>NC_137337.1:26754211-31554211 GCF_965287045.1 Carcharhinus amblyrhynchos
GTCCTTTGTTTGAACAGAGGGGAGTATGGTAGGATGAGAGAAGAATTGGCGAATGTGGACTGGGGGAGCGCGTTGGAAGGTAGGTCTGCTGAGGAGCAGTGGATGATCTTTAAGGAGATCTTTCTTGGTGCTCAGCAGAAATTTATTCCAATGGTCAAAAAGGACAGTAGGAGGAGAGGTAATAAGCCGTGGATAACGAAGGAGGTGAAGCAAAGTGTTAAATTAAAAGTGGAGGCGTTTAGAGTAGCTAAGAGTAGTGGGCGAGAAGAGGATTGGGAGAGGTTTAAATGTCAACAAAGATTGACAAAGAAGTTGATAAAGAAGGGTAGGAGAAACTATGAAGCTGGGCTAGCGCTTAATATAAAAAAGGATAGCAAGAGTTTTTATAAATATATAAAAAGGAAGAGGCTGGCTAGGGTGAACGTTGGACCCTTAGAGGATGAGAAGGGGGACTTAGTGGTAGGGGATGGGGATATGGCTGAGGTCCTGAATAACTTTTTTGTTTCGGTCTTCACGGAGGAGGACGTGAATAATTTGCCGGGTGTTAGAGATGGAAAGGTGGTAGGACTGGAGGATCTCAATGACATTACTGTTACTAGAGAGGTGGTACTCGACAGACTGGAGGGGCTGATTGTGGACAAGTCCCCAGGACCAGATGGAATGCATCCGAGGGTTCTGAAAGAAATGGCGGAGGTGATGGCGGATGCCTTGGTGGTTATTTTCCAGACGTCGCTGGATTCCAGGGAAGTGCCGGATGATTGGAAAGCGGCTAATGTTACGCCGTTGTTTAAGAAGGGTACCAGGCAAAAGGCAGGGAATTATAGGCCGGTTAGTTTAACGTCTGTTGTAGGTAAAATGTTAGAATCCGTCATCAAGGAGGAAATAGCAAGGCATCTTGAGGGGAATTGCTTGATAGGGCAGACGCAGCACGGTTTCATTAAAGGGAAGTCGTGTCTGACAAATTTACTGGAGTTCTACGAGGATGTGTCTAGGGCGGTGGATAGAGGAGAGCCGGTGGATGTGGTCTTTCTGGATTTTCAGAAGGCGTTTGACAAGGTACCTCACAAGAGGTTATTGCAGAAGGTCAGGGGACATGGAGTTGAGGGTAGGGTGTTAGCGTGGACAGAGGATTGGTTGTCAAATAGGAGGCAGAGAGTGGGGGTCAATGGGTGCTATTCGGATTGGCGGTTGGTGACTAGTGGAGTGCCCCAGGGGTCGGTGCTGGGGCCTCAGCTATTTACCATTTATATAGATGATCTGGAGGAGGGAACCGAGTGTATGGTGTCGAAATTTGCTGATGACACCAAGATTGGTGGAACGGCAAATTGCACGGAGGGTGTGGAGAGTCTACAGAAGGATCTAGATAGGCTGGGCGAATGGGCCAGGAAATGGCAAATGGAATTTAATGTTGGCAAGTGCGAGGTGGTCCACTTTGGTAGGAATAATGGTAGGAAGGATTATTACTTACGTGGAGAAAAACTGCAGCAGGCGACGGTGCAGAGGGACCTCGGGGTCCTTGTGCATGAGTCGCAAAAACCCAGCTTGCAGGTGCAGCAGGTGGTCAGGAAGGCGAAAGGGATGCTGGCCTTCATAGCGAGGGGGATTGAATATAAAAGTAGGGAGGTCTTGCTGCGGCTGTATAGGGCATTGGTGAGGCCGCAGCTGGAGTACTGTGTGCAGTTTTGGGCGCCGTACTTACACAAGGATATTTTGGCCTTGGAGGGAGCGCAGAGGAGGTTTACTAGGCTGATGCCGGAGTTGAGGGGGTTGAGCTATGAGGAGAGGCTGAATAAACTAGGCTTGTACTCGTTAGAGTTTAGAAGAATGAGGGGAGACCTCATTGAGACGTATAAGATGATGAATGGGATGGATAGGATAGAGGTGGAGAGACTCTTCCCTCTCAGAAAGGACAGTAGGACTAGGGGGCACAGCCTCAAGATAAAGGGGGGGGAGGCGGTTTAGAACGGAGTTGAGGAGGAACTTCTTCACTCAAAGGGTGGTGAATCTCTGGAATTCTCTGCCCGTTGAAGTGGTGGAGGCTGCCTCGCTAAATATTTTTAAGAAGCGGGTTGATGGGTTTTTGATAAGAGAGGGGATTAAGGGTTATGGGGGAGAGGGCGGGAATGTGGAACTGAGCCACGACAGATCAGCCATGATCTTATTGAATGGCGGGGCAGGCTCAAAGGGCTAGATGGCCTCCTCCTGCTCCTATTTTCTTATGTTCTTATGTTCTTATGATGGCTCACACTGAATGCTGCAATTATGCTGGGAGACCTGGCACATATTTTTTCTATTGCAGAGAGGCTTTTTATCTCCAAGCCCCTCACTATAGAAGTGTAAGGGTGAATAAATAGCCCCTCTGGACACTTTGGTATCTCTCCCCTCTCACCTTAAACCTATGCCCACTAGTTTTAGACTCCCCTACCTTTGGGAAAAGATATTGACTATCTAGCTGATCTGTGCCCCTCATTATTTTATAGACCTCTTTCTGACCATCCCTCAGCTGCCTATGCTCCAGAGAAAAACATCCCAGTCTATCCAGCCTCTCCTTGTAACTCAATCCATCAAGTCCTGGTCACATTCTAGGAAATGTTTGCCTGATCTGTCTGGTACTAGGATTACTGACACTGCCTTTACTACTGAATGTACTCTCTTTAACTTCTGTGCTGGCCTCAAACTTCTCTTCTGTCTCCCTACTGCTTTGGATCCTACCTGCCGCCCCCCCGCCAAACTACGTGTGGATATCTGATGAAATTCCCAGAGGTAATCTGAGCTCACTCGCCGTTGCTGATTGTCCAAATTGTGAAAGTTTAGTCTTTATTTTTGAATTCTGATTGAATTTAAATAAAATGTGCCACAGCATTGCTGTCTCGCAGCTCCAGGGACCAGGGGTTTGATTCCAGCTTTGGGTGGCTGTCTGTGTGGAGTTTGCACATTCTCTTAGTGTCAGTGTGGGCTTGCTCCGGATGTTCTGGTTTCCTCTCACAGTCCGAAGATGGGTAGTTTAAGTGGACTAACCATGCTAAATTGACCCTTTGGATGGGATGTTGCGGCCTCACTCAACTTGAGACCAGAAAATCCCGCCCAAGGACAATGCACCTTCCCATTGTCTTCCCCTCACCTACTCCGATTGCCGTGGTGGGCCGGGCAGTAGAATTCCAATAGGTTCACCATGGTCAATGTGCAGGGTTACAGGGATAGTGTGGGGGACAAGGCCTGGCTAAAATACTGGGCCCAATTTTACCATCAGATTGCGCCCATTTCCGGGCATGAAAACTTGGTAAAGCCGGGCGTGAGGCAAGTAGTACGATCCACGCCCATCTCTGGATCAGTTTCCCCTTTACCAAGACCCAAAAATAGATGCGACTGGGACATTGCCCAGAACGGGGCATGCATTTAAATTGACTTAACAGGCTGCACGCCCAGCTTTACCGGCACTTCCCCCTTTACCACTGTGTTCGCCCACCCAAAATCAACAATCCAAAACGTGAAACAGACACGCTCCATAGAAGTCTGATTTGGGCGCTCCAGTTAGTGAGGATGTAGGTGTTGAGCATCCAACGGGGACTCTACTCGGTGGGGGGGTGGGGGGAGGTCCACTACCACTCTGCCTGAGATCAGAGAGGGGGAAAGGGGTCTGCTGCCACTCTGCCTGTGACCTGTGAGGGGGAAGAGGGGGCCTGCTGCCATTCTGCCTGAGATCAGTTTGGGGAGGGGGGGGGGTGGTGTGAAGGTGGAGGCGGAGTCTGCAATCAGTCTTGGTGGTGGGAAGGGGTGGAGGGATAAATGGGTCAGTAGTGTTGTGGGAATGGGGCAATGTCTGTAGGAGAGCCAAGGGGAGGCATTATCCGGCCCGGGAGCGACGTGACAGGGGAGACGCATTCTACCATTTTGTTTCTGAGCATGTCTGGTTGGAGGCGCCGATTATAGCTGCAGGATTTTGGATGTGTTAAGCCCCACCCACAAGCTTCTGCAGTGTGACTCGGACTCACTGATATTTTTTCAGGCAGAGCGCATATGGGGGCCTCTGAGAGCATGTCTAAAAGTCAACTCCCAGTTTCAAGTCCGCCCAGCACTTTGAATCAAAATGGTAAAATAGGGCTCACTCTCTCAGAGAGCCAGTGCACGCTTCACGGGCCGAATGGCCTCTTCTGCACTGTAGGGATTTTATGATTCTATGAAATGCAGATCAAAAGCAAGATTGCTGCACCTTAAGTTGACACATTTTGAGGGATATCATTACATACTGCACATAAAAGAGGCAAAACACAATCATTTAAATTCCCTTTAACTCCTAAAACTCCAGCAAGCACATAGGTTTAAATGTAAAATTTACATTTTGCAAACTTACACTTAACCCATCAGATGTACAAGTTTCAAGCATCATTTCAAACATTATACAAGTTCAAAGGTATCCCAATGCCGTCTACTTTTTTTGTACAGTGAATTTACAAGCACTCATCACAGTGAATGACTTACCCCACTGTTTTCATCTATTTGACACAAACGTCCATCAAATGTCCAGAAAAAATTACAATGTGGCCTGAATTTTATTGGCACGCCCACCCTGATTCCGGGGAGTGGACGAGGCTTGGAGAACGGCATTCTCCATTGGCCTTGGGCAGGATTGTATGAACCACGGGCAGACGTGCTGATAAAATTCCAACCTGAGTGTCAAATGTTCCAAAATGAATGTTAGAGACAGCCTGGGAAAGTCACTTCCATGGAGCTAAATCTAATCCTTTGGAGATAACAGCCCACACACACAATGTTCCTTTCTTTGACTCTGCTTTTAATGTACATTCAGCACTTTTTCACTTCAGTTTCTTGGATGGTAATTGATGTTGGCAAAGACACCCTGCAATTCCAGGTATGCTAAAAGCATGGTGACATTTAACGTCATACATCATGCAAAAGTTAATGAACTCTATATATAATTTAAACAGTTGCAACTCGCACTTTTATAGCCTGGTTAATGTAGCGACATGAATAGCGCTGGGAGAAGAGCTTACAATCTCAAAGAGGTCAGTTTTAAGGAGACACAAGTAAAATATCGCAGGTGCTGGAAATCTGAAATAAGGAAGAGGAGCAGACAGAGGATACAGATCGGGAATCAGGAGTAGGAGAGGGGAGGTTACAAATTTGTACAAGGATTTGCGAATTAAGTCAAAGATATATAGGCCAATGAAACTTGGCGCAGGACAGGAGAGGAAGGGATTGGGACTTGTAGATGCACAAGTTAATCCAAATGTCTACTCATTTTCAGCAAGCAATGCATTACAACCACACAAGCGTTCCTTTTTAAATGTGCTGAATGACATTACCGTGCAAAAGGCCATAAGATAACTAATTATCCAGAAAGAATGGGATGGTCCAATGTAAACCAAAAAGAACAAAATATATATTGCTTTAATTTTACCATTCAATTGTCAGCACATACCATGTGTCCATAATGAAAGTGGAGATGCTGGCGTTGGACTGATGTAAACACAGTAAAAAGTCTCACAACACCAGGTTTAAGTCCAACCAGTTTATTTGATAGTAAACCCACAAGCTTTCAGAAACACTGTTCCTTCATCAGGTGTATGGAAGGTTCTGATCAGAGAAGGCCATATAAAGGCACACACAGTTTACAGAATACTGATTAGAATGCAAGTCTTTACAGCTGACTCTCCTCGTCACAACGGATGTCTCGGCACTCTACACCAACATCCTCCATGACAATGGCGTTGCTGCAACTGCCTCAGTACTCAACGCTGACAACTGCCAGTTTCCAGATGCAATTTTACAACTCATCCATTTCATCCTGGACCAAAATGTCTTTACCTTCAACAACCAGTTCTTCATCCAGACACATGGAACAGCCATGGGGACCAAATTCGCACCTCAATATGCCAACATCTTCATGCACAGGCTCGAACAAGACTTCTTCACCACACAGGACCTTCAACCAATGCTATACACTAGATACATCAATGACATTTTCTGCCTTTGGACTCATGGTGAACAATCACTGAAACAACTATATGATAACATCAACAAGTTCCACCCCACCACCAGACTCACCATGGACTATTCTCCGGAATGGGTTGCATTCTTGGACACACGCATCTCTATCAAGGACGGTCACCTCAGCACCTCACTGTGCTGCAAACCCACGGATGACCTCACGATGCTCCACTTCTCCAGCTTCCACCCTAAACATGTTAAAGAAGCCATCCCCTACGGACAAGCCCTCCTTATACACAGGATCTGCTCAGGTGAGGAGGATCGCAACAGATACTTCCAGGCGCTGAAAGATGTCCTCATAAGAACAGGATACGGCGCTCATCTCATCGATCAACAGTTCCGACGTGCCACAGCGAAAAACCGCATCGACCTCCTCAGAAGATAAACACGGGACACGTGGACAGAGTACCCTTCATCGTCCAGTACTTCCCCGGAGCGGAGAAGCTACGACATCTTCTCTGGAGTCTTCAACACATCATTGATGAAGACGGACTTCTCGCCAGGGCCATCCCCACACCCCCACTTCTTGCCTTCAAACAACCGCACAACTTCAAACAGACCATTGTTCGCAGCAAACTACCCAGCCTTCAGGAGAACAGTGACCACAATACCACACAACCCTGCCACAGCAACCTCTGCAAGACATGCCGGATCATCGACATGGATGACATCATCACACGTGAGAACACCATCCACCAGGTACATGGTAAATACTCTTGCAACTCGGCCAACATTGTCAACCTAATAGGCTGCAGGAAAGGACGTCCCGAAGCATGGTACTTTGGGGAGACGATGCAGACGCTACGACAACACATGAATGAACATCGCTCCACATTCTGTTCCCTTCTTGTTGGCGAACATTTCAGTGGTTACGGGTATTTGGTTTCTGACCTTCGGATAAGCGTTCTCCAAGGCGGCCTTCTCGACACATGACAGCGCAGAGTCACTGAACAGAGACTGATAGCCAAGTTCTGCACACATGAGGACGGCCTCAACCGGGATCTTGGGTTCATGCCACACTACCTGTAACCCCCATGACTTGCCTGGGTTTGCAAAATCTCACTTACTGTCTTATCTGAAGACAATACAAATCTCTTTAACCTATGCCAAATGCTATCTCGACTCACATTGTCTGCATCTTTAAGACTTGAATAGCAGGTTAGCTGTAAAGACTCGCATTCGATTCAGTATTCCTAAACTGTGTGTTTTTATATGCGCTTCTCTGATCAGAACCTTCAACACACCTGACGAAGGAACAGTGTTTCCGAAAGCTTGTGGGATTACTATCAAATAAACTGGTTGGACTTTAACCTGGTGTTGTGAGACTTTTTACTGCGTCCAGAATGAAACACAGGAAAAAGAGATCAACATGACCAAGTTGGGCAGTTTGTTATTATAACAAGGATTAGCGCATGTGAATAGTCAGTAACACAATCTGGAAATGCTGCAACCTAACATTGCGATAAACCTTCCATCTAGAAATAGTTGGCCATTACTGACAGAACATGTTGCTTTTAATATCAATCTCCAAATGGTCTACATCAAATTTAAAGAGCCAGTTTTACCCCTGCCCCTCATTCATAAACAAGAATTGGGGTCCAGTGGCATCGTTCAGACTCTGACATGACTTCTCACTTTGAGTCAGACAAATCAGACAGTACCAGACTTGCTAATGAAACTTGGCTACATCAAAAAAGAGCTCAGCTTAGTCTTTTTTTTCAAAATGATTTCCTTGTGAGCGAGGAAGCATGCTCCTCTGTGCCTCAAAAAAAAGGCATTCCCTGCTCCCTCCCTCTCCGAACAGCAATTATCTCCAAGTCCCCCCACCTCATTATTTAGTTAGTGTTGGGAGTCCTTGTTAGTGGACCCTTGCCATATGAAATCCTGGCTAGACACTTCCTCATCAATTCCAGTAAGAAGCCCACCCTGCAATGTGTTAATGATCTCCATTCTCGCCCATCCTGGGCAACGTCTACACAGCCTGGCCTTCCTACATGCATGGCATACTGAATTAAAATCAGATTCTCATTTTGGGATCTCAGATTAAACATTGATTTTCCACTGCATGGTTTACCAGCAATTTGTTTTGTTTTGTTTTTGACCCGGGAGAGGGCACATCTGCAGAAATGACATCTCCATTGAGGTCCATGATGGTGCTACATTGCGTATTCGTTTTTTGAAGCGAGACTTGTGGCCATCTGTGGTAGGGTCTCCAAAGTTGGTGACAACTGCCTGGCTCTGAGTACTGGCAGAATGATCTTCCTGGTGAGAATTACACTGTCAAACATACACCCTGATCGTCCCACTCTACAACACTCCATGGCCCCCCTCTCACTGTAACCATTCACTCTCACCATCAATACTCTTAGTTCTCCCCCCAGGATTCCACTATCGACTTTACAGACACCACCCTGTAAAGCACACTGTACCCCTCCCTTCCCTTTTCCTGGTTATTCCACTCATCCCATCCCCTATGCAACCTTAGTTCATGACTTCCACTGCCCTAGTCTCCCTCCCCTCTTCATTCATTCCACTACCCTGCAACATGCCTTTCACAACTCCACTCCCTGCATTCTATCAATCTCCTTTGTGCCTTCTGCACTCTTTCTTTTGCATACCACCTCCTGCATTCGCATCTCCTCAGAATGATCGGCAAGAATGGGGATGGGAGTGTCCAGTGCCAGTTAAGTCCCGGAAGTCTCCCAAACCGGGTGCATTCCACTTCTATTGAGTGGTGAAACAGAGTGGTCTGAGCTCCTGCCTGCAGGGAGGAAAGTTTGACAGGGGAGCAAGATTCTGCTCTGTTGGCTTGATAAGAAACATTCATGAGATGCACAAGGAGTTCCTGCCATAGATCAGCGAAAAAGTTGACCCAATATTAACCAGCGGCCCAGCTTGGGAGAAGAAGATTCCAAGCTTTTTTCCCAATAGTAGGAAACTGAATTTATGACTCTCCTAAACCTTCCTCTCATCAGGAATCCTGCCACTGGCAGCAGTTAAAGAATTCACCCATGGTATTTGATTAACCTCTCCACTAAACAGAGTTAGAGAGCTGTTAATTGAATTGAATCCAGTTATACAGAAGATTATTGTAATTTGAGACACAAATGAGAAACTGCATATTCTGACAATTTAATTTCACTTAATGGTGTAAACAAGTTAAACTGCTCAGTTAGCAAGAATGGTTACAATGGGGGTAATTACATGATGGGCTCAGTTTACACATTTGTATTTCCCTTATTTACAAAACCATTTGCCTCCAATTCCCTTTCTCCTGTCCCTTCAAGGTTTTTTAAAGCTGAGATCCATCTGTGGCTTGAATGCAGCTCCAAGCAAAGTCATTTGATTCCAGTACCACATTACCGGACATGATAAAGGCAAAGGGTTTAATGCTCTACGTCTGCTGTCTCTCTCTAAGTCATTTTATTGAGACAATGCTCAGCACTCCTCTGAAGTTTCCACTTTACTTTCCCTTTCCCTGGACAGGCAACGTCCCCCGTCCTTTTTCCCTTTCCACTGCTTGCCTTTCCATCATGAAATCAAGGCTCACTGCAAATTTTCCAACTTGCATTCATTGCTGAAACTGTTGGATCCTTAACTCCTTCACCTTTCCTTCCCTCCACAATTTGCAGACTTTTCTTTTTCCCAGGGTGGATGGGTCGGCCGCGAGAGGTCACAGGTTTAAGTTGAGAGATGGTATGTTTAGGAGAGACGTAAATTTTTCACACGGAGGGTGGTGGGTGCGTGGAACGCACTGCCGGTGGAGGTGGCGGAAGCAGGCATATTAATAATGTTTCAAGGTGGATCTTGATTGAGACATGAGAGGGATAGAAACCGTGTATTGGTGCAGGCTTGGTGGGCCAAATGGCCTGTTCCTGTGCTGTATTGTTCTTGGGCTTGAGGAAGAGTTCTTGGAATGCTGCCGGGTTAGTTTCCTTGATCAGTGTGTGACGGAACCGACGAGGGAGCGAGCTATCTCAGATCTGGTGTTGTGAAACGAGGCTGGAAGAATTAGGGATCTTGTTGTGAGGGATCCTCTTGGGATGAGCGATCATTGTATGGTTGAGTTTTTGATGCAGATGGAGGATGAGAAGTAGGGTCCTGGACCTGTGTCCTCTGTTTGAGCAGAGGGGAGTACGATAGGACGAGACAGGAATTGGCGAATGTAGATTGGGGGCGCAGATTGGTCAGTAGGACTGCTGAGAAACAGTGGAGGATCTTTAAGGAGATCTTTTTCGGTGCTCAGCAGGAATATATTCCAATGGTAAAGAAGGAACGTAGGAGAAGGGATAATCAGCCATGGTTATCAAAGGAAATAAAGGAGAGTATTAAATTAAAAGCTGATACTTATAGAGTGGCTAAAAGTAGTGGGCGAGTAGAAGATTGGGAGAGGTTTAAAAATCAACAAAGAATGACTAAGAAGTTGATAAAGAAAGGAAGGATAGACAATGAAGCTAAACTAGTACCAAATATAAAAAAGGACAGTAAGAGTTTTTACAAATATATAAAGAGGAGGAGGCTGGCTAGAGTGAA
Organism: Carcharhinus amblyrhynchos; assembly: GCF_965287045.1. Classification (NCBI taxonomy): domain Eukaryota; kingdom Metazoa; phylum Chordata; class Chondrichthyes; order Carcharhiniformes; family Carcharhinidae; genus Carcharhinus; species Carcharhinus amblyrhynchos. Next base: position 26,764,754 of record NC_137337.1, read on the forward strand.
TGTTGGACCCTTAGAGGACGAGAGGGAGGATTTAGTGGTGGGAGATGAGGAAATGGCTGAGGCCTTAACTAAGCTTTTTGCCTCGGTCTTCACGGAGGAGGACGCGAACAGTTTGCCAGATATTAAAGATAGAAGGATGGTAGGAGTTGAGGGCCTGAATGCGATTACTGTCACTAGAGAGGTAGTGCTTGATCGACTAGCGGGACTGATGGTGGACAAGTCCCCAGGACCGGATGGAATGCATCCCAGGGTTCTGAAGGAAATGGCAGAGGTGATAGAGAATGCCTTAGTGATTATTTACCAAACTTCGCTGGATTCCGGGTAAGTGCCAGAAGATTGGAAAACGGCTGACGTGACGCTGCTGTTTAAAAAAGGTAGCAGGCAAACTCAGGGAATTATAGGTCGTTTAGTTTAACGTCTGTTGTTGGAAAAATGCTTGAATCCGTCATCAAAGAAGAAATAGCAAGGCACCTAGAGAAGAATTGTTTGATAGAGCAGACGCAGCACGGATTCGTTAAGGGGAAGACGTGTTTGACGAATTTATTGGAATTCTATGAGGATGTGACTAGTGCGGTAGACAGAGGGGAACCGGTGGATGTAGTGTTTCTCGATTTTCAAAAGGCGTTTGATAAGGTGCCGCACAGAAGGTTGCTTCAGAATGTTAGGTGGCATGGAGTTGGGGGTAAGGTGTTAGCGTGGATAGAAGATTGGCTGTCTAATAGGGGGCAGAGAGTTGGCATCAATGGGTGCTATTCTGATTGGCGGTTGAACATAAGAACATAAGAAATAGGAGCAGGAGTAGGCCATCTAGCCCTTCGAGCCTGCCCCGCCATTCAATAAGATCATGGCTGATCTGAAGTGGCTCAGTTCCACTTTCCCACTTTCTCCCCATAACCCTTAATTCCCTTGTCTATCAAAAACCTATCTACCCGCATCTTTAAATATATTTAGCGAGGTAGCCTCTACCACTTCAACGGGCAGAGAATTCCAGAGATTCACCACCCTTTGAGTGAAGAAGTTCCTCCTCAACTCCGTTCTAAACCTTATCTTGAGGCTGTGCCCTCTAGTCCTGCTCTCCTTTCTGAGCGGGAAGAACCGCTCTACCTCTACCCTATCCATCCCCTTCATCATCTTATACGTCTCAATAAGATCCCCCCTCATCCTTCTAAACTCTAACGAGTACAAGCCCAGTTTATTCAGCCTCTCCTCATAGCTCAACCCCCTCAACTCCGGAATCAGCCTAGTGAACCTCCTCTGCACTCCCTCCAAGGCCAAAATATCCTTGCGCAAGTGCGGCGACCAAATCTGCACACAGTACTCCAGCTGCGGCCTCACCAGTGCCCTGTACAGTTGCAGCAAGACCTCCCTACTTTTATATTCAATCCCCCTCGCTATGAAGGCCAGCATCCCATTTGCCTTCCTGACCACCTGCTGCACCTGCAGGCTGGGTTTTTGCGACTCATGCACAAGGACACCCAAGTCCCTCTGCACTGTAGCATGCTGCAGCTTTTCGCCCTGTAAGTAGTAGTCCTTCCTACTATTATTCCTAGTTGGTAACTAGTGGAGTGCCGCAGGGATCGGTGCTGGGGCCTCAGCTATTTACCATTTATATAGATGATCTGGAGGAGGGGGCTCAGTGTAGGGTGTCAAAATTTGCTGATGACACAAAGATGAGTGGAAAAGCAAATTGTACGGAGGGTGTGGAAAGTCTGCAGAGGGATCTAGATAGGCTGAGCGAGTGGGTGAGGACCTGGCAGATGGAGTACAATGTTAGCAAGTGTGAGGTTATCTACTTTGGCAGGAATAATAGTAGGAGGGATTACTATTTAAAGGGTGAAAAGCTGCAGCATGCTACGGTGCAGAGGGGCCTGGGGGTCCTTGTGCATGAGTCGCAAAAACCCAGTCTGCAGGTGCAGCAGGTGATCAAGAAGGTGAATGGGATGCTGGCCTTTATAGCGAGGGGGATAGAATATAAAAGCAGGGAGGTCTTGCTGCAATGGTGAGGCCGCAGCTGGAGTACTGTGTGCAGTTTTGGTCGCCGCACTTGCGCAAGGATATTTTGGCCTTAGAGGGAGTGCAGAGGAGGTTCACTAGGCTGATACTGGAGATGAGGGGGTTAGACTATGAAGAGAGACTAAATAGGCTGGGTCTGTACTCGTTGGAGTTTAGAAGGTTGAGGGGGGGATCTTAGAGACATATAAGATAATGAAAGGGATGGATAGGGTAGGGGTAGAGAGATTCTTCCCGCTCAGAAAGGACAGCAGGACTAGAGGGCACAGCCTCAAGATAAGGGGGGGGGGAGGGGGGTAGCAGTTTAGAACGGAGTTGAGGAGGAACTTCTTCACTCAAAGGGTGGTGAATCTCTGGAATTCTCTGCCCGTTGAAGTGGTGGAAGCTACCTCGCTAAATATATTTAAGACGTGGGGAGATAGGTTTTTGGTAGACAAGGGAATTAAGGGTTATGGGGAGAAAGTGGGAAAGTGGAACTGATCCACTTCAGATCAGCCATGATCTTATTGAATGGCGGGGCAGGCTCGAAGGACTAGATGGCCTACTCCTGCTCCTATTTCTTATGTTTATGTGCTTATGTTCTTTGTTCTTTTAAAATTCAAGCTTGGCACCAGTTAAGCAACTTGTTCCTGATGCTTTAAGCTTACACAAGATGTTGGTCATTTACGTCAGTTAAAAGATTGAAATTCGGGCGTTCAGAAGAATTTCAGAATGATGATAAAGAGGAATGGTCATTAGTTCAGACAAAGTAGAGTGTCATTTGCATTACAGAACACTTTCAAGATGCTGACAGTATGACAGCCTCTTGTTGGATTATCTGTGCTTGGAGCACCATAAACTCAATCAAAGATTCAACACAGACATTTTGGTGCTTTAATGACAGATTGTTCTTGTGTGCTTCTAGCTGGGCATCAGGACACCACATGGGTAATTGCATCACTTCCAGTTGTGACAGGCACATAATCATATTCAAAAAACTTCCCTTGCTTCCACAATCATAGGGCGGCACAGTGGTTAGAACTGCTGCCTCACAGCGCCAGGGACACAGGTTCAATTCCCGGCTTTGGGTCACTGTGCAGAGTGTGCACGTTCTCCTCGTGTCTGTGTGGGTTTCCTCCAGTTTCCTCCCACAGTCCGAAAGACGTGCTGGTTAAGGCAGCCTAGTGGCACAGTGGTTAGCACTGCTGCCTCACAATGCCAGGGATCTGGGTTTGATTTCCAGCTCGGGTCACTATCTGTGTGGAATTTGCAAATTCTCCCTGTGTCTGTATGGGTTTCCTCCGAATGCTCCGGTTTCCTCCCACAGTCCAAAGATGTGCAGGTTAGGTGGACTGGCCATGCTAAATTGCTTTTTAGTGGCAGGGAGATTTGCTATGGTAAATGCATGGTGTTAAGGGGATAGGGCCTGGTTGAGATTGTGGTTGGTGCAGACTCGATGGGCTGAATGGCCTCCTTCTGCACTGTCAGATTCTCCCTCAGTGTACCTGAACAAGCACAGCATGTCACTGGTGACTAGGGGATTTTCATAATAACTTCATTGCAGTGTTAATGTAATACTACTTGTTAGCTCACTATAAGAAGGATGCGGAAGCATTGGAGAGAGTGCAGAGGAGATTTACCAGGATGCTGCCCAGTTTGGAGGATAGATCTTATGAGGAAAGGTTGAGGGAGCTGGGGCTTTTCTCTTTAGAGCAGAGGAGTATGAGAGGCGACTTAATAGAGGTTTATACAATGATGAGGGGGATTGATAGAGCGGACATGCTCGGGTGGATGTAACTGTTACTAGGGGGCATAACTATAAGGTGCATGGTGGGAGATAAAGGAGGGATGTCCGAGGTAAATTCTTTACTCGGACAGGGGATGGAGTGTGGAATGCACCGCCTGCTGTGATAGTGGAGTCAGACACTTTAGGAACTTTCAAGCAGTTATTGGATAGTCACATGGAACACACCAGAACGGTAGGGAGTGGGATAGCTTGATCTTTGGTTCAGACATAGCTCAGCACAACATCGAGGGCCGAAGGGTCTGTACTGTACTGTAATGTTCTATGTTCTATATTTAACTTGTGACACTAATAAATAAACCAAAAAAAACTAAATAAACTCTCTCATGCAGCCCACACAATGTCACTCTATCCAACACAAAGCCCCAGCAAACACAAACAGCATTTCAGAAATACTGAAGACAGGTCATGGGTTGTTCACTTTGTTACTCTCTCCACAGATGCTGTCAGACCTGCTGAGTATTTCCAGCATTTTCGGCTATTAACAGCAGATTTCCAACATCCGCAGCGTTTTGTCCAAGCAAGACTGTCACCAGGTTAAATTTCTAACTTAGGAAGAGAACGCTGCATTTGCCCTGGTCGCTCTGTCATAACATGAAAGCATTTATAATGTGCAGCGATACATCAATCAGCCAAGATGCAACACATATCTACAAGTACCAGCACTACAGGTACAATCCAAATGTTGACCCTATGCATTTCTACTAACTTTAATAAGATTTTTTAAATAGAAATGTTGTGTGATGCTGCCTTAACCAGACGTTGGGTCAGCAGTGCGGAAAGTGGTGGCCTCTGCATTGTCAAGTAGGTCAATAAAAAAACAAACAGACCCCAGTAAAGAATCCTTGTTAACTAACTGAATTTTTGTGTGATCTGAATTACAACTCCCTATATTTTTAAATTTATTTTTGGCCATGAGGAAAGGTTCACTAAAAGAGAATAAGGACATAAAAGGCTGCTAACTGTTCCTTGCTTTAAAGGTTCCCCCAGGTACTTTATTAATGGAAGAGGTTTTCTTTTTGTTAAATAGACTATCTAAAAAAAAACCACTGCAGGTTTAGTCTTTTCAGTTCCAAATGGTCGAACTGAGAGCAACTTCACTTATGTGTTTTGTAATGTAGGACTAACTCCATTATAAATCATAAAATGAACTGATTTATTACACAGTGCTGGCAATAAACCAACTCATTGAAAGGAATGGATCACCTTTGTACTCGGATATTTCGTATCAGATGTTTAATCGCAAATAGAGGACCGAATTCTACCGACTTCACTCACAGCTGGGATTCTCCTGTCCCGCTGCCGGGATTCTCCTGTCCCGCTGCAGCAAGTGAAGGTTTGGCTAGCTGTCAAATTCTCCACCCTCACTGGTAGCAGCAATGGGGAGTGGACGGCTGGACAGTTCCAGTCTCTATGAAGCCAGTTTCGGTAATGGTAAACTGCACAATGAACTGGTAGATCACAGCACATAAGTCGATCCGGCATAGAAGACAAGCCCAAAAATGGTGCTTTTGTACATTTTCGGTGTATAACACCACCACCTCGTCCCCTCCCTCCTGGCCCCTAGCCCTCACTCCTCTGTTCAGCCTTAAAGCCATAGATATAAAAGCAGAATTAGGCCATTCAGCCCATCGAGTCTGGTCCACCATTCAATCACGGTTGATAAGTTTCCCAGCTCCATTCTCCCGCCTTTTCCCCGTAACATTTGATCCCCTTACCAATCAAGAACCTATCTATCTTTGTCTTAAGTCTTAAGTGTACTTAATGACCTGGCCCCCACAGCCTTCTGTGGCAATGAATTCCCTAGATTCACCACCCTCTGGTTGAAATAATTCCTCATCTTGATTCCCTTTACTCTGAGGCTGTGTCTTCGGATCTACTAATGGAAACATGTTCCCCACGTCCACTCTGTCCAGGCCTTTAAGTATTCTGTGAGTTTCAATGAGATGCCCCTCTCATCTTTCTGAACTCCAGGCCCAGAATCCTCAAGCAACTTGCCATACTCGTATCAGTAGTCAGCCTCAGTACTTCACTTCGCAAATGCATGTTTTACTTGTTTTATAACTAGGCATTAAGCAGGAGATATGAGCCGTGCGGTGAAGCCATACAGGAGTTTGAGGCACCCACACAAACAGAAATGAGTCTTCTAACAAAATGAATGAAATCTGAAGCTGGTTTCAAGCTAAACATCGGAACCTTTGCTACCTTGTCAAATGATTGTGCTGCAGTGAGTGAATATGGTGTAAGCAAAAGAAAAACTGGATGAAAAGAAGAATCCACCCTGAATAAGATGCCCAAGTCCAAATGTGCCCTGAGAAAAGGGACCACTCAGTGGCCTGATCTTGCGACCAGAATGGGCATTTTAAAATGGTTACGTTGTCATCAGAAACACGATGCCTATATATTGACCTAAGTGGGCCAAATCAAATCTGGAGTTCAGCAAAAAATTTCCAAACAACAGCAAGCTGGTGTAGCTCCTCTGCAGAACAAAAATGCCGAGTGTTGCAGCAGATCAAGATCACTCAGAGGCTACCAAATGATCGCAATGTCAACATGTCCAGTGCACTGAGATTCATCATCAGAAAATGGCAACTTCACAAGTATCCGTTCTGCCGCAGCGACAATTTGGATTAAATGCCCATGTATTTCATTGTGGCCCAATGTAGATTGGAAAGGTTCGAAAACAATTCTAGTGAAATCCACAGGACTGATAAAGACAAGATCCACAATGGTATTAACCTGCATGACTGACGGAACAAAGTTAAAGCCAACGGCAACTTTCAAAAGGAAAGACCTGTCGAAATTCTAGTTCCCTACAGTAGTTTTTGTGTGCAGCAATAACAAGAGTCAGGTGGGTGTGGATGGAGTGAGGTGACAAATGTGTGGAATAGGCACTCCAATGACCTATGTAAAGAATGCAGCTTGTTAGCGTATGACACGTTCAGATCCCACATCACCAATGTGACCAAGACTCACATGCAAAAAGATAAGGCCCAAATGATTTATACTGGGGGTCTAACATCCATGGTTAAACCTTTGCATGTGTGCCTCAGCAATCTAAGGATCATGTTTCTGTTAAACAGAACAGGTGGATGGTTGATGGGGGGAAAGACAAAGAATATGGGGCATAATATGACTTAATATGGCTTCATCAAAATGTAGGATTAGTGCAAAAGCTGTCATCAGACTGTTCAAAAAATGCAGAATATCCAACCCATGGATGGAGAGGAAGGTCTGCTGTTGCTGGAGGGAAGGTTCTGAAATGAAAAATGCCACATCTGATCCGGGGTGGGATGCCATAGCCTAAAGTGACTCGGAATGAATTCAATCAATTCCTTGTGTCAGAAGCTGATGAAAATGTATTTAACAGGTTTCAAAATATCTTCATTGTGGTTGATGGTATCTTTGCACAATTAATTTATTCAATTAACCATGCTACATTAATAATAAATTCTTGATGTTATGTTTTTCCTCATATTTCAAAGTGGCGACCATCCACGCTAATGTTTCCCATCTTATACCTGACACATAAGTCGACCCCGCTTTTGGAAAATTTGGAAAGGTGTACACTAACATCTATGTTATGCCAGTGTAGGGGGCGGCACATGCACAGTGGCACATTGGCTAGCACTGCTGCCTCACAGCACCAGGGACTTGGGTTCAATTCCAGCCTTGGGTGACTGCCTGTGCACAGTCTGCACATCCTCCCCAGATTGTACATTCTCCACGTGTCTGCATGGTTTTCCTTCAGATGCTCCAGTTTCCTCCCATTGTTCGAAGATGTACAGGTTAGGTTGATTGGCCATGCTAAATTGCTCCATAGAGTCAGGGGGACTAGCGAGGTAGGGGGATACAGCCTGGGTGGACTGAGGTCAGTGCAGGCTCAATGGGTTGAGTGGCCTCCTTCTGCACTGTCGGGTTTCTGTATATAGTCCGGTCACTTCACAACGCTGTAAAATAAAGCCTGCAGACCAAAAATTAAATCTTACAAGGATAGAAAGCAAAGTGAATTAAAATTCTCAGATGACTAGAGCAGGAAATTAAAACGCTAAGAAGTGGAAGCAGCTATGGTGCTAATTCCCATATATATGAATATGATAATTGAGGGTTGTGATAATTACTTAATCAGAAATCAGTATTTGGAGGTCACTTCACATTGCATTGTGTGTGGTCTTTGTGTTAACAAAGCTGAATATGGCAATGGAAAATGTGCAGTAGTTGGTTAACCTCATTACTCTGCAGAGTTACAAATAAAACAAAAACATCTCTGTTGGGATATATTTCGCAAATGGTACTGTCATTTTGGGTTGTAGTGTTTTTAAAGGCAAATGTCATGGTTCACCTTTCCATTCTGTGTAACACAATGAGACTGGAACTCATTGAGTAAAACAGGTGGCTGTCATTTTTTTTTGCAATATAGAAGCCACGATTTAACTTTGATGACTGTGAAGAGCTGAATCCACCAGCGTGTGGTTCATTCACCATGTACATCTGTATTCAAGTAAAGACAGAAAGTATACACCGGGAAAACTCAGCAGGTCTGGCAGCATCTGTGGAGAGAGAAATAGTTAATGTTTCGAGTTGAATATGACTCGTCAAAAGCGATTCTGGAGAAGAATCATATTTAAATCGAAACGTTAACTGTTTTTCCTTCTCATCACAAACGCTGCTGAGTATTTCCAACACTTTCTGTTCTTATTTCAAGTTCCCAGAAGTCACAGTGTTTTGCCTGTATCTATACTCATCACAGTTGAATGAAATATGTTACGAACACTATGGTATCAGTAGATGCTGTTCATTGACATTAATGCTATTAGTGCGATTTATCAGATGGACACACTATTGATTGGTGAGACTGAAATGTGATGAGGACAAACAATAAAAGGCATTAGATAAGTTATTGTATTTCATGCGGATGCTGTTTTCTCTAATGTAATTGGTCTCACATAAGACCATTATATAGACTAAGAGAAAAAGTAATCTGACAATGCTAGCCATTACAAGTGACAAATACATGAATTCTCATATTTCTCCTGTCTATTAATCCCATTTTATTTCTATTTTAATCTTGAAAAATTACTGTAGAACAGCTGCCAAACTTCCAATACGGAGCCCAAGGACATTTCTGCAGGAGTTCCTCAGGGATATGTCCGAGGCCCATCTTCCGCTCTTTCATCGGTGACCTTCAGGCTGTACGGTGGCACAGTGGTCAGCACTGCTGCCTCACAGTGCCAGGGACCCAGGTTCAATGCCAGCCTTGGATGACTGTCCGTGTGGAGTTTGCACTTTCTCACCATATCTGTGTGGGTTTCCTCCGGGTGCTCCAGTTTCCTTCCATAGTCCAAAGATGTGCAGCTTAGATTATTGGCCTTGCTAAATTGTCCCTTAGTTTCAGGGGGACTAGCCAGGTAAATATGTGGGGTTATGGGATAGGGCTTGGGTGGGATTGCTGTCAGTTCAGACTCGATGGGTCGAATGGCCTCTTTCGGCACTGTAGGGATTCCATGATTCTATGACCTTTACCCCACCATAAGGTCAGAAGTGCGGGTGTTCAATGATTACTGCACAATGTTCAAACCCATTTGTCACTCTTCAGAGAATGAAACAGTCCATGTCCACATGCATCAAGACTTTGACAACCTTAAGTTGAAAGTAGCATTTGTGCCACACAAGTGTGGGACAACGATTGTCTCAAGAACATACAAAACAGGAGCAGAAGGCGGCCATTCAGCAATCGGCAGGATCATGGCTCATCCTCTTTGTGTTTTGAGTTCCACATTCAAATCTACCCCCCATAACTTTTGATTCTGCTTTCGCCTCCACTGCCTTCTCAGGCAGAGAGGTTCAAAGTCGCACAACCCTCTGGAGAGAAATAAATTCTCCTCATCTCTAGTCCTATAATTGCCCCCTAGTTCTAGGCTCACCCACAAGTGAAGAAAGAATAGTACAGCACAGGAACAGTGGATATTTTATTCAGCCCATCAAGTCTGTGCCGACACAGATGCCCCTCTAATCTAATGTGGGAAAATGTGAACTTGTCCACTTTGCTGGAAAGAACAGGAAAGCACTGAACTAGTTACATGATGAGAGATGGCAGAACTCAGGAGGTACAGAGGGACAAAAACAGAAAATGCTGTACAATTTCAGCAGGAAACATTCTTTCAACATTCACCTTGTCACTAGCGTTCAGGATCTTATAAACTTCAATCAACTCATCCCTCACTCATCTAAACTCCAATGGAAACAAATCCTGTTCAAGCTTTCTTCAGCCGACAACCTGCTCATTCCAAGTATCAACCTAGTAAACTTCCTCTGAACCGTCTCCAATGCACTTACATCCTTCCTTAAATAAGACCAAAAGTACAATATTTCTGACGTGATTTTACCAATGCTCTGTACACCTGAAGCATAACATCTTTACTTTTATGTTCAATTCCTCTCATAATTCAGGAAAGCATTCCATGAGCTTTCTTAATTACATTCTGTATCTGCATGCTAACTTGCTGTGACTCATGCATGAGGACACCTAGATCTCTCTGCACTTTAGAACTGTGCAGCTGTTCACTGTTTAAATAGCATGTTGTCTTTTTATTCTCCACATTTATTCTTCACTTTACATTTCCCACATTATACTTTATCTGCCAGATTTTTGCCCACTGACTCAATTTTTCTATATCTGTCTGCAAACTCCTTACAACCTCTTTGCAACATACTTTCCTACCTAATTTTTGTCATTTGCAAATTCAGCTACCATGCCTTCACAGCCCTCATCTCAGATCTAAATTGTAAAATGATGAGGTCCCCTAAACCATGTGCTTTTATTCTCTGTACTAAGCTTTGATTTAACACCTTATCAAATGTAAATCTAAATAGAGTACATCTACAGGCTCTCCTTTATCCACAGCATATATTACTCCTTCAAAGAACTTAATAAGTTGATTAACCATGATTTCCCTTTCTCAAAACCATGCTGACTCTTCCCAATTACTTTATTATCAACTTAACTCCCCATTCTCACTTACCAGAGGACCAACATTTACATTTGACCTACTATTTTCTTGTTTAATTGTAGAAACTCTTACTAACCAATTTTACATTTCTAGCCATTTTCCTCTCATACTTTAATTTCTTTCCCCGATTAACCTTTTAATCATTCTCTGCCATTTTTTATATTCTGACCAAACATTTCACCTGCCACTCATCTCTGTGCAGTTATATATTTTTTCCTTAAGTTTTATACTTTCTCTAACTTTTTTATTTAACTATGGATGGTGGGTCCTTCCGTCAGAATTTTCCTTCGTAGCCAGAATATAGTTTTTCTCAGTATTCTGAAATATTCTTCTATACGTCTGCCACTATTTCTCTATTGACCTATTTCCTAGTCTAGTATCCCAGTTCATTTAATGTCCTCAGCTTCCACACCCATAGCTGCCTCCATTTAAGTTTAAGATGCTAGTCTTAGGCCCACTCTTCTCCCTTTCATACTGGATGTAAAATTCAATCAAATTATGGTCACTGTTACCCTGGGATACCATTATCCTGAGATCACTAATAATCCTGTCACATTGCATAATGTTAAATCTATTACAGCCTACTCTCTGTATGGTTCCAAAACGTGTACTCTAAGAAATGATCTCAAAAGCATTCTTTGAACTCTTCATCCAGGCATCTTCTGCCAATCTGATTTTTTTAGTTTATATTTAGATCAAATGAGCATTTCCATCCCGTTATTGCAAACACTCAATATTTCTTCTTGTATACATTGTCTTACATTGTTGCTACTGTTAGGGGGGCTGTAGAACACTCACACTAGCGACTTCTTTCCCTTACTATTCCTCATCTCAATCCAAATCAATAATACATTCTGATTTCCTTGGGATCACCATTGACCAGAAAGTTAACTCGACCATCTCTAACTATCACACAAATGCCATTCTTGATTAACAATGTTACCTCTCCACCTTTATCTAGTTTCCTAATCTGCTTTAACGTCAGGTATCCCTCAATATTCAGTACCCAATCCATGTCATTCTGCAGCCATGGCTCCGTAGTGGCTATCAGATCATGGCCAAAATTCACCCATCCTACCCACCACTGGAATTCTAGCAAGTGTTGGGGGGAGTGGGGGGGGGGGGTGCACAGACCATGTAAATGCCCGAAGTCAGGCGGGAATCTCCAGATTTCAGGCAGGCGTGGCCAGAGAATCCTGCTCCATGTTTTTTACATCAACGTATGCTATCAATTCATGAAGAGAAACAGAGTCTAACCATTCCACATTGACATTCAACCACATTAACGTCACTGAATTCTCCACGATCAACATCCTTGAGGTCACCACTGATCAAAAACTTAACTAGACCAGCCATATAAATATTGTGGCTACAAGAGTGGATGTTATGGCTCCTCAGTTATTTCCACCTAGGCAGAAGTCAGGAGAGTAATGGAATAGTCTCCACTTGCTTGCTTGAGTGCAGGTCCATTAACGTTCAAGATGCTTAACACCTAAACATTCATTTCCTCCACCACTGATGTACTGCAGTGTGTATCATCTGAAAGATGCACTGTAGCAACCCACCAAGGCTTCTTCAACAGAAACTTCCAAACTCACAACCTCTGTTGCCTGGAAGAACATAGGCATCAAACACAGGAGAGCATCATCACCTGCAAGTTCACCTTCAAGTCACACACCATCCAGACTTAGAGCCATATCACTAATTCTTCATCATCATTGGGTCCAAATCCTGGAAGTCCCTTCCTACCAACACTGCGGGTGTATGTACACTACATGGTCTACAATGGCCTCAGAGAAGAGTGGTTCACTCTCCATTCTCAAGAGCAATTAAAGATGGGCAACAAATGCTGACTGAACCAGTAACCCTCTCATCTCTAAACAAAGTAATAAAGACTCTGATTTGAGCTATTCAGAGCCAATGGAGATGTGTTATACTAATTATTCTGTGTTGTTCAGATCAAGGTATGTGGAGATCTCTACATGTGTCCTTACACACAAATGTAGATGTTCACATACTGACATCTCAATACAAGCTACATTAATGGCCAGCTGACCCCAGAGGAATCTCTTCATAGACTTCAGAGTAAAAGATTCGGAGTTGGTTGAAAGCAATTTACTGCGGATGCTGGAATCTGAAACCAAAAGAGGAAATGCCGGAAAACTCAGCAGATCTGGCAGCATCTGGTCACCTGGACTCGAAACGTCAGCTCTTTTCTCTCCTTGCAGAAGCTGCCAGACCGGCTGAGATTTTCCAGCACTTTCTCTTTTGGTTTCGGAGTTGGTTAACATTTGGTTTGCACTGGTTGTAATTAAAAAGCAGCTGGTGTGATGATAATGCAGATTTCACAACACGTGCCCAATATTCTCACATAAAACCCCCATTCAGTGCTTCACTCCTGAGCTTTTACAGTTAGTTTTGTATTGATGAGATAGGAAAACCACACTGAGTAAAAAAATACTGCAGCCAAAATAAGACACAACTGAAGACCCTTTTAAAGCAAAAAGCTGAAGTCTCACTGTGCTTTTGACTTTGTAAACGACCTTAGCTCCCCCCTTATAGCTTCTGACACGGCTTCAACTCCCCGCTTGCTGCACGGTTTTCTTTCTCACTCCCAGCTATTGTTTGTTCCCAGCGTTAATGACTTTGCTGAGATGCGAGGAATTTCCATTGCTTCACAAAACAGACAGAGTCATTCCTACATCCACCAGTGGGAAGTGGAGAAGTCTCATTTCAGGGCAGCCGAAGGTTGATATTCTCAGCACCAAACAAAATTGGAAGTGCCCAGAGCATGTCGTAAATCAATAATTCAGATCCTTCTTGGAAAGCGAGTGCAGCAAATGAAGTATATTTTCCCCTCAAAATGTGCAAATCAATACCATGTGAGGCAAGCTCCCCAGGGGGTAAGAACAGTTTGTAAATGTCTCATTATACCCAAGTCTAGGATGATATGAGGCCCCAAATACAAATTTCCCATTATACCTTTGTCACGTTAAAAAGTTGTTCGCATTTCATGTTCGACCTCAGACACAGGGTTTCAATCTCCACCGGATTGATATAGTACATATGTGAAAAATTACAAATGAGACTTCACAGTGTGAACAACATCCAGCAGTACACACAGTCCTGGTGAAATACGAGCTCCGTTTCGAAGTGCACAGCTACGGAATGAATAGAATCTTTCACTTTGACAGTCACTTGCAGATTGTCTTTCACTCCTGCCAGAGCTTCAGTTTGGAAAAGCCAACACCGGCTTCTGCCCAGCCTCGCGGGCTGCACAACATGCCAGTCCCCCAGACACGCTGCTTTCTTGATGGCAAAACCAATGTGATCTTTAACATCCAGAAAGGGCCCCAAGGCCCTTCTCACAGAGGTGTGATCAGGCAACAATCAAACTAATAAGAGATGTTAGGAGGGATGGTTATAACACAGGTATGCTTTAAGATAAATCTCAAAGGAGGATAGGAAGATGGAGAATTTTAGGGAATGCCAGAGTATGGGGGTCAAGGCAGCTTATGAATGATTGGCAAACAGGTTGTGGGGCAGGGCTGTGGATTGTGAGTAGCAGGAGAGGAATGAGGTGTGTGTCAGAGGAGTTTATCATAAGACCGTAAGGATTAGGAGCAAAATTAAGCCACTCGGCCACTGAGCCGCTCCACCATTCAATCATGGCTGATATTTTCTCATCCCCATTCTCCTGCCTTTTCCCCATAACCTCTGATCCGCTTATTAATCAAGAACCTATCTATCCCTGTCTTAAAGAAACTCAATGACCTGGCTTCCACAGCCTTCTGCGGCAAAGAGTTCCACAGATTCACCACTCTCTGGCTGAAGAAATTCCTCCTCATCTCTGTTTTAAAGGATCGTCCCTTTAGCCTGAAGTTGTGCCCACTGGTTCTAGTTTTTCCTACTAGTGGAAATATCCTCTCCACGTCCACTCTATCCAGGGCTCGCAGTATCCTGCAAATTTCAATAAGATCCCCTCTCATCCTTCTGAACTCCAACAAGTACAGACTCAGAGTCCTCAGTCATTCCTCATACGACAAGCTCTTCATTCTAGAGATCATTCTTGCGAACCTCCTCTGGATCCTTTTCAGGGCCAGCACATCCTTCCTTAGATATGGGCCCCAAAACTGCTCTCAGTGCTCCAAATGGGGTCTGACCAGAGCCTTATACAGCCTCAGAAATACATCCCTGCTCTTGTATTCTAGCCCTCTTGACATGAATGCGAACATTTCATTTGCCTTCCCAACTGCCAACTGTATCATAGAATCATATAGTGCAGAAGGAGGCCATTCAGCCAATGCAGAGTGAGTCAACTATGGAGTCGTAGAGGTGGACCCAAATGTTGTTCATCTATTAATTGAAGGGTTATCTGGCTTTACGGAAGTTCCCTGATTATTTGACATACCGGTAATCTTGTGTAAACCGAGGATGATATATGTATTTATCTTTCACACCGTTCAACAAGCTGACTATTTTAAGGAGTTTGAGTAATTGCAAATCATTACCCCCCCCACAAATGTAGCCATTTCCATTGCACCTAACCAGTATGTGTTTCAGAATATGGGAGGAAACCGGAGCACCTGGAGGAAACCCATGCAGACATGAGGAGAACATGCAAACTCCACACAAGCAGTGACCCAAGCCAGGATTCAAACCCGGGTCCATAGCGCTGTGAAGCAGCAGTGCTAACCACTGTGTTGCTGCGCCACTATTTGTTATGATGCTAGGAGATTTTCCAGTAATTTCATTGCAGTGTTAAGGTGAGGCTACTCGTGACACTAATAAATAAACTTTAAAACCTTAAAAACTTTAATGGAGGAAATTCATCAGTGAATAAGTAAAATGAATGGAAAAGTCCTAAAATTTAAGGCTAAAAATGTGGTACAGTAACACCTTAGGACAGCAATAGAGACAAATAAATTATATTTTCTTTGGTTATGACGTGGATTAACCTTGGTCTATGTAGTTCAGTCCACATAGCACATTTACAAAGAGTAGGTTAATTTTAGCAGACTATTTAATGGGGTGATGTCCCAAGTAAGACTTTGTCTTGCAAAGGTTTTGTTGGATAAATTGGGAAAGCAGATAATTGGAATACTGCATAGATAATGAAAGTTTCATTGGATGTGTCAAAATTGATCAGCACATCTTAAGGAACAGTGACTTAATGCAGTTGGCTTCAGCCTTGGTAAAGCAAAAGAGAAAATGCTGGAAAATCTCAGCAGCTCTGGCAACATCTTTAAGGAGAGAAAAATGCTGACGTTTCGAGTCCCTTTGTCAAATTCTGGCATCCGCAATAATTTGTTTTTATTCAGTCTTGGTAAATGTCTGCCTGCAGTATCAATACTCCCCACCCCATGTCTGCTTTCCCCCTCACACCTCTCGCAGAATACGAAGCGCTATAGGGGTGGCGGAGCGGGGGGGTGGGGGGAGGATAACTGGAATAAACCCTGAGATTATATAAATGAGATGACGAAGCTGCTGTCAATGGATCAGAGGATATTGGAGAAGACCTTGACGCTCCCTGACTTGCTGCACTGGCAGCTCAGGGAAAAGGAAGATCTAACCTGGAGAAAATAGGGGAGTGACACTTTGTGGAATAGTAGCAGGAATGGGGAGATGGGGAAGCGGTGAGGGGGAATGAGGGTGGTTGACAAATATGTGGTAGGATGCGGAATGCAGGTGATATATAGAAAGATGTGAAACCTCAGAGAGAAGAGAATGGAAGAAAATTTGGAGGTATGAGCAATTAGAAGACAGGAGATTTCACAGGCATGGATAGGTGGAGGGAGAAATTCGGGGTGGAGAGTGAGTGGAGTGATGTACCTTATTTGAATCAAGCATGATCTGAGGAAGCACGTGACAAAAAAAGCAATGTTCTCCCTTCCTGTGGCAACTCTTGCTGGAATTGTTCCAATGTTAAAGGCTACTGCTTAGAGCCTCACCCACGCCTCTATTCCTCAATTTTTTGATTTGATTTATTATTGTTACGTGTATTAACATACAGTGAAAAGTGCTATTTCTTGTGCGCTATACAGGAGAAACATTCCGCTCAAAGAGAAGGAAACAAGACAGTGCAGAATGTAGTGTTACAGTCATAGCTAGGGCGTAGAGAAAAATCAACTTAATGCAAGGTGGGTCCATTCAAAAGTCTGATGGCAGCAGGGAAAAAGCTGTTCTTCAGTCAGTTGGTAGATGATCTCAGGCTTTTGTATCTTTTTCCCGAGTGAAGTAAACAGAAGGAAGAATGTCCGGGGTGCGTGGAGTCCTTAATTATGCAGGCTGCTTTGCCAAGGCAGCGGTAATGTAGACAGAGTCAATGAATGGGAGGCTGGTTGTGAGCCTAAACACAGGACAGGCAGGTAATCCACCTACGGAGATTGTTTTGACATTTGATCCCGTCTCCTGCATTTACTTGCAGGAGCCACTTCATGAAAAAGAATGGGAACTGCCTTACTGCTGATGCTTGGCCTCACAGACAGACAGCACAGGCTAAATTTTGGCTCCCAAGTCAGGGATGCACTGTCAGGCAAATTCCTGACTCCAGGGCCTAGACATTCCAAATTTCACCTGTGGGGCTGACCAACTTGGCTGGTTTGAAAAGGCGGACGACTGAGGAATTCCTACTGTGAAGCAGGAAGAGGATGGAGGCATGGTTATGATTCGGAGAGACATCATTCAGCAGTTTCCAACTGATTGCTGACACCGGAACTGATGACCCATCTTGGGCTTTGGAAAATATAATCATTGCTGCTGCTCTTTCACTTTATACTGAAGTAGGTCGCCCTTTCAATTTAACACTGCGATCAGGGCACAAGATACAGAGGCAGCACTATCAGCTGCTCACCATGTTCTGTATTGACTTAGGGGATGACTAATACATGGCCACAATCCTTTGCCTTTCCACCCACATGCACCCATTTAATTGATCCTTGACCAGGATCCCTGCAGCTGCTCAATCTCACGACACAAGAGTGTGACTCAATATGAGTCAGCCAATAGGATACAGGTCAGTACGGGGGCACAGTGCTTAGCGCTGCTGCCTCACAGCGCCAGGGACCCAGGTTCAAATCTAGTCTCGAGGGACTGTGTGGAATTTGCACATTCTCCCCATGTCTGCAAGGGTTTCCTCTGGGTGCTCCGGTTTCCTCCCACAGTCCAAAGATGTGCAGGTTAGGTTAATTGACCATGCTAAATTACCCCTTGATGTTAGGGGGATTAGAAGGGTAAATATGTGGGGATATGGGGATGGGACCTGGGTGGGATTGTTGCTGGTGCAGGCTCGATGGGCCAACTGGTCTCCTTCTGCACTGTGAAATTCTATGACATTTAGGAGTTGGGAGCACAGCTTGCTATCTGATAGTGACTGCAGGCTACTCTGCACATCCAGACCAATGGCCACACAGCCTCAACCCCACTGCAAAACATTAGTTATCGATGAGGTAGAGAACACGGTTCATGTCTGTAAGCACACACGTGTTATTCACCAAAGAAAAGGACTTTGTGGATGATGAGTCTGGGAAAGGGTGTGTAGATAGTTTGAATCATGTTGAAATCAAAAACCGAGGTATTGGGGTTCTTGAGAAACATTAAGGCAGACAAATCCCCAGGGCCTGATGGGATATATCCCAGAATACTGAGAGAGACAAGAGAGGAAATTGCTGGGTCCTTGAGAGAAACCTTTGTATCCTCACTGGCTACAGATAAGGTTCCAGAGGATTGGAGAATAGCCAATGTTGATCCTTTGTTTAGGAAGGGTATCAAGAATAATCCAAGTAATTACAGGCCGGTGAGCCTTACATCAGTGGGAGGGATATTACTGGAGAAGATTCTTCGAGACAGTATTTATTCCCACTTGGAAATAAGTGGACGTATTAATGAGAAGCAACATGGTTTTGTGAAGGAAAAGTCGTGTCTCATGAACTTGATTGAGTTTTCCGATGAAGTGACGAAGATGATTGATGAGGGTAGGGCAGTGGATGTTGTCTACATGGACTTCAGTAAGGTCTTTGACAAGGTCCCTCATGGCAAACACATGCAGAAGGTGAAGTCGCATAGGATCAGAGGTGAGCTGATAAGGTGGATACAAAACTGGCTCTGTCAAAGAAGACAGAGGATAACAGTGGAAAGATGTGTTTCTGAATGGAGGGCAGTGACAAATGGTGTTCCTCAGGGATCAGTACTAGGACCTTTGTTGTTTGTAATATATATAAATGATTTGGAGGAAAATATAGCTGGATTGATTAGTAAGTTTGCAGGCAATACAAAGGTTGGTGGATTTGCGGATAGCGATGAGGACCATCAGAGGATACAGCAGGACATAGATCAATTGGAGACTTGGGCGGAGAGATAGTAGATGGAGTTTAATCAGGACAAATGTGATGTAATGCATTTTGGAAAGTTTAATACAGATAGGAAATATACAGTAAATGGCACAACACTTAAGAGTATTGATAGGCAAAGGGATCTGGATGTACAGGTACACAGTCACGAGAAGTGGCAGTGCAGGTGGAGAAGGTAGTCAAGAAGGCATATGGCATGCTTGCCTTTGTCGCCCGGGGCATTGAGCTTAAAAATTAGCAAGTCATGTTGCAGCTTTACAGAACCTTAGTTAAGCTGCACTTGGAATATACTGTTCAATTCTGGTCACCACCCTACCAGAAGGATGTGGAGGCTTTGGAGAGGGTACAGGGAAGATTAACCAGGATGTTGCCTGGTATGGAGGGCATTAGCTAAGGAGGAGAGGTTGGAGAGACTTGGTTTGTTCCCATTGAAGCGATGAAGGCTGAGAGGAGATCTGATAGAAGTCTACAAGATTATGAAAGGCATGGACAGAGTGGATAGTCAGGAGCCTTTTCCCAGGGTGGAAGATTCAATTACTAGGGAGCATAGGTTTAAGGTGCAAGGAGCAAGGTTTAAAACAGATATACGAGACAGATTTTTTACACAGAGAATAGTTAGTGCCTGGAACTCATTGCCAGGGGTAGTAGTGGAAGCGAATATGGTAGTGACTTTTAAGGGGCGTCTTGACAAGTACATGAATAGGATGGGAATAGAGGGATATGATCTCTGGAAGGGTAGGTTTTAGTTAAGAGGACAGCATGGTCAGTGCAGGTGTGGAGGGCCAAAGGGCCTGTTCCTGTGCTGTAATTTTCTTTGCTCTTCATTCATTGTTCTCTGTGTGTGTGAAGTCACTGGAAGCTGGTTGGCACATGCACCTTTCCTCTTTTAACATTTCTCATGCCAGTAGAGAGTGACAGAGAGAGTGAGAAGGAGTGAGAGGACTAGCATCCCACTTCCACGATGAGGACCTCCAGGTAAAGGCACATTGGAACACGGTAGTAATGGTGGAGGTGATGCTGCATGAACGGGCAACAGCAAAGCAGCAGCAGGAAGTCCCAGCAACCCCACCCAGAGACCAACCCAGGGCTGTGGAGGTCAGTGAGGAGAGTGAAGCTACCAAGAGTTTCACAGCACCCTCAACTTCTTCCATCTCCTCAGCCCCTTTACCAGAGTCTTTGTCTGCTCCACAAGTGCCAGTGACAACAGAAATGCAGACGCTGCAGTCTGAAGTAGCTCCCAGTGGGTCCCCACAAGATGAGACAGACAACTATGCATACTCTTCAATGAAGTATAGCATGAGAGGTTAGCAGACTGCCTCCATCAACACTGGTCAGGGGGTAGGTGCATTCCTAGGAGTACTCATGAGTTTTACCCGATCACTAATAGGTTTATGGGTTACTGCTACAATTTGGGAGCCCCTGGCAGGGGAATACTGTAGAGCCTCCCGAGTGGCCAGGGCATGTGAAATATTTTGTGAATGCCAATAGCTGGCCCTATCGTAAAATGGGTCAGCACATGGCTGTTGCTATAATTCCATTCAAGCTCTGCTTGCAGCCATTGAAAGAGGCTCGGGGAGAGGGAGTGGAAAGGGGATGCTCATTAGCCCCTTGTCCCCCAAGTGGCAGGGGTCCGTATTTGAAATAATTGTATCAGTTGCGAATTCCTCAAGATGAATGGCGACTTGCTAGGTATTAGGCACAAACATGCAGAAAAACCTGATGTGGTCACATACCACCTGCACATTCAGGTAGTGGAAAGATTTCCTGTTCAAGGTGGTGCCAGATTGCCAATTTGATGTCTTTACAGGTAGCCCCCTGAATCTCAGGGAAACCTGCTAACAGAGCAAGCCTCGTGGCCCTCTGTGTCTGCAATGCCCTATCCATCGAGAGGTGGATGTGTTCCTCCTTGTTTGATCAAAGAGAGTATTAGTGACCTCCTTGATGCAGCTGTGAGATTCTCCAGCCATCTCCTGCTGAGCCCTGGAAAGAGCCTGCAGTATAAATATTCAGAGCCAGCAACAGAGCATGTGGACTGTGGTTTGAGATCTTGTTGGACTATGGCACAGATGCCAATTTCTGGCCTCAGGTCACCTTTGGCACTGGTCTTCATTCATAATGAGAAGGTGGTATTCCCATTTTTCAGCTTCTTTGCACTGTCCCTTTTCCTGGGGACACTCTCCTTCGTGCCACTTGGATGCCCAAGTCACAGGGACAAAAATATCTGCCCTTCCAAGATCACTAGACCCATCCTCCCTTGGGTGTCAGGCACATACCTGTGATTTAACTGGTGGAAATTTTGTGGCACTTGGTGAAACATTTTGGAGCTAACCAATTCTGTTTCTCCAAAGAACTCCGGAAAACTCTGAAGCCATTAGTCATGTTGCAGGATATAGAAGTTACACCCAACTGAAAGTAACTTGATGTATACAACAGCCTCCAGGAACTGTCCAAAGTTTGATCAGTCTTCATTCCCCACCTCCCTGCAAAAATGATGTGTGCCAGGATCCGGGGCAGGACTTATAGATTTTGAGCTCCTGCGCCATTTTGGCAAAGGAACAAAGCCCTTCCCAGAAAATGTGGGCCTAAATGTAATGCCCCTGTCAGCAACTCAGCCAACTCAACACAAGGCTGAGAATCAAAGCAAGGTCTTTCCTGGTCAGCAGAGTACAGACCGCACTGCATTCACCAACAAAACCATCAAAACAGACAATAAGAGGTTATTCAGATTCAAATCAATCGAGGATTGTAGTAGAAAGCAGTAATATCAAGAACGGGAGAGCACAGATTTTAAAAGAAGCAAGTGTGGTGCGAGAAAAATCTCTTCTACACAATCAGCAGTTTGGATCTGGAATGCACTCCCTGGAACTCTGGTGGAGACAGGTTCAATCGAGCATTCGAGAGGGCATTAGATGGTTACTTGAATAGAAACAATATGCAGGGGTACAGGGAAAACGTAGAGGAATAACACAAAATCAGAATGCTCGTTTGGAGGGCTGATGCAGACACAATGGGCAAAATGACCTCCTTCTGCACCATAGTAATTCTGTGTTTCTGCAAGCAACGTCTCACCAGACAGTAAATCTTCCGTTCATGATCAAGGGACGGCAGGGATCCAATTCCAGCCTTGGGTCACTGTCTGTGTGGAGTTTGCACATTCTCCACGTGTCTGCGTGGGCTTCCTCCGGGTGCTCCGGTTTCCTCCCACAGTCCAAAAATGTGTGGGTTAGGTTGATTGGTCATGATAAATTTCCTCCCTGCTGTCAGGGGGATTAGGAGGTTAAATATGTAGGGTTACGGGGATAGGGCCTGAGTGGGATTGTTGTTAGTGCAGGCTCGATGGGCCAAATGGACTCTGTCTGCACTGCAGATTCTATAATTCTAAGATCTGACATAATGGGCGGAACTTTACAGGGTCTGGAAATTCCCGCCTGAGGCCAATGGACATTTTCATTGTCCACCCCTCACTGCTCCAATTCTGAGGCGGACAGGGCCGTAGAATTCTGGTGAATGTTTCTCTTATGTACACTAAAAAAATTTAAAAAATTCTAGGACTACTGGGATTTACAATATGCTTGAATTGCATTATTACTTTGGCAAAGAAAGAATGGAACCAGCTCCGTTGCTGCCAAAAATGTTTGATATATTTGAATAATTCAGAGCTTTTCAATACGAAAGCAGAGAGCTGTATATTTTCATTCTGCTCAGTGAAGTATTTCATCGACCTTCTGCTCCATCAAACTCCAGGATAGAAAATAAAGGCCAGGACAGTGATATTTTAACTCACAGAAGCTGCAATAAAGGTGCATCCAGCATCCTTACTTGGAAATATTATTGCCATTCTTTCACAGTTGCTGGGTCAAAATCCTGGAATTCCCTTCCTAACGGAACTGTGGGTCAACCCCACAGCACGTGGACTGCAGCGTTTCAAGAAGACAGCTCACCACCACCTTCTCAAGGGCATCTAGGGATGGGCAATAAACACTGGCCAGCCAGAGACGCCCATGTCCCACGAATGAATTAAAGAAAACAGAAACACTATAGCTAGATATAGGCTTCCTAATCCGGAGAAGGCAAAAATCACCCATAATTGCAGTTCATGATCACAATCCAATGGGCCCCCGTGGAATGCAACAGCCAAACTCAACTGTAAATGAGAAGTGGTTGAAATGTCATCGGAAACAATCTTAACTTTTTATCTCAACTATTTTTCATGTGCAACTGAGCTTGGCAGTTGCATTCCACCAAGATCCCTCGGATAGCCTGAGTGTCCATAACTCAGCATGAACCAGTACACTTCAGAAGAGGAAACTGGCAGAAAATGAAAGGAGCATGCTGAACATTAAAGTTCCCTCTACACTCTCCCAAATAATCTATTCTAATTTATCATTCTGAACTACACCAGTTTCTGATAGCTATTCTTATTCTGGTCGGACTGAGTTCGTCAACAGCGACAACTAAGAAGAGCTTAGTCAGAACCTCATTTCACTGCAGGACCATCTCAGCAGGTGGAGAGATTTTCATTCCATTTGATTCAAACCCAAGTCCCTAAATGTTAACTGAGTAGAATGTTAAGTCACAACACCTCCCCAGTCCCCTCTCTCAGCTCTTAACACAGGACACTGAAAAGAAGAGGGAGTTAGCCATTTAACCCTTGAACTTATAACAATCATAGAATCATACTATCCCTACAATGCAGAGAGAGACCATTCAGCCCATTGAGTCTGCACCAATTCTCCAAAAGCACATCTTAACCCGGTCCACCTCGAATTTCCAATTTACCATTACCAAGCTCTGTTCCTATTTCAATCTCCAAAATTTTACTTCTATCAATTACAAAGAATTGTGTAAAACTAAATTGCTTTGTGTTTGAAATATTATCAAATAGAAATAAAATGTGCAAGGCCAGAC
Organism: Carcharhinus amblyrhynchos; assembly: GCF_965287045.1. Lineage (NCBI taxonomy): Eukaryota > Metazoa > Chordata > Chondrichthyes > Carcharhiniformes > Carcharhinidae > Carcharhinus > Carcharhinus amblyrhynchos. The sequence continues at coordinate 26,788,813 of NC_137337.1, forward strand.
AAATGTCCAGATGGAAACAAACACATGTTCCGGGGTACTGATTTTGCAATCTAAATGGACAGCATGATGAAGAAACATTTGTAACGGAAGCGCGTTACTAATTCCTGTATCTTGAGAGATGACCTAAGCTAAGTGACAACAGAGCACTCAAGAAGCTTGACACCATCCTGGACAAAGCAGCCCGCTTGATTGGCAACACATTCACAAACATCCACCCCTCCACCACCGACGCTCAGTAGCAGCATTGTGTATTATCTACAAGATGCGCTGCAGAAATTCACCAAAGATGCTTAGAGAGCACCTTCCAAACCCACGACCACTTCCATCTGGAAGGACAAGGGCAGCAGATATATGGAAACATCGCCACCTGCAAGTTTCCCTCTAAACCACTTACCATCCTGACTTGGAAATATATCGCTGTTCCTTCACAGTCACTGGGTCAAAATCCTGGAATTCCCTTCCTAATGCATTATGGGTCAACCCACAGCACGTAGAAGGCAGCTCATCACCACCTTCTCAAGGGCATCTAGGGATGGGCAATAAACACTGGCCAGCCAGCAATGCGTATGTTCCGCAAATGAATTAAAGAAAACAAAAACACTACAGCTAGCTACAGGCTTCCTAATCTGGAGAAGGCAAAAGAAAAAGCACCCAGGAGTGCAGTTCATGATCACAATCCAATGGGCCCCAGTAGAATGCAACAGCCAAACTCAACTGTAAATGAGAAGTGGTTGAAATATCATCGGAAACAATCTTAACTTTTTATCTCAACTATTTTTCATGTGCAACTGAGCTTGGCAGTTTCATTCAACTAAGATCCCTTGGATAGTCTGTGTAACCGTAACTCAGCATGAACCAGTAGACTTCAGAAGAGAAAACTGGCAGAAAATGAAAGGAGCATACTGAACATTAAAATTCTCTCTATTCTCTCTCAAATAATCTCTTTTAATTGATCAGTCTGAACCACTTCAATTTCTGATAGCTATTCATTTTCTGGTCAGACTGAGTTCATCAACTTAGCAACAACTAAGAACCCAGCCAGAAATTCATTTCACTGCAGGACCACCTCAACAAATACAGAGACGTTCATATTCCATTAGATTCAAAACAGGGGAGGGGGGGCACAGGGGTTAGCACTGTTGCCTCACAGCGCACTGTCTGTGCGGAGTCTGCACGTTCTCCGTGTCTGCATGGGTTTCCTCCGGGTGCTCCAGTTTCCTCCTACAGTCCAAAAGATGTGCTGGTTAGGTGCATTGGCCAAGCTAAACTGTCCCTTAGCGTACCTGAACAGGTGTCAGAGTGTGGCGACTAGAGGATTTTCATTGCAGTGTTGAGTAAGTCTCCTTATGACAATAATAATAAACAAATAAGTCCCAAAATGTTAACTGAATAGAATGTTAAGACACGACACCTCCCCAATCCCCTCTCTCAGCACTTCAAAGAACAGGAGTTAGCCATTTAATGCTTGAACTTATTACAATCACAGAACTATGTAATCCCTATAGTGCAAACAGACCATTCAGACCATCAAGTCTGCACCAATTCTCCAAAAGCACATCTTACCCAGGTCCACCTCAAGAGCCATAGTGAGGTGAAATAAAATAAAGTTCGACGTATCTATTACAGATTAACAATATTTTAAAATCACTCATCAATAAAACCCCATTCAATGCATTTAAATCCCTTCATTTACTTAATCTCTTATACAAATGACTTTCAAGTATTTGATAATTTATAAAAACAAATATTGGCATTCAAAGGCTTGGAGCTGTCAACCAAATTGAATTAACTTACAGGTCACCCACTGTGATAATGATAGGTTGTAGAAAGGGTACCTTACCTCGCCAAAGAATTCTGGCAGAGTTAGACCTTTTTCACAAATGTCTAAAGCCCATGAGTCATATTTCAGAAATGTATGTGACCAAGATTTCTGCTCAGTGTACGCAGCTACATAATCCATGCAACTTGGATCACTGAAGTATAGCATGTCCCTCTGAAAGTGGTAGGTGCCAGGTTTGAGATAGGGCCTTTGAATCCCGATGTCCCAAAGTCACGTCTTTAGTCTCCACAAAAATACAAGCCAATGAGTCCACAGTACAGGAAAAGGCCATTCATCCCATGCCAGTATACATGCTCCATATGAGCATCTTCCCATTGAAGCCTAATAATTAGTTCTATTCTCCTTCATGTGCTAATCTAATTTCCCCGTAACTGCATCGGTGCTATTTGCCTCCTATGCTCCTTGTAAATATGTGGAATGCACTATGACAACTCTTTGGGTAAGGAATTGTCTCCTAGAATCCTTACTAGACTTAATAACAACAATCTTCTACTTCAGGCTTCCCACTAGTAGAAATGTGTCCTCTACTATCTTCCCTATGTAACCCTTTCATTTTCTTTAAGGCTTTGATCAGGAAAGCAGCCAGCATAATTAAGGACCCCACACACCCCGGACATTCTCTCTTCCACCTTCTTCCATTGGGAAAAAGATACAGAAGTCTGAGGTCATGTACCAACCGACTCAAGAACAGCTTCTCCTCTGCTGCCATCAGGCTTTTGAATGGACCTGCCTTGCATTAAGTTGATCTTTCTCTATACCCTAGCTATGGCGTACGGTGTCTTGGCGTTTATTGGTAGGGGGATTGAATTTAGGAGTCGCAGCGTCATGTTGCAACTGTACACAACTCTGGTGCGGCCGCACTTGGAGTACTGTGTGCAGTTCTGGTCCCCACATTACAGGAAGGATGTGGAGGCTTTGGAGAGGGTGCAGAGGAGGTTTACCAGGATGTTGCCTGGTATGCAGGGGAGGTCCTATGAGGAGAGACTGAGGGATTTGGGGTTGTTTTCACTGGAAAGAAGGCGGCTAAGAGGGGATCTTATAGAAACATATAAGATGATTAGAGGTTTAGATAGGGTGGATGGTGATAGCCTGTTTCCTCGGATGGAGAAATCTAGCACGAGGGGGCATGGCTTTAAATTAAGGGGGGGTAGTTATAGGACGGATGTCAGGGGCAGGTTCTTTACCCAGAGGGTGGTGAGGGACTGGAATGCCCTGCCTGCTGCAGTTGTAAATGCGCCTAGTTTGGGGGCGTTTAAGAGATTGGTGGATAGGTTTATGGACGAAAAGGGATTGGTTTAGATTAGTGGGTCAATGTTTTTTTTTAAAAATAAGACTGGTCGGCGCAACATTGTGGGCCGAAGGGCCTGTTCCGCGCTGTAATGTTCTATGTTCTATGTTCTATGGCTGTAACACTACATTCTGCACTCTCTCCTTTCCTTCCCTATGAACGGTATGCTTTGTGTGTGTGCGCGCAAGAAACAATACTTTTCACTGTATGTTAATACATGTGATAAAAATAAATCAAATAAAGCAAATCAAAGGTCACACCTGTTTTCTCAAGAAAAGAGCCTCAGCCTGTTCAGTCTTTTCCGATCTTTGCACTCCCTCAGTTCTCATGTCATCCTTGTGATTTTTATTTTGCAACATCTCCGACACCAATTGGTCCCAGCAATTACAAATCTATACCGTAAATGAGATAATTCCTATTACAAAACCATTCCGAGCTTGGATGTGATCTTACCAAATAAAACAAGGCAGCTGTAGTCTCTTTATAGCCCTAAAGTGGTGACAAAAGAAAGCTGCCACAGATAACCTGATGCAAAAAGATTCTGCTGAAAAGAGTTTATCTCATTTTTCTGTTTCCACCAACATCCAGCCGTAACAAAGAATTGGAACATCTGCCAATCACTGTGAGGTGAGCTGTGAAGTTAATAAGCAGACTTTCTCTAATAGGATCCAATGTTTAGCAGAAACAATAGCTAAGGTAAAATCTTAAAATATTAGTTCAAACTGATATATAACCCGCAAATTTATTGTGATCAAATTGTAGGCTTGTTTTCCAATCTTCATTTCTTTAAGAAAATATTCAAAGGAGACTGCAACAAAATGTACTTTTGTTTTTAAATATTTGTGAGTTTTATTTAAAGGAAGTGTTATTTCACAATCATTAGATTTATGAAGTGAGTTTGAACACCTTCCATGCATTCAGTTCAATTTATCAATGAATAGGATAACTTCCATCAGTTCCAGATCACTAGGTACCTTTATGTTTGGAGTGGATGAGGGAAGTGTGAGAATAGAGATAGGGAAATTACAGGGAGCGAAGAAAGTAACAGTTGGATAAATTATTTTCATAGAATCCTTACAGTGCAGAAGATGGCCATTCAGCCCATCGAGTCGGCACCGACCCACAATCTAGGCCATATTCCTGTAATCCCTCATATTTACCTTGCTAATCCCCCTGACACTATGGTCAATTTAGTATGGCCAATCAACATCAACCAACCAATCTGCGGGAGGAAACCAGAGCACCCGGAGGAAACGCATACAGACACAAAGAGAACACGCAGACTCCACACGGATAGTGACCTGAGGCCAAAATTGAACCCGGGTCCCCTGGCACTATGAAGCAGCACTGCTAATCACTGTGACACCTGAATAATAATAATGAACAACAGATTTTCCCCATTATGCCTGCTGCACCATTGGTTCACAAACTTGGCCCCCATTTCTATTGGTATCTACAACTCTTGTGATGAGCAGTGGTGTAGGAAATCATTTCTGCATTCAAGAGTTACAAGAATTGCTAGCAGAAAGTGAAAGATATCAAATATCTTGTTAAAACTCTGTCTGCCTCACAAGGGAATTCAACTCTTCATTTTCAAAGTTCTAGCCTCGAAATTCCCTCAAAGGCTGTTTCAACTTGGATCAACAGCTGCTCACCTCCTGATGGTTCAATCTCTTCTTCTGAGACTGCATTCCACAGGATTCACAAAGCTGCATTCCCGCTTCTAATTACCAGCTCAATTATAACCCTTTCCCAAACTGAGAGCTCCACTGCCCCTGGCTCTGCTTTCTCTGAATTCCAGTCTCCCGGCTGCACCACACTGTAACTGGATCCAAGGACTTTGTTGAGCCGTAACTGGCTAACATGGACTGCAACCCTCCCAGCTCCCCAGGACTTCCCTGAGCCTTAACCACTTGGAATCTGTGAACAGGTCACGTTCTAGAGGTGCAAGAAGTCTCTGACCAGGGATAAAACGCATTGGTCTGGCCATGGAAAAGAAGCTCTGAGCAAATACAAGCCACTCAATTCTTGATTGCAGAGTGCTTGTTACTGCAAAAGGATGAGTACATAATTCCTTCTTTCAAAATCCACCAGATGAAAATTATCCCCTGCTTTGATACAATGACTGAATTCATAGGTTACTCTGATTGCTATTATCTGGCTTTGACCAGTTCTCATCAAAACACATCTTTTGCTATATGTTTGAGGAAAGAGCTGTGACAGACATTGTGCCTGGATTTCCATTTATGTTGTATTATCCAGCTGCAACTGCATATCTGTCGCAATGGAATCATGAACTTCTCCATTATGATTTGCACATTACAAAATGAAAACTTTATTGTACAGTAATCATTTTAGAAAGCATAGTGAAACATTGATCATTGCAATGTTCCAGAATGCCACTATTCTTGTACTTTTAAACAGAACACGGGGGTTTAAACAGAAAGTAGTGAAGTAGTGTGCTGATATGATATCTTGGTGTGTGTGTGTGTGTGTATTTGTGCACGTGCGCAAGTGTATGTGTCCGCGTGCATGTGTCTGTATGTGCACATATGCATCTGTGTGCATGCACGTATGTATGTGTATGTGCCTGTGCGCATGTGTGTGTGTGTGTGCGCGTGCATGTGTACATAAGTGTATGCATGTGTGTGTTGTGTGTGTGTGTGTGATAGAACATTAATGTTGTTACTGTGGCAATCTGAATAAAAGAATAGCAGATGGAGGGGGCTGGGGCAGTCATAGTGTAGTTGTAATATCAGAGAGGAGCGATGAGTGTAAAAGCAGAGAACAATGAGGAGTGGAATAGGGAAGAGCTGAAGAATTTATAACAGATATCCTGACCACCAACATCAAAAGCCTTTCATTGCAACCCGGTATCTGATGGGACAAACCAAGCCATTAGAGGATCAAATAAAGGGAAGACCTACTGAAAAAGAATACTTTCTACAAAAATAGGACACTGATTCTCAGCGTTGTATGTATTGAGAGGGATGGGAGTAGAATGTGAACTATCATGGGGCTTGATATTTGAAACAAAGAAAAGAGACGGGGCAGCATCTGTGTTATTAGGTTTTATGAGATTTTAGCAGTGCTATGATCTGGTTAGGGACCAGTGACTTTTATTTAGAGTAGGCAAAGCTTGAAATCCCAGTTACCCACAGGGAGCAAAAAAACCACAAGATTCCACAGTTTTAAACAAACAAAATAACCTTTACTATACAAAGTCAGAAATGTAAAACAATTTGCAATTTCTTTCCCTTAAATTCTAATCTTCAGAATTAACATGAGCTAATAATGAATTAACAGGAAAACTGTAGTGCAACATGTCACACTGCACATTAAATGGCAGATGCGAGCAAGACAGATTGCAGAGATTTCTCAGCAACCCCCCCAGACGTCAGTAACCACAGTGAGTCACAAAACCTTGTTAAAACTGTCCTCCTCACCAGGGATTTAGAGTCTTCATTTTCAAAGATCTAACCTCAGAATTTACTCTAAAGCTACGCCAGAAAAGTAAAATGTATTTATTAGTCACGAGTCGGCTTATATACATGCTTAATGAAGTTACTGTGAAAATCCCCTGGTCACCACACTCTGCTGCCTGTTCAGGTACACTGAGGGAGAATTTAACATGGCCAATCCATCTAACCTGCACATCTTTGGGCTGTGAGAGGAAACCAGAGCACCCAGAGGAAACTCACACAGACTTGGAGAGAATGTGTAAACTCTACACAGAGACCCAAGCTGGAAATTGAACCAAGGTCCCTGGCACTATGAGGCAGCAGTGCTAACGACTCTGCCACCGTGCCACTCCAACATGGACTCCCTTGATGAGTGCTCACCTCAAGATGGTTCAATCTCTCCTTCTGAGACTGTGTTCCACAGGATTGACAAAGCAGCATTCCGACCTTTCATTACCAGCTCAATCCCAACCCTTTCACAAACTGGTTGCTTCATTAAGCTGGCACTGCCCAGGGTGTCTCCGAATCCCAGCCTCCCAGCTGCACCACACTGTAAATGGCACCAAAAACTTCTCTGTGCCCGAATTGCCTATCATACAACCAGTGACCTTCTGCCACCCCCACAGCTCCTCAGTACTTCCCCGATCCTTAACTGCCAAGACTCTGCCAACAAATCCAGTGCGCCCTGCGAGCTTCAAACCACACAAGGTCTAAACTGCATCTCTTAAATACATCAAGTCCCAGGACTTCTCGGAGCCCTACCTGCCTGGAACAAAACCCCCCTGGATAAGAGAGAGATGATGATGAGTTAATCTGATCTGGCAGTTTTGGCTGAGTGAGATATATTGGCAAAGGCATCGACAAACTTCATCCTTCTCTTTGAATTGTACTCTGGGATTTTAAATCCTCAGGTGAGCTATTAGACAGACACAGTCTTTACTTGACTTCTCAACTGAATGTTGTCACCTCCAACAATGCAGCACACCCCCAGCACTGCATTTGTATGCCATCTTAGGTTAGGAGCTCACGGTATCGTGTTTAAGCTCTCAATCTGTTGGCTCAGATGTTGTGTTCCAAGCAGGCACAAATTACTGATCTTATTAATTTTCTATTTGATGATTTTAACATGACCCCAGTGCATAATCAACTCACTACACCATAATAGTAAGCAATGAGAAGATGCCTCTTTTCTTTTGAGTAAGCTGCATTAAAAAAAGCAGAATGCAGTACAAAAGGTTGAAATGCAATATATGTTGTTTCCAGCCCTTTTGAATTAACACCAAAGGTATGTGAGTATAATTGATGTACTTCTCTTTACACCAATCTGAAGTCCCTTTCTGCTTCAAGAAGACAACTATCATCCCGATAACAAAGAAAAGTTAGACAGCGTGCCTTAATAACTATCGTCCAGTGGCTCTGATATCCATCATTATGAAATGCTTCCAAAGGTTAGTCATAACACAAATCAATTCCAGCCTCCCAGATTGCCTGGATCTACTACAGTTCGCCTATCGCCACAACAGGTCCACAGCAGATGCCATCCCCCCAGTCTCACACTCAACTGTGGGACACCTGGATAACAAAGACACCCATGTCAGACTCCTATTTATTGACTCCTATTTATTGAAGGCTCAGCCTTCAACACCATTATTCCCACAAAACTCATCTCCAAGCTCCATGGCCAGGGACTCCGCTCCTCCCTGTGCAACTGGATCCTAGACTTCCTAACCCATCGACTGCAATCAGTAAGAATAGGCAAGAGCACCCCCTCCACAATCATCCTCAGCCACACAAGGCTGTGTCCTCAGCCCCTTACTATCCTCCTTATACACCTAGGACTGTGTAGTCAAATTCACTTCCAACTTGATTTTCAAGTTTGCTGACAACACCACTGCAGTGGGTCAGATCTCAAACAATGATAAGATGGAGTACAGGAAAGGCATTGAAAATCTGGTGAGCTGGTGCGACGACAATAATCTCTCCCTCAATGTCAACAAAATGAAAGAAATAGTCATCACTTCAGGAAGTGAAGTGGAGAACATGCTCCTGTCCATATCAATGCCTTAAAGTGGAAACAGTCGAGAGCTTCAAGTTTTTAAGTGTCCAGACCACCAATCTGTCCTGGTCCACCCATGCTAACATTATATTTAAGAAAGCTCACTAACACCTCTATTTTCTCAGGAAGCAAAGAAAATTTGGCATGTCTGCTACAACTCTCACTAATGTTTACAGATGCACCATAGAAAACATTATAACATAGAAAGTTGTAACAGCTTGGTATGGCTCCTGCTCTGTCTAAGACTACAAGAAACTACAGAGTGTTGTGAACGAGAAGCCCAGTTCCTCACAAAAACCAGCCTCCCATTCATTGACTTTGTCTACACTTCCTGCTACCTCAGAAAAGCATCCAGCATAATCAAGGACCCCACGCACCTCAGACATACTCTTTTCCATCTTCTTCCGTCAGGAAAAAGAGACAAAAGTCGGAGGTCACATACCAACTGACTCAAGAACAGTTTCTTCCCTGCTGCCATCAGACTTTTGAATGAACCTACTTCATATTAAGTTGATCTTTCTCTACACCCAAGCTATGACTGTAACACTACATTCTACACTCTCTCCTTTCCTTCTCCATGTGCGGTATGCTTTGTCTGTATAGCGTGCAGGAAACAATACTTTTCACTGTATAGTAAAACATGTGATAATAAATCAAATTGAATCAAGTAATCAATTTGGACATACTTTTGTTGATTTCTGTAGAACTTGTGAATGTCATTGTTTTCATTTTTAGAATGCACATTTGGTGGAAAATATTTGAGGAATTATGATATTTCATGTTTACCTGTTACAAATCTTGTTCTCTTACCTCATGTCTTGTATTCAGAACGTGGGAGAAACTAATTAACCCCCATTGCTAAACTGGACATCTCTGTGCATTTGGATCTAAATATCCCAGCAATCAATCAATATGTCAGAATTTCCAGAGCCAATTTAGCTTCAGTTGCTTGATAGATTTCCATATAGATAATATGGGCAAGATTTTCACTCTGATAAGGGGTGGCAGCAGAGGGGGGAAGGAGGGGAGAGGGGATATATAATTTTGTGTTGCCTCGCACATGGCAGTTTGACAGCACCACCCCAAAACTATTTTACAGGTGGTCGGATTGGGTGCAGAATGGCTACCTGTCCACAAGCGATGAGATAGTTTGTTCAGGGCACGAAGAAGTCAACTGAGGCCATTGATCAAAGGCTGGCAGGAATTTTTACTGTTGACTTGTGGCTATCTCCTCCTGCCCCTGCCGCAGCATCAGGAGCGCAGCAAGTTCATGGAGGTCACCTCTCAGAGGCAGAGCGAGAGGCCAGCAATGCAGGAAAGCCTTGAAGCCCCCTTCCCAACTTTCTGTCCACAGCCATGGTTGTGTCACGTCAGTGGGAGTTGGCATCTGCGGTCAATTTTGACTTTAAGGGTTTTGAAAGAGGACAACTCAAGCTGGAGGTGCCTGCAATAGCAGTTTGTATTTCCTTCCATGCTGGAGGATCTTCTCGTGGCCATCCAGCTTTGAGAACTCATCTTTCATCCCTTCATTGGATGGCAAATGCATCCTGTAGCCACTAATTGGCCAATCCAAGCAAAATCAACATCAAGTGACCACAGACAACACAGCAGGGGGTCAGGACCTACATTTGGCCCTGGCAGCAGGGTCATAACCTAAAGCACAAAATTCCACCCTATATTTCTGAAAGGTTTAAATTAAAAGCCAACAAACGTACCACTTACCATTTTGAAAATTTATGTCAATATGAATGTCAGAAATTTCAAACAGAAATAGGGGTTAATGATACCACCCATGCATTACTTAAGGATTTAAATGGCTTCAGTGCTAGCTTAACCAAGTGATGTCTGACATTATGGGTGGATAAAACTTGGAAATCAATTACTCATTTCACTAAATCATCATGGGACAGCAAAAGTGACCTCTCATTCTTTCTCCTCTCAGACAAATCAAGCAGTAATTCAATAATCACTACACTGATGAAGGGTGGCAGCAGAGGATAATACGGAATGCCTTTTAAAACACCATAAAAAGGGGCTGAATTTTCATAGCTGGCAGGGTCTGAACCCGGAGGGAGTGGATGTTGAAAATCATGGTGCCAGAGTTTGTACAGTAAAAAGTCTCACAACACCAGGTTAAAGTCCAACCAGTTTATTTGATAGTAAACCCACAAGCTTTCAGAAACACCGTTCCTTCATCAGGTGTATGGAAGGTTCTGATCAGAGAATGGCATTTGATCAGAACCAGTGTTTCCAAAAGCTTGTGGGTTTACCATCAAATAAACTGGCTGGACTTTAACCTGGTGTTGAGAGACCTTTTACTGTGTTTACCCCAGTCCAACGCCGGCATGTCCACATCAGTTTGGGTCAGGATTCTACCACCTCCAGATCGTTTCGGAGTTTCAAAGAGAAGGTTGTGGGAGGAAGTGAAGAAGAAGCCCAAAGCCAGTCGATGGCCCATTAAGCTTGTTACAAGGAGCTTGTTCAGGACCTGATGCAGATCAGAATAAAAACTTCAATACTTTTTTCCTGTGAGCCTAACCAGTCTTGTCCATGTCAATGCACAGCTGTTGGATTTATTGCCCGAGGATCACATAACATTACCGGCAATGATTTCTTTTAAATATTTAGGGCCAGGCAGTGCAAGACAAGTGTTGGCCCAACCTCGCCATGCAAGTCTGTTGTCCACCTTCTTTGACTTCACAGCAGTTGCCTGCTCTCATCAGCATGACAGTGGCAGCCCCCAACATGGCTGCTACCTGCCTTTGCAGCCAACGCAAGCAGGCAGCTCCATCTCCTGGAGACACTCGGCACATCTGTCTCCTGGCTAGTTAGGCCACTGAAGGTAAAAGTAACTATCGCAAGTGCGACATAGCCAAAGCGCAGGGTGGGAACCTGGAAATCATCCAGATATCAGGTTCCTGACCCCTGTGATACAAATCCGGATGAGAACAATATTTTTGATGAAACTCTTCAAATAAATCATTTTCACATTTCTCTGCATTGTCCAGATTGTGAGATTTTGAAAGAGACAAGCAAAATCTCTCATAACATAGTCAACTGATGCAGTGATAAACTCTTTATTACTTGTGACTTGTATAGACTTTGATACATTTATCACACAGTTCCAAAAAGCTGAACATACCCTTAAGTTTTCTATCATGAAAGCTTCAGAAAGATGTCTTGCATTGGTGGAATTTCAATCTTTTTGCAAAGCCAATGCTTTGACCCAGTACGGTCTCCATTAGTTATTACTTATTTATTTATTAGTGTCACAAGTAGGCTTACATTAACACTGCAATTGTTACTGTGAAAATCCCCGAGTTGCCACACTCCAGTACCTGTTTAGTATACTGAGGGAAAATTTAGCACGGCCACTGCACCTAACCAGTATGTCTTTTGGAGTGTGTGAGGAAACTGGAGCACCCAGAGAAAACCCACACAGACACAGACACAGACAGTGGCACAAGCCAGGAATCGAACCTGGGTCCCTAACGCTGTGAAGCAGCAGTGGTAACCACTGTTGCATACATGGAGAACTATTATATATGCAGCATATTTACACGACTCTTTACCACCAGCTTTACACCTTGAAGAAGCAAAACATATTTGGCCTTTCTCTCCTACCACATTCAGAAGTCAATATTAATCCCTTCTACATGTAAGCTTGTACCTGAAAAGGTGGAATATTTCAGGGCTACAGGGGAAGGAAAGGGTGAGTGAGACTAGATATCTTGATTCTGCAGACAGCCTGCATGGATTCAATACAACCTCTGTTCTATACTGGAAATGGAAATTCCTGGATTTCAGTTTTTTTTTAATTCATTTGTGGGACATGGACTCACTGGCTGGCCAGCAGTTATTGTCCATCCCTAGTTGCCCTTGAGAACGCGCTAGTAAGCTACCTTCTTGTCCATTTTCTGTGGGTTGACCCTCAATGCCATTAGATAGAGAATTTCAGGATTTTGACCCAGCGACTGCAAAGGAACGGTGATAAGTTTCCAAGTCAGAATGGTGAGCGGTTTGGAGGGGAACTTGCAGGGGGTGGTGTTCCCATTTACCTGCTGCCTTTGTCCTTTGAGATAGAAGTGGTCATTGGTTTGGAAGGTGCTGTCTAAGGATCTTTGGTGAACTACCACAGTGACACCTTGTAGATAATCCACATTGTGACTGCTGAGCATCGGTGGTGGAGGGATTGAATGTTTGCAGATGTGATACAAATCAAGCTGGCTGCTTTGTCCTGGACGATGTCAAGCTCCTTGAGTGTTGTTGGAGCTGCACTCATCCAAGCAAGTGGGGAGTATTCCATCATACTCCTGATTTATGCCTTGTAGATGGTGGATAGGTTTTGGTGAGTCAGGAGGTGGGTTAGTCACCACAGTATTCCTAGCCTCTGACCTGCTCTTGTAGCCACTGTTTATGGGTGAATCCAGTTGAGTTTCTGGTCAATGGTAACCCCAAGAATGTTGACAGTGGGGGATTCAGTGACAGTTACACCGTTGAATATCAAGTGGCGATGGTTAGAGTATCTCTTTTTGGTGATGGTCATTGCCTGGCATTTGTGTGGCACGAATGTTACTTGCCACTTGTTAGCCCAAACCTGGATGTTGTCCAGATCTTGTTGCATGTGAACATGGACTGCTTCAGTATCTGAGGAGTCACAAAAGGTGCTGAACATTGTGCAGTCATCAGCAAACATCCTCACTTCTGACCTTACGACGGAGGGAAGGTCATTGATGAAGCAGCTGAAGATTGCTGGGCCTAGGACACTAGTTCAGCTATCAACTAGGTGAAACATTGACCCATAACTAATTAGGGGAATGGAGTTACTTCCATAGACAAGGTGGGAGATTCACACCTATAGAAACAAAACAGTACCCTGATAAAAAGCCCTGTTCCTGTGCTGTTCTGTTCTCTGTTCTTTATTCTTTGACTTCCTTTCAAGACGAGGCAGCTCACATGGAGAAAAATATTGAAACAAAGGGAATATGTTAAACTGCCTATTTCTGAGTTGGAATATTCAATGATCCTGACAGTGTGCTGTACGAGTGACACTTGACGTAAATCATTCTGCTGGTGAACGGATGCTATTATAAAGTATAATTTTATAATACTAGAAAATTCAAGGTGTTTAATTATTTTTCTAGTCAAACCATAACAGAAGTATTAATTGACTGCATGGAAATGTAGTGCTGCATTTGTCTACTGCGACTTCTTTCAAGAAAGAATTTCAAACCTTTAAATCATTACGAACCTAAAATTCTCAGATTCTGTGCTATGAATGAGCTGGAAAGTCACTTGAAACTATTTGATGACTTGTTTTTAACCTTGGTACTTCCAAACTTATAGGAGATAGGCTAGCGTATAGCCATTCCTTCAGATTTATGGGGGCTATAAGTGACAAAAATGGGTGATGGTTTATTGGAAAACATGTTGCTATTATATTGTTTATCAGGGACTGCACAGTGGCGCACTGGTCAGCGCTGCTGCCTCACAGCACCAGGGACCTGGGTTTGATTCCCAGCTTAGGTCACCGTCTGTGCGGCGTCTGCATGGGTTTCCTCCGGGTGCTCCAGTTTCCTCATACAGTCTGAAAAACGTGCTGGTTAGGTGCATTGGCCATGTTAAATCCCCCCTCAATGTACCCGAACAGGCGCCAGAGTGTGGCGACAAGGGGATTTTCACAGTAATTTCATTACAGCATTAATGTAAGCTTACTTGTGACATGAATATAAAAAAAAATAAATAATATTGGAGAATGTATATTTTCCTTTTTCTTGCATGTAATCAATGTGTTGGATTCTCCAGTCACACACCCCAAAACTGGAAAATCTCGCCCGAGGTCAATGAACATTTGCATGGTCTGCCTCTAGCCCGCTACAATTCCCATGGTGGGCAGGATGGGAAAATTCCATCCAATATGTTTAGATCTAAGGGGGGATTTTTTTCAAACGTCAGAGTGAAAATCCCAATTAAATAATTGCCTGCAGCAAATGTCTTGCGATATTTGAAAATATGAGAAATTATTTATTACTGCTGACTTGCCTTAAAATTTAAAATGCAAGTTTTCACTCACTCATCTCACATCCACAAAGCTCAGAAACAGATGATGTTAAAAACAAGATGGTTTCAACTTATTATCATCTCAGTCTTTTTCATGACAGGCCTGTACTTCCTTAGATAAAATTGATGCTTTAGTTAAAGTGGATAGCATGGGAGCACATGGGTGGTTAGCACTGCTGCCCCACTGTGCCAGGGACCCGGGTTTGATTCCTGGCTCGGGTCACTGTCTGTACATTCTCCCTATTTCTGCATGGGTTTCCTCCGGGTGCTCCGGTTTCCTCCCACAGTCCAAAAGCTGAGCAGATTAGGTGCATTGGCCGTGCTAAATCCTCCCTTAGTGTACCCAAACAGGTGCTGGAGTGTGGTGACTAGGGGATTTTCACAGTAACAACATTGCAGTGTTAATGTAAGTCTGCTCCTGACACTAATAAATAAATTTGAAGGTCTTGTAAACAGATGATTTCCAGTGAGCTGTGAAGTTTCTTGTAGTTGAAATTCAAGGAGGTTGGTTCTCAGGCAAACTCAAATTTGGGACAGGTTGGGGAGAACTCTTCTTCCAATTTCAAGGCATTGCTGTCCAAATCTGTGGCTACTTGCATGACTTACAGTGGATTTGATGACTTTTGGTGGAAAAGTGAGCCACTTTTTTAAAGTAGACAACAAAATAGCATCCTTGTGATGTGACTTGTACTAATTCAGAGTACCTTTTCCAAAAAGGGATGGTGCATTGATCTTGTACTATTGCTTAACTCCTTGAAATTCATCCAACCTGGTTTGGATGATGGACGATCATAACACAATGGAAGACCAATGGGATCCATTCATATTCATCTCATACACATTGAGTTTTGATGTTCCTTTTGCCCCAAATGAAACAGAAAGATGGGCTGGCCAGAGCGCTTGAGTCCTTTTGTTGATGATCCATCCTTAAGCAAAAAGATGTGTTAAATCCATGAATGGCTGTGAATGTCCATATTTAATTAGGCCTGAGATTCAGGACTGTCTCAAGCTCAAACTGTCAAAGGTCACCACGATTTGCAGTCAACATTTTAATAGGCTGTATTCAAAATTTGAAAGCATTGACTGAAAAAGGTCCTAACATCCTTGGCAATATCCAATATCAGATCTCATTCGTCATCAATCTGTAAGGAAGCATTTACCATAAGGGATAAAAGATGGTCAGAAAATGGAAATGCTCTGATTAGAATGGCTGAAAACACTTTTGCTTGATACCCAACTCTTTTCCTTGGAGCACTGCTACTTGGGTGGCATAGAGGCAGAGTGGTTAACATTGCTGCCTCCTAGTGCCAGGGAACTGAGTTCAGTTCCTGGCTTGGGTCACTGTCTGTGCAGAACCTGCACGTTCTCCCCGTCAGTTTCCTCCGGGTGCTCCGGCTTCCTCCCAGAGTCTGAAAGACGCGCTGGTTAGGTGCATTGTCCATGCTAAAATTCTCCCTCAGTGTACCCGAACAGGCGTCGGAATGTGGTCCCTAGGCGATGTTCACACAATCTTCATTACGGTGTTAATGTAAGCCTACTTGTGACACTGAGGATGACTTCACTAAGTTTAGTTTTATTTATTAGTATCACAAGTAGGTCTACATTAACACTGCAATGAAGTTACTGTGAACATCGTGGCAGCACCTTTACAGGGTGGATGAGGCACTCACAATCCTACTTGCAGTCAGTCGGAGTTGAACAACACACCTACACCAACAGTTTAGTACTCGCAGCAACTTTCATAACCACAGATATGCCCACTATTTTCAATTGTGCTCTGGGCAATGCCTTTTTAAGTAGGCAGTTAACTTGCTGGCATGCCTGGGAATGCTTCAATTTTTCCCATTATTACCTAATTACCAGGCTGAGTCCTATTGTTAAGCATTGCTCTTTCTTTACAGTGTAATAGGCACTTAAGGATTTTCTTCATGCTAGTAACTAAGATCAATGTTGATTGAATATCGATCCAGAATTTTCTAAGTGGGGCAAAGGATTACTTTGAAATTATTTCTTTCATACTTGAAAGCCATGAATGAATATTGATTTATGTTTGGAAACCAGAAAATATAAAATTAATAAATAAATTCCTTTAGATTTCTCCCTCTTGAAAATAAGAAGCAAACTGCAACACTCATTCTGTTACGTCACTCTTCATGGCTCTAAGGCACTTAAATTGACAATATCATTGCAAACCAATTCAAATGAGTGCCAAACACATTAAAACGTGGACTTCTAGTTAAGGGTGAACCAGATTGCTTCTACTGAGTGCATCTTAAAAACCCATTTAAATCCCTTTCTCTCGTGGTTTTTGTTAGTCTCATCCTCAATATGAGGAATGAGTGCATTCTGAATGCATCTATTTTCTGTTAATTGTCCAGGAAGTTGTTTCTTTTATTAAGGCATTTGGTTTAGGATTCAATTTAATAGCAATGGCTTATAGCCTGCTTAAGTGCATTTCAATTATCATTGCATGTCATTGAGTTAAAACAACATTGCCAACATTTCGGGGGATTTGCTAGAAAAGTTTGCTGCCCAACAGGATATCAAAAGAAGAAAGGTCTGGCATGTTCTCCCCATCTCTGCGTGGAGTTTGCATATTCTCCCCATCTCAGCGAGGGCTTCCTCCGCGTGCTCTGGTTTCCTCCCACAGTCCACCAATCTTGTCCCACCTCCAGCAATGTTTCCAGAGGCAGGTTGCCATGGGAATTAGGAATTAACCTGCTCCATTGCGCTGGACAGTCAATTAAGGCCTCACCTACAGGGCCATTATGATAGAATCATAGATTCATACAATTACAGAATTCTACAGTGCAGAAGGAGGCCATTTGGCCCATTGAATCTGTACTGACCATACAATCCAACTGTGTGATTTGAAGACCGAGAGTGATAACGTTCACAACTAGCTCCTCTTTACAAAAACCAGCAATGATACCCTGTTATCACATTCCATTGCTCCCCACAATTGCATGTTAAGATTCTCGACAATATAGTTGCAACCACCAGAGGGAAACATGCTGCTACAGTCCTGAGCTAGCTATTCTGATCCAATGGGAATCGTAAGTGGAGTGGACGCTACCCCCACTCATTTACCCAAGCGCGAACCATGCCAGACTTCCTGACTTCTGCTCTATGTGATGGGTAAAAATGGTTTTGGCCTCAATCCTTTACTCAGGAAAGGATGAGACATGGGTCACATGACTCAGAGATCACGAGAC
Organism: Carcharhinus amblyrhynchos; assembly: GCF_965287045.1. NCBI lineage: Eukaryota > Metazoa > Chordata > Chondrichthyes > Carcharhiniformes > Carcharhinidae > Carcharhinus > Carcharhinus amblyrhynchos. Next base: position 26,806,733 of record NC_137337.1, read on the forward strand.
TATGACATGCCACAGTAGACAAAATGCTGCAGTGCATAAAGACATTTCCTCCAACATTGCCCCTTTCAGAAAAAGGGGGAAAAAAAAGCACATTGTACACATTATCATTTGCCTTGCCAGTTAACCATATTGTCTGGGCAGGATTTTACAACCTCGTTCGATGCTGGGGCAGGCGAGACTGTAAAATTCCGGCCTCCGTGTCCATCTTTTGTACCTAGAGCATCAAACCCCATTCAGACGTTGAATGCAAGATGGAGCAACATGACTCAGAGGGTGAAACTACTACATAGCAAACCACAGTACTTAACATGCAACACTGCAGAAAGATGTTTCTCCAAACAAGTTCAGGCTCATTTCACATTTCCAGGGGGTATTTTAATTACCACTGGCTCACCCACTTCTGGTGGTGTTTTACTTTGGAGGCGGGTGGGGTGATGGTGGAATTGTTATGTTGCATTGGGGCCATCAATTTTCTTAAAAAGTTCTTAAATAAAGAATATTTTACCAGCTCAATAGTGGTCAGCAAAGTGACACCTTTATATTTTAAACACATTTGACCCACACTCCCTCCTTAACAACAATGGTGCAACCAGCATTGCGAGAGTTAAGATGAGTTGGACGATGTATTCACATCACTGGGCTCTCAGTTAGACTCGCCAGTTCACATTCAGAGTATGTAACATCCCCCGACAGAAAATGCCAGAACCGTGTCCCAGTATCAGAGTGAAGTGTCACCATGTCACATTTCATTTCCTCCCCAAACTCAAAACTGAGCAAGTAATGTCGTATGAGGAACGGTTGAGGACTCTGGGTCTGTACTCGTTGGAGTTTAGAAGGATGAGGGGGGATCTCATTGAAACTTACAGGATACTGCAAGGCCTGGATAGCGTGGAAGTGGAGAGGACATTTCCACTCGTAGGAAAAACTAGAACCAGGAGGGGAAAACTTCAGGCTAAAGGCACGATCCTTTAAAACAGAGATGAGGAGGAATTTCTTCAGCTAGAGAGTGGTGAATCTGTGGAATTCTTTGCCGTAGAAGGCTGTGTAGACCAGGTCATTGAGTGTCTTTAATATAGTGGTAGATAGGTTCTTGGTTGATAATGGGATCAAAGATTATGGGGAAAAGGCAGGAGACTGGGGATGAGAAAAAAAAACAGCCATGATTGAATGGCGGAGCAGACTTGATGGGCCGAGTGGTCTAATTCTGTTCCTATGTCTTATGGCCTTATAGTAATGGGGTAGTGGGGGGGACAGAAGCAGCAGTGTGAAGATCTCCCTGTGCTCTGGACCTGAAGTCAGCAACAAAATAAAAATGAGTTTCTTGCTGGGAGGAAAGAAAATTGCATTTTCAAGTCCATTTGGCCTCGCTGCTGTTGACAAAGCAGCCTGCTGACACTAAGAGGAGTAAACTCCTGGCCAGCTTTCTCCTCTCCCATAGGATGAGGGCACTGTTCTTCATATTCTTTTGTGGGACATGGGAATTGCTGGCTTTATTGCCCATCCCTGGTTGTCTTTGGAGAGTAGTTAAAAGCAGATAAAAGTTAAGAGTCACATTGCTGTGGTTCTGGAGTCAAATATAGGTCAGACTAGGCAAGGACGGCAGATTTTCTTCCCTAGAGGATGTTAGTGAACCAGATGGGTTTTTCCAACAATTGACAGTGATTCCATGGACCGGAATTCTCCCAAAAAAATTAAGTGTCAAACTCGTGAAAACTGGAGTAAATCACATTTGGGTTTTCTTTCCAGTGGGACTTTCAAAATGAACCTCTCACTCTCTATGCATTGCTGAGTGCCTCAGTGTGAATCTCGCAAAATATCAGTGGGTGAGGTCTATTCCCACTGGAGGGGCTGGTAACATAGCACCGAGCATGTCACTGCGCATGTGCCGATCTGTCAAGCCGAGATCAGCACATGCGCAGTAGCCCCGCGCTGTCCTCTTCCAATCACTGGCCAGCTCGATCACCGGCCAGCACAGCAAACCCCCCTATTGCTGGCTGTATGACCTCCCCACGGCCCAATCGCTGGAGCCCCAAATGTGTCCAGGCCAGCCTTACCACCCCCCCCCTTACTGCCTCGATCTCCACTTCCCCACCTAACCACCACCCCCACCTTCTCCCCCGGGCAGGGCAGCGGGCTGGGAGAATTGCTCCCATTGTTTCTTACGGACTATACAGACAAAGCAAACCACTCATAGAGTACATTAGGGAGAAGGAAAGGAGAGAGTGCAGAATGTAGTGTTACCGTCATGGTTTTGGGTGCAACTCCCTTACAGTTTAGAATTCCCCAATCTTTTGTGCTGGTTTGCTGAACATTGGCAGAAAGTCAAACGGTAATGTTTGGCATTGATATGGGGCAGACAAAAACAATTCTAATTCCACCAGGTGCTCCAACGCGGGAGGTAGTGGAAGCAGATATGATAGTAACTTTTAAGGGGTGTCTTGACAAATACATGACTAGGATGGGAATAGAGGGATATGGTCTCCAGAGGGGCAGGGTGTTTTCGATCAGGTGGACAGCATGGTCAATGCAGGCTTGGAGGGCCGTAGGGCCTGTTCCTATGCTGTAATTTTCTTTGTTTTTGTTCTAAGAGGGGAGGAAACAGGGGGCAAGTTGAGTGCACAGGTAGAGTTGCACACGGCTTCAGCGAGCTGTAGAAATGCCCACGCCATACTGGAGGCCATTTACTTAGCTGCGGCCTGCAATTTTGTTGGAAGTCCAATCCCAGACGGCTATGGCAATTTGAATTTATTTTGCTTTGTTTCACGCGGAATTACTATGTCAGCAGATATACACATCAGGAATCTTTTGCACTTATTACATTTAACACCATTTCTGGATGCAAAAGAATTGCAATTTCTGACTTCGTTTGAGTTTCAATTTGAGTGTATAATTCCCCTTGGCATGCAATTATTCATCATTGTGAAATATTCTGCCTTTTTTTGAAAAGAAATCCTGTGCAAATAATTGAGTTTCCAATGGTTTGCATTATTCATTGAATATCTCCAAACAGCAGAATCTCCAGCTATTCATTCGTGCTATATTTTGATTTTTTTTAAGTCTTTGTTTCTTGATACATTGCCATTTCCCTCTTTGTTATGGAAAATAAACAGGGGCGCGTGGGTGTTGCTGGAGCATCAACAAGTGAGGTCACTCAGTGGGTGGAAGCCACTTCAATCGCCTCCACTGTTCAGTGCCCCACCTGAGCTGATGCTAATTGGAGAATGGGGGGAGGTGATGGGCCTCATGGTATTATCAATGGACTTATGCAGAAACTCAGCTAATGTTCTGAGGACCTGGGTTCGAATCCTGTCACAGCAGATGGTGGAATTTGAATTCAATTAAAAAAATCTCGAATTAAGAATCCACTGATGACAATACTTTTGACTGTATCTCAATACATGTGACAATAATAAACCAAATCAAAATCACGTGTGGATTGTTTCTGCAATCTTTTACTCTGATTCAAGAGTGAATTCATCTGAATCAGCCCACAAAACTGGTCAAATTTGTAAGATTCTGCATTGATTACATTGGTTGAGGAAGGCTGTTCAAATCATACTCATTTTCTTACGTGAGAAGCTAGTAGACATGTTACAACAGTTTGTTCAAATCAAAAATATACAATTTATAAAGAAACTGGCTTGTACATGTCAATAACTGGATATTAAAAAGGTGGTACAAATTAAAACTGCCTCTTAAATGTGTCAAAAATACTTACTAATCTTGATAAAAATACTTTCAATTTATTTTGCCCACTTATGCAGGTTCATAAAAGATATGGGCCAAAATTCTCCGTCTCGCCCGCCATGGGAATCGTAGCGGGCAAGACAGAAAACTCAAGCGGAAATTTCTTAGTCTTGGGGCACGCATGGCTGAAGAATCCCATCCACGGTTTTTGTGATTGAAGAAATTAAGTTTTAGAAGGAGCCTGAAAGCTGATATGACCAATGTACTTTAAAGCTCATTTTCAAAATACAATTTCCCAATTGTGCCAAAGTGGAGCCACCAGCCTCGGGTATAGTAGGAAGGGTAACAGTCCCTGTACGCTGGCCCGAGCTTGTGACTGGACCCCATTTTTACATTTGTGTGAATTGCTCCATTTCCTGCACTACCTATCTCATTGACTCCCTCGTGTAGGATTTCAAGCTTCAGACCAAACCCGAATCAACTTTGACAAAGGGCCATCTGGACTCAGCTCTTTTCTCTCCTTACAGATGCTGCCAGACCTACTGAGATTTCCCAACATTTTCACTTTTGGTTCCCAAATCAGCTTTGGTCAGCGGGTTCGTGTTGGCGATTCCAGCTCCCATCCCTGCGGAGACTCAATTTCTTTTTGGGCACAGAGAAAGAAGGAGCATGTTTATCCCATCATTCGGAGTTGAAATCTAACTCCCTGGGCCCACATCAGAGTGGCAAAAGAATGGTTACTGACCTGTTGCCCCACTTAATTTCAAGTAATTAACAATTTTGCAACGTCTCCAATAATTTGCTCTTGGAAAAATTCCGAAAGCGCGGAGGTCTGACAGCTGACCTCCAGGACCTCAGCTGACAAAACTGACCTTGGCGGTTTGACAATGAATGTGGCTGCTAGCCTTCATTATACAATACATCAGCAAGCAATTAAATTTCCATCAATGGGATATCGTTTGAGCCAAACATCCATCCTGGACTTTTGCCCGCTAGTTCAGCCAAGGTTTTATAAAGCCATGCTCCAACAACGTTGCTTACGAAACTGCTAAAGCTTGGAGGGCACCCTAAGTCTAAAATTCAACTCCAATATGCTCCATTGTATTTCAGGTTTGTAGTGATCAGAGTTATTTCTGACCTCAGCCAAAAGAGAAAATGCTGGAAAATCTCAGCGGGTCTGGCAGCATCTGTAAGGAGAGAGAAGAGCTGAGGTTTCGAGTCCAGATGACCCTTTGTCAAGGCTTTAACAAAGGGTTATCTGGACTCGAAATGTCAACTCTTTTCTCTCCTTACAGATGCGGCCAGACCTGAGATTTTCTCGCAATTTCTCTTTTGGATTCAGATTCCAGCATCTGCAGTAATTTGCTTTTATTTATTTTTCACACAGTGTGTGGTCAGGGCTCTGTTCACTTACGCCAGGAATACCAATGCTACGTGGACAAAATTGGCCAAATCAGTGCAAAGGATCAGGGAACTTTAAACCTAAAATAAGTCCTCAGAGGCTGGTGTCCCTTCTCCAGATTCTCTTTATTTACAAACTCTATTCCACTCAGAGTGCTTCAGGTACACTATTAGAATCTGGAGTAAGAAGTTTTACAACACCAGGTTAAAGTCCAACAGGTTTATTTGGCAGTAAACGCCACTAGCTTTCGGGGTTTGTCACCTGACGAAGGGGCAACCCTGAAAGCTAGTGATGTTTATTTCCAAATAAACCTTTTGGACTTTAACCTGGTGTTGTGAAACTTATTACTGGATTTACCTCAGTCCAACGCCGGCATCTCCACATCAGAATCTGGAGTGCCAGAAGACCCGACACTCCCATTGTTATACACAGATTAGGCTCCCTGATTGGGCAGGCAATTATGACCTCAATCAGGGAGCTCATACTCCAAGAGGCCCACCTCATGAACCTCATTGAAGTCATTACGATTACAATTTTTCTTTATTAATTAATAGTCAGGTCATGGATGGATTTGACAATAAGGGAAAGAATTTTAGAATCAGGACATTGCTTGACCATGAGTCAATGTAAGCTAATGGGGAGGCAGTGGCATAGTGGTATTGTCACTGGACTAATGCTCTAATGGACCCAGGTTCAAATTCCATCACATCATAAGTGGAGCTGAAAGTCTGATGACCATTGTAGATTGTTATAATAACTCATCTGGTTCACTAATGTCCTTTCAGGAATAAAACCTATCATTTTTCCCTGGTTTGGCCTATACGCGATTCCAGACCCAGAGCAACATAGTTGACTCTTAAATTCCCTCCGAAATAGCTGAGCAAGCCACTCAGTTCCAAGACAATTAGAGGTAGGCAACAAATCACCCGTATCCAATGAATTAAAAGAAGCACAGGGACGATAAGCAAACAAGACTTGTTGTGAGTTAAGGCATGGATAGAAAAGTTTTGGATCCCTTCACATTTAAGAAAGGTGGAATGTCAGAATCTAGAAGAAACAAAGGAAGGTTTTAGCAGCAGATGAGCTAAAACCGGGCGATGCTGGACAATGTTATGAAGGTAGTACTGGGGGTCTTAGAGACAGCATGATGGTACAAGATTGGAAATTCAACTTCGGGTCAAATGTTGCAAACAGACTTGCTAAATCTCAGACTGTTGCAGGGAGAAGGATGAATGCAGTAGTTATGCAATAGAACTTGAAGTGGAAATAATGGCGGTATGGTGGCAAAGTAGTTAGCACTGCTGCCTCACAGTGCCAGGGACCCGAGTTCAATTCCAGCCTTGGGTGACTGTTGGTGCGGAATTTGCATGTTTTCCCAGTGTCTAATGGATTTCCTCTGGGTGCTCCAGTTTCCTCCCACAGTCCAAAGACATGCAGGTTAGGTGGATCATCTATGCTAAATAGTGTCAGGAGTTTAGCTGCGTAAATACAGGGATAGGGTCTAGGTGTGAGTGTTAGTGCAGGCTCAATGGGCTTAAAGGCCCCTTCCTGCACTGTAGGGATTCGATGATTCAATGAATGGCTTCAGTTTTCCAATATGAAATTGGAGGAAATTTCTGTTGATCCAGTATTGGATATCAGATCAGCAATCAATACTTTAGCAACAAGGTATCAAGAAAGGTAGTTATGAGGTGATCAGGGTCATTTTCCACAATCTCTAATTCAACATTTATCCCTCGCCTCACATCAAAAGCAGATTAACTGTCAATTTATTTTATTAGAATCTGCTATGACCAAATTGGCTGACACGTTTTTCTACATTACAACTGTGGCTACACTTCATTGGTTGTGATGCAGAATCATGAAAGAGATTATGTAAATGAAATGCTTTACTTTTCTTTATAATGGAAACCATGAACTCAATTCACAGATTAAACAATCCGCCCTTAGGAGTTAACAGAATATGGTTCAGGGGACAACAAAATAAAAATCTTATGGATTATGGTCAATAATAAAATGATATTCACATACATGAAAAACATTTATTAAAAAGCAGAACCTTCGTAGCTGAAAGCTACAAGTAGCTAATCATTTAGTACAGTTCTTAGAATTCCTGATCAAATTTCACTCACATTTTGATATCAATCTTGCGTTCACAAGAATGATCTCCGCAATGAAGAGCTTGTCGTATGAGGAACAGTTCAGGACTCTGGGTTTGTACTTGTTGGAGTTTAGAAGGATGGGGATATCTTACTGAAAACTTGCAGGATACTGTGAGGACTGGATAAAGTGGACGTGGAGGGCACATTTCCACTAGTAGAAAAAACTAGAACCGGAGGACATACCTCAGACTGAAGGAACAATTCTTTAAAACAGAAATGAGGAGGAATTTCTTCTGCCAGAGAGTGGTGAATCTGTGGAACTCTTTGCTGCAGAAGGCTGGGGAGGCCAGGTCATTGAGTGTCTTTAAGACAGAAATAGATAGGTTCTTGATTAATAAGGGGATCAGGGGTTATGGGAAAAAGGCAGGAGAATAGGGTTGAGAAAAATGTCAGCCATGATTGAATGGCAGAGCAGACTCGATGAGTTGAGTGGCCTAATTCTGTTCCTATGTGTTATGGTCTTTAGATGTGTCCTGAGCAGAACTAACAAGGTGCATTGGGAGAGACAGAAACATTCACTGAAGAAAACATATTTTCTTCAGGACAAAGATACATGGTTGATGCAGACTATCATGGATGGGAGTAACCCGGCTCCATGCACTGATACGTATATCAGGTTACTTGAGATGGATGGTCTGGGTGGCCCCGGATAGTAAATAAGTCTGTGGGTCATTTTTATGCTATCAATGATATATAATAGATTATCGTGGAATATTCCACGGTGACCTGTGAACATACTGACCAAGTGAAAAACTGCTCTGAACCTGGAAAATGTTCAGCATTTTTAAAATTGCTGCCTTCACTTCCAGAAGTGGGAAATGGCTCCAATTAAGGTTAAGGAATTGAAAGGCACATGCCTTTAAGCACAAGTAGCCCTCAGCTTCACGGTTTCTGAGACACACATGTTTCTGTGTATTTGCAAGTTACATGCATAAAGCACACCTCATTTAAATAAGGTCTCTTAAAGAGGAGAACTTAATCATTTGATGCAAGTGGAAGGTTTTAAGAGGTATTTGAACATAGGGAGATAGTTTAGCAAATCAGTCCATTAATTTGGAATATCATGGTAAAAACTTGCCCTCTGACAGCGAACTCAAAGTACCTACCAGGTTCCTGACCATGGCTAATCCATTCAGGGACATGTTTGGTGTTTCTCTGGGATTTTCCAGCTGAGCTCGCCCCAAGACCGGAAAATCTCACCTGAGGTCAACGGACTTTTGCGTGGTCCTCTCCAGCCCGTTACAATTCCCATGGCTGGTGGAACAGGAAAATTCCACCCTCAGGGGCAACTTTGTAACAATGGCCAATCCACCTAACCCACACATTTTTGGACTGTGGCAGCATCTGAAGGAAACCTATGCAGACCATGCACAAACTGCACACAGTCACCGAAGGTTAGAATGGAACCCGGGTCCCTGGGTGCTGTGAGGCCACACTGCCAACCACTGTGCCAATTTGCCACTCTTGAAATTTTAAACTGCACCAGAGCAGAAATCAAGAACCTGCATACCATAGAAAGCGGAGAGGAGCATTGGGAGGGTATTTTTCTAACTGGAGGTCTGAAACAAGCGGTTTTCCATAAGGATGAGTGCTGGGACCTCTGTCCTTTGTAACATATATAACTGATTTGGAGGAAAATGTAAGTGGTCTTATTAGTAAATTTGCAGATGATATAAAACTTGGGGGAGTAGTGGATAGCGAGGAGGATTGTCAGAGGATAGGGCAGGATATAAATCAGCTGGGGACCAGGACTAAAAGATAGCAGATGGAACTTAACCCAAACAAATGTGAGGTGATGTGATTTGGAAGGTCCACTGCAGAAGGAAAGTATACAGTTAATGGTACAGCCCTTAGAAATATTAACATACAGAGGGATCTAGGCATGCAGATCCATAGTTCCCTCAAGGTGGCAACTCAGGTGGACAAGATGGTCAAGAAGGCATATGGCATGCTGGCCTTCAGTGGTCGGGGTGTTGAGTATAGGAATTGGAAAGTCATGTTGCAGCTGTACAAGGCTTTGGTTAGGCAGCATTTGAAGCGTTGTGTACAATTCTAGTCGCCACACTACTGGAAGGATGTTGGTGCATTGGAAAGGGTGCAGAAGAGATTTACCAGAATGTTGCCTAGTTTGGAGGGTATGGGATGATGAAGAAATGTTGAACACAGTTGTATTGTTTTCATTGGAGCGTCGGAGAATGAGGTTAACAAGATGATGACAGATTTGGACAGAGTGGACAGTCAGAGTCCTTTTCCTAGGATTGAAGTGTCAATTACCTGGGGCCGTAGGTTGAAAGTGCGAGGGGAAAAGTTTAAAACAGAAGTAAGGGGCAAGAGGATGGTGAAAAGCTGGAACGCATTGCCGGAGGAGGTGGTGAAAGCAGATTCAATAACAACCTTCAAGAGGCATCTGGATAGATACATGAATAGGCAGGGAATAGAGAGATATGGACCACATAGAACCAAGAAAATATCAGGCAAGAGAGGAACCTGTGTCAGCACAGACTTGGTGGGCCAAAGGGCCTGTTCCTGTGCTGTATTGTTTTTTGTTTTCATAGCGCTGTGAAAGAAGAAAAGACTATATTGGACAATTTCACACTGAAAGATAGTAAGTTATTATAAACAGAGATAATAGAGGGAATAAAATGCCAGAAGAGTTATCTAAAACTTGGGCAGCATGACAGCACAGTGGTCAGCACTGCTGCCTCACAGTGCCAGGGACCCGCGTTCAATTCCCAGCTTGGATCACTCCACTGTGTGCAGTTTGTACGTTCTCCTGTATCTGCATGGGTTTCCTCTGGGTGCTCTGGTTTCCACCCACAATCCAAAGACGTGCAGGTTAGGCCATGCTAAATTGCACCTTAGTGCAGCTGAACAGACTCCAGAGTGCGGTGACTCAGGGATTTTCACAATAACTTCATTGCAGTGTTAATGTAAGCTTACTTGTGACTAATAAATAAACTTTAATTATTTACAATACGGCGTTTCTGGACGGAAAATACAGAATGGGGGATTTGCTACAGTGTGACTAACTGAGGTGAATATCATTGATTGACTTAAGGTGGATAAGTGCATGAATGAAAAAGAACTAGCTGTCGAGAATGGATAAAGTAGGGTGGGAGTAGGGGCAGGTAAAGCATACTGACATGGGCCAACTGGGTTGAATATATAAGTTCACATTGGCCAATTGGAATTCTGCCACATAAGTCACAACTTCACAGAATTTTCCAATGTCAAGAATGGGCTCAATGAAAACATTTATTGGCTGATTACAAACTTTACGGACGGGAATGCAAACAAAGCCAAACTCTCAGTACGAAGTGGTGCAGCTTTCAATCAACACAGGCAATTTTTGATTAAAATCAAATCTCATCATTCTGCACCAGCTTGTGACGGTGTCTTGAGACCTTTAAAGATCGGCACTTCACCCTCTGGAGAGTGCAATGAGATAGGATCAGTAATTTAAAAACTACCAAGCTAGTGCCTTTCTCCTGATCTGCCTTGTCATTTCGATCAAAGACTCTCCAGCAACCCCTGTACTCAGAACATAGGTGCTTAGGAAAGCACTCGGCGTAACAATTCCAATCTAGCTGATTCATGGCCACTTGGACTTCCAGAACTGCGAAGATGCCTCCTGGCCTTCTTCAATCTGCAACTTTTGCTGACGGTGGGCAGGTTAAAAAATGCACGATTATCTATAATTCCTGCACTCAGTTGGAGAAGAATACAAGCTGAAGTTACTTTGTGGTGAAGCTTTCATAGAATCATAGAATCCCTATCATGCAGAAGGAGGCCCATTCGGCCCATCGAGCCTGCACCAACAAAAATCACACCCAGGCCTTCTCCGTGCAACCCCACATACTCACCCTGTTAGTCCCCTGACATGAAGGGCAATTTAGTATGGCCAATCAACCTAACCCTCGCATCTTTGGACCGTGGGAGGAAACCAGAGCACTTGGAAGAAACCCATGCAGACTCCGCACATACAGTCGGGAAATCAGGAATATTTAAAAATGAGAATCGACGAAGAAAAGTTTTTTTTATTAAGTATTAGTTGGGAATATTTCAGTTGCTGAGGAATCTGTGCCTCTTGAATGGATTTTGCTGAATGAAAAAGTGAATTCTGAAAGGCAAAATTCAAATAAGGGGGTAGATGAGATCATACTAAAGTTGCCCCTGCTGACATAATTACAAATACAGTAAAGGGGGTAAAATTAAACTCAGGGAGATTGCCGTGCACTGGGAATTAAAAGGAAGGACGATAGCACAATGGTTACCACCGCTGTCTCACAGCACCAGGGACCCGGGTTCAATTCCGCCCCTGGGTGACTGTCTGTGTGGAGTTTGCACATTCTCCCCGTGTCTGCGTGGGTTTCCTCCAGATGCTCCGGTTTCCTCCCACACTCCAAAGATGTGTGGATTAGGTTGACTGGCCATGTTAAATTGCCCTTAGGGTCAGGGGGATTAACAGGGTAAATATGTAGGGTTGCAGGAATAGGGCCTGGGTGGATCGTTGTCAGTGCAAGTTCGATGGGCCAAATCCTGGTAGGGATTCTACAATTCAATGAAAGCTTCAGTGTTGGAAACCTAAAGTGAAAATAAAAAAAAAACTTCAATCTATAGCTGGGATTCTCCAGCTGTTCGCACCCCGCTGCTGCTGCCAGCCAGGATGGAGAATTTGGCACTCAGCCAATCTCTGCAGTGGGGTCAGTGAATGGCCAGAGAATCCCACCCCACATTTGTAAGCGGGAGAGAATGAGCATTGACACAAAGCAGAAACTTATTCCCTGGCTACTGAAGTTCAAGTTTTTTTTGTTGAGACTTCTGAACCCACTGAAAAATGTGCACTTAGATTTGTAAAGTCAGAATCAAAGAAACCCTACAGTACAGAAGGAGGCCATTTGGCCCATTGAGCCTGCACCAACAACAATCCCACCCAGGCCCTATCCCCGTAACCCCACATATTTACCCTGCTAATCCGCCTAACCAACACATCCCAGGGCACTTAGGGGGCAATTTAGCATGGCCAATGCACCTAACCCATATATCTTTGGAGCGTGGGAAGAAACTGGAGCACCCCAAGGGAACTGACACAGACACGGAGAAGAACGTGCAAACTCCACACAGTGGCCCAAGCCGGGAATTGAACCCGGGTCCCTGGAGCTGTGAGGCAGTGTAGCTAATCACTATGCCACTATGCCACCCTTATGCAAAGGATTGGGATTTTCTGGCTCACCCCAAATGCTGGAAAATCCTGCCTGGGGTCAGTGGACCTTTGCACAGTCCGTGTTCTGCCTGCCACAGTTCAGTGAAAGGACTGACCTTCATCTGAAGATTCCACGTTCATCAGTGAAAGAATGGAACCCATTTTTGGTGCTGAAAGTGATGGGTAATCAGGAATTATATCTTTGTTCAGGTGGCTCAGGCTCTGATAATTGCTCCTTCCCACACTGCAGATGTGCTGAAAAGATGCCCTTAGACACTAATATGCAGAGAGTTGGGAGAAAATGATGACTCATTACTCTGTCAGGATAAAGTTGCAAAAGTAAAGAAATTTACAGACTGTGAAGACAGCGCACAGTGAGTCGGCATGACAAATGATGTGTCATGCAAACATGAATCATCAGCATTATTCCGTTAGCACTCTTGTTCTCCAATCAGGCCATTGAATGGAACAATTAAATTTACCAGAGGAACCTGGCACATCACATGCATTTTTCAAGCACATCCTGTGTTTGGCCGACCATAGACCAATGTTTAAAGTTAGCAGAGAAGTTAGGTGTAGGTGAGGGAGCAGGGTGGTCGCAGGGCGGGATACATGTGGGAGGGTGAGAGGGATAGTTAGGTGGATGGGGGGGGCAGATGGGGGCGGAGGGGTTTGTCAGGGTGGTTCAGTAGATGGTTGTCGGACCTCAGTAGCAGCATCACCCAGGGACTAGAGTGGCTTTAATCCTTTTAATGTTTCCTAGGTGACTATTCTGCTAAGAGATTTGGAACAATCTAAAGTCTCCAATTTAAAATCGGAGTTTCAGAGGGTAAATTGGCCAGAGGTTGAAGCTTTCTGGGCAGTTACCCGCTGAGGGGTCTCCCAGGACATCTTCTGCAGTACCTCTGGTGTACGATCCTCAGGAGGATAAGGGCCCTTATTATATCTATGAATCAACAAACTGCATTTTCAGAGGATGATTGGCATGCCTCAGATTTACCCCCTTCACCATTACTCCCTACCTGAGCCCTTAACATGCATTCTTGGCTCAGCCTCATGGTGTTGCTCTCAAATCCCATCAGATGCTGCTTTATGGGTAGAACCCTATTGTCATGTGTTGGTGGGACCTCTCTAGGTCTGAGAGATCAGGAATGTTTGAGAGAGCAGCCAGGGCATTCAGTAGGAGCCAGCAGCAATGAGAGAAGGAAACTGGTTTGACTCAGAAGAGTGGGAAGATGAGTGCATCTAGAGTCTCTGAAGATGGAGGCAAGGCTAGGAAGAGTTTTGGCATGAACTGGCTGGCAGATGAGGAAATAAAGAATCCCTACGTAATTGGTAACTGTCCCAAAGGGAAAATAACAGTAAAACAGGGAAATAAGAATGCTGGTCTTCTACACTTTCAGTTTCAGGCAGAGTTGGGAGAGTGGGGATGCAGGGTAATGGTGGGAGAGACTAACAATAGTTACGCAAGAGCTAACCAGTTTTAAATAAGTGAGTTAACATCAGCATATATCGTCAGAATCTCCAGTAAATTGAAAATGCATACACAAAGGTGCTAATACCCCAGAAGGGGAAAAAAAACACTTGGGACCAGTATTCTGATTTCCCTGCCTTACTGTAATTTTTCTTTCGGGACAGTAATTTTAAGTGTTGCAGAATAAGTGGAGTGGAAGTAAACATTGAACATGCTCTCTCAACTCAGGCTTGGGTCATAGAATCATAGAAATCCCACAGTGCAGAAAGTGGCCATTTGACCCATCAAGTCTGCACCGACCACAATCCCACCCAAGCCCTATCCCAGTATCCCTACATATTGACCTGCTAATCCCTCTAACCTACATATCTCGGGACACTAAGGGGCAACTTAGCATGGCCAATCAACCTAACCCGCACATCTTTGGACTGTCATTCCCAGTGAAGACATCGGGTGGAATTTTATGGCCTCACTCATCCCAAAGCCATAAAATCCCATCCGAGGTCAACAAACCTTTCCATTGTCTGCCCCTTGCCCACTCTGATTCCCTTGGCGGGCGGACCAGTAAAGTTCCAGCCGATATCCTCATTCAAATTACGGACTTCAATCAATGTGAACTTCCATTCCTTTCTCCCAGTGACCATAAGAATAACTCCAAACAGGAATTCAGGTGGGATTCTTGCATGGTTGAAATGTATTGCTTACTAGAGCAAGGGATAGTTGGGGAGAATACCACAGATGCAGCTAAGGGGAAGCTGGATAAATACAGGATGAGAAAAGAATAGAAAGATGTGGGAAAAGGTTAGGTAAAATAGAGCAATGGGGATTGGAATGGAACATAAGTGCTAGCACTGACTTGTTGGCCTGAATGGTCTGTTTCTGACCTGTAAGTACCTATTAAACTCCTCCTTACATACAAGAATGGAATTGGGGTGTTGGATGAGTGGACAGGCACTTCCTTCCATGTTATTGTGATGATTTACAATTTCCGAATTTCGCGACAAGGATTGCCTATACATTAGTACAAGAGTTTCACTTTCTTTGCAAGCAATGAGGGGTTGTTGCCGCAATCTGAAAAGAATGATAGGTTTTTGAGTGAAGCTGCACCTTAAGTTATGGAAAGCCCATTCCCGAGTGTAACTACAGGCTGTATTTTCACAACCATGCTCCTGGTACTCAGCGGGAGCACATCATTGACACTGTCTTACCCTCAGCCCATGATTTCCTGGCCATTAATTTTGATGGATGTGAAGTGAAATCACAATGGGGAAGTATGAGAACAATGTCACAATATTGGTGTTTCTAAGTTGTCAGCTTTGTTGAAGCTGTTGACTAGCTTTCTGCCAATTTTCCAGATTGTGTGCTTGCAGAGAGAGAGAGAGAGAGAGAGAGAGAAAAAGAACCCCTTCTTATCAGGTACATCAAAAAGGCAAACAGAGAGACCTGCCTTTGAAACTGTGAATTCAGTTAAAGCTGCCAACACGTTACTGTGCCAATGATTCTGTTTATGACAGGGCGCAGAAAGGGGAATACAAATGGCAAGAAGCATATTCCTCCCCACAAGCACTTATATTTTCAATTCTAAATTGAGTGCTTCAAAACACGATGTTCTGAATTCATTAGAACCAGCACAAAAGGCTGAATTATCACTTCAGTGCACCATTTGTCTATAAAAGGTTTGGTTGCCAAACTATCATGTGTGAACATCTAACATACTGATTGCACCTTCCTCTGTGCACAATTATTATACAGTAGCTACTAACCTGTTTCAAATCAATGAGTTAACACCAACACACAGGGAGTGACTGAAAATGCTACAAAAACAAATGAAAATAAATTGCTTCTATGGCTAATTATGGGCTTTAATGCTAAGCATACAAGAAGATGCGAATATACTTGTCGACTTGTTGCATCACAAGTGGGATGGGAATAGACAGGTGTACTCTCAACCCATGTCATCCCCTATAAAGATCTTCCCATCCTTTGACTTTGTCTACACTTCCTGCTGCCTCAGAAAAGCAGCCAGCATAATCAAGGACCCCATGCAGCTTGGACATTCTCTCTTCCACCTTCTTCCATTGGAAAAAAGATAGAGAAGTTTGAGATCACACACCAACCGAATACCTTCTTCCCTGCTGCCATCAGACTTTTGGATGGATCTCCGTCATATTAAATTGATTTTTCTCTACACCCTGGCTATGACAGTAAGACTACATTCTGCACCCTCTCCTTTCCTTCTGCCTCATGTACTCAATGAATGATATGCTTTGTCTGTACAGCACGCAAGAAACAATACTTTTTACTGCATCCTAATACATGTGACAATAATAAACCAAAAATATTTCCTGTACCTAACTTTCAAGATAGAGGCTAGAATGTTCCAGCTGTTTGCACTAGTGGTATCTTGCAGCTGTGACAAGAGGTTTGCAATGGGTTTCATGATGGCAAAAGATGTGTTCAATGGAAAACCCCACTGACAATGGTGGGACCAGAAGACCCCAGTAGGAAGCTGGCTCTAATGCTGTGAAACATGTACAGAAAAATCACATCCAGGGACTTTAAGCTATGTGGACACTTTTTCAAACTAACTTTAAAAGTGAACAATATGCTGCAAAAGGCCACTGAGTGTAAGGCGACTTTTCTGATTTCCACACAAAGATTTCTGGAAAAATTTCAAAATGTAAATGATTGTGGATGGCATGCCCTTCCTTAAAAAACACTCACAATGCAAAGCCCCTTGTTAATTTACCCCTCCTGTCAATTCAGTGTTTAACAAAATTCAAAATCAATGGTCCCTTCAGTCTGTGGGCGTGACACACATCAAAGTGAGGGATGGAGGAACCAGTTCATTACAAGTAGGTGTGAATAGCCATCATTCATCTGCTGTCATATAGCAATGGTTTCTAACTTTGAATCATATGGTCACATGATTGCGATATCACATAAGATTAATGAACGGGCTCAAGGTCTCCACTGTTGGTCCTAAAAAGTGCCCAGTTACCCTGCAGTCAATTTGTAGCTTGGAGTTACAGCTCATTGAAATCTGTGTGTGTTTTGAGTGTTACAGATGAGGAAAGATGGTGTTGGGATAACTTTTCCCCTTCTCTAGCACGGTAGCATACTACTTAACACTGTTGCCTCACAGCGCCAGGGACTTAAGCTCGATTCGTGGCTTGGGTTACTGTCTATGTGGAGTTTGCACATTCTCCCCGTGTCTGCATGGGTTTCTTCCAGGTGCTCCAGTTTCCTCCCACATTCCAAAGATGTGCAGGTTAAGTGAATTGGCCATAATAAATTGCCCCTTAGTGTCGGGGGACTAGCTAGGGTATGTGCCTGGGGCTGTGGAGATAGGGTCTGGGTGGGATTGTGGTCAGTGCAGAAGTAATGGACTGAATGGCCTCCTTCTGCACTGTTGGATTCTATGGTAAAGTTTCTCAAGTGTCTGAACATCAGATGAAGCTAGCCATTTTATGATGGAACTCTGCAGTAGCAACATGAGTGGTATTTGCCACTAACAGGACACTGCCCATCAAGGCAAAAAGATGTTCTGCCTATCACACAAATGAGTAATGTGGTATATGAATTTCAGTACCAATGGAATTCTAGGTCTGTAGGCTGTATGTCCCAAAGAGTGGTGAATCATATCAAACAGTATATCCATTCCACTGTTCACAAGAGACAAGATACTGACCATATCCAATAAATCATGCTTTCAAAACTCAAAAAACAGTGTCCAACAATGGATGTGATTCCATGATGGGATAATATTTGCAAACAAATCCTCTGTGTGCAAAACATTACATTTACAATCAGTTTAAGATTACCAGTCCAGCTCGCAGTGTGGTACATGCCAGAAGCTACATATATTTATACACCGGGCCCTGTCCTTTTCATACAGAAAGAACTTGTACACACATTGGCTGGAATTTTACCACACTGCCCGCCATGGGAATCAGAGCGGGCGAGGGGTGAACCATGGAAAGGTCCACAGACCTCAGGCAGGCTTTTACGGTTTTGGGACAAGCGAGAATGTAGATTCCCACCCATTGTGCTTATTTCAACTGAACAAAACAGATGACAGCCATTCTCTGGTTCCCCAGGGCACTGCCTTGACCAGAGTCAAGCCTCTTGGTTTGAATTTAAACAAAGCTTGGGATCTAACTGTGAGTCATTGTGTTAGCCAGGGACTGAGAGGGGCAGCTAAAGTATGCAAAGGCTACTTCAACCAAAATAACCTGAAACTTGAAACTGGTTTCACTAACTCGGATCTGTAAAAAATACAAAGGAAATGTTGTTAAGCATAAGCCCTTATTTAACCATTGAGCAATGAGGTGATGTGACCTCGGACCTTGGGCTGCGGCCGATTTCCGGCACAGAGCAGACCGTGCCAGAAATCTGGAGCTGGGAGATACTAGAGGGGCACAAACATTTGTGGGAATCCCATGCATTGCCCCTCGCGCAATTCTCCCAGTCCACTGCCCTAATCGCAGCCCTGATTTACGTGAAGTCTCACAACACCAGGTTAAAGTCCAACAGGTTTATTTGGAATCACAAGCTTTCAGAGCACTGCCCCTTCATCAGGTGAGAGAGGGGCAACACTCCGAAAGCTCATGATTCCAAATAAACCTGTTGGGCTTTAACCTGGTGTTGTGCGACTTCTTACTGTGCTCACCCCAGTCCAACGTTGGCATCTCCACATCATGATTTATATGTACACTGCCTAACAATGATAATAAAGTGGATTATGAATTGAGACAGATCTGCTGCTTCTGCTCTTTGTCCTGAGCTGTTAATCGTTGCTGGTAACATACAGTCAACAATCACTTAACTAGCGCATTCTCTGTAACAACGCCTCCACCAATCAGAATCCACTTGCCAAAAAAATCAGCGCTCTCGTGAAATATAAATTGTTGTTCTTTTTTAAATTTTGTATTCATTTGAGGGACATGGGCATTGCTGGCCGGCCGGCCAGTCAGTTTTTATTGCCCATCCCTAGTTGCCCTTGGAGAGCAGTTGAGAGTTAACCACATTGCTGTGACTCTGGAGTTACCTGTAGGCCAGACCCGGCAAGAACAGCAGTTTTCCTTCCGTAAAGGAACTAATGAATCAGATACATACTCCCCACAATCGACAATGGTCTCATGATCATCAGTAGACTCTTAATTCCAAATTTTTTTATTGAATTCAAATTCCACTATCTGCCGCAGTGGGATTCAAACCTGGGTCCACAAAACATGAACTGAGTTTCTAGATTAATAGTCCAGTGATAATACCACTAGGCCATTGCCTCCCCTCTAATGTTTGGTAATCTTATGAATTGTCATGATGAAGATATGGCAAAAACCTTTGATAATGTGTCCTTTTCCAGAAGTACTAAATTTAAAGATATGATTTGTTTCTGTTAATAACCAAAATGCATGTTTTCTATCTAGCCACCATCTTTGCTCACATGTTTGCTTCTGTGTGCGTGAGGAAGGGAACATTTTTTGTTGCATTCACACTCAGAATAAATATTATTTTCTCTTCAGAATTAAACTTACCCGAAAGCCCACTCTTACCAAAAGTCATATCCTCAAAATGTTTTAAATACCCCCTCTGAACACACATCTTGTTGACAACTGAAAGAACCATAGAATCCCTACAGTGCAGAAGGAGGCCATTCAGCCCATTGAGTCTGCACCAACTCTCCGACAGACCATCTTACCCAAGCCCCATCCCCATAGCTCCACATATTTACCCTGTTAATTCCCCTAACCAATACATCTTTTGGACACTAAGGGATAATTTAGCATGGCAATCCATCTAAACTGCAAATCTTTGGACTGTGGGAGGAAACTGGAGCATCTGGAGGAAAGTCACACAAATATGGAGAGCAAACTCCACACAGACAGTGACCTGAGGCCGGAATTGAACCGGGGTAGCTGGTGCTGCAAGGCAGCAGTGTTAACCACTGTGCCATTCCTAGCTTGGTTGCCTTTCATTAGAACAACACAAATAATCAGATTATGGGGTAACACCATAGAAATTTAAAATGTATTAGAGATTGGGACATATAGATGAGAGCAGGCTGGTGAGGAGGGAAGAATGAGGGGCCAAAGATCCAGAATTAAATGGAAAAGATTTAGAACAAGAGAGCAGACCAGTGAAGTCGTGCAATTCATTTGAGGTCAACGTTCAAGATCAGACTGGAGAAGTGGATGAAGAGAGAGGCATTGAAAGAATATGGGAAGAGGCTGGGTAAATATAACTAGATCAATTTTATTGTGTGGAGGGTAAGCACTCTCACAAGCTGAGTCAAATAATTTGTTTCCCACGTAATGTTTTGTCTATTTCTATGCAAAGGTGTTATTTGATAAATTTATTTGCAGGGGTAAGCATTGCATTTAAAATTGTTGTATCCTTGTGAAAACTTTGGTCAGAATTTTACACTGGCAGGATCTTAAAGTTCTGTCGTAGTCAATGGGGATTTAAAAGGGCTTGGTGCATTTTATGGCCACGGCCCCTCGGGAGGGGGCTGTAAA
The DNA here is from genome assembly GCF_965287045.1 of Carcharhinus amblyrhynchos. Classification (NCBI taxonomy): domain Eukaryota; kingdom Metazoa; phylum Chordata; class Chondrichthyes; order Carcharhiniformes; family Carcharhinidae; genus Carcharhinus; species Carcharhinus amblyrhynchos. The sequence continues at coordinate 26,827,182 of NC_137337.1, forward strand.
ATAGTCCTTTAAAACCACAGAAGATGAAGCTTTGTTTCAGGGAGTGAAGGATTGGTCAAACATAATCTATTAAACTGAAAACCTACGTCTCCCTCAAAGAACTGAGCCCTTTCTGAGTGAGATTAATTAATAAAATGAGTTAATGCTAAGTCACAAACTAACTTAACATCGGAGAACACTTCAAAAAGATGGTGTGACTAATTAGATTATCAATATTTTGCATGACATGCATCTGCCATTAAATGGGCATGAAAGAAAGTGAGCCCGATGAAATATCTCACTCTGAATTGTTTCCACACTGAAAGGATAATCTGGAGGTAGGAAAGACAGAACACGAGATGAGAAATAATGGACTTAACTGAATACAAAGTTTATTTACTAGTGTCACAAGTAGGCTTACATTAACACTGCAATAAAGTTACTGTGAAAATTCCCTAGTTGCCACAATCCAGCACCTGTTTGGGTACACTGAGGGAGAATTTAGCACGGCCAGTGCACCTAACCAGCACGTCTTTCAGACTGTGGGAGGAAACCGGAGCCCCCAGAGACAGGGAGAGAACTCAGAGACCTAAGCCAGGAATTTCTGCATCGAGACCCCAGCCGGGAATCGAACCCGGGTGTATGGCGCTGTGAGGCAGCAATGCTAACCATTATGCCACCGTGGTTCTAAAGAAGTTTACTCTCCAAGGGTCCTGAAAGGCTGTGTGCAATTCTACTTAAAACATGCAGAATACCAAATAGACTATGCTGTTCCTCCGTATTTGTGATGTTCTATGTACAGCCATTGCATCAATAGTGCTGCACTTACAAAACAAAATGGTCATTCACTAGCATGAATGGGACACATTGGCAGGACAGTCATGGATAACGTCATTCTGGGACGTTACTTTGGAAATAATTGCCAGGAGAAGACAGCAGTAGTGGGGGATGGGAAACTGGAGGCTATCCTCATGTTGATGTTGAGACTATAATGCTAATTTCTTTGCAATGTATCTTACTGAATACCAATCATACAGTCAACTGGAACACAATCTGGGCGAGTACAGTGCAGTGATGATGTTGCTGTATTCTGTTTCATTGAACTAAATAACCTACCCTGTTTTTCATGAAAATAGGAGAAAGCAGTGATTCATCAGCCAGTGCCTGCACAAAAAACAGGCATTCAGGAAAGTCTGTGTTACAAACACCAGCACAACTACACATTACTCCAGAGAGAAGAGAAAAATGTAGTTAGTGAGGGTTCGAAGAGAAGTGCAAAGAGAATCACAGTGTAAGGGTAAAGGTTCAGTGATACTGATGGCTGCACAAGCCCAAGGATGTTAGTGGCCCTGTTGCACAGGATCTGCTCACAGAGATTCTTAGCTTATTGTCCACATGATTCACTTGCTTCTCTTGAACAGAACTGAGGGCTAGATATGCAGTACAGAGGTCTATAGAATTCTGATGAGGAGTTGGCTATGTGATAGCTTGCAATGGGATACAGAGCAGCACCAGCGCTTCTCAATAAACCAGCTCATAGAGCTAATGAGGGCATCCCCCCCCCATGCCCCCCCACCGACTGCCTGTGTGTTTAAAGTTTTAAATTTTACTTATCAAGTAGGTTTATATTAAGTGCAATGAAGTTACTGACATTCCCCTGGTAGTCACACTCTGGCTCCTGTTCGAGTGACACTGAGGGAGAATTTAGCACAATCAATGCACCTAATCAGCACGTTTTTCGGACTGTGGGAGGAAACTGGGGCACCCGGAGGAAACCAGACCACCCAGAGGAAACCCACACAGACACAGGGAGAACATGCAGCCTCCACACAGACAGCGATCCAAACTAGGAATTGAGCTAGGAATGATCTTATTGAATGGCGGGGCAGGCTCGAAGGCTAGATGGCCTACTCCTGCTCCTATTTCTTACGTTCTTATGTTCTTATGAACCCAGATCCCTGGTACTGTGAGGCAGCAGTGCTAACCACTGTCCCAGTTTCAATCTCTAAGATGCTTTCATTGACAGCTTCAATTCATTTGGAGAATGGTGATTGACATCTTTGGCAGGTTTTCACAGAGGACATCAACAACAATTGTTCTACGCTCACGCTGCGCCGAGGTCATGTTAAGAATGCATTTGTCATGTGTGCTACAGGTTAAGGCAGTTGGTTTTTCTAATAATGTGTTACAAGTCAGGTTGGATACTTCAAGGTGTTCTATGAGGCTCGCCTAACCTGTAACGTTTTATGTTGAATTTGGCTAGGGTGAGCATTCCGCCTCTTGGGTTGAATGCTGAAAATCCCTTCTGAAGAAACTCAGGAGATTGTAGTCAGATCTATTTTCCCAAAACAAGTTTCTTTAAGGCAAAAAGAAGAACCGAGCAAGAGACTGCTATTTAGGTTGCCGCAAAACTGCTTCCAAAAATGCACTGCCCAAATCCAAAACTGAAAGCCCGATCACCTGGCTGCACAGCTTAGCTCCACCCCCAATGACATCGCTGAAGATGGAAGCTGAATTTTTTTTTTAAAACAAAAAACCTTTCTTAAAAGGTACACTCACATGACAAATGCCACACCTCAATCATCGAGAACCATTGTCCAAGTTTCAATGGAGTGAAGGTAAAACAGATCAGGATGAGACAGCCAGTGAGTCTTGGCTGACCTAGATGTTGGATCCTGGACCCACAGTATCTGAAGATCTTTTGCCACTACAGCAGAGACTAGCTAGCATTCTCTTCCCTTAGTTCCAACTGCTGAGACCATATCGCTTTCCATAAACAGTGAAGCTGACTAGGTCTCTTTCTTCAAAAGCTGTAATACAATTCAATTATACATTCAAATCCATCCGTACAGTGATCCAGACAGTACCCCTCTTGACATCCCCACAGAATATGTAAGATATAGTCAGCAGCAAGTCCCAGGTCATATCCAGTTAACAGATACAAGGGGAAAAAGGTTATTCTTAAACAAAGTTGACATTACTCACTGCACACAGAATGGCAGAAATACAAATAACAGGCTGGAATTGTACTTGGTATTTAACTCAAGTGCGCGCCGGACATTTCTCGACAGTATTGTAAAGCTACCACTGAGATAAAACATGTATCGTCCTGCCCAAGCAATGCTGTTGATCCATTTGGGATGGCTGGCTTAACAAAAGAAAAAGCCATTTGTGACCTTGGGGCTGGATCTCACGCTGGAGCTTATTACAATGCAGACATTCAAATTAATGCTTAAAGTAATTACCAGGGTATACTTGGTTAAATTTCATCCAAGTGGGAAGAACTAATAAAATGCGAATTGTGTGGGCTCCCACTGTCTTGCATTCCTTAAATTAATCATTCCTTAAACCAAAGGAAATTGGCGGCCACAAACCTAAAAAGAAAGCAGGTGATTTTGTCTGAGAATATCTTTGAAGAACTCCAGTGCACATTTTATTTTGTCCTGTCTTCGAGCCAGCAGAGAATTAGTCAGAAGCTTTGCTTACAATTACACACCTTGCTTTCTCATGTGTGACTAGCACATCTCTTTTCATCTAGTTACTATCACTTCATTCTTAACCAAAGTGCAGCACCATTGCAGAGCTCCACTAATCTATTCTCATTTGCTACTTGGGTTTTGTTCACAGTAATAAAAAGAATAGGTTATTACACAGAATGCCTGTTGTTTCTCATTTTTGCTCATTGACTTAACACGGTACGCAATGTGCTAAAGCTATCCGGTGACCATTAAATAACATAGCAGCCATAAATGCTACAACTTCTTTCACTATAAATGTGGTTATGCTGACAGGGAGTTTAGTGGTCACCGAATATTGCAGAGTAAATGGTGTTCTACCACATTCAGATCTCAAGCACTTCACTTTTAGTGACTTTGAGGTGACTGTTTCTGGATCTTGAGGCCATTCGGACAGCCACAGTTATGGTGTGCAGTTACCTGAAATTAAAGAGCCTGATGTCAGTAAGTAGAGCAAGACATAAAGAGCAAGGCTTCAGTAAGGAGAGTGGGACATAAACACCAATGGGTGGCACAGTAGCACAGTGGTTAGCACTGCTGCTTCACAGCTCTAGGATCCTGGGTTTGATTCCTGGCTCGGGTCACTGCCTGTGTGGAGTTTGCACAGTGTCCTTGTGTCTGCATGGGTTTCCTCCGGTTTCCTCCCACAGTCCAAAAATGTGCAGGTTAGGTTGATTGGCCATGCTAAGAAATTGCCCCTTAATGTCTAGGGATGTGTAAGTTAGAGGGATTAATAGATGTAATATGTAGGGATATCGGGGTAGGGCCTGGGTGGGATTGCGTTCAATGCAGATTCGATTGCCCAAAGAGCCTCCTTCTGCACTGTAGGGTTTGATGATTCGATTCAACCATAGAATCCTTACAGTGCAGGAAAAGGCCTTTCGGCCCATCAAGTCTGCACCGGCTCTCTGAAAAAGCTTCTTGCCCAGGCCCCACCCCATAACTCCACACATTTACCATGGTTAATCCCCATAACCCGCAATTCTTTGGACACTAAGGGTCAATTTAGCATGACCAATCCACCTAACCTAATCTTTGGACTTTGGGAGGAAATCGGAGCGTCCGGGAGAAACGCACACAGACGCGGGAAGAACGTGCAAACTCCACACAGACAAACATCTGAGGCCGGATTGAACCTAGGTCCCTGGTGCTGTGAGGCAGTAGTGCTCACAACCTGCCCCCTTTAGGATGCCAGGCCCACTATCATACACAAAGAAATTAAGGTACTGCCCGCCATCAATGAACATGCCTGGCAGGACAAAAAGAAATTGAGAGGGAACGATAACTTCCATAAGTGGCCAATTGTATAATGAGCTTCCGTATTGTGACTGATTGATTGGCTCACAGCCATGCGTGCACACACTTCCTGAATCATAGTTTGGAAGCATGCACCAAATATAACAAACCACCTTCAAATAACCTTTCCAAAAATGAAATGGGGAAGGTGAGAATCCCACTGCAGATCACAGGGACTATCAGGACTCAGATTATTTCCTGTGCCGGAATGTGAGGCACCAGCACATTGAGGGGAAAACATACTCTCCAATGGTGATCTCACCTCTGCTCAGCAAGAGGGTAGCGCCACCTATCTTCAGAGAGGTGCAAAGCAAAGGTTCAACATGAACAATAAGAGATGTCTAAGTATCCCAGTTTATTGCAATCTTATTTACTTATTCGTGTCACAAGTAGGCTTACGTTAACACTGCAATGAAGCGACTGAGAAAATCCCCGCGTCGCTGCACTCAGGCACACGGAGGAAAAATTCCACATGGCCATTGCAACTAACCAACACGTCTTTCGGACTCCGGAGCACCCGGAGGAAACCCATGCAGACACATGGAGAATGTGCAGACTCCACACAGACAGTGACCCAAGCCAGGAATCGAACCCAGGTCCCTGGTGCTGTGAGGCAGCAGTGCTAACCTCTGTGCCACCAGTCAGTCAGATGCTGTACAAATACTCAAAATCAATGTGACTTTCTAAGTGTGACAGGACAAATGCCAGTGAGAATCCATTATGATTTATAATCTCATTGATGTGCAATACATTCTACCGAGACTAAATAGCTATCCCAGCCATGGCAGTTCCTAATTGATTGGCTGGACACATGTCAGAGCAAATAACCTCTCATTCGTCATTTAAATTTGTACAATTAAGGTTGCCACATATAAACAAAGCATACTAACCATGGTTAAAGCATCAGATTCAAATGCCAGCATCTCTTGGAAACCTGACTAATGGTTTGTGGCGCACAAAATGACGACAGATCTCAACATGACTGGGTAGAGCCTTAGATACAAGAGCCAATAATAAATAGAGTAAGAGATTCAGGAACAACATATTTACCCAAGGAGTGATGAGATTGTGAAACTTGCTATCAATTGGAGTATTTGGGCAGAGAAGTGTTGATGCATTCAAAGAGAAGCTAGATAGAATCACAGAATCCTGCAGAAGGAGGCCATTCGGCCCATCAAGTCTGCACCCACCACAGTCCCACCCAGGCCCTATTCCTTTAACCCCATGTAATAACCCTGATAGTGGTGCCTCTCTCACTAAGGAACAATTTTAGCATGGCCAATCCGCTTAACCTGCACGTCTTTGGACTGTGAGAGGAAACCCATGCAGATGCAGTAAGAATGTGCAAACTCCACACAGACAGTGACCCAAGGCCAGAATTGAACCTGAGTCCCTGGCACTATGAAGCAACAATGCTAACCACTGTGCCACTGTGCCACCCCACAAAACGATATGGGGAGAAAGGACTAGAAGGAAATGCTGATAAGATTAGGTGAAGTAGGTGTGAGGAAACCCATTAAAACTGGACCAACTGAACCATTTTCTGTGCTGTAAATTCCATGCAATATCTTTTCTTAAAAAAAAAATCACCAACCCAAAGAAAATACCAACCCGTTAAGAAAATTCTCTATCCTAGAATGCTGTGGATGCCGGGATATTGAGTAAATTTAAAGGGGAGATAGGCATATTTTTAATTTAATGTGTTGAAGGGTTATGGATAATGGTAGCAAAGTGGATTTGAGGCAGAGACAAGATCAGACATGATCTCATCGCACGTCAGAGCAGACTCGAGGAACCGAATTGCCTATTCTTGCTCCTAATTCTTATGTTCCAAAATGAACAATGGAGATATAATCATTGAATCATAGAATCCCTACAGTGCAGAAGGAGGCCATTTGGCCCATCAAGTTTGCACCAACAACAATCCCACCCAGGCTGCATCCCCGTAACACCACATCTTTACCCTGCTAATTCCCCTAACACCAAGGGGCAATTTATCATGGCCAATTAACCTAACCCATACATCTTTGGACTGGGGGAGATACAGGGAGAATGTGCAGACTCCTCACAGACAGTCACTCAAGGCCTGAATTGAACCCAGGTCCCTGGCACTGTGAGGCAGCAGTGCTAACCCACTGAGCCATCATCCCACCCACCGTGACTCTCCAACCAGTAAAAGGAAGGCCAAATCACATCATCTACTGAAAACCTGAAACACTAAAGGCGAGTGCCTCACTGAGGCAAGGAAATTATGAAAATCAAAACCAATGATGCTGTAGGAAGGTAAATGTGATACAGGAAAAGGAATTCCTTTTTTCCTCAATTTCTCAGAATTCAGTAAACTTTCGTCCATTTCAGAGAATGGAACTAGAAACAAAATACAAAATAATAGACAGTTGGAGTGGGTGTTTGAATGGGGTGGAGGCTGAGGTTTGGGTGGGATGTGGGGATAGGGTTTGGGTGGGGTGCTGAGGGCTGGGGTTTGGGTGGGGTGGGGTTCAGGAGGCTGGGGTTTGGGTGGGGTGCAGAGGGGTGAGGTTTGGGTGGGGTGAGGTTTGGGTAACAACATTGATCAATGTAGTGTTGCACCTATTTAAAACAAACACCCACCATGATGAATGGGAGGTGCAATCTGCCACGGATTATCATATAATTCCAGTACTAAAATCCTGTTCATACAAGGCAGCAACTACATCATTACATGATGTAGAAGACAACAGCAGGGAGGTTCATCCCAAATTCCAGAGACTTTCTAAAGGAAATAGTCGGATCAGGCCACCAGCTCCTGCAAGAACACACCAGCGCTGTCAACCCCAGCCTAAGATAATTCACCATCTTTCTTTCCCCCAGGATTATCCAATATTTTAGATGACAAAAGCAGAGATCATCTGAAGCATTGTGCAGATCAGAAACAGTCTGTTCCCACAGGAACTCCTTGTACAAAACACAGACAACAAAGCAAAAATAGACCTAATATTGACTTCATTGTGATGCTCACCTTTGTGTGTAGCTGCGCAGACACCCAGGAGTGGAACTTTATCGGTGGACGTGGTTCCAGATGGCGGTGCAAAGTCGACACTGTGTTCGCTGTGTCGGGAGCTGCAGTGCCCACAATTATGATTCAAGTGTGTGCAGAGGGGGCAGGCAAGACATCTCTGCCCCTGTCGTCAGGTGGCTCCATTTCAGGCCCACTCTACAAGCACTCAGTCTCTGTAAGCAGGGAGAACTGGTGCCAACTTTGATTTCGAGTCCTCCACTTGCAGGGCGATCCAGAATTTTATTTTCCGCTTCCATCCCCTTGGGCACCTTTCATGAAATAACCCACATCGCTCCCACTTTTCAGCTGGTGAAGCGCCTCCCTGGACATTCTCACTTGAAGGAGAGGTGGGCAGGCACGGGCTCCAACATGGGACCGTGCCACAAAGGGATGAACGATCCTTCCAATCAGCCAGGGTGGCATCACATCAAAGGGTCTCTTGAGATGCCATCAACAAAGGGACTTTGCAAGTGGGGAGCGGGGAAAGGCTGGGTCACCATAGGTATCATCTGGTAAAACAGGCAAAGCTCCGTGAACAGTTGTACCCAATAAGGCAATGGGTAGAATGTGTGACCAGTATGTGGCTAGGGCATGCATGTGGCCAAAGCTGCCTCTTGACATATCACATTGTCTTGCAGGATAAGAAGTTTAACGCCAAGACAGGAGGAGAAATGCCTGAACTACATTGCGCCTTAACTTAGATTTTAGTAGCAACTGAAAGACTGAACCGACAACTTCAATCAACTGCAAAGTTTCTATTGCAATGTCCTTTTATTTATGAACTTCAGCTTTCATCCACTCCTTCCCAGGCTCGTGAGTCACTGTTTTTTTTTCTAAGTGGCTTAGCTGCTCTCGACAACATCAGTCATTCTTCATATGTGACCTCAAACACTGGGGGATTTCTCAACCACGCTTGATCTCATGTTACCTGCACACGCACGTGCACTTTCTGGAAGTCACCGTAGTAATCACTCTCGCTGATTTTTCTTCGCAGTCTATGGGCACAGGAGGTTAATTGCACTGCTACCTTTTCTCTGCTCGCTCCACTGTCACACACCAAGGGTTGAACACGATTCAATCCCACGCACAGGAACAAGCTCACCACCTGAGCACCGGGACAAACTGCAAGTTGTTAATACTCTCAGCGACTCCTCCAATTATTCCATTCTCTTGGAAAATGTTGAGTGGAAACAAATGAACGCATACAATTTCCCAATGACACGAGGTCTATTTCATTCTGGTGATTGTGGATTGTTTACTTGAGGTGAGTGAAAATCCCCAGGTTAATAACTTTAGTGAATTTCAGCTTGTGTACTTGGAGCCGCCCCTTCAGTAACCCTGCCAATGGGTATTCCAGAGATTCAGCTACTTCTCACAATATAATACCCTGGTCACAGGCGTCGCACATTATCAGCTGAAATCCTTTGACTGTTTTCACCTTTATTACCTCAGACAATGCGACACAATGCCTGTGAATTTCACTTCAAATACAAGGTTTTAGCATCTTTACACATTCCCAGCTCCTTAACGACAGGATGTATAAAAATCAATGCCTACTGTGTCCTGAGGTTCCTGCAACAAATGGATTTTGCTTGCATCGGAATGTCATCTTTCTTATCAAAACACATCGCCCTCACTTAGGCTAAAGTGGGCCAATTGAGTCTCAAGTTCTACTGAGTGCAACGGCGTATCTAAAGTGTTGATGATAATCTGGTCAGCACTGTCGCTAGCCTGAACTAGCCAGAATGCAATAACTTGGAGAAAGTATTAATGAAAATGTGGCATGCAGCTTTCTAGTATTTAAACTGGCTTTAAAGCAACTTTCCATGTCCTGAGGTGGTGAGCGCTGCAATCGAAAAGCAAATCTTCCTTTCGCCTATTGACACATATAATCTGATGTCTGTCTTTGATAATTTCTCAGATTCTGTGTAATCGGGTTAGCCCTCTAAGCAGACTGAGAATCTTACTGGTTGGCGCGAGCAAGAGTTGACACGGTCATGTAGCTAATAATACATGGCCAGAGTCAAATTTTTATGCATTGTTCAATTTTGCCCAAAGTGAACTAAACAAACACTTCATTTGTGAAATGAAGCTTGATACAAGCCATTTGTTAAGATGCTTTACTGTGCAGTGAGTCAAAATGCAGAGCTACATTAACAATGAGACTCAGTCACTGGTGGAGGGTCAAACCTAGGCCTGCTCACATCCTCAGCTGACAATTGCATATGCTTACTTCCAGCTGACCAGGAAAACTTTCATCGGTTTCCTCAACATTGTTCGAGCCAAGACTCCTGAAGCACAATCCAGGGATTAAGCCCCAAGTCCTTCCTCATTGGCTGGCTCAACTGCTGACTGAATAAACACAAATAAATTGTCAAGGAAGCTCAACAGGCACCGGGGTATGTCAGCTTTTGCTGCTACGCTGAATCTATTAGGATAGACAAGAAGGTTTGATTTCATCGCTCTTATGGCTTTACAAATAGTGCTTCCATCTCCCTGGGATCCAGTCCCCGTGGAGGAAACTTTCCAAGGCAGGTTGTTGAAGTTCTGGGCAATTACTAAATCAGATTTTCCACTGCAGTGTGAAACAGAATCACAGCTACTGCTAAGGCTACAAGGGAAGTGTAGAGGTCACAGCTAGAAGGTAGAGTAGGATGAGAGACTGAAGATTGTTTCATATTCAAGACTGCCAAAAATATCTCAGATGTCAGTCATGTGCTTATGTGGGCTGAGTAATTTGCTTTGCCAGGAGCTGGTTCTATCTATTTGTACGATATTGTAAATTAGGGATGCAAAAATAGCTGGCCCTTTCAATCTGGCTAAAATACTTGTGGCAGTCAGGCAGGTTCAATTTCTCCAAAGGCAGATTGAGCAAGCACTTGGGGGTTAAGACTTGATGTGAATCAGGTAGTTGCTGAATATCCATAACAACAGCCTTGATCAGATTCCTATATCTCCATCAGCAAAACTTGTCTTGCATAACATCGCAGGATTAACAAACTAGCTGTACGATCCCACTTTAGCTGGTTGGCACAAAGTTAATTTTCTAACTCTTCAATTTTGTATTCCTTTCCCCTCTTTGACCTTTTCTGACTCATTTCCACAGGCTTCCGTAGTTCTTTTTTTCCCAGAGAGCTGGCTCTAGTGTCATCTCGCAGGCAAACACAGCCCCCTATAGAGTAAAACAAATTAGTCTAACTAGGCGAAGCGTTTTGCTATGATTTAATGAATAGAGTTGATGAGGCAACAATGACCGGGTGAATGATCAGTGGAATATCAAACTTCTTTCATCGTGCCCAGTGCTGAAATCTAACGTTCAGCCCTATCGTCTGTGAAGTTAACCCCATAACTTTAGCTCAATCATGTCATAGGAGTGGCATGATGCCACAGTGGTTAGCACCGCTGCCTCACAGTGCCAGGGACCTGGGCTCGATTCCCAGCTTGGGTCACTGCCTGTGTGGAATTTGCATGTTCTCTCCGTGTCTGTGTGGGTTTCCTCCGGGTGCTCCGGTTTCCTCCTACAGTCCAAAGATGTGCAGGTTAGGTGGATTGGCCATAATAAATTGCCCCTTAGTGGCAGGGGGACTAGTTGGGTCATAACGCATGGCGTAATGGGGATAGGGCCTGGGTGGGATTGTGGCCGATGCAGGCTCAATGGGCCGAATGGCCTCTTTCTACACTGTACAGTTCTATGATTCTAAGGAGTAAACTTAGCTAACCCCTTAACTTTACTTCACATCCCAAATATAGATGAAGCATAATACAAAGAAAAACAGAACATGCTGGATAAACTCAGCATGTACAGCAGCATCTGTGAAGAGAAACAGATGCCAAAAACCTCCAACCTCGTCCATGCCTGGGATTCTCCAGGTCCGCGGCAGTCAGTGGAGTTTTGGCTGAGTGCCAAGTTCTCCATTCTTGTAGGCGGGCACAGCCGAGATCAGAGAATCCCATCCAAACTTAACAGGGTCGATTTTACCATTACCCACCGCCAGCCCGTGGGTGGGGCAAGCCAGTAAGATTGCACAAGAGCCAAGCAAGCACATTCTGCACCCGATTTCTTGCCTCTCACGATCTGACTGGCACCAAATACCCAGCGAGGTCAGCCTCACGCCCATTTTGGGTGAAGGCTGAATAAACTATTCATTATTCATTTATTTATTATTCCCTGCCCCCTTGGCACTGCCCACTGGAATTTTCCAGAGCCACATCAATCTCCAAAGATGTGCAGGTTAGGCAGATTGGTCCTACTAAATTGCTCCTTAATGTTGGGGGCTTTGTAGCGTAACTACATAGGGTTACAGGGATAGGGCATGGGTGGGATTGTTGTCAGTACAGGCTCAATGGGCCCAATGGCCTCTTTCTGCACTGTAGGGATTCTATGAACGTTAGGAACATTGCTGCAGCTAAACAAAGTTTATTTTACATTGCTCATTTTGAAACTTAGACAAATTTACTATCATTGAACTAGAACAAAAAAATACAAAGAACAGCACAGGAACAGTCCCTTCGGCCCTCCAAGCATGCACCGATCACGTCCTATCTAGACTGACCGCTTATATCCTTATATTCCCCATCTGTTCATGCGTTTGTCCAGTTAAGTCTTTAATGTTAAATAAAAATAGAGCCTGGATGGGATTGTGGTCAGTGCAGACTTGATGGGTTGAATGACCTCCTTCTGCGCTGTAGGAATTCTATGTCACTAATGTATCTGCCTCAACCACATCACTTGGCAGTGCATTCAAGGCCCCACCACCTTCTATGTAAAAAAAACTTCCCCTGCACATCTCCACTGAACATTTCCCCCTTGCCATGAACTTGTGCCCCCTTGTAATTCTGCCCTGGGAAAGAGCTTCCAACTATTCACCCTATCTATACCCCTCATAATTTTATAAACTTTTATCAGATCACCTCTCAGCTTCTGTCTTTCCAGGGAGAGCAATCCCAGTTTATTCAATTTCTCCTCAGAGCTAATACCCTCCATACCAGGCAACATCCTGGTAAAGCCTTTCTGTAGAAGGCTCCAAAAAATATACATTTGCTTTAAAATCGGCTTCATTGCCTTGTAATATTAACAAAACAGAGCTGCCTGCATTAATACTGATAATTTTACCTGCAACTTTTGTTAAAATGTGATCAAAATATTGCAAAGATCATGTTGGAGGTTTGGTTGTGTGGCAAAGAGGTTCTGGTGGCAGTATGATAAACTGAGCTGTCTTTCAAACCAGCTGTTACTGAATATAGTCTCACCTCCTGAATAACACAACTAGACACCAGGCTCAAATTGAAATACATTAGAGAAACTAATGGGATGAAAGGCCTGACAAGGGCAGCACGGCAGCACAGTGGTTAGCACTGCTGCTTCACAGCTCCAGGGACCTGGGTTTGATTCCAGGCTCGGGTCACCATCTGTGTGGAGTTTGCACATTCTCCTCATGCCTGTGTGGGTTCCCTCTGGGTGCTCCAGTTTCCTCCCACAGTCCAAAGATGTGCGGGTTAGGTTGATTGGCCATGCTAAAATTGCCCCTTAGTGTCCTGAGATGCGTAGGTTAGAGGGAGTAGTGGGTATAATATGTAGGGATATGGGGGTGGGGCCTGGGTGGGATTGTGGCTGGTGCAGACTCGATGGGCCGAAGGGCCTCTTTCTGCATTGTAGGGTTCTATGATTCTATGAAGTCCCCTTAGTCTAAGGGCCTGAAAAGAAGTGGTTGCAGTGATAATGGCCTGTACTTTCAGCCTGTTCACACCAGCGGAACGGAGATTTGGCTGAGCGCCAAACTTTCCAACCTCGCTTCCAACGGCAGTGGGGTATGAACAGCCAGAGAATTCCAGGCAGTCTTCCAAAATTCCCTCAATTCTGGAAAGGTCCCAATGGATTTGGAAAACCAAAGACTATTATCCAAGAAAGGAGAGAGGCAGAAAGCACAAACTTTTTGACCCGATTGCCAATACCTATTATTGGGAAAATTATAGAAACCCAAGTACAGAAGGAGATCATTCAGCCCATTGAGTCTGCACTGACAACAATCCCACCCCAGGCTCTATCCTCGCACACTTACCCTGCTAATCCCTCTAACCTATGCATCCTGGGACGCTAAGGGGCAATCGACCTAACCTGCACATCTTTGGATTGTGGGAGGAAACCCACGCAGACACAGGGAGAATGTGCATACTCCACACAGACAGTGACCTGAGCCGGGAATCGAACCCAGGTTCCTGAAGCTGTGAAGCAGCAGTGCTAACCTGTGCCACTCTGGAAATGCTGGAATCAATTAGCAAGGAAGCAGTAGCAAGACATTTAGAAAATCATAAAACAATTGAGGAGCATCAATATAGTTTAGGAAAGAAAAATAGTGTTTTGTCAAGCTTGTTAGAGCTCTTTTCACGTGTAAGATGCAGGATAGATAAAGGGGAACCAGACGTAGGCTATTTGGATTTCCAAATCCCATTTGATAAGGTGCCACAGAAAAAGCTTATGACACAAGATAAGAGCTCATGATGATATATTATGGTGTAATACATTAGCATGGATCGAGGATTGATAAACTAACAGGATAAAGGTTTGGAGAAGAAGTTGGAACATTTTCAGGTTGGCAAACTGTAACTATTGGAGTCACAGGGATTAGTACTGGGATTGTAACTATTTACAATCTATATTACTGACTTGGACAAAGGGACCAATTCTACTGTAGCCAAATTTGCTAATAATACAATGACTGAAAGGAAGGAAATTTGTCAAGAGATAAAGGTGGAGTGAGTAAAATTTGGCAAATGGAATACAACATGGAGAGATGGGAGGTTGTCTACTTTCACGGGAAGACTAGAAAACTGGAATATTACTTAAATGGAAAGAGGTTGCAGAATGCTGCAATACAGAGGGAACTGATGTCCTCATTCATGACTCACAAATGGCTTTTATTGCAAGGAAGTTGAGAGTATAAAACTAGGGAAGTTTTGCTACAATTATACCGGCCATTTGAGAGAGCAGACCAAGAGTGTTCGGTCGAGTTTTGGCCTCCTTACTTGAGGGACATAATTTCGTTGGAGACAGTTCAGGGGAGGTTCACTTAGTCGATTCCTGTAATGAAGGGGCTGCCTTATGAGGAACGTATGAGCAGATTAGGTCTATACACATTAAAGTTTTGAGCAATGACAGGTGATCTTATTGAAATATAAGATTGAGCAGGGACTTGATAGAGTAGATGCTGGAAGGGTGTTTCTGTGGGGTAATTAAGAATGAGAGGCACAGTTTTAGAATATGACGTTGCCCATTTAAAACAAAAACAAGGAGGAATTTCCTCTCTCAGAGGGCAGAATTTTCCTGTCCTGTCCATCACAGGAAACGTAGCAGGTGGGACGTGGACCATGCAAAGGTCTCTTGACCTCTGGTGGGAATTTCCAGTCCTGCAGAGAGCACGGCCAGAGAATCCTGCCCAAAGAGTCATTCCTCTTTGGAATTCTCTACCTCAGGAGGGCAGTGGAGGCAAATTTCTGAGTTAAGGCCTATGAAGGGGCAGTGGTTGGGGGTAGGGGCATCGGCAGGGAAGTGGAGGTAACCCATGATTAGATCAGTCATGATTTAAGTGAACGGCCAGAACTGGTTTGAGGGACCAAACAGCCTACATTGCTGCTCCTATTTCTGATGGCTTTAAACAATCTCCCAATTTGTATCTGATAACTAAAGTAGTTCAATGTGCATGGTTAGATCTTCACTTTTCCTCCTAAACGGAATACTGGCCGGTGTAAACTGACAGTTGAATTATTTGATGTAAATAACATAATTAAAAGCGTTTTCACCCATCTGATTGCAAGTATTATAATGAATGCAAAACAACGCATATGGTTTGAAATAAAACACAAAATGCAGTAAATACTCAACAGGTCTGACAGTGTCTTTGGAGGGAGAACCAGATACTGCCTGCTGATTTATTTATACCTACACTTTTCACAGTAGTTGCTTTTTGCTTTCCCTCAACAGTGAAAATGTCATTTATAAATGTAAGAATATTTTTACATTTTAAAATATGTAAAAATTTAAATATTTTAAATGTAAAATATTTTATTTTAATTATCATTATTATTTTAATGACCATCTTGCTGGTTTCAGAAAAGCTGGGAGCTTAAATTGAAAAGGCGAATGTGCTTACTACTGACATTCAATGAGTTCTTTGAAAAGATGTACGTACCTCCAAACAGCCTTCTTTTATATTCCATTAATGAGTTTGCAAGATGTTGTTAATGAGACATTAATGATGTTATTATGGTGAATACACAGGTGAAGGGCATTGTTTAATTAAGTACTCAGAGCACTTAAAAAGAGAGTCGGCTGGGCCGATGCTGCATTCTGTAAATATAGAGGAGCCCGATGGTCTATTGGTATTATCGCTAAGCTATTAATCCAGAAACTCTGCTAATGTTCTGGGGACCCAGGTTCAAATCCCGCCACAGTAGGCGGTGGAATTTCAATTCAATTAAGAATCTCCTGATGACCATGAAACAATTGTCAGGATAAACCTATCTGGTTCACTAATATTGTGTAGGGAAGGAAATCTGTCGTCCTTACCTGGTCTGGCCTACGTGTGACTCCAGAACCACAGCAATGTGGTTGACTCTCAATTGCCCTCTGAAGTGGCCTACCAAGCCACTCAGTTCAAGGGCAGCAAGGGATGGGGCAATAAATGCTGGCCCAGCCAGCGACGCCCTTGTCCCACGAATGAATAGAAAATAAAGGAACTTTCAAGAAATCAAGAAAATCAACTTCTGTCTCATTTCATACTTCACAATCTGGATTCAGATCCATTTATCAGGTGAAACTACTGCCCCTTCAACCTTGCCATAAAAATACAAGAAACTCAATTTAACTGGAGACATGGGTGGACTACATTGAGTTAGAATATTTTCTGTGACTGCAACAGTTGGGATAGGAATATTTTCTCTGCAATGTCTGGAAGGGATTGAAGTGAAATATATACAATGCCACCACAGTTTATGTGCATTTTTATTCCACTGTATTTCTCACATTTTAGCACCAATTAGCAGTGTCAGACAGTGATGCTGCGAGGTGGATGATGTGGGAATTGTAAATGTCACAACCCACAGAAGGTAGTGCTCCCATCTTGGAGTCGAGGCCCCTTCATTTGAAATTTTAGAGAGGCTTATGCTACAGCACGGTACACCTAACTTGGGAAGCTTAGATCCATTCCCCACCATGGATACATTTTGCTTTCAAGAGCCCTTGACTCCAAAACAAAAAAAAATCAGCTTAAACTGAGGTGGCTGGGTGTGAAATTGGAATTTGTGCCTCACTGATTATGTAATCTGTGCTATCAATTGTTTAACTGTTAATTCGATTGGATCTGAACCTTAAATGATGAGGATTACAATTCACTGAAGATAGTGAATAATCTATCTAACTGACTGTCTTGTTTAAGACAAAATGTTATCTTTTATAGGAGTGAGGCTGATGGCTTTTGACTAAATAAAGATTAAACACTGTCTGTGAAAGCTTAGGTGCTGGAGGTGTTGCTCTGAATGCTGACTCGCAATTACAAATGGATTACACATAATGCATCAGAAAATTCTGCATTTTCTTCTTTGACATATTTGCATAAACAGCACTGCCATAATGTCCCACATTCACAGCCTGTTCTTTTATAACTGCGCGCGTCACAAAAAACACAAATTTATGATTCCGATCTGGCATGAAAAAAGCTCACCTTACATCAGCTGCTCCATCCAACAACAACAGGATATAAATGTTCCTCCACTTCCCATTTGTACCCAACTATACCACATTATTACGGGGGCCACTGACCTTTGAATATAGATATGAGTATGAAACAAAAAAAACTGTGTTAAATTAATCAACATTGTATTTCTGGCTACATCTCTGGGGAATTCAAATAACAGGTTCCTCATAAATAAACAGAACATTAAGTCACCATTTCCATCAACTATTAATAGACCTGACCTGAGACACAAGCCACAAGACATTTTCACATCCGGTTAAATGCAACTCATCTGTTAAATGCATCTTGACAAACTGAGGCAAAGTTATGGAAAAACGCATTTTGAGATATCAGCAAAAGCTTAGTCAATAGTGAAGGCTGAGAAAAGATTAATGGGTATCTATGTAAAAGATGTTGGTAAGTAGGTGGCTCAGACGCCGCAGACAGGTCTACTTTTGTATCTTTAAGTCAAAGTGAGCTTCTCCGAAATTCACAATGCAGTGATGGGTTGCAAATGTGCTAGCACAGTCTTTGATACAATTTGCTGTTGACAGCACACAGCACGCAGTGGATTGCCAAAGGGCTAAAGGAGTACAAATGTGCATCGGACAACAGCTTCTGGGTATTAAGCAGTTATGATTGATTTGTTACTCGAACCATTGCATTAATGCTCAGACAATAGTACAACCAAAGGAGTTCTGGACTGACGTTGGCACAGTTTGTGTGAATAACTGAAGCAAAAATAGTTTTCTTTTCACTCATTTTTAAAATGCATATATACCACATCCAACATATCAACAGGATAGATAAGGTCACAATAGACAGAATAGATTACATGGTGTTTTGGAGTACCCTTTTAATGTACTTGTCAAATTCTTTTTTAAATCATTATATAAACCCTGCTTCAAAAGCAACATGTGGTAAAGCATTTTCTGTTCCTCTCACAACAAAGGTGAAAATAATTTGCACAGCCCCATTCTTGTGATGATCCTATCTATGCCCCTTGTTACGATATGATTAGGGACCAAAAGTCTTTTGTTTAAAGTGGATGAAGTTTGAAATTGTAGTTACTTACTCAGAGAATAATGCCACAAGAACCTAAGGTTAAAGCAAACAATATAAATCTTATCGTACAAAGTCAGAAAAAAAGCAATTTACAATATTGATTTTATACTTTAACATTCAGAATTTTAAAAAGGTAAATATGAATTAACAGGCAAACTATGGTCAAACGCACCACACTGCACATTAAATGACAAATGTGACCAAGACAAATCCTACAAATTTCTCAGCCATTCACCCAACGTCAGTAACTACTGTGAGTTACACAATCTCATTAAAACTCATGAGGAAAATCTCATGTCCCTCACTTTGAAAAAAAATTTAGCCTCTGAATTCCGACAAAGCCAGCTCTGCCTCAATGGCTTCTCACTTCCTGGTTGTTCAACCTCTTCTCCTGAGACTGCACTCCAGCCTCTAAGTACAGATACAATTTCAGCTATTTAGCAGACAGCTAGCTCTGCTACTTGTGCTGCCCTTAGATTTCACTGAGTTCTAAACTCCCCAGTTGCGCCAAGTTAACAATGGCTCTCAACTCTTTCTTTTGACCGCTAACCTTCTCAACAGCAGAGAGCCTGTGTGACCTTGCCTCCCCTTCTCAGCTCCACATGATATCTTCTGAATTTTAACTGCATGGAATTATCAAACAACTCCTGGGACATCCCCTGAGCCCCAGGTGTGTAGATCCAGCTAAAAGCAATACTTTTGCTACTTGGAGTCTCCTCATCTGCCTTCCAGCACACCCAGTTACATGGACTTGCCTTTACCCACCAACATAGGCCTTAGGATCAGGTGTCTGTCCAACTACCATCACACAGGCACCTTGGGAATCTGGAGGACCTGGAGCACTGGGCTGAGCATGACATGTCCCACCTCACATATAAGCTGGATTCTCAGGGCATGACAGAGCTTGTAGTCCTTGGTCTCCACCCATAAAACACCCAAGGGAGCCAGATACATTTGCACTTCTTCACACATTCATGTTAACAATTCAACAGCTAGCTGAAACAATGGATGGAGATTTAATGTTTAAAAAAATGGATGAGATTGGGCAAGCGGGGTTTTAAGCGTAAATGGTCTCCTGATCCAAATCCAACTCCAGTCTATCTAATCCCAGCTATCACTGAGGTCAGATTACAGGAACACAACATGCTCCAAGGAGACAGGTCAGAATTTTGAATAAAGTTTCAAGCTTATTTATTAGTGTCACAAGTAGGCTTACATTAATGCCGCAATGAAGTTACTGTGAAAATCCCCTGGTCCCCACACTGTTTGGGTACACTGAGAGAGAATTTAGCATGGCCAATGCACCTAACCAACAGGTCTTTTGGACTGTGGGAGGAAACCAGAGCACCTGGAGGAAACCCACACAGACACAGGGAGAATTTGTAGACTCTGCACAGACAGTGACCCAAGCTGAGAATTGAACCTGACGCTGTGAGACAGCAGCACTAACCACTGTAAAATGTTGATATGGCTGTAAGTCTCATTGTCATTCTAGTTTTCCAACTTTAACTCTAAGAAGCCTGATTTCCCAGTGATGGGAAACATAGAACTGAATCTTGAGCTTGCACTCTCCACCTATGAGATCACTGAAAGAGGCTCAAAATCCAGCAAAATCCAGAAATGAAGAATATTGCAGGCAAGATTGCATCTTCACAACACAAATTGCAATGGTCAGTGAGGTGAGTGATGCAAATCAATATTGGATTCTTTACAGTGCATGCATAAAAATTAGAGATACTAGTTTTCTGAAAAATATTGGTTAAAGAACAATTAACAACGTGGATTAAAGATTCTGGCGACACAATGGCACAGTGATTAACACTGCTGCCTCACTGCGCCAGGAACACGGATTCGATTCCCTACTTGGCTCACTGTCTGTGTGGATTTTGCATGTTCTCCCCATGTCTGTGTGAGATTTCTCCGGGTGCCCCAGTTTCCTCCCACAGTCCAAAGATGTGCGGGTTAGGTGGATTGGCCATGTTAAATTATCCCGTAGTATCAGGGGGCTAGCTAAGGTAAAATGAGGATAGGTCCTGGGTGGTCGTGCAGACCTGATGGGCCGAGTGGCCTCCTGCTGCATTGTCGGATTCTATGATTCCATTACAGTTCAACTACATACTGTTGTATTTCAAATAACAAGACTGAAGCTTTTTCAATTTAATCATCCCGGCAGAAAAAAATGTTTTTTTCACTGAGGTTGAATGTTTTACAAGATACATAAATATTAATTATTTTAGCCCTTAATATTTATCCTGCGTAAATACTGGACGTTTTCAGCTTATAACAACACTTCTCCAGTAAAGTTAGCGAAAGAGGCAATTAAACTTCAGCAGTTTTTACCAGCCATTGTGACACTTACACAAATTGTGATGTGAGCAAAATCGATAAGGTTGCATCACAGTAAATTTATTGTAATATGGACTTATTTTAACCTCCATTATTAGTTCACATTGTATTAATTTCATAATGTGTTTACAACAGTTTATTTTTATTGGAGTAACAAAGATGGTTTATCAATTTGACTGAAGACAGGGGAGGTTAAAGGCCTGTTCACCACTGAAGGGGTAAAAGCAAAGTGTAGCTAAAAAGGAGAGGAGAAAAGAAAATGATTATCCAATCTAGCACAGATTGAGAATCGAAAGAGGAACTGTCCCTGGCTGTGTGGCTCAATGCCTCACCGGGCCACTAGAGGAAAACTTAGCAGGGAGGGAGGGAAGTTAAGGATGCTGGGTGGAATTTTACGAGATTGATTTGAAATGTCCAACTAGTGTGTAAATGGGAGAGTTCCTAATCTGCTTTTTGGGTAAGTTTTCATGCCCAATCTTGTGTACGTAGTCATTGAAAACATGGTATAAACTGGGTCTAGCTGCTGCAGACAGTTGGCTGGGCTTAATTTGCCACAACACCAGGTTAAAGTCCAACAGGTTTATTTGGTAGCAAATGCCACTAGCTACCAAATAAACCTGTTGGACTTTAAATTGGTGTTGTGACACTTCTTACTGTGTTTACCCTAGTCCAATGCTGGCATCTCCACATCTTAATTTGCCAGCCAGCCTGCAGAGGGAGCTTCTGTGCATTTGCAGGCTTCTGATTCTGCATATGCTCAGTAGCAGCAGCAGGCGTCTGACAGACAAAAAGCTGTCAGGCCCCTGCTGTTGCAGATAGCTTCAGCCTCAACCTGCTATCCCCCCCGCCCCCGCTGCCTGCAATCATGGGGGCCCCTGGCCAATTGTGAACCTCCCAACGCATGGGCATCCAGCCCCCACTGACCCCCCCAAACTACACAGGCCAAACAGCATCCCCCTCACCTGATCCAATCAGAACTGCAAAGCAGCTGCGGGCCCTCCTCACCCCAGTCCGATCCTGTTGCAGAATGCGCAGTGGGCACCCCCCCTTCCCCGATCAGGCTGCCCCTTCATGCACCGCCTCCCAAAGGCCTCACCCCCAGGCCATGAGCCCAGGCAATTGAGCGCCGGGCTCACTAAACACATGCAAATCAGAATTTCAAAATATTTAAATTAATTATTCCACCTATTGCCCATTTCTGGTGAAATCCAGCTCTCGTAAAATCGTGAGAATCGAGAATTCGTGCGTGATCCTGACTTCTCGGTTCTCACGCAATTTTACTGCTTGCTCTGCCCATTGATGGGCGGGCGAGCCAGCAAAATTCCGCCCGCTATTGCAGAATGGTTTCAGGATGTTAAACATGTTGTTAGGACCAGGTGAGAAGGAGTGAACTGGCTCCCCTCTATTCAATCTCCTCAGTTGGTCACAACAAAGGTTAAAGTTTCTTTTTCATGAGGATGTGCCTTTTCCAAATCCAGTTATATTTCACGATTCATGCAGTGAGCAATAAAGAGCAAATCAAACAAGTTTTTTTGAGTTAAAGAAAGGGTAAATTTATTAACCACTAAACCCAAGAAAAGGTTATAAAAATGCCATGTCTCACACACACACAGACACATGCATACAAACACACATACGCTTATGCACACACATGCCTAAAAACACACATGCATACACATATACACATGCATGCACATGCACACGTATTCCAGAATCAGAAATAAAGGAAGTTAGAGTCCAAGAAAATAAAGTTAAAAGGTAACACACATTTTTTTCAAAAACAGAAAGAGAGTGTAGCTTTTCAGCTGTTTTCCTCTGTTGAAAACTGTCTTGATGCTCCATGTGTCACATGCCATCTCTCTACAGTGGCTGCAGACTGGCCTGTTAAACTTCACCCATTGTGTACGTGCTAGGGGTTTTGGATGGGCCTGTCTGTGGTGGCCATTGTTTCGATATCCAGCATTTTTCATTTTAATGCCTCTTCCTCAGACAGTAACAAGTTTTGATGGATTCCAAACTGTAAGAAATGTTCCTCCTTTAATATTTGCATTTTTTGAATAGTTTGTTCTGTTTTTATTATAAATTACAGAATTTCCAGTCAGTATGAAGTTGCAAAGTGATATTTTCAAATCAAAGGGGCATAGCTTTGTTGCAATTTCCTGACACTGCCCCCCTCCTCCCCTCCCAACCCCACCTAGCCAATTGTAATTCACTCATATTTCCTTCCCTTTACCCAAGGTTTAACATTCTTTATTTGAAAACTTTTGCCATCATGCATTTTCTATCTCAGCTCCGAACTTTTGTGAAACATAGTGTTATGAAGATGTGTTGTATAAGGTACTACTTTACAATATTATCGACTGGATATATACCTGATTTTTTTTTAATAAAGCAAAGCATTGGCTGACATTTACTACCAAATTGCATGTGCAAAGGCTACAAGCTGCTTATAAAGACAGTGTACACGGCTCTCAGACTGGACACATGATCCAGTTCTTGTGTGAAAAGACATCAGATTTTGAATTGTCCGAGAGTGTGCCAAAGGGCCTTACCCCATCCCTCTTTCTTTGGAAACATCTCTCATCAAAACCGAGCTGTTTGTGATTTGGAAAAAAACCACTAGAAGACCTTATTGCCGCACACAGAAGCTTTTAAAGGAAAATTCTGAGTCAACCAGCCATGATGGCACCAGAGTTTGGTGACTTCTTGCAAACTGTGCCCAGCGTACCATCAAATTCTATTCTTTACTCTCGTTCTATGCTTTTAAAACTCTACTCTAAACCTTTCACCTTATATTAAGTTGATCTTTCTCTACACCCTAGCTAAGGCTGTAACACTACATTCTGCACCCTCTCCTTTCCTTCTGTACGTATGGTTTGCTTTGTCTGTATAGTGTGCAAGAAAATATACTTTTCACTATATACCAATACATGTGACAATAATAATTCAAATCAAATGACTGCAGACCTTTTCTGATTTTACTTGCTACTCAGCCAAGCTTTAAGATCCAATTTTATTTCTACTTTGTATCCTTGGGTGGGGGAACGGATCCTGTTTGTTGTTTTTGCATTAGAGGGTTATTGGACATATTGTATATTTTAAACCTTTTGTAAGTCATTTCTGTATCTTTACTGGAGTGAGTGGGCAGCATGGTGGCACAGTGGTTAGCACTGCTGCTTCACAGCGTCATGGGCCTGGGTTTAATTCTAGATTGAGGTCACTGTCTGTGTGGAATTTGCACATTCTCTCCGTGTCTGCGTGGGATTTCTCCGGGTGCTCTAGTTTCCTTCCACAGTCCAAAGATGTGTAGGTTAGATGAATTGGCCATTCTAAATTACTTCTTAGTGTCCCAAGATGTGTAGGTAGGGGGATTAGTGGGGAAAATGTGTGGGGTAATGGGGATAGGGTTTGAAGATGCTCTATCGGAGAATCAGTGTTGACAGATGAGCCAAATGGCCTCCTTCTGCACTGTAGGGATTCTATGTTCTCTTATTCTGTGAATTCTAGCAATAAAACTAACTTTTTACTTGCTAACGTAAGGAATCCAGTTGGCTTATATCATATATGTAGCAAGTTATGTCAAATATGTGTAGAAGAATAGAATCTCTACATTCAGCTCATCGGCCTACACCAACAACAATCCCACGCATTTACCCTGCTAGTTTCCGACATCAAGGGGCATTTGCCCATCAGCCTAATGCATTTCTTTGGACTGCGAGAGGAAACTGAGCACCCGGAGGAAACCCACGCAGTTACGGGGAGAACGTGCAAACACCACACAGACAGTGACTCAAGGTTGGAACTCAGCCAGGTCCCTGGCACTGTGCTAACCACTGTGCCACCAACCCTCTGTGCCCCTAGTTCAGCCTAGACTGGGGAATTGCATCAGTTCCAGACACTTTCCTAGGAGAGGTGAAGTTTAGAGCAGATTTGATGGAGGTATTCAAAATCACAAGGGGTCTGGACAGAGTAGATAGGGGGAACGTGTTCCACACATTAGAACCACGAAGAACCAAAGGATGAAGATGTTATATCAAATATCTAGGGCAATTTGCGGAAAGATTGGCGGAAGACACAATGATAACATGAGAAAAAGCTTTTTCTTATTGAGTGGTTGAGATCTAAAATGCACTGCTTAAAAGTGTGAAGGAAATTCAATCATCACTTTGAACAGAGAATTGAATCATTATCTGAAGATGCAAAATTTCCAAAGCTACCGAGAAAAGGATGGAGCTAGATGAAATGCTCTAGCAGAGGAACAACACAGGCATAATGGGTGGAATGGCCTCCTTCAGTGCTGTATTCATCCTATGTTTCTAATTATCAAGAAACCTGGAAGTGGAATCTTAATGCCTAAGTTGAGTTAAAGAGCCATGACAAAACCCACTTCTTATTTTCTTAACCTCTGCTGACCTGCCACCACTGCGACTGGGCCCAAAAGTTAAAATTCAGTCCAATGTCTTACAGCTTACTGTTCCAAACTTTCCATTTTAATAACTTTCATTAGCTCTCCCCATTTTTCTCCGTTCAAGTGAGTAAGCTTTACTCCTTTGAATCCTATTGCTGAACTATAAACCTTTATTTGCTTGGTATCAATTTATTAAATCTTTGCTGCATTCTTTCTAGAATACCCTTCCAATAATGGGATACCCAAAAGTGCATGCAATCATCCAACTGTGGCTAAATAAGTGTTTTTCACAATTCTAATGTTACCTTTTGACTTTTTTACTTAGCAATAGGGTCTAATTGTCACCCATGATTTTTTTTAACCTGCATTCCCACCTTGAGAGACCTATATCTGCGTCATTGGATTGTAGTTTTTTAGGATACATTTCACTCTTAATGTTCATTTTCTCAAAAAGGCACTTCTTCATGTTTCTCTGCATTGAACTCCATTTACTAGTTATCTGCACTAACGTGATCCATCTTCCTCTGGTCTTTTTGTATTTGTGACATCTTTGCGTAAGAGACTGTGTACAGCACATAGAGTTCAAAGTTACACAAAAGTTTAAACCCTGTAAAATTCATGCACATTACTTGTTTTTCATTCAGTTACAATTCCAATTTAGCCACTGGTTTCCTTTTCCAAAGAGGCTACCTCTTTTCATAAACCAACTTCCAGAACGTGGGGAAGGTCCTGGACTGATCTTGGCCTGATTCTGACAAGTTCTCTTCAACAAAGAGAGAAGGTCTTTGACCTTCAATTAAATTTTTCATTTCATCAGACTTGTCTATCCAACCCTAACTTGGATCTGAACTGGTTTCAGGGACAACTTACATTGGAGTAACTATTGGTAATCTACCCATATCGCAAATATCCAATTCATCAAACTCATCTGATTCTTCCCAAATCCTTTTCTTCTTCTTCATGAACCTCTGAAGGTAAAACATGATCCAAATGTAGAAACTATGGGTGGAATTCTCTGACCACACTGGTCTAAAAGCCGGAAATTCCCAACCGGCCATCAGTGAGGTCTCACATTGTCTGTAACCCACTCGCTAAAATTCCAGTGGCAGACGGGATGGGAGAATTCCAGCCTTAATCTTTCCATTGCAAAGCATATAGCCATACACTCTCACCAATTCGGGGTCCAAATATGTGCGAGGACTGCATATCTCCCTGACTCTTTCCTGGTAACCATTTATGATGATGTTCTTTCATCTTAACATTCTGGTTCAACGTCAGACTTTTTTTTCTCACCTACCACTGTTGTGATTCTCTTTCTGCCTGGATTGTTTCTTTCCTACTGTCTGTGCTAAATCTGTCTTCAGCAATGAAAACCTCGGACTAGGCTGTCTTCCAAGAAATAATTCAGCTGCCGCTCTGCCAGTAGTCATTCATGATGACTGATTTTTCTTGAATATGTATCTAGCATTTGTTTCACAAGAGCACACTTAACAATTTGTACTGTGCGCTCTGCTGCTGCATGACACCTTCCACCCCAACTGCATCCTTCTCCCCGACACCCCTTCCCCCTCCTCCCCAACACCTTCGCTCCAGCGAATGCTATCCTTTCCCTCCTAGCTTTATTCCTCCTGACACCTTCACCCTCCTCTTCCAGGTTCGACACGTGACACCTTCATCAGAGTCGGGGACCACATATTCAAATTTGCCAATGGCACAATTATGTTTTAAAATGCTGCCCAGTTGCATATGTTCAGGGAAGCCTTTTTCCTAACACTATGTAATTGTGTTTGAGGAGCAACTCGAGAGGTAGATAAGTGAGGTATATGGGGATGGTGGAGGAACACCTCCAATGCTGGTAATGATAATCTCTCCCTCAGTGTCAACAAAACAAAGGAGAGCATCATTGACTTCAGGAAGCGTAAAGGAGAACATGCCCCTGTCTACATCAATGCGGACAAAGTAGAAAGGATAGAGACCTTCAAGTGTTTAGGTGTTCAATTACCAACAACTTGTCCTAGTCCCCTCCATGCCAACACTACAGTTAATAAAACCCACCAACGCCTCTACTTTCTCAGAAGACTAAGGAAATTTGGCATGTCAGCTACAACTCTCACCAACATTTACAGACGCATCAAAGAAAGCATTCTTTCTGGGTGTATCACAGCTTGGTATGGCTCCTGCTATGCCCAAACTGCAAGAAACTACAGAAGGTTGTGAATGTAGCCCAATCCATCACATAAACCAGCCTCCCATCCATTAACTCTGTCTACACTTCCCGCTGCCTCAGCAAAGCAACCACAATAATTAAGGATGCCATATACCCTGGAGATTCTCTCATCAACCTTCTTCCATCGGAACAAATACATAAAAGTCTAGTCCGAGGTCACATACCAACTGACTCAAGAACAGCTTCTTCCCTGCTGCCATTACACTTCTGAATGGACCTACCTTGCATTAAAGTGATCTTTCTCTACACCCTAGCTATGACTGTAACACTACATTCTGCAGCCTTTCCTTTCCTTCTCTATGTATGGTATGCTTTGTCTGTATAGCATGCAAGAAACAATATTTTTCACTGCATGCTAATACATGTGACAATAATAAATCAAATTAAATTTTAAAAAATGCTGATTGTATCCAAAACAGAAACACCACCCATGGTAATTTATCCACAACTAAATGAACACTAACTTACTATAAGCTCCTAGCTTATCCTTTTCTCCAGGAAGGCAGACAAAAGATTGGCAGGTCCCAAAGATTTTTGGAAAATGATTGTTGTTGTCCTAATGCCTTGCCCAACTTACTTTCTATATTCTATTTGTGTGCTGACTTTTCCACCTTCATTCCATTTTTAATACTTCATTTTTCAATATTTGCCAATTGTTTCTCTTCAGCAGCCTTAGAATCATAGAATCCCGACAGTGCAGATGCACTGACCATGATCCCACTCAGGCCCTATTCCTGTAACCCCACATATTTACTTTGAGAGTCCCCTGATATTAGGGTCAATTTTGCATGGCCAATCCACCTAACCTGCACATATTTTGGACTATGGGAGAAAACTGGAGCACCTGGAGGAAACCCATGTTGACATGGGGAGACTCCACACAGACAGTGACCCGAGGCTGGAATTGAACCCAGTTCCCTGGCACTGTGAGGCGGCAGTGCTAACCACTGTGCCAGCAGGCCACCCAAGCAGCCTATAGAGACTTCTGTTGCTCTACTTTGTAAAAACTGACCAATAGGCTTCACTTCTCTCTGAAGTACAAGATGATCTCCTTCACGTGACAAACTCTTCCAACCCCTGCTTTAACTATCAATTTACTTACTTGTTTATGAATCGACCTCCACTCATTTTCAGTTTGGACCTTAACCTTCCTGATCTCCCTTTATTGAGTCCCGTCCATATCATTAACTCTCCACACTTGCAAACATGCATCTGTTTTGCTCTTTCATTCTAACTGGCAGCCCCTGATTTGATCTGGATTCACTACTCAGATACTTTAGCTTTGTTGTGACCAATCCTCAGGTGACGCTCCCCAAATTTGTTAACCTAGACAACAAGGTACGAACTGGCTCCCTTTCTTCATTCAACCCCCCTCTGCTGATCGCAATAAGATTAACCTAAAAAAAAAATCCCCTCCTTTGGGATACCTTTTCCCAGTGCCACTATTTACATTTTGAAAGGAACCATTCTAACAAGGCATTCTGGAGTTAAGGATAGAGCAAGTTTATTAACAAAGAAATGGTGACGCCGGCATTGGACTGGGGTGGGCACAGTAAGAAGCCTCATGATACCAGATTAAAGTCCAACAAATTTATTTGGAATCACAAACTTTTGGAGCATTGCTCGTTTCTCACCTGATGAAGGAGCAGTGTTCCGGAAGCTTGCGATTCCAAATAGACCTGTTGAACTTTAACCTAGTGTTGTGAGACTTTTTATTAACTAGTGAAGGCAAGAGAACGATAAAACACTTTCATATGCATTCATCCAGATTAGAAGTGAGAATTGAATCTAAAGTAAGTTTAAAAAAAATATGAAACAATACTTGACTCGTGGGGATAGATGTTTCAGCACTGCAGCCACTGCGATTCGAGATTCCAGTAGTGTTGACTTCAGCAGGCAAATCCTCTGTTTCGAGATTTCAGTAGCACAGACTTCAGCAGGTGAATGATCAGTTTTGAGAATCTGGCACCCTGCAGTTTGGTGGAGAAGGGTCTCTCTTTCCATTTCAGCTGTGGTCTTTGCTGCCTTGCCCTACGTCAACAATCAGAAAGAGAGATGGAGAAGTGCCTGCAAAAAGATTTTGCAGGGGTCTTGCTGCTACTTGTTTCTTCTCCAACGTCACACGTGTTCCAACACCCCAGCACTGATACATATGCATAAATACACATGCTCACTTGCGCGCGCACACACACACCAGCTTTACAGCTGGTTTTTATCCCAATCTTTGTATATTCCTAGCAGGAAAAATCCACAGATAATTTGGACATTACACATAGGATACCTCTTGGTGAGATGATACTCATCTCCCATGTTGTCCCATTGTCTCCACCGGAGATGGCAATCAGTTCCTGTATGCGTTCAAAGCATCTTTGTATGGAAACAGGGCATGGACAATTGTCTCTGAGTTTCAACTCCAGCCAAGACTGACTATATGCTCAAGACACCTTTGGCTTCTATGTCTTTTTTTAAATTAAAAACTCACAGGCCATTGTCAAAATTCAATATTTTTGAACATAATTCAACATTTTTCCTTCCTGATTATGACAGTGCACATCAGTATAGACTACATCAAAATGAAAGCTTGGACTTGATCTGCGCATGGGGCGGCACTGTGGCATAGTGGTTAGCACTGCTGCCTCACAGTGCCAGGTTCAATTCCAGCCCCAGGTGACAGTCTGTGTGGAACCTGCACATTCTCCCTGTGCCTGCGTGGTTTCTTCTGAATGCTTCAGTTCTCTCCCACGGTCCAAAGATGTGCGGACTAGGTTTATTGGCCATCAACCTAGCCCACACATCTAAATTGACCCTAGTGTCAGGGAGGTTAGCAGGGTAAAAATGTGGGGTTACAAGAATAGGGCCTGGACGGGACTGTGGTTGGTCCAAACTCGATGGGTTGAATGGCCTCCTTCTGTTCTGTAGGGATTCTACAAAATCTGGAGAATGCCAGAAACTTGAATAGATTAATATTGTATTTACAGCATGCAATTCAACTGTAGAATAAAATATGCACACCTACAATTGTCTAGATCACACTCTTGTAGCTCAGAGATGGATGAATCAGTGCTGGAACTGAGCAAGTGATGATTTATCGTTCACAAATAAACTTCCTTATTCAATGGCTCTTTACACATTGCGCTCTCGTGGTAGACTGTGATTGTTCATTCATAAACGCACATCCATCATGAATGATAACATAATGGTTCTGCTACTGGACTTGCAATCCAGAAGGCTAAACAAACAATCTGGAAAACTGAGTTCAAATTCCACTGCAGCAATTGAAATTCCAGTTAATTAACTTTGGCCGGAATCTTACATTTTCCCATACGCTGCAATGAACGGAGATTTGGCTTGGGCGCTAAATTCATTGACTTCACTGCAGTGGCAGCGTGACATGAATGGCCCGTGATATCGCACCCCAAGCCTGGAATTAACCAGTAACGGTGACTGTACATCACTTGGACTGTTATAAATTAAAAACCCATCCAAGTTCACCAACAGAAATAAAAAAAATTGAGATAAATGTTAATTTGGTTAGACAGCATCCGCAATATTTTTCCTTTGTACTGGTGAAAGCTTACCAACGTCCTTTATGGAAGGAAATCTGTAATCTTTTTCCAATATGGCCTATACAATTGTTATGATGTGGAGATGCCGGTGTTGGACTGGGTAAACACAGTAAGAACTCTCACAACACCAGGTTAAAGTCCAACAGGTTTATTTGGTAGCAAAATCCACTAGTTTTCGGAGTGCGGCTCCTTCGTCAGTGAGTGACAAAAGAGCAACCTGATGAAGGAGCAATGCTCTGAAAGCTAGTGGATTTTGCTACCAAATGAACCTGTTGGACTTTAACCTGGTGTTGAGAGACCTCTTACTGTGTTTACACAATTATTAACAGCCATCCGAAATGGCCTATCGAAAAAATAGTTCACAATCACCATCTCAAGATAATTAAGCATTGGCAACAAATGCTGGCTTTTGCTACCAGTGCCCTTAATATTGTAAAAACACACAAACAGAATTCATTCACAGGATGTCCATTTTAAAATCAATAACCTTTTGTAAGTATGAGTTTCAAGTTATGCCCTTATTTCATTACTTTTGGCAAATAGACAGGTTTATTTATTCTTTAATGGTTCAAGATATGATTATTCTAAATCAGTCTGCTGTAAAAAAAAATCTTCACTGAACTGGTCTTTTGAAAAGCCCTTGCTGTAATGATTATGAACTGATTTTGTAATGTCCTTGAAATATTTATGAATTCCTGTAGCCTATTCTCAAAGAACATCTATCAAAGTCCATTTTAGTTGTATATGCAAATTCTTCACTGCACAATTTCAAAACTCTGTGACTGACACTCAATCAAATAATAAAAAAAATGAAA
Organism: Carcharhinus amblyrhynchos; assembly: GCF_965287045.1. Lineage (NCBI taxonomy): Eukaryota > Metazoa > Chordata > Chondrichthyes > Carcharhiniformes > Carcharhinidae > Carcharhinus > Carcharhinus amblyrhynchos. The sequence continues at coordinate 26,859,164 of NC_137337.1, forward strand.
ATGGATGTACTTTCATCAATATTCATTGAAGTGACTCAGCTGGTATTGAAAGTTTTGTGTGCTATTCGAGCCTGAAAAAGAAAGGTAGAATCAGCCAAGGATCCCCATCCTATCTTCTAGCCAGTGAACTGCATAGTCAAGTGACTAAAGGTGTCTATCAGATGAAGAACGTTAAGATGCAGGACAAAGAGACATAAGGCCACTTCTCAAAGATACGAAGGCAGGCTGCATCCATGAATCTCTACATTGGAACCCGTGTGCCAGAAGTAATCAGCATTTCAGATAGGGAGGATAAAATTAGGCAGCTAAGCAATAGCTACCCAAATAGGTTGTGCTTAGCTGCACAAAGCAAAAAGGGCCCTGTGCATTTAAGAAGTTGTTGAATGAGTTATCCAATTAGTTCCACTTTCCTGCTTTTTCCTTACAGCCGAGCAATTGTTTTGCCTTCCAAATATACATGCAATTTACATTTTGAATCTGCTTCTACCACCATTTCTGACAAAGCATTCATTCATTCAGCGGATTCTCTAGTGCCACTGCAGTGAATGGAGTTTTGGCTGAGCACCAAATTCACCGTTCTTGCTGGCAGCAGAGCGGGAATGGACGAGACCAGAGAATCCCACACGAGCAATATAAAAGATACTGCAAAATACATAAATACTTCATTCATTTTACAGCATGGGAAGTCTACAAATAGAAACAGTATTACAGCACCAATTCTCACCTTGTTTGACTTATTTCAGGATTTCGAGGGACTATCTAAACAGCCCATACTATTTGAAAGCATTAGGTATATACTATATAATACATGCTATACTTACAAACAAGTGTTGGAAGCTAATGTTAGCGCATCCTTGGATTATGTACTTTTCATAGCAAGTTTATTTTAAAAAAGTACAATTGGAGTCTAATGTCTCCAGTCAGGACCATGCAGCAATGTCCCTTCTGCAAATATTTATATTTATCCCCTCTCTGCACAGGATAAGTGTCTATTTCATGCTGTTGAAAAGTTGGACCAGACAGTACAACATTTTTAACTTATGCAGAAAAGTCAACTTTAAATCTGACTATCTCAATCTTTGACTATTTACTGGGAAACTTACATGTGGATTCCTCTCGAATGACTATTTGATTCAACTTGTTTTGTTCACTGACAACTAAATGTATGACAAATACATTGACCACATTTTGATTCAGTGGTGCTTCAGGTTTGTCTTTGGCTATTCTATGGTTGGCATGGTGGCACAGTGGTTAGCACTGCTGCCTCACTGTGCCAGGGACCCGGGTCCAATTCCAGCCTTGGGTCACTGTCTGTCTGGAGTTTGCACATTCTCTCCGTGTCTGCGTGGGTTTCCTCCCACAGTCCAAATATGTGTAGGTTAGGTTGATTGGCCATGATAAACTGCCCCTTCAAGTAAATGTGTGGGGTTACAGGGATAGGACAGGACCTGGGTGGGATTGTTGTTAATGCAGGCGCAATGGACCAAATGCCCTCCTTTTGCACTGTAGGTTCTATGGTTGTGGGATGGTCACAATGCAACATCAACATTAGAATATTTTCACCAACGCAGTCCCATGATTATCTCCAACCATTTGACCACTGATGAATTTTCTCTTCTGCTTTGCATGGGTGCTTTGCTTTCCTGATTGCCTCCTGTGGTCATGCTGATTGTTATATATGTTTGCAAGTATGGAAAACATCTCCACAGCTATATAAAACTTTTCATAATAAAAGCTTATTTTTTAATTAGACAGATTCAGAGGGAGGGAGAGATGGATGGTCTTTGGAAATGAGATTGTATCTGTGGCTCATCCCAGTAATACAAAGTAATGTCTATGAAACTATTTATGGATATTTGTCAAAGGGGATTTTAAGAATAATTGTGAGCTGCCAGAGTCATTATTATGACCCACTGGTAATGTTACAAAACATTATAAGATAGAGATTTCAGTTGTAATTTAGTTTTACTTTCCCACTATTTCCTGGACGTGAGAAAGTTCAACATAATGTTCAGGCTTAAATCTCAGCTAGGATAATGCACCTCATAAAATATATTATCTCTGTACATTCCATGGATTATTTTCTCAAATTGTCTCCTTTATTTCCCAAGCTGTTAATATGTCCATATCCCATGCATCTTTGAACATTTGATCAGCATTGTTGGTGAATATGCAACTGGGACCCGATAAAGTGCTCATGAATGTTTATGACCAAAGATCCAAATCCTTCAAATGAATACCAGTAATTCTGAATCAGAATGAATAGCAGACCAAATTCGAGCCACTAAGTTGAAGGGCTGAAAACACAGAGGACTTTCCGTATATGCTGTGACAAGAACCATAAAACAGGATCAGCTGAAGTTATTACTGCAACTCATCATATTCTATTTGATAAAGGACTGTGCAGGCACAGTGGCTGCAGAGACTTGCATGTCACTGCGTTGCAAAGCCCATCCTGACTCCATGTTAGCCACATAACTGGACAGTTATAAGCCATGACCAGCAATCAATCATAACACAGTTCTTGTATCATGAAATCATCATCCGCATGGTGGCACAGTGGCTACCACTATTGCCTCACAGTGGCAGGGACCGGGTTCGATTCCCAGCTTGGGTCACTGTCTATGCGGAGTTTGCACATTCTCCCAATGTCTGCTTGGGTATCCTCCGGGTGGTCTGGTTTCCTCCCACCATCCAAAGATGTGCAGGTGGGTGGATTGGCAATGTTAAATTGCCCCTTAGTGTCAGCGGACTAGCTAGGTAAACACTTGGGCTCTGACGAAAGGGACTGAGTAGGATTGTGGTTGGTGCAGACGTGATGGGCCAAATGGCCTCCTCCTGCACTGTAGGATTCTATAAAACAACAATATTTACCATTTGATGAGCAGTATTAATAAACTACAACATTTACCATTTGATAAACATTATTAATAAATGCAAAGCCATTCATATTCTTAAGGGCATTAATCCAGCTCCTATATTAGAAATTAATCGGATTTATTGCTTACATGGATGAGCTGATTGCCAAATAATTTGCAATTGTTGCAAGTTTGTGACTACCAGGACAAAAGAGATAAGTATAATGGAAATTTGAGATGCAACCGCTAGTTGTGGTTATTACATGGAGTAATCCAACCATGGACAACTGCAAGCCATAATTAAAGCAACAAAAAAGACTGAAGAATCCTCTGGACAGACCAACACCACACCTATCAATAAAGAAGCTTAAGCAATCCACCAGCTTCAGGAGCACAGTTAAGAGAAGCTTGCCATTAAGGCTTCCAAACCAGACCAGAAACAATACATGAAAAGCAAGTAAGCATCATTAATGATTCAAAGATGATGCCTACAGGGAAATTCAACAGGGTCAGGAGCAACTAGGTGCAATGAATGTGTAGAATCTGCTAATAACTGCTCTCAGTTTCTACACCTGATCTTATTAAAAAAAAGAAACTCAGTGGCAATCCTTGGCATAGCAATAAATCAGAAGGTACACGTACAAATCCTATTATATACGAAATCAATTGATCTCATGTGGGATAAAGTGGAATATTGCAATTGGCCCGAACACACAATGAGAAAAAACAGTGAGGATTCTTCCGCCTGGCTGCAAACCAGTCACTCCAAGGGGGTTATTACAGATGTGGATATCTGATGAAACCAAGATATTGGATCAGAAAAGAACTGAGAGTTGCCAATGCCCGGAAGATGATACTTGATCCTTATTTACCACTAGGATATGAGAGAAGAAGATTGTAAAAAAAAACCCTTTGGCTAAAAATCAACCCTGATCATTCTTGCTTTACACTGTTATTGCCTGCAACTTGATTAAGTGACCTTAGGACCATCCTCCAACCCACAGATATGGATTATGGAATTAACTAAACAAGGTCACGGAAATTATTTTTATTCAATAAGGTCAGTAACGGTGATAAATATCTTCTTCTGTGATGTGGTTTTAATAGAGGTCAGGCAGCTTGGGAGACAAATCCTGACCTTTTGCCTTTCTGTATGACCACAAGATAATTGTTCTGTGTAAAATTTAGCAGAGCTAAAATCACCTGCCCATGTAAATGCTGCTGCAGCAAGGGCTTAAACAGTGAAAGCTGGATCCTGAGTTGTGCGGTGTGTGATGCAGTGCAATAATGGATATATCTTTTTGGAGTTTGACTGAAGCCGTTAACACTAATGTTGATTAGTGAATAAATTTAAATGGCTTCCAATGTAACTTGTGTCATGGGGTGGCACGGTGGAACAGTGGTTAGCACTTCTGCCTCACAGTGCCAGGGACCCAGGTAAGATTCCCGGCTTGGGTCACTGTCTGTACAGATCTACACATTCACCCTGTGTCTGTGTGGGTTTCCTCCGGGTGCTCCAGTCCGAACGACGTGCTGGTTATGTGTGCTGGCTGTGCAAAATTGCCCCTTAGTGTCAGAGGGACTAGCTAGGGTAAATGCATGGGATTATGGTGAGAGGGTCTGGATGGGATTATGTCAGTGCAGACTCAATGGGCCAAATGGCCTTACTCTGCACTGTAGGATTCTATAATTCTATTTATTCATTAAGATTATTTTCTGACAATCACTTTATCAGGGCTTCATCCCTGTAGTGACTGAGCGCAGGATAATAGTGGACACAGGCCACTCGCATCTTTCTGACCCATCGTATCAATAGAACTGAATGCCAATTTGAAAACACAGACCAATAAACTGACCTTGCCCATTGTGAGTTTTTAATAAACGCTTTGGAACTATTCATACCTTCTCATAGTAGTTTGTCTCAGTGGTAGTGTTCTTATTGCCCAGTCAGCGGGTTTCAGCCACATTTCTGGATTGGTGCAAAATCTAGGCCAACATATCAGCACTGTACTGAAAGAGGACTGACATATTTTTGCAGGTGTAATCCAGTAAGTGTCTTCCATCAGCTGAGGTATTGTTCAGGTGGATATAGAAACTTAAGCTCCTTTGAATAAGAACTAGTTTCTCAGTGTCACCTTCCCCCCAACATTCATCTCTCAACGCACATCGCCAAAACAGATTGAATTGATTGTGTTAACTTTTGTGGGCGTATTGGCGTGAATGAGAACGATTTCACATCGAAAGATCATTCATTCATTGCTGTAATGAGTTCAAGGACTTGTTTTTTGCTCTTGAGATATGAAAAGTAGCAGTACGGCAATATTTATTTCTTATCTCTGGTTGGCGGAGGGCATTGAGAGTCAACCATATGGTCTACAGTCGCAAGTAGTGATGGCAGATTCTTTCCCTGATGAGTGTCAGTGAACCTGTTGGGTTTTAGAAGAGTCCAATGTTTTAACAGTGACTGTACTTGGTACCCAGCACTAATGGCCATATTAATTGAATCTGATTTCAGTTCAGGGCCCTAATCACCAGCCTCTTGCACATTTTACAAACGCAAAACTGCTGATTCTTTATTTCTTTACAACTTTGTTCGGGCAAATAGCAATACAATCTCTTGGTTCTTTCATAAACGTCCTTACTTAAGAGAAATACCAAAAGTTCCACAAATTAGTTAAAATAGGAGTCAAGTAATGTGAAACATTGCTTCAGGTAGTTGATCCCAGCAAAGCTATTGGACCCAACTACATAAATGCTGCTGATAACGATTCTAACAAACTCATATTGCAATCACTTCTGTCAATGTTGTTATTTATGAATAACAAACGGGGATGTCGTTGTGTTAATCAGACAGATCATGATAACAGTAGAAGGAGGAGATATAACTAAGATGAGGGATGGATTGCACTGATTGGCAAATGCTACATAGGGACATAAGAGCAGGAGCAGACTTTTCAGCACGTCCAGCCTGCTCCTCCATGCCATTTTCCTGGGCTATCCCCGTACTCCTTGATGGCAGATGGTACAGCTTCCACAGCTCTCTAGAGAATTCCAATGCTTCACCACCCTCTCAGTGAAGAGATTCTTCCTCAGTTTAGTTCTAAGTAACGTGTCCATTACCCTGAGATTGTGCCCTCTGGGATTCTTGGCTCACCAATTAAGGGAAACATCTATTGACATCCATCCTGCCACGCCTTGTAAGAATGACGAAAGTTTCAATGAGATCTCCTCTCGTCCCTCAAAACTCTGGCCCAATTTCCTCATCTCTCCGAAAAAGACAATCCCATCATCCCAGGAATTAGCCTGGTTGCATTCCCTCCATGGCAAGTATGTCCTTCCTTGGTCAAGGAGTCCAAAACTGTAGACAATACTCCAGATGCAGTCCTTCCTTGGTTAAGGAGTCCAAAACTGTAGACAATACTCCAGATGCAGTCCTTCCTTGGTTAAGGAGTCCAAAACTGTAGACAATACTCCAGGTGCAGTCTTATTAAGGTTCTGTACAATTGCAACAAGAAATCTTTACTTCTGTACTCAAATTCCTTTGCTGTAAAGGTCAACCTACCACTTGCCTTCCTAATTGCTTGCTGCATCTGCATGCTAATTCTGATTGACCCATGAACACTTTTGGACATCAAAACTTCACACCATTTAAGAAATTCTGTGTGGTTCTGTTTCCTTTTGACCAAAGCAGAAAACTTTGCACTTCTTCGCATTATACAGTGGGAAGGTGAGAAGGGAACAAATATTCAAGCATACATGTGAAATATGGAAAAAGGACATGTTAATATTTCCCATGCTTATTACGCTATGTCTAAATAAACAGTCAAAACATAACCAAAAGCATACAAGAAATTAAATTATTCCAATGTAGGCAAAACTCATTTCCTCATGAATGTGTAAGAAGTCCAAGACAAGATGGAGCACTGCTGGATCTAATTACAGGAAACAATGGCAATGAAATAGGAATAGTAATTAAGAGAAATAGACAAAGGGACATTCTAAGGTCATGACAATCATGACACAGTAAGATTGAAGGTAAAAATTATTAAGTCATAAGTTGGACAAAATGATAGATTGAAAATTAAAATTGATTATAGGAGACTGAGATTGGAACTAGGGAAAAATAATGACAGGAGGCAGTTTATCTGAAGCATAAACACTGCCATGGACTTCTTGTTTCTTGTGGGGTTTTTTTATGTATTTGTGTCGCAGATCGGTTTACATTAACACTGCAATGAAGTTACCGGGAAAACAACTAGTTGCCACTCTCCAGCATCTGTTCGGGTACACTGAGGGAGAATTCTGCATGGCTAATTCACCTAACCAGCATGTTTTTCGGACTGTGGGAGGAAACTGAAGCAACCAGAGGAAACCCACGCAGACATGGGGAGAACATGCAGACTCCACACAGATAGTGACCCAAGACTGGAATTGAACCAGGGTCCCTGGTGCTGTGAGGCAACAGTGCTACCCACTGTGCCACCGTACAGCCTCACATATTGTAAATGTATGTCAGATGATGTAAAAATGAAGCTTACCTCTAGAAACTGATGAAAGTCATCCTCTGCTCACATACCATTGATACAACTGACCAAAAGGAATATATGCATCAAACTGGGCACTCATGAGGCTGTACCCTTTAAGTTATCACAGTATTTCACTCAGTGTCACCTATTAAATCACCAACTTAACAACAAAGTACTTAACTTCTAACCAAAAGGCATTGTTTACACAAATCATTGTACAATGATAAAAGGTGGAACTAGTCCGTGGAGAGATAAATGGCGTGTGTCTTTTGGCATTCAGAAACTAAAAATCAATAACTTTTAAAGGAAGATTGATTATGATATTATCCCAGCACCTCCACTCAAGGCATCTCAGGATGCCATTAGTCATAAACATTCTGGTTCTTGGTTCAGTAATCACATCCAATCTATACTGGGTTTTTTAAAAAAACTCCTGAAAATGGGACAAATGCCTGAGAATAAATCCTCTGGAAAGGCCAACTCAACTTATCACTGTCAATGCTTTAGTGTCCTACAAGATACTTGTCCAGGCTGTGATTGACCATTTGACCTTGCTTGGCATGCTACAGAGTAAACTCACATCAGTGAAGTAACTTGATGGACGTAGTTTTACCCATATCACAGGCTGACAGTACTTAGAGATCAGAGCAACACTAATGTCACTGTTGGGCTAGTACCTTCTGGCTTAACGAATGTGTTTCAGGAATGGAAAGGGTATTGCTCGAGCCAAAATCCTTCCTGCGAAGGGGTTTCCCTTCCACACTAATGGTCCTATGAGCAGGGCTTTCCAACTGAGAAAATGTAAGCAGGCTTCTAAAACCACTATTTTGAGGCACCCTCACCCTAAACCCTTCTCTACTGCTGGGACTGGTATCTGTCCAATTTTTTGGCCCTGTTACTGGGGTTTCCTGTCTTGAAACTACTCCATTGGGCCATTTTAGTGGAGAAAGTACGTTAATTGGTTATCTCTCATGGGCGGCATGGTGGTCACAGTCTGTGTGGAGTTTGCACATTCTCCCCCTGTCAGCGTGGGTTTTCCCTGGGTGCTCTGGTTTCCTTCCATAGAGTCCCTAAAATGCAGAAGGAGGCCATTCGGTCTGTGGAGTCTGTACTGACAACAATCCCATCCCAGATCCTATCCTCACAATCCCACACATTTACCCTGCCAATCCATTAATCTACACATCAACACTAAGGGGCAATTTAGAAGGCCAATCAACCTAACCTGCACATCTTTGGGCTGTAGGAGGAAATCGGAGTATCCGGAAGAAACCCACACAGACACAGACACAGGGTGAAGGTGCAAACTCTGCACAGACAGTGACCCAACTGTGAAGGAGCAGTGCTAACCTCTGTAATAGTCCAAAGATGTGCAGGTTAGATTCATTGGCCATGCCAAATTGACCCTAGTGTCAGGAGGATTCACAGGGTAAATGTGTGGGGTATGGGAATAAGGCTTAAATGGGATTGTGGTCGCTACAGACTCAATGGGCTAAATATCCTCCTTCTGTACTGTAGGGATTCTATAATGCTATTGCGGCACGGGTCGCACTGCAGAAATGAGCAAGATTGAGATGGACAATTGGTCTCCAGGCTTGAAATCCTTTAATATAACAAGGTTCATAAGACCTGAAATAGGTCTATAAAATTGTGAGAGGCATAGACAGGGTGGACAGTCAGGGACTTTTTCCTCAGGGTGGAAGTGTTAATTACAAAGGGGAACAGGTTCAAGATGAAAGGGGGAATGTTTAAGGGGAGATATGCAAGAGAAATCTTTCGCGCAGAGTGTGCCTGGAAAGCGCTGCCAGAGAAAGCAGGCATAATAGCAGCATTTAAGAGGCATTTGGATGGATACATAAATAGGGAGAGGGAATAGAGTGATATGGACCGAGTAAGGGCAGGTTTTTTTTTTAGTTTAGTTAGAATATCATGATCAGCATAGGCTTGGAGGGCCGAAGGGCCTGTTCCTGTGTTGTACTTTTCTTTGCTTTTTTAGTTAGCACTGCTGCCTCGCAGTGCCAGGGACCCGGGTTCGATTCCCAGCTTGGTTCACTGTCTGTGTGCAGTCTGTGTGGGTTTCCTCCGGGTGCTCCAGTTTCCTCCCACAGTCCAAAGATGCGTGGGTTAGGTGGATTGGCCAAGTTAAATTGCCCCTTGATATCAGAGGGACCAGATAGGGCAAATGCATGGGGCTGTGGGGATAGGGCCTGGATGGGATAGTGGTCGGTGCAGACTTGATGGGCCGAACGGCCTCCTTCTGCACTGTAGGAATTCTATTCTATGATAATCTGTGTCACAGATTGGAGGGGAGAAATCTGAATTTTTGTTATATATGCTCCTGATGTATGATTCATGTGTTTGAGTGTGCGACTGTGTAGCTGTGCTCCAAGAAAGGTGAGTAGGCATCCAACCATAAACTGCCTCATCAGATTGTCTGGGGGACTCCAACTGCTCGTCTAATAAAAAAGCTCTCATGTCACATTCTTTGGAGCAGCAGGAAATGCATTAAATGTTTGCTCAAATCAGATAACCGTTTAAAAATGAACCAGGACAGTTTAGTCCCACTGAGCAGGACCACAAAGGTGGTGTTGGAGGAGAGTCCAACTAACTCCAGACGAGAAAGTAAATTAAATTATCTATGTCTACACCATGTTAACCATTCAAAACAGAGGGAAAACTGCAACAAAATCATTACTGATTTGATGACATTCTGAGGGGTGAACCTATTCCCCAACAAGTTATGTAAAATAAATAATTGGCAGCCCACTTAACATCCCACCCAAGTTTCTTTTCTACTCACATCATTAGATTTTAAATATTTTTATAGTTAATCCAATAGGAAAAATAAATGAGTGTTGGGTACTTAAACAGAACACAGAGGCCATCTCTTCCCCCAAGTCTAACTCAACCGCATTTACCTCCTCCACGGAGCACAGTTCATAGGTTGGCTCTCTTTGCTTTCTCCCTCATTTAAACCAGGCACATCTCAAGCCCTCCAGGCTGGTAGACATCCATTAATTTCCCCCCCTCCCCATTGAAACTGGCACCCTTCTTCCTTCCCACAGTCCAAGCTGGCAAGAATTCATGCAAACTGGCATTCTACTCACCTCAGGTAGAGCTGCACTTGTCTCTGCTTCCTGGCATGTGCACTACTTAATCCCATCACCTCATCTGGACAACAGACTCAAAGACCCTTGGAAGGTTGCCTGCCAGGGTAGGGAAGCTCAATTTAACCATACTAATGTCAGAAGCCTCTCACAGTCACTGTGAGCCTCTCACAGTCACTGATCTACTGAAATTTGAATTAAATCCGAGCCAATGTACAAACAGCTTGCACTGAAATATTCAGGATACAGCTGAAGACAGCAAACATACAGCACCTGTTTGACTTCCAACATTCCCCTCGCCCCATCCCCAGTTATCCATATATGAACAGGACAGGTGGCTTGGATTAAAACAATTGATTCTTCACAAGGCATTCAGACTGGCTGGGCTATGACAGTAGTCCTGGTTTCCTTGCCTGTACAGAGCAGATAGGAATAAACCTGAAATTATATCACATCTTTCACTTTTTCATCTGGTTCACAACTAGTGACCTTTGCAGTGCTTGGCCCCCATTAAAATAACAGAGAGATACATGGCAATTTGATATTTTTTCCACGCATTCATGAGCTGTGGACATTGTAAGCAAGGCCAACATTTATTGCCCATCCCTAATTGCCCTGGAGAATGCGATGATCAGCCAATTTCGCTGAAGGCCACGTGGTAAAGTTACTCCTCCCGCAGTGATGTGTTCATATTGGTTTCAATGCAGCTGAGTGACTTGCTGGGCCATTTCAAAGAAACATTGACGTAGGAGCAGGAGGAGGCCATTTGACCCTGCTCCGCCATTCATTATGATCATGTCTGATCGTCCAACTCAGTAGCCTAATCCTGCTTTCTCCCCATTTGATCCCATTCACCCCAAGTGCCATATCCAGTGCCCTCTTGAATACATTCAGTATTTTGGCATCAACCACTTCCTGTGGTAATGAATTTCAGAGGGCAGTTAAGAACTACCCACATTGTGCTGGATCTGGAGTCACGTATAGGCCAGACTGGGAAAGGATGGCAGATTTCCTTTCTGAAGGAAGATTAGTGAAGCAGATAAGGCTTTCCGGCAATCTAGTAGTAACAAAGGCATCGTTACAGATAATAGCTTCTTTTCAAATGACAGATTTTTCTTTTCTAAATTTGTTGAGTTGAAATTCTTCCATGGTGGAATTTGAAATCACGTCTGCAGCTCATGCCCCTATATTGTGGATTCAGTAACTTGGCCATCATGCTACCACGTCTACCAACTCATTGGAATAATGTTGGTATGGGTGTAATGTTGGGCAGGAGATCAAGAAAATCCCTTTGCTCATTTTCAAATGGTGAAATTACATATTTTCTAAATATCAGAGGAGCCCAATGCAGCCTGGATTAAAAATCTCATTCAAAAATTGGCAGCTGCAAAAGGGCAGAAATCCATCGCCATGAATGAAATACAAGTGGGCATGAACTTGAGGATGTATACAATATAATTTTACTTCCTACCCTCTTTCTTGCTCCACCCATTTGAGATAAATGAGATGGAAGTCCTAAGGTAGCTAAAATAACTCAAAATTAACAATTTATCAATATAAGGAGCAGATGATATGTGATCTAGTTTTGAGTCATACTGTCAGGAACTGAAATATTAGTACCGCAGGATGTAATCTCAGGGTAAGGATCTGCCCATTTAAGACAAAGATAAGGAGGAATTTCGTCTCTCAGAGGGTAGTTGATCTGTGGACTTCTTTACCACAGAAGGTTGTGAAGGTTGAGTCGTTAAGTATGTTCAAAGCTGAGAAAGACAGATTTTTAATCGGTAAAGATGTTACAATCCCCATGGGTGTTATAACTGGACAGGAAGATCCCTGGGTGGAACACTGACAGATGAGGAGGAATTTCTTCAGTCAGAGAATGGTGAATCTGTGGAGCTCTTTGATGCAGAAGACTGTGGAGGCCAGGTCATTGAGTGTCTTGAAGACAGAGAGAGATAGATTCTTGATTCATAAGCGGATCAGACGTTATGCGGAAAGGTAAGGGAATGGGGATGAGAAAAGTATCAACCATGATTGCAGACTCAGTGGGCTAAGTGGCCTAATTCTGCTCCTATGTCTTATGGTCTTAGTGGCTCAAAAGAACATAATTTTGCTTATTTATATAAAACATGGAACTGTCAGAGAACTGCTAATTTAACAAGCAAAAAGTACTTATTAAACATAAAGAATTGGATTATGATACAATACTCCTTTATTTATCCCCTTAGCTTCTCAAATCAACACAAATTTTAAAGTTAACATGGATTTCACAATATAACAAATCTGCAATGGTCTCAATAACATAAAGTCCCTTTAAACATACAGGTTGGTTGTATCAAAATACACACTCTGCTTTCGACAACTTAGCACCTGTGGATTTCTCCTCAGAATACCTCCAGGTAACTGAACAGGGGAGTTTCCAAACACCATTCATTGGAGTGTTGCAGAGCTAATTCCCAATTTTACCCTGAAGATGACGCAGGAGAAGAAGTAGGCCATTCAGCCCATCAGGCCTGTTATGCCATTAAATGACATCATGCCTAATCTGAAATGATAATCCTCAGTTCTATTTTCACACCTTGTGTCCATAACACTTGATTTCTTCCTTAGGAAAGCAAAGACCACTTTTAGGGATTTATGTTTGTATCACTTTAGAATCTCAATTCAAAACAATGTTTTCTAACAGCAGTTTGCATTCCAAAATCCAGTCCAGCTTTTCCAAATGACTCTTTTAAACAAAGCCTCTACTCCACTTTTAACAACAAATCCAGGATCCAGGTTTGACAACTCCCCTTTGAGGATTTTTTTGCCTTGACTGCTATCACAATTGCCTTAACTCTCAATATGCAGACTCTATCAGATGTTTAACTTACCTCTGAAGTCTGCTTTCCCACTTTGGCTCTCTTTATTACAGCTGTCTCTTTCGCTCAACACTTTGTCTGCTTCTCCTTTGAATTATTCTGACCAACACCTTGGTCTCTGGTGTCCCAATTCACTGGTTATCTGCACTGTATCTGGTTCCTTGGGAAGCTGTCTCTTTGCAGTTCCCTTGTCCTGTCCAGTCTTTCTTCTGATACAGTTGAGAGATGTTCACTCCTCAATGACCTACCTCCAATTATAAATAAATTCAGCTAAAAACTAAAATTTAAAAGCCTTCCTACCTTAATAAGGCCTCCAGTTACTAACAACATGCACATGCTTCAGCTGAATGATTTACCCTTCAGACCACAACCCTCTATAAGCACAACAGAAGAATGGTTTGAACTGAACCAACCCCCACACATACCAGCACCTTTGTCCAGCATGAACCTAATGTAGGGTTTACCCTTCCTGACACAAAAACATCAAATTGAATGCACATAATGCTATACCTTATTTCTAATGTTTACCAACACCATTAGAAATCTATGACAATGACCTTTTCTTTCCTAAGAAAAGAATCAAGTGTTATTGGGACTGATAGGAAAGTAGACCTGAGGATTATCATTTCCCATCAAGCATGATGCCCCTGAATGGCATAGCAGATCTGAAGGGCCGAATGGCCTACTTTAAGAGTAAATTTGGGGATTGACTCTGCAACAACCCAGTGAACAGCAGCCAACATGGTTGTAGGTGAGAAAGATCCTGTTGAACCCTGATTTCTTTGAGAAAAGTGGCAACCAAAGGCAATTTTGGTGATTTTATAACCTTGTACGTGCAGATTAACAAAATACACTTGAAAAAAGATCAGTATGAGACACTTTTGACCCAAACAGTCCATACTTAAGCCAGAACTGATTATAATTATAGTCACATCTGCAAAGGTAATTCCCAACTGTACAGTAAGTTATGTAGAGTAAACTAATTGAGATTATGTCAAAACTTAGTATGAATAAGAAATTGGCTGAAAGATTTTAAAAAAGCAATATAGTTGAGAAATTATCAAGAATGGTTGGGGTGGAGTCATGGAGGAGGGAGAACAGTATTTGTTGCTATAATGCCCCAGACCTCAGTAATGGAACCACTGCTGTCTCTCACTTTCATTTGGTTATTTGGATTCAGGAACTCAGTGTAAACTGGTGAAACTTTCTTAAGGTACTAAACTAGAAAGGGAACAATGAAACCATTGTTTGAAGTACTGTACTGGGAGTTGAAATTGAAAGAGACTCAACACTCAAGTCCAACCACTGAAAAGCTAGAATCAACAAAGCCAACAGAATGTTGAATGGCATCGCCACAATGACACGATAATGGCCAGAGCAGGCAGCAATCAACCCACGCTATAGTCAAATCACTTTCTGAGGATGGTATCCAGTTCTGCTCAATGAGTAACAAGGAAGACATTGCTATCATAGAATCCCTACAGTGCAGAAGGAGGCCATTCGGCCCATCAAGTCTGTACCGAACACAATCCCACCCAGGCCCTATCCCCATAAGCCCATACATTTACTCTAGCTAGTCCCCCTACCCAGGCCCTATCCCCATAAGCCCATACATTTACTCTAGCTAGTCCCCCTGACACTATGGGGCAATTTAGCATAGCCAATCTCCCTAACCTGCACATCGTTGAACTGTGAGAGAAAATCACAGCGCCTGGAGGAGACCCACGCAGACATGGGAGAGTGAGCAAACTTCACACAGATAATGATCCAAGTCAGGAATCGAACCCGGGTCCCTGGTGCTGTGAGGCAGCAATGCTAACCACTCTGCCACTGTGCCCACCCCTGTATTTGAAGTATTCTTACTGTCAAGGTTTTGAATTTAGGAAGAAAGCTTGGAGAATTTTAGGACCTCACTCAGGCGAAGCTTGTAAAATCCCACCAGAGATCAATGGAGAATTCCATTCTGTGAGTCTCGCCCACCCTGGGATTGGGGTGGAAATTAGTTCCAGCAGTTTACAGCCTAAAGGGGAGGTGGCCTCAGACAGTAACATAGTGTGGGAAAAGTCTAATCCAGAATTCTACTTGAAAATATGCAGTGGGAACAAGAGGAAGGGACACAGTTTAAACCAGTGAAAGGAACTGATAACCAGGAAGTCCACCCTGATGCTGAGAAATTAACTTCTGGCTGGGCAACGGAGGTCTAAAGCATAGAAACGTTTAAAAAAATTGTGTAGATAGACAAAATGTAGGCCTGTTCTGGATGGATGAATTAAAATGAGCTTAATATTTAAATGGGCTTAATACCTCTTGTATGCAAGTAGCTTATGAACTAAAGGACATGTATTAAGTTTGAAATATAAACTTCTGAAAGGAAGAATCCGTCTTGTTTAATGTATGGTTGTATTCCAACAAGTAATGCTCAAATGCAGATAAACAGAGACAAATGCTGGGGTTCATTTTATCTTTTTGGCTGGCTGGTGCAAATTCTTTGTTCTGCATTATTTGTAATTTAAGAAACTTCAACATCACCATCTGCTGGCAAATGTTAATGTAGATATCTATTTATCATGCAAACCATTAAGAGTGGACAAGTTCAACTGGTGTACATCCGTAAGGGTAATGGCAATTTGCCAATACTTTTCAGCAATATTGCCACTGCTTGATGATTTCAAGAAACTTATCAAAGAATATGATCTTTGTGGATGATTTATATAATCAAGTGCATCATTGGTTTAATGGTTTAATTATGTTGGTGGAGTATAGTGATGCACATTGATGACTTTCTTGGCAAAGCACTCTCTAGCTTATAGGGAACATTAGCAATTTTTTTTTAACCTCCGCTTCTCTGGATTCGGAAGCCAAAGGCAAGATCTTCCAGTCTTTCCAAAGGCCACCACCTTTGGTGGGTTCCCCAGCAATAGGAAGGACAAGCTACTCAAAACACTGTAGACTTCAGCAGGACAGGAAGATCCTGCTGGCAGCCAATGGCAAGCTGCCTCCACTGCCAGAGAGCACACTGCGGGAAGTCTGGAAAATCCCATCCCAAGTTACATAACCATCGTACTGCACTGCAATCAACTCCCAAGAGTCAAACTCACATACTCATTGGACACCTATCATCCCAGCTTCAAAATATCACTGCAAGAGTTCCTCCGGGCAGCATCTCTGACTTAACCATCTTTAACAATAACTTTACTTTCATGGGTTTAGGACTGAGGTTGTTTGCTGATAATTTCAGAATATTCAGTTCTATTCAAACTTTTGCAACAGCGAAATAGCTTTTGCCAACCTATAGCAACCTATTGGACTCCATTAAGACTTGGGCTGACAGAGTAACACTTGCAACATAAGTGGCAGTTTAAATAACAGAAAGCTCAGCCATCTTACCCTTGACCTTCAATTGCACCAACATCACCAACTTTCCCAGCAGCTAGCAGAATTGAGAGAACGGTGATCTAAATGATTATGGTACTGGATCAAAAGCTCAGATTAGTAACAGAAATAACGCCTCAGAGGCTGTGTCCCTCCACCAAATTCCCTTTAATTATAAGGAGTGCTTCGGGTACAAAGTCAGAATCAGGATTGTCGGTAGATCTGACACTCCCATATTTATATCCAGGTGAGGTTCCCTAATTGGGCGGGCAATTATGACCTCAATCCGGGACATCTTTTGTTGGGCTTACATGAACACTGCAATGAAGTTACTGTGAAATTCCTCTAGTCGCCACATTTCAATGCACCTAATCAGCACATCTTTTAGACTGTGGGAGGAAATCAGAGCACCCGGAGGAAACCCACGCAGGCATGGGGAGAACGTGCAGACTCAACACAGAGACTGACCCAAGCCAGGGATTGAACTGGGGTCCCTAGCGCTGTGAAGCAGCAGTGACAACCATTATACTACCGTGTTGCAACCTTAATCAGGAAGCTCATACTCCAAGAGGTCCATCTCATGGGCTTCATTGAAGTTATTACAGTAACTTCACACGTCCACCACATTAAATTACTCTGCTGTAAGATCATGTCCTTAACAGGACCACAAAAACAGATTATTCTGGAATGAATTTGTGGGATTGTGCTGTATGCAAATGTCTGCCATGCTTTCCAGAAACTAGCACCAATGAAAATTCTGAGGGTAGTCTAGTGAACAACACTCAACAGGAAACAGGGGGAGATTGTTGAATCAAAGCAATATAACAAGGACTGTCTTCTTGGAAGTTTCAGTTCATAACAACAAAGTCTTCAAAAGCTACATGGATTGCCAGAAATGTTCATGAAGAAATTAATCAAACCAAAGTTTAAAACCTTTGGACCCAACACAAATGGTACTGTGGGTCCAGGGTGTACCTAATTCTGTACCGAATTTTTAAAAAATGATGAACACCAAGTTATTGTGTAACCTTTTCATACAGGCACGGACAGGATTTTTAGGTCAATGGAATTATTGGCAGAGTCAATGGAGAATGCCCTGCTGCTGATATTAGCTACCCCATAGCATCACAGCACCAGTGACCCAGGTTCAACTCCGGCCTCGGGTCACTGTCTGTGCAGAGTCTGCATGTTCTCCCTGTGTCTGCATGGGTTTCCTTTGGGTGCTCCGGTTTCCTCCCTCAATCCAAAGATGTGCGGACTAGGTTGATCGATTGATCATGCTAAATTGACCTTTGTGTCGGGGATTAGGAGGGTAAATATGTGGGGTTACGAGAATAGGGCCTGGGTGGGATTGTAGTCGGTGCAGGCTCAATGGACCAAATGGCCTCCTTTAATGTGCCGAGAAGCGTTAATTAGCTGGAGATGGGACTTTCACTCCTAGTTGAGAGAAAGTATTTTGTCAGAGTTACATAAGAACATATGAATTAAGAGCAGGAGTAGGCAACTTGGTCCCTCGTGCCTGTGCTGCCATTCAGTTAGATCATGGCCAAGCTGATTGTAAGCTCAGTTTAACATTCCTGCTTATCCCCTCGCTCATCAAGAATCCTATCTGGCCTTCTATCTAGCTCTGCTGTAAAAATATTCAAAGATCTGCTTCCACCACCTCTTGAGGAAGAGAACTCCAAAGTCTCACGGCCTTCTGAAAAATCTGATTGGCCGGCAGCTCTCTAGTTCCTGCAGCACCAGACTCTGTAGTGGTTAGAACTGGAACTACAAGCAGTCCCAGACTCCATGAGCAGATAACAACAGGATAGCCTCAAGGTGAGGTGAGGAATGGTGGGGTGGGAGGTGTGGGCTGTTGGGGGAGAGGTCTGGGGAGGGAGCATTCATGGTAAACAGATTAAATCCTGGTCCATGTGTGGTGATGTGAAGAGGCTGCTATAAATCTGTCTCGTCTCGGTGCTAAGATAAATGTTCCTGGAACGTTGTAAAAGGAGTTTATTTTCAATCTAATTATGCCATTCCTGACTTGGGCACACTATTCATACATGCCCTGTGGGAACTTCATTACTTTGGCTGAGTGCCAAATTCTCCACTCTCACTGCTAGTGGCAGCAGGCTGTGAACAGCCAGGGAATCATGGCCGAACATCTCCATCGCTTTACCAGACTTTTCAACACAATCATCCAAATTCCAGTTGGATGCACAACTGGAGCTTCAGATCTTGACTCATGGATTGCTAACATTTAATAACACTGAGTTAGTTTTTCAATGATGATTGCCAGTGTACACCAGGATTACTACATTGGAGGACATGCTCCAACATTATGCTTGAGCTGCTGTTTATTCCATTCCACAGTTCAGAAATCAGCATTAGCATTAACTGTTATTCCTTCATGGTTCCAAAGCCCGCTTCCGACTAACCTTTTATCCCCTATTTCGTGCCTTGATGTTTATTCCTGGGCTTGATTCTGATCCAAATTAGGATAATCTCAAAGAGGAAGCCACTAAAGCAGCCTCAGAAGGTCAGGTTACTTTGCCGTGTTGCTCGCACAGGGACATGCAATCGTCTACTCGCATTGCGGAATTAAAAACAGCCGGCCATCCACAACAAAGTGAACGAATGATCACAGGAGTGAAACCGATCTAATTTGTGCAGCTCTACGCATCTCATTGTAGCACCGCAGTACCTTAAGAGCAGGCAGTAGGTTTAATTCAACAAACATTTATCAAGCACTACCTGCAGATGTCACTTTGAATTACTTCAGGTAATTTAAGATTCCTGGTACAATCCTCAGTTAACACGTTAAGACAGCTGCCCAGTTACTGAAAACTGCAGGTGTGTAATAAATCTTTTTAACAGTTAAGCAAGACTGATAACCCACCTGTAATAGTTTGCCAATTTACTGCACAATCTGTTCATAATGTAAAGAATGCAGTTTAAGTCACATAGGCGCAGCAAATTACCATACATACAGCCTTGACATGAGTGATTGTATGCATCGAGGTTGGCAGTCTTGATTTGATTTGATTTATTATTGCCACATGTGTTAGTGTACAGGAAAAGTATTGTTTCTTGTGCACTATTATAGACAAAGCATACCGTTCCAAGAGAAGGAGAGGGTGCAGAATGTAGCGTCACAGTCATAGCTAGGGTGTCGAGAAAGATCAACTTAGTGTGAGGTAGGTCCATTCAAAGGTGTGATGGCAGCAGGGAAAAAGCTGCTTTTGAGTCAGTTGGTGCATGAAATCAGAATCAGACTTTTACACCATTTTCCAATGGAAGAAGGTGGAAGACAGCATGTGTGCTCGGGATCCTTGATTATGCTGGCTACTTTTCTGAGGCAGCTCGAAGTGTGGATGGAGTCAAAGGTTAATGTAATTTTTACTTTAAGGTCCAGAAGCAGAAGATTGAAATATCATCTCCCATTGTTTAGACCATCAGTCCGGATTTCATGGCGGCTGACTTGTACATCTCAGTGCAAAAGGTCGACCGGTCTACAACCAAGCTACAAAGACGAGATTCAGTAACATGGGAACCAGCCCATAGAAACCAGGTTACTGGGATCCAATCAGGAAGACCAATTCAGGAGTTGCAAAACTGGTCTCCAAGATCAAAGAACCAGATGTTTATAGATGGGATGTTTCCTTCATTTGTCAAGGTTAAAGGTGGGATGTGGGTGTAATGACTTCAGTCCCGAGCCGCTAGCTCTATTTAAATTATATTTAAATGGTGATTTGTATTATTCATGCGGTTCCCCGCTGATTTCGGAGCGGATGTGACGCTGCCAGAAATCCAACGCTGGGAGGTGCTATCTTCGTGGGACACCTAGCGCGGGTCTCGCGCATCAGGTGCTGTTTAAATCTCCTGGCCTGCTGTGCTAATTTAGTAGCGCAGCAGGATGGAAGAATCACCCCCTTTACATTTTAACATTCTTACATCAAACGAAATTTGGTAGCTTTAAGCTAATAGGTTCGTGTGAATGCAAAAATAAATTCCCAAAAAGCTGCAGTCAGAGCACTATTTTGGCGCTGGACAGAGTTGACGCATCTTTGCTTCACTGCAAACTGCACTAAACCTGACTTAGACTTGAGAGTAATAAGAACATAAGAACTAGGAGCAAGAGTAGGCCATCTGACCCCTTAAGCCTGCTCCGCCATTCAATAAGATCATGGCTGATCTTTTCGTGGACTCAGCTCCACGTATCCGCCCGCTCATCATAACCCTTAATTCCTTTACTGATCAAAAATGTATCTATCTTTCCCTAAAAACATTCAATGAGGTGGCCTCAGCTGCTTCACAGGATAGGGAATTCCACAGATTCACAACCTGTGGGTGAAGAAGTTTCTCTTCAACTCATCCCTCAGTCTGCTCTCCTTATTTTGAGGCTATGCCCCCGAGTTCTAGTTTCACTCGCCAGTGGAGATAACCTCCCTGTTTCTATCTCATCTATTCCCTTCATAATTTTCTATGTTTCTATCCCCCTCATTCTTCTAAATTCCAATGGGTATAGTCCCAGCCTAAAGTTTATTTAAAGTTTTTTTTATTAGTC
Organism: Carcharhinus amblyrhynchos; assembly: GCF_965287045.1. Taxonomy (NCBI): domain Eukaryota; kingdom Metazoa; phylum Chordata; class Chondrichthyes; order Carcharhiniformes; family Carcharhinidae; genus Carcharhinus; species Carcharhinus amblyrhynchos. The sequence continues at coordinate 26,880,440 of NC_137337.1, forward strand.
ACAAGTAAGGCTTACATTAACACTACAATGAGGTTACTGTGAAATTCCCTTAGTTGCCACACTCCGGCACCTGTTCAGGTCAATGCACCTAACCAGCACGTCTTTCACATTGTGGGAGAAAACCAGAGCACCCAGAGGAAACCCACATAGACGCAGGAAAAATGTGCAAACTCCACACAGATATTGACCCAAGCAGGGAATCGAACCCAGTCCCTGGCGCTGTGAAGCAGCAGTGCTAACCATCGTGCTGCTGTGCCACCCTACTCAGTCTCTCCTCGTAAGCTAACCTTCTCAATTGAGGAATCAACCTAGTGAATCTCCTCTACACCCCCTTTAGTGCCTGTACATCTCTCAAGTAAGGAGACCAAAACAGTACACAGTACTCCAGGTGTGCCCTCACCAGCACCTTATACATCTGCAACATAACCTCCCTCCTGATTTTAACCTCCATCCCCCTAGCAATGAAGAACAAAACTCCATTTGCCTTCTTAATTATCTGCTGCACCTGCAAACCAACTTTTCGTGATTCATGCACAAGGACACCCAAGTCCCTCTTCACAGCAGCATGCTGCAAATATTTTACCATTTAAGTAATAGTCCATTTTGCTGTTCTTCCTGCCAAAATGGATGTCCTCACATTTACCAACATTGTACTCCATCTGCTTGACCCCTGCCCACTCCTTAAACTATCTGTGTGCCTTTGCAAACTTTCAGTGCCATCTGCACACATTGCTCTACCAGTCATCCTCTTGTCATCCTATGTTCTATGTTCTATTCTATGTTCTTTCAAAAACCTTGAATACTTTCCATTTCAAGTAAATATGACTGAGTGGGGATCAAATATCAGAGCTACCACAAGATGTGTGAGGTATTTGGATAGAATGCTGTGATGTTACTGTGCTATTGATATTGTTTCTCTTATTGTAGAATGTTTTAAGTCTCAGTTTTTTTCTATAGGGGGTTAGTATCTCTTGTAGGAATACAGCTCAGATGCTGAGAAAGTAGGATAATTACTCATTGTAGCCATGTAGTGTTTATTTATCGGAAGGTTAATGCACTCTTGTTTATAAATAAAGAGGACTCCTGGGGTCTTTATTTGATCAAAAAATGGAATGTGAATTTAGGTAAACAGAGTTATATGATACTAGGTTAATGGGAGGAGTTAGCCTTGTAGCAGAGAAACAGTTCCTCTTTCATTTTTACAGTTGATCGCTGGAGCTGTTTAAAGATAGAAGTGTCTCTCTCTACAAAGTCTCTTGGCAAAGTCTCTCTGCAGCTTCAGGACTTTCTATACTAATTTAAAGCAAGTATGCCTGGGTTTGCTAACAACTGTTGCTAACTCGGAACTGAAATAGTGATAAGTTAGAAATTAAGAGCAGTTTCTTTTCGTGTTTAAAGGTTATTCAATGGTTAAGAGTTAAACTGTTTCATTTTGTTAGAGGTATTCTTAAACTGTGTTATGAATAAAATTTGTTTTCATCGAATTATAGAATCTATGGCACAGAAACAGACCCTTCGACCCAAACTGGTCCATGCCGACCAAAATGTCCATCTAAGCTAACCCCATTTATCTGCATTTGGCCCACTTCCCTCAAAATCTTTCTTATCCATGTATCTGTCCAAATGCCTTTTAAATGTTGTCAATGTCCCTGCCTCAACCACTTCCTCCAGCAGCTCATTCCACATTCCTCAGGTTCCCCTTAATTCTTTTCCCTCTTAACTTAAACCTATGCCCCCTAGCTCTTGATTCCCTAACCCTGGAAAAAGACTAAGTGCATTCACCTTATCCATACCTCTCACAATCTTATGCACCTCTACAAGATCACTCCTCAGTCTCCTACGTTCCAAACAAAAAAGTCCTAGCCTGTCCAATTTCTCCCTATAACTCAGTCCCTTGTGTCCTGGCAACATCATTGTAAATCTCTTCTGCATTTTCTCCAGTTTAGTAACATCTTTCTTGTAGCAAGGTGAGCAAAACTGAATGTAATACTCCAGATGTGGTTCCACCAACGTCCAGTACAATGGCAACATAACATCCCAACTTCTATACTCAATGCCCTGACTGATGAAGGCCCGCATGTCAAAAGCCTTTTTCATTGCCCTATCTACCTGTGACTCCACATTTAAAGAACTGTGCACCTGATCTCCAAGATCCCTCTGTCCATTATACTTCCTAAGTTCTTACCATTCACCGTGAGAGTCCTACCTTGACTTGACTTTCCAAACTGCAACACCTCACACTTAACTGCGTTAAACTCCATTTGTCATTTCTTGACCCATTTTCCCAGCTGATCAAGAACCTGCTGCAATTTTTGATAACCTTCCACACTGTCTACAATAACACCTGTTTTAGTGTCATCTGCAAACTCACTGACCATGGTTTGTACATTCTCATCCAAATTGCTGATATAGATAAGAAACAGCAGTGGGCCCAGCACTGACCCCTGAGACACACCACTACTCAAAGGCCTCCAGTATGATAAGCATCCTTCCACCATTAACTTCTGCTTCCTACCATTAAACCAATTGTATATCCAATTTGCCAGCTCTCCGTGGATTCCATGTGATCTAAAGGATCACATGACTCTGTTTTCCAAAGCAGCCTGCCATGTGGAACTTTATCAAAGCCCTGACTGAAGTCCATATAGACTGTCTACTGCCCTGCCCTCATCAACCTTCCTGGTCACTTCATCAGAGAACTGTAACAAATTTGTGAGGCATGATCTCCCATGCACAAAGTTTTGACTAAAAAAGTCCCTAATTTGTCAATGGAGTTACTCCTGGATCTTTCTTTTCCTCAAATTTATACCAAAATAGAAAAATCGGTTCATATTATGAAATCAAAATCATATCTATTCCCTTCACAGTTTATATGTTTCAATAAGATCTCCCCTCAATCTTTTGAATTCCAATGAACATAGTCCCAGTCTACTCAGCCTCCCCTCATAAGCCAACCCTCTCAACTCCAGAATCAACCGAGTGAATCTCCTCTGCACCCCCTCCAGTGCCAGTATATCCTTTCTCAAGTAAGGGGAACAAAACTGCACACAGTACACCAGGTGTGGCCTCACCGCCACCTTATACAGCTGCAACATAACCTCCCTGTTTTTAAACTCCATCCCTCTAACAATGAAGGACAAAATTCCATTTGGTTTCATAGTATACTTATATTAATATATAATTGAATACAGGATTTGGGATGTCTTGTTGAAGTTATACAAGACATTGGTAAACCTACATTTGGAATACTGTGTGCAATTCTGGTCACCCTATTATAGAAAGGATATTATTAAACTGGAAAGCGTGCAGAAAAGATTTACTAGGATGCTACTGGGACTTGACGGATTGAGTTATAAAGAGAGGCTGAATAGACTGAGCTTTTTCTCTGAAGCGTAGGAGGTGAGGGGTGACCTTATAGAGGTCTATAAAATAATGAAGGGCATAGACAAGGTCAATATCTTTTCCCAAAGATAGGAGAGTCTAAAACTAGAGGGCGTAGGTTTAGGGTGAGAGGTGGAGAGATACAAAAGTGTCCAGAGGGGCAATTTTTTCACACAGAGGGTGGTGAGTGCCTCGAACAAGCTGCCAGAGGTAGTAGTAGAGGCGGGTACAATTTTATCTTTTGAAAAGTATTTAGATAGTTACATGGGTACAATGGGTATAGAGGGATATGGGCCAAATGCGGGCAATTGGGATTAGCTTAGGGGTATTAAAAAAAAGGGCAGCATGGACAAGTTGGGCCGAAGAGCCTGTTTCCATGCTGTAAACCTCTATGACTCTATAATACACCTTGGTGTTCAGGTCTGGGATCCTAACAATGCGTAGATCCCGAGACCCTGTTACAAGAAAGTCTCCAGGCAATTACTTTGTAAACATTACCCATGTATTTTCATTTTGGGGTGGGAAGGGAATTATTTCAGATAGGAGAATTGGAATAGAAAGTTAACTGGACGGAATTACAAGACAAGCTGCCAACTTGCTCTGGCTTGGTTTCTGCTTTCACTCAGAATATGTTCACTCCTCAAGCACTCCGATAAAGGGCATTTGGAAATCAAAATGATGGTGATGAGGTAACCAAGTTAATTTGGGAAATTTAGCGACTGATTCTGCCAAGTTATTACTTCTAGTTTGTTCCCAGCCCTGACTTCACAACAAGATTCAAAACATAATTTTTATTGTATTCATTTACCCACTGCAACCAGATTTTCACAGTGCCAATCAATCACTAGGCAATTTCAGTACAGTCTGTCTAATTTATTTCTATTTAATAGATTTCTAGGAAATACAGAAAGAGATTTTACAGCCATTCGCTTTCCTCGTGAGCCCACAACTTAAATTGGGAAGGCTTTACTACATCACTTGGATGGTAAAACACGCTTTGCTACAACGGTTTTGGCACATGTCAGCTGCAGCGAGCAAAATAATTCTTTGAATCTGAATGGTTGCCATGGGACAATTTTCAATGGATACAAGATCATTCATGACAGCCTGGGTTTAAACATGACTGGAGCAAGGACATATACTGGCGGAGCTGAAGTTGTGAGACTGAAGTCCCACGTGCACTTCCGCAATCCACCAAATGCGGCTATCTGTTTATGTCAGTGTTCTTCGGTAATCTGACAAGAGAATTATGTTACAAATAAAGTGACCTTTAGCATCGCAAAAGATTATGATTGTGGCCTGAAGGCATAACAAGATTAACCGATCTCCCAGATATACAGGAAAACAAGCAGTTAGAATAGATATGTCAAAATTACATACAAGGGACAAGGTAGCAAAGTAAAACTCGTCTTTTACATATCTTGAGATGGATGTGTGTGGTGCCTCAACAACACACATTATATAATTATTGTGTAAGGAAGCATGACAAAGTGCTTCATTATAGCTTAATCAGACAACACTGAATGCCAAGCCTGAACAGATGAGTATGAAGTGGCCAAAAGCTCAGTGGAAGGAAGCAGATTTCAAAGAGGGGCGTGTGGCGAGATTCAGGGTCTTAGATCTTTGCTCGGCCAGACAGCACAGCTGACAATGGTGAGGTGAAGAATAAGCAAGCAACCAGAGTTGGGAGAATAGAGGGCACTGAGTTCAGGGGTGGCCAATTTTGGGGTTTGTAAAGGCTACAGAGATCAGGAGGGACAAGGCCATGGGCGAGACTGGGTAAGATTGGCAATGCAATCTTATTACACACTGTCAGTTTTTTTGATAGCTGTGCTTTTGCAGCAGTTGGGGGGTGGAGGGGGGGGGCGCGTGGTGGTTGCGGAGTTTAAGCCCATTCATTAGTCCGGGATCACAGTATTCAGATACCATGGCCAGGGTGTCCTAGGAGACTCCGTCCCAACACCCCCCCTCCATCCCACGGATATCAGGCCACCCCATCATTGGCAGCATGTTCAGATTAGGTGGATTGGCCATGCTAAATTGTCCCTCAGTGTCCAAAGATGTCCAGGTTAAATGCATCAGCCATGTATGGGGTTATGGGAATGGGGCAGGGAAGAGGACCTGGCTAAGGTGGTCTGTCAAAGAGTCGGTGCAGACTCAAGGGGCTGAATGGCCTCTTCTGCACTGTAGGGATTCTATGATTCTAAGTAGGGATGAACAATGATGGACAATTGCCAGCAATGCTAACATCGCATGAATGGATAAATTAGAAATAAGGTAAAGGGAAATGCAGCATCCAGGCAAAGACAGGGGAAGCAAAGGGAGAGGCCTGACTTGGAATACAAGAGGAAAAGGGAAAGAAGCTGTCGAATGGATGACTACTTCTTTGCATTAATGCAAAGCTAATTCTAAAAGACCAATGCAAAATTAGCTCCAGTTTCACAATGATTTCATGTTTATTGTGTACTAATCAATAGGAAATTCATATTTATGAAGGACTGTAAGCCACACAGAACAATATAAGAAATAACAATCATAGCAGCCCATTTGGCCGTTTGATTTTGCTCCGTTATTCACAAGATCAGGGGTGATTTGTAATCTTAACTCCAGTTTCCTGCATTAGCCCCCTCCCTTAATTTCCTTTGTACCAAAAAATCTACCAACCTCAGTTTTGAATGTACTCAGTAATTGTGTAGCCATAGCTCTCTGGAGTAGAATGAGAACATGATAAAATATTCATGGATTACAAAAACTTAAGGAGTGCTAAACTGTTTTTTTTGTACAGATAGAAAATGGTTTGCCAAATTCACATTCAAATAAACATTTAAAACAAGCTTATGAAATTGCAGAGTTAAGATTCTGACCCCACATTTGCTTAATTACAAAGAATGTCTGCTTAGAATTCTACTGCCTGCCTCTACCTAATACTCAATCATCTATCACCAAAACTCTAAACCATACCCTGCTGCTCTCAGAAGTCAACTGTTCTAATGCTCTCCTAGGTGCCCAAGTACTTTATAAACTTCAGTTCATCCAAGACGCCACTACTTATATCTGACAACGCTTTGTCCTCCTAGTCTCAATCTCATCCTTGCTTAAATATTTCCAATGGCTTGTCCCACCCTTATCTAACCACAGCTCAACAGTTCCCCTCCTTCAAAATTCTCCAATCCCTTGACTCTAATCCTTGATGCATTCTTCTCCCCCTTCACATGACCATGGGTAGCGAACGCACCTGAACTTATTCTCAAAGTTGGCACTATTTCTGCTATTCACACTCAGTTGATCTTTGTCTACACCCTGGCTATGACTGTAACACATTCTGTACTCTCTCTGTCTCTATGTACGGTATGCTTTGTATGCATAGCGCACAAGAAACAATACTTTTCACTGTATGTTAATACACGTGACAATAATAAATCAACTCAAATCCAATCAAAACAAACCTTCGAAGAAAGAGAAATTAAATAGTTTTTTGATTCTGCTGAAATCTCATTCTATAGCTCAGCAACTATTCTTTGGATTAAATTGCTGCAAAGCAGGTTGGGAGTTTATCTACCTTGATACTCCGTAGAAATGCAAGTTGTTGCTTCAAGGGACAATTTCTGAAGTCATCTAGCTCATCATCAGCTATTATCTCAGCTAGTCATTGAATCAAAACATTTCGAACCAACAAAATCTTTCACATGGTTGTTAAAATACTTTTATCCAAACACATGTGTATGGCAGTGTTGTCTCTTTCTTATAACATCTATACAAACACACATGGATCAATGTCACAGCTGTCCCTTCTCAACCTGAATTTAACAGAAGCATTGTTTCATTGATAACAAAGATTTGTGTCAATGAGAATGATTTGAACCATTGAACCATTTGCCTGAGAGCAGTTGAGAGTCAACCACATTGCTGTGGCTTTGGAGTCATATGTAAGCCAGAGCAGGTAAAGATGGCAGATTTCCTTCCCTAAAGACATTAGTGAACCAGATGGGATTTTCCGACAATCAACAATGGTTTCACGGTCAGTAGATTCTCAATTCCAGATATTTTTTATTGAATTCAAATTCCGCCATCTGATGAGGTGGGATTCAAACACGGATCCCCAGAAATTTTGCTGAGTTTCTGGATGAATAGTCTAGCGATCATACCACTAGGTCATCACCTTATCTAGGTGGCAGGTTACCAGCATTGCACTGAAAAATTTAACCCTTGGAGTCAATTCCATGTTGATCCCAAGAAATACAGTTGATTTGGTTCACCGTTTTTGATCCAGTAATCAAAAATATTCTAATTATTTTGGTCATTTAAAGCAACCATTATTCATATTGCAAAACTACTGAAACAGCTTTGAGTTCTTTTGTAATACTTACTTGTTGTAAAACATTTTGATAACCCTACAAGGTCACAGCGACAGTTGTCTAGTCCTTTTAATAAAAACATGGTGGAGATTACTCAACCACCAAACTACATTCATTCACATAAATCAAGTGTTATCAGTGCACGTTCAAAGTTTCTCTGATCATTCACACATCAATCTTTCTGCTTGCAAGTGTTTGCTCACAAGTGGGCAGACCAAAGCTACAGTGCCTCTTCTAAGCTTGACTGAGATTAGCATTTTTTTCTTCATGGAGTCAAACATTAGTTTATAAATTAACGAATTGATCTGCAATGTGCAAAATATCACTGCACCCATGCTGTTATCAATATACCACGGGGCAAGAGTTCATGGTTGTCCCGAGGCAGGTGTCAAACTTTGAGACATTTCGCTCCTGCATTTCAAGTCTAACAAGAGGTCATGGAGGTTTGAGCTTGAAAAAAATCTCATCATTCCCCTGGAACTAAGAGATGCGCGGTCTCTGCCATTACCTTGGAAAGCCCTCTGTGTTCACATCCCTTGCACTGATTACAGAGTATATTCCTTGTCGTAACATTCGCAATCACCAGGCTTATTTAGTACACCCAGCTAATTTTTCAATGGCGTTCACAATCACGGTGGCGCACTGGTTAGCACTGCTGCCTCACAGCACCAGGGACCCTGGTTTGATTCCCGGCTTGTCTGTTTGGAGTCGGCACATTGTTCCCGTGTCTGTGTGGGTTTCCTCCGGGTGCTCCAGTTTGCTCCCACAGTCCGAAAGACATGCTGGCTAGGTGCATTGGCCATGCTAAATTCTCCCTCAGTGTACCCAAACAGGCACTGGAGTCTGGCGACTAGGAAATTTTCACATTAACTTCATTGCAGTGTTAATGTAAGCCTATTAATAAATAAACTTAAAAAATCATTAAATTTAATATTCATGGCTTCCAGGTTCACTTTCTTAAGATCCACACAGAACTCATAGTTTCTATAGTTTTATAATTAGAAGCAGCCTCGTCTCCTTGTTTAAATTTTACTCAACAAACATGTGTTGAAACCTTTTGGTTATCACATCCCATGCTGTGCTATCAAGCTTTCTGCTCCTAATGGGCCCATTATACTGGTCCTGAGATTTTGCATTCCGAGAATCTGAAAGTGCTTGAAAAACGTATTGTTTGAACTCACCACAGTGCACTGCAGGCTATTATAGCGCTACAGCAGAATATTTAATACCAACACATGCTGCTCTTAATGTGCCATATTCCTCCTCTGCTGCGCTTACATTTTATATGTGCCACAAGTTACTTTCTGCCTTGGTTAGATGATTCCAGAAAACAGATTTTCTCCACTGCTGCAATTCACACTGCAATTGATTCATCAATTTATTCATATCCATAAACACATCTGAAAAAGTTGATGTATCGGGGAGCGATCTGACCGCCTGTTGACACCACGCTCCCGCTGCAGTGAAGGTGGAGATTACAGGTCAAATTTCCATTCACTGCAGCGGATGGGAAAATCCCGCAGGCGGGAATGGTGGGAAAATTCTGACCAGGGTAACCTAATTCTTTCAAAGTTCAATTTCTCCCAATATCCTTGTGTGTCTAGTTACTTCCAAGTTTCAATCATAGGTTCTCCAAACAGTTTGTTAGACTACAGATAGATGGAGATTGCTCGCACACGTGAAAGGTTCAAAAACAAGAGGGCGCAGATTTAGGGTAATTCCTAAAAGAAGCATAAGAACATAAGAAATAGGAGCAGGAGTAGGCCATTTAGCCCTTCGAGCCTGCTCCACCATTCAATAAGATCATGGCTGATCTGAAGTGGATCAGTTCCACTTTCCCGCTTTCTCCCCATAACCCTTAATTCCCTTGTCTGTCAAAAACCTATCTACCCGCGACTTAAATATATTTAGCGAGGTAGCCTCCACCACTTTAACGGGCAGAGAATTCCAGAGATTCACCACCCTTTGAGTGAAGAAGTTCCTCTTCAACTCCGATCTAAATTGCCCCCCCCCCCCTTATCTTGAGGCTGTGCCCTCTGGTCCTGCTGTCCTTTCTAAGCGGGAAGAATCTCTCTACCTCGACCCTATCCATCCCTTTCATTATCTTATACGTCTCTACAAGATCCCCCCTCATCCTTCTAAACTCCAACAAGCAGATGTGGAAACGTTTCTTTGCAGATCGAGTGACTAGGGTTTGCAATGCATCGATCTGGCCTCTTTTAAGGTCAAACCAAATATACAAACTCAAGTTAAATCAGGACAAAGTAAAAACATAGAAACCCTACAGTACTGACAGAGGCTATTCGGCCCATCGAGTCTGCACTGACCACAATCCCATCCAGGCCCTACCCCCATATCCCTACATATTTTATCCACTAATCCCTCTAACACCTACACATCTCTGGACACTAAGGGCAATTTAAGCATGGCCAATCAATCTAACCCGCACATCTTTGGATTGTGGGAGGAGACCGGAGCACCCGGAGGAAACCCATGTAGACACGGGGAGAATGTGCAAACTCCACACAGACAGTGACCCAAGCCAGGAATCGAACCCAGATGCCTGGAGCTGTGAAGCAGCAGTGCTAATCACTGTGCTCTCATGCCACCCTCAAAAAGGAAGGGGAACAGCCTGAACTAAAGCTAGGTACAAAGGAAATTTAAAAACATCAAATTAAAACGTGATTATTAGGGTCAACAATGCACCCTGCGGTGCCCAACGATGCACCGATTTGGAGGCAGGTTCAATTGTGGCATTCAGAAGGGAATCAGACCATTAACTGAAAAGGAAGAATGTGCAGGATTACGGGGAAAAGGTGGGGGAATGGGACTCGCTGAGTTGCTCAGAGAGCCAGTGCAGGCACGTTGGGCTGAATGAGCTCTTTGTGCGCCGTAACAATTGTGTGATTCCGTGACTTGAAATTCAGCAGGAAAATATCTTGAGATTGGTACCGGCCTCCTGAGAGTTTTGAACTATGTCCTGGAGCGCACAAGAGTACAGATTGGCTTCGGTCATTACACTTTGCAGACCTCCAGCCAATTCACCAATGAATTGTTCAACATCACTGAGCAAGCAAAAAACTTCACCTGGGACTGAAGCTCACTTGATTCAAAATGCCCCATTCAAGTTTGTACTTCAAACAGCTGGAGAAATATCCCCAGCCAAAAAAATCAGCTGCTCAGAAACAGAATACCTGCTCACTAACACGTTGCTGTTTGTAGCAATTTGCAGTGCGCATATTAGCTGCTGTGTTTCCATCACAACACTTTAAAGGTATTTCATTGGCTGTAAAGACATCCCGTGGTCATGAAAGGCGCTGCTATATAAATGCAAGTCTAGTTTTCGGGTCAGTTGTGTGGAAAACCAAACTCAAGCTAGCCCGTGAAACATCGGACTCTGCTTCTAAAGAACGTCAAGCTGCTCTAAGGCGGGAATTTTCCCATCCCATCCGCCACGGGAATCGGCACAGATTGGAATGGACCATGCAAAAGTCCACTGACCTCGGATGGAAATTTCCAGTTTTGTGGCCGGAAAATCCCACCCTATATTTCATTATACATGCAATGATATTCAAGCTATTTTAGTTTCACTGTTGGCCGCTATCTAAGCCTTGTATTTTTGCCCTTCATTCTGCAGCACTCCGCCAGGTTCAATATACACAGGTACATTAGTGATGGCACCTGATCATGTCACAGTCCAATACAGGGCCTAGTTTAATTAATTCATCTGTGTGCGGTCAATAGAATTACAAAGTATTTCCAAACAAATCTGATGAACCTAAATCCAGATCAGTTTCTGTCCTTCACCTCACCCCCTCATTCCTCCCATCAATCCCCTCAATTCTCCAAACGAGGATCTCATTCTTTATATCCAAGAATAGGCGCTGTTATTAATACTAGTCAATGACTTTTGCACCTGGGAGAGACGGAGATAAAAGTGGTGAAAAACATGAAACATAGTCTTTTTTATGAGTGATTTCCATGTACTTAGATTACACCACAGTGACCCAGTGGTTAGCACTGCTGCCTCACATCACAAGGACCGGATTCAATTCTGGCCCTGTGTGGAGTCTACACATTCTCCCTGTGTCTGCATGGGTTTCCTCCAGGCTCTCTGCTTTCCTCTCACAATCCAAAAATGTGCAGGTTAGCTTGGTTAGCCACGATTAATTAACTCTTAGTGTCCCAAGATGTGTAAATTAGGGGGGATTAAGGAGGTAAATATGTGGGGTTGGGGGAGGGGGGCCTGGGTAAGATGCTGGGTTGGAGGGTCAGTGCAGGCAAGATGGGCTGAATAGCCTCCTGAATGTAGAGATGCTATGGTACATTATAAATGTACATATTTTATTCATTGTTACTTTATTTGACATGCATTCTAACATTGTACAAATAAGTAGTATTCTGAAATATACATTCAAACACATGCATGTGTATATAAAAATATACGTTGATAAATTATATGTGTATATACACACACACACACACACACACACACCTATTTATCACATGCAGATTCCTACCTTTAGAAAGAGGATGATTCACACCGTCATTATGTTTTGCTAAAATACACATCTAAGACAGAAAACCAAGGAACCAATGAATGAAGATTTGTATGCAAACTTACTATTCTAATTTCCTGAAGATGTACTATATTAGGAAGCAAAAAATCCTCAAGGCGGCTATTTCCAATAACATATTTATAGCCTTGTTTACGGGAAAGAATTTTTTCTATCCTATCCCTTCTAATCCCTATCAACGTTGCAACACGTATCCTTCTTAGTACCTTGCCCATGCGGTCACTTCCACAGACAGCAGACTCTACACAGGGCATCAAAGGCAGGCCTGTTCCTGCCAAACATGTGGAGGTTTAAGCATGCAAGCACTGAGCAACAGTCATGAGTGGAATACTGATCGATGTTATTCCCCCTCTTTCTCCAAGGATGCTGAAGCTAACTGTAGTACTCTGAGTATTAGCTGTGTGGCAGCTGAAGCTATTAATATCACCATCTGATGTTCCTGGCAGTGAATGCCACAACTGCACCTGGACATAGAAGCAGCATTGCCATGGTTGTAGGACCACAAGGCAACACTGCCATCCTTCTGCAAAAGAATTGTTTTCAAGCATCACAATTTATATTCCGTGTAATGAGAATAATTACGAGGCCGTAATCTAAACTACGGGGACCGGGAATGTAGCAACACACAGAATGAACCACAGGTTTTTGATAACCATTGCAATACTGCTTTTCCTTGTCACTTCCTGCCACCTGATATTTGTTGTAATTTGCTTCATGATAAAACATTTTTTTTTGAATGCAATCAGAAGTTGCTAATTATGCATTGCCTGCTGAAAATGTGTCAAGAAATGTAAAACGTAACAACTGCGACATTTAAAGGTTCCTGAAACGATGAGCATTTTTTTCTGGGCCAGGCAGTTTTACACGGGACATAAAAGATAAAAGCAATTCGGACACGTGCTACACTATAATCCGTTTCAGAGCTCTGCGCTCTCAGTTTAAAAATGTAACTTATTTTGGTCTATCTCATCCTGAGCCAATTTCTCCCTTCTGGCTCAGCGAGCTCATTCTCCATCCTCCCAGAACCTTGCCCAATCCAAGTTGTACTGCCCCAAAGGTCACCCAAAAAAAATCCATTTGTTGCAAGTACGCCTGGGCTCCTAGATTCTTGGGAACTACACCCAGCATGAGAATTTCACAGTAACTACATTGCAGTGTTAATGTAAACCTACTTGCGCCACTAATAAACAAAGTGTACATTAGTAGGAAAATTGCAGAGTGTAGGGGGAAGCACCAGTAGGACGGAGCAGTATTCCAATATTAGGGGGCTCTCCTAATATAAATAAATTAAGGATTGTTTGTGTGGCACGTTGCCAACTATCTTAGTTACTCAACAGTCAACTAAACATTGTTGCTCACTGTTCTATGTTTATTTATTTGATTACAAATTTTATATTCTAGGATCAACAAGTATGGGTACAGCGCATTCCATACAATATCAACTTGGTTATTTGCATTTTGCACAAGCATTAGAGATTTATCAACAGCAAAGACAGCTTAGGATGCATTTTTTATTCCTTATTGAAGGTACCTATTCATGTCAGAGGACAGTATTTTGGTTATCAGAGGCTCCCCAAGAGTCCCTAGTTGGATGGAATTGGACCTATGTTGCCAATAGGACCACCCTTCATGAATGATCATAAACAATTTGGCCCCAGGGTGAGGGGAAAGGGGCCATCAGAAACTCTATCACATATCCCCATTTGTGCATTTCTCACCAAAGGACAATGAGGAATGGGATTCTGTAGTGATTAAACCTTTAAGGATAAATGAACAGAGTAAGGATTACATGATTCTTATAAGGAGAGGTTGGAAAAACTTGGTTTGTTCTCACTGGAACGACGGAGGTTGAGGGGTGACCTGATTGAAGTCTCCAAGATTATGAGGGGCATGAACAGAGTGGATAGTCAGAAGCTTTTTTCCAGGGTGGAAGAGTCAATTACTAGGACGCATAGGTTTAAGGTGTGAGGGACAAGGTTTAAAGGAGATGTACTAGGCAAGTTTTTACAAAGAGGCTGGTGGGCGCCTGGAACTCGCTACCGAGGGAAACAGTGGAAGCAGATACAATAGTGACTTTTAAGGGGCATCTGGACAAATACATGAATAGGATGGGAATAGAGGGATATGGTTGCCAGAAGGGTGGGGGGATTTTAGTTCACATGGCAGCATGGTTAATGCAGGTTTGGAGGGCCGAAGGGCCTGTCCCTGTGCTGTAATTTTCTTTGTTCTTTTTTGTTTTATAATGTGAGGAAATACTTAGAGAATAGGATGGGCTTCTGTACCCAGAATCATCTCGGGAGCTGATTGAAGCCACGAGGTTACAAGCCTCTAAATAGTTTTAACCTTTAAATAAATGAATTGAGTTTTTCCGAAAGTGATTAATAAGCATTCTTATATTTAGCAAAATGGATAAAAAGAAAACCATCCTCCAACAGTGAGTATCCTAGTTCACTCCTGGGCAGAGGACCAGACACAATAAGTAGAGTGCATTGGGTATTACGTCCAAGCGAACAAAATATGCGAGGAGGCAATGTGCAATGCGTTTCTCTTGAGTGTGCGTGGAACCCAAATTTATAATCAGGTTCGCAGTCTCACAGCCTCAAGTGCAGCCAACTCCAAATCATTTGGTGAGCTTGTGGAATTGGTAAAGTCACATTTCCAGTCTAAACTATCAGTCATACTCCAGTGATTCAAGTTTAATTCAAGGGGGAGAGCCCCAGGTGAAGCGATTGTGATTTATATCACTAAATTGAAACAGATATTGGATCTTTGAACTACTTTGAATGCGAGGTTATGGGACAGATTAGTCTGCGGGGTGAATAGAGAGGTGATTTAATGGCCACTACTTGCAAAAGTGGTATAAATTTTAAATGGGCAATGGAGATAGCACTGGCAATGGAGAACTCTAAAAAGGTCCACAAGAGTTACAGAGCATGCAAAATAATACCGTCCACCAGCTGGGGCAGGAATCTGTGGACAGCAGTGGCAACAAAACCAAAAAAGTAGCCGTGAAGCAGGAAATGAGTTCAACCACAAATAAGATGAAAAGAGTTTGAAGAGTCAATCAATCAGCAAAGTTTGTAGTGGAAAGTTACCAATGTGAAGGTAACCAGTGCCCTGAATCCTGCAGGTATAAGGAGCCTGAGTTTTTTTGTCATAAGAGAGGCCACTAAAAGCATAGGTATAGAGCCAAGCCAAGTTTACCCAAGTAGCTGATTAAATAATGCATCATCAGTATACAGTGTGGAAAAGTCCCGCACTAACAATTTTAATTTTCATTTACTGTTTAATATAAAAGTGGGCAAGATAATCCTTATTACCGTAATGCTCCTGGTAAATGGGAAGCTCCTTAAGATGAAAATAAAGACAGGGGCGTCAGCTACAAGACATACCCATACTTGAGTTCAACCATTAAATTTGAAGAGTACTGCAACCAAGTTAACAACTTACACTGGAGGAGCGATAAAAATAGCGGGCACTGCAATGGGACCTGTAAGCTATGGGCAACAGTGTGCCAAGTCCCGGTGATCATAGTGACAGGCAAAGAACCAATTCTTGGCCGCAATTGGCTTAAGGAAATCAAATTAAATTGGACCGAAATTTTCCAAGTGCAGGAAGGAAGACTGCTCATAATGATTAAGAATTACGAGAACATAAGAATGAATTAGGCAAATTAAAGGGCCTACAACTGAAGGTCTATGCGAATCCAAAGGTGATCCCTCAATTTTTTAAGGCAAGACCAGTGCTTTACAGGAGAAAGTAGATACTGAATTAATGCAATTGGATGAATTCAGCATTATCCAGCAAGTTCCGTTCTCTGAAAGGGCAACACCCATAGTTCCTGTACTGAAACCAGATTTTTTTGTGGTGATTACAAGTTGACATTGAATCGGGCTCCAAGTTGAATAAATATCCAATCCCAATGATTGAAGACCTGTGTGCAAAGTTGGCTGGAGATCTATCTTATACAAAGCTGGATATGAGTCATGCATATCAGCAACTCGAATTAAACATTGCTTCCTGAGGTTACGTCACAGTAAATATGCACAAAGGTTTGTTCCAATACAGACGCCTACATTTTGGCATGTCATCAGCATAATTTTCCAGAGGACAATGTTGAGTCTATTGCAAGGGTTACCATGAGTTGTGGTATAGCTTGGAGATGTTCTCATAACTGGATCGGCAGAAGCCAAGCATCTCACAAACTTAGAGGAGATGCTGAAGAGATTTCAAGAGGTTGGAGTTCACCTTGAGAAGGAGAAATGTACTTTCCAAGCCACTGAGGTAACCTACCTGGATGCACAAGATTTACATGTCATGGAAGACAAGGTCAAGGCCATAAAAGAGGCACTGTACCCCCAAAACACATCTGAGTTTGAATCATTTTTGGGAATGTTAAATTACAATGAGCCTTTTTTTTTCCAAACTTGTTGATATTAATGGTTCCCTTGCAAGCTCTGCTAAAGAAACTACAGTGTTGATCTAAAGCTGGTTCCCTGTCTCTCAAGTGAACATAGAGGGAAGGATCGTCTAAAAACACATTTGAGAAAAAAATACCACAGCAGCCAGTTTTACCATCAGGAGATATATCGTCATCAGGAAACGTTATCGACTATTTTAGCATCTTGTTGCCCTGGGCAGGCACAACCAACATCTCCATGGAAACAGATAGAACTGAACACCCTGTGCCTGAAGAGGCACCTGTCATTATGATTTTAGCTGTCAACAATCCTGTGGAAGTGCCCCAGACAGAGGAGCTGTGCTGCTCCACAAGGATTCAGAAACTTTCCTGAAAGACTTAATTTATATCTGACTAAATCAATGCATGTTTAATGAACTGGGATTATGTAACCTGAGCATTGACATTCGTATCAAATAACGTAGGAATGTGGAGACTGCCCTTCTAAGGATCGATCTGCAGCATAAGGGTCACATGACCCGGTGAACCAATCGGGGAGCAGGGTAGGAGAATCACTCTAAGCATGGGTTCTGTTCACAGAGTCATCTCGGGAGCTGAGTGCAGCCATGAGGCTACAAGCCTCTGTATAATTCTAACCTGCAAATAAATGAGTTGCGTTTTCTCCAAACCTGTGAATAAGCATCTTTCTTGAACCCCTGGGAGATTTCCCACTTCCCCTTGATCCTCTCAATGATCTCTGAAGTCAACTGTAGTGGCCAGTAACAGCCCAAGAAAAGCGATGCGTTTATTGATGAAAAAAATCGATCACGAGGCCAGATAAGGAACATACAAACTATTTATTGAGTTAAGTCATGGACTGTGTAAGAAAGCAGCAAGCTCTTTTCCTTTTACGCAATGTATTAATATTTTAATCGATCCTTTTGGCTATCAACAGGATATTATCTAGTTGGCATTGACTGTGTGAATCTTCTATGCCTCCACAGCTGAATTGTTGAGTCTGAGAATACAATTGGGATTATGTTTCATTGTAATTACTCATTCTATGGATTTAATTCTTATATTTCTGGTATCTCCAGACAACGTGACTTGTGCAGAGGAGCCAGATCACTGACCAGGAATAACAAATGATAAGAAATCACTGTTACTTCATTTCATTACAGAATTAGAATCAAAACTATTTAAAAACGGAAGCACAGGATTGCTGAAAAAAAATGAGGAAGTCCTGTTCTGGGAAGTTTTTCCTTTTGCTTAAACTGTACTGTTTTTCCCAGGAGTGAAGTTGAGTCGTTGATTTTTGAACTTGAGGAAACGTGGATCTGCATGGAGTCGATGGCAGTCATATTTTGGCATTCCATCTCCAACACTCTGTTGCTTCGATTGTAGGTTACATAAAACATTTTGGCCAGAATGCTACGGCCATTCACGCTGGCAGGATTTTCCCATCCCGCTGCAGTGAATGGAGATTTGGCTGGGTGCCAAATTCTCTGACCTCGCTGCAGTGGCAGTGTGATGCGAATGGCTTTAACTGGGTGGGCACAATGGATCAGTGGTTAGCACTGCTGCCTCATAGTGCCACGGACCCAGGTTCAATTCCAGCCTCGGGTCACCGTGTGGAATTTTTTTACACTCTCCCCGTGTCTACGTGGGTTTCCTCCGGGTGCTCCGGTTTTCTCCCACAGTCGAAGGATGTGGGGGTTAGTTTGATGGCCATGCTAAATTGACCCTAGTGTTAGGGGGATTAGCAGGGTAAATGTATCATGTTACAGAAATAGGGCCTGGGTGGGATTGGTACAGACTCGATGGGTTGAATGGCCTCCTTATGTACTATAGGGATTCTATGATTCTTCTATTCCAACTTAAAGGCTAGCCCTGCATTTGAACACATGAATTCTACTGGTGGCAATCAGTTGGGAAACGGATTTTGAATCTGAAAATCACATAACCAAATTCTTACTCCAAAAATAATGGAGACATAGCCCGTGCACCCACACAGTTCATATCCTGCCTTGACACCATCTTATTACTGGAAACAAAATTAATTAAAAACAAAGCAGGGTATAACAGCTGGCTAAGTCACATAGTAAAGAGCTTTGCGCTGTTCCTTATGGGTCACCTCACAAACACCTGACTCCAAGTCAACTTCAGACAGCACACACCTTTGTGAATCATACCAAACCATCTGTTCAATTTTTGCTGCCACCATGCATTAAATTAGAACATTTTTGAAATGATCCAATTCACTGCAGTAAGAAAAAGAAAAGCACCACTTTTTGTCATCATACAGTCAATGTTAAACGTTTCAACATTCATTTCCATCAGGGAATTTAATGGAGTAATATCAGTTGTGACTGTATTTTAGAAATTCCAGTGTTTTTCCAGATTCTTCACATTAAGAACACTTCATTTAGAGTCATTGAGGTTCACTGCCTGGAAACAGGCCCTTCGGCCCAACTTGTCCATGTCACCCCTATTTTTTAACCACTAAGCCAGTCAAGTACTAATTCGATGCTATTGGGATAAAATGCAGAGGTATTCTCCTTTCTAAAAACAGTTTATGTAACTGCATAACGGAAAATAAATTACGTCAACGCTTTGTGGGAACAGGAGCAGAATGATTCTGTTCCAGAACTAGCAATCTAAAGGCCTGGTCTAATGTTTGAGTTATAAGGAGAGGCTGGATAGACTGGGACTTTTTCTCTGGAGCATAGAACGCTGAGGGGTGATCTTATAGAGGTCTATAAAACAATGAAGGGCATAGATCAGCTAGATAGTCAATATCTTTTCCCAAAGGTAATGGAGTCTAAAACTAGAGGGCATAGATTTAAGGTGAGAGGGGAGAGATACAAAAGCTTCCTGAGGATTTTTTTTTCACAGCGAGGGCAGTTAGTGTCTAGATCAAGCTGCCAGAGGTAGTAGTAGAGACGAGTACAATTTTGTCTCTCAAAAAGCGTTTAGACAGTTACGTAAGTAAGATGGGTATAAAGGGATATGGGTCAAATGCAGGCAATTGGGACTAGCTTAGGATTAAAAAAAAAGGTAGCATGGACAAGTTGGGCCAAAGAGCCTGTTTCCATGCTGTAAACCTCTATGACTCTATCTGGAGACATGGGTTCAATTCCTACCACAGTGGCAGAGAAATTAAAATTCATCTTATTAAATAAATCTGGAATAAATAGCTGGTGTCCCTACTGATAACAATGGGTGGAAGTTTCCCATCTCGGCTGCCCCCATTAACATGGGGTCGGGGTGGGGAGCGGCTGGACAATGTGACTCAAAAACTGGTTTCCTCCTGGTGTAAAATGATTGTGGGAACTTCCACTCCCACTCGCCACGGGGGGTTGCCATTGCCACCAGAGCCCCACGTTAAGCCACTGATGGGATGGAGGGGAAGGCCTGACTGGAATCACCTCCCCTGCACAATTGTGTCCACCGCCAACAGGTAATCATGCCAGCCCAAGACATGTCTGGACCAACATGCCATGAACATGTCCACACATATCCTAAGAAGGCCTGTGGCAGCTCATGGAGGTGAAGAGAAGATTGAGGCCTCCAGTGAGCAGAGCCTGGAACACCACATGTGGCAGTGGGTGGGTGAAACTACGTGGATTTCCTCTGTGCAGCACCATTCAGGAGGTGATTGTCCACAATGCAACAACTTCTTTCAGCGATCAAGTCTTCGACAAGCAACATCTTCCAGGGACCAGGTCTTCACGCTGCCAGAAGTACTGGTGGACGACAAAGCTCTGTGCTGGAGAACACACATGGAAGAGAGGATTGAAGAGGCTGGGGGGGTGTGTTGTGGAGGTCTAGAGGTGGTGGTGAAGTTGTGGGTGGTAGGAAAAGAGAGAGATGCTGTGGGAGTCATACATGAATGAGCTAGTACAGAAGGCGAAAGTGGAAAGAGTCACGTTGGAGTGTGGGTGAGGATGGCATGGGGTGGTGTAGGCATGAACAGGCCTGGGTGAGTGTGTGGGTGTGAAGGGGCGTGGGGGTGTGAAAGGGCATGGGTGGCCCATCTCCCTGCCCAACCTCCTGCTACCAGGTGAATTGAGAACGTCTCTCCTGGTGTCCATTTGGTTGAGCTGGCATCATCCAAGTTTAACACTGGAACTCCTTGTCCTCCTCTGGCCATCTCCTTAATCAATGTTCTGTCGGTCGCTGTCAGGGCACCTTTTCAATGTGGTGTCCAGATATGAAGGCAGGAAATCTGCCACCCAGCCTGCTCCACTGCACAAAATGTTGTCTAACCAATGACCACATATTCATGATGTGCAATGCCGTGCGAATTCCCAGCAGCCTTCACGGCAGGAAATTCCCTGTTCCCAAGCCGGGTTTACTCAATCTGTGTAACAGATTGTTATTAAAAGCTGTCTGGTTCACTCATTTCCTCGAGGGAATGAAAGCTGCCTTCCTAGCTCGAGCTAGCCTCTATCTGACCCCAGCCTCTCAGCAAAGTGGTTGATGCATAACTCCTCTCAAAGTCGCCTAACAAGCCACTCAGCTGTCGAGAAGATGGCTCACCATCGTCTTACCGAGGGTAATTATGGACGTGGCGGCAAATACTGCTCTTGTCAGCAATGCTGACATCGCATTTATGAATAAAACAAAAATGTTGTATTGTGGCATCTCATTATTAGGTAGCAATTGTTCAGGAGCACACTACAGACAATTATAGCAGCCAGTTGTTGCTGACATTACCACTGCAGAACAATGATCATACGTAAATCTTTCCTCTTCTGTAGCAGTTAATAAATACATGGTTAAAAACAGAAAGTGCTGGAAATACCCAGCGGATCTGGCAGTGTCTGTGGAGAGAGAAACAGAGTAGATGGTTCAAATGCAATGTGACTTTTCATCAGAGCTGTAGACACTGCCAGATGTGCTGGTATTCCTAGAACTTCTAGACTTTCAGCATCTGTACTATTTTACTTCTGTAATAAATATTGGGTGTTTGATTTATTCACCGCTGGATGGGGTGTCATTGACAAGGTCAGCATTTATAGAACATAGAACACTACAGCACAAACAGGCCCTTGGGCCCACAAGTTGCGCAGATCACATCTATACCTACCAAGCCATAGAACTACCTGTAACTCCCAATCCCATTAGATCCCATATACTTATCCAGAAGTCTTTTAAAAGACCCCAGCAAGTTCACCTCTACCACCACCAACGGCAGCCGATTCCACTCATTCACCACCCTCTGAGTGAAAAACTTAACCCTGACATCTCCTCTGTACTTGCTTCCCAGCACCTTAAACCTGTGTCCTCTCTTAGCAACCATTTCAGCCCTGGGAAATAGCCTCCGAGAATCCACCCTATCTATTCCTCTCAACATTTTATAAACCTCTATCAGGTCACCTCTCAACCTTTGTCTCTCCAGGGAGAAGAGACCTAACTCCCTCAACCTATCTTCATAAGGCATGCCTCCCAATCCAGGCAACAACCTTGTAAATCTCCTCTGCAACCTCTCAATAGCTTCCACATCCTTCCTGTAGTGAGGCGACCAGAACTGCGCACAGTACTCCAAGTGGGGTCTGACAAGAGTCTTATAAAGTTGCAGCGTTACCTCCCAACTCCTAAACTCAATCCCTCGATTAATGAAGGCCAGTACACCATACGCCTTCTTGACCACATCCTCCAACTGCGAGGCCGATTTAAGAGTCCTATGGACCCGGACCCCAGGATCCTTCTGCCTCTGAACAAACCACCCCCCAACCCCTCCATTTATTGCCTATCCCTAATTGCCCTTGACAAGGTGGTAATGAGTCACTTTTTTTTATCTTTACTTGTAACTTTACTTCTTAAAGTCACAAAGCCAATGCTCAGAGTGAACCTGGCAAACCCAAATCCATTCCTCACTTGCCCCAAAAAACCAAATTCAAAATCCAATTGACTCCAATTCAAGGTCCCCAAAAGGGAGATAAACAAGATCCAAGCTGACAAGATAAAAACATTGCGTCCCTTTAATGCTTGATCTAATGCTTAATCTTAGCTACCTCCTCAACAAATGAGTGGCTTGCTTGGCCAGGTTGAACTACAATCTCCAGAGTCACATTTCGGTCAGACTGAGCAAGGAAGGCAGATTTCCATCGCTATAGGAAATGGGTGAAGCAGATGGGTTTCAATCTGATCGACACGTTGTTACCATTACTGATATTAGAATGTCAGATTGAATTAACTAAATTGAAATTCCTCACTTGCTGTGGTGGCAATTGAGCTCATATCTCCGGATCATTAGTCCAGCCTCTAGATTACTGCTCCTGTAATGTAAGTGTTATGCTACAATTCCCGCAAATTATTTACATAAATTATACATTGTGCATCTACATAAATTTTTTTTGCAATCTGCTGCTTATCACAATGCAAACTTGCCAGTTAGTGACACAACAGTGATTGAGATATATTAACTTGGATGAGGAAGTTTCACTTTTAAAAGCATTTGCTTCTCATTTTTTTTTCTATTTGTTCATGGGATGTGGGTGTTGCGAACTAGACCAGCATTTATTGCCCATCCCTAAGGTTATTTTAGCGTCAACCACATTGCTATGGATCTGCAGTCACATGTGACCCAGACCGGGTAAGAATGGCAGATTTCCTTCCATTCATGATATTAGTAAACCAGGTGGGGTTTTTTTTTAATGATAACCAACAATGGTTTCAAGGCGAGCATTAGATTTTTAGGGTGGGAAGTCCCACCTAAAACCATGGTCTCTGTCCTACCTGCTACAATTCACATGGCAGGTGGGATGGGAAAATTCTGACCTTAATTTCAGACTTTTTTAAGAATCAAATTCAAATTTCATTATCTGCTATGGTGGGATTTGAATTGACTCTTCAGAGTATAACCCTCCTGCTTACTGATCCACTGACAATTTCACTATGCCACTGCCTCCCCCATGATTAAAGGAGTGGATATGAAAAAGGTTAAGAAGGCTCTTAATGCTGAAATGCTACTAATAAGCTTCTTCTTACAGTGGGACTGTTATATCTCAAGATAGACACTCTGTAAGAGCTAATTCCACTTCAATGATTTTTTTCAGCTCGATGTGTAGCAACATGCCATGCATAGAAAACAGTGTGTGTATTTATGTAACATTTCACTATGGCTATGGCTCATTGACTGGAGCAAAAGTTGGCTACGTCCCTTTATTAGAGCACTGAGGTAAGGCACCTCTGTCCTTTTTTTGTCAGAAAATAAGAATTAAGGTTGTTACCATACTCTCAGCAGTTACAAAGGGTACAATGCATGATTCTCAATCTGGCCAGTGAGATAGTATGTCTGAGTGGTCGCTACAGATGCATCTCTCCCCTAAATATTCCAAAGGAGCTAATATAGTCAGGGCTGATATCAATACATCTGTCAATCACCATCTTCCAAATGAGGCATTTGGGAGATCTTTTCTGCCCATCCTCTGTTGTGGTCTGATCATTGAACTGATGCACGACAAATTAGAAAATGGAACTGGAGCTGTAATAGTCCATTATGAAAATATCCAGTTCTCGTTTTCACTCGAGCAACTGCAACACACTCCAACTGTAACAATGTAATTTTATATTGCAAAATAATGGAAAATATAAATGACCAGGAGAAGGCCAACTGACACATCCTTATCATTTAGCTCAATGATAGGGACCAATATAGACCAAGTTTTTGTCTCAGTGCTTTGATGAGTCCAAGCAATTCTAAAAACAAATATTGTGCACTGGTTTCTTCAACTTTCTCAATAATAAAACCATGAAAAGTGCCCTGCATTATTTTACAGTAAGTGGCAGAACCAAAGAACAAGAACAAAGAAAATTACAGCCCAGGAACAGGGCCTTTGGCTCTCCAACCCTGCACCAATCATGCTGCCCATCTGAACAAACCAGCCCCCCCAACCCCCCCATCCTTCCAGGCACAATATCCCTCTGTTCCCACCCTGTTCATTTATTTGTCAAGACGCCCCTTAAAAGTCACTATCATTTCTGCTTCCACTACCTCACCTGGCAGCAAGTTTCAGGCACCCACCATACTATGTGTAAAAAAATGTAGCCTCATACATCTCCTTTAAACCTTGCCCCTCGTACCTTAAACCTAGTAATTGGGGAAAAGCTTCTGACTATCTACTCTGTCCATGCCCCTCATAATCTTGTGGACCTCCATCAGGTCGCACTCAACCTCCGTCATTCAAGTGAGAACAAACCAAGTTTCTCCAACCCCTCCCCATAGCTAACGCTACATCCTGGTAAATCTTTTCTGTACCCTTAGAAAAATCAACATACAGAGGAACCTAGGCATTCAGGTTCACAGTTCCCTGAAAGTGCCAACACAAGTGAATCAGTTGGTCAAGAAGGCATACGCTAGTCTTCACTGGTTAGGACACAGAGTATAAAAATTGGCAAGTCATGTTGCTGCTAATATAGAACTTTAGTTAGGCCATGTTTGGAATATTGCATTCAGCTCTGTTGCCACACTACCAGAAGGATGTGGAGGCTTTGGAGGGGGTACAGAAAAGATTTATCAGGGTGTTACCTGGTTTGGAGGGTATTATTAATGAGGAGAGGTTGGAGAAACTTGGTTTGTTTTCACTCGAATGTCAGAGGTTGAGGGGCAACCTGGTAGAAGTTTACAAAGTTATGAAGATATAGATTGAGTGTATAATTGGAGTCTTGATCTAAGGGAACAAAATGTCAATCACTAGGAGACATAGGTTTAAGGTAAAAGTGTGAAAGTTTAAAGGAGAGGAGAGGCTGTTTTTTTTTTACACAGAGGGTGGTAAGTACCTGGAATGCACTGCCAGAGGAGGTGGTAGAAGCAGATACAATAGCAATGTTTAAGAGGCATCTTGACAGATACATGAATAGACAGGGAATAGAGGGATAGGGAGCACATAGAGGCAAAACGTTTTTCATGTGTTGGTGCAGGCTTGGTGAACTGAAAGGCCTGTTCCTGTGCTGTACTGTTCTTTGCTCTGTAACAATATGCTGCACATAATAATGTCTTTGTTGTATAGTTCCATAGTGTCAGGTTTCTCAAAAGTTCAATTTTAGTGAGTGCTACTTTATGTAAAAGAATTATTATGCAAATGGTTATGGTCATGAGTGTTCATTTAATCGCTCATCCAGGCATCTGAGCTCCATCATTTCCTTTCAATATTGGAAGCAGATGAACAAATTTATAGCGCTCTGCTAAGCGAAACTGAGAAATATTTGCTTTCACCTTGTTGAATGTCTTCTTAAATGGATATTACTGTAATAGAGCGTGCACACTGGAACAAAAGGATTGATGGTGCAAAGCCACAAGTTGACTATTAGGAACAATTAAGCATGCTCAACTCTAAATCTTAAGTCAGTTTTGAAAGGCATGGAATATGCATAATGAATGTACAAAGCAAACAGTAAGAATAGATTTATTCTACAAATGCTACAGAACATGAGTAACAGTCAGTATTCCACCATTACCCTTCACTTATTCAATTTATACCAAAAACAGTAATTAGCTAGCATTATGTTGATTATAATGCTAATTATCTACATGAGCCCATGATGATATCTACATTATTTGCATCTCAATGAACAATTGAGCCGGAATCTTACCACCATTCACACCAGAAAGATTTTCCCACCCCGCTGCAGTGAACTGAAATTTGGCTGGCTGACATGGTGCAGCAGGAGTGCAGTGGCATGAACGGCTGGTAAGATTGCACTCTTGATGAGAATATCAATGGTACCAGCAACATCCTGGGTTTGCCATTCACTGGAAAGCACTACTGTTCTCTCCACACCAATGCTACGGTGATTGGAGCAGACCAAAGCCATGGCTTACATCAGCCTCTCTATGATCCATTAGGTACTAGTCAGGACTGTAATGGAATACTCTCCACTTGCCTGAATAGGTACAACTGCACATAACGAACACAAGAGGCACAGCACCATAGAAAAAGCATCAGCAGCCTATTGTAAATGTCTACTCTTTCCACCATTGGTGCATTCATAAAATTATAGAATCTCTGCTGAGCAGAAGGAGATCATTCAGCCCATCGAGTCTGCACTGACTCTTTGACAGAGTATCTTACTCAAGCTCTTTCCCCCAGCTTATTCCCATAACCCCACACAATTACCATGGCAAATCCATTTAACTTAACACATTGGCACACTAAGGAACGATTTAGCATGGTGAATCCAAATAACCTACACACCTTTGGACTGTGAGAGGAAACCAGAGCACCTGGAAGAATGTGCAGACTCCACACAGACAGTCTCCCAAGGTTAGAATCGAACCTGGGTCCCTGGCGCTGTGAGGTAGCAGTGCTAACCACTATGCCACCATGCTATGCACTATCCTATCTGCAAGATACACACTTCATCAACTTACCAAGGCTTCTTCAAGATCATTTCCCAAACCTGTGACCTCCAACTAGAAGGACCATGGCAGGAAATAAGTGGGAATGCCATCTCATGCAAAACACACCATTCTGACATGGATCTGGTCATTCCTTCAATGTCACTTTAACTCCCTATCTTATAGCACTGTGAGATTATGGGTGCTATATTGACTACACCTGGTTCAAGAAGGGGATCCACCACCTTTGAAGGCAACCATTTTCCTTTTTTATTCATTACTGGACGTGGACGTCGCTGGCTGTCCAGCATTTATTGCCCATCCCTGACTGCCCTTGAGAAGATAGTGGCAAGCTGCCTTCTTGAACTGCTGCACTAGGCTATAAATGCTGACCTTGCTAGCAATGCTCATACCCTGAAAATATAACAAAAAAAAGCACTGAAGCAATCACATGCCAAGAGTATCTCTATTATTTATTAATCAGAATTTTTTAGTGCATCTTAGAAATAAAAGTATTGAACAGGATACCAGCAAAAGTGAGTCTTAAATTCGCTGAATACAGCTCCAGCTAGAACTTGGAGCCCATTCTTGTTGCATCATGAATTGCCTGAAGCCTTGTAATTGTTTAACACCTACACTATTTGCATACTGACTTTTTCCTAATGTGAAATAAATACGACAACACAGCCACTAATGAAATAACCAGCATTTGCACTGTAATATATACACATACCTTATTCTTGAAGCCAATGCTATTTATTTATCACTCGTGACAAATCCACACTCTGTTTTATGCTGCGGGTTAAGATATTCCTTGCGGGGTTTTGTTTTGCGTGGTCTACCTTTCTTTGTGGCAGTGAAATTGTATGATTGCTTTCACAGAGGTAAATTAAGTGAGCATTCACAGCCATAAGCATTTGTGCGTTAACCCTTTTAAAGAAAATTTTGCTTTTATTGCTAGCAGAATCCATCAGTCACACCAGGTTTCAATCCATCCACAATCCCTCATCATGCTCGCTCAGCAGTACAGAATGAAGGCCTGACACCAGCCATTAAAACGATATATGTCTATGCAGCCTCTGCATTGTATGTAATTAAGTGACGTGCAAGAACGGTAGGAAACCATGTAAAAACAAACACGAATGTGACACATACAAGTCCGCTAGCATAATCATAACCTTAACTTGGTGGAGGATTCTAAAACCAGGGGACATAGATTCAAGATAAATGGCAGTAGGCGTAGAGGGGACATGAGAAACAATCTTTTTACGCAAAGGGTGGTGAGTGTCTGGAATCCACTGCCTGATTTGGTGGTGAAGGCAGAGACCCTAAACTCTTTTAAAAAGTACCTGGAGCTGCATCTTAAGTGCTACAAGCTGCAGGGGGCTACGGGCCAGGTGCAATAAGGTGAGATTGAGATTAGAAAGGGCACCTGGGTGTTTGCGGGTTGGCATGGGCAAAATGGAGCAAATGGCCTCCTTCTGTGCTGTAACTTTTCTCTGGTTCTATGGTTCCAGTATCGTAACAAATTGCACCCATTACTGTTTGCTTCAGGACTAATGTGGTATAAAATAAACTAAACAATTGAAAGCAACAAATCAATAATTAATCAATTCAGATTCTGGAGTCCTAACTCATTCAATTCCGTGGCAATCATAAGCCAATATACCCTCCACATTTCATTTCCAGCAGAGCATCGTTCTCAGTTTTTGCTTTTGAGTCAATCAGACACTCATTAAAGTTTAAAAGTTTATTTATTAGTGTCACAGACAGGCTTACATTGACACTGCAATGAAGTTACTGTGAAAATGGTGTTTATGAAGAAACTAGTGCTTGACTGGACGGAGAAGGAAACTGCCCTGAAGCAAACGCCCAAGGTCAAATGTGCCAGAAGATCAGGGTCCACCCATTGACCAGATCTTGAAAAGCAACCACCTACATTGCTCCTTAACAACTGTTTGGAAGTGCACCGTACGTAAACAAACTTAGGCGTGCAGCAAAGATTTTGGGACAATAGTTTGCTGTAGCTCCTTATTACAACAAAAATGCCTAGTGTTGCAGACCAAGATCACTCAGAGGCTACCAAAAGATCTCAATGTCAAAATGTCCAGTGTGCTGTGATTCATCATCAGACAGCAGCAACATCACAAGTACCCATTTGGCCACACCGACAACTTAATGAAATTCATGTGTATTTAACCTGTGTCCAATATCCCCAGTGTGGAATGAAAAGATTCAAGAACAATTCTAGTGAAACCCACAGGACTGATCAAGACAAGATCCACAATGGTATTAACTTGTGTGATCAACAGAACAAAGTTAAAGCCAATGGCAACTTTCAAAAGGAAAGCTATGTTGAAAATTTTGTTCCCCGCAGTAGTTTTTGTGTGCATCAATGACAAGAGTCGGGTGGATGCGGATGGAGTGAGGTGACAAATGTTTGGAATAGGCACTCCAGTGACCTATGTAAAGAACGCAGCTTGTTAATGTATGACATGTTCAAACCCCACATCACCAATGAGATCAAGACTCATGCAAAGAGATAATACCCAAATCATCTATACTGGGGGTCTAACATCCATGATTAAACCTTTGCATGTGTGCCTCAGCAATTCAAGGATCATGTTCCTGTCAAACAGAACAGTGAATAGTTGATAGGGGGAAAAGCTTTCACTAAGAATGGAAATATATATACTTGATAAAAGCAAATTAGCGCGGATGCTGGAATCTGAAACCAAAAGAGAAAATGCTGGAAAATCTCAGCAGGTCTGGCAGCATCCGGAAGAAGAGAAAAGAGCTGACGTTAACAAAGTCTGGGCTCGAAACATCAGCACTTTTCTCACCTTATAGATG
Source organism: Carcharhinus amblyrhynchos (assembly GCF_965287045.1). Classification (NCBI taxonomy): domain Eukaryota; kingdom Metazoa; phylum Chordata; class Chondrichthyes; order Carcharhiniformes; family Carcharhinidae; genus Carcharhinus; species Carcharhinus amblyrhynchos. The sequence continues at coordinate 26,910,350 of NC_137337.1, forward strand.
CTGCCAGACTTGCTGAGATTTTCCAGTGTTTTCTCTTTTGGAAATATATGTACTGCTCCATTTGATAATTTGTGTGGTTTTGAGTGGACAGGCTAAGGCTTTTATCTGCTGAAGTAAGAGTCAACTGAAACATTCAAGATCCGCAAGGTGTTACAGTGGTTATGACTGCTGCCTCACAGCACCAATGACCTGGGTTCAATTCCTGGCTTAGGCCACTGTCAATGTGGAGTCTGCATGTTCTCGCCGAGTCTGTGTGGATTTCCTGTGGGTGCTCTGGTTTTCTCCCATCGTCCAAAGATTAGGCGCGTTGGCCATGCTAAATTCTCCCTCAGTGTACCTAGACAGGCGCCCGGGCGTAGTGACTAAGGGATTTTCACAGTAACTTCATTGAAAGCCTACTTGGAACACTAATAAATAAACTTTAAACTTTGAGATCCTGCTGGGTCTTGCCAGGGTGCATTTTCAGGAATGCTTCCTCTTGTGGCAGAATCTAGAATTGGGGTCATTCTTTAAAAATAAGAATTTGCACATTTAAGACAGAGATGACAAGAATTGTTTTTCTCTCAGAGGGTAGTGAGTCTTCATAAGCGATGTAAGCTGAGTTCTTGAATGTTTTTTAGATAGATACTTGATGAACAAAGAGGTGAAAGGTTATCGGGGTAGGCAGGGGGTTACAAACAAATCAGTCATGATCTTATTGAATTGCAGAGCAGGTTCAAGGGGCTGAATGGCGTACCCTTCTCCAAGTTCAAATGTCAGCAAATCATGGGACGCTGTCATGCACAAAATGTCATTGGATCATTCAAAGAATGTAGAAAATCCAAATTAATAAACAGAGAAGAAACTCATTTGTTTTGGAGGAATGACTAAGAAATAAAATGTGTCACATCTGATCCAGAGTGAGATCCTTACAATGCCACCATAGCCAAAGTGATTCAAAATGAATTCAATAAGCTCTTTGCATTGGATGCCAAGAAAAGTAAATGAATATGTTTTAAAATGTGTTTCTTGTAGTTAAAGTTACTGTAGTATAATCAATTTATTCAATAAAGCGCACCACACCAATTTAATATGAATTACCAGTGTTAGTCACATTGGAGATTCGCATTTTAAACTCAGTGTGTAAGTCAACCCAATTTTTGGAATGATATTTGGAAGCTTCAAAAGCCAGTCATCTGTTGACATCTACCATTCCCCCCAATAAAAAAATTAGTGCAGTTAGGAAAAAGCTAACACTGAGAAAACCCTAATTCTGTGTTAGCAGTAGTAGTGGAGTGCACTTCAGAAACTTTCAGAACATTACCATTTGCTAAGGGCAAGAAAACAAAACACTAGGCTCAATGGTAGCACGAGATTCTGGGTTTCAGCTCCACCCCAAGCCTTCTGCACATAACTTGAGTTAACACATTTGCACAGTGGAGGACTGCACTGTTAGAAATGAAACTTTTGAGTGAGTAAGGATCTCTTTACCCTCTCAGTTGGATATAAAAAATCCTATGAAAATATTTAAAGAGGAAAGGCCTTCTCTTTGTATTCTAGCTAAAACTTATCTTTCAACCAATGCCACTAATACAGTGAATCTATATATCTGCCTCATTGCTCTTTGTGGGTCATTGCTTTGCATTAACTGGCCTTGGTTTGATTGCACTTAATTGTAGTTAATTGGCTATGAAGTACTTCGGGATGTATTTATATGAGAGGTGTTATCAAAATGCAAGTTTGTTCTTTCTTAAATTCCCAGTCTATCAGCACAGGGCAATTCTTGAACTCACCATTAAAGGCATTCACTCTGCAGGGTTATGCAATGCCAAGTGAAAAGAATCTCATTCCTCAGTGGCAGGTTTACCACTCACCGATGACAACCTGTGGATGTTTATGGTGAGAAAGAAAATGGCCACAGTATTTTGGGTTGAACTGATGAACAGACCAACAATGGGATGTATTTGAATAAATGCTGGCTTTGAGACAAAACTAGTGCATACATTAAAAATGCAACGGTTTCACTCGTAATTAAGAAACCATGGTCAACAGTTGAAGCAAGAGAGTGCATGAAGCTAAATGAAAAGGTTTATTCAGACGCAAAGATAGAAGTGGAAATTCAGCAGATTAGGATAACCATAAAAGGCAATAGACTATAGAAGGTAATGCGTTGAAAAAAGGGAATTCAAAATATCTTCCAAGAGATCTCAACATTAACAGCAAATGGTTTTGTAAGTATACGTCGATAAAGATGGTGATTAAGGGCAATGTGGGCCCAATTAAGACAGGCGCAGATGAGTCTATAACATTTAAGAGAATGTTTACTTTGTTAAACAAGTACGTTGTACCACAGAAGAGAACATATTACCAGTAGTACAACGAGAACCTGAAAACAAATCAAGGGAAGGAACAATGAATTTCATACATGTTCAAAGTAAGATAAATAAATGGGACTTAGATAGTGTCATATCCATAACACACGAAAGAGATCAGAAACTGTTTAAATCACACCTTACTTTCTGCTTATTTAGAAATGGACTCTTTTGGACCAAAACATGCTGCTACAGGTTTACAAGTCGGCTACAGTTCTGGAAACTTAGGTCAATTCTTACAGGACAAAGCATAACCCTCATCCTTTTGGAATCTCATACCTCTCATTGTGTGGACCCATTACAATCAGTGAAACGAGGAAGCAACAGACAGTCTGTCACCCCAGCCTGGACTTATAACAAAGAGAGGGCCATCAAAACTCGCCGTACATGTTGTAATGTTAAGGTTAGAAACTCCAAAATGTTTCACGAAGCCCAATTGAATCACACATTTCACATCTTGAATTTGGCTAGGATAAGCATAATATATTTCACTTCAGGTATGATTCAAAAGACCCACCAGGGAGTTTTTAATCAAACAAAGTTTATTTAACAGTGGAATGTACGGAAAAAACAGCAATAACTTCTAACAATTACAAACAAAGCAAAACACCCACAATAATGTGTAATCCTTAATTAATATATGTAAGCTGTCCCAATCAAACCAACCTCCATTACCAACCCTTTAAACAGGGCATGGACTGAGGCTCCCATGATACTGGAATTTGAGTCCTTTGGTTATTGTCTGCAGTTCTCTGGATTCACTCCGAACAGTTTGAAGACAAGGCAGCTTCCCAAAACACCAGAAAGACTCTGGTCCAGCCCTTAACAGCAGATTTTCACCTTTTAGGAAAACAAGTTCTCGTTTCCAGCTAATCAACAGAATTTTCACAACAACAGGGAGAGAGGGAAAACATTTCTTTTCAGTTTGCTATCCCTTCTAAAACTAAAACTCTAGCCTGCAACTCCAAACTAAAAATGAAACAAAAAACCTGTCCAAAAACACATGACTGTCTTTCTAACAATGCAGGATCGTAAAACCAATCCCGGAGTAAACATAAACAACCCCATTTAAGCCACTTTGGTCGCAATAAAAGGGCTCATTGTAGTCAGCCCAGCAACATAATGACATCAGCTAAAACTGTGAGCTGAGAAACACTGAGTGTGAGAGCTGCAGTGATCATGATTTAAAAAATCTCTTAAAAGTGCACTAATGTCACAATGTGGAGACACTAATAACCACCAGGTATCTTCACAGATGAACGATGGATTTTGGCCAGAAATATAGAAACCTATTCTAAAGCTGTAACTGACTCATCAATGGTTTACACCACATGATCCAAGCTCCTCTGGATTTTGAAAAGTTTTAATGTTACATTCCTGGACTCTCAGACATTTAGTCTATCAACACCAAAGCTGGACACTAGACTGACAACAAAGTCTGCCTCAAGTCTAAACCTCCTCAAAACCTGATTCTCCGGAAGGTTCCTGCCATTGCCTTTGGAGAGACAACTTATTCTTTCACCAATTGTTAGAAGAATTCTGCAACTTCTGCTTTTATCTACCGAAACCTGCCCGACTTTTATCTAACTAAACCTGGGGGGAGCTATACAATAAATGACAGAACCATCAAGAATATAGACACACAGAGGGACCTGGGTGTGCAAGTCCACAGATCCTTAAAGGTGGCAGCACAGGTGGAGAGGGTGGTAAAGAAGGCATATGGCATGCTTGCCTTTATTGGACGGGGCATAGAGTATAAAAGTTGGCATATGATGTTGCAGCTATATAGAACATTGGTTAGGCCACATTTGGAATACTGCATCCAGTTCTGGTCGCCACACTACAAGAAGGACGTGGAGGCTTGGGAGAGAGTGCAGAAAGGGTTCACCAGGATGTTGCCTGGCTAAGACCTGGCTAGGGTCTTAGCTATGAGGAGAGATTGGGTAAACTGGGGTCGTTCTCCCTGGAAAGAAGAAGGATGAGGGGCGACCTAATAGAGATGTATAAAATTATGAAGGGCATAGATAGGGTGAACAGTGGGAAGCTTTTTCCCAGGTCGGAGGTGATGAACACAAGGGGTCACAAGTTCAAGATGAGGGGGGCAAGGTTCAACACAGATGTCAGGGGAACGTATTATACACAGAGGGAGGTGGGAGCCTGGAATGCACTGCCACGCAAGGTGGTTGAGGCAGACACACCGGGATTGTTTAAGACTTACCTAGATAGCCACATGAGCAGACTGGGAATAGAGGGATACAAACGAATGGTCTAGTTGGGCGCATGAGCGGCGCAGGCTTGGAGTGCCGAAGGGCCTGTTCCTGTGCTGTATTGTTCTTTGTTCTTTGAATGTGAAGGAACCCTCACTAGACTCTGAGATTCACATAAATAATATCCATTTCTTTGGTTTCTTTTTCTTTTATGTTATTCATAGTTGTAAATCTCTTTTATTTGCTATCTCCATCTTGTGTGTGTATATGTAATTGCAATGACCACCCTCTGTTTTTGAATGTATGAATAGACAAATGGACAGGATTCTCCAGTTTAATCCGCAGTGGGACACATTGGGAATGAAAATTTAAAAACTGTCATTCCAGCCAAAACTCCACTCACTGTCAGCGGCACTGAAAAATCTCAGCTGGAAACAAGAATGGAAGATTTCAACCAATACTTCTGATTTAACCCTAAGGAGAATATACTGCAAGCCACTTTAAATTTGACTTCATAAACAGTGGCTGGAATTCAGAGAATCCAGAGAATCCCACCTCTAGCAAACAATGCACCACCTCCCACTGGCGGGAAATGCACGGCTGGGACCCCAGAGAATCTTGCCCAGAGATTTTGGGGGAATACACCACAGCCAATGTAAAAAATTAAAACGCCTCTGCTTATGGACAGGTGATGAGAAAAGTGAAGGAATTCAGATACCCCTGTCCTTGGTCCATAACAACAGGCAAATCTTTAGCATCTGATGGTTTCTATTCCAAAGTAGTAAAAGAAATACATGAGGAAATTGAAACACAATAATCTTTTCCTCCATGCCAACGCATGTCCCTCATCCACCCTCATGCCACCTGTACAGCCATTAATTTAGTGTCCACTGTGGGCACAGCTCAGGAGCCATGTGAGGATGAAAAGAAACTAAACATTCAACTATCTAATACACTCCTATATACTTGCTAGTGAAAAGAATTTGCACTCATGAAATCCATTCAAAGTTTTTAAATGTCAACTATTTAATCTCTTATAAAAACAAACATTCAGATCCCATGTGAGAGAGAGCTATTTATTTATTAATCATTTTAAACTATCAATCAAACTGTGAATGAAGAAATCTCCACTAAGTTAATTATAGCCTTTGAAACTCAACCAAGTATTCATAATGACAAAATAATGGCTCTTGGGGAGATGTCAATAAAGAGCTCTTTTGAAACTGCACAACCAGATGCTATTTTTTCCAACCTGGACCAGACTGCCTTTCAATGAAAACACTCCAGCAGAGTTTTTTTTTAAGTCTCACTGAAAGCTACAGCTTATTTTTTAAGTTTAAGGGTTGGAAGGCTTAAAAACCATCAGATAATGATTGTTACATAGATGTTATCTGTCCTTCAAGTGCATTTCTATTTATTCTACCAAGTTGTAAGACATGTGAACTAGGCCTTTGCAACAGCCAAAAATGGATTCTATTTGAACTCAGACACAAGTTCAAATCGCCCTTCCAAGTTTGGATTTTTGGCATCCCCATCCCACCCACCATTTTTAAAGATCCATGGATTCTTTCCATCCTATAGAGTCTGAACGTTAACCTGTGGGTGGTGTTGAAGTTGTGTCAGAGGTTAAAATACAAAATTTGAAAACCAGGAACTTAACCTGCCACGAATCTGCTTACTTCCAGGGACACAGGACTAGAGGGCACAGCCTCAAGATAAGAGGGGAGCAGTTTAAAACGGAGTTGAGGAGGAACTTCTTCACTCAAAGGGTGGTGAATCTCTGGAATTCTCTGCCTGTTGAAGTGGTAGAGGCTACCTCGCTAAATATAGTTAAGACACGGGTAGATAGGTTTTTGGTAGGCAAGGGAATTAAGGGTTACGGGGAGAAAGTGGGAAAGTGGAACTGAGCCACTTCAGATCAGCCATGATCTTATTGAATGGTGGGGCAGGCTTAAAGGGCTAGATGGCCTACTCCTGCTCCTATTTCTTATGTTCTTATGACACATTTTCCCATTCTGCCCGCCATGGGAATTGTAGTGGGTGAGGGGTGGACCATGGGAAGATCTATTGACCTTAGGTGGGATTTTCTGGTTTCGGGGCAAACACGGCCAGAAAATCCCATCCTCAATCTTAGCAGATGTAGGCTTATGACTTTTGCAGGACATCGGCGGTATTTTGTCTGAGTGTGTATTGATGTTATTTAAATGGACTGGATTTCAAGGAGTCACTTGATAAGTTTGCAAGTAAGAGACTATCAGCAGCAACAACACAGAATTGGAGGTGACTTTGTTGTGCATGTTGGATGGTAGGATAAAAAAAAAAGAGGGATATAGGATTAATCTCTGATCAACAATATTTAGTAAGTGATGTTCCCTCTAGATTTATACTGGGGCTTCACATTTTTGCCTAATACAGCAATGACTTGGATGAAGGAATAGTGAGATGCATATCCATGTTGGTGGATGGCACTTCATTAAAGGCAGAATAAGCCAAGTAGTTAGTACTGGGAAGTTAAAAAGGAGAATTGTGGGAGTGCAAAACTGTGGCTGATGGAATTCAGTGCAAGGAAATGAGATCATCCACTTCAGACCTGATAAAGACAAAAAAAATTACCTTTGCTCATTGGTGAATTATAACTGTCGAGGACCAATGGAATTTAGTGAGCACGTATACAAATGACTAAAAGTTAGTGTATGAGTACAAAAGGTAATCAAAAAGGTAAGTAGAATGTTGGTTTTTATGGATTAGAATATAAAATGAGGAGGTGATGCTTCAGTTGTGTAAAAGCTTGATCAGATTATACCTGGAAAACAGTGTTCCTGTTTGCATACTAATTCCAGGAAACATATACTAGTTTTTTTAAGTGATGGAGCTTGATGAAAATAGTGCCTGAAGGGGTCAGTTCAGAGGATTAGTTACATAAATTTGACTTCTATTCCTTCGAGTTTCAAAGGTTGAGAAGTGATCTAAATGAAGTGTTTTCAATTATTAAAAGAATTCCACCGAGTTTTCCAGCAACAGGAAGATTCAGTCGAGGGGACAGGACCTCAAAATTAAAGCTAGGCTGTGGAGGAGTGAAAGCAGGCAGCATATTTTTCCCTACACAAAGCAATAGAAATATGGGAATCTTATTGTCTCTAAAAAGATGTGAATGTGAAGACAATTGCAATTTTCAAGATTGAGGTCAATTGATTCTCGTAGGAAAGGGCATCAAGAGTATGTGGTGAGCACTGCTGCCTCATAGCACAGTGACCCGAGTTCAATTCCAGTCTTGGGTAACTATCTGTGTAGAGTTTGCACCTTCTCCCTGTGTCTGCATGGGTTTCCTCCGGGGGCTCTGGTTTCCTCCCACAGTCCAAAGATGTGCAGGTTAGGTGGATTGGCCGTGCTAACCTTCCCCGTGGTATCCAAAAATGTGTAGGCTAGGTGGATTAGCTATAGTAAGTGCCTAGGGTTATGGCGATAGGGCAGGGAGGGTATGTTTGGGTATGATGCTCTTTTGGAGGGTCATTGCAGACACAATGGCCAAATGGCCTCCTGTTATAGAGGGGTTCCCTATATAGATTTCCCCTATGATGCGGGTTCTATAGAGGAAAAGCAAGAAGATGGCACTGATGTTATCTCAGCATTGAGGCAATGAGGTTGTCATGAGGTAATGAGATACCAACCAACTCAAGAACAGCTGCCATCAGACTTTTGAATGGACCTAACTTGCATTCAGATGATCTTTCTCTGCACTCTAGTTATGACTGTCACATGCGCTCTCTTGTTTCTTTCTCAATGAATGATATGCGTTGTCTGTATAGCACGCAAGAAACAATACTTTTCACTTTATGCTAATACATGTGACAATAATAAATGAAATCAAATCAAAATTGCACTACAGTGTATGCTTGATGGATTAAGTGGCTTACATCTGGTCCTAAGTTTATATGTTTCCTATATTCCTTTGATTGCCACGTTTTATCATAAAGTATCATTTTTTACCAGGCTAGTAATCAGAAAGTCAAAAGATGGCTAACAAACAGACAGCAGTGAACAAAAACTCCTTTCTATCTGGCATGGTGAGCAACTCATTTCAACCTACAATGTATGAAAAAGCAGTGCAGCCATTCCCCTGACCACAGCATGAATCAGAGCAAACCCCATTGCTAAGCAATTCCACCTATCAGAACACCAACTTACTTCTCTGCAATCCAGTTAAATGTATGATGAACCATCCCCCCTTCGGGTGAACAAGAGATTGTGGTGATACATAATAGCAGTTTTCAGCCGTAACTTGGAAGAGGCATTCAAGACCTGAATAGTATGTGTTTAACTGCCAACACTCTATATCAATTAGAACTACAAATTGGAACTTATTCGTTGAGTATGTGATCCACACAGATGCCAGAATAACTGTAAGAGTGTGTTTACAGTGTCTGTACTCCTCTGATTGCTCAGAATGTTTGCATGCCACCACCTCAGTAACAATTGAAAGTAAAATGGGACTGTGGCACTGTGGTTAGCATTGCTGCCTCACAGCGCCAGGGACCTGGGTTCAATCCCAGCATTGGATCGCCGACTGCGTGGGATTTACACATTCTCCTCGTACCTGCATGGGTTTTCTACAGGTATTCTGATTTCTCCCTACAGTGCAAAGATGTGCGGGTTAGGTTGATCGACCATGCTAAATTGCCCCTTAGTGTCAGGGGATTAGCAGGGTAAATAGATGGGGTTATAGGGATAGGGCCTGGGTGGGATTGTGGTCGGTGCAGACACAATGAGCTGAATGGCCTACTTCTGCACTGTAGGGATTCTATGATTCGAAGATAACATAAGACGCAGTTAGTGTGAAAACACAATCCGAAGGTAAAATCATCACAGTGGCAGCCTGGATACAAAACTGGCAACGACAAAAAAGCAGGGAGTTGTAGTGAGCTGTCGCTTTTCAGGCTGGAAGTATTCAGTGGTTTCCCTCAGGCAACAATACTAAGCCCACTGCAACTTTTGATGTATATAAAGGTGCTGAGTTTGGATACAAAAGGGATATTTTTCAGAGATTTAAGATGATAACTTGGAAATATAGCAAATAATGAGGCGGACATGGACTGGTCAAATGAGCAAACACGCAGAAGATAACATTTAATGCAGAGAAGTGTGAAATAATACATTCTGGTATGAAAAGTGAGGAGTATAAATAAAATGAGCTAATATTAAAAGTGTTATAGGAAAAGAGAGACCTGGGGGTGTGTGTACACAAATCCTTAAAGGCAGTAGAATGAGGTAAGAAGAATGTTAAAAGAAAGCTTGGTTATATTAACAAAGGTATAGGGCGGGATTTTTCTTTCACTCCGGTGCACGTTTCGCAGCGTCGGGATGAGACGCGTGCTCACTGGTGACATGATCTTATGGCCTCATCGTTTTCAATAGGGTTTCTTGTTGGATGCACCCCTCGCTGCTGGGAAATCTGTGGTGGGAGTGCGCCGTCAACAGGGCTGTGAGATCCCTCCGGTATGAACAGTATCGAGAGTTCAGCGGTAGAGTGCAAGGTTATACTAAACTTTAAAAAATGCTGGCTGTGTCTCAGCTGCAGTATTATGTTCAGTTCTGTACGCTATAATTTAGGAAGGATATGAAGGCCTTAAAGAGTGTTAAAGGAGATTTACACAAATGGTACCAGGGATGAAGGATTTCAGATATGTGCAGAGGCTGAAGAAGCTTTTCATGCAGCACAGAGGCTTGAGGGAAGATTTGATAGAGGGATTCAAAATCATTTATGATTTTGATGGAGTAAATCAAGAGAAATTGTTTCCAGCGGTAAAAGGGACAGGAGCCAGAGGACACAGATTGAAGGTGATTGACAAACTGAAGTCAACATGAGGATACTTTTTTTTACACTGTGAACTGGTGTAATCTGGAATACACAGCTTTAAAGAAGATTGGAGGTGCATTTAACTACATTCAAAAGAGAATTGGAATAAAACTTGGGTGGAAAAAATATACAGGATAATGGAGTTAATTAACTAGCTGTAGCAAATAGCCAGTACAGGTGTGCTGGGCTGAACAGTATCATTCAACTATTCAATTATTTGTACATTAAATATAGTAAATCAGTTAAAGGGAAAAGAACTCAATAATGGCAATTCATTGATTTGTAATTTTTCTTCAACACTCCATATAAATTTCAAGTATTCATTTTTTGACCCATTTCCCATTTGCCTGTGCATGACTTTCACATAATAAAAGGTTACAATTTCGTGGCACCTTAGTTCTAATTATTATGTCTCAAAGGCGCACATTTCCAACAGCTGTGACTCAGTGGATGGTACTTTTGCTGCAGTCAGAAGATTGCAGGTTCAAGTGCCACTTTGCAGGAGACTTGACCACATAATCTAGGCAAACACTTCAATGCAATGCTAATAAAGTGCTGTATTGTCAACGGTGTTGCATTTTGAGGGATATTAAAAACAAAGCTCCACTTTCCCTTTCAGATACTATGGATATTATTCCACAAACGGGCAGGGGAATCTCCACTAATATTTATTCCTCAACTAATGTCACGAAAACAGATTAATTGGTCATTAGCACACTGTCGTGTGCAAGTTGTCTATTCCGTTTCCTGTATTGCAATTGAGACATATCAAAATGACTTGCTTTACTGTAAAGTGCTTTGTCCAGTCTGAGATTGTGAAGGAGGCTAATTATATAAAATATACATAGAATTATCATAATGTGAAGTCCAGTCTTAGAAACGCAATTGGAGTAGTTGGTTTCAATGTAGAACTATCATGAACACAAGTACAGTGATCTCTTTCTGCACTGTAATTTCCATAACCTTCTGCTGTTGGTGACATTTACAAGGAACTACATGGATACTTCAAAAGTATTTGTATCCATTCCAATGCAGGGACGGTAAAATGTTCACTTAATTGAATTTCCCCATTTGTGATACTGACTGACAGATAAATCAGGTCACCAACTGACCTTTGCAAAATAAACATTACAGAACTATTAAAAAGATGACCTATCTTGGCCTAGATTTTGTGGTAGTAATGAAGCAAAACTGCCAGCCTTCATCATCATTATTCCTCTAAGATTGACAGCAACCTCAGGAGTCTGCACGTGTGCAGGTAAACGTGGAAATCCAGAAGTTATTGTCGGTGATTCTGTGCTTTTCCATAGATGCGTTGTTGAAGTCCCTACACACTGCAGTTAGCTCCATATAACTGAGAACTTCCCCTTTTACATTCCACCTAGCCGTACGAAAACCCGTGAAAAAGTTCCACATTGTTAAACGAGGTGTGTTTTTAATTATGAACCAAGTTCATAATTATTACTGCAAATATCTTCCAGAAGGAAAAAACTTCTAGACTTTTTTTTGATACTTGTATTAACAAGTTAATTTGTAAATATTTTAGCATCTATCATTGCCGCGTTTATGTCCCACTGATTTATTTCACTCAGTAAAATTGCTTTAAAAGTGAAAGCTATATCACTGCATTTTATTTCTGGCTTATTATCTGTAAGAATATTTCAGTTTAATTGGCTGATCATTGCTGTTGAATGCCTAGAGATTCCTTTGACGTGATGCCAGATTCAAACTAACATTGGGAAAGGTGGAGCTCACACCACAGAGGTTACTAAATCTTAGTGAGTAGCCCTCTTTGAGGTTGGTGGTAAATGCCATTCCTTCATTGATGATGGTCAATTCCTCGCCCTTGTGCTTCACACATGTTCACCACATATTAGGTACAGATACAAAACAATCATTTTTTTTAAATGCTAGTCATTGACAAAGTTCCTGAAATTTTCAAGCAATTACAACCATTGGTACGTTATAAGTAGCTAATAGTGCCTGGGCTTTTCTAATTAAAACCATCTCTTTAAAAAGGCACAGTTTCATCACAAGAATGCTCCAGACAAAAGCTATCCACGGCCTATGTGGATTACATTGCCAATACTTGAGACAGAAAGCATAGATGCATTTGAGGTTACGCTGGATGAAAAATGAGGGATAAAGGAATCGAAGGACATGCTGATGGGGTTGGATGAAGAAGGGTTAGAGAAGACTCAAGCAGAGCACTAACACCAGCATGGACTGGCATGATTCCATGTTGTGATGGTAATTCTATTAAATTCATGGCAAGCCACCAAGGCCTTGACGTCATTCCAATACAAAATCAAATTGATTCAGGAATGAAAGTTTTTATCATCTCTATCTGGAAGTTAACTCCAGCTCTAGATGTAAAGATCTTCCTGAAGTCCTAAAATTTATATTTGTCTTTTACTAGATTAAACTTCCGGCCTTTGTCCTACTTTTGCAATTTTATGTTAATTCATCACATTCATCTTTTCTCTACAATTAACTATTTTAAATACCTCCACTTCCAGCTGGTAACTAAAAATAGAATGCCAGATATGGGCTATGGCAGTCAGATTGAATGTAATGGATAAATTTCTCTCTCTCTGTACTTAATGCAACATTAGGTTCAAAGTTTGATGCTGTTGATTGGATTCCTACTTCGACAACACAAACTGCTCTGAAATTTGACTGTAAATAAAAGATAATAAAAAATGTGCCATTCTAGTGGAGAATGAAGGGAGTTCCACTGGTGCAGTGGGTTGTGTCCCTGCTTTTGAGCCAATTGTTCAGGGTTTGAGTGCCACTATAGAACCTGATGGCCAAGGAAGGTGCATCTATAAATGCCCTCAATATCAATTTGGAAATCCTTCCAACATATGCCAGTGGGAGGCTGTAAGATCTGGAAAGATGTCTGGTCAGCCATGTGATGGGAAGAAATTGGAACCTCTACCATCACCATCCAACTACAACATGTAAAAGTGGATATTGCCACAATGCGGGGGGGACTCCCGAAGTCCAGTTGACTGGACAGCCAGTGTGGATCAGATTGGTGCCAACAGCACAATCTGCATTTCAGCTGGGATGATTTTGGGATCTAATTCCTTGCTTCTCACCATGGTAGAGATTGCATCTGTGTGCGTGTGTGTGTGTGTGTGTGTGTGTGTCTGACCTGTCTTTTTGGGCAAAGAACTCCAAGAATGAAAGGCACATCTGGGCAGATATGCAGAAAGGAAATCATTGCAAAGCCCTGATTCAAACAGTGCAGTCACTAAACTTGAGTCCATAGCTTACTTCAGTTGAACATATTTGAGGGAACGCCTCCAATTCACCTGGCCCATTATATGTTTTTCCATGTCGTGTAATAAATGGTGAATTTCAGTATACTCCTACCAGGTAGAAGTTAGCAAAGGGCAGAGTCTGTTCCTATAAAAGCACAGGCTGTCTCCAGCCAATGAGTTATCATCAGTTGTAGCAACCCTAGTTTTTGTAATTTACATTTTCAAATTCTGTCTGGCTCTATTTTTAGGGCACAATAGCACAATGAATCAGTGTACAAGCACCTGATGGTTTAGCTAATAATATTACTTGTATAAAAGCTCATCTTGTAAATGACTATCCTCCCCTTTGAATGTATTGGATCAGAGATCTAGAAGAAGGAATCACTGGCCCTGGCAGGAGTTACCACAACAGGTTCAGGCAGTGGGTGACCATGGAGGTGGTCCAATCTGACTGTCTGCCCCTCTCCCGGAGCTACATTCACAGCCAGGTGCCCCTGGAGAAACAGCACGCGGAGTCCATGAGTACCGCTGAGGTCTTCCATGCTCATTGGACCCAGCAGGGACTGGGATGTATAATTGATCCTTTCAATCACATTTTTTTAAGTTTCCTTTACAATTTGTTTTTTTTTGTTTCGGGCATCCCCGCCCCCTTTAAGGGGCTGCCCCTTTTATTTCGTCCCTCAGTTTATTTGATTCGGTTTATTTGATTCGCCAAAAAGTTTGGCAGGAGTCATCTGCCACTTCTGTTTCTGGGCACAGCCCAGCACAGGTGGCAGCATCTGAAACCCAGTGCACTGGATACCTGTCCCTGTGCAAACAAGTACAACACTCTTGATTTCTCTTGCAAATACATATCTGTTGTCATGACTCCCGATCCGGGTATTTCTAACAGTTACAATGCCAAGGGTCTGTTGTAAACGTGTAAAGACTTGAACAATTATTTGTCAATCATTTCAATAACTCTTGCCACCGCAGTACAGTTTGTGTTGTCACTGAGTTGGAAGGAGAGAAATTTGCACTGTACTTCTCAACAGATCTGATTTCCCTGCAATATTGATTGGTCACCAGGGGGGGAAGAACAGACATGTCAGTTTCACTCGCGAAATTAACATAACCACTGACATCTCGTCGCTCAACTGGCGAGTGCCGGCGGCGTGGGGCTGGTGCGGGTCTGTGTGCAGAGAAATGCACAAGCGGTCCCTCAGTCACCGAGGACAGATCACAGCGCCGTCCTTAGGAGAGGCTCACCCACAGTCTGTGACAAGGGGGAGGATACATATATACAAAAAAAAAGGACTAATGGTCCAGTCAGCTTGAAATAGCAAGTCCATTGATCGCTTCACAATGGGACCCCTGCAACCATCTATATTGTAACCAATTAGCCGACATTAATCTGCTTATTCACTCCAGGTGCCGCGATGTTAGTTAACACGCCGGCTGCAGGATCAGATGCCTGCCTACTGCTGGGTGTTGAGTCCTGGTAAATCTCCCCCACCCACCCCGGCACCTTAACCCTTTGCTTTCGGGATACAAGGTGGTTGTGTTTGCACAGTGCAGCCTCGCTGATCACGTCCATTCCAGCTCTTGTCACTCACTGCGGGCTCAGATAGGATTAAGAGTGGATCCAGGAGAGGTGGAGCAGGCTGGCAACACCTCACGTCTCAGGTTTGTTTCTTTGGGGGGGGGGGAGGGTGCAGTTGGTAATTTAAAGAGTTTTTTTTGCAAATCCCCATTCATTAAATTTAATAATTAAAATGAGAAATAATTGGTGGCCAGTCGCTTTGACTGAACCCAGCTATTTCCACAGACCCATTTAAAGTTGGCATGTGTCAAGGCCAGGTCTCCATTTAACAACGTGGGGGTGGGTGAGGGATGTGTGTGGGGGATGGGGATGTGTGTGGGGGGGTGAGGGATGTGTGTGGGGGGGTGAGGGATGTGTGTGGGGGGGGGGTGAGGGATGTGTGTGGGGGATGGGGATATGTGTGTGGGGGGGGTGAGGGATGTGTGTGGGGGATGGGGATATGTGTGTGGGGGGGGTGAGGGATGTGTGTGGGGGATGGGGATATGTGTGTGGGGGGGTGAGGGATGTGTGTGGGGGGGTGAGGGATGTGTGTGGGGGGGGGTGAGGGATGTGTGTGGGGGATGGGGATATGTGTGTGGGGGGGGTGAGGGATGTGTGTGGGGGATGGGGATATGTGTGTGGGGGGGGTGAGGGATGTGTGTGGGGGGGTGAGGGATGTGTGTGGGGGGGGGTGAGGGATGTGTGTGGGGGATGGGGATATGTGTGTGGGGGGGGTGAGGGATGTGTGTGGGGGATGGGGATATGTGTGTGGGGGGGGTGAGGGATGTGTGTGGGGGATGGGGATATGTGTGTGGGGGGGTGAGGGATGTGTGTGGGAGGTGGGAATGTGTGTGGTGGGGGTGAGGGATGTGTGGGGGGGGTGAGGGATATGTGTGTGTGGGGGATGGGGATATGTGTGTGGGGGGGTGAGGGATGTGTGTGGGGGATGGGGATATGTGTGTGGGGGGGTGAGGGATGTGTGTGGGAGGTGGGAATGTGTGTGGGGGGGGGGTGAGGGATGTGTGTGGGGGATGGGGATATGTGTGGGGGGGTGAGGGATGTG
This sequence comes from Carcharhinus amblyrhynchos, assembly GCF_965287045.1. Lineage (NCBI taxonomy): Eukaryota > Metazoa > Chordata > Chondrichthyes > Carcharhiniformes > Carcharhinidae > Carcharhinus > Carcharhinus amblyrhynchos. The sequence continues at coordinate 26,926,655 of NC_137337.1, forward strand.
TGTGGGAGGTGGGAATGTGTGTGGGGGGGGTGAGGGATGTGTGTGGGGGATGGGGATATGTGTAAGGGTGGGAGGGTTGGAGCTGAGTGTGGGGGGGGGTTGAGTGTGTTTGTTAGGGGATGGGATGTGTGTGTGTTTGTGTGTGTGTAGGGGATGGGAATTGGGAATGGTAGATGCGGGGTGCGTATAAGCTTGGACTCCCCCCCCCCCCCCCGCATCATCCCGTTTACTTTCCAAGGAAATTGGATTTGCTCACACGGGGGTGGGGGTTGGATTTAGTTTGGTGGGGGCTTTAAATAATCTCACTTTTTTTTACAAATTTGGGCACAAGTGCGGTGTCAGATCGAACAGAAGGAAGAAGGTGCCTGGGATTGGAGAGATGGCAGCGCGGAGTGCACCCGGCCAGTTCAGATTACATTTCCAGCTCCCTCCTTGCAATGTATGATTCACTCAACTAAATATACGCCCGCCAGTTTGAGGAGGGCTCCCGCTTTTTTGGGGGGAGGGATTACAGCATCACGTGGCAAACTCGAGCTATTTCAAACCTATTCCTGCACAGAGAGGATGTGCAAACATCACATACACTGCACGCAGATATGCCTCTACTCCAGAGTTCCCATGCAGGGCGCACCACTGGCCACAGTCCATTGATGGAGAGCGGTACTGTCCCCGGCACTCAATGCATCGGCGAGTGAGCGCCGCCTTTTTTGTTATCAATATTTCCCCAGTCAGGTCTGTATTTGCAGTTACCACAACGGAACAACGGTGTAAAAATTCAGCATGTCCATAGGACTCTCCATGGTGTAATACAGAAACACAGCTTTCACCCAGTGCACAGGACAGCACAAAATTCAGCTCCTGTTGCAGAATGCAGAGCTGCAAGTGTTGCGAGACACCCCGGGTGTAATCAAAATAAAAACAAGGAGGTCGTTTCTTTTCCACGCTAATCATTAAAAAGAAACCATTGCCGCTGCAAACTTACCGTACACTCCCTGGGCACAGATGCCTTCGAGTACAACTGTTAGCAGCCACAAGAGTAGATAAGCAAAATCCATCTTCACGTTAGTGTTAACATATCCAGCTCGGGAGCGCCGTCTTCGTTCCGTTCTGCTCCTACCCGAGCCCTCGGCAAACCCGGCTCCGGGGAGAGGAGAGGAAAGGGAAGGGGGGGCAAACGAGCCACCAGTCAGCAGCAGCACCCCCCTCCTCTCTCCGCTTGTCAGAAGGCGAGTAACCCGGAGAGGCCACACACTCACAGGACAGGGTGGCGATGCTTCTGTGTCCAGGGATGCAGTCCGAGAGGGGATGATTCTTTTCAAGGCTCCGGGAGTGGGATCGAACCCGCTCGGGGCAGAGCTGGTGAGCAGCCCATGGAAAAGTCGGTGCCCAGACCCAGGGCACTGCCAATGGCTTTTGGGCTGGGAGAGAAGGAGGAGGAGGAGGGAGGGTTGCTTTCAAAGTAAACTGGCTCCCTCGGAGATCAATTAAGATAAGTCACTCGATGGTCACATCCAATTTTGTACATTCCAGCACCAGGCAGCTTCCCTCCTCCTACCTACCCCCAGACAAACTGCTCTCCCCCAGACCTCAATGTTTCAGGCTGGAAGATTCTCTCTGGATTTCGCCGTCCAAGTAGGAACCTCCTTCCCTGTGTCCACACACTCTCTCTCTCCCTCACACACACACATACAGCTGGATCTACCAGATTTCACTCACAACACACACACACACACACACTCACTGACACCAACCCATTGGAAACGAGGAAGTTCAGGACGTGGAAGAGACGGCCGCTTCACCACTGGATCCGAGGCTTGGAGGGAGGCTGGAAAGATGTCACCCGAGGAAGGGAAGGCAGAGATAGATACCCGAGGAGAGACAGCAACACCATCAGCGTCCACACACCAAGCCCTCTCTCTCTCTCTCTCTCCCAGTGCTGGCTTGTGGTGGAGATAAGGAAAAGGTTGGCGGGGAGGGGGGAGGAGGAGGCTGGAGAGGGGTAGATTTCTCTCTCTGTCTTTGCAGGAGGATGCTGGATGCGAGAAGGCAGAGTCCAAGCCGGGGTTGGGAGTAGCTGAGCTGGCGGAGCTGGGTAATCACGTTGTGCTGTACGTGCCCCCGATGGTGAACACTGAATCTCGCCCACAGCCGGAGACGTACAGAGCCGCGTGATTGAAACTCGTCAGCAGGAGGGGAGGAAGGGGCGGGGTGGTGGAAAGCAGATTCAGAAAAGCTCCTTCCCACTCATCACGCATTTCAGCTGCATCGCTCCTGCTTTCCCCCCCCCCCCCCCCCTCAAAAGAAAAATGCGTTTTGAATTGAGCTGCTGTGGGAATGAAAAGAACTTAAGAGCAGGAGATGAGCGCCGCGGAGCCGCTGTGTGTTTATTCAGGCAGCTTTTTTATTTAAAAATCTTCAACTACAAGGCAACCTCCTGATCAGAAATAGCCATTCCAACTCGCTCTATTTCTGATTCGGAAGATAGGTTTCATTGGAAATGCCCCCAGTTCCATGCTCCAGGCATCTTCGGTGAAATTCCACACCGAAAAAAATTTGTAAAAGTTCAAAGACACGGAAAATCTCAGCAGGTCTGACAGCATCTGCGGAGGGAGAATAGAGCCATGGAGTGATAGAATCCCTACAGTGCAGAAGGAGGCCGTTCAGCCCATTGAGTCTGCACCGACAGCATTCCCACCCAGGCTCTATCCTCATAAATTTACGTCCCTAATTCTTCTTACCTAGGTATCCTGGGACACTAAGGGGCAATTTAGCATGGTCAATCCACCTAACCTACACATCTTTCAGAGTGTGGGAGGAAACCCACACAGACACAGGGAGAATATGCAAACTCCATACAGACAGTGACCCAAGCTGGGAATTGAACCCAGGTCCCTGACACTGTAGCAGTGCTAACCATTATGCCACCATGACTGTGCCACTGTGCTGCATTTTTCCAGTCATCCAGACTCAAAACATTGGCTCTATTCTTTCTCCACAGATGCCGTCAGACCTGCTGAGATTTTCCAGCATTTTCTGCTTTGGTTTTAGATTCCAGCATCTGCAGTATTTTGCTTTTAAAGATATACTCTTTGATTTGATTTATTGTCACAAAGACATGCCCGTTAGATGTATTGGCCATGCTAAATTCTCCCTCAATGTACCCGAACAGGTGCCGGACTGTGGCAACTAGGGGATTTTCCCAGTAACTTCATTGCAATGTGAATATAAGCCTACTTGTGACTAATAATAAATAAACTTTTAAACTTTAAAAAAATGTTTTGGGATATCATGAAAGGTAGTGTTTCTTCTATGCTGTACAGCAAAACATACTGTTCATAGAGAACATAGGGGAGAAGAGAATGGTTAGGGTGCAGAATAGAGTGTCGCAGTGACAGATATGGTGGTTATGGAGGTCAGTCAGAAGAAGATGATGAGATATATGATGAGAGGTATTGATTGAGTGGATTATCAGAGGCTTTTTTCCAGGGCTGAAATGGTTGCCACAAGAAGACACAGGTTTAGGGTGCTGGGGAGTAGGTACAGAGGAGATGTCGGGGTAAGTTTTCACTCAGTGGGTGATGGGTGAGTGGAATCGGCCAGCAGTGGTGGTGGACGTGGATTCGATAGGGTCTTTTAAGAGACTTTTGGATAAGTACATGGAACTTGGTAAGGTGGAGGGTTATAGGTAAGCCTAGTAGGTAGGGACATGTTCAGTGCAACTTGTGGGCCGAAGGGCCTGTTTGTGCTGTAGTTTTTCTATGTTTCAAAAAGAGGAAAAGAAAAGTATGAAACTTTTCACCTTCTGAAGACCTGGATCCAAATTTAGTTGGAATACATGAGGTTAGCGTTCACCCTCCGCCTCTGGTAAGGCATTTCGGGGCAGCTGATCATGCTCACCAATGTCAAATTGAGTTTAAGATTCGGCACTCCATCGTTTCTGAGTGGCAAGGAACCCTCCACAGATGCTGCAAGACCTGCTGAGTTTATGCAGCACTTTCTGTTTTTTTGCATAATCTTAATAATGTTGATTTTGCTCAATAAACAAAGCAATTTATCTCCAAAGGGACACAGGCCATTTGGCTAAATCAGCTCATTTAGGTGCATCTTACTACAACTAAGGCTTAGCGATGCTGCAGTGTGTGCAGAGTTAACTAATGGAGCCATGTAGACAACCAATACAAGTCGCTAATAAGCCACCCCCTCAGTGTGCTTTTATTTCCAGTTGAACCCACAGTACTCTTTGTGACATTATTACATAAAGGTTTCTGGAGTCAACAGCACTGGAGCAATAAGTCCAATTTCCAGGTTCCATTGGTGAGTCTGGCTGGTCAGTAACACTCTTCATCTTTTGGCTAAGACTGGGTGTAGTTTTGCTGTGCTGCCGTTGGTTGAAGTCATGAGGTTACACTGAGGCTTCATTTGTAGCAATTTTTTAAAGTAGCACCTCGGCCTTTTGGCTAAGATGCAACGCGATCAAGCCTTGGAGGAGGTGCAATGCTTGCTCCAATCAGCTTGGAACATGTAGATCAAGCCCAAGGCAGGAAGCAACCAGCCTGTCTTGTCAGCTTGAATCTGTAATGTCTCACTTGTCGATACTTTGAATTGACTTTGATTGGATTGAACTGGATATATATAAAAAGGTCCCTAATATATTGAGCGCCTCCCCCGGTTCAGACATCAGAAGCTGGACACCAGCACCGATTTCTATCACCAGCTAATGAAGCCACCTCACCTGGGGTCCAAACTATCAGCCATATCCCAGCTCTTCCCAAGGAGAATAGCCACAATTTGGTGGCGGAGCAGGACTTAAAGTTCCTCCTTGGGTATAATCGGCTTCAGCACAGTGAAAAGTCCTATCTCAGCAATCTGTTTAATGTTAGACCACCTGATCTCCTTGCCATCCAAGCCCAATTATAATAGACTTATTCATCACCAATTATTTAATCCAGATACTCAGTGAGCCAGATTTCAAAGAGTTGTGTTTGACCTGATATTTCACAATCCCAAGTATCCCAGATATTTCTGCATATGATTCTTTATTTGGATCACAGAAGGGCCAGACACTACAATATTCACACCAAAATGGCCCATTTGAATTTGAGCCTATAAAGGCATTTGACTGAAATCCAGATGTGTTGGAACTGAATCACAAGTAGTCAGATCTTCTGAACAACTGCTCACATCTGGCATGAAGTTTTACAGCTCAGAAAAAGCCACTTTGGCCAATCGAGTCTGTGCTGGTTACCAAACACGAATATATCCCATTTTCCTATCATTTGTCCGTAGCTATGTGTATTATGGCATTTCGCGTGCTCATCTAAGTGCCACTTAAAATGCTGTGAGGGTTCCTGTCTCTACCATCCTTTCAGGCAGCTCCTAATTCGTAATTCCCATCACCCTCTGCGTAAAAAAAGGTTTTTTCCTCAAATTCCCACTAAATCTCCTGCCCCTTATTGGTGGCACAGTGTAGCATTACTGCCTCACAGCAGCAGGGACCCACATTTAATTTCAGCCTTGGGTGACTGTGTGGAGTTTGCACATTCTCCCCATGTCTGTGTGGTTTTCCTCCAGATACTCTGGTTTCCTCCCACACTCCAAAGAAATATGGGTTAGATGGATTGGCCACACTCATTTGCCCCTTAGTGCCAGGGGGATTAGCAGGGTAAATGCATGGGATAATGGGGATAGGACCTGTGTGAGATTGTTATTGGTACAGGCTCAATGGGCTGAATGGCCTCCTTATGTACTGTAGGGATTCTATGATTCTTACCTTAAATCTATGCCCCCTGATTATTGACCCCTCCACTAAGGGGTACATTCCATATCCCTTGTCTCCATTTACACTCTCAAGCAACACATTCCAGATGCCGAATATCCACCACACTCTTAAACAGTGCATTCCAGATCCCTTATCTCCACTGCAATATCAGACAGTCCATTCCAAATCCTAAATATTGTGTGCATGTAAACCTTTTCCTCAGGTCACTGTTGCTTCTTCTGACCATTGCCTAAATCTGTACCCTATCAATCTACTCATGGATGGAAACAGTTTCTCCTTATTACACTGTCCAGATCTTTTATGGTTTTTAACACTTCTATCAAATATCCTCTCTACTTTCTCCTCTCCAAGCAAAACAACCTAGACATCTTCAACCTTGAAGTTTCTCATTCCTGAAACCATTCTGGTGATTTTTTTGCACTCTCTCAAATGCATCCTCTTCATTCTCAGTGCCCAAAACAGGATGCAGTACTCCAGCTGAGGCTGAACCAGCGTTGTTTACTCTATACTCCATTAATAAAGCTGTATGCATTATTTTTATCCTTTATTGTGTTGCTGAGTCCTTCTAAGCAACATGAATCACTTCGCAGGTCGCTGCATTAAATTTTGACTGCCATATGTCCACCAATTCCACCAGCCTGTCCATATCCTCCTGAATTCTAGCACTATCCTTCTAACAGTTTACTGCACTTGCAAGCGTCACATCAGCCCCAAATTTTGAGATTGAGCCTTGTACACTCAGCACAACCAAAATCCCAGCAGCTAGAACCACCTGCTAAACATAAAGGAGAAATTAAGCATTTGTTTGTGCAAGTGGCCAAACCTTGCTATCAGAGCAAAGGACTGATGGCCATTGCAGAGAGGATATGGTGTCTCCAACAACATGACTTTAAAAAATATTTTAGATACATGGGCATTGCTGGCTAGGCCAGCATGTATTGCCCATCTCTTATTGCCCTTAAGAAAGTGCTGGTGAGCTGCCTTCCTGAAGCAAAGCATCTCATATATGGAAGCAAGCCTTAAAAGAAAAAACACCTTTGAAGGCCATTGAAGTTAACTTTGACTTGCTGATACCATTTTAGTGATGCACTGGACTACACCTAAATATCTGCTAATAACAATTGTTCCCCTCCCCCTTTTTAATAAAGTGAATAGGTAGCATGGGAGGATATCCAGCACTTGGCTTAAATTCACTCAGTAAGAAGTCTCAAAACACAGGTTAAAGTCCAACAGGTTTATTTGGTAGCAAAAGATTTATTTGGTAGCAACAGTGACTTTTGCTACCAAATAAACCTGTTGGACTTTAACCTGGTATTGTAAGACTCTTATTGTGTTTATCCCAGTCCAAGGCCGGCATCTCCACATCATGACTTAAATTCACTCAACCAAACATTTCAGAATTCCACCTATTCGCGTGTTTGTTGCCTCATCTGGAGTGCACACTTTAGCTGTTGAACCACAATTACATTGTAATGAGTCTTTAAATGGAGTGGAACTGCACAAGGTGTTTCACGGGAGGGTAAACAGTCAAAAATTGGCACTGAGCCAAAGACTTGGTCAAAGCATTGGAATTTAAGGGACAATTTAAAAGGAGAGTAAGATGAAGAGTTGGGGAAAGATTGAATGGAGGGGTTTAAATGGCAGCCAGAGAAAATGAACCAAGGTTTACTTGATTCAAGGTTTTGGAGTCTCATATTATACTGGGGAGTGTGGAGTTTAACCAGCCACAGAGGCACAGTTGAGTTTCCTGTTGCTTATTCAGGCTGGTCTAGGTGGCACAGTAGTTAATAAAGATGTCTTGCAGCATCAGGAACCGAGGTTGGATTCGAGTCTTGGATGACTGTCTGTGTGAAGTCTGCGCGTTCTCCCCGTCTCTGCATGGGTTTCCTCCAGGTGTTCCAATTTCCTTCCACACTCCAAAGATATGCGGGTTAGGTTGATTGACTATTCTAAATTGCTCTTTAATCTCAGGGGAATTAGCAGGGTAAATACGCGAGATTATGGGGATAGAGCTTGGGTGGGATTGTTGTCAGTGCTAGCTCGATGGGCCGAATGGTCCCCTTCCGCATTGTAGGGATTCTATGATTGAATCCAGTCAGAGTCAAGAGAAGGCTGTCTTCCCAGGCCCCAGTAATAAGCCAGGTTGGTGGACTGGCCATTAACAGTTCACTTGCGTTACCTCTTTGGATCGATTTTAGACAGGGAGATATTTCACTTGTCTCCATCTCTCAGGAAAGCCTCATTTATTCCAGTTCAGATGCCTGTCCGCTATGTGGACAGCTGCCCGCTTACCTTGCAGATGACAGGAGCCTAAACTCATACGATTCTGTATAAGGCAATCATGCATGAAGGTCCACAGCACCAACGCCCTTGCGATTTTGGATTCATTTGCTTGATGGATTGGGGTGTTGGGGAGGCTCATGTGAAAAGGGGAGAAAATGCATAAATATACCTCCTCCTCGCTTTCTCGAGTTCCAGACTTTTAAAGCGGCGCATAATTTACGACTGGAGTTACGCAGACAGGCACAATGATACCTAAGCGGAAGAGCTGGGGATTTTATTTTTTCGTGGCGTATTTTGCGGGAGGAATTTTAGCCAAGAGACCTCTTGCTCTTCTTGCAAGAAAACGTTGCTGAATCTTGTGCACCCCATCTGAGGCAGGCGTTGGGTTTATACATTGCTGAGTGTGGTTCTGAAATAGAGGATTGAAGATCTGAATGCAAGCCCTGAGCTGTTATACTGTGTCCTTTGGAGGCAATGAGTGGGGGGATATATTTCCTGGAATCCCTTCCCGCTTATCTTGAGAAAGAAAGCACCGTAAATTAAGAAAAAAGAAACAAGTTTCTGGAATTGTCCTACGGCAATTCACAAATAACTTCGCCACACTTTCAGGGATTTAATCCTCCATACTCTTTAATTGTAATTTGCCAGTATGCTACAGTAGTTTAAGAGATTCCTGCCTGGATGGGCAATTTCCACAAAACCAGGTTCCCGAGAACATCACACGTCAGCATCAACTCACAGTAATGTCAAATATGGTTCCTATGGAAACCAATATTATATTTAAAAAACACACACACGCACTATCTTCACATTATACTGCCCCAACTTTCTCGCCAAATGTAATGATTGCTGTGGTGTGTTACACTGATAACTCAATAATAAGTAACTAGATTCAACCCATTTTAATAGGCACCAAAGCATATTTCTAATTTCTTAATATACATAAATTGCCATTTAAACCAAAAATACGCCAACAGGGTAATAACATCATCGCGTAAACTTTCAGTATTTGCTGTCCCTGCGTTGCTGGTGGCATTCCATCTGGACAAGTTATTGCAAAATGCGAGTCTTGTCTGGTTAGTTCAATTCTCTGATTTAAACAAGTTTTCACGCTGCGTGACTTGTCCTCTGAAGTTAAAGAGAAAGTAGAAATCTGCTGGGGAGAAAGGCACTCTCGATATATATACACAGTAGGGGAACTGAACACAGCTTCAGGGCAATCTAAGGATTGCCAGCTCCTCAGCTCAGAATGGGCCACATTGAACCCCCGCAGGCTCCACAGCGTGGAGAACTGAATGAAGTTCCTTGTCAATGTATTCCCCCGCCCCGGGCTACCCACCGTCTCACAACATCTCACAGGCTGCAAGTGAAGGCCCCTAACACCCTCCCTCTTCCTCGGGTAAGGAATGGAACAGATTGGGCTGCAAACACGGAATGGCAGTGCTTAACGCGGGCGATATTGCTTTAAAAGGCTCAATTGTCACGAATCCGGCGACACGGCACAGACGCTGGGCAGGTCAGAGAGAGAAAGAGGGTGGGTTGGCTGGCGTGCGCTGCCTGATGCGGTGCATCTCTCTGTAACATAGGCCTGGGATCCGCGGCTGTCACACGGCTTCACCTCGCTTTGCGCCCTTCAGCGTGAGATTTTCTGGCTGGAATTCTTGGTTTTGCTGCGTCCGAAAGAGTGGATGTCGCTTTCTCTGTGGCTGAAGGCACGTTTCTGCAAGATACAGCTGGCAGTACTGATTGAGTGCTCCCACACACACACAGCACAGAACCCTTCCACAATCACCGCCACAGCCATCAGCATCTGTACAGTATGGACCGGGGTTATCACTTTGCTGTGTGCTATCCCTGTTGCAAATCATGAAAGTAGAAAATTAGCACGTTTAATAACATGAACTTGTCCTTGCATGTATTGGTTAACCATGTATTAGTTAACACATTTTTAATAATTTGACACTCCTGTAGCTTCTCTGGGAACTGACCGTTAGGTACATTGAATTCACTCTAGCAATTCTAGCCAGCCCTGTTATATGAATATTTATATAGAATGGAATCATAGAATCCTTACGCTGCCATTCGACCCATCGAGTCTGCACCGACAACAACGCCACCCCGTAAACCCCATGTATTTAATTTCCCTGACACTAAGAGGCAATTTATCATGGTTAATCCACCTAACCTGCACATTTTTTTGGAGGAAACCCACGCAGACACGATGCGAACTCCATACAGACAGGGCAAACAAGACAATTCTCCGGAATTGACCCCGGGTCCCTGACGCTGTGAGGCACAGTGCTAACCACTGTGTCACAGTGCCGCCATATATATATATGTATATTACACATACAGACTAGGAAGCATGCACGTATTGTAGGATGCAGTGTTTCGAACTTGTCTCAGTGTCTTTGTTCACCCAGTGCTTGGCACAAAGTAACCTGGCATCCCAATAGTGCCATCCAGCTTTGGTTCTTTTATCACTCGCCAATGGCATAGTCTGAGTTACTGTCAGAACGAACTGGGTGATGAAATATGAACGCTTCACTATCAAACCTGGAAGAGTCTATTGGTAGTAATAATGGAGGCTTATGTTCCAGCTCTCGCTGCTTCCAAAGAGTGCAGACATTAGTTTCCACCCATCCCTCTTTGTCCACTGTCATGACATTCTACCCAATATTTCTACCAGTGCGGAGCTGGGCAATGAATGGCAAGCCTCACACCGCGTGTCTCTTCTCTTCTCGGAGACCAGAAGAATTCAAACAACTTAAAAAAAAGGTCGACTTTAAACAGTGAAGTATGATTGCTGGAAGACAGATGATTATAATCGCCAGTAATCTGCTTGTTAGGACAAATACATGAATAAAATGGGAATAGAGGTCCCCGGAAGGGTAGAAGGTTTTACTTCAGACGGGCAACATAGTCGGTGCAGACTTGGAGGGGCAAAGGTCCTGTGTTGTAATTTTCTTTGTTCTCTGACATTTCATGCAGCTTTTTTGTGTGTGTGTTTTGCCCATTGCTGGGTTTGTCCACAGATACAGCTACATCCAGACCCATCCCTGCGAATGGCCACCTAGTGTCTAGCCGATGAGTGTTGCTAATGCAGGGTTCAGGCCATGTCTAACCGAAGCAAAGCTGCAATCCCACTGACGAACAGAATGAAGCTGAAATGCAGTCTACAGTGTTGCTGCGCTGTATGTAACTCCTGGGACTGTCCGGCAGCGAAGGAACAAAAACTCCCTGAAGACTAGTATCCACCCCATCCGCGCCTTTGCATTATGTAAATAATCTGAGCAATCAAAAGTAAAACAAAAATTCCTCCAATAATTCCCAGTAAATCCTACGGCCGTCTAATTCTTCATCATTAATGGTTCTGGTTCCGAGAGCATAAACAGATGGATACGATTAATACGCAATTTAGGAGACGCGGACAGTTAGGTAGCCAATCTCTTGCAGTATTAATGTGCACCCTACTGGCCAAGTGGCTGTGTAACACAGAGACTCAGAAACAGAACATTATTCCCCCCCTCTGCAGCCGATTCGTTTCATTCTGAGTGCATTAATGCCGAGTTGAACTGCAGAACAAAATAGAAAGCTACCAAGTCAGACTGTGTCCTCTCTTGAAATAAATCAAGTCTATCAACATCTGCTGACACCTCTTTTGCCATTAAGTTTATGACGCGGGGCAGGTTTAAAGTTAGTCGTCGTACTAGCTAGACAAAACACCAGCCTCCATGTTCGGTAAATCCGATTGTGCCTCATTTATCCCGGTAAGAAGTATCACAACACTCTGTTTTTATCCCATAACTTGGACAATTCCACTGACTGAGAGGGTGCTGAGCGTAGGGGCGCGCTCTTTCTGACCCACTCACACGTGTCCTTGTGCGTGTTTAAGTGTCCATAAATATATAATATACACACAATATATTCCGTTTTTGTCAACTTCAGGAAAAATAATAATCGTTGGAAGATGCCCTGCAGGCGGAATGTTCTTTGTTTTAATCCCCCTAATTATTGCAAATCAACAAATTGTCACATCACCCTTGCTTTAAGCCTGTTTGGTGAAGTTTGTAAGATTAAAAAACACACACACACAAAAGGAACAGCTCCCTGAATTCAATCCAAGGAAGAGTCGGCGGTGAATGGCATTTACGTTAGGATTGCTCAAGATATTTTATACAGCCGATTAACCACACAATGGGGTGGCACCGTGCTCTCGGTGCTGTTTGGTGCGATTCTATGTGTAATTCCTGGAGATCCCAGCACCACTGCCGACCCTCTGATTACAGCGAACGTGCAGATGTGGAGCTGTTGCTTTCTAACGCTGCTGCTCGCTATAGATAAGGCAGGCTTTTTTTTGCACAAAATGTTTTCGCTCTTTCTGTCATAAAAGGATTTCGCGACCGTAAATAATCAGGCGTTATTTTTAGAATCGAGTTAAACAATCGAGGCTTATAGTCTCCCCATAGATGCTGGCGACCGCCAGAGAGAAGGGGCTATTCATTTGCCAGCACAGATGCCATTCAGTTATAATTAGTGTATCCACGTTCAAAGTTCAGCGTATAACCTTCAATTGTGTCTCCCTTTTGCTATATAATTCTCATTTCAGTGACTTGGAGTAATTGTCCATGGTATCACCCGTGGTACAGCACTGTTACCTCACAGCACCAAAGACAAGGGTTCGATTCCTGGCTTGGGTAAATGTCTGCCAGGACTCTGCACGTTCTCCCCGTGCCTGTGTGGGTTTCCTCCAGGTGCTTAGGCTTCTTCCCAGATGGGAGGAGGTGCTGGTTAGGCGCATTGGCCATGCTAAATTCTCCCTCAGTGTACCCCACTGAGGTGGCGACTAGGGGATTTTCATAGTAACTTCATTGCAGTGTTAATGTAAGCTGACTTGTGACTCAAAAGTAATAAACTTTCAAACTTTATCACAAGCAGTTTAAAGTAAGAAAATCATGGTGTTTTGTATTTATGGCAATGCAATAAATGATGGAATGTAATAAACAGTAAAGTTTATTCATTTATTCACTTAATTATAGAAAGGATGCTATTACATTAGAGAGGATATAGAGGAGATTTACGAGGATGTTGCCAGAACTGGAAAATTGCAGCTACGAGGAAAGATTGGATAGACTGGGTTTGTTCTCCTTGGAACAGGAGAAGTCTACAGGAGATTTGTTTGAGATGTACAGAATTGTGAGGAGCTTGGATAGTGTGGGTGGGAATGGCCTGTTTACTATAGCAGAGGTCAGGGACGAGAGGGCACAGATTTAAAGTTTGCTTGAAGGGTTAGAGGGGAAATGAGGAAATACATTTTCATCCAGAGGGCAGTAGGGCTCTGAAAATTATTACCTGAAAAGACAGTGGAGGCAAAAACCCTCAACTCATTTAAAAAGTGCCTGGATATGCACCTGAAATGTCGTAATCTACAAGACTGTGATCCACGTTTCGGAGAGTAGGATTCGGCCAGTAGGGAATTTTGATTTGGTCACCAGATATCTTTAGACAAACTGAAGTGTTTCAGAAAATGCAAACTTCACAAAGGTAAATTGACTCAGTTTTAAAAGCATAATACAATTTATTTAAAACCATATTATTAAAACATAGAAAAATCAAACATGACAAACAAAAAGACAGAACAATAACTTTGGTAGAAGGGAGACCTCAGATATGTCAGGCAGCACAACAGTACTGGGGGTTTTCTCAAAAGACCCTGTTTTTTGTGCCAAAATGCTAGTCAATTATACTCTTTTGTTATCTATAATTCAATCCATTAATTAGCTAAGTGTAATTTCATTTATTATTCAATATGTCAATCTAATCATGACAATATTTTAAATCAATTAAAATCTGCCACCTTAAATAATGTTATTTCATTAGTTCATTCTGATTAGCAGAAGTCCATCTCTTGGCATAGATTGCCTTCTTGTTGCCATAGTATCCAAGAAAACTTATTTTGCTTAAGTCATCACTGGCTAAATGCCGAGACTTGGTCCAATTGCAAATGAAGGCCCATCATAGAATCATAGAGTCATAGAGGTTTACAGCATGGAAACAGGCCCTTCGGCCCAACTTGTCCAGTCTGTCCTTTTTTTTGAAACCCTAAGCTAATCCCAATTGGCCACATTTGGCTAATTTCCCTACATACCCATCTTACCCATGTAACTGTCTAAGTGCTTTTTAAAAGACAAAATTGGGCCCACATCACTTGGCATCATTCCAAGCCTGGGCAGCTAGAATCATGTAAAATGTATCTTTAAATGTTCCTCCATACAGATATATTTTTGAATATATCTGCTTGCATCCATTGTTTTCTTAATGCACGTTATACAATTTTATATCGAAATGTTGCCGACTTTTGCATTCTTTCATTAATGTTACTGATTTCATTAGTCACAGTACTGACAAACTGCACATTTTTGCTTTACAAGCTTAATTAGTACAATTCAATGGATTATTTTAATACAACCGATTATTTCAAAATCATTATTATCAATTTCATGTATTTAAAGAATATAGATCATGCTTCAATTTCATTTCAAATCCTTTCACATATAATCAACTATTCACTATCCTCATGTTGGGTAAGATTGATTATGTGTCTTTCTCTCTCCTATCTGTTAACTGTTAATATCTGTTAACCCCGTCCACAGGCTAGGTGGCTCATTTTGCCACTGGCACTGACATGGTGGGCCAAATGACCCCTTGCTGTGTTGCAAACTTTCTATAATTTTATGATTCCAAATAATTACAGGCCAGCCACCCTGACTTGGTGGTGGAAAAGTATCGGAAAAAATTCTGAGGGGCAGGATACATTTTCATTCAGGAAGCCATGGATTAATCAAAGGCAATTAGTTTGGATTTGTTAAAGGAAGTTTGAGCCTGACTAACATGATTAATTTTTCCAGGAGGGTCAATGAGGGTAGTACAGTTGATGTAGTTTATATGGATTTTAGCATGGCTCTTGATAAGTCCCCACATGGAAGACTGGTCATGAAAGTAAAGGCCCATGGGGGTGCCAAGGCCAATCTAAAATTGGCTCAGAGACAGGAAGCAAAGGGTAATGGTCAAAGGGTATTTCTATAACTTGAAGGTTGTTTCCAGTTGGGTTCCATAGGATTCAGTATTGGGTCCCTTGATTTTTTGGGGCATATATCAATGCATGTAAGGGGCATGGTTGCAGGTGATACATACTTAATAATAAAGAAGAAAGCTGTAGACTGTAAGACAGTATCAATGAATGGAAAAGGAAGTATATGAATAGTAGGACACTGGGACATGCATAGGAACAGAGGGACCTTGGAGAGAATGTCTGTAGCTCACTGACAGTGGCTGGACAAGTAGGCAAGGTGGCCATGACGGCATATGGAATATATGCCTTTATTTGCCAATAGAATATAAGAGCAGGAAGGTTAAGCTGGAATTGTTTATTAAAAATAATTGGCTATAGCTGGAATGGACTTGCAGTTCTGATCATTGCATCAAAGAAAAAAATGTGATTGCATTTGAGAGGGTATCGAGGAGATTTATGGATTGAACAATTTCAGGTATGAGGAAAGTTTGGGGAGGCTGGCATTGTTTTCTGTGGAACAGAAGAAGCTTAAGAGAGAACTATCTGAAGTACATAAAATTCAGAGGGGTCTAAATTTATTGCCTTTGATTGAAGGATCTATAACCAGTAGGATGTACCTAAGATAAGACATAGGAGGTTTGGAGATGATTCAGAGGGAAATTGTCTGAGGATACAGGGTAGAACTTTAGGAATATATGAAGAGAAATTTCTTCACCCAGGGAGTGGTCAGCCCATGGAATTCGCTACCACAAGAAGTAGTTGAGACCAAAATATAAGAAGCAGTTAGATATAGCACTTGAGGCGAGGGGGATCAAAGGATATTGGGAAAAGTAGAATCAAGCTATTGAGTTGGATGATCAGCCATGATTGTAATGAATGGCAGAGCACGATCAAAGGATTGGATGGCCTGCTCTAGCATATTCCATGTTTTGATGTTTCTATGTTTTACTCAAAGAGTGGTAAGGATCTGGAATGCTGCCTGAAATTATAGTAGAGACAGAAACCCTTATAACATTGAAAAAATACTTGGAGACACACTTGATGTGCTGTAATATGGACCAAGACCAGGAAAACAGAATTAGGTTGGAAGGTTCCTTATCATTCCACATGGACGCAATGGACCTGAATGGCTTCCTTCCGGGCTGGAAATTTCTATAATTTCTGAAGTGACATATGAACGGCTCAATTCAAATTGATTCACCTCCCCAAACAAACTAAAACATCAGCTATGAGTGCTAGGTCAGAGTTGCCTTTCTATTTTGAATGTCCCTGAATCAATCACGCCTGACTCATGGATATATTCAGTTTGATTAAAAGTAACGCGGCTTCTACTTCATTCAACAATATTCCTCAACCTCTTTCTCAAAAACACACATCCCACTCTACAAATGTGCCATTTTTCTCATACCCCACAACAGGAGTTTATCTGAGTGGGAGCATAAGTAAGTGCTGTGGGCTGCACTGACATTGCTCAGCTTACTTGCAGCCAGAATGCTTACAGCCAGAAGACAGAAGAGACACAGGATGAAAAACACTGGAGTCTGATCTAAATTTGATGTGCCAAATATTTACAAATGAAGCCAAAACCCTTTTAACCGTATGTCAAATTCATGGTTATGGATGCATGGATACACAGGAAGTAGGAATTATTTTATTTAGTAGAGGGATTTAGTCATGAGGTCTCAGTTTGGACAGGCTCAGCCTGTCAACAGATGTATTACTGCTATGCGTTCTTTCGAGAAAATTCTTCCTGTGAACAAGATGGTTATACTGACAATCTTGCTTTACACCAACTCAAAGATAATAATATAATTTTGGAGTCAGATCTCAGTACAGCTTTGGAATATACTGCTGTGGTGCCTCACAGGAAACTTGTCTCATTCTACTCAGATTAGATACCCCTGTTTTGTGCCAGGAAGCCCTCCTAATTTATAATCTTGAACTTGGCTTTTAATGTTTGGAGGAAGACTGTAATAGTGGCCAGAATGTGGTTCACAGATTATGATATTAATCAGGTATTGCCAACTCAGTCATATCTGAGACTGCTAGCCTCACGGCAGCAGCTGCAGGCAAACTGATGAATATTTTTATTGCTTTTCTGACGTAATGTGATTTAATGTATTTAATTTGTAAAAATAATTTATGGGCTGGATGTAGCGTGTAGAGTGAAACCAGGCCCCACAGAAGTGTGTTTTCAGTAAAGCTCATGGCTAGTCATTGTGATAAGGTCTGAAGGAAAAAAATAATGGGATAGAGCTCCCACTGCCAACTGGGGACATATTTCTTCACAATGATTCAATAATCTTATACTGTGAGTACCTAAGAAACAAAACTGCAGAGCCAAACCATTCCAAAGGTTTACATTTCAAGATTATGTACTGCCCTGCAGTTAATCACAGTGACAATAGCTCGGTGTTTGGACAAAGGATGAGGGAAGCTCATTCAATCTTATGCAGGAGGCGATGGCTTCATGGTATTATCGCTAGACTATTAACCCAGAAACTCAGCTAATGTTCTGGAGACCCAGGTTCAAATCCCACCAGACCTGATGGTGGAATTGGAATTCAATTAAAAAAAAACAGAATTAAGAATCTGCTGATGACCATGAAATCATCATCAGTTGTCTGAAAAAACTGTCAGGTGTCTTCTAGGGAAGGAAATCCAGTCTGGCCGACATGTGATTCCAGGGCGGCAGCAATGCGGTTGAATCTCAACTGCCCTCAGGCAACTAAGGATGGGCTAGTGATGCATGTAGCCCACGAATGAAAAAAAAGCAGCAAAATTATCATTTTGTTTGTAAATGATTCTTTATGTAATCTTAATTTTGTATTTTTTTTAGCCATTTAAGTTCAGTGGACAGATAATTCCAGTCATTTATCCAATGCATTACTTTAGCTCACTAGACTTTAATTCCTTACATAAAAAAGCAAAATACTGAGTTCCCTTTGCTCCCTTTTTTAAATGAAGTGGTCTCACCTTGTTGCACACTGGGAATTGGAGCTTGCACAGTTCCAGGTAGGGACCTTTGATATAAACATCTGCACTGATACAGTTTTAAAATAGAATTGGGAGAAATTGGCCAGGTGGAGTGAAGAGCCTTTTGATCTGTTCAGGAAAGCAAAGCAATTAAACTGGTGTCATTTACTGAGTAGAGGTGGATAAAGAAAGGGAAAATCATGATATGAATCAGCAGTTCTCCATTTTCATCCAACGGCTTAGTGTGTGGATTTTATAATGATAGCTGCAAAATAAATAAATGTATAGAAGCATCAGAGTCATAGAACCATAGAAAATTACAGCTCAGAAACAAGCCTTTTGGCCCTTCTTGTCTGTGCCAAACCATTTTTTGCCTAGTCTCACTGACCTGCACTTGGACCATATCCCTCCACACCCCTCTCATCCATGAACCCGTCCAAGCTTTTCTTAAATGGTAAAAGTGACCCTGCATTTACCACTTCATCCGGCAGCTCATTCCACACTCCCACCACTCTCTGCATGAAGAAGCCCCGCCTAATATTCCCTTTAAACTTTTCCCCTTCACCCTTAACCCATGCCCTCTGTTTTTTTTCTCCCCTAGCCCCAGTGGAAAAAGCCTGCTTGCATTCACTCTGTCTATACCCATCAAAATCTTATACGCCTCTACCAAATCTCCCCTCATGCTTCTACGCCCCAGGGAATAAAGTCCTAACCCATTGAATCTCTGTAACTCAGCTTCTCAAGTCCCGGCAACATACTCGTGAACCTTCACTGCATTCCTTCAACCCAATTTACATCCTTCCTGTAACTAGGTGACCAAAACTGTACACAATACTCCAAACTCGGCCTCACCAATGCCTTATACAACCTTACCATAACACTCCAACTTTTATACTCGATAATCCGATTTATAAAGGCCAATGTACCAAAAGCACTCTTTACGACCCTATCCATCTGTGACATCACTTTTAGGGAATTCTGTACCTGTATTCCCAGATCCCACTGTTGAACTGCACTATTTAGAGTCCTACCATTTACCCTATACGTTCTACTTTGGTTTGTCCTTCCAAAGTGCAATACCTCACACTTGTCTGCATTAAATTCCATTTGCCATTTTTCAGCCCATTTTTCTAGTTGGTCCAAATCCCTCTGCAAGCTTTGAAAACCTTCCTCACTGTCCACTACACCTCCTATCTTTGTATCATCAGCAAATTTGCTGATCCAATTTACCACATTATCATCCAGATCATTGATATAGATGACAAACAACAATGGACCCAACACCGATCCCTGCGGCACGCCACTAGTCACAGGCCTCCATTCAGAGAAGCAATCCTCTACAACCACTCTCCAGCTTCTTCCATTGAACCAGCGTCTAATCCAATTTACTATCTCCCCATGTATACCTAGCTACTGAACCTTCCTAACTAACCTCCCATGAGGGATCTTGTCAAAGGCCTTGCTGAAATCCAGGTAGACAACATCCACCACCTTCCCTTCATCCACTTTCCTGGTAACCGCCTCGAAAAACTCCAATAGATTGGTCAAACATGACCTACCACACACAAAGCCATGTTGACTCTCCCTAATAAGTCCCTGTCTATCCAAATATTTGTAGATCCTATTCCTTATCACACCTTCTAATAACTTGCCCACCACCGACGTCAAACTTACTGGCCTATAATTTCCCGGATTTCTTTTGGAACCTTTTTTAAACAACGGAACAACATGAGCCACCCTCCAATCATCTGGCATCTCCCCCGTGAATACTGACATTTTAAATATGTCTGCCAGGGCCCCTGCAAGTTCAACACTAACCTCCCTCAAGATCTGTGGGAATACCCTGCCCGGTCCTGGGGATTTATCCATTCTGATTTGCCTCAAGACAGCCAGCACCTCCTCCCCTTTAATCTGTAAATTTTCCATGACTTCCTTACCTGTTTGCCCTATTTCCGTAGACTCCATGCCCGTTTCCTCTGTAAATACGGATGCAAAAAACCCATTCAGTATCTCCCCCTTCTCTTTTGGTTCCATACACAGTCTACCAGTCTGGTCTTCAACAGGACCAACTTTATCCCTCACTATCCTTTTGCTCCTTACATACCTATAGAAGCTCTTTGGATTTTCCTTCACTCTGTCTGCTAATGCAACCTCATGTCTTCTTTCAGCCCTCCTGATTTCCCTCTTAAGTAGCTTTTTGCACTTTTTATACTCCTTGAGCATCTGATCTGTTCCTTGCTGCCTGTACATTTCATACAACTCTCTCTTCCTCTTAATCAGTGTTACAGTCTCCCTCGAGAACCAAGGTCCCTTATTCCTATTTACTTTGCCTTAAATCCTGACAGGAACATACAAACTCTACACTCTCAAAATTTCTCCTTTGAAGGCCTCCCACTTTCCATTTACATCCTTACAAAGAACAGC
This sequence comes from Carcharhinus amblyrhynchos, assembly GCF_965287045.1. Taxonomy (NCBI): domain Eukaryota; kingdom Metazoa; phylum Chordata; class Chondrichthyes; order Carcharhiniformes; family Carcharhinidae; genus Carcharhinus; species Carcharhinus amblyrhynchos. The sequence goes on from NC_137337.1 coordinate 26,947,189, forward strand.
CTGTGCCAATCCACATTTCCCAGATCCCTTCTCTTTTCATCAAATTTGGCCTTTTTCCAGTTCAGAGCTTCCACCCGAGGACCAGATCTATCCTTATCCATGATCAGGTTGAAACTAATGGCATTATGATCACTGGATCCAAAGTGTTCCTTACACTCACATCCATCACCTGCCCTAACTCATTTCCCAATAGGAGATCCAATATCGCATCCTCTCTAGTTGGCACCTCTATAGACTGATGTAGAAAATTCTCCTGAACACATTTTACAAACTCTATCCCGTCTAAACCTTTAACAGTATGCGAGTCCCAAGCTATATGTGGAAAATTAAAATCCCCTACTATCACAACTTTGTGTTTCTTGCAGTTGTCAGCTATCTCTCTGCTGATCTGCTCCTCCAATTCTCGCTGACTATTGGGTGGTCTATAATACAACCCCATTAATGTGGTCATACCTTTCCTGTTCCTCAGCTCCACCCATAGGGCCTCTGTAGACAAGTTCCCTAATCTATTCTGCCTGAGTACCACTGTAACATTTTCCCTGACCAACAATGCCACCCCCCCACGTTTTATCCCTCTGCCTTTATCACACCTGAAACTTTGGAAACCTGGAACATTGAGCTGCCAGTCTTGCCTCTCCCGTAGCCAAGTTTCACTAATGGTATAATGTCATATTTCCACGTGTCAATCCACGCCTTCAGCTCATTTGCCTTCCTCACAATACTCCTGGCATTGAAATAGACACACGTCAAAAGATTATTTCCATCACCCTCAACCCTTCCATTTGTGATTTTGCTTGAACTAACCTGTCTTTTCACCCCCCGCTCCACTATCTGCCTGGCACTCTGGTTCCCATCCCTCTGCAAATCTAGTTTAAACACTCCCCAATAACACTAGCAAACCTCCATGTAAGTATATTGGTCCCCTTGTAGTTTAGGTGCAACCCATCTCTCTTGTATGGGTCCCACCCACCCCAGAAGAGGTCCCAATGATCCAAGAATTGGAAACCCTGCCCCCTACACCAGTTCCTCAGCCATGTGTTCATCTGCCCAAGCATCCTACTCTTACCCTCACTGGCACGTGGTACAGGTAGCAATCCTGAGATTACTACCCTCGGGGTCCTGCTTTTTAACTTCCTTCCAAGTTCTCTATACTCTTTCTTTAGGACCTCCTCACTTTTCCTACCTACGCCATTGGTACTGATGTGTACCACGACATCTGGCTGATCACCTCCCCACTTTAGAACTCTATGCACGTGATCAGAGACATCCCTGACCTCAGCACCCGGGAGGCAACAAACCACGCGGGAGTCTCTGTCCCGACCACAGAACCTCCTGTCCGTACCTCTGACCATTGAGTCCCCCATCACTACCGCTCTCCTCTTCTTCCTCCCACCCTTTTGCGCTGCACAACCAGACTCAGTATCAGACTTCCAGCTGTCGCAGCTTGTCCCAGGTAAAGCATCCCCCAAGTATCCAATTCAGTATACCTGTTGTGGAGGGGAATGGCCACAGGGGAACCCTGCTGCTTAGGTGTAACTACCTCCCTAAAGCTACTGTCTATATACTTCTCATTCTCCCAAATTAGACAGAGATCATCAAGCTCCTTCTCCAGTTCCCCTAACACGCTTTGCTAGCAGCTGCAGCTAGATGCATCTTTTGCAGGTGTTGTCGTCAGGGATACCTGAGGTCTCCCTGATCTCCCACATCCTGCAAGAGGAGCATTCCAATATCTTGCCTGGCTTTTTTTTCACTCTGTGGAAAAACAAGAATAAACTTCCCGAAAAGAAAAGAAACCCTACTCTTGCCTCTGCCTGTTCTCGCCGAAGCCCGTTTTGAGCCAAAACCCTTCAGCCTTCACTCTGGTCCCTCTCACTCCACTGCCTGCTCCCAACACTGCCCGCTGTATAGAGTGGCCTACTCTTTATACCACCTGTTCACCACTGGCTGACGTCAGGCGCCTGCACAGCCTCGAGAAAAAAAAACTCACCCTTCCAGAATCCCCTGCGGTGAATTCTGCTTCCCTTAGTTTAAACCTTGAAAAGATGACCACCTTTTGCTTTGCAAATTATTTCTGTAGCAGTGATTAGTGTTACTAAATATTTCTACTTAATCATATATCTTTAAATGAAAATTTGTAATAAAAACAATGAGAATTCGAGTGCAGTCCTCCTAGAATCCTCTATTCTTGATATAAATGATGGTTTTTTTTAATTTTGGAAAATTATACTTGAGTTCAGTACTTAAAACAATGTAAATACCAAATCCTTCTTGATGTATTTCAACTTTATCTGGATCCAACTTCCTTACCCATGGTTGCATTAAATCAGCCGCTCTAACTGTTTGTGTACTGCAAGACATAAAAGCAAAAGACCATGGACATTGAACTCTGAAATTAAACAGGAAATGCTGAAAGTACTCAGTTGATCTGATAGGAGCCATGGAGAGGGAAACAGTGTTCTATCAGTATATCATATACATTGGTTGTAGTCTCACTATTACCTGAGGAAAAAGTTGGAGGTCATGCATTACTTTGGTTTTGGCTATTATTCAAAGAAATCCCAAAAGGAAATAACTATAACTGCTTCTGATAATGGCTCCCCTGAGAGCTGCAGCCTGTAGCAATTCTTCATTCACAAGAGGTCAAGGCTTAGAAATAGAAAGGACTGTGAATAATGTGTCTTGCCATCATCTGCACTTTAAAAACGATGCACATTTTAAAGAGAAATGCATGTTCCAATCATGCTGAGTCTCTTTGTCTCAGAATGTGTTAGTTCTGGGAGACCTCATGAACCCTTGGCTAATGATTCTTACATAGTTGTTGGCCCCCAAGTGAAAACATTTCAACCATTGTAAATGTTATTGTTTGGAAAATGCAACTGTTTTCTTTTACATTTTAGATCTTGATGATATTATAATCTCATTTTGGTCAGGAGTGCTGAATTAAATGGAAAAGCTAAGATGACTATGGAAGGATTTCCTAAATAAATATATGTATGTCATTTTATTTGTCACCGTTTCTGCATTCTCATTTTCAATTCATAGCATTTGTCTCCAGCACTGGTGTGTTTCATTCCTGCCGGCACTTGCTAATTGATGTGTTTTTCTCCCTGACTGTGGTTTCTTGCTGTTTATGAACGAGGTAGTTCAGCCATTCAGGTGCAAGCGCACTGTGTAAGAAGTATGGTACTTGATGTGTGACATCTGAGACGTGACAAATCAAAGGTGACATCTGAATGCTAAAATGTGATCTTCATCTCTCTATAAATACCTGCATACATATCATGTCAGGTTTTTATTTTATGCACCTCTGCCCATTTTAACCTGTCATGCTATAATCAAATCCTCCTTTGGTACAAACACCACAGTGAGATATGTCTACACAAGGAGATGCATCATAAAAATGAACATAGGATTTTTTCATGGAAAAAGCTGAAACTCTCACAAATTAGGTATATGCGGTATGGTGGCACAGTGGTTAGCACTGCTGCCTCACAAGTCCAAGGATGTGGATTTGATTCCTGGCTTGGGTCACTGTCCATGTGGAGTTTGCACATTCTCCCCGTATTTGTGTGGGTTTCCTCTGGGTGCTCCAATTTCCTCCCACAGTCTAAAGGTGTGTGGGTTAGGTAGATTGGCCATGCTAAATTCCCCTTAGTGTGCTGTGATGCGTAGGTTAGAGGGATTAGTGGGGTAAATATGTGGGGTTGTGGGGATAGGGCCTGGGTGGGACTGTTGTTGGTGCAGAGTCAAATGGCCTCCTTCTGCTCTGTAGGGATTCTGGGAAAAGATAATTGACTTTAATCTAATTAATTGAGCTTTCTTTTGACTACTTGAATACAGAATGATAGAATTCCCTTCTTCATTCTTTTGTGTACATGGGGAAATTGGATTAAGTGTGGGGTGATGGCCTAGTGGTATTATCGCTTGGCTATTAATCCAGAAACTCAGCTAATGTTCTGGGGACCCTTGTTCAAATCCCGCCACGGCAGATAGTGGAATTTCAATTTAATAAAAAATATCCAGAATTGGGAATCTACTGATGACCATGAAACCATTGTCAATTGTCAGAAAAACCCATCTGGTTCACTGATGTCCCTTAGGAAAAGAAATCTGCCATCTTTAACTGGTCTGGTCCACATGTGACTCCAGAGTCACAGCAATGTGGTTGACTGTCAGCTGCTCTTAAAGGGTAACTAGGGATGGACAATAAATGCTGGCCAGCCAGCGATGCCTATGGCCCACAATGAATAAAACAATTGTACCACTTTTTCCCTAACATCCCTGATTTGGAAAATTGTGAACTCATTTTATAATTTTACTACACCTAAAGCAGAAAGAAAATAGTTCAGTTATTACTGAGAATTTTAATTATCTACTGGACACAGTTTAGTTTCAAAGTTTATTTCTTAGCGTCACAAGTAGGCTTACATTAATACTGCAGTGAAGTTACTGTGAAAATCTGCCAGTTGCCACATTCCAGCACCTGTTTGGGTACGTTGAGGGAAAATTTAGCTTGGTCAATACACCTAACCAGCATGGTTTTTGGACTGTGGAAAGAAACCCGAGTACCCAGCGGAAATACACACAGCCACATAGAGAACATATAGATTCCGCACCGACAGTGACCCAAGTCGGGAATCGAACACGGGTCCCTTGCACTGTGAAGCAGCGATGCTAACCACTGTGCCACTGTGCTGCCATGATGCAACTTCCTCCAAAGTACTCTGTAAATTCTGTGATGTTACACAGCCATGTTTTTTCTAAAAGAAAACCTTTGCTTTTGACCCTTGACCTCCAACGTTATTTCCCATGATTCACAATAATAACACCAAAGCAATATAAGGGGCACATTTTACCATAGCAAAGCAGCTAACAGTGTATACTGTGAGTGAGACAAATTCTTTGCACATTTAGGTTTCTATATCTTGTGTGTGTGGCAAGTTGCTGAAAGTGCCACCTGGTGTGGAGCATGCTGGGTTCGAGAGCAATAAAACAGTCAGTGTTCCTTTAACCAATCAGATTGAGGGATTGTGAAATTAACCAGCAAAGCCTGTAAAGGAAATGTAAACTTGAGCGAGTAAATTCATTGTCAATCATGAGCATAAATAATAAAGAAATGAGAAGTTGGACAAAGAGAGGGAGAAAAAATGACAAGGAACAGAAAATATAAAAAGAAATAGCATTTTTAAAAATCTCCAGCAACAATTGAAATGTGAAGGAATGATACTCCTCATTTGCACTAGTGATTGTTTTTAGTACCAGATGTTGGTTTGCTGCAATTGACACACCATTTCAAGGTGGGCAACAGGGGTAGCACAATGGTTAGCACTGCTGCCTCACAGCTCCAGGAATCCAGGTTCAATTCCAGCCTCGGGTCACTGGCTTTGTGGAGTTTGCACATTCTCCCCGTGTCTGCGTCAGTGTTCCTCTGGGCACTCCAGTTTCCTCCCAAACTCCAAAGATGTACAGGTTAGGTGGATTGGCCATGTTAAATTGCCCCCTCAGTGTCAGGGGGTTTAGCAGGGTAAATATGTGAAGAAGGGAATGTGGCCTGGGTGAAATTGTTGTTGGTGCAGGCTTGCCAGCTGAGTAGTCTCCTTCTGCACAGTAGAAATTCTATAATTCTGAACGTTGCAGTTTTAAAAATCTCCAGCAACAATTGAAACATGAAGAAAAGATACTCCTCATTTGTATGTGATTTTATTTTAGCACCAGACATTAGGTTGCACCATTTAATGGGTACTTCAGTTGAAATGAAGAAGCCTTAACTTTCTGTGATGAACTTAATTCCTGCCTATTCTGCAAAATAACAACTTCACACCGTTCAATGGTGAACTGGTGAGATGCAGTTTTCGTAAGCAGAATGGCACAACTGGGTTAGCAATGTTTGGATGTTAGAGTTTAGTCACACATTGCCATGGTCTGAAGCATTTGTATACCAAAAATGGTGAGAGCCATGATCCTCAATTGTTTTAAATGTAAATTAGGGCCTGTTGTAAAATTATCTTCCCTACACGCTACTTGTTCTTAAGGTGGAAGATGTTTATTCCACAGTCCAGCACTGAGCCGAAACTTCCTCAGTAATGTGCCTAATGTACCTTTAATTTTTTAAAAAAATCATGTTCTCTGCAATTGTAAATAGGCCTTTTCAGTTTTTCTTTTCTAAATTAATTTTCTAATAAACTTTGTTTGATAAAAGCTCCCTAGTGGATCATTTGAATCATACCTGAGGTGAAATTTCTCTTGCTCACCCTCGCTAAATTCAAATTGCAAAACTTATGATCCAGGTGGACTTCAGAAAACACTTTGGAGTTTCTGACCTGAATTATAACAGGAATACATAAAGAACAACAGGTATTCGCATCATCTTGTCTCATAATACAAAATGCTAATGAAGTGTGACTGTGAAATGCTGTCAGGGCAAAGGCATTGATATCACCCTAAACCATTGCATCAGCTATTTATAAGTATCTACACAGTTTGTGTTCAGAAAATAAATCCTCCAATCATACATGTGCATTTTTAAGAATTTACTGCTGCAATCCTGCAAAAGTCAGAGGAATACAAGTGATGAAAGGGTTTTTCTTTAAGCCACACAGGGGCATTGCCACTTGCAAAGCTTAATGAAAATCCTGGACTTTACCCCCTGCGCTAAACATAGGACTGTCAAACATTGCTGTATTGTGGGGAAGTTGAAATGCCAAGCCTATCAATGTCATGACCGCATCTCTTTAGCAGTCCCATTGAGAAAACAGATCCCAGAATTGCACCAGACTATAGACAGCACCGTTGATAACTTGCTTGTTACTTCATGTTCATGTTTCCATCCTTTAGATCCCTCCAATATTTCAGGTAGGTTTTTCATTAACACTGCTTTGAGTGATATAGCAATGACAATGTGAGTGCTATTACTGCCAGGAACTCCTCTTCATCCAACAGTGCAATATATGTACCCCCCCCCTCCCCCCAGGCCTCCTCTGAAGCAATGTATTTAAAGAATGGGCAGGGTGTCAAATAAGACACTCACGCAGAGGTAAAGGCCCAGGCAGTGCTGTTTGGACACTATCACTTCAGTGAACATACAGATGTGAACACTCTGTGAAGTACATTCAGAGTGCCTGCTCTCCTTCTGATCTCACTCAACCAAGCAAGTCACACGTTCCACCGACTAAATGGGAGGGTGTGCAATGGTCCAGACCACTGCAGGCTGACATATCAGTGCTTGTTCCAAACCTCTTACTCCAGCAATCAGGAAGAACATTGAACCATAACTTTGTAGTAGTATCGGAGAAACCAAACTCGTTCATCCTTCAGATTACTTTGGGTGTAGCCACTTCTAATTTACCTGAATGCCTGCCAATCACATCTTTTATTATATTTAGTGAGGGTGAATCATAACAACTTAGAAGGACAGCAATGTGCTGATTCTCTGAGTTCACGGCTGCCTTTCAGCGGCAGGGACACAGGTTCAATTCCAAACTTGGGTGACCATCTGCATGTTGTCCCTGTGTCTGTGTGGGTTTCCTCCGGATGCTCTGGTTTTTCCTACAATTCAAAGATGGGCAGGTTAGGTGGATTGGCCATGCTAAATTGCTCCTTAGTACCTAAAGATGTGTAGGTTGGGAGGATTAGCTGTGGTAAATGCAAAGGTTACAGGGATAGGGGACGGGATGGGCCTGGGTAAAGATAATCTTTTGGAGAGTCAGTGCGAACTCGATGGTCTAAATGGTCTCCTTCTGCGCTGCAGGGATTCTATGGCTTTATGGTCTGATGGTTCTATGGTTATTTCTGGGTTCCATTTGAAAAAATGATGATCAAGAAAGCAGCAGAGTTACCTAACACTAGGAGCAGTATGATAGAGAGATGGATTTTCCTGGGAGTTGGGGGAAGAATCATGGTGATAGTGTCATCTTCTAGTCTCAGAGACCAAAAGGGCACTGGATGATCAAATGATAGCAGGTAACCAGTGACACTCCTGATGCGTTGCTCTCAAATACACGAGTTGATAGAATGGGTAAAGTGATGCCACATGCAATCTACATTGGAGAAATACCCTCCAGAGTGCAGATGGATGGAATAATCTCATAGTTCAGATAGAGAATTCCTGAAAAGTGTGAGACACAGATGGAAGAGTCTACAGACAAGTGGCCAACATGATTTTGGTTATTGTAAATCCATAAGAGTTCAAAAGCAAAGAAGTAATGATTCGTTTATTGAAGATACTAGTTGGGATGCTGTTGGAATAATTTTGCTGTTGCACAATTTTGAGCTCTCAAAGGACATTGAAGCTATTTGAGCCAACAGCATAAACTCATTAGTATGGTGTCAAGCATGAGAAACCATAGTCATGAGGAGAAGCTTGAGATGCAGAGAATATTCTCACAGTGCACGATAAGCAGAGGTTTAATGGATGTTTTTGAAATACTGAAGTATTCATAAAGAGTGGATGGGGAAGAAATAGTCAGTGAGTCCATGACATAAAGTCATTGATTTACAATGATCACTAAGAAAGCAAATAAAATGATTAGGGGGAATTTTCTTCACATAGAGGAGCTTTAGAAAATGTAATCCTTTGCTCCAGAAAATGGCTGATGTGGTCTTAAGGAAAATGGATGACATCTGAAAGTGATGCAAGGAATTGAAAATACAAATAGGAGGTTATCAAAATAGAAATAGAAGAAAACACTAAGATTGTATTTTCTCAAGCAAAAATTATAGAATCCCTAAAGTGCAGAAGGAGGCCATTCAGCCCATCGAGTCTTCACTGACCACAATCCCACCCAAGCCCCATTCCCATAACCCTACATGTTACCCTGCTAATCCCCTGACACTAGGGTTAATTTAGCATGGCCAATCCACCTAATCTGCACATCTTTGTTGGATGGGAGTAAATCACAGCACCCTGAGGAAACCCACGCTGACATGGGGGGAATGTGCAAACTGCACACAGACAGTGACCCGAGGCCAGAATTGAATCTGGGTCCCAGGCGCTGAGACGCAGCGGTGCTAATCATTGTGCCACTGTGCCGTCCATGTAATGTAATGGAGAATGTAATGTAATGGAGGAAGCATACTTCTTGGACTTGAACATACTACTGATACCAACCCAAAAACCCTGGAAATATTTGGCAGGTCAGGCAAAATCTGTGGAGATCAGGTTGTTGGTCTTGCCTTGTGACTGATGGAAGTTGGTGATCTCATAAATATAGAGGCAGAGGAAGGGAGGAGAGGTGAAAAGTGCAAAAAGGGAAGCCTGTGACAGGATGGAAAGCAGAAGAGTTTAAATGACATTGCAAAATTCTAGCTCATGGTTCATGTGTTTTTGAATATAACTTCCAGGTTTTGGAAATTAAAGTAGAATTTCCCAGTCTGGCCTCATTATATGCAGAACGGGAAAATGTGGACAGTAAGGAGGAACTTTTTCCATCCCACCTGCCACAGGAATCACAGCCGGCGGGGAATGGACCGTGCAAATGTCCATCGACCTCGGGTGGGATTTCCCGGTTTTGGGGTGAGTGCAGTTGCAAAACCCTGCCCTAAATGTCAATTGAGCTCTCCAAACTTTCCTGTCCTGCCCATGATAGTGCTAGCTGCTAGCAGAAGGCAGCATGGTGGCACAGTGATAAGAACTGCTACCACAGAACACCAGGGACCTGGGTTCAATTCCCAGCTTGGGTCACTGAGTGGAGTCTGCAAGTTCTCCCCGTGTCTGCATGTGTATCCTCCGGGTGCTCCAGTTTCCTCCCACACTCCAAAGATGTGTGGATTAGGTGCGTTGGCCATGCTAAATTCTCCCTCAGTGTAACCCGAACAGGCGCTAGAGTGTGGCGACTAGGGGATTTTCAGAGTAACTTCATTGCTGTGTTAATGTAAGCCTACTTGTGACACTAATAAATAAACTTTTACTCTAACTGGAAAATCCTAGTCTTAATGTTTTAATCATAGAAAACTGTCGGAAAAATTGAATTTAAAACTGGTAAACAGCTGATGTAAATCAAAGCAAATACCCTGCAAGGTTATTACATTTAAAATGTCACAACGGTCAAAAAACAGCAATTGAAGAAATTTGAACAATACATAATATAGATGAATACAGACACTGAAAATGGAAATAGAAAAGGGAAACAGAGAAAAGAAACTGACCTCCCAGTTATTAAAAAACTGAACCTGTTATCTAGAAAACAAAACTTCTGGGCAGATTGAAACTGTTTGAGGCTACATAAAGGGATGCAGAGCTATCCAAGCTCAGTAGTTGCAGTTTGGACCTGATGCACTTTACAGCTTACTAAGAGATAGTCAATGTAAATGATCATTATTAGCACTTTAGATGACAGTACTTTAAGCAGAGCAAAAAAAAACTTCATCAACCACTGTGTGGAATGTTGTGAGGGAACAAAAACTGGACGATTGCCTAGTTTGATGTTAGTGGAAGAATCTACAGTGGGCCTCACAGAGTCTTGAGGCAAAGAAAGCATCCTATGACACTAAGGGACAATTTTAGCATGGGAAATCAACCCAATCTGTACATCTTTGGACTATGGGAGGAAACTGGAGCACCAGGAGAAAAACAACGAAGACGTGGAGAAAATGTGCAAACTCCACACAGACAGTCACCTGAGTCTGGAATTGAACCTGGGACCCTGGTGTTGTGAGGCAGCAGTGCTTACCACAGTGCCACAATGATGCCCCTTTATTAGGAAAAGGACTGGAAAAAGTAACAAATAATACTCAATTCATAACATGTTAGAGTATTGAGACTGTTTTTTTAAATATCTTTTATAAACAATAAAGTTTGCTTTTTAAAAATGAATATGAAATCTTGTGGCATGTTTCAATTGGGTAAAATTAGGTGTTCAGATTTCTCCGCAAATGTTAATGGTCTACATGTTATCCATTAAAACATATCTGTGATCTCAAGGGCACTGAGTGTTCATTGTGCGAACTTTACCCAGTTATCTAATAATCAAGAGAATGCACCAATGGAAGGAATGGTTTCATGATACATACATTGTCACATCATAGCACACTTCATTTCATCAGACACAGTGCCTGTTGCAATTCTTAGCCTGGGATAATTCTGGGTCAATGTCAGTTCATTTCTATTTATTATTCCTCACTTGAGGCAGTTTTTTTTATTCATTCATGGAACACGACCAGCATTTATTGCCCATCCCTATATGCCCTTTAAGAGCAGTTGAGAGCCAACCATATTGCTGTGGCTCTGGAGTCACAGGTAGGCCAGACCAGGTAAGATTTCCTTCCTGAAGGGACTTGAGTTAACCAGATGGGGTTTTTCCAACAATCAACAATGGTTTCATGGTCACCAGTAGATTCTTAGTTCCAGATGTTTTTCTTTATTGAATTTAAAGTCCAGCTATCTGCCATGCCAGGATTTGAACCTCGGTCCTCAGAACATTAGCTGAGTTTCTGGATTAATAGTCTAGCAATAATACCTCAAGGCTATCGACTCCCCAGTGGTCTCCAATAAATTGACACTGAATATTACATTGGAGTTAGTACTCAGAGCTGGTCTTTCAATCCAAATTGTTGGTGTTTATCATCCACATGAACTGCAGTCTGAATACCATGGATCCGTCCTGTTCACATAATAATGTATTTGAAAGCCTCATGGGCTTCTTTGTGAAAAGTTAACCAACCAGATCACCATAGCCATCTGTGTGTGGAGCCACAAGAAATGGGTGAGATTTTTAATTAATCTTTCTCCTCGATGTTTACTGAAGAGAAAATCAGGGATGTTGAAGTAATAAGGGATACAAGTGGCGATGTCTTGGGCCATATGCATAGGAAGGAGGTATTTGCAGCCATAAAGCACAATAAGGTAGATAAATTCCCTGGGCCAGATCAAGTGCATCCTCGGATCTTGTGGGAGGCTAGGGAAGAAATTGCAGAGGCCTTTGCAGAGATATTTGCTTCATCCAAAGATGTGTGAGTTAGGTTGATAGGGCCATGCTGAATTGCCCCTTCGTGTTGGGGATTTAGTAGGGTAAATAAGTAGCGTTATGAGGATAGGGCCTGGATAGGATTGTAGTTGGTGCAGACTTGATGGGCCAAAAGGCCTCCTTCTGCACTGTAGGGATTCTATGATTCTATAATCTCATTCCATTGGCAAAGTTCTGGAAGACTGGAGGGTGGCTAATGTTGTTCCATTATTTAAGAAGGGTAGCAAAGACAAGCCAGGGAATTACTGGCCAGTGAGCTTGACATCAGTGATGGGTAAGTTACCGGAGGGGATTCTTGCTAGATGTTTGGGCAGTTCAGCTTAATTTTCACTAAAAACCAATCTGCAAATTTCAGATTTTCCGTTCAACCTCCCAGATTTTTCTTGGCTGACTCTGTAAAGTTGAATTTTGTTGGATACTTAGAATAACCTGTGTTCACAAATACAATCCTATATTTTGTGGTTCAGTGCTGACTAATCATTTTGACTATCAGTGGAGTACCAACATTTAGATAATCAGGGTCTGATTCAGGATAGTCAGCAAGGCTTTGTGCGTGTGAAGTCATGTCTGATGAATATTTTAGAGTTTTTTGAAGAGGTAACCAAGAGGATGAATGAGGATAGGGCAGTAGACGTTGTCTATATGGACTTTAGCAAGGCATTTGACAAAGTCCTGCACAACAGGCTAGTCTGGAAGGTTAGGTCACATGGAATCAGGAAAAGTTAGCTAATTGGATTCAAAATTGGCTCAATGGTAGAATGCAGAGGATCAAAGGTTGTTTCTCGGACTGGAGGCCTGTGAATAATGGCCTCAAGGCTTGGTGTTGGGACCCTTGTTGTTCATTATTTATACAAATGATTGGGATGTGAATTTACAAGTCATGGTTAGTAAGTTTGTGGAGAGTTATCAAAAATTACAGGGGGATCTTGATCAGTCAGGGGAGTGGGTCAAGGACTGGCAAATAAATTTGAATATAGATGAGTGTGAGGTGTCGCATTTTGGAAACTCAGACTAGAATAGGACTTTTACATTGAACGGTAGGGCCCTGGGGAGTGTTGAGGAACAGAGGGACCTAGGAGTTCAAGAACATAGTTTGTTGAAAGTGGCATCACAGGTAGACAAGGCGGTGAAGAAGGCTGTGTGGCACAGTGGCCTTCATCAGTCAGGGCATTGAGTATAGGAGTTGGGATATTATGTTGTAGGTGTATAAGTCATTAGTGAGGCTGCACTTGGGAGTATTGTGTACTGTTTTGGTCACTCTGTTATAGGAAAGACATTGATAAACTGGAAAGAGTGCAAGGAAGATTACAAGGCTGTTGGCCAGGACTAGTGGGCCTGAGTTATAGGGAGAGGTTGGCTAGGATAGGACTTTATTCCTTGGAACATAGGACAATGAGGGGTGACCTTACTGAGATGCATAAAATCATAAAGAGCATAAATTGGATGAATGCACATAGTCTTTTTCCCAGGGAACGGGAATTGAAAACTAGAGGGCATAGGTTTAAGAGGGGAAAGATTTAAAAGGAAGGTGCAACTTCTTCATGCAGAGGGTGGTGCGTATATGGAATGAACCGTCAGACAAAGTGGTTGAGGCAGGTTCAATAGCAACATTTAAAAAGCATTTGGATAAGTACATGGCTGGGACAGGATTAGGGGGATATGGGCCAAATACAGGCAATTGGGACTAGCTGAGATGGCACCATGTAGGGCATGGACCAGTTGGGCTGTTTTTGTGCTGCATTGCTGTATGACTCTATGTGAGAATTTTCCCATCCCACCAGCCATGGGAATCGGAACAGGGGAACACGGACTATGCAGATGTCGGTTGACCTTGGACAGGATTTTCTGGCTTTGGAGTGAACGTGGACAGAAAGTCCTGCCCTATGACTCTCTTGTAAAAAAATCTTATGTTTAATCCTGCATCTGTGTTGTGTCATTTCCCACGGCTCAACCAATGGAAACGTTCTATATGGAAATGTGCTTACAATGACGTTTGCATTAAAGTGATTGGTAGAGAGCTTCTATTACGACATTGGCAGTGGGCAAAAAAACCTCCTCTGTACAATAATGCTCCTCGTCCATTTAGTAGATACCCCACGTAATTTTGTACAACAGTAACTCCGGAACTATATAAATATATATGAAAGAAGGATGGGTAAATTGTCTGACACACTGATTCCAGAGACTGTCCTGTCCGAACACAATGTAATCTTTGGAAACTACCCCTGCCATTCCCTCTATGCACCATGCAATCTGTTAAGAGAAGCAAAACACAGGAAAAAAAGTGTAGGTGAATTTTGGAAAAGAAATAGCTTAGGCAATTGTTCTTTAATTTGAAAAAGTGCTTAATTTAGTTCCAAGAGACTACAGTATTTGAATGACAAACCCCGGCATACTATTCGCTCTCTGGAATTTGTCCATCTCCCTTCTGACTGCTTTGTAGCAAAACTGTGCTCACAGAAGACATCAGAAATTCACATGTTGAGAACTCCCTGAAATTAAGGGTTTCCTCGTACTGAACCTACCGGATTGCACTTGTAACTTTTATTTTCCATAACACTTCCTAACCTATCTAACTTTACTGGTGCAATTGCCTCTTTACATCATGGAAAGGATAAACTTTGAGTTCCACTTATCAGCCACCGTCTTATAAACTTTAACACACAAAAAAAGGAAAGACTGATTTACTCAGATCTTTGTTGTCAACAAAATGTATTTTGTTGTATCTATCCAACATTACCAATAATCTCGAAACGGCACCGTCACAACACAAACAAAATCTAAAATTATTTTTTTCTAAATGTCGTTAAAATCTATTACACAAAATTCAGTAATTTACTTATTGGGCAAGAAAATAATTGAGATATATGCAGCTCCATAATTGGCAGCTCAACCCCAACCTCTGCCATTCAGCATAATAAGGTCAATCTATCAGCTAGGGCACTCAGTCTCTCAGGTCAGCCTGGGCATCCAGCTAAACTAGCCAATATCAAAGAGGTGTTCATGGCCCTTTGTTTATCTGCCCATAATCCCTTTGCCACGCCAATTAAGCCCTTTGTGGCACGGCAGAATGTCTGTGGCTGAGGAAGCCTGTCTCAGCTAATGCATATATCAGCAGTTTGTTGTTCTGAAGGCACTTCTTGGGAATAAGCAGTCTCTTGTGATCTTGTACTTCATTTGCTATTCAAGAAATACATCAGATTGGCAAGTAATTTACTAAATCCAACTTCATTTTGGAATACGGAATGACCCAGACGTGGCCAATGCGCCTGAGTTTCCAGTTGGCTAAAATTAATCTGGACTAATTTCCAATGTAGCCTACAGTTAGGCAGCTGGCTCACCACTGAATTCCACTCACATTTGAAGTGCTTAATCAAATAACTGCAAGTTCCTCTTGTCTCTCCCTTCCCTTAACCAATCTTTACCTCTACTCAGCCTGGCCACTGTCTAGGGCTGACTGAAAAAAACTGAACATACAAAAATATTTTTTTCAGGTCATATTCAGAATGCACGTGCAAAAATCAACAGTGATTTATTTGTGCTTTCAATTTTCATCCACAACCTTCCACATACCAGCAAGATGTGAAAGGAAAGAGTTTGGAGTAATTTAAATGCTGGTGATATTGGTTTGGTATTGATTCAGGCACCCATCATATTTTTTCCACAATTCCACCTTCCAGTGAATGTGATATTGGCCACTTTCTACCATTGGTCAAAGCCAAAGTTGTCCAACTGTAATTCTGAGGATAAAAATGAGTGGGGAAGGTGATTGCAATCTCCTCCTCTATCCAGCTGCATTTAATACCAACTGTAGTGGAGACATGCAGCAAGTACAAGATGATCGGAAGCTATCCTACCTAAGACGTGGTGTGGACTATATCCATGGCACTGGGAGTTGCTGCTATCCACTTCTGGCCGCATTGAAGCACCACGTACACAATGTACTATCAGATTTCTCCATGTCAGGTTGTTGGTCCGTCAACAATAGCCTCCGCATCATTCAGGCACAAGTGTTTTTTCAAATAGCAAGCTTTAGTAGACATTAACTAACAGCAATGATGTTCTCCTTCCGTTGGTCGACTGCATTTCATTAAAAAATAACAATTAATGGGCCCCACCACCTTCCCCCCCCCCCCACAATTCCACCCTCCGTGTTTCCTCCAAAAAACATTCAAGGTGATCAGGTCTATAACCTTTGTGGGTAAGGGTTAAGGTTAAAGGAGATTCAGCTGCCTCCTAGACTGTTGTATCTATTGGAGTGAACAGATTCTAACTGCATACCAATCAACATGCATGCACTCACAACTGTCATGCTCTATCATCCCGGCAAGCTGCCCCATTGAGCTTGTTCATGCAATATCCAAATCTCTTTGGCCTCCAATTCTGTCTTACAGATTTGTTATTGTCTCTCTCATGTATTCCTTACAGCTTTGTGTGTTAGCATTGAATGACTTCCAAACCAGTTGCTGTATCAGTTACTGTGATACCTTGAGGCCGTGTCAAGTGCAGCTGTTATCTGGCTGCTGGATTTGCTAGGATGTTTTAGTTTTCAAACTGCTTTTTTGTTCATCTGCAGATACAAACCTCAGTTTCCCCATTCTTCACATTCAGGACCTGGTTAACATGCTGTAGCAAAGCACACTGGGATACTTGGCTACTTACATCACTGCTAAATTCGCAAACACAATGCTTTTACGAGTGCACTTTGTCTGCCCCATATTACCTGAGACTACAACTCCTCAAGGAGGGGACCTCGACCCACCTTCAACAGTCATTCCCTCCACCACCGATGCTCAGTGGGGGCTGTATGTGCCATCCACAAGACGCGCAGCAGCAACTCGCCAAGGCTCCTTCGACAGCACCTTCCAAATCCGTGAATGCTACCACCTAGAAGGAAAAGGGCAACAGTTGCATCAGAACATTACCACCCGCAAGTTCCCCTTCAAGTCAGATATCATCCTAACTTGAAATCATATCGCTTTTCTTTCATTGTTGCTGGGTCAAAAGTCTGGAACTTCTTTCCTGACAGCACAGTGGGTGTACCAAAATAACATAGACTGCAGCAGTTTAGGTAGACTGATCACTGTCACCTTCTCAAAGGCAATTAAAGATGGGCAATAAATATTGGTCTGGACAAAGATGTCACATCTCATAAATCAATTAAAAGAAAACTTAACACTAGTTGTTGGCCTTCCCTAATTTCTTGCAAGGAGTTGTTGGTATTGAGCTAAAACCCTATAGTCCATGTGGTGTGTAGCTACACTCATAGTGTTGTTAGGGAGAAAGTTCCAGGTTTTGGAGTCAGCAATCATCAGGATAGATTTGCCAGACCACCAAATCTCAACAGTGGCAATATTGCATGAGAAAAGAGTGCTGACAGATTGAGAAACAATATAATTCCATGCCAGGATGGTATGTGATTTGGTTGCTTCTGTGCATCTGCTGCCCTTCTCCTTCTGGCTGGAAGAGGGTAGTGGCTTTAAAATGTACTTTTGAATAAGCCTTGGCAATATGTTGCAGGGCATCTTGTAGGTAATCCACCCTGCAGATACTGTGCAGCAGTGGTGGAGGGAGTGAATGTTTATAGTGGTGAACGAGGTAGCAAGCTGCTTTACCCTGGATGTTGTCAATTTTCTTGAGTGTTGCAATCCTGGATTGAATTTTGACCAACAGCCTTCACAGCACAATTTACTCGAAATATTAATAACAGCTGTAGTGTTTGGTATTAGTTTTATTATTTGCTCAGGAGAATCAGAATGGCTGCCAAACCTGGTCATCCAGTCATGTGGGCATACTCCATCATTTCCTGCCTTATAGATTGTGGAAAGGCTTTGGGGAGTGAGGGCGTTAGTTAGTCACCGCAGAATTCCCAACCTCGAGCCTACTCTGGCTAGACACAATAAGAAGTCTCACAACACCAGGTTAAAGAGACTTCTTACTGTGTGTACTCCAATCCAACGCCGGCATCTCCACAGCATGACTAGTCTGGCTAGTCCAGATCAATTGAATTTCTGGTCAATAGTAACCCCCCAGGGTGTTGATGGTTTGAGATTCAGTGATATTTAAGGGGAAATGACTAGATTCCCTCTAATTGGAGATGGTTATTGCCTGGCATTTGTGTGACATGCATGTTACTTACTACCTATCAGCCCAAGTCTAAATGTTATATCGGTTTTGCTGCACAGACTGCTTTGTTATCTGAGGAGTTGTAAATGGAACTGAACACTGGGCAATATTCACGGAGTTATCAGTTGCACTTCCAGCAACTTGAAGCAGAATTCTTTCCTTGGGGTAAAGGACAATTTCCAATTAACGCACCATGGAATTTTCAACTCCAGCAAATACTCCAGCATATTTTGGGTTAATGTGTTATTATATTGACCAGATTATGACTTGTAATTTTAATTGTAACAGTATCGTGATTTAGTACAGATGGGATGATTGATAATTTTTTTTTTAATTCATTCATGAGACATGAGTGTCATTGGCTGGCCAGCATTTGTTACCAATCCCTAGATGCCTAAGGACAGTTGAGAGTCAACAACATTGCTGTGACTTTGGAATCACATGTAGGCTAGACTGGGTAAGGACAGCAGACTTTCTACCCTAAAGGACATTACTGAATCAAACGGCTTTTTCCCAACACTTGACAATGGTTTCACGGTTATCAGCAGATTCTTAATTCCAGATTTTTTTTATTGAATTCAAATTCCACTATTTGCCGTGGTGGGATTCGAACCCAGGTCCTCAGAACATTAGCTGAGTTTCTGGATTAATAGTATAGCAATAATACCATCAGGCCATTGCCTCCCCTAAAACTGAGAAAGCATAAACATTCCTTTAACTAACTCTTGTAAATTAATGTTTCACATTTCAAAGCTTATTTACATGTGGAAATATATCTGTCCAGACAATTGAAATACATGTTCATTAACTCACAGCAATTTGAATCTGCTTTTATATTGTGAGTATTCAATTTTTAGTGAAGCAACTTATTTCTAATCAGGAATTTAGTAATTCATTCTATTTTATAGTACTTCTGAGCAAATAATAAAACTATAATTATGCACTGTAGCTATCATTAAGATTTCCAGTTGACTGTGTTATCAACTTTGCCCATTGCTTGGTTGCGGACGAGCTAAAATGAATTCCAGTTAAACGTTGTGAAGATTACAGCAATCATTATCAACTCCCAACACAAAGAATAACCCCATGTCACCAATTCCTCTCCATGTTCAACAAATTGCAGACTGGCTAAACTGCGGGCAATCTTAACCATCCACTCAACCTTGTATTGAGTTTCCAACCCAATCTCCTCTCCATCTACTACCTACATCAACATCAGTCACATTGCCTCTGCCCTTAGCCTTTCTGTTGCTGAAACAATCATTCGTGTTTTATTCATCTAACCTCAAATATTCTAATACTCCCCTGGCTGATTTCCCATCCTCTACCATCCTTACACTTCAGCTCAGTTAAAATGATGCAGTTCGCATCTTAGCCTGCAATGAAGTTTTTGAAGTTTATTTATTAGTCACAAGTATGGCTTATATTAACACTGCAATGAAGTTACTGTGTAATTCCCCGAGTCGCCACAGTCCGGAGCCTGTTCGGGTCAATGACCTAATCAGCATGTCTTTCAGAATATGCGAGGAAACTGGAGCACCCAGACAAAACCCACGCAGATATGGGGAAAATGTGCAAACTCTACACAGACAGTGACCCAAACCGGGAATCGGACCTGGGTCCTGGCACTGTCAAGCAGCAGTGCTAACCACTGTGCTATTGTGCCACCCCATGCCATCTCTCCCGCTTTCCTCATTGACCAGCATTGACACTGTTGTCCCTTTCAGAAGCTCAACGCGCAGATGAGGCAGGTACCCAAATGTCATAATGTGTCCAGGAGCTACAGTCTCTCTCTGCATCATAATACCACAGAAAATATGATGGGGCAATCTTACCAAAAAAATTCAAAATGTCGAACAAGCATGAAAACAGGAAAGTTTTAGATCTGTTTTTTGGGTGAATGTAAATATGCAATCTTACATTTAATTTGTGCAAAAAATGATGCACAATCTGATTCCCACCAGTAGAGAGAGGGGGTAGGGCCTAAGCTCAGTGGAAAGCTGGCTGCTCACACTAGAGGGCGCAATTGCACATGCACAGATCTCTCTCAGCTCTGTGCAACAGAACAGAGAGAGATCTATCAGGCACCACCCCCCCCCTCCCCTGGATATCATGTACTTCCCCAATTGCTGGCCTCCCCAGACAGCCAATTCCAACCGCCCACAGTTTGTTCGGTCACTGCCCAAAGCCACCTCAACACGGCCTGGTCAATCGTCACCCAAAACCCACTCGCCCCATGGCCTGGTCGATCACTAGTTGCAGAGTGCACAAAATCTGCCCCCCCCCCCAATCTTCCCTCTTCTTAAGTCCATCCCCTTAAACCACACCCCTTGGCACTGCCAGGTGCGAGGCTTATCATGGTGGGTATCCAGGCCTGGTAAAATTGAGAGAGGTGAGAAACCAGGCGAGAACTTTATTTTTCAACTCTCCTGTGATCGTACCGGCTTGCCCATCCATCAACTAGTGGGGTGAGAAGGTAAGATTGCCCCTGATGTGTCTGGAGATTTCTCTAAACTGTTCCACTGATTTAGCTGTAAATGAACCCCATCAGAGATTCTCAATCAATCCACTTAACCAATTTGTGTCACATATAGACAGCCCAAGAATATCACATATAGATAGCATCAGGATATCACCTATACAGAGCACAAGAATATCACCTACAGATAGCATAAATATATCACCGATACATCACATCAGCATATCACATATAAATAGTACAACAATATCACCTATAGATAGCATAAGGATATCATAGTGATATCGCCTATAGATAGCATAAGGATACCACAACATTATCGCCTATAGATAGCATAAGGATATCACAGCAATATCATCTACAGATAGATTATGGATATCACAGTGATATCACCGATAGATAGGATAAGGATATCACCTTTAAAGAGCAGAAGAATATTACCTATAGATGGTATAAATAAATCTCATATAGATAGCATTAGAATATCAGTACGACTCCCAAAGTATCTCAAAGTAAAAATTCTTATCCTCTTGTTTGGCTCCATTCACAGCTTTCACTCTCCTCATCTCCAAAAAATTACATAGCTCTTCCAAATTCTTGTTTCTATGATGATTACTCCAGTGCATCGCTCTTCCCTTCATCTCAGCATAAAGGGCTGCAGAGGCTTATACCTTGCATCTCCAACTCTCCATCCTGTTTGAAGTCTTCCTTAAAAGCCAACACTTCAACTAAGTTTTTGGTTACCTTAAACTTGTTTCTTTGGCATCACATCCGATGACACCTTTTCACATTTTCGACTTCAAATGCGCTATGCAAAAACAAATTGGTGCTTAGCTAACAGTCACATCAGCACTGGCTCAGTGGTTAGTATTGCTGCCTCACAGCACTGGGGACCAGGGTTCAATTCCCAGCTTTGGTTACTGCTTGTGCAGAGGCTACGCATTCTCCCCGTGTCACTAGTTGCAGAGTGCACAAAATCTGCCCCCCTCCAGTCTTCCCTCTTCTTAAGTCCATCCCCTTAAACCACACCCCTTGGCACTGCCAGGTGCGAGGCTTATCATGGTGGGTATCCAGGCCTGGTAAAATTGTGAGAGGTGCTCCAGTTCCTCCCACTGTCCAAAAGACATGCAGGTTAGGTGGATTGGCTATGCTAAATTCTTCCTCGGCGTACCTGAACAGGTGGCAACTAGGGATTTTTACAGTAACTTGATTGCAGTGTTAATGTAAGCCTACTTATGATTCTAATGAATAAACTTTAAACTTAAAAAATGTACATGTGGTGTTGAACTTAAAAAATGCCCAAACTTCTTCCTTCTTTAGTTCTCTTGCAGTTCACACTACCTACAGCTAGTCAGAATGACACACCACCCATCTCTGGGCCTTTGTTAATTTCATCCTCATACCAACTGTTAGGTGTTGTAAATGCACAACCAGAGTGAATGCTCTGCCAATTTTCTATCTTTTCTTGTAGTGGAGAAACTAAGTTAAACATCTACCAGAGATTGTATCTACACCACCAAAGTAAAGAACTCAAGAATCGTGGGCAGAAGTTTGTGTTCCAGCACTTTGTGGCACAGGGGAGGATATGGCCCAGTGGTATTATCACTAGACTATTAATCCAGAAACACAGCTGACGTTCTGAGGACCTGGATTCGAATCCCGCCTCAGAAGGTGGTGGAATTTGAATTCAGTAAAAACATCTGGAATTAAGAGTCTACTGATGACCATGAAACCATTGCCAATTGTCGAAAAAAAAACCCATTTCATTCACTAATCTCCTTTGGGGAAGGAAATCTACAGTCCTTACCTGGCCTGGCCTACATGTGATTCCAGAGCGACAGCAATGTGGTCGATTTCAACTGCCCTCTGAAATGGCTGAGTAAGCCATTCAGTTCAAGGGCAAGTGGGGATAGTCAGTAAATGTTGTCCTGCCAGCGATGTCCATGTCCCATGAATGAATCAACAAAATGTTCATTGAGCATCAAACCACTGAATGCCAGACAAAATTTTCTTAAAGACTTTGGGGGACAAAAAAGATCCCTCTTACTTGAGGAAGGTTACAGTTAGCATAATAAATGCAAGCTTCATTCAGCAATTTGAATCTGTATGCATTTAAGAAAAATGTTCTTGTGATATTGTCAACATAGGCAACATATGTTAGTCACATGAGTCACATGATGACTAGTTAAAATCATTTATAGAGGGCAGAATTCTCCCATCCTGTCCAGAGAAGGTGTCGTGGTGGGTGAGAACAGAGAATTGAGTGGCAGGCAAAAAGTCAGAAACCCCCTGGCATACAAATAGTTTGTGATCCTGCCAATGGCAGGTTAATGGCCAATCAGGTGAACTGCTGAGTAATAGCATGAATATCATTTACACTTATTACCATCTCATGAATACTCATTAAATTAGCATCACGCCAGCAGGAAATCATGTCGCACTGAGTTTGATTTGTAAAAGTGTCATCGAATCAAGCTCTGCTGGAAAATTCAAGGTGAGTGCAACACTAATGGATTATCTTCGATAACGTTGCACCAGTCTTTTCGTGACCATGACACTGACCATGGCGGGGAGGGGGGGCAGTGGCGTGGTTTCAGAGTAGTCTGCTCTTGGTGAATGATGTGGAGATGCTGGTGTTGGACTGGGGTGAACACAGTAAGAACTCTCACAACACCAGGTTAAAGTCCAACAGGTTTATTTGGTCGCGCACGCCACTAGCTTTTGGAGCACTGGCCCTTCATCAGGTGAGTGGGAGTTCTGTTCACAAACAGGTCATCTATGTCTTTATATGTCTTTGTATCGCACTTCAGTAGCGATGCGTCGAGGTGCCAGGGTCAGAGTGTCCACCACGTCAACTATGGGATCCGGTATTACTGGGGAGGCTGGAGAACAACAGGAAAGAACTCATACTTCATAACGTGAGGTTCCAGGCAGATGTCGGGAATATAAACAGTTGCGCAGAACCTCCGCCTTGCTCTATTGGAGTTATTGTATAGTTCTAATTCAAATGTGGAATTGATTGTGAATGGGGAGGGCCTGACGCAGCTTGGGTGGAGTGCACTATTGCACTAAGGGATCCTTTATGGATGCGTTCTCTAATCTGCTGGTGCTGTGGTAGAGATCTGGAGTCTTATTGTAGAAAGATGAAGAAGATCTCCTGATAAAGAAAGCTATTGGAAGTCCTGTGAAAGATACACAGAGAATTTAATGGCTTCACATCACATTTGCAGCATATTAGCATTAACACATGGGAGTGTATTTGAGAATACAGCTCATTGTGGAGGAAGTACAGCTGCAGCATACATGGCATTCCAGCAAAAGAGGCCACTCAGGTACTCTCCAGAATTGGTATTCCGAATAGGCCAAGGAACACCCAATAATTAATCAGCAGCAATGCTTTTTTAAATTCATTTATGGGACATGGGTGTCACTGGCTGGGCCAGCATTTATTGCCCATCCCTAATTCCCTCCATTTCAGAGGGCATTTGAGAGTCAACCACATTGCTGTGGATTTAGAGTCACATGTAGGCCAGACCAAGTAAGGACAGCAGATTCCCTTTCCTAAAAGACATTATTGAACCAGATTGGTTTTTCTGACAATCAACGACGGTTTCATGGTCAGTAGGGAGGTCTTGCTGCGGCTATATAGGGCATTGGTGAGGCCGCAGCTGGAGTACTGTGTGCAGTTTTGGGCTCCGTACTTACGCAAGGATATTTTGGCCTTGGAGGGAGAGCAGAGGAGGTTTACTAGGCTGATGCCGGAGTTGAGGGGGTTGAGCTATGAGGAGAGGCTGAATAAACTAGGCTTGTACTCGTTAGAGTTTAGAAGAATGAGGGGAGATCTCATTGAGACATATAAGATGATGAATGGGATGGATAGGATAGAGGTGGAGAGACTCTTCCCGCTCAGAAAGGACAGTAGGACTAGGGGGTACAGCCTCAAGATAAAGGGGGGGCGGTTTAGAACGGAGTTGAGGAGGAACTTCTTCACTCAAAGGGTGGTGAATCTCTGGAATTCTCTGCCCGTTGAAGTGGTGGAGGCTGCCTCGCTAAATATTTTTAAGACGCGGGTTGATGGGTTTTTGATAAGCGAGGGGATTAAGGGTTATGGGGAGAGGGCGGGAAGGTGAACTGAGCCACGACAGATCAGCCATGATCTTATTGAATGGCGGGGCAGGCTCGAAGGGCTAGATGGCCTACTCCTGCTCCTATTTCTTTTGTTCTTATTTGATATTTTAATTCTAGATTTTTTTTAATTGAATTCAAATTTCACCATCTGCCATGGCAAGATTTGAATCCAGGTTCACCAGATCTTGTTCTGGCTCTGTGCACTACTAGTCCAGTGACAACACCCCTCTGCCATTGCCTCCCCAATATTGTTAATTGGATCACCGAGCCAGGTAAGGTAGCACTTGTCATTCAAACATGTTCACACTAATCAGGGATTTGATGTCATGTTTTCAGGCTAGTCACTTCAACACGGGTGGTAGTGCCTCAAAAACAGACAGAATTAGCAACAATGCAAATAGGACCGAAACCATTGGACTTCCTACCGGTAGCAGATTATGAGCCTCATGTTCTCAGACCAATCATCCACAACGTCTTCAAAGTTCCATTTCAAAGAGGAAGTAAAAACATAAATGAATCCAGAATTCAATGTTGTCTTTTTGAGGGTCCTAACACGATAGAGGAGGCGAAGGAGAGAGAGGCCTCCTTTGGGAAGCCACATCTTCTGTCCACGATCAAAGGGAACAAGAGCAAGAACAAGAGAGTGTGGAAAAGAGACCCAGATAACGGAATTGAATTGCCAAGCCAAGGGTATATCGAGGCAGACCTTCATATTTACAAATGAATGGAAACAATACCATAACTTCTAATTTTCCAGGCCCTGCCACCACCTTCCTCTGCATTGTGGGAGCTTCAGCTCCATTGCACTGACCTCTTTACTCCTGTACCATGCTACCATGCTAGGTCCTGACTTTTATACAGCTGTTGTAAACCCTGCCAGCGCAAAGTAAAGTCACACCAGAGAGGGGCGAGACGCTAGCTGGGGGTGGAGTTTCTGGTTATTAATTAGATGTTAAGGTCTGTAAACACATCTCAACGTCCGTTTTGCTGATTTCCAGTGTGGATCCATCAACATTAAAAAACTTAGACTGGGAAGTCCTGATGCCCAGTGCGAATCCATGAATTGGCTGCCACTCGAATCTCCCGGCCCAATGCGCTAAAAAAGCAATGCAGGCGGATAGGAGAATCATCCCCATTATGTTAAAAGTGCTGAAAGATGGAGAGGAAAGGGACTTTCAGTATCCTACAACCACTTATGTGAAAAAGTATACTTCCCGATGTTGTGTCTGAGCGGCCAATGTCTAATTGTATAAACATTGTCCCTTTATTCTGCATTCCCCCACCAGATGAAACACTATTATTCACATTCGCCCATTTATCGCTTTAAGAATCTCAGTGAGATATCTAAGTTGAAGAGAACGCAAGGCAAGTTATGATGATAAAAGCAGGAAAAACACCCACCAGATGAGGCAACGTCTGTGCAGAGAGAAACAGGGCCTATTTCTACTAGCACGTTGTGCCCGTTTTTGGGCACGAAAACCTGGTAAAGTCGAGCATGAGGTGAATAGTGCGATCCGTGCCTGCCTCCGCACCAGATCCCCCTTTACTAGGGCCCCAAAATGGCTGAAATGAGGACTGCGCCCGAAACGGGCGACACCGTCATTTAAACATGCATTTGCATGCAATTAAATTGACTTAACGGGCTGCGCGCCCAACCTTATTGGCACTTCCTCTTTTACCACCACGCTCGCCCATCCAGAATCGGCACGGAACAGACATGCTTCATAGAAGTCCAGTTCGGGTGCTCCAGTTGGTGAGGAAGTAGGTGCCAAGCATCCAATGACTCTCTGTTTGAGATCGGTGGGGGGGAAGGGGGGGGTCTGCTGCCACTCTGCCTGAGATCGGCGGGGGGTTGGGGGGTGGGCGAAGTGGGGAGGGGCCCGCGATTGCTCTGGTGCCAGGCTGGTGGGGGGATAAGGGTGTCAGTAATATGGGGGTGTGCGGGGGGGGAGGTGGGGCAATATCTGTGGGAGCCAGGGGGAGGCATCATCCAACCTGGAAGGCATGGGGCAGGGGAGCAGTATTCTATCTTTTTTTTCTGTGCGTGTGCAATTGGAGGCACTGATTGGAGTTGCAGAGTTTCGGGCGCATTAAGCCCCACCCACAGGTTTCTGCAACGTGATTCGGAATTGCTGATATTTTTGCAGAGTGCATACGGGCACACCTCAGGATGGGTCTAAAAGTCAGATCTGAAAAGCTTCCAGTTTCAAATCCGCCCAGCACTTAGAATCAAAATGGTAAAATAGGGCCCACAGTGTTCCCAGCTCTGAGGAAAAGTGACCAAGCTGAAATGTTGACTACTTTCCAGCTTATTCCCTGTGCTTTAGGACCTTGTTTTGGATGCCCAGCGTCTGCAGGATTTGCAATCTGTCCTGGTACTCTAACCCTTCACGTGATCCTGGGTAATCTACGATGATTCCCTCCAAGGTCAAAAGAGCTTCTTCAAATTCAGTTCCCCATCTGCCAATCTGAACATAGTGGATGTTTGTGTCGGATCAACACAATTTATTCACTTAGGTCCTAATCCAATGTGGCTCACTGGAGGTCTGCCTTGTTGTGAAACATAAAATGCTAAGAAGGTTTTAGCCGGTGAGCCTTTGAATCCCCAGTATGTGTTCCTGTGAAGCTGTGCATTGGGAGCATGGAAATGAACATTTGCTGCATTCTTCTAATGTCTTTTTGGAAATCTGTTGAGGATTGCATCACAACACATCTGATCCTTTGCATCAGGGTAAAATAGTCACTTTGACTAAAACATTGTGATCACTTCAAATGCATCTATCTGATCTTGGCAAGGTGAATTAATTAAACAAAAGACATAATTTGCATACATATCATGCCTTTCATGTCGACAAGATGTCACAAAGCTCTTCACAACCAAGGGATAACTTTTGAAGTGCAGCTCAAATATCAGGGATGAGCATATTGTTAGTGCTGTCCAGCCCATTAAGAGGAAGGTGATCTCTGAATGGCAGAGATACCATTCTATAAATATTGCATTAGCTAAAGCTGTTTGCTTTTGTATGCTGCTATGATTGGCAGGCTTGGGGAATAAGCATACCATTAGGTATGTATTTTTTGTGTCACATCTAAAATTAAAGAAGATACACAATGTTCAGGCAGCATCTGTGAGGGGAGATACAGGATTTATATTTCCAGTCAATAGGTTTAGTCCAGGGGATCGGCTGCCCATTTAGCTAGAAGTTAGAATTGACCCAGGTCGGTGGTGGGCCAATTCGACCCAGTGTGCTGTGATACAATATGGTCCCATACGTGTGGCACAGTGGCATAGTGGTTAGCACTGCTGCCTCACGACACTAGGAACCCAGGTTCTACCCCGGTTTGGGTCACTGTTTGTGTGGAGTCTGCATGTTCTCCCCATGTCTGCGCGTGTTTCCTCCGGTGCTCTGATTTCCTCCTACACTCCAAAGATGAGTGGATTAGGTGGATTGGTGATGATAAAATGCCCCCTTAGTGTTAGGGGGATTAACTAGAGTAAAAGCTTGGGGTGAAGGGGATAGGGCCTGGATGGGATTGTGGTTGGTGCGGACTCGATGGGACGAACGGCTTCCTTCTGCACTGTAAGATTCTAATGCAGTGATCATGAATGTTGTATTTTCTTCCTGCTTTACCTTTCTTGTCACACACCTCATCACTTAAGCCTGTCAACCAAGTGCATAGGACTGCAGAAGAATAATTGACATGTTGACAGACATGGCCCAACAAAGCTTTCCAAACACCCAGAAATAAGCAGCCACATCCAGGAGTTAAAATATATACACCAAAAATCTCAGCAACACTCCAATGCTTCACAAACATTGGTGCGACAGGTGTTTAGATATTTCAAATGCATCCCCATGCCTAAATTGATAGTCAAGTGTTAATTATTTAGATACATAATTTGACCAGTTTTGAATAGAAATAATATGTCTGGCAAGTAGCAAGATAAAATACATGCCTTGGGTGCAAATAACCTAATTTTCAACTTCAGTGCATTCTGTTGAATTTCTTTGCCTGAAAATACTGTTTATCCAAAATAGCTCCGATATTCAATTCATCAGATTCAAGCTGAGATTTCCTAGGGGAAATTAATGTACAAAATGGCATGGTTAATACAAGGTTTCATTTAGTTTCCACAATAGCGTACTGTGGAAGATGTTTTACTTTTTGCATTTTGAACGAGATCAATTTTACATTTTAAATTGCGCATCTAAAAATAATTTACGTCTGTATTTGTCCTTCAAAAAAAAATGGTGTTTTAATTTGAGGTTAAAAAAAATCTGAGGAACGCAATTGCAATCTGCATCATTTTAAATGTCTCAACAGCAAGGAGAGATGATTGCTAGAATGCTTCATTGCAATTATTTCATTAATAATATTCGTGATCCAGATAAATGTATTTCATTAAGTGAATAATTTTAATTGTTAATTTAATTATTTTCACCTCGTTTCTTGATTGTTGCCTTTTGTCCATTGAATTCCAATTGAATTTCATTTCTTTTTAATCCTTGTGGAGTAATGCTTTATGAATAACATTGATTGAGCTATTTTAGTCTGAAATATTATTCCAAGCGTACGTTAGATTCTCATTGCTTAAAAGCTGTTCACATACTTTCCCTGGTCACTGCACTGTAATAAATCTGTTTTTATAAGATTGTAATGTATTACTTATTATAACATTATAGCATGAAACTGAATGCTATTATTGGCTGGTGTTAAATGAATGTATTTTTATCGCAACTGATATATGTTCGCATTACAAGAATTCTCTTGCAATTGTCAGCAGGTACTAGGCATGTCAAATATTTTCAATTCTCTGTACCGATATCTTTGCAAGCTTTCCCACATGTTGCAGAAAGTACACTGTCCCCTCAGCATATTGCTTCCTCTTTCACGCTCCCCTCTTCCAGTTACATTTTTCTCAGTACCTATTCATGCAACTGCAACACCAACTCATTCCTGCACCATTTTCCAGAATGTCAACCACTTTGGCTACATGAAGCTTCCTCAAGTCAGATATAATGTTCACTGCTCACAGTGGAGCCTTCTCCAGGCTGGAGAGGACCAAATGTGGTTGAGTAATTAACTGACCATCTC
The DNA here is from genome assembly GCF_965287045.1 of Carcharhinus amblyrhynchos. Taxonomy (NCBI): domain Eukaryota; kingdom Metazoa; phylum Chordata; class Chondrichthyes; order Carcharhiniformes; family Carcharhinidae; genus Carcharhinus; species Carcharhinus amblyrhynchos. The sequence goes on from NC_137337.1 coordinate 26,976,979, forward strand.
TATTCTAGTCACATGTATGACCCTGAGCTTCCTGCAGCTCACAACCTCAATCTACCATCTCTCACCACTCTGTACAGTCTGAACCCTCTATCCTTAATGTTCTGCACAGATTCAAAACAAGCATCAGCAATCAAGAGATTATCTTCCTAGGTTGCATTGCCAAGATATTGGAAAAATTACAGCTGGATTGGCCGTGGTTTTCCATGAATTATGAACTGGGAAATTTAGTTCAGGTATTTCTTTCTCAGCATGCTCTGAAGCCCTCTGACCTGGACAACAAAGGACTTGAGTAACGTCTGGACCTCAGCAAGGAATAGTGTAATGTGGGCGCACCTAATTGCATCTCAGGGGAAGGAAAAAGTAAAATATTGTGGATGCTGGAGTCTGAAACAAAAACAGGAAATGCTGGAAAATCTCAGCAGGTCTGTCAGCATCTGCGGAGAGAGAATCGAGCCAGTGTTTTGAGTCTGGATGACCCTTCATCAGAGGGAAGGGAAGGTATATTGACTTTTAAAGAGTCAGCATTAGTTTGCCTGGTTGACACACTGCGTGTCATTGCTTTTGGCTAAGCTCAAATGTCAATCAAGTCTAAGATGGGATGAAATGTTCTATCTTCTCAGCTTTTATCTTGTTTGTCTCTCTTGTGGGGACCTTGAATTGGATTCAGTTGGAATTTTAATTTGGTTTCTGGAGCAAGCGGGGAATGGGTTTGGGTTTCCCGGTCCATTCTGAACATTGGTTTCGTAACTTTAAGGGTGGAGTAAAAAATTTAAATAAAAATTGTGTGTCATGTGTGCCTGACCCCCCAGTTAACTGAGGATTAATAATCAATCACAATTGTTTGTATATCATACTACCAATAATAGAGTAAAGCAATGTTTATTTATTAGTCACAAGTAGGCTTACATTAACACTGCAATAAAGTTACTGTGAAATTCCTCTAGTTGCCATACAATGGCACCTATTCTGGTCAATAGACCTAACCAGTACGCCTCTCAGATTGTGGGACGTAACCAGAGCACCAGAGGACACCCACGCAGACACAGGGAGAACGTGCAAACTCCACACAATGACCCAAACTGGGAATCAAACCTGGATCCCTGGCGCTGTGAGGCAGCAGTGCTAACCACTGTGCCACTGTGCCACCCCGAATAAGGCAGCTTTGTGTGATACCCCATGTCACAAGTCATATTCTTTATCATTACGTTAATGAATCCACCTAGTACAAACCAATTACCATCAACAATATTTATCCCAAACTTCTTTTGATGTTGCATTGCCTGAAGCTTAAATCTACCTGACGGTGGCACAATGGTTAGCTATTCACAGCACCAAGGACCCGGATTCAATTCCAGCCTCTGGTCACTGTCTGTGTGGAGTTTGCACATTCTCCCCCTGTCTGCGTGGGTTTCTTCCAGGTGCTCCAGTTTCCTCCCACAGTTCAAAGATGTGAGGTTCAGGTGGATTGGCCATGATAAATTAACCCTAGTGTCAGGGAGATTAGCAGATTAAATATGTAGGGTTACAGGATTAGAGCCTGGCTGAGATTGTGGTTGATGCGGACTTGATGGGCTAAATGGTGTCCTTCTACACTGTAGGGACTCTATGATTCTATGATTAAGTTTTCTCACAACCAGTTAGTGTCCTCCGTACAATTAAGAAGGGGGATAGGTGGTGTAAAAAGACAAAGAAGGCTAGAAATTCACAGCACCATAATTAAGGTCTGTAAGGAATGAAGTGGAGTTAGTGTTCTGAGTGTAATGAAAAAGCAGACAGCTCTGCAGTTACTTTAATAAGGTTGGGGATAAAGGGAAACAAAAGACTTACAGAGATGTAGTTAATGGTTTTGGATGATTTTCTTAAGAGAAAGCTAAACTGAGGAAGTGACTGCTGAAGGTGTTAAAGGTCACAAAATTCAATAAGGCCTGAAAAAGGATTCAGGTGGATGCATGATTAACCCGTGCCCATTGCTTCTGATGCAGGCAGCATGTAAACCCCAGGTTACACTAAGAGAAGACACTGGGAGCAGTACGGAGGTCAACACAAGCAGTGTAAGCTACATGCAGTGCCAAGTGTTCAATGGCCTCACACAAGTGATCAGGGTCAGTGAATGCATCTTCAGGTGGCGTATTCTAAAACTCTACCACTGGCTTCACTTACAGCTCCAATTGCTACCCACTGCTTTCACTCGCCTAACAATCTCTATCAACCACAGCATAGACTTCACTTCTTATAACTTCACCGCATCCACTTCATTCCTTACAGATCTTAATTATGGTGCTGTGAATTTCTAGCCTTTTTTGTCTTTTTACACCACCTATTCCCCTTCTTAATTGTACGGAGGATGATAACTGGTTGTGAGAAAACTTAATCATTGAATCATAGAATCCCTATAGCGCAGAAGGACGCCATTTAGCCCATCGAGTCTGCACCAACCACAATATGCTGCTAGCCTCATATCTCACAGCTTGCACACACTGCCAGCCTTTCAATCAGAAACATCACCCAAACCGACAAACCTCACTTCCCCTTGCAGGACAAGAAGGATTGCCATAGAATCCTACACTGCAGAAGGAGGCCATTCAGCCCATCGAGTCTGCACTGACCACAATCCCACCAGGCCTCATCCCCATAATCGCATGCATTTACCCTGGCTAGCCCCCTGACTCTAAGGGGCAATTTAGCATTGCCAATCCACCTAACCCACACATCTTTGGACTGTGGGAGGAAACCAGAGCACCCAAAGGAAGCCCACGCAGACACGGGGAGAATGTGCAAACTCCACACAGACAGTGACCCAAGCCAGGAATCGAACCCAGGTTCCTGACACTGAGAGGCAGCTGTGCTAATCACTGTGCCACCATGCCACCCTATAGCCAAAAGGAACATCTGATATAACTGGTGAGGGGCAGGCGTGGCTGCAAGTCCTCCACCCAATGGAAGTAAAAATGGCAACCATTTCTTCTGATAAACTGTGGGTGGTGTAAGTGGTATCCCTTGGTTGTCCCATCTTCCTTCAACATAACCCATTTCTTTTGGGTTTCACCATTCAAATTCTCAGGAACTGCTACCTGACCAAGCAGAGTCTCAGGAGCAAGTCATGGAAAAGGAAGACTGAAGATGAAGAAGGATTGCCACTTGCTTTAACACTCACAGGCACCAGCTCAATTACTGACACTAGGTATAATTTGGGGGCCCGCTTAGAGATGGGGGGTGGGCTTCTCCAATGTCATTCACTTTGCCACCGCTGCCAGTGGGAATGGAGAATTTGGCACTCAGTCAAAACTTCATTCACTGCAGGGAGACCGGAGAATCCCAGCCACGGGTGAGGTAGGAGAGTTCTGGCCGGGATCCGCATGTGGTGAGAACGTTAAGTGTGAATGGCCTTCAGCCAGGGAAGGGAAAACGGTGATGCAGTTGTCAGCTTACCAGAGGGTCTGGTTACACAAGAGTTCCATTGTAGAGGATTCAGCTGAGGACTTTGATGTGGAGACTGATGAGTATAAATATGAAATGCTTGGTGCATTGCCAGGTCTCCTAGAAAGCCTACAGACTGCCCAGAAGTATAAAGGAGGTCAACACCAACATTGCAGGTGGTCTTATGCAAAGATTGGATTCCATCATTTTCAGCATGGATTTGGTTCCATTACCCACACCATGAACCCAACCATGATGCAGGATCTGGTGCCCAATCTCTGAGCTTCCAGTGCAACACAAGCAGAAGCCGCAGGACATCTGTGTACTCAAATGGAAGCTTGTACTGAGTGATGCTCATTCCCCAAAATTCAAGAAAAGACTTGAGATAAGTTGAACATCAACCTTCTGATCGGCCTTCAGTTAATTAACATATCACTTCTGCATGCCGATATTCAGGAAAGAGTTGGTGCGGACCCGATGGGTGGAACGGCCTCTTTCTGTGCGATATGGGTCTTATGATTCTATGGGCAGCATGGTGACACAGTGGTTAGTATGCTGCCTCACAGCACCAGGGACACGGGTCCGATTCCCAGCTTGGGTCATCATCTATGTGTAGTTTGCACATTCTCACCATGTCCGTGTGGGCTTCCTTCGGGTGCTCCAGTTTCCTCTCACAATCCAAAGATTGCATTGGTTAGGTGGATTAGCCATGTTAAATTGATCCTAGTGTCAGGGGGACTAGCTAGGGTAAATGCATGGGGTTATGGGGATGGGGCCTGGGTAAGATTGTGATCGGTGTAGGCTCAATGGGCTGAATGGCCTCCTCCTACACAGTAGGATTCTATGCCTCATGCCTCCTATCACCGATGTTCCAATAGCTTGCAGCTTCTCACAACAGTGCAATAACCTGTCCTCCAGCAAGCTACCAGAATCACTGAGGCACCACTCCAGGGCAGTGCCAATGGCTTCATAATGAATTAATCTTTCCTGTTTACCGGGGCACAGTGCCTTTATTTCCATTTTTGTTTTGAAGAATGTGCAGGTTTTCTGAATGGTTCCAAAATCAACATGATCATACTCTTTCAGTTTGCATCCAACACTTTCAATCTGGCCTGAACATTGACATGCAGAGGTGATATGTTAATGAACTGAAGACCGATCAGTAGACTGAAATTCAACTTATCTAAAGTCCTTTCTTGAATTTTGGGGAAGCGTAATTCTTCAGCAATGTCTTTCAGTGGAATCTGTGTTTGTAGTGGTGCTGCAGCAAGACTTATCCTTTCCTTGCTTCTTTCAATTGACACTTTGGATTGATTTCTGCTCCTCTGTGTTGTCAGCATCTCCTCTGAGGTGCGTTTTAAACTTTTTCTCACTCTTATCCAGGATGACAACATTCATGGTCCGGTCATTTCCCACTCCACCGGTATCCGACATCATTCAGCCAGCCCTGACTCCAGCTGTCTGCGCTGAGCTGATGCAGCGAAAATCCCAACTGCTTAATGTTAGAGCTGCTCGAGATCATTCTGCAAAATTAGCTGCAGCCTCCCCCACTGAGAGTCGGCAACCTTCCACCAGTCATGCTGCTGCCAGTGGGGCAGCACTGAGCAGGCACACCAGGCCATGGAAGGGCACTCAGGCAATGCAGATGTTGACCTTTTCATGGGATAATGGCTGGTTTGATTTATAACATTGTTTTGTGAAATACCTCCTCCGAGGCCAGTGTCCCTTCACCAAATTCAAATTTATTCACATAGTTAGCAATGTTCAGACAGGTACTTCCTTGTACGGAGTATAAACCCAGAATGCCAGTAACCCTGACGCTCCACGTTATGTACACATGCAGGGCTCCCTGATTGGATAAGCCATTGGTGCCTTAATCAGTGATCTCGTATTCTAAAAGGTCCACATCATGGGCCTTGTTAAAGTCATTGCTGTTTGCAATGTAGGCTTTATGATGGCTGTTTTTTAGCACTGTGGTCAAGAACACTCAATGGTGGTTACTAACGGAGGGAAGATATAGGGCTGTTGACAATTGGGGAATAATTGGGTTTGTGTTCAATGGAGCTAAAATTGGATGAGATAATCATAGACAGTCCCATTGAATAGGAAAAATTAGTTGTCTTCTTCACTTCATTTTCCACCTCCTCAGCTGGTCACCATATGCCGCATGGCAAGGGCTTGTGCCCTCATGCTGACAAGGTTGTGAAGCGAAATATCCCATCCTCATGCTAATGCCAAAATAGCAAACTGTTGGGTTCTACTTTGACTATCTTGTATACTTTGAGGTTGTGCAGGATAGAGCAGGCCATAGTGAATTGTAACACACACTCTGGGGCAGACCGCATCACTCCTCCAGAATGGTCAAGGTGAATATCCCAAAGGTCTATAAGATGATATTTCTTGTGGCAGCTGTTAGGATGCCAGAGCAGAAAGCCCAAGGTATACAACGTGGTCAGACTACACCCCAAGAGTTTGCTATTTTGGTATTCATGTCAGGATGGGATGTTTCACTCTAGGTGCAATTCTACTGACACACTAAGCTTTTATCAAAACAAACTTGATTTAACAACATGGTTTAACTATAACAAATAAATAAGAATTGAACAATACTTAAATATGGCAAGATACAATTGTTAACTGCTAACTTATCACATGAGTTCCATTTCCAGCAATATTCCTCTTACATACATAAAATTCCTCTTCAAAATCAGTTAGCAAACACAGGCATACTTGCTTGCACTTAGGTTGCCAGCCCTAGAGCTCTCAGATACCTTCTAGAGAAACAGAGTGACAGAGAGACATAGTCATAGCCATAGAGAAATATAGGACAGCAACAGGTCCTTTGGCCCAACTGGTCCATGCCGACCCTGTCTTGCTTTTTTCAGAACTGTTTGTTTTAAAATGAATCAGAAACTGTGTTTTTCCCTGTAAGCTTAGCTCGTCCCACTAAGCGCATGACTCGGTCCCAGTTAATCAACCCCTATTCTGAACTCTACTCTGAAATCCCAGGGGAAACCTAATTAAGTATGAATGCATTAGATCATCTTAAAACAAACACCCTAGGTACTTATCTTGTTCACAAAGATTTCTTAGACAAATTGGCACCCTGCAAAAGAGCTGAATTTTAAACATACCCCTCTCAAGAAATATAATATAGATATATTTCATAAAGGCACAGTATTATGACACACTTTGGTTCTCATTGAATGAATGCTGCCAAATAGAGTCATCCTTGTCACCCAATAACCACTCTCTGGTTTCTAATTTTTATCCTATAATCTGTTCTTCAAAAGCTATCTCTTTGTTGGAGCTTTTGGTTGTCTGGCCTAATACCTCCTTATGCGGCCTCATATTTCCTTACTGTTTTATGTAATGTACCTGCAAAGCATCTTGGAATGTTCTATTATGTTAAAAGCACAATTAGTTGTTGCTGTGGTATTTTTACTAAACACATACCTCAATTATCTTTGTTAGGCATTTAAATAGTATGTGCAGCACTTCTGAAAAACAAATCTGTTGCCCATTGTTACACTGCCAGTTACCTCTGATAATTCCTTACATGTATATAGATCAAACCCCAACCTGTCATACACTAAAATATATACTGCATTGAAAAAATTACTGACAGTCCACACTGTACAGAAAAATAATTTCTTTGGTTAACATTGTTGACAAGGCCAGCGTTTATTGTGCATCTGTAATTACCCTTGAAGGTGGAACTGAACCACATTCTTGATGGCAATTTGCAAAGTCATTTCAGAGAGTAGCTCATAATCAGTTATATTTGTGTAGGTTTGGAGTCACCTATAGGCCAGGTGGATATTTTTCTTCCCTAAAGGACAAGAAAAGACATTGCACACCATCTTGGGTTTGATCTGACATTTGATCTTAGCCACAGGCCTCTAATAAGTTCATAGATTAGAGGTTCATAGAATCCCCGCTGTGCAGAAGGAGGCCATTCAACCCATCGAGTCTGCACCAACCACAATCCCACCCAGATTCTATCCCTCTAATACATTTATTTACCATGCACATCCCCCCTGACTAAAGGGCAATTTAGCTTGGCTAATCAATCAAACCCACATATCTTTGGAGTGTGGGAGGAAACTGGGCCATCCAAAGGAAACCCACACAGACACGGGGAGAACATGCAAACTCCACACAGACAGCAACTCGAGGCTGAAATCGAACATGGGCCCCTGGCACTGTGGGGTAGTAGGGCTAACCAACGTGCCACCAAGCTGCCCAAAATAAGTTGGAATTGCTGTTTGATTTAAAAGGAGTGATTAACGTCTTGGATGGTGGGAAGTGTTGTGGTACCTCTTTAAGTAGGTGTGGTTATGATCTTTGTAATCACCAGATAGAAGATGATATAAAGTGCCGCATAATAGGTAGTGTCTGCATCCAAGTAAGATGTATTATCCAGGATTGTGTATGTGATCCTTAATCATCATGAATAAAGAATGCAAATTTGAGTTAATCAATTCATAGAATCATAGAAACCCTACAGTGTAGAAAGAGGCCATCTGGCCCATTGAGTCTCTACCAACCACAAGCCCATCCAGGCCCTACCCCCATATCCCTACACATTTACCCACTAATCTCTCTAATCTACGCATCTCAGCACACTAAGGGACAATTTTAGCATGGCCAATCAACCTAACCCGCACTTCTTTGGACAGATTGTATCTGTTGTATTCCTGTCAGGCAGTAAGAAAAGGAAACATAACAGAAAAGAAGGTTAATTAAGAAAGGAGGATTAACAAAAAGTTTTTTTTAAATATCCCACGAGAAGTAAAAGCTGAAGAAATAACACTTCACGCTTCTACAGTTAAGTACCAGAAAGGTTGATTAGATGTAATTGGCATTTGTTATGTTGTTACAAGGATATTTACACTGAATGAACTTGAGTATAAACTATGGTTCAGTTGGTAGCATTCTTGCCATTGAATCACAATGTTGTGAGTTTAAGTTCAATTGCAAGACTTAAGCACAAAATTCAAAAGTATTGAGGGGATGCTCATTAAACTGAGGCTCCACTTGCTCTTTGCTGCATAGAAAGATCCCATGGCCCAACACTGACAAAGAGCAAAAGAATTATTCCCAGTGTGACGGTGAAAATTTACCCTTCAATCAACACCACATTATTAGATTTTCTGGTCACTATTGCATCATGGTTTTGTAAGAGTTTGCTGTGCCAAGTTGGATACCATGTTCCTTACATTGCAGCAATGACTATGCTTCAAAAGTATATCATTTGTTGGAGAGCTCCGCAGAACATCTAATGGTCATGAAAGGTGCTATATGGATGTAAACTTTTCTCTCACGTGTTTACTTCTTATCCACTGTGCGTGTTGTTACACACTGAGAATTGCATTGTGCCCTTTGTCCACATAAGGTTACAATATGCAAACATACCAGCAAGGGAAATCAAGAAGAAGGATAAAGGAATCCATGTTGTAACACCATGTGCAGTCCTCATTCCTTACAAAATCTTGCTGAATCTTATTGTTTCTTTGCACCATGGCAACAAAGGGTGAAAGTGAAACATTACTTTGAGGTAGGAAACTTTTGAAACCTGTTGATCTACATTCTTCAAAGAACATTTTAAGTTGGTGATTGTTATGACCAGTCCCCAAGGCAAGGCAAGGCTGCCAAAATTGTTTAACCAAGACCAGAGCCCTCAAGTTGCCAGGACCCTCCAACCCCTCTTTGCGGACTATCTTAGCACAAACCCCAATTAACTTCTGGGTGGGATGATGGGATACCCCAAAATTGTTTTTCCCCGGGTGAGGAGGGATCAACTGGCCCCATATCCTCAACAGGAGAATCTGTCAACGTCATGGAAGACAAACTTTGGAACTGGCTCATTCTCTGCAAACCAGGGAATATAAAAACTTTCCCTTACAGCATTGACAAATCACCAAATGTTCGTGAGACTCCCAAATGCCAGTTTCACTCAAAGACAGCAAAATAAATATTTTGTTCTGTGTCATATCTGGAGATTGTGACACATTTATTAGTTTCCACACAGCAACAGATCTGCAAATGATTGCTATCACTTTTGTGAATCCTACACATTCCAACAATGTTCCTGAATTACACAGTGAATGCTTCACTTGTATGAACAAACTGAAAGATCTCCCAGGCAAATTACAAATAGATCCAAATATGCCCCCAGTAAAGCAGAATGACATTCCAGATCAGGGAACAGACAGAGAAGGAACTTCAGCATCTCTTTGATTTTAGGTATTAGACTATCCTCGGATCTCATGCGTTCAAATCATCAAGAAACCAAAGAACAAGAGGCACATTAGAACCTATATTGATATAGAATCATAGAATCCTTACAATGCAGAAAGAGGCCATTCAGCCCATCAAGTCTGCACTGACTCTCTGATAGTGCATCCCACCCAGGCCTGCCACTCTACCTTATCCCCGTGACCCTGCGCCGTGGCCAATCCACTCAACCTACACATATTTGGACACTAAGGGGCAATTTAGCATGGCCAATCCACTTAATCTTGGAGCAGTAAGGAGCAATTTTTCATGATTAATCAATCTAACCTGCACATCTTTGGAGTGTGGGAGGAAACCAGCACAGACACTGGGAGAACATGCAAACTCCACACAGACAGTGGCCAAGGCCGGAATTGTACATGCGTCCCTGGTGCTGTGAGGCAGCTGTGCCAACCACTGTGCCATTGTGCCACCCATATGCCACAATCAATCAGAGCCACACAATGAGAAAGATACTTAATACCAAGTGATGATGCATCATAGAGAAAGTGAATGGTGTTGAACACTTTGCCAAACATGACTTTAGTTCAGGCTACCATCAAGTTGAGCCTGCAGAAAAAAAATCAAAGACTTCTCCAATCACATTGGATCTTTTTGATACAAGGGGCTCAACTTGGGAGTCAGTTCAGCAGCTGTGGTATTTCAGCACTTGATTCAGGCTACACTTCAAAGACTGAAAGGTGTGCTGAACATCAGTGATGACATTTTCATCGATGGTCACAGTGAAAGCGAATGCGAGACATGCCAGCACGCATGTCTATAATGTCCTGGAGAATGTAACCTCACCTTGAACAAAGACAAGTGCTTGTTCAATGAAAGCAGCATTGATTTCTTTCCGTTGTGTATTGACCAATGAACTGTGGAAAGCTGAAGCCATTGCAAACGCTGTGGATCCGACAAATATGAAGGGAGCCTGGAATTTGCCAGGGATTATCACGTAGTGTATTCACTTAATATTTCTGATCTCATTACATTATCTGTACCCTGTACGTGCTGACAAAAGAGACCATTAAATGAAAGTGGACCAGGAAATTGCACAAATATTTATCTTGACCTTGAGAAAACCACCCAGCTCATTGTGGATGCAAATCTGGTTGGCTCCACGCAGGAATACTAGGTAGAGAACCCGTAAGACCGTAAGAGATAGGAGCTGAATTAGGGCCTTTTGGCCCGTCGAGTCTGCTCTGCCATTCTATCATGGCTGAAATGTTTCTTCACACCATTTTCTTACCTTTTCCCTGTAACCTTTGATCCCCGTACCAATCAGAACCTACCTATCTTTGTGTTAAATTCCCATCAATCATTGCAATGGCAATGGGCAGCATGGTGATACTGTGGTTAGCACTGCTGCCTCACGGTGCCAGGGACGCAGGTTCAATTCCGGTCTGCCTGTGTGGAGCTTGCACATTCTCCTCATGTCTGCATGGGTTTACTCCCACAGTCCGGAGATGTGCGGGTTAGATGATTGGCCATGCTAAATTGAACAGGGGGATTAGCAGGGTAAATGTGTGGAGTTACAGGAATAGGACCTGGGTGGGATTGTGGTTAATACAGACTTGATGGGCTGAATGGCCTCCTTCTGTAAGGATTCTATGATGCTGTTCTACGAACAGCAAGCAGATCATCCACAACTGAACAGCAATGTTATCCGCAAACAGCGAGGGAATAATGTCCAATCACATGGGGTATCTTATACTTCCACATTTACTTCTAAGGTTGTGAGTTTGAAGTAATCACTGACTATGGACCACAAACAAGCTTGTTCAACAATCCAGACAACAAACCACACACTTGAACAGAGTATTGGATACACAATCTCCAAGAGTATGAGTTCCATCTTGAATACCAGCAATGCAATCTCAACTCAACGCACTATATTTCACAACATCCTTCACCAACAATCGGTCCTACTGTTCATGAAGAAAAGATTTCTAAATAACATCTTAACAGCAAAAACCTAAATGTGGTGTCAGGGTCACATTTACCCTGTTAATCCCCCTGAGTTACTGTGGGAATCAAGCAAGATGAGCTGTTGCAACAATGGCCGCCATTCTCCCATCGTGACCCGCAACTTTTCTGTTGGGTGGCAGTGGGAGATGAGCATCATTGGCCTTGAACAGGGATCTGCGCACGCGCCAGGAACACATTGGTTTTGCAGATTTATACATTAGTGAACAGTAGCAGGTTCCCAATTGCAGAATGGTGGAAGTAAGATTCATAATGCTGTCATCGCAATTATAAAGAAATGAGATTCCTCACTCAACCACCGGAAAGTGTCAAGCTCCACTCACCTTTACACATCCTATGTGTACGTATCAGCCTGAATTCCCCCACAGAGGTTATGATCAACATATGCATGAACATAATTGAGAACAGAAGTATTGAAGGAGAGTGAAATATGAAATTTAGAGCTACACCACTAAAGCTAGGAGATAAAGTGCTTGTGAATGCAATGGTCATGTTGAAAAGCAAACTATCCCCTGTGACATCTATCCATAGGTTATGACTAGTAAAAAAGGATCAGTGATCACTGCGTAATGCACTTTGCAAATCATTGGAAAAGAAGTGTCATTATTCAAAGCATTGAAAACACCATTTGCAAGCATTGAATCCAATTCCAACATCAATGTCTCAGGTGAAGAGCTTGAGTTAAATGAGAACACACTAATGTGAGCTGATATCCTACTCATGAGAGAAGGTGTCCACCATATTTAAGTAATGATGTTACAAAATGAACTATTTTCATTTGGGGAACAAATCTTTCATCTCATCGTATATGACTGAGTAAATGGTAACAGAGAAGTTAGAATATGTAATTGTGTTACTGATGAGGTTGAATATTCATGTTATTTTGTACACATGTACCAGCACAGGGAGTCCAGGAGGAAACTAGAGGAAGACTGTTTCAACAGCACATGTAATTCAGATTTTGATTGCTCAATCTTACTGTTTCTTCCAAGAGCTTCACACAACACGGGGATGTCACATCACTCATCACAATTGAATGGGATACCAGCAGTGAGATGCCGCTTCTCAGTTTTTGCCACGTTCTATTACTCCTGTGCCAAATGGTTCCTCCAACCGCTGCTCTTACTCAATCACCCTAGGTGTCTTAGTCCACTCTCTTCTGGTTCAATATTTTAAGTATATTTGTTTTGGTATTTAGGAGGGAGATTGTGTTGATAATATTTTCAATGGAGACTTGATGGACTGGGTTTTCTTTGACATGCTTGGAGAAAGACAAGAGGAACGCGACTTGCAATGATATCCTTACGAATAATTTATACATATATACTTGAGCAGAAAAGATTAAGTCTGTGTTAATCTGGCATTAACTGAGTGCAGAAATCTTTAGTTAGCTAGACTCTCCTGTGATTAGTGGTACATCAGGTAACACCTTTCAACCACTTTTTTCTGTATAGGGCAAGGTATTTGATTCCATTTGAAAATCATCTGACCTGAAATCTAGTTGATTGAAGTTCTCCAGAGTTGATGCATGCATCTGCTTGCCTGCAATAGACTAGGCTGGCATGGTGGCACAGCGATTAACACTGCTGCCTCACAGACCAGGGACTTGGGTTCAATCCCGACCTTGGGTAACTGCTTGTGTGGAATTTGCACATTCTCACTGTGTCTGTGTGGGTTTTCTCCCACACACCAAAGCAGGTTAGGTGGATTGGCCATGCTAAATTTTCCTTAGTATCAGGGGGATTTGCAGGGTAAATAGGTGTGGTTACGGGGACAGCCCGAGGTGGGATTGTTGTCCATGCTGGTTTAATGGGCTGAATGGCCTTCTTCTGCACTGTAGGGATTCTATGATTCTTCAGTCTTATCTCTCATCTCAATCAAATGCAGCACCCTCCAATTCCTACTACACCTTCCTATGCAGGCATGAGAGATGCAACACCTGTCCTTTTACCTCCTCCCTTCCATGGCACAGTGGTTAGCACTGCTGTCTCATAGCGTCAGAGGCCCGAGTTCAATTCCTGCCTTGGGTCATTGTTTGTGTGGAGTCTGCATGAGTTTCCTCCAGGTGCTCTGGTTTCCTCCCACAGTCTGAAAGATGTGCTGGTTAGATACATTGGCCGTGCTAAATTCATCCTCACTGTACCAGAACAGGTGCCGGAGTGTGGTGATGAGGGAATTTTCACAGTAACTTCATTGCAGTGTTAATATAAGCCTACTTGTGACGGTAATAAATCAAACTTTAAACCATTGTTAAACACTTCCTTCAAATTATTATGCAATATTTGCTGTTCGTGGTGCAACCTTATCGACATTGTGGAGTCAAAATACAGATAGGGTGATTGTGCGGTTTGAATTCTTTCTCCTACTCTGATCTCTGAGTCTTCAGCCTCCTACAATATACCCATGAAGCTCAACATACGCTTGAAGGAGTTCTGTTAAAAGCTCAAATGTTAACACTGTTTCTCTTTTCACACATGCTGTCTGACCTGCTGAGGATTTCAAGCATTTTCTTTCTTTAAAAGCTTGAAGGACATTGATTTATCTTTCGATTAGGCATTTCACAGACTTCCAGGCTGATCACTGAGTTCAATGATTTCAGATTATAACCATTGTCCCTATTTCTCTCCGAATGCAGCTGTTGGTGATGATTTACACCCTCTCCAAACCCACTTCTGGCTTTATCATGAGCCTCGTTGCCACTCAGCTTTGACAAAGGGTCATCTGGACTCGAATCATCAGCTCTTTTCTCTCCTTACGGATGCTGCCACACCTGCTGAGATTTTCCAGCATTTTCTCTTTTGGTTTCACTGCCATCACCTTGTACTATCAGTGTTTTAGAATTTAATCTCCCCTGCCAGCCACTATATCCTCCTAAAGCCTCCAAGCCTTTCTCTTTCCCTCCTGCGTCTTCTGCCTCTGCACTTGCTGGAAACCTGTCACATCCAGTTGTGATGAAAGGTCATTGACCTGACATGTTAACTTTGTTTCTCTTGCCATGGATGTTGCTTGGTCTACTGTGTATTTCCAGTTGTCTAGCTTGTTTCTTTGACAAAGGCTCTATTACGTGGACATGCTTTCAGCCTGACTCACAGTCCTTTCTCAGAGGACTTGCTACAATCTACCTCCTACCTTTTGACCTTCAATGACTTGGGTGACTATACCACTATGCAGTCATCATAATTCTCAGGATCAAAGGAACACACCAACCTTCCCACTACACCGATGTATAATCCCCAGGGAAGGAATGAGGGAAGATAATGGGAAGGAAGAACAGTGCAAGTTTATGATGAACTTATCTTATAGAAAACCTTCTATTTTCTTGTTTCCAGGCACTCTCCGTATGACGCGTGTTTTACCTCATACGAGGCTGGAGATCCAAAGGTGATTTCCTGCAAGGTTTTTGTATATAGTTCTGATAGATTACTTTCTCCTGCAAGCAGGTTAAAGTAAGTGGGAAATATAATTGTTTAGTGGGAGTGATGAGATGCATGTTCAATTGTTAGTCACATTATGGGATGATTCATACTGGCAGAGTGTATCTAAGGAAGACAGCAATGGAGCACTTGCTGTGGGAAATCTGAAGTATTATTGGCATGCATAGTAAAGCATGAGTGTTTTAAAGTAGCATGGAGCTATACACATTTAATGCACTGAATTAATAGAAGCTGAAAGTGTGTTCCTTTACTCGGCTGACCTTTCCTCGATTTTTGTTTGGCATTATTTCCTCTGCTGAAAGTGGTGGTGCCATTTGTGGATGGCATGGTGGCACAGTGGTTAGCACTGCTGCCTCAATGTTCCAGCAGCCTGGGTTCAATTCCAGCTTCAGGTGACTGTCTGTTTGGAGTTTGCACTCTCTCCCCATGTCTGCGTGGGTTTCCTCTGGTTCTCTTGTTCCCTCTCACACTCCAACGATATGTAGGTTATGTTGTTTGGCCATGTTTAATTGCCCCTTAGTGTACTAAGATGTGTAGCTTATGGGAATTAATGGGGTAAATGTATGGGGTTACAGGGATAGAGGGGGGGCCTAGGTAAGATATTCTGTCAGAGAGCCAGTGAGACTTGATGGACCGAATGGCCTCTTTCTGCACTATAGGGATTCATAGAATCATTGAATCCCTACTGTGCAGAAAGAGGCCATTTGGCCCATCAAGTCTGCACCAGCCACAATCCCACCTGGGCCTTATCCTCATAACCCCACACGTTTACCCTTCTAATCTCCCCCACATGAAGGGACAATTTATCATGGCCAATCCATCCAACCTGCACATCTTTGTACAGTTGGAGAAAACCGGAGCATCTGGAAGAAGCCCCTCAGACGCGGGGAGAACGTACAGACTCCACAGTGACCCAAGCCAGGAATCGAATTGGGTCTCTGGTGCTGTGGGGCAGCAATGCTTGCCATCTGTCGCCCTGTGATTCTGTGATCCTGCTACCCTCCATACTGGAAGTTCACAAAGTTTTCTCTTGAAAAGGCCCATATATTTTGTATGAGAGCTTACTGGTTTCCAAACAGGGGCGAAAAAAACCAGGCTGATCCCTTTAAGAACTTTGAAGTCTCCAGCAGCACATGACCCCTGTGGCCTGGCTCACTGAACAAAGCTGGAGCAATGCTCTGGGATTCCCTGGCTCCACAGTAGGCAGTGGAAAAGCTCCCGGCCAGCACTTGGTGAGCTGCCAGCCGCAGATATTTGCAATACCTGAAGCTCAGCAACAATATTAAAATGAGGACGATGTTAATAACTCATGTGGCATCTCGGTGTGATGGTTTAGACAGGGGAGCTGATTTGTACATTGTATCACTTCCATTTGAGCTTAAACCTGACCAGATAATTTAGATAAATGTCTTTCATCCTGCCAGGACATGGCACATTTGGGTGGGTAGGGGCTGACTACTGAGGGCATTGGGCCAAGGCTGAATAATGAAGAGATGAGGATAGATGAGAGTTTTGCTTGATTACTTTTGTAGATCAACAAGCATTTCAGGAGATTAAAATAAATGGAGTACATGACATGATGAATTGCGTGTGGTCTGTTTTAGGATCGGGCTCAGGTTGATATCTTTCTGTTGTACAAGTATGTAGAAATATTTAATCCATTCTCTTGTATGTGTGGGGTGGTATGGTGGCAGAGTGGTTAGCACTATTGCCTCACAGCACCAGGGGCCAGGGTTCAATTCCTAGCTTGGGTCACTGTGTGTGTGGAGTCTACACGTTCTCCCCGCGTCAGTGTGTATTTCCTCCCACAATCCGAAAGACGTGCTGTTTAGGTGCATTGGCCATGCTAAATTGCTAATTTAGTGTACCTAAACAGGCATCAGGGTGTGGCAAATAGGGGATTTTCACCATAACTTCATTGCAGTGTTAATGTAAGTCTACTTGTGACTAATAAAGTAACTTTAATCATTAGCATTTTAATAAAACAAGTAAGCTGCAGTAAAATCAAATATTCATATACTGAGATAAAATCCTTTAGTTTTAGGTGAGAGGAGTTTTCCATAACTGTAAGATCAGCAGGAACTCTGCAGAAATAACAGAAACGGCCGTCAACTTGTAAGATTGGAGATCAGGAAGTCACTTTGAGATTGCAGGCAATTGAACCTAAAACGATTGAAGTTCTTCAAACTGAACATTTTAACTGCTCTGCAAAAAGACAGAATTTGTATTACTGAGAAGCCTTTAATGTGAACATAATGACCCAGTCTTCAGGACGTGACTGATATGTTCAATCCTCAATTTCACTCTAGGAAAGTGAGCTGTGAAGCATTATAGGGGGTTAAATTCAATTGCTCCTGAACTGAACATAGGCATTGTGATATGCAATTAACTGTAGTGTGAACTTTGTGATGCCAACTGCCTTACATGATGTTGGTTGGTTAGACACTTTAAGGCCGATAGCATTAGTGACTGACACCTTCAAAACGATCCAGCATTTCTTAAAGAGGAGATAGAGTGAGGTGGAGAAAGTACCGAGATTCATTGTGAGCTGAATCTGACCAGGGAGAAACAAATGAATGGCACAACATGGGAGCAGTGAGCTCTGAGGTTTCCTGTTGCAGCACTGGTAAGAGAAGGTGGAAAGGATAAAAGGTGTTCCATACCTTCAGTGGCCAGAAAGCCCTCCAAACTCATACTGAAAAGGCAGGTGAGCTGTCAGCTATATGGGTAGTCGGAGTATAACCCCAAGGATGTGGGTGTAGCACTGCAAGAAATTCAAAATATTAGTAAATGCATCTACAGACGTGTTGCTGGGGTGCCAGCGGAGTAATGGTGTTGTCACTGGACTAGTAATCCCATTGTATCGGGCAATGGGACCCTGTGTGAGAGCCTCTCTGGCTACGTTGAAGGCATCCTGAAACCCATTATACAAAGAATGCTCTGGGGACCTGCATTCGAATCCCATCATGCACGATGGCACAATGGTTAGCATGGCTGCCTCACAGTGCCAGGGACCCGGGTTCAATTCCAGGCTTGGGTCACTGGCTGTATGGAGTTTTCACATTCTCCCTGTGTTCACATGGGTTTCTTCTGGGTGCTCCGGTTTCCTTGCACAGTCCAAAGATGTGTGGGTTAGATGAATTGGCCATGCTGAATTATCTCTTACTGTCACGGGGACTAGCTAGGGTAAATGCATGGGGTTACAGGGATAGGGCCTGGGTGGGGTTGTGGTCGGTGTCAACTCAATGGGCCAAATGGCCTCCTTCTGCAGTGGAGGATTCTATGATTCTTTCTGGATTCTATGACAGATGGTGACATTTGAATTCAATAAAAATATGGAATTAGAAGCATCATATTGACCATAAAACCATTGTCAATTGTCATTAAAAAAAAGCCCCATCCGGTTATTTTTGTTTATTCATTTGTGGAACTTAGGCATCATTGGCTGACCAACATTTATTACCCATTCCTAATTGCCCAAGGGCAGTTGAGAGTCAACCACATTGCTGTGGGTTAGGAGTCACATGTAGGCCAGACCGGATAAGGACAATATATCTCCTTCCCTAAAGAACATTATCAAACGAAGGAAATCTGTCAGATATGTTGGTCCTTACGTGGTCTGGCCAACATGCAACTCCAGACCTGCAGCAATGCGGTTGATTTTTAACTCCTGGAATGGGGCAGTAAATACAGGCCCTGCAGTGATGCTCACATCATATGAATAAATTTAAAAAGTTCTCTTTGACAGATAAACATATTGAGCTAAGTTTGTTTAAGAGAGAGCCTAAGCTAGAGCAAAAAACTTGAAAATAGTGATGCTGGTATCAAATCAGCATTACACACTGACTGCAATCAGGATCTGCCTATTGTGCATACTTCCTACTGTCACTCACTGAGCCTACATTAACACTCTCACAAAAATGGCATCAAGCACAACTCACCCTAAAGGTGTGCCAATTTGGACACCAAATGGCACCTGTAGCACTCAAACAACAGGCACTACAAATCTTAGTTTCGTGTTGCTATTGTTTCTTTAATTTTTTTTTAATGCTGCCTTTACACAGGAGGTGCATTCTGACATTGCTACTTCCCCTTAGAGTAGTGCACCATCCCATCAGTGTCAAACTGCGTTGCTACTTTCACTCACGCTGACACCTCAGCAGATTGGAACATGGAAAATATTTGTTTAAATATATATGCAGAGTTCGGCTGACTGTTCTAGGTTCCAAAACTAAAGTTCAAATATGCTGGAACCTACAATTGGAGTTGTCAAAAAGAGTACGTGCACTTTAAACCTGGAATCGCCAAATTGGAATTTTCGAAAGAGTAAATTCACTTTCAAATTGGAATTGTCGAAAGCACACTTGTGTGCATACTTTATGAAGTTGTCCAACATTGTGATTATATATTTCTTGTAGAAAGGTGCCTTGATGCACCAGATTTCTTAACCTGACTCTGACTATGGTGGGAGCACTATGTCTCACGGGGAGACTGCCTTGATCTAAGGAAGGATATTTGTGCCCTGGAGGTGGTGCAGTAACGGTTGACAAGATTTATTCCTGGATTGAGAGGTTGTCCTAAGATGACAGGTCGATTAGAGTGGACATGTACCCTCTGGAGTTTAGGATAATGAGAGGAGTTCTCATTGAAAAATGTAAGGTTCTGTGGAGGTTTGACGGAATAGGTGCTGAAAGGTTGTTTCCCCAGGCTAGAGGGTGCAGAACAAGAGAATATAGTCTCAGGAAGAAGGGTTGATCTTTTAAGGCTGAGATGAGAGTAAATTTCTTCATTGGCAGGCTTGTGAACATAAGAACATAAGAACATAAGAAATAGGAGCAGGAGTAGGCCATCTAGCCCTTCGAGCCTGCCCCGCCATTCAATAAGATCATGGCTGATCTGTCATGGCTCAGTTCCACATTCCCGGTCTCTCCCCATAACCCTTAATCCCCTCGCTTATCAAAAACCCATCAACCCGCGTCTTAAAAATATTTAGCGAGGCAGCCTCCACCACTTCAACGGGCAGAGAATTCCAGAGATTCACCACCCTTTGAGTGAAGAAGTTCCTCCTCAACTCCGTTCTAAACCGCAGCCACCCCCCCTTTATCTTGAGGCTGTGCCCCCTAGTCCTACTGTCCTTTCTGAGCGGGAAGAGTCTCTCCACCTCTATCCTATCCATCCCATTCATCATCTTATATGTCTTAATGAGATCTCCCCTCATTCTTCTAAACTCTAACAAGTACAAGCCTAGTTTATTCAGCCTCTCCTCATAGTTCAACCCCCTCAACTCCGGTATCAGCCTAGTAAACCTCCTCTTCACTCCCTCCAAGGCCAAAATATCCTTGCGTAAGTGCGGCGACCAAAACTGCACACAGTACTCCAGCTGCGGCCTCACCAGTGCCCTATACAACTGCAGCAAGACCTCCCTACTTTTATATTCAATCCCCCTCGCTATGAAGGCCAGCATCTGATTCGCCTTCCTGACCACCTGCTGCACCTGCAGGCTGGGTTTTTGCGACTCATGCACAAGGACCCCAAGGTCCCTCTGCACCGTCGCCTGCTGCAGTTTTCGCCACGTAATAGTCCTTCCTACCATTATTCCTACCAAAGTGCATCTTTGAAATTCTCTATCCCGGGGGCTGTGGATTCTTGGCCATTGAGGATATTCAAGAATAGGATAAAAGGAATTTTGTACGCCAGGGGAAATCAAGGATCTGATGAGCAAGTGAAATTGTGGTCATAAGATCATCCATGTTCTTACTGAAGAGTGGATAAGGCTCAAGGGACCTTATGGCTTATTCTTCCTCCTAGTTCTGATGTTATTATGAGATATTCCAACTTGGGCAGTCTTGGGTTCTGGCAATTTTTTATGCACTGCATACCAGTGGCCAGATTAATTGTTAATCATGGTCATTACTGTATACAAAACTGAGAAGTGGAGGCAGTTTGTACTGAGTCTAGTCTCCAGAAATAATGGGCAGGATTTTCCAGTCTCGCCTGTCCCATGACCAGAAATCCCTGCCTAAGATCAACGGTCCTTTCATTGGTATGTCAAATGTTCCCTCCCACTCATGATGATTCCCACAGCTGGTTGGACTAGAAAATTTATCTCAGTGTCCAGATATCTTTATCCCTGTCCCAGTTGGTCATGTCTCATGTTTGCATCAGCCACAAATTTGACAACATCGTGAAGAACAGGCATCTGAACCAAGTCTAAACTTGACTTGGTCTGAGACAGATGAAAACCATTATTCTACTGTCATAGACATAGTTTATCTTTTCCTTTTTTATTATCCCTGATCAATATGCTTGTAGGTGAGAGGCGTGTGTTTCCTTGTCCTCAGAGTGATTGTATCAATTAAACAATTTCCAACAGCAAGATTTTTGTGAGTTTTTAAAAGAAAAGTTATTTATTACCACACATTTGCCCCAGCTGTTTAAAACATAATGTCTCTCTCACTTGAATCACAGGCAAAGATTAGATTCCAATGTAGCTAAAATAATACAATTAGTGATGGCTTTAGTCTCTTTCATGGCAAGTCTGACATTTCTTAGATGAATTGATGCCTTAGTTGAAATTAAAATCTTGTAAACCTGAGGATTCTCAGCAATCTGCGGGGCTTCTTGTAGACAGATTCCCCAGGCATTGGTTCTCAAGTGAAACTAAATTTGGAACAAGTTGGGAAACGTCCTTCTCCCGCATTCAAAGTATTGTTATTTATTACCTTGGTTGCTTAGATGACATGTTACCTGGGTTTCTTAGATGACTTGCAACTGGTTTGATTACTTTCTGGGACAACTCTATCTGCAGAAAAGCTTCTTGTTATTATTTTAAAAGCAAACAACAAAATGGTTCCCTCATCATGTGATTTGTAAAGGTTCAAAATCCTTTTTCAAGAAGGGGTAGTGCGTTGATTACATATGCTTTCTCACCCTTTGACACCTGGAAATTCTAGTTTGGATGCGGGACTGCCGTAATCTAACGAAAGGTCAATGGAATCCATTCGCATTTGTCAAATACACACTGAGTTTCAAGGTTTCTTTTGCCTGTGATGAAATAGGAAGGTGAACTGGCTAGAACACTATAGTTCTTTTGTTGACTGTTCACCCTTACAGAAAGGGAAGTGTAAATTCCCTGGATGGCTATGAATGCCCAAGTAATTCACATGGCATTTTCTTGAGACTCAGGACAGTCTGGATCTCAAAATGCCAAAAGGTCTCATGATTTTGCAGCTGTTATTTTGACAATCTGTGTTCAAAACTTTGAAGTATTGACTTTAAAGTTCATAATATACAGGAACATGACATTGAATATAATGCATTGCAATAGGCACATAGATGTGGAAAGACCACTTAATACTTTGGTAATATCTATATCTTGAAAATATAACTCTCTCCCCTAATATGTTGAATAACCATTCTGCACTCTCTTCCTTTTGCCCAAGTGTAATTAGTCCAATTGCCTTATAACTCTCTTCTGTACAACTGTTTTCTAACTCTGCTGATTGATAGCAAAATCGCTCATTGATTAGTTCACTGTTCTGTGATATTATTTTACTTTGTAGGGAATGAATGTATCCTGGGGACACTTCACAGTAGTACTTTGCCATACATTACCTCAGGTAACCCTGATTAGTAACCTCATTTTATTGCTGATTTAATCCTCCTTAACATCTCACTTCTCTCATTTGTCAGAACAAGCAAACTTCTGTGCAGCAATGAAGGATCAAATCGTGATGACTGAGGCAATCAGCTTCTCAGAGGAAGCGCTGATTATAACAAGGGCA
The DNA here is from genome assembly GCF_965287045.1 of Carcharhinus amblyrhynchos. NCBI lineage: Eukaryota > Metazoa > Chordata > Chondrichthyes > Carcharhiniformes > Carcharhinidae > Carcharhinus > Carcharhinus amblyrhynchos. Next base: position 26,999,882 of record NC_137337.1, read on the forward strand.
GACTCCATCGATATGTGCTTGTCATTTTCAAGCTGAGACTTGAGTTGCTGCTGGAAATAATGAATACGATTGCCACCTGTGGTGACAGAATTCTTCTTAAATAAAGTGATTTCTACTATTAATTTATTTGTCATGATCGTGTCCTGTCAGTCACCAGCACACTGGAATTTCACGTGGCCAAAGATATAATCCCATACAAGTATTACGTTTGAAGTGCAGGTGTCAGATCATGAACCTGAAGCCTGGGGTCATTACGGCGGTCTACCATAGTACAGTGGACTAGCAGTCATAGAATCATAGACCTCCTACAGTGCAGAAGAGGCAATTCGGCCCATCGGCCTGCACTCACTCTCTACAGAGTATCTTACCCAGACCTTCTCTCCCGCCCTATCCCAGTATCCCCACATATATATAATGGTCAATCCATCTTACGTATACATCTTTAGACACTAGGGGGCAATTTATCATGTCCAATCCACCTAACCTGAACATCTTTGGACACAAGGGGGCAATTTAATATGGCCAATCCACCTAATCTACACATCTTAAGGCACTAAGGGGCAATTTGGCATGGCCAATCCACCTAGCCTGCACATCTTTGGACATTGTTTTGTATGTGGACCTATACACGATTAAGGTACTTAACAGCCCAATTGACTGCCAGAGTATATTGCCCATGCTATAATAAGGTGGGTACATGGGAAACATGGCACCTGTGTGATTCAGGATTTTGTTCAGAGACTATTGAAAGGTGAGTCTCTGCCTGGCTTTAGCAGGAGAGGCTGCAGAGTGTGAGTTATTTATGACAATTTTCTTGTACATGTCCCTCTGATTGGATTCAAGGCAATCCCTCAGGGGAGGGTCCAAGAAGTTGGTGGTATGGTCATCTTTGAGCACTGTATCATTTGTAGAGTGAAATGGTGACCCTCCCCTCCCCACCCCCATGATGGGCATTGCGCATTCCGTGGGAGGCACTTCCTCCAATGAGGAGCAGAAGCAGGAGCCCAACTGGCCAGGGACAGGGCTGCTGTGAGTGACAGGGAGGTGGCATAAGCTGCCGAGGCTTGAGGGTCTACAAAGGGAAGACCGCAGCAGGCACAGAGACATAGGCCAAGGTCGTTCTCTGCCAACTGAGTTCAAAGCGTCTGAATGTCACTAACTGCAGATGACAGAACAACACTGTTTCTGCAGGCTTCACCCATCATGAGAGCCTGTCACATCCCTATGCGACATGCTGGTGACTGCATTAATCGCTAATTGTGTGAATGGCCACCTGATGAGACTAACATTTTTGGTTGACAAATAGCTCACAGCACGTGGCCGAGTTTCTAACTGGGCAAGAACATGAAATTGAAAAACTACCCCTGCTAGGTACAGATCATTGGCATTAACTATGTAATTTTCCATCAATATAGTGACTGCAAATTCAAATTTTCAATTCTAGAATTTTTAAATTGACTTTGGAATTTATTCTGAGCTCCCTGTGTTTTTGTTCAGATTATCAACAACAACTTGCATTTATTTAGTATCATTAACGTGGAAAAGATTTTCAAGATGCTTCGTACAGGCATAATGGAAAAGATGGACATTGGGTCAAAGAAGGAGGTATTGGGGTGATCACTAACACATGGGTATAGGAGGGTAAAAATTACATTACTGGACTGATTTACATATAGACATTGTTGTGAAACTGTTTTTCTTAATGGGGACAAGATTAAACCAGTCGCCTCTAAACAACCACACACGTCTAACAATGCAATATTTTCTCTTTCTCTGCAGTTAATTAACCAAAGTTAAAGTTTTTTTATTAGCCACAAGTGGGCTTACATTAACACTGCAATGAAGTTACTGTGAAAATCCCCTAGTCATTACACTCCAGCGTGAGAATTTAGCATGGGCAATGAACCTAAACTGCACATCTTTGGACTGTGGGAGGAAACCAGCGCACCCAGAGGAAACTCACACAGACACGGGGAGAATGTGCAAACTCCACACACAGACAGTAATCCAAGCCGGGAATCGAACCCGGCTCCCTGGTACTGTGAGGCAGCAATGTTAACCACTGACCCAGTGAGAGTTCAAGGATAGAAATTAGCCTTGGGCAGTGGTACACAGCTGATGACATCATACCAGTTGCTCATCCTTTGCAGCGCCTGATATTTAATTCCATTGGCAACAATATCAGGCACAATGGGCAGCCAATCCAATATCATCTGTTTTCTGTCACTGACTGAGACAAGTTTCAGTCTCCTTGAATCCAGTTGTGCAGAGTCAAATCCTTGTGTCTAATTGCCTGATTAAAAACAATAAGAAATATCTCTTTAAAAACTGGATAAAAGCAAATTACTACAAATGCTGGAATGTGAAACCGAAAAAGAAAATGTTGCAAAATCTAAGCAGGTCTGGCAGCATCTGTAAAGAGAGAAAAGAGCTGACGTTTCAAGTCCAGATGACCCCTTCGGAGGCTAATCCACCTACCCAGCATGTCTTTCGGACTGTGGGAGGAAACCAGGACATCTAGAGGAAACTCATGCAGGCACGGGAGAATGTGCAAGCTCCACATAAAGGGTCATTTGGACTTGGAAAGTCAGGTCTTTTCTCTCCTTACAGATGCTGCCAGACCTGCTGAGATTTTCCAACATTTTCTATTTTGATTTCAGAAATGTTTCTTTACCTGAAATGGCACCGTCTGTCCAAAAATCAATGTTTGTGTCTTCGATATTCTCGGTAAAGTGACTCAATTCAATTTGAACTCAAATTTTATTTTGTCATAATTACTTACTACATCCTTCAAACAGCCAGGTGCAACTCATAGCCTTTTATAAACAGCCCCATTGACTATCGCTGAAGATGGGCAGAGATAATGTTTGTCTACAAACAACGTGGCTGGGATTTTCAGGCCCTGCCTATAGCAGGCGTCATCACGAGAGGGGTGGGAAGGTTTGGAGAGCGGTTAGAAGCCAAAACCTCATAGGCCTAAGGGAAAATTGATTAGTTTGTTGAGAAGATGTGGATCCATTGTTTTAAAACATTATGGATTATTTGACTTGGAATGTTGGTTGACTATTTTAGTATATTATAGGTTGTCTCAACTCTAACTGCTGTTGGTGGAATTTATTACAGCTGTGGTAATATGAGCAGGATTTTCAGAGCAGATTGTTGGATGTAGATTGGCCTGAAGCCGCCTTCATGTGAAGAAAGTTTTGAATAAAAAGAATTTCATTTTGCAGCATTGTAGTTACAAAACATCAACTGGGCAAAGAAAAACCTTAAAGATGAGCTACAGAATTATAACGACAGTGCTTAACACACTGTAGTAGAGGTATGCTTCCGACTGAGTGCCCACTTCACTTGCTCAAACATTCTTTTCAATGTCTATTGGCTACACCTCCAAGGCAACCTCCGTCTCTCCTGATATTAGAACCATGATATTGAAATGAATGTTCCTTGGCTGCCTTTGGCTTCTTGATTCTTGTTCAACGAATAAGTTGATTGTGTCAGGTTGTGTCCTGTTTCTAGTGGGTAAAAGGAGATACCATGCTGATGTGTGTGTGTTTTGGGTTGTGGTGGGAGAAAGAGTGGAGCAGTTTTTTTATCAATGAACATCCCAGTGTTGAGTGCAGTTAATATTGTAAACACAAAAGTATCTTTTCTTCATTTACAAAGCTTAAAGATTGGAATACAATATATAAAAATTGAAATATGGTGAAGATTTATTTTGGTCAAATTTACATTTACAAATCTATCATTAGAAATCCACAGAATAACCAAATTCAAGAAAAACATTCTATTCTCAATACACAATCAAAATAAATCATAAAACTCTTCCAAAGTGTACAGAGGGTGGGATTTTCAGGTCTGGGATTTCCCAGAGGAAACCCATGCCTACACGGGGACGAACGTTCAAACTCTACACAGACAGTGATCCAAGCTGGAAATCAAACCCAGGGCCCTGGCACTGTGAGGCAGCAGTGCTAACCACTGTGCTGCCATAATTTCAATTTTATTGAGTATTAAAATTGTTGTGTGTCTCCTGTGCAAAAAGTGACTAATAATTTGGAATACTTAAATGAGCCAATTTGAGATTGTGTTAAACTATGGAGCCAATGTCACGGCTGAATTCCTCTCCCTTACTTGGGACATATCAGTGGGACATTTAAAAACGCAGCAGTAACTGCACTAAATGCAATCTCGCCTTATCCATATTAAATTGGCTATGAGATTTGAAAAAAAAATTGAATTTTCGCAATTTCTTCAGTAGTGGGGATGTTCTTTTATTTATTTCTAGAATCACTTTATGAAGGTTACTTTTTTTTTCATCACCCTTTCTCTCTGTCTCTCTCAGCATGTGCACAAGTCATGGCATCTTGACAGTTTTAATTTATAAGTCTGCTTCTTTATACAAACGCCACTTACACTTTGGAATCTTGGCTTCCAAAATTGGTTTTCCTTATCTCCTGTATCTACGTAACGGTTCTGAGAGTATTTAACAATGTTTGAGTGGAGTTAAACACGGGTAAGTGTTTTACTATCGGTGAACTTCCATCATCAACAATTAAACTCTCATTGGCTGCAAGCTCCTGCTTTCTTACGGGTAATGGGTTTATGCTCTTAAAAGGGAGATGCAGAGTTAATACATCCGTATAATAGAAAACACTGAATCAGTTGGCTCACTGTGAACTAGATTTGCATTTGTAACAAAGCTAGGGACTCGCACTGGCTGGAATTCTTCCAAAAATATTCCAAGTGTCAATTTTGTGGGAAAATTGGAGTCATTCACATAGTTTTTTTTCAGTGCGAGTTCACACTAGAATCTTTAAAGTTTATTTATTAGTCTCAAGAAGGCTTACGTTCACACCAAATAAAGTTACTGTTAAAATCCCCTCCCACACTCTGTGCAGTGTGGAGGCCACCAGTGTGAACAATCATTAAATTTCAGAGGACGGGGCTTATTCTTACCCAGGGGGCTGAAACCAACTGAACTATCAGTGTTACGTTTGTGGCGAGTTCGATCGTTGGCCAGCCCAGGGCCCCTGCAGTGCTGCTCCTCCTCAACCCCCCCAAGCCCGATTGCAGCCCCCTGACCATCCCCAGGCCAGCCCCAAACCCTTCTCTCCTGGCTTTCCCCAAAACACTCAATAATTCACGCGTTGTTATCAACAAACTTAATGGATGGGATTCTCGTAAATAAATTCAAAGTGTCGAATTTGTGTAAAAATTGGAGTAAATCATGCTGGTTTTTTCTGTGGGATTTTCAAATTGAATCTCCCACATTCTATGCATTATAGAATGCCCTCGCACTACTGATAAACTTCTCCCATTAACAATTAAACTCTCACTGGCAGCACAGCGCTGAACAGGCTGCTGCACTTGTGCCAATCTGTCAGTGCAGAGAACAGCACATGCGCAGTAGGCCGCACTGCCGGTCTCCTGATCGCTGGCCTCCGAGACATGTATGTGCCAGCCCCGCCACCCCCCACACCTCTGCAGTCCCACCCCCCCCAATCTCCCACTCCGATGTCCAACCCTGTGATCCTGCATCGCTGCCCCTCTGATCCCCAAGCCCATGATCACTGACCCCCCTGCCCACCTCATTTCCCCTCCACCTGCCCACCATCCAGATCTGCCGCACCCCCAAGACAGTCCCAATCTGCCCCCAAAAACCCTGCAGTCCCAAGCACTCCCCTGCCCCTCACCCCAGTGGCCAGCCCCAATCGCTGGCCTACCTCCCTCTGCTCGCACTCCCAATGCTGAGTGGCAGCAGGACCCCCACCCCCAGAGACATTGCCTCCAAATGTGGATGAGAATGCCTTCATTTTAACAATAGAATGTATGAGCTTATGCAGGAAATTATAGCAAGAGTCAGAATACTCCATAAATGTTTCATGTCTCCCAACAATTAAGTGAATCACCAGTCAAGTCATCAGCAGACAAAAGCTAAAGATAGATTTTTCTTTAACTGAATGGTACATGTGTCCCCGACTGGGTCTGCCTCAATGGCACTGCCTGATACCCAATGGGCAGTGCCAAGATGCCGCCTGGGCATTGCCACTTTGCCCCTTGGGCAGTGGCAGGGAGCCAGGCTAGCACTGCCAAGCTGGCAATGCCCAGGGAGCACCCCGCCTCACCCCCAACATCCTGGGTGGCCTCCTTTGCCCCCTTTCACTCTATCAGGATCGGGCTGTCAGCTCCCCGCAAATGGGGAGCTATTGTAAATCCCATTGGAGTGAAACACTTCTGGGGTGAAGGGGCTAACGGGCACGGAGACTTCAGTCCATTCTAATGCCTATTTGAATACATTATACAACTCCACATGGAGCTGACAGTGCCAGAGGGAAGCCCGTTAAATGGCCTCCATTTTAGCAGGCTGGGAGAGTGGCCCGCAACATATATGTTAGATTCTGAGTCATGGTAAACTTGGATCAACTGCTGAATACCACTTTCCACTTGTTTACTCAGTTTCCTTTAATACACAGAGGAAAATATGCTTTGATATTCTTTTGTTTCATTAATACAATTGAAATTCAATTGTCCTTTGTGCACACATACCCAAATATTCCACTAAAATTATTCATTAAGCAGAGGCTTCTTTGAAAATGCCATGTGGTTTGTCATTGCATTTTGGTGTAATTTGTGTCCGTCATCCCAGCAATGAACTGGTGGCCAGGGCCCCAGGATTAGCTGGAAGTCTTCAGGAATCGAAGATTAATTTTCAGCATGCTGCTCCTGTGAATAAAATTGGAGGAAAATTCTAGGAGCATTTAAGACAATTATCTGCACTTTCCATTTCTTTTTACCATGTGTGTCCAATCTGTTTTTAAATGATTGAATACCGGGGGGGGGAAAAAATCGTAACTGTTTGTCCGATAGTCAGGAAGCATCCAATAGGTTGATGAAGAGTCTATTCATTTCCCAATAAACCTTGGGACATCTAACACGTTGGTCCACCAGTGGCAGGATTGTGGGGTGAGGGAATTGGAAGAAAATTGCCAAGGATCAAACCAAGCCTGGAAAATACCCAGAACCTTCCAGAAATACACTGAACCAGAATTGGCCATCCTAAATGACAGGGAATTCTTTGGGGGTACATTTTATTTGGATTTCTCAGGTCTGGCAGCTTTTTAAGTATCTGATATTTCAGCACCATCTGACCTTGCTAGCAAAAGTTCAGTAATACAGAGGCGGCACGGTGACACAGTGATTATCACTGCTGCCTCACAGCGCCAGCGACCCAGGTTCGATTCCCGACTTGGGTCACTATCTGTGCGGACTCTGCATGTTCTCCCTGTGTCTGCGTGGGTTTCTTCCGGGTGCTCAGATTTCCTCCCATAGAGCAAAAGTGGGAGAGTTTGGCCATGCTAAATTCTCCCTGAGTGCACTTGAACAGGTGCTGCAATGTGGCGATTAGGGGATTTTCACGGTAACTTCATTGCGGTGTGAATGTAAGCCTACTTGTAATAAATAAACCACACTGTTTTTATTACTTATGGTTTTTTTTTGCCCAGAGGCATCGCTTTTGTGATGGCCTATTTGTACAAACAATCATTCAAAATCATGCCAGGCGCTGGTGAAGTATTCAAATAGAAAATGTGGATGAGAATGCCTTCATTTTAACAATGGAATGTATGAGCTTGTGCAGGAAATTATAGCAAGAATCAGAATATTCCATTAATGTTTCATGTCTTCCAACAATTAAGTGAATCACCAGTCAAGTCATCAGCAGACAAAAGCTAAAGATAGAGTTTTGTTTAACTAAATGGTATATGTGATTTCAATGTGAGATGCCAACTCATTTCTTACCTCCCTGGTGAGATTACTGAAGATATTCCTGAGCAACTGATTCTCCCGGAGTGATTCTGGGATGTGGCCCTCAGAAGGAAAGGGCATGGACAAGGTCAGTTTTCCTGCCTTGGGTGCCATCAATCAGTACTTTACTCTGCATGTGTCAAATCGTGAAACTGCTCATTTTGCTTCCGGATGTCTGTCCCACCTCTCCCGAGAACCGTGACTTGTTCCAGTTACATGGGTGGCACACACTCACTGGTCCTTTAATGACCAACCTTTTCTCATCTCTGCCAAAGCAGTGGAATCTTCCCATGATTTGTCAGGGGAGTCAGTTTCAGTGAGAGAACTGGTCTGTAGCACCTCAAATACGCAGCCCGGCTCTCTCTCCAGATTCTTTGGTGCTCTGTACACAGAGATTCTGGGGCCATGGTTTCTACTGTCACTCCAATGGTGCTGGCAATGCCGCCTTCACAGCAATCGGGCCACCAACTTAAACATGCACCCCAATTTGCATCTGAAATTAATTCCATCTCACTCCCCACACAGAGGATCCCCCAGCACCACAAACAGCTGTGCAACTCTCCCCCCAACAACTATTGGGGCAACGCCATTCCCCAACAACCATCAGGGCAAAACTGCCCCCCTCAATAAACATCATGGTAAACCCCCCAACATGCATAGGCACAAACCCCCCTTCATCAACAATTGTGGCAACAAGCATCATGGTGAACCCCCCCCACATCAACTATCAGGGCAAACCCCTCAACAAGCATGATGGTGAACCCCCCAACAAGTATCGGGGCAAACCCCCCTCCCTCAGCAAGTATTGGGGCAAAGTCCCTATACAAGGGGAAGCCCCCCAATATGGATCCCAGCGAGCCCAGCCTCTGGCACTGTCCCTGACACAGTTACTCTAGCACTGCCAGTTGGCATTGATGGGTTCCAGGGGACAGTGCCAGGATACCAGGAGACAGTGCCATGCCATTACCAGGCATGATCCTCTCCCTCCAGGGGCTATACTTGTCATTGTAACCCCGGCAGGTTCCACTTGATATCTTCCCATTATTTGAAAGCTGACATAAACATCATATTGGCGAGGGGGGATTTCCCTACTCGAGAGGAACACATGGCAAGGAAACCCTTTAAATACAATTAAATTGATCATTATAGAATGGGCGGGAGCATTGTTGTGGTGAGGGGTGAAGAAAATCTGGGAATGGGATCTTGCCGGTAAGATTCTTGATCCCACACTCTTGCGGGAATTTGCCAGTGTTGCCAATTTTGGCCCACAGCAGAAGCCAACTAAAAATCCCCTCACTGGGGGCTAGCAGATGATTTAATCTTAGTTATACACCTGACATCATCTAAAACCCACTCACACTTCTTCCCAGGAAGGGTCCAGGGATAATAATTAGGAGAGTGAAGCAGCACAGTGGTTAGCACGTCTGCCTCACAGCACCTGGGTTCAATTCCCGGCTTGGGTCACTGTCTGCGCAGAGTGTGCACCTTCTCCTCGTATCTGTGTGGATTTCCTCTGAGTCATCCAGTTTCCTCCCACAGTCTGAAAGGCGTGCTGGTTAGATGCATTGGCCATGCTAAATTCTCCCTCAGTGTACCCAAACAGGCGCCGGAGTGTGGTGACTAGGGGATTTTCACAGTAACTTCACTGCAGTGTGAATGTAAGCCTACTTATGACACTAAGAAATAAAATTTAAATTAATTTTATTGCTCCCAACCCCATAGGCACTCAGGCCAAGCATAACACCTCTATTACCACCCAGGCTGTGGTCAACCCACTCAGCACAGGTTGGTCTATGTGATTCAGGTCAATAGGGGACAGTCCATTTGCTATATGGGCTATCAGGGGAACCTCTCTGATGGCCAGCGAGTCAGCAAAGCATAAGCTCCCAATCAATGCTCTCACTTCATGGAAAAAACAACATTTAAAAAAAGAATAAAAGGACACAGTTGATAATTATGACACTGATATTATTTAAGGAGCACACATCATTTAAGCATGCTTTTGATTATTCAACAATAATCCTTTACGTGCCAAATGGTATCCTCCAGGAAATAAAACATGTCAAATATCTTGCAAAGAAAATAGATGGTTCAAGCTAGTACAGTTTTTTAAAATGTTATACTCTGACAGATTATTAATTTTATGTTTATTACAAGTATCCATAGGGACCTTATATTTAACTAGAGTTGCAGTAAGCCCATCATGAACTGATGGTGCTGGAAAATGGTTGCGACTCTGTCAATTTCAGAAATTAACAGCACGTGAAATTGCAAGGACAAGGAGGTGAAATGATAAAGGAGAATCTCGGATGTGAGCATGTAAATCATCCAATCCCTGTCGTCGCAGTCACCTACCTCAGTACAAACATTTACATCACACACCTGTGTGCCATTTTAAGTACTAAGATGGTAAAACTATTGACATAAAACATTTCAATACAGCAATGTTCCATCTCTACTCTTTTGTATTTAACTCAAATATGTTTCCTAAACTAGTCATTCTGTAAAGAAATCAGTCTTCACTGCCATGTCACTTTCGAAAACGGTTCAATGCCACCTGGCTATGGTTCATAACCTGGCTCAGGGGTCTTGACTGATGTTAGTTTCGGTGACCTCTGCAGCTGAGAGGTGTTTAAATTCTTCCCAGCTACTCAAAGAACAAAGAACAGAACAGCACAGGAGCTGGCCCTTCAGCCCACCAAGCCTTCATTGATCACGTTGTCCTATCTTGATCAACTGCTTGTATCCCTCTGTACCCTGCCTGTCCATGTGTCTATCCAGTTAAGTCTTCAATGTCGCTAACATATCTGCCTCAACTACCTCACTTGGTAATTGATTTCAGGCTGCCGAGATCGACCCCCTGAGAAATTTTGTCTTGATCTGGCATTTCTTTCTGTTATCTCATTCCCATCCCTGATTGTCCCAACTGCTCTTGTCATGATCCATGTGGGAGAACTGGAAACCAAGCGTGGTTAGCACTGCAGCCTCACAGCACCAGGGACCTGGGTTCAATTCCAGCCTCGGGTGACTGTCTGTGCAGAGTCTGTATGTTCTCCCCGTGTCTGTGCGGGTTTTTTCTGGATGTTCTGGTTTCCTCCCACAGTCCAAAGATGTGTGGGTTAGGTTGATTGGCCATGCTAAATTGCCCCTTAATGTCAGGGGGATTAGCAAGGTAAATACATGGGGATAAGGCTTGCGGGGGATTGTTGTCAGTGCAGGCTTGATGGGCAGAATGGCCTCCTTCTGCACTGCAGGCATTCTATGAATCTGAGAAACCAAGTATACTACACAATCCACAAATGAAGACATTACCAACAAGATTTCATTTTTTTATATTTTTACTTTAAAATTAATCAGAACCAATGCAAATTAAACATGAATTAACAGGCAAGTGAACTTCAAGTAAAAAGATAACTTTCACTTGAAATAGTTGCTACAACAAAGATATATCTTACACAAGCACAAACTCCCACATCACTTCCCATAGCCCTGTGGAACCATGCGCAGATCCAAAGTTCTCTAAGTCGGTATTTTCACTCAATTGAATCACAAGCACCGACAGCTGTATTCCATCTGATGTGCATGTAGTCATAAGAACATAAGAACATAAGAAGTAGGAGCAGGAGTAGGCCATCTAGCCCTTCGAGCCTGCCCCGCCATTCAATAAGATCATGGCTGATCTGTCGTGTCTCAGTTCCACATTCCCACCCTCTCCTCATAACCCTTAACCCCCTCTCTTATCAAAAACCCATCAACCCGTGTCTTAAAAAAATTTGGCGAGGTAGCCTCCACCACTTCAACCCCTAGTCCTACTATCCTTTCTGAGCGGGAAGAGTCTCTCCACCTCTATCCTATCCATCCCATTCATCATCTTATACATCTCAATGAGATCTCCCCTCATTCTTCTAAACTCTAACGAGTACAAGTCTAATTTATTCAGCCTGTCCTCATAGCTCAACCCCCTCAACTCCGGCATCAGCCTAGTAAACCTCCTCTGCACTTCCTCCAAGGCCAAAATATCCTTGCGCAAGTACGGCGCCCAAAACTGCACACAGTACTCCAGCTGCGGCCTCACCAATGCCCTATACAGCCGCAGCAAGACCTCCCTACTTTTATATTCAATCCCCCTCGCTATGAAGGCCAGCATCCCATTTGCCTTCTTGACCACCTGCTGCACCTGCAAGCTGGGTTTTTGCGACTCATGCACAAGGACCCCAAGGTCCCTCTGCACTGTTGCCTGCTGCAGTTTTTCGCCACGTAAGTAATAGTCCTTCCTACCATTATTCCTACCAAACTGGACCACCTCACACTTGCCAACATTAAATTCCATTCACCAGTTCCTGGCCCATTCGCCCAGCCTATCTAGATCCTTCTGCAGACTCTCCACACCCTCCGCACAATTTGCCGTTCCACCAATCTTGGTGTCATCAGCAAATTTCAACACCCTACACTCGGTTCCCTCCTCCAGATCATCTATATAAATGATGTGTAGTCATGATGTGCATATCCACATCATGACTACTATCAACACCGCAAACTGCCGGATCCAAGTGGAAAGGATCTCCAAGAACTTTGCGCATATCGATCGGCATATCCACATCATTCCCTCTGAGGTCACAGGAGACAGTCATGGCCCAAACAGCATACTCAAACAAAAACTCCTTAGCTAAGAAATCTCCAGAGGACACAGATTCCCCAGAGGCTCTTTTATCAAATTTCCATAATAAATCCTGTTAAACAATCTGATCGACTCTGGAAAAACTGAAGCAGTGGCAGTAAAATTGTCTAATTCACAACCCCTACTCTCACTGTGTCTTTGGCTTTTTGTCCTTCTTAACTGTATAACATAAACACAACACTTTGTAAATGTGCCTTCTCTGTTCTTCCCTCTGCTGCAGCTCTCCTTTGTCTGCAGCTCTCCTTTGAGTCTGACCACATGGCTTTCATATGTTAACATCCTTCCTGCTGGTAATGTTTCCAGATCACAGCTTGCCAGCTCAGATGGACCAGCATTTTGTATTATTGAAGAAAATTACATTCAATTCCTTTACGATTAATGCAAATCCTTCAAAGTCCTTTCCAATCATTCCTCAAACCAATTATAGATTCTGTGGATATTGTATAAGAAATTCCAAATTTTCCTTACTGCACTTCTTCCGGGTCCATGTTCATCACACTCCTCATTCAAGTTCATTTTTACACAGGTCTCTTGAATGAATGGCTTCTTAATAAACAAGTTGAGATTTTCAATGCCAGTGAACCCAAAGATCCTGAGTTCTAGCCTTGTTCAAAGAGCCTATCTTTTCACAAGATAGGCGTATTTAACATTGGCGAAAGAAGGGAACTGATATTTGAAGCAGAAGAATCTGAATTACAAATGAAGATACAGAAGATGACCACCACGGTGCATCATGCTAAACTCACGAGACAGTCAAAGTAACCAACGGACATCTCTAACAGCTCAATTTTTATTCTCCCCAAAATTAGTTCTATTTCTGCCATCGGCTTAGTGTAGATGATACAGTGAGAAAGAGAAATGTTTGATTTGATTTATTATTATCACATGTATTGGGATCCAGTGAGAATTACTGTTTCTTGCATGGTATAACAGATAAAGCATATCGTTCATTGAGTGCAAAAGGTGAAAGGAAAAGAGAGGAAACAGAATATAGTGTTGCAGTCATGGCTGGGATGTAGCGAAATATGTTAGGTACATTCAAAAGTCTGATGGCAACAGGGAAGAAGCTGTTCTGAAGTTGGTATGTGACCTCAGGCTTTTGTATCATTTTCCCAAAGGAAGAAGGTGGAAGAGAGTATGTCCAGAATATGTGGCGGCCTTGATTATGCTGGCTGCTTTTCCAAGGCAGTGGGAAGTGTAGACGGAGTCAATGGATGGGAGGCTGGTTTGAGTGATGGACTGGGCTACATTCACAACCCTTTGCAGTTTCTTGCAGCCTTGGTCAGATCAGGAGCTGTGATACATGTGGAACGGATGCTTTCTAAGGTGATGTCTTATGAGTCTAGCAAGTGAAACTGAACAGGTAGACTTCCTACTCAGACATGATGCTGCAGCCGTTAACTTTATTAGCTCCATGATTCTTTTGGACGACTCTGTAGAGTTCAATAAAAGAAAAAGTAGCTGTGGCAGATCCCACAGTGAAATGTTTTCTCCCTGTAGTTTTATCATCTGAGAATTTAGAAAGAAAGCAGTGTAGAAATGTTGTGTGCTGTGAACGCCTATGCTGCTCGGGTCAGGGGAGCATCCTTTGTATCACAAGGCCAACTGACTCCCTGTCAACAGACTAATGCATCTTTAAGTAAGACCTTTAACTTCCTCTGCTGCTCCGCCAGCTTTCGCAGTTTCACCTCTACTCCGCACATTTGTTTTTATCTGTCCTGTCTGATTTCTCACACAGCAAATATTTTCATTTCCACGAAGAGATGAGTTCCAACACACCGAGTGGAAATGTACCCTCAGAATAACCAGCATAGCAGATCAGCCAGAGATAATTTGGTTTTGTATTTATACAGCACTTCTGCAGGGAATAACGTGCTTGAGCATAATTGTTTATGCAAGTGCAGTGCCACGGATATCAAAGATAAAGCCAGGACCTGCCAAAAGTAGACATTTCCACACTAGTGCTCAATGTATTCCTGAAAAATATCAAAAGGAAATACATTATATTGTAAAGTGTTAACATTAATGCAACAGTGCTGCTGATTTTATAATTTAAAGTAATTTTTAAATGGTAAATGTATTTATTTGTTAGTGCAGAGCAATGATTCTGATATGATTAATGGGGTTAAATTCAGTCTCGTCGCACCCCATTGCATAATTATAAAATAGATGCAATAATAATCAGTTTAGCAGGGCAGAGGCCAATCTGCCTGGACAGTCAGGCCATGACTAAATTGGTTGTGGTCCTTCATAGGCACACCCTTGCACATGCCGAAAATACCCACAAGCTTCACTTCAATATTGAAATGAAGCTCAGACGATTATTTCTTGACTCCAGCTGCCGAGATAGCAAACCTTAAAGGGGCTGCAGAAGGATTTTCAATGAAAAGCCCCAAAGCTTTGGCAAAGTATTTTTTTCTCCAAGTTGAAAAGAGCAGGAATGTTCCTCTTGATGCCAAGAAGCAACTTTGGACGGCCAACCCCTTTCCCAAATGTGTCACCCACACTGTGCCCTGGATTTATCTGTGGACCTTGTCAAAACCGATAAGGGCCAAATAGACAAATTGACTTAGGGTAATTGATCTAATTCATTCATGGAATGTGGGTGTCGCTGGCTGGGACAGTATTTATTGCCATCCCACTGCCCTAGAAGTGAATGGTTTGCTAGGCTACTTGAGAGACAACCATATTCCTGTGGATCTGGAGTCACATGTGGGTCAGATCAGATAAGGACAGCAGATTTCCATCCCTAAGGGACATTAGTGAACCAAATAGGTGTCCATGACAAAGGTTTCATGTTCATCGGTAGACTTATAATTCCAGACTTTTTTGAATTCCAAATTCTGCCATGGTAGGATTCATACTCACCTCCCCATGCCGTTGCGCTGGGTTTCTGGATTAATAGTCCAATGACAACACCACTACACCACTGCTTCCCCTACATAGCATGACTAAATTATGATGATGAAGCTTAAGGATGCATTTAGTTCAGTTCTTGGGCCTCCCTATTCTGGCTTGGTAATGTCGTGCACAATTTGCATTATGTTTAATCTGGGGTACTGATGAATGTAAGCCCCAATTAGCAATTCCAGTTTTACCAAAAATATTAACATTTGATTTGAATATATTATAATCTCTGTAAAGGGCAATTAAAATTAGATAGCAAAGCATGGTAGCAAAAAGGGACATACTGGATAAGCGACCATTAGTTGTTAAAGTACCCACAACTATTATAAAATTATAGCCTCATGCTCACTTAAATTCAACGAATCAAATTTTGTTAATATTGGGATGTTGATAAGTTAGTCTACGTAATACAATTCTTATAGTGCAGAACTTACTCTAAGTTAAGGAGAATAATGATCATGTTCTGTTACAAGAAACATATTAGTTCAAGAGACTGTACCACTGAGCACAGCAAGACTGAACAGGAAATATATTAGATTTCAAAAAGACATGCTGACAATTTTACTTTAACTAATGCACATTTTCACACTAAGCCCACACCCTGCTGTTGTAACAACTCTAACTGCACAATATTTAATACTTTTCTTGCTTCAGGGCACAGAAAACTGAAAATCCTTAGTGCTATGAGTAAAAGGACATCCATACTAACAATTCTGGTAGAACCTCTGGCAGAGAGTCACTGAGAACTTTATTTATCTATTGGACACAGTTGCAGATACAGTTTAGTTTTAAAGTTAATTTATTAGTGTCATAAGTAGGCTTACATTAACACTGCAATGAACTTACTGTGAAAATCCCTGAATTACCACACTCTGGCGCCTGTTCGGGTACGCTGAGAGAGAATTCAGCATTTTCCCTCAGTGAATCCATACATTTGTACAAGGCATGGCTAATTTGCAATTATAACTAAAATTTAACTTTCAAATAAAGTTGAAGTAGAAGATGATTGTTGCCAGTCATGATTTCTCTATTACTCTGATTAAGGGGTCTTGGATTGGTGAACTCTTAAGAAGGAACCTAAACATACATTAAGGTCTTTCAGCTTACTTTCATCTATTTCTGAATATTTCAAGAGCAAGTCACTGATTGAAACGACTGCTCGTCCTATCAAAGGTCCAGATTAATACATAAATATTCTCCTTTCAAATACTGTTTTACAGTTTTAATTTCAGATTTCCAAAATTTGCAGATCCATCACCAAACATTTCCCCCAAAAGTTGATTTAACCAATCTTCTTCTGCACCATCGTTTTGTTGGCTGGTTCCATGCAAGTGACGGCCAAGGAACACTTAATATCCTGGATATTTCTGATCTTCACAGAATCCCTACAGTGCAGAAGGAGGCTATTCGGCCCATTGAGTTCTGCTGTGACTCTCCGACAGAGCATCTGACCCAGGCCCCTTCCTGTAATCCCACGTATTTACCCTACTAATCCCCCTAACCTACACATCTTGCGACACTGAGGGTCAATTCAGTCAATCTGTGACCGATCCACCAAAGCCCACATGTTTTTGGAGGGTGGGAGACCGGTGCATCTGGAGGAAACCCACGCAGACACAGGGAGAAAGTGCAAACTGCACACAGACAGTCACCCAAGCCGGGAATCGAACCCAGATCTCTGGTGCTATGAGGCAGCAGTGTTAACCACAATGCCACTGTCCTATCCTTTTCTGACTATCACTAAAAGAAAAAAAAATGTTTTATCTATAAATACAAAAAACAAGTCACTTTCATGTAAATGATTGATGAAGAGAGAACTCATAATTTTCACTGGCAAACATGCATTGTGTTCTTGTTTGACTGGCTTCGCCAAGCTAACAGCAAGATTATGTAGATAATCCTTGCTATCTGATTTATCATTGTTGACTGGCCAGACCACTTTGGCTCCTCTTGGTTTTATGTCCTCCATGTATGGCTCTGTTCTTCTTTTAGCCATTTGATTAGGATGCTCAGTTGTTGAAACACTCAGGAACTAAGGCTGGATCATCTCCAATATTGTTCTCAGCTCATTGTCCCATGATCGAAATCTATTCAACCAATTGTTTCATAGAATCATAGAAGTTTAGGATCATGCAATGTAGAAGAAGCCCTTCGGCCCATCGGGTCTGCACCGACACGTGAGAAACACTTGACCTCCCACCTAATTCCATTTACCAGCACTCGGCCCACAGCCTTGAATGTATGATGTACCAAGTGCTCACCTAGATACTTTTTAAGGGATGTGAGACAACCTGCCTCTCCCACCCTTCCAGACAGTACATTCCAAACCGTCACCATCCTCTAAGTGAAAAGGTTTTTTTTCAGATCCCCCCTAAACCTCCTGCCCCTCATCTTGAACCTGTGTTCCCTCATGACTGACCCTTCATCTAAGGAGAATAGTTACTCCCTATCCATTCTGTCCATGTCCCTCATAATCTTGTACACCTCAATCAGGTCACCCTTCAGTCTTCTCTGCTCCAGTGAAAACAACCCTATCCAACTTACCTATGCGCACCCAGCTTCTCTTAAGTGTTCCATCCCAGGCAGTTTCTTGTGTAAATTCGTATTTTAATATTTAAAGTAAATCTGTTACTACCCACAGATATTGGAAAAAGTTGCAGGATTCTGAGGAAAGAACAAAGGGGAGAGACCAACTGGAGGCCAGCTTTGAACAATGAGACCTATGGCTTTTGTAAACGTAGAAACATAGAAGATAGGAGAAAGAGGAGGCCATTTGGCCCATCGAGCTTACTCCGCTATTTATCACAATCATGGCTGATCGTCCAACTTAATAGCTTAATCCTGCTTTCTCCCCAGTTGTAAAATGCTACAATTCAATGGTATGAGATCAGAGAATCCTGCTGGTTTTCAGGCAGTGGTTTTACTGCTCCGAGTATCTTACTTAGCAGTTCAATTGATTTTATGCAGATAATGTGCACCATAAGTGGAATGGTACAAATAACAAGTGGAAAGATCACATAAATGTGCACTCATTTTCATGTCATTATCCATTACACTTTTAAGGATATTTTTTCTGCTGTTCTTTTCTCCCCAGTCACCCACACCACTTAGATGATTGTCCACTCCAAGAACCTTGGAAATATTGCTGTGCAGCTGACTAAGAGGAGATAAGTGAGAGGAGGACCATTTGTCCTTCTGGTTTATTCAAACAGTGGCATCTGGACCTGGATAGAGTCATAGAGGTTAACAGCATGGAGACAGGCCCTTCGGTCCAACTTGTCCATGCCGCCCTTTTTTTTAAACCCCGAAACTAATTCCAGTAGCCTGCATTTGGCCCATATCTCTCTATTCCCATCTTACCCATGTATCTGCCTAAATGCTTTTTAAAACACAAAATTGAACCCATTTCTATTACTACCTCTGGCAGCTTGTTTCAGATGCTTATCACCCTCTGTTAAGATGTTTCCCATGATGTGGAGATGCCGGCGTTGGACTGGGGTAAACACAGTAAGAAGTCTCACAACACCAGGTTAAAGTCCAACAGGTTTATTTGGAAGCAAAAGCCACTAGCTTTCGAAGCACTGCCCCTTCATCAGGTGAGGAAGGAGCAGCACGTCACCTGATGAAGGAGCGACAAGCGCTCTGAAAGCTAGTGGCTTTTGCTTCCAAATAAACCTGTTGGACTTTAACCTGGTGTTGTGAGACTTCTTAAGATGTTTCCCACCCATAGCCAGTGACTGTGTTGCTTGTCCATTCATAAACCCTCCTGTAGATCACATCAGGTGGACATGGCAGAAGTGCCCTTCCTCCTCTCCAAATCATTAATCACTTGATATAGGGTAGCACAGTGGCACTGTGGTTAGCACTGCTGCCTCACAGCGCCAGAGACCCGGGTTTAATTCTAGCCTTGGGTGACTGTATGGTGTTTGCGCGTTCTCCCTATGACTGCCAGGGTTTCCTTTGGGTGCTCCGGTTTCTTCCAAAGATGTGTGGGTTAGGTTGATTGGCCGTGCTAAATTGCCCCTCAGTGTTAGGGGGATTAGCAGGGTAAATATGTGAGGTTACAGGGATAGGGCCTGGGTGGGATTGTTGTCAGTGCAGGCTTGAGGGCCAAATGGCCTCCTTCTGTACTGTAGAGATTCTATGGGCAGGATTTTACGACTGTGCTTGGGCGAGGCTCGTAAAATCCCACCTGAGGTCAACGGACAATTTCATTCTGTGAGCCTCGCCTGCCCCTGGAATTGGGTCGGGTGAGGAGGTAAAATTCTGGCCTATGAGTCTATGATAAGTAGGTGGTCAATTGTTAAAATTGACCCAATGTCATCTCTTGATAATACTTCACCACCAAGTCCATTTTGAAAGTAAATAGTCATACCCGGGCAAGCCCAGAGAAAGCAACTGAGACCATCTAACCCTAATTATGTTGATTAACATTGCTGCCTCATTAGGATTCATTTATCGATTTATATGTTACCAATCGCTGGCAAAAAAGCTGACCAACTATTGTGAAATGATTCAATTACAAGTGGATTTCTAGAAAGTGAGATAAGAATATTATTTATTTTCTTATCTACTTGCTTTCCCTTCTTTTCCATTTATTATATATTTCTTTTAATCATCGTTCTCCAGTTGGCAGGCAAGTTCCAGATTAAAGCAACATTCGCGACCGAGGTTGGTAACACCCTCAGAGTAAATGTCAGGAGCTGTGAATGGAGAAAATAAGTCAATGTCAATTTAATTTGCCCTGATGTTGAACTATTCACCTCTCCCTGCACTTATCCAGCCGCACCAAGCACAGGTTAAGTGCTTCCCCACTGAGGAGGAGGGAAATTGAAGTGTAATTTCCTCTGGACCGCGGCCAGTTATCGAGCAGCATTGACAGAGGCCAATGGAAGGTTTCTCTATTGGCCAGGGAATACTGTACACATGAGTCACAGTGCATGGATCAAAGCAATAACATCTGATCATATCGTCAATGCTGGCATTGAACATACAATCCCACAAACCAGCGGATCGCTAACAAGATGACTTGTTACGATTGAGAAGCATTTATGGCACGATCTCTGGTTAAATGTACAGCAGGTAAGATTCCCAAGTTGCAGTAAGTGTGGAAATACCGACGGTTACCATCCATAGGTAAATAATATAAAATATGAGATGAGATGAACATTCTGGATTTTTGATTCCTGGGGGACAAGGAGAAACTTCACAGGATCTTTCCTCAGAGGACAAAGGTTATTGAGTGATTTCTATGATAAAGTAGATTCTAAAGTCTGGTAGAATTAGGCCCGATGGGTACAGTAGCACTTTCCTGATTCTGTATGCACTAGCGATCTTTGTTGATCCTACAATACAGAAAACTAATGCAATGAAAGTGATCCAATCCTTCCTGGCCACAGGGCCTTCTGAATTTGATGATAAAGTGATTTTTTAAAAAATGTTTTGGGGTGTGGATAATGATAACAACACCATATTTTCCACCCCGAGACATTGCAGTGGTTGTCCTCAATCTGATAGTGTTCTTATGATTTGATTTGATTTATTAATTTATTAGTTCTTTTGGAATTTAAAAAAAGAAGGGAGATCAAATTAAGGTGTACAAGATGATAAAAGGTATGGAAAATGTAAACTTGGAGCGGATGTTTCCTCTTATAGGGCATTGTAGACAAAATGTCATAGTCTTAGAATAAGAGGTAGCAAATTTAAAACAGAGTTGAGGAGAAACTACTTCTCCCAAAGGGTTGTGAATTTGTGGAATTTTCTACCCCAAAGTATGGGCAGTAGTGGTGGAAGAAATTCATGTTGAATCCTGTGGTAGGGTTAGTAGTAGATTTGGACGTATCTCACTTCCACTTAAAATTCCCTGAACATTTTCCATTGGTTCAGCAGATTGTTGTGTACAAAACCTAACAGAAACCAGCGGAAACACTATGCCACCCCCTAGACAATGTTGTCCGCCAGAGAGCGTTGTAGGAGAGAATTTTCTGGGTCCCCTAGACACAGTGATTTCAATGAGTCAGGACACATATCGGGTCAAAACGGAACAAAATGCTGGAGATAAGGGTGGGGGTTTTTTTTCGTAAAAAGCCACCAAAGAAACGGATGAAAACCCACAAGCACAGGTATTTCACCTCTGCGTACTGGGTGCTGACCCAGGTTCATCCTTCCACCAAAATCTCATTCAAGGCTGCGAGGGTCATGAACGTCTTTGTGATCGATAATTTCAAGCATGTTGCCTCCAAGGCCTTGCTTACAATAAACAGTACAGTGGCATGGTGGTTAGCACGGCTGCCTTGCTGCAGCAGGGACCCGGGTTCAATTCCAGCCTCGGGCCACTGTCTGTGTGGAGTTTGCACATTCTCCCCGTGTCTGCATGGGTTTCCTCTGGGTGCCCCGGTTTCCTCCCATAGTCCAAAAATGTGCAGATTAAGTTGATTGGTCATGTTAAATTGACCCTAGTGTCAAGGGGATCAGGGGGGTAAATATGTGGGAATGGGGCCTGGGTGGGATTGTGGTCGCTGCAGATTCAATGGGCTGAATGACCTCCTCCTGCACAGTAGGGAGTCTATCTCGGTCTGAGAGACGCAAAGCGCCACTTGTCTCATGCTGCTGTAGGGAAAATAGCCAAACTTGCCAACTCCGGGGACAGGAAAGCGGTCACCAAATACACCTACTCCATTTGGCTCGACCCTTATTGGAAGGTTAAAATAACCCGCCGGATTTTCTTTCCATTTTACAGGTTTATTTATTTATTTACTGATTAGTGAATTAAGTAGGCTTACATTAACACTGAAATGAATTTACTGTGAAAATCCTCTAGTCACTGCACTTTGTATCCCTGTTTGGGTACACTGAGGGAGAATTTAGCATGGCCAATGCACCTAACCAGCACATCTTTCCGACTGTGGGAGCACCCGGAGGAAACCCACACAGACACCGCACAGAGTGTGACCCAAGCCAGGAATCGAACCCGGCTCCCTGGTGCTGTGAGGCAGCAGAGCTAAGCACTGTGCCACCGTCTGAAGCGGGATATGTGATAATAATAGATGTTGCCGTGCAATAATTGGAGTTCAAGGAGAAAATTTTGCCTCATTGCCTGAGATTTGGACATTTAAGGATTCTGAACAGCGGTTTTATTATATAAGATTTATCATATTTCAAGTTGTCTCGATGAAGTACCCTTAATGAATTGTAAAATCTCTTCCGCTGAAATCAGTAGCAGCGTTTTATCTCTATGAGGTGTATGGCATTTAACAACATGATATGTGATTGACTATTCAAACCACATTTTATATACACATTTTATTTTCATGGCACTATAGCAGCTGGATCAGAAGTAGTAAGCTGATAAAAAAGGCAGAGTGAGCAGTGATTTGTAACATTTGTAAATGAAGCAACGCTTCCCCATTGCTAAAGCACTATTTGATTGGAGGATTGTCCAATATATATGCAAACTTGGAGGGGAAATGTGCAGTCAACACATTTTTAAAATAATGGAAAAGTTTAGAGCATATGAAATTGTTCCAAAATCTAGATGTGATGTTTTTCGTATATGCCACCAAATATTTTCAGCTGCCAAGTGTAATATTTCAGTATGGCATCACCTACTTGTACAAACATGAAGGAAAAAGGTTGTTTTTGATGTGTTGGCACCAACGCAAAAAATCTGCACCAGTGGCTGTGCCGGTGTTACAAAGTTGGCATTTCTGTGGGCAGAGGCAGGTGCAGACAGAGGGATCAAAGGTACTATTACTGTCTGAGTACCACCAAGATTTATGCCATAGGTGTTGATCAATGGAAACGTTGGATGTGCAGACAAATGTGTCAGGCTCTAATTCAAAGATTGCTTGCCCATAATAATTCAGTGCAGAGCAGTAAAACAAAAACGTAGCTTCGCTGCACAGAATTTGCAGCGCACTGCAGCACACAAATGATTCAAACACAAATCAAGAGAGAACTCAGGTTATAAAAGAAGTTTGTGCTGTCTTCAGCTGTCAAATTGAAATAGCTTCTCTCAATGGTTCCGTTGGCTCAGAAGATGGGACGCAGAGATCAGATAATTCTCATGGTGCGGCACAATGATTAGCATTGCTGCTTCACAGCACCAGGGACCTGGGTTCAATTCTGGCCTCCTGTCACTCTCTGTGCATGTTCTGCTTGTGTCTGCATGGGTTTCGTCCAGGTGCTCCAGTTTCTTCCCACAGTCCAAAGATGTACGAATTAGATAGATTGGCCATGCAAAATTGACCCTAGTGTTAGGGGAATTGACAGGGTAGATGTGTGGAGTTACAGGCATAGGGTCTGGGTTGGATTGTGGTCAGTACAGACTGAATGAGCTAAATGGCCTTCTCCTGTACTGTAGAGATTCTATGATCTATGAAGGACAATTCTTACACGTGCACCCACGTCAAGGTGAGTCACAAGCCTTTAGAAATGACAGGGGGTCAGGATTCTTGATCCCATTCCAGGTTGTCCGTTATTTGGGAGTGCTTTTTTTAAAAAAAGTTTTTACTTATTTGTGTCACAAGTAGGCCTACATTAGCGCTGCAATGAAGTTCCTGTGAAAATCCTCTAGTCGCCACACTCAGGCACCTGATCGGATACAGTGAGGGAGAATTTAGCATGGCCAATGCACTTAACCACCCCATCTTTGGACTGTAGGAGGAAACTAGAGCACCCAGAGGAAACCCATGCAGACATGGGGGGAATGTGCAAATTCCACACAAACAGTGAACCAAGCTGGGAATCGAATCTGGATCCCTGGCGCTGTGAGGCAACAGTGCTGACCACTGCGAGACCGTGCCACCCATGCTTTCAAAAGGTCTGGACCGATTCAAGTTTAAAAGACCACATCCAGCACCCCTGTCCTGGTCGGCTCCATTGCAGAGAGAGGCATGTACTACCCTTCAGTTTTCATAGACTCAGGTTAAGTTTTTGAAGAGGTGTCAGTGGAGTTGTGAACCTCAGTCTGCACGAGGAGACATTTTAAAAAGTGAGTTCAAATGGTCCTCCTCATGACCCCTTCCCAAGGTAAGCCCTCCACCCAAACCCCCATACCTTCTCATGCACAAACATCCACAAAATCTTGACTGAAAATCCTCATTGAAATAGCTCGTAATGATCTCCTAATATACCTAAGTTAGCAACGCACCTCTCCAAAGGGGGTTTTTCACATTCAATTCTAAGTGCTAAATGCATTCTTTGAATGTAGAATTTGGCGAGTTGGAACTGGCTCCCTGACATGTTGTTTATTCCAGTGCTGTAAACCACCTTTCTCTTCCCTCCCCTTCCCAAATCCACTCACTTTTTAAAGTTAAAATTCCCTCCGTAGAATCATTATTGATATATATATATATTTATTTGTGTCACAAGTAGGCTTACATTAACACTGCAATGAAGTTACTGTGAAAATCCCCTAGTCGTCGCATTTCGATGCCTTGCGTACACTGAGGGAGAATTTAGCAATGCACCTAACCAGCACGTCTTTCGGACTGTGGGAGGAAACTGGAGCATCCGGAGGAAACTCATGCAGACCTGGGGAGAATGTGCGGCCTCTGCACAGGCAGTGACCCAAGCCAGGAATCGATCCCAGGCACCTGGTGCTGTGAAGCAGCAGTGCCAACCATTGTGCCATTATCCCACCGGTAATGTAAGACTACTTGTGACACTAATAAACATACATATCAAGAATGATTCTACAAAGGGAATTTTAAGTTTAAAAAGTGAGTGGATTTGGGAATGGGAGGGAAGGGGGGAGGTGGTTTAAAGCAGTGGAATAACCAATATGTCAGGAAGTCAGTTCCAACTGGCCAAATTCTACATTCAGAGAATATATTTGGTACATATCATTGAGTCTGCATTGACAGCAGCTTCTGGATTTCTGAACTTGACTGCAGTGTGCACTCCGAAAGGTGGTCTCAGTCCTGGAGCAACAATGAAGGCCAAGGTTAACAGTAAAATTGGGAAATTGGGATTAAAAAGATGCAGCTGCCACAGCTAACAAAATGGCAAACAGGCTTGGTGTTGAATGATGAATGGTCTGCTCCTGGTCCTTTCTGAATGCCGGATGTGGATAGGATTTAGCTTATCCAGTTAAGATATGCACATTAGGTCAAGTGGCTTCCTTGAACTCACCGGCAATGCTTGTCAATGATGCGGAATTTCTTGTGCAAATAACTGGAGGGAAAACCGGCGAGAAGGAAACTGCGCTCAGTACGGAAGATGTGTTGAGAATATTGGAATCATACAGTGCAGAAGGAGGCCATTGAGTCTGCACCGACAACAATCCTACCCAGGATCTGTCTCCGTAATCCTAAGCAGAAAGGCACAGTGGCAAACACTGCTACCTCACGCTACCAGGGACCCGGGTTCGACTCCTGGCTTGTATCACTGTCTAGTCGGAATCTGCACATTCTCCCCGTGTCTGCGCGGGTTTTCTCCAGGTGCTCCTATTCCCTCCTACAGTCTGAAAGATGTGCTGGTTAGGTGCATTGGCCATGCTAAATTCTCCAATAGTGTACCCGAACAGGTTCCAGACTGTGGTGACTAGGGGATTTTCACAGTAACTTCATTGTAGTGTTAATATAAGCCTACTTGTGACACTAATAAATAAACTTTTTAACATTTACACTGCTAATCCCCCTGACACTAACAGTCAATTTATCATGGCCAACCCACATAACCTGAACATATTTGGACACTAGGAGCAGGAGTTTACAGCCTCACTCATCCCGAAAGCTTAAATTTCCACCCGAAGTCAGCCCTATGCTCTGCCCCTCATCTGCTCCGATTCCTCTGGCCTAAGGGGCAACTTAGCATGGCCAGTTCACTTAACCTGCACATCTTTGGATTGCAGGAGGAAACTGGAGTACCTGGAGGAAACCTATGCAGACATGGGGAGAATGTGTAAACTCCATACAGACAGTGACCCATAGTCGGAATTGAAACAGGGCTCCCTGTGCTGTGAGGCATTAGTGTTAACCACTGTGCCACCATGTTGAAAGCAGAAAAAAATCTCGAGCTATCAGCACAGCAAACTCCAGTGAGAGCTTTCCTCACTTCTATAGCAAAAAACAAACACATTTTATAAAGAATACATTCATGATCCTGCCTCTTACAAAGCAACTGAAGCATCTTCCTCTACCAGATCTTAACTTGACAGAGAATTGAAAGTTAAGGAACGATTCCTTGGAAGCAGCTTACTGAAAGTTAAAAGCAAGAAACTGTGAGGAATCAAAGCTTTGAATTGTTTACAGATCTTGGACAGCAAACACCTCCATCCTTTTAGCTTTGTGAGTTCAATACCAATTACAGATGATTTTGGGGGAAAATGATGCACTGTCCTGTCTAATTTTGTATTTTCTAACAGAGTGTTTTTTTTTCCCTTGCCTTGAACATGATGTGCAATTATTGGGAAAAGCAAAGTAGGCAGAATATTCACGACATTACAAGGCGAGATTAGCCAAGGAATTGTTTTCGCCTGTCACATACAAAAAGCAACAGTGTGTACTAATTGGTGGTTGAAATCTTCTGTGTGGGTGATTTTTTTTTACTTGTTGTATTTGGTGCTGCAATGCATTTTTCATTACTCATTGTAAATACAGCTAATTGTAATAATTTTGGGAAAGTTGTCAGGCAGAGTGGTTCTCTTGTGTGCAGTGACAAAGCTGCGCCACTCATGTCTTTAACCTCCAGCTGATGCTGACATCGAGCCTATTTCTCAGGACACAAAGCATTGTGCCATCTCAGAGGAAGAAATAATTCATTCTGGCTTTGAGTTCAGAGGCTCAGTTGAGGTAGGAGGCAGTCCACAAAATCATGTCAGTTCTTTACCAATCAATCAGTCATCATCAATCTTTCAAAGTGCCCGTGTGCAAAAAATGGTGGCGAAAACCCACTTGCATCAATTTTACACAATCAGATTCATTACTGCATGACTATTAGCAGCGTAAGGCCGGCATGGCGGCATAGTGGTTAGCACCGCTGCCTCACAGCACCAAGGACCCGGGTTCGAATCCAGCCTCGGGTAACTGTCTGTGTGGAGTTTGCACATTCTCCCTGTGTCTGCATGGGTTTCCTCTGGGTGCTCCGGTTTCCTCCCACAGTCCGAAAATTTGTAGGTTGCATGGATTGGCCATGGTAAATTTCCCTTAGTGTCCCAAGATGTGTGTGTTAGGGTGATCAGTAGGATAAGTGCATGGGGTTACGGGGTTGGGGCAGTAGGGTGAGCATGGGTATGGTGCTCTGTCAGATAGTTGGTGCATACTTAGTGGGCCAAATGGCCTCTTTCTGCAGTGTAGGGATTCTATGATACAGAATAACCATGTCAAATTTGATCAAAGAACCATACAGCATACATGGATCACACATGGAAGCCATTCAGAGAAAGACTTGCATTTGTATAGCATTATTCACAACAACAGGAAATCCCAAGGTAATTTACAACCCATGACTGTTGCAATGTAGGAAATGTGGCAACCAAGTTGCATACCCCTAACTCCCCCAAATCCACAAAGAGCAATGTGACAATGACCATGATCTGTTTTCCACACCATTTGAGGGATGAATGTTGGCCAGGACAATGTAGATAATTCCTGCCCTTCTTCAAAGTAGTGCCATGGGATCTTTTCAGTCCATCTGAGAGGGCCCTGTTTTAACACCTCACTTAAAAGACGGCACCTCTGACAATGCAGCACTCCCTTGGTACTGGAGTGCCAACTGGGATTTTTCTGCTCATATAGAATGGAACCCACAATCTTCTGACTCAGAGGCGAAGGTGCTACCAATACAGCCACAGTTGGCATTCTATTCGGCTCACTGAGCTTATGCTAGCTTTTTGAAAAAGCCACAAATTACTCCCGCTCCCTTCCTCCTTCATTGTAGCCAAAATTTTATTTCCCTTTTTCAAGTATTTATCCAGTTCCTCTTTGAAAGTTACATTACTTTTTCTTCCACCACTATTTCAGGCATGTATTCAAGTTCATAATCCATAAATCCAATAATAGTGTCTTGACTTAACTATTCTTTGAGTATAATTACATCACAATGATCAATAAACGAACCTACCAGCTTCATTTTTTGAAGAGTTTAATCAATGTTATTAGATCAATGTGTACAACAGTGATTATATTCCTGCACAATAATCCAGAGGCCTGAATTAAACATCTCAAGTACAAATTTTACCAGTTGGAGAATTGGAACTCAGTTAATTAAATAAATCTGGAATAAACATGATAATGGTAACGATGAACTGTTTTGTCATTAAACACACAGAGCTCATAAATGTCCTTTAGGGCATCAAATCTGCCATCCTTATCCAGTCTAACCTAGATGTGACTCCAAACTCACTGCAAAGTGGTTGACTGTTAACTAACTACTCACTTGTGCCAAACCAGGTTGCTTACAACAATTCAAAGAGGCAGCTCACACCCGCTACTCAAGTGAAACTTGGAATGGAAAACCATCATTCCTGTTTTCAGCGAAAACCTCAATTCTACAACCCGGGGTGGCTCGGTGGCACAGTGGTTAACACTGCTGTCTCATAGCACCAGGGACCCGGATTTGATTCCTGGCTTGGATCACAATCTGTGCAGAGTCTACACACTCTCCCCGTTCTGCGTGGGTTACCTCCAGGTGCTCCGGTTTCCTCCACTGTTTGAAAGATGTGCCGGTTAGGTGCATTGGCCATGTTAAATTCTCCCTCAGTGTACCCAAACAGGCACCGGAGTGCAGCAACTAGGGGGATTTTCACAGGAGCTTCATTGCAGTGTTAATGTAAGCCTACTTGTGACACTAATAAATAAATAACAGATGTCTCTCCTTTTCTCTCCTTCAACTTCCCCACAAAACATTCCCTTCCTCCACAATGACAACAGAATATCTCTTCATGTTTTGTTTCTCTTTCCCCCTTCCGCTGGCAAGCCTGCCCCACTCAGCTGTCTTCCAGGTCTCCCGGGGCTCTGGTCCAGGGATTCCCGTCTGTGGTCACCATTCCTGGTGGTACTCCTCATGCTGAAGATCTACTGGCCCTCTGAATAGCTGGCAGGTAGCAGGTGAGTGGTACAGTCTCAGAGGCACATAAATTAGTTCTTCAAGCAACTAATTGCCTGAGCCATATAAAATTAAGCCACTTGGATCCTAATGTTGTGGGATCACAGTCTTCAAGTTAAACTGAGCCTTTACCTGTCCAGAGAGTTGACTTCACTGGGGGAGATTTACTGTCTGTGAGAGTGACTGTTGGGACTGATAAGACTTTCTGTGCTCCTGAATGCCTCTTTCCTCTTCTTCCACTAACATGGCATCTATATTCATGGTTTGGATCAGAAAACCCTGAAAATCATTTTCTTCTCAAAGTTTCAAAGTTTATATATTACTGTCACAAGTCGGCTTACATTAACACTGCAAAGAAGTTACTGTGAAATCCCCTAGTTGCCACACTCCGGCACCTGTTCGGGTACACTGAGGGAGGATTTAGCATGGCCAATGCACCTAACCATCACATCTTTCAGACTGTGGGAGGAAACTGGAGGGAACCCATGCAGTCACAGGGAGAATGTGCAGACTCTACACTGACTGTTACCCAAGCCGGGAATTGAACCTGAGTCCCTGGCGTTGTGAGGCAACCGTGCTAACCACTGTGCCACCGTGCCACCCCCTGCCACTGTGCCTCATTACTTTGTGTCTATTTACAACTCGTTCCTTTTCATTACCCTCTGATGTTAATCCCTCATCCAATGCACACTTCACCACATAGACTTGCAGTTGGAATTCCAGGACAGAATGAAATGCTGGCCAATTTTTCTTTTCCCAAACCAGGGGTGCCAAGCTCTATTCTTACACCTACTAGCACCTCGACTAATGCAGTAAAACCATGGAGCAAACCTGATGTTTGCTGGCTTTTTTAATTCAGCTTCTCTCTACCCTACAAAAACACGAAGGCACCTCACTCACTGCTCAGACAAAAACCTAAACTAATAAAAAAATGCAAGAATGTTTGAAAATCATAAAGAATTATTGAAATACAACAATGGGCAGCACGGTGGCACAGTGGTTAGCATTGCTGCCTCACAGTGCCAGAGGCCTGGGTTCAATTCTCTCTTGGGTCACAGTCTGTGTGGAATTTGCACATTTTCCTTGTGTCTGCATGGGTTTCCTCCAGATGTTCCGGTTTCCTCCCACAGTCTGAAAGATGTGCTGGTTAAGTGCATTGGCCATGCTAAATTCTCTCTGTGTACCCAAACAGGTGCTGGAGTGTGGCGACTCGGGGAATTTCACAGTAAGTTCATTGCAGTGTTAATGTAAGCCTTACTTGTGATTAATAATTAACCTTTACCTTACTTTGATTAGTAAGATGAACCATTTCTATTCTGAGATTGCTAAGAGGCTGTTAGAGGTGGGTCTTTAGGTTACAGCAGAGCATTCCACATATAAAACAATTTTAAAGTTTGGGCATCCTTTCATTCTGATAGTAAACATTGCTGATAAATGTTGAACTGAGATGCTGTTTGGGAGATTAGATTGAGCAGTGTTTCTTGATGAACTGGAGTGCCTCTGCGGTTTCTGAACTTGCTTCAAGCGAACAGTTCAATCCAGCTTTCCAGCAGCATCATTTGTACGAAGGTTCTCTGGATTGCTTATTCATCAACTTTGATACAATGTCAAACAACTTAACAATGGTCTGTTTATCCAACATGGTTATTTTTGGAATGCTAGCGCAAGGATAAAAAAGGGGTTTTTGTGTTTTTCTTTCGGTTGGCTTTTATCTCTGATCTGAGCTGCGATCGGAGTTCCTAAGAAGATTAAATGGAGAGCTCCATCTTGTCGTGTGTGCTGATGTTTTATCTAATGCTCTTGAACTGAAGGCAAAAAGCCTTCCAAATAAGCACTTGTGAGCCATTCTCTTCCAATAGCTAGGAAGATGGATTACAGAGATTCAATTTGAACTTATTATCATTATTGTGATAAACAATCTCCTACACAATATTAGTATGTAGAGCCAAGTATAATTGAAAGAAGCAATTTTCGAAATCCATCTGATGGCCAGTGGAAAAGGTGTTAATGTTTCTTCCTTCTCTGCATCTAAATGCCACGTTCTAACCTTCCTCTCTCTTTTCATTCATTCGTGGGACCTGGGTGTTGCTGGCTGGCCAGCATTTATTGCCTACCCTAGCCGCCCTTGAGAAGGTGGTGGTGAGCCACCCTCTTCAATTGCTGTGGTCCACGTGCTGTGGGTTGGCCCACAATGCCGTTAGGGAAGGAATTCCAGGATTTTGATCCACCCACTATGAAGGAACAGCATTATATGTTTCCAAGTTAGGATGGTGAGTGGTTTGGAGGGGAATAATAGAATCCCTACCCTGCAGAAAGAGGCCATTTGGCCCATCGAGTTGGCACCGATCACAATCCCTCCCTGGCCCTATCCCCATAACCCCAATTATTTACCCCGGTAATTCCCTGACACTAAGGGGCAATTTAGCATAGCCAATCAACCTCACCAGCACATCTTTGGACTTGGGGTGGTGGTGTTCCCATTTATCTACTGCCCTTATTTTTCTACATGGAAGTGGTTGTGGGTTCAGAAGGTGCTGTCTAAGGATCTTTGCTGAATTGCTGCAGTGCAACTTGTACATAGTACACATTACTGCTACTGAGCGACGGTGGTGGAGGAAGTGGATATTTGCGGACATGGTGCCAATCAAGTGGGCTGCTTTGTCCTGGATGGTGTGAAGTTTCTCAAGTGTTGTTGGAGCTACAGCTATCCAGGTAAGTGGGGAGCATTCCATCACACTCCTGACTTGAGCCATCTGGATAATAGATAGGCTCTGTGGAGTCAGGAGGTGATTTACTCGCTGCATCAGTCCTAGCCTCTGAAATGTTCTTGTAGTCACTGTGCTTATGTGCCGAGTCCAGTTAAGTTTCGGAGCTTGATCTCCCAGCAAATTCTTTCATTGGAAAAAGTGTCAAAATGAAGGCTTTATTTTTGGAAGCTCATGACCCACTCAAAACAAGACTTAAATGGGACATTTTGTTGGAAAACCTTCTTTCATGATTTTCATTAATAATTTTCATTAACACGGGTTGTGATGTATTAATGGACTCTCTTCAACTAAGCTATTGTCTTTGAAATGATGATATTTCAATTGGTACCAATGATTAATGCTGCATTTAAATAGCCATTTCTTGCTCAGTTTAATTGAACCGCTCTATTCCTTGGGGCGATGGGCCTTCTGTACAGTTACGTTGATGGAGACAATCAAACTGAGGCAGAAGTTCATTTTTTTAAACATTTATGTTTGTCCTTTTTGCCATTTAATTAAATTCCAGAAAGTTAGGACTTTTACAATGGAATGGAATCATACAGAGGCTGCAAACACAGCGCATCTATCCGAACTTAAAAAGGGAAGCTTTCTTGTAAGCTGCAGTATGCCAATGTTGCCAGCAGATGGCAGGTACCTTCTGGATGCATTCCAATCAGCAACACAAAAGCAGATTTATTTATATAGTTGTTTATAATCAAAGAACATTTTTATCCTGAAAGAATCAATTGGAATGCTGTAAATGTCAACAACTAGGAATATTTATTTAAAGGGAACAAGTATCACTTTATTCCCCATACATTTTAATGACAATGCAATCGCGGCAAGGATTTACAACCATACTCGATTTGGATAATGCAGTCTCTGATGTATGATTGGATTCACATAAATTAAATAAAAGCTACATGCAGAGATTCACCAGTATGTATCTGCCAAAGTAATATTGACTTGATTGAAGACGACTGTAGTACTTAAATTTTCTGTGTTTGATTAGGTGAGTCTGTTTACTATTGATGCTCACAGTGCTTGATTGATTAAGGCCGGGTGTGGACTTCAGAAAAAGAGTCAAAAGAGCTGGAAGCTGCTAGAAGCATGGAGTAGACATTTTAGAGCACTATAAATAAAACCTGTCATACAGATAGAAACTAATGTCACCTCTGCAGAGATTTGAGGTGTAAAATATACGACAACACGAGTTTCTCCAGCTGCGTGATGCATCCTGTGACCAGCTCGACATTTCCTTTTAGCTGTTGACTTAGGATTTAAGCTGAAATAGCTACAAAGTGAGTGAATGTTTCTTAAAACTGGGCATACTTACTAGTCCTGATAGAAAGCCTCTGACCTGATGGGTGGCACAGTAGCACAGTGGTTAGCACTGCTGCCTCAAAGCACCAGAGATCCGGGTTCAATTCCCAGCTTGGGCCACTCTCTGTGTGGAGTTTGCACATTCTCCTCGTGTCTGCATGGGTTTCCTCCTGGTGCTCTGGTTTCCTCCCACAGTCCGAAAGACGTGCTGGTTAGATGCATTCACCATGCTAGATCCTCCCTCAATGTACATGAACAGGTGTTGGCATGTGGCGACCAGAGGATTTTCACTGAAACTTCATTGCAGTGTTAATCTAAGTCGGTATGTGGTAGTAATTTATGGCACTCTGTGCAATGCAGAGGCCATAAGC
The DNA here is from genome assembly GCF_965287045.1 of Carcharhinus amblyrhynchos. Lineage (NCBI taxonomy): Eukaryota > Metazoa > Chordata > Chondrichthyes > Carcharhiniformes > Carcharhinidae > Carcharhinus > Carcharhinus amblyrhynchos. Next base: position 27,033,763 of record NC_137337.1, read on the forward strand.
CGAAACTCACCATTAGTTGGGGGGGGGGGGAATTGGTGTGGGTCTCAAGGTTGCTGGGAAGCCTGCTACTAAGCACTAGGGGCAGTAGTGTGTAGCTGCCCCAATCTTCCAGTATACTGTGTATATTGTGTACACAGCATACTGGGAGATCTGTCACTTCCCTCCCCACTAAGGATATCGATCCCCGACCCCACCCTCCATGGACATTGCCCCAACCACCCCCACAGACATCTGCTTCATCGCCCCCACAGACATGCTGCCACCCCGATCAGGCCCCCACAGATCAGCCCCTATTTCCCCAATGCAGAGTTCCCCCTACCCTCCCCTCCAGCGGACCTACCCCTTGCCCCCATCAGGCCCCACTATTAACAGGCCCTACCCCCCCACCTTGGTACTGTCTGGATGTCTGGTGGGCTGTGCCAAGGTGCCAGCCTGCTACTGCCAAAGTCCCAGGTTGGCACAGCCAGGATCCCAGGCTGGCAGTGCCAAGGGACACAGTCTGGCCCTGTCCCCGACCACCCAGGAGGCTTCAATGGCCTCTGAAACCATCGGTAAGGCCATCGTGACTGGTCTTCATTGGACTTCCACCAGCGAGGTGGGAAAGGTAATTTATTACATACTATTACATCCTGAACTCATTAATGAATGCTAATCATGTGATTACTGGTTAAATCAGCCTAGTGCCCTTCTCGGGTATGGGACTGATTCTGCCGGCAGAGTGGGGCCAGCAATAGATGTGCAGGTTAGGTTGATTGGCCATGTTAAATTGACCCAAATATCAGGGTGATTAGTAGGGTAAATACGTGGGGTTACAGGAATATGGCCTGGGTGGGATTGTGGTTGGTGCAGACTCGATGGGCCGAATGGTTTCCTCCTGCACTGTACGGATTCTATGATTCTATTTTATATATCGAGAGGGGCGGAAAATTGGGTGCGAGCCTAATCTGTCGCCCTCGCTCATAGTTCCTGCTCCACTACTCGCCCAGCGCAGCAGGGTGGAAAAGTACCAGCCACCATCTTTCCAAGGCCTTATCTGCTCTTTCAATTTGATGTAAAGAATCCCATGGCAATTTTTGAAAAGCAGGGGGCGTTCTCCCATTGCCCTCGCCAACAATTATCTCTTAATTAAATCCACTGAAAAACAGATCTACGGATCATTTCTTTCACTGGTGTTTTTGGGATGTTGCAGTGTACGATTAGGATAGTGTGCTTTCCAATATTGCAACACTGCCTATACTTTAAGAAGTATCATTTGACTGTTAAAGCTCTTTGAGATATATCAATGCCATCTAAATTGCTATAGAAATACAATGTTTTCTCTTCTGTCATTCAGTTTGCATTTGATTGATCTACTGTGCAGTTGCAATATGCTTTGTTTCCTATTTTAATGGAAAATTGTGGATTTGTTTTAATAGAAATGATGTTCCCTGGGTTGGAATAGCGATAATGTAATTATCCTTCGCCTCACTTGTACAGAATGTGCAATTGCTGGAAGTATGAGTTCAGTATCATTAGCAAAAGGAAAACATCTCACCGTTCTGATATCATGTCCACATACCCTAAAGGGGGCATATCTTAAACTGCTAGCAATTGCTATCATCAACACAGGATCTGATATGTTCGTCCCATGAAGTTAAAATACTGCAGGCTGGTTTGGGAAGAAATCATCCTTCCAATAACAGCTCCTAACAGCTAGAAGGAGCCTGTAATTTTATTTTTGACATTTGAAGCTTGCATTTCATTGTGCTCCCTAAATCACCGCTCGCTGATCGGGGCTCAGAGTTTCCCTGGGAAAAATCAGACAGGGCTCAACAGCGCCACCATTGCAGCCAAGCAGTAATGTATGACCAGCTAAGGGAGGTGGCCACTAAAGATACTGCAGCTCAGAGCTAAAGCTAAGCGCAGCACAGCTGCAAATGAAAAGCTTTTGGATGTGATTCTCCGGCCTCCCATCTGCCTGTTTCCTGCCAGAGGGAGGTGCTGAGTTGTTTGCTAGCAGCGGGATTCTCCAGTCTCACTCTGTCAATAGGAATTCCCATTGATGTCACCCCACACTGGTGGGAAACCCGTGGTCAGGGGCGAGCTGCCGGTGGGAGCGCAGAATCCTGGCGGTGGGAACAGCCGGAGAATTCCGGCCATCAACTCCTTCAAATATCCCTGCAGAGGCCACAAAATAACTATAAAGTTTCCAGCTTTTAAGCTGGATGCCAGTAGGCCTCTGATCTGAGTGCAACTTGTTCTGATGATGGGTAGAATTGTGTTTCCCAGATCCCAATATTTCTGAAGCAGATAAACAAGCTAAGATTAAAATTGCTACAGACAATGAAGGCTTCTGAACATATCAGGTCTGTTCGCCATCTTAAAAATCTAAATAAAATATGGTCAACGCGCGAAGACCAATTAAGAGAACAATGCAACTTCTAAATATACCATCTGGAATTCATATCTATTAGCCAACTACTGACAGATACCATCGGTCAATTCATCAGTAGGGCAGGCAATGGCCTAGTGTTATTATCGCTGGACTTTTAATCCAGAAACTCAGCTCATGTTTTGGGGACCCGGGTTCGAATCCTGCCATGGCAGATGGTGGAATTTGAATTCAATTAAAGAAAAATGCCTGGAATTAAGAATCTACTGATGACCATGAAACCATTGTCAATTGTCAGAAAAAACCCATCTGGTTCACTAATGTCATTTAGGGAAGGAAATCTGCTGTCCTTACCTGGTCTGACCTACATGTGACTCCAGAGCCACAGCAATGTGGTAGACTCTCAACTACCCTCGGGCGCTAGGGATGAGCAATAAATGCTGGCCAGCCAGTGACACCCATGAATGAATAAATAAAAAGTAGATGCAGAAGGAGTCTGAATGTGATTTCACAGAATCAAAGCTAGCCAAAAGAATAATTGACCTTGTGATCGCATCTACCCCAGTGGAGGTGTTCCATAAAGATCTCTTGGTTCAAATTAAAGGGTATACAGTCTAAATGCTGTTGCAAAGTGGACACAAGAAATCTGTACCCCTGGTCTACTCCTGCTTCCAGTTTCTAGATTTCTATAATAATGTGTGGATGGACTCTACAGGCTTTGTGTAATTTGTACACTCTTGGCCAATTACATTCAAGCTTAATAAGCAATGTAGGTGGTGCAGTTTCACCCAGAAAATGCCCAGCTTTTAATCCTAAAGGTGAAACATGTGGCACTAGGGACACTAGATGAACAAATGCAGAATGCAAAAGTGGGAATAAGTGCTTCAATATCATGAGAAGCCACAACCAGAGCCCAGAGAGGGACAGTATTACCAAGCAACTAAGAACGCATATTAACATGCATCAAGACAAGATCCACCAAAGATAGCCAAGCTGGTTGGTTGAATGATGAGGCCGAACAGACCAGTGATGCATTAAGTGAGCCAACATTCAACACAACCAGCACCAGCGAACACATTGGCACAGTTATACCAAATGAAGTCTTTGTCAGGATTATATACTCATAGATGAAGGTCAGCATAACCTGTATGCAAAACTGGATATCGGTGCGGGTACAAGAATCCTTCTCTTCACACACTGAAATGTATGTATTCACAGAAGTAGATTCAACCAATCACTGCCAAATTCATCCTGTACAATGATTCCAAGATCAAAACCCTGCATTACACTAGAGTGTTGCTAAAACTCAGCTTGGTGATCCCAGTATTTAACATTGTGGACAGCACAGGTCTGGTGATCACAGTCCTACAGACACATCAGGACCTGTCCTTGGTCACCTTGGCAATATCAAGACCTCGATGAGGACCAGAAACTACAAGAAACATCATCGGAAACCCTTTGCTTATTATCAGATGATCACTTAATGTTTCAGCACAGATCGTCAACTGAAATGTATACCCATTCCAAATGTGCAGACTTCATCATGTTGTGGAACCGATGCGGAATTAGTACTCAGCAGACAAATGTGAACAATCCTCCCCAGTCATCACTCATCAATACTCCCAGCAGTACATGATGCATTACTCGAAAAAGAAGGGAAGATGAAAGATGCCTTTGACTGGCGTGTGGTAATGAATTACTCAACCTAAACTTTGACCAGACTGTTTGCATACAGCTGAAACTGTCAGCATATATCCAGAACCAAGATTGTATCAATTATGAACACCAAATGGCTTGACGGAACAATATCATTAGCAGAAACATTGAGTAACCCGACTGTGACTTGAATGCAGTCTAATGTGTAACACCAACAAAGCACCCCCCTAACTAGCATTCTAAACATACAGCAATCTCCAGCAAAGATCACCATACAAGATGGATAAGCAAACAGCCAACATATTTTTTAAAATGTATTCATTGTATGAGGATGTCATTGGCTGAGCCAGCATTTACTGCCCATCCTGAACTAGGCTCCATTTCAGAGGGCATTTATGAGTTCTCCACATTGTTATGGATCTGGAGTCACATCGAAACCAGAACAGGTAAAGATGACAGATTTCCTTCCCAAAAGGTCAATTGTGAACTAATTGGGTTTTTATGGCAATATTCAATGGTTTCACCATCATCATTAGACTTAATTTCCAGAATTCAAATTTCACCATTTGCTGTGGTGGGATTTGAACCCAAGTCCCCAGCTCTTACCCTGAATCTCTGGATTACTAATCCTGTGACTCTGCAGCTACGTCACCGCCTCTTCCTAAGACAGAATCAAGAGACTTCTGATGACGACTGCCTTTCCTCAGACATGTCACAAACTCTACATAATGATGGCATGGTTAGCACTGCTGCCTCACAGTGCCAGGGACCCAGATTCGATTCCAAGCACCCTGAGGAAACCCATGAATGTGGAGAATGTGCAGTCCCTCGCCCGCCACAGAATCGGAGGGGGTGAGGGACAGACAATGGAAATGTCCATTGACCTCGGGTGGGATTTTCCAGTCTCGCTCAAGGGAGGCCGTAAAATTCCACCCAACAATCTGCACCAACTCTCTGAAAGGGCATCTTACCCAGGCCCACCCCCTGTCCTATCCCCATTATCCCACTAATTTCCCTAACTTATAGATCTTGGGATACTAAGGGGCAATTTGGTGTGGCCAATCCAACTAACCTGCACATCTTTGGACTGTGGGAGGGAACCGGAGCGCTAGAAGAAACCCACACAGACATGGGAAGAATGTACAAACTCCATCCAGACTGTGACTCAAGGCTGGAATCAAACCCAGGTCCCTGGCACTGTGAGGCAGCAATGCTAACCACTGTGCTACCTTGCTGCCCCTTATATATAGAAAAATATAAAATATACAAAGTATTAATTTGATACCTCTGCCATTTCCTCATTCCCCATGATAAACTCACCTGTCTCTGCCTCTAGTGGACCCATTGTTTACTTTCATTAATCCCTTCATATTTACATACCAGCTTACAATCTATCTGATGTCTCTTGCTGGTCTATTCTCATGTTCTCTTTTCCCTTTCTTGATCAATCTCTTGATGCATCTTTGCTGAATAAAATCCTTCTATTCCTCAGAGGAGGTTTAAAAGCAGCACCTCTTTCTGCCCAATTCCCATTTGCCCCAACACCTACATTTAGCACTCTGTTAACAGTGATCATTCAGCGTTGTACCCTGCAAGCAGTTACCAATATTGTCAATCATACAATCCATCTTATCTAAATGTCAGTCAACACAGCCCTTCACTTACTGGCACACAATAACTTGCATTTATATAGCACCTTTAAGAGGGTAAAATTTCCCAAGGTACCTCATGGGGAATTACCAGATACAATTTAGTGAGTCAAAGAATTAGATCATAGCTTGGTCAAAAAGATTGATTTTAAGGGACATTCTAAAGGAGAAGGGGGAATGTAAATAAGTTTGTGGAGGGAATTGCAGAGCTTAGTGGGCAGCATGGTGGCACAGTGGTGAGCACTGCTGCCTCACAGCACCAGATACCCGGGTTCAATTCCAGCCTCGGGTCGCTGTCTGTGTGGAGTTTGCACATTCTCCTCATGTCTGCGTGGGTTTTCTCCAGATGCTCCGGTTTCCTCCCACACTCCAAAGATGTGCGGATTATTTGGATTGGTCATCCTAAATTGGGTCTAGGGTCGGGGGGATTAGCAGGGCTACGGGAATAGGGCCTGGGTGGGATTGTGGTCAGTGCAGACCCGATGGGCTGAATGGCCTCCCTGTAGGTATTCTATAGATTTTTTGATTAGAGGCTAGGCTGCTGAAGGTATGGCTTCCAAGACAAGGGCGAAAGAACTTGGGGATGAGGGCAGCTTGGTACTGTATTGCTCTAGGGAACCAGATGAACATTAGAACTTCAGAAGGAAATTGTACAAGCTTTTGAACCAAGATTAGACAACTCAAAATTTGAATGGCATGCAAGTACAATAGACCCCTTCCCTCAAAAACAGGAGAGCTGTGTACACAGATGATGCCGTAATGGTGTTATTGCTAGATTATTAATCCAGAAACTCAGCTGATGTTCTGGGGACCCTGGTTTGAATCCTGCCACAGCAGATGGTGGAATTTGAATTCAGTAAAATATCTAAAATTAAGAATCTATTGATAGCCATGAAACCATTATTGATTGCTGCAAAAGCCCATCTGGTTCACTGACGTCCTTACCTGGTTTGGCCTATATGTGATATCACAGCAATTTAGTTGACTCTCAACTGCCCCCCAAAGGCAACTAGGGATGGGCAAAATATGGTGGCGAGCCAGCAACGAATGAGTAAAAAAGAAGACATTACCAACAACTGGAATCTATTGCTCGCGGTGATGTCACATCGGTACAACTGTGCATGCAAAGGCAGCCAACAAAAGTTTTGATGGGAATACAGAAAAAGCTGGAAAATCTCAGCAGGTCTGACAGCATCTGTGCAGACAGAAGAGAGCCAATGGTCAGAACTGAGGTTTTGAAGGGTTTTGTCATGAGGAAGAGGAAGTTATGATCCACTGGAATTGAAAATCGGGGGTGCAATACCAGAGCATATGAAATATTCTTCCTACGGCTAAGTGCTGTGATTTGACATTTTGCCTATCATGATTTGGACAATTTTCTAACAATTTGAAACTCTTTGAAAACGGTTGCATATAAATGTTGAGTGCTTAAGGCAAAGTGTATTCATGCAAGTGTAATAAAATGAACAAAATGTGTTTTTACAATATGAGTCAGCTTGCCGGCCAAATAGTTTATCGAAAAACTGGTAATAAATAATAAGCAATTTATTAGAATCAATAAACCTCACACACACTGGATTGGGTGTGTCACCCTGGATCATGAACACAGACCAATATAAAACAATTCCCAACAATCAGTTTTTTTAAACAAAAGCACCACCAGGCTGAGAAGGTTAGAAAGCAGAAGCATAAAATAGCTGCACTTATTTTTCATAGGGTTTTAATGATCTTCTGTCATAACTTCAGCAGGAGGTCATCTCGATGAATAGCTGGTTTTAATAATTCATGCCATTCCTCCGATGGATTCTACCGATCGCTTCCCAGAGTAAATTCTGGACAATTTTGTTTAAGTCAAGTCTACTGAATATGGGAAAAAAAAGCAGCACTTTCACAGTTTTGTGTTATTACAGAAAGATAATTTGAGCTGATTGAGCCAAGGGAGGTGGGTCATAAATGTTTCTCTGTATCTCCGTCTAACTGTGAAATAAAAGAGGTTAATGGTTTGTTCTTAATGGCAAGAGCAATGACTTGCTTTCCCAGGCGTTTCTTCAGGCTGCCTTGGAATAAAGTGGGGGCACACTTGGGGTAGGTGCAAGAGATGTACATGCCCTGATCATAAAGGAATATTATTATGACAGCACTGGCTTGTGGTACCATGTAGTTAGATATTGGATAATTGAGTATACTTGTGGAGTAAGGGGCACAGACAATTTAGAAACCTAGAGATATTAAAAATAGAAGTAGGCCATTCAGCCCTTCGAGCCTCTTTGCCATTCATTTTGATCATGGCTGATCATCAAATTCAATGCTCTGATCCTGCCTTCCCTCCCCATATCATTTGAACCCTTGAACCCCAAGTCCTACATTTAATTTCTCCTTGAAATCACACAACGTTTTGGGCTCAACTACTTTCAGTGATAGTGAATTCCATAGATTAATGACTCTCTGGGTCAAGAAATTTCTCCTCACCTCACTCCTAAAGATTTACCCCTTATACCCAAACTTAGTTCTGGACTCCTCCACCATTAGGAATATTCTTTCTGAATTTACCTTGTCTAATCCTGTTAGAATTTTGTAAGATTCTATGAGATGCCCTCTCATGCTTCTAAACTCCAATGAATAGCTCTGACGAGACTCAAAACGTTGGTTCTATACTCTTTCCCTGGATGCTGTCAGACCTGTTGAGATTTTCCAGCATTTTCTGTTTTTCTGCCAACAAATATTACCCTAATCGACATAATCTCTCCTCATATGATAGACCTGCCATCCCAGGAATCAGCCTGGTAAACCTTTGGTGTACTCCCTCAATGGCAAGGACAACCTTCCTCAGATAAGGACATGAAAACTAAACACAATACTCCAGGTGTGGCCTCACCGAAGCCCTGTATAATTGTAGTAAAACATCCCTATTCCTGCACTCAAATCCTCTTGTTGTGAAGGCCAACCTACCTTTAGCCTTCTTTACTGCCTGCTGCTTCTATGCATTTTTGGGAGCATTGCTGTCTCCCAGAGAATATTTAAGATAAGACTCAAACCTGTGATAACCCCCTTTGATTAATACAATCATTGCTGCTTGGATTATGGCCTTATGATTCTACTTTTCTGCCCGCCCCCATAAAGTTGGGAGCCTTTTGAGAAGGACTCCCTTCTTTAGGGACTCCCTTCTTAATCCCCCTTGATTAAGATTGCAAGGAAGTGATATAAGAAAGTATTTTATTTTATTGTCAGTGCACTTCTAAGTCATTCAGTGGAAATACTTCTGGCTTTGTGTGATATTGTACAAGGGGCCGATTACAAATCAGCATCTTGTTTCATATTTCTCTCTATTATCATTCCCATTGACTTCATCCAAGTCAAGCTTATGTAATTGGATGTAGAGCATTTGGCAAATATCCTTTGCTCTCTGCAGGTGGGTTTCATGTCAGGCTATGATGGGTGGCAGCCTTTTACAATCAAATAACAGGACTTGGACTGAAATGTGATTGAAATTGCAATGCGTTGGTTTATATTTAGCAGAGTAATCCATCTAAGTGTGCATTATAAAACTGCACATTGTACATTTATTTTATTTATTAGACTCAAGTAGGATTATGTTAACACTGCAATGAAGTTACTGTGAAAATCTCCTAATCGCCACACTCCGATTCCTGTTTGGCTACGCTGAGGGAGAATTTAGCATGGCCAATGCACCTAACCAGCACATCTTTCAGACTTGTGGGAGGAAACCTGAGCACCCAGAAGAAACGCACACAGACACAGGGAGAACGTGCAGACTCCTCACAGACGGTGACCCGAGGCCAGGAATTGAACCTGGGTCCCTGGCTCTGTGAGATAGTTGTGCTAACCATTGTGTCACCGTGCCACCCATGGAGTGCTTTGGTTTCATTGGGTCACCACAGGAATCATAGCGGAGGGATGGAGGGTGAGTGGGGATGGTGGACCATGCAAAGGTCTGTTGACCTCGGGTGGGATTTTTCCAGTCTTGGGGTCAGCGCGGCTGGAAAATCCAGTCCCGCCTAATGTATTCCTTAGAAATCATCTGAAGTACCCTATATAGATTATTGAATGAACGAACTCACATTTACACGGCAGCTTTCATACCCTCAGGACATCCCAAAATGCTTCATTAACATTTACTATTATAAAGTAGAGAAAGATAGTATCCAAATATGAAGATATGAGGGGCAAGTTTGCAATGGTGTTTGGCTAAGTGCACCAAAAGATTTGATGGTAGACAGGCAATGGTTAGTATTTAAAGAAATGCTATGCAGTCTACATGGGATGGCACGGTGGCACAATAGTTAGCACTGTTGCCTCACAGTGCTAGGGACCCGAGTTCGATCCCTGGCTTGGATCACTGTCTGTGTGGAGTTTGCATGTTCTCTCCGTGTCTGCGTGGATTTCCTCCGGGGTGCTCCGCTTTCCTCCCACACTTCAAAGATGTGCAGATTGGTTGGATTGGCCATTCTAAATTGCCCCTTAGTGTCAGGGGGACTAGCTAGAGTATAATGCATGAGATTATGAGAATAGGGCCTGGGTGAGATTATGGTCGGTGCAGACATGTTGGGCTAAATGGCCTCCTTCTGCACTGTAGGATTCTATGATTTTATGATTCTTCAACAGAAATACATTCCTCTAATGCACAAACACCCAAAGGGAAAAATGAATCAATCAACCATGGTTGATGATGGCCAAAAACTAATTTTAAGGAAGACAAAATAGAAAATGAAGGCAAGTTGACAAAAAACATAAAGGTGATTGTAATAACTTTCTTAGCAACATGAAAAGGAAGGTGCAGACAGATGGATTTATAGTGGAGAGCAGGGAAATGGTGGAGAAACTTTCGACCCCTTTTCATAGAAAAAGATATAGGATATATCCCAGAAACATTAGGCAGCCAGGTGACTTGTGAAACTGAAAGAAATTAGTGTTAATAAACAGGCAGTAGTTGGAAAGTTAACTGAGATAATGGATGCATTGGTGGTTACCTTCTATAGATTCTGGAGAGGTTGCTGCAGACTGGGAAGTAACAAATGTAATCCCACAATTTAAGAAGCGAGTGAGATGGAGAAGGGAAAACTGTTGTTCAGTTGTAGTTCTATGACTAACGACTAGTTTAGCATCAGAAGATACAAAAGTCTGGGGTCACATTCCAGCCAACTCAAAAACAGCTTCTTCCCTGCTGCCACCAGATTTTTGAATGGACCTACCTCATATGAAGTTGCCCTTTCTCTACACGCCAGCTATGACTGTAACACTACATTCTGTACCCTTTCCTTTCCTTCTCTATGTACAGTGTGCTTTGTTTGTATAGTGTGCAAGAAACCATACTTTTCACTGTTTGCTAATACATTTGATAATAATAAATTAAATCAAATTTTAAAAAATCAGCTGTAGGGAAAATGTTAGAATCTATTATTCATAGAATCCCTACAGTGCAGGAAGAAGCCATTTGGCCCACCGAGTCAGCAGTGACCACAATCCACCCAGGCCCTACCCCACAACCCTATGCATTTACCCTAGCTAGTTCTCTGGCACAAAGGGCAATTTACCATAACAAATCCACCTAACCCACACATCTTTGGACTGTAGGAGGAATCCGGAGCACTCTGAGGAAACCCACAAAGACAGAGGGAGAGGTGCAAACCCCACACAGACAGTGACCCAAGGCAGGAATCGAACCCAGGGCCCTGGTGCTGTGAGACAGCAATGCTAACCACTGTGCCATCCCATGGTGGCACAGTGATAACGGAACATTTAGAACAGAATGATAAAAGTGGGAAGTGTCAACATGGATTTATGAAAGGGAACTCATGCCTGACAAAGCTGTTGGAGTTCTTTGAGGATGTTGCTTGTAGCATAGATAAAGGAAAACTAGTGGATGTGGTGTTTTTGGATTTTAAGAAGGATTTTGATAAAGTCCCACATAGGAGGTTAGTAAAAAAGAAATTGGCTAGCAGGGAATCGGGGTAATGTACTGTGCATAGATCAAGAATTATTTAACAGACAGAAAACAGATAGCAGGTATAAACGGATCATTCTCAGGATGGCAGGCTTGTAGTGAATCACAAGGATCAGTGCTGGGTCCACAGCTGTCCACCATCTAAATGATTTGGATATGGGCACCAAATCAAATATTTCCAAATTTGCTGATAACAGAAAACTAGGTGGGAATGGAAGTTGTGAGGAGAACACAAGGAGGCTGCAAGCCAACTTGGACAGGATAACTGAATGGGCAGGAACATGGCAGATGGAACATAATGTTAACAGGCTACACAGTGGCACCGTGGTTAGCACTGCTATCTTACAGCGCCAGGGACCTGGGTTCTATTCCTGGCTTGGATCACTGTCTATGTGCAGTTTGCATCTTCTCCCCGTGCCTACATGAGTTTCCTTCAGGCGCTCCGGTTTCCTCGTGCTGACATGCTGGTTAGATGCATTGGCCATGCTAAATTCTCCCTCAGTGTACCCGAACAGGTGCCAGTGTGTGGTGACCCGGGATTTTCTCGCAGTAACTTCAGTGCAGCATTAATGTGAGCCTACTTGTAACTAATAAATAAGTATCCACTTTGACGGAAAAAACTGGAAGTGGGAATATTCCTTGAAAGATATGAGGTTGGGAAGTGCGGGAGTCCAAATGGACCTGGGTGTCCTTGTTCATGAGTCACTAGAAGCGAGCGTGCAGATACAACATGAAATTTGGAAAGCAAATGGCATGTTAGCCTTCCTTGCAAGGGGATTTGAGTAAGGGAGTAAAGATATCTTGCTGAATTGCACAGAGCCTTGCTGAAATCTCACCTGGAGCATTGCATACAGTTTGAGTCCTCTTACCTAAGGAAAAAAGTGCTTGCCATGCCTTGGATGCAATGGAGATTCACTGGATTAATCACTGAATGTCAGAATTGTCCGATGAGGAGAGATTGAGGAAAGTGAGCCTGTATTTTCTAGAATTTTGACGAATCAGAGGTGATCTCATTGAAACTTACAGCATGTTTACTGGACGTGACAGAGTGGATGTCGATAAGATGTTTCCTCTGGCTAGTGATTCTGGAACCAGGAGATGCAGGCCGGAAATTTACTGGCACGCCTGCCCCGATTCCAAGGGTGGGCGAGGCTCGGAGAACAGTATTCTCCTTCGAGATCAGGCGGATCGTATGAACCTTGGACGGATGTACTGGTAAAATTACACCCTCAGTCTCAGAATAAGGGGCAGGTCACTTAAGATTGAAATGAGTTGGATTTCTTTCGCTGAGAGGCTGGTGAATTTTTGGAATTCTCCACTCCAGAAAGCTGTGGAAGCTCAATCATTGAATGTGTTTAAGACAAAAAGCAATAGATTTCAGGAGACTTATGACATCAATGGGTGTGACGATAGCACAGGAAAGTGGTATTGAAGTGGATGACCAGCCATGATCTAATTAAATGGCGGCGTAGGCTCAAGGGGCTGAATGGCCTACTTCTGTTCTTATACTCTTCAGTTCCAACTTGTGCTGAGAAAGATCTCATAAACAGGAATGAGATAAATGAGTATTAAATTTGATTTGGGAGTCGGCTGCAGCACAAATACTCACTGTTATACCAGTAAATCCCAGCCTTGCTGTTCTTTGAGCGCTATGGGATAGTTTACATTCAAGCAAATGGGGCCTGGATCAGCCTCCTCCCCCAATCCCTTGCCCATCTCCCCCTACCTCCCCCGCACCCTCCACTCCACCATCAGATTTAGTACGTACTCAGGTCCTGAGGATGAATATTAAATCCTAAGCATTTTAAAATGTCACTGAGGTCTGACATACACCATCAGACTTCCATTCGAATAATGAGATGCTCTTCTGAGTCTGTCAGGCATCTTAGTTGCAGACATGAACAGGGGTGAGTTTGGAGCATCATTTAATTAACTCCCTTTCCGCTTGCATATCAGATATGGATCATACAGTCACCCTCTGACTTCAATGGTGAAGGGTTCAAATCCCATCTTGAAGACTCCAGGATAATACTGAGTGAAGGCTGCGCTGTTGGAGTTGTCAATGAGACAATTAAACTCAAACCCTGCCTGTTCTCAGGTCGACATGAAAGATCCCTTGGTACCGTTTTGAAGAAGGGCAGGGGAGTTATCCCTGATGGACAATCATTATCCCTCAGCTGGCATATCAAAAACCAGTTTTTCTGATTATTAACACTTACATGTTCATGGGGTCTTGCTGTGCACAAATTGGCTATTGTGTTTCCGACATGAATCAGTCACCATGCCTCAAAAGTGCTCCATTGGCTGTAAAATGCTTTACAGGGTGGCATGGTGATACAGTGGTTAGCACTGCTGCCTCACAGTGCCAGGGATCTGGGTTCAATTCCCAGCTTGGGTCACTGTCTGTGTGACGTTTGCACATTCGCCCCGTGTCAGCGTGGGTTTCCTCTGGGTGCTCCAGTTTCCTTCCACACTCCAAAGTTGTGCTGGTTAGGTGCATTGGCCATGCTGAATTCTCCCTCAGTGTACCCGAACGGGGGCTGGAGTGTGGCGACTCAGGGATTTTCACAGTAACTTCATTGCAATGTTAATGTAAGCCTATTTCTGACTAATAAATAAACATTTTAACTTTAGGATAGGCTGAAATTGCAGGCAATGCTGTATCAATGAAAGAATTTTTTTTCCTGTTTTGTTTACGCTCAGAAAAAGTCATTAAAAGTCCCCTTTGGGATCTGGGGTGTAAATTTTCCGCTCGGCCTGCAGTGGGCGATGGGGTGGACCATGGAAAGGCCTGTTGACCTTGGGTTTCAGGGTGAGTGCGGCTTCAAAATCCTTCCCCTGGACTCATAACCTTCTGAATTAGATAGGAGACCATTGCTCAAAATTAAATACATTGGCGGCCTATTCTTATCTAACTGCCAGAAACCACATGGAAGAGTGTACTCCAGAAAAAGGACAAACCCCTGGGTGCAGTGAGATATATCCCTTTCAATGTTGAGGGGATGAGGAAGGACTATGAAAGTCACAACCAGTGCATCAGCTTCAATTGCTCTTTTGATAATTGCATTTGTGATTAATTGCAGTTTTTTTCACGCTGGGATTATGTGCCTGTAATTAATAGGAGTAAACTAAATCCTTACTTCATGCAGTTTGAAGTCTGTTGGTGTTGACAAGGACACAAAAGTGTCACCACTCTGTAGCGTTATATCAATATTCAAACGTTGATGATCACGTGTTTGCCACATAGAAAAACATTCGCTGTCCCCTGTCCAATGTTTCCTCGTAGCCCAGGCGAACGTGGACTTTTCCATATCTTTAGAAAACAATTCAGCAACTTATTTTGAAGAAATTTATTCACATTAAAATAACCAAATATCAGGAGAGGAAGAGACCTGAAGAGCTAGGGAATTAAGATGACAGGAACAGAAAGCAGAGTGGTTAGCACTGCTGTCTCTCAGCACCTGAGATCTGGGTTTGATTCCTGGCTTGGGTCACTGTCTGTGCGGATTCTGCACGTTCTCCCCACGTCTTCATGGGTTTCCTCCGGGTGCTTTGGTTTCTTCCCACAGTCCGAAAGAGGTGCAGGTAAGGTGGATTGGCCATGCTAAATTGCCGCTTAGTGTCAGCTAAGGTAAATGCATGGGGTTATGGGGATAGGGCCTGAGTGGGATTGTGGTCGCTGCAGACTCAACAGACTGAATGGCCTCCTTCTGCACTGTAGAGATTCTATGATTCTAGGATTCTATGAGTCTGTTCACCATTCAATCATGGCTGATATGTTTCTCAACCTCATTCTCCCGCCTTTTCCTCGTAAACTTTGATCATTTTAATTAAGAGACATGACTACAGAATGCTCAATAGAAGAAGAGGAATTGAATCAGGAATTGAAACCTGGACCTCTGCTTCAGTAAGTGTTCATATAGACATACAGAGCCCCAAACGTCTCATAACAAACTGAAGATACACAGTAGCAGTTACATACGAAATGCCTCCGCCAGATTTGCAAAGGGACCAAAGGAGGTGGAAAAGGGGAAATTAAATACCTTTTGAAGAGGTAGGTTTTGAAAAGGCTTTGGAAGGAAAGGTAAAACAGTTTAGGGGGCAAAATGGAAAGAAATAGAAAATAACTTACATCACCTCACCTTAGGGCATTGCAAAGCCCTTCACAATCAATGTGTTTAACTGACTAGTTTAACTGAGAAACACTGTTCATTTATAAACACACGCAACAGCCAATTTATCAATATTGATGTTTCACAAGCATGAATGAATCTTTTTTCACTGGTGTAGATTGAAAGAGGCATGTAACTCATCTCCTGACTCCCCAAAATCTGTCCACCATCTACAAGGCACCAACTCAAGAGTGCAGTGGAATACTCCCCGCCTGCCTGGATGAGTGCAGCTCCAACAACACTAAAGAAGCTTAACAGCATCCTGGAGAAGGCAGCCCGCTTGAAGGCATTCCGCGACCCACCTTAAACATTCACCCCCTTCACATACCCCTCACCGTAGGATGGCGGCAAGGTGTATCATCGACAAGCTACTCTGTCACAACTTGCCAAACCTCCTTTGACAGCACCTTCCAAACCTGTGGCTGCTATCACCTACAGGGACAAGTGTTGCAGATATATGAGAACGCCACCACCTCCCTGCAAGGCCACCTCCAAACCACACACCTCCCTGACTTGGAACCATTCTTTCACTGGATCAAAAATCCAGGAAATCCCTCCCTAACAGCACTGTGGGTGTACCTGCCCCACAAGGACGGTAGCAGTTCAGGAGGATGTCCATCACCTTCTCAAGGCCCGTTTGGGATAGGCAGCAAATGTTGGCCTGGACAGCAATGGTTACATCCTGTAGAAAAATTTAAAAATCAAGAAAATTGACCAGAACTCCAGATAGATCTCTCTTCAGTTACTGCCTTGAGGCTTCTTAAAGTCATATGATACACTGAAGCAGCAGAATGAATAATGTCTGATTTTAAGTAAGCACTGCACACAACCATGTACATTATTAGGATGGGATTTTATGGCCTCACTTGGGGTGAGACCAGAAATTCCCGCCCGAGATCAACAGAGGTTTCCGTTGTTGGGTTCTCGCCGCTCTGATTCTGTGGTGGGTGAAGTGGTAGAGGTCCAATCAGCACCTTCAATCCTGTGTCTTTCTCTCAGTATTTTACTGAAATGCACCGGATAGGGTTTAAACCCACTAATTTTAAGGTGCAACTAGTCAATTGGACTGAGCTGAGTTCTAAAGTACAAAATTATATTCTTTGACGGTAGTGCAAAGAAAACAAAAAATCCTATTAAACCACAGCTTGCAGAGCAGCAGGACAGGTTTGTGGGGAGAAAATTACTTTGATAAGATGGTGTCACCCCCATCTACAATCCTGTCTGCCTATCGATCCCCTACCAACTCACACATGTACTATTACGTACTGACTATTCTTTTTAGTCATGCAGCCCCCATTCATACCACCTCACCAAACTTGGCTAGAAATAATAATCCCAAATTTCCTCCCATGTTTTGAGAGAGGTTATGGCAGAGGAACAACCTTGAGGAAAGTCTGGTTCAATGTCTGCAAGCACAACATTTGTGCTAATCTAAATTGATTTGAAATTCACAGCATGTGTGTACACGCCTAATGCTTCACAGGCAGCATGGTGGCACAGCGGTTAACACTGTTTCCTCATAGCTCCAGGAGCCCAGATTGTCTGGGTAAAGTTTGCATGTTATCTCCATATCTGTGCGTGTTTCCCCCAGGCGCTCTGCTTTTCCCCCAGAGTCCAAAGATGCACAGGTTAAGTGGATTGGCAATGGTAAATTGACCCTTAGTGTCCAAAGATGTGAAGGCTGGGGGATTAGTTCTAGTAAATGTACAGCAATAGGACAGGTAGGTAGGTGAGATAACCTTTGAAAGAGTCAGTACAGACCCGATGGGCCGAATAGCCCCTTTCTGCACTTTAGGGATTCTATGATTCTATCTGTGGCACAGTGACACAGTGGTTAGCACTACTGTCTCACAGCACCAGGGGCCTGGGTTTGATTCCATCCTTGGGTCATTGTTTCTGTGGAGTTTGTACATTCTGCCCACGTCTGCATGGGTTTCCTCCCATACTCTAAAGGTGTGCGCGTTAGGCAGTTTGGCCATAATAAATAGCCTCTTAATGTCGAGGAATTAGCAGGGAAAATATGTGGGGTTATGGGGATAGGACCTGGGTGGGACTGTGGTCAGTGGATGCTTAATGGGTCAGATGGCCTCCTACTATACTATAGGGATTCTATGGTTCTTTATTATTGTGTCTTACCTTGACAGCAGTCTGTGAATTAGGAATTCTTAGGATGGAATTCTTCCGTACCACCCGCCACTGGAATCGTAGAGGGTGGAGTACAGGCCATACAAAGATTTGTTGACCATGGATGGAATTTTCCAGCCTTGGAGCGAGCGTAGCTGGAAAATCCCACTCAACACGTCAACATTCATTCTTAACTCCTAGGGCTGGAGTGCAGCAAGGAAACTGAGTGCAGGCTTGGAAGTTAGTCAGCAGGGGAGTTTAGTGAGTGGCAGGAGGGTGCAGGTGGCGGTTTGGTAAGTGAGGGGAGTTTGATGAGTGAGGAGTTTGGTGAGTGGGGAGTTTGGTGAGTGAGGGAGTTTGGTGAGTGGGGAGTTTGATGAGTGGGGAGTTCAGTGAGTGGGGAGTTCAGTGAGTGGGGAGTTTGGTGAATGGGGAGTTTGGTGAGTGAGGGAGTTTGGTGAATGGGGAGTTTGGTGAGTGGGGAGTTTGGTGAGTGGGGAGTTTGGTGAGTGAGGGAGTTTGGTGAATGGGGAGTTTGGTGAGTGGGGAGTTTGGTGAGTGAGGGGAGTTTGGTGAGTGAGGGGAGTTTGGTGAGTGAGGGGAGTTTGGTGAGTGAGGGGAGTTTGATGAGTGAGGGGAGTTTGGTGGGTGAGGGAGTTTGGTGAGTGGCGAGTTTGGTAATGGGGGGGTTCAGTGTAGGGGGTGTTTGCTTTTATCCTTCTCACCCTCGAGGATTGGCTCGAACATGACTTGGTCATCCAGCATTAAGGTGATCATGATGGAAATGATGAAACTGATGTGACACCATCGTACAGACGATGATAGGCGCGGAGGCAAAAATAGACAAGGACTCACAGCAAGAATGCCAGAAAAGTGATACACTCAAGGAGAATATGTAGCTTCTTTTAAAGTTGATGAAGTTTATTTATCAGTGTGACTAGTAAGCTTACGTTAACACTGCAATGAAGTCACTTTGGAAATCCCCTAGTCACCAAACTCCGGTGCCTGTACAGGTACACTGGGGGAGAATTTAGCATGGCCAATGCACCTAACTAGCATGTCTTTTGAAGGAAACCAGAGCACCCAGGGGAAACCCATGCAGATATGGAGAGAACATGCAGACTCTGCACAGACAGTGACCCAAGCCAGGAATCGAACCTGGGTTCCTAGCATTGTGAGGCAGCTGTGCTAACCACTGTCACCCCTAGTAATGCTGCTCTCAATAATGTAATAAATCTATACTTGGTGCAGCCAACAGTCTTCACCTCACTAATCCAGCAAAGTATTAAATGCCTTTAACGGTAATTAATTCAAGACCCCGATGACCTCCCTCCACAATGCGGAGCCTCCCGTTGATTCAGAAACCGCCCCTCTCTCTCCCGTCCCTATCTGCATTGGAACAGCTTTCCCATCAGCTTCATCAAATCTCGGCTCACCGTACACTGCGCCTGACGAAGGGGCTAACCCGAAAGCTTGGGAGTATATTATCAAATAAATAGGTTGGACTAAAACCTGGTGTTGTCAGGCTTTTTACTGTGTTTACGCCAGTCCAACGCTGGCATACCCACATCCTGATCTCCCTAGCCGGTGTGAAACCCCTCAGGGGATAGCTGGCCCTTCAATCTGCTATCGGTGCTGAGAATCTGCAGCAACGTGTCTCCCAGGGAGCTCCCAGTCAGGGGCATTTACAGGTTTATTCTGTATATTGTGCACAAGACCGGCCCCAGATATTGTACTGGGTTCAGCCGGGTTAAAACACTGAGCACCAGCACCTGCTGGGTATGGTAACTGTATGAAAGGTTTCGGTTTGTGTATTAGAATGCCCAGGTGATTTTGACTTTTTATAAATAGAAATCTTAAGACTGTGGCAGGCAATCTGTGAGATTTGTGCACGAGTTCCCGCCGCGATTGCATCTCCCATCGCTGGATGTCCAGCGATGTCTGCTCCATGTTGGAAATTAGCAGGGAGTCACAGAAACTATTTAAATATTTATTTAACGATAATTTAGATGAGATCAGTGAGCCCGAGACAGAAGCATAGGGAGCACCTTGGCACTATGCACCAGGCAAGGTGTGGGTATGCCGGCGTTGGACTGGCGTAAACACAGTAAAAAGTCTGACAACACCAGGTTTTAGTCCAACCTATTTATTTGATAATATTCTCACTAGCTTTCGAGGGGACAGCCTCTTCGTCAGGTCACCTGACGAAGAGGCTGTCCCCTCGAAAGCTAGTGAGAATATTATCAAATAAATAGGTTGGACTAAAACCTGGTGTTGTCAGACTTTTTACTGTGTTTGCACCAGGCAAGGGGCAGTGTCAAGGGATAGGGCCTATTGGGGTGGAGCCCATTGGGTCAAAGTCTCGGGGCAGGGCCTGTTGGCGGTGGGGCCTAGGAGGTGATTGCTGGGAGTGGGGAGTCCCGCTGCCACTCTGCATTGGGATCGGTCAGGATCGGCAGGAGGCCAGTGATCGGGAGGGCTGGGGGGGTGGAGTGTGTAGGGGTTAGCTGGGAAGGGTTGTCAGCCAGCTGGAGGGTCAGCATTGCGGAGGTGGGGGGGGGTGGATTGGGACTGGTAGGGATTACTTTCAGGGAGGCTGGCGATCCTGGATGGGGAGAGTCGGGGCTGGGTTCAGGAATGGCTGTAGGGCAGTGACTGGGCCGTGGGCGAGGAGCCAGCATTGCGGGGGTCGCGGAACTGGTCAGCGATCGAGCTAGCTAGTATCAGTGAGGGGTTAGCGTGGATGCTCCGATCTCAGCACTGACATATTGGCACATGCGCAGTAGCCCACTCAGCGCGCTATCAGGCTGATTTCAGCCTCTCCAGTGGGGATAGGCCGCACCTCCTGACATTTAATGATATTCACGCTGGTGACCTCTGCAGTGCACAGGATGTGGGAGACCCTTCTCTGAACTCCCGCTGAAAACAGCAGTGTGAATTACTCCAGTTTTCACGTGAATTCAATACTTAGAATTTTTTGGGAGAATTCCACCCTAGATATTCTCTTTTAACCTAATGCTTAATATTTTAGAACAAGCAGATTATTCAATTCAATTCACTGGAAAGGGAATTAAATTGGTTAACAGCTAATGAGATATTACTGCTGTGAAGCGCTTCTGCTTCACAGCTCCAGGGACCTGGGTTCGATTCCCGGTTCGGGTCACTGTCTGTGTGGAGTTTGCACATCCTCCTCGTGTGTGCGTGGGTTTCCTCCGGGCACTCCGGTTTCCTCTCACAGTCCTAAAATGTGCGGGTCAGGTTGATTGGCCATGCTAAATTGCTCCTTGGTGTCCTGAGATGCATAGTTTGGAGGGATTAGTGGGTAAATGTGCAGGGATATGGGGGTAGGATTGTGGTCGGTGCAGACTCGATGGGCCAAATGACCTCCTCCTGCCCTGTAGGGTTTCTACGATCTAGCAAAGCGTAATTAAATACAAATAGTTGATTGGAATTGGAAAGGAGACCTGATTGAGGTGTTCAAGATTATGGGGGGCATGGACAGGGTGGATAAGGAACAGCTGTTCCTCTTAGTTGAAGGGTCAGTTATGAAGGAAACAAGTTAAAAGTGAGGCGTGGGAGGTTTAAGGGGGATGTGGGGAAAAACTTTTTTACCCAGAAGGTGATGATCGGCTGGAATGCACTGTCTGGGAGGGTGGTGGAGGTGGGTTGCCCCATGTCCTTTAAAAACTACTTGGATGAGTACTTGGCACAGCATCACACTCAAGGCTATGGGCCAATTGGTGGCAAGTGGGATTAGGTGGGCAGGTCAGGACCTTTCATGCACGGTGCAGACTCGATGGGCCAAAGGGCCTCTTCTTCACTGTCATATCCTGTGATTCTGTGAAGGTAATAAATGGTCTATTTTCTTGGAAAACATATTTGGAATATCTATCGAACTGTTATGTTGCATGGAGAATAATTGCAGTTTCAATCAATGCGTGTCGACTTTCTGTTCAGCTGAGACAAGTGTTGTGAAGCTGCCAGTTGCTTTTCATCAGCTGATGTCTGCAAGAGCACGGCGAGACAAACAAATCAGAGCGACAAGGGCCATGGAAGGCAATGCCTCAGAGGAGCTTGTGCCCTGTCATAACACTCAACGCATCTTTCAGGGTCTCTTCAGCAAGACGGAATCCTACCCGGCGTGGTTACATTGAGAGCAAATCCTTGTCAGACAATTCCTGATTGGAACACGAGCCGGAGATTCCCAAGTGGAAACAATTCCAGAGATTGCTGTCATCGGAGGAAGATAAGATGCCCCCTGTTTCTCTGCAACAGTAACAAAGAGGAGCAGCAAAAAAAATATCCGCACTGATATCCCTGAAGGTTTCTGCTTTGGTTGCCTTGACACCGCTGGTGTAGTTTTGTGTTCCAACTACGCTTTGGCTTTTCACCTGGAACATGTTGCCCGCCCACCATTTTTAGAAAACTAATTAACAAGCCAATTATCTTATGAGCAGCCCAGTTGTCTGCAACGTGACCTTTAGCTTGCTGGATTTTTTTTGGGCATCGGATCTAAAAATGTTTGGGAATCTTTTACGGCGTCCAGGGACACATGTGGCAAACAAAACCTGCCACTGGTTGAAGGCTGGGGACAGAAGCTGCAGGTCCCCCTGGGGAAGGTGGCAGTGTCTGGATGATCTTTAATGACCAGGTTTTAAATTCTTCTTTGCATTTTCAAAACCATGAATAAAAGGTTGATTCTGAGAGTCTTTGCAAAGGGGGATTTGGACCTTTCTAGCCATGACCACCCACTCTGTCGCATGATACGTCAGCCTGTAGTGTTGATGTCGACACCAGGGTGTTATTCTGGACCCTCACACCAGGGTGTTATTAGGGGACAAGGAAAACTTTTTTCACCCAAAGGGTGGTGGGAGTCTGGAACTCACTGCCTGAAAGGGTGGTGAATGCAGAGGCCCTCATAACATTTAAAGAGTATTTAGATGTGTGCTTGCAATGCCAAGGCACACATGGCTATGGACCAAGTGCTGGAAGTAGGAACTAGAATAGTTGGGTGGTTTTTCTTTGGCTGGTGTAGAAGCGATGGGCCAAAGAGCCTTTTTCTGCACTGTAAACCTCTATGACTATAATATTAAAGTTACCACAACAAAAATTTAACAATACAGCAGCATGGTGGGCACAGTGATTAGTACTGCTGTCTAACCACGCCAGGACCTGGGTTCAATTCTGGCCTCAGGTCACTGTTGTGTGGAGTTTGCACTTTCTCCCCGTGTCTGCATGGGTTTCCTCTGGGTCCTCTGGTTTCTTCCCACAGTCCAAAAATGTGTAGGTTAGGTGGATTGGTCATGCTAAATTGGCCCTTAGAGTCTCAAAATGTGTAGGTGAGGGGAATTAGCAGAGTAAATGTGTGGGCTGGGTAAATGGTCAGTTGGTGTAGATGCGAGGGATTGAATAGCCTCCCTCTGTACTGCCGGGATTCTATGATTTCTATATGTTACTGATTATGTGAACTCAAGTCGCAAGAGCTTACTTTAGTGTGGCATTTACAAACAGTGGGGAGAAACAGGCCCTGTTTATAATGGGAATGGTTATTGAACAGCTTCCCACCAAGCAGATGCTAATTGGCCACAACACACTTTCTTCAGAGTGGATAAAGGCTGGGGACAGAAGCTAGTGGAGCGCACAGCTGCCCATATCCCACCGAGAAACTAAAACTCACCCCTATATAAGTCACAGCCAACTTTCACTAAACCCTTCTTCAATGCTCAATCGCCACTTCACCCTCTTCCCCTGGATTTGTTCATCGAACTGTTTACTAACTCAGGATTTTCTGTGAGATTTCTCCCACCATCTCACTGAGATACCATTTGCAGCATTGATTGTTGGCGTTTAGTTTTCCTTCAGACGGGCAGCAGACAGATGTTAAAATGATATAAGTAAATCTCATGGAAACTTGCTCCAACCAAGTTCCTGTATGATCTGATAGAGAAGGAAAGGTAGCTATCATGTTAGACTCATAGAATCCTATAGTGCAAAAGGAGGCCATTTAACCATCAAGTCTGCACCGACCACAATCCCACCCAGGCCCTTTCCCCTTAACCCTATGCATTTACACAAGCTAGTTCCCCTGACGCTAAGGGGCAATTTAGCATGGCCAATCCACCTAACCCACACATCTTTGCACTTTGTCAGGAAACTGGAGCACCCAGAGGAAGCCCACGCAGACATGGGGAGAATGTGCAAATTCCACATACACAGTGACCCAAGCTAAGAATCAAACCTTGGTCCCTGGAGCGGTGAGGCAGCAGTGCTAACCACTGTGCCACTGTGCCGCACATGTTCCTTGAGAAGAATCATAAGGGACGATTCTCCCATCGCGACCTGCAAATTTTCTGGTGGGTCGTGTCAGGAGATGCAAGTGTCGGCCATTTTGTGGGTTCCCCATGAACATTTACGACTCGCGCATTTCCCAACCAGAAAAGAATAGTGCTGCTGGGACCACATTGAAAACCGGCGTGCCACTAATTTGCATGGCTTTCCATACCTTAGCATGCCATTATCGGGATCGACATGGCAATCTCTGCCCATATTTGCATCTCCCACCTCTTTGGCGTGACGTCACTTTGGCGTGAGTCAGAGCAGGTATGTAAAAGTCTCAACCTGGTGTGGCAGCCTTGAACTGACATGAGGAGGTAAGTGCTGCTAGCAGAGTACAGAGGATGTTGCAGGAAGGCCCTGGAGATGTCTGGTGGGCTTCCTCCTACTGTTTTCATGTGCTTGCCCATGGACCAGTGATATCGGGGGTGAGGGAATGGGGGGCTTCTGTTTTCTCAGAGCTCTCTGGGTGAGGTTCCATAAAAGAATCTTACTCAGCCGTTCCCTCCAGAGCAGCGGTGTAGTTCAGTGTGGCAGGAACCCTCCAGAAGTCCTGTTTACCCTTCCCCTCCAGGGCACTTTGCAGTGGCATTTTTTTGCCGTGGGGTGTGGCCAGGGACTCGACTGGGAGCTGGTGTTCTGGGGTGGGGGAAGAGTGCACCATGTGCTGACAGAGACCTAACCAGATGAAGCAGCTGCTGCTCCAGGCTGGGGTGCAGAGATTCAGGCATGGGCTACATGGAATCTGCTGTCACTGGGCATACATCTGCTTTGCAGTCTGTCCCTGCCCTGTGACATGGACCAGCAACACATGCCTGCAACAGATGCTGTAGTTGCGCACATAGCAATGGCCCTAGGGTGTGCATTGCCCACGGTTGCATTCCCACCTCCATACTGTGCCAACATTCCCACCTCCATACTGTGCCAACATTGGTCATGATGGGAATCTCACACAACCCTAATCAGGTCGTGCATGGCACCATGGATTGCGTGGTGTTGCCAGCACCCATAAGTGGGGGTATGAGCTTTTAATGATATTCTCCATGCCCTCTGAGTTTTTAATGATATTTACAATTGTGGGGAGATTCGGGTCATGATCTAGACCATTTTTCTCACCAATTCAGCCCTGTTGGGAAAATCACCCCCATGAGGTGATTTCCTGCTTCCCCGTGGTCTGTTGTTTTGACAGTGGAAGCAGCTCACCATTGGCTGTGGTGGGACTTTCCAATCCTGCTCATTGTCTATGGCATTTTGCATTGCTCACCTCTGCTGTTGCAGGAGAATGCACTGCAGGAGGTCGCCTTTGGCAGGACTGGAAAATCCCACCAGTGGGAAAGGCCACAAAATCCTGCCCAGAAAATACTCCAGTAGAGAAGGAGGTCTTTCGACCCACTGAGTCTCTGCTGGCTCTTTCAAAGAACATGCTAGGCAGTCCAACTCTCCCATTTGTTCCCCACTTCCCTGCCACATTTTTCCTTCATTTTCCCAAACTCCTATGGAAGCCCTGACTGAAACTGTTTTTGCTGCATTATATATGTTTAAAGAGGTGTTTTAATATATTTAGACTAATTTACTTTAGCTCCATGAAGCCAAATACTGGATCCCAAATTGACCCTTTAAATTGTTGTAGTTGGACCAAGATATAAGGATTGGGCCAAGATTTGGACCCGAATTAGTAAATCATATTAGAGATTAAAGTGCAAAATTAAACAATTCACTGATCAATGAACTAAAAGAGAGAAACAACAAAAATGCATAGTTGTTAATAATACACCCTTGCATTCAAACAGAAAGCCAGTCCAAAAGAAGTGAAAACAATCTAAACCCTTGTCATCGACAGGAATTCTGCCCATTCTTCCTGCCAGAATGTATCACCTCATTTTTCCTGTGTTGAATTTCCTGGGTCATATCTCTGCCGATTTCACAAGCCAACCTATATCCTCTGGAAGTTCATTGCTATCTTTCACATCATCTCATTTCACTTCCAAATTTTGTGTCATCTACAGATTTAAAAATGTTCCACGTAACCTTAGTTCCAACTCATCAACGCATGCGAAAAATAGCCATGGTCCTGCTACTAAACTCTGGGGGATACAGGTGCAAAGCCCTTAAAATCTCAAAATCTCATGGAAGTCCTTCTGACGGGTAAAGAGAGTGAATAACAAAGGCACCTGAGAATTTGGAGACATTTTTAGTGGCAAAACTAAGTTGTTACGACACCCAATGCTGAGACAAAAGGGTGTGGTTGTTATTGAGGTGAATGAAGCTCAAGAAGATACTGGCCTCTAATTTACCTTGGTCACACTTGGGCTGTCTTTGCTCCTCTTTCTTCATTCTAGAACCAGTTTGTGATGATAGCTATGTAAATGCATCATGTAAATCTCTGTTGTTTCAAAATTGGTCCCAACTATATTGACCCAAGGTGATAATCCAATGATTAACTCCCCTCTAACTATTATCAATGGCAGTGCCTCAGAATCCTATACATTCTGCAACAATATCACTTCAAACAAGGCTGGCTTTCACAGCATCCCAAATTATTATTCATCAAGTGCCTCTGTGGGTGCTTCCATACTACAAACTATTCTGTAATTGGGTTATAGCTAATGCATCCTTTTTCTAAAATAACCATTTTTTATTTACCATGGCTAGCTCTAAACAGCTTTGCTTTTTGATAGCTAAGATTCAGATAGAAGAGTGTGGGTTCTTTACTTATAGTAAGAAATCTCACAACACAGGCTTATTTGGAATCATAAGCTTTCAGAGCGCTGCTCCTTCCTCACCTGATATACAGCTGTTAAATAAACCTGTTGGACTTTAACCTAGTGTTGTGGGGCTTCTTACTGAGCCCACCCAGTCCAATGCCAGCATCTCCACATCATGGCTTCTTTACTTACAACACTGAAGACATGTGACTGCCAAGAGTTGCAACAATGATCTAAGACCTGTCTATATCTAGATAAGTTTCTCTATTATTAACATTCCCTTCATGAGCAAATGCTAGAAAATGACTTGTTAGGAGCATGAGTTTTCATGGCATTAGCTGCTTTAGGTCTGCCCTTTCTATGAGCATAAATATTGTTACAGATCACTTCAGCTTTAAGTCAGTGGACAAAATAGATTGGAGTGTTTGCACATTCTGAACTTTCACCCAGGAAAGTCAACATGATAAAGTTACATATGGCATTGGGTTGGTAATTATGTTTCCATACCTACTGGAATTGCATTACCTTGACAGCCTGGTGTGAATTGCTAAGGGACTCTCCCTCCCATCCTCTTTAGAAGCTGTCATCGAATGTGTAAACAATATTTATGCCTGAGTTTATGCGGCTGTTTGACTGAAATAACAGTGGACATGTGGGTGGAACTGTTGTGTATTGCACTCACAACAAATGCTTGAATGCAGGCATCCATTATTGAAAAACTTCAGTTAAACCATCTCAACACAATTGAAATTGTTGGGCCTTGAACATAACCCTGAGATCCTCCTGCATCAATGTCCCAGAACTGAAATGATTGACCTCCAAGAACTACAATCATTTTCCTTTGTGCTAGATATGACACCAATTCGTGGGAAGTTTTTGGATTCCCATTGATTCAAGTTTTGCTTTACTTTAGGGTTTAGGTACACATTAACCCTGACTAAGCTTAGGATCCTGGAGGTGTGCTCAGAGATGGTGCTAGAATCTAGCGTGCTAAATGCACACAGCCAATTAGCTCAGAAAACTGACAGACTTTTCCTGTCTGGGTTCTACCTGTTTGAATTCTTGGTCTGACATCTACATTTTACTGAAAGTGTGGGGGAGAAAGCCCATTTGAATGGACACACAAGGGCTTTGATTTAAATTGCCCTAACCTGGAGGAAACTGGGCCTTGGGTACAGAGAGTTTAATAAAAATGAGCCACTTACCCAGTCCAACTTTGTTACCTTCTCACATCCCCACACCCCCTCCCTACCCCCACTACTGTCCCCACAAGAAGGATGCAGGGGTCCCATTTTAATGCTGTAGATTAGGTCATGCCTTTAAACTATGATTAATGATGTTACAAAAGAATTCTCAGCCCTCCATAGAACATGGATGAGTTGAGGCTCTGAGGGCATTGAAGTAACAAATAATAACTCACAAATTTGCCATTCTCTTTTACCGTTTAAAATGATTGACAGGTGTTCCACTATCATATGTTGGATTTTCATTAATATAGGCTTGAAGGCAAACATTATTGGATTATTGCTGCATTAGTGATTTCACAACCTTTCATTATCACAGTAGGATACTCTCAATCCATTGTTTGACTGGCAGCTCCAAGGTCAAAGATGGACAAAGAAACCTCAAGCTAGTTACCCTCTACTGTTCCCCCAATCCTCAGCTAATGAAAAATGTGCTGGATTTTCTTGGATAATTTACTTTTTCCTCCAAAATTGGTGATGTGGTATGGCATTACTCTGTATCTTCAGCAAAACAATGCACACTTCAACAATGTTGCTGAATAAGCAAGCTGAAACACAACAATCTATTCTGACAAAATTCATCTATCTAGTGAAACAGGAAAATAAAAGAAAACTTCATCCAATCAGCCTTGAGCTCAGTGGAAACACTCTTGCCTCTGATTCAGAAGACTTTGGCCTGAATTTTTATAAATTCGGAGAGTCATTCTATTGTTAAGAAAATGGTTGCAAATCCCCAGACCTAGAGATCCTTCCCCCAAACACTGCACCTACCATTGTTGGGGATGAAGGAATAAGAAGGCAGATTCTAAGGTGCTCATCCGTTACTCAAAGTGGCAGTTGCCTCCAGTCATATTGGAGTTTAATCAGCTGGAAGTGGGAAACACAGAGTGTTCAAATTAGAGATTATAGGAACAGGTCTAATGTTTACGGAGTTGTTTGGGAAGGTTGGGTTACCGTTTGGAGAGCTAAGATAAATTTTTCTATGTGGTCCCAGGCCACCTTTGGGAGAGGACAGGTGCTGTTTCGGGGAAGTAATGTGTCCTTTAAAAGCAGATTTGAATGTGCATAAACTCAGTGGGACTTTCAAGTTCATTGGGACAGAAGGAACTGTCAAGTTGATAAGTGGCAAGTAACATTTGTGCCACACAAGTGCCAGATGATAGTCATCTCCAACAAGAGAGAATCTAAACATCACACTTTGACATTCAATGGCATTATCGTTACTGAATCTCCCACTATCAATATCCTGGGGGTTACCATTGACCAGAAAGTAAACTGTAGTGACTATATAAATATTGTGACTACAAAAACAGGTGAAAGGTTAAAGATTCTGTGGTGAGAAACTCATCTCCTGACTCCTCAAATCCTGTCCACTACAAGGCACAAATCAGGAATGTGATGGAAGACACTCCACTTGCCTGGGATGAATGCATCTTCAACAACACTCAAATAGCTCAACATCGAGGATAAAACAGCTCACTTCAGAGTGTATAACAAGCATTTTTAAAATTTGTCCATGGGATGCGGACATTGTTGGCTCGGCCACTGTTTATTGCCCACCCTCAAATGCTCTTCAAAGGTGGTGGGGAGCTGTCTTCTTGAACGACTGGAGTCCATTTGCTGTAGGAAGATCTATAGCGCTGTCAGGGGGACAGTTTCAGGATTCTGTCCCAGTAACAGTGACGGAATGGTGATGTTGTTCCAACTCTGGATGGTGTGACTTGGAGGGGAACCTGCAGGTGGTGGTGCTTCCAGTTGCCCCTATGTTTCCAGGTGTTAGAGGTGGAGTGAGTGAATGTTTAAGGTGGTGGATGGGATGCCAATCAAGCCAGCTGTTTTGTCTTGGATGGCATCAGGTTCCTTGAGTGTTGGTGGAACTGCACTCGTCCGGAGTGGCTTTTTCATTGGCTGTTTCCAGGGCAATTGAGGCCAATGTGCCAACTCAGCCACTTTTCCATTGGGATTCACATAGACACTGCAAAATTCTGCCCAGAATCAATGTTTCATTACATAGAAACATAGAAACTAGAAGCAGGAGTAGGCCACTTGGCCCTTCAAGCCTGCTCTGCCATTCATTTTGATCATGGCTGATCATCAAATTCAATATCCTGATCCCGCCTTCTGCCCAAACCACTTGATCCCTTTTGCCCCAAGAGCTATATCTAATTTCTTCTTGAAATCACTCAAAATTTTGTTTTTAACTACATTCTGTTGTGGTGAATTCCACACATTCACCACTCTCTGGGTGAAGAAACTTCTCCTCAGGTCCATGACCTTTCATCAGAACTGGAAAATGTTAGACCTTTAACAGATGTTAGAGCATTGGGGAGGGGAGGATAGAATGTAAGTCTTTGACAGACAATAAGAAGGTAAGGGTAAGCAATAGATCCACAGGATACTGTTAATTTTTGACTAGCCAACGTAACTACTAAATGTAATCTGATGTGATAGGCCTGTCATCAGGGATCATTTCCTTTGAATCCTATGGGCAGGATTTTGCAGCCTTGCTCGTCCCCAAACTGTAAAATCCTGCCCGAGGTCAATGGACCTTTCTATGGTTTGCCCCTCGCCAGTTCTGATTCCTGTCTCAGATAGGGCAGTATAATTCCGACCTCAAAGTCAATGAAGAAGATTTTACTCGGAGTTCCTTCTTGCTCTATTATCATAATATCTTCACTTTTCAATTAATCTTCTTGAATACTATAATGTAAATTTAAAATCTAGGGAAGTATTGTACCTTTCGAATTTATCAAGATTATTTCAGGCAATTTGACCCATTACATTGTTAAGCAAGATGATATCAGAATTCCTAACCGATATTTTGGGCGACATGGTGGCACAGTGGTTAGTACTGCTGCCTCATAACTCCAGAGTCCCAGGTTCAATTCCTGCCTCGGGTTAGTGTGTGGAGTTTGCATGTTCTCCCTGTGTCTGCGTGGGTTTTCTCTGGATGCTCTGATGTGCAGGTTAGGTGGATTGGCCATTGCCCCTTAGGGTTCTGGGATTCGTAGGATTGGGGAAGTAAATGTGTATGTTCCAGGGGGTGAGGCCTGGCTGAGATCCTGAGTCAGTGCAGACTCAATGGCCTCCTTCTGTACTGTAGGGATTCTATGATGAATTTAACACTCAATATTTTTATTATGAGTAAACTCAGTTCAGCTTTGCCAAAGGTCATATGGACTCGAAACGTCAGCTCTTTTCTCTCCTTACAGATGCTGCCAGACCTGCTGAGATTTTCCAGCATTTTGTCTTTTAGTTTCAGATTCCAGCAACTGCAGTAATTTGCATTTATCACAAAGAAACCATCTTGTGTGATGAACTCTTGCTTCTCATGGTCTTTCCAGAGTTAACATTGCAGAGCATATTTTACTGAAATCAGTCTTATATTGACAGTGTAGCCTTTAAGAGCCCTTAAGATAGTGACTACCTTGTGTGACACAGCTTTAGGTGTGGGAATTTATCCAAAGGATCTCAATATCGCACAAAAACTTTGTCTCCCTGGATGTATTTGGCTTTATGGCTATCAGTGAGGTGTAAATCAGTCTAGTGGATGATTTTAATTGTACGTGAGCAAATGATGTGTGCCTCAGCATGGTTCACTGAAGGTGAAACATGATGCAGGTGTTGCTATCTGGCTAATGCAGGAGTAGTTCATTCCTTGTTAGTAAATAAGCTCTAAGGGTCTTACAGATCCTTCTGATTCTCCTTATTTACTGCTGTAAACCTGCAGCTACTCAAACAAATGTTCCATTCGCATCAGGCAATGCTGCTACACATTTCACTTGATCTTTCTACATAAACAGTATTTAACCCTATATAATGGGAGAAAATAACATGAATATGATGTGGAAAATTGTTTGTTGGTTTCTCTTTGACAGGTTTAATCCTTAATGATCAGTCTAATTGGTATTTTTGTCATAGCTAGCGAATGCATTACAGCTGTGTTTAACTGGCTGTGGAGAAAGGAAGCGTGAGGTAATTATGGCAAAGTCGAGTTACTGCCAAAATAACCGTTTTGTTATATAGCAAACAAGTGGCAAGCTTACAGAAGTCAGCGCAGATGCATGCGTGACTATCACATGCTGACTGACTACAAGCAAGGTGCAAAGAAATAGATTTCGCCTGATTCTGCTGAGGATTGGAAACTTAATAACACATTTCCTCAGACAGCCATGTAAATACCCTTGTGTGATTACAAAGTTTAACTCGTCCTTGTCCTGCCTCTTTTCCGTGTTGCAACCTCCACAGCCTCAGCAGATGTAGAGGCAGGCAGCTCAGATTCCTGCTCGAACTGCTGATGTCCTCGTGGGTGTTGGAACCCATACAGGTCCTCCAGCTCCTCAATGGACTGTTCCATATGCTACAGTGCACGGGCAGACTCAGCTATCAAGAAGCCAGGCAGTACACATGGCATGGTGGCACAGTGGTTAGCACTGCTGCCTCACAGCACCAGGGACCCAGGTTCAATTCCAGCCTCAGGTGACTGTCTTTGTGGAGTTTGCACATTCTCCCAGGTCTGTGTGAGTTTCCACCGGGTGTTGCAGTTTCCACCCACAGTCCAAAGATGTGTGCGTTAAGTTGATTGGCCATGCTAAATTGATTCCAGTGTCAGGAGATTAGCAGGGTAAATATGTGGGGTTACAGGAATAGGGCTTGGATATGATTGTGGTTGGTGCAGATTTGGTGGGCTGAATGGCCTCTTTCTGCACTGTAGGGATTTTATGATTCGATGACCATGTGATCAACTGACTGGAGAATGGCAATAGATGAAAAGCACTTTGAATAGAATCCCCTTTCATCATCAACCTTCATCTGAATTAGCTGCATTTCACCCCTCCCATTCTGCTGGAGAGAGTGCACTGGTGTGTGTTCATCCAGTGGATGGAATGAGTTTTGTGAGAGTGACAGAGTGGCATAGTGTATGAGAGTGAGTGCTAAGGATAATTGGATAGATAGGGACGTGAGGAACTTTCATTTTACTTGTGGGACATGGGTGTCACCAGCTGGCCAGCATTTATTGCTCATCCCTAGTTGCCCTTTGAGGGCAGTTGAGAATCAACCACATTGCTGTGGCTTTGGAATCACATGGGAAGGTAATGGCCTAGTGGTATGATCATTAGATTATTCATCCAGAGACTCAGCTAGTGTTCTAGGGGCCTGGGTTCGAATCCTGCAATGTCAGATGGTGGAATTTTAATTTAATAAAATAAAGATCCAGAATTAAGACTCTCCTGATGACCATGAAACCATTGCCAATTGTCAGAAAAACCCATCTGGTTCATTAATGCCCTTTAGGGAAGGAAATTTGCTGTCCTGGCCTGGCAATGTGGCCCTGAATAAGGGCATCCACGGATGGGCAATAAATGCAGGCCAGCCAGCGATGCATATGTCATACAAATGAATTTAAAAAACGGTATCCAGACCAGCTAAGGACAGCAGATTTCCTTCCCTAAAGGACATAAGTGAATAAAAAGTATCTGGAATTAAGAATCTACTGATGACCATTGTTGATTTTTGGAAAAATTCATCTATATCCCCCAGGTAAGAGAAGGATAGGTGTGCACAAGTTACCTGGGTGTCTGGAATGATGTGATGGAGTAAAACATGACAAGTCAGAATGGGGAAGGGTAGTGCACACAACAGCAGCAAGGTGAATGTGCTGCCGTGCTCATCTCTGTCAACTCGATTAACTCAATAAGATATTCCTGCACTAAACCCAGGTGTATGGAACAATGCTCACACTGCTGACTGCCTCAGACTCCACCAGCCACATGTTCCTCATGGTAGCAATAGACTTCTTCCTCCTATTCCTGGGGAGGAATAATTTTCTCCAACTCTTACCTGATTCTAACAATATATCAAGGCTGTTAAAGCAGGGCATAACATTTTGTATTTCTTGGCTCCGTGATGGGACTTTGCTTTCACTTTGTTTAAACTCCCAAATTCCATCTTCAGATTGGTCCTTTAGATATGGACGCTCAGATTGCATTCCACTGATTTGCCCCTTACCTGCTGCCTGCACTCGATGCCAAACCTGGAAGTAAGCTGATAATGCGGTGGTTACTTTAAAATACCACAGGCAGATGTGCTGAATCCCCTGCCACCTTTCTGATGTGATATCAGACAAACCTCATCACTCCCAAAGGCCCAAGTCTTCAAAGAATAAATACTACTACATGCCTTATCTCATATTCAGCAATTGCAGGAGCTGGTAGTTCCAAAATCTCCAAAATACCATGAAAACATAGAACAGTACAGTACAGGGACAGGCCCTTCAGCCCACGATGTTGTGCTGAATATGACACCAAATTAAACTAATCCCTTCTGCCTGCCGTTGGTCCATACCCCTCTATTCCTCACGTTATGGTTCAGGTTAGAAACTCCAATGTGTTTTATGAAGCCTGCCTGAATCATGAGTTTTGTATCCTGAATTTGGTTATGTTGTAAAATCAGTCTGTTTTAACCCTTACACGGTGGACAAATAACTTTGAGTAGACATCTTATTAGTACAAACAATATTTACTGAAACCCACATAATAATAATCACCCACCCGACCAACAATAAGTTAATTTACAGAAAATACTAGGATTCAAGTACAAGACCTTGACTTAACTTTGCACTGGTCTTGGTGGTTGTCTGTGTAGTCTGGTCCTTTGTCTGGTGTGGCACTCTGGCTCTGATCTTCTTTCTTTCCTTCCTTCTCAGGTGTGGTGGCTCTCCGTCGTTGTAGCTCATTCGTGGGGTCAGAGAGAGAGAGATTCCTGGTTGTGCAGCATCCTTTATACCCTGTTTGGTTTCACACCCCCTTTTTTGGCCATTGCCAATCAATTGATCAGGACTTGATCACCCTGACCGATAAGAGTCCAATCAGGTGCTACCACACCGATCTCTGGGTGTGTCCCCAGCGGCCATGCCTGTAGGTGTTGGAGGCACATAGGTCCTCCTCCACATACCTTCCTCCTAAATAAGGATTCACGGTGCCCCTATGTCTGGCACACAACCCAGTGTGATCAGAAAGTCTCTTTCATCCTGGAGATGGCCCATATCCTGTTTATTCACTCATCAGGGTTGCAGCCTGTTTGTCTGTCTTTAAACTGCAGCCTGTCGGTTTAGTTTCTTGCCCAGTTGCCCCAGAGTGCTTTACAAAATGCCATTTTAGCTGGCTCGTTTGGCTACAGTTAGGATAAATATGATATGCTCCACTTCAGGTATGATTCAAAGAACCTACTAGGGAGCTTTTATCAAATAAAGTTTATTTAAGAATATAGTTAACATATATATAGCTGGATAAAGCGGTAAATGCGGGGTCACTTTTAACATTTTAGAAAAACTTGGACGGGTACATAGATGAGAGGGGTGTGGAAGGATATGGTCCAAGTGCAGGTCAGTGGGACTAGGCAAAAAATGGTTCGGCACAGACAAGAAGGGCCAAAAGGCCTGTTTCTGAGCTGTAATTTTCTATGGTTTCAATGGTTTCTATACAGAATGAAAATTAGCAAAAATTTTTATTAATAATGTACAATCCTTAATATAACCCAATCAAAACCAATATCAATAAATAAAACCCTTTAAACAGATTTATCACTGCACAGGCTAAAGCTCACATGACACTGCAATCCAGTTCCCTAGGTTGACTGCTGATCTCAAATGATCTTGAAAACTTAGAGCAATTGGTAGTCAGATCAGCTTCCTAAATCACCATAGCACAGATTCTTCACTGTAACATGGCAACAAGCCTTTCTTTCGGCTAACTGGTAAATTTTTCAAAGCAAAACAGAGAGAGAAAGAGACCTCTTTTCCAGCTTGTTTCTAAGACTGTCTCCAACAATGCAGCCAAAACAAAACTGAAAGCTGGTAAAACTTGGGGCACCTGACTTGCCCAGTTTTTTTTTCCTCCTTCCAGCAACGGCATCACCCAAGGTTGTGATCGTGATTTAAAAACCTCTTAAAAGTACACTAATCTCACACTTAAATATCATGTATTGGTCTAAAAGCCCCTCACTGCCCCTAATAAAGAAATTAATGAATAAAGAATTGTTAATAATGAAATTGTTTTGACGAAGGGGCATCCTGACTTGAAATGTTGGCTCCATTCTCTCTCCACAGATGCTGACGGACCTGCTAAGATTTTCCAGCATTTTCTGTTTTTGTTGCAGATTCCAGCATCCACAGTAAGGGATTTTCACAGTAACTTCATTACAGGGTTAATGTAAGCCTACTTGTAAGACTAATAAATAAACTTTAAAACTTTTAATCTCGCCTTTCTTTTAGATTCAATGTTAATTTGAACAATTTCCAGCCTGAATTTTTCAGGCAAAGGCTGGCGATGATGATGATGCTGTTCTCCTCTTCCCCACAGTCCCCACCTACCCACCAGCACCCGCCCCCCACCCCCACCCCCACTTACATATCTTCTAGCCCCACTTCTTATTTCTTTACTGCATGGTATCATTTTGTTTTATCTCGAAGGAGTATCTCTTTTGTTAATTAACCTCTTCTGCCTTCTATCCTTATCACAAACATTTCTTTTTGCTTTTTTCTCCCCTTCCAGTCTTCAATTTCTTTCCTCATCACTAGTTTAAAACATGCCTCATCTGGAAATGTTTCCAGTTCTGATGAAAGGCCGTTGACCTGACATTTTAACTCTGTTTCTCTTTCCACAAATGCTACCTATTTCTAAGTATTTCCAGCATTCCAGCAAAGGGGTGGCATGGTGGCACAGTGATCAACACTGCTGCCTTACAGCGCCAGGGACACAGGTTCAATTCCAGCCTCAGGTCACTGTCTATGTGGAGTTTGCGTTTCTCCCTGTGTCTGTGCAAGTTTCCTCCGGATGCCCCGGTTTCCTTCCACATTCCAAAGATGTGCAGGTGAGGGTTGATTGGCCATGTTAAATTGGCCCTTAGTGTTAGGGAGGGTGGCAGGGTAAATATGTAGAGTCACAAGGGATAGGGTCTGGCTGGGATTGTGGTTGGTGCAGACTCAATGGGTCAAATGGCCTCTTTCTGCATCGTAGGGAAATCTACGATTTTCTGTTTTTATTTTAGATTTCCATTATATACCATATTTTGGATTGTTTAATCTTCTTTTGTGCACTCCATATTCTGTGCAATTCATTGTCACAGCTTAAAGTACGCATTAAAACCAATTTAAAATCTTTTGTTTCAAAGTACGCCAACAGGTATTACTGATCTATTTAATTAATTGCAAACTGAATGAAGAATTACCAGTCAGAATATTGTGAAATGCTTATGCAGCATTCTGAACTTTATTTCTCAATAATTGCTTTTCAGGTTTCGTAAGCTGTTTCCAGGTAACATTAAAAAGTTAATTCCCATGGCTCCCATCATGTTTTTGCATTTGATCCTTGTAGACCTCTTTTGTAACTTTGCTAGCCCTACTGACTCCCATTCCTTAGTTATACGACTGGGGCTTTTGGTTCTCATACAGCCAATGGCTAGCATTCACATCACAAGACAGCATTAAGAATGAGTTTACAAAGAAATTTCAGGGCCTTTCTAATTTACACAAAAGTTGGATCAACTATCAAACATCTCAATAACTTTTGAAGAGAGATTTGGGTGGGGGGAATTTGGGGGCAATTTTTGACAGCAGATTTGAGCTCTCATCTGCGCTGAGCAAGCTGAAATGGTGGCAGAGGCCTTCTGCTCTCTTGGGGGTGGGAAGGAAGTGGGCAAGCAATGCTCATAGCCCCAGAAGATGCACTGTGGGAACCATCAGAAGACCCCACACAAGGACTGCACGGCATATGTCCAAGAGGTTTTGATTTCCATCGGGCATTTGTTCTAACACAGAAACGTAGAAACTAGAAGCACGAGTAGGCCGTTTGGCCTTTCAAGCCTGCTCTGCCATTCATTTTCATCATGGTTAATCATCAAATTCAATATCTCAATTCCGCCTTCCCCTCACATCCTTTGATCCCTTTAGCCCCACGAGCTACATCTAATTTCTCCTTGAAATCACACAATGTTTTGGCTTCAATTACATTCTGTGGTAGTGAATTCCACACATTCACCACCGTCTGGGTGAAGAAATTTCTCCTCACCTCAGTTCTAAAAGGTTTACCCCTTAACCTCAAATTATGACCCCCAGTTCTGGACTCCCTTACCATCAGGAACATTCTTTCTGAATCTACCCTGTCTAACCCTGTTAGAATTTTTAAGTTTCTATGAGATCCCCTCTCACTCTTCTAAACTCCAATGATTGTAATCCTAACCAACTTAGTCTCTCCTCATATGAACATAAGAACATAAGAACATAAGAAATAGGAGCAGGAGTAGGCCATCTAGCCCTTCGAGCCTGCCCCGCCATTCAATAAGATCATGGCTGATCTGTCGTGGCTCAGTTCCACATTCCCGCCCTCTCCCCATAACCCTTAATCCCCTCGCTTATCAAAAACCCATCAACCCGCGTCTTAAAAATATTTAGTGAGGCAGCCTCCACCACTTCAACGGGCAGAGAATTCCAGAGATTCACCACCCTTTGAGTGAAGAAGTTCCTCCTCAACTCTGTTCTAAACCGCCCCCCCTTTATCTTGAGGCTGTGCCCCCTAGTCATACTGTCCTTTCTGAGCAGGAAGAGTCTCTCCACCTCTATCCTATCCATCCCATTCATCATCTTATGCGTCTCAATGAGATCTCCCCTCATTCTTCTAAACTCTAACGAGTACAAGCCTAGTTTATTCAGCCTCTCCTCATAGCTCAACCCCCTCAACTCCGGCATCAGCCTAGTAAACCTCCTCTGCACTCCCTGCAAGGCCAAAGTATCCTTGCGTAAGTGCGGCGACCAAAACTGCACACAGTACTCCAGCTGCGGCCTCACTAGTGCCCTATACAGCTGCAGCAAGACCTCCCTACTTTTATATTCAATTCCCCTCGCTATGAAGGCCAGCATCCCATTCGCCTTCCTGACCACCTGCTGCACCTGCAGGCTGGGTTTTTGCGACTCATGCACAAGGACCCCGAAGTCCCTCTGCACCGTCGCCTGCTGCAGTTTTTCGCCACGTAAGTAATAGTCCTTCCTACCATTATTCCTACCAAAGTGGACCACCTCGCACTTGCCAACATTAAATTCCATTTACCAGTTCCTGGCCCATTTGCCCAGCCTATCTAGATCCTTCTGCAGACTCTCCACACCCTCCACGCAATTTGCCGTTCCACCAATCTTGGTGTCATCAGCAAATTTCGACACCATACACTCGGTTCCCTCCTCCAGATCATCTATATAAATGGTAAATAGCTGAGGCCCCAGCACCGACCCCTGGGGCACTCCACTAGTCACCAACCGCCAATCCGAATAGCACCCATTAACCCCCACTCTCTGCCTCCTATTTGACAACCAATCCTCTATCCAGGCTAACACCCTACCCCCAACTCCATGCCCCCTTACCTTCTACAATAACCTCTTGAGACATACCTTGTCAAACGCCTTCTGAAAATCAAGAAAGACCACATCCACCGGCTCTCCTCTATCCACCGCCCTAGACACATCCTCATAGAACTCCAATAAATTTGTCAGACACGACTTCCCCTTAACGAAACTGTGCTGTGTCTGCTCTATCAAGCAATTCCCCTCAAGATGCCTCGCTATTTCCTCCTTGATGACGGATTCTAACATTTTACCTACAACAGATGTTAAACTAACCAGCCTATAATTCCCTGCCTTTTGCCTGCCACCCTTCTTAAACAACGGCGTAACATTAGCCGTTTTCCAATCTTCCGGCACTTCCCCGGAATTCAGCGATGTTTGGAAAATAACCACCAAGGCATCCACTATCACCTCCGCCATTTCTTTCAGAACCCTCGGATGCATTCCATCCGGTCCTGGGGACTTGTCCACAATCAGTCCCTCCAGTCTGTCGAGCACTGCCTCTCTAGTAATAATAATGTCATTGAGACCCTCCAGTCCTACCACCTTTCCGTCGCTAACACCCAGCAAATTATTCACGTCCTCCTCCATGAAGACCGAAACAAAAAAGTTATTCAAGACCTCAGCCATTTCCCCATCCCCTACCACTAAGTCCCCCCTCTCATCCTCTAAGGGTCCAACGTTCACCCTAGCCAGCCTCTTCCTTTTTATATATTTATAAAAACTCTTGCTATCCTTTTTTATATTAAGCGCTAGCCCAGCTTCATAGTTTCTCCTACCCTTCTTTATCAACTTCTTTGTCAATCTTTGTTGACATTTAAACCTCTCCCAATCCTCTTCTCACCCACTACTCTTAGCTACTCTAAACGCCTCCGCTTTTAATTTAACACTTTCCTTCACCTCCTTCGTTATCCACGGCTTATTCCCTCTCCTCCTACGGTCCTTTTTAACCATCGGAATAAATTTCTGCTGAGCACCAAGAAAGATCTCCTTAAAGATCCTCCACTGCTCCTCAGCAGACCTACCTTCCAACGCGCTCCCCCAGTCAACATTCGCCAATTCTTCTCTCATCCTACCGTACTCCCCTCTGTTCAAACAAAGGACGCGTGTCCGGGAACCCACTTTCTCCTCCTCCATCTGCACCAGGAACTCCACCATACAATGATCACTCTCCCCAAGAGGATCCTTCACCACAAGGTCCCTAATTCTACCCGCCTCATTACGTAACACCAGATCCAAGATAGCTCGCTCCCTCGTCGGCTCCAACACACGCTGTTCAAGGAAACTATCCCAGCAGCATTCCAAGAACTCCTCCTTGAGCCCACCGCGTCCAACATGGGTCGACCAATCAATATGCAGATTGAAATCCCCCATAATTATCGCCGTCCCATTCCTGCACGCCGCACTTATTTGCTCATTAACAGCCTGCCCCACCTCCAGATCATTATTCGGGGGCCTATAGATGACACCCACCAGCGTCTTCCTCCCTTTGCTGTTCCTAATCTCCACCCACAACGATTCCACTTTCTGCTCTTTGGTTCCTATATCATCCCTTGCTACCAGCCTGATGCTATCCTTAATCAGCAGAGCTACGCACCCCCCCCTTTTTCCTCCCGCCTATCCTTCCTAAACACTTGATACCCCTGGACATTCAGCTCCCAGTCCCTGTCACCTTGCAGCCACGTCTCTGTAATGGCCACCAGATCATATCCATTTGTGCTGATCTGCGCCACCAGCTCATCCACTTTATTTCGAATGCTTCATGCATTCAGATAAAGTGCCTTCATCCCAGCCTTCACCTGGACCCTATTTGCCAGAACGCCGCCAACCATACTCACGCCCCCTCCTGCCTTTATTATTGGGACATCCTCGGCCTCTTCCCTTACCTGTACCCTCTCCTTAACTTTAGACCCCGTAATGTCACCTACCCTCGCACCCTGACAGACCTGCCATCCAGCAATCAGCCTGGGAAACCTTCGCTGCACTCCCTCTACAGCAAGGACATCCGCCCTCAGATAAAGACACCAAAACTGCATACTGTGCTCATGTGTGGCCTTGCCAACATGCTATCCTGTGTCTGGAAATCTCCAAACCTCTGATTTACACTCATGGGCTTTGGTTGGTTCTGGTTCACTTAGCAGGATAGTTACTCAAAAAAATAAAGATTGGAGCCATTTCTAACTCCTGGGTAAATATAGTACTGATACCTGTGACCCCAACTGTCGTGCAAGGGCCTGGTGTGTGTATATAATACACACATATAAACTAAGTACAGTACAGCCCATACAGAGATGTAAGAAGGCACATAACCCAGAGCAAGAGGCAATGTGGTGCTGCACAGAGAGATGTTAATATCTAAGCATGAGGATAGGTTCTTGTCTGTACCTTTACTGTATGTATACAGTTTCAAGTAGTTAATAAAGACTTGCTGTTAACA
Source organism: Carcharhinus amblyrhynchos (assembly GCF_965287045.1). Taxonomy (NCBI): domain Eukaryota; kingdom Metazoa; phylum Chordata; class Chondrichthyes; order Carcharhiniformes; family Carcharhinidae; genus Carcharhinus; species Carcharhinus amblyrhynchos. The sequence goes on from NC_137337.1 coordinate 27,075,805, forward strand.
TACAGAAGACTATAATGACATTTTCAGCAGCATGTTCTGTAGCCAACGCCATCGCCCCAGCTCTCAACTGTCCCAAACTATCCCCAGTTACCCCCCACCTTCCAACAAACCCCCGCCCCCAACTATCCCTCCAGGACGCCCAACACCTACAACCTCAGTAACCCAAATCCTCCCCCAGACTCACTTGACCTCTTCACCCACTTACTTTATACACTTGCCTTCTCTCCTAGCTTGTCAAAGTGCTTGGGACAGTTAGTTTACTGTTAGTTAATTTCCCCCGAGGGAAACACTCCAAGCGAAGGACACCAGAAGCAGTTACGCTGCACATTTATAAGCAGGCTTCGTCAGAAATCTGGACAGGGAGTGTGGAACTTCAGACGAAGATAAGAAAATAAGAGCAGAGTGACAATCCGATGGTGATTAACACTCTGCTGAAGATTGTGCTCAATGTTTTATCCCACACTAGCGTAAAATGACATCTTGGTAAAAGAGTTGCAGTGTGTTAGGAGTTACCACCCAACGTTCACAATGGGGTGGACTGTCACTTTAAATGGCTGCTAGTGCTCATAAGGAGGGACATGGCACTTTGGTGTTCCAAAGTCCTTCTTTAACAGCGAGCAGCTTTTCGGGGAGAAAACAAAGCTTTGATTTCCAGCGCTATAGAGATACCCAGCATTTTGCATTCACTTCCTGCGAAACAGTGTCTTGTTTTGATTTATTATTGTTATATGTATTAGTATATAGTGAAGAGTATTGTTTCGAGTGCACTATACAGGCAAAGCATACCATTCATAGAGAAGGAAAGGAGAGGGTGCAGAATGTAGTGTTGCAGTCATAGCTAGGGTGTAGAGAAAGATCAACTTAATACAAGATAGGTCCTTGTTACATAAAGTTTTAACATAATGAGAACTCATGGCATACAAATGTATTCCACATAAGAGCTTGCCCTTGGATAGTGTGAGGGCTGACATGTCACAAACATGCTGCCGACTTGATTTAGGAATTTGAACTACGTCAGGAAAATGAAATTTTGGCTCTAATTTTGGCCTAATGTGATTTTCTGGGACATTCTCTCAAATCTTAAGCAACACTGCAGCAATATTTATTCTGGAAATTCCTGGAGGATTTTGCCTAAGAAGAGTAAATGTTATGCTACTTCTGCTGTTTATTGGACACCTTCTAAGAGTCATTGTGAGTAAGAAAGTGGTTTGTTATGAGCATCCTGGTCTCGAGGACAAGGAATCGGAGGATATATGGGCAGGCAGAGCAGTACTAACTGTTGCAGGAGAGAGGGAGGGAAGCTTTGGGTCTATGAGATGGTATTCTTTCCCCATGCAGATGGTAAACAAGGAGAATTTTATTGAGCCTGCAACAGTGGGAAACGTGGCCAGCGATGGGAGCCAAAATTTCATTTTCCCGACTGGGTTCAAATTCCTAAATCAAGTCGGCAGCATGTTTGTGACGTGTCAGCCCTCACACTATCCAAGGGCGAGTTCTTATTTGGAATGCATTTGTACGCCATGAGTTCTCATTATGTTAAAACTTTATGTAACGAGGACCCATCTTGTATTAAATTGATCTTTCTCTACACCCTAGCTATGACTGCAATACTACATTCTGCACCCTCTCCTTTCCTTCTCTATGAATGGTATGCTTTGCCTGTATAGTGCACTAGAAACAATGCTTTTCACTATATACTAACTATCCAAGGGTGAGTTCTGATGTGGAATACATTTGCATGCCATGAGTTCTCATTATGTTAAAACTTTAGGAAACGAGGACTTACCTTCAGGATTAAGTCAGCACTTAGGATCTCAGGATCTCATGGCATTGGATTCAGATTAATTTAAAGGTAGCTTGTAGCAGCCGTCTTTGGGCAGTTGTAGCTGAAACAAATGGTTTTCGCTGCCCAACTCTGTGGCACAAGGGAGGCAAGCAGGAGAATGGCAGCTTATGTGGAGGATTGGGATTGACAAAAGTGAGCCAGGGGTTTAAAGTTTAATTATTAGTGTCACAAGTGGACTGCAATGAAGTTACTGAGAAAATCCGCCTGTTCGGGTACACTGAGGGAGAATTTAGTAAGGCCAATGAACCTAACCAGCATATCTTTCAAACCATGGGAAGAAACTGGAGCACTCAGAGGAAACCCACGCAGACATGAGGAGAATGTGCAAACTCCACACAGACAGTCATCCAAGCCAGGAATCAAACCCGGGTTCTTGGCAATGTGAGGCAGCACTGCTAACCACTGTGCCACCGTGCCACTCCTAAATTCACCAGGCTTAAACAAGGCAAGGAATCACATTCCCTAGGTGGGATTTTATGGCCTCATTCATCCCAAAACTGTAAAATCCCACCCAAGATCAATGGACCATCACATGTTCTGATCTGCCAGATGATAAAGTCCTAGCCCCTGAGTCTTAGTGCCTTAGAGCACTCAGCCATCCTGACAACTTGTTTGCCAGGATGCTTGAGGATTGAGGTTGGGGGTAGTAGGAGTGGAAGAGGGATTCAATGGAGGATAGTGGGTGGGGCTGGGGAAGTGAAGTGGGAAGCAACTGGCATCCTGGGTGTGGTGGGGCATAGTTAAAAAAAAATCAGGGCCAAAAGGATGGGGTTAATAAACTCCATACATGGGTCCATCTCAGGATGTTGGCTGACAAAACACCTTAAAGGATTTTAAGTTCACCTACATCATTTCAATTGTTCCAATTGTAAGTTCTTGGACAAAGCCCTTTACAATGGAGTGTGAGTGCAACATTCAATAAAGAGTGAACAACCGAAAACTGTTTGTTCCACAATAAAGAAACATATCTAGCTCCCCAATAACCATCAATGGGTGCCAACCATGAGGTGTGCCAACACATGCAGTTCTGTTAAGGTAGTCTCAACAAATAATGATGAGGCACACTTGAATAAAGTGACACCAGTACAATGTGAAATATCATCAAGTGGAATTTAAATTTGATAAACACCCATTGGCAGTCTTAAGTTGATGGTAATGGAGTTGGCAGGAAAGTTATGGTTGTGAAGCAAAATCTTCATGTTTGACCAGGAGACTCTGTGCCGACCTGTATCTGGTGCATTTTCAGCTCAACACTGTAAACCTTCCCCCACTGGGTGATCAGACATGTCTCGTGTGCACGCGACCAGCACTTAAAATTTTAATTGTAATTGTGCAGGAACTTTGCAAAAGTTAAAACAGAAGTGGTACCCACTTCCAGTTTCAATATAGGAAATGGCACACCATGCAACATCCCAACAGGGCCTCCAGTTCCATGTCCAGTCCTGTACACCCTCTCACTTGGTCCTTGTGCCCTCCAGCAATCACAGAACAATGAAATCACTACAGTGCAAAAGGATGCCACTTGGCCCATCGAGAGTGCACCAACAACAATCCCAGCCAGGCCATATCCCTGTAACCCCACGTGTTTACCTTACCAATTCCCCAGACACTAAGGGCCAATTTAGCATGGCCAATCAACCTAACCCACACATCTTTGGACTGTGGGTGGAAAACCTGAGCACCCGGAGGAAACCCACAAAGATACGGGGAGAATGTGCAAAACTCCACAGACAGTGACCTGAGGCCAGAATTGAACGCGTGTCCCCAGCAATGTGAGGAAGCAGTGCTACCGTAATGTGCTGAGGTCTGCCAGCCAGCACAGTCCACACAATTGATGTCGTGTTTTCTTTGATTACCTCTGTTGCATTCCTTCCCATCCTATTTTTCTCTGCATTTTTCCCTTTCCTCTGATTTTGTCCCTTCATTTGGCTTTTCTTTGCCATGTATACGCGGAAGCTGTTTTGTTTTCGTTTTGCTCATTTCTCCTCCTTTCCTTTTTCCCTTCGGTCCCTGTGGGGCTGGTTGTGAATTCAGGCTAAGATGGTGAAGGGTGGTGCAAGAAGCTTCACACTCGAGCCGCACAGTCAAACCTCCTTGAAGTCGGAAGACTGAAATTTCCAACCCTTTAACTCGACATTAAAGGTATGAAATCTGCATCGTATGCCAGTGAGAATTTAAATCTTGGCTTAGAAAAGCAATCAATCAAAGGTGTTGTCAAGAATAGCTGTCAAAATTCATAGCTGGGTTTTAATTATTGTTAAACAATATTTGTAAGTTCTTTGTGAAACCAGGCACTGTTGAAGTAACTTTATAGTTAAACAGAGTAACGCAGCCTGATTGAATTTTCACGTTTCACCAAGTCAGGACATTTGTCAATCGTGATTCCATGCAGTGTCTCCGTTAAAAGTTATTGATAGCAGTTAGTCTGTTCAATGAAGCATTTTGTTTTGAGTCATTCATTTTACATTCAAGACAACTGAACTGTACCAATTACTTGCAGTGGCTTAGTGCCATGAATGTATTATCTGAATGGGTATAGCAGAAATCAGTGCTGCTGTGCATATATTACACGGGCTATGAATTTACCACATGTCATTTCTTATGGTGTTACGGTTTTCATAAAGCCAGGTGACATTGTCATTAAGTTTGTGATTTTCTTTTTCCCCTCCTTACTTTGCTTGTCTGTGATTGATGTTTCTGGATAATGTTGCATTAACAAACAACACAATGCAGGATAACAACAGTTTTTCTTTTCAGAGTGGCACATGGCTGGTGCTGCTTAGCAATATATTGTAATTAACTTCTTTTTCTTCCCTCCAGCTTTTTTTTTACAGCAAGCTAATTACTCGAGCAGTGCTGGAGACAAAACATAAGTTTACAACCACTGCCGTTTATGCAGCTACTTTAACACGACGGAACATTCCAAAGTGCGTCTCAGGAATGTCATCAACCGATATCTGATTCTGACCCGCAAAAGCAGACATCAGGGCAGTGACCCAAAACTGGTCAAAGCGCTAGGAATTGAGGAGTGTCTGAAAAGAGGAGAGGGAGGTAATGAGGCAGGCAGGTTTAAAGGAGGGAATTCCAGATCTTAGGTCCTTGGCAGTCATCATGGCCATGAGGGAGGAAGGGACAGATGGAGGGATGGACGGGACAGTGAATGGAGGGACACACGGAGGAACATACAAAATGGCAGCACAACATACTATAAAGAAAACCCCCTCCACATTTTGTATTACATTATATAGAAAAATTAATACTAGAATTATAAAACAATACTCTTTTACTGTCAGGAATTTTTTTATTATAAACAAACTTATTACATAATATAGTTTCAATAAAATTATTGAAGTAAACAGAACCTTTTATAATTATCACTGACCAATTATGAGGCATATTCTGTTGCTTGGAGCCAAGATTAGTACTCAATCTTTAAAATGATGGCAAATGCTATATGAGTGGCACAGTGGTTAGCACTGCTGCCTCACAGCGCCAGGAACCTCGGTTCAATTCCTATCTCCGGTAGCTGTCTGCGTGGAGTTGCACGTTCTCCCCATGTCTGTGTGGGTTTCCTCCAGGTGCTCCTAATACCTCCCTCAATCCAAAGATGTGTGGGTTAAGTTGATTCACCATGGTAAATTGCTCCTGAGTGTGAGGCAGATTTGCAGGCTAAATATGTGAGATTTTGGGGATAGGGCCTGGGTGGGATTGTTGTCAATGTGGGCTGATTGGGCTCCTTCTGCACTGTACAGTTTCTATGGTTCAATATAAAAGAAATATTGCCATTCAAAGGCTTTATCAGAAATGTACATTGAGGTAGGAAACTGATAGTAACAATCCAATTGGAGCTGATTAGCATGTTCTTGCAGTAATGTTTCCTCGGTATAGATTATGCCCAGTGTATACAGCTGCAAAGGTACTGTTTTTTCAGTGTACACTGGGGGCTTGAACTGCATTAAGAATGATGTGAAGTGATAACTTCAGTCGAGTAGGAATTAAACTTACTGTCACTGTAAATACATTGTTTCTAGGACAAAGTTGTTTGTGATTCCTTTATTTAAAATACACACATGTTTAAATTAAACAGAAGCAATGAGCCAGATGTTAAACCATTTCGAAGGAAGACATTTACCCACGATTAGCAACCTAATCAGCCATTCACTGATACACAAACAACCAAATTAATAAGGGACAGGGCTTGTCCCAATCTGGGTCTTTCTATTTACTCTTAATAATCACAATTACTGACAGACTAAATCACCCAGACACAGACAAATATAGATTTTATGGATTTTTTTTCTCTGTGATTTGAAGTGATTGCACATTTCTCATTGTCTGTTTCATTTACGGGGCTGAAAACTGGGGTGCATTTCTTTTTAGCACATGGGTCATGATTCAAGACCTGCCCAGTCAGTTTCTGGTGGTGATGGGTGACACACAGATTGGGCACTGCCACCTCATTTCTTCTTCTTCTTCAGTGATCACTCATGAACGAGTATAATTGCCCACCTAAGAAGCTCTGTGTTACTGCTCCTGGGTTCTGTGGGTCCCTGCGTAGCTGATGAGCATGGTTGTGGGGCCACGGCTCCAATCGCACACTTGGCTGGTGCTTCCAGGAGGTGGCTTCGGACTTTGGACTACAGACCATAGGGTTATAGAATTCCTACAGTACAGAAGGAGGCCATTTGGCCCATTGAATCTGTTCTAATCATAATCCCATCCAGGCCTCATTCTCATAACCCCATATAACCTTGCTAAACCCCCTGACATGAGGGTCAATTTAGCATGCCCAATCAACCTAACATCTTTGGAGTGTGGGAGGAAACCGGAACGCCCGAAGGAAACCCACACAGACACGGTGAGAATGTGCAGACTCCACACAGACAGTGATCTGAGGCTGGAATTGAAACTGGATCCCTGGTGCTATGAGACAGCAGCATTAATCACCATGCCCCACCCAATCACTGGGATTCCTTTCCCAGGCTCCTTTTCCAGATCTCCTCTTGTTATTGGGTGCTCTGGAACAATTGTATCCCTTCAATCAGGAGGGTCAACCAGGTGTTGCGCCTACTTTGCATTTCTTGAGGTAGGCCCACAGGGTGTCTTCCTTTGGCTTCCTCTTGTTTGGGAGCCTTCCTTGAACTGGGCAAATATTTGCTTTAATAATCAGGGCTCTGACATCCTAAGGACATAGCCAGCGCGGTGGAGTTGGTTTCGGATGATCATGGCATTGATTCTCTTGGATCTTTTAAGAACTCTGATGTTAGTATGCCGGCTCCCCTAGCTGACATGACTGTGTCACAGACAGCATTGATGGTACCTTTCCAAAGGCCTGAGGTGGCATCTGTACATAGTCCAGACACCATGTACACGAGGATCTGAGTATCAGCACAGATGTTCCGGTGGTCGAAGACTCTAATCCTTTGGCAACCGAAGGCAATGCTCATGGATTGAATGTACAATGTCAGCCTTCGATGAGAGATGGCTCGCTGGGTAGGGGAAATGTTCCACATTTGGGAGGGTTTCTCTGTTGATCTTGCTGGAGGGAGACACCTGCTCCCCCCTCTACTGTTGCTCCCTCTCCGCTGCTCTGCTCTATGTTATCCCTTCTTTCTGCTGCCCTCTCTCTCTGCTGTCCTGCTTTCTGCTGCCTGCGCCCTTTGCTGCCCATGCTCTTTGCTGCCCTACTCTCTCTGCTGCCCCTCTCTCTGCTCTCCTCACTTTCTTTGCTAACTGCTCTCTTTGCTGCCCAAGCTCTCTGCTGCTCCTATCTCCTCTGTCCACACTCTCTGCTGCCCACCTCTCTGCTGCCCCCTTTCTGCTGCTCCTTCTCTCTTCTGCCCCCTCTCTGTTGCTGTCCCTTCTGCTGCCCCCCGCTTTCTCTGCTGCCCTCTCTCTGCTGCTGCCCCCCCTTTCTCTGCTGCCCCCTCTCTGCTGTGCCCTCTCTCCACTATCCCTCTCTCTGCCCCCCCCCTTTTCTCTGCTGCCCTGCTCTCTGCTGCCCCCTTTCTCTGCTGTCCCTCTCTCTCTCTCTCTGCTTTTCTGCTCTCTGATGCCCTTTCTATCTGCTATCCTGCTCTCTCTGCTGCTGTCCCCCTCTCTGCTGCTTGCTCTTTCTGTTGCTCCTCTCTGCTGCCCCGCCTCTGTGCTGCTCCCTCTCTTTGCTGTTCCACTCTCTGCTGTCCCCTCTCTCTGCTGCCCCCTCTCTACTGCTTCCTCCTCTCTGCTACTGCCGCCTCTCTCTACTGCCCTTCTCTCTGCTGCCCTCTCTCTCCCTGCTCTCCCTTCCCTTCCACCTCTGCATGCTCACTTTCTGGACCCTCTCCTGGTCTCTCCACAGCAGGTTCTTGCCCCTGCTGCTCTTGCAGCTGCTGAGAGCCCATGCAGCCTCAGTGCCACTCACCTTGACTTTGAGTCTCACTGTCTCCCCAGTATATAGATCAGCCTCTCAACACAGTTCATCTCCACTGATCTTTTTCCAGTGGAAAGTAAGCAAGTGGTTTTGAATTATTTATTGGTGCATTTGTTTATTTCAAGTCCAATCACCATTGTGTCTTATTGCCTCAGTTGTGAGTATTCAAGAGTCCAGGAAACGTATGCATGTCATGTTAAATTTAAGTCTAAGTGAAAGTCTTTTCAAATTACTTAATTTAAACATTGCAAGCAGGAAGCCACCTTGATGGAAGAGGTTACGCATTCTCTTCAAAATGCACAAGATTTCAACTCAGAAGTCAGTGCAGATCAAACCCACGCACTCTTTAGTAATAAAATTACCCATTCTTTAGCTGAAAATAAGCTGCAGTGAATAATAAGAAGAACAAAGGGAGTGCTGAACGTGGAGAAATTAATTTATCACAATGATCATAGTGAAGAGAAAAATGTATTCGAATCACTGGACATTCCAAGATTCACACAAGACGTCACACTGCGAGCACTGTACTAAATAAAATGTTCTCAATTACAAAGATTAAAAGTGTTTCTCAATTTTAGTAAGAGCATCAAGTCATTCTATTCAAGAAAACTGTCCTTACCCATACAAATTGCCTATCGATCAACCAATTGTTCATAGTAAAATCCTGAAGACAGACACATAACATGCCAGTGGAAGTTATTTCAGGTATTGATGTTAGCATTTCTAAAGTTTTTATCTATTAGTTGTAAGTAACACTTACATTAACACTGCGATGAAGTGACTGTGAAATTCCCCTGGTTGCCACACTTCAGCGCCTGTTCAGCACCTAACCAGCACGTCTTTCAGACTGTGGGAGGAAACCAGAGTACCCGGAGGAAACCCACGCAGACATGGGGAGAATGTGCAAACTCCACACAGTGACCCAAGGCTGGAATTGAACCCGGGTCCCTGGGGCTGCGAGGCAGCAGTGCTGACAACTGTGCCATTGTGCTACCCATCTATTACTTAAGACAGGTTTTTTTGTGTGTGTGTGATTTGTCCAAATGCGATTTGTAGGCTTTGCCTGAATTCTTGCATGAATATATGGTGTCGAAATTTGCTGATGACACCAAGATTGGTGGAACGGCAAATTGTACGGAGGGTGTGGAGAGTCTGCAGAAGGATCTAGATAGGCTGGGCGAATGGGCCAGGAACTGGCAAATGGAATTTAATGTTGGCAAGTGCGAGGTGGTCCACTTTGGTAGGAATAATGGTAGGAAGGATTATTACTTACGTGGCGAAAAACTGCAGCAGGCGACGGTGCAGAGGGACCTCGGGGTCCTTGTGCATGAGTCGCAAAAACCCAGCGTGCAGGTGCAGCAGGTGGTCAGGAAGGCGAATGGGATGCTGGCCTTCATAGCGAGGGGGATTGAACATAAAAGTAGGGAGGTCTTGCTGCGCCTATATAGGGCATTGGTGAGGCCGCAGCTGGAGTACTGTGTGCAGCTTTGGGCGCCGTGCTTACGCAAGGATATTTTGGCCTTGGAGGGAGTGCAGAGGAGGTTTACTAGGCTGATACCAGAGTTGAAGGGGTTGAGCTATGAGGAGAGGCTGAATAAACTAGGCTTGTACTCGTTAGAGTTTAGAAGAATGAGGGGAGATCTCATTGAGACGTATAGGATGATGAATGGGATGGATAGGATAGAGGTGGAGAGACTTTTCCCGCTCAGAAAGGATAGTAGGACTAGGGGGCACAGCCTCAAGATAAAGGGGGGGCGGTTTAGAACGGAGTTGAGGAGGAACTTCTTCACTCAAAGGGTGGTGAATCTCTGGAATTCTCTGCCCGTTGAAGTGGTGGAGGCTACCTCGCTAAATATTTTTAAGACGCGGGTTAATGGGTTTTTGATAAGCGAGGGGATTAAGGGTTATGGGGAGAGGGCGGGTATGTGGAACTGAGCCACGACAGATCAGCCATGATCTTATTGAATGGCAGGACAGGCTCGAAGGGCTAGATGGCCTACTCCTGCTCCTATTTCTTATGTTCTTATGTTTTTATTTAAAAAGAAAGTGGGTGAACAAACTTTTGAGAATTGTCATCACCAAATGTTTGGCAATGGCAGTGTCCTTTTATCTGAATTGTACATCTGTCGGCATTGTGTCACAGCTGTCACTGAAACCATCAATGAATACAATACCATTTAAAAACCTCTTACTTCGACGAGATGTGATTGGATTTACTTCCCAATTCTTAAGTAGATTTTCTGTCTTTTTTTAGGTCTTCAGCCATCGTACCTGATTGTCTGAGAGAAGGAACAGGAAGGGATCCAACTCTTAATCCTGCCACAAAGACTGCAGTGAACAAACACATAAAATTATATTTGCAAATTTTAATCCTGGGCGAAATGAGGCACCTGGCTTTGAAGGTGCTGGCTGCGGAGCTTCCTGTTGTTGTGGAAACATCACCTTTCAATTCATGTTCTTAGGACCATAGAATCCCTACAGTGCAGTTGTCAGCCTGCACTGACAACAATCCCACCCAGGCCCTATCCCCATAACCCCAAGTATTTACCCTTCCAGTACCCCTGACACAAAGGAGCCATTGAGCATGGCCAATTAATTGAACCTGTACATCTTCGGACTGTGGGAGGAAACCGGAGCACCCAAAGGAAACCCACGTAGACATGGGAAGAACATGCAAACTCCACACAGACATTCTCCCCAGGCCAGATTCGAACCTGGGTACCTGCACTGTGAAGCAGCAGTGCTAACCGTTGTGCCACTGTGCTGCCCATTTAGACCAGCTAGAGCTTCCAACATGGCATCTGATAACCTAGAGAGCTTTTATTTTCATTTATGATCATTGGGTCCTGCAGTTTAAATGCAACTTCATTTTAAAAGATGGTGGCTCCCTTAAGTTATGTCTTCGGTGTCTGGTTTCAAGTCCTACTCAAGCATACTGTACTCAATGAACAGCATCGGCTGGATGGCTGATTTGTTAAAACGAGCTGCAAGCACGCACTTCTTGTGATTCCCATGGCCATAGAATTTCACACATTTTTGTAGTGAAAGTGTTGCCTCTCCCTGCCTGCCTATCTACTTTTGGGTGCAATCAAACTTCTAGGCTATGCTCTCAAAATGGAGCGTACACCATTGGCATTGATATAGAAGCCATCACAACTCAACAACAAGAGAAGGTAGGACCTTCAATCCTTTATAACTAAGAATAGATGGAAGATCAATACATTTGAATCATAGAATCCATGCAGTGCAGGAGACCATTCAGCCCATCGAGTCTACACCAATCACAATCATACTCAAGCCCTATTCCCGTAACCCTACATATTTACTCTGCTAATCCCCTGACATGAGGGTCAATTTAGCATGGTCAATCAACCTAACCCACACATCTTTGGAAAGATTTATGGGATAGATATATTCGTGCAATGTCATAATGTATTGTTAGCACAGGCAGAGATAGTAATTTTAGAAGACCTTTAAGAACGAACAAAGATTTTAAAAAACAACTCAATTGTGACTCCTGGCTAGAGTTTAATGTTTATTTACTGCTATCACAAGTAGGCTTATCTTGACACTGCAATGAAGTTACTGTGAAAATCCCCTAAGGCTAATTCTATCCATGTCACGCTGAATGCAAAATGAACACAAAATCCAAATCAGAGTTAATTTATCCGTCCCACAATTGTCACATGGCTAGGAGTTTCAGTGAAAGATCAGACCCAGGTTTAAATTTGACTTCCAAAGAATGAAGCAAAGTCTTCCAGCTCCAATTTAGATCATAATATCAAACATAAACAGAGAACAGATAGATATTCACTTGGTGAATTTATTTTTCCGTACGACTTTAGAGAGTGCGTACTTTATAGGCAACATCTTATCTCTTTTAAAATTAAATTTATAATTCACTGTTGCTGACATTCGCTCTCAGTAAGCTCCCCTGAATATATTAGAGACTTGACTGTTTTGTACAGCAAGTTCAATAATTATTCCCTACCTTTTCTGGAAAGGGATTATTTTTATCATGGAAATGAACAGTGCATTAAATATCGTGAGCTCGGGTTTAAAGATGGTGAGTTTTCAGCTAGGAATACCAAGTTTGTCCAGACTTCCTTTTATATATTAACAGCAAATGGCTCAGCAAGCCACAAGATCAATTTTACAAGCAATTCTTTTTTTTTCAGAAACTGCTTAGTGCAGCAATATTGTTTTATTTCTACCTGACACGTAGGGGACAATAACTTGGACAACATAACAGAAACTGGATTATTTCACAGTGCAAGCAATCCACATGCAAAATTCTCTCTACAGCGTTCACTTATTTCCACGATGTTGCAGCAGTCTTACAAATATTCTCTTTTGTTCAATTATTAAGCACTGTATGGTACATTTGAAGATATGATTCCTACATGTCAGAACCTTTTTTCAATTATAATGTTGGGTTTAATATACATCAAAGCAATTTTTTTTTAGGATTGTTCTTCACCTGGTCAAGTTGACTCTCACCAACTTCTACAGATGCACTCTTTCTGGTTATGTCACAGCTTGGTATGTCTCCTGCTCTGCCCAAGACCGCAAGAAATTACAAAGATCATGATTGTAACCCAATCCATCATGCAAACCAACCCCCCATCCAGTGACTCTGTCTGCACTTCCCACTGCCTCAAAAAAGTAGCCAGCATAATTAAGGATCCCGGACATTCTCTCTTCCACCCTCTTCTGTCAGGAAAAAGATACAAAAGTCTGAGGTCATGTATCATACAACGCAAGAACAGCTTCTTCCCTGCTGCTGTCAGACCTTTGAATGGACCTACCTTGCATTAAGTTGATCTTTCTCTTGTCAGAGAATTCAAAAGGCTTGACTGTAACACTACATTTTGCACTCTGTCCTTTCCTTCTCTATGAACAGTATGCTTTGTCTGTATAGCATGCAATAAACCATACTCTTCACTATATATTAATACATGTGACAATAATAAATCAAATTTTAAAAAAATCAAAAGTTTAGATTGACTCGCCAACCAACTCACATTATGACCCATACGTGTAGCAAGGTGGAATTGCTTCCTAAAGTGTATTTATTAATGTCACAATTAGGTTTACATTAATGCCACAAGGAAGTTCATGTGAAAATCCGCCAATCATCACACTCTGGTACCTGTTCAGGCACACTGAGGGAGAATTTAGCATGGTTAATGTACCTAACCAGCACGTCTTTTGGGCTGTGGGAGGAAACTGGAGCACCCAAAGGAAATCCATGCAGATATGGGGAGAACGTGTTAATACCACACAGACAGTGACCCAAGCCAGGAATCAAACCCAGGTCCCTGATGCTGTGAGGCAGCAGAGCTAACCACTGTGGCAGAATTCATTTTATACCCTCTGTCCCTGAAATACCGTGGGGTGGCGAAACTTTTTCTCTGGGCTTTCCACGGGTCTACCAACAGCTGTGGGAGAAAAAAAAGATGGCACAGTAACCAGAAGACTTCTTGGAAGCCATCCCTAGCATACCCTCTAATTTAATCTTTTACTTCCGTTCTGCGCTTTTAAACTGAACTCTGACTCTTTTAACTTTCCAATACAGCTCTTTTGAATTCTTTGACAGATGTGTCTGATCTTTCTCTTCATTCTACCTGTAACTGCAACACTATATCCTAAACCCTATCCTTTCCTTCTTCCCTAGGTACTTTATGAACAATATATCTGCTTATCTGTATAGTAAGCAAGATGTAATACCTTTCACTGTATCCCAGGACATGTGACAATAATATACCAACTCACATCAAATCAGAACTCCTGTGCAATAGGATTGGTTGCCCCTCCCACAACCCCCCCTCCCCACCACCCCCCACCCCCCACCATGACACATCTCCATGACGTAGGAGACTAGTCCTGTCCTCTCCACAATTTTACCAGCCACCCATGCCGAGTGTGCTGCAAAATGCACCCCCCCGCCCCGCCTACCACACCTCCTAATTTTGCACTTGCAGATTGTAAATGAGAATGAAGGACAATATTTTTGGAGCTATGGAGAAAAAAGACAAGAGTTGGACTAATCAGACAGCTCTTTCATAGAGATGGCACAAGTCCGAAGGGACAAACAGCCTCCTTCTACACCACATGATTCTATGATTCCAGGTTAAATGGAGAGATGACATGTTCTGTTTTAGAGCTGGTAGGTGGATTTACATTGCCTTAAAATATCATGGTTTTGTTTCAGGGTTGGTGGAATCACTTTAACTTTGCCTGTATGTCTAAAATTGACCTGGGGAGCAAACAGATGTGGTGTGTATCGCACGGGTTTCCTCTGGGTGCTCCGGGTTTCCTCCCACAATCCAAAGATGTGCTTGTTATGTGGATTGGCCATGCCAAATTGCCCTTTTATTGTCAGGGGGATGCAGGGGGGTATGGTGTCGAAATTTGCTGATGACACCAAGATTGGTGGAACGGCAAATTGCGCGGAGGGTGTGGAGAGTCTGCAGAAGGATCTAGATAGGCTGGGCAAATGGGCCAGGAACTGGCAAATGGAATTCAATGTTGGCAAGTGCGAGGTGGTCCACTTTGGTAGGAATAATGGTAGGAAGGACTATTACTTACGTGGCGAAAAACTGCAGCAGGCGACGGTGCAGAGGGACCTCGGGGTCCTTGTGCATGAGTCGCAAAAACCCAGCCTGCAGATGCAGCAGGTGGTCAGGAAGGCGAATGGGATGCTGGCCTTCATAGCGAGGGGGATTGAATATAAAAGTAGGGAGGTCTTGCTGCAGCTGTATAGGGCATTGGTGAGGCTGCAGCTGGAGTACTGTGTGCAGTTTTGGTCGCCGCACTTATGCAAGGATATTTTGGCCTTGGAGGGAGTGCAGAGGAGGTTTACTAGGCTGATACCGGAGTTGAGGGGGTTGAGCTATGAGGAGAGGCTGAATAAACTAGGCTTGTACTCGTTAGAGTTTAGAAGAATGAGGGGAAATCTCATTGAGACGTATAAGATGATGAATGGGATGGATAGGATAGAGGTGGAGAGACTCTTCCCGCTCAGAAAGGACAGTAGGACTAGGGGGCACAGCCTCAAGATAAAGAGGGGGTGGTTTAGAACGGAGTTGAGGAGGAACTTCTTCACTCAAAGGGTGGTGAATCTCTGGAATTCTCTGCCCGTTGAAGTGGTGGAGGCTGCCTTGCTAAATATTTTTAAGACGCGGGTTGATGGGTTTTTGATAAGCGAGGGGATTAAGGGTTGTGGGGAGAGGGCGGGAATGTGGAACTGAGCCACGACAGATCAGCCATGATCTTATTGAATGGCGGGGCAGGCTCGAAGGGCTAGATGGCCTACTCCTGCTCCTATTTCTTATGTTCTTATGTTCTTAAATACATGGGGTTACAGCAAAAGGGCCGGGTTGGATTATTTCCCATGCACTGAATGGCCTTCTTCTGCACCGTAGGGATTCTACACGTTAATGCTCTAATCCCGCGTCACTGGTGTTTTTTTGCTTTTTAAGGATCTGATGGGGGACAAGTAATTTAATAAGACTTGGATTTTTAAAAAGGAAGTTTGGATTGGCTCTTAAGTTTGGATTGGAGTGGAAAGATTGGGAAAGTGTGCGGCTGATGGGGGAACTGTTATTGCAAAGACATGATTTCTTCAATTATGTGTCTGGCAAACGTGATTGGCAGTTATTCCAAAATATCTCAGGCACCAGATAACTGCATTGTAAATAAAAATGAAACATATGGGTAATATGCAACTGGTCCATTGGCATCTTTAAAGGGCAAAGATATTATTCTAATAGAAACCCTTAATCAAAACTGACTTAATATATGTCATAGTATATGACTACAGTCATGCTTATTGGATCAATAATCAAGGAATGTTGGATTTGTGCCTGAAAACAATTGAAACTTTAAGAAATACTGTGCAGAATACCTGCAATGAATCAATAAATATGTATGGGCACAAATTACCACACAACAATTCGCGATACAGTCCCTTGTTCATCTATTGACTGCTTCATTGATTGTTACACAATGGCTGCGACCTCTCATGCAGCTTAATCACAAAAGTGTGATATCAATTTTTTACAAGTTGGCCTCAACAACTCAAAACGGCACCACGTGAGCAGATTGCACATCGATCCTGTCATTTTCCTCTCGAGCCACAGTTCAATGGAAAAAACAAACTGAACTATAATTTAAACAACAAAACACAACATCCCGCTACACGAACACTTAACCCGTGAACTGCAGGCAGAATCAGGGAATAGCAGCCCCTGCCGGTTGGCCCATAATTTAAATTTTTAGCCAGCATTCAGAGAACGCTGGCATTGTAGCAATGCACTTACTGAACTGCTAGCCGATGGCCTAGTGATACTATCGCTAGACTATTAACCCAGAAACTCAGCTAATGTTCTGGTGGACCTGGGTTCGAATCCCGCCGTAGCAGATGTTGGAATTTAAATTTAATAAAAAATATCTGGGATTAAGAATCTACCGATGACCATGAAACCAGTGCCGATTGTTGGAAAAACCAATCTGGCTCACTAGAGGATGGCATAGTGGCACAGTGGTTAGCACTGCTGCCTCACAGTGCCAGGGACCCGGGTTTGATTCCCTGCTTGGATCACTGTCTGTGCAGAGTCTGCATGTTCTCCCCACATCTGCATGGGTTTCCTCTGGGTGCTCCGGTTTCCTTCCATCGTCTGAAAGACATGCTGCTTAGGTGCATTGGCCATGCTAAATTCTCCCTCATTTTACCCGAACAGGCACCAGAGTGTGATGACTAGGGGATTTTCACAGTAACATCATTGCAGTGTTAATGTAAGCCTACTTGTGATGCTAATAAATACGTTTTAAAAACTTCTGCATCTTTTAGGGAAGGAAATCTGCCACCCTAACCTAGTCTGGCCTGTGTGTGACTCCAGAGCCACAGCATTGTGGTTGACTCTCAATTGTCTGCAAAGGGCAGCTAGAGATGGGCAATAAATGCTGGCCAGTTAGTGACACAGTAAGAAGCCTGACAGCACCAGGTTTAAGTCCAACCGATTTATTTGATAGTAAACTCGCAAGCTTTCAGGGGAATAGAGAGTTCTGGCCTCAGACAGAGCACAGACAGTTTACAGATTACTATCAAATAAATCGGTTGGACTTAAACCTGGTGCTGTCAGACTTCTTACTGTGTTTACCCCAGTCCAACACCGGCATCTCCACATCACAGTTAGTGACACCCATATCTCATAAATGAATAAAATAAAATACCTACATTGTCTACATACCTACATTCTATGCTCCAGGGAAAAAAGTCCCAGACTATCCAGCCTCCTTTTAACTCAAGCCATCAAGTCCCATAACATCCTTGTAAACCTTTCCTGCACTCTCTCTAGTTAAATAATATCTTTATACTATATTAATGAGATAGTGTAATGGAAAATCTTGCAAACATTGTCACCCACAAATCCCCCTCTAAGTCACACACCATTGTGACTGAGAGATCTATTACTGGGTCAAAATCCTGAAATTCCCTTCCTAACATCATTGTGGATATTTAATACACCACAGGAATTGTAACGATACAAAAAGACTGTAATCAGAGATTGGCAACAACACTGACATCCCCTGAATAAATAAACACTGCCAAAAATGAAAATATAAAATAAAATGTCATTTGGCCTGCTTCTCTTATCCATTTTTATTGCTTTAATTTCAATTTCACTTTATTCCATCTTGTTTAATGGAATCTATCTATTTTATACCTGCTCTAATTCAAGCATTCCATTATTTTTCTTGCCTGCTCTCAGAGGGGGAGCAGCTTTCAGAGACCTGCCATTTAGTTGGCAGAGAAACAAATAGAAACAGAGGAGCAAGAACAGACCTCAGTGTTGTTCCACCACTGAAGGAGGCCAACTGCACATACTCTGGGTCGTATGAATGCTAAACAATGGAAGCAGCAAGCTATAGTCAGGGCTCAGCAAACCCATTACCAATGGATTCAATCAAGGTCCTGCCACATCCAGTCATAGAGTCAAAGGTTTACAGCATGCAAACGAGCCCTTTGCCCAACTAGTCCATGCCACCCAGTTTTTACCATTAAGCTAGTCCCAATTGCTTGCATTTGGTCCATATCCCTCTATATCAATCTTATCAATGTAAGTGTTTAAACGCCTTTTAAAAGACAAAATTGTACCCACCTCTATTACTGTCCCTGGCAGCTCGTTCCAGACACCCAGAATTAAAAGATTGTCTCTCTGGAACCTTTTGTATTTTCCCTCTCTCACCTTAAACCTATGCCTTCTAATTTTAGACTCCCCTACCTTTGGGAAAAAATGTTGCCCCTCGTTATTTTATAAACCTCTGTAAGATCACCTTAAGCCTTCTATGCTCCAGGGGAAAAAGTCTCTCCTTTTAACTCAAGCCATCAAGTCCCGGTAGCATCCTTGTAAACCTTTTCTGCACTCTCCCTACTTTAATAATATCCTTTCTATAACACGGTGACCAGTAGTGGGATGCAATTAAAAGGTGGATAGGGAGGCTCCATGAAAATCCCATCTTCAATAATGGTCCAGATTTTACCAGCACCACCTCCCCGAAATTGGGGTGGGTGAGACTTGCAGAACGGCGTTCCCTATTGCTCTCAGGCACGATCTTATGAGCCTCTGGCAACTGTGCCGATAAAATCAGGGCCAATGAGTCCAGCTCACCAGTGCTAAAGGCAAGTCTAAACATTTGCAATCTTTTTGAGTCAGAAGTAAGCAGATGTGAATCTGCTCCAGAGACATCTCAGAAGCCAATCTTCAGCTACTTTGATTCACTTGATGTGAAACAATTGAGTGCAATGGATGTTGTCCCAGTTGTAGTACCAGAAGGGTGCATCCCAGAACTAACCGTACCTTTTTCAAGGCCATCTGCAGCCTTCTCCATTAAAATCGAAGAGCCTTTTACTATCCATATTGTAGCCAACGGAATAGTCCTGTGTAGCAGCTTGAGGAGAGACAAAAGCATTTGTAAGATCAAAGAAACCCAACAGTGCAGAAAGAGACCACCTGGCCCATCGAGTTGGCACCGACCACAATCCCACCCAGGCCCTATCCCATATCCCTACATATTATTACCCACTAATCCCTCTAACCTACGCATCTCAAGACACTAAGGGGCAATTTTAGCATGGCCAGTCAACGTAACTCGCACATCTTTGGACTGTAGGAGGAAACCAGAGCACCCAGAGGAAACCCACGCGGACACAGGGAGAATGTGCAAACTTCACACAGACAGTGACCCAAGCTGGGAATTGAACCCAGGTCCCTGGAGCTGTGAGGCAGCAATGTTAACCGTTGTGCTACTAGGGACCAAAGGAATCATGTGAAGGACTGCAACTGTAAAAACAGAGTTAAAATAGAATCTAGCTATAAATATGAAATTAAAAGAATGATTTTGCTATGAAGCAGGGATTAAACATTAAAAGCGGCCTTCATCTGCTGGACAAGAGTTTAGGAATTTATAAACGAGTCTGGACATAATTGTGTACCCAAGGCCACCAACATCCTATGGCTTAGAATACCAGCACAAGGTGTTGGTGAGGCCACAACTGGATACTGTGTACTGCTTTAGTCTCCTTACTTGAGGAAGGATTTGGTGCCACTGGTGGAGGTGCAGAGCAGATTCAATAGGTTCATTCTGGAGTTGAGAGGGTTGGCTTACGAGAAGAGACTGAGTAGACTGGGACTATACTCATTGAAATTCAGAATAATGAGGAGAGATCTTACAGAAACATATAAGATTATGAAGGGAATAGGTCAGATAGAATCAGGGAGGTTGTTTCCACTGGTGGGTGAAACCAAAACTAGGGGACATGGCCTCAGAAAAAGCAGGAGCAGATTTAGGACTGAGTTGAGCTGGAACTTCTTCACCCAAAGGGTTGTGAATCTATGGAATTCCCTGCCCAGTGAAGCAGTTGAGGCCCCTTCATTGAATGTTTTCTTAGCATGGATAGATATATTTTTGAACAGTAATGGAATTAAGGGTCATGGTGAGAGGGCGGGTAAATGAAGCAGAGTCCATGAAAAGATCATCTATGACCTTATTGAATGACGGAGCAGGCTCAAGGAACCAAATGGCCTATTCCTACTCCTAACTCTTATGTTCTTATGTTCTTATAAGGCAGTCCTGAAAATAACAGGAACTGGCCTCTATATCACCTCAACAAGACACTGATAACTTGTAAGATATCACAGTTTAACAATAGATAATTTTAAGGATGCCCTGAAATAACCTGCCAGCTACATCCTGGAAACTGAGTATAGTGACTGCTCCATGAATTATCCTGTTTGCTTGAGGAATATGGACTAAGACAAAGGATGTTGACTAAAACAAACAATGTTGCCCAGCATGACTGCTTAATTTGCTTCTTGATGGTATAAATATTGGTATTTCATGGTATAAATATTGAACCACACAGTAGGATTTTTAGATTTGTTGGATGCACTCCAGTATCTCTCATGGTAAAGTTATGCTACTGCAATGTAGTTATGGTAGTTCTTCCCTGAATTGAGATCAACTGTAGCAATTACATTGTCATTGAGTTAAGTCCTGTAAGAGATTTACTCCACAGTACTGAGGACGGCTAGCCTGGAGTTAAGACTCTATGATCATGCCCTAATTGGGTAGTAGTACAAAAGGTAACCAACCATAAGACATGTAATTGTGGAGTTTAAATTCATGAAACAAATTGTAACTATAGATTAGATGACAGATTTGAAGATCTGTACCAAAGATGTGATTGGCTGAGTGCTTTAACAATGTTCTTTGCCTAGACAACAAATTCAGAAAATAAACTTGAATTATTTTCCTTTTGGGAGCATAATTATATACTAAACTAAATATTATGCTTCTAAGCATAGAGGGCTGTGATGCGTCACCTTATTGCCTGTGTGTCAATCCTCCCCTAACCCCAGGACTAAATAAATATCCACGTTTCTCCTGGAACAAAGTGTCTATAAAAAGGATATAACAAGCAACAGTTGAAAAGAAAGAACAGGGAGATTATGTTATCCAAATGCTAACTACTGCCTGGTTATACCAGAACTATGGGTAAAGAATAAATACTAGTGAGTTTGAATATAATCTTCAAAACATCGAGCGCTCAAATTGACAGTATTAAATCTGTTAGAGCCTGGAGGTCAGGGGTCAAATGAGTCCACGCTTTTTTTCCCACTTCCCTTTTGACTGCAACAGATTTGTTTTTTAAATGGATATATTTGCCAATTCTGTGCATGTTTAACTATTTATGTGCCCTGGCCATAAAATATGTTGATCAGAGATGTTTCCCGAGATTTTAAAAAGAAAAACCCATAGTACTTACGGTGGTCTAAAACAAAACAAAAACATTACAACTTTCACACAGGCACAAACACACCATCGAGGTTCACGCACACGCAAATAGATTACAGAGGGGATGATGCATGAAGGAATTTAAAAAGCACAGTAAAATGAAATGAAGGCATGTGGCTCTTGAAGATTGGTCATTTGGCTGACTTTGGGCTGAATTCAGTGATTCTGCTGTTTTGGTTTAGTGACCCTACTGCTTTTGTCCAGTTGTCCAGCTGCTTTCAATGTCAAGGCAGTTTAAGTTTGTAGGTGGACAATTTATCTGCTTTGTTAAAGGCAGTAACATTGAGTTGAATTCTTTTTAAAATCTCCGTGGTGCCCAGTTAGTCAACATTCACAGTGTTCAAAACCTACAAGCCGGATGGAGTGAGAGAAAAGGAACACACTCAGGGTCTTGTACCTTTGTTACCTTAGTAGTTTATCCAGTTCCACAGAGAAAGCAGATGCTTAAACACGCAAGGGGTTGGGTTGTCTCATCACCTTCACTCTCCAATTGCCTACTGACCCAAATATGGTCATGGTATTCCAATTGCCTCAATGAGATTCTGGCTGTGAATTCCTCTCTTGGCCAGGGTCTCGTTGCCCAAGTGATTCTGTCTCTTGGTTTGTCCCCACACAGTTGAGTACCACAGCTGATTGGCCAGAATTCTCTAGCTGTTCATGCACCACCGTGGCTGTCAGCGAGAATAGAGAATTTGGTGCCCAGCCAAATCTTCATTCACTGCAGTGGGGCTGGAGAATCACAGCTGCAGTCAAGGTCAAAAACTCCAGCCCATTTTCGGGATGCTTTGTGAATGGAATAGGAGGTAGCTCCCATTCATCCTCTTTCAAGGCAATTGTTCTTGGTATGGCTTTGAAGACAGGCTGTCTCCATTTCAACAGTTTTGGAATGCCCAAGATCCAGTGATGCAAATGTGTAGCCACCTTTGACTATGATCTCTAATCATTGAAATGTGGCTTTGGCCTTATTTTTAAATGTTAATCGGGATATCCCAGCCTGTAAATTCAAAAATCATGTTTTGACATAAAGCATGGTTTCATAACAATCTGAAGTGTTGACGTCCTACCATGGGACAGCATGGTGGCATAGTGGTTAGCACTGCTGCTTCACAGCACCAGGGACCTGGGTTTGATTCCCGGCTTGGGTCACTGTCTGTGTGTACTTTGCACATTCTCCCCGTGTCTGTGTGGGTTTCCTCCAGGCACTCTGGTTTCCTCCCACAGTCCAAAGATGTGCAGGTTAGGTGCATTGGTCATGCTAAATTCTCCCTCAGTGCGCCTGAACAGGTGTGGAGTGTGGCGACTAGGGGATTTTCACAATAACTTCATTGCAGCGTTAATGCAAAGCGTACTTGTGACTAATAAATAAGCTTTACTTTACTATTAAGAGCTAATCAAATCCATGTAGAAGCAGCCCATGTCATTCAGTATTGTTAAACTGGAGCAATGAATTAACAATTATATTATGTCTTATGTAGGCCTCAATAAAACTTTAATTATCCAATGCTATGGTTAATTTGTGGAAGATTCCTGTCAAATGCAGCTGAAAATATTAAATATGACAATTCAGTAGTGGGCCTGTGGCTTCATATGCTGCTGACCTTTCCATTGGGTGATTGGATTAGTTCAAACTAGAAATAGAGAGATTAAATCATTCTTTAAACATTGCATGCCTGTGCATTTGGACACAGTGAGATTAAATGTAAAGCCTGTCCACCAGCAAGATAATAGAACCATCAAGAAGCAAATATTCATGTTAAGTCTCTCACTAAATTGAGTGATCTCCTTTTTTAGAAAATTACTGCTTTTTTTATCAGAACTGGAATCAAACTGTGGATGAGTATTACTGCAAGCACTTCTGAACCATATTTCAAACGTTAAGTGCAACGACATTGTCGTATTCTGTCAAGAACTTTAGAAAACGGGATAGCTGTTAGTCTTTCAACATTGGTTCAAATCCAAACTAATTGAGGGCAGTACAGCGGCACAAGCGGTTAGCACTGAGGTCTCACAGCGCCAGGCGCCCGAGTTCGATTCTGGCCTTGGGCCACTGTCTGTGTGGAGTTTACACATTCTCCCCATGTCTGCATGGGTTTCCCCCGGGTGCTCCAGTTTCCTCCTGCAGTCCAAAGATGGGCAGGTTTGGTTGATTGGCCATGCTAAATTGCCCCTTAGTGTCCAAAGATGTGCAAGTTAGATTGATTGGTTACGCCAAATTGCCCCTTAGTGTCCATAGATGTCTGGCTTAAGGGAATTAGAGGCATAAATATGTGGAGTTACAGGATTAGGGCCTGGGTAAAATGTTCCATCAGGGAGTCGGTGCAGACAAGATGGGCCGAATGGCCTTCTTCTGCACTGTAGGGATTCTGTGATTCTATGATGCGAATTGAATGCTGGCTCCAAAAGACATCTGAGAAGTTGGGCTATAGATTTTCAAACCTAGATCTTCGTGGACATAGGTTTATTGCATAAGGTGTTCCTAATGGGTAATGTCCCTCGGATAGTCGGAAGAGAAAGTTGCTGAGGTGAAGGGGAAGCACAATTGATGCCATTGGTGTGGTTTTCCAGGGTTGCTTTCGAACCTTCCAACTTACTTCCCAAATATCTGCCTTCCTGTTCTGATGACTTAACTGTACTGTCACATTAACTTTCACGTATGTACAGCTGCTTACCCTCACAAATTGCTGCAGATCCATCCAAATCAACACACAACATTCCTCTAAGAACGCTGAAAGCAATCGCACGCTCCAATATGAGTTAGGTTAAAATTAGCGTAATATTGGGGCAGGGTGGAGGGATCTTGCTTTGCATCTGATTCCTTTAGGTTTGAATTATAAGAGTCTGGTTCTCACAGTACAATCAAGGTTTTCTTTATGTAGATAATTCTCTGGAGTGCAGCTAGGTTGCTGAGTATTATAGAATCATAGAATTGCTTCAGTGTAGAAGAGGCCATTTGGCCTATCGAATTGGCACCAGCTCTCCAACAGAGTATCTCGCACTAGCCCTCCATCCCACCCTATCCCTGTAACCTCACACATTTCCCATGGCAAATCCGTCTACTTTATACATTGTGGGATTCTAAAGGGCAATTAAAACTGGCCTAACCTGCCCATCTTTAGACTGTGGGAGGAAACCAGAACACCCGGATAAAGCCCACGCAGACACAGGGAGAACATGAGGACTCTGCACAGGCAGTGACCCAAGGCCAGAATTGAACCTGGGTTCCTGGCGCTGTGGGGGAGCAGTGCTAACCACTGTGCCATCGTGCTGCCAGTATAATGCCAGATGGATGCAAAAACATGGCAGAAGACCCAGTTGCCAGGTTTGCATCCCAAGGGCTTTCACATGGGTGGAACCAACAGTGGAAGACATATCTGTCATGTGTCGTACAGTGACTGGAATGAACAACTGTGCCCTGGATCCTGGCCGTACATTAGCTGGGCATGCTGGACTATGACCGTAGCCTTGTGGAGAGACACCTTCTTTGCAAAAATCTAACGCAGTGCAACTTTTAATTCTGCTGCCACCTAACCACAAGCAAACTGATCCCTCACTTGCCTACAGAGCCAGGCGTACATCTGGCACTTCCTTACCCTTCATTGATGCCGATTCACCCAGTCACCCGCTCCATTCATCTTGGCAGCGGCCAATAATGGATTCAACTGTTTCCTGAGTTCCTCTAAATACTTTCCAAATATCTGCCTTCCTGTTCTGATAATTTAATTGCCCTTGTCACATTAAATTTCATTTATACGCAACTGTTCACCCTTACAACTTGCTGCAGTATGGATGCATTTAAATCAACACAAGACATTCTGCTTATTTAAGAAAGCTGAAAGCAATTGCACACTCCTCTTGAGTCAGATTAAAATTCACCAACAAGGTTCACAAAGCAGCATTGCCAAAAGCAATCTGACACTTGAGCACATGGAATTGCAAGTTCCATTTTTCAGCATAGACAGGCTTCATCCACACTTTAATGAGCAAAAAAAAATTTTTGGGCTGATTATTTCCAGGCTGCATTGGTAGAATTTCATGGTCTCACTCATCCCAAAACTGTAAAATCCCACCTGACGTTTTCTTATACATTCATGGGACATGGGCATGGATGGCTGGCCAGTATTTATTGCCCATCCCCAGTTGCCCTTGAACTGAGTGGCTTGTCTGGCCATTCCAGAGGGTATTTGAGAGTCAACCACATTGCTGTGGCTCTGCAATCAAATCAGGTAAGGACGACAGATTTCCTTTCTTAAAGGGCATTAGTGAACCAGATAGGCTTTTACAACAGTCAACAATAATTTCATGGTCATCAGTGTATTCTTAAGTCCAGATATTTTTTATTGAATTCAAATTCTGCCATCTGCAATGGCAGGGTTTGAACATAGGTCCCCAGAACATTAGCCGAGTTTCTGGATTAATAATCTAGTGATTGTACCACTAGGCCAAAATCTCCCCATGTTCCCATTGTCCACCCCCTTGCCTGCTTCTATTCCGGGCGGAGCAGTAATATTCCAACCATATATAATTCTGTGTCTCTGAATATCAATTTCTATTGGATCAAGGAACAAATTTCTTCTATAGTTATTATTTTTGGAGGCTTCTTTAGTGAACAAAAGAGCTTTATTTACAAGACATTTACATGAACTACATGCTCGCAGCTAGTCCAAAGTACCTCTAGCCGAGGAGAACACTACTCCAGAGAGGTTCCCTGTACTGGCTTTTGATTGGTTGATTCCACAAGCAGGTGCATGTACTGGAATAGGCATGTGTTTATCATTACATAACTTCAGGAAGTGTCATCTAATTCGAGTTGCATGGTTCATCTATATCTTTGCGTAAAGTTGACCTCCTGACAGCTTTGCAAATAGGTCTTCAGTTCCCAGGGTTGTATATTTATCCAGATTGGTGGCCTGATTCGCTGTTAGCTTATAATCACCACAAGTGCAGACCATCTTGTCTAGTACAGGGGCTATGGGTTCTCCCCTTTCTGAGAACTCAACTGACTGGACAATGCCCAGTTCTTCCAGCTTATTTAACTCAGTATCCACTTTCTTTTGTAAGGCATATGGAGTATTGCACTATAGAATTGGGGATCAACTTAAATCTTAGCTTGTAGCCCTTTGATTTTACCTAATTCGTCACTGTGGCTGAATGGAGTTTTAACTTTTAATATGCTGAAAGATCTTCAATCAAACAAGCCTGATTTTTTTGGATGAAGTTGTTTTTTCACTATGCTGGGATTTCTCGTGGCCAGTGGCCTGGAATTTGTCAAAGAACAGACAGTGTCAGATACAACAGCTTGTCCATGGCAGGGATGAGTTCTGAACAGACTTTTGGAAGCCAGTGTTCCTTAGCTGGCCATTGGAATGTAAACAATATTCACCTAATTCATTAGAGATGATGAGGCTTGTAGTGACCGATGATACTATTCTGGTGGTATTTGATTGGCCTAATTGAACGATGCAATTGGGGTTCTGATCAATTCATTGGCTGGTTACCGAGGAACTTTTGGAGTTTTAGTTCTCCTAATACAAACAGCTTGTTCAGAAAGGCAGTGTGAAGGACCTGGGGACCAAGCTCTCAAGGAGAGACAACATCTGGAAGAAGAGGACAAAGAACTGATTCCGTGTGACAACAAAATCCTGGCCAGGTTTTCATTGCAAGTGAAAATCAACCTGAAGTTAAATAAATTAACAGATGGTGAGTAGTTGATTTATGCATTGTAAGGATTTGCTGTTGTTTAAGAGGCTACAGAACAAAGGAAATTGTGTTTTAGTATTTAAAGTCGACTTTGTGTCTTTATTCATTAGAGGTTTGGATAACATCACAAAAAATGTTGTTGTAATTTATTAGCAACTCTGCAGTTCCCCCTCCTGCACTTAATAAATCCCAGCCCAATTCAACTTGATTTCTTTAAACCAGCCATGGCCCAAATGGCTTGGTTCTTCACCCATCACTATTATTACAGAGTGCAGGGGAGGCTGCTGCCCATAGCTCACAGGCACCAACATGGTGCATTTCAGCTTCATTGCTTCTCCTGCTTATGTCTTCCACTTAGCAGACATGCTCTCCGAGTTTAATGATTGGACACCTTCTTTCAGGTACTGAAATGTGAGCTCACCCATCAGCATGGCCGATGCCCCTGTATCAATTTCCAGATTAAGAGGCTTTCCACTTACATGAAGCATTACAGTAATAGGGCCTGGCTTACTTTTATGTTCAGATTAAACAGAGAGATTAAATAGTGCTAGGCTGTTCCACATTGTGAACATTTTGGTTCATTGGTTACTAGCAGTCTTGACTTAGCTCCGCACTGCTTAATTGAATGTTATCTTTTGTGACAATAATGACACTCAGTCTCCTTAAACGTATATGATTCAGCAGCATGATTATCCATATCAGTAACATTCCATTGTAAGAATCATACTCTGCTTGCCTCCACTGAATCTTTTTGTTCTGTGGGTGATGGAAATTACTTCTTGCCTTTTTGGCTGCTTCAGAGGTTTTGGTGTCACTGCTGGCTGCAGGTTTCCACTCTAACTGGGTGAATTCTGCAATTCCTGTGCAGTCCTTTTCAGTCCTTTCCATGGCCAGCGCTGTCTTCATTGCTCATTTAAAACTTCTGTTTACTTCTGCAAGCAATCCGCATTGAATAGCATCATTGCTCACACCACAGACTAACCAGTCCCATAACATGTCATTCATGGTTGCCCCAAAATCACAATACTCTGATAATTGCTTTTTTTAGCAGTCTAAGTTGTGACCAGTTCACTGAGGCTCTCACCTTTAAATCAAATTTGAATCTCTAGAGTATGCTTGAGGTTGCATTTGATCCTTCACTAAATCTATGAGCTCACAGAATGATTTGGGGTCAGCCATGCGTGGTTTGTAAGACTGTGAATAAAGTTGTAGGCCATGAGTCCCAGATACTCAGGAGAATTGCTTTGGATCCTCTCCGACTTCATTTGCTTGGAAGGGGAGGGAATGATGTAATGGCATTGTGGTTGGACTAGTAATCCAGAGACCCAGGGTAATGCTCTGGGGACCTGGTTTCCAATGAAATGGTGAAATTTGAATTCAATGAAAAAAACTTGGAATTTGTCTAATGATAACCATGAAACTACTGTTTTAGTGGCACAGTGATTAGCACTTCTGTCTCATAGTGCCAGGGATCTGGGTTCAATCCCCAGCTAGGTGCAGGCTTTTAAACTTGAACCAGACTGTAAAAACCTTGGGTGGCATGGTGGCACAGTGGTCAGTGCTGCTGCATCACAGCGCCAGGGACCTGGGTTCAATTCCCGGCTTGGGTCACTGTTTGTGCGGAGTCTGCACATTCTCCCTGTGCCTGTGTGGGTTTCCTCTGGGTGCTTCAGTTTCCTCCACAGTCTGAAAGACGTGCTGGTCAGGTGCATTGGCCGTGCTAAGTTCTCCCTCAGTGTACTCGAACAGGTGCTGAAGTGTGGAGACTAAGGGATTTTCACATTTCTTCATTGCAGGGTTAATGTATAACAAATAAATAAACTTTAATCGTTCATTTTAAAGTTAATTTCTTATTACTCATTCCCAAACAAACATCGTATTTAAAAATATATATAAATATTTATTTAAAACTCTTTAGGTGCCTATAAATGTGATAATTAGACACTCAGATATCAAGTGAAGCAACTTTAGAATGAAGTATGCTGACATGATCAAAGTCTTTACGGTTGCTCTATTGCAAGGCAAGCTAAATGCACATTTGCACAAAATAGTTGGATAACCAGCTAAGTACCCTGTGGGAAAACAATACGTTTTAAATTGAAAATTGCTGCTCTTAAATTCTCCGGTGGGAACTGTCATGCTGAACATTAATGGATGATTAATCCACGCCTGAATTATATTTCAAATTGTATTCTTAGTAAAACCCAGTGATGGCATACATTGCTTCATTCACACTTTTTGATTGATTGCTCATCTGACACTGTGTAAAACTGATATTCTGTGTGCTAAATTCTCTGCATTGTCGGAGACTGCAAAGAATGTGGTGCTTTGAAAGTATCGCTGACAACCACAGCTGACTGTTGCGTTTCAGATTGTTTTTCTGCTCTTTTATGCACTTGTGATAGTCTGACTGTGCAGATGTCAAGTTTTGCTACACAGCTCAGAGCTCTGCTGGCAAACAATGCTGTGCACCAGAATAAAATGAATCTTTATATACACGTGTTTCTGATTCTATTGTAACTCATGCACAAAGGGAATCTTCCCCGATGCTGTGGTTTTTAAGACAGTGCATGAAGGCCAAATGGATATGTGTTCCTGTCTCTAACGCGACGCATCAATAATTCAGACAGATTAAGGGTGGCACAGTGTTTAGCGCTGCTGCCTCACAGCTCCTGGGACACAGGTTCAATTCCAGCCTTGGATGCCTCTCTCAGTGGAGTTTACATATTTCCTCCCACAACTCCAAAGTCCAAAGGTGTGCAGGCTAGATGGATTGGCCATGCTAAATTGTCCCTTAATGTCCCAAGATGTGGAGATTATGGGATTTCCTGGGATAAATACATGGGTTTACAGGAATAGGATGGGGGATGGGACTGGGTAAGATGCTTGGTTGCAGTCTCGATGGGCCAAGTGGCCTCCTTCTGCACTGTAGGGATTCTATGAATCTAATTGGGATGTAGATTGTGACTGGAGAAGTTAGGTCTGCTTTGATGGACATTACAGGTATAGAGGAAGCTATGGGAACAAGCCTGAGGTGAGAGAGTGCCTTTTCACAGGTTCCTCTCCTTGCCTGTATTGAAGAACTGAGGTCTCCAGTGGGATATCAGTTCTAATATTCAAGCTGTATCTTCCTTTTTAACTTCTCTTGCCAGGTCTCTTGTTGCGGCAGCATTGTTCCCACAGCTGCACCACAAGGATTTCTTCTCTTCCACACTTTCCACTGGACTGCAGTATTCCACCTATACTTAATGAAGCCTGCCCCACGAGAGTGGCTGGGGAAGCTATACTGGTGTTGAAAACCTTGGAGAAACTGTAGGCTGAATAAAAGATCATTGTACTGACAGCTATCAATGGTTGAAGCCTCAATTTTAACTTTACCACCCAGCAAATCGGCTGGCCAATAAATTTGAATCTCTGCCTTTGGAGATGAGCAGGTTTTTAAAGTTTCTTTAGCAATTGTGCCAAGCAATCTCCGAAAGCTGGCATTAAGCCCTTTGCGTACAATTCTCACACATGTTTCAAGAGCATGGGCTGTCCACACAGATCAACTGTTAAATCTGCTCCATGGGTTGTCCTGCCTTGGATGCAGCCTAGCAAACGACTGCCACCAAAACAACTTCCATTTGTAACAGTTTTATGCGGAGCTTAACTCTCCCTAATTCTGCCCAACTCTACCATCTCCTTGAGCGTCACTGCCGACTAATGATTAGTTCCCGTCCCGTTATCCTTCATTCTGACCCCAGAATGTAGCTCAGGGCTACCGTCATGGAGCCAAACATCCTGGAACTAAAATAAAAACCGAAAATGCTGTTTAAGCTCAGCAGGTCTGGCAGCACCTGTGGAGAGAGAAGCAGACTTGACATTCTGAATCCGTGTGACTCTTCTACAGTTCTGCTGAGTTTCTCCAGCATTTTCAGTTTTAATTTCCAATTTCCAGCATCCAGGATATTTTACTTTTAATGTTATTGGAATTGATTCCTTCAGAGGCATGAAATGCCTCGATGGCTCACTCAAATTATTGAAACCAGGCCCAATCATAGAATTCCTGCAGTGCAGAAGGAGGCCATTCAGCCCATCGGGTCTACACCAAAATCAATCCCACCCAGGCCCTATCTCTGTAACCTTAAGTATTTACCCCACTGATCCTCCTGACACTAAGGGACAACTTAGCATGGCCAATTAATCTAACCCATGCATCTTTGGAGTGTGGGAGGAAACCGGAGCAACTGGAGGAAACCCACGCAGACACGATGAGAACATGCAGACACTACATGGCATTGACCCAGAATCAAACTCAGGTCCCTGGTGCTGTGAGGCAGCAGAGCTAACCACCGTGTCACTATGCAGCCCCAATCTTCAGGTGAGCTTCAGGTTTCCTAGTTGGGGTGTATGTTGTTGGCTCAGCACTCCAGAACAGGCCACAAACAACCTCTGCCCCCTCTGTCTATGTTTTTCAACAGCTGCCTGGCCAAGTCCAGTACTTTTCATACACATTTCAGATTTTAACATACAGAGGTAATGTATGTACCTAATCCCACAGAACAGAAACTAAAGGTAAAGTCACCATAGTTTCAGATGACCATTGGTTATTCTCCCCTTTTGGTTAGGTTGGAACACTGTCTACTCGGTTTTGGTACCAATATTGCCAAAACCTTCTTCTGCAGCCTGCATTCTGCAATACAAAACCCATGCACAAAGACAATTTAGAGACAATGCTATACAATTTTTTCTTTTGGTTTTAGCATTTCTTTTCACTATTTACATTTGTCAAAAACCACATTTTTAACTCTACATATCCAACTTCACAACACTATTTGTTTAACTCTCTGGGGAAGATTTAACCTGGAGATCACCTCAGGTGAGGGGCAAGATTGAGAGGGAGGAACCTTCATGAATGGTCTCAGCTAGAACAGGAATTGAACCCACACTGTTAGCGTCTTGCTCTGCATCACTAACCAGCTGCCTAGCCAACTGAGCTAAACCATTCCCCCCATTTATTGGAAATTAATGGGATCAGATCAACTGCCAGCTTTTCACCTTACCTAATGTGTCCTTTCTCAATGGCTCTGCCAAAACCATACAAAAATGATGAATGTTCACCCATACTGCAGAGTGAGTGAATTCAGAATAAGTTTTCAACATATTGTTGTACCTGTGGGGATACCTTCCCCAGAGAGTTAAACAAGTTGTATTGTGAAGTTACATGTGTAGGGTTAAAAATGTGGCTTTTGACAAATGTAAATAATGAAAACAAATGCCAAAACCAAAAGAAGAAATTATCTCCCATTGTCTTGTTAAAAAAGCAAGTGTCTTTATGCATTGGTTTATATTGCTGACTGCAGGCTGCAGAAGTAAGTTTTGACAATATTTGTATTAAAATCTAGCAGAGTGTTCCAACCTAACCAAAACAGGCTTTTGAATTGGACCAATGAGTTTAAAATAAGCATGCAGAGGCACAGAACCAGTGCAATTCAAATGTGAGGCTTGTTGACAACTTCAAACCATTCAGATCACAGGAATACTGTGAGATAATTCCAGGTTCAGAAACCCAGACAAGGGGGGGGTTAATGGTCAGAGTATACTTACCACCTCTTGAGTCAGAAGGAGGGAAATTGTGTAAATCTTGCAGTTTCATGTATATCTTCATAAAATCACCATCTAAATAGAGAGAGATACCAACTCAGGAAGTGTTCCAGAAAACATCACCAGTGAAAGTATATACTTCCAAAAGGTCCTGTTTGTATATTAGTTGAGAGTGACTGAATTTTGTAATGATTTATTTCATTATTTCTAAAGGAGTGTTGTAATATTTGAACCAGCATTCTATTGGGATTTTATTCAGTTTGTTAATTGTTTTAACAAGGTTGTCACCAGTTTAAAAAAAAAAGGCTGGGTAATTGTTCATGATGGAGAGTTCAGATCCCATTTTAGTTTATCAAGATCAGTAACTTCCTACCACCTCACACACCCTCGTACAAGATTATGGGGTGAGGTTTATCCCTTTGGGTGGTTTCAAAATCAGGCGAAGGGAAAAATCACCTCCCCATCGCAACAATCGGCACTCGCACAAGTTTGATCTTCTTGTCCCTTTTTTAGCAATGAGGGGACAATAGAACGAACAGTTCAAATAAGTAATTACAGTAATTGAAGTAAATAGCAATGTTCTTTTAAACTATTGCCATTTTCATGGGAAACCTACAAGTGGCCTGAAGATGATTTGTTACAGCTTTTAACCAAAAAAACAAGTGAAAACATAATTATAGCAATTGAAATGGATGAAGATTTTTAACGAGGTTTTATTCACAGTATGCTTTGCCAGCTGAATGTGAAATTGTTCCCTCAGACTGTTTCTTGTCAAGAAATGTTGCAACACAAAATGACCATGCTATTTTAGTTTAGAACAATAGAGATACAGGCGCCCTGAATTGAGAGGCACTGCTGATATTCGGCACATCTTTTGATGTGTGAATTGACAGGAGCAGTGACTGGTATAAAACTGTTCAGGAATTCAAATGCCTTTTCCTGATAAAAGACACACACAGTTTTGACTAAAGCTTGATGCTGCTGACAAGGGAGCAGCTGATAAATAAGGAAACTGCTCGGCTTAACTCGGTCATCCATCAGCTAACTTGGCGGAATGTCCCATTATGGCTTCTCATTCCACTTTTTGTCCAACACTGGGATAGCTGATGCTGAAAAGCCAGACACGTTACCAGGACACAGCAGAACAAGCAAAGATAATGCCGTCATCTCATCGACTGCTGTCCTGCAAATCCCTTCTAGATGGAACTGGGCTGAAGAGGCACCGGCTGATGCAGTCGTTAGCAGGAATTCCGTCATAGTAACTTGCACCATGTGGATTGCGGTAGCACTGGCTCTCAACTCCAGCCCCTTTACCTAAAAATACACCACAGCATTGCTGCATTAACCCTAATGGCCTGAGCAGTCCTTTTCCTTTCTTGGACACCCTGGTTGCCAATTCACTGTCACCCTATCGTGGAATCATGGACTCCCTACAGTGCAGAAGGAGGCCATTTGGCCCATCAAGTCTGTAACAAACCCACCCAGGCCCTATCCCCACAACCCCATTGCATTTACCCTGCTGACCTCCGGACACAAAGGGACAATTTATTACGGCCAATCCACTGTGTCTGTGTGGGTTTCCTCCGGGTGTTCTGGTTTCCTCCTACAGCCCGAAAGACGTGCTGGTTAGGTGCATTGGTCATGCTAAATTCTCCTTCAGTGTACCCAAACAGGTGCCAGAGTGTGGCGGCTAAGGGATTTTCACAGTAACTTCTTTGCAGTGTTAACATAAGCCTACTTGTGACACTAATAAATAAACTTCAAACAAAATGGTATTCAGTTTGGCCCACTCCAGAATTGTGGGCATGCACTTTGGACACAAATGGTCCTTGTAGCAAACCTACTTGTGACACAAATAAATAAACTTAAATTCAAACTGCTCACCAGGTGCACGTAGTGGGGGACCTGTCGTGATTCTTGTTGACGTGAATGGACAATTTATCGTGAGGCGTCAATCAGGCACTGTTATCTGTAAGTTGATGTGCCTGAGTCAGGGGCAATCAATCAGGGAACTTCCACTGGCATAAAAGTCATTTAGGGAAACCCACACAGCTGTCGTCTGCCTCTACTGTTCCTTCCCCCACCCACTGAAAAACAGGGGCAGGAAATTCCACCCCCCCCCCCCCCCAACCATGTTAATGTTGGAGTGATAATAAAAAAAGACTGACATTAATATAGCGCCTGATCATGTCCTCAATATATCCTAAAGCATTTGATAACCGGTCAAGTGGTCTTGAAGTCACTTCTTGTAAGCAAACTTAAAAGGAAATTTGCTCATGTCAGGTCCCAATGTATACATTGGACAAAATCTTACCAGAAAATGGTAGAGTGTTGGTTCTGGTAAGAAAAGTGACAACCTGCCACAAAAAAACAGATGGGCGTGTCCCATGTCATCATTTAGAAGGTTTGGGCCTCAACTCGCTGGCAGTGATCGGCTGCACTGAGATTAGGGCGCCATGGTTAAATGTCTATTAAAGTCTTCTTAGGGATTTTTGCTTGAAATTGTGCAAGATATGGGGAGAACTCTTCATTCTTCTCCAACTCATGTCAATCTATCCATACGCCAGAATCTGGTAAGGCTCCCAGGAATAGGAAATGAGGTGGGACTTAATGTGGGGAAACACCAGGTTCCTGAAGGCAGGATATAGGTTGGCAGTGGATTAAAAAAGGATCGTGATTCCTGAAAGCCAGTGGTGGGAGCTTATTTTTAAGATATTAGGATGTCATGTGTACTCATTATAACACGGGGTCGCCGGATTAAGCTGTACCTTTGTGTTTCAGTCGACAGTAAATGAGAAACTTGTGCCATCAGATTCACGAGTGGTTTGGAGTGGCACACAGATGGTGAGGTAGTCTTTATTGTTGGACCAGGGGAAATCATAGAGTCACAGCATCCCCACAGTACAGAAGGAGGCCATTTGGCCCATCAAGTCTGTACCGACCACAATCACACCCTTAACCCCACATATTTACCCTACTAATCCCCCTGACATTGGTGTCAACTTAGCACGGCCAACCAACCTAACCCACGCATCTTTGGACTGTGGAAGGAAACCGGAGCACCCAGAGGAAACCCACACAGACACGGGGAGAATGTGCAGACAACGCACAGCCACCTAAGCCAGGAGCTGAACTCAGGACCCAGGCGACGTGAGGCAGGAATGCTAACCATGGTTCCACTTTGCCACCCCAGGTGTTGCATTGAGTGTGGGTGGCAGCTGACCGGGGAGGTGGGGATGGAGTGTAACCGGCAGCACCAGGGATCCATGTCTGGCAGGTGAGCAGGGGACGGCAGCAGACCTGGTTGGGAATTCTCCTCTCAGACAGGCAGAATGGCACCGCTGACCTCCAGGGAGGGGACGCCAGCTGGAGTGCCTTTTAATTATGATGCCCGCGAGGTAATTGGCAGACAAACATTGAAGACTCGCTACCCGCCCCACCACACAATTAGCCGAGCCCTCAGCCGTGCGCGGCTCATTGGCTTGCCACCGTGTGATCGTGTATCACCAGCCATCCAGTCTCCAAGCGCAGTCCCGCTCACTTTCATTCCCACTGTCAGGACACTTGCTACTGCAAGAAGATTCCGCCCACTCTGTTTACTGCCACCTGTGTAGATGTAAACAAAATCTCGTGGCAGTTTTAGTGCCTCCTGCTGAGAATGGCACAACAAACATTGGATCACCCGATATTTACACAAGAGTTTCTCGCTGCTGAATCATTAACAGAAATCAGGCAGCCTCTACCCCAAGCAGCTTGTTCCATGCCACCAGATTAGCACTCAAGGTGATGGACGTGGAAACCTATACCCCGCTACTAAAATTAACACCATTTACAAACTGAAAGGCCTCATTAAGGAAACATTAAGGCTGGAATTCTCCGGCGGTTCATGCCGGTGGGATCCTCCCGTCCCGCCAGCAGTGCACCCCCGCCTGCGGGCATTCCCATTGCCAGCTGCGAGACCAGGGAATCCCGCCATGAGTAAACAACGCGACACCTCCCTCCGGTGAGAAACACGCGGCTTAGAGGCCGGAGAATCTCGCCCAGCCTCTGACATTGTTACAGTTTCTTTCAGAGTATATTGAGCCACACAGAGACAAAATTAGCCGACCACTGATAATAGGTACTGGGGTCAAAATGTGTGATTAACCCGCATTGCTGACATTTGTATCACACCAACTTGGTTCATTTCCAGCACTGCTCTTTGTAGCCAACTCCAAATAAGTTGCCGAGTGGCTACAAGCTTCAATAAAGGGACCCTCATTCATGTTGGATCAGCACCACATCAAGCCTCCTACAGGAAAGCTGCTTTCTGGCTGGAGAAAGTGCTGGGACCTGTTTGCGGAAGAGAGTCTGCATGAATAGGAAGGAGAGTGAATCATGGCACAACAGGGAAGTGGGAGTGCATGCCTCAGTTCTCTGATGTTGCACTAGACGCTTTGGTGAGGGATCTGAAGATAAGGAAAGATGTAGCCTAACCAAGTGTTATGCATCAGAAAGGGATAGCCAGAGGCCAAAACAAGAGGTCATTTTGAGGACCTGGAAGTGGTCCAAAAAAAGTTCATTGATCTCACATCAGTGGTCAAGGTCTGTATCTGCATCTTCAGATGTGTACATCATGCCAGCTCAAAGACCGTTCCCCCACCACAGAGAGGGTGCACCTACAGGTGGACTTTCAACATGCGGTGTTCTGGAGGGGGTCCATCTTCCAGCCTCGGAATGCTCCTGCAATTCATAAGAACATAAGAAATAGGAGCAGGAGTAGGCCATCCAGCCCTTCAAGCCTGCCCTGCCATTCAATAAGATCATGGCTGATCTGTCGTGGCCCAGTTCCACATTCCCACCCTCTCCCCATAACTCTTAATCCCCTCTCTTATCAAAAACCCATCAACCCGCGTCTTAAATATATTTAGTGAGGCAGCCTCCACCACTTCAACGGGCAGAGAATTCCAGAGATTCACCATTCTTTGAGTGAAGAAGTTCCTCCTCAACTCCGATCTAAACCGCCCCCCCTTTATCTTGAGGCTGTGCCCCCTAGTCCTACTGTCCTTTCTGAGCGGGAAGAGTCTCTCCACCTCTATCCTATCCATCCCATTCATCATCTTATACGTCTCAATGAGATCTTCCCTCATTCTTCTAAACTCTAACGATTACAAGCCTAGTTTATTCAGCCTCTCCTCATAGCTCAACCCCCTCAACTCCGGTATCAGCCTAGTAAACCTCCTCTGCACTCCCTCCAAGGCCAAAATATCCCTGCGTAAGTACGGCGACCAAAACTGCACACAGTACTCCAGCTGCGGCCTCACCAATGCCCTATACAGCTGCAGCAAGACCTCCCTACTTTTATATTCAATCCCCCTCGCTATGAAGGCCAGCATCCCATTCGCCTTCCTGACCACCTGCTGCACCTGCAGGCTGGGTTTTTGTGACTCATGCACAAGGACCCCGAGGTCCCTCTGCACCGTCGCCTGCTGCAGTTTTTCGCCACGCAAGTAATAGTCCTTCCTACCATTCTTCCTACCAAAGTGGACCACCTCACACTTGCCAACATTAAATTCCATTTGCCATTTCCTGGCCCATTTGCCCAGCCTATCTAGATCCTTCTGCAGACTCTCCACACCCTCCGCGCAATTTGCGGTTCCACCAATCTTCCAATTCATCTTCCTTCTCAGCAGGTTCATTTTCCATCTTCAATAGTGGATCAGTGATGTTGGGCATTTTCAATCTGATGCCTGAATTACCCACGTCCTACCACTGAATGCAGCAGAAAACACCCAGGAGCACAAGTAATGGGGTCGGGGCTAGAAAAAGAATGCTTTCTATGGTTCTTCTGTAAAAGTTGGTGAGAGTCGTAGCTGACATACCAAATTTCCTTAATCTTCTGAGAAAGCAGAGGCATTGGTGGGCTTTCTCAACTGTTGTGTCAGCATGGGGGGAATCAGGACAAGTTGTTGGTGGTCTGGACATTTAAAAACTCGAAGCTTTTGACCATTTCTACTGTGTCCCCATTGATGTAGATAGAGGCATGTTCTCCAATACTGATAGTCGATGACTATCTCTTTCATTTTGTTGACACTGAGAGAGAGATTATTGTCACCGCACCAGTTCACCAGATTCTCTATCACATTCCTGCACTCTGTCTCGACATTGTTTGAGATCCGACCCATTACGGTGGAGTCATCAGCAAACTTGAAAATTGAGTTGGAGGGGAATTTGGCCACACAGTCATAGGTGTATAAGGAGTATAGTAGAGGGCTGAGGAACGGCCTTGTGGGGCGCCGGTGTTGAGGATGATCATGGAGGAGGTGTTGTTGTCTATCCTTACTGATTGCGGCCTGTGAGTTAGGAAGTTCAGGATCCAGTCCTGAAGGGAGGAGCCAAGGCCCAGGCCACAGTGTTTGGAGGTGAGTTTCATGGGAATAATGGTGTTGAAGGTTGAGCTGTAGTCATAAAATAGGAGTCCGACATAGGTGTCTTTGTTATCCAGGTATTCCATGGTTGAGTGCAGGGCCAGGGACGTAGCATCTGCTGTGGACCTGGCAAATGACAGCATTCATCCTCCCACCCTTGCCACTCTGCTGGTACCTTCATTGTGGCCTGCCAGCCCCACAGGCCAGCTTACTGCCATCCAAGATGAAATAAAGCAGTTTGAAATCGCCCTCTCTCTCGCTGCCCAAGGTTTCCCTGCAAAACCAACTGGCCGATTCCGCTGGTGAAAGTCAGCAATTTCCCACCAGCTTTGCTGCAACAACTGGGGTCACACCTTGTTGGAGCAAAGGCACCTGAAAGACAGGCACTAACGGAATGCACAAAGATGATTGGTTCCCATTTGTATGCAGTGGACGCAATTTGATTCTTGCATTTGGGTCTGCAATGTTAATTCTGTGTTTGCTTTTATTGTTGAATTATAAAAAGAGAGGGCATGGTGGTGAGGAACAAAGGCAAGTTAAGCTATTGAATGGCAAATTGAATTGGCAACATTGGTATCATCATCAGATGAGTCAATCACAAACAGCTCCTGACCAGAAAGGAACTGTGCAAGCTCTTTCCTCCATCCTTCACCTCCCAGAATCATAGAATCCCTTCAGTGCAGAAGGAGGCCATTCAGCCCTTCAAGCCTGTACCTAGAGCAATCCCAGCCAGGCCCTATCCCCGTAATCCCATGTAAAGGGCAATTAAGGGGCAATTTACCATGGCCAATCCACCTAACCTGCACATCATTGAAGTGTGGGAGGAAAACAGAGCACCCAGAGGAAAACCATGCACTCATGGGGAGAATGTGCAAACTCCGCAGAGACAGTGACCCAAGGCCAAAATTGAACCTGGTTCCCCGGCATTGTGAGGCAACAGTGCTAACCACTGTGCCACCGTGCCACCCTTTTCATCCTCTCTTCTTGCTCCTCACTAATCACCTTACGGGTGATGTTAATGTCTCAGGGTAGTGAGGTTGCTCGGAATGCAACAGAGCATGATCATCCTTGCCACATTCTCTGCCGAGTAGTGCCGTACCACTGCTCCAGAGCAGTCTAAACGTGAGCCTTGGGAAGAATTGTCCCAGCCCTGTCGAGACGTTTTTGGAGGCAGACAAAGTGGAGAAGTTTAGAAGGCAAAGTGTTAGGCCGGCTCCCTGATGTGTTCTCTCTTTTGCTACTAGATCCCCTGACCACCCCCCACCACCATCCATCTCCCCCCCAGGCACCCCCACCAAGCCTCGACTATCCTCCTGACCATTTGACTACCCCCACCTCCTGTCTGTCCACCAGATACCCCGACTACTCCTCCCAGCCCCCTACTGATGCCCAATCTATCAAATACCCCACTATCCATCCTACCTCCCCTTACCCACTCACCTTACACACTTACCTGGCACAATGGTTAGCAGTGCTGCCTCACAGCGTCAGAGATCCGGGTTCAAGTCCCGGCTGGGGTCACTATCTTTGCGGAGTTTGCATGTTCTCCCCATGTCTGCATGGCTTTCCTCTGGATGCTCCTGTTTGTCCCACAATCCGAAAGGCATATTGTTAAATACATTGGCCATGCTAAATTCTCCCTTAGTATGCCCAAGCAGGAGCCGGAGTGTGGCAACTAGGGGACTTTCACTGTAACTTCATTGCAGTGTTAATGTAAGTCTCTTGTGGCACTAATAAATAAACTTTAATCCTCTCCCTGCTTCTCAAAGTTGCTGGCACCTTTAACCATACCTGCTTTATAGCAGCGAGTGCCAAAAAGGCTTTCTTTCTCCCTAACATTGCTACACTGCACAAAAGGACTCAGGAGCCCCCTACGCTGCATGTTTCTCACCAGGCCCGGGTCTGAAAAGCGGATAAGAAATGCACAGCTCCTGACCTAGCGAAGATAAAGGGTCACCGTGACAATCCCGACTGTGATTTCCACTCCTCAGAAGTTCTGGCCCATTGTAAGATCACAAGTTAAATGGAGCAGAACCATTGACACTAACATGGAACCTATTATCAAAAATAAAAGAAGAAAAAGTACCATGGGGTGCGGAAACGTGAAACAAAAATAGAAAAGGCTTGGTATACTGTGCGTTTGTGGAGAGAAATACAGAGGTCTATAACCGTTATATCAAAAAATATAATATACGCCACTGCCTATACATTTCAGGTTTGCTACTTTGAGAATTAAATCAAAATTATTTTTGATGTGAAAGATCATTTGAACTAGATGGCTGAATCCTGGGGCCAAGGTTTGAGCTACTATTGCATGAAAAGAAAATTAAACCCATGGTGCTTTGTAGATTTGAGGCTAAGGAGATGAGTCTTCTTTCAGACACCCTGAGGAACCTGAGGTAATAAGGCTTCCATATTTGGAGGTACTGATAGAGAATAAAATTGGCGACTTATCTATTCATCCACATAGATGTCAACATTTTGACAAAATAGTTTGTGAACAGAATGGATAGTGTCTGGACTAGATAAAGTTAGCTTCATTTGGAGTCGAGCCTTGTTGCAAAATTAAGCTGTTACTTTTATCTCCTTGGGCCATAAGGAAGACTGATGTCTCCGCAATGGTGGTTTCTCTCCGTGTGGCAGGATAGTTAATAGAAAGGACTAAAGGTATCACCAATTCACTTTCAGACAGCTTGACTAATGTGACAACTTTCTATGATGGATGGAGACTGTACAAGATCATAAGATACATACAGATAAGGAAGGTTATTCAGCCTGCATTAGCTATTCAGAAGAAAAAGCCTACAATCCCTCTGTGAAAGCATTCAATAAGCTCCTGTATGATGGTAAAGCTCTGTCCTCCACTGTTCTATCCAGGTATCCATCTCAGTGTTGACTGCTCTTTTATTGAGAAAATCTTCCTGAAATAAATCCAGCTTACCTTTCATAGTTCCAGTTTTAACCTATGGCCCCTTGTCCTCCTGGCATGGTTTATCAAGAAGCAGACTTGACCTTTCTAAATTGTTTAAACTTTAGAGTGGAAATAGAAGTTGTCACCCATCCAAGCACTGTAGATATAGATTGACTCACGGCTGTGGTGACATTGAAACACCTCGGATGCAGTTTCTGACTGTTTATTCAAGCAAACACAGAGAGCCTGCCTTTGTCCAA
Source organism: Carcharhinus amblyrhynchos (assembly GCF_965287045.1). Classification (NCBI taxonomy): domain Eukaryota; kingdom Metazoa; phylum Chordata; class Chondrichthyes; order Carcharhiniformes; family Carcharhinidae; genus Carcharhinus; species Carcharhinus amblyrhynchos. The sequence continues at coordinate 27,118,283 of NC_137337.1, forward strand.
ACTAAGATAGTCCAAAGATGTGCGGGTTAGGTGCATTGGCCATGCTAAATTGCCCCTTAGTGACCCTGGGTATATAGGCTAGAGGGATTAGTGGGGTAAATGTCTGGGGTTGTGAGGGTAGGGCCTGGGGTGTGATGGTTGTCGGTGCAGATTCGATGGGTTGAATGGGCTCCTTCTGCATTGTAGGGATTTTATTTCAATGATTAGTCAATCCAAATCAATACTCTGCCCAAAAGCAGAAAATGCTGGACAATCTCAGCAGGTCTGACAGCATCTGTGGAGAGAGAATAGAGCCAATGTTTCGAATCTGGATGTCTCTTCATCAGAGTACACTGCCCTCTGACTTGTTATGTTATGTTTTATTCATTCAGTCCCTGTTCTTCTGTGACTGCAGGCCCTTAATTTAATTCAATAGGTGCTAAGTACTTTAGGCCAACCGTCCTATTTTGCTGTGTATCTTGGCATTCTAGTGACTGTCACCTTGTTATCTGTAATTGCTGTCTCAATCTGCTACGATCAACACTTATTTAACGTCTCACTTTATTTATCATGTTAATGACTGGCACCTTTCTTTCTATAATCACAAGATTCCATGTGACTGGGACTGGAAGGTTTGAATTACAAGGAGAGGCTGGAAAGATTGGGACTTTTTTCCCTAGAGCGTAGAAGGATGAGGGGGGTGACCTTATTGAGATTTATAAAGTCATGAGGAGCATAGATAAGGTGAAGAGTCAAGATCTTTTCCCAGGGTAAGGTTGGAGTCTAAAACTAATGGGCATAGGTTGAAGGTGAAAGGGGAAAGATTTAAAAGGGACCTGAGGGGCAACTTTTTCACACAGAGGATGGTGCGTATATGGAATAAGCTACCAGAGGAGGTGGTAGAGGAGGGTATAATTACAACAAAATACATTTGGGCAGGTGTAAGGATGGGAAAGGTTTGGAGCGGTAAGGGTCGAACGTAGACAAAAGCAACTAGTTCGGTTGAGGTAATCTGCTCCGCATGGATGAGTTGGGCCTAAAGGCCTGTTTCTGTGCTGTCTATCTCTAGGACTCTATGCTTCTGGGACACTTTTTGCTGTGTCCTTTGTCAGGGCTAACATATGTCAAGAATCCCAGCAATCTTTGTTCTTCAGACGCCTTCAGGCGTTTTCCTGTCTAAAATTGCTACTCCTGTCATGCCAAGCCACCAAACACCTAGGCTGTCTTTGTTAATAAATAAAGAATTCTTATCCTCTTAACACCCACAGTGAACTGATCAAGCTGTCCTTATAACCTGAGTGGGCAAGCAACCACTTTACTCATTACTAAAGCACTGCCTCATATCGCAATGAAAATTTTCAAACTTCTGACTGAGGGTGCTTGCTGCGTTCTTGTCATTGGTCAATCACTTGGGTTTATAACAAACAGTGGGCGCAATGGTGCAAAACGTAAGGAAACATTGGAAGAACTCCAGCTGGCAACAGGAACAAAAGAGTCAGCTTTTCCAACACGCTGCGGCCCATACGCACCAGGAATTTCCTTACAGCTTTTGCTGCTCCACCACAGCTTCAGTGGAGGCTTGTCAGGAACACTGGGAGAGGGGATGGGTGGGTGGGTGGGGGGGACTGGGGCGCAAGGGGCAATATTTCACTCCAAAGAACAAGTGGCCTGGGAGGAATGGGTAAAGGGGGAGGTTAGACATTTGTGACTTTCAGAGGAAGAAGTGCAGTTCTGCTCCATAGAAACATAGAATCCCTACAGTGCAGAGGGAGGCCATTCAGCCCATCGAGTCAGCACTAACTCTCTGACAGGGCATCTTATCCAGGCCCACCACTCCCACCCCATTTTCACAACTCTGTGCGTTCACCCCACTAACCCCCCTAACCTACACATCTTGGGACACTCAGGGGCAGCACAGGGGACAGTGGTTCGCATTGCTTCCTCACATCGCCAGGGATCCAGGTTCGATCCTGGCCTGGGGTGATTGTTTATGTGGGTGTTTGTTTGTTTTCCCCCTGCCTACATGGATTTCCCCTGGGTGCTCCCGCAATCCAAAGATGTGTAGGTTAGATTGAATGGCCATGTAAATTGCCCCTTAGTGTCAGGTGGATTGGCAGGCCAAGTACGTGGGTTTACAGGGAGAGGGTTACGGGGATAGGGCCTGAGTGGGGTTGTGGTCAGTGCAGGCTCGATGTGTCGAATAGCCTCCTTCTGTACTGTAGAGATTCCAATGGGGAACTAACCATGATCAATCCACCCGCTCCTGTACATGTTTGGAGTGTAGGAGGAAATCAGATCACCCAGAGCAAATCCATACAAACAAGGGGAAAATGTGCAAATTCCACATTTGAGAGTTTCAGCAGAATATTGTCTGAATGTCAGGCAGTAATACATATGGTGATGTAATTACAGTCAGCAGACAGGCACCTATTGTCTCAATTCACAGCATTCAGAGATGGTAATAAGGTGTTTGTAAATTATTTTTAACTATAGCATGGCTTCCCTGGGGCTTGGGAAACAGTGGGAAACCAGAAGGGAGTTCAGGTGATTTAAATTTGTGATTATCCCATCTGAATAGAAAGTCGATGCAGCCATTGTTTCCTGTGGCAAATGCTCGGGAGTGAGACCATGCATGAAGACTGATCTTTGCAACCACAGAATCTTTCAGGATGTGAGGCACCTTAGTTGTGTTAGTTAGGAGGCCAGCACAGGAAGATATAGCAGCAGTAATCGCATGAAATGGTGATGCACTGGAGAGAGGTGCCTCTGAGAGAGTTGCATTGGAGGAAATTGCACAGGAACTTCTTTCCTAACAGCACTATGGTCCGGGTTCACCACAAGGACTGCAGCGGCTCACCACCACCTTCTCAACTGCAATTAGGGACAGACAACAAGTGACAGTCACATCAGATAACAAATGAAAAGAAATAGGACAGAGATGCAGGGAGATGGGTTAAGTTCACGAATGGTATTGCCCACATCATGGTGCTTATAGACGGAGGCTGCAAAAGTTGATCATGTGGACTGTTTAATTTTGGCACGATGGAGGCCATTCCTCAAGGGTCTAAGATGGTATCTGCCGTGCACATTTTGGTGCTGGCTGAACTTGGTATCATTTGGTAAAGGCATTAGTACAGGTACAGGGTGGATGCAGAAGCAGATGGTGACCTTAGGCAGTGGGTAAGGCAGCACTAATTTCACCCTGAACACTCCAATACATTGATGCTGGATGCCGCATGGAAATTCTGAGATGTACTGCCATTGGAAGCAAGTCCAATTTCTCAAAACTGCAAAAGACTGTGAATGTCACGCAAACCAGTCTCCCATCCATTGACTCTGTCGACACTTCCCACTGCCTCAGCAAAACAGCCAGCATAATTAAGGAGCCCACGCACATTTTCCCTTCCACCTTCTCCCATTGGGAAAAAGATACAAAAGTCTGAGGTCACACACCAACTGACTAAGAGCAGCTTTTTCCCTGCTGCTGTCAGGCTTTTGAATGGACTTATCTTGCATTAAGTTGATCTTTCTTTATACCTTAGCTATGACTGTAACACTACATTTTGCACTGTCTCGTTTCCTTCTCTATGAACGGTGTGCTTTGTCTGTATAGCATGCGAGAAACAATGCTTTTCACTGTATGTTAATACATTTGACAATAATAAATCAAATCAAATCAACTCAATGTCCATTCTCAGCACATCATGCAACTCAGAGGCTAGTACCATGCCAGGAGGCATGATGCCCTTATTATGCGCTAGTCCATCAAACCAGCTGCATTTGGGCTACCCATGACTGCCACTCCGAGGAGGATACGGGCCAACACTTTTTTCTGAAATACAGCCAATAAAATTGGCCTGTTGGAAAATATTCTAGTAAGAAGCCTGACAACACCAGGTTTGAATCCAACCTCTTTATTTGACAGTAAACTCACAAGCTTTCGGGGAAAGCTTTTGAGTTTACTTCAAATAAATCGGTTGGACTTAAACCTGGTGTTGTCAGACTTCTTACTGTGTTTACCCCAGTCCAATGATGTATCTGCACATCATGGAAAATATTCTACCCAGTTGAAACTTGACTCAGAAGGACATAGCAATTACCAGAAATGGGGTGAGTATGAAGGGCTAGGTATACCCAAAGATGCAATTAAAGGGTACTCCTTAGATGCATTTACCATTATCACTAGTGACATGTATTGAGCTATACATTAATCTGTTATCATCTTCCATGGCCCCACTCCTTTATCCTTAATCCTGGAACTTCCAAATGATTGAGATCATATTAAATAATGAAGGTACAGTCATGCAATCAATTGTTGACAACGCAAAGAGAATGATAATTTTGATGTAACAAAGGTCACAAAATTCTTGCATTTTAAACTGTTTGTGAAACTCTTATTCTCTCACCCTGTGCTAAACAATTCCAAAACAAGAAATGCTGCGAATGCATAGGAAATCTGACAGTATCTTGAAAGTGAGAAGGTTATTGATGTTTCGGGGTATGATTCCAGTCACACAATGGAAAAAAAAATCCCTTTCCCAACGCTAAGGTTCGCTTTTTGTTTCCAACATTTAAGTGTTTCCATTTCGACATCTGCTATGTCTTTCATTTTAATATTTAAATACATCATTTTTCACTTCAAAGTACATCATACTTCATGTTGGAAAAGACGCAGGCTGATTCACCAAACACTGGCTGTATCCATAAAACTGAAAGTTACTCAAGCGGACAGACCAATGAACGTAAGAATATAAAAACATAAGAACTAGGAGCAGCAATGGGCCATTTGGCCCCTTGAACCTGACCTGCCATTCAATAAGATCATGGCTGATTTATTCATGGACTCAGCTCCACTTACCTGTCCTCTCACCATAACCCTTAATTCCTTTACTGTTAAAAAATCTGTCTCTCTTCGGCTTAAAAACATTCAACAAGGTAGTCTCAACCACTTTACTGGACAGGGAATTCCACAGATTCACAACTCTTTGGGTGAAGAAGTTCCTCCTCAACTCAGTCCTAAATCTTCTCCCCCTTATTATGAGGCAATGCTGCCTAGTTCTAGTTTCGTTTGCCAGTGGCAACAACCCCCTTGCTTCTATCTTATCTATTCCCTTCATAATTTTATATGTTTCTATAAGATTCCCCCTCATCCAAAGATGGGTGTGTTAGGCGGATTGGCCATGCTAAATTATCCCTCAGTGTCAGTGGTACTGGCTAGGGTAAATGTTGGGGTTATGGTCTTAGGGCCTGGGTGGGATTACAGACTCAATGGGCCAAATAGCCTCCTCCTGCACTGTAGGATTCTATGATATTCTACGATTCTTCTAAATTCCAATGAGTATAGTCCCAGTTTGCTCTGTCTCTTCTCATACGCCACCCTGTCAACTCCAGAATCAACCTAATGAATCTCTGAATAAAGTTCCCGCATGTTAAGAACTTATTAAGAAACATGAATTTATAAGTGGAAGATTCTGCCGGTAAAATCTTCTTTTAATTTTTTGAGGAAGTTACATATAAAGTACAGTGGAACTCATGATATAAGTTATGTAGGCTTGCAGAATTTCCTTAAGTAAGTTCACCTGATAGACTTCTAATTAAAATGAAAGCCACGGTGCAAACCTTGAAAGTGAATCAGAACTGAGGTAGAGAATAAGGAGCAACATACCTGAGATGGGGAATGAGTGGAGAGTCAGAGAGGCCATTGCTTGGACCCGTGTTGTTTCTATTCTATATTAATGACCTAGACATTGAACGAGAAAGGGTGCAAAGAAGATTTATTAGGATGCTACCGGGACTTGATGTTTGAATAAGGAGAGGCTGGATAGATTGGGACTTTTCTCTCTGGCGCATAGGAGGGTTAGAGGTGATCTTAAAAAGGTCTATAATATAATAAGGGGCATAGATCAGCTAGATAGTCAATATCTTTTACCAAAGGTAGGAGAGTCAAAAACTAGAGGGCATAAATTTAAGGTGAGAGGGGAGAGATACAAAAGGGTCCAGAGGCGCAAATTTTTCACACAGAGGGTGCCAAGTGTCTGGAACAAGTTGCCAGAGGTTGTAGTAGAAGTGGGTACAATTTTAACAAGTGTTTAAACAGTTACATAGGTAAATTGGGTTCTGAGGATATGGGTGAAATGTGGGCAATTGGGACTAGCCTAGTGGTTTAAAAAAAGGAGCAACATGGACAAGTTGGGCCAAAGGGCTTGTTTCCATGCTGTAACTTCTATGACTCTATGACATCTAAACTAAATATATTCCTGTCACATCTGATAGTGTAATAATCTAAAAACAGTCAAATGTGTAAAAGGGACCAGGATCTAAGGAAGGAAAGGCACATGAAAGACACTAATAAATAGTTGAAAAATTGCATAGTCACTACTTAGAGTGATAAATCTTCAGAATAATTTGCCAAGGAAGGTAGTGAAGGAAAAATATTAAGGACTTTATAAATGAGACTGGTGCTAGAATAGGGAAGTTGAAGTACTTTGATGGATGAATATGACTCTTTAGAATATCTTTGATTTTACTGTATTCTTAAATAAGGCATTAGCTTTTGATAAGTTTAATGTGGTTGAGGCTTTTCTTCTCATTTGCCCATGAGATGAAAGGAGGAGATCTAATTCTCCATGAAGGTTCTGACAGGTTCTGATTTTGTAGCAGCGTACTCAGAATAATCTCTGTATAGTAATCTAAACTTTGATCTTTTGAATAGCTATAACTGCTCTACTTAAGTCTGTACCGGCATGGGGCAATAACTTCACTCAACAGCGTAAAATGATGGCCCACTGGGATTACAAGAGTTTAAAGTGCATTTACCTAATCTGAGAAACTTTGTTTAAACTTCTGCAAGCTGGAACTGCTTGGAGCCATCAGTGAAAGTCTCCAGAGGCCTCAGTGCAGTGCAACTCCAGTGAACTCAGGGAGCCCATGTCCTCTTTTTTTAACACAATGCCTGCTGGAAAGCAGGTTGCATAAATGGCACAGTGAATGGAACAGGACATGGAGATGTGTCCACGTAAGGGTGGCACAGTGGCATCAACGTCAGTGCAAACTTGATGGGCTGAATGGCCTCCTTCTCACTGTAGGGATTCTATGGATTTAAGTGCAAGGAAACTGGAGGTTGGGTGTCTGAGGGTGGGTTAGGATGTGGGAGGGAGGAGAGGAGGCTGGTAGTCACTGGGGAAGGGGGAATGTAGAGTTCGATGCTGAATTGGAAAGTCTCATAGGGCTGGAGGTTAGGGGCTGATTGTTCATCCCATGGGAAGGGGAGCAGTGGCCAGGGATGAGGTTGGGGCTGCCCTGGGCGTTGAGTACAAGTGTGGAGGTTCAGGAGTGTGGGGTTGTCCTGAGTGAGGCTCAGCCTGGATGTTTAACATAGTTACGCTGAAGTTAGAAATTGATTCATTCCTTCTAACATTTGCAGAGTAACTATTAGCATGAACAGTGGCTGACCCATCCAAAATTAACGATTTAAATTCCTTTGTCATATGGTTCGAGCTCAGCGTCATTGCCCAGAGGAAATTAGCACATCTGGACAATTGCTGCTTAAACACATATCTAAGAACCTCCAAGAATGGATTTGTCAGCGTGTCTTTGGGGTATCTCTCTAATCTGATGCTGGGGAGCCAGGAGGTCACAGGCCATTATGTGTTAACTGGCGATGTGCTGGAGCTATCGGACTTTGATGGCCTGTAGTCTTTCTCTGAAATTTCAATTTCAGTTAGACCAATTACAGTTTTTTTCTCAGCTTTGCTGTTAAGAAAGCATTCTGTCAGCTTCCTTTTCACCATTTCATGCAGGTCATTTATATTAGGCCCAGAATCTGTTTTCGCAGGCAATAGTGTAAGGCAGATCCTGAGAGGTTTTACCCCAAATCAGCCCCCTTTGTAAAAGGCACTCTTATATTTATTCCCTGGATGACATCTACCAACCTTCCTCTCTACAACTGACAGACAGAGCTTGATACTGGGCACCCTGAAACGTATTGATATCAGCATGGATGTTTGCAATTGGGTGGTAATCTGGGATACTTCACTCTGTCCCCAGAAACTGGAAGTTTTAAAGTTTAGTTTGTAGTGTTACAAGTAGACCTACCTTAATACTGCGATGAAGTTACTGTGAAAATATCCTAGTCGCCACACACCAGCACCTGTTTGGGTACACACCTGAGGGGTGAATTTAGCATGGCCAATGCATCTAACCAACATGTCTTTCGGACTGTGGGAGGAAACTGGAGCACCCAGAGAAAACCCACGCAGACATGGGGAGAATGTGCAGATTTCACACAGACAGTGACCCAAGGTACGAATTAAATCCAGATCCCTGGCACTTTGAGGCAACAGTGCTAACCAGTGTGCCTCCATCAAGTCAGCAATGGTGCTACCTTACAAGCCACTTCTAACATACATATTGGGATGTGGCAGGGCTAGACCTTCAGTCTTATGGAATCCTGTTTGAAAATAGCTGCTGTTCCTGGTTACTTAAGAATCACTGCATTTCAAAAGGAATTAGTTGTGTGTGAGAATCTTTGAGATGTTTAATCAATGTGATAACGTATTGTTGTAGGTAATGATACCTCTGAGACTAATTGTGAGTCAAAGTACAGCAGTTTATTCGAAAGCTTTTGGGAGATACACTTGGCACCTACCAACAGTTCCCCAGGCATCTCTCCAAACACAAGTTCAGAGCATATATTTATCCCCCCACCTCCCGGTCACGAATGCATCTTCTCATTCTCAGCAGGTTCCCAGGCTGTGGATTGTCCTCCTTTGTGGGAACATGGCTGCCTCGGCATCTCTTCATGGTTATCTCAAGGCCGCAATTGACATGTGTGATTAGCCCTTAGCTAATGTACAGGCCGACAAGACAAGTTAAAATTAACGGGCCGGTATAACAATCTATGCTCACAACTTGTATAATATATGTATATGTACAGTATGTTGGTACATGACACGTAAGCAGTATATAACAAATATATATATATGAATAAATTTAGGACGTGCAAGCTTCACTATGTTGTCCACGAAATTAAAGACACAGCTTAACTACAAGCTGGGTCAACTACATTTCTAAGCAGGCTTATCATAAAACTTGTGTACAATAGCAAGAGCAGCTGCTGTCTCCCTGTCTGGGTCACTTGAAACTTGTGTACAACAGCAAGGGCAGCTGCAGACTGGGCACACGAAAACAAAGTTACATTTATCTGAAATATATGAAAACAGGCTGCATATAGACTACTGGATATTTTTTCTCATTCTCTCAAGTATTACAAAGTTCATTAACTCATTCCCTACCACACGTATTCTATTAATTCAAGTGATATTTACAGTTTTAGGTACCCCAAAGGAAAGAGAGTGCTGCCTTTGCAAATCATTCCCAATATTCACAATCTAAGAATTAAGACTGAATTAACATCATCCACTTCAACGTTCAATTTAGGTCTCAGAAACACAGGATTGTTACGGTGCAGGAGGAAGCCATTTGACCCATTGTGTCTACACCAATTCCTATCCTGTCTTGACCCCTTAGTTTCTCCCCATAACCCTGCACACTCTTCTATTTCTGATAAGTCCAATTCCCTTTATTTGAATGTGCCCCCACCAAACTAACAGGCAGCATGTTCCAAACTCGCTGTGTAGAAAGTTCTTCCTCCTGTTGATTTTGCTTCTCCTACTGTTCAGTTTTAAACCATGCCCTTTGATTCTCAATCCATTCACGACTGGAAACAAGTTCTCTCTATCTGCTCTGTCCAGATCCCACATGATTTTCAATACTTCCAACAGGTTTCCTCGGAGTCTTTTATTCTCCAAAGAAAACAGACCTACTCCTGAAACCATTCTCGTGAACCTTTTCTGCAGTCTCTCCAATACCTTCACATTTTTCCTACAATGTGTGCTTTAAAGTTTAACATTTTTTTACGAGTGTCACAAGTAGACTTACATTAACACTGCAATGAAGTTACTGTGAAGATCCCCTAATCGCCTGTTCCCGAGGGAGAATTTAGCATGGCCAATGCACCTAAACAGCATGTCTTCTGGACTGCTGGAGGAAACCGGAGCACCGGGAAGAAACCCACACAAGCAGGGAAAATGTGCAAAGTCCACACAGAGAGTGACCCAAGCTGGGAATAGAACCTGGGTTTCAGGAATGAAGAATCTAAATTATAAATACAGATTGGAGAAGTTAGGACTGTCTTCCTTCGAGAATAAAAGCAGCAGGGCTAACCACTGTTCCATCGTGCCGGCCAAATTTCCAGAATGGAATGCAGTACTCCAGCTGAGGCCAAAGTAATGATTTATACAAATTCAGCATAATTCTTGTACACTATGGTCCTATTAATAAAGCTTAGGAGTTATTAACTACTCTCTCAACCTGTCCTGCCACCATCAATAATTTGTTACACCCAGGTTCCCCTGCTTCTTGCATCCCCTTTAGAAATGTCCCCTTCGTTTTATATTGTCTCTCCATGTTCTTCCTACCAAAATGAGTCACTTCAGATTTCTCTGTATTGAACTTCATCCACTACAAGCCCATTCCACCAGCTTGTCTATGTCCCTCTGAAGTTCTACCCTACCATCTTCACAGTTCACAATGATTCTAAGACTTGTGTCATCCACAGGCTTTAAAATTGCACCAAAGTCAAAGCAAGGGTCCCAACACTGAGCCCTGGGGAACTCCACTACAAACCTCCCTCCAGCACGAAAAACATCCAAACAGCGGCCATTACTCTATGTTTCCTGTCACTCAGCCAATTTCATATCCTTGTCACTACTGTTTCTTTTATTCCATGAGCTTTCACTTTGCTTGCGAGTCTGGTGGGTGGGATTGTATCAAATGTCCTTTGAAAACCCATGGTTCACCACATCAACAGTGTTACCCGTATCAACCCCCACTGTTACCTCCTCAGAAAACTCCAGCAAGTTAGTGAAATGTGATTTTACCTGAAGAAATCTAAGCTGGCTCTCCTTAATTAACCTGAAATTGTCCGTGTGACTATTCATTTTGTCCCAAATTATTGTTTCCACAAGTTTCTCCAGCGCTGAAGTTAAATGGCCTGGCTTGTAATTGCTGGACTTATCCTGACACCCTATTTTGAACAATGGTGTGGCATTTCTAATTCTCTAGCCCTCTTGCACCACCCTGAGTCTATCTGCAATTTCTGCTCTCACTTTCCACATTACCCTTGGATGCATCTCATCTGGTCCCAGTGCCTTTTAAATTTTAACCAGATAAACTATCCAATACATCTTCCATTTCGATCTTATATCCATCCAGTGTATGAATTGCCTCATCTTTTGTCATGGTCTGGGTCACATCCTCTTCCTTTTAAACTCAGGCGCAAAGTATTTATTTAGTACCTCAACTATGCTCACTGCCTCCATTTTTAAATCAGATTTTTGGTCCCTCATATAGCCTAATCCTCCTTTTACCACACTTTTACTATCAAAGACTTTTCAGATTTACTTTTATGTTAATTGCCAGTCTCACTTCATACTCCCTCTTCGCATATCTTATTTGCTTCTTCAACTCACCTCTGAACCTTCGGTATTTAGTTTGGTTTGCAATTGTATTTTCTAGCTGAAATCAGTCATGCGCACACTTCTTCTTCCACATCTCTATTTTTATCTCCTTTGACATCCACAGAGCTCAGGCTTTGTTTATTGAAGGAAATCTGGTGTAACCTCACCCACTATGGAATGCACCATTATGCTTAATATCTTATAGGTGTGTAACCTACTGAGTTAATTCCATGCCTTTTGGCTAAGATGCAAATGAGATCAAGTCTTGGAGGAGGAGATATACCTACTCCAATCAGCTTGGATCATGTAGGTCAAGCCCAAGACAGGAGGTGAGAGCCCTGTCTTGTCAGCTTGGATCAGGAATGTCCCAGCTTGTTGGGACTCTGAATTGGCTTTAATTTGACTTGATTGGATTGGAATAAAGTTTAAAAAAAAATTCCATGCCCCTATACTTACCTGGCAGGGGAGAGTCAATGATCAGGCAGGTTGACCTCAGATTTTTGTACCTTTTTTCCCAAAGGAAGAAGATATCTCACCCTTTTGGCTAAGATCAAATGCAGTATTGACATGCTGTGCTTGGTTGAAGTCATTAGGTTACATTTCAGCTTCATTTGAAGCAATTTTTAAAAGTGACATCTCGGCCTTTAGGCTAAGACGCAAATAAGATCAAGTCTTGGAGGAGATGCAATACCTACTCCAATCAGCTTGGAGCATGTAGATCAAGCCCAAAACAGGAAGTGAGAGTCTTGTCAGCTTGGATCAGGAACGTCTCAACTTGTTGAGACTCTGAATTGGACTTGATTTGATTGAATTGGAATGAAAACAATTCCATGCCCTTATTTGTTGTAACAATTTTAAAGGAAGACTACCAACTATGTTCGCACGGTAGCACAGTGGTTAGCACTACTGCTTCACAGCTCTAGGGACCTGGGTTTGATTCCTGGCTTGTGTCATTCTCCTCGTGGCTGCATGGGTTTCCTCCGGGTGCTCTGGTTTCCTCCCACAGTCCAAAGATGTGCGGGTTAGATTGATTGGCTATGCTAAATTGACCCTTAGTGTCCTGAGATGCTTCGGTTAGAGGGATTAGTGGGTAAAATATGTGGGGATGTGAGGGTAGTGCCTGGGTGGGATTGTGGTCGGTGCAGACTCGATGGGCCGAAGGGCCTCTTTCTGCACTGTAGGGTTCTATGATTCTATGATTTCTGGATTTTCACAGTCCAGGCAGTAGCTTGAGATTGTGGCAGCACTTCTCATGTAGAATCTTTCCAGATGGAAAGAGTGTTCATTACAATTGCCTTATCCAGATTGGAATACATCTCCCAAGCTGAAGAGAAAACATTGGTCAAGATTTTCTGGTCACACCCGCCCCGAGACCAGAAAACCTTTAAATGGCCCATCAAATCCCCTCAATCCCATTCTGCTAATTAACTACCCAATCCAGATATTTTCAACTTTGTTCCCATTTCAAGGAGATTCTCTTTATACATGATAATATTTGTGGGCAAAGATTGGCTCAATACATTAAGTTTAAGTTTATTTATTAGTTTCACAAGTAGGCTTACATTAACACTGCAATGAAGTTACTGTGAAAATCCCCTAGTAGCCACACTTCAGTTTCTGTTCGGGTACACTGAGGATGAATTTAGCATGGCCAGTCCACCTAACCTGCATGTCTTTCAGACTGTGGAAGGAATTAGTCAAACCGCTTGATTGTATTTGTCTTGTTTTGCATTACGGTTTATTGAATTAATAAAATTTCACAAATAATGGCCAAAACATTTTCAAATACATAATTGAAAAACAACATTAAAAGATTGGCAATTATAATGTGCCACTGGGCAAATTGGCTGATATATATTGCTATAAGTTAATGAAGAAAATTTCTATGACTCTATATTCATTTAAACATGCATAATTTCAGCCCTTTATAACATCGCTGTATTACCTTTCTTGCTGATTGGATTTCCTTCCTTTTCCTTCTTTAGTTTTTCATATTACGTGTCACCTTTTCTATTTGATAAAGCACTCTTAATCTGATTTGATCTTGATTTGATTTATTATTGTCAAAAGTAAAATGCACTGTTTCTTGTGCACTGTACAGACAAAATGTACCGCTCATAGAGTACATAGGGAAGAAAGAAAGGGAGGGTGCAGAATACAGTGTTACAGTCATAGCTAGTGTATAGAGAAAGACCAGCTTAATGTAAGGTAGGTCCATTCAAAAGTCTGATGGCAGCAGGGAAGAAACTGTTCTTGAGTCAGTTTGTACGTGATTTCAGACCATTGTATCTTTTTCCCGAAGGAAGAAGGTAGAAGGTGCCTGGGGTCCTTGGTTATGCTGGCTGCTTTTTTGAGGCTGCAGGAAGTGTAGACAGAGTCAATGGATGGGAGGCTGATTTGCATGATGGACTGGGCTACGTTCACAACGCTTTGTACTTTCTTGCAGTCTTGGTCAGAGCAGAAGCCATACCAAGCTGTGATAAAGTTTATTTATTGTCACAAGTAGGCTTACATTAAAATTGAAATGAAGTTACTGTGAAAATACCCTAGTTGCCACACTCCAGCATCTGTTCAGGTACACTGAGGGAGAATTTAGCATGGCCAATGTATCCAACCAGCATGTCTTTCGGGAGGAAACTAGAGCATCTGGAGAAAACTCATGCAGACATGGGGAGAACATGCAGACTCCACACAGACAGTGGCCCAAGCCTGGAATCAAACCCAGGTCCCTGATGCTGTGAGGCAGCAGTGCTAACCATTGTGCCACCGTGCTGCCCCATCAGAAGGATGCTTTCTATGGTACATCTGTAAAAAATCTGTAAAAATATTTGATTGCGCAACTTGGAAAAATGGTAAGATTGACTTTAAGGAAATGGTGGCAAGAAGACAGTGAAGTCAATTTCTTTTTGTGCTGAGATTAATCAGTGACCATATCCTGGGGTGAGACAAGGGGGAAACAGTAAGTCAGGGTTAGCCAATGAAGGTACCATTGGAAAGATAGTCAAAGCTGGAGAAATTGATGGTTAGCAACAAGTAACTGTGTAAATAGGTTGCTATTCATTTCACAGTTAATCCTGACAAATGTGGAAGCAGCCTCTGAGAAAATAATGCATTTGGATCAGGATTACAGTATAAATAATTTCCTATTGTTGAGCGAAGACTGATCCAATGTAATTCACTTCAAGCAGACCCTGATAAGATCACATATATGATTAAAATTAAATTCTCAGTGCAGAATACTCTTTGTTGCGTATAATTAATGTCAACGGGAATAAGATTAATTAAAAGTTGTTGAATTATGAATTTGTATTTAGATATGAAAATGTTCACAGTTTTTTTTGCAGCCAGCAGGAAAATAATCATCCCCTCGATGTTTTTCATCCTGATGTCATTTGGCTGGGGACACAGGGAGAAAACAAAAGCATTTTTCTTTCTAATAATTGATTTGTATTGAAATAAATACACACAGGTCTATAAAGATTCAGAACGAAAGTGCCACAACACTTTTCCAAAATTCATGTTAAAGGGGAATGTTTTTTCATATCTCGACAAAACCATATCCCCCCTAGCCACAGGACCTGCCAGATGGGAAGGGTTTAGCTGGGGAGACCTCAAAGAGCTCCCAACTTTGACTCTGGGGCCTCATTTAAAGAAAATAGTGATTTTTGGATATCCATGGGACATGCTTAGGCAACATAGAAACTTCTAATTTCAACCTCCTGGCAGCAAGAACCCTAAAGGGCAAGGAGAGTTCACAGAGGGAAGAACAACTGGAAAGGAGAAGACAATTGAAGAGTGGGATTGTCCAGGAAAAGGAGTGGATCAGTGTGACAGATAACAGGGAAGTGAGGAGGAACAAATTGAGTCATTACCAAATAAAGGAGAACATTAATTGGGTGTGGGTCAAAGAGGAAAGGGCAGGAAGTTGAGATTTATTTCCTGTATTGGGTTGGGGCCTAGTCAGAGAGAGGCAGTTATCAGGACGTTGATTGTGCCAGGGATCGGGAATGGGATTTAAGCAGAACCTCATCATCGTGATCGAGATGGATTGAGGCAGCAATTGAGGATTGAGGGAGTGATCAGGATAGGGGATCGAGACAGTAATCAGGACAGGGGTTTGAGTCAGTAATCAGGACATAGATTGGAAAAGGGATTTAAACAGGGTATCAAGGCATTGATCAAGACAGGGGCTTAAGGCAGTGAACTGAGGAGGTGAATGAATAACGGCAGTGATTAGAACAGGAAATTGAGACAGTAGGGGCAATTCTCCCATTCTGACCCGCTAGTTTTTTGGTGGGTTGAAATGGGAGACGCAGGAATCGAGACAGTGTTTGGGACATTAGTCGAGACAGTGATTAGAACAGGAATCGAGGCAGTGATTAGAATAGGAATTGAGACAATGATTGGGATGGGACCCGAGACAGTGATTAGAAAAGGAATCGAGACAGTGATTAGAAAAGGAATCGAGACAGTGATTAGAACATAAGAACATAAGAAATAGGAGCAGGAGTAGGCCATCTAGCCCTTCGAGCCTGCCCCGCCATTCAATAAGATCATGGTTGATCTGTCGTGGCTCAGTTCCACATTCCCGCCCTCTCCCCATAACCCTTAATCCCCTCGCTTATCAAAAACCTATCAACCCGCGTCTTAAAAATATTTAGCGAGGCAGCCTCCACCACTTCAATGGGTAGAGAATTCCAGAGATTCACCACCCTTTGAGTGAAGAAGTTCCTCCTCAACTCCATTCTAAACCGCCCCCCCTTTATCTTGAGGCTGTGCCCCCTAGTCCTACTGTCCTTTCTGAGCGGGAAGAGTCTCTCCACCTCTATCCTATCCATCCCATTCATCATCTTACATGTCTCAATGAGATCTCCCCTCATTCTTCTAAACTCTAACAAGTACAAGCCTAGTTTATTCAGCCTCTCCTCATAGCTCAACCCCCTCAACTCTGGTATCAGCCTAGTAAACCTCCTCTGCACTCCCTCCAAGGCCAAAATATCCTTGCGCAGCTGCGGCGCCCAAAACTGCACACAGTACTCCAGCTGCGGCCTCACCAATGCCCTATACAGCTGCAGCAAGACCTCCCTACTTTTATATTCAATCCCCCTCGCTATGAAGGCCAGCATCCCATTCGCCTTCCTGACCACCTGCTGCACCTGCAGGCTGGGTTTTTGCGACTCATGCACAAGGACCCCGAGGTCCCTCTGCACTGTTGCCTGCTGCAGTTTTTCGCCCCGTAAGTAATAGTCCTTCCTACCATTATTCCTACCAAAGTGGACCACCTCGCACTTGCCAACATTAAATTCCATTTGCCAGTTCCTGGCCCATTCGCCCAGCCTATCTAGATCCTTCTGCAGACTCTCCACACCCTCTGCGCAACTTGCCGTTCCACCAATCTTGTTGTCATCAGCAAATTTCGACACCATACACTCGGTTCCCTCCTCCAGATCATCTATATAAATGGTAAATAGCTGAGGCCCCAGCACCAACCCCTGGGGCACTCCACTAGTCACCAACCGCCAATCAGAAAAGGAATCGAGACAGTGATTAGAAAAGGAATCGAGACAGTGATTAGAAAAGGAATCGAGACAGTGATTAGAAAAGGAATCGAGACAGTGATTAGAAAAGGAATCGAGACAGTGATTAGAAAAGGAATCGAGACAGTGATTAGAAAAGGAATCGAGACAGTGATTAGAAAAGGAATCGAGACAGTGATTAGAACAGGAATCGAGACAGTGATTAGAACAGGAATCGAGACAATGATTGGGACGGGACTCAAGACAGTGATTAGAACAGGAATCGAGGCAGTGATTAAAACAGGAATCAAGACAGTGATTAGAAAAGGAATTGAGACAATGATTGGGAAGGCCAAAATGTGGCAGTGTTTGGGACGGGAAATTGGGACAGTGATTGAGACAGGAATCAAGGCAATGATTGGGATGGGAATCGAGATAGTGATTAGAACAGGAATCAAGACAGTGATTAAAACAAGAATCGAGACAATGATGAGAACAGTTATTGAGACAGTGAATACAACAAGTCGAAGCAGTGATTGGGACGAGAATTGAGATGGTGATTAGTACAGAAATTGAGACAGTGATTGAGAAGGCTAAAATGTGATAGTGATCGGGACAGGAAATCGGGATAGTGACTGGGACAGGAAATCGGGACAGTGATCGGGATGGGAATCGAGAGGTGATTAGTACAGAAATTGAGACAGTGATTGAGAAGGCTAAAATGTGACAGTGATCGGGACAGGAAATCGGGATAGTGACTGGGACAGGAAATCGGGACAGTGATCGGGATGGGAATCGAGAGGTGATTAGTACAGAAATTGAGACAGTGATTGAGAAGGCTAAAATGTGACAGTGATCGGGACAGGAAATCGGGATAGTGACTGGGACAGGAAATCGGGACAGTGATCGGGATGGGAATCGAGAGGTGATTAGTACAGAAATTGAGACAGTGATTGAGAAGGCTAAAATGTGACAGTGATCGGGACAGGAAATCAGGACAGTGATCAGGATGGGAATCGGGAGGTGATTAGAATGGGAATAGAGACAGTGATAGGATTGGGAATCGAGACAGTGATAGGATTGGGAATCGAGACAATGATAGGATTGGGAATTGAGAAAGTGATAGGAATGGGAATTGAGACAGTGATTGAGATGCAGAATCGAGACAGTGATTGGGATGGGGATTGAGACAATGATTAGTACAGGAATCGAGGCAGTGATTGGGACAGGAATTGAGACAGTGATCAGGACCGGATTTGAGACTGTGTTTGGGACAGTGAATCAAAACAGTGATTGAGACAAGAATCGTGACAATAATTGGGAAAGTGAATCGAGAGAATGATTGGGAAAGTGAATCGGGACAATGAATCGAAACTGAACTTTGTTAGGGTTCTTACCCCCCAACCTTGATGCTATGAATGGTTGTATCAGGAGCAAAGACCTCCTGAAGGATGCACTCAAAGGATCATCAGAACTCACAAGCCTCTTCACCTCACCATGGTGGCAATCCACAGAGGGAAGTGAGATTTGAGAAGGTGCATAAGGCAGGAACATACTGATCCCCCGAATATTCTCAGCAATACAGGATGCACTGGCCCAATGGAATGGAACGCTACTCCCCAATCCAAAAGGGTCAGGTGACGTGGTTCCACCTGTTCTCCACCAACTCTCTGCTGTTGTTTGTGTTGATGTGCAACCTTGGACTGCAATGGAGAGGAACACATGAGAATCAGTGTGTCTGTTACTTGGTTGAATCACTGAAGGTACGTGTGAGACTAGCTGTGTTGCTGATAGAGGCATAAGGAGCATGGTTCATGGAGCATCATGAAAGATTCAGCAGTGGATAGTAGGTGTCATTTGAATATTCATTAATTGACCCTGACACATGAGTGAGATCATTAAACTTTTTTCTGCCTTACAACCTGGGCTTGACTCCAGAAATTGACTTCACCTGAAGCCACCCTCTTCCGTTTCCTTTGGAGGGTTTGTCATGTAGATCTCCTGACCCCTTGTGAAAATAATCACCTTTCTCTTCCCCTCAACCTGCCCTAAGGCCCTCGGGCCTTCTGAGAACATGGGATCCCTTTCCCTTACCCGTTGCCCTATTTGCAGCCTCCTTCCGTCCTTGAAACAATCTTGAACTGAAGAGTTCCAGCAGCTGAAATAACACGAGTGCACTTCCCCTTTAAGAGAGGCAGGTTGACTTGAAGAAGTATAGGTTAGCTGCCTCTGACGTCAAGGCAGGCAAGCAATCCCTGCTGTACAACCAGCCAGTCACCACCGCAGTGGGCTGCATGCCACAGTCATTGAGATGAGTAGAGCAGAACAACATTTACATGCTACCTGCCTCACCTTGACCAGGTGCAGGGTAGTCTCACGTCACGACCCCAAGGCCTGCTGAAAGGCCAAATCAGATGTTTAGCCCTGAGAGTAATGGTCGCGAAAGACATGGAGGGAGAAATTTTCCTGTCCTATAGCAGACAGGGGGGTGGGGAGACCACACAAGACCTATTGACCTCAGGTGGGATTTTCCTGTTTTGGGACGAGCGTGGCCAGAAAATCCCACCCACAGAATTCAGGACCACTTTCTGACATCCTCAACTCTTTTCCCTAAAACAAATGACTAAATATTCCAGCTTGAGGTTTCATTCACTGGATCAGTAGAGATGATCTCACAAGACATTTATTATTTTACTTGGAGAAACTTTTTTTTTTCGAAATGAAGCATCTTGCTCACTGTCATTAATCCTGATGTGATTTTAATGCCTTTTCATTTTTCTCTCTTTCTGGTAGAAAAATCAAGAATTTAATTAAAATGGTAATTATATGCTTTGCCTTTCTTCTGTGCTCCACAGTCATAATTTAAATGAATTAAAGATTTAAAATAAGCTGTAGAGGCCTAGAAATATAATTAGGAATTTGATGCTTCATCTCATATTGTACGATGAAATTCTGTACACTTCAAAACAGAAAATTTGATCGAACTGTGTAATAACCATATAATCGTATTCCTTCCACTTTCTGAGCTAACGTCATATGGCAAGAGTCAACATCGCCACTTAAAGCCCTGCTTAGGAGGGAAATACAGCTTGTTTCTGAACTATACAAGAGAGATTGTGGAAAGGGCAATGCCAGCCTCCCATCCATTGACTCTGTCTACACTTCCCGCTGCCTCGGCAAAGCAGCCAGCATAATTAAGAACCCCACGCACCCCGGGCATTCTCTCTTCCACCTTCTTCCGTCAAGAAAAAGATACAAAAGCCTGAGGTCACGTACCAGCTGACTCAAGAACAGCTTCTTCCCTGCTGCTGCCAGACTTTTGAATGGACTTACCTCGCATCATTTTGTTTTTTCGCTACACCCTAGCTATGACTGTAACATTACATTCTGCACTCTCTCCTTCCCTTCTCTATGAATGGTATGCTTTGTCTGTATAGTGCGCAAGAAATTATACTTTTCAGTGTATACTAATATATGCGACAATAATAAATCAAATCAAATTTGGAAAACCCTCTTCCCACCACTCATACCAGAGGTCATTTGGAGGATGGTTATCTTTGCGTCCCGAATATGTTGGGCTGTTATCAAATGGGATGAACTAAATCATTAAAATGTTCCATTTCGACACCACTGATAGTGATTAAAGTTTCAAGGCCTGTCTAACCGACAAGCCCGCTGTGGGTAAAATAAAGAATGTGTGCCAGATTCTCATTGGCGATGGCACAAAGCAGTAATCCAAAAATATCACACATGCTTTGTGATATTCAATCCCAGAAATGGTTCCTTGGGGCCACCCTAAATACGCGCCCACCACCCTCCCAAGCCCCCTACCCCTGTCCACCTCTCACACCGAGAACTAGTGGAACCAATAGATATCACTTGCTCAGCAAGGGATTCAGACCATCTCTAACACCTACGCCCGCCCCTCCATCTCAACATTCCTATCTCCCACACGTATCCTTGTGAATTAATAATTACATTTTTTCATATTATATTTGAATTAAGGATATGACTAATTTTACAAAAGATCGGACTGCCACTGCTGATCTTTTTAAGTAAATTTGTACTTCACTCTGATGCAGTAGAAAGTAATATGACCTCTACTAGGCAAGGACATAAGGCTGTGATTATGCTTCAGTTCTGATAAAAACATTAAGCCATGTCTCCAGTGAGTTCTGAAGGCTTTATTAATGGTTGATCGTACAATTAACCGAGTGGTGATTACACCAGGGAAAGTCTTTCTGTGTATACTGAACGCAGATGTGTAATCCTACCATATACATTAAGGGATAGTCAGAGGATAAACTGCTAAATAAAAAGTAAGTGGAAAAGATGAGAGCGCTTTTATTAACATTTACTAAGCTCAGTTTGGAACAACAGATAAAAGTTAAATTAAATTGGATGCACTACAGATGTTGTAATCCATGACAAATAGTCAAATCTGACAAGCTCTTTCTTGGTTGGTACCAAGGGGGAAACAAATTATCACTTGATTTATTGCTTAAAACGCATATAACGTATCAAACTCCTGGTTTGAATTGAAGTTCAAAACCTTTATTTTGTCCCATGGATATTTCTTCAATGCCAATGGCACAGTGATTAGCACTGTTGTCTCACAGCGCCAGGGACCTGCGTTTGATTCCTGGCTTGGGTCCCAATCTGTGATCCGCACATTCTCCCCATGTCCGTGTGGATTTCCTTCGGGTGCTCCAGTCTGGGAGAAGAGCTAGTTAGGTGCATTGGCCGTGCTAAATTCTCCCTCAGTGTACCCAATTTTCACAGTAACTTCATTGCAGTGTTAATGCCTACTTGTGACATGAATAAATAAACTTTAACTATTGACCTTTGCAAATATGAGATACTGAATGAGCCCTACCAAACCCCCTAGCAAGGCTGGAATCGGTTTTCAGATCCCCTCTCTGCCAGCATTGCTAAAGGGAAGCTTTAAGGTGTGTGATAAATTGAATCCCTCTTCCTAACTAATCAGACATATTTCGATCATATGTCCCAAAGCTAAGTAAAGCCACTTTC
Source organism: Carcharhinus amblyrhynchos (assembly GCF_965287045.1). NCBI lineage: Eukaryota > Metazoa > Chordata > Chondrichthyes > Carcharhiniformes > Carcharhinidae > Carcharhinus > Carcharhinus amblyrhynchos. The sequence continues at coordinate 27,140,328 of NC_137337.1, forward strand.
ATTTTCACGCTGACGGTGTTAATGGTTGGGTGAGTGCTTCAGCTAACTGCAAAAGTGGAAAATTAGTCTGGGTTACTTCTTATTTAGTGTATCTAAAGAGTGGGATGTGACACCATGGAGTGTGATACTCAGGAAAGATTTGTGATCTATTTTTAAGGCAAACCATTCGAAGAAGTTCCTGCCCAACTGGGCAGCTCAATTTTAAAGGTCAAAGTTGAGAGCCAAAGCAGGGAATACCAGAAAGGTGCTGTTCAGTAGTGAAAACGCTGCTTTCCCAGCTCGCTGTAGTAACTTCATATTGAGTCAATTAAAACGAAGGCACAGTTATGTCAGAGACTTGCCTGACAGGATATGGGACTGACAGTCTTGAATTGTATTATTAGTGGCCTTTTGTGGTGAGTGGGAGCTGTTTACTGCAGGGTACACAAGGTCAAGTGAATTATATAAAACAAACAGGACAAAAATTTGTTGCTCAGCCCAACTAGTCCGTTCTGGTGTTTTTAACCCCACACAAGTTGTTCCCACTCTATGGGTGTAACTTTGCCATCCAGCCTGCCACGGGAATCGGAGCAGTTTGAGGGCCGGACAGTGGAAAGGTCCATGGAGCTCGGGTGGGACTTTACAATTTCAGGACGAACGGGCCGTAAAATCCTGCCCAGTCTATCTCAGCTTTTCTGCTGTGTACTGGAGAGACCACAAGGGGAATTTACACGGGCGCTGCCTGGACTGGGGAATTTTTATTATCAGGAAAGATTGGATAAACCAGGGTTATTTTTACTCTGGAGCAGAGGAAGTTGAGATGGCAACTAAATAAGTTACAAAATAATGAGGGGTCTGAATAGAATGGATAGGAAAACTTTTATTTCCTGAGTCAATGACTGGACCTTTACAACTTCTGACCACGGGATGATGTTATAATGATTTTAGAATAGAAACTACCATCTATTTCTAATGGGGGTTTCTGCAGTCCAGCCCCATGCCATTATGAATGGACAGGGATCAGATGGAATTAACCATCCAATTTTGCAGAATCACTTTGAATATTAAGGCTGGCATTCTCTAGCTCTTCACGCCTTGCTGCCACTGCCAGCAAGAATGGACAATGTGGCACTCAGCCAAATCTCCATTCACTGGAGTGGGACCGGAGAATCCCAGCTGCGGGCGAGGTCGGAGAATCCAGCCCTAAATATATCTTGGTATATAAAATGTTCCTGTTTTTTTCTGAACTTATTTAAGAGAAACGTGTCTCTGGACAAATAATAATTTATTTTTTAAAATTTCTCTTTTGAAGCCTCTTGGTTTATCGGTTTATTCTTGGTCACACTATTGTAACTTCCTGGTCCTGGTGCTTGATAGTCTGATAATGCAATATATTAGAAGCATTATTTGTGTGTTGGGATTCAGCTTTGAGTTCCTTTCCCTGTTCTCCCTTAAACTTACAGTTTCATTTCTGCGGTTTGGGGACATTCCACCTAAGTATTACCAGCTGGCTGTCACAGACATCCAGTATCTAGTTTTAAAGTTTAACATCTATTTATTAGTCATAACTAGGCTTGCACTCACACTGCAATGAAGTTATAGTGAAAATCCCCTAGTCGCCACACTCCGGCTCCTGTTTGGGTACACTGAAGGAGAATTTAGCACGGCCAATGCACTTAACCAGCACGTCTTTCAGACTGTGGGAGGAAACCAGAGGAAACCCACGCAGACACGGAGAGAATGTGCAAACTTCAGATAGTGACCCAAGATGAGAATTAAACCCAGGTCCCTGATGCTTGAGGCAGCAGTGCTAACCACTGTGCCACCAAGTCATCCCTAGTGCCTATATAATGTGGCATCAAGAGAGGTTTGGGAACAGATATTTTTACAGGTGCTGAGAGATGGGGCTCAGCTACAGTGGAAGAAAATTCCACACACTGGGAATTATTTGCTACATTCATCAACCAGGAAGCGTGAGATGTGATCATGCCAGAAACCCAAATAGAAAGTTAGAAACAAGAAATGGGAGTAGGCCATTTGGCCCTTCAAGCCTGTTCCACCATTCATTTTGATCGTGGCTGGTTATCAAATCCAATATCCTGATACCACCTTCCCCCCATATCCCATGATCCCTTAGGTGCCAAAAGCTATATCTAATTTCTTCTTGAAATCAGACAATGTTTTGGCCTCAACTACTTTTGTGGTAGTGAATTCCATGGGTGAAGGTATTTCTCCACACCTCAGTTCTAAAAGGTTTAATCTTATGCTCAAACCGTGACCCCCTAGTTCTCGACTCTCCCACCATCAAGAACATTCTTTCTGAATCTACCCTATCGCGTCCTGTTAGAATTTTCTAAGTTTCTATGAGATGGGGGTGGCACGGTGGCACAGTAATTAGCACTGCTGCCTCACAGCGCCAGGGGCCCAGATTTGATTCTGGCCTCAGGTCACTATTTGCATGGAGTTTACACTTTCTCCCCATGTCTGCGTGGATTTCCTCTGGGTGTTCTGGTTTCCTCCCACAGTCCAAAGATGTATGGATTAGGTGGATTGGCCATGCTAAATTGCCCGTTAGTGTCAGGGGGACTTGCTAGTGTAAATGCATCGGGTTTCGGAGATAGGGCCTGAATGGGATTGTTACCAGCACAAGCTCACTGGACTGGATGGATTCCTCCTGCATGGTAGGGATTCTATGATTCTATAAGATCCCCTCTTATTCTTCTAAACTCTAGTGAATATAATCCTAACTGAATTTGTCTCTCCTCAACCTGCCATCCTAGGAATCAGTTTGGTAAACTTTGCAGTACTCCCTTTATAGGAGGGACATCCTTCCTCAGATAAGGGCACGAAAACTGCACACAATACTCAATATTGTAACAGCAATAGGTATGAGGATTCTTGGCAACTAGGACTCTGTAATATGTAACTGGTAAACAACTAATATCAATGGCCTGCACTGTCAAGATGGTTGCAAAATTGTCTGGCTCTGCACCAGACTGGTTGACAATATGGGCAACTGGCATGGAGAAGAAGAAATCCTGTTCGGGGACAATGCACATGATCACAAGAGGGTTGAATTGTTTGGGGGGTGGGGGAGTGGGACCAGGAAGAACACTGCTAAAATCTTATTGCCTTTCACACCAGCAGGATCTTACAGTCCCACCGCCTGGAAATCCACTGGAGAACCCACAGTTCAGATCAGGAACTGAATGATAATAACGATACATAAACTGAGTCAGCCAGAAGTTTATTGGCGAGTAAGTGCCCCTTGATAGCAATGTTGACAACCCCAGCCATCACACTGATAATAATTGAGAGGCAGCTGATGGGGCAATATATTGGCCAGATTGGATTTGTTGCTGTAATTTAGTTTTGAGGATATTCACTAACAAAGGACATGTTCCTTTGTTGGTCACTATAGCTGGCCTGTTGGCCTCTCTTTATTATCGCCAAGAGGACAGTGAAAGCATTTGTCTATATAACCTTTCCAAACCGAAAATGGTACAACATGGATCACCCTCACACGATGGCACAATAGTTAATACTGCTGCCTCACAGCGCCAGGGACCTGGGTTCAATTCCCAGCTTGGGTCACTGTCTTTGTGGAATTTGCACATTCTCCCCGTGTCTGCGTGGGTTTCTTCCAGGGGCTCCACTTTCCTCCTACAGTCTAAAAAACATGCTGGTTAGTTGTATTGGCCATGCTAAATTCTTTCTCAGTGTACCTGGACAGGCACCGGAGTATGGCAACTAGTGGATTTTCACAGTAACTCCATTGCAAGCCTACTTCTGACATTAATAAATAAACTTAAAAAATTAAACCCTCACCATATACCTTTCAAAGAATTGAATTGCAATCTTACTGTGTGGCCAGCTACATGTATTCTGAAACAAAAACAGAAAATCCTGGAAAATCTCAGCAGGTTTCTTAGCATCTGTGCGGAGAGAATAGAGCCAATGTTTGAATCTGGACGTAACTTCATCAGAGCACTGAAACGTTGGCTCCGTTCTCTCTCCACAGATACTGAGATTTTCCAGCATTTTCTGTTTTTGTTTCAGATTCCAGCATCCACTGTATTTTGCTTTTACCTTAGATTTATTCTGAATTAGCAAGGTCAGGCATTCTGCTCTCTTGTAGTCTGTAAGGTACTTGATATAACAATGAGACACTTTACTGCATTGTTTACTTTGGATGAAATCAGATCTAAAGATAGACAAAATAAAATAACTCCACAATTACTTGGTTAAAGAAAGAGATTGAATAATGCATAACCAAACAATTGCCACCAGGCCAGGGACAGAGGAGATTTTAGGACAGAACAACTGGTATAAAGTCTTTTGTAGGAACGTTCATTTAAGTCCATACTCTGGGGACCTAGACTTCATAAATATTAATCTGCAGCCTCATCGCTACCTTGGATGCTCCTTACTGTTCCATTTTCCTCTTATTAGCATGGAGAAGCCTACCTACCCAAGTTATGATGTCTTCTAATATAAGCTGTAATATGCATATCTTCCTTTATTGAATTATCCTTTGCAGTCACATCCTGATACTCAGCGTCATATAATCTGACCATAAGAGCAGTTAGAATTTTTATTATGTATGACTCAATGAAGGACAATGGGGAAGGACAGACACTGTTTGAGTTTTGCTGTTAGCACAAGCTTGTGTGATGAACGCCTTTTCTTTCAGAACAAACCCTGCCACAAGGCCTGGACTCAAGGCCCTGAACCCAGGGTCGGTGCTGCCACATGGCAAGCCAGGCAGACGCCTCAAAAAAGGCAACATTTTTGAGGAGGGTTTTGGTGGGCGTGCGGGGAGGGAGCACAAAAAACTGAACAAAATATTTATGAAATGGTGTAAGTGACAAACAGGCTTCAGCAGTGAGAATGGACAATCCCGATCCATTGACATATGTCCACATATACTGACATACTTACGAATTTCTGTGTATATATGGTACAGTCTATTCCGAAATTTCACATTACATTCTATTAATGTGGGTTTTATAAACTTGTACATCTACATCACCATTCCAAAATTGTAAACTGGTAAGTAATATCAAAGAGTGCAATTTAAGCTAGCGTAATGATTATTGATTGCATAAATTGTGCATAAAATCATTCGGTAACTGTTGAAGGAACACATTGTATTACATCATGTGAATCATATTCCTCATGATAACGTGCATTTCTTCTTGTGTACATCTTGTGAAAAGTATACAATTCCTACAGTGCAGAAGGAGGCCATTCAGCTCATTGAGTCTGCACCAACAATAATCCCACCCAGGCCCTATCCCTGTAACCCCACATATTTACCATATTAACCCCTTTAACCTACGCATCCTGGGACACTGAGGGGCAATTTACCTTGGCAGTTGCACCTATCCCACACATCTTTGGAATGTGGGAGGAAACCGGAGCACCTGGAGGAAACCCATGCAGATACAGGAAGGATGTGCAAACTCCACACAGACAGTGACTCCAAGCTGGGGATTGAACCCAGGTCCTCGCAATGTCAGCAAAATGAAGGAAAAAGTCATTGACTTCAGGAAGCATAATGAAGGACATGCCCCTGTCTACATCAATGGGGATGAAATGGAAATGGTCAAGAGCTTCAAGTTTCTAGATGTCCAGATCACCAACAACCTGTCCTGGTCTCTCCGCGCCAATGCTATAGTTAAGAAAGCCCACCAAAACCCTTACTTCCTCAGAAGGCTAAGGAAATTTGGTATGTCCGCTACTACTCCCAACAACTTTTACAGATGCACCATAGAAAGCATTCTTTCTGGTTGTATCACAGCTCGGTATGGCTCCTGCTCTGTCCAACACTGCAAGGAATTACAAAGGGTCGTGAAGCCCAGTTCATCACGCAAACCAGCCTTCCACCCATTGACTCCATCTACACTTCCCACTGTATTGGAAAAGCAGCCAGCATAACCAAAGGCCCCACGCACCCCAGACATACTCTCTGAAAGCAATTAGAGCTTCTCAAAATAAAGTCCAACAGACTGTTAGGCAGTGTGCCAATGACTACTGGTGACAAGCCTGCCAGAATATCCTTATGTCCTTTGAAACAGGGCATGTATGAAGGGAATTAAAGGCAACAGGCCCCCCAGCAAAGAAAACCTTGTGAAATAAACGCAAAGGAGGTCATTACCAACTGGAATAAACAATGAGAGGACTGGGAGTACGAGCTTGAGTTGTACTCTAGGGAGAATACTGTCATCAAGCAAGCTTCAGACGCAATGGAAAAGCTGCCAGTCATGGCAGAGCTGAGTGTGGCCACTGGAGGAGATTAACAAAACTCCAGTTAATGATGCTGTAACACCTGAACTTGTCAAGCATGGGAAACCAGCAGTCCTGGAGCACCTACACAAACTTCTCTGTCTCTGCTGAAGGCAGGGCAGTGCCCCACAATACGTGTGAGTCGTGATCCTGTATAGCAACAAGGCTGATTGCTGCGGCTGCAACAACGACCGAGGCATCTCTCTGCTGAGCATCGTGGAGAAAGTATTTGCCTATTCCTCCCCTTGCCAAGCTGCGGATCCTGGCTGAACACATCCACCCCAAATCCCAGTGTTGGTTCAGAACTGGGAGATCTAAAATTGACATGGACTGAGTCCAGCAGTTGCAAGAGAAAAGCTGTGAGGAGAAGGAGAGTACTATATACTGCCTTCATCAATCTCACCAAGGCATTCCAGCCTGTGGGCAGAGGCGCTCTGTATAAGCTGCTGAGAAAATTAGCTGCCCTCTGAAGCTGCTCAATGTGATCACCTCTCCCCACGACAACATGATGGACAAGGCCAGCTATGACAGGGCAACATGGAACATGTTGAGTCCTGCAGTGGGGTCATACAGGGTTGTATTCTGGCACGGACATCTTCTTTCCATTGCTGCTGCTTTTAGGGCATCTCACTTGGCTGCCTACACAACCAGAACTGGTGTAAAGCATCAAGATCCAAGACAAAGCTGTGCTAAGTTCTCATCAGAGTGCTGCTCTGTGCCGATGATGCAGCATTCCATAGTGAGGAACACCTTTAGCAGCGGATGGTCAAACTCTCTCTCACACACCTATAAAGTGTTTGCTATGACCATCAGCATCAGGAAGATGATCATTGTGCTCCAGGCTCTGACTATATCACCATCTATCAGCATTGACAATGTGATGCTGCAAGTTGTTGATAACTTCACATATCCACTACAGTCACCAGTAATCTGTCACTTCATGAGGGTGTGGAACAACAGCAACTTGACTGAGAATGCCAAACTGAGAGTCTACCAAGCTTGCATCCTCAACACAATCCTGTAGAGTGGAGAGACCTGGACAGGAGGAAATATTGAGCAATATCCATCTTTGCAGTATCCTTAGCATTCAACCATGTTTCTGCTAAAACTCTCAAATGTGGAGCTTGCACATTCTCCCCATGCCTGCGTGGGTTTCCTCCGGGTGCTCTGGTTTCCTCCCACAGTCTGAAGATGTGCAGGTTAGGTGGACTGGCCATGCCAAATTGCCCCTTGGTGTCTGCAGATGAGTAGGTTGGATGGATTGGCCATGGGAATATGTGGGGTTATGAGATGGAGTAGGGGAGAGGACCTGGGCAAGATACTCTGTCAGGGAGCCGGCACAGACTCAATGGGCCAAATGGCCTTTTCTGCACTGTAAGGTTTCTATAACTCTCCTTATTGGGAGTCCAAATACTTAATTGACGGTAAAGCACTTTGGGATGCTCTGAGGTTGTGTGAGATGCTACAGAACTACAAACCCTTCTCTTTTCTCACGGAACGCTTTGCAGCAGCTGGTCAGATTTGCTCACTGAATCAACAGAAATGTTTTTGATTAATTAGCCGTCTTCACAGTGTTCACCTCAAGCCCTAATTAAAGTTCGCAACAGATTTTAGGGGATTAATGCCTTTGAAATGAGTGGCCGAGCTTGTGGGAGAGAAAACCTGCAGTTTAGTTCACACATTCACACGGTAATCCAGTGAGTAAACCAGCTACAGCAAATTCAAAGCAGAGGCTTTCTGTCCAGCTATCGTTTCCCCTTGAGTTGGCATACCCACAGCAATGCTGGATTCCCATGGACTGTAACCATATGGTTTAACGTTTCTTGTGCCAGTTTGTTTGCAGAGAGTTTAGATATCATCTCAATTAGGAATGATCCTCAGAACATTCCTAAGTCCTGCACAGTATTTCTTGTCAATTTTTTGATTTATCAGTCTGTTTGTGATCTTTCTGGGTGCACAACGTCTTTCAATTATTTCTGAATTCTCTACCTCAGTCTTTTGCAATGATATTGAATACCTCCTAACAGGTTATTCCATTTACCTTCCATTCTTACATCAGAATTTCGAGCCAAATTGATTTGACTGCTTATGACCTTGGAGAGGGTCCAGAGGAGGTTCACGAAAATGATCCGGGGGATGCAAAGCATGACATACAAGGAATATCTGAAGACTCTGGGTCTGTACTCGATGGAGTATAGAAAGGTGAGGGGGGATCTCATTGAAGTTTATAGAATAATGGAAGTTTTGGCTAAGGTGGACATGGGGAAGATGTTTCCATTAGTAGGAGAGACTAGGATCCGAGGGCACAGCCTCACAGCCTTTAGAACCAAAACAAAGAGGAATTTCTTCAGCAGAGATAGATAGGTTTTTGATTGGTAAGGGGATCAAAGGTTACGCGGAAAAAGTGGGGGAATGGGGTTGAGAAACTTAACAGCCATGATTGAAAGGCAGAGCAGACTCAACGGGCCGAATGGCCTAATTCTGCTCCTATATCTTATGGTCTTATGGTCTTATTATGTTTTGATTTCTGAACTCATAGTAGGGTAATCTTTTCTTTTTATTTGTTTTGTATTTTTCCATTTCATCTCGCTTTCCAAGATCAAAAACGTCTGCTGCTGTTCTTGTTAAAATGTAAACCTCAAGCCACTAAACCCTCGAACACCACCTGCAGCATTGACCATGTGGATTTTGTCTACACAGCATAATCCAAGAAGTGGTAGTTCTCGGCGCAATAACTTCCTCCAGGGCTCGGATCATCAAGTTGCAGGGGGATGGGAACGTCCGCAGAGGATTGTGGGCCAGGGTTGTTGTGCAAGCCTGGACAGAACTTGGAGGGGGGGTTGTTGAGTTGGGGGAGGGGTGCGGCATTAGGAGAGAAGAGGAAAAAGAGGTTCAGAGGGAGGGGTCTGTAGATCAATGAGGAGTCCTGAGTGGGTGAGTTAGGTATACTCAGGATACCAGTGATCGGACAGGACAGTGACGGTTAAAGGGGGCAGTGATAGTCAGTAGGGTGGGAGGCTCAGGGTACGGTGATGTTGATTGAAGGAACGCTGAGGGTCATTGGAAGTGATGTGGAACGTGGTGCAGAATCTGTTGCTTGGCAGAATGAAGGGGATATATTTATAATAATGTAGGTGTCTTTTCCAGTCGCTTACTTAAGTAATAAACTACTTCTAGAGAATGGTAGTAAATGATAGTAAATACAATGCTTTTATTCATTTGTACAGGCATCAAGTATCTAGAAGTCAATTTAATGATGCTTAGCCCTGAAAATGAATAGACTATCAAGCTGGTAATTTTGTTCCGGTGCTGACCCTACTGGAGTTGGCAGAGAAACTTGAGGACATCCAAATGACATGAAACCACATTTTGTCCACGTCACTCTGTGTGCCACCACAGGCAGACAGAGAACCTGACTCCTGCTTGCTATTGAGGCAGAAGCATACATGAAAACACACATATTCACAAACATACACACATACAAAGATGAATACATACAAACATATGTCAAAGATGCATATATGCAAATACACATATGCACAAACATACATACATACAAAAACACATACAAAGATGCATGCATGCAAACATACATACATACAAACATACACACATACAAATATAGTGAAGACACCATAGTCTTGCATCGACCATCTTGGACTCTTTCCTTCACTTCCTCTACTTCTGTTTCTCCATTTCTGGCACAGACATTTCACCAAGTCTACTCCTGTCTTTCACTTTATGACAGGAGTTTTCTGTTTGTGTTTTCCACCTCATTGACCCACCTTTTCACTGTTTCTGCACATGTTTAAAAATGGTTACTGAGTAACATCACCCATTCCACGTGAAAGGCCCTGGGCGGGCCGCTGTGCTGGGCGAGTAGTGAGATAGGAAATTTGAGCAATATTGCCGGCCCCATTCTGTCGGTGGAATCAGGCTTGCACCCAAAAAGGGCGCAAGCTAATTTAAATATTAATAACAGCTATGCATGTCATTAATGAGCCTGGGATGCAATTGTCCAGACTTAATTACCTTTCCCACCTCACTGGGGGGGGGGGGGGGGGGCGGGGTTTCCCACTGGCAAGGAACACAGATGGTCCCCACCAATGGGAACAACCTGTGATGGCCTTGTTGGTGGAACCTGAGGCCATTGAAGCCTCCCTAGGTGATCAAGAGCAGGGCTGGGCAGTGCCCCTGGCCAGCCTGATACTCTGGCACTGATCCTCAGGCACCAGACAGTGCCAAATGGATGGGGCCTGAAGGGGTGGCACCTGATGTGGCATGCCTGGGGAAGCAGTGGGGGAGGGCCCCATAGGAGGGGGTAATTCTGTATCAGAGTGAGGGCTGGCCAGTGGGGCTGATGATGGGGGGTTGGGGCGGGTGATCAGGGATTGTGGTTGGTGATTGAGGGTTGGGGTTGGGGCTGGCATTTGGGGATTGGGGCCAGAAATTGGGGGTTGGGGTGGGTGATGGAGGATTTGGATGGGTGATTGGGGGGGTCTATGGAGGGAGATGGGGGCAATGTCCAATGTGGTGGGGGTGGGGGGTGTTCGGCACCTGTGCAATGGCACCCCTAGCAGTCTAGTTAGTTTCCCTGCATGAATAAGTTCTGCCCACTCCCCTTGCTGGTGGGAATCACATTATGGGCTCTGTACAGAGTGCTGTAAATCACTACCACCTACATCATTGGGAAAATGGACAAGAAAAAGTATCATTTGCTCGCCCATTCAACAATTACATTTTTTCTGAGAAAATTTCAGCCCATCTGTCCAATGTGTTAATTCTTAATTTTCTTCACAGTTGCTGCCTGACCTGCTACCTGAGATTTTATCAGTTCTCTGGAAAGGCACTGGGAGAGTTGGGAAAATGGCAACAGAAGGCATGGACGTTTTCCCACTACTGCTGGTTATTTTGAGAGGCAGGAACGGTTGTTGTTCGGCTGTTCATGGACCAGAGTTGCGCAGGCAACTTAGGCAGTTAACTGACCTTTCAAAAGTTATTTTACATGCTCACCCATATTTTACTGGCATCAGAATGGTGCCCACAGTGTGGGGAGACTGCCAGGTACATCATGATGGCCTCCTAATAACTTCCTTGGGGGTGGGGGGAGGGGGATGTGGAATGACCATCCTAACAGGTGGCAGAGTGTAGTGAATAGGGGATGTTCACTTCATTGCAGTGTTAATGTAAACCTACTTGTAACACTAATAACTAAACTTTAAAAAGAAACTTGAATAATTGTTTCTTATATCTACTCTACATGTTTTTCATTTCCAATGCCTCCTCAGCCTTTTCCACAGCTGCCAACAAGCCTTCGCTTTAGTTCTTTCTGGTGAGGGACTTTGTCAAATACTTTTCCAAAGTCAAGGTACATTCTACAAGGTTTCCTTCCTCAAGCAACACCATTAGTTTTCCAGAAATTTCAATTAATTCGTTAGACATGACTTTCCCTTCAAGAGCGCAGTTTAGCCTTTGTTTATTGCCTTCTGTGTTGATAGATGATCCTGAATGGCTTGCATTGTAACACATTCCTGCGTCTTTTACCATTATTGATGTTAAGCTAACTGTCCTATAATTCTTAGGGTCACGCTGTCCTTTGGAGAAGATTGAAATCATATTCATTATTTTCAATGCTCCCACTATTATATATGATACCAGTCCTCGAGCCTCAAGCTTCACCTTGCCTAACTCCATTGAATCACTCATAAGTAATGATGTTCACAATAAACTCCTCAAAGGATATCAGTGGCGTTAAGATTTGTGAGGCCTCTTCAGATGCCAATTTGTTTGTGAATGTGCCAATTCGGCTTACAAGCTGAAAAGGAGCGTTGAGGTGATGAACATATGCACTGACATTCAAACAGCAGCCAAGGGGGAACCTTCCAAGGTGTACCTGTCTCTATATAGGCAGCAGGTGAAAAGAGGAGGAACTATCAGTATGACAGGGAGCTGGCAAGAAATTGCCGAATCCTGCATTTAACTTGAGCATGTTTATTACTCTGTGACAACTCACCATTTCTCCCAGGGTCAGATAGAACAGTGGTTAGCATTGCTGCCTCACAGCGCCAGGGACCCGGGTTCAATTCTGGCCTCGGGTGACTGTCAGAGCGGAGTTTGCACATTTTCCCTGTGTCTGCATGGGTTTCCTCCAGGTGCTCCGGTTTCCTCCCACAGTCCAAAGATGTGCAGGCTAGGTTAAATGTCCATGCTAAATTGTCCCCTGGAGTCCCAGGAGGTGCATGCAGGTAAGGGGAGATTAGGGGATAGGTAAGTGAGGTTATAGAGATAGGGCCTGGATAAGAACATAAGAACATAAGAACATAAGAAATAGGAGCAGGAGTAGGCCATCTGGCCCTTCGAGCCTGCCCCGCCATTCAATAAGATCATGGCTGATCTGTCGTGGCTCAGTTCCACTTTCCCGCCCTCTCCCCATAACCCTTAATCCCCTCTCTTATCAAAAACCCATCAACCCGCTTCTTAAAAATATTTAGCGAGGCAGCCTCCACCACTTCAATGGGCAGAGAATTCCAGATATTCACCACCCTTTGAGTGAAGATGATCTATCGGAAAGTTGGTGCAGACTCGATGTGTTGAATGACCTCCTTCTGCACTATAGAGCTTCTGTGAAGCTGGATCCTTTCTATAAAATTTATTAGATGTAACCATCTCTGCAGGGCCATCATTTATTGCCCACCTCTAACTACTTTGGAGCTGAATGGCTTGCTGGGCTATTTCAGAGGGCATTTTAAGAATCATTGAAGCATAGAATGCCTACTGTTACAGGGCAATATCAGGTTTCTCCTATATTTTAATTGCAATGTCCGTTCATATGTTGTTTGATTTCAGTGTAATACGTGGTGCAAGCCCAGACAGCCAGACCTCATCAGAGGGAAGGAAAGGGTTAACACAGCCAGCTAGAGGCCTGTTGTGCCAATAGATAATGATTAATGCATGCTATCAACTTCTAATGTGCAGGAGATCTTTCCAAATTATCACGACAATGGGAGAACCGGCATTAAGAAAGCCAGGCTCCATACAGTCTAGGGAGCTCATAGTCTTTTGGAAAACATGATCATCTAGCAGAGGGCGAGCGATTAACACATCATTGTAAATTGGTTGGGCAAATACAATGCTTTGACATTCTAATCGGGTAAATGGAAATGTCCAGAGAAATGATTAACAGAGATGTACTGAACAACATATGAGATGAGAAGAACCATCTTCTGTCCAACTTGAAGAATTAATATGCTAATGTAAACCTTTGCACTTGAAAAAGCATAATAGCCTGTTACGAATCTACGATGGGCAGAGAGAACTCGCAGGTCTGAGTTCATCTCTCCCTCATGCATATGGAATAAAAACTTTTCTTGAAGTTTGACACAGTCTCCAAGGCTTGACTCGTTTTATTTCCCTCTGACATCTACAGTGCAAGAGGAGGCCATTCAGCCCATCAAACCTGTACTGACAATAATCCCACCCAGGCCCTATCCCCATAAACCGATGCATTAACCCACTAGTCTCCCTGATATTAAGGGGCAATTTATCATGGCCAATCTACCTAACCTGTGCATTTTTGGACTATGGGAGGAAACCGGAGCACCCGGAGGAAACCCATGCAGACACGGGGAGAATGTGTAAACTCCACACAGACAGTGACCCAAGGCCAGAATTGAACCCAGGTCCCTGGCATCTGTGAGGCAGCAGTGCTAACCACTGTGCCACTGTGCCGCCCAAAGTGTCAACCACATTGCTGTAGGTCTTAAATCACATATAGGTCAGGCTGGACAACGATGTCAGATTTCAATGCCTGACTTTTATTGGTATGGTAGGATTCAAAACTGAGTTTTACCCTGGGTCACTGGGTTTCCTGTCCAGTGGTGATATTACTACAGCACTGTCTCCCCTGAAATTCCACCATCTTGAAAGTGGTTTAAAGTGACACTGTGCCAGGGACTTGGATTCAATTCCAGTCTTTGTGGAGTTTGCACGTTCTCCCTGTGTCTACATGTACCTGAAAGAACCCCCCCGTGTCTACATGTATTTCCTCTGGGTGCTCCGGTTTCCTCCCACATTCCAAAGATGTGCAGATGAAGTGGATTGGCCATGCTAAACGCATAGGGGAAAAGGGCTGGGGATGAGCCTGAATAAGATGTTCAGAAAGGTAGTGCAGACTTAGTGGGCCGAATGGCCTTCTTCTGCTGCGTAGAGATTCTAAAACCCCTACTAAAAGACTGTTTCTAAAAGACAAGGTGAAGTTTTAAACATGGATACATGGATATAGTGCACATGTGCCCTAGATTTTAGAAACTTACAGATAAAGCAAAGAAGGAAGATGGTAAGAAGACAGGCAGCTGCTTCTGTGCCTAAGTGAAAGGTCTTTGTGCACGGCTGTTCCTTCCGTTGCTTTGTGGGTTATTTCTGCTTTCTTCAGGTTTTTTTTTGCTTTTGATCTTCAGTTTCCTGCTGTCAGTCTTCTTTGGAACACTGAAACAATGAACACAACTCTCCCTTGGACCTTTGGTTTGAAACGAGAAAACCAGCAGTTGCAGCATAGAGTTAAACTATTGAACTCAGGTACAGTAGCATAGAGTTAAATTATTGAACCAGAAATTTGGACAAATGATCCATGAAATATGAATTCAATTCCTGCCATGGTAGCTGGGGAATTTTAATTTAGTTAATTAAATGAATCTGAAATGGAAGGCTTGTTTCAGTGACGGTGAACATGAAACTGCTGGTCTGTCTTAAAAACGCACCTGGTTCACTAATGTCCCTTTGGGAAGGAAATCTACTGTTCTTGCCTGGCCTATGTGTTACCCTAGATCCATGGCCTTTGATCAAATGACCTCTCAATGGTCCAAAAAGTTACTCAATTATGTAGTGACAGACAATAAATAATGAGCTTGCCTGTCCTGGCCACATTCCATGAAATGAGTGAATAAAAATTGTTCCGTTCATCCACCTGCCGTACCACTGGATGAATGCAAAGCTCTAGAGGAGGCGATTCTCCCAGCACAGGATGTACAGACAAAGGATTAGCTGCCCATTTGGCAGTGGCCATTTTACACACTAAATAGAACATGGTGTCAGAAACATGTAGAGGATTGAATGGGTTCTGAAAGTTGCTCGAGAGCCAGCAGCTGTGAAAAACAGCAGAGAATAATTATTACAAGGGCAAACTGCAGCTTTGTACAGGACATTGACTGCTGGGTGAGTCATGATGGTGTTGAACATTCCTGTACCTGTTCCTATGGAGGTGAGGGGTATTAGAAACTGAATTAAAAAATTCTTCCAGAATTAGCAGATTGCCACAAAGTTAAACAAGAAACCCGAACAAGAAAGGGTAGCAGCTCAATGCTGGAGCAAGAGCGCTGCAAGCTGTATTGCACTTTAAATTCACTGAGGAGTAGATAAGGCAGAATTATAGGTTGGGAATTTCTGACTGCACTCACTGGAAAATCTTGCCAGTGGTCAATGGATCTTTGCATGGTCTGATTCCTGTGGCGGACGGGATGAGAAAGTTCCCTCCACAACATCTTAGAGACCTTGAAGACACACAATGTACTATCTCCTAATTTTATTTATGAACACACGTGTTTGATACTGGGGGCAGGAAGAGAATCAATCTCTTGACTGCGCTGAAACATTCATTTTCAATTTCACTTTCAACTGATACCTTTGTATACTCACTTTACAGTGTTCAAATCCTCATTTTATTATGTATGTGGACACTCATGCAGACATTTATTAAATGAACATTGCTCACTCATTTAAAAAATTATGTATGAATGAATAATAACAATGAAAGAAAGAAAATTACCCAGACTTTAATTAAATATATGTTAGAAACAATTCCAATGCATGAAAAAAAGTGTTCATCTTGAATCTTGTGAGTTTGGACAACTGAAGGATGATTTTTTTAGAGATCAGAATACCTCAGGAAGAAGAGATCTTGCTCTGAGAAAATGTCTGCTGAGACAATGCAATGCAGAATCTCTGAAGTGGTCAGTCATCAGCTGAAGGGCACTGATGGGAAAGCTGACACAGTTTTGCTCTATATAAGATGAAGTCCAAGCCTTCCAGACACAAGTCAAGGGAGAAAGAGACATCAAGGATATGGTTGCACAAGTGTCAAATGGAGATGATTCTGATGAATCACCCGATAGGCTAGAACAGGTTGGCCCCATCAAGCTTGAGGTCAAAATGGATTGTGACTGTTGAAATGATGACTGCAGACTCAGAATCATAGAAGCCCGACAGTGCAGAAAGAGGCCATTTGGCCCATCCAGTCTGCACCTACTCTCCAACAGAGAATCTTACCCAGGCACCCACCCCCTTGTCCTTTCCCCGTGCATTTACCCCTGCTCATTCCCTGAACCGCCACACCTCGGGACACTAAGGGGCAATTTAGCAAGGTGAATCCACATAACTTGTACATCTTTGGACTGTGGGAGGAAATTGGGGCACCCAGGGAAAATCTATGCAGACACAGAAGAAGAGCATCAAGTTAATGTGAAATGATAGATACCAGTGCTATGTGCCATATCACCAGCTTCACAAACTGTTCAAAAATTGATCAAGATGGCGATCCATAAATGAAGCCACTGTAAATAATCTAGGGCTCTACAGTGGAAAGATGCTCACCCCAAGAGGTCAAAGTCCAACATAATGGGAAGGAAGACCTGCAGTTCCAAATAGTAGATTCTGAAGTCCTCTCATCTTAAGGCTGAAGCAAGTTTAAAACGGGGACCAGTAACTCTCCAAATACCAGTAGAGGTTTGCAGTGCTTTGCAAGACACCAAGCCATTGACTGCTGAACAGATCCTGCCAAATGACAAAGATAATTTTCACAGACCAACAGCCACCACCATCCCATAACCTGCCACTGTCCCTATCTGCTCTGCTTGGTTCAGGTTTCCCACCCAGCAGCCTCTACTTGAATCAGGTTGCCAGAGAGTGGGAAACTAATAGAATAACATTAAATGGAGCCGCTGCAGTTAAAAACTGCAGGACATTTAGGAAACTTGTTCTTCCAGGTTTGCTGAACTTCCAAGCCACTCCTCTCACCAACCCCCCACCTCCCCTCCCCCCATACCCCAACCTCACCCAACTACCCCCCCTCCCACCTCCCACTGCACAGGACACATCTCTGCGTTCACAAGCCAGTGTGTGCTTGCATACACTTCTACATATAGGACACAGCTTATATAGATATATCACTGCTTACACACTAATGAGAAATTTAAATATTCTGTGAACATACAGCTGTCATTGGAAATGATAACATTTGTTAATCAGTAACAGGATAATTATTGGCATCAGGATTCTACATGCAACGGATTATTTTAATAAGATTTATGTCAAGGCAGTAAAGCAGTGGTACTGAGTATGCGAGTGTGGTAGCTACGTTTACTGGCCAGGGACACATATTTAAAAGAACCTGTATTCAAATCCCATTGCTGCACTTTGAACATTTGAATTTGGTTAGAAATAAAGACTGGCATCAGTAAACTTGACCATGAAGCTGCTGGAACGTCATAAAAAGGTAGAAAACTAAAAGTTGATGAGTGTTTAATATTCCTCGAATGGATTGCAGCATGCCATCAGGAGAAGGGAAGTGTGTCATGTGATCCAGTCTCAGTTTCACCAAGACCTGCGAGCAGAGAACAGCACGCACAGCTCTGTTGCTGATTTAACCAACCAAGTAAACGAACTCAAATTAACTTCGGGACAAATTAAAAGGGGCAGCTCCGCAAAAAGGAAGGGGGGCCAGCCTGAACAAAAAAACTAAAGGAAACTTAAAACATCAAATTAAAATGTGATTGTTGGGGTCAATAACACACCCCCACCCCTGTGGTGCCCAGCAGGCGTGGAAGGCGTCAACTACGCCCGTGGATACCGCATGCTCCCTCTCCAGGGACACCTGGCCGTGAATGTAGCCATGGTAGAGGGGCAGACAGTGGGACTCATCAGGTAGTTCAACCTCTAGCAAGCAAACCTCATTAGCCTGGCTGAAGCCATCACAATGTGGCTGTTCATGGTGGGATAACATACATTATATAAAAGGTGTAAAGTGGACAAGGTTACGGAATGACCTGGCTGCCTTGAAACAAATGCTGCAGAGAAAGGAAATGCCTAAATCTAAAATGGATGGAACTCATACCAGTAACAGTCAGAATACTTCACAGAGAGGTAAATTATCAGAAAAGAAACTGTAGTTTCAGGGAATCACACAATAAAATCCTTTGTCCAAAGTATACAGATTTTCAATCTAATTTTTGCTTATAAACTAATTTGTAGTTAAAGAGAGAGAAGGGAATCTGTTCATTCTATATTAATCGTAGTCTGGCGATAGGCATTTCAATCCATGAACATACATTCTTGTGTACCTAGAATTAATGAATGAAACATAACATGTTACCTAATGATGAGTGATTAACCCTTTTGTATGAATGAAAATTACAATAGTGAGGAGAGGGTACGGAGGGACACAGACAGATTTGATTAGTCAGCAAGAATCTAGCAGAAGGAAAATTAAGTTACAAATTAAGAAGTTATCCATCCTGATAGGAAATATAAAAAAGTAGAATATCTTTTTGGGTGCTGAGAGACTGGGGAATCTTTGTATTCAAAGGGAACTGGGTGGTTCTTATACATGCATCAGAAAAAGTTAGCAAGCAGGTTCCATTCAATGGGAGAGATATGTGGTATGCCAGCTTTTGATGCAAAGGAATTGGAGTATGAGTGTGAAACAGTCTTACTACAGTAACACACAACATTACTCAGGCCACAACTGGAGTACTGGCTGTAGCTTTAATCCTCTTACGAAAGGAAGGACAGACTTTTCTTAGAGATAGTGCAATGAACATTCACTGGTCCCTGAGTTGCAAGGATTGTCTGATGAGGAGAGATTAAGTAGACCAGGTTGAGGTACCCTATGGTTTAGAGGAATGAATGGTGACTAATTAAAACATATGATCTTTTTATGTGGCTTGACAGGGAAGCTACGGAGAAAATGACTGTCCTGGCTAGGGAATTGAGAACATGGGTTCACATTCTCAGAATAAGAGGCTTGTCATTTAGGACAGAGATAAGAAGAAATCTCTTCACTCAAAGGATTGTGAATCATTGAGATTCTGAGATTCTCTACCCCGGGGAACTGTGGGTGTTCAATCAGTAAGTATATTGAAGCCAGATGTTGACAAATCCTTGGGTATGAAGAGAATTAAGCGTAGCGGGACAGTGTGGAAGAGTGTTGTTGAGTTAGAGTATCCGTTGTGATCTTGCCTAATGAGGCAGTAGGCTTGAATGGTCAAATGGGCCACTCTTGTTCCTATTTCTTCAGTTATTATTTACTCTATTTCACAAAACTAGCAGAGAAGGTAAAAGTGGAGACTATTTATTTACAAATACATTACAAACACGCACGTCCTAAGCCAGCCAGCATGACTTCAGTCTATTCTTATATACAGGAGCACAAGTATATCCTCAGTCAATGCCTATCGCCAGACTACAATTAATATAGAATGAACAGATTCCCTTCTCTCTCTTTAACTACAAATTAGTTTATAAGCACTTTTAAAAAAAATTAGATTGAAAATCTGTATATTTTGGACAAAGGATTTTATTGTGTGATTCCCAGACACTACAGTTTCTTCACAGATAATTTACCTCTCTGTGAAGTATTCTGACTGTTACTGGTATTTTAGATTTAGGGATTTCCTTTCTCTGTAGCATTTGTTTCAAGGCAGCCAGGTCATTCCATAACCTTATCCACTTTACACCTTTTATATAATGTACATTATCCCACAACAAACAGCCACATTGTGATGGCTTCAGCCAGGCTAATGAGGTTGGCTTGCTAGAGGTTGAACTACCTGATGAGTCCTACTGTCTGCCCCTCTACCATGGCTACATTCGTGGCCAGGTGTCTCTGGAGATGGAGCATGCGGTGTCCACGGGCACAGTTGACGCCTTCCACGCCCGCTGGGCACCGCAGGGGTGGGGGTTGTTATTGACTCCAACAATCACATTTTTATTTGATGTTTAAAGTTTCTTTTAGTTTCTTTGCTCGGGCAGGCCCCCTTCCTTTTTGGGGAGCTGCCCCTTTTAATTTGTCCCTAAGTTAATTTGAGTTCGTTTACTTGATTGGTGCCTAAAAGAGATACCTGATGAGTCCTAATTGATGGTTAAATCGGGGAGCCTCATGCTCCTTATTTAAAGCAGGTGTGTCAGACTCCCAACCTGCAATCAGCAGGAAACAACTGGAGAGCTGGCTGTGTACAGATGTATGGTGTAAATAGAGTAACTTAGTGATGGAACTTACACCTCCGTGGAGTTATTACACACATACACAGCATTCAATGCATACACTATCATCAATTATACAGAATTTCAGGTGAAATCTTTGGCAAATAGAATCCTGTATCTATTTATTCCACAGAAGTCAGTATTTCAGAAATCAGGGTAGTTTAACCAATCATTTTCATTTTCTTAGCTTTAAGTTTATTTCCTAGTGTCACAAGTAGGCTTGCACTATTACCGCAATAAAGTTACAGTAAAAATCTCCTGGTCACCAGCACCTGTTCAGGTACACTGAGGGAGAATTTAGCATGGCCAATGAACCTAACCAGCACGTCTTTCAGGGCTGTGGGAGGAAACCAAAGCACCCGGAGGAAACCCATGCAGACATGGGGAGAACGTGCAGACTTTACACAGACAGTGACCCAAGCCAGAATCAAACCCGGGTCACAGGTCCACTGCTGTGAGGCAGTAGTTGTGAAGCAGCAACCTCCATTCCTCTGTCCAAAGTGCATAACCTCACATTTTTCAACTTTGTATTCCATCTGCCACTTCTTTGCCCACTCTCCTAACCTATCCAAGTCCTTCTGCAGCCCCCCCACCCTGCTTCCTCAATAATACCTGTCTCTTGACATATCTTTGTATCATCTGCAAACTTAGTAATAATGCCTTCAGTTGTTGCATGTGATTCTGGAGGAATTGAAGCTAAGAAAGGATGGGAACTAGGAAAGAATTAAGGAATTTAGCTGAGTTATGAGGGTGTGGTGGGAGTGTTCAGCAGGAAGTGGGAAATGTATAGCTGTCAATGCTGGAAGGAAAAGAAGCTATCTTGGCAACAGGCCACATTAAAAGCTCACAATAATATCAAGGTCGCACATGACTAGTATGAACGTAATTGATCAAAGTAGTTGATAGAGCTAAAACCTGAAACATATAGTTGTTGGCAGGAATTCAGTTTGATAACAAAAAGCTGTGAGAAGTTAAAAGCAAATAAAAGGCTTACTTAACATCTTTCATGATTTCAGAACATCCCACAGTGCTTTATAACCAATGAGGTACTTTTGAATTGTGGGCCTAAATTTTTCAGCTGAAGGGGTTGGCAGGGAACACATTCCCGAAACCTCTGAATGCAGTGGAACAAGTAGGAGAGGAACCACAAGGAAGCAATTTCACAAAATGGAAAGGTGAAAAGAACAATGGGAGGTCAACAATGTAAAAAGAAGTTGACAGGATGAAAAGGGCAAAGAGTTCCACAGGGTGCGATCTTTCCAAAAACTGTCACAGTATCAGGTTCAGATAAAAACTGGCATGCTGCACAGCCAAGTTTTCTATCCAGATTTTCTGGCACATTGTGCCGTCACTCTAGCAGGGTTGGGCCTGATAAATTTTGATTTGATTTGGTTTGATTTGATTTATTATTGTCCCATGTATTAACATACAGTGAAAAGTATTGTTTTTTGCGCATTATACAGATGAAACATACCATTCATAGTGTCAGGGAGGGGTAGTATCCCTGGTGGGGGAGCATGTCGCGTCCTTTTCAGGGCAGTTTGTCCACCCTTTGTCCCCACCTGGCACTCAGCTCTCACCTGTGGCTTCCCGTAACTGTTTGTATGCGACAGTGGCCACACCCCAGGCAACGGCTTCGACAAGCCGGCTAAACCAGGCGAAGGTAGCCAACAGGTCTCAACCCTTGGCGAGACAGGGAGATGTCTATCCCAGCATGTGAAGACAGACTCTGGTGGATTGAGTGGACGAGATCAATGGAAGGTCCAATGGTCAAGAAGGCGGTCTCTGCAAGCGTTGTGGAACCTGAAGAGCAGGACAAGACACAGAAGACGTCCTGGTCATCCACTGCACCTAGTCCCATCTCCAGCTGTCTTGACTCTTGTCTTGCCACTGGATCGAGATGGGAATTGGGAAGAGAGAGGGAGGCTGACGCAACTCTCCCTCATTTTAATCCAAATCAAGAGCTAGTTGCAACACTATCATCACCATCATCATCGTCTTGTTCAACCTTTGAAGCCCTGTGGCAATGGGCGAGTGACAAAGCAGCGGGTGCAGATACACTGGGAGCTGCAGTCACAGACCTGCACGCAGGCGGCTCAGGTCTAATGGTCGTTTTCCACTGACCAAAGCAGCAGTGAAACTCGGTGTCTACCTGGGCGACTGAGCAGTCCTCTTCAGGAATGCACTGCTCACCTCCGCAGAATGAGGAAGGGGCTAGAAAAGATGCCCTAAACATTGCCTGCTTCACTACACCCTGGCCAGTTTACCACGGCTGGCGGGGATCCCACCTTGCGGTCGAGAAAACAAAATTAAAACACAAGGTGTCACCACTCACCGTTGGCACTTGGAACGTGCACACGCTTTTGGACAACCCTACAGCAGACAGACCAGAGAGAAGGATAGCCTTAGTTGCCAGAGAGCTTGCAAGATACAACATTGACATTGCAGCCCTGAGTGAAACTCGTCTTGCCAACGTAGGTCAGTTGACTGAAACTGGAGGTCGATACACTTTTTTCTGGAGCGGTCACAGCAGCGATGAGCGTCGTGATGCTGGAATTGGATTCACCGTCAGGAATCACCTTGTTTGGAAGCTTGCTAGTCTACCCAAGGGTGTGAACGACTGGCTTATGACATTACAGCTTCCATTACAGAACAGAAGTCAAGCCACCCTGATCAGCTCCTATGCCCCTACAATGAACAACCCAGACGAGATGAAAAACAAATTCTATGAAGAACTAGATGCCCTACTATCAGCAGTGAGCAGTACTGACAAGCTGATCTTGCTTGGCGATTTCAATTCAAGAGTAGGGTGTGTCTCTGCAATCTGGCAGGGTGTCATTGGGAGGCATGGAGTGGGCAAGTCTAACAGTAACGGCCTACTTTTAATAAAGGCTTGTACAGCACATGACCTCCTCATCACCAACACAACCTTCCATCTGCCTACCCGTAACAAGATGGGCGAATGGGCCAGGAAATGGCAAATGGAATTTAATGTTGGCAAGAGTGAGGTGGTCCACTTTGGTAGGAATAATGGTAGGAAGGACTATTACTTACGGGGCAAAAAACTGCAGCAGGCGATGGTGCAGAGGGACCTCGGGGTCCTTGTGCATGAGTCGCAAAAACCCAACTTGCAGGTGCAGCAGGTGGTCAGGAAGGGGAATGGGATGCTGGCCTTCATAGCGAGGGGGATTGAATATAAAAGTAGGGAGGTCTTGCTGCAGCTGTATAGGGCATTGGTGAGGCCACAGCTGGAGTACTGTGTGCAGTTTTGGGCGCCGCACATGCGCAAAGATATTTTGGCCTTGGAGGGAGTGCAGAGGAGGTTTACTAGGCTGATACCGGAGTTGAGGGGGTTGAGCTATGAGGAGAGGCTGAATAAATTAGGTTTGTACTCGTTAGAGTTTAGAAGATTGAGGGGAGATCTCATTGAGACGTATATGATGATGAATGGGATGGATAGGATAGAGGTGGAGAGACTCTTCCCACTCAAAAAAGACAGTAGGACTAGGGGGCACAGCCTCAAGATAAAGGGGGGGCAGTTTAGAACGGAGTTGAGGAGGAACTTCTTCACTCAAAGGGTGGTGAATCTCTGGAATTCTCTGCCCGTTGAAGTGGTGGAGGCTGCCTCGCTAAGTATTTTTAAGACGCGGGTTGATGGGTTTTTGATAAGAGAGGGGATTAAGGGTTATGGGGAGAGGGCGGGAAGGTGGAACTGAGCCACGACAGATCAGCCATGATCTTATTGAATGGTGGGGCAGGCTCGAAGGGCTAGATGGCCTACTCCTGCTCCTATTTCTTATGTTCTTATGTTCTTATGTTCCTTCCTCCAAATCGTTCATGTGTATTGTGAACAGTTGTGGTCCCAGCACCAACCCCTGAGGCACACCACTAGCCATCGGCTGCCACCCTGAAAAATACCCCTTTATCTCCACTCTCTGCTTCAGCCAGTCAGGCAACCCTCTATCCATGCCAGGATTTTACCCCTAACACCATGGGCTCTTAACTTGTTTTACAATCTCCTATGCAGCACCTCGTCAAAGGCCTTCTGGAAATCTAAATAAATCACATCCACTGTTTCTTCTTTATCTAACTTCCTTATTATCAACTTCCCTTTCCATAGTTCCTTATTCCAATGGGCAAACATGAGCTGCAGCTGCACGTCGTTCAATTAAATGTTAATTTTCTCTTCTCTGGGTCTGCTTTAATCAAGACCTGTGATTTTCATACAGCTTTCCCTGTGTGACTGAGATACAATGCAGAGATGCAGGGTGGAGATACAGCATGTAGCTTATGTGATTTTTAAACTTGTGTGTTTATTAACCCTTTCAACCCTTCCCCCACTCCCACCACAGTATTCCCCACCACCCTCCCCCCAAGAAATCCGATCCATGCGGAATGCAGCTGGGAATTCTCCCATCTCTGCATACTCAATCTGGGAGAGGAAAGCTGGGCCTAAGAGATACATCAGCTGTTATAAACCTAAGCAACTTGCTTCATAACGTGGCACTGACCCCAAATATTTAATAGCTGCTTTCGGAAGAAATGAATCAATTTGGACCAGCTGTGATAGACATTGTTTTAGTTTAACAAGGTCTCTGGGGAAATTCTCGTCCACCAACAATAGTCCAAGAAGAAGCCCCAGTGAAATATTCCATGCAGTATCAATTCCAGTGATGTTTAAAGAATTGGTTCCTGCAATTTTGGGACTAGCAATCACTGACAGACCATGATGAAACTTGCCCTTTCAATTACTACAATGTTGTCTTCATTAGAAATCATGGGGTCAAGAACTTGGACCATTGCCTCAGATTTGGCTGGAGTGTGGCATCATGCCCTGAAGTGAGATATTCAATGGAATTCTATCGCCCTGCCTGCCAGGGGAATCGGAGGCAGCGAGGGGCGGACAATGGGAAGTTCCATTGACCTCAGGCGAGATTCCCCTGGGGCGCGGAAGGGGAAAGTTTTCTCCCTCAGCTTTCTACTGGAACATGCCTTGAGCTGTAAGTTGCTGGAAATACAAAGGACAACAGATCATCTCAGTGAAGGGACAGCCTAATAGTCTATCCCCTTACCAATTCGATTCCTGGCCTTGGTCACTGTCCGCATGGAGTTTGTCTGTTCGCCCCACGTCTATGTGGGTTTCCTCCGGGTGCTCCAGTTTCTTCCCAGGATTTGTGATTGGGTTGATTGACCATGCTAAATTGCCCCTTGGTATCAGAGGGATTAGTAAGATAAATACATGGGGTCACAGGGATAGGGCCTGGGTGGGATTGTTGTCAATGCCAACTCGATGGGCCCAATGGCCTCCTTCTGCACTTTTGGAATTCTATGATCATATGTTTCTAAATGAGATTTCAGCATTTAAAAACAAACAGAGGAATGCTGGATAAGGGAATATTGTGAATTCAAAGGAAGGAAGGATTGGATTCAGGCTAAGAGAAAGAAATAGAAATACAATGAAAAAATGTCTTTAAATTGTTTATTTTTTAGTATTTCCAACAGTGGTTTCCTCCACACTTCAGATTGTTGCTTTTCTGGTCTAAAGAGGTTGATTGGCAATGTGGAAACATAAATCTCATTAAAAAAAGGTACTTATGCTGTTAAGTACTACTAAGAAGATTTATACATTAATAACAGTGAGTGCCATTAAGTTGGAAGCAAATTCTTGGTCAGTGTTGGGTGACATGAATCAAGCCTACCCCATGGACACAGGCAACCCATGCAGCATGCTGGGGTTGGGGGAGGGAGTGACAGCAGCACTTAAAACTGAATTGCACTGAAAACAGGTTCATCAGGGAGGTGGAGATCTGACTCCCATCGATCCAAGCAGCAAATATCTCAGTGCGCGTGAATCATACAATCCGTACAATGGAGAAGGAAGCCATTTGGCCCATTGAGCCTATACTAACAAAGATCCCACCCAGGCCCTATCCCCGTAACACCGTGTATTTACAATACTTATCCCCCTGATACTGAGGGGCAATTTGTCATGGCCAATCCACCTAGCCCACACATAAATAGACTGAGGGAGGAAACCAGAGGTAGGCAGCAAGAAACCAACAAAATAGCCCCAACCAGTCAGGGAAAATGCCACAGGTGGTGAATGAAACTCCCTACATTAAAAGGACTTCTCTGCAATGCAGGATGCACTTAAATGACCTCATAAGACCAGCAAAGGAATAAATCATGGTGGAAAATTGCCATGAATATATATTATATATATTTCAATGGTATTATCTTTACCTTATCTTTGGCCTTTATCTTTACCTTTATCTTTGGCCTTCATAGCAAAGGGGATTGAATATAAAAGTAGGGAGGTCTTGCTGCAGCTGTATAGGGCACTGGTGAGGCCGCAGCTGGGGTACCGTGTGCAGTTTTGGTCGCTGCACTTACGCAAGGATATTTTGGCCTTGGAGGGAGTGCAGAGGAGGTTTACTAGGCTGATTCCGGAGTTGAGGGGGTTGAGCTATGAGGAGAGGCTGAATAAACTAGGCTTGTACTCGTTAGAGTTTAGAAGAATAAGGGGAGATCTCATTGAGACGTATAAGATGTTGAATGGGATGGATAGGATAGAGGTGGAGAGACTCTTCCCGCTCAGAAAGGACAGTATGACTAGAGGGCACAGCCTCAGGATAAAGTGGGGGGGGGGCGGTTTAGAACGGAGTTGAGGAGGAACTTCTCCACTCAAAGGGTGGTGAATCTCTGGAATTCTCTGCCCGTTGAAGTGGTGGAGGCTGCCTAGCTCAATATTTTTAAGACGCGGGTTGATAGGTTTTTGATAAGCGAGGGGATTAAGGGTTATGGGGAGAGGGCAGGAATGTGGAACTGAGCCACGACAGATCAGCCATGATGTTATTGAATGGCGGGGCAGGCTCGAGGGGCTAGATGGCCTACTCCTGCTCCTAGTTCTTATGTTCTTAAAAGAGCAATCACAAATTTCTCCATACATCTCCATGCATCTAAGTTACTTTATCTAGTCTAAAAATCATAGAACCTTACAGTGCAGAAAGAGGGCCTTCGGCCCATTGAGTCTGTACCGAACACCATCCCACCCAGGCCCTACCCCCATATCCCTACATATTATACCCACTAATCCCTCTAACCTACGCATCCCAGTATTAAGGGGCAATTTCTTAGCATGGCCAATCAACCTAACCCGCACATCTTTGGACTGTGGGAGGAAACCGGAGCACCCAGAGGAAACCCATGCAGACACAAGGAGAATGTGCAAACTCCACACAGACAGTGACCCAAGCCAGGAATCAAACCCAGGTCCCTGGAGCTGTGAAGCAGCAGTGCTAACCACTGTGCTACCGTGCCGCCCTATGCAGGTTAGGTTGATTGACCGTGGTAAATTAACCCTAGTGACAGGGGGATTAGCAAGGTAAATATGAAGGGTTACAGGAATAGGGCCTGGGTGGGATTGTGGTCCGTGCAGACTTGATGGGCCGAATGACTTCCATCTGCACTGTACGGATTTTATAACCTACTTCAATAGAAAAAGGATAAACATCGTAATATGATTGCTGTTGTCAAAAGGTTGTTAACACTCTGTAATTTTATGACTAACCTCAGGGCATGGAGTCTGCTCCATGTGGCTAAGAATGTCTTGGCAAACAGATGGCTCTGATCTCAGCACCCTGGGTCGTAAGATTAATCAGTGTCTCAAAAATATACTTTATTCAGGAAATAGTGTAGCAGTTTGAAGTTGACTTTACATAACGTGCAAAACAGATCAGCTTCTTTCAATGCACCATGTAGCACTCTGGGGATGCCCCACAATACTCACAAGTACAGGGTTATATTTACAATCTTCATTTCATGTCAAATATACAGCCCAAACGGTTTTTACCTGGTCACCATTGGCCACGGACACTTTAAAAGGTGTTTCCTCAAAGTCCCAGTGAGCAATGTATTTATATGGGTGTGTGTATATTTTGCCCTTGGCGTGTGACCTTCAAATGTGATCTTCAGAATAGTTCTTTCTAAAAATTTGCAATATCGTAACTATACATTCTAACATTTTTGCTCCTTTTGAGGGGCAGGGAAAATTACATTTTCATTTTTACATGCTTTATGGAACAAAGGATAAAAAAAACGCACACACTCTGGGAACGTTATTTTCTTAACAGACACACACACACACACACACACACACACACACGTACACACATACACACGCGCACGCACTTGCACATATGCGCACACACACACATATACGCATACACACACTCACACAGAGACACACACACCCACACACACATACATAAATGCACACATACAAGCAGACAGGCACATACACATGCAGACACACACACGTAGACACACACAGAAATAGAGAGCAACGCATACATACATGCACATGGATTCACGCACATATGAAAACACACACACACAGACACACAGGTACATGCAAACACACATAGAGACACACGCAGCCACAGACACACACACACTTGCACACACAGACACACACATACACATGGAAATGCAGACACACACAGATGTACACAGAATTGGCTCATGCAATAAAGTTTTCTTTCACTCTTAACGTTTCACAGTTACATATCACATGGTGAATGGCTTTTACAGTTAAGGCAAATTGTGAATATCAGCCAGAGGGTTTTTAAAGCTGTTAGCACTTGAGGAAAGTGCAGAATTCATGCTGTTTGTTAAAGCAGTGTCAAATGTCATCAGATTACTTTCCCATGAACACTATTCATATGTCAATGAAGTTGACTGCCTGAGGAAATTTGTGGTAAATCTGCCCAGTGTTTCAGATGTGGTCTCACCAAAGCCCTGTACAGCTTCAGTAAAACTCCTGACTTTTATATTCCATTCATCTTGCCTGCCTATTCACTTGCTGTACCTGCACAAAAACATTTTGTGATTCATGTACCAGGACACCCAGGTCCTTCTGTACCATCGGGTTCTGCGACCTTCCTCCATTTAAATAGTATTCTGCTTTCCTACTCTTCCTGCCAAACCTCATGTTCCCCCACTTTATATTTCATCTGCCAATTTTTTGCTCACCCACTCAACCTGTCTGTACCCCTTTTGCAGCCACTTTACCTCCTCTGGACAATTTGCTTTCCTAACTAACCGGGTGCCATTGGCAAATTTAACTGCCGTATGGTTAGAACCTTCATCTAAGTCATTGCAATAGATGGTGAATAGTTGAGGCCCTGACATCGACCCCACCAGCTACTGTTTGTTAACCTGAGAAAGATCCATTAATCTCTAATCTCTGCTTCCTGTTCGCTAACCAATCCTCTATCCATATTAATATATTATCCCTTTCACCACAAGCTCTTATCTTTGTTGTAGCACCTTGTCAAATACCTTTTGGAAATCCAAGTATGCCACAACCACAGGTTGCCTTTTATCCACCTTGGTCGTCACTTTCTCAAAAAACTCTAATAAATTAGTTGAACACGATTTCCCTTTTAAAAAGTCACATCGAGTCTGCTTGATCACATCATGATTTTCTAAGTATCCTGCTGTAACCTTCTTAAAAGTAAATTCGAGCGATCTTGCCATGACAGATAAAAGCAAATGACTGCGGGTGCTGGAGTCAGAAACTAAAACAGAAAATGCTGCAAAATCTCAGCAAGCCTGACAGCAGCTGTGGGGAGAGAACAGAGCTGACGCGATGAGCGGGATTTTTCAGCTGCTGTCATCCTGAAACAGCAAAATCCCGTCCGACATCAAAGAACCTTTCTGTGGTCCACCCCTTGCTAGCTATGATTCCCATTGTGGGCGGAATGGGAAAATACGCCCTGAAGTTTTTGGATGAGCACCTGAAATGTGATAACACTCAAGGGTATGGGACGAGTGCAGGAAAATGGGATTAGCTTGCCTTCAGTGGTAAACTTAGAAACATAGAAGATAGGAGCAAGAGGAGGCCTTTTGGCCCTTCGAGCCTGCTCCGCCATTCATTACAATCATGGCTGATCGTCCAACTCAATAGCCTAATCCTGCTTTCTCCCTATAACCTGTGATCCCATTCGCCCCAAGTGCTATATCTGGCTGCCTCTTGAATCAATGTTTTGGCATCAAATACTTTGTGTGGTAATGAATTCCACAGGCTCACCACACTTTGGGTGAAGAAATGTCTCCTCACTTCCATCCTAAATGGTCTACCCTGAATCCTCAGTCTGTAACCCCTGATTCTGGTCTCCACCACCATCGGGAACATCCTCTCTGCATCCACTCTGTCTGGTCCTGTTAGAATTTTATAACTCTATGAGATCCCTACTCATCTGTCCGAATTTCAGCGAAAACAATCGTAACCTAATCAATCTCTCCTCATACAACTGTCCCGCCATCTCCGGAATCAGCCTGGTAAACTTTTGTTGCATTCCCTCAAGAGAAAGAACATCCTTCCTCAGAAAATATGACCAGAATTGCACACAATACCCTAGTGTGGCCTCACCAAGGCCCTGTATAATTGCAACATATCCCTGCTCCTCTACCCGAAATCTCTCACAATGAAGGCCAACACACCATTTGCCTTCTTTACTGCCTGCTGCACCTGCATGCTTACCTTCAGTGACTGGTGCACAAGGACACCCAGGTCCCGCTGTACACTCCCCTCTCCCAATTTACAGCCATTCAGGTAATAATCTGCCTTCTTGTTTATGCTTCCAAAGTGAATAACTTCACATTTATCCAAATTATACTGCATTTGCCATTGATTAGCCCACCCACCCAACCTGTCCAGATCATTCTGAAGGACCTCTGCATCCTTGTCACAGTTTACCCTTCCACCCAACTTGGTATCATCTGCAAACTTTGAGATGTTACATTTTGTTCCTTCATTCAAATCATTAATATATATTGTGAATAGCTGGGGTGCCACCACTGTGCCCTGTGGCACCCCACTAGTTACTGACTGCCATTGCTGGTTATGGTCAGTGCAGACTCGATGGGCCGAAGGGCCTTTTCTGCGCCGTATGAGTCTATGACCTTGGCCTCATGTCTGCACTGAACTTGTGAATTAGAGAACCGTTTGGTGTTACTGTTCGAAGGCAAGGCAACGATCTTCGGAGCCACCACTGTTCACCCACCAGGCGCAAGATCACAATAATGGCTGCCATGGCATTACTAATATTCCTCAATCACTGAAAGACAGTGCCCTGAATTATTAAATGGTGCTCTGGCCATCTCAGAAATTGGTAAATATTGCACTCTCCATTATTTTCCTTTAGTAAATCAAGGCCTATAAATTGGAAATGACTTGCTGCAAGGTATTTGGGGCAGAAAGGGATGTTTAACTACCTCTCACTGTAGACTGCTCAGCATTGTTGAACAGATCCTTTTGATATCACTGAAAGGATGGTATTGGATTATGTCCTACCATCTGCGACATATTTTTTGGAGAGACTTTGCAATGCTGACCTATGAGTTTAGTGTTCTGTTAGCATCCTTCTCATAGCACAATTGCTTTCAGATCATCACTAAATGTTCTTCCACCAAGAGATTTCCTCAGAAACACCCTTCTCCATTTTCTCCAGATTGCTTGTATGCCACGCATCAGTTCTCACAGAAGCTATCTATAATCCCCTCCGAGTGATTTTATGGGTCGGTGATGTGAGTGAGAGACAGCGTGAGCAACAGTATGGTGAATTTATATTGGCTCTTGCTGCCATTAGATCAGTTTGTCTTTGTTTTTTTCTCTTCTTTGCTCTGAGTTCCTGTTTAGCGAGCTCCTGTGGGTGGTGTGGCGGCACAGTGGTTAGCACTGCTGCCTCACAGCACCATGGACCCAGGTTCAATTCCCACACTGTCTGTGTGAAATTTGCATGTTCTCACTGTGTCTGCGTGGGTCCCTCTGGGTGCTTCGGTTTCCTCCCACGGTTCGAAAGACGTGCTGGTTAGGTTAAAAGCAAATTGCTGTAATTATGCTGTAACGTGAAACCAGCTTTGACAAATGGTCATCTGGACTCAGAAAGCCTTTTCTCTTTTTACAGAAGTTGCCAGACCTGCTGAGATTTTCCAGCATTTTCCCTCACTTTGGGTGCTGGTTAAATTGAGTGGCCATTCTATATTGCCGCTTAGTGTCCCAAAATGTGAAGGCTAGGGGGATTAGCAGGATAATAGGTGGAGTTACAGGTATAGGACATGGGTAAGATGCTCTGTCAGAGAGTCGGTACAGGTATAGGACATAGGTAAGATGTTCTGTCAGAGAATCGGTACAGGTATAGGACATAGGTAAGATGTTCTGTCAGAGAATCGGTACAGGTATAGGACATGGGTAAGATGCTCTGTCAGAGAGTCGGTACAGGTATAGGACATAGGTAAGATGTTCTGTCAGAGAATCGGTACAGGTATAGGACATGGGTAAGATGTTCTGTCAGAGAATCGGTACAAGCATAGGACATGGGTAAGATGCTCTGTCAGAGAGTCGGTACAGGTATAGGACATAGGTAAGATGCTCTGTCAGAGAGTCGGTACAGGTATAGGACATGGGTAAGATGCTCTGTCAGAGAGTCAGTGCAGACGTGAAGGGCCAAATGGACTCCTTCAGCCCTGTAGGGATTCTATGTATTCCATACACGTTGAGAAATGCAACAAGGTTCCTACCACCTTTTGCGCCTTAATGTTTTGCTCATGTAAGATGCTCGTCAGAGTGTGTGTCAGAAAACTGAAATCCTTTTTGGATCTCTGAACATTAGCACCTAGTCTGCACAAACCACCTGTGGAAGCATAGCCTCTTACCCACTCTTTCTACATTATCTCTGCTAAGTGGAATCCTAATGTTCCAATTCCCTCCTCCTCCTGCTGGATTAATGGACAAGTGTCAGCTTTCCCCATTTCTATATCTTATTGTTCTTTATGAATTCTGTTCAGCTTCTTTCTGTCTGAGAGTAAAATGGTTGTCACTTACGTGATGACTGTAACACTTGGGGTATTTCTGCTATGAAGTTCCAACAGCGAAAATTATTCTTCAAAGGGCATACCTGCATTCTCCTCTGATATAATGTATTTTCTTTGAGGGATTCTGTACAGCTTATTTAGTTTAATATCTTTCTGTGCTTATGTTCATCATTGCATTTCTAAACTCTATATAGATTGTGAGACAGTGACATATTAAATATGGATGAATGATAGTTTTCATCAATCAAACCAATCTTTTCTCATCTTGTGAGGTCCTTAAACTTTTTCTTGCATTAGCGGGAGGTCCTGGAGGTTAGACAGCTGCTACTTGATCACCGTGTCACGCAAGCCCACACAATTAGAAGATGCAACAGAGGCTGGAGACAGCAAGATCTGTATGAAAACCTTGGTCAAGTTGGAGCCAGACACCCCCATGTTCCTTGATGGTGGCAGAAGGATGTGTGACAGGCTAACCAATGCATGCAGCATCTCATTGTGCATTCTCAGTAATATTTTCCTCTATGCCATCCCATCAATGTCCTCATCTAAGATACTACTAGCGGAACTCACCTGCAACCTCACACACTGCGGAGAAAGTATATGAACTATCTCTTCGTGGCCCTATGGCAGCCCACTCATGGCGCTAATTTAGACTCTGTCCTAACTTAATTCCAACTTTGTACTAGTCTCTAGAATACCTTTGAGTGCCAACTGGTTGTTGCGTAGGACAGATCAAGTCATGGAACCTCTTCAGTAGTGCTGTTTTGTCACTCTCTCCATTGTCCCTAAGTCTGTTGTGATAGCACGGGCAAAAATTCTTCCATGTTTAAGAGTTGGAGTCAGGTGTGGAAGACTGGGATTGAAAGCAAGAGGTCCAGGGTCATATTACCATCATTCCATGCAGCAGGGTGAGAAAGAACTGGGAATCGAGAAAGGACATAAAACAGTAATATAATGCATATGGGCGGCATGGTGGCATAGTGGTTAGCAGTGCTACCCCACAGTGCCAGGGACCCGGGTTCAATTCTGGTCTCAGGTCACTGTATGTGTGGAGTTTGCACATTCTCCCACTGTCTGTGTGGGTTTCCTTTGGGTGTTCCAGTTTCCTCCCACAATCCAAAAATGTGCAGATTAGGTGGATTGGCCATGCTAAATTACCCCTTAATGTTAGGGGGATTAGCAGGGTAAATATGTGGGATTACAGAGATGGGGCCTGGGTGGTGTTATGGTCGGTGCAGGCTCGATAGGCCGAATGGCCTTCCTCTGCTCTGTAAGGATTCTATGATCCTATGAATCATAGAATGAATGCCATCCTCAACGTCCTCAGCAGTTAGACCCATGATGTGGGGAACCTGGATGGGATTCAGTTGACTCAGGCGTCCCAACAGTGTTGCAATCTTGTAAATGAGGAGGTGGCACCAAGTTAGCATGTTGCTTACCCAATGGATATAGGCAGGTCACAAATCATGACTCCTGGATCAAAAAAATAGCTCAGATTAATTTTTAGTCCAAGATCTTTAGAGGAAAAATTATGTTTGGTGAGGTAACAGGGGATAGATGATGAAAGTGAAGTTGATGGTGTGTATATGGACTTCGAAAAGGAAGTTGATAAAGTATCACATATCAGACTTGTTAGCAAAATTTAAATCCGGTGGTTAAAAAAAAATCAGCAGAAGCATTGATTCAGAAGTGGTTTAGGAATAACAGCAGAGACCTGTGGTGAATGGCTGTTTCTCAGACCACTGGAGGCTATGCAATGATGCTCAGAATTCAGCACCAGCACCACTATTGGTTCTGGAACACATTAATGTTGTGGTTTAGGGTGTTAAAAAGAGACAAATTCACCATTAATAACATGTGAAATCTTAGATTGTATTAATAGAGCCTTAGAATATAAATTAAGTCTTAGTAGTTATTGAGATCTCAAGAGCAGAGGAATCCTTTTAGTGCAGTGATGCTGCAGTATGGTGCAGCCGCTATCCTTGAAAGATTGGCATCACCGTCATGGCATCGTATTCACCCAGAGACAGCCAATGTATAACTTACATTGATATCAAATATTCATAGAATCATAGAATCCCTACAGTGCAGAAAAGGCCATTTGGCCCATCAAATCGGCACTGATTCTCTGACAGAGTATTTTACCCAAGCCCTGTCCCCTGCTCTTTCCCTGTAACCCCACATATTTTATCATAGTTAATTGATTTAAACTGCACATCTTGGGATGCAAAGCATGGCCAATCCACCTAACCCACACAACTGGGAAGAAACCGGAAACCCACACAGACACGGGGAGAATATTGCAAACACTGCTGCCATATCTGTTGATTGTTGGGCTCAAGGCATGATGATTGCCCTCGGTTACCAAACTTTGACACATTTTCATCTTTAATTCTGTTCAACCTAAAGCTTCTTCATTCTTTCCACAGCGAAACAACTTTATCTGACTGGTTTACACAATGGTAATCAATACCTTGAAACGGCAGGGAATGAGTTATTGCAAAATAAAAGTAATGACAGTTTTGAGATCGGCGTCCACTACTTTTGTGAATGGTGTCTTCATCTGGCTTGGGGTGGGGAGACCAGGGAGTTTGACTTAGTCTATCACGTTAACAGATCAGCAAGGTGGCACAGTGGTTAGCACTGCTACCTCACAGCGCCAGGGAGCCACGTTCAGTTCCCGGCTTGAGTCACTACGTGGAACTTGCATGTTTTAGCATATCTGTGTGGGTTTCCTCCCACAGTCCAAAAGATGCGCTGGTTAGGTGCATTGATCATGCTAAATCCTCCTGGAGTGTACCCAAACAGGTGCCGGAGTGTGGCAACTCAAGTATTTTCACGGTAACTTCATTTCAATGTTAACGTAAGCCTACTTGTGACTAATGAATAAACTTAATGAAGTTAACAATGCATTGAGGATATGTTCAAATAGTGACCTGCAGGGGAACCGATGCCATCTGATTAAGACAGCACTGTTAGTCACGTGTTCTATTTCAGTTTTTTGACAATCTAATTAAAATTTTGAGAAATTTTTAATGATGGTGTACACTGAGTTCTGCTAAAAATACATAATTGGCACTGAAAGGAAAACCTTCAGGTTACCAAGTTTGTCTTATAAAATATTACAAGGTTATGGTTGTTAAAAATCAATTTGCACAATCTCACGATATGATTGCAGAGGTTCCTAAGGGACTGAATCATCTTCAAAACCTTCATCGATGTTTTCATTGGAAAGGCTCCAGCTCCATTCACAGCTCCTCAGATAACGTAGCATCCCAAACCAACCTACAGAAAGAGCTGGATAACATCTTAGCTTGGCTGACAAGTGGCAAACAACAGTCACACCATGACCATCTGAAACAAAAGAAAACCCAGCCATTTCCATTCAATCTTCAATGGTGTCACTAATGATAGATCCACCAGCATTAAAATCTTGGGCCTCAGAAATTGACCAGATGCTCAATTGTATCAGTTATATCAAACTGTGACTACAAAAGTGATAGAACCTTGGTATTCTGCAATGAACAACCACCGTCTTGGACCTGTAAAGCCCCATTCCACTTGATTTGATTTGCTTTGATTTATTATTGTCACATGTATGGTGTACAGTGAAAAGTATTGTTTCTTATGCGCTATACAGACAAAGCATACTGTTCCCAGAGTACATAGTGGAGAAAGAAAGGAAAGGATGCAGAGTGTAGCATTACAGCCATAGCTAGGGTGTACAGAAAGATCAACTTAATATGAGGTAGGTCCATTCAAAAGTCAAACGACAGCAGAGAAGAAGCTGTTTTTGAGTCGGTTGGTGTGTGTCCTCAGACTTTTGTAACTTTTTCCCAACAGAAGAAGGTGGAAGAAAGTATGTCAGGGGTGTGTGGAGTCTTTGATTATACTGCCTGCTTTTCCAAGGCAGCAGGAAGCGTAGACAGAGTCAATGGATGGGAGGCTGGTTTGCGTGATGGACAGGCTACGTTCCATGCAGATACTTGAATAAGGCGTGTGAGAAAATATTCACCACTCACCAGGATAGGTACAACTGCAACACCACACACAAACTATCCACAGAGCAGTTGCTTAATCACTGCACCTATCACCCATACTCTCTGGCACTATGACTGCAAGGTGCACTGCAGCAACTAACCATGGTTACTTTGGCAACACTTCCTTCCACTTAAAACTCTACGACACACAAGGACAAAAGCTACAATGTCACGGGAATGTTCTGTCATCTTCATGTTTCCTTATGAGTCACACATATCCTGGCTTGGACATACATTGAAGTTCTCCCACCACCACTGAGTTGATGGCCTGCAACTTCCTATCTAACACCACCATGAGAGGACCAACACCGTAAGAATTCTCACAATACCAGATTAAAGTCTCAGGTTAAAGGGGCAAAGCCCCGAAAGCTAGTGGCATTTGCTACCAAATAAACCTGTTGGACTTTAACCTGGTGTTGTGAGACTTCTTACTGTGTGGGCCAACACCATACAGAGGAAATAGCGCACCATCATCTTCTCAGGGTAGATGTAGCTTTGCCAGAACTGCCATAAGCCAGGAGAAAAGACCAAAAGAAAATCAGTCAGAGGGGATTTTTTTAAAATTTAGGCTACGAGATTCGGTTTACATGAGACCAGCACACACTTTGATTATTCTTGTCCAAAAGGACATATCAATTAAGTAAAATTGAGGCCATTAAAAACAACTTCACTCTATTTCATAGAATTCCTACAGTGTAGAAGAGGCCATTCAGCCCATCGAGTCTACACCCATTTTCTGACAGCGTATCTTATCCAGGTGCTCTCCCCTGCCCTAACCTTGTTACCCCATACATTTACCATGTACTAACCCATCTAACCTAGACATCTTTGCACACAAACAGGCAATTTAGCATAGCCAATCCACCTGACCTGCACATTTCCCTGCCCCCACACCCCCCTCCCAAAAAAGGAATTATCCCTGCAGTAAGAAAACGTGTAGCCACCACAATTTGAGTAACTTCAGTACCAACTCTCAAAACCACAGGGCTCACTTCAGCTGGTGAAGTAATTATCCACTTAATCACTAAAAAGACTGACGCATCAACATACAAATCTAATTTCCCAAGTGGCTCCATTCATAATTAAAGATCTTACTGTTATTCATGTTGATCGGTGCACTGCAACTGACATATTAGTCACCGCATAAAGCGATCAAAAGCACCATCAAAATTAAAATCTAAGTTAACAACAGGGGCACACGCCTAAAGCTGGCTCACACAATCTGATATGAATAAAATTAACTTATTTGCTAAGTAGGATTTCAATGTAAATAAGTCCAGTCAAAACTCATTAATGTGAAATTCAAAAATATTAGAAGCCAGTTACTGTATTATGTACTCAGATTTATAAATCCTTCGCTTATTTGATCACTCAAACTGGGTGGCAGGGCATTTGGATAAAAGGGATCATCTTAATTGAGCCAATGCCAATAAATTACATTTCTTATTAGTCTCCTATTCCCATTTTGGACCTTCTTCATTCATGTGTCGATGCTTTCTTACTGCACACAGAGGGCATGTAAATACGCTGTGGGTTAGATTATAAACTGGTGGTTTCAGATCAGCCACTTCAACAAGAGGGAAAAATCCGGCAAGCTGTGTAAAGCTTAGACATTTCAGCAGTTTCCAAACAGCGGTGGAAGTATAAATCTATCCCTCAGCATCTTTGATTTCCCCCAGTGGTAAGCAATAAAACCGGTGGCATTAAACAATCACCTGCTCACACACGTTTGGAGGAAAATCACCAATGGATATATTTTTTTGCTCAGAAGTAATGCTCCTGATGATTTAGAGGAAACTTGGCTTCAGTTTCTAAAGAGCAGAGGGGCTTAGGAACACCAAGGGCACTATAAACTGAAGAGGACATTTATTTCTGATGTTTTTGGCAGTGCAGATGGCTCCAGTCTGTGGACTCAAAGTGCACCTGCTGGAATAGGAGATCTGCTCACCTGGTGTAAGCATGTACACATTAGTGTTGCTTCATGGTGGGAAGAAAGCAATATTTTCCGCTGCGGCAGCCCAAACTATCATTCCAAAAGGTAAATAAACTGTCCTACGGAGCCAGTCTCAGGATTTCCTCAAGTTTTTGCATTGTTCACTTCCCAGGATTTTCCTTGTAAAACCTCCTCCATGCTCACTGACTTACATTGATCTCTGTCCAGCAGTGTCTCAGTTCCCAAATTCAAAAAAAGAAAATTGTTGGAAATATTCAGCAATTCAGGCAACTTACTGCACTGTGTTCACCTGACACATCTCCCTCTTCCTTGTAGGAGAGGTGGTTGAGAATTGGAAGCGGCAGACAGTACGACTGTTTATCCAAATGCCCCCGCAGCACCCCACCCTCCACAATAGATGGGATGATGCTCATCATCATTAGAGGGTCCATGATGGAGCCTATTGCCAAGGGTAAGGCTGAGACCATTTGGTGGTGATGACAGTATCCTTACATCCAACATTCCCTCCATGGCCCCATCATCCTGCAAGTATTGTTAAGATTTTACAAAGTTGTGATGGTGTAAGAAAGCACCTGTTGTTTTCCACCTCCCCCCCACACCCTTTCACCACAACTACCTTCTTTCTGTGTCTTTTGGATGATCAAGAAATGCAAACTGATCAGGCACACTACAGAAGAAGAAACCCCATCAACTCACACTCATACTCAAGCCATCACCCTAGACATGAGTAATGGACTGCTAATTCGTTCTCATTAGTTTAATTGCTTTAAACACTCGCGTATACATACCTCGATTGTTATAATATGGAATCAGGTCTTTTATTGAGATAATATACCTCACAATTGTGTTGATGCTGTGCTATTATGATACTTTTTTATGTTGAAGGTGGGGCTACTTTAAGAGAAAGTGTTTTGTTACAAGGGTCAGCTTGTCTGGGAGACCATGCAACCCAAATGCGGAGAACGCAGGATAATACCTGATTTTAGCTAGGAATGTGTTAGTTTGTGGAGCTAGTGGACTTTTTGTTTACTTCAGGTCTCCTGGGATTTTAAACTAGTGGGGGAAGTTTCCTGTCCCGCCTGTATTGCAGCAGGCAGTGGGGAGAAAGTGCGGACTATGCAAATGCTGATGAAGTGCCGATTAACAGCATTACTGATGATCACTTTCAACACATTACTATTGGGGCAATAATTGGCCAGGTTGGAATTTTCCTGTTTTGTGTGTGCAGGACATACCTGGGCAATTTTCCACATTGCCGGGTGGTGTCAATGCTGTAACTGTACTGGAACAGCTTGGCGAGGGGCATGGCATGCTCTGGAGTACAAGCCTTCAGTGCTATTGTCAGAATGTTGTCAGGAGCCATAGTCTTTGCAGTATCCAGTGCCTTCAGCCATTTCTTGATAGCGCATGAAGTGAACGAAATTGGATGGAGTCTGGCATCAATGATGTCTGGGGGAGGCTGAGATAAATCATCCACTCGTCTTTTCTGGCTGAAGATTGTTGCAAATGCTTCAGCCTTATCTTTTGCACTGATGTTCTGGACTCCTCCATCACTGAGGATGGGGATATTTGTGGAGCCTCCTCCTCCAGTGAATTGTTTAATTGTCCACCACCATTCCCGGCTGGATGTGGCAGGACTGCGGAGCTTTGATCTGATCCATTGGTTGTGGAATCACTTAGCTTTGTCTATTATTTGCTGCTAATGCTGCTTGTCATGCAAGTAATCCTGTTTGGTAGCTTCACCAAGTTGACACCTCATTTTTAGGTATACCTGGTGTTGCTCCTGGCATGCCCTCCTGCACTCTTCATTGAACCAGAGTTAATTCCCTGGCTTGGTGGTGATGATAGAGTGGGGGATATGCCTGGCCATGAGGTTACTGATTGCAGTTGAGTACAATTCTGCTGCTGATGACGACCCACAGCACCTCATAGATGCCCTACTTTCGAGTTGCTATATCTGTGCAAAGTCTATCCCAGTTAGCACGGGTGTTAATGCCACACAACAGGATGGAGGGTATCCTCAATGTGAAGACTGGGCTTCATCTCCACAAGGACTGTGCAGTGGCCAATCCGACCAATACCATCATGGAGACCTGCATCTGGGGCAGATAGGTTAGTGGGGACATGCTTTTCCCTCTGATTGTTTCCCTCACCACCTGCCATAATCCCAGTTATGTCCTTTAGGATCGGGCCAGCTTGGTCTGTGGTGGTGCTACCAAGCCACTGGGTCAACCTATCTCACTGAAGCTCCGTCTCCCTCATGAAGGATTCCAAACTTCTCATTTTTGAAGATCCAGCCTCTGAATTCCCTCAAAGCTACTCCAACTAAGACAGTCTCCAGCACCGAACCAGGGTTTCAATCTCATCGTCTGAGACTTCCATATCAGCACTCAAGCCTTGAATCACTGCTTCAATTTCAGCTCTCTGATAGCTGGCTAGCATCACTGAGCCGGCACTTAGTCTCCCAGCAAACACATAGAGAAACTGAAACTCTTGAACATTCTTCAGCTCCACCCATCGCCATGACAACATAGCCTTCCAGAGCCCACAGAATGCTTTTAAATTAATTGCAGCTTTAACTCCCAAAATGAAACAACCCTGCAGGCTACATTTCCTTTCTGGCAGTGTAGATCCCTCCACCTTCAGTTCTCCATCTCAGTAGGTTCACCTGCTGTTTTGCAATCTTACTGTTCTACCTGTTAACCCCTTTATCAACATGGCTCCAACCTTATCAGTGCAAGACCATAAGCCGCTACAGTTGGATTTATCCCAATTTCTAAACTTTAATCATCCCACAACTAAAAATTACCCCTATATTAGAGTCATAGAGGTCTACAGCACAGAAAGAGGCCCTTCAGCCCATCATGACTATGCTGGTCAAAGACAAACCACCTAACTATTCTAATCCCATTTTCCAGCAATTGGCCCGTAGACTTAAATGCCTTCAGATCACAAGCGCACATTTAAATACTTTTTAAAGTTTTTCAGGCAGTGAGTTCCAGACTCTCACCACCTTC
Source organism: Carcharhinus amblyrhynchos (assembly GCF_965287045.1). Classification (NCBI taxonomy): domain Eukaryota; kingdom Metazoa; phylum Chordata; class Chondrichthyes; order Carcharhiniformes; family Carcharhinidae; genus Carcharhinus; species Carcharhinus amblyrhynchos. The sequence goes on from NC_137337.1 coordinate 27,182,795, forward strand.
TGGGTGAAAACACTTTTCCTCACATTCCCTCTAAATCTCCAGCCCCTTAATTTAAATCCCCTAGTCATTGATCCCTCACCAAAGGGAAACATTTCTTCCTGTTGTTATAGTTCAGGTCGGAAATTCCACAGTGTTTTATGAAGCTCCCCTGGATCATAGGGTTTACATATTGAATTTGGCCATGATAAGCATAATAAGCTTATCAGATATGATTCAAATGACCCACTATGGAGCTTTTGTCAAACAAAGTTTATTTAAGAATAGAGTTAACATGTATAGTAAGAATATTAGCAATAACTTATTGATTACGAGCAAAACAACCACAATAATGTATGACCCTTAACAAATGTATCTAAGATGTACCAATCAAACCAATCCCATAAACATAACCCGTCCGCAGATTTAACTCAACCAAGACTAATGCTCACGTGACACTGGAATTAAGTCCTTTGGATGAATGCTGCAGTTCTCTTGATACACTCAGAACAGTTTGAAGTCTGAACAGCTTCCCGGAACACCAGGGAGAGACTCTGTTCAAGCCACTGACAGCAGATTTTCAACCGTAGGATTGCAAGAAGCCTTGCTTTCAGCTAACCAGCAGAACTTCCAAAACCCAGGGAGAAAGAGAGAGGGACATTGCTTTTAGTCTAATGTCCGCCCCCTTCTAAACTAAAACATTGTTGCCAGCCAAAATCAGAAAATGAAACCTTGAATTCCTTAGGAAGGAAAAAACTGACCAGAACCCATGACCTTCCTCCTAACAATGCAGGGTCATAAAACTAATACCCAAAGTAAAAATAAACAACCCCTATTTAAACTACTCAAGGAGCAATAAAATGACTCCTCATTGATAGCTCAACAACAATGACATCAGCTAAGACAATGAGCTGCAGAGAACATGATAACAAAAATCTTTTAAAGGTAATTTAACATCACATTGTCTACTCTGTCTTTGCCCCTCATAATTTGATACATCTCAATCATATCTCCCCTCAGTCTCCTCTGCTCCAAGGAAAACAACCTCAGTCTATCCAATCTCTCTTCATAACTAAAACTTTCCAGTTAAGGCAAAACCTGGCAAATATCCTCTACACTCTTTCCAGTGCTGCCAAATCCCTCCTATAATGTGGAGTCCAGAACTGCACACATAGCTGAGGCCTAATCACATATAATCTCAGCATAACTTTTCCACTCTTAAACTCTGTGCCTCAGCTTTTGCCACATGTCCTGCTACATTAAGGTACCGATATATATGCACACCAAGTCCTTCTGATCTGTGATGTTTCCCAGAGTCAAGCCATTCATCATATCTTGTTTGTCCTACCAAGTGCATCATCTGTTGGCCCATAAACAGTAATGCACGTGCTTTGCGTATTGAGCCAGTCTTCTATGCTTGCACCTTATGCTTTGAGTTTCCCAAATAGAAACATGTATCTTATTGGAGGATTACTTGTCTCGATAGTGAAGGTGGTCTGGAAGGGAGAACAAACTTGCTTTTATTCCTCATCGCCAATGTAATAATCTAACTAAGGCCAGTCTTCCATCACCAATCATCCTTTTATTTACAATGATACCTGAACATCTTGCAATGGCCACAGAGTGCAGATCAGTCCCAAGTTTATCGACTGCCGGCCTGAGAGGAGCCAGCAGGTTTTAAACTGTCTACTGCTCCTGCATTGCACTGCACCCCTGCACTGCCTCCACACGTCTAATAGGAGAGCCCTTATTTAACAAGACCCACAGAGAGATCGAGCAATGATTCTCATGGCCATCGTAACAATTTCTGGTTTCTGATTTCATATTACTCTGAACCATGAAGTAGGTATTGATAACAACTTTAAACAGGAGTAAATGACATATTTCAGATTATGAATGACATAAATGAGTGAATTTCACACATTCCATCAGCCCTTTGATATTATGGAGATACCCTTACCTTCAGCTGTCTTACACAATGCATCTCCTATTCAACAGAAAGCTGATTTCACTCATCATGTGCCAATATCAACAAATGCCCAGATAATCATGGTATGTGGGTGGAATGGACTGTCACTCCAACAACTGACTTTGCACGTACTTTAGAGGGTTGCTTTGTGGTGGGATCGGCATATGGTGAGATGAGGGTTTCAGTGGGCTGGCAAACAGAATGCTTACTGCATTGGCAATCCTGCCAGAAATCCTGTGGTCACTCTCCAGGAGAATGAAAGTGTTAGAGTTTATCAGTGCTTGGAGCCCTTCCTCTCCAGTATGGAAGTGATGACTAGCTACATCAGACCCATCCCATGATGCAGCAACTGATGGCCAAGGCTTCAATTTCCATTGCAGCACAAGCTACAAAACATTTTGGTGCTGCATTCGAAGGTCAGGCTGAAGTCACATTAGTTCAGGTTTCTGCCAACACAGGCACAGACTGCTCCCATCAGCGCTGCAGATACCACCATTCAAAGGGATGAGCAGGGTGTCACAGCAGTCCAGTAATCTGTCCTCTGACACCCTCCAGGTTGCTGAAGTACCATCGTGGGGAAGTAATAGTAGCTGACTGAAACCACGGTCCTCTTTCAATATTTGTGCTTCCTCCATTGCCACTCTGCTATTAACCTACCATTGCCTGTCATCAGCCAGCCCAGATTGCTGCTGCCCATGTCAAGATGTCTTGTCCAAAGTCATAATTTTAAGCTTAGAGCTTAGAGTTCTTGGGTTCTTCCTAATGTTCATGTGCAATTGCCACCATTGAACATCAGGGACCTTCCACCAGCCATGCTGCAGCCATTGGGATAGCACTGATAGGAGCACATGGACATGCAAAACGCAGGGAAGACAGACACTAAGAGAATGCACAGTCTTTCGTTCACAATATGGCATGATTTGATTTTAAATATTTGTTTGGTGAGGTCTTTTATTTAAGGATTTTTGCCAAGTTAGCCAATTCCTTTAATAAGGTGGAATGTGAAAGTTAAGGAAGGGGGAGTTACATTCACTTGTACCACCCTTGAGTGTGACTTGCCCAGAAAGGGGCTATTTTACTTATCTCCTCTCCTCCACTTTCTCTTTCTCATTACATGGTCACTTCAGAGCTCATGGTAAGGGCAATGCCCTCATGACAAATTTAGCGAAGTGGAGGCATCAGGTACACTGGCTGGAATTTTACCAACGCACTCGCCTCGGAATCAGTGAGACTCACATAACGGAATTCTCCGTTGGCCTCAGGCGGGATTTTACGAGCCTCACCCGAGTGAGGTCGTAAAATCCCAGCCACTGTTGCTCACTGTGTTAAGAGCCCATCTCTCCCCCCTACTCCTTCCTCTTCCAGCAATTTGCCCTGCTCTGTGTGGCCTTTGCTTAATTTCTCTTCTGTGCTGCTGCCTAAGGGGGAGACACATTGCAGCAGCATCTGTGCCTGGGGGCAAGTGGCTCTCGCAGAATCTGTGAATTAAGATTGCACAAAGAGCACCGTGATTATTACTAGATACTCTGTCTTAGTGATATCATTTGAGCGATAAATGTTGATCTTCAAGAAGTTGGGATGCAAACTTCTGCATATAAAAAAAAATCCCTCCTGAGTGTACAACATAAATCTTTTCATCTGGCAGCACTGGCTATCTGAACACGCAGATATGTTTGTCATATTCTCTGATTTTAATATTCATCCTTACGACTTCTCCAACTTCCTTTGCAGACAAGGCCATCTGAAACTTTGCCTCCAGCCCCATTCTGCAGCTCGGTGCAAATTAATTCCCTGTAACAGCATTTTGAGATTGGCTTTCCACTGCAGGGCCATGAAACTGACTTGAGCAGCAAAATAAATTGGGTTTCAGATGATTGCTCGCAAGCATTGAACAAAAATACAGGCGGAAGAATGAGACAGTAAAACATTGCTGCCTTCACATTTACTGCTTGGAGAGGTCTTCATGAGGAAAATATGCGCCGTGCTTCCGCCCTATAAGATAAGTTATGTTTTAAAAGACCCATCAAGATGTGATAAACAGGAGCAGTTTTAGCATGTGACCTCCTTCACTCCAGAATGCAAGATTCACAGGCACACTTTTAGAAATACATTGTATACCTTGGGCAACAGCTGGGAGAGGAGTTTATTCAAGGGAATCCAAAGATCTTCTTTCGATGTAGAAACAGTTAAAGAGGAAAGCTTGAGTCTATTAGGGATGCACTCCAGACATGCTCCCTTTTACCTTCTTCCCTCGGGAAAAAGTTACAAAAGCCTGAGGTCACGTACCAGCCGACTCAAGAACAACTTCTTCCATCAGACTTTTGAATGGACCTACCATGTATTAAACTGATCTTTCTCTTCTCCTTATCAGTAACTGCAACACTATATTCAGCACCGTCTCATTTCCTTCTCCCCTGTATACTCTATCAACGGTATGCTTTGTCTGTATAGCGCACAAGAAACAACACTGTATCCCAATACTTGTGACAATAGTAAATCAAATCAAAAAACACAATTGGGATCTATTACTAAATGCAGAATAAATGACTGAGATACTGAATTCAGTTCTTTTTATATTCTTTCATGGGACCTGGACATTGCCAGCGAGACCAGTTGCCCATCCCTCATTTCTCCTGAACTGAGTGACCATCGCAGAGGGCAGTTATGAATCAACCATGGTGCTGTCAGTCTGGAGTTATGTGTCGGCTAATCAGGCAGATTTCCCTTCTCCAGTGAACCAGATGGTTTTTTTTACAACAATCAATAATAGTTTCATGGCAGCATTGTTCCTGGTACCAGCTTGGAATTCCAGATTTTTAATTAATCAAGTGAATTTAAATTCCATCAGTGGCAGAGGCACACTTTGAACCTGAACACTAATCTGGGCCTTTAGTTTACTGGCCCAGTAACTTTACTATTACACCGACATCTCCCCTCAAACAGGGGCACTTTGCATCAAAGTAGAAGACTTTGTCAAAATTAAGCAAGAAGCTTGTCAGGATACTGGATGAGATTAAAATAGATAAGGAGGGAATACCAGAAAGACTGGCAATATTTGAAATGTTTAAGTTTCCCAATCAGGCTGGAATGCTGAGGAAGCTAAGGGTGCGAATTGTGGAAATGTTGACCACAATGTTCCAGTTCCCTAGTGGTGGTGCCAAAGAACTGCAGAGTTGAAATGTTACATCCCTATTCACAAAAAGAGGGCAAGGACAGGTCAGTCACTTTAACCTTGGTGAGGGAGAAACTTTTTGAAACAGTAATTTGGGAGAAAATTAGCAGTCATTTGGACAAGCCTGGTCAAGCACAAATTTGGCCAGCACAAATTTGCTAAGGGCAAATCATGGTTAACTTGCAGGTAACAGACAGCAACACTGGGAGCAGTGTGTCAATGTTAAACATATGGACCCTCCAAATATTATTGATTAAATGTTACACGTTTGACCTTTTAGTAAAATTTAACCTGTTGGGATAAAGGAATAAAAAGGAATATAATAACACAGATACAAAATTCATTCAGGCATTTAAAACAGTGCCAGGGACCCAGGCTCAAATCCCAGTTTGGGTCACTGTCTGTGTTGGAGTTTGCACATTCTTCCCATGCCTGCGTGGGTTTCCTCCAGGTGCTCTGGTTTCCTCCCATAATCCAAAGAAGTGCAAGGCAGGTGGTCATGTTAAATAGCCTCTTAGTCAGGAACTAGCTAGGGGTTATGGGGATAGGGAGCGGCTGGGATTGTGGCTGGAGCAGGCTTGATGGGCTGAATGGCCTCCTTCTGCACTGTAGGATTCCATGAATTCTATGAATAAAATGGAATTGATGGAAATGGCAGTTTTTCAGACTGAAAGGAGATGTAGAAGAGGAGTCCTGGACTAAAAGAGAAAATGCTGGAAAACTTCAGCAGGTCTGGCAGCATCTGTGGGGAGAGAAAAGAGCTGATGTTTCGAGTCCAGATGGCCCTTTGTCAAAGCTGAGTACTGGACCACCTTGGGTCACTGTGCGGAATCTACATGTTCTCCCCGTGTCGTCACGGGTTCCCTCAGATACTCCGGTTTCCTCCCACAGTCCAAAAGACATGCTGGTTAAGTGCATTGGCCATGCTAAATTCTCCCTCAGTGTACCCGAACAGGCGCCGGAGTGTGGCAACTGGGGGATTTTCACATTAACTTCATTGCAGTGTTAATGTGAGCCTACTTGTGACTAATAAATAAATTTAAACTCTTAACTTTAACTTTTCAAATACAATAGGTCATCCACACTCGAAATGTTAGCTCTGTTCTCTCTCCGCAGATTCTGTCAGACTGCTGAGATTTTCCAACATTTTCTGTTTTTGAATAATGCTCTAATGGCTTCAATGCTGATAACCAGAGGGCACAGATTTAACTTGACTGACATAAGAACCAGAGGCAACATGACAGAACACAAGTGATTAGGATTTGAAATGCCCTGCTGAATAGGATGGTGGAGACACATTCAGAAGTATTCATCAGAAAAGGCATTGGGAAAAAGTGGGGTTGTGGACTAGGTGGAATGCTCCTTGAAAGAGCCATCAGAGACTTGATGGGCTGAATAGCCTCCTGTGCTACTATTCCATGATTCTATTCTCCTGTATTGTATTCTAGTGGTTGTATAATTTAGCCTCCTTAAACTGAAAGTGATGACAGTCATATCACATCATTGAATTCCCTTCTCCGTGAACACTCTCTCAAAATGTCCGGGCTGTTGATTAAATCTTAACAAACTCAGCAGATGTTTGCAATTTTTTTTAGGCATACCTTTATAAACATTGATCCAAGCTAATCTAACTCTGTGAAATTTAGTACATTGTTGATGACTTTTGCTGACAGTTGCTGGATTTGGGGAAAATTTATTTTGTTCTGTGAGGGAATTGAATTGTTGTCAATTAAATTTAAGCTGGTTACAAAATGCTTTTGAATTTATAAATAAAGATAATTTGGATACCTTTTTATTGAGTGTTTATAAAGCTGTATTATTTTTGTATTTTCAATTTTGTTTTTACTTTTAATTTTCCTTTTAAACAACCTTGCTAATTAAATTGCATTCACCAAATACCTTATATTTTGGATACTACAATGATTCATGTACACCAGACAATGAAGATTGTAATTGCTGGGCCTGGAAATAAATGCTCTGTAATTTCTCGCTATTCACAGATATAGCTTTCTTGTGTTCAGTGTTTAAAAGATGCAGACAATAATGAATCCAAGACCATCAGAAGTTCCGTACAATCGTAGAAGAAGGCCACTTAAGTCCATTTGAGTCTGCGTCATCTCTTTCAAAGTTTATGATAAACTGGGATCAATATGACAAACTGAGAGTGTGACCTGAACAGCTAGAAACGTTTTCGATATTTTAATTCATTCATGGAATGTGGCTGGCTCTGGCCGGGCCAGCATTTATTGCCCATCCCTCGTTGCCCTTGAGCAGAATGGGTTGCTTGCCATTTCAGAGGGCGTTTTAATCCTTGCACTGCCAAACACCCTTATACTACACCTCCCTTTCCCAAATATATGTACAATACCATCTTTGTTTTACTTGCTACCCTTTCTCCCAACCCCAGCACCACCCTCAGGTCTCAGGCTTTATAAATTCAGATGGTCTGGGGGATTGACAATTCCTCCAAATTTTTTGTCCTGTTGTGTTTGAAGGAATGTAAGTCTCTGTTGCTTTGGATTGACTTTGTCACTTTGGTATTGAAGTTATAGCACTTTGTGCTTCCAGTACTTGGTTATCTCCATTTGGTTCACTTTTTGCATGCATGCCAGTTGTGTTTCTCTCTATTGATGGCTTTGTTCGGGCACTGAGGGCAGAATTGTACTGGCATACCCTCCACAGCACCGGGCGGGTGAGACTCGCAGAATGGCATTCTCCATTGGCATCGGATGGGATTTTATGAGCCTCGGGTGGGCGACGCAGTAGAATTCTGGCATTAGAGTTTGTCCTATTCCTTCTGAAAGGAATGTTCACTTCATTCATCCTTCGAGTGGACTTAGATTTCCATTTTCCATGGTGTCCACCACTTTCTTCCTGGAAATTGAGCTTTTAAAAATTGAACCTTCATTTCCACTCATTTCACAATTTCATCCATTTCTTTTCTCAACGACTCAATTGTTGTCTGTTAGCCTGAGGCATCCATCACTTTTTCTTCTATTTCCTGAGCTTTAGCATCAGATTTACATTTTCCGATCTTATTTCTGTCGTTTCTTTCGCTATCTGCAGCAGAGCTTTGTCCATGTCCTCCATTTTGGCTTCACTGGCGACCAGTTCTGTCCCTGGTGAAGTCTTAGCTTGTTCCGATTGTGTAACTGGGCTTTTCATAGCTTCATTATTCACTTACAGTTTGGAAAACTCTACGTCATTTTCTTTCAAAACCTCCTCTTTTCTGTTCAACTGGTTTTTCAGTTCTTTAGTCTGCTTCTTGCATCTTTAGACTTCACCTTCCTGGAACATTGCTGAGTCTTCACTGACAATTGATTCTTCATTTTGTTCACAGCAATGTTAGTTTAATTTTGGTCATTTTCTCTTGGTAATTTTCCAGAGGAACAAACTTTGACCTGAGGGAACCTTGTAGCATGTGAAGGTCATTCACCAGATTTTCCATTTCTTTGTGAAATTCAATTGCTTTGTTTTGAGTTCCTATAATTCAACAGAGTCTCCTCAAGTTTCTTTTGCTGTTCTTCCGTTCAAAGCTCCCCTGAATACATTTCAAGAAACCCACCCTTTACACCATGACTATCCCAGTTAATGTTGGGGAAGTTGAAATCCTCTAGTATAATTATCCAATTGTTATTTTTTTCACATCTCAGTGAATTGTTTGCATATCTGCTCCACTGACTGTTTGGGGCCCGATAATACACCCCAATCAATGTTACTTCCCTCTTTCTATTCCTAAGCTCTACCTACAAAGCATCATTTGAAGATCCTTCCAAGATACCGCCCCCTCCTCACCGCAGGACCTGATTCCTTAATTAAGAATGCATCACCATTTTACCAGCCTCCCCTGTCTCGCCTGAAGATTCTATACCTTGGAGTGTTGAGTTGCTAGTCCTGCCCTCTGTCAATCACGTCTCTGTGATGGCAACATTATCACAATTCCAAGTGACAATCCATGCCCTTAACTCATCTGTCTTACCTATATTACTCCTAGCATTAAAGTAGAGGCCAACCAGCCTTGCCTTACTTGCTTGGAACTCAACGTGACTGAATTCCCTCTGTCTTGGTTCCTTTACTATAGCATGCTGTGTCCCCATTGTACTAACACTCTGTGCCCCCTCTCCTGTCAAACTCATATAAACTCCTCCCAAAATCAATAATAAACATACATGCAAGAATATTGGTCCCGTTCTGGTTCAGATGCAGACCATCCTGCTTGTACATGTCCGACATTCTCCAGAAACAGTTCCAGGAATGTAAAATCCTTCGTCTTGGGCCATACATTCATCTGCCCTATTCCCCTGTATCTGTGCTCGCTAGCACGTGGCACTGGGAATAATCCAGAGAATACACCTTTGGGATCCTGTTTTTTAATCTGCTTCCTGACTGTCAGTTCCCTGACTGTTTGATACAAGGCCTTACCCTTCATTCTACCTTTGTCGTTGGCACCAATGTGTACCACAATCTCTGACTTATCACACAACCCCTTGCCTTGCTATCATTCTATGACATCCCTGACCCTGGCACCAGGGGGTAGCACACCAAAGAACAAAGAACAAAAACAGCCCGGGAAACCGGCCCTTCAGCCCCTCAGGTCTGCGTGACTTTTTCCTCTTCTTTTCCTTCCTGTTCTTCCTCCTCAGTGGATTATTCATCTGACTTTCGGTTTCTCTTTCCTGAATTTTGCCCAAATTTTTGTGATCCGGCCAGGTCCTATCCCTCTGCCTCTGTGTTCAGCTAGGTCTAGCTTTGCATCTTGATAGTGGATTGTTCTGCTGCCTTTCTGGCTTTTCTTGCCTTTCCCTTTGTTTGAATTTTGCTCAGCATTTTTAGATCTGGCTGCGTCCCTTGACTCTGTGTTCGATCATGTCTGGCCCTTCGGACTCCTTGGCTGGAATTTTATCATCTCGTCCATCACGGGAAATGGGGCAGGCGAGGGATGGGCCATGAAAAGGACCTTTAATCTCGGGCAGGATTTTATGGTTTTGGGATGAGCGAGGCCATAAAATCGCACCCATTGTCTACAAAGAGGTCTTTCATTTCAAGCAATCCCTCAATTTTTTTTTATTCATTCGCGGGACATGGGCATTGCTGTCTGGCCAGCATTTATTGCTCATCCCCAGTTGCCTCTGTTTAGAGGACAGTTGAGAGTCAACCGCATTGCTGTGGCTCTGGAGTCACAAGTAGGTCAGACAATTTCCTTCCCTAAAACACATTAGTGAAGCAGTTTTTCCCAGCAATTGAAAATGGACATGCTCATCAATAGATTGTCAATTCCAGGTATTTTTATTGAATTCAAATTCCACCATTTGCTGTGGCAGGATTTGAACCCAGGTCCCCAGAGCATTAGCTGGGCTTCTGGATTAATAGGCTAGTGACAATACCACTAGGCCATCGCCTCCCCCTATGTGTCTTTAATATAGGTGCAGATCAGACTTCAGATCCTTTACTTCTTCATGCTTTGGGATTCTAGGTTCCTTTAGCAGCTCCTCTGGAATTTTGAGGCCTAACCTTCACTGCCACCATGTTGTAAGGTTGTTCAGTGTCTCACTAAGGGGACTGGAGGCCTGTATGTTTGAAGATAAGCCATTTATTGGTAACCAATATCTATAAACATTTCCAAAGTACAGCCCTGCATGGGTGCTGTCTCCTTGCTGGCTACTTCCAGACTTTACCACACATAGTTTACCATCATGTGACTCTCTAAATCAGGATGTGGGCAGTACTGTTCTCTAGTCACTTATTAACCCTTGCCCTGGTGAGCACCCTTCTATTACAAGACCCAGTTCCAGGACTCGCACCACCATTCCTGGTTCTGGCAAGCTTGTGCTGGTGCAAGGTAAGGGATAAGGGTGAAGGCAGCGAGCTTGGCTGGTTCCGTTGCAGTGGTAAATATCTCCTAAAACGCTGAAATTCTCATGGAGTCAGGCCAGCATCTCCATGGTTCACGGTTCATGGCCCCGCAAAGGAGTCACAATCCACAATCTGGAGTTGGAAACCTTTTAAAAGATAAATTCAGAAACTCTTACCCATTCCCTCTCTGTGATCTCCATGCCTCCTTCATGGCATTCATGCCCATTCACCAGAAATGCTCTGTGTACAGAACCAATGAGCCATATAATAACACAAGAACATAAGAACTAGGAACAAGAGTAGGCTATCTGGCCCTTTGAGGTTGCTCTGCCCTTTAATAAGATCATGGCTGATCTTTTTGTGAACTCAGCTCCATTTACCAGCCTGCTCACTAATTCCTTTACATTTATCTATCCTTGCCTTAAAAACATTAAATGAGATAGTCTCAACTGCTTCACTGGGCAGGGAATTCCACAGATTCACAACCGTCTGGGTGAAGATGTTTCTCCTCAACTCAGTTCTAAAGCTGCTCCCCCTTATTTTGAGGCTCTGCCCCCTAGTTCTAGTTTCACCTGCCAGTTGAAACAAGTGCCCTACTTCCACCTTATCTATTCCCTTCATAATCTTACATAAGATTGTCCCTCATTCTTCTAAATTCCAATGAATATGGTCCCAATCTATTCAGTCTCTCCTCATAAGCCTACTCTCTCAATTCCAGAATCAACGATAACAATAACAATAACAAGTGTGGAAATGCTGAGAGATAAAAAACCCTCATTCTGAAACCTTCTTTGACAAACTGCTTTCTTACACCCCTGTAAAAATATCAATCAGACACGACAATTGTAACTTCGGTAACAGAAGTTTTAATAACTTTACACACTTTAATCTTGTCCAAATAAACATTGAGATATTGACAAAAGAGATCTCACAAATATTTATTGTAACCACATAAAGCAAGCACTCAACAATCTACTTCAATTGTCAACTCAGTTGTCCAAACAGAACTCCCCCATGAGCTAAGGCATTTATCAGTCTTGGCTCTCAGCCAAGCATTCATAATGAGCACAGTTAGAGAACTGTCTGTAGATACTGATGGCCAGACATCTGGGTTTGCCACATGCGCCCATTATAAATGTAGTGATCCTTTGCATCCAATGTTGTTTACTTTGCCAAGGAACAAAGAACAAATCCACATAAAACCAGTGAGCCCAAAATAATTCTTCCCGCTAGATTTGTTTACAGTTATTTGAAACTCAGAATGAGTAACCCATTTATTTCTTCTCTGTCTGATTTACATTAAGCTTAGAAATAAACTTGCCCAGCTCTCACCTGAGCATCAAATCAATAGCATGCAAAGTTAAATGTATTGCTATGTCTATACAGCTGAACTGTTCCGCCTTTCCCCTCAGTCCGCAGATATTGCACTGTGTAAAGCATTGGTTAAATATCAATTTGTACCCGCAGGAATCAATAATTGCGTACTTAACAATGATGAAAGGCTTAATGAAGCCAAATTTACTTAAGTCCTTAAGTTTATAAACATCAACACACAGATCTTTACCCTTAATGGACCCTTCAAATCAATAACCCAGAGTTTCCTGGAGACTTGTAGCATTGGAATTACACATCCAGGACAATGCATTCAAAGTACTTGGTAAAAGTCACTTAGAATGATGATGTGAGGAGTCGCAGAATAGGTGGCACAGTGCCACAGTGGTTCGCACTGCTGCCTCACAGCACTAGTTCGATTCCCGGCTTGGGTCAATGGTGTGTCAGTCAGACAGAACAATTGTAGCTTTGGTAACAGAAGTTTTAATAATTTTACACATCTTAATCTTGTCCAAGTAAACAGTGAGATATTGACAAAAGAGATCTCACAACAATCTATCATAACCACATAAAGCAAACACTCAACAATCCACTTCAGCTGTCAACTGAACCCCCTCATGAGCTAAGACATTTTTAAATCTTGGCCCTCAGCCAAGCATTCATAATGAGCACAGATGAGAACTGCCTATGGAACCTGATGGCCAGACGCCTGGGTTCTCCACATGCAGACATGTGACCCTTCTCATCCAATGTTCTATACTTTGCCCAGGAACAAAGAACAAATCCACATAAAACCAGTGAGTGCAAAATAATTCTTCCAGCTAGATTTGTTTGGAGTTTGGAGTTTGTTTGGAGTTTGCACTATCTCCCCGTGACTCAGTGGGTTTTTTCCAGGTGCTCTGGTTTCCTCCCACAGTCCAAAGATGTATGGGTTAGGTTGATTGGCCGTGATAGTGTCAAGGGGAATAACAGGGTAAATGTGTGGAGTTAAGAGGATAGGGCCTGGGTTGGATTGTGATCAGTGCAGACTTGATAGGCTGAATGGCCTCCTCCTACACTCTAAATGATTCTATGATTCTATCTATCTTTAGATTGTGAGAGGAAACTGGAGCACCTGAAGGAGACCCACGCAGACATGTGGAGAATGTGCAAACTCCACACAGACAGTGACCCGAGGCCAGAATTGAACTGCTACATATATTGACTGCCACATTTTCTGGCATTGCAACAGTTACAGCACTTCAAAAGTAAATCCTTGACGGCGAAGTGTCTCGAAACATCCTGAGGTCATCGAAGACACAAGGTAAATATTGAGGTCTTTGTTTTCTTCCAATTTGTTGTCAAGGAATCTTTCCTGAAATTGGGATGGTGGTGAGGCCAATATTGGCACATCACCCACGCTGAAACTGACCCCAGGGAACATGATTAGGGTCAATCCAATCCGCACAAGTAAGGAATATAGAATAGTACACATCAATTTGCTTGAATGATTTCACATCGAGCTAAATCATAGTTTATTTAAGCCAAAATTATGAGTCAATTTACCCAGTGCAAGGAACTGAACTATGCGAGTTGCAGAATAATGAATATGTAAAAGTGCCTGCTGCACTTGTAACATAAACCGCTTGCAATTACTTTGTTTATATGTATTTGTGTGATGTGAATGACTAAATTTCTGTTTGATTTGCAGCATAAATTGACAGCTTCCCTTTTCACGTTTAATGGGGATTGCAGAATTAATGAATTATAAATTTACATCGGACCACAATCATGATAAGTCTTTCTGAGGGCCCAGAAGGCACTAGCTTCAGCCATCTACAGCTGCTTCAGCAGTGACCCTCTCTTCATCATAAGGTCAAAATTAGGGATGTTTGCTGATAATTGTAGTGTTCAGTTCCATTTGCAAACTCCGCAGATAGTAAAGCAGTCATGCCCCATGCAATAAAGCACAGACAATATTCAGGCTTGGGTTAATAAATAGCAAGTAACATTCACGCCTCGCAAGTGCCCATCTCCATCCAACAAGGGAGTCTCAACTCCTGACCTTGATATTTAATCCTCCATCACCAGATCTTTTAGGGTCATCACCGAACTGTCACATATATACCATGGTTGCAAGAGTAGGTCATTTGGTATTCAATGGCAAGTATGTGACTTCAGCTATTTGAACACACCTGAATTACAATTCAAGAGTGGAAAAGATTCTTTCTTTATTGGGCTGCAATGGCTGTTCTTAAGCTCTGAACCCAACATGAGTGAACCACGAATGATTCATTTGGTTTACAACTTGTAAAACTAGACTATTTTCTCTAATTGCACCTTAGATGTGTGGGGATGATTGCTGTAGAGTTTAGTCTTTTGGGTAAATGACCCTCTGTGTTTTTGTGTTTTGAAAACAAGAATTTTTCAACTGTTATTTCCAAATTATCCATGTACTTTCTGTGGCGAAGAACCACACTTATCTTTCACACCAAAAATCATGCCGATTATGATTACTAAGAGGAAGTAAATTGACGTTAATGAATGGGAATTTTACCACCTCTCCCACCACCGGAATCAATGCAGGCAAGGGGCAGACCATGGAAAGGTCTGTTGACCTCAGGCAGGAATTTGGATGAGCCATACCATAAAATCCCAATCTATCTCTTTCTCTTCCTGTAAAGTGCCCTTGCATACAAATCACAAAATGTTGGCAGATAGGTATAGAAAGTAATTTGATAGGCAAATGAAAAATTGGCATTTAATACAAAGAGGACGGAATATAAAAGTAGGGAGGTCGTGTGACAATTGTAGGGGGCATAGGTGAGATCACTCTTAGTGTACTGTATGCAACTTTGGTTTCCTCACTTAAGGAGGTCTATACTTACATTGAAAGGGTGTAGATTGTACAGATTTCTGGGACGAAGGAGTTGTCTTATGAGGAAAGATTGATGAATTTATCAGAATAAGAGGTGATTTTAGATTGTAAGATTCTGATAAGAGGCTTGACAGGCTGGATACCATGAGAATGTTCCCTCTCATGAGGAATCTAAAACTAGGAGGTAAAGTTAAAAACAAAGCGTGTCCCATTTAAGGTGGTGACAAGGAAGATTTTTCTCTCAGAGGGTTGTTCAAAGGCAGTGGAGGCTGAGTGATTGAACATATTCAAGGCTGCATTAGGTCAACAAGTCAGTTAAGGTTTATGGGACAAGCAGGAATATGGAGCTAAGGCCACAGTCAGATCAGCTATGATGTTATTGAACAGTGGGGCAGGCTCGATAGGGCAAATAGCCCATTCCTTCTCCTAATGTAATGATCCAAAAGTAGAGATGAGAGATTGTTATTTGGAATTATTGGGTTACTAGTGACATAGGAATTGTGAACAAAAGGCAGTCCAGGATAATCCAATTTGCTTTCTACCACCCGAGAAGCCTCATGATACAATGATGATCGTGGAATTGTCAACTCATCGTATTAAAGACTTTCTTATCAATTTATTTGTAACACCAAAACAAGAGACAAGAAAAATTACAGTGCAGGAGAGTTTGGGTATCATGGCCTCAAATTATAGGTGGCACCGTTTTTGGGTGTGCGATTGGAACAGGGCAATGGCACAGGGTAAAATCCCTGCACTTAAAAAGTGGAACCTAATACTCATGGCTACATCTCATTTCAATGGGGCTGGGAAGTTATGCAGAGCTTCTGGTGTAGCATGCTTGAAGATTGAGCCCCTGCGATGGTAGCATTGGCCCCCAGATAGGTGAGAAAGTGAGGTGACTGGATGAGGAGGATGGATAATTAAATCGCCAGGGACCAGTTACTGGGGAATAACTTGTTACCATGTGGGAGGGAGCAGTGCCAATTGGGGGAACGGTGACCCACTTTCTTTGAATTCACTCTCAATTAAATATTGTAAAACTGGACCTTATAGGTCGTGGCCCGAATTTTCCAAGTGTCCATGTTGACACGGGTTGTGTGTCATGATAAGCCAACATTGCAGTGCAGACCTTAAGCGGATAGAACCATAGAAAACCATAGAAAATTACAGCTCAGAAACAAGCCTTTTGGCCCTTCTTGTCTGTGCTGAACCATTTTTTGCCTAGTCCCATTGACCTGCACTTGAACCATATCCCTCCACAACCCTCTCATCCATGAACCCATCATGTTAGATATGTTTTCATATGGAAAGTGCATTGGCACTGCGTGCCAAAATGTTATTCTTTTCTAATATTCTGCATGGCGCAGTTCTGGTTAGTAAATGCCTGATCATCATTACTGGAGGCCATTTAGCTCCCCAATTTTCTTCTAGACCAGGGCTGTCCTTAAATACTTGAAATAAGTAATGCATTTTAATACATTCCAATTTGATTTGCTATCATTGCCATCGAGCGTTGTTGCAGCAGTTATGATTTATTGTCAAATTAGACACCAACATCTCTTTCATTTTCCATGCATTTTTTTCCACCTATCTCAGCAATTGTCCTTTCCTGGATGGGTTGTCCCCATGTCAACCACTTTGCATTTCTCTATATGGATTTTCTTGCCTCTTCTGTCCCACTTTAAATAAACAGATGGTTTCTTTCAAATAAGCCATATGCTGTATTCAAAAATATGAAATCTAATTTGAAATTGAGTGATTGAATATTAACTGCTTCCATTGCCTCTCTCCTCATTCACTGCAATAATAATAATATAAGAATGAGTGGGCCACTCATGCACCGCAATAATATTCTGACATTTTTCTGGACAAGGTGAAATAGCTCATCATGGTCTACATCAGGGGTCTCCAAACTACAGCCAGGGGGCCACATCCAGCCCGCAGCAACAGACCCAAATAAAACTTCTTCATTCCTTTAAATTTTATTCATTCATTTAAAAAACTAATTTTTGTCTTTGGCCTGCGAAAATGTGTAAAATATACAATGTGGCCCTCGTGCTGAAAAGTTTGGAGACTGCTGGTCTACATTATCTCCTGGCCTTAGAACGCTAAAAGCAGCAATTTGTCACGTCTTAGCCCCTTCCTTTCCATTGTGTTGATGTCCAATTTATATAATTGCACCTCATAACTCAATCACTCTGGTTGCTTTTATCTGTTTGAGAGCTGCAATATTTTTCAGTATTGTGGTAACCAAAACCATACACAGTATTCTAAGCATGGTCCCACCAGTTATTTAAAAAGTAAGAGAACTGCCTCACTATTTCATATCAACATTAACCTTTAAGTACATCCCAACATTTGATTTGCTATCATTACCACTGAGCGTAGTTGCAACAGCTACGATTTATTGTCATATTAGACACCCACATTGCATTTTCCATGCATTTTTTTCCATTTATCCCAGCGATTGTCCTTTCCTGGATGGATCGTCCCCATGTGAACCACTTTGCATTTCTTTACATGGATGTTCTTGCCTCTTCTGTCCCAGTTCCCAATTGTATTTAAATCCTTCTTTAACATATTGGGGACAATTCTCCCAGCCCACTACACTGCTGTAGCTGGGATTCATAATCGGAGGCCGTTTAGTGGGCCCTCTGTGTGTCTCCAGCCGCTGGATTTCCGGTATCATCAGCTCCACGCTGGAAATTGGTGCAGAGCTGATTTAAATATTTAAATATTGATTTCCATATCATTAGTGGGCCCTGGACTTAAGTCTCCATCTCATTAGCTTCTTCTCCAACTTTCATACCCCCATCCGCCCCCCCCCCCCCACCACCCCACACCCTCTCCCCCGGCCAGGAGTGTAAATACCAGTGGGTTTTACGAGAGCTCCCCAACAGCGAGGAGCTGGTGGCCCGACCCCACTGGATTGAGGGGAGGCCCGTTCAGGAGGTTGAGTGTAAGTAGCGGGTGCCCCCTGGACATTGTCAACATGACAGTGCCAGCCGGGCCCCCCTCATCCCCCTGGCACTGCCCAAGGGGCAAAGTGGTAATGCCCAGGGAGCATCGGGTCGGGCTAGAGGAGACAGGGCTTATTTGGGGCAAGGCCAATGAGGGGGTGTTGGGGAGATTGGTGGTGTTAGAGAATCCCGCTACCACTCTGCAACTGGGGGCAGTGACAGAGGGAGGGAAACGGCTGATCGGGAATGGCCATCTGGTTGGAGTGGTTGGGGGGTGGGGGGTGGGGGCAGGGGAGGAGGATGGGGTTTGGGGCTACCAGTGGGGAGGGTCGGGACGGGCCCAGAGACATCTGAAAGGCCAGCAATTGGGGGGTGTGTTGGGTGGGGTTGGAACGGCAGTGATGCAAGGGTTGCGGGGCTGGCCAGCGATCAGGAGACCAGCGATGTGAGCTATTGCGCATGCATCGATCTTGGTGCTGACAGATTGGCACACGTGCAGTGGCCCTCTCAGCATTATGCTGCTCACCCCTCCAGCGGGAATAGTACAGTATATACACAGTGCACTGGGAGATCTGTCACTTCCCACACCCCCAGTATATCACTCGCCCTCTCCCCAATCACCCCAGTGGACATCACCCCTCCCCCAATGGCTGATTGCCCGTCTATTGATGCCACACCCTGTTGCAGAGTACTCCCATTCCACCTTCCCCTCCAGTACAGAGCTCTCCCACCCTGCATTCCCATCATGGCCCCGCCCCCATCATGGGCCTGCCCCTTCAGGCCCCACTCCCTTGGCACTGGCAGGTGGACACTGCCAGTGTGCCAGGCTGGCATTGCCAAGCTGGCACTGCCCGAGGGCTTGACCCTGACCCGACCACCCTCTAGTCCCACTGGCAAGGCCATCATGTCAGGGTCCCTCTTGGTGGGGACCATATGTGATCCTCGTCTGTGAGGACCTTGACTGGCGAGCAGGTAAGAACGAGTAAGCCTGGACAATAACGTCTGGTGCTCATTAATTATATTCAAATTACCTACTGAATATTGGGCGTGAAGCTGATTTCACCAGCAAAATGCGGCCGGTAACATTGCGAGAAGCGAAAAACTGGGTGCGAACAAAATTTTTCACCTCTTTCCTGATCTTACCGGCTCACCATGCCAACCAGTCAGACAAGCTGGTAAGACCTTCTCTAGTGTCTTTTATTTTTTAACATTGACATTCAGTTGGTGGGTAAGATGGCTGTCAAGGATCAACACAGATCACAACAAGCTTCTGGAAAGTTCTTTATTGAATCATCCAAGTGGGGTGACGATCCTTAAATGGACAAATCCGGACAGCATCTCTCCTGTGGAATCCATGCCTGCCACTGTTCGGAGTTTAGTTCAAAATCAGAACGAATGGACTGAATTTTCACTGAGCCAGGTTTACTGCAAAGAGCTTTAAATAAAGGTGGGCAGCTCCTGATTCTGGGATTCCTAACCCCTTTCCTGAGGGGTTTGATTTTTGAGGAGTTTTTGAAATATTAAAAACCACAAACCAAATACTCTCCATTTAACTCGTGCAAACAAACTTGATGGTGAAATTGTCTCCAAAACGATGGTGTCAGGTTCTGACTGAAAACCAGTTTGTTTCTTGCCAGAAGAACAACCGGGTTTTCACTCCAGGGGTTTAATTCTCCAGTTGCGCTCGCCTGCTGTCAACAGACTTCCATATGGTCCGTCCCCCACCAGCTACAATTCCCATGGCAGACAGAACAGGAAAATTTCACTGCAAATCTTTTAGCAATTTGTTAAAAAAAATCATGAGGGTGAACTTTGCGCTGTCATTCTTGTCATCAGGATCCTGACTTTCCAGTATCACCGATTATCTCCCCCCCCACCATCCATTCATTGTCACTGGCAATCTTCCCTGCCCCATCATCACCCCGTCCCCAGCCCCACCTCTGACCCTTCTCCTGGCAGTGCCATCCTGGACTGGACCTGGAAAACTTGAATGAATACTTCAAGGGCAGCGTAAAAGGTGTTTTTATTTGGTTGTGTTAAAACCAAAAGGGGAAAGTTCCGATCTGTAGTTTTTAAGTTGCCAGCAAAGAACAAAGAACAAAGAACAAAAACAGCCCG
This sequence comes from Carcharhinus amblyrhynchos, assembly GCF_965287045.1. Classification (NCBI taxonomy): domain Eukaryota; kingdom Metazoa; phylum Chordata; class Chondrichthyes; order Carcharhiniformes; family Carcharhinidae; genus Carcharhinus; species Carcharhinus amblyrhynchos. The sequence continues at coordinate 27,203,032 of NC_137337.1, forward strand.
GGAAACAGGCCCTTCGGCCCAACAAGCCTGCGCTGTCATTTTAACATTACCAGTCCCTCCCCTCCACCCATGACCCTTATCTATTGTCTTATGGCAATCCACATTGAGGGAAACTAATTTAGGGACAATTTATTACTTCCAATCAGCCTAATAGCACACCTTTGGGGTGTGGGAGGAAACCAGAGCACTCGGAGAAAACCCACGCAAGCACGGAGAGAATGTGCAAACTCCCATAGACACCGGCCCAAATCCATGTGTCTGCACAGCAAACAGTGATAGTCACTGAGCTGTCGTTTTGCCCAGTATGTGGTCCAGTTTAAGCACACACTAACGACATGAAGCACTAGGCCAATCTCGAACATTCAAGAGCAGCCCAAGTACGACCCATCGCGTGTATGCCCCTCATTGGACAACAAGGCGGACTGACTTAAAAGATAGTGCTCAGTCCATAAGACCATAAAACATAGGAGCAGAATTAGGCCACTCGGCCCATCAAGTCTGCTCCGCCATTCAATCATGGCTGATTTTTTTCTCATCCCATTCTCCTGCCTTTTCCCCATAACTCCTGATCCCCTTATTAATCAAGAACCTATCTATCTCTGTCTTAAAGGCACTCAATGACCTGGCTTCCATAGCCTTCTGCGGCAAAGATTTCCACAGATTCACCACTCTCTGGCTGAAGAAATTCCTCCTCATCCCTGTTTGAAAGGATTGTCCCTTTTACCTGAGGTTTTCCCCCCTGGTTCTAGTTTTTCCTACTAATGGAAATCTCCTCTTCACCTCTACTCTATCCAGGCCTCGCAGTATCCCGTAAGTTTCAATAAGATCTCCCCTCATCCTTCTAAACTCAATAATACTTTTAGTTTATTACAGTAAGTCTCAAAAATGAAATCTTGTTGTCACACCTTTTCTGCTATTCACTGGAAGTTCAAATTCTTTTTTGAGGTGGGGCGGGCTCTACAGGGATTGCACAACTGAAATCCAAACACACCATAGCCACAGCCTTACAACTGCCCGGGCGCACAGTCACAAAGAAAGATGGCACACAAGCTTATAAGAATCCAAGGTGCCACCAAAATATGGGTGGCACCTTCTATTACTTTGGGAGCAGAGTTAAAGCCTTATAAGATGCCAGGTGTACTGTTCACAGGAAATAATTGGGTATCTGTTCAATTAAAAACCTTTGAAGATGATAATATGATATTTCCATTGCCTGCAAAGTATTCTCTAGGTGGTCCAGCTTCCCACCAACATTTGTACAACAGCCCAAGAGATCAATGACGCAATGCAGTCTACGATTCTTCGAAGAGCAAGATGATTGTGCTGTGAAAGAGCAGTCAATAAATGTATAAAAGCTGACAATTAAAATAGGGAATGTTCTGCCAAGAAAGTGTGGGCCGAGAGTTGTTGATCTGTAGCTTCCATTCTAATTGACTGATGTGTAAATAGCAGGCAGAATGCTGCCCTATTATTATCTTTTTGGCTCCATTCCATACTGTGCAATATCACTGCTTAAAATGTCACAAATACCAGTGGCCCATTTTCAGGTGTACTTGAACCAATTAATTTTGGAAGGAAAAGGGGTGAGATTCCAGAAGATGATAAAAGCATTTTGCAAGTGTTTTCAATGCCATTTGTTATCATATTGGCAAGCAAAGCAATAAATGAAAATAAAGAATTATTTTTTAATTCATTCATGGGACATGGGCACTGCTGGCTGGCCAGTGTTTATTGCCCATCCTTTGGAGGGCAGTTGAGAGTCAGCCACATTGTTGTGGCTCTGCAGTCACATAGGTCAGGTCAGGTGAGGATGATGGATTTCCTTCCCTAAAAGACATTAGTGAAACGAAACAGGATATCCCAACAATTTCCTGGTCATTAGTAGACTCTTAATTTTTTTTTATTGAATTCAAATTTCACAATCTGCTGTGGTGGGATTTGAACCCAGGTCCCCAGAACATCAGCTGAGGTTTATTGGATTAATAGTCTAACGACAACACCACTAGGCCATCACCTCCCTCTAAATTTGGATCAGATAATTTCCAGAACATCTTATGAACAAAACATGTTTGTGTAAGTGATTTGCAATGGCGCATTCAAAAAATTAAGCCTGGATGTTTAGAATTGATGTGAATCTGATATCCTAGTGTTATGCTGCTGGAAGTTACATGGATCTGAAACTAAAGTCAAGAACTAATCTTACACCTTATACTGGATCAAATAGATTAATACTGTTGGAATGAGGCTTAGCAGACATCCCTGATCCTGAAAGAAAATGGTATAATGTGCTTCAGCCAGTTGATTGTTGTTTAGTAAGTGTTTCTACACATTAACATCTGTAGAGATGTAGCTCTGGAAATGGTGACTAATCAAAGGAGCGATGTTTCATTAGAGACATCAGTACACAGATTATCTTTTTGAAATAATTACAAAGACCTCTCCCCTTTCCCCCGCTCAAAGAATAATTCTGCTCCATGATGTAATTGAATTGTAACAGTTCTTTTTTAAGGAACTGCAGCTTTTCACCTTGCTATTTTCTTGGCAATCAGCTTAATGCATTTCCTGAGCAAAGCTGAACGCTATTTGAAATATTATTAAATAAACTGGAAAGACCAATCTAATGTGAATTAGAAGCAGAATGGGATTTTATTCATTCTTAATGGAAAGAAAGACTTTGGGCAGAATTTTCCCCCGAAAAGTTTCTGGGACCAACAGACCAGAGAATTAGGCTCCAGACAAAAAAAGGGCTTAGCATTAGGTGCCAAGCCGGTTGTGATACTCCCAGCCCATCTTGTTGGCCCCAGTCGCACTCACAGCCAGAGTCTGTGGGAACCCAATAATTATTCGAACAGCCTCTTTTAGATATGATTAGTGGGATTGAAGCTCAATTCAATTCCTTCTTGCTATTCACCCACAGCAGGATCTGTACCGTCTGGGCTTTGGTATAGGTGTGGAGATGCCAGCGTTGGACTGGAGTAAACACAGTAAGAAGTCTCACAACACCAGGTTAAAGTCCAACCAGTTTATTTGGTAGTAAACGCCACCAGCTTTTGGAGCGCTGCCCCTTCATCGGGTGAGTGGAGAGTCCTGATTGTGAACACTCCCCTTGAAACTAACTGTACTTTGCCTCCGTATGCTCCATTATATTAACGGAATGTATAAATCATCCGCATGTTACCCACAAAAACTGGAACATTACTACCTTTTCACCTTGTAAATCATTTGTCAGAAATACTACAGAAGATGATATGTTTTAAATGCTGGTTGAGTCTGCTGGTGAACAAGCCACTAAAAATGATTTTCACAAGATAAAAAGACCATTCTACTCCATCTCACTGAATCTGCATGGGTAGATGCTGATCAGGGTAATACAAGAATTCCCTCCAGATATCGCTCATTAATGATTGAGGCACAATTCAGAAGATACAATCACGTGTGCCCTGTAAATTATCAAAAGATATCACACAAATCATGCCAGTTCAGACCTCAATTACCCCTCCAAACATTTGGGGTGTGATCTTACCAGTTGTTCATGCCATGCTCCCGCTGCAGCGAGGTTGGAGAATTTAGCGCCCAGCCAAGTCTCTGTTCACTGCAGCGAGGTGAGAACATCCCCTTGGCTGTAACATTCCGGCCTTGGAATTTCCTTCTGTCTGACTATCCCCTGGAAATATTTTTATTCATAGACAGGATCTTATTGAGGTCTTAGGGTGAGATTTTTCTCCCACTCTGCTGGGTGTTTTGTGCTGAAGGGGGCAGCTCGTGTTCACTGGCAGCAGGATGTTATGGTCTCGCTGTTGTTGTCGACAGGGTTTCCCATTGAACACATCTCCTTGCTGCCGGGAAACACGTGGCACGGGTGCGTCATTGGCTGTAAGATCCCATCAGCGTGAACGGAAACAAGATCCCGGCGTTGGAGTTTCAGCTTCTTATTCAACAGCTTTCAGGGTAGTGATGAATGCTGTCAGTCACCATCAGAGCTCCACCACATAATTAAAACCACTTGATAACTTCCTAAGTTGGTTTCACATTTTCCAAAGAGAATTATGAAAAATAAAAATCCATGCTATTTTAGAGCCAATCCAATTAACATGGGAACATTGTTAGTTCATAAGTATTTGATTTCTGGGTATTAAAATGTCTAATGTACCCCTGGTTCTGCATGATGGCACAATGGTTAGCCCTGCTGCCTCACAGCGCCAGGAACGACGGTTCATTTCCGGCCTCGGGTTACTGTCTGTGTAAAGTTTGCACATTCTCGCCGTAACTGCGTGTGTTTCCACCGGGTGCTCCGGTTTCCTCCCACAGTCCAAAGGTGAGTGGGATAGGTTAATTGGACATGGCAAATTGCCTCTTGGTGTTAGGGGGACTAGCAGGGTAAATATATGGGGTTACCAGGATAGGGCCTGGATGGGATTGTTGTCAGTGCAGGCTCAATGACCCCCTTCTGTATGGTAGCAATTCTAGGATTCTCATCTCAATTGACGTAAAATAAATGCTCAGGATAGGACCATCATTAGTGCATTTATTTCCTATTTCTAGTTGCCCTTCAAAAGATGATGATGAGCTGCCACTGTGAACCATGTGCAGCCTACGGACTTTGATCCCCCTGCCAATGAAGTAATGGCCAAACATGTCCAAATGTAGAAACATGTCCAAGTCATCATTATCATGGTTTAATTTATTCAATGCCAACTTGGGTTGTACCAGAGGCAAAATAAGATTTCTTAGTTTTACAATCAGTTCAAGTAAAAAACAAAATGTTATGGGAAGGGCAGAGTGTATTAACTCAAGATGAATTAATATTCTCAAAAATTGAAGTCAGAAGAGGAACTTGGAGGGGATGATGCTCCTGTAAACCGAGTGCCTTTGTCCTTCTAGGTGGTGGAGTTTGCAGGTTTTGAAAGGTTGTGTTGTGGCTTTGCTTTTAACTTTCTTCAACATATTTCCATTTAATCTACTGGCTGGTTACCTGTCCATAACCTTAAACCAATGCAGCCAATAAGTAGCACGTGGGGATACTACAGTATCAGATTTGTAATTACGTTAACATACTTGCTGCCCTATATTGTACAAGTACATGTAGAACTAGTGTACGCAAAGGGTTTAATGCAATGAAGAAGCCATAAATACTGCTTTCTTTACAAAGCCTTTCTAAAGTACATAATACCAGCCAATCCCCCTTTTTTAAATGTAAAACACCATCTGTATATTATCGTGGTAAAAAAGCTGACTGCGGATATTTCCATGCTAAAGCAGTAAATCAGCAAAGAAGCTTTCAACTGCTTCATTCCAGATGGGAAAAGAGAGCATTAGGGGCTGATACTGTCTGTTTTCCAAGCTTCACTTAATGATTGCCTGCTCAATGTTTAATATTACCTGCAGTGGTTTGCAGATTGCAATAAAAGATGCATTTATTATTACTAATGTTCATTTTTCCATGATTAATGGCAAGAGTTCGCATCAGTAAATGAAAAAATGAATGGCTGTCGTCCAGAATGCTGCTCACTAAATCAAAGTACGATGAACGCATGGAGTAACTACTGTTATTATTTATACTAGTGTCACAAGTTGGCTAACATTAACACTGCAATAAAGTTACTGTGAAAATCCCCAAGGTACCACAATCTTTCCGGGTACACTGAGGGAGAATTTAGCACGGGCAATGCATCTAACCAGCACGTCTTTCGAACTGTGGGAGGACACCCACACAGATATGGGGAGAACATGCAGATTCTGCACAGACAGTGACCCAAGCTGGGTCACTGGCGCTGTGAGGCAGCAGTGCTAGGTGCCGTGAGGCGGCAGTACTAACCACTGTGCTACCGTGCCGTCCAATATGAATTGATTGTATCACACTTGCAAGCTGAATGCAGTCATTAGCAGCAATAAAAATTCAAAGTAAAAAATCTGTTCCAATCAGAAGGGTTACTTGTGAGGGAGAGAAAGCAACGCTTGTGGTTTAAGGCACACAGCTACAGTGAGAACTCTCTCGAGCAGATCCTGCAATTGATTAATTAGTTCTCTTTCAAAATTGGCATCCTGTCAGTCGATTGAAGCAAACCACTGCATATGCTGCAATTAGCTTTCCCTATGGAACTAGCCAAATGATAGTATTCCAAAAGCTGGTCTGCAGAGAATTGATTTGGTTCATTATGCAGCCTTGAGGCTCCTCCACTCAACTGATGACTCTCATAAGTTACCAGGTACAAAGTTTGTAATGATCAGAAAGTGTTTAATCTATTAATTTGGACAGTTTCAAAAACATGCCTGGACAGCAAAGTAATAGTTCATTATAGTTAAGAGGCAACTGACTGTCTGGCGTTGGTATCTGATCTTGTCCCTTGGAGATAGTGACTGTGCAGGCAACTGAGCTTGGGTATGGGTTTTTACCTAAATAATAACAGTAAATTGAACAAGCATTTTGCCTCGAAGATAAATTACCTGGCAAACTTATCTTTTGCTTAGTGATTCTCCTGTGTGTTTATGCTGCTGTCACTATCGTGGGCTGAATGTTAATTATTTATTTCCGGTGTATTATTTTTCTCTGAGCTCCTCTGCCCTTGAGGGAGCCTCAAACACATCAGAAAGAAATCACCGGTGTTCTGTCTTCTTTTCTCTGATACGTCTTCTTTGTACATGAGTCCTGAACGCCAGTGTGGTGCCTGACAGAACAAACCACCAGCTGTGAAATAAACTTTCTCCAGGTTCCATCACAAATAACAAACGACATAAAATTTGAGAGGTTTACGGAGGCAACTGCAGAGCTTAGGGTCTAGGCAGCCAATGGCAGGGTCATCAAAGGTAGCTTGAAGAAGTGAGGGACTCACACGTGACCAGAACTGCAGGAAAGCAGCTTATAAAATAAACTCCAGGTAAAAGACTCTATGTTCAATCCTTTTGTCTGTGGGGAAATCAAAAGTAAGTTAAAAATATGAGGTAAGTTAAAATTTGGAATGAAACAATAGTGAGCACCTCTGTCTCTCTGTGCCAGGAACCCGGCTTCAATTCCCGGCTTGGGTCACTTTCTGTGCGGAGTCTGCACATTCTCCCCATGTTTGCATGGGTTTCCTCCATGTGCTCCGATTTTCTCCCACAGTCCAAAAGACATGCTGGTTAGGTGCATTAGCCATGCTAAATTTTCCCGCGGTGTACCCGAATAGACACTGGAGTGTGGCAACTAGGGGATTTTCACAGTAATTTCGTTGCAGTGTTAATATAAGCCCACTTGTGACTAATAAATTAACTTTAACTTTAAGAAATGAATAAAAAGATATGTTATGATCATGCAGAGCATAAATGTTAGCCTTGAGCATTTGGGTCAGATGGTCTGCATATTTGTCAAAGTATCAGCTGATTTACAGTTTCTTACACCAACATCTGACTTTGGAACTACCACTATGGGAGTCGTCTAATTATTCTGTTCTATTTTAGGGATCTTTACCAGGATTTTCTGGCCTCCTCATGGAGATTTTCCCAGTAGCATGCCATTGACCAGCTGTAGGACCTTCTGGTCCCGCCGCGGTCAATGGGATTTTACCCCACATTGCTGACAAACCCGTGGTGGTGCACTGTCTGCAGGTCAAGAAGGTCCCACCAAGGTGAAGAGCCGGGCAATTGTGCCCAATGTTCTCAGTCTTTAGGGTTCTCTGACTCACAAAGCTACCTCTTGAAATTCTCCAAAATTACAATGGATGGACATCTTTTTTCAAAGCAATGGTGATGTTTCCAAAGTCCTCACTGGGCAACTGGTTCCTTAATCCTTTTAGAAATCTCCAATTGTTTGGGACTGTAGCACCACTCATTGATTGCAGCAAATCTTTTACCTTTGCAGAGGTGAGCAAATTCTTGAGCATTTCATACACACCTGGGTTCTGCTTCAGTCAGAAATATCACCCTTTCTCTCTCGCCCGCTATCTGTTTAACAGCAAGATTATCAGGAACATTATTCGTCGACAAATATATCTCCTGCTGCACATATTCTCAGTCACCGCTGTGCTCTTCCAGTTGCCCAACGATACTTACTCATGCAGCCATCTTCCATGGTCATGTACTAAGAGAGAGCAATTCTCTCAAAAAAATTCCAAGGGTTGAATTTGCATAAAAACTGGAGTAAATCAAGCTGATTTTTTTGAACGAGAGTTTCAAAGTGAATCACCCACACTCTGTACACTGCTGAGTGCACTAGTGTGATTCATTCCAAAAAGCTCTGGGGGAGATCCCCGCCGGAGAGACCGACAATATAGTGCTGAGTGGGCTATTGTGCATGCAACAGTCTGTCAGTGCAGAAATCAGCACATGCTCTGTGGCCCCTGTCTGCTGGCCTCCCAATCACTGGCCAGCTCGATTGCTAGCCAGCTCCATGAACCCCCTCCAATGCTGGTCATGCAACACCCCACGGCCCGATCGCTGGCCCCCCCAAACATGTCCGGGCGAGCCTCGACCACTTCCCCTCCATCCCAATGCAACCCCAATCTCTCGATCACCCCCCCACCACACCGTCAGCACAAAGTGCAGAATGGCAGTGGATCACCCCACCCCCACAGATAGGCCCCCAGAGGCCCCAATCCCATCAGGCCCCACCACTTGGCACTGCTCATTGCCTGGTGGGCAATGCCAAGGTGTCCCTTGGGCAATGGCATTTTGCCTCTTGGGCAGTGCCAAGGGGCCAGACTGACACTGCCAAGGTGGCAATGCCTAGGGGCCACCACCCCTGGTGCCTGACCCTCTGGGGGCCTCGATTGCCTCCAGTGGGGTCGGGCTGCCAGCTCCCCGTAAGTGGCGAACTATACTAAGCCCCACTGGAGCTAAACATTCCTGGCATAGACGGAGAGGCCAGCGGGCCTGGAGATTTCAGTCCCAGGCCCGCTAATGTTATTTAAATTGTATTTAAATTACATTTGGAATACATTAGGCAGCTCCACACCAATTTCTGGCACGGAGCTGATGGAAATCTGATGCTGGGAGACATGTGGAGGCCATGGCAACCAGCAGGGAACCTGCGAAAGGGCCTCTGCTAGAGTCTTCCCACCCGCTATGCTACAAATGCAGTGCAGCAGGATGGGAGAATCACCCCTGGATGTTTAAAGCCATTTCTTAATTTAAAAAACCTCACAGTTCCTCTACTGGTTTGCTGGGAACTCCTCCAACCAAATTTTGTTTGGCTAGGTAATGAAAAATCCTATCCTCATTATCAGACTTTAATACCTTTGCAGGATAGAAGAGAGAAAGTGGCTGGTATTTTACAATTTCTCTCAGGCGAGGCTCATAAATTCCTGCCCAAGGCCAATGGAGAATTCTGTTCTGCAAATGGTGATATTCTGGCATATATATCATATGGAGAGTTACGCACCAGCTGAAACTATTTTATTCTTCATTGACCGTATATACATACCTAGATACACACATATATGCACAAATGACTGAAAGAGGGCGCTATTATAATATGTTTGGAGCAATAGGTGTTATACCCAGTCTCTGGAAAGAATAAATCACTGAATGTTTTTAAGAAGGCTCTGTGCCTCCTTTTTTATGAACTATTAATTTTAATCTCATGTTAGCTGGGTTTCCCTGTCATGAGGAGTCCATTGCAAGTAAGAGGAGGTGAAACGAGCTGAACATGTAATGATGCCTTTACTTCATTCCTTGTGGATTTGAGAAACAGGAATGTTTACTCCAAGGTCCTTAGGCTTACCTGTAAATGCAACCACAGTTTGTCTGATTCCCCTGTTCTACCCACAATCTTACTCTTGGTCACTGACCATCATCCCAACTCTATGCCCACCTCCTCCCCCATCCCAAAACACACCTCTCCCCTCCCCCTGCCCGCACCCTTGGTCTCCCAAACCGACTACCCCTCATCTCCCACAGGCTGACTCTGCCCAAGTCCCCACCAAACCCCTCCTCCAAATATGAGAATGACAGTTGCTCCCTCCTACGTTGCATCCTTCTGCTTCAGGCCTTTCTGTTCCCACAGCAGTCAGCCTGTCAATCAACCTGTCAGCCAGGTAGCCCAGAACAAAACCTGTGGTTAAAATTGCAGGGCAATTGGGAAAAAGTATACCTGCAGGTTTCTCATCCAATATCTTTTCTCCCCTCCGTCCCGTCACCACTCCATGCCGATGCCCCCCCCAACCCCATCCTGCCACATCAAGCAAACAAATGGCATTCACACAATGGTCCTGGTTAGATGAAAGGAATACTTTAACTTTAATCTCCCCATCTCTACATAGCGAAATATATAGGCTAAAATGCCAGAATCTAGGATCACAGCTGAAAGCATCTCTTATCACTTTGCCCAGGCTCTTTTAGGAGTTGGGCCTATACAGTATAGGCCCAACTACTAAAAGGGCCTCAAGTTCTGCCAGTAGTCTGGGCTGGGACATTCAGTAAGAAATCTCACAACACCAGGTTAAAGTCTAACAGATTTATTTGGTGGTAAACGCCACTAGCTTTCGGAGCACTGCTCCTTCATCAGGTGAGTGGGGACTCCTGATCACAAACAGGATATATAAAGGCACACACTCAGTTTACAGAATACTGATTAAAATGCGAGCCTTTACAGCTAATCAGGTCTTAAGGGTGCAGACAATGTGAGTGGAGATAGCGTTAAGCGTGGGTTAAAGAGATGTGTATTGTCTCCAGGCAGGACAGTAAGTGAGATGTTGACTCTTTAGCCCACGATGATGTGCAGGTGCCGGCATTGGACTGGGGTGGGCACATTCAGAAGTCTCACAACTCCAGATGAAAATCCAACAGGTTCATTTGGAATCGTGAGCTTTCGGAGCGCTGCCCCTTCATCAGGTGAGTGGAGACATAGCTCATATGCCATATTTTTGAAACCCACCTCTCCACTCACCTGAGGAAGGGGCAGTGCTCCAAAAGCTCATGGTTCCAAATAAACCTGTTGAATTCTAACCTGGTGTTGTGAGGCTTCTTAATGTACCTTCAGCTCAAATGCTGCGTGCACCTTCTGGGCAGCCTTGTGAGGAAAATCACCCCAACCAGTTAAGCATAGATGCAACTGGTAAAATGTGTGTGTCAATGTTTAAACTGACTGCAGATGAAGAGGAATAAGACTGCCTCCTCAAGGGAACCCTTGACTATGCTGTAAGGTTGGCGCATTGACTGTGGATTGAAACTGCATTTATTTTTATAATTGAAACTTAGATGAGCACCGGTTCTGCTTTTTGTCGATACTATAAATAGCTTAAAAGCAGATTAGTGGTCCAAGGAATCTGATAGCTGACACTTTCTCAAGACCCTGTTGCTAAGGCAGGGAATGATTTGAAGTTATGCAGATTTCTCAAACACACTGCTTCCCATTAAATCAGTAAAATATGACTGATGCAGTTTTCTGAACATGAAGGTTTAGACTAAAAATGTATGCTCATTTAATTTCGAGCATTAACGTTAATCATAATTAGAAAATGTATCTGTCTTAATAGAATAAGACAGTGGTAAATAAATTCCCCAGAGGAGCAATGATTTTCAGCCTGCCTGACATTTTGAATTAGTAAATAAAATTAATGGCTTTTTAATTTGATTTTCAGAAAAATCATGTCTAAGCAACTCCATGCAATGGTCGGTTGCTGCATACGTTTTACCATTATAGCGCACGTGGAAAGATTAGAAACAAACTTCAGTAGCACTGAAGTGGGGAGCACGGTGGCACAGTGGTTAGCACTGCTGCTTCACAGTGCCAAGGACCTGGGTTCAATTCTGGCCTTGGCTCACTGCCAGTGTGGAGTTTGTGTGTTCTCCCCATGTCTGCATGGGTTTCCTCTGGGTGCTCCAGTTTCCTCCCACAATCCAAAGATGTGCGGGTTAGGTTGCTGCATTGACCCTAGTGTCCGGGGGACTAGCAGGGTAAATATGTGGGGTTACGGGAATCGGGCCTGGGTGTGATTGTGGTCAGTGCAGATTCGATGAGCTGAATGGCCTCCTTCTGCACAGAGATTCTATGAGCAGCAGTGTACAAAAGTAGAAGCTTAATGTAAGCAATTGTATCCAAACTCTTAGGGTGGGATTTTCCAGCAGTGCTCGCAACAAGACTGGAAAACCCCACCCAAGGACCAGTGCACGGTCTCTGTCCCACCTGCTATGATTCCCGGGGTGGGTGGGACAGGAAAATCCCGCTTGATTTCGACTTGTTCTCCCTATTTCTGTGTTTCATCATTTTTGCAAGGTGATATTTATTGAATAAGAGCAAATTAGTGCAGGTGCTGGGATCTGAAAGCAAAAGGGAAAATGCTGGAAAATCTCAGCAGGTCTGGCAGCATCTGCGAGGAGAGAAAAGAGCTGACATTTCGAGTCCCGATGACCCTTTGTTAGATGTTTAGCTTTAGGCAAAGAAGAGTGGGAGATATTTATACTTGGAGTGGGGGAGTGAATGGTGAGTCATAGCCACAAAAACAAGGGGAAAGGCTGTGAATAGAGAGAAGCTGAAATCAGAGGGTAAGGTCTGACAGATGAAGATGTGGGCAAAGGGGGGGAATGGGTGGGAGAGAAGTAAAATTGAGAAAAAGGGTGAGAAGGGAAGCAAAGCAAGAGAAAAGGTAAGAAAAGAAGGGAGAAAAGGGGGGAAAGAGTTGGGGGAAGAAAAATAAAGAAAGGTAATAAAGAAGTAAAAGGTAGAGAATGGTAAAAAAATAAAAACAAAGGGGTCGAGATAGGGAAAAGCTAATCATCTGAAGTTGTTGAATTGGATGTTGAAAACAGAAGGCTTATTATTGTGTTGCTCATGTCAATCATTAATGGTTCATAGCACTGTTTTCCAATAGCAAGGGCTCAAATAACTGCTTTCCCAATGACTAACTGGTGACTAAACCCCTTGAGGAGAAGGGTATTTATGGTTGAGGTGGTTCCAAGATGATATGAGTGGCTATGGAGGTTTGGAGCCAAGTCAGCCGACTGTGGTAGGCCCCAAAACCTAAACCAAGCAAGTCTTGTTGTACTTCAGGATACTGTTGATAACTGACCAGCTAGCCAGGCTTTTGAATGAAGCAGGGAGGGTGAGATCAGTCATTGGATCTGGGATTCTTCGTACAGTTATCCAGGTTGTAGCTGGATGAACAGTCATAAACCCCCTTACGTTCTGTACAGGTAAGCCAGGTGCCCATAGACTAATTTATCAGACTGGTCTTCAGCTGTAGCTTAGTTGGTAATACTCTCCCCTCTTAGCACAAGGTTCTGAGTTCAGGTCAGGTTTGAGCACAAGGCAGATGCTCCAGTGCAGCGCTCCCTCTGTACTGCCCTGGTCAGAGGTGCTGCCTGTTTTGAATGATATATTAAGCCAAGATCCCATCTGCCTGATTGGATGCCTAAAAAAGATCCCACGACACTATTTTCTTAAAACAAAGATGTTATCCCAATTTACTGTCAACATTTATAGAGTCCTAGAGGTTTACAGCATGAAAGCAGGCCCTTCAGCCCAACTTGAACTTATCCCCAAATCAACGTTCTAAGCAGGTTATCTAGTCACTGTCACATTAAGCATTTGCTGTGCACAGAATTAGTGGCTGCATTTCCTACTTTACATAAGTCACTCCACTTCGAAGTACTTCATTGGAGCGCTTTAAGGCATTCAGCGATCGTGAAAACTGTAACTTCTCTTTCTCTATGTTCCTAATTTAACACAGAACTCTCAGTGAAGACACTCCACAACTTCATCCTTTTAATTACTGATAAGTGACAGATTCAACATAACAAGTCCTGTTAAACTATCAGCAGTATACTAAAAAGAGCAGTCATCACAACAAAAACCTCAACAGATCTGCTAACCTGGACTAAATCCATCTTCCATGCATTCTTTCCATGATTACTCTGTTTGAGTTGCTCAAAATCTCAGCTTTGGAATGCCAAAATCTCATAGAAACTTATCAAAGTTATAAAATTCTAACAGGATTAGACAGGGTAGATTCATAAAGAATGTTCCCAATGTGAGGGTGTCCAAAAGGGTCATAGTTTGAGAAGAAATTTCTTCACCCAGAGGGTGGTGATTCTCATGTAGTCATGGCTGATTGGTTAAGGTGATGGACTAGAAATCAGTCAGAGTCTCCAGAGTGTAGGTTCATATCCTATCACTGACGCGCCATTTAGGGGTAGGGTAGGTATGGCTCAGTGGGTAACATGCCCACTTCTAAGTGTTCAGAAGTTAAGGGTTTGAATCCATCTCTGGGAATTTGAGCCTGAAGTCGAGGTTAATGCTGAGTGCAGTCTCTTTTTTTGTCCCAATGGGGCTCGTTCCATTGGGACTTATGTCCTGGAGACTGAAACCCTAAAAGGCGTAACTCAGGAAGGAGTAACCCTGGAAAGCAAAATACCAGAAAGTGAAACCCTAAAAATGACAGATAACTTACAGAACCATAGAATAGAACCATCAATACCTGCATTGCAGAAGGATACCATTCGGCCCATTGAGCTTGCATTAACTACAATTCCGTCCTGGCCCTATCCCCGTAACCGTACTAATCCTCCTGACATCCCCCAAACACTAAGGAGCAATTCAGTGTGGTCGGTCAACCCACCCCACACCTCTTTGGACTGCAGGAGGAACCGGAGCACCCGGAGGAAACCCACACAGACACGGGGAGAATGCGGAAACTCCACATAGACAGTCACTGAGTCGAACCAGGTTCCTGGCGTTATGAGGCAGAACTGCTAACTATTGTGTCACTGTGCCACCATGATAAATTTTGATTCCCTGACTGGGAGCCGAACCCAGGCCGCAGCGGTGAAAACGCTGAATTGTAACCATTAGACCACCATGGGAGATTATAATGGATTCCATTTTCTTTGAAAGGGAGGTTGTTTGCTGCTGTATTAAGAATTGTATATTTGCTATTGATTGTTGTTTTAATATTTATGATTGTGGAATTATAATGTATTCAGATTGTAATGTATTTGGGTAAATTAATGCGGGACTAGGGGTCATAATTTGAGGATAAGGGATAAACCTTTTAGGATTGGTATAGAGGGATATGGGCCAAATCCAGGCAATTGGGAACAGCTTAATGGTAAAAACTGGATAAGTTGGGCTGAAGGGCCTGTTTCCATGCTGTAAACTTTTATGACTGAGGTGAGGAGAAATGTCTCCACCCAGAGAGCGGTGACTCTGCGGAATTCA
Source organism: Carcharhinus amblyrhynchos (assembly GCF_965287045.1). Taxonomy (NCBI): domain Eukaryota; kingdom Metazoa; phylum Chordata; class Chondrichthyes; order Carcharhiniformes; family Carcharhinidae; genus Carcharhinus; species Carcharhinus amblyrhynchos. The sequence continues at coordinate 27,218,159 of NC_137337.1, forward strand.
GTACCATCGAGTAGCTGAGGTCAAGACATTGGGTGGGATTTTACAGACTTGCTGGTCCTGAAACCGTAAAATCCATCCACTCCAATTCCCCTGGTGGGTGAGGTGGTAAAATTCCAGCTATTGTGTGATTTCAAGAAGAAATTAGATATAACTCTTGGGACTAAAGGGATCAAGAAATATGGAGGGGGAAGGCAGGATCAGGATATTAAATTTGATGATCAGCCATGATCAAAATGAATGGTGGCTCAGGCTCGAAGGGCTGAATGGCCTACACTTGCTTCTAGTTTCTATGTTTCTAAGTTTGAGTTCAAATAACCACTGACACATCTACCCAGTGCATCTTTATGCTAAACGAGTTAAAAAAAAGAGGAAAATAATACACAAACATTTCCCTAGCACATTGTTCAATGGAAAAGCTGAATTTCTTACAAGCAATTAAAAATACATGTCATCTGCGGTTTAGTTAACAAGATGAATAGAATCCCTCTTATTCTTATTACCTCGTCACATGACACCTTTTTAATGTAATTAATGACTCTGTATCCAAATGGATCTACTGAGCCCAAGTCTGTCCTCTTTAAATTCCAAATTCTGTCAGCGCCTTGATTCTGCATTCCAACATTAATTCTCCCTCTTGGTAGATATATTCTAAAGATAAGTAATTAATTTGCACAGGCATGACCCAATTAAGAACATTGGTACCTGTATCTATTAAGACACATCCTCAACTAATTGATCAGCTCATGTAAGCATTACCTAAAAATCAGCTGATGTTTGAAGGTTTGTCTTCTATTCTGTTCAGTTCACTGACTTCCATCTCAGATTTCAAAATGTATTTAAGGGTTTAAAATCCAACCTTGTGCACAATTAATGCTCTCCAAGCCAACCAGGACCTAAGTTATTTAGCTTTAAGAAGTCTCACAACGCCAGGTTAAAGTCCAACAGTTTATTTAGAATAACAAGCTTTCTGCTCTTTCACCAGGTGAGTCACTCACTCACAGATGAAGGAGCAGTGCCTCAAAAGCTCGTGATTCCAAATAAACCTGTTGGACTTTAACCAGGTGTTGTGAGACTTCTGACTGTGCCCGCCCCTGTACAATGCCAGCATCTCCACATCATTTAGCTTTAAATAAGAGGGACAATGTTCACTCAGTATTCTAGGTGTTTGCATTGCCCATCGATTTAGTTTATAACATCCTGAATGTTTGAATGTGTTAGACATCTTCTGGCTATGCCACAGTTCTGATTAAACGTGCACCAAAATGTTAACCTACCTCTTTCTACCAGATGCTAATGGACAGGCTGCATGTTTCCAGCAGTTCCAATTGATCTGAAATGCTTCCTCCACAGATACCACCAGACTGGCTAAGTATTTCCAACATTTTCTGTTTTTATTTCAGATTTCTGTGATATTTGTTCCCAGTAATTTCTGTTTTTATTTTGGATTGTAGTATTTGTATATATTTTATTTTCATTCCAGATTGCTGTTCACTTTCTATGTTTGACATTGAATCTAATTTTTATCTCCAGTGTCATGGGATGCGAGCGTCGCTGGCTGGGCCCATTGTCCATCCCTGGGATTATTGTCCAACCACATTGCTGAGGGTCTGGAGTTATATGTAAGCTAGACCACTAAGGGCAGCAGATCTCCTTTCCTAAAGGACATTAGTGAACCAGATAGACTTTTACAGTAACCAACATTGGTTTCATGGTCATGACTTTTAATTCCAGATTTTTATTGAATTCAAATTTCATCATCTGCTATGGTGGAATTTGAACCCGAGTCCCCAGAGCATTGCTCTGGATCTCTGGATTACTAGTGCAGCGGCAATGCCACTATGCCACCACTTCCCCATGCAATATGCAACATGCAATGCATGCAATAGATAAAGCCATTGGAACTATCACTCTAACAAACACTAAACAAAATATTTGTCCTGAAAAAGGTCACAGACCTGAAATGATGTAGCTCGGTTTCACTTTCTTCACAGATGCTACTAGAATATTGCTATCATTTTCTGTTCTTATTACAACAGAAACTACTCCTGATTATACTTCCCACATGAGGAATTCCTTTAGTGACAAGGGAATAACATAATGTGACCAATGCAAGTTACATTGTTTCCTTCCAAGGCTAATTGACAGACAACAATAACAAGATACTAGGCTACAGATATTGGCATTGAGCCCTCAGCCATTTACCAGAATTACCTTTGAAGTGCTGTTCATTTAAAATACACTTCCATGGCTTTGTGCTTTAAAGATCTTCAATGTAATGACGTTTGTACTATCCAGTTCTGTCCACAGTCCTGGCCTTGTTTGATTTCAAACATGCATAGCCAATATTCTCATGGAATTAATTACAACAGTAAGGAGGTACAATATCTTAGAAAGCTTTTAAATAAATCAATTTATGTAGGATTTAGAATAATAGAATCATAGAAACCCTACAATGCAGAAAGAGGCCATTCAGCCCATCGGGTCTGTACCAACCACAATCCCACCCTGGCCCTACCCCCGTATCCCTACATATTTATCCCCTAATCCCTCTAACCTACATATCTCAGGATACTAAGAGCAATTTTTAGCATGCCCAATCAACCTAACCCGCACATCTTTGGACTGTGGTAGGAAACCGGAGCACCCGGAAGAAACCCATGCAGACACGAGGAGAATGTGCAAACTTCATAGTGATCCAAGCCAGGAATCAAACCCAGGTCCCTGGAGCTGTGAAGCAGCAGTGCTAACCACTGTGCTTATGTGCTGCCCAAAGAAGGAGCAATCACATTGCTGGGACTGTCCTATAGGTCCCTAACAGTTCGAGGGAAGTAGAAGAGCAGATACGTAGGCAAGTTTCAGAAGAGTGTAAATTTAATAGTTGGAGGTTCCAACTTCCCTCACGTTAACTCAGATAATCATAGTGTGAAAGGTTTAGAGGGAGCAGAATTTGTAAAATGTGTCCAGCAGAACTTTTTAAGCCAGTACGTTAGACAGGCACATGAGTGGGTTGGAGATGGGTGGATAAAGGAGATTGTTTTAAATAAGGGTCACTAGCACTGGGGTGTCCCTGGTAAGGTAAATGGATATGGTACAATAATTAGGTTTTTTTTTCTTTTCATTCACAGGTTTTAAGGTGGTCTGCCTTGTGTCCAACGAGGGGCATACACGCGATGGGTCGTACTTGGGCTGCCCTTGAATGTTCGAGATTGGCCGAGTGCTTCATGTCGTTAGTGTGTGCCTAAACTGGACCAGATACTGGGCAAGACGACAGCTCAGTGACTATCAATGATTGCTGTGCAGACACATGGATTTGGGCCAGTGTCTGTGGGAGTTTGCGCATTCTCCCCATGCTTGCATGGGTTTTCTCCGGGTGCTCCGGTTTCCTCCCACACCCCAAAGATGCGCTGTTAGGCTGATTGGCAGTAATAAATTGTCCCTAAATTAGTTTCCCTCAATGTGGATGGCCATAAAACATTAGACAAAGGTCATGGGTGGAGAGGGGGACTGGTGGTGTTGAGCTGGCGGCGCGGGCTTGTTGGGCCGAAGGGCCTATTTCCCAGGTTCTTTGTTCTTTGTAGGAGGTTCCATAAGAGAGGGGGCAGTCCTGGACTTAATTTTAATTAACAAAGCTGGGAAAGTGCTTGAAGTATCAATGGGGGAGCATTTTGCAATTATAATTCTGTTAGATTCCAGATTGTTATGAAAAAGGACAAGAATGGGCCAAAAGCCAAAGTTCAAAACTGGGGAAAGACCGATTTTAATACGATCAGGTATGATCTGGCCAAAGTGGATTGGGAGCAGACATTTTGACAGAAATCTGTGATGGAACAGTGGGACACATTCAAGAAAGAAATAGGGAGAAAACAGGGCCAATATGTTCCAATAAAGAGAAGAAGAGGGATTAACAAATCCAGTGAACCATGGAAATCGAGGGATATGCAGCATTGGATAAAGAGGAAAAGGGAGGCTTATGGCAGAGGATTCAGAACAGCAAAAGCCCAAGGAGAGTATAGAATGTGCAAGGGAGAATGTAAAAAGGAAGAGAACAAAAGGGGGACATGAAAGGACATGAAGTATTGCACTTTGGGTTATAAACAGCCTAAAAGAGGCATAAAATCTATCTGATTTACGCAGAAAAATGAAGTTGAGTCGGTATGTTAAAGGATATGCATATATTTATTCATAAGAGGCAATATTTTCAAAATTGATTTTTTGGGTGAAAGATAAGTACTTGGGCAGATAGGTATCCTTCATCAGGGAATCAGAGTTCAAAGAATATTTCACATAATCTATTGTTACTAGCACTGCCATGTAAAATTGATTTTACCAAGGAGGATTTGGGATACATTTATTTATAAGTTGGATTGTGGTACACATTATTACTATAGTACAGTATTCCTCAGTTCTCTTGTACGATTGGAACAGATTAGTTCAATTATCAGACAGACTAAATTCACCTTTCACAGGCAGCAGAACAAAGGGGCTAAAATCATCTGCATGAGAAGGAAATTGCATTGACTGTTTTGTCTGAGTCATGCATTTGATCAGACTTTGAATGTGTAAGTGTAAATGAATAGGGATCATATCCTGCGGAGATATGCTTTAAAAATTGATACTGACAATCTCCCAATTTAGAGTAGCTCAGATGTCAGTGTTATGACAACCTCAACAAGATAAGCTTGCAGACTGAGGTTGGATCTGATGACGAAGGAAAAGCAGAAAATACTGGAAACACTCGGCCAGTGCAGTCAAGACTCTGTGACAAAGGAAAATTATCAATATTTGAAGAATATTTCTTCTTCAGTTCCTGCAGGCATTTGATAAGATGTTGCATCGAAGGTTACTGCGTAAAATGAGAGGTGATGGTGTCAGGGGTGACATATTGGCCTGGATTGAAGATTTGACTAGCTAACAGGAAACGGAGAGTTGGCATAAATAGGTCTTTTTCTAGTCGGCAGAAGACTACAAAGGAACATCAACAGATTAAGTGGGTATAAATCAGGCAAATGGAGTATAATGTGGGCAAATGTGAAATTGTCCATTTTGGCAGGAAGAGTAAAATAGAAGCTTATTGTCTAAACCTTGAGAATTGCAGACTCTCAGGTGCACAGGGATCTGGGTGTCCAGGTACATAAAACACAAAAGACTTGTACAAAGATGCAGCAAGTAATCAGAAAGGCTAATGGAATGTTATTGTTTACTTTGAGGGGAATTGAATACAAAAGTACAGAGGTTATGCTTCAGTTCTATATGAGACCATGGGTGAAATTTTCCAGTCTCTCACGCCCTCCCCGCACTAGCAGCAAGAATGGAGAATTTAGCGCTCAGCCGAATCTTCATTCACTGCAGTGGGACTGGAGAATCTCAGACGTGGGTGAAATCAGAGAATTCCAGCCCATATCTCGGGTATTGTGTGCAGTATTGGTCGTCTTATTTAAGCAAAGGTATAAATGTGTTAGAAGCAATTCGGAGAAGGTTCACTAGATTAATATCAGAAATGGAAGAATTGCCTTATGAGGAAAGTTTGGAGAGATAGATTTTTATCCACTAGAGTTTACCAGAGTAAGAGACAACTTGATCAAAACCTTTAAATTGCTGAGGTGTCTTTACATGGTGGATGTGGAATTGATGTTTCCCCTTGAAGGAAGAATCCAGAACCAGGGGTCACTGTTTGAAAGTAAGGGGTCTCTTATTTAAGATGTGGATATGCCGGCATTGGACTGGGGTAAACACAGTAAAAAGTCTGACAACACCAGGTTTAAGTCCAACCGATTTATTTGATAGTAAACTCACTAGCTTTCGAGGTTACCCCCTTCAGACAACCACGCAACCTCAAACAGACCATTGTTCGCAGCAAACTACCCAGCCTTCAGGAGAACAGTGACCACAATACCACACAACCCTGCCACAGCAACCTCTGCAAGACATGCCGGATCATCGACATGGATACCATCATCACATGTGAGAATACCATCCACCAGGTACACGGTAAATACTCTTGCAACTCGGCCAACATTGTCTACCTGACATGTTGCAAGAAAGGATGTCCCGAAGCATGGTACACTGGGGAGACCGTGCAGACGCTACGATAACGGATGAATGAACATCGCTCGACAATCACCAGGCAAGACTGTTCCCTTCCTGTTGGCGAACACTTCAGTGGTCACGGGCATTCAGCCTCTGACCTTCGGGTAAGCATTCTCCAAGGTGGCCTTCACGACACACGACAGCGCAGAGTCGCTGAACAGAGACTGATAGCCAAGTTCCGCACACATGAGGACGGTCTCAACAGGGATCTTGGGTTCATGTCGCACTATCTGTAACCCCTGTGACTTGCCTGGGTTTGCAAAACCTCACTTACTGTACTGTCTGGAGACAATAAGAGGGTAATAAGAGGGTAAGGCAGTAGACGTGGTATATATGGATTTTAGTAAGGCGTTTGATAAGGTTCACCATGGTATGCTTCTGCAGAAAATGCAGATGTATGGGATTGGTGGTAATTTAGGTACTTGGATCAGGAATTGGTTAGCAGATAGGAGACAGAGGGTGGTGGTTGATGGTAATTATTCATCATGGAGTTCGGTTACAAGTGGTGTGCCTCAGGGATCTGTTTTGGGGCCACTGCTGTTTGTAATTTTTATTAATGATCTGGATGAGGGTATAGTTGGGTGGATTAGTAAGTTTGCTGATGACACCAAAGTCGGAGGTGTGGTAGATTGTGAGGAAGGGTGTCGAAGTTTGCAGGGTGACTTGGACAGGTTGCAGAGCTGGGCCGCGAGGTGGCGGATGGAGTTTAATGCGGAGAAGTGTGAGGTAATCCATTTCGGTAGGAATAACAGATGTGTTGAGTATAGGGCTAACGGGAGGACTTTGAATAGAGTGGAGGAGCAGAGGGATCTAGGTGTATGTGTACATAGATCCCTGAAAGTTGGGAATCAAATAGATAAGGTTGTTAAGAAGGCGTACGGTGTCTTGGCGTTTATTGGTAGGGGGATTGAATTTAGGAGTCGCAGCGTCATGTTGCAACTGTACACAACTCTGGTGCGGCCGCACTTGGAGTACTGTGTGCAGTTCTGGTCCCCACATTACAGGAAGGATGTGGAGGCTTTGGAGAGGGTGCAGAGGAGGTTTACCAGGATGTTGCCTGGTATGCAGGGGAGGTCCTATGAGGAGAGACTGAGGGATTTGGGGTTGTTTTCACTGGAAAGAAGGCGGCTAAGAGGGGATCTAATAGAAACATATAAGATGATTAGAGGTTTAGATAGGGTGGATGGTGATAGCCTGTTTCCTCGGATGGAGAAAGCTAGCACGAGGGGGCATGGCTTTAAATTAAGGGGGGGTAGTTATAGGACGGATGTCAGGGGCAGGTTCTTTACCCAGAGGGTGGTGAGGGACTGGAATGCCCTGCCTGCTGCAGTTGTAAATGCGCCTAGTTTGGGGGCGTTTAAGAGATTGGTGGATAGGTTTATGGATGAAAAGGGATTGGTTTAGATTAGTGGGTCAATGTTTTTTTTTAAAAATAAGACTGGTCGGCGCAACATTGTGGGCCGAAGGGCCTGTTCCGCGCTGTAATGTTCTATGTTCTATGTTCTATGTTCTAATACGCATCTCTTTAACCTGTGATCAGTGCTTCTTCCACTCACATTGTCGGCCACTTTAAGACTTGAACAGCAGGTTAGGTGTAAAGATTTGCATTCTAATCAGTAATCTGTAAACTGTCTGTGCTTTATATGCTCTGTCTGAGGCCAGAACTCTTCATTCACCTGATGAAGTGGGTAACCTCGAAAGCTAGTGAGTTTACTATCAAATAAATCTGTTGGACTTAAACCTGGTGTTGTCAGACTTTTTACTCTCTTATTTAAGACAGAGATGAAGAGAAATGTTTTCTCTCAGAGAATCCAGAGTCTTTAGAACTCTCTTCATCAAAACGCAGTGGAAGCAGAGTCTTTGACTATTTTTAAGGCACAGTTAGATAGATTGTTGATTAACCAGGGAGTGAAAGATCATTAGCTGGCAGGCATGTGGATGTGAAGTTACAGTCAGACCAGCCATGATCTTACTGAATGGCAGAGTGCAGCCAAGTGGCCTACTCCTCATAATTTGGTTGTCTGTATGTTCATAAACACATGCAAATGAGCAAAAGGAAAAGACCAGAAATTCTTTCAAGCCTGCCCCACCGTCTTAATGGCTGAAGCATTGTAACTGCTCACTTTCACACATTGGGTGGCATTTTCCAGTTGCATTCGCCTCAAGATCAGAAAATCCTGCCCGAAGTCAACAAACCTTTGTGTGGTCTTGTCCCACCTACTGTGATTCTCATGGTGGGCAAGACAGGAAAATTTCACCCCTTTATCTCGACCATTGCCCCACCTCCCCACTAACCTTCCCATTTAACCTACCCCCCCCCACCCCACCCCAATCCCAATCCCACAATAATTTAATTTCCTAGGAGAAGTGAACAAATGAACAATATGGGAAATAAATAGCCTGAGAACTGTCTGCACAGATCTTTATATTCTCTGGTAAATTCACACTGAAATTTGATACTTCCTACCAACTGGAATGACAAGGTCGATCGGACTGTTGCTTTGTGCACGCCAACAGATTCTCCATACATCAGTTGCTGAGTTCTATGGTTCTTATTCAAGTTAAGCAATCACTGTCACTGCTACAGGCGGAGATGAAAAATGTCATTACTGGCAGCCAAGAATCACAGAGTAAATAGATTTTACAGATATTTCAAAGTCTTTGCCAGACCTGATCAATGATCCAATAGAAAGGTGAAGCAAAAGTGTTTGCTGTTGGATCACTGATGTTTATATGCTGTATAATGAAATACTAATCTGTGTCAGTGAAGGTAAGTACGTCGATAGGTTTTATTTAGTAGACAGCTTCATTCGGGGAGTGAAAGTAAAGGAAGAGAAGTCCATTGTTTAATGAGTAGGTCAATTCAGGAATGGAAGGCTTAATGTCTGGTCAGTAACAGCCTATGCACACGTATAAAGTTTAATGTTTATTTATTAGTATTGCAAGTAGGCTTACATTAACACTACAATGAATGTTACTGTGAAAATCCCCTAGTCACCACACTCCTGTTTGGGCACACTGAGGGATAATTTAGCATGACTAATGCACTTAATCAGCACGTCTTTCAGACTGTGGGAGGAAACCAGAGCACCCAGAGAAAACCCATGCAGACATGGGGAGAACGTGCAAACTCCACGTATACAGTCAAGGCCAAAATCGAACACAGGTCCGTAACACTATGAGGCAGCAGTGCTAACTACTATTCCACTGTGCCACTTTGCAAGGCAGAGCAAGCTTGGTGGGCTGTATGGTGTACACCTGTTCCTATTTCTTGTGTGCTTGTACAGCATAAGAATATCGCAGCTCAAAAGACAATATTTTTTGTGGACGCAATGTCACATTTGCCACATAAGAGTACAAATATAGACTGCCAAAACAATACAATAGAGGTAATCGATGATGACTTTTCAATTTCAGTATCTGAAATCGCAGCTAAAACTTGGAAAAAGTCACTGCTGAAAAGTTTACAAATGGACTTTGAACGTACGGATATAATTTGACCAGTGTACAGAGGAGCAATAAAACCATTCCACAATCGTCACAGTGATTTGTCAAGCGAGCAGCAGTACATCATGGGGTCATGATACTTTGAGAGATAGGATTCTGACAGAATCCATACTGAACACATTGGAATAGTCACTGTGAAATCCATAGCAAGAGGTTGTGTTTATTGACCTAATCTATTCAGTGACCTGGAATCATCAGTAAACAGATATATTATCTGCAGAAATAAGCTACCAAAAATCCCTTTGCATTTGTAAACATGTTCAATTTAACCATTTCAAGGAGTTCGCATTGACCTTTACGAAAAGACAAATAACAATTTATTGGTACTCATTGACAGCCACTCAACATGGATCTAAGTAAAGCACATGGGTCAAAAACTCCAATATCGAACAAACAATAGACAAGTTATGATTTATTTTCCCTTGTCATGGATTACCAGAGGGGCTTGTCCCTGATAATTGCCCTCTCTCTCATCCTGCTCTTATTCAAAATTTCATGACAAAATTATGTCAAACATATCCTCTCTCTTCCTTATTTTCCAGCTTCAAACGGAGCAGCTGAAAGATCTACTAGGATTGTTAAAAAAACACACGCAAGAAATAAATTTCAGCATGAAACAGCATCTGGCTAATTTGCTGCTGAAGCATAGAACAATCCCATGCTCCATAACAGGGTGTACACCCGCTGAGCTGAGCTGAGCTGGTTAAGGGCTCTTTTTGGTTTGGTTCTACCAAACTAACTGTGAAAGTTGAACACAGACAGTACAGACAAGAGAACAGTATGCCATGAAGTGAAAGGAATGCAGATTCAGGCAAAATGATCGTGCTTGTGGGCTAAGAGTGCCTCACAAGTCACATCAATGGAATAAATGTAGTGGAAGATATGGAACCAAAAGATGCTTGGTTGACAGAAAGTTGAGAACTGTTCATCATTGGATCACTCAAACCAGCCTCCCATCCATTGACTCCGCCAGCACTTCCCACTGCCTCAGAAAAGCAGCCAGCGTAATCAAGGACCCCACGCACATTCTCTCTTCCACCTTCTTCCATAGGGAAAATGATATAAAAGTCTGAGATCACCTATAAATGGTATGTTTTGATGTAGAGCGTGCAAGAAATAATACTTTTCACTGTATCCCAATACATGTGACAATAGGAAGTAAAATCAAATCACATGATTCCCAACAAGCTATGATCAAAACAAGAGCATAATCCACTTGATTGCAAGCTCATGCTACAGTTTAAACAAATTCAAACTTCAGTACCCAAGATATCAATTGAACAAAGCAAAAGTGTGCAGGATTTTCTGCATAGCCCCCTTGGCATTTTTCCCGATGGCAGCGACGGCCTACCATTGGCTGAGATCTTCAGGTTCCCACCACTGTCAAAACATTCCTCCATTGCTCGCACCCTCCGCCACTACCAGGGAGCCCCTGGTGGCTGGTGGTGGGGGTGGAAGGAGGGTGGGCTGAGTTGTCACCATCAGTAAGACTGGACTATCCCGCCAACAGGAACTGCGGGAAAATTCCAGCCAGTGTCTTCCGTTTGATTTGTTATGATCTCAGCTGATACTGCTGGATGAGTCAGGTTCCACGCAGAAGCCTGACTTGATAGATCCTAACATTTTTCTTAAACCGTGGGGAGAAGTTACTGAACAAATTCACAGGAGCCTACTGATGAACTTTTGATGTAAAGAATAAATTATTTATGAAACGAAACAAAGGATTATATTACACCAGGCAAAAGGGTTGGAAAGTCTTCAATACAAACACAAGAAATGACTCAAATATTCACTATTACGTCACCCTGGGTATCTCCTTACATACAAATTTAAAATTATAAAATAATTTACCAAATCTCTATTATACTCTGATATTTGAGGTAGCTATGTGGTATATGTGAACCAACTGGTGAACTGTGGTCAGCAACATCATACTCCAAAGTAGAGGACTGGTTGAAGCAAAGAAGAATCTATGGAGTTCTCAACAACACACCCAATGCTTACCATACCATCTCACTGAAGCTCTGTCTTTCTCACAAGTGTTTCCAGTTTACATATTTGAATAATTCACGTTGGAATTTTGTCCAAAAGTCACTCCCATTCAGATAGCTTCAACAAGAATCCACCTTCAGGGTTTCAAATTCATCTTCTGAGATTCCTATTCCCTGGATCTCCAAGTACACTTATGCTTCACCTTCCATGCTCCTGTGATGATACTGTGCTATTGATATATTTTATGCTTCTCTCAAAGAGTTCAGTTCTTTTGTACAGAGTCGGTATGTCTGGAAGGAATGCAGCTCAGGTGATATTTGTACAAGAAGTTCTTCTGGGGTTTCAGTCTAGGTGTACAGAGCCATGTGATATTGGGATTAATGGGAAGAGCTAAGTTTGTAGTAGAGAATCAGTAAAACTTTCATTTTCATTTTTTTAAAAGTGTGTTGCTGACTGGAGCTGTTTAAGGAACAGGCTCTCTCTTTGCAAAGTCTCTCTGTAAAAACTCTCTCTGCAACTTCAGGACTTTCTATACTAATTTAAAACAAGTATGTTTGGGTTTGCTAACTGTACTTAAAGTAGGTTTACGTCTATGGGAAGACTACTGTTTACTTGGAACTGAGATAGTGATAAGTTAGAAATTAAAGGATTTTTCATGCGTAAAGATATTCAGAATTAAGCAATGTTGAGTTATACCCAATTTGAGTTATGAATAAAGTTTGTTTTGATTAAAAAAATCCCTAATTTGTCAATGGAATTACTCCTGGACCAAAGCGGCCTTTCCTCATATTTATTCCAAACTAGAAATATTGCTGGAGTCTAGCTTGGCTTCATGATACACCTTGGGTTTTGAGTCCGGGATCCTAACACACCTTTTCAAATTTTCAGCAATGCCAATCAGAACACCATTGCTCCTAAAGGATACCTTTGCCCCTTCAGCTTCAGGTTTGTTCTTCGTAGCCCTTCCTTTTACTTGGAACCTGTTTCTCTGCTCCTGTTGTTTATCTTGAGGCAATGGGGTGCATCTCTGATCCCTGCCTCAGTCCCTGCTTGGGACTTTCTTCTGGGACCTCTTTTTGTCCCAATCCCGAGGAGGCAATGGCCTAGCATTATTATCGTTAGACTATTAATCCAGGAACTCAACTAATGTTCTGGGGACCTGGGTTCATACCCTACCACGGCAGATGGGAGAATTTGAATTCAATTTTTAAGAAATCTGGAATTAGGAATCTATTGATGACCATGTCAATTGTCAGAAAAAAAATCTGGTTCATTAATGCCCTTTGGGGAAGGAAATCTGTGTTCTTACCTGGTCTGACCAATGTGTAATTCCAGAGCCACAGCAATATGATTGACTCTAATCTGCCCTCTGAAAAGGCTGAGCAAGCCATTCAGTTTAAGGGCAACTAGGGATGGGCAATAAATTGCTTTTGCTACCAAATAAACCTATTGGACTTTAACCTGGTGTTGTGAGACTTCTTATTATGTTTACCCCAGTCCAACGTCGTCATCTCCGCATCAATAAATGCTGGCCAGCCAGTGTCACCTATGTCCCATAAATGAATTTTTAAAAATTCCCTGGTTTGGGACTTCCTTTTTGGTTTGAAATCATCTCTCTGTTCCCCTTCCCATGTTCTGTTCCCTCGTACACCTTCCCTCGACAGTGCTGCACTTCAGATCACCTGACCTCCAGTGTTACGCTGTTTCACTTCTTCCCTTTTCCCTTCCGTACTTGTGGTCCCCAGCCTGGGGAATATAAAAACACTAACTGCGCGTGAGGGGACCTTTCCTACCCAGCACATACCCAGGCTGACCAAAACACACTGGGAACTGGACTTCCTGGCCTCCCAACTCCTGATTTCAAAGTAAGGCAAGTTTCCTAATAGGTTGATATCCATAATAAATATAAATATCTATGCAACACATTTAAATGCAATTTTTATTCAGAGGAAGGCAGTTACTCCAAATGGCAACAGTGTGATGGTAATCTTTTCAAGTGAACTGAAATGTTAAAATGAAAGTTTCTTGTCATTTGGAGGAAATGAAAAACCTACAAGTGGGGGAGAAAAAGACCCAATGGGACAATCCTTCATTTCTTTTGAGTGTTGAGTTTCTGGGTGGTCCAACGATAGTCTCTAGCTTTACTCTAATTCACGCACCACTGAGTGAGTACCTTCCCCTCGGTCACCTTCATAATTATGGGGGAGCTAATCCTTGGAAAGAAGTCCTTGACATGTTTGTATGTTCAATCAAATGTTTTCTACACCAGTTGCACTCGCACTGATAAGGGAAGGTTACTTAAGTGGCCTGTTAGTGCTGATACCCCGAATTAAATGTGATCATATTCATAAAATACCAACCATTTGCACTTCAGGATAATGTCATATCAGTTGTCTACCTAATCACATTCATTATCTGACTATTATAAGTTTGTTCCATAAACATTCAAAGTGATTGAGCAACTCCTAATTACTGTTGTCTTTAACAGCAGTTTCAATGTAGCCCAAAATAATTGTCAAGATGTAATTGAAGCTGTAATAATTATAAAATGCACCCTATTAACACAGCTCTAAGTTTGCTTCAGGTTTATTTGAATTATGAATTATGCTGTATGAATTGTCATCCAGATTAGAAAATCACTAATTATATGTCTGAGGATAATTAGAGACTTTACATCAAATAAACGTTATCGCACCATGAACTAGCTCCAAGCTTTGCTGAGGATTAGTTATAAAACTTGCAAAATAGAAACCTCAAGCAGTAGCTCACCAAACTCATGCTGAGCCGTGTAAGGTATGTGAGGTGTATCAATCCCTGCTGTAGTAATGATCACGTGCACACAGCAACAAACTATTCCAAAGCTTCTCCTATGTGTCTCATTATGTTAGGAATGGAACAACATAAGGCTTTGGTGTTTCAGAGCTGAAGCAGAATTTGATTTGATTTATTGTTGTCACATGTATCGGGATACAGTGCAAATGATTATTTCTTGCCCGCTATGTAAATAGGGTTCCCGACATTGCACGGTGGATCTCCATTACATCATTGGTGGGGGGACGGAGAGAATCTCTGCAGGAAATCCTGCCAGCACAAATCAGGCTTTCAGGCTTTCACAATATTCTGCTATTAATGCCCACAGCCAAGGGGGGCACAAAATTCCAGCCCCTATTGTAAAATAAGTTCATCTCAAGTTATGTTCAGTACTTGAATCCTCATATTTGATTTGACTTATTATTTTGATTTGATTTCATTAGATTTATTATTGTCATGTATTGGGATACGGTGAAAAGTATTGTGTCTTGCCCGCCATACAAAGTATGCTGTACATAGCAAAGGAAAGGAGAGAGTGCAGAATACAGTCTTACAATCAAAGCTAGGGTGAAGAGAAAACATGAGATAGATCCATTCATAGAGCAGAGAAGAAGCTGTACTTGAGTTAGCTGGTACGTGACCTCAGACTTCTGTATCAGACTTCCCGACAGAAGAAGGTGGAAGACAGTATGTCCAGGGAGAGTGGCATCCTCTATTATGCTGCCTGTTTTTCAGAGCAGTGGGAAGTGTAGACAGAGCCAATGGATGGGAGGCTGGTATACGTGATGGACTGGGCTTCGTTCACAACACTTTATAGTTTCTTTCTTAAATGGGAAGACATGGGAATTTTTTACAACCTCTCACACCAGCATTCAGATTACAGTTTATCCCAACTGGCAACCAAGCTGAGCTGACAATGATCAAAGCTTTTGGGCTCAGACTGCTAAACAAGTCCTGCCGTGTTGCCAACGCAGTTAATGTTCCTACCACTCTTCTCTCAGTTTTGAGACATGCGGCACCGGCATGTGTCTTCCACCTGAACCACACTGGGGCCAGCTTCCCGGCAAGCTATATAGCCAGGTTTTCAAGTAAATTAGTGGCGGGGGTGGGGTGGAATGGCAGGGGGTGCGGTCACATGACAGGTGATTTGGAAAGTGGAAGACAAAGGTAATCGTGCAGGATAGAAACCCGTGCAATGATAACCAGATTGTGTGAGGCAGGGACGGCTAGCACACACAAACATAAGAATGCACCAGTAAATAAGGTCAGAGGAGGGGGAATAGTAGAAAGACAGAATTAAAAGCTCTTTATCTGAATGCACATTGTATTTGTAACGAGATAGATGAATTGATAACACGAGTGGATATGATAACTTCAGTATGGTATGATGGGCATTATGGAGAGGTGGTTGCAAAGTGACCACAGCTAGGACCTAAATATTCAGCATTGTTGACATTTTTGAAAGACAGAAAGAAAGGAACAGGAGATGAGGAAGCTCTGTTAATAAAGGATGAAATCAGAACTACAGTGAGAAATGATCTTGGTGTGGACAATAACAATATAGAATCAGTTTGGGTGGAGGTAAGAAACGGTAATGGGAAAAAAGTCACTTTGGAAGTGGTTTCTAGGCCCCTTGACAGTACAGTAAGAAGTCTCACAACACCAGGTTAAAGTCCAACAGGTTTATTTGGTAGCAAACGCCACACTCCAAATAAACCTGTTGGATTTTAACCTGGTGTTGTGAGACTTATCATAGAATCATAGAAACCTACAGTGCAGAAAGAGGCCCTTCAGCCCATTGAGTCTGCACTGACCATAATCCCACCCAGGCCCTACCCCTATCACTACACATTTACCCATTAATCCCTCTAACCTACACATCCCAGGACACTAAGGGGCGATTTTAGCATGGCCAATCAACCTAACTTCTCACTGTGTTTATCCCAGTCCAACACCGGCATCTCCACATCATGACCTCTTGACAATAGCCAGACTGTAGGACAGAGAATAAATCAAGGAATGCTGTGAGTGTGTATGTGAAAGATACTGCTATTATAATGGGGGATTTTAACCACCATACAGATCGAATGAATCAAATTGGCAAAGCTAATCTGGATGATGAATTCAGAAAGGATATTTGGGACACTTTCTTGGAACAATATGTTAAGCAACCAACCAGGGAACAGGCTACTTTAGATCTGGTGACATACAATAAGGCGGATTAACTAATGACCTCATAGTAAAGAGTCCTCCTTTAACAATTATAGAAACCAGCAGAAGTTGATTAAAAATGTACTAAAGAGGGAGAAATTGAAGTAGAAGCAAAAAACTAGCAATAATCCAGAGAGGAAAAACTTCTACAAGTATATAAAAAGATAGAAGAGCTGAAGTGAGTGTCAATTCCTCAAAGGATGTTGCTGGGGAATTGATAATGGAAAACAAGGAAGTAGCAGAAACTTTGATCAAATATTTAGCATTGTGGAAGTCAGAAAAAATCTTTCCAATAACTGTAGAAAATGAAGAGGCAAAAGGGAGGGTGAAACATTCACATCTACTGGAGAAAAAATATTAAGAAAACGAATGAGACAGACGCTGTCAAATTCCTTCAATCTGATGACATGCAGTCTTAAAAGAAGTGGCTACAGAAATAGTGGGTGCATTCGTTGTAATCTTCTAAATTTCCCTAGATTCTGGGAAAGTACCACTGGATTGGAAAATTGTCCTTGTTGCACCTCTATTCAAGATGAGAATATGCCATTATTTGTGATCACCTGAACTAGGGGCAAAGGACAGCCTAAGATCAAAACGGAAACAGGCACAAGAAAGGTGAAGAACCATCTTCATCCACTGGGATCAGGGAAGACGCCACAACCACAACCTTGTACAAGCCCCTTTCCCTTGGTGAGTTAGGGCCCTGAAAAAGGAATTGGAGATAACAGTGGATATGAACACTTCTCCCTCACGTCAAAATGGGAAGTGTTTAAGACCTCACACCCGAAGTGGATTTTCCAGCAGCACTCTACTCTCCTTTTGCACTGTAAAATCATAGCATCCCAATGGTGTAGAAGGAGGCCATTTGGCTCATTGAGCCTGCACCAATGACAATCCCACCCAGGCCCTTTCCCTACATATTCAACCTACTAATCACTCTGACACAAAGGGGCAATTTAGCATGGCTAATCCATCTAACTCACACATCTTTGGGGTGTGGGAGGAAACCCACAAGGACATGGAGAGAATGTGCAAACTCCCCATAGACAGTCAGCTAAGGTCAGAATTGAACCCAGGTCCCTGACACTGTGAGGCAGCAGTGCTAATCACTGTGCCAGCCATAGGGGTTGTATTGATTTTACCTTACCGTCACCACATGAAGTTTGTACCCCATATTTTAACTGGGAATTGCAGTGTGTCCCGATTATAGAATTATAGAAACCCTGCAGTGCAGAAAGAGGCCATCTGGCCCATCAAGTCTGCACCGACCACAATCTCACCCAGGCCCTACCCCATATCCCTACATATTTGCCCACTAATCCCTCTAACCTACGCATCTCAGGACACTAAGGGACAACTTAGCATGGCCAATCAACCTAACCCACACATCTTTGGACTGTGGGAGGAAACCGGAGCACCTGGAGGAAACCCACACAGACATAGGGAGAATGTGTAAACTCCTCACAGACAGTGACCCAAACCAAGAATCGAACCCGGGTCCCTGGAGCTGTGAAACAGCAGTGTTAACCACTGTGCTACCATGCCACCCCAATGGTGGAGGAGTCCGGAACTAGGGGTCATATTTTGAGGACAAGGAGTAAACCTTTTAGGACTGAGGTGAGGAGAAATTTCTTCACCCAGGGTATGGTGAATCTGTGGAATTCACTACCACAGAAAGTAGTTGAGGCCAAAACACTGTGTGATTTCAAGAAGAAATTTGATTTAGCTCTTGGGGCTAAAGGGCTCAGCAAACTGAATTTGATGATCAGTCATGATCCAAAATTGATGGTAGAACAGGCTCGATGGACAGAATTGCAAACTCCTGCTTCTATTTTCCATGTTTCTATGTGTCAATGTCTTACCAATTACATTGTAACGGTTTGTTAATGCCAATTACATTGTTAAGGGAAACAAGTGATGGGTATTTGAACACGTGTTCCCATATAAATAGGGGATAACTGGGGCACTGAGTGGGGATGAGGAGTGTTTACACACTGGACAAAGTCAATAAAAAGCCAAGAAAAAAAGTCTTAGTTTGGACATCACAAACCGGTGCGGATTCCATTAACAGTGATATGAACCAGCCATTGCTGATAACCCAGAAGAACAAACAATTCTCGACCCTATCCCAGGTGCATCTGCAACTCATCCACATGACCAAACCCAAAAATATTAGCAGACAGGTACATGCTCCCATAAAGCTGACAGTGTATTATATATTCAAAACATCATCAAGTCACAGCTAAAGAAAGGCGTTATTTGCAAACATCAGAATGTTTTTGAGAAATCAGTTTGAAGAAGAAGTTAAAAAGTTTGAAAATAATTGGCGTTTAATCTGAAATGCTGTGAGCTCCTGCACTCAGAAAAATGAACAATTAAAGTTATTTTGTGGAAGACTAACTTTAAATAGAAATTTAAAGATGTATTTGTACAGCTGTGAAAAGGCAGTACATTTTGTTTGACTAATGACAAGCCTGAAGCCTTGAAAATGCCTGGTAGAAATCCAATCTGAACTTTCCAAAAACACTCGTAACAGAGTTTGAAAAAGAACTGCTGAAAAAAAATCAAAGACACGTTTTACTGACTGTCCCTTTCAAAGGAGGTTAAGTTGCAAACATCAAGCAGTTGTAAATTGCTTTCAAGGAGAGAAAAGGGATAAATAGAAGAGATATGGGAAAGATTCGGTCCCCTTTTCCACAGTTACATGCTGCAAGGTTGAAAGGTTTTGTTTAATCATGAAAGCTGGCTTTTGCTTCAGTCAAAGTTGAAGGACAGATATCAAAAGGAATTTGAAGCAAAAACGTTTAAAATGGTGTTTGGCTCTTCCTTTCAATCAAGAAAGCTTTTTGGGAAAGAGACATAAAAAGTGACACATCTGCCGGCAAAGTTTTCTCTGCCCTTCCAAACTGAAAAGTTAACCCTTTCTGCTGATGGCTATTTTTTCCTTAATTCATCAGGCTATATTTATATTGTTAAGTGTAAATGTATGCACTATTGAATTCAAATATCTACATCTAAAGATAAATTAAGACAAAGTAAGCCGAGGGGCGGCAAGGTGGCACAATGGTTGGCACTGCTGCCTCACAGCACCAAGGATCTGGGCTCAATTCCTGGCTTGGGTCTGTGCAGAGTCTGCACATTCTCCCTGTGTCTGTGTAGAGCTTTAACCTGTAAATGCACAAGTTGTGTTTTCCCTAAATTGGTGATAGAACGTCTTTATATTTGGTGACAAAGATTTAAGAAAAAACTATGTGAGTATCTAGATTACACTGAAGTTGAGAAAAGAGAATTTACCAAGATGTCCCTCTTTGGATGGATAGATCCATTAGACTCCTTGACGAAGGATCGGACACGTTACCTAGAGTGCCTTGGGTATTATTTGCAAATGAATAGAATAGGTGAAGAGATGAAGGAAGAAGCATTTCTTCTGCGTACATGTGGAACCCAAACTTGTAGGTCAGAACTCTACCACCTTACCCGCCATGGAATTAGCGCGGGCACAGGTTCAACAATGGAAATCTCCGTTGACCTCGAGCGGGAATTTCCAGTCTCATCTGAGCAAGGCCGTAAAATCCTGCCCATAATCTGTTTTGCAGGACAGAATTTTATGAGCTCTTTACATCCATGTTGCGGTGGGAAGATGTTGGAAAATCAGACGTAAAGCAGCTCGCGAGAATGGCCCATTTTTGCACCTGTGGCAATTTTAATACATCTGGATTTCTGGCATGGTCAACCTCTCACCGGAAGTGAGCGAGAGGCTGAATAATTTATTTAAATTTATTTAAATATTGATTTCAATGTTTTTAGCGAGCCCAGTGCTCAATCATCCAGGCTCGCTTGACCTTATGGCCTCACTGGACAGAATGTCTTACCTGCCCTCAGAAAACACCTGCTCTCTGTGAACAAGGAACAGTCATGTTGGCTTCACTGGTGGGACGAGAGGCTACTGAGGCCCCCAGGGGAGTCAGAGTGCAGGACAGGGGTGCCACTCTGGCACTCTGACAATGCTAGCCTAGCACCTAGACAGTGCCCACTGGGCAGTGCCGGGTGTGGGGCCAATGGGGGGAATGGGGCAAGTGGGGGTAGGCAAATGGTGGGGGGCACTGTCACTCTGCACATGATCAGTGGGAGAGGGGGGTATATATTTTTCAAGCCACTGAAGTAACTGACTTGGGGTACTGTGAAGATGTAAAAGGATTACACCCCATAGAAGACAAGGTCAAGGCCATAAAGGTGACCCCCAATACATATTTGAGCTCAAGTCATTTTTGGGAATGGTAAATTACAATGGGCATTTTTTTTAACCAAACTTGTCAACCTTATTGGCCCCCTTGCAAGTTCTGCTGAAGAAACACCAGCATTGGACTGTTCAGAAATAAGCAACAGTGTAAAGCAATTGCTGCATTCTTCAAAATTATTTGCATATTTAGACCCATCTAAGGAGCTAGTGTTTCTTCTCCATATGGTTTTGGCATGGTGCTGTCTCAGGAGATGGACAACAGATCTGAAAAGCCAATCGGCTATATCCCAAGAGTCCTCTCAGAGGCTAAAAAGGCTACTCACAAACTGAGAAAGAAGGATTATCAATAGGTTATTCTGAAATTCTACCAATATTGATGTGGTAGGCACTTAGCAAAATTTCAAGCCACAAACCTCCCTTGGGTCTTTATAGTGAAGACAAGTCATGCTTTATATCAGTCAACATAGTTGTTTATGGTGGATGACACCATGTGTGTGGAGAATTTTGGCTATGGGTCCCAGGAATGATTGACTGTATAACTGGAAGCCATCTTATCAAGTGGATGTAGAGCGAAGGATTGTCTGAAAACACATAGACCATTTGAGAAAAAGAGTCAGCTTTGCAGAAAGTATATTGCCAACAGGAAATGTTGCCACGTGTTTTAGCACAGAAGTGCTTGGTCGTCAGTGGCAGGCATAACTGATGTCTCCATGGAAACAGATCGAATTGAACTGCCAGTGCCTGAAGAGGTGCCTGTCATTATAGCGTTGGCTGACAGCAATCCTGTGGCAGACAGAGGAGTTATGCCACTCTCAAGGATTTGGAAACCATGTGATGGATGAAATTCATGTACTAAATGTCTAATTTTCTCAGACTGTGTAAATTGAGTATTGACATTTATATTAAAGGGACTTAGAGGGGGAGGGATGTGATGATTGCCCCTTTAAAGAATTAAATGGCAGAATATGGGTCACATGACCTGGGGAAACCAATTAGGGAGCAGGGTGGGGGGAATCACACTGGTAATTGTGTGGTAAACTGGTAAACATGTACTCAGCGTCATCTCAGGTGCTGACTGCAGGTACAAGGCTGCGAGTCTTCAATCTGTAAATAACGAGTTGTGTTTTC
This sequence comes from Carcharhinus amblyrhynchos, assembly GCF_965287045.1. Taxonomy (NCBI): domain Eukaryota; kingdom Metazoa; phylum Chordata; class Chondrichthyes; order Carcharhiniformes; family Carcharhinidae; genus Carcharhinus; species Carcharhinus amblyrhynchos. The sequence continues at coordinate 27,240,135 of NC_137337.1, forward strand.
TCTAAATGGTGAATGAGCATCTTAACAGTTTCCCTCTCTCGTGAATAATGATAATGCAGCAAGAATTCCTGCAGTTTTGAAAATTAAAGCACAGCATGGTAACAATTTGGATGAAAGACTTTGCCTTTCAGAAACTTGGCCTTAATCAGTCAGGCCATTTGCTATCTTTCAAGATAAAGTGCTTAAGAGCAGGAAATGTGGAAATTAGCTCTGAAGTTATTGCAAGGGCTTTAGTCTCCTGTATAATATCAATGCTCTATTTAAAACCACCAACCTTGGGAATAATTGTTTCTGAGATTGGAATTGATAAAATAAATTGATATGAATTGCTACTTCAAGCTCTCAAAGAGATATTTTCCTGAAGTTTAAGGGGATAAACAAATTTCAATTTTCAAGAAAAAGCTAATTAGAAGACAGTCTGGATGTTTCCTGGATATCAATGAAATAAAGGCCATCATTTCACATTTCTCAGACAGGTGCAACCCCAAACCATAAACACGTGAAATCAGGGGAAAAGATATTGGGCATGAATCCCATACAATGTAGGGACACCCATAGTGCTGTGATTTGATTTTTCTATTGTCACATGCATTGGGATACAGTGGACATGCCGAATTTCCTTTGCTTCATGAGAAAGTAGAGGTGTTGGTGGATTTTCTTAGCTATAGTGCCCACCTGGACAGATCAAGAAAGGTTGTTGGTGATCTGAAAACCGAGACACTTGAAGATCTCAATCATTTCCACTTCGTCACCATTGACACAGCCAGGGGTTTGTCCTCCACTATGTTTCCTAAAAGTCCATGACTATCTCCTTCATTTTGTTGACATTAAGGAAGAGATTATTGTCGTCACATCATCTCACTAGATTCTCTCTCTCTTTCCTGTACTTCGTCTCGTCATCATTTGAGATTTGACCCACTACGGTGGTGTCATCATCAAAGTAGAAAATGGAGTTCGAGTGAAATTTGGCCACACAGGGAGGGTATTCCAGAATACAGGAATGGCACTATAGTTTCAAGATGTGGAGATGCCGACGTTGGACTGGGGTAAACACAGTAAGAAGTCTCACAACACCAGGTTAAAGATCAACAGGTTTATTTGATAATAAACCCACAAGCTTTTGGGGTTTGCTCCTTCATCAGGTGAGTGCCTGATGAAGGGGCAAACCCCAAAAGCTTGTGGCTTTGCTATCAAATAAACTGGTTGGACTTTAACCTGGTGTTGTGAGACTTCTTACTATAGTTCCAAGTCAGGATTGTGTATGAGGGAACTTGCAGATATGGGTGTTCCCATGTGCCTCTGACCTCATTTTTCAAGGTGATACAGTCTGTGTGTTCAGAAGAAACTTTGGTGAGTTGCCCTGTGAATCTCTTGAGATTAATTTGTGACTGAATAAAGACCTCACAAGTACAGAACATGATTTTGGGTGATAATAGATTGATTGACCAACACAAGTTAAATTATGTGGTTCTTAACACAAGAAACAAAATACAGTGTGTCTTTTGCAACTCCAGTCCTTGCCTCTCAGATATTCTGGCATTGTCTCTTCAAGTGTTCAGTTGAATGATGATCATTGATCTCCCTGCTCTCGTTATGTACCGATATATCAATGCACCTCACCTTGTACGTTCTTTTCCAGTCATTAGGGCATTTTCCAATCTCTCTTACATCGCTGACGATTCTGATGTCAGTTCACAGAAACTTGCTGCTTTTCTCTGTGCATCTTAGAGTTCTAGCAACAGATTTCCAGGATCACATTTTTGCACAGCATTTGAAAGCATTTCTTAGTTAGAACATAAGAACATAAGAAATAGGAGCAGGAGTAGGCCATCTGGCCCTTCGAGCCTGCCCCGCCATTTAATAAGATCATGGCTGATCTGTCGTGGCTCAGTTCCACATTCCTGCCCTCTCCCCATAACCCTTAATCCCCTCTCTTATCAAAAACCCATCAACCCGCGTCTTAAAAATATTTAGCGAGGCAGCCTCCACCACCTCAACAGGCAGAGAATTCCAGAGATTCACCACCCTTTGAGTGAAGAAGTTCCTCCTCAACTCTGCTCTAAACCGCCCCCCCTTTATCTTGAGGCTCTGCCCCCTAGTCCTACTGTCCTTTCTGAGCAGGAAGAGCCTCTCCACCTCTATCCTATCCATCCCATTCATCATCTTATACGTCTCAATGAGATCTCCCCTCATTCTTCTAAACTCTAATGAGTACAAGCCTAGTTTATTCAGCCTCTCCTCATAGCTCAACCCCCTAAACTCCGGCTTCAGCCTAGTAAACCTCCTCTGCACTCCCTCCAAGGCCAAAATATCCTTGCGTAAGTACGGCGCCCAAAACCGCACACAGTACTCCAGCTGCGGTCTCACCAATGCCCTCTACAGCCACAGCAAGACCTCCCTACTTTTATATTCAATCCCCCTCGCTATGAAGGCCAGCATCCTATTTGCCTTCCTGACCACCTGCTGCACCTGCAAGCTGGGTTTTTGTGACTCATGCACAAGGACCCCGAGGTCCCTCTGCACTGTCGCCTGCTGCAGTTTATCTCCACGTAAGTAATAATCCTTCCTACCATTATTCCTACCAAAGTGGACCACCTCGCACTTGCCAACATTAAATTCCATCTGCCAGTTCCTGGCCCATTCGCCCAGCCTATCTAGATCCTTCTGCAGACTCTCCACACCCTCCGCGCAATTTGCCGTTCCACCAATCTTGGTGTCATCAGCAAATTTCGACACCATACACTCGGTTCCCTCCTCCAGATCATCTATATAAATGGTAAATAGCTGAGGCCCCAGCACCGACCCCTGGGGCACTCCACTAGTCACCAACTGCCAATCCGAATAGCACCCATTGACCCCCACTCTCTGCCTCCTATTTGACAACCAGTCCTTTATCCACGCTAACACCCTACCCCCAACTCCATGTCCCCTGACCTTCTGCAATAACCTCTTGTGAGGTACCTTACAACAGGTTCTAAATACTTTGAGATATGTAAATCTATTTGTTTTCCCAATGTTGGAGGGAATGAACAAACTGTGTAAAACTTCAACAAAAATGACTTTATTCAACATGCATGAGGGAGAGCAGAACGCGTGGCTGTAATTCCAGCTTGTTTCTGAGCTACTCTGCTAACCTTCAGTGCTTACATAGTCTTATACTTTTTTGCAATACAAAGTGCTACATTTTGATTAGGTCATCAGATTGTTACTTTGAATTAGTTGCAGTTCTGTTTTTGATCACATCATACAGATTCATTGTCCTGTGTGCTTTAGCTTTAATTGTTTTCTGGACATATCCTGACTACCTGTTTACAATGTCAAAGTGTTGTGTTTGTCAAACTGATTTCAATGGTGTGTTAATTGTCCCATCTCCCTGATACTTGATTAGTTTTCCAGAGGTACAATGGCTCCTCTAGACATTGTGGAGTATCAATAAGTGATAGCAATTCTCTTACTGTTGCTGTAGCCTTGGACAGATCTCACCTGGGGTGTGCCTGTTAGTGCCGTCTGAGATGTAATTATTTGTATTTTGTCCTGTCTGCCTGCAGTGAGTGTGGATACTACAGTCAGGCTCTCTGTTTAACCCTTTCCATTCTTTCCTCTCCTGCTACAGCTCACACTATCTGGGTCTGCCCTACTACACCCAGGCATTGTTATGTAGTGTTAGACCATTACTTTGTTTCTCAACATAATGACTTGTTCCTTTAACTTCCACACATGTTATAAACTATACTACTATGTGATTGCTATTTCAGCACATGTCCCTACCTCACTTTGTTCAACTTCATTATTTAATGATCACATCCTGACATTTCCCAGACAAGATTAACCATCACACTTTGCAGTCTGGCCTTGGCATTAAAAGACAACCAACATCAAAACCGTAAGGGCATAATGGTGGCACAGTGGTTGGCACTGCTGCCTTACAGCACCAGGGACATGGGTTCCATTCCGACCTCAGGTGACTGTCAGTGTGGAGTTTGCATGCTCCCCTCCTTGTCTGCATGGGTTTCCTCCGGGTGCTCTAGTTTCCTCCCACACTCCAAAGATGTGCAGGTTAGGTTGACTGGTCATGCTAAGCTGTCCTTTAGTGTTAGGAGGATTAGCAGGGTAAGTAAGTGGGGTTATGGGGATGGGTGAAATTGTTGTCGGTGCAGGTTCAATGAGCTGAATGGCCTCCTTCTGCTCTGTAGACATTCTGATTCTATCATAAAAAGATCAGAAAATTAAACCGCTGAACTCAACAGGGAGACAAGACCAACACACTGGTAAGAAGCGGGTTGGCCAGTTAAATAGTACAACGAGGCTGAGTGCCTTTACTGTAACTGATGCTCTACTTTGAAGCGTGGGCAGCTGAATTTCCCAGGCCTTAGAAAGCTCCATCGTTTAGAGAAGGAGAGAGGGAGGATGTCACCGGGTGGCATGGTAACACAGTGGTTCGCACTGTTGCTTCACAACACCAGGGACCCAAGTTCGATTTCCAGCTTGGGTCACTGTGCAGAGTTTGCATATTCTCCCTGTATCTGTGTGGGTTTCCTCTAGGTGCTCCAGTTTCCTCCCGCACTCTGAAAGACGTGCTGGTTAAGTGTATTGACCCGAATAGGTACAGGACTGTGGCAACAAGGGAAATTTCACAGTAACTTCATTGCAGTGTTAATGTAAGCCTTACTTGAGACTAATAAATAAACTTTAACTTCTGAGTCCTAAAACAGCTACCTTTACAGCATTGTTCCTTGGCCAGTAGGAGCAGGACTGCTCCCAGCAAGTCTTACAGGCTAAACACCAGCGTCCTGCGCATGATCTGTTTCTCTGCACCCCTCAAGATGAACCTCAGACCATTCTCCCTCCTTCATTCCACTGCAGACAAGCATTTGACTCCCCTCTCTCCTCCCCCTCTCCCACCCTGCCTCCTCAGGTCACTGCCTTTGTGAAGTTTGCATGTCCTCCCTGTGTCTGCATGGTTTTCCTCCGGTCCTCCGGTTTCCTCCCACAGTCTGAAGATGTGTATATTATATTAGCCCTTAGTGTCCCAAGATGTGTGGGTTAAGGGGATTAGCAGGGTAAATACATGGCTTACAGGGATAGGGCCTGGATAGGACTCTTTTGAAGAGGCAGTGCAAATCCGATTGGCTGAATTGCCTCCTTTTGCACTGCAGAGATTCTCTGGTCATGTTCACTGAGAGTAGCACATGTTCAGAACCACATGTCCATCCCATGCTGATTAAATGAACCATAATCACTCTCAGATTGTCCTTGTAATGTTAGCTGGCTGGGGTGGAAGCTGAATAGGCCTCATAGGTTTCTGCTGGACTATGATCTTCCCTTCAATCTATCTGTGCATCATTCCGACAATATATTTAGAATGCTGGATGGTACTCTAGTTTCACAGCTAGTGGCCTGAATGTCCTGATCTACTAAGTTAATGCCCCTATCCCTCAATTTAGGATGGAGCAATGAGGAGGCTAAAGCACTCTTTCTTCTCTTCTAGTGTTATAAACCTGCATCTAGCGTGATTACATTTACTAAGTAAACTTATTCTTTAATAAAAGTTCTTGTCGCTAAGCTTAAAAGCCAGGCAATTGTTTCTGTAGCTCTGTCTACAGCATGCAGTTTCTACTGCTTAGCATGCACGTAATTCTGCAGCAACTCATTTTTAGACATGCCTGGTGCTCCTCCTAGATTGGGCTACCTGAACCACAGTTGTTCCCCTGACTTGATGCTGAATATGCCAAGCTATGAGAGTATAGCTTGTGGATGAATACAATTCCTCTGTCATTGGTGCCTCACAGAAGCTGGATCTGCCTGAGTCCATTTCCTTTAGCAGGCTGCTGGGTGGTGCTACATAATACAATGGCGGTGTCCTTGGTGTGAAGATGTGACTTTGTCTCCACAAAAACTGGGCAGTGGCAATAGTTCTATTGCTCAGTAGTTCAGCGCAATCATCAAACATCCTGCCTTACTCAGCCCCTCGTCTTCCCAGCCCTGTGTTTCCAGCTCTGCCCTATAACCACAAGTTCCAAACTCACTTTCTACTAACCCGAGGACAATTCTGACAATTCTCGCTGCCATTAGTACAGCGAGTACTGCTGATCAGTGGAGATGTAGATCCAGAGCCATTATAGAATCATAGAATCCCTACAGTGCAGAAGGCTATTTGGCCCATCGAATCTACATTGACCACAATCCCACTGGATCTCTATTCCTGTAACCCCTCATATTTACCCTGTTAATCCCCTGACACTAGGGTCAGTAATGGCCAATTAACCCAACCTGCACATCTTTGGACTGTGGGAGAAAACCAGAGCACCCGGAGGAAACCCGCGATGTCACAGGGAAAGTGCAGACCGTGACCCAAGACCGAAATTGAATCCGGGTCCTTGGCATTGTGAGGTAGCAGTGCTAACCACTGTGCCACCGTATTATAAGGACAGCATGCACCATCACTCCCTTTAAGATTTAGTTGATATACGCAGCATATTGTATCATGAAACAAGGCTTGTCTGATGTCCTCTAACCAGCTGCACACCTGTGAAGGTGAGTGAGAACTTTGGTATTGCTAACTTGCTGCCTAGGAAAAGAAGCTTGCCCAGTTTTAGAATCCAGGATTATGAATTGATCCAATCAATTCATAATGTTTGATTATGAAAATAAATTATGACAATCTTGTTCAAAAGAAGCAGTCAAACTTCAGAACATGGGAAGGTACCAATGAATCTCTTGCACCATTTACAGTCATGGTATCTTTGACCTCCTGTCATTTCATTCTAACAATTGTAAAGTACGTGAAAATGGGTCAAATGAGAATAAGAACACATTCCAAAAAAGTATTCTCTCTGTTCTTGAGCAATCTGATATACGATACTGGCTGAGAAGTGATTACAATGCAGTGCACCGAGGAGACATTATTATTCATGCTAAAGGGGTTCAGCATAGGTTCCTAATGCGGCCTGAACAGATGGCCCTAAAACAGTGGGAGAGATGCATATTTATCTCGTTCCTGTGTTTATCTTGTTTGTTAGACTGAATTGATGAATTCATACAATCGCTTTTGCAAAACATTTATTAATTGAAATGAAATGCTTTGTGCACTGGTAAAATTTACATTGATGACATTTACAGAATCATACAGTGCAGGAGACCCTTCAGCCCATTGAGTCTGTGCCAACAGGCGAGAAACTCCTGAAATCCCAACTAATCCCATCCATCAGCACTTGGCCCATAGCCTTGAATGTTATTGGTGGCATGGTGGTACGGTGGTTAGCACCACTGTCTCATAGGACCAGGGACCCTGGTTCAATTCCCGGCTTGGGTGACTGTTTGTGTGGAGTCTACACTTTCTTCCCCGTGTCTGCGTGGATTTCCTCTGCGTGCTCCAGTTTCCTCCCACAGTCCGAAAGACGTGCTGGTTAGATGTATTGGCCGTGCTAAATTCTCCCTCAGTGTACCGGGCCAAGCGCCAGAATGTGGCAACGAGGGGATTTTCACAGTGACTTGATCGCAGTGTCAATGTAAAGTTAATTGTGACACTAATGAAAGCAAATGTTCATGCAGCAGCATTGGTTTCAGTATTCACTGCTCCAACTACGGTTGTTGCAAATGGATAGCAGTCATTTCCAGTTGTGGCAGTGTGTATCATTCCCTTTTGTGACACCGCATGCAAGCTGAGCTGCTTACTCCAGCTGCAGGCATCGCGTCCAAGGAGCCGTCAAGGGAAATAGTTATTACATTTATCATGAATCTGTATATTTCAGTCAGGAGCTGCCATGGTTGAAAGTCCCTTACATGCAGCAGATGGTGGGTGCGTTGTAAAACGTGTTCAGCCAAGGGAGTAGTGATGAATCTCTTCTCGCAGAACTGCTGGTCTGTAAGACAGAACCAATTCCTCAGGTGATGTCGAAGTGAATGATGTGATTGAAATAAATTCATGCCACATCATCACGTCATATCATGCCCAGTTGCTTTAGATTGTGTTAATGGATTAAGAGCAAAATATGAACAGTGCCATTGAATGACATAGGTAAAAATAAATATTATTTAAAAATCATTCAATATCGAGAGAAAATGTACATGTCAAAACTCATTGGTGTGTACAAGATAGATGATCATATTTGTTCCAGTATTCAAAGTTATTGAATTCTGGTATGCTCACAATAGCGGCTATATCTAAATTTCCCAAATAGATCAATATTTTATTTATAACATTCTTTATTAGAAATATAATTGTAAAACTGTATCTTATCTTTTAACTAATATGATTCCCAACCAGTTCATTCTCTTGTTTACTATCCTATTCATATTCAGCTGTAAAATGTAAATGTATGTGAATGAAAAATGGACCACGGTGATATAATTTCCATTGTATTCTGACATCTTGCAAAGCAAGCCTTTGAAACATTTTGAGTTAGACATTTATTCCATGTTCTTTATAATCAGTTCAGCATTCTGATGTTTACTGACTGAAAGAAGCTCTTTCAGCAATCGGATATATCCTTCACATGCTCCTGTCCTTGGCTTACCTTCCACGTCTTCAGCATTGCATCTTGTTGACCTCCCCCTCCAGCTCCACATAGTGCTGAACCTAGCATTTACTTCCGCAGCAGTTGTACTCTGAGGTACTCCGAATGGGTAAATCAATAGTCGGTCAGGAGTGTAATGCTTGTGATGGAGAAACAGCCAGAACATAGCTGGAGGTCGTCCCTTGGCCCCAGTTTCTGTCAGAGTCTCCACTCACCCCAAACATGTTGCATTGGTGGTGGAAATGTGGTGGTGGTGGTGGTTCTGGGGGGGTAGGGGAGCAGGGGGGTGCTGTTTCTGAGAATTTCCTTGATTTCCATCGACTAGGCAGCTCACTAAGGCGATCTATTTATAACAACTATATACAAGGACACACAACGGATTCAAGCCCGTACTCCCAAAATTATCTGATTTGATTTATTATTGTCACATGTATTGGTATACAGTGAAAAGTATTGTTTCTTGCGCACTAAACAGACAAAGCATACCATTCATAGAGAAGGAAATGAGAGAGTGCGGAAAGTAGTGTTACAGTCATAGCTAGGGGGCTGTAGAGAAAGATCAACTTAATACAAGGTAGGTCCATTCAAAAGCCTGATGGCATCGAGGAAGAAACTGATCTTGAGTCGGTTGGTACATGTCCTCAAACTTCTGTAACTTTTTCCCGACGGAAGAAGGTGGAAGAGGGAATGTCCGGGGTGCGTGGGATTCTTAATTATGCTGGCTGCTTTGTCGAGGCAGTGGGAAGTGTAGATGGAGTCAATGGATGGGATGCTGGTTTGTTTGATGGATTGGGCTACATTCATGACCTTTTGTAGTTTCTTGCAATCTTGGGCAGAGCAGGAGCCATACCAAGCTGTGATACAAACAGAAGGAATGCTTTCTATGGCGCATCTGTAAAAGTTGGTGAGAGTCATAACTAAGTTGCCAAATTTCCTTAGCCTTCTGAGAAAGTTGGTGGGCTTTCTTAACTATAGTGTCGGCATAGGGAGACCAGGACCGGTTGTTAGTGATCTGGACACCTAAAAACTTGAACCTTGCGACAACATTTCTAGTAAAGTCCCTTTTTAAAAGAATGTTGAGGGGCATGTTGAAACAGTGCTGGTGGCTGCTTATGTAGCTAACAAGGGCAACATTTCACACATGCCTCTTCTGATGTAACCCAAATACAGCCAGACGATTAGCGGTTATATTGAGGATCTCCCCTTCACCCACACATTTCTTGACACTTGTGCTGCTGACACAGTTCAAATGTGTTTCAGGATCTACAACTCCTCAAATTTCCAGTTCTGTCCCTCTGCCAGCATGACACCGCACTTTCGTCTTGTGCCTCTAAGACAAGTGACAAGGTATTAGCACCAACTATTAGCTTACTTCAATTGATAGCACTCTCCTCTGTGTGTCAGGAAATGTCCGATGACATTTCAGTATAATGCTGAGATACTGTGGCAAGATCATAAGTCTTTCAGATAAGAGGTTAACAAGGGGTCCTGTCACCCTGTGCAAGTGGCCAACAAAGATCCTAGTGCAATATGCAAAGAGGTGTGGCAAGTTCTGATCATGTGATCAGCATACATTAATTAATTGGGGTAGATAGTTGCAGCAATGTCACTGGACTAGTATGCCAGAGGCTCAAGAATGAGTTCAAATCTCACCAATGACAGTTGGTGAAATTTGAATGCAATTAATTGATAAATCTGGGATTGAAAGGTACTGGATAATGCCTTGCTAATACTGAATATTTTCACAGTGATCTGAGGTAAGGAAAGCACTAGCAAACATTTCTAATGGTGACCATATTAATGTTCGGTGGATCACCCATACTAATTTTAGAGTGACTCAATGGCATAGTGGTTAGCACTGTTGCCTCACAGCACCAGGGGCCCAGGTTAAATTTCCACCTGGGGTCACTGTCTGTATGGGTTTCCTCTGGTGTTCCAGTTTCCACCTACCCTCCAATGATGTGTGGGTTAGGTAGATGGACCATGCTAAATTGTCCATTAGTATCAGGGGGATTAGCAGGGTCAATATATAGGGTTGTAGGGATAGGTGGATTGGCTGTGCTAAATTGACTCTAGCATTAGGGGGATTAGCAGGGTAAATGTATGTGGAATTATGGGAATAGAGCCTGGGTGGGATTGTTGTCGGTGCAGGCTCAATGGCCTCCTCCTGCACTGTAGAGATTCTATTCTATAATTTGCCGCTCAAAGTCCAAAGATATGTAGGATAGGTGAATTAGCCATAGTAAATGTGTGGGCATAAGCCAGAGGGGACAGCGGAGGGGACAGGAATGCTATTTTGGAGGGTCAGTGCAGTGTCTGTGGGCCGGATCGCCTCTGGCTGCACTATAGGGATTCTATGATTCTGTATCTTAACCACAAGGCTACACAAAAGAGAGAGAGAGTAAGATTGTATGACATTACACCACTTTCTGTAATGATCTGAACTGTGTTAGATTACCACATGACATAGAATTAACCCCCTTATGCCACAGCTTCTCCAAGTATCAGATTCTAACCTATAACGGTGACCATTAGGCCATCATCGATTGTTGTAGAAAAGAATCTATCCAGTTCACGAATGCCCTTTAGGAAGGGGGATCAGTCATCTTTACCCAGACTGGCCAATATTTGAGTCCATCAACTCTTAACTGCCACATGAAATGGCCGAGCAAGTTACTGAGATGTGGCAAGCAGGGATGGATGACAAATGCTGGCCTGGCCAATTGACGTTTACATCCCAGGAAAGAATTAAACATACCCAGAGTCACCTCTCAGTCTTCGTCTTTCCAGTGAAAACAATCCAAGTTTATCCAACCTCCTTATCCAACCTTATCCAACCAGCATGCCTAAAACCCTGCACACCAGGCAACATCCTGGCAAACCTTCTTCACACCTTCTCCAAAACATCCAAATCCTTTAAGTAGTCTGTCGACCAGAACTGCACGCAACATCCCAAATGCAGCCTAATTAAAGTTCAATACAGCTGTCACAAAACTTGCCTACTTTTCTATTAGGTGCCCTGGCCAATGAAGTCAAGCATGCTGTATGTCTTCTTAACAACATTATCCATCTGTAATTCACCTCTCGTTTCCGCAAAGCCTGTTCACCATCGAGAAGGCACATATCAGGAGAGTAGAGGAATACTCTCCACTTGCCTAGATGAGTGCAGTTCCAACAACACCCAAGAAGTTCAACACCATCCAGAACAAAGCAGTCTGCTTGATTTGCACCCTTTCTACAAACATTCACTCCTTCCACTACTGACACATTGTGGCAGCAGTGTGTATCATCTACAAAATGCACTGCAGGAACTCACCAAGATTCCTTAGACAACATCTTCCAGAACCAGGACCATCTAGATGGATAAGGGCAGCAGATACGTGGGAACACCACCACCTAAAGTTCCTCTCCAAGTCACTCATCATCCTGACTTGGAAATATATCACCATTCCTTCACTATCACTCTGTCAAAATCCTGGCACTCCCTCCCAAATAGCACGGTGGGTGTGCCTACACCTCATGGACTTCAGCAGTTCAAGAAAGCAGCTATCACCTTCTGAAGGGCAAACTAGGGGTGGGTAATAAACGTTGGTCCAACTAACGATGCCCACATCCTGCAAATGAATCCAAGTTTAAAAAAATGTTTAAATCCTTTCTCAGAACCCTGGCTGGTGATTTCTGTTTATCAACTTCCATTCAGTTCACATACACACTGAGGTCACATCTTCAATCCTCTTTCAACTCAATACAGAATAAAAGCTTTCCAATTTTCTGCAGGCTCTTAAATGAAGCAGTGAAAGTACTTGTTCTTTCAGTTCCTCAAAAATAAAACCATGCTACTGTGTATGACCAGTTTAGCAAATGGCTGCCACCTTTTACAGCAATTTCTTTTTTTATTCATTCCTGGAACATGAGCGTCACTGGTTGGCCAGCATTTATTGCCTCCCTCTTCTTTCTTCATGACACTCTCTGGGCTATTCTATAAAACCCTCACATTACTTGTGCTGCTTTCTATATCTAGACTATCAATCTCAGTCAAACGTCCCAATTCTGACACAATCTCTTCCTGTACCAAAGTGCACTTCTGTAGGCTGCGCTCAGAACTACATTTGCTCACAGTGGGTAGCACGGTGGCACAGTGATTAGCACTGCTGTCTCACACCACCAGGGACTTGGGTTCAATTCCTGGCTTGTGTCACTATCTGTACAGAGTCTGCATGTTCTCCCCATGTCTGCATGGGTTTCCTCTGAGGGCTCCAGTTTCCTCCCACCGTCTAGAAGACATGTGGGTTTGGTGCATTGGCCATGCTAAATTCACCTTCAGTGTACCCAAACAGGTACCAGAGCATGGCAACCAGGGGATTTTCACAGTAACTTCATTGCATTGCACAAGCCTACTTGCGACACTAATAAATAAACTTTAGCCTTAAACTTTACAATTTTAAACCTTAAAACTTTAATTAATGAGTGAAGGTATGTTGGGATGTACTTAAAATTTCACATGATAGGACCTCAGGATGCTTATTTCCCATAACCTAGCTATCTCTTTCCCCAAAGAACTTGAAAAGCTGTTGCAGCATTTGCTCGTACAACCTTTCATATTTTTCCCAACAGCACACAGGCATCCCGAGGCTGGTCAGAGCAGTCTCCTACTATAATTTATTGCAGAGGACTCTGACGGTGAAGATATCTTTTAAGCCCACTTGTCAGCTGAATAATCAGCTTGGATTATGATTTCAAGCCTTTGGACATGAAGCCACAATGTTGACTGAGAGGCAGTGAGTGTCACTCTGGACTCGAGGCAAAACCTCACACTATAAAAGCTCGTTAAATTACATAATGCTTTGTAGCCAATATGAAGAAGTATTTTGGCAGACTAAAGATATCTGCTGGTATCAGAAGTAGAAAATACAAGGTCGAAGTAACATTGAAGGCAGTGCCTAATCACTTAATGGGGACAATCCCGCAGGAATCCTGATGTAAATTAGATTTCAAAATTACGGGCGCGTGGCCCGTATTTGGGGCTTCAGGAATTATCCTAAACCATGTTTCACCTCAATCAATTATTTGAGATGACTGATTGCAATTTTGCTTAATTTCCTTTCACGTAACAGCTAATCATTTTCCGTACCTGCGATTGTGGAAGGAAGAGGTAGAAAGGTTAGATAATTGACTATCAGTGTCACCAGGCATTTTCGATTTGCTGATGGGGCTGGGATAGCTGGGCTGGCAGTCCATCAATAGAAGTCAGTGAGCTTGTTTAATTCGAAGATGATCCAGATCTGGCCAGCTCTCCGTAATTGGAACCATGCCTCTTGATAAATGAGCAGAGATCGACGGGGATATAACAATGAGCAGGAAGAAAAGAAACAATCTGAAAATAATGAGGATGGGAGAGTTAATCTACAATACAAATGTTTTCTGACATCAGGAGCTTGCATTAAATTTTCCTCTTCTGATTCAGCCTGTCCTCACTTTAGTCTTTCACATTTGAAAGTAGGTGATTTTCTGTCGCCTGTTTTTGACACTGTCAAGCTCTCACTTCTAGAGCACACGAGAATCTATTACATTGGGAAAGTCTATCTTTCAGGCTCTGTATTGATGCATGTACACAGACTTTGTCAGAAACACAAAAGGAATATATTAACAAGGAACAACTGTACAGGGGCAGGCAGCACCCATCCCCCCAGCATCCGCCTCTCTCTCCAATCCATGACTTCCCCATTCCCTACATACCTTCAACGTATCTTCCACCTGTCTTTCGTGTGTCTTCCACGTGTCTTTTGCATGTCTTCTGTGTGTCTTCCACATGTCTTCTGCCCAAGCAAGGGGTCCACTCCCTCGGGTGGTTAATCATTCTCATCCCAATTGGTCCCTCAAGCCAGATAGCCCTTTTCTGCTGTGTTGCCCTTAAAGGGACAATCACCAGTGTTGCCCTGTGGTAACTTCTACTGAACCGTTTCCATTCTTTTCCTTGAAAAGAGTCATAACAATGGAGATGCATGATGTCAATGGCATCATTGTTTGTAGATGTTCTGGCCTTCTCAGAAGCACAGCATGTAGATACGACAAGCATTCCCAGGGTAGGGAGCAAAAGAGAGGGAGGGAGAGACTCAAAGCAATCAGAGTTGCTCAATTAGGGACTAAAGGTTGACAAGTCCCCTGGATTTTATAAGATTATTAAATAACAAACCAGAATACAAATTGGAAAAGTTGAGAAAAAATGATTCATTTTCATGTGGGCAAACCATAATGAATTGGATGAAGGGAGTATGTCACAGCCAAATTTGCTGACAATACGGAGATAGGTAGAAAAATAAGTTGTGAGAAAGATTTAAAGTGTTTGCAATGTAATGAAGATAGGTTAAGGGAATGGGCAAAAAATGGCAGTTGGGAGTATAATGTAGGAAAATGCGAGGTTATCGACTTTGGCAGGAGGAATAGAAAAGCAGAATATCATGTAAATAGAGACAGACTTCAGAATGTTGTGGTCCAGAGGGGTCTGTGTGTTCTTGTACATGAATCACAAAAGATTAGCTTTGTGGGTGGCACAATGGTTGGCACTGCTGCTTCACAGCACCAGTGACCCAGGCTCGATTCCAGCCTTGGGTGACTGCCTGAGTGGAGTTTGCATATTCTCTCTGAGTCTGCGTGGGTTTCCTCCGGGTGCTCCGGTTTCCTCCCACAGTCCAAAGACGTGTGGGTTAGGTTGGTTGGCTGTGCTAAATTGTCCCTTAGAGTCCCTTAGTGTCGGTAGATGATTAGAGGAATTAGTGGGATAAATGTGTGAAGTTACAGGGATAGGAAGAGTGTGGGCACGGGTAAAATGTTTTTCGGAGAGTCAGCGCAGACTTAATGGGCCAGATGACCCCCTCTGCATGTAGAGATTGTATGAAAATACATCAAGTCGTTAACAGGACAAATGGAATGCATAAAATGATTGCAAGATGGATGGAGCATACCGGGGGCAACTCTTGCTACAATTAGCACATTGGTGAGCTGACACCTAGAGCACTGTGTAAAAACAAAGAACAAAAGAATACAGAAAATTACAGCACAGGAACAGGCCCTTCGGCCCTCCAAAACTGCGCCAACCATGCTACTCGACTTAACTAAAACCCCCTACCCTTCTGGGGACCATATTCCTCTATTCCCATCCTATTCATGGATTTGCCAAAATGACCTTTAAAACTCCCTATCGTATCTGCTTCCACTACCTCCCCCGGCAGCAAGTTCCAGGCACCCACCACCTTCCATGTAAAAAATCTGCCCCTTACAGTTCCTTTAAACCTTGTCCCTCACACCTTAAACCTGTGCCCCCTAGTAATTGACTCTTCCACCCTGGGAAAAAGCTTCTGACTATCCACACTGTCCATGCCTCTCATAATCTTGTAGACTTCTATCAGGTCTCCCCTCCACCTTCGTCGTTCCAGTGAGAACAAACTAAGGTTCTCCAACCTCTCCTCATGACTAATGCCTTCCATATCAGATAACATCCTGGTAAATCTTTTCTCTACACTGTCCAAAGCCTCCACATCCTTCTGGTACTGTGGGGTCCAGAATTGAACACTATATTCCAAGGACGGACGAGCTAAGGTTCCATAAAGCCGCAATATGACTTGCCAATTTTTAAACTCAATGCCCCAGCTGATGGAGGCAAGCGTGCCGTAAGCCTTCTTGACTACCTTCTCCACCTGTGTTGCCACTTTCAGTGACCTGTGTATTTGTGCACCCAGATCCCTCTGCCTGTCAATACTTTTAAGGGTTCTGCCATTTACTGTATATTTCCTATCTGTATTAGATTTTCCAAATTGCATTATAGTTGACCGATTCCTGGGATGAAAGAGTTGCCATATGGGAAAAGGTTGCAGCTATACTCATTGGCATTTAGAAGAATGAAAGGTGACCTTATCGAACCATACAACCTCTAGAGGTGGTTTGATGGGGTGAATCCTGAGGAGTGTTGCCCGTCAAGTCACGGGCACAGTTTAAGAATGTGTCTTTCATTAAAGAGGGAGTGGAAGAGGAATTTCAGCCGTCAGAGGGTCATTAATTGTTGGAATTCTCTTTCACAGAGTTTAGTGCAGGCTGGGTCATTGAATATATTCAAAGCTGAGTTAGACAGGTTTTGACCAACCAATCAGACAAGAGTAATGGGGGGAACAGGCAAGAACGGGGGTAGAATATTAAGTATAGCGAGCGAATGGCATTTGCCATCCCGAGAGTTGGTGCTTTACGCGCAGCTCCTCTCAAACTGCCACTGCCACTCAACGCTAACTTAAACATTGATTGATAGAAAGACCCGCCCACAGGAGCTGTCTCAGCCTGTCAGATTGGCCGCCTTGGGAGGAGCGTAAAGTTTTGCCCACAGCGTTAGATCACAATCAAATCAGCCACGATCTTATTCAATGAAAGAGCAGGTTCTATGTGTCAAATGGCCTACTCCCGCTCCCATTTCTTATGATCAGATGTAGACAAAAAAAAATGGACTCTTGCTAAGGCATCTGTCAACTGTTTGTCACTTCAATGGTTTTTACTCTGCATGACTGCTTTTCAGATTTCTCAATAGTATACCATCTTTCAGCCAAGTGATGCTCAATAAACAGCATGACTGCATAGTTCAAAACTTCTGTTATCCAATTATAACAAAAGAACATCACATTTTCTCTGTAAAAAAAATCATACTTCCATCAGTCCACATTCATCACTATGTAATGTACCTGTAAATGATTAAATGCAAGGTGACAAAGTATTCAACATAACTGATATAATATGCATCAGTCAAGTTCTCATAATGGAACTGTAATAGTTTACTAAGATGTAAAAGAGGGGTAAGAAAGGTTGGTATATAATAGAAAGAAGTTAAAGTTTAAATATAATGAAATGCTGTTTATTTAAATTTCCAGACAGAAAAATGACTGAGTGAAGATCATCAATCTATGGAGATGAAGATTGTTGAGAAGAGGAAGAATTCATTGTGACAGCAGTCATGGCTGTTGACTGAGTCTCCAAGTGTCGTTTTATGATTAGAAGAAAGGCTTGTTAAGCAAAGGAATGCTGAGATTAAATATTTGCGCTACAGAGGTGTGCTGAGAAAATAAGGAATCTTACCTTAGCCGTCCTGATAAGGTTATTGAAATTCACCCTGAACAGTAATCCCGAGCCTTGTTGCTGCTGTTGTGCTACTCAGCCATTGCTCTGTACTAAAGCTGGCTAATTTCTGAAGGCATTCATTACTGTGGAGTTTGTACGCTCTCCCCATGTCTGCATGGGTTTCCTCCAGGTGCCCCGATTTCCTCCCACAGTCCAAAGATGTGCAGGTTATGTTGATTGGCTATGCTAAATTGCCCCTGAATGCCAGGGAGATTAGCAGGAAGAACATGTGGGGTTACGGGGATAGGGCCTGAGTTGGATTGTTGTCAGTGCAGACTCGATGGGCTGAATGGCTTCTTGCTGCACTGTGGGAATTCTATGATTCTTCTTCATGAGTTGGACCTCCAGTTGGTAACTGGGGAAACCTGGCTACTGACATTGTGGCTGCTGCCTCAGTGGCCTTCAACCCACTCACCCTCACTGCAATTTCCTGTGCAATTCATCCAAACCAGCACAAACGAGGGAGGAATTTAAAGCTTAAATTGCGCTTTTACCACAATCTTTTGCTCTCGTTTAATTAGCATCACGCTGGAAACTGACCCTGCTCATTAAACTGTCCATACCCCCAGACCAAATAAATCACCATGGTGAGTGTCTGCTAATTGTGCTCATTTACAGCCTTTCGAGAAGCATCTGAACGCTAAGCTTTTTATAGGCCCATGGGTACCTTTTAAGAGCATTTATTTCTTTTTAATTTACTCAGACTGACTACTCCAATGGAGCTACTAAAGGGTTCTGTATAATTTATTTTTAAGTCACTTTCAGTTTATTTAACATCAGGAGATTCAAAGATGGTGGACTAGCTACCCTGTTTTATTCAGTGATAAAACCATTTACACCCGCATTAATAGTTTTGTTACCATTTCAATATGCAATGGACCATTTATAATGCATCATCTGGGCATTACCACATTGCTATTTGTAGGAGATTGTTGTCAGTGTATTGGTTGCTGCATTTCTTATGTTTAAACTGTGTCTGCAATTCAGAAAGTACTTCATTGGTTGTCCAAAACAACAACCTGAGGTTATGAAAGGTGATATATATGCCAGACTTTTACTGCCTTGCTTGTAAGATCCCGTCCAAGCTCAGAATGCCATTCTGTGAGCCAGTAAAATTCCGGCAGTAGTATCACAAGTAGACTTATATTTACGCTGCAATGAAGTTACTGTGAAAATCCCCTAGTCGCCACACTCCAGCACCTGTTCGGATGCACCGAGGGAGAATTTAGCATGGCCAACGCCTCTAACCAGCACTTCTTTCAGACTGTGGGAGGAAACCGGAGCACCCGGGAGAAACCCATGGAGACGTGGGGAGAACGTGCAGACTCTGCACAGACAGTGACCCAAGCCGGGAATCAAACCCAGGTCCTAGGCGCTGTGAGGCAGCAGTGCTAACTACTGTGCCACTGTGCTGCCCTATTGGTGGTTTGCCTCATGCACAGCATCTAACTTGCCAGGAATATCAGGGTTCAGGAGCCAGTGAAGGGTTACTGACTAACGTTACTGTGCCAGCATTCATTTTCCTCATCCCGAGCTTCTCTGACTTTTTGCTGATTAGAGTGGTTGAAGTGCTTTAAATAAACACGCAGAGGATGACTGCGCATGTTCAGCACTAAAGAATGCATATCTGTCAAAGTCATCAGTTGCCAAGTACGGTTTGCACTGACCAAGTCGTATCCTGTTTGCTATATCCATTAGCAGTTTTTGCTGACTAACTTTTAAAATGGAAGGTTTGCTGAGATTTATTAATTTTCCCTGCTCCCAAAGGTTTATTATTGAAGTCTACAATACAAAGTTCTTCAATTCTTCAGCACATCTCATGTGTCAGGTTTTTCCAGGCTCAGGAAGGGACTAACTGCTCCTTTTTCTCTTCAGCAAACAGGGGCAAACAGGATCATATCCAGAATGCAATATCCTGTGCCCAAGCTGCCTGAAAAATCATCCAAACCCCAGATTGGGTTGGGCAACATTCAAACGTCCTTGCCAGCTTTCTGAAATTGGCTTTGGATCCCTTCACTATTTTAGAGTGTCACTGCTCTTCTCCCAAGTCCAAGTTCCACTCCAGGACTTGAGTACAAAAATCAATGCAGTCACTTCAGTGCAGTACTGAGGGAATGCTGCACTGTTGGAGTTGAATGAGGTGTTAAACTGAGGCCACATTTGCCTGTCCAGGTAGATGTAAAATATCCCATGCAGTACTTGGAAGACGGGCAAGGAAGTTATCAAAAGAGAAAATGCTGGAAAATCTCAGCATGTCTGGCAGCGTCTGTAAGGAGAGAAAAGAGCTGATGTTTCAAGTCCAGATGACCCTTTGTCAAAGCTGGTCATCTGGATTCGAAATGTGAACTCTTTTCTCTTCTTACAGACGCTGCCAGACCTGCCACGATTTTCCAGCATTTTCTCTTTTGGTTTCAGCATTCATAGTAATTTGCTTTTATTTAACAAGGAAGTTATCCCTGGTGTCCAGGCCACTGTTTATCCCTCCCTTCAATCAACATCACAAATAAAACATTTGGTCATTTATCACATTGCCATTTGTGTGAGTTTGTTGTGTGCATATGGAAATGTTTCCAACATTACAGCAGTGCTTGCTTGTAAATAAGTATTTAATTGACTGTTAAGACTTCTGAGATGTTTGGTGGTTGGGAAAAGCACTATTGAAGGTCTCTTCTTCTCAGATGTTATTTTCCTTCTGTGAGCTTGGTCCCCCGTGTTCTTTGCAATGCTCTCTGAACAAGCCTTTTGTGTTAGCATCTATATACCCCTAGAGTTCCTCGGCTGCCAGCCAATGAATTGATCAGAAACCCAATTTCATCATTCAATTAGGCTAACCAAATGGATCCAGGACAGTGACACTGGTCCCTTCAGACTCCATCATGTTAGGTCTTAAGTGCATACAACCCACATATAAAGGAACTCTAAAAATCTGTAAGCAATTTCTTTCTGCTGGGGACAAGCTGTTATATCGAACACCTTGGGTAGAATTTTCCATCCAGCCCGCCACGAGAATAGAACAGGCAGGACACAGACCACGCAAAGGTGCATCGACCTCGGGTGGAATTTTCTGCACTTTGGGGGTGAGAGCAGCCAGAAAGTCCCACACCTTGTGTCCGTCGAGAAGTTTCAGGCCAGCTCGGCCACAAGAAATCCTAGGATGCTTCAAAACAACTTAAACCAAAATTCAGGTTTGCCTGATTGAAGGTCTATCAGCATATTAAAAGTTAAATCTGCAGGCCATTCATCCACGCTACATTGGTGGAGTTTTCATTATTATGAGTAGATTATTTTACCTTGAAATGTTGTACATCTTTCGCTGTTTTTCAAAAAAAAGTAATCTTTCACATAACGAGAAACAGATTAACTTTCTCACAGACTCGCAGTTGTCACACTAAGATCAATAGCTGTCAGTGAACAGCAAGGAGCCCTTTCTCTGTAAACGAAGATAAAATAATGAACAAACCTTAGTTAATCCATCAACATCTGCACTTACGACCCCCTGAAACAATTGCCAGCCTCACTCCTTTATTTCAGTCACTGGAGCACAGGATGAGTGCCTTTTCCTGCAGCGACTCAAAATTTTGAAGCATGCACAAGCTGGGTTTACCCACTCAAATAAAACCCCTCCCCAGTGGTAACATAGCACCCTCACATCACTGTGCAGGAATTTTACAATGCCTGGTCAGACCATCCTTACTGACTACAATTTCAGATATTAATGCCAATCTATGTCCTGCTCAGATGTAAATCTGGGGCATCCGCTGCTGTTGAGAAAATTACCTTAATATAAAAGCAAAATACTGCGGATGCTGGAATCTGAAACAAAAAAACCCAGAAAATGCTGGAAAATTTCAGCAGGTCTTCCACATTATCAGACCTGCTGAGATTTTCCAGCATTTTCTGTTTTTGTTTGAGAAAGTTATCTTATTTTCTTTCCCCAAAACCCTCTCTCCCTCGCACTTCGTCCTCTCCTCTTCCCTCCCCCAATTCCATCACCAACCCATTCTCCTTTTCCCCTCTCCTTCCATCCAGTTTTATTTCTAGTAAACATTTTATATCAAGGAAAATTGATGGACTTCAGTAGAATTTTACAGCGCCGCATCTTGGGCAGATTTTCCTGCCCTGCCCGCCATGGGAATCGTAGCGGGCGGGACAAGAACCATGAAAAGGTGCATTGGCCTCAGGTGGGATTTTCTGGCTTCGGGGCCAAGCACAGCAGTTTTCCCCTTTGTATTGGGTTACAAATTCAGCCTAGACAATAAAACAGCCATTTGAAAAAGACTAGAATTGTGGATTCAAAGAAAGGTTACAGCACAGAATCCTCAGGTCACCATTGACTCTTTCGCCAAATACATTCAACTCTTCAAGTGTCTGAATTCTTCAAGTGTCCTCTTTCACCATCTGCTTCCTTGCTAAAGACATGCTGCTTGTAGATTGATTTATAGAAAAAGGATACAGTTCACAATTGGCACTTACTGAGTCCAATATAGAACGACATAGAATTTTATTGCCGAGCAACAGGATATTTGACTAAACAGATCAATAACTATGCCATTTATACTCTACATAAGTCTTCCCTAAATTTTCTTCATTCCATCTTATCAATGCATCCTACAATGTATCCCTCTCATGGAGTTATCTAACTAGCTAAGAGCAGGACAGAGGCTAGGAGTACTGCGGTGACTAACTCACCTCCTGACTCCCCAAAGCCTATCCACCATCTACAAGGCACAGTTTAGGAGTGTGCTAGAATGCTCTCCACTTGCCTAGATGGGTGCAACTCCTAGAACACTCAAGAAGCTTGACACCATCCAGGACAAAGCAGCCTATCACATCTACAAACATCCACTCCCTCCACCACCAATGCTCAGTAGCAGCAGTGTGTACTATCTACAAGACGCACTGCAACAATTCACCAAAGATCCTTAGACATCACCTTCCAAACTCATGGCCACTTCCATCTATGAGAACAATGGCAGCAGACACATGGGAACACCACCACCTACAAAAGATAAAAGCAAATTACTGCCAATGTTGGAATCTGAAACCACAAGATAAAATGCTGGGAAATCTCAGCAGGTCTGGCAGCATTTGTAAGGAGGGAAAAGGGTTGACGTTTCGAGTCCAGATGATCCTTTGCCAACGCTTTGACAAAGAGTCATCTTGACTCGAAACGACACTACCATCTGCAAGTTCCCACCAAGCCACTCATCATCCTGACTTGGAAATATATTGTGGTTACTTCGCAGTCACTGTGTTAAAATCCTGGAATTCCTTCCTAAAAGTATTGTGGGTCAATCTACAGCACATGGACTGCAGCGATTCAAGAAGGCAGATCAACACCACCTTCTCAAGGGCAACTCAGGATGAGCAATAAATACAGGCCAGCCAGTGATGCCCATGGCCCTCAAACTAATTAAAGAAAACTTCTATGCCAATTGACTCCGCATTTTGGCAGCATGGTGAGTGCAAGCTTGATGCGCTGAAGGACCTATTTCTGTGCTGTAATTTTCTTTGTTCTTTGTTCATTTCACGCGAGAGTGAGTTCCGCATTCTAACATTCTGAATAAAGGTTTCCTCCTGTTATCCATATTGGAATTATTAGTGACTATTTTGCACTAACAAACAAAGAATATGAAGAAGAAATCAGAGCAGGAATAAGCCATTCATCCCTTCGAGCCTGGACTACCTTTCAATAAGACCATAGCTGATCCAAACGTGACCCCACAATCTAATATGCCAAAGGCATCTCACCTCAGAAGCCTGAGGATGTGATTCAGCCTGGCACAAAGTATAAGTCATCTTCCTTAGATCTTCAAGGGCCAGTGAGATCTTACCAGCTGCTGACGAAAGCGTAACACCTTCCAGCTTTGTACTCCTGCAGAAGTGGGAATATATATTTGAAATCTATTATGTTATATTGTGTCCTCATAATTTTAAAGACATCAGTCACCCCTCATTCTTCCATTCTCTACAGAAAACAGTCCCGTATTTTTCTATCCAATGGCAGGAATAATGATTGTGATAATTAGTTTTAGCAACGGTTGAATTGACTTGCCTTTTCCAATTGCCAAAATGCATTTACCTAACTCAGGAGGGGGTTCCATCCTTCTAAACTGCTAGGATTAATCTCATTCCAACAAGATCAGTTCATTGACCTGTTTATCTATGCACCTCACATTTTCTCCCAAGTGTGTTTGGTTTATCTTCCAGAAACACAAGGAGAAGAACAAATGACCCTTCTAAGCACTATTGTGTTTGGTCTTTTATACACTGACGTGGTGAATTGTTTCGCGTTGCATCCATCCATAACCCAGCAACTTCCTCCACACCCTGAATGAATGTCGGAAGAGTAATCAACTTTGGGGAACCGTAAGAAACCAATGCAACTTCATACACGCTGAAAATCAAATCTCATAAATTGGACCCACTGAGTTGTAGATGGATAAAAATTTGCAATTAAAACAGCAAATACTGGCTGCAGTAATTCGAAGAATTGGTGACTGCCAGTTAGTATATAATGAAGTGTAATGGTTTATTTACAAGCAGATAAACATACACAGTACTTTCTAGGATCCACACTGGTTGCAAAAGTCCATGCTTTGCACCAACATCCCCATGCTTGGTCAGCAATGAGTGATCAGGTCACATGACCTCACCTTCTCTAGTGTAACCCCTTAAAGGAACTAGCTACATATCCCTCTCCCGCTCTTATTCTACAATACATAAATAGTTTATACGATTTTCAGAACATTAGTACTGAGAAAAGATTGTAACACAGTTTATCAGAAACTCAGTCTGTCAGGGGGCTTTCTCTTTCCCTGGGATTGACGCAGCTCAACAGGTTTGACTGTAGTTTTGGTTCAGCTTGTTTCACTCGGACCCTCCTCTGGAATCTGTGCCTCACTTCCCACCATTCCCTCAGCTTCACTGGGAGTCACGTCTTGGCTACCATTGGCTGATCAGCCATTTTGTACCTTGGACAAGCAACAACACAACTTGGTAACAAAATTGGATTGGGGAGTAACACTGGCTTTTAGCATGACTCTCGCTTCCGCAATATGTTCCTTCACAAACTTGTCCTGCGCTTTCACTTCATAAGACAGTGGCCCTGTCCAGGCCGCCACAATGCCTGAGACCCAATTTAGTTCCCTTCCAAAATAGTGAGACTATCTAGCTCAAATGCTCCTTCTCCCTTTGATGAATCATGGTTCTTGTTATGATTACTCTACCTTGTTTCCACCCTCCCTGCCAAATTCAGAACTACCAGGCTCAATCTGGCCCTTCAGCATTGACCCTTCAGCAGCTCGGCTGAAGCTATTCCAGGTCTACTATTCAGGGTGGCTCTATAAGCTAGAAGAAAACAAAGAACAAAGAACAGTACCCTTCAACCCAGGAGCAGGATCTTAGGCCTACCAAACCTGCACTGAAACTTGACGCCTTTCTAAACTAAAGGCCTTTTGCTTCTATACGGTCCTATCTCTGTACCCGTCTATTCAGGTATCTGTCAAGATGCCTCTTAAATGTTGCTATTGCATCTGCTTCTACCGCCTCCTCCAGCAGCGCATTCCAGGCACTTACCATCTTTTGTGTAAAAACTTGCTTCTCACATCTCCTTTCAACTTCCCCTTTTACCTTAAACCCATGCCCCCTGGTAATTGACATTTCTACTCTGGGAAAAAGACTCTGACTATCCATTCTATCCATGCTTCTCATAATTTTATAAACTTCTATCAAGTCACTCCGTAGCCTCCGAGGGAGTGCAGAGGAGGTTTACTAGGCTGATTCCGGGGTTGAGGGGGTTGAACTATGAGGAGAGGCTGAATAAACTAGGCTTGTACTCGTTAGAGTTTAGAAGAATGAGGGGAGATCTCATTGAGACGTATAAGATGTTGAATGGGATGGATAGGATAGAGGTGGAGAGGCTCTTCCTGCTCAGAAAGGACAGTAGGACTAGAGGGCACAGCCTCAAGATAAAGGGGGGGCGGTTTAGAACGGAGTTGAGGAGGAACTTCTTCACTCAAAGGGTGGTGAATCTCTGGAATTCTCTGCCCGTTGAAGTGGTGGAGGCTGCCTCGCTAAATATTTTTAAGACGCGGGTTGATAGGTTTTTGATAGGCGAGGGGATTAAGGGTTATGGGGAGAGGGCGGGAATGTGGAACTGAGCCACGACAGATCAGCCATGATCTTATTGAATGGCGGGGCAGGCTCGAAGGGCTAGATGGCCTACTCCTGCTCCTATTTCTTATGTTCTTAACTAAATCAAGGCAACGGCCAGCTGCAACAGGAGATAATGTCTTTCCACATACTTACTGGATCCAGTGGACCTACCTGAAGCAATAAGACACCCCTGCCTGTTGATTCATGTAATCTTCTTCCAATCTCCCTTATACCCTCCCCCGCCTTCCCACCCCTCCTCCTTCAACACTGCTCCCCCCCACCCCCCCCCTTCCCAGCCCCAGCCTAGGCCTCAGATTTACTCTCCCCACCTCAAACACAGCTTCCAATATCTGCCTACCCCCAAAATTACTACCCCCTCCAGTCCAGGGTTGAACACACCTCCTGTCCTGTTGGTTGAATAATAAACCTCATTGTTTGTTGGCTTTCTTTGGGCTGCTTCCCATCCCACCGGAAGCCCTGTTCATCACTCAGGCTGCTTCCCAGGCAGGGAACCTACCTATCGGTGATGTCACTTGCCCACAAACCTCCTCAGCATGCCAGGAGAACCCTATTTCCACCAGGCCACCATCTCCTGGCTCCTGGGAGGGCATGACAGTTAAAATCCTACCAGCCCTCCCCAGCCCCCGTGTGCTGATCTTGCTCAGCAAATAGTAAGTTGTGATGCGCTGCATACAAAATGCTTCAGGAGAACTGCATGCTTCTCTATAAATACATTATAGACGCACAAGACAAACATCGAGACAATGCCACAAGTGGATAACGTGACACTGTTTGTAACACCATTCACTTTGTTGTGCAGGAGGCTGAATCATTAGACGCGGCTCATGTCCACATATTCACTGGGGATGAGCAGTTGGCCACCCCAACACCCAGCTGAGCGCTCAGGGAAACTGTGGCTTCCCTTCTCCCTTGAATAAAAAGATCCAACCATTACTCAACCCCCGACCTTCAACACCACACTGTCCTCTCATGACCCCCCCAAGAACCATGTTGAAGTTCCCAATGTCTTTGCAAACTCTGACCCATAGATGGACCCAAGGCTTCAGATCGTGTCTCCCAGTCTTAACACACACAGGTATACCTGCCTTCTGTTACTATCATTCCTACAACCCTGAGCACTGCTAAAGACAAATCACCCTTCCAAGCCTCTCCACGCTAGACCATGCCCTGAATTGACCAGCCAGCTTGATATTGCACCTTGTTAAAATGTCCGCAGTAGAAGCAGACCAGATTCTTGTTTCCTGTCTCTCATGTGTGACAGATAAGTGTGAAATTCAGGCCCAAGACTGGCTGGTGGGCAGAAATTCCTCTATGTATGGAACGATGCAGAGTAAAATGAGTTGGAGCAGCCTCAATCCAGATTTGGCAGTAATTGGCAACATCACCAAAGAAAGGCTAAAGGAAACGGGAAACAAACCTGGCACATCAGTGCAACAGAATGCATCTGCATCAACACATTGCACACATCATTCACTTCAACATCAATACATGAATAAATCTGTGTGAAATGTATTCATTACTTCCACAAATGCAATAAAACATCCTAGTACCTTTGTTAAAGTTGAGAATAAATTGGACAGAGATTCATTCATGCTTTGGTGTTGAGGTACATGATATTAGTGACATAGCAGTGCCAGATATTAACAGTCACTCATACTGAATAAAGCAATTTCACTCCAAACATAGGGTAATATATTTTCTGCTAAGTATATTCAAATTTCTGATCAATTCCTGCGCACAATTCTATAACAGACAACAACTTGCATCAATATAGCATCTTTAACACAATAAATTGCAATAGTTTGAAGCTTCATATCTGGAAAGTGATCAACTCAACCAAGATGAGTTGAAGTTTAGTTACTAGTGTTACAAGTACGCTTACGTTAACACTGCATTGAAGTTACTGTGAAAATCCCCTAGTTGCCACACACTGGCACCTGTCCAGGTACACTGAGGGAGAATTTTGCATGGCCAATGCACCTAACCAGCACGTCTTTCGGACCATGAGAGGAAACCGGAGCATCTAAGGAAACCCACGCAGACACGAGAAAATGTGCAAGCTCCGCACAGACAGTGCTCCAAGTCGAGAATTGAACCTGGGTGCCTGGCGCTGTGAGGCAGTAGTGCTAACCATTGTGATGCCTAAGCTTACTCACAGCTTCAGACACAATGGAAAATTACAGGAAGGGACTTTAACTGTATCAAAAAAATCAGTACTGCAGTCAAAGAATGAATAGTATGGTGGACCTCAAAGGTGGGAGGAAGAAGGTACAGCCTCTGTTTTAGATGTTCATTGTTGCTTACGATCCCTACTGCAAATGTTCACTACTCTCTGTGGTTCTGCATCAGTAAAACTTCATGTTTTAATTTGATTTAATTTATTATTGACACATGTATTGGGATACAGTGTAGAGTACTGTTTTATATGCGCTATACAAACAAAGCATACCATTCATAGAGTAAATCGGGGAGATGGAAAGGATAGGTGCAGAATATAGTGTTGCAGTTATCGAAAGGGTGAAAAGAAAGATCAGCTTAATGCATGATAGAACCATTCAAAGGTCTGATGACAGCAGGGAAGAAGCTGTTCTTGAGTCAGTTGGTACATGTTTTTAGACTTCTATATCTTTTTCCTGATGGCAAAAGGAGGAACAGAGTATGTCCGGTGTGCGTGGAGTCATTGATTATGCTGGCTACTTTCCCGAGGCAGCGGGAAATATAGACAGAGTCAAAGGATGGGAGGCTAGTTTGCATGATGGATTCGACCACGTTCACAACCCTTTGTAGTTTCTTGGACAGAGTAGGAGCCATACCAAGCTGTGATACAACCAGAAAGGATGCTTTCTGTAGTGCATCTGTAGAAATTAGTGAGAGTCATGGCGGACATGTCAAATTTCCTTAGCTTTCTGAGAAAGTATAGGCGTTGGTGGGCTTTCTTAACTATAGTGACAGTATGGAGGGACCAGAACAGATTGTTGGTGATTTGAACACCTAAAAATTTGAAGCTCTCCACTTCATCACCTTTGGAGTCAAATAATCAACCCTGTGTAACTATGAGGACCCAGGCTAGACCAAGGCCTGTGCAGAGCTGTTGCGAGTAACAAACTTCATACAATGGCAGGATGGAATTCCACAGCTTATGGCCTAGGCAGTTGGAAGTATTGCCATCAGTAAAAATTGGGAATGTTCAAGAGGTCAGGATTGGATGAGGGGAGATAACTCGGAGGGTGTTGGAACTGAAAGGATAACAGGCACAGGGAGGAGTGAGTAATGGAAGATTCTGAAAACAAGCTTGGGAATTTTACAAGTGTAGCCTAGATGGTGTCACGTTGATGGATAAGAATGAATTCATTGGGTGCTGAGTAGCCATTAATCCAGATACTTCGACTGTACCTGTAAATCCCAAAATCTGTCCAAAGTGACCTCCCGCATGCTCCACCAGTTATACACTAGAATATAAAATACAAGTGAATGCTGCCCGGATCACACCAGTTACTCTGCTGCCAATTGAGTGGGAAGTTGGGCTCTCTGGGTAGTTCAAGCCCACTCACCCAGATACTTTAAATAAGCTCCACCAGGATGTGGGACAGATGTAGAAGATGACACACATTGAGGTGTACAAAGCAGATGGTACAAGCATTCCATGCCACAAATCTGTTTTACAGTTATTGCTCACCTATGCCAAGCTCCTTCAAATAATCTTCCAGCTTCACTGCATATCGAGTTCGCTCAAATCTTAGTTGGCTGTCAAAGACAACCAAGGTGCAACATAGAGGAAACAGCTCCTCTACACATTTACGTTCAGACATCAGTGCTTTGGAATATGGCTTTGTGTCAAACCATTCTCAAAGAAACAAGTTGATCTTGAGCACATGCCTGGCAATACAAATATGTTCCTTCAGCTTACAACATCTCAAGACTTCTTTTTTTATTACACATCATGGAAGCATAACATTCAATGGAATAGGTTCCAACTGGAGATAGGCACACAACCGAACTGTTTACATAGCAGGCATCAAGCATTGTTACCAGTGTTCAATCTATCATCTCTCAAACAATCAGAGGTCTGCTTGGGGCCATACACATGAGGACAGCCTCAATCGGGATCTTGGGTTCATGTCACACTATTTGTGACCCCCATGACTTGCCTGGGCTTGCAGCATCTCACTTACTGTCCTGTCTGGAGACAGTACACATATCTTTAACCAATGCTTAATGCTACCTCCACTCACATTGTCTGCACCTTTACGACTTGATTAGTTGTAAAGACTCGCATTCTTATCAGTATTCTGTAATATGCTTTTATATGCTCTGTTCGTGATCAGAACTCCCCACTCACCTGACGAAGGGGCAAACCCCGAAAGCGAGTTGCATTTACTACCAAATAAACCTGTTGGACTTTAACCTGGTGTTGTGAGACTTCTTACTGTGTTCACCCCAGTCCAATGCTGGCATCTCCACATCATGGGGCCATAAGACACAGTCAAGAGGCTTCAGCCGCCAAGGCTGCCTTAGATGTATGATCAGATCCAATTTTGTATCGCAGCTATATACTATTTCATCTGAATAAATTCATTCAAATTCTCCAGTGGTAAGTTGCAATCCTGTGCTTGATTTTCCATTATGAATCCATTGCTATTGGTATTCAAAAGCCACACAAGTCTAAGCGGCATTTTATTTTACCATTATTCAAAACCGCACTTCAGCATGGTTAATTCATTATCAGCTTCACATTCTAACAAGGCCAGGATCAAAGGACATTCATGCTCAAACTTATATTCTGTTATTTACATAGGACATGACTGATTTAATGACCATTCCCCCTTGTTCTGGACTCCCCCACAAAAGTCAATAGTTTCTCTCCATTTAACTAATTAAGTATTTCAATCAGCGAAATCAGGGGACGTCCCTGGCAAAGTAAAAGGATATGGTATGATAATAATGTTTTTTTTCTCTTTTAATTCACAGGTTTAAGTCGGTCCACCTTGCAGTCCAACGAGGGGCATACACGCGATGGGTCATACTTGGGCTGCTCTTGAATGTTCGAGATTGGCCTAATGCTTCATGTCGTTAGTGTGCTTAAATTGGACCAGATACAGGACAAGACAACAGCTCAGTGACTATCACTGTTTGCTGTGCAGACACATGGATTTGGGCCGGTGTCTGTGGGAGTTTGCGCATTCTCCCCGTGCTTGCATGGGTTTTCTCCAGGTGCTCCAGTTTCCTCCCACACCCCAAAGATGTGCTATTAGGCTGATTGGAAGTAATAAATTGTCCCTAAATTAGTTTCCCTCAATGTGGATTGCCATGAAAACAATAGATAAGGGTCATGGGTGGAGGGGGGGACTGGTAGTATTAAAATGGCGGCGTGGGCTCGTTGGGCCGAAGGGCCTGTTTCCTGGGCTGTTTTTGTTCTTTGTTCTTTGAAAAGAAGGTCACCCGCTCACCCTTTATCATCTGGGGAATGGAAACGTAGTCTATGCAAACTGTGCTCAAAGTGTCCTCAGGGGAAGCAATGCCCTAGTGGTATTATCACTAGATTAATAATCCAGAAACTCATCTGAAGTTCTGGGGATCCAGGTTGGTGGAATCTGAATTCAATCAACAACGTCTGGAATTAAGAATCTACTGGTGACTGTGAAACCATTGCCAATCGTCAGAAAAACCCATCTCGTTCACTGATGTCCTTCAGGAAAAGAGATCTGCCGTCCTTAGCTGGGGTGGCCTCCATGTGACTCCAGAGCCACAGCAAATCTGTTGATTCTCAACAGCCTCTGAACGATGGCAACTAGAGATGGGTAACAAACGTTGGCCACCAGCAACATCCATGTCCCACGAATGATTAAAAAACATAACAACCGCTTGAATTTCATAGAACCTTTGCTGTAATAAAACATCCAAAGGTGCTTGATTGGAGAATGTGGACATAAGATGACAGATGACCAAAGGTTTGTTCATAGATGGAGGTTTTGGGGACTAAATTAGAGGACAAAACAAGGAAGAGAAATGGAGAGGTACACAAAGGAAGTTCTAGAACTTAGGCCTATAGATGGTTGAGGGTACAGACAACAATGGCGGAATGATTAAAATGGTGGATAGTCAATAAGTTAGAATTTGCAGGCACAGAGATCTCAGGGTTGTGGGGCTGTCAGAGGTTACAGAGATGGAGGGAGGCAAGGATGAACAAGTTAAAAACATGGCTGAAAACTTTAAAATCGAATTGGTTTGACGATGAGCCCAGGTGGATTATGGGTAAGCGGGACCATTAGGACACGGGTAGTTTTGAATGACCTCTGGTTTACTGAGGCCAGTGAGCTGGACATTGGAATAGTCAAGTCTAAAATTAACAAAGGCATGGACAAGAGCCTCAGCAGCAGATATATTAAGGCAAAAGTCAAAGTTGGATGACATTACAGAGCTGGAACAAGATGCCCTTACTTGCAGGAATGAATATACAGTAGGATGCTAATATAATATCAAATGTCTGTTTGAGTCACAGCCAGTTGCCAAGCGGAAAGGAGACAGTAGCAGGGGAACACAGTTCGTGATGGGGACTGAAAGCAATGGCTTCTATCGTCCCAATATTTAACTGGAGGAAATGAGAGAGAACATCAAAAGAGGTGAATCATGACTCTGAAATTCACATACTCCAAAGCCAATATATCCTTCCTGCGAAATGGTGCTCAGAATAGAACACAGAACTGTAGAGATAGAGGACTGGGATAGAAAAACTCTCTCACTTCAATATCAGATTTTCATAGAATCATAGAATTCCTACAGTTCAGAAGGAGGCCATCCGGTCCCTCGAGCCTGCACTGACAACAATCCCACCCAGGCCCTATCCCCACGTATTTACCATGCTAATCTCCCTGACACCAAGGAGCAATTTACTCTGGCCAACAAACCTAACCTGCAAATCTTTGAACTGTGGGAGGAAACCAGAGCGCCCGGAGGAAACCCACGCAGATACGGGGAGAAAGTGCAAACTCCCTACAGACAGTCACCTAAGATTGGAATTGAATCTGGGTCCCTTGATGCTGTAAGGCAGTAATGCTGCCTACTGTGGGGTCGATGGGGGCTGTGGGGATGCTGATTGAGGGGGGTTGAGGGTGAGGGGGGGTGGGGTGCTTGAGGCTGGCCTAGGCATGCTCGGAGGGGTCAGTGATTGGGCCATTAGAGGTGCGGAAGGCCGGGGTTGCGGGGCTGGCCAGCAATCGAGCTGGCCAATGATCGGGAGGCCAGCAGACAGGGGACACTGCACACGCGTCGACCTCGACACTGACAGATCTGCACATGCGCAGTGACCCACTCAGTGCTACACTACTGGCCTCTCCAGCGGAGATAGGCCCTGCCCACAGCCTTTTTGCGCCATTTATGCTACTGTACACTGCAATGCGCAGAGTGCGGGAGATTCATTTTGAAACTCCCGCTGAAAAAAACGACGGGATTTGTTCCATTCTTCATGCAAATTTGACACTGAGAATTTTTTCGGGACAATCCATGTGGAAGTGTGACCTTTTGGCTAGGACGGAACGACCTCTCATTGCCCATTAAATGTGCAGTGTTCCTGAAAACTGGCCCCTACATCTTCCTGTCCAACAGACTAAAGCAGATTTAAATGCCTCTCGTCTCCTCTTGATTGAAATTTCAAAGACTGCGCTTTGTGTCCTAGCGCTGGAAGCAGAATAAAGGTAGACCCGGTTCAAACCAGAGGTCACCATCATAATTATTATCTGTAAATCCCACTGTCTGTGAAAAGTTGCGAGTGACAATTGGAGACAATATCCTTCATCGCTGTGAGGCCAAAAGCAGCAATGTGATGTATCTTCATCTACATTTGGTACAAATTGGAAGATGATGACTGATATTGTGAAATGAGGGCTGGCGCGTGGTAATAGTGAAAGATGGCAATAACTGGAGCTGCGGCTCTGACTGACAGATGCTGTCAACTTTGGAAACGCGGAAAACAAATTGAGTGATGGGAGATTCTGAGATAATAGATAAAGAACGGATAATCATCAGACAGAAGTACTCAGAAAAGCTGACAGAGAACAATAGCCTGGCAATTACTGTCAAGACATTGGAACATTACCAACTATCGAGAGTGCCCATTAATGTGCACTTTTCACCTGTGCCTTGAACTGCAGGAAATTTCAGGTGTTTGCTGTTTTAATCTGAGTACGGGGTGATTGTTACCGCTGGTAATCTTACCTCAGGAAGTGTCCCACATTCCATTGCTCATCGAGTCTGTACCAACCACAATCTCACCCAAGACCTATCCACGGAACCCCAAGTATTTACCATGCTAATCCTCCTGACACTAAGAGTCAATTTTCCATAGCCAATTAACATAACCCGCACATAGAAATCATAGAAACCCTACAGTGCAGAAAGAGGCCATTCGGCCCATCAAGTCTGCACCGACCACAATCCCTACCCCCATATCCCTACATCTTTGGAGTGCAGGAGGAAACTTACTAGCCCTCATATATACATTGCTGTTGAGGCTGCAGTCTATAAGGTGATTGTAACGAACAATGGTTGCACAGAGTAGTCAAATGTGCTGCATGTTATAATGAAAAGGATAGTATATTCATTAGTGTCACAAGTAGGCTTATATTAGCGCTGCAATGAAGTTACTGTGAAAATCCCCGAGTCACCGCACTCCAGTGTCTGTTCAGGTAGACTAAGGGAGAATTCAGCATGGCCAATCGACTTAACCAGCACATCTCTCGGACTGTGGGAAGAAACTGGAGCACCCGGAGGAAACCCACACAGACACAGGGAGAACGTGCAGACTTCGCACAGACAGTGACCCAAGCCAGGAATCGAACCCGGGTCCCTGGTGCTGTGAGGGAGCAGTGCTAACCACCGTGCCAGCGGGCTGCCTTTAAGTGGATGGAAGCAATGGCAAAGGAGCAAAACCAGCAGCAGCGGGAATGAGTTATAGGTGAACTATTAGTCCTATTTGTCAGTCACACAGGGAAGTTACTGTACGGGATAAAGGCTACCTTCGGCATCACTGATGTGCTTGAAATTTGACAGGAATTCAGAGATCATGCTATCTCCATTAAGAAGACAATGGGCAAAATTCTCGCAAAGAAGCTAAGTGCCCAACGGGCAGGAAAACGGGAGTATTTTCCACCCATTTTTGGCCATACTTACCAGAACTAATTTCTGACACTGTGTAATGCAGAGTCCCTCAGCGTGATTCACTCTGAAAGGTGGTGGGCGGGGAACGTTCCCGCCCGAGAAGCTGGCAGCATAACGCTGAGCAGGCCACTGCGCATGTGCCGATCTGTCAGCACAGAGATCAGCACATGCACACTGGCTCCCCCTGCTCCCCATCACCGGCATTTCAACCACTGGTCTCCAATCATTGGTCTTTCCTGGAACCCCTCTGATTGCCAGCCTTCCAGACCAACCCCACCGCCGCTCCCCCCCCCCCCCCCCACCACACCCCCGATTGCTGGCCTACCGGACCTCCACAGGCCAGCCCCTATCTTTTGGAGCACCCAGAGGAAACGCTCGTAGACATGGGGAGAACGTGCAGACTCCGCACCAACAGTGACCCAAACTGGGAATCAAACCCGGGTTCATGGCGTTGTGAGACAGAAGTGCTAACTACTGTGCCACTGTGCCACCCCACACTGCAGATGTTTAGAAGCTTTCAGGCTCTAAGGTGTTGACTTAGGTAACAGACTAGGTAGTTCCTACTGTAATTTTCTTCTACACACCACATGCTAAATAGTTTCTGGATTAGTGCGCAAATAAAACTGCAGGCTAAAAGCATGTGCCAATGAGTATGAAACAGAGAAAGCTCAAAGATCATACAAAGTGGTAGGATGGAAGCCAATTAAAATTCAGTAAGAAGTCTCACACAACACCAAGTTAAAGTCCAATAGGTTTATTTGGAATCACAAGCTTTCAGAGAGCTGCGAAAGCTCGTGATTCCAAATAAACCTGTTAGATCTAAACCTGGTGTTGTGAGGCTTCTTACTGTGCCCACCCCAGTCCAATACCGGCATCTCCACATCACATCTTAGAGTTGCCATTGTGGCTACATACAACTCATGTAGCTGTCCACAGAGAACTTACACTCGCACTTCCTCTTTTCCTTTTTAATTATATTTACATATTTAGCTTCAGGCTCCTAACAACCAAAATAACACTCATTTTTTCAATTATGCAGATTAACTTCAATTGTTTTCTTTCATCTGATGTCAATGATGAGGAGAGCATGGAATTAGTAAATCTTTCTCACTAAATAAATAATTGCATTAAAACTTGTAACCTGTTAAGAATTATGTTTCTGAATATTAGAATGTGTGCCGTTTATCACAGGATTTTATTGTAGCTGCTTTGTTTCTTTCACCACGTTTAATGAGAGATTATGGATGTACAGCTGATATTAAGGTTAACAGAAACTAAAAGTAGGGGTAGGCCATTCGGCCCTTCGAGCCTGCTCCGCCATTCATTTTGAATGGCTAATCATTAAGTTCAATATC
This sequence comes from Carcharhinus amblyrhynchos, assembly GCF_965287045.1. Classification (NCBI taxonomy): domain Eukaryota; kingdom Metazoa; phylum Chordata; class Chondrichthyes; order Carcharhiniformes; family Carcharhinidae; genus Carcharhinus; species Carcharhinus amblyrhynchos. Next base: position 27,276,490 of record NC_137337.1, read on the forward strand.
CTGATCCCGCCTTCCCCCATATCCCATGATCCCTTTAGCCCCAAGAGTTATATCTAATTTCTTCTTGAAATCACACAATGTTTTGGCCTTAACTACTTCCTATGGTAGTGAATTCCACAGATTCACCATGATCTGAGTGAAGAAATTTCTCCTCACACAGTCCTAAAAGGGTTACCCCTTATCCTCAAATTAGAACATAGAACACAACAGCGCAGTATAGGCCCTTTGGCCCTCGATGTTGCACCAGCCTGTGAAAACCAATCTAAAGCTCATCTAACCTACACTATTCCAATAATATCCATATGTTTATGCAATGACCATTTAAAAGCCCTTAATGCTGGCGAGTCCACTATTGTTGCAGGCAGGGCATCCACGCCCTTACTACTCTCTGAGTAAAGAACCTACCTCTAACATCTATCCTATATCTATCACCTCTCAATTTAAAGCTATGTCCCCTCAAGCTAGCCATCACCATCCAAGGAAAAAGGCTCTCACTGTCCATGTTATCTAATCCTCTGATCATCTTGTATGCTTCCACTAAGTCACCTCTTAACCTTCTTCTAACGAAAGCAGCCTCAAGTCCCTCAGTCTTTCCTCATAAGACCTTCCCACCACACCAGGCAACATCCTGGTAAATCTCCTCTGTACCCTTTCCAATGCTTCCACATCCTTCCTATAACGCGGTGACCAGAACTGTATGCAATACTCCAAAAGCGGCTGCACCAGAGTTTTGTACAGCTGCAACATGACCTCATGGCTCTGAAACTCAATCCCTCTACCAATAAAAGCTAACATACCGTATGCCTTCTTAACTCCTCTATCAACCTGGGTGCCAACTTTCAGGGATCTATGCACATGAACACTGAGATCTCTCTTCTCATTCACACTACCAAGTATCTTACCATTAGCCCAGTACTCTGTATTCCTGTTACTCCTTCCACTTTTCCACATTAAACTCCATTTGCCACCTCTCAGTCCAGCTCTGCAGCTTATCTATGTCCCTCTGTAACCTGCAACATCCTTCCACACAGTTCACAACTTCACCGATTTTAGTGTCATTCGCAAATTTACTAACCCATTCTTCTACGCCCTCATCCAGGTCATTTATAAAAATGACAAACAGTAGTGGCCCTAAAACAGGTCTTTGCGGTACACCACTAGTAACTGAACTCCAGGATGAACATTTCCCATCAACCACCACCCTCTGTCAATTTCTGATCCAAACTGCTAAATCACCCTCAATTCCCGTGCCTCCGTATTTTCTGCAATAGCTTATCATGGGAAACACTACTGAAATCCATATACACCACATCAACTGCTTTATCCTCAGCCACCTCTTTGGCCACCTTCTCAAAGGACTCAATAAGGTTTGTGAGGCACAATCTACCCTTCACAAAACTGTGTTGACTATCGCAAATCAAATTATTCCTTTCTAGATGACTATAAATCCTCTCTTTTATAATCCTTTCCAAAACTTTGCCCACAACAGAAGTAAGGCTCACTGGTCTATAATTACCAAGGTTGTCTCTACTCCTCTTCTTGAACAAGGGGACAACATTTGCCATCCTCCAGTCTTCTGGCACTATTCCTGCAGAAAATGACGACAGAAAGGTCAAAGCCAAAGCCTCTACAATCTCCTCCCTAGCTTCCCAGAGAATCCTAGGATAAATCCCACCTGGCCCATGAGACTTTTCTATTTTCACACTTTCCAGAATTGCTAACACCTCCCCCTCTTTTACCACCTTCCCTGATCTTACTGAAACATCTAAACCCTGGAACCTGCAACAAACATTCCTGTCCCTGCTCTATCCATATCTCCAAAATGGCCACAGCATCGTAGTCTCAGATACCAACTCATGCTGTAAGTTCACCCACCTTATTCCGGATGCTCCTGGCATTGAAGTAGACACACTTCACTTTCCTGCCTGCTGGTACACTCCTGTGGCCTTGAAACCTTATTCTTGACCTCACTACTCTCAACCTCCTGTACACTGGAGCTCCAATTCAGGTTCTCATCCCCCTGCTGAATTTGTTTAAACCTTCCCAAAGAGCACTAACAAATTTCACCCCCCGCCCCCACCCAGGATATTGATGCCGCTTTGGTTCAGGTGCAGGCCATCCCATTTGTAGAGGTCCCACCTACCCCAGAATGTACGCCAATTATCCAGGTATCTGAATCCCTCCCTCCTGCACCATCCCCGTAGCCACGTGCTCAACTTCTCTCTCTCCCTATCCCTTGCCTTGCTCGCACGTGGCATGGGTAACAAACCAGAGATAACAACTCTGTTTGTTCTAGCTCTAAGCTTCCACCCTAACTCCCTGAATTTCTGTCTTACATGTCCATCCCTTTTCCTACCTACGTCATTGGTGCCTATGTGGACCACGACTTGGGGTTGGATTCCCCTCCCCCTTAAGGATCCTGAGAACATGATCCGAGACATCGCGGACCTTGGCACGTGGGTGGCAACGCACCAACCGCGTGTCTCTCTCGTTCCCACAGAATCTCCTATCTGTCCTCCTAACTATGGAGTCCCCAATGACTAATGCTCTACTCCTCTCCCCCTTCCCTTCTGAGCAACAGGGACCTATGGCTTACCCCAGGTAAGCTCCCCCATCCCCCCCACCCCCCAACAGTATTCAAAATGGTATACTTGCTAAACAGAGGAACAGCCGCAGGGGATCACTGCACTGACAACTTCTTATCCCTTCTAACAGTCACCCAAGTATCTTCATTTTTAGGAGCAACTACCTCCCTGTAGCTTTTATCTATAACTGTCTCTACCTCCCGAATGACCCTGAGTTTCATCCAATTATGACCCCTAGTTCTGGACTCCCCACAATATGAACATCCTTTCTGAATCTACCCTGCCTAATCCTGTTAGAATTTTATAAGTCTCTCTGCGATCCTCTCTCACTCTTCTAAACTCCAATGAATACAATCCTAACCAACGTAGCCGCTCTTCTTAAGACAGATCTGCCATCCCAGGAATCAGCCTGGTAAACCTTTGTTGTACTCCCTCTATAGCAAAGACATCCTTCCTCAGATAAGGACACCAAAACTGCACACAATGCTCCAGGTGTGGCCTCGCCAATGCCCTGCACAATTGTGGTTGCTCTTTAGACACTACCCCGTTACCCACCCACCACTCCCGCCATTACCCAGACCAATCGCGACCCCCTGCCTTCTCCCTCTCCCACCGATCACCTGAGAGTGGTAGCAGATCCTCCTGCACCCCACCAGAGATACATCCGGCTTCCCCCCACCCCCGGCTTCCCACCAGAGATACAACTTACCCGCCTCACTCTCCCCTCCAGAGAATGATCAGACCTCACTCCCCGCAAATGTAAATGCACTTAAATCGCCATTGCGCCCGTTTCGGGTGCAAATCGGATCGCGGCCATTCTCGGGTCTCGGTAAAGTGGCCATCTGCATAGACGTGGGTGCGGGTCGCATTAATGGCCTCACACCCAACTTTACTATGTTTTCGTGCCCAAAAACGGACGTGACACAATCAGGCCCTAAGGGTCAATTTGGCATGGCCAATCTACCTAACCCAACCTTTGGACTGTGAGAGGAAACCCGAGCACCCGAAGGAAATCCACGCAGACACAGACAGAACGTACAGACTCCACACAGACAATGACTTGAGGCTGGAACTGAACCCAGGTCCCTGGTGCTGTGAGGCAGCTGTGCTAACCATTGTGCCATTCTGGAACTTCAAACTGACACTACAACAGTTCACAAAACAAGCAAAAACCTAATCAGAATCAATGTGGATCAAGGGAGAGTTGTCAGATAAAACCTCAACCAGATTCTGAGCAGTGAAATCAGCACTTACAGGACAATTTGACTTCGAACCTAACGAAGCTTCAGACCTCAACCCCAGCTGATTTGCTTTTCCATTTTATTTCACTAAATATATTGGGATTAATGAAAACAGATATTACCATGGAGATTTACCTTCTTGCTTTTCAAAGCACAAATCAACAGTTAATAAGATACAATAAAATAGCCACTGTACAGGGAAATAAACAAGTAGGGAATGGAAATGAAACAAAAATACAAAGCAGGACCTGATCCAGCAGAAAACAATCAAACTTAACCAATCTTGGACAAAATCCTTTGTTTTCCTCTCTATGCATCTTCAGGGATATAAAAGTGAAGCAATAGGCTAGTTCACTTCCTACTTACCCCACCTTGCTGGAGTAGGATTAGGAGGTCAAAAAGCAACGTAGGTAAGCAAGCCTGCGTAGAGTGTTATTTTTGTCCACAAAGTAGCAGTTGAAGGTAGTGAGGCACTTTTGTCCAATCAGCCATGTTGTACAGTATTATTGCCAACACAAGGAAGTTTGCCATTGTGCATGAGTACATTGGAGTGTGGTGCATTGTGTTGATTTTCTATGTTGCAGAGCGTAAATCCAACTAGTAAACAAATAATAAAATGAAATCAGTTCATTGAATCCCTATGATGCAAAGGACGCCATTCTGCCCATCCAACTTGCACTTGCAACAATCCCACCCAGTTCCAACCCCTGTAACACCACATATTTAGCCTGCTAATCCCCCTGACACTAAAGGGCCAATTTAGCATGGCCAATCAACCTAACCCACACATTTTGGGAGGAAACGGGAGCACCTGGAGGAAACCCACACAGACATGGGGAGAATGTGTAAACTCCACACATCACCCAAGGCCAGAATTGAACCCAGGTCTATAGAGCTGTGAGGCAGCAGCGCTAACCGCTGTGCCATGCATGGGAATTTTGTAGATGAAGTGCTGAGGGTAATGACTAATTGTGCCTTGGGAAAATTCAATAACCGCGTTGTAAGAAATACTTATCAAATTAACATTATTGATACTAAAAACTTACTGTCATTATCAGCACTTCAGAAAGATCTCACTAAAAGTTAGTCACCTGGAATTTCTCGTTTGGTGAAGTATCTGAATCCTGGAGAAATTGAGAAAATGGCCTTTACACATGTTCTCATCTTTTACTCTGATTTTTTTAAGGTGAGAGGGAGTGGCCCATAGGAATTCTTCCTTTACAGATGTAAAACAATTCAATTGTAAGACCTCCCCACTCCCTTTTCTCCCCCCCCACCACCCTCCCCCAGCCTTAAGTTTCTTGTCTTTACTCTCAATAGCAAATAGCAACTTGGATACTGTCTCACTAAATGTGATACATCTTTATCAAATACCTGAACAATAGCACTCACAATGAAACAGAAATGCCAGTTAACAAATACATTGTGAGTTTAGAAGCCATGAAGAGAACTGGTTGGGCAATATTTTTAATTGGATATCTGTGTTAAATAAAGGAAACTAAATGTTGCAGCATTCGAATTATATTCCACTGCAACCACAAGCAATATTGATTTTTTTTCATATAAATTCTGCAGCTGGTAACTTTCATAGTATTCAACATATTCATGATTCTCAGATACTGGGGCCATCCACGTTCATATGCAGCAAGACCTGGACAACAGTCAGACTTGGACTGATAAGAGGCAACCTTGAAGGAAAAATAAACAGCTCAGACCAGTGTTCTCATTTGCCTGTTTTACTGTGTTTTCCTTCTGGGAAATAACATTTGTGCTGCACAAGTGCCAGACAATGACCATCTCCTACAAGAGGGAATCGAACCATGCCTCTTGACATTCTGTGGCATTACCACCAATGAATCCCCCACTATCAGCATCCTGGGTGCTACCATTAGCCTGAAACTGAGCTGGATGAGCCATATAAATAAAATAGCTCCAACAGCAAGTCAGAGGCTGGGAATTCTGTGGAAAGTGACTCGCCTCCTGACTCCCCAAAGCATATATCTTGGCTAATGACATAATGCTCTAAAGCATGATGGGACATAGTCAAGTAAAAAGAACGACATTCCTCGGAACAACGCAGCTACTAAGCGAGGGGAAGAGCAAATCCTATCAGTCCCTCTACACAATCCTAATGAACAGGATATACACTAACCAAGGATACACCAGAGATCCCAGACAGTTCTAATGAATAGGATATACATTACACCAGATGAGAGGGTCTGGAAGGTGACTGTGAGAAAAGTTCTCAAAGTCCACAAACTATCATGTAGTCCTACATGGCTATGCTGTCAGAGGGGAAATGTTATTGGCCAAGATAACTAATCTATACTAATAATGATTGGTCCTAGTCATCTAGCCGGCTGGGGTGAGCAAAGGGTGGGCAATTTACTTTGGAAAATTGTATGACTGTAATACTGAGAATGATGTAATCTCAGAGTATATTTGGAACTGCCTCAAATTTTTGACCCTCATACATTGACCAAGCTTGGAAAATAAAAGAACGTCTTTCATCAGAATACTGTCTCTGTGAGTCTTTGTGTTAGCTGAGCCATAATTAAGAAGGGGAATCCCTCACGTGAAAGCCAGCTTAATACATATTCTCTGAAAACGCTCCTACAAGTGATTACTTTTCTTAATGCTCTAGCCATCGCTTCAGAATGGACCATTCCCCTCTGAGATGAGTTTGGACAATGCCTTTGATATAATCATTGTCCCAGTAAACCTTCTGTCTCTGCCTGAAAGGTAGTTTTATAGAAATATAAAAGGTAATAACCAGTTACAAGTTTCAGTACATGTTTGAAGTAATTCTTGACATCTTGGAGTGGCACGGTGGCACAATGGTTAGCACTGCTGCCTCACAGCCCCAGGTTCAATTCCAGCATCAGGTGTGGAGTTTGCACATTCTCCCCATGTCTGGGTTTCCTCCGGGTGCTCCGGTTTTCCTCCCACAGTCCAAAGAAGTGCGGGTTAGGTTCAATGGCCAAGCCAAATTGACTGTACTGTCAGAGGGATTTGTAGGGTAAATGTGTGCAATTGCAGTAAAAGGGCCAGTATGGGATTGTGATTGGTACAGATCTGATGAGCCAAATGGCCTCCTTCTGTACTGTAGAAATTCTATGATTTCTATTCTATTCTATGATAATCAGCAGATGTAAAATTCCATAGGAGATTGTCTTGGCTTGTCCTCATTAAATTCCACATTTCAAATTTCCAGAAACTGACCAATGTGCCATAGGCAACCTAACATGTCAAGAGGCTTATGGCAGCCATCTAAATCCAGTGTTTTTACTTGTTTCTTTAAAATTCATTCTAAAGAGGCTAATATAAATATTTGATTATGCAACTAAATTAAAGATGAATATTTTACATATTATCATGATACTCTTTCTGGGAGACATTCTGGAACTCCCTCCTTAACAGCTCTGTGGGTGTTCCTACACTACAAGGACTGCAGAGGGTCAGAAAGGCAGCTCATCACCACCTTCTCAAGGGCGACTAATGATAAGGACCAAATGCTAGCCTAGCCAGTGGCACCTACATCCCACAGAATAATTAAGTGACCAAGATTGAATATATTCAAAGAAATGTCAACTTTGTGCACCATTTGTTTAAATATTCTATATACAGACAAATGAGACTTGCAGGAACTAGTTAAGAAAATCTTTTAGGATCAAACTTCAATTTTTAAAGCATTAAAAAGAAGGTAGAATTCTTTATTCTCAGACAATGATTCTTTATTATGAAAAGATAAAAGGGATCTGCGTCTTTGTATTTTTCAGACTGATAGGTTTATGTCAATGTGGACATTGTCAGCTTAATGGATTAAGTTGGGGCATATCTTTTAATTCTCTCTAGATATGTGTGCTGATAATAATATCATATTGATTTATTGCATTACATAGATAGCTGCAGATCAGATTTTTGGATGCAAGACCTTTCTTTATCCTATTTCATAGATTCCTGTGGTAAATCTCATTGTATCTGATCCAGTGGCCAACAGTAAAGTCATGCACGCACGCACGCTCGATGCATGCAGGCACGTACACACGCACACAATGGTCGAGAGCTTCAGGCTTCTAGGTGTCCAGATCACCAATGACTTGTCTTAGTCCCTCTGCGCCGACGTTATAGCTAAGAAAGCACACCAATGTCTCTACTTTCTCAGGAGGCTAAGGAAACTTGGCATGTCTGCTACAACCAATTTTTACAAATGCACCATAGAAAGCATTCTTTCTGGATGTATCATATCTTGGTATGACACCTGCTCTGCCCAAGATCACAAGAAACTACAAAGGATTGTGAATGTAGCCCAGTCCATCACTCAAATCGCCTCCCATCAACTGATTCTGTCTACACTTCCCGAGATCATGTACCAATCAACTCAAGAACAGTTTCTTCCCTGCTGCCATTAAACGTTTGAAAGGACCTACCTAATATTAAGTTGATCTTTCGCTGCGCCTTAGATATGACTGTAAAACTACATTTTGCACCCTCTCCTTTCCTTCTTCCCCATGTACACTATGAATAGTACATTTTGTCTGTATAGAGCATAAGAAATAATACTTTTTTATTGAATCCCAATACATGTGACAATAATCAATCAATCAAAACACACACACACACACACACACACACACACACACACACACACACACACACACACACACACACACACACACACACACACACACACGACAGTGGAGTAACCATTCAGGTCACAAGTGCGGTTATTTCCCTCTTAGCTGCCTGCTTGGCCATTGAGGAATTTGCAAAGTGCCATGAACATACCTGGTGAGAGAGGTGAGGCTGCTTTCACATCCGAGTACTCTTCACAGCATCCTCCTGATGCAATCCTCAACTCCCCAGCATTTCTGCCAGTGACCCCAGTACCTCATGTTCTCATGAAAGAGAGGTGAATTTCCAGTACCTACACAGGAGCCCCTCAACATGCCTTGGCCCTTCAGGCCTTAAGCAGCAATGGGATGACCACCAAAGTCATCCAAGGCCATCAAGTAGCAAACTGAGGAGGCTGCCTCTGCATCAGCTGGCTCAAAGTGGGAGAGCATGTAGGAGAGGGGGTAAAAGAATGACCAAAACACATCAAACTGGGCTTCTTGGATGATTAGATTGTTAAGGAATTACTACCTTGTGTTAGCTTATATTCTGATAAAAGGTGTTATCCATTATATCAATATTGCTGTGGCGGGAAATACAGGAGTAATCTGGCTCACTCCAAAGTATCATAACATTCCTACAGTGCAGTAGGAGGCCATTTAGCCCATCGAGTCTGCGCCAACCACAATCTCACCCAGGGCCTATCCCCATAACCCCATGCATTTACCCTAGCTAGTCCCCCTGACACGAAGGAGCAATTTAACATGGCCAATCCACCTAACTCGCACATCTTTGCAATGCGGGAGGAACTGGAGCATCCGGAGGAACCCCACACAGACACAGGGAGAATGTGCAAACTCCACACAGGCAATGACCCATGCCGGGAATCAAACCCGGGTCCTTGGCGCCATGAGGCAGCAATGTTAATCACCGTGCCACCATGCCACCCTGATGACTGGGAGGGACCTGTGATTGCCCAAAGTGCCAGGTGTTACAGAGTACAGCAGCCTTGGCTTTTAACTGAGGTGAATGACAGCAGCGCAGAGTGAGTGTGGTGACTGTCCTTTCAGAGCAACACGGCAGATTAAAGGTCACCCTGGCCTGGAGAACCAATTGGAAGTCCGGGGGTGCAGCCCTCTTAGGCAAGAGACATGTAAGGAGCAGGCTGCAGACACGAAACTGCTGAGCAATCCTTCGTCTTCATTCATGGAGCCTCTGAAAGTATATCTTTACAGCGAGGGTGAACATTTATATCATTGAAATGATGAGGTTGAAAGGATCCATTGAAATGAGTACGTATGAGCACCTCCCACAAGCCTTCCTCGCAACCAGGTCATTGTATCTTCGATATAGTTCTCATGCCTTCCAATTCTGCAACTAGTCATCGGTTTCTTCATTATCCTCCTCATTTGCAGCTGCCTCAGTCTCCGTTATATCCTCTTTATCAGAGCTTCCCATCTCTGCTGTGCCAAATTATACAAACACATTGGGCTATCATGATCAGGAAACCCTGCTATGCCCAACCAGAATCATCCAGGCATCTAAAACTTACCTTCAGGAAAGTGGATTATTCTGTTCCGTTGTGACTTTGGTCACCTCATGGTTGATACTGTATTTCTCTTCTGCCTCTGTCCTCTGGAACCTTGTCACCGTGAATCTAAACATGAAGGCACTCAGGGAATGGAAAAGCTCGGGTACCTGGGAGTGCCTGAATTTGTGGAGAACTTGGCTTTTTCCAGGGTACCAAGCACTTACCTGCAGGATCCATCAACAGTGACCACAAACCAGTTGAACATTAAATGGTTAATAAAGACCATTGCTGGCCTAAGGGAGCCTTGATAGCCATCCACATACAGCATGTCACACTCTGTACCTGGGGGAATCTAGCAATGGCCCTGAATCCTTTGGTTCTTTCATACTGACTGTCTGGATCAGTGTGCTAATGGATGTATTGCATTTCTTCCTGAAGACAGCATCAGTCACCACCTCGGTGCAAGGATGTGCTGCTAATTGGGAAATATCACATGTCTCCTGGAATGAACCAGAGACAGAGTAACCTTCACCATCACTGACATTAGGTGATCGCCAAAGCAATGGGGTCAGTTCATCTGTCATCCTTCATCATGGTGCAAAGATTTCCGAAGGTCTTTTGGGAGAGGCACAACCTTTCCCAACAGCATCACTCTGACATTTGGCAGTAGCTCATCCTCTGTACTTTCTAGCCACAAGGTACATTCTCTGTCCCAGAGCATGTCCAAAATCTCCTCTTCTGTGTTTTCCCAGTGTTCTCTTCCCCAAATATCCATATCCCCAAATACAGGCTGCCTCTGCAGTTGGCCATGAATTTGCTGCCATCCAGATCCCTGTGGCTAGAGCTTCCCCCTCTCAGTGGTTCCTCCTTATTGGAGGCTCCACCTCCTGAGTAGATGATGCTCATGGTAGCTGGGGATCATGGTTTAAAGGGCCACTTTCCCAGATGCTTTCTCCAACCATCCAACTGTAGTATATTAAAATTACATTGTGCCTGTTTTCCACTTAAAGCTGCCATACACATATACCAGCAGAGGAAGTGTAGAAGAAGGATACAAGGAATATTAACAGCATGTGATGTTCCAATTCTGACTGCTTCTTAGTGAAACTTAGTTTCTTCCCCTGAACAAGGAATGTGATACTGAACACTTTATCATGCACTAACGCTATGTTGCTGATCAAGATGGTGTTATCGATGCCCAATCTGCCATGTTTGAACATGCCTTGGAGCCATCACCAGTATTGTCATTGGAGTAAAAAGTGGCTACGATGTTTCAAAGACATAATGACAGGTTGTGCAATCATGGGTGAGAAAAAGAGATGAAGAATTGGAATTGGAGGCATTTACATCTGAACAAAACGGCAACAACTTGGCAAAAAAAGGGACTAACAACTTACTTCACACCCAAGAAACTATAACATATGGAAGAGTTGTCTTCCGACACCTAAGCAAGAAGCAAACAAGACAATTGATCAATATTACATGGGGTTGATGCAACTGGCAGCCAAATGTGACTTTGATAATGTTGAACATATTGAATAGGAAATCAAACTGTAAATATTCATTGGTTGCCTCTCTGAGTAAACTACGCCAAAAAGCACTTGAGAAAGATAGAAAGCCGTCAGAACACCTGAAAACTAGACTGTTAGAGCAGTAACCATCACACTCCAAATTCAACTCCTGTGAACAGTATTCATCACTCACATGCCAGGAAACCACCAGTAAAGCAACAACAGCAATTTTGCAGTCTCACAAACAAATTTAAGTTTATTTAACAGTGTCATAAGCAGGCTTAAATTAACACTGCAATGAAGTTACTGTGAAAATCCTGTAGTCGTCAAACTCTGGCGCCTGATCGGGTACACTGAGGGAGAATTTAGCATGGCAAATGGATCTAATCAGCACATCTTTCGGACTGTGGGAGGAAACCGGAGCACCCGGAGGAAACCCACGCAGGCACGGGGAGAATATGCAAACTCCACACAGACGGTGACCCAAGGCCAGAATTGAACCCAGGTCCCTGATACTGTGAGGCAGCAGTGGTAACCACTGTGCTACCGTGCCATGAAAGGTTAACATTTAACTTGAAATGAATGGTAAGAAACTGTCAGAAGCAGAAACTTTTGGCTTATACAAATAACAAAAAATTATAGTTTAAAATGTACTTGTGTCACAAGTAGACATACATTAACACTGCAATGAATTTGATGTGAAAATTCCCCAGTTGCCACACTCTATCATCAGATCAGCCAATACACATAGCCAGTCTTTCTTTTCGGATTGTGGAAGGAAACCTACGCAGACATGGGGAGAATGTGCAGACTCCACACAGGCGGTGACCAAAGCCAGGAATTGAACCTGGGAGTTCTTTATGAGGAGGAATAATAAGGAGGGGATGCCCTTTAATTGTATTTAAATTTATTAAAATGTATTTAAATGAGGTTCCCACCCAGCAAGGCAGGAAGCTCATTACATCGCTGACGAGGGATGGGGACTTGTCTGGTAGAAAAGCAAAAGTGGAAAGCTGAAAGGAAGACTAATGGTGAGATTCTTCATGTCAGTTAAAAACAGAGAGAATTGGGTTGAAAAGTGCGACCCGGGGGGATTCACTAATAGACTGCTCACCAGCCTGCTAACCACTGTGCCAATAATTTGCAACTTGTCCAAAGAGCTTGTGTGTTCCAGGATTGAATATTCTGCCAATGGCTAGTGTTGTAGTGGCTGTGGAAACCCCAAAGTCACTTTGCTCATGTCTGTCGATCAGCAGCAAAATTCAGCTCCTTCAAGCTACGCCACCAGAAAGGTGCCCAGAAAGGATGGGAGGTGTAGCCAATGGCCCTGAATATACTCTCTTTCAGACACAGCGAGCAGCCAGCTATGTCAGTGACCACTATCTACTCCAACATAGATACTGCCTTCAATATAATGTTATGGGAGACAAACTTCAGGATTGCCACATTCACTGCAAACCAGGGAATACCTCATCTGTCTCAAAGAAGAGTCATATTGAACTCAAAACATCTGGGGAGAATTTGTGCCCATGTTTACCATGAGTGCAAATGTTGATGTGGATGCAAAATCTCACAACAATTGCCAAATGAAATCTTCGCTGGTGAGATCTGTTTTTCCTGATTTTCCCCATCCCTCATCAAAGATGTAATGAGCTTCCTGCCTTGCTGGGTGGGAACTTCATTTAAATACATTTTAATAAATTTAAATACAATTAAAGGGCATCCCCTCCTTATTACTCCTCCTCATAAAGAACTCCCAATTCGTTATTGACCAGCATAAAATCAGACGTGCATTATGAACATTAATTTGTATTCAATAAACTTGCATGTGACTTAATCTCAGCTAAGTGCAATTGAATGACACACAGGGAAACTGATAAATGACTTTGTGAACCATCAGATGGTGAAATTCCACAGACTGTCCTGATGTTAGGAGCTGCTGTCTATTTGTTACCCTCAGCTGCAGCAGGCTGGTGAGCAGTCTATTAGTGAATCCGCCCCCCCCCCCCCGGGTCACACTTTTCAACACAATTCTCTCTGTTTTTAACTGACATGAAGAATCTCACCATTAGTCTTCCTTTCAGCTTTCCACTTTTGCTTTTCTACCAGACAAGTCTTGCTCTCCGAATCCATCTCTTCAAATCCATCGGAACGGCCCAGGCAACCTCACATCTTTGAAACTGGCACGAAGCAAAATTCACAAGTCACATCCCGGAGAGTAATCAAATGGCTCCGTGATATAACTCTAATGAGCAAGGCAGGGAGGTCGTGAATATAACTTTATAGGGGCCATAACTCTAAGATGACTATTGATAAATGCAAAGATTTAACTGAAACTTTTTTACCCAGAGAGGGTTTAGAATGTGGGACACAATTGCTGCCAGCCTCCCATCTATCGACTCCATTTATACTTCCTGCTGCTTTGGAAAAGCAGCCAGCATAATTAAGGATCCCATACACCCCGAACATACTCTCTTCCATCTTCTACTGTCAGGAAAAAGGTACAAAAATCTGAGGTCAACTCAAGAACAGCTTCTTCCCTGCTGCCATCAGACTTCTGAATGGACCTACCTTATATTAAGTTGATTTTTCTCTACACCCCAGCTATGATGTAATACTATATTCTGCGCTGTCTCCGTTCCCTTTCCCTGATATACTGTATGTACGGTTTGCTTTGTCTGTATAGTGTGTCAGAAACAATATTTTTCACTGTATCCCAATACATGTGACAATAGTAAATCCGATCAAATAAATCAACATGGAATAATTGAGGCAATTGATGCAGTGCTGCACTAACTCCAGTTTCAGGGGCTGCACTCATTCCAGTTTCAGGGAGAGATGCATTGCTGCACTAACTCCAGTTTCAGGGAGAGATGCAGTGCTGCACTAACTCCAGTTTCAGCAATGCAGCATTGCTGCACTAATTCCAGTTTCAGCAGTGCTGCATTGCTGCACTAATTCCAGTTTCAGGGATTGCTGCGGTGCTGCGCCAACTCCAGTTCCATCTCTCCATCAATGTGTCAGAAGGCATCACATGACAAGAAAAGGTCCTTTTTGGGGTCAATAAATTAGAAGACAAAAGTTCCTGTTTAAAATTGCTGAAAGCCTCCAGCTGCAGAATCCCCTCAGCCCACCTTTGATATTTCCACTCTAGCACTGGGAGGAAACACACACAGACAGAGGGAAAATTTACAAACTCCACACAGTCACCCAAGTCAGAATCAAACCCAGATCCCTGGCTCTGTGAAACACCATGGTATCTATTGCATCTGTACATTGTTCCTTAGTGTTGTGCCAGTGCATTCTTTAATTCTTATTATGGGATGGTTAGTATTAGAGTGTTCTATGATTGAATCCTGCATAGATATACCCATTCTGCTAACGGGAAGTGCAAACACAGCGAGGGAAATAGATGAAATGATGAGAGCATAAGTAAGAGAGAGCAGTTAATTCTAATGGCTGTAATTACAATGTGATTTGCTATTTATTCCTCAACCATCTATGTTGCAATAACTCTGTAAGAAAGGAAAGTTAAATATTTGCATTTATGTAGAGGCTTTCATGTTCACCAGTCATCCAGAAGCACTTTACAACCAATGAAGTACTTTTGAGATGTAAACAAAGATCAAAGAAAATTACAGCACAGGACCAAGCCCTTTGGCCCTCCAAGCCTGCATCGACCATGCTGCCCGACTTAACTAAAACCCCCTACACTTCCGGGGAA
This sequence comes from Carcharhinus amblyrhynchos, assembly GCF_965287045.1. Taxonomy (NCBI): domain Eukaryota; kingdom Metazoa; phylum Chordata; class Chondrichthyes; order Carcharhiniformes; family Carcharhinidae; genus Carcharhinus; species Carcharhinus amblyrhynchos. The sequence goes on from NC_137337.1 coordinate 27,291,696, forward strand.
CATATCCCTCTATTCCCATCTCATTCATGTACTTGTCAAGAGGCCCCTTAAAAGTCACTACCGTATCCACTTCCACTACCTCCCCCGGCAACGAGTTCCAGGCACCCACCACTCTCTGTGTAAAAAATCTGCTTCATACATTTCTTTTAAACCTTGCTCCTTGCACCTTAAACGTATGCCCCCCTAGTGAACTATAAAAGGAACAAGTGCCCCAGCCAATGTGAGCATAGCAAACCCCACAAATAGCTGCGTGAATGTGACCAGATTATCTGTTTCTTGTGATGTGCATTGAGAAATAACCTGGACATCAGCAATAATTCCCGTTAGTCAAAAAGTTCCATGGGATCCAAGGGGGCGGACATCAGCTTAACTTCGCAATTTGAGTTCTGCACTTAAAGTCCTGGAGCTAGACTTGAACCCACACCCTTCAAGACTCAGAATCCTTCCAACTGAACCATAACTGACATAGCAGATTCAGTGAAAAGTTGATTGAGATAAAAAGCAGAGAATCCAATCTCGACAATGAAACAAAATGGCCTTAAAAATTGATTACTGGTATAAAAATAATCCCAAGAAGATTGGGGTCAAGAAATGTTTAAAAAAATGTCTCAAACCTTAAGCAACAGTATTTTTCATTGCTTAGATGCAGCAGTTTAGCTCGAACAAGCAGGGCTTTTAGTCTCCAGTTGGCCACTGGTGACCACTCTGTGTTTAATCTTTGGAAGTCTGCAATGTAAGTACTAATATAAGATGTTGTCAAAAAGAACAGGAAAAACACATTAAATCAAGAAGGATTTCCGTGTTCTCACTTGGGAAAGAAATTCAAACGATAAACTACAAATAATCATTTTAATGCATCAACTTGAGAAAATTTTGAATAAGATTACTGTGTCTGCTAATTGAAATAAGCTGTTAAAACCCATTTACCTTAAATTAATTAACACTTGTTAAAACAGTGAGCAAAATAATTTCATTCAAACACATTATGCAGGCATTAATATTGAACAGTTTAATGCCCGGGCCTTGACAACATCCTGGCTACGTTATTGAAGATGTGTGTTCCAGATTTAGACATAGCCTCAAGACAATCCAGTCCTGTACAGATACAACACTGGCATCAACCAGACCATGTGGAAAATTGTCCAATATGTCCAGTCCACAAAAAGCATTACAAATCCAATCTGGCCAATTACCGCAGCATCAGACTCTCAATCGTCTGCAAAGTGATGGAAGTTGTCATCGACAGCTATCAAGATGCACTAACACAGCAATAATCTGCTCACTGAAGCTTAGTTTGGGTTCTACCAGGACCTCTTAGCTCCTGACCTCATTAGAGTCAAAGTCCAAACAAGGACAGAAGAGCTGAATTCAAAGGATGAAATGAAAGGGATTACCCTTGACATCATGGCAGTGTTCAATCAAGTTTTCCATCAAGGAGCACTAACAAAACTGAAGTCAATTGGAATCAAGAGGAAAACTGACTCCACTGGTTAGAGCCATACACAACACAAAGGTGGCTCCTTACAGCAAGACCAGGTCAGCATTTAGCCTTGGACGGAGAAATGGGAAGTAACAGTCCCACCACATCAGCATTAGGCAGTACAAGGGACAATTTCACAATCTCTCCTTGTCATTCAATTAAGTTACCATCGCAGAATTCTCCATCATTAAGTTCCTGATGCTACCATTAATGAGAAACTTAACAGGGTCAAAATTATAAATTCTCTGGTAAGTAACTTATATCCTGATTCCATAAAATGTTTCTAGCACCTAAAGGCACAAATCAGGAATGAGATGGACTTCTCTCCATTGGCCTGAATGAGCACATCTCCAAAAACACTCAAGAAACTCAACACCATCCAAGACAAAGAAATGCACATGGTCAACGTCTCATCCACCACCTTAAACATTCGCTGCCTCTATCACCAGTGCACAGTAGCAACAGAGTATGATCTACAAGCTGCCCTTCAGCAACCTTCTTTGACAACACCTTCCAAACCAGGACCTCCATGACATAGGGCAGCAGACACATGAGAATAACACCACCTGAAAATAACCCGCTCCAATTCACACACCATCCTGACTATATCGCTGTTCATCGCTGTCACTGGGTATAAATCGTGGAACTAACAATGCAAGTACATCTAAACAATAGAGACTGTAGTGGTTCTAGAAGAGACTTCACCACCACCTCCTCAAGGGCCATTAGGGGACAATGGTAACGAGGCAGTAATATCACTAGATTAGCAATCCAGATGGCCCAGGGGACATGAGTTCCAATCCCATCATGGCAGCTGGTAGAATTTAAATTCAATGAATGAATCTTGAAGGTAGTCAGGGTAAATAACTCTGAACGTGTTATAAAAACCCATCTGGATTCAGCTTCAGGTAAGTACTGGGCCTATTTTACAAATGATACACAGTAATTTGCCCTCTGAAATTACCTTGTAAGTCACTCAGATCTTGGGCAATCGAGATGGGCAACAAATGCGGCCTAACTGGTGATGCTCACATCTCAAGGATGATTTTTTTTCAGAAGTACATCCAATAGGGCGGAAAATCACTAGAAAGCAACAAATGTACTGTGAAGCATGAATTTGAAGACTGATAAGTGGTTAGTGTTCGATCTATATTTATTGTAACTTAGCAGAATATATTGTCATACCAAAGTGCAAAGAAAGTAATGATAGGGGACAGTTGGGTGTGGGTAAAAGGGAGAAATCAAAAATACTGAGAGAAGGAAGCAAAGAACTCAGTGTAATGCAGCCCAATTGAGAGCATTGGCATTGTAAAGACTAACATTTACCAGAAGCAGAGCGGTAAGGTGCGGAGGGATCTTATTAATGGGAGGAATTACAGTTCAGAACCAGGCTCTCAGAAGGCATGATATGCTGACATTAGCCCCGATCAAGCGTGGCTGGAAGCTTCACCTTAATGCTTCTTGCTTCGAGCTCAGTTGCTTGAATTCAATCTTGCTCTAGCCATTGAGAGTTGAACATGGTAAAATGGATATTCTTTAGGAGAAACATGTTTGTTTTCCTTTAACTTAATTGGGATTCTTTGAGCGTGAACAGGGCAAAGAAAGGGACACATTAACTTCAAACTTGGGACAGAATTTTACCAGCACGTCCACCCGAAGTTCGTACAATCTCACCCCAGACCAATGGAGAATGTATTTTCCAAGCCTGTAATCGGGATGGGTGCATTGGTAAAATTCTGGCCTTCATCTCTGTGATGTCAATAGTTTCAGTTCTATGGGTCTGCTTGCCCGAAAATGGCAACCATGCCACATCCGCCCACTTTCAGTATGGCCCACACCAAATACCATCTTGGGTGGGTTTTCTTTTGGTGAAAAATGGTTTATTAATCATATTCTCCTTAAAGTACTATGTTCATTTGCCCTTCCTTGCACTGATTGTCCTCTGGTAGACTTCCAGCTCCTTTCCTTCAAGGATGTAGCCACCAGCTCTGCCACTCTGGCCAGGTCTTTGAGCTATACAAGCAAGCAGTTTTCCCCACTGGAACTGTGACCATACTGTGTCTTTAAAGAAATATATTTGTGTTGTGTGTCTTGTACAGGATTTCTTTTAGCAGGCAGTTCTAAGTATTGGTGCATTTTGTCGATACACAGCTGTCTCATTGTTACTGCAGCAGCATAATTGGTTCTAATTGCTAGAATGTTTGTTTTAATCGGGACTAATACTGTTTTGTTATTTTAATGTATTCCCTTGGGGTTTTGCAGAGTAAGGCTTGATTAGGTTGATTGACAGCAAAATCAAGTGACTGGTGGGAACCAGGCTTACACAAATAAATCAAGCTCACTTTGCAGCTTGGGATCTTCACAGAGTAGTTGCTTTCTCTGTGTCCCCTTTTCTCTCTGGATTTTGGGACTGGGATCTATCAGGAAGTGAGTCTCTTGCCCTGAGATTCTGCTGTTTTGGGGTGGATCTTTCTCTGGAAGTGGCTGCACGAGACTCTCAAGACAGAAGTCTTTCTATCTATCCAGAGGGTCTAAAAGGCTAGAAACTCAAAAGGTTAGGAGAGGCAATATTATCACTAGACAGTTAATCCAGAAGCTCAGCTAATGTTCTTGGGACCCAAGTTTGAATTCTGTCATAGCGGATGGTGAAATTTGAATTCAATAAAAAATATCTGGAATTAAGAATCTACTGAAGACTATGAAACCATTGTCAATTGTCGGAAAATCCCATCTGGTTCACTAATGTCCTTTAGGAAAGGAAATCTGCCATTCTCACCTGGTCTGGCCCACAAGTAACTCCAGAGCAATGTAGCTGACTCTCAACTGTTCTCTGACCAAGGGCAACTAGGGATGGGCAACAAACGCTGGCCAGCCAGTGACGACAATGCCTCATGAATGAATAAAACCCAAGTAAGCATATCTATTTTGTGTTGATTCTGAACAGAGATTTATATCTGTGGGGATATTACTTATGTTGGAACTTTAGAGATAGTTAGCTGATTAGAAGTATACCTTGTCACGTTTAAGTATTTCCAGTTGGTGAAAGTTATGCTAATTCTCGTTATTTTTAACAACACAGTTGGAATATAACAAAGTTTCTTTTAATAAAAGCTTCCTGGTGGGCCAATTGAATCATATCGGGAGTGAAACACCTTATGCTCACTGTAATGACTTCAGTCAAGCCACTGAGATTGGTTAATTGGTGTATGAACTCCCTGATTAAGGATCCAGTTGGTGGCCAATCAGGGAGTCTTTGCCTTGTGCTTAACCAAGAGTGTCAGTTCCTCTGAGACCCCTGGATGTAGACTGCCAACTGATAGCATTCTGTACATTGCTGTTAGAGTCGCAAATAAAGGGATTTCAGTAAAGGGATGTCTGCCTCCTTAGACTTATTACAGTCACCTTCATGCCAAAAGTAAAAATCATTGGGATTGCAGCTAACTTCATAACACACCTTAGAGTTTCCGATCTGGTACCTAACACACATCTAAGTGACAATGTACTGAAACCTCAAAGGATGCCTTATACACTTGGTATGCAAGGCCGACCAGCACATCAAGCTGATAAATGTCTGCTATCCAAGCAGCAATGTATGATTTTCCTCATGTTTCCATTGGTTCTTTCATTCATCACCTCAAAGTGAGTGTTCTCAGGTTTTCAATTTATTCTCTGACCTTGACTCCTCGAGTGAAGTCTTTGAACTCCCTGCAGCACCACGTGCAGGCCTGACGCATCCTATCAGCCCCACGGTCTTCTGAACAAGGGGCATGGAGGGTCTCCTGACCCCTGTAGATGTAGGGCATCTCTCTTCATTTGTATGTACTTCATCAAGGCAGCTTCCAAAAAGCCTTTTGGCTCCTCTCCCCCACACGGTGTTTTTATTCCGCCTGTTCCAAGTGAAAATCAGTTGTGGGAAGAGTTCCAGAACCATCTGCTGCCCCTTTATGAGGCGCAGGCTGTTTTTAAGTCATGTAAGCTGGTTTTAATTAGTGCTGGTCTCTCATAGTATTGGATGCCCTGTTAAAGTGTATAGCCACTGAATAGTACAATTTGTCCTGCCTGTATATTGACACAATGTTAATTGGCAAGTGGTGCAAAAGCATCATGTTCCTTGAAACACATTGAATGGGGAATTAATCCCTCATCATGATCCTGCACCTGTATTCAAGGCCCTTCAATTATAGTCCCCATCATCTATCGCAAATGATGACAAAGTTGAAACAGCATTATCACTTTCTCTATTGAGATGTTCTGTGCGATTTGCATCAGTTTATTGATTTGAATGTTGAAAATAAATCACGTCAAAGTGTACAGAAAACATTATTTTAAGAAGTTTACTAATCCAATGTTAAGAATAATGTGAAATATTAGAAAGTAATTAAGGCCTAACTGGCATATACATTTTTCCATTTCAAGACAAACTTCACAGTGAAGGTGCTGAATTAAAAAGGAAGGGTTTTTTTGAAACTATGACACTTCTTTTAATAGCTAATCATTCCCATTTAATAGGAAACATGTAAAGGTCAAGATTCAGTTAAATACAAGCAGAGTGTCCAGGTCAATATTTATCCCTCGCTAAACAGATTGCACAGTGATCACTGTGCAGTTTGTGAGAGCTTCTGTGCACCAGTCAGCTGCCATGTTTTGTACATCGCAGCAGTAACGATGGGTGGAATTTTCCATCCCTCCCCCTACGCCGCCACATACCTGGGGAGTGTTTTCCAGTAGTGGAGGCAGCTCACTGTTGGACATCAGTGGGAGCTTCTGATCCTGCCAAAGTCGATAGCATTTTGGATGGATTGCCCACCCCATGATCTGGGGAATCCACTGAAGGGTTTATCTTTGGCAGGTCTGGAAGATCCAGCTGGTGGAAAGGGCAGGAAAATCACACCCATATTTTAAAAGTACTCATTGGCGGCGAATTTACGAGAAAAATTCTAAGTGTCCAGCCAGCATGAAAATGGAAGAGCTGCAGATCCTTTCTTTGGGTGATTCTTTACTTCCAATCTTATGCACTTATTGCATGAAAAAATGGGCAAGACCATTTCTAGCCACCGTGGTAGTGGACAGGGCCTAATTTGCCAGCCAGCTTGAATAGCAGAAGGAGCTATTGCGCATGTGCAGCCACAGAGATCTGCATATGCACAATTGTACCAGCGGAGACCTGGAAGAGAAGGAGACATCTGTCAGGTCTCTGCTCCTGCAGCCGGCCACTATGCCCCCCAAAACTGTCTCGGGGCCTACAGCCGATCATGAGCCCAAAAATATCACTCCCCTGCCACCCAGACCAATCGTTCCCCCTCCCCACCACCAGGTGCATGCAGAGTGGTAGCAGGCTCCCCCTCACTCCCCCACTGTTCACATACAGCGCAGCAGGAGGCCCCCTCCCTCCCTCTCCAATTGGGCTGCCCTGGCCTGGTTCCACTCCTTCAAGCCCCACTGCTTTTTGCCCCATCCCCTTTAGACCCCATCCCCATAGGTCCTGCCCCCTTTGGACCCTGCCCCTGTTGCCCTGTGGTCATTCCCAAGGTGGCAGCAACAAGATGCCAGGTTGGCAGTGTCATCCCCCACTGTCCTTAACCTCCCTGAGGGAGCCTCAGTGGCTTCCACTTCTATTGGCGAGGGCAACACCACTGCCCCTCATTCATGGGGAGCAGGTCTTTTCCTTGCTGGAATTGGGCGAGAGGTTGACTGCATCGGAAATCCAGTGTCGGCAAGATCACAGAGCCAAGAAGCCAGGCGCGATCCTGATTTCCCGGACCTTGCGTGATTTTACCAACTTGCTCCACCCGAGTTGAGCCAGTAAAGTCGCAGCCATTGGCTGCGAAGTGCCTTGGATTGGCACGGTGGCACAACGATTAGCACTGCTGCTTCATGGTTCAAGAGACCCAAGTTCCATTCCAGCCTTGGGCCACTGTCTGTGTGGTGTTTGCACATTCTCAATGCCTGTTTTACCTCCAGGTGGTCCAGTTTCCTCCCACAGTACAAAAATGTGTAGGTTAGGTGCATTGGCTATGCTAAATTGCCCCTTAGTGTCGCAAGATGTGTAGGTTAGATGGATTACCCCTGGTAGATTTGTGGGGTTAGAAGGATAGGAAAGGAAAATGACCTGGATAAGATACTCTGTCAGAGTTGGTGCAGACTCAATGGGCCAAATGGTGCATGTTCTGCACAGTGGGGATTCTATGTCCTGAGATCATGAAAGGTGCCATAGAAATACAAACCTTTCTATTATATACAACTGATACCCAGACACTGCGGATCTGATCATGAATTCCTTTCAGTGCTTCTAGGTTGCTGTTCTCTCCTATCTCTGATCCAAATCATTTGCTCTCCTGCTAAAATGGATGGCATGGTGGCATGGGGTGGCACAATGATGGTGTGGTTAGCATTGTTGCCTCATAGCACCAAGGACCCGGCTTCGATTCCAGCCTCAAGTTGCTCTGTGTGTGGAATCTCCCTGTGTCTGCGTGGGCTTCCTCCGAGTTCTCCAGTTTCCTCCCATTACCCGAATGCTAGTTAGATGTATTGGCCATGCTAAAGTCTCCCTTAATGTATCCAAACAGACCCCAAGTGTGGCAACTAGCGGATTTTCACAGTAACTTCATTGCAGTGTTAATGTAAGCCCGCTGGTGATGAATAAATAAACTTTAAAAAAGTACTTTAATCAGAAATTTACAGATATTTGAAAAGGAAAAGAAAAATCAAAATGAGATTGACCCTTTAGAGAGAGCCTGAGGAATTCACAATGGAAAATAAAGAAATTGCAGATTAGTTAAACAGACATTTAGCATCTGTCTTCATTGTAAAGCACAGAAGTAACAGCCCAGAAACAATGTGAATGGGCAGGAGAAGGGGAGGGAAGAATTAAAAACAATTACAATCACCAAGGAAAGTGGACTGAAAAATGTATTAGAAATAAAGGCTGATGGGCCCCAGGTGCTGATGGACTGCATCCCTGAGTCTTAGAAGTAGTAAATACTGAGATGCATTGATTTTAATTTTCTAAAATTCCTCACATTCTAGAAAGGTCCGATCAGATTGGAAAGTAGCAAATCTGACTCCTTTCTTCAAGAATGGAAGGAGACAGAGAGCACGAAACGACAGACCAGTTAGCTTAACGTCTCCCATAAGGGAAATGCTGGAATCTATTATTAAGGATGTTGTAGCAAGGCACTGAGAAAACCTTAATGCAATCAGGCCAAGTCAGCATGGATTTGTGGAAGGGAAGTCATGCTTATTGAAGTTCTTTGAGGAAGTAACAAGCAACATGGATAAAGGAGAACCTGTGAATGTGATGTACTCAGATTTTCAGAAGGCATTTGATAACGTGTCACATCAAAAATAAGAGCTCATATTGTAGGGGATAACACCTTACTATGGGTAAAGGATTGGTTAGCTTATCAGAAGTGGAGGGTAGGCATAAATGCGTCATTTTCTGGTTGGCAAAATGAGATGAGTGAAATGCCAAATGGATCAGTATTGGAGCCTCAATTATTTGAGATTATGTAACTTTGCTGATTACAGGAATATTCATAAGAAATAGGAGCAGGAGTAGGCCATCTAGCCCTTTGAGCCTACCCCGCCATTCAATAAGATCATGGCTGATCTGAAGTGGATCAGTTCCACTTTCCCGCTTTCTCCCCATAACCCTTAATCCCCTTGTCAATCAAAAACCTATCTACCCGTGACTTAAATATATTTAGCGAGGTAGCCTCCACCACATCAACGGGCATGGAATTCCAGAGATTTACTACCCTTTGAGTGAAGAAGTTCCTCCTCAACTCTGATCTAAACTGCACCCCCCCTTATCTTGAGGCTGTGCCCTCTAGGTAGTAAATTTACACCCTGTACTGTAGGAAAGTAAGTTGTGAGAGGGCATAAAGAATCTGAAAAGGTATGTTATGTGAGTGGCAGACAAAGTTTAATGTGGGAAAATGTGATACTACCTGCTATGGCAGGAAGAATAGTAAAACAGCATGTTGTTTAGACAGAGAGATGACAGAACTCTGAGGTACAGAGTGTTCTGGGTGTCCTTGTACATGAATCATAAAGGTACAACAAATGTCTTGGATGGTAAATGAATTGTTATTGTTTATTGTAAGGGGAATGGAATACAAAGCTAGAGATGTTTTGCTAGTTACATAGGATGTTGTTGGGACCACATCTGGAGTACTGTGGATAGTTCTGTTCTCCCAGTTGAATAAAAAAATATAAATGCATTAGAAGCAGTTCAGAGAAGGTTTACTGGACTGACACCTGGGATATGAAGGAGTACTTTGTGAGGAATATTGGGTAAGCACTCATTGGAGTATAGAATAATGAGCGAAACCCTTATTGAAACAAATAAGGTCCTGGGGGAACTTGACAGGGAAAAATATTCAAAGATTCTGCTGCCACTGCCTTTTCAGGAAGAGAGTTCCAAAGACTCACAGCCCTCTGAGAAAATATTTTGCGTTATCTCTGTTCTAAATGGCCTCTTGTTTTAAACAGTGACATAGCTCATACAAATAGTACAAACAGCGACAGATAGAAACATTTAAAAACATTTGGATGAGTACATGGATGGGAAAGGATTGGAGGGACATGGGTCAAACACAAAATTGGCACGAGCTGGGAGGGCACCATGGACTGGTTGGGCTGAAGGGCCTGTTTCCATGCTGTATTGTTCTATGATTCTATGACCACTAATTTTATATTCTCCCACAAGAGGAAACATCTTTACTACATCGACCCTCTGAAGACCCCTCAGGGTCTTACATGCTTCATCAGATACCTTTTACTCTTCTAAAATTCAGTGGGTACAAACATAGTCTGCATCCTTTCCTCATTGGACAATTCACACAGGTATCAATCCAGTAAACATTCTCAGAACTGCTTCCAACACATTTACATCCTTCCTTAAAAAAGGTGACCAATACAGTACACTGGATTCCAGATGTGGTCTCACTAATGCCCAGTACAATTAACAACCATTGCTGGCAGTCCAGAGAGATTCTCTCTTCCCTCACATCAACATTGAAAGTAGATGGAACAAAGCTCTTTCAGGACTTCTCAGCTAAAGCACAGGCTTCTTGGACATAATTCGAAGGCCTGACCTCCAGAGAAACCGGTCAGTTTTCTCTCTAGATCTTACAACACCACCAAAAAAAAATCAAGGGGGCATGTTTCATGCCATCATACGGATGCCATCATGACGTGCCAGCAAAACCCCGCTGCTCAGAGATCGGGGCGCCACCTCTGAAGGGCAACCCAATCAGAACGTGAGGAAACCTCCACCCCAGGCCACCACAGAGGTCTCAGGGCCCCCCGGATCAGAGTCAACACTTCTTCCCCATCCCCATCCCAATTTGACTGCACACTGAATCCTCTGTCCTCGCTTGCAGTGAGTGGCCAGAAAATTCCGGAGAATATATTTTGGGGAAATTCCCCAAGCAATAGAACTTTGAGGGAAAATCCAAATAAACTAGTTAGTGAAAGATTTGCGATCTTTCCCTTTCTTACAATTTAGTTGCGGAACATAAAGTCCAAAGAAAATGTTTCAAAAAAACTTTTCCAAAGTAAAGTTTGAACTTTGTTTCCAATACCACAATAAAACACAGCAATTCACATTTAAGGATCCAGCTTTAACCTTTCATTACTGCTGACTTAAGTTACAGCATCTGGGAAATTTTATTTCATTTTGCAGACATCAGTGAAGCATCTGGCAGTTTCATTATATAGTCCATGACTCCTCACCTCCCAGTTCCTAGAGAACAGGCCCAAGAAAAGTCAGTACTTCCTCATTGAAAACACAGATTACTCCCTTTGAGGTCCCTGAGGTTAGGTTTGAAGAGCATCTGTATTCCACTTTTCAACTAGTATCTTTGGCAAAGGGGCGTCTTGACTTGCAACCTCAGCTCATTTCTCTCCTCACAGATGCTGCCAGACCTGCTGAGATTTTCCAGCATTTTCTCTTTTGGTTTCAGATTCCAGTAGCTGCAGTAATTTGCTTTTATTCAACTAGTGTTTCACTTTCTCAGCAGTCCCACCTTGAACATATACATCATAACGAGGCTCATCATCATTGGGAAACTTATAATGGCCATAATTTTCTGACCGGTGGGATTTTCTGGTCCTGCTGCAGTGAACTGAGACTTGGCTAAATGCCTAATTCTCCACCCTCACTTGCAGTAGGATGGAAGAGTGGCACAGTGGTTAACACTGGTGCCTCACGGTGCCAGGGACCCAGGTTCGATTCTGGCCTTGGGGAAGTCTGTGGGGAGCTTGCACATTCTCTCCATGTCTACATCAGTTTCCTTCTGGTGCTCCAGTTTCCTCACACAGTCCAAAGATGTGTGGATTGGCCATGCTAACTTTTGCCTTAGTGTCCCAAGATGTGTAGATTAGGGGGTTTAGTGGGGTAAATACTTGGGGTTCCGGGGCCTGGGTAAGATGCACTGTCAGAGAGTCAGTGCAGATTATTTGGGAAAATTGGCCTCGTTCTGCACTATAGGGATTCTATGAAATCAGTCGGGCTGGTGATGCTGAACCCAAATGTGATCCCTGGTCACTTCTGCCACAAACTCCATCTGTAAACTTTGTTCCTGGTGGTTCAGGGGGAAAAGAAGTGGTTCTTCAAACCTTGCAAGGAGAGTTTAGGCTTGCCCTGCTGTGACTTCCCACTGTCAGACCACTCTAGAACTTAGGCCACTCATGGCCACGTGATTTCCTGCAAATAGATACAAAGAACCTGACTGAATGGATGGAATCTGTTTGAAGGAGAATTAGTTTGAATCTGTAATGAACCATTCCACTTTCCTTTCTAAAGGTATTCCACTCCATCCATCTTTTTGATGCAAGGTAAAATAAATTGGGCAATGAACCACTGTCCCCAAGTGGATATGAAGTTGTTTTCTAAATAGAATAAAAATCCTACAGTGCAAAAGGAGGCCCTTTGGTTCATCAAGTCTGCACCAACCACAATCCCACCCAGGCCCTATCCTTGCGACCCTGTGTATTTACCCTGCTAATCCCCCGACACGAGGGTCAACTTAGCATAGCCAATCCACCCAACCCGCACATCTTTGGAGTTTGGGAGGAAACCGAAGCACCCGGAGGAAATCCATGCAGACATGGGCGGAATGTCCAACCTCCACACAGACAGTGACCTGGAATTGAACCCGGATTCCTGGCTCTGTGAGGCAGCAGTGCTGACCACTGTGCCACCATGCTGCCCCCATCATTATTTTAATTGTATTTTGCCAACAACCTTGAGCAAAAGTCTTACCCATTATATTTAGTTTCTTCTAAGTCAGTAAGATGTTTCTTTTCCCATTAGTTGAATGTTTTCCTTCATGATTTACTGTTGAATAGGAGGCGTTCCCTGTCTCACAGCATGAGCTATGTAGCTGATTAGTCCAAGGGTGGGCTATGTGGAGGCGAAACTATAATCCATTATAGCACCTCTGCAGCAAAAACCTCAGTGTTATTTGATGGTCTCTGGAGGCTCTCCTAGTGACCTGAAGTACCAGAATCAGATCGTTCTTAACTTTTCAAAATCTAAATTGCTCAGACACTAAAAGAAAAGCAAGCATGCTGCAGGATACATGGAGGGAACAAGGGAATGAGGGAATGAGAATGAGAGAGAGAAAGAGAGAGAATGAAAGACAGCAAGAAAGACAGACTAAGGATTTCTGTGGATTTCCATGTAACCAACAGATAACAAGATCTTCAACTTCTTCTAGAGAAACACCACACATGATAGGAATGTAGAACAGTTTATATGTAATAATAACTAGGAAAAGTGATTTAAATCAGTAATGAAACGATCATCAATCTTTTCTCTCTATTTTGCCCTTTGTGTGCAGTAATAATAATTTGCTCTAAATACCCAACTTCTTCCTCCCTTCTCCTCTTTTCTTCCACAGATGTGAGAGAAGCCACAAGTCGACTTTCCTATTGCTTTAAAATTGTCCCTTCCCACTCACTCATTTTCTGACATACTGAGATAGCCACGCAACAGTTCTGACAAACATTGTCACGTGTTCTTGAACAGTTTGGGGGTACTTTTACAATCTGCATTCTGTGACATGAGGGGAATTTTCTGAGTCTGTCTTTCCTACCACATGGACATAATTTTAGCGATCCATCCTTACTGATACCCAAGAGTAATTTTATGACTTCATGTTGTGGGTGGATAAGGCTATGAAGAAATCCTGCACCCGAGTGTTTTGAATTAAACAAAGGGAATGTGCCCTAAAGTGAGCCTAACAGATTTTCCATCCATATAAAAGCAAATTACAGCCGATGCTGGAATCTGGAACCAAGAGAGAAAATGCTGGAAAATCTCAGTAGGTCTAGCATCTGTGTAAGGAGAGAAAAGAGCTGACGTTTCGAGTCCAGACAACCAACCCTTTATCAAGGCTAAAAGGCATAGAAAGTGGGAGATATTTGTACTGTAGGTGAAAGATGACTCGTAGCCACAAAAACAAGGGGAAAGGCTGCTAATGGCAGTCCAGAGAGAGAATAGAAGGTGTGAGTGGCCAAACGACAGAGAAACTGAAACCAGGGGGTAAGCTTTGATAGATGAAGATATGGGGGGGCAGGGGCGGGGGGGGTAAGGTTGAGAAAAAGGGGGAAAGGGGAAGCAAAGGGAGAGAAAAGGTAAGGAACAGGGGAATAAATAGGGGGAAAGAGTGGAATGGATTTTCCATCCATTCTTTTAAGAAAACAGAGATTGAGTGGGCTGTTGTACAATGTCTCCAACTGCAGAACATAATAGACCTATACGCAGAAACAGGAACATCCAGTACTTGTGACAAATACCAGATTCATTCCAAAAGGTTATTAGTTATTCTCTTCCCATAACCAATTCCATTTATTTTAAACCCACTTCCAAATCAAACACCACGATGAGTTAAAGAGAGTGGAGTTAAATGTTCCTGGAATTTTTAAAATACCTTGTGGAGCATGAACATTCAGGCTACATCTTAAAATCCTCTACATAAATGTCAAACTGTTTTATATTCCTCTGTGCTCCAGTGACGTTCAGAAACTGCCATTACACATCCCATTGGGATGCATCTGTTTTATGAAGGACTGCACACAATTCAGAACTTCACCGTACAATTTGGCAATCTTAACTGAAGGGGAGAGCTAGACAAGCTATTTCTTAACCTTGAAAGAGCATGACAAGAGAATGAATGGTTGTTAGCATTCGCAGAAAAAGCTGCACATCTTGAAAATGGAATATGAAAACTCGAGACGCTTTGTTAGATGATGCCACCACAGTGTCGGAATATTAACTGTGGCCAAGATCCTACGGCCCTGCCACAGTATGTTCCCCACCCCCCGCCCTTTGGGCTGCTATGGGCCATTCAAATTGCCATTTACTTTGACTGCACCATATATCCCATCAGATGGGAGGGTCCGTAAAATCCTGGTCCATGAGTTCATTTTGTATCTCTAAGGAAAAAGGGAACCATGTAAGATTGAGTTTCACAGGAACAACCTGTGTTTGATTTATTCCTGCATTTTGGGACATGCAGCCATAGTCTGTCCTTAATTGCCCATGGGAATTAACACTGGAATGGTGTTTACACCATTGCAGACCTGGTGATGACAGTGTTCCCGTAATGTTGTAAAGTAGGGAATGTCAGGACCTTGGCCCTGTGAAGTATGATAGCAAAAACAGAAAATGCTGGATGCGGCCTGGCAGCATCTGTGCAGAGAGAAACACAGTTAACACTGAGTCCATTGACCCCATTCTGTGGAAGGGTCATACGGAGTGGTTGAGTTGATGGAACTCAAGATGTAGTTGAAGGAAATTTGGTGCGACTCTGCAGCGATTACATCCACTAGGTAGAAGATGTCGTGTACAGCCACACTGGCATGCTGGTGGTGGGACCAGTGATTGCTTCCAGTGACAGGGGCATCAATCACACATCATTCGAATGATTGCATCTCAATATTTTCAGTTCGAATGATGCACTTCAGGCTTTATTCTACTCTTAGTCTTAAACACGGAAGATAACTAGCCTCAACTCTGAGTAAGGCAAATTGGCGAGTTGGGTAATGAAGCTTCATAGAATCCTACAGTGCAGAAGGAGGCCATCTGGCCCATCAAGTTTGCACCGACAACAGTCCCACTCAGATCTGTCTCCATAACCCAATGCATTTACCCTAGCTTATCCTCCTGACACTAAGGGGCAATTTAGCATTGCTAATCCACCTAACCCACACATCTTTGGATTGTAGGAGGAAACTGGAGCACCCGGAGAAAATCCACACAGACATGGGGAGAATATGCACACTGTGCACAGACAGTGACCCAAGCCAGGAATCGAACCCGGGTCCCAGGCACTGTGAGGCAGCAGTGCTAAACACTGTACCACCATGCTTCCATCTATATCACTGTGGGAGAGCCAATGGCTGCCAAATAGGGAAAATTGTGCACATTGTCCAGTAGGGATTCCTGGATTTAGACTTAGAAACATGAATGTTATTTGAGTTTCCTCTCTCCAAGCCAGAATACAAAGACAAATTGTTCTTCCTGGTACATACTGACTCAGTTAACTAACCACAGTCCAATTAAATCTGGTTCTTTTCATGTCTGAATAGCTCAATTACTCACCGGTCTCAACAAGCGAAGGCATTAGGGAGCTCTTACTTTGCACAAGTATTTGAAAATCCTCACCCTTGTGTAAGGGCGGCACAGTGGCTAAATGTGCTGCCTCACAGCGCCAGGGATCCAGGTTCAATTCCGCCCTTGGTCACTGTCTGTGTAGAGTCTGCACTCCCTCCCTGTATTTGCGTGGGTTTCCTCCAGGTGTTCTGGTTTCCTCCCACAGTCGAAAGACGTGCAGGTTAGGTTGATTGACTATGCTAAATTGACCCGAGTGTGGGGTTACGGGAATGGAGCCTGGGTGGGATTGTGACTGGTACAGACTTGATGGGTTGAATGGTCTCCTTCTGTACTGTAGGGATTCTATGATTCTATGAAGTGCAAAGGTCTTGAGGTGATTCAGGTCATCTTTCTGTGTTGCAACCAGGATTCATGGACAACAAGGGAAAGCTGTTATATTTTAATTGTGAGAAAGACCAAATGCCAGCCTAATGTCTAAAGAGTAAGTCTGTTTATCTGACTCTTGCCATCTTTTCCCTTCTCCCCTGTACAACCACCAAAA
Source organism: Carcharhinus amblyrhynchos (assembly GCF_965287045.1). Taxonomy (NCBI): domain Eukaryota; kingdom Metazoa; phylum Chordata; class Chondrichthyes; order Carcharhiniformes; family Carcharhinidae; genus Carcharhinus; species Carcharhinus amblyrhynchos. Next base: position 27,308,343 of record NC_137337.1, read on the forward strand.
TTTAAAATGCCCTGTCAGAGTCTGTGAACAATTTCTCCTATACACTGGCACTTTCCTGATAATGCTTTGTTTGTATGTGAGCTGCATTAATAATGAAGAGTACTCACACTAACACTTGTTATTTGGATCTGGCACATGCATACAACTTGTTGATTGCTGAACCTTTAATTTGAAACAAAAGCCAGTGCTCTTTCTGACAGCACCAAGTATATCGCAAAGAAAGTGGCAACAGTCTCTGCCTGAAAGTGATCTGTCCCCTGGGGAATACAGAAAAATAAAATAAAAATGACAGTGTACAGCAAATTCATTATTAAAGACCATCTTTTTCAATATTTGCCAGTGCAGCAAAAATCTATATTGGCCCTTATCCAAGGATTTGCAAATATACCATGACAGCTTCAATGCCTTCAGACTGAAAACAAAGGAAGTAAGATTATTTTAGCAAACAGAAAACCTTTGCCAATAAATCTTCCATTTGATAGCCTTTAGGTTTTAGCTCAGAGTGGGTAATGATTATGTCCCTTGGCTTTGATACTTAGACTATGGATCAAGCTATTCATTTTCTTATAAATAGCTAAATACATTATAGGTTTATTTATCAAATGAAGAGTTCTTTTGTATTCTGGATCCTGCACTCTTTGGGCACATTGCAGGACTTATTTCTAATAATATTTGACACCTGACTTAACAAAATACAATGTGATATTAATAAATATGCAGTGCTTAGCCACTGTTGAACCTTAAATCATATCCAGTGTTCCTTCTAAGCTACAGTAGTGCCCAACCTTGCAGTGATCTGGATTACTACATAGTGGAATAAATAGGCTACACAAAACCAATGTTCCCTCTGTTACGATCCAATTATGGAGAATTTACGGGGAGGTGGTGCAATAGTGGTACTGCCACTGGACTAGCAATCCAGAGCTCTGGTGTTGCAGGTTCAACTCCTGCCACTGCAGATGGTGAAATTTGAATTCAATAAAAATCTGGGTCTAATAGAAACAAAAACCAGGAGTAGGCCATTTGGCCCTTCAAGCCAGCTATGCTAATCATCAAATTCAATATTCTGATCTCCCCTATAACCCCAAGAGCTATATCTAATTTCTTCTTGAAATCTGACAATGTTTTGGCCTCAAAGACAATATTTTGGTTTCAATGGTGACCATGAAACCATTGTCAATTGACGTTAAAACCCATCCGGTTCACGAAAGTCCTTTAGGGAAGGAAAACTGTTGTCCTTTAATGATTTGACCTACATGTGACTCCAGACCCACAACAACGTAGTTAACCCTTAAACATCCCTTCAAGGACAATTAGGGATGGGCAACAAGTGCTGGCCCAGCCAACAAGGCCCATGTCCCATGAACAAATTTTTAAAAAAATCTACAGAGAGATCCAAGTACTTTGTTTTAACCAATTGAATTATGCCACAGGAATTCACTGTTTAAAAGAAAACAAAAGAAGCTTTATTGAGTATAAAAGACTGAAACAAAGTAAGCACAATTATGATTCACACACCTGTGCAGTGAAGGGATCATGTTCAAAAATGGTAGAAAGATAAATCATTTTCTGGAAGTGCAGAAATTGGGCTTCCCAGTTATCTCCTTGTTTACTCACCTCTCATCCTGTTATGCTGATAGAATACCTGCAGTGCAGAAGGAGGCCATTTGGCCCATCGAGTCTGCACCAACCACAATCCCACCCAGGCCCTATTCCCATAACCCCACATATTTATCCTGTTAATCCCCTGCCACTAGGATCAATTTAGCATGGCCAATCAATCTAACCGCACATCTTTGGACTGTGGAAGGAAACCAGAGCACCCGGAGGAAACCCATGCAGACTCAGGGAGAACGTGCAAACTCCACACAGGAAGAGACCTGAGGCCGGAATCAAATCTGGGTCCCCAGTACTGTGAGGCAGCAGTGCTAACTACTGTGCCACCATGCTGCCCCACTTCATCAAGCAATATAGGATTGGAAGTATTTATGAGGTTGGTAGAAATTGCAAGCGAGATCACCAGAAGTTGGGGTGCTGTTGCGACCCTCAGTGTCTCAGTATTCACCACTATTGGAACTGTGTTTGTACACACAGTACAGAAACAGGCCTTTCAGCTGACCAATCTATATTCAACATGGTATCTCCTCCCATTCCATCCATCTCATCTGAAACTTTCAGCATAAAGTTTGATTCCCTTTCACTCGCTCAACTTGAGGACAATAATCAAGCTTTAATGAAAGAGTGAGTCTGTGGGGTTGGTGGTGGGAGGATTCAGGAGAAGGTCAAATCAAAACAAGGAAGAAAAATAACAAAGCTATAGAGCAAGGTAACCTTGGGTAAAAATAAGTAGAACAGGTGATAAGGGACAAAGGGCTTCAGAAACATTATAGAACATCAACTAGGTATGAGAGGAAATTGGAAATTAGAAAAAAGTTAAGGCCACAGACAATATATAAGATTGAACCTTGCACCCCCTCCCTACCCACCACCCCCAGGAGTAGAACACAAAAGCGTGGGCCATAAAAGTGGGTGCCCACCTACCCGCCCACCCAACCCCCTTTCACTTTCACCAATTTTACTGCTAATTTGTTGCAATCAACTTTTAACACCAGTGGTAGCTTGGCTGGGGTGTAGGTGGGTGGGGAGGATTGTAACATCAAACTGGCAGCTGAACGCCAGTATGAAATTATGTGCCAACACACCTTTGTTTTCATCCCCAAATTGGGTCAAAAATTCTGCTTGTGGTTGCAGAGTCACCAATCTTGGGAACAAATATTGCAAAATATTTGAAGACAGGTGAAATAGAAAAGGAGAGGAGGTAAGGTGATAATAAAGGATTGGCTAAAGGCAGTAGTGAGATTTGCTCTTGGTTCAGGAAGTCAAAATGAAGGATTAGTTTGGACAAGTTGGACCGAAGGGCTTGTTTCTACGCTATAAACCTCTATGACTCTCTGACGGTGACACAAAGGTTAACACTGCTGCCTCACAGCACCAGGGACCCGGGTTCCATTCTAGCCTTGTACGATTGTGCAAACTCCACACAGACATTCTCCCTGTGTCTGCTTGGGTTTCCTCCAGATGCTCTAGTTTCCTCCAAAGAGTGCAGGTTACGTTGATTGGCTAAATTGCCCCTTAGTGTCTAAAGATGCGTAGATCAGGGGATTAATGGGGTAAATTGATGCAATTACAGATATTGGGCAAGGGGGTGGGCCTAAGTAAGATGCTGTGCAGGAGAATTGGTGCAGACTTGATGGGCTGAATGGCCTCCTTTTGCACTGTAGGGATTCTATCATTCTTTGATTTAGGCACTGATAAGAATAAGAAAGGATAGAAACAATTGGCTGGGGTAGTTTATAGTCTCTCTAACAAGAATTGTGGGATTGCTAGCAGCACCAATTTCATGTGGTCCCTACACAGACCGCTTTTCAAGGGAACGAAACACATGCCTTGCCACCTGCATGCACATTTCCCAGCATGATTGGCTTCCTCTGCCATTTAGTCTTGAATAACTAGCGATATTTTCGACGAAGAAGCATTTGGTTGCTACATAATCAACTCCTTCGTAATTTTGTAAATTTCTTTGACAAACCTAATATAACTGATGAGTTGTAATTATAATTTGACCAGATCATCCTATTAGATGCAGAGGTAATTAGTAATTTATAGCACTAACAGACTTTAGTTCCTCCGGCTCCATATTTAATTAATGAGTCCTGCACAAATTAAATGGATAATTAAATTCATCACTGGGTCTCAGTGGTGCAGGCTTCTAGACACAGGTAATCACGAGAAAAACCTTCTCCAGAATATTTTAATGGAGGAAAATGACTTTTATTTTGTTTCAATTTATGATTCCTTTTTTTTTAAGCGGGTACTTCATAATTTTCAGAAGCAAAGAAATTGCTACATTCCAAACCTGGCTGGCATTTTTAAAAATTCAATTGCTAAACAAAATGTATCATTTGGGAAAGGAATTAGGACTCATGGTTGTTTTTCTTTTGAATTAAAATACCAAGAATTATGAGAACAAAAATGAAAAATATATTCTCACCAAAAGCTTTGTTGCGATGGATAGCTTTGTACATTGTGGCTTGTCAGGTGATCTCGACTATTGTGATATGTAAGTAAAGGCTTTAGGGCAGTAGCCATTTTATACACCGCATGGAACAAGCTTGCTGTAATTCCAGTTGCCTGATTTTAGAAGGCACAAAAAGCAACACGTCACCAGGAGGTTCATAGATATTCTTGCACCTTTAAGTTTGATTATTTAAATATTTAGGTGGATTGGCCATGCTAAATTGACCATTAATGTCAGGGATATTAGTAGGTTAAATGCATGGGGTTATGGGGATAGGGCCTGGGTGGGATTGTTGTAGACTTGATGGGACAAATGGCCTTTCTCTGCATTGTGGGGTTTCTATGATTCTATTAGTGTACCACAAGTAGGCTTACATTAACACTGCAATGAAGTTATTATGAAAATCCCGTAATTGCCACATTTGGGCACCTGTTCGGCACCTGTTAAATCCTCCCGATTTAACTTGGCCAATGCACCCAACTAGCATATCTTTCACAACGTGGGAGGAAACCAGAGCACTCAGAGGAAACCCACGCAGACATGGGGAGAACGTGCAGACTCTGCACAGACAGTGACCCAACCAGGAATCGAACCTGGGTCCCTGGCGCTGGGAGGCAGAAGCACTAATCACTGTGCCACCATGCCACCCTCTGATTAAACTTCCTCGAAGCCCATTTAATCTTCCGCTGCCTTTTCTTTGAAAGGAACAAAATTAATTTTAAAAAAAGAGAAGAGTATTATTCCAAAACAAACACAGGAAAATTGGGACATCATAGTTGGGCACATTTCAGACACCATCTATTTTAATAAAAATGGAATCTCAGTGAACAAATGTGGTTGAAGTATCCATAATCAGAAAATTGACCATCTTTTGATCAGACTAGGGCGATGGAGCATTCTGTGATAGTGAAGGATTTGATTTGATTTATTATTGTCACATGTATTAGTACACAGTGAAAAGTATGGTTTCTTGAATGCTATACAGACATAGGGTACCATTCATAGAGAAGGAAAGGAAAGAGTGCAGGATGTAGCATTACAGTCATAGCTAATGTGTAAAGAAAGATCAATTTTGTGCGAGGTGGGTCCATTCAAAAGGTAAGAGGAAGCGGGGTGGGCACCTCCATCTAGAAGAAGGGTAGCAGATACATGGGGAGCACCTGCAAGTTCCTCTCCAGGCCAGTCACCACCCTGACTTGGAAACATTATTGCCGTTCCTTCACAGTCATGAGTCAAAGTCCTGAAATTCCCTCCCTAATGGTATTGTGGATCAACCCACAGCATGTGGACTATAGCATTTCAAGAAGACAGCTCACCATCACCTTTTCAAGGGCAACTAGAGATAAATGCTGGGCAGCCAGCGATGCCCATGTCCCATGAATAAATAACAAAATATACAAGAATTCATGTCGAAGATGATGCTCTTTTGAGGATTGCGAACAAGAGTTCTCAGCTTGAAAATTAAAGATTTCAGTTTGCTTTATAGTTACTTACTGTTAATGAAGGCCCTTCATCCTATAACCAGCATTACTGACAGAATGTCTCCAAAAAAATACGCACAGAATTTGTGGCAGCGGTTTTGAGGGTGTAAACTGAGTGCATTGAGGGTCCATTTCAAAACAGCCTATGCCTCAAAGATATGGAAATGGGACAATTCACAGGTGTCCCTGCCAGCTGTTCAAACACACCTTCCAGGTGTAACATGTATTGACTACTTTAGGCTTCCTTGCAGATATTAGCTGGAACTTTACCATCCCACCCACCACAGGAATCAGAGCAGGAGAGCAGCAGACCATGGAAACATCCATTGACCTCAGGTTTTATGGTTTCAAGACAGGCAAAGCCATAAAATCCCAGCATTGGGTTTACTCCATTCAAGATCTTTCAGCAGCTGTTAGCCTCAGAAGTAAATCCCCCAACAACTGGAAATATTTACAACAATCTTCTGAAAACATTGCTGGGGAACTAAGGTAATCAGTGCTTAGCCTATTCTCTAGTACTCGCAATTTGTTTGTATTCATTCATGAGACATGGATGTGACTGGCTGGCCAGTATTTATTGTCCATCTCTAGTTGCCCAAGGACAGTTCAGAGTCAATCACATTGCTGTGGCTCTGGAATCACATGTAGTAAGAAGTCTCACAACACCAGGTTAAAGTCCAACCAGTTTATTTGACAGTAAACCCACAAGCTTTCAGAAACACTGTTCCTTCGTCAGGTGTATGGAAGGTTCTACACACCTGATGAAGGAACAGGGTTTCTGAAAGCTTGTGGATTTACTATCAAATAAACTGGTTGGACTTTAACCTGGTGTTGTGAGACTTCTTACTGTGTTTACCCCAGTCCAACACCAGCATCTCCACATCATGCTCACATGTAGGCCAGACCAGGTAAGGATGGCAGGTTTCCTTCCCTAAAGGACGTTAGTGAACCAGATGGATTTTTCCAACAATGGTTTCATAGCCATCGGTAGATTCTTAATTCCAGATTTTTTTACTGAATTCAAATTCCACCAGCTGCTGTGGCAGGATTTGAACCTGAATCCCCAGAACATTAGCTAAGTTTCTGGATTAATAGTAATAAATAAGCGATATTACCATGAGGCCATCGCCTCCCCATGGGCCTTCCCCCTGACCAATTTGTTTCTCATTCAGGGTGCTGCAATTCACATATTCAAATGGTGAGCTACTGGTATTGTGTGGCCAAATTCCCCTCCAATTCGATTTTCAAGTTTGCTGACGACACAACCGTAGTGGGTTGGATCTCAAACAACGACGTGACAGAGTACAGCACTGAGATAGAGAATCTGGTGAACTGGTGTGGCGATAATAATCTCTCCCTCAATGTCAACAAAACAAAGGAGATTGTCATTGACTTCAGGAAGTGTAAAGAAGAACATACCCCTGTCTACATCAACAGGGACAAAGCAGAAGGGATCGAGAGCTTCAAGTTTTTAGGTGGCCAGATCACCAACATGTCCTGGATACCCGCATGCCGACACTATAGTTAAGAAAGCTCACCAACACCTCTACTTTCTCAGAAGATGAAGGAAATTTGGCATGTCAGCTCCGACTCTCACCAACTTTTACAGGTGCATCATAGAAAGCATTTTTTCTGGTTGTATCACAGCTTGGTATGGCTCCTGCTCTGCCCAAGACTGCAAGAAACTACAAAAGATCATGAATGTAGCCCAATCCATCACGCAAACCAGCCTCCCATCCATTGACTCTATATACACTTCCCACTGCCTTGGAAAAGCAGCCTGCATAATTAAGGATCCCACATACCCTGGACACTCTCTCTTCCACCTTCTTCCGTCAGGAAAAAGATACAAAAGTCTGAGGTCATGTACCAACAGATTCAAGAACAGCTTCTTTCCTGCTGCTGTCAGACTTTTGACTGGACCTACCTCGCACTAAATTTATCTTTCTCTACACCCTAGCTATGACTGTAACAGTACATTCTGCACTCTCTCCTTTCCTTCTCTATGAACGGTATGCTTTGTATAGCACGCAAGAAACAATACTTTTCACTGTATGTTAACACATGTAACAATAATAAATCAAATCAAAAATTTGCCATGTGGCATCACAGGCAAGGAATGGACATGAAACCTGAGGTCAAGTATTGGGGCTGCCTTAGGCCTTGTTGTTCAGGCTGTGCTGACAATGCACCATTGGTTGCGTGCTGAAAAACGTATCATAATCAAATATTACTACTTGGAAGCTACTAAAACTATTTACATTGCATTTTAACATCCTAATTAAGTAAAAACAATATCCTAAATTGATTAATGACAATTTGGGAAATTGGATATCTTGAGTAATATGTATGAGAAACGTGGTCTAACTCCATTAAGGTAATTAAGTCATTTGGAAATGCAAAAACAAGACCCATTTTCAGAATCCTTATCAAATGTATTGTTTTGTTAATGAACTGTGCTGGGAGATTTGAAAGAAAATGTGATACATTACCGGCTTTGCACCTCTTTATTGTTGTCAAAGTATCTCCAAAATCCTTTTCAGAGGAGCTGTTTGCAGTCATTAAAAGGAAGTTGGAACACAGAGTGCATCAGGCCCAATTTTAAATCTGTATAAGTGAATGGGTTTTATGTGAACTGAAGTGTTCCAAATCACAGCACCAAATGCTTTCAATTTCATTCAATTACAGACAAAACAAGATATATTTAAACTATTATCGCACAGATCACTACATGGCACATTTCATTAGATGAGGCATTACTTTGCACACATGGCATCTAGTTCTACGTTATTCTGCCTCTAATTATCTAGATATTTCATACATCAGAAAAAGCTCCACACACCTTCTAAGTGATTTGTTAATTGCTATTAACACCATAGGGGCTGATTTTTAATTTATCAAGGCATTAACAGGATCTCAAAATGGAATCAGTAGGCCCATTAAAGCCAATGCTTCCTTTGCTTTAAAGTTAATTCATTAGTGTCACAAGTAGACTTGCATTAACACTGCAATGAAGTTCCTGTGAGCATCCTCTCGTCGCCACACTCTAGCGCCTGTTCAGGTACGCTGAGGGAGAATTCAACATGGCCAATGCACCTAACCAGCACATCTTTCAGACTGCGGGAAGAAATAGGAACAGCCAGAGGAAACCCACACAGACACAAGGAGAATATGCAGACTCCACACAGACAGTCACCCAAGCCTGGAATTTAACCCAGGATCCTGATTCTGTGAGGTAGCAGTGCTAACCACTGTGCCACCGTAGTGCCCATTGCCATTTTTATGGGTGTCTTCTCCTGGGCAGCTGAATTACCTACCTGTTTTAGGTGATGGTCATCTGATATGGAAGTTAGGGATCTTTGACATAAACAGGTCCAGTCGATGTTACCCTGAACTGAATCTGCTGAGTGGCAAGGAGACTCCTGTTTTGCTTGGTCAGCTCAGTGGCCCTGTTTAAAGTGAGGCTCAAGCCCCAGAACGGTTCTGACCTCTGTTGTTGGAATGTGTAGGCTGCATCCACAGTCTGGTGACGGTCAGGTAACATCAGGCCCGATAGACAGTTATTATGCAGAAAGCAGAAACAAGACTTCAATGATGATCATTCTAGTCCTTGAGACAGAAAGCTATAGAACGAAAGAGGTGCTACTTCATTTTCTTACACCTTCAGCTATAAAGTATTGAATTATTGAATATAAAATTATCATTCATCTACATGAAATGTTGATTTAACCTTGACATTTCCTACATTACAGGAGTCACATTATATTAATTCTTCCCGCACTACAAAAAGTACCGACACTTCAAAAAGTACTTCAGCGGTTGTAAAGTGCTTTGAGGTCACGAAAGGTGCTGTGACAGCATGCTTTCTTGATAAGATTGGGTATGGCCTGCTCAACTGCCTTGCAATTACTTATAACACTACCTTATCTTGGATTTTATCCTGACCTTCAATGTCCATATGCAGTTATCACACCTTCGATTAAGGTTTGGCTGGAATATAAAAGCTAATGGATAGTTATGGTTGTGTGTACTTGTGCTCCAGCACTTGCCACGCCTCTAGCCAAGCTGTTTCAGTACAGCTACAACACTGCCATCTACCCGGCAATGTAGAAATTGCCCAGGTACCCCTTGTATACAAGAAACTGGACAAATCCAACCCGTACAATTACCATCCCAGTCTATTCTCGATCATCGGAAAAGTGATGAAGGGAGGCATTGACAGTGGTACCAAGCAGCAATTATACAGCAATAACCTGTCAGTTTGGATTCTCCAAGGGCCACTCAGCTCCCGACTTCATTACAGCCTTGTTTCAAACATGGACAAATAAACTGAACCCCAGAAGTGAGATGGGAGCGACCGGCAGAATTTGACCAAATGTGGAACCCAAGCACATATGGAGTCAATGGGAATCTGGGGGAATAATCTCTCTCCACTGGTTGGAGTTATACTGAGCACAAAGAAAGATGATTCCAGTTGTTGAACGTCAATCATCTTGGTTCAAGACATCACAGAAGGAGTTCCTCAAGATAGCGTCCTCAGCCCAACCATCTTCAGCTGATCCATCAATGACCTTTCTTGTATCATATGGTCAGAAGTGGGGATGTTTGCTGATGATTTCACAAAGTTCAGCACCATTTATAACTCCTCAGACACTGAACAGTCCATGTCCAAAAGCAGCAAGACCTGGGCTAGATCCAGGCTTGGGCTGACAAGTGATAAATAACATTTGCATCACACGAGTGCCAGGCAATAACCATTTCAAACAAAAGAGATTCAGACCATCAGCTCTTTACATTCAGGGGCATGACCATCACTGAATCCCCCACTATCAAAATTCTGAGGAATTATCATTGACCAGACACTGAACTGGACTAGCTATACAAATACTGTAACTACAAGAATAGATGTGGAAATGCCAGTGTTGGACTGGGGTAAACACAGTAAGAAGTCTCACAACACCAAGTTAAAGCCGAACAGGTTTATTTGGTAACAAAAGCCACTAGCTTTCGGAGCGCTGGCTCACCCTTCGTCATAAACCTGTTGCACTTTAACCTGGTGTTGTAAGACTTCTTGCTACAAGGATAGATCAGAGACCAGGAATCCTATGGTGAATAATTCAACTCCTGACTCCCCAAAGCTTCCACCATCCACAAGACACAAGTCAAAAATGTGATGGAATACTCTTACTTGCCTGGATGAGTACAGCTCTAACAACACAGAAGGAGCTCAACACTATCCAGAGCAAAGCAGCCCACTTGATTGGCACCCCATTACAAACATTCACTCCCTCCACTACCAATGCACAGCAGTGTGTACCATCTACAAGATTCACTTCAAGAACTCACTAAGCCTCCTTAGACAGCACCTTCCAAATCTATAACCACTTCCATCTAGAAGGACAAGGGTAGCAGATACATGGGAACACCACCACCTGCAAGTTTCCCTCCAAGCCACACGTCATCTTGACCTGGAAATATATCGTTGCTCCTTCACCATCACTGGGTCAAAATCCTGGAATTCCCTCCCTAACAGCACTGTGGGTATACCTACACCACACAGATTGCAGCGATTCAAGAAGGCAGCTCACCACGCCTTCTCAAGGGCATTTAAGGATGGGCAATAAATGCTGGCCTAGCCAGGAACCTCTCATGAATGAATTCAAAAAAATCTCACGCAATTTTCTGGTATCAAAGGAGATCATAATCCAAATGGCCAAGTAGCTTTACTAAGGGTGTAATGAGTCATTCTAGTTTAAAGCTGCAATGCTTCACTGGATTGGCACTTGATTTCATTGCTTTAATGCATGTACCTTTAACACTAATGGAGGAAAATGGCAGTTCAGGTGAACTTACATTTGGCAGTTTTTTGATATGTGACCCCCTATTCCACCACGTCATTGTAAAGGGGGATCATGACTGAAGAAAGGGAGTTGGAGCTAACCCTGAGGGGGTGGTTGGAAGTATAACACTCGGTACCAAACTCTGCGCCGTGGATGTTCCAATCCCTTTCTGAAGTGAAAACAAAAAGCCGGTTTGTAAAAAAGGACACAAGAGAAAATAAAGTCAGCAATTGCTTTATCAGGTACATTTTGATTGTAAGTTAATAGCACTGGAGTATTTTGAAATGTATCGGTGTAAAAATGCAGTTAACACCTTTCCCTGTAATTGAAGATGTTAAATTTGATGCGATTTTTAAGTAGTTTTCTCTGCTTTCCGTGATATTTGGCAATGGTACACCTGGACACATCTGTGATTCATTATGGTTCTGATACTGGTGGCCATTGCGAGCTGGTCACAGCTGATTGCAGGACAGCTTTCTTCCCTCAAAATTGCTCCTAACTCCAAAATCTGTGGTGGGATATTGGAGAGACAAAAAAAGCAGGGAAAACGGTTGTCCTAAAGAATATGCTCTGGTGAAGGATCATCCAGATTCAAAATGTTCTCTCTCCTCAGATGAATCATAGAATCTCTACAGTACCCAAGGAGGCCATTCGGTCTTAGTCTGTACCAATCACAATCCCACCCAGACCCTATTCCTGTAACCCCACACACTTACCCTGCTCATACCTCTGACACTAAGGAGCAATTTAGCACGGCCAATCCACCTAACCTGCACATCTTTGGAGTGTGGGAGGTAGATAGGTTTTTGACAGACAGGGGAATTAAGGGTTACGGGGAGAATGCGGGAAAGTGGAACTGATCCACTTCAGATCAGCCATGATCTTATTGAATGGCGGGGCAGGCTCGAAGGGCTAGATGGCCTACTCCTGCTCCTATTTCTTATGTTCTTAAGGGAGAAAACCAGGGCACCTGGAGGAAACCCATGCTAGCGCAGGGAGAACATGCAAACCCCACACAGACAGTGACCTGAGGCCAGAATTGAACCCGAATCTCTGACGCTGTGAGGCAGCAGTGCTAACCACTGTGCCACCGTGCTGCCCAGCTGAGACTTTCCACAATTTTCTGGCTTTGGTTGTAAAATATTGTTCCAGAAACAAAATGGGTGTGAAACTAATTAAAAGTTAAAAAGTAAAGAGAGAAAACAATTAGAGACTTGTTTCCAGAAGTGAGCAGAGTGAATGTTCACACATTTTTCTGTTTGTTTTAAAGTGCTAGTGCGATGATTTGCTGACATAGCCGAGTATAATAACATTAGAGGTACTTTTTGAAAGCCTTGGCAACATTGCTACAAACAACAAGCACAGCTGTCATTCCCCTTGTGGTTAGTTCAGTGTTTTACAGGACCAACATTACAGCATTTCCACAGTTCTACTGATGCCATCCTGGGTTTCAGCAGAACAACATAGGAGATCAAAACCTAAAAATAGTCACGGGATCTTTCCGAGAGGATTTTGCTGAAATGGTGAGTAAAATATTGACTGTCTTGGGTTACCTCGCTGATATCTGATCATATTTTCTTTGTGGGCCAATTGCACAAGCTTGGTTAGCATTCACTTTGGTTGAAAAGGTTGAGGGTTGATCAAATGAAGATGTTTAAGATGGTGAAGGATCTATTATCATAGAATCCCGAAAGTGCAGATGGAGGCCATTCAGTCCATCAAGCCTGTACCAACCACAATCCCACCCAGACCCTACCCCTGTAACCCCATGTATTTATCCTGCTAACTGACACCAATGGGCAACTTAGGATGGCCAATCAATCTAACCTGGGCATCTTTGGACTGTGGGAGGAAATCGGAGCACCTGGAGGAAACCCACGTAGACACGGGGAGAATGTTCAAACGCCATGCAGACAGTCAACTGAAGCCGGGATTGAACCCGGGTCCCTGGCACTGTGAGGCAGCAGTGCTAACCATTGTGCCAATATATACATTGGGGCCATGACAAATTTGAAGCCAACCCTCACTTAAGTGAACAAGGAAATCAAATTACTACAGATGCTGGAAATCTGAAATGAAAACAGAAAATGCTGGAAAATCTCAGCAGCTCTGACAGCATCTGTGGAGCGAGAATAGATCCAACGTTTCGAGTTTGGATCACCCTTTGTCAGAGCAGACGAAGGCTGCTGCACTGAAGGCCAAGTGGATCCTTCACCAACAGCGAGCGTGGCCACAAAAAGGCACAAGAACTGTATAAAGCTGCTTCTGCGATCATTGAGATAAAACCCAGGTCACAGAAGCCAGCAGCACATCTTGTTTTAAACATTCAGTCACAGTATTAGCATAACAGCGGCAAACTGGTTCGAGGAATTGTGTGATTTCTCACTGAAGAGTCTGTTTTCTAAATATTGAGTGGTATTCATATAACTAAATTGGCTCCTCGAGTGGCAAAATACAGGTTTTCCTATTACATTATATTTTTAGATTTTATGTTTAGTCACCAAACCACATGGAGCAATGGATTTATTGACACATTGACGCTTAAGAGGCAACATCAATAAATGAAAATGAGGTATTCCTTCTGCATTGTAAGTTTCATTATTAGAATTATGGCTAATTGCATGTTATAATGACCTTCTTTCTCTTGCATTTGACATGCAGATATTAAAATCATTTGACAGACATTTCCAGAAGTATTATTCAGCACCATAAGCCAGAAAAATCCCCATTTATTTTTATAGAAGTCACTAATGGAAGCTTTATGATGAGTTAACTACTCAAATTATTATGAATTCATTTGGGCAAGCGCATGACTATGACAGAAAAGCACTTAAGGATTCTTTAGATGTGCAGCCAGTAATCTTATCAAAAGTAGCCAGCAATTTGCATAAGGATTTTTTGGTTAGAGTCACAGAGGCAGAAGTGAGTGACCTGCTGAATGAATGTATTAATTTACCCAACAACCTTGAGTGGAAATCCAATTGCTAGTGATCCACTGAATGACCTTCCAATTGCTACCTCTCCAGTTACAGTTGCGCATTTCATAGAACCCCTACAGTGGAGAAAGAGGCCATTCAGCCCATGGAGTCTGCACCTAACCTCTGGGACGGCACAGTGGCACAGTGGTTGGCACTGCTGCTTCACAGCTGCAGGGACTTGGGTTCGATTCCCGGCTTGGAATGTGTGTCCACATTGTCTGTGTGGAGTTTGCACATTCTCCCCGTGTCTGCATGGATTTTTTCCGTGTGCCCTGGTTTCCTCCCACAGTCCAAAGATGTGCGGGTTAGGTGGATTGGCCATGCTAAAATTGTCCCTTAGTGTCCTGCGATGGGTAGGTTAGAGGCAATAGCAGGTAAATGTGTAGGGATATGGGGTTAGAGCCTGGGTGGGATTGTGGTCAGTGCAGACTTGATGGGTCAAATGGCCTCTTTCTACACTGTGGGTTTCTATGGTTCTATATTCTCCGACAGAGGATGGAATTCTCTGTCCCACGGACCCTGCAAAGTTCCATTGACCCTGAGCGGGATTTTCTGATCTTGAGGTGAGCACGGCCAGAAAATCCCACCCACGGTGTCTTACCCAGACCCTCACCCCGTCCTATCCCTGTAACCTCACACACTTCCCTTGGCTAATCCATTTTGCATGCATATCTTGGGACACTAAGAGGCAATTTAGGATGGCCAATCAACCTAACCTGCACATCTTTGGAGTATGGGAGGAAACCGGAGCACCTGGAGGAAAACTCATGCAGACATGGGGAGAACATGCAGACTCCACGCAGACAGTGACCCTGGGCCGGAATTGAACCTGGGCCCCTGGCGCCGTGAGGGAGCAATGCTGACCACTGTGCCCCTTAATCCATTTTTATTACTCTAACCTCTGTCATTAAGATTGGGATTTTATTTCCATGTCCATCTTTACTGCAATCCCTACCAATCCATCCAATCAGTTTTGCACCATCCCACACATGGATTGAGTCAAAGCTGAAACACTGGCTACAAAATGTAGCTTTGTATAATCACAGGTTTTAGAGCATGGAGGGGAATGGTTTAAAAAGAAGCAGCAGCAGGAGAGTGGGGCCAATCTCACCCAGTGCTGATATGAATACCACCAACTGCCACCCTCTGCATGCACATTCTCCACATGCACTGAAGGTATGTAAAGTGGGTAATTGTGATGCCAGCCAGTTTTTAACAACCATTAGTCACACTAAGTGTCATTTTAGACCTCACCGAGCTGTTAACACCCTTTTCTCAACATGTGGGATCTCCTACCAACGAAAAGGCAATTCCCAGTAGATTCTTACTTCCAGAATGTTTAAATTAAATTCAAATTTCACTTCCTGCCTTGGCAGGATTTGAACCCTGATCCCCTGAACATTAGTTGAGTCTTTAGATGAATAGCCTAGTGATAATACCACTAGGCCATTGCCTCCCGAATGTGGGACAAGCTACTCCAAACCAGGCAAAGAAATACCTGTCAATGACATTGGAACCACTTTAAACCAGTTAGAATATGAGTTTGGGGTGAGAGTAGGTTTAATTCTGGGCAAGAGTGAAACAGGAAAGACTGGGTCAACTCGTACACCTCTCACAACAGTGGGCCTGATTTTACCATTTTTGTTCTAAGTGCTGAATCTGGGAGCAATTCTGATCCAACTTGCAAATCTGTTCTCAGGCGCTCCCACACGCACTTAGCCTGAAAAGAAAATTGCGAATCTGAATCGTGCTGTGGGCGAGGCTTATCACGCCCGGAATGATCAGAGCTCTGAACTGCGCATGCACTGTTAAAAAAAATTTGAAAAAGTGCGCCCGAGTCAAATCTCTCCTGGGCCGCAGAAAGCGGAGAAAGTGTCCCGGGGGCAAAAAGTGGGAGCGATGGCACCCTCACACATTGCCCCACCCCACAATATAACTGTCCCCTTTATCCACCCAGGCCCCTGCTACCCAGACTGATCACGACCCCCTTGCCTCCAACTGCCCAAAGTGGCAGCGGACGCCCCACCAGAGATATATCTTACCCGCCTCCCTCCTCCCCAGAGAATGGTCTGGCCTCACTCCCTCCTCCCCCACTTCCCCCCAAGAGAAAGATTTTTCCTCATTCTCTCTCCCCCTGCAGTGAGGTACATCTGCTGCCCTCCCCTCCCCCTAAACAAACAACAATCGGGCCTCCCTCCTCCCTTCCCCCCACCACCAGAGAATGATCTGATCCACCTCCCTCCCCTCCCACCACCAATCTGAGTCAGAGAGCCGTTGGAAGCTCTGATCTCACCTCTTCAGCAACTGGAATTCTCTGCCCGTTGAAGTGGTGGAGGCTGCCTCGCTAAATATTTTTAAGACGCGGGTTGATGGGTTTTTGATGAGAGAGGGGATTAAGGGTTATGGGGAGAGGGCAGGAAAGTGGAACTGAGCCACGACAGATCAGCCATGATCTTATTGAATGGCGGGGCAGGCTCTAAAGGCTAGATGGCCTACTCCTGCTCCTATTTCTTATGTTCTTATGTTCTTAAACCAGACTTTTGTTCAGCAAGTTCATTTCGGCGCAATTCTGGATTGGCAAACAGGGTGGCAAAGGGAGAAATGCTGATAATGTTGGGCGGGCAGTTCATTAATTCAATTTAAATGCATGCAAATGCATTTAAATCACCGTTGCACCCGTTTCGGGTACAAAGCGGATCGCGGTCATTCCCGGGTCTCGGTAAAGTGGCCATCTGTGTGGACACGGGCGTGGATCACGTTAATGGCCTCACACCCGACTTTATCACGTTTTGGGTGCGATGCAGTGGTAAAATCAGACCCAGTGAAATGTTTAAATGGGGAAGCTTGGGTTGTCCGACTGTGCTACAAAATGAAGGTAAGGTGCGGCAAATTGTCAAAGACTGAAGAGAGGTTGAGGAGAATGAAGAGAGATTATCCAGCACAGTCAGACCCTTAAAGGTAGTGAGCTACAAACTTACTAAGGCCTGGTAACAGGGGCAGGGATTGCAGTGCACAATTAAAAACTACTCATTGCGCTGTCTTCTCATTCCCATAACAGTGAGGTATGATCAGTGCTACATCTGCTGCTGAGTGGGCCCAAGCTTGAGTGAAATCAGCACCTACTGAATCTAGCCTACACCTCTTAAAAGGAAAGTGTATCCTGGAGCAAGTACACTCAGAGCAGGAAGAAATCAGACTAATGGTGCAGCAGGTCACAAAGAGGAGTTATTTTTTCTCAGACGCAGTGTTGTTAAAAGGAGGAGAGAGGTGAGCTATCCATGTAGAAGCCCAAGGTAAGGTCCAGGCAGAGACTATGAAGGGAGTGGGAGAGGTTCAATGTGGAGGACAGCGTCAGGAGTCAAACACTCAGTGCCAGGATCCAGTGGCAGAGGTTGTTCAATGACCTCACATGAGCGGTCAATGTCAGTGAATGTATCTTCAAAAGGCATCCTCCTGTAACTGCACCCACAACATCAAATGCTGCTCAATGCTTTACTTCCCCATCACTCACGCATTAACTAACCTAGCAATCCAGATCCACACCTAATATTCATCTGTTCAATCTCATCCATACGCAGCCCAAACAATGCCACACACCTCACTTGTCACAGCCTGTGGTGCTGCCACAGATGAGGACTTTGATGGGGCAGTAAACATAAAAAAGTTGATGGGCAAGCATGCAGGCCTGCCACTCTGCCTGTGCTCCTGATATTATCATTTTGTCGGCCTTGTTAACACCAATGCCAAACTGGTGCATTCTACAGCTGGCTCCTGATGGCCCAGAACTAGTCAAGGACATCCTTTAAGACCACCTGCAGTGTCCCTCACTGAAGGTCTGCAGCCTTCCACCAGCCATGTTGCAGTCATTGGGGGAGCACCGTATAGGAGCAGGAGGACAGGATAAAGCATCCATAATTCAAGCACTAATTGTCCAATCTTTTCACGTGGAGGGGCCACATTTCAATTTTTTTCTCATTCAAGGGGCTAATGAGCAAATTTCAGAAGGATAAAGTCCTGAATTTTCTGGCTGTCCACACCAGTGGTATCTTCTGATCCCACTGAAGGCACATCCCCAACATGGGTTACCCAGTGGCGTAGGGTGGAGTTAGTGGAAAGCCCATTGACAGCCACAAGACCAGAACGTCCCACTGCTAGCAATGGCTCATTGCCTCCTGTTACAAGAAACAGGGGAAGCCAGAGAATCCTGTCATGTATAAGAAAAGAAACAACTTGCCAAGCGAAGGAGGGTAATATAATATTAGAATATAAAAGCTCCGTGTTTAAATTTACTATAAGAAGTAGACAAGGATAAGGTAAATATTACAAGGTGCCTTATATATAGAATAAAGGATTCATCATGTAGCTAATATGATATGCAAAGGTATTGTCTATATAACTACAACTTAACCAAGTATTATGAAATGAAATTGTATTCTTAATGTGTTTTGTAAAGCTTGGCCAATGGGCAATCACCATGATGAGAAATAGACAGTAGCAGACACACCAAATTCTTTTGAGACAATGGAGTATGGGGAGAGCAGTTCTCCTTATCAGCCTGATTCAGGCAGCTGCAAGTTAATTAGGGCTTTGGAATGTACTGGAGTGCATTAGCTCATGGTTAATGAGGTTGGTACGGTTTCTCATGCTGATAATGGATCTGGACTTGGGAAGGGAATGATCCTCTTACCAATTAACTTTTGCAAGTGATAGCAATATCCTTGAATCTACCAGATTTACTTGGTTAGGTTTCCTAGTAACAAAGGAAGAACTTTCAAGTGCAATGGATTAATGAGCTCCTAATCCAACTGATAGGTAGAGCATTATAGGCTAAGGTAATAATGTGTATTATTGTAATTCAACCCTCCAGTTTGGGTGACAAGCTTGGTGGGAAATTGATGTGTTCAGAAGACTATATCAATCTCACACTTCTACTGTTACAGCAGAAGGGGTAGTGGGTGCTTGCTGACTATCTTTTCTCCTGATGCATGCATTAGCAATAAACTTCTTTTTGCTCTTTAACTATATGCTGTCTTTCATGGTCTCTGTATTGGTTAAGCTGAGTACAAAACTCCCCCAGACTGACATTCCGGAAAATTCCATGTGCACCAAGCAAAATAAATCAATGAATAATTAATAAAGATGAGTATTAGTGGGCAATCTTGATCCTGCACTCATCGTCTGCAAGATTGCAGCAGGTCTCAAGATTCAGTGAAACTGGACATTGCGAATCTCACCAGTCAGATCATGATTTCTGATTTTTGCTGCCCCCACCATTATGGGTGAGAATCTGATTAACATCCATTTAAATGCGTCTGATTATTATTAAACATCTTCTTTGCCAGATCTTCCCCGCACACTCTCCCTTCTCTTTCCTTAATGACTAATTAAGTTATATATGGAATCTTCGGGCATGCTTTTGGATCAAGTTTTTTTGTTCTGAGTGTTTTGCGCAGTCTTTTAATTCGGGACTGAGGTCAAAAGGACACGAGTGGGTCAGTGACAGAGATGATGATGAGGTGGGGAGGTTTTGAGTAATCAGGAGCCAGGGATTCACTCATGGGAACTGGAGTCTGATGATATGCTCACAGACAGCCTCTTGGGATGTGCTGGATCTGTGGCCCCTGCTCCATCTCCCACTGAGGCTGCAGCTCAGGGGAAATGCAAATAAAGTGCTCTGACTGGGAGCAGCTGCTGTGTACCAAGGGCTGTCAGAGGCTCATGACTTTTTCCAGATGTCCAGCACCGCTAACTTCACACAACTCATCCAAGCATCTCGACTTCTACGAACTCTGCGAGTACAGGTTGACCACTATACGCACCACTGTGACCAGGGAGACCTCTGGTGACCATGAAACCATTGTCGATTTTCGAAAAAGCCCATCTGGTTCACAAATGTACTTTAAGGAAGGAAATCTGCCATCCTTACCTGGGCTGGACCTGCATGTGATTCCAGAGTCACAGCAATGACTTTCAATTGCCTTTGGGCAACTAGGGATGGGCAATAAATGCTGGCCAGCCAGCAACGCCCACGTCCTACAAATGAATAAATAAATGTTACTTCCACAGCTGGGCACAGTAAGTCAAAAAAGGTGTACACTCAAAACTTCATTCAACAAGATCCTACTGCTATGCATCTGAAGTTGGCCATATTTCTTTTGTGTTATGCATTATTTCATACCATTGCATGTACAAACACCAGCGGGAGTTACTAGAAGGAAGTTGTACTTGTTTTGATATTTTTACACCTAACTTTAAAACTTCAGTTTAGAGAAGAAATTTCCATAATGCTGGATCACTTGCTTTGAAGCCATACTGTGTGGGAGGAAGATTGATGTCTTGGTTTGCCTGGAATGGGAAAAGATCAAATGTTGGCATCAACAATTACAAGAACTTTAAGAGGGTATTACCAAATGACATGAAGTAAGATTACCACCAGTATCTATTCCTCCGAAGGAAATAACTGCTATCACTCATAGAAAGTTTCAGACTTGTCACCTATCCTCATGTGCAGAGAAAGGTGATGGTCTAGTGGTATTATCGCTAGACTATTAATCCAGAAACTCAGCTAATATTCTGGGGACCTGTGTTCAAATCCCACCATGACAGCTAGTGGAATTTGAAGTTAGTAAAAAATATCTAGAATTAAAAATCGATTAATGACCGTGGAACCATTGTCAATTGTCGGAAAAACCCATCTCGTCCACTAATGTCCTTTAGGGAAGGAAATCTACTGTTCTTACCTGGTCTGGCCTACATGTGACTCCAAACCCACAGTAAATTAGTTGACTCTTAACTGTTTTCAGGCCACTAGCAATGGCATTAAATGCTGGCCAGCTAGCGACACCCATGTCCCACAAATGATTTATAAAAAAGCAATTACCTCTCAAGGCAATGCTAATCCTTGTTATGATCTTCATGTAGACATAACCATAACCATATCCACACACAAAAATATGGGTTGAGGATAATACTACTAACAATTCTCACCAGGAACTTAGTACATCTAACTTCCATCACTGCTGCTTGAGACTGCCAAACATGTTATGTGAGTAATACATCATATTCTGTTGGGAGTGGCTGGTAACTGACAGTTGTGTAAGATACCCATCCTTAAAGGTGCATGCACATCATATCAATACAGCCTTGACCCCATGTGAAAGTATCCATGGCTGCTTCAAAAGAAAGTTGTGAATTTATCAGTTTTGCAACCAAACCAGAGAGGTCTCCTTCTATTGCCCCTGGATATGTAGTCGATGGAGCTGAGAAGGATAAGGAGGTCTCACTGAAACTTACAGAATTCTGAAAGGCCTGCATAGAGTGGACATGGGAAGATGTTTCCATTAAAAGCTAGGAGCCAAGGGCACAGCATCTGAGTAAATTGCTGTCCCTTTAGAAGTGAGATAAGGAGGAATTTCTTCAGTCAGAAGGTGGTGAACCTTTGGGGTTCTACACTACAGAAGGCTGTGGAGGCCAGGTCACTGAGTATATTTAAGACAGAAATAGATAATTTCTTGATTGGTAAGGGGATCAAAAGTTACAGGGAAAAGGTGGGTGAATGGGGTTCAGAAACCTATAGACCATGATTGAATGGCAGAGCAGACTCAATAGACCAAATGGCCTAATTCTGCTTCTCTATTTTATGGTCTTAAGGTCTTATGGTCATTGGTGCCATGTAGCCATTGTCAAATCTACTTGAAGATATCCAACCAGACTTCCAAATTATTTGGACTTATTAGTATTGAGTATAATGGTTTTCATTATGTATCTAATGTTGGCATAGCCCACCTTTCCTGCGTACTTTTGGAAGCATGTTCTGACTCTTGCCTTTTATCGTGTTACTGTAAGGCAGAGTTGCTGAATTTCCTTAAGCAATGTTCTTTAGGTGTTACTGAAGCTCATTCTTTGAGATGATTATTTTCATTATGTAGTTTTGAGGGTGGAAAATGCTATATATATATGTTGGTCGCTCACTGTTAACTGAAGACTCAATAGTCCCCTGATGGGAGTAGACATATTGCAGCAATTGCTCTCCAAGATCTCCTTTGTATTTTTTTTTGATGGAATACTCTAAAGGGTCTGGAAATATAAAGAGCTGGCTGTTCACATACCAATTTGAATGATTATTCGGACATAACAATGGACGTGTCTCCTGGTTACCAGACACAGAAAAAAACCTTCTTACCACACTGGAGTCTGAACTAGTACAATAGCAGCATGCCACTGAGACTTCATATCAGCACTATTACTAAAAATAAATAAGGTCTGCAGCACAGTGGAGTGGAGTAGGCACAACTGACTCAATTAAATCCTGATTAATTCATGCTAGCTCTTGTTCGCGCAGGCCTATATACTGAGGAAATTGGTGACTAGTTCAGTAAACAATGCTCTTTTAGCCCAGTAGAATGAGAAAGTATATCAACTATTACCTACATTAAGGTATCTGATCAGTATTACCCATGTAACCCAATGGCGTGTGTCTGTGTGTGTGTGCGTGTGTGTGTATACAGGATTTCCTAACTGCGCTCACCCCGAAACCGGAAAATCCTGCCCCAGGTCAACAGACCTTTCCACAGTCTGCCCCTCACCTGCTGTAAGTCCCATGATGGGGCAGAATGGGAAAGTTCACCCCGTGTGTGTCCTCAAATTCTACAATTAATGAATTGGGTGAATGAGAAAGAATATGGACAGAACTTAGCAACACACCAACCGAGATGGCAAACACTTGAAATTCTGCGCAAGAGTTCAAGTAGTAATTAATGCTAAAAATGCAAAAAAAAGGGGAGAAGCTAATGAAAATTTTACATAACTGTGTGTGTAACATCTAATATTCATGAAAGCATTCCTTGTTTCAAGCCCGTCACATGATGTGTACAAGACAATGTAACCGAAAATCGAGTGCATTTTTAAATATCAAACAGCTTTGTCAAGTAGAGCATGAATATCGGGTTGTTATGGCAACTTAGGTAAAGCCCTGTTAAGTTCTCAGATACCAACTGCTGAAAAAGAAAAATTAGCCTACTTTAAAAACAATCAGTTTTACTTCCAAACCTGTCAGCGGAGTAAGATTGCGATCTTTAATAACCTTTTATAGAGCAACTGCGGCATTTTAAATGCAAACTCGTTTTTAATTTTTATACAATCCAATAAAAAGGACAAAAATTGTTGGTTTGTGAGAAGAATTTCCGCCGTTTCATTTACATGAATAATTCAGTCTTACAGGAATTTTCATTTCTATGTAAATTTATGACTTTTATTTAACTTATTAGATAGCTAAAAATAACGCTTCAAATGAAGCGATCAATTGAGGACAAAATTGTGCGTTTAAAATATATCAGGAAATGCATTTTAAATTAAGACAAACTAAGTTACTGCAGGAAGTTCCTCTCGCTGGTTCAAACCAGAAGAAATTCAACACATTTTCATGGTCTTCCTTAAGGCTACCTGAGATGTAGGTAGTGAAAGAAGTAACTGAAACAAAATACTGTTTTAATAAGGAAGAATTATCATTGATATTGGCTGAAATTCTCCCATCCCGCCCGTAACTGGAATTTTAGCGGGCGGGTTGCAGACAATGTGAAATCCCATTGATGGTCAGGTGGGAATTTCCAGCTTTTAGACCAGCGAGGTCAGAGAATTCCACACATTATCACAAGTAAGAAGCGATGTGGACATTGTCTTGTATCATGTCATGGAATATACTTCTGAGTGGGATGAATTTGTTGCGTGACTGTTTTGTGAACCGTACCGTCAGCACTGGGCGGCAGGTATAATTTGGGGTAAACATTGCTTCAGAACCTGGATTAATACATCAAATGCTGGCATTAAAATACTAAAGAGGCTCTGACTCTGCGATAAAATCGACGGAATTCTCCCGCCCCGTCCCCAGCAGAATCGGAGCAGGAGCGGGAAATGCCTTTCGTCCTCGGGCGGGATTCCCTGGTCACGCTCAAGCGAGGCTGTAAAATCCCGCCCAATAAGCCCGGTCCCATTGATCAGAATAGGTGAAGTTAAAATGGCAATGGGCAATAGGAAAGAGTACAGGAAGCACACGACCAAATTCCTGTTGCTTCCTGCCCTTCTTGGCCCTGATGTGGAGATGCTGGCGTTGGAATGGGCTGAACACAGTAAGAAGTCTCACAATACCAGGTTAAAGTCCAACCGGTTTATTTGGTAGCAAAAGCCACTAGCTTTCGGAGTGCTTGCTGCCCCTTTGTCAGGTGAGTGGGGGTTTGATTCACAAACAGGGCATATAAAGACACAAATTCAATTTACAAAATAATGATTGGAATACAAGTCTTTACAGGTAATCAAGCCTTAAAGGTACAGACAATGTGAGTGGAGAGAGCATTAAGCGCAAATTAAAGAGATGTGTATTGTCTCCAGACAGGACAATTAGTGAGATTTTGCAAGTCCAGGCAAGTTGTGGGGGTTGCGGATAGTGTGACATGAATCCAAAATCCCGGTTGAGTCATCCTCATGTGTGCGGAACTTGGCTATCAGTCTCTGCTCAGCGACTCTGCGCTGTCGTGTGTCGTGAAGGCTGTGACCAGGCATTCAGCCTCTGATCTTCGGATATGCGTTCTCCAAGGCAGCCTTCACGACACACGACAGCGCAGAGTCGCTGAGCAGAGACTGATAGCCAAGTTCCGCACACATGAGGACGGCCTCAACCGATACCTTGGATTCATGTCACACTATTTGCAACCCCCACGACTTCCCTGGACTTGCAAAATCTCACTAACTGTCCTGTCTGGAGACAATATACATCTCTTTAATTTGTGCTTAATGCTCTCTCCACTCACAGTGTCTGTACCTTTAAGGCTTGATTACCTGTAAAGACTCACATTCCAATCATTATTTTGTAAATTGAGTTTGTGTCTTTATATGCCCTGTTTGTGAATAGAACTCCCACTCACCTGACAAAGGGGCAGCAAGTGATCCGAATGCTGGTGGTTTTTGCTACCAGATAAACCTGTTGACTTTAACCTGGTGTTGTGAGACTTCTTACCTCCTGGCCCTGGCAGAGGAGCAGGATTAAAAGCGGCCCCTTACTGCATTTGACTCCTGCTTGGGCTGATAGGATAAAGGTCATTTCTCTCTCCTGCTGTACAGCTCCTGTGGGAAACGTGTGTGTGTGTGTGTGTGTGTGTGTGTGTGTGCATGTGTGTGTGTGTGTGTGTGCATGTGTGTGTGTGTGCATGCATGTGTGCGTGCGTGTGTGTGTGTGTGTGTGTAGTCTGTAATTCTAGCTAGGCACAGGGCCAAAGCACCAATGCTGCCTTTAAACTGGCAAAATTCACACTGATGCTGTAGGGCAGATTTTGTTTTGAAGGCTGGAGTTGAAACAGATTGGTCAAATGCAGCAGAGGGCATTTAGCTCCACAGCTGTTTGCGCTGTACCATACTTGGAAGAGCTTCATGCTGAAATCACACTCACTGAGCACACCACAACTAAACTGCAAAAGAAAGGTAAATTAATGAATCGTCAATCATTTATAAATAGCCCCAACTGGGTGGACTTTCAACAATGGTCCTCCTGATCCCCCACCATATGTTCAGTGAATTAGTGGAAACCTACAGAAATAATGGCCTGGATTTTACGGTCAGTTTTGAAGGAACGGTATCATTGTTCATCAAACTTACAGCTACCCATAAATGTTTCACAGAGCTTTAAACAGCAAATTGCCATCGTTGGAGATGATCCAGTGTGTTGCGTCTTACAGGGCATCTGTGTCCGATGTAAGTATGGCAAGAAACAGCATAACTATTTAACCAGTCAGACTAACTATCCTCACTGAGATAGACAGGACTGCAATGTGAGACCCTGCTCAAACCAGAACTGGAATGAGGCGGGTGCGATAGCTAAGAATAGTCCTCTCCAGCTGGTCTTCTGGCTCCTTGACTCTATTCACAAGGAGATAAAAGTTCAAGGTGAGGGGCAGGAGGTTTAGGGGAGATGTGAGGAAAATGTTTTTACCCAGAGGGCGGTGACGGTCTGGAATGCTGTAAGTGGAAGGGTGGTGCATAAGTTCATAGGTTCATGAAAGAGAGGAGCAGAGGTTGCCCCACATTCTTTAAAAAGTTCCTGGGCCTCTTATGCACTATATGATTCTATTCCATCTCTGGGCCATTTTTGTAGAGACAAGATTGGGAAGAGGGGTTGGGGGGGTGGGGGGGGGGGGTGGCGGGGGTAAGCGAGAGGGCTATCTACATTTATCCCTGAATTCAAATTCCACAGCTCACTGCTGCGGGATTGGAACTGGGATTTTCAGAACATGTCCCATGGTTTCATAGTCCAGCGGCAATACCACTACACCACTACCTCCCTCATAGGCTTTCCTCCTGCACACAGCTAGTCGCTGTCATCACTCATTTAAGGACTTGAGTGAGATTAATTAAAGAAGGTCTATTGGCTCATAATATCCAACTCCAGGTTCCCACAGGTGGCAAGGTCCAATATGAGCCTAGAAGTGGCCTCCGGATAAGAGACCAAATGCCTTCCCTAACTGCCTACAGGCTACCCTGTAGAGTGACTCCACTCACCACCAGGCATAGTGGTGGTGGTGGCCTGATTGCAAAATATGTTTAAAATTTAAACATGTTCAAGAGAGGGCGTCTCCATTCTTACGATCCCAGTTGATGTTACAACTGGGCAAGAAGTTTCCATATGGAACCCTGGCTCAAAAGGACCTTCAATGAACATGAAAAAAATTGATTATGATGCAATACTCCTTTACTCCCAGCAATAGCTTAAATATTACATGCAGATTGTAAGATTAAGGTGCATCACAAACTACATCTTAAGCCACAACAGTCTCAGTAAAACAAAGTCCCTTTTAGCACACACCTTGGCTGTGTTCAAATACACACACTCTGCTCTGAACCCATGTTAGTGTCTGATGATTTCTCCTGGAAATTTCCCCAGATGATTTTCACGTTTACAAATTCCTCTCCCAAAAACACTTGTTAAAATCTTCTCTCACAGAAATGCTTTCTCTTAGCAGTTTGCATTCTGAAATCCTGTCCAGGTTTTCCAAACGACACTTCTGAACAAAACTTCTACTCCACTTTGAGCTGTGAATCCAGTCTTGGCTTTACAATAACAACTTTAGGGTTTCTGCAGCTTAATTGTTGTACAAACTGCTCAAGGTTGCTCTAACCCTTGATTCCCAGACACTTATCAAAATAGCAACAAACTTTGATTTGCTTCTGAGGTCTGTTGTCCCACTTTAAATCTGGTTACTGCAATCGTCTCTTTAACTCAGAATATTTTGTTCACATTTCCTTGAATTCTTCTGACCAGTGCCTTGGTTTCTGTTCTCTTAACTGCAATTGTCTTAAGACATTCATTCTGTCCCAATTCCCTGGTTATTGGACTATAGCTTGTTCCTTAGGAACCATGCATCTTTGCAGCTCCCTGGCCATGTCCAGCTTCCTTCTGACAGAGTTGAGAGATGTTCACTCCCTGGGTGTCCTGTCTCTAACTGCAATCAAATTCAGCTAAAAATAAGACTTAAAAGCTCTATTTTACAATGTCCCAACCAGTTGCTAACCAACCACTGCTATGTTACTTACCCTTTCCTTTCTAAGCACAATAGAGTCACAGTTGGAAATGAAACACACCCCCACACATACAAACACCTTTGTCCAGCATGAATTTAACTATAGGTTCTACCCTTTCCAAGCACAGAAGCATTAAACACACTCAAAGCTCTTGAACCTATTTCTAATGTTTCCCAATACAAGTATAAATGAAAATGACCTTTGCTTTCCTGACACGATCTTGAAGCATCCTCTTCCTTACTTACCTAGAAACATTTCGGGCCTCTGTTTCCTGATCCAGGAGGGAAAATCCTACCCATAGAGTCTAAATCAGGAAGTATAAATTATAATTTTGTGAGGGAACCCATTACTGACAATTCTGAGATAAATGCTGGGCGTTGTGTTTATGCTCTGTGGAAGAAATGGTAGCACAATGGTTACGTCAAATGACTAATAATCCAGAATAATCATACAAAC
Organism: Carcharhinus amblyrhynchos; assembly: GCF_965287045.1. Lineage (NCBI taxonomy): Eukaryota > Metazoa > Chordata > Chondrichthyes > Carcharhiniformes > Carcharhinidae > Carcharhinus > Carcharhinus amblyrhynchos. The sequence continues at coordinate 27,336,739 of NC_137337.1, forward strand.
AGACATATATATCTATGAATTAGAAGCAAGTGTAGGCCACTCGGCCCTTCGAGTCTGCTCTGCCACTCAATACGATCATGGCTGATCTGATTGCAACCTCAACCCCACAATCCTAGCCCTTTCATTGATCAGTAATCTATACAGCTGTGCCTGAAACATGGGTTCAAATCTCACCACAGCAGCCACTGGAATTTAAATTCAATTAATAAAATTCAATTAATTAATAAAGAAATCTAGAATTGAAACATTCCACAAAACTATTATCAATTTTCAGAAAACCTCAACCGGTTCACTAATGCCCTTTAGAGAAGGGAATCTGTTGTACATACGTAGCCTAGTCTATCTGTGACTTCAGGCCCTCAGCAATGTGGTTGACTCTGAAATGGTCTAATAAGCTACTCAGTTAGAGTCATAGAATCTCTATAGTGCAGAAGGAGGCCATTTGGCCCATCAAGTCTGTACCTCTCTGACCTTGCACAGGCCCTCTCCCCCATCCTATCCCTGTAACCCATTTCTGATGGCAAATCCATCTAACCTACACATCTTGGGGCACTAAGTGGCAATTTAGCATGGCCAATCCACCTACACCTATTTGGACTGAGGGAGGAATCCAGAGCACTTGGAGGAAACCCATGCAGACATGGGGAGAACATGCAAACTTCACACAGTTGCCCAAGGCCGGAATCGAACCTGGGACCCTGGCGCTGTAAGGCAGCAGTGCTAACCACTGTGCCACTGTGTTGCCCAGCTGTCTAAAGCTGCTACAGAAAAGTCAAAGATGAATTAAACTGGACTCTGACATTGACCTGGACACCAGGAATGACAGTGGCACACAAAGCCCGTTTGATCCTATAAAGTCTTCCTTACTAACATCTGTGAGCTTGTGACAAAATTGGGAGAGTTCTCCCACAGACCAGTCAAGGAACAGCCCTACATAGTCATACTCATTGAATCATACCTTTCAGACAATGTCCCAACACCACAAACATCATCCCAAGTATGTCCTGTCCCACTGGCAGGTCAGACCCAACACTGGGGGGTGGGGTAGCAGCACACTGTTATGCTGTTTGGAGAGAGTTGCCCTGGTAATTGACTCCAGACCCCATGATGTCTCATGGCATCGCATCAAACATGGGCAAAGAAGCTTCCTGCTGATCACCAGGTAGTGCCCCCACCGCCACCCCCCCCCCCCCGCAGCCACCCCACTTTGTGGAGAAAGAAATGAGGGGAGGCAAGGGCAAAGAATATACTCTGTGCGGGGGACTTCATTGCCCGTCATTAAGCCTGGCTTGGTGGCGGCCAGACTGGCTGTGTGGCAATTGGAGAGAAAATCAACAAGAGGGAAAGAAACTACCATACCTGGCCCTCACCAACCTGCTAGATACAGATTCCTCTGTCCATCACAGTATTGGTAAGAGTGCCCATCACACACATTCCTTGTGAAAACTATAAAGTCCCTTATTCACATTGAGCATAACCTCCATTTTGCCACCATGCCAAATAGGGCAGATCCTAAACAGATTCAGCAGCTCAGAACTGGGCATCCATGAGGCACCATGGCTATCAGTAGCAATAGAACTGTATTCAACCACATATACCTCACTCTTCATTGAACCCTTGATAATGCCTTAATGGGTTGAATGGTAACAGTAGAGTGCAGGAGAGCATGCCAGGAGCAGCACCAGGCATACCTAAAAAAATAGGTGTCAACTGATGAAGCTACATCGCAGGACTATTTGAATACCAAATAATGGAATCAGTATGTAATAGATGGAGCTAAGTGACTCCATAAATCCAACAGATCAGATCTAAGGTCTGCTGTCCTCACATCCAGTAATGAACGGTGATGGACAATTGAAGGACTCACTGGAAGAGGCGCCATGAATATCCACATCTTCAGTGAGGGAGGAACCTAGCACTTCAGTGCAAAAGACAAAGCTGAACCAATACAAGCACCTTCAGCCACAAATGCCAAACGGATGATTCATTTTGGCCTCTTCCGAAGGTCTCCAGAATCAGTCTTCAGCCAATTCAATTCACTCCACGTGACATCATGAAACAGCTGAAGGAACTGGATACTAAAAATGCTGTGGGCTTTAGCATCCTAAAAATCATACTGAAAACGTATGTTCCAGAACTAGAGTGTCCCCAGCTAAGCTGTTCCACTTTAGTTACGCCACTGGCATGTATCTTGCAATACAGAGAATTGCCCAGATACGTCCTGAACACAAAAACCAAGAGAAGTCTAATTTCCCCATCAATCCCCTTTCAATCAGCAACAAAGTGATGGAAGATATCATGGACAGTGCTATTAAGCAGTATTTTCCAGTAATAATCGTAATAACAGTAATAATAAGTTTGATTCTGCTGGGGTCACTCAGCTCCTGAACTTATTACAGCCTTGGTTTAAATATGGACAAAAGAGCTTGAAAGCAAGATGAGAATGACTGCCTTTGACATTGAGGCAGCAAATGACTTTGTGGTATCAAAGTGCCCGAGCAAAACTGGAGTCAATGGGAATCATGGGGAAAGCTCTCCACTGGTTGGAGTTACACCTGCCACAAAGGAAGTAGGGTGCAAAAATGAATCATCCCAGTTCCAGACATCACCGCAGGAGTTCCTCAGGGTAATGTCCTAGACCCAACCATCTTCAACTACTTCATCAATGATATTCTCTCCATCATAAGATCAGAACTAGGGATGTTCACTGATGATTGCACAGCCTTAAGTATTGTTGGCAACTGACACTGAAGTGTTCAGTGTGCATAAGCAACAACTAGGTATGACATTTTCTAATATTTGTAAATTGCATTTGTCTTTGACCTTGTGTTACATGAATGGTTTTGTAACTTAGTCAACATGTGATGTTTTACTCTAAATAGCCTTGGGCTGAGAGCTGGCTAATGGGTTGCTTGCCTGGATGAGTGCGGCTCCAATAATAGTCACAAAGCTCAACACCATCCATTTCAAGAAGGAGGTCTTGTGGTGCAGTGGGAAATGTCCCTGCCTTTGAGCCTGAAACTCCAGGTTTGCGACTCACCCAGGATTTGATGGCCATGGAAGACGCATTCATTATGCGATCAAAAAGATTGAGTGTGACAACCTACAAATCGTTCCAAACATGCCAATGGCTGGTGGTAGAGCAGGAGAGATTCCTGGTCAGCCATGCTTGATGCACAGTGATGCCCCTCAAGCTATATAAGCCCTTGGCAACCAGAGACTAAATAGACTGGGTCTGTACTTGTTGGAGTTTAGAAGGATGAGGGGGGATCTTATAGAGACGTATAAGATAATGAAAGGGATGGATAGGGTAGAGGTAGAGAGATTCTCCCCGCTCAGAAAGGACAGCAGGACTAGAGGGCACAGCCTCAAGATAAGGGGGGGAGCAGTTTAGAACAGAGTTGAGGAGGAATTTCTTCACTCAAAGGGTGGTGAATCTCTGGAATTCTCTGCCCATTGAAATAGTGAAGGCTACGTCGCTAAATATATTTAAGACACGGGTAGATAGGTTTTTGACAGACAAGGGAATTAAGGGTTATGGGGAGAAAGCAGGAAAGTGGAACTGAGCCACTTCAGATCCGCCATGATCTTATTGAATGGCGGGGCAGGCTCAAAGGGCTAGATGGCCTACTCCTGCTCCTATTTCTTATGTTCTTAGTAGCAACCTGTTCCAGACATTACCATCTATGGACAGAGATGAAAGTCTGCCTTAGTGAATCAATAGGTGCAGAAAGAGAACTGGAATTGGAATCCAGTTCAAGGTAGCCTGCTTGATCCATGTCACATTGTAAGCCAACGCGTTATTTAAGTTTTGTTAACATGCAATCACTTTTTATTTCTGTTAGTTATTTCCTTCACATTAATAAATGTAGATCAGATGTAATGTACATAGCCCTTTGTGGAGACCGTCTCATGATGGTAGCATGAAATACTGAGGTGAAAGGAGAAGCTCAAGACCAAAGACATCTTAAGAACATTGTGATATGGGCATGCAAGAATGCATGATGGGTAATTTGGCCAAGGCAGAATTTTGCCAGAATTAGCAAGTTCAGAAAAACTGCTTAAAAATTGCACTTGCCTCAGAGTTTGAGAATGTCAAGCCCCTTTTTGCACAATAAGGGATAATAAATATATCTCCTTTCCACGGTTTTGGAGTTTGATAACACTGTTAAGGATAAAAAAAGTGGAGTCAAGTTGTGCCTGAAGTATAAGCATTGAAAGTGGCATAAACAAGAGATATTTGGAGAATTAACTGAACACAATGGGTGGAATTTTATGAGAATGATTCTAAGTGTCCAGCTAGCGTGAAAATGGGAGTGTTCCTGACCCGTTCTTTGGTGAGTTTTCACAGCCAATCTTCTGTACTTAATCTTGGAAAAAGTGGTCTAGACCATTTCTAGCCACTGCAGGCAGTAATCTGGGCTTAAATCACCAGCCAACCTGCAGAGCAGCGAATCAGCATGAGCAGCTCTCTGATTCTGCACATGCGCAATTTCAGCAGCAGGGGTCTGACAGACAGAGAGACTTTCAGGTCCCTACTGCTGCAGCCTCTCCATCACAATAACAGGGGTTCATGACTGATCATGTGCCTCATAACGCATGGACATTTAGTGCCTGCTGCTGCACCCCTCCCCCACCCAGACTGATCGCACTACCTCACCCTTGATCCAATGATGATACAAATGGCAGCACATCCCTACCCTGACCTCTGGTCCTATCATGTTGCAGAGTGACAGCAGGCCCTGCCCACTATCTCTGATCAGGCTGCCCCTCTCCCTCAGGTCCTGCCCCTTCAGGCACTGCCCATAGGTGATGCAGAGGGTCCATGTGCATGAATCACAAAAATTTGGTTGGCAGGTGCAGCAGGTAATTAAGAAGACAAATGAAATTTTGTCCTACATTGCTAGAGGGATGGAGTTTAAAAATAGGGAGGTTATGTTGCAGCTGCATAAGGTGCTGGTGAGGCCACACTTAGAGTACTGTGAAGAGTTTTGGTGTCCTTACTTGAGAAAGGATATACTGGCACTGAAGGGAGTGCAGAGGAGATTCACTAGGTTGATTCCAGAGTTGAAAGTGTTGGCTTATGAGGCGAAACTGAATAGACTGGGACTCTATTCACTGGAATTCAGAAGAACGAGGGGAGATCTTATTGAAACATATAAGATATGAAGGGAGTAGATAAGATAGAAGTAGGGAAGTTGTTTCCACTGGTGGGTGAAACCAGAATTATGGGGCTTGGCCTCAAAATAAGGGAGAGCATATTTAGGACTGAGTTGAGGAGGATTGTGAATCTGTGGAATTATTTGCCCAGTGAAGCAGTTGAGGCTACCTCGTTGAATGTTTCAAGGCAGAGTTAGATTTTTGAACAGTAAAGAAATTAAGGGTTATGATAAGCATGCGGGTAAGTGGAGCTGAGTCCATGCAAAGATCAGCCATGACCTTGTTGAATGGCGGAGCAGACTCGAGGGACTAAATAGCCTACTCCTGCCCCTAGTTCTTATGTTTTCCTTGCTGGAGAGAACTGGGATGGGCTGGATGAACCAGTAAAATCCCAGCCAATAATTTTTATTAGGAAAGGGCAATGATGTGATTGTAAACAAATTAAATGAGCTAAGACAGGTATTGCCTAATACGGCCCAAGGCTTGAACCAAAACTGTGCAAAGAAAGAGCACACAAAGACATTGTAGCTGCCGTGGATAGAGTGGTATAGTCAGGCTCTTCAAAGATGCAGACAGAGACCTTTTCAGTGGATTGATCACCGAGGCAAACTCCTCAGAGGGCTACAAAGTAGCCTGTATTATCAGTAAGTGCAAATACTTAATGTTTTAATAAAGGTAGGTCACATTTTGTGGAACAATATCCTAGTTATTGTGTGCCATTGTCACCAACAGTAGAGGCTAGAACATTTAAATCAGATAGGGGGCCTTACACCATCCAGCAACTTAAACTTTCTCTACCCCCACCAAAAAGCAGTGGCAGAAATGTGCATTATATCTAAGGTGCATTCCAACAACTCACCAAGGCTCCTTCGACAGCACCCTCCGAACCCACAATCTTTACCACTTGGAAGGGCAAGGACAGCAGATGAATGGGAACACCACCATCTGATGTTCCCCTTGAAGCTATATGCCATCCTGGCTTGGAAATATATCATCGTTCCTTCACTGTCACTGGATCAAAATCTTAGACTTCCCTTCCTAGTGGCACTGCGTGCAAGTACCTATACCACATGGACTGCAACAGTTCAAGAAGGCAGCTCGCCACCACCTTCTTAAGGGCAATTTGGAAGGGGGAACAAATGCATTCCCTGCCAGCAACATCCATGTTCCGTGAAAGAAAGACAAAATGTTTAAGTCAATGAGGTAACTGAAGTATTGCAATGCATTTGCCTAATGCGATAGTTGGATCCTTATATCTTTGTACCATTTTGTTACAGAGAGTTTGTGGGATACTATCCACTGTTGAAATGATGACAAGACTATGACATTGTGAAGCATTGGCTGATCTGATGGGTATTAAGGAGCCTAATGTCAATGATGAAAATGGATTTGAAGTTTAGTGCAAGTAATTACTTCACAATATCTCAGGACATATACTATCTGAATTGCTACTGCAAAGGATTTAATTTGTTACGGTTGTAAGGAAGGAATTGGAAAGGTTACTGACTGGTAAGCAATAAATGGATAAAGTTGCAAACAACACCAGAACCCATCACAGGATTTGGTGGCAACCTAATCTTAAAGGATTTGCTCCTGGGATGTTTCATTTTGAAAGTTATGGAAGTTGATTGTACTGATTGAAATGCAATTGCTGAATAATGTAGACTGGGTGAACGTTTTCCTCAAACAGTAGGAAATAATTGTTGTGGGAAACAAGTAATGTGAGGAGAATAAATTAATTAAGTAACCCTATCTTGGAAAACATATGAATGATGCAACTACATTCTGTGAATCAGAGAAATGTCAGTCCATGCCTACTTTAATTCAAGAGGATGTGTGATTATTTGGTAACTTTGGTATGTTATAATTGTGTTCCGACCAACCGGATTCAATTTTCATTGTTGCTTATGGGCCTTAATCCACATTATGGGAGTCACAATTTTATGGACTAGATGTAAATGCTCTTGAAAGGTGGATAAGAACTTTTCCACTGCCATGTGAAGTTACTTAAATGACCAGCCTTTTAAATATGATTTTAAATGTTGCTGGTGTCAGTGAGGGTAAAAATAAAATCTGTTCTAGCTCTTTCAGAGGGCCAAATGGCTTAATTCTGCTTTGATACCTTATGAACATATGATCTTTCATTAGTAGTTTGTTCAAATGCCCCATGGAATACTCAGGTGAGTTCCAAAATCTATAATCATTGCAGCAGGGAATTCCAAATTCATAGGTTTGGTGATAGCTTAAAAAAGCTATTAAGGGATTAGCTTTTTTTAATGTGGAACATGAGTAGAGTATTTTTTTAAAAGAAACTAAGCACTTGAGATTTATAAAGCTTTGAGTGGGCTTTCACAAACTGAAGTTATTTTACTATCCAACCTGTATAGTGAAATCTGTATTAGGTTCTTAGAACTTTGTTTTATTTCATCTCCAAGTGGCTCCATATGTCTGCCCAGGATGGATACTGGGTCCATTTAGATGAGTTGGTATGAGGGGTATAAGGATCCATGAAGCATGGGTGGAGGGACACAAGTTGGCATGAATTGACATAGACAGTATAAAGGGAGAGAGAAAGTTAGTCTAAAATCGTAAAATAATAAACACACTTTCTCTTGTTCAATGCACGGAATTGTGTTCATAGAACCTGAAACCGTTATGAGTCCAATCTCCAAACTTAGACCCATGCAAATTACTTTTGCAATGGAAACTCCAACTCTCCATGAGGACAATGGTGTCACAATACACCCATATTCGAAAAGGCTTTTCAGCGTAGTCTAGCAATCATAGACCAGTCAGTTAAACAACAGTAACCAGTAAGCTTCTAGAAACAATTATTTGGGATAGAATTAGTCGTTTCATGGAAAAATGCATGTTGATCAGATAGAGCCCACATGAATTTCTAAAGGAGAAATAGTTTTGACTAACTTGCTGGAGTTTTTTGAAGAGCTAACAGAAAAGGTCAATGAGGGTTATGCTGGTGATATGTTGTACTTGGAAAGCATTTAATATAATGCGACACAACAGACTTGTGAGATAGCTTATGGAATAAAAGGAACAATGGCAATGTAGATACACAATTGACTGACTAATAGGAAGCAGAGAGTAACAGTCAATGGATATTCTTACGGCTGGAGGAAGGTTTGTTTTGGAGTTCCCCAGGGATTGGTATTGAGATCCTTATTTTCCTGATATATATTATAGTTAGATTTTGGTGTGAAGAGGACAGTTTCAAAGTTTGTGGCTAATACAAAACTTGGAAGAATTGTAAAAAGTGAAGAGGTCAGTGTAAAACTTCAGAAGCATATAGACAAGTAGATGGAGTGGACAGATAGGTGGCAGGTGAAGTTCAATGCGGAGCAGTGTGAGGTGGTGCGTTTTGGTATGAAGAACTTGGACAGACAATATAAAATAAAGGGTAAAATTCTAAAAGGGGTGCAGGAGCAGAGGGACCTGGGTGCATATGTGCAAAGATCATTGAATGTTCAGGGCAAGTGGAGGGAGCAGTTCATCAAGCATGTAGTATTCTGGGCTTTAATAAGAGGTACAGAGTACAGGAGCAATGAAATTACAACAAACTTAGACAAAATACTAATTAGACCTCAGTTGGGAAATTATGTGCAGTCTGGACATCATACTATAAGGGATGATGTGAATGCATTGAAGAGAGTGCAGAAGAGGTTTACAAGAATGGTTACAGGGATGAGAAACTTCAGTTATAAGGATAGATTGGAGAGGTTAGGGCTGTTCTACTTGGAGAGTAGGAGGTTAAAAGGAGATTTAATAGAGATAGTTAAAATCATCAGGGGGCTGGACAGGGAGAAACTGCTCCCACTCATAAAAGAATCGAGAGTGAGAGGGCTCAGATTTAAAGTGATTTGCAAAAGGAGCAAATGTGGTGTGAGAAAAACTTCCTCACACGAGTGATTTGGGTCTGGAGTGCACTGCCTGGTAGTGTGGTGGAGGCAGATTCAATTGAGGCAGTTAAGGCAATGAGATGATTACTTGAATAAAACAACATGCAGGGGTATGGGGAAAGGCAGGAGAATGGCACTAAGGCACAATGCCTGTTTGGAGAGCCAGTGCAGACAAGATGGATCAAATGGCCTCCTCCTGTGATTCTGTGATGGAATCCCTAGGTCTTCTTTACAAAGTTAATCCACCATCTACAAGGCACAAGTCAGGAGTGTGATGGAATATTCTCCCCTTGCCTGGAAGAATGAAGATCCAATAACACTCAAAAAGACCGACACCATCCAGGACAAAGTATCTCACTTGATTGGCACTTCTTCCACACACATTCATTTCCTCCACCGCTGATGTGCAGTAGACGCAGTGCATACTGATCGTACTGATGGAAGTCACTAAAGATCCTTAGACAGCATCTTCCAAACCACAACTAGAACCACCTTGAAGGACAAAGGCAGCAGTTACGTGGGGACAATAGCAGCTGGAAATTCAGTTCCAAGTAACTCACCGTCTTGAAATGGAAATATATCACCATCCCTTCACTATTGCTGGATCAAAATCGTGGCACTCCCTTCCCACTGTGGAAGTACTTTCACCACATGAACTGCAGCAGTTCAAGAAACAACTCACCATCACCTTCTCAAGAACAATTAGTGATGGCCCAGCCAGTGAAGCCCACACCCCAAAAAATTAATTTTTAAAAAATTAACACAAAACATTGGCTCAGACTCAACTGTGCTGGATTGGTGCTCACGGAGTACCTTACAGACTGTCACCCATAAATATTTTGGGCAGAATTTTCCCCTTCCACCCACCACAGGAATTGTAGCATGCGGGGTGGGCCATGCAAAAATCCATTGACTTCGGGCAGGACTTTCCAGTCTTGGGGCGAGCACAATCAGAAAATCCTGCCCTTTGTGTATCCTTACAGTAGAAATGTATTCTCTTTTATCAAGTAGTACATTCCACAGGAGATTTTTTTTTAATTCATTTGCAGACAAGGGTGTCACTGGCTAAGCCAGCATTTATTGTCCATCCCTAGTTGCCTTTGGAGGGCAGTTGAGAGTCAAACACATCGCTGTGGCTCTGGAGTCACATGTAGGCCAGACCAGGTAAAGACAGCAGATTTCCTTCCCTCAAGGGCATTAGTAAACCAGATGGCTTTTTATGACAATCGACAATGGTTTCATGGACATCAGTAGAATTTTAATTCTAGATTTTTTTTATTGAATTCAAATTCCACCATCTGGCAGGATTCGAATCCAGGTCCCCTGAACATTTGCTGAGTTTCAGGATTAATAGTCTAGTGAGACTTGGCTATTGCTTCCCCTGTATAGTCGTGAACAGAGCAAGCAATAGTGAAGCTCTGCAATCTATTTGACTGAAGAATCTTTACTGAAACACTCATTTAATGCATTCAAAACCTATTCACCTGCACAATGTTAAAATTGTGCCTTCTGGGTCCAAATCAGGAAGCATAAAACAGCAAATATGAACTAAATATAAGTGAGATGTGTAGAAAAAAAAACATTGAGCAAGATAATCGGACAATGGAGGGGAGATAAACAGAAAAAGCAAAATAAAACCTTTTCACATTTCCAATGCTATTTTTTTCCAGAGGGAATGAGGTTCCACAAACACAGGGTAGCATTTTCCAAACCAGAGAGGTTGTTCAGAGGTAATCATGCCATTAAAATCTCAATTGTTCCAAATTGAATGAGCCCTCACATTCTCAGCCATTTTCAGTTGGGAACTCCTGAGTAAATGTCCTAAGTTCACACCAGTGCAGCTATTTCAATGTTGAGTTTAATGGCGAGGGCTGCTGACTATTGAGGAGTAGGGTATCTCTCACAGCAATTTATGAGTTTGTCTGCACTATCTGTATTCCAGAGGCTTCTGTCAGATTTTCTCAGTCATAACAGAGAGAACTGATAACCTCACTCTTGTAATCTTTGCAAATTCCAGGCCAATGCATTAAGCCTGATTATATATCTCTTGGAATAAAAACTTTGTTGTGCATTGTATCTTAATTTAAATTCACTTTGTAGTGTAAAACTAAAGGCTCCTGATTTTCTTTGTACTCTATGGATCACAGTGAGGATCATCTCACCACCTGTTTCTTAACATCTGTGATCCTGTACATGAGAGGAGAAGCAAAGGAATCATGCCTTGGGATATGTAGGCTATCTAAGCCCATCACATCATTCAACATCTCTGGCAAAGAGCCATTGACAAGGCATTTATGTTTAATCTGCACATAACCAGATGGACAGCTAAGTCCTGGCATGAAATGTGAAAAAGTCTTTGCATTTAATTTCCACTAGATTTGAGAAGGAGGAACTAATTCTTTGATGATTATAGATGGCAAATGGTTGTGGCTGACCCGAATAGAGGATGACAGAGAGCTAACTATAGGCACAACTAATAGAATATTAGTGCCAATAGTGCTGCAGTTTCTCCACACTGTGAGATATCGTGGTCTTCACCACATTCAGTGCACATCGCAGCATGATCCAGGAGCATCTATGACACTTAGAAGAACCATAGAATCCCCACTGTGCAGACGGAGGCCATTCAGCCCATTGTTTCTGTTCAGGTCCTTCAAAACAGCATGCCGCATCCCACCCTCTGTCCTACCGCCATAACCCTTTGCATGTACCATGGCTAACCCACTTAACCTGCACATGGAAATGTTGTTCAACTCCATGCCAGCACTTGTAGACCCAACCATGACACAGCATCTGATGGCCACTGTCTCAGCTTCTCTTTCATCACAAGAAGAAGTGGGCCAATGTATGAGCGCAGCAGTCGAAGTTCAAACTGAGGTTCTGAGATGTCTACTGGTTACCGTGCACACCCAGTTTCTGCTTTACTGGCTCAGACTGCTGCCATTCACAGTTGCGGATTCCAATACTCAAAGGGGCTTGCAGGGTCTCACAGCAGTCCGGCAAGTAGTGCTGCAGCCTGGTGACAAGGGATACATCCTCACAATTCGCAGGTTTTTTGGAGGACACAGCAGACATGGGGCTGCATGGTGGCATAGCGGTTAGCACTGCTGCCTCACAGCGCCAGGGATCTTAGTTCAGTTCCAGGCTTGGGTGGCTGCCTGTATGCAGTTTGCACATATTTTCCATGTCTGTGTGGGCTTCCTCCAGGTGCTCTGGTTTCGTCCCACAATTGAAGGATGTGCAAGTTAGGTGAATTGGCCAAGCTAAGTTGCCCTTTAGTGTCACAAGAAGTCACAAGAGGTTAGAGGGATTGCGGGGTAAATGCGTGGGGCTATGAGGATAGAGCCTGGGTGGGGTGCTCTGTTGGAGAGTTGGCCTCCTTCTGTACTGCAGGGATTCTGTGATTCTATGACATCACTGATTTGAAGTCACGCTCTGGTGAGTAATGGGGAACTCCCCCTGAGTGGTCCAGGCAGGGAATTTTGGTTTGGAAAGCCATGTTCCATGACCTTTCGGGGGTATATGGCTCTCATTGTATAAGAACAGTCCACATGTGGTCAGGTGATGAAGAGAAATCATGAGCCATGTGTAGATTGAGCATCCCTTGTTACCAAACAGGTACATAACATAACATAACATAGAACATCACAGCCATCTGATTTGTCATGATAACTCGAACTAGTATCCAGCTGATTGGCATAGGTTAAAGCAATTGGCTGCTGCCAACATAATGGGCACTCACCAACATGACGCTTTCTGCAATGCACCTTGATGAAGAAGTTAGTGCTGTCCATACCCTGCTCTGCAGCTGCAGATGTGTTAGGATGCAATGGCACAGTTCAACGACTATCTTCTTGGGGAATCCTAGCCATCTCAGGCATTGCCCTTGGCTGAGATGGAGGTAGGATTAATGCTTTCTGGAAATCCTACATGGGTAGCTTTGGTTGAAAGTCCTCCTTCTCTGCTCACTAATCTCCATCTCCCCCTTGTGTCGCAGTCCAGGAGGGATTACAACTATAGCCCCCACGAGTGACAGCAGGCGTTAAAAACTCCTCCCAATGCTTTGCAAAGTTCCAGCAATGCTCCCTCTTACTCTGACAACATGTGTGAATTCCTCCAGCAACACAGTAGGAGGCGGCACGGTGTCACGGTAGTTAGCACTGCTGCCTCACAGCACCAGGGACCTGGGTTCGATTCCTGGCTTGGGTCACTGTCTGTGTGGAGTTTGCACATTCTCCTCGTGTCTGCTTATATTTCCTCCAGGTGCTTGGTTTCCTCCCACAGTCTGAAAGATGAGCTGGTTAGGAGAATTGACCCAAACAGATGCCAGAGTGTGGCAACTAGGCAAATTTCACAGTAGCTTCATTGCAGTGTTCATGTCAGACTTACTTGTGGCTAATAAATAAGCGTTAAAAAAAAACTTTACACAGTACTTCAAATTCTGCAATAGCAGAAGAAAGTCAAAAGATTGTGTCATACTGATGTCTTTAAATTGTGCTGATGTGTCCTTCATGCTGCTGAACACATGTTCAGCTGGGAGGGAGGGAGTTAAAATCGGAAAACCCGGATTGTTTTTCAAATCAATTGTTGGGCACTGATTGAAATCACAATCTGCTCACCCTGCATGTTTCTAGTGCATGCATAGCAGACGTGCACTATCACTCTTACATGCATGGCAATTGGCATAGGCTGCAACAGAAGCTGACAGGAGTGGATCGATCACTATTTTCAGCAGATTAACATTCCCACAGTGTCAAATCTACTGATGCTACAAAACCTGATGTCTTGCCTTCAATTGGCAATTAGCTACAAAGGTGTTTTACTGTTTATCGCTCATTCTTTCACTTCTGTTGGGGATAAAGGTCAATGAAAAATCTTGAATCTTTACTGACAGTTGCTTAAGTCTCCAACTATTTCTCTTATCAGTGCCTGTTTCCCCAGTGAATGATCACTGTTTTGAAAAGAGTTGCTATTTGCCTCTCTCTATCTGCAGGTTCTAGCGGGGCAGGAAAAGATTGATATGCCAGACAGGCACTTCTCACGAGATTAGAGAGGGCCTCACCTTGCACCACCAGAATATCTGTGAAGTAATAATGTCAAACGGAATACTGCAGGAATATTTGTTTAAAAAGTTATCTTACTGTAAAACTAACAAAGGAACACAGACTCAGAACTAGCTTGCAATGATTGACTCCCTTCACAAATGCAAATTCACTGGTAAGAAAATACACATATCGAAAGAGTATTCTATGATTCTCTCAATTATAATGCAATCAGATGGAATGTTAGGTGTCAAGTTTTATTATTATCAAGTCTCTAGCTTGACAAGCAAAATTGACTATTTGATTTGATTTATTATTGTCATATATATTAGTATACAGTGAAAAGTATTGTTTCTTGCGTGCTACACAGACAAAGCATACCGTTCATGGAGAAGGAAAGGAGAGAGTGCAGAATATAATATTATTGACATAGTTTAAGTGTAGAGAAAGAACAACTTAATGTGAGGTAGGTCCATCCAAAAATCTGATGGCAGGAGAAAGCTGTTCTTGAGTAGTTAGGAAGTGACCTCAGACTTTTGTACCTTTTCCCCGATGGAAGAAGGTGGATTAGAATATGTCCGAGGTGCGCGGGGTCTTTCATTTTTCTGAAGCAGCAGGAAGCATAGACGGAATCAATGAATGGGAAGTTGGTTTGCGAGATGGATTGGGCTTTGTTCACAGCCCTTTGTAGTTTCTTGCGGTCTTGAACAGAGCAGGAGCCATACCATACTGTGATACATCTGAAAAGGATGCTTTCTATGGTGCATCGGTTGGTGAGAGTTATAGCAGACATTCTGAATTTCCTTAGTTTCCTGAGAAAGTAGAGGCATTGGTAGGCTTTCTTAACTATAGCGAATAAGCTGGCCCAGGTTTCAAGGATGAATTGAAAAAAATCATTTCTGTAGAAATTGAACAAATGCCTTAATCATAAAGTTGTTCCTTTCATCAAATATAGGAAATCAATCAGGGATGTTCTATTAGGATTCAAATAAATAAAAAAAATTATATTAGGAATCAAACAAATCAAAATAAGTAGCTATTAATTACAAATTCCTCTAAAATTTACACTGTAGATCTGAACATAATTCGAATAAGACATGATTCACTTTAGATTTCAAAACTAATGAGTCTCACACACACTGGCAGATAAAGTAACGATATGCGTTGGATATCCTTCCCTTTTTAAAAATACTATACCACAATGTATAAAGTCTAAATGTTGAATTCTGTATAAGAAATAAGGACTAGCCATCTTTTTGCTTCTGGTTTTATCTATTTTTGCAATGTATGCTTTTCATATAATGACCAAACTGCATGAATGCTAATTTTAATAAACTTTTGTATGTTCTAAAATTTAATTTGTCTCATTTAGTCTTCTGTATCAATAATTCAAGGAACCAATGCCTATTCCCTTTTGGTGAAGGAATATTTACACACCGACCCGCGTAATATCCAGGAAAATTAGAATCTGGCTAAAAACTAATTAAAAATAAGGTTTACAGGGAGAACATAACAACCATGGTTTATTCTTTTCCTTTGAGTGGAGGTTGTTTAGCCTCAGTGGACCCAGTTGTGGGGGTCCTGCCTTCCTCTGGCTGAAGTTAAGGGGTTTTAATTGGGAGGCACCCCCGATACAGAATAGCCATGGATTGGGACTCGGTTTGTAATATAGCACATGTACTGTCCCAGAAACTCATGCCTAGTTATGTCATTTGAAACATGTATGTGAAGAGACTGTGAATGAACTGTACACAGGTGGACATGTATCAGATGCTAGCAGCTTTCCCACACATCAGGCCTGTGGCCCAGTTTCCATTGGCTTCAGGCCTCCCACTACTGCTTTTGTTCCATGCCAAGAATTTCCAGGCCCCTCTCCACACCATAGGTGAGCCCCCAGTTGGCACTCCATTGCGCTGGTTACTCCTCCAAAAAATAAAACAGACAGATTCTGCAGCAAGGAAAATGAAAGGAAGAGTAACCAGTCAGTAAATTATGCGACCTCCTCTTGACCTATCAGCCCCAGTGTGGTTAGCAATGGCGATTCAAGATGAGTGCATCTGGAATTTCTAGCACCAATACGCACTGCATCCCTTTTTTCTATCCAACTAATCATTTATTCAACAAAGCTGTCAAGTTTGCCAAACATAACTTGGTCGCTGTACTTGATTATGCATCTCAAACTGCCCAGTAGATTGATCCGAATTACATGATGCCATCTGCTACCGCCTCCGTGTCCAGTCTGCTGATCAGGTTCTTTGATGTCCACCCTCTACAGCTGGCTCTTGCAGTGATGCCCAGGCACTTTAGCCTGTTATGACATGTGCAACTGGCACAATCCCAGGCACAGGATAATCAACTCTGTATTACACAAATTCAGTGGCAGGAAACACTCCTCAATCTGTCATTTTGTTATTTAAATCTGGAAAAGACACCAATTGAGTGGGAATGTCCCTTCAGTCTTTAATAGTCTGTATAATATTACTCCACGTAATGCTGTATTTAGTTTGGGTGGATTACATTATGTAGATGTGATGGCAGTAAATTATCTCATGTTAGATTATTTCCATTTGCAGTTGGTAAAGATCGAAATAACTAAAACCTCTAAAACTCAGGAAGACCACGTTATCTGACAACGTTAGAGTGAAAATCCATCTGAACAAACAATTTTAAAAATTGAAGACTTTATATCAGAAGCTGAAAATGAAACAACTTAAAAATAAGAAAAGCACCATTGAGTAATTGGAATTATGTGCATCTGAGAATGTGCTGGTGATATCGGGAGTCGCAGAGACATAGTTTCATATAGACAACTTTTACCAATGCACCATAGAAAGCATCCTTTCCAGATGTGTCACAGTTTGGTATGCCTCCTGCTCTCTCCAACACCGCAAGAAACTACAAAGGGTTGTGAACATGGTCATGTCCATCACACAAACCATCCTCCACTGAATCCGTCAACACTTCCCACAGCCTCAGAAAAGCAGCCAGCATAATCAAGGACCCCGCAGACATATTCTCTTCCACCTTCTTCTGTCGGGAAAAAGATATTAAAATCTGAGATCATGTACCAACCAACTCAAGAACAGCTTCTTTCCTGCTGCCATCAGACTTTTGAATGGACTTACCTTATATGGAGTTGATCTTTCTCTACACCCTAGACATGACTGTAACATTACATTCTGTACCTTCTCCTAGGGATCCTGTTGATGTAGTACATCAGGACTTCTGGAAGGTGTTTGATAAGGTGCCACACAAAAGGTTAATTCATAAGGGATTAGGGTAATTTATTATCTTGGATAGGTGACTGGCTAATGGACAGAAGACAAAGAATCAGGATAATTGTTTTTTTTCTGGATGGCAAGAAGTAACTAGTGGGATGCCACAGGGTTCAGTCCTTGGCCCCCAACTATTTACAATCTATATTAACAACTTGGACATAGGGATAGAAGGCTCTATAGTCAAATTTGCAAATGACGCAAAAGTAATGGGACAGTAAGTTGCAATGAGGAAATAAGAACCTTACAAATGGGCATAAATGAGAGTAGGCCAAAATGTGGATGATGGAGTTTAACATGGGATAAGCATGAGGTCATGCATTTTGGTCAGAAAAATGAGAAGGCGACTTATTAAATGGGGGAGACTTCAGGGTGCTCCAGTGCAGAGGGATCTGGGTGTCCTTGTTTATGAGTTGCAGGAACTAGCATTAAGGTACAGCAGATAATAAAGAAAGCGAATGGAATGTTGGCATTTATAGCTAAAGGAATAGAATATAAAGGTAAGGAAGTATTGTTGCAACTATACAAGGCATTGGTGATGTCACACCTGGAACATTGTGCACAGTTTTGGTCCCCTTATTTGAGGAAAGATATAGTGGTATTGGAGGCAGTTCAGAGGAGGTTCACTAGATTGATTCCAGAGATGAGGGGTTTGTCGTATGAAGAGAGATTGATCAGTTTAGGCCAATAGTCTCTGGAATTTAGAAGAATGAAGGTAGATCAAATTGAGGTATACAAGATGATAAAAGATATGGATAAAATAGACATGGAGCGGATGCTTCCTCTGGTGGGGCATTCTAGGATGTGTGGTCATGTGTGGGGGGGCGGTTTAGAACGGAGTTGAGGAGGAACTTCTTCACTCAAAGGGTGGTGAATCTCTGGAATTCTCTGCCCGTTGAAGTGGTGGAGTCTACCTCGCTAAATATTTTTAAGATGCGGGTTGATGGGTTTTTGATAAGCGAGGGGATTAAGGATTATGGGGAGAGGGCGGGAATGTGGAACTGAGCCACGACAGATCAGCCATGATCTTATTGAATGGGGGGGCAGGCTCGAGGGGCTAGATGGCCTACTCCTGCTCCTATTTCTTATGTTCTTATGTTTATGTTCTTATGTTTTAGGATAAGGGGTAGCAAATTTAAAACAGAATTGAGAAGGAACTACTTCTCCCAAAGGGTTGTGAATCTGTAGAATTTGCTACCCCAAAGTGTGGTAGATACTGGGACAGAGAGTAAATTTAAGGAGGAGTTAGATGGATTTTTAATTGATAATGGGTTGAGGGGTTATGGGAGAAGGCAGGAAAGTAGGGATGAGGAGCATATCAGCCATGATTGAATGGCAGAACGGATTCAATGGACTGAATGGCCTAATTCCGCTTCTATATCTTATGAACCTATGAACTTTCCTTCTCTATCAATGATATGTTTTCTCTGTATAGCACACATGAAATGATATTCTTCACTGTGACCAATACATGTGACAATATCAAACCAATACAAACCAGGAATCAAATATTTCAGAAAAGGATAGGCGGGTATGAGTGCCGTTAATGGATATATAACAGAGGAGGGCATGACAAAATGTGTGGGGCCAGTGACACAGTGAGAGATATGAATGAATAAATCTGTGACTTGGAGCCTCCGAGCTGGCCTTTGATGTGGGCCAGATGTGAAAATGCATATATAAATTTCAGATAATTATACTTAGTCATCAAAAATAATATCCGTGCCAGCTGTACTATCAGCCACATTAATGAAGGAATGGTTATTAATCACTTGCGGAGGGAGGGGAGAGAGAGATTACAATACATGGAGAAACCATCTCGAGTTAACTAAATCAAATAAACAAAACCTTTTTAAAAATTCATGTAAACTGCAGCTCAACTGGAATATATGCTAGTAAATAAAATTATTCCAAATTCTTAAGACAGTGGAACTTGTTTCCTTTTACTTTTGACTTGCCATGTTATTGAACTAAACTGAATATTCTTATTTACAATTCCAAGGTCAGGATAATAAATTTCCTTATAATTTTGTGCAAATATTTCATCATCGTGTAAGTGATAACCCTAAAAAATTGGGATTCTTGCCATAATAAGTGTTTCTTTTATGTCAAATAATTGTTTTAGCATTACAAAGATTTATCATGCACAGGAAATGAATTCTACCGTAATCCCATCATCCTACATTACTGAACCATAGAAAAGTACATGGGATCAAATCTCACTGTACAATTAATCACTGTAGCTGATGTCGTCACTATTGCATCAAAAGCAAATGTACTTGGGCAAGCTGTAAATACTGAATAGTTATACAGGCAACATTCCCTACCTCAGTTTAATCCCTTTCCTTGTTTCAATTTGGAGCCTCCGCTATTTGGTTTAGCTTTGATTGCCTTTGGCCTGCCTCTACAATGCCTGTGACTTTAAGAAATGTATTTTTATTATGTTTCTTGTAAGGGATATGTTTAAAATTCAGCTCTCTTTACACAATGTTGATTTGTTTGATCCAGGCAGCTCACATGCAGAGAATGCAGGCAAATGATTGCTTTTAGCTGGGGATATGTTTGTTTAAATCTGAGTTCATGAATTTTTGTTCACTTTGTTTTCTTCTCCTGGGGTTTCAGAGTTGGGTTTTGATTAGCTTGATTGACAGAGGCAGAGTCATGTGAATGGGCAGAGTTAAGATTGTAGGGAAAACATAGACAGTTTGCTTTGACTTTAAAACAAGCAGTTCCTGTCTGGTCCTGAAAGAAGCAAGAGGTATCTTTCTGTCTTTCTCTCTCTCCCTCTGTTTGGGGCTGTCAGAAGACAGGTGTATTTCTGTCTCTCTCTCCAGAGATGTTCAAAAGCTCTAGGGCTATTAATAAGTATAAATACATAAGCCTGAGGTTACTAACTTATGTTGAAGAGGGATTTTAAGTCTGTATGAGAAATATTGCTTGAATTGAGACTAATAGAAATAGGTTATCAGTTAAGAATTGTACCTTGTCATGTTTAAGTATTGTTCAAATGTTAAATGTTAAGCTAATTCTGGTCACCCTATTATAGAAAGGATATTATTAAACTAGAAAGAATACAGAAGAGATTTATTAGGATGCTCCTGGGACTTGATGGTTCGAGTTATAAGGAGAGGCTTGATAGACTGAGACTTTTTTCTCTGGAACATAGAAGGCTGAGGGGTGACCTTATAGAGGTCTATAAAGTAATGAAAGGCATGGATCAGCTAGAAAATCAATATCTTTTCCCAAAGGTAGGGGAGTCTAAAACTGGAGGGCATAGGTTTAAGGTGAGAGGGAGGAGATACAAAAGTGTCCAGAGGGGCAATTTTTTCACACAGAAGGTGGTAATTGTCTGGAACAAGCTACCAGAGGCAGAGGTAGAGGCGGGTACAATTTTGCCTTTTAAAAAGCATTTAGACAGTCACATGGGATATGAGCCAAATGTGGACAATTGGGACTAGCTTAGGGGTTTAAAAAATGGGTGGCATGGACAAATTGGACTGAAGGGTATATTTCCATGCTGTAAACCTCTATGACTCTATGACTCTGTGACTCTAATTCATTCATTATAGTTAAACTGTATTGCTGAAATGATTTTTTTTGATAAATGCTTCCTAGTGTGTCAGTGAAACACCTTATCAGCACACCAATGCTAAAATGTAAAAAAACTGTTGGGGTCTAGTCAGGCTTCATAGTATACTTTGGGTTTCTGCTCTGGTATCCTAACACTACATATATGTAGCCTTTGGAAAGGCAGATAAACGCTGAAGAACTATTTTTCCCAGCAGAATTAGTTTGCATTGCCTGATTGGCAGAGAGACAAAATCAATCGTGGAAGATCACTGACCAGATTTTCACCTTGAGGAGATTTCCCGATGCCGCGATACTGCCTCTTGGCTGACAGTGCTCATTGACATTATTTTCATGATGGTGTTTCACAGTTGGGCTGGAGTGCGGTCCACTGCCTTGGGCAGCAGGTCTAAGTTGGGAAGACGGTAGGAGATTCCCAGGTGATCAGGTAGAATGTCTGCCTCTATTCACTGAGAATTCAGCCCAATTCTGGAATTGAGTGTTAGGCCCGCTAACCCTTACATCCCTCGTCCCAGCTTGCCCCATGACACCCTCTACACCCCATACCCACCTCACCCTCATACCACCCATACTCCTTCCACAAAACCCCGTAGGCCTCTCACCCCTCCATACCCCTATCACCTTCCCCATAGTCTCCCAAAGCCACTCTTAGCAACATATAAATGTGATTACCCGTGGCTTAGAGTCTGGAACCATGCTGAAAGTAGGTTGCCAATTCCACATCTTATAATAAAATGTTGTATAATAAGTTTTTTTTAATACCAGCCAAACTCCATGAAAGATGCAGTAGGTCTGAAATA
Organism: Carcharhinus amblyrhynchos; assembly: GCF_965287045.1. NCBI lineage: Eukaryota > Metazoa > Chordata > Chondrichthyes > Carcharhiniformes > Carcharhinidae > Carcharhinus > Carcharhinus amblyrhynchos. The sequence goes on from NC_137337.1 coordinate 27,358,518, forward strand.
CCTGCTCTCACAATGACGCCAGCAATTTCAGGACATCAGTGCGTGGGCTCACAGTCTGCCTCATTATCCTACACCACTTAAAATTGCCAGTGCTGTGCTGTGCATGCAACTGACCAGCGCAAAACGCATTGAAATTAGTGCATTAATTATAAACCACACTCACTCAGACCCAAAAACAATTTGGGGGTATCTCCAGAATCTAACTGGAACGTTTGATTAAAAACTGAAGAAAAGGCCTCAGTTCAAAGATGTATAACTCCCGTGCTGAACACTATTGGGATTGCTTTCTTGCTCAGTTTTAAAAAGTATACATATATTTGTTGGTTTCTAGCAAGTACTACCGTACCCATTCGGGTATCACCCTACGTTAGGCCACGACATTAGGGCACATCCTACTCAGTGCACAGGCATCAGTTGTAACAATAGCCTTTAAAGCACTCACGCCACAGAATTTACCACATGAACATCAACATACATCACACTCCATCGGCGTCCCAAAACCGGAAAATCCTTCCTGAAGTCAATCGACCTTTGCATGGTTCATTTCTCTGCCTGCTACAATTCCCATGGCGGGCAGGACAGAAAAACTCCCCCCTACAATCCTGTACGGCCACTACGTACAATTGTTAACTCAAAACTTTGATTGCTAATTTCATGCCTACAAATCACAATCCATCAGAAGACACAAAAAGGGACATCTGCAAAAATATCATGGAGCTTGGAAGATGCATTTAGCCTAAAGTCAACCTCTCCTAATTATTCTGTCACCATGATTATATGGTTCTTCTAATCAATTTATTACTATAAACACAGTAACCAGACCAACATCACCAGACCTGAAGACATAGATGAATGACTTTCACACATTTCTTCAATTCCTTATCCTTGCCTAGACCTACTTCTCAAAGCCAGCTGGCTTAGCAAAAAAAAACTCTTTAACCCACTGTGTGCCACTCCCTCAGACAGATACATAGATAGTGTGAACCCAGATTCTAACACGTACTACCATACCCATTCAGGTACCACCGCAGATTAGGCCACCATGTTAGGGCAAATCCTACTCAGTTTTCTGTGGTATCACTGCTCCTTTGCTCCATGCCACACCCTCCCACGCAGTGAAATCCTTGCTGAGACTGTGCAGAAAGCTAGTAGCAGTCCTTAACTGACTGCTGGTAATCAAAATCCCAACCCCTGTCCCTACTGTGGCTCTGAGCATGTCATAAATGAACAAACAATATCTAAGTACACATATGACCTGCTGTAATATATCTTAAAAGTGATATTAGCCTGACATCACTAGAAGGGAAATGTGTCATGGCATCCAGTTTTAGTTTCACTTGCATTGAGCAGAGCACAGACACAGTTCTGATCCCTTCAAGCTCTATACCTATGTATAACTGTTCTCATGTAGATAGTCTTAATAAATGAACCCACTATGTATTTACCAAATGCCTTAGAAGAAAAATCCTACAGTGCAGGAGGAGGCCATTCAGCCTATCAAGCCTGCACTGACCACAATCCCACCCAGGCCCTATCCCCATAATCCCATACATTTACCCTAGCTAGTCCTCCTGACACTAAGGGGAAATTTAGCATGGGCATTCCAACTAACCCACACATCTTTGGACTGTGGGAGGAAACCTGAGCACCCAGAGGAATCCCACACAGCCACAGGGAAAATGTGCAAACTCCACACACAGTGACTCAAACCAGGAATTGAACCCGGGTTCCTGGCATTGTGAGGCAGCAGTGCTAACCACTGTGCCACCATGCGGCCTTGTGAGCAATTAGCCACTTGTGTCTTGTACAGTAAATAATCACAAGGTTATCCAAAATGACCCATATCAGCAGCTTTAAAGAAGCTCAGGTACTCAGGCTGCCTTCATTGTAAGTGATCCATATTCTGAGGATATTTTGTGTAGATTTGACAATAGGTAGAAGTTTTGAGAACCTCAGAACCTTCAGCTTATCGATCTGGTATAAATTCTTCAGGAAAATCGTTGTGTCGACCAATGCTGTTCCGTCTTAAATTAGTTTGCTGAAAATCGCAGAAAGATTTAATTCTGTTACATAGTCTTGCATCAACTTGTGTTCTGGTAGAAATATTTACACACAGCCAGATTCAAACATGCTTATGCTGAAAATAATTAAGCACTAACTTGCCTTTTAATTGGCATTGATGTGCTTGCATTGCAATTATTTTTAAACAAAGTGAATTGGAGATCACCCAACGTAAAACTGACAGGGCTGTGTCAGTCATACATTTTACACCTGATTTCACAGGAGTCAATTAAAAATAAGAAAAATGTTGATTTATATAAATAGCCCTGTCCAAGACCTCAGGACTTCTCCACGTGCCTTGCACATTACCGCTGGAACATTAGGAGAACAATAGCCATTTTCACACACTAAACCCTTACTAAACAGCAACGTGAGGATGACCAGATACCCTATTTTAATTATGTTGGTTAAGTGATCAATAGAATCCCTACAGTGCATAAGGAGGCCATTCTGCTCATCAAGTCTCCACCAAACCTCCAACAGAGCCTTTTACCCAGTTCCACACCCCACCCTGTTCCGTAACTCCAAACATTTACCCCACTAATCCCCCTAAACCTGCATATCTTAGGACATTAAGAGGCAACTCAGCATGGCCAATCCCCCTAACCATCTTTGGACACCTTTGGGATGTGGAAGGAAATCAGAGCACCTCGCGGAAACTCACGCAGACACAGAGAGAATGTGCAAACTCCACACAGACAATCACCTGAGACTGGAATCAAATCCAGATCAATGCCACTGTGAGGCAGCAGTGCTAACCACCGTGTCACCTCAATATTTGCCAGAACACTGGGGAAAACCCCTTGCTCTTCTTTGAGACAGTGCCGTAGGGTCATTTAATGTGCCCCAGTGAGAACAATTGAAGATCTCATTGGAAAATGGCATCTCTGACATTGCCACATTCCACAGTAAGAAGTCTCACAACACCAAGTTAAAGTCCAACAGGTTTATTTGGTAGGAAAAGCCACTAGCTTTTAGTGGCTTTTGCTATCAAATAAACCTGTTGGACTTTAACCTGGTGTTGTGAGACTTCTTACTGTGTTTGTCCCAGTCCAATGCTGGCATTGCCACATCATTGCCACATTCCCACAGTCCTTCATTGACAGCATTGACCTCCCACAGTCCAAACATGTGCAGGTTAGGTTGATTGGCCATGCTGAAATTGCCCCTTAGTGTCCTGAGATGTGTAGGTTAGAGGGATTAGTGGGTAAATGTGTAGGGATAAAGAGGTAGGGCCTGGGTGGGCTTGTGGTCAGTGCAAACTCGATGGGCCAAATGGCCCCTTTCTGCACTATTGGGTTTCTATGTAGGGATTCTATGACATTTTGTGCTCTTTAGTTTCTGAGGTTGGACTTGAACCAAAATGTTCTGACTCAGAAGAATGGGTGCTATTAGATCAGGTAGGGTGTAAGAAAATGGAGGATCTGATCCTATCAATATCTTGCCAGGCTGGTTTGGTTAAAACAACCAGGGAAAGAACCAAATTTTAAGTAATATATTTGTGGACATTCTCACAGCAAGGGAGCATTTAGGCAACTAATGTTGAAATTGTCTGCTTGTTTCTCAAGGTTTGGCTGAACCACCAGTGGTGTGTTTACTGAACATTTCTCAACAAAGTACTTGTATGATGTTTTTCCGATTGCTGAAATAAAAGACAAATTATTTAATTTCCTTCACCGTAAAGCAAACCTCAACAGGAACAAGATGTTTTTTAGATTAACTTTATTTTGCTTGAAGAACTATTTTTATCGGTCTTCTAAGCAGGACAATTTTTTTGCCTAATTTGTTCTACAAAGGCAATTAACAAAATTGATTGCTGCCTACTTGTCACAATATTGATTGGCAGAGAGTCCCCTGTGAAAAACCACATTGTCGACTGATGCTCAAACATTAAACATGGAACTCTCTTGGGTGCCATTGTCAACAGGAAGCCCATTAGCCCTGCACAAAAGTTTCAATCAGTCTATGCCACAGTTGACTTTAGAGAACTGATAACAGCTTAGAAGCTTATTTTTACTTTGACCTGAGGATTTGGGTGAGGCTGGTAAAGTAGCATTAATTGTCCATCTCTATTTGCCCTGAGAGAATGAGGGCCAACCACAGAGTGAAGATCTGGAGTCGTTAGGACAAACAGGACAGGGAGTTACAGATTTCTATCTGTGATGTACATTACTGAATCAATTGGAACAACAATCCTAACTATATATATTTAGGCTACCATCAAGACACTATTGAAACCATTACATTGTTGTGCATATTTGTAACAGAAGCAATCAGATTAAATGAATAGGATGGGGCCTAAAAGAGCAGATTTTACAAACTCAATGGAAAGAGATAGCTTGATAAGCTGTATGAACGTTTCACAATCCATTGCTCCTCATGGTCTTACACCATACAAGTATCTCACTGAAGATTGTTGGGTAAACACGGTGCTGGTGGGCATGTTAACTGTTTAGGCCAATTTGTGACAGAATGTTTGAACCCAAAATGACAAAAGTGATGTTTTGTGGTCACAAATGTTCTGCATGATTCACTATAATAATGTCAAATAAAGCCAGAAGTTAATAGATTGAACTATTAAGAGGCGAGGTCGGGAGGGGAAGAGAGCCACGTAAGTGGAGACATCAGAAGCAGAGGGGAGCAGCATGGGAGAATGAGACCTGGAAGGTGAGTGGTGTAAAAGGCAAGTGGAATAGAACAACATGAGGACGAGATGGTGTTCGAACTGAACGGGAGGTAAAACAATCATGTCATCACAAAGAGTCTAATGGAGTGCATTTACCGGCAAGCTTTTAATTTAAATCAATCAACTATAAATTAATTGATTAATTAATGAAAAAAACAACAGCCTATTTGATAATTTCATATAATTACAATCACTGTTCAATTAATTAATCAGATCTGTGGGCTAAATTAAAATTAATTAGCAAAGGATTGTAATGGTTCTGAATTACTCAGTGAATTAAATCTAAGGTATTGAGGGAATAAGAGTTAAATAAAACACTTAAGTTAACTGCCGAGAAAGTAAAGTGACATGTCAGCACATGGGAAGCAACTGATTGGTGAGGAGCAGTGAAGCCTATTTATTGAAGTCTTCGGTTCATTTCTGCGAAGTCAGTTAATAGTCTAACAGATGGACGCAAGGCAGGACATCTTAGTTCCATGAAGTACATATCCTGTTCATGTGGCATCTTCAGGATGCTTCTCACTTCCTGGAAAACCACATATGCAGCAAGCATCGCCAGCAGAAGCTCCAGATCTCAGGTCTTTAGTAGAAATTGGAGTCATTGCGAGGCAGTGGTGAGGCAGATAACTTAATGTGTCACATGTTTCTGATGTGGTCACCATGCAGCTTAAGGATATGGAAGCAGCAAGGTAATGGGTGACCACCAGGCAATTAAGGACAATGTCAGCCTGGGGAGGGATTCTCCAATCTCGTCTATATCCACACCCGCTGTCAGCAAGAATGGAGAACTTGGCACTCAATTAAAACTCCGCTGCAGCACTGGGGAATCCCAGCCACATGTGAGGTTGGAGGCTTTTAGCATTTATTCGTGTGTTAAAACCCTGGTGAGATACTTGTAATAGGACAACCCGGGGAGCATGGGCTACAGCAGGAGAGGAAAGAATGGAAAGGGTGAAACAGACTGCCTGACTGTAGTATCTACACTCACTGCAGGAGACAAACAACTGCAAATAACCACATCTCAGATGGCACTAACATGCCAGGTCAGAACACCCCAGGTCAGAACTTTCCGAGGTTACGGCAACAAAATGAAAATTGATATCACTTATCGAGACTTCACAATGTCTAGAGGAGCCATTGTGCCTTTGGAAAGCTGATGAGGTATCAGAGAGTTGGGGAGAATTAACACACTGTTGAAATTGGCTTGATAACTACAGTGCTTTGATATTGCAAACAGGTAGACAGGATATGTTTAGAAAATAATTAAAGATAAAACACACAGGACAATGGATCAGCATAATGTGATCAAAATAGATCACATTAAGTTTATTAATAAACTTACAGTAACAATATACTGACCTAATCAAAATGTAGCGCTTTGTAATGTGAAAACATATAAAAATATGTAAGCACCTATGATGGTTAGACTAGCTTAGGAACAAGCTGGAAATACAGTTTTAAATACTACTCTCCCTCATGAATGCTGAATAAAGCCATTTTTGTTGCAGTTCTATATGGTGTCAGAAGACTCAGTTTGTTCATTCTCTCCAACATGCCTGAATCCAGAACCTTGTGATTCGGACTGCTAATTAACTGAATCACATCTGACACTGTTCTGATGCTTTAAATGAGGAAGGCAAGCAAGTTCATGAGCAGACGGCGAGTGAGGGGAAATGACACTAAGATGTCTTGTTCACAACCATCAAGAGGGCCATCAAGTTATAGGCTCTTCCATGCGTACTTGGGCATTTCAGAGGGCTTGTTTCACTTTGTAACAAATTAGTATACAGATGCACCTACTCCTCCCCAGTGGCTCCAGCCGGTATTTGGGAGAGGGAGGATTCTTCCCGTAAAAGTAACGATTCCGCAGCATGGAATTTTGATGCTGAATTCTTGTAAATCCCTGCAGGAGACATTTGCCGTGTCAGGCAGTCTGCAGGATGCACATGTATTGAGAAACTGGCAAATGCTGACTGTAAAGGGTGGTGCCTCCATCACCTGACAGGCTGCTGAGGTTACATGAGGTGGCCTACACCAAATGTGCCACTCGTAGACATCAGCGTTTCCCAGGTGTGTGCAAGAAGATATTTTCATCTTCAGATGCTATCCGGCATAACAACACGGTTGTTATGGTTACAAAATGCTGCCTCACAGCGTCAGGGATCCAGGTTCGATTCCAGCCTTGGGTTACTGGATGTGCGGAGTTCTCATGTTCTCCCCATACCTGTGTGAGATTTTGATTTATTATTGTCACATGTATTGGGATGTATTATTGGCACAAGTATTGTTTATTGCACCCTATTCAGACAAAGCATACGATTTATAGAATACATAGTGGAGAAGGAAAGGAGAGGGTGCAGAATATAGTGTTACTGTCATAGCTCGGATGTAGAGAAAGATCAACTTAATATAAGGTAGTTCCATTCAAAAGTCTAGTGGCAGCAGGGAAGAAGTTGTTCTTGAGTCAGTTGGTACATGACCTCAGACTCTTGTATCTTTTTCCCTCCAGGTGCTCCAATTTCCTCCCACAATCCAAAGACATGGATTGGCCCTGCTACATGTTTCCTTCGTGTCCCAAGATGTGTAGGTTAGGGCAATTAGTGGGGTAAATACATGGGGTTGCAGAGTGGGCCTGAATAAGATGCTCTGTCGGAGAGTCAGTGCAGACTCAGTGGGCCGAATGGCCTCCTGCACTGTAGGGATTTTATTATTCTAACATAGCCAGGGAGAGAGCGAGATGTGAAATAAAAGTTCACAGTTGTGGAAAGGAAATGCACAATACCAACCACGCATCAAAAAAACAAATTAATAGCGCCCAACACTCAATACACAAGATGATCATCAGCAACTACCTGTAGTAATATTCCTTAACATAGTGTGTGTCTTAAGGTACTTCATAAAATTGAGAGCTGGGATCAGATAGCAGGGGAACAATGAGGAAGGAGGTAATAAAACATGATGCAGCAGATAGATTTTGAGGAATCTTTTGCAGACATTGATGGTAAAGCAAGGGTAATGGGAGAGACATCAGAGTTTAGTTCCAAGAAAGCTGAATGCTCGAATACCATGGTTGTGGCTATGCAGATTTTAAACCAGTATGCCAATTGACACCATTATGGAGAACAAAGCTCCAAAGGCAAACTTGCCCTCTGTCTTTGTAACAAAAAGAAAAGGGGAGACTGATCTATGAAGTTAAGAGTTATTTTGGAAAGTTTAATTAAGAACTATTGTGGAGCATTGAAGCTTTAAGAAATGCATAATGAAGCTAATAAAATTTCAAGGAGCTGTGGACCAGGTATTTTATCACTTCTCTGTAAATGTCTAAATGACTAAGGATGTGTCGAAGCCTTTAAGATCACTAATCAGTTTCCATGCACGTTGGTGTGTCCTTTATCTAATGGTTGTATTGAAGTCTTTCTCTAATTAAACTTCAAAAGATTAAAACAACAAAGGTGTTATTTTAACATCATTAAAGTGGAACTTATTTTGGAGTGAAGTGCACGAAGACACTCAGAATTGCGAAATTATTCATCCATGTATTGCAAAAAAAATGACCAATTAGTGTAATCACCATCTCATATCAAACCTCTCATGTGTCTTTCCAGAATTTAGCCTGAACTGACGAAGTTTTTATAGCATCATACAATCCTTATAGTGCAGAAGGAGGCCTTTCAGCCCATCAAGCCTGCACTGACAACAATCCCACCCAGGCCCTATCCCCTGACACTAAGAGGCAATTTAACATGGCTAGTCAACCTAACCTGCACATCTTTAGATTGTGGGAAGAAACCGGGCCACCCAGAGGAAACCCATGCAGACATGGGGAGAAATTGTAAACTCTGCACAGACAGTGACCCAAGGCCAGAATTGAACCTGGGTCTCTGATGCCGCAGTGCTAACCACTGTGCCACCATGCCACCCCTGTATAGTATAATTCTGAAAAATTACAAAATAATAGACAAGTATTGGGCCCAAAATTCCAGAGCCCTGCTCCACGGGCTGAATTCCCAGCTATCCCAATACCCAAAGACACATATCCTGTGCCACATTGACAAGGACATTTGTAGGGCCAGGAGGAGGCCAATTCTGCTACAGTGCTTCCATAATGCCTGAGCCAATGCATCTCTATTCAATGCATTGACCCACCTCTGTTCTGCTTGAGATTCCTCGATGTCTTTCTTGGGCCAAAGCTAAATATTAAAACTTTTCTGTTATAAAATAAATCCATTCACCTGAAGGAGAAATGAGGTCCATATAAACTTTTTTTTTAACAGTAAGGAATTTGCGATTGTTGTTTCATATCGACATTGCTGAGAGCAATTCGAAATTACTCAGAAACAGCAGGCTTGGATCATGTAATGTATAATGTCATCACAATCTCATTATGTCATCATAATCTCATGGTAGCACTGTGGTCAGCACTGCTGCCTCGCAGCGCCAGGGTCCTGGGTTCAATCCCAGCCTTCGATCACTGCCCGTGCGGAGTCTGTACATTCTCCCCGTGACTAAATGGGTCTCCTTCGGTTGCTCCAGTTCCCTCTCACAGTCCAAAGATGTGCAGATTAGGTGGATTGGCCATGCATGCTAAATTGCCCCTTAGTTTCCCAAGATGTGTAGGCTTGATGGATTAGTCATGGGAAATGTATGGAGTTATGAGGATAGGGCAGAGTGATGGGCCTGGTAAGATCCTCTGTCAGAGAGTCATTGCAGACTTCGTGGGCTGAATGGTCTCCTTCGTCTGCATTGTAGGACTATTCTATGATTCTATGAATAATTTTAGTCAGGAATGAGGGCACTTCACCCAGCTGTCAGAAATGACAGCGGACTATTAGTTCTGAGGTGTAGTATTTTCGCAACTGAGTCAAGTGGGCAGGAGATGCTGGGGAGGGGAGGAGGGCCAGATGTCAGGAATGGCCCAGACCACTGAAGAAAATGTGAAGGTTATTTTAATCCCACAGAAATTCATATCTGTTTAAAATTCCCAACCATTATCAGGTGCTTAACCCTGGTGGAAGGAGATTTAACTTTCCACTGATACATGAATTAGCTGGTCATAAAAAAATTTAACAAATTGATTTACAAAAGGAATATATTCCATTCATCACATCATTCCAGAGTTTGATTTGGAATCTTTCTAAGCAGGGAGGACGTGAGCTTTGATTTTGTGAAGTTTTTGACGAAGCTTTAGGAATTCAGTGATGTTTATTGTTGTAAATATCTAATTTCCTCTATGTGGCGTCTTGCTGCGCAAAAATTTGATTGTCACATTTGCCTGCAAAACAATATAGACAACTTAAAATATGTAATTCCTTGACCTCTGGATCCTCTAACGATGTGAAAGCTACAGATTTGATGTCGGCAATTGGCCTGCACTTGCTTTATTGACACAGGACTTGTGCCGAATTTGCCATAATTCGCAATGGAGGAATGCATTGAAATGTCCATTGATAGTTCTCCAGCCCAAACCCATGTGTTTGACTCAGTGAGTTGGACTCCGGTGGCTGCACTTTCGTATGATTTTGTGCCTTATTATTAAGAGCGTTTCCACTAGAGAAACTGGCAGAGCAAGCTGAAGGAACAAGCACAATCAATTTTCTTCCTTGGGCAGCCTTGGGAGCTGCAACACTTCATCCTTGAAAATTAATTGCTGCCTAAAAACATCCTTCACACTATTGGTCACACCACAAGCAAGAACGTTGCATCTTGCAGTATGTTTTGCCATCTCTGTTAACAACATCCACCTGCATGCAGAGCCATCAAACCTTCATGATAACAAGGTGATTCTATCAGTTGCCTTACATCAGTCGTGCATTGCGGCATGTGGAGCAGCTCTAAATTGCTAGTTTTCTCCTAATTCATTCAATCAGGTTGCAGGGAACTCTAGCCCACAGGAAGAAAGGCATTTGAGGGACCTCTCTACCAAAGGACCATTATAAGTCTTATTCCTTACATGGAACTGCCGCAGAGGGTGGTATGGTAACCCTGTGGTTAGCACTGCTGCTTCACAGCTCCAGGGTCCTGCGTTCGATTCCCGGTTCAGGTCACTGTCTGTGTGGAGTTTGCGCGTTCTCCTCATGTCTGCGTGAGTTTCCCCCAGGTACTCTGGTTCCCTCCCACAGTCCAAAGATGTGCGGGTTAGGTTGATTGGCCGTGTTAAGAAATTGTCTAGGGATGCGTAGGTTAGAGGGATTAGTGGATATAATATGTAGGGATATGGGGCTTGAGCCTGAGTGGGATTGTGTTTGGTGCAGACTCGATGGGCCGAAGGGCCTCTTTCTGCACTGTAGGGGTCTATGAAAAAAAATTAGTACTTTACTCTTGCCAGGGAAACTGGTAAGGTCAATGGCAGCAAATGCCATTACCTTAGGGTCTCACAGTCACATAGTTAAAGTAAAGTTTATAAAGTTTATTATTGTTACAAGTAGGCTTACATTAACATTGCAATGGAGCCACTGTGAAAATCCTCTCGTCACCACACTCCAGCACCTGCTCAGGTACACTGAGGGAGAATTTAGCACAGTCAATGCATTAACCAGCACATCTTTCGGAATGTGGAAGGAAACTGAGCATCTGGAGGAAACCCACACAGACATGAGGAGAACGTGCAGTCTCCACGTAGACAGTGTCCGAAGCCGGAAATTGAGCCCAGGTCCCTGGCACTGTGAGGCAGTAGTGCTAATCACTGTGCCACCATGCTGCCCTTGTGCCACCGTGCCACCTTAGTTATTCTGGAACCTCTGTGAACAAGCTTCGACACCTCACTCTGTCTCCTTAATCTTAACAGTGTTAATCCATTTTTAGTTAAAGCCCACATTTCCTGCAGATCAGCAGAGCAACGCAGAGAAGGAGGATGATGATGAGCAGAAGGGGGAGAACCACAAGCAGGAAAGAAGAGAAATAATCGTAACAATGACAGGGAGGATTGGAATGGAGGAGTGGGAGCTGTGAAAGTCCACTTAACCCATCAGTTAAATCACGTTTTGTGTCCCGCTGTCAATAATCGCTCCCTTCAGGGTGGGGGGAATTAGGTAGTATCGTGAGGATGTGCACCAAGTGATCTACAAAGCTGAAATGAGCCAGAAGAATGCAATGTAGCTGAGAATGTGTCACCTTCCAGCTTAGGCTGAAGAGTAGGCTACTTATTGCTTCAGGACAGGAGGAGAGAGAACTCATAAAAAAGCAGGATATACAAGGAGAATCACACATCGTGCAGGCTCTGAGGTCAATCTCATAATGATCGGTATGAGTTTAGAGTCCACTGTCTTCACCTGTGGCCACATCAGGGAAGCTTCTCCTTCAATGAAAACTCAAAATAGCGTACATGCCAGTAAGTCAGTGCCTCCTACTCCTCCACAGGAGACTACAGATCTCGTGGCAACAGGATAGACAGCACACTGCATAGCTCCCAGATGCTGGGGGCAGTGGGTTCTTACAGCTCTCCTCCATATGGTTCTGTTTCCTAAAGTAACCTATTCTGAAATGTTCAAGCCTAGGCGTGGATTGTAAATTTGTGCAAATAAGAACAGGTTACAATGCTGTAGGATTAACAAGTTCCTGCCTTGTCCAACCTTTTCATCTTGTTGGGGGGGGCCAGATTTAAAATTTTCCTTATACTGTGGGGGCCGATTAACAAATCCTGGAAAGATAAGGGCCGGAATTCTTCCACTTCACCTGCAGCTGGGATTTCCCAGACCCGCTGCACCGAACAGCACTCACTCACTCACCCTCACTCACTCACTCATTTACCCAATCACTCACCCTCATTCACTCAATAACTCACTCACTCCCACGCTCACCCACCCACCCACTCACTCATCCTCACTTACTCAATCAATCACTCACTCCTGCACTCACTCCCACACTCAGTCATGCACTCACTCACCCACCTACCCACTCACTCACCCTCACTCATTCACTCACTCACTCATTCACCCACCCACCCACTCACTCATTCCTCATCCTCATTCACTCACTCACCCACTCATTCACTCACTCACCCTCACTCACTCACCCTCACTCACTCACTCATTCACCCACTCACTCACTCAGTCACTCACCCTCATTCACTCACTGACTCAGCCAGTCACTCACTCATTCATTCACTCACTCACTCCTCCACTCACCCACCCTCACAAACTCAGCAAGGGGTGAGAGGGGATAGTGAGTAGGTGAAATGAAAATTGAAAAGAAATCTGTAGCAAGGCCTTAGTCTGGGCCACCAAAGGGGAGCACCAAAGTGGGAGCACCGAGGGGAGCACCAAAGGGGGAACACTGAGGGGTGCACCAAGGGGGAGCACTGAGGGGTGGGGAAAGGATCTGAGGGTGGGGGTAAAGCAGTTGGAGCACGGGTAAGTGTGGAGAACTCACTCATAGTGAACCTATCAGCAGCAAATGTAGGAGACGAGCAGCCTGTGATTGCAGGAGCAATGCCCTGCAAAATCTTCACCCTCACTGACCTGTGTCAGAGTCGGTGTTAACCATTGCTCCAGGGTCACAGGCAGAGGCTTCATGGGCCAGGGGTTTGGACAAGCCTGAGCTAAGGAATATTGCACAGCCAAACCTGACTTCTTAGCTAGGGAAAATGTCCCTTCAAGAGTTTACCGATCCTCTTGAGGGTAAATAGAAGCATCTGGTTGCAGCCCTCCTTTGATGTTTTCCAGAACACTGTAAGTGGATTCATCGTTATGTGAACAGGGTTGTTAATTGCAGGCATGAATGAAATTATATTTCTTTGAAGCATTTAGGAATGATGTTTCTTTTATGGGATGTGGGCGTGACTGGCAAAGTTAGCATTTATTACACATTCCTAATTACCCTTGAGAAACTGGTGATGAGACACCTTCTTGAACCACTGCAGTGCACCTGATGTAGGTACCCTCACAGTGCTGTCAGGGAGGAAGTTCCAGGATTTTAACCCAGTGATGATATTTCCAAGTCAGGATGCCCTGTGACTTGGAGGAAACTTGCAAGTCCCATGGACCTGCTGCCCAGGTTTTGTGCCCGTAGCCCCTGGCTTATGAGGACAGTTTGAATAAAGTAGGATTGTTTTCACCGGAAAGATGGAGGCTGAGGGGGGACCTGATAGAGGTCTACAAAATTATGAGAGGCATAGACAGGATGGATAGCCAGAAGCCTTTTCCCAGGGTGGAAGTATCAATTACAAAGTGGAATAGCTTCAAGGTAAGAGGGGGAAAGCTTTTGGGAGATGTGCAGGGGAGGTTTTCCATGCAGAGAATGGTGGGTGCCTGGAACATGCTGCCAGAGGAGGTGATGGAAACAGGCACATTAGCAACATTTAAGAGGTCTCTGGATGGATATATGAATCCGGAGTGGATAGAGGGATAAAGTCTGAGTAAGTTCAGAAGATTTCTTTTAGTTTAGTTCGAGCATCGTGATTGGCGTGGGCTTGTAGGGCCAAACTGTGCTGTACATTTCTTCGTTCTTTGTTCTCTGCAGCTGTCAATCAGGTGGCAGAATCTGAATATAAAACTTAAGATGCACCAACATTTGGTGGAAGTTCCAGAGGGTATCCGTCCCCCCACCCTCAGACTGCAGAGGAGTCCATTCAGTTCACAAGAGCTGCCATTCCCCTCTCTTCAATGTGCTTTGTCTCCTCCATCAGGGGATTACGACTCCCTTTGAGAATCAGACCCAACAGAACAGTGAGTAGATGCAGGATATTTGCTCAAGCCAATGCCATTACGATGAGCTCAAGGGAGCAGTGGCAAGGCAAGAGGTGCCTGGAGCTTCACTCTCATCTCACTCTCAGTCAAGCCGTGAGACAAATCCAGATTCTCATTAGTTTCAGATAATATTCCAACGCGCAGGGGTCTCTCAGACCACTGAAAAAGCAGCTGGTTCCGTCACTGTGAGGAAAACATACACCCTCAACATTCCCCACTTTGTCAGATGAAGAAGAGAATGGGAAAATAGGAACTTGTCCATTTTGGCAGGAAGCGTGGAAAAGTAGGACATTTTTTGAATGGAGAAAGACCACAAAGCTTTACAACGCAATGGGAATCTCGCTGTCCTGATGTGTTTTTTTAATTCCATTTCAGCCATTGTGTAACCTTTGATTGTAATGACATCAGTCCTGCTGTTAAGATTGAATTCCCCTTTTGTGCCCAGATTTGAACCAGTGGCTTCCTTCATTAAGTAGCCCACTGATTCATTGTGCACCTGAACATGATGTGCACGCACAGCAATCTTTTCAACTGCTCAAACCCCTTCAAAATCAAATTCAGGTGTTCCAAAAATGTAACACAATATTCTCCAATCCCTAAGTCTCCAAATGCAAAAGAATTCCATCTCTATTCCTGTCAATAGGGGTGGCACGGTGGCACAGTGGTTAGCACTGCTGCCTCACAGCGCCAGGCACCTGGATTCGATTCCCAGCTTGGGTCACTGTTGTGCAGAGTCTGCAACATTCTCCCAATATCTGCATGGGTTTCCTCCCATAGTCTGAAAGACATGCTGATTTGGCACATGGCCATGCTAAATTCTCCCTCAGTGTATCTGAGTAGGTGCTGGAGTGTGGCAACTAGGGTATTTTCACAGTAACTTCATTGTCGTATTAATGAAAGCTTACTTTTAACACTAATAAATGAACTTTAAACTGCCAAACACTATCTTTCTGCTATGTACTGCACCCAATAGGACGAACCCATGCTAAGTAATCAAATCAAGAGATAAAGGGAGGAAGCCCTGCCTTGGAGAGACAGATTTCCCAGCAGCAAAGTGCTGCAGTCCACTGAAACATTTGTTCAGGAGGACGTTGGAGACTAAGTCGGGTAAGATCAAAGGTTCCCAGGCCGGGGGTTAGGGCCTAGGACACTATCCTGAAAACTCCTGCAGTGCTGTCTTGTGGCTGTGAACATTGGCCTCCAATAACTACAAATACCTTGTGCTAGTCCAGCCCATGAAGTGACTTTCCCTGACCTTATTTGTGTTCCTTGATACCACAATCAGTCAGATGCTGCCTGACTATCAGGGGCAACCACTCAAACCCCTGAGCTTATTAGCTGCGCTAAGTTGGTACCATTCTTATCACTGAATCAGAGTTGTGGGTTCAAACCCCAGTCCTGAAATTCAGTGCAAAAATATAGGCTGACAGTCCAATGCAGCAGCACTGAGGGAGTGCAGTGCATCAGGACATAGGAATTAGGAGAAGTAGGCAATTCAGCCCTTCGAGCCTGCTCCGCCATTCAATCAGATCATGGCTGATCTTTTCCTGGTTTCAAACCCACCTCCTTACCTGTTCCTGATATCCATTTAACCTGTTTCTTTTTCATCATATCTATCTCCTCTTGAAACCAATTAATGATTCAGACTGCACCGCGCTATGGGGCAGCGAGTTACACAAATTCACCACCATCTGCGAGAAGCAGAACTCACTTTTAAAAACCATCTCTCAACCTATGTCGATGACCCCTTGTCCTAGATTGACCCACAAGGGGAAACGTTTGGTCATTTACTTTATCAATCCCTTTTAATTTTTTTTATACTTTGATCAGATCCCCTCTCATCCATCTCAACTCCAGCGAGTATGAGCCCAAACTGTTTAATCTCTCCTCATACGTCAATCCTTCCATCCCCGTAGTCAATCCGGAGAACCTCCTCTGAACTGCCTCCAATGCCACACTATCCTTCCTCAAATAAGGAGACCAAAACTGGACACAATACTCCAGATGTGGTCTCACTAACATCCTATACAATTGCAACAATGCTTCTCTACTTTCATACTCCGGTCCTTTTGCAATAAATGCTAACACCCCATTTCCTTCTCCATTACATGCTGCATCTGCATACCAGTTTCCTGCAATTCATGAACATGGACACCCAGATCCCTCTGCTTTGACGCATTTTGAATCTGCTTTCCATTTAGATAATAATTTGCCTGTCCATTTTTTGACCAAAATGAATAAGCTCACACTTATCCACATTAAACTCCATCTGCCATTCTCCTAACCTTTCTGTATCCATCTGTCAAATCTTTATCTCCTCTTCACTGCCTGCTTTTCCCATCTATTTTAGAGTCATCCACAAATTTTGTTATGTTACACACTGTCCCTGCCAGCAAATCACTTATATAGATTGTAAATAGTTGACCCCTGCAGCAGTCAGTCCATTAATAAGCCAGAGAAGGACCCACTTATCCCAACCCTTTGCTTTCTGTCAGTCAGCCAATCCTAAATCCAGTCTAGTATTCTACCTCCAGTCCCCTGCGATCTCACCTTCTGGATCAATCTGATGTGACACCTCGTCAAACTGTTAGACATATCATATTATGAATAGGATGTTAAACCAAAGCAATGTTTGTCCTTTCAGGTGGATGCATGGTGTTGTTTGAAAGAAGAGTAAAGGTGTTATCTTCAGTGTCCTGGCCAGTACTTATGCCTCAATCACTCCTTCAGAGTTAATTATCATGGTGCCATTTGTGGAAGCTTGTTGTGCACAAATTGGTTTCCGTCTTTTCTACATTACAACAGTGACTGCACTTCATAAGTTCTTCACTGGCTGTAAGGCACATTGAAACATCATGAAAGAAACTAAAGTTTTTTTTTCCTCTTTTATCTCTTGGTCCATGTTTTGGCCAAGTTTGTAATGGCCTCTGGAGCTGAGTGCCCCTTGAAAGCTGCATTGCAGAGTGGGTTATTGGTGAGTTTGTGCTGCTTGAAAGCTCTGTCAATGATACAGTCCATCACTTTGCTGATGATTGAGAATGTATTGAAGCTTCAGTAATTGGATCTGGTTTCTGGATAGACATATACCAAGGCAATTTTCCACATTGTCAGGTAGGCATCAGTTTGGGAACTGGAAAAGTTTAGCGAGCAGTGCAGCAGGTTCTGGACCACACGTTCCCAGGACGGCTATGCTGCTGTCAAATCCTAGCTTTTACTGCAGCTAGTGAATGCAGCCATTATTTGGTTTGTGTGAAGTGAACCCAGTTGGGTGAAGACTGGTGTCTGTGATGTCAGGGATCTCAAGCGGAGGCCAGGTAGGAATTTGTTGCTGAAGATGGTTGCAAAATGTTTCAGTCGTACCTTTTGCACTGATGTGCTGGGCTCGGCCATTGTTGGGGATGGGGACGTGAACGGCACTTTCCCCAGCAGTTAGACATTTAATTGTCCACCACTATTCATGATAGGACTGCAGAGCTTTGATCTGACCCATTGGTTTTGGGATCACTTGCTTAGCCTTAGCATTTTGCTTCCACTGTAACGTGCGTTGTAGCTTCTCCAGGTTGACACTTCCATTTTAGATGTGACCGGTGCTGAACCTGGTATGTTTTCCTCCAGTCCTGACTGCACTAGGATCAGTGCCTCTGTTTGATAGTAATAGTGGAATGAGGAATATGCCTAGCCATGAGATTACAAGCAGGATTTTCCTCCCTCTCCACAGTGTGTTTCACAGTGGCAGGGAGACTGCACGCTGGTAGCAGGAGCTTATGATCCCACCGTTGTCAGTGGGATTTTGCTTTAAATGCATCCCGCGCTGCTGGAAAACCCGCAGCAGGGGTACGCCGTTGGCAAGACACTAAAATCCCACCGGCATAAATGCCAGCAAGATTTCGACAGACAGATTGTGGTGTAATAGAGTTCTGCTGCTGTTAATAGCCTACTGCCCAGATTTGAGCTGCTAAATCTGTTCTTCATCTATCCCGTTTAACACAGTGGTAGTGCCACTTCACATGATGGAGTGCGTCCGTGATGAGGTGACTTTGTTTCCACAAGGGCTGTGCAGTTGTCATTCCGCCAGGCACAGATGCATCGGCGATAAGTAGATTGGTGATGACAAGGTCAAGTAGGCCTTTCCTTGTTTCTCTCAGGCCAGTTTTGCAACAATGTCTTTCAGGACGCAGCCAGTTCTGTCAAAAGTGGTACTACCACAGAGGAAAAATCTGAAGAGAAAAGATTTGCAGAGCCACAGGGAAAAGGCACGGGTGTGAGAACAGTTGGAGTTGCTCACATCGGGAGCCAAGTCAGATACAACGGGCTGAATGGCCTCCTCTGTGCTTTAACTATTCCATGATTTTATTTTGGCACAAGCCCACAGTAAGTGAGTCTTGGGCTGAATGTGCCTTCAGTGTGGCAGCTCCTGGACACCAGTGTGAACTGGGCCATAGTAAGTGTCTCTAGCTTGAGGTGATTCAGTTTAAAGCCGAGCTATGGGCACTGTGATGTCTCTGTGAGGGGGAAACTTACCTGGACGCTTTGGCAGCGATCTTACAACCTTGTGCTGCCCATTGATTGGCCTGGTGAGGTGGGGAGATTGTACGCGGAGTAAAAAATTAGATTCGTGCCCATTATCACACTGCACGCAATGTAACCAGCACTGTTTCACTGGCGGGACCAGTTCCATGCCCTTTGCCGACACAAAGCTTATTAGCATATTAATGTCAGACATTAATGCATCCAGCACGGCCATTTACAACCTCACCGGCACCTCTCTCCTCAACGGTTGGTCCTCTCACCGCTAACAATCAATGCTGGTCTTCACCAGCAGAGACCAGATACGGTGGCCACACTAGGGAAATCAGATGCCATTGGAGCCTCCGGGTGCTCATGGGCATGGTTGTGGAGTGTCCATCAGGTAGTGCCAGCCTGACAGTGCCCAACTAGCCCACTGGGCACCATAACTGTACCAGGAATAGTGCCAAGGGGGTGGGGCCTGAGTGGGGGTGTAGCTGTGATGGGGTGGTGAGGCAAGGGGGGAGCTCTGCAAGGGGATAGCAAGGGGGAAATGGCAAGGGGGGGGGGGCGTAAGTTCTGAAGGAGAGGGACCCATATTCGATTCTGGCCTCGGGTGACTGTGTGGAGTCTGCACCTTCTCCCTGTGTCTGCATGGGTTTCCTCCGGGTGCTCCGGTTTCCTCTCAAACTCCAAAGATGTGCAGGTTAGGAGGATTGGCCATGCTAAAATTACTCCTTAATGCCCCAAGATGTGTGGGTTAGATAGATTAATCATGGTAAATGTGTGAGATTACAGGGATGGGAGGGGCACTGTAAGGATTTTATGGTTACTTTTTGAAAAGGGAATCACTGGTTGCCTGTGCTTTATAATTTCCAACACCAAAATCAATAAACTGGCTTTAAAATGTAACTTTTTAAAATAAAAACGCAGGATAAAAATACAGGATAGAACTGCTCAGCTCTTGGGAATTTTAATTTTGAGAGGTCGAAGACATCTTTGGAATTTTTTTTCTCGTTCTGATTTTAGTTTTGATTTGTAATGTCATATAGGCTGTAGCCGGGAAGAATGAGTTACTGATGAGAATCATCCCAGGAGAGACCCTTACCACAGCCACCTGCTCTTGTCGACTGTTAAACCCACAGAGAGAAGAAACCACAGCATCTACTGTGACAAGTGTACTGCCTGGATGGAATAATCAATGGAGTTGTAATGAATGGAAGGTACATGGAAGTGTTTTTATTTAGGAATTAATGTCCCCAGAGCAGAGCTCCACACACTGAGGAACATGTGTCACGTCCATGGCTATCCCATTACCGGAGAGCATGTTGGCCTGCTTGTCTGAGCTTCCAGCATTCTATCCTGGCGCATGGAGCTCTCTGTGCAAGCAGTACTGTACATAACTCACTTCCTGAATTGTAAATCTAGAAAAATGCAATTGGATCAATGATTAGGAGGCACGGTTATTGCAATGCACTCAAACTGAAGACAAACTGTTTGGAAATATATTGTCAGCCAGCCTGCAATTTCCCAATAGGTGCAGCTCATGAACGCTGACACCAAGACCAAATGTACAATATAACTATGGTATATGGGGCGCCAGTATGAGCCAAAGCATTATTCACCACTTTTTTAATGCACGGAACTTTTATCCATGTACCTATTTGTTTATTTCTTTTATATTAGTAAATGTAGTCCAGTCATTTGGCCCTGCATGCCCCATTCTGTCTCCTGCTGATAACATGAAGGTGAATAAAGAACCCAGATTGACACTATCTAAAGTGTAAGGAGCGGCATGGTGGCATAGTGGTTAGCATTGCTGCCTCACAGTGTCAGGGACCCAGGTTCGATTCCCAGCTTGGGTTACTATCTGTACAGAGTCTGCAAGTTCTCTCCGTATCTGCGTGGGTTTTCTCCGAATGCTCCAGTTCCCTCCCACAGTCCGAAAGACATGCTAGTTAGGTGTATTGACCATGTTAAATTCTTTCTCAGTGTACCCAAACAGACACCAGAGTGTGGCAACTCGGGGATTTGCACAGTGATTTCATTGCAGTGTTAATGTAAGTCTATTTGTGACACCAATAAATAAACCGAAACAAACTAAAGAACCATACTGTGAGCTCAGACTGAAAGGCAGGATGGTAATTTAACCAAGACAGGGTTTTGCTAGAATAAGCAAGTTCTAAAAAATGAATTAAACTGCAGAAGTTCTTGATCCAGGGAGGAGAAAGAGATAGTGCTTCGTTAAGAGATAATTAACATGCTTCCTTCTCCCAGCTTTGGAGATTGATAACAGCGTTAGAGATTACATATAACCAAGCTGGCTTTGGTAGCTCAAGTGTGAACCTTCAAATTCCTTCAAAGGGGGGCATAAATAGGGGACATCTGGAAGAGGTATGGAAAAGGACAGTGATATAATTGAAAATCAATTACATTAATTAAAACAGTCTTTATTTTATGTGGCACAAGTTCATAGCAAAAAGCATAGATACATAGAAACCAGAAGCAGGAGGAGGCCATTCAGCCCTTCGAGCCTGCTCCACTATTCATTTTGATCATGGCTAATTATCAAATTCAATCTCCTGATCCCCCTTCCTCCTTGATCCCTTTAACCCCAAGAGTAATAATTAATTTCTTCTTGACATCAGACAATGTTTTGGCCTCAACTACATTTGATGGTAGTGAATTCCACACATTCACCACCTTTCTGGGTGAAGAAATTTCTCCTCACCTCAGTCCTAAAAGGTTTATCCTTCATCCTCAAACTATGACCCCCTAGTTCTGGACATCCCCACCACTGGGAACATTTTTTCTGAACCTATCCCGGGTCCCATTCCTGGCCTGGGTGACTGTCTGTGCAGAATCTGCAAGTTCTCCTCGTGCCTGCATGGGTTTCCTCGCAGCGCTCCGGTTTCTTCCCACTGTCCGAAGATGTGCAGGTTTGGTGGATAGGCAATGCTAAATTACCCCGTAGTGTCAGGGGGGTTAGCTGGGGTAAATACATGGGGTAGTGGGGATAGAACCTGGGTGGGACTGTGGTCGGTGCAGACTCGATGGGCTGGATGACTTCCTTCTGCACTGTAGGATTCTATGGATTCTATCAAATGTTTCCTCCAATTAAATATTGGGAAGAGCAAAACTATTGCTCCCACCAACTGTTGATCTTAAGCCGCAGATTCCAGCCCTCTCCGACTGTCTGAAACTAAATCAGCCTCGTTCATAACTGTGTTGTCATATTGGATCCAGAGACAGGCTTCTAATCTTTAATTCACAGCAGCAGTTCCTTCAAGCGCTGCAGGATGCAAATGTTCCCAAATTTCCAACCGACTGAGTTCAAGGAAAGAGTTTTCACTGAATATACAACAAGGTCAGCCCCAGTGGTTGCTGATTCCAAACTGTGCAAATACAACAAACTCAGCAGTCCTGTCTCCAAGCATGGAACTCGAAAACCCATCCGCATAAGAACCTCAATACCATATAGGGGCTTCCCAGTCGGATAGAGTAAGAAGTCTTACAGTGTCAGGTTGAAGTCCAACAAGTTTATTTGGAATCATGAGCTGTTGGAGCGCTGCTCCTTCATCAGTGAGTGGGCACCCATTTACCTGATGAAGGAGCAGCGCTCCAAAAGCTCGTGATTCCAAATAAACCGGTTGGACTTTAACCTGACACTGTGAGACTTCTTACTGCGCCCACCCCAGTCCAATACCACAATCAGATAGAGAAGCAGGTATAGAGAAGCAGGAGGTGGCACGGTAGCATAGTGGTTCGCACTGCTGCTTCACAGTGACCCGGGTTCGATTCCTGGTTTGGGTCACTGTCTGTGTGGAGTTTGCACATCCTCCCCCTGTCTGCTCTGGGTGCTCCGGTTTCCTCCCACATTCGGAAAGACGTGCTGGTTAGGTACATTGACCCAAACCGGCGCCAGACTGTGGCGACTAGGGTAATTTCACAGTAACTTCATTGCAGTGTTAATGTAAGCCTTACTTGTGACTAATAAATAAACTTTACCTGATCAAACACATCAGATCATACTTATCCCTGAATAGCTGCAACTGACTAACAAAATATGGAACAATAGCTGGTTTTGGATGACATTAAGGGCCCTTAATTAAAATGTACTGATTACAATTAGAGGAGGAAACCTCATCACTAATTCATTTTTGTTACTAACGTGCTTAGAATGGGCTGCGCACCACTCTGTGCATTTGTAAAGGCTCACAATATTTCCAGAGGATATGTGGCACAAGCCACAAGGGAGCTGGAATTCAACTTTCAAAAGAAACTAATAACAAGAGAAATTAAATTGAATGTTCAAAAGATGCTGGCTACAAAGGAAATTAAATGTTCAAAAGAAGCTATTAAATTCTGTGGGATTGTACCACTTTTATAGTCTGTCATTCCTTTCTGAGAATTTGTCATGTTTAGCAAGTAGGAACATCTCAAAATAAATGCAGCATTGCATTAGCGGTGGATTAGGGTGACATTAATCCCGCCATCAGTTTATATGTTGGTTAACAACGGGATGAACAGTGAGATAAGGAATCAGCGGAGATTACTGATCCGCAGTTGATTTCAGAAGGAGGACATTCATTTAGCTCTGTTAATAAATAGGCCAGTCAAAAGACAGAAGGAAAGTTGACGATTTTCACTTTAAAGGTGATATGCTCTCTGAATCTTGGCATTTTAATGAACCGAGATGAACAGTTACCCAGATCGTGATGGTGGGGGCAACTCACTCATGGTGGGAATTAAATGCCAGCCTCATCAAAGATGCCTGCATACCAAATTTTTAAAAAATTTTCTTCCCATCTATAGTCCTGATTTTAAACCACGAGGACTGAACAGCTAAAATCAAGTGTGGCGGAAGAGGCACCACAGCTATGCCTGTGGCTAGGTGCAGGGGACTGGTATGAAGGTAAGTAGGGGAGGGGAGAGAATACTGGAGTGCCTCCAGATGGTCAATTTGGTCATTGAGAAGTAGGCCAAGGTGGTGGGAAAGATGCTGGCAGGGTGGGGAGGGGGGTAGATTTGGAATATTGGGGGGGCGGGGGTGGGTTGGTGTCATGAGAGAGATCTGGAAGTGTCAGGTCTGTGAGGGGAGAAAACCTCCAGACAGAATGAGGCCTCTGATGGAGCCCCAACATTCAATATTCCCAAATTTCCAATTGACTGAGTCCAAGAGCAAGAGTTTTCACTGAATACACAACAAGGTCAACCCCAGTGGTAGCTGATTCCAAACTGTGCGAATACAACTAACGCAGCAGTCCTGTCTCCAAGCACGGAACTAGAAAGCCCATCCTTATGAGAAACTGCAATGCCATATAGAGGCTTCCCAATCGGATAGAGTAAGAAGTCTCACAACATCAGGTTAAAGTACAACAGGTTTTTTGGAACTCCTCCGCCCCCCTCACCCCCATCACACCTTCCCGTCTGGAAATTGAGGCTGGGCTGGAAAAGGCTTGGAAGTGGTCATGAAGCGGCCACTTAAGGACCTTAACTGGGGAAAGGGTGGTTTTCCGGTCTGAGATCCTGCCTGCCCTATTGTAAAATCATGCCGGAGTCAGGGATCAGGACAGAATCCCTTCCATAAAATGTCACATTCCCCCCACCCGACCTCCTGCCTCAAAACTCCACCAAAGCAAAGCTTATAATGTAGGCCATAGGGCACAACGTTAGACTCCAGTCAGAGTATTCTATGGCCTCTGTTGGCGTAAATACCCATATTTATATCACTTGTTCATAATGCCAGTATGTTTCGGTTTCATTTCCTACTGATTCTGGCGCAATAAACTCAAGTTTTGTATCACTGCAGTGGGCCTTTTAATGCTTCATCTTTCAGTGTTAGTGCTGCTGTAATGTGATATTTGGCATGTGAAAGACCTGAAACTGTCCCTGTCTCACTTGATTCAAGGCCCATCATGAATTGCCTTTTTAATCTAGTGTACTGATGTGCTGTGTCACTGGGCTACCATAAAAGGATGTTTTAACAAAATAAGGATGTGCATAAACTCTCTGATCTGACTGTGAGGGATGAGCACATGAGATTTACAAAGCCGGTGGGTATGAATGCATGCGCAATGGAGAATGAGGTGCCTTCTGATCTTATTATCTTCCAGGACTGACTAAAACCTCCCAGCACACTTTCAAAATCTTGTAAGGATCCCTGGTAATAGGAATGGAAAACTCAATGGCTGCAAAAACATTAAGCTCTTAATTCTGCTCATTTGCAATTTAAATATTGTGCGGTGTTCATTTGTCAAGAATGAAAACACTTTAAAGGAGCTCCCTGCCTTGCTGTGCTATGGATATGCATGTAAGTTATAAATGCTCAATGTATGGCACTTAACAGGTTCTGAAAGCAATCTTGATGCGGCGGCACAGTGGCACAATGGTTAGCACTTCTGTCTCACAGCGCCAAGCACCTGGGTTGGCTTCTCGGCTTGGATCACTGCCTGTGCGGAGTCTGCACATTCTCGCTGTGTCTGCATGGGTTTCCTCAGGGTGCTCCAGTTTCCTCCCACAGTCCCAAAGATGTGCTGGTTAGGTGCATTAGCCATGCTAAATTCACCCTCAGTGTACCCAGACAGGCGCCTGAGTGTGGCAACTAGGAGATTTTCACAATAACTTCATTGCAGTGTTAATGTGAGCCTACTTGTGACACTAATAAATAAATTTGAACTGAAGCACTACAATAAACACTCTCACTGGGTCTGGCAGCATCTGTGAAGAGAGACTGAACGTTGATGATCTTGCATCAGAACTGCATTTTGTAAAAGAAATCTGTTGCAGCCCCATCCAAAATTAATGAGCGAGTTATGGATTTTTGATTCCATCCTCAACAATGTAAACTGGACACTATGCATGGATGAAATGTGGCACTGAATAGCCCCAGGTCTGCCACACATCGACTATTGTTCTATATAAAACATTCAGCCTCATTTATTAACAAAGGTGAATAGTTAACAGACAGAGCAGAATTCAGTATGGTTTTTTTAATATTAGAAAAATAACAGCTATCACAGTTAACATGGCACTGGTGCTTTGAACTCTCTTTGTGATGTGTTGAAATTTCAAGCTGCGGACTCAAGCTGTGAAGGAATGCTCTTTCAAGAGTATTGCTGGAAAAAAGGAGATACTGTTGAAGCTTTACAGCGTCTGTGGGGCGAGAATAGGGCCAGCGTTTCGAGTCTAGATGACCTTTCACCCGACCTAAGATGGCATTGGAATGGGCCAAATGGAATGTAAATAAGGATACAGAAGGCTGAGAAGATGCTGAAAATTATTAGAATGTGTGAATGGCAGAACAGAGGTACAGAGGATTAATGGACTGCCTGGGGATGATGGCAGTTCCCTGAAGCGGGGAGCAGGGCAGGTGGGGGGGGGGGGGAGGGTTGTCATCTAGACTTGAAACTTTGGCTCTACTCTCTCCCCTCAGGTGCTGTCAGACCTACTGGGATTCTCCAGCATTTTCTGTTTTTGTGTCAGGTTGCAGCATCCGCAGGATTTGTTTTTATATACTGTTGAAATTTATCACCTTGTACTGATCAGGATCGATACACAAGGATGCCAGTTGGAAAGGAAGCGACAACATACACTGCATGAGAAGAGAGTGTTGATTGGTTGGTAAGTTGACTCTGATTTGGTAGATGCATTGCCACGGAGAATGTACCAGGGAAAAGTCAACTGCCAAGCTCTTGACTTTAATCAAAACCAATCAGATCTCTCTTCTCATACAGTATAAATTGTTGCTCTCTTTACTTGTATTTGTGTGGAATGTCCTGATGAGTGCAAGTCAGAAAGCTCCAACAGCATGTCTATTTTATTCAGCAGTACTCAAGTTCTGCACCTCTAAACAACTAGCTATTTCAAGGAGTCCTCCAAATTCTCAAAATTGAAAATAATTCTACAGTACAGTAACACATAAAGAACCGGATTTGTCTGAGATCGTTGGAAAAGCTTCCATTTGGAACTTTGGCCTATCCACAAGGTCCTGTGGGCTACTGAATGCAATGTCCTTGGAATAGCCTAATCTAATATATCTAGTACAGTATATCTAGCATATGATTTGAATAAAGTTCCCACTCCTGACCAGGTCTCTGGTATTGTGAAAGGAGGAAATGATAGTTGGTCATTTCAATTTAAAGGTGCCTACGCCTGAAATGGCTAAGATAGCAGGTGGTTAAGAAGGGTGAATTGGCCATGCTAAATTGCCCCTTAGTGCGAGGGGAACTTGCTAGGGTAAGTGCATGGGGTTATGGGGATAGGGCCTGGGTGGGATTGTGATCGGTGCAGACTCGATGGGTCAAAGGGCTCTTTCTGCACTGTAACTTTCTAAGATTTTATGATTCTGTGAAGGGGATAGAGAGGAAGATCTAGCGAGACATCTGAAAACCGAAAAGCCATCTCAGAAAGAGAAGCACTATCCCAGGAGTCTAATGCCATGATCTTCAGAAGATATAACATTGGCATGGCTAAGGGCAACAAGATCAAGTTCCCTTAGCACTCTGGGGAAAAAAACCTCAGTTCCCAAGAAGTCCTGGGTGCCACTGACTGTTCCATAATATCTGAATCACTGGGAACGATGCTTTATTTGTTTGTGAAAGGTCCATGAATGAAATGATAACCAGAGCTTAACGACCAGGAATGTCAAGCAATGTTTTAAAAGGTTTACAAATAAAAATACTTTCAGGAATATCAGCATTTTCTCCTGAGCAGAAAAGTAACAGACTTACTTGCTGAATAGTTTGAAAGGAGATCAGTTAAGGGTCCATGTGATTATAGTTGATAACATAGTAATTATAGTTGATAAAATAGTTCATTGACTGTAACGAATTTGGGATACTCTGATGTATTGAAAGTTGTAAGTCTTTTTCTTTGAAATGTTTTACAACTAATTTGACTGGTCTCACATTGAATACAGGACATCCTACTTGTAGCTAGCTTTAAAAAAAAATTCCATTCTTAAAGTTACAAAGCCAATGCTCAGAGTGGACCCGGCAAACCCAAATCCATTCCTCACTTGCTTCAAAAATCAAATTCAAAATCCAATTGAATCCAATTCAAGGTCCCCACAAGAGAGACAATCAAAATCTAAGCTGACAAGATAAGGCATTGCATCCTTTCTTGGGCTTGATCCAATGCTTGATCTTAGCCAAAAAGTCAAGAAGCCTGGAACTAGCATGGAATGAAGTTACAATGCTGTAAAAAAATTCAGTGCTTCCTCATGTGCAGTCAAGGCCAATGAATGCATCTTCAAATGCCATTCCCATCAATTGCGCCACCAAATTTTTAAATTCAACACACTGCCATCATTCCCCCATCAGCAAGCACTGGATATTGAGATTCAAACCTAACACTCATAAGCTCTGCCCAACCTTCACACACTTAGAAGTGCTGTAAGCATCAGACTCACACCTCACAGGTTCCTCGCACTGCCAGCTATGCAGCAATGATTGACACATCACCATAACACATTGCCATGCACTCACCGGTATTCTTCCCTCTCTCTTGTGGGACAGGACGGCACAAGGCAACAGGAATGAATCAGTCACAGCTAGGTTTCCTTACCTTGTAGGAGGAGACAGTGCTCCGCACTATTGACATGACTGTCACTGATGCTGTTACAGCTAACATCAATGAAGCCATCTTGGAGATGGTGAGATATTCCTTCTTGGATCCCACCTTAACTTCATCCTGCAATCTAGTGTGAAGCCGCAGATGGTCTTTCCATATAGCCCCTCCCACTGCTCTGCCATAGCTTCTAGAAAGTTCAGTAAATACCCAAAGAACATTATGTCCCTCTGTTACCCTTTGCCAATGTCATGTTTAGCCTTTATTTTAAGTTTCTCTTCATTCCTTTTCTCCTCTATGTGTTTCCCTCTTTGTTTACATCCATTTCCATTTTTGCCTCATCCATTCCTGTGCTATAACAAGCCATTGTTTACTGGGAGGAAGTTTCAGAGCAGCTGGGCAGTGGTGGAGCTGAGGTAGAGTCATGCTTAGAGCCCCACACCTCCATGGTGTTTCCTCCATGTAACCCCCTCTTGAGCAGGAACCACTCCAGGAAGGGACATGGTCCAGGAGCACGTAGATTTAGGGATTGTTGGGGGAAAAGATCACAGAGGTGGGATGGATGCAAAGTGATCAAGAGGGTTCAGGATTATCACAAAGGTGGCTATAAATCATGGAGAGATTGGATGGAGGTGGTAGTTGCAGAGATGGAAGAGTGGTAGGGGAGTAGTCAGTGATGTAGGAGTCAGGGAGTGATCATAGAGTTGGGGTGGATGTTTTACAGCTTTACTTGTTAGGCCAGGGGAAAATCATTTTTTGCTCCCCCTGGCTCTCAAGTCATGCTACAAAGCCCCTTTAACCTAGCAGGCAAACAACCACCGGGGAACTGAAAGCATTCTTGAAAGGTTTCAATAACCAACCAAACTGCTGAGAGAGATTGATCACCAACCCCATGTTCCACCCCTCCAAAAATGTGCAGGCTAGGTGGATTGGCCATGATAAATTGCCCCTTAGTGTCCAGGGATTAGAAGGATAAGTATGTGGGGTTACGGGAATAGGGCCGGATTGTGATCGATGCAGACTCGATAGACCAAATGGCCTTCTTGTGTACTGTAGGATTCCATGATTCTTTGATAGGTACTATGTGAACTAGAAATGTCAACACCTGTCTCGCCATTTTAAATTTGGGATATTATGGAATGTTTGAAATGAGGCACAGAAGAGACAAGATGGCAGACGGTATTTTGTGAGTCTTGGGATTGGACAGCTGCATCACAATGAGTTCTTCTGATCCAATGATGTTCAATGTTCCAATGTCTGCCGAGTTTTCCATGTGGGCCACCATTTTGAAGTTGCCCTAGGGGAACAATAAATCTCACAACAATTGTTTGAAATCTGTATTTCAGATCTAAAATCATGTGGATCATTCATACAGATGAGTATTCTGTACTGACTGAAACTGTGTTCAAACAAATGGAGAATGTCTACTGTACATGGGGGCATTCTTTATTATTCATTCTTCCATTTGTTTAGTTGTTGCCAGACAATGTACTGTATACATTTTATAAATATTTTAAAACTTCCAGCTCATTAGATCAAATCCTCAAGTGTTTAAATGTAGATTTCAGTCAGATTTGCCCCAGGGTAAAGCTTGGATAGAAATAAAATGTTGGAATGGAATTGAATGAAGCTTTATTATGTATTCTGCCTCTGATCCAGTTACAATATGAAGACTTAGCATTAAAGATTTTCAATAGACTGTGCCTCTCTAAGTTACAGCAACTCGTTGCGCAGCAACCTTGCACCATGCAACACCCCTGCACCATTCAGCACCCCTGCACTGTGCAACAACCCTGCACCATGCAGCACCCCTGCACCATGCAACACCCCTGCACTGTGCAACAACCCTGCACCGTGCAACACCCCTGCACCATGCAGCACCCCTGCACCATGCAACACCCCTGCACTGTGCAACAACCCTGCACCATGCAGCACTCCTGCACCGTGCAACACCCCTGCACTGTGCAACAACCCTGCACCATGCAGCACTCCTGCACCGTGCAACACCCCTGCACTGTGCAACAACCCTGCACCGTGCAACACCCCTGCACCATGCAGCACCCCTGCACCATGCAACACCCCTGCACTGTGCAACAACCCTGCACCGTGCAACACCCCTGCACCATGCAGCACCCCTGCAGTGTGCAACAACCGTGCACCATGTAGCAACTCTGCACCATGCAACACCCCTGCACCATGTAGCAACTCTGCACCATGCAGCACCCCTGCAGTGTGCAACAACTGTGCACCATGCAGCACCCCTGCACCATGCAGCACCCCTGCACTGTGCAACAACCCTGCACCATGTAGCAACTCTGCACCATGCAGCACCCCTGCACCATGAAGCAATCCTGAACCGTGCAACAACCCTGCACCATGCAGCATCCCTGCACCATGCAACAACCCTGCACCATGCAACAACATTGCACAATGCAGCAACGCTGCACATTGGAGCAATCTGCGCTGTGCAACAAACCTGCATATTGAAGCAACACTGCGCCACACAATTCTGCACCATGCAGCAACCCTGTGCATTGGAGCAACCCTGCACCCCGGCAGCAACCCTGCACTGTGCAACTATCCTGCGCCATGCAGCAACCCTGCACCGTGCAGCAACTCTGAACATTGGAGCAACCCTGCACCATGTAGCAACCCTGCACATTGGAGCAACCCTGCACTATGTAACAACCCTGCATTGTGCAGCAACCCTGCACCATGCAGCAATCCTGTACATCAGAGCAACCCTGCACTATGTAACAACCCTGCATTGTGCAGCAACCCTGCGCCAAACAGCAACCCTGCACCATTCAACAACCCTGCACCATTCAGCAACCCTGCACCATTCAACAACCCTGCACCATTCAACAACCCTGTGCCATTCAGCAACCCTGCACCATTCAACAACCCTGCACCATTCAGCAACCCTGCACCATTCAACAACCCTGCACCATTCAGCAACCCTGCACCATTCAACAACCCTGCACCATTCAGCAACCCTGCACCATTCAGCAACCCTGCGCCATACAGCAACCCTGCACTGTGCAGCAACCCTGCGCCATTCAGCAACCCTGCACCATTCAGCAACCCTGCACCATTCAACAACCCTGCACCATTCAACAACCCTGCGCCATACAGCAACCCTGCACCATTCAACAACCCTGCACCATTCAGCAACCCTGCACCATTCAACAACCCTGCACCATTCAGCAACCCTGCGCCATACAGCAACCCTGCACCATTCAACAACCCTGCACCATTCAGCAACCCTGCGCCATACAGCAACCCTGCACCATTCAACAACCCTGCACCATTCAGCAACCCTGCGCCATACAGCAACCCTGCACCATTCAGCAACCCTGCACCAATCAACAACCCTGCACCATTCAACAACCCTGCACCATTCAGCAACTCTGCACTGTGCAGCAACCCTGCACCATTCAGTAACTCTGCACCGTGCAGCAACCCTGCACCATTCAGCAACTCCGTACATTGGAGCAACCCTGCACCATGCAGCAACCCTGCACATTGGAGAAATTCTGCATCGTATAGCAACCCTGCACCATGCAGCAATCCTGTACACTGGAGCAACCCTGCACTATGCAACAACCCTGCACCATACAGCAACCCTGCACCGTGCAGCAACCCTGCACCATTCAGCAACCCTGCACCATTCAGCAACCCTGCACCATGCAACAACCCTGCACCATACAGCAACCCTGCACCATGCAGCAACCCTGCACCATTCAGCAACCCTGCACCATGCAACAACCCTGCACCATTCAGCAACCCTGCACCATGCAACAACCCTGCACCATACAGCAACCCTGCACCATGCAGCAACCCTGCACCATACAGCAACCCTGCACCGTGCAGCAACCCTGCACCATTCAGCAACCCTGCACCATACAGCAACTCTGCACCATGCAGCATCCCTGCACCATGCAGCATCCCTGCACCATGCAGCAACCCTGCACCGTACAGCAACTCTGCATCGTACAGCAACCCTGCACCGTACAGCAACTCTGCATCGTACAGCAACCCTGCACCGTGCAGCAACCCTGCGCCATAAAGCAACCTGCACCGTACAGCATCCCTGCACCATTCAGCAACCCTGCACCATGCAACAACCCTGCACCATGCAACAATCCTGCACCATCCAACAACCCTGCACCATGCAACAATCCTGCACCATGCAACAACCCTGCACCATGCAACAATCCTGCACCATGCAACAACCCTGCACCATGCAACAACCCTGCACCATGCAACAATCCTGCACCATGCAACAACCCTGCACCATGCAACAATCCTGCACCATGCAACAATCCTGCACCATGCAACAAGCCTGCACCATGCAACAACCCTGAACCATGCAACAATCCTGCACCATGCAACAACCCTGCACCATGCAACAATCCTGCACCATGCAACAATCCTGCACCATGCAACAATCCTGCACCATGCAACAACCCTGCACCATGCAGCAACTCTGGCACCATGCAGAAAGCCTGAAATCAAGCCAAAATCCTGGCACCATGCAGCAACCTTGATCCTTATCAAGGTTAGTACTGTAGACTGTCAGCCTTAATAATCAGTTCTACACCTACCTGATGGTATAAATGTTATTGCAGAGGCAATCTGTTCATTTTCATAAAATTCCATAAATCGGCAGGGCTGTTGCCAGAAGGTAAATTCTAAGTGCTGCTGAAATACTGAAGGTTAAGCAACAAAAGCAAATAGCATGTCAGGTGTCACACTGAGGGATAGTACTGGACAAACATATTACGAGACTATATGGGAAACTTCTGCTAGGATATTGCCACCCCATGTATCTTAAAGTCAGTGTCTCTGCCCCGCTCACTCTTGAGCACTTGTGATAGGAGTCTTATCTCAGGCAGTTTAATCCATCTCATTTGGGGGTGCGATTCCTGGGGCATCGCCTCTCTTTTGGTCCACTGATTTTCATGCCAAATGTCACTCGTGTCACTATTCCGCTTCATGTGCTAATACTTCTACACATCATGCTTCTGGATATTGAACATTTCCTTCCAATCTGCTCCTTTTGTGCAGCAGAGCTTTGTCCTTTTGTGATCTCAATAGCCAGTCTACTGTTCTTTTGATGTGCTGACTCAAGTTATCCATTAAAGAATTGTAGAAGATGCCCCAACCTCTGGCTGTATAAAAATATTAACATTGTGAAGAGAGGAATGTGACTTTGCAGGGTCCTGAATATGGTAAGCGGTGTTAGATTGCGATGTTGTTTTATCCTCATCTTGAATGTTGATTTGATTTCATATTATGACATGTATTGGTATACAGTGAAAAGTATTGTTTCTTTCGCACTACACGGACAAAACATACTCTCCATAAAGATATGCGGGTTAGGTTGATTGGCCATGTTAAATTGCCACTTAGCATCCTGTAGGGATGCATAGGTTAGAGGGATTAGCAGGGTAAATATATGGGGATGGTGCCTGGGTGAGATTGTTGTTGGTCCAGACACAGTGGGTCAAATGACCTCCTTCTGCACTGTAGGGTTTCTTCTACAGGGGAAAAGAAAAGGAGTGGGTGCAGACTGTAGTGTTACAGTCATAGCTCGGATGTAAATAGGAATAAATTGGCTTTTGTCGAAACGTTTTATTATTTTCCTGGTACCAGATTCATGCCTTGGAGAAACCATTACCCCAGCAATTCACTGTGGGTCGATCCTCGTCCATTTACTTAGACTTTTACCCGCACTGAGTCGAATCCTTTCATGTGCACATTTCATTATTTATTCCTCTATCAGGCACACAAAAAATAGATTAGCTCTTTCATTTGCAAGTGGCTTTTGCTGCCACAGTGTTCCTGCTGTTTGTAACAAATTTGACAAGTTGTAGATTAGTCTCTATCCTCCTGGATTAATGCTCAACTATTGCAAGGTTAGCACTCGCTCCTTCTGTGGCTCTTTCTAGTCACTACTGGAATGATTTTTTTCCCCTCATTCCACTGTTTTCTAGGTGTGTGTGTGCGCACATGCGCGTGGGTGTGTGTGTGTGTACGCGCGCGCGTGGGTGGGTGTGTGCGCGCGCGCGTGGGTGTGTGTGTGTGCATGCGTGGATGTATGCATGGGTGTGTGTGTGTGCATGTGTGGGTGTGTGCATGCGTGGGTGTGTGCATGTGTGCGTGGGTGTGTGCATGGGTGTGTGTGTGCACGCGCGCGCATGGGGGTGTGTGTGTGTGCATGCGTGGGTGTGTATGGGTGTGTGTGCATGCGTGGGGGTGTGTGTGTGCATGTGTGCACACATGGGTGTGTGTGCGTGCTTGCGAGTGTGCATGCACGTGTGTATGTGTGCGTGTGTGCATGTGTGTGTGCATGAGTGAGTGAGCATGTGTGCGTGCATGTGTGTTTGTGATGCATGTTTGGCACTATTAATTTTCATTTGGCCTATTTTCTGGACTGGATTCTGATTTTTCAGGTTTTGTTTGGTAAATGTAGATAGGCAAAATAACACAAAGCTGTGAGGCCATGACCAGAACTCTACCACCTCACTCGCCATGGAATCGGCGCAGGCGAGAGTCCGACATTGGAAATCTCCGTTGACTGCGGGCAGGAATTTTTGGTCTCACCTGAGCGAGGTCGTCAAATCCCGCCCCATGTCTAAAATGAGGACGTAAGAAATCAGAGCAGGAATAGACCACTCAGCCCTTTGAGCCTCTTCCATCATTCAGTACTATCATGGCTGAACTTCAACCACAACTTTTCCGCTCAATCCCTTAGATTTCCTGAAGAGTCCAAAGAAGCCATCAATCTCGGCCTTCACTATTCCCAATGATTGGGTGGGGATTTTCAAGAATTCACAAGCCTTTGCGTGAAGACATTTCTCACCCTCCCAAGCCTAAGTGTCCAAACCACTCTACGACAATGAGCCCTGAATCTAGAATCTCCAGCCAGGAGAAACATCCTTTCAGCATCTAACATTTTTCAGCGTCAAAATTAAGCAACAACTTCCAAGGTTAGAATCACTGATTATTATCTCAGAACCTTCATTGTTTCAAGTCAGTCACAAACTCCGGACAGTAAAAATACAATCTATGCAATCTCGCTTCTCAATCCAGTAAAACCTCATTGCACCAGCAACATCCCTAACCCCCAACTCCAGCCCCTCTAGGGCGAGTATCTTCAGGTATGAGGACAAAAACTGTACATCATATTTCAGTTGTGGTCTCACCAAAGCCCATGATAAATGCAGCAAGACCTTTTCATCCTCGTATTTCAATCCCCTTGCAACAAAGACCAGTAATATAAACTATTTTCCTTCTGAATGATATGCCATATCTGCATGGTAACTTTTAGTGGTTTAATGTACAAGGACATCCAAATGTCTCTGAGCACCAACATTTAATAGCTTCATTACACTGTTAAAAAAATGTTATTTTTCAGTTCATCTTACTGACACTCTTAGGGACCATTAAAGAAAATGAAAACCACATACCCAATAATTGACTGACAGAACTATGTCACAACGTTCCATATTTTGTTTTAAAACAAAATGAATTTCATTGTATATTGTAATAATTCTTTTTTCGTTTGTTAAGGGAATATATTTATTTACAGGTAAAGGCAATGCAAAGGTTTGCAGCCTCATGGCTGCAGCCAGCGCCCGAGAAGGTACTGGAACAAAAACCCAAGCTCAGAGTGATCCCCTACCGTGCTCCCCAATTGGTTCTCCAGATCATGTGACCCTTACTCTGAAGATAGATCCTTAAAGGGGCAATCGCCACACTGCTCCCCCTCTAGGTCCTTCTATACAACTTTTTCAAAGTGCAAGGGTTTATATTAGCAATATTTAATTTACACAGTCCCAGATAATTAAACATTTAGCACATTAATTTAGTCAATTATAAATTAATTCTTTCAGGGGTTTCCGAATCCTTGTGGAGCAGCGTTGCTCCTCTGCCTGGGGCTCTTCCACAGGATTGCTGTCAGCCAACACCACAATGACAGGCGCCTCTTCAGGCACAGGCAATCCTGTGCTATCTGTTTCCATGGAGATGTCGGTTGTGTGTGCCACAGGATATCCTGGTACTTCAGTGCTTGGATAGTCAACAACATTCCGAGATGGCAATGTTGTTGAGGCAGGTAAGGTGACCCAGAGGGCAGGAGTGTTAACCTCTGCAACTGCCCAAAAGGTTTGACCTTTTAGCTTATTTGGATGAAAGTAGGGGCTGAAGGGTAGATGAGCCGACTGACCATTGCGCTGTGGTGTTGGACACCATTACAAAGTGGGGGGCACATAAGAATGTCGTGGTAGTAGGCGACATTAGAGTGAGGGGGATTGGTACTGTTCTCCGTAGCAAGGAGCGAGTGTCCAGATAGCTGCATTGCCTGCCCAGTGCCATGGTTCAGGACATCTGTTCCTGGCCAGAGGAACTTGCAGTGAGAGCGGAAGGATCCTGTTGTCATAGTCTACATGGTCTACAGTACCAACAACATAGGTAGAATGAGGAAAGATGTTCTGCATGGAGGGTTTGAAGAGCCAGGTGCTAAAATAAGCAACAGCCTCTAAGGTTATAACCTCTGGATTATTATCTCAGCCGCATGCTAATTGGCAACGGGAATAGAGAATGGAAGAGATGAATGCTCATTTCAAAGACTGGTATGGGAGAAGTAGGGTTCAGATCATGGGGCACCAGCATCTGTATTGGAGAAAGTGGCTGCTGCACCATTGGGAAGGCCTACATCTGAACCATTTGGGGGCCACCATGCTGGAACCAGTGATCTTGCAAACCACATAACTAGGGAAGTAGAGAGGGCTTTAAACTAAATAAAGGGGGAGATGGTTCTGGAGAGGGGATGTGTTGGCTTAAAAAGCAAAAGGATATGGCAGCATTGCAAGACAGCTATTTAAATAATGATACCCAGAGTGTGACAGGCAAGGACAGAGTGTACAAACATAACAAAAAGCAGCAAATAGGGTCAAAGGGAGGAAAGAATGGTAAAAAGGAAAAATTAACAGCTGTTTGCTTAAACATACGTAGCAGTCAGCACGTAATAAATTAATGGCATGAATTGAGGTTAATGGGTATGATCTTACAGCTACCACAGAAACATGTTTACAAGATCAAAACTGAGAGCGAAGTATTCAGGGGAGTGTGACCTTTCATAACAGTAGGCAGGAAGGGAAGAGTGGTGGGGTCGCAAACTCCACAAGCAAACTCCACACACAAGCAACAAGCAACTCCACACACACAGTCACCCAAGGCCAGAATTGAACCTGAGTCTCTGGTGCTGTGAGGCAGCAGTGCTAACCACTGTGCAACCAAGCCGTCCCATGCCTGCTGTGTCCTCCAAAACCTGTGAACCGTGAGGGAGTATCCCTTATCACCAGGCTGCAGCACTTTTTACTGTACTGCTGTGAAACCCTGCAAGCCCCTTTGAGTACTGGGATCTGCACTGTGAATGGTAGCAGTCTGAGCTTGTAAGGCAGCAAGCTGGGTGCGCACCCAAAGCACCTGAAGGAAATCCATGCAGACACAGGGAAAATGTGCAAACTCCACACAGACAGTCACCCAAGGCTGGAATTGAACCCAGCTCCCTGGCGCTGTGAGGCAGCAGTGATAACTACTGCGCCACCATGCCACCAGCTAAAGTCCATTTGTTTATCCCAATTTTAAGATGGAACGTTGATCCTCAGAAGCGTCTCGGTGAAATGAGTTCCACACTTACAGTGGAAAGTATGAAACTCGGCTAGTTCAAATGCTTTTGACAAATATTCCTTCGTACGCAGGTCTCTTGTAAGCTGATGTGAACTGTCTGTCTGATATTGTAGAATCCAGTGCAGATTGAAAACCTGGAGTCACATTCCATCACCACTGGCACTGGGTGTCAGAGTGGCACAGTGGTTAGCACTGCAACCTCACAGCACCAGGGACCTGGGTTTGATTCCTGGCTTGGCTCACTGTCTGTGCAGAGCCTGGATGTTCTCCCTGTGTTTCCTCCAAGTGCTCCAGTTTCCTGCCACAGTCCAAAAGATGTGCTGGTTAGGTGTATTGGTCATGCTAAATTCACACTTTT
Organism: Carcharhinus amblyrhynchos; assembly: GCF_965287045.1. Classification (NCBI taxonomy): domain Eukaryota; kingdom Metazoa; phylum Chordata; class Chondrichthyes; order Carcharhiniformes; family Carcharhinidae; genus Carcharhinus; species Carcharhinus amblyrhynchos. The sequence goes on from NC_137337.1 coordinate 27,397,081, forward strand.
AGCTTGGCTTCTTAACTGAAGCTCTTTTGTGTCTTTGATGTGGTTGCAAAGAGTCAGGTTACATGTAAAATGTCCAATTTTTATGTCTGAACCTTGCCCTCCTCCCTTCCTTCCCCCATTCCTTCTCCCTCCCCCCACTCCCACCCCACTCCTTCCCCCCATTCTTCCACTCTTTCCCCCTCCTACTCCTCATATCCCTCCCTCCCTTACCTCCTTGTTTGGAGACAACAGAACTGTTGTGTCAACATACAAATATATTTTATTGCTTGTTGTGTTAAAGAGAAAAATATACTTGGTAAGCAATTTGAAAGGACGAGGCAATTAAACAAAATGTCACAGTGCACTGCTATAGTAAAATGTTTAGTTAAATGTTAACATGGTATGAAAGTTTTGTATTTGTAACATTGTTTGTTAATCAATGTTTTCCATTAAACTTTACACAGTTCTACAAGTGTTTATTGAAACAAAACAAAGCATGAAACATGAAATTATACAATGCTTTATTTAAACATTAGAGCAGAACAGTTAAATATGAAAATTATAATTGAAGTAAGCAAGACAGAAGAACGCTAATGACAAACACATTTAGATTTTCCATGGCCCAAAAAACTTTCCTTTTCTGAGCCTCGTGCAATAAGATATCCAAATCATAGTGCGAGAAGCTCTAACCTCTCTTCTTCCCAATTACATGTTCATATTCTAAATTAAAACATACAAACACTTATTTGATTTGATTTATTATTGTCACGTGTATTAGCACACAGCGAAAGACATTGTTTCTTTCATGCGATACAGAAAAAACATACTGTTCATAGAGAAGGAAACGAGGAAGTGTAGAATGTGGTGATACAGTCATAACTAGGGTATAGAGAAAGATCAATTTACTGAGAGGTAGGTCCATTCAGAAATCTGATTACAGCGGGGAAGAAGCTGTTGATACGTGACCTCTTTTTCCCGACAGAAGAACGTGGAAGAGAATACGTCCGAGTGCGTGGGGTCCTTAATTACACTGGCTTTTTTGCTGAGGCAGCGGGAAGTGTAGACAGAGTCAATGGATGGAAAGTTGATTTACATGATGGATTGGGCTACATTCACTTTTGTAGTTTCTTGTGGTCTTGGGCAGAGGAAGAACCATACCGAGCTGTGATACAACCAGAAAAAATGTTTTCTATGGTGCATCTGTAAAAGTTGGTGAGAATCGTCGCTGACATGCCAAATTCCCTTAGTCTTCTGAGAGAGTAGAGGCGTTGGTGGGCTTTCTTAACTATAGTGTCAGCATGGGAGGATGAGAACAGGTTGATGATGATCTGGATGCCTAAAACCTTGAAGCTTTCGACCATTTTTGCATTGTCCCCGTTGATATAGACAGGGGCATGTTCTCCATTACGCTTCCTGAAGTCGATGACAATCTCCTTTGTTTTGTTGACATTGAGAGAGAGATTATTGTGGTCTTAGATTCTTTGTAAGCAAGCCACACATAAAGTTATATAATAATATAATGCAGATTGATATAGTTGTTTCACAGATTTAGAGAAAATAACAAAACCTATGTGCATTTATGCATTAAATAATACTCATCTTCAATCATTAAAAAAAAATAAACTTTTAATGAGCCAATAACAATTGGATTAACTGCTTAATATAAATAGCAAAAAACATTAAAATGCTTCAACATATCTTTTATAATAGCAGGGAACCCCTTCTGTGTTTTCAATACAAAACTGCTATTTCCATGCTGGATCTCATTGGGCGTTCCCAGTCTGGACGTGGTTAGGGTCCAACTATGTCATGCTGGGGCCTGCAGAGATGGCCCTGCTGAAGGTCGCTGATTCCAGCAGGATTTTGGGCACTATTTTTAAGCTCAGGTAAGTGCACAAAATAATTATTTCATTTCTGGTGGCACATCGCTTTCCACTGTTGATCAGAAGTTATGTATCAATGCCTTGCCAAATCATTTCAGAGCACATTTAAGAGCAAACCACACGTTGCTGTAGCCCTGGTGTCATATCTAAGCCAGACCAGGTAAGGATGGCAGATTTCCTTCTCTGAAGGGCATTGGGGAACCTGATGCATTTCAATGATGGTGTCATTGTTCCTATTACTGGGACTAGCTCTTTTTTAAGTCAAGATTTCCAGATATCTGCAGTACTGGTGATGACAGTGCCATGAATGCAGTGGTGGGTTGTACCTTTCCCATGGTATGACTACAGCATCGAATATCGCAGTTTGAATGAGAATGCTAATTGGAGAGGCAACGGCATAATGGTATTGTCACTGAATTAGTAATCCAGAGACCCAGGATTATGCCCCGGGGAACCAGGTTTGAATAATACTATGGTAGAGGGTGAAATTTTAATTAAGAAAAAGCTGGAATTAAAAGTCTAATAATGATCATGAAACATTGTTGATTGTTGTAAAATTCCATCTAGTTCACTAATGGTCCTTTAGGGAAAGAAATCTGCCATCCTTGCCAGTTCTGGCGTACGTGTGACCACTGTCCCACCGCAATGTAGTTGATTCGTACATGCCCCTCTGAAATCAGGCAACACAGTTCAGGGCAATTAAGGATGGGCAACAAATATTGACCCTGTCAGTGATGCCCACATTCCATGAACAGGAAAGGAGGGGAAGCAGAATGTCATATTACAGTTCTAGGTAGGGTGTAGAGAAAGATCAACTTAATATATGGTAGGTCCATTCAAAAGTCTGAGGGAAGCAGGGAAGACTTGGTACACGATTTCAGACTTTTGCATCTTTTCGCCAATGGAAGAAGATGGAAGAGAGAATGTCCAGGGTCGGTGGCATCCTTAATTATGCTGGCTGCTTTTCCCAGGCAGTGGGAAGTGTAGACAGTGTCAATGGATGGGAGGCTGGTTTGTGTGATGGATTGGGCTTCATTCGCAACCTTTTATAAGTTCTTGCGGTCTTGGTCAGAGCGGGGGCCATACCAAGCTGTGATATATCAGGGAAGGATGCTTTCTGTGGTGCATATGTAAAAATTTGGTGGGAGTTGTAGCGGACATGCCGAATTTTCTTAGCCTGCCGAAAAAGTAGAGGCTTTGGTGGGCTTTCTTAGCTATAGCGTCAATGTGGAGGGACCAGGACAGGTTGTTGATGAACTGAGAGAAGGATGAGAAATATTTGTGTAGAGCACACAGTATGGAACAAAATCACAAATTCACTTGATCTTGAGCTTGTGCCAAAGTTCAAACCATTTTAGACTTCAGTATCTGAAGTATCAACATCTTACCCAGTAGTAAAAAACAGTTCAGATCCTTACTTCCCGGTTTTACTGGTGTTCTATCTAGAGTTTGCAGAACCAGATCAGACCAGCATTCTTATTTCCCAGGTTTGACTGTCGTTCCATTTAGGTATACAAGCCCAGTTTGGACCATATTCTTATTTCCTACTAGTTATTGTTTTTTTCAGAAAAAGGATCCACTTTGAGTACTGAACCAAAACCAAGCTGTCCAAAATCTGACTCTATACCAAAATCTGTACGGAGATTTGTTGAACTCATTGCTAAACTTGATTGGGAGATGAAGCTCAAAAAGGAAAAAAAGAAATTAGCTAAAAGTCTAAATCAACATTACTAAACTTCTCATGCACTTTCAAACATTAGGGGATTATTTCACATACAATTCATAGCCTTTCGAAAAGAAAAGAATTCAAAAATGCTCCACTGGTGAAAGAGGCAAGTGGTTTCACATTCAAAATGCAACATGACATCAGAGCAGGCACAGAATGCAATTGGTGTGACGATGTAATAAAGAAATTGTGATAAAACAGATTATTGCGGATGCTGGAATCTGAAACCAAAAGAGAAAATGCTGGAAAATCTCAACAGGTCTGGCAGCATCTATAAGGGGAGAAAAGAGCTGACCTTTAAAGTCCAGAGAACCCTTTGTCAAAACTAAAAGACATAGAAATTGGGAGATATTTATACTGCAGGGTGAGAGAATGAAAGATGAGTCATAGCCACAAAAACAAGGGGAAAGGCTGCTAATGGCAGTCCACAGAGAGAATAAAAGGTGTGAATGGCCAAATGGCAGAGAGCAAGCTGTGACAGATGTTGCGGGGGGGGGGGTCGATGGTGCGGACAGTGAGTTGGATAGAGATAAAATGGAGAAAAAGGAAAAGCAAAGGGGGAGAAAAGGTAAGGAAAGGGGAGCTGAAATAGATAAAACATGTGAATTGGGCATCTTGGTGTCTGTTTTGTTCGTGCCGGCTGATATGTGACAGTCTTGTCCTGAAACTTTGCATCGATTCAATATTCCCTGTTGGAGAAGCTTCACAGCTGAGTAACAGAGAAAAATGCTCCATCGGTGCAGAAGTGGGTGCTCCAGAGATTTTGATTACAGCATCATAAAGTAATGCATTAAGATAATTACTCGGTGTCTATCCTATATTAAGACATAAGAACGTGTGAGGGTGACACCGCCTGTCAGAATGGAAGCATTTTATTCCCCAGCGCTGACATTCTCACTTAGATGGCAACTCACCTCCCCTGTCAAAAAAATAAATCTGTTTCGATAATAAAGGCTTCATGATTGTAGTGAATACATAGCTGGATTCTTCCCGTGCCAGTGTTGTTTTGGCAGTGTGAAGTATCTGTCAGCCCTCCTGACCCCACCACTGCAGTGACTCATTTTCCTGGATGAGCCTGCATTGGTTTACATGGGCTAGAATAGTGCCAAGATGGCCTGAATGGCTTGGGCCCCATTGCTGCAATTTTGGGGGATTCAGCAGACCCGTCCCCAACCCAACATAACTGGAGGCCACAGTGCAAATTCAACCCTATAAATATTTCATCATTGGATGACAGTATATCCGCCCACCTAATGTTTTGATTTCTTTTGTTTCACTCGGCAGCAAGTGTAGGAGTTTGACCTGTTAATTGTTTGGTATCATAGTCAGAAACTGTTAGCGATTTAAACAGATCCCTGCAGAGAAGTGAGTGTTTCCAGCATTTGCTGTTTTTATTTTAGAAATGAGGAGGACTTGGGTATGCTGCAAACGTAAACTCTTTGCTGTGCTTCTCTCACTCAGTCACCTCATTTTAAATGTCATTTGAAATCATAGAATCCCTACGGTGCATAAGGAGGCCATTCAGCCCATTCAGTCTGCACTGGCAACAATTCCACCCAAGCCCTAACCCCGTATATTTATTCCGCTAATCCCTCTAACCTACACATCCTGGGACACTAAGAGGCAATTTAGCATGGCCAATCAACCTAACCCGCACATCTTTAGACTGTGAGAGGAAACCAGAGCACCCAGGAAGAAACCCAAGCAGACACGGGGAGAATGTGCAAACTTCATACAGACAGTGACCCGAGCCGGGAATCAAACCCAGGTCCCTGGAGCTATGAGGCAGCGGTGCTAACCACTGTGCATCATGCCATCCCTTCGAATTTGCAGCCATGCCTGACCAAAATGCTGTGTTCGGGAAGAGACTTTAAAATATTAAATAAATACTGCCAAGATAAGGACACACTCCAGTGACATTTTAACACCCAAATGAAGAGACAGCGGCTAACACGGGAATTCTGCTCCAATTATAGTGCTCTGCCTCTTCGCCAGGACCAATACCAATATAACATACTAGAAACAGGAAGAGGTCATTTGGCCCCTTGAGCCTCCTCTGTCATCCAATAATACCATAGCTGACCTGATTGTGGCATCAACACCATTTTCCTGCGTGTTCCCTCCCACTTCCCATACCCTTTGACCTCCTTGTTTGTTTCTTCAGAAGGAACTCTTCAAATGCAGACAATAAAAATGTAACAAAACGTACTCCAACTTACAAATCAAAAAGGGTTTAATAAAGAAACTTCATTACTCCAAACTTGGGGGCCTCACCCAAGCTCACCAAAATTCCCAACAGGTTCTTATTTATAGTGAGTCCACTGGTCAGCTGACCATCACATCATTCTGTAATTGGTTCCATGATTTACTGGGTCAGCTGAATCTTAAAGCTTGTTACAATTGGTCACATTACATCTGATACAAAGTTGTCACCAGTTACATTCTAAGTCAAGAAACTACCTACCTCTGTCTGGAAAGTATTCAATGTCCCTCCCTGTCTCTACTGCTGTCTGCGGAGAGAAAATGCCTCACACTTATGCCACTGAGGGAAAAGGTTTTTTCCCCATCTCCATCATGCGCCACCAGCGCATTTTCCAGGGTTCCTCCTGGGAATGACTTACCCCCACAAACCTCAAGGAAACAAAAGATCTGGGCCAGTGTCACTGATGTTAAAGCTCAAGTATCGTAGAATTGCACAGAATTGAGGTCTGCCTAATCTTGTTGCAATGACACTGCAACACAGTTTTCCAGGATAGAAAATAAACAGCATGGCGCAGAACCTCCATTCCCTAGGGGAGTCATACCCCAGGAAGTTCCCCAGAAGCTGTGCTGGGCCCCCTGGGTGGCCCGATATAAAGACTGCATAGCAATTGCCCAGGAAGTTTAAACTTCTATTGGGCAATCAGTCTGCATTGGGAACCATCCAGTGCTCCATTTTAATTCAGAGATTTTGAATGGTTTTGACTCAGCAGAATAGTTCCCCAGAAGAAGTTAAAAGGATTAAAATCACTGCTAACTCTTTGGTAACTATAGTACCTGACACTCCCAACTCTCCCCACACTTCCCCCCCCCCCCCGAAACTCCCAAGTACCTATCCAAGTTGCTGACTATGCCACTATCTCCCGATTATCTTCCCAATCCCCCCAACTACACCCCAACTAACACCCACTGTTGACTTCCTTCCGTGACTACTCACCTGATCTCCAACTACCCTCCCAACTACCACCTAGACCTCCCAATTCCCCTCCAACTCCCTGATGCCCCGTATCTCCAAATACTCTCCTGATCTCCCCACTATCCTCCTGAACACTCAACTACCCTCCTGAATTTTCAATGTGCTCATGAGTTCCCAACTATCCTGCCAACCACCTGATTACCCCCACCTTCAACTACCCTCCCATCTTCCTGAATTCTCGATCACCCTCCTGAACTCTCAACTATCCTCCCGACCCTCTGACCACTCCCCACCCCAACTACCCTCCCACAATCCCGACTATCCTCCTGACCTGACTAAACCCTCCAACCAAAACTAGCCTCTCAACTCCCTGACTACCGCCCAACCTCTCCATAATCCTCTTAACCCAATTACTCCTGAACTGTCAACTACCCTCTTAACTCCTGACGACCCATCCACCCAACTACTGTCCCAACTCCTAATTATCCCCAACACTCAAATATACTTTTGATCACCCCCACTGACTACCCTCACCTCCCCACACCCGTGCCCACCACCCTCCTAGTTCCCCAACTAGCCTTTCCTCTGACTGACCATTCAACCCCATTCAACCCCACTGCCAACCCATCATGCCTACCATGCCCCCCCATTCTATCCACTTACCTTGCATACCTCCCTTCTTCCTGGCTTCTCAATGTGACTGGGATCTTAAAGGTACCTGCTTCACAGCAGCCAGTGCTAGACAAAGGGTGAGTGTTAACACTTCCCCTGAGACTGCTGCATTTGACTGAGAGGCATCCTGAGCTTGTGCATTGTACTATTCCTACCCAGGTTGAATCAGAGGTTTGGGGATAAAATGTGTAGCTTCATTCCAGTATAGGTAAGATGGATCAGGGCGAGAATCTGACTGTCATTGCCATTCTCAGAAGCTGTGGCTCCATATCCTACTGCTTAGAGCTAGAAAATAGAACTATACACCTGCGTCATGAATGCTGATGAACGATTTCAAGAAATTTTAGAATCACAGAATTCAAAGAGTGCAGAAGGAGATAATTTTTCTGATTGAGTCTGCACTGACCACAATCCTACCCAGGCCCTATCCCCATAACCCCATATGTTTACCCCGCTAACCCCCCTGACACTAAAGGGCAATTTAGCCTAATGGCCAATCAATCTAACGTTTGGAGTGTGGGAGGAAACCGGAGCACCCGGAGGAAACCCATGCAGACATGGGGAGAACATGCAAATTCCACACAGGCAAATTCCACAAGGCCGGAATTAAATCTGGGTCCTTGGGGCTGTGAGAGTAGATAGGAGGTTAACAAACCACTGTGCCACCATGCTGTCCTCTCACTTAAAGGCCTCATTCCACATGCCCATTGGAAACCCCCTCATCACCCTCCAAGTTTTCCTTCCACACATCCATCTTCTCCTCCTCATCTCACTTTGCCAAGGCCTACCAGCCGGTGACATCCCAGATTCACCTGAGACATCCGTAGTTTTGATTCCCCCACGTCTCCTGCTGTACCATCGCTCCTCTGCTTGTCCAGCATCTCAGTGTGAAGGGACATCCTCCTGGAGAGGAGCAGAAATCTCAACTCACAATAACTAAAGGCCCATCAGACTAAAAACTAAAGCGGGGCATGTCAAGCAGCTGGAGATTTATATTGGATGCGGGAAGCCTGCCCTCAACACATAATCCAGCCCACATTTTATATTCATATGGATTGGTGTCACAACAGCACAGTAGTTAGCTACCTCACAGCGCCAGGGACAGGGGTTCAATTCCGGCCTCAGGTAACTTTCCGTGTGGAGTTTGTACTTTCTTCCCATTTCTCCATGAATTTCCTCCCAGTGCTCCAATTTCTTCCCATAGACAAAAGATGTGCAGGTTAGGTGGGTTTGGCCTTGGTAAATTGCCCTTTAAGTGTCCCAAGATGTGGAGGTTAGGAAGATTAGCCTTGGTAAATTACCCCTTAAGTCACAGAATCCTTACAGTGTAGAAGGAAGCCATTCGGCCCATCAAGTCTGCACTGATCACAATTCCTCTCAGGGTCTATCCCCATGCATTTACCCTAGCTAACCCCCTTGACACTAAGGGTCAATTCAGCATGGCCAAGCCATTTAACTTGCACATCTTTGGACTGTGGGAGGAAAGCAGAACACCTAGAGGAAACCCACACAGACATGGGGAGAAAGTGCAAACTCCACACAGACAGTGACCCAAGCTGGGAATCAAACCCAGGTGCTGTGAGGCAGCAGTGCTAACCACTGTGCCACTGTGCCATCCAAGTGTCCCAAGATGCGTGAGCTAGGGGGATTAGCAGAATAAATACGTGGGGTTATGGGAATAGGGCTGGAAGAGTCCACCATTGGAGAGTCGGTGTAGAGACAATGGGCTGAACGGCCTGCTTCTGCACTGTCTGATATCGTTGTCACGGTGAAGATTCTAGTTTTGATTCAGTTTAGTCAAGTATATAATCAACAAAAGAAGTTAGCTCAAAATAAATGAATATTAACTGAATACATAATTAAAAAGAACGTGATAGCAATCTCACTATTTGGCTGCTTCCTAACTAAATTAAATTTAATGAGCTAAATAACTGAACCATATCACTCATTTAAGGAGGGAACATTGTGTGTTGTACTTTTGGAATCTGTGGGCAGCATCTGGGTGGAAATAGTTATCAGCAAGATCTCAAAATGGGGACATGGGGCGGAATTTTCCCGTTCCGCCCGGCTCGGGAATCAGAGTGGGCAGGGATGGACCATGCAAAGGTCCAACTAACCCCGGGTGGGAATTTCCGGCCTTGGGGCGAGTGTGGTTGGAAGCAGCTGTCCGTAGCATCTACTGGAAGAGTGTAAACAGCCATACTGCTTGCAGGAAATAGTACCTCCGGTGAATAAATCCTCTGTGAAAACCCGCGCAGTGCCAGTCACTCCGGTTTATAAAGAAGCAATCAAGGAGAGATACAATGCTCACATCGCCCTGCTGAGTCAATACATTTTTATGACTTCTCGAAGCTTTTTCGTGATAGACCAGAATAATCGTTTCCATTTACTTCTAAATAAATTAGATTTTATCCTGCTCGGAAAGGTACGGGAAAATAACTCTGCGATCCTCAAAGGACCCGCTTGTGCAAGTTTAGCTTGTGGAAGGATAACTTTCCTGCAGACGGTACATTTACTTTGGACCCAATATAATGACATTTCTTGAATGCTAAACCTTGGAGATCAAAGGGATTCTAAAGATGTTTAAAGCAGCCTTTCCACCTGCTGGAATATCTGCCTGTCAGGTAAAACTGGACTCTAAATACACCTGGCCAAAAACTTAAGCCAGGGTTAAATCATTGTACTATATTGCCGTGGTTCCCAACCTTTGACATGTCACGGCGCTCCCCTATTCTATAAAAAAAATTGAGGCATAATTCCTATTTTCTCTGTCTTTTTCCCTTTTTAGGAACTTCATTTCTAACCTCTGTCTTGCTTCTCCAAAGATTTTTTGCAGCCTTTTTGAGCTTTTGCTGTCTGTGCAAGCACGAGGGACTTTTGTCATCGACACCAAGTCATGCACATGGGCCTGACCAATGTAAAAATTCTATACTCCTCCTGTGTGGCTCTTTGCCAGCTGGCACATGCACGGGTGGTCCGAGATTTGTCAGGTCCTGGAAAGGCCAACCACAGAGCTGAAGACAAAAGTTATTTTTAGTTTAATTACACGGATTTTGAATAATTTTGAATCTATTTTCGTGGCACTCTTGGGGAGGCTTCACAGCACATCAGTGTGCAATGGGAACCATTGCTATATTGTAACGTGGGCTTAAATAGTTGATAACATCATACAATAATAGATCATAGAACCATGCAGAATGAAGCCATTTGGTGCATCAAGACGGCACAGTCCAACAACCACCCCTCTGCCCTATCTCCATAACCCCACATATTTACCCTAATAATCCCCCTAACCTGCACATTTTTGGACATAAGGGGCAATTGAGCATGGCCAATCTATCTTACCTGCACATCTTTGCACCATGAGAGGAAACTGGAAGAAACCCACACAGTCACCAAAGGTCAGAATCGAACCCAGGTCCCTGATGCTGTGAGGCAGTAGTGCTAACAGTTGTTATACACGGTTGGGAGCATTTGGAAAAAGCCTGCTGATCAAATCAGGCTAGTGCATTCAAGCAGAGGCATCGAGCTCAAGACCTTCCAACTCTGGGAAGAGGTCAGAACTGTGCAGTTACAGTGATTGAAAAATGCCTGCAACTGAGATTGTACTTCATTGACTGGCACCGCATTCCTGATCAGGGACCTGGCATCGGGAAGGGAAAGATCCACTTGGACCTATCCCCCCCATGCACCCCACTCCTCAGTTGCTGTTGACCTTCCCCCACACCCCTCTCCCTGGCAAATCCAACCCCAGATACACCTCCAGCCATCATTTACCTCTGACCTGGGCTGGTCCTCAAACCACATTCTCCTGTACATGTTGCTCTATCAGCAACCACCACCTTCCCAGTGGCACTGCTGTGCAGAAGAGTTGCCAGCTTCTAATTGGCTGGCTGCTCACAGTGGGCAAGAACCCCCCACCCTACCCCCTCACAAACCCACCCATACCCCGCCCCGGTTCCATAATCTTGTGGAAGGCCCGTTGATGGCCTGTTAATTGCCTGACAGGCCCACCCAACTATGAGCCATTCTCAAACAAGACAATGCAGGTCTTTCACTGGCTCTCCAGTCTGCACAGTAAGAAATCTGACAACACCAGGTTTAAGTCCAACCAGTTTATTTGATAGTAAACCCACAAGCTTTCGGAAACGCTGTTCCTTCGTTAGGTGTGTGGAAGGTTCTGATCAGAGAAGGCCATATAAAGGCACACACAGTTTACAGAATACTGATTAGAAACTCTCCAGTCTGCAGCAGGGACTCTGGTCACCAATATTAAATTCCCACCTTTTAGCTAAGATCAAGTGTAGTATCGACATGCTGCGCTTGGTTGAAGTCATTAGGTTACATTTTAGCTTCATTTGAAGCAATTTTTAAAAGCGACATCTCGGCCTTTTGGCTAAGATGCAAATGAGGTCGAGCCTTGGAGGAGGAGCTACACCTACTCCAATCAGCTTGGAACATGTAGATCAAGCCCAAGACAGGAGGTGAGAGCCCTGTCTTGTCAGCTTGGATCGGGAATGTCCCAACTTGTTGAGACTCTGAATTGGACTTGATTTGATTGGAATGGAATAAAAACAAAAATCCCCTCCAGTGAGTGGGGTTTGCACTCACTGTATCTCCACCCCTCCCCCACCAATCCCTATGCCCTCCCACCCCCACAGCTAATCAAAATCCATGCTGGTTTAAACAACTGGCACAGTGGTTGGCAGTGCTGCCTCACAGCGCCAGGGACCTTGGTTCAATTCCAGCCTTGGGTGACTATCTGTGTGAAGCTTGCACATTCTCCCCACGTCTGTATGAGTTTTCTCCGGTTTCCTCCCACAGTCCGAAAGATGTGCAGGTTAGATTGATTGGCCATGCTAAGTGAACCCAAGTGTCAGGGGGACCAGTAGGATAAATACATGGGGTTACGGGAATAGAACCTGGGTGGGATTGATGTCAGTACAGGCTCAATGGGTCGAATGGCCTCTTTCTGCACTGTAGGAATTCTACATTCTGTAGCTCAAGAAATCCCAATGCGAAAGTTGCTGTCTTTTTTTATACTTCACTTCCAAGTAGTGGTCACTTTTAGACTTGTGAATCATTAAAAATGGGCAACCAGAGGTAGTGAGAAGCTAAATGGATGAGAAACTGGATTGTGCTGGGGAACAGGTCAGAGCATCTGCTGCAGGGGCCTGTTCAAGTGTTGACTGTGCACAAACTGGCTTCATCTGCCTGTACAACAGCAACTCATTTGAAAAGTCCAGAGGGTGTGATTAGCTTCAATATATGATCTCCCTGCGTAACCTCTTGCGGACTCACCAATTTAGTTTATGCTGCTCCGACAAACTTTTTTGCAGAGAGCAAAAGTAAAGTGCTGTGAGAAGTGGAACTCTGAAATAAGAAGTGAAAATGCTGGATACACCCAGTCTCTGCAAAGAGATCGCGCACCGTTCTCTTCTGTTCTTCCCCTTTCCCCTGTGGCTTCGCTCCGTACATGCTTAAAAGCCACTGGCAAGAGAGGGCAAAAGGAGACTTCAGGAGACAACAGAAGATTCCAGAAAGAGGGCGATGAAAAGGCCCCAGAAAGAGGGCAATGAAAGAACCCACAAGGAGGACAATGGAAGACTCCACAAGGAGGGCATTGAAAGACCCCAGAAAGAGGGCAATAGTGGATTCCAAAGAGAGGGCAATGAAAGATCCCAGAAAGAGGTCAATGGAAGACCCCACAAAGAGGGCAATGAAAGACTCCAGAAAGAGGACAATCGTAGATCCCAGAAAGAGGACAATGAAAGACCCAACAAGGAGGGCAATGACAGAATTGCAGAACAAGTTAACACATCATTGGAAACAAATCTAACCAGCAGTGAAGCCAAAGGTATTTGGCTAAAGTTAAGAGAAGTAGAAATGAAGGTTCCATTTGTGAAGTGTAAATGTCCAATAAATACGTGATGGATTCCCCTTGGAAAAAATGCAGAAATTAAAGACTTCCAAAGAAACCAGGTACCGTTGAACCTAAATAAGAATCAGCAAAAATGAATTAAGCTGTAGAGAAGGTATTAAAACAACAAGATGAAGGTAAACTTAGAGAATAAAGAAGTTTCAAAAAAAAATTACAAAATGCAGTTAAAATGGAGAAATCAATGAGACAATGAAGAATAAGCTGAATTCCAGAAAACAGCTACGAGAAAATAAGAACAAGTCCAGTGAAGAATTGAATCAGGAGAGTGAGAGCTTGAAAAAGTAAAGCCTGGCAATGAGAAATTAATTCATAGAATCATAGAATCCCTACAGTGCAAAAGGAGGCCATTTGGTCCATTGCGCCTGCACTGACAGCAATCCCACCCAGGCCCTATCTCCGAAACCCCACATATCTACCTTGCTAATCCCCCTAACCTACACATCCCAGACACTAAGGCCAATTTAGCATGGCCAATCAATCTAACCTGCACATCATTGGACTATGGCAGGAAACCGGAGCACCCGGAGGAAACCCATGCAGACACAGGGAGAACGTGCAAACTCCACACAGACAGTGACCCAAGACGGGAATCGAACCCAGGTCCCTGGAGCCGTGAGGCAGCAGCGCTAACCACTGTGTCGCCATTTTGTAAACTTTGCTAGCTATCTCTCGAATCCCACCTCCCATTGTCTAGCTTGGGCCACAGCTATGCAAAAGCAAATGTGCAATGGAGTGAGAGAGAAAATCAACCATTCCACAAATAAGAGGCAAGTAAAATCACCATAGTTCCAGGTGACCATAGGCTGTGACTGGTGGCGATTCAACCTGAGGGTCACCACACCTCAGCCAAGGGGCAAGGCTGAAAAGGCAGCACCTTCATGAATAACCTCAGCTGGTATATGAACTGAACCCATGCTGTTAGCGTTGCCCCCAAATTGACAAGGTAAAAACATTGAAATTGACAGCAGAATCAGCAGTTCAGCCCGAGAAACTGAGATTACATAGTACAACAAGATTGCTGAAATGGTCACACTAACAGAAAAGCGCAAGAACCAACATGGTAAAAATGTTGATGAAAAAGATACTGAATTGAAATGCTAGAATGAGAAGAAACAAACAAGAACCATGACCATTCTATCACACATGATAGACCCATCCATAGAGTGCAACATTCCATAGAGTGCAACATTCCTTAGAGTACAACACTCCGTAGAGTACAGCACTCCATAGAGTACAACACTCTGTAGAGTACAGCACTCGATAGAATGCAACACTCCATAGAGTAAATACTCCATAGAATAAACACTCCATACAGTACAACACTCCATACAGTACAACATGCCATATCAATGACTATCCTCGACGTTTCTTCAGCTTCCTGCTGATGCTTTAGGACTTCCAGATGCTACTTAACTCACTGGTCACACCTCTTGTCACAGCTAACCTAACCTGAATTTCATTCTTGGATGTGACTATGGTTTTATCATTGGGCCAAGGCAGTTGAAGTTCATCCCCTCTCTCTACTCAATGCTTCCAACCTCGTCTCTCCCATTGTCATTTAGCCCTATAATGTTGTTCTAACTCTCCTACTCTTCTTCAGAATAGTTTAACGGGACCTTTCCCATTCAGTGGAATGGACACATGGGTCCTCATTTTAACATACAAACTGCAAGTAGATTTTTCATTTGTCCATTTCAAATACTTTGATTCATTAAATCAATGGTTGTTGTAACCTACCTGAGGAGCTGAAGGACAATTTGGGAGAGTTAATACCGTCACTGTGACGGCCAAAGAAAAGGAATAAATATTCTCCTGCTTGATGCAGCCAGTGCCTTGTTAGAAGTCAGCGAGAACATTGATTAACCAGCATATGTTGCACTGAGCAAACCAGATCAATATCTGTCAAATAATATTGCCTGTAATGTTGTACATCTATCTTTACTCTGGGAATGTACCCATGTCTTTCAGTTACACATATTCAGCTTCTTGATTTGATGATAACATTCAAAATATATGGCAATAAACAAAAGCCGAATGGATGTGACCAAGCTGATAAAGTAACTGGGATCCTCAATAAAGCTGAGTCCAATTTGTCATTGCCAACAATTTCAATGTTCTACCTTCATCTGCCTGGAAACAGAGTATTGTAGCTGTGAAAGGGGCTGACAAAAACCTATCCCTTACGCTGAGTTCAATGCAATCCAAAGTAATAGGACCCAGTAACCTGGAAGAGAGTGGTTGTAGTATAAGGAGATCTGCATAGCAAGGGTTAATACAGAGCTGGAGAACAGTATTGCCCACATTGTGATGTAGAGTCACGTGACAGGAGACTGTGTACTGAGAAAGTCTGAGAAGAATCAGTACCTAGATAGGGCTATACCTTGGAGCAGCACAGTGGTGCAGTGGTTAGCACTGCTGCCTCACAGCACCAGTGTCACGGGTTCAATTCCAGCCTCGGCTAACTGTCGGTGTGGAGTCTGCACATTCTGCCTGTGCCTGCGATGGTTTCCTCCGGGTGCTTTGGTTTCTTCTCACACTCCAAGATGTGCAGATTAGGTTAATTGGCCTTGCTAAATTGTCCCTTAGTGTCAGGGGATTAGCAATGTAAATTAATGGAGTTACAGGGATAGGGCCTGGGTGGAATTGTTGTCAGTGCAGGCTTGGTGGGCTGAAAGGTCTCCTTCTACACTGTAGGGATTCTATTTCTATGTTCCAATGTATGTCATAGGCCATCCCACCCCATCATTCAATAAGAACATGGCTGATCTGTACCTGTAACTCCATGTACCTGTCTTGGGCCCATATCCTTTGATATATAGTTGTATCTTAACAATAAACAATTTATGGTCAACCAGACAAGCCTCCAGATCTCACAGTGAGACACTAAACAACCTTACAACGGTGGTTACTCCAAATGAGAGTATATCCTACAGTAAAGAAGCACATGGTTTTCTTTCCTGCAATGGTGCTTAAGATGGTCCAGCAGCTAAACTAGATTGTTCTAGAATACAGCAGACTGTCATTGACTAACCACAGGCTCTGCCTTGGAATGGGCACCTTCAAGCCCTACGTGATATTGTGACTGGAACTTCCTTAACATCAGACTTATAGGTACCCACTATAAGAAGCTGAGAAATAGGATCAGGAGTGGGTGTCCATCCAGCCTGCAATACTATTCAATAAGATCAAGCTGATGGTCGACTTTAACTCCAGTTTCCCATCCATTGTCATAGGCTTAGAATTTTGCAGCATGAAAAGAGGCCCTTCAGCCCATTATGTGTACACCGGCCCTTGATTCTCTTTGTATCCAAAAACTATTAAATTCCAACTTGAACATATTCATCTGAACATTCACAGCCTTGGGATAAAGAATTCCAAAGACTCACAACACTTTAGTGTCAACTGCAATTCATTTGGTAGCACTCTTCTCTCTGAGTCGCAAGGTTCTGGGTTCAAGTCCCACTCTAGGACAAAAATCAAGGCTAACACTCCAGTGCAGTTCTGAGGGAATGCTGCACTGCTGAAGGTGCCTTTTTGGGGGATGAGATTTTGAATAGAGGCCTCATCTGTCCTCTCAGACTGATATAAAAGATCTCATTGGCAGGACTGCTGACCATGAAACCATTGTCGATTGTCAAAAAAACACATCTGGTTCACTAATGCCCTTTGGGGAAGGAAATCTTCCATCCTTACCTGGTCTGGCCTGCATGTGACTCGAGTCACAGCAATGTGGTTGACTCTCAAGTGCCCACATGCAATGGGCAGTAAATGCTGGCCAGCCAGCAGCACTCATGTCCCACGAATGAATAAAAAAACACACAGATTAACCTCATAAGTTGTCTATTCTGCATAGTTCTACTCTGGGCTCCCAGCACCCATACTATGGTCTACCCAGATGGTGTCCAGGTTGGACCACGTCGGAGATGTGGCATATTTGATCTGAACTGACACCCATGGGGTACAACTGGAGGTTGCAAATCTTTACTCTTCTGCTCCAGTCTCTTTGCTATTTTGATTTCATACTTGTCTGCTGAACTTTCTGTGATGCATGTACAAGGACTCTCCAGCACCTCTGAGTTCCAGCATTTACCAATCTCCCATCTTCTCAAAAAAAAATTGTCTTTTTTATTTTTCCTACGAAAGCGGATCGCTTCATGTCCCCAGGCGGGTTTGCCAGTGATAACTATGCTCCGACAGACTCAAAGGGGATTAAAGAAATTAAGAGCCGTGGCTGCTCACATTGCCCCGGAAATCAGGGCGGCAAGTTGACGAGATGGAAGGTAAAATCGCTTCGGGTTTCAAAACTTCCTTCTTAAAATCCATCCTACATATCGACCACACTCCCCACCTCCGTCCTCTGGATTCTCCCCACCCTCCCCCCAACTCCCCTGCCATCATCCACCTGAACGGAATTAAAAAGATACACTCCCATTTGTAATTTTAATCACTGATTTCCTCCTTTTTTTTGTTAATTGAAGGCGAGAGAGTGTAATTACTTTTTTGGCATAATTAAAAGCTCAATTTTTTATAAAATTGACAGCAGAAACAAAATGTGCAAATTGAATTTCAATAATGGTGTAGCATTCACGTGGTGTCAAGCGCAAAACTCTTAATCAGCTGACAAATAATCCCTTTGCTTTGTACTTTGGAGAAGCACAGAGAATTTCAGATTAATTATTTCACCCCATGGGGTGTGTATTGAAAAGGAAAATCACAGGGTGTATACTTTAAAATAGATTTTAATAATGAACTGTGCAATATGCTGGGAGATACAAGCTTAAAAGGACCATTAATCCATGTCTTTTCCATATTTTTAAAAATTTAGCTGGCACAGTTGCAACCAATTTAATGGACATAAACCTCTTTAATGAATTCTGCTACATGTATAGGTGATGTTTAACTGAATGGATGCAATTGGATGTTTTATTTTAACACTGGTTAAGAGATGATTCTGTTTCATAACTAAAAGTCTGGGTGATTTTTTTTGTTCATTCGTGGGACATGGGTGTCGCTGGCTGGCCAGCATTTATTGTCCATCTCTAGTTGCACATGGGCAGTTGAGAGTCAACCACATTGCTGTGATTCTGGAGTCACACGTAGGCCAAACCAGATAAGGATAGAAGATTTCCTTCCCCAAAGTTACACTCTGTATCCTGTATCTCTCAACCACACTCCCACGATCACTGCTGCTTTGGTGATTTGCTCAGTGCATCAAAAATTCACATAGTTGTGAATTATTCCTTATTTACAGGAACAAAGCAAGTACACTATCTTAAGTCTTCCATAAGATAAATTTGTTAGCAGCTTCCTGTCATAAACTTAAGAAATATTGGTAAGGAAATGGCATCATTTCTATGCCTGCTTGAATCAAAAAGAGTCGTTGAAGTTTAGATCTTTCTTTTCATTTGTTAAGGGGATGTGGGCATCTCCGGCAAGACCAGCATTTATTGCCCATCCCTAATTGCCCTTGAACAGAATGACTTGCTAGGCCATTTCAGAGGGCAGTTAAGAGTCATGTTTAGGCCAGACCAGGTAAGAACGGCAGATTTCCTTCCCTAAAGAGAGTAGTGAACCAGATGGGTTTTTCCAACAATCGACAATGGTTTCATAATTCCAGATAACTTTTTAATTAAATTCAAATTCCACCATCTACCGCAGCGGAATTCGAACCTGGGCCCCCAGAACACAAGCTGATTTTCTGGATTAATGGTCTAGTAGTACTGCTGCCTCACAGCGGTGCTAAGGACCTGGGTTCAATTCCGGCCTTGGTGGAGTTTGCACATTCTCCCCGTGTCCGCATGCGTTCCCTGTGGGTGCTCTGGTTTCCTTCCACAGTCCTAAAGATGTGCAGGTTAGGTGGATTGGCCATGATAAATTGCCCCTTAGTGTCAGGGAGATTAGAAAGGTAAATATGTGGGGTTATAGAGATAGGACCTGAATGAGATTATTGCTGATGCAGGCTCAATGGGCCAAATGGCCCCTTTCTGCTCTATAGGTTCTATGATAATGTCAGATGTATCATTGCCTCCCCATCTGAAGACTGCTACAAAGTCACAGCTACAATGGAATATGCAAGAAGGGTAGGTCTGTTACTAACATAGCATACTCAAGTACAATGCTCACTCGACTTCATAAAAACTAAGCTGTAAATTGAAGGCCTTTGCATCAAATCAACCACTTTACTTAATTGCATTTCTGCCTCCCTCTTTATAGCATTAGTGCTTAGGTTTGTCACACTGTTCATAGTACCTCTATTTATGAAGGGCACGCTGTCCATGTCCATAATAGATAATCATTAATATGGCTTCATTAGGAAACAGAAGCACACTATCACCTTCATTAATCTTAACATGGTCATCAATGAATCAAGCTGAGGAGAAATCAGTCTTAAATCTACTCTCCAGGAAGAGTGCTATTATAAATACATTTATACACTGTATTTATACACTCATTCTACAGTTTATATTTCAAATTTTTTTTAAACATTTATACATTCTTCTGTGAAGGATGTCAGAGTTGGAGATGGATCGTTTTTGCTTTTGATGTGCAGGAACAGCACCACAAGGAACAAAATAGCTTCAAGGAAAAGACTCTCTATCCGATCCCGGAAATATGGCTTACTCCGAACCTCTGAAGAACAGATCCAGCTATACACCCCTGTGAATCTTCTTCCCTTTCCAGAAGAACCAACCTTATATTTCTGAGTGAGTTGGCAAATCTCATCAAATAAATTGTACTTGTTTGCTACTAAAGAACATAAAGGAATGTTATTCCACAGTGGAACAGTGGTTAGCATACTGTCTCACAGCACCAGGGTCCTGGGTTGAGTTCCAGCCTTGGGTGACTGCTCATGTGACATTTGCACATTCTCTCCATGACTTCGTGGGTTTCTTCCGTGTGTTCCAGTTCCCTCCCACAGTCCAAAGATGTGTGGGTTAGGTTGATTGGCCATGTTAAATTGCCCCTTAGTGTCAGGGGGATTAGCAGGGTAACTATGTGGGATTATGGAGATAGGGCCTAGAAGGGATTAGCATCAATAGAAGCTTGATGGCCTCCTTCGTGCTGTAGGGATTCTATTCTATGATTCAAATATCTCTGATTTGTACCTTCAGTGTGGTGGAGCATGTCAAAAGTGTTTGAGGACATAGGTTGCAATTAACTGCAGTTATCAGTCTAATGAAATGTGATGCACACTTGACCAACCCTAAATTCTACTACAGGAGCCATACTGAGGTGAGCTACAGACCTTTGTCCAGGTATATTGGTGAAAGGGTTAATAAACTCTCAAGTTTAAAAATCACACAAGCTGCTTATAAGAGCCTTTACAGATAGGCACCAAGGCCATTTGTCTAGGCAAAACTCATTAAATCGGACATCTGTAACTAGAAAGGGAATGATCCACAGACACAGGAATGAGCTATTATAACTTATAGCAATGATGTATTAGGTTTTCCCACTAATTGGATACTATAATGAAGCAAAAAAAAGTGATTGTGATTGGTATATGCAAATTATTTGTAATCGAATTCAAAAACTAGAATTGTTTATGTATCTCGGAATAAGGCACTCTGGCTAGCTACAGAGATGTGAACTGAAGCTTTCCAGCATCCTTGCTATAGCTTGAATTAAACCAGTTGTTTAAGAGATCCCCGTGACTTGGTCTGGTTACTTGGAGGGTAACATTGTGATCAACTAAAAGGCTGACATCAAAGCCCACAACAGTTGGACTCAACTAGTAACCGATTCAAATCTGGGAGAGTTATGGGTAGAAGGTTCTACTCTCTTACAAACTTAAAACCATTGAAAATAAGCCATTGAAAGACCAAAAGGATCACTTCTGCACCGTTTCAATGTAGTTTAACACCAGACCCATGTTACATGGCAATCTCTCAGCTTTAGTGTATTCCGGGGTCATCTCAGGATCTGATTTCCAATTTATCCTTAACATCTTCACATTGACATGGGCCTTGAAACCGATTTGCATTCATGTGAAATCCGCAGTATAGCTTCGCTCTTAAACTATAAGCAGACATATCATGCGGTGACAGATTTTTATTAATATCACGTATTAACTTCAGTTTTGTTCCAGGCAGACCTTTTCTTTATCTATTCTCAGCTTAATTGCAATTTCTAGACGAAGGTAACCTCAACAATTTCTGAGGTGGTTTTCATCTCTTTCGAAGGTGGTGTCAATTTTAGATCTCACATGAAACTCGACAACCGTGGCCATCTGTTGCTTTCATTGTCTGATGAACATAAAACCATTTATTAGCATGCGGCAGAGAATAAATCAACATTTGGCATTGTTGTGTGCCAAATGTTCCAGCAGAAATAAACATTTTACATGACAGATTCACACATAGAAACTATTTCAGAAATCACACCTGGTGCTGAAGACATCACAATCCACCTAAGCGACTTCTCAAACTCTGTTTAACCCATCAAAGCCACTCACCCAGCAGTAAAACAATCTATCATGCAAACGTGCTGGGAATCTAGCACAATAAAAATCACAAAATGCTCTGAAAGATGTGCTGCTTAGGTGTATTGGCCATGCTAAATTTTCACTCAGTGTACCCAAACAGGCGTAGGATTGTGGCAATGAGAGGACTCTCACAGTAACTTCATTACAGTGTCAATGTGAGCCTACATGTTGCAGTGATAAATAAATTTGTGAAAAAAAGTTGATATTCGGATGCATCAGTTGAAGCAAGCCAATAAATAGATTGCATTCTCTTGAAATTCTGGCAGTTGGAGAAACCTCAGTTTGTTGGGCCCTGGAACGTAGTTTAAGTGTAAGTATAAGTACATCACAAAGGCTGCTGAGGGGGTGGAAATGGTAGTTATCTACTTAGCTCCAAGTGGCTGTTAAAGCTGATGCGTCTGTCATACACTCACTGCATCTCAAATAGCAGCCACAAGCCCTAATATTCCACCTCTAATGCACTTGAACCTCCAAGGCCATCTTTCCCTGATAGCTCTGCTCCTCCTCCAATGCATCCAGCAAGCATATAATTGATTTGGCAGTGATGTTGCTGTGCTCCTGACTATGACTATTAGATATATCATGCTCTGCTTGCTCCTTGAACCCTTCCAGTTTTCGGCAAACGGAATAATGTCTCCAACATTCAGCCGGCAATTCCAAGAGGACCAAAGAGAAGCAATATCCATTTTAGCACCAGTCAATCGATAACATAAATTTGCCTATTCTATTTGGGTGATTAACGAATAAAGGAAAAAAAATCCATAGTTCTCCATAATTTTGTAGCCTTGTCCAGGACAAACCCCCAGTCTGATGTACATAAGACTGAGTATTGTTCATTCAGCAGTAAGGATATTTAAGTTGTGAACTAGCTTCACAAAGTAAATCAAAGTAAAAGTTTAATTCAGAAACTTCATTACACCACCACTTGGGCCACACCCTGAGCCACAAACGTCCCACCCAATCCCCATCAGCTTTCTATTTATACCTGGTCAGCTGACCACCACATTATTTTGCCATTGGTTACATTGCCTACTAGGTCAGCTGGTCAGTTGACCTTCACAACAGATTACCATTGGTTACATTATAACAGATTCCAATGTTCTCATTGGTTACATTGTAACAAACATTAGAACATAGAACATAGAAAAACTACAGCACAAACAGGCCCTTCGGCCCATAAGTTGTGCCGAACATATCCCTATCTACTAGGCTTACCTATAACCCTCTATCTTACTGAGTCCCATGTACTCATCCAGAAGTCTCTTAAAAGACCCTATCGAATCTGCCTCCACCACCATCGCCGGCAGCCGATTCCACGCACCCACAACCCTCTGAGTGAAAAACTTACCCCGACATCTCCTCTGTACCTACTCCCCAGCACCCTAAACCTGTGTCCTCTTGTGGCAGCCCTGGGAAAAAGCCTCCGAGAACCTACCTGATCAATACCTCTCAACATCTTATACATCTCTATCAGGTCACCTCTCATCCTTCGTCTCTCCAAGGAGAAAAGACTGAGCTCTCTCAATCTATTCTCATAAGGCATGCCACCCAATCCAGGCAACATCCTTGTAAATCTCCTCTGCACCTTTTCTATGGCTTCCACATCCTTCCTGTAATGAAGTGACCAGACCTGAGCACAGTATTCCAAGTGGGGTCTGACCAGGGTCTTACACAGCTGTAGCATTGTCTCGTGACTCCTAAACTCAATTCCTTGATTGATGAAGGCCAGTACACCATACACCTTCTTAACCACATCCTCTACTTATGAAGCTGATTTGAGAGTCCTATGAACCTGTTAATCTGATCAATAATTACCATTAATATGATCAATAATTATTATTAATATGATCAATAATTATTATTGCACAATCATTTCAAGTGACGATGAGAAATGTTGGTGTCTGAAGTACTGTAGGGTCTGTTCTCTTCTTAGAATAGACGTCAGCAAAACTGGTCCAAAGTTGAATTTCTTTTATTGAGCATCATTTAAAATTACCATGACATAAAGTGGAAAAGACTGATTTACTGGGGGGGAGAGAGAGAGAGAGAGAGAGAGAGAGGGACTGGCAGAAAGCTGATCCCAATACAGACCTGATCTAAAAACTGGTACAGAACAGAACTGAACACATGTAGCTATAGAAAGCATTATAATTTTTCAGTTATCTGTGTTATAAAGTGAGTGGGTACAAGCTGCGTCTAGCTGCATAAACAATTGACAGCTTTGTGTGGCTGTGAAAGCTTGTTTATGAAAAGCTTTGTTTTGCTTTTGAAAAAAGCCTTTTCAGCTAACATTGTATCTTCAAAGAATGCTGTCAACTTTCCAAGCTAATCCCAGAATGCCTGCTGAGTCTAAAATGTGGTTTAGTTACACAGGCAGAAATAGCTTAAAGTGAAGTCCTTTAACTGAAGCAAACCACACTAAGGATCCCACAAGTACTCACACCAAGTCATCAATACTGTTCCATTGAAAGTGTGCAATGCTTTACACATGGGGGGATCTTTGCTCCATTTCTTACTTGCTTTCATTTTTAGTGTTTCTACATGTCCAGCAGGGCTGACCATGCTCCTGTACGATTCTATGGATGTTGGTTGCCTTCCAGTTGCAACTGTGAAGGAAGAGGGTGGGTGTTGGTAGATTGCTTGGCAATCCTAGCCAAATGTGATCCTGTTACTGCTCAGTGTTCACTCACTGGAAAGCACTGAGTTGCAGAGAACATCAATGGATTCACCTCTCCCTAAAGGGGAGTTATTAAGGCCAATTATGGCACATCCTGCTACCACACAGCTAAAACCAGTTAGTGCGCCAGTAACTAGACGTCAAATCTTTAATTACTGAGTCAAGTCTTTTCTTACTGAGTCCTTGAGGGAACAAGTCTTTTCTTACTGAGTCCTTGAGGGAACAAGGCAGTTCTAATTGTCATATTCATTAGGCAAGATTTTACGGTCTCACTCAGGCGAATTCGGAACTTCCCGCTCAATGTCGATGGAGATTTCCGATATCAGACCCTCACCCACGCCAATTTCATGGCAGGCAAAGTCTGGCCTTTGAGTCTCTTTAACACTGTGGAATCATGTGAATGTTCAGAATGGCATTGTTTTGTCAAGCCTACGGGGCGGGATTTTATGGCCTCGCTCATCCCGAAACTACAAAACCCTGCCCAAGGTCACTGGAACTTCCCATGCCAGTTTGGCCCTTGGGCAGTGCCAGGGGGCTAGGCTGGCACTGCCAGGCTGACACTTCCCAGGGGGCACCCCCCCTTCTTTACACCCAACCTCCTGAGGGGGTCTCAATGACCTCTGTTCCCTCCAGCGGGGTCGGGCCATCTGTTCCCCATGAGTGGGGAGCTGTCGTAAACCCCACCGGAATGAACTACTCCTGGTGGGTGGGGGAGGAGCAGAGGCTAGCGGGCCCAGAGACATCAGTCCCAGATCCACTAATTCAAATTTAAGTATTGAAATCAGCTTCACGCCAATTTCCAACATGGAGCTACAAATCTTTGTGCGGGGAACACATGGGGGCCTGGGTACCTAGTGGGAAGCCTGCAGAATGGCCTCCGCTGATGTCTCCCATCCTGCTGCGTGGCTGAGAGAATTCCGCCCCCCCCCACCCTGCCCCCCCGGCCCCCCGATATCTTGACGTGGTTAAGACACGTAGAGTTAATCTTGAGTAATTGACAATAAACACTTCTTCTATCTAATCCTGGATTGGCTTCTTCTAATCCTAGATAGGCAACTACTTCAAACTGGTAGCCATGAAAGACTTTAAATTTATAGTTTTAAATGATTGTCAACAATGTTGCATCTGAGGGGTAGTGTGTGGATATCAGTTCTGGTTTAGTTCTATACATGAGCTGAAAAACATATTTTTGATGGAGCATTCAGTTATTTCACTGCCTGGAATACACTCCTGCTTTTCTCATCATAATGAATTCTCTCCTCATTTACCTCACCTTATTAACAAAGAAACAAATTCCTACTGCAATCAGGATAACATGTTATAATTGTTTTATAATTATGCTACAGTATTTACATGTCTGTTGAACCGCATGTAGCTACACTCTGAAGGGGAAATATTAGTAATAGTAAAAATTAGTAATAGTAACAGCACCTTCTTTCCTTGACAAATAATAGCCCTTGAAGCATCCAAATTTTCTTTAATACATATAACAGAAAGTAAGGCCACAAACTAAAGTGGAATCTCATTGAGACGTATAAGATGATGAATGGGATGGATAGGATAGAGGTGGAAAGACTCTTCCCGCTCAAAAAAGACAGTAGGACTAGGGGGCACAGCCTCAAGATAAAGGGGGGGCGGTTCAGAACGGAGTTGAGGAGGAACTTCTTCACTCAAAGGGTGGTGAATCTCTGGAATTCTCTGCCCGTTGAAGTGGTGGAGGCTGCCTCGCTAAATATTTTTAAGAAGCGGGTTGATGGGTTTTTGATAAGAGAGGGGATTAAGGGTTATGGGGAGAGGGCGGGAAAGTGGAACTGAGCCACGACAGATCAGCCATGATCTTATTGAATGGTGGGGCAGGCTCGAAGGGCCAGATGGCCTACTCCTGCTCCTATTTCTTATGTTCTTATGTTCTTATGAATTTACTGCCCACCCAGTGGCATGTTTGGTGGCATGTGGCCATTTAATTAAATGGGAGGGTGGTGGTTGGGAGCACAGTGCTTTCCCATCACCACTCTGATTATGTCCATGAGCGAAAAGCCCATGGACGGCCTTCCTGCCCCAATTGAGGCCCTTAAATGAGCAACAATGTCCACTTATTATTCTGCTGGTATTAACACCCAATGCCAGGGGAGGGTGGGGTGGGGGGTGGGGAGTGGGAGAGGGAGGGATCCACATGCAGGAAGCACGAAAAGCAAAATTGTGTGGGATTGCCTGATTGTGAGTCATTGCATTGGGAAAGGAGGTGGGGGAGGGGGGAGGTGAGTGGGCTGTTGAGAGCTACCCCACTGCTTCTATTGCTGACCCAACTCCTCCCTCCCTTACCATGCCCACTCTGAACAATCCTTCCCCACCAAACCAACACTGGGATCCAGTGACAATTCTAGGCCTCAGGTGGGTGTCGTACACCTCTCAGGTGATGTTGCCATTCAGTAGAGTTGCTGGCCTCTGATGGGACTTCACCCACCAACCCCCCCAGAGCCATTTCTAGGGGCAGACCCATCACTGTGTAGTAAAGTGCCTGTGTGGTGAGATTCCCATCATCACATTTAACTACCATTCTCAATGTACTGATCGGATATTGTCTGATTGTGCTTGGATGTGAAGAATGATCTGTACACAAGCACATGGCACATTTGGAGGGATGATTGTTTATCCAAAATAGAGCATATCCAATATTGTGTCCATTAAATGGGGAGAAATTCAGGCAGTCTATGCTCCACCTGTATACTCCTCCCTGCCTTGTGCCCTGTCCATGCCATCCTTTATCTTTAAATATAACAAGACCAATGTTAGGCCTTTTTTTTTGTTAAGAACCTAGAAGGTGTAACAAAAACATTCCCTCAATTTTGAAGAAATTCACTCCTTGAACCCTGCCAATCGTCCATATTAACAGTGCTAAAAGGTTCTGTCATTGCTTTAGACATATCCCTGGATTGAAAAAAGCAGGAGGCGTTGGAAGATTAGAATTAATTCCCCATGTTCAGATAACTGTAAAATTTGGAAAGGTTGGTAAACATTAGTGTGGGCGATTTGAAAGAATGATGACTCTTTGGACTTGTTTGTTAATTGGGATAAAAGCCTAGCCCTTCAGCTGTTGAGTAGCCAGTTTAGTTCAGATGGCCATATTCCACATACTTTCATCTACTGCTAAGAAACTGAAATAGCCTGAATGGCAGCCTGAAGCTACAAGGCTTAGACTAAGTTCAGCACTGCTGTATATATCAACTTTATAAAAAGGAGAACAGAGTGATGACTTGCAGAGAGATAAGGGGCTGGATTTTCAAGCTGCATTTGCCCCAAAACCAGAAAATCCTGCCCAAGGTCAACATTCCCTTCCTTTGCATGGTCCTCCCCCAACCCATTACAATTCCTGTGATCAGTGGAATGGGAAAATTCCCTCCAAGATCTAGAGGCAACATGAGGGGACACCACAAAGAGACCTAGAGTAGGAGGAATCACAGCCATACATATTCCATACATAATCTCCTCCAAAAGAGAATGGACTGTTATAGATAGATAGAACATTACAGCGCAGTACAGGCCCTTCGCCCCTCGATGTTGCACCAACCAGTGGAACCAATCTAATGACCCTCTAATCTAAACTATTCCAATGTTATCCATTTGCCTATCCACTGACCATTTGAATGCCCTTAAAGTTGGCAAGTCCACAACTGCTGCAGGCAGGGCATTCCACGACCTTACTACACTCTGAGTAAAGAACCTATCTCTGACATCTGTCCTATAATTACCACCCCTTAATTTAAAGCTATGTCCCCTTGTGTTAGCCATCACCATCCGAGGTTCTCACTGTCCACCCTATCCAATCCTTTGATCATCTTGTATGCCTCAATCAGGTCACCTCATAACCTTCTTCTCTCCAATGAAAATAACCTCAAGTCCCTCAGCCTTTCCTCATAAGACCTTCCCACCATATCAGGCAACATCCTGGTAAACCTCCTCTGCACCCTTACCAATGCCTCCACATCTTTCTTATAATGCAGTGACCAGAACTGTACGCAATACTCCAAGTGTGGCCGCACCAGAGTTTTGTACAGTTGTAACATGACCTTACGGCTCCAAAATTCAATCCCTCTACCAATAAAAGCTAACACACCGTACCCCTTCTTAACAACCTTATCAACCTGGGTGCCAACTTTCAGGGAGCTATGCACATGTACCCTGAGATCTCTCTGCTCGCCAACACTACTAAGAGTCCTTCCATTAGCCCTATATTCTGTACTCCTGTTACTCTTACCAAAGTGAATCACCTCACACTTTTCCGTATTAAACGCCATCTGCCACCTCACAGCCCAGCTCTGCAGCTTATCTATGTCCCTCTACAAACTGTAACATCCATCCTTACTATCTACAACTCCTCCAACTTTGGTGTCGTCAGCAAATTTACTAATCCATCCTTCTACACCATCAAGTAGGTCATTTATAAAAATGACAAACAGCAGTGGCCCCAAAACAGATCCTTGAGGTACACCACTTGTAACTGAACTCCAGGTTGAATATTTCCCATCAACCACCACCCTCTGTCTTCTATCAGCTAGCCAATTCCTGATCCAAACTGCTAAATCACCCTCAATCCCATGCATCTGCATTTTCTGCAATAGCCTACCATGGGGAACCTTATCAAACGCTTTGCTAAAATCCATATACACCACGTCAACTGCCTTACCCTTGTCCACCTCTTTGGTCACCTTTTCAAAAAACTAGATAAGGTTTGTGAGGCACGACCTACCCTTCACAAAACCGTGTTGACTATCCCTAATCAATTTATTTCCTTCTAGATGATTATAAATCCTATCCCTTATAATTCTTTCCAAAACTTTGCCCACAACAGAAGTAAGGCTCACTGGTCTATAATTCCCAGGATGGTCTCTACTCCCCTTCTTGAACAAGGGGAAAACATCTGCTATCTTCCAGTCTTCCGGCACTATACTTGAAGCCAATGACGACATGACGATCAAAGCCAAAGGCTCTGCAATCTCCTCCCTAGCCTCCCAGAGAAACATAGGATAAATCCCATCCGGCCCAGGGGACTTATCTATTTTCACACTCTCAAGAATTGCTAACACCTCCTCCTTATGTACCTCAATCCCATCTAGTCTACTACCTGGTATCGCAGTATTCTCCTCGACTACACTGACTTTTTCCTGCGTGAATGCTAACGAAAAATATTCATTCAGTGCCTCTCCTATCTCTTCAGGCTCCACGCACAACTTCCCACTGCTGTCTGTGACTAGCCCTAATCTTGTCCTAACCAATCTTTTATTCTTGACATACCTATAGAAAACTTTAGGATTTTCCTTGACCCTATCTGCCAAAGTCTTCTCATGTCCTCTTCTAGCTCTTCTTAACTCTCTCTTTAGTTCCTTCCTGGCTAATTTATAACTCTCCAGTGCCCTAACTGAGCCTTCACATCTCATCTTTACATAAGCCTCCTTCTTCCTGTTCACCAGAGATTCAACTTCCTTAGTACACCACTGTTCCCTCGCTCGACCACTTCCTCCCTGCCTGACAGGTACATATTTATCAAGGACTCACAGCAGCTGCTCCTTGAATAAGCTCCACATTTCAGATGTTCCCATCCCCTGCAATTTCCTACTCCACCCTATGTATCCTAAATGTCACCTAATAGCCTCATAATTCCCTTTCCCCCAGCTATAACTTCTGCCCTTTGGTATATGCCTATCCCTTTCCATCACTAAGGTAAACGTAACCGAGTTGTGTCACTATCACCAAAGTGCTCACCTACCTTCAAGTCTAACACCTGGTCTGGTTCATTACCCAGTACCAAATCCAATGTAGCCTCACCTCTTGTTGGCCTATCTACATACTGTGTCATGAAACCTTCCTGCACACATTGGACAAAAACTGACCCCTCTAACGTGCTTGAACTTTAGCTTTTCCAATCGATATTTGTAACAACTACCCTGTTAATATCGCACCTATCGAGGATCATCTTGGCAATCCTTTCCTCTACATCTCTGGAACTTTTTGGAGGCCTATAAAAAACTCCCAACAGTGTGACCTCTCCTTTCCTGTTTCTATTCTCAGCCCATACTACCTGAATAGACAGGTCCACATCAAATGTCCCTTCTGCCACCGTAATACTGTCCTTGACTAACAATGCCACGCCTCTCCCTCTTCTACCACCTTCTGTGCTCTGATTGAAACATCTGATCCCCGGAACCTGCAACAACCATTCCTGTCCCTGCTCTATCCATGTCTCTGAAATGGCCACAACATCGAAGTCCCAGGCACCAATCCTGCATTCAACCTGCATTCTGAACTCTTATTTCATTTGTGAGTATTGTCTAGAATCATGGCAGGTTGTTCACTGCCCAATAAAATCTTAACAAGTACATCAATTTCTGTGGTTGCTATAAGGTTAGAACTGGAAATGGGGTTATTTTCCCAAACAGAGGAACAAACAAAAAATAATAGCCCTAAGAATCAGATTATGTTCAGCACCTGAATAGCTCACTTAATTCAGGGGAATTGCTAAATTTGAAGAAGCTCTTATCAAGATAATGTTTATAATCAATTTGCCTACTAAACAACCTGGACTGCTCTTCAAGTAATTGGCTGCAGAGTCCTTTGAGATTTCCTGAGAACATGTGTATAAAACTGAAAATTCGTTTTTCATAGAATCCCTACAGTACAGAAGGAGGCCATTTGTGTCTGCACCAACCACAATCCCACCCAGGCCCCATTCCAATAACCCCCACACATTTACCCTGCTAATCCTCCTGACACTAGGGTCAATTTAACATGGCCAGTCAACCTATCCTGCACAAACCTTGGATTGTGGGAGGAAACCAGAGCATCCGGAGGAAACTCACGCAGCTATAGGGAGAATGTGCAAACTTCACACTGACAGTGACCGAGGCCAGAATTGAACCTGGGTCCCTGGCACTGTGAGACAGCAGTGCTAACTGCTGTGCCACCTGTCCATTGAATTATCACTGACCAAAAAAAAGGATTATGTCTGGTGCCTAAAAGACATAACCATCTCACATCCTTTGAATGTAAATTTGGAAATAGAATGTAAGAGCATGTTCTGTTGTCAAAACACACCTGCTGGCTTAGGAGACATCTAATGCTTGTGTTCAGAAAAATCAGCTTCTAATTCAATACCAGGAATTATTTAGCATTTGAATTCATGTTTTCAAGTAGAATATTTATACTTAATTAGTTTGTTAGGAATTTATTAGAACCCTGCATGTTTATCAATCTCCTGGCATTTGCGCTCAATCATTATTGTAATTCCTGACTGATTATTAAACTTGTCAATTTTTGTCAAAATGGCTTAAATAAGTTGCTAACTGAATGCCGTGATGTCATGTGTAACAAACCTCTCCTGTTCATCCAAGGACACATTAACAAAATACCTTACCAGCTCAAAATCGCAATCGTTCTTTCAAAATAGATTCTCAAATCTTTCATTGCATATCCAGGCAAAAATAATCCACTCCACCGTCACACTATCCAACCAATCTTTTTTTATCATATATCTGTAATTCAAGATCCATAATAGTCATTGTTACTGGACAAGTAATCCAGAGACCCAGGATAATGCCCGGGGTACAGGGGTTCACAATCCTGCCATGGCAGATAGTAGAATTTGAATTGAATAAGAAATGAAATAAAATAACATTAAATCAAAAGAGGCGACATAAAAAACAATTTAAGGTTGAGTTACGCAAACTAACTTTATTTTATGCATTATTATCCTTATTTCCTCCAACTGTTATACCAAAAAACCAATCTATCATCAAAGTAAATCTTCCTCAGTGGTTGACAGGATAGGAAAATTTCGCTCTCAACAATAAAAATATTTTCAGACTTTTGTTTTGATGCCTCGGCATGATTCTTCAAAAATTTAGATTTATGCAACATTCCTGCCATTATTTTAACCTAAATCTATTTTGTGATAATGATGAAAAGGTAATGTATTGTTAATGGTTTTAAATGATATCGAAACAGATTAACACAAATGCTGTTACATATGAAGAATCTGCCATTAATTCCATTTGAAAGCTTGAGGGACACATTAGCACCGAGGAAAGGATTGTATGCTGAAGGCACTTAAAGGCTTTTTTCTGTAAATTTTATAGAGACTTGTTTGTAGAAAGCAAGCAAAGGACAATTTAGCTTTAAACTCAGCTAAACCAGGACTTCAGGAAAAATCCAAGAATATTCTATTAGTATTCTAACCCAAATCACTGCCAGCTCTACATCCCTCCGGGATATCTGTGCTCCTCTAATTCTGGCCTCTCAAGCTTCCCCTGTTTAAGTCACTCCACTATTAGTGATGTGCCTTCAGTTGCCTACGCACTAAGCTCTGAAATCTCCCTACTTCTCCATTTCTCTGCTTCACTTTAAGATGCTCCTCATCTGAAGGCAGCACAGTGGCACAGTGGTTAGCACTGCTGCCTCACAGTGCCAAGGACCTGGGTTCAATTCCTTGGGTCATTGTTTGTGTGGAGTCTGCACATTCTCCCTGTGCCTGCATGGGTTTCCTCTGGGTGCTCCGGTTCCCTCCCACAGTCTGAAAGACGTGCTAGTTAGATGCATCGGCTATGCAAAATTCTCCATCAGCATATCCTAGCAGGCATCGGGGATTTTCACAGTAACTTCATTGCAGTGTTAATGTAATCCCACTTGTGACATTAATAAATAAACTTAGATTTAATTATTGTGACAATATGGTAAACCCTCCAGTAGCATTTAGTGAGGATGATGCTGATGAGATTCAAATCTGAAAATGATTCAGGCCTTTGAATACTTGCTTCAAGTGAATGGGTGCAACCACAGAACTAATGTCACATCATGGGGTAGAAGTTAAAACAATGCACCAGAATGAGTGGTAGATTGATTTGATGGTATAGGCCGTCCTCGGCCTTTCGACACAAATGGTTCCCAAAAATTCTGTTGTCAATTGAAACATCACTTGGAGCCAATTTTCCCATAGGAAGGATGGTATAAGTGGGGGGTTGGTTCCTGAAATCACTCATGGGGTACCTGGCAATGTTCAATGCTCTCAACTCCTGCCCTGTCAAGTCGCTGCGGTGACTGTTGATGCCTGCATATCTTAGCACAAGTTCCTCGATTAGTGTGGGGGAGATAATGAAGCCATCAATCACTTCCAATTGTCTGTTTAACCTTGAACTTCTGAGAGTCTGAGCACATATTAAATACAATGTAAGCATAGAAATGTAATAAAATCACGACAATTGTGCTAAAAATGTTCATAGAATATAACACTCATTTTCAACTGAATACAGACTGTTTGAGCTGGCCAATCATACAGATGGGCAGTGCTGAACATCAGTGCGCATCAGAACATACTGACATGGCATTGAAATTAATGTTGTAAAGTTGAAATGGTGTGTCAATTTATAAACATTGTAAGTCCTGTTCATCATAACTCAAACATTGTAAAGTTGAGGACAGTCTGTATTATGATAGTGCTATCCCTAGCAAAACTGGAGCAAATGGGAATCAGGGTAAACACTCTCAGCTTATTGGAGTTGCACCTGGCGCAAAGGAAGAAGGTTGTTGTTGTTGGAGGTCATTCATTTTAGTTCCAGACCATCACTGCAGGGGTTTCTCAGGTTGGTGTCCCAAGCCCAACCACCTTAACTGGTTCATCGATGATTTTCCTTCCATCATAAGGTCAGAAGTGAGGATGTTCGCTGATGATCGCACAATGTTCAGCATCATTTGTGACTCCTCAGATACTGAAGCAGTCCATGCCTAAATGCACCAAGACCTGGACAACACTCAGGCTTGGGCTGATAAATGACAAGTCACAATCACACCACACGAGTGCCAGGCGATGACATCTCTAACAAGGGAGAATTTAACCATTCCTCCTTGACACTCAATTGCATTATAATTGTTGAATTCCCCACTATCTACATCCTGAGGTTACTATTGATCAGAAACTGAACTGGACTAGCAATAAAAGTGTTGTGGCTACAAGAGTTAGGTGAGAGACTTGGAATTCTATGATGAATAACTCACCTCCTGACTCCCCAAAGCCTGTCCACCATTTACAAGGTAAAGTCAGAAGTTTATTGGAATACTCTCCACTTACCTGGATGAGTGCAGCTCCAACAACACGCAAGAAGCTTGACACCATCCAGGACAAAGCAGCCTACTCTATTGGCACCCCCTCCACAAACATGCACTCGCTCCACCACTGACACACAGGT
This sequence comes from Carcharhinus amblyrhynchos, assembly GCF_965287045.1. Classification (NCBI taxonomy): domain Eukaryota; kingdom Metazoa; phylum Chordata; class Chondrichthyes; order Carcharhiniformes; family Carcharhinidae; genus Carcharhinus; species Carcharhinus amblyrhynchos. The sequence goes on from NC_137337.1 coordinate 27,431,851, forward strand.
TGTGCAGTGCATCCACAAAATGTTCTCTTGTTCTCACCTACTTTATAAGATGAACTGCACAACCCTCAACAAGGTTCCTTAGGCAGCATCTTCCAAACCCATAGCCACTAACATCTGAAAGAACAAGGGCAGCAGAAACGAGAGAAAACCACCACCCGCTAGTTTCCCCCCAAGTCACTCACAATCCGGACTGCGCAATATATCACCAGTCTTTCACTGCCACTGGGTCAAAATCCTGGAAGTCGCTCCCGAATAGCTTTATGGCAGTACTTACAACAGGGGGACTGTGAGGGTTCAGGATGGTGGCTTACCACCACCTTCTCAAGCGCAATATGGAATGGGCAATAATGCTGTCCTAACCAGCGATACCCACATCCCGTGTTGGTGAAAAAAAGAATATTACAACATTCAGTTTTATACTTCACAATACAAAGACAATTGATAAAATAGCATTTATGAGAAGTTCCTATTGCAGGGCTGAGATGAATGCCTTCCAAAAACTACAATCATCTTCCTTCACCCCAAGCCTGACTCCAACTAGTGGAGAGAGAGAGAGAGAGAGAGTTTTACCCCTGATCTAGACTGACTACAGTTTCTCTAAGGCTTCTTGGTGCCATGACCTGGTCAAATTCTGTCTTGATATCAAGGGCAGCTGCACTCACGTCCCCTCGTGCTAAAGAAAGTGAAGGATCCAGTGTATGCTTAGCCTTGTTTGCTTCAGTCTATGCAAAGACTTCATTTTAAGATATTTCTGCCAATGCACAATTACATTTTAAATAGTAGACGGTAGGGGTTAACTAACTCTGCTAAGCTGAACAATCGTAGCTAACTTGGCTGCATGCAGAATCAGAAGGCATGATGGGTTAGCTAAAAATTGACTGCATTCCCGAAGGGTACACAATTAAGGCAAACAACAGTTTCTCACAACAGCAACTGCAAGGGTTATTTTTCTAGACAGAGGCAGCATGCGAAAAACACTTTTAATAATGAGATAAGGGTTGAAATATATTTTGATTTTAGAGTGTGCGTGTTCAGTTTAGTTCAGTTCTTAGATTCTGGTCATTTAAGTACATTTTGTTTTTGCGGATGGCCTGGCTGAGAAGACAGTCTCCAAGTTCGTATTTTTGCTTCTGTTGTGTTAATTCTTTAAGTCCTTTTGAATAAAAGGAAACCATTTTAAAACTCGTACCAGTGCTGTTCTGTCATCTTTTCAAATGAATGCATGGTCCCAACAGAAGGTGATAGGTTAAAAATGCATAATATATTCCGTTAGATCAAACTGGTATTGCGAGGTGTGTGTTTCCTTATATCTAAGAGACAAGAAGATAAATAGGTTGTGCCTAACTAATAAATGGATTGTGTATGGCCTCTGAAAGGAACAGATTTGATAGATTGAATGGGTTTTCCTCATCCATGTTATTATGCTGTTGACTGTAACTAGAGCTAATAAATTATGGAACTATGAGTAAGTCTAGGTAATGGTGCATGTTTACAGCTTTATTTACCTTGCATTTAGGAATTATGTATGTGAACCTCTCTCTGCCCCTCCACGCTCTTCAATTATTTTCCACTGAGTTCTCTATCATTGCTTTCCAAATTACAATGGCAGTATTTTGCAGTAAGAATAATAGTGAGGCTAACAACACTCACCATTAATGAAGGATACATCAGTCAATGACTTCCAGCAACCACACACTCACCGTTAAACAGGAAGTTGCTGTCTGAGTTATCTTGCCCCTCTTGAAACTGCATTATATCACTGCTGAGACACTCTACATTGAGCCACATTGAATAGTACGAAAGTGCTGTTAAGTGCTTCTAGAAAGTAGGAGCCAGAGGAGGCCATTCAGCCTTCAAGTCTGCTCCATTGTTCATCATCACCATGGCAGTTCATCCAATTCAATAGCCTGATCCTGCCTTCCCCACCCACCCTCCTATATCCTCTGATCCACTTCGCCCCAAGAGTTATATCCTACCCCTTCTTGAAAACATCCAAGCCATGATCTTATGACGATGTCCCGCTCAACTTTCAGCGAGGTGAAATGGTATGATCAGATGGGAAGCAAAAAATCAGGTGTGCGCTGGTTTTTCACCTCCCCCGGGTCTTACCGGTACTATTTTGCTGGCAAAATCAGCTCTCAGCCCAGAAAATAAAACAATATAAAATTAGACAGACAAGTGTAGTGATTAATTTGCCGTAATGATTGAACTGAACAATAATTAATATGTACCCTGTCCCAGATCCCATTTTCTGGTGGGGGGAGTTAATCAGACAGGAATACGATGGATGGAAATCCCACCACTTCCTTCAAAATTTGAGTGAGGATGAAAAAGCCCATGGACAGCTTTCCATTAATTAAGGCCATTCAGAGGGCAACTAATGCCCACTTAAGGGTTTCATCCGGCCACCATTGGTATTAGCCCCGTGATCAGTGGGGTCTTGCCATGCAGGATGCACAAGCAAACATGTATGGGGTTGCTTGCATGTTCCTGGAGAGAGCGGCAGCGGGGTGGTGGTGGGGGGGCCTTTGTTCAAATTAGGCACACAGTGCCTGTGAGGGAATTGATATCATCCAGCAAAGAAAACCACTGTCCTTCCTGCCAATCGCACAATGGCCTCCCCCTCCCTGTCCCCCTTCCCCTCCCCCTCCCCCCTCCCCTTCCCCTCCCCACAGTCCAAAGACGTGCAGGTTAGGTGGATTGGCCATGCTAAATTGACCCTTACTGCCTCAAGCTGTATAGGTTAGGGGGATTACTAGGGTAAATACATGGGTTTACAGGGATAGGGCTGGTTAGCTGCTCTTTCGGAGAGTTGGCACAGGCTCAATGGGCCAAATGGCCTCCTTCTCCACTGTAGGGATTCTGTGATTCTAATTTGATTGTAACATCAGTTCTACATTGCAACATACCCCTGATAACCTTTCACCACCTGCCCCCCTTTGCTTCTCAAGAATCTACCCACCTCTGCCTTACATTTTTCAAAGATTCCACCTCCACTATCCTTTGCGGAAGAGAGTTCCAAAAACTCATGATCTCCTGAGAGAAAAAAATGCTCCTTGTCTCTGTCTTGAATGGGTATCTTCTTATATTTAAACAAATAACTTCTAGTTCTAGATTCTCCCTCTCAGGGAGGCAATGGCATAGTGATATGATCATTAAATTAGTAATCCAGAGATCCATAGCAATGTTCTGGGGAGCTGGGAATGGATTCTACCATGTGATCATCTAAGAGGCTATTGAGGACAGTGAAACTATTGCCAATTGTTGATCTAAGAGGCTATTGAGGACAATGAAACTATTGCCAATTGTTGGAGTCACATATTTTTAATGTTTATTTACTTGTGACACTAATAAATATACATCAAAAATTATATGACTCCAGGTCCACAGCAATGTAGTTAACTCTTAATTATACGCTGAAAGGTACCTAGCAAGCCACTCAGCTCAGGGGCAATAGGGATAGGCAATAAATACTGGTCTTACAATCAATGCCCCCATCCCGTGAAAGAATAGCAATAACAAAAGGAAACGTCTACTCCAATTTCAGTCCGTCAAGAACATTTAGTATCATACGTTTCAGTCAAATCACCTCTTACTCCAGCTAACCCAAGCTTATCCTGTCCAAACTTTCCTCATCAGACCACCCTTCTATTCCAGGTATTAATCTAGTATACCTTCTCTGAACTGCTTATAACACATTTACCTTCTTTCTTACATAATGAGATGAATAAAGTACACAGTACTCCAGATGTTGTCTCACTAATATCCTGTATAAGTGAAGCATAACCTCCTTACTTTTTGTATTTAATTCTCCTTTCAAAAACAAGGATATCTTAGCTTTCCTAATTACTTGCTGCTAGCTAACCCACATACTAACTTTTTGTGAATCATGCATTCCAACATCCAGGTAATTCTGCATTTCAAAGCTCTACAATCTCTCACTATTTGGATAGTATGTTTTTTTTTCATTCTTCTTGCCAAAATGGACAATTTCACATTTTCCCATATTTGCTCGATCTTTTCCCACTTTCTTGATCTGTCTATATCCCTGTAGAAGGGAATTTTAAATCTGCTAGTGAGATGATAGAGAAATGCAATCTTTTTAGTGATAGGATAACTAGAAGGGGTTAAATTATTCTTTATAAAAATTTAATACAGATAATTTGCTCACATGTGAATGCAATAACAATATTAAAACAAATGAACATGATTTTAAAGTATAACTATCAAAGTATTGAATGTATTTTAATATATGAAATGTATTGTTTGTCTCAGTCAAAAAGAGCAAACATGGAAAGCTTCCATAGTTTCATAGCAACCAGGAAATGGGTTTAGCCAAAATGGGAGGATATCCAGATTGAATGGACCACTGAGATATCATTGTACTGTCAAATTGCAATTGACTGGGCTACATTGTCAAAAACTGGACTGACATGTGAACACTAAATGAAATTGATTTTAAGCTAATGAAAGATAGATAACAATTAGATAACAAAAGGTATAATCGTTCTGTATTTTGGCTGAGTGCCTCAGATCTTTAGAGTGGTTTCACAGCCTTGAACCTGAGCTAATTAACCCCTTAGAGACCCCAGAATGGCTATACGTTAATATATTGTTTGTCCTGTTTGATTTTTGAGTTTTAAATAAATTTTGTTACGTCTTTTCAACAGAAACTTTGCCTTTTGTGAGTTTGCAATGTGGCACCTTATCAAATGTCATCTGAAATTCTAAATGGAGAGGAACTATCTCTTCATCCGCAGCAGGTGAAACTCCTTCAAGCAACTAATAAACTGGTTAAACATGGACTGAAAGTTCCCATCCTGCCTGCTACGGGAATCGTAGCGGATGGGGAGAATATTCAGCAGATACAAGCGGGAGCTGAGATTCTAGTCGCGGACCTGCTAACTAAACGCAGAGGTATGCAAACACATGGTAATGTCGGTTCTGCTGATTCTCAGCGTGGATCCACCGATGCCAAAAAACTTAGACTGGAAAACGTGAAGCGGTCCGGATGCCCAGCACGTATCGACTGCAGCTCGAATCTCCCACTCCACTGCATTAAAAAATTAGCGCAGCAGGATAGGAGAATCACCCACATTGTAATAAAGGACTTAGATAAAATCTAAAGGTCTGTTGAGCTCAGTTGGGAATTTCCAGTCTTGGGGCGGGTGTGGCCGGAAAATCCCAACCATGGTTTCCTTTTCAAGAATCTGCCAGACACCTTGTATTTATCTAAGTTCCTTGTTACAGTGTTTTCCAGCCTAAGTTTTTTGGCATCAGTGGATCCACGCTGAGAATCAGTGTAACAGACATTACCATGTGTTGGCATACCTCTGCATCTGGTCAGCGGGTCCGCGACTAGAATCTTAGCCCCCCCATGCGTCTCCCCCTCTGGCAGCATTCAACAGGAATGAGTAAGTACGTGTTATGGGAGTGCAAGGGAGGTTTGAGGCAGGGCCAAGAAATGTGGTTCTTGTTGTGGGAAAGTTCCTAGAGAGCTTCAGGTGCTGCCCCCAGGCCCAGGAATGTCCAATATAAAATCTGTGGGGAGGGGGCCTTAACAGAGTGCTGGTCAGGCTGCTGTCTGCAGCCACGGCGCTGTGACTTTGTTCTGGCTGTGGGGTATGATGAGGGACTGGATTGAGTGCTGGGGCTTTAGTGAATTTGGGGGGGAGTGGGGGGGGGGTGGATGGGGAGTGCACCATGTGCTGCTTGAGAGCCCATCAGTTCAGGCAGCTGGTGCTCCAAGCAGGAGCGCTCTGGTTAACACAGACACCCAGACTGCAGGTACCTTACAGTGAATGGGAACCCATCTTGTGATAATTGGGAGTCTGTCCCTGTCCCGTGTACCTGACCTGCAACACATGCCTGGAAGGGAATGCTGTAGTTACACTCATGGCAATGGCTCAAAGGAGTGCAGTGGCCACACCCACACACCTACTGGCATACTCTCCCTGCTGGCTGTGTTCACGATGTCAATGGCAGGCAATCTAATTAGGTGACGCATGGCACCCACAGATTGTGCTGTGTTGCCAGAATCCACAAGTGGGAGTACAGGTCCCAGTGAGGGATTGTGGAGACAGGGGGATGGGTGGTTCTGGGGTAATTGCAAGCAATGGCATAAATCTATCAATCTCTGTCTCTCAGGCTCATAATCAGGGGTGTGCATGACAGCACAGCACTATTTGTGTGCAAGGCAGCAGTAAGGCATTGCTGTGTGCGTGAAGTAGGATGGCTGGGGTGGATGGAGAGGGCCAGCGATGTCTGGGCCAGTGGGGGAGGGCCAGCGATGTCCAGCTCTGGGTAACTGGGGTATGGGGAGACCAGTGATGTCCAGCTCCGGGTCATTGGGGGATGAGGAAGCTAGCAATGTTCAAGTCTGGGTCATTGGGGTATGGGGAGGCCAGTGATGTCCATGGTGGGGGCGGGGGTGGGGGTGGGGGGGCCAGCAATGGCGTGAGGAAAGTGAGAGGCCAGCAATGAGGCTGGCAATGTCTTTGGGGAAGGTTTGAAACCAGTGATTCCGGTTCTGGTTCGACTTGTTTAGCATTCCCCCAGGGATGTGGGCATGTGCAGGTCCCTGGTCAGCGCACTGATTTCAGCCTCTTCAGTGGGAATAGGCCCCATCCCTAAACTAATTCATTCTAGTGACCTCTGCAATGCACAGAGTGCAGAAGATTCATTTTCGAAGAAAATGCTGTTCGAAGAAACTATTCCAAAAACATCCTGTGAACTCCACATCCAGGTTATCTTTACCCATCTAAATTTTCCTGTCTATATGTAGATTAAAATACCACCCCACCCCCCGCCAAGTTTATCACTGTTCCTTTGTGACATGCTCCCATTATTTCTTGTTTTATACTGTGTCCTGTTATGTGGGTAATACTTAGGAGCCTGCAAAACATTCCTGCGAGTAACTTCTTGGGTGGGATTCTCCCATCCCACTACGGTGAATGAAGATTTGGCTGAGCAGCAAATTCTCCATCCCTCTGATGTAATTTATTTATTGGTCACAAGTAAAACTTACGTTAACACTGCAAGGAAGTTACTGTGAAATTCCCCTACTCACCACAGTTTGGTGCCTGTTCAGGTCAATGCAACTAACCAACACATCTTTCAGACTTTGGGAGGAAACCAGAGCACCGGAGAAAACCCACACAGACATGGAGAGAACATGCAAATTCCATACAGGCAGTGACCCAAGCCCGGTCCCTGAGACTGTGAGGCAGCAGCACTAACCACTGTGCCACTGTGATACATGCTTGGATGTGGCGGAAACTCAGCACCTCCATTTCTGTCCACCCAGCTTGATTAAGTTCTGCCTGAATAAATTTGCAGATGTCGGATTTACAAGCTCCCAGCTCCTGACACGGCACAGCTTGATTTACAGCATTTTCAAAACACGGGGGCTTGATAAATGCCATAAAAATGCTGCATAATGCAAAACTAACAAAATCAATCATTGTCAAAAATAGCAAAAGGAAACCAAACAATGAAAATGGCAGCTGAATATTATGACATTAACAAGCTGCACATGGAAATTTCCAGTTACTATAAATATGTACAGCTGGTGATTGGCTCCATGTGTTATTATGAAGTCCCCTATAACATTTTAATAATGAACTAAACATGCTCCTAAAATGTGCATGGTGTAAACATTGGTATCAATGCAATGAAACCTAAAAATTGAAAATCAAACTCAGTTAATATTGGGTGAGTTTGATTATTTTGAAACAGATATTTTCATCTGAATATGTGGCTGTTTGGCAGAACATCAGAAATCAGGTTAAGTGCACAAGGATGCATAACTACCCTCAATTTGCTTTTCCCATTATAGATTATGCACAAAATAAATATGGGTACAGTGGGATTTACCATAGATTTTCTGGGCCTTGCCATAGTTCAGGTTGTAGAGAGGGTTGCAACTGAAGTTTGTACTATTTTGAAGAGGATTAAACATGGATGGTCAAGCTTATCACTTGTGTCCCCTACCCTTCCTACATAGCAGCAGTGTTAGAGTGCAACTGGTGACAACTTTGTATTGGATGCAATGTGACCAATGGTGACAAGCCGTAAGGGTCAACTAACCCATGGAACCAATTACAGAATGATGTGATGGTCAACTGACCAACTGACTCACTATAAATAACAACCTGATGGGAATTGAGGGGAGCTTGGAGTGGCCCAAGTTTGGAGTAATGAAGTTTCTATATTAAACCTTTCCTTTGATTTATAAGTTGGAGCAAGTTTTGTAATATTTTTGTTGTCTGCATTTGAAGAGTTCTTTCTGAAGAAACAGCAGTAGCCCAGGCTCACTGAAATTAATGCTACTGAGAGAACAGGGCAAGAGCAGAGTTCAGAAGATGCAATGATGGCTGCTAGAAATCCCCAGTCTCCATACATAATTTTCCGATCTGCATGTTAGAAAATGCCAAGTGTAAAAGCAAAGTTAGGAAAACTTATGAATACTCAAAACTCTCTTGTTTTCAACGTATAGGGTATTCATGACTTTGTAATTTAATTACCAGTTACACACTGATGCATTGGTTAAGGCGAAGAAAAGAGTTTCTCAACAACCTTCCAGTCAAAATTGTGATGATGTTTTCTTGCACAATGTCCATAGGAAGTACGCATCTACACTGAAAACAGCAATTTTGGAATATATATGACTGCGCGGGCAGTGTGTTGAATGTAAATTTCCGATACCTTTTTGTCATTTTAGCTGAAGGTGGTAAGAATAGGTCAAAAGTTGGCAGAGATGCGTTGGTTAAAGTATAAAGAATATATTAAAAAATTTACATGCCCATGTTTAAAATATTTCCCAGCATGAATTTGCATAAGTTTTTACTCTTTGCGATATCGAACATGCAGATCTGAAGGTTATGCATGGAGACTGGGGATTTCTGCCAGCAATCATTGCATCCTCTTACAAATTCCACACTTGTCCCATCTGCTTAATACTAACAATGTGAGCAAGCCAGCTCATATTAGGTTGTCAGGAAAGCATACCATATCCAAACTGTGTTTCTTTCAAAACAAGATAGATGGCCTACACAGAGTCTTGAGCAGGAGCTCATTGCTGGAGGATCGTTCTCATTGTTGAACCTCACAGTCCCTTTCAGCCAAGTGACATCTTTGGATTGTTTTCAGCAAGATTTTACTCTATCTCATGAGTAACTTTACACACAGGTTGAATCTCAGTCAACATACTCATCAGTGCCTTCGCAGCCACTTGGAAATGTAGCATAGGGAATAACTTTCAAATGTATAACGGAGGCATGATTTGGGCTATATAAACCAAACATGACTGCTGTATTTCTTCTAATTATGTTCAAATACAGCCTCCAAATAGGTTAAAGCTTTGGTAATAAGAACATAAGAACATAAGAAATAGGAGCAGGAGTAGGCCATCTAGCCCCTCGAGCCTGCCCCGCCATTCAATAAGATCATGGCTGATCTGTCGTGGCTCAGTTCCACTTTCCCGCCCTCTCCCCATAACCCTTAATCCCTTCTCTTATCAAAAACCCATCAACCCGCTTCTTAAAAATATTTAGCGAGGCAGCCTCCACCACTTCAACGGGCAGAGAATTCCAGAGATTCACCACCCTTTGAGTGAAGAAGTTCCTCCTCAACTCCGTTCTAAACCGCCTCCCCTTTATCTTGAGGCTGTGCCCCCTAGTCCTACTGTCTTTTTTGAGCGGGAAGAGTCTCTCCACCTCTATCCTATCCATCCCATAATGAGATTATGTGTTCCTAATCATAGAATCTCTACAGTGCAGAAGGAGACCATTCAGCCCATCGAGCCTGCACTGACAACAATCCCACCCAGGCCATATCCCCGTAACCCCATGTATTTAGCCTGCAAATCTCCCTAACATTAAGGGACAAATTTAGCATGGCCAATCAATCTTACCCACACATTTTTGGACTGTGGGAAGAAACTGGAAACGCAAACAGACACGGGGAGGATCTGCAAACACCACACAGACAGTGACCCAGGGTGGGAATTGAACCTGGGTCCCTGGTGCTGTGAGGCAGCAGTGCCAGCCATTGTGACACCGTGCCACCCACTCGTCAGACTGAATTCTAACTTTTGATTGACATTGAGTTTATGCAGTTTTGTTGGATAGGTTTTACTTAGTTTGTTTGAACAATTAGAATGCAAACTGCATATAAACTGCGGGATGGAGAAAGATAGAAAAATGATTGCCATCTTTTAGCGTATACCACATTCTGCCTGAGCCAGAGTTTTTCCAGCACTTTATACTGGTGGGATCTTCCAGTCCTGCCAATAGCTTGCTGTCTCCACCGCAGGTATACTCATGGCTGGGGGCTGGAAAATTCCAATCAGTGTCTATGATCTGAGCGCATTTTCTTCCGTCTTCAGACATGGAACAAGATCGCTTAGACCACTGTATCTGTGTAGGCTCTTTGGAGAGCTGCTCAATTTAGTTCCACAACCCAGCACTTAATTCCATAATGTTGTAAAACCCTCCTTAAATACGTGTCCAATTAATTGTCTTTTGGAAGTTCCTGTGAAACCTGATTCAGGCAGTGTGTTCCCAAAGAACACAAAGTGGGATAACAAAGGCTGAGATCTTGCACCTGCAGAAATGGCAATGTGGATGCAAATTCCCCTGTGGAGCCAAAACGAAGAACCTCATTGGTGAGATCTCAGGGCATGATTGTCCCATGCCCCACCATTGATGTAATAAGGTTCCTGCTCAGGAAGGTGGGGAACCTCACTTAAGAAGATTTTCATATCATTAGCTTCCTCACTGTATCATTTCGCACCCCCCCCCCCACCGCCCCCTCCTCCTCCCTCCCCCACACCTGGTATCACCACCAGTCAGTTTTTACCCAAATGCATCCAATGCTCCTCTAGTTCAATTTGGCAAAACAATTGTCACCAGGCACAGGAACATAATGTTAATATATTCATGAGACCCATGGTGCTTTCAGGCGCAGGAATATGGTGAGAACTCACCGAGAATATCATGCACAGTTTTGATCCCTTTCGATGGGGGGAAGGTGGGTGGTGGGGGGGCGGGGGGGTTGGGGGGGGTGGTGGTGGTGGTGGGTGGCGTGGGGGGTGGGGGGGGTGCAAGCAATGTTCACAAGATTGATTCCTGAGATGAAAGAGTTGCTGTTTGAGGGAGCAGAATGGAGGATCAAGGGAAAGAATTTAGCTTCAGTAATTGGGACCCACGCACCAGAGAGAGCCAGCCATCTTTCCACTGGCGAGGTGGCACTGTTTCCCATACCCCCACTGTGTCAGATCTGCTATTGAATTAAATCCCCAGTAGGGCAGAAATCACCTTCATTAAACTAGGATAAAGCCATTAAATGTCTGTAGTGTAAGTATCACATAGAATCATTTCACGGCTGAAATATTCCCATCTCAACGTCATTACAAGTTAAGCCTTGTAGTATCTTTCGAGCCAGTTTAGGTGGAGGTGACGCACACACATTGCATTTATGCTAAATATTAAGGTCAGTCCAATTCATAACAAAGCAATGTATCTTTCTGGCCATGGCATGGTTAGGAATGATCAACAAAGAGCCAGAAACCAGACATGAACTGTTCCATTAACAAAAAGAATAGGGCAGAGTTAAAAAAAAAGTTAGTGACTGAGATATCACGTTGGATTTACCAGTCCAATGAATTTGACCTGGGATGTGGGAGAGCTGGTAAAATGTTAGCCAGAGGTGTCAAGAGGGGAGCCCGATACCTTTGCATCACCACAGCATATAGCCAGAGGCAGGAACGTCAGTGGCATACTGTGGGTGGCAAACTCTGGCTATTATAGGTCACCTCCTGTTGGCATTTCACTGACATCAGTAGCTGCCCCAGTGTGGGGAGACTGTCTCATAAGCCTTGGTGGCCTCTGAGGGGGTTACCAACCAGGGCTCTCCATTGTGGTCACTCCATGCTCCATGGAGGGCTGTCCTGGCAGCAATGACTGCCTCTGCAGCTACTGACCGCAGAATGAACGTGAGCCCCAGCCACCCACCACCCCTTCCCCCAACTAATCAACAGAACTTACAGTTAAAGTTTATTTATTGGTTTCACAAGTAGGCTTACATTAAAATTACAATGAAGTTACCGTGAAAATCCCCTAGTCACCCCACTGTGGCACCTGTCTGTGTGCACTGAGGGAGAATTTAGCATGGCCAATGCACCTAACTAGCACCTCTTTCAGACTGTGGGAGGAAGTCAGAGAACCCACAGGAAACCCATGCAAACATGGGAAGGAGCTGCAAACTCCGCACAGTCACCCAAGCTGGGAATCATACACGGGTCCCTAGTGCTGAGCTTGCATGTCTTGTTTCCCAGCAAGGTTGGAAAACAGAAGTACCTGTCCAATGGTGCCTTGGCACTGAGGCACTCGCTTCTTCATCTTGCAGGCTTAGCAATGGCCACCTCTAAAGAGGTAACTACTGCTGAGCTGCCTACTCTCTCTGGGAGGCTGGCTGTCCTCCTCAGGGAGGCTGCAGTCCCAGTGGTAACCAGTTAATTGGTCACTGCCAGTAAAATGCCAGCACAGTGTCCTGCCACCCACCTGTGTTTGGTTTGGGTCCTGCTTCCGACTACAGTGACAGGACCTTTCAAACCATTCAACCCATCGGATCCATTCCCTTCATCAGCTGAGTATATTGATTCTGTTGTACTGCCTTCAACACTTGGAGCAATTGTCTCAGACATATCCAATTACTGTTCCCCTATCAATTAGACTTGAACCGTCAATAAAATCCTAAAGAACCAGTCATAGATTCTCAGTCTTATTATTTTTTGACTGATAGGGGCAGATTAATGATTAGAATTACCTGACTGGCCAGTTAGGAAGTATTTTCTAAATGGTGAAACTAAGAATTGGAGAAGAAAGAAGAGATTTGAGAGTTCAACTATGCAAACCATTTAAAGTTCACAGACTGATGCAAAAAGTAATCAAAAAAAGAAATGGAAAGCTGGCCTTTATCTCAAGCTGGCAGACAAAGGGAGGAGAAGCTATGTTTCAGTTGTACAGAGATTTGGGCAGATTCCATCTGGTGTACTGCTTAGTTTCAGGCACTACACCTCAAGGAAGTTATATTAGCCATGGACATGGGAACAGTGCAGAGTTCCCATCATAATACTGAACCGTAGAGGGTTAAATTGTGGGATCAGTTTGCGTAATCTTGACTTGCATTCCCTTGAGTTTAGAAGATCCAATGTTGAGGCAGTGGCACAGTGGTATTGTCACTGGATTAGCAATCCAGAGACCCAGCATAATGTGTTGGTCACCCAGGTTCAAATGCCATCATGGCAGATGGTGAAGTTTGAATTCAATATAAAAAAAATCTGGATTTAAAAGTCCAATAATGACTATGAAACCATTGTCGATTGTTGTAAAACCCTGGTTTGCTAATGTCCTTTAGGGAAGGAAATCAGTCTTTATCTGGTATGGCCTACATGTGTGTGGAGTTTGCACATTCTTCCTGTGTCTGTGTGAGTTTCCTTTTGGGTGCTCCAGTTTCCTCCCACAGTCCAAAGATGCGCAGGTTAGGTTGAATGGCCAGGTTAAATTGCCCCTTAGCGTCCCAAGATGTGAAGGTTAGATCGGATTAGCCATGGTAAATGAATGGGGTTACAGGGATAGAGGGAGGGAATGGCCTGGGTAAGACATTCTGTGAGGATTCAATGGGCCTATTCTGCACTGTAGGGATTCTATGATTTTAAATGCTATTTTGGTGAGGAGATTAGCACAAACATTAGGAGTAGATGCTGGAAGTATGTGGAGACGGATGTTTTGTGATGTCAGTCAATGGGCAATGCTGATTGGATGCCAGTGCTGGTTAGGTGGATTGGCCATGCTAAATTGACCTTAATGGCAGGTCAATGAGGGTCACAGGAATAGGGCCTGGATAGGATTGTGGTCTGCAGAGAAACAATGGGTTTCTTCTGTACTGTAGGGATTTTGTGATTCTATAACACTGTCTTTGGGCATGGTACGTGAAGTGAGAGGGATATAGATTGGATACTTTAACATTAAAAGATTCTATTAAAATATCCTTCTTCTGCTTCTTAGAATCCAATATCAATTTCTCTAACCACTAATAGGTTTGTGAAAATGGACTTTTTCCTGAAAGAGGCATTTAATTTTGTTCTGTCCATTGAGAATGGTAGAATCATAAAAATATTTAACAACTTTCTGAGTGTTTCTTTCCCTTTTGGAATGATTTCCATGTTGCCTTGTTACACCTCTGATTTGCATTCCATCCAACTTTAATAGCTTAAACTGCTCCTGCATTTTTTTCTTAAATGTAAAATCGGGTAGTTTGAAGCTGTTTCTCAGAGCTCTGAACACTATTTTGTGGTCATAAGTTCTTAGGCTTGTGATCTGTAATCTTTGACAGCCTGGTGATGAGTTAGTTTGAACCTGTAGGAATCCTGAATTCACATGGTAGCTGCAGTCTGTAATTACTCCTTACGGAATCTCCTCCCTCCTCTCTCCAAGTTGGACCCTTTCCACCTTCATAAACTTTCCTTAAATTCTTCAGATCCTAAAGGAAATTAAGTGGGCAAAGAACTCTTGTGGCCTTAAAGCTTATCGTTTTTAAGGTGTCAATAGTTGTGCATAAAAGGTGGAGACATACAGTTCTAGAAGAAAGAAGCCCATCCAAATGTTGGAATTAATTCAGAACTTCAAACATTACTCAATTATTGGGCAGCAAGGTGGCACAGTGGTTTGCTGCTGTCTCACAGTGCCAGGGACCCCGGTTCAATTCCTGGCTTGGGTCACTGTCTATGCAGAGTCTGCATGCTTGCCCCATGTCTGCAATGGGTTTCTTCCAGATTCTCCGGTTTCCTCCCACAGTCCGAAAGACATGCTGGTTAGGTACATTGGCTATGCTAAATTCTCCCTCTGTGTACCCGAACAGGAACCGGAGTGTGGCGACTGGGGGACTTTCACAGTAACTTCATTGCACTGTTAATGTAAGCCTTACTTGTGACGCTAATAAATAAACTTCAAAAAAAATCACCTGAGGAAGGAGCAGCGTTCTGAAAGCTCGTGATTCTAAATAAGCCTGTTGGACTTCAACCTGGTGTTGTGAGACTTCTTACTTAAAAAAAATTATTGTCATCCAAATATCAGTGCTCCAAAGCATTTACCAATCATGATGTTGAAAAGATTTAGTTTGGAAAATGTAGCAATGGTCAGTTTGGTCGAAGAATTCACCAGTCTGCTATTGAAGTCAGACATTTTGATCAGAATATTCCTAAGGTGACTTTGCGGTTCCCAATTTATAGAATATTGGATGTTGTATGCGTCTAATTGCAAAGCTACATTCCCCTAAAGCACTAGCATTTCAACAGCATGGAGAAAAGCACATTTAAAATTGCAGAGAAATTCGATTGAACTGACACATCCTAGCTGAGTCAAATGATAAAATTGCATTGGCAACTGAAATTCTTTCTGACGCTGTGGGGAAAGATAGAACCACAGCGTATGAAATATAAAGAAATGCCTTCAGTTTTTACTTTTATAGAATTTTTCACTCAGAGAAGAAGCTGGATGAATTATCATGGAAATGTATCCCAGGACGTTGAGGGAGGCTGGAGAGGAAATTGCGAATCCCCGAGCAAAGATATCCGAATCGTCGACAGCCTGAAGATTGGAGGGCAGCAAATGCTGCATCTTTTTTTAAGAATGGCTGCAGGGAACAGCCTGGGAACTACAGACTGGTGAGCCTAGTGTCTGTAGTGGGTAAGTTGTTAGAAGGTATTCTGAATGACAGGATCTGCAGGCAGTTGGAGAGGCGAGAACTGATTAGGGACTGTCAGCATGTCTTTGTGAGTGAATTTGACTGTTTTTTGAAGGGGTAACCAAGGAGGTAGATGAAGGCAGTGCAATCAACGTTGTCTACGTGGACTTTAGCAAGGCCTCTGACAAGGTACTGAATAGTAGGTTGTTGCATATGGTTAAATCTCACAGGATCCAGCCAATTGGATACAAAATTGGCTTGTCGACAGAAGACTGAGGGTGGGATGAGAATATAGGAAGCCTGGTTAGTAAGTTTGCAGATGATATCAAGATTGGTGGCATAATGGACAGTGAAGAAAGTTATCTAGGATTGCAATGGGATCTTGATCAGTTGGGCCAGTGGGCCAATGAATGGTAGATGGAGTTTAATTTAGATAAATGTGAGGTGATGCATTTTTGTAAATCGAATTGGGTCAGGAGCTATTCAATTAATGGTAGGGAGTTGGGAAAGTTATAGAACGAAGAGATCTAGGAATACAGGTTTATAGCTTCTTGAAAGTCCTTGGAGTCACAAGTGGACAGGGTGGTGAAGAAGGTATTCAACATGCTGTTTCATTGGTCAGAACATTGAATACAGGAATTGGGACATCTTGTTGAAGTTGCACAAGACATAGTACGGCTACACTTGGAATACCATGTATAGTTCTGGTCACCCAATTATAGAAAGGATATTATTAAACTAGTAGGAGTGCAGAAAAGATTTACTAGGATGCTACTGGGACTTGATAGTTTGAGTTATAAGGAGAGGCTGGATAGACTGGGATTTTTTCTATGGAGAATAGGAGGCTTAGGGGTGATGTTATAGAAATCTATAAAATAATGAGGCATAGATAAGATAGATAGTCGACATCTTTTCCCAAAGATAAGGGAATCTAAAATTAGAAGGCATCGATTTAAAGTGAGAAAGGGGAGGTACAAAAGGGTCCAGAGGAGCAATTATTTCACTCAGCAGCTGTTGAATGTCTGGAAAGAGCTCACAGAGGCAGTAATAGAAGTGGGTACAATTTTGTCTGATAAAAAGCATTTAGAAGTTACATGAGTGAGATGGGTATAGAGGAATATGGGCCAAACATGGGCAATTTGGACTAGCATAGTGGTAAAAACTGGACAGCATAGATAAGTTGGCCAGACGGGCCTGTTTCCATGCCGTAAACCTCTATTACTCTCACTGTATGTTGAGGATCTGGGTGCACACCACTAGGACTGTGAGTGTACTGAACCATAAGCCAAACTTTATGAGCCTGTCATTTGATGCTCATAGGGGTAGAAATGCATCTGGTGACAGAGAATTAGAATCTCATTTGGCACTCCACTCAATTACTTACTTGGGCTGTTGATTCACAATCACTCTTTTTGCAATACCACCCAAAACAAATTTATAACGAGTCCATCCATTGACTCCATCTGCACTTTCCTCTGTCTCTGGAAAGCAGTCAACCGTAACCAAGGAACCAATACATCCCAGACATACTCTCTTCCATCTTCGTCTGTCAGAAAAAAGATATAAAAGTCTGAGGACACGTACCATCTGATTCAGGAGCAGCATCTTCCCTGCTGCCATCTGACTTTTAAATTGTCCTATCATATAGAACACAGAACATTACAGCACAGTACAGGCACTTTGGCCCCCAATGTTGTGCCGAGCTTCTGAAGGGTTCTGAAAGAAATGACGGAGGTGATAGTGGATGCCTTGGTGATTATTTTCCAAACGTCGCTGGATTCTGGGGAAGTGCCAGAAGATTGGAAAACGGCTAATGTTACACTGTTGTTTAAGAAGGGTGGCAGGCAAAAGGCAGGGAATTATAGGCCGGTTAGTTTAACGTCTGTTGTAGGTAAAATGTTAGAATCCATGATCAAGGAGAAAATAGCGAGGCATCTTGAGGAGAATTGTTTGATAGAGCAGACGCAGCACGGTTTTGATAAGTGGAAGTCGTGTCTGACGAATTTATTGGAGTTCTATGAGGATGTGTCTAGGGCAGTGGATAGAGGAGAGCCGGTGGATGTGGTCTTTCTTGATTTTCAGAAGGCGTTTGATAAGGTGCCTCACAAGAGGTTATTACAGAAGGTCAGGGGGCATGGAGTTGGGGGTAGGGTGTTAGCGTGGATAGGGGATTGGCTGTCAAATAGGAGGCAGAGAGTGGGGGTCAATGGGTGCTATTCGGATTGGCGGTTGGTGACTAGTGGAGTGCCCCAGGGGTCGGTGCTGGGGCCTCAGCTATTTACCATTTATATAGATGATCTGGAGGAGGGAACCGAGTGTATGGTGTCGAAATTTGCTGATGACACCAAGATTGGTGGAACGGCAAATTGTGCGGAGGGTGTGGAGAGTCTGCAGAAGGATCTAGATAGGCTGGGCGAATGGGCCAGGAACTGGCAAATGGAATTTAATGTTGGCAAATGTGAAGTTGTCCACTTTGGTAGGAATAATGATAGGAAGGACTATTACTTACATGGCGAAAAACTGCAGCATGCGACGGTGCAGAGGGACCTCGGGGTCCTTGTGCATGAGTCGCAAAAACCCAGCTTGCAGGTGCAGCAGGTGGTCAGGAAGGCGAATGGGATGCTGGCCTTCATAGCGAGGGGGATTGAATATAAAAGTAGGGAGGTCTTGCTGCAGCTGTATAGGGCACTGGTGAGGCTGCAGCTGGAGTACTGTGTGCAGTTTTGGTCGCCGCACTTACGCAAGGATATTTTGGCCTTGGAGGGAGTGCAGGGGAGGTTTACTAGGCTGATACCGGAGTTGAGGGGGTTGAGCTATGAGGAGAGGCTGAATAAACTAGGCTTGTACTCGTTAGAGTTTAGAAGAATGAGGGGAGATCTCATTGAGACATATAAGATGATGAATGGGATGGATAGGATAGAGGTGGAGAGGCTCTTCCCGCTCAGAAAGGACAGTAGGACTAGAGGGCACAGCCTCAAGATAAAGGGGGGGCGGTTTAGAATGGAGTTGAGGAGGAACTTCTTCACTCAAAGGGTGGTGAATCTCTGGAATTCTCTGCCCGTTGAAGTGGTGGAGGCTGCCTCGCTAAATATATTTAAGACGTGGGTTGATAGGTTTTTGATAAGCGAGGGGATTAAGGGTTATGGGGAGAGGGCGGGAATGTGGAACTGAGACACGACAGATCAGCCATGATCTTATTGAATGGCAGGGCAGGCTCAAGGGGCTAGATGGCCTACTCCTGCTCCTATTTCTTATGTTCTTATGAGCTATGTCCAAACCCAAGATCAAACTATCCCACTCTATAATTCTGGTATGCTCCATTTGCATATCGAATAACCGCTTGAAAGTTCCTAAAGTATCCGACTCCACTATCACAACAGGCAGTCCATTCCACACCCCAACCACTCTCTGAGTAAAGAATCTACCTCGGACATCCCTCCTATATCTCCCACCATGAACTTTATAGTTATGCCCCCTAGTAACAACTGCATCCACCTGAGGAAATAGTCTCTGCATGTTCACTCTATCAATCCCCCTCATCATCTTATAAACCTCTATTAAGTCACCTCTCATCCTCCTCTGCTCTAAAGAGAAAAGCCCCAGCTCCCTCAACCTTTCCTCATAAGACCTACCCTCCAAACCAGGCAGCATCCTGGTAAATCTCCTCTGCACTCTCTCCAATGTTTCCACATCCATTTTATAGTGAGGTGACCAGAACTGCACACAATATTCCAAATGTGGTCTCACCAAGGTCCAGTATCGTTGCAGCATAACCCCGTGGCTCTTAGACTCAAGCCCCCTGTTAATAAACACTAACACATTATAAGCCTTCTTTACAGCTCTATTCACTTGAGTGGCAACCTTCAGAGATCTGTGGATATGAACCCCAAGATCTCTCTGTTCCTCCACATTCCTCAGAACCTTGCTGTTGACCCTGTAATCCTCATTCAAGTTTGTCCTACCAAAATGAATCACCTCACATTTATCAGGGTTAAACTCCATCTGCCCGGCTCTGCATCCTATCAATGTCTCTTTGCAGCCTGCAAGAGCCCTCCACCTCATCCACTGCTCCACCAATCTTGGTGTCATCAGCAAATTTACTAACACACCCATCAGCCCCCTCTTCCAAATCATTGATAAAAGACATTGATATTAAGCTGATCTTTCACTTCACCCTATCTGTAACTGTTACACAGTATTCTGCACCCTATTCTTCCCTTCTCCCCTATGTATTATATGTTTTGCCTGTATAGCACGCAAGAAAAAATACTTTTCCCTGTATCATGTGAGATATTTTGTTTCAATTTAAGCTATATCCCCACAAACATAGATCTTCTTCAGAATCAGTTAGCACAAAACAGAGAACTCACATGAATACTGGGTTTCCAGCCTTTTAACACCCCTGGACAGAGATCCAGAACTATACCTGTCTTCTGACTTCCATACAGCAGTCTCCAGAGAAAGATCTAACTTCAAACAGCAGAACTTCAGAGAAGGAGACCTATTTTCTGGCAGATATCAATCTCCAATATTCAGAGACAGAAAGAGTTATTTCTCTGTACAGCTCCCAAAACACAACTAAGTTTGTTTCCCTCTGATACATGTGACAATAATAAATCAAATCAAATCAAAAGTAAGTTACTATCAAAATATTTGCCAATTATTTACTAATATAGAAAGTCTTTTTTTAGATTTTGCCCTGCTATAAAGAGTGGCAGAAAGGTATTGCCCACCAGTCTGTCTTAGCCTTCATTCTCACCCATATCCCATGGATGGACCTGCAACCAAGCCAAATTTGGTTCAAATGGGATACTCATTCTGGAAAACTTGTAGGTTGCAGAGTGTCTTTTTTTGGGGGGGATTTCACAAACTCAAAAGGGCAAATATTTGAAATCATTAAGCTATTTGTTTTTGTTCTTTTTAATGGCCATCTCCTCGTTGCCATTTCAATGCCATTTTCTTCACTTTCTACAAGATTTTCCAGTCTTAAAACTCTTCAAAAAGTTCCAATTTTCCAATTCATTCTTCATCCTACATTGATACCTGTTTTGATATCCAGGCATCTTCACATCTCGTTCTACTTCTAGAGATCTTCTCAAAAATTATCTCTGTAATGAAGCTTTCTGCTTTTTTCTTAATCTCCCTTTTTCTTAATTCAATGTTCTTTGCATTTACCTCCTGTAAAGAGCATTGGAGAACTTCAGAGAAAGAGACCTATTTTCTGGCAGATCCCAGTGTCCAATATTCGGAGAGAGAAAGCATTACTTCTCTCTGCAGTTCTCAAAAAAGCAACTAAACTTGTTTCCCTCAGTGAAATAGCCCCATCCAGTCACATGACGTTTCCTGTCAATCAACTTATTCAAGCCACACTCCAAAACAGTCCCAGAGGAAAAGTACTAAAATAACAGATCTGTATTAGCCCAGATTAAATACAAACATTCCAGCATTTGGGACCAATTATGCTTCTGCAGCATCAACATGTAGGCTGCCAGTTACAGACAAAGTGGCACCAATAAATAGAACTGACTGTTACAAAAAAATCCTGTACAAGAAACATGATACAAATACATTTCTTAAAGGCACAGTATCACCACAAGGCACTCATTGAATCAATCTCTCTTCAAAATGTCACCATCCTATTTGATGTTTTAATTGAAAATGATATGTAATATAAATTTTTCCATTGTCAGTTAAGGGAGGGGGGGTCTATTTTTGCCTTCATCTGTTGCAAGTTAATGTGGTGGATCAGATCAATCCTGGGGCTATTACCCCACCCCATAAAGCAAAGCAACTGGCAAATAATTAGTTTTATTAGTTACTGTGGAGAGTTGCCATTTCTGGCTGCAATTTCTGGCAGACATTTAAGCTACCTATTCTAAAAAATGTCAGTGTTCAACTGTTTAAATGCAGCAAGTGATAGACAGCGATCAAGCGATTCCATAACCAATGGATCAGATCTATGTTCTGCTGTCCTGTCATATCCAGTCATGTGGTGGATAATTAAACAACAAACACTAGGAGGAAGCCCCATAAATCTCTCCATCCTCAATGATGGGGCAGCCCAGCAGGTCAGTGCAAAAGGTAAGTAGAAACATTTATAACCATCTTCGGTCAGCAATGCCAAGTGGATGATCCATCTCAACCTCCTCCTGAGATGCCCAGCCTCTGTCAATTCAACTCAATCCAAATGATATCAAAGACGCCTGAAGACACTGGATACTGCAAAGGTTATGGGCCCTGTGGGAAGTCACTGTTTTATTTAATTTCTATTTTACTTTTATAAATAAGATTTTTATAACATTTTCTGCAGTATACTTTTATTAACATTTTCACACGGGATAAACCCTATTGAAGCTTCAAGTTTCACACGAGATAAAGCACAAAATATACAAAGGCATTATAAAGTGCAAAGGTATTCGGCCTTTTGGCTAAGATCAAGTGTAGTATCGACATGCTATACTTGTTTGAAGTCATTAGGTTACATTTTAGCTTCATTTGAAGCAATTTTTAAAAGCGGCATCTCGGCCTTTTGGCTAAGATGCAAATGAGGTCAAGACTTGGAGGAGGAGCTATACCTATTCCAATCAGCTTGGATCATGTAGATCAAGCCCGGGACAGGAGGTGAGAGCCCTGTCTTGTCAGCTTGGATCGGGAATGTCTCAACTTGTTGGGACTCTGAATTGGACTTGATTGGATTGAATTGGAATAAAGACAAAAAAAAAGCTTTACTTATGCTTGAATCATGTTACAATGTTACACGTGCTGCTCTGATGGTCATGTACTCACAGTGTGTGATTTCACTAACCTTGGCAGAAGAGCATTAACCCATGGACAATGCACGATCAGAGGTTCGGACGAATCAGTGTTGACCACCTTATGTGATGTGTTTAATTAACCAATGAACGTAAATGAGCATTCTCTGGAGTAATGAATAATAATGTTGGGTAGAAAGGAGAGAGACTGGTGATATTTTGAGAGAGAGAGCGAGAGAGCAAGAGCGACAGAGAGAGAAGGTGACTAAGACAGAGAAGCTGGTGTACATCTTGAATGAACTCCTAATAAACTTGTCCAAGTCCTGCCAGGTGTTTTGTAAACTCTTGAATCGAACAGCCCTGACAACATCCTGGCAATAGTATTGAAGACTAATGCTCCAGAACACAGCTACAGGACTGGCAAATACCTGACCATGTGGAAAATTGGCCTGGCATGTACTGTCCACAAAGATCAGGACAAATCCAATCAAGCCAATTACCACCCCATCTCCTTTCGGTCATCAGCAAAGTGATAAGAACATAAGAAATAGGAGCAGGAGTAGGCCATCTAGCCCTTCGAGCCTGCCCTGCCATTCAATAAGATCATGGCTGATCTGTCGTGGCTCAGTTCCACATTCCCGCCCTCGCCCCATAACCCTTAATCCCCTCTCTTATCAAGAACCCATCAACCCGCTTCTTAAAAATATTTAGCGAGGCAGCCTCCACCACTTCAACGGGCAGAGAATTCCAGAGATTCACCACCCTTTGAGTGAAGAAGTTCTTCCTCAACTCCGTTCTAAACCGCCCCCCCCTTTATCTTGAGGCTGTGCCCCCTAGTCCTACTGTCCTTCCTGAGCGGGAAGAGTCTCTCCACCTCTATCCTATCCATCCCATTCATCATCTTAAACGTCTCAATGAGATCTCCCCTCATTCTTCTAAACTCTAACGAGTACAAGCCTAGTTTATTCAGCCTCTCCTCATCACTCAACCCCCTCAACTCTGGCATCAGCCTAGTAAACCTCCTCTGCACTCCCTCCAAGGCCAAAATATCCTTGCGTAAGTACGACGCCCAAAACTGCACACAGTACTCCAGCTGCGGCCTCACTAATGCCCTATATAGCTGCAGCAAGACCTCCCTACTTTTATATTCAATCCCCCTCGCTATGAAGGCCAGCATCCATTAGCCTTCCTGACCACCTGCTGCACCTGCAAGCTGGGTTTTTGCGACTCATGCACAAGGACCCCGAGGTCCCTCTGCACCGTCGCCTGCTGCAGTTTTTCGCCACGTAAGTAATAATCCTTCCTACCATTATTCCTACCAAAGTGTACCACCTCGCACTTGCCAGCATTAAATTCCATTTGCCAGTTCCTGGCCCATTCGCCCAGCCTATCTAGATCCTTCTGCAGACTCTCCACACCCTCCACACAATTTGCCTTTCCACCAATCTTGGTGTCATCAGCAAATTTCGACACCATACACTCGGTTCCCTCCTCCAGATCATCTATATAAATGGTAAATAGCTGAGGCCCCAGCACCGACCCCTGAGGCACTCCACTAGTCACCAACCGCCAACCCAAATAGCACCCATTGACCCCCACTCTCTGCCTCCTATTTGACAACCAGTCCTCTATCCACGCTAACACCCTACCCCCAACTCCATGTCCCCTGACCTTCTGTAATAACCTCTTGTGAGGTACCTTGTCAAACGCCTTCTGAAAATCAAGAAAGACCACATCCACTGGCTCTCCTCTATCCACCGCCCTAGACACATCCTCATAGAACTCAAGTAAATTTGATGGAAGGCATCATTTACAGCGCTATCATTTACAGTGATATCATTTACAGCGTTATCATTTTCAGAGCTAGCATTTACAGCACTATTATTTACAGCGCAATCATTTACAGCACTGTCATTTGCAGCGCTATCATTCACAGTGAAATTATTTACAGTGCTATCATTTACAGCGCTATCATTTGCAACACTATCATTTAGAGCACTATCATTTACAGCGTTATCATTTACAACACTATCATTTACAACAATATCATTTACAGCGCTATCATTTACAATAGTATCATTTGCAGTGCTATCATTTACAGTGCGATCATTTATAATGCTAACATTTGCAGCACTATCATTTGCAACACTATCATTTACAACACTATCATTTACAACACTATCATTTGCAACACTATCATTGCAACACTATCATTTACAATACTATCATTTGCAGCGCTATCATTTGCAACGCGATCATTTATAACGTTATCATTTGCAACACTATCATTTACAGCGTTATCATTTGCAATGCTATTATTTACAGCACTCATTTACAGCACTATCATTTACGGTGATATCATTTACAGCACTATCATTTACAGCGCTATCATTTACAGTGATGTCATTTACAACGCTATTATTTACAGCGCTATGATTTTCAACACTATCATTTACAGCGTTATCATTTACAGTGCTATAATTTACAGCGCTATCATTTACAGTGATATCATTTACAGCGCTATCATTTACAGCGCTATCATTTACAGTGCTATTATTTACAGCGCTATCATTTACAGCGTTATCGTTTACAGTGATATCATTTACAGTGCTATGATTTACAGAGCTAGCATTTACAGCACTATTATTTACAGCACAATCATTTACAACATTATTGTTTACAGCACTGTCATTTACAACGCTATCATTTACAATGTTATCATTTACAGCGCTATCAGTTACAGAGCTATCATTTACAGTGATATCATGTACAATGCTATGATTTATAGTGATATCATTTACAGTGCTATGAGTTTCAGCGCTATCATTTGCAGCGCTATCATTTACAGTGCTATCATTCACCGTGATATCATTTACACTATTATTTACAGTGCTATCATTTACAATGTTATAATTTGCAGCACTATTATTTGCAACGCTATCATTTACAGCGCTATCATTTACAAAAAAGAATGTAACCATCTCCCATTGGCATTTGAAGGAATTACCATCCCTGAATCTCCCACCACCAATGTCCAGGGAGTTACTTACCATTGACCTGAAACTGAACTGGACCAGCTATATAAGTGCTATGGCTGCAAGAACAGATCAGAGTCTGGGAATTTGGTAGTGAGTAACTCATCTCTTGACTCTGCAAAATCTGTCAATGATCTACAAGGGAGAAGGCAGGACTGTGATTGAATACTCTTCACTACCTGGATGTGAAGCTCCATTAATACTCAAGACGCTTGACACCTCTCAGGACAAAGCAATCACTTGATTGACTTCACATCACCAACATATAGAACATTTATTCCCTCCATTGACAATACACAGTGGCAGCAATATGTACTATATACAAGATTCAGTGTCGCAACTCATCAAGGCTCCTTTAACAGCATCTTCCAAACAAGTGGCCACTACCACCTAGAAGTACAAGGGCAGCTGTTACATGGGAACGTCACTACCTGCAAGTTCCTCTCCATGACAGACACATACGCCAGAATTCTACTGCCCCACCTGCCACAGGAGTGGGTGAGGGGCAGACAATGGGAAGATCCATTCATCTCAGGCAGGATTTTCCAGTCTCGGGTTCAGCAAGACTGTAAAATCCCACCCATAATCCTGGCATAGAATTACACTGTCACTCATTCACTGTTGTGCGATCAAAATCCTGGAACCCCCTTCCTGATAGCACTGTGCCCAACACAAGTCAGTCCTCAGCTGTTCAAGATAGTGGTTCACCACCCCCTTGTCCAGGGCAATTGAGGTTTGGGCAATAAATGCTGGCACTGCCAGCAACACCCACATCTTATCAATGAATTTTAAAAGTGATGTATTTTGTAGTGTAACTGCGGAGATAAAAAATGTTTTTCCAAAAAAATCTTGGCTATTGCCTTCCAGCATGGGCAGGCTGGTAATATTGCTTTCTGTGGAACTAGTTTATACACGTGTTCTGGGATGCTACTTTACTCTTCTTTAAGTTGTGAACTTTCTGCTCACTCTTTATTATGCCTCTGAGACATGTTCAGCAGACATATTCAGCTCCCCACCCCCATTCATTTATGATGATCTTTTGCTAATCCACCAGTATCGATGAACTCTCTTCCCCAGCCCTCCATAAACCTGAGCTCATGCATAACACTGTTGCTCATTTCCTAGCTCACACAGTTGATTCATTCAGTTCATTGACCTGCATTAGTTCCCAATTGGCAATCCATCAATGCTGAAATTCTCAACTTTCTTTTCAGGCCCTTCCATGGCTTAATCCCTTCCTATCAACACAACCTCTTCCAGCCCTACAGATTCCTTAGGCTCCTCTAATTTGCTTCATTGCATATTCCCAGCTTTCATTGCTCCATCATTGGCAAACTTATGCTGTCCTGGCCCTAAGCTCCTGAATCCCCTCTCCACCTTCTGGCCCCTCTCCCTTCTCCTTTCAACATACTTTTAAAACATCTTTCCACCTCCTGATTTTTTTTCTCTCTCATTAAGACACCCCTAAACATCTATCTCTTTGAACAAGATTTTAATTACATGTCCTATCTTTATTCCTATAAATCCCGTTGTCAAATTCTGTTTGATTTTTAAGTTTATTTATTCATGTCACAAGTCGGTTTACATTAGCACTGCAATGAAGTTACTGTGAAAATCCCCTAGTCGCCACACTCGGGCCCCTGTCCAGGTACACTGAGGGAGAATTTAGTGTGGTCAATGCACCTAATCAGGAGCACCCGGAGGAAACCCACATAGACAAGGGGAGAATGTGCAGACTCCGCACAGACAGCCACTCAAGCCAGGAATTGAACCCGAGTCCCTGGCACTGTGAGGCAGCAATGCTGACCATTGTATCACCATGGTGCCCTCGATGCACCTTGGGACACTTTATTATGTTAAAGTTGTTGTAATATGTAACTTATTGTTAAGGTGACATTTTCTCAGTTGCTGTTGAAATCCATTTCAAAAACTATTGTGCACCAGGGCAATATATTTTCCATCATTTTTCATGCTTTAATGGTGTCTTAGCTGCTTGAGGATCATCGCTGCAGTTGTGTTGTGATGAGATCGTATTCTTTTCATTGCATGTGATAATATTCCCACAAATCTCATTTCAATTCTGTGTGCTCCAGTGATTCCATTAGTTGTTCTTTAATTTCAGTTCAATTCGGTCATTTATTTCGGGAAGGAAGCTGAAATCTTAGGTGGGATTTTAGATTTCGGCAAGTTCCCCACTTTCCATCCCTTCATGGCACTAGGAGGTCATGGGTGAGCTCGTGCTGTTGGGTGAGAAGTGGACAAGAAACAGCAGCAAGTCTTCAGAGAATCGGGCATTCAGTTAGGGTTGGGGTAGGGGATTTTGGTGGAATAGGGGAGCAGACTCTAGTGAGGGAATGGGAAAGAAGAATCATCGAATCCCAACGGTCCAGAAGGAGGCTGTTCAGCCCATCGAGTCTACACTGACCACAATCCCATCCAGACCCAATTCCCGTAACCCCACATACTTATCCCGTTAATGCCCCTGACACTAGGGACAATTTGGCACGACCAATCTACCTAATCCGCACATCTTTGGACTGTGAGAGAAAACCAGAGCACCCAGAGGAAACCCATGTAGACAAGGAGAGAATGTGTAAACTCCACACAGGCAGTGACCAAGGCCAGAATTAAACCCCGGTCCGTGGTGGTTTGAGGCAGCAGTGCTAACCACTGTGACCTATGCCGCCCACGGCTGTAGAGGCTTAAACTGTCACAATGTCAGTCCCACTCTCCTCAGAATCAGGATTGAAGTCCTATTTCATACCTTCAGCTCATAAACCTAGTAGAGCCTCCAGGACTGGGCTGAGAGAATGCTGCAGTGTTGGAAGTGCTGTCTTTCAGATAAGGCAGCAAATTGAGGTCCAAACTGCTCACACAGCTGGATATAAAAGATTGCTTCTGCCAGTTTGAAGGAGATCTGGGGAATTGTCCCCTAAACTGTGTTTTTTTTTAATCCCTCAACCAACACCACTAAAGATCAGACTGGTCATCTGTTGCACTGGTGTTTGTGGGAATTTTATTGCACAGTAATTGGCTACATATGCTCCTAACTAACAATGACTAGCCCTTGAATAGACTTCATTTGCTGTAAAGCTCTTTGGAACATTCTGAATCATGAAAAACACTATATAAGTGCACTTCTTTCTTTCTTGGGGTCTCACACAGCCTAGAGGAGCAATCCACAGAGGATATTAGCAACGTAAGCTTGGGGACCACATCAGCTTCCCAAACCTTTTCATCTGATAGAAAAACAAAACAAAACATGACCACGTCCATTTTAATCACCAGTAATACCATTGAATCCAGATTAGTTTGAGTGAATGGGGCAGTTGGTATCAATTAAAATTGGAATTGGTGGAACCTGGATGGCTTTCTAGGCATTCCAGGAATTAAGGTTAAAATCCTGCCAATACTCCTAATGTTCAGCAACTTGTGTACGTTGAGTTACAACAATGTTGTACACAATGCTACCATTTAGAAATGGGTTACAATATTTACAACTTTATGAAACAACACTACTTGATCATTTATATGTTAATAAATCAATCTTACTAGAAACTTATGAACAAATTTTCAGAGCAGTAGAACTTTGTTTGGCTTTGTAAATCCACTTAAAATGAGGTATCCACATTTATTTGTTAGAATCACTTTGTGCATGACGACACACTTTACCATGGATTTGACATTGCAACTCTCTCGTAATTTTAATTATGCTTTGTGTTGAGATAGATAACAGGTAATCCCAGAAGTAATTTGCCACAATTTGGTTGACTCTCTGTGCACTGAAGAATTGACAGTTTCCTAAATCCATTGGGGAAATCCAGGAATCATAAGAACAAAAGTGGAACAAAAGTAGAACAATCGACCTTTCAAGCTTTCTCTGCCATTGAGCAGGATCGTGTATTCAATGACCAACTTTCACTGTGCCCTGGGGAGAGAATTCCAAGGATTATTCACCCTCTGAGACAAGAAATTCCTCCTTCTCTTCATTTTAAATGAAAGAACCCTGGCTTTAAACTGTGGTTCATACTTCTAGATTGCTCCATGCTTCACAAGGTACAAGAACATTGGATCCGTTGGACGAGTGGAAGCATAAAGTTCCTTTATTTGCATTCCCATACCAGCATCATTTGCAGTCACACTCTCCAGTCTCTGACCATGGACCAAATCTGAAGTATCTAACATCAGGGGTGTGACTGCTTCCTGGAAAGGCAATTAGATAATAAGTTCCCTTTCCATTTTTCCAACCAAATAGATTACCTCACACTCTCATGTTAAGCTCCACCTGGCACATTTTGGCTCGCTTACCTAACTTTACCCATTTGTAAATTTCTTATTGTCTCATTGCAATTTTCCATCCCATCTATTTTAGTGTCATCTTCAAATTTAGTTATAGTATCTACTATCCTTCTATCCAAGTGATTAATATAGATTGTAAATAGTTGGAGCCCAAGTTCCGAACCCTGCTGCACCTACAAATTACATCTTGCCAACCAGAAAAAGACCCATTTACCCTGACTCTCTGCCTTCTTGTCAGTTAGCCAGGTTTCTATCCAAGCTAATAAATAACCTCTTAACCCTATGATCTTACCTTGTGTGTTTACCTTCAGAACGCCTTCTGAAGTCTAGATGTACTACATTTACAAGATCTCCATTATCCATTTTGCATGTTATATCTTTTGAAGAACTCTAGAAAATTAATCAAACACAATTTACCCTTCATAACACCATGCTGACTTGATGAATTGCATTTTAACTTTCCAAGTGTCCTGTTATTACTTCCTTAATAATGGATTCTAACAATTTCCCAACAATAGATGTTAAACTAATTGGTCTTTTTTGCCCCCTTCTCTTTTTGAATAAGGGCATTATATTAGCATTTGCTAATCCACTGGAACTTTTCCCCATCCAGGGAATTTTGGAATATTACAACCAATGGATCCACCGTCTCCACTGCCCACATACTGGGGGATCGGCATAAGCGCACAGGCCCCCTCAGCAGTCTCATACCGGCTCTAGGGCAGGATTAGGCCCTGCCCCCTTTACTGTAGTGCACTGAGTGCTGTAAATTCATTTAACTAAGCTTGCCCAAAAAATGGACACTTAGTTTTTTTTTCTGGGAAAATTCCACCCTTGTTCTTTTTATTACTTTATTCGTAACCCTTTGTTGATCTTTAACTTTTTCACAACCTCCCAACCTGCCACTGGTCTTTGCAACATGGTATGTCTTGGTTTTTGTCATTAAGTTGTCTTCCTTACTTAGCCATGGATATTCATTTCCCCTCATAATATTTCTTTTTCTCTGGAATATATTTTAGTTGGGAAGAACTGAATATCTCCTTAAACAACTTCCACTGCTCATCAACTTTTAGCCTTCCTGTCCAGAAAAGATTTACCAAGATGTTGCCTGGTATGGAGGACGTTAGCTATGAGGAGAGGTTGGAGAAATTTGATTTGTTCTCACTGGAACAACGGAAGTTGAGAAGCGACCTGATAGAAGTCTACAAGATTATGAGGGGCATGGACAGAGTGGATAGTCAGAAGCTCTTTCCCAAGGTGGAAGAGTCAATTACTAGGGGGCACAGAGTTAAGGTTTGAGGGGCAAGGTTTAAAGGAGATATACGAGGCAAGTTTTTTAAACAGAGGGTGGTGAGTGCTTGGAACTTGCTGTCAGGGGAGGTAGTGGAAGAAGATATGATAGGGACTTTTAAGGGGGCGTCTTGACAAATATATAAATAAGATGGGAATAGAGCTTTATGGTCCCTGGAATTGTAGGGGCTTGAGTTCAGTCAGGCAGCATGGTCAGTGCAGGCTTGGAGGGCCGAAGGGCCTGTTCCTGTGCTGTAATTTTCTTTGTTCTTTGTTCAGTCCACTAGACCAAGTCTTTCTTCATGCCTACGTAATTGCCTTTGTTTAACTCCAGAATACCAATGTCGGACTCTAGTTTCCCACACTCAAACTAAATTTTGAATTCTATCATACTATGATCACTCTTCCCTAGAAGATCCTTAACAATGAGGTCATTATTTAAGACTGGCTCGTTACACAATACCAAATCCAGAATAACCTGCTCTCTGTTCAGTTCCACAAGATATTGCTCCAAGAAACAATCTCTAACACATTCAATAAACTCTCCCTTGAGGCTATCCTTGTCAATTTGACTGATCAGTCTATGTGTATATTAATATCACCCATGATTATTGCCGTAACTTTCTTACAAGCCCCCAGTATTTGGTTTACACTGTGCCCCACTTTGGAACTATTGTTTAGGCACCTATAGATTACTCTCACCAGGAACTTCTCTCCTTTGCTATTTCTTATTTCTACCCAGACTGATTTCACATCTTGATCTCTAGTGTTCACATCATTGCTCAGTACAGCACTGATCCCTTCCTTCATTCGTAAAACTATGCCACCTCCTTTTCCTTTGTGTCTATCATTCCAAAACACTGAGTGCCTTTAGATATTCAATTCCCAGACCTGGTCTCCATAAAACCATGTCTTAGTAATCACCACAAATCATATCCCTTAATGCCTTTTATTTATTTTCTGCTGCTATTACCTGAGTAGGATAATCTATTTGGATATTCCTCTTGTTTGTCTATTTGGTATTTACAGGCCCTCAGTTTTTCTGATCCTGTTAAATTTTCCATTGTTAATGAAGGCTTCACAATCACAATATCCACTGTCTATTCTCTCCAGGCCTATTTTCAACTTTTTATGATTTGTTTAACTACTTTATTTTTTGTTTCTTAGATTCATGTTTTCGTTTGACAGAAAGCCTATCAAAATCACTGACTTCATGAATCTCACACTTCAACCTCATTTGAGCCAACATCCCCATCATTGAAACATCAGCCACATTCGATCAGTTCCGCTGGGTGGGCCACATCGTCCACATACAAAATTCCCGAAACAAGTGCTCTACTCGGTATGGCAAGCGAATCCCAGGAGGGCGGAGGGAATGCTTCAAGGGCTCCTTGAAAAATTGAAACCAACACCTGGGAATCCCTGGACCCAAGGTGCCCCAAAGTGCAGAAAAATATCTGGGAAGGAGCTGGACACTTTGGGGGGAATTTTCCCATCCCACCCGCCACAGGAATTGTATCAGATCGTGGAGGAGGGGAAAGGGGTGGGAGGGTTGCAGTGGGGGCGGTGGGGAGGGGAGGTGGGGGGGAGCCATGCCAAGGTCCATTGACCTCGGGCAGGATTTTCTGGTTTGGAGCGAGCACAGTTGAAAATCCCGCCTGACGAGTTTCATCTCCAAGAGTGGACAAGCCTCCGCAGCGAAAGAAGCATCTGGCAACTTGGTCACCCCACCCACCCACTCCTCCAACCACCACCCGCCCCACCTGTGACAGAGACTGTCGGTCACACCTTCGACTCCTCAGTCACCCAACAACTCTGAGGAACTGCGTAAGAAGAAAAAACACTTTTTTTTAATTCTGCTTTGTTTGTTTTTAATCATTTTTTTGAATATGAACTGGAGGTAATGAATATCAACGAATTTAATGAGCTCTGCAATGAAAAATTTTATTTAGTTTAGCGATGAAAGAAAAAAAGACTATTTAGCGAATAAAAGTTTCCTTCCGGATTGAATGAAATTGATTATTAATTACACAACTAGGCGGCACTTACAAATTGAAAAAAAATTAATACAGGAACCACAAATATATTCGAAGACTCCTTGAAAAATTGAAACCAACACCTGGGAATCCCTGCATTTAGCTGCATTTACAGCTGCATTTAACATCTCAAATAACCTAATATTCAAAATTTATATTAGATCATTTAAAAATTCAGGACTTAGGGAAAATATCTTTGTGCCAATTAAGCCTTTCCCTGTCTGATGGTCTCGTCTTCTGCTGGCAGCCTGCTTATCCTATTCCTCTCTCTTTCATCTTTGAAACACAGCTGACTGCATCCTGAACTCTGTCAGATCAAAAGAATTTTAGTTCTATTCTCTTTCATTTCTTTACCAACAGTGCACCATTAAACCAGTAAACTCGAGTAATTTGATAAAGCATTCAACTTAAAATCACAAATGAAAAATTAAGAACATACCCTGAAAGTTCCATTTACAACTAATTAAAACATGCTCTAGTTAAAACCCCAGG
Source organism: Carcharhinus amblyrhynchos (assembly GCF_965287045.1). NCBI lineage: Eukaryota > Metazoa > Chordata > Chondrichthyes > Carcharhiniformes > Carcharhinidae > Carcharhinus > Carcharhinus amblyrhynchos. The sequence goes on from NC_137337.1 coordinate 27,465,502, forward strand.
GTAAGAACAGGTTCTCCTTTATTCTACACTCTTTTTGGGTAGTGAATGTAATTTACAAAACGTGTAAGTTGCTTCCTCATCAGAATGCACCTTTTGCTGTCAAAAATGGGTACTTGAGTCAATTGGGGCACATTCTGGATTATCATATTTGTTTTATTGCCTTGTATTAATGCCATTTTATCACAGTATCCGTGTTTCGTTCCTCTATATTCAATCCTCGGAAAGTGATGAAGAAGAAAGCCGAGATCAAGGGCTGGATTTTTGTGAGTCCAGTGGGTTCCTGACTTTGAAAACCGGAGCCCATCACTTCTTCCCACACCTGCTATTCTTTCATCCCTGGGAGATTTGAACAGGCAAAGAGCATGTTTCCCGACTATCACAATCTCACTTGGTGAGAAGATTCCAGAATGGAACCCTGGCTCAAAAGACTGGGTGCTCGGATTCACCTCCCACAGTCCAAAGTTGTGCAGGCTAGGTGGAATGGCCATGCTAAATTTCCCCTTGGTGTCTAAAGATGTGCAGGTTGGGTGCATTAGCCATGGTAACCATGCAGGGTTACGGGGATAGGACTGGAGGGTGAGCCTGCTTAAGATGCTGTTTCAGAGAGTGGTGCAGATTCAATGGGGTGAATGGCTTCAATCTGCACTGTAGGGGTTCTATGGTTTAGAGTCATAGAGGTTTACAGCTTGGAAAGAGGCCCTTTGGCCCAACTTGTCCATGCTGCCTTTTTTTTAACAACTTAGCTAGTCCCAATTACCCGCATTTGGCTCATATTCCTTGATACCCATCTTATTCATGTAACTGTCTAAACGCTTTCTAAAAGACAAAATTGTACCTGCCTCTACCACTACCTCTGGCAGTTTGTTCCAGGCGCTCACTACCCTCTGTGCAAAAAAATTGCCCTTCTGGAGCCTTTTGTATCTCTCCCCTCTCACCTTAAACCTAACCCTTCTAGTTTTAGACTCCTTTACCTTTGGGAAAAGATGTTGACTATATCTTTTCATTTTCATTCACCTCTGAGGTTTGCTGCCCCATTTTAAATCTGGTTACTGGTCTCTTTAACTCATTCCACTTTGCTTACTTTTCCTTGAATCTGTACAATATCTTGATCTCTGTTCTTTTAACTTGTTGTCTTAAACATTCTTTCTGGCCCAATTCCCTTGTTATCTGGGCTGTAACTTATTCTGTATGAAGCCTATATCTCTGCAATCCCCTTGTCCTATCCAGCTTCTCATGGCAGAGTTGGAAAAGATTCACTCCCACTGTAGTGTGTCCAACTGCAATATATGCAGCTAAAACTAAAACCTAAAAGTTTTTTTACCCTACAAGGGCTTCCAGTTGCTAAGCAATGTCTGCATACCTCTGCTGGCCTATTTATTCTTCATACCATAGCTCTCTCTCAGTATAATAGACACACAGTTCAAACTTAATCAACACTCACACATATAAACACCTTTGTCCAGCATGAATCTAACTATATGTTTTACCCTTCCAGGCACAGAAACATTAAATTAAACCCACTTTAAACTGTATCTTATTTCTAATGTTTGCCAAAGTAAATATAAATCCATGAAAGCTATCTTTGTTTTCCGAACACTGACCCTCAAGGATGTGTCAGAAATGTTGGTTAGAAGGTCTGCTTCAGTGCACAGGGACATCAGTCCAGTTCTCCAACAGCATTCTACTTCCACCTAACTCTTACATCCCATCCTATCCTATATACCCCTTCATATCTCCATTCCCTTTCCATGACCTCTCATTTTCCCCATGCCCCCTCATATTCCTCATGCCCCACTTATATTTCACATGATCCATCATATTACCTATTTCCCCACATCTCCCTCCATCAACCATGATATTACACATGCTTGCACCATGTCCACCAGGTATCCTGCTTACTCACTCCACCAGCCCACTGGAGCCATGTAACAGCAACTGGAAATTTTTGAAATAGGCTTGAAGAAAGTATTCCTCTAATAATCTAGTAAAACTGTCTTTCAAAAACAGAACCACTGTTCACACTGAAAAATAATCCAGATCCAATGCAAAAAAGTAAAATTTCCTCAAGTGATCACTTAGATGTAAAACTGAACAGACATCTACTCAGTAACCATATGATCATTTAATCCTTTAAAAATTGCTGGATAATATGAGTGCATAATTGCCTGCTGCAGTAAGTGGTCCTGAAGCATTCATAATGGGCTCAGCCCTCAATACAAATGTTATAACTGTAAACAGTGAAGCCTATTGAAACTGGAAAAACAGATAGTCCCACTTTTCTCTGCTACATCAGGTGGCCTGTCAATCACAGCTGCCCAGCAGAAGGTCACTCTTTATTGTCCATAGATTGCAGATTAGAGCAACTGGCCATGATCAATAGATGGGGTTACTGGGATAGGGCGGGGTAGTGGGCCTGGACAGAAGGCTGATGCAGACTCAATGGGCTGAATGGCCTCCTTATGCATAATAGAGTTGCTATTGGATTCAACTCTTTAAAAGACCCAGGGTCTGTGTTGAATTGAACCTGGGTGCCTGGTGCTGTGAGGCAGCAGTGCTAAGCGCTGTGCTGCACCAAAAGGAATTCAACTTCATAATGTATGAGCAGATCCACAGGTGTGAATACTGTTGAGGATTTCCTTTTGAAGCTCTCATGCTATCTCCCTTTGAAGTTAATAACTCCCTTGAATGCGAACTATTAGAGAAATCAATGAGATAAGACAATCTGGTACTTCCAGTACTCCAGTTAGTCTTTGCTCCAGCTACTCCAATCACAAGTTCTCTCCCTACTGCACTTGCTGCACTCCTTCCAAAAACAGAATCTATGATTGGAGCAGCAGCAAGTCTGGAAGAGAGGGAAGCTATGATTGGAGGAGCTGGAGCAGCTATTCTGGCCATTCACGGTAGCCCCATACAGGAAGTTTTCAACGTGCTGAACAATTTTTAACGGCATCTTGTTGGGGGCCAACAATAAGGAAGAGGAAATGAAAGAACAGAAGGGAGTCTCCATTAGTAACGAGACTCGAGCAGACCCAGGATGTGAACCAGAACTTCATTTCTAATGATGCTGAGTTATCTTGAACAAGGTATGTGAGTGCTGTGTCAGTGTATCCAGGGAGGGAACGGGGAATGAGTGAAACTGTTTCCTTTCCTCCTCACATCATTCCCTCCCTATTTCCCTCCACAACTCTCCAACAATCCATCCATCTACACTTTCCACTGGCTCGGAAAAGCAGCCAGCATAATAAAGAACCCCACACACCCTCTTCCAACTTCTTCTGTCAGGCAAAAAATACAAAAGTCTGAGGTCACGTACCAACCAACTCAAGAACAGTTTCTTTCCTGCTGTCATCGGACTTTTGAATGGATCTACGTCACATTAAGTTGATCCTTCTGTACACGCTAGCTATGACTGCAATACTGCTTTCTGCACCCTCTCCTTTCCTTCTCCCCTACGTACTCTATGAATGGTATGTTCTTGTCTGTGTAGCGCACAAGAATCAATACTTTTCACTGTATCCAATACATGTGACAGTAATAAATCAAATCAAATCAAATCAATGAAACAATGCAAGCTATAGCATGGAAACAGTCTTTTTTTCTGTGTAGAACAGTTAGTCAAAATATATCAAAAGAAACCTGAAAGGTTTTCTGGCAATCTAATTTGATGTACTGAATCGTTTTCCCAAATATGAATTTACAATGCACATAGAACGTGTTAATGGGAGCTGAGGCAGTCGCTGAAATCAGTGTTATCATCTGCACAGAGTTATAAATAATAATGGGAAATTTTCCTACCAAACAAACAATTTTGCATGATGCATGTTGAAGCAAAATTTGCACCCCTTCTGTTTGCTTAATACTAGCGACGGGATTACCGAAAGGGCGCACAGAAACTATCACTGCATGAGATTGCTGCCCTTCACGTTAATAACCAGGGGCTGCATTGATACTGGCTGATATTTGTAACTGGATGGGCATTGCCTTTTTATAAGAACCTTTCTCTGATCATTTGGTGAATTGATTGGTGGATATTGAAAGGGGAAATCGTTAACATGAGTGAGAAGGAGGCTTAAATAGTGGGGATAGGGGATGGGGAGAAGGAGGAGTGCAGGGAAGAGACTCAGAAACAAGAGAAACAGCAGGACCCATGATTTCCCTTTCTGCCCCTGGTGAGAGCAGAGGGGTTTATGGAGCCTGCATGGTGCAAGTTCTACCCATTTAACAAATCCTTCATTGGCTTTCTAACATCAGGGTCCTTACTTGCTCAATACTTAATGCCTGCAGAGCTGGAATTCCCCAGTTTTCCAATTTGAATTTTTGAATGTGATTTTGGCCTCAAATTGATGCCACAATAATTGATTTATTTGACCCATAGATGAGTTTGATGATGTTCATAGAGTCATAGATGTTTACAGCATGGAAATAGGCCCTTTGGCCCAACTTGTCCATGCCGCCATTTTTTTTAAACCCCTAAGCTAATCCCAATCGTCCGCATTTGGCCCATTTCCCTCTATACCCATCTTATCCATGTAACTATCTAAATGCTTTTTAAAAGACAGAATTGTACCCGCCTCTACTACTACCTCCGGCAGCTTGTTCCAGACACTCACCACCGTCTGTTCGAAAAAATTGCCCCTCTGGATGCTTTTTTATCTCTCCCCTCTCACCTTAAACCGATGCCCTCTAGTTTTAGACTCCCCTACCTTTGGGAAAAGGTATTGACTATCTAGCTTATCAATGCCCCTCATTATTTTATAGACCTTTATAAGGTCACCCCTCAGCCTCCTCCGCTCCAGAGAAAAAAGTCCCAGTCTATCCAGCCTCTCCCTATAACTCAAACCATCAAGTCCTGGTAGCATCCTAGTGAATCTTTTCTGCACTCTTTCTAGTTTAATAATATCCTTTCTATAATAGGGTGACTAAAACTGCATGCAGTATTTCAAGTGTGGTCTTATCAATGCCTTGTACAACTTCAACAAGACATCCCAACTCCTGTATTCAATGTTCTGACCAATGAAACCCATCTTCACCACTCTGTCCACCTGTGACTCCACTTTCAAGGAGCTATGGACGTGTACCCCTAAATCTCTTTGTTCTATAACTCTCCCCAATGCCCTATCATCAACTGAGTGAGTCCTGCTCTGGTTCAATCTACCAAAATGCATCACCTCGCATTTGTCTAAATTAAGCTCCATCTGCCGTTTGTCAGTCCACTGGCCCAATTGATAAAGATCCGGTTGCAATCGGAGATAACTTTCTTCACTGTCCACTATGCCATCTTGGTGTCATCTCCAAAATTATTAACTAAGCCTCCTATATTCTCAGCTAAATCATTAATATAAATAACAAATAACAGTGGACCCAGCACTGATCCCTGAGGCACATCGCTGCTCAAGGCCTCCAGTTTGAAAAATAACCCTCTACAACCACTCTCAAGCCAAGTTTATATCCATTTAATATCTCACCCTGGATTCCTTGAGATTTAACCTTATGCAACAACCTACCATGCGGTACCTTGTCAAAGGCAAGTATAATTGATTCTATAAAAAATGTAGGGTGCTGAAAATAATGTCTGATACCCCAAAGAAGGTAGCATGGCGGCACAGTGGTTAGTGCTGTTGTCTCACAGCACCAGGAATCTGGGTTGAATTTTGGCCTTGGGTGACGTCTGCGTAGAATTTGCATGTTCTACCCTTGTCTGCGTGGGTTTCATCCGGTTTTCTCTCACACCCCAAAAACGGATAGGTTAGGTTGATTGGCCATGCTAAGTTGTCAAAGGAATGAGCAAGGTGAATACGTGGGATTATGGGGATAGGGCCTGGGTGGGATTATTGTCAGTGCAGGCTGAATGGCCTCCTTCGCAACTGTAGGCATTCTATGATACAATGATTCTGAGGACAATATTTGGGTACTTCCTAACCGGCTGGGTAATATAAAACATTTGCAGTTATATCACACCCAGTATGCAGCTCCAGTGATGATATCAATGCTAAATTGGAATATAACAACAGTGTAAAATGCAAAGCACTTGAACGAAATTGGGAATTGCACGCTCGTTGGTTTGTCAGGTAATTTGTGTAATTGTTGTCAAACTGGTTTCTGAAGGACTGGCGGTGAAGAGGTGAATGGTGAATGGGTGTGGATTTTAAATTAGCTGCATGCTTCCCTCAGTGCTTTGTGGATTGAGAAGCGGATCAGCTCTTTAGTACACACGGAGTGAAACAAATCGCCGCAAATTACTTGTTAGCTGGATCAACACAGAAAGGAATTAAAAACCAGGCAATGTTGCAATGTCAAATCCATTGTCAAGTGGGCAGTCAGGCACGGAATGATTTTAACCAAAGACTGTGGGTAACACCGAATTTTAAGTGAAGCTCAGAAAGCTGCTTAGAATCATAAACAGAGTTGTACTACACCAATTATTAGTCTACAATTTTTTCATCAGGTTGTATTAAACAGTAAGGTATTTATTTTCTATTTCTGCTGCATTTCTTTGTTTCAATCTTCTGCATTCAATCCGTGGAAAGTGTTAAAGGCAACAACAATGATCAAAGGAATCTCAATGTTCCAAGTTGGGTGGCACGGTAGCACAGTGGTTAGCACCACTGCTTCACAGCTCCAGGGGCCTGGGTTTGCTTCCCGGCTTGGGTCATTGTCTGTGTGGAGTTTGCACATTCTCCTTGTGTCTGCGTGGGGTTTCCTCCAGGTGCTCCGGTTTCCTCCCACAGTCCAAAGATGTGCGGGTTAGGTTGATTGGCCATGCTAAGATTGCCCCTTAGGGTGCTGGGATGAGTGAGTAAAATATATAGGGATAAGAGGGTAGAGCCTGGGTGAGATTGTGGTCAGTACAAACTCGATGGGCAGAATGGCCTCTTTCTGTACTGTAGGGTTTCTATGATTTGGATGATTTTTTTTCTGATTTAGAAATAGTTCTGTCTCAGATGCCTGGCTGAAAATTAACACAACCAATCATGTAAAGTTAAGAACGAGGTCTATGCAGTGGGGTTGCATAATGGCATAGGATGGTGAGTTAGTAAGGAAAATCAGAAAACAGGGGCCAGGGACTTCAGTGTGTGTGTGTGTAGGGGAGTAAGTGAGGAGGGGGTGGGGGAAGGGGAGGTGAAATCAAAGACAATGGGGGGCAATCTCACCAAAAAGTTTCCAAGTGCTGAACAAGCATGAAAAGTAGAGAGTTTCAGATTCATTTGTTTGCCTGTCTGGTCGATCCAACCTCCCCCCCACCCCCCCACACCACCACTCCGCCCGGGTTAATTTCCACCCGAACACTCCCACCAGGCCAATCCCCAGTTACAGAATGTCCACCGGCTCCCCCCCCCCCGCCTACTTCCACTTAGGCACCACCCCATCTTGACTCCACCCCTGAAGATCAGAAACCAGAGGGCATGCAGTTACAGAAATTGGTAAGAAGTCAGAGTGGGGATGGGAGCCGGAATTTTACCATCCCGCCCACCATGGGAATCGGAGCCGGCAAGGGGCGGACTACAGAGAGGTCCGTTGACCTCGGGCGGGATTTTACAGTTTTGGGACAGACAAGGCCGCAACAATCCTGCCCAAAGAGTTATTTTTATGGAACAAATGCGTATGATCTGGCTGCGTTGCCTGATATTGTGGTGGAAGAAGATTCAATGGGGACTTTCAAAGGGGAATTGGACTTAGACTTGAACAGGAGATATTTGCTGGAGAATGGGGTGAGAACAGAGGAGTGGGACTTAATTGGGTCGTTCTTTAAAAGGTCGGCACAGATACAATGGGCTGAATAGCTTCTTTGTATCATTCTATGAACGCAAATGTCATGTTTGGTTGTCTGTGTTCAAAACATAGCAGTGTTTCTTTGTTTGTAGTTTATCTAATTATGTTAGGCAGCACAATGGCACAGTGGTTAACACTGCTGCTCCCAGCGCCAGGGACTCAGGTTCAATTCTGGCCTTGGGTCACCATCTGTGCAGTGACTGTATGTTCTCCCCATGTCTGCGTGGGTGTCCTCTGGTGCTCTGGTTTACTTCCACACTCCAAAGATGTATCGGGGGATTAGCTAGGGTAAATATGTAGGGTAAATAAGTAGGGATATAGCCTGGGTGGTATTGTGGTCGGTGCAGACCCAATGGGCCAAATGGCCTCCTTTTGCACTGTAGGAATTCTATGAATCTCTGTTAAATATGTGTTCTTTCCTAACATTCATATTGACTTAATTAGCTCATCTGATAGCAACAGCAGAACGCAGCCTAAACTGTAGGACTATTTAGTTTTTGTTAATTAATCTTTGTAGATATTAAAATAGGGAGAGATGTATAATGAGCAACTGAATCAATATTATCCATTTCATACAATTAATGGAAAAGAAAGACTTGTATTTGATTGCACTTTTTCACAATCTCAGTACTTACCATAGAACCACGCTGCCAGTGAAATACTTTTGAAGTGTAGCTACTATTTTAAAAAAAAGACTATTATCCAAAGTTAAAATTACAACCAGTGTATTTACTCCATCAATAGTGAACATCTTAGAATCTCTGTTGTAAGGTAACAACGTGACATTCCTGGGAGTTTTGAGGAAGGATCATTGACCTAAAACATTTTAATTCACTCAATCTCCAGGCACTGAACAGAGTTAAAATTCAGGCCCAGTTTACTCTGTTTCTCTCTCTCCTGTTGCTGCCAGACCTGTTGACTATTTCCAGGATTTTCTGTGTTTGTGCCATTTCCAGGGCATGTGAGAGATTTATGTTCACTGTAGATACAGCACAACCATTGGCAAGGTCATTCAAAGTTAATACCAAAGATGGCATACGTTCTTCAAACTATATTCCAATCTAATGGAAACTAAAGTTGTTTTTATTAGTGTCACATGTAGGCTTACATTAACTCTGCAATGAAGTTTCTATGAAAATCTAATAGTCACCACACTCCTGCACCTGTTTGTGTACACTGAGGGAGAATTGAGCATGGCCAATGCACCGAACCAGCATCTCTTTCAGACTGTAGGTGGGAAACTGGAGCACTTGGAGGAAACACACGCAGTCATGGGGAATACATGCGGACACCTCACAGACCCAAGCTGGGAATCGAACATGGGTCCTTGGCAGCTGTGCTGATCACTGTACCACCGTGCCACCCTAACTATGAAGTGCAATTACAGCATTTTTCAAGTGTGTCTCTATCTCTGAAGGGTGCTGCCTGGAGTTATATAATTAAATGTACCTCTCATATCTGTACATGCTCAGTGAATGCCAAGTTAGTGCCAGATCAAAAAATTGAAGAAGATAGCAAGGGAGTCTTCATTATCTCACACTTCCTTTCAGGAGTAGTGAGGCAAGGAAAGATCAGACAGCTTTTGTAGCAATCTGCATGTAGTGGTTGTGATCTTTGAGAATTTAAATCAATTTTGTAGTCTGTGGAAGCATCATTCCATTATGTTCGGCTGGCTCTTACCTTCCTGCTGAACATGTAAATGGTCTAATTTGAATGAAGTTGGTGTATAATAATATATCCTTACTTTCATTCAGCTTTAGATCATTAGAATGAGTATATTGATGGGAGCAATAGTTTCTTAAGCTCAAACTTTTTATTATCCTACACTTTCTTATTATTTTTTGTCAAATGCAAATAACATAGAAACATATATATATATATAAATAAGACTCATAGATCAGTTAGATAGCTAATATCTTTTCCCAATGGTAGGGAAGTCTAAAACTAGAGGGCATAGGTTTAAAGTGAGAGGGGAGAGATACAAAAGGGTCCAGAGGGATAATTTTTTCACACAGAGGATGGTGAGTGTCTGGATCAAACTGCCAGCAGCAGTAGTAGAGGTGGGTACAATTTTGTCTTTTAAAAAGCATTTAGAGAGTTGTAAGGGTAAGATTGGTATAGAGGGATATGGGCCAAATGCAGGCAATTGGGACTAGCTTAGTGGGTGGTATGGACAAGTTGGGCCAAAGAGCCAGTTTCCATGCTGTAAACCTCTATGACTCTATGACTAATGAGAACCATATTTCCATATACAAGAAGTATTAATGTATTCCCGACATCAATATATCTTTATGGTATTAATGTATAAACTCTCCCCAATTTTTCCCGAAGTGAAAGAACTGGAACTCAAAGAAAATAATTAATTCCTTCATCTGATTTGAATGTTCAGAATTTTTTATATTAAGCAGAAGGTATGTTGATCAACAATGGTTCAGGTGGCTTTGGATATTGTTTAAGAACGAGGAATTCAATAATGTTCTGATTGTGTGTTATCGAACGAATGACCTTGACTCTTGTCTGTATAACATACTGATCCCAATCTTTCTCAGGATGCCTGGTGGCCACTGCAGGGGTGCCTGTTAGACATCAATCACAGTTGTATTGTTAAGTTACCATTAGACTTACGAGGGGAATTTTCCCATCCCGCTTGTCACAGGAATCGAGCTGGGCTGGGAAAGGATGATGCAAAGATCGATTCATTTCAGGCAGGATTTTCTGCTTTTGTGGTGAGCGTGGCTGGAAAAATCCCACCCATAGTCATTTGGATTCTGTCCATTTCTTTTCTTTTAATACATGCGTGGGATATGGCTATTGCTGGCTATGCCAGCATCTATTGTCCATCCCTAATTACCCTTAAGAAGGTGGTGGTGAGCTGCTTTGTTGAACCACTGCAGTCTATGTGATGTAGGTACACCCACGGTGCTGTTAGGGAGGGAGTTCCAGGATTTTGATGCAGCGGAAGTGAAGGAACAGCAATGCATTTCCAAATCAGGACGTTGAGTGGCTTGGAGAGGAACTTCCAGATGGTAGCGTTTCCATATGTCTGCTGCCCTTGTCCATGAAGTGGTCGTGGGTTTGGAAGTGCTGCCTAAGGAGCCTTAGTGAGTTCCTACAGCGCATCGAGTGGATGATACACACTGTTCTTACTGTTCGTTCTGGGTGATGATGAATGTTAAGAAGCTCACTGCCCCCCACTTTCAATGCACTGGGGGCATTTCTGGATGCTGTGGAGGCGCATCAGGACATTCTTTACCCCTATGGTGGCAAATGGAGGTCCACCAATCTTATCACACCAGCTTGGGATCAGATTGCTAGAGTGGTAAAGCCATCGCTCCACAGAGAACTCTGCCATCCAGTACAGGGAAAGGATGAATGATCTTATCTGCTCCGCCAGAATAAGTCAACCTTCTCCTCACTCTCAACTCACACTGTCACTCTCACATGCATTGGCTGAGTTACAGTCCAGATGGATCTCACACACTACCAGCACAAGGGTCATCATCTCTGACTCTCTCACACACATTTTGACATCTTCATTTCTTCTCACTGCAGTTCACCTCCGCAGCCCTTAAACAAGTTTATTCATCACTAAAGAAGGCAGACATCCTTATCATCTGCCTTGACACCTGTCCTGCTTTGACATTTTTTTCACCTTGACATCTGTCCGCCTGTCTTATTGCAGAAGAAGATCACCCATAACAACAGGGAGAGATCTCAGATGGTGGGGAAGTGCCTGAGTATCCTGAGGCTATGTTAGTCCCTCAGTGCTTCTGCATTGTAGAGTCGGAGGTGGAAAGAGTGAATGTCTGTGGAATGGGTACCAATCAAGTGGGTTCCTTTTGTCCTAAATGGTGTTGAGTTCTTGAATGTTGTTGGAGTTGGTATCATCCAGGCAAATGGTGAGTATTCCATCAGACTCTTGACTTGTGTCTTGTAGATGTGTCTTTGGGGAGTCAGGAGATGAGTTAACCCCCACAGGATTCCTAGCTTCTGATTTCTGTAGCCACAATATTTTTATGAGTAACCCAGTTCGGTTTCTGGTCAATGATAACTGCCAGGATGTTGGCAGTGAGTGACTTGGCAATGGCAATGCCATTGAATATCAAGGGGTGGTGGTAGATTCTCTCTTGTTGGAAATGGTCATTGACTAGCACTTGTGTGGTGTGAATGTTACTTGCTATTTGCTTGCGTGTTGTTCTCATCTTGCTGCATTACAACTGATTGCTTCAGTATTTGAGGTGCACAAATGATTTGATTTGATTTATTATTGTCACATGTATTGGATACAGTGAAGTGTATTGTTTCTTCCACGTTAGACAGACAAACATACCGTGCATAGAATTCATAGGGAAGAAGGAAAGGAGAGAATGTAGTGTTACAGTCATAGCTGGGATGTAGAGAAAGATCAACTTAACATAAGGTAAGTACATTCAAAAGTCTGACAGCAGCAGGGAAGAAGCTGTTCTTGAGTCGGTAGGTATGTGATGTCAGACTTTTGTATCTTTTTCCCGACAGAAGAAGGTGGAAGAGAGAATGTCCGGGGTGCATGAGGTTCTTGATTATGCTGGCTGCTTTTATGAGGCAGCGGCAAGTGTAGTCAGTCAGTGAATGGGGGGCTGGTTTACATGGTGGATTGGGCTACATTCACAATCTTTTGTATTTGCTTGCAGGTTTGGTCAAAGCAGAATGATACGGAACAGCATGTAATCATCAGCAAATATCCCCATTTCTGACCTTATGATGGAGGATGATTGAGGACACTACCCTCAGGAACTCCTGTCGTGATGTCCTGGAACTGAAATGATTGATCTCCAACAACCATAACAATTTTCTTTTGTGTCAGGTATGACTCCAACAAGCAGAGTATTTCCCCTGAGTTCCAACTGACCCCAGTTTTATTAGGGTTCCTTCATGCTACATTCAGTGAAATTCTGCCTTGATGTCAAGGGTAGTCATTCTCACCTTACCTCTGGAATTCACCTCTGTTGTCCATGTTTGAAACAAGGCTGAAATGAGATCAGGAGCTGAGAGACCGTGGCGAAACCCAACTGGGTGTCACTGAGCAGGTGGTCACCGAGCAGGTGCTGCTTGATAGCACTGTTGATGACCCATTCCATCACTTTACTGATGATTGAAAATAGACCGATGGGACAATAATTGGACAGGTTGGATTTGTCCTGTGTCTTGTCTGCAGGGATGCCTGGGCAATTTTCCACATTGCTGAGTAGATGCCAAGTATTATTGTTGTACTGGAACAACTTGAGTCAGAGCACAACAAGGTCCCGGGTGCAAGTCTTCAGTACTATTGATGGAATATTGTCAAGGTCCATGGCCTTTGCAGTATCCAGTGCCCTCAGCAGTTTCTTGATATCATGTGAAGGGAATTGAATTGGATGAAGACTGGCACCTGTGATACTGGGGACCTCCAGAGGAGGACAAGATGGATCATCCACTTGGCACTGCTGGCTTACGTTGTTGCAAATGTTTCAGCCTTTTCTTTTGCACAGATGTGCTGGGCTCCCCCATCATTGGGAATTCCTCTGGTGAGTTATTTAATGGTCCACCACCATTCACAATTAGATGTGGCAGGACTGCAGAGCTTAGATTTGATCCATTGGTTGTGAGGTTGCTTAGCTCTGCTGCTTATGTTGTTTTACATGCAAATATTGCTGTGTAGTAGCTTCATCATTTTTAGCCATGCCTGTGCTGTCCCTGACATGCCCTCTTGCACTTTTCATTGAACCAAGGTTAGTTTGGTGTTTTGGTGATAATAATGGAGTGAGAGATATGCTGGGCTATGAGGTTACAGATTGTGGTTGTGTGCAGTTCTGCTGCTGCTGATGGCCCACAGAGCCTTATGGATGACCAGTCTTGAGTCACTTGATCTGTTCAAAATCTACCCCATTTAGCACGAGAAGGAGGATATCCTCAATGTGAAGACGAGACTTTAACTTTGCAAACTTGATCACTTCCACTGATATAGTCACGGACAGATGGATTTGCAGCAAGGAGATCGTTGAGGATGAGGTCAACTATGTTTGTCCTTGAGATCACATACCAGTTAACTCAAGAACAGCTTCTTTCTTGCTGCTATTAGACTTTTGAATGGACCTACCTTATATTAAGCTGACCTTCCTCTGCACCCTGGCTATGACTGCAACACTGCATTCTGCACCCTCTCCTTTCCTTCTCCCCTACGTACTCCATGAATGGTATGCATTGTCTGTATAGCGCACAAGAAATAATACTTTTCAATGTATAACAATACATGTGACAATAAGAAATCAAATTAAATCAAATCAGTTCCCTCACCATATGCTATAGACCCAATTCAGCAGCTACGTCTGAGAGGACTGGATCAGCACAGTCTGTGGTGATGTTATCCAGCCAGTTTTGGTGATGGACATTGATATCACCTTACTTTTACTTACATCCTACTTTCACAAGTAATCTTGTAATTGGATTAATGCAAATAAAGCTAAATGAAATCAAGCAAATAATACGTCTCCGTGTCCATTTCTGGTGGTGATGCCTCTAGTAAGAGTTAAACGGCGTTTGATTTGGTGCTGTGCCGCTGCTGTTTGTCAATAATTGATTCCTCTGCCGTGAAGTTTTGTTGAAAATTTCAAGCCAACCCAGGCATCGTGTTTAAAATGCTGGACATGAAATGAAAGATCCTGATCCAGTACTTGGAGTTTTGAAGATGTGTTGAGGTATACACTTGGTGAAGATTCGAAAGACAGATTTCTTTGAGGTTATTTCACTGGTGTTGGATACTCACTCAGAATTTTTCATTCCAGCACTTCCGACACTTTGGGAATATTGCTTGGGATTAATGCTCTTCCAGCCTCCACCAGTAAAATATTAAATCTGTTTATTGATAAAAAATGAATGTTATTGTTTTCTATGGAATATCATGCTTTTTGCAGATGAATTTTAAATGGATTTTCTGTTTTGAGAAAGGGGCAATTGGTTTTAAAAGTAAGAGGAGTATCATTACACAGTGTTCAATAAATGACACAGAATCACAATGCAAGATTAGCCCTTTGCGTCTGATTGTCTCTCTCTTGAAGACAGGGTGAGGCAGTAGAATCTAACTAACAGGGGACAGGCAAGCTTCATGTGGTATCCATCATTCGAATGGCCATGAATGAGAATGAGGCTAGTCAGTGCTGGAAGTAATTGTTTCCTCCTACCTAAAACACTTTCTCACATCCTGCTTCTCCCTCATTCCACAGTATCTTCTGATTGACAAGCTGCAGATGGTAAAAGTATCAACTCCCCTCACACAATCTACCCTTGCTGCCTTCTCATTTCGTACAGCAAGAACTTTTCATATTCGTTCATGGGACATGGGGCATCGCTGGCTGACCAGCATTTATTGTCCATCCCTAGTTGCCCCTGAAATGAGTGACTTGTGAGGCCATTTCAGAGGGCAGTTAAGAGTCAACCACATTGCTATGGCTCTGGAATCACATATCGGCTCTGGTGAAGACAACAGATCTCCTACCCTAAAGTTCATTAGTGAACCAGGTGGGATTTTCCAACAATCAACAACGGTTTCATGGTCATCAGTAGACTCTTCATTTCAGCTATATTTTTACTAAATTCAAATTCCACCATCTGCCATGGTTGAATTCGAACCCGAGTCTCTAGAACATTAACTGAGTTTCTGAATTAATAGTCTAGCGATAATAAACATAGAAAATGGCAGGAGGAGGCCATTTGGCCCTTTGAACCTGCTCCGTCATTCATCACAATCATGGCTGATCATCCAACTCAATAGCCTAATCCTGCTTTCTCCCCATAATCTTTGATCCCATTCACCCCAAGTGCTATATCTAGCTGCCTCTTGAATACATTCAGTGTTTTGGCATCAACTATGTCCTGTGGTAATAAATTCCACAGGCTTACCACTCTTTGAATGAAGAAATGTCTCCTCATCTCTGTCCTAAATGGTCTACTCTGAATCCTTAGGCTTTGACCCCTGGTCCTGGACACAGCCACCATCGGGAACATCCTCCCTGCATCTATCCTGTCTAGTCCTGTTAAAATTTTATAAGTCTTTTTTTTAAGTACATAACAATGTGATGGTTGGCTTAACAAGCATACTGACAGACTTGGCCACCACTTTCATGATGGGAATGTTATATTCAATGCTCCACACAAAATCCTGTGTCTAGCTGGCACTAACCTCTTCCATGCTCTTTAATACTTTCTAATAGCACTAGGCCATCACCTCCCCTAAAGAAAGAGGCGGAAGAGCAGGAAGAGAGTATTGAAGATAAAACTTCCTCCCACACTCTCACAGTGTCAGCCATTCATTCAGATAATGAAACAGAATAGACATCAAGCGGCGAGCTGAGGGGCAATATCTGCCTGAGTGGGAAGGCAGGGTGGCGAACAAAGCGAGTGTAGGTGTCAGCTCACCAGAGGATGAGATTAGATACATGTTCTGCTGCAGAGGACACAGACAAGCACTTTGGTGGGGAAGCCTGATGAATATGCGCAATGAAATGCTTTCTGTCAGGAAGCTGCCTTTGTGAAATATTAAGGAGCATGGAAGGTGTTGGCACCAGCTGGATTTTGTGCGGAGCATTGAGTACAACACTCCCATTATACAAGTGGTGCCCAAGTCTATTAGCACACTTGTAACCCAACCATCATATTGTTATATATTTAAAAATGGTTGCAAGGTTGTTTTAAGAGCTGATCATATGATTTGATGCTGATGCTAGGGTGGGTACTCAGGCTGCTGTGATACTTTCAATTTTGGATTCTGATGCGGAAAAAAGAGCAGCGCTTCAATAAAACCTGTTGTGTGATTGAATCAACGTAGTCAAACCAAGCCTTTTTCTTTTTCTGTTAAAACCGAAACCCCTCATATAGTTAGGGCGTTACACGTACGCAGGGACCAAAAGCCAGCTTCCATTGCAGCACAAGCAGAAATCACTTTAAGTGTGGGTGATGGACTGAAAGTTCAGACTTCTATAATGCAAACTCAGCTTGCTGTCACAAAAGCTTAAGCTGCTTCCAAAAGAGGTTGCAAATAGGAGGGATAGGAGAGGTTGCAGATATATGAATGAATATTTTTCGTCAGTATTCACACAGGAGAAAGACAATGTTGTCGAGGAGAATACTGAGATACAGGCTATTAGACTAGACGGGATTGAGGTTCATAGGGAGGAAATGTTAACAATTCTGGAAAGTATGAAAATAGATAAGTACCCTGGGCTGGATGGGATTTATCCTAGGATTCTCTGGGAGGCTAGGGAGGAGATTGCAGAGCCTTTGGCTTTGATCTTTATGTCGTCATTGTCTACAGGAATAGTGCCAGAAGACTGGAGGATAGCAAATGTTGTCCCCTTGTTCAAGAAGGGGAGTAGAGACAACCTTGGTAATTATAGACCAGTGAGCCTTACTTTTGTTGTGGGCAAAGTTTTGGAAAGGATTATAAGAGATAGGATTTATAATCACCTAGAAAGGAATAATTTGATTAGGGATAGTTAACACAGTTTTATGAAGGGTAGGTTGTGCCTCACAAACCTTACTGAGTTCTTTGAGAAGGTGACTAAAGAGGTAGATAAGGGTAAAGCAGTTGGTGTGGTGTATATGGATTTCAGTAAAGCATTTGATAAGGTTCCCCACAGTAAGCTATTGCAGAAGATACAGAGGCATGGGATTGAGGGTGATTTAGCGGTTTGGATCAGAAATTGTCTAGCTGTAAGAAGACAGAGGGTGGTGGTTGATGGGAAATGTTCACTCTGGAGTTCAGTTACTAGTGGTGAACCATAAGGATCTGTTTTGGGGCCACTGCTGTTTGTCATTTTTATAAATGACCTAGATGAGGACGTAGAAGGTTGGGTTAGTAAATTTGTGAATGACACTAAAGCCGGTGGAGTTGTGGACAGTGCGGAAGGATGTTGCAGGTTACTGAGGGACATAGATAAGAACATAAGAACATAACATAAGAACATAAGAAATAGGAGCAGGAGTAGGCCATCTAGCCCTTCGAGCCTGCCCCGCCATTCAATAAGATCATGGCTGATCTGTTGTAGCTCAGTTCCACTTTCCCGCCCTCTCCCCATAACCCTTAATCCCCTCTCTTATCAAGAACCCATCAACCCGCTTCTTAAAAATATTTAGCGAGGCAGCCTCCACCACTTCAACGGGCAGAGAATTCCAGAGATTCACCACCCTTTGAGTGAAGAAGTTCCTCCTCAACTCCGTTCTAAACCGCCTCCCCTTTATCTTGAGGCTGTGCCCCCTAGTCCTACTGTCTTTTTTGAGCGGGAAGAGTCTCTCCACCTCTATCCTATCCATCCCATTCATCATCTTATACGTCTCAATGAGATCTCCCCTCATTCTTCTAAACTCTAACGAGTACAAGCCTAGTTTATTCAGCCTCTCCTCATAGCTCAATCTGCAGAGCTGGGCTGAGAGGTGGCAAATGGAGTTTAATGTGGAAAAGTATGAAGTGATTCACTTTGGAAGGAGTAACAGGAATACAGACTACTGGGCTAATGGTAAGATACTTGGCAGTGTGGATGAGCAAAGAGATCTGGGTGTCCATGTGCATAGATCCCTGAAAGTTGGTACCCAAGTTGATAGGGTTGTTAAGAAGCTGTACGGTGTGTTAGCTTTTATTGGTAGAGGATTTGAGTTTCGGAGCCATGAGGTCATGTTGCAGCTGTACAAAACTCTGGTGTGGCCGTACTTGGAGTATTGTGTACAATTCTGGTCGCCGCATTATGGGAAGGATGTGGAAGCATTGGAAAGGGTGCAGAGGAGATTTACCAGGATGTTGCCTGGTATGGTGGGAAGGTCTCATGAGGAAAGGCTGAGGGACTTGAGACTGTTTTCATTGGAGGGAAGAAGGTTAAGAGGTGACTTAACAGAGGCATATAAGATAATCAGACGATTAGATAGGGTGGACAGTGAGAGCCTTTTTCCTCAGATGGAGATGGCAAGCACAACAGGACATAGCTTTAAGTTGAGTGGTGATAGATATAGGACGGATGTCAGAGGTCGGTTCTTTATTCAGACAGTAGTAAGGGCATGGAATGCCCTGCCTGCAACAGTAGTGGACTGGCCAACGTTAAGGACATTTAAATGGTCATTGGGTAAACAAATGGATACTATTGGAATAGTGTAGGTTAGTTGGGGTTTAGATTGGTTTCACAGGTCGGAGCAACATCGAGGGCTGAAGGGCTTGTACTGCGCTGTAATGTTGCATATTCTATGTTCTATATTATGGCTCAAAAGAGACTTATCTGCCCTTCAACAGATGGCCAGGATTGTTGAGGTGTCACCCTGGGGGAGTGACATTGACTCCTGGTCCACAGATCTGTTGTCCTCTCTTTGGGGCACAGAATTTGCCCTCCCACCCCTGCTATTCTACTGGTGTATTAGCCTTCTGACTCCTCTCTGACACGCTGCAACTTTCAAAGGGGAGGCGAACTGCTTCACCTCCAATTAATGTGCTGGTAAGATCATTGAAGGACATTTCAGTGGGCTGTGGAGGGACAGTCTTAATTTTTCAAAGATAAGAACAGGAAAAGCAAACCACCATAGTGATCGAGAAAGCATGATTGATTGTGGCTGCTGACTTAAAATCTTGAACGTAATGGAGAGTGAAGCCGAGGTGTTCATGTGGTGGCAGAATGTTGGCATCGCTTGAGCAGAATGGATTAAGTACCTGATGATTGCAGGTTTGGATACTTTTTTGGACAATGAAGCTGCTAATCCTCTGCCCTCCTGCCTGCTCCATTCCTCTAGGCAGCAGCAAGCCCAATCATTACTGTTAGCTGCCTTTGTCAACTGTCCTCCAGATCCACCGAGTCAATAATTAGCCAGCAGTTCTATTTCTGGTTCAGTGAGGGCCTTTGCATATAAAAATCACATCATGCCATACATGCATGGGGTCAGGATGCAGAAATAGTTTTCTGAAGGGTAACCAAGAAGGTAGATGAGGGCAGTACAGTCAATGTTGTCTACATGGACTTTAGCAAGGCCTTTGACAAGGTACCACATGGTAAGTTAATAAGAACATAAGAAATAGGAGCAGGAGTAGGCCATCTAGCTCCATGAGCCTGCTCTGCCATTCAGTAAGATCATGGCTGATCTGATAGTGGGTTCAGTTCCACTTACCAGCCTGTTCCCCATATTCCTTAATTCCCTCATTGGTTAAAAATCTATCTGTGACTTAAACACATTTAACGAGGTAGCCGCTACTGCTTCATTGGGCAGAGAATTCCAAAGTTTCACTACCCTCTGGGAGAAGTTCCCTCCTCAACTGTGTTCTAAATTGACTCCCCTGTATTTTGAGGCTGTGCCCCCTAGTTCTTGTTTCCAGTGTAAGTGAAAATAACCTTGCTGCTTCTACTCTGTCTCACCCCTTCATTATCTTATATGTCTCTATAAGATCTCCCCTCAACTTTCTAAATTCCAATGGGTACAGGCCCAATCTACTCAATCTCTCCTCATAAGCTAACCCCCTCATCTCAGGAATCAACCTGGTGAACATTCTCTGTAACCCCTCCAGACCTAATATATTCTTTCTTAAATAAGAGGACCAAAATTGTACACAGTACGCAAGATGCGGCCTCACCAGTACCTTGTACAGTTGCAGCACACCTCCCTGCTTTTATAATCCATCCCTCTCGCGATAAAGGCCAACATTCCATTTGCCTTCTTGATTACCTGCTGCACCTGCAAACTGAGTTTTTGTGAATCATACACAAGGACCCCCAGGTCCCTCTGCACAGAAGCATGTTGTAATTTTTCACCACTTAAATAATCATCATTTTACTATTATTCCTTCCAAAGTGGATAACCTCACACTTACCAATGTTATACTCCATCTGCCAGATCCTTGCCCACTCACTTAGCCTATCCAAATCTCTCTGCAGACTTTCTTTGTCCTCCACGCAAGTTGCTTTCCCACTCATCTTTGCGCCATCTGCAAACTTTGTTACCCTACACTCAGCCCCCTCCTCCAGATCGTCTATGTATATAATTGAGGCCCCAGCACCGATCTCTGCAGCATACCACTAATTACTGATTGCCAACCGGAAAAGCACCCATTTATTCTGACTCTCTGCTTCCTGTTAGATAGCCAATCCTCAATCCACGCTAGCACTTCACCCCCAGCCCTGTGTACCTTTATCTTATGCAGCAACCTTTTGTGAGGCACCTTATCAAATGCCTTCTGGAAATCTAAATACACCACATCCACCAGTTCCCCTCTGTCAACCGCACTCATTATATCCTCATAAAATTCCAGTAAATTAGTCAAACATGGTTTTCCCTTCATGAATCCATGCTGCGTCTGCTTGGTTGAACCATTCTTTTCCAGGTGTCCTGCTATTTCTTCCTTAATGATAAATTCCAACATTTTCCCAACTACGGATGTTAAGCTAACCGGCCTGTAGTTACCTGCCTTTTGTCTACCTTCTTTTTTAAACAGTGGGGTTACATTAGCTGTTTTCCAATCAGCTGGCACCTCCCCAGAGTCCAGCAAATTTTGATAAATTATAACTAGTACATTTGCTATTACTTCTGCTGTTTCTTTTAGTACCCTGGGATGCATTCCATCTAGGCCAGTTGTTGCATAATGTTAAATCTCACTGGATCCAGAGTAAGGTAATCAATTGGATACAGAATTAGCTTGATGACAGAAGACAGCAGGGTGTTTGTAGAGGGTTGTTTTTCAAACTGGAGGCCAGTAACCAGTGGTGTGCCTCAGGGATCGGTGCTGGGTCCATTGTTATTTGTCATTTATGTCAATGATTTAGATGAGAGTTTAGGTGGCATAGTTAATAAATTTGCGATGACACCAAGATTGGTGGCATAGTGGACAGTGAAGAAGGTTGTCTAGGATTGAAAAAGGATCTTTATCAATTGGGCCAGTTGGCTGATGAATGGCAGGCAGAGTTTAATTTAGATAAATGCGTGGTGATGCAATCTGGTAGATCAAACCAGGAACAAAGAAATCTAGGGATACAGGTTCACAGCTCCTTGAAAGTGGAGTCACAGGTGCATTTGGCATGCTTGGTTTCATCGGTCAGAACATTGGATACAAGAGCTGGGACATCTTGTTGAAGTTGTATGCAACTTTGATAAGGCGACATTTGGAATATTGTGTACAGTTCTGGTCACCCTATTATAGAAAGAATATTACTAAACCCAAAAGAGTGCAGAAAAGATTTAGTAGAATGCTACCAGAGCTTGATGGTTTGAGTTAAAAGAAGAGACTCGGCAAACTGCGACCTCTTTTCCTGGGACGTAGGGGGCTTAGGGGTGATCTTATAGAGGTCTATAAAATAATGAGAGGCATAGATCAGCTAGATAGTCAACATCTTTTCCCAAAGGTAGGGGAGCCGAAAATGAGAGGGCATAGGTTTAAGGTAAGAGGGGAGAAATACAAAAGGGTCCAGAGGGCAATCTTTTCACACAGGGGATGGTGAGTGCCTGGAATGGGATGGTGAGTGCCTGGAATGAGTTGCCAGAGGTAATTGTAGAGGTGGGTACAATTTTGTCTTTTACAAAGCATTTAAACAGTTAAATGGGTAAGATTGGTATAGAGGAATATGGACCAAAAACAAGGCACTTGGGACTAGCGTAATGGTAAAAACTGGGCAGCATGGACAAGTTGCGCCGATGGGCCTGTTTATAAGCTGTAAACCTCTATGACTCTATGGTCGGAATTTTACTGGCACGCTCAACCTGATTCCAGCAGTAGGTGAGGCTAGGAGAACGGTATTTGACGTTGACCTCAGGCGGGGGATTATACGAATCTCAGGCAGACATGGAAGTAAAATTCTGCCTGTGACTTTATGACTCTAAATTAATCACTCGCATTTCAAAATTCAGCACATTATTTCTCACTGAGGCCCAGATAGGAAAATAGCTGTCCATTAACCCTGCATAGAAACCTCAATGTGGAGATGCCAGCGTTGGACTGGGGTAAAAACTGAAAGAAGTCTCACAACACTAGCTTAAAGTCCAACAGGTTTATTTGTAGCAAACGCCACAAGCTTTCAGAACAGGCTGTCCCTTCATCGGATGGGTGGGAGTTCTGATCACAAACAGGCACAAAGACATAAACTCAATTTACATGAATAATGATTGAAATGTGAGTCTTTACAGTTAATCAAGTCTTAAAGGTACAGACAATGTGAGTGGAGAGAGCATTAAGCACAGGTTAAAAGGATGTGTGTTGGTTCCAGACAGGAAAGGTAGTGAGATTTTGCAAGTTGTGGGGGTCACAGATAGTGTGACAAGAACCCAAGATCCCAGTTGAGGCCTCCTCCTCTTCCAGCTGTTTGCCCTATTCTGTCTCGCCTCTGCTCATTCTCCTTGTAGTCCAAGGGGAATGTTAACTATGGCACCTGTGTCCAGGAGCAAATACTTTGCACAGAGAAGAGGAGCCAATGGCACCATCTTGGAGCTAAAACAGTACTCACAACATTAAAAAAACTGGGAGCGTACGAGAGGAATTTAGCAACCTACGAACCTCTGCCATTTTTGATTCGAAAGGTATACGTAAGAAACATAGTAGACAATTTGCACACAGCAAGATCCCACAAACTACAATGAGATAATCTGCTCTGGTGAAGGAAAAACAGAAAATGCTAATATGTTCAGCAGCTCAGGCAGCATCTGTGAGGAGAAGAAGATTTAACTGTTCAGATCGATGAGTTATGTCACAATGTTTTTCGTGAGGTTGGCTGAGTATTAGTAGTTGTCCGGACATCAGGATAACACCCCTTCTCTTCAAGCATTGCAGTAGGATTTTTTTACGGCTACCTGAAGAAGGATAATTGAAATCATTCGTCAATAGACATTAGTAGCTTTGAAGAATGCAAATGTACTTACAAGAATTAGCAGCCTTAAAAGAACAGGTATTAGTGTCCTTTCTCAGCACGACAATGTTATTTTATTCTTCATTCGTGGGACATGGGCATTGTTGGCTGGGCCCTTGGATGGCAGGTGAGAGTGAAGCACATTGCTTTGGCTCTGTAGTCACATGTAGGCCAGCCCAGGTAGAGACAGCAGATTTCCTTCCCTAAAGGACAGTCGTGAACCAGATGGGTTTTACCAACGCGGGTTTCATGGTCCTCAGTAGATTCTTAATTCCAGAAATCTTTTATTGAATTCAAATTCCACCACCTGTCGTGGTGGGATTCGAACCCGGGTCCCCAGAGCATTAGTTGGGTTAGTAGTCTGGCAATACCACTAGGCCAGCACAATCACAAACTTAATAACCTTCACAGGAAATAGAAGTGTGATAAGAAGCACAGACTTCAGTCATCAATTCGGAGAGGACAGCTACAACCTGTATAATTCTGCTGATTAGGATTTTACAGTGTAAGTGTGATAGCCAAAAGATATAAATATATTGTGGCAGCTTTTGTTTCAAGCACAACCTTGAAGAAGCAGGCTGTGTCTCCCAAACATGCTTCTGAATAAAAGTCTTCATTAAAGCAACCTTTTTTTGGTTTATTTATTATTATCACAAATAGGCTTACAGTACAACACGGTTACTGTGAAAATCTCCGAGTCGCCACACTCCAGCGCCTGTTCAGTCACACTGAGGGAGAATTTAACATGGACAATGGAACAAACTAATGTGGGAGGAAACTGAAGTATCCGGAGGAAACCCACGCAGACACGGTGAGAACATGCAAACTTCAGACAGACAGCAACCCAAGCCAGGAATTGAACTCAGGTCCCTGGCGCTGTGAGGCAGCAGTGCTAACCACTGTGCCACCATGCCACCCAAAAGAATCAAATCTGTTACTACTATACCAGCTCAGTTTAAATTCTGGTGAGTAAGATGGCATCTCTCCAAGTGCAGTAGCGAATCGTCAGCCGAGATTAGGTAGTCTTGTGGCCTAAGTAGAATCTAAACCCATAGATTGCTAACTCAAAGCTGAATGCTGCCACTGAGCCATAGGGGAGACTTGGAAGGATTTGGAAATTGAATCTAATTCAAAGACATCCAAAGTGAAATAATTATAAATTGAAATGGCGGGAGGTGGTGCTGCAGGGTCTTGATATCATTCTCACCATCACCGGGAATTGCAGCGGGGCGGGGTTCTCAAGATCCGGCAAAACCCAGAAATCGCAAATCGTGCCGACAGGATGGAGATCTCTAATTCACACAGCTCCTCATATGTGAATATATTTACGTACGATTACATGTCGCAATATCCTGACTCTTCGCTTTACTTTCATACCTCACCGATGTGATGTCACGTCGGTGGGGCTTACAAAAGATTCACCCAGATGTGAACCTGTCACCAGGACACCTCTGTGGACGTAGAAATGATGAGGGCCCCTGGGGGACAAAGACATGGACAGGCAGTACCTTATCACTACTCCCGGCACAGGTCAACACTGCCAGATTGGCATCATGCCAATTGTGGGAGCTGGGAAATCCAGCAATGGTTGTTTGTGGGGTGGGGGGAGGATGCCGACTCTGAACGTGCAGATGGATGGGAGGGGAGGTTATTTCTTCCCATTGCAGTCGGGCTTTGCCAGTGTCCCATCCCTTAACATGAGGCGTGAAATAACCCCCTTGACCCCACCCCAACCCCCCCCCAGTTTCCCCACCATCCTCCCCCCACCCCACCCCACCTTGCTTTTTTGTGACAAAGTGTCCAAAGATCTGGAGAGAAAACTGGCCCAGAAACACGCCAGTTTTCGGTCAGACCCTGAGATTTTAATTCTGGCAAGGTTGCCCCCAGAGTCCCCAAATTATTTTCTTCAATAAAATATATCCAACATGTAAATGCATTGCAAAATAAACAATGTGCTTAAAATATATCACCCTGCGTTAAAAGTATGTTTTTTTTTTAACCAGGAAACAGATGGATTGCAAGCTGTAGGTAGATGTTTGTGTACAGAAACTCCAAATTCTGGAGCCGTATTAAATCCACATCAGACTTTACAGAACTAAAGTTTAATTCCTTAGTGGGGAGAGCCATCTGGACCTTTACTTCTGATTCTTATTGTCTGGCATGTTGTGCAGTATCATTTGCCACATGCACAGCAAGGGAAGATTAGAGAATTGGCAAAGACTAAAATTTATTCCTGAATCATTTTCAGGTTTAACATATGCGGAGAAACACTTGTTTCTCTGTCATAATTGTTGGGTGTATCAGTTTTGGAAAACTATGGATGTGTTCAGAATGTTTTTCATATGTGTGGTTAGATTGGTTGGATAGGTTTCATAAGGTCTCCACAGCCTGTAGCAGGTTATCTGTATGTGTTTACCAACTTTAGAACTATTTACAAATGGTAAAGGATAGAAACTATAGGAGCTCTCTCCATGCTTGCATTTACACATAGCTCAGTCCAATACCACACTGACTCTGGGTGCGGGCCATGTGGCCTCTTACATAATTGTGTGGGCAGTAACCCTTATCTGCTGTGAAAATCCCCTAGTTGCCACACTCCAGCACCTGTCCGAGTACACTGTGGGAGAATTTAGCATGGTCAATTCATCTAACCCGCACGTCTTTGGATTGTGAGAGGAAACCGGAGCACCCGGAGGAAACCCATGCAGAATACGGGGAGAACATGCAAACTCCACACAGACAGTGATCCAAGCCAGGAATTAAACCCAGGTCCCTAGCACTTTGAGGCAGCAGTGCTAACCACTGTGCCACCATGCTGCCCACTGTCGTAGTGTCATAGAGTGCAACGGACCTTCAGTCCATTGAGTCTGCACTGACAGTATCTACCACTGGTTACAAATGGCCTCAATAAAGGCGGCAATGGTGGGTTCACGGAAATTCCTTGCAGCAGCTTTCATTAAAGTGAGAAACTGCGGAGGAGAATATTGCATAGTCAGTCTGAACGGAAATCCTACTGCACTGACTTTCAATACATAGAGATATAGGGGTTAAAATTATTTTAGCACTCAATACACAAACAAAGCATCCCAGGAGCCAAGGAAATCTAAATAATTGTCCAACTTGAAATTTGATTGATGCCTTTTCTAGGCCTTTGGCATGGATGCTTAAAACAGGTCTCTTGCACATGCCAGTGAGGGAGCTCGCACCTGCCTAAGGACCATTTCCAGAAACCGGGCTGACAGCAGCCTACTAGGGAACAGGCAATTCTGGATTTGGTGATGTATAATGAGGCTGACTTGATTAGGGAACTTAAGATGAAGGAATCCTTAGGGAGCATTGACCATAATATGATCGAATTTACCCTGCAGTTTGAGAGGGAGAAGCTGGAATCAGATGTAATGGTATTACAATTAAATACAAAGACATGAAGGGGGACCTGGCCAGAGTTGATTGGAAAGGGGGGACAGTGGAGCAGCAATGGTCAGGGTTTTTGAGAGTTATTCAGGAGGCACAACAGAAATTCACCCCAAGGAGGAGGAAACATGCAAAGGGGAGGATGAGGCATCCATGGCTGAGGAGGGAAGTCATGGACAGCATAAAAGCAGGAGAAAAAGCACCCAAAGTGGCAAGGATTAGTGGGAGGCCAGAGGAATGGGAAGCCTTTAAAAGTGAGCAGAGGACAACTGAAAAAGCAATAGGGGGGAGTGGAAGGAGATGAAATATGAGTGTAAGCTAGTTAGTAATATAAAACAAGATAGGAAATTTCTTTTTTCAATATATAAATGGTAAGAGAGAGGCAAAAATGGGCCATTGGATCACTGATAAATGATGCTGGAGAAGTAATAATAGTAAACAAAGTAATGGCAGAGAAACTGAATAGTCTTCATGGTGGAAGACATAAGTGGGATGCCAGAGCTCCAGGAGAGTCAGGAGGCACAGGTGAGTGTAGTGGCCATCACTAAGGAGAAGGTTCTGGAGAAACTGAAAGGTCTGAAGGTGGATAAATCACCAGGACCAGATGGACTACACCCCAGGTTTCTAAAAGAGATAGCTGAGGAAATTGTGGCAGCATTGATGGTGATCTTTCAGGAATCACTAGAGGCAGGGAGGGTACCAGAGGACTGGAAAGTAGCTAATGTAACACTGCTGTTTAAGAAGGGAGGGAAGCAGCAGATGGGAAATTATAGGCCGGTTAGCCTGACTTCGATCATTGGCAAGATTTTCGAATCCATTATTAAAGATGAGATTGCAGTGTACTTGGAAGTGCATGATAAAGTAGGACTGAGTCAGCACAGCTTTGTCAAGGGAAGGTCATGTCCGACAAATCTGTTAGAGTTCTTTGAGGAAGTAACAAGGAAGTTGGATCAAGGAGAACCAATGGACACAATTTACTTAGATTTCCAGAATGCCTTTGATAAGGTGCCACATAGGAGACTATTAAAAAAGTTGTACCCTTTGTGTTAAGGGTACCTGGCATGGATAGAGGACTGGCTGACTGGCTGACTGGCAGAAGGCAGGGAGTGGGGATAAAGGTATCTTTTTCAGGATGGCAGCCAGTGATTTGTGGTGTGTCTCAGAGGTCAGTGCTGGGACCACAACTTTTTACAATACACATTAAAGATTTGGAGGAAGGAACTGAAGGGACTGTTGCTCCGTTTGCAGATGATACAAAGAAATGTAGAGGTACACGTAGTATTGAGGAAGCAGGGGGCTGCAGAAGACTTGGACAGGTTAGGAGCGTGGGCAAGGAAGTGGCAGATGGAATACAGTGCGGGAAAGTGTAAAGTTATGCATTTTGGAAGGAGGAATGGAGGCACAGATTATTTTCTAAATGGGAAATTGCTTAGGAAATCAGAAACACAATGGGACTTGGAAGTCATTGTTCAAGATTCTGTTAAGGTTAACATGCAGGTTCAGGCAGCAGTTAGGGAGGCAAATGCAATGTTAGCATTCACGTCAAGAGGGCTAGAATCCAACAGCAGGAATGTACTTCTGAGGCTGGTCAGACCCCATTTGGAGTATTGTGAGCAGTTTTGGGCCCCATATCTAAGGAAGGATGTGCTGGCCTTGGAAAGGGTCCAGAAAAGGTTCACAGGAATGATCCCTGGAATGAAAAGCTTGTTGTATGAGGAACGACTGAGGTGTCTGGATCTGTACTCATTGGAGTTTAGAAGGATTAGGAGGGATTTTATTGAAACCTATAGGATACTGCAAGGCCTGGATAGAATGGACGTGGAGAGAATGTTTCCACTAGTAGGAAAAACTAGAACCAGAGGGGAAAACCTCAGGCTAAAGGGACAACCCTTTGAAACAGAGATGAGGAGGAATTTCTTCAGCCAGAGAGTGGTGAATCTGTGGAACTCTTTGCCGCAGAAGGCTGTGGAGGCCAGGTCTTTGAGTATCTTTAAAACAGGGATAGATAGGTCTTTGATTAATAAGGGGATCAGGGATTATAGGGAAAAGGCAGGAGAATGGGATGAAAAAAGTATCAGCCGTGATTGAATGGAGCACATCAATGGACCGAGTGGCCTAACTCTGCCCATATGTCTTATGGTTTTATGGATTGTCTGCGCCATAATGCAACCTTGCCAGTAGCCATTCTGTAAAGATATGTGAATTGTTCGTATAAAATGCTATGGAGCAGGAGGAGCAAGAACAGCCATCATACATACAAATTAGGAGCAGGAGTAGACTATTCAGCCCCTCAAACCTGCTCCTCCTTCAACACAATACATCTGATGCCTGTTAATGGTTACAACCAGACACGCTCTTGCTTTTCTTGTACAACCCCAATAATTGGGACTTGTGTAAGACTCAGCAGTCAGTGAGACAGGTTGGTTTAAATTATTATTGCACATCTGAGAAGTTAAAAATGTAAGGAAATGAAACAAAGCTGAGTAATTATGAATCATCTTCTTTTCTTCTTAACAACTGATAGTTAATCCCATTGTTAATTTTTTGTTCAATTAAATTTAACTCCAACCTCTTATTTAAACTGAAAATGACACAATGGGCATTTATTACATAAACTGCCGTGAAGTCATTCTGAAAGCTCTGAATTGATACAGGAAGCCTTAGGGGAAGTATCAAGGGTCACAATAAACTGCTGCTCTGTTTCAAGTCCCTCTTCATGCCTCCACAGGTCACTCGCCCAATGGGAGGATGGAACTTTGGGCCAGATGTTGGGCTGGAAATGAAATGCTACAAGTTCCATTTGTGTCCAAAGTACATGCCCACAATCCTGGAGTGGGCCATACTGAATACCATTCTGTTCAAAGTTTATTTATTCGTGTCACAAGTAAGCTTACATTAACATGGCAATGAAGTTACTGTGAAACTCCCCAAGTCGTCACACTCTGCTGCCTGTTTGGGTACACTGAGGGCGAATTTAGTGTGGCCAATATACCTAACCAGCACAGCTTTTAGACTGTGGGAGGAAACCAGAGCACCCGGAGGAAACCCACGCAGACAAGGGGGAGAATGTGCAGACTCCACACGGTGAACCAAGCCAAGAATCGAACCCGGATCCCTGGCGCTGTAAGGCAGCATTGCTAACCACTGTGCCATGCCACCCCACAGCTTGCAAAAGGCCACACAGGAGATGTCCTTTGCACAAAGTAGGAAGAGGCTTTAGACAATTAACATTTACAGATAATGAGGCCCAAGGTCCAAAGTTTCAGGCAGTCGGCAGAAAGTTCAGCAGCAAAGGAATGGAAGTGTTTGATGGTTATATTTTGAAATAAGAATCGCAGTCACATAAGGAGTCAGGAATGAGAAAAAGTACATTTTGTCCTTCCAGCCACTGGCACCATTAATAAGCATGCTCAGGCTGTTGCCCACACATCATTTCCATTGCCAGTTTCAGTCTTGTGTCTTCCAGTTCAAATTGAACTTTGGAACTCTCCATTCAGCTTATCCAAAAAAATTAATTCAAGAAAACACTATTCCTTTTTGCTCAGTTTTGTGTTCTTATATTCTCTTTATTGTTCCCTCTCTCTCCATTTCCCTCTGTCTTTCTGTGCACTCCAGTGATGGACTCTTTCTGCTCTCAGTCTGCCGGTACTGTACCCTCCTTCCCTATCTCTCTCTCTCTCTCTATCTGCTTACCTGGTGCTTCTGTACTCTCAGGGGGGAATTCGCCCGTCCAGGATTAAGTGCTGTGTTTTCTGCTGTGATCACCAGTGAGAAAAGGCACCATGGGGGGTGATTCTCCCCACTGCTCCAGCAGTGCCACAGGCCAGGAGAAATCAACAGAGGCCATTGAGCAGGGTCCCCAGTGGGCCTCCGTGCGTTTCTATGGACAGGATCTCCAGAGTTGTCCGTTGTGTGCCAGAAATCAATGCTAAGCTGACTTACATATTTAAATTTGTATTTTAATATCATTTGTGGGCCCAGGAAAGAAGTCTCCGTGTCTGCTAACCTCCACACGCCCCCCATCCCTGCTCACTCCCTGCTAGGAATGGCTCACTCGAGCAGGGTTTACAACAGCTCTCTACAGCTGGGGAACTGGCGGTCAACCCCGCTAGGGTGAAGGGAGGTCAGGGGTAAGGTGACCAGTGCCAAGGGGCAAACTAAAAATGCCCAAGAGGCCCCTTGGCACTGTCCACTGGGGATCAGACAGTGCCAATGGGGCAGGGCCAGAGGGGTGGGACCTACTGGGGGCAGAGCCTTTGGGGGGGGTGATCGGTAGAGGTGGGCGGGGGGGGGGGAGGGGAGGGGGGTCCTGCTGCCGTTCTGTGCTTGGGATCGATGGATCACAGGCCGAGGTGGTCAGGGGGCTGGCCATCCGGATCAGCGCAGGATTCAAGGCTGATAGGGAGGAGTCGGGCTGTTGGGGAGGGTCAGGACTCTGTCCGGGGGAGTGGGCGAGAGAGTGGGAGTGGTCAGGATTGCCAGGGGCGAGGGGAGTGGGGAGATCGGAGTGGCAGTGTGGGGGGGGGGGGAGGCAGGGGGGACATCAGGCTGGTTTGGGAGGGGAGGGGGGTCAGTAAGCCAGCAATAGAGGGTGATTGGGGGCTAGCTGTATGGGGTTACTGTGCATGCTGACAGGTTGGTGCATGCGCAATGGCCCTCTCAGCACTATGCTCCTGGCCTCTCCAGCGGGAATAGATCCCACCCACTGATTTTCAGTATGAATCTTGCTAGGGTTCAGACTGTCCCATGGAAAGAAAACTGCAGGAGTTACTCCCGTTTTTGCACAAATTCAGCACTTCGAATTTTTTTGGGAGAATCCTGGCTCGTACCTTCCATCCCAACCTCATTAATTCTGTACCCAGGATGACGTAGCCAGAATGAAGAGGAAACGCTTAGCATTGCCTGATGCAATTCAAGTTAGGAGAGGAAAAGGCAAAATTGCTTCCAATATATTTACAACTTTCCTTAAAATAAGGAGGCCAATACTGTACACAGTACTCCAGATGCGGTCTCATTAGTGCCCTGTATGACTGAAACATAATCTCCCCACTTGTGTATTCAATTCCTTTCACAATAAATGTAAACAATCTATTAGCTTTCCTAATTACTTGCTATACTTGTGTACTAGCCTTCTGTGATTCATGCACTGGGACAGCCTCTGCACCTCAGAGATCTACAATCTCTCACCATTTAGATGATGCATTTCTTTTTTCACTCTTGCTGTCAGAATGGACTACTTCACATTTTTCCCACGTTATACTGCCTTCGGCATGTCTTTGCCCACTCAATTAACCCATCTATGTTTTTCTGTAGCTTCCTTATGTCCTCTTCCGTAGAAAGAACTTGAGGCACTGGAGGGGATACAGCGAAGGTTTACAAGGATGATACCAGCAATGCTCTGGCTGGCTCTTTTCTGATGGGTTATTTAATAATAATGAAAGGTTTTGATAGAGTGGACGTTCTCTCTTCCGTAACAGTGTGAATGTTGATAGAATGAATGCTCAGATGGCAAAACCAGACGCCATCAATATAGATACTCAACAAGAAATGCACCAGACAGGAAACATGTGGGGCAGAATTTTACACTACCCTCCCGCACCCCACAATCCCCAACCTGCGGAGTGATCTGAGAACATAAAATTGCATGGACGGGATTCCCTCCAGGATTCTGTCTTCCCCCAAAGGGAAGCAGGGAAAGTACCTCAATTAGAATGCCCCTTTAGGATGGGTGTGCCCTCCCGTCAGAGACCTGGGAGGTCTGGCCCTCCCTCACAGACCCTCCTTCCCAGCCTACCCACCAACAGTACAATCGTCCATCCCTCCGCCAACCCCTGCAGGGTATCCCCCTGTCCTCCCCTCCCTGGGACCTCTGGAACCTATCTAAAGTGTGGTCCTGGACTTAGTCTCAGTCACAATGTTGCAGTACCCCTTCTGACCACACCAGCGCTCATGCTCAAGCAGCTGGAGAGCTATCAGCCAATCCAAGTGCAGATAGAAGTTACAGAATCACCGAATTCCTATAGCACCGGGGGGAACCATTCGGCCCATTGAGCCTGTACTGACAACAATCCCAACCAGGTCCTATCCCAGTAACCCCTTATTTACCCTGCAAATTCCCCTGACAATAAAGGACAACTTAGAATGGCCAACCCAACTAACCTGTACATCAGTTGAGTACGAAATGGCGGTGGGCCTGTCGGAGTCAGTGGAGAACACATCCCTTCTAACTCTCAGAATCCTCTCCATCTGGAATATTCATGCCATGGAATCAGGTGTAATAGCGATTTTACATCACCCTAGGTTTGCTATCTTCGATGGAGAGTAAAACTGGACAGGATTAAAATCAGAGATGCACTGAATACAATTAGTTTCCCAATGGGCTGATGAAGGTAAAATTCATCTTGTCCATAATTCTGCTTTCTAATACTTTGCATGGCAAACTCAACCACATCCTCAGTTTTGAAGGGCCCTTTCTCCAAGGGAGTTTGCTTGAAAAGTTACAATCTTGCTCAAAGATTAGTTTAATTTCCCAGTAGTTCTTCACTTGGAGTGCTCATTTCCTTCTGCCCATCATGATTTGCCATGAATATATCATCGCAAGTTACTGCATGCAATATTACAAATAACTGCTTAGTAAGCACACTGTGCACTGTGGTATTGTTCTATTGGTCACAAACATCCCACCACACAACAAAGACTGGAAAAACAAAAATGTGGGTCTTTGTTTGATGATAAAGTAATATCTACATACAATATTAACTGGGAGACCACATAGATATGATTAACCTCGATGGTTGCTGTATACAGAGTCACAGGGTTACACTTCAATTCCTATCTTGAAGTGGGCACAGTAAGAAGTCTCACAACACCAAGTTAAAGTCCAACAGGCTTAGTTGGAATCACAAGCTTTCAGAGTGCTGCCCCTTCAGCAGGTGAAAAGGAGCAGCGCTCCAAAAGCTCATAATTCCAAATAAAGCTGTTGGTCTTTAACCTGGTGCTGTGAGACTTCTTACAAAGACCACCCCAGTCCAACGCCGGCATCGCTACATCATATCTTGAAGTGGGTAGCGATTGACAGCAGTTTTAGGCAATATCTACAGACCATTCCAATACTTTTTACACCAACAGCATAATAAAGATCAACTTTTGGATTTTTTTTAAGTTTTACGAGCACAGAGCAATGTGCATAACTGCCAGAAAAGGACAAGCTAACACACACACTGGGCAGTATTCTATCAGTGATGCTCTTCCCAATGTTGGAACTAGAAATGGGTGTCACATTTCGGGAGTCTTATTTCAGGAACCAGCTCCTGCACAATTCTGATTAAGTGCCGGTCGCAGGCACGGGAGACACATGTGATCATGTGGCATGGAAAGCTTTATCATCGGTGAAATGTGCCATCAGTTAACTTATGTATTTTGGAAGCATAGCCCCTTTAAGGGAATGGGTCATGTGACCTCGAGTTTCAGGTGAGCTGTTGGGATCCACCCAGAGTGAACAGTCAATGTTTGGAGTGTGGAGCGAATAGACTGAATAAAGAGCTGTGTTCCCTGACGCCTGACTGTGGAATAGTTATTGAGGGGAAGACTCAATACAACCAGATTTAACACTGACCATGTAGCAATATAAAGAAAAGCACTTTTTGAAGATTCTAGAATTTTTATGGGTTTATTTTGAGTGTGCACTGTACAGGCTTCAATCCCAAACTGTCGGCAGGCTGTGGAGATCCCAATGACAGCCTGGAGTGATCACATGACTGTTCTCTTAAGGGAACATGCCACACACAGTAATTACCCAAATACACAACCTCCTTCCCTCTTCAAAGACAAGTTGCTCCCACTCCAATTAAATCTCCAGATGAATCGCATCCAGAGTCATTCTCCCCTGGAGGCTTTTTGATTGGCTATTTGGCTTGAATTTGAGTTCCACTTACGCTTCTTCCATTGGGTGTCTTCGAATACACTCTTATATCTTTGATCCTCTCAATATCACTTTATACTTTCACTCTATAACCCTTCAACTTCATCCCATTACCCTAGGCCCTGTCACCCTCCAATTTGAATATCTCTTCCCCTGAATCTTCATCCATCCCCGAACCTAAATCGTCCATTACATCATTCTTAGAGCAGATCCTATGACCCATCATGAGATTTTTCATTATCCCATTCTTTGACTGGACCTGCCCATCCACCAAGTAGCATTACACACTGAAAATTCTCTCTGCCAGTTAACGCTCTGAGTTGGACCCACATGTAGACAGTACTGATGCCACCCTTTAGGAACTTGATTTGTGTTACTTTGGCTGACTGTCCCTACTAACCCACCTCCCACCTTACCTAAATGCCAACCCATTCCTACATCAGTCCTCTGAGTCCCCAACCACACTGTCTATCCTCCTTTAGATCCGTATACCAGCTCTCCATGCTCCTGGCCCCACCTTACACCCATCCTCACCCTAAATTGCTCTTACATGTCCCAACCCCCATCAAAGCTGTCATTCTCCTGTTCCCCTCCTTTGTACTGCAGAGCTCAACCATGACAACCGCTCACCTCAACCAAAATTGTAAAAAGCTAACTGGTGCACGCCACATTTAAATTAACACCAATCAGGTACCACCAGATTTTCATGTGCCACTGACTTCGTCTTGAAGTAAGGATATAATTTTAAATAATTATAAGATAATGAATGTTCAGGGCAGGCAATAGGAACCTGCTACAGATCACCATAAGGCCCAGCTAACCACTTCCACATTATTGCCTAAATCTCTGCATCTTAATCTCCCCATGAGAGACCACATTTCAACTTGTACCTAATCAAATTGGAGGGAGTATGGCATGCAGTTCTAGTTGCTACACTACCAGAAGGATGTGGAAGCTTTGGAGAGAGTGCAAGGAAGGTTCACTCAGGATGTTGCCTGGTCTTGAAGGTGTTGACTACGAGGAGAGGTTAAATAAACTAGGATTGTTTTCACTGGAAAGATAGAGGCTGAGGGGAGACCTGACAGAGGTCTACAAAAGTATGAGAGGCATAGACAGGGTGGTTAGTTAGAGGTTTTTCCCAGAGTGCAAGTGTCAATTACAAGGGGACACAAGATCAAGGTGAGAGGGGGAAAGTTTAAAAGAGATGTGCGGGGGAAGTTTTTCACCCATGTGGTGGGTATGTGGAACATGCTGCCAGAGGAGGTGGTGGAAGTCGACATTTAGGAGGAAATTGCGAGGCATCTTGAAGGGAATTGCTTGATAGGGCAGACGCAACACGGTTTCATTAAAGGGAAGTCGTGTCTGACAAATTTACTGGAGTTCTATGAGGATGTGTCTAGGGCGGTGGATAGAGGAGAGCCGGTGGATGTGGTCTTTCTGGATTTTCAGAAGGCGTTTGATAAGGTACCTCACAAGAGGTTACTGCAGAAGGTCAGAGGACATGGAGTTGGGGGTAGGGTGTTAGCGTGGATAGAGGATTGGTTGTCAAATAGGAGGCAGAGAGTGGGGGTCAATGGGTGCTATTCGGATTGGCGGTTGGTGACTAGTGGGGTGCCCCAGGGGTCGGTGCTGGGGCCTCAGCTATTTACCATTTATATAGATGATCTGGAGGAGGGAACCGAGTGTAGGGTGTCGAAATTTGCTGATGACACCAAGATTGGGGGAAAGGCAAATTGTGCGGAGGGTGTGGAGAGTCTGCAGAAGGATCTAGATAGGCTGGGCGAATGGGCCAGGAAATGGCAAATGGAATTTAATGTTGGCAAGTGTGAGGTGGTCCACTTTGGTAGGAAGAATGGTAGGAAGGACTATTACTTACGGGGCGAAAAACTGCAGCAGGCGACGGTGCAGAGGGACCTCGGGGTCCTTGTGCATGAGTCGCAAAAACCCAGCCTGCAGGTGCAGCAGGTGGTCAGGAAGGCGAATGGGATGCTGGCCTTCATAGCGAGGGGGATTGAATATAAAAGTAGGGAGGTCTTGCTGCAGCTGTATAGGGCATTGGTGAGGCCGCAACTGGAGTACTGTGTGCAGTTTTGGGCGCCGCACCTGCGCAAGGATATTTTGGCCTTGGAGGGAGTGCAGAGGAGGTTTACTAGGCTGATACCGGAGTTGAGGGGGTTGAGCTATGAGGAGAGGCTGAATAAACTAGGCTTGTACTCGTTAGAGTTTAGAAGAATGAGGGGAGATCTCATTGAGACGTATAAGATGATGAATGGGATGGATAGGATAGAGGTGGAAAGACTCTTCCCGCTCAAAAAAGACAGTAGGACTAGGGGGCACAGCCTCAAGATAAAGGGGGGGCGGTTCAGAACGGAGTTGAGGAGGAACTTCTTCACTCAAAGGGTGGTGAATCTCTGGAATTCTCTGCCCGTTGAAGTGGTGGAGGCTGCCTCGCTAAATATTTTTAAGAAGCGGGTTGATGGGTTTTTGATAAGAGAGGGGATTAAGGGTTATGGGGAGAGGGCGGGAAAGTGGAACTGAGCCACGACAGATCAGCCATGATCTTATTGAATGGCGGGGCAGGCTCGAAGGGCCAGATGGCCTACTCCTGCTCCTATTTCTTATGTTCTTATGTTCTTAAGAAGCATCTGGATAGATACGTGAATAGGGAGGGAATAGAGGGATACGAACCGAGTAAAGGCAGAAGGGTTTTATTTAACTCTAGTTGGGCACCATAACTAGCATGGGTTTGGAGGGCAGAAGGGCCTGTTCCTGTGCCGTATTTTTCTTTGTTCTTTGTTCTACTCGAATCACCCCCATGTGGCACATTCCTCTTTTTTACAAGCCCCGTAAAATGCAACCCACATTTGTCTCTCACCATAGGAAAAATAAATCACCTTGTCACGATTTTGTCACATTTAACGAAATGTAACGAAAATAAGAAAAGCACAAACTGAGCACGAGCCAAGGCATTCATCGGGAAACGTGTGTTTTACACAACTTCATAAGCTTAGAAATTACAGATAAAAATGTTAATTCCAAAATGCGATCGCAATTCACACGTAAAGCATATCCTTCAATTCAGGAGCTTAATACGCAATCTTAAAAATTTACCATGACTCCCACTGATTTCAGTCTTTATTCAATTACCTTAATTCAGATTTACAGAGTCATTTCTTGCCACCCTGCACATCTTAAGGAAATGAAAATCAGGGAAGCAAAGAAATTATTATGATAATAATTTGAAGTTTAAGAGCAACTGAAAGCATGCAAATGTTGCAAGGAAATTGATCAAGAATGCCGTTGGACTAGAGATGAATGACATTAGCATGATTACAGTGATCATTACTTATACTATTTTAGTAACCTAATCCAACCATGAATATTCACAGCAGCTAACCTATTAAATTGTTCTGTCATCAGTGCAGGTATTAGCAATTCAATTCTATTCTGGTATTCTGGAAATTGGAATGTTAAAAACAATAGTCTATCGTACCCAGCATTTTAATCTTCGCAAGATTTGTCAGCTGTTCCCAGCATCATTAAACACTTGAATACAGGATTTCTTCAGGGCGGTAATGGTAACAACAGCTTAGTCAAGTATTTAAATATCAACACATGCAATTGCGAGGGGGCGCACTATGTCATTTGGCTGGTGGGTAGTGTGTGATTCAGAATAACACCAATACAGTGGGTTCAATTCCTGTTCTAGCTGAGGTAGATTTGGGATTTGCCCCTTGTCTGATGCAGAGTGGTGTACATCCAGCCACGCAACTAATTGTCTCCCTTTAAAAACAAAAATACCTTGTGGACTTAAAAAAAATTAAGTCACCACAGTCCCAGAGGAACATAGGCTACTCTCCCCTGATCTTTCGGGTCAAACCAAGTAAACAAACTCAAATTACGTTCGGACAAAGAAAAAGGGGGCAGCTCCCAACAAGGAGGGGGAACGGCCCGAACAGAAACAAAAGGTACAAAGGAAACTTAAGACACGTCAAATCAAAATGTGATTATCGGGGTCTATAAGGCACCTCAGCCACTGCGGTGCCCAACGGGCACTGAAGGCTACTCTCCCCTTTGATGGGAGACCCCAGAGATGATGGTCATTTAACCTGAGGATCACCATTCCTCAGACAAGGGGCAAGATTGAGAAGGTGGGGCCTTCATTAATACCCTCAGCCAGGACAGAAATTGAACCCACACTGTTGGTGCTATTTGCATCACTAACTAGCTGTCCAGCCAATTGAACTAAAGCCTATGAGCATTTACCTCTCATTTCGCCCCCGCCACCCATTCCCACATCATGTGCCTCTCACTAACTCCCTGCCACCCATTCCCACATTATGTACCTTTCACTAACCCCTCGCTGTTAGGATGTAACTGGTGACAACTTTGTATTGGGTGTAATGTGACCAATGTTAACAAGCTGTAAGGATCAGCTGACCCAGCAAATCATGGAACCAACTACAGAACGATGTGATGGTCAGCTGACCAACTGACTCATCATAAATAAGAACCTGTTGGGAATTGTAGGGATCTTGGATTAGCCCAGGATGAGGACCCAAGTTTGGAGTAATGAAGTTTCTCAATTAAACCCTTTCTTTGTTTTATAAGTAGGAGTAAGTTTTGTTATACTTTTAATGTCTGCATTTGAAGATTTCCTTCTGAAGAAACATCTGCCAACCACTTCCACTATATGTTAGTTTTGTGCCTTTCTCTTTTCAGATACCTAAGATGTGCAAGCTGACCAGGTAGTCGAGGAACTGCAGGAAAATAGCACAGGGATCAGCTTGTGCTGAGACATCAGGCACACGTGGCCCAGAACCTGGGCAAGAGGAAAGTTTAGCGCTGGTCAGTGACCCCTCACCAGAGGGTGAGATCACATGCTGGTTCTTCCTCAAAGGAAGCAGATGAGCACTTTGACAGAGCAGCGTACAGAAGATAGACACGAATAACAAAATAACTGGCACATTTGGGAACATACTATGAAGCCTGTGTTCAGTGACATGGAGCATGGAGGCATCCAGTGCCAACTTGGCAGAAGATTTTGCACAGCATGTAAATGGCGGTCAACTCCATGAGAACACTCGCAGACTCGACCATGATGCACTGTCTAATGGTTAATGGCCCAACTTCCATCGCAGCATGAGCAGCAGCCATGCAATGCCTGAGTGCTGCAGCGGGAGCTCAGATTCCTGTCCTGCCAGCTCAGGCTGCTGCCACCCTAGCTGCGGATTACAGTGCTGGATTACAGGATTGCTGGGGTTCTGCCCCTGGGGGAGTGGCTGTAACTCCATGGACATGCAATTCTGTTCTCTCTTCCAATGACAACATCCATTCTCCC
Source organism: Carcharhinus amblyrhynchos (assembly GCF_965287045.1). Taxonomy (NCBI): domain Eukaryota; kingdom Metazoa; phylum Chordata; class Chondrichthyes; order Carcharhiniformes; family Carcharhinidae; genus Carcharhinus; species Carcharhinus amblyrhynchos. Next base: position 27,505,814 of record NC_137337.1, read on the forward strand.
ACCCGTGCCACTCTGCCAGTACCCTTGCAGCTGCCAGTCAGTCAACCAACCCTGACTGGACTGTAGTCACGCATGCTGAGGTGTTACAGTCTGAAACGAGACCCTCCAGGGCCACCGCCGCTCAAAGTCATTCTCCAAGATCATCTGCAGCCATAAACCTGCTGCAGCTGCTGGAGTAAAACCAGGGACACACACTCAGGCAGGCACTAAGGGAACACACAAGGGTGAGTCATTGAATTTGAAACACCATTTAGTCCAATTTAATTTATATATCTGGTTTGGAATGTGATGGGTTTTTATTTTTGGATTGTGGCCAAGAGGATTGTCAGTAATAGAGGAAAGGAAATGTGGGGCTGTTACTGAGTTTGAGGCTACTGGTATGGCACTGTTACCATGGACAACCCAGGCAGAATGGGGCTTCTACATTGTCTCCTCCATTCCTCTATCTTCTCAAACTCCTGACCTGAACTGCTCACCGTATAGTTGGTGGTATGTGGCGTTCACTGATGTAGCATGCATCACCATGAACTTTGACCTCAACAATGGCGCCAGAGCGTGGTGACTTCTTGCGAGCTGTCCCCAGCATAACATTTAATTCTGTATTTTACACTCATTCTTTGCTTTTAAACCGGTATTCTAACTTGTTTAAACTCTCGAGTAATGTTATGACTGTAACACAATATTCTGCACCTTCTCCTTTCCTTCTCCTCTATGTTCCCTATGGTGGTATGTTTTGTCTGTATAGCGCATAAGAAACAATACTTTTCACTGTATCCCAATGTATGTGACAACAACAGCTCAAATCAAATTTGAAAAAAAGAACTGCAGGGCTTTACCAGACCAGTCCAGGCAGTGTAAATGTCCTTTCAGTATCCCAGGGGTCTGCTCCATTCTATGGCATCCAATGCTGCATACGCATGCGTGGGTTATGCACTGGAGTCATCAGTAATGTGGTCAGTGGATAGTCCACATCTCAGTCGCCCTTCAGTTTGCTGTGGTATCTGAAATGCAGCTGCCACAGTGACTGCTGCCAGGATACCCGGCACTGACCTGTATGATTCACTGCCAATGGTCACACACCAGCTGCACACCGTGTGAGTCAAGTCACTTTTGGTGCTAGCATAGAGCAGAGTTGGCACACCGTGCCTGCACAACAGTGTGTAAGCATTCTATGGTACCCCGCACATCACGAAACCTGCAACACTAGCAAAGCTGTGTGCTCGATCTGTCAGCTCCTCTCTGGCAAGAGAGATTGAAATGTCGTTAGCTTTCAATTAATAAACGTCCTTCATCATTCCCCTTGCACAATAGAGAATGGCAAACTGTGAAACATTGCAAACATCTGCAGCTTCAGCCTGCAGCAAGCCAGATACATAAAAATTCATCACTATAAACACCCAGCCATCAGCAATAGGGTCCTTGCTCTGCTCTGAGGTAACAGTCATGGCTGTAGAAGGTGGTGGATTTCAGTGAGGAGATCCTTAGAAAAGCACAGATGTCTCGCATGTTGTTCCCCTCACAGCATCAGAATTGCTTCCTGAGCACCCGGGGAAATGTGACCATGGAATGAGAATATTTCTCTCCTTCACTTCCACTATCCATTCTCCAAATCATGCTGTATCCCAAAGGGAATGTATACTAGTGTCTACAGTCTGGGAGCAGCTGGTTAATCATCAGTGAAAGATCCTTCAGCAGCTATCATCTCACTCCCTGTAGACGTCGCTTACTTGAAGCAATAGTATACACAAATGCATGTAGAGTTGGAGCAGTGGCCAAAAGAAGTCAACTTGCACACAGAGATCTTGTGGCAGAGTGGGGTAGTGTCCCTGCCTGTGAACCAGGAGTTCAAGGTTCAAGTCCCATCCCAGGACTTGATGGTCAAGGGAGATGTGTTCATTGAGGTCAAAAGCGTTTGGGTGTCAACCTGCAAATCTTCCAACCTGCTAGTGGCTTGCGCTAAGAGCGGGAGAGATCCCTGATCAGCCACGCTTGATGTGGAATGGTGTCCCTCAAGGTATAAGCCCCTGGCGACAGATTAGTTATTTGTTTTGGGAATTACTAGCTATGGAACCAGGCCTTAATGCACCACTAAATAAAACATCAAATGACTGGGATTTTATATGGCCAGTCTGCTTTTATAGCGGGCAACATGTTGATTGGTCAAGTGACCATTATGTTCAAACTGCAATCTCGATGCAGGGTGGGTTGAAGGGTTAGGGCTAAAATAAAATTGACAAGTGTGTCTAGAGGTATTGTCCTTCCTGGAGACTCAAGGTGTCTATATTTATCTATCATGGGTCAACAGCTCCACAGTGACTGGCTCTGAGGGAGCACATTCAAAACACCAGCCCACACCCTCCTTTCCTCAACACCTTCCTTCTTCCCACCCTCCCTATCAGTCCTCAGCCTTTATTTTGTTTTTATTCCAGTTCAATCAAATCAAGTCCAATTCAAAGTCTCAACAAGTTGAGACATTCCTGATCCAAGCTGACAAGACAGGGCTCTCACCTCCTGTCTTGTGCTTGATCTACATGCCCCAAGCTGATTTGGAGTAGGTATAGCTGCTCCTCCAAGGCTTGATCTCATTTGCATCTTAGCCAAAAGGCCGAGAGGCTGCTTTTAAAAATTGTCACAAATGAAGCTAAAATGTAACCTAATGACTTAAACCAAGTACAGCATGTCGATACTACACTTGATCTTCAAGCGAGCTGTTAATTGGACAGCCCGTGTAAAATCACACCGACCGCGGCTGGGATTGCATTTCCATCTGGGCCTGTGTAAAATTCAAGCCAGTGGATCCATTGTTTGCGCTCTCTGGAAAATTCTGTTCTATGGATTTGGTCGTTGAATCCTCATTTTTTTTTTGTTATGAAATGGTTGTTGGAGGCTCTGTCCGTGACACAGATTAATTCATTAGAAAAGGCGAACAGAGTTCTCCGAAAGTACCATACGCAGTGATGTACACGGTGAAAGAATACTGAGATGTGCAAGATTGAAGTGCAGGAGAATGAGTTACGAGGAAGGATCAGAGAAGATCAAACTCTTCAGCCTGGAGAGTATGTAATTAAAGCTGTACATAATGGGACAATAAAGTATTAACATCAGTAAACCAGGAAATCAGTACCAAAGGACATCAATAGAATTTAGTGAAAAGTCAATATGTTAATTTAAAACAGATATCAGGAAGTCTTCCTGACTCAAGAGAGCACTAAATGTTTGGAATAATCTACTCACTCAGGTAATGCAGTAAATATTTAGAATGTCAGAATACAGCGAAATGCAAAGTGAAATAATCAGTGGACTTAAGAGGTGAATCTTGATGCACTGCATAACAATGTTCATGATTCCAACCAGGTAATATGAAGCCCCCCTCCCATAATGCAATATAATTTAAGAAGGGGGTTAGAAAGATTTTTAAATGGTAACAGGTTAAAGGGTTATGGGGAGAAGGCAGGAAAATGGGGATGAGGAGTAAATCAGCTATGATCGAATGGCAGGACAGACTCGATGGGCCAAATGGCCTAATTCTGCTCCTATATCTTATGAGCTTATAATGTACCTTAATTACTATAGTTACTTGGTAAAATTCCTTGAAGATTCAAAATTCCAGTTGCATCACTGCCAACAAAGTCCATTAAAGATGGCAGTTTCATACAGTGCAGGAGATAGCAAACAGATTTGTGATTAAATATTTTTCTTACAAGCAAGGCACTAAGTTAAAAGCAACTAAAGTTGGGACAACAAGTTTGCATCCAGTGTCCCATAGAAATGAAGTGGCAACCAGCCAACGTGTCAAAGATTTGTTCAGAGCCAAGATTCTATGAAGGAATTCAACACATTTGATCAAACCTCAGTTTCACTTTTGCTTGGAACAGAACACTATAGACACGGCCCTGCGTCTGGTAGCTTTAAGGTTTCTATCCATATATATTTGTTCACGTATACCTAGAATCAATAAATGAACCGACAACATACTTACACAATTCCATATGTAGAATTGGTGTGTTTATATCATTATAACACATATAATACTAACTAGTTTAAAGTTTTTTTATTTTAAAAGTTTAAAGTTTTTTTATTTTAAAACTTTAAACTTTGGAAAAAAGAATGGCCAAATCTGTAGAGATTGAAGTAGCATTATTAGAGAATTTAAAAGAGTTAGAATAGAGTCTTAGAACGAGAGAACGAGAGTAAAAGATAGAATGAGAAGGTATGCTGGGCACAGCTTGCAAGAGGTCGCCATGCTCCAGCGCCATTTTGGGATTATTTAAATTAAGGCCTTTTTGAACAGGATTAAGGGAACGTTGTCACCAGTTCCTGATGTTGTAGCTTTAATAAAATAAAACTCGAATCCTTGTTGCTAAATGGATTAGATGTCTCGCACCCCTGCCCTTCACATCCGACGCACACATGTTATCATGAACTAGTCATTTGGATAAAATTGGTTAGCAGATTAGAAGACACCAATTTTAATGCGAAGTGTTAAGAATGTCTGACAAAAGGGATGAATAGAAATTTTCCAAAGTGTTCATATTTCACTGTAAATGTCTTTGTAGACGAGACAGGATTAACTAAACAATTCTGTAAATATTAAGACCTCGCATGATCAGCTAAATCTTCCTGTTTGTTAGCGAATAAACATGCCTTGAAGTTTGAAAGGTCAGAGAGCAGAATTTCTTTTGTTATCCATTCAAGGGACATGGGCATTGCTGGCTGGTCAGCATTTATTGCCCATCCCTAATTGCCCTTGAGAAGGTGGTGATGTGCTGAGTGGCATGCTAGGCCATTTCAGAGGGCAGCTGAGACTCAACCACGTTACTGTGGCTCTGCAGTAAGCCAGGCCAGGTAAGGATGGCAGATTTTCTTCCGTAAAGGATATTAGTGAACCAGGTAGATTTCATGGTCAACAGGAGATTCTTAATTCCAGATATTTTTTATTGAATTCAAATTCCACCAGCTGCTGTGGCAGGATTCAAACGCGGGTCCCCAGAACCTGAGTTGAGTTTCTGGATTAATAGTCTAGCAATAATGCCACTAGGCCATCATCTCCCCTGCTGAATTAGAGTCAGAGAAATAAACTTTGGATTATTCTTCTGAAATTTATTATAAAATCCCCAGATTCAGTTTACTTTAAAGTTGAGCACAGTTTTGCAAACATATAGCAACTCTCCTTCAACTACTACCTTCCACCATGCAAAAGGCCAAAAGATAACATAATACAAAAAAAGCCATCAACCTATTCCTACATCCTGGATTTTGGCTCAGCGATGTACATCTCCAAATCTCCATCCCCAATTGCTTCCTTTTTTTATCATTATCACCATCCCAGCAATACAGTGTCCTGGCAGCAGCAAGGCAAACAGTAAAAGGATTACACTAATTTAGGTATAAGGTTTTAGGGAAATTTCTCTTAAGAACATAAGAACATAAGAAATAGGAGCAGGAGTAGGCCATCCAGCCCTTCGAGCCTGCCCCGCCATTCAATAAGATCATGGCTGATCTGTCGCTGCTCAGTTCCACTTTCCCGCCCTCTCCCCATAGCCCTTAATCCCCTCTCCTATCAAAAACCCATCAACCCGCGTCTTAAAAATATTTAGCGAGGCAGCCTCCACCACTTCAACGGGCAGAGAATTCCAGAGATTCACCACCCTTTGAGTGAAGAAGTTCCTCCTCAACTCCGTTCTAAACCGCCCCCCTTTTATCTTGAGGCTGTGCCCCCTAGTCTTTTTTGAGCGGGAAGAGTCTTTCCACCTCTATCCTATCCATCCCATTCATCATCTTATACGTCTCAATGAGATCTCCTCTCATTCTTCTAAACTCTAACGAGTACAAGCCCAGTTTATTCAGCCTCTCGTCATAGCTCAACCCCCTCAACTCTGGTATCAGCCTAGTAAACCTCCTCTGCACTCCCTCCAAGGCCAAAATATCTTTGCGCAGGTGCGGCGCCCAAAAATGCACACAGTACTCCAGTTGCGGCCTCACCAATGCCCTATACAGCTGCAGCAAGACCTCCCTACTTTTATATTCAATCCCCTTCGCTATGAAGGCCAGCATCCCATTCGCCTTCCTGACCACCTGCTGCACCTGCAAGCTGGGTTTTTGCGACTCATGCACAAGGACCCCGAGGTCCCTCTGCACCGTCGCCTGCTGCAGTTTTTCGCCCCGTAAGTAATAGTCCTTCCTACCATTCTTCCTACCAAAGTGGACCACCTCACACTTGCCAACATTAAATTCCATTTGCCATTTCCTGGCCCATTCGCCCAGCCTATCTAGATCCTTCTGTAGACTCTCCACACCCTCCGCACAATTTGCCGTTCCCCCAATCTTGGTGTCATCAGCAAATTTCGACACTCTACACTCGGTTCCCTCCTCCAGATCATCTATATAAATGGTAAAAAGCTGAGGCCCCAGCACCGACCCCTGGGGCACTCCACTAGTCACCATCCGCCAATCCGAATAGCACCCGTTGACCCCCACTCTCTGCCTCCTATTTGACAACCAATCCTCTATCCACGCTAACACCCTACCCCCAACTCCATGTCCCTCGACCTTCTGCAATAACCTCTTGTGAGGCACTTTGTCAAACACCTTCTGAAAATCTAGAAAGACCACATCCACCGGCTCTCCTCTATCCACCGCCCTAGACACATCCTCATAGAACTCCAGTAAATTTGTCAGACACGACTTCCCTTTAATGAAACCGTGCTGCGTCTGCTCTATCAAGCAATTCCCTTCAAGATGCCTCGCAATTTCCTCCTTAATGACAGATTCTAACATTTTACCTACCACAGACGTTAAACTAACCGGCCTATAATTCCCCGCCTTTTGCCTGGCACCCTTCTTAAACAACGGCGTAACATTAGCCGTTTTCCAATCATCCGGCACTTCCCCGGAATCCAGCGACGTTTGGAAAATAACCACCAAGGCATCCACTATCACCTCCGCCATTTCTTTCAGAACCCTCGGATGCATTCCATCCGGTCCTGGGGACTTGAGCTTTGAGCTCAAATGATTAAAGAAGCCATCATAGTGCCAGGGCAAACATGCAATGGGTGACCCAGCAATCTTCTACAAACTCCTGGGGGAAGTGGTGGTATAGTGGTAGTGGCACTGGACTAGTAATCCAAAGACTCAGGGTAATGCTCTGGGACCTGGGTTCGGATCCCCCTATGGTAGATGGTGTAATTTGAATTCAGTGAAAATCTGCTACTACAAGTCTAAATGATGACAATGAAATCATTGTTGATTGTTGCAAAAGCCCATCTGGTTCATTCGTATCCTTTGGGGAAGGAAATCTGCAGTCCTTACCTCATCTGGCCAATGTGTGACTCCAGATCCACAGCGACATGGTTGACTCTTAAGTGGTCTCAGAAGTGGGCAATAAATGCTGACCCACCAGTGATGCCCACAAACCATAAATTAATTAAAAAATGTTAGTAAGTTTGCAAGCCTCAGGAATCTGTCTATCTCCCTTTTGGAAACTTTCAGCAAGTTGGTATTTATTGCATGATTTCTCTCTGCGAATATCTATCCTAAAATCCAACCTAGTTCTTTGTTTTAATAGCCTATACATACATCACCTAATCTCTAGCTCACCTGGTCTACCCATTTGGACTGAGTGTAATCCTTTGTACCTCTTTAAAAGCCTTGATCAGATCTCTCAGAATTTTGTGTTCTACTTTATGAATAGGCCACAGCACAGAGACAGTTTGTTAACTGCAGCTCTTTTATTAAATGAACTTAATTGGAACCTCTGCCTGTGTCCCTGTTTTGCTTGTGACACTTGTCCCGAAGGTGACAGACTGCCCATCACATCCTCTCCTGCGTGTTTCTGACTGACTGACTCAAACTGATGGACTCTTGAACTATCAGTCTCATAGTGACCTACCCTTGTTTCTAGGCAGGAATTGTAACAGCAGTGGGTTTTGAAATTTCTTAAGGTCTGTTTTGTAAATATCCCACACGTATATTCCCTCAGTTCAAACTCACTCACCCTTGTTGCAATTTATACAAGTCTAATGCATTCTCCCTCCCTTCAGTTTTGACAAAGAGTCAAAGGACTCAAAATGTTAGCTCTGTTTCTCCCCTAACAGATGCTGGGTTTTTCTGGTGTTCTTGTTTCAGATTCCAGCATCTGTAGTATATTGCTTATAACAGCAGTGAAACCCATTGTACCCTTAATGTTGCAATCTCCACAAGGACACACAAGAACACATTGATCAATGGAATTCCTAACAGCTCTCACAAGGCACACACCACTGCAGCCACTACTGTTCGCAAGCCATCTCAATAATCTAAGACTTGAAATCAAAAAGACAATTTCTCCATTTTCAGTAGATATCAAATTGAGAGGAATGGTTCGCACTGAGAAGGGACAATTACAAGAGAATTAATTAATTTACACAATGGACATATAATTGATAAATGAATGCTATTTTGATAAGAATGATAAGCAGATCAGATATTACTGAGAGAGTAAGAATGTAAATGCAGTGGAGAAGCAAAGGGATATAAGTTTATTTATTAGTGTCACAAGTAAATTGACATTAACACTGCAATGGAGTTATTGTTAAAATCCTCAAGTTGCACACTCGCTGCTTGTTCGGTTACACTGAGGGCGAATTTAGCACGGCCAATGCACACTTAATCAGCACGTCTTTCATACTGTGGGAGGAAACTGCAGCACCTGGAGGAAACCCATGCAGACTCCACACAAACAGTGACCCAATCTAGGAATCGAACCCAGGTCCCTGACATTGTGAGGCAGCAGTGCTAACCACTGTGCCATCATGCCACCCAACTGCACAACTCGCTAAATATTTCCACACAGTCCAATAAGGCCAACTCAAAAGCCAGCCAAGCTCTAGAGAGCATTTCTTGCTGAATTAGAAAGTGGAGAAGTTATGTTAAACGTGTACCCAATTTTGAATGCATGAGATTTGGGAATCTTGTGTGCAGTTCTGATTGCCATGTAATAAAGGGATACAAAGGTGCTGGGGAGGTTGCAAAACAATTTACAAGCATGGTACGAGAACCATGAAGTGATACCTATCAGGAAAAAATTAACAAGCAGGCTCTCTTTTCTCTAGGCAAGAGAAGGCTGAGCTAAGGTAATAGAGGTCTTTAAAGTTAGGAAAGGTTTTTATAGAATAAAAAAGAGAATGCGTTTCCCTTCAGCACCAAGAGCAAAGCTAAAGGCCATCAGGAGAAGATAGTCACCAAGAAACCCCATAGGGAATTCAGAAAAATCTTTATTCTGAAAGTGGTGAGATTGTGGAACTCACTATCACTATGAGGTGAATAGAATAGATCCATTCAAGGGGAAGCTTAATAAGGATATGAAGGAGAAGGGAATGAAGGGTTATGCTAAATGAGAAAGCAAGGGAGGAGGCTCAAGTGGAATCTATTATCTCCATGTGCATGGACTCTCTGGGCGAGATTCTCCAGCTTCCCAACCACGTGTCCACCTGGTAGAATTTTGGCACATTGTTTGCCAATGGCGGGAGTGTCTGATCCTGCTGCTGTCAATTCCCATTGATGTCACCCCACACTAGCAGGAAACCCACGGGCAGGGGGTGGAACCGAAGAATCTCAAAGAAGTTCAGCCCCTACATCTGTCTCACTGATGATTGCATTACTTTTTTCTATTGCAATTATGCAACCTTTAATTCCACCCCATCTTTTTCCCATTCTATCTTTCTAAACATGTCATACTCGGCAAATTTGAGATTCTAGTCTAGATTTTTCCATGTTTCATGGAAGACATGAATTTCTGTGCTGAATTTATATTTGTTTTGTCATTTTGTATTATTGCCTCGAGCGCTCCTGTTTTATTATAGGAACTGTGTGTCTTGCTGCACAGACACCTTAACTCATTTTTAATAGCAGCTCCTCTCACTTTATTTTTAGCAACAACTTATGTTTATAAAGTGCCTTTAATGTAATGAAATATCCTGAGGAATGTCACAGGAGTGAGTGCTATAAAAAGCAAAAATAGACATGGATCCACATCAGGCAATATTAGGACAAATGTTGGGAAGCCCCACCATCACCCCCCCACCCCTTCCCACCCCATCTTTTTCAAAGTTTGCCACCTCCCCATTTACCCTTCTCTCTTGTACCCTGACCTTAGCTTGGCTCATGGAGAATCTGTCCCTTCAGTATAGTTCCTCCTATCCCAGTGCTGATATCAGTATCCCCTCTAGAAATGACCCCCTTTTTCCTATGCCAGCCCTTTATCCACAAGTTGACTCACCTGATCTTTGTTTTTTATTCATTCATGGGACATGGGTATCACTGGCTGGCCAGCATTTATTGTCCATCCTTGTTCAGAGGGGAGTTGAGAGTCAATTATGTGGGTATGGTTCTGGAGTTATATGTAGGCCTGACCAGCTAAGAATGGCAGATTTCCTTCCCTAAAGGACATTAGTGAACCAGATGTATTTTTCCAGCAATCGACAATGGTTTCATGGTCATCAGTAGATTCTTAATTCCAGATTTATTTTTATTAAATTCAAATTAAACCACCTGCCAAGGCGGGATTTGAACTCGGGAGCTCAGAACATCAGCTGAGTTTCTGGATTAATAGTCCAGCAACAATACCACGAGGCCATCGCCTCCCTAAAAGCTGTCTCTATGCCAGTTTACATGTATCATGGACAATAAAACAGAGATTATTGCTTTCAAGATCCTGATTATATTCCAAACTCTTGATACTCCCTCAGTAGGCCTCCTTCTACATCCTATCTAGATTATATGTTCCAGCATGGACCTTGATAAATGAATTTCCTCTTTCGTTTTCCAAATTTCAGTCCTGTAGTTGCCTTAGGTATCCCTTAACTGGCACTAGGTAGGCGCTACATTTTCCAAGATTCTTCTTTGTGCTTTCAGAGGGCACAATCCTCCTAATCTCCTAAAACTATCACATTTCAGTTCTGCTCTTCTTAACATCTAGACAGCCTTCTGATCCACAATGCCTTGATCTGCCTTGTGGCTTTCTTCCTGGTAGTCTTTCTTCTTGTCCTCACAGGTAATCAGTTCATAACACAGGACTGATGTCTACAGGACCATCTTTTTAAACTCTCCTGAATTCCCGTTACCTGCTCCCAACAGTCACACCCTCCCTTTCCTGAGCCTCTACTTTCCTGTAGGGTGTGACTGCGTTCTGGATAAAACTATCCAGTAATTGCTACCCCCTCCATTTAGTTTTGACATAGCTCTAACACACACCAGTTCCTTGTCTCTGACCTGGAGCGACTGAATGCAGAGACATCTCCTGGAATCGTACTAGCCACAAGCTATCACACACTACAATCCTGGCACATAGCTGGCCTTGACGTCTTCATTTACTTGTTTACTTCAAGTGATAGCCAGAATTAAAATTAGGCAGACTTGTTAAAAACAGTTCATTACTTTTTATTCGCCTTTTGAACTTTTCAGCACAGAAATCATAAAATCTCTATAGTGCAGAAGTAGGCCATTCAGCTCATCGAGCCTGCACCAATAACAATCCCACCCAGGCCCCATCTCTGCAGCCCTACATATTTACTCCATTAATCCATGCGTCCTGGGACACTAAGGGACAATTTTTAACAAAGCCAACGCACCTAACCCACACATCTTTGGAGTGTGGGAGGAAGCCTGAGCAAGCCCACATAGACACAGGGGGAAACGTGCAAACTCCACACACAGTGACCCAAACTGGGAATTGAACCCAGGTCCCTGGAGCTATGAAGTAGCAATGTTAACCATTGTGCCACCATGTCGCCCTTTTGATCTGGACTGGTGGTAAGGTCACTTTTTCAGATTTTTCCTTGCATTAGTTTCACTGTCCAGTTTTTTTAAATGGTTCAATTCACTGCTAGTCTCCCACTACTTCTTAAACTAAATTTGATATCCACTGTTCTCAATATCTCTTTAACTATTTATCTATAGTCAAGTTAAAATAAAGTAAATTAAATATTTGGCTCAATCTCCAGTGGCATCCACCACTCCTTCCTTGTGCTGATTATAACTAGATCTCTGGGGTGGTTAATTGCCAAAGGTCTCCTCCTTATACAGCTCCTGTTCTCACCCCTTATAGCTGCTGGGCTAACCTTGTAATTTGGCAATAGATTGATTTCTACAAAGCAGATGAAGTGATGCACAGCCACATTGCTTTTAAATTCATTCAAGGGATGTAAGCTTCACTGACAAGACCAGCATTTATTGTCCACCCCTGGTTGCTCTTGAGAAAGTAATGGGAAAGCCGATTTCTGGAGCTGCTGCAGTCCCTGTGGTGTAGGTACACCCACAGCTGTTAGGGAAGGAGTTCCAGGGATTTTGACTCAGTGACAGTGAAGGAATGGCAATATATTTCCAATTCAGGATGGTGAGTATCTTGGAGGGGAACTTCCAGGGACAGGTGTTCCCTTGTATCTGATGCACTTGTCCTTCCAGTAGTCGCGTAGTTGGAAGGCGCTGTCAAAGGAGCCTTGGTAAGTTCCTACTACGCATCTTGTAGATGGTACACACTGCTGCTACAGTGCTGCACTCATCCAGGCAAATGGAGAGTATTGATTGAAAGGGCAGCAAGTAGTCATTAAGCACTCAGTTCACCACATGCAACAATTACATGTGTACGAAAGGTATTTAATGCTTGAAAACAACAGTCAAAATAATTGCAGTTTGTAACTGTATGCAGCTTGTGCCTGGCATCCATGTAACCAGGGTCCACAAAGTCCTTGGAAAATATAGGAGTAAGGCCATAGCAAAATTATGCAGAATGTTTATTGACGCCATTATGTCAGCGAATGTGTTGGGACTTCTGGAAGAACTTATAGAAACAGAGCATTTTGCAGCAAACAAAACCTAGTCTAATTAGGAAAAATCTCTACAAACTGCAGCAAACAGAACGTGGCAATGTCCCCTGAAATGGGGCAGCACAGTGGTTAGCACTGCTGCCTCACAGCACCAGGGACCTGGGTTCAATTCCCAGCTTGGGTCACTGTCTGTGCGGAATCAGCACGCTCTCCCCGTGTCATGTGCATTTCCTTCGGGTGCTCTGGTTTCCTCCCACAGTCTGAATAACGTGCTGGTTAGGTGCATTGGCCATGCTACATTCTCCCTCAGTGTAACTCGAACAGGCACTGGAGTGTGGTGACTAAGGGATTTTCCCAGAAACTTCATTGCAGTGTTAATGTAAGCCTACTTGTGATTAATAATTAAATAAACTTTGATGAAAATGGGGCGATTTTCTAGCAAAAATCCAATGAGAAGTGTTATGTACCCTGTAGGGACTAATAAGTTTTTAAAAATTGCATTCCCAGTGTTCAAATTTTAAAAATCCACAGAAATTAAAAGATTTAAAGTGTTTTACTGTAACAAATAAACTAAAAGCAACATCAACAGATGAGGTGAATTGGTCATGCTAAATTGCCCCTTACTGTCAGGGGCACAAGCTAGGGTAAATGCATGAGGTCATGGAGATTGGGCCTGGGTGGGATTGTTGTTGGTGCAGTCTCAATGGGCTGAATGGCTGCCTTCTGCACTGTGGGTTTCTATGATTCTATGATCAAGTAAACATTACTTAGTTGGCAACTAATACTCTAAATTACAGATAACATAATCCTTATTAATGTTCTAACTCAAGTGATAATCTCACGCTGCATAAATGTACTTTATAGCATGTATTCCACAGGATAATAGTCTTTATGGGAGGTCCACCACTTCCAATACATTCACACCTCTCCATTTCGTTGAGTGATAATATAGAAGACCATCAAAAGGCGCTTCCCTCAGTTTTTCAGAGCATTTCCAAACCGGCTATCAGATGTTAGATTCACTCCAGTGATTCCTGCTCCTGATCTTGCCAGTGTAAATCTTCCAGAGTCTTTAGGTTGCCACGGGATGCGCCTCTTCATTGAGAGATCATTCCCTCTCCCACATTTTGCCTGGTAGTTTGCAGAGAACTCAAAGCCTTCTTTCACTGACTCCACTAGCTACAGCCTTTTATCCCTGGGAGCTCTCTGTCTTTGTTCTCCCCGTTTGACCAAAACCCCAGAGACAGAGGAGGTGATTTTGTCATCATGCCCCACTGGCCAATGGATGGGGTGAGCCAGTAAGATTGTGAGAGAGCTGAGAATTCAGGTTCACACCTGATTTCTCAACTCTTGCAATCTTATTGGCACTGGTCGTCCGATGTGATGATCTGGCCGGGGGATGCGGTTGTCCTTCATTCTGGTCGGGGTGGGGGGTGGAGGCGAGGGCATGGGCGGCGATCGATTGGTCCAGCCAGAGGCGTGAAGCTGTGGCTTGCAGTCGACCTCAGGCGGCTGGGGGTACAGGGCCAAGGAGGCCAGCTGAAAGCAGCAGAGACTTTGTGACAAGTCTCCCCTACTCTCAGAACAGAGACCTGCATATGCGCAATTGCGCTCTCTGCTGCTATCTGCTGGTTTTCTGGTTATTTAAGCCCCACCTCTCCCTCTACTGGCAGGGAATAGATTTCAGGACTTTTTCATGCACTGAATGCATATGATTCGAGATTTGTACTCACCAAAAAAAATCCAAAACTCTCCCGTTTTCACATTCATTCTGGAATTTTTTTGGAAGATCGTTGCCAGAAAGTCTGTCCACAGTCAGCTTAGCTGCTCTTGCCTTTGTTTTTGTTTGGGAACATTTTGTGCCTTTCACTCAATAAGTCTCAACCTGGGCTCTTGTCTCCACCACAATCAAACAACGCAAGCTTCTTGTCGGGCAGAACATGTAAAAGTTCAGATGACCCTCTTCACTCCTCTATTTTGTCTTAAGCTAAAGAGATGGCTTAAATGTAACAAACATATAAAACTTCATATTTGTTGCAGTATGAAACAAATTAAATTGAGAATAGAAAAATCATGGAAGATGCTCCATGGAAAAATAACACTGGGTAACAGAACAGAAGGCAGTAGTTGTCAAATGTCTCAAAGAGAAATAAATAGCTACCAGAAATGAAAGCCAATATCAGGGTTAGAACTCTTGTGACATGACTTCACTCTCTCTGCTTGTGGATTACCCACAGAAAGCAACAGAGTTTCTAAATATCAATCTTCATCCATTTCTCCCCACAAAATCTGTGTCTCCAGCTCCAATATTTTACTCATCCCGTTCTACAACAAATTAATCTAGATTTGCAGTAAGATCTTCTGAAGGCCAAACTGAACCTGTTTCTGAGAATAAGCACATTTTTTTTTCATTCATTTCTGAGACATGAGTGTCACTGGCTGGCTGGCATTTATTGCCCATCCCGAATTGCCAGCGGGCAGTTGAGAGTCAACCACAATGCCATGGCTCTGGAGTTACATGTGGGCCAGACCAGCTAAGGACATCAGATTTCCTTCCCTAAAGGACATTAGTGAACCAGATGGGTTTTTCCAACAATTGACAATGGTTTCATGGTCATCAGTAGATTCTTAATTCTAGATTTTTTTTAATATTGAATTCAAAATGCACCATCTGCCATGACAGGATTCAAACCTGTGTCCTCCAGAAGATTAGCTGAGTTCCTGGATTAATAGTCTAGCAATTATTGACTATTGTGGGCCATCGCCTCCCCTAACCTTAAACATAAGAACCTTATAACCAAGGCTCCACCCTGAATATCTCAATGGCATCATGACATAAAGAGCCTGTCCTCTGGCAGAAAAACTGATCAACTACCTTTTATTTCCAAAGTTTCCATTGATTCTGAGAAACTAAATGAATAATTTCTAATTTGAATTAACCCTGTTTTCCAGGATTGTTAGCCTTTATCGTCTTTTATGGAGATAACAATAGGTACCATAACTTCACTAAGAGGTCCAGAAGCAATCAATCTATTTTTCAAGATTTTTCATGATTAACTCTGACCTTGCAAACGAAACATAGATTCACTTTTAATTGTCATTAACTTCATGCTTATTTGGATTCCATTTACTTCAGGATTGCTTATCAGTTTTTCAATCAGATTCCTCTATGTTTCCATTCCAGGGACCCAGGTTCGATTCCTGGCTTGAGTCACTATCTGTGCGGAGTTTGCACATTCTCTCCATGTCTGTGTGGGTTTCCTCCAGGTTCTCTGGTTTTCTCCCACATTCCGAAAGACATGTTGGTTGGGCGCATTGACCTGAACAGGCGCCAGAGTGTGGCGACTAGGGGAATTTCACAGTAACTTCATTGCAGTGTTAATGTAAGCCTTACTTTTGACTAATAAATAAATTTTACTTTTCTTGAAATACCAACCTCCCAAGCCGAACATTATATTCCAAAATATCTGAATTGCGAACTACGTATTTGCAGCAATATAGGACATCAATTATGATATTTTTAAGGATTTTACTGATTCATAAAATCAAGATAATGGCACGATATTTAAGAAATTCTTATTTTATCACGTGAGGTTCATCTCTGGTGAAAAAGTAACTGACTCAAAGGAATCATAGAATCCTAAAGCGCAGAAGCCATTTGGCCCATCGAGTCCACAATCCCACCCAGGCCCTATCCCCATAACTTCATGCATTTACCTTAGCTAATCCCCCTGACATTAAGGGGCAATTTAGCGTGGCCAATCCACCTAGCCCGCACATCTTTGGAGTGTGGGAGGAAACCAGAACACCCGGAGGAAATCAGAAAGAATGTGCAAACTCCACACAGACAGTGACCTAAGCAGGCATCGAATCCAGGTCCCTGGCACTGTGAGGCAGCAATGCTAACCACTGTGTCACTGTGCCACTCTTCAAGTAGTAACAGTAGTTGAAAAAACTTGTGAAAGCACCTAGTATAGTCAATTCAGTTGGGCAAAGAAATTATGGTACTGCAGCCTTTTCTGAAATGATGACAGGAAAGACTTTTGTGGGGGTGGGGTTAGTAATGGAAGCACTAAAGGATTTGTCTGACAGAAAATCAGTTCAGCTGAAAAAGTGACTCTTGGGGAAGCAATTCACCTTACAAAGTATAATCTGGAAAGTGCTTCATCAATACAAAAAAAGACAGCCTAGCAGATTAATCTCCAGTTGTATATTTCAGAGGGCAACAGATAATGGGTAACTGTTCTTTTAGAACTTGTCTCTGATATACAACAGCGCTCCAAACTTATTCCAAAAAGAGGTGGTGTAGAGTATAACCTCAGTGTGGTATCCAAACCAGGATTAAAACTGCTCTGCTGAGAGATCGTCACCTACTGGAACATTGGCTCAGACTTCCCCTCCAGGAGTGGAAAACAGAAACTGAAATTTCTTGCAGGTGCCAAACTTGTCCTCATGAAGAAACACTCTGTGGTTTTCATAGAGGATTCCTTTTAATTGGCATGCAAAAGATTTGCTATCCAATTCCCAGCTAATGTTCTGGGGACCAGGTTCGAATCCTGCCACGGCAGGTGGTGGAATTTGAATTCAATAAAAAAAATCTGGAATTAAGAATCTACTTTTTTTTAATTCACTCCTGGGACATGGGCATTACTGACCAGCATTTATTGCTTATCCCTAGTTGCCCAAGAGCAGTTGAGAGTTAACCACATTGCAGTGGCCCTTGAATCACATGTAGGCCAGACCAGGTAAAGATGTCAGATTTCTTCTCCTAAAGGACATTAATGAACCAGATGGGTTTTTCTGACAATCGACAATGATTTCACAGTCATCAGTAGATTCATAATTATAGATTTTTTTATTGAATTCAAATTCAACCATCTGCTGTGGCGGGATTCAAACCCAGATGCTCAGAACATTAGCTGAGTTTCTGGATTAATAGTCTAGTGATAATTCCACTAGGCCATTGCCTCCCCTAACTGATAACCGTGAAACCATTGCCGATTGTTGGAGAAACCCATCTGGGTTCACTAATGCCCTTTAGGGAAGGAAATCTACCGTCCTTACCTGGTCTGGCCTACATGTGGCTGCAGAACCACAGAAATATGGTTGAGCTGCCTTCTGAAATGGTGTAGCAAGCCATTCAGCTTACCACCATCTTCTCAGGGGCAACCAGGGATGGGCAATAAATGCTGGCTGGCCGGAGACATCTATGTCCCAGAAATGAATAAAAAAAAAGGATGGCAGGTGGTGTCTTGAAGTTCGAGGGTCAATCAGAGGCCCTCCATCTTGAAAGGAGCAGCAGCCTGCAATGGGAGCTGAGGAAGAGGATAGCCACTTCAAGATGGAGGAGCCCTCTTTCCAACCTTTCTTTCAATCTTAAATTAAAATTGGATTTTGCAGCCAAGCTACCACTATGATGTGTTGGAGGAATGTAGGGTCTAAAGGGTGGCCAGCAGCTGGCCAGTCCTGCACCCAAACAGGCAAAGAGGGCTGTAGGCCAGCCTGGATGATGCCTCCTTTCCCACCCCCACCCCCACGCAGCCGGTCTGCATCTTTAATTGGTCTCAAGAGATTCCTAATGAGCCCAACAGGCTACATAGCATTTCCAGCCAAGTGGTGCTGCTGACTTCCAGTCCCGCAGCTAAACAACTGGCCCAGACAATGGATGAGGTCAGTGGACCGTCACAGCAGCCAAGGGGTGGCACAGTAGTTAGCACTGCTGCCTCACAGCGTCAGGGACCCGGGTTTGATTCCCGGCTTGGGTCCCTGTCTGTGTGGAGTTTGCACATTCTCCCTGTGTCTGGATAGATTTCCCCTGGGTGCTCCAGTTTCCTCCCACAGTCCAAAGATGTGCAAGTTAGGTTGATCGGCCATGCTAAATTGCCTCTTCGTGTCAAGGGGTTAGTAGGGTAAATAAGTAGGGTTATGAGGATAGGGATTGGGTGGAATTGCAATCGGTGCAGACCCGATGGGCCGAATGGCTTCCTTCTGCCCTGTAGGGATGTTACGGATTGTAAGGGGACTATTAATAAATCCCACCCACACCCAAACCCAGCCCGGGCTGGAGCCAGAAATCCAGTTCATAAATCCTGTTTCTCTCTTCATCGACGCTACCAAACTTGCTGAGTATTTCCAGCATTTTCATCCTTTTTTTAAATGTGTTAAAACCACTCAGGTCGCTCATCAAACCTGATGTGAATTTTATAAACTCAGAGGCAAGGCTTTTGTGATTGTTTTGAGAATTTGAACATTCCCATTTGCAACTGTTTGAAGATCACAATTTCACAGTAAATATAAAGTTCTGCTCACTTATCAGGGTGTCATGTGCAAAATTATCTTCAGGTACTCAGCGATTGGTATTTTAACCGCAGGTGGTGGTGTTGCGGGGGAGGTGGGGGGCAGAAGTGGGGTAGCAGGGGATGATGCCCATGTCATCTAGGCTTGGGGGATCACCTGTTCAGACATCTGAAGGCCCACCCCCCCCCCAACCTCACAACCAGGGTAGCGACCTTGTAACAATCAATTGATGCCCACTTAAGAGCCTCATCCTGCCACCCTATGGTATCAACTCAGCAGCAGGTTGGGGCTTATCCAGGGAACACGACAAGCAAACCCTTGTGAGTTTGTTTGCGGACATTCAGGGATGGGTCCCTTGTTTACAGACACTCAGTGACTTGTCGAGGGACCTGGCAGTAGGAAGCACGGGGCCCAGTGAGAACTCTCTCCCTGCCCTTGCTGCCAACTCCTCTGCTCATCCCTTCCCTGCGATGCCTACCCTGTGAGGCCCTCCTGCCATCCCTTCCCCTGTGCCTGGGTCCTGTTGATGCAGGTGGGTGTAGCTAGTGAGCCAAAGGCACCATTGAGCGCTGAAGAGCTGCCATCCTCTGATTAGCTGGCAGACCTCACTGGCACAGCACAATGGCACCATGGTTCACAATGCTAAATCACCCCTTGGTGTCAGGGGGACTAGCAGGGTAAGTATGTGGGGTTACAGGAATATGTCTGGGTGGTATTGTCGGCACAAGCTCAATCGCCAAATGGCCTCTTTCTGCACTGTAGGGATTCTATGATTCCTATAGAAGACCTTCTCAAAAAGAGACAACAAGAAGGGTCTCACTGACTCTCCAGCTAACCACCAAGACCCCCATCATCTCCACAAGATTCCAGCCCTTGTACCCAAGCACAATAGGTACAAAGCAGCATTCAACTCAGAAGAAATATTCCTCCATTCCTCTAGAATGAAGTCTTAATGTCAAACTCCTGCTAAACAACAAATGAAGTGTGTGCCACAAGTCAGGAATCTGCTGTTGCAATTCGAGTGACGTGATTGATCATAGTTTGGGGAGAAATTCATCAGTCGACTGTTATTGGGCCTTGCTGCAGGTAATTAAGAGACTCCGACAGTAAACTAAAAAACTAGCCAATTAACCTTTCCCATCAACAAGTAAGGTGCTTACTCATCAATGACAGCTGATGGATTGCGGAAAAGTCCATCAGAGTGAAACTTGGGAGATAGCAATTATCGGTATTCCGACAAACCTAAATCCCAGAGACGTATCCAGTCCGCATTGCGATAAATCTTTTTTCAGTGAGGTTCACAGTAATGAATGAGCAAACACTGATATAATAGTCTGAACTTACTGGGCGATAGCCACCTTTTCGAAGCACTTAAAAATTTCATATGTGCCAACAGGCAAAATTTTGAGTATTAGTTTCCACAATAGCAGTAAGTATTTCCTTGCCCCTTTAAAATAGGAAATAAGCTACCCAAGGCACTTCATGGAGGTATAGTCAGTAATTCCACTGCCAATGGAAAAGTTGATGTGAAACTTGACCAAATGCTTGATGAGAAATGGGATTTAAATAGAGGTAACAGGGTGGAGGTGTTACAGCGTGGAGTTTAGATGGCTCAAGTCAATGACATTGAGGAAAAGGTGGGGAGGCGATGGCCTACTGGTATTATTGTGAGACTATTAAGCCAGGAACTCAGCTAATGTTCTGGGGACCCAGGTTCAAATCTGGCCGTAGCAGGGAGTCTACAGGTGGAATTTGAATTCAATAAAAATATCTGGAATTAAGAATTGTCTAATGACCGTGAAATCACTGTTGAATGTCGTAAAAGCCCATCTGGTTCACTGTTGCCCTTTAGGGAAGGAAATCTGGCCTCTTTACCTGGTCTGGCCCACATGTGACCTCAGAGCCACAACAATGTGGTTGACCCTGAACAAGGGCAATTAGGGATGGGCAATAAATGCTGGCCAGTCAATGACACCCATGCCTCATAAATGAGACAGAAGTGCAAAAAATAGAAATTTATTTTCCATCTTCACTGAAAATAATTTTAGGAAATCAACTGAGCAGCAACTAACAAAGAATAAAGAACAAAGAAAATTACAGCACAGGAATAGGTCCTTCAGTCCTCCAAGCATGTACCGACTGGACTAAAACCGCCTACCCTTCCGGGGACCATGTCCCTCTATTTCCAACCTATTCATATATTTGCCAAGGTGCCCCTTAAAAGTCACTACCGTATCCGCTTCCACTACTTTCTCCAGCAACGAGTTCCAGGCACCCACTACTCTCTGCGTAAAAAGTCTGCCTCGTACATCTCCTTTAAACATTGCACCTCGCACCTTAAACCTGTGCCCTCTAGTAATTGACTCTTCCACCCTGGAAAAAAGCACCTGACTATCCATACTGTCCATGCCTCTCATAATCTTGTAGACTTCTATCAGGTCGCCATCAATTCTCCAATGTCCCCTCATAGCTAATGCCCTCCATACAAGGCAACATCCTGGTAAATCTTTTCTGTACCCTCTCCAAAGCCTCCATATCCTTCTGATAATGTGGTGACCAGAATTGAACACTATATTCCAAGTGTGACCTAACTAAGGTTCAATAAAGCTGCAACATGACTTGCCAATTTTTAAGCTCAGTGTCCCGGCTGATGAAGGCAAGCATGCCATATGCCTTCTTGACCACCTTCTCAACCTGCATTGCCATTTTCAGTGATCTGTGTACCTGTACATCCAGATCCCTCTGCCTATCAATACGCTTAAGGGTTCTGCCATTTACTGTATATTTCCTATCTGTAGTAGACTTTCCAAAATGCATTCCTTTCATTTGTCCGGATTAAACTCCATCTGCCATCTCTCTAACCAAGTCTCCAACTGATCTATATCCTGCTGTATCTTCTGATGGTCCTCGTCGCTAACCGCAAATCCACCAACCTTTGTGTCGCCCACAAACTTACTAATCAAACCAGTTACATTTTCCTACAAATCATTTATATATATTACAAACAGGAAAGGTCCCAGCACTGATCCCTGAGGAACACCACTTGCCACAGCCCTCCATTCAGAAATGCACCCTTCCACTGCTACCCTCTGTTTTCTTTGACCGAGCCAGTTTTGTATCCACCTTGCCAGCTCACCTCTGATCCCATGCAACTTCACCTTCTGCATCAATCAAGTGCCTGAAACTAACATGGTGGGAGATAGTTAGAACCGTTTAAGCTGACCGGGGTGACCCTCAAAGTCAGCCCCTTCCCTCCAGCACAACCCCCACTTCCCCCAGTTAGTCACAGAGAGATTTTAAACAGGCCATTTGCTCCCCCTCGCGGGACACTTGGCACGGATCTCAACTTGGAACTGACTACCTATTCAGTGGGCCATCAGGATTCCAGCTAGTGGTGAGCAGGGCTGGGGAAATCTCCCTCACACTCCCACCTTTAGGCTATTCAGATCAACTGGGGACACTTGACTGCTATCTTCTTAAATCGTTACAAACTTATTTCGGAATTTTCAAACCTGAGTATTCCAACCACAAATACATTTCATTTTTAGAAAGAGACAATACTATAGAGAATGAATTAACTTGCGGATAGCTATTTTTATGATAGCTAATATTTATAAAGTGACAATTGATGACCATGAATTTCCATTGAGCAATGTATTCAAGGCATTTGTGCAACAATGCAAATCGGAGGCATTTGTCAATGTGTTTACACCATTCCTGCATTGCACCTGGGAATTAAACACAGAATTTGTTTGTTCTGTGTATGTCAGCCAGAAAAACCCACATACTTGTGTCTATAATAGATCCTATTAATAAAATCAATGATTTCTACAGCATAGGGGAACAGAGTTTCCCAATCTGAAACTGCTGAACTCAATATTGAGTCTGAACGGCTGTAAGGTATTTGATCGAGAAAATGCTCTGAGACAATAAAATCTATCCACCATTATGTTTTATTTTCCTTCCATGTTTCACTTATTTAAAATTATTTTCAGACAGTAACACACCTGCTCCAGCAATATCTTTTGTTTCGCTCCTTGTTCCATCACCATTCTCTTTGGACTTGTGACTCTTCTATCATTCCATCTGCCCTGTCTTTTACCCTATCACATGTCTTCCCTTTGCCTTTGTACCACTAACCCTTGGCCTTAAACTTGTTCTTAAACATTTCTAACTTTTCCCTGCTCTGATGAATATTATTTAAATGGAGAAAGACTGTAGAAAGCTGCAGTGCAGAGGAATAGGAGGGCCCTCGTGCATAAATCACAAAAAACCAACATGCAAGTTCAGTCATAGTGAAGCCAAATGGAACGTTGGCTTTCATTTCAAAGGGATTGGAGTATAAATACGGAGAAGTCTTGCTAAAAGTTGTACTAGGTTGATCTTTCTCTACACCCTAGCTATGACTGTAACACTACATTCAGCACTCTCTCCTTTCCTTTTCTGTCTGTATAGCACGCAATACTTTTGACTGTATACTAATACATGTGGCAATAATAACTCAAATCATGTCAACTATACAAGCACCAGTCAGACCACATCTGGACTACTGTGAACAGTTTTGGACCCCTTATCTAAGGAAAGGTAAACTGGCATTGGAAGCAGTCCAGAGAATGTTCACTGGGCTAATGCCGGGTGTGGAAGGATTGTCTTATGAGGAGAGATTGAGCAGATTGGGCCTGCATTCATTAGAGTTTAATTCTTGACAGGGTAAATGCTGGGAGATTGTTTTCATTATGGGAGGGTCTATGACCAGGGAGCAGAGTAAGTAGTCGCCCATTTAAGTTCGAGGTAAGGAGGATTTTCTTGTCTCTAAAGGGAGTGAATCTGTGAAATTTTTTACCCAGCTGCAGAGGCTGGGTTGTCAAGTATGCTTAAGACTGAGATAGACAGATTTTTAACCAGTAAGGGAATTCAGGGTTACGGGGATAAGGCGGGAGAGTGGAGTTGAGAGTTATCATATTAAATCCATCATGATCTCATTGAATAGTGAAGCAAACTTGATGGGCCAAATGACCTACTTCTGCTCCTATGTTTTATGACCTTCTGAAAGGCCATTGACCTGAAACTTTTGCCAGTATTTTACGACCTCACTTGGGCAAGGTTCGTAAAATCCCTTCCGAGGCCAGAGGAAAATGTTGTCACGTTGTGGTAAAATCCCGGTCATTAGCTCTGCTTCTTTCTCCACAGATGCCACAACTTGCTGAGTATTTCCAGAATTTACTGTTTCTATTAGAGCTTAAAACTTTATTTTTCTACCGGCTTCGTTCTGTGTAGTCAATATTAACCTACTCCAGGTGGGAGCATGAAATGGCCATCATTAAGTTGCAGCTAACTCAGAGTCTTTTCACTCACACTGCTGTCTCACTTTGGTCCTGTTTATTGAACATTGGCATAGCTAAGTGCAAAATGCAGCTGGCATTCATTCAAGTAACCGTGCTGCTTTTTCATTCTAGTGCTTCTTCAGCAAAATGAGTAGCTTTATTGCTCCTTACGTTTCAAAGTTGCAAGCCAAAGCAGACGATGGAACTTCCATTTGTCAAAGGTAACCGACCGTTATTCAATTCTAAACATATATCCATTCTAGAAATAGTTGAGAGCGCGCGATAATTGATTCAGAAGAGAGCAGACTATCCCACTTAGATAGTTTCAGCTTCTTCATAAACCATTTACCTGTCAAAAACCCAAATGTCGGTGCAAAGGCAAGGTAATTATTTTAATCGGTTACATTAATAACTATATACAGTTTATAATGTATAAACATCAAGTTAGAAGCCACCACCAGAGCAGAGAAAGATTATCTTATACATTCAGTTAAAATAAGTCCAAACACAGGATTTTCTGATGATAGCACAGTCAACATTGAAAGATACAGGAAGCTATTTTTAATCGAGAAGCATTCTAACCTGTATGTGAAACACACACACTGTTTATAGGATCGCAATTCTGCAATGCTTGGTTCTCTGTGGCATGTCATCAAAAGCTATCAGACTGGCATATGGAATTCTAAATATACTTTTCAGCATCTTGTTGCAACACTGAAAATCCTTAAGGGTTTGAACAGGGTAGATGCTGGAAAGATGTTTCTGCCAATTGGGAAGACTAGAACAAGGAAATTAAAGTCTCAGAGTAAATGGTTAGCCATTTAGGATTGAGATGTAGAAAAATGTCTTTAGTCGAAAGATTTGGAGTTTTTTACCACAGAAAGATGTGGATGTTCAGGTCATTAAGTGTATTCAAGATAGAGGTTGATAGATTTTTGGGTACTAGGGCAATTAAAGAACATGAGGATAGTTGTGGAAAGTTGAAATAAGGTAGAATGCAAAGGAATCTCTAAGGAGTGATTGGCCTTTTCCAACTGCTCTTAATTTTGTTCTTAAGGCTATTCAGCCTAGCGTGCTAGTGACATCAATTCAAATTTCATTAAAATGTCAAATAAAATATAAAAATAAGTTTTAAAGTTTATTTATTAGTGTCACAAGAAGGCCTACATTCACACTGCAATGAAGTTACTGTGAAATCCCCTAGTCGCCACACTCCGGCACCTGTTCGGGTACACTGAGGGAGAATTTAGCATGGCCAATGCACCTAACCAGCACGCCTTTCCTGTGGGAGGAAACTGGAGAACCCAGAGAAAACCCATGCAGTCACGGGGAGAATGTGCAGACTGCACAGACAGTGACCTAAGTCAGGAATCAAACCTGGGTCCTTGGCGCTGGGAGGCAGCTAACCACTGTGCCATCAGAATATCTGGAATGAGAGGAAAATTATGATTTTTCTTCATATTTTTGATATATGTACATAAATACTGTGTGATGCCAAGCTGATGTTTCGCACTGACATTATTTTGTCTGTTTTGGATTCCATTATTAAGAAGATAAATACAGATAGCAATAGCTATGAGTTTGTTCAGAAGGTTGCAGTTATTTTAGTAACTCCTTTCCCACTCCTGCTTGCCAATCCTATCAGTCTCTTATTGATTTTTGACTCAATTCAATTTGCTCACTCTTTATATATATCCCCCAGAAAAAAGCCCTGAGAAGAACAAGATCAGAGGCTCAGTCCAGTTGCTTTGACCTTACAGTGTGTACCAGAACAAGGAAATGATCTGGCAATTACCCAACACTAAGAAACTATTGCGCTGAGCATCCAGTGATAGGCGTTCAGAGGGAGAAAGATAAATTAAGTTATCACAAATAACAAAATTAGAAAAAAAACGATACTGCAATTCTGAAATTTGAACAGAAAACACTGTAGAGGGAGAACAATTCATGGATTTTAACTCTACAATGTGCTGGGTACAGGGGTAGTGGTATTGTCACTGGAGGGGAAGAAAGTGCAAAACCCAATCATCAAATTACAATATGATTTCTGGGTTTCTCCAGCCGTGTTGTTTTTTAACTCTGTTATGGGATGTGGGCATCGCTGACAAGGCCAGCAGTTGTTGGCTATCCCTAGTTGGCCTTGAACCGAAAGGCTTGCTAGATTATTTCAGAGGGCAATTAAGAGTCAACCACAGTATGATGGGTCTAGAGTCACATGGAGGCCAGACCAGGTGAGGATGGTCAAGTCCCTTCTCCCAAAGACATTCATGGGTTTTAATGATGATCACTGATAGCTTCAAGACAATCGGTTGTCACCATTACTGAGACCAATTTGACCATTGTGGCGGCACAGCAGCACAGTGGTTAGCACTGCTGCCTCATGATGACAGAGATCTGGGTTCAATTCCTGCCTTGGGTCACTGTCTGTGCAGAGTCTGCACGTTCTCCCCGTGTCTGCATGGGTTTCCTCCAGATGCTCCGGTTTCTTCTCACAGTCTGAAAGACATACTGGTTAGGTGCATTAGCAAAGTTAAATTCTCCCTCAGTGTACCCAAACAGATGCTGGAGTGTGGCATTACAGACATTCTTTAAAGAATTCAGGTCCTTATATGTGTGAGCCGGTTTTTTTCTGTATTTGTGGTGTCTGCTGGTTCCTGAGGTGACGTTGCCTCTCTAGGGAATGTTGTTACCTCTCTGGGGAATCTTACTGATCTGCTGCATTTGTTGGGGAGCAGTGGACCTCCACAATTGACAGTGGTTGAGTTGGTGAAGCCAAATCTTCCACATCAGCTGTGTGCTGTGAGGGAACAGCTTCTCCAGTTACATCTATATGGTCACGATGATAGATCTGGTCATTCACTTTCACCATGACTGATTGAGGTGGCAACTTCTCTACACAGCTCCCAGGTTGACACATGGACTGACTTTTGTTGAGAGCTTTGTATGGTTGCACTCTAACCGGCTGTCCAACTCTCAGCTCTGTCAATATGGCAGTTGTATCAAAGTGGAATTTGGCTTTTTGCTATTTCATTTTGAATTTGTCACTCAACCCTGTTATCACTTCTAGCTTCAGTAGCTTTTTGCTATTGGAAGAGTAGCCTGCGCACAATATATCATCCACTAGGCTGGAATATTTTCCATGCCTTCAGTAGCTGTGTTTCTCTACTGGAACAGTGTGTGTTGGAGCCTACGAGGGAGCGAGCTATCTTGGATCTGGTGTTATGTAATGAGGCGGGTAGAATTAGGGACCTTGTGGTGAAGGATCCTCTTGGGGAGAGTGATCATTGTATGGTGGAGTTTCTGGTGCAGATGGAGGAGGAGAAAGTGGGTTCCCGGACACGCGTCCTTTGTTTGAACAGAGGGGAGTACGGTAGGATGAGAGAAGAATTGGCGAATGTGGACTGGGGGAGCGCGTTGGAAGGTAGGTCTGCTGAGGAGCAGTGGAGGATCTTTAAGGAGATCTTTCTTGGTGCTCAGCGGAAATTTATTCCGATGGTCAAAAAGGACAGTAGGAGGAGAGGTAATAAGCCGTGGATAATGAAGGAGGTGAAGGAAAGTGTTAAATTAAAAGCAGAGGCGTTTAGAGTAGCTAAGAGTAGTGGGCGAGAAGAGGATTGGGAGAGGTTTAAATGTCAACAAAGATTGACAAAGAAGTTGATAAAGAAGGGCAGGAGAAACTATGAAGCTGGGCTAGCGTTTAATATAAAAAAGGATAGCAAGAGTTTTTATAAATATATAAAAAGGAAGAGGCTGGCTAGGGTGAACATTGGTCCCTTAGAGGATAAGAAGGGGGACTTAGTGGTAGGGGATGGGGATATGGCTGAGGTCCTGAATAACTTTTTTGTTTCTGTCTTCACGGAGGAGGACGTGAATAATTTGCCAGGTGTTAGAGATGGAAAGGTGGTAGGACTGGAGGGTCTTAATGACATTACTGTTACGAGAGAGGCGGTGCTCGACAGACTGGAGGGGCTGATTGTGGACAAGTCGCCAGGACCGGATGGAATGCATCCAAGGGTTCTGAAAGAAATGGCGGAGGTGATAGTGGATGCCTTGGTGGTTATTTTCCAGACGTCGCTGGATTCCGGGGAAGTGCCGGAAGATTGGAAAGCGGCTAATGTTACGCCGTTGTTTAAGAAGGGTGCCAGGCAAAAGGCAGGGAATTATAGGCCGGTTAGTTTAACGTCTGTTGTAGGTAAAATGTTAGAATCCGTCATCAAGGAGGAAATAGCGAGGCATTTTGAGAGGAATTGCTTGATAGAGCAGACGCAGCACGGTTTCATTAAAGGGAAGTCGTGTCTGACAAATTTACTGGAGTTCTATGAGGATGTGTCTAGGGCGGTGGATAGAGGAGAGCCGGTGGATGTGGTCTTTCTTGATTTTCAGAAGGCGTTTGACAAGGTACCTCACAAGAGGTTATTGCAGAAGGTCAGGGGACATGGAGTTGGGGGTAGGGTGTTAGCGTGGATAGAGGATTGGTTGTCAAATAAGAGGCCGAGAGTGGGGGTCAATGGGTGCTATTCAGATTGGCGGATGGTGACTAATGGAGTGCCCCAGGGGTCGGTGCTGGGGCCTCAGCTATTTACCATTTATATAGATGATCTGGAGGAGGGAACCGAGTGTAGGGTGTCGAAATTTGCTGATGACACCAAGATTGGTGGAACGGCAAATTGTGCAGAGGGTGTGGAGAGTCTACAGAAGGATCTAGATAGGCTGGGCAAATGGGCCAGGAAATGGCAAATGGAATTTAATGTTGGCAAGTGCGAGGTGGTCCACTTTGGTAGGAATAATGGTAGGAAGGATTATTACTTACGTGGCGAAAAACTGCAGCAGGCAACGGTGCAGAGGGACCTTGGGGTCCTTGTGCATGAGTCGCAAAAACCCAGCTTGCAGGTGCAGCAGGTGGTCAGGAAGGCGAATGGGATGCTGGCCTTCATAGCAAGGGGGATTGAATATAAAAGTAGGGAGGTCTTGCTGCGGCTGTATAGGGCATTGGTGAGGTCGCAGCTGGAGTACTGTGTGCAGTTTTGGGCGCCGTACTTACGCAAGGATATTTTGGCCTTGGAGGGAGTGCAGAGGAGGTTTACTAGGCTGATGCCGGAGTTGAGGGGGTTGAGCTATGAGGAGAGGCTGAATAAACTAGGCTTGTACTCGTTAGAGTTTAGAAGAATGAGGGGAGATCTCATTGAGACATATAAGATGATGAATGGGATGGATAGGATAGAGGTGGAGAGACTCTTCCCGCTCAGAAAGGACAGTAGGACTAGGGGGCACAGCCTCAAGATAAAGAGGGGGGCGGTTTAGAACGGAGTTGAGGAGGAACTTCTTCACTCAAAGGGTGGTGAATCTCTGGAATTCTCTGCCCGTTGAAGTGGTGGAGGCTACCTCGCTAAATATTTTTAAGACGCGGGTTGATGGGTTTTTGATAAGCGAGGGGATTAAGGGTTATGGGGAGAGGGCGGGAATGTGGAACTGAGCCACGACAGATCAGCCATGATCTTATTGAATGGCAGGGCAGGCTCGAAGGGCTAGATGGCCTACTCCTGCTCCTATTTCTCATGTTCTTATGTTCTTATGTTCTAACTATGCTTTAGCACACATCAGTGCTGGATCCAGATGATGTTTTGATGATCCCTGTGGCAATTTCCACTATTGCGTCTGCTTTTACATTTGACTGATAGTGCTTTGGAGATGACGTGTAATATTAAATCTCATTGTCATCAGGAGGTGCCTGAATCCTTCACCGTGCACTGAGGGCCATATTCACTCACCACAAAGTTCAAAATGCCATGATGACTGAAGCCTCACAACGCCAGATTAAAGTCCAACAGGATTATTTGGAATCGCGAGCTTTCGGAGCACTGCTCCTTCAATGGTGAGTGGAGAGATAGGTTTCACAAACACAGCATATATAGTCAAAGATATTTGTTGTGAGACTTCCTACTGTGCCCACGCCAGTCCAAGGCCAGCATTTCCACATGATGAGTGAAGTGTGCTTTCAGACATTCTATGATCTCACTAATAGTTATTGATGTTATCTTGACTAATTTGTTGTTATCAACTGTGATAATCAGTGCAACTGAGAATGAAGAGATCTATTTCAACCTTCATCATTGTAAATAGTATCACAACACCAAGTTAAAGTCCAACAGGTTTATTTGGTAGCACAAGCTTTTGGAGTGCTGCCCCTTCATCAGATGAGTGCCAAAGTCAACATTTTCTGAGGAGAGTTCCAGTCGCTCTCAAGTCCAATGTGAAAGACAGGATGGAGGAGCTCTATGGAAATAATCAAGGAAGTGACTACTCTTATAGACTGGATTAGCCGCATGGTAACAGCAGTGAAACGACCTGGAAAGCTGAGAGTGTGCGTCGATCCAAAGGACCTTAATAAAGCTTTGAACTGATCTCGCTACCTTATGCCAAACATTGAAGACATTCTGCCACAATTTGCCAAGGCAAAGGTCTTTGCTATTCTAGATGCAAAGGATGGCTACTGGCAAGGAAAGTTGGAAGAAAGCAGCAGTTTTCTGACTACATTCTGAATGTCATTTGGGAGGTACAGATGGTTGCACATGCTGTTTGGCACTCCTACTGCTCGAGAACAGTATCAGTGCAGCCAATGCAAAATAGGTAATGATCTTCCAGGAGTGGTCCTCACCTGACGAAGGAGCAGCGTTCCGAAAGCTTGTGCTACCAAGTAAACCTGTTGGACTTTAACCTGGTGTTGTGAGACTATTTACTGTGCCTACCCCAGTCCAACACCGGCAACTCCACATCATGGCAACCTTCAACAAGGTCTGTCTGGGATGTCATGAGTCATGAGTTGAACAAGTGGGCCAAAGGGCCTGTTTCCATGCTGGAAACCTCTATGAGCAGCTCTTTAGCTTGCCTAGATTGATGTTCATCACAAGCACTGCACTGGCTGATGTGGCCATTAATCTCATTGCTCAACTTTGGCCAGTAATGCACTTTTCTTGCCTTTCTCAAGCTGGAGAATACATTTCTGTTAACACGTGACAATAATAAATCAAATCAAATGGACTCGATTCCTCTTGCCTTGCACAATCATACTTCAGCATCTCCTTTTTGATCTCCTCAAGGATAATAATCCCAGTCTGTGATACAAAATATCATTTTGAGCGATCATTTCATCTCTGTACACCCAAAATGCTCTTCTAGCAACAGCTGCCTGTTTGCTGGCTTCGGGCCATCCTAGCATCGCAACTTGTTGCTTAGAGTCCCATCCTATTGTGTGGTTTGCTTGATCGGAGCAAGACCTTGACTGTCAGATTCAATGTCTTTGTTTGGCTGATGACTTCCTGAGCATGTTGCGCTGAATCTGGAAGATTTCACACTCTGTACAAAAATCATCAACTTCCTTCTAAGGGAATGCACCTCTGGGCAGTATATTGGCAATGTACATCTGCTGCCCTTGTTTGTACTTCACTTTCAAATGACATCTCTGCAAATGAAATAATACCCTCGGCAGGTGCTTTGGAGCAGATAGGAGCAGTTTTAAAAATTTGGAACTGCTTGCGGTCAGACTCTAATATCACTTCAGGTGGAATTTTGCAACCTTCCCACTGGCATGATCTTCCAGTCCTGCCGAAGTTAATGGAGTTTTGAACAGCTTGCCACATTCTCCAGCTCCACCCCCACCACGACAAGGCTGTAAAATTCCACCCTTTGTCTCTCCCAAACAGATACTGGTTAAAATGCTCACTGAGATGAGGAGGAATTTCTTCAGCCAGAGGGTGGCAAATCTGTGGAGTTCATTGCTGCTGACGCCTGTGGAGGCCAGGTCATGGATTGTCTTTAAGACAGAGATAGACAAGGCCTTGATTGGCAAGGGGATCAAACGTTTCAGGGAAAAGGCAGAGAATGGCGTTGAGAAACCATGATTAAATGGCAGAGCACACTCAATGGGTCAAATGGCCTAATTATGCTCCTTTATCTTATGGAACTTATAAGCAAAGACAATAGCTGGGTTCTCTCACTCAATCCGTGTGTAGGTTGCATCAACGCTCTGGTTCCAAACACAACCGATTGTCCTTACTGCACGAGGGTTGCTCCAAGTCTTGCCTCCCTGGCATCACACTGCAGAATGACTTTGTATTGACGTTATCATACCTGAGCAACGGTGTTGTTGCCATTCACTAGTTGTTTGATGTGAGTGAAAGCTGCTCCTTGTTCTGTGCTCCAATAAATTGACCATCCTTAGCACTGAGCTTGTGTATAGATTCACACTGAGGTCAAATTAAACAAGAACTTGGCCAGGTCATTCACAAATCCAACAGATCATTGAATCACCTTCACAGCTGTTGGTTGCTGAATCTCTGCCATGGCTCACACCTTCTCAGGATTTGGATGCTGTCCTTTCACTGTCAGTACATGAGCTACATAGGGCAGCATTGTGGCACAGCGGTTAACACTGCTGCCTCACAACGCCAGCGATGCAGATTCAATTCCAGCCTCGGGTCACTGCCTGTGTGCAGTTTGCATGTTCTCCCCATGTTTGCACTGATTTCCTCTGTGTGATCTGGTTTCCTCCCACAGTCTAAAGATATGCAGGTTAGGTTTATTGGCCAGGTGAAATTGTTCTTTAATGTCAGGGGGATTAGCAGGGTAAATATGTAGAGTTACGGGGAATGGGCTTGTTTGGGACTGTTGTCGGTGTGGACTCGATGGGCTGAATGGCCTCTTCCTGCACTGTAGGGATTCTAAATTCTAAGATTCTATACTTCAGTCAGCCTCAGCTGTTCTTTTCTCATCCAGTTTCATTTAGCGAGCTCTCTCTAGCAATCTCACTAGTTTTTGATCACCATTTGCGGTGGCTTCTTCCACCTTACGTCTACAACCGTAGACAAGTACATCATCTGTGATTACTCCCACTCCTGGAAGATCATTAACTATTTTGCGTTGACTGCACTGATACTGTTCTCGAGCAGTAGGAGTGCCAAACAGCATGTGCAACCATCTGTACCTCTCAAATGACATCCAGAATGCAGTCAGAAAATTGTTGCTTTCATCCAATTTCCCTTGCCAGTAGCCATCCTTTGCATCTAGAATAGCAAAGATCTTTGCCTTGGCAAATTGTGACAGAACGTCTTCAATGTTTGGCATAAGGTAGCGAGATCAATTCAAAGTTTTATTAAGGTCCTTTGGATCGACGCATACTCAGCTTTCTGGGCTGTTTCACTGCTGTTACCATGTGGCTAACCCAGTCAAAAAAAGTTGTCACTTCCTTGATTACTTCCATAGAGCTCCTTCATCTTGTCTTTCACATTGGACTTGAGGGCGACTGGAACTCTCCTCAGAAGGTGTTGACTTTGACTCATTCTCATTTGAATCACTCTCATTGACTTTGAGGTGATGGTTACCAGGAAGGCATTAATGACCTGTGAAAACATTTATGTAATCTGTGACAAGTATCTAGTATCATTTATCCAGTATCTAGTTCATGGTTCATGTTAACTCTTTAGAGGTAAAGTTTAGTTCTGGGGCGAATGTTGCTGATTCTGTAACTAAATTGCTGGTCTTTGGAGATTGCCAGAACATTTAAAAGAAAATACCAGGTCAGAAGGTTCCCCATGTTTATTTAATAGGTTCAGAATGGAAGTGGTGGAGCCAGTAAATAGCAGATGGGATTACTGAACTGGATAACTGGGGCTGTGCTGTCTATGTTCCTTGCAAAGTTTATTCATTAGTGTCACAAGAAGGCGAAGATTAACAGTGCAATGAAGTTACTGTGAAAATCCCCTAGTCACCACACTTTGGCGCATGTTCGGGTACACTAAGGGAGAATTTAGCACAGCCAATCCACATAACCAGCACATCTGAGGGAGGAAACCAGAGCACCCGGAGGAAGCATGTGCAAATACGGGGAGAATGTGCAAACTCCACACAGACAGTGACCCAAGCCGGGAATCAAACCCGGGTCCCTGGAGCTCTGAGGCAGCAGTGCTAACCATAGTGGCACTGTGCCTCAAAGAAGTGCAGTCCAGAGAAACGTCTCAATTTGGTGTTACAGCTAAATTAGCTCAAATCATTCAGTGAACCGTGAAAGTCAGCATCGCCGTGGGGATTTATGGAGATTAAAAGGGTGTTCTTGTTTCAGTTGATCTAAGTATTTGACAGCAGGGAAAGAGGCTGGATACTGAAATGTTTCTGCTGCTAGCAAGTACCAGGCAGTGAAGATTCAGAGAAACCGCGGGATTATCAGTTAGTTACAGCTTTGAACTTGTGTGATTTGCAGCTCGCAGACAAGCAGTGGGATCTCTTTGATGCAGTTCGGGCTCAGGCGATGTCCAGGGCAGGGCAACATAAGATTGTTTGTTTGTTCCTTGCTGGATGAGGTTAGGGCTAGAAAACTTTCAGGTGAGCTGAGAAGATGGCAGAAGGTGACTGGTTCCATGAAAGACAGTTAGGGCTCAGATAAGCCCTGAAAGCCATTTATATCTTGGTGCAGCCGGGGCACTGGAGTTTGGAGAATCCCAGAAACTGAAGCAGCTTGGTCAAGCAAGGGATCTGCAAAAGGCGGGGCATTTTTCCGTAAATTAAAGATGAGAATGAAGCTTTGTGAATCCCATGGATAAAAGATGAGTACCTAGCAGTCATTGAGGCAGTCCAAGTCAAAGCAGTTCTGAGGCAATTCAGGGGCCAGATCTTCACAAGTGAATAGTTGAAATCTCTCATGAGGGAGACCGAGGGCCCGATTCTCCCATCATGACCCACAACTTTTCTGGCGGGTCCAGTCGGAAGAATTGTGTCGTTGGCTTTTTTCTGCGATTTGTGCGTGTGCCAGGAACGCATACGCGTCTCCCAGAGCCGGAGAACAGTCACAGTTGAGATGGCACTAGAAACCAGCGGGAAGGGAGGTAAGTCATTTGAATCCTTTCTATTTAAATATGTTTTGCATGTCATTATCGGGTCTGGCACGGAACTTGCCAGGCCCCAAAGAATCTCCCACCTCAGCAAGTATACTTCATTCCGACAGGGTTTAAAGTAGCCCCCCCCAGGTTTGGGAAACTAGCCGGAGACCCCATGAAATGAAGGGAGGCAGTGAGGGCCCCCCAGAGGAGCAGACAGTGGGGGGTGGTGTCCCTGGACATGGGCACCCTGGCAGTGCCAGCCTGCACCCCCTGGCACTGTCCGAGGGGCAAATTGCCCATGCTCGGGGGCACCTTGGCACCACCCTCCGGTCATCGGGCAGTGCAAAGGGGACGGGCCCTATTGTGAATGGGGCCTAGGGGTGTTTGGTGGGGTAGGCCATCCCGCTGCCACTCTGCATGGGGATTGGGTCTGGGATGGAGAGAGGCCAGTGATCAGGGCAGGCTGGGGGGTGATGCGTCAAGGGGTCCACTTCCTGGGGGGGCGCGGGGGTCTGACCACCAGAGGGGTCAGTTGCGGGGGGTGGGGGGGGCGCTGCCGGAGTGAGAGGGGTAGGGGGATTGCCACTGCTGGGGAGGTGGACTGGACATTGGGGTGGTCTTGTCGGGGGGGGCGGGGGGGGGGGGTCAGTGCTGCCTGGGAATTGATGTGGAGGCTGCAATTGGGCCTTGTGGGGAACTGGAGGGGAAGCACAGCGGGGGTCCTAGGCTGGTCAGCAACCAACAGATCAGGACCACTGCGCGTGCGCACAGTTCTAGATCTGTCAGACTCCGGCACAAATTAGGCCCTGTCCCCTTGGGTTTTTTATGATATTCACAATTATGACCTCTGCAGTGCACAGAGTGGGGAGATTCGAGTGTGAAACTGCATTGAAAAAACATTCATGATCTAGATCAGATTTCCCAACAATTCAGCACTTTTAGGAGAATCACTCCCAGAGTTTTAATGAGGTTTTGTAACTCATGGTGATCATTGACACCAGGACGGGTTGCTGAGAAATCCAGGGGATCAGTCTTGATCACATCTGTTATTTAATGTGCAATGTGGGGGTGTTTGACCACAATTTGCCTGTTAATTCATATTTATCTCATGTTAATTCTAAATGTTAGTGTTTACAATAGATTCTTATTCTGCTAACTTGTTACAGATGAGTTTATTTTATTGATTTAAAACTGTGGGTTCCTTTTCTTGGTAAGTACCTGGGATTTCAAATTCTGTCTATTTTAAACAAAAGGTTGCTGGTGCCTAACTGGTTTGTAACAAATTTGTTAGGATCTGTTCAGCAATCGATGGCTGAGTGTCGCACAAAACACTGTGAACCTCTTCTGGTATGTGAAGGGTTATCAGTCTAGGATTTGGATTTGTTTCAGCTGAGCTGACCCTCAGCTTAGTTTGTCTTGTGATGAGCATCGTTCAATTGTACAGTATCCCCTTTACCTTCGGCAGCTTCGTCTTTGCCTTGAGCAAATTCACCCAACTCTGCAAAGCTCATGATTTTGTATGTTGCATCGGTGTCTATCTGGCATGTCCACATTGACCTGATACTCACCTTTTACAGTCATCAGGTAGGATTTCCCAGCCGCACTCGCCCTAAGACCGAGGTCAACAGGCCATTGCATGGCCCGCCCTCACCCGCTACGATTCCCTTGGCAGGTGGGATGGGAAAATTCTGCCCATTAGTTCAACAATAACAAACCACTTTTTATCCTCGACCTGATAATGCCAACCTCTAGTGTGTAGGGTGATTCAGCTAATCATCAGGCACAGTGGTTAGCACTGCTGCCTCACAGCACTAGGGACCCAGGTTCGATTCCCGGCTCAGGTCACTGTCTGTGCAGAGTCTGCACATGCTCCCTCTATCTGCGTGGGTTTCCTCCGGGTGCTCTGGTTTCCTCACACAGTCCAAAAGACGTACTGGTTAGGTGCATTGGCCATGCTAAATTCTCCCTCAGTGTACCCAGATAGGTGCCGGGTGTGGCAACTGGGGGAGTATTACAGTGACTTCATTGCAGTGTTAATGTAAGCCAACTAATAATAATAAACTATAAACAAATAAAGATATCTCATTAGCAACCACCTGGCTTGCTTTTCTCCTTTCCAGCAAGACACTTGTGTGTAGAGTGTTCCAGCTTCTTGTGCTTAGAGCATCATTTTCCCCAAGCCCGGCATGTATCTTTCTCATTCTTGTGGTGTTCTCCGCTGTATTTACATTGAGTACTCTGGTCTTCATCTTTTTGCTGGCCTTTCTGCAAGTTGTCCTTCCTTTCAATCATTGTCTTGTGCTTGAAAGGCCTGAACTGTCTCTCAGCAGAATGCAAAGCCTCGTCAGTTCTCCCCATCAATATTCTTCAACTAATGATTAGCCACCTCAGAGCTTCTGCACAGGTCAATAGTTTTCTTGAGACTAAGTTTCTCTTCTTTCAGCAGATGTGCTCTCACCGCAGGATTTCTTGTTCCTAAAACAATCCTAATCTCTGATGAGATCACCTGTCAGTTGCCCAAACTCATAAGATTTATCCAGTCCATCAGTGTAGTCACATACTGATCAATATGCTCACTCCCTACCTGAACTCTAGTGTGATGCAGAATATTCATAACTAACATTTGTAAAAGGTTCAAGGTGGGTCTCAGGGCTTTTCTATTCTTCAGTGAGGCCGAGGGCACAATACAGGTTATAGCACTCGTTCCCCAGCACTGATAACGGAAGTCCCACACTTTTTTATTCTGGCTTCTTGTTCAACGCTATTGACAGTCTCATTCTTCTGCCCTTAAGACTGGAAGAATTTCCAACCCACTCTCAAATCTCCTTCCATCCCCACAGGAACAGGTACAGGAATATTCAAAGCCATAATGACTCAACCAGCAGTCGATGTCCTGTACAAAGTGGCAAACTGAAATTTTAATTGTTCTCTGCTGTTTTTCACAGCTACTGGTATTGGTACAGCTATCAAAATCCACTCTATCTCAGCTATAGACCATAGGACCAAAAGACATGGGAGCAGGCCGCTCAGCCCATCGGGTCTACTCCACCATTCAATGAGATCATGACTGATCTGATGTGATTATCCTCAAA
This sequence comes from Carcharhinus amblyrhynchos, assembly GCF_965287045.1. NCBI lineage: Eukaryota > Metazoa > Chordata > Chondrichthyes > Carcharhiniformes > Carcharhinidae > Carcharhinus > Carcharhinus amblyrhynchos. The sequence continues at coordinate 27,544,195 of NC_137337.1, forward strand.
TCCACTTCCCCGCGTTATCCACTTAACCATTGATTCCCTTTCTGATTAAAAATCTTGTCTGTGAGTCATGTAGAGTGGCAACTGCCCATACCTTCATTTACATAAACATGACATCAGAGACAGGGTTTTACTGCCTTGTTCAATTGAAATTGGAAATTCCCGCTTGAGGTCAACAGACATTTCTGTTGTCTGTCTCTTGCCCACTCCAATTCCATGGTGTGCAAGATGGTAGAGTTCTGGCACAGATGTCATAGGGATATGGAAAGCCACAATGAAGCTCATAGAATCATAGAATCCTTGCAGTGCCGAAGGAGGCCATTTTGGCCCATTGAACCTGCATCAACAGCAATCTCACTTTGGCTCTATCCCCGTAGTCCCCATATTTATCCTGCTAATCCCCCGACTACAAAAGGTCGTGAATGTAGCCCAATCTATCATGCAAACGAGCCTTCCAGCCATTGACTCCATCTACACTTCCAGCTGCCTCGGCAAAGCAGCCAGCCTAATTAAGGACCCCACACATCCCGGACATTCTCTCTTCCACCTTCCTCCATCGGGAAAAAGATACAAAAGTTTGAGGTCACATTCCAACCGACTAAAGAACAGTTTCTTCCCTGCTGCTGTCAGATTTTTGAATGGACTTTCCTCGCATTAAGTTGACCTTTCTCTACACCCTCGCTATGACTATAACACTGCATTCTATACTCTCTCGTTTCTTTCTCTATGAACGGTATGTTTTGACTGTATAGCATGCAAGAAACAATATTTTTCACTGTATGTTAATACATGTGACAATAATAAATCAAATACTAAGGAACAATGTAGCCTAAACTACACATTTTTGAACTGTGGGAGGAAACCAGAGCACCCAGACGAAACCCCCACAGACACATGTAGAACGTGCAAACGCCACACAGACAGTCATGCAATGCTGGAATTGAACCTGTAACACTGGGGGATGTGAGGCAGCAGTGCTAACCACTGTGCTACTATACAAGGGTATTAATCCAAGTAGTGCTGAAGTGCACCCAGGTAGTACACTGACATTGACCAAGGTGTCCAATAAATTAGTGGCAATTGAATACTCCTGTTTACAGTACATCAGAAGACAGGATATAACAACCTTCCAATTTCATTGAAAGACTTCTTTCATCTGTTCACTTGAGTCTGAGAAAGAAGGATAGCAAAAAGTAACGCAAAAGAAAACACTTCCTGGAACTGAGTTCCCAATTCAGCCAGAATTCCATCGGAAATAGTAAGATTTAAATAGCTTAGATAGCACCTTTCATGACTTTAAGACAATGTATGCTTAAGGTATGTTTTGTCTGTTCAGCATGCAAGACACAATACTTTTCACTATATACTAATACATGTGACAATAATAAATCAAATCAAATCAATGCTGCCCTAAAGTGCTTTACAGCCAATAAAACACTTTTATAAGCAAAGTTACAGTTGTGACATAGGAAATGCTGCAGCCGTTTAGGACACAGCAAGATCCCACAAGTAGCGGATGTGATCGTCAAATCTGTTTCGTGATGTCGGTCAATGAATAAATATTGGGTGGGGGAACTGGGGTAAGCCACCCTGCTCTTCTTCAAGATAGTGCACTGGCATCTATCACACTCACTGACAGGGCAGTCTCAGCTGAAAGACAGGCGTGCAGCACTCTCTCACTGGGGCACTGAAGTGTCAGCCAGGATTATAGATTTAGTTATCTGGAGTGGGAAGCTGAAACCACAACCTTCTGATGCAGAAGCGAGAGTACCACCCACTGAGCCACTGTGAAAAATGATTAGAATGTCACCGGGTAATCATTTTTATTCCAACCGTTACCCGCAGTCTTAATTACTAACAAATTAATAAACTATCAGAAAAATTATAGGAAAGTTAATTTATAGTTAATCGATCAAATGGAGATCTGGACCACTAGTGGAAGAATACACGCTATAGTAAATCACAGGCAGCAAATGTGAGAAACCCTCCCTGTACAGCCCTGTGGACAGGACACAATTTACAGTTAATCTCCACCCTATGCCCCCTGCCTCTTCAGCTCTGATTTGCTGCTGTTAATCCTTAAACCAATCAACAAAGTGTGGTGGGTGGGGGGGAGAAAACTGTGACAGGAGACGATGTGATATTCAAGAAATGCTTGTTACCCACAAGACTTTGGGGAGAGGCGATACAGTGCATATTACTGACAGAGATAAGAGATGAGGCTGACTGCACTTGCCAAATCATGGAATCATACTGCACAGAATAGGGATCATTCAGCCTTTGTGCCTGCGTGAACTCCTTTCAGAGAATTCTCAACTGAGTCTCACTCCCCTGTTTGTAGCCATAGCCCTGCAATTTGGTTCTTTCAAAGTATATGTCTAATTTCCTTTTCAAAGTCACCACTCAAACTGCATCCTGCCGCTGCCCTTTCATGCAGTACTTTCCAGATCACAACAACTCATTGCATAAATGAATTTCTCCTCCTTCCCCCCTGGTTCTTTAGGCAATGATTTGGGTCCTCTGGCTATTTGCTGGTGTCACTCCAAATGTAAATGCAGCATTAGACTCTCTGGGTGCGGTTTTCTGGCCTCGCTTGACCCGAAATCGGAATATCCCACGCGAGGTCAACAGATCTTTGCCTAGTCCGCCTCTTGCCTGCTCTGATTCCCGTGGCAGGCTGTATCCATGTCTTGGGGAGTTTATTTTTTTAATTTATTTTTGTTTATTATATCACAAGTAAGCTTACATTAACAGTGCAATGAAGTTACTGTGACAATCCCCTGGTCCAACATCTATTCGGGTACACTGAGGGAGAATTTAGCATGGCCAATGCATCTGACCAGCACATCTTTCAGACTGTGGGATGAGACAGATGCATTTGGAGGAAACCCATGCAGACAAGGGGAAAACGGACAGCGTGCAGACTCCACACAGACAGCGACCCAAGCCGGGAATCGAACCCCAGTCCTTGGCACTGTGAGGCAACAATGTTAACCACGGTGCCACCGTGCTACCCAGGAAGAGATGTTAGCCATTTGTTTATTGTGATTGGTTTCTGATGAGTCTCTTTTCCTCTTCTTTCTCCCCCCATCCCTCTGAGTTTCAGTTCCCAGAAGCAGACAGTTTGCTGGTTTATAATCTGTGCCTTCTCTGCCCTCTAGTGGAAAAGACCTTTGGGAGTTTTTCATCCTGTGGAGTCCCTGAAATGCCTCTTGTCTCTTTATGACATGCATTTCCAGAGCCTAAAAATACATCATCAATGAAAGCAAAACCTCTGTGATCGCACTCCACACACCCAAATGGATGGCAATTGCTCCCTGTCAGCACTTGAATGGTTCGCAAAAGTAGCTTTTAATCCAATAAAATCATTGTGGAAAAAACAAAGCCATCAAATTGCATGAAATAAAAATTCAAATTATATTCCAAGCAGCTCCGTTCACTGAGGATATTTTCATCTGACAATGAGACTCAAGTGAAGATAGTAGTTGTCCTCAGACATCACAAAATAAGTTCCATTCCAGTGCAGCCTTCAAGTGAGGAAGCACTTCCATGATTAATATTTCACTGTGATTTAAACAGTCTCTGTCCTTGTGCTGCAATGTGACTACTGATTTACTTTTTATTATCTCAGGGGGTACATTAGGAGTAATGGAGAGGCAATCAAGTTCTGATGCTGGCATTTCATTCTGTTCCACGTCATGCCCTGTCCTTCCATCGCTTTGTTTGTACACAGCTAACAGATTGAAGCATTATCCTCGACAGTTGGTTCATCTTTAAAGAGTTCTACTACATTTTAAAGTTTTATTTATTTTATTACTGTTGCAAGTAGAAGATGGCCTCATGTTTATTCCCCGACTGTCTGTGTGGAGTTTGCACATTGTCCCCATGTCTGCATGGGTTTCCTCCGGGTGCTCCGGTTTTTTCCCATAGTCCAAAAATGTGCACGTTAGGTGGATTGGCCATGCTAAGCTGTCTCTTAGTGTCAGGGGGACTAGTTAGGGTAAATGCATGGAGTTATGGGGATAGGGTCTGGGTGGGATTGTGGTCGGTGCAGACTCAATGGGCCAAATGGCCTCCTTCTGCACTGTACAATTCTATGATTCTATGGTACTATCTCAAGACTATTAATCCAGAAACTCAGCTAATGTTCTGGGGACCGAGGTTCAAATCCTACCAAGGCAGAAGGCAGAATTTGAAGTCATTCAAAATTAATGAAATTAAGAATCTACTGATGACCATGAAACCATTGACAATTGTCAGAAAAACCCACCTGGTTCACTAATGCCCTTTAGTGAAGGAAATCTGCCGTTCTTACCTGGTCTGGCCTATATGTGATTTCAAAGCCACAACAGTTGACTCTCAACTCGCCTCTAAAATGACCTAGCAAGCCACTCAGTTGTGTCAATGAAGGGCAACTGCGGATAGGCAATAAATGCTGGCCAGTCTGCGATGCCCATGTCCCATGAATGAATAAAATAAAAGTAGGCTTGCATTAGTACTGCAAAGAAGTTACTCTGAAAATCCCCCAGATGCCACATTCCGGTGCCTGTTCGGGTACACTGAGGGAGAATTTAGCATGGCCAATGCACCTAATCCACACATCCTTGGAGTATGGGAGGAAACCAGAGCACCTGGAGGAAACCCACGCTGACACGGGGAGAACCTTTAGACTCCACACGGACAGTGACCCAAGGCCAGAATTGAACCCGGGTCCTTGGCGCTGTGCGGCAGCAGTGCTACCCATCTACCACCACACTGCCCATTTTCCTCAATATGTTCTACTTACAGGAGAAGCCAATATTTGATAAACTATCACGTCATGTTTAAAGGGGTAAGTGTCACTCTGTTACGAAAGGGGCAGAAGTGAACATTTCTGGCAACAGCACAGAACAATCTTAACCATTGCCAATAGAAGTTCCTCATCTAACATGTCAACAAGTCACATACCCCATGCAATTTTTATATCAGTCTCTTTTTGGAAGCCTCAGGGATTGATTTTCACTGACGAAAATTGTCAGCAATGGATGGTAAGATCTTGAAAATGGCATGGTTTGCTTTACTGCTCCATTAGTCCAGATGACCAATCTGAGGAAAATTGCATTGCTGCCAGGAACAGCTGACCTCTTTCTCATGGATATTGGAAACCCAATAACACATTTAAACAAAGCCCCAACTTTTAACATTTTTCATAAAATCATACAGTGCAGAAGAGGCTCTTCGGTCCATTAAGTCTTTACAGGTATGCAAGAAATACAAGACCTCTCACCTAATCCCATTTACCAACACTTTTCCTGATAAACAGGGTTCTTAATACTTGTAATTAGCCTTTTACTGCCAATAATTCATAGAATCCCTACAGTGCAGAAGGAGGCCATTCAGCCCATCAAGTCTGCACCAACTCTCTGACAAAGCATACAGGCTCACCACTCCCCCCCCCCTTGCCCTACATATGTAACCCCACACATATATCCCAATAATCCCCCTAACCTTTTTTTATTCATTCATGGTGTGTGGGAGTCATAGCTGAGTCAGCATTTATTGGCCCTCCCTGAGGACATTTAAGAGTCAACCGCATTGCTGTGGATCTAGAATCACACGTAGGCCAGACCAGGTAAGGATGACAGATTTCCTTCCCTAAAGGACATGAGTGAACCAGATGGGTTTTTACGCCAATTGACAATGGTTTCATGGTCTTCATTAGATTTTTAATTCCAAATTTTTTTTATTGAATTCAAGCCCGGGTCCCCACAGCATTGACCTGGGGCTCTGGATTACTAGTCCAGCAACAATACCAACGCACCACCCCATACACATATTTGGACACAATTTAGCATAGCCAATCCACCTAATCTGCACATCTTTGGAGTGTGGGAGGAAACCAGAGCACCGGAGTAAATTCACGCAGACACAGGGAAAATGTGCAAACTCCACACTGTCACCCAAGGACAGAATCGAACCTGGGTCCCTGGTGCTGTAAAGCAGTAGTGCTAACTACTGTTCCACTGTGCTATCCCACTGTCCTACTTAGATGTATCCTCTGCATTCTGGTGACCAGACATGGGCACAATATACTGATCTTTGGAGTAACCACTTCTTACTTCTGACCCCAACGCAACTGCTTTATACGTACCTACTGTTTCCTACCTTCCTGCCAAGTTGGTTTTTATTCAGTCTTCAAAAGACTAGTGCTAAGATCTTACAGTCCTGCCTATGGCATACCCCCACCATGGATTTCCCAGTGGCAAGGGGTGCACTCAGCAGGAAACCCCACTAATCCAAAGATGTGCGGGTTGGGTTGATTGGCCATGCTAAGAAATTGCCCCTTAGTGTCCAGGGATGCGTAGGTTAGAGGGATTAGTCAGTATAATATGTAGGGATATGGGGGTAGGGCCTGGGTGGGATTGTGTTCGGTGCAGACTCGATGGGCCGAAAGGCCTCTTTCTGCACTGTAGGATTCTATGATTCTATGATTAATAATGGCGGCACCGTAAAGCCCATCGCCAGCGAATGGCACACCGCCTCTGCTGCCACAAAGCAGGCTGCAGAAGGAGAGGAAAATCCCACCCTACAATTTTGAATTTAATATTCTTTAAAATTGAACTTTGTGAAGTGAATTATGGAAGTCTAGATACATCATATCTTAGGGTTTTCTACCATTCACTTGGGATGTCATTGCTTCATGTAATTCAAGGACATTTGACTGGTAGAAGTTTTCTTTCCTGAGACTTTCCTGTTGACTGTGGTTTACTCACTTGTTATCGGACAGATAATCCTCAACTTTACCACAATAATCAACTTTATTACGCTATGTCGCATTGAATTAAGGCTAGCAGGGGTCATTTTAACTTTGGCTGTGTAGTGATTGTCCCTTTAAGGACAACACAGCAGAAGAGGGTCATCTGGCTTGAGGGAGCAATCAGAGTGGGCAATCACACCAGGGGGTGGAGTCCTACCTTGGGCAGAAGACAGTCTGAAGACATGCAGCAGATATGTAGGGACTGAGGCAGCTAGGGGTCTGCCAGCCTCTGTAATTATAGCGGACTATGCAAAGGTCCATTGACCTCGGGCGGGATTTTCCAGCCTTGGGGTGAACACAGCTAGGAAAATCCCGCACTGACTGCTGTTTACAATGGTTGCTTAGTTCAATATCTCCCATTTTGCATCATTAGCCAAAGTTGCTTCCAACATATTGGCAGTTATCCATCAGTGGTTTTAAAAATGTCCACCATCCATAACACAATATTTCACATTTACTGATAGTGCTCCAGTATCTAGTGACCCCCACGTAACAACTATCGATGCCTCACTATATCTTCTCAAGCGTATTATTCTGCAATAAATATCAGGGCACTGATTTGTTTTGAAACGTGTTAGCCTGTTTAAAACTTCCAATTTAATTTTCACCAAACTATTTGAACTTAGTTCATTAATGTTCAAAAAAGGCATGCTTTTCATATAATTCATTGTGACTACTTGGGGATAATAATAATACATTAATTGTTTCAGTTTCATAGAGTCCCTACAGTGCAGAAAGAGGCTATTCAGCCCATCAAGTTTGCACCGACGTCAATCCCACCCAGGCCTATCTCTGCTTAGTTACCCTGCTAATCCCTCTAACCTATCACATCCCAGGACACTAAGCGGCAATTTAGCACGTCCATTCAACCTAACCCATACATCTTTGGACTGGGGGAGGAAACTGGAGCACCCGAAGGAAACCCACGCAGACATGGGGAGAACATGCAAACTCCACACAGACAGTGACCCAAGCCAGGAATTGAACCTGGGTCCCTGGAGCTGTGAGGCAGTAGTGCTAACCACTGTGCCACTGTGTCATCCACAATTACATTTGCCTATTCATGTATTTGTCAAGCCACCCCTTAAAAGTCATTATCGTATCTGCTTCCACTACTTATCCCGACAACGAGTTCCAGAGTGGGCCAGCCCTCTCCGCACTCACCACCCTCTTGTGTAAAAAAACTTTTAACACATTTCTTCCAGTTCCTATATTCATCCCCATGAATTCTCTTCTCCCTGTAGAATTTATAGGCTTTTCATGGTGTCCGCATCAACAATTTATGTATCTGGGTAGGAGAGCCTGAAAGAAGCTGTTAATCTTTAGGACTTTTTTTTGCCAACCTACAAATTCTCAAACCCATGGAATCCTGTTCAAATAGAGCACCATTATCATAACAACAAAATCAGTTATCCTATGGCACAACCTATCAATGCTAATTATTTGAAGAGAGTGAATGTACATTTAACAGCAAGAAGATTGTTCAAAAGCATTTCTAAACAGTTACCTTTCACAGCATCTTCTAATTACATATTTATGGATATGGAAAAGAAAAGAAAAACTGCTGTCAAAAATTTTCACTTTCTCAAGTATAATATGCCTTGCAAAATGTTTGTCCATAATGTTCCTATTGACACAACTCCTTTGTATCATCTACCTTAGTGTGTTGCTCTTTAAGCAGCATATGTTCATAGTTTCTGGCCGCAAGTGTGGTAATAACTTGTACCCCAACATTCCTACTATAAACCACACTAGTGATGGAATGGCCTCGTGGTATTATCGCTAGACTATTAATCCAGAAGATCAGCTAAGGTTCTGGGGACACGGATTCGAATCCCACAATGACAGATGATGGAATTTGAATTCAACAAAATATATCTGGAATTAAGAATCTACCAATGACCGTGAAACCATTGTCTGAAAAACCAGTCTGGTTTACTAATGTCCTTTAGTGGAGGGAATCTGCCGTCCTTACCTGGCCTGGCCTACATGTGACTCCAGTGCCACAGCAATGTGATTAACTCTGAAATGGTCTAACAAGTACCGAGACCTGGGCAATAAATGTTGGCCAACCAGCAATGCCCATGTCCCATGAATGAATTAAACAAATGAGTATGTACCTGGAAAAGTTATAGTGTAAAATGAATATATCAATGCTATGTTGATTACTGTATCTATAACATTACATAGAGTAATTTCTAAGCTTTAGAAACCATCTCATTATAATCAACATTCACTATATTTAGAACTTAAAACCTGAAGGACATTTTGTGCAATATGTCATTAATATATTAAAAACTTTGGCTGTAAACTGAGTTGAAGTGCGTGCATTTTGAAGACATCCTGAGATGTCTTGTTACAATATTTATGAATCACCTGAGAATAAGTTCCACCTAATTCTGCATTTTCATCTAACTGAAAACCTGGCATTGGGCTTTATGTTCAAAGTTCCTATGAGCAGGCATTCACCTCTTGGGTATCAGTTGGAGCATTGAAAATTGGATTGATTGGGAAAGTGATCCTCCTGCAAAAAAGATACTGCGCCAGTGGAAGTTTGCAATAAATTGGGTTGTTTGTTACCGAATAACAGATCATGTTTGTTGGCAAAGAAATGATGGAATCCATAATTCCAGCCTGCTTAAGCAAGTAATCTTCTAACAGGTTTGTTATTTAATTTGTGTTGACTGCTTCTCTAAAGATGTTAGAATACAATGAGAGCCAATGTCAGAGCAGGGTAGAGAAATTTCAAGATTAGTTTTGACTGCTCCTGATGTCAAAATTAAGTGACATTGGAATTCAGCTCTGGTATTCCATGTGGAATAGATTTCATCTCTTATTTAACGCAGCTGTGATGTGGAGGTGCCGGCGTTGGACTGAGGTGGGCACAGTGTGAAGTCTCACAACACCAAGTTAAAGTCCAACAGGTCTATTTGGTAGCATGAGCTTTTGGAGCACTTCCCCTTCATCAGGTGAGGATGAAGGGACAGTGTTCCAACAGCTCATGCTACCAAATACACCTGTTGGACTTTAATCTGAAGTTGTGAGACTTCTTACTTGACACAGCTGGACATAGCAGCATAATAAACTCTGTTATTCCAATTTTGGCCTCTTGTGCACACCTTCTCAACATCCGTGACTGTGCTTTCAACTGCCCAGACTCCACACTCTGGAATTTACTCCCTAAGCCCTTCCATTTCACTCATTTTCTATACAACAACCCTCCTTAAAGCCACTTGATTGGTCAAGCTTTTGAGCAACCTTTCATTGCCTAGATATCAATTTTTGTCCCACTGCATTTCTGTGAAGCCACTTGAGGTCTTTTCCATGAACTTTCTTAGATGGGGTTTTCCAGCCACACTCGCCCCAAGACCGTATTTTCCCACCTGGACTTTTGCACGGTCCTGTCCTGCACACTACACTTCCTGTGGCGGGTGGGACAGGAGAATTCCACCTCTTTAAAGTTAAAGTTTATTTATTAGTCACAAGTAGGCTTACATTAACACTGCAATGAAGGTACTGTGAAAATCCCCTAGTCATCACACTCCGGCGCCTGTTCGAAGGAAAATTTAGCATGGTCAATTCACCTAATCAGCATGCCTTTGGACTGTGGGAGGAAACTGGAGCACCCGGAGGAAATCCACACCGACGCAGGGAGAATGTGCAAACACTACACAGACAGTGACCCAATCTTTGTGTTGACTTCATCATCACGTATGCTGCAGATGATGTCAAAAGGTCAATTTACATCTTTGTAAGGTTCAACTGGGTCATTTCTAAAGATCTAATTCTCACTGAATAAACAAAGCACAGGGCCTCTGATAATTATTTTTCAATATCCTCAGACAAGTTTAATGAGGAGCAATTGCAGAATACCCTAATCCAAAGAATTCTTAAAAAGTAATATAACCTAAAATCCTAGACCTCAGCATATTTCAAAGATTTTCATTTCGGGGTGGGTGGGGGAAATCAAGTTTTCTTCAAACATCCATTTACTAAACAAAAGTGTTACAAGTCACTGACAAACCATTCAAATCATTTCACATGTCACCCTCATTTTCAAATCAATGGAAATTCCTTTCTGACCTGTTTTTGAATCTGAAATTGTGATATATGCACATAATGCATATTGGAGTTTGGGGTGTGTACTGTCCCTTTAAGAGTGAAGGTCAGGTGACCTCTGGGGGTCAGCTCTTCCCAGCGTGGGACCGGGCTGTGCCGTCTTAGATCTGACTGTGGAACAGTTCACACCTACAATAATGAGTTCCCCAGTGGTCAAATTACCATGCTGCAATAAGTCCTCGAAGACAGAAGTCCCTTCACCAAAATCCCTTTATTTATAAGTCTGACAGCAGCTTTCAGCGTGCTTTCAGTTAACAGTCCACACTCAGAGTCCCAGAGGAACTGACACTCCTGATTAAGTACAAAGCAAGAGGCTCCCTGATTGGCCCATCGATTTGGCCCTTAATCAGGGAGCTCATATTCTAACAGGCCCACCTCAGTGGCCTGATTGAAGTCGTTACACAAGCCTACCTCATCATTTTTTATGCCCCATGAGAATCATAGAATCTACAGTGCAGAGGGAGGCCATTGGCCCATCGAGACAAATGGCCTCCAAATGGTCAATAGGTGCATACATAGTAGAACTCGGTGGTGAGCAGGAGGCCTTTAAATCGTCAGTTTTCACTCGCACTGCAAGCAAAGGGGGCAATTTTCCCAAAAGTGCTGAATTGGTGGGAAAATTGTTCGAGATTATGACTATTTTGTCAATTCAACTTCATACTCGAATCTCCGCACTCTGTGCACTGCAGAGGCCCCAATTGGGGGGGTGGGGCCTATTCATGCCAGAGTCTAACAGTTCTGGAACTTTGCGCATGCGCAGTGGTCCCAATCTGCCAGTCTCCCCATTTGCTGACCAGCCCAGGACCCCCAGAGTGCTGCCCTTCCAGTACCCCACCATGGCCTGATCGTGGCCCCCACAATTCCCAGACCAGGCCTGACCTCCTATCCCAGAGTGTCCCGATTTCCAGCCCCCCCAGCAGTGGCGATCCCCCACCATCCTCACCCCGGGAGACACCCCCCCCCCTCCAGTGCCCACCCCCCACTCCCCCAGGAGGCAGGCCCCTCTCGCCAGACCACCTCCACCCCTTGCCCATCCCAATTGCTGCCCTCCCTCCATCCCAGATTGATCACCATGCAGAGTGGCAGTGGGACCCCCACACCCCCACCAATCGCCTCTGGACCCCACCCACAATAGGCTCCAACCCCTTGGCACTACCCACATGCACAAATCCTGGATAAAGGCTGACGACGCGCATCTGCCAGCCCAACTCACCAGAAATGTTGTGGGTCACGATGGGAGAATCACTACCAAAGTCTCAGCATTTACATCACATGTGCTTTCTTTCCTGGTTATTGTGGGTTGTTCCAGAAATTAAAGCAGATTGGGATCTTTTCTATTTGATTAGAAGGCTCTTGAAATTTGCACCCAGTTTGCCAGCCCAACGCTGACTTTTTTTTTAATATTGTTGATGCAAATATGATATTTTACTGCTGCATTCCCCTTATCCTTACTCTACTATATTATGCTCAAATTAGTTTACAAAGCGCATCATATGAGGCATGAAATTATAGCATTTCCCTTCTAATAGCAGATTGAATCCATTACAGCCTCAAGTGCAAGACAGCTTATTTTCTAATGCTCTGATTCTAGCATGAAACACATCTCATCACAGAATGCCACAAATATGTCCTTACCGGATTCCTAATGAAGGCATGGAGTCTAGTGGGGAAAGCATTGGAGAAATCAATCACCATGATGAAGGTGTAAGGATGAAGGGTGGCACAGTGGTTAGCACTGTGTCTCACAGCACCAGGGACCCGGGTTCAATTCTGACCTTGGGTGACTCTGTGGAGTTTCCACCCCATAGTCCAAAGATGTGCAGGTTAGGTGGATTGACCATGCTAAATTGCCCCTTAGGTCAGGGTAATTGGCAATGCTAAGTTGCCCCTTAGTATCCAAAGATGTGTAGGTTAGATGGATTAGCCATGGGAAATGTGTGGGGTTAGGGGTGGGGAAAGGGCCTGGGTAAGTTGCTTTGCCAGAAACTCAGTGCAGGCTCAATGGCCTGTTCGACACTATAGGGATTCTATGACTCCTGATGCACGTGAGGTGTCTGGTGGGAAGAGCATTAAAAAAATCAATCTATCACCATGATCAAGGTGTAAGCAAGTCTCCAACAATGGCAGGCTTAATGGACAATATTCTGGATGAGGAGGAAGCTGGCCTTGACAACAGACCATTGGTGGGCAGCAAGCACCACTCTGGGCCACTGAGCTCAGCCTAGGAAGCAGCATGGAAGTAGATAGAGTCAGTGCCAATGATGCTGGCAATAACCAAACAGCTTCGATTTTGCCTAAACAAAGCCCTAATCAAAAGTGAAGTTTCCTCTGACCGAAAGCTTGTTGTCATGATGTGGAGAGAAAGCTTGTTGAGCAGGAATTCCAAACTTTGGTCAAATCACTTCTAAATTGTGAGTACAAGTCTTTTGTTTGGATGCTGACATGACAGGATTTACAGGAGTCGAAGGTTTGGAAATCAGTTCAGTCCAGAATGGGCAGGTTTAAGGTACACCCGATATTGGGCCTTAAGGGTCTAGATGAGACCAGTGAGCATCAGATGCCTATTGGAGCTGCACAGAGACTGGCCAGAAAAGATGGCGTGGAGGTACTGGCATTGGACTGGGGTGGGCACAGTAAGAAGTCTTACAGCAGGTTAAAGTCCAACAAGTTTATTTGGAACCATGAGCTTTCAGAGCGCTGCTGCTTCATCAGGTGAGTGGAGAGGTAAGTTAACAAACACCGCATATATAGGCAAAGATACAATTGTAAGATAGTGGTTGGATAGATAGTGACAGCAGATAAAATGACAAGAAAAACACCAAATAAAGAGCCCAGCAACTGGTAAAAGCAGCAAGAGAAATGACTAAAACTGCTCTTACACACACACTAATTCCAGATATCAAAGCAGCAGATAGATAGAGAGAAAGAGGATACGTGTCGTGCAACCCAAAGCAGAAACCATACTCAATGTCACAGAGGACCTGATTTACCAGAACTCCAGCCAGGAGAATCAGTACGGATTCATGACCAGAATCAAGAAGGCTGGGTTTTGGCCAAAACACTACGCGCAGGAATTTTCAGCCTCGCTCACCCCAAAACTGGAAAATCCGGCCCGAGGTCAATGGACATTTCCATAGTCCGTCTCTTGCCTGCTCCGATTCCCATGGTGAGTGGGAGGGTAAAATTCAGCCTTGCATCTGCGATGGTATACAGACAGAAAATGGGACAGTGAGAAGGAACAGAAGCATACTTGTATCATCTACAAGAAAAAGTCCATCAATCAAATGGACAAACTATCAACAAGATCAGGAAGACAACTTAAACAAGGAGCCAGTAACTCTGATGACTCATATACTGCTCCACCAAGATCAAGAGAGAACATAGAGAACTTGAATCCTATACATCTTCCGAGAGACCTGTTGTTGAGAGTGGCAAAAATACCACAACACTTATCTCTGGCCCAGGGATGAAGGCAGAGATTTAGCTTGATAATATCAGAATGTATTTAATAGGGTCAGAAAGTCAGGGGAGATGTAGTGGTCAGCGATGTAAGGTCACATGACAACAGAGAGTACTGAGACATGGTTCTATGAAAAGCCTCATGCTAAGCTTGTACAGAATGAGTAGCAAGTTCAATAAAAGGTAAAGTTGGTGCCACAGTGGTTAACACTGCTGCCTCACAGCACCAGAGAGCCAGGTTCGATTCTCGGCTTGGGTCACTGTCTGTGCGGAGTCTACCCTGTGTTTGCGTGGGTTTCCTCCAGGTGTTCCGGTTTCGCTCCATAGTCCAAAAGACGTGCCGGTTAGGTGCAGTGGCCGTACTAAATTCTCTCTCAATGTACCCGAACAGGTGCCAAAGTGTGGCAACTAGGGGATTTTCACAAAAACTTCATTGCAGTATAAAGGTAAGTCTACTTGTGACACCAATAAAAATAAACAAAATAAATAAGTTTACCACAGCCAGTGGTCTGAAACAATCCTGACCACAGACAACCTCATCTCAAACACACAATAATGAGAATAGAAATTTCAGCAGTGGCCCTGAATAGGCCCTGAGAGGGACTGGAATCAATCGGTAAGGAAGGGGCAAATGGGAGAAGGAAGAATGGATCAGGAGAAGAAAGCCCCCATTTCTCCCGGGCAGACAAAGACAGTGTTCCAACATTGTGTTTGACAGCCTGATACACACAGCATCTGACACACAATTGACCGCAATAAAATTGAATATCAGACGCTGTACAAAATGGTGACCAATCCATCACCCACTTTGTCTCAATCCCAAGACAGATTTCCAGCCCTAAGTGTTTGATTTTACTTCATGAAGGAACCAAAACAAATTTCCATCCCATTCAATTTTAGAAAGCTGGGAGGAGATTTATGTTAAATTAGAAAGATGATGAACTGTTTGCTTAAATATTTTTTCAGCTGAAGGGAAAACGAGTTGGCGTTAGCCAGCGATACATTGATGCATGTTCAGAAAGTAGAAGGGAGATTAATCTTTACAAGCTGGAGGGGATTGGAATGCTCTTATCTTTGTGTTAAGATCCATTTGTTTGTTGCTTCACATTTCTGAATCTGACCATGTACGGCTGAAGCCACAGGATACTGACAGGGATCCAAATAAAGACAGCCACCCAGGATTGAAGATGATAAGAAAGATGGTGAGAATGGTGGTCCAATATGCATGTGTCAATTCACAGATAGAGTGATGGGTTTTGCGCTGGCATGCACAACTCAGCCAGGAAAAGACATTTCCCCTCGCCTGTGTATTTACCAAAGACAAATTAAGCTGTTTTATCGCTGGGCAGATGGGCTAAAAATACACAAACACAAGAAAGATCCATTAAATCTCAAACCGAAGTCTGAAATTGGCATCACGGATTAACTAGGGGTGGCATTTTCCAGTCCCCCTGCGACGTGCTTTCCGGCAGCAGAGGCGGCTCACCACTGGCCGCCTGTGGGATCTCCCAGTTCTGCAGCTGTATCCAGCATTTCGCACGGCTCATCCAACCCACCACAGTGTGTGTGGGAGAGGTGGGGGGGGGGGGTGGCGGGGGGTCACCTTCAGCAGGATTGGAAGGCCCCAATGGCAGGAAGGGCTGGAAAATCCTCCACCAAAATTCTCCAACAATATATGTTGGATAGGATTCTCCAGCCTTGCCTGCGGCCAGTATTCTCCTGTCCCGCTGCAGTGAATGAAGATTTGGCTGAGTGCTAAACTCACCATCCAGCGCTGGCAGTGGTGCTGCAATGTGAACAGCTGGAGAATTCCAGCCACTGTGTCCTGAATTTCAAGCTGAAACTTTGCAGGGTGAAAATTATTTTTCAGCGACTAATGCTTTTATTCACTCGCATCAAATTCGAACCAGCCTTACCTACCTTTACAGCTCCATCTGGGAATCATCTATTTCATGCTAAATGTAAAGTGATCTATTATTGATAGCAATGATATGTAAGGTTTGAGTACTGGGTTTTAAAAGGTACAGGAATTCATTTAAAACTAATTTACTTCAGGACTGCATGAGATTAATGCTACTAGATGGTTAGGTGCATGCCTGAAATGGCAAGAAGTGATATGACAGTCCCTACACTCTCACTCCAAGCACAAAGGGAGGTCGCCAATGTATAGTTGCTGGCTCAAGGCTGAAGTGGAACTTTGGAGGTGATGATGAAGTTCACCATCACCATCTCCCTTCGTCCGCAGGAGGCTCCATGATACAGAAAATGGCTCACATTTCCCAGGATCTTGCCATTGATCTCAATCAATGAATATTTGAGGACAAAGATCTCAAACCTGAGACCAAGATCATGGTTTGCTGCAGTGATTACCAAGGTCCTACATGCTTCAGAGTCCTGACAAATTACAGTAGTCACCTCAAAGCACTGGGGAAGTACCATCAGAGTAGCCTTTGCCAGCCCTCCAAATCCAGTGGCAGCAATGTGATCCAAAAGCAACCTTCTCTCCTAAGCCAATTTGCCCAGCATCCAGTGATTAATCACTCAAAACCAACTCTGCTCAGTGGAATGTGTTAGTTTTGATGTCTGACACCAGATTCCAGAAGCAGCTGCTCTACCCGGAACTCAGATATGACAGGAGACTCCAAGCAAGATGGAGGAAAAACTTCAAAGGTAATCTCAAAGCATCCCCAAAGAGGTCAAATATCCTGACTTACTCATGGTTGTCCCTGGTTTGTGATTAGGGAAGGTTTGGCAGGGAAGGCACCAAAGGGGAAGCACTGGCCTAGTGGTATTATCGCTAGACTATTAATCCAGAAACTCAGACAATGTTCTGGAGATTGGGGTTCAAATCCTGCCATAGTAGATGATGGAATTTGAATTCAATGAAAAAAAAATTGGAATTAAGAATCTACTGATGACCATGAAACCACTGTCAATTGTCAGAAAAACCCACCTGGTTCACTAATGTCCTTTAGGGAAGAAAATTTGTCACCCTTACCCGGTCTGGCCTACGTGTGACTCCCGAGTCATGGCAGTATGTAATTGACTCACAACTGCCTTTGTGCATCTAGGGATTGGCAATAAACGTTGGCCAGCTGGCGACGCCCATGTCCCACGAATGAATAAAGAAAACAGATTGAGAGAACGGAGAGGGCGAGGGACAGACAACAGAAGTGCCCATTGACCTTGGTCGAGTGAGGCCGTAAAATCCTGCATTACATCAGGAATGTGCAGAGGTGAAGTCAATGCATTACAGGAAGGACACATCAATCCAACCTTTCAAGCACCACCTGGCCTGCATGTGGCAGGATCACATACCAGACTTACCAACCATCACTGAACTCATTGAACTGGAGAGCAAGTGATCCACAAGCCTGCAGCACTGCCTAAGAAGAAGCAACTATATTTATGACATAGGTTTCTGTTCAAAGCTACTGTCATCTCAGATCATTTTCAATACTTCCATACAAGGTAGTCGCTCATCAGATCTAACATAACAAAATTATGTTATAATGGTTCTGCACAATATAAAAATATTCTACATAATACAGCAACTGTTTTCTTCCAAACAATCTCAACTAAATGAAGAGAATCAGCTTCATCTAGATTGAATTAGATGAATGAAGTTGAATTTTATGTATAAGAGCTCCCTCTATAGCCTTCCGAGAATATTAGAGGGTAATCATAGATTGATGATTTACACTTAGATTCCGCCATTTTCCAGAATGACAACTAAGTTTGTAGCTTTACGCATGATTTCTTTTCTAACCTTCACACTTTATTTTTAGACAGCTAGCTACCACATTAGATCCCAGAAATCTAACTGGCAAAGGATAGCAATACGGCCAATCTCCGTACACATTAAGAAGAATTTATTTACACAGAATCAGGTCACAAACATGCACCTCCTCACTCCACCATTACTGTTTCAGTCTGATCCTTCATTAAGGGGCTAAATGAATTCTCAGATAATGCCCAGCACTTGTATACAGTTAACATACAATTAATGCAGGAAGAATGCAAGGGCTGAGAGAGATGGTGGGGAGGCAGATCTGGTTGTACTTGGGTAAACTGGTGCTGTGTTTTCAGATGATGCCGTCAGGGGACAGGAGATAGATGCGAAATAGAAGGAAGACAAAGACTGGATTAGGTAAGAGTGGAGCTAGGTGAGTACCAGATGGACATGGTGGAGAGTCATTGGAGGAGGATGCAGTGTGCAGTCAACTAAATGAAAAATGGCACACAGCTCATGAAGGACAAAGGATGAGCATTTAACTAAGTTACAATCACATAGCGTGATCATCCGTGACTCGGGTAAATGTCATTTTGTAATATGAGAGATCTGATTTGAGGAATTCAAACATGAAGGCCTCAGAAAGTCGGTAACAGATTTGGGAGAGAATCAAGGAGTTTGGGCTAGTGGAAGGAGATTGGGATGGAGCAGAGATCGGCAAGGATGGAGGGGTGGGTAAAGCACTAAAGTGTAAAGCACCATCATAAATACAAGACCAGCAAAGAGTAAATTTATTTGCATTATTAATATTTTAAGCTAGTTTTTACAAAAGACATAGCTGCACCAGATGAGGAAAATAATGATAAAGCTAATTGTGAAATAATAGATGTCTAGAAAATACAAAACTTATGGTAAATAAACCACTGGCCATTATCGGCACACAGCATCAGTAATGAAAGAAACTAAAGAACAGATTCTTACCACGATTTTTAACTTCTCCTTAGAAATGCAAATTGTTCTGTGCAAAAGGAGAATAAGCAATCCAATGCCTCTGTTCAGGAAAGTGCAGAGGGATAAAGTGAATGAATATCGATTAGTTTGTCTAACATCAGTTGAGGCCAAACTCACAGGGTATAAATTTATCTAGGGCAGGCATATATTGTGTAGGCTGAGAGTTACACACCCTGCCTAGTGTTTAATCCCAAGACAAATGTTTATCGCAAGAATCCATACTTCAAAATAACTGAACAAGTATTTAGAAAGGAGAGGTGGTGGCCTTATGGTATTACTGCTAGACTATAATCCAGCAACTTAGCTACTGCTCTGAGGATCCAGGTTCGAAATTCACCACGCCTGATGATGGAATTTGAATTTAATTAATAATATCTGGAATCTACTGATGTCCATGAAATCATTGTCGGAGAAACCCATTTAGTTCACTAATGTCCTGTAGGAAAGGAAATCTGCCATCCTTACCTGGTCTGGCCTATCTGTGACTCCAGAGCCAAAGCAATGTGGTTGACTCTCAACTGCCCTCCAATGGCAACAAGGGATGAGCAATAAATGCTACCCAGCCAGTAACACCCATGTTCCACAAATGAATGTTTTAAAATGCATGCATTAATTGAGGACTTTTATCAACACTTTGTGAAAGGTAATTCACGTTTCATAAACTTAATAAACTTCTTTGAGGAAGTGACATTTTGATCAATGAAAGGAGTGCAGAAGATACGGTTTACACGCATTCTTTGAAAGGTTTTTGACGAAGTATCTCACTAGGGAGATGTTAAAAAAAAACAGATTTACAAGGAAATGCAGCAGCAAGAAAAAAGTGGGTGGGCATGTAACAGACGTTTCTGATTATTGCCCTTGGCTTGGATTGAAGTGGTTAAACCACAGGGGTCAGTGCTGGGTCCAGTGTTACACTCAATGTATAGAGATGATTGAGAAATGTGGAGCGCATCATGAAATATGCAGATCACATATGAAAGTGATGGTTTAGCAAAAGGTAAGAAGAGCGATAAAAGATTTCAAGAGGACACCGGTGGGTTTTTGGGATGGGCAGACAGATGAGAGAAGCAACTTAATGTAGAGAATGAGGTAAAACATTTCAGCATAAAAAGCAATGAATGAGAGTATACATTGAATGGGAAAAAAACTAATGCATATGGATGAACTGGGATGCACAAGGAGGTCAAATACATTTTTTCTACAAGATTCAAATGCAGACAGATAGGTCATGCTGGGTTTTATAAATAGGAGGATAGCACACCAGAGTGATGAATTGATGAAAAACGTGTATTCAGCAATAATCAGGCTACAGTTAGTGCAACTTTTGAGCACTCCATTATGAAAAGAGCACAAAAATCTTACCATTGTATATAGGTATTTGAGATAACGGAATTATTTCCGCCAGAGAAGAATAGCCTAAGAGGAGATTTATTGTATATTTTCAAAATTACGAAGATCTTTGATAGAGTGAATAGGGCTAGATTGGTCCTGTTGTTCAGAGTTGGTTAGGAGTTTAGAAGTGTCACTAAGAAGGAAAGGAGAGGCACAAGAAAGAGTTCAAACAGAGGGTTGTTGAAGCAAAGAATTCCACATGGAATATATGAGATGAAGATTGTTATATTGTTGAAGGAAAAACTGGATAAACCATTGAAGTTGCGAAAGTTATAAACTAGGAAAAGGGAACAAAATGGTGGGCTAAGTGTTTAAACTGTTTCTGCAAGGATCCTTCAGAGGCCTGGTGGGCTGAATCCTACTCTGTGCCCTACAGTCCTATCGTTCTACAACATAATTTATAGATTTTCTATACCTTACAGCCAAGAAAACTTATGCAAGCTGAAATTAATTGGGCTCTTTTAATGGAAGGTAATGATTACATTGTAAGCAGAACAGCTCAGGGGGATGAAATGGTGGGATCAGTAACCCTCTGGCACTGCAATTTGAGTTGTTAAGTTTCTCTGAACCTCATTAAAATAGAAAGGAACACTCATAGCCAAAGAAATATATCCCTTGCGTCTGAATTCTGGGTTTTATTGATAACATTGATGGTATATATGTATAGTTTATGGCATGTTTGTGTCACCGCAGGTTTTGATCAATCTTTTCAATCTATCCATCCTTTCATGCAATTGTTAGTGGCTGATTGTTAAGCAATGTGTGAATTATTATTGATATTCTTTATTACTCAGGAGAATAATCCATGTTGTGAAAGCATCAAAGAGCCTTTGTTCTGCCAAATACTTCGACATAAAGAGGGAAATCTCACACATCTTGTTGAAATATACCTTTAAGCGCTACCAGTATGACATCACTAAAAAGGAAATGTGTTATGTGATCCAGTCCTAGTTTTGCTTAGAGCACAGCACAGCCCTGATACCTTCAATCTTTATACCAATATATAACTGATTTCATGTACCTAATCTTAATAAATGAACCAACAACGGGTTTAGCCAATCCCTTATGAGAGATTGCTGCCTTGTGCCTTGTTCAATAAATAAGCCCGAAGTTTTATATGATTACAATAACATGTCATAATGGCCAGTGCTGGTAAGGCAGCAGTAAGACTAAGTGCATGGTGAATAGCCTTGAACATGTTATATGGCATGAGGTGACCTTCACTGTTTAGAATTGAATTGATTTATTATTGTCACACGTATTGGTATGCAATGGAAAGCATTGTTTCTTGAGAGCTATACAGACAAAGCATACCATTTACAGAGTACATAGGGGAGAAGGAAAGGAGAGATTGCAGAATGTAGTGTTACAGATACAGATAGAGTGAGGAGAAAGATCGGCTTAATATGGGAGAAGACCATTCTAATGTCTAATGGGAAGAATCTGTTTTTGAGTCGGTTGGTTATTGTTTTCAGACTTTTATATCTTTTTCCCAATGGAAGAAGGTGGAAGAGAGTATGAGCAGGGTGCCTGGAGTCCTTGATTATGCTGGCTGCCTTTCCGAGGCAGTGGGAAGGGTAGAAAGAGCCAACTGATGAGAGGCTGGTTTGCATGATGGACAGGGCTATGTTCACAACTCTCTGTAGCTAATTGCAGTCTTGGTCAGAACAGGAGCCATATCAAACCGTGATATACCCAGAAAGGATACTTCTTATGGTGCAACTGTAAAAATTGGTGGGAGCCATAGTGGACATGTTGAATTTCCTTAGCCTTCTGAGAAAGGAGAGGCATTGGAGGGCTTTCTTAACAATGACACCATTGTGGAGGGACCAGGACAGATTGTTGGTGATCTGAGCACCAAGAAACCTGAAGCTCTCAACCATTCAGGCTGTATCATAGTTGCTGTGTTAGAGAGTGTTGAAAGTGCAGCATGGCGACCGCAAGGAAAAGCATTGGAGGTAGAGCATTGAGATAGTTCTCAAATAAAGAGCTGGTTAGCAGATGGAACCCTTGTGGCAAGATTGCAGTGTATGGGCTGTCAGTTCAGTGAGAGGGACAATGCATCGAAAGGAACAGCACCAGGTTAACTCAGTCACAAGAGGTGAGTAACCAGGGTGAGGGCTGGATCAACAGTGAGCAAGGGAGAGTCAAACTAAAGAAAATCATCAGTCAGGTCGGAGAAGGTTGTAATGATAATGGGCAGCTCTAGGAACTGCTGAAGTATAAATTTAATAAAAAGCAAAGATGCCATTAGTCAATGGCCCATTCATCCCTTAACCTGTCTTTGTGGGCAGAGCTTCAGAAACGCACACAAAAGCAGCTACAATGACACTTATCCCAGAGACTACAGAGGAAAGTAGGTTCATAGGGCATTGTCAGAATGTCCACAAAATTCCCTAGTTTGAACTTGGGGTGCAGCTAACCTACTATCCGTATTCAAAATGTGTACAGGGGCCATGGGATGGGGTTTTCTGGCTGCGCTCATTCCAAAACCAGAAACTCCCACCCAAGGTCAATGGACCTATGCATGGTCCACCACCGCCCCCCACCCCACCCACTATGATTTTCTTGTTGGGCAGAATAGGAAAATATTTTGGCCTTGGAGGAAGTGCAGAGGAGGTTTACTAGGCTGATACCGGATTTGAGGGGGTTGAGCTATAAGGAGAGGCTGAATAAACTAGGCTTGTACTCGTTAGAGTTTAGAAGAATGAGGGGAGATCTCATTGAGACATATAAGATGATGAATGGGATGGATAGGATAGAGGTGGAGAGACTGTTCCCGCTCAGAAAGGACAGTAGGACTAGGGGGCACAGCCTCAAGATAAAGGGGGGGGCGGTTTAGAACGGAGTTGAGGAGGAACTTCTTCACTCAAAGGGTGGTGAATCTCTGGAATTCTCTGCCCGTTGAAGTGGTGGAGGCTACCTCGCTAAATATTTTTAAGACGCGGGTTGATGGGTTTTTGATAAGCGAGGGGATTAAGGGTTATGGGGAGAAGGCGGGAATGTGGAACTGAGCCACGACAGATCAGCCATGATCTTATTGAATGGTGGGGCAGGCTCGAAGGGCTAGATGGCCTACTCCTGCTCCTATTTCTTATGTTCTTATGTTCTTATGTTCTATTCCCCGCATGATTCCTTGATTCAGGGTGTGTTTGAACTAGACAAGCAAGCCATAACACTTCATCTGTCAATCTGGAGAGAAGGTGGATATTGGTAAAACATGTCAGGATTAGCGGAAGAAGAGCTAAAGGACGTGGATGACATTGGATGACTGGTTCAGAATCAGTTTAAACTTCCGTATTTCAACAACAGTCTATTGAACCACAGGTTCCATCACCAGCAGGTGCAGAGAAGGGGTTATGCACTTTGAGTTTTCAAGCACAAGATGCCAGGCAGAATTGTTGAGTTGATGATGGTATCCACTCCCATGAAAGCATTCCAGGGAGATCTGGTAGACAAGCCCAAAATGTTTAGGATTCAACAACTTACTGAAGGTTGGGAATAAGTACAATGCAATCCTCATAGTTTGACAAAGCTTCAATATTACCTCAATTATTGACAAATCCATTAGAACACACAAACATAGCAAGACATATGGAAGGCGTGGCCTTCTAACTTCATCAAGGAAATGCCTGGTTTTCCATTAGCTCTGCAAGGCATGTGGGAGAAAGGGTCATTGACAGTGGCAGCAGGAAAGTTGATGCAGCTTCGAAGAGCCATGCACTGATCCAAATAGACCAGACAAAACAGATACTTTCAAGCAAGAAGAATGACCATCCAGTATCCCGTCAGAAACATATGTGTGATGTGACTGACAAACCAGACAATGATGATGATGTGCACAATGAGATAAAGAGTGGAGAACACGCCGTCAATCTCACGGGAATCACAGTTGCTGCCAAACCTTCCAAAATGTTTGCCAAGATTCAATTTATCCGTCCTAAGAAAGTAAATATTTATTACTGGCCAAGGTTGACACAAGGCAAATTCCAACATACAACTTCTGTGAGTTCTAAAAGATGTTTCCATAGACAAGAAAGGCCAGAATGAAAGCTACTAATGTGAAACTTTCCGTGTACAATGGCTCACTAATTCCATGTGCAGGATGCATACTCCTGGGCTGCAAATATAATCATTCCTCCAGGATTTCACAGACGTTCCACATCATGGAAACTAACAGTTGCCCATCTTACACTAGTAAAATTCCACGGAATTAGTCAGACATCACAGGACAGATCAAACTCAGAAGCTACTCCTACGACATCTAGTGAATCCAGAGCAAATGCAGGCGAGAGTCTGTGATTGAAGGACCATCAAACATTGGGACGGTGAGTAGCATTGCTCAGCCTGTGGCCTGGAGATCAGAGGGGCAGCGGAGGCTGGGGCAGGGCTGGGGGGTGGTGGGGGGGGTGGTGGATGGGGAGGCTGCCAACTGGGATGTGGGTGTGGTGAGTAAGAAGCTGAGAGGGGGAGACTGGCGACTGGGGATGGTGAGAGTGGTAGGATCAGTGAGGAACTTGATGGTGTCCTCTATGATTTTCTGTATGATGGTAGCATCATACTCAGCCATCGAGAATCTCACAGCAAAGTCCAATCCTATCAATTTTCCAGCAAAGGTCACTGAACAGTAATCAAGAGCAGAATGATTTCTTCCTTCACTTCACAAAGCCAAGAGTAATGAGCCTAATTATAGCAGGCTTGCTTCCAGCCCCACTAAGGTCATCCAGTAAGCACTTGAATGTGGAATCTTGCCCTTCTGCATGGCTTGGCTCATCTGTTCCAGTGCCTTTAGTTTTGAGCCTTGAAGGAAGTTTTATCTGTGCTGCCTTGAGAATATGTGCATGGAATGGAATGATATATTATTTTCATAAAATGAGTGCTCTACTGCAGGAACTATGATAGCAGGATTAGTGCGTGGGGACAACCTTACCAGAATCTGGTAGAGTTTTGGTTCTGGTGAGAAAAATGGAATGAATCACATTGATGGCTCTGGCATGATTTTGGACGGATTGGTCTATGTTGTGAAAGCATTGGGTGGGACAGGGGCAGTCTAATGGCACAAGTGGGACCTTAATTTGGTTAAGTGGCTGCCAGCTTCCACGAAGGTTCGGATGTTTGTTCTCAGTCGTCCCCTGGGATATTCATCCAGAGGTAAAAAGACATCAGGGAGACATGGCTTCCCCTCTTATTCCAGTCTCCATCTCCAAACCCAGCTCCACAGAGCTAGGAAAATTCCCCCTTTGATCTACGCTGCTTCAGGTGGGAAAATGCAGGACCCATTCATTCCTTTGAATAGACAAGGACAGCACTGGTACAATGAATTTCTTTTATTGAACAGAACTTAAAGAGAATTAAATTACTGCAGAAGTGAAAAGAAAGAGGAAAGGCTTTTTCTGCCACTTCTGTACTGACCACACTGAACTCAAAAACAAACTGAACTCTGAACACACACTGCAACCAAAACATATCTTATTTCATATCTCATTACTGGAACTGTTTTCCACAAGCTGTCTCTGTCTAGAGAAAACAAGTTTTGCAGCTACTGTTATCAAAGCTTATTTTGCTTGCTGTGTACTTTTCAGGAATGCGGTCAATTTTCAGCTAACTCAGCATCCCTTCTGAGTTTTGAAATGTAGTCAATTTAGCTTTAAAAGTTAGCAGCGTTGATTAATCCCTACAGTCTAGCATTTAAATGTAATTGCATAGGCAGAAATATCTTAGAGTGAAGTTTTTGCATAGGCTGAAGCAAACAGAGCTAATGCATACATAGGATCCCTCAGAGAACAATTTTTCTTTATTGTTCAGGGCATGTGGGCATCACTGGCTGAGACAGCATTTATTGCCCATCTCTAATTGCCCTTGAACTAAGTGGTTTGCAAGGCTATTTCAGAGTCAACCACATTGCTGCAGGTCTGCAAATCACATGTAGGCCACACCAGGTGTGGATAGCGGATTTCCTTCCCCAAAGGACATTAGGTTGGTTTTTATAACAATAGTTTCATGGTCATCACTTAATTTTTAATTCCAGATTCTTTTTATTGAATTCAAATTTCACCATCTGTCGTGGTGGGATTCAAACTCAGATCTCCAGAACATTACCCTGAGTCTCAGGATTACTAGTCCAGTGACAATACCACTACTCAACCACCTGCCCTAAGGGGACGACCCACAATCCATGGTTAACTAAAGAAGCTAAGAAAAGAAACTTAAAGGAAAAGCATATAACTCCACAAAGATTTGTGGCAGATCAGATGGTTGGTCAGAATATAAAGAGTGATTGAGAATGACGAGAAGGTTAATGAGGAGAAAGAAAGTAAAATATGAGGGAAATCTAACTAGAAATGTAAAAATCGATAAGAGTTTTTACAAGTATATAAAAAGAAAACAAGTAGGTAAAGTGATTGTTAGTTTCTAGAGAGTGACAAAGGAGAGAGGGAAGTTAATAGCAGATGATCAGGAAATGGTGAATGAAATGAACAGATATTTTGCTTGTGACTTCCATATAAAGAATACTAAAAACATCCCTGTAATAGATAAAAGTTAAGGGATAGGGAGAGAAGGACTTGGTGAAAAATTACAATCACTAGGGAAGCAGTACTGAGCAAACTGATGGAGGATCCTGAAGAACTTCAACCTAGTGTCTTAAAAGAGGTGTCTAATGAGGTTAGAGAATCCCTGGGTGTTAATTTTCAAAAACTAGCTAGGTTCTGGAAAGAATACATCAGATTGGAAAGTAGCAAATATAACCCCTCTATTCAAGAAGTGAAGGAGGCAGAAAACAGGAAACATTTGTCTTGGGGAAAGTGTTAGAATTGATCATTGAGGATGTAATAATTGGGCACTTAGAGAAACTCAAGGTAATTGGGAAGAGTTAACATGGTTTTGTGATTGGCTATCATGTTTAATCAATTTATTAGAGATCTTGAAAGGAGACCTTGATCTGTAGATCTTGTGTACATATATGGGCAGCATGGTGGCACAGTGGTTAGCACTGCTGCCTCACTGTGCCAGGGACCTGGGTTTGATTCTCAGCTTGGGTGATTGTATGGAGTTTGCATGTATCTGCATGGGTTTCCTCCGGGTGCTCCCGTTTCCTGCCATAGTCCAAAGATGTGCAGACAGGTAGATTATCCATGCTCAGTTGCCCTTTAGTGTCAGGGGAACTAACAGGGTAAATACATGGGGTTGCGAAGATAGGGCCTGGATGGGATCGTTGTCTGTGGATGCTTGATGGGCCAAATGACCTCTTTCTGCACTGTAGGGATTCTATTCTATGCATACATTTTCCAAGACTCTACCCCAGCTTTTCACCCCCACCCCTTCCCCACATCCTCACTGTTCCTACTCTCTAGAATTCACTCTTTGAACCTCTCTGTCTTTCTAACTCTATCTAAACCCCATCCTCAACTGAGTAACCATTTATTTGACAAAGCATTAGGTTAATTTCTCCTTTCCAAGCTCAATGTTCATCTTCCAGGCACCAATCTACGAAATGCCATTGAAATTTCTCACAGGTTAAAGGCATTTGTTAAAGTTGGAGCGGATAGTTCCCTAGGGTAGAAAAGTCAAGTATTCGGGGGCACAGGTTTAAGGTGCACGGGAAAAAGCTCAGAGGAGATGTACGAGACGAGCTTTTTTACACAGACGGTGATGAATGTCCGGAATGCACTACCCGGGGAGGTTTTGATAGCGACATTTAAGGGGCAACTAGACATATCCATGAAAAGGATGGGAATGGAAGGATACAGACTCCGTAAGTGCATACAGGTTAGTTTAGGCAGGCATTATGATTGGCGCAGGCTTGGAGGGCCGAAGGGCCTGTTCCTGTGCTGTATTTTTCTTTGTTCTTTGTTTTTTATGCTGCCATTGATTGTATTATTGTCAGTACATTCAAGAGTTGTGGTCCTTTAAGACACAAACAGACTACAAAATGTGACCATGGGCCCGATTTTATCCTTGCGTTATGCCCATTTTTGGGTGCGAAAACTTGGTAAAGTCGGGCATGAGGTGAATAGTGCGATCTGTGCCTGCCTCCACGCCCTTTACCAAGGCCAGAAAATGGCACAGACCGGCTCCAAGCCCAAAATTTCCAAGCATTTAAATTGACCTAATGGGCTGCACTTCCCCCTTTACTTTGTGTTTGGCAATCCAGAATCGCGCAAAACAGATACGGTCCACAAAAGAGTGATTTGGGCACTCCAGTTAGCGAGGAGGTAAGTGCTTAGTGTCCGGTGGATTGTTGCTCGAGATCAGTTGGAAGGAAGGGAGGATCCACTGACACTCTCCCTGAGATCGGAGGGGGGGGTGGGGGGGGGGGGGGGGGCGGGGCAAATGTTTGGTCTGGGTAGCAGAGGAGGTGGGGGAATAAGGGGGTGAGTAATGTTGGGGGAGTTGGAGCAATGTCTGTAGGCACCAGAGGTTGGCATTATCTAGCCCGGGAGCAATGTGGCAGGGGAGCCGCATTCTATCAGTATTTTTTCTGCGCATTTGGAGGTGCCGATTGGAGCGGCAGGATTTTAGGTGCATTAAGCCCAGCCCAAAGGCTTCTGCAGCACAATTCGGAATCACTGATATGTTTGCAGGCAGAGTGTGTATGGGGGCGTCTGAGAACAGGCCTAAAAATCAGATGTGAAACACTCCCAGTTTCAAGTCCGCCCAGCACTTAGAATCAAAATGGTAACATAGGGCCCTATGTCTCCTTGGGTTTCATACCATTCATGGGCAAGTATTCTATCTGTTCTCTCATGATCCATCGGAGGATGTGCCTGAGTAACCAAGCAAACAAAAGAGTAAAAGAAGCCTTTCAAATGTTGACTAATGAAGCATGACCATTTGTGAATTTTTCACCTATAAATCTCAAAGGGGCTGAAATAACGTTACAATCTACAAATAGCTTGTAATGAAGTGAAGGAATGCGTCCCAACAGGTCACTGAATGCGATCTCATCATGAACATTACATATCTACCACATCCCAGCTGTGCTGGCCATGAGAAAGCTGAACACTAAGTGATGAGGCTGTTTTATAAAAAGACTGAGGACAGCTGGATTCAATGGTTGCCAAGATGTTGTTACTATGACAACTGCTGGTCTGACAGCTTGGCATGTGCTAATGCTATCATCAGCATTAAAGTTTGCCATCAGATTAACCTTAAAGAAGCAGCATTTTTAAACCAAATAGGTGGAATTTTCAGTAACATAAGAGGCAATGATAATTCCAGTGCAGCATCCATTTTTGGCAATGTCAAATAGCAAAAGAATCACTCTCAGAATTAATTGACTCCGAAAAAATGAAACTTCAAAGTCGGAGATCAATAAGTGATGTTGGCATTATGTTTTTCTCTATTCTTTGATAGGATGTGGACACTTCTGGCAAAGCAAGCATTTTTGCCTCATCTGTATTTGTCCTTGCACTACTTAGCTTGCTAGGCCATTTCAGAGGGCAGTTAAGAGTCAACAACTTTGCTGCGTGTCTTGCGTCACATGTAGCAGGACCAGGGCAATTTCCCTGATCTAAAGGACATTGTTGGGAGGATGTTTGTTACAGATCAGTATGTCTTCAAGAAGGCTCCATGGTCTTCTGTGAGTTAACTGTAAGTCTTTACAGGGGTGGCACGGTAGCACAGTGGTTAGCACTGCTGCTTCACAGCTCTAGGGTCCTGGGTTCAATTCCCGGCTCAGGTCTCTGTCTGTGTGGAGTTTGCACATTCTCCTTGTGTCTGAGTGGGTTTCCTCTGGCTGCTCCGGTTTCCTCCCACAGTCCAAAGATGTGCGGGTTAGGTTTATTGGCCATGCTAAGAAATTGTCCATTAGTGTCCAGGGATGCGTAGGTTAGAGGGATTAGTGGGTATAATATATGAGGGTTCTTCCCACTCAGAAAGGACAGCAGGACTAGACGGCACAGCCTCAAGATAAGGGGGGGCAGTTTAGAACAGAGTTGAGAAGGAACTTCTTCACTCAAAGGGTGGTGAATCTCTGGAATTCTCTGCCCGTTGAAGTGGTGGAGGCTACCTCGCTAAATATATTTAAGACACGGGTAGATAGGTTTTTGGTAGGCAAGGGGATTAAGGGTTATGGGGAGAAAGCGGGAAAGTGGAACTGAGCCATTTCAGATCAGCCATGATCTTATTGAATGGCGGGGCAGGCTCGAAGGGCTAGATGGCCTACTCCTGCTCCTATTTCTTATGTCCTTATGTTCTTATGGTAGGGCCTGGGTGGGATTGTGTTCGGTGCAGACTTGATGGGCCGAAGGGCCTCTTTCTGCACTGTAGGGTTTTATGATTCTTTGTTGGCTGCTAGAACAATTAACACGTGCAGCAAAGAGTATAAGCTAGGAGCTGTCTCCATTCTTAAGGTCTATCACATCCCCACGGAACACTACACTGACCCTAAGTCTGAGTCATGTGTTCTC
Organism: Carcharhinus amblyrhynchos; assembly: GCF_965287045.1. Lineage (NCBI taxonomy): Eukaryota > Metazoa > Chordata > Chondrichthyes > Carcharhiniformes > Carcharhinidae > Carcharhinus > Carcharhinus amblyrhynchos. The sequence continues at coordinate 27,575,111 of NC_137337.1, forward strand.
TTACATCACTCTATGTACAGTACTGTACCCAGTCCCACATTAACATTACGGGTGGGATTTTATAGCCTGGTTCATCCCAAAAGCATAAAATCCCGCCCAAGGTCAGTGGACTTTCCATGGTCTGTCCTTTGCCCGCTCCAATTCCCTAGTATTTCCCTGGTGGGACAAATAAAGTTCTGGCCTATATCTGCCTGACCTTTATACAATAGACATTAACGAAACGGGTTTTTGCAACAGTCAATGGTAGTTTCACAGGCAATCTTACTGAGAACTAACTTTGTGTTCCAGATTTATTGATCAAGTTCAAGTTCCACCAGTTACCATGGTGGGATTTGAACCTTTGACCTCAGAACGATAGCCTGAGCCTCTGGGTTACAAGGACAGTAATGAATCTCTTGCCTTATTCTGACTATTTGAAAGATGATAACGAAGCTAGTTGAAATTTCTGCTTAGCTGTGGTGCTAACCTTGAGTAATTTTGTACATTGGAAACGTCTTCAAAGACAGGGTTAGTGGAGGTCAGTGTTCACATCAAAGTTGTAATTTTCAGGGCCTGCTACTTCACACAACTCCACTGATGTCGCTGTACAGCAAGAGAGAAGCCTCACCCACAAACTGTGGTAATTAAGAGTTGGAGCGAATAATTCCCACAAAAGCTCATTTCAAAAATCCTGCTCCATGGCAGCAGGCAGGTTGTATTAGAGCTGAGGGCCATGTGAAGGAAGAAATAGAATTTTGCAGGCTGAACATTACCTTGGCAAGCAGCGTGGAAAGTGCTGACCTTTTTTGTGCTTACTTCCTGAAAGACAGAATGATGAAATCCAATAACAGGTAATTCTTGTTTGGGGGTATGGGTGACAGTGCAGGAAGCAAATATGAAATTGTGTTTATATCACAGTATCTCAGGTTTTGTGCCACACACTTAAAATATACCACAGAATGCAGCTGGGGCCAAAATGTTTCCTGATAGCATATCTACCAGAGGCCATTCAGCCCATCCAGCCTGCACTGACAACAATCCCACCCAGGCCCTATCCCTGTAACCCCATGTATTTACCCTGCTAATCCCCCTGGCACTAAGGCACAATTCAGCATGGCCAATCCACCTAACCCCCACATCTTTGGGCTGTGGGAGGAAACTGGAGCACCTGGAGAAACCCACGCAGTCATGGGGAGAACATGCAGACGCCACACAGACAATGACCCAAGCCGGGAACCATACCCAGTCCCTGGTGCTTTAAGGCAGAAGTGCTAACCACTATGCCATTGTGCCACCCTGATTTCAAGAAGAAATTAGATATAGTTCTTGGGGCTAAAGAGATCAAGGGATGTGGGAGGAAGAAGGGATCAGGATATTGAATTTGACGATCAGCCGTGATCAAGATGACTGGGAGTAGGCCCGAAGGGCTGAATGGCCTACTCTTGCTTCTAGCTTCAACGTTTCTATACTTACTGTCACATTTTTGTCAATGTGTTCCATTCCTTTCATTATAGAAATCTATCCAAATAAGTGTTTAACTGTTTGTATATCAAACTGATAGGGTATTGACTAGTAGGCTAGTAAAGCTGTAATGTGTGAAGGTTTTCAATAGCCTTGTAACTGTGACTCATTTCACACAAAAATCTTACTCTACCCATCAAGCACTGATAATCATTTTATCCTTTCCTCAAAACACATTCAATAGTGACAAGTCAACATAGCATCTCCTTGACAGGCAGATGATAAGAAAAGAATTTCTGTCATTTCAGCTGACACAAAATACGATATTTATAACACAAAATATTTCTTCAGGCTAGAACCAAACTGTCAAGTCAGGAGATAAACAAACTGTGTTCGGAGCTGGGTCGCAGCAGCTGTATCTAAACCTGGCTGAACCTGTTTGCTAAGTTCCCAAAAGCGTTATGGAAGACATTGTGAAGGAGATGGATTATTTGATGATATTTGGGTGTGAGCCAAAGAAGACATGGTTCAAATATGAGGTTTGTAACACCGGAGGTATTACCATCAACACCTGGCAACAGCAACTCTGACATTCCTTGCTGTGCTATTTATTCAACAAATGGAAAATGTTTAACATAACTTTCTTTTCTGACAAATACTCTGCCAAAATCATTTGTGTAATGCAAATGAAATCAACTAAAAATAGAGAAGGTATCAACTTGTGTTTACCTCATATCAGCTGTGATTAAAATCTCTCCTGGTAAAGAGTTTAAGTTTTTGAACCAACTTCAGGAGGCAGGCAGGGGTTACCCAAATCCCATCCGTAACTCTTCTCCTTCAGGTTTGACAACCATGGAATTCCGTTGGATGAGTCCATGATTGTGCCTGGTTAAGTACGGCAGTGGTTTTGTTTTTGCCCATTGTGCTATGCTGACCAGGAAAACCTGATGCCTTTACCACCTGCCGTCAGACATATTGAAAGGATTTGCAGGCTGATAATCTCCTGTCTGGCCACATTTCAGCTCCATCTCCAATCAAGCCATCAAGTCATAGAAACCTATACAATTCAGACAGGACTAGATAGGTAGATGCAAGAAGGATGTTCCTGATGGTGGGGGCATCCAGAAGCAGAGGTCACAGTCTGAGGATATAGGATAGACCGTTTAGGACAGAGATGAGGAGAAATTTCTTCACTTAGTGAGTGGTGAGCCAATGGAATTCAGTAACACAGGAAGTAGTTGAGGCCAAATCATGTTTTCAAGAGGCAGCTGGGTACAGCACTTGAGACAAAGGGGATCAAAGGATATGGAGGGAAGGCAGGTTCAGGCTATCAAATTGAATGTTCAGCCATGATCATAATGAATGGCAGAACAGGCTTGAAGAGCAGACTGGCCTCCTCCTGCTCCTATTTTTAATGCTTCTATGAACGTAGAATTTCTGGCCCAGAGGCGGCATAGTGGTTAGTATTGCTGCCTTACAGTGCCAGGGACCCGGGTTCAATTCCCAACTTGGGTCATTGTCCATGTGGAGTTTGCATCTTCTCCCCATGTCTGAGTGGATTTCTTCCAGGTGCTCCGGTTTCCTCCCACAGTCCAAAGATGTGCCAGTTAGGTGGATTGGGTTAGATGCTAAATTGCCCCTTAGTGTCAGGGGGACTAGCTAGGGTAAATGCATGGGGTTGTGGTGATATGGCCTGGGTGGGATGGTGGTCAATGCAGACCAGATGGGCGAATGGCCTCCTTCTGCACTGTAGTGATTTTATGATTCTAAGTGGGGGCACTACCACTGCACCACAACACCTCCCACCACCTGCAGCTAGAAATCGGAAATAAAGGAATGTCTTATTTTAATATATATCTTTGATAAATCTACATAAGCAATCAAATAACATCAACCATAATTTAAATAAATAATAAATTATGTTTATTCCACATTTTAATCATTTAGACGTAGCTGCAGTAAAGTAGCTTAACCTGCGAGTTCACACTGACAAGGCCTTTACAATACAGCTAGACATGAAGAATTTCTTTGGGATCTCCCCTACAGGCAGGAAGATTGGTGGAAGCCAAAACAGCTTGTACCAATCCACCTATCCACCTCTACATTTAAGCAGCAATTAAGGAAAAGCCTCGAGGAAATTCCTGGTGTGAACATACAAACGCGCAGAGGAACAGATGGACTTAGGCATATGACTCTGTAGTGTACCTGGGGATGGATATTGTAAGAAATATAGGCTTATAAGAATGTTAAAGGGTCTAAGCCCAAAATAATTAAATGACTCCAAGCGTGGATTGGAACTGCTGTTCTGCAAATTATGCTGCATTAAGTTTTCAGACTGACTTTTCAACAGGTGCAGGATGATGTATCATCACAACATATTTTTTAAAATTCATTTTACAGGATATGGGCGTTGTTGGCTAGGCCAGCATTTATTGCCCATCCCTTGTTGCTCTTGAGAAGGTGGTGTAGAACCATCTTCTTGAACCACTGCAGTCCCTGAGGTCTGAAACATCCACAGTGCCGTTAGGGAGGAAGTTCCAGGGTTTTGACCTAACAAGAGAGACTTGTTACTGCAAAAACTAGTTTTATTTGCAAGAAGGAAGGTGGAAACAGTTTATGGTTTTAAGCTATCCATAGCATTTTCTCTTAACTCTCTTCCCTGATAACAGGAATGCATTGAGAACTTATGCAATTTGTTGAAATCTAATGAAGTATAATACCTTCAGCTTCCACACCATTATTCCCATGAAACTCACCTCCAAACTCCTTGGACTGGCCTCAACTCCACCCTCTGCAACTGGATCCTGAACTTCCTAACTCACAGACCACAATCAGTAAGGATAGGCAACAAACCTCCTCCGTGATCATTCTCAATACTAGTGCCTCACAAGGCTGTGTTCTCAAACCCCTACTATACTCCTTGTATGCCTATTGACTGAGTGGCCAAATTCTCCTCCAATTCGAAGTTTGCTGACGACACCACCATAGAAGGTCGGATCTCAACCAATGACAAGACAGAGTACAGAAGTGAGATAGAGGATCTGGTGCAGCAACAATAATCTCTCCCTCAATGTCCACAAAATGAAGGCAATTGTCATCGACTTCAGGAAGCATAAAGGAGAAGATGCCCTTGTCTACATCAACGGGGACAAAGTAGAAAGGGTCGAGAACTTCAAGTTTTTAGGTGCCCAGATCACCAACAACTTGTCCTGGTCCCCCCATGCCATCACTATAGTTAAGAAAGCTCACCAATGCCTCTACTTTCTCAAAAGATTAAGGAAATTTGGCATGTCAGCTAAGACTCGCACCAACTTTTACAGATGCACCATAGAAAGTATTCTTTCTGGTTGTATCACAGCTTGGTATGGCTTTTGCTCTGCTTAAGACCACAAGGAACTACAAAATGTCATGAATGTAGCCCAATCCATCATGCAAACCAGCCTCCCATCCATTGACTGCCTACTCTTCCCACTGCCTTGGCAAAGCAGCCAGCATAATTATGGATCCCATGCACCTTCTTGCATCAGGAAAAAGATACAAAAGTCTGAGGTCAGATACCAATCAACTCAAGAACAGCTTCCCTGTGGCAACCAGACTTTTGAACGGACCTACCTTCCATTAAGTTAATCTTTCTCTACAACCTAGCTATGACTATAACATTACATTTTGCACTTTCTCATTTCCTTCTCGATGAACAATATGTTTTGTCTGTATAACGCGCAAGAAACAATACTTTTCACTGTATGTTAATACATGTGACAAAAATAAACTAAACCAAATCAAACCAAACCTTGTAACTTTCATCTGCATCAAACATTGCGAGATTGCAGCTTAGTGTTTAATTTACTTGTCTCCAATCTTGCTATTTTGATCTAATCTATATTTTATTACAATCTTCTCTTCAGAGTCCACATTGTGCATTATCGAATATAAAACCAAAAAATATCAAGACAAGGCATTTAGGCAGAATTTTCTCAGAAAAATTGTAAGCGTGTAAGTTTTTCCAGCCAGATAAGTAGTGGTGATTAATGGCATTCAGGCTGTAACCTGAAACTCACCAGTAAGGAGCGCTCGCCAGGAAGCCAACTGCTAAGCACCAGTGATGCCAGAGCAGATGCCTTTAATCTCCAGATATACTATGTACACAGCGTACACAGTACACTGGGACATCTGTCACTCCCCCCCACCCCCCCCTCCCGGACATTCCCCACACCCCTGACCGTCTCCATGGGCATCGCCCCATTCACAATGCTGAAAAGATTCGGCAGAGGTGGGAAGACATTGGACTCCCCATCCAACAATCCCCCTTCCCGCCACCATTTAATGAGGCCTCCCACTTCCCAGTCTGCCACTAAATGAAGCCCGAAAACCTTCCCTTTAACCTTACATTATGTTGGGATGAGTGGAGGGGAGCCATACCTGTTCCCCTCTTGATTCGTCAGCCCCACAATGCTTATCAAACTTTGAAATATTATTCCTACAGAACCACATGGAACAGAAGCCCCACCCACCAACAAAGTGTAGTGATCTCTACACCCTCCCCCTCAACCATTGCAACTCTACCAGCCCCACTCTGGAACTAACCTTTTTTTAATTAATTTATGGGATGTGGGCTTCACTGGCTAGGTCAGCATTCATTGCCCATTCCAAGTTACCATTGAGAAGTTTGTGGTGAGTTCCTTCTTGAACTGTTGCAGTCCCTGAGGTATAGGTGCTAGGCTGTAGAGAAAGATTAATTTAATGCAAGGTAAGTCCATTCAAAAGTCTGACAGCAGCCACAGTGCTGTCATGGATGATTTCTAGGATTTTGACCGAGTGACAGCGAAGGAACAGTGATACATTTCCAAGTCAAAATGGTGAATAACTTGTGGGGACTTCCAGGTATTAGTGTTCCCAGGTATCTGTTGCTCTTGTCCTTCTAGATAGTAGCGGTCTTGTGTTTGAAAGGTGCTCCCCAAGTAGTTTTGGTGAGTTCCTGCAGCAGATCTTTTAGATGGTACACACTGTTGCCACTGTGCACTGGTGCTGGAGGATGTGATTTGTGGAAAGGGTATCAGTCAAGAGGGTTACTTTGTCCTGAATAGTTTCAACCTTCATGGGTGTTGTTGGAGCTACACTCAGCCAGGCAATTGGAGATTATCCCATCACACTCTTGACTTGTACCTTGTAAATGGCGGTTAGGCTTTGGAGATCAGGAGATGAGTTACTCGCCACAGGATTCCTGGCCTCTGGCCTGCTCTTTTAGCCCCAATATTTGCATGGCTGGTCCGGTTCAGTTTCTGGTCAATGGTAACCCCAGGATGTTGATAGTGAGGAATTCAGTGATGGTAATGCCATTGAATGTCAAGGGGCAATGGTTACATTCTCTCCTTTTGGAGATGGTCACTGACTGGCAGAGCGAATGTTACTTGCCGTTTGTCAGCCCAAGCCCAGATACTGTCCAGAACTTGCTGCATTTGGGCATGGACTTCTTCAATATCTGCGGAGTCACAGATGGTACTGAACCTTATGTAGCCTTTAGCAAACATAACATCCCCATCTTATGATGGGCAGAAGGCGATTGATAAAGATGATTGGGCCTTGTACACTATCCTGAGCTCCTGCAGTGACATCTGGAAGTGAGATAACTGACTAACCATCACAACCATCTTCCTTTGTCCCAGGTATGACTAGGGTGGTGAGTTTTCCCCCTGATTCCCACTGTCTCCAGTTTTACTAAGCCTCCTTGATGCCATACTTGGTCAAATGCTGCCTTGATGTCTAGGGCAATTATTTTTAATCTCTCACCTTGCAAGTGGTGCAAAATTCAAAAAGTTGAAAAAGCCTTGTGGCAGTGGAGCTCACCAAATATTATTGAAATTAAGTCCCAGGTTTGATTCTTGCAATAGTTTCAGCAATACATTTCAAATGGTCTTCACCATGTGAGTCAGGAGTCTTTGTTCACTGCAGGAACCTTGACCACTGTCAGAAGGAACTTCTTTTCTCATTTTTACAGTTATATATAAAATTTGACAAAAGTCATCTTCACATTGTAGGATCATCACCTCCCGATGATGAAATCTTGACTATCTGAATTATTTCAATAATTGTCCATTGCAATCATTGCATTTGCAGCATGGATTCAGTGGAGCTCAAACTGTGAGGCAGCCATTAGTAATTGAAACCTGAGGTTATCTGTGCACCAGCAGAACTTCATGAGAGATGGATTCTTTTTGTTATCAGGAGCTCACACTGCGATTTCCATGTCTGTGGCCAGCGATGGGATAGTAAGTGCTTCCTTTATCAATACAAAAGGTAGGCAGACAAACTCTCCTGTAAAGACTATAATTCAAATGTTACCAATTCAAACAATTCTGTAGACATTCAGAAGTTCAGTGCAAAAGTAGTATTAGATTTCATATTTTCCAGAGTAAGCTGGTGATGATACTTAAAATCCCGAACCCTGTTCAGTGCATCTCAGAATAATTTCCATCCATTAATAGAAAGGAAACATAACTCGGGTATTAGGCTGAAGTATAGCATTATAGTGAACATTCAATCACATAGAGCCTTATCATTGAAGTACTCTCAGTTTGTGCAAATTATCTACTTATCACACTTCTTTATCATTGCCTCAGTCTAAACTATTATATTTGATGGCATAAATTTGATCTGTTCCTGTTAGGAGTTGAAAGAGGAGAAATTTAGAAGTAGTTATTGTTGGTGCAGGTTCGATGGGCTGAAGGGCCTTTTCTGTGATGTATGATTCTAAATTCAATTACAAAACTACATAACTTACATTGTCTTGTTCTCATCCCCACATGTCCATTCTTGGCCTGCCTTAATGCTCCAGTGAAGCCTGACTGAAAGAGCAGCATCTCACCTTCCAGTTGAGCACGTTGCAGCCCTTGGGACTCAATGTTGGGTTCGGCAGCTTTAGATAGTGACCATCTTCCTCCGCCGTAAACCCCTTTTCATACATGTATTGTTTCAATGCAAACCTCCCCCTCACACACCAGGCCTTTCATTCTTAAAAGTTGCTACTTCTTGATGCAATCTCTCACAGTTAAACGTGGAGTGTCATAGTGGCACAGTGGTTAGCACTGCTGCCTCACAGTGCCAGGAACCCAGGTTTGATTCCTGGCTTGGATCACTGTTTTTGTGGAGTTTGCACATTCTCCCTGTATCTGCATGGGTTTGCTTTAGGTGCTCCGGTTTCTTCCTATACTCCAAAGATGTTTGGGTTAGGTTGATTGGCCATGTTAAATTGACCCTGGTACCAGGGGAATTAGTGGGGTAAATACATGGGGTTATGGAGATAGGGGCTGGGAGGGATTGTTGTCAGTGCAGACCTGATGAGCCCAATGGCCTCCTTCTGCACTGTAGGGATTCTATGATTCTATGATTAATATCTGACACATTCTCCCTCCCTTCAGTTGCGATGAAAAGCCAGGAGGATCAAAATGTTAATTCTGTTTTCTCTCCTCACAGATGCTGCCAGACCAGATGAGATTTTCCAGCATCTTCTGTTCTTGTTTTAGATTCCCGTATCCGCCGCTGTATATTGCTTATGTTAAGTGCCAGCTAGTTGGTTTACTGGTTACCTCTGAATCAGGAGGATACGGGTTCAAGTCCTGCTCCAGTAATTTGAGCAGAATAATCCAGGCTGACAATGAGAGGCATTGTTTGAAGATGCTGTCCTTCAGATAAGACAATGGCACTACTTGAAGTAGAGCAAAGAAATTCTCTTAGTGTCTTGGTCAATAATTATCCCTTTACCACCATTGCATTATCATTTTTTTAAAAATCATTTAGTGAATATGTGGCCTAGGGCAGCATTTATTGCCCATCCCTAATTGCTATTAAGAGGACATTTCCACATTGTTGTAGACCAGGTGAAGTTGCAGATTTTCTTCCCTAAAGGAAAATGGTGGACAAGATTTTTTTTTAGCAATCAACATTATTAGGCTTTACCTGCATATTTTTAATTGAACTCAAATTCCACTGCCAAGGTGGGATTCGAACCCAGGTCCCCAGGTTTTTTTTTTATTCATCCATAGGACATGGGCATCATTGGCTGGCCAGCTTTTATTGCCCACCCGAGTTGCCCGAGGGCAGTTGAGAGTCAACCACATTGCTGTGTCTTTGGAGTCACACGTAGGCCAGACCAGGTAAGATTGGCAGATTTCCCTCTCTAAAGGGCATTAGTGAGCCAGATGGGTTTTTCTGACAATTGACAATTGTTTCATGGTCATCATTAGACTCTTAATTCCAGATATTTTTTATTGAATTCAAATTCCACCATCTGCCATGGCGGACTCAGACCTGGGTCCCCAGAACATTACTAGCCTAGAGACAACTACTCTGCCAGCTCCCTAAGGGGATTTAGTTCTGGGCACAGGGACATCCAGTCGAGAAATTTCCCAGATTTATGAGGGAAATTATCTGATCATTTATCCTGTGGTTGCTTTAGGGCCTTGCTATTTGCTTCCTTATCGTACAACACCTGGTGCTACAATGGCAGACAGCAATCTGCAATTCACAACCTGGGACTATGAAGATGGCCACCAAAATGGGTGCATTCAATAAAACAACTACAGATTGAAAATTAGGAATATGTTTATTGCATCACAGTGGTACAGTGATTAGCACTGCTGCCTCACAGCGCCAGGGTTTGATTCCTGACATGGATTTTTGACTGCATGTTCTCCCCATGTCTGTGTGGGTTTCCTCCCAGTGCTCCGATTTCTTCCCACAGTCAGAAAGACGTGCTGGTTAAGTCCATTGGCCATGTTAAATTCAGTGCACCCGAACAGGCAGCAGAGTGTGGTGACTAAGGGATTTTCACAGTAACTTCATTGCAGTGTTAATGGAGGCCTCCTTGTGACATTAATAAATAAACTTTAATAAGTTGTGCAGTGATATCTGAGATTGATGTGCTTTGATGGTAAATTCCCCTTTTGCACCTGGGAAGTGTAATTGCTGGATGATCATGTGCACCAACTCTAAATCCCCTGATTTAAGGAGCACCACTGAGGAGTGCCTTCATAGACCATGGAGCACTGCTGCCTTCACTGTGGGAACTCTCTGGGCTCGTTGTTTCCAGCAGAGCACACAACAATCCAGACAACACAAAAGCTGATGAACATCTTCATTAAAAAGCTGGCACAGCCTAGAGAAAAAACTGACAATCCAAATATTGACTGAAACGTGGGCTTTTGGCCAAGAGCAGATTTGTAATGAATATGTTAAATTTTGTTTTATCATGTAGGATTCTATAATTTTCCTTCTTGCCTTGATATACTTCACAATGTTGTCAGAAAGCATGAGCTAAAATCTATGGACGACACAGCGACACAGTGGTTAGCACTGCTGCTTCGGAGTGCCAGGGACCTGGGTTCAATCCCTGGCTTGAGTCACCATGTGTGCAGAGTCTGCGTGGGTTTCCTCCATGTGCTCTGGTTTCCTCCCACAGTCTAAATGACATGCTGGTTTGATGCATTTGCTGTGCTAAACTCTCCCTCAGTGTGCCCGAACAGGCGCCAGAATGTGGCGACTAGAGGATTTTCACAGTAACTTCATTGTACGATGAATGCAAGCATACTTGTGACACTAATAAATAAACTTTAAACTTAAAACTAAAAAAAGCGAGATCACACCAAGAGTGGAATAAGACACCAGTTTTCAATATTTCAATCTATAGGGGAAAAGTAAAATCCCCAGAAGTACCACAAGGTAACATAAATGTTGATAAACAAAATTGTGAAATAGTGCTGAAATCGATGAAAATTTTGGCTTAAAGACAGAAAGAAGTCAGTGGTGGTAAATGGTTTTTCAGATCGGAGGGTGGTAAACAGTTGTGTTCCACAAGGGGCAACGCTCGGACCACTGTCTTTTTTTTGCTATATATCAATGACTTTGAACATAGAACATAGAACATTACAGCGCAGAACAGGCCCTTCGGCCCACGATGTTGCGCCGACCAGTTTTTTTAAAAAAAAACACTGACCCACTAATCTAAACCAATCCCTTTTCGTCCATAAACCTATCCACAGATCTCTTAAACGCCCCCAAACTAGGCGCATTTACAACCGCAGCAGGTAGGGCATTCCAGTCCCTCACCACCCTCTGGGTAAAGAACCTACCCCTGACATCCATCCTATAACTACCCCCCCTTAATTTAAAGCCATGCCCCCTCGTGCTAGCTTTCTCCATCCGAGGAAAAAGGCTATCACTATCCACCCTATCTAAACCTCTAATCATCTTATATGTTTCAATAAGATCCCCTCTTAGCCTCCTTCTTTCCAGCGAAAACAACCCCAAATCCCTCAGTCTCTCCTCATAGGACCTCCCCTCCATACCAGGCAACATCCTGGTAAACCTCCTCTGCACCCTCTCCAAAGCCTCCACGTCCTTCCTGTAGTGTGGGGACCAGAACTGCACACAGTACTCCAAGTGCGGCCGCACCAGAGTTGTGTACAGTTGCAACATGACGCTGCGACTCCTAAATTCAATCCCCCTACCAATAAACGCCAAGACACCGTACTCCTTCTTAACAACCTTATCTACTTGATTCCCAACTTTCAGGGATCTATGTACACATACACCTAGATCCCTCTGCTCCTCCACACTATTCAAAGTCCTCCCGTTAGCCCTATACTCAACACATCTGTTACTCCTACCGAAATGAATTACCTCACACTTCTCTGCATTAAACTCCATCCGCCACCTCGCGGCCCAGCTCTGCAACCTGTCTAAGTCACCCTGCAAACTATGACACCCTTCCTCACAATCTACCACACCTCCAACTTTGGTGTCATCAGCAAACTTACTAATCCACCCAACTATACCCTCATCCAGATCATTAATAAAAATTACAAACAGCAGTGGCCCCAAAACAGATCCCTGAGGCACACCACTCGTAACCGAACTCCATGACGAATATTCACCATCAACCACCACCCTCTGTCTCCTATCTGCTAGCCAGTTCCTGATCCAAGTACCTAGATTACCCCCAATCCCATACATCTGCATTTTCTGCAGAAGCCTACCATGGTGAACCTTATCAAATGCCTTACTAAAATCCATATATACCACGTCAACTGCCTTACCCCTATCCACCTCTTTGGTCACATTCTCAAAGAACTCAATAAGGTTAGTAAGGCACGACCTACCTGCTACAAAACCGTGCTGACTGTCTCTAATCAATTCATTACTCTCCAAATAACTATAAATCCTATCCCTAATAATTCTTTCTAAAACCTTGCCCACAACAGAAGTAAGACTCACCGGTCTATAATTCCCAGGGAAGTCTCTGTTCCCCTTCTTAAACAATGGGACAACATTCGCTGTCCTCCAATCTTCCGGTACTATACCAGAGACCAACGATGACCTGAAGATCAGAGCCAGAGGCTCTGCAATCACCTCTCTAGCCTCCCAGAGAATCCTAGGGTAAATCCCGTCCGGACCAGGGGAGTTATCTATTTTCAAGCCCTCTAGAATATCCAGCACATCCCCGGTATCAACTGCAATACTTTCTATTTTACACCCCTGCACCCCAGTGTCCTCCTCAGCTACATTCATGTCCCCCTGTGTGAACACCGAAGAGAAATATTGGTTCAATGCCTGTCCAATCTCTCCCGGTTCCACACACAACTTCCCTCTACTGTCTGTAACTGGCCCTAATCTTGCCCTAACCAACCTTCTGTTCTTGACATACCTATAGAACGCCTTAGGATTCTCCTTAATCCTATCAGCCAAAGTCATCTCATGTCCTCTTTTAGCCCTTCTTAACTCCCTCTTCAACTCCCTCCTAGCCAATCTAAAGCTTTCTAATGCACTACCTGAGCCCTCAAGCCTCATCCGAACATAAGCCTCCTTTTTCTTCCTAACCAACGAATCAACTTTTTTAGTACACCACGGTTCCCTAGCCCTACCAAATCCTCCTTGCCTGACAGGGACATACCTATCACAGACCCGCAGTAGCTGCTCCTTGAAAAAATTCCACATTTCGGACGTTCCCAGTCCCTGTAATCTCCTAGTCCAACCTAATTCTCTCCTAATAGCCTCATAATTACCCTTCCCCCAGCTAAAACTACTGACCCGAGGTTCATGCCTATCCCTTTCCATCACTAAGGTGAACGTAACCGAATTGTGGTCACTATCACCGAAATGCACACCAACTTCCAAGTCTAGCACCTGGTCTGGCTCATTACCCAGCACCAAATCCAATATAGCCTCACCTCTAGTTGGCCTATCTACATACTGAGTCAAAAATCCTTCCTGCACACTTTGAACAAAAACTGACCCCTCTAACGAGCTAGAGCTATAGCAATTCCAATCAATATTAGTAAAGTTAAAGTCCCCCATGACAATTACCCTATTACTTTCACTCCTAACCAGGATCGTCTCCGCAATCCTTTCCTCAACCTCTCTAGAACTTTTTGGAGGTCTATAAAAGACTCCCAGCAGGGTGACCTCTCCTCTCCTATTTCTAATCTCCGCCCATACTACCTCAACAGACAAGTCCTCATCAAATCATGGATCATGGTACATCAAATAGAACTTCAAAATTTGCCAGTGATACCAAACTTGGAGAGCGACACACATTGAGGATGATATGAATTACCTGGAACAGGAGATGCAGAGGCAGCAGAAGGGGCAGACAAGAGACAGATGGAAAGTATGGGGTGATTTATTTCATCAGAAGATATAAGGAGAGGCAATATCGGCATAATGGCACAGTTCAAAAGAGTGTGCCGGAACAGAGGAATCTTTGAAGGTGGCGTGTTATATTAAGAGATTAAGTAGTGAAGTTTATGAGATTTTGGACTTCATAGAAAGAGACACCAAGCACAAAAGCAAGGAAGTTATGCTGAATCTTTCGAAAGCTCTGATCAGGCCTCAATTAGAATTTGCATCCAGTTCCAGTCTCCACACTTTAGGACAAATATGACGATCCTCAAGGGAGTGCAGAGAGGGTTTACCAGAATGGCTCCCAGGATGGAGAATTTTAGTCATAAGGTTAGGTTGGCAAAGCTGGGATTTTTTGCCTTGGAGCAAAGGAATTGAAGGAAGTTTTGATAGAGTTTTACAAGATTATGACAGGCTTAGATTAGGTAGACAAGGAACTAAATTCCCAATAGCACAGTACACAGATTTAAGAGTTTGGCAAGAGATGCAATAAGAACATGGTGAAGAACAATTTTACGAGCAAATGATCATAGCCTTGAATTCACTGCCCACAAAGGGAGGGAAGTGGAAACAATCAATGATATCAAAATAAAGTTGTATGAACATTTGAAAGAAATAAATAGCTTTGTGGTTCCACTATTTATGCACATTCATGTCTACTTGTAGCAATCCCAGATGGTATACGACCCCTCCCAAAGGTGTCCAGGAACATATCCAAAGGTGACCCTGCCTCTCCAAAGAAATCTGGCAGCTTTAGACCTTCTCATGAAAGACATTGTGGCCAAATGGGCCACCAAAGCTGATGATGGCAAAGCATGATGGGGTAGGATGGCCAAGTGTGTGTAGAGATGGAGACATGCAGGCTGCAGCCCTAAATGATTATTGGACTCAGACAAGCGGGCCACAGCCTTAGACATCAGGAATACACAGGCAATAGACCATCCAGAAGCTCTTTGATCAAACATACTTGTTTACCACACAAAGGGGGCACCTTAACACCTTATTTGGGAGGGAGGTGTGCAACCTACGTGCCTCCAGCACCCTCAGGCATGGCTGCTTGCTACACATTCTGAAACTGATGTGGCAGCACCCGATTGGACTCCATCGATCAGAGTGATTGAACCCTGATCGACTGATTGATAGTGATCGAGGGCCTGTCCTAAAGGGCATGAAATAATCAAAGAATAAAGGTGCTATGCAACACACCACCAACAGTGGCAACTCTAGGGACCAACAACTGTGAAGGTAGACTCTGGACCGTCCAGAGGAGAAGTAGGAAGAACAGACCAGACCCAAAAGAAGAGGATCAGACCAGACCAAAGACCTGGCCATACCGAGGAGACTGCAGAGACCAACAGGTGGATACAGGCCAGTATCTGCTTAGGTACTTGTCAGTCACTCAAAGTTAAATCAAAGTTCAATGGTAAATTTGAATTGTGATTGTTCTGTAAAAGTAACTACCCTAACTAATATTAATTGTGTGAATGAACAAGCGTTCTTGTATTAATAAGAAGTTGACTTCCAGTTCTTTGTCCACCATATAATATTTAAAAACACACTGTGCAGCAAGACACAACAACATCCCAGGAATGAAAATTGATTCTGTTGAAAGGAACAGCATTCTTACACATCCAGTGAACCACAGATGCAAAAACCACAGCCAGCTTCCAATGTCCCCACTCACCTGCATAAAGAGCTGATGCCAGGCTCAGGGACAGGACATCTGGACTCAGGGTGTCATTGTGGCTAAGCCAATCATCTTCTCCACCTTTACCGAAATTCAAGCCAATAACTCTATAATATTTCCGACAGTGGTTGATATCCAAACTCATGTCAGGGGAGTGAGCACTGAGGATCCAGGGAATGGAGACACTTACCTCCAGGAAGATTAAACTCTTTTTTTAGTCTATATCGGAATGAACTGTGGATCACTGGATAAACTTTGTTGTACACTTTGCACAATCCGCCCTTTCTTTCTCGATAAATTGTATCAAACTTGACCATGCTGCAGCAGGCAATGCATTCATTCAAATCAACAGTAACTTTCTACTGCCACCTATCAGAAAAAATCAGTGTGATTGTTTATATAAAGAGGATGAAAGAATTCGTGGCCAAGGTATTAAGTTAGTAAAGCAGCTCAATTTCAAATTCCACATAGAATGAGATAGTTAAACTCTCCGCAAAAGTGGACACTGGTACTTTATACTAATTACAAAGGTATATGAAAACAATTTGTTGCTGTGGAATTATCTTGGCCCGTGTCCTCAGAGATGAAAGATCAATACTATAATACCTGCCTCCTCGCACCATTGCAAACTGTAAATTTCCAGCATGCAGCAACTCATGCTTCACCGTGTTTGATGGAGTACTGTGTTATCAAGCTTCCATTATTTAAAAGAAAGGGGCAAAGTTCTGCTGCACACTGTTTCCCTTGGACCAGGCAACATTTCACAGCAGGCAGCACAGGCCATGAAAACGATCGACAGGAAGAATTTATGAGCCGGCTGCCATTGAACGCCAAACAGAACCAACGTACATGAACACAAGTGCAGGTCATTCTGGGGTGACTGTGCAGAGGCAGTGACAGTGATGGTTTTATTCTACAAATCAAGGGAAATACTGATCATCAGTATCAAATGCTAATGTTTACTATGTGTGCCATGGTGCTGTCAACTATTACTAATGCCAGGATACATGATGGAACAGAACTGTTACCTATAGCTTGAATCAGCTTCTTCTATGTTTCTCATGATGTTCTGACCATAAAATAGTGAATATTAAACTTGTATCAGAACGCCTCTTTGTGGTTGACTGTAGCAATTCTTCATGCAAACTGAAGCTGGCTGTCACTGGATTCTGGAGCTTTAACATTTGCGGCTCGGTACAAGAATTTTAATATGTTATTTTAATAGAGTTTGTTTTAATTAAAGCTTCCTCGTGAATTAATAGAAGCGCACCTTGAACAAAATACCTTATGCTCACACTAATACCAAAAAAAATTGGGATCTAAGCTAACTTCATAATATAGAATCCTTACAGTGCAGAAGGATGGAGTCTGCATTGACCACAATGCCACCCAGGCCCTATTCCTGTAACCCCACACATTTACCTTACTAATCCTCCAGACACTAGGGTCAATTTAGCATAGCCAATCAACCTAACCCAAACATCTTTGGATAGCTTAGAGTTTCTGGTCTGGCTCCTAACACCTTTAAGGCATTCCTTAAAACCTACCTCTTTGACCAAGCATTTGGCCGCCTACTCCAATATCACTTTGTGTGGTTTGTTGTCTAATTTTATTTTGTACAGCTCCTTCTCCAGGGCAGTACAGCTGTCTCACAGCGTCAGGGATCTGGGTTTGATTCCCAGCTTGGTCACTGTCTATGTGGAGTTTGCACATTCTCCCCATGTCTGCATGGGTTTCCTCCGAGTGCCCTGGTTTCCTTCCACAGTCCTGGTTAGGTGCATTGGCCATGCTAAATTCTCCCTCAGTGTACCCAAACAGGCGCTGGAGTGTGGTGACTAGGGGATTTTCACAGTAACTTCATTGTAGTGTTAATGTAAGCCTTTTTGTGATACTAATAAATAAACTTTAAACTGGAAATGCCCTGGAATGTTTTATTACATACAAACTGCTACAGAACTGCAAGGTGCTGCTGGTGTATTTGATGTTGGGGCATTAAATCAGTGTGATGCAATGCAGATTAATAGAACACAGTTTACAATCGCGAGTGATAAATCTAATTTTATTGTGATTCCCATCCCATTGCATAGTTCCATGTGGCTTCACAATGATTGGAATAAAAGGTACAGAAAAAAATACAATTGCTCCTTTTGCACTGCATGTCCCACTTAAGTACCTGTGCACTTTGGCACTTTATTGTTACTTACAGTAAAATTGCAGATCAGTTTAAAATATGATTTCCATCCATGCATTTACAACAATCCAATCTCAAGGGTACAATGAATGGAATTGTCCTCTATAATGTAGTGCCAAAATGCATGGTGCGTGAAATGTAATTTGTGTTTCACAGGTCTATAAAAATGACTGACCTGTTCCAAGAGTTGGCGACTGTATATGTAGGAGCCAACAATAAGTTTGAGCAAATCGGACAGCAAAATGCATTGCTGCAAACAATTCTAATGCAACCTTTTATTTGCAAAAAGCAGGGTAAATCAGATTTAACACAAGTTGCGCTCTCCAATCATAACAAAATCCACCAGAGCTTTGAGCTGCTGAGAAAGTTGTGTAGATTATATGGGTGGGGGGGAGGAGTTTATGCTTACACTCGTAGCATGTTTGGAGGTGGGGAGGCCATCTAATCAGGCAGAATTGTAAAGAATCCCCCTGATGTTAAATGCGAGGGCATCCCAAATCCCAGAAGGGAAACATGGAAAGCCGGATCTTAACTGGATATTTTGCAATTTGGTATAATGGGAGGAAAGAGATGCAAATCTGTGAGGAAAACTAAGTCTTATTGTAGTCATTCAAATAAAATACGTTTATTAAACTGTAAAACACACAACGAGAAATCCAACAATACAGAACAAAAATCACTACTAATTGCAGTAAAAGCTATATGCACAGCATACTTCATTTAACCCTATTCCAAATCTACCTACTTTCCTAAACTCCAAAAATAGACCTTCCCAACACAGTATCCCATAGATTTTGACACTATAAGCCACATCCAGTAACAATTACCATGCTTGACCTATATCTTTCTTTTGGGAAATTTCCTTCTGGTTTAGAGTAGCCCACTTAGGATTTAAAACAGCGGCTTTCAAGCAACAGATTGTTTTGGGAGAGCTCTGCTTCCTGCAGGCATAGTGGTCACCAGCCAGCTATTCTCCTCTGGTACAGGGCTAAACCTGCCACTGATATGATCTTTAATCCTTTTGATGTCATATTATCTAAACAAATTGTCTGATAATTCCCTCATCTGACATCCATTCTTATTTCTCCCTTTGAACTCCTACCCTCTTCACCTTTAATGCCTACATTCCCATGCCCTATTGTTCTCCACTTCACTTAAGTAAGTATCTGTTCACTCTGTACTAATCCTTAAACCAAAAGCCCTCACTGTAGCTGAATCCTTATCAATGCTCTTTTTATCCATTTCTTTAATCTTCATCTTAGTCCAGCTCCTTGACATCTCCTGCCATTTTCTTAAATTACGAAAATCAGAATGCATGCACTAACATAAAATATACACCAAAGTTTTTTTTTGTATGAGTCAGATCCATATCAATCATTTTACTTTTGTGACAGTGGATCAGCAATGATGTTTTCTCTCCCAGCCACATGAAAGATTTTCAAGCTACATGGTTGTAATAGACGCCATTGAAATAACCTTCTGTTTCAATTCATGATCTGAATCTCACTGCTGGGATGTTTACAGTAAGAAGTATCACAAGACCAGGTTAAAATCCAATAGATCTATTTGGTGGCATGAACTTTTGGAGCACTGCTCCTTCATCAGGTGAGTGGACTTATAGGAATTTTATAGGTAGGGCTGGGGGAAGAAGAAACAGGATGAGTGTGTATCTTGCAGGGTTCCCCTCCTTTCCTCCATTGTCTCCGGTTATATACATAATGACATGAATGCTTCCTCATCTTTGTTGTGGATAGGCGTAGGGGCGGGGGGGAGATAATTTAAATAGTTCTGATCTCCGTAAACAGAATAGTATTTTGTTTTAATGTTTGATTTCCCCCTTTACCAGTGGTGATGTATTTTCCCCACCCCATTCCATTCCTGTAGGAGTAACCTGCATAGCAAACGCGAGCTAAAATAATATGGAAATTAAGTTGTATTTCCAACTATGGCCAAATATTTAATTCACTTTGTTCTGCAAGATTAAGGGTGCTCTCTTCGAATAAAGCAACATGGGGTTGCTGGGACTTGTGAAACTATAATTAAAAACAGTTAAAAACTGCAGATGCTGGTGTGGAAATAAGTTACAACAACACGAGCAGGCAACTCTGTCAGCAAATATGAGGTCATTGAGGTCAGCAGTTGCACATTCAGGAAAGAGACTAATCTAACCTTGCATCAGTTTCATGAACACTACATTCCTGGTCTTGACCACAGGATGAAACAAAGACAAGTTACCATGACAAATGCCAAAAACAAGGTATGTTGACATATTACGCTAATGAAGGAGATGATTTTCTACTGGATAAGAAAGTGCAAAAAGTATGCTATGATTGGAAGACTATGTATGTAAGTGAAGGATTCAAAAGTTGCTTGTTTTTCATTTGCTGTAATTAACTATAACTGCTAAATATTTGTATGAATCAACAGAACATCATGGTGAAATTCAATGTTTCTGTTCTCCTTGCTAGCAAGTAACAAAAGCTCAGGACATTTGAGTACTCACTGTGCATTGTCTGGTTAATCCTCAATAAGAAATTATGAGGGTTGGTTTATTTCACACACACAAAACCACAGAGAGAGTTTTTGAAATGAAAGCCCTTTGCACTTATCTAATACAATGAGGGTCAAGGGATAGGAAGGACATTGAGGGCCAGACCACAACAACATACAGGTTAGGGTTATATAGGTGGGATTTTCTGACCATGCTCGCCTGAAGGCTGGAAGTTCCCACACGAGGTCAGTGGACCTTTGCATAGTCCGCCCCAGCCTGCTACGATTCCCATGGTGGACGGGATGGGAAAATTCCACCCTATGTGTCCAGCGTCCAGAATCAAGAGTCTAATGGAATGTTTCTTCAGAATGATCCATCTTCTCAGAAGCAAGGCTTCCACCAGCAAGAAGCCACATTGAGTTGAGTTAGATTTGAAGGCCCAAGTTCCGCTGTTGCAGTATTTCACAGTTTTGATGAGGGCCAGCGTCACCTGCTTGATGGTAGACAGCACAGGCTGCTGGCCTGGGGCTACTGTTTCTCTTAGGAGGTCTAAGCAATGGCTGCCTGTAACTTCCAACAGCTGTTGTTTAAAGGAATTCAGACAGCTCAGGTCTCAGTCATGTGACACTGGTTTCTGGTTGTTAAAAGAGGCTCCTGGTTGAAAGCCAAAGTGTGTTTAAACAGGTAACACTTAGGTACAGGTAACACTTAGGTACAGGTATCACTTAGGAACAGGTAACACTTAGGTACAGGTAACATTTGGGAACAGATAACTCTTAGGTACAGGTAACACTTAGGAACAGGTAACACTTAGGTACAGATAACATTTGGGAACAGATAACTCTTAGGTACAGGTAACACTTAGGAACAGGTAACACTTAGGTACAGGTAACATTTGGGAACAGATAACTCTTAGGTACAGGTAACACTTAGGAACAGGTAACACTTAGGTACAGGTAACATTTAGGAACATGTAACTCTTAGGCACAGGTAACAATTAGGTACAGATAACACTTAGGAACAGGTAATACTTAGGTACAGGTAACACTTAGGAACAGGTAACACTTAGGTACAGGTAACACTTAGGTACAGGTAACACTTAGAAACATATTGCAGACCAGAAGTTGCAAACAGTTGCCTTTGTCCATAGCTGGCTGGGGCCAACATCTCTGTGAAACTATTGTGTTGGAATGGCTGGAATGTTTGTTCAATGCAAGTGTTATATTCCAGGGTGTTTGAGCACTGTTGAACTGCTCAGTAACATTCAGAAGCCAGCACTTGACCAACTGGAGTTGACTTGTCAGCCCAGCAATTGTCCAGTATGAAAATCAGATAGGAAACATTATTTTATAAAATAGTTAAACTGACAGAGATAGGTATTTACTTCCTATCCCAACTCAACTGAGATATCCCCAACTTTTCAATTATGTACAGATATAGTCAATCTGATACAGACATGTTACCCTTCTTTCGTTTAATTAGTTTATCAATCATCTGTCCTCTTTCCATTCTAAATGCCTTTATTAAACTTTTCTTCTAAAAGTTACCTTCCACCTTGTTAGTTTCCCTGGACCCATTTCCCTGCTGTTACCTGAATGTTAATTTTGTCCATCCTGACTTTTCCATCGTTACTTATGTGTCCACAGAATACTGACTACTTCTTTGTATTTTCCTGTATTATTTAATTCTCTAGGTCTTTTTTTGCTTTCCAAATCATTTTGTTTTACTTCTTTCCTAACCTCTTAGCATTCCTTTGTTACCTATGTATTTAATGTTTAACTTTAGTCTGTATTTTACCCTTATTTCATTATTCATTAACAGCGTTTCTTCATAGATTAGTTTGTGCTTGTTTTTTAAGTATTTTTCCGGAACTCTTGTGATTATCATTGTAAATATTTCCCACCGCTGTTTCGTCACGCTGTCTGTCAAAAGCTTTTATTGGAAAGCATCTTTGTGGGGACATTTCATAATATTGGCTTTGCTTAATCCAACTATCAATAAATTCAGGAAATTCAGGCCTTCTGAAGGTGTAAGAATGAAAGTAAGTGTGAAATGGTTTTAGCATTTGAGTAATACTTCTTGATTTGTTATTTAGCACCAACAGTAACATGTTGTTCATCATCTCCACATGAGTAATCAAAGGTTAAAAAACTCCAGATGTAATGCTGAATGAATCACAAGTCAAACCTGATACATTAATAGGCACGTGGCGATTTATAATTAAAATGTAGACCCTGAGGGAGAAATCTAGACTTGAAGCTCAGAATGCCCAGGACAATGTGACAGTAATGGGAAGAAAGACACTGAAATCCCATACTGTCACTTAAATACAAAATTTGGATTTCAGGCACATGTGGAGGCAAATAATTAGAGTGCTCAGGTGGCAGGAGGTGGGGGAGGCTGATCAATGAGATGTTGAGGCAACAGGAGGCAGAGTGGAAGGAATTGCTGCAGAAACACTGTCTACCAGCCCTGGGGTTCCAGCAGGAAGGTAAGCAAGTGCTCTGCACACTCCTGATAATGCTACACCTCCCAACGTTAAAAGGTGCCTGAAGATTTTCATTAATTTACTTTTCATGTTTCCCTGACTGATACCGACCCTTGGAAGCTCCTGGCAGCTTTTTAAAATTAAGTCCCCTGACAATGTTTTTCAGTTTCTCTGGTAGGTGACAATGACAATAAGAAGACAATGGCAAAGGACACCATGGTTGATGAACAGAGCGTGGAAATGCAATGAAATGACAGAGAGGAATAGATGTGCAAAGGCAAAATGTTGAGGATGCTAGAAATCTGTATTAAAGGCAAAAGAAAAATGTTCTGGAGATTTTTGATTTGATTTATTATTGTCACATATATTATTGTGCAGTGTGTTTCTTGTGTGTTAAACAGATGAAGCATACCATACATAGAGAAGGAATGGAGAGGGTGCAGAATGTAACCCTCATTCAGAGCAAGGGTGTAGAGAAAGATAACTTAATGTAAGATAGGTCCACTCAAAAGTCTGATGGCAGCAGGGAAGAAGCTGTTCTTGAGTCGGTTGGTACGAGACCTCAGACTATGGTATCTTTTTCCCAACAGAAGAAGGTGGAAGAGAGTATGTCCAGGGTGTGTAGGGTCCTTGATTATGCTGGCTGTTTTTTCAAGGCAGCGGGAAATGTAGACGGAGTCAATGAATGGGAGGCTGCTTTGCATGATGGTCTGGGCTTCGTTCACAGCTCTTTGTAGTTTTTAGCAGTCTTGGGCAGAGCAGGAACCATACCAAGCTGTGGTACAAACAGAAAGGATGGTTTCTGTGGTACATCTGTAAAAGTTGGTGAGAGTCGTAGCAGACGTGCCAAAATTCCTTAGCCTCCTGAGAAAGTAGAGGCATTGGTGGGCTTTCTTAATTATAGCATCAGCGTGGATGGACCAGGACACCCAGGAACTTGAAGGTCTCAACCGTTCCTACTTCATCCCCATTGATGTCGACAGGGACATGTCTTCCCCTACGCTTCCTAAAGTAAATGATTATCTCCTTCGTTTTACTGACATTGAGGGAGAGATTTTTGTCATTGTAACAGTTCACCAAATTCTCTATCTCTTTCATGTACTCTGTCATTCTCAGCAGGTCTGGCAGTGTCTCTGTTCAATGGACGATGTAGCAGCACAGCCTGCAGAGATTTAACTTTTAATATGCTGGAAGATCTTCAATCAGGTAAATCTGATTCTTGGTCAAATTCGTTTTTAAGTATCCTGGGATTCCTTGTGGCCAAGCTGGCCTGAACCCATCAAAAGACACAAGGTTGTAAATGTAACAGCTTGTACCCAGCCAAAGGAATTGTTTACAGACTTTTGCTGCCAGAGTTTCCTTGTATGGACGTTGGAATGTCAGCTTTATGTAAGTAAGGTCTAAAAACCATGATGGGGTCTGGAGGGTCCCAAGCTTCTGTGCTGGCTCTATTTGATTGACCTAATTGAACGATACAATTGAGTTTCTGATCAATTCATTGGCCGGTTACCAAGGAACATTTGGGGTATAGGGATGCTAACACAAAGGGATTGTGCACAGCGTGAAGAACCTGGGACCAAGCTCACTGGAAGAAGAGAGAACATCTGAGAGAAAGAAGTAGGAAAGGCTGATATACATGTGGCAAATTCCTGGCCAAGTTTCATATGCCATTGGAAATCAATCCTAAATTAAATAAAGTAACAAACAGTGAGTATTTGGTTTAAGCATTGCAAGGATTGACAATGCAGCTATGTCTAAGTAGCTACAAAAGTAAAAGAAACTGTGTTTGAGTATTTAAGTTGACTTTGTGTCTTTATTCGCTAGGAGGGGTTAAAACACATAAAAAAGTTTAAACAACAGGAGTCTCTCCAATGGAAAAGACTCATCACAGATTAAACCTACCCTCTCTCCTAATCACCAATCTCTCAGTGGAGCGAGGGGGTTGAACAATTGCAGACACCACTTTAGGACCTCCATATCCTGTATGGTTTGTACTGAAATTTGCTTGCCTGTGGATGAGTGCTGTTGATTGAATATATCGAACTGTAAAAGTTACAGTGATGCATAACAAAACCTGCAAGATGTGCTGCCTCCATTAGGAGGTGAAAGTTGATGTTGTGTTCTTCCTTCAACTTACCAATCACAGCAATATCATCAGCAATGCAAATACATCCTGTCTCCATTGATTCAGTCCATACGCCATTGGAACAAAGTCCTGCCTGTTTGATAATCCAAAAGGCAATCTTTAAAAACTACACCTTCCAAAAGGTGTCCAGAATGTTGTCAACTCCAGTGTCCTACCAGATGGACAGACCAGTAACTGCTTTTAACATCCAAATCGAAGAAAAATTTCACATCTACCAATTTTGAATTCAGCTTCTCGAACATTGGAATCTTGGCTGCGGTTCTCCCAAAAGTGCTGAATTGGTGGGAGAACCGTTCTAAATCCTGACTGTTCTGTCAGTTCAGCTTCTCACCCCAATCTCTGCACTCTGTGCACTGAAGAGGTCCCAGTCTGGAATTTCATTAAGAACCCACGGGTGTGGGAGGTGGTGGGGAGGGGTGGGGGGTGGGGGGTGGGGGGTGGGGGGTGGAGGGGGGGGTGGCTGGTGGTGGGGGGGATGACAGCCTCAAGATAAAGGGGAGGCGGTTTAGAACGGAGTTGAGGAGGAACTTCTTCACTCAAAGGGTGGTGAATCTCTGGAATTCTCTGCCCGTTGAAGTGGTGGAGGCTGCCTCGCTAAATATATTTAAGACGCGGATTGATAGGTTTTTGATAGGCAAGGAGATTAAGGGTTATGGGGAGAGGGCGGGAAAGTGGAACTGAGCCACGGCGGATCAGCCATGATCTTATTGAATGGCGGGGCAGGCTCGAAGGGCTAGATGGCCTACTCCTGCTCCTATTTCTTATGTTCTTATGTTCTTATGTTGACAGTTCTGCACATGCACAGTGATCGCGGTCCATCAGTCTCCCCGTTTGCTGGCCAGCCCGGAACCCCCGCAGTGCTACCCTTTCAGCATTCCCCCCCCAACCCCCACAGCCCGATCACAGTCTCCACAGCAATTCCCAGGCCAGTCCTTACCCCTCCCGCCCCAGAGCACCTTGATGTCCAGACCCCTGTGCCTAGCAATGGTGATTCCCCCATTCCCCCCTCACCCTGGCAGACCTTACCCCACTGACCCTCCCACCCTGGGGTCAGATGCCCCCCGAGAGGCAGGCCATTCCCCCCAGCAGCGCCCCCCGACCTCCAGCCTGCCCCAATAGTTGCCCTCCCTCTAACCCAGATCAATCACCATGCAGATTGGCAGCCGAACACTTCACCCCCATCGATTGCACCTTGGCACTTCCCAATGCCTGATGGGTAGTGCCAAGGTGCACTCTGGGCATGGCCAGTGGCACAGACTGGCACTGCCAGGGTGCCCATGCCCAGGGGCACCATCCCTCCTCCCGCTGCCCAACCCTCCCTGGGGCCCCAGTTGACCCCCTTCATTCCGGCAGTGTCTCCTGCCAGTTCCCCAAACACGGGGTGTTATTCTAACCCCACCAGAATTAAGTACTCTTGGTGGGGTGGGAGATCAAATCAGGACCAGTAAGTTCCCGATAATTACATTTAAAATTCAATTAAAACATATTTTAAAAAATTCAAATGACTTACCTGCCTCCCCACTGGTTTCCAGTGTGGTCTGAATGACAACTGTTCTCTGCCTCTGGAAGATGTGCATGTGTTTCCAGCGTATGCGCAAATCTTGGAAAAATGCCAGCGAAGTGCATCTCCCACGCTGACCCGCCAGTAAAGTTGCAGGTCCGAATGGGAGATTCACAGCCCTTGTATGTGCATTTTATATTACAGACCAATATAGAATCACAGAAACCCTACAGTGCAGAAGGAGGCCATTTGGCCCATCAAGTCTGCAACGACAACAATCCCACCTAGGCCCTAGCTCTATAACCCCATGTACTTACCCCACTAATCACTCTAAACTACACATCCTGGGACACTAAGGGGAAACTTAGCACGGCCAATGCACCTGACCCACACATCTTTGGAGCATGGGAGGAAACCGGAACAGCTGGAGGAAATCCGCGCAGACGTGCAAACCCCACACAGACAGAGCAACCCAAGCTGGGAATCGAACCCAGGTCTCTGGAGCTGTGAGACAGCACTGCTAACCACTGTGCCACCGTGCCGCCCATGAACATCTTTTCAATGTTCAGTTAAGAAGTTTCAGGTCTCAACATGCCCTAATAATTCTGTCCTTTTTTACCTCACACATAATCGAACTGCACCAGTCCATCTGCTGGTGGACTTTGTGGATAACACCACACTGCTCCATTTCATCCTCTTTGACTTTTAATTTCTCTCAGATATCAAAGCTGCATTTTCTCTGAATTTTATTCACGGAATTGCATCCTATTCTTATCCCTTTAAAAGTACCAATTGTATCAACCAAGTACTTAGATTGCAAGTTGAGAACTGATTTAGTGGGGATCTTCCTGATGTCTAGCATTTCCATCGACACTTTGATGATCCCATGAATAGTAATGAGCTGAAGGTCTTTGGATGCTGGCTGGCCTGTTATAGCTGAACCTTGTGTATCAACGAGATAAAAGGCCTGTGACAACCCTGCTGATTGATTGTAAATGCATTTCAGTGTTATCACACGGATACAATGAATCACAAGTCCATTTTCTGCAATTCAATTGGCTGTGGTCAGTTGTACCATTGCCTTCCAATGTTGGAGGTACATATACTTTAGAATGCTGAGGGAAAGGATATTGGCGCACGTCCCAGTGTCAGTTTTGGACCTCAATTTCCAATCTTCCTAGGACACAGAACATTAAATGGTTGCAAATACATCCAGTGGTGTAATTGTAATTCTGGGCCTGGCAATGATTACAATGGCAGAATGCTTTCTCACTCTACTTTGTAAGAACTTGGTCACCTTCATTTTCCATTCTGTCCACTTGTTCCGTCACTTTGATCACTTCTATGCTTGGCATGCCCTCTGTTGCTGTTAGTGTGCTTCATAGGCTATGTCTAGTCATGACTTCTTGCCATAAGTTCAGAACTAGGTTTCTTACATGGACATGCCCAATGTCCTTTAATGCCACATGCCAGACAGTGATCTTTGGCAGCTGTCCTGTGGTCACCGGAGGCAGTGTAGGTCTGGTCTGGGTGGGAAAGTCCAGCCTCTTGGCTGGGTGCTCTTCAGTCATCGCAGTTTCATTCGATGTGACTGTCACTGGCAGCGGGGTGGAGGAGATGCTGCCATCAACAAGGGCACCTGAGTGGATTCCCAGATGTGAGCTACTGCTGGAGGGCCAACACAAGGTTGGTTTGAACCTCCCTGCTCACCACTGGTGAACTGGCAGCTATCAGAGTGACTAGCTCATCCATCTCTCATATTGGCAGTGACAAGCTCAAGTCACTGTCATTGTGTGGGCTTGCAGATCTGAGAGCAAGCTCAGAAAGCCCTGATGGAATTCGTCTCTATGAGAGTCACTGCTCTTGCTATAGAGGTGGCTCGGTATTCAGAGTTCTGGGCTCATGGATGACATCAGTGATCTTTGCCAGATCATCTTGCACATTCCATTAGAATCCAGCCTCCGCTGTGTAATAGGTGACTCCAGAGGCTGATCGCCTAACTCAGACTCAGCATCCTTCTGGTTCCCAGCAATCCTCTGATTGCCGATAGCAACCAGAAGGATGTCACAGGCCTTTGCTGGCTCCTTAGGTGTGATGTGCCTTCACCACTATGCACTGCCATCTACTCCTACATGCATATGCCCACTGCCATGCCTGTATTTGCGCTGGTGCATGGTGTAGAGGGGAGATGTCCATTCTTAAAGGTTAAGAGTGGGTCCTCGGGGTTCTTTGGGGTCATAATGATGTGGACTGAGGGAGGAAGTACAAATGTCAGTATCACACATTATTACAAAGTCAGAGTGCGTGCCGTCTGGCTGCTGTTCAGAATGGACGCCTGGCTGAGCAAGGACTCTGAAAGGATGAACAGCAAGGATAACTGGATTTCACATGTCAGTCTTACAACCACTATCCGAAATCTCTCATACCCTCTGCATCAAACTCTTCCCTGTCTGCGGGATTCTCATCGTCATCCAACATCCCTGCCACTCCATGGCCAGTGGGCCTGGCTCCACATCCTCAGGGCATTCCCAGTGCTTGGTCCTCTGCCTGACTTGGGAGAAGAAGGTTTGAGATCCCACCTCCTGTCTGCCCTCACTCATGCACAGTGTAACTCCTTTTCTCCTGCGGGGACAGAAGTGCTTTCATTAGTTCCCCTCACCATGCCAGAAGATTCCAGCCTTCCCACCACCCAAGGAAGCAGCTTCACTTGCCCATCACGTTGCCACGCAATCAGTCTGATATACCTGCCAGTTGTGATCTATCAAGGCACAGGATTATGTACTACATTGCCATCTGCATTTCAGACCCATGAGCACCAACAAAGGCTTCCACCCACAAAGACATCTATCCAAGGTTCCATCTGGAATCAGTGCTCATCCTGTCTGAGCGCAGAAGATTCTGCACTGGATCCAGGTAAACAACACCATGGCCACCACCCAGGCCTTTCACCTCCTTCTCCATCATGTGAAGTGGCCTTATCTTGATGTCCTATGGCAGCAGGATGTCACAATGGCCACTAATTGCCTCAAGCAAGACTCTAAGGCACTCACCTATGTCTCCCAGGTGGGACAGACTGGCTCTGGACATTTCCGTCAAGCCTGGCATGGGCTCTGGGTAATGATGACATTCCAAAGCAGCTCCGTGAGCGCTGTCTCCCGGCCTTCAGGGAGCTCGAATTAAAATCGCTGCCCTCACCTTTACTAGTCCGACCACCCGCACTCTTCCCAGTTCTGCTGGCAGTGCAGGATCTGTCCTAGAACACTTTACACCATAGCTGGCAGCTAATTGGTCAACCTGCGTGAGCCAATCCCAGGCGGCAGCTGAATTCAGAGCCACTTCCAGTCCCGCCAATCACCATCTCCCGACAGGCCCACACCATCTACACAGCTTATTCATTTTTGCCGCCTTCAATCCTGTGCCTTTCGTTGAAGTTGCACCTAATACTGACAAACTCTATCAGCCTGCAAGGACAGACTCATATTTATAACTGGGCTTTTAATAAAGCTTCAATATCGAGACCCATTGACGTTTTTAGGAATCCTTTAGAAAAGCTTCAGTGGATGTCAATGTTATTACCAGCCCTGCAATTCTTTCAGAAAACTCAACTTCAGAAAGACTGCAATTCCTGCAGCGACTGATAAATTGGTCAATTGACTCTTTTGGTTGCTCTCCATATGACATCAATTCGGACAGTCGTATCCAGAAATTGATTTTCATGTGTATTTGGCCTTGTATTATGGTCCATATTTTCGTAGGGCCTTTTTGGCTATCTTCAGACCATCTGAGATATTTAGTCTATAAAGTCCTGATTTTCAATAACTATCTTCATTTTGAAAGTGCAAGGGGGGTTATATAAATGAGAAATTAGGCGAGTGAAGAGGAATCATGAAAAAACACTGGCAGTAAAATAAAGGAGAATCCAAAGGTGTTTTATAAGTATGTTAAGGGCAAGGGGATAAACAGGGAAAGAGGGGGCCCCATCAGTGACCAATATAGCAATGTGTATGTGGAGCTGGGAAACATAGGTGAGGTTTTAAGAAACTACTTTGCATCTGTGTTCACCTTGGAAAATGATGATGTTGGTATAAAAATCAGGGAGGGGCTTTGGTACTTAATTAAACAACTTAACATTGAGAGGGAGGAGCTATTAATGATTTTAACAAGCCTAAAAGTAGATTAAACCTCAGGCCCAGATGAGATGTGTCCCAGGTTGCTGTGGGAGGCAAGGAAGGAGGCAGCAAAGGCTCCAACAATAATGTTCAAATATTCTCTGGCCACAGGAGAGGATGTGGAGATGCCGGCGTTGGACTGGGGTAAACACAGTAAGAAGTCTTACAACACCAGTCCAACAAGTTTATTTGATAGTAAACCCACAAGCTTTCGGAACACTATTCCTTCGTCAGGTGAGTGGAAAGTTCTGATCAGAGAAGGGCATATAAAGTCACACACAGTTTACAGAACACTGATTAGAATGCGAGTCTTTACAGCTAACCTGCTATTCAAGTCTTAAAGGTGCAGACAATGTGAGTGGAGAGAGCATTAAGCATAGGTTAAAGAGATGTGTATTGTCTCCAGACAAGACAGTAAGTGAGATTTTGCAAGTTCAGGCAAGTCATGGAGGTTACAGATAGTGTGACATGAACCCAAGATCCTGGTTGAGGC
The DNA here is from genome assembly GCF_965287045.1 of Carcharhinus amblyrhynchos. Classification (NCBI taxonomy): domain Eukaryota; kingdom Metazoa; phylum Chordata; class Chondrichthyes; order Carcharhiniformes; family Carcharhinidae; genus Carcharhinus; species Carcharhinus amblyrhynchos. Next base: position 27,606,389 of record NC_137337.1, read on the forward strand.
CGTCCTCATGTGTGCGGAACTTGGCTATCAGTCTCTGCTCAGCGGCTCCGCGCTGTTGTGTGTTGTGCAGGCCGCCTTGGAGAACACTTACCTAAAGATCACAGGCCGAATGCCCGTGATCGCTGAAGTGTTCGCCAACAGGAAGGGAACAGTTTGCCTGGTGATTGTCGAGCGATGTTCATTCATCCATTGTTGTAGCGTCTGAAGACGCGAACACTTCAGCATCATACAGATGGGTTAGATGGGCAGAACAGTGGAAAATGGAATCCAGCCTTGAAAGGTGTGAGGTAGTGCATATTGGAAGGACTAACAAGGCAAGGGAGTAAACAATAAATGATAAAACCCTCGGAAATACAGAGGATCAGAAGGATCTTGGGATGCATGTCCATAGATCTCTTATGGCATGACAGGTAGATAAGATGGTTAAGAAGTTATATGTGTCCATTAGTATAGTTATATGGCCAACTTTGTTTTATTGCTGGAAACACTAGTGCCCAACCAAACATCTCCTAGAAATACATGGATGAATGACTTTCACACATTCCATCAACCCACATTCTTGTATTTATAGAATGTAAGCCATATTCAACAGAAAGCTGTACTAACTCAATATAGAGGAGGTCTTATGACTCAGTCGGGAAGGCAGCTGCTGCCCGAAGCTCTGGGTTCAAGGCCCACTTCAGGAATTGTTGGCCAGTATGGCAGTGTTGATGATGTGGTTTGAATAGGTTGAGAATCAGCCTGCTCACAATCCCCAAGGTGAATTAAAAAATCTGTGCAAAGGTAAGAAACATATCACAGTACACAAGTAGTGTGAACTGTCATTCTCACAGGCAGGTGATTACTAGGCAGTGTGGCCAAGGGATCTCTTTCAGTAGGAGATTAGCAAACATCCATATCTGAGCTTATCTGGAGGAAGGGGTCACAGAAGTACTACAGCGTGATTGCTCAAACAGTATCGAGTAACCGAGGTATCCACCCTGTGACTTGTCCTTCAGTGTGAAAGAGAGCCGGGACTGTAAGCAACCTCCAGAAAGAAGGTTAAGGCACCTCTCTGAGTGGTTGACATTACCGTGAAGGAAGCTGTGCCTTTATTCTCAGGCAATACCAGTTGCACATTCAAGGAATAAAACTCCATTCATTAACAAAATGCTGAGGGTTGACTGCGGGAGCTCATATCGCTGTGTGAATACAGTTAAGAGCACTAATGGCTTTTGCAGAACCTGTTCTTCTATTAAGAAAAGATGATTGCATGCTCAATCACCTGCCTGGTTCCATTGTCCAGAGAGAAGAATTGAGCTGCTGTACCACACAATGTATTTGTCACCTTCCTTTTCACCATAATGCACTGCAAATCGACTCATTTGGCCAATAACAGCAATACCACCTGGAATGGGTCTGTCTCAAAATAATTCAACACTGTTGTTAATCCTTGCTGCCGCCTCAGTACAATCAGTAGCCTACCTATAAGAATGTGTAAAGACCCATCCAGAGTTTCACAAGTTCCAAAAGATAAAGCTTCCGAGCACATAACTGGGGTGGCATGTTGGCAAAATAGAATTGTATTTCACTGATTCTGCTCCCAGGCTCTTTCCCAGAGGAACTGGTTCCTTTCTGGTCCTGACAACCTTCAAAGATTAGTGTATGTGCATCACCAGGACTATTTATTTTTCCACCTTCCGTAATATTACACCATTGCCATAATGTGGAAACCAAACATCCAAATTCAGGGAATGCACAAACAGATGAGGAACAGACAAACTGCACCTTGTAATTGTTCCTAATCCATTAATAACAGATAACAGTAGTCACTATTAATGATAGAAAGAACATGGAACATATGATTCCACTCCTGTATATTTTTGTGTATTTTTGTATTACTGGATGTATAAACTGTTGTGGCATTGCTTGTAGAGTGTTCAATGGTTTGATTTATCTGTGTTTGATTAAGTTATTATGCTAACTGATTGATGTAAGTACCACCACTACTCCTGCTTTTAGTTTCTATGTTTCTAGTTTGAGAACTTAAATCATAGGCTGGAGCTAGGGAGCTAAGTAAAGCAGAGAACTTACCAGAGAGCTTCTGGGCTGAAATCATGGATGGGATTTTCCAATCTTTTAATCAGTGGGATCTTCCAGTCCTTCCGAAGGTGATCTTGGCAGCCAGTTCCCATGCAGTTGGGCGAGTAAGCCATGCAAAACAACATAGACATCAGCGGGACCCACCCATGGCCAAAGGTGAGTCGTCTCCACCACTAGAAAATATAATGCTGGGGAGAGGGGGAATCCTGGTCCATGTGTGTGTAGGAAATTCTATAAGTTCTGAGATATTTTAAAGTATCATAAATAAACCTGTTGCAGATTTGGAATAAGTGTCGTCTTTACATTGCTCCAAGATAAATCAGAGATATAAGATACACCGCAACCTGTTGAATATAATACGCTTGTAATGAATGCGTTAGGATATGTGGATGATAACTAGCTGTGATGATAGGAATAAATAAATGCTACCAAGTCTATATTATTGCTGCTTTTGCTATAGTTGTCCTGTGAATCCTGATAAGTGTCAACCCAAAGCCACAGCAATGATAGTCAGAGGTAGTCACAGTCCATATATTACATTTATAGCTTTAATTACTGAAGGTTTTTATGTTCCATTGTGATTTCATGTAATTTCCAAAATGTCGCTGTTTGAATATTCATTTGCATGTTGGATAATTAGAATTATGATGGATTTGAAAATTAGTAGTGCAGATATTTTAGAAGTCCAGCCTTAAAATGCTTAACTGATTCAAATGCACATTCTAAAGCAATACTGTGTTAAAATCACACCTTATAGCTCAAGTATGTTCCATCCATTCACCTCTGCATTGTGGCTTTGCAACAAATGTGCGAAAAATTATTTTAATTATACTCGCTGGTCTCATTTACATAAAAGAACTGGAGGGTGATGAAGAATCTATTATCATTTAATTTTATTAGCACCTAAATCATGTTTTATATAAAGTTTTCCCCAAAGACAAATATTCGGGTTCAACAATTCCTTTGAAAGAAAAATGGTATTTGTTATTTCTTTGCTCCAATGGCAAGCTGCTACTTAAAGGGACACAGTCATCTTGTAAACCACATGGGGTGAATCTTCCCATTCTGCCCACCATGGGAATCATAGCAGGCGAGGGGCAGACCATGGAAAGCCCCATTGACCTCAGGTGGGATTTTCTGGTTTTGGGGCAAGCGCAGCTGGAAAATCCTGCCCTATGACAGCACTTTTCTCAGCTTTATGAATACAGCAATGTGATTTGATGTCAGGAGGGGAAAAGTTAACCTGTTCTATTTCCATTTCATAAATTTCTAGCTTTCCACTCAAGCCCTATCAAGGCTGGACACAAGGACCATGCAACACTACAGCAAAAATCACCCTCATTCAGTCCATCAAGTTCCCACTGGTGTTTTTCTCCACACTCACCACCTGATCACAAGAATTATTCTTGGAATGAAGAGCTTGTCATATGAGGAACAGTTGAGGACTCTGGCTCTGTTCTCATTGGAGCTTACAAGGATGAGAGGGGATCTTGTTGAAACTTACAGGGTACTACGAGGCCTGGATAGAGTGGACATGAAGAGGATCTTTCCACTAGTAGGAAAAACTAGAACTAAAGGGCACAACCTCAGGCTAAAGAGACGATCCTTTAAAACAGAGATGAGGAAGAATTTCTTCAGCCAGAGGGTGGCGAATCTGTGGAACTCTTTGGTGCAGAAGGCTCTGGAGGCCAGGTCATTGAGTGTCTTTAAGACAGAGATGGATAGGTTCGCGATAATAAAGGAATCAAGGGTTATGGGGAAAAGGCAGGAGAATGAGGATGAGAAAAATATCAGCCATGATTAAATGGCAGAGCAAACTCGATGGGCTGAGTGGCCTAATTCTGCTCCTATGTCTTGTGGTCTTATGGTCCTGTGGTCAAATCCCACATGTGTTTCTAATATGGGAGCTATAACTGCTGCTTTAAATTCTCACGTTAAAAAGAAATTCATTCATGGAATGTGGGTATTGTTTGCTAAGCCAGCATTTATTGCCCATCCCTAACTACCTTCCACTTCAGAGGGCTTTTAAGAGTCAACCACATTACTGTGGATCTAGAGTCAGGTGTAGGTCAGACCAGGTAAGGATGGTGGATTTGATTCCCTAAGTGAACCAGATAGGTTTTTAATGACAATCGATAATTGTTTCATAGTCAGCATTAGACTTTTCTGATTCCAGATTTTTTTTAGTTTATTCATCACCTGCTGTGGTGGACCTGATAGTTTGAGATCCTGTAGGTAAGGATTTCTGAGGAAGTGATACATTTTGGGAAAGATAATGAACAATGATAACACTTAAAAAATCACAGAACTGTTATGGTGCAAATGGAGGCCATTCAGCCCATTATGTCTGCACCGACTCTTTCCAAATGAGCATTGTGACTTAATGCTATTCTCCTGCCTTTTCCATGTACAATTGGAACAATGTCGACTAATGATGCATTTGTTGTTCAGAATATAAAATTATCTCCCTATCGCATTGCACTGAAGAAAGGGCAGCCATTATTGAACTAATTTTATTTATGCATCCCCAACAGAGAGGGCAGCAGAGAGCGTCTTGCAACATACATGGCAGTTCAGAGTCAGGTTGGGTTGTCTTGAGGGGCTGCCAATGTAACGATTGCAAATACTTTTTAAGTAACTTCAGGAAAGCTAAAGGCAAATCAGCATTGTCAAAATCAAAATATTAAGTTTAAGTTAGTGTCACGAGTAGGCTTATGTTAACACTGCAATGAAGTTACTGTAAAAATCCCCTAAAATATGGTGTGAGATGAAGGATCAGCATGCCTCAGTGCTGTGCGTACAATGCAGTATCAGGTTAGAAATTATTGTTCTCAATAAGAATGGACAAGCTCATGATAAATATAAATAGTATTCTTCTCTATTACTTTAATGGAGAGGTTAATAAATGCTGAAGTTCTGGGTGATCTCATTATGTATTTGTCTGCTATTATCGTCCACAGTAATTACTGGGCTACTTTGCCCTTTTGACACTGTCTAAAAGGTTTACATTTTGTATCGAAAATAAGTCATTGTACATTGCTATTATTAACAAATACACTAAGATGCATAACAGGAAGAGATTACAAGAACGATCTGGGGGGAACTGAATATTGTGCTCACAGGTAAAGCTAGCCAACTTACTGCCTCTAGCATTACATTTGCAATATACTATCCTCATTAATTATTAATGTCACCAGTTCATTTGTCTGTGCATGTTAACTGTTCCAAATGATGTAAGACATGTACCATCATTACTGTACAATATCAGTTGAACCTTCGTCGTCGCTGCATAAACAAAGTGAAAATAGCTTTCAGAATAACAATAAAATCAAGAACTATGGACACAATTTTTCTGGCCTACTGCGCTGCTTGAGCTAGCGGAAGGGCTATGGCGGGATTCGCTACCAGTGTCCAGCTGGAAAGTCACCTAAGTGCGCCCAGAAGCAAACCTATTGGAAACTGGGAATATTGTTGGACTAGTTCTTATTGTACGGAGGGAGTCACGGTGTCTCCCTGACCTCTGCATGGCACTTCTGCATTGGTGAGATTGTGGAAATCAGCCTAGATGCTAGGCCCTGTGGTTGCCATGGTAGCTGTTGACCAAATCAGGCACAGCTCTCCTGGTTGGTGTCAATGGCAGTGCAAAGTTGGGTGTTTGGGGGGTGGTGGTGGAGGGGTGGTTTATGTTGCCTTATCTGTGCCTGGAGTTTCCTTGGATTTTTGGAGCAGTTTTGGCAGGCCTATGGGGTGATCGAGCATGATTGGTCAACTCTGAACAGTTTGGTTTCAGAGTTGGGCTCAAATTTTGTCTCCGTAAAATATCTTTTTTAATTTAGTGTGTTTGATGTCAGTGGAATCACGGAAATGGAATCTTTGGGCATTCACTGTGCTTTTTTCTGCATTACATTTGGAAAATGGTTATTGTGCAGAAAACAGATATAGAATATAACTCTGGCATGAGGTTTTCAGTCATGTTAAAAGTTAATGGAAGGTTATATTTTCTGTAGAGTCTATTACTTGCCTCCTTAAGATTTGTTTAGTCAATGTTTCTTTTGATTTGTTCGTAAAAGTAAGACACTTAAGTCGGAAATCTTGTTGTGTAATTCTTTTAAATTGGCCACTGGAAATTCAAATATCTTTTTAAAAGTTAGTGGTCCCTACAGGGACTGTAACAAATGTCTCCATCTCTGCCCCCTTCCTCTCCACAATATTTCTTTCCACTTCTCAAATCTCTCTCTCTCTCGTAAAGTTTCCAGAGGTTTGGAGCCATAGCTACCCAAATAGGCAGTCAACTAGCCATAAGTAATTTTAGGATTGTTACATTTATTAAGAAGCAGCAGTTCAGATAGAATCTGAAATAGATAGAAATTGAACCTGGGTCCCTGGAGCTGTGAGGCAGCAGTGCTAACTGCTATGCCACAATGCCTCCCTGATATAATACATTAACTAATTAGACAGAAAAATTATACAAGTCATGACTTGGGTTCTAGAGGGCAGACAAACAGAGTGGGTTGATCGCACCATCCTCCTCCTCCTCCTCCTCATTCATCGTAAGGCACCAGCTACTGATAAGCACTGCAACCTCCCCGGCACCTCACCAGTATATGACTCAACCCATGTGTTTGAGCACTTGTTAATATGCCCTTTCTCTGGGGGCTGCTAACTTATCCAGTGCCAGTCATCTATTCAAACAATTCTGACTAATGGTTACAGATTAGGGATCCAAACTGTCAGGGTTGTTATCGCCCTCCTTGTTTGTCATCCTGCTCGAGGTCAGCTTTGTATCCTGAAAGTCATATCCTGGTCCTTCCTCAACAATTGCCTAGGTAAGCGGGTGTATAACACACTAGACGGCAGCTTAGGATTGTTAGCATGGCAACCTGGACTAGGTCTGTTCAGAGGTCAAACTGTGTCAAAACCCTCTTTCGAAACAGAGAATTAATGCTGCTTAGCAAATCCTAGCAAAGTTCTATATTATGTAGAAAACGAAGGCCCCAGTTTCTTACTCCTGGCCTCTCCCCCAGGATCTCTCCTCTGTGATATCTCCCTCATGCTACTTGATCTCTCCCCTACAAGCCCTTGCTCTCTAAAATCTCCTTCTCTCCCCTTTCCACCCACTCCAGGATCTGTCCCTCCCTCGATGTGATCTGCCTCTCCTCAGTCTCTCTACTGCAATCCCTCTCTCTTCATGATCTTTATCTCCCTCTCTACAATCTCTCCCTCCCACTGCCCAATCTCTTCATCTCACTCTGCAATCTTGCTGTCCCCACAATCTCTACTTGTCATCTATTCCTGCTCTCAACAATTTTGAGCTGCGATCTCTTCTTCCATCTGTTCAATCTCTATCTGTGATCTCCTCTTGCCTTTAACCTCTCTCTCTCCAATTCTGTGAACTCTCTGGCCTTCCACAATATCCTTTCCCTCTCTGCTAATGTTCACTGCTTGATCTCTCTCTCCGCAGCACTTTCTGCAGCATGCAGCACTTATTCTGCTTTAAGGTTAGTCTTTTCCTGAATGTTTTTTTCACTATTTTGACATCATGTAGAACATAGTGTAAACAGAATGGGAAATCCACATAAAGTTCTACAAAATAGAACATGTAGCAAATATTTGCATTTGAAAGTTATTATTGAATATGCTTTCACCATTCCAGCAGGCAGTGAATTCTTGCAAATTGCTGCAGGGAAACTCTTTCCTCATCTTACTTATGGCTCTCCTGCCAATTGCCTTAAATATGTGTCCTCTGGTCACCAACCCTCCCTCCATAGGAAGTGGAAGTCTTGATTTTCTTGTGGGTAATGAGGAAAGGGAGTGCTCCTCTGGTCATCACAAGGAAACCTTGGGGCATCCTTGCCCTGTTCTTAATTCACTGCCACCTGAGACCAGACGGAGTTCTCTGGACTGTCTGATCTTCCTTCCTCAGATGTTGCATCACTAAAAGATGGATATGTTGAAACTCAACATCAAATGCAACTATTACTTTGATAATATGTATGTATGGCTGGACGCAAGAGGAATCTGGAACCCAGTACACCCAGGGTCAAGGTCAGGGTCAGGGCCACTCAGCTCCTGACCTTATTACAGCCTTGGTCCATATGTGGGCTCCTTGATGCCACATTAGGGGTGCTATGGTGGCACAGTGGTTAGCATTGTTGCCTCACAGTTCCAGGGACCCAGGTTCGATTCCTGGCTTAGGTCACTGTCTGTGCGGAGTCTGCATGTCTCCCCATGTCTGCGTGGGTTTCCACCAGGTGCTCCAGTTTTCTCCCACAGTCCCAAAGATGCGCTAGTTAGGTGCATTGTTGTGCTAAATTCTCCCTCAGCATACCCAAACAGGCACCGGAGTGTGGCAACTAGGGGACTTTCACAGTAATTTCATTGCAGCGTTGATGTAAGCTGACTTGTGACACTACTAAATAAACTTAAACTTTCAGTCCAATGGAGCCTTGATGTCAAGGGCAGTCACTCACACCTCATCTTTTGAATTCAGCTTATAATTCAAAAACATTCACGTAATAACTTTGATAATTGTGACAAATATCCTTTGAACAAAAAAATGTGGCTTGTAAGACCACAAGACCAAAAGAAATAGAAACAGGAATAGAGCATTTGGCCACTTGGGCCTGTTCCACCATCAATAGGATGATGGCTGACCCAACATTCCTCATGTTCACTTTCCTGCCCTTTCCCCATAACCCTTGATTCCCTTACTGATCAAAATCAATCTCAACTTTAAACATATGCAAGGACTCTGCCCCCACAGCTCTCTGTGGCAACAAGTTTCAAAGATTCACAACCCTCTGAGAGAAGAAATTCTTCCTGATCTCAGTTTTAATCCCTTATTCTGAGAGCATGCCCTCTGGTCCTAGACTCTTCCATGAAGGAAGCATCCTCTCAGCATTTACCCTGTCAAGTTCCCTTAAGAATCTGATATGTTTCAATGAGATCCCGTCTCCTCCTTTTAAATTCCAATGAGTGTTTAACTGATCTATTTATCTTTTCCTCATAAGACAACCCCTCCAAACCAGGGATCATCCTATGAACCTTTTCTGAGCTGCCTGCAATTAAATAATGGGGGAATGCTCCCATCCCACCCAGCATGGGAATTGTAGCAGGCAGGGGGTGGACTATGTAAAAGTCCATTAACCTTGGGTGGGATTCTCCAGTTTTGTTGCAAATGCGGCCAGAGAATCCCACCAAATATCTTTCCTTAAACAAGGGGACCAAAACTACTCTTAGTACTTCGGACATGTCTCACCAGTGCCTTGTACAGTTGCAGCAAAACCTCCCAACTCTTATACTCCAACCCCTTTGAAATAGAGGCCAACATTCCATTAGCCTTCCTGATTACCTGCTGCCCCTGTGTTAGCTTTTTGTGTTTCATGCACAAGTACACCCAACACAAGCTGCACAAGTCCCTTTGTGTTCCAGCTTTCTCCAGTTTATCTCCATTTAATAATACTCTGTTCTTTTGTTCTCCCTTCCAAAAATGAACATCTTCACATTTTCCCACATTATATTCTATTTACCTACTTTTTGGCCACTTACTTAACCTATCAATATCTCTTTGTAAACTGCTTGTACCCCTCTTACAACTTGCTTTTCCACCTATTCTTGTGTCATCTGCAAATTTGGCTACAGTACATTTGCTTCCTTCCTTCAAATCATTAATATATATTGTAAACAGTTGTGGTCCCAGCATGTGTTCCACTGGTTACAGGTTGCCAACCTGAAAAAGAACCTCTTACTGCCACTCACTGTTTCCTGCCCATTATTCTCCATCCATGCCGATATACTATCTCCAACATCATGGACTCATCTTATAACCCAATCTTTTTAAAGTTTATTTATTAGTGTCACAAGTAAGCTTACATTAACATTGTAATGAAGTTACTGTGAAAATCCCCTAGTCACCACACTCCAGCACCTGTTCAGGTACACTGAGGGAAAATTTAGCATGGCCAATGCACTTAACCAGCCTGCCTTTGGGACTATGGGAGGAAACCAGAGCATCCAGAAGGAACTCACAGACATGGGGAGAATGTGCAGACTCCACACAGACAGTGACTCAAGCCAGGAATTGAAAACAGGTCCCTGGTGCTGTGAGGCAGTTCTGCTAACCACTGTGCCACCATGTTAGACACCTTCTGGAAGTCCAAATACAATACATCTCCTGGTTCCCCTTCTATCCAGTCTGGTTGAGACTTCCTCAAAAAACTCTAATAAATTAGTCAGACATGATTTCCCTTTCATGAAGTCAAGCTGATTCTGCTTGATTAAATTATGATGTTCTAAATGTGCTGCTCTTTCTTAATAATTGATTCCAACATTTTTCCAATAATAAATATTAGGATAATCAGCCTTTTTCCTCCCCTTTTTGAAACATCTTTGCGACTTAAACAACTTTTTAAATTTATTTTTTCATGGGATGTGGGCATCACCGCCAAGGCCAGCGTTTGTTGCCCATCCCTACTTGCCGTTGAGCTAAGATGCACTGCAGGAACTCACCAAAGCTCCTGAGACAGCACCTTCCAAATCCATGGCAACTACCATCTAGATGGACAAGGGTAACAAATTAATGGGAACTCCAACACATGGAAGTTCCCCTCCAAGTCACTTACCATCCTTACTAGGAAATATATCACTGTTTCTTCACTGTCGCTGGGCCAACATCATGGAAATCCCTCCCTCTGGGTGTACCTACACCACATGAGCTGCAGCTGTTCAAGAAGCCAGCCCTCCATAACCTTCTCAAAGGAAATTCAGGGTGGGCGATAAATGCTGGCCCAGCCAGGGGAACCTACATCCCTTGAATGAATAAAAGCTGAGTGGCTTGCCACACCATTTCCGGGGGCAGTTAAGAGTTTGTGGAGTTTGTGTGGAGCTTCTTTTGTGTGGAGCATTTTGTTCCGTGTGGAGTTTGCACACTCTCCACGTGTCTGCGTGAGTTTCCTCCGGATGCTCCGGTTTCCTCCCACAGTCCAAAAGTGTGCAGATTAGGTGGATTAGCCATGTTAAATTGACCCTAGTATCGGGGGATTAATGGGATAAATATATGGGATTGTAGGAATGGGGTCTGGGTGAGATCATGCTCAGTGCAGACTCAATGAATCAAATGGCCTCCTTCTGCACTGCAGGGATTCTATGATTTTATACATTACTGTGGGTCTGCAGTCACGTGTAACCCAGACCAAGTAAGGTTGACAGATTTCATTCCCTAAAGGTCATTTGTGAACCAAATGGGCTTTTATAGCAGTCAACCACGGACATATTATGGAAAATAGGTTTCATTTTCAGATTCCCGCTGCTGTTTTGGGGCTTGAAGCTTTGGCCCTGGGTCTGTAGACTACAATAGTGATGTTACCACTACATTGCCGCTTCCCCAGCGAGGCAAGAGTGAGGACGATAAGGGCAGGCTGTTCCCAGTTCGAGTACAGTTCTATTTTTCATTTGCCTTGCTCAGTGATGAGAATACTGCAGAGCAGAGATAGCTTTCCACAATGGCTTTCAGACAGGTGTAAGAGAGCGCAGAAAGCTGTCCTGTCATTGTCGAGTATGAAGATTGGAGCTGTTATAATTGGAATTGTGTTGTATGGCTTTTAAGATGGAAATGCATTTTAGAAAATGATACAGCAACAAGCATTGCAATCAAAAACTGTGCTAATGACAAGAATCCTAAGGCCCATTAGGAGAACAGGTCATCCTCGACTGGTTATTGTCTAATGAGAAATGAATAATTGGCAATTTAGTTGTGTGAGGCCCCTTGGGGATGAGCAACCAAAATATGATAGAATTTTTCATCAAGGTGAAGAGTGACGTAATTGATACTGGATCCTGAATCTTAATAAAGGAAACTATGATGATATGAGGCACTAGTTGGCCATAATGAATTGGGGAAACATGACTTAAACAGATTATGATAGATAGGCAATAGTAAACATTCAAAGAGCACATGAGTGCACTGCAACAATTGTTTATTCCTGTCTGGCACAATAGTAAAATGGGAAAGGTGCCCAAACCTTGGCTTACAAGGGAAATGAGGTCCAAAGAAGAGACATACAAATTGGTCAGAAAAAAACAACAAACCTGAGAATGTGGGACATTTTAGAGGACAACCAAAGATTGATTAAGAAAGGGAAAATACAGTACCAGAGTAAGCAAGCAGGAAACATGAAAACAGACTGTAGAAGCTTATATTAGCATGTGAACAGGGGAATTTATAGTGGGGAACAAAGAAATGGCTGACCAACTAGATACATACATTGGTTCTGTCTTCACAGAGGAGGACATAAATAACATACTAAAAATGTTAGGGAGCAGAGGATTTAGTGAGAAGGAAAAAAGTGAAGAAAATCAGTATTACTAGAAAAATGGTATTAGAGAAGTTGATGGGAATGAAAGCCAATAAGTCCCTAGGCCTGAAAACATTCCAGAGTACGTAAGGAAGTGGGCCAGGAAATAGTCGTTGCATTTCTTGCCATCTTCCAAGATTCTATAGACTCTGGAACAGTTCTGACAGATTGGAGTGTAATTAATGAAACCCCACTATTTAAAAAGAGAGGTAGAGGGATAACAGGGAATTATAGGTCAGTCAGTTTAACGTCAATAGTGGCGAAAATTCTAGAGTTCATTATAAAAATTTGATAGCAGAGCACTTGGTAAACAGTGGCAGAATGGGACAGAGTCAGCATGGATTTATGAAAGGGAAATCATGCTTGACAAATCTACTGGAATATTTCAAGGATGCAACTAGTAGAGTTGATGAGGGGGAGCCGCTGGATGTGGTTTATTTGGACTTTCAGAAGACTTTCAACAAAGTCTCACACAAGACATTAGTGGCAAAATTAAAGCACATGGGTTTGGGGGGTAATGTATTGAGATGGATAGAAAACTGGTTGGCAGGAAACAAAGAGTGGGAATAAATGGGTCTTTTTCCATATGACAGACAGTGACTAGAGGGGTACCTCAAGGATCAGTGTTTGGATCCCAGCTATTCACAATACGTATCAATGAGTTAGGCGAGAGAACTGAATGTAATATTTCCCAATTTGCAGGTGGCACAAAGCTGTGTGGGAGGGTGAGCTGTAAGGAGGATGCAGAGATACTTCATTGCAATTTGGAAAGCTGAGTAAGTGGGCAAATGCATGGCAGATGCAGAATAATGTAGATAAATGTGAGGTTATTTACTTTGGCAGCAAGAAGTAAGTCATTGCTTGCAAATGCCATCTTGCAAAGTTAAATTAATAAATGTAAACCCATACATCGAGGTTCTGCACCTCCAGCTTCAGACCCAATGTGTCCCATTAAGAGCTCATGGTGGTTCCCAATCTGATCAAACACATTTTGATGGTAACTAATTGTCATGTTCCATTTTCTTAAAAACTCATTCACATCGTTCTAATGAGAAAGCATCATTCTGTTCACAACAGTTTTGTAAAAACCTTTAAGATGTCATTGAAATGTGTCTGGTTCTTCATTAGCATGGGCATTTGAGTAATTTCTAAATGCAGCAAGACCTAGAGATTCTCCAGGCTTAGGCTGATAAGTGGCAAGTAACATTCACACCACACAACTGCCAGGCAATCAGCATCTCCAACAAGAAAGAATCTAACCATTGCCCCATGGTATTCAATGACATTACAAATGCTGAATCCCCCACTATCAAACTCCTAGGGGTTAACATTGTCCAGGAAATGAACTGGACCAGCCATATAAATACTGCGGCTACAAGAGCAGATTAAAGGCTAGGAATTCTGCGGCAAGGGACTCATCTCCCAAAGCCAATCCAACATCCAGAAGGCACCAGTCAGGAGTGTAATGAAATACTCTCCACTTGTCTGAATGAGTGCAGCTCCAATAACGCTCAAGAAGCTTGACACCATTCAGGACAAAACAGTCTTCTTGATTGCTACCCCCTCCACAAATCATTCAATCCCTCCTCCAATGATGAACAGTGGCAGCCCTGTGTACCACCTACATAGAACATAGAACATTACAGTGCAGTACAGGCCCTTCAGCCCTTGATGTTGTGCCGACAAGTGGAACCAATCTAATGATCCTCTATCCTAAACTATTCCAATGTTATCCATATGCCCATCCATTGACCATTTGAATGCCCTTAAAGTTGGCGAGTCCACAACTGCTGCAGGCAGGGCATTCCATGCCCTTACTACGCCCTTACAAGATGCAGTAACTCGCCAAGGTTCCTTAGGCAGCACCTTCTAAACCGCTGCCACTGCCATCTAGGACAAGAGCTGCAAATGCATGGGAAAGCCACCATTTAGAAGTTCCTCTCCAAGCCATTCACCATCCTGATTAGGAAACATATCGCCATTCCTTCACTATCGCTGGGTCAAAATCCTGGAACTCCTCCCTAATAGCACTGTGGGCGTACCCACATCACAGGGTCTGCAGCCAGTCAAGAAAGCTACACACTACCACATTCTCAAGGACAACTAGGGATGGGCAACAAATGTTGGCCTATCCAGTGAAGGCCACATCCCCCATAAATGAAGTTAGAGGAACAGCATTGGGGCTCTGAAGATATTGCGTTTTTGGCAACCTTTTTAATGGCTCTACTTGTTATTAACATTGCCGAGCCCTGTCTGAGGAAGTGAAGTGTAATAAAAGAAAGAAGTTCAGCTGAGCATTTTAGAATTACATTTACATATTAATAAAACAAGTCTCGCCTGATCTCAAACCAGCAGCAAGTTTCACAATAAAGACTGCAGAAGCTACAATGTTTCACACACTGAATTTACAGACACATACAAACGTTGTTAATGAAAAATATATTCAGTGTTCATGTTGCAAATGGAATAACCTTTCATTAAAACAAAAGTAGTAACAACGCTGAAATTAATAGTTATTCATTTCATTAAAACACAGCAGAATTGATTTTGGGATAAATATTTACAGAAACTCCTTAACTATAGTTTAAAAAGCATGGCTTTAGATACAGGAAGGATCTGTATTATAAAGATCATGGGGTAAAATAGTTTATTGCCACAGTCATGAAATAAGCTCACATTCAGCAGCGCTCATTAGCCCATATTGTATTTTACTTTCCAATGTTTCCTTTCTAATGGAATAGTACAGCAGGCCTGGTGTTAACTGGATAACTGCAGAGTTACTGTGAGCTCATTTCTCACTAAAAGGTTAATCTCACCCACTTCACTCTCCAACCCCATTGCTCAAAGAACACCATCAGTTCCTTCATATCTGTCCGACACCTTGAGAAGTCATAGAATCCCTACAGTGCAGAAGGAGGCCATCGAGCCTCACTGTCAACAATCCCACCCAGGCCCCATCCCCATATCCTAACATATTTACCCTGTAATAGCCCTGGCACTAAGCGTCAATTTAGCATGGTCAATCCTCCTCATCCGCACATTTTTGGAGTGTGGGAGGAAACTGGAGCACCCGGAGGAAACCCATGCAGACATGGGGAGGATGTGCAGAATCCGCTCAGACAGCCAATTAAAGCTGGAATTGAACCCTGGTGCTGTAAGGCAGCAGTGTTAACCACTGTGCCACCATGGGGAAGCAGTGCTAACCAATGTGCCACCATGAGGCAACAGCACTATCCACTGTGCCACTCACAGTTTCAACTTGTTATATTCCCTAGTTAATCAAACTGTCCACCAGGGATCGTCCAATGATTGGCTCCTGGAAGAGTTACTACTTCTCCATACCTCCCGATGCTCTTTTAAGACACTCTTTAAAGCCCTGCTTGAACTTTCTTAACCCCTCCTTAATGTGGTTTAGTGTCAAGCTTTATTTCATATTGCCCCTGTGAAATGCCTTGGGTCCTTTTGAGGGAGAGAGCTGACTGGTGGTGATTTAACCTAAGGGTCACCACACCTCAGGCAAGCAGTACAGAACTTGAACCCATGATATTGGCATCATTCTGCATTGCTAACCAGTTGTCCAGCTACCTGAGTTAAACCTTGGGAACTTGTTATGAGTAACATATAAAGAGCAAGTTGTGGAAAACTTGTATTCACTTTAAGTGAAGGCAGCATTTTTCAAGCAGCAAATATTGAATTGAAATGTATTTCTACAAACTAAGGGACTGCCAGGTTCAGAGCAGATCATTTAGAATTGGCGATACCTAATCATTTTGAACTCTGTTGCGAAAGATGGAGGATTCCAAGAGCAAGATTTTGCACATCCTGCCCCCCTAGATCATGCTACCTGGATTTCCTATGATAAGGCAATCTCAAGTCATCATCTTCTTCTGCAGTTCCTTGGTACCATGCAACAAATTGCTGACATAGAGTTTATTAAAAATGAAAGCACACAGTCTGGCACCATTCCCTGCTACCTATCACTTGCTCCAAGTTTGAGAAAGAAGAGCAAATCCATCATGTCATTAGATCAGGCGCTGATTTCAATCTCAGCGTAAATAGATCGCTCCACTATGAGGCAATGGGGTTCTTTGTGACACATTATCAGGACCCATGTGATAGCTGCCCTTTTAAAGACAGCTCTGCTCCACAAAGAATATTGATTTTCACTAATGAACAAAAGAATTAAATTAGGCAACCAATGGGCAGTATGGTGGCATAGTGGTCAGCACTGCAGTCTCACAGCACCAGGGACTCGGGTTCAATTCTCAGCTTGGGTGAGGAGTTTACACGTTCTCCCTGTGTCTGCATGAGTTTCGTCCGGGTGTTCCGGTTTCCTCCCACAGTGCAAGAGACATGCTGGTTAGGTGCATTGGCAATAGAAGTCATTTTCTGTAAAGCACTATCTGCTAATATAGACAAGTTCTAAAATGATTCACCATCTATGGAGATTATTCACTCTTTGGACATTGATCTGAAGAGTTGCTTGTCTGAAATTTCAGTTGTCCAGTGAAAAGTGACTGGAATTCTGAGGGCGCTGGGAAAGTTGAACACGATTTACCAACTTGGAACTCAAAAATTCCTGGCACAACTTCTCTCCTCACCCCAACAAATTCCATTTATCGACTACTTTAATATACAACTATTGTTTCCGGAGAATGTTGGATAAATGTTATCCAAAATAGCAAAACTGGTCTTAAGCAATGATGCATGCGAAAGCACTTGTTCAACACAAACTGTAAAGAGTCAGCACTCCCTAATGCAAAGGATTGGATTTCAATGGAGTTTATCCTGTTGGCCCATAGTAACTTTGCCAGACGAGTCTCGGAAACCCCAGAGAAACAAGGTTAAATGCATTTGTGTTGGTTTTTTGTAGGGTTTTCATAGCTCTTCTAGTGGCCAAGCAGAAAAACCCATATGGGAATTCATTCTTTATAGGTTGGTCCAGAAACATGAAAGGTTCCACAGAGGACAGCAACTGCATGAACTCACTACTGGAGGCCAATTTATAGAATTACAGAATTGCTGCAGTGCAGAAGGAGACCATTCAACCCATCCATTCTGCACCAACAACAATTCCATCCAGTTCCTATCGCTGTAACCCCACTCATTTAACCTCCAATTTCCCTGACACTAAGGGGCAATTCATCATGGCCTACCAATCCAACCTGCGCATCTTTGGAGTGTGGGAGGAAACTGGAGCACCCAGAGGAAATCCACGCAGACACAGGAAGAACATGCAAACTCCCACAGTCACCCAAGGCCAGAAATGAACCCAGGTCCTTGGCGCTGTGAGGCAACAGCGCTAACCACTGTACTACTGTGCTGCCCCTAATTAGCAAACATTTAGTGATGCATAAGAAAAAATAAAATCACCTTATCCTTTCAAGTATCCTACACTTATCACTTGTCAAGTCCTCAAATCACTCATATCCTGTACATCAAGATATCATCCTCTGAAATAATTTGTTTGACAAATCTAGTATTTTTTATAAAGAAATGAACATTTCCTTTACCTGTGCTATCAAAGTAGCTGTAGTCAAACAGATTTGCAGAAAATATTTCATTAGCTATATCTACCAAAATATCCACCAGGCAGCACCATGGCACAGTGATTAGTACTGTTGCCTCACAGCTCCAGTGTCCTGGGTTCGATTCCCAGCTTAGGTCACTGTCTGTGTGGAGTTTGCACATTCTCCCCGTGTCTACGTGGGTTTCCTCCAGGTGCTCTGGTTTCCTTCCACAGTCCAAAGATGTGTGGGTTAGGTGGATTGACCATACTAAATCGACTTTGTGTCGGGGGGACTAGCTAGGGTAAATGCATAGAGTTATGGGGATAGGGCCTGGGTGGGATTGTGGTTGATGCAGAGTCGATGGGCCAAATGGCCTCCTTCTGCACTGTGGCATTCTATGATATCACAAGAGGGCTGATGCAAAAGTTTCATACCTTGAAAAACATCATGAATAAAAGTAGGTTAATGAGCAGGAAACAAAAGATTCTGCTCAATTTGGAAGTGCGATATACTGCAGATGCCAACACGAATTTCCATTCCAATAAAGCATTATTAGCAAGATAGTTGTAAAAAATAATTGAGTACACAACATAATCATCAAGAAATGCTGAGTTACCTTTCCTGTTGTAATGTCTATTTTGTTACCCATTGGGATCCTAACCATCGAAACATTTTAATATCAGTATCAAATATATACAATTATGGTGTTCAACCCTCAGTCTTTTGAAATTAAAAATAAAACAAGTTTATTAATTAGTCACAAGAAAGGCTGACATTAACACTGCAATGAAATTACTGTGAAATTCCCCTAGTCGCCACAGGCCAGCACCTGTTCGGGTCAATACATCTAACCAGCAGGTCTTTCAGAATGTAGGAGGAAACTGGATCACCCGGAGGAAACCCATGCAGACACAGGGAGAATATGCAGACTCCACATCTACATCAAGACTCCACACAGACAGTGGCCCAAGCCAGTAATCAAACCTAGGTCGCTGGCGCTGTGAGACAGCACTATTGACCACTGTGCTACCGTGCTGCCCCTCATTTGACAGCAGAGGTCATCCTTTAAATAGAAGCCCTTCTGCCTTAAGAATTATAAACCCACCAGAATAGAAAAGGAGAAATGATGGAGTATGACTCGTAATATGGTTTTAGCTAGTCTATGTTAGGATATGCAACTGCAATATCTGGTTATCCTATTTAACATTTAAACGCGAGCTGAATAATTGTCTGCCATTGAGGTACATGTGTAGGATTGCAGACCCTGTAAACAGCACCGAAGGCAGTTTAATCAGAATGAGCAGATCATACTACATTCCCGGCTAATCCATTTATCATGCAGCTCTGAATGTTGTTCTCATTCCTTGCCTGTAGATAATATCCAATATGCATATCGTTGAAAGATTATTGTCAGCAATATTCCACCTTCCAATGACTCAGGTTAATAAGTTTGCCTTTATCTTTGTACTGTGTTGCTTCACCTTGGAGAATATAATGCGATATAAGCAGATTAGTGTTATTATTCAAAGTTATGTATTTGTTCCAGCAATTTCAGCAGAGGATGCCAGTCAATTATCAAAAAAAAGTTATAATAAAATTGTGGTTCTGAATTTAAGAACTGCATCTAGGCCTAAAACAAAGACAGTTGTTACGTTCCAGTCCTCCAGCCAACTCCTTTATCTTGTGACCACAGCAATTTGCAAAAGTAGGCTGACTTTCCACTGAGCAGAACTGTCATTCTTCTGCCTGCTGTGTCTGAGATACCATGCACAATCCACATTTATGGAGTATCAGTCACCATGGATAGCTCAAACTGTCCTATGTTTACCTCTTTGGCCAAATTCATGCCAACAGATCAATGTACATAAGACAAAATAGATAAACTTGCTTACAAGCTTGCTTACGGGCAGCTTAGTGGCACAGCAGTTCACACTGTTGCTTCACAGTACCAGGGACCTGAGTTTAATTCCCAACTTGGGTCACTGTCTGTGCAGAGTCTGCAACTTCTCTGTGTAGGTCTCCCCCCATGCTCCAGTTTCTTCCCACAGTCCAAAAGACGTGCTGGTTACGCGCATTGGCCATGCTAAATTCTCCCTCAGTGCACCTAAACAAAGTGCCAGAGTGTGGCAACTAGGGGATTTTCACAGTAACTTTATTGCAATGTTAATGTAAGCCTACTTGTGACGCTAATAAATACATTTTAAACTTGCTTACAAGTAGAGTAATATGTAGTGAGCATTGGGACACAGAAAAATATTAGGCACAATTTTTTGGATGATGGAGTTTCTTACTCCATCACCTGAAGATTACAGTAGCCCCACAGCCGCTTAATGCTCTGAGGAATGTTAACTGGCCAAAAATGGGCCTACCACCCCTCATTTGGGTGGAAGTATTTCTCAGAGAGCTGTCAGCCAATGTGACTATCCAGCTCTGTAGTCCCAAGAGCACCAGTGGCAAGGACACTGGGACTGGAAAGATTCAAGACATTCTAAGGCCTGGAATTCAGGACCAGATAAGTGTGGATGTATCGCAATGGGAAGGGTAGGTGGGTCTCAGGTAAGTGTGGGTGCCTCATGGTGGGAAGAGTAGGTGAGACCCCAGACAGGGAAGGGTTGGGTACGTGGAGGTGGGGGAGGGATTGGAGAAAAGGGAGGGGGGGGGATCTTGATGGAGGGGCCAGTGGGGGACAAAGCAGTCACAGAGCGCAGGTCTTTTGTGGGTGAGGGGGTACTCATAAGACAAAAAGGGGCCCTTTGAGGATCACAACTTTTCCCACCTGCCTGCTGAAGGCCTGAGAAGGATAACCTACTCACATTCCCACACCTGCCCCTGAACCTCTCCCACCAGCCTCAAATCTGGCCATTAAAAGCCCTCAGCTCAGCTGAAGGTGAGCCCTAGGCCTTACCCACCCCACGTACAATCGTAAGCGTGTAGGCATGAAGATGACAGGAAGACCACCCAGGAAGTTTAATGAACTCTCCTATCTACAAACCTGCCAGTGGGGGACTAAAATTGCACTTATTAAATGTTTAATATTTCACAATAAGTAAAATAAAAGGTAGCCCTGAATTATAATACTCGTCCCTAAAAATTATATTTTTTATAAATCTTCAAATGCTAAGTTTTGAACAGATTATGGCAAATTATTAATCTTGACACTAGGACCGGGATTTTCCAGTCCCATTCACAGCGGAATTTCCCTGTTTCAGGCTGGTTGGAAAACTTGGCAACCCAGCAAAATGTCCATTGACTTTCAGCGGGAATTTGGAGACTGGAAAATCCCGACCCAGATTTCTAGAATGGAAAGTAATCAAAAGTTGACAACGTCTGGGGCAAAACTGTGGTGCAGTGGTTAGCACTGCTGCCTCACAGCACCAGGGATCCAGGTTCAATTCCAGCCTTGGGTGACAGTGTGGAGTTTGCATGTTCTCCCTATGTCTGCGTGGATTTCCTCTGGATGCTCCAGTTTCTTCCCAAAATCTAAAGATGAGCAGGTTAGTTGTATTGGCCTTGCTGAATTGTCCCTTAGTGTCCTAAAATGCTTATGTTAGGGGCATTAGCTAAGGTAAATGTATAGGGTTATGGAGATAAAGTGGGGAAATATACTCTGTCAGAGTCGGTGCAGACTCAATAGGCTGAATGGGCTCCTTCTGCACTACAGTAAGTCTATGCTTCTATTCTGTGAATGTATATTTCAGATCAAAAGCCCTAAGGAGTCAACTGTTGCTCAGATAAGACCAAAAGCACAACGGATGACAAGTGGAGGATCACACATCGGGGGTATCTTATAACTTTTGGTAGAGACATCTTTTTATGCACCTCTGAAAATCAGGAAGTGACTGATCCAATATTATTTACTTTACACCATCACCAAGAGTTAACATTGCCACCCCCCCCCCCAGTCTCTGCTTATGCACGGTTCATTAATTTTTAACCGAGGACAACTTAATTGGAAGCTAAACCAGCCTCCGAAATCTAAGAAGTTACAAATCAAACAACCTTGCCTGGTCCCACAGATGTAAGGGATTTGAGACACCCAACATTCATTCCAAATTAGCTCCTTCGCTTTGAAAAGACCATCTCGAAATATCTACTTTGTATAATTAATCAAATTTTCTATTCAGTTAACCAGACAATTACGCAGTTAGCAACATGTCATTAAACCTAGATACATATAATCAGGATTCAAAAAATGCTTTTAGCTTGGTAGCCTATATTTTTTTGAATAAAAGGCTCTTGAAGCGTGAAGAAAAGACACGAAACAAGACAAGCTATTTCCTCCCAGGAAGGGAAAAGTGCATAGCTGCGAAGGTGGCCTGAGTGATACCAATGCATTACTGAAACTTGTGTCTGAGACCAGACATGAGTACATGAATAATAGTACGTGACAAATAGCAGGAGTTGACAAATAAACATAAAAAGACTTACAATTTAGACTGAGATAACCTTTGGGAGCAAGAATGTCACCTGTCCTAGGTATCACTAAGGGAAAATGGGGAAACAGCTTACCTGGGTTAATGCATACCCATCTAGTCAACTTGGGTACAATCAACACCATGGTACTAAGAGTATTCAATCTTCCAAACTTCATTACTCGCCTGCAAGGAGAACGCACATACAGTGGATACACTGCTAGGTATTCCATCGATTAATACAGATGATTGCAGTTATTGTTGGGGCAGGACGGTGGCACAGCTAGCACTCCTGCCTCACAATGCCAGGAACCCAGGTTCGATTCCTGGCTTGGGTTACTGTCTGTGCGGAATCTGCACATTCTCCCCATGTCTGTGTAGGTTTACTCTGGGTGCTCCAGTTTCCTCCCACAGGCCAAAGATATGCGGGTTAGGTTGATTGGCCATGCAAAATTGACCTGAGTGCTGGGGGACTGGCAGGATAAGTGTATGGGGTAGTGGGAATAGGACCCGGGTGGTTGGTGCAGACTCGATGGGCCGAATGGCACTGTCACGATTCTATGATTCTATTCTACGATTTAAGAACATAAGAACATAAGAAATAGGAGCAGGAGTAGGCCATCTAGCCCTTCGAGCCTGCCCCGCCATTCAATAAGATCATGGCTGATCTGTCGTGGCTCAGTTCCACTTTCCCGCCCTCTCCCCATAATCCTTAATCCCCTTGCTTATCAAAAACCCATCCACCCGCGTCTTAAAAATATTTAGCGAGGCAGCCTCCACCACTTCAACGGGCAGAGAATTCCAGAGATTCACCACCCTTTGAGTGAAGAAGTTCCTCCTCAACTCCGTTCTAAACCGCCCCCCCTCTATCTTGAGGCTGTGCCCCCTAGTCCTACTATCCCTTCTGAGCGGGAAGAGTCTCTCCACCTCTATCCTATCCATCCCATTCATCATCTTATACGTCTCAATGAGATCTCCCCTCATTCTTCTAAACTCCAACGAGTACAAGCCTAGTTTATTCAGCCTCTCCTCATAGCTCAACCCCCTCAACTCCGGTATCAGCCTAGTAAACCTCCTCTGCACTCCTTCCAAGGCCAAAATATCCTTGCGTAAGTGTGGCGACCAAAACTGCACACAGTACTCCAGCTGCGGCCTCACCAGTGCCCTATACAGCTGCAGCAAGACCTCCCTACTTTTATATTCAATCCCCCTCGCTATGAAGGCCAGCATCCCATTTGCCTTCCTGACCACCTGCTGCACCTGCAGGTTGGGTTTTTGCGACTCATGCACAAGGACCCCAAGATCCCTCTGCACCGTTGCCTGCTGCAGTTTTTCGCCACGTAAGTAATAGTCCTTCCTACCATTATTCCTACCAAAGTGGACCACCTCGCACTTGCCAACATTAAATTCCATTTGCCAGTTCCTGGCCCATTCGCCCAGCCTATCTAGATCCTTCTGCAGACCCTCCACACCCTTCCACCAATCATAGGATAGCTTTTTGTCCTTTCTTATCCAATAGAAAACGGTTTCCTTCTGATCCAACATTAACATAATATGTTACCATATCTTGTTCTGAGGTTGTGTACTTGTTTTGGTTCATTCCCTGGTCACAGCCATGGCCAAGAACTTAGTGTTTAAGAAACTGACACAAGGTTAGATTAGTCACTTCTCTGAATAAGCAACCACTGACCTCACTCAGGCCTTGTCTGCACGTAAGCACTCTCCATTCTTGGTGACAGAGCTGTCTGCCATAGCTGCTGTAATTTAGTTTTCACACCCATCAATAAGCCTCACCTCTATGATAAAAATAAACCTGAAACTCATGCAAGGTGCATGGTAGAGGGATAGCATATATATATATGTAGTGTAGAGGGATATTATAAGACAAAATATCTTATAATAATGCTGTGGAAAGCATACAATTCCAGCGCAGACACAACATGTGTGAGACTTTGCTTCTTAGAGTTAGTTTGTTGTTTTGTGCACTGGGCCTGACTCTGTTTCTGGTTCCATATAAAGAATTCTATTGTACCGACTGGCTCTTGTCAGACTTTCTTAAATTTTTCTGCAACAAGATGCAAAAGTCCTCTTGAGTCATTTAGATACCCCAGCTGAGATGCACCAGCTTCACAGACCCAGTTTAGCTGTTTAGATATACCCGCTGGAGTTTAGAAGGATGAAAGGGGATCTGATCAAGGTTATACAAAATTTTAAAAGGGACTGATACAGTAAATGTAGACCAAATGTTTCCTCTTCTGGGGCAATCTCAAACAAGAGGTCACAGGTATAGGTTGAGAGGCAGTGGATTTAACATTGAGATAAGGAGGAGCTACTTCTTGCAGAAGGTAGTGAAATTATGCAAGTTGCTGTCCCATAGCACGATGGAGTCTGAATCATTGAATGGTCCCAAGAAGGAAATAGATATACTTCTAATAAAGAATAGGATAAAGGGATCTGGGCCACAGATGCGTGAGGTGGATTTGAGGCCAGGGAGAGATTAGCCATGATCTGATTGAATGGCGGAGCAGGCTCGAAGGGCTGAATTTGCCTACTTTTCTTTCTATGATCCTATGTTCCTTCCTATGTTCCTAAAGCGTCACATGTATAAGGGAAATACAGCATCAGTGGAATCTCTACTTCACAGTCAGACAAGAATGTTATCCTCCAACCCAACTCAATGACATCACATAAGAGTTCCGATGTGTCACAAAGCAACAAATATATTTACAATATTTTTATTTCAATTCAAAATTCCAAGTCACATACTGAGGACTATAGAGCAGGGGACCACCAAGGCAGAGAAGAGCAGGATGCAAGAGAATTAAAACCACAAGCAGATGCCTAGTATGGCTTAAAGCCTTCTACTTTGCCAGACAAAGGGAGGACTGAGCAAAACAAATCTTCCACAACTTTGAAGTCGTGGAAAGAATGGAATTAGGAAACTATGAGAATGCAAGGTTTACACGCATAGGACAATGAGTAATTTGATTCCAACCATATATCAAAATACATGGGAATATTTTTAATAACAAAAGGTGAACTGTGAAATAATTGGGGTTAGTTTTAACTCAAAGCAGCATCATTGCATAGGGAGCTCAAAGTAGATTGCACACTCAGAGACATGAAGGAGGAACAATTTTAACTCCTAGCCCGTGGTTACATTTCTCAAACCTGCCTCTTCCCCAAGAATAATGTTGCTGAAAACAGGTATGGCTGGGAACTGGAATAGGAGGCAAATACTGCCCAGAATTTGAGGGAATGGTCTCCAACATAAGTACAAGGTGATGGGAGGTTTGGCATGGGTGGGATCTCAGATAGACTTAGAGGGTTGAATTTCATGGAAGTGGGAGGGGGCATATTGTTCACCATCGTCATTCCTCCCGATTGCAGCAGTTGACTGGAAACAGATACCTGCAGTGATAATGTGCCACCAGAGGGCGAGACAGGCTGAGATGGAACCTGCCCCCCTCAGTGGTAGGAAGGCTCACCTTTGAGATCTACTGGCCACTCTGATTGGCCAACAGCTCCAGCAGTCCCAGCAGAACTGAGTTGTGGGTTTTGATGGATCATAGAATCAGGTAAGTCCTGGGCGTATAGTGTGGAGAGGGATTGAGCAGCCTGGAGCATAGGAGGAGGGGATGGGGGAGTCATCAGCTAGAAGCCAGGCGGGGAGTAACACGGGTGGAGTAACATCTTGGGAGAGGTGCCCCCAATGTGCAAAGTGCACATCCAGAATCCTGTGGCCATAACCCCCTTTCCCTCCCACCTTTCAGAAGCAGGCTCCCCACTCGCACCCATCTACCCGCACCAATCATTTTACAGTGTGGACAGCCTGAAAAATGGGTCAATTCACTTTGTAATGAGCTCAACTGCCAGTTAATTATACTCTTTTAAAACAACATTAAAATCATAGAAAGTGTTGATCCACCAGGATAAAACAGAAAATAAGAAGATATAGCGTATCTTTTATACTATAACAGTGGGTTAATCAGAATTTAAATCACAGCAGGTTCTACCCTTGGGTTCCAAGTTGGGCAAGCCCCCACTTCAGTGAGTTAAAATTCCCTTGCAGCGTCGGTAACACCAACAGACTACCATATTCTTTCTTTTTAAAATAGACCTCTGCCTGACTTGGGTGGCCACGATGTGGAGATACTGGTGTTGGACCGGGATAGACACAGTAAGAAGTCTCACTGGTTAAAGTCCAACAGGTTTATTTGGTAGCACGAGCTTTCAGAGCGTTATCCCTCCATCAGATGAGTGGAGGATCGCGTTCACAAACAAGGCATGTACAGACACAAACTCAATTACAAGATAATGGTTGGAATGCGAGTCTTAACAGGTAGTCAAGTCCTTACAGGTGCAGACAAGAACTACATTAGATCATCCCAGCCCTAATTGGTGGTGGTAATGATAGTGGTAAAGTTGATGTTGACCATCATTAAAGGGAGACTCTAAAAGGAGGAAGAACCTATCATAGAGAACCAAGGAAGGTAAGGAAGTTACTAAGTAGAAACATAAAAGATGACAAAGGTTAGTGTAGGCAGGAAGCGTGAGATGGATTCGGAATCTGTAGATGAACTAAAAAAATCAGGAAGGAGAAAATGAACTATGGGGACAAATCAATGAGAAACATGAAA
Source organism: Carcharhinus amblyrhynchos (assembly GCF_965287045.1). NCBI lineage: Eukaryota > Metazoa > Chordata > Chondrichthyes > Carcharhiniformes > Carcharhinidae > Carcharhinus > Carcharhinus amblyrhynchos. Next base: position 27,633,385 of record NC_137337.1, read on the forward strand.
ACAACAAATAAAATGTTTTTTAAGGAAGAGAGAAATAAGAGAAAGAATTGGCCTCTTGGAGAATGAACCTGGAGAAGTAATTATGGGGAAAAAAGATACAGCAGAAGAGTTAAAGAGATATTTTGCATTGGTCTTTACTGTAGAGGATACTACAAACGTCCAGAAACAAGAAGATACGCAGGAGGATTTAAATAAGTCACGATCACCAGAGAATTAGATTTAGGTGTTACTGTGTTGGAAGTTGCAAAAGATTAAGTTACCTTCTCTGAAGTTTGGCGTTTTGAGGATGTATCATTCTCTGCAAACAACTAGTTTGGATTTCTGTCCAACTATTTGAAGAAAGCTAAAGATCCAGCATCACATGAGCATACTTGTGTCTGCACCAAGTCTAAAGAAGACTGTATGCCTGTGGGATGGTGTTTAACTTAGAACAACAGAGGTAGCTAGTTGTTAGGAGTTGGGCTGTGTCGTGTTTAACTCTTGTAATTGATAAAAATTAGACTAATTCTTTTTATTGGATTATCACTGTGTCCTTAATGTCACTTGATTCATGTCTGGAGTAATCACAAAATGCCAAAATCAAAGGTAAAATCTAGGGTCTAAGCTAACTACACAAAATATCTTGGAGTTTCTGGCCTGGGTCTTAACAAGTGGGAAAACGTGAGATTGTTTACTTTGGAAGAAGGAATGAAAAGGCAGATTATTATTTAAATGGAGAGAGACTGCAGAAAGCTGTAGCATGAAGGGACATGGGTATCCTTGTTCATGAAACCCAGAAAACTAGCATACAAATGTGAAAGGTAATAAGGAAGCATGTGGAATGCTAGGCTTTTATTTTATGGGAGCTGGAATATAAAAGTGAAGAAGTGGTGCTGCAACTGTACAGGGAACTGGTGAGGCCACAGTTAGAAAACTGTGTACAGTTTTGGTCCCCTTGATTAAGGAAAGATATATTATCAATGGAGGCAAAACAAAGGAGATTTACTGGGATGATCCTGGGAATGGAGGGACTGCCATATGAGGAAAAATGGGTCTGTATTCCTGGAGCTCTGAAGAATGAAAGGTGATGTGATTGATCTATATAAGATTCTTAGGGGGTTAGACAGGATAAATGATAAGAGGATGCTTCCATTCAAGGGGCAATGTAGGACCAGAAGCTCATTTAAGATGGATTTGAGGAAGACTTCATTCTGTCTAAGAGTGGTGAATCTTCGGAATTCTTTACCCCAGAAAGATAGGGAGGCTGAATCCTTGAACATTTTCAAGGTTGAGATCGATAGGTTTTTAATCAGTAGGGGAATTGAGAGTTACAGAGAGAAAGTAGGAAAGTGGGCTTAGTGAGTTATAGATCACCCATGACCCTATTAAATGGTGGAGCAGGCTCAAAGGGCCTACTCCTGTTCCAATTTCGTATGGTGTTATAATCTTACTCCAGCATTCAGCTGCTTGAACAACCTGACAGTACAGGGGTTGAGAGAGGTGGTGGTAGATGGAGCTGGGTGCTGTCAGCATCAACAACCAGCGTATATACACTAAATTATCCAATAGACTTACTTCCCAAACAGTTAATCTATCTAAGGAGACTAATCCTTAATTATGTAGTCTCACCAATCATACTGCTCCGAGGCACAGATCATGATTATAAATTAATAATTAACAACCCATTGATGCTGAGTTACTGTGACTTCTCTGAACTGCTTTTGTGGACCCTCTTATTCATTTAATCAGTTAACCCTATCTACTAATTATATAATCCAATCCGCCAAATACTTAACGTTTAAGTTAGTTGTTGCTAATTATGATTCTGAAGCAGTTAAACGATTGCTAGCACATGATCTGTTTTCTGTCTCTTTGATGCATTGGCAAGTACATGTTATTTCATTCACTGAACAGCTTGTGTGTATCATAATTGGAGTTTGGTAAGGCAAATGTAAATATAATCAGAAATGTTTAATGTAAGGCGGCTTGGCAAGCCTAGTGTTAGCATCATGTGCTCCTAGACATGGATCGGGTTGTAAATCCCATACGGTTCTTTGATAAGTGATTAAGCAAAGGGTTTAAGGATCTGTCTGCAGCTTTGGTAAATATTTATTTGAGCATCAATCCAATTTCTACCTCTCTTCAGTTCTGAGAAAGCATCATATGGACTCAAAGCGTTAACTCTGTTCCTCTCTCCACAGGTGCCACCACACCTGCTGAGTTTAATCCCAAGCATTCTTGCTTGTTATAATTAATTGAATACAGGACATCCTCAGAACAGATCATAGAATTGTATGGAATCCCTACAGTGCAGAAGGAGGCCATTCGGCCCATCGAGTCTGCACCGACCACAATCCCACCCAGGCTCTATCCTCTTTACCCCACATATTTACCCTGTTGATCCCCCTGACATTAAGGGGAAATTTAACTTGGGCGATCAACCTGACACATGTATCTTTGGATTGAGGGGGGATACTGGAGCACCCAGAGGAAACCCACACAGACACGGGGAGAACATGCGAACTCCATACAGTCGCCCAAGGCTGGAATTGAACCTAGGTCCCTGGCACTGTGAGGCAGCAGTGCTAACCACTGTGCCACTGTGCCACCCCTAATTAGCAAGTACTTAGTGATGCATGAGAGAAAATCACCTTAACTTCTCAAATATCCTATACTTGACACTTGTCATGTCTCAAATTATTCATATCATGTACAGCAATATATCATCTTCTGAAATAATTTATTTGACATATCTGGTATTTTTGATAAAATAAAAACAAGGTATGAAAAATGAACCTTTCTTATTACATTACCAACATTGCCTCTTGTCTTCATTAGAACTAGTAAATGTCACCAAAAGGAATATTGTTCTCCTTGTTGATGTCAACATTTGTGAAATGTTTAACTCTCCATCTGGAAGACAGACATGAATCCAATCACAGAAGAATGATTTGGACAGTAATTGGACAAGTCGTTATCTTCAGTGCAGTGCTATTAAAATAAAGTCAATAACCATCAATAAAGATTACTCATGATGTTGCCCACCCAGCTCTTGAAGGCTGCAAACTTCCTTCATTTGCATATATTCAATTCTTAGCCATTGTGATCACAAGCTGACCTAAATCAGAAAAAATACAGCTGGAAAGACGAATAAAGGAACTGGAATCCTCAAAAAAGCTTGGTTTTACGTGCCATGATTAACAATTTTTTTCTTCCACAAAGGTCATATTTCTCCAAAAAGATACAACGTTTGCAATCTGCTGCAAAACTGCCTCTTATTTTCAGACACAGCTCTAATCGGAAGCCACAATAGACCAGTGATTTCAATGATAGCCCCTAACATTGCCAGAGCCCAGCTTCCACAACCTCAGAGATGACTGAAACAGCATCTTTTGAGTGGCAAGTCTTTAACTTGGACCCATGCACTTACACTGGCAGCTGTTGTGATGCAGCATCCAAAATGGCAGCACAGAATAGGAATATTGAAGATTTAGAAAATGCTTCTCCAAATTCTTCCACAGATAATGTTGCAACCAATATTCCTTCCATTGTCAGGAGCTAGGGAGAGGCAAAGCAATCCATTCTACAATATTTATTCAGAAGTCTTCGCAATCAGTGGAGCTCAGATTGTAACCAGAAGAGCTGGGGGCTCTTCTGGTTACAATCTGTAAAATTGAATTGTAGAATTGAAGTGGCACTGGGCATTTCTGCCCCAGACTTCATTTGCTCTCCTTGCAAGTAAAGGGCACCCATTTTTGAGGTGAAGTTGGCCTTCCAGAGCCCTCTCTGGCTGGCAGGAGCAAGGATCTGAGGCATATGCAAGTCAGAAGCAGTTTACCTTCTTTTGCAACCTTGCCTATGAATTTTAGGTCCAGAGGCCATCAGGCAATGGGAAGACCCTGGGTTTAACCAACCTGAAACCCCTGTTCTCACCCCGTTTCCTGGTACATTGCAACGCAAATTGGCATAGTTCACCAAATTCAAGGATTCTGATGCCTGGACAGCAGATACAATTGAGCAAGCCACAGCTTGCTCAATTGCACAGGAAAAGAGGGATGGAAATGTCAGGGTTCTCATCTCTGAAAATAAATATAAACACCCTAAGGCAGAATCAATAGTTAACTTCTGAAATGGCATTACTTAGGTATCACATATTTCAGTTTAGCAAAGTTGCACCTACTCTTCTATCAACAACCAGCATTGTGCAAGTGGGAAAATCTTCAGATACATTATAGTCTATTATGCACCTGACAAAATGTTCTTCTGCATTGAAGGATTTGATATTCAGATTTGGCTATGTCATTTGTCCCCTGCAATTTAATCTGTTCATAAAATTACAGCTTCCTGTGCCTGAGCTCTTTGATTGACAGCTCTATTTCCCAGCTTTAAGTTCTGAATAGATGGCTGAATCCTTTCAATGCCTTCACAGATTTTAATGTATTCACCTCTAGAGAATTTGTTGACACAGTTGTGCAATGGACTTTCATGATGAATACTTGGCTGTGTTCCAAATCCCTCTAATGTATTCAGTTCAGCAGACATTGTTAATACAGTTGCAATGGAAATGTGAGTTTCTTTAGCTTGACAGTTTTATGGCCACTCACTAAGATTATTTTTTGAAGTGATTTTTAAATGACTGATTGTTTTCACAGTTTTGTGAGCATCTCAAAGACTTCCCAACATTATTATAGTGCTCAAGCATTCTGTACATAATGCTTACTAGATGAGCCGGCATGAGGAAATTGTGGCATGGTGATGAGGGAGGTGTGGGGTTAAGGGGATAGAGGAAATGAGGCATTTGGAGCCTCACAAACATCCACAGAATGGGACTGATGATCCTGCTCCTGATTGTTGGGGGTCAACTCAGCGTGAAGAAGATTCCATTTCATGATGTTTATTTTATGGGGTAAATTGTCTTGGGGGAGTCAGGGTTCCTTGATCTCCCAATGTAAATTCTCTGGATATCCTGCAGAAATTCTACCCTATAGGATACTTGAACTAAATATACATTTCATGTTAATTAATAGCGAGTAGTGGAATCAAAAACCTGAAACAATAACAATAGCTGTACACACAATATCAACTCCCTTCAGGACTGGTAATATTTCTTAAGGCCTATTATGGTCAATGAGTTTTTGCTACTAAGCTGCTCTTGAAATAATGTTGGCTTCTTTCTAATTGATCTTAAGCTGATCTTTGTCTACACCCTAGCTATGACTTAACACTATATTCTGCACCCTTTCGTTTCTTTCCCTATGAGTGGTATGCTTTGTCTGTATAGCATGCAAGATACAATACTTTTCACTGTTTGCTAATACGTGTAACACAATAATTGCTAATACAATAATAAATCAAATCAAATCTAATCATAGAATGAAAATGCATCAATTAGCTAGTTCAAAGTACGTTGTACAATGAATGCATTGATTACCATAAAAATATCTTTAAAAACTTCCGATATATAATGTACTAGTAAATATATTTGTGACTTTTCTTCAACAAAATCTAATGCTAAAGAATAGCACGGAGACATTTCTAACTCTGTACATATCTGCTCTGACTGCTGAGCAGGCTGCACACTTAACACTTGCCTCTGACTTTCGAACTAATTATGTTTTGCAAATTAATCTAACTGGTTATGTTTTATATAAGTTCAAGGCTTTAGAACATGTGTAGATTCTGCACAGCCATCACACAGTGTTGTCAATACACACCCATTGTCATGTCATTTTCCAGCATACACTAATCAGTTCATGGACTGAATAGACATTATGCTGTTCCAATATTACATTTGTTATTAGTAAGGAAAGCTAGAATAATCTGCACAGTATAACAATTATGAACCGCATTGCAATCGTCAATGACAATTTGGTCATGGTAGTTACGATGATTGCTGGAGGGATTTTTGAAATCCTTTCACAGATGTGGGAGTCATTGACTATGCCAGCATTTATTGCCCATCCCTAATTGCCCCCTACAAGGTGGTGGTGAGGGCAGCACAGTGGCATTGTGGTTAGCACTGCTGCTCCAAGCACCAAGGACCCGGGTTTGATTCCTGGCATTGGTCACTGTCTGTGGGAAGTGCGCACGTTCTCTCCGTGTCTGTGTGGATTTCCTCCATGTGTTCTGGTTTCCACGCAAACCCACACAAACACAAGGAGAACATGCAAATTCCACACAGACAGTGACCCAAGCCAGGAATCAAACCCAGGTCCCTGAGCTGTGAAGTGGCAGTGCTAGCCACTGTGTTACCGTGCCATCCCCACGTCTCCCTCATAGCCATGTTACAATTTCCTCATGCCGGCTTATCTAGTATCCACTCTGTGCAGAATGCTTGAGCACTATAATAACCTTGGGAAATCTTTGAGATGCTCACAAAACTGTGAAAACAATCAGTCATTTAAAAATCATTTCAAAAAATAACTTTAGTGAGTGGCCATAAAACTGTCAAGCTGAAAAACTCACATTCCCATTGCAGCTGTGTTAACAATGTCTGCTGAACTGAATAAATTAGAGGGATTTGGAACTCAGCCAAGTATTCATCATGAATACTTACACATTGCACAACTGTGTTAACAAAACCTCCAGAGGTGAATACATTAAAGTCTGTGAAATCATTGAAAGAATTCAACCATCTGTTCATAACTTGAAGCTGGGAAATAGAGCTCAAGCACAGGAAGCTGTAATTTTATGAACAGATTAAATTGCAGGGGACAAATGACACAGTCAACTCTGAGAGTGGCGACTCGGAGATTTTCACAGTAACTTCATTGCAATGTTAATGTAAGCCTACTTGTGACACTAATAAATAAACTTTATTGAACCACAAGTCCATGTGATGTAGGTACACCCACAGTGAGGTTAGGATGTTCCAGATTTTGAGCCAGTGGCAGTGGAGGGAAATATGCAGGCGATGGTATTCCCGTGCATCTTGTCCTTCTAGGTGCTGTTGAAGGAGTTGTTGCAGTGCATCTTGTAGATGGCACACACTGCTGTCACTGTATCAATGGACGTGAGTGATTAAGGGGATGGATGGGGTGCCAATCAAATAAACACATTAAGGTTAAGAGTAAACATATGTCTTGAAAATATAGTTTTCCAGGGCAGTCCCTAAACCTGGGCTGGAATTTTCAGCTAGGCTGCAGTGGTATTGTCAGTGGGTATTGCACCCACTCGAGCATTCAGCAGCCAGTGCCAGATCAATCTCATTGAAGATGGCCAGCTAACTCAAGGGAGCTGTTGGAGCAAAGCAAGTGCTGGCAAAGTTGTCAGGCATTAGTGCTTTTCATTCAATGTTTTGGAGTAACTAATGAATATCTTCCCTAATGTGATAAGGCAAGACTCTGAAACTCCACAGTTTCTACATACCATTAATAAAATCAGCAATGTGCTGCAAAATTCCAGTTAATTGGCCTTTTAAAGATTTTAATTACCATCTCACTGCTTCAATGGGCAAAGTTCACACTCCTTAATTGTTGTCATTACTAAAATTTGGAAGCAAAGTAAGAGAAGTGGGGGCCTGATTCTCCCATTGTGACCCACAACTTTTCTGGCTGGTTGGATTGGGAGATGTGCGTGTTGGCCATATCGTGCATTTCCCACGAGCCTTTATGACCCGGAAAAAAATGGTGCCGCCAGGACCATGCAGAAGTCCGGCAGGAATTGAGGTAAGTCATTTGAATATGTTTTACATATTTTTTAAATGTATTTTAAATGCAATTATCGGGCCCGGCACGGAACTTTCGGGCCAGACAGCATCTCCCACCCCACCAGGAGTACTTCATTCCAGCGGGGTTTAGAGTAACTCCCTACATTCGAAGAACTAGCAGAAGACCCTGCTGGAGAGAAGGGCCCCCCCCCCCCCCCCCCGGGGGGTCAGGTGGTGGATGGGTTACCCTCTGGGCGTGGGCACCCTGGCAGTGCCAGCTTGTGCCCCTGGCACTGCCCAAGGGGCAAAGTGTCCATGCCCAGGGGGTACCTTGGCACTGCCCACCGGGTATCGGGGCAGTGCCAAGGGGGCAGAATCTATTGTGGGCAGGGCTTGGGGCGATTGGTGAGGTTGGGGCTCCCGCTGCCAGTCTGCAGTGATAGATTGCACTGATATTTAATTTCCCAGCAATTGGTTCGACCGGTTACAATATGCTGCCAGTGTCTATCTAGCAACACTGGCCACTCCTTGGTGAAAATCAAACTGAACTGCACTCTCCACTTCAGTGTGGAAGTAATGGTTACATGAGAGCAACATAGTCAGTAAATATAACACCCTGTTCATTTTCACTACGGGAAATGTTTTTTTGTTTTGACAAGTTGGGCAAAAGGAGGAAGATACAAGTTAATGTTCTGAGGTGAAGATGTGTAAATTGTAAAGCCCAGCGGTTGGATATTTACAGAGCCACTTCCAATGTGTTCCGAGGCTGGCGAAGGAGCTTGTGGGGGACGTAAGGAGTGAACAGAACACGTTTGGCCGGAAGTCCAGGGTGAAGGAGGGAGGCCAGCATTTGGGGCAGGCTGGAGGTGTGGGGGGGGGTGGTCTGCCGGTGGGGGGGCGGGGGCCTGCCTCCAGGAGCAGGCGGTCTGACCCCAGGGTGGTCAGCCGGGGGAGGGGTCTTCCAGGGTGAGGGGGGTGGGAGGATTGCCTCTGCTGTGGGAGGGCGGGCTGGGCATCAGGCGCTCCAGACTGAGGGGGGGCATCAGGACTGGCCCGGGAATTGTTGTGGGGGCCGTGATTAGGCTGTGGGGGGGCAGCACTGAGGGGGTCCCAGGGTGGCCAGTGATTGAGCAGGCCAGCAAACAGGGGGTCTGACAGATCGGGACCACTGCGCATGCACAGAGCTTCAGAGCTGTCAAACTCTGGCGTGAAAAGACCCCTCCCCCGGGTTTTTAATGAAATTCATGACTAGGACCACAGAGTGTGGAGATTCAAATCTGAAGTTGGACTCAAAAAACAGTCGTGATCTAGAACAGTTTTCCCACCAATTCAGCACTTTTGGGAGAATCACCCACTGGACTTCCGGCCAAACGTGTTCTGTTCACTCCTTACGTCCCCCACAAGCTCCTTCGCCAGCCTCGGAACACATTGGAAGTGGCTCTGTAAATATCCAACCGCTGGGCTTTACAATTTACACATCTTCACCTCAGAACATTAACTTGTATCTTCCTCCTTTTGCCCAACTTGTCAAAACAAAAAAACATTTCCCGTAGTGAAAATGAACAGGGTGTTATATTTACTGACTATGTTGCTCTCATGTAACCATTACTTCCACACTGAAGTGGAGAGTGCAGTTCAGTTTGATTTTCACCAAGGAGTGGCCAGTGCTAATAAATAGACACCGGCAGCATATTGTAATCTGCTGGCAAATTAGGAATCAGTGCAATCTATCACTGCCAAATCAATTCATCTGCAAGACAAATATATTCCTCTGTAGACTGCTTACAAAGTCAAAACATCATCTGGAGGATTGTCTTTTGTCAGAACATTATTAAGCTGCAGAGCCAGCTTCCATGTTTAACCTTTTTATCCTTCAAAGGCATCATTGATAGCTTTTAAGAATGATCTGGTGCCATAGGGATGGTTCATCAACAGGTTCTGGAGGGCGGCATGGGAGCACAGTGATTAGCACTGCTGCCCCACAGCGCCAGAGATCCATGTTCAATACTAGCCTCGGGTAACTGTCTTTGCAGAGTATTATGTTCTCCCCGTGCCTGCATGCATTTCCTCCGGGTGCTCCGATTTCCCCCCACTGTCTCAAGATGTGTAGGTTAGGGGGATTAGGGGGTTATAGGGATCAGGCTGGTGGAGGGACACGCGGTCCTGGGTAAGATGTTAAGTCAGTACTGATTCAATGGGCCGAATGGCCTCTTTCTGCACTGTAGGGATTCTATGACTCCAAGGTGGGTGGATTGCTTCCTGAGCTTTCCAATGCTTCAAGGTCATCATTTGGATAGTTTGTTACGGAACTATCAGATGACAATGTTGGTAACGCAGATAACGCTCCACTTTTAAGTTCAATCTCCAGTTGTAATTAGAAACACCTCGTTAGAATCATAGAACCACTGAATCCTACAGTGTAGAAGGAGGCCATTCAGCCCATTGAGTGTGCAACGACCGCATACCCACCCAGGTCCTATTCCCACAACACCATGATTTACCCTGCTAATTCCCCTGGCACTATGGGGCAATTTAGCATGGCCAATCAACCTAACCCACACATTGATGGACTGTGGGAGGAAACCCGTGCTGGCACAAGGAGAACATGCAAAACTCTACACAGACAATCACCCAAGCTGGGAATCAAACCCAGATCCTTGGCACTGTGAGGTAGCAGTGCTAAACACTCAGCCACCGTATCGTCCTTGGGAACATACTCATCAGTTACCCAAAAGTATTGAACAAACTGCCCCAACACCTGACACCTCCACATTGCAAGTCAGCTATTTACAATGTAAGTAGTCACTCTGATGCCTGTCACGTACCTTGTGTGCCTTCAGTTCATATTCCTTTGTGGCATACATTTAATATTGTGTCATTGAACTGTAAAGATTTTGTGCACAGCAGTAGCAGCAGCAGCATGTTGAGGAACTTATGCTCATCAAAATCAGATTACAATTGTCCCACTCAGGTTATGAGGTGAAGCTGTCACTGAAGAGTAGAGGAAATGTGCTGAGTGATAACAAGCAAAATAAAGCTCTCATGACACTTCACTGACACATTAACACACTACGCCAAACAGGCGAGCGCACACTTTGCTCCTGTAAAATAAGAAATGACAAAACCAATATTCAAAATGTTTGGGGGCTTATCGTCCCACTACACTCTGGTCTCTGAATCATGTACAAATAAGACACAGGTTGTTTTACATGCAACCCTGACACAACACACTAGGCTGACATTTTGATTAGAATATTTTGGGCTGGCTCCCCAACATTACAGGGCAGCATAGTGGCGCAATGGTTAGCACTGCTACCTCACAGCCCCAAGGACCTGGGTTCAATTCCCAGCTTGGGTCACTGACAGAGTTTGCACATTCTCCCCATGTCTGTGTAGGTTTCCTCCCACAATCCAAAGGTGTATCAGTTAGGTTGATTGGCCATGCAAAATTTCCTCTTAGTGCCCTGGGTTTAGAGGGAGTAGCAGGGTAAATATGTGGGGTTACAGGGATAGGGCCTGGGTGAGATTGTTATTGGTGCAGAACTGATGGGCTGAATGGCTTCCTTCTGCACTGTAGGGAATCTCTGGATTCTACAGCTTTTTTTCTCCCACATCATCCACAACCATAAAACCCTAAAGCTTTCCATGCTCCTCACTGTAAGGTTACTAATGTTATAGAAAGTGCTAAGCCAGGATTCTATTAACGCAAAGGGACAGACCAATAAATCTGGTATCAGTTTAAACCAGTCTTCCATGGGATTTGACTACCAGTTCCCACTTGATACCAGGGCTCTGAAACCTATAAAACTGGCATCGTATGATAGCAGCCCACTAAGATTGGCAGAAGTAAGTGGGTATGGAGTCAGTATTGCTGGCCTTTGCACCAATACATCTGACATTGTAGGCAGATCCACTGCCAGTTCCAATCAGATAAGAATTGGTTATTTTCCCAGATTTCCTCTGCATGTCATCAAATGGTGGCTGCTTGCACCCATCGTAAATGTATTTTTAATTATATTGTGTTAGAATGTTTATATCTTCTTTATTTGTTGCTGATTATGTGTTTCAGATTATTTATGTTCGGTTAGGTTTTAATACTGAGCATATATGATGATGGTGGTTATCTGGAATGGAACGTACACAAAGGTTGGCCCGTCTCAGTGTTTATGTGAGAGTGCAGGTGCTGACTTAAACATACTGAGGCAGAGGAGTCATTTAACTTTTGTTTCTGTATTCACAAACCAATGCAAATAAATTACACTATTAACTTGAGGGATCATAAAATTGATTCAGGCAAGTGAATGGAACATGTCATTCCATGACCTGTCCTGCCCCCTCCACCCTGACACTATAAGCCTACCAACACCTCTACTCTCTCAAAAGACTAAGGAAATTTGGCATGTCCACTACAACTTGCACCACTTTTTACTAATGCACCACAGAAAGCATCCTTTCCGGGTGTATCACAGCTTGGCATGATTCCTGCTCTGATCAAGATCGCAAGAAACTACTAAGTGTTGTGAACGAAGCCCATCACGCAAACCAGCCTCCCATCTATTCACTCCATCAACACTGCTTCAGCAAAGCAGCCAGCATAATCAAGGACCACTTTTACCCTGGACATTTTGTCTTCTACCTTCTTCCGCCGTGATAAAGACACTAAAGTCTGAGATCACGTACCAACCGACTCAAGAATAGCTTCTTCTCTGCTGCCGTCAGACTTTTGAATGAACTATCTCATTGTTCTTTCTCCACACCCCAGCTATGATGGTAACAATACATTCTGCACTTTTTCCTTTCCTTCTCCCTGATGTACTCTAGGCACGGTATGCCTTGTCTGTATAATACGCAAGAAATAATACTTTTCACTGTATGTTAATACATGTGACAATAATAAATCAAATCAAATTAAAGCCAGTATTGAAAAGGACTGTGTGCAAGGAGCAGGCACAGGCTCCATCTCAACCATGAGGTGTCCATTCAGTTCCATGAACCACTCTCTGCAGGTGGAATGCAGCCCTCTCAGCAGAATTGCAGGCACGTGTGAAGCTCCACGATGGCCATGGGCAGTGACATGTTGTAGCACAGCCTCCACCTGAAGCAACTGAAAACTATGGTCAGCAGCACGAGACTTTAGACACGTGAACAGGCAGGGTATAGAGGGATACAGACAGTTAGTCTAGATAGGACAACATGATCGGTGCAGGCTTGGTGGGTGAAGGACCTGTTCCTGTGCTGTGCTATTCTTTGTTCTTTGTTTAGACGATGAATCTTTTCTTTTTTTCACAATGGAATAATGAAATATGATGAAGGTAGTGTACACAGTACGTAAATTAACTTTATTTTAATAAGTTGGTGCAGACAGTTACATGTATTTAAGGTGCCCTGACATGTTCTTGCATGTTTTCCTGCTTTGATTGTTGATGCCCTCTTTCATCATGTTATTTGATAGGACTTTCCCAGTGCAAGGCCTTTGCTGTTTTAGCCTTGCTGAAAGATCCAAAGTGTTAACAGCAACCCTCGTAATGATTTTTTTAAAAGATAAAAAAGATTCCCTACAGTGCAAAAGGAGACCATTTATCCCATCAAGTCTACACTGACTCTTCGATAGAGTTTCTTACCCAGGCCTGTTGGAGTTTTTTTCAGAAGCTAAACATTAAGCGGGCTTTCACTTAATTTATGGCTCAGCTAACACAAAGACAGTATTCTGGTTAAGATGTTTCTTTCAAGGATACTGTCTCCATGAGCCTTTATGTCAGCTAAGCTATAAATTAAGTGATAGCCAACTTAATATACTTAGCCTTTGAAAAAAGCTCCTATGGATTGGTGCTGCGAGCAGAGTCGTTCACTGGAATTCCACAGCAGGATATGTTTTCCTATTTGGATGAGTAGGATTTGTTCACCACCCAGTAGTCAGAGGAAACACATGTCAGGTTGCTGGAGCCATAAGCTGAGTGACTCAAACAAAACAGGCAGCTGCGGACACAGTGTTGTTGAGGTCGCACTTAATGCTGGGGAACAAAAGACAGACATTTTGTATCAACTCGATTAGCAGAGTGAAAAATATTCCACCTGAAAGAACCAGATGTTAGGGGCCTAAAGTTGCGCTGAATTGGAGGGGGAGCAAAAGAAGAACTTCTTATATAAGCCCAAGTAGTTAAAAGAGTGAAAAATACACTGCACAGCAGGGAGGATGTTAGGGGACAAGAGCCGTACAACCGAATGGTAACGGCTGGTCCAGAGGAAATGAATCTTCAAAGGGGGACTGGAAGGCAGTGTAATGCAAGCAATAGGAATTAAGCAAAGTAAATGATAAAGTAAAGGAAAAGGATACGTCTCGGAATCTCCTGAAGCTAAGCAAAAAACTCAGTGGCTGGGACAGATTAAAAATAGACCATGTGTAGTAAGGAGCAGGAGCTCAAACCCTCACTAACCTTGCAAAGAATCTAAAAGGGGTTCCCTTTGCTTTCACTCAGGGAGATAGAATGCAGTTTGTGTTACAGACCTGAGAGAGAGGGAGAGAAAAACTAGGGAAATATTGTGAGTTAATTGACAAGATACAAAAAATTGATTTGAGAAAACCTGAAGGTGAGCTGATAATTTGAATAGTTTTTGTATTTCAGTGCATTTGTGTGGTCTGGTTACTTGTTGAACAATGGTTGTTGTTGCACTAGATTGAGAACAAGAGTAGTTAAAGCCACTGTTTGTTTTTGGAGAGTATTTATTGCGAGCCATGCTTTACAGTTTAGTTTAACTCTAAAGAGGCTAAGAAAGTGCTAAATCTGTTAAAATTTAAGTTTAAAAGTTCTTGAATTTTCTCATGATTTTGGAGTTTTATTTCAGTTTGGAAGAAAGAATGAAGGCCATTGTCTTAGTCAATTTTCCTTCTTTAGTTTGAATGTTTTATTTTCATTCCAGTTTACAATGTTCTGATCAAATGAGAGGAGATACTGCAGAATGAATGTTTGGAAGCTTCCATTCACATCTGAGTATATTTAATAAAGTACTTGTGTGGGTGTTTTTGTTCTGTTGTTTGCTTTAATGCTTTAATGTTCTCCCCCAAATTGAGATTTTACAATACTGGATTTGATATATAGTTTAAAATCAATTGGACTGGATTAAAGTGTAAACTGAAAATAAGATAAATCTTTGAAATTCCTTAATCTTGAGTATGATTGATAGCCACGGTTATTCGCAAGAAAATATAGGATATACATGCAGAGATAATACATATGTGTGGGAAGCTACTTTGAACACAATTTGTGGAAAGTAAATTGAAATTTTAAACTCAGAATATATAAATTGGAATTTGGAAATAACCAATTTCAACTTTGAATAATCTTGGGTTCAAATTGTGAAGCAGAGGGATTTAGAGCTTGGAGGAAGCCATGTGCTCTTTCCTTTGTCTTAAGATGAAGAAATTGTAACGACATATTTGTTTTATCTCTTGTGTTTTTGACTGGCAGAGATTTCACCATCTTCTGTTCCTAATTTGGTAATTAAGAATTTATATACATTGGAGATTATGAATTTTATTTTTATTTTGTAATTTGACAGAGAGTTTGAACTCTGTCGCTTTGAGAAGCTGGAAGTGGAAGGTGACTTGTTTAAAATTTATGAGCTGCAGCTATCTCCATATCATGGGATAAGTTCCTGTTGGGTTCTATGGGAAAGTTAACTATTACAGCAAACAGTTGACTTGATTTTAAACCATTCTGAAACTCGTGCCTATGTTAGTTCATAATGGCAGATTTATGGAAACAATTAAATGTGCAAATTTTAAGCATAGGCAGGAGGGATGTGGAACAAGTTGGAAAATGTGATGGTCTTAATTTGGTAGGGTTAATTAAAATTAAAGGTTTTAAGGGGAAAAAAATAAATAAAAACAGGTTAAGTGGTAGCTACGGACATAGGAACAAAGATTTTTAAAAGAAGAAATAAGGTAGACACTAATGGACATTCAAAAGCCCACAACTCTGTTTTCTGAATTTGGGATAATTCTGATATAAAATGTGCTGTAAGCAGTCTACCTTGATAATGATGCTATTTAAGACAAAGAAAGCAAGCAAAATAAGTTACTGCCTGGACTCAAATAGAAAGATTTGATTTCTGTTTTAAAGATGTTGTGAAGCAAACTGAATAGAGTTAAATAATTGAGAAAATAGAGACCAGAATTGGGATATTGAGTGCAATTCAATTAATTGGAATATTTTGACTTGCGCTGATGTATATTTTAGGGAAAGGAATTTGTAAATGGGCCACTAGAGTGGCCCAGGCTATGGGGTACAGGACCCAAGAGGAAGAAATAGAAATGGTATGATTAATGTAATACTAACTCAGAGCCAGAAAGGGTCTGTTTATATCTACAGGGTACTGCTGTCACTAAGAGGTGTCCCACATCTGCTAATTCGCCAAACAGGACCACAGCAGACCAGATAACTGGTGTGTAACTGAATGTAAAGCAGTTGCCACACAAGATGGTAATTAACAATTTTACTTGCGTGGCATTTGTCAATGACTAAGGGGCATAACCATATGGGACCTGTTGGGGCAAACAGTTGGACATTGTCACAACCATGTCACTAATATCAGCAAGATGGCAGAACTGGAGGGGGTATTGCAAATTTAACCACTGGGCACAGATCGGTAATGGGCCCCACCGATGTTGTGGTTATCCTAGCCAATTTAGGCAGACTGAGACTCCCAGGCTTTTGTTAAGGGCAGTCATTGTTTGAACATATGCTCAGGAGCATAGTGCAGGGGACCGGATTGGAGGGTCGGAGGCATGAGAGAAGGGATATAGTGTCTCTGGCTGCAGGAGCATATGGGGCAGGAATGTCCCGCATTAACTCACTAGACATAGCTGGAATGCGGGGGGAGATGACACAAATGAGAGAACAGTTAGCTTTAATAATAGCAACATGCACGAGGATGATATCCTCCTTGGACTCCTTGGAAGGAGTGCAGAGGAGGTTCACTAGGCTGATACCAGAGATGAGGGGGTTGAACTATGAAGAGAGGCTGAATAGACTGGGTTTGTACTCGTTGGAGTTTAGAAGGATGAGGGAGGATCTTATAGAGACGTATTAGATAATGAAGGGGATGGATAGGGTAGAGGTAGAGAGATTCTTCCCACTCAGAAAGGACAGCAGAACTAGAGGGCACAGCCTCAAGATAAGGGGGGGGGGCAGTTTAGAATGGAGTTGAGGAGGAACTTCTTCACTCAAAGGGTGGTGAATTTCTGGAATTCTCTGCCCGTTGAAGTTGTGGAGGCTACCTCGCTAAATATATTTAAGACACGGCTAGATAGGTTTTTGACAGACAAGGGAATTAAGGGTTATGGGGAGAAAGCGGGAAAGTGGAACTGAGCCACTTCGGATCAGCCATGATCTTATTGAATGGCGGGGCAGGCTCGAAGGGCTAGATGGCCTACTCCTGCTCCTATTTCTTATGTTCTTATGTTCTTATATGGAGTCAACCAAGATAGGGAGTAAAGGCATGGAATAGAGGCAATACAGCCTTTTTAGGGCATCATTAATGCTCTCATAGACAGACAAAGGGACCTTTCAGAAGTTACCCATAGGCTCGATATACATGAGATTCATGGTGCCAGAAGTGCAGCCCTGCCACTTACAACTGGAAGGTCTATTAATGACGAGAATGTCACTTCAGAGGTAGAATAAACACCCATTCTTTGATTTGATTTGATTTATTATTGTCACATGCATTATCATACAGTGAAAAGCATTGTTTCTTACGTGCTATACAGACAAAGCATATCATTCATAGAAAAGGAAATGAAGGAGTACAGAATGTCGTGTTACAGTCATAGCCAGGGTGTAGAGAAAAATCAACTTAATGCAAGGTAAGTCCCTTCAAAAGTCTGACAGCAGCAGGGAAGAAGCTGTTCTTGAATCCGTTGGTATGTGACCTCAGATTTTTGTATTTTCTTCCCAACGGAAGAAGGTAGAAGGGAGAATGTCCAGGGTGCATGGGGTCCTTAATTATGCTGGTCGCTTTGCCAAGGCAGTGGGAAGCGTAGGCAGAGTCAATAGATGGGAGGCTGGTTTGTGTGATGGATTGGGCTACATTCACAACCTTTTGTAGTTCCTTGAGATCTTGGAACTTGGAGGCCTTGGAGGTCTTGGCAGGAGCCATACCAAGCTGTGATATAGTCAAAAAGAATAGTCTCTATGGTGCATCTGTAAAAGTTGGTTAGAGTCGTAGCTGACATGCCAAATTTCCTTAGTCTTCTGAGAAAATAGAGGCGTTGGTGAGCTTTCTTAACTATAGCGTTGGCATGGGGGGACCAGGACAGGTTGTTGGTGATCTGGACACCTAAATACTTGAAGCTCTTGTCCCTTTCTACTTCGTCCCCATTGATGTAGTCAGGGGCATGTTCTCCTCTACGCTTCCTGAAGTTGATGACAATTTCCTTATTTTGTTATCATTGAGGGAGAATTTATTGTCACTACACCAGTTCATCAGATTCTCTATCTCATTCCTGCACTCCGTAAAGTAAGGAATTTGGTACACCATGAACACAGAGTGGAAGCCAAATTAAAGGATCCGCCCATGGAAGCAGAACAGATGAATGAAATTCTATATGCCCTGAACAAGAATAGCTGTAAGGCCAGCCATAATAGGAGCTGGCTGTGCCCAGAGTACGTAATCAGAGATAGACTGAAGTGTGGAGACAAATTCTATTATAATTGCTTAACTTCTGCCATGGAGTTGTACATCATTGTAGCTGAATAGGAAAGACTCTAAAAGGAAGGATCACCCTCTGGGAAACGCCACATCCTTCTTCACAGCCACACCCTCCTCCAGTTGGAATGATAGTGGGTGAGTCATACTCATGAACTCTGCCTGAAATGCCTTCAAAGGCCTGGAGATATTGTTGGAGGTAGGGGAGGGAGGCAGAGCAGGTTGTGAATGAAAGGCACCCTGCCCTTAAAGGTGACAGCGACACTAAGTGGAAATGCTAGCAGCAATGGAGAGAGGGAAAGAGCAGGAAATTTTAGCAAAGCCAAGATGAAATGTCCCTTAAATGAAATAAGGCAGAGGCACAATTTTGTGACATTCGATCTAAGATGCCTGCAAGGGCTGCAAGGTCTTTGGAAGAAATTGGAACTGCCAGTAAGTGGAATATTTCTACCAGCAGGACAACCCCTGCAATGTTGCAGTCAGTTCAATGAACTGACAAGGGCAGCACAGGGAGGTGCAACAGCAGCTTTGTGTCAAGACTGATTAATCTCAGAGAAGCACAGAGACAAGTGCTCTCTGCATGCCATCCATGCAGCGGCACTATCCTGTGGGGCATCACAATGATCACAAAATTAAAAGCCGCAGTGACTTTATCACCTGGATCTCTCCAAATCACCTCCCCTCGCGCGTACCCATGCATACACATCTTGTGAAACACCACCTTTCAAGTTGAAGTGCCTGTGCAGCCTTTAATATTCCCTTTGAAATTTTGAAAGATAATAACAAGGAAAAGAAAAGGTTCTGAGCACCTTGCAGAAGCTTAAAAGAAGTTTCCCCTTTGTGAGGAGCAAATAGCTCGTAATAACCGAGTATATCAGACAGGAGGCCATTAGATATCAAGGTGTTAACATCTAGGAGGCTGTCAAAGTCCTTGGGGGGAAACTCTAACAGCAGTAGAAGATGGGAAAGGAAAGGTCCCATGGTCCCGGCAGGATTAGCAGACCATCTAAATTTCTGTAAATTAAAACAAAATCAATAATTATTTTAAGTTCGCAGAGGTAAGAAACCCAAAATTCAGTGGAAGATGGCATAACATTTCCAAACTTACTCACTGAAACATTCCCTACCTTTCACCTCATCATAAGCACTCAACAGCCCAGAAAGTGACACAAAGGGCAGAATTTAATACCCACCTCCTACTCCCCAATGGCAAATTGGGCATCCCTCATTCAAAGGCACTCAGACCCCTGATCAAGGGATTCGGCATTGGGAAGGGAGAAGACTGCCCTTTTTGATGACCCCCCCCCCCGCCCTGCCGGTAATAACTCCACAGAGGCAAAAGTCCCATCACCAAGTTAGTTTATTTACACCATACATCTATCCACAACCAGCTCTCCCTACTGAATGCCCACTGAGAGTCTGACACACCTGCTTTAAATAAGAAGCATGAGGCTCCCTGATTTAACCATCAATTAGGACTCATCAGGTTGTTCATTTTCTAGTAAGCCAACCCCATTAACTGGCTGAAGTCATCACACCCCCTCTCCACCATGACCATTGCCCCGCAGCTCCACTCCAGCCATCACTCACCAGTACTGTGGTGCTGACAGCAGTTACTGCCTCCCAGTGGCACTGCCGAGCAATGGAGGGCTGCCAGCCTCCAACTGGGCAGCAGTTTTCAGTGGGCGGGACTTCTGCCCCTGGGGCCCTTGATCTCGGGGAAGGCCCACCATTGCCCAATTATGTTCCTGATTGCCATTTAGTTCAGTGAGCCTTCCCAAAGACAGGAGCTCTCGCTATCTCTCCAGACAGTGTGCGAGATCCCCAATGCCTCCATTAATTACCAGCCTAAGAAGTAAAATAAAGAGTGCAGATGTAGAAATGTCATTGGTAGGTCACATGGAAGAGGAACTTGACATTCCTCAAAGTCTGGCTCTGAAGAAGAGTTCTCAGGGGTCCAGCCATGAAGAGAGAGATCCCTCTGGAAATTCTGAACATCATTTCAGAAAACATATGGCAGATGGATTTGACTGCAGCAGAGTTTAATGCCATCCTCTATGGGAGAGGCAGAAGATATATTTCTTGATGCGGCCAGTGGCATTTTTTTTTTATTAATTTGTGGGACATGGATATCACTGGCTGGCCAGCATTTATAGCTCACCCCTTGTTGCCCCAGGGCTATTGAGAGTCAACCACATTGCTGTGGCTCTGGAGTCACATGTAGACCAGGCCAGGTAAGGATGGCAGATTTCCTTTCCAGGAAACCAAGGGGGTTTTTCAGATAATCGACAATGATTGTCAGTAGATTCCTAATTCCAGATATTTTTTATTGAATTCAAATTCCACCGTCTGCCATGGTGGGATTCGATTCCAGGTCCCCAGAGTATTAGCTGGGTTTCTGGATTAATAGTCTAGCGATAATACCACAAAGCCATCACCTCCCCAGTTAGAGGACCACCTCTCACAAAACAGGGAGGTTTCCCAGCAACTGGGCACCTCTGTTGAAAAAGCATTTTCTAACTGCCTCCAAACCCTGGAAACAGCAGGTTAACAGTTTGATGAATGTGAATCTCACATTTGCTTGGAAAATTTGTGGGAGAAAGATAGAGGTGGCGGGGCACATTGTGATTAAAGGTATCCTGCACTTAATGACAAGTATCAATAAGTGTAAAGTGGAGATGGCTCTAGAAAATACAGGGAAAAAAGAGAAGCAGGCAATCAAAGCATCTCCCCAGCCCTATGTCATCTCAGAGAACTTGGGCAAAATTTGGTACACTTTCCTTCGGAGTTTAGGGATCTTAACAATCCCACTAAGCATGTTCTCCCATAAATCAGCAATCTCCAATCAACCAAATCAGTCATCTCCTACTCAATGGAACAGCAAGAGGATGCTTCAGGAAGCTGCTCTCTCGTGACAGCAATACAGGGGAGCTATCAGAGCTGTCCCTTCAGCTGCTTTCTCAAACAGGGATTTGTCTTCACAGCCAGCTGCTGAAGATCCAAACTCAAAGAAGAGATCCAAGTTTGGATCTTCAGCAGCCAGGTGTGAATTCACAGGTCAATTCCAGGATTCACTGGCCCTGAGACACTGTAGTGATTCTGTGATTCTACGAATTGCAGTACTCACCGTATGCCAGGAATCACTGCAGGAGGGGAAGAATTGGCATGGTGCCAGTGTAGGAATGTGAGTGTGTGTGTGTATGTGGGTGAGAGTGTGTGTGTGTGTGTGTGTGTGCGCGTGCGTATGTGTGCATGTGTGTGTTTGTGCGTGTGCCTGCATGTGTGTGAGAGTGTGCATGTGTGTGTGTTTGTGTGTGTGTGTGCATGTGTGCGCGTGTGTGTGTATATACATGAGTGTTTGACCAGTTTGAGGAAGAAGGTCAGTTAAGATAGCAATGCAGAATTTTGACCTGTAGACGATGAAGGAATGGATCTGGACAGCATTCAGAGAAGATGTTTGGTTCAGGTGAGCAGGGCTGTGGAGGTGCAAAGAAGCATAAGAAATGAAGGAGCAAACTGAGCTTAAAAACAAGCAAAAGACTGGTTCCATATGCTTAGTCTAAGGCTAGAGCCAGGGAGACTGATGGAGTCAAGGCCAGATGCATGAAAATTCTGGATGAAGTTAAAGGGTTTAGCTGAAGGAAGTATACTGTCAGCCAGACAGTTGGCGAGTGTAGAAGAACCTTTGGATCGCTAAAAGAGAGAGATGTTGTGAAAATGGGCCCGGAATAACATCTTCAAGAGCGGCATGTTAATGATGAAGAAACCAAGGATGGGAGTTGGCCATGAAGGCAGAGAAAAAGCATTTGGAAGCAGGATAAAGGGTTTTGCACCGCGGGAGGTGAGCTTAGTCCTGGACTAAGATATTTGAATATAATATGGTTGTGTTGTAATTATTGCCCACATTTTTATTTTAATTATAGTTTATCGCACTGCAATGGCAAGATGTGATTTTGCCTGTCTGCTGTGGCAACTGACTGCCAGCGCTAGTGGGGAAGTAGATTTTCATATTGGGTATGCAGGGTGTAATGCAGCTCGAAAGAAGCGATTCGTCGAATGGAACCAGGCTTTGATTTTCACAATTGATTTTAAATCATAATTGTTGTATTAATCACTGCCTTTTTGAACATTTTCACAACATAATTGATTCATTTTAAAGGACTGTCATTCGCTTTTATAGCCCGTCTGAGCCACACATTTTAAACTACTGCAGACCTTATGAGTATTTCAGGCACACACGATTCTTAGGCTGTAGCAGTAATCTTGCGAATCATTGTGCCTGTCTAGGGAGTGAGCAGAATTCTGACGAGGCCAATGGTTGCAACTAATATATTCATTTCAGACGGTGAATACTAAGCAAGACCATACTTAAAAATGGATATTTTATTGTTTGCTGCTCCAGAGAAGTATGATTTAACTGCCTCACTGTGACCATTTAATTTAAATAAGAGATGTCGGGGGAAAAATATGCTTTATTGGCTTCCAAAGAAAATTAAGTGCTACGGGATGGAAACCAATGACATCCCTCCCAGCGCTGGAAGGGAGGAAGTCGCCGTAGGTCAAATCATATATTTTTTTTAAAAAGCTCTCACATGGGGTACATTAAAATTGTGTCCTCCAGCCCTAATTTTGTAGCTTTCTACATCACACTTTTCTGCCCAGCCAACAACTACAGACACACAGTTGAGAACCTGCAGCTCAAATGATCGAAATACATTAGAAATCTCCTGTTAACTATCATGCTCACAGCAATCTAACCACAGAAGAGCAAAAAGCCTCCCACAGAACAGCACCTGATTAATCCAGTCTTAGAATTCATTCAGTCTCAATGCCTTATATTTAGTGGGCTGGGACAGCTTGATCAATTCATTTACTTTCCTCAAGGTTATTAATGTCCCTCCATTTTCTTCACAGTTCTCCTGGTCTCTTAGCCTGTGCGCCTTCTGAAGCCAAGGCAGCAAAAAAAAACTGCACCCAGATAGCTAGTTACCAGTGACTACTCTCAACCAGCCAACAGGAGCTATAAGACAGTGCCATAATAATGGCCCATCCTGCGACTTTCCTTTCCCCTGGGGTTGAGCTGAGATTGGGAATTTACTGCTATGGGAGCAAGAGCTGGTCAGGGTTCAATCCTATGTTCCACATTATCATGACATGTCACCTGATTGCATCCCATCCATCGATTCGGTCTACACATCCCGCTGCCTCGGAAAAGCAGCCAGCATAATCAAGGTCCCCGGTCATACTCTCTTCCACCTTCTCCTGTCAGGAAAAAGGTACAAAAGTCTGAGGCCACGCACCAACTGACTCAAGGACTGCTTCTACCCTGCTGCCATCAGACTTTCAAATGGACCTACCTTATATTAAGTTTATTTTCCTCTACACCCTAGCTATGACTGTAACACTACATTCTGCACTCTCTCCTTTTCTTCTTCCCTTTGTACTCTATGAACGGTATGCTTTGTCTGTAGCGTGTGCAAGAAACAATACTTCTCATTGTATCCCAATACACGTGACAATAATAAATCAAATCAAAAAGATTATTTTCATGAGCCATAAATCTCCCACAAAGAAGCTTACAAAAACTTTTAGGCAATGACTTTCATCATTAACACCTAAGTGTGTCAGTAGTGATGTACAGAGTATCTCAATGAATCAGAATTCAGTAGAGATTTTTTAAAAACTTTTTGGAAATCTTGAACGAATGTGCAAGAACATTTATTGCATCCTCTAATTTCAGTCCACCTGACGCAACTTAATTCCATATTTTGTATTAACACAATTGCCTGCCCTCAACAGATGGATCAGCACTCCTCCATGTTGAACAGTACTTTTAAGGAGTGCTGGGAGTATGAAGGGCACAGATTATCCTCTAGTTGGGGACGGGGGATGGCCTTCACCAAGACTACCCTGGCAGCATCGCTAATGGTGCTGGACAAGTCCTTAAGGACTATCTGCCAGACTGAGCACACGGGTGTGGTGAGAAAATTAATTTCCATAAAGTCTCTCATTCTCTCTAATTTATCTGTCACAGTTGTATCTGTCCATGATAGTATCAGCGGGAGCGATCATTGCAAAGTTCTTGTAGGGATGAAGTTATGGCATAACACTGAGACACTCTCCATTGTGTTTTGTGGCACTATCACTTTGTTAAATAGAATAGATTCTATTGACATCCTGGAGGATATCAAGAAGCCCGAGCAGGATGAGTGAAGCAATGGTCTGGAGGCAATGCAGAGAGACCTGCAGATGGAGAAGACCCGGCAGCTCAAAACTGGGCATCCGTGAGGCACTGTGTGCCATCAGCAGCAACAGGATTGTATTCAACCACAATTTGTATAATCTTATGGTTTGGCATATTGCTCACTTGACCATTGCAATCACGTCCGAGGATCAACTCTAGTTCAACACCAGGCAAACCTAAAAGTATGCCAACCTGGTGAAGCGGCAGCACATAACTATATGCATACTAAACAGTGGAAACAACACGCCACAGAGAAGCCAAAGAGGAGGCCAAGTGAACCACAGCTGAAGTGTCTGATCAAAGCTCTGCACATCAGGGTGATGGACAATGAAACCAGAGGAGGCAGCTCCCTGATTGTGTCAATTCTCAGTGTTGCCAGTACAAAATGACAAGGCCCAGGCATTCACAACCATCGCCAGCCAGAAGTGCCAAGTGAATGATTTATTTCTATCTCCTCCTGAGGGTCCCACCATCAGAGATGCCAGTCTTCGACCAATTTGATACACTCCAGATGATGTCAGGAAAAAGTTGAACACACGGGATTTAGTCCTCAATAACACGCCAGCTGTTGTACTCCAAAACTAGTCCATCTGTCCCAATTCAGTTACAACACTGGCTTTTACCTGATAAAGTATGGCCTGTCCACAGGAAGCAGGACAAATCAATACCAGCTAATCACTTCCACATCGGCCTATTCTCAATCATCAATGAAGTGATGGAAAGTGTCCTCATCATTGCTGGCAAGTGGTTCTTACACAGCAATAACCTGCTGACTGATGTACAATTTGAGTTCTGCTTGAACCATTTTGCTCAAGATGACATTACAGTCTTGTTCCAATCATGCACAAAAGAATTGATATCCAAGAACGGAGTGAGCGTGACTGTTCTTCACTTCAAGGTAGCATTTAATGAGTGTGTCTTCAGCCAATACATAAAATTGAAATCAATTCAGAGGAAGGGGGAAGTTACAGCAAGCACAAAATAAGATGGCTGTGGTTTTTGGAGGTCAATCAGTTTAGTCCCTGGAAAGAACTGCAAGAGTTCTTCAGGGAAAGGTCTTGGTCTAACCATTTTTAGCTGCATCTTCCATGACATTCCTTCCATCATCAAGAAGTAGGCATGATCTGTGATGTACTGCCTTAGCCCCACTTGCAACTTCTCAGATAATGATTCTGTCTGTGCCCGGATGCAGCAAGGCCTGGACAACATTTATCCTTGAATTATAAATGACAAATAACATCTTGCCACACGAGTTCCAGGCAATCACTATCTCTCCCTAACCTTAGCTGGCATTACCATCATTAAAGCCCCCATTCACATCTTAGAAGGTCACTTTTGACCGGAACAGAGGGGGTCAGCAGGAATGTGGGATCTGCCATGATCTTACTGAATGGCAGAGCGGGCTCGAGGGGCCGGCTGGCCTACTCCTGCTCCTAATTTGTATGTCCGCAGTCCAGCTACATAAATGAGAAGGTCAAAGGCTGGGTACTGTTCACAAGTGGCTCACCTCCTGACCCCTCAAAGCCCGTCCACCCGTACAAGGCACAAGTGTGGAGTATGTTGGAATACTCTCCATTTGTCTGGATCAGAATAGATCCGACAACACTCAAGAAGCTCAAATCATCCGAGGCAAAGCGACCCATTTGATTGGCACCCCTTTCTGTGCACTCTATCTGCAGTGCGTGCCATTAAAAATGCACTGCAGCCACTTGCCATATCTTCATCAATGGCACGTCCCAAACTTGCCACCTCTAACACCTAGAAGGACAAGTTGCAGCACCACCACTTCCACATTCTCCTTCAAGATATACACCATCCTGACTTGGAAATATATTGTTATTCCTTCATCTTTGCTGGGTCAAAATCCTGGAACCCCTCCCTGAACTTTATCCTCACCACATGCAGTGTGGCAGCTTAAGGCAGCGACTCCCTATCCCTTTCTCAAAGACAGTTAGCATTGAACAATAAATGCTGGCCTTGCCAATGACATCCTGAATCTGTGGGAATGAATTTTAAAAAGTCAGTATTCTGTGTGCAAATTAATCAAGTGACAGAAACACTGTTGCCTGGAGAATATTTTCGTCACTTTCCCCAGGATTCAGCCGTACAAAAAGACTTGTAGCAGATGTCAGATTTGATTGTATATACCCTGTCATTCTGGTCCCTAAATCTGTGGCCTACATGAATAGGAAAGGCTCCATAATATTAACATGCAGCTGGTTCAATATATAAGAACCAAGCCAGCATGGCGGCAACGAACAATTCCTTCATTTTGCACCAGTCCATTGTGCCCCTTGATTAAAGGAGCAGGCTGAATGGTAACTAATCAATGGTTAAGGTATCTACTCCACGTTTCTGCACTCTAGAGAAACTCACAGCCACAAACTCCAGATATGATGATGTTCACAGCTCCACCCAGAATAAATACAGAAACCCAGAAACTGGATCATGTTGTGGCCGTTTCCTGAAATGGGCTCCTTTGAGTCTAATGTGTTCATGGGCGTGGGAGCGCTGAGCCCACAATGAATGCTCACCACCCACAAGACTGGTTAAGTCATACTGAGGTCAGGATGTTTATGTATACTTCTTTACATACATAGTCCAAGACAATTTGACACAGTGACACAGTGGTTAGTGCTGCTGCTTTACAGCACCAGGGGCTTAGGTTCAATTCCAGCCTCTATTTGGAGTCTGCATGTTCTTCCTGTGTCTGTATGGGTTTCCTCCTAGTACTCCTGTTTCCTCCCACAGTCCAAAGATGTGCAGGTTAGGTTGATTGGCCATGGTAAATTGCTCCATACTGCGAGGATGATTAGCAGGTAAATACATGGGGTTAACATGGGGTTACATTGTGGTTGGTGCAGTCTCTATGGGATGAATGGCCTCCTTCTGCACCGTATGGATTTTATGATAACTCTATGACAACATAGTGACCCTCTGAACATCACACCCTCCATTACAGTCAAATGTTCCTCAACTACAAGCATGCTGGTAAACCCTTAGCCTGCTATGTTGTTAAAATATTTCAAACATATGAATTAAGAGCAGAAAGAGGCCATTTAGCCTGCTGCACCATTCAATAAGATCATAGTTGATCTAACTGTGGTCTCAATGTCACTATCTCACCAAGCCACAATACCATGTCTTATCTCAGCCATAAAAATATTCACTGATCCTGCTTCCACCACTATCTGGGGAAGAGAATTCCATAGACCCACAACATACTGAAAAGAAAATACTTCCCCATCTCCTCTTATTTTTAAACGGTTTCTCCAAGTTCTGGTCTCTCCCACAAGGGGAAGCATTCTTTCAGCCTCCACCCTGTCAAGCCCCCTCAGGATGTTTCAATAAGATCTCCTCTCATTTTTCTAAACTCGAATGGGTACAGGCCCAAACAGTCTAACCTCCCTCATAAGATAACCCCCCATCCCAAGAATCAGTGGCATGAACCTTCTCTGAGCTGATTCTAATGCAATGATGTCCTTATTTAAATAACAAGACCATGACTGTAAGCAGTACTCCAGATTTGGTGTCACCAATTCTCTGTAGAATTCTTGGGGTTGGTTAGTTCAGTTGACTGGATGGTAATGCCAACAATATGGGTTCAATTCCTGTACCGGCTGAGGTTATTCCTGAAGGCCTGCCTTCTCACCCTTGCCCCTCACCTGAGGTGTGGTGATTCTCAGGTTAAATCACCATCAGTCAGCTCTCTCCCTATACAATGGCAACTTTACCTTTTACAATTGTATCAAACATCTTTCTTTTTATATTCCATCCCAATGACAAATATTCCATTTGCCTTCCTAATCACCTGCATGCTCACTTTTTGTGATTCAGGTATAAGGGTCCAGATCCCTCGACATCGCAGAGTTCAGCAATCTTTCTCCATTTAGATTTACTGCCGAGGTGGACAAGTTGTACCTTCATCCAAATCATTGATCTAGATTGTAAATAGTTGAAGTCCCAGCATTGTGGCACTCCATTTGTTACATCTTGCCAAAACAAAAGTGATCCATTTGTACCCATGTTTCCTGTTAGCTAACCAATCCTCCATCCATATGAATAAGCTATCCCCAACACCCAAAGCTCTAACTTTATGCAGTCAATTTGACAAATGCCTTCTGGAAATCCAGGTACACGTCATCCACATGTTCCCTTTTATCTATGTTGCCAGTTAATTTTTCAGAGAATTCCAATAAATTAGTCAAGGATTACTTCCCTTTAACAAAGCCATGTAGACTCTACCTGGTTGCATTGAGATTTTCTAAGCATCCTACTATATGCACTTTAATAATAGATTCTAGCATTTTCCCCCCGGCAGATGTTAAGCAAATTTGCCTATACTTCCCTACTTCAGTCTCCATCTTATCTTGAATAGAGGATATAGGCAGCAGGGTAGCATTGTGGTGTGCACTGTTGCCTTACAGCGCCAGGGACTCAGGCTCGAATCTCAGTTTGGGTCAGTGACTGTGTGGAGTTTGAACCTTCTCTCCCTGTTTGCGTAGGTTTCCTCAGGGTACTCCAGTTTTCTTCCAAACTCCAAAGATGTGTGGGTTAGATTGATTGGCCATGCTAACCTGCCCCTTAGTATCAGGGGGACTAGGAGGGTAAATATGTGGGCTTACAGGGATAGGACCTGAGTGGGATTGTTTCAGTGTAGGCTTAGTGGACCAAATGGCCTCCATTTCATTCTACAACATGCTGTCACTATTTTCTAATCTGATGGGACCTTTCCAGAATCTAAACAATCTTTTGGAATAAATTAAAACCAACGTATCGATTTTCTCAGCAGTTGCTTCCTTTATAACCCTAAGGTGAAGTCCATCAGGGCCTGGTAATTGTCAGCTTTTAATTCTATCCTTTCCCTGGTGATTGTAATTGATTTAAGTCCTTTCTGATTCAAAATCATTCCTAGTGTTAGGATACCCAATCAGAAACCCCAAGATATAATATGAAGCCAGACTAGACCCCAATAATTTTTCTATTTTCACATTAAACTGATAAATTAGGGAGCTTTTATCAAAATAAACTTTATTTTACAACACAATTTAATTATAACAAGTGATTTAGCTTAATTTTTAAAAATTGAGCAATACTTAAAGATGGCAAGATACAATTCTTAACTGCTAATCTATCTCTATTAAATTCAATCAATATTTCTTTTAAACCCATCTTTAACATTTTTTAGAAGAACACAGGCATACTTGCTTTGACTTAAGTTACCAGTCTTGGAAAGCCTCTGGAGTGAGAGAGAGACACACACACATTCCTTTTTCCTAGAAGCCCCGGGCAGCAACTGCTCCTTATTTAAAATTGAAAATGAAACTGTTATTTTCTGCAAGTTTAGCTCCTCTCATTAACTACATGACTCTGCATGCCTAGTCTGAAATCCCATGAAGACCTAAATAAACAAAAGGTCAATTAATTCCACAAAGTAACAACTACATCCCCAGCTAAAATCAGTTATTATTCTGCATTCTCAGCATTTGACCTGCTCGTTTTCCCAGACAAGTCGACTCTTGTAACCAAAATACTGCCTCTTAAAGTAGCCCCACCTTGAACATAAAATGTATCAAAGTAGCACACCAGGATTTTACCTAAATCTCTCTATAGTAAGGCAGATGCAAAATATCCATGCAATACATCTACCATTTCCTACCTTCCATTATTTATTCCCCAGATTCACTCTCTAGAGGATGTACATTCATTTTATTTTTTTCTTCCTTTTTAAATACCCATAGTAACTCTTGCTTTCTGTTTAAATACTTCTAGCTAGCGTTCTCTTCCAATTTTACCCTCTTTATTATTACAAACCCAGGAGAACAATTTTGGTATCTGTTCTCACAATGTTTTAATTTATCCAAAAATCCCGAGAGTCTAGAAAGGTCCCAGGAGATTAAAAAATTGTGAAAGTAAGTCTTCTGTTCAAGATAGGATGGAGACAGAAAGCAGGAAAATACAGGGCAATTTGTTTAATATCTGTCATGGGGAAAATGCTAGAATCTATTATTAAGGAGGTTACAGCAGGGCACTTAAAAAATCTCAATGTATGTACAAACTTTCAAAGGAAAGCATAACTCTGATAAACAAATGATTTACAGGGAATATTCAAGACATACGCTCCAGATTTCGGCACTATTTGGGGTCTTGGATCTTCAATACAGCAACTCACCAGGCTTGTTCTGCTGCCCTGCTCCTTGCTGCAGTCTTACTCCCCTCTCCCTCCATGAGGTTTCTCAGGTTCAGCCAACTTGACTAGGCCTCTCCCTCTTGGCTCATTAGCCACCCCTAGTGACATCAGACTGCCTTACACCCCAGCCACACTGCCACTCACAAATCCTCGATTTGTCCTTGCTGCTTCCTCCCTCATATCATGGCATCTGGCTCCACCCCTCAGCTCGTCAAAGACTCTGCGGCCTGCAGGGTAGGGCCCACTGTGACTGAACAATCCCCCAGCTCAGAGCTCCACCCCATCATTGCCACTCCTCTCGGAGCCCTGCTACATGCTCATATCAGGCTAAAGAGCCTAGCTTCTGGCTCGTTTTCTCTCTCCCTCCTTTCTTGAACAACAAGACTACATTTGTTATCTTTCAATCCATGAGACCTTCACAGAATTTTGGGGAATTCTGAAGGATCAAAGCCAACTCATCTCTACCTCTTTTAAGACCTCAGTAGGTGGGTATCATTTTCAGGGGGTTTGTCAGTTTATTGTGTCATTAATTTCCAATAATTTTTTATTTAATATTAATTATCTTCAGTTCCTCATTCTCAATAGACCTTTGATTCCCCATTAATTCCTTATGCACTTTCTCCCTTCAACGGTGAGGACAGAATCGAAATATTTGTTCAATGCCCTTTAATTTTTAATGTCCAATTTCCTCATTCACCATTATAATTTCTCCTCTTCCTGCCTCTCAGGAACACACATTCACTTTCACTAATCTCTTCCTTTTTTTTGCATATTTATAAAAGCTTTTACAAACTCTTTTAATATTTCCTACTGGTTTG
Source organism: Carcharhinus amblyrhynchos (assembly GCF_965287045.1). Lineage (NCBI taxonomy): Eukaryota > Metazoa > Chordata > Chondrichthyes > Carcharhiniformes > Carcharhinidae > Carcharhinus > Carcharhinus amblyrhynchos. The sequence continues at coordinate 27,664,971 of NC_137337.1, forward strand.
CACTCATATTCTAATTTTTCCCTTCACATCAATTTCTTCATCATCCATTGCTGATTTTTAAACCCTCTTTTATCCACAATTTATCACTCCTTTGGTAGCATTGTCAGCCTCTCCTTTTCGTTGAATATTATCCTTTACTTGCCCAGTTAACCACAGATTAAGTGGTTTTCCATTTCAACGGAACAGTCTGTACTTGTTGCCAATGCCCCATGAATTGAAACACCTGCTTCCTACACCAGTCTTCCAGACATTCATTTAAACTTCTCATTTGTTTATCCAGATGCCAATGTGTGTGCATGTGTGCGGTTCCGGTAATAATCCAGAGTTCATTATCTTTGAGATATTGCTTTTATAATTTGTACCCAGGCTCCTCCAACTCCCTCAGCAGAACCTCATTACTAATTCTACTGTTGTTTCATACATGAGCCATAACAACGGCATTCTGCCCCTTTTTTTCCCATGTTCGCCTCACAGATGTCTTTAATTCTGAAACTGAGCAGGCAACATGACCTTCAGGACACCTCAATGCAAAACACCCTCCTCCCACACCACGTCTTTTGTTCTTAAAATTGGTGCTATTTTGTTACATATTCTATATCTCAACACATTCTTGCTCCCTTCAGTTCTGACAAAAGGTCTGTTGTCGCAAAACTTTAACGCTGTTTCTCTCCTTCCAGATGCTGTCAGACCTGCTGAGTTTTTCCAGCATTCTCCATTCTTGTTTCAGATTCCAGCATTCGCAGTATTTTGTTATTATGATCTTTGGGACTCGCATTTGCAGCTACAGAGAACAGTAAGAGTAAAGTCACCATAGTCCCAGATGACCATAGGTTTCTCTCCCCTCTGATTGACTGGAGGTGATTTAACCTAAGGGTCACCACACCTCAAGCATGGGGCAAGGTTGAGAAAGCAGACCTTCATGAATAACTTTAGCCATTATGGGAATTGAACCGACACTGTCAGTGTCACTCTGCATCACTAACCCACTGTCCAACCAACCAAGCTAACAAACTCATTTTGGGAGCCTTGGATAACGAGAGATATTGTGAGCCGAGTCAGAAAGAAAAAGGAAGCATTTATCAAAGCTAGGAGGCTAGGAATGCACGAAACAAGTGTGGAATACAGGGAAAGTAGAAAGAGACTTAAGCAAAGAGTAAGGGATCATGATAAAGCATTGGCCAGCAGAGTTAAGGAAAATGCCAAGGCTTTTTATACATATATAAAGAGCAAGAAGGTAGCCAGGCAGAGGGTTGGTCCACTCAAGGACAAAGGGGGGAATCTATGCATGGAGCCAGAGGAAATGAGTCAGGTATTAAATGAGTACTTTACATTAGTATTCACCAAAGTGAAGGACTTCGTGGATGATGAGTCTGGGAAAGGATATGTAGAAAGCTTGAGTCATGTTGAGATCAAAAAGGAGGCGGTATTGGGGTTCTTGAGAAACATTAAGATAGACAAGTCCCCAGGGCCTGATGGAATATACCCCAGGATACTGAGAGAGGCAAGTGTGGAAATTGCTGGGGCCTTGAGAGAAATCTTTGTATCCTCATTGGCTACAGGGGAGATCCTAGAGGATTGGAGAATAGCCAATGTTGTTCCTTTGTTTAAGAAAAATAGCAAGAATAATTCAGGTAATTGTAGGCCGGTGAGTCTTACATCAGCAGTAGGGAAATTATTGAAGAAGATTCTTCAAGACAGGCTTTATTCCCACTTGAAAATAAGTGGACATATTAGTGACAGGCAACAGTTTTGTGAAGGAGAGGTCATGTCTCACGAACTTGATCGAGTTTTTCGAGGAAGTGACGAAGATGATTGATGAGGGTAAGGCAGTGGATGTTGTCTATATGGACTTCAGTAAGGTCTTTGACAAGGTCCCTCATGGCCAGCTGGTGCAGAAGATGAATTCGCATGGGATCAGAGGTGAGCTAGCAAGATGGATACAAAACTGGCTCAGTCAAAGAAGACAGAGGGTAGCAGTGGAAGGGTGTGTTTCTGAATGGAAGGCTGTGACAAGTGGTGTTCCTCAGGGATCAGTGCTGGGACCTTTGCTGTTTGTAATATATATAAAGGATTTGGAGGAAAATGTGACTGGATTGATTATTAAGTTTGCGGCTGACACAAAGGTTGGTGGATTTGCAGATAGCGATAAGGATCATCAGAGGGTACAGCAAGATATAGATCAGTTGGAAACTTGAGCAAAGAGATGGCAGATGGAGTTTAATCCAGACAAATGTGAGGTAATGCATTTTGGAAGGTTTAATACAGATAGGAAATATACAGTAAATGGCAGAACCCTTAAGAGTATTGATAGGCAAAGGGATCTGGGTGAACGGGTACACAGGTCACTGAAAGTGGCAACGCTGGTGGAGAAAGTAGTCAAGAAGGCATACGGCATGCTTGCCTTCATTGGCCAGGGCATTGAGTTTAAAAATTGGCAAGTCGTGTTGCAGCTTTTTAGAGCCTTAGTTAGGCTTGGAATATTGTGTTCAATTCTGATCACCACACTACCAGAGGATATGGAGGCTTTGGAGAGGGTACAAAAAGATTTACCAGGATGTTACCTGATACTGGAAGGCATTAGCTATGAGAAGAAGTTGGAGAAACTTGGTTTATTCTTACTGGAGTGGCGGAGGTTGAGGGGAGACCTGATTGAAGTCTACAACACTATAAGAGACATGGACAGAGTGGATAATCAGAAGCTTTCCCCCAGGGTGGAAGAGTCAATTACTAGGGGCATAGGTTTAAGTGCGAGGGGCAAGGTTTAAAGGAGATGCACAAGGCAGATTTTTTACACAAGAAGTAGTGAGTGCCTAAAACTCATTGCCAGGGGAGATAGTGGAAGCGGATACATTAGTGACTTTTAAGGGGCATCTTAACAAGTACATGAATAGGATGGGAATAGAGGGATAGAGGGTATTAGTTAAGTTGGGCAGCATGGTCAGTGCAGGCTTGGAGGGCCAAAGGGTCTGTTCCTGTGTTGTAATTTTCTTTGTTTTTTTTGTTCTTTGACTCCCCAACAGGATCTATCTCCTGAATATACTCTCCCCCACCACCACAACATTGCCTCTTTGTCTTCCCACACTTGAGTGGCTTCTGTACCACAAAACCATTGTCCATTTGCCTGTCCTCCCTGCGATCTTTGTTCACATCCACACCAACATCAACAAATGGCTGAAGGAATTGGAAACTGCGAAGGCTATGGGCCCTTACAACCTTCCAGCAACAGTACTGAAGACATGTGCTCCAAGACTAGCTGCTCCACCAAGCTGTTCCAGGACAGCTACAACAATGCTGTCCACCTGGCAAAGTGGAACGTTGCTTAGATATATCCAGTGCACACAAAAAAAAATCCATCCCAGCTAATTACCACCCCATTTACTCTTGATCATCAGCAAAGTGATGGACGTTGCCATTAACAGTGCTTTCTAGCTACACCTACTCAACAATAATCTGTTCACTGCTGCTCAGTTTGGGTTTCACCAGGGTCACGCATCTCATTATAGCCTTGGTCCAAACGAGTGACTGCCCTCAACATCAAGAGAGCATTTGACTAAGTGTGGTGTCAAGAAGACCTCATGTAAGTGAGGTCAATAGGAATCAGAAGGAAAACTCCCACTGGTTGGAGTCATACCTTGCCAAAGGAGGCTGGTTGTGGTTATTGGAGGTAAATCATCTCAGTTCCAGAACATTTCTGCATGAGTTCCTCAGGGTAGTATCCTAGACCCAAACTCTTAAATCGGCCTCGCAGGTGGAGGAGGTGGTCAAGAAGGCGTATGGTGTACTGGCCTTCATTAATCGAGGGATTGAGTTTAGGAGTCGGGAGGTAATGCTGGAACTTTATAAGACCCTTGTCAGGCCTCATTTGGAGTATTGTGCGCAGTTCTGGTCGCCTCACTATAGGAAAGATGTAGAAGCTATTGAGAGGGTGCAGAGGAGATTTACAAGGATGTTGCCTGGACTGGGAGGCATGCCTTATGAAGTTAGGTTGAGGGAGCTGGGACTCTTTTCCCTGGAGAGACGAAGGTTGAGAGGCGACCTGATAGAAGTTTACAAAATGTTGAGAGGAATAGATAGGGTGGACTCTCAGAGGCTATTTCCCCGGTTCGAAATGGTCGCTACGAGAGGACACAGATTTAAGGTGCGGGGAGGGAGGTTCAGAAGTGATGTTAGGGGTAAGTTTTTCACTCAGAGGGTGGTGAGTGAATGGAATCGGCTGCCGTCAGTGGTGGTGGAGGCGAACTCGCTGGGGTCTTTTAAAAGACTTCTGGATGAGTATATGGGGTTTAATGAGATTGAGGGTTATAGATAGGTCTGTAGGTAGGTAGGTGATGTGATCGGCGCAACTTGTGGGCCAAAGGGCCTGTTTGTGCTGTAGTGTTCTATGTTCTATGTTCTATGTTCTAAAGGTCATCAGTAACCTCCGCTCCATCATTGAGGAGGAGTTCATAGAACGTACCTGTGAAAACTTCATTGAATAGTGTGTGAAGCAACCTATGAGGGAGCAAGCTATCCTAGATCTGGTCCTGTGTAATGAGACAGGGATAATTAATGATCTTACAGTTAGGGATCCACTTGGAAGAAGCAATCACCTTATAGTTGAATTTAAAATACAGATGGAGTCTGAGAAGGTAAAATCCAACATCAGTGTCTTATGCTTAAACAAAGGAGACTCCAGTGGGATGAGGGAAGAGTTGGCTAAGGTAGACTGGGTGAAAAAACTTTATGGTAGGACAATTCAGGAACAGTGGAGGACTTTCAAAACGATTTTTCACTGTGCTCAGCAGAAGTATATACCAGTGGTAAGGAAGGACTGTACTGTGCGCAGTTCTGGTCGCCTCACTATAGGAAGGACGTAGAAGCTATTGAAAGGGTACAGAGGAGATTTACAACGATGTTGCCTGGATTGGGAGGCATGCCTTATGAAGATAGGTTGAGGGAGCTGGGACTCTTCTGCCTGGAGAGACGAAGGTTGAGAGGCGACCTGATAGAAGTTTATAAAATGTTGAGAGGAATAGATAGGGTGGATTCTCAGAGGCTATTTCCCCGGGTTGAAATGGTCGCTACGAGAGGACACAGATTTAAGGTGCGGGGAGGCAAGTACAGAAGTGATGTTAGGGGTAAGTTTTTCACTCAGAGGGTGGTGAGTGAATGGAATCGGCTGCCGTCAGTGGTGGTGGAGGCGAACTTGCTGGGGTCTTTTAAAAGACTTCTGGATGAGTATATGGGATTTAGTGGGATTGGGGGTTATAGATAGGTCTATGGAGTGGTAGATGTTGATGTGATCGGTGCAACTCATGGGCCGAAGGGCCTGTTTGTGCTGTAGTGTTCTATGTTCTATGTTCTATGTTAAAAAGAGACAACCAGCCTTGGATATCTAAGGAAATAAAGGAGGGTATCAAATTGAAAAAAAATGCATACAAAATGGCAAAGATTAGTGGGAAACTAGAGGACTGAGAAATCTTTAAAGGTCAACAGAAAGCCACGAAAAAAGTTATAACGAAAATTAAGATGGATTATGACAGTAAACTAGCTCAGAATATTACAACAAATAGCAAAAGTTTCTACAACTGCATAAAATGAAAAAGAGTGATGAAAGTAAACATTGGTTCTTTAGAGGCCAAGAAGGGGGATGTAATAACTGGAAATGAGAAAATAGTTGGGGTATTGAACAGGTATTTCGTGTCAGTCTTCACAGTGAAAGAAACAAATAACATGCCAAAAATTGATGACAAGAAGGTTTTGGCAGATGACGACCTAGAAACTATTATTGTCATGAAAGAGGTAGTGTTGGACAAGCTAATGGGGGCTAAAGGTAGACAAGTTTCCTGGCCCCACTGGAATGCATCCCAGAGTACTAAAAGAGATGGCAGGAGAAATAACAAATGCACCAGTGATAATTTACCAAAATTTGCTGGACTCTGGGGTGATTCCTGCAGATTGGAAAATAGCAAATGTGACGCCACTGTTTAAAAAAGTAGGTAGACAACAGGCGGGTAACTGTAGGCTAGTTAGCTTAACATATGTAGTAGGGAAAATGCTTGAATCTATCATCAAGGAAGAAATAGCAAGACACCTGGATATAAATTATCCCATTGGGAAGACTCAGCATGAGTTCATTAAGGGCAGATCATGTTTGATTAATTTGGTGGAATTCTTGAGAACATTACTTGCGCAATGGACAATGGGGAACCTGTGGATATCGTGTATCTGAATTTCTAGAAGGCATTTGATAAGCTGCCGCTCCAAAGGCTGCTGCAAAAGATAAATGTGCATGGCGTTACAGGTAATGTATTAGCATGGATAGAGGATTGATTAACTTATAAAAAGCAAAGAGTGGGGGTAAATGGGTGTTTATCTGGTTGGCGATCAGAGACTAGTGGTGTGCCTCAGAGATCAGTGTTGGGACCGCAATTGTTTACAATTTACATAGATGATTTGGAGTTGGGAACCAAGGGTAGTGTGTCAAAATTTGCAGATGACACTAAGATGAGTGGCAGAGTAAAGTGTGCAGAGGGCACAGAAAAACTGCAAAGGGATGAAGATAGTCTAAGTAAGTAGGCAAGGATCTGGCAGATGGAATACAATGTTGGTAAATGTGAGGTCATTCATTTTGGTAGGAATAACAGCAAAATGGACTATTATTTAAATGGTAAAAAATTGTAGCATGCTGCTGTGTAGAGGGACTGGGGTGTCCTTGCGCATTAATCGCAAAATGTTGATTTGCAGGTGCAGCAGGTAATTAAGAAAGCAAATAGAATTGTGTCTTTCATTGCTAGAGGGATAGAGTTTAAAAACAATGAGGTTATGTTGCAGCAGTATAACGTGCTGGTGAGGCCTCACCTGGAGTACCGTGTACACTTTTGGTCTCCTTACTTGAGAAAGGGTATACTGGCACTGGAGGGGGTGCTGAAGAGATTCACTAGGTTGATTCAGGAGTTGAGAGGGTTGGTTTATAAGGAGAGACCAGTAGACTGGGGCTATACACATTGGAATTCAGAAGAATGAGGGGAGATCTTATCGAAAAATGTAAGATTATGAAGGGAATAGATAAGATAGAAGCACGGAAGTTGTTTCCACTGGCAGATGAAACTAGAACTAGAGGGCATGGCCTCAAAATAAGGAGGAGCAGATTTAAGATTGAGTTGAGGAGGAACTTCTTCACACAAAGGGTTGTGCATCTGTGGAATTCCTTGCCCAGTGAAACAGTTGAAATTACCTCATTGAATGTTTTTAAGGCAAGGATAAATTTTTGAACAGTAAAGCAATTAAGCAATTAAGTGAGCGAACGGGTAAGTGGAGCTGAGCCCACAAAAAGATCAACTATGATCTTACTGAATGGCGGAGTAGGCTCGGGGGCCAAATGGTCTACTCCTGCTCCGAGTTCTTAAACTCTTATCTATAAGATGTATTACAGAACTCACCAAGACAGCACATTGCAAACCTGCACCTGTACCATCTAGAAGGACAAGAGCAACAGCTGCATGGGAACACCATCGCCTACAAATGCCCTCTCCCACCACCCCCTCCCCCCCCACACAAGGCACACACCAACTTGACTTAGAATATTATCACCATTTCTTCATGTTGTTGTATCAAAATCATTGAACTCCCTCCTTAACAGCAGATGTATCTATACCACATGGACTGCAGCGTTCAAGAGGATAGTTCATCACCACCTTCTCTAGGGCAATTAGGGAAGAGCGATGAGTGCTGAGCTAGCCGGCGAAACCCTCATCCCTTGAAGGAATCGACACAAATAAAACTGTTTACAAAGTAGTCCATTAACTTTGTGATCCACGGTTATGCTCCGTACCTTTGTTGACCCCTCCTACAGTCGTGAATTTATTCACCAATTGCTGAATATTGCGATTCACAGTGGAGTTCACCTCTGCTCCAAATCTGGCTACCATCTGCTTCACTTCTTCCCGCCTAATCTTTCTTCATCCACAAGGGAGGGTTTTCCATGTTCTCTGGTTCACCTGGGAGATTTGCCAAGGAAACAAGCTGTCAGCCCTTTAAAACCTGATGAGATAGCCCAGCTTCTGCCATTCACTCATAAAATATGCATAGGGAGAATATTCCAGTTATATTCTTCAGCTGACCTCAACAAATGCAGGAAGATTAACTGAACGCCCCAGTCCTACTTCACACCATGAGAGCACAGTAATCCAGCAATATTTCAGCTAAGATCACTGAATTGGCTCTGATTCCTCTGAACATCACCATTCGGCAGGTGGGGGAACGATACGGATATGAAAAGAGTTGTAAAAAACCATGGCACAGAAGACTTAAATTCGTCATTGACTAGACTAGTGCTGAACTTTGAAAAATAAAACTATCAACGCTTTAAAAACAAACAGGGGCGGAAATTTATCTCTGCCAAGGATGCAAAAATGGGTGAAAATAAATTGACTGTCCTTTAAACATAGCCACTGAGATTTGATTCCAATGTAATTACGGAATTAAATGTCAGGCGCTACATGGGCAGCACAGTGGCACAGTTGTTTGCACTGCTTGCCTCATAGTGCCAGGCACCCGGTTTCAATTCCTGCCTCTGGTAACTGCCTGTGTGGAGTTTGCACATTCTCCCCATGTCTGCATGTTCCTCCGAGGTGTTCCGGTTTCGTCCCACACTCCAAAGATGGGCAGGTTAGGTGGATTGGCCATGTTAAATCATTCCTCAGTGTCCAAATATGTGTAGGTTAGATGAATTAACCACAGTAAACATCTGGGGTTATAGGGATAAGGTGAGATTAGAGGACCTGGGTGAGACACTTTGTCAGAGTCAGTGCAGACTCGATGGGCCGAATGGGCTCCTTCTGCACTGTAGGGATTCTATGATTCTATTCTATGTGACGTGCAGTTGACACAACACCCAACCACTTTGTGTCACCACCTGAAATAACTTGCTAATCTCTGAGTTTTGGGCTATTGTGGCAAGATTTTTCATTAACAGAATCTGAAACATATAATAGATCCATGATGCACGATGTACAATGTGAATAATAAAGCACCTAAGCTAAAGAATGTTCATCACAAGGTAACAGCACTCACTGCATTTACTTTTTCAATCAAATCTTATACTCAAATCACAATAAGACTTTCTCTTGTGAGACATTCCTAAAAGAAGATAAAACAAAATAATTTTTTAGTACAATCGCTGCACTCTCATATTAAGTTCATCACAATTTCACATGTTTCTTTTTGTACAGTTTGTTTTTAGAAATAGGTCCAAAATAAATCAAGTCATATGCAGGAGGCGTGGATCTGGGCATCACATGCAATTCCACTTAGAATGATGCACATCAACTCATTCGAAGCATTCAGTGAAGGGATAAGCAGTTTACCAATTCAATGGGGAGCTCAGCAATGATAGACTTTCAGCCAATGGAGCAGTGAGCAAAGAGTTTGTATGGGTGTTTGCATGTACCTCGTGTCTGCTTCTCCATAGATGGGGATTCATTCCTTTAGGGTAGAGCTCCAGCAGACTCAAGTTCCTACTCTCCCCTCTGCTTCCTCACCCCACCTATTTCCCTCAATAGGTGATCATTGCACACACACAATGAGTGCATTGAGTACAATAATTACACCAAAGCCTCATTGAGAAAAGCCCACTTGACAAGACGCAATCTGCCGTGTATGTTATCTTGTGTAATAGAGTGGCATATCTTGGGCGAGAATTTCTGACCATTCACAGGCAGCAGGATTCCCTGGAACCGCCAGCAGTGCACCCCCAGTCACGGGTTTCCCAGCGGCATGGGGTGACTTCAATGGGAAATCCCATTGACAGGAAGGGGGGGGTGTGCACCAGGAAATCCCACCGCCAGCAAATGGCACGCAGTCTCCTGCCACTGGGAGGCCAGCGAATCCCAGATTTTTGATAAAGGACATTCAGAATTATACGTATTGAATGCGTGAATCAGGAAAAGGTGTGAAAGTTTGTCACTAACAAAAAAGTGGAGGCACTGTCAACTACTCAGAGCAAGTGCCAGGAAATCTAGCCAAAGTTGTATAATTTATTGTGCAGGACAAAGGTAAGGCAGGGTTATTACTGTAATGTAGCATCAAATGGCAGAGAGGTGCATGAAAAGGGGTTTTAATTGTTAAATAGATGAAGGCAGAAATGTACATATTAAGACAAATGCTTAGATTTTCACACAAACCTGAAAAAGACACAATTTAGCCCAAATCATAGATACATAGAAGGCAGGAGCAGGAGAAGGCCATTTGGCCCTTCAAGCCTGCTCCACCATCCATTACAACCATGGCTGGTCATCCAACTCAATAGCCTAATCCTACTTTTTCCCCATAACCTTTGATCCCATTCGCCCCAAGTGCTATATCTAGCTGCCTCTTATATACATTCAATTCATCGCCATTTCTTGTTAGCTAACCAGTTTTCTATGTGTTTTGCCCTCCCCATGACCCCTTATTTTGTGTAGTAACCTTTGATGTGACATCTTAGTGAATATCTTTTGGAATTCTAGGTTCACCATATCTACAGGTTCCCCTTTATCTACCTTGCTTGTTGCTTCCTTAAAGAACAGTCTGTCTTGGCACTTAGCAGGCCCTGTGGCCTCCTCTGATTTGAGTCCAGGGACCTGCACACCTTTGGTACAAAGATCACGCCATTCAGGGGTATTTCTCCCGAGGCAGCTGCAGTGAGCTGGTGAATTTCCGGACTTGTGTTCTCAGGAACGAAAATCAGGGAAAGATCGTGTATTGCGGGGAGAAATTTCTTGGGAGTAAATTACCTTGTTCCATTATAAAATGTTACAACAATTGATTTATTTGAAGTATAGTCCATAAATATTGGGATTGAAGAAAGTGGAAGAATAACTAATGTGTACCACATTAATCATATTTGGAAATGGCTTGCACATCATTACATGGATGTGTCTCAGTCTCTAATTGTGCAAAGGGGCATAAGGTTCCAGATACTCAAGTCACAAGATGAGGAGAAGCAAGTGATTAAATGAAGAGGATGCTAATGTGATCACCAACCTTTATCACATCCATTTGAAGCAAATATCAACACAAATGTGTGCATTTATCACATCAAATTTTAAAAGAATCGCAAATATAGGGGCATACTGCAAATCAAACACATTGAGCCCACTGCCTGATTCTTAGATTGAGCTCACTACAAGACAGGTGCAATTCCAGGAGTGGGGTCTCCCAATTCAGGACTTAGGAAGGGCATAGATAGCCACTCCTCATTGGACCAGATGGTAAAGGGTGGGATGGAACATTTTGAAAGCCTCGCCTGAGTTACGTAGAATTGTAGATTTGAATCTGCCTGCTTTCCAAGGGAAGTTATCAGATTATAGCATCAGTCACTTGGCATTAGTTAGACTGGACCATTACAGCTTATCATTCAGCATGTGTGGTAACACCAGCAACACCCACAGCAGATGCCTTAGTTGTTCAGACTATAGGCACATTAGGCTCATCTCTCATCAATATTTCCACTCTGCAATGAAAGCTGTAAGATTCAGCTTCCAAAATATTGTAGGCAATGAAGAATAAAAGATTTCAACTTTTCATCATCGTTTACTATTCAATACTCACAATAATCATTGATCCACATAAGGTGATAGCTTTAGCAATAACAAATGTGGAGCAGCACAGGAGCAGCCAGTTGGCACTCAGGTAAGTAGCAGTTTTCTGCCATACGTAGTGTATGTAAGGGACATTGGACACCATCTCTAAAGGCACAAAACCCATAACAATAGCAGCAAAGGAGGCCTTGTGGCAATGGAGCAGGTCCATTGAGTTTCCTGTATTGTCTGCAGCCAAAAGCATTGATAGAAGCAGCATTCATTCATAACCACAATCAGCACAGAAAGACTCCCAACGCAGAAGAAGAAAGCACACGAGAAAGGTGAAATTAAAAAATGTCCAAGTAGCTCTGCACAGCCCAACAAAATTCACTTTGCAGTCTGTCATTCTGTCAGCCTGCTGAAGATAAAGTTTTAGTTTCTCAGTGCAATCAAAGCTAGTATATACGCAGTTCTCCCAGACAGTAAACAGGAATGGGATTGTGAATATGTCCAGGAAGCAATGTTGTAAATGTTTGACTTCTTTTGCCTGTTATTGTGTCTGGTTTGATATGACTGGTCACTCCCTACACCTATCCCCGAGGACCCCAAGTGGCCTTCACTGCCTAATATCTAGTTAAATACGAATGCATTCAGGGATGGTAACACAGAACCATTATTCCATAAACCAGCTCCTGTAAACCCGCACCTGCCATCGTGTGTGTATGTCGCACTTACTTGGAAGGCAGTTTGAAAAACATTCTGAGGAACAATTGCAAATTAGCTTGAGCCGAGTATAATTTTCTCAGTGAATCAGTTCTAACAGTGCTGCTAGGGCTCCTTCCTGCTGCTGAATGTGTTTTTGGTTTTACAAAGTTGAAAGACAGTTGAGTACCCTGGCATGAAATCAATGTGGGACTTCCTGCTCCACGTACTTCCCACATTCATTCCATGTGTGCACCCTAATGTCGACACCATAATGACACACAATATGGCACTTGTAGCATCCAAGCAATGGGCACTAATAATACCAATTTGATACCATATGCAAATTTCCTACAAGTTATTTACAGAATCATAGAATCCCAAAGGTGCAGAAGGAGGCCATTGGGCCCATCGGATCTGCATCAGCCACAATCCCACCCAGGCCCTATTCCCACAACTCCTCATATTTACCTTACTAATCCCCCGATACCAGAGTTAATTTAACATGGCCAATCAACTGTGGGAGGAAACCCAGAGGAAACACACGCAGACACGGGGAGAATGTGTAAACGCCATGCAGACAATGACCCAAGGCCGGAATTGAACCTGGGTCCCTGGCGCTGTGAGGCAGTAGTGCTAACCACTGTGCCAGCGGGCTGCCTTATTTTTGATTAAATCTCTTTCCAATTATATTTTTAATTTCCTCTTCTTCTTCTGCCTTTGACTTTAGGCTCGTAATTGGTTTAATTTTGTATTCAATGCAAATACCCTCCTCTTTTGTCAATCATATCCTAATTTGTGAGTTAAACCGCCCCCCTTGTATACATCTTGCTATCAGGATAAGTACGCTTTGGGAGATTCTGCAGACTTTCAGCAGGCTGCCACTGCCAGCCTCAGACTAATTGACTTTGTTGTGTTGAGCTTCTGCCCACATTGTAGACAGCCTGTCAGAACACACACACACACATAGACAGCTGTCAAGGATTTTCAATGCAGCTGCAGTTATGTAAAGAGCTGCATTCCCAGTTGGCCATGTAGGTGAATGTGTAATGCACTGGGGGACTGCTGGTTTCGGGTGAGGCAGTGGGGAGAGGGGCATCGGTTTGGCAGTAAGTCACACTCTTAGGTTTACTGCAGAAGCACTTCATAAAAACATAGGAACACTACAGTGCAGAAGGAGGCCATTCGGCCCATCAAGTCTGCACCAACAACAATCTGACCCTGGCCCTATCCTCATAACTCCACATATTTATCCCGCTAATGCCTCAAACCTACCCATCCGGAACACTAAGGGGCAATTTAGCATGGCCAATCAACCTACATCTTTGGACTGAGGGAGGAGACCAGAGCACCCACAGGAAACCCACACAGACATAGGGAGCAAGTGCCAACTCCATACAGAGAGACACCTGAGGCCGAAATTGAACCCTGGTCCCTGGAACTGTGAGGCAGCAGTGCTAATCCAGACACAAAACATTGGTTCTATTCTCTCTCCACAGATGCTGTCAGACCTGCTGAGATTTTCCAGCAATTTCTGCTTTTATTTAATTGAAACATACAGGATTCTAAGGGAGCTTGACAGGGTCGATACTGAGAGGGTGTTTCCCCTTATTGAGCAACCTGAAACTGGGACACAATTTCTAAATAAAGGGTCTGCTATTTAAGACAGAAATAAGGAGGAATTTCTTCTCTCTTTGCAATTTTCTTCCCCAGAGAGCAGGGAAGGCTGGGTCATTGAAAATATTCAACGCTGAGTTGGACAGATTTTTGATTGATGAGGGAGTTAAGGGATAGGCAGGGGAATGGAGTTAATCCGATCAGCCACAATCTCATTGTAACAAACCCTGTGGGCCAAATGGCCAACTCCTGCTAATATTTCTTATGATCTCTTGAGCTTACAACTGCAGTAAAAAGACTTTGGGGGAGACAATAAAATCAGTAAATGTGCTTTAAGCCACGTGGACAGCTTGAAGGCAGTGTGAATGGTCTGAAATAACACAAAATTCAGTAATAGAAGAAAGAATCTACATTTATATAATGCCATTTGCACCTCAGGATGTTCCAGAAGACATTACACCTGGTGAAGTACATTTGAAGTGTAGTTGATTTTGCAATATAGCAAGAAAGTGCAGTTACTTTAAAACCTGCAGTGTCCCATAAACAACAATGAGATAAATGACCTAATAACACGTTCCAGTGGTGTTGAATGAGTGTCAAATATTGGCCAGGACAGTGGGAAAATTGTGGAGATCTTTGGGTCCCCTGTTGTAATTCCATTGAGAAACTTGAGTGAGGGAAAGAGAGGCTGAAAATGAATAATAGTACCATTTCACATGAGATTACGCTAACCTTCCTTCAAGAGACTGAAAGCACCCTTGCAGGTTTTTAGGGTTAGAGCGTTCCTGTGTAATGGAAATGGTTTTACTTTCCCCTTTTTTTTGGTTGGTTCAGTGCTCATATACAAAGACCCAGGGAAAATACTGAAAGGAAATGTGCTATACAGCAAACAGCTGATCCTAAAATAAGGCAACAATAACTGCCAAGTGTTTGCAGCCAGCTAGTGATTAATGCGGTATAGGTGGAATGGAATTACAGAGATCCTTCTGCAGTGTTTTATTCACACTCAGGTCTAATGCTTAAAACCGGTCGTAGACTGAAAGATTTAGCACAGTTGCATGCATCATATCACAGCATGTTAGGTCACAAGGGTTATGGCAATGGCCAGTGTAAGTGAGGCAGACATAACCAAAATCTTTGAAGGTCCCTGTTATCAGTGACTGTGTGTGTGTGTGTGTGTGTGTGTGTGTGTGTGTGTGTGTGTGTGTGTGTGTGTGTGTGTGTGTGTGTGTGTGTGTGTGTGTGTGTGTGTGTGTGTGTGTGTGTGTGTGTGTGTGTGTACGCTTCAATGGCTTTCACACATTAAACCTTCGTCAATTGCAGAAAGGTAAGTATGGAACCATGTTTATTTCACATGGATTCAATCAATACCTGATTCTGACTGATACTGGATTCAGCAGTAATCTGACAGTAACCCAGGAAACAGGGATTCAGTATTGCTCCCAGATTTTGCCGGAGCTGGGCATCTAACTGGGAACCCCATTATTTCAACTTCATTCCCTCGCTCTTCAATATGAAATGATCGTGCACGGCCAGTTGCTGCAGGTGCAAGCTGAAAACGACATGGTGAAATCAGCGGGGAATCTGGGATCGGAACTTTCCCAAAATCTGTCGGCGTGTTCGATTCTGACTGAAAACCTGATGGGGCAAGCTTACCGGCTCATCCCGTCAGTAACACAATCGTGACAATGATAAGAGGAAAATACCCAGAAAGAAGATTAAAAGTCTATCTGAGTGATTTGTCATGGAAAATGAACAGTTTTCTTCTTTATATGTTTATATATGTTACTCATATTATATGCATCCTTCCTTCAAAAGATAGTTGGCTAGGATTCAGAAAAGCATAACAAGATGATTGTAGATTTTAAGACTTTTGAAAGAGACTCTCAGACCTTCATTTATTCATGATATGCAAATATGTGAACCGTTCGATTTTTTTGGGGGGGCTGCACGGTGGTTAGCACCGTTGCCTCACAGCGCTAGGGACCCAGATTCAATTCCAGGCTTGGGTCATTGTCTGTGTGGTGTTTGCACGTTCTCCCTGTGTCTGCGTGGGTTTCCTCCGGGTGCTCCAGTTTCCTCTCACAGTCTGAAAGACGTGGAGATTACATTGATTGAACATGCTAAATTGACCCTCGATTCAGGGGGGGATTAGCAGGGTAAATATGTGGGCTTACGTGGATAGGGTGAGATTCTTGTTGGTGCAGCCTTGATGGGCTGAATGGCCTCTCCTTCTGTACTGTAGGGATTCTATTCAATCTTTCTACTTGTCATGGAAAATGATCGCTTTTCTTCTTTCGCAATTCTGAATCACGCTGAAGAAGCCTGTGAGTGGGCCTTAATGTGCCTAAAATTCTGCAGCTCCAGTGGGCGCCTCCAACTGCACATGCACAGGAAAAAAAATTGATGGAATATGGCTTCCCTACCACATCCCTCCTGGGCCGGATAATGCCTCCCCCGGCCCCCAACACACATTGCCCCACCCCCCAACATTACTGACCCCTTTGTCCCCCCACCCCCTCTGCCACCCAGACCAATCCCAGGCCCCTCCCCTCTTCCCCCTCACTGACCTCAGGCAGAGTGACAGCAGACCCCCCCCCTTCCCCCTCACTGACCTCAGGCAGAGTGACAGCAGATCCCCCCCCTTCCCCCTCACTGACCTCAGGCAGAGTGACAGCAGATCCCCCCCCTTCCCCCTCACTGACCTCAGGCAGAGTGACAGCAGACCCCCCCCCTTCCCCCTCACTGACCTCAGGCAGAGTGACAGCAGATCCCCCCCCTTCCCCCTCACTGACCTCAGGCAGAGTGACAGCAGACCCCTGACCTTCCCCCTCACTGACCTCAGGCAGAGTGACAGCGGATCCCCCCCTTCCCCCTCACTGACCTCAGGCAGAGTGACAGCAGATCCCCCCCCTTCCCCCTCACTGACCTCAGGCAGAGTGACAGCAGATCCCCCCCTTCCCCCCTCACTGACCTCAGGCAGAGTGACAGCGGATCCCCCCCCCCCTTCCCCCTCACTGACCTGAGGCAGAGTGACAGCAGATCCCCCCCTTCCCCCCTCACTGACCTCAGGCAGAGTGACAGCAGATCCCCCCCCTTCCCCCTCACTGACCTGAGGCAGAGTGACAGCAGATCCCCCCCCTTCCCCCTCACTGACCTCAGGCAGAGTGGCAGCAGAATCCCCCCCCCCCTTCCCCCTCACTGATCACAGACAGGGTGGCTGCAGACCCATCTTCCTCCCACGTTCCCCTCACCACCACCCCCCCCCACCCCCCCCCCCACCCCCCCCCCCCCCCACCACCCCCACAACCCCCTCCACTGATCTCGAGCAGAAAGCTGTCAGACGCTTGATACTTACCTCCTCACTAACTGGAGCGCCCAAATCGGACTTTTGTAGAGCAAGTCTGTTTCACGTCAATTCTGGATGGGCGAACATGGTGGTAAAGGGAGAAGTGCTGGTAAGGTTGGGTGTGCAGCCCACTAAATGCAAATGCATTTAAATGTCCACCGTGATTGGGCACAGTCCCAATCGTGGCCTTTTTTGGGCCTTGGTAAAGGAGGAACCGGTGCCGATGCGGGCGCAGCTCGCATTACTTGCCTCATGCCCAACTCTACCAAGTTTTCGAGGCCCGTAAACAGGTGCAACTTGGTGATAAAATTGGGCCCAAAGTGCCACAATGGACTCGAAACGTCCACTCCATTTCTCTTTTCACAGACGATGCCAGACTTGCTGAGTTTTTTCCAGCACTGATTTTATTTCTCTCAGAGCTTAACCTCTAATCAGAAAAAAATGCATTTAAGGGGGGATTAGAGGAACTCGTTAAAATATTTAGAAGCATGGATAATGTCGACATAAAGTAGACTATTTAACTCAAACTGCAAGAACAGAAGTGGACGGCACGTAAAAAAATTTGCTCATCTCAGCTCTGAGGAAGGGTCACCCAGACTCGAAATATTGGCTCTACTCTCTTCCCACAGATTCTGTCAGACCTGTTGAGATTTTCCAGCATTTTCTGTTTTTGTTCAGATTCTAGCGTCCGCTAGAATTTTGCTTTTATTTTGCTCATCTCAAGTCGGATTAGCAATGAGAAGAAATGAGTTCTCCCACAGTGTGGCGGATACGTGGAGCAGAGACACAGCCAGAGCTGTTAATCCTGTGTTGATTAACTCATTTTAAAAATCTGTTAAGTATCTGATTAGGAGTGGGACTCAGGGGTATGGGAATAAGTGTAGATAAAAATGATGAAATAGGCTTTTGGAAACAAATGATACCGTGGAACTCTCATACGGAAGGAAAGAAATCAATCAAAAATGAAATAACGTAGGTTGCAAGGTTAAATTAAGAATTCCAGAGTTTTGTTCAATTACCTTTGGGGGCAGGGAGAAACTTTGCAGAACTTTCATTCAGAAGATTAAACAGTCTGTCAAACCTTTAATAGATTATAGTTCACTTCCTGCCATTAGATTTACAGTTTGTTGCTGCCAGGTTCATTTTCTCCCAGTAATATTTCCCCTCCTGGCACTAACTTCACGACACACATTCCAACCATTTCATCCAAGCCCAAAATCATCACTAGCTTATGCTATTCCCCATTAAAGTCATAAATACTTTTGTATGAGATGCTCTTATCATGTTATATAATATTCTTGTTCATAGAATCCCGACAGCACAGAGAGACGCCATTCGGCCCATCAAGTCTGCACCGACCACAATCCCACCCAGGCCCTATCCCCATATCCTTACATATTTTCCCCACTAATCCCTCTAACCTATGAATCTCAGGACACTAAGGGCAATTTTAGCATGGCCAATCAACTTAACCTGCACATCTTTGGACTGTGGGAAGAAACCAGAGCACCTGGAGGAAACCCACGCAGACATGAGGAGAATGTGCAAACTCCACACAAACAGTGACCCAAGCTGGGAATCGAACCCAGGTCCCTGGAGCTGTGAAGCAGCAATGCTAACCACTGTGCTACCGTGCTGCCCCACCTGGGAGTCTGGGAGCCATTTTCACCATCACCGCATTGAACAGCTGACCATTTATCACAGTACCTGCAATTTAAGTCAGATTAGTTCCCGTAGGACAGAATCCCAACAATGCAGAGGAAGGCCATTCAGCCCTTCGAGCCTGCACTAACAATAATCTCACCCAGGAACTAGCCCAACAACCCCAAGTACTTACCCTGCTCATCTCCTCGACACTAAGGGGCAAGTTAGCATGGCCAATCAATCTAATCCACACACTTTTGGAGTGTGGGAGGAAACCTGAGCACCCGGAGGAAACCCACGCAGACACAGGGAGAATGTGCAAACTCCACACAGACTATCACCCAAGGTTGGAATTGAGTTTTGTGTCCTTTGCGCTGTGAGGCACCATTGTGCCACCGTGCCACCCAAAAGGGGTGGACAATTTGTCCTGGTAATTCACTATCCAAGGAGCGAAGGTGAAAATTATCCTCACAATTACCAATTTGCAGAATAGCTTTGTAGATTTACTATGGTAAATTTTATAAAGGTGAGTGGTTACTCAAAGGGACAAATGGGCATTTGGTGAGTTTTGTATAGGGCCAAGTCAGGACATTGCGGAAGTCCTGCAATGCTGACCCATATGGGGATTGTCAGGAAGTTTGAACTTTTGATGGCAGTTCCTGTGTTCCCTGGGATCCTCCAAGAATGTCTGAACATTGAACTAAAGACCTGGGATATACCTGATTAGCTACCCAGAAATAATTAGGGAAAAACCTAGTCTAACTACTGGGTAAACCCAGGACTGATCCCACAATCTCTCATACACTGACTTCTTAATTACCCCTCCTGGCCCCCCCAGCTACTTCTCCTGACCACACTTCAACCTCAATCATTCAACTAACCCCCCTAACCAGGACTTACCAGCCCCTGACGTGACTACCTCCAGATCCAATCCCACTACCACTCATACACCTTATCCACCTACCCAACTAACCACCTCCTAATTACACATCTATCAATCTCCTACTTACCCACCTATCACCCCCCACTTACTCTCTACCCCAATCCAGTTACCAGCTTATCCCCCACCTTACCTCCTATCCTGGCCCACTACCCCACTCACTAACCCCCCTCACTTACCCTCCACTTACCCACCTCTTGATCACCTACCAGCTTACCCATTTACCTGCTACCCCCATCCACTTACCACTTATCCTCTGCCTCACCCCCTACTCAAATCCACCTACTCATCCACCCATTCATTCATCCATTCACTCACCCATTCCATCATTCATCCACTCACCCGCTTATTCATTCAACTGATTTAGTGGCATTGAACTGTCAATCACCTGAAAACCCTTACATGACTCGAGCCTGAATAGGTGTTGATTACTGTGGCAGGAAACTAAGCTACAGAATGACTCAACACAGCTCTGTATAAGAAAGGAACTTTTAACCAGTACCTGTGTGAGACCGAGTGGGCATGTTTGGATTCAAAGTGGGAATTTTCGTGCCTAGGGAGAAAGAGATGTTTTAGTTAAGTTTTGTTGCAAGAATTGTGACTTAAAGTCGAGTATTGGGAGTTGGGAAATAAAGGGAGTTAGTGAAGGAAGGGAAAGAGGAGCTGTTTTGCTGTAATGGCTTTCAGAAACTTTAGCACCCCCTGCTTCATTTCTTCCTCAAAATGAAATAAGATTTGATTTTTATCTCACCCAAAAAAGGCACGATTTTTTCGTTCAGCACTTAGAATTTTTTTTTGTAAGATCGTCCCCATAATCTTTGGATCATTGCAAATTGGCATAAGAAAAATCATATTAGGGAATGAATGCATGGCTCAGATACTGATGTAGGAGAAGTTGATTCTGGTTCTTGGGATGCTGGCATCAATACTGGGGAAAGTGGAATCTGTGCTGTTGGGACAGTCTATACCTGAACCATGCTGGAACCGGGGTTCTTGCAAACTGCATAACTCGGGAAGTAGAGTGGGTTTTAACTAAATAGTGGGAGCGGGGGATGGGGGGCAAGGGATCAAATTTGGGAAGATGTGGTAAACCAAAGAGCAGAGACAAGGCAAGGGATAAAGGTGTAATTACGGGAAATGAAAAACAGACCATGTGACATGAAGTGATAGAGAGTACAAATCTTACAGTAAGTCAATGGATGAGAACAGAGGCTATAAAATGAATGAAATCATAAAACTAAAAGCTCTGTGTCTGAATGCATGCAGTATTCAAAACAAAACAGATGAACTGCGAATGCACATAGAAATAATTAAGTACAATTGGATAACCATTACATGGTTGCAGGCAGGCATGGATTGAGGTATGAATGTTGGAGGGTACAGAATATTTAGGAAGGACAGGAAGAGAGGAAGGCATGGAGAGGCGGCTCTGTTAGTTAATGATGTATCAGCACAACAGGAAGGGAGGACCTAAGTTCAGGAAACTGGGATGTGGAAATGGTTTGGATGGAAATGATGGATAGCAGAGGCAAGAAATTACTTGTAGGAGTTATGTACAGACCCCTGAGCAGTAACCAAATGCTCGGGTGAAGCATGAAGGAAGAAATAATTGAAGCTTGTCAGAAACTCATTGTGATAATCAGAACAAAGAAAAGTACAGCACAGGAACAGGCTCTTCGGAAAGGCAGAAATAATTGGAGCTTGTCAGAAAGGCCCAGTGATAATCAGAACAAAGAACAAAGAAAGATACAGCACAGGAACAGGCTATTCAGCCCTCCAACCTTGTGCGAATCATGATGCTCTAACTAATCGAAAAAAGACCTTCTGCCCTTACTCGGTTCATATCCCTCTATTCCCTCCCTATTCATGTACCCATCCAATACCTCTTAAATGTTGCTAATGTGCCTGCTTCCACCACCTCTTCTGGCAGGTGTTCCAGGTACTCACCACTCTGTGTAAAAAACTTCCTCTGCACTTTCCTTAAACTTTCCCCCTCTCACTTTGATCTGATGCCCCCTTGTAATTGACACTTCCACTTCGGGAAAAAGCCTCTAGCTATCCACCCTGTCTATGCCTCTCATAATTTTGTAGACCTCTATCAGGTCTCCCCTTAGTCTTTGTCTTTCCAGTGAAATCAACCCTAGTTTATTCAACCTTTCCTCATAGCCAATGCCCTTGAGACCAGATAACATCCTGGTAAAACTTCTTGCACTCTCTCCAAAGCTTTCACGTCCTTTTGATAGTGTGATGACCAGAATTGCATGCAATACTCCAAATGTGGCCTTACCAAAGTTTTATATAACTGCGACATGATTTTCCAACTCCTGTACTCTATCATGGAAGATTTTAATTGACATATAGATTGGATAAGTCAGATGGACAAAGGTAGCCTAGATAAGGATTTTAATGCATGTTTTTAGGATAGCTTAGAATGCCTTTCCTCTTTGAGGCACAAGTTACTAAATCAAAGACGTAGCTATTGGTATTCTTGTGATCTGAATTGTTCAATGTCTCTTCACCAGCATTGATAGAATTTACTGAAGTGAATGGTTGCTGGCAGGTGACAAAACTACACAGAGTATTACTAATGCCAGACAATGTAAGTGCTTCAGTTGGAATTATTGGGTTAACCTTTTTGCTTTCATGATATAATGTGAAGCCTCACCTGGAAGAATTGTGCTTTAGGAAAGGGCATATGTGTTGTCTCTGATTCTCCATGTGAGCAGGTTCCCTGTGGACAGGCGTACATGCCTAGAAACCAGAAGTGGGAAGTTTACCTTTATCAATTCTCCTCAAAAGTAAAATGAAGCAATCTGAAATTGGTCCACTTTAGATTTAAGTGACATCTCGTTGATTAGTTTAGTTCATGATTTACCTGTACATAAAATGTGCAGTTTCATTTTGCTGCAATATTAACGTTTCAATAACAGTTACTTGCAGCAAGTCATTTGCATATCTGTAATTAAAACAGTAAGCCATCAAAGGCATTGACCTTTGACTTGCTATTGAGCTTTCTATTGCAATTTTGCAAAGTTCCACTGGAAACACAGAGCCATTTTAATGGTAACTATTACTTTGAAGTGTTTTGACTGGCAAGGTAGTGGTGTTGTTGCTCACTATAATACATCAGATTTTTTTTGTTCAAGGCCCATTTTTGCCTTTGTAAGACAGAACAGCCAAATTTTAATTGAGGTGGGAATCAGGAGTGCAGGACTGAGGCAAAGAGCAATTTGACAACAATGCACCTAGTATGGGCATTATAATCATCCATTTACTTTCATCTACTTTTCTTACAACAAGCTTGTTTCCTACTGTCATTATACTTACTAGAACTAAATTTGACAAGGTGCAAGTTCCTATCATGTCTCAGTGAGTCTGAGATTTGGCAGGGATAGAGTGCTACTTGATGAACAAGGAAGGCAGCATCTTGGCCAATATTTTTGGCCAAGATTTTTCACAGACTGAGAGGCCCTGCCCCATCAAACTTCCTCCAACCATCCCAAATTTGTAAACTGTCACCATAACACAGGCGTCGTTTACCTCTTAAGCATAGCCACCTCGGGTCAGAGCTGTTCTAGTTCTAATCCATCAGATGCAAAGTATTTTTTATTCTTTCATGGGATGAGCCTCACTGGCTTAGCCAATATTTATTCCCTGCTTTCAAGGCACAACGGTGACACAGTGGTTAGCACTGCTGCCTCACAGCGCCAGGGTCACCAGTTCAATTCCCGGCTTGAGCCAATGTCTGTGCGGAGTCTGCACATTCTCCCCATGTCTGCGTGGGTTTCCTCCAGGTGCTCCTCCCACAAGTCTGAAAAGATATGTTGGTTAGGGGCATTGGCCATGCCAAATTCTCCCTCAATGTTACTCGAACAGGCAACAAAGTGTAGCAACTAGGGGATTTTCATAGCAACTTCATTGCAGTGTTAATGTAAGCCTACTTGTGACACTAATAAACTTTAAAAGAAGATGATGGTGAGAAGCCGTCTTAAACTGTTGTTGTCCGTGTGGTATAAATATGCCCAGAGTGCTTTTAGGAAGGAAATTAATTTAGTGCCTCAGCTAAGCCCCCTGTTTCCATGAAAAATTCCCATTTTTGGTCAGTACTCAGCTCCACTCCTCCTATTATTACCTTTTTACTATTTATATGTTTATACAAGACTTTGTGATTCCCTGTTATCTTTGCTGCCAGTCTCTTTTCATACAGTCTCTTGGCTTCTCTAATTTTCTTTGTCCACTTCCCCTCTGAACCTTCTATATGTGGTCTGGTTCTTTATTATATTCAGCGGGATTTTCGAGTCTCCCACGGTGTGATTCTTGGGAGGCTGCTCCCACCATTGGCCAGTGACGGGATTTTCCGATTCCATCACTGTCAGTGGGATTTCCCATTTCTTCCAGCCCCCAGTGTTGGGAAAGCCACAATGGAATGGGAGGGGGGGGGACCCACATAGACAGAATCAGAAGATCCCACTGCCAGCCAATGGCCTAAAACTTCTGTCTGTTATCGACCTAACAATGCCATCAGCAGCTGCTTTCTATTTCAGCTTAATCCCAATCTCTTTATCTCTCTCATCAAGCTGAGAGCTCCAGATTTGTTTTCTCTACCTTGTCCCTTGATACCTCAACAGTATTTGAACTATCTCTCCTTTAGAAGGAGCCCATTGTTCTGTCAGTTTTGGTCTGTTGTTTGAAGGACTTTGCATCATTTCTCGTGGAGAAGAGGACACCGAGGGAAGATGCTGTATAATTATTCAAGCCCATTAACAGATCTGGTCATGCGACCTAATAACATTTTGAAATTGTAACACATTGAACTAAGGGACCCAGGTGTGAGCTTTGAAGTTAAATATTTTGACTTTAAATACTTTACTCCAAGAATGGTGAATGGATGCATTGGATTGTTTCTGAAGACAAGCCAAAAAAAAAATTAAAGGAGAATTTGTAGATATCTGAGGCAGTGAACATTTCATAGAATAGAATCTCTACAGTGCAGAAGGGAGCCATTTGGCCCATCCATCCCACCCAGATCCTAGCCCAGTTACCCTCCCCCATATTTACCCTGCTAGTCCCTCATCACTAAGGGGCAACTTAGCATGGCCAACCAGAAGAATTTCTTCACTCAGAGAGTTGTGAACCGATGGAGTTCTCTACCATAGAAAGCTATTGGGACCAGTTCATTAGGTATGTCTGAGAGGGAGATGGACGTGGCCCTTGCGACTAAAGGGACCAAGGGGTACGGGGAGAAAGTGGGAGATGGATACTGAAAGTGTATGATTAGTCATGACCATATTGAATGGTCTACTCCTGCACTTACTTTCTATGTTCCTATAAACCTAACCTGCACATCTTTGGACTGTGGGAGGAAACCACACATTGGGAGAATGTGCAAACTCCACACAGACAGTCACCCTAGGCTACAATTGAACCCGGGTCCCTGGTGCTGTGAGGCAGCAGTGCTAACCACTGTGCCACCCATAGGAATTTTGGGAACTGGCCAGATCGACAGATGAGTTTTCCCCAGTTCTTCAATTTCTAAATTCTCTAAACATGAGCTGGTAGCCAGATATACAAACTGTCCTATTCGATCATTTCTGAGCACTCAGCCAAATCTGTGTCGGTACCTTATGTTTTTTGAGTAAGTGACATGGCCCAGTAAAACTGCACACAGACAGCACAGTGTGCCATTGTCTATCTAGCTTGGCTGAGGCAGCCAGTCATTCCTGGCACAAGACTTGCTCAGATCACAAAAGAGGCCATAATGGAAAATACTGAAATTTATTTGTAAAATGCAAATATACTCCAAGCATTGCTAAATGGCATTTTCCGACCTATTGAACATTTTCCACAGGTTTTGATATGCTCTAAACATAAGTTCACTTTACTTTTTATAACCAGTAAGAGGATGGCTTAGCAGATGAATAGGGCAGTCAGTAATTAAATTTGATAAGAAGGAAGCAGCCAGTAATGGGGAACCTTTGCCGTGTTACCAAGGTGGGTTGCAGTGAGTCAGGATGCCACTCACTCATGAGAAGCTGGAATTCAATTTACTTTCTACAATACAAGAGGGATGTAACGAGGAAGACCGGCCCTGCATGAAAGCTAATTGAAGTGCCAGTTTGGTGTCAAGAATTGAAGTTAGTCAAAACTTTCACCAATTCCAATGAACTTTACCATGAACCGGGATGAATTATACCTTCATCTCTCAGGTAGGGAATTGGCAGAGCCCGTCATGTCACACAGACAATTCCCCCCCCCTTGGGCATTGAACTAACAGAGTGGATCATGTGCTCACTATACATAAAATAGAACATAGAATCCCTACAGTGCAGAATATACATACTGTATACATGAATGATGCTACTTCATAGAATCCCTACAGTGCAGAATATACATACTGTATACATATATGATGCTACTTCATAAAATCCCTACTGTGCAGAAGCAGGCCATTTGCCCCATCGGGTCTGCACTAATTCTCCAACAGAGCATCCCACCCAAATCCCAACCTTGTAATCCCACATATTCACCCCACTAATCCCCCTAACTTACATAACTTGGGACACAAAGGGGAAATATAGCATGGCCAATCCACCTAACCTGCACATCTATGGACTGGGGGAGGAAGTCAGAAATCCAGAGGAAACCCCACTCAGACACAGAGAGAACATGCAGACCCCAAGTCACCCAAGGCCGGAATTGAACTGAGGTCCCTAGCTCTATGAAGCAGCAGTGCTAACCATTGTCCCACCATGCCGTCCCTTTAAATCAGCATTTTCACGTGTCGCACATTAACACCCACTCTTTTAGCAGCAGAAGCTGACTCTCAGTGCTAGGGCGAGGATCAGAATTGAGGAAGTACGAGCTCCTATCTAAGTGCCTTCCCATTCTTCAAAGGTCATCTCAGAATATATCGAAGTAGATCCAGTAGGGATCAACACTTGATGTTGGGGAGGTGATGGCATAGTGGTAGAATCACTAGACAATTAATCTGGAATCTCAGTTAATGTTCTGAGGACCCAGGTTCAAATCCCACCCTGACGACCATGAAACCATTGTCGGAAAAACACATCTGAGTCACTAATGTCCTTTAGGGAAGGAAGTTTAGGGCGGCACGGTAGCACAGTGGGCGGCATGGTAGCGCAGTGGTTAGCACTGCTGCTTCACAGCTCCAGAGTCCTGGGTTCAATTCCTGGCTCGGGTCACTGTCTGTGTGGAGTTTGCACATTCTCCACGTGTCTGTGTGGGTTTCCTCCAGGTACTCCGATTTCCTCCCACAGTCCAAAAATGTATGGGTTGGGTTGATTGGCCATGCTAAGAAACTGCCCCTTAGTGTCCAGGGATGCATAGGTTAGAGGGATGAGTGGTATAATATGTAGGGATATGGGGGTAGGGCCTGGGTGGGATTGTGTTCAGTGCAGACTTACACGGCCAAAGGGCCTCTTTCTGCACTGTAGGGTTCTATGATTCTATAAGTCTGCCATCCTTATCCGGCCTGGCCTACATGTGACTCCAGCACCACAACAAGGTAGGTGACTCTCAGTTGCCCTCAGGCAACCAGGGATGGGCAATAAATATTGGCCCAGCCAGCCCCATGAATGAATTTTTAAAAAACCCCTGTGAATGGTACAATCAGGCCCTCGCGCCAGCCTTTACGGCTCTGATTGAAGCTCATACTGGAAACATCAGGCTCTGGGCTCCACTGCCTTTGCATGTCCTCAGGGATAGCACCTTCAGTTGTATCAATGATCTCCTTCAGTCAGCTTTCTTGCAGATTGGCAAGAGTAAGACTTGCTGCACAACTTGCTCTCTCTTGAGGGATGACAGTATGTTTGCTTTATCATCACCCCCTTCAACTGATACCCACCAGGATGCCAAAGGATCAGCTGTGTCAGACTGCTCAGCCAGCAGCCTGGAATATCCCAGGCCCAAGCGCCGAGAGATCATAAGAACATAAGAACATAAGAACATAAGAAATAGGAGCAGGAGTAGGCCATCTGGCCCTTCGAGCCTGCCCCGCCATTCAATAAGATCATGGCTGATCTGTCGTGGCTCAGTTCCACTTTCCCGCCCTCTCCCCATAACCCTTAATCCCCTCTCTTATCAAAAACCCATCAACCCGCTTCTTAAAAATATTTAGCGAGGCAGCCTCCACCACTTCAACGGGCAGAGAATTCCAGAGATTCACCACCCTTTGAGTGAAGAAGTTCCTCCTCAACTCCGTTCTGAACCGCCCCCCCTTTATCTTGAGGCTGTGCCCCCTAGTCCTACTGTCTTTTTTGAGCGGGAAGAGTCTTTCCACCTCTATCCTATCCATCCCATTCATCATCTTATACGTCTCAATGAGATCTCCCCTCATTCTTCTAAACTCTAACGAGTACAAGCCTAGTTTATTCAGCCTCTCCTCATAGCTCAACCCCCTCAACTCCGGTATCAGCCTAGTAAACCTCCTCTGCACTCCCTCCAAGGCCAAAATATCCTTGCGCAGGTGCGGCGCCCAAAACTGCACACAGTACTCCAGCTGCGGCCTCACCAGTGCCCTATACAGCTGCAGCAAGACCTCCCTACTTTTATATTCAATCCCCCTCGCTATGAAGGCCAGCATCCCATTCGCCTTCCTGACCACCTGCTGCACCTGCAGGCTGGGTTTTTGCGACTCATGCACAAGGACCCCGAGGTCCCTCTGCACCGTCGCCTGCTGCAGTTTTTCGCCACGTAAGTAATAGTCCTTCCTACCATTCTTCCTACCAAAGTGGACCACCTCACACTTGCCAACATTAAATTCCATTTGCCATTTCCTGGCCCATTCGCCCAGCCTATCTAGATCCTTCTGCAGACTCTCCACACCCTCCACACAATTTGCCTTTCCCCCAATCTTGGTGTCATCAGCAAATTTCGACACCCTACACTCGGTTCCCTCCTCCAGATCATCTATATAAATGGTAAATAGCTGAGGCCCCAGCACCGACCCCTGGGGCACCCCACTAGTCACCAACCGCCAATCTGAATAGCACCCATTGACCCCCACTCTCTGCCTCCTATTTGACAACCAATCCTCTATCCACGCTAACACCCTACCCCCAACTCCATGTCCTCTGACCTTCTGCAGTAACCTCTTGTGAGGTACCTTATCAAACGCCTTCTGAAAATCCAGAAAGACCACATCCACCGGCTCTCCTCTATCCACCGCCCTAGACACATCCTCATAGAACTCCAGTAAATTTGTCAGACACGACTTCCCTTTAATGAAACCGTGTTGCGTCTGCCCTATCAAGCAATTCCCTTCAAGATGCCTCGCAATTTCCTCCTTAATGACGGATTCTAACATTTTACCTACCACAGACGTTAAACTAACCGGCCTGTAATTCCCCGCCTTTTGCCTGGCACCCTTCTTAAACAACGGCGTAACATTAGCCGTTTTCCAATCCTCCGGCACTTCCCCGGAATCCAGCGACGTCTGGAAAATAACCACCAAGGCATCCACTATCACCTCCGCCATTTCTTTCAGAACCCTCGGATGCATTCCATCCGGTCCTGGGGACTTGTCCACAATCAGCCCCTCCAGTCTGTTGCGCACCACCTCTCTAGTAACAGTAATGTCATTAAGACCCTCCAGTCCTACCACCTTTCCATCGCTAACACCCGGCAAATTATTCACGTCCTCCTCCGTGAAGACAGAAACAAAAAAGTTATTCAAGACCTTAGCCATATCCCCATCCCCTACCACTAGGTCCCCTTTCTCATCCTCTAAGGGACCAACGTTCACCCTAGCCAGCCTCTTCCTTTTTATATATTTATAAAAACTCTTGCTATCCTTTTTTATATTAAGCGCTAGCCCAGCTTCATAGCTTCTTCTACCCTCCTTTATCAACTTTTTTGTCAATCTTTGTTGACATTTAAACCTCTCCCAATCCTCTTCTCGCCCACTGCTCTTAGCTACTCTAAATTCCTCCGCTTTTAATTTAACACTTTCCTTCACCTCCTTCGTTATCCACGGCTTATTACCTCTCTTCCTACTGTCCTTTTTAACCATCGGAATAAATTTCTGCTGAGCACCAAGAAAGATCTCCTTAAAGATCCTCCACTGCTCCTCAGCAGACCTACCTTCCAACGCGCTCCCCCAGTCCACATTCGCCAATTCTTCTCTCATCCTACCATACTCCCCTCTATTCAAACAAAGGACACGTGTCCGGGAACCCACTTTCTCCTCCTCCATCTGCAACAGAAACTCCACCATACAATGATCACTCTCTCCAAGAGGATCCTTCACCTCAAGGTCCCTAATTCTACCCGCCTCATTACATAGCACCAGATCCAAGATAGCTCGCTCCCTCGTCGGCTCCAACACACACTGTTCCAGGAAACTATCCCGGCAGCATTCCAAGAACTCCTCCTCGAGCCCACCTCGTCCAACATGGGTCGACCAATCAATATGCAGATTGAAATCCCCCATAACTACTGCCGTCCCATTCCTGCACGCCGCACTTATTTGCGCGTTAACAGCCCGCCCCACCTCCAGATCATTATTCGGGGGCCTATAGACGACACCCACCAGCGTCTTCCTCCCTTTGCTGTTCCTAATCTCCACCCACAACGATTCCACTTTCTGCTCTTTGGCTCCGATATCATCCCTTGCTACCACCTTGATGCTGTCCTTAATCAGCAGAGCTACGCCACCCCCTCTTTCCTCCTGCCTATCCTTCCTAAACACTTGATAGCCCTGTACATTCATCTCCCAGTCCCTGTCACCTTGCAGCCACGTCTCTGTAATGGCCACCAGATCGTATCCATTTGTGTCGATCTGCGCCACCAGCTCATCCACTTTATTCCGAATGCTTCGTGCATTCAGATAAAGCGCTTTCATCCCAGCCTTCTTCTGGACCCTATTTGCCGTAACGCCACCACTTGGGACATCCTCAGCCTCTTCCCTTACCTGTACCCTATCCTTAACTGTAGACCTCCTAACATCACCTACCCTCGCACCCTCCCCCCCCCTAATTAGTTTAAAGCCCTGTCTACAGTCCTCTTTACTCGATTCGCCAGCACTCTGGTCCCAGCACGATTCAGACCAACCCCATCCCGCCCGAACAAGTCCCACCTACCCCAATACTGGTGCCAATGCCCCATAAATTCGAACCCATTCCTCCCACACCAATCCCTGAGCCACCCATTCACTTCCTTTATCCTGTCAACCCTACGCCCGTCTGCACTCGGTTCAGGCAGTAGCCCAGAGAAGACCACCTTGTCGGTTCTACTTTTTAATTCCATTCCCAGCTTCTCATACTCCCTCCCCAGATCCTCAGTCCGCACTTTGCCTACGTCGCCGGCACCCACATGTACCACCACAACTGGGTTCTCACCCTCCCACTCCAGATTCCTCTGCAGCCCAGCTGCGACATCCTGTACCCGAGCACCAGGCAGACAACACACCCTTCTGTGCACTTTGTCATTGTGACAAAGGACAGTGTCAATACCCTTCACCCCACTATCCCCAATCACTACTACGTTCCTTTTCTCCTTCTCTTTGCCTATGTCCTGCTGCATCACTGTACCGTGTGCAGTTTGCTCACCAACCTCACCTGCCTCGTCCTCTTCCAGAGTGGAAGCAAGAACCTCAAACCTGTTATGCAGATTAAGAGGCTGAGGCCTCCGCTCCTCACCCCCCTTCCTCCTCCCAGCAGCCCCCTTTTGTTCCTGACCCTTAGATTTAGACAGTCTAGAGGGGGTGGATGTCACTTGCACCCCATTGACAATGACACCCTCTCTCCCCCTGATGAGCCTCAGTGTCTGTAGCTCAGAGGCCAGCTCATCCACCTTGAGCTGGAGCTCCTCCAGCAACCTGCACTTACTGCAGACATGGTCTCTGGGAAGGACCCTGGGGTCCACCAGTTCCCACATCATACAGGAACCGCACATCACATGTCCCTCCATTATTCAATATAATTTGTTGTGGGAAAAATTTTTTCCTTGTTTTTTGCTGTAGTAGTTTTGAAAAAAAAATTTTTTTTTTTCCTTGTTCTTTCCACCTGGCCTTTTTCCCTTCCAGCCCTTTTTGATATTAAGCCCTAATAGCTCACTCTGCTTCCCTCTCACTCCGCTGCCCGCTCCGACGCTGCCCGCTATCTACACCAGGCCTCCTTTTAAACTTGGCGCTGATTTAAAGCTGATGGGCCACAACTGCCTGATAATCACTCCCTCACAATTCTTAAAGCAGTAAATACAATAAGTAAATGCTTTAAACAGTTCTACAAAGAACAAAGTGCTTTAAACTTATTTTAAACAGGTTTTTAACAGGTAAAGTCTTAGCTTTCTCTCTGATGCTCCTTCCTCGTCTGCTCCAGCAAACAATGTAAGGCTTCGCCGTGTGGACACTTGATAATTAAAGCTGATGGGCCACAACTGCCTGATAATCACTCCCTCACAATTCTTAAAGCAGTAAATACAATAAGTAAATGCTTTAAACAGTTCTACAAAGAACAAAGTGCTTTAAACTTATTCATCACTCAACATAAGCGTATCATGGAGCCCTCGTCTGTCACTGCACATTTGGAAGTCACTGTGAGAGTAGGTCATGGGAGAACAATGAAAAATAAGTAACTCTCTCTCAGGAACTCATGCTCTATGTGGTATTGGATACAAGAGGATTGGTTGATCAGGATCACGTCTTGCTGATTTGGTCACCTGCCATTTCTGCAGGTCTTGGGAAACTCATAAAGTAATGGCTGACTGTGGTAACCTGCCTTGTCAAAGAATGAATCAACGGAAGGGAAGATGCCAAATTCTGCCACTTGCTGTAAGGATAGCAGCACAGTGATTAGCTCTGCTGCCTCACAGTGCTAGGAACCCGGGCTCCATTCCCAGCTCGGGCCACTGTCTGTGCAGAGTCTGCACATTCTCCTTACATTTGCTTGGGTTTCCTCCGGCTGCTCCAGTTTCCTCCCACAGTCCAAAAGACATGTTGGTTAGATGCATTGGTCATGCTAAATTCTCCCTCAGTGTGCCTGAACAGGCGCCAGAGTGTAGCAACTAGGGGATTTTCACAGTATCTTCATTACAGTGTTAATGTAGGAATACTTGTGACACTAGTAAATAAACTTTAAGCTTTGCGATCATGCAGCACAAAATTTACACAACTGATGCTAGTGGAGCCAACAGTCAGCTGCGGTCTGTAACTTGGATATTGGTACATCCCAGCAGGCAAGCTACAGTTCTGCTGTCACCTATGGGATGGTGCTGTCGAGTGATAGAGATGATAAGCCTCTTCCCAATCAGCTCATGAGGCATCACTTTGACTTCAGCAGCCAAACAGGAAGAGGATAAATGCTGGGCCGTATCACTTCTGCAAACTCATAGCTGAGTCACTGGCCAATCTTTAAGAGTGATTGGGCGGCACGGTGGTTAGCACTGCTGCTTCACAACTCCAGAAACTCGGGTTCGATTCCCAGCTTGGATCGCTGTCTGAGTGGAGTTTGCACATTCTCCTTGTGTCTCCTCTGGGTGCTCCGGTTTCCTCCCACAGTCCAAAGATGTGTGGGTTCGGTTGATTGGCCATGCTAAAATTGCCCCTTAGTGTCCTGATATGCGTAGGTTAGAGGGATTAGTGGGTGAATATGTAGGGGTACGGCGGCGGGGGGGAGGGCCTGGGTGGGATTGCGGTCAGTGTAGACTCGATGGGCCAAATGGCCTCTTTCTGCACTGTAGGGTTTCTATGATTGATAAAAGTTGCTAATAGATCCAGACTCTGCTGCACGTACTAACTTATTTGTCCTCTCTTCGTGATCCTCCATCTCTTTATTTGTCCCCATCTATTTAGCTTTGACTTGTAATCTTCATTGCTGATCCCCGATGTTAACACTAGAATCCTGAGTATCTTCCTGGAGCTCTACCTCATTATGCCTCAGGGAGCTTATTATAAAAAAAACTTTCATTCATCTGGCAATAATTTGAAGAGTCTGAGGGCACATACCAACCGACTCAAGGACAGCTTCTTCCCTGCTGCAATCAGACTTTTGAATGGACCTACCTCACATTAAGTTGATCTTTCTCTACACCCTAGCTATGACTATAACACTACATTCTGCACTCTCTCCTTTCTTTCTCTATGAATTATATGCTTTATCTGTACAGTGCGCAAAAACGATACTTTTCACCATATGCCAATACATGTGACAATAATAAATCAAATCAAATCAAATACAATCAAGTATTAGTTTTAGCGATCACTCCCTACTCTTTCCTCCCTCCTCTACACTCACACAAAAGATGATTAGTTTCAGGAGAGAAAATACTTTTGCACTGAAGATACTTTGCCTTACCGTGTAAGTGCTGAATCTATTTGAAAAGTCAAAGATTCTTCTGTAATGTCTTCAACCTTCAGCCAATTACTTCACTAATGAAATCCTCAGAGATCGTTCAAGGTCAGGTGAGTTCCAGCGTACGGACAATGCATTTAAATCCCCCCCTCTACTCATTCACTCCAACATTCACATGCCATTCAAACACACGAAGAAAAGTTCTTTTGTAATTCTAACAGCTTATAATCAAAGTATTAGCCATGTCAATTGGTAAAGTGTAAGATTCAATTCATAAATACAAACTCTATCATGGCAACTGAGTCCCTGCGGCCTGCCTGACCGTATCGATGATGCATGACATTACTAGGGTGGCAATAGAGCTTATTGCAAAACATTTGCAATAAGTTTATTGCAAAACAATTAAAGAAGGAGTCTAAATATAATTGTCTTTCTATTTGGTGTGTACCCGTAAGAAGCCCGTGATAAAAAGTGTTTGGAGCTGTACATCTTCGGTGTCTAACAGTTGTGCCTGGATTGTGCCCTCCAGTAGGACTGTGGTAGGGTTTCTAGCTTCAGTAGGTGCAGAAAAGCACAAGCTCCACTTTCCGTGGCTCTGCAGACTGTTCCAAATATATCTGGATATGCCGCCCGTACGGAGGAACTGGGGCTGCGTGATCCCCAATCTGCCCATGTGGAAAGGGCGACAGCTGTTCAAAAACATGTTCTTGTAAGTAGTTTGTTTCTGGAGACTAGACTGTTTGCTTGGCCTGTGTGTGCATCAAGAGGGCCCAAATCTATCTGTGAAGAGGTGAAAATATCTCACTTCCCTTCGGATACCAGCCTCCGCTGATCTTCAGGCCTCAGTCCAACCCCAGGATCAGGCTTCCTGTCTCTGTGGCTGATTTGACCCGCAGCCTGCCATGAGGTAATGCCTCCATCTGTGGGACTGTGTCAGGGAACTATCCCAAAGCGCACTCCACCTCTATTTCTCCCATCCTCAGGGGCAGGTAAAATTCATTCTTTGGTCATCAAGGTACAAGAAAGGCATTCAGTCAATAGCAGCTCTTCAGAGGAGAGATACAAACTGATCTCTAGGGTCAGAGTATCAAACGGCCATGAACTTGTAGTGAGTTGTACAGAGTTTGAGTTTATTTATTAGTGTCACAAATAGGCTTACATTAACACTGAATTAAAGTTACTATGAAAATCCCCTAGCCACCACCTCATTGGGTACACTGAGGGAGAATTCATCATGGCCAATGCACCTAACCAGCACATCTTTCGGACTGTGGGAAATTGGAGCACCCAGAGGAAACCCACGCAAACACAGGGAGACGTGCAGGCTCTGCACAAACAGTGATGCAATCCGGGACTTGAACCTGGGTACTGGGCGCTGTAAGGTAGCAGTGCTAACCACTGGGCCATCGTGCCACATCGAAAGATGGCCGTTGGAGAACGCTGTACTGATTTTCCGGCATCTTCTTGGCCCTGAGCCATTTTCAGGAATACCGTGGTCAGCAAAACAATACCTTCCTGCCCTCATGAAAGAATATAATTTAAGAATAATTTAAAGGATTCCCCCTTTCTATCAATGCAAAAAAGCTGGCCACAGCTGCAGCCACAGGTCATCCTGTGGAGGGGTTCCCTCCATTTTACGTACACAGCAACATATTCCCCTCACTTGTATCAGCAGTCTACCAGGTTCTCAGTGCTGGAGGGCATCAGGAGTTTCCCTATGGTATTTAATTGGATGGTGAGCCCTGTCTCTATTCACTCAGTGGCCCTTTCTTGGCATAAGTCATAGGGACTTACAAAATTCTAACAGGACTAGACAGGGTAAATGC
Organism: Carcharhinus amblyrhynchos; assembly: GCF_965287045.1. NCBI lineage: Eukaryota > Metazoa > Chordata > Chondrichthyes > Carcharhiniformes > Carcharhinidae > Carcharhinus > Carcharhinus amblyrhynchos. The sequence goes on from NC_137337.1 coordinate 27,700,901, forward strand.
AGGAAGAACGTTCCAATGGTGAGGGTGTCCAGAACCAGGGATCACAGTCTGAGGACACAAGGTAGACATTTTAGGATGGAGATAGGAGACATTTCTTCACCCAAAGAGTGGTGAGCCTGTGGAATTCATTACCACAGGAATTAGTTGATGCCAAAACACTGAATGTATTCAAGCGGCAGCTAGATATTGCACTTGGGGTGAATGGGACCAAAGGTTATGGGAAGAAAGCAGGATTAGACTATTGAGTTGGATGATCAGCCATGATTATGATGAATGGCAGAGCAGGCTCGAAGGGCTGAATGGCCACCTCCTGCTCCTATCTTCTATGTTTCTATGTAAATCATGTAGGGTGACTATTTCCGTCATAATGCAGGGTCGGTGCCTGCATTTGGTCTTGAGCCCAGACCAAAAATTCTGCGCCTAATGTCAGCGAACTGCAGAAATTTGGGCTTTTTGTCCTTGAAAGGAGGCATGTGAGAGATGATCATGGAGAGGTGAATGAAATGGAAAATGGTACAGAAAAATTGTTCAGAATAACACTTCAGATTGAAGCACGAAAGTATGGCAAAGAGGACTCAGGTGCAATGTAATGGAAGATGAGCTAAGAATCAATGATAGAATGTGCTTCTTTCCACAAAGAATGATTAACACATCATTGAAGCTGAAACCCTCGGAATTATCTAAGCAGCAGTTAGTTGCCATAATGCTGGACCTCTGAAAAACAGCGTGGGCTGAATTGTGTTATCCATCTGTATTCCTCTTGCGATCTTCATTTTAGAATAACACAAGGGCAGGATTCGCTGAACTAACACACATTTCTGGCAAACGTTTCAGTATGTTTGGCAAGTTTGAGAATTAATGATGTCAGAAATATTAATAAGGTCATACCATCATTAAATCACACTGCATATTCCAAACAAATATGCAAATATCTTCAGTAATATCCAGCTTTAAAACAGCTCCCTTTCCATTCATCAGGCTGTAGTCCAGACAAGCCAACTCAAACAAAATTGCTGGAGCCTGGCATATTACAACAAGTCAGTTTCATACTCAACTAATGTTTGACTTATTGGTTGACAGAAAATCTGTAATCATCATTTCGTTTAACTTTCTTGTACTTGATTTGAGTTGATAGCAAATATTATTAAATGTTCTTCCAGGTGATTTTTAAAATATGTGTGTGCCGAGGGCTCTTTCCTCCCTGTGTCTATGAAGAGTATTCCCAAAATCAAGGCCTGGATTTTTGCTTCCATACAATCGGGAGAATTCCCTTCTCCGCGAACCCAGCTCCTGAAATAATGCCCCAGATGTTTGTGTTTTTGATGGGGAGAGTCCGGGTTTTATGAAATTTTACTCACTGCCCCCAGAAAGTGTTTCTAGGCATTACAAGGGCTGCTAGGTGAGGCAGGATGGGCCAAGGGCCAGCCTAGGTGCATTGTCGGTCCATTTTCCCAGCTGTATAAATAAAGAATGAAACAAAAAGCAACCCTCCAGCACTCACCCTTCACAGCCCCTCACACTCCCACCCACATTCTATGCACCATCCAAGACAAACTGTGCCATAGCATGCCCCTCACCCACTCACTCACCACCACACTCTCCCGCCCCTCCCCCCATAGTTCTTCATAACCTCCATACAAACATATGTCCCTCCATCCACCTGCATGGCTTTTCATACTTGCCAGTGTCTACCTACGTCCCTCCATCAACCACCCCTCCCCATTTCCCTTCATATCCCCCAAGCCAACCTATGCACGTGCACCATTCCCTATGACCCTCATACCCTATTCCTCTCCATTCATCCCCATGTCCCTTTATAGTCCCTGTGACAAAGTAGTGCCAAATTATGCAAACCCATGCCCACCACCAACCACTATTCGCCCTTACACCCTTCATTCCAACTCACACAGAATCCACCATGGACACATCACAGGACCTATGCTGAGATTAAATAAAATCCTTAAGTGTCTATTAATGAAGTTGCCATTAAAACAAAAGGATGCTCATTGATAAAACCCATTCATCACATTTAACCTCATTCAGCCCTCAGGTCCTGATGGGCTTCTTCCTTGGAAATACTCAATGTGTTGGTGTTAATTTTCCAGAACTCGTTGGATTCTGGAAAGATTCCATCAGGCTGGAAAACAGAAATTATAACCCCTCAAATCAAGAAGGGAAGAAGGCAAAAAATAGGAAATTATACATCAGTTCACTTGACATCTGACATGGGCAGGCATTAGAATCGATCATTAAAGAAGTTAAAGCTGGGCACTTAGACAAGCTCAGGGTAATATGGAAGAGCCAGCATGGTTTTACGAAATGGAAATCATGTTTAACCAATTTACTAGAGTTCTTTGAAGGAACCACATGTGCTGTGGATACAGGCGAGACTGTAAACATGCTGTACTTGGATTTCCAGAAAGCATTTGATAAGATGCCACATCAAAGGTTACTGCGGAAACTAGAAGCTCATGTTGCAGGGGATAACACGTTGGCCTGGATCGAAGATTGGCTGGCTGGCAGAAAACAGAGCATACGCAAAATAAAACGGTAATGGGATGCTATCCTTTATAATGAGAGGAATGAAACATAAAATTAAGGATGTTTTGCTTCAGTTATGCAGGGCATTTGTGAGACCGTGTCTCAAATATTGCATGCGGTTTTGGTCTCCTTATTTAAGGAAGGACGTAAATGTGTTGGAGGCGATTCAGAGAAGGTTTACTATACTGACATCTCGAATGGGCAGGTTCTATTATGAGGTTAGGTTTTACTGGCTGGGCTTGTTTCTACTCAAGGTTAGAAGTGTGAGAGGCGACTCTTTCACAATGTGGACGCTGAAAGGATATTTCCTCTTCTCGGTGAGTCCAGAAATAAGAAGCACTATTTCACAATTAAGGGTCACTCTTACAGGACAGAGATAAGAAGATTTTTTTCCTCTCAGAGGGTTGTGTGACTTTGGAACTCTCCGCTTCAGAAGGCGATGGAAGCTGGGTCATTGAATATTTTTAAGGTGGAAGTAAAATGGTGGAGGGTTGTTCGGGGAGGTTGGGGGTGGCTTCTGGAATCTGGCACCATTTTTGTAAAGATGGAGAATCTTTCTGTCTCTGAAAATTCAGGCCTAAGGCTTCTATTGTTAAATAATAGTAAGTTTTCCAGCAGCTTCAATGTAAAATGCAATGAGTGATTTCCATGAACTTTATCTTACTTGTTATAAACACTGTTATGAGGATAAGCTTGGATTTCTCTTCTTACAGCAAAGAAGACTATTAGGTGATTTGATAGAGATGATCTAAATCATGAACAATTTAGATAGAACAAATAAGAAAAAACAGTTTCCAATGACTTAAGGATCAATGAAAAGAACTAGTGGCGACATGAGGGAAAATGTACTTCTGCAATGTGTGATTAGGATTTGGAATAAACTAGCTGATGGGTGATGGAAGAAGGTTCTATGGTAACTTTCAAAAATGAAGCTGAAAGAATTACAGGGGCATGGACAAACAGCAGGGAAATGGGACTAACTTTGCAAGAGCTGGTACAGACTTGATGGGCAGAATGGCATCCTTTTTTTTTATTTTGTTCTTTCACAGGATTTGGGGCTCACTGGCTAGACCAGCATTTATTGCCCATCGCTAATTGCCCTTGAGAAGATGACTGCTGCAGTCAGTGCTGTAATATTCTATGATTCTACCATCCTGATTTATTTACCATACAATTGAACAGCCATAACCCTGTTTGACATGAGACGATAAGCATAATAAATGAAAAATCAAGTTGCTTGTGAAGAGAGGATTATTGTTCTTGATATAGATCATACTTCCTCTCACCAATGTTCATTGCAGTTAGTTATGATATCACCCGTTACTGGAGCAAGCAGGCTTAAAAACTATCATCCTCTTATGTGTTTCACACGCGTAAGCTCCACAATTATCTCAGATGCTACTTACAACAAAGCTTCCTGAGGAAGCTTAGTGATAGATGATATTAGGTGAGTTGATCAAAGATCGTTGCAAATAGTGGGAACTTTGTATGATAAGTAAAGATCAAAGTGTCTGTCATGTTGATCATTCCAATCTTCCCATATGGCTCAAAGGGATTAGATTTTATGCAAACCAAGGAGGAACAGCTTGATATATTTGAAACCCATCTCCCGAGACAGCCTCTTAAGCCAAAAACCTGACAAATAATTGGCCGTGACTCAGTGTGCGATTGTGCTGAGTTAATGCGACTCACCATAAGAGCTCTGGTGAAGAGGGCAGCAGTCGATCAGCCATCTGGAGGGAACAGAAAACAGCTAACAAGGAAAGAAAAACAATACGTGAGCAAAATTCCAAAGGATGGGAAGACACCGTGATACAGACAATGAGCAATGAGTAAAGTACTAACCAGACATTGCAGGTGATATAACAGCACAGGTTTTTTACTATTCATTCGTGGAACATGGGCATCGTTGGCTGGCCAGCATCTATTGTCCATCCCTAGTTGCTGGAGGATGGTTGAGTCAACCACATTGCTGTGGCTCTGGAATCACATGTAGTCCAGACTAGGTAAGGGCAGCAGATTTTCCTCCCTTAAGGACATTAATGAACCAGATGGATTTTTCCGATGCAACATGGTTAATCGGTCATTACAATGCAGGTACACTTGAATTTTAGTATTGGCGTAAAATGTTTTTGTTTTCGCACAATTGTGAATTTCTAGTAAAAATTCAGAGGCAGATCCAGTCTGACTCAACTGAGCAGTGGAGTGACGCTCTCAGAGGGAGAGTCTAATACCAATTCAGTCTGAAGCACTTAGAGAGGAACTTCAGCACAGTGTCAAAACAGATTTAAAAAGTACTTGAGGCAATTTCCATGTACCTGAATACATTTAAAACTGCTATTAATGTGTTTACAGAATGCCACTACACTCTACCTAAAAATCAGATGGAAGAAGAGAGCAAAACAGTCAGAAACTTAGTGAGTGAATTGTAACCAAGATCAAGGCCCTGGTTTAATTTTAAAATCAATGGAACAGGTGATGCCTCGTACTGAGTAAGAAAGTCCCACAGGCAAGTTCCCACCCCTTTCAAATTCAGCGGGAAATAAAATCATACAGTTCCAAGGTCACATGCCGAGACCAGTTGCCAGGGCAGCGGTTTTACTACTGGGAGAACATAGAACATAGAACACTACAGCACAAACAGGCCCTTCGGCCCACGAGTTGCGCCGATCACATCAACACCTACCAATCTATAGACCTATCTATAACCCCCAATCCCATTAAATTCTATATGCTCATCCAGAAGTCTTTTAAAAGACCCCAGCGAGTTCGCCTCCAGCAGACTTGGCGAGTCTGCTCAAGAGGACATCCTTAAGGGTAACAAACTTACACTTTGGGGGCTCTTAATGGTCCAATGCGCACACCACTTGGTTCTCCAGTCTCCTTCTCTTACTCACCCCGGTGTCTGAACTGCCCTCCCTCTCCAGAATCTGATCCCTTGCCAGACTTTTACTTACTTGAGGACCTCTGAAACTGGAGCTGCTGGCTAAGCTTCAGTCATTCTTCACTACTGGAACTTTGCATCGTAAAACTTCCTCTTTCTTGTCCCTGTTTTCCAACTCTTCTGCTTCTGCTGAAGTCCTTGAAATGCTTTAGTAACCAAGAGGACTACAACTATTGGCACCTGTGAAATAGCCAAACAGGGAAGCAAAATCACGTGAGGACCTTGCCTGCCTGTATCAATTTTCAGGCAGACTTTTAAAGAGGCATTCAGTACTTTAGTCCACAGCCGTTTAAATATGTCACTTGGAATGGTATACCTGTGGTAGGTAGGAGACCAATTTTATGTCAAGAAAAGGGAGGAAAACACAGGGCACATGTGAGTGCCATTTTGTCCAGGGATTCAGGTCTAACTGGTGAATCGTGGAATTATAGAATCATACAGTGCAGAAGAGGCCGTTTGGCCCATTGGGTCCGCACTGACACATTAGAAACACCTGAATTCCTACCTAATCCCATCTGCCAGCACTTGGCCCATAGCTCTGAATGTTATGATGTGCCAAGTGCACATCCACATACTTTTTAAAGGATGTGAGGCAACCCATTTCTATCACCCTCCCAGGCAGCACATTCCAAACCATCACCACCCTCTGGTTAAAAAACACTTTCTCACATCCCCCCTAAACCTCCTGCCCCTCACCTTGAACCTATATCCCCTCGTGACTGACCCTTCAACTAAGGGAAATAGTCGCGCCTTATCCACTCTATTCATATCCCTCATAATCTTGTGCACCTCGATCAAGCCACCCCTCGGTCTTCTCTGTTCCAACAAAAACAACCCAAGTTTATCCAACCTCTCTTCATAACTTGAATGTTTCATCCCAGGTAGCATCCTGGTGAATCTCCTCTGCACCACCAACAACTCCCCCCCCTTTTTCGTGCCCTACCATCATTGAATACTTCCTTGTCAAATTACTCCTTCCAAAGTGTATCACCTCACACTATTCAGGGTTAAATTCCATCTGTCACTTATCTACCCATTTGACCATTCTGTCTATATCTGTTTGTAGCCAAAGACACAATACTTCACTATTAATCACCCAGCCAATCTTTGTGTCATCTACAAACTTACTAACCCTACACCCCACATAGTCAATTATGTCATTAATATAAATGACAAATAAAAAGGGGCCCAAACAGAGATCCCTGTGGTGCACCACTGGGCACTGTCTTCCGGTCAATAAAGGAACCTTCTGTGATTACCCACTGTCTCCTACAACTGAGCCACTTTTGAATCCACTTTATCAAATTACCGGATATCCAATATGAATTTACCTTCTTTACAAGCCTCCCGTATGGGACCTTGTCAAAAGCAATGCTGAAATCCACATAAACTACATCGACTGCACTACCCTTATCTACACACCTGGTTAGTTCAAATCAAAATTCAATCAAATTTGTTAGGCATGATCTCTCTCTGAGGAAGCCATGCTGACTATCCCTGATCAAGCTTTGCCTCTCCAAGTGGGGATAGATGGTCTCCTTCAGAAGTTTCTCCAGTAGATTCCCTAACACTGACGTGAAACTCACTGGTCTGTAGTTCCCTGGTTTATCTCTACAACCCTTCTTAAATAGCAAAACCACATTAGCTGTCCTCCAGTCATCTGGCACTTTCCCATGGCCAGAGAAGAATGGAAAATTTGGTTCAGAGCACTGCAATCTCTTCCCTTGCCTCTGAGGCACAATTCCCCTGGACCTGGAGATTTATCTACTTTTAAGGCTGCCTACATCTCCAATGCCTTGTCCTTGCCTCTGTCAATTTGCTCCAGAACCTTATAGTCTCTCTCCCTGAATTCCATACCATCGTCCTCATTCTCTTGGGTGAAGACGGATATGAAGTATTCATTCAACACTCCACAAGTATCCTCTGGCCCTATCGGCAGATTGTTCCCTTGGCCCCTAATGGGCCCTATTCTTTCCCTGGTTATCCTCTCCCCATTTATATACTTATAGAACATCTTGGGATTTTCCCTACTTTTATCAGCCAGAGCTTTCTAATATCACCTCTTCGCTTTCGTAATTGCTTTCTTAAGCTCCACTCTGCACTTTCTATACCTCACTAATTCCGCCATTGATTTGTTCCCCTGTACTTTTTAAAAGCCTTTCTTTTCCTTCTCGTTGCATCCTGGATATCTCTGGTCATCCATGATTCTCTGGGTTTGTCCTTCCTGCGTATCTTCCTGGAGGGAACATGTTGGGCTTGCACACTCCCCCATTTCCTTTTAAATTCCCCCTACTGCTTTACTGTAGATTTTCCCATTAGTAGCTGTTCCCAGTCGACCTTGTCCAGATCCTGGCTTATTTTACTAAAATGCACTCTCCCCAGTCCAAAATTTCATTTTACACCTTGTCTATTTCCTTGTCCATAACAAGCTTAAATTGTACCATGTTGTGATTGCTATTACTAAAAGGCACCCCCACCCCATCACCTCAACCACCTGCCTGGCTTCATTCCCCGGAATCAGGTCCAGCACAGCTCCCTCCCCTGTTCAACCCTCCATATATTAATTTAAAAAGCTCTTTTGTACACTTTTTAAGAAATCTACTCCATCCAGGCCATTAAAACAAAGCATATCCTAGTTAATATTGGGAAAGTTGAACTCACCAAATATAATTACCCTGTTGTTATACAAATCGAGCACATATTTGCTCCTCGATATCCCTCTGACCTTCTGGTGGTCTATCTATAATAAATACCCAACAGTGTGGCTACCTCTTTTTTATTCCTAAACTCTACCCACAAAGCTTCATTTGATGCCCCCTCCAAGATACCATCTCTCTTTACTGCAGTAATTGACCCCTTAGCTAATAATGCAGTGCCTCCTCCCCTTTTACCTGCTTCCCTGTCTCACTTGAAGATTCAATAACCAGCATGTCGAGTTGCCAACCGCGTCCTTCCTTCAACCATGTCTCTGTGATGCCTACTATATCACACCTCCACGTGTCAATTATCGCTGTCTTACCTGCAATACTCTTGACATTAAAGTAGAAGCCATTCAGCCTGGCCAACTCCCTTTAAACTTAATACAGCTGCACTTCCTCTGGCTTGTTTGTTTTCTTGTATTATGCTGTGTCCTTATTCTGCTAACAGCCTGTATCCCCTCCCTCTGCCAATTAGTTTAAACTCCTCCCAACAACACTAGCAAAACATTCCGCAAGGATGTTAGTCCCATTCTGGTTCAGGCATAGGCCATCCCAGTTGTAGAGGTCCCACCTTCCCAGAAATGGTCCCAGTGATCCAGGAATCTAAAACCCTCCCTCCTGCACCAAGTCTTAAAAATGTGCATTCCTCTATCCTCCTATTTCTGTGCTCACTAGTATGTGACACTGGGAGTAGTCCACAGATTACAGCCCGAGAGGTCTTGCTTTTTAGTCTACTGCCCAACTCCCTGAAGTCTTGATGCAAGACCTCATCCTGCTTTCTATCTATGTCATTGGTACCAACATATACCATAACCTCTGCCTTATCACCCTTCAGAATGCCCTGCAGTCGTTCAATGACATCCCAGACCCTAGTACCAGGAAGGCAATAAACTTCCTGTAGTCGTGTTGACCACCACAATAGCACCTATCTGTAACCCTTACTATAGGTGGTCCTTCAAGTGGCCACAGGAGGTCTGTCCATAAAAGGTGCATTTTAAAACATAGATTTGTGAGGAAAAGAGGGGCAGGCTTGAAGCGCTGTAGAATGTATCCAGTCAGTGTGTGGGGATTCCCCCATTGCAGCATCTGCTCGGCTCTCCCCAGCAGGCATTACCTTATATCCAGCTGCACGCTGTACTTGGCCATTTACCCACTGTGGAAAATGGGTGCCCACAGTAGAACACCCACTTGCTGCCCACAGTTCACCATAACAATGTTGATAATGCCTGAACCTGAAATGAGTTCAGGATCCAAACTGCTGCTATGCTGGGAGCCAATATAGAGGAGGCGATGACTTAGTGGTACTATCGCTAGGTCATTAATCTAGAAACTTAGCTCGTGTTCTGGGGATCCAGATTCGAATCCCACCATGGCAAATGGTGAAATTTGAATTCAATAAAAAATATCTAGAATTAAAATCTACTGATGACCATGAAACCATTGTCAATTCATTAATGTCCTTTAGGGAAGGAGATCTGGCATCAGAAGTATATGTGATTCCAGAGCCACAGCAATGTGGTTGACTTTCAACTGCCCTTGGGCAACTCGGGATGAGCAACAAATGCTGGCCCAACCAGCGGCACCCATGTCCCACGAATTAATAAAAACAAAACGATTTTTTAAAATAGCACTCATTGGCATCCATGCGAGAAATCTTCACCATTATTTCATTCTTCGATCCACAGGTGCTATGCAACAAATTTGACCAAATTGTGACTGAAAATAAAGCTAATGGGGTGGTGGTGGGGGGGGGAGGGGGGGGGGGGGGGGGGGCGGTGTGGGCGGGGGGGGTGTAGGCAGTGAAATTGGTCCTCGGCCACAGAACAAAGTGAATGGACAGCTAAAGTAGAAGAAAATAATGTGAAAGAAACAATTTCATCCCCACACCACTGCTTTGGTTTTCCTCTAACTCTGTGTGGGTGAATCAAGAGATTAATTAGGCCCCAAATGGCAGTAGTTCTGCCACTAAGTTGGTCTTTTGTCAAAGATCATATTTATCGTTCTACCTCTTTTACAAACCATCTTTTCACAGGCGAACAGATTTGATTGTCCAGCTCTTAATTGGAACAATTTTTATTGCCATTATTCATTCTCCTTCTGGCTATTTGTGGATCGATATTCAGTTATAGAGTGGAGCAAGATTCCACATCATTTATGTTGGCCTTGGGAACATTAATTCAAAAAGTCTGGAAAATGCTCCAAATTGCAGACCACCGTACCTTTGATTGTTTTAACCTTTTCACAAGGTCCTCATAAAAATAAATAAACCAAACTTTTGTGTCAAATGATCAGCCGTTCACTAATTATACAGCTCCATAAAAATATTTAGTAAGGATCAAGCCTCATTTGGCAAGAAATATTTCCATTCTGAAAAGATAGCACATGTTTAATGAGTTTTTTTAATAGGAGGATAAACAACCAAGGAACACAAGGCCCAAAACCAATAAATTCAGAGACACATAAGTCATGAAGGGACATCAAGAGTATCATCAAATGTCTGAGTGACAGTGAGGTTGGCTTCAACCCTTAAATCGGTGATACCAGATACTGTAGTAAGGATACAGGATGGCCAGAATTTTACCGGACCACCTGCCAAGGGAATCAGAGTGGGCAACAGGCAGACCGTTGACCTCGGACTGGATTTTAGTTTCAGGACAATCGAGGCTATAAAATCCCACCCGATTTCTTGGACAGGGCATTGAATTAAGTTTTCTGGTTGGAGCCTAGGAATAAAAAGGGGGCAGCCACATTGCTAGGTGTTTATTATAGACCCCTCCAAATAGTCGGTGAGAAATTGAGGAGCACAATTCACAGAAGTGTGTAAAAATCAGTAACAATCTTAAAGGGTGACACAGTGGTTAGCACTGCTGCCTCACAGTGCCGGGGAACTATATTCGATTCCCTGCTTTGGTCACTGTCTATGCAGAGTCTGCACATTCTACCTGTGTCTGCCTGAGTTTCCTCTGGGTGCTCCAGTTTCCCCCCACAGTCCAAAGATGTACTGGTGCATTGGCCATGATAAACTGTCCCTCAGTGTACCCGAACAGGCATCAGAGTATGATGACAAGGGGATTTTCACGATAACTTCATGGCCATGTTTATGTAAGCCCACTTGCGACAATAATATATAAACTTAAACAATAGGCTAATTATATTAGGTGATTTCAACTTTCCCAACATTAACTGACATAAACATTAAGGGCTTGGATGGAGAGGATTTCTTGAAATGTGTACAAGAGAACTTTTTAGGTCAATATGAAGAGGATCCAACAATGGAGGGAGATGTGCTGGGCCTAATTCTGGGGAATGAAACTAGACAAGAATTTGAGGTAGTGGCGGGGGAGCATTTTAGTGATAGCGATCACAACATGGTACAATTTAAGCCTGTTATGAACAACGAAATAGACAAGTTACAAAAAAAAGTTTTGGATTAGAGAAGACCAGCTTTTATAAAATAAGGGAAGAACTGGCCAAAGTAGGCTGTGTACAGTTACTTGTGGAGAAATCTATAGAAAAGAAGTAAGGAATATTTAAAAAGTAAATGGTGAGAGTACAGTCCCAACTTGTTCCCTCTAGAGTGATAGGTAGGAGTAACAAGCCCAAAGAACCATGAATTACCAGAGATAGTCAGAATACAATGAGAAGGAAAAAAGAGGCCTTCAGCATACACAAGGGGAGCAAATCAGCAGCTACGTTAGTAGAAAACAGAAAGTGCAGGGTTGAGCTTAAGAAAACAATTAGGAGAGTAAAGATAGGACAAGAGAAAGTTCTGGCTAGTATAAGTAGGGAAAATCCCAAGATATTCTTTTAGTATATCACCAGGGGAAAAGTAGGCCCCATTCGGGACCAAGGGAGCAATCCAGGATGGAGCCAGCGGACATTAGTAGAGTGTTGAATGAATACTTCACTTTCGCCTTCACCCAAGAGCATGAGAATGAAGGTATGGAACTCAAGGAGAGGGACTGAGGTTCTTGAGCAAATTGACATCAGGAGTGACAAGTATTGGAGATGTTGGCAGGCTTATAAGTGGACAAGTCTCCAGGTCTGGATGAATTCTGTCCCAGGCTGCTGTAGGAGGCAAAGGGGGAGATTGCAGGAGCACTGAGGCAAATTGTTAATTCCTCTCTTGCCATGGGAGCGGGGCCAGATGACTGGAGAACCGCTAATGCAGTTGCACTATTTAAGAAGAGTCGTAGAGATAAGCCAAGGAACCACAGACCACAGTGAGTCTCATTTCGGTGGCAGGGAAAATATTGGAGAAAATTCTGAAGGAGGAAATCTATCTCCACTTGAAGAGGCAAGGCTTCACCAGGGATAGTCAGCATGACTTTGTCCGAGAGAGGTCATGCCTAACAAATTCGATTGAATTTTTTGAGGACATGACCAGGTATGCAGATGATCGTAGTGCAGTTGATGTAGTTAAATGAATTTCAGCAAAGCCTTTGACAAGGTCCCACATGGGAGACTTGTAAAGGAGGCACATGGGATATAGAGTAATTTGGTAAGGTGAATTCAAAATTGGCTTAGTTGCAGGAGACAGAAGGTGATGACAGTAGGTTGCTTCAATGACTGGAAGCCAGTGTCCAGTGGCATACCACAGGGATCTGTGCTGGATCCCCAGTTATTCATCACTTATATAAATGACATGGATAATTATGTAAGGGTACTCCAATCATTTAAATTTCCACTTTGATAAGCTAGGAGGGAGAAGTGTATAAGGTAAATGGGTGAGGGAGGTGGGAGGTGTGGTGTTGGGTATTTGTGGCTGGAGGATGAAGATCGAGGGGGCCAGCCAGGACAGCGGGAGGTTTGGGGGGCGGGGGGAGGTGGTGAGGTCGGATGGTTGATGGATGTTGGTGTGGGGTCCAGTGTGGGGGGATTGGGGGTTAGTGGGTCATTAGTATAGCTACCCATGAGTTAGAACTGGTTTCAATCCTTCTAACATTTCCTCGGCGATTATTCTGGTAAGTGAGGTGCAACTCTCACATTAAATCAAAGGGTTCCAAACACAGGCCATTTGCCAATCAGAAGTTAAAATGATCTGAGTAATTCTGTCCAATCCTTGTATGGCGACTTCTAAGGAGGCCTCCGGCACACCTTCTGGGGCACCTCCAGAATACCACCCTTCAGGGAAGAGAAGCTCTGGGCTATAATAAAACATAGAACATAGAACAGTACAGCACAGTACAGGCCCTTCGGCCCTCGATGTTGTGCCGAGCTATGTCCAAACCCAAGATCAAGCTATCCCAAACCCTACCATTTTGGTGTGCTCCATGTGCCTATCCAATAACCACTTGAAAGTTCCTAGAGTGTCCGACTCCACTATCACAGCCGGCAGCGCATTCCACACTCCAACCACTCTCTGAGTAAAGAATCTACCTCGGACATCCCTCCTGTATCTCCCATCACGAACCTTATACTTATGTCCCCTAGTAACAGCTACATCCACCCGAGGAAATAGTCTCTGCACGCCCACTCTATCTATCCCCCTCAACATCTTATAAACCTCTATTAAGTCGTCTCTCATTCTCCTCCGCTCTAAAGAGAAAGGCCCCAGCTCCCTCAACCTTTCCTCATAAGACCTAGCCTCCAAACCAGGCAGCATCCTGGTAAATCTCCTCTGCACTCTGTCCAATGTTTCTATATCCTTCTGATAGTGAGGTGACCAGAGCTGCACACAATATTCCAAATGTCATGCATAGTTGCAGCATAATCCCATGGCTCTTAAACTCAAAGCCCCTGTTAATAAATGCTAATGCACTATAAGCCTTCTTCACGGCTCTATCCACTTGAGTGGCAACCTTTAGAGATCTGTGGATATGAACCCCAAAATCTCTCTGCTCCTCCACATTCCTTAGAACCCTCATTGACCCTGTAATCCTCATTCAAGTTTGAAGGTAAGAACATAAGAAATAGGAGCAGGAGTAGGCCATCTAGCCCCTCGAGCCTGCCCCGCCATTCAATAAGATCATGGCTGATCTGTCGTGTCTCAGTTCCACATTCCCGCCCTCTCCCCATAACCCTTAATCCCCTTGCCTATCAAAAACCCATCAACCCACGTCTTAAATATATTTAGCGAGGTAGCCTCCACCACTTCAACGGGCAGAGAATTCCAGAGATTCACCACCCTTTGAGTGAAGAACTTCCTCCTCAACTCCGTTCTAAACCTCCCCCCCCCCTTTATCCTGAGGCTGTGCCCCCTAGTCCTACTGTCCTTTCTGAGCGGGAAGAGTCTCTCCACCTCTATCCTATCCATCCCATTCATCATCTTATACGTCTCAATGAGATCTCCCCTCATTCTTCTAAACTCTAACGAGTACAGCCTAGTTTATTCAGCCTCTCCTCATAGCTCAACCCCCTCAACTCCGGTATCAGCCTAGTAAACCTCCTCTGCACTCCCTCCAAGGCCAAAATATCCTTGCGTAAGTGCGGCGACCAAAACTGCACACAGTACTCCAGCTGCGGCCTCACCAGTGCCCTATACAGCTGCAGCAAGACCTCCCTACTTTTATATTCAATCCCACTCACTATGAAGGCCAGCATCCCATTTGCCTTCCTGACCACCTGCTGCACCTGCAAGCTGGGTTTTTGCGACTCATGCACAAGGACCCTGAGGTCCCTCTGCACCGTCGCATGCTGCAGTTTTTCGCCATGTAAGTAATAGTCCTTCCTACCATTATTCCTACCAAAGTGGACAACCTCACACTTGCCAACATTAAATTCCATTCGCCAGTTCCTGGCCCATTCGCCCAGCCTATCTAGATCCTTCTGCAGACTCTCCACACCCTCCGCACAATTTGCCATTCCACCAATCTTGTTGTCATCATCAAATTTCGACACCATACACTCGGCTCCCTCCTCCAGATCACCTATATAAATGGTAAATAGCTGAGGCCCCAGCACCGACCCCTAGGGCACTCCACTAGCCACCAACCACCAATCCGAATAGCACCCATTGACCCCCACTCTCTGCCTCCTATTTGACAGCCAATCCTCTATCCACGCTAACACCCTACCCCCAACTCCATGCCCCCTGATCTTCTGTAATAACCTCTTGTGAGGCACCTTATCAAACGCCTTCTGAAAATCAAGAAACACCACATCCACCGGCTCTCCTCTATTCACCGCCCTAGACACATCCTCATAGAACTCCAATAAATTCGTCAGACACAACTTCCCCTTAACGAAACCATGCTGCGTCTGCTCTATCAAACAATTCTCCTCAAGATGCCTCGCTATTTTCTCCATGATCACGGATTCTAACATTTTACCTACAACAGACGTTAAACTAACCGGCCTATAATTCCCTGCCTTTTGCCTGCCACCCTTCTTAAACAACGGCGTAACATTAACCGTTTTCCAATCTTCCGGCACTTGCCCGGAATCCAGCGACGTTTGGAAAATAATCACCAAGGCATCCACTATCACCTCCGCCATTTCTTTCAGAACCCTCGGATGCATTCCATCCGGTCCTGGGGACTTGTCCACAATCAGTCCCTCCAGTCTGTCGAGCACTGCCTCTCTAGTATCAATAATGTCATTCAGGCCCTCCACTCCTACCATCTTACCATCGCTAACACCCGGCAAATTATTCACGTCCTCCTCTGTGAAGACCAAAACAAACAAGTTATTCAAGGCCTCTGCCATTTCCCCATCCCCTACCACTAAGTCCCCCCTCTCATCCTCTAAGGGTCCAACGTTCACCCTAGCCAGCCTCTTCCTTTTTATATATTTATAAAAACTCTTGCTATCCTTTTTTATATTAAGCGCTAGCCTAGCTTCATAGTTTATCCTACCCTTCTTTATCAACTTCTTTGTCATTCTTTGTTGACATTTAAACCTCTCCCAATCCTCTTCTCGCCCACTACTCTTAGCTACTCTAAACATATCTACCAAAATGAATCACCTCGCACTTATCAGGGTTAAACTCCATCTGCAACTTTTCTGCCCAGCTCTGCATCCTATCAATGTCTCTTTGTAGCCTACAAGAGCCCTCCACCTCATCCACTACTCCACCAATCTTGGTGTCATCAGCAAATTTACTAACCCACCCTTCAAACCCCTCTTCCAAGTCATTGATAAAAATCACAAATAGCAGAGGACCCAGCACTGATCCCTGTGGTACACTGTTAGTAACTGGCCTCCAGCCTGAAAATTTTCCCTCTACCACCACTCTCTGTCTTCTATGAGACAGCCAGTTACTTATCCAATCAGCCAAATTTCCTTTTATCCCACACCTCCTTACTTTCTTCATGAGCCTACCATGGGTAACCTTATCAAACACCTTACTAAAATCCATGTATACAACATCAACTGCTCTACCTTCATCTACACACTTAGTTACCTCCTCAAAGAATTCAATCAAATTTGTGAGGCAGGACTTACCCCTCACGAAACCGTGCTGACTATCCCGGACTAAACTGCATCTTTCCAAATGGTCATAAATCCTATCTCTCATCTTTCCATTAACTTACCAACCAATGAAGTAAGACTAACTGGCCTATAATTACCTGGGTCATTCCTATTTCCTTTCTTGAAGAGAGGAACAACATTCGCCACCCTCCAGTCCTCTCGCACAATCCCCGTGGACAGTGAGGACCCAAAGACGAAAGCTAAAGGCTCTGCAATTATGTCTGTCAATGGCCCATCTGGCCTCTACCTGCACCCAACCCTATTCCCTCCCCCTGCCACCATGCATAAAGCCATTCTTGCAGTTCATCTTCAACCCTGACCTAAATTCTGCCCAAATTTATCACGTCTGATTCCTCCTCAATTGTTATCTCTGCTGTTCAATTTTGCCATTTGAATCTCTTTAACACATTCTGTTCAAGAGACGTAGGTATTCTGTTTGAACACTGCTGAGTTACAGTGGATCACTGACCAAATGTTCCAGCGGTTATATTTAGTTTGCGTTTTAGTTTAGGAGAGTTGGATTTCTCAAGAAAGATCTAATTTGCTTAAGGCAAATGCCCCATTGTTCGTTGGAGAGGGAACAGAATCTTGAAGAAGCATCACTGCTTACAATGGCTTGTTGTGATATATTCTTCTTGCAAGAACAAAATAATGTTATTGTGCAAGCTGCTTACAGTTGGAAAGCTATTGCAATAACTTTACAAAGGCATTAAAAATCCCTTCAAGCTGCAATGTCTTTACAATTGACAGTGGCATTGACCTTGGAATGTCAGCTGCTCCTGTTCCTCAATCAATCATAGGATCAGGAGCTAATATTACAGAATTGACGATGCCAAGAGTTATAAATGTAGGTGCGTGTGACAGGTAACAAAATAAAGAAGCCTTCAAGAATCACATCTTGGCATTGTTATTTAAATTCACCCTTACCTCTTGTCACGAGACTAGAATGGTCAATATTTCATCAATACATCTGCAGGAACAAAGTATGCCATTCAGAAGGGCAAGAAGGAAAAGAAGTGATTAAAAGTTGGGCACGTGTCCCGGTGCCACTGAACGTGTTACGTACGGGTAGACACAGGATTGGTGTGCCAGACAGAGGCTGTTACAGAAAGACATGGACAGATAGAACATTAATGTGCACCACATTCACTGGCCTAGAGAAATTGAGAGGAGGGAAAAAGGGGCACACGAGCATTTCTATTTCAGAATTTGAAAACTATTACAGGCTGTTTCAGGTATCCATGGGCAACGTTTCTACAAAAGAGACATAGATCAGTGTCAGAGCCTGGAGGATATAATCTTCGACTGCCAGCCACCCATTCACACCTGATATCCTGCAGTTGAATATCCAGGAGCTGTGGGGGAGGGATGGGAGGGTTGGGAGGGGTGGGCTGTGAGGGTGGAACCTCAGCCCTATAAATAGGCAAACTGTCTGCACACTTGCCTCTGGGCAAATAGGGATCCAGTGAGTGTTGGAGGGCTTGTGCTTTTCAGAGACAAATGGGGGGAATATGCACCTCATGGTCTAATCATTGGTTCTGAAATAGACGACTGGAAGTTGCTGAAGCAAGGACTGAGAAAAACTGTTAGTTTATGTTCTTGCGAAGGCCAGGACAAACCCAAAAGCAAGCTCCAGTCCTGCGCATCTGCAATCAGATTTGCCAGCTCTAGCCAGCTGTGTAACAAGGTTTAAGTCCAACCGATTTGTTTGATAGTAAACTCACAACCTCGAGCTTTTGAGGTTGTGAGTTTACTATTAAATAAATCAGTTGGACTTAAACCTGGTGTTGTCAGACTTCTTGCTGTGTTTACCCCAGTCCAACGCCGGCATCTCCACATCACAGCTGTATAACAACCCAGGGAATGGATACTCGATGACAAGTGCTATGCATTTTGCATAGAAACATGGACTATCTATAAAACTGGAAGAAGCCATTTATACACTCTTAGTCCGCTTTGCAACATTTGGTCTGTCACCCTGTAGATTATGGAACTTCAGGCATATATCCAAGTCTTTTTTAAATGAATTCCTGCCAGTACCACCCTGTCTGACAGTAAGTCCTTGACCTTTACTGCCCTCTGAGTGAAAATATTCTCATAATTCCCACCAAATTCTTCAGCCAAAAACTCCACATTTCTGCCCCTGATTATTTACACACACACACATTACTTTAATACACAACACACGCAACATATGTAACATTCATGATACACACACATACAACACTCAATACACACCTAAAACACACATACATACAATACACACAACATGCACACACACAAGTCAACACACACAATAAATAACACACACAACACTCTATACATGCACGACACACAGAACACTTAAAACACAACACACCCACACAACACACACACGGTCACAATGGACAATAGACGCACAACTGACAACACACGCTCACAACAGATAACACACACATGTAGACAGCATATGCAACACATAACACTCAACGCACACAATATATAAAATGTACACACAACACACAATATACACA
Source organism: Carcharhinus amblyrhynchos (assembly GCF_965287045.1). Taxonomy (NCBI): domain Eukaryota; kingdom Metazoa; phylum Chordata; class Chondrichthyes; order Carcharhiniformes; family Carcharhinidae; genus Carcharhinus; species Carcharhinus amblyrhynchos. Next base: position 27,720,010 of record NC_137337.1, read on the forward strand.
CAACATGCAGCATGCACACAACACACACACACACGTACAATGGAAATGTGCTAGAGGAGGTCATTGGCATACGGAAAACAAAGCATGCACTGCATTTAGCTGAAGTCGATATCTCAGCTTGGGCTCACTGGAATGTCACAGCCACAAGCCATCTTGCAAATGGGCCCGGGCTCCACAATGATGGCCAGACAACCGTGGGGTTTTTTTTATTTTTCCCCATGCTGAAAAGAATGAGCTGTTTTCAGGGCCTATCAAAATTTACCCCCTTTGAATCACAATTGCAGGTTATTACTGCCAGAGGAGTTTCCTAAAACTTCTAAACATCTGAAACTCAGCTTATTATCTCCACTTCCCTCTTACAGGTCATTTCTGAAGCGATTATGCAGTCCATTCACAGTCGCATTCAAACTAACGAGAGGTCTTGTAAGTACTTATCACACATTATTGTTGAGGATTGAATGCGTTGAACTGGACTATGACAGAAAGCTAAATGTTGCTTTTAATTGTACTCAGGAGACCTCTCTGGTCCAAGCACAGCTTCCCTCCAAAGATGATGAAACACTTGCACAAAGTAAGTGCCAGTGTCTTGGAGCAAGAGTACAAGTTAATATACAAATGGCAGATTAAATGCTGGAAAATAAATTGTACCAATGTTGAACACTATTTTTCTTCTGAATCCCAATTTGCATTAGTAGATAAATGAATGTAATGGAATAATTCCTGTCTCCCTGGTGAAGGCCTTACTTTGACGTGACACACTAAAGAGAACATTGACTATTTTTCTCCCATGTCACGCCATCTATTTTGGCACTGAGTGCATTTTCTGGTCACGTGCAAGGCAATCCTCTTTGACAAACATTTGAACCTATGTCAGCAGTACGCATCACTACTGAACAGGGGAACAAACAAAGTCGAAGGACAAAAAGAATAAGGCAAGCCATTCATTCTGAAAGGAATGGAAATAAAGGATGACACTTTTTTTTGCGGCTGTCACAGCTGCACTACTTTCTGCCGGGCGACACCAGCTAAACAATTAGCCTTCTGTCTGGCTTCCTTCTGAATTCATACAGCAATTTGTTATAATGAATGGATTCAATTAAAATGGAAATATATTAAAAATAACTGCCTGCTGCATAACCATAGACATGGAAATAGTGAGATACAAGCTGTTGTGACAGATTACATGCTGACTTTGACAAAAATGAATAGAAAGGTCACCATACTGTGTTCATACCAATTTATTTTTAATATAGCAGTGGCCACGTATATTGTAATCTACTTTATGAAATTATTGATATTTATAAATTGTATCAATGCATTGTGCTTCAAATAATAAGGGAAATTGGGTTTGGCTGAGTAAGGATGTTCTGATTCAGCACTCCGATGTAAGGGGGGGAATCACAGTACCCGAGATGTATAGACACCGCAGCCAAATTTCTCACAGGTTCTGCGCCTCTGTGAGATGTTTGTGCTCCCCGTAAGAGCCATCCTCGCTCAACTCTGACACCAGCCCGACCACAACTGCAACCGCAGGGCAGGATGAGGACCACGTTGCCAGTGGCTGTAAAGGTGAGGGTGGCAATAAGGTCCTCATCTGCCTCATCCCAGGCTGAAATTGGCTATGTTTGCAGCGTGGTGCAGTTTTCTGCCCGCTGCTTTGAAAAGGAGAGAGTCTATTCACAGAGAGTTAACTATATTTCACTCTCTCTTTCCAAAGAGAAGCAGACAGAGAGAGAATATGCAGCTTTAATAGGATTACAGCCTGCACCCACCCCCCCCCCCAACCTACCACCCTCCCCGCCCAACATTGTGCAGAGCGTCACTGACTGCAGGCACACACGTTTTGCATGTCAACTCTGTTCCATACCAAAACTGAGAGGAATTCCACTCCATTAACATTCAGCTGATGTGTGACCATCAGCAGTGAATCGCGCAGGTCAATGCCTGGCATCCTGGCAGCAGGCATGACGCGTTCATTCCATACCAGCTGTATTTGAGTCATAACAGCAAATCCCAGGGTGGCAATTGGACGACAAGGCTGACCACTTGACTCATGCACGCAATTCCTGCATACGTGCACGGAACAATTCACATGAAGTGAGATGGAGTGCGCTAAAACATTGCTTCCACTGACTGGCTGACCTTGCAGAAGCTCGACAGTACTGGGCAGAGCAGCTGGTCAAATTGATCGTGGGCCACAGCCACATGCTGCCCAATCATGTCATCATGAGGGGACGACTTCACAGCGGTTAGCAACCGAGAAGCAAGAACTTGAGGAGGAGGAAGAGTAGGAGGAAAAAGAAAAAGAGGAGATAGCCAGGCGTCACAGTGGCACAGTGGTTAGCGCTGCTGCCTCACAGCACCAGAGACCCGGGTTCAATTCCCAGCTTGAGTTACTGTCTGTATGGAGTCTACACTTTTCCCATGCCAGCGTGGGTTTCCTCCAGGTACCCCGGTTTCCTCCCACAGTCTGAAAGATGTGCTGGTTAGGTGCATTGGCCATGCTAAATTCTCCCTCAGTACTTGTTACAAAGCACCATTCTGCAGACCAGGGGCCACTCTTGTTTATAATATAAACATATAAGATAAGGAAATAGATAAGATAGAAGCTGTTTCCACTAGCAAGTGAAACTAGAACTAGGGGGGCATGGCCTTAAAATAAGGGGAAGCAGACTTAGGACTGAGTTGAGGGGGGATTCTTTCACCTAAACTGTTGTGAATCTGTGGAATTCCCTGCCTGGTGAAGCAGTTGAGGCTACCTCATTGAATGTTTGTAAGGCAAGGATAGATAAATTTTTGAATAGTAAAGGAATTAGGGGTTATGGTGGTTGGATAAGTGGAACAGAGTCCACGAGAAGATCAGCCACAATCTTATTGAATGGCAGAGCAGGCCCAATGGGCCAAATGGCCTACTCCTGTTCCTTATGTTGTTATGTCCCAGGGATATCTGGCACTGTCCCGCCACATGATGTTGGATATGACCACGCCATCACATAGTCACGTGACAGCCCAGTCTATAATGCTAACCTATTGGCCCAGATCTTCCATTCAGTATGAGATTGAGACGCATGTCAATTGAAAACGCATTTTCATCTTTTCTCGCTGGAACAGTCGGGACTTCCTGCTCCAGCTGCAGGGTTCAGACATCTCAGAAAGCGCCACAAGGAATTGTGGTGAGTCACAAAATCACCAAGGTCATGCCCTCTTTGATGTCAGCAGTCAAAGGAACACCCCTGGATTTGCAACAGCCTTGCAGTGTTGTAAACACTTTTCTTTGTTTCTTAAGCAACTAAGCAATGTTAAGCAGTTTCCAGGCACTATCCCAACAATTTTGAAATTTTGAAAGACTTTAAATTGCTTTTATGAGTTTGTACAACCTTTAATGCAATATAAGTAAATGCAAAAAAGTGTTGAAATTTATTTTAAAATACTAAAAATGGCGAAGTCCGTTTTACAGTTTTGTAGATGTAGCCTCGCAAAATAAGCAACAATTTCTAATCTTTTAAAAACTTGCTTTTATATGTTTGCTTTAAATTGTTTACAAGTGATTTCAAGTGCTTAGAATTGGACAGTAGTTCATGGGCTTTTGGATTCATTCCAGTTTCAAAGTTTATTAATTCTATTGAACTTAATGCTTTTTGAAGATGGACAGGTGTTCATAATTGGTTGTGTGGGTTTAAAACGCTTTCAAGTGCTTTGAACTGTTTATCCAGTGTTTAAGGGATGTTGAATTCATTCCAGTTTTTTAATGTGTTTATACTACTCAATGTCATGCTCAGGGTGGGGGCGGATGGAGGGGTTCGTGGTGGTATTGTGGTGTTGGGATGGTGGGGATATTTCACCAAGTTTACTTCGCTGGTTAGGTACATTTTGCTTTCTCTATGGTGGCACAGTCATTAGCACTGCTGCCTCACAGCGCCAGGGACCCAGGTTCGATTCCTAGCTTGGGTCACTGTCTGTTTTGAGCCTGCACACTCTCCCCATGTCCGCACGGGTTTCCTCCAGGTGCTCCGGTTTCCTCCCATACTCTGAAAGATGTGCTGGTTAGGTGCATTCGCCGTGCTAAGTTCTCCCTCAGTGTACCCGAACAGGTGCCAGAATGTGGCAACTAGGGGATTTTCATAGTAATTTCAATGCAGTGTTAATGTAAGCCAATTTGTGACATTAATAAATAAACTTAAACTTAAATCCATTCTGTGTAAGAGAAAGGTCCTTCCCCATACAGCTTCTATTGTAAATCCCTTCCAACTCCGGTCCTAATCCTATGGTTAAGAGTTCCAGGCATCTGGCATATATTTCTAGGCAGGTTCAGGTCATCTAACTAATGACTCTGACATCAGGGTCAGTTCCATTAAAACTATTACAATGTCAGAGGGATTCAGGAAGCATGGTCCTGCCTTCCAGAAGGTTAGCACTGTGCCACTGTACAAAAGCCCATAAACTGTCCAATTCTAAGCACTTGAAACCACTTGTAAACAATTCAAAGCAAACATATAAAAGCAAGTTTTTAAAAGATTAGAAATTGTTGCTTATTTTGCGAGGCTACATCTACAAAACTGTAAAACGGACTTTACCATTTTTAGTATTTTAAAATAAATTTCAAGACTTTTTTGCATTTACTTATATTTCATTAAAGGTTGTACAAACTCATAAAAGCAATTCAAAGTCTTTCAAAGTTTCAAAATTGTTGGGATTGTGCCTGGAAAATGCTTAACATTGCTTAGTTGCTTAAGCAATAAAGAAAAGCGCTCACAACACTGCAAGGCTGTGCCTCAGAGCACTAGGGACACAGGCTCGATTCCTAGCTTGGGTCACTGCCTGTGCAGAGTTTGCACATTCTCCCAGTGTCTGCATGGGTTTCCTCTGGGTGCTCCAGTTTCCACCCACATTCCAAAAGACATACTAATTAGGTGTGCATTGGCTTTACTAAATTTTCCCTCAGTATACCCGAACAAATACCAGAGTGCTAGGGGATTTTCACAGTAACTTCATAAGCCTACTTGTGACAATAATAAATAAACTTAAAAAAATCTTAAAACTGTACAAGGACACCCAAGTCTCTCTGTACATCAACATTTAAGTTTCACGCCTTTTAAGACCTAAATCTTTTCTAATTTAACTACCAAAGTGAATTGCCTCATACTTCCGCACATTATATTACAAATGCCACCTTGCTGCCCACTCACTTAATCTATCTATATCTTTTGCCCACTCACTTAACTTATCTATATATTTTTGCACCCCCTCTGCGTACTCTTCATAGCTTACATTCCCAGCTAGCTTTGCATCAACAAACCTAGATACATCACTCTTAGTTTCTTCTTCTAAGTCATTACTTTAGATTGTAAATAACTGAGGCCCCAGCACTGATCCTTGCAGGACTCCACTTGTTGCAACTCACCAGTTTGGAATTCCCCATTTATATTTACTCTTGGCTTCCTGTCCATTAACCAATCCTCCATCCTTGCTAAACTATTGTCCCCAATTCCATGAGCCCTTATCTTGCATATTAACCCTTTCTGTAGAACCTTACGGAGCGCCTTTTGGAAATTCAAGTATGCTACATCTACTGGTTCCCCTTTAATCAACCCTGCTTATCACATGTTGTATTAAAATATTTCCTTTTGCAAAATCATATTGATCCTGTTGTCTGATCATACTATAATTTTCTAAGTAAAATGATAAGACTTAATAACAGATTATTACTGCAGCGGTTCAAGAAGGCAGCTCACCACCACCTTCAGAGCATCACCTGACGAAGGGGCAAACCCCAAAAGCTAGTGGTGTTTACTACCAAATAAACCTGTTGGACTTTAACCTGGTGTTGTGAGACTTCTTATTGTGTTTACCCCAGTCCAACGCCAGCACCTCCACATCATGTCTACCCAGTTTAGCCCCAAGAGTTCCTAAGGCAGTTTGGGATGGGACAACCTTTCCTTCCTTGTCAGAAAATTATGTTGAATTAGATTCCAGATTTCTGATATCACACCTAGCTTCCAGGCTGGTAGAGTTTGCCTGAAGGTTGGTTGTGTTTTACTTATGTATTTTTCTGCAAATTTCCAGAATTGTTATCCATCAGGAAAAGTCATCCCACATTTAGGACATACTGCCATAAACCAACCCTCAAATTTCCTGGAAAGGAAGTTGCAAATTCACTAAAACAGCTTACTGTTATTGTGATGACAGAATGAAAATAGCGGATGTTGCACTAATGAGACACTTCTATTTTAAAGTTTGGTTTTAGCCCATAATGATTTGGATTCTAGCTGATGTAAAGCAGGATAACTTCAGGTTAAAGGCTTTTGTCTCTTCTCCTCTGAAAGAATGAAGGTTGTTTTTTTGTCTATTTATTTTCTTTATCAGCATTATCCACTCCTCAGAGAACCATTCCTTTCAGCAGGAAGGCTAGGCTAATGTTTAAAGTTTAAAGTTTATTTATTAGTGTCACAAGTAGGCTTACATCAACCTTGCAATGAAGTTGCTGTGAAAATACTCTAGTCGCCACACTCCAGCGCCTATTCGGGTACACTGAGGGAGAATTTAGCATGACCAATGTACCTAACCAGCACGTCTTTTGGACTGTGGGAGGAAACCGGAGCACCTAGAGGAAACCCACGCAGACACGAGGAGAACATACAGACTCCGCACAGATAGTGACCCAAGCCAGGAATCGAACCCGTGTCCTGCTGCAGTGAGGCAGCAGTGCTAACCATGCAGCCTTCCTTATACGGAACTAACTGTTGTATACTATGGCTTGCCAGCATCAGCTATTCCTTCAATATTATACGTTAGCTGATTGAATAACTTCCATGCATTTGTTTAAGAAGACTTCAAGTGGTTTCAAAGGCCAGCAGCCTTTCAAATGTGGCCTATTAAATCAGAAAGGAGAATTAGTTGAGAAGCATTATCTGTTAATAATTTCTCTTTCTAATGGGAGTTCTGCATTCAAGCCAATTATTACTTATCTGGGCATTGCAAAATCCTGGTGATAGATATTTATCCTGCTAATCCCCCTAACCTACACCTTTTGGGACACTAAGGGGCAATTTAGCATGGCCAATCCACCTAACCTGCACATCTTTGGACTGTGGGAGGAACATGGAGCACCCAGAGGAAACCCATGCAGACACAGGGAGAATGTGTAAACTCCACACTGACAGTCACCCGAGGCCAGAATTGAACAGTGCCCCTCCCCCTTCCCAAATAACAAGGAAATAACAATTTCCTTGTTATTTGGGGGTGGGGGGGTGCACGGTGGCTAACCACTGTGCCCAAACCCCCCCTCCCCCAAACAATATAAAAGTAGGGAGGTCTTGCTGCAGCTGTATAGGGCATTGGTGAGGCCGCAGCTGGAGTACTGTGTGCAGTTTTGGGCGCCGCACCTGCGCAAGGATATTTTGGCCCTGGAGGGAGTGCAGAGGAGGTTTACTAGGCTGATACCGGAGTTGAGGGGGTTGAGCTATGAGGAGAGGCTGAATAAACTAGGCTTGTACTCGTTAGAGTTTAGAAGAATGAGGGGAGATCTCATTGAGACGTATAAGATGATGAATGGGATGGATAGGATAGAGGTGGAGAGACTCTTCCCGCTCAAAAAAGACAGTAGGACTAGGGGGCACAGCCTCAAGATAAAGGGGAGGCGGTTTAGAACGGAGTTGAGGAGGAACTTCTTCACTCAAAGGGTGGTGAATCTCTGGAATTCTCTGCCCGTTGAAGTGGTGGAGGCTGCCTCGCTAAATATTTTTAAGAAGCGGGTTGATGGGTTTTTGATAAGAGAGGGGATTAAGGGTTATGGGGAGAGGGCGGGAAAGTGGAACTGAGCCACAACAGATCAGCCATGATCTTATTGAATGGCGGGGCAGGCTCGAAGGGCCAGATGGCCTACTCCTGCTCCTATTTCTTATGTTCTTATGTTCTTATGTTCAATACGGAAATAAATTCTGAGAAAGAGCCCTGCAAAGTTTGGAAGAAAGAGTGGATTTCAGTTGACGGTGGGGGCGAGGAGGGCTGGGGGAAGGGAAATCAGTTCCCAGAAAGTTCCACTGCACTTCTGGCTAAAGAAGGAAAGCAAAGGTTTGAAATTTTAAACGAACTGTATTCAATTATTTCTAACGGGACTGTTTTTCTTGCCATCATTAATTAAAGAAAATTTTACCTCCAGGAAGGCTGCATAATTGTATGCACTCAGTCTGACCACCGATTGGGATGCACTGGGAGTGGGTGAAGTGTGTGACATCCAACAGAGCAGCAGATTTAAAGAGCTCGCTAGCATCATTTTTCACATGAGAAAGCCATCAACAATATTTAATACATTCACTGTGCCCTGTAAATAGCTGCTCCAGCTGTATTGCACAGGCATGATGTACCACACACTTACACTTCAGACAGCTGGGTGTTACCTTGGACACGTTCCTATCATTTGGGAACACTTTAACCACGCACACAATCATGAGAGAACCTATATCCATCCCTGCCAGTTCCCAGGAGAAACCTCCACTGGTACAGCTCATTTATCAGGAAATGTGTCGCTTTCGAGCAGCAGTGTGTGCACTGTCCGCTCACTGACTCAGGATTCAGTTGGCAGGGGAATTATTTGAATGGCGATGTCAGAACTATTTAGAATTACGGCAATTCAATCTGCTACAGCCCCCAGGAATTTCCGAACTCGCATGAAGAAATTTACATCACAAGTAGTCAGCTCAGGATTGGTGAAGGTTGATAGAGAGGCTCACATAGGAGGACTATCTTGCACAATTGTTATCCCCCACAATGTTACCTAGGAACTGTCAACCATGAACAAAGGTCAGATGTCTATAGTACCCCCATCTCCCTCCACCAAACCCACAATGGGTTCTGAGGTAGGGGCGAGGGGTGTGCAGTCAAATTTCAAGGAAGCTATTCCCTCCAAGATCCCTCCCACTCAACCTAGTCACAATTTTGCACCAGGGCAGGTAGGGCTCCAGACAGGAAGCCCGCCCTTGCCCCAATTAAGGCTCTAATGGCCACAATTTTTAGGCTGGTGGGCAGATAATAGATGCTGGGAGGATAAAGCAAAATTGAGCTAACTTTGATTTTAGATGGGAAGAAGGGAGTGCGGGGAGTGGGGAGGAGGTGCCTCCGTCAGAATCCCCTTCGGACTGGGGAATGCACTCCACTGATGGCCAGTGACCTCTAGGCCTCCCTTCCCTCTTGATGTACCCCACGAGACCCCAAGTGCCCCCCGTGACCCCGTAGGGTGCCCCCAGTGACTTTGTGAGCTCCTCCCACTCCTCCCTCCACCCCTCTGTCCCCCTCACTCCACTACCCCCTCCTCCACCACCACCACCACCACCATTCCAATGATACTATTTTCCACAATGACGCCCCTGGCATGTATTCCTTTTCCCTCAACAAAGAATATGGTTGATCCAATTTGCCCAATTTCCTTGGATCCCATGGGCTCTTACCTTCGATATCAGCCTCCCACATGGGGCCTTGACAAAAACATTGCTAAATAAACTACTTAAAATGCATTGCCCTCATCTACACACCTGGTCACTTCTGCAAAAAATTCTATCAAGTTGGTGAGACATGACATCCTTTTAGCAAAACCATATTAACTGTTCTAGATTAATCCCCGCCTCTCCAAATGCAGATTAATCGTGTTTCTCAGAATTGCTTCCTACAGCTTCCCTACCACTGAGGTTGACTGACTGGTCTGTGGTTCTCTGGTTTATCCCTTTCTCCCTTCTTGAATAATGGTACCACATTGGTAGTCTTCCAGTCCCCCGGTACCCCTCCTGTGGCCAGAGAGTAATTAAAAATTATTGCCAGCTCCCTTGTTATTTCTTCACTTGCCTCATTCAACAACTGGAGTACATTTCATCCGGTCCTGGAGATTTACCTATTTTTAAGCCACCTCAGAACCTCCAATCTATGTTAATTTATTGAATTGCACCATAGTCCTTCTCCCTGATTTCTCTGGCCATATCATGTCACTTTCTAGTGAATACCAACACAAAGGACAGAATTTTATTGGCACACCTGCCCAGATTCCAGGGATGAGCAAGTCTCAGAGAACACCATCTTCCATTGGCCTCTGGTGGGATTATATGCACCTTCAGTAAATGTGCCAGGAAAATTCCACCCAAAGTATTCATTTAGAACCTTCCCTAATCCCTCAGCTCTCCGGTCCTCAATGGACCCTACTTTTCCCTTGTTATCCTTTTACCCTGAATGTGCTTATAAAACAATTTAGGATTTTCCCTTATTCTATCTGTCAGTTACACAAACCACTAATAATTTTCGCTTTGAATCGAAAAGTCCCCTTCAATTGAAAAACCTACGAAAAACATTTTCCTCAAAGGCATGATTTTTCATAACCTTGCAATTTTGTGTATTTATGCTACTGAAGTAGTGAAAGTTATAAATTTGGGGGATAATTATTATATATTGTCACTGTAGTAGCTAACCCCTTTAAAGGCCAAACATTGGAAGGATCACGTGACCTACTCGCTCAGTGGTTTACAACAGTCTTCAGCCAAAAGTGGATAATCTATCTGGGCCTCCTCCTGACATCCCCAATATCAGAGATGCCAGTCTTCAACCAATTCAGTTCACTCCACACGATATGAAGAAACAGCTGAATGTACTTGATACTGCAAAGACAATGGATCATAGAATCTCTACAGTGCAGGAGGAGGCTATTCGGCCTATTAAGCCTGCACCAACAACAATCTCACCCAGGCCCTATCCCCATAACTCCATGTATTTATCCTGCTAATCCCCCTAACACTAAAGGACAATTTAGCATGGCCCATCATCTTAATTCACGCATCTGTGGATTGTGGGAGGAAACTGGAGCACCCAGAGGAAACCCACGCAGACACAGGGAGAACTGCAAACTCCACACAGACAGTCACCCAAGGCCAGAACTGAACCCGGGTCCCTGGCACTACGCTAACCATTGTGCCACCATGCCAGTCCTGACAATATTTCAGCAATAATACTGAAGACTTGTGCTTCAGAACTTGACAAGCCCATAGCCAAGCTGTTTTAATACAGCTATAACCCTGTGGAAAATTGTTCAGTTACGTCATAAACACAAGAAATAGGACAAATTTAACCCAGCCAATTCCCACTCCATCAGTCTACTCTCGATCGTCAGTAAAGTGATAGAAAGGATCATCAAAGTGCTATCAAGCAGCACTTACTGAGCAGTAACCTGCTCGCAGACACTCAGCTTGGGTTCCACTAGAGTCACTCAGCTTCTGACCTCATTACGACTTTGGTTCAAGAATGGACAACAGAGCTGAACTCCAGAGGTGAGGCGAGAGTGGCTGCCCTTGACATCAAGGCACCATTTGACTGAGTAAAGGATCAAGGAGCCCTAACAAAACTGAGTCACTGGGAATCAGAGAAAAAAAAATTGTCTCTTTTATCTTGTTTACCTTCATTGCTTTCTATTTCATTCCTGGTGTTTGACAATGTGTTTACCAAAACTTGCTTTATAAGACCATAAGATAAAGAAGCAGAATTGGGCCATTCGGCCTATCGAGTCTATTCCACCATTCTATCATGGCCGATTAGTTTCTCAATGCCATTCATCCGCCTATCTCCTCATTATCTTTGAACTCTTTATCAGTCAAGAACCTATCCATCTCTGTCTTAAATACATTTAATTACCTGGCCTCTGCGGCCGTCTGTGGCAATGATTTCTATACATTCACACCCTCTAGCTGAAGAAATTCATTCAAAGCCCATGAGGGCTTTCACAGTCCTTTTGCCTTGTGCTCATGACATCTTTGTCAATCTTTGCAAGATCCCACCGATAACTGACCTTCTAAATTGCTCCACTTGCTCCACCCCCTCTTAAACAGTAGAACTTTTCTCCCTCTCTTTAATTCTGAAGAATCATACAGCCTGAAAACATCAACTCTGTTCCTCTCTCCACAGGTGCTGCCAGACAGGCTGAGTTTTTTTTAGCCTTTTCTGGTTCTATTTTACATTTGGGGTTTTAACATCAACTGGGAGTCACTTTCATCATCATTCAACAGTGAATGAGTATAGAAGATCAAGCACCATTTCTTTCAGCTGCCTGCATATCCCGACTACCCATCTGCATTTCATTTTAAAAACAGAATTTCACTTATATTTTTCTGGCACAATGCTACAAGGTTTTGCTTTTGAGATGCCAGACACCAAGCGCACTGCCAACTTTGAATTGTTAATCTAGCATAATTACAGTTTTATCTGACACACTCAAAGACCAGCAAGAGGCAGAAGCATCATAATTACAGTAATAACAGTGGGAAGAAAGGGTGAGTGGATAATGATTTTCCAGTCCATTTGGAAAAAAAAGGTATTAGTGACAAAATAGAATCAAGCCTCCCTGAAACTAAGGGCTGGATTTTACACAGTGCTGCTGTCCTCTGCTGCCAATTCCCCCACCACCATCCTCCTCCCTCCTCCATTCTTGGCCCAGTTAAAAAGTTACCCAACTTTCGATCCCAATGGTGTCTCCCGCAGCAATTTTACATTGGGAGCCCCAATCTTGGGTAGTATTGTCGGTAAATTATTAATCCAGAAACTCAGCTAACGTTCTAGGGATGCGGGTTCGAATCCCGCCACAGCAGATGGTGGAATTTGAATTCAATAACAAAATCTTGAATTAAGATTCTACTGATGACCATGAAACCATTACCGATTGTCGGAAAAACTCATCTGGTTCACTAATGTCCTTAAAGGAAGGAGATCTGTCGCCCTTACCTGGGACAGCCTATATGTGACTCCAGAGCCACTGCAATGTGATTGACTTTCAAATGCCCTCCAAGGACACTTAGGGACAGGTAATAAATGCTGGCCAGTCAGTGATGCCCGTGTCCCACGAAAATAAAGAAAGTTTGTTCCACTACTATCTCATCCATTGAAATTATCTGGTAGATGATAGACAAAAATTCAATGGAAGCTTTGATGGGGAATGAAACCACTGATACAAAGATTCTTGAGAATAACGTTAAGAGGATGGCTGGGGGGAGGTGGGGGGTGGTATTTAGCCTAATGACCTCATAAGAAAGCATAAGCACATAACAAACAGTTGTAGTAGTAAACCATTTGACTCTTTAATTCGGCATTGCCATTCCATACGCTTATGGCTGAGCTTTCCCTTCCCACCCTATTCCACAGCTTCCCAGTATCAGCAAGGGAACCATTTCCTACAAACACTCTTCACTGTTAGAGAAGTAGTATCCTGCTGTTGTTAAAGGCACAGCACACAGTGACTATCCCAACAATTACATTACAAATACTCAATATTGTGTAAATTTTCCCATGTCCAACTTTGCATTAAATCTATTTAATATGGCAACATGTTACATTCACATTAAACAAAAGCATACATAATAGAACTAGTAGCTCTTCCTCCCATTTATCTGTGAAACTGTTCTTCTGCTATCCATTGTACACTCAAGGTGACTGTGCCAACTTCTCCCAGAATGTTCCTCTGCCAGTTCTACTGCATCCAGTTTAACTCCTGTGTAACTGACTTGACCACCAACTCGCACCTCAAACCCACGACTTTCCAATTTGAACCCCCTGACCCGACTACCCCCCCCCCCAACCCCCACAATCATCCAACAATCCACCCAATGCCTTGACTACTGCTAACCTGATCTGACTAGACTCAGCCATCTGACTACAACCGGCAACATAGCCTGACTAACCCCCACCACCTGACTAGCTCCCGACTCAACTTGACCAGCCCCTCACCCATGTACCTTCTCACCCACCTGCCACACTACCCGCCTGCCACCTCACCCAGCTGCCACCCCACTGACCTACCATCTCAATTCTGGCCTCGGGTCACTGGCTGTGCGGAGTTTGCACATTCTTCCCGTGTCTGCGTGGGTTTCCTCTGGGTGCTCCGGTTTCCTCCCACACTCCAAAGGTGTGCAGGTTAGGTTGATTGGCCATGCTAGATTGACCCTAGTGTCAGGGGATTAGCAGAGTAAATGCATGAGGTTATGGGGATAGGGCTTGGGTGGGATTTTGGTCGGTGCAGTCTCGATGGGCCAAATGGCCTCCTTCTGCACTGTAGGGATGCTATGATTCTATGAATAAAGAAAACCAGTAGTGACTATTTAATGTATATGCAGAACACTTCAGGAAACTCTGAATTGGGTTTCAAAGCTGTAGAAAATACCGTAGTTAATCTCACTAGTTTCGCCTTCTGGCACACAGCTTAACCAGCAGGAGCACAAGTTGAAAATCTGAGTGCAAAGGTCATTACATCCCACAGGATTTGTCATCCATTAATTTACTTCCTGAAGCCATTCGCTGGAAATATGAACTCAGAAATAATTACCCCTGCTGCGTGATCACAATGGAAGTGCAGTGAGCAACTGCTGCAGCTGAAAGATGTCACAGCAAACAAATTCCACTCCATCCATGCTTTGGCCTCTGGGCTCTCCCATTTACAGTACTCGTTCATCAAGTACTGTTCACATTCAACAGGAATCGTGTGCTTATTTACCAAATAAAGTCAATATTTTAGATCCCAGCTGATACATCACTGCAGATGCCTCCCGGGCTTGTTGTGGTGCACTGGAACTCTAAGTAATGTTGCCTGCGCACTGCTGAAGGGTCTTTTCATTTAGAATTGATGGTCACTATATTGAGCAGCACGGTGGCGCAGTGGTTAGCACTGCTGCCTCACAGCTTCAGGGACCCGGCCTCGGGTCACTGTCTGTGTGGGGCTTGCACATTCTCCCCGTGTCTGTGTGGGTTTCTGCCAGGTTCTCCAGCTTCCTCCCACAGTCCAAAGATGTGCTGGTTAGGTAGATTGGCCATACTAAATTGCCCCTTAGCGTCAGGGAGTTTGGCAGGATAAAAACATGTGGTTACAGGGATAGGACGTGGTTGGGTTTGTTGTTGGTGCAGGCTATATGGGCTGAATGGCCTCCTTCTGCACTGTAGAGGTTCTTAGATTCTGTGGTATGTATCAAAATGCAGGAGTGAGCTCCAGAAGCCTCAACACCATCTGATTGCCAGTCCTGGAGCTCCGCCATTGTCTGAACAGTAAAGTTGAAGCCCTCAGCCATGGTCCTCGTGGACTGAGCCATGCTTCAGAGTTCTCCCATCATGGATCTGACTTCTTTCCCAGGTTTTCTGCAGCTGATGTCATCCTTGCAGTGCTGGCCTGGGTGCCATGTATTGAAGGCACCATCTCCTGTAGCTTTGGGACTGCTCCATTTGGCCTTCCAGATGCAGGAGTGTTACTGACACCCCCTCCTGTTATTCCTGGCTCTGCCTTTGCAGCTCCAGCAGTGAGGGATAAACGTGTCCAGAGGCACGGCACCTGGCTGGGTCACAGCCAAATCCAACTGTCTGATCCCTGGGACATTCCTGATGTGCATCAGAAGCAGTGTGGTGCTCATCAGGTATTGACCCAGAAAGCTGCCTGCTAGGATTGCCCACTGAAGTGTCTCTGCGATGGTGGATGGTGCGTGTGATGTCTGTGACACTTCATTGGTGTTCTCCTCTGAGATCTCCTCCGAGGTCATGTTGAGGGCGGGCGGTGGGGATTCTACTGGTGGACAGGTCAGGCTCTTCGAGTAATGTTCCTGCAAGGCAAGGAAGATGTTATTAGTACACAGCCTGGTCAAGGGTTTGGACTGCACGGAATGTTTAAATACAGCACCCCACCACCCCCTGCATCCCCCCACCCACAACCCCAGCTCCCCCCACCCCCTCACCCCTTGATTAAAGTGTTCAGGTCAGGCGGGCCAATCAGATGCTTAGCCCCTCAGGCGTGACATTTTACATGTCGGGAAAAACCACTTTTCTTAGTTCCTGAAAATTGCGATCCGGATCTGGATTGCACTGCCGGAGCCGGCAGGAATTGCACCGATTTTCAGACCGGAAATTGCACTCTGCCATCTTCTCGGAAAATTCCGTCCAATGTCTCGAGTCCAAATGACTCTTCCCCAAACCTAAAATAAACACAATAACTAATGGAGAGGGTCAAAGATTGCCTTTGTCATGTGTTTAGTCATCTAGGTGAACGTGCAATAGCTGCTCACTTTTCTCTCGCAGACCCCTCTCACTCTCAGCACAGACCCCCCTCACTCTCAGCACAGACCCCCCTCACTCTCAGCACAGACCCCCCTCACTCTCAGCACAGACCCCCCTCACTCTCAGCACAGACCCCCCTCACTCTCAGCACAGACCCCCCTCACTCTCAGCACAGACCCCCCTCACTCTCAGCACAGGCCCCCCTCACTCTCAGCACAGACCCCCCTCACTCTCAGCACAGACCCCCCTCACTCTCAGCACAGACCCCCCTCACTCTCAGCACAGACCCCCCTCACTCTCAGCACAGACCCCCCTCACTCTCAGCACAGACCCCCCTCACTCTCAGCACAGGCCCCCCTCACTCTCAGCACAGACCCCCCTCACTCTCAGCATAGGCCCCCCTCACTCTCAGCACAGGCCCCCCTCACTCTCAGCACAGATTCTCCTCACTCTCAGCACAGACCCCCCTCACTCTCAGCACAGATTCTCCTCACTCTCAGCACAGACCCCCCTCACTATCAGCACAGACTCTCCTCACTCTCAGCACAGGTTTCTCCCCCGCCCCACCTCACTCTCAGCACAGATCCACTCCTGCTCCTTCCCTGTGGGCTTTCTTCTCAAAAGGAGTCAGGAACCTGAGCTTGGCCATCCCACTGCCTGTCTCTCACACGCAGCGGTTGTGGATGAGTTTCTCCTGCAGGAACACAAGTGGGAATGATGTGAGCTGATCACCTCATGGGTCAGATGTCGATGATACTTGGCATCTGTGGGCACTGTGATTAAGCAGGGAGGGGTTCTGATTAGGAATACCAGGAGGTGTGGGGAGGGGGAATGTTGAGGAAGTTCATGGGTGGGAGGGTAATGGGACCCTGAGAGGTGGCAGCATGTGAGACTGAGGTGACATTCTGGGGGCTGATGGCAAAGTGGAGCGCAGAGAGGAGACTAGCAAAACTTACCCTGGCAGAATGGTGTAGGTCATTCTTTTTTTTTGTTGGCATTGCACACGTGTCATCTTGTGCAGGCTGCTGGCACTAACTAGTGCTGCAACCATCTCCCAGGTGGGATTCATCACTTTGCTGGAGGGGTCTCCTTCCCTCTCCTCCATGGCATCCAGCATGAGGATGAGGTCCTCTTAGTGAATCAAGGAGTCTGTTTCCTCACAGCCATCCTCCTGACTTGAATGAAAGCAAGTGCCGTGGAACTGTTTAATTGCAGCACCCTTTGATTAAAGTGCTCAGATGACCCACAGTTGAGCAAATCAGATGATTATCCACTCGGGTGCGGAGTTTTTCATATAGTATAAAAAAATTCTTAGTGCCAGAAAATTCCAATCGGAATAGCACCGCCGGTTTTCATGTCGAAAATCGCATTCTGTCATTTTCTGCCCAATCTTTCGAGTCCAAGTAACTCTTCTCCAAACCTAAAATAATCACAACAACTAATGGAGAGGGTCAAAGATTGTCTTTCTAGTACATGGTTAGAATTCAGAACTTGCCGAGCAAATCATTGTTGAAGCAACAGTTCCTCTTGAAATGGGGCATGAGATGTTTGCTGGGAAAAGAGGAAATTTAATAGGTACGTGTGTGGCATTAGACTGAAAGATTCATGTGGAGAAAACCTCACACATCTGGGCAGCCTGGGATTAGGCAATATGCTTCTTCTGAAGGTCAGGAAATAGCACTGACATCTAAATGGTAATCTAGAGCTGCTACCACATTAATCTCGTAAAGAACCTCCTTCCTACTTTTGATCAGAACTCTCTATTCCCAATATAAATACACCTTAATATACAAATAACCCTGGATCACATGCATTGGGAGCTAGAGTTCCAGAGTATTTGCATTATGTTTTGTCTGCATAGCGCAGAATATGGTGGCACAGTGACACCATGGTTAGCACTGCTACCTCACAGCACCAGGGACCCAGGATTGGCTCACTGCCTGTGTGGAGTTTGCACGTTCTCCCCCTGGCTGCATGGGTTTCCTCCAGGTGCACTGGTTTCCTCCCACAGCCCAAAGATGTGCAGGTTAGGTGGATTGGCAATGCTAAATGACCCCTAAGTGTCAGGGGGACTAGCAAGGGTAAATGCATGGGGTTATGGGAATAGTGCCGGGGTGGGATTGTGGTCAATGCAGACTAGATGGGCCAAATGGCCTCCTTCTGCACTGTAGGATTCTTTGATTCTATGATGCCATGACATGCTGGCTAGGTGCATTGGCTGTGCTAAATTCTCACTCTGTGTGTCCGAGCAGGTGCCGGAGTGTGTCGTCTAGAGGATTTTCATGGTAACTTCATTGCAGTTTTATTGTAAATCACTTATGACATTAATAAATATAACTTTAATATTCGGATTATAACTGTTAATGACATGAATGAGAAGTGTGAGTCAACTCTGACATGACTGTCTCAGTGCTAAGGAACAGACTGTTTTCTCCCTGTGTCCCTGAAGTTGCCTCTCACCTTGTTTTTGATTTGATTTGATTTGATTTATTATTGTCACATGTATTAACATACAGTGAAAAGTATTGTTTCTTGTGCGCGATACAAGAAAAGCATACTGTTCATAGAGAAGGAAATGAGAGAGTGTAGAATGTAGTGTTACAATCATAGCTAGAGTGTAGAGAAAGATCAACTTAATGCAAGATAAGTTCATTCAAAAGTCTGACAGCAGCAGGGAAGAAGCTGTTCTTGAATTGGTTGGTACGTGACCTCAGGCTTTTGTACCTTTTTCCCAACAGAAGAAGGTGAAAGAGAGAATGTCTGGGGTGCATGGGGTCCTTAATTATGCTGGCTGCTTTTCCGAGGCAGCAGGAAATGTAGACAGAGGCAATGGATGGGAGGCTGGTTTGCGTGATGGATTGAGCTACATTCATGACCTTTTGTAGTTTCTTGCTGTCTTGGGCAGAGCAGGAACCATACCAAGCTGTGATACAACCAGAAAGAATGCTTTCTATGGTGCAACTGTAAACATTAGTGGAGCTGTAACTGGCATGCCAAATTTCCTTAGTCTCCTGAGAAAGTAGAGGTGTTAGTGGGCTTTCTTACCTACAGTGTCATCATGAGGGGACCAAGACAGTTGTTGGTGATCTGGACACCTAAAAACTTGAAGCTCTCGACCCTTTCTACTTTATCCCCATCGATGTAGACAGGGGCATGTTCTCCTTTACACTTCCTGAGGTCGATGACAATCTCCTTTGTTTTGTTGACATTGAGGAAGAGATTATTATTACCTAACCAGTTCACCAGATTCTCTATCACATTTCCATACTTTGTCTCATCATTATTTGAGATCCGATCCACTATGGTGGTGTCCTTGGCAAACTTGAAAATCGAATTGGAGGGGAATTTGGCCACACAGTCATAGGTGTATAAAGTGTATAGTAGAGTTTTGAGAACACAGCCTTGCGGGGCACTGGTGTTGAGGATGATCGTGGAGGAGGTGTTGTTGCCTATCCTTACTGATTGTGATCTGTGAGTTAGGAAGTTCAAGATCCAGTCGCAGAGGGAGATGCCAAGGCCCAAGCCAAGAAGTTTGGTCATGAGTTTTGTGGGAATAATGGTGTTGAAGGCTGAGCTGTAACCAATAAATAGAGTCTGACATAGGTGTCTTTGTTATCTAGGTGTTCCAGGGTTGAGTGCCGGGCCAGGGGGATGGTGCCTGCTGTGGACCTGTTGCAGTGATAGGCAAACTGTAGTGGATCCAGGCAGTCCGGGAAATTGGAACTGATTTGTGCCATGACTAGCCTTTCAAAGCACTTCATAATGATAGATTTCAGAGCGATCAGCCAATAGTCATTAAGGCACACTGCTTGAAATTTCTTAGGTACCAGGATGATAGTCATCTTCTTGAAGCAAATAGGGACCTTAGGTTGTTGAAAAGAGAGGTTGAAGCTGATCCGCGCAGGATCTGAGTGCTTATCCGGGTACCCCATCCAGGTCGGTCATTGTCCATGAGTTAACCTTCGAGAAAGCTGCTCTAACATCTGCAGTGGTGACCCCTGATATAGGCTCATCCAGTGCTTCCAAATGGAGGACATTCTTTCGTTGACCTCTTGCTCAAAACGGACGTAGAATGCATTGAATTCATCAGGGAGGAGAGTGCCTTGGAGCTGGTGATTTTACATGCCTGTATCTTGTAGCCTGTTACGTCTTGCAGACTTCAGTCAGGTGCTCTTAAATGCATAGTTTCCCCTTTTTCTTGATTCAGCCAAATAGCAGTTCAATAGCCCTTCAAACTATTGTGTAGAATATCTGTAAGCTAATGTAGTGAAATGATTTTAAATTATTGTACAGGGCTTTTAGCATGTAAAGTAATGACATGGGAAGCAGAGCAGAACTTATATGTGTGTCTAGCTACGTTAACATTCCAGTTATTGCTACATTGAGAATTCCTAAACTGCTATATTAATGGGTTTGATGTGATTATTTTACCATTATCGTTCATTAACTGCATGTGGCAGTCTGTTTTTTAGTACATTAATAGGCAATAATTGGTCAAAATGAACAGACTAAACTAATTATTGTTCTGTCTTGCCAGCCTTTTAGCTTCTAGGCAACAATATGAATTATTAAGTGTGATCCAATATTCATTCTCTGTAATATATGTCATTAGGACCATCCATCTGGGACATTAAGTGCATATTAATCATCATAAACATTTTTGGGCATTGCTATTATTTGCTTTAACATTCTGGCTGTATTTGTCAAACTGCTAAATAGCTTTAAATGTCTTTTGTAAACACCTGGAGGATAGGTGAAAGGCAATTAGAGGAGTGATGTATCTATTATAGAAATACATGGATGATAATAACACAGAAACAAGCCATTCAGGCCAGCTAGTGTGTGCTCACTGCTCCAGCAGTTTAATCTCATGGGTTACCCTGTGAAACAAAAGTCTGAGATAAATCACGTACCAACCAATTCAAGAACAGCTTCTTCCCAACAGCTATCAGACTTTTGAATGGACTTATCAGATCTTAAGCTGATCTTTCTCTACATCGTAGCTACGACTGTAACACTATAATCTGCACCCTGTCCTTTCCTTCTCCCCTATGTACTCTATGAATGATATGCTTTGTCTGGATAGCACGCAAGAAACAATACTTTTCACTGTAGACCAATACATGTGACAATAATAAATCATTATTTAAAATCCACATAGGCAGAACCCTAAGGCTGCAGTCAGCTTTGAGGGAGGCCAAGCGAGTTTCTTTGAAAGTAATTGCAATAACTGTCCTGCAGTTGTACCACGGCCTCAGCACCTGGTGGTCAAGGAAGGCAGAAGGGCACATCTGGTCAGTTTCTCTGCTGAGTGCCTGGGGGTTCTGCTGGAGGAGGTTAGTACTTGGTGATAAATTCTCATGCCCAGGGATGGCAAGAGAAGGCCATCCCACCTAAAGGCCGGGGCAGAGGTCACCCCAGGTCAGTGGCCATGACATTCATGCACAAGTGGCTTCAGTGTCGCAAGAAGTTCAGTGACAGTCCAAGGATGGCAAGGGTAAGTGTATGGAGAAGTGAAGTCAGATGCCCATTCCTTAGGATAGTCAGGAGTGTACTGGTGTGTGCATCAATTGATCCCTGCCTAGGCTGGGATGTCAGCACAACTGGCCACAGTGCACTGCAGGGCAAGGTGTGCCACTGTGACATGCCCTGCTATCTGGCTGCAGGGGGAGGGGTGGGAGCAAGCTGGAATAGACCTCCAGGGGGAGGGAGCACCAACAATCAACTCTATTTTTCATTTTCAGGAGAAGCAAAGGCAAAATCAGTGGTTATATTACCAATCTGCAAGTCCTCACCAAACATGTAAGAGATGCACCAGAGCTGGTGTGAGAGATGAATGAGGCATCTTGTCCCTCTTCTAGGTGCCCATCCATCAATGATGAGCAGGGAGGTCCAAGCGGATCTCACACTGGTGGACGAGCTGCCGTCATCTCTGCCGCTTCCTCTCAGGGTGCTCCGGTTGAGTGCACTCGTTCCTCTGCCCTTCTGCCAGTGGCAGCTGCATCCGACAATGTCACGAGAACCAAGTAGTGCCCAAGCATGGGGCTGGGCATTATCTCCCAGGCAGAGCCAACTCAGGCTTCACCAGTGAGAGGGCAATCACCAAGTTCATCAGCGCCACAGGGACAGCAAACTCAGCAGGCTGCTGTCAATACTGCCAGCAAAGGGGGCTCCAAGACACAGAACCCACAGATGGAAGTCGAAGGCAGCTTGAGCACAACAGGGACTTGTCGTGGATGACATTATTAGTCTTCATTCTGGCAACTTTCCACCTCCTTTGTTTCTTTAGAATAACCAAAACATTTATTTTGCTTTAATGGACAGTGTTGACTGAATGGTTACCAGATGCAACATTGTAACTATAAGGCTTTGTGTGGTACTGGAGTTTTGGATTGATTTAGCATTTAATGATTGTTTATCAAGAAGACAGTGTCTTTGGCCTAAGGAAGCATCGCTGCCTTGGATGCCCAGATGAAGGCTCACAGGATCAAAACATCCCAGGTGCCTCTGCCCCTTGAATGTTCCTGTCACCCACTTCAATGCCTTAACCCTACAATTCCCCCGGCTCTTCCTCTGACTCAACACTGGAGTCACCCTCCCTGGCCTGTGGACCTTCCTTGTTTTCCTCAACCTCCACTAGGTACCCCCTTGCCAGAATGCGGTTGTGCAGAGCACAGCACGCCACAACTATGAGGGAGACACACTCTGGACAATACTGCAATGCCTCCCCTGATCTGTCCAAGCATCTGAAGTTCACCCTCAACAGTCTGACGGTCATATCAACACCGCCTTTGTGGAGGCACAACTCCTGTTGTACGGCTCCTCCACTTCTGTTCTTGGGTGTCAGAACAGGGTCATGAACCATCTTTTCAAGGGATGGTCTTGTCACCCAAGAGCCATCTATCAGATTGTGCAGGAGCCACAAACAGCCTTGGTACCTGTGAGTGCCACAAGACGTAAGCATCTTCTAATCTGCCAGGGTAATGGACACAAACCTGAAGTATGTCTGGTGGTCACAGATGATCTGCACATTCATTGAGTGGAAGCCCTTTCGGCTCCAAGAAGGCCACATGGATGCAATCTATTACACCTTGGATGTGAGGGAGCCCAGCCATGACAGCAAAGCCTCTGTGTCTCTCCACCTGTTTGTCTTATCTGTTTAGTAGTGGATTAATGTGTGGCCACGTCCATAGATAGCATCAGTCACAAGCTTGACCCAAATCTGTGCCGCGCAGATTAAGACACACCGTACGGATCCAGCACTGAGCCCTGGAAAGAACCGGAGGTGGAGGAGTTGAGGGCTACTGTGATTTTCAGAGTCGCTTGTGTGGCGTGTCCACCCCAATCATTTCTGGCCCAATTATTTGACATATAGCTGTCACCTCCTTCGGCCCTGGACCTTGGACATGTCAAGGAGATTTGGGGCACCATCTATAGACTCTGGGTAATGCCATCTTCAGTGGACCCTCCCATCTTGACCTTCCTGTTGGACCTGCACCAACTGAACTCCTTGGTTTCTAAACACCCCCTCTAACCGTATCTTTAGTCTCTCCTCCAAAGTTGTGTTCTCGCTCTACCATGAACAGAGCTGCCTTTCATCTATTTTAAGCACTCCAAGATATTTTATTAATGTGGACTGTTGTAAAAATATAAGTTGTTATTTGTTGTTAGGAATCATAATCAGCAGTAATGTGCAATCATAACTCTATCATGATAGTTAATCAGATGCCACCTATAGAGGTAGTTATAATTCCTAAGAGAGACAATTCATTGTCAGCCTGTCACCTAAAGTGGGTGAAAGTTTCAGCGCATCTATTTAACCCGACAGCTGATCTCACTGACCAACGCTGTATTCTCAATGAAAAAATTAATTCTTTGCAACATCAGAGGAACACTTTTGCTGAGAAGTTGATATTTAATGTTTATTTCTTATCTTTGTACTGAAAAAATTCAGAAGCCCAATAATTTTTACTTCTGCAAAGATCTATAGTATAAGATCATAAGGCACAGGAGCAGAATTAGGCCACTCGGCCCATCAAGTCTGCTCCACCATTCAATCATGGCTGATATTTTTTCATTCCCATTCTCCTGCCTTTTCCCAATAACTCCTGATCCCCTTATTAATCAAGAACCTATCTATCTCTGTCTTAAAGACACTCAATAACCTGGCTTCCACAGCCTTCTGCAGCAAAGAGTTCCACAGATGCACCACTCTCTGGCTGAAGAAATTCCTCCTCATCTCTGTTTGAAAGGATCGACCCTTTAGCCTGAGGTTTTCCCCTCTGGTTCTAGTTTTTCCTACTAGTGGAAACATCCTCTCCACGTCCACTCTATCCAGGCCTTGCAGCATCCCTGTAAGTTTCAATAAGATCTCCCGTCATCCTTCTAAACTCCAACGAATACAGACCCAGAGTCCTCAGCCGTTCTTCATACAACAAGATCTTCATTCTAGGTATTGTTCTTATGAATATCTGCTGGACCCTTTCCAAGACCAGCACATCATAGAATCATGGAATCCCTGCCGTGCAGAAAGAGGCCATTCGGTCCATTAAGTCTGCACTGAAAATAATCCTACCCAGGCCCTATCCCTGTAACCCCACATATGTACCCCACTAATCCCTCCAATCTATGCATCCCAGGACACTAAAGGGCAATTTAGCATGGCCAATGCACCTAACCTGCACATCTATGATTCTATGTGTTGTCTAATGAATTTCTGGATTCATGTACAATTTCCAGAAGAGTTTATTTTACACCATTTTATTCCTTGAAAACACATACTTAGAATGAACCAGTTCTGCTGAAATTTGCTCAAACAATACTAAAGAGCTCCACCAACTGGAAATCATGCAACATGACAAGAATTTCTTGTTCACCTCTTGAGGCCAACCCATAGTTCACAACTCCTCCGAGAGGTGATGAACCACATATACTTCCAGAAGCAGCTCAACTCCTCCAAAGTTGTGGGGGGTGAGGGATAGAATGGGGATTGTACTGCCCACCCCCACAATGGAGTTGGCAAAGGCAAAAAGGCAGAGGGTAGCAGTGGAAGGGTACATTTCTGAATGGAGGGTGGTGACAAGTGACATTCTTCAGGGATCAGTGCTGAGACCTTTGCTGTTTGTAATATGTATAAATGATTTGGAGGAAAATGATCTTTTGATTTGGTTTGATTAGTAAGTTTGCAGACAACACAAAGGTTGGTGGATTTGTGGATAGCAATGAGGACCATCAGAGGATATAGTAGAATATAGATCAGTTGGCGACTTGGGCGGAGAAATGGCAGATGGAAATTAACCCGGACAAATGTCAGGTAATGCATTCTGGAAGGTATAATAAAGATAGGAAATAGACAGCAAATATCAGAACCCTTAAGAGTATTGATAGGCAGAGGGATCTGGGTGTACAGGTATACAGGTCACTGAAAAGGCAATACAGGTGGAGAAGGTAGTCAAGAATGCATAAGGCACATGTGCCTTCATTGGCCAGGGCACTGAGTTTAAAAATTGGCAAATCACGTTGCAGTTTTATAGAACTTCAGTTAGGCCGCAGTTGGAATATAGTGTTCAATTCTGGTCACCACACTTCCAGAGGGATGTGGACGCTTTGGAGTGAGTACAGAAAATATTTACCAAAATGTTGCCTGGTATGGAGGATATTAGCTATGAGGAGAGGTTGGAGAAATTTGATTTGTTCTCACTGGAATAATGGAGGTTGAGGGGCCACCTGATAGAAGCCTACAAGATAATGGGGGGCATGGAGAGAGTGGATAGTCAGAGGCTTTTTCCAAGGGTGGAAGAGTCAATTACTAGGGGGCATAACTTTAAGGTGCAAGGGGCAATGTTTAAAGGAGATGTACAAGGCAAGTTTTTTACACAGGGGGTGGTGGGTGCCTGGAACTTGCTGCTGGGGGAGGTAGGGGAAGTGGATATGGTAGTGACTTTTAAGGAGCATCTGGACAAATACATGAATAGGATGGGAATAGAGGGATTTGATCCCCAGAAGGGTAGTGGGTTTTAGTGCAGTTGGGCAACATGGTCAGTGCAGGCTTGAAGGGCCAAAAGGCATTTCCTGTGCTGTAATTTTCTTTGTTCTTTATTCTGAGAGTAGTGTGTGCAGGCTGGCTACCAGCTCCTTTATCCTCTGTCAGCAAAAATTGTTGGAATAGGAATGGGGATGAGAATTGGGCTGCATCCACCATTTTTAAATGCCTCACAAGTCAGCCCAACTTAGCAGGCTGTTGTGTAGCTAAAGAAGACATGTGTGTATATGAGTCTCTGATGAGATTACTAAGAACAAGGCTGCACAGTGGCACAGTGGATAGCACTGCTGACTCACAGCGCCAGAGAGCTGGGTTCAAATCCAGCCTTGGGTCACTGTCTGTATGGAGTCTGCACATTATCCTCGTGTCTGCGTGGGCTTCCTCCGGGTGCTCTGGTTTCCTCCCACAGTCCAAAGGTGTGTGGGTTAAGTTGATTGGCCATGATAAATTGACCCTAGTGACAGAGGATTAGCAGGGTAAATATGCGGGGTTACGGGAATAGGGCCCAGATCGGATTGTGGTTGATGCAAATTTAATGAGCTGAATGGCTTCCTTCTGTGCTGTAGCGATTCTATGAACGCTTCTTCAATAAACTGTCCTCCTCAGAAAGTTTGCCAGCTAGACAGCTGAGATTTGCTTCAGCTATCCAACCAACTGTAATTGTGGTCTTCACATGATGGAATTTACAGAAATAAAGTCTAAGCAAAATGAATTGCATCATGAGGACTTAAAAATAAGTTTTAAACTTCACTCGGCCTCATGAGTTCTCTCACAACAAGATTGCCAACTAAATTTTTCTTATTGCACAACACCTAACCAAAATGAATTGCACCATGAGGGCTTAAAAATGAGTTTAAAAAGAATGATATTTTATTGATTATCATGAAGTAGGGCTATCTTTGACAGATCAGGGAGGCCTTGGCAATGTGGCACCTTGTCCACCATTGAAAGGAAAAAGCTGTAAGATAAGCTGTTATGATAACTTTATTACTGCAAGGAGTTGGAAGGAGCATCACGGTCAACAACCAACCTATCGCCAGCAATAGGAGCTGCAAGCAACAAGCGCTAACCATTCTGGGTGACTGAGTGAGTATTTATTTGGAACAAATTTAGCCATTGTATTGCTGGAGCATCTTCAAGTGGGCTAAGAACGACATTGTATTGAAAGTGAAAATGCTGGGAAAACTTGGCAAGTCTGACAGCGTCTGTAGAGAAGGAAGCAGGGTTAACGTTTTGAGGGTAATGTCGCTCTTCTTTGGAATTTTCCTTCAGATCTCCAGCATCAATCGCAGTATTTTGCGTTTATTAATGATGTTGTTTTGCCAGGTGGATGACAAAGTGCATTATATTGTCGCTTAATTCAGTAAGCAGTTTTATTCCTTTCCCTCTCTTCCTTTAATAAACAAACCCTACTTAACTTAAAAGCTCTTTGGGTAATTCATTATTTATGTCCCTTTAAACTCCTGGGTCAGAATGAACTACCGGCCTGAGAATAGGACTGACAGGCTTACAGCAATACTGCAGAACCTCACAGAAATCCATCATCTTATTATTCTTAACTACTGGAGAATCAATCAAGAGGCTTTCTCATTAAACAGCACAGGCAGCAACTTTCTGCATATTTCTCATGCAGCCTAGACATAAATAAGAGGACTTTTGATTAGGAAGGTGGAGGTTAACACAATAAAGTTTTAGTTAAGTAGGAGTAATGTCACTATAGACTTCAGCTGACATCTATCCATTGACATAATGATAACAGAAAATTGATAAATTGTGTAAGTAGTAAGGAACAAGTCACGTGTGCCTGAGTGATGGCCATCCCAGAAATATCATCCCGCACACATAAAAGGGCGTTTCACCTCTTGTGAAAGGAAAATCATGTTTGACAAACTTACTGGAGCTTTTTGAGGATACAACTCGTAGAATAGATAAGGGTGAACGCTTGTATATGGTATACATGGATTTTCAGAAAGCCTTGGATAAAGTCCCACGTAAGAGGTTAGTGTGCAAAATGAAAATGCATGATACTGGGGTAATATATTGGCGTGGATTGAGAATTGATGAGCAGACAGGAAACAGAGAGTAGGAATACACAGGTCTTATTCAAAGTGTCAGGCATTGACTAGTGAGGTCCCATAGGGATCAGTGCTTGGAACCCCAGCTTTTCACAATATACATCAGTGATATGGATGAGGGAACCAAATGTAATACTTCCAAGTTTACTAATGACACAAAACCTGGTAGGAATGTGACTGGTTAGGAGACTGTTAAGAGGCTTCAAAGTGATTTAGACAAGTTGAGTGAGTGGGTAAATACACAGCAGATGCAGTACAACATGGATAAATGTGAAGTTATCCACCTTGTATGAAAAACTGAATGGCAAAGTATTATTTAAATGATGATAGATTGGGAAATTTGATGTACAAAGGAACCTTGGTGTCCTGGTACACGAGTCACTGAAAGCTAGCTTGCATGTACAGTAAGCAGATAGGGAAGGCAAATACTATGCTGGCCTTAGTGACAAGAGGATTAAAGTACAAGAGCAAGGATGTATTACTGCAGCTGTGCAGGGCCTTGGTGAGACCACACGCTGGAGTATTGTGCAGTTTTAGTCACCTTATCAAAGAAAGGATATAGTTGCCATAGAGGGAGTGCAGCGATCGTTCACCAGACTGATTCCTGAGATGGCCGGATAGTCTAGGAGGAGATATTGGATCGACCAGGCCTGTGTACACTGGAATTTAGAAGAATAAGAGGGGATCTAATTGAAACATCTACAATTCTGACAGGGTTGGAGAGTCTAGATGCAGGGGTGTTGTTTTCTCTGGCTGAGGTGTCTAGAACAAGAAGTCAGTTTCAGAATACATAGGCCATTTAGGACTGAGACGAGGAGAGTTGTTTTTCACTCAGAGGGTGGTGAACTTCGTGGAATTCTCTACCAGAGAAGGCTGTGGAGGCCAAATCACTGGATATATTTGAGAAGGAAATAGATTTCTAGTCTCTAAAGGTGTCAAATGTTGTTCCTTTGTTTAAGAAGGGTAGCAAAGTTAATCCAGGTAATTACAGTTTGGTGAACCTCACGTCAGTGATTGGGAAATTATTGGAGAGGATTCTTCAAGACAGGATTTATTCCCACTTAGAAATAAATGGATGTGTTAGCAAGAGGCAACATGGTTTTGTGAAGGGGAGATCATGCCTCACTAACTTGATCAAATTTTTCAAGGAAGTGACGAAGATGATTGATGAAGGTAGGGCAATGGATGTTGTCTACATGGACTTCAGTAAGGTCTTTGACAAGGTACCTCATGGCAGACTGGTACAGAAGGTAAAGTCACACTGGGTCAAAGGTGAGCTGGCAAGGGGATGCAGAACTGGCTCAGTCATAGAAAACAGAGTGTAGTAGTGGAAGGGTGTGTTTCTGAATGGAGGGCTATGACAAGGATGGTCCTCAGGGATCAGTGCTGGTACCTTTACTGTTTGTCGTATATATAATGATTTGGAGGAAAACGTAACTGTTTTGATTAGTAAGTTTGCGGATAACACAAAGGTTGGTGGAATTGCAGATAACAATAAGAACTGTCAGAGGATACAGCAGGATATGGATTGGTTGGAGACTTGGGCGGAGAGATGGCAGGTGGAATTTAATCCAGACAAATGTGAGGTAATGCATTTTGGAAGGTTTAATACAGATGGGAAAAATACAGAAAATTGCCAACCCCTTATTGATAGGCATAGGGATCTGAGTGTACAGGTACACAGGTCACTGAAAGTGGCAATGCACGTGGAGGAGGTAGTCAAGAAGGCATACGGCATGCTTGCCTTCATCGACTGGGGCATTGAGTTTAAAAATTGGCAAGTCATTTTGCAGCTTTATAGAACCTTAGTTAGGCAGCACTTGGAATATAGTGTTCAATTCTGGTCATCATACTTCCAGAAGAATATGGAGGCTTTGGAGAGGGTACAGAAAAGATTTACCAGGATGTTGCCTGGTATGGAGAGCATTAGCAATGAGGAGAGGTTGGAGAAACTTGGTTTGTTCTCACTAGAATGACAGAGGTTAAGGGGCTACTTGATAGAAGTCTAGAAAATTATGAGCTTCTGACAGAGTGGATGGTCAGAAGCCTTTTCCCAGGGTGGAAGAGCCAGTTATTAGGGGGCTTAATTTTAAGGTGTGAGGGGCAATGTTTAAAGGAGATGTACAAGGCAAGTTTTTTACACAGAGGGTGGCAGGTGTCTGAAACTCATTGCCGGGAGAGGTAGTGGAAGCAGATATCATAGTGACTTTAAGGGGCATCTTGACAAATACATGAATAGGATGGGGATGGAGGGATATGGTCCCGGGAAGGGTAGGGGGTTTTTGTTCAGTCAGGCAGTAGGGTCGATGCAGGCTTGGAAGGCTAAAGGGCCTGTTCCTGTGCTGTAATTTTCTTTGTTTCCTTTGTTTTTTGATATGGGGAGAGTGCTAGAGTATGGTGTTGTGATAGAGAATCAGCCATGCTCATGTTGAGTAGGGGAGACGATGGTCTAATGGTATTATCTTTAGACTATCACTCCAGAAATTCAGCTAATATACTGGGGACCCAGGTTCAAATCCTGCCGTGGCAGATGATGGAATTTGAATGCAACCAAAAAATATCTGAAATTAGAAGGCCACTCAGGTGGTCAGGAAGGCGAATGGGATGCTGGCCTTCATAACGAGGGGGATTGAATATAAAAGTAGGGAGGTCTTGCTGCAGCTGTATAGGGCATTGGTGAGGCCGCAGCTGGAGTACTGTGTGCAGTTTTGGGCGCCGCACCTGCGCAAGGATATTTTGGCCCTGGAGGGAGTGCAGAGGAGGTTTACTAGGCTGATACCGGAGTTGAGGGGATTGAGCTATGAGGAGAGGCTGAATAAACTAGGCTTGTACTCGTTAGAGTTTAGAAGAATGAGGGGAGATCTCATTGAGACGTATAAGATGATGAATGGGATGGATAGGATAGAGGTGGAGAGACTCTTCCCGCTCAAAAAAGACAGTAGGACTAGGGGGCACAGCCTCAAGATAAAGGGGAGGCGGTTTAGAACGGAGTTGAGGAGGAACTTCTTCACTCAAAGGGTGGTGAATCTCTGGAATTCTCTGCCCGTTGAAGTGGTGGAGGCTGCCTCGCTAAATATTTTTAAGAAGCGGGTTGATGGGTTTTTGATAAGAGAAGGGATTAAGGGTTATGGGGAGAGGGCGGGAAAGTGGAACTGAGCCACGACAGATCAGCCATGATCTTATTGAATGGCGGGGCAGGCTCGAAGGGCTAGATGGCCTACTCCTGCTCCTATTTCTTATGTTCTTATGTTCTTATGTAATGATCATGAAACCATTGTCGATTGTTGGAAAAACCCATCTGATTTACTAATGTTCTTTAAGGAGGGAAATCCACCTGGCCTACATGTGACTCCAGAGACACAGCAATGTAACTGAATCGCAACTGTCCTCTGAAATGGCCTAGCAAGCCATTCAGTTCAAGGACATCTAGGGATGGGCAATAAATACTGGCCAGCCAGTGGCACCCAAGCCACAAGTGAATTTTAAAAAAGCAGGCTCGAAGGGCTGAATGGCCCTACGCCTGTTTTCTATGTTTCTAAATAGACGATACCTGGTTTAAAGTTATCCAGTAACTTTAACTATACAAACTGTTTTAGTTTACAAGAAAGACAAAGGTAGATTTAGGAACCCATTATACCAGATGGAGCTGGAAGAATGAGCTTAGAGGGATCTGGAAAACTAATAAAGAAGGCTTTACATCTAGTATTGCTGCACATGTTCAATTTGTACTTGTAAAACATTGCTGATGAAAAATATATAATTGCGTCACTGAGAAAAAGAAAACAAAAATACATTTCAATTGACTGAAGAGGCAGTTTTGCACTTTCTCAAGCAGAATTGCTTTCCCTGCTGATCTGCGCTGGCCCAGTGAAACATTTTAAAGGAGCCTTTACAGGGGAAGAATGTTTTTAAACCATTTCATTTCACATGCGGTTTAGCATTAAAATTTTCACTTTTTATTCAGTGGCTTTTTCCCAGATAACTCTGTATTAACTTTGTAGATTTTGCTCTGGTGGAAAAATACTCTTTGTCATAACATTAGTAATGTTTAAGTCCAAGTTGGCTGTTGTTTATTGTTTATTAATGTACCCGAGTGTTGACATTAATTGGAGTATATTGAATGTGGGTGGTGCTAGGGTGTGGGTATACATGGTTATCGATAAGCACAGCATTAGCCAGTACCATGTGGAACAGTCAGCAGGTAGCACTTGGTGGTGTGTGTGCATATAGAAATAATAGAAATCCGTTGTTATTCCACAATGCCTCTATCCTGTTATCACATGTTATTCAACTATCTTTCTGAAAATTTACTCTTAATCAGGAAATATAACCATTCTAAAGGGCAGTAATTATGTCCGCAACCTTCTGTGCCGTTGGTGACTGATACCTTTGTGCCCAATTCTGAATTAACTGGGAGCATTAATAAAAAGCAATTGAATGGCTAGCTGAATGTCTTTTACCGCAATCTTACCACTGTACATGCCGGTGGGATTTTCCCACCCTGCCGCAGTGAGCAGAGGTTTGGCTGGCAGCCAAATTCTCTGACTTCACTGCAGTGGGAGCGCAGCGCGAACGGCAGGTAAGATCGCGCCCTTTATCCTTGTTTTGGTTACTTGATATTATTCACTTTTTGTGGATAGGAAGGAGTAAATGGCCTGTGACAGCAAATTTCCTAATTGAACCACGGGAAAAGGCATTTGGGCGGGCACCGCAAACATTGTTATATAACACGTACTGGAATTTTAAAAATAAGATTTATATCGAGTTCACAGGGGAAGAATACTATAAAGTCCCAAGATTGTTTCTGAAAAAATGCAGTGCCATTGTATTCAGAGCAATGAGAGCAGGAGGTGTATTACGGTCAATCCATCAGATAAGACAATGAAAGAAAAATGAGAGAAGCAGACGACTAAGAGATGGCAGAAAATAATGTTTATAATAGTAATCTGTAATTAACAGTTTATACTGATGTGTGAGGACAGCGGACACAATGTACTGGAAAACAGTGGCATGTACACACCTATATGATCTCATTTTATGATGCCACCTCTCTCAAATAAACCCAAGTTTTAGTTTGGCAGGTGTTGACAGAAGATACAAATAACAATCCTAGGTGGAAAATCAAATGGCAGAAGAAAAAAACTTACATTTTCACCAGGCACAGAATTCAGTAGTAATGTTCAACATCATGACCTCAGGACCTTAGGGGCAGCACGGTGGCTCAGGGACAGCATGGTGGCACAGTGGTTAGCACTGCTGCCTCACAGTGCCAGGCTCTATGTTCAATTCTGGCCTTGGATAACTGTCTGTGTGGAGTCTGCATGTTCTCCCCGTGTCTGTGTGGGTTTCCTCCAGCCACTCCAGTTTCTTCCCAGAGTCCAAAAGATGTGCAGGTTAGGGAACTAGCAGGGTAAGTACATGGGGGTTGTGAGGATAGAGCCTGGGCACAATTGTTATCAGTACAGGCTTGATGGGCCAACTGGCCTCCTTCTGCACTGTAACGATTCTATGATCCTATAGTGCTTATTGAAATTTACTTATTGAAGTTTAGTCGCTGCCTTAGTGCAGGAAACATGGCAGACAATTTGTTAAGAGAGGCAGTGTCATTGTTGGATGAGCAAACCAGAGATCCAGGGAGATGTTCTGGGGGCTTGAGTTCGAATCCTACCTTGGCAGATAGTGGAGTTGGAACTCAAGTCTAATGATCACCATGAAACAATTCATGGTCATCTGGTGAAGATCCATCCAGATTACTATAATGTCCTTTCGGGAAGAAAATCTGCCCCCCTTTCCTGGTCTGACCTACATGGTGACCACAGATGGATGGCAATGTGATTGACTCTTGAAATGCAGTCAGTTCAAGGGCATGTAGGGACGGATAATAAATGTTGGCCCAGCCTGTCATGTCCACATTCCATTGAATTAATAGGAAAAACTGGATAAAAACAAATTACTGTGGATGCTGGAAACTGAAACCAAAAGAGAAAATGCTGCAAAATTTCAGCAGGTCTGGCAGCATCTGTAAGGAGAGAAAAGAGCTGACGTTTCGAGTCCAGTCAAGATGATTCTTTGTCAAAGCTAAAAGGCATTGAAAGTAGGAGCTATTTATACTGTAGGATGAGGGAATGAAAGATGATTCATAGCCACAAAAACAAGGGGAAAGGCTAAGAGGCAGTCCATTAGAAAAGGGAGTAGAAAAAAATGTACTCAGCAAGCTCCCGTAAATATCAATGAGATATTGATATTCTATTTAGTGATGTTGGTGGGGGAGGAGTAAACATTTGCCAGAACTCACTCCTCTTCTTCCAAATAACATCATGAATCAACAAAAAGGATAACTGGGGCCTCAGGTTAATTATCTCAAAGACCACACTTCTGACAGGAAAAAGGGCACATGGTGCAATTCAACAAGTACGGTCACTGAGTACATAATAACCTTGCCTCTAATCACTGTTCCATGCATCCCCTTTATTCTTTTAAAAGCCTCGCAAATGAAGCTCAGTAATCTGTAACGCTGATGAACAATTTATCCTTTCAGAGAATGTGATAGGTACCAAGTGAGCTATCCAGCATCTGTTAGAACAAGTGCCGTGGTGAATAAAATCTGGATTCTAATCCACCCTTTCAATATGAATGCAGAATCGAATGTATGAAAATGTAATTCCTATCTCCGCAGCACCAGCAGAACAAGCGTGGCTGAGGTCATTCTGCAGGATAGGTGAGACAAGCAAAATATTACAGGGACACTGGTAGCAAAATCAATGTGGAACTGTTCAAAGCTGGTTTGCACCACAGCCATAACACACTGCAGGCAGACTGAATGGACAACCTGTAGGATTTCTGTTTCTCACTGGAGAGGAAGGGCCCTATTTTAATTCTAAGTGCTGGGCAGACTTGAAATTGGGAGTATTTTGGATCCGACTTTTAGACCCATCCTGAGGTATCCCATACGCGCTCTGCAAAAATATCAGCGAGTCTGAATCGTGCTGCACGAGCCTGTGGATGAGGCTTACTGCACCTGAAACCCTGCAGCTCTGATCGGCGCCTCCAACTGCGCATGCGCAGAAAAAAACTGATAGAAAATGCTCTCCTGCCACATCCCTCCTGCGTTGGATCATATCTCCCCCGGCCCCCCCAGGCATTGCCCCACCTCCACAACATTACAGCCCCCTTTATCCTTCCCATCCCCCCCCCCCGCCAACCAGGCCAATCAAGGCCCCTTCCCCCCACCCTCCTCACCAATCTCAGGCAGAGTGGCAGCGGAGCCCCCCTTCCCCTCCGCTGATCTCAGGCAGAGTGGCAGCAGACTCCCACTTCCCCTCCACTGATCTCAGGCAAAGTCAGTAAGAAGTCTCACAACACCAGGTTAAAGTCCGACCAATGTATTTAATAGTAAACTCACAAGCTTTCGGGGTTTGCCCCTTCGTCAGGTGAATGGAGAGTTCTGGCCTCAGACAGAGGCAAAGTGGCAGTGGACCCCCCCCCCCGACCCCCCACAAGAGATCTCAAGCAGAGAGACACTGGACGCTAGGCACCTACCTCCTCACTAACTGGAGCACCCGAACTGGATTTCTATTGAGCATGTCTGTTTCACACCAATTCTGGATAGGTGAGCACAGTGGTAAAGGGGAAATGCCGCTAAAGTTGGACATGCAGCCCATTAAATCAATTTAAATGCGTGCTGTTTCCCAATCACGGCCATTTTCGGGCCTTGGTAAAGGGGGAACCAGCGCGGAGGCGGGTGCAGATTGTGGTACTTGTCTCATACCCGACTTTACCAAGTTTTCGCGCCCGAAAACGGGCGCAACCTGATGGTAAAATCAGGCCCAAAGTTTCTTGGGGGTTGAATAGTGCCAACAGCACATTAGTGGGCACTGATGGAACTGCAACACAGAAGTAGGAGAAGACCCTGGGTCCTAAAGAATGGGTAAGTCCAGGATTTTGGGTGGGGAGGGTTTGAGCAGGTTAGGGAATGGTGGGCACGGTGGAATTAAAGCAGCAGGCAAGTGGGATGAAAAGGTGGTTTCGATCTTAGAGAGGCCATCCCCCCTACTCCTGATCCGTGAAGGGTAGCCCCAAAAGATTGAAACCTGACCCCTCTACCCCCTTCCTTCTCACCCACTGAATAATTTGTTTTAAAAATTGGGCTGCTCACTCCCAACAGACTGCTCAAAACAAATGCTTTTGATTTGATTTGTCTTGACTTTGATCTGATTTGATTTATTATTGTCACATGCATTGGGAACACGTGAACAGTATTGTTTCTTGTGCACTGTAAAGATAAAGCATACGGTACATAGAGGAGGAAAGGAAAAGAAATGGAATGTAGCGTTACAGTCATAGCTAGTGTCCAAAGAAAGATCAGCTTAATATATTGTTGGTCTATTCAAAAGTCTGATGGCAACAGGGAAGAAGCTGCTCTTGAGTCAGTTGGTACGTGATCTCAGACTTTTGTATCTTTTTCCCGCTGGAAGAATGTGGAAGAGAGAATATCTGGGGTGTGCGGGGTGTTTGATTATGCTGGCTGCTTTTCCGAGGCATTAGGAAGTGTCGACAGAGTCAATGATGGGAGGCTGGTCTGCGTGGTGGACTGGACTTCGTTCACGACCCTTTCTGGTGTGGGCAGCATATTGTTAGGATAATCAGCCTGGTAACAATTATTTAAATAAGGTGGGCATGTTGCTGATTTCAGCACCCATGTTACTGGGTGGGGGGTGGTGAGAGGGGTAAGCTCAGAGGTGGATGGGAAGGTGGTGAAGAGAGCACCCATCCCATTTTACACACTTCCCTGTTGAAAAACACAACCAGCAGGGCACGTAAAATGTAGCCCAGAAACTAAAAAAGCATTTTTTGCCTGAACTTATCTGAACTCAGCTACCGCAGCAACCCTTTGACTTTCACAAATACCATTTCTCAACGCCAAAATCTTTTAAACATAGTTCAATGTTTTGTATCACAATTCATGAAGAATTTATACTCTTTGGAAATAATGTGATATGTTGGTTAGCTATCTCTGCAATCTGTCATTCCTATGCATTTTAATACAGCTTTGCTATCAGTGATAAGTAGCTTCGGAATAGGAATAGATATAAACTATGCTAAACTGGATAATGCGCTATGCACCAAATACAAAACTATTGCCAGCACATGCACCAATGTTCTAGAAAGCTTCAGGAAAAAGGCCACTGATTTGTTCTTCAATTTCTCTTAATTAACACCATTTCCATTTGTCTCAACTGTAGGAGTGTCGTCATTTTTGCCAATGGTAGTACATTTTGCATCCTGTTGTTGTGTTGCGCTTCAAGGACCACACCAACCACCAAGAGGCAGTGGAATCAGGATTAGACTCTGTCAACTTTGCAGTCAGGATTGATGGGGTACTTAAGGTGCATTCAACCACGGAGGAAAATAAAAATAAACACAGGTGGCTGGAGGATGATAGAAATCCATTGAACTGGTGGGGAAGGGAGGTGAATCTTTTACGAGGCACTGCACATTGAATTTGTTACAGGTCAAAAAGTTTCCAAGTGTAATAGAGAGGATTTCAATCATTTCAGCTTGCTGGGAAACCTCAGCAAACTTCAAATCAAAGCTGTGTGCATACATTGAGGCTGAGTGCATAGCTGTGCAGAATGGACACGCCCCTCCCCAACCTCCCTGTGAAATTGACATCTCTTCTCTGTCAGGTGACTTCAAAGAGGTTCACTCACACCTTCACCTGACCCTCTCTGCTGCAGTGATTTAAAATTCTGCCAGGTGACTGGAGAGGCATGGAGATTAAAGTGACCTGGCCATTTCATAATTTGCATAGCTGACCAGCAGGAATGCGGATGCTGATCAAAGGGCTGCCTGAAATCACCATGCCGCAGTGATCTTCAGGTCTGCCAGGGCTAGGAGGGGCAATCCAGCCACAACGCCCCCATCCTGCGGGAGAGTGGCAAGGTCAACCCCTTGCCTGAGCTCACCCAACCCCAGGGTCCTTGAGGGACCCTTCCTCAGCAGCCAGGCATCAAATGACACTGAGGTTATCTCCTTGAGCCCCCAGGGGGTCCAAGGTTCCAGGCCAGGGTTTCAGTGCCGCTGTTCCAGGGAACAGTGCACTGTTGGCCAAGGTGCGTAGCCTAAAGGGGGCTGAGATGGCATCTAAGGATGAAATGCGCCCTGAGTGGGGGGGTTTGAGGGGGAAGGGGGTCAGGTTGGGACACCCTCATGCCTGCAAAGTGTGTGGGGAGGGGGTTACCCATTATCTGTGGGTGGAGGAGAGAATGCCTCTCTTAGGTGAGTAGTTGATGATGCTCCTCTGGTCAGTCTAGGGACCGTTATAAGAAATCTCACAACAGCAGGTTAAAAACCAACAAGTTTATTTGATAGTAAACCCACTAGCTTTTGGGGTTTGCCCCTTCATCAGGTGAGGACCACCATTTCAATTTATGGGGAGCCTGTCTCCGTGCGCAGAGTTTGGGTCACTCTTTAAAAATGACGGCCCAGTTCCCAAACAGTGCAGGTGGCAGCGATGGGGGTTGCTCGCAATGAGCTCATGAGCATCTTTCAAGTGGGTGAATCCCACCTGAAAGACGCTACCAACACCAATGGGAAACACCTCCGTTTTCCCACCAGGTGGGCACTCAGTCCCAATTCAAGAGAGCTGATAGCTCCCTCTCTGAGCTCCGCGTCCATTTGTCGCTTCCAGTTCTGTGAAGCACCTGGGGTCATAGTTCAATATTAGAATGTCGCGCATTACAGAAAAACAAATCTAAGTGGGGGTTGCTCTTGTTTGATTGAGTTTTCCATTTATTCTCCTGAGTTCTGAGATTGGGAAATTTATACTGTGTATCTGCCACTAGGTAATGAGATGAGACTAACTAAATTTGATTCCCTTCAAAAGTACATTGTTAGCCCAGAATATAGCCAGTTTTGTTTTCATTTTTATGATGGAAGCATTAAAGATAGTGGTCATAATAAATACCATTATATTGTTATCATTTCACACCCATTCATTGCAGTTCCTCTGCACAATGTAGTTCACCAGGCACGCACAGCATTTAGAAAAGGCAAACTTTTATCTCCCTCGCCTCAACTTGACCTGAACTCTTACCATCTGAGATTAAAATTAATATATTTAATAACATAGCAACCACATTGATATAATGTTTTAATAATATCGTAAATATTTTACAATGTTTTAATAAAACGGAGGCAACAAATGACAAATAATCTTGAGAAGCGTACTTAGTAGAGAGTGTATCCCTGGAAAATCTCATAATTAAACTGTCATAATATCAAAGCAATAGCAAAGTAAGTTGAAAGGTAATAGGTGTCTATCATTCAGTGGAATTCAATTCAGTTCATATTCTACTTTCATAATGGCATAATACAAAACACATTCCTGATCATTATCATCAAGCAAACTCTAAATAATTGAACTAGAGTGAGGACCGCTCTTTTGTTCCTTAGTTATATTCACAGTTGTCTGAATATGTTCTGTCTGAGGCTAATGGAAGATCTCACGGTAACTCAGTTTTGGATGCATTTTCATTGCCTCAATGTATTTTAAATAGGGTGCGCACAGTCGACAAGTGGAGGAGACATTCATTCATCAGCCGGGGTCAGGCACAAACCCAGGTTTCAGAGTTTTGAGTGTAGCGAATGTGGCCTGCCAATTCCACTCAAATTCGGAATTCAGTTTTGATGCCCATTCTACAATCAAATTCAACCTTCAAACATGTAGTTTAGCTCTCAGTTTCGGGGCAGGATTTTCCAGCCATGCTCTCCCCAAGACTGGAAAACCCTGCCTGAGGTCAGCGGACCTTTGCATAGTCCGTGTCCCGCCCACTATGATTCCCATGGCGTGAGGGAAAGATCTATTACTGGAGATTATTTTGAGGCAATTACAAAATCAGTTTCATTCAACTGGATAAATATTATTGGTATATAATTTCTGGCACTACTGAGTATTTTGACTTAAATCAAATATAGTCACAGAATCATAGAATCCCTACAGTACAGAAAGAGGCCATTCAGCCCACTGAGTCTGCATGGACAATAATCCCACCCAGCCGCTATCCCCATAACCACACATATTTACCCAACAAATACTAAGGGGCAATTTAGCATAGCCAATCTACCTAACTTGCACATCTTTGGACTGTGGGAGGAAACTGGAACACTCGGAGGAAACCCATGCAGACACGGGGAGAACGTGCAAACTCCAAACAGACAGTCACCCGAGGCCGGAACCTAACCTCGGTCCCTGACGCTGTGAAGCAGCAGTGCTAACCACTGAGTCACCATGCCACCCAATACCAAAAACTGATAAATAATTTTTTAAACCTAAACAAAACAATAACGTTTGAAAAAATGTTGAAAACTATTTATTTCATTACCCATGGCTATGATTTATGTAAATGAACTAAGGTGGCAACCCTACCCCCACCAATCCCCAAACCAACCCCACACTGCACCACCCCCCCCCCCCCCCCCCCCCCCACACAACCTCAAGGGGCAGATAGCTGGCTGTAGAAATGTTGGGTTCGCAAACAACAACAAAGAATTTGTAACAAACAAGCACTACTTTATTCACTAGCTGAGCAGCTACTACATGTTTAGACTCTGCCCACTCTCTGCAGAGGACTCACGCACTCCTGACACGTGACTCTTTTAGAAGCCATACCATTACGCCACTGTAACACTACTATGGTCCTGTGGTTCTATGCCAAGAAAGAGTGGAGCTGTACAAATGTTACAGAGAAAAGATATCTCATTAGAAATGACAATTTCAGTCGCTCACTCTATTATGTCCTCTTTCTCTTGCACCATTTAAAGGCCATGGTGATGGAGGTACACTGTTACAATGGTGCAAGTTTCCAAAAAAAATGCCTTGGTCAAGCTGTCACTGAGACAGAGTTCATGAGCAAAATGTTATAATATTTCTCCTGTAAGAAAACTAAATAAAAGTGGTGTTAGAATAATCAGTTATTATTTTTTAAAAAATGCACAGTGAGCAAATGGTAATTCAACACTTCTAGTCGCAGGATGAGTTTTTAATTGTAAATTGAAGCTAATATTTAATGATTAGAGTTGATAAACCAGTGCAGAGCCATGTAACCAGTTGGTGTACACTGGCAAGCCCAGGTAATTTTGCGAGGTAATCATCTGAGGACACAGGACACCCACAAGGCCTCCATTTAATCCTTGGGCCACGACTGAACTCTAGGTGGGCTCAGAGATAACGTGTGCTAGTTGGCTCAATAATGAGCATTATAGATGTCCCATAGCAGCCAGCCATGCTGTACCACCCCCTTCCAAATCACAACTTAATGTGGAGAGCTTTTCCCACCAGCTATTAACTGATATGGTGCCTTTCCCACATTTAAGTAGGCCTGGCCTGAACTGCATAAAATCCAGCACACGATGTCAGAGCATACCACAAATTGTCTTATACTCTTAGGTACACAGAAATGAAAAATATAAACATATATAGTTGTCAACCAAATATGGAGATCCATGAGAAAGTCAGAACTTACTCGTGATTCCAAATCTACTTGACTTCACAACAAGTTACAGCCAGAGACATGGGGATTGGGTAGAAACATGGAATGGAGATCGAAGAGTAACCATGATCATGTTGAAAGACAGAGCTGACTCAGTTGGTCCTACAGCCAACTCTACCTCCTATTTCTCATGTTCTTATGACTGAACAGTTTTAATGACATTCCGCAGATACTAATTTCCAGCAAATCTTTAAAGCAGTTTTTTTTTTCATAAAATTGAGTCTTGCATTCAAAGTGGAATCCAGATACCTCATCTAGCTTGGTTCCTCGACCACAATGACATTCATGTCCGTGGGTTATCCCAAAATATTTTATAGTCAATTAATTATTTTTGTGGTATTAAGTAACATTGTCACATAAGCAAACGCAGTGGCCAAGTTGTGCACAGCAACATCCTGCAACTCAGACCAACAGGTAGTTAATCTGTTTTTGGTCATAACTAAGAGGTAAGTGTTAGCCAGTGAACCTCTTCTGCTCTTCTCCGAACAGCACCATAGACTATTTTACATTCACTTGAACAGAAAGACAGGGCTTCAGTTTAATGTCTCATCCAACAAGTGACATCCCTGACTAACATCACACTCCTTAGTGCTACACTCAAGTACCAGTCTATTTTATGTATTCCTTGTAGTTTTTGAATCCATGATCGTCTGAGAGAACTACCATTGAGCCAAGGTGACCCATTATCTTGCACTCATTTTTAATTTGAAATCACCACTATTTAGTTTATTATCGAGTCCTTTAAAGAACAAATCCATTTTAGTAGAAATAAAACTGCTTAAGTTCCCAAGGGTTTACTAAGTGATGAAGCAAACACATCATTTATTTTAATTGGTCAAATGACAGTAATTTAATGCCCTCTTGTCTTTCAAATTGAAATCAAAGCAAGATTAGATCACTGAAGAGATTTTAATCTTTGTGTAAGTAAAATTAAGGCTGTCAAAATTGTCTGTAAGGCACCTCAAGAAGGATTAACTTGCATTCTGTAACAAGGCATTTGACAGCATTGAGTGCTGATATTTTTATGTAAATGAGTGGTTTACAGAAGCTAATGTTACAGTTGACTGCAAGGGTGTTTTCAAGTGATTAGACCTTTTTACATTTTCATTTATTGTCAGCAAAGGTACTTTTGATAGCAGTATTCCCAAGATGCACTTTATACAAACCCTAATGGTGTAGCCTGGGATGGAAGTCAAGTTTTTTTCCAATCATTTCGTGAACCATTGATGGAAAAGGACAACATTTAACTAAGATTTTGAAACAATTATTTTAGCATGACTAAAAATAGTTCTGAAGAAAAGTCACACTCAACTCAAAATGTTAACTTTATTCCTTTCCCCACAGATGCAGCCAGACCTGTAGAGTTTTTCCAGCACTTACTGTCTCTATGACTGATAACACATCTACTTGTGACAAAATGTGCCATAATAGTTACAATAATGGAAAAGTTATCTTGAATCTGTGTCTAAACTTGTTGCTAAAGTTTATTTATTAGTGTCACAACTAGGCTTACATTGACACTGCAATAAAATTACTGTGAAAATCCCCTACTTGCCACACTCCGGCACCTGTTCTGGTTACACTGAGGGAAAACTTAGCATGGCCAGTGTATCTAATCATCACGTCTTTCTGACTGTGGGAGGAAACCAGAGCACCTGGAGAAAACCCATGCAGACATGGGGAGAACATGCATACTCCGCACAGACAGTCACCCAAGCCGGGAATCGAATCTGGATCCCTAGTGCTGTGAGCCAACAGTGCTAACTACTGCACCACTGTGCCACCCCTAAAAATCTCATGAGTGCAGAAAACTGCAAATGGGACCTGCACAGCAATCTATGATTATTATCTTTAACTATTGGAAGATTGAACAACAGGCTTCCCAATCATGCTGAAAGGTTTTAAATCGCTCCATGCTTCTCTTGCCTGAGCATAAACAGTAGACTAAAAGCAAAATACTGTGAATGCTGAAATCAGAAACAAAAACAGAAAATTGCTGGAAAATCTCAGCAGACCTGACTGCACCTGTGGAGAGAGAACAG
Organism: Carcharhinus amblyrhynchos; assembly: GCF_965287045.1. Lineage (NCBI taxonomy): Eukaryota > Metazoa > Chordata > Chondrichthyes > Carcharhiniformes > Carcharhinidae > Carcharhinus > Carcharhinus amblyrhynchos. The sequence goes on from NC_137337.1 coordinate 27,763,766, forward strand.
AGTAACCGTTTCGAGTCGAGATGACCCTTCGTCAGAACTGAACAATGGGCTTATTGTTTTGCGAAGTAAGGGAACATCATGACATTTTCATTAAGGAAGATTAATAGCAGATAATTTATGTAATTCATTCAATGGAACCAAATCTTTGCCTCCCTTAACAATCCACAGCAAACATCCGCTTGTCATTAAGTTTAATATTTGGATTACAAAGACTTCAAAATGCAAATTTATATGAGGCCTGTCAAGTTGTAAAATCTTCAACAATTTAATCATTTTTAGCTATTATCTTCCTGCATTCAACTATGTTTACTCACTTATATATTCCAGCCTGTTACGTGTTTAATCTCAAATCTTGATATTTGACAATTTAAGAGTTTAGGATTGTTAATTATTTCGGATACGTTCAATTAGAATTTGCCCTTTCTGAGCTAATTAGGAGGTATTACAAGTTTCTCAGTGAATTCTCTCGTGTTTTGCGCAAAGTTCTACTGTTTTCAGTCCATAGACGGAAAGGTGAGAGCTTGACCCTCATTGACAGCTTACCAATCAGGAAGGAGCAGCAGCCATTCTGCCAGATCTGCTGTGAACTGATTTTAGTCAGGGGTACAGTATCTGCAATAACAAAGGGGCAGGAAACTGACTGATTACTCACAAAACATTGTAGGTTTGAGCATTGATCGGTGAGAAAAGCTAGTTTACGTAGAAACATAGAAAATAGGGGAAGAAGGAGGCCATTTGGCCCTTAGAGGCTGCTCTGCCATTCATTACAATCATGGCTGATCATCTGACTCAATATCCTGATCCCGCCTTTCCCCCTCCCCTCCACCCCACTCTCTCAAATCCTTTGATTAACCAGAAGTCACAAAACCCGCCACAAGGACTCAGAAGAAATGGATGGCTTAATCCCTGTTGACAACCTCCCTTCTGCTAACTTTGATATTTGAGGGCAGTACGGTGGCACAATGGTTAGCACTGCTGTCTCACAATGCCAGGAACTGGGTTCGATTCCTGGCTTGGGTCACTGCCAGTGCGGAGTTTGCATGTTCTCCCCGTGTCTGTGTGAGTTTCCTCCAGGTGCTCCAGTTCCCTCCCACAGTCTGGAAGACATGCCAGTTAGGCACATTGACCTGAATAGGCACCAGAGTATGGCAATAGGGAATTTCACAGTAACCTCATTGCAGTGTTAATGTAAGACTTACTTGTGACTAATAGATTAACTGTTACTTTATATTGCTAAGCAGATCAGGAACCAGGACTTCTCCATGAAATTCTTAGAGTTAGTGAATATGGTAAGCTTTTTTGAAAAGCGTATTGTTGCTCTGAAGCCGAGAGCAAGTTTATTTTTCCAAGTCCACAGTATCCAAATTACTCTCATTCACCATGGCTGCAACATGCCCACACCCGTTCCATCTGACTACCATCATGGCACACATTCATTTCTTCTGGTGGGTGAGGTACCTGTGGAGCTATGATCAGGGCTGGCAGCACACCCACTGCATAGTATTGTGGGTCGTGCACTAAATTAGGACCAGCCTTGGGTCTTTTGACGTGGTCACACATTACAAGCCCATCACTGCTGTTGTGCTGAAAATTGGGTGCCAGGTAATTTATACCATTCTGTGCACAGTCTGTAAACCTAAAACAGGTTGCCACTGGAACCATGAAAGCTGGGCCTACTTAATCATGGGCTACTCGACAGCAGCAAAACCTCCCCCAGTTAGATTGGAGGGCAGTAGAGGCTGCATGATGGCTCATTAATGCTCCATTATCCTTGAGTTTCCTAAATAGGAAAAGATTAGCTAGGGCAAATGGACAGGAGAATTTATATTGGAGAATAGGGAAATGGCAGAGAAGCTAACAGTTACTTTGCATCTGTCTTCACGGAAGAGGATACAGAAAGATGTACTCCAAAGACTCCAAAGATAAGCGGATTTGATTGATTGGCCATGATAAATTGCCCTTTATTGTCAGGGGGACTAGTAGGGTAAACATGTGGGATTACGGGGATAGGACTGGGTAAGATTGTTGTCAGTGCAGGCTCAAAGGGCCAAATGGCCTCCTTCTTTACTGTGGATTCTATGATTCTATGAAATAACAAGTGACCAAGTGACTTTTGAAACTGAGGAACAAAAAGAAATTAGTGTTGGTAAAGAGGTAGTACTTGAAAATTAATTGGATTAAAGGTTGATAAAGCCCCTGGATCAAATGAGCTTCATCCCAGAGTGTTGAAGGTGGTGTCTAGGAAGACGGTGGATGCATTGGTAGTTATCCTTCAAAACTTTATAGATTCTGGAAAGGTCCCTGCAGATTGGAAAGTAGCAAATGTAATCCTACTGTTTAACAAGGGAGGGAGATGGAGAATGGAGAGCCTCAAACCTGTTAGTTTAGCATCAGTGGTCGGGAAAATGTTAGGTTATATTATAGAAGATGTGATAACTGAACATTTAGGATAGAAATGTAAAATCGGGCAGTGTCAAAATTGATTTATGAAAGGGAAATCATGTTTGACAAATCTGTTGGATTTTTCAGTTGTATAGAGCATTGGTGAGGCTTCAGTTGGTTATTGTGTAGAGATATGGTTCCCCTTATCTAAGGAGGGATGTATTTGTCTCGGAGGGAGCACAACAGACATTCACCAGACTAGTCCCTGGGATAGCAGGATTGTCTTATGAGGAGAGATTGAGGAGACTAGGTCTGTATTCCCTAGATCATTAAAAAATGAGGGGTGACCTCATTGAAATTTACAAACTTCTTACAGCGTGTGACAGAACGAATGTAGATAAGATGTTTCCCTTGGCTAGCGAGTCTAAAACCTGGGCACATAATTACAGGATAAAGGGTAGGCTATTTTAAATCACAATGAGAAGGAATTTCTTCACTCAGAGGGTGATGGACCTTTGGAATTCTCTACACTGGAGAATTGTGGAGCTCAATCACTGAGCATATTCAGGACAGAAGTTGATAGATTTCTGGAGGCTAATGACATCAAGAGATAATCACCGTGCCAGCGCGGAAAGGTGGCACAGTGGTTAGCACTGCTGCCTCACAGTGCCAGGGACCCAGGTTTGATTTCCACTTGTGTCGTTGGCTGTGCGGAGTCTGCACATTCTCCTCCAGGTTTCCTCCAGGTGTTCCAGTTTCCTCCCCCAGTCTGAAAGATGCACTGGTTAGGTGCATTGGCCATGCTAAATTCTCCCTCACTTTACCTGAACAGGTGCCAGAGTTCAGCTACTAGGGGATTTTCACAGTAACTTCATTGCAGTGTTAATGTAAGCCTACTTGTGACACTAATAAATAAACTTTAACTTTTGACATGGAGATAGTGCAGGAAAGTGGTATTGAGTTAGATGATCAGTCATGGTCAAACTGACGGGCTGAATGGCCCATTCCAATTCCTATGGACATAGCTGCAGCTCCTCTCCAAAGTTCTTCTCAGTCATCTTCATACAATGAGTGACATCAGTATGAGATAATTCCTCATGCACATGCCCAGTAGCTGTTATTAGAGTTAACTCTTTACCTCATCCTTACTCACTTTTGGCCTGGGGTACCTCAGCAGTATTGGGCCTTTGATGGATACATTGTGGGCAACAGCCACCATTCTTGGTGGTGCTGGCCAGTGGTAAAGAGCTACCTCTGATAGTCTGGTAGCTCTTGGTGGGGCAGGGGGCAGGGACAGGAGGCGATATCGCACCAGTGTCCTGGTCCCAGTGAATGGCCAGTGCACTTAGCATCATCAGGCTTCTTCCTGAGAACTGGGTTGGGGGGGTGGGGGGGGCGGGGGGGAGAGTTGTCTGTCAATCCTCTGACTGGTGGGTGAGACACCTAGTGGCCTGACTAAATCCAACCCATGTTGTCAAAAGCTGAATCAGATTCACTCAGAACAAAGGAAATTGGCTCAGAAGCAACAGAAGCAATTAATCCAGGCTGCTGAAGTGTTTGTTCTTGGTAAACAAATGACAGTACACTCATTAAGCAGCAAAGTCAAAACCACATGAGCGGCTGGTGAAACGCTGTCAGGACATTTCAATATACGGGTAAATATCATACAAAATGAGTTAATACCAAAGCTGATGTTGCAATAGCTCCTCAGCGATATATGTTTTCTCTAAGCCTGAGGAACGGCTGAGCTAGAAAAATAAATTGGAACATCATATGATCGTGCGAGGAATGGCTGATTTGTGAAAGAATTACCCTAATTTACTGCACAAATGATAAAGCAGGGGATATTCTTAAACCATCCAACCTAAATGATGATACTGAAAATGAAAACATGAAGCACGGATGGAGTGGCCTTTCTACCATCAGCAAAACCTGAGATTTATGATCAGGTTAAATTTCAGAAAAGATAACAGCAACAGGGAGAATGTGCGGAAGCGTTAGTAACCGCTGGAGAAACAGAACACTATGGCGTTCATTATGACTCTTTCCTAACTGTCCCAGCATGGGTTGCCTCATAGGGACCCAGAATCCATGTAAAAAGGGGCCTGTCGCAGGCACTTTGGAGCCAGAGTTTTTGATTTGATTTATTATTGTCACATGTATTGGTATACAGTGAAAATTGCATGCTACACAAACAGAGCATACCATTCATAGAGTACATATGGAAGAAGGAAAGGAGAGGGTGGGGAATGTGATGTTACAGTCATAGCTAGGGTGTAGAGAAAGATCAGCTTAATGTAAGGTAGGTCCATGCAAAAATCTAATGGCATCAGGGAAGAAGCTGTTCTTGAGTTGGTTGGGACGTGATCGCAGACTTTTATATCTTTTTCCTGATGGAAAAAGGTGGAAGACAGTATGTCCGAGATGCATAGAGTCTTTGATTATGCTGGCTGCTTTTCCAAGGCAGCAGGAAGTATAGACAGAGTCAATGGATGGGAGGCTGGTTTGCATGATGAACTGGGCTACATTCACAACCCTTTGTAGTTTCTTGCAGTCAGACTAGGAGCCATACCAAGCTGTGATACACCTGGAAAGGATGCTTTCTATGGTAAAAATTGGTGAGAGTCGCAGTGGGCATGCCAAATTTCCTTAGCCTTCTGGTTCCATTTCAAAGTGGAGCCAACCACATCAACATTGTTTGTGGACAGCAGGTGTACTTCAGCAAAGGATACCCGTGGAGAGATATCTTTAATTCATTCTTGGGATGCAGGCGTCATTGACTAGGCCAGCATTTATTGTGCATCCCAAATTGTCCTTGAGAAGGTGGTGGTGAGCTGCCTTCTTGTAAAACTGTAGTCCATGTAGGTCCGCCCACACTCCTGCCAGGGTGGAAGTTCAGGGATTTTGACAAATGATGAGTGTTATTGATTGAAAGGGTTAATAGTCACTCAGGTTTCAAAATCACATAAGCTGCAAGCTGCTAGACACAGTCACGTATGGAAAGCTATGAGAGAAACCACAATTACAGCAGACCCTGATAAGCGTCCAGGGCCATAAAACCCCAAGTTACAAGGGAGGCTTTAGTCACACAGTACGCACACAAGAATTCAATTGAATGACGTGCAGCTGCAGGTCATGTGTGCGCATTAGAACAAAGAACAATGGAAATGGGAGGGCATGAGAGGTTGGTATACCATTGGTCAGACATATAGCTATCATACAGTATCCAGAGAATGGTAAATAGTAAAGGAGAAATACATGCTTGGTGATTAGGTAGATGTGCACAAATTGTAATTGGACAACTATACCATTATGTAAAGCTAATCAATAATTGGACATAGATAGCCTCTATTGGTATATGCTAATTACTTGTAATCGAATCTGGAAGTATATTGAATCTGAAAGCCATTGAAAGGGTGCGGAGGAGATTTACAATGATGTTACCTGGACTGGGTGGCATGCCTTATGAGGATAGGTTGAGAGATCTCGATCTTTTCTCCTTAGAGAGGTGAAGGATGAGAGGGGACCTGATAAAGGTGTATAGGATGATGAGAGGTATTGGTCAGGTGGACTCTCAGAGGCTTTTCCTCAGAGCTGAAATGGCTGCCACAAGAGGACATAGGTTTAAGGTGCTGGGGAGTAGGTACAGAGGAGATGTCAGGGGTAAGTTTTTCACTCAGAGGGTGGTGGGTGAGTGGAATCGGCTGCCGTCAGTGGTGGTGGAGGCAAATTCTTTAGGATCTTTGAAGAGACTTCTGGATGAGTACATGGGACTTCATAGGATTGAGGGTTATAGGTAAGCCTAGTAGGTAGAGCTAAGATTGGCGCAACTTGTGAGCCGAAGGGCCTGTTTGTGCTGTAGTTTTTCTATGATTCTACATCTGTTTGTATAACTGCGTATCTGGACTGCGCCAGACTGCTCTGGTCCGCGCCACTATCTGGCATGTCAGAGCCCTTGCTACAGCTTCATAATAAGCAGCTGATTTCAAACTCTGAAATTCTTCACCTGGTTACTTGAAGGAAACAATGGACGGGATTTTTCAGCTCGCCCTGAAACCGAAAAATCCTGCCCAAGGTCAATGGACCTTTCCATGGTCCGCCCCTTGCCCATTCCAACTCCCGAGGCGGGCAGAACGGGAACATTTGCCTCAAAGTCTGTAACAAGCTGAACACTCAACTGCTCCAAAACAGATAGACAATGGAATGGGATTCACTCAGGCCGGCTAGGGCAGTACTACAGCTTGATGAGTATTATCTCTTGATTATACTCTCAACTGGGTATTGTTGTCAACCAAGAGTTGATTTAAAGAGCAAAACCATAGCCCAGAGTAGACTAGACAAAGGAAGTGTGGGGGACACGCTGACAATGGTCGTTATAAAATGCAAACACACTGAGTAGTCAACAAGACCACGGGCCATAGTGAAAGCCAAGAAGGAGGTAAGCTCAGAAGGTGGAACTCGAAATGCAAAAACGGGTTGATTCCAACAGACGCTCTGCTGAACAGTAGAAATGCCAGAAGACTTAAATAAAAATCTGAGAAAGCTTATCTCAAGCTTGTACTAAAGCTCATTCTGAAATACATGGGGAACATAGCTCACCCAGCTGCAGTGCAGGCCATTACAGCTGACCGAGGAACGGATTGAAGATTGAGATTGCGATTATTGAATCAGTCCAAGTTAAAACATAACAAATATCTAAAAGAAATTCGGATTCAAAAGATTGAATTGTAGGTTTGAATTAAAGCTATAGAAATTTTCAAGGACATAAAAAGCTTGTGGTTTGGCAGCAATCCAATCTGGGCATGAGAATTTGTAATTGTGATTATGTGTGTGTCCATGTTAGTTTAGAATTGCAGATTTATGGGAACCAGTTAAATGTGGAAATTTTAATAACTTGGAATAAGTGTGAGAATTTTATCATGTTGTCACATTAACTCTCGATAACGAACAAAGGGTGAGATTCTTCAGCCTTCCAGCCACTGGGAGTCAATGGGAATTCCCATTGACATGCTGGTGGGAAATTCGCGGGTGAGGGCATGCTGCCAACAAGACCAGAGAGTCCCACCGGCATGAACGACCAGAGAATTCCGGCCAAAGATTTTGCAAGTGGTAATATATTTGGGATTTCGAATGAACAAAGAATAGATGTTGCCTGTAAAATCAAGCACTGGAAATTGGCTTAAATGAATAAAAAAAGGTTAAGTTATAATAAAGGAGAAGAGAAAATTTTGTTTCTTATTTTGTAGTGCTCTGTTGCTTTCAGAAGCCATAGCCTCGAGAACGTGGAAATTGAATTGCTTGAAATTTATGAACCCTGAGAACCAGTACGTTCTGCTTGTTTATCTGGATGCTCATCGAGTTGTTTTATCATTGTTCAGACTACATTTGTTAAAGGTTTAACTTTCTGGGAAATTAACCTTATCTTGAATTTTTAATTACAGGAATTTGGAAGGCTAAAACAGAACCATGAGAATGCTTACAGAATTCATTTTAGTTATTGTTGCTTTAAAGCTATGCTTATCTGCTTGTGTGAATGGATGATATTTCTGAGTTGTAGGTTTCAAGCTTTAACTCAGGTTTCTGTCTGATATTGTGATTTTAAATTCACCCATGTGAGAATAAAATCATTTTAATTTGGTACGGTCAATTAAAATTTGGGATATTTGTAATGATTATGATAAATGCTTTGTTGGATTGATCTTGAGTCAAAATTCCTTGACAGATCAAAAGATATACTCCTGACATAATTGGCACAATGAAAAGGAAAATTCTAGAATTGGATACTGGGGAAAAGCATTGCAAAACAAATGAGTCCCAAACTTTGTGTTTGTTAGATTAAAACCAAGAAGGATGATGACATAATGACGTCCAGTAGAGAACTTTTACTCTGCCCCTTTCAAACTAGCAGAACATTAATTCTTGTCTACTAACAGCTGAAGGTGTATTTATTTTTGCAGGAATTGGGAATTATAAGATATTGAGGTTTTGCCTTGTCAGATATGTTCAGATGAACTAACCCATTCTGCACCAAGCAGGATGGACTTTTGTGATAGCTGTCTGCAAATGAAACAAGATTTGCAGTAGCTTCAAGATAGTTGAGAATTTATTTGTAGAGTTCCAATATTGCAGCAATAGTCAGCCTGATTTCAAACCTGGTAAAAGAGGAGAGAGAGCATCTAGTAAGGAGTTCCAAAAGACAGAATGGATGGGGAAGTGCGAAATTTGCATTCACCATTATTAAACAACTTTTTAATGGGAAGGTTTACTGCTCACAACAATAGGATAGATTGCTATAGTTAGTGACCAGGGAAATAACCCATTGAAATAGATGAGCATTGAAGGAAAGGACCATGCATGTGAGGTGCAGAAACGAGATGAGAAAGTGAACAGGTTAAGAGAAAAGCCATTCGAGGAGGGCTGATCTGACCCTGTTTGTCGACAGGTTATGCAGAGTGAATGGAGAACCAAGAACAGGATGGGTGATAGTTGAACGGAGCAGGAGACAATTAACAGTGTAATCTATTTGATGAATAATGAGAATGACGATGATGACAAAGAAAAGCAGACATTTAAAGGGATTCTAAGAAAAAGATGTACTCTCAGTTTAGGTGATATCTATGGATATAGGAACAAAGTTTCTTTCTAAGAATAGATGAGATAGGCATTAATGGACACTTGAAAACCAAGAACACTGTTGTTTGAATTTGGGACAATTCTGACATAAGAATGGCACGTGCCTGCATCACGGACAGTGTGTTCAGCTACCAACCAGAGGAACAGGAGAATGGACCAAGAACACTAACATCTGGATATCAGATTGAATAATTTTCACCAGTCATCGGACACAAGTAATCACACCATTGTGGAGAGGAGCTGAGACAGAGGGCCCAATTTTACCATCAAGTTGTGTCTGTTTCCGTGTGTGAAAACTTGGTAAAATTGGGTGTAAGACGAGTAGCACGATCCAAGTCTGCCTCTGTGCCCATTCCCCCTTTACCAATCACCAGAAATGGCCATTGTTGGGATGGCGTCCGAAATAGGCACAGTGTCAATTTGCATGCATTTAAATTAACTTAATGGGCGGCACGTCCAAACCTACCGGCACTTCCTCCTTTACCACCACGTTCGCCCGTCCAGATTTGGCAAGAAACAGACATGGTCCAAAAAGATCCGATTTGGGTACACCAGCTTCTGAGGAGCTAAGTTCAGTGATTTTGATGGCTCACTGACTCAGGTCAGTGGTGGGTGAGGATGGGGGGTGGGGTAAGAGCAGATCGGTGGGGGGGAAGGGGGGGGTCCGCTGCTATTTTGTGTGCGATCAATGGGGGAGAAGGGGAGTCAGCTGCCACTCTGCGTGCAATCAGTGGGGGAGGGAAGGGAGGTCCGCTGCCATTCTACCTGCAATCGGTGGGAGGGGTCCACTGTCACTCTGCATGTGATCAGTAGAGGGGAAGGGAGGCAGAGAGCCGTGATCAGTCTGGGTAGTGGGGGAGGGGTGGGTTGGGGGATAAGGGGGTCAGTTATGTTGTGTGGGGGGGACAATGTCTGAGGGGGCCACAGGAAGTCATTATCTGGCACGGGAGCGATGTGGCACGGGAGCGTTTTTCTATTTATTTTTACAGCACATGTGCAGTTGGAGGCTCCGATCGGAGCTGCAAGGTTTAGAGCGCGATAAGCCCCACCCACAGGCTTCTGCAGCGCGATTCAGGATTGCTGATTTTTTTCAGGCAGCGTGTGTAGGGATGCCTGAGAACGGGTCTAGAAGTCAGATCGAAAGACTCCCAGATTCAAGTCCACCCAGCACTTTGAATCAAAATGGTAGAATTGAGACCAGAATGTACAGTTTCCATGTGCTTACAGAAACCAGGCATGCCAATCCGATCACTGATCCAGGTTGTTGATGTTCTGAGAAAGGACGGGACGGGGGAATAGTAGGGGACCTGGGTACTATAACCTCCCCCAGTTCAAAGCAGCATTAAAAAAGGGCAGCCTATTCATAACACCCTCTGAGATGGGATTCAGATGTGACAAAGACTCAGAGGATAATTTGGATATTAAAGGGATTTCCAATTCAGATACTGACTTGATGGAGATCCACCTCGCAAACCAGCCTCCCAACCATTGACTCTGTCTACACTTCCTACTGCCTGGGTAAAGCAGCCTGCATAATTAAGGACCCCACGCACCCCAGACGTTCTCTCTTCCACCATCTTCCATCGGGAAAAAGATACAAAAGTCTGAGGTATGTCTGAACAGTATGTTTTGTCTGTATGGAACACAAGAAATAATACTTTTCACTGTATGTTAATACATGTGACAATAATAAATCAAAGATAGAGTGTAGAGCTCAGCAGTCAGCTTCACCAGTGAGATTAGACTCCTCCTCACCCCTTACAGGCGAGAATTACATCCTGCCGCTTTTTTTTAACTAAGTATAAGATTGCTTTCTTTCAACTCGCCCCAGAAATGAGCCTGAACCTCTCCTGTTTTCTCACTTGTTCAGCTTTTGGTATAGCTGCTCTCTGAAATTGTCAAACCACCTTCTGGAAGCAAGGTTAACCCAGCCCTACTTAAATCCAGGTGTGGATAGATTAGGGTCAGGTTAATTGGATATTTTTAATATTTAACCTCTGATCCATCCTCTAACTACCTTTTTCTGGATGTTAAAATCCAGGACAATGAATGGCTGCCCAATCAGAAATTATTCTGCCACTTCACTCAAACGCTATAGTTAAGAAAGCCCTCCAGTGCCTTGATTTTCTCAGGAGACTAAGGAAATTTGGCATGTCCGCTGCGACTCTCACCAACTTTTACAGAAGCACCAAATAAAGCATTCTTTCTGGTTGTATCACAGCTTGGTATCGCTTCTGCTCTGTCCAAGACCGCAAGAAACTACAAAGGGTCATGAACCAAGCCCAGTCCATCATGCAAACCAGCCTCCCACTCATTATCTACAGTTTCTGCTGCCTCGGCAAAGCAGCCAGCATAAACAATAAGCCCACACACTCTGGACATTCTCCCTTCCACCTTCTTCCATCAGGAAAAAGATACAAAAGTCTGAGGTCACATACCAACCAACTCAAAAGCAGCTTCTTCCCTGCTGCCATCAGACTTTGAATGGACCTGCTTCTTATTAAGTTGATCTTTCTCTACACATTAGCTATGACTATAACACTATATTCTGCACTCTCTCCTTTCCTTCTCTATGAACAGTATGCTTAGTCTGTATAGCACGCAAAAAAAAATACTTTTCACTGTACACAAATACATGTGACAATAATAAATCAAATCAAATCAAAGTGATGTCCAAACATTCTCAGTTAAGGCTTCCACAGTCCCATCTGCTTCTGTATGCAAATACACATCCATCTCCTTCACATCTGCGCAGGAGTCTGGAGTGATTACTGTTCCATCCACACAAATAGACAGAAGGCAGAAAAGAGACATTTATCAAATAAGCTAGCAACAATTGTTCTCACCATTTCTGAAGCAGTCTGCTCACAGTGGTGCAGCAAGCAAGAAAGATGTGATGATTCCAATTACTGCCATCTTCGCTGCTGATGACTGTGTACAGAAATCTGAGTCTCATCTGGCAATAATCACGTATGTTGTTCAATTTCAGAAAACACGATGACTGGGAGTCAACAGCAAATGTTGGAGTAATTCATCTTTGTAATGTATCTCTGATCTTCCCGATATGCCTGAGAGTTAACATTTTCACATCTCTCTTCATACAATGCCAACTTTATGATTCTTGTCAATCACGGTGCCATCACACTATGAGAACGGTGGCCCTCGATTTCTATCTCCGAAAATAGTTGATGGTGTCACAAACAATAAAGCATTTATTATTTGTGATCAGCAAAGGAGAGATTTCTTTGCTGCATTAAGTGTAATGCAATAGTCTTTCTAAATGGTTTACAATTTCAGCATGCAAATCAGACATAAAATAGCTTCCAAGGAATCATCTCAGCTGCAAATAACAATTGATGGTTTTTGAATTGTGTTGTGTGCCGGGCTTCAGGAATATCGCAGATATGAATTCTACATCCTTGAATTCCAATAGTTCAGGTAAGCTAGTTTGTACCATATTAGATCTTGTGGTGATTCTTTAGTTATATTAACAGCTGTAGAGTCCCTTTCCTTTCAGAATCATAGAATCCCTCCAGTGCAGGAGGAGGCCAGTCGGACCATCGAGTTTGCACCAACAACAATCCCACCCAGGCCCTAACCCTGTAACCCTATGTATCTACCCTGGCATTAAGGGGCAATTAACATGGCCAATCCACCTAACTGCCCAACTTTGGACTGAGGGAGGAAACCAGAGCACTCAGAGAAAACCCATGCAGACATGGGGAGAATGTGCAAACTTCACACAGACAGTGACCCAAGCTGGAAATTGAACCCAGGTGCCCAGCACTGTGAGGCAGCAGTGCTAACCATTCTGCCTCTCTGCCACCATGCCACCTGTTTTAGGGTTTTTTTCATTTCTCTTAACTTTTAACCTTGTTTCATTGTTTTTCTTGGTTTTCGCATTCCTTTTATTTCTGATCTTCTTCCTCCAATTTTTTTTCCTATCATGAAGGCCCTGATTTCCTTCATGTAGCCCTCCTTACTGTGTAAACTTGGGTGGAGGACGTCAGCACATAATTTTCCACAAAAGGCATTTCAGTAAAACCTCCTCATGCCTTTACCCTGTCCACATTGCTTAACAAGCACTTCAACACACAGTGAGCTCAAAATAACGCACGCATGAGGAAGGCCTCAACCAGGATCTTGGGTTCATGTCACGGTACATGTAACCCCCACCATTTTGCCTGGCTCGCAAATTCACACTTCTTTAACTTGTGATTATCCCTCTCTCCACTTGCATTGTCTGTACCTGTCAAGACTTGATTACCTATAAAGACTCACATTCCAACCACTATCTTGCAATTACATCTTTTCCAGATATGCAGCAGAAAGACCATTTCCAAAGTTACAGCAGCAAAACAGAGCCAGTTCCAAGGAAACCAAATGCCTTAGTAAACCCAGTACCCAACATAACTGATCATTGCAGGGCAGCAATTGATAACAGTAAACAGTATGTTAATCTTTATAGCCAAAACAGCAGAATAACAAGAAGTTGTAATCAAACTTGCGTAATTTTTTCTTCATTCATTTATGGGACATGGGCATTGCTGGCTGGCCAGCATTTATTGCCCATCCCTGGTTACAATTGGAGGGCAGTTCAGAGTCAATCACATTGCTGTGGCTGTGGAGTCACATGTAGGTCAGAGCAGATAAGGATGGCAGATTTCCTTCCCTTAAGGACATTAGTGAACCAGATGGGTTTTTCTGATCATTAACAATGGTTTCATGATCATCAGTAGATTTTCAATTCCAGGTTTCTTTTATATATTGAAATCAAATTCCACCACCTGCCGTGGCGGGATTCGAACCCAGGTCCCCAGAACATTAGACGAGTTTCTGGATTAATATTCTCGGAATACTACCACCATCTTCCCCCGATTTGCATGGGGAAAATTTACACTTCATTTTGGACATAGAAAACCCTAAAGGTGGGTATACATTTTTTAGAAGCTTTAATTGGAGATCCACAAAAATAGAGCAGAATTCTTCAATCTGGGACCATGGCGAGGGTGAGGGTGGGGAGTGAGAGGCTGATGGGAAGTCACATCATATCTTCTGCCCCCAGAATAATTAATAATGCATTTGGTGAGTTCTGCACTGTGTTTTGTGGCAGGCAGGTTGTACCCGGGTGCCAAATTGAAAAGGTGCCCAACACCAGGAGAAGATGGATTCCCTGCAGAAAGAAGATGGATGTCCTCAATGACTCTGAAGCTGGAAGATCCACCTGATAGAGGCAGCTGCCACCGTCCCCCTCCCCCCTCTGCCCCCACACCCCACACTCCACCCCACACCTGCTCCTATGGTGTTCCAGGATCCAGGGTCGCTGGTTGTTCACATCCCGAGCTCCGAAGGTAGCCCCCAGCTTTCATCAGGTTACGTCCCAGCTTTTGCCATCCAGTTGGTTCCCGATCTGCCTTGGCAAGAACTAGTGGAATATTCTGCTGCAATTTCACACCAGCGTGAAACCAATTTTTACTTTCCTGCTAAATTCTCCCCACCATTGATCTTATGGGCAAGGACATGGGAGAATCCCACCCATGGCATTGGCATCCTAAAGGGTTGGGCTCCTGACTAATGAAAAAGAATGATTTGATTCCACACAGTCAGTACAGTTTCAGTTAGCTGCATAATAAAACTGCTTTTTATATTACTTCAATATTGTGCCTTAAACTCAATCTTCAAAGAACCCTCCCTCCAGCTGCACCAATGAACCATTTCCTGCAATAGTCACCCTTGATACCCACATTGAATTAATGCTCCATTCTTCAGCAGAGAATCCGAATCCAACATTAATTATTCACAACAAAATAGTGTTAGCTTCAACGATGGAATGTTACCTCCAAAGTTGAACACTTCTTTTTATTATCAATTCACCTCAGAGAATTAATTTCCTCTTTTCCTTGACCAGGCTACTAACTGGAGCATTTCCCAGTAACAAACTTGCTCGATATCAGTGAAGAGCAATTGATAGAATAACCCCCCCTGTGCAAGAGAGGTACACTTAGGCAGTGGCTTTTGAACGTTTCAGTTTGGCAGCCCCTCTATATTACATTCTCCCAGAGATCGCAAGTCAGATCCTCCTGATCCTGCTGTTCAGTGTGTTTTTTCAACCTATACACAGCATTTGAAAGAAAATCAAAGAAGGAAGGCTGCCCCTAATTTTTTAACTGCTAATTTAAATAGTGGGGCTTATGGCCCAGTGGTAGCATGCCAAGCGCTGTGTTGAAGTCCCACTTCAGATGGTGACTGCCACGGAAGGTTTGTGCATAACGTGGTCAAACAGACTGATTATCAACTTATAAATCCTTCCAATACGGCTATGGCAGTGGATAAGTGTAGGAATCAGCCCAAGCCATTTGGGAGCTGCAGTAAAATAGCCTCCTCATGGTAAAAGGTCCCACGTACAAGCATCTTCCATGCTTTGAGGGAGCAGCAGAGTGAGAGAAATTAAGTAGGCAGAAGATGCTTCTTTATGTATATGTAATCTTCTTTACTCAATCCCATTCAACACACTGCTTCCAGGTGGTGCAGTTGTTACACCCAGGTGCCTCGGGAGGCAATGGCCTAGTGGTATTATTGCTAGACTATTAATCCTGAAACTCAGATAATGTTCTGGGGACCTGGGTTTGAATCCTGTCACTGCAGAAGATAGAATTTTAATTTAATAAAAAATATTTGGAATGAAGAATCTACTGATGACTTTGAAACCATTGTTGATTGTCGGGAAAACCCATCTGGATCACTGAAGCCCTTTAGGGAAGGAAATCTGCCATCCTTACCTTGTCTAGCCTACATGTGACAATCACAGCAATGTGGTTGACTCTCAAATACCTTCCAAGGGCAACTGGGGATGGGTAATAAATACTGGGTAGCCAGCAACGCCCATGTCCCATGAATGAATAAGAAATAAAAATATTGCAACCCATTCACCCACCCAGCTTCCATGTCCTAACTTCCAAGACAATGTCTGTTACCAATAATGAGAACGAACAAAAAATACAAAAGTTTGGAAATCTGATGACCTTGGAACTTCCCAAATGCCTTCAGGAACCACTAGAATTTGTGGTGTGGTTCTCTTTGCTGGTTCAGGTATTACATTGCATGTAACTGAAAAGCGGACAAAAGCTCAGGTTATCCTGGCTGTAACATGCAAAAGTAATAACCTTAATATAATGCACAAGTGGTGCAACAGTAAAGTTCAAAATAAAGATAAAAATGTGTAATAAATTATTTTCTAAATCCAGTCCACTTGGACATAATAATTGTACTTGATGGCATTCGCTTGACAAGATTGTGGCCAATGCCGCAAGCTAACTCTTGTGGTCGAAGGAACCTTTCAGTTGGAGTTTGGACTTCTATTCATGAAAGTCCGGCCCTTGCTGTTTGTTTTTTATTCTGCTCTGCCTGTAGCTTAATCATTCAAGGCTAATGGTGAAGTGATCAGTGATTCTAATATTTGATTATTGCTTCCCAGCACTTGCTAATCTGTCATTGCCATTGAAGGCTCTTCCCTAACTGTGTTCTGATCAATGGGGAAGTTTTGCTTTCAACTGGAAAAGACGCAAAAAAGAACTGGGTCAGCAGCAGAAAGCAAAGCTGGAGCAACAAGGTGACTCAGTAGTTGATAATCTACACAGACAACGCAAGACGAGCCCTGTGCGTTAAGTGGAAAGTGAAGACTAAACACAGATGGCTGCCTCCTCGGTGAAACACTTTCATATAATGAATAGCTTTCATCTAATTTATTGATTGATACAACTCATCCAACTCTCGCCAAAATAATTTCGCAGAGGTTAGAGGCCCTGGAGCTGTTGATGCAAAATAGCTTCTCCTATTGAAATGGCATCAACCAAACATATGCATATCTTTTCATTAGAGTTGACAACAGCATTGAAACGTGCCAGTTTCATGATACATCCCTTCAAGCTAATCTGATACGTGCTTATTGTGCCTTATAAATTCAGATGTATAAATACACAATGTTTAGGTGACTCAGACAATTGGAAAGGAATGTTCTCCTTTGGGGAGGCGGGGTAGGCGGTGGGTGGGGTGATGTGGGGGTGGGGGGAGGGTGGTTTCACACAGTCAGTGGGAGCATGCGTGTGTTGGAAATGCGCCCAGCAGCAATTAGAAGGACAATTAAGGCCAATTAAAAGGGAAATTCACTGAGTTTTCACATGGTCCGTGCAATTTCACACTTGGCGCAGAAGCCACGCAACTAGGCGGTCATCACGTTTCAATTGAAACTCAATCCAGGGCAGGATAAGAGGATCTTGGCAAGTTGTATAGGTAGGAGTTTGCACATGAGTTGGTCGGAGCTGGTTTTCAGACAGTTCATTTCACTTTCTCCGTGTTCTGGAAGATTCTTTGATTTACCAGCATCTTTAGAGGCTTTCTGTCGGGAGGCCCCTTCAGTGTGTTGTCCTGTGCAATCTGTATTTCAGCAAATGGGGATGGTTTGCCCTGTTGGAGGGCTTCCTCAGAAGAGGAGAGAGGCAGACGGGAGATACCAGGTACCTGCAGGCAGCATCCCAGAATGCTACTTGTGGAAAGAGAGGCACAGCCGGATGAGCACAAGGACAGTAGAGAGTAGATGCCATTATCCTGCAGTTTGATTTTACAGGCAGCTCTCTTGCTACCTGGACATGTCTGAGGTCCAGTGCAGGAGGAGGTTTTATTTCTCTCGGGACACTGTGAACTCCATTTGCCAGAGGTTGGCCCGGAGATTGTTTCAAACTGGGTAAGCAACCCTATGCCTGCGGCCCTTGGTGCCAGGGGGATTAGCAGAGTAAATACATGGGGTTACAGGGCTAGGGCTTGGGTGGGATTGTTATCGGTGCAGGCTCGATGGGCTGAATGGCCATCCTCTGCACTATAGGATTCTATGATTCTCTGAAAGATTATCACACCATCAAAACTGATCCCTGTTACTGAGAGGAGCCAGCCCTTCACTTTCGCAGCTGCTTGTACCATTCATGTCAGATTCATGTTGCTCACAATATTCATTCGAAGGCCTGACATAGCAAGTTCAGCACTTATCCTAATGCTAACCAAAGTACATCAGAAAGAGTGCCTTCCTTTTGTCTTTCAGATGCATTCTTTGACCCTGAAGTATAAAAATTCAAATGAATAATATATTTCTTAATACAGTTTTTTGCAATTCGCAAATATTCCACAGCAATTGCAAATCAATGTTAATCATTATTATAATGTAACTGTGATTAAAGGCTGACTACTTTTGCTATGCAATGGCTGTCAGTAACAGCATCACCTTTCTATAATTATCATCAGTTTTTAACAGCTGTTCTCTGTAATAGGTTGCAATTATCTAAGATTCTACAGATCCTTATTTTTCAGGCAAGTTTAAAAAGGAATTAATATAACAGTTTGACTAGCGCCAAACAGTGTGAGCAGCAGAAAAGCCAACATTGTGGTCAGGATGCAGCATGGTGGTACAGTGGTTAGCACTGCTGTCTCACTGCACCAGGGACCTGGGTTCGATTCCCAGCTTATCTGTGTGGAGTCTGCATGTTCTTCCCATGTCTGCATGGGTTTCCTCTGGTTTCCTCCCACAGTCTGAAAGACATGCTGGTTAGGTGCATTGGCTGTGCTAAATTCTCCCTCAGTTTATCCAAAAAGGCGCCGGAATATGGTGACTAGGGGATTTTCACAGTAACTTCATTGCAGTGTTGATATAAACCTACTTGTGATAATAATAAACAAATAAGGTAAAGGCATTTCTCGCAGTAGAGAAATTTGTTCTATTGGCAAGATGCAAAATGAAGGGATGTTCTACCTGTGAGCAAGTGGCAACAGTAGCATCGGCATGGAAGGGCTGATCAGGACATGAAGGCATGGCGAGATGTGTTGTAATAATATGAATTTGGGCCTGATTATTAGTAAACCCAAAACACCACAAGTATTTATTTGGCTAATTCAGCTGGTGCATTAATTTGCCTGATAAAGGAACATGAATTGGAGGAACAATGATTGACTAACTTCAAAGGAAAAGACTAGTTTAAAAATTAAAGCAGTGTCAGAGTGTGAAAATATATAAGTGCTGACTCCAGCGAGGAAAGCAGTGCGCAATCCATCAGCTGCACTGTTGCCTTCTCCTACCATATTCTTCGGCACGCTGAGAAAAGAAATGCTGGAGGTGAGTCCACGTGCTGGTGGGACAGGCTCTGTTGGCCTTCCTTCCCGACAGCAGGGCGCCCTTTATAAAAATGAAACCTAAGATCACCTCCATGGATGTGAAGATCCCCTCCCCACGACTCCAACAAACAGGGGAATCCCTCCAATCAGCACCCCCCCATGGACACAGGGAATTGCCCCAACATGGACCTCGCCAGGGGAACCCCCGGCATTATCCTTGGCAGTACCCTGGTGCTGCCCCTGACAGTGTCCCCTGGCATTGCCAGTGCAATGCCAGACAAGGTTCTCCTTTTCAGCCTCTCGTGAGATTTTGCGTCCCATCACCCAATACAAGCAAAGGGAGGGCAAAATCCTGTAAACGTTCAAAATCTGAAATAAAAATCAAAAGAAGATTCCGCACAAACTGTGGCTGACAATGCTTTAAATTGAGGGGTGATAGATATAGGACAGATGTCAGAGGTGGGCTCTTAACTCAGAGAGCAGTAAGGGCGTAGAAAGCCCTGCCTGCAACAGTAGTGGACTTGCCAACATTAAGGGCATTTAAATGGATGTGGATGATATTGGAATAGTGTAGGTTAGATGGGCTTTAAATTGGTTTCGCAGGTCGGCACAACATCAAGAGCCGAAGGGCCTGTGCTGCGCTGTAATGTTCTATGTTCAATGTTCTAATTCACAACCTTGAGTAATAAGTTTTGCATAGATATTAGAAGCATAAATGCTCAGTTTTTTAACTGATAAATTCACAACTTTTAGCATTGCTGCCATGAGTTGTACACGGATTCACGGAGCGGGTCTGACTGTTTCACCTCCCCCTGGGACACTTACGCTTATCTCCAGGATGTCAGTACAAGAATGTCAGTACAATAAATCTCCAACTGTCTTCGTAACGTTTTTTCATTTTTCCAATATCTGTTCCTTCAGAAAATTAACCTTGCTGCTGTTCTCAGAAACTTAACTCTTGCGAGCAACTGTTGTACTGATTTTTTTCGAAGTTTCTCTGATTAGTCACGTTTTCCAAATTAAAGGTTTCAAATCTTTACTGGTGGGTGGAGGAGATTTTCACTCTGATAGATTGTCTCCATGGCTTGTGTGCTTTTTTTAAGAAACAGGAGCCCCCAGTAGTGTCTGTGTAATAACTCTGTTTCCTCTCCCGAAATGTCCAACCTCACATTTATCTGTGTTGAACTTTAGTTTCCAGTTATTTGCCCAATCTCAAATTGATTAACATTGTCCTGTAATTTGTCCCAGCCCTTCTCAGTTTTGATCCACCCCTAACAATTTGGTGTCATTCACTAATCTGGACATTGGAGCAAATTTTCCCAAACCACCCACCACAGGAATTGTAGCAGACGAGAGGGGAAGGAAAGTCCGTTGACCTGAGATGGGATTTTCCGGTTTCAGGGCAAGCACAGCCATAAAATCCCACCCATTGTCTTTTGAGTTCTAATCGTTGATATAAATTGTGCACAGCACAGATTCCAGCATCGTAGTGAATTTTAAAATGAACTCAGTAAATCTGGTCATTTGTGAACTAACACGTACTGTGCTGCGATGCGAGGATAGAGATTATGTTTGGGAGTGGGGAGGCAGTAGAGTAAAGCTGTGGTGGTGGGGGTGTGGGGGAAGCAGCCTGTAGGGTTGGGGCAAGATCCATAGCGAAGATTTTTATCGGAGACAATGAGAGCATGAGAGACAGTCTGGGGAGTGAAGGTGGAATTCTTGATATCACAGGCGGAATGGATCATGGGAACTGGGGGCAACGCCTTCTGGTCCACAAGCAGTGCTGGAAAGGAGCTTACTTCTTCCAGGCCACCGTACTCACCACACGTCAGCTGCCCATGCCCCTGCTCCCCACCCCCAAAATTCCCCATATTGTCTTCTGAAAATGGGCAGGTTTGCAGCAGGTTACATTCAGATCTGAGATATTTTTAAAATGTAACATCTTGTTTTGGGCTGGGTGGTGGAGGGAGCAAGAACTATAACAGCTCTCAACATCTCAGAGCTCCCATAACTTCCTGTCCCATCATGAACCTTCTCTCTGTGTCATTCTGACTAATGGCTTTTGTGAGTACTTGGCTCTAATGTTGGGAAGGGATGAAGAGACTGCAATCAGCTGAGAAACCTGGAAAGGGGTGCTATGGGGCAGCATGGTGGCACAGTGGTTAGCACTACTGCTTCACAGCACCAGGGACCCAGGTTCAATGCTGGCCTCAGGTGACTGTCTGTGTGGAGTTTGCACATTTTCCCCATGTCTGAGTGGGTTTCCTCCTTGTGCTCCAGTTTCCTCCCACAGTCCAAATATGTGCAGGTTAGGCTGATTGGCTATGCTAAAATTGCCCCTTAGTGTCAGGGGGATTAACAGGGTAAATATGTGGGGTTACGAGGATAGGATCTGGGATTATTGTCAGCGCAGGCTCAATGGGCCAAATGGCCTGCTTCTGCACTGTGGGGATTCTGTGATTCTATTCTATGATTCTAAATGACAGGGCCTCAATTTAATAAAATGCTGCAGTCTCCCACCCAACAACCCGACAAGTGTCAGCAAGTGACAAGAGGCCACACACAGCAGGAGTCCATGGGGATCAGCCCCGTCAGTTAGTAAAGTTTGGGGTTCAGAGCCAAATCAGAATTGGAGGGCCAAGGAGGACAATTGAGGTGGAGCAGGCTGGCTGTTGAATTGGGGAAAGGTGAGGGTCAACAAGGCTGGGGTGAACGGTGGAAGGGGTCTTGCAGTATTCAGAGCTGGAAGAAATCTTGGAGGGATTGCAATCAGATTCTGCCACAATCAGTGAAGGGGATAAGCCCAGTTCATGGAAGCGCCAAGGTTTCCTTGTGAGGTATGGAGAAACCCTCGTCACCCTCAAGATTGCAGAATCCAGAATGTACCACATCTGAAATCTAACTGGAACAAGTGCACCATTCACTAGTTATTTCTATGAAATACAAATCAAGAAGTCCCACCAGAATATTACCAAAATGAAACTCTACCCCAACCGTTTCTTAAGAACTTAAGAAGGCGTATGGTGTACTGGCCTTCATCAATCAAGGAATTGAGTTTAGGAGTCGGGAGATAATGCTGCAGCTGTATAACACCCTGGTCAGACCCCACTTGGAGTACTGTGCTCAGTTCTGGTCGCCTCATTACAGAAAGGATGTGGAAGCCATTGAAAGGGTGCAGAGGAGATTTACGAGGATGTTGCCTGGATCGGGTGGCATGCCTTATGAGAACAGGTTGAGAGAGCTCGGTCTTTTCTCCTTGGAGAGACGAAGGATGAGAGGTGACCTGATAGAGATGTATAAGATGTTGAGAGGTATTGATCAGGTAGATTCTCGGAGGCTTTTTCCCAGGGCTGCCACAAGAGGACACAGGTTTAAGGTGCTGGGGAGTAGATACAGAGGAGATGTCAGGGGTAAGTTTTTCACTCAGAGGGTGGTGGGTGCGTGGAATCGGCTGCCGTCAGTGGTGGTGGAGGCAAATTCTATAGGGTCTGTTAAGAGACTTCTGGATGAGTACATGGAACTTAATAGGATTGAAGGTTATAGGTAAGCCTTGTAGATAGAGATAAGATTGGCGCAACTTGTAGGTCGAAGGGTTTGTTTGTGCTGTAGTTTTTCTATGTCCTAGTTTTTTTCCTATTTCACATTGATTCAGAGGAGAATGAAAACCATCTGGTGGCAGGTTTTCTGCTGTTGACATATGTAGCCAGCTGTGTTACAAATAGAGTTCACAGATAGATTCCCATCGTTTTAATTGGGTGAAATGATTCTGCCAGTTGCTATCTATTTCCACAGCAGCTTGCAACTCACTTGCTTACTGTCTCTAACATTCTCTAACTGCATCACCAGTAGTTAAAAATCCCTGCTATTAAATTTTATTAGCAGTCTGGGGGATGAATGAGATAGCCCCAGAAAACAAGCCTGGGCACCATGCTGTTTAATTTCAGCGCGTCCATTCATCTCAATGTAGGCAGCACGCCAACTTCAGACTGCCTGCTGATTTAAGTGATATCAGCGTCCAGCAGGCTCTATCCAAGCAATTGATTGTCTGGATTCATCTGCAGGGGGCGGCCGATATTGAGAGTGGCTGGCATCAGTTAAAACTTGCCTGCACTGCTTAAGATCAGCCCGTGTCCCTTAACCCGTCAGCAAGTGGTGACAGTCGTGCGCGAAGTGAACCTGATCTGTCAAACATTGAGAAGTGGCACAACATGGGAGATAAGGGCAGCATGGTGGCACAGTGATTAGCATTGCTGCCTCACAGCACCAGGGACCCGGGTTCATATTCCCAACTTGGGTAACAGTCTGTGCAGAGTCTGCATGCTCTCCCCGTGTCCGCGTGAGTTTCCTCCAGGAAATGTGCGGTAAGGAAAACTGATCAACATGGGATATGAATAGACAAAACCTGACATCCAAATTAAAAAGCCAATAAAGCCACCATCTAAAACACCAAAAATTAAGAATCATAGAATCTCTACAGTGCAAAAAGAGACCATTCAGCCTTTCAAGCCTGCAACTGCGATAGCAATTCCACCCAAATCCTATCCCCATACTCCACATATTTATCCTGCTAATCCTCTTGACACTATGGGGCAATTTAGCATGGCCAAACCCCATCTAGCCTGCACATCTTTAGACTGTGGCAGGAAACTGGAGCACCCGGAGAAAACCCAAGCAGACGCGGGGACAATGTGCAAACTCCATGCAGACAGTAACCCGAGGCCAAAATTGAACCTGGGACCCTGGCGCTGTAAGGCAGCAGTGTGAACCACTGTGCCACCATGCCACCCACATTTGTAGTAACAACAAAAGAAATCAACCCCCTAATTAACCTGGAAGGAGTTGATCACTTTAAGTAGGACTGGTGGGGATGGGAGAATGGGGGGAAGGCAGGTGGTCCTTCCTGCTGGTGAATGTATATTCAACTATGTGAAATCAAGAAGCCTTTAGCCAGAACATGGAGCTCCAAGGTGGCAGTGTTGACAACAAATCAGCACGGTATGCTTGCTGGCATCATGGTCTATTTGCTTTCCAGTGGATGTAGACTGCGTGCATGCTAATGCCCTCACTAATATGGTAACCAACATAATTCACTTGTTCACCACGGGCATCTTAAAGGTGTGGCAGGGTCTAACCTTTCCAATTTTTCACCCTTTAGCTTTGCGGGTTCTCTTCAGCTCTCATCATATTAGCTGAACTATTGGATTTTTAATTCAGGCATTAAATTTTGTCTATTAATATTCTGTGTCATACACCAAAGGCATCAGTTTTCCTTATCACACACTCCAACTCCAATATCAAACGCATATGATAATTGACATTGACTTTATATTGCTGTAATAATGCCATCAGGAATTATCTCCAAAATAGGAACTGCAATGCAAACTCACCAAGTGGTGCCTTAAGCAGCAAGCATTGCAATTTTAACTTTACAAGGGATTTACGTAAGAAAATTGCAACCTTTATTTTTCAAAAACTACAGTTCACCACTAAAAAGAATCGTTATAGCAATATATGAGTGGCCTGGAACATATAAATATAATGGAAAAAACTGCAAGGCTACAATAATTGACTTTAAAAGTTGATTTTATTAAAAGAAAATGGATTCCTGTGAAGTGTTAGCTGGATGAGATTACCATTTTAAAATGCCTGATTAATTAATGCAGTGGCCCAAAACTGCCAGATCAGTGTGAGGTGTCTCAAAACAATAGCAAATTCACACTTGGAACTTCTGAATTTTGACTCAAAGCATGAATATTAGGGCGTAATGGAGGAGGGACAGATCATTATTCGTTTGTGGACATGGGCATCGCTCAATGGCCAGCACTTATTGCCCATCTGTAGTTGCCCAAGGGCACATTGCTGTGGCTCTGTGTACAGTGGACCAGGTAAGGTAGGCGGATTTCCTTCCCTATAGGATAGTAGTGAACCCGATGGATTTTCTGACAATCATCAGTGGTTTCATGGTCATCAGTAGATTTTTAATTCCAGATATTTATTGAATTCAATTCCACTACCTGCTGTGGCAGGATTTGAATCTGAGTCCCCAGAACATTAGCTGAGTGTTTGGATTAGTAGTCTAGTGATAATACCATTAGGCTGTCACCTCCCCTGTGATTAAATAAAGGATGAATGTCAGTAGTTCCCAGAATCTAGCTCAACCATAACAGACAGAAATCATGAAACATTGAGTGAGGTCATTTTTCCAAATACATGTTGCACTTAGATGGTAATTTTTCTAACTGTCGCCCAATTGGAAAACTGACACCTTGAATTCATCTTATCTCCCATGTTGTGGGAGATCCATTTCAGATCTTAATCTGGTGCCAGTACAAACTCAGACATAAGGACATACAGCAGATAAATCCCACAGACCATTTTAGCTGCCTGCCCACTCTAATTCCATTAGGCAGGCAGGGTTAATATTAGTCCAAAGTGAGTTTTAGGTTACGGAGGGTGTTTTACTTTTCTTTCATGGAATGTGGGCATTGCTGGCATCCCTAGTTGCCCTTGAACCAAGTGGTTTGCCACATCATTTCAGAGGGCCATTAAGAGTCAAGCACATTGCCGTAGGTCCGGAGTCACAGGTAGGCCAGACCAGGCAAGGGTGGCAGATTTCCTTCCCTAAAGAGTATTAGTAATCACAAAGGTTTTTATGACAATTGACAATGGTTCCATAGTCACCACTGCTGAGACTAGCTTTTCAACTCCAAATTATTAATTGAATATAAATTCCACCATCTGCTGTGGTAGGATTTGAACCCTTGAGCCCAGAGAATTACCCAGAGCCCCTGGATTACTAGTCCAGTGACATTATACTATGTCTCTATGTCCAAGTGAGCTTGGCCTTAGAGCATAGATCCAGGGGTAAGATTCTCCAGCCTTTCCCACTGACGGGACCTTCTGATCCTGGCAAGGTTGACTCCACCACGTGGGTTCTCCCACAGCAGAATGGGTAAAGAATATAAATCACCATCAACTTCAGTGGGACCAGATGATCCCCTGGAAGCTGATGGCAAGACACCACCACCACAAGAATTCCTGCCACGAGGGAATTTTGCCCCAGGTATATGTTCTATGGTCATTTGGTCTCTCAGTAAAAGGTCTGGAGGCTTGTATGTTTGAACGTGAACCATTAATTGGTGACCAATTAATATACGTCTCCAAGGTGCAGTCCTCCATGGGTGCTGTTTCCATGCTTGTTCCTTCTAGGCTCTACTATACACAATTGACCATCATGTGACTCTCTACATAATAACATGGGTGGTACTCTTCTCCAGTCCAACATCGGCCCTAACCCTGCCAAACACCCTTATACTATACCTTCCCCAAGTCCTTACCTAAATATATTTACGATAGAATCCTTTCTTGCTACCAACAACTCCAACGCCAGATCTCTGACTTTATAAATTCAGGCTATCTGGAGACGTGACAAATCTTTCAGATCTTGTTCTCTCACGTTTGGAGGAATGGTAGTCTCAATCTCAGTTGTTTTGGGTGGGTGGCATGTTGGCACAGTGTTAACATGTCTGCCTCACAAGGAGCCGTGTTCGATCCCGGCTTGGGTCACTGTCTCTGCGCAGTCTACGTGCTCTCCCTATGTTTGCGTGAGTTTCCTCCGGGTGCTCTGGTTTCACCTACACTTCAAAAAACACGCTGGTTAGGTGCATTGGCTGTGCTAAATTCCCCCACAGTGTACCCAAACAAGCTCGGGGTGTGGCAATTAGGGGATTTTCACAGCTACTTCATTGCACTATTAAGGTACTTGTGACTAATAAATTAGTTTTAATTTGTTTGTTTAGTGTCAAAATAATAGAACTTGGTGTTTCCAGTACTTGGTTGTCCCCATTTGTTTTGCTTTTTGCGCTCCTTCAAGTTGCATTTCTCTTTACCAACAACCTGTCTGCCTTGTTCGGACTCTGTGGATTCATCCTGTTCCTTCCAAAAGGAATGTTCACTCTGTTCATTCCTAGAGCAGATTCAGATTTTCTTTTTCCGTGGGGTCTGCCATGTTCTTGCTGGACATTGACATTTCCAAATTGGAACCTTGATTTCCATTATGGGGCAGGGCCTGTAAGTATTCAGAAAAAGCCACTTTGGAACTATCAGTAGCAACAATTCAATGCACTGAAGCACAACTTGAGTTGGCAAGTGGTCAACAAAAAAGTAAGCAATTGAAAGAATTGCCCTTCAGGATCAAATGCAAAAGGAATACAGAACTGTTCAGCAGCATAAAAATATGAAGACTGCCTTCAACAGCAGAATGGAGGAACAGCAGAAGAAACTCGAGGAGACTTTGTTGAATTACAAGAAATCTGAAGTCGAAGAATTTGAGCTTTGCAAGGATGATGAAAATCTGGTGAAAGACATTCATTTCAGATGCAATGTAAAAACTTCTTCTTAGATGGACATAGAATGGAACACTGAGCATTCCCTGGTGTTCTGCCCAAGATATATCCCTCAACCAACATAATAAAAACAAGTGACCTGATCATTATCACATTTGATGATGTTTTCCAGTTCTGGTTCAGAGAATTTTTCATTGCATGTCAACACACAAGGTGAGGCAGTGGGAATCCATAAACAGGCAATTTGAAAAGCCTGGATTTTAAAAATTACCTTATCACAATCACAGGTAATTGTTGCAATGCAGAATAGAATGATTCTTCCAGTAAATATGGTGTACGGTTAAAACTGCAAAGTCTCAAATCTGCATCCTATCCAAACAACCTTCACAAGTATGATAGCTGTTGCTGCAAGATGGCTGGTTGCTCCATCTCTGGGTGGTGAGTGAAAGAACTAATCTTCCACAACTCACCGCATCGCATGTGCTCTGCCTGCCACCTGATCTTGGGACAGAATTGACGACAGCTGTGATAAGGAAACAGCCCAGTTCATTCCATCCTGCTGGTGAAAAGATGTGGGCTGGGATTTTAAATGGTTGAATTAAATGAAAGGTAAGGTATTGGGTGAAGGGTGATGGATGGGGAGGGTGGCAGAAATAAAGTCACCAACAAAAAATACTGTAGGTCTGACAGTATCTGTGGAGAGAGAATAAGCCAACGTTTCGAGTCTGCATGATTATTCATCAGGGCTGAAAACTAGGAAAATCCAACTAGATTTATACTGTGGGTGGTAATAGGACAAATGAAATGTGAATGGTGCTGAAGAAGGCTGAGGAAGGAGATAAAAGCTTCCATTAAGTGATCAGAATGGGTGAATGGCAGAACAGAAGTACAGATTGTTAACAGGCTAGCTGTGGAATATGGCAGCTGTCCTGAAGGGGTGTGGAAGGGCGAATAGGGGGGTGGGGTACAAGAAGGACAGCCCTCAAGGTAGTCCCTTAACAATCTATACGATCTGCATAATCAACACCCCCACCCCTCCACATCTCGTCGGATTTTCCTTGCTTTCAGCTCTGACGAAGAGTCATCCAGACTCGAAACGTCGGCTCTATTTTCTCTCCACCAGCGCTGTCAGGCCTGCTGAGTTTCTCCAGCATTTTCTGTTTTTGTTTCGGATTCCAGCATCCACAGTATCTTGTCTTTAATAAAGTCACCTGTTCACCCAATTGAACCATTCTAAACAATAACCCACTATTATTGCCTGTTCAGACAACTCCAATAAATAAAAAGGGAAATTATTACAAAAAGTGCAAGATACTGGACAAGTTCGCCCCTAAATCTCGGCCACTAATTGGATTCACCATTACATTGCTGTCTGCCTCCACTGCATTTGGGAATAACTCTACGAAGCATTGTATGTTTTTTCTATTGTCTGTATGTTCCTGCATCGCACACTTTATCTGCGAAGATGTACAGTGATATCTTCATATCTACGGCCAAGTGATGATCATAACTACGGTAGGATGACATTTATACCTATGGTGAATACCGACACAAGTATGGTAGCAGTGTAGCTGTATTACTGGGCTAGTAATCCAGACAGAAGGGCGAATGAGCTGGAGATATAAATTCAGATCCCATCCATGGCAGTTGGGGAATTTAAATTCAGTGACTGAAAATAATCGGTAATAGTGACCATGAAACTATTGAATTATTGTAAAAACTGGTTGATATCATAGAAACATAGAATATAGAAACAGAAATAGACCATTTAGCCCTTCGAACCTGCTCCACCATTCATTTTGAGCATAGCTGATCATCAAAATTCAAAATCCTGAGTCCCCCCTTCCCCCTTGATCCTTTAGTCCCAAGAACTATATCTAATTTCTTCTTGAAACCAGACAATGTTTTGGCCTCAACTACTTTCTGTGGTAGTGAATTCCACAGATACGCCACTCTCTGGCTGAAGAAATTTCTCCTCACCTTAGTCTTAAAAGTTTACCCCTTATTTTCAAACTATGACCCTTTGTTCTGGATTCCCTTAACATCGGGAACATTCTTTCTGAATAAATCCTGTTTAATCCTGTTGGAACTTTATCAGTTTCTATGAGATCCTCTCTCATTCTTCAAAACTCCAATGAATATAATCCTAACCAACTTAATCTCTCCTCATTTGACAGACCTGCCATCCCAAGAATCAGTCTGATAAAACTTCACCGCACTCCCTCTGTAGCAAAGGCAATGCCTATCGGAGACGGAAATCTTTTCTCTTTGCCTGACCTGGGTGCCAGTGTGGTTGTCTGCTATCTGCCCTCTGAAATGGTCCAGTAAGCCACTCAGTTACATCAAAAAACATTCCAATAAAATTGTGATTCAGGTGGACTGCAGCAGTTCAAGAAGACAGTTCTGCATTACATTTCAATGGCAAGTAGGGATGGATTATAAATGCAGGAATGAATAAAAATGAGATTAATATTCATGGTGAAATGACATTCACATCTACAGTGAGCTGACATGTAGAAGACATGGTAAAAGAAATTCTCAAGAAAGGAAAAAAACTGAAGTGCACTTTGTTGGTGTACTTCAAAACCCCAAGTGACATTAGGAAACCAGACTAGATTCCAACAAGTTTTCTCTTTTTGGCAGAAAGGTGCGAATAGGATATATTTTTCCAGGAATGATTCCACTGAGAAAGTAGGGGCATTTTATAGTAAAATAAATTTTATTTAATAACACAATTTAACTATAACTCTAACAAATGAAGCAGCTTAATCATTAACATTTGAACAATATTTAAAATGAAAGGGAGAAACTTTATTTTTAAAAGTTCCAGTTCCAAATTCATATATAGATCAAACCCATTTTTAAATTAATACAGTTAGCAAATCCAGGCATTCTTGCTATAACATTTGTTAACAGTCTTGGAGCTATTGGCGAGAGATAGAGGTCTAGAATTCTGCGAAATACTTCCAACTTCAACCAGGCTTCAGCTACAGCAGAGATGTTTTTTCCTCTCTGCTATAGACCCAGCAGTACACATTGCCCACATCATCACATGGCCCTGTCAATCATTCTATTCAAAAATCCTCGGGGAACTTATGTAAGCAAAAGTCCATTAGCTCTACTTAAAATAAACACTTGCAAGGTTGAAATTAGCATTTATTCTGCTCTCCCAGCATCTGAATTGCATTCCCTCCAAACATACCAACTACCTGTAGAAGAAAAAGCTGAATTTTTAAACACTTCAATTAAACATTAGAAAAATGATATCAATTGCACTGGTTTGACCACAACTTGATTAAAATACATAAAGCCCGTGTTTTAACTTGCTGTAACATATGGGCCTGACTAATACATTAAAAATTATCAACCATAGTTCTATTAATATTATAATACTGAGCACTAGAATAGATTTGAGAATCAGGTAAGGTATTCATAAACAAAGATAATTGACAGTGTCCCAATTACCGGGAACCAGTGATAAGTACAATGCAATGGGGCCTTCAATGAATGGTTCCACTTTATAGTATGAAAGACATGCTGAATGTTAACCTACTTACTGACCTGGAAATATAAGAAAGATCAAGGAACAGAAAAGACCACTTGGTCCATTGAGACTTATCCCTTTAAGACAGCACATTAACTCTTCTAACCTTACATCTAACTGTATTTTAAATTACCCCAAAACCTTTGTTTCTATTATCTTGCTTTGTAGATTATAACTAACATTTATCTTTCTGAATAAAGGTTCCTTTCCTAATATCTAATCTAAATTCACTATAGCCTAATTTCCATCTATATCATCTGGCTGTACTTCCTGTGTATACTTTGTGGCTGTATGTAAGTTTAATATAGATATGTCGTTTAATAAGCCATTGATTAAATTCACCCTTACCTAACTTGTAGAATGCAAAGTGCAAATTATCTAGTATTTCTTCATATCCCCATGTTTATGCCTTCAATCAGTGATATTGCTCTTTTCTGTGTTATTTTGAATATTTTTGTCATATGAGCACCAACATTGAACATAACATTGAATGTTTGACTTAGACATTGTGTTGGAAAGCCTGTGCCTCTTTTCTTTATACTTATTCTGTGCTAAGTTTTCCATGGCAGTGAAATTCCTCAAAGTCTTCCCCACCCTGGGGGGTGATTTTACTAGGAAAGGTTCTCGCCAACAAGGAATAGACAAGCTCCCCATGAACGGGGAGCAGTCAATTTGACCTCGCCAGTGGAATCAGAGGCCATTGAGGCCTCTGGGGAGGCTGAGAGCAAAGCAGGTGGGCTGCCTCTTGTGCAGTGCCAGACTGGCAATGCCGCTCTGGCACCTGAGCAATGCCAGCCTGGCACCTATGCAATGGCCCCCCCCGGGTACCTGGGCAGGCCTAGGGGGTGGGGCTAATGGGGAGCAGGGCCAGTAGGGCTGGGGCCCACAAGGGTGGGGTCAATGGGGGAGGGGCCAGTAGAGGTGGAGACCATGAGGGTGGGGTCAATGGGGGAAGGGCCAGTAGACATGGGGCCCACAAGGGTAGGGTCAATGGGGGTGGGATTAATGGGAAGGGGGTAATGGGGGGGAACTAATGGGAGGAGGGAGCCTGCTACCACTCTGCAGGGATCTGTGGTGGGGGAGGGAGGGACAGGGTGCCTGGTACCACTCTGCAGCGATCTGTGGGGGCGGGGGGAAGGAGGAAGAGGGGGCTCGATGCCATTCTGCAGGGATTGGGGGGAGGGGGGCAGCGGGTCTGTGATCAGTGGGGGGAGGGCGATGGGTGCGATCGGTCTGGACGGTGGGGGAGATGTCAGCAGAGGCTATATCTGGGGCCGTGGGCCCCCACGACTATAGGGAGGAGCTGCTTCAGGCAGCCTGCAGTAGCAGGGGCCTGATAACTCTCTCTTTTCTGTCAGAGCCCTGCTACTGCTAATGCGCATGGGCAGCATCACCTTCCTCTGCAGGCTTTTGGATGGGTTTTACCCTGCCCACAGGCTTCTGCAGCGAACAACAGGCAGAAAACGTATGGGGCGCCTGAAAACACACCCAAAAAACAGGTCTGAAACTCTCCCAGTTTCAAGGCCACTTTAAAAAAAAGATAAAATCTGTCTCTGTAACATCACTGGAAATGCAATGGAAACCCTATGGCAGAGCAAGCTATAGATCCTGTCAGCTTCTTTCAATATGTCACTTCCTGCTCCATTCCTGTCATCTCACAAGTATGTTGAACTAGCTCATACATGGGAGGTATTGAAAATCCTCGCCCAGGGTGTATATTTCACTTTTTTCCATTTTTTGCACAGGAGAAATCTTCACATAATTACATAGAGACAATCAGCACAGGAGGAGGTTCTGCTACTCTACAAAGTCACCACCATAAAAGCGTGAGTGTGCACAGCAGTCAGCATGAGAGATGGTGAAGACCTGTTACAGCAGGGTGTGTTAGTATTTTCCTCTTTGTCTACTTAACTCTTTGGGTGGAATTTTACCGGCACGTCTGCCAAGTTTCGTACAATCCCACCCAAGGCCAACAGAGAGTGCCGTTCTCTGAGCCCTTGGAATCAGGGCTGGCGTGCCGATAAAATTCCGGCCTTTGAATCACACATTCACTACCTTCCTGAACATAACAACCTGGCGTGGCATTGCATTGCTAGCAATCTAGTAAGTGCTTGTTATCAAAATTACATCCCTAAGCTTGAATAGTAAACTGGGCATTGTTTCTCCAAGAACTACAGGCATTTCGCGTTGAACCTCTAAGGAAGGGTAAAAATTTCTCCGAATTTCCCACAAGCTGCAGCACTGTTTACCTTAACTCCTCCATCCCCTCCCAGCATGAGATTCCTGGAACTACCCTTATCATGAGCTAAATGCAATACGCACAGATCTCTCACAGTTCAGTGGATATTGAGCTGCGCGAACTAAGAAAAAACTTTTCGAGCTTTAATGTCTAAATACACTTCAGCAAGTGCAAGAGAGATATTGTCAAACTCTCTATGTGTGAGTTTACTTAAGAAAAGGTGAGGAACACTCCAAATAAAGTTGAAATTGTCACCTCAGAATTTGCACCAGCTGTGGTTTGCAGGTGAACGCCAGAAGAAACATTGATGTTGCAATTAGGAGGTTTATAAGATTATGATATTTTTGGGCTGTATCTTAATTTAGGGTAAATCAAGGGGATGATGTGACTGTTCTGAATCCTGCCAGACAGTAAGCTCAGGTGGGCTGATTGTTAGAGGTGACAGGAAGGTTTAGATAATTTTACTGAGAAAAAGATGCAAGCAATATATGCTTAAAGAAAATGTCAGGAGTCTCTGAGTTTACAGTGAGTAAATTTTGAGTCTCTCAAAGTCTCAAAGGTGTTAAAGTTCTAAACAGTTGCGCTGTAAGAAGTTCATTTTCTTTGAAGAGGAGATGGGTTTAAGGACTGCTAATCAGCATTTCATCCTGGATGCAAGATTAACATGTTTCATGTTGTCATGGGGAAGAGGACAGAGGAAGCCATTTTTGAGATCAGGTTACAGGCTTCCTTACAAATCAATGACAGACAGCAGTTTGGAATGGAGAGCAGAGAGAAAAGGCAGCTTGATTGTGTGAGCTACCACATCTGGATGCAGAGACCTTTTCCAATTGAATAGATTCATCCTGCAGACATCTATGATTATTGGGAGATTTGTTCTGACATGACCAGGGGGAAGAAGAACAATTGGACTAGGCTTTACTGCTGGTGATCAATTTAAGAAACTCTCAGAAAGTGCCTGGCCATTGTTACTCCAAGTTACTATTCGGTGAAGCAGGGAATATCGGAACCCACTGGAAACTGAGAATAACTGCAGACTTTTTGTAACAAGGATTTTAATTCCATAAAGAGTGCAATGCATAATTAATTAAAAAGGGGAACATCCCCTGTAGTTTAAAGTATATGTTGCCTACAAAAGAAAATAGTGTTTGTTCAATAGTGCTTTTAGTCATTTGTTGCTGTAAAAGTTTTAAAAAGTGAAATCTTGCCATGTCATTTTTTCAGCTAGAAACTGGAAGTTCAAAATTCCATTTGAAAGATATCAGTCCCTATACAGATTGTAACATCAGTCAGACAGTAAGGGCTAAACAAAGAACAAAGAACAGTACAGCACAGGAACAGGCCTTCTGGCCCATAAAGCCTATGCCAACATGATGTCATTCTAAACTAAAGCTTTTTTGCCTCCAAGTGGTCCATATCTGTCTATTCCCTGCCTATTCATGTATCCATCAAGATGCTTTTTAGACATTGCAACTGTATCTGCTTCTACCACCATCTTTGGTAGTGCATTCCATTTACTTACCATCCTTTGCCTAATATTTATGTCCCCTAGTAATTGACATTTCTACCCTGGGAAAAAGACTCTGACTATCCATTCTACCCATGCCTCTCATAATTTTATAAATGTCTATAGTGTCGTCCCCTCAGCCTCCGATGTTCAAGTGAAAACAAATCAAGTTTGCCCAATCTCCTGTCATAGCTAATATCCTCCATACTAGACAACATCCTGATAAATCTTGTCTGTACCCTCTCCAAAGCCTCCACAGCCTTCTGATAGTGAGGTGACCAGAACTGCATGCAATATTCCAAATGTGGCCTACCTAAACTTCTGCCAATTTTTATACTCTAAGCACCAACTGAAAGAAAGGCTCTTGACCACCTTATCCACTTGTACAGCAACTTTCAGGGAACTGTGGAACTGTTTGCCTAGATCCCTCTGTATGTTAATGCTTTAAGGGTTCTGTCATTTATTTTACTTCCCTTCTGCATTCAACCTTTCAAAATGCATCATCTCACATTTGTTCGGATTAAATTACATCTGCCATTTCTCTGCCCAAGTTTCCAACTTGTATAAATTCTGCTGTGTCCTCTGGTAATCCTCCTCGCTATCTGCAGCTCCCGCAATCTTTGTGTTATCCACATACTAATCAGACCAGCTACATTCTCTTCCAAATCATTTATATATATTACAGATAACAGGGGTCCCGGAACTAAGCCCTGCGTAACACTACTGGTCACAGAAAAACATCCTTCGACCACTACTCTCTGTCTTCTATGACCAAGCCAGTTCTGTATTCATCTTACAAGCTCACTGTGGATCCCATGTGACTTCACCTTCTGTATCAACTTGCCATGTGGGACTTTGACAAAGGACTTGCTAAAGTCCATATAGACAACATCCACTACCCAGCCCTAGTCAATCAGCTTTGTCACTTCCTCAAAAAACTCAATCATGTTTGTGAGACATGAGCTCCCCTACACAAAGCCATGCTGCCCATCACTAATGTCCACATTTTCCCAAATGCAAGTAAGACCTGTCCCTAAGAAACTTCTCCAATAATTTCCCTACCACTGATATAAAGCTCACTAGTCAGTAATTTCCCAAATTATCCCTGTTGGTCTTCTTAAACAAAGATTGTTATTCTCCACTGCTCTAGGGCTCTCTTGTGTCTAAAGAGGATACAAAGATTTCATTCAAGGCCCCAGCAATTTCCTCCCTCACTTCCCTCAGTATTCTTGGATAGACCTCATTAAGTGTTGGAAACTTGTCTATCTCAATGCATTCCAAAACACCCAACACTGCTTCCTTTTTCATGTTGACATGCCCTAGAATATCTTCTCCTTTGTGAATACCAATGCAAAGTATTTATTAAGGACATTACCCACTTCCTATGGCTCCATGCATAAATTTCCGACTTTGTCTTTTGATAGATCTACCCTTTCCCTAGCTACCCTCTTGTTTCTCATATACATATAAAACACCTTGGGATTTTCCTTAATCCTATTTGTCAAGGACATTTTATGGCTCCTTTTAGCCCTCCTAACTTCTTGTTTAAGTTCTTTTCTGCTTATTTTTTATATTCTTTAAAGTCTCTGTCTGTCTTCAGTTTCCTGAAGTTGGGGGCGATTCTCCCAGAAAAATTCTAAATGCCAAATTCATGTAAAAACTGGAGTAATTCCCATTGCTTCTTTCTCGTGGGATTTTCAAAATGAATCTCCCACACTTAGAGCACTACAGAGTAACTCAGGGAGATTCACGCTGAAAATCAGGGGCCAGGGCCTATTCCCATCCTAGAGGTCACCAGCATTGCGCTGAGCGGGTGACTGCACATGAGCTGACATGTCAGAGTGGAGATCAGCACATATGCAGTAGCCCCGCACTGCCAGCCTCCCGGTTACTGGCCAGCTCGATCGCTAGCCAACTCCCTGCAATCATCCCACTCCCTGATTGCTGGCCCCCTGGATATCTTCGGGTCAGCACTGGTATGTCTCCCCCCGCAGCCCCTACTATACCCAAGAGCCCACTCTGATCCCCCCATCCCTGCAGTTTCAATTCACCAGCCCTAACAGCCCTGATTCTCCCCCCCCAACCTGGAAGGCTAGCCCTGGTCACCCCTTCCCTCCTTCTCCCAGCGATCCACTGGCAGAGTGGCAGTGGGACCCTGCACCTTCCACAATCACCCTTCCAACAGGCCCTGCCCCAATAGTCCCTGGCCCTTGGG
Organism: Carcharhinus amblyrhynchos; assembly: GCF_965287045.1. NCBI lineage: Eukaryota > Metazoa > Chordata > Chondrichthyes > Carcharhiniformes > Carcharhinidae > Carcharhinus > Carcharhinus amblyrhynchos. Next base: position 27,800,786 of record NC_137337.1, read on the forward strand.
ACATTGCAAGTTTGCCCCTTGGGCAATGCCAGGGTGCCAAGCTGGCCCTGTCAAACAGGCACTATTCAAGGGGAATCCCACCTTATCTCTGGCCTCCTGGAGGAGCCTCAATGTCCTCTGATCCTCCTGACCATGGCTAATGCATCAAACCTGCACATCTCTGGACATTAAAGGGCAATTTTACTGTGGGCAATCCTCCTAACCTGCACATTTTTGGACTAAGGGAGGAAAGTGGGCCAGTCCTGGTCACCCCTTCCCTCCTTCCCCCAGCGATCCTCTGGCAGAGTGGCAGCGGGACCCTGCACCCCCCACGATCACCCTTCCAACAGGCCATCAGTGGGGAGCTGTTGTAAACTCCAATGGAGTGAACCACTCCTGGCGGGAAAGGAGGCACTAGCTGGCCTGGAGACTTCATTCCCAGGCCCACTAATAGGAATTAAATAGTCATTTAAATATGGAAATCAGCATGGAGCTGATGACACTACAAATCTTCATCTGGGAGATGCTAGGAGGCCATGGCACCCAGCAGGGAGCCCACTAAACAGCCTCTGCTGAAGTCGCCCAGCCCATTACACTGCTAGAGCAGTGCAGTGAGCTGGGAAAATCACCCCCATTGTAACAACAATTTGTATTCTTCAATTCAGTCAGGAGCTCTGGTCATCAGGAATTATTCTTGCTCCTTCTTGCAAGAACCAGAAGGACAGGTGGATTCTGCAAGGTGAGCAGGAAGGTGTACGTTCCATTTTCTACTGCCTTCTCTTTGAGTGCAAACAGGGTGATAAGGAGTCGGTTATATCTTCTGTGCTTGTTCTGTTATCACAAGGCACATCACTGTCAGCCAAGAATCCTTATTCATTTTAAGGGAAGCTAACAGGTTCACCTGGAAGACACACTGAGATTCAACACTATGGAGTGTGAAATAACTCCGTGACTGTCAACAATGAGTTAGTTTTAAAGACCACTGCTGTGCGTACACAAAGAGCAAATTCTACAGCAGTTGAAATCAGTTCTTACCTATAGCCAATTTCAATTACTGAACTAAGATTTTCCTGAGAGGCTCTGCCGACAAAGCAGGGGAGCCAACATTGATCACTTAATGCATACGAGCTGACTGTGCTCAAATAGAGGGGGCATTTTCCGCCTCAATTCCAGCAGGTGGGAATGGACGCAGGCACGAGGAATCAAGTGGAATCGCAAAATGACCATTCCCGCTAGTTTTTTCCCCACCTCTCGCCAATAACGTAATGAGGTTCCCTCCATGAAAGGACAGGAATCCTATTGCCATAAATTGACATATACATATAATTGACATAGATATTGACATATCCCTGCTGCATGATTTTCCTTTAACCAGGCAGGCTTTCACGGTGGCACAGTGGTTAGCATTGGTGCCACACAGCATCAGGGATCTGGGTTCAATTCCGGCCTTGGGAGACTGTCTGTGTGGAGTTTGCATGCTCTCCCCATATCTGCATGGGTTTCCTCCGGGTGCTCCAGTTTCCTCCCTTAGTCCAAAAATGTGCAGGTTAGGAAGATTGCCCACAGTAAAATTGCCCTTTAATGTCCAGAGATGTGTAGATTAGGTGCATTAGCCTTGGTAAATGTGTGCGTATGTGGATAGAGTGGGGAAGAGGGCTAGGTAAGATACTCTGTTAGAGAGTGCAAATTTGATAGGCTGAATAGCCTCTTTCTGCACTGTAGGAATCCTATGATCGCCCTTCTGACCTATGGACCACACCTTTGACTCTGCAACCACTCAGTGAAACCCATGACCCTGACACCAGGAGGCAACATGCTGGCTGCCATTCTCCCAATGAGAAAGTGCTGCCGCCAGAGGGAAAACCAGAGTGTTTATAGATTTCCAGCAGATCAGAGACAAGACTTTCACTGTCATCTGACAGATCCTTGAACTTGAAATGCTGGGAGCCAATGCTTTGATTTGATTTAATTTATTATTATCACATGTATTAGTATATAGTGAAAATTATTGTTTCTTGCATGCTGTATAGACTGTTCATAGAGAAGGAAAGGAAAGAGTGAAGAATGTGTTGTTACAGTCATAGCTAGGGTGTAGAGAAAGATCAACTCACTGCAAGGTAGGTCCATTCAAAAATCTGATGGCAGCAGGGAAGAAGTTGTTCTTGAGTTGGTTGGGATGTGATATCAGGTTTTTGTATCTTTTTATCCAAACAGAATAATGTGGAAGAGAGAATGTGCTGGGTGAGTGGGGTCCTTAATTATGCTGGCTGCTTTTCCAAGGCAGTAGAAAGTGTAGACAAAGTCAATGGATGGGAGGCTAGTTTGCGTGATGGACTGGGCTTTGTTCACAGCCCTTTGTAGCTTCTTGTTCAATGGTCAAATGGGCTCCACATCCTCATCTCAAATATCAATGGCCAAATTATTTTGATGACTTATCTAATTAATATGAATGGTCCCTCTGAGGGTCTCATTGGATGAAGTGAGGAGATTGGCTTTAGAATCATAGAAAATAATAGCAGAGAAGGCAGCCATTTTGTCCATCAGATGTCTGCCAGCTGAGGGAGATTCATTTCTCAGCCCTTCGCAGTAGCCCTATATATCATGGTTCTTCTAATAGATAATCATACACTGCATGTTTTAGAAGCTTTCTGCCTCTACCCAGCCCCCTAACCCTTACTCTCAGGTTCAAATAGTTTCCCCTCAACTCCCCCTTATTCCCTTAGCCTATCATTTTTAACCTATGTCCCCGGTGATTCCTCTGCTTTTACAAATAGGTTCTTCCATATCCAATCCGCCAAGGGACTCTCGTAATTTTACGCACTTCAGTGAAATCATCCCTCAGCCTCCTCTATTTCAGAAATTAAAAACCACAGCATCTCCAATCTTGAGGCCTGGCAGAGAGAAAAAAGAAACAGTTGGAGTAAACAGTGTTAAGAATGATGTTCATGGACTCAGTGAGAAGATTTACAGGCAAGAAAAGAAGCCAATGGCTGGAACGCTATCATCTTGACAGCCACAAAATCGGTGCAGGCGAGATTTGTAGAATAGAATTGTACATTGGCCTCAGGCAGGATTTTACGATCTCGCCTGGGCGTTTGTGCTTCCTCTGAAGGATCAGAGACTTGAAAAAAACTATAGTGTTAAAAAAATGGGGCCAGACTGAACAGTTGTGGTGAAAATAAGAAATACTTGAGGCTTTCTGGAAGGTGAGCTGATTGTATGAACAATGAACTTTTTGATCTGCGCTGGAACTGTCAATCAAAACAGTTCAAAGAAGTCTGGTAGCACTTGGGGCTTCCAAGAGAAAGCAAAGGATTCCCCCTAATGAAATTGACATCTCCTGTCAATCAAAGTACTTCAAAAAGGTTAGGCAAACCTGCACATCATTCAGGGTACAAAGGGGAATCCTCCTAGTGAAACTGACATTTCCTGTCAATCAGAGTACTTCAAAGAAATCTGGTAACACCCGAGGCTTCTGAGATCACCTGAGGACAATCCCTACTGTAGAACTGAGTGCTGCTGTTACTTTGAAGGATTCCAGGTGTTTGGGTGGGGGGCATGGATATTAATGTGACCAGGCCACTTCTAAGGTTTTACAGAACACTGACAATAATAAAGATTTTTCGCAGAAAGTCTCCTGAAATCACCATCCTAAGAAAGATCTCCACATTTCCCAGGACAAAAAGGAGAAGTCTAGCCACAAGACTTCCCACTGAAGGGAGAGGTGGGTGGGAGCATACCAGGAGGCCAGAGTATCCGGTCAAATAAATATTAATGAGTAGTCATCAGACTCTTGCGTGCTCTAAGCGAGAACAAGTTCGGAGCCAGTGGAACGGGCCGGGAGACTTACAACAGGTTGGATGCCCAGCAATAATCCTGTTTTAGCCCTCATGCCCAAGACAATGGGCCATCGTGAATCCCGCCTAGGGCTAGTGACCCCGGGAAATCACTTCCTGGAATGCCTCTCTGTTCTCCTAACCAGAGGTTCCTCCATCACACGGGCTTACTCTTTCTGGCTTCCTACCATCGCTTTTACCTGTTAGCCTCTGGCTTGTTTTCTAAGGAGCTTCAATGTGCTGAAGTCTCCATATTCATGACAAACAAAAGGGTGAAAATTCCCACGTAAGTTTAATCATCTTTACAGTCATTGGGAAAACTAATTTGCTGGAAGTCAAACATTCATTTTCATTTGCCAAGGATCAATCATTCTAACTAATTCCCAATATGTACAAAGAATAATTTGGCTGGAATGTATTTCTAGGCAATGACATAATTGAAGGGTTATAAAGATGTCATGAAATAATTGTCAAAATCCTATGTTAGATTACAGCCTATAATTCATTCCAGTCCAGCTATTACATATATTAAAGGACAGCATAATTTATCAGAGATTTTATCCTTTGCCTATGGGGACCAGGATACTGCTTCAATAATGGCAGAAGAATCATAGAATCCCTAAAGTGCTGTAGGAGGCCATTCAGCCCTTCAAGCCTGCACCAAATCTCTGACAGAGCATCCCATCCAGGTCCTATCCCTATAACCCCACATATTTACCTCACTAATTCCCCCTGACGTACACATCTTGGGGCACTAAAGAACAACTTAGCATGGCCAATCCACCTAACTTGCATACCTTTGGACTGTGGGAGGAAACCAGAGCACACGGAGGAAACCCACACAAACATGGGGAAAACATACGAACTCCACACAGACAGTGACCCAACCCAGGGATCTGTGAGGCAGCAGTGCTAACCACTGTGCCACCATGTCCCCCACAAATAGATTTTACAAAATAAAACTGAAATAAAAGCTTAATCACAGATGGATTGGTCTTATAGGAAATCATTTCTCTGCAAGATAGCGAATTTCCAACTATTTTCTTTTCAAATCTCCGTTAAGCCTATGGTCATTTTTTTTTGCAGGTGATAAGGCAGATACATTGGCAAATAACATGTCTGGTCTTAGAGAGGTGGGAGCACTTGACCAACTTTGTGCAATTGAGTGCAATTGCCCCGGGAAACAACTAACGACTGCCCACCAGGTTTCCCGGAACTCTGAAAGCACAACAGCAAAATAGGACTGGGAGTCGTCAGTTCCAGAAAGTAAGTACTTCTGCTGAACAAGCCTCTCTCTTGCCCCTCCTGCAGTCAGTGTCCTCCGCTCCCCCGAGTCCTGATCTGCAGACTGCTCTGCAATGTTATCATCGTGGGGAACTTTAATCTTCATCTCGACTGATAAATCAAAATGGAAAGTTGGTCTGAAAGATGGGTTTATAGGATGCTTCTGTAACTGCAAAATTGATTCTCAATTCACGTTATGTCCATGGTGCCAGGGCAAAAGATATTGCTGAGTGGGTGCAAAATATTCTGCAAGGAGAAGAGATGTTGTGGTTCCTTTGAAAAAAAAGCATGAGTTTCCTCCAGGTGGTCCAGTTTCCTCCCACAGTCCAAAAATGTGCAGATTTGATAGATTGGCCATACTAAATTGCCCCTTGGTGTCCCAAGATGTGTAGATTAGCGGAATTAATGGGACAAATATGTGGGGTTATGGAGATAGAGTGGGGCGGGGTAAATACTCTGTTTGAGAGTTGGTGCAAACTCGATGGGCCGAATGGTGATGCTGTCATGACAGATGCCTGGATGTAAGGAACCAGCTAGGGTCACAAATCTATTTTAGATCCAGTTTACGTAATGAGGCAGTGATAATTAGCAATCTAGCAAAAGATAGTCTGCGAAAATGTGTCATAATGTGATTCAGAGAACAACATAGTCAAGTCCCAAAAAGAGATCTTAAATTTAAACAAAGCCAATTAAATAAGTGTCAGCAGACAGTTTGCTGAGATTTATAAAAGAAATCGACTAAAAAATATGACAGCAAATAAATCGTGGGAAATATTTAAAGAAACTATTCCAAACTTCCAGCAAGAACATGTTCAATTAAAAAACAAAATCTCAGTGAGAATGGTCCATCAGAGGCTTAGAATTATACAGTGCAGAAGGAGTCCATTTGCCCATCGAGCCTGCACCAATAACAATCCAACCCAGGCCCTATCCCCGCAACCCCACATATTACCCTCCTAATCCCCCGGCACTAAGGGGCAATTTATCATGGCCAATCCACCTAACCTGCACACCTCTGGACTGTGGGAGGAAACTGGACCATCTGGAGGAAACCCACGCAGACGCAGGGAGAATATACAACTCCACACAGACAATCGTCACCTGAGGCCAGAATTGAACCCGGGCCCCTGGCGCTGTGAGACAGCAGTGCTAACCATTGTGCCACCGTGCCGCCCCTTTTTACTGATGAAGTTACGGATAGTATTAGATTAAAAGGAGGGGCGGTTTATAATATTTCAAAATATAAACCTGAAGATTCAGTGAGATTTAAGGTGAGGAAAAGTTGATTAAAAAGGGAAAAAAATAGACCCTGGCCAGAATTTTCCAAAGAAATGATGAAGTGTCAGGTTCTGACTGAAAACCAGGATGTTTCTCTCCAGACAGAGTCAGATCTTCAGACATTCTTCCAAAAAGAATCAGAGGGTGTGGTTCACACTGTAACTCTGCCAGGGCCTGACAAAGCTGGCAAGGCTATATCGACAGAGATGTGGGTGAAACTTTTAAAGGGCATCCAATTCTCAAAGTTAAGTTAAAGTTTCCCCTCTCCCCCAACAAAGGACGTCACCACCCTGCACCCACCCCGCACCCCCACAGACATCAAGACCCCAACGGATAAGGGGAATAGCCCCAACCCTCACTCGCAAAGGGGTAACCCCCAACACGACTCAAAAATCGGGGTATCTCCCCATAGCATGCAACCATAAATGTGACCCCCCCCCCATGCCCCTGTTGGTGTATGGGCACCCCTGTCCTTACAGTGTCTGTGCCAAACCCTCCATTCACTGCCACTGGCCCCCCTCACCCCAACTCCCCCTCACCTCCCCCCCCATCAATCATTGTCCACCTCACACATAAGGGAACCCCCCATCCCACAATGGGGCTCACAAGAGGGCTTACCCCTATCAGGATATCAGGGACATGTCTTTCACAACCCAGGGCTATGTTCACCTCCACGCCCCCGGTGTGTTCATCACGACGGGTTTTCAGTTTTGAAAACCAGTAATGATTCCCACCAGCAGAACAATACACTGGTGTGGGGATGCAATGCCACAACGCCTTTGATGATGGGCGGTGCTAGGGAGGCAGTGGGCAGTGCCAGCGTGGCAGGCTGGCAGTGTCATGTCAGCACTGCCTAAGGGGTACTGCCTGGCCCTCCCCCTGACCACCCGGGGACTGCAATGGCCTCGCTGAGGATGTCGAACAATGAGCAGGTAAGGTCAAGTGAGCCTGGACATAGAGCCTGGGACTCCCTAATGAAATGCAAAGCATGTCACGAATATCGAAATCAGCTTCATGCCCTTTGAGTGTGAAGCCAATTTCGCTGGCAAGACAGGGCCGGTAAGATCATGAGAGACAAAAACCAGGCACAATCCTGATTTTTTTTGCTTTTAGCTCGATCTTACTGGCTCACCAGGCTGAATGACCGGTGGAATGAACTGGTAAGACTGCCCCCACAAAATAATGCTAACTCATCGTCTATCGTAATAGCGTATACTCGTTCCTAGTCTCCCAATGTATCAACTTTAAAATTCTCATCCGTGGCCCCACCAGTTGCTATCCCTGTAAACCTACTTCAGCATTACAATATCCTGATGCTCCCTTTGTCCGACTCCAAACTCTCATCCCTCCTCCCTTGCTTCACCATATCACTGGTAACCATGCATTCATCAGCGTAAGCTCCATGCGCTGGAATTCTCTCCCTGAATTCTCCACAGACGCATCTGCCTTTCTTCATTTAAAACTCACTGTAGAAGCTATTGAGAGGGTACAGAGGAGATTTACAAGGATGTTGCCTGGACTGGGAGGCATGCCTTATGAAGTTAGGTTGAGGGAGCTGGGACTCTTTTCCCTGGAGAGACGAAGGTTGAGAGGCGACCTGATAGAAGTTTACAAAATGTTGAGAGGAATAGATAGGGTGGACTCTCAGAGGCTATTTCCCCAGGTTGAAATGATCGCTACGAGAGGACACAGATTTAAGGTGCAGGGAGGCAAGTACAGAAGTGATGTTAGGGGTAAGTTTTTCACTCAGAGGGTGGTGAGTGAATGGAATTGGCTGCCGTCAGTGGTGGTGGAAGCGAACTCGCTGGGGTCTTTTAAAAGACTTCTGGATGAGTATATGGGGTTTAATGAGATTGAGGGTTATAGATAGGTCTGTAGGTTGGTAGGTGTTGATGTGATCGGCGCAACTCGTGGGCTGAAGGGCCTGTTTGTGCTGTAGTGTTCTATGTTCTATGTTCTATGTTCTAAAACCCACAAATTTGTCCAAGTTTTTCTTTTGGACACCTCTTCTAATGTCTCCTTCTGTGGCTCAGCTTCCTTTTTTATCACACCCATGATGAAGAGTCTTAGGGATAGAAGAAGAACATATGGCCCTTCAAGTCTGCTCTGCCATTCAATAAAATCATCCTGACACCTTATCTCTTGACTCCCTTAAAAGGACCTCTCCATTTTTCTGAACACCACGATTTACAAATCTCTCGCCTTTATTAATATGTTTCTGCTCCTCTAGTCTTTCTACCCAAGCGAATAATTCCACATTCCCACACACACTCCATCCACCCACTTCTTGCCCCTATGGAGCCTCTTTGTGTCTCCCACACTACATCATTTCTCAGCTACATTCCCGTCTTGGCAAACTTGAAAATGTTACACTCAGTTTCCTCATCAGTCATTGATGTACATTGTAAATAACTAAGGCCCAAGAATTGATCCTTCAAGCACTCCACGAGTCACATCCTACCTTCTCAACTATAACCCACTTACTCCTACTTTCCACTTTTAGTTTGTTAACCAATTTTCAATCCCTATTAATGCAATACCCCAAACAGTTAGCTCTAACTTTGTGTAGCAACCTTTTGTGCAGAATTTTCCCACTCTGCCCACCACGGGAATTGGAGCGGATGGGGCCAGACCATACAAAGGTCCATTGATCTTGGGTGGGATTTTTCCAACCTTGGGGTGAGCGCTGTCAGAAAATCCCCACCTTATGTCATTCATTAATCTAAATATATAGCACCTACTCATTCCACCTTATCTACCCTGCTCATTGCAGCCTCAAAAAAATTGAACCTATCTGCCAAACACAATATTCCTTTCATAAATCCATGCTGACAATAACTAATTGTACTGTAGTTTTTCCCAAGTTACCATTTCCCTATTTAGAGATTGGAGCATTTTCCTTGTTATTGATATCAGGCCTACAGTTTCTCTCTCCCTGCCTTCTAAAACAATCATGTTACATTTGTTATCGTCCAATCTACTGGAATAATTCTAGAATCTAGGGAATTTTGGAAGATTATAATCAGTGCATTCATTAGTTCTTCAGCCAGCACTTTTAAAACTGCAGAGTGTGGACCAACACATCCACGTGATATAGATTCTTTCCCTTAAGTTCCTCACTCACATGGACCCCTGTTTCCCATCATCTCCAGCATGGTCTCTCTGTCTTCAATTCTGAAGAGAAAATAAAAACACACTTTGGGACATTTCAATATTAAAGGCATCGTGTAGATAGAAACAAGTTGTTGTTTGGCTTCAATGGGAAAGGTACAAACAGTGAATCTTATTTTATCTGCAGTAAATCTCCTTAGCAGCACTTATCAGCTGGAGTGGAGAATTATATAACTGCCTTCTGAACTGGCAGGACACTGAGGTAGAACAAGACTTACTATTGTGAAAGGGATTATAAATAAGAGCCCTCCTGCTGGAAAAAAGATCATTGAAATGTCATGCACTTAGCCTCTCCTAATTCCTTTGTGTGGAAAGATGAAAAAAATCTTTAACTTTGATTTTGTTGAGAAAACAGTAGCAAATTTATAGCCAGTTTTGACCATCACTCATAACAAGCATATTGGTTCTTATATAAATGCCTATTGCTGCCAAACAAGGTGTTTATTGACCCTTAAGGCTTTCATTCTTTAAATGTGTTTGCAATTTTTTTGTTAGACTTGGCCATGGAGCTGCTTCAATTCATCTAATAATCCTATTGTATAAACACTGGAGTGCAGTGCTGGCTGAAAGATTATTTAAATCGATCAGGAATTGGGAAGCCTGCCAACTTTCTGCATAAAGTTTCCAGTGGGCCACCCGAGACTTATTTAAAGTAGGAATGCACCTCTTAAAATGAAGCTGCATTCTCTGCTTTCTGCAGATACAGATGCACCATAGAAAGCATTCTTTCTGGTTGTATCACAGCTTGGTATGTCTCCTGCTCTGCCCATGACCGCAAGGAAATACAAATGGTCGTGAATTTAGCCCAATCCATCATGCAAATCAGCCTCCCATCCATTGACTCTGTCTACACTTACTGCTGCCTCAGCAAAGCAGCCAGCATAATTAAGGGCCCCACGCACCCTGGACATTCTCTCTTCCACCTTCTTCCATCAGGAAAAAGATGCAAGGTCTGAGGTCACATACCAACTGACTCAAGAATAGCTTCTTCCCTGCTGCTGTCTGACTTTTGAATTTGATCTTTCTCTACACCCTATCTGTGACTGTACGCTACATTCTGGACTGTCTCGTTTCGTTCTCTAAGAACGGTATGCTTTGTCTGTATAGCGTGCAAGAAATAATACTTTTCACTGTATGTTAGTACATGTGACAATGATAAATCAAATCAAATCAGATCAAATCAAAGATACTAAAAGCATAAAAAGAAATTGTACACTGCTTTGAGCTTTCACCCCAAAAGTGGACACAATTCTGGGGAGGATTAATGAGTCAGTAACTGTCCTGAGATAGTTTCATGCTGCCCTGGAGATCCTCGTGTGGTGCAGGTCAGGGCAATGATGGAGATACTGTTCCTCAACACGCAAAGGTGTCCCCCCTCTCCCCCCCCCCCAACCACCACCGCACCCCCCCCCCCCCCCCCCCCCCGCCCCTGCCCAGACCACCAGCCCCCAGGCCTGGGCAGAGATTGCTATCAAGGTCAGCACCAGCACTTTCACCCTAGTGTAGCAAGAGGTTAAACAAGAGCAGCAAGAGCAAGCATTTTGCCAAGTTGGGAATTACCTTTATCAGCTATGTTACATTTGGCACTTTGGTCTGCATGTGGCTTTACAGGAGGTTCTGATTCTGCACATTCAGAATCTCATTGCAATAGGAGCTGTCTGAATGAATCCAGTGTTCTTTAACCCACAATTCATAGCATAGAATCCCTACAGTACAGAAGGAGGCCATTCGGCCCATCGAGTCTGCACCAACCACAATCCCACCCAGGCCCTAATTAAGGGAGTGCTGAAGGATGCATCAAGGAAGGCGAATGTAGCAGATGCCAGCACCACTGATTGCTTTCTTTCCATAAAATGATTGTCCTTTTCTTACAGTTTCCTCGCCTTCACCCTTGTCATCCTTGTCCAATGTGGACAGGCTGCCCCCTCTGGTTACAGGTCACTCCATATCTTTGGGTAGCACATCGCTGTGAGACAAGATGCTCTTTCCGAGGTAGATTGCCCATCTGTCAATGCACCTGAACCTCTGCTTCAGCAGCCCTATACAATGCTCAGTAATGAGCATGACGATCCCAGGCTTTAATTATACTTCTTGTGTTCAGATACGGTGTCATTGCAGTAGGATTTGATGAACCACGGCTGTTGTGCTTATCCCTCGTACTCCGGCAGTCACATGCGAGAATATTCTGGTCATAGTTGACTGTCACAAAATAAATGCATTGTGAGTACCTGGCACAAGGCTGCATGATGCTGGGTTAATGACCAAAAGACCTTGACATTAATGGAGTGGGAGTGAGAGGTTGGAAATATTGTTCAGGACCCACTCTAAGCCAACAGGCAAATGGAAATTGGAGATTAACTTTATTCTGAATGATCCTAAATCACTTTGAAAGCAGATCTACAGGCCTGAGGACTGTCAGAAAATAACGGGTGAGATTCTCCGGCCTCCCAGCCCCATGTTTCCCACGGGCGGGGTATGTTGCCGGTGAGATCGGGGAATCCTGCCAGTGTAAACAGCCGGAGAATTCCAGCCAATGTGTAATTTAACAACCTGATATACAAGGCCTGAAATGAGTGCGTAGGAATAGAGAAGTGCTCCTGATGCAGATGACGGGTGACAGAATTAATCACAACTGCAATAACCTAAATCATACACGGTTAAGCAAACTGGAATAGAGTTATTGCTTATAGCAGACACCTGCTCTTTTTGGGGTGATTGGAAAACTATTTATGGTGCATGGTTAAAAAGGTAAAGTACAAATCAGTTCTTAAAAAGAATTTATAATTAAAATAATATACAACCATTCAAAAAATACATTTTAATGTTGAATACATTTCTCTCTTACCGGCTCTGCTTAGCTTAATACTAATGGTCCCTTAAAATACTTGCTGCGTTTACAGCTTACACCGAAAGAACAAATTCCACATAATTCAGGCTGGCACATCCAAGGGCTCTCTTTTTTGTTTCAAAAAAAGGATTCGATAATTGCATCACCTGCAAACGAACTCACAAGAATCCACAGTCCCAAAAGGTGTGACTTTAAAAGATACAGTTGCCATCACCAGAAAAGGACAAATTACAGCTGCAATGATTATTTATTTGTTTAATATTCATTAAGCGTATGCCATTTAACCCACACAAAAACCACTGTTCACCTAACTGCTGGGTGACAAAATCCTCATTTTATACATGAAGCCCCAATGGCAACAATCACTGTTGGACTGATGGGTGTGAGCATGAGTTTGGTAAGAGAGCAGAACCTCCCCAGTAAGACTAATAGGTTGCAAGAAAGAAACAACACAACTTGGAAAAGAGAGTACAAAAGCAAGGTGTGGATATTACTCAGCGACAGTGAAGGATATTTATAGCTCTGAAAATGATCTAATTTTTCTGCAAATTTCTGTTTTTGCATTAATCTTAAAGATTGATGCAAAAACAGAATTTTACAGAAAAATGGCCATAAGGTAGTTACAATGATTTAATGAGCTAGTCAAATTACCTTAGACCTCCCCCTAATTACAAAGAGTATACCACAAGAAGGTATTTCCATTCGCCAAACAATACTGGTCCCATTCTCATTGCTCTTAGTTACGTGGGATTTGAGGTTTAATCCCTTAGACCACAGTAGGAAATAACTGGTGGGACCTAGAGCATAACAACAACTCAGTTCTTATCAGAAAGCTGTTCTCCAGTTACTCAGCAGGCATGGAGCTTTTTGTTAAAGACAAACTGGGGCCAGAAAGATGTAGAATGGATAAAAGTCAAAAAAGCAGAAGTACAAGTTCCAGCCATGGGATGAAGCAACGCCATGAATGGCTTTGTAATTAATGGCAACAAGATGCAATTTAACTCCTTGGCAGAGAGCTAGCAGGGAGTTTGGGAAGGGACAGTAGCTATTGGGGGCAGCCAATGTGAATCAATGCACTTCATTGGTATCCCACCAGCCAGCTAGCTACCTGAAATGGATGTAAAGTGGTATAGACCTGGCAGACCTCAGGTTGCCCACTGGCACCATGATTAAGACCTGAGGAGAGGGTGGTCCCAAGTCCAGGACAGTAGAGAATCATACAATGCCTACAGGGCAGAAGAGACCATTCAGGCCATCAACTCTTTGACAGGGAATCTTACCCAGGCCCTCTTCCTTGCCCTATCACCCGACATATTTACCATGGCTAATCCATCTAACCCACACATCTTTGGACTCAGAGGCTGAGACATTCCATGTGGGACCTGGCGAAATGTTTCAACTCCTCCTGGTCCCACAAAAAATAAATCTAACATGCCTTTTAGGACCTTAAATTCTAGGTTTTGCTGAGTGGGGAGCCCACCCCAAGTGATTCACTCAGTACACCATTAGAATGTCATCAGGGATCTTACATTTGTCACAGGACACTGATTGGCATATGGTAATAAGGCTCCTACCTCTGTCAGAAGGGCATCTCAGCTCCCAGCTAACCCAGCCAGCTTAAAACCTACTGTCAAGTGGCAAAGAGGATGTTCCATTTTGGCTTCTGTTTAGCCCAATTTCCGTCAGGCGGAGGGAGGCTATGAGCCCTGACAACATTCTAGTAATAGTACTGAAGACTTGTAGTTGTTCTAGTACGGCTACGATACAGGCATCCACCTGGCAATGTGAAAAATGCCCTAGGTATATCCTGTACACACAAAGCAGGACAAATCCAACGGAAATCATCATCAACATGCTATTAATTGGCACTTGCTTAGCAATAACCTGCTCACTGGCACTCAGTTTGTGTTCCTCTAGGTCCAATCAGCTCCTGAATTCATTACAGCCTTAGTTCAAACATGGACAAAACAGCTGAATTCTGAGGATGAGGTGAGAATCACTGCCCTTAGCACCAAGGCAAAGTTTTAGGAGGGATATGAGGAAAAACGTTTTTATCCAGAGGATGGTGATGATGTGGAATGCGTTGCCTGGGAGGGTGGTTGAGGTGGGTTGTCTCACCTCCTTTAAAAAGTCTCTAAATGAGCACTTGGCATGTCATAACATTCAAGGCTATGGGCCCACTGCTAGCTGATGGGATTAGGTGTGAGTTCAGGTGTTCCTCGCCTGTCGCTGCAGACTCAATGGGCAGAAGGGCCTCTTCTGCACTGTATGATTCTGTGATTTTATGACTTGAAGAAGTGTGACATCAAGGAACCTAGCAAAGCTGGAGTCAATTGGAATCAAGGGGAAAACTCTCCATTGGTTGGAGTCATACCTGGCACAAAGGAAGATGGTTGTTGGAGGTCAATCATCTTAGTCCCAGGACATCACTGCTGGACTTAAACCTGGTGCAGTGAGACTTCTTACTGTGCCCAACCCAGTCCAATGCCAGCATCTCCACTTCTCCGAAATAGTCAGTAATGCCCACATCCTGTAAACAAATAAAAAAAGTTTAAGTTCCTCAAAAAGATTTGTAATCAATGGAGGGACAGAGAACCAATAAAAAAAACCCAACAGTTTCATAATATTGCAGCATTTTACTTTACTGCACTGCAAGCTTAATGTTACAGATTACAAAATAAAGCTTTCCCCCTCAATATGTCTCCACAGTACAATAAATTGCAAGTGATCACTGCCATGATTAAAATCAGCAAGGACCAAAACATTTTGCTGCCTAATACAACAAATCTAATCTTAGCATTTCAACTCAGTTAATAAAAACAATTGTGCAGTGATCATCACGCAAGGCTTCTCCTGGGGAGTTTTATTGTTTAATCATAAAATATGAATAAATGTTCAACAGAAGGAAATGTTTGACCAAATTAAAATCTGTTTCACTCTGATCTAATTGGACCGACAGAAACCTCTGAGGTGTTCTTTGTAAATTTGCTGTTTAAATCTTCAGATTGTTGATTTTTAAGGGAAGCATCGGACTGGATTTTAATGTTGGAGATGCTGGCAACAGGAGTGCCTGTGGAGAAAAGTCAGCGACTTTTCAATATATCAGCTAAGTTTACACCTGACTTCCAGGTTTCCCCACCAACTAGCAGAAGTGGACTTGATGCTGACCCCATGAGTCGTTCTCAATTGAAATACTGAAAGGCACCTGTTTGGATATCTCAACACACAGTGCGGAGTGCGGCAGGGAAGGAGGAGGACTCCATTGTGAACCTGCTCCTGGGCCTGGCCAAACTTGCCATAAACGGATCGGGGCTGCAGGCAATCAAGGGAATCATCAGATGCAACTGTCTGTCCCTCGATATTCGTGACCGGGTGTCCCTGGCAAGGGGGCATGCAGTGTCCACGGGCAACGACCGAGGCCTTCTGTGCCCCTTGGGCACTACAGTGACAGCACCGTGTTATCAACTCTCTTGAATCAACTTATGTTTTGATGTTTTAATTTTCATTTGTGATGTATTTTTATTTTGTCCCTTTAAGGGGGTCCCCCTTTTATTTTGCCCCTCAGTTTGTTTAGTTTAATTAGTTTAACTCAAAAGAGTTGGATAGCTCAACAAGGTAAGTAGGAGCAGGGATAGACTCACAACTTTGCAAGACACCAACATACTTTACTGATCCCCCTTTACTGATGCTGCAGGCTACAGTGTCCTGGGGGGCGGGGAGGGGGGTGGGGGGGGGTGCAGCGGGGGGTGTTTCTTCTCTGTTGATAGACGAAGCAGCCTTTCACAGAGAACTAGAGAAAGTGGCTGGAAAGCAACAGGGCTGTGGCCCCACATTCCTGAATACAGTGCCAGATGAGGTTTAATGATCTAATCGATCTAAGATGTATATTCTGCCTGCAAATAGGGGTGTAGGGGGATGTGTATCTATAATAACTTCAATCAAGCCTTGGAGATTGGACTATTGGAATATGAACTCCCTGATTAAGGAGTCAACCCACAGTCCCAACAACTTACTCCATGCTATTTTTCTGAATTCATCCTTCCCTTCCATTTCCTGATATACAGCTGTTTCTGGGATGTTACTTGTATCTTCAAAGTGAAGACTGATACAAAATACCTGTTCAATTCATCTGCCACCTCCCTGCATTCCATTTTCAAATCCCCCAACTTTCAATAGGATCAACACTCACCTTGTTAACTCTTTTCTTATGTAAATAACACGAGAAACTCTTTGTATTTCTAACCATCTTATTCTCATACTCTAGTTTTTCCCTCCTTATTTGTCATTCTTTGCTGTTCTTTACATTCTGTCCAATCTTCCAATATACCACCCATCTTTGAGCAATGATATGCTTTTTATTTAAGTTTGATACTATCTTTATCAGTTAGTAACAGATGGTGGGGTCCTCCCTTTGTAATTTTTCTTTCTCACCGGAATGTATTTATTCTGCGTATTCTGCAATATCCATTTCAAAGTCAGCTTCTGCATCTCGATTGACCTACTGTTTAATCTCATTTGCCAATTCGCTTCAGCTAGCTCCACTTTCATGATCTTATAATTGCTCTTATTTATGTTTAAAATATTAGTCTTCAACACTCTTCTCTCCCTCAAATTGAATGTAAAGTTCAATTATATTATGATCGCTGCTAACTAGGGGGTGCCTTCACTATCTGGTCATTCATTAATCCTTCATCATTGTATAATATTAGTTCCAGTGTAGCAGCCAGCTCTCAGGCTGCCTCCAGAACATGTTCTTCTAAGAAACTAGCCTGAAAGCATTCTATGAACTCTTCATCTACGCTACCTTTGCCCATCTAATTTTCCAATCTATATATAGATTAATATCTCCCATGATTATCACGGTACCTTTCTGACAAACTCCCATTATCTCTTCTTTTATACTCTGCCCTCCCATCTAGTTATAATTAGGGGGCCTGTACATCACTTCTGTAAGTGACTTCTTGCATTTATCATTCCTCATCTCAACACAAACTGCTTCTAAATCCTGGTTTCCTGAATTTAGGTCATCCCTCTCTATTGTGCTAATACCAACATCAATTAACAAAACTATCCCTCCAGTTTTTCCTCACTTCCTGTCCTTCCTAAATGTCACATACCCTTCAATATTCAGGTTCTGATCCATGGGTGGAATCGTAGCAGGCGGGACAGAAAATTCAGTGGACCATGCAAAATTCCATTGATCTCGGAAAAGAATTTCCAGTCTTGGGGCGAACGCAACCAGGAAATCCTGCCCTGTGTCATCCTGCAACCATATTTCTGTAATGGTTATCAGATCATACTTATTAATTTCTATTTGCTCATCTCTTGTTTCGAATGCTATGTGCATTCAGATACAGTGTTTTATCCTTTTATTATGTTTGTAATTTTAGCTGTTGATATACTCTGCCCTTCCTGTAATGGTCTGTCATTTCCCTTATTAATACCTTGTCTTGCCTTGTCTAAACTCTTTGGTTTACCATGCATGGTGAACTACTAGCAGTTACACTCGAGTTGTACATTGATGGAGTTAACGACAATTCCAGGAAAATCTAGGAGGCATCTCAATTGCCATGTGTATACAATCAATAACTCCTTGAACCCGTGGGAAGCCTGCCAGAGATACAACACTAAGCACTTGCTCATTTTGACTGACCTTATTGGTCCTGACCAACATTGCAATGATTACCTGTGAGATGAATTTATGGGCAGCAGGTGGAGGGATTCTACAAATAACTCCTGCAGATTCCCAGAAGGAGCCAGATGAAAGGAAATTAAGGGCTGTGGTGACTTTGACAGCCATTGACATTGCATGCTCACCTGGTCCTCTAGGCAAGAAGATTTCTTGCAGGAGACTGCAGATGTTCGTGATACCTCACTCGATACCCAGAGCCACCTGAAGACCAGGTGGCCAGGCATGTCCAGGATACTGACCCTCTATCTATAAACCCTGTGAACACCACACATGAGCTAAAGGTCTGTTGTCATTCCCTCTGTCCTGTGGGGTGGCAGGTAGGTGAGGAGAAAGGTACTGCTGCTGTTGATGTTGCTGCTGCTGCTCAATGTGGTCCTCGTCTGAGCTTCGAGGTAAAGCTACATAAGCAGCAATATGCTGAACTGACATTTAACAGGCGGAAAGAATAGTTCAGGGACACTAAACTCCAAAATAATAGCATTTGCCTCCAAAGCAGTGAAAGCTCTGAGCAAAAAGCTTTCACTTAGGCGCAGAAGGAGGTGTGATGTGATAGTACTAAAGGAATTTTTAAAGGATGAATGTTTAGCACACTCAAAAAACATTGTCTCCTTGCCTTGATTTCACTGGTGAATTCCACAAAGTCCAACAAACACTCGCAAACACCATTGAAGCTGAAATCAGTCAAAACAGATGTTAATGACCCTTTCATATGCTATCGTTGACACCTCTCTTTCAGGGCATTCCCATGCACAGTTGAACACGCTGAAAGTAAAGGTGAAAGTTGACAGTTTGCTGTTGGTTTATCAGTACATCATTGATGCCACCCCCCTTTTAAATAGCTATCCATTCCCTCAGGAGAAGGAAACAATGGGTTACCCATTCCCAGAACAGTAGTGCCATTGTTTACGTTTAAAGTTTATTTATTAGTGTCACAAGTAGGCTTACATTAATACTGATTTGATTTGATTTCATTTATTCTTGTCACATATATTAGCGTACAGTGAAAAGTATTGTTTCTTGTGTGCTATACAGACAAAACATGCCGTTCATAGAGAAGGAAATGAGCGAGTGCAGAATGTAGTGTTACAGTCATAGACAGGGTGAAGAGAAAGATCAACTTAACGCAAGGTAGGTCCATTCAAAAATCTGACAGCAGCAGGGAAGAAGCTGTTCTTGAGTCATTTGGTACATGACCTCAGAGTTCTGTATCTTTTTCCCAACAGAAGAAAGCGAAAGAGAGAATATCCAAGATGTATAGCCACTTTAATTATGCTGGCTGCTTTGTGTAGGCAGAGTCAATGGATGGGAGTCTGGTTTGCGTGATGGATTGGGCAACATTCATGACATTTTGTAGTTCCTTGTGGTCTTGGGCAGAGCAGGAGCCATACCAAGCTGTGATACAACCAGAAAGAATGCTTTAGATGGTGCACCTGTAAAGGTTGGTGAAAATCGTAGATGAGATGCCAAATTTCCTTAGTGTTCTGAGAAAGTAGAGGTATTGGCTTTCTTAACTATAGTGTCAGCATGGGAGAACGTGGACACCTAAAAACTTGAAGCTCTTGATCCTTTCTACTTCGTCCCCGTTGATGTAGACAGGAGCAAATTCTCCTTTACACTTCGTGCATTCGATGACAATCTCCTGCATTTTGATGACATTGAGGGAGAGATTATTGTTGCTGCACTAGTTCAGCAGATTCTCTATCTCATTTCTGTACTCTGTCTCAACATTGTTTGAGATCAGACCCACTACAGTGGTGTCATCAGCAAACTTGAAAATTGCATTGGAGAGGACTTTGGCCACACAGTCATAGGTGTATAAGGAGGATGGTAGGGGGCTGAGACACAACCTTGTGGGGCACCAGTGTTGAAGATGATCGTGGAGGAGATGTTGTTGCCTATCCTTATTGATTGTGGTCTGTGTGTTAGGAAGTTCAAGATCCAGTCACAGAGGGACATGCCGAGGCTCAGGCCACAAAATTTGGAGATGAGCTTCATGGGAATAATAATGTTGAAGGCTGAGCTGTAGTCAATAAATAAGAATCTGATATAGATGTCAGACTGCAATGAAGTTACTGTGAAAATCTCCTAGTCACCATACTCCGGTGCCTGTTCAGATACACTGAGGGAGAATTTAGCATGGCCAGTGCACCTAATCAGCACATCTTTCAGACTGTGGGAGGAAAACGGAACACCCAGAGAAAACACACACAGACACAGGGAGAATGCATAAACTTTACACAGATAGTCACCCAAGCCAGGAATCGAACCCAGGTCCTTGGTGCTGTGAGGCAGCAGTGCTAACCACTGTGCCACTGTGCCGGCAGAATGCTGCCCAGAAAGCCAAGGCTGCCCGAATAACTCAATGGTGACTGACACCGGAGGAAAAAAAATTGAAATCCTCAAGCCACATTTTGTGTTTGGATGACCCTTTGTTAGATCTCTGAGGTCTGGATGACCTCGTCAGAGGTCTAACAAAGGGTCATCTGGACTTGAAATATTGGCTCTATTCTCTCTCCATAGATGCTGTTAGACCTGCTGAGACAATTAGGACTAGCTTAGGGGTTTAAAAAGAAGAACCGCATGGATAAGTTGGGCCGAAGGGCCAATTTCTATGCTGTAAGCCTCTATGATTCTATTATGTTCCAGCATCTTCTGATGATTTTATCTGTTCTAATTGGGTTTGTTCCTTTTAGTTGTTCTGGACTATCCTGTAGGTTTTAAGTGTAGTTAAGACATACAATTACTCCTCAAAACATCTAATCAAGATGACTGCAGCTCACAGAAGCCTGATCTGACCAGAATCATGCTTTGTCTCTCAAACAACGGCACAAGAAAAAAATTATCAGATCATTATCACATCGTTATAGGAGTGGGAGTTTGCTGTGTGCAAACTGTTTCCTACATTACAGCAGTGACTACACTTTATAGAAGAACATCATTGGTTGTTAAGTGCTTTGAAATATCCGATGGTCATGAAAACACTATGGCTGGAATTTTCCAACATTTACACTGGCAGGATATTCCAGTCCCACTGATGGCACACCCCCACCATGGGATTCCCAATGGCAAGAGATGCATTCAACAGGAAACCCTGTTGACAATAGTGGGACCAGAAGATCCCACCTCCAACCAAAGGTGGGCCACCTCTGCTGCCACAAAACATACAGCAGATTGTGTGGAAAATCCCGCCCAGTATAACCACAGATCTCCATTTTTGCTTTTAGACAGGGATCTGCTTTTTGTCTCCCTCACTTGTTTATTTCATCTTCTTGAGGCTTCCTGCACTTACCTGTGAGTTTGCAGCTCACTGTGCAGTCTGGGTACCACAATCCTGCGCAGTTATACCATGATAGAATTTATACTGGGTTCTAGCAACTTGTAATTGTGCCTTACAATTGGAAGGTACTTCCCCCACTGAGCCTCCTAACACTGGATGTGACTGATGCTGATATTGATGTGCAGAAGTACTCACTGCCTCCAACACTCAGAAGACACAATGGATCATTGCTTCCTCAGAGTGGTAATCAGCATCAGATTGCCACTCCATACCCACTTAGCTCCCGTAAAATCCTTCAGTCCCTGTCCTGCCAACCCATCCAGATGAAGACTGGGTGATATAAAGGCAGTGTGACATGTACCTGGCACCAGCTGCCATAAAGCAGGTAAGTTTAAAGGTCCCATTGAAAATAACAGGCCTGTGAGTGTCTATGCTATGAGAGATAAAGAGTGTCTATGTTATGTGGAATGGATGGGGGGGGAGCAGGGAGGGGAGCCCTGGTGGTTGGACATTGAGTGGGGGGGTGCTGGTCCAACATTTGGGAGAGGTTGGGAGAGTTAGACATCAGTTGGGTAAAGAGCCAGACAGAAAGAGCAGGTGAATCACTTTAGCCTTGATTGCAGCCCATCTAGAATAAGATGCTCTTAAGTTAACAACCATAAGGAAGGTGCCAGGAAACCTTCCACCGACTCTTCCAAAATGACCCAAGCAGCCTATGCATGATAGATACTTGAACGAGGACCTACCCTGCGGCAGAACACAATGTCCAGATGGATATTAGTTTCCAACATGACAGTTGATGAGAAATTTGGGAAAACAGCCTGAGTCATTGCTGTTGATCGCACATTGCACAGAGCAGTATGAACACTTACTCAGGATTCCATGTTTACAAGTACATGAGATGGTATTTTGAAATGAAAACATCGAACAATAAGCAGGACAGAATTTATTAATCAAGCAATACTTCACGGGGAAATATTTCATGTGGATGAAATATGAAACCTCAACTACTAATGATGTTTAAAATGCCACATTGTTGGGTATGCTTATGGAGTGTGAAATATAATGAATGTCCTCCGGTTTTAACAGTTAACCTAGGAAACGGGTGCATGGGGAGCCTGCGCTGAGGATGAGAGTTCGACATGACTGACTCTTTGAACTCAGTGCCAGCCAGGATTTGGTATCTATGTGACAGCCCTTGATAACCCTTCTACCTATGATAACCCTTCTCCCAGCAACACTCTTAGGGCAGGTACAACAAGGGGATTAGAAACACAGGGCATCATAGAGCTGAGAAGGCCAGCTCCACAACAAGCAGGGCAACATTAGTAAAGGGCACCCCAATTGGTACAAATAAAACCACCCTCTCCCCCACCCCACCTAGCTTCCCCCCACAAACACACAGGATATCCTCTCCCACCCCCTCCACAAGCACTGGGAACTCCCCATCCTCACCACAGCATCAGCATTGGGGTTCTATCACTCCTACCCCTCCCCACAAACATCACGCAAACACCATGCTGTATTGGGGTTCCCCAAAGGGTCTGCTCCGGCCACTAGCCCCTGACGCTGTCCCCGGCACATGCTGGCACAGCCAAGTTGGGATTGCCAGGGGCCACGGGCATGTTCCTCTCTTCCCAGGGGCTATAGTTACCTTGGTGCCCTCAGTGATGGTGGGGGAGGGGAGAATCCCCTCAACTGATTTTCATTTTTCAGAACCTGTTGTAAATTCGCCAACGTCACATCACATTGGTGAGGTTTGAATATTCAATGAGGGGGGGATCAGAAGGGCTCACTTTTGACATGTAAATGCATTAAAATGTATTCAAATTAGGTTCCTGCTCTTTGTGGGCGTGAAACTCATGCTATGGGGCCTACACAGATGAAGGTGAGCCTGTTCTTGCTGAATTAACAGACACTGACTCCTTTGAAGGTCCACAAGGTGATAAACATTTTCCATTAGCTGTTACAGAGGAAGCATGAAACTTTAATTTGGACAGTTTAGCTTCCGCACAATTTAGCTCTTAAACTCTGAAACTTCAATCTGAGCATTTTAACTTCCACATCACCGGCGAGGGGGAAAGGAAAATAGGGAAACAAAATCTCATTGGCCAGAATCTACTTTCTCGACTCACAGGATTTTGCACCCATAGCGCCATTCACGCTGATGTGGATGCAGGTGCAATATCGCCCCATTGTATAAAGCTCCTTCTATACTGTTCTAATAAACACCCCCAGAGTAGGTAAAAACATAGCTCAAACTCTTGGGTGACCAACCATCCAAATTGGACAGAAATTAGATTTTTTTTTCTTTGAGATGATTATTAATCTCTGGAATTCCCTTCCCCAGAAAGCAGTTCAAGCTGGATCATTGAATTTATGCTAGGCAGCGTTAGATAGATTTTTGATAGTCAGGGGTTATGGAGGGTGGATAGACAAGAAAGTGAAGTTGAGCCCACAAACAGGTCATGCATGATCTTACTGAACTGCAGAGTAGACTCAAAGGGCTGAATACCCTACCCCTGTTCATAAGTCCTATGTTCTTATTCTCCCAACTCCATCTGGCAGGAATTCAAGGGCAGCATCAGTTGAATATGAGTGCCACTGCCTTACTCTTTATGAATCCATGTTAAATACCCCAGTGCTCCTCCAAATTACACTCTTGGCCCGGTTCTTGAAGTAGCTGACTTGCGATTGTGTCATGTGGGCGCATCACATTCGCTGACTAGCTTGGAGAAGTGGCATGATCAGCCAAACAAGTTTGAGTCACAGGATCCCACCTATTTGGTTTGCTACCAGGTTCAGCCTACACAATTCCACATTCAAACCCGTTGCCACTTGCACCTCGACTATACTTCAATTACAGAGGCCGATACCTCTGCAAGATGCAGCTAAGTAACAGTATCTACATTTAAGAGTGAATTTTATGTCCAAATTGGTGTCTTATTTGCAATCGTTTGACATTTTTTGGTCAGCTCACGATAAAACCCCAAATCTTAGAATAACATGGTACTGATTTTGTTATTCCTATTAAACGACAGGAGAATTCCAGTGGCTGAGCCAAGCATGTCGATTAGTGAAATGGTCCCTTTGAGACCCCATGCCCAGATGCACTTGCTGTAAAACAGAAAACAAGAACCGCAGTAAATACACTTTATCATGGCTTATATGTCTTCACAATAGAAGAAGATAGATGTGCTTTAATTGTTAACCTTGTAGACTGGAACTGCGTCTTATTGATATAAATCAATATAATTGTGATAAAACTTTGGTAGCATCTGCCATTTTCCTGCTGAAGAGCTAACAGATGTGCTTTCAATATGAGAAAAACCATTTTCCTGTACAACAGGTCCCCAGCGGGGACATTTATCTAATGCAGAACAGTAGTAAATTATAGAGGGAAATTTCAGGTAAGTCTATTCATATTGCACCGTGACAATCATGATTTAATAGAGAAAAAGAAAAAAAAATAGAAAAAAAGTACACCATCTGTTTGCTAATCATTCTGTGTTCTAATGATATCATCGTGCCGTAAGGAGCAAATAGTCAGCACAGTACCCTTTAACTACCAGATAATGCAATAAAATTGCAGTTCAGTGGGAAATATGGTACAGACTGTGCCTCTGAAAGTCATAAACCTTGGTGCTTACTAAAGTTTTTCTTTTGTGAAATTTTCCATGTAGCTCTTTCTTTTCAGCAAGTTTCCATTAGTGCTCAGTGATGCATCACCTCACACTTCTCTGGGTTGAACTCATTTGCCACTTTTCTGCCCACCTGACCAGTCCATGGATATGACCAGTCTGCATGGAGGAGCAGACTCGATAGGCCGAGTGGCCTAATT
The DNA here is from genome assembly GCF_965287045.1 of Carcharhinus amblyrhynchos. NCBI lineage: Eukaryota > Metazoa > Chordata > Chondrichthyes > Carcharhiniformes > Carcharhinidae > Carcharhinus > Carcharhinus amblyrhynchos. The sequence goes on from NC_137337.1 coordinate 27,825,992, forward strand.
CTGCTCCTATGTCTTATGGTCATATGATATCTTCCTGCAGTCTACAGGTATGCTCCTCCTGATCTACCGCATGGTCAATTTTTGTGTTGTCTGCAAACTTCTTGATCATGCCCCCTACATTTATCTCCAGACTGTTAATATATACCACAAAAAAACAGGGGACCTAGTACCAAGATCTGTGGAACCCCACTGGAAACAGCCTTCTAGTCATACAAACATACATCAACAATGAACCTTTGTTTCTGCCACTGAGCATATTTTGTATCCAATTTGCTACTTTCTCTGGATCCCATGTGCTTTTCTTTTTTTAACCAACCTGTCACGTGGGACTTCTGATGTGGAGATGCCGACATTGGACTGGGGTAAGCACAGTAAGAAGCCTCACAACACCAGGTTAAAGTCCAACAGGTCTCCAGACAACTGTCCTGGCTGGAGACAATACACACCTCTTTAACCTGTGCTTGGCCCTCTCTCTACTCACATTGTCTGTACCTTTAAATCTTGATTACCTGTAAAGACTCACATTCCAACCATTATCTTGTAAATTGAGTTTGTGTCTGTATATGACCTGTTTGCGAACACAAGCCCTCACTCACCTGATGAAAAGGAACCTGAATCTCCAAAAGCTAGTGCCAAATAAACCTGTTGGACTTTAACCTGGTGTTGTGAGACTTCTTAATGTGGGACTTCACCAAGACATGAACCTGATCGCGTCATTGGAGGGGGAGGGGGTGGGGAAGATTACAAACCAAAATCTCTCCAGCGCAAATTGTGCTTTAGTCCTCTCACAAAATTTGTTGGCCTTTAAGGGATTTGTGCCCATGGCTAGCACGGCTGCTAGATCGCAGCCATAATCTCTTTGAATGAGCACATCACGGGTTTGAGTTTGATACACTGCAACCCAGCTACAACTCTTCTAAAGATTTATGTGGAAAATAATGTCAACTATCAAAGAAAGCATTTGCATTTATATTAATATTTCCCATCCTCAAGACATCCCAAAGATCTTTGCATCAATTATTTATTTTAGGAATGCAATTACTGCTATGTAGATATCAGAGGCACCAAATGTGCCCACAGCTGGGACTCACAAAGGTGGCAGATTGGTTAATCTGATTCACATGGCATTGGTTAAGGAAGGAATATTGACCAGGACACTGGGAGAACTCCGAGCTCTTCTTCAAATAGTAATTCTGGGTGTTCGCCTCAACTAGCAGATGAGGTTTCAAATTAATGTTTCATGGCACCCTCCCCCCCATCCCCCACACTGACAATGCAGCATGGCATCAGTGCTGCAGTGCCAGCCTAAATTATTTATTCAAATCCTGGAATGGACCGGAAGGACACAATCTTCTAACTCAGAGATAAAAGTGCTACCAACTAAGCCAAACCAACACTCATCCACTAGTGTTGGCTCATGAGGAACAATCCAGAGAACCAGAGCTGCAGTCCACTCCCACTAGTAAGCTGAGAATTTACCTTTCTCCAAAGAATCATAGAATCCCTACAGTGCAGAAGGAGGCCTTTCAGCCCGTTGAGTCTGCACCGACCACAGTCCCACCCAAACCCTAATCCCATAACCCCACATATTTAACCTGCTAATCTCCTTGACACTAGGGTGAATTTCACATAGCCAATTAGGCTAACCCGCACATATTTGGAGTGGGGCAGGAAATTGGAGCACCCAGAGGAAACCCAAGCAGACACAAGGAGAACATGCAAAGTCTACACAGACAGTGACTCGAGGCCGGAATTGAACCCGAGTCCCTGGCGGTGTGAGGCGGCAGTGCTGATCACTGTGCCATTGTGCTGTCTTTACATTGACACGTTGCTTAGAAATCCAACCCAGAAAAATTTATAATATGATAAAGGTTCACTCCCTATTGAATCCTATACAGGTCAGCTGAAGAAAGATCAAAGTCCGTTTTTCCATATTAAACTGATGCCCAACCAACATCACTAAAAGGATTTATTTTTTGCTGTCTGTAAATGATTGTTACATTACACTCTATTATACCAGAGAACTATACTTGCAAATTATCCCATTTTTGTGCAGCATTTTAGGTTGTCCTTGGGTGGTGAAAGGCACAGTAGCACTGCTGCCTCAGTGCCAGGGACCCGGGTTCAATTCCGGCCTCAGGTCACTGTCTGTGTGAAGTTTACACATTCTCCCCATGTGTGAATGGGTTTCGTCCAGGTGCTCCTGTTCTTCCCAAGTCCAATGGTGTGCAGGTTTGGTTGATTGGCCATGGTAAATTGCCTCTTAGTGTCAGGGGGAGTAACAAAGTAAATACATGGGGTTACAGGGATAGAGCATGGGTGGGATTGTTGTCAGTGCAGGCTTGATGGGCCAAATGGCCTCTTTCTGCACCGTAAGATTCAATGATTCTAAATCTATGCAAGCTGTCCCTTTTGAAAAGAAACTCTGATGAAAGGTCAGCGACCTGAAACTATGACTGAAATTCTACCAAAAAAATGGTAGAGTGCTGTCTCTGGAGAGAAACCTGACCTTTCTCTCTGGAGAGAAATACACTTGTTTTCTCTCCAGATCTTACAATACATTGCCAAAAAATGTCAAGTAGGCATGTTTCATGTTGTCTTGCAGGGGGAACAGGGTCTAAACACGCCAGCGAGGCTCGTGTGTGCTGAGATCGGGGGACAGAGCCATCGTTAAAGGGCGCCCCAATCAGAACAGCAAAGTAGACCTCCTCCCCAACCCTCCAGGAACACTGAAGGGTTGCTCTCCACCCCCTCCCCCCTCTCCAATCAGAGCTGACAGGACTTCATCCTAGGGTCTTAAAGGAAGTGAGAGAGTTGAGGCATTGGTTTTAATTTTCTAAAATTCCCTAGATTCAGGGAAGATCCCGTTAGATTGGAAGGTGGAAAATGTAACTCCATTTTTGAAAAAGGGAGGGAGAAAAAAAGTGGCAAACTACAAGCCTATTAGCCTATTAATATTTGTCATACGGAAAATGTTAGAAGCCATTAGTAAAAAAGCTATCCAGAGCACTTGGATAAGTTCAAGGTAATCAGGCAGACTCAACATGGTTTTGTGCAATGGAATCATATCTAACTAATGTATTGGAGTTTTTTGAGGGAGTAACATGTTGTGGATAAAGGGAAACTGGTAGGATATGTAGAGTCCCAGAAGACATTTCATAGAGTGCCACATCAAAGGTTATTGCGAGAAATAAAAATTTGTGGGATAGTGGTAACATATTAGCAAGGATAGAAAATTGGCTGGCAACAGGAAGCAGAGAGTAGGCATAAAAGGGTCTTTCTTAGGTTGGCAAGATACTACGAATGTTGTGCCAAAGGGATCAGTGTTGCGATCTGAACTTTTTACAATTTCTATAAATGACGGACAAAGGGATAGATGGGATAGCTTGCTGACGACACAAAGGTAGGAAAGCAAGTTATGACAGCGACATAGTGAGGTTACTAGAGGATATATGGATAAGTTAAGTTAGTGGGCAAAGATCTGGCAAATGGAGAATAATGTAGGAAAATGTGAAATTGCTCACTTCAGTAGGAAGAATAAAAGAGAAGCATGTTATCTAAATGGTGACAAATTGCGGAGCTCAGGTGCAGGGGGACCTGGGTGATTAAGTGCATGAATCGCAAAAGGCTTGAAAGTTGGTACAGCACGTAATTTGGAAAGCTACTATATGTTACCATTTATTGCGAGGGGAATTCAATACAAAAAATAGGGAGGTTATGCTTCAATTATGCAGAGCACTAATGAGACCACATCTGGAGTACTCTGTACAGTATTGAACACCTTATTTAAGGAAGGATGTAAATGCATTGGAAGCAGTTCAGTGAATGTTTACCAGACTAATACCTGGAATGGGCAAGTCATCTCATGAGGAAAGGTTGGACCTGCAGGTGCAGCAGGTGGTCAGGAAGGCGAATGGGATGCTGGCCTTCATAGCGAAGGGGATTGAATATAAAAGTAGGGAGGTCTTGCTGCAGCTGTATAGGGCATTGATGAGGCCACAGCTGGAGTACTGTGTGCAGTTTTGGTCGCCGCACTTACGCAAGGATATTCTGGCCTTGGAGGGAGTGCAGAGGAGGTTTACTAGGCTGATACCGGAGTTGAGGGGGTTGAGCTATGAGGAGTGGCTGAATAAACTAGGCTTGTACTTGTTAGAGTTTAGAAGAATGAGGGGAGATCTCATTGAGACGTATAAGATGATGAATGGGATGGATAGGATAGAGGTGGAGAGGCTCTTCCCGCTCAGAAAGGACAGCAGGACTAGGGGGCACAGCCTCAAGATAAAGGGGGGGCGGTTTAGAACGGAGTTGAGGAAGAACTTCTTCACTCAAAGGGTGGTGAATCTCTGGAATTCTCTGCCCGTTGAGGTGGTGGAGGCTGCCTCGCTAAATATATTTAAGACGCGGGTTGATGGGTTTTTGATAAGCGAGGGGATTAAGGGTTATGGGGAGAGGGCGGGAATGTGGAACTGAGCCACGACAGATCAGCCATGATCTTATTGAATGGTGGGGCAGGCTCGAAGGGCTGGATGGCCTACTCCTGCTCCTATTTCTTATGTTCTTATGTTTATGTTCATTCTTTCACCCTCCCACCCACAGATCGGAGCTGTCATTCATTCAGACCACACCCAATTGCCACCCAGTGCACAAACATCAGCACCTTCCCCTACAACCCCCCTTCCACCCTGAACATCAGACCCTTCCCCATCTGCAAGAGCAGCGGGGCAGGGCAGGGGGAGCTGGCGGGAGATCCGAAATCGCATTCCCACGGGCAACATTAGTGAGCTCAGGATCACCCCCCACAACTGTGCTTCTGTCTACAAAGATGCTGCCTGACCTGCTGAGTATTTCCAGCAGGTTGTATTCTTATTTCAAGTTGTTTCATCGCTTCTATTTGCTTGATGCAGCAAAATTGCAACTGCGATATTTATGAAAAAATGTAACAGCAACAAAGTAACATGTAATTTAAAAAGAAAAACTTCAAATCGTTTTTGCAAAAATAATATCTTTTGACAGTCTTGGCTTTCCGCAGCTAAAATCGAATTATTGTTTCTCACTTACCTCAGCTAGTTATCATATTTTTTCTTCTTTTATAAGTGCAGAATTAGTTGGGACAAGTCCATGCTTCTTCTAACTGATTCCTATTATTCCTCATTATCTTCAGTGTTCCAATTCCCTGACTTCTATCTGGAATCAAATACTTACATTACTGAATTTAAACTGTCCTTTGACTTGTGTTTTCAGGCAAGCTATCTTTTTTTCATTTTGAATCAATTAGGTGAACTCTAGACCAATGGTTTATATTCCTTCTCCAAGACAATTTTATTAAGATGAATAATCTTCCATGCCTCAGTTATCTCCTAAGTAAGTTCCCCTATACGCTTGTGCATTTACATTCCAAAATCATAAATCAATTGATTTTCCAATTCATTTGGGCTGGCGAGCCTCTCATTGTCAAACTGTCGTGTTGTTAAACTTATTAATCTCTTTTTTTGCACTTCAGTTATTTCCATCAGGAAAAAAAAAGTGTTTGGCTGTCAGGCCTCAGTTCTTCAGCAAGTCATCGTCTATAGCTGGAGCACTTGTGGTCAAGGTGAACACAGCGTGTTTTCATGCTGCTTAAACGCAGAATACCTTCAATGAGTAACACAAATAATTAGTGAACCAAAAACTGCTCTCAATTAAAATTCAGCCACACTGGCTTTTCTGTGTTGTAAACAGTCCCTTAAGGGATCTGTATAAATCAAACCAGTGAACAGGCAAGGCAAAATTGAAAAGTTCATCTGCAATTATTTTCACTGCTTTGCACAGCTAATGTTTCTGAAAATATTTTGTGGGACAAAGCAGCTCATTTGATTGGTGACCCGTCCACCATCTTGACATTCATTCTCTCCACCAGCAGCCAACTTCTCCAGTGAATAGGTTGATCTCCACTGTGACCGTGGTAACAATGCTTCTAAGGTCATAGGGCCTTGTAATTTGTGCGGGAGGAAAGTAAAGTAACCATGCTTTCTACCCCATCTGCTGACCCTTGTTGGAAATTTTACATACGATAATCACGTAACAAATTGTTGAGCCCAGCAGTGATGTCCTCCATTGTTGTAGGATAACACTCACACCACACAAGTATGAGGCAAGTGACTATCGCCCATTGACATTTAACAAAGAACAAAGAAAAGTACAGCAAGGAAACAGGCCCTTCAGCTCTTCAAGCCTGTACTGATCATGATGCCTTAACTAAACTAAAAAATAAACCTTCTGCCCTTATTCCCTCCCTATTCATGTACCCATCCAGACGGCTCTTAAATATTGCTAATGTGCCTGCTTCCACCACCTCCTCAGGCATCCATCACTCTCTGTGTAAAAACATTTAATGGCATTGCCATTACTGTATCCCTCACCTTTAATGTGCTGGGACCATCTTTGATCAGAAACCAAACTGGACCCACTGGGTCAAAATCCTGGAACTCCCTCCCTAGCCTACCCAGCATTTTAAAATAAATAAAGACTGTGGCTACAAGAGTAAGTCAGAGGCTTGGAATTCTGCTGCAAGTATCTGACATTATGACTCCTCGAAGCCTGTCAACCATCTACAAGTCAGGGATATTCTCACTTGCCTGGGTGATTACAGCACCATTGTGGAAGTTAAAGTGGTCAGATTGAAGTTTCATAGTTTGGAAGTTAAATTCTGCAGAAGTTAGTGTTCAAGTTAAAAATTTCATGCTTTCTCTGTACAGCAATGAAACTGTTTATCAGTTCACTGACCTTCAAATGGAGTCAGTCTCTGCTATTTTTTCATAGGCCCCATAACATTTTCCTTTTTCGGCCTTCATCAGAGGGTGAACAAGGCCAGATTTTTTCCATAACAAATAACAAAGGCAAGATATGGGGATATGCTATGCAAATGAAGGATTAGCAGGAGTCAATTTTTTACTGAATGAGAAAGGGCGGAAGGCCAGGATTTAATTGGCGGTTATGCATGTCAGTGAAAGATGTGAAAAATCTCTTGTTCCTGATTTGCTGTAATTGATTACAACTGCCAAGCTGTTTCTCTGTAACCTCAGAACTGCTCCAGTCAATCCGATTTGGCTGTGGAGAGTTCTCCTTGTACAGAAGTAATTAAAGACCTTGCATTGGATGTATGGTGTCCAGCGCTGTCTGTGTAAAGAGTCGACTGAGTGCCTTTAGATTGCTGTTACCCAAGAGAACTCTGACACGGGCAACACTCAAGAACCTGGACAACATCCAGGACAAAACTGCCCACTTGATTAGACGCCCATCCACTGATGCACAGTGGCAGCAGAGTCTACCATTCACAAAATGCACTGTGGCAACTCAACAAGGGTCCTTTGACAACATAGTACTTACATTTATAACTGCAAATCTGTCTATTTTGTATTTTTTAGTAATATCTATTGTCTGAAGGAAGTTCAAATAAGGAATATTATCTGCATATAAGGAAACCAATATTTACAATGGTACAATATAACCAACAAAAAATTGATAGCAAATTGCAGGTCATTGTGAGTTTTACTGGGATTCTCGATAATTCCACTGAGAATTCTGTCATTTCACCATGATCCATGCTTTTCTGATCCAATGTAATAAATGTCAAAAAAAAGGAAAGAAATCTACAAAGTCCTTTGGGAAGTTGAAGACAGTAAGGCTAAAGTACAAAGACATCAGTGGATTCGGCCAGTTAAGCCAGGTTCGCAGATAACCTGAAGCAACGGTTCTAACTCAGAAACAATTAAAGAAAGATTTTTCACTTCGCTAGCCTCTTTGGCTAAGGCAAGACATGTCAAAGTGCTTCAGAGCCATTGAACGATATAATGGGCTCTTTTCTCCATTGATTCAATTGTCAAAAGCCAAAACATTAGCATACTTTATTTCTTATGTAGCAAAGCTGTGTGAAAAAAGAGATAGTTAGGCAATCAGAATCATTCCCTTCATCAATATTTCACCTCTTATGTTTTGATAACAAATGTACCTTCTGTGTCTGCTAAAGGAAAAGGCCGCATGTGATAGGTGGGATCAATGTCGGAATCCTACCGCCCCGCCCGCCACAGGAATCAGAGCGGTCAAGGGGCAGAAAATGACGAGGTCTATTGACCTCAGGCAGGATTTTCCAGTTTCGGGTAGAGTGAGGCTATGAAAACCCACCCCAAATGTCAAGAAAAAGTCATTCTTACAATTACCACTTCTTATCTCCTTTCAAATGCTGACACTGGAGGCCAGAGAGGGAAGTAGGAAAGTTCAGAGGCCCAACTAAGCCCAAAGATAGGAGTATTCTTTTGTCATTCATTTTCTCACTCCATTGACTCACTCATTCACTCACTGACTCAAAGAACATGCATGGAACGCATAATATTTTTCTCAACTATAAATCAAATGTCCTACACCTGCTCCTAATTCATATACTTGTGTGGATGCATTGCCACAGCATCCGAGTATTTGCTCTTTCTCTAACCCTATAGCTTTTCATGAGAAAGAGAGCAGTAAGGACATGGGGCCAAGTGCCAGTAAGTGGGGGTTCAAACGTTTCTCACAAACAAGTGCAGACCTGATGGCTCAAAGAGCCTGTTCTGCACTGTATGATTCTATGATTCTGAAACCAATTTCTGCAAATTATCAATATCTCATACCTGCCCATATCACACACTCTTACATTGGTAACACAACTGTACTCACTCCAAAGGATTCAGCTAATTCATACATACCAGTTGAACATGACCATTCATGCAGTGGGCAGGATATGCACTTAAGTGAAGATCTTTCAATAGCTTTCACCTTAAGGTGTTTCCTGCCTATAACTGGTCTTCCAACAACAAGGCCTAGGACTTGGTTCCTAAACAACATGGCGTATCAGAGAAAATGGTTGGCACTGGAAATGAGGGTGAGACCTCTGGATCTGTATCCCAGCCACCATTGAATTTTGCCAATAATTTTCACTTAGTCTCATCTGACCGTGAGAACCTGAGTCTGGCCTCCCAGGCTGGGAGTTCCAGATTTCATGCACTGGTCAGAGCATTAGTGGGACAGCGCACTGTTTGAGACCAGTCCGATGACAAAAATAGGTCGCCCTGAAAAGCTAGGCCTGTTCCATGACCTGAGACCCAATGGAAAGAACAAGAATTCAAGTTAAATTTCAAGTTAAAGTCCCTTATAGAGGGACTTCAAGGAGCAGGTGAATGCCACTATGTGTCTGGCTAAGTTTGGTAAGGCCATACCAAAGGTCTTCCCTAAGGATATCAGCATTACAGGTCTTCATCCCACATTCAATATATTGTAGTCAATATCAAAGTATATATTGTATGGTTGCTTAGCATTACAGAACTTGAATGTTGTTGAAAAGAGAGACATGTGGAAGTGTCAATTACAAGGGGACACAGGTTCAAGATGCGATGGGGGAAAGTTTAAGGGAGATGTGTGGGGGAGGGTTTTCACACAGAGAGTGGTGAGTGCCTGGAACGTGCCGCCAGAGGAGGTTGTGTAGCAACATTTCACAGGCATGAATAGGGAGGGAATAGAGGAATATAGTCTGAGTAAGGTCAAAAGTTTTTTTTTAGTTTAGTTAGACCATCATGATCGCTACAGGTTTGGTCCTTGTGCTGCACTTCTCTTTGCTATTTGTTCTGTATTGTTCTATTTGTTCTATGTTGTCCAGGCTTCCCATCTTGAACTCATCAGGATAATCCAAGGATGCATTGTGGTTGTTTGAAATTTGGCATTCTTGTGTTTGTCCAGATTGGTTTTAAACAAAAAGAATCAACAACATGTCTCTTTTCAGCAATATTCAAATTTTAGATAAAAATAAAGGCAGAACATTCCCCTCCCTCCGCTCTCTCCCTCTTGACCCCCTCGCTCTGCTTCCTCGCTCTCTATCCCCTCCCTCTGCACCCTCCCTCTCTCCCCCCTCCCTCCACTGCCTCCCTCTCTGCACCCTCCCTCCACTCCCTCCCTGTCTCCCCCTCCCTCCCTGTCTCCCCCTCCCTCCACTGCCTCCCTCTCTACCCCCTCCCTCTACTCCCTCCCTCTCTACCCCCTCCCTCTACTCCCTCCTTCTCTACACCCTCCCTCCACTCCCTCCCTATCTATCCACTCCCTCCACTCCCTCCCTCTCTATCCCCTCCCTGCACTGCTTCCCTCTCTAACCCCCCCACTCCCTCCCTCTCTACCCCATCCCTGCACTGCCTCCCTCTCTACCCTCTCCCTGCACTCACTGCCTCTCTGCCCCCTCACTCCGCTCCCTTCCTCTTTACTCCCCTCCCCCCACTCCCTCCCTCTCTAAACCTTTGCTCCACTCCCTCCTTCTCTACCACCTCCCTCCACTACCTCCCTCCCTATCCTCTCCCTCTGCTCCCTCCGTCCGCTCTCACCCTTTCTTATCCCCAACTTCCACTCCCTCCCTCTTCACTTCCCTTCCCTCCGCTTTCTCCATCTCTGCTCCGCCACTCCACTCATTCCCTCTCTACCCCTCCCTCCACTCCATCCCTCTCTACTCCCCTTCTTCTGCTCCCTCCCTCCCCGAACAAATTAATCTCCAACCCTTTGACTTTGTTCTATCTAATGATTGTTTTGAATCTTGCGTAAAATTCTGCAGAAAATCAACCGATGCATGTTTATAAATTTGATAATTTGACACCTATCTACATTTAATTGCCTGCCTATCTAGGGATGATTTGTTTTCAAATTCCTACCTCCAAACCAATTTCCTATCTGTGCCATTAATTCCATGACCACAATGTGAGCGAGCAGCCTCTTAACCAGGACCTTATTAAATTATTTTTGATCCATGACTAGAACACATATTTATCCTCCTCTAGCTACCACCTCAGTTGACTCTGTCAAGAAATTTTTATTAGGTTAGTTAGACATGACCTACTTTTTTATAAAATTATGCTGATCTCCCTCAGCAATATATATATATATTTCTTCAAGTACCCATTTACCCTGCACTGAATGCTAATGAATTCCGGCAACTCTCTCACAACTGACATCAAATTCACTGGCCTGAGCATTTTCCTCCTTTAATGAATAAGGATAGAATGTTTACTATCTTCTAAACCTCCAGTCCCTCAATCCAATGCACTTTTGAAGGTTGTAATCTCTGCATTCACAATTTAATATCTTTGGGGTGGAAATCGCTGACTTTGTTTATTCATGTGGCCATGATTGACCAGATTGGCATTTATTACAGATCCCTAGTTGTCCTTGAGGTGGAGATGGGCCTTCTTCTTCAACTTGCTGTCATCCTGTTAGAAAGCTGCTTTCACACCAGTGTTAAGTAAGGAAGTTCCAGGCTTTTGATTAAGTGACACTGAAGAAACAATGATATATGTCCAACAATGTACCCAAGGGTAGGAGAATCCAGACCTAGAGATCATAGTTAGAGGATAAGGAGTAAACCTTTTAGAACTGAGGTGAGGAGAAATTTCTTCATCCAGAGAGTGATGAATCTGTGGAATTCACAACCACAGAAAGTAATTGAGGCCACAATGTTGTGTAACTTCAGGAAGAAGTTAACCCTTGTGTAACCCTTGGGTTAAAGGGATCAAGGGATATGGAGGGAAGGGGGGGTGGAATTAAGATATTGAATTTGATGACCAGCCATGATCATAATGAATGGCAAAGTTGGCTCGAACAGCTGAATGACCTACTCCTCTAGTTTCTATATTTATATGTGTGGCTCAGAGACGAACGTGAACACTCAAAATGAAGGACTTTGGAACAAAACTGCAAATTGTAACCTGGCAGAAGTGAACCAGCTGTGAAGCTGGGAATAACTAGGGGTTCATTCTTGTATTGCTTTATATTTGTAAGAAATGTGTTGCATAGCAAAAGAACTAGAGGATATATCTCTCTTGTGCAAGTTAGTGTAACAATGCACTTTCAGACACTTCATGAAGGAACAAAAAGGGATTTAATTGGTGATCTTCAAGAGTAGCAGCATGTTTACAGCGAGCTCTAAAATACTTCTGCCCAGGAGAACTCCATCCCCTGTGTAATACCCCACTCTGAGTCCCAATTTGTCACCCAGACCAGGTGACTCATACTCTACTCTGTTGCCTTTAAAGGGACCAAACACCACAGTTAGTTAATGAAAAACTACCTTCTCTTTAGTCAGATGTTAGTAGTTGCTAGCAAAGTCATGTTAAGTATGTTGATTTTAGTTGTTTGTTACAGTAAAATGTTAAAACATAAATTTTATCCTTTGATTTTTTTCCATTGGTCAATGGAAAATGTATCTTTTTTTAAAGTTATCAGTCTCTACCGGGATTGTAACATAATAAAAGAGTTGAATTCCTTCCCACCTTTTCCTAATACTAAAAAATGTCTATTGAAATCAGACACTTGTTTATAAACGAGCTCCTCAAAATCCACACTCTCAGAGCTCTGCTGACTCGATATCGCCTGTTCAATTCCATCGGACAAAGTCAAATCCTACTGCAAAGATTCAAAAGATGTGTCACCCCAACAAAAACATATATGGGACCTGCAATAGGGGAATATGTTAACATTAAAGGAGTTCCACTTTATTAAGAATTACTTAAATTATAACACTAAACTGATCAGCCATATATATTTAAAATTTAAAATTCATCAAGACACGCGGAGCTAAACACTTTATCAATTTGTTCTATTTGCATTTTTGAATATAAAAGTACTTACACGAGCAATTTCAACACCAAACTCCTTTGTCATGTCCTAGAAATAGCACATGAGCCAAAGGAAGTCCTTCTGTTACATATCAAGAACTCCTGAACCATGAAGCAGAATTATTTGAGCACTTGTCTTAATTAAAAAAGCATTTTTGTCCCCTCAAAGGAAAGCAAAGTACTTACTCCACAGGGATCAGCTCACAGCTGGTTTTTTGACACAAAATGAAGATTGTTTTCTTATTCGAGTTTCCAAAGACTAACGGAATGGGTTAGACCTAAATCAGGGGCCATAAAATTTAAGGGACTGACTAACAAATCCAATAGGGAATTCAGGAGAAACCACTTTGCCCAGGAAGTGATTACCGCAAAGATTTCTTGAGGTGAATAGTATAGACGCATTTTATTGGGAGCTAAATAAAGACATGAGGGAGGAAGGAATAGCAGAATATGCTGATAGGGCAAGATGCAGAGGGATTTGGAGAAGGCTCATGTCGACCATAAACTATAGCATGGACTAGTTACACCAAATAGTCTGTTCCTGTCTTGCACACTTGAGGTTCTCCAATGCACAGAAAATGAGACTGCATATGATGATAGAAATAATTATTTACTGACAAAATATAAGTGAAAAGGGTCCATTTTATTTGTTTATATTTACACAAATATAACTTCTGAGTGTAGGCCAATTAATGTTAAATGAGAGAAGGCAGGTGATTGTACCTCAGCGTTGTTAACAAATCTTTGATATCCAATAGAACAATCCCTGCACAATTCCTCCAGACACACAACCTCAAGTTAGAGAGTGAGGGCACAATTATCCACCTCAGGCCTAAGCCCATTGGTGGGAGTGGGAAGTCATAGAATCCCTACAGTGCAGAATGAGGCCATTTGGCCCATTGAGTCTGTACTGACTCTCTGACAGAGTACCTTACCCTGCTCACCTCCACCCTAACCCGGTAACCTCACATCTTTACCCCACTAAACTCCTTAACCTACACATATTTGGACACTAAAGGGCAATTTAGCATGGCCAATCCACCTAACCTGCATATCTTTGAACTGTGGGAAGAAACCAGAGCACCCAGAGAAAACACACACAGACACAGGGAGAACATGCAGATTCCACACAAACAGTCACCCAAAGGCCAGAATTGAACCCGGGTCGCTGGCTCTGTTAGGCAGCAGTGCTGACCATTGTGGCACCGTGCCACCAAAAGACAGACTGACAATTTAATCCGTGCCATCAGGCTAAGTGAACCCTCTACTCTCTATACTCACCTCACCACATGGGCACTGGTGGCAAGGCCAGCATCAGTGCTGCTCACCCCTAAAAGCCCTTCAGCAGGTGCGGAGGTGCTGCCTCATTGCCCCACTGCAGTCCTTGTGGTCTGCTGGTAGGGAGTATAATGGGACTTGCTGACACAGCCACACTGAAGGCACAACCATTGAATTTAGAGTATATTTACTGGTGTTACAAGCTGGTTTACATTAACGCTGCAATGAAGTTACTGTGAAAATCCCCTAGTTGCCACACTCGGCACTCGTTTGGACACTGGGGGAGAATCTAGCATGCACCTAGCCAGCACGTCTTTCAGACTGTGGAAGGAAACCCATGCAGACACGGGGGGAACATGCAGACTCTGCACAGACAGTGACTCAAGCCGGGAATCGAATTCAGGTCCCTCAGAGCGCCAGGTGGAGGGAATTGGGGATTGGATCAGAGGGCAATGATGCCATGCCCCTGCTGCCTGCCCTTATCATTCTAGCTGCTGGAGCTCACTGGTCTGCGGCTCCTGCCAAGAATGATAGTAGCAGCGCATCATTCACATGGCACACACAGTTGCCAATGGGTCTGTGGTGGAGGGACTCACCATTGATGGTGCTTGGCAGGGGGTCAGTCAAGTGACCTGCTTTATCCTAGATGTTGTCCAGCTTTCCCTGTGCTGTTGGAACTACACTTATCCAGGCTCATGAACAGAACTTGTTCAAACCCCTCACCTGTGCCTTATACACAGTGGACAGGCATTGGGGAATCACAATGCTACACATCAGCCACAGAACTAACAACCTGCTCCTGCTCCAGAAATGCATCTATCTATCCTTATGCTGAAGGAGACAGGTATGAGAGGCAGAAGGCAGGTGGGGACATGCATGACACCCAGTCTCTCACAGATTTAGCAGCAAGTGGCCAAGGACAGTGACTGTGTCTGTGCCAGTGGCTAAGTTACCTCCCCCTGTGAGAAAACCTGATTAGTGTCTGCAGGTCAGAAGCTGAGTGTGAAGTTCTGTACAATGTAGGAAGCAGCTTAGCCGGTCACCCACTCTCTATTCTCTCCAGTTGTTCATCTTTCATCGTCGATGAGGACCTCGACACCATTTGTCATTTTGAGGCTGGTTGCGGTTTGTCCGAAGGTGACTGATCAGGCCAATTCAGGCATGGAATGTCCTGGCACATATTGGACAGACTAGTGTAGACACTGTAGTTGTTGCACTGGTGGCTCTGGACTTGTGCAGCTCGCGCTTAAGTTATGCTTCAGCAATACATCTTGCTTCGTAAGCTTGACATGCCTTGTGGATGAGGCAGTGAAAGGTAGGGCGGTCTTGTGCTAGTGTTTCCCAGGTGGTCGTGTCTATGTCAAGCAACTTCAGGGAGGCCTTCAGTGTGTCTTTGTAACGTTTTTTTCTGCCCTCCATGCGAGCATCCTCCAGCAGAGAGTTCCCCAAAAAGGAGCTGCTTGGGTATGCGCTCGTCTGGCATACGGATGACCTGACCTGCCCACTGGGTCTGTGCTCATCTCTCCAGTAGGAAAAGGGTGAAGCCACCCATTGCGCCTGAGCCCAGCTCCACTCCACAGGAGACAATGGAGAGGGAAAGGATGACTTCTCATCTGTACAGCATTGCAGCATTCACCTTCACCCTCCATCAGCCTAGAAACACACAGCTCAGTGACTGGTGGATCAGGACTAGGCTCAGGCTCACACACTGGGGGGGATCACTTCACACACCCATCCATGACAGGCAGAAGAGACCCCTGCTACATCTGAGTCAGATGATGTGTGCTCATGGAGAAGATGCAGCAGTACCAGCAAGGCATCTGGAACATTAGGCAGAGGCCTCAGCAGAGTGGCACCCGAGGCAGAGGCATACATCCACATGCTCTCTGATGTAGTGGCTCTGACATGTCAGCATATCAAATTCTCCATGGGGAGGACGGGGAAACACCATAAGAACATAAGAAATAGGAGCAGGAGTAGGCCATCTAGCCCTTCGAGCCTGCCCCGCCATTCAATAAGATCATGGCTGATCTGTTGTGGCTCAGTTCCACTTTCCCGCCCTCTCCCCATAACCCTTAATCCCCTCTCTTATCAAAAACCCATCAACCCGCGTCTTAAAAATATTTAGCAACGCAGCCTCCACCACTTCAACGGGCAGAGAATTCCAGAGATTCACCACCCTTTGAGTGAAGAAGTTCCTCCTCAACTCCGTTCTAAACCGCCTCCCCTTTATCTTGAGGCTGTGCCCCCTAGTCCTACTGTCTTTTTTGAGCGGGAAGAGTCTCTCCACCTCTATCCTATCCATCCCATTCATCATCTTATACGTCTCAATGAGATCTCCCCTCATTCTTCTAAACTCTAACGAGTACAAGCCTAGTTTATTCAGCCTCTCCTCATAGCTCAACCCCCTCAACTCCGGTATCAGCCTAGTAAACCTCCTCTGCACTCCCTCCAAGGCCAGAATATCCTTGCGTAAGTGCAGCGCCCAAAACTGCACACAGTACTCCAGCTGCAGCCTCACCAATGCCCTATACAGCTGCAGCAAGACCTCCCTACTTTTATATTCAATCCCCTTCGCTATGAAGGCCAGCATCCCATTCGCCTTCCTGACCACCTGCTGCACCTGCAAGCTGGGTTTTTGCAACTCATGCACAAGGGCCCCGAGGTCCCTCTGCACCGTCACCTGCTGCAGTTTTTCGCCACGTAAGTAATAGTCCTTCCTACCATTCTTCCTACCAAAGTGGACCACCTCACACTTGCCAACATTAAATTCCATTTGCCATTTCCTGGCCCATTCGCCCAGCCTATCTAGATCCTTCTGCAGACTCTCCACACCCTCCGCACAATTTGCCTTTCCCCCAATCTTGGTGTCATCAGCAAATTTCGACACCCTGCACTCGGTTCCCTCCTCCAGATCATCTATATAAATGAAAACCTGAGGCTGAGGCCCTTGGGGAACCTGGTCCAGCGGAATGCCCCAGTTTTTGCCAGCGATCCACTCAGATCTCTACTCCATTGTTGTAGCTTTGTGTGATCTTTCACAGCGGCTGCATGAGAGGGAGACAGGACCACTTTGAACTCCCTCCAGGTGCCCCTTCTCCTCATGGAGTCTGGGAGGGGCATTTGGGTACCCAAAGGGAAGAGAAGTATCAGGCAGTCACCCCTGGGGCTTCCACCCAGGAATCTCCAAGGGCATCCATGCATTTTGAATCCCCTGTGCCTGTGACCCCATTGGCTCAAGTTTCTGTGACCTTGAGGGAGCCCCAGAGCAGGAGGGCCAAAGACAGCCAGAGCATTCCAGGCCTTGGTCTCCAGAGGAGTCCTGCCAAAGTCATGAAACAATCTCTGCTGTGGATGTCACTCGACATAGTGGTAGAGTAAGAAAAGTTAAGAACTATTAGTTCACACTGGTGGCATGGATGTACAATCATTGTAAACAGCTATTGCCCCTTAGTAATTAAATTAATCATTGCATTTCACAGACGTCATCTGGGTCTTTCTTGCTGCTGCTTTTGTCATTGCCAGTGGGGGAACATTCCGGTCAGTTGTTGATATGAATATGCAAATCTGGTTCCGAAGACCTTTGGCAAGAATGGCAACATGGCATTATCCCGACATGGCAGTCAGTTCCCACCTTAATTTTGAATTGTTAGGAAACTTGTCACGAACCCCACCAATGGTGAGAGGGGAAAAGTCCTGTAAATCCAGTTGAGGCCGCTATTAAGACTCAGTGGTCTGGCTGTTCAACACTTTGGGATCATTTCTAAATATCATGGAATTTATTGTCTGCAGCAGATTGAACATAAATCAGCTCGTTCATTCCGTAGGCTCCTGACAGATGGCTGTTTACTAGTGTGCTATCCAGCTGGCTGCAAAGAAAAAACTGAATCTTCCTAAAAACAAGGATGACATTTCTCATCCTTGGGAACAGTCCAACTATGTCACCAATTGCCCACTTTAGGGGTAATTTCATAAGCTGACACTACTAAGTTGAAAGTACAATGTAACCCCCACTCTCCCAACTCTCTTTCCCTGATTCACATGTCTGCAGAGGTATCTACAATATCCACTAAATAGTGATCTGAAGAAAATCAAAGAAAAATAGCTAACTGATTATTTTTAAAAGAGTAGGGATGAAAGTGGTCTTTGCACAATAGGCGAAAGAAGCAGTAATAAAATTAAATCAATGGAAAATAAAACTGGATGGGGTATAAATTGGTTGCTAATTTTCTTTTGGTCATTCTGTGATATTGGAGTAGGTTAATGTCCACCCTTGTCATTTCAAACATCACTAATCCATCCCAAAAAATTTCTCCAGACCT
Source organism: Carcharhinus amblyrhynchos (assembly GCF_965287045.1). Taxonomy (NCBI): domain Eukaryota; kingdom Metazoa; phylum Chordata; class Chondrichthyes; order Carcharhiniformes; family Carcharhinidae; genus Carcharhinus; species Carcharhinus amblyrhynchos. Next base: position 27,844,248 of record NC_137337.1, read on the forward strand.
CTCAGACTGGTTCAGATTGATGTTGGATTTTGGATCAAACCAGAAGTTTGCAAATCTACTGTGCAAGTGACCATCTTAAATTTCATACAAATACTATGGCTGGAATGTTACCACCATTTATGCCAGTGGGATGTTCCCATCCCGCTGCAGTGAATGGAGATTTGTCTGGGTGCCAAATTGTCCAACGTCACTGCAGCAGAAGCATGACATAAATGGCCAGTATGATTGTGCCCTATATAATTTGTAGTCCTACAGTCGCACACTTTTGCATTTTATTTCTGTTTTGCTCCTGATTTTAAGAGTATCTGTATTAAGTCTGTATTGAAGACTTAAAGGTACTTTGTCAAACTTGGTTTAAAAGTAAATGTGGTTAACATTTTGATTAAAACAAGCAATTAAAAGTCACGCAATCAGTAATGATATTATTAACCATAGACTTGTTTTTCCCGTGGCTATTTTTATACCGCTCACTTTGGCAATGTATACAGTTGTTATTTTGTCTAAATAATTGCTTTTCCTTTCCAGGCTAGACTTGTTAAAATAAAAGTTAATATTGTTTAACATGAGTTATTTACTTACTGCATTCAATGACCCTCGAACTATGAGCCAAGGCAATGGTAACTTTGCACATAGGGTGGTCAACTATGCTGTGGAATCAATGGAGCTTGATTGATGAGCAGTATAACCTGATTGATGGCATCAAAATCTGTATAAACAGTTTGAATATTGCAAAGTCTGCCAGGCTTGCAGTGCCTGCGAGAAAACATTTTACAAGGACTCATGGTTACCAGACTGCTGGTTGGGAAACACCTCAAAAGGCTGGAATGGAGTCAAAAATTGGACTTGGAAAGGAACACAACATCTAACGTTCAGGACTGCAACCAAAGGGAATTAGTCAATCACTCAATGCCACATTGGAATGTCCATCGATAAAGTAACCAGTTGGAGTGTCCATTTCTGTGTAAGACTATTCAGAGAATTGGTGAAATATCAACCAAGGGGAATTTTATCATTTTGGGAAGTTGACTTGAATGCTAAAATTTAAAGTCAATTTACTATTTTGGGAAACTGATTTAAAGATATCAATTTGAGGTTACCATTTGTGACACAGTATACTATAATAAAATTGTCATTCTTATTTTATATACAAAATGTTTGTTTTTCATTTCTATCATTTTAATAAAGTTTTTTTCCCTTTATTTTCATCATTAATATTGTTTGATAAATGTTTAATAAAAACTGATTTTTTTCCACACATTTTGGTATTATGTTATTCATTCATTAACTTCCGGAGTATTTCTGTGAGCCTAAGTGAGACACTGCAAGAGACCCTCACGCCCCCATACCTTGTTCTACTGAAATTAGGATATGAAAAGTGCTCCCTTCTTTTTTTAACTCATTCATAGGCATTGCTGGCAATATCTATTTGCTGGCAGTATCTATTGCAAATACCTAATTGCCCTTGAGAAAGTGGTGGTGAGCTGTCATCCTGAAGGCCTGCAGTTCATGAGGTGTAGGTGCACCAACAGCGCTGTTAGGGAGGGAGTTCCAGGATTTTGACACAGAGGCAGTGAAGGAACGACAATATGTTTCCAAGTCAGGATAGTGTGTAGCTTGGAGGGGAACATCCAGGTGGCGGTGTTTCCATGTGTCTGTTGCCCTTCTCCTTCTAGATGTTAGTGGTTGTGAGTTTAAAAGGTGCTGTCAAAGGAACCTTGCGAGCTCCTGCAGTGCATCTTGTAAATGGTACACGCTGCTGCCACTGCATTTCAGTGGTGGAGGGAGTGAATGGGGTGCCAATCAAGTGGGGCTACTTTGCCCTGGATGGTGTTAAGTTTCTTGAGTGTTGTTGGAGCTGCACCCATCCAGGCAAGTGGAAAGTATTCCATCAGATTCCTGACCTGTGTCTTGTAGATGGTGGAGGTTTGGGGGGGCTGGGAGGGGGAGGTGTTGGGGGGGTGTCATGAGGTAAGTTAGTTGCTGCAGGATTCCTAGATTCTGACTTACTCTTGTAATCACAGTATTAGTACAGCTTGTTTGGTTTCTGGTCAATAGTAACCCCCAGTAATCACAGTATTAGTACAGCTTGTTTGGTTTCTGGTCAATAGTAACCCCCAGTAATCACAGTATTAGTACAGCTTGTTTAGTTTCTGGTCAATAGTAACCCCCAGTGTGTTGATATTGAGAGATTCAGTGATTACAATGCCATTGAATATGAAGGGAATGGATAGATTCTCTCTTGTTAGAGATAGTCATTGCCTGGTATTTGTGTGGGGTGAATGGCCTTTGCCATTTGTTAGCCCAAGCCTGGATATTATTCAGGTCTGGCAGCATTTGGACATGGACTGTTTTAGTATCTGAGTAGTCAGGAATGGTGATGATTGTACAATTGTCAGTGAACATCCCTACTTCTAACCTTATGATAAAAGGAAGATCATTCATCAAGCCACTGAAGATGGTTGGGGTTAGGATACTCCACTGAGCAACTCCTAAGTGCTGTCATGGAATTGAGATGATTGACCCTCAACAACCAAAACTACCTTCTTTTATACCAGGCTTGATTCCAACCAGCAGATAGTTTCCCCCCTGCTTCCCATTGACTCTAGGGTTTCTTGATGCCATATTCAGTCAAACGCTGCCTTGGTGTCAAGGACAGTCAGTTTCACCTCACCTCTGGTGTTCAGTTCTTTTGTTTGAACCCAGGCTGTAATTAGGTCAGGAGATAAGTGACCCTGGCAGAACCCAAACTGAGTGTCAGTGAGCAAGTTATTGCTGAGTAAGTGCTGCTTGATAGCACTGTTGATGACACTTTCCAACACTTTCCATCATCAAGCTGATGATTGAGAGGAAACTGATGGGGCAGTAATTGGTCAGATTGGATTTTCCCTGTTTCTTATGCATAGGACATCACCATCAAATCATATCATCAGCTTTTAAAGCAATCTGCAACCCATTTAAGCATATAACAGCAGGTAGCCCTGACCTCCAGGTTTCCCATTGTCTGCTGACCACACCACTTCAAGCAAGTCAGACATATTAAAATTCAATCCAGTGTGCCATTATATATTCTGGTTTCTTAATATAGGTAATTATTCTGTTTGCTTGCCTTCTTAACATTGTTATACATTTGCAATTTTCCCTTTCTCATTTTGCATTCATTTCTGACGCTATGTGAGTCCAGCCAACAATGTTCACCACTCCTGCCTCCTGAAATATGCTCTCTATACAAGTCTTGCCAACCAAAACAACAGTAGACAGGTTGAGAAAGGTCATATGGCGTATTTCCAGGTTAAAATGATTAATTTGCAGCTCTTGTTTGTATTTCACTGGGCAGCTTAACAGCATCAGTGGCGCTCCCAATACACAAATTATGGCATTTGTCTTCAATCAACAGATTTGCAACTAATTTTCTGTCAAAATTATGAACAAAATAAATGCATCTCAATGTTTCATCGTGTTATAAAATTCAACTCTGCTAGTATTAGTTTTGTGTAAAGAAACAGTTAATCAGCACGCAATATTGAGTTATAATTTTATTTTATTATTTATTTATTAGTGTCACAAGTAGGCTTACGTTAACGCTGCAATGAAGTTAATGTGGAAATCTCCTACTTGCCACACTCCGGCACCTGTTTGGGTACACTGAGGGAAAATTTAGCATGGCCAATGCACCGAAGCAGCATATCTTTCAGTCTGTGGGGGGAAACAGGAGCGCCCAGAGGAAACCCGTCCAGACACGGGGAGAACGTGCGGATTCCACATAGGCAGTCACCCATGCCAGGAATCGAACCTGGTCCCCTGGCGCTGTGAGGCCATGATGTGGCGATGCCGGCGTTGGACTGGGGTAAGCACAATAAGAAGTCTCACAACACCAGGTTAAAGTCCAACAGGTTTATTTGGTAGCATTGAAAGGGCAGTGCTCCGAAAGCTTGTGGCTTCTGCTACCAAATAAACCTGTTGGACTTTAATCTGGTGTTGTGAGACTTCTTACTGTGTTGAGAGGCATCAGTACTAACCACTGTGCAACCATGCTGCCCCTTAGATGACTGGAAAGCTGTCAATCTTCATGGCCATCTTCATTTTAACAAGTCAAGGCTCATAAGGTCTGTTACTCCCATTCAGCTATTTAAACAATCATTACATTTGTAGGTTATTTTTGTAATGTCACATTCCTGTTTATGAGACTGCATCCCTCCGGTGAGGCAGACATTGATCGATAAGACAGGGCATTCAGCAAATCTCACCTCGCCCATTCTGAACAATCTTGTGTCCTCAAATTGCAGCGTTTGTTTCTCTCAGCTCTCCCAATGCCAATAGCTCGATGCAACATAGCAACATCTACCTATCCTCAAACTGAGTAAACCATAGGCAAAGGCAAAGGCAAAATACTGCGGATGCTGGAATCTGAAACAATATCGAGGTTGGAGAAACATAAAGGGGAGATGCCAGAGGTTATGCACAGCTTTGCATAGAGTTTGGAGGAGTCCATGCATGCCATGAGTTCAGTCACGTCTCAGCCATTGGAACGTATGACTTCCTCTATAGAGAGGTTGGCAGCCACCATGAAGAGCCAAGTCAAGCAATTGACCCCAACCTGCCTTCCATGGCTCTAGTCATGTCTTCAGTGCCGTAGTGGCTAGGTGAGAGAGAGATGAGGCACGTTGACCTTCCTCCAGGTGCAGCTTTTCCTCAGGGAGACAGGGAGGTGTCATTTCTACTCAGGTGGAGGAGGAGCAAATGTTAGTTGTCTCTCAGACGAGCAGCTTCTTATCTTTCTCTCCTCCATTGCCCCATTGCTTCCAGTAGGCATGGCCAAAGAGGTTAACCCTGCAGGTGTGTAGGGGAGCCCTTATAGGATGGAGCCCTCAAGGGCCTAGGCCTCTAGAGGACAAAGGCACAGTACGAAACAGAACTCCATAGTCTGCAGCTTGCCTCCATCTCAGCCAGTGATCTCAGGGTCACATCGTAACATACTGGGAGAAAGAGAATTTGTGTTCTTTTAAGGAATTCACAGATAATTGACCAAAATTTGCTTCCCATGTAAATATTGCAAAATATATAGTTTCCACTTAATTCATATGTGCACCATTTTCCTTTTTAGGGAAATGAGTTAGAGATCTAACTATACTGGCATGTTTTACAATTGGCTCTCCTGAAGTCTGAAGAGAATACCAGACAGCCTGTTTATTGTGTAGGAGTCTATGCTTTTGTGTGCTTGTGATCAATCTTTATTTAATGTTCATGTGGGTAGTCATTTTGATGTTCACCAGTCAATGGGACATAAAGGAACATGTGGGCTCTGCAAACAGTGCAAGTAGAATCTGCCCCAAATGCCACATCTTCAATCTCAATCCACGATTGTGATTTCAGTATTTTGCCCCCATCCTGATTAACTCAGCCCATACACCACATTTGCAGATTCTTCATTAAATTCTGTCCAAACTTACAGTTCCTTTGACCGCTGTATCAAAAACGCCTGCTGAGCTGATTTAAGTAGTAGCATTTGGAACTCAGCCAAGCATTTGTAATGAAATTTCAACCAATTGAAAGAGCTCGGCCACCTTTTTAAGCTGTGAAGGAAGAAAACAATTGTTTGCACTATAAGTTAATGAAAAAATTAAATCACAGGGACACTTGACACAACGTGGCAATATCGTTCAATGCTAAATATCATATTATCCAGTGGTTAATGTATTCTAATGCATCCAAAAATTTTTCCACTTTCACAATGCTGGTCAATTTAATAGTCATTTACCTTTTAAGGAAAAAAATGCTATTCTCAACCATTACATTAAAAATATATTTAACTTATCTAAACATTTCATTATGACATGCAAAGTTGACAACTGCTTTCCAGTATGGATGAAGGCATGAAAATGTGGTATGGGGCATGATCAATATATTTTGGTTCATCAACCAAGGTCTATCAAAAGGCACAAAGATTATATAGAAACAAATGACAGGATTCATTCCTAGCCTCAAATTATTGAGTTACATTGTAAAAGTGGAGAAACTAGAATTTCTTAGCCCTGAAACAGACAAAAGTCTTTATAAAAGTAACATATTGTAGATGATGGATCTTTAAAATAAGAACTGAAAACACAGGAATTACTCAGCCAGTCTGTCAGCATCTGTGGGGAGAGAAACAGAGTTCACATGTGAATAAAAGTCATGCATCTGCAGTATTGGGCAGGATCTTACAAGCCCTCTGGAGATAGTCTGGGAAGAATTAGGCCTTGTGAAATGGCAGTATATGGTTTGAGGAGTGGGGGGAGCCATTGTTGTCACACAACCATGAGGTATTGTCCGAGGAAGAAGCATCGACTGCATGGCTGCCAGCTGACCGGAGGTGGGCAGCCAATTAAACCAATTAGTTGATCAATCAATGGCCAATTCCTGCTCCTGCTGGCATTTCACTAGTTTCAAGACAGGCTCCTGCTACATGTAGAGACTGCCTAGTAAACTGTGCTGGCCTCCCAGCAACAAGTTCCTGGGGTGGTGGCAGAGAGGGGGATGGGGGGGCGGTGAGTTTCCTCAATGGCCAGTCCAAGGCCCACGGAAGGGCCCCCTCTGCAGCAGGTCTGCAGCTCCAAGAGGCAGGCCGCAATCCTCAATTGGACAGCAGTTGTGGCAGCAGCCTCTTAATAGGCCTCCACTAGTAACATGAATGAAGCCCAGTCCATCACACAGACCAATCTCCCATCCATTGACTCTGTCTACACTTCCCACTGCCTCGGAAAAACAACCAGCATAATTAAGGACATGCACCCCAGACATATTCTTTTCCACCTTCCTCTGTTGGGAAAAAGATACAAAAGTCTGATATCAAGTATCAACCGACTCAAGAACAGCTTCTTCCCTGTTGCCATCAGACTATTGAATGGATCTATCTCACACTAAGTTGATCTTTCTCTACGCACTAGCCATTACTGTTAACACTTCAATCAGGCCATTGAGGCAGGCTAGTGGAATATGAACTGCCTGATTACGGAGTCAATTGATGGGCGAATTAGGGAATCTTTTCCTTGTATTTAACCAGAAGTGTCAGTTCCTCTGGCACTCCTGAAGGTAGATTGCTGACTGATAGCATTCTGTGTACTGCTATTGGAATTGTAAATAAAGGGATTTTGATGAAGGTACTTCTGCCTCCAAAGACTTATTACATCTTCATTCTGCACTCTCTTCTTTCCTTCTCTATGCATGGTATGCCTTGTCTGTATAGTGTGCAAGAAGCAGTACTTTTCACTGTATACCAATAATACATGTGACAATAATAAATCAAATCAAATCAAATCAAATATACCCAAAGGCTCAATGTCACTTCTGGATGCTCAGGACCTGCAACTAATCCCAGTGGCGGGACTTCCAACTAGTCAGAAAAGCTCAATTCAAAACTGCTACTCTCTCCACAAATTGCCTGACTTGCTGAATATTTCCAAAATTTTCTGGTTTTATTTTAGGCAGCTATCTTTTTGAACTGCTCTCATTGTGCTGCATGCTTCCAATTCAACCTAGCCTTCTAATCACCCTGGATTGTCAAAATTCAAATCGAATTTGCCAAGAATAAATACTCGAAAATAAAAATCACGCCTGGTTTTAGTAAATGTGCTGCAGGGTGAGACAGATGTTTAGTCTTTCCTTCATTTAGCACTGAGTTGTGTCCAACAGTCTACTGGAATTGTCCCAGCTCTTCACAAAACAACAAAAAATATTAGAGATTCCAAGAGGTCAAACATTGTCCAAGATATTCGCCTGGTTTCTCAATAAGTTACACAGTATGAACTATAATCTGCATACAAAACAATGTGAATGTGCAGTATCCTCCATATATTGTATTCAGTCTAAATATAAATGTCATGGATGAACTTAACAAACAGCAGCTGCATAAAACAATTGGGACAAAATAGCAGCTGTGTTTTTTTCTCTAACAATGCAACATTCAAGCTACCAATTTAATGGACCAGATGATTTGAGTAGTTACCATTATTAAAGAGAACCAGATTGCAGATTATGGCTCCCCACCAAAGGCCTTCCTGTTATCACCAACTAAAACAGCAGAATTCATGGAAAATGTGATGTCCTGCCCAAAAAATATCTCTAGGTCATTACTCACCCAGTATAGGAGTATTTCAGAGAGCGAACTATTATGCTGGCTTCGTGCAGATTTCTCTTTATCAATACAGCTCAGCAAATACAAATAACTTGTTGGACAATTTAGTTTCTGATTGAAGGTGTATTTTATTGACCCAGGCTTGGTTTGCACCATTGAGGGAGACTGATTTAACCCAGTTCAAATCACCCTAATTAAATTATCAAGGTTGTCTGTAATTATATTCTTCAGAAATCATCTGTCCGCCACCTACTCTGTCCAGATTAATAGGATGGGCCAATCACATTAAGGTGGATTATTCAACTAGGCCAATGACATTTATTCTCTGGCAACAGCAGCATAGTGGTTAGCACTGCTGCTTCACAGCTCCAGGGACCTGAGTTCGATTCCCAGCTTGGGTCACTGTCTGTGTGGAGTTTGCACATTCTCCTCGTGTCTGCGTGGGTTTCCTCCAGGTGCTCCGGTTTCCTCCCACAGTCCAAAGATGTGCGGGTTAGGTTGATTGCCCATGCTAAAAATTGCCCTTACTGTCCTGAGATGCATAGGTTAGAAGGATTAGTGGGTAAATAGGTAGGGATATGGGAATGGGGCCTGGGTGAGATTGTGGTCAATGCAGACTCGATGGGCCAAATGGCCTCTTTCTGTACTATAGGGTTTCTATGATTTCTATGAACATGAGAATTCAGTGCTCCATAGGATCCGGAAGTTCTCACTCACTTGTTTCTTAGTAAACTCTATTATATAAATAATAAAGTTCAAAGATAACTTGCTCACTGTCTCTCCATAGAGTTCGAGAGTTGCTGCTCTCATCGTCTGCTACGCATCCCCTGTCAGCACTAAATGAATTGTCCCATTCATTTAATGTCTGGGAACCATATTGATAATAACTATGCTCGATTGTTCTTAAACCGTATTGTTCTTAAAGAATATGGTTCATCTCACTTAGTTTTCATCCCATTATGCCTTGGGGCAGTCTGTATTTGGTTAAGATGTGCAGAATTCCTTCAGAAATACATATTTAAAATCTCTACAGTGGTTCTATGTGTTTCTATGCATCTGTACCTTTGTAATTCCAGGTACATCATACCTGTTCTGTTCTATATTCGTTTCTAAATCAATCTACCCTGATTTTATTAGTCTTTTAGCATTAGACTATCTTTATTTCCTCTAAAACCCAGTGAACGTAATAATTACCAGAGGTGCTGGCAAAATATGGGAGTCAGAAAAGGGAAAGTAATTTTTTAAGTTTATTTATTAATGTCACAAGTAGGCTTACATTAACACTGCAATGGACTTACTGTGAAAATCCCCTAGTCACCACACTCTGGAACTTCTTCAGGTACACTGAGGGAAAATTTAGCATGGCCAATGCACTTAACCACCACGTTTTTTTTAGACTGTGGGTGAAAACTAGAGCACCCAGAAGAAACCCACACAGAGATGGGGAGAACGTACAGACTCTGCACAGTGACGCATGCCATCAAACCTGGGTCCTTGGTGCTGTGAGCCCACAGTGCTAACCACTGTGCCACTGTGTGGGTTTAAATTACGCATTGCTCTTCAGCCTATGAATAAAGGAACTGAATAATTATATTTTCAAAGAGTCCAAAGATGTGTGGGTTAGGTGGATTGGCTATGCTAAATTCCTCCTTTGTGTTGGGGGACTAGCTAGGGTAAATGCATGGGGTTGTAGAGATAGAGCCTGGGTGGGATTGTGGTCGGTGTAGACTTGATGGGCCAAATGGCCCTCTTCTGCACTGTAGGAATTCTATGATTCTATGAAAACTCCATTCTAATTAATAATATTTACAAGAGCTTACTTATTTAAAAAAAACCTCTTATCAAATATTGGAAAACCAATATGGAGAATTCGAATTCATTCATAATTGCCAGCACCACTCCTTCATCAGCAGATTCTGGCAGAATAATTTCACTGTAACCCTGTGAACCCACAGCGAAAGGAATTGTTTTTGAATGAAACTTAAGTGCATTATTGCAATAACTGATATTAATGTATAGAAAAATTCCAAACAGATGTAATGTTTATAGTTTTCAAAAACGAAGATACATAATTTTATCTTAGACAAGCTGTCTTAATCTTTGTTAGTCTAGTTCCATTGCTTTGTTCAGAATGACAAGTGAGCTAATCATTATTTATTGACTGTTGAATAAAAATGTTTCTGTTCTTTATATTATCCAGTGCCACAGGAGTGTCATTGAAACACTTGGAGAAGGTTGGTGTCAAATTTGGGGCAATGGTATCCCTCTGGCCTCAAGCCAGGAAGAAGTGAGTTTAAAACAGACTCCAGATACTTAAAGAAACCAAGATTTATTTTTATATGGAAGCTTTCATTACCTCAAGATATTCCAAAATGCTTAACAGCCACTTTCGACGCCCAGTCACAGCTGCAATGTAGGAAATAAGCACATAATCCTGGAAAACATTCCAGTTCAGCACAGAGGGGATGCTGCAATGCTGGAAGAGACATTAAGCCAGTTACACTATAAGATCCCATGTTGCTATTTGAAGAGGCATATAAGAGTCGTCCTGATCACCATTTTTCCTTCAACCAGCTGCATAAAAGCCATTAACCTGCCATGTTTCCCCACATTCTTACAGTGACTAGGAGTCAAAGATACTAATTGACACTGAATGCACTGAATATCTGACTGATTTTCACCAAATGTGCAGTGACAACCTTATGTTGAACACTTCAAATTCCTTGTATGGTTCAGTATTCATGGTACAGCTCACGTGGCAAGGCAGAAACCCAGTTATCAATAAGGTTTCATCTGCAAACTTTAGGCGGAATTCTCCCAAGTGACATAACAATGAGAAAGCAGGAGTGATCCCCATCGATCTCCCAGGAGCGCTCAGCAGCGCAATTGCCCCGCACTTTTTCAGAGAGTGGTGAGGTGCACACCATTATGGGGGGTGGGGGGGGTGCTAAACGCACCATTTTGCAAGGGCATCCAATCTCACAGTGCACAGGGAGATCCCCTCCCTCACCCCACAGATATAGGGACCCCTTCCCATCATTTGTGGCATGCTCTCCCTCCCCGACATGCGTCACCAGCATTGGGGCATCAGGGTCCGCCCGATGAGTACCCTATCATGACTCCAGACTTGTCCTCCCCATTATGACTCCCCCACTACATACGTCCCCACCCCCGTCATAGCCCCCACCCAGGACGCATCCCCTTTGTGCTGCCATAGCACACTGGCAGTGCCCAACTAGCACTGCCAGTGTGCCTGGTGGGCACTGCCCAACCATGCCCCTGGCCCATTGAATTTACATTGACAACAATCCCACCCAGACCCTATCCCCACAACCCCACTGATATTCAGGGGCAATTTATCACAGCCAATCCACCTAATGATGTGGCGATGCCGACATTGGACTGGGGTAAGAACAGTAAGAAGTCTCACAACATCAGTTTAAAGTCCAACAGGTAGCAAATGCTACAACAATGGGCGAATGAACACCACTCAAAAATCACCAGTCAGGAGTGTTGTCTTTCTGTTGGGGAACACTTCAGCAGTCAAGAGCATTCAGCTTCTAATCTTCAGGTAAGCGTTCTCCAAGGCGGCCTTCACAACACATGAAAATGCAGAATTGCTGAGCAGAAACTGATAGCCAAGTTCCACACACATGAGGACAACCTCAATCGAGATCTTGGGTTCATGTCACACTACCTGTAACCCCCATGACTTGTCTGGGCTTGCAAAATCTCACTAACTGTCCTGGCTTGAGACAATACACACCTCTTTAACCTGTACTTATCGTTCTCTCCACTCACATTGTCTGTACCTGTGGAGACTTGATTATCTGTAAAACTCGTGTTCCAACCATTATCTTATAAATTGAGTCTGTGTCTATGTATGCCCTGTTTGTGAACACAACTCTTCACTCACCCTAAGAAAGAGCAATGCCCCAAAAGCTTGTGCTTCCAAATAAACCTCTTGGACTTTAACCTGGTATTGTGAGATTTCTTACTGTGTAATCCACCTAACCCAAATTTCCCAAAGTTCCCAGAAGAAATCTATGCAGACACAAGGAAAATGTGCAAACTCCACATGGACAGTTACCCATTGCTGAAATTGAACCCAGGTCCCTGGCACTGTGAGGCAGCAGTGCTAACCATTGTGCCACCATGCACAAAGTTTATTTGTTAATATTTACTTATACATGTACTGTACCAGCTAACTTACAATAATTGAACTTCAGACCTTCGTGATCTAGACTGGGTAAATTAATTGGCCTGTTTTGGGGAAATAAATAGACTTTTTTTAGATCGAATTACCTAATTCGACAAATATCCAAGTATTTGATGTTCCTGTTCCAATTTCAGGCAAACTGCATTTCTTGTCAACCATTAACCTTTATTTTCTGGTAAGCATGTGCAAGGCACGACCAATCCAAAAATATATACTGCTCTTCAATAATTTACTAGACTCACATCCTTTGATATTATTTGTGAGAAAGGTCTTCAGACATTCCTTAATAACCATGGATAGGTACTCATAATGAAACAATGTAAGTTGGAGCATTATATACAACCAAACAATAAAACAAATGATGCATCGACAGGACATGTGTGCGAGACAAAGTCCTCCGCAGCAAAGCCCACGTGCAGGCACCCTGCTCCAATGCTTTTGTCAATCTTCAGTCACAGAATACAGAACAAAACATTGTAAGGAAATTAGGAAGAAAGAACCAACCTTCACTTTTGTTGGTAGCTTGCGGGACATGGACAGATAGATTTAAACAAAGTACTTCTTCTTTGTGCAGCTCACTCTCACGTTCTGGGCCCAGATTTCCTGACTCCATCAAGCCAACCCAAGATGTTTGGAAAGTTAGATTTTCATTCCGAGGGTGGGGAGTTGGGGATTGGATTAGAAGTCGCACCTGCCACCCCAGAATGCATGTGGAGGCTGCCTGTTGTGGAGGCAACATAGGGGACTTCTGACTATGTGCTCCAGCACTTTGTTGAAGTTTTTTTTAAACCTTTTAGCCCACACCCCTCCTCCACATGTCCTCTGTGCTTCATCAGTATCACTCAATGTCCCTTTACCCACCCTCCATGGATCCTTATATCATCTATGTCCTCTTATTCCCCCCTGTTGTCCCCTCATATCCCTATGTTAACCCACGCCCCTGCCCTCCACTCATATCCAGAGCTCTTTATAGCCCCTATGCCAACTTAGTGCCAACTCATGACAATACATGTCCTTACCCACCACCCTTTTCCCTTACTGTTCCCATGCTAACTAACCCAATATCCACCGTGGGCAAACCTCAAGTGCTATGTATCATAAAATAGAGTAACACATCCATCATATGCATTCTGATTTTTTTAAATCAATACATTGAAATTCCTTCAACTTGTGAAAACAAGCATTTTGCTTAAGCACTTATGAAAACAAATATTTCTATCCGAACTACCACTGAAAGCTATCAATCAAACTGCTCAGTTAACAGGTACCTACTGTGATACTGTTAAGTTGTTAAATAGCTCATGCAGCACAAATCCTATAATGATAACCTTCAGATTTATATGAACTGATAGACTGAAATATCAGGCACTTTTTTTACTACACATGTTTCTGACAGTGCCAGTGAGTTTTGACAGTTCTTTGACAACTTTGACAGATTCACAGTTCAAATTAGTCTATGTAATTTTTACTCACAATTAGTCTACTTTTAATAATCCCAAAGGGCACCTGATGAACCCGAACTGTGCCTTATCTCTTCCAAAGGTTTTCTGGACCATATCCAAAGGAGTGCCTTATAACAAATCCCCAAGTTTCAGAATTGCTCCTACCAGTTTCAAATTGCACACTTCAGATTTCAGATACCTACCTCATGAAAATTACACATCAGTGGAGGCAGCTGTTGATTAATAGTTGCCTCTGCAAACAACAGACGTGCAGGTTAAGACCTACCCAGATTCCACTCCCTCCCAAAAGTGGTGATAGTCAGGGGCTATGTTCAGAGACAGCTCTTCCAAATTCCGGCTACTGATATTTTCAAATAGACAGAAAGAGAACCTCTCAGTCTGCACGAAAATTCAGGCCTTCTTGATACATAGACCTGATTTAACCATTAAGTTGCACCAATTTTTGGGTGCGAAAACTTGATACAGTTGGGCGTGAGGCAAGTAGCATGATCCCTGCCCACCTCCACACCAGTTCCCCCTTTACCAAGGCCCAAAAATGGCTGCAATCGGAATCGCACCTGAAATGGGCACGATGGCCATTTAAATGCATTTGCATTTAATGCAAAACAGACATGCTCTATATAAATCTGATTTGGGCACTCCAATTAGTGAGGAGGTAAATGCCAAGCGTCTGACGGCTCTCTGCTTGAGATCAGTGGGGGAGAAAGGGGGCTCCGCTGCCTCTCTGCCTGTGATCAGTGAGGGAGAAGGGATGTCTGCTGCCACTCTACCTAAGATTGGTGAGGGAGAAGGGGCAGCCACTGCCACTTTGCCTGAGGTCAGTGGGGGGAAGGGGGGTTGGCTGCCACCCTGCCTGAAATCGGTGGGTGGGAAGAGGGGGCAGGGACCCACGATCGAGCCAGATGGCAGAGGCGTTGGGAGGATAAGGGGGTCAGTAATGTCCTGAGGTTGGGACAATGTCTCCCCTTGGGCTGGGGGAGGCATTGTCTGACCCGGGAGCAATGTGGCAGGGGAGATGCATTTGTTTATTTTTTCTGCGCATGCGCAGTTGGACACACTGATTGGAGCTGCAGGATTTTGGGTGTGTTAAGCCCCACCCACAGTCTTCTACAGCACGATTTGCAATCATTGATATTTTTGCAGGCACAGTGCGTATGGGAGTGCCAGAGGACAGGACTAAAATTCGAATCTGAAACACTCCCAGTTTCAAGTCCACCCAACACTTAGAATCAAAATGGTAAAATAGGGCCCATATATTCTTCCAGTCACTGAGGTGAGTAAAACAATTGATTAAGAAGAGTGGCACAGTGGCACAGTAGTTAGCACTACTGCCTCATAGCACCAGGGACCCGGGTTCAATTCCAGCCTTGTGTGACTGTGTGTAATATGCACGCTCTCCCAGTGTCTGCGTAGGTTTCCTCCAGGTGCTCTGGTTTCCTCCCATAGTCCAAAGATGTGCAGGTTAGGTGGATTGGCCATACTAAATTGACCATTAGTGTCAGGGCGATTAGTAAGGTAAATGTGTGCAGTTACATGGCTCGGGGCTGGATGGGATTGTTGTAGGTACAGGCTCGATGGGCTCAATGGCCTCTTTCTCCACTGTAAGGATTCTATAATTTGAAGATTTAGCTACCTTTATAATTTGTTTGTTTCATTTGTACAATTAGAAAATATAAAAACCTAATAATGTAAACAAAGGCAAATGGTTTGATCCACATTTACTAAAATATGGCCAAGAAATCATAAAATTTTGGTGCAGAATTTTTCTTTTTTTTAATAAACAGAATTTCAGTGCTGTTGACCAGGGACTCGTAATAAAGAATTTCTTCATGCACAATTACATGAGCAGCGACCTGGGCTTTTGTGGCAGTGCAATTTAGGTAATCTTCTGTCAGCTGTCTCTTGAGGCAGAACTAGGATTCAGGTGAGAGCAGCACAAGGTAATTTTCCCTTAAGTTTGTGCTCAATGCATCCCCTGATCCCACAGCAGAGATCAAGAACTTACCGTATGCAGAATCCCAAACATGAGCCTTTGTCTCACCATTTTCAGTGGCGTGCTGTGCTGAGACGTCTGATAATAGAACCTTACAGCACAGTAGGAAGCCATTTGGCCCATGATGTCTGTGCCAGAGCTTTAAAAGAGCTATCCGCTTAATCCCACTCCACAGCTCTTTTCCCCATAGCTCTGTCAATTCGTTCACTTCAGGTGGATGTATAGTTGCCTCTTGAAAGTTCTTGTGGAATCTGTTTCTGTCTTTTCAGATTATGCACTCTTAATCTTCACTATCTTCTGTGTGAAGACATCTCTCCTCATTTCCCATTTAATTCTTCGGCCATAAGACCATAAGACATAGGAGCAAAATTTAGCCATTTGGCTCATTGAGTCTGTTCCGCCATTCAATCATGGCTGATAGAATTCTCATCCCCATTCTCTCGCCTTCTTCCCATAACCCTTGATCCCTTTATTGATCAACAACCTATCTATCCCTGTCTTAAAGGCAATCAATGACCTGGCTTCTACAGCCCGCTGTTCCAATGAGTTCCACAGATTCACCACCCTCTGGCGAAAGAAATTCCTCCTCATCTCAGCATTAAAGGAGCATCCCTTCGCTCTGAGGCCATGCTCTTGAGTTCTAGTCTGTCCCAGTAGTGGAAGCAAGCATCCTCTCCCCATCCACTCTATCTAGCCATCTCAGTATTGTGTAAGATCCCCCCCCACCCCACTCATCCTTCTAAATTCCATCCAGTACAGACCCAGATTCCTCAACCGCTCTAATTATTGTAAACCTGTCTCCATCAGTTACAGACCTGCCAGCCACTGGCAACAACTTCCCCCTGTAAAATCCTCCTACTTTTATATATTGCTCCAAAAATTTCAATGGATCCTTCTCTCCCCACCACATTTACGTTTCCTGCAGTTGAGCCACTACATTAAGTTTGAAGATTTTCTCATTAAATCTACGCAAAGGCTAATCGAATAAATGGCAATGGGACTTTTCATTATTGACTTTTCTACCATCTGCTTGACTTTGTCAGTATGGTCCTCCCCACTGCCATAATCTTTCTATCCTCCTATCGCATACCAACTGTCCTGAGGCTAGTAAGATGCTGGAAAGATAGGCTCCTTCCATGTTCTTTAACAGTGATTTTCACTTATCCTACACAGCATGGATAGCCCACCTACCATTCCAAGAAATTACAAGCTGTTCAGATGCTACTGCACATCCTGAGGGCATTAAATATTTATTAAAGTGAAATGCTGCAGAAGGTGCCAAATTTCGTGACTGTTTCTCAATTCTGCTGCAGAATCCCAAAGGAAGCTACTCTGGTGCATAACCAAGTGCAGCTTACGCTACAAACAGAACAGAAGACAACGTTACATTTTCCTTAAATTTGTTCACCGTCCCCAAGTCTTTATTACTTGTAAGTAATGCAGTTGGATATAAATTACTAATATAAATTGTTATTAATATAAATTAATAAATATTAAAGCCAAAGATTGTGTTTTTTAAATCAATTTCATTTTTTAACTATAATGGCATATTAATTAAGTTTAAATGATGTACACTAAATGTACAAGCACTATAATACATCAACATAAAATGACTCCACATTGTTTTAACCCAAATATAGATTTTAATCTGACATTTTACTGAAGCATCTACTTGCATCTTAAGCATGATACAAACGATTAAGTACAAAATACCCTACAATTCAAACGTTTAAGAAAAAAAATCTCTCTGCAGGTGATTTTCTCCACGGTTGCATTGATTCAACAGAAAATAGTAAGTAAATGATGACAACAAAATATAAATAGATCTGGAAATTGGATCATGGTCGAATCAGGGCACAGTCCTGAGACAGCGCGTGCTGAATGAGGATGGAGGCAGCATGGCGAAAGGCTGCTCCATCAGCAACATCAATTATCTCATCACCAGGGAACTGCAGGCAGTCACAATCCCAGAGGGAGCCCATCTCCCCAGGATTCCACAAGGTTAAAAGAGAAGGCAGTCAAGAGTATAATGAGCTATAATGTAGCACAAGAAGGATCAAGTGTGCTTCTTCTGCCCCCAGTATAGGTAAGGTAAGGGGCAACTTTCAGTGGCCCTTTTAAGAAACCAACTGCTGCAATCAAATAGTGCCAAAGGAGAATTGAAACTAGCCTCTTTGTGTCTACGCAAATGAACAACAGCTGCTTGAGGCAGAAGCTCTGGATGCCTACATAGATTTTGACATCAGTATGGGTGGCCCATCTTCAGCATAGAATGAGGGTGTGTACACTGGGAGGTGAGGAGAGAAGAGACTCCCTGAGGAAACAGTATCAGGGAGTGGTCTTGTGTTTTTGGTGGGAGCAACACTCTGATGGGCTGTCACAGACATCTAACAACTGTTAATCCAATCTGGGACTGAGTACCAAACTAGAAGCTTCATGAACAGTTCAAAGTTGCTCCTTCTCTACACCCTAACTATGACTGTAACACTACATTCTGCACACTCTCGTTTCCTTCTTTTTGTACGGTATGCTTTGTCTGTATAGCACGCAAGAGACAATACTTTTCACTATATGCTAATACACGTGACAAAAATAAATCAAATCAAATCAAGAACAGTTTCAGCTAGATAGCGGGTGGTAATGGTTGATGATTGGTTGCACCTCCACTCAAGGAAGAAGTGGAGAGCTCTCAGACCATCCTTGTTGGGGTTAGAGATCTAGAGAGATTAGAGTCCATGGTGAACAGTAGCATAGTGGTTAATACTGCTGCTTCACAGCTCCAGGGTCTTGGGTTCGATTCCTGGTTCGGGTCACTGTCTGTTGGAGTTTGCACATTCTCCTCATGTCTGCGTGGGTTTCCTCTGGGTACTCTGGTTTCCTCCCACAGTCCAAAGATGTGAGGGTTAGGTTGATTGGCCATGCTAAGAAATTGCCCCTTAGTATCCAGGGATGTGTAGGTTAGAGGGATTAGTGGGTATAATATGTAGGGATATGGATGTAGGGCCTGGGTGGGATGGTGTTTGGTACAGACTCGATGGGCTGAAGGGCCTCTTTCTGCACTGTAGAGTTCTATGAGTTCTATGAAGAGACAGGAGTCAAGAAACTGGAAACTGTTCACTCAATAGCGGTGTCCTGGGTGTAAGTGGGATGATATTGGACAACTGGAGGAAAACTGGAGACAAGATGGGAAGAAATCAGCCCAGTGAAGCAGGTAGAGACTGAATCAATGGGTCTAGCAGGGCAGTCATGTTTGTGCATCTTGGGAAGGGGGTAGAAGTGACCTGCTTGGGCTTGGGAAGGGGAAACGAAGAGGCTTGAAGCCATGGAGGTCAGATCTCCAGAGGAAGTAAGGTCACTAACAGTCTGGAAACAAGGCCTTGATGTTCAGTGGTGGGCTCACGGTCCAGGGGGAGATAGGAGGAAATGTCAGGGAGCTGTCATTCAGATTCTGCTAGATATAGGTCAATGCGCAAGACAACACCATTCTTGCCTGCAAATTCAATAACAATGTTAGGTTTATATTTTAGAGAATAGAATGCTGCAAGCTCAGAGGAAGATGGACAGGGCGGCATGGTAGCACAGTGGTTAGCATTGCTGCTTCACAGCTCCAGGGACCTGGGTTCAATTCCCGGCTCGGGTCACTGTCTGTGTGGAATTTTCACATTTTCCTTGTGTCTGCATGGGTTTCCTCCGGGTGCTCCGGTTTCCTCCCACAGTCCAAAGATGTGTGGGTTAGTTGATTGGCCATGTTAAAATTGCCCCTTAGTGTCCCGGGATGCCTATGTTAGAGGGATTAGTGGGTAAAATGTGTAGGGATATGGGGGGTAGGGCCAGATTGGGATTGTGGTCAGTGCAGACTTGATGGGCCGAAGAGCCTCTTTCTGCACTGTAGGGTTCTATGGAGTGGAGAAATTAGGATGGCTGATGCCACATCAGCAGTTTTCAAAGAAAAGATGTAGAGGAGAGGGTAGAAGGAGGGGTCCAAGTGAAAGGAGGACACTGGATAATGTAGCTTGTTATGCAGGGGGAAGATAGTTGGCCAACGTTGGCCTAAGAATGTCTTGGAGATATCTGTAATTGAGGATGCGTCCAAGACACGAGGGTGGAATTTCAGTTGGATTCCCGGCGGAATAAGCCAGAGAGTATTGCCAAGGAAAGGGATGCAGCTGTAAAGGCAAGTTTTTGGTAGCTTTCATATCAAAAATAAGAAGAAAGATAGAGAGCAATCGAGGCGAACAAGATGGAAGAGACAATTGGAAATCCTGTTGGAGAAAAGAGCAGAAATCAGGCGAGGTGAGCATTCTTGGAAGAGAAGTGGCAGTGACCTATACACAGATAGAAAGCAAAATGCTGCATGTTGGAAGCTTGTGTCTAGCAATAATAACACTGGATCTCTAACAGTTCCTTTCATATCAAAACACCTCACATTTACGGAGTGATGTATGTTAAATTTGAGCTACAGAGAGAATTTGGAGGCTCAGATTCTTGCCTCTTTCATCAGCTGGGAGCAACAATACTCGACTCCCCATCGCTGGCTAAACTGCCCCCACAACAGCTTCATTATGTGTTTTTTTAAGCTTTACCTATTAGTGTCACAAGCAGGTTTACATTAACACCACAATGAAGTTACTGTGAAAATCCCTTTGGCGCTACACTCTGATACCTGTTCGGGTACATTGAAGGAGAATTTAGCATGGCCAGGACACCTAACCAGCATGTCTTTCGAACTGTGGGAGGAAATCAGAGCACCCAGAAGAAACCCACGCAGACACAGGCAGTACTTGCAGACTCCGAACAGACAATAACCCACATCGGGAATCGAACCTGGGTCGCTGGTGCTGTGAGGCAGCAGTACTGACCACTGTGCCATCATGCCACTCCTCATGCAAGTCTTTTTTATTTAGATTTTGCTTCTTTTGTTAATCCTTATTTTCTTGAACCACTATAAAAAAATCTGGACCTAAGTTACAAGTGTAATGAATGTAACAAGGCCCACAATGTGGACCTCTTAGAACACGAGTTCCCTGATTTAGGCAGCGTTGGCTTAACAAATCAGGGAGCCTTGTATGTGTACGTAATGTGGAGTGTCAGGATTACTGGCATTCCAGGTTTATACTCAGTACCACCAAGTATCTCTGTGAGCGTTGCTGACTATGTGAATAAATCTGACAAGAGCCATTTTAACGCAGCCACTGAGCAGCATGTCTTCACAACATTCAGAATAAACTCCACACTTCAAGAAGGAAAGTAAATTTATTCTAAGGATTTCAGATTTATTGCAGACAGTGACAAAGAAGAATCAAGCCTGGCACTTCCTTTGCTAAGGTCAACTAAGATTTACCACATATTCATCGCAAAAGTAACTGGGCATTCATTTATCAGAGATGCTTCTGAGCATTGCCGGGAGGAGAAATCCAAACTGTATTAATGTTGTGCCATCTAGCTGTGAATAATGGTAAAACACCCACCATTCCCGATCAAAGGCACATGTATTAGTCCTGTGAAGATACATCCCCACAAATGCTCTTCCTTCAGATCAAAATGGAATATTCATGTATTATTAGATTTATTAGATCTACTTCAATATAAAGTCAAATCTGTACTGGCAGATGATGCAGCAGAAAGGACAGCACAGTGGCACAGTGGTTAGCACCGCTGCCTCTCAGCGCCAGGGACCCAGGTTCAATTCTGGCCCCGGGTGACTGTCTGTGTGGAGTTTGCACGTTCTCCCCGTGCCTGCGTGGGTTTCCTCCGGGTGCTCCAGTTTCCTCCCACACTCCAAAGATGTGCAGGTTAAGTGGATTGGCCACGCTAAATTGGCCATTAGTGTCAGTAGGATTAGTGGGATTACACGGATACGGGCCTGGGTGGAATTGTGGTCAGTGCAGATTCGATGGGCCACATGGCCTCTTTCTGTACTGTCGATGATTCTATGAAAGGAACTTAAAGCTGGAATTTAAATGTTAAGTAGAAAAAGGTGGAAACACAGAGTGGCTCAACCAGCACCTGAGAGTTTGGAAGGTTAATATTTAAGATAGATCCTTCATCAGAAAACCATTTACATCTTTGCTGAGCTATTTTCATTCAGATTCCATGGGACACTTTTTATTGAACGCTTTTCTCTTGTATATTCTGCTCCAGCACCAGTTTAGAAACAATTTAGCTGTCAAAGATTGCTGGTGAGTTTTGTCCTCTTGGACTAAGAAGTGGGCAGGTGTGTTGGGGGGGTACCACGGGTGGGGGATGCAGGTAGGAAGATTTAAGGCCTCCCTGTGCATATTTATTCCCCAGTGACCAGTGTAGGAGAACACAGGGTGAGTATTCAGCTTAGTCCTGTGGGCCACCAGGAGCAAATAGCCACATAAGGCAAAGAGAGGATTACTAACATTGAGGAAACCACACACTTTAAATAGCCACCTTCAGAAAGGAGGAGAATAGAGAGGGAATATGAAAAATAAAGACTATTTACCTTTTAAAGTTTATTTATTAGTGTCACAAATAGACTTACATTAACCCTGAAATGAAGTTACTGTGAAAATCCCCCAGTCGCCAGACTCCAGCGTCCTTGGGAGGATTTAGGAAGAATTTCTGAAGAATTTTGGAGAATTTACACTGAGGAAGAATTTAGCATAGCTAAAGCAACTAACCAACACAGTCCGGCCCTGGGTGACGTGTGGAGTTTGCACGATCCCCCCATGTCTGCGTGGGTTTCCTCCGGGTTCTTCAGTTTCCTCCCACACTCCAAAGATGTGTTGGTTATGTGTTCAGACCGTGGGAGGAAACCCACGCAGACATGGATTGAACATGTAGACTCCTCACAGACAGTAATCAAAGCTGGGAATCGAAGCCGGGGTCCCTGGCTCTCCGAGGCAGCAGTGTTAATCACTGTGCCACCGTGCCGCTCGCATTGGGACGCATTTCAGAGGAAGCCACTACCCAGTGCCTCATGATTGGACCTGAGGAGAAGGATCGAGGCTGTTATTGTCTTTATGTAATAGCTGGGCCCAGTGTCACAATAATGATTTCTTCTTAAAACGACTTTCACAAGCTGTAACACATCAGCAGGCTTCACGCCACTGCAGAACTCCCCTGCAGTTCAACTATCAGTCTCGGCCTAGCGCAGTCTCAGTCAACGGGTGGGAAACAGATAGCTTCCAAATCAGGTCTGGAGTCAGACAGGGCTGCCCTCTCTCCTCCGTCCTTTTTGTGTGTTGCATTGAACCCTTTGCCCAGGCCCTCAGAAGCGACCCAGGCATCAAAGGGGTGACAATCCCAGGCAGCGGAGGCACGCAGGTCAAAGCCTCCCTGTACATGGATGACAATGGCTGTCTTCTGCTCGGACCCCTCGTCTGTTCGCAGGCTTCTCCAGGTCTGCGAGCAGTTCGAGCTGGCCTCGGGAGCCAAAGTCAACCAGGGAAAGAGCGAGGCCATGTTCTTCAGGAACTGGGCCGACAAATCCTTTGTCCCCTCCACCGTCAGGACAGAGTACCTGAAGATGCTGGGGATATGGTTCGGAGCGGAAGGGGCATGCATCAAAAACTGGGAGGAGCGCATCGCGAAAGCCAGGCAGAAACTGGGCTTGTGGGAGCAACGCTCGCTCTCCATAACAGGGAAAAACCTGGTGATCCGGTGTGAGGTGCTGTCCGTGTTGTTGTACGTGGCGCAGGTGTGGCCTATTCCCAAATCCTGCGCTGCAGCAGTGACGCAGGCCATCTTGAAGTTTATCTGGAGATCAAAGATGGATCGCGTCCGGAGGGAGGCGATGCACAAATCTCCAGAGAACGGAGGGAAAGACGTTCCCAACGCCACCCTCATCCTGATGGCCACCTTTGTGAGAGGCTGCATCAAGCTGTGCGTAGATCCTCGGTACACCAACAGCAAGTGCCACTACTTTTTGAGGTTCTACCTGTCCCGAGTGTTGAGAAGGATGGGTCTGGCCACACTGCCGCGGAACGCTCCGAGTAGTTGGACCATCCCGCAGCACCTGTCCTTCGTGGAGAAATTTTTCCGCAAACACACCTTTGACCACACGGCGATTAAGCAGTGGTCAGCGCGTAACGTCCTTGGGGCCCTGAGAGAAAAGGAGATGGCGGATCCTGTCGGATGGTTCCCTGAGCAGACTGTCAGTGTCATCTGGCAGAACGCCTCATCACCAGAACTGACAAACAAGCACCAAGATCTGGCTTGGCTGGTGGTGAGAAGGGCATTCCCCGTCAGATCCTTTATGCACACTCGAGGTCTCAACATCACCGCACGCTGCCCTCGAAGCGGCTGCGGGGCTGACAAGACGGTCACACACCTCCTTCTGGAATGCGCCTTTGCAAAGAAGGTCTGGAGTGAGGTGCAGTGGCATTTGTCGAGGTTCGTCCCGAGCAGCTCAGTGACACAGGACTCTGTGCTCTACAGGCTGTTTCCGGGAACGCACACCGAGACAAATATCGACTGCTGCTGGAAGGTCATCAGCTCGGTGAAGGACGCACTTTGGTCCGCCCGAAACTTGCTGATCTTCCAGCTGAAAGAACTGTCCTCGACCGAGTGTTGTAGACTGGCACATTCCAAGGTCCAGGACTACGTGCTGAGGGACGGGCTGAAGCTTGGGGCAGCCGCCGCAAAGGCACAATGGGGAAAGGCCACACTGTAAGGCCTTTTAACGGAGGCAGACCGAGGGCCCGGGAACTGCAGAATACCCTCGACCTGCGTAACTGTGTGTCAATCTGAGCACTAACGGCACACGGTAATCTATTGAGGCATGTATATAGTTATTAAGTATTGAAATGTAATCATTGTAATTAGTACAAATATGTAAATATTGAGACATGGATATAGTTTTTTAAGTACTGAAATGTAGTCACTGTAGTTTGGACAGATCTGCAAAAATGTTTTGATTCCACATTGCTTTGCTACTCGAAGCCCTGTACATTGTAATAGATTACTTGAGATTTTTATGAATAAAGTATATTTTTGGAAAAAAAAAATCAGTCTCGGCCTTTTGGCTAAGATCAAGTGTAGTATTGACATGCTGCACATGGCTGAAGTCATTAGGTTACATTTCAGCTTCATTTGAAGCAATTTTTAAAAGCGGCATCTCGGCCTTATGGCTAAGATGCAAATAAGATTAAGCCCTGGAGGAGGAGCTACACCTACTCCAATCAGCTTGGATCATGTAGATCAAGCCCAAGACAGGAGGTGTCTTGTCAGCTTGGATCAGGAATGTCCCAACTTGTTGGGACTCTGAATTGGGTTTAATTTGACTTGATTGGATTGGAATAAAGTTTATAAAAAAAAAATCAGTAACAGAGAGAGAAAATTATCAATTAAATTGCAAAGCTTCAACCCAGAAGAGAAACATTTAAAGTTAATCATGAGGACAACTATATGAAATCACTCAATAAAATCTGGTCTTTGAAACACCTACACAGCACAGGGACAACAGTCCCATAGACAAACTCATTTCACAAAATCCCTCAGTAATGCTGAACATAAATATTACCTAGCGCCATTTATTTGGCCCTTCCAGCATTTATATTAAATCCCTCTGAATTCTAACAATTAACGCCAGTTCATCATACTGGAAAAGGTCTTTTTTCTTATAATACCCAAACAATCACAGACAATAACCTCATGCCTTTCACAATTGGTCTTGTTCACAGTATAAATCTGATATCATAACTTACCCATTTGCCTTGAATGATGCAGTTAAGACTGCCGCACTTGGGATATCAAAGTTAACAGAAAAACAATGCGAGCTACAATAAAAGCAGTTTGCTCCACTGTTCAAGTCAGAGTTCTATGTAGCATGAAATTGACCTTTGATTTATATTTATCCAGCAATCCAAAAATCTCAGCCATGGGACTGGAATATTAAGCTGTTACCTGCTTCAGCTAGAAGCACCTTAGCACAAGTGGGCAGTTACTCCAGCTTTCACTATTAGTTCTCATCTATACTCTCAAAACAGGGGTGCTCCAGGGTTATTTAGTTACATGGTTTCAAAACATCAAACTATAAGTGCAAGCTTAGAACACTTGGCAGATCCCGAGCAGGCAACATAATAACTCACTGTGTACGCGATCCTTATCTTTCTTATGCTTCCAGTAATTGATTCCACTGGTGCCCACTGGCTAGGCAGGTAAAGAAATGGAGCTGGTTCTGTGTTGGTGGTCTCCATCAAGGTTTCTATAAAATAAAAGCAAAATACTGCAGATGCTGGAATCTGAAACAGAAACAGAAAAATGATGGAAAATCTCAGCAGATCTGACATCATCTGTGGAGAGAGAAAAGAGTCAACATTTCGAGTCTGGATGACCTTTCATCACATTATCCCACCAGGGTTTCTGTTTGTCCATTTCACCACTCTATATGAGTGCAAATGTCCCATAAAGGGTGGAAGATGGACTCAAATCATATGAATAATTGTGTAGCTTGAACAGGAAGAATTTGTTCAGTATGAATGTATGGGCTTTTTGAAATAGAACCTACCAGGTATGAATTTTTACAGCTGCCTTGCTGCCCAAAACCAGCTATATAAAAACATTTACAGATGCAACTGCTCAAGGTCTGTTGTAAAGGGGCATGAACAGTGATTTCACCATGTTCCACTCTATCATACACCAAATTTAATCTTTTTGATATTAGTCACAAGCAGGCTTGCATTAACACTGCAGTGAAGTTACTGTGAAAATCCCCTAGTCACCACACTCCAGGTACACTGAAGGAGAATTTAGCATGGCCAATGCACCTAACCAGCACATTTTTTGGGCTGCGGAAGGAAACTGGAGCACCAGGAGGAAACCAACACTGATACGGGGAGAATATGCAAACTCCACACTGACAGCAACCCAAGCCAGGAATTGAACCCGGGTCCCTGGTGCTGTGAGGCAGCAGTGCTCACCACTATAAGAACATAAGAAATAGGAGCAGGAGTAGGCCATCTAGCCCTTCGAGCCTGCCCCGCCATTCAATAAGATCATGGCTGATCTGTCGTGGCTCAGTTCCACCTTCCCGCCCTCTCCCCATAACCCTTAATCCCCTCTCTTATCAAAAACCCATCCACCCGCGTCTTAAAAATATTTAGCGAGGCAGCCTCCACCACCTCAACGGGCAGAGAATTCCAGAGATTCACCACCCTTTGAGTGAAGAAGTTCTTCCTCAACTCCGTTCTAAACCGCCCCCCCTTTATCTTGAGGCTGTGCCCCCTAGTCCTACTGTCCTTTCTGAGCAGGAAGAGTCTCTCCACCTCTATCCTATCCATCCCATTCATCATCTTATACGTCTCAATGAGATCTCCCCTCATTCTTCTAAACTCTAACGAGTACAAGCCTAGTTTATTCAGCCTCTCCTCATAGCTCAGCCCCCTCAACTCCGGTATCAGCCTAGTAAACCTCCTCTGCACTCCCTCCAAGGCCAAAATATCCTTGCGTAAGTACGGCGACCAAAACTGCACACAGTACTCCAGCTGCAGCCTCACCAATGCCCTATACAGCTGCAGCAAGACCTCCCTACTTTTATATTCAATCCCCCTCGCTATGAAGGCCAGCATCCCATTTGCCTTCCTGACCACCTGCTGCACCTGCAAGCTGGGTTTTTGCGACTCATGCACAAGGACCCCGAGGTCCCTCTGCACCGTCGCCTGCTGCAGTTTTTCGCCACGTAAGTAATAGTCCTTCCTATCATTATTCCTACCAAAGTGGACCACCTCACACTTGCCAACATTAAATTCCATTTGCCAGTTCCTGGCCCATTCGCCCAGCCTATCTAGATCCTTCTGCAGACTCTCCACACCCTCCGCGCAATTTGCCGTTCCACCAATCTTGGTGTCATCAGCAAAGTTCGACACCCTACACTCGGTTCCCTCCTCCAGATCATCTATATAAGTGGTAAATAGCTGAGGCTCCAGCACCAATTCCCAGTCGGAGTGGTGATGACTGCAGGATTTCCCTTCAATCCCACCCGAAATCGACACAGTTGTAAGTGACAAAATATGTGCACATGATCCTATTACATAACCATCCTCCAGCCTTCTTTGTAGAAATCACCCACATTTTATTGGAGGAGGTTGCCGATTTCTGTTGCTGCAATTTGTATGAACTCTTTTAGGATAGTGTGGTAATGCGGCCCCTTTAAGTGGGGGGTTTGATCCTTTGAGGGCCATGTGATTGGGTCGGGCCCAATGGAGAGGCCACACGGGGAGCAGAGCCAATTGGGAGCGAGGGACCTGTGTCCTGGGATAGGGAGGAACCTCGGATGGAGCCAGGGTGGAGAAGAGAGTAGATGTGTGTGGCAGTTCTGTCAGACCCTTATCTTGTACATACCTTTTATTGTTAATAAATCAATTATTGTTTGATGCCACAATGAGTCACCTTCAACTTTCCCACAGACAGGTTCTGTAAACAGACTTTGTTTGCCATAAAAGACATTACTTGCTCAAAAGTCCTGACCTGCCCCAACCCAGATCATAGAATCGTAGAAGTCCTACAGTGCAGAAGGAGGCCGTTCAGCCCATTTAGTCTACACCTACAACAACCACTATAATTTTCCCATCCCATCCTCAACAGGGGGGGGGTGGGGGGGGGGGCGGGGGCAGGGGGCATCGCTCGACAATCACCAGGCAAGACTGTTCCCTTCCTGTTGGCAAACACTTCAGTGGTCACGGGCATTCAGCCTCTGACCTTCGGGTAAGCATTCTCCAAAGCGGCCTTCACGACACACGACAGTGCAGAGTCGCTGAACAGAGACTGATAGCCAAGTTCCACACACAAGAGGACGGTCTCAACAGGGATCTTGGGTTCATGTCGCACTATCTGTAACCCCCGTGACTTGCCTGGGTTTGCAAAACCTCACTGACTGTACTGTCTGGAGACAATACACATCTCTTTAACCTGTGCTCAGTGCTCCTTCCACTCACATTGTCGGCCACTTTAAGACTTGAACAGCAGGTTAGGTGTAAAGATTTGCATTCTAATCAGTAATCTGTAAACCGTCTGTGCTGTTATATGCTCTGTCTGAGGCCAGAACTCTTCATTCACCTGACGAAGAGGGAAACCTCGAAAGCTTGTGAGTTTACTATCAAATAAATCGGTTGGACTTAAACCTGGTGCTGTCAGACTTCTTACTGTGTTTACCCCAGTCCAACGCCAGCATCTCCACATTATGACTGTGGGAGGAAACCAGGGCACCTGGAGGAAACCCACACAGACACAGGGAGAATGTGCAAACTCCTCTCAAACAGTCTGAGGCTGGAATCAAACCCTGGTCTGTGCCACCACTGTGCCACCGTGTCACCCACTGGCTAACATGGTCATTACATAAGAAGTCTCACAACACCAGGTTAAAGCCCAACAGGTTTATTTGGTAGCACAAGCCGCAAGCTTTTGGAGCAATGCCCCTTCATCAGGTGAGTGGAAGTTGTGTTCACAGATAGGGCATGCATTGACACAAACTCAGTTTACAAGATAATGGTTGGAATGTGATTGTGTTTGTGTAAATTGAGTTTGTGTCTTTATATGCCCTGTTTGTGAACACAACTCCCACTCCCTGATGAAGGGGCAGTGCTAGTGGCTTGTGCTACCAAATGAACCTGTTGGACTTTAACCTGGTGTGGTGTTTACCCCATTCCAACGTCAGCATCTCCACATCATAACATGGTCATGCCAGTGGACACTCCTTGCAACTGTGAAAGCTCTTCTTGAAAGCTGCCTATTCTTTCTATCTCAGCAGTACACAATTCTGGCCACTGGATGTCAATGCACAGAAAGGCAGAATAATAATTTATGAGGGAACAATAATATTCCATTGCACATCCTCCCCCCGGTGGTCAGAGTCAGTACTACAACAGTACAATGAAATCCACAGGACAGAGATTCACCTTTCTCTGTTCAGAGCTAGGAAAGAGGAAAGGGCCATTAATACTGGAAAATATAAAATATTAATCAAAACTTGAATTAAATAAATCTAAAAGAAAGAGTCTGAAAAGTCAGGGGGCAAATGATATAAATGGACCAAGTGATTGAAATATTTGAAATAATCAACAATCTATATTCACACAGCGTCTTTTGACCGTGCAATAAAATATCCCAAATGGTGCGTCACAGGGACATTATGAGACAAAATATGACACCAAGCCACATAGAGATTAATTAGGACAGATGACCAATTGTTTGCTCAATGATGTAATTCAAGAAGTGTCTTAAAGGAGGAAAGATGAGGCAGAAAGGCAGAGAGGGGTAGGGAGGAAGCTTCCAGAGCTTTGGGGTCTAGGAAACCATGGAGGTATGGTCACCAATGGTGAAACAATTAAATTCAGGATTCACGGGAGGCCAGAATTAAAGGGGCTCAGATATCTCACAGGACTATGGGGCTAGTGGAGATTACAGGGATAGTTAATAATTTATATAGCGGGGGCCAATCTTACTGGCTCATCAGGCTGGTTGATCAGTGTGACTAGCCAGTAAGATTGTGAGCAAGACATAAAATCGGGTTCGCACCACGTTTCTCAACGATCTTACTGGCTCCGACCTGTAAGAATAATCAGCCTCGCATCCAGGAAGGTTGCGAGGCTGATCTTAATATTGATAAGTTCATTGGAATGTTATTAGTGAGCCCAGGACGCAATAACCCTGGCTCACTTTCTGTAACAGTCTTGCTGATGGATATCCTCACCGGTGAGCATCACATACACTACCTGGCAACAGGAACCTGACGTGATGAGCTCATCGTCGGTGGGACTGGAAGCCTTTGCGAGCCCCTGGGTAGTTGGGAACAGGGATGGGCAGTGTCACTTGGGTAATGCCAGCTTGGACCACGGCACTGCCCAGTGGGTCCCTGGCAGTGCCCATTGGGCAGTGCTAAGGGGCAGGGCCTAATGGGGTCTAAGGGGGTGGAATCTGAAGGGGTAGCAGCTCATGGGGAATGCATACTCTGCAATCGGGGATCATCAGAGTGATGATCAACTCGGGAAGATGAACGAGACAGTTATCAGCTGGGGGGGAGGGGGGTGGTGGGGGGCAATCGGGGCAGCAATCGGCCTGGAGAGGAGTGAGCGGGGGCCGGAATTCGGCCGGGGAGGGGCACAATCAGGGAGAGGCAATATCCAGGGCTGGGGGGAGTGACAATCTCCCAGTGCACTGTGAACTCTTGACACAGTGCAGTGGGAGATCAGGGCGCATGGGCAATGGCGCTCTCAAGCAGTCAGCAGCTGACTTCCCGACATGAATAGACTCTGTCCATTCCCCCTACTGGAGAGACTCACACTTTGCCTCATTTCTTTTTCTAAGCGTTATAAGATTTGATTTTTTTTCTCGCACCGAGAAAACAGATCTAAACGCTCCCATTTTCACATTTGTTCAGCACTTAGAATTTTTTTGGTAAGATCAATCCAACATCTTTCAGAACCATTGGACATTTCAAAGAGCTTTATAGCCAATGCAACATTTGTGAACTGTTGTCACTGTTATAACGTGGGAAACACAGTAGCCACATTTTTCATAGCAAGCTCCCATAAAAGAACAATGTAATCTTTTATCTGTGAGGTGATAAATAATGCCCAGGACACCTCAGGAATAACCCCCCTATTCTTCTTTGAATGCTCCTTGGGATCGCTTACATCTGCCCAAAAGAGGAGACAGAGCTTCAATTTAACAGCCCAACGGAAAGACACCCAACAGTGTAGAACTCCTTCAGTACCACACTGGATCTTCCAAATGATCTGTGAGCTCGAGACCTGGATTGGAACTTGAGCCGAATGGAGACACTTAGGGGGAAATTGCAGAACACCTTTGAGGTGCAAGGGAGTGAAAGTTAACAGGGGCAACCAGCAATGTTAATTAAAGTTACAGGCAGGTCAGCCGTGATCTTATTGAATGGCAGAGCAGATTCAAGACACTGAGTGACCTACTCCTAATTCATGTTTGTATGAACCCAGAGCCCAAATGGTTGGAGGCACAGCTGCCAATTGTGGGGGAAAGGGGTGAAAACATAAAGCCATATTTGGAGGAATGCAGTTCTCAGAGGTAGGGCCAGTGGTCAAAGACAGGGTGAATTAAGATCAGGAAAGGATTTGAACATCCCAATGAGAATGTAAAATGTGAGACATTGAGAAACAACAGACAAGTCATTACCAAAGAGATGATTGATGAGCAAGACTTGGTGCATGTTCAGTATAAGCAAGTTTTGAAGCAACTGAAATCCATGGAGGGGGGCATCTGAGGGTTGCAACAAATCAGCTGAAGTAGGGGTAGGGAGCTTAGGTGGATTGGCTATGCTAAATTGCCCCTTTGTATCCCAGGATGTGTCGGTCCCCAGTGCCATGTGCAAGCGAGTAAAGAAAACAGGAGAATTGAGTGATTGAACACATGGCTGAAAAGCTACTGTAAGAGGGAGGGGTATTAGATTTCTGAAGCACTGGGACTGGTTCCAGGGAAGGTGTACAAGCTGGGCTGCCTACACCTGAACAGAACTGGGACGACTATCCATGCAGGGAGATTTGTTGGTGCTGTTGGGGTGGGTTTAAACTAGATTGGCAGGAGCATAGGAACATGGGGCAAATTCAGAGCAGGTAAAAGGAAGCGGAGAATAGTGAGTGACTGTGAACAACAGAAGCAGCACAGGTTAAAACATGTACAGCACAGGAACTTGATAGTGTTAAAAGATATATATATGTAAATACATGTAAATATAAGGAGCATAGCAAATAAGATTAATGAGTAGTGGACACAGAAAGATACATGGCAGCATGATATCATCACCATGACGGAAACTAGCTTAAGGAGGGGCAACATCTTGGATAAAGAGGTTTCAGGAAGACAATGAGAAGTTTAAAAAGGTTAGGATGTCACATTATTGGTTAAAGAACTATAGCTCTGAGGAGGGATGGTATACTAAATGAAGCAGCAGATTAAGCCATACGGGTTGGACTCAGAAATAAAAATGGGACAACCACACTGCTATGAACCCTCAAATAGTAGAAGGGACTTAGAAGAGCAAACACACAGACAAGTTTCCGAGTGCAAATAAAATAGGGTAATAGTTATTGGTTATAATAGGGTTATAGTTATTTACCCTAATGTCGATTGGGATATGAACATTGTGAAGGGCATAAAAGGTAC
The DNA here is from genome assembly GCF_965287045.1 of Carcharhinus amblyrhynchos. NCBI lineage: Eukaryota > Metazoa > Chordata > Chondrichthyes > Carcharhiniformes > Carcharhinidae > Carcharhinus > Carcharhinus amblyrhynchos. The sequence continues at coordinate 27,877,133 of NC_137337.1, forward strand.
AAAATTCTTGCACTGCATTCAAGAGAAAAAGCAGGGCCTACCAGACATGTACATGGTAACTTATCTGAAGTCTGCTACTGCCCTCATTTTCCACAGATGTTTTGAGAGAACCCCACAGAGGAAAGTTAAGAGAAAATGTTGCATTAAGTGTAACGTTACTTAATGTAGTATTAGCAGAAAAACAGAACTGTGCACAAATGATTTGTAAATTTTATTTACAAAACTGAAGCATCACAAAAGTTTGCTTCTTTCAAGTGAAGACAGTAAAAATTGTTCAATAAATGCTGCTTTCCACTTCGTACGGCATTCAAATGCACTCCTGCTCCTTTTGTAATTAGTCCAGCTGTAAAAGAAAGTAAAGTGTCATCAATAAAGCTTTGCTAACATTTACAGCTCAGGCTGATTTACAAAGACTTTAAGCTAACAAATACAGGTAAGGCTCTCAATGAGCACCTTGTCTTTACCAAGGAGACGGATGATGGAGACATTCCAGTTAAAGAGGAGTGTGAAATAGTAGCTATAATAAACATAATGAGAGGAAATGCTAGAGGGACAAGCATCCTTGAAGGTGGATAATTCACCAGGGCCAGATGGGTTGCATTCAAAGCTGTTAAAGGAAGGCAGGGATGAAATAGCAGAAGCTCTGAGGATCATTTTCCTACACTCATTGTGATGCTGGTGAGGCCCCAGGAGATCGGAGGTTGGCAAATGCCACACCATTATTTTGAAAGGGTGTGAGGGATAGGCCAGAAAATTATGGGCAGGTCAGTCTGAATTCAGTGGTGGGCAAATTATAGCTAACAATGGAGAGAGGATAACCTGCAGTTAGAAAGGCACTGATTGATCAGGTTAGTTAGCATAGTTTGTTTGGGGAAGAGCATGTCTTATCGACTGAATTTTTTTAAGTGACAAGGATTGATGAGGGTAGCGTAGTAGATATTTTCAACATTGATTTCAGAAAGACATTTAACAAGGTCCTAAATGGCAGACTGGGCTGAGAGGTGAGATCTCATGGGATACAGGCACAACTAATAGTTTGATTCCAAAAATTGTCTGTGATGGGTATCAAAGGATGTTTATGCAAGTGGAAAAGTACCCTATGTAGTTCCACAGGCCTTAGTCTTTTTTTTATTCTTTTGCGAGACACGTGCATCGATGGGTGGCCAACACTTATTGCCCATGAGGTGAATTGCTGCACTTCACGTGCTGCATGTTGACAAACAGTGCTGTTGGGAAGGGAACTCCAGGATTTTGACCCAACAACTCCAAAGGAACCACAATATAGTCAGGAGGGTGAGCAGCTCAGAGGGGAACTTGCAGGCAATGGTGTTCTCATGTATCTCCTGCTCTTATCCTTCCAGATGGAAATGGTTGTGGTTTTGGGAGGTGCTGTCTAAGGATCTTTGGTGAATTGCTGCTGTGCATTTTGTAGACAGTACACACTGCTGCTTAGCATCAGTGCTGGAGGGAGTGGATGTTGTGCCAATCAAGCAGGGGTCCTTGCCATTTGTTGTACATATTGGTGATTGGAAAGGCACATTAGGGGAACTTACACAACACAAAAATTGGCCCTGTAGCTGATAGCAAATAGTTATCAACTCCACCAGGATATAAATGGTTTAGTTGAGTGACAAACATAATTCTACCTATAAAGTGCTAGATAATGCATTTGGGGACAGCAAACAATACAAGGGAATACTCCCAACAATGTGCTGGAAGAGATTGAGGAAGTGAGTCTTTGGAATGTATATCCACCAGAACTTGAAGGTGGACAATAGAGCTCAAGGAATTCCTTTTGTTGTGCAAGGTATTGAATATAAAAGTAGGAACGTAATGAACCTGTATAGAACACTGATTTAGCAACAGCTGACATTTTGCATAATTCTGCTATTAAACAATTATACTGGGTAAGGAACCAGGTTCAATTCCCAGTTTGCACATTCTCCCACGTCTGTGGGTTTTCTCCAGGTATTTCGGTTTCCTCCTATAGTCCAAAGATGTGCAGGCTAGGTGGATTTGCTATGCTAAAATGCCCCTCAAGTGTCAGGGAAACTAGCTAAGTTAAATGCATGGGATTGTAGGGATAGGGCTTGGGTGGGACTGTGGTCACTGCAGATTTGATGGATCAAATGACCTCCCTCTGCACTGAAGGCTTCTACGAATGCAGAGATTTATAAGGATATTGTCTGGACTTTAAAAATTGCAGCTACGAGATTGGATAGGTAAGAGAGTTGTTTTCCTTATAACAGGGGGCCCAAGGAACTACCTAACTGAGGTATACTTACTGAAAGAGAAATTTAAGGTGACTGGTAGGATTAGAGAAAACAAGGAAAAGATTTTCACCAAGGATGGTCAGCATCTGGAATTCACACCCAAGTTGGAGACTGAAGCCAAAACACAACTCACTTAAAAAGGCACCAGGATCCACATCTGAAGTGCTGTAACCCGCAAGGCTACAGATCAGGTGCTGGAAAGTGGGATTAAAATGAACAGTTTAAAAAAAAACACGACAGGCTGAAGGCCTTCTGCTGCATCAGCTTTTCTATGCTTCTAGATCTCTTCTATGCCCCTTATCTCAGCATTTAAATTTTTTTCACCTAAAAAAGGTAATCAAGTGAGATGTAAATAGTGTTTACAAAGTCAGCATAATTTTGTACTTCCCATATTTAAACCAAACACCATGTTTTTGCTCCTATTCCCATTAAAATGGGGCTATATAATTCAGGTTGCCTCTATTCTCCCCACTAAAACATATCATTTCACACTTTGGTCCAGAACCTCATTGCTCTACATCCTATGAAGGTGCTACCATCTTCATTTTCAGATGTTGAGAACCCCAGAGGAAAATTGAGAAAATGTGACAGTGTATTTTGCATATTAGCAGAAAAACAGAACCAAGCTCAAATGAGTTGTAAATTTTATTTACAAAACTGGAGCATCACAAGTTTGCTTCTTTCAGGCGAAGACCGTAAAAGTTATCCAATAAATGCTGCTTTCTATTTCGTATTGCATTAGAATGCACTCCTCCTTTTGCAATTTAGTCCAGCTGCAAAAAAAATGCATCATCAGTAAAGCTTTGCTAACATTTACAACACAGGCTGATTTACAAAGACTTAAGCTAACAATTCAGAACTGGCCAAAAGCACATTGCAACATTTATCACACACACATACCTAGAAGGCAAACATTTAATACCAAATATTCACGCTCTACTTCAGAGAAAAAGATCAACACCACCCCAATTTTTATTCACAGGCTCAAAACCCACAAGAATTCAATTACAAGTTACAGGAGGATCGAAGTTTTACAACATGCAGTCTGCTGCATAAAGAATGATCTTTAATGATTTATGTTACAGTATGCAGTTTTTCACTTCATCTGCAAGTACACTGTCAGCCTCAAAAATACAAATGTTTTGTAAAGTGTTTAAGTCAAATCCAATTTGATCACTTTAAATATTAAGCGTCCTAAAGCTAGCAGAACGCATACTGAGTTTTAACCCCAGGAGCATTAAAATATTGACTACGTATCCATAGTAACGATGTTAATTAAAACAAGTTACAATGAATTGATTAAATGCGCCGAGCTCACACCATGAGGCGGCTCTGGGATTGGAATGCACCCAGTGGGTATTTTTCTACAAAGCCGATTATAAACTTTTTAAAGAGATGTGATAGTTTCAGTGATCAGCTCTCTGGTTCTAGCTCTGTACAGATTGTGGTGACTGATCGATGCCGGCTGTTATCCGCCCCCGAGGGGAAAATGCCTGGGTGGCGGCTCCTCCCGGACACCGGCTCCCAGCCGCCGCCGCCGCCCAGGTCTCGCCCGCTCAACATGTGCGCTTCGCAGCGCTACCCGCTACGCTAGGCCCCGGTCCCCGGGCTTTACCTTAACGAAGCCGATGTCTTTAGCGTATTGTCTGAAGCACTGGCGGCACATGTTGAGGCCGTATTTCCGGATCAGGCCGTGTCGGTTCGCACATACCCGGCTGCGGGGGGAGAAAGAGAGAGAGAGATGAGTTGGGGAGAAAAACGATAAAAGGTCCCAGCTTGGGACTCGACCTAGCCTGTAGCCCATTCACAGACTCCCGGGTCCGAGTACACACCATGAGCGGGAGCCCTGACCGAATTTCCTGGGGTGAGACCAGTAAAGCTGCTGATGACCCATGGCGACCAGACACAGAGAGAGAGAGGCAGGAATGCGCAGGCGCTCTTCAATCCCTTCCCGTCTGCCCCGGCACGCTCAATTTGAATATCACGCAAACAATGATTATCCATATGCTTTTATTTGAATATCACGCAAAACCGTGATTATGCATCGCTCATTTGAATATCACGCAACGCCGCTCCTCCGTCAAGTGGACAATGACGCGTGGTTATTTGCATATCTCGTAAAGCTTGATTGCGCAATACGCAGAGCGGCACGCGAATATTTGAATATCAAGCAACGGCGTGCTTACGTCTAATACATGACTACTTGTGCTTATTTGCATATCACGTAGCACCGTGCTTACGCAAATACTTTCGTTCGCGTAGCAGGCACCGCCGCGTGTCATTTGCATATCACGTCAAGCTGTGTTTAGAGAAAGTGTAGCGCAACTTGTGCTAATCTGTACTGGAGCCTCTGTTGTTTGTGATATATATAAATGATCTGGAAGATGTAGCTGGTCTGATTAGTAAGTTTGCGGACAACGCAAAGGTTGCTGGAGTTGCAGATAGGGATGAACGTTGTCTGAGAATACAGCAGGCTGTAGATAGACTGGAAAATTGGGTGGAGAAATGGCAGATGGCGTTTAATCCAGATAAATGAGAAGTGAAGCATTTTGGTAGATCTAATGCGGGGGGGGGGGAGCTTTACAATAAATTAGCAGAACCATCAGGAGTATAAGCACACAGAGAGATCTAGGTGTGCAAATCCACAGATCCTTAAAGGTGGCAGCACAGGTGGAAAAGGTGTGAAGAAGGCCTATGGCATGCTTGCATTCATAGGATGGGGCATAGAGTATAAAAGTTGGTGTATGATGTTGCAGTTATATAGAACGTTAGTTAGGCCACATTCGGAATACTGTATCTAATTCTGGTTGCCACACTACCAGAAGTACGTGGAGGCTTTGGAGAGAGTGCAGAAAGGGTTAACTAGGATGTTGCTTGGTATGGAGGGTCTTTACTATGAGGTGCGATTGAGTAAACTAGGATTGTTCTCCTTGGAAATAAGGAGGTTGAAGAGCAACCTAATAGAAGTTTATAAAATTATGAAGGGCATTGATAAGGTGGACAGTTGGAAGCTTTTTCCCAGGTCAGAAATGACAAACACAAGGGGTCACAAGTTCAAGGTAAGGGGGACAAGGTCCAATATAGATTTGCGGGGGACATATTTTACACAGAGGGTGGTGGGGGCCTGGAATGCACTGTGAAGCAAGGTGGTTGAGGCAGACACGCTAGGATCATTTAAGACTTATCTAGATAGTCACATGAACAGACTGGAAATAGAGGGTTACAAACGGATGGTCTAGTTAGGAACACATGATCGGTGCAGGCTTGGAGGGCCAAAGGGCCTGTTCCTTTGTTGTATTGTTCTTTGTCCTTTGTGCGTATCATGTAGACTTGAGACGATGTAACAGCAGCCCCTGTCCACAGTGTCCCCTTACTCATTGGAAAGTGAATTGGGAACCTCAGTGTGACTGCAAAGCCATCACAATACTGGTGCCCTCTTTATCAGGGTGAGGGACTGCCCAAAATTAATCTAACTGGCAGTCCAGTCAAACTGAAAGGAGCCAACGTGAACCTGTAACTAAAACTCAGTAGAGGGCTTAGGAAAAGGGTGGATGAATATCTATTCATAAGAACATAAGAAATAGGAGCAGGAGTAGGCCATCTAGCCCTTCGAGCCTGCCCCGCCATTCAATAAGATCATGGCTGATCTGTCGTGTTTCAGTTCCACATTCCTGCCCTCTCCCCATAATCCTTAATCCCCTTGCCTATCAAAAACCTATCAACCCACGTCTTAAAAATATTTAGCGAGGCAGCCTCCAGCACTTCAACGGGCAGAGAATTCCAGAGATTCACCACCCTTTGAGTGAAGAACTTCCTCCTCAACTCTGTTCTAAACCGCCCCCCCTTTATCTTGAGGCTGTGCCCTCTAGTCCTACTGTCCTTTCTGAGCGGGAAGAGCCTCTCCACCTATAACCTATCTATCCCATTCATCATCTTATACGTCTCAATGAGATCTCCCCTCATTCTTCTAAACTCTAACGAGTACAAGCCTAGTTTATTCAGCCTCTCCTCATAGTTCAACCTCCTCAACTCCGGTATCAGCCTAGTAAACCTCCGCTGCATTCCCTCCAAGGCCAAAATATCCTTGCGTAAGTGCGGCGACCAAAACTGCACACAGTACTCCAGCTGCGGCCTCACCAGTGCCCTACACAGCTGCAGCAAGACCTCCCTACTTTTATATTCAATCCCCCTCGCTATGAAGGCGAGCATCCCATTTGCCTACCTGACCACCTGCTGCACCTGTAGGCTGGGTTTTTGTGACTCATGCACAAGGACCCCAAGGTCCCTCTCCACCGTCGCATGCTGCAGTTTTTCGCCCTGCAAGTGATTCCTTCCTACCATTATTCCTACCAAAGTGGACAACCTCACATTTGCCAACATTAAATTCCATTTGCCAGTTCCTGACCCATTCGCCCAGCCTATCTAGATCCTTCTGCAGACTCTCCACACCCTCCACACAATTTGCCGTTCCACCAATCTTGGTGTCATCAGCAAATTTTGACACCATACACTCGGTTCCCTCCTCCAGATCATCTAATATAAATGGTAAATAGCTGAGGCCCCAGCACCGACCCCTGGGGCACTCCACTAGTCACCAACTGCCAAAATTTAAAGGAGTTAAGACCAGAAAGCAAGGCATGAACATGTCACCAAGCATTATAATGACAATTTACCCTATAAGGCTCGGATTGGAAGGTATCATTCATAGAATCCCGACTGTGCAGAAGGAGACCATTTGGCCCATCAAGCTTGCACCAACAACAATCCCACCCAGGCCCGATCCCCGTAACCTAGAGGTTTACCCTGCTAATCTTAATGGGGCAATTTAGGTGAGCCAACCCACCTAACTTGCACATCTTTGGACTGTGGGAAAAACGAAGCACCTGGAGGAAACCCAAGCAGACACAGGGTGAACGTGCAAACACATGGTCGCCCAAGGCCAAAACTGAACCTAGGACCCTGGCACTGTGAGGCAGCAGTGCTAACCGTTGTGCCACCATGCTTTGTAGGTTTCACAGAATTGCTGGAACACTACATTCTCTGTAGTACAGCAATTTAGTGGTCATTTCTCCAATCGATTATGTAATATCAGCAACAACAGAATGAGTAGCGGAGAATTATCTGTTTTTACTTAGGATACCAAGGACAATTGTACATTTCAAAAGACCATGCCTTAGCTTAGAAAATGATAAAGGTAAAAGGGCAATTGAATTCCTCCATCAACAGTTTTAACATTTAACTTTACAAAAACAGTCTTGCAATGTTGCACTACTTTGATGATCCATGACTATCCATTGGCTCAAATTTTATGCAATCAAGAGCCTTCCCATTAATGAAGGAAGAAAGAAGATGTTAGCATGTGATGCTCTTATGCACATTATAAGAACATAAGAGGAGTAGACCAATTGAGAATGCTCCATCATTCAGTAAATCATGTCTGATCTGGTTCTGGCCTCAACTCCACTTCCTTGTATGCCTCTCCCCACCACCCCAGTAATCCTTGACTATCCTGCCTAACAAAAATCGAACTTTTTAGAGGCAGAGTACCCAAAGTCACATGCAATATTCCAAATGTGGCCTTACCCTTTTATCTACACAAGGCTGAATGTTTCTGCTGTTAGTTAAAATTGCTTGAAATAATTCACTTAACATGATCATTATTGATAACAATTTTAAGTTATCTGAATGTTTTTGGCAAATGACCAGCCATTACGCTGAAATTATTTCATGGACATCCAATTATTGCACATTTTTTTTATTCCATTTGGCAGTGCCTCATAGTTATCCACATTAAAAATTTAAACCCATTCTTTAGCTCTCCTCTTAATATCAAATAGGAATGAATTTAGAACACAAAATTGAGTTATGTAACCCCATTTCTACAGTTGCTGAAGAGGAAGACAGTATGTGAGTGAACCCTCAGCTTGCACCAGTAAGATGTGAATCTTACTGTTATCATATCCATCGGCTGAATGGACTGATGCAATGCCAGAATCCCAAATTTGACCAACATATGTACAGGGAGTATCTTAATTAATGACTTCATGTCATAAGTGATGTGAAGCAAGATGTCTCTATTCAGTGGCCATTTAAATGACAACTGAACATCTTGCACAAGATATTTTTGACACTTTTACTCAAACAAGGTTTATGGAAGTACTATACTGAGCTTCTGGAGATTTTTTGATATATGCACACATTAAGGGAGGAAAGACCAGTGTTTGCACAGGCTTGGGATAGGACATGGAGTAGAGGAGGCAGAGCAAGGAGACTTCACAAGGAGGGGAGAAGTGCAGGTGGGTTCTCCTTAGAAGATTCTGCCCATAAATGGTGTTCTTGGAGCATTACTGCTACCTAGCCATGTGCAATTAACAATGGCTTTGGACGCTCTGGAAAACATCCCAGAGTTGTATTACTTCTTTCACATCTAAATAAAGTCTGCTTTAGTTTTTAGTTTGTTTATTATTGTCACAAAAGTTAAAGTTTATTTATTAGTCACAACTGAGACTTACATTAACACTGCAATAAAGTTACTGTGAAATTCACCATACTGTGAAGTTGCTATAGTCCAGAATCTGTTCGGGTCAATGCACCTAACCAGCACATTTTTCAGACTGTGGGAGGAAACCAGAACATCCGGAGGAAACCCACGCAGGCACGGGGAGAAAGTGCAAACTCCACACAGACAGTGACCCAAGCCAGGAATCGAATCTGGGTCCTTGGTGCCACGAGACAGCAATGCTAACCACTGTGCCACTATGTTGCAAGTAGGCTTACATCAACACTGCAATGAAGTTACTGTGAAAATCCCCTCGTTCTGGTGTAAAGACAGCCTCCCAGTGGCCATGAAAGTTATTACTACATTCTAGTAGTTGAGAATTACTATCTCAGTGGTAACATGTTCTTTATGTTTATGGGGAGTGACAGAGGAATTGCACGGACTACGAATTGGTGGGCAATCATGCCAAGAAGTTAATCTCAGGCAATGCTCACTATTCTAATAGCATTCACTATGTATTTATGCAGCACTAGTTCACAATATCAGCCAAATTCAGCCAATACATTCTGAGAAAGAGAATTCCACACACCAATGACCCTTTGGGATAAAAAGTTTCTCCTCATCTGATCTTAGAGGGAATCCTCTTCATTTTAAACTATGTTCCCTCGTTTTAGTCTCCTCCCATAAAAGGATACACCCTTCAGATGTCAACCCCATCGAGTCCCCTCAGCATATTATATGTTTCAAAAAGATTACCTCGCATTCTTCTAAACTCCAATGGATATTGGCCTAGCATGTTCAACCTTTCTTCACAAGACAACCCTTTCAAACAGACAGAGAGTCATAGAGGTATACAGCACAGGAAAAGGCCCTTCAGCCCATTGTGTCCACGCCAGTCAAAGACAAACCACACAACTGTTCTATTCCCATTTTCCACCACTTGGTCTGTAGCCTTATATGCTTTGGTATCGCAAGTGCACATCAAAATACTTATTAAATGTTTTGAGCATCTCTGCCTCCACCACCCTTTCAGGCAGTGAGTTCCAGATTCCCAACATTCTTTGGGTGAAAATATGTTTGTTCACATCCCCTCTAAACTCCTGCCCCTTATATTAAATCTACACCCCCTGGTTATTGATCCTTCCACCTAGGGCCCAAGGATGAGTCCAGTGAACCTTCTCTGAAATGTTTATAAAGCAATTTTTTTTGAGACAAAAACCGCACACAGTATTTCAAACGTGATCTTACCAAGACCATGTACAGCCACAGTAAAACTCCCCTGCAGGGATGTAGTTCTGAAGCTACATAAGGCTCTAGTCAGACCCCATTTGGAATACTGTGAGCTGTTTTGGGCCCTATTATCTAAGGGGGGATGTGCTGACCTTGGAGGGAATCCAGAGGCGGTTCACAAGAATGGTCCCAGGAATGAAGGGTTTGTCATATGAGGAGCAGTTGAGGAGTCTGGGTTTATACTCAATGGAGTTTAGAAGGATGAGGGGAAATCTAATTGAAACTTACAGAATACCGAGAGGCGTGGAGTGGATGTGGAGAGGGTGATACGGTGACACAGTGGTTAGCACTGCTGCCTCACAGCACCAGGGACCTGGGTTCAATTCCCGTCTTGGGTCACTGTCTGTGTGGAGTTTGCACATTCTCCCCATGTCTGAGTGGGTTTCCTCTGGGTGTTCCAGTTTCCTCCCACAGTCGGTGGATTGGTCACGCTAAGTTGCCCTTAGTGTCAGGGGACTAGTTAGGGTAAATGCATTGGGTTATGGGGATAGGGCCTGGGTGGGATTGTGGTCAGTGCAAACTTGATGGGCTGAACGGCATCCTTTCTGCACTCTATCATTCTATAATGTTTCCACTAGTGGGAGAGACTAAAACTCGAAGGCACAACCTCAGAGTGAAGGGACGCTCCTTTAAAATTGAGATGAGGAGGAATTTCTTCAGCCGGACGGTGGTGAATATAAAAGTAGGGAGGTCTTGCTGCAGCTGTATAGGGCATTGGTGAGGCCGCAGCTGGAGTACTGTGTGCAGTTTTGGGCGCCGCACCTGCGCAAAGATATTTTGGCCTTGGAGGGAGTGCAGAGGAGGTTTACTAGGCTGATACCGGAGTTGAGGGGGTTGAGCTATGAGGAGAGGCTGAATAAACTGGGCTTGTACTCGTTAGAGTTTAGAAGAACGAGGGGAGATCTCATTGAGACATATAAGATAATGAATGGGATGGATAGGATAGAGGTGGAGAGCCTCTTCCCGCTCAAAAAAGACAGTAGGACTAGGGGGCACAGCCTCAAGATAAAAGGGGGGCGGTTTAGAACGGAGTTGAGGAGGAACTTCTTCACTCAAAGGGTGGTGAATCTCTGGAATTCTCTGCCTGTTGAAGTGGTGGAGGCTGCCTCGCTAAATATTTTTAAGACGCGGGTTGATGGGTTTTTGATAAGAGAGGGGATTAAGGGTTATGGGGAGAAAGCGGGAAAGTGGAACTGAGCAGCGACAGATCAGCCATGATCTTATTGAATGGCGGGGCAGGCTCGAAGGGCTAGATGGCCTACTCCTCTCCTATTTCTTATGTTCTTATGTTCTTATGAATCTGTGGAACTCATTGCCACAGAGGACTGTGGAAGCCAGATCATTAAGTATCTTTAAAACAGAGATAGGTAGGTTCTTGATCAATAAAGGGATCAAGGGTTACAGGGAGAAGGCAGGAGAATGGGGATGAGAATCGTGATGTGGAGATGCTGGTGTTGGACTGGGGTAAACACAGTAAGAAGTCACACAACACCAGGTTAAAGTCCAACAGGTTTATCTGGTAGCAAAAGCCAATAGCTTTCGAAGTGCCTGCTGCCCCTTTGTCAAGTGAGTGGGAGTTCTAATCACAAACAGGGCATATAAAGATACAAATTCAATTTGTACTGGAACAATATATTTCGGGCAAACCAAAGAACGTCTTCCACCGAATTGATGACCCTCCAGCAACATCTAGAGATGCTTGTCTGAGTGTGTCGCTGGGAACAACCCATTGAATACAGAATCCTGTATCACAGAACTGCTCAAGATGAATTTCAACCAAAAGCACCTCATCTCGGAGACCGCAGGTATGGTTTAGATCATTTATTCAAACAAATGCCTAACACAACCCAATTTAAGTCAGTGCTCTGCCCTCTGAGTTGGTACATTGTCTCTGATACATTTATGTCTGTATGGCGTTTCCTCTGGGTGCTCCAGTTTCTTCCCACAGTCCAAAAATGTGCAGATCAGGTTGATTGGCCATGCTAATTTGATCCTATTATCAGGGGGACTAGCAGAGTAAATATATGGGGTTATGGGAATAGGGCCTGGGTGGGATTGTAGTGGGTACAGATTTGATGGGCTGAATGGCCTCCTTCTGTACTGTAGGGATTCTATGATTCTAGTCCCCTATCCTTTCATGACCAAGGGTGTTCTCGGTCACATCGACCCTCAATGTATCACAATAGTTGCAAATATTTTAGATTAACTGTCCCATTTTACAACATATCTCAGCTTTCCAGTGACTGACACCTATCTATCAATAATTGCTGGGTTCACACTGCTACAAGTAACCTGGGTTAGTTTTTGCTGTGTCCTTTGTCCAGGCTAACAGATGTCAAGTATCCCAGCAGCCTTTCCTTTATAGGCTCCTTCCTGCTACCTTTTTATGCCTAAAATTACTACTGATATCATGCTATGCTACTGCTATCCTGGGTTACCTTTGCTTTTAAATGACAAACATGCTCCACAGGCCATCACCTACTTTCCAATATTTAGTCTGTAGCCCTTTAGGTCTTACCACTTGAGGTGTTCAACTTATTATTTTCCTGTCCAGTAAATAACATTGAAGCTTGGGGCCGGGGGGTGGGGGGGATGGTGGTGATGGTGGATCCAGAAGAAGCTGAGAGGACAAAATAGGGACAAGTAAATGAGTTTTAAAAAGACCAGAGACAGGAAAGGTAATTAAATGCATCACATTTCTAAATTTTCCGTTCAACAAACTTTTTCATAAAACTCCTTTTAAATAACCAGGAAGTGACAATGGTCAAGATTTCCTTTGTGCATTTACAACAATAGCATTATTCTTTATGGGATTGCAACCTAATTATTCTACTTTTCCAAGATGCCATTGGAGGAATGACGTTGGCAAAATACTGCACATAATACTGACACAAAAACCAAAAATGCTGGAAATGCTCAGCAGGTATGACAGCATCTGTGGAGAGACAATAGACCCAACGTTTCGAATCAGGATGACCCTTCATCAGAGCTCCCTGAAACAAATGGAGGAATGAACTGTTTTGAGTGTCAAACCCGTTTCTGGAAGCCACACAATCCTGTGGATTTTATACAAAAGTCAATAACTAGATCTCTCTACAGGGTCTTAATAGGGTTGCAAACTCTGGTTGGATACATTCCCGACTGCATGTCCTCGAGGCTACTGCCAGTGGTTGCCCAACCCTGACGCCTACCTCCTCAAAGCTTTGCAACAGGTCCCCTTCCCTGTTCTGACGTTTGAAAACCTAGTAACCCCAATGGGTAATAAAAAGACATCTCTGGAGAAAATAAGATGGCGTTAGACTTGCGGGTATGTGAACCCAGCTGACTTCCAGCTGAAAGTTTAATTCTATCTGCCCTCAATTCATAGAATCAATGCAGAAGGAGGCCATTCAGCTTGCACTGACAACAATCCCACCCAGGTCCTATCCCCAAGTACTTAGCCCACCAATCTCCCTGACACTAAGGAGTAATTTAGCATTGCCATTCAACCTAACCTGCACTTCTTTGGAGTGTAGGAGAATCATTAGAAAAGCAGGAGTATGTCATTCAGTCCTGCTCCGCCATTCATTTAGATCATGGCTGATCATCAAATTCAACATCCTGATCCTGCCTCCCCCCTCCCCGTATCCCTTTAGCCCCAAGAGCCAAATCTAACTTTTTCTTGAAATCACACAGCATTTTGGCTGTGACGTGGAGTTGCCAACGTTCGAGTGGGGTAGGCCTTGAGGGGAGGAAACCCACGTAGACATGGGGAGAATGTGCAAACTTCACACAGACAGTCACCCAATGCCAGATTTGAACACAGCTGTGAGGTGTCTTTCAGGTTGTTCTTTCGGGTCGAACCAAGTAAACAAACTCAAAATACATCTGGACAAAGAAAAAGGGGGTGGATCCCCAAAACGAGGGGAAACAGCCCAAACAGAAACAAAAAGTACAAAGGAAACTTAAGACACGTCAAATCAAAATGTGATTGTCAGGGTTTATAAGGCACCTCAACCCCTGCAGCGCCCAACGGGCACGGAAGGCATCGACTGTGCCCACAGACACCGCGTGCTCCCTCTCCAGGGACACCCGGCCGCGAACGTAGCCGTGATAGAGGGGCAGGCAGTCGGGACAGACAGCCCCCACCACCGCACCCCCCCCCCCCCCCCCCACCCCACCCCCCGATCGTCCACTGCCTGGACCTATTGATGGCGTGTCTCACCAGGCCCAGGAGCAGGTTCACGAGGGGATCGGCATCCCGACCCTCCCCTCTCCGCACCGGGTGTCCGTAGATCAGGAGCGTGGGACTGAAATGCAAACAAAACATCAATAAAAGGTTCTTCAGAAAATCAAAAAGGGTGTCCAATCTATAACACAAAACGTAGACGTGGTCCACGGACTCCTCGAGGCCACAGAAAGAGCAGTCTCGGGAGCCCGCAAACCAGTGGATCCTACGGTTGTGCGGCACTGCTGCATGCACTGCCCTCCACCCCAGGTCCCTGAGGTAATTGGGGGAGATCCCTCCATAGAGCAACCTCCATTGGGGACCTCTGCCACCCGGCGGCAACAAGGCCCGCCAAGTTGTATCCGGGTGACGGGCGAGGACACGGTAGTGGAAGGTGTACAGCAGCAGCCCGTACAGGAAACGCCTCCGCACACTGGAAAAGGACATGGAGGACATTTCCACCAGACGGCTCATGCTGCGGTGCACCTGACCCGGGGAGGGGGGGTCTCAGCTTCGGGCCAATGTGAAATTCCGTCCGAACAGGGGAACGCTCGGACGGGATCACACCGCACACCTGAGCCGCCTCAAGCTCGCGTGTACTTTCAGGGCCAAGCACAACCGTCCTAAGGTCTTGGATGGCTTTGGCCGCGCACCAGACGGCCACCCCCGCGCGCTCAGCCAGCACGCGAGGGTTCATCCAGCCCGCTCCTCTGCCATCCAGCACGTCCCCGATCCTGGTCACCCCAGCGTCTGCAGCCTCCCTCTCCATCAGCCACCTGAAGTTATACGGCTGGAGGGGCGGATTCCTGAGCAAGGGCTCCCGCACGAGAGCCACTACTCCTGACGGGGGAGAACTGCGTCACGAGGCGAACGCGTTCCAGACGGTGAGGAGGTCCTGGTAAAAGACGGGCAACTCCCGCAACGATGACGGGATAAGCCCCAGATTGATATGCAGGAGCTGCACGTCGTAATTGAGGCTGCGCCACTGGCAGAAGAAATACGTCGCCAGGGTGCACCATCGTGGAGGAGGCTCGACATAAAGGTATCTCTGCAGGGTCTGGAGGCGGAAGGTCGCTATCTGCGTGCGGAGGCACACCAGACCTTGGCCGCCCTCCTCAAGCAAGAGATGCAGAACCTCAGCAGAGACCCAGTGCAGTCAGTTGTCCCAGAAGAAATGCACGAGGGTTCTCTGGATATTGGCGACAAAGCCAGGGGGAGGGGTCAAAGCGACCAACCGGTACCACAACATGGAGGCCACCAGCTGGTTTATGACCAGAACTCGCGCCCTGTAGGACGGCACTCAGAGCAGTCCTGTCCAGCGAGCCAGGCGGGCGGTGACTTTGGCCTCCAGCTCCCGCCAGTTCTCTGGCCAGGATTCCTCGGCTGGGCAGAGATGGACCCCCAGGTAGAGGAGGTGGGTCCTGCTCCAGGTGAAAGGCCTGAGCTCCTCCGGAAGGGGGTCCATCTCCCAAGGACCGACCAGGAGTCTGGAACACTTGGCCCAGTTGATCCTGGCGGAGGAGGCGGCAGAGTACACCGCCTGGCATTCTCGCATCCTCCGCAGGTCAGCCGGGTCCGTGAACATGAGGAACACGTCATTGGCGTAAGCTGACAGGACCACCCCTACGTCCGGGCCGCGCAGAGTCAAACCCGACAACCTCCTCCGCAAGAGGCACAGGAAGGGCTCCACGCATATGGAATAGAGTTGGCCGGACAAGGGGCAGCCCTGCCGTACTCCTCTCCCGAAGCGAAGGGGCGCCGTCAGCGACCCGTTAACCTTAATCAGACACTCTGCGGCAGAGTACAGTAATCGGATCCAGGCGACAAAGTGCGTCCCAAACCCAAATGCCCGCACAGTTCCAAGTAAATACTCGTGCTCCAGCCTGTCGAACGCCTTCTCCTGATCTAAAGACAAGAAGGCGCTGGACAGACCAGCCCTCTGGGAATGATGGATCAGGTCCCGGACCAGATGGATGTTATCATGGATAGACCGGCCCGGGACTGTGTAGGACTGGTCAGGGTGGATCATGTGGTCCAGCACGGATCCGAGGCGCGAAGACAAGGCCCTGGCAAAGATTTTATAATCCGTGCTGAGGAGAGAGACCGGGCGCCAGTTTTTCAGCAACTGGAGATCCCCCTTCTTGGGCAGCAGGGCAATTGACGGCCCTGCGCCACGAAAGGGGCATCTCCCTGGTCGCAATGCTCTCCCCCAGGACCCCGGCATAGTCGCTCCCCAGGACATCCCAGAATGCCCTGAAGAACTCCATGGTCAGCCCGTCGATTCCCGGGGCCTTACCCCGTCCAAGGCCATTTAGGGCACCGGTCAGCTCGGCCAGGGTGATATCGGCCTCCAGCTGACCGACGCCCTCTGGGCTGACCTGCGGCAGGTCCTCCCACAGAACTCTATGGGCATCCTCGCTGGACGAATCCGGAGAGAAGAGGGAGGTGTAATAATCCCGAGCGACGGCCCAGATGCCCTCCGGATCCGAGACGGGGGAACCGTCGTAGGCCAGCAGCGCAAGGAGCTGCTGACGGTCAGCCCGCCCTTTTTCCAGCGAGTAGAAGAAGGGGGAGCCGTGGTCCAGGTCCACTCGGAACTGGATCCGCAACCTCACGTATGCGCCGCGGGACCCGACGAGTTGCAGGTCCCACAGCGCGTCCTTCTTCTCCCTGTACTCCAGACGCAGGGCCGGGTCCGCGTCGGGCCGACCAAGACGTGCCTCCAGGTTGAACAGCTCCTTCTCCAATTCCTCGAGCCTGGATTTCTGCCTCTTTGTTGACCCCTTTGCGTACTCCTGACAGGGGTACGGAACGAGTCCAGGAAGCGCTCATCCTCCAGCAGCGAGTTGTTAAAGTGCCAATACGCGGACCCCCGCCGGACGCGGGACAGGACAGAGTCCATCCACGCCAGGTGGTGGTCCGTGCTCAGCACCTGGCGTGGAGGCCGAGGAGGCGCCGGACACGTACGCCCTCGAGATGTACAAGCGGTCGATTCTAGACACTCCGGCCCCAGGCCTCACGTAAGTGAAAGCTCTGGAGCCGGGATGGAGCTGTCTCCAGACATCCACCAAGTCGTGGGTCCAGAGCAGGTCCCGCAACTTCACCATCGCCGGGGTACGCCACCAGGGATTGGTGCGGTCCTGTGCCTCGAGGGTACAGTTGAAATCCCCCCCAAGGATGATGCATTCGCCCCCCCCCCCAAGACGGTGTCGAGATGAGCAGACACTTTCTGGTAGAAAGTCGTTTGCTGCGGTCCGGCGGCCGGGGCGTAGACGTTCACCAAGTGAATGACCACACCCCCCTCACGGACCGTCAAGTGCAGCAACCGGCCTGGCACCGGCTCCTTGACCCCCAAGATCTCTGGCTGAAAATGCGGGGCCAACAAGAAAGCCACCCCACTGGAAGCAAGCGTGAGGTGGCTCATGTAGACCCCCCCCTCGCCATTCCAGGAGCCACAGGGCTTCGTCCCGCAGAACGGTATGGGTTTCCTGCAGGAAACAAACCACATACTTCCCGTCACAGAGGACCGAGAAGTTCTGGAACCTGCGGGCTGGCTCACTGCTGCTGTTGATGTTGAGGCTGGCTATGGTCACCTTCATGGCAGAAGCACCGTGCCACCGTTACCACTTATCTAGTTATCTAAGGGGGCGCTGGTGCAAGACACGCCAGTCCGCTCCCTGCTGAGCCCATCGAGGAGCTCCTGTTCCCGACGCCGCTCTTTTCCAGTCAGGCCCGACGCGGCCCGGGAGCAGGCCTGCACGGACCGGACGAGCAGCGCCGGGTCCGACCAACGGTCGAGGGCTAGTCGGGCACTGGCAGGACGACCAGAATGGTCTTTGAAAAAGGTCTCGAGTTCCCCAGTGGGGATGAGGGGCGACTCGGTAGCGGACACGAGGGAGTCCCCCGCCTTGCTCAGGGTGGACTGCGAAACAATCCCCATGCCCCACCGCTGAGCAGCTTACCTCCTCGGGGCCATCGCCCTTCCACTCCGAGTTCCCCACCGCAGGGCATACAGCGGGCGACACGGCGCTGCTGACTAACCCCGGCTCCTCCCCAATCCCACCCCCAGGGCCAACATTCGACTGGGGTAGGCCTTGAGGGGAGGAAACCCACGCAGACACGGGGAGAATGTGCAAACTTCACACAGACAGTCGCCCAATGCCAGATTTGAACCCTGCTGTGAGGTAGCACTCCTAAACACTGGGCCGCCCTCTCTCCTTTGGGCTGGCTCGCCTTCTTTTTGTCTCAGCTTTCCAGCAGCTGCGAGATTTGGCTCTGCAGCGCCGCCCGCGGCTCCCGCGGGTACTGACTGCCACCGGGCCGAGCCAATGGGCGGGCGCCGTGTTGAGGTGTGGCGGGCGGCGCGGGTTTCCCAAACGGCGGCTTGTTTCTGGGTGGTTTCGCCGGGAGTTGGCGGGGGGGGAGGGGAATCCTGCTCTCTCCGGGGGAGAGGATAGGAGGGGAAAGCAGCGCCTCTCAGCCGGCCGAGCTTATACACAGACCCGCTGTCCAATGCCCCACGGAGGTGGCGGTCCGCCTGCAGCCGCGCTCATAAACCGCCATTTGTCAACTGGTGTCAGTCAGTCAGTCAGAGTCAGTCAGTGCTTCATCTCTAACCAAGCGGCCTGCGACTGGTGAGAAAGTCTTGTCCCAATGGACTTTTTACATTCCGCATTGCCTTCTTTGCAGCTTTCCCCACACGTTTGCTTCCTGACAACTTACTTCCAGCCTTATTTGCTTCTCAGGTTGTGTTTTGAGATGACTTGCCCTCTTATTTTATTGACGTTTTCCCTTATACTTTGTGAAATGGCAATGATGAAAAGGCAGGATCTGTGTTCCTTTTGAAAACTGACTAATTTCAACACCTCAACGGAAGGACTTTCCGCAAGTAATACGATTCCACCCTCCAGTCACTTCTGCTTCCCACTGCCAAGCAACTTGTGCATATATGTTACTCAATGGCAACGCTTCTGATGTTGTTGGAATATATGGGCAGCACAGTGGTTAGCATAGTTGCCTCTCAGCGTCAGGGTCCCAGGTTCAGCTCCTGGCTTGGATCACTGTCTGTGTGGAGTCTGCACGTTCTTCCCATGTCTCTGTGGGTTTCCTCCCACAGTCCAAAAGACATGCTGGTTAGATGCATTGGCCATGCTAAATTCTCCCTCTGTGTACTCCGACAGGTGCCAGAGTGCAACAACTAGGGAATTTTCACAGTAACTTCATTGCAGTGTTAATGTAAGCCTACTTGTCACACTAATAAATAAACTTAAAAAATGTGGTGGAGTAGACTGCCTTGACCAATTTTGGAGTAGCGTACATTGGATTTATTTTCTTTTGTGGCTGGTGATGGGGTCCTGAAATGAGCTTGCCAGACCAAAGTGAGTGACTTAGAATTTCTATATTTCAAATGAATATTCAAATAGATTTTACTTACATTAATCTAACCATTGCAAATAAAAATAAAAAGACTAGTCAGACAAATTTCAAAGAATCAAATGCTATTAATAACTTTGTACTATTCACTGCAATATCTTAGTGAACATTTTGCAATCCCAGCAAATTAATTTTAATGAATAAATTGTAGTAAATTTGGTAGGAATGTTACAGCATCTCCTCCTTTCACCACTTCCATTGCCCATTTGGGAGATGTTTCAACCAAGTGTCTGTGTTTAGAAATAAATAGGTTATTCCAAATGTTTCAGTTTAGATTAGGAAATGCTCTATTACAAACATTTGTATGGAAAAGAACTACCTCAGTGGGGTTGTGCTTCACTGAATTTATTGGTCACTGGCTCAAGAAAGTTCTCTGCCTTTGAGTTAGGTGATATTAACAGAGTAGCAATGGGAACCTTCAAATTATCTCTCCCTCTTCCCTAACTCTAAGGCACTATCAGACAGGGTTTCCATTTCTGATTGCTAGCTACAATCTATCTGTAAGTCTTTCATGTGACTATTTGGTGATGACTGGTTTGAGTTTGACTATGATACCCTTGCCTATGAAATTATTTGTTGATATTCATTGTGTTAGCTTATGTTTGAATAATGAACACGGGTGATGCCTGGATTGACAGGTACACTGGAAATGCACCCAAGAGGGGAGACTCCATGGAGAAGCTATTAAGTTTTCTTTTGAAGTGTACTTTCATTTGAATCTCTAAAGTTCTGAATATGTTCTGAATATTGTAGATGTTGAATTTGCTCACAAATGGGTACAATCTTTAGAAAGTTTTTTTCTCATCAGTTACCCAACGCAACACTCAAATTATAATTTAAGAATGTAATAAATTTAAGTCTAAAACTTTTGCAAATTTTAATTTGGAATTAAAAAACTGGAAATTCAAAAACTTTGATTGGAGTTGTCACCGTCATATTTGGTGCTCTAGATAGTATATCCCTGGCTGAAATTTTGAAGGAATTGTTCTCTTGAAAGCAAATTCAGCACTTGAATTTGATTTATTGGTAAATAACAAAATCACTAAACTTTGATCTGGGTGCTAGGCAGCATAGGAGCATAATATATTAACTCAATAAAGTAATGCATTGTATGGTGACTGTTGTATAACTGTTCATATTCATTTTGTCTGGCTGTCCATGTGAAACATGAAGTAGGTGGCAGTTCACACCAAGTCCTATTCACCCATCACCACTCAGTTTGCTGACCTACACTGGCTCCCTATCAGGCACCACCTTAATTTTAAAACTCTCATGCTTGTTTTCATATCTCTTTGTGACCTCCGAAAGTCCTACAACCCTCCATGATCCCTGCAGGCCTCCAATTCTGGACTCTTGAGAATTGATTAAAATCGGTGATGCTTCATTAGCAGCAGTACTTTTAGCTGAAAGGATTTGCCTTCCTCAGCCTCTCTGTTTCCCTACCTCTCTCCCCTCTTTAATGCTACTTAAAACTTTCTTTAATCAAACTTTTGATCATCTGTTTTAATATCTACCTGGGTATCTCAGTGTCTTCTGAAATTCTTTGGGACATTTTATTCTGTTAAAATGTGCTACATAAATGCAAGTTGTTATTGATAAGGACCCCCCTACAAGAGGCAAAATACACAGACCTCTCATTCTAAGAGTTTTCCTACCTTCAATAGCATTGCCAAAGAAGAAAAAGTTTAAAATTCCAGTGGATGATGTCAAAAAAGAGGCACATAGTCACATTATGGTTTGAGAAACAGATATTTTTCTAAGCTTATGAGAATCCTTGTACTAAATATGAACTTTTTTCTGGTGGCTGTAACTAGAATCTTTGCAATGTTGTCTGTCTTATGGTATTGATATTTTGTTTTAAAATATTATGGAGCTTCTCAAATCATTTGCTGTCATTTCTAATTTTATCAGCGAAGTGATGGAAGTGTTTTCAACAATGCTATCAAGCTAATTTTAATCAGCAACAGTCTATTCGCTGATGCTTAGTTTGGGTTCTGCCAGGGCCACTCAGCTGCTGACCTCAGCCTTGATGCAAACATGGATAAATGAGCTGAACTCAAGAAGGGGATGGGAGTGACTGCCCTTGACTTCAATGCAGCATGTGACTGACTAGCGTTGTGGAACCCTAGCAGATCAATGGGAATCAAGGAAAAAAATCTCTATTGGATGGAGTCATTCCTAGCTCAAGGGAAATGCTTTTTGTTGGAGGTCAATCGTTTCAGTCCTAGGACATCACTGTAGGAGTTCTTCAGGGTAATGTCATAGGCCCAACCATCTTCAGCTGCTTCATCAATGATGTTCCTTCCGTGATAAGAGCTGGATCAGCCATATAAACATTGTGGATACAAAAATATATGAAAGTACTTGGATGAGTAAACCTGTCCATCAATTATAAGCCATAATTGGAAACAATTCAGAGTGGGTTTACTAGACTAATACCATGAATGGTTGGATTGACTTATGAGGAAAGGTTGGACAGATTGAGCTTTGTATCCATTGAAGTTTAGAAGAGATGATTTGATAGAAACCTTTGAGATCCTGAGAAGTCTTGACAGGATGGATGTGGAGAGGATGTTTCCTTTTGTCGGAAAATCTTTAACTAAGGGGTCACTCATTTAAGATGGAGATCGATGAGGAGAAATTTTTCCTATTGAGGGCTGAGAGTCTCTGAATCTCTCTTTCTCAAAAGGTGGTGGAAGCAGAATCTTTGGATGTTTTTTAAAGTGGAGCTAAATAGATTCTTGATTAACAAGTGGGATGAAAGGTTATTTGGGGTAGACAGGAATGTGTGACCATGATCTACTTGACTATCAGAGCAGGCACAAGGGGCCAAGCCACCAATTCCTCCTGATTCATATGTTTGTAAGTCAGAAATAAGATGGTATACTCTCCACTTGCCTGGATGAATGTAGCTCCAACAACACTCAAGGATTTCAATATCATGCATAACAAAGCAGCCCACTTAAATTGCACCTAATCATCGCCTTTTAACATTCACTCTTTCCCCCAATGACATACAATGGCAGCAGTCTATCGTCTATAAAATACACTGCAGCAGCTCACCAAGGCTTCTTGGACAGCACCTTCCAAATGCATGATCTCTTCCACTTAGAGCAAGGACAGCAGATGCATGGGATCGCTATCGAATGCAAGTTCCCCCCCAGGCCACATACCAACCTGATTTGGAACAATGTCAGTATTCCTTTACTATTGCTGGAACTCCCTTCCTAACAGCACTGTGGGTGCACCCAAACCTCTAGCAGTTCAAGAAGGCAGTTTACCATCACCTTTCCAAGGGCAATTAAGTCTGAGCAATAAATGTTGTCTAGGCAGCAACACCCATTTCCCATGAAAGAATGCCTAAAAAAAAGTTTCATGTGTCTTGAATTACCTAGATTTTGGAGACCTTGTTACATATCAATAGGACTTTTAAAGAAGCAAATTAAAGAGACTGTTTAATTATTCTGAGGGGAAACACTAGTGAAATCAATAGCTAAGCAGTTTCAAAATCTTTAAAAAACTGCTCAGCAGAGCAGGGTGTACAGAGCTTGACTGACAGTTTTAATAGTTTATTAAAGGATTATCTGTTTCATTTCTGAATTGATGCTTATTGGTTTTTACAACTGAATGACAAACTTGAGGGTATTTAACTTTTTTCAGTGGGTCTGGATTTATGTTCACAATGAATAATTTTGATTGAGTGATGAGTGACAACATTTGAGAGGGAGGAAGTATTAACAGGAAGGCTAGTCATAGCACGAATCAATTCTGCCTCCCAGACTACCTGGGTCCACTACAGTTTGCCTACTGCTACAACAGACTCTCAGCAGATGCCATCTACCTGGCCCAGCACACAACTCTGGGACACCTAGACAACAAGGATACCCATGTAAGACTCCTATTTATTGACTGCAGCTCAGCCTTGAACACCATTATTCCCACAGAACTCATCTCCAAATTCTGTGGCCTGGGCCTCAGCACCTCCCTCTGACTGGATCTTGAACTTCCTAACTCACAGACCACAATCAGTAAGGATAGACAACAACATCTCCTCCACGATCATCCTCAACACCAGTGCCCCACAAGGTTGTGTTCTCAGACCCCTACTATACGCCTTATACACCCATGACTGTGTGGCCAAGTTCCCCTCCAATTCAGTTTTCAAGTTTGCTGACAACATCACCGTAATGTTTTGGATCTCAAACAATGATGAATCAGAACACAGGAATGAGAGAGAGAATCTGGTGAAGCAACAATAATCTCTCCCTCAATGTCAACAAAATGAAGGAGATTGTCATTGACTTCAGGAAGCGTAAAGGAGAACATGCCCCCATCTACATCAAGAGGGACGAAGTAGAAAGGGTTGAAAGCCCACCAACGCCGCTACTTTCTCAGAATACTAAGGAAATTTGCATGTTAGCTACAACTCTCAGCAACTTTTACAGATGCACCATGGAAAGTATTCTGTCTGGTTGTATCACAGCCTGGTATGGCTCCTGCTGTACCCAAGACTGCAAGGAACTACAGAATGTCGTGAATGTAGCCCAATCCATCAACTCTGTCTACACTTCCTGATGCCCCGGCAAAGTAGCCAGCATAATTAAGGACCCCATGCACCCCGAACATTTTCACTTCCACCATCTTCCTTTGAGAAAAAGATACAAAAGTCTGAGGTCACATACCAACTGACTGAAAAACAACTTCTTCCTGGCTACTGTCAGACTTTTGAATGGACTTGCCTTGCATTAAGTTGATCTTTCTCTACATCCTAGCTGTGACTGTAACACTAAATTTCTGCACACTCTCAATTTCCTTCTCTATGAACGGTATGCTTTGTCTGTATAGCGTGCAAGAAACAATGCTTCTCACTACATATGTTAATACATGTGACAATAATAAATCAGATTAATGATCTGGATGTGAATGTAGGAGGTATAATAGGTTTGCAGATGACTCAAAAATTGATAGTGTGATAAATAGTGAGGAGCAAAGCTTTGTGTTACAGGAAGATAGACTGGCCGATTTAGATGCGTAGAACAGTGGAATATGGAATTTAACCCTGAAAAGTGTGAGGTAATGAATTTTGGAAGGACAACAAACCAAGGGAATATATAATGAATGGTCAGACCCTAGGAAATACAGAAGATCAGAGGGATCTTGGTGTGTGTGTCCATATATCTCTGAAGACAGCAGGACAGGTAGATATTGGGTTAAGAAGGCAAAGGGGTATTTTTCATAACCGAGGCATTGACTGACAGTAGGGAGGTTATGATAGAGCTATATAAAATGCTGGTTAAGCCACAGCTGGAATACTGTGACATCTGGTTGCACTAGAGAAGGTGCAAAGAAGATTCACCAGGATGGAGCGTTTCAGCTATCAAGAGGTAGCTGGGGTTCTTTTCCTAGCAGAGAATGCTAAGGGGGGACCTGATTGAGGGACTTGCATAGGAAGGAATTTTCCTCTTAGCAGAGGAGTCAAAAACTAGAGGGCATAGATTCAAGGGGCAGGAGGTTTGTAGGAAATGTGAGCAAAACGTTTTTCACCCAGAGGGTGATGGGAGTTTGGAACTCACTACCTGAAAGGATGATAGTGGTGCGAACTCAAACAAAATGTAAGAAGCATTTAGATGAGCACTTGCAGTCCCAAAGCAAGGCTATAGGCCAAGTGCTAGAAAATGCAATTAGAATAGATAAGTGCTTTAATGGCTGGTGTGAACATGATGGCTGAAGGGTTTCTCTGCGTGCTGTAAAACTGTATGGGTGGAATTTTCCCATCCCATCTGCCATGGGAATCATTGCAAGCGGGACACGAACTATGCAAAGGTCTGTTAACCTCAGATGGGATTTTCCAACCTTGGGGCGAGCGCAGCTGAGAATTCTGCCTAATGACTGTTGTTAGATGTTTAATATTTTCATACCCATTTCAAAGACTGTGCTATTGCTATTACATGGTTCCTGAGCTATGTCCATTGTGGATGTTGGATGAGTAGCAATGAAGATTATTGGAGGGGGACATGAGAGACGTGGGAGGATGGGTGAAAGTTACTGAGTATTAGAATGTGTGAATACCTTGGCTGATGACCCTGATAACTGAGGCGGGCCTTCTAACCTTTCCAGCATGTACGCCCCTCTGATCTTGCCTCAGACCTGTCCATGGTGACAACAGACCCAAACCCTACCTGCCCACATATCTGGGAGATGGAAATATGGGAGAAGATGATGGGTTTGGGGCAAAGTTGAGAATTGCTCTGATTACCCTAAACCCAACTGAAAATTCAACTCCTTGAGTTCGATGGTGGAAGCTGGGAGGCCAGCCCATTCGAATAATGCACCTTGCACCAATTGATAACACCAAAAGTATAGTGCCACTGTTGATACCTTTGAGAAGTTAGTTTTTTTTACATTAACTACACAGTTTAAAAGGAGAAAATGGTTCTAATGATGGTGAAAGTACTAGATTCTAAAAGCCCATTTAAAGTCACAAAATATTATATTGCTCCTGGATGTGCTTAACTGACTTGTCAAGACAATTGGAGGTTTTATTTAAAGTTTGTGTAAGACTGGATTTACTACAGGCTTCTTAATTGTGTGTTTGTTTTCTAAGTGCATTTTTGCAGCATTTCCACTCCCTGAAATTTTAATTTTCCGAAAAAACTCAGGGAAAGGTTCCTGTTTCATTTTTTTTTTGTTTGCAACAATGTTATCTTGCAATGAGCTGTCAAGGTATATAAGCCGGAAAATAAATGCAGTTTAGAAAATACACTTGTTCCCAGGGGTATATATTAACACGCAACTAAGCACATTGACAAACTGGAGTAGCAACGGAAAGGAAATCCATACTGTACAGGGAGTGAGAAACCTTGAACCATAAAAAGCTATTCAAGACTTTTATTGCTGAAGTCTGAATGTATTTTTGCGTCCACGCATTTTTAAAAATCAAATTTGTCAAAATATTCATGTTATTGCTAAGATGTGTAGAAGATGCATCTTATTTAAATAAGATATAGATGATCTATCGAGCTGTGGTAAGTTTTAAAAGCACATGGTCGCGACACTTCGCTGGCCATCACAATGAAATGTCCTTGCCTCTTGACTGCATTGTCGATGTTTCACCATGGTACAACCACAATCGCACAATAAATAAAACGTGGTCAAAATGAATGGTTTGGACCGGTGTAGAAGGGTATTGGTGAAATACTTATGTCAGACATATGTGGCATTTGAGTTATGCTTGTTTTTGTTATGCAGCCTTTTCTCTTTTGTGTGCCTCCCCTACTGAACTCGAACCCGTGCAGAACGTGCAGTGAAATCGTTGTTTGTCCATTCAGTAATGTTCCCTGGTACAAAGCTGGGCTGTTCCCGCCTTTGTGAAAGTACACTACGTGCACGGACGACTGATTCTCATGGCGGTTTCGAGATGTAAATAGTGACTGAAAGCTCTTGCACCGGACGTGGGAAATTATATCTATTACTCAAGCGTAGTTAAAACGATGCTTTGATTCACGACAAAAACGTTATAAACGTGCGTAGTTCTGAAATACAGGATGTTGCGTAATTTTTTAAATAGCCAAATTGTCAGTTCGGGAGAACGTGACAAATTGAAACTTTAATGCAGTTCTTCATGTCGGCAAAAGAGACGGAGCACACGAATTACTTTATACTGGAAAGTAGGAACGACATCTTTTGGAATGTGAGCCCGTTTGAGCTTGAAGCGACTGAACTTTATCCTAGTTGGCACTACCCCAAAACGGGTTTACATCAGATTTTAAAGCACCAAGAATTACCACTGAGTAAGCTCCAATCTCCTAACCCTTGGAGGGTGTTGCCCTTGTAACTGTAATTGTCCCTGTGCCAGCGATTTGTCTCGCTGAAGGAAGGGGAGGGAAGAGGACGGGGTCTTTATTCGTTGTGTCACAGGCTATGGCTCCTATCAGTGGCTGTTTTAGCCAAGACAGCAACCAATCAGGAAGGAAAGCACACAGTACATCCATACTATTAACTTGTTTATGTGGTCGCCGTCCATGGGAATGCTGTGTGCTTCCAATGTCCAGAATTATGACTTCAATGAGTGACCATCTCATTACAGATACTATGAAACTTCAGTGCGAGGTGGAAGTCATCAATCGGATGCTTCCGACCTTCGGTATGAGAAACAGAGGGAGAGGAAACCGAGCTGTTCTGTCTGTGGGGAAACACCACGAAAGAAGCATCAAAAACAACTCTGCCACCGTTCATCTTTTGATCTGTACCTTAAAAGACAAAGCAGGCTGTAAATACAAGGTGAGTTAGTTATACATTGTGGAATAAAATCAATCAAGTGCACTTTGGAAAGTATCCAGTTAATATTTTCACGAAAATCTCTCGGCAGCTGAAAGAAAACATAGAGCAGTTTTTCACCAAATTCGTGGAAGAAGGAAAAGCAACCATCAGGCTAAAAGAACCAGCCGTGGATGTTTGTCTCAGTAAGGTACAGGCTGAATCTTTTATAATTTTATTTAAACTTTTAATTCAAACATGTTACGTTGGAATACATGTCAAATGAAGGTGATTCTTTGACCAGTTAGTAACAGTAGTAAATGTTGAAGACTGAAGAGCTTCTCCAGCTCAAATCAGCAAGACCAAAGTCATCCTGTTTGATTGCCAATAAAAAGTTAGCACTAGTAAGCACTGATTCCTATCTCCCATCCCAAGTTGTTTTTTTTTTACAGATCGAACCCACAGGTTCCATTATGAGTGACCTGATCTGAGGTTCACACCCTGGCTTTGATGTATCACCAGGGATACTTGCTTCAAACCTGTAATACCCTCTTTTGGGTGCCCCTACCTCATGGCCACAGTGCAGATAAAAATTTTAGCTATTATCACCTTATCAGTAGCCTTCTCATTTCTACTGTACAGATATGTCAACAGATCTAAAATTCTGCATCCTTTCCTGCAGAAAGTCCCACATACTTTTTCCACTCTCGTCCCTATTGCCTTGTGTATTAATTATAAAATCTGGTATCCAAATGCCTCCAGGATCTTGCTCCAATGTACTACCATAACTACCTTCATTTTGGTTCCTAGCTCTCACACTTCATTCTTTGTATCTTTGAATTTTCACTTTCTGTGCTGCAATCGGTAGTCGAGTCTTCAAGCACTCTGGAATTATTCTCCTAAACCTTTGCTTCTCTACCTTTCCCACATTCCAAAACTTTCTGCAACTTCTGTTTTCTATCATGTATGTTTCTGGTGTATGAGAAATCATCATAGAATCCTTACAGTGCAGAACGAGGCCATTTGGCTCATTGAGCCTGCACTGATCGCAATCCCACCTGCGCCCTATCACCATAACCCCACTTATTTACCCGACACTAAGGGACTATTTACCATGCCGATCAACCTAAACCACACATCTTTGGAGTGCAGGAGGAAACTGGAGCACCTGGAGGAAATCCATGCAGACGTGGGGAGAATGTGCGAACTCCACATAGACAGTTACCCAAGGCCAGAATTGAACCAGGGTCCCTGGCTCTGTGAGGCATCAATGCCAACCACTGTGCCACCCTGCTGCTGAGGAAAATGCTATGTAAATGCCATGGTTTGGGTAGCAGCTCTCTTGTCTCTGAGTCAGGTCAAGATTCAAGTCCAAAACCAGAATCTTTAGCATGTAATCCAGACTGACACTTAAGTGCATTACTGAGGGACTATTGCACTGTTGGTGCTGTCACTCATATGAGCTATTAAGCAAGGGCCTGTCTGCAGTGTCGGGTAGATATAAAAAAAATCCCACAGTACTATTTTAAGAAGAACAGGACAGACCTGGTCTATGTTTATCCCTCAACCGCCATCACAGGAATTCATGATCTGTTTCTTAATTTATTGCTTTTTATGGAATTTTGCTATATGTGATTTGGCTGTTGTTTCCTTACGATAAACCTGACTATACTGTGAAAGCACTGTTTTTTTTTAAAAGTACTGTTTAAAAGTTGCAGATTTTGACCATTTCTAATTCTCTTGTGTGATTCTAGAAAATGCAAAATTTTTAAGCAAGTTTATTCAACTGTGTTACTTTTGTACCTTTAAACTTTGAAGTACAGACTCCTACCTTAAATTAGAGCAATGTAATATGTACAATCCTTTATTTTGGTGTCTACTTCATTTAATCCTCCAAGATTTGAA
The DNA here is from genome assembly GCF_965287045.1 of Carcharhinus amblyrhynchos. Lineage (NCBI taxonomy): Eukaryota > Metazoa > Chordata > Chondrichthyes > Carcharhiniformes > Carcharhinidae > Carcharhinus > Carcharhinus amblyrhynchos. Next base: position 27,906,996 of record NC_137337.1, read on the forward strand.
TCCACTTCAATATAAACTAGGTATTAATCGCATTGCCAGATCCATTTTTGTTTGTAGTATATAGCTACTTGAATAAGAATTGTTACTAGTCAGTGGGGAGGGGTGGGGGGAGAATCAATTGTAATCTTTTGATACATGGGCACCCGTTAGTGTTCCAGAATGTGTATGTACCTGATCCAATACGTTTCTTGCAAAGATAACCAAAGCCTAGGTATTTAAGAGTAAAGGAGTCTTACTGCACTTTTATATAACATTGGTGAGATTACACCTGAAGTACTGCGTACAGTTCTGTTCTCCTTACCTAAAGTAGGATATGCTTGCCTTTTTGGGAATGAGACAAAGGACACTTGGGATTGGGTGATTGTTTTATGAGGAGGGATTAAGTAGACTACGGCTATATATTCTGGAGTTTAGAAATAGGGGAAATTACCACATTGAAATACATTCAATTCAGAAGGACTTGACAGAGCAGTTGATTCCCCCTGGCTGGGAAGCCACTGTCTCAGAGTAAGGTGTTAGCTATTTAAAGTGAAATATGGAGAAATTTCTTCATGTAAACGTTTGTGAAGCTTTGGAATTATTGATCATAGATAGCTGTGGATACTCAGTTGATGAGTATATTCAAGACCAAGGTCAATACATTAAATGCTGAAGAAATCAAAGGATGTGAGGATAATATGGTGAGCTGTACCTGAGGTAAAAGATCCTCCGTGCATTTATTTAATTGTGAAGTAGGCGTAAGGGGCTGAATGGTCGATTCCTGCACCTATTTCTTATCTTCTAAATGGAAGAAAAATGGGCAAGACAGGATGTTGAAGCAGTTCCTGATAGCTGAAATGTGATATTAGCAGATGCCTGGGAGAATATCATTGTCCAATAAGAATGTCCTGAAAGACAGGGTGTAGATCAAAGGTGAAGGGAGATTTAAAATTAGATGGTGTAGAAAGAAACTGGACATGCTTTATAAATGAGAAATAATAGTCAAAAAACGAATTGTATTGTACCTATGACTGTTTTCTTGCAATATTTAAACTAGATTTTTTTTTGATAGATGTGTCCACAGCAGCAAAGTACTCTATGCTAACTGGAGATTCAAAATTTTTGAATTGATGATGCCATTTTATTACAATGCCACTTATTTTAAAATTTTCCTCCAGCCCTAACAGAAATATATATTACAATTTAAATGTTTACTGCCCACTTTTTATTGAAAAGAGTCAATTAACACTACACTCCAAAATCATTATGCTGTGGGAGGGTCACTTCTTGATCCAGACTTACTGTTAGAAGTAACAGCAAGGCTAACACTGCCATTGTTGAAGAATAAGTTGGACAGCAACTTCCTGTGCTATAATGTAGTTTATGCACAAACAATATAAATATGTACATAAATCTATTGATGCCCGCAATAAAGCTGCAAGTACAAATTTTCAATAATGGCCCCACATTGAAATAGTCAGCATAAAACTGCAAGTAGATCCTTTTGAATGTTGGTAAAACAACCAAATCACCCCATTCTCTCCTTGTATGACTCTATCACCACCAAACGGAAATTGGAAGCATCTAGAATGGTCAACAGCTGCCCACAATGGGAACTGCATTGAATCACAAACTGATATTCTCAATTGTGTTTAAACCTTTTGCAATCTCAAAAGCAGCCCTTTCAAAACAAAGACATGCATCCTTCCTCTGGAAACTACTTTTTCTTTCTCTGGTTTAAATACAATTCTATTTCCATCATGCTTATAACAGTTGGCCATTTCAATGAACTGGTGCCGGATGAAAGAGGCTTGGGAGCAAGACCATTGCTAATTCTGAGGTGGAGGATGAAAATTGTACCATCCAATTTTAGTTGGCTAAGAGCAAGTGTTTGACAAAGTATGACTACCAATAATGTGCAGGGATCTTGTAAAATTTGATTTGTTTCAGGGAATGTGGAAGAGTGACATTTAGACTTAATCTTGTAGCATATACTAAGGAGATAATATGCTGCTGTACGTGCAACTGGCACCTCCTTCAAAATTGGCCTTTTAGTTGCTTTCCTTTTTGGATGCCAATGCACTTGCTCTTACTACATATGAACATATGAGTTAGAAGCAAAAATAGGAATCTTGTCCTTTCAAGCCTGCTCCACCATTCAACAAGATCTGACTATAACCTCCTGCCTACCACCTTTTGCCTTCTTTATCATGAACCTATTTACCTATGCAATGAAATCATTCAAAGAACCTGTTTCATTTGCCTTTTGAGGAAGAGAGTTCCAAAAACTTACTACTCTGAGAGAAAAAAATTCTTCTCATCTCTGTCTTAAATAGGTGATCCCCTTATTTTTAAATCATTATTCCCTATTTCTAGATCATCCTACAAAAGGAAACTGTTACTGGTGCATTCCTGTTATTTAGCAGTAGGAGGAACTACTGGGATTTGTCTTGTAGAGATGATCATGTATGCTATCTTGGATTGCTACAGGTGACATTTCCATTGCTATATTTTCCGTTTATACAATATTGTCAGTTGCCCTGGATACAGAGGGTTTAAACTGTTGAATAATATTATCTGCTGTAATTTGAACAGTTGCTAAAACCACACTCTTTGTTGAATTGCTCTTCTAACTAGTTTGTTGAATTATGATCCTGTATTCTGGTCAGTGTACTCAGCAGAGATGAAACATGTCCATTTGGTTATATTCATATATTATATCCATCTCATTAGCACCACATCCACCGCTCTCAATATTTTGCTTCGTGTACTCAATAGGATGCTTATCTTGGAAAATATGCACTTCAATTTTACATTAAAACATGACATCTATGCTTGAGGGGCATTTGGGAAGGCCAGCTTCTTAAGCAACTGACAGTAGAAGTGGCTTTAAACACCTACCAGTTGATAAGTACAACTGTATTCATCTTCTCTCCAAAATACCCCAGTTGCAAATGTTGATGACTCTAACTTCTGTTTTCTGGTTGCCTGTCAGTATGGAGATGATTCAATATATTGCAAAAATATAAAGACAAAAATTGTTGGACTTATACTGAAGAAGGCTGTCCAAAAAACCCTTCAAGGCAAATATTTTCTCAAGCTATTTAGAGTGTTTCACAATCAAGGAAATTGTACTTTCACAGCTGTCCTTTACCTGGCAGTCCCATGTCCTTGTGCTGTGAATCCTGTATGATACCAAATTAAGTTTTAAAATAATGCAGCAGGGAAAAGGAAAAACAGTGAAACAGACAGGAAAGCTAAGGGGGCAAGGAGTATGAGAAAAAGATAAACAATTAAAGATAAAGGTATTTGAAAAGGAAAATAAGATCAATACTACAAATGGAACTAACCCAGATAAACTTAAAAGTAAAATTGGCAAGTAAGATTGCACACACATGCTAAAAAATGTTTAACAGGACATGATTAGAGTACAGATCAGACATTCCACAAGAAGTGATATCTATTAATATGATAGATATTCTGCCACACTAATATGGTATGACAGCAATTTAGAAAAGTATTCAAAATAGTAGCTGGGATTTCTGAATTTTGAAAAGTTTAGCTGTAATATAGTTAAATTTACTTTTAGAATTTCCTTTTGTTTGGACTTTTTTTCAATCTGTGGAATATGACTTTAAAATTAGTTATCTAGGGCATGAAAGTGGTACACTCAATAGTTAAATGGAATTTTTTGAGGCAAGTGTTTTGTTGACTACCTCACACCATATCTGGTGTTTATCTTTGGAAGTTTATCTTCTTTAGTCACCATGTGCCTCGATCTTCTGTTAGTGCATACTTGGTGTTGGCATAAAGCCTAGACTTCTTAGTAATTGGCAGCAAATTCAACATCTCTGAATACCTCTGATATTTGCCAAAATGTAAGCAATGCATTGTCTGGCATTGTTAATTTAACATTTTAATGTCAAGTTAAGTTTAGCTTAGATTTGTCTTCTGTGGCGAGTTTTTAGTTAGCTTCACGTGAAATAGATAGTCAAATTGATTATTTATGGGTAGATCTTTTTAGTTGAGGAGCTGCCTTTTTTTTAATTCCCAGTCCTCCTCTTTGCAGGTTTGGTTATTGCATTTACATTCAAAGCTCTGCAAAATCATTTTACATTCCAGTGCAATAACCTATCACTGCTGAATTGGCCTGGTCAAGTACTTTAAGAAAACAATCTTGGAATCAAAGCAATGGCATGAAATGTAAATTGTGCAAATTTTTATTAACTACATTATTACCCTTTGTATATCTTCAAAATGGGAAAACAATTTGAAAACAGAATGAACCAGGTATTTGTGCCAAGACTTGTTTTTACAGCAACATTTCTACCTAATTGTATCACAGACTATAATCAATTGAACATGTACTTCTTGCCTGGTTGAAATTCAATCATGTTTGACATATTCTTATTTGACCTATAAAAATTTGTTCAGTAGGTTAACTCCATATAGTTTGTGCAACCATTTCTGTAGATTAAAGAATTGTCTTGAATCCCAGTTAGTCTTTGCAAAATCAAAAATTGTAGTGTGACCACAGTGTCTACATAGAACCTTTAGAATCCTACAATGCCGAAGGCGGCCATTTGGTCATTGGCTGTCTGGCAGAGCATCTTACCCAGGCTCTATTTCCATAACCCCATTTATTTATCCCATTAATCCCCCTAACTTACACAACATGGCGCACTAAGGAGCAATTTAGCCTGACCGTTAAATCTAATGTGTGCACTTTTTTTGACATGGCACCAACAAATCTGAAAATAAATCAGTTTCACACCTGTGCTACATGAATTTATAAAGCCTACAAGTTAACCTGAATTGACAATACATGTGTTGCATTCATGAGAATTTCAAACTTATTGATGATTTCACACTCAACAGATTGTTGCATTTATGTAGAACAATATCCAATTTCATAGGACTTCACACAATCAGTATTTTGAAGTGTAGTGAATGTTTATATCGGCAAATAAGACCGCTATTTTACATACACAGGAAATCATAAACAGCGAGATGAATAATCAGTTACTTGTAGTTAGTTGTGATTTTTTTTTTATTATTCATTCATGGGATAGTCCATCTCTAATTGTCCTTGAGATAGAAGTGAACCTACATTTCCAGTCCGTGGAGTATAGTCCCATGATGCTTTTAGTAAAGAGATTCAGGATTTTTGACCCATTGATTGTGAAGGATCAGTAATATATTTATAACTAATAGTTCATGACTTGGAAGAGAAATTGGCGCTATTCTCGTGCACTGTAATCCTCCTCCTCCTAGGTGGTAGAGGTTGCAGGTTTGGGAAGTGAAGTCCTGGCAAGTATACATTGCAGCCATAAATGGTGAGGGAGTAATATTTATAACATTAGTGGAATGCTGACCAAGTATGCTGCTTTGTACTTGTGGTATCAAGCTGTTTGAGTGTTGTTGAAGCTGCACTCATGGACAATTTCATCACACTCCTGATTTGTGTCTTGTAGGTGACGCAAAAGCTTCTAGGAACGAAGAAATGAGTCACTTGTTGCAAAATGCCCACTCTGTTAACTAACCCCAGTATTTATGTGGCTGGGTCAGTTAAATTTCAGGTTGATGATGAAGGACAAATGTTGATTTTTTTTAACACCATGAAAGCCTACAGTCAGATTATTTTTCTCGTGTCCATCTGAACTTCTACAATAGGTTAATGAGATTTTGATTTAATGTTTCCTCAAAGAGTGGTACTCCAACAATGTCACACTCCTTCCATATACCACAGAACTGTCAGCACAGATTATTTACTTTAGTACCTGGAGTACAATCTGAATAAGAAGTCTCACAATACCAGGATAAAGTCCTACAGGTTTATTTGGTAGCAAAAGTTACTAGCTTTCGAAGTGCTTGCTGCCCCTTCGTCGGGTGAGTGGGAGTTCTGTTCACAAACGGGGCATATAAAGACACAAACTCAATTTACAAAATGATTGAAATGCGAATCTTTATAGGGAATCAAGTCTTAAAGGTACAGACAATGTGAGTGGAGAGAGCATTAAGCACAGGTTAAAGAGATGTGTATTGTCTCCAGACAGGACAGTTAGTGAGATTTTGCAAGTCCAGGCAAGTTGTGGGGGTTGCGGATAGTGTGACATGAATCCAAAATCCCGGTTGAGGTTGTCCTCGTGTGCGGAACTTGGCTATCAGTCTCTGCTCAGCGACTCTGCACTGTCATGTGTCATGAAGGCTGCCTTGGAGAACGCATATCCGAAGATCAGAGGCTGAATGCCTGGTTACAGCCTTCACGACACACGACAGCGCAGAGTCACTGAGCAGAGACTGATAGCCAAGTTCCGCACACATGAGGACAACCTCAACCGGGATTTTGGATACACGTCACACTATCTGCAACCCCCACAACTTGCCTGGACTTGCAAAATCTCACTAACTGTCCTGTCTGGAGACAATACACATCTCTTTAACCTGTCCACTCACATTGTCTGTACCTTTAAGACTTGATTCCCTATAAAGATTCGCATTCCAATCATTATTTTGTAAATTGAGTTTGTGTCTTTATATGCCCTGTTTGTGAATCGAGCTCCCACTCACCTGACAAAGGGGCAGCAAACACTCCGAAAGCTAGTAGCTTTTGCTACCAAATAAACCTGTTGGACTTTAACCTGGTGTTGTGAGACTTCTTACTGTGTTTACTCCAGTTCAACGCCGGCATCTCCACATATGAGTACAGTCTGGACCCAGACCACCTCAATTCACAGGGAAGGGAAAGAAACAATTGCATTGATATTATACCTTTCATGAACACAAGTCATCCCAAAGCAAGATGGCGCCGAAGATTGGTAACCTCTTGCCAGCTGTTGCCTGATACCCCCTAATTCTATATTTTACTCTCATTCCACACTTTTAAAACTCTACTCCAACTCTTGTATCTTACATTAAGTTGATTTTTCTCTACACCCTAGCTATGACTGCGAATCTACATTCTGCACCCTTTCCTTTCCTTCTGTATGAACAGGGTATGCTTTGCCTGAATAGTGCACAAGAAACAATACTTTTCACTGTATACCAATACATGTGACAACAATAAATCAGATTTTTAAAAAAGCTAATGAAATACTTTTGAAGTACAGCCTCCGTTGATATGTAGGAAAACCAGCAGTCAATTTTCAGAGCAAGCTCCCACAATCAAAAATGTGATAATAAACAGATAATCTGTTTTTGTGATTTTTTTTTAATGGAGGGATAAATATTGGTTAGGATTTTCAAAAAAAATGCCAAAAGATGTTTTGCATTGACCCAAGGGGGCAAGCTGGAGCCTTGATTTAACTTGTCGTCTGAAAGATGGCATCTTCATTGGTACTCCTTAAGTACTGCACAGGAGCTTCAGCCTTGAGTTTTATGATCATGTCCTAAAGTGGGACTTGAACCCACAGTCTTCTGACTCCTGAAGTGAGAGTACTACTGCCTGAGCCACAGCTGAAAAGAACACTGCAAACTAACATCAGAGTTCACCTGGAGAATAAAGCATTGCGGTGTTTTTCAAAAGTGGGGGTTGTGACGTGTGGATAGGTCACAGGATGTTGAAAAATGGGTCGCCAAACATAATCCCCAAAGATCGCCTGACCTTTTTTCCATTTTCTCTTTGGGTAAATTCTTGCTGCAGTACAGTGTATGACCACATGAGGCAAGAGTAAACGCCCCGTTCATGCACTTGGTGTCGATTCACTTGGCCCTTAATTGCTTTTCCTTTCTAATAAGCGGATTGTAGAAATGGATCAATTTGTAATTCGAAAGAGAGGGCCAGAGGTACCAACAGCTGATAAACCTACTGGCTAGGATCTTGCATCTGAACGCTAGCTGCTCTGCTAAGCCAACAACAGGACAGAACAGTACTAATGTTAGCAATGAACAGAGGAACCATTTGGTAAAAGTGGGTCATCGAAAAAAAGTTTGAGAAACATTTTTGGGTACATAGGCAGATGAAAACAATGTTAAGTGGATTAATTCTCTAATTAAAATATGCAGTAGAATGTTGCATAAATATGTTGAGTGTTTATCTGCTAATATTGCTAATAATCATTTCTAATCTTGTCTTTTTTTTAAAAACTGAATTATTGGAATTACTTCTGTGTTAGAAGACGGCTGGTGGTTTTAAACTTGTATCATTTGCCAATTTCTAACTTCAGCTATAAGGAATTCACTAATTGATGAAATAATCCATCAAGATTCATAGCATAGTCCATGATTGGGATGAAAAGTGTTTTGTTTTCATGTCTCTTTATGCTTCACATTAATTATTGTCTGCTTTCACTCATATGTAATAGTTCAAAACTGGATCGTTGAACAGAATTGAACAAGACTAGTTAGTTTCACTTGAAAATATTTGAAACAAAAACCCTTCCCACCAGGAAAGGCCAAATTAATCGTGGATAAAATGTATATAAATCATTAATGGGATGCTAAGTTGGAGCCTTAACTGGGGATAAATCAGTTGATGGGCCCAAATTGTAAATATCCATTTATTGGAGAGTGCTGAAGAAGCAGAAATGCCAATCTTTTGGTGAGATTAAACTTTTTTTCTGATCCAGTTCAGTGGATATCGTAAACTTATAAAATGATGCAACACAGAAGGAGGCCATTTGGCCTGTTGTGCCTGTGCCAGCTCTTTAAAGACCTATCCAATTAGTGCAACTCCCCACTCTTCTCACACTTTTTTCTTCAAGTATTTATCCAATTCCCTTTTTAAAATAATTGAATCTGCTTCCACCACCCTTTTTCAGGTGGTGCATTCCAGATCATCAAACTCACCACACAGTGTATAGTCTCATAAAAGTTGACCCTGTGAAATATGGTTTAAAAGAACAAAGTTTTTCGTATACCTAGTGTAAAAATCCATCTTAGTTTTTCAGGAGTCAGTCTGCATTGTGATTATTAAATCCCTTAATTACACTAACTACATTAATTTGGAGGTAGACATGGAGCAGTTTTAGATTTTTCCTTTGCCAATTCTATCGGCATTCTCCCAGCCAATAGACAATACTAATGTGTGTCACAATGTCTTTGAGAAAGAATAACAAATTTGCAGATCTATTTTAAAATGATAGTTCTAGCATTCACCAAGAAGACATATAATTGTGCAGCAGCAAGAGAGTTTATTACTTTGGAGGAAATAATTTGCGATTGGAAAAAGATATCCAGTAAATTAGAAAAAGCTGCCTGAAGATTAAATGCAGGAGTCGCATGGAGTAAAATGGAAAGACAACTTATTACCTAAATGGAGTAAGAGTTCAGGAATTTAAAAGTTTTAAAAAAGTTTTTTTTAATTAGTGTCACGTGTAGGCTTATATTAACACTGCAATGAAGTTACTGTGAAAATTCCCTAATAACCACAGTCCGGCACCTGTTTGGGTATGCTAAGGGAGAATTTAGCATGGCCAATGCATCTAACCACTAGGGGAGGAAACCAGAGCACCCAGAGAAAACCCACATAGGTATGGAGAGAACATACAGACTCCGCCAGAAATCAAACTCAGGTCCCTGGCGCTGTGAGGCAGTCTGCCCACTTTGGTGCAAAGAGATCTGAGTGTCCTCATGGAAGAGTCACAGAAACCTGGTATGCAGGGCTGCACAGTGGTTAACACTGCTGCCTCTCAGCTTCAGGGACCCAGGTTCAATTCTGGCCTTGGGTGACTGTGTGAAATTTGCGTATTCTTCCCGTGTCTGTGTGGGTTTCCTCCAAGTGCCCAGTTTCTTCCTACAGTCCAAAGATGTGCAAGTTAGGTGGATTGGCCATGGTAAATTGCCCTTTAATGTCCCAGGATGTGTAGGTTAGACAGATTAGCCATGGTAAATGTGTAGGGCAATGGGAAAGGGCTGGGGTGACGACCTGAATAAGCCACTCTGTCAGAGGGTCGGTGCAGACTCAGTGGGCTAAATGACCCCTTCTGGACTCTAGGGATTCTATGATTCTGTAAAAGCAAATGGAATTTTGGCATTTGTACCGAAAGAAATAGAGTAAAAAAGTAAGGAAGTGTTGCTGCAACTGTACAAGGCATTGGCGAACTGTGACATTAGAAGCAGTTCAGGGAAGGTTCACTGGATTGATTCCAGAGATGAAAGATTTGTTTTATGAAGAGAGATTGAGCAGTTTAGACCTGTACTTTCTACCTCTTAGAAAACAGATCTAATTGAGGCATATAAGGTGATAAAAGGTATTGACAAGATAGATTAAAGCAGACGCTTCCTCTTGTGGAGCAATCTAGAATAAGAAGTCATAGTTTTAGGATAAGGGGTAGCAGATTTAAGACAGATGAGAAAAAATTAATTCTCTGAGGGTCGCAAGTCTGTGCAATTCACTACCCTAGAATGCGGTGGATGCTGGAACATTGAGTAAATTTAAGGAGGGGTAGGCAGATTTTTAATTAGTAATGGATTGTGGGGTTATGGAGAGTGGGCAGGAAGGTGGAGTTGAGGCTGAAATTAGATCAGCCATGATCGTACTGAATCGGAGCAGGCTTGAGGGGTTGAATTGCCTACTCCTGGTTCTTGCGTTCTTTATGTTTCATCTTTAAGTTCAGGATTAGCACCCCATCCACCCCCTTAAACATTCATTGTCTCCACCACTAACATGGTGGCAACAACGTGTATCATTACAAGATGGGTACCATTCCTTTGTAAGCAACTTACAAAGGCTCCTTCAACGGCGACTTTAAACTTGCAATCTGTGCCATGTAGAAGAAGGGCACCAGATGCATGGGAAAATTGCCACCTGCAAGTTCCTCTCGAAGCTACACGTCGTATTGATTTGAAACTGTATCACCATTCTTTCACTGGCTCAAAATTCTGAAACTCCCTCCCTCGCAGCACTATGGGCGTACCCACACCAAATGGACTGTAGTGGTTCAAGAAGGCAGCCAACTATCACCACCTCAAGGACAATTGGAGATGGGCAATAAATGTTGGCCTAGTCAATGGCACGCACATCCATAAACAAAATTTAAAAATGGGATCTATGTATGACTATAGATGTGTGCAATGTAAAACGATGGAAATCCGCTTTGAATGTGAATTCATTTTTGTGTTGTTGATGCAGAAAACCTTGTGTACGGAAAATGTGATTAATAAGAACCTTTGAAAAAGGCAGGTGCAAATGTTCAATAAACCGCCACTGGACCCTGGAAGAGGAGGCAAAAAACAAGCAATGTTCTTATTCATGATTTCTACATAACAGTTAAATGTATGGTCAAGATTAGGAATAGACTATGCTGTATCCTGCAGTCAAATGGCCTTTTTAAACTCCTCTATAGAGAATGGCCATGGGAAGATTAACTGCAATCATTGAACCATGCCACAACATGAATTATTATCTTCATGAGAAGAATTAGGAAAATTCAGTGGAATAGTACTTGGGTTATAAAGTTCAAATATTAGTTATTGCTGTAGAGATGCAACTCAGAAAATAAAGGCCAAGCGTTTCTTTACTACTAATTTCTATTATTATTGCAGTGCATTATTTGTCTTGAAGCATCTCAATAATCATTTCAAAAGACTGGTCACAAATAAACTACTTACTTATAATCTTATTACAGTTTGAATACTACTGTGCCATAGGCTAAACTCAGCTTTTGTTTCAACACATGTTTAACTGAATAAATACCTACCACATTGCAGTAGTGCTTAACGTAGACTTAAAGCAGGATAAATACAAAACAGATAACCAATAATTCTTAGACAGTATGAATGTAAAGGTCAGTTACAGTTTAATTGTTTTCATGCAAGTCTACAGAAAACCTGGTCTCGTCTTATTGCTATTATTAGCTTTTCGTTATGTGTTATATGATTCTAATGAGAAAAGATTGAAATGTACTACTGTGGCTAACACTCTTACAGAAGCTCATTTTTACAAAAGGTACATTCTAACGAAAAATGTTTTAAAGTTTGATCTTGGCTTCAATTACTAATAATGAGAAAGACCAACTTATCAGCAATCTTACAGTAAGAGCATATTGTATCTTCAGGAATCTGGTACAGCACAGTTTAATGTGTAAAATTGAAATGCTGAAAAAAAAAATTGAAGGTAACATTTAATGTAATGTAAACCATTAACAATTGAAATATATTTTCTGTTAACAGGCAGATGTCAATAATTTGAAGAACTTCCTTTCCACTTTAAGGCTGGCTCACCGAGGTAGTGAAATAGAGACTATATCGTTGTCCACTCTGGCTCCAGTTAAGACCACTGAAGTTGAAAAGCCAAAAGCCAAAATGGTAATCACATCTAGAAAGGATTATCCTCTCACCACAAACTTCCCTTATTCTCTAGAATTTCTTCAGGTGTCCTACTGTAAACTAGCACGTGTGGATATGCGTATGCTTTGCCTTCGAAAACTGCGGAAGCTAGATCTTAGCAATAACCATATACGCAAACTTCCAGCTACCATCGGAGATCTCGCTTGTCTGTCTGAGCTTGTTTTGCACAATAACCACTTGGAGACATTCAGTGTTACGTTGTGTAGCTCCACTTTGCAGAAATCTCTGCAATTTTTAGATTTGAGCCACAACAGATTGCGTGCTCTGCCTGTTCAGTTCTGTCAACTACAAGAGCTCATTCATCTAAAGCTTGATGACAACGAGTTACTCCAGCTTCCTTACAGGATTGGGCGGCTAACTAAACTTCGCTTCCTCACGGCAGCACGCAACAAATTGCCTTATCTTCCATGTGATTTCCAGAAGTTGTGCCTTGAGAATGTGGATCTATTTGGAAATCTTTTTGAACAACCTAATCCATTGGCTCCAACAATTCAACTGCAGATTCCAATGACCCTATTAGAGATGGCAGCAAGAGCAACAGTAAATTACAGGTAAGGCATTTTAACAAAACAAGTAGATGCAGCTTTTAATAATGGCTTATCCCATTCGCTGAGCAGCAGCTTCACTTTGACCACATTAAAAATATGTTTCCCTTTAAATTCAGCCAAGTATTGGATTGTTATACAAGGATTATTTGTATTGCAGCACAGAAGAAGAACATCAAACAACAGATATGAAGCAGTGTGACTTCAGCTGTTCACTGCTGTAGAATTGCAACTGAATGATTCACAGAGTTCTGTTACTTCTCTGCCAACTACAGTGTTGATTCTAAACACAAATTTACTTTGAGGTTATTTCTAGCTATCACTTTAAAGCAAAAAAAAACACCAGAAAACTCTTGACTGTAAGAGGTGCTCGATGAATAAAAATTAATAGAACATTTTACTTAAAATCCAAAGCAAAACGTATTATCACATTTTTAACGTCCCTCTGGATTGGAAGAATAACCTCCCCTACTATTCTGTCATAGAATCCTTCAGTGCAGAAGGAGGCCGTTTAGCCCATCGAGCCCGCACCGACCACAATTTTCCCCAGGCTGTATCCCCATAACCCCATGCATTTATTTTAGCTGTCCCCCTGACACCTAAAGAGGAATTTGGCATGGCCAATCCACCAAACCTTGCATGTCTTTGAACTGTGGGAGGAAACCGGAGCACTTGAAGGAAACCCACACAGACATGGGGCGAATGTGCAAACTTCACACAGACTGTGACCCAAGCTGGGAATTGAACTTGGTTCCTGGTGCTGTGAGGCAGCTGTGCTAACCACTGTGCCACCCCAAATATCTCCCACAATATTCTTCACCCAGCAGACAGTTTCATATTTTGGGTCGGATGTTAGCAGTATTACCGACCAGACAGCAATTGTCAGCAGGTTATTTGACCTTGGACTCTGGGATAGATCAGAGCTGGTCTAGTCTCAGGATCGCTGGGCAACAATGAAGATTTGAAAAATCTGGTTAATTTTCATAGCCTCTGACAGCCCACACGAACCATCAACCACAGCCTGAGGAATCCAAAGCAAATTATCTGCAATGCCACCACAGCTAAAAGCAGGAGTAGGTCATTTGGCCCTTTGAGCCTGTTCCGCCATTGATTTTGATCATGGCTGATCATCAAATTCACCACCATATCTCTTGATCACTTTAGCCTCGATAGCTATATCTAATTTCATCAGATAATGTTTTGGTCTCAACTGCATTCTGTGGTAATGAATTCCATACATTCACCACCCCGTGGGTGAGAACTTAGCAAAGCCTACTGCAGCTCCCAGAATCAGGAATTTAGTAGATTCTGCCAAACTGAAGGTACTCTGTTTACATTGAAAGTTGTTGGTTTCTCCCAAGCCCAAGATGAATGTTGTGCATTTGATATGAGGGTGGATAGTTTGAGTATTAGGGAAAGCTTGGGTTCAGACCTAAGAAGCTGATATACCAATAGTACAGATTCTGAGCTGCCTTAGGGTTTTTTTAAGCAAAATCCTTCAGAATGCACAATCTGCTTCTTTGGTAGTTTGCTAAACCTGGAGCACTCAACATTCTGTTACGTAAACATATAACAATATGTGGAAACTGAGAGTTTGTATTCAACTTTCTTCACTACATTTTGAATTATACCCATCAGCAAAATTACCTGGGATGGAGTTGTTACATGTATTGCATTTGAGATTCGCTCCTTTTATATCTTGTTCTTTAGCTATTGATGTATTTTTTAACTAACTAGATTTTCTTTTCTTATAAAGAATTGCTTATGGACCACATATGCTTCCAGCTCACCTATGTCAAGATCTGGATTTGACTAAAACCTGCCTTTGCAGAAGACCTTGCTTGAACTCTTTCATTCAAGTGGTTGTAAATCTGAACTTACACCAAGTCTCCCATACTGTAGTTCTTGTGGACAACATGGGTGGCACTGAGGCCCCAGTTCTCTGTTACTTCTGTTCGTTAACCTGCTACTCTGAGTTCCTTGACAAATATCAACAACGCAACAGATGATCAGTGTGAAATATTGTAGGTAAATGATAGGTTGCAGTATATTTCCAAGACGCTTTAATTTTAAGAACTTGTATTAGTGAGATATGAGCAAAATCCTCATGAATGTACTTGATGGTATTCAGCCATCAGATCCAGCCTTGGTGCATATTCCTATGGTGACTGAAGTTGAAGAAAATGTCCATTTTAAGAACACTACAAACTATCTAAACTCCAAATCGGTGACTGGGACTGAACTTTTAACTTTAAGGTTCATGTCTTGAGTTGAAATGATTTTCAGCAGTTTGGGTGCTATATTTTGGAATCTTGCATTAAGCCTGTTTTCATAGAAAAAGTTTAGTATTTGAGGCTGTTTACAATCCTTTTTTAAAGAATTAAATTTGATGTGGACCATGAAATTGTGTAAAAGTTAAGTTATGCTTAACTATAGTTTATAAAAAGGAACATAACAGTATTCAGTGTATATAGATCACTGGCTGGATCATTTTCCTACAGCAGTATTTAAGCTTGAAGATTACAGTTGTCTTTTTTATTGATGACACTGTAATATATAAGGAATTTGTTCCAGTGTATTTAGTATTGTCATTTATATTTAATAAAAATTAACTTAATTCTGTGTTGGCTCCACTAAAATTACACCAGACGGACCAATATTAAGACTGGTTATAATGTGAAGCATCCTTGGGATTTTTAATTCTTTGTACAATTTTGTATTTCACATGTTTTATCATAAGTGATTTTCTATAAAGGGAAAATGTGTTGCGTCTTGCAATTTAGATGTGTTAACAATTTAGTCAATGGCAATAGTAGATCTAGTTTCAAGATGCCAAATATCTGCACTTTCCAGTTTCAGCAGCACCTTTTCATGTGAAGATATGTGAATCCGTACTTCTCAACATTTAACCAGTTTCATTGCCAACACTGTACAACGTCTAATTGTGAGGTCTTAACCACAAGTTATATATTTGGAGCTTTACTTCCTGTCGGAAACATCACATTTTTCATAAATAACATTTGGCACACAGAACTGTGTATCCATTTTTCAGTACATGTTCATTGTCTGCATCCAGCAATGCTTGGTTTTACCAATTTTATTCACTGATTTGTTAATCTCCTAAAACACTGCAGAATAAAATCCAAGTGTAATAGCAGGTGAAGTGTGTGTGTGTGTGTGTTAGTTAGTTGGGGGTGTGTGTGTGTGTGTGTGTGTGTGTGTTAGTTAGTTGGGGGTGTGTGTGTGTGTGTGTGTTTGTTAGTTGGGGGGGGGGGTGTGTGTGTGTGTTTTAGTTAGTTGGTGTGTTCATTTGTTAATTGTGCCATAGCCTACCTCTAAATCCAATAATTAATTGTGAGATAATTACGTTCTGAGTTCATTGGTGTATCGCACCGAGTATTATATCAAATCGGCTCACCCTTCCAGTGCTCATGTCAATTTTTGACCCATTTTCCCTTTTAAGATTTACTGAATTTGTTAAAATGCATCTAATTGGCCAGAGGAGGGGCAGGCACATGGCAGCTGAGTTGGAAATCACATCAGATAGGTAACCATTCATGTAATGGAAAAAATCTGTGCCAGAAAAGATGGATGAAGTAGAAGAAATATCACATTGGAAGGTCATTTGAAATTCTTCTGTGACATTGCTGCATTATTGAGCCCCTGAGCAAAGTTGTTAGTACAGCCCAATAGCACAGTGTGCGTGGGCCTGACAGTGAGGAAGTGGAGAGTATTCCATCACTTTTGACTTGGGCATTGTAGGTGGTGGACAGTCTCTTTGGGGGGGGGGGGTGGTCTGGTGAGTTACTGTCTGCAGAATTCCTAGCCTCTGGCCTGCTTGTAAAGAAGGTAAATTCACATGGGATACAGGGTAATTTGATAAAGTGGATTCAAAATAGGCTCAGCTGTAGAAGACAGAGGGTGATGACAGAAGGCTGCTTTAGTGACTAGAAGCCAGCGGCCTACCACAGGAATCAGTGTTGGGCTCCTTATTTTTCATCTTTTTTTCAAATAACATGTTAGTTAATCCTACCCCCTTCCCCCTGTAGGATTAGTAAATTTGCAGATTACATAAAAATTGGACAGGTGGTTAACAGTGAGGTGGAATGTCTTGGGCCACTAGAAGATACAAAAAAAAAGACAAAATCGTCAAATGGGCAGATAAATGGCAGATGGAATTTAACCACAAAGTGTGAGGTGATACACTTTGGAAAGAGTAATTTGATAAGGAAGTACTCAGTGAATGGTAGGACACTAGGAAGTTCAGTGGAACAAAGGAACCTTGGCATGTTTGTCTGCAGATCTCTGAAAGTGGAAAGGCATGTTAGAATGGTAAAAAAGGCAATATGGGTCACTTACCCTTATCAATCAAGGCATAGGTTACAAAAACAGAAATCATGTTGGAGTTGTATAGAACTTTGGTGAGGCCATAGCCAGAGTACTGTGTGCTGTTCTGATCACCACATTATCAGAACGATGTAATTGCACTGGAAGCGGTGCAAAGGACATTCACCACCAGGATGCTGCCTGGGATGGAACATTTAAGTTATGAAGAGAGGTTGCATAGACTTGGGTTGTTTTTGCTGGAGCAGAGAAGACTGAGGAGCAATCTGATCGAGGTGTACAAGACATGGGCAGAGTGGATAAGGAGCAGCAATTCTCCTTAGTTGAAGGGTTAGTTACAAGGGGATATAGGTTCAAGGTGAGGGGCAGAAGATTTTGGGGAATGTGAGGGGAAAACTTTTTTACCCAGAGAGTAGTGGTGATCTGGAATATGCTTCCTGGGAGAGTGGTAGAGACAGGTTGCCTCACATCCTTTAAAAACTATCTGGATGAGCACTTGGCATATAACATACAGGGCTATGGGCCAAGTGCTGACAGATGAGATTAGGTATTTCTAATGTGCCAGTGTGGACTTGATGGGGCTGTTCTATGCTGTATGATTCTACGCTGTTTTAGCTACAGTGTTTGTATGGCTGGTCCGTTTCAGCATCTGGTCAGTCGTAACCCTCAAGCTACTGATAGAACAGAGACTTTTAAATCTGAATTTAAATTTTCAAAATGGACATGGATTATCAACATGAATTCTGACTGACTAGTCCAGTAACATAGCACCATGTTACTGTACCGTGAACTGATATTCTCTTCATCCAAGAAATACTGTCTTCCATGACCCCCCATAAATTTCACATACTTGGCAGAAGACAGCAATCTGTCTAATCCATTAAATGCAGGTACATATCAGACAAATCAGATAATGACTGTGATGTTAAAATCCAAATAAGTACAGATACTATATGTTAATAGCAGTCTTTTGAAATTGGCTGATTGTAATCAGAACAATTATATACCCAGGCTCGTCCTGACATGAACACAATGGAATTCTACAGCCACATATGCAATCAACTACTATACACAATCAAAAACTTGATGCAAGCAAAGAAACTTCCATTGCATGCAGGACATTCTTTTCCTATTCAGTTAGTCTGGAAGGTGGAGGAAAATTAAACATCTATGAATAAATAGATGCTGCAGTACTGATTGTCCTCTGACAATGACAAAACATGAGGAAGTCACGTGGACAAGTTACAAAAGACCATTTGTTCCCAAGACAGTGCACATGCAAATAAGGAGTAGGACATGCAACCCCACTTAATAAGATCTGCAATCTTCCTTTCCAAGAAAAATCCCATTGTGGGGACGCTATGGTTGCCAGAGGAAATAGTCACAGCCCTTTCATTTGGAATCTCCAAGACCTGGCTTTAGAAAATGTTCATTTATAGGTTTTTCATTATCATGATGACTACTGTATCAGCGGATCATATCTGGTTCAGCTAATGCCAACCACATTCAAAACTATTGGCAAGATACAGATATGAACTATGATGTCAACGCTTCCAAAGTATAAGTATAATGGGTGTTGGCCCCTCTTTCCAACACAATTTAAAATTTATTTATTAGTGTCATGAGTAGGCATATGTTAACACTGCAATGAAGTTACTGTGAAAATCCCCTAGTTGCCACACTACAGCGCTTTGGGTACATTGAGGGAGAATTTAGCATAGCCACTGCACTTAACCAGCACATCTTTCAGACTGGAAGGAAACCTACGCAGACACAAGGAGACTGTATAGACTCCACAGAATAACCCAAGCTGGGAAATGGACCTGGGTCACAGGTGCTATGAAGCAAGTGTTAACCACTGTACCACAGTGGTGTCCTGGCATTGTGGTATGGGCACTCTTTTCAATTTGTGGAACACCCACATTTATTGTGTTCTTTTTTCAGCGTTTCTATTGATGTTGAGACTAACAGCCTTCCTTTGGAGGGAGAGAAGACATATATCACTTGTTGCACGATTGCCATTTAGACTGAAACTTGTGGAGGACAGGAAACCGGTTTAGTCACTCTCAGAACCCAGCCAGTAGGATCAGGTTTCAGACAAGAACAAGGTACACATTACACAATCGCAAATAAACTAAATGTAGCATCCGTGGAGAGGGCACAAGGTCAACATTTCAGGTAGTTGACCCTTCCCTCTCCACCGATGCCAGAGATGCAGAGTATTTCCCGCATTTTCTGTTTTTGTTTGAGATTCACAGCATTAGAGTGTTTAGCTCTAGTTGCAATGATTTGCTTTGAGACCCTGAGGTGCTGATTCCAGTTAAACCGCAGTAAACAGAGCGCGACCAGGTTGTCACGACGTCATCCGTCCGCGCCGCCTGCAAATTTCGGGCCTACGAGACCGAGAGTAGCCAGTCAACGTGAGATAGGCGGTGATGGACAGTCCGATCGACCATACAGCGTTAACCTTGTGGGTGGTGATGGATAGGAGAGCGGACCAAACAGCATTGGTCTTACGTGCGGGTGGGCGGTGATGAACAGGCGAGCGGACCAAACAGCGTTAGTCTTGCTGTGATTGACAGGCGAGCGGGCCACACAGCATGGTCTAGTGGGCGATGATGGGCAGGCGAGCGAACCAAACAGCGTTGGTCTTACGGTGATTGACAGGCTGGAGGACCATACAGCATTGGGCTTGTGTGCAGGGTGGGCGGTCCCCACAGAGCGCTCCAATGGGGAGAGGGTCGTGGCGGGCGGGAGGAGCGGGGTGACAGTTGGTGGCTGCGCAGACGCTGGGAGGCAGGTGAGGAGCGGGCTGGCCGTTAGCGAGCCGAATGCCGGCTTCGATTCAAATTCTGAGGCGGAGTGGTGGGGGAGGGAGTGGCTGAGGGGAAGGTGGGAGCTCTTCCTGGCCGCATCCCAACCCGGATTCACCCTGCCCTCCGTACTGCCATTGGCTCTCTTCCGGGAGTGAGAGGCTGTCGGAGCAGCTGGCCTTCTTCACAGTGTGTCTTCCCCTTCCTGGGCCAGAAACCTCCCCCCCCCCCCCCCCCCAACCAGGCCGCCTTGTCCCTGGGCCTCGGAGTAAAGTACGGCGGCAGTGCCGGCTGGAAGGGCTGTA
This sequence comes from Carcharhinus amblyrhynchos, assembly GCF_965287045.1. Taxonomy (NCBI): domain Eukaryota; kingdom Metazoa; phylum Chordata; class Chondrichthyes; order Carcharhiniformes; family Carcharhinidae; genus Carcharhinus; species Carcharhinus amblyrhynchos. The sequence goes on from NC_137337.1 coordinate 27,927,270, forward strand.
GTGTGGGATGGCAGCTTGCCTGAGGCCGGGTGGCCGGCTGCGTGGCGGATGTCGCCGCGGGTTATAATCGGAAGTTCCCTCCCTCTCTGAGTCGCTGTTTATCAGTAACAGCCCCGCTGCTCTCAGTCACAAGGCGGCGGTCGCCGCTGGCTGGGTCGCTCAACATGAGGTTCCGCATCTACAAGAGGAAGGTGCTGCTGCTGGCTCTGGTCGTGCTGGTCGCCGCCTTCGCCTTCTGGAGCGGCGGGAAGCCCAGGAAGAGCGAGGCCTTTCCCAGGGACGAGGACACGTCCAGAGGTGGCGGGCGGACGGGCGGCGCACAGCCGGCCAGGAGAGCTTCCAACGAGTCGCAGGCAGGCAGGTTCGAGCGGCCCGAGGTCGACAACCTGACCCTGGTGTACCGCGGCATCGTCTACCAGCTGAACTTTGATCAGACGGTCCGAAACCAGGACACCATCAAGACGCGTCCCGCAAACGACTTGGTGCTGGTGGTGCAGGTCCACAACCGACCTGAGTACCTGCAACTCCTCGTCAATTCGCTCCGCAAGGCCAAGGGGATAGAAAACGTCCTGCTCATCTTCAGCCACGACTTCTGGTCCCCGCAGATCAACCAAATCGTGGCCTCGGTCGACTTTTGTCAAGTGCTGCAGATATTCTTTCCATTCAGCATCCAGCTGTATCCCAACGAATTCCCGGGACACGATCCCAGAGACTGCCCCCGCGACATAAGCAAGGCCAATGCTTTAAAAATGGGCTGTATCAACGCTGAGTATCCGGACTCGTTTGGCCACTATCGCGAATCCAAATTCTGCCAGACCAAACATCACTGGTGGTGGAAGTTGCATTTCGTGTGGGAAAGGGTAAAAGTTTTGGAAGATCATAAGGGTTTGGTGCTCTTCATTGAAGAAGACCACTATTTATCACCCGATTTCTATTACGTCTTGAAGGATATGTGGCGTCTAAAGGCTGAAAGTTGTCCCGACTGTGACATATTGTCCCTGGGTACATACGTACGTGTCAGCGATTTCGCAGATAAAACCAGTAAGGTGGAAGTGAAAACCTGGCGATCAACAGAACACAACATGGGCATGGCTATGACTAGAGACACGTATCAAAAAATGATTGAGTGCACAGATACTTTCTGTGAGTATGATGACTACAACTGGGACTGGACATTACAGTATTTAACGGTGTCCTGTTTGCCTCGGTACTGGAAGGTTATGGTGTGTGAAGCACCCCGCATTTTCCATGCCGGAGATTGTGGTATGCATCACAAAAAAGCTTGCATGCCATCTGTTGAAATCTCTAAAATTGACAGAATTATAAGCGGCAACATGCAGCATTTGTTTCCCGAAACCATGACAATAAGTGAAATATATCCATTGGCGGCAATCAGCCCACATGTAAAAAATGGAGGGTGGGGAGATATTAGGGACCATGAACTTTGTGCTACCTACCGTCGGCTCCAGTAATGATGTGACGAATTTCCATACCAGATCATGTTTTTAATAGTTGTTTAGCTTTCTCCTGTTACAAAAATACAACGATAGGATACAATCCTTGACTTTCAAAATTCTAACTAAATGGCTGCCCTGATGGCTTAGTAAATATACACCGAGAAGGTGTGATATTGAGGTTTACTGTGGTGGCCCCAGGTAAACCTGGTCTGGGTTAACGAGGAAAATTCAGCCATAGTGCCCATTTCTGATCACTGTCCAGTGACCATGCTGGAAATTTAATTTTGACACCGTTGGATAAGGACAGATTTGGCTCGGCTGCCAAATTTGAATATAGCTTTGTTGACATTCACTGACTGGGCTTGCATTTGAAAAATAAAGTGCTGGAAAACTACTGGTGTGTGTGGAGCTGTACCCAGTCATGAGTCACTGCCTTTACAAGAAGTGCAGCAGGAAGATGCATTTTGTTTTTTTTTAAAGAAAATAAGACTTACCATTTTCTTCATTAACTTTATGGATGTTCTGGTGACTGAAGAAAAGAAAATGGTGTATGCAACTTTTAAGAAGGCAAAGAAGCCAAAGGTGCTCATTTCATGCTATGAGTGTAATTTCACAGTTCTGTTTTCATTGTTTAGTTAACTTTACAGATGAGATTTCTTTGGCTCAGTGTTGTCACTTTGCTATTTTAATGTATCAATACTATAAGAAAAATACCACACAGTAATATGCCTTAATGTGTGGAACACTAGTGAATAAATCTACCATCAAGTTACTTTCACCACCAGTAAGAAACCCGCAAACAAAATTACTTACTTACTATTATATAAAACTCTAATTCTCCCTTCACATAATGCCTGGAACTAAAAAGCAAAAGCACTGGGTGTCTTTAAAAGTTCAAGTGGAATTAATTTGAAAAATTCAAAAGTGCCCCACTGTTTGCTCAAGTTTTAGTAAAGGAAAGATATCACCTACTGTGGCTGTGAAAATTTTGTCCACTTACCAATAAACTATTGATATCTTAGTGACAATACTGTTCTCTTAAAGCACAAATCTGTAACTGAGACAACAATGCAGTGTTTTCAGTTAAATGTTTATAATAGCATTCAAAAAAACTGGCATGTCTATATTCCCAGTAGTTGGAATTAATTGGGTTCAGCCAACTTAGCAGATGCTGCTTCATGGCACTTTGAAATACCTGAAGTGATCCACTGTTTAAAAACAAATGCCTTGGTTGTAATTTTTTTTTTGTATTTCATGTACAGCCACCTCAAATAAAAGGAACAGAAAAGCAATTCTTTGTGAAATGTAGGAGATATTATTTACTATGTGCTTTAACATTTGCTTAGGCTTTTCTCGTTACTACACTGCAATTTGCTTTTTGAACACTTCTTCTCTATCAGTTGCACCACTGCAGTTTAAAAGTTATAAGGGTAGAAGGAAAGAGTCATGGGCAATTTTTTTCTAAAGTATTTACACATTCTATGTAGGAAAATAAAAACTGACATATTATTCATTCACAGATATGTGTTGCTAGCAAGGCCAACATTTATTGCCTGTCGGTAGCTCCCTTTGAGAAGCTGAATGTAAGCTGAGACCTTGAACTGCTGTAGTCCATGTGATACAGATAGACCCACAGTGCTGTTTTTGAGTTTCAGGATGTGCTCATAAAAATATATTTTCCCATATCGAAACTGAGTAAGATTGTCCATGCTGCTATGTCGTTCTAGCAGTATCACTTGTTGGGAGCACCACCTTGTGCCAGTGTGATTGAACAACAACTTTAGATCAAAATTCAAACTGTGGGACACAGAGATACTAGTCCTGTAGAGCTGCACAAAAATATTCTGTACATGTAATATCACTGGAATAGTTCAGCAAAACCCCACTCTTGCCTCAAATGTCATGTCAGGTATGAAAAGGTCATCCATCTAGATGTGTGTATTTTTCCTTTAGCCTTCTCTACACGAACAGTTTCATATCACAAGGTTCATCTTCTATCCCCTTGATCCACTTATTCAATTCCTGGCTCACGTAGAAACTAATCTTGTTAATGTCTTGCGGCACTTTCCATTTTCCTTTCAAAACCACCAAAGTTGCTTCATTCCTCACCAAACAAAATACTCCTGGTTTATTTGTGGTCTCCAGCTACCACTTTCTCAGGCATTATGTCTCCTTTCAAAACTGCTATCTTTATCCCATTCCTCAATAAAAAAAATATGATTTACCTCCAGCAATTATTAGTCCATCATCAATCTCCCTTTTTCTGAGGTCCTTGAATTTGCTGTCAATATCACATCCAACCTTCTTTGTTCAATTCCCTCTAATCTTACTTTGCTGCTACAGTGTGGCTATCCTTGCTAAACTTAAGACTTGAGATTTTCTGTGTTTGTAATAGGTTATCCTCCATTCTCCAACTGTTAATGCAGTTAACCATACCATTTTGTCCAGATGTGCTGTTTTCCATTTTATGGCCCTGCTTCCATATGATAGCACTCTTAGCACTCTGTATAATATTCCTGACAACTACTATTTGCATGCTATGCCATAAACTGTGGAATTGCAAGGTTCCTATGTCCTATGTTTGCTCATCTGTTTTTCTCATGCTGACCTTTCATAATATGCAACAAGGAAAAACATAACATCTCATTTTAATATAATGATCCAAGAAACTTCACAGGTGCATCATAAAGCATAGCAGGACACTGTATAATAAATTGGGTGTTTGGTGAAGAGCAGATGGAGGTATTCGTTTTTCAGCTTCTAGCAGTAGGTTGAGTTTTGTTCCTTTGTTTCCAAGCTAGGAGAGAGCAACTCAACTCATAAGCTAATTGGACACTGGATATCCAGTATCCATTGTAGGGGGCTGCATAAATCGTGTAAATATGAATGTAGTTGGCTGACCAGCATTTACAGGCAGCATGTTGGCACAATGGTTAGCACTGTTGCCTCTCAGAGCCAGGGACCCAGGTTCAATTCCAGCCGCAGGTCACTGTCTGTGTGGAGTTTGCACATTCTCCCCATGTCTGTGTGAGTTTCCTCCCATACACCAAAGATGTGCACGTTAGGTTGATTGGCCATGTTAAATTGCTCCTTATTATCGGGACAAGCAGGGTAAATACATGGGATTATGGGGACAGGGCCTAGGTGGGATTATTGTTGGTGCAGTCTTGATGGGCCGAATGGCCTCTTGTATAGTAGACATTCTATGATTTATTGCCCATTCCTAGATGCCCTTGTTCAAAAGGCAGTTGAGAGTCAACCACACTACCATGGCTCTGGAGTTACATGTAGGCCGGGTCAGGCATGACAGCAAATTTCCTTCCCTAAAGTACATTAGTGAACCAGCTGGGTTTTTCCGACAATCAATGGTTTCAGGGTCACCAGTAGATGAATTCAATAGTGTCCCCAGAACACTAGCTGAGTTTCTGAATTAATAGTCTAACGATAACATAACTTGGCCATCGCCTCCCCCTTGTCAATGCTAATCCCCCAGGATGTTGATGGTGGGGGTTTCAGAGATAGTAATGCCATTCAATGCCAAGGGGAGAAGGTTAGATTCTCTCTTGTTGGAGACAGTCATTGTCTGGCACTTGAATATTACTTGCCATTTTTCAGCTCAAGCTTGAATATTGTCTAGGTTTTGCTGCATTTGGACATGATCTGAGTCAGTATCTGTGCCATCATCAATGAACATCCCCACTTCCAACCTTATGATGGAGGGAAAGTCATTAATGAAACAGCCGAAGATGTTTGAACCTAGTTAGTCCTGCAGTGATGTCCTGGGACTGAGATGAATGACATCCAACAAACACTACCCTCTTCATTTATATCAGGTATGACTCCGAACAATGGAGAGTTTTCCACCTGATTCCCAATGACTCCAGTTTCGCTAGAGCTCCTTGATGTTACATTCAGTCAAATGTTGGCTTGATAACAAGGACAGTCACTCTCACCTTTCCTCTTGAGTTAAACTCTTTTATCCATGTTTGGACTGAGGCTGTAATGAGATCAAGAGTTGAGTCTCCCTGGTGGAATCCAAAACTGAGCATCAGTAAGCAGGTTATTGCTGAATAAATGCCACTTGAAAGCACTGTTGAAAAGTCCATCCAACACTTTGCTGGGTCAAGAGTAGACTGATGGGATGGTAATTGACCTGGTTGGATTTCTCCTTTCTGTGGACAAGATGTATGGGTACTTTTTCATATTTGCTGGGTAAATGCAAGTGTTGTAGCTGCACTGGAACAGTAAGCGCAAAGCTAGGTCTGGAGCAGAAGTCTTTTGTATCATTGCAGAATATTGTCAAAGCCTTTGCAATATTCAGTGCTTTCAATTGTTTCTTGATATCGTGGGAAATGAACAATCAAGTTTCTCTAACCTCTCCTCATAGCTAATGCCCTTCGTACCAGGCAACATCCTGGTAAATCTTTTCTGCACCCTCTCCAAAGCCTCCACATCCTTCTGGTAGTGTGGCGACCAGAACTGAATACTATATTCCAAGTGCAGCCTAACTATTTTCTATAAAGATGCAACATGACTTGCCAATTTTTAAACTCAATGCCCTAGCAATGAAGGCAAGCATGCTGTATGCCTTCTTGAGTACCTTCTCCACTTGCATTCCCATTTTCAGTGACCTGTGTACCCGTACACCCAGATCCCTTTGCCTATTGATACTTCTAAGGGTTCTGCCATTTACTGTATATTTTCTGTCTGTATTAGACCTTCCAAAATGCATTACCTCATTTGTCTGGATTAAACTCCACCTGCCATCTCTCCACCCAAGTTTCCAACTGATCTATATCCTGCTGTATCCTCTGATGATCCTCATCACTCTCTGCAAATCCACCAACCTTTGTGTCATCTGCAAACTTACTGATCCAACCAGTCACATTTTCCTCCAAATCATTTATATAACAAATAGCAAAGGTCCTAACACTGATCCCTAAGGAACGCCACTTGTCACAGCCCTCCATTCAGAAATGCACCCTTCCACTGTTATTCTTTCTTTGACTGAGCCAGTTTTGTAAAACCTTGCCAGCTCACTTCTGATCCCATGCAACTTCACCTTCTGCACTAATCTGCCATGAGGGACCTTGTCAAAGGCCTTAGTAAAGTCCATGTAGACAACATCCACTGCCCTACCCTCATTAATCATCTTCGTCATTTCCTTGAAAACGCGATCAAGTTCATGAGACACAACCTCCCCTTCACAAAACCATGATGCTCCTCACTAATACGTCCACTTATTTCCACGTGGGAATAAATCCTGTCTCGAAGAATCCTCTCCAATACTTTCCCTACCACTGATGTAAGGCTTAGCAGCCTGTAATTACCTGGATTATTCTTGCTACCCTTCTTAAACAAAGGAACAACGTTGGCTATTCTGCACTCCTCTAGGACCTCCCATGTAGCCAGTGAGGATACAAAGATTTCTCTCAAAACCCCAACAATTTCCTCCCTTGCCTCTCTCAGTATTCTGAGGTATATCCCATCAGGCCCTGGGAAATTGCCTACCTTAATGTTCCTCAAGAACCCCAATACCTCCTCCTTTTTGATCTCAGCATGACTCAAACTATCTACACATCCTTTCCCACACTCATCATCCACCAAGTCCTTCTCTTTGGTGAATACTGACGCCAAGTACTCATTTAATACCTCGCTAATTTCCTCTGGTTCCACACACAGATTTCCTCTGTTGTCCTTGATTGGGCCAACCCTCTCCCTGGCTACCCTCTTGCTCTTTATATATGTATAAAAAGCCTTGGAATTTTTCTTAATCCTGTTGGCCAATGCTTTTTTGACCCCTCTTAGCCCTCCTTACTCATTGCTTCTTTCTATTTTCCTTGTATTCCACGCTTGTTTCATGTGTTCCCAGCCTCCTAGCTTTGACAGTTGCTTCCTTTTTCTCTTTGACTAGGTTCACAGTGGTCTTGTTATCCAAGGTTCCCAAAACTAGCCATACTTATCTTTCATCCTTACAGAAATGTGCCGGTCCTGAATCCCTATCAACTTGCACTTGAACGACTCCCACACGCCAGATGTTGATTTGCCCTCAAACATCTGCCCCCAATCTACATTCTTCAGTTCCTGTCTAATATTGTTGTAATTAGCCTGCCCCAATTTAGCACATTAACTTGAGGGCTACACTTATCTTTATCCATCAGTACCTTAAAGCTTACTGAATTGTGGTCACTATTCCCGAATTGCTCCCCTACTGAAACATTGACCACCTGGCCAGGCTCATTCCCCAATACCAGGTCCAGTATGGCCCCTTCCCTAGTTGGACTATTTACTGTTTTGAGAAGCCCTCCTGGATGCTCCTTACAAACTCTGCCCCATCCATGCCCCTAGCACTAAGTGAGTCCCAGTCAATATGGAGGAAATTAAAATCTCCCACTAAAACAACCCTGTTATTTTTACAGCCTGCCAAAATCTGCCTACATATCTGTTCCTCTATCTCCTGCAGTTGGGTGGCCTATACTAAACCTCCAACATTGTGACTACACCTTTCCTATTCCTGAGTTCTACTCATATTGAAGTTACTGTAAAAATCCCCTAGTCACTACACTCTGACACCTGTTCAGGTACACTGCGGGAGAGTTTAGCATAGCCAATGCACCTAACCAGCACAGCTTATGGACTGTAGGAAGAGACCAGAGCATCTGAGGAAACTTACGCAGACACGGGGAGAACATGCAGATTCTGCACAGACAGTGACCTAAGCCAGCAATCAAACCTGGGTTTCTGATACTGTGAGACATCAGTGCTAACCACTGTGCCACAGTGTGCATTAACCAATGGTTCATCCCACACATTTGAATGAAGTATTTATTGTTGGCAGCTATTTGACTATAGATAGAGGATTGTAAAATATTAAAGGAAACACTCATTGAGAGAGTGAAAGTACAAACATTTGCAGCTTTGAATGTGGGTAAATCCATAGGCCCAGGTGAAATGTTTTTCAATCTGTTGAGGAAGGCAAGGGAAGAGATATCAGGAGCATTGGCAGTAATTTTCAAATTCTGAGATGCAAGAGGACTGGTGGACTTCTAACATTGTCCTATTAATGAAAAGGGGAGGTAGGGATAGATCAGGAAATTATACACCAGTCAGTCTAACCTTGATTGTTCCGAAGTTATCAGAAAAAATCTGAGGGACAGAATATCTGCACCTGGGTAGACGTAAATTAATTAATGATATTCAGCATGGATTTGTTAAAGCAAGGTCATATTTGACAAATTTAATTGAATTTTTGAGGAAATAACCAGGAGTGTTGATGAGGGTAAAGCATTCGATGTGGTCTCTTTGAATTTTAACAAGGCATTTGATAAAGTCCCTCATGGCAGATTGACCATCCAAGGCAAAGTGGCACACTGGATCCAGAATTGGCTGAGAGGGGGAGGAAACAGAGGATGATGATAAAAGGATGTTACTGTGACTGGAAGCCTGCTTTCAATAATGTTCTGCAGGGCTCAGTGCTGGAGCTCTTGCTATTTGTGTGCACATTAATGATTTGAACTTAAATGTATGATCGAGGGATTTGTGGATGATACGAAAATTAGTAGGGTGCTAAATAGTGAGGAGGATAGCTATAGATTACAGGAGGATATCAACGGACTGGTCAAGTGGACAGCAGTGGCAAATGGAATTCAACCTGGAAAAATATGAGGTAATGCACTTGGTGAGAGCTAACAAGGCAAAGAATTACACTATCAATGGTAGGACCCTGGAAAGTACTGATGATCAGAGGGATCTTGGAATGCCTATGCAGATTCCTGAAGGTGGCAGGGCAGATACATAAGATAGTTAAGAAGACATATGCTGAATAAACTAGGCTTGTACTCGTTAGAGTTCAGAAGAATGAGGGGAGATCTCATTGAGACATATAAGATGATGAATGGGATGGATAGGATAGAGGTGGACAGACTCTTCCTGCTCAGAAAGGACAGTAGGACTAGGGGGCACAGCCTCAAGATAAAGGGGGGGTGGTTTAGAACGAAGTTGAGGAGGAACTTCTTCACTCAAAGGGTGGTGAATCTCTGGAATTCTCTGCCCGTTGAAGTGGTAGAGGCTGCCTCGCTAAATATTTTTAAGACGCGGGTTGATGGGTTTTTGATAAGCGAGGGGATTAAGGGTTATGGGGAGAGGGCGGGAATGTGCAACTGAGCCACGACAGATCAGCCATGATCTTATTGAATGGCGGGGCAGGCTCGAAGGGCTAGATGGCCTACTCCTGCTCCTATTTCTTATGTTCTTATTAACCAAGGCACAAAAAATAAGAGTAGGGAGGTTATGATAGGACCCATATAAAGTACTCATTAGGCCACAGCTGGAGCACTGCATTTAGTTCTTGTCACCACATTATAGGAAGGATATAATTGCACTGGAGAGGGTGCTAAGATTTACCACGATGCTGTCTGGGCTGGAGGGTCTGAGCTGTGAGGAAAAATTGGATAGACTGGGGCTGTTTTCCTTGGCGCAGGAAAGTTTGAGAGGTGATCTGATAGTGGAATCCAAGATTATGAGGGGCATAGATAGGGTGGATTGGAAGGCACCTTTTTCATTAGTGAAGGCATCAGTAATCAGGAAGCATAGATTTAAGGTAATGGATAGAAAGCTAAAAACTGAGTTGAGCAGAAGCTTTTTTACACAGAGGGTAATGAAAGTCTGGAACTCTCTGCCTAAAGGGTGGTTTAGTCAAAAATTCTCGTAACATTTAAAAAGTATTTAGATAGTCACTTGCGCTACTATAACCTCCAGAGCTAGAGGCCAAGCACTGAAAAATGGGATTAGTGTAGTCAGATCTTAATTGACTGGCTTGGGCCAAATGGCCTCTTTCTGTGCTGCAAATGTCTATGGATCTATAAATCGAGGTCCTTAGCAGGATCCACAGCTGAATAGCTTCTTCAATAACCCAGCTGAAGCCAAGGCCACCCTAGATAAAGGATCAAACTTAGAACATATTGCATCTTTATTTAGTCACTTAAAGTGCGCGGCTTTCATACTTTTACATGGAACACATGTTATCTATAAGTATTCTGGTTCTCAGTGTAAAATACAGGGAACAAAAGGCACAGAATAATTTATATTTAATAAGAGAAACACGATCTCTGGTGCAGGATTTGCTGTCTTGCTTAGCTTGCAAGCAACAAATACAGGAGTGAGTCATGGCACATAAATGGGTCATAGATCCTCATTCTTCTTTTAAAAATACATTTCAGGTTTTAACTTCAGAAACACGTCATAGTTTGGCCTAGTCACTCCAGTAATGTGGCTATGTTCAATTTATTTTACTGGCTTAAAGCTGGGATAGACATAGACATTTCAAATTAAAAAATGAGTGATGGGATAGTGGAAGGACAGAAAAAGACAATTTTTAAAAAATACTGCATAGAAAGACACCTCATGTTGCCATTGATTCTTTTGGCAATCATTTTAAATTGGTGCCCTCCAAAATGGGAGCCGGAGTCCAGATGGCTGTGTTGCCTGCTCTGGGCTGGGGAGGGGGGTGGGGGGACACCCAGTGACCATGGTTCCATGTAGAATGATATAGATAAAACTGGGAAAAAGGTTCTGCTGAGGGAACATGAGCAGATGGGGGCTAAATTGAGCAGAACTTCAAAGGTAACAATCTCTGGATTACTAGTTGAGCCACAAGAAAATTGACATAAAGTAACTCAGATTACAGAGCTAAATGTATACCTCAAAGATCAGTATGGGAGAAATGGGGCACTGACAGCAGTACTGGCAAAAGTGGGAGCTGTACCATCGGGATGATCTTTATACTGGGAACGTTCAGACGAGTCATATAACTAAGGCAGCAGAGGGGACTTTGAACTAAATAGTGGGATTATTAAATAGTGAGTGTTTAAGTTTGGGCAGATGTGGTAAATTAAAGAAGACAAGGCAAGACAGCAAGGTAGGTATAAGGGAAATAATGATCAGAGTGTGGCAGGAAGGGACAGAGGCTACTAACCTGACAGTGCACCAGAGACGAGGTTTGATGTTACAAAAATAGCAAAAGAACTAAACCAAAGACTATTTGGATGCACGTAGAATTTGTAACAGATAAGTTGACAGTGTGAGTAGGAATAAACAGTTATGATCAGATGGCCATGGGCAGCATGGTGGCATAATGGTTAGCACTGCAGCCTCACAGCTGGCTTGAGTCACTGTTTGTGTGGAGTTTGAATGTTCTCCCTGTGACTGCATGGATTTTGTCCAGCATCTCAGGTTTCCTCCCATGGTCTGAAAGGTGTGCTAGTTAGGTGCATTGGCTATGCTAAATTCTCCCTCAGTGTACCCGAAAAGGCACCAGAATGTGGCAACCAGCGGATTTTCACAGTAACTTCATTGCAATGTTAATGTAAGACTAATTGTGACATTAATAAATTAAATAAAAATTCCAGCAACATGACTGCAGGATGAACAAGATAGGACCTGAATATTCAAGAGAACTTGACAATTATGATGGATATAAAGGTAGAAAAACGTAGAGGGGTAGCTCTGTTAATTAAGGGTGACATTGGTACAATAAAGTTATTTTACCCTAGTTCTGGAGATCAAGGTGCAGAATCAATTTGGGCAGTGATGAGAAATAGTAAACATAAGAAGTCACTTGTGGGAGTGATTTCTAGGCTCCTCAACATAAACAACATTGTAGGACGGGATATACACGCAGAGATAATGGGGCTCTGTGAGAAAGATACAGTGAAAATTCATGGATAATTTCAATGTACGTATGGATTTGCTGTATCAGATTGGTAAAGATAGTCTGGATGATGAGTTCATTGACCGTTAAAACAGCATGTTCAAGCATCAACCAAAGGGCAGACTATACTAGATCTGATAAAGTACAATGAAACAGTATTAATGATTTTGTAGTGACTCTTTCATTAATGAGTCCTAGTTAGCAGTGATCACAATATGATTCTCACACTGAGTTTGAGGGAGAGAGGTGTGGATCCAAAACTAGTGTTCACATTAATTAAGGGCAATTATGAGGGCATGCAGACAGAGCTGGCTACGGTTAACTGAGAAATTAGGGTAAAGGTTAGGTCAGTAGAAACGCAGTGGCTTATATTCAAGCGCTATTTCAGAATACTCCAAAAAAATACATTGCAGTGAGAAAAAAATTACTAAGGGAAGAATGAATCATCCATTGCTAACTAAAGAAGTTAAAGATATTATCAAATTGAAAGAAAAAGCATATACTTCACAAATGTGAGTAGCAGGTCAGAGGATTAGGAAGAATATAAAGAACAGCAAAGAATGACTAAAAAAAGGGAAAAATTAGAGTATGAGAGAAATCTAGTTAGAAATATAAAAACAGTAAGAGTTTCTGCAGATATTTAAAAAGGAAATAAAAAGGAAAGCGAGCATTGGTCCTCTGGAGAGTGAATCTGAAGTATTAATAGAAAATAAGGAACTGATGAATGAATTGAGCAGAAATTTTATGTGCCTTTACTGTAAAAGATACAAATAACATCCCAGAAATAATTGTGAATAGGAAGATGAAAGAAGGAGCTTAAAACAATTACAATCACCAGGTATAGGTTACTTAGAAAATTATTAGAACTAAAAGCTGACAAGTCCCCAGGTCCTAATGGATTTCATCCTTGAGTATTTAAAGTGGCTGCTGAAATAGTAGATGCATTGATTTCAATTTTCCAAAATTCCCTTGATTCTGGAAAGGCCGTATCAGATTGGAAAATAATGAATGTGACTCCCCTATTCAAGAAAGGAGGGAGACAGAGAGCAGAAAACTACAGGCCAGATAGCTCAACATATATAAGGAAATTGCTGGGATCGATTATTAAAGTTATAGCAGGACACGTAGAAAATCTTAATGCAATCAGGCAGAATCAATATGGTTTCATGAAAGGGAAATCATGCTTGACTAATTTATTGGAATACTTTGCAAAAGTAATGAGCAATGTTGATAAAAGCGGACGCATGGATGTGGTGTCCTTTAATTTCCAGAAGGTATTTGACAAGGTGCCATGAGAGAGGTTACTACACAAATTAAGAGCTCGTGGTGTAGGGGGCAACATATTAGCATGGATAGAGGATTGGTTAGTAAAAAGGAACCATAGGTGAGCCATAAATGGGCCATTTTCAGGTTGGCAAGATGTGACAAGTGGCGTCCACAGGGATCAGGATTGCAGCCTCAACTACTTTGTATCAGTGACATGGATGAAGGAACAAAATGAATGGTTACTAAATTTGCTGATAGGTGCGAAAATAAGTTGTGAAGAGGACATAAAGAGTCTGCAAAGAGAGGACAAAGATTTGACAGATGAAAAACAGCGTATTATTTCAACAGCAAAGATTGTAGAACACTGAAGTAGAGGGACCTGGATGTTCTGGTACATGAATCACAAAAAATTAAATCACATGCAGGTACAGCAAATGACTGAGAAGGCAAATGGAACCTTGTAGTTTGTTGCAAGGGGAATGGAATATAAAAGTAGGGACATTTTGCTATGCTTAGTAAAACCATATCTGGAGTACTATGTACAACTTTGATTTCATCTAAAAAAAGGAGACAAGTTAAAAGTAGTTCAAAGAAGATTCACTCAACTGATACCTGGGATGCAGGTGTTTGTTGGTGATGGGGGTGGTTTAGCTTACGAGGAAATGTTGGACAGAGTGGGCCTATATATACCAATTGGAGTTTAAAGAATAAGAGGCAATCTTATTAAACATGTATGATCCCGAGGGGATTTGACAGTGTGAATGCTGGATGAGATATTTTTCCCTTATGGGAGACTAGAATTAGGGACAGTTTAAAAATAAGCCAACTTCCATTTAAGAAGGAGATGAGAAGAATGTTTTTGAGGGTCATGGCCCTTTGGAATTCTCTTCCCTAGAGACCGGTGAGGCAGGGTTATTGAATAGTTTTAAGGCAGCATTTTTGATTAACAAGGAAGTCAAAAGTTATTGGGGGGTAGGCAGAATGTGGAGTTGAGACCACAAAATCAGATGAACCGTTATCAATGGCGGATTGAAGGGCTAAATGGTCTACATATATTCCCAATTCACATGTCCATATGTTCAACGCTTCTACCAGTGATAACAATTTCTAACTACTGTCTAAACCTCTTATGAATTTGGACACTTCGATCAAAACTCCCTTCAACTTTTGTCTTCAATCTATCCACACTGGAACCATTGTGGTAAATGTTTTGTGCACTGTCTTCAAAGCCTTTATATCCTTTCTAAAGTGCAATACCTGAATTGGATACAAACTCCAGTTGAAGCTGAATCAATGTTTCATAAAGCTTCCTTGCTTCTGTATTCAGTAAAGTCTAGGGTCTTAAATACCTTTTTGTCTACTTTCTCAACATATCACATTTAACACGTATACCCTCAGTTCTCCCTGTTCCTGCATCGCCTTTAGAATCTTAACCTTTATCTTATCTTGCTTTTCCTCATTCTTGCTACCAAAATGTATAATTTCACACTTCTTTGCATTAAATTTCATCTGTCACCTGTCCCCATTGCCATTACCCATTAATCAAGAACCCATGCCTGTGTGTTCTTGAAGCCAATCACTGTCTTCTTCAAAGTTCATAATATTGGCAAACTTGTGGCCTGTACGCCCAAGTGTAGGTTATTAAAACAGATTTTATAAATCAGTGCTCCTTGTACTGACCCAAGGGAATCTCACATCCATCCTCCAGCTCAAAAAAAAACACCATTCAACATCATTCTCTGTTCACTGTCACTCAGCCAAATTCATTTCTGTGCTTTAAAATATAACCCAATCTCAATATTGCAAAAGCCTGAACAAATGTTAAATCAGTTACTGTACAATAAAGTTGAAGTTTCCTTCCTAAACAGATCAAACATTGCTTCAGTCAAATTGATATAACTCAATACTCTGGAATTTAAATGCAGAATGTGTTCTGTGGTCACTAATAATCTTAACACTTCCATCAGCAGGATTGATTTCCTCAAGAATTTGTGATGCTGCTGTAGGTTTAGTAAACCCAGGAAAGTTGCCACTCTTCTGGTCACTTGGAAGGTCATTTTCAAGTACATTACCATCCACTTTTACACATCTTTTAAAATTCACTGCTGTTACTGCCCCTTTTGTATCACAGGCTTAGAATTTGTTGGCAAGTCTACATAACGCTTTTTCTTGCACCTTTTGGAAGCCCCATGTACACCTTATTGGTAACAATTAACTTTATTCTTTCTAATGAGGTTAGTTTTCTTAACTAGTCCACACCTGTCCAACTCTGCTAATTTTGTCCTGGGTTAATGTTTCTAAAAGCTTTCTACAACTCTGATAAACCAACTTCACTGTAGTTGCTGGGTTTATCTTGACAGCCTTACTGAAGGGCATAATATGTACAATTTTTCAGTCCTCTAGCACCACTCCTATACTTAAGGATCAGAAGATTGAGGTAGCATTGTCTGTTTGGTTAAAAAAAGTGGGCAATGTACTTCAGATGAAAATTCCCAATCTTGACTTCCCACCCACTACACCCCTCCTCAATCTATCTCAGGCAATATCCAATTTATATGCTTCCAAATCTTCAACTGATTTCCCATTCGTTAATGCTCTCATTTCTCCCTACCTTTAAGATTCTCTTCCAGTCCTATGCCGGTGCCCAAATTTTCTACTCTTGCAACCTTGATCTACTGTGCCCACAACTGGAATTTCCTTAGTTCTTTGTCGTTCCCTAGCTTCAGCTACATCTGTCCACCTTTACCTTTGAAAATCATCTCTAATGTCCATCTCATGCTCAGCTCCAAGTTCCAACTGAAATAGCAGTGCAAAGTGCCATTTGGTAGATCTCATCAATGAAAATCTCCAATGGAGACTGGAAAATGCTGAATGTAATTCCTAATGTTTGCACCCCCTTTTTTGAAAAAAAAACAAGGATTAGAGAATCATAAACCAGTAGTTTAAATTTAAGCTCCACATGAATTTTAGCAAAAACCATGGTAGTGGGTCTTACACTTCTCTCAGGAAGGCCAAATTGCTGTGGCAACATGGAGCTTGTAGTCTGCAGTTAAAGAACATGATGGCAGAGGTTTCAACTTTCTTTTGCTCCCATAGCTGATGGGAATCTCTCCTGCTGTTACTGCCTGCCACCGTCATGTGCTAGAAGGATATGCAGCTTGATATGAAATATATTACGAACATATTCACCTTAGCCAGCAAGTCCTAAGTAGGACTTGATGCTGGAGCTTCTTACACACACCACAAAACCTCCAAGTAAAATATTACTATATCTTAATAAGATAAACATTAGCATGAAAGCTAAAGTGATTCAAAAATAATTTTATTACAAATTGGTTTTGGTATTAAAAATGTCATTCACATATAGAAATTAAAATAAATTTTAACAAACAAGGTTTTTTGTACTGTATACTTGCTAAAGTTAATTAACTTGAATTCAACAAAAATAGGTGTTATAATACATAACTAGAACTATTTAAAATTAACTGTTCCTGAGAAGTCTACAGAATTACTAAATAACTCCTGCAGACTTAATTACAAATCATTTCATGGTCACAGAAATTACCAAGTTTCATTGGATGGCCATCAGCAAACATTCAAGTTATTTTATGATTTGGTATAAAATGTAACAGTGCAAACCAATCTCAAATACAATATACTGCAGCTTTAAGAATATAACCCAATCCTGGTATTGCAGGAGTCTGAACAAAAATATTAAATTAGTTACTGTACAATAAAGTTGAAGTTTCCTTCCTAAACAGATCAAACATTGCTTTAATCAAGTTGATATAACTCAGTATTCTGGAAATTGAATGCAGAATGTGTTCTGTGGTCACTAATAATCTTAACACTTGCATCAGCAGGATTGATTTCCTCAAGAATTTGAGGTGCTGCTGTAGGCTTAGCAAATTCAAGAGAGTCGCCACTTTTCTGGTCACTTGGAAGATCATCTTCATCAAGTACATTATCATCTACTTTTACACACCTTTTGAATTTAACTGACTTTTTACATTTCACGGATCCTGGATCTACAACATGCGTCATACTGAGCTGTGAGGGTGGTATAATTGACTGACTTTTAACTTCAATCTCACTATTACATTTACTCCCATCAACAGGAGTCAAACAGTTACTGCTAATCAACTGATCCATCTCATCCCTTAGAATTTTCATTCCAGTTCCTTCTGCTGCGTTAGATGCCTGTGTAAAATTATTGCCAGTGTCTGACTCTGCAACTAAGTGCTCGAGGTTAGACACAAACTCCACAGCATCATTTTCCAAAGGTGTTTCCTTCTCCAATCTGTTATCCCCTGCAGTAGATTCAGAGAAGCAGATTTCTTTTGCATGCTGCTTAGCTTTACAAGTTTCACTGTGGTTGATTCTATCTGGCTTCAGAGAAGCTCCAGGAGAGTTGGTGTTATTAGCCCCTTGTTGCTGAAATTATAAAACTGACATTAGTATTTATCTGAATTAGAACTTGAAAATGTTAAAATTGTAAAATAAATCGCATCATCGATCAATTACCAATTTGCAAGGCCTCTGAACAAATGCAGCAAGGGATTTGGTAGATTTAATTTTACATAGCAATCGTTCCATGGTATCATTTAACTGTTTCTGCAGTTACCTCTTTGTTGGCTTTGAGGGAAATGATTGAGATGTGGAATGCCATTAATAATTACAGGATTAACAAAAGTTGTCATGACAATGATGTCACATAGTAATTTCAAAACATCTTCACAATGCATTACTAAAACACAAGTAGAATAGAAATCTGGAAAGCACAGCCTGAAGTAGATCCAACAGTAACTTTCAAAATGGAAATAGATGCATAATTGAAAAGGAAATGCAATGATAAGAGGAAAGAGCAAGGAGTTTGGGACAAATTGGGCAGCTCTTTTAAAATGTTGCACGGGACCAAATAGCCTCTTACAAGATTCAAAAACAGAAAATGCTGGAAAATCTCAGCAGGTCTAACACCATCTGTGGAGACAGAATAGAGCCAATGTTTTGAGTCTGGATGTCCCTTTAGAGTTTAGAGCTTTGAGTCCTCTATAATATACTCTAGCATTTTCCCTACTAATATTAAACTAACCAGTCTTTAATACCCTGTTTTCTTCCCCTTTCTTTTTTTTAAAAAAATAGTGAGGTTACATTTGCCACCATCCAATTTGCTGGAATTATTCCAGAATTTTGAAAGATGACAACCAGCATATCCACAATTTCCACAGCCACCTTCTTTTGTGCCCAGAGATGTAGATTATTGGGCTCTGGGGATTTATTGGCCTTTATCCCTCCAGCAGTTTGTTTAGTAAGACTTATTTCCTTCAATACCTCTTTCACTAGACCCTTCATTCCTTCACATTTCTGGGAAGTTATTTGTGTCTTCCACTGTGGAGATAGACTAGTAGTTTAATTGCTCTGCCATTTTTGTTCCCTATTATAAATTCTCCTGTTTTTATCTACAGACGTTTGTCTTCCCTAATCTTTTTCTTTTCATATACTTATAGGAGCCTTTACAGTCCACTTTCATGCTACTCTCATACTCTATTTTCCCCTTTTAATCAATCTCTCACTGTACAAAACGTTACTCTAAAAAGAGAAGCACATTTTTTGTGTTTGATCATGATTCATTACTTGCTTAAAATACTTGGTTCAGGTGGTGGTTATTTGAATACATTTTACATAAAAACATCTGATACCAATTTGGTCTGTTTCTTGGTTATGTTAATTATACTGATGTAGTTCAGGTAACAAAGATTTTCATTTTCTGCTAAAATACAATGTATTTAGGTGGTGTATTGATAGGTGGCTGATGGACTGTCTGGCCATCAGCAATACTAGATACTTCGAGAGTACTTCTTTCCAAAAGGAAGATGGTTAGAGTCAGTCCCAGGTCTGACCAAGTTTGTGCACCGCTAGGTGAAATTAGTTGGGATAGGAGTCTGGAATTTTTCTTTGTTAAACACTGACACCCAAGCAAAATCCCTTTAAGTTCATACGTTTGGATATCGGGCAAGGATGGGATCAGACTAACTGTAACAATCACTGCAGGTTCACAAAGGAACAACGGTCATTTAGATGATAGTAGATGACAACTTGGACTCATCCTTCAGCAAAGACGAAAGATGGAAATAGCAAAAGAAAATGCAAGCAAAGAATACACACAAGTTGATATGGAGCAACCTACTTATGCTCTGTGAAACATTTCCACAACCTTTGTGTTCTTTTTAATTGGTTGTTGAAGAAAAGGATCATTTGTAAATGGCACTTTTTAAAATTTGACTTTTAGAATTTGATTTTACATAACCTACCTTTGAATGAAAAACGAGGCCACTTTCACTGACTTCTGCCACATTAATTACTATTGGATGTTCCTCAGTTACTTCATTTGGGACTGGATCCTCCTTCAAGGAAGCACTCAGGAATTGATCAACATTTTCTGAAGTTACAAATAACTTCTTCTAAACAGAAAGAATGCTTCATGTTCACATATTCAGTACAGGACATCTGACAAAAGCAAACTGCATTATGCATCCACTTTTACAAATAGTACTCTTGTTAGAATACACAATTCTTTCAAATCTAAATCTAACTTAATTAATTCTTAAAGTATATTTTAATATGCAGCATCTTTACAAAAGGAGTAAACCTAGATATTTAGTAAAAGTGGATTTATTTTGTATTATATAGTATAAATCTGTTTTATAAAATGTATAATCTTTTAGTACATACAGGGAAGCAAACAAACTGATAGTGTTAAGAAACTTGACACATCAACTTCACTTCCAATTGGCCAAGTATCTTTGTAATTTACATTTACACACATTCAAATTACAAGTGGAAGGCTAATCAGCCTGAATTATCACATAGTATAACCACAATGTCTTTTTAAAAGTTTTTGCCACTCAATTGTATAATTAGCTTATGCAACACATCATGGACGTATGACAAGATGAAGGAGCAGATTGAATAACTACACCAACAAGAAGTCTTTTTGAAAGCTGCTGTGTTGATAATTTTCCATGCGAGGCATCATTCTATTATGCTGTATTTGCTGCTCACACTGCAGTCTCCTTTAAAATATGGAGTCCAAACTCAGATTGAGTGATGGTTTTGCTCAAAATCTCCATTCTGGTTGCAGTTTTACCTTTCTGTGGTGGCACTTTAACTTCCTCTCCTTTTCCCATTTTGACTTCTCCAATTTTCATGTCCAATACTCTTCAAATCATGCTCAACGCTAACAATAGGAACGGTATCAGCTGTGTAGAACACTCTTTGGCCCCAGGGTGAGAGAGTAACTTCAGACCTTGATTACATCCTTCTTATTTTCTGATTAAATCACCCACATTTGCTTATGCTTACAAGGGTTAGGGACATCTAAATACTTCTACAACCAAACAGGCTGACAAAGATTTTGAAAGAATAAAGAATGGGCTGGAAACAAATAAAACTTTGCCTGGGAAATTAGGCTTCAACAGGAGCACCTTAACTAGAATTAGCTTCCAGCTTCTTTGTTAATGAAAATCTAGAAATTAACCGATTAACCCATTTTATTAAGATAGCGAAATGGTAAAATCCAAATGCTTCTCATATTTATGGCCCACTACTTTCCCCCTAAAATTCCCCACTGGTTACTTACAACAAATCTGGTTAAGAGATGGATGTACATTACATGCATGTGTGCTGATGTAATAAGCTAAAGGTACAACTGACTGGCAAAAACTTTTAATATGCGTGCTAAAACTGTGTTTGCAATGAGCAGACATTTCTGAAATCAGTTTCCAGTAGGAGGTGGTGCAAAGGTATTGCAATGTGTATTATTTAAAGGGACCCTAGTTATATTTAGCTAGAGTTGTGAGGTTTACATTTTTTATATTTATGAAATATCAGTTAGCTATGTGGCAAAGCTACAACTGCATTAATATTGCTATCATACTGATAGTTCTTGGAAGGTTACTGGACACCAAGAATTGCTCGTGTAAATACCAAGGTATTATTTATCTCGGACATGGCCGATATTATTTGCTTTTACATAATTTTTTTTAAAAAATCATTTTGAATGCTCCTTTAAGTGCCTACTTTACCTTTCAATAATCGAGTGGCTTGATCCCAAAATAAACATTAGGTGATTTTAAAATGTTTTCAGCATTTCTTTTACAAAAGCTGTCAACAAAAGGGTAAATATTCAGGACAGAAGAATGAATGTAACATCATGTTTTGTTTACATCTGATTTCTGGGACTGGAACTGTTACCTGTAAACAGCTGCAAGTATCTCCAGCGTGAAAGCTCTGCCACATGCCTCGACACTCAGGTGATTTTATTAGCACCACTGCAGCATTCTCCTTTGATATATTAAGTATACTTTCTGCAGTGTCCAGCTGATGCTCTGGAGGAAACTGAACAATCAGGGAATACAAGGTGTCAGAGTCTTGTGTCCCAAATATAACACTACATTCCTCAGTATGAAGTACTAACTTGAAACTCTCTTCGTTAATATTTTGCACATGCAGTAACAATGTAATAGAGTCTTCATTTTGATGGTAGTGGAAATCAGGACACACTGGTTTAGTTTCCTTTAAATAGTTATCTAAGCAGAATTCAGTGTTTGCAGGTGACTCTCTTTGGAGATGGTCAGATTCATCTGACTGGAGATGATCAGTTACTTGCCCACCTGCAGAATGATTGCATGCCTTTTCCTTAGTCCCAGGGAAGTCCTGACCGCGCAAAGCAACTGTATCTTCTTTGGCATCATTTTTCTGTTCATCAGAATCTACCTCCGAAAGAATTTTGGGGCAAGCAATCACATCATTTGTTTGTACAAAATTATTTGAAACCAATGCAGTGTCTTCAAGTTCTGACTCAGTAGATGTTTTTATTTGGCCCAATTCAGGGTGTTCATTGTTCTGAGATGTTTCCAAATTGGGACAAGCAATCATATTTGCTTTTACAAAATTGCTTGAAACTGACAGAACTTCCTCAACTTCTGACTTAGTCGATGTTTTTATTTGGCTAAGTTCAGGATGTTCATTGTTCTGTGGCGTTTCCAAATTGAAACCTTCAAAGGCACTAACCAGTTCAGACTCACCTTCCGATTTTAAGCAAGCATCAGAGCACTCTCCATTTTGTTGATGGGAATATCCTTCAAGCTGATGTAATTCTGATTCACAGAGTGACTGGGCACTCTCTGTGGACTCACCGTTCTTCATTGTTTGATCAAGGTCGTCACTGTGATCTTGGTTGATTTCTGTGACACAGGCTTGCTTCACAGGTAGCACAGGCAAAGTAACTACAAGCTGTCTCTTGGCTTTGTTAAATTTGGCCGACCCTTGATTTTCATCTACGGGATATGGCAGAGGCAACTCAAGCTTGTAAGCTGGCTTCTGCGACTCCAAACTCAACAGTTTCTCGGTGACATCTAAACAAGCAGCTTCAGCAGACTTGAGCAAGGGGAGGTCGATGGTGACCACCAGTTCTTTCGGTCTGGTGCTGGGAGCGGCGTCCCGAGCGTATCGGTAATCTTGCAAATCGACGTGCGATCTGTAAACGATGGAGTGTTTGGGTTGGGTAAATTTGCTGTCTTGCACATTTGCGTTCTTGCCTTTGGCTGCAGCTTGTGAACTCTTGCTCGTTGCTTTAACTTTCGCGCCAGGGGCATGTGCTGACTTTGGAGGATCAAAGGGGTAAGGATACCTGAGCGGGTCGTCATCCCCTTCTTCTGGAGGGGGCTGTCTGGGACCACCGGGGATGGGTTTGCGAATGACGGCGGCGTCAGGCAACCCCTTGTACTTCATCTTTAAAGTCTTAACGTTTCTGGGATCCAGTTTCGCGTCCAGCTGCTGCTCGATCACCTCGATGGCGGTTTGGTCCAGCATTGTTTTGAACTTGCTGTTTTTGCCGGCCATGTACAGGGTGTCGGGGTGAAAAACCACATCGTAAATCATGTGCTTCCTGCCACCGGGTCCCAGGTCCTCCCTGCCGGGGGCCAGACTGTAAGGGAGGGACCAGTGCTGCCCCGCCGCCCCGCCATCCCCCTGGCCGGCCCGGCACGTAGGCTTGTGGATCAGCTCGTTGCTGCAGACGTTGATGAAACACTTCTTGTCGCCGTTGAGGCTGGTTTTGAGGACGTAGCCGGGGCGGGGGTGCACGAACTGGATGTCCACCCCCCTCTCCCGCTCCAGCTGGCTGATCTCCTCCTCGTACTTCTGCCTGTTCTCCGGGCTGGAGATCTCCTCCGCGTACTCGCACAGCATCTTCCTGAACTTCTCATCTTTGAAGGCCTTGGCGAAGCGGTCCACCTCGTCCGGGGTCAGGTCCAGCTCCTCCAGCCGGGAGCTGGACGACATCTTCCAACCTCCACTGCCACCGAGCCCGATCGCAGCACAACCCTCAACCGCCAGCCTCAGAACATATCCATCCGCCCGGCCATAGCGCCATCCCCAATATCAATCCGCGCGGCCGCAGCACCATCTCTATATCCGCCCGCCCGCAGCACCTTGATGACGTCAGCGCCCTCACGCCAGTCCTACCCCCTTCCCAGGCATTGTTTTAGCCCTACCCCACCCATCTCCTCTCTCTCCCTTTTTATCTTTCTGAACGGAACAGCTGTTTATCGTCACTGGTCTTTCAAGTCGAAAAAATATTGCCCGTCGTGGGGGGGTCACTAATTTGCGGCGGATGCGCACACCAAGCGGACGGAGCGGTGATTTGCCGCGTGCCGGTTGCCATGGAAACAAAGTCAAGCACAGCCTGGTCTCTGCGACTTTCATTCTTCACTCTCACGTTAATGGTTTCTTAAATTAAACTGTAGTCATTATTATACCAACATCTGAGGGGACACAGTGATACTACCATTTCTCTGAACTCCTCAAGAGAAAGCAAGTTAGAAATAAATGAAAGCTCAAAAGGGATGGTTAATGTATTTGGAAGTTTCCAGTGAAGTGTGAAAATAATTGCACTGATGCTACCATGCATAGTCTGATTTCTGACATCTGATGTGGCATCAGCTTTTCCCATTTTTATTAAACTTTTTTCAGAAGATAAATAGGATTAAATGTGGTTAGTGAGACAAGTGGATCGGCATTCATCTCACAGTGCCTTTTCTGCATCGAAATAAAACAGGTCCAACATGATTGAATTATTTACACATCACAGAGGACCAAATCTATAATTTATTTATCATTAGAAGCCATAGTCTCTTCCACTTTCTTTCATTGGGAAAAATATACAAAAGTCTGAGGACATGTACCAACCAATTCAAAAACAGCTTCTTCCCTGCTGCTGTCAGATTTTTGAATGGACCTACCTCACGTTAAGTTGATCTTTCTCCACACGCTAGCTATGACTGTGCATTCAATATATACAATACATTCTGCATTCTCTTTCTTTCTCTATGTACGTATGTTTTGTTTCTATAGCTCATAAGAAACAATACTTTTCACTGTATACTAATACATGTGACAATAATAAATCAAATCAAAATCAGAACCAAGCGTCAGAAGGAGGAACACAAGGATATTCTGAGGACTCTGAAGAAAGTAGAAGCTCAAGGGCCATATAAAAGTGGATTATCATATTTATTCTTTTCCTAATTACTCAGTGCAGTGTTAACTTTGAAATTGAGCTGTGGAGACATGGTGGTCTAGATTCAATCCTAGTCTATGCTAAATTAGCAGTGTCACAGTTATCAAGAAGAGAAGGAAAATCAAGACTGAGTTCCTGATCACTGCTCTGAACCATGTGTGTGTGCCTAATGTGTTCACAATCAAGGTCAGTTGTGATGCATCCACATGGATCAATCAATGAATACAAAATAAGTTGCTATCATGAACTTGAGATTCTTGTGTAATGTCAGAAAATGGAAATGGTTCAATTCAGCCACAGATTGACCACTAAACTGGCTGGCCAATCAACAGCGTAAAACTGACCTAGTTACGAATTTTGATGATCCTCTGTAAAATTTATTTTATCTACTGTGTTATATGCTAAAGGCATATCAGTATCAAAATTGGGAGGGACTGGACTAATTCAAAAAACAGTTTAATTTTCTGAACAACACTTTTGGTTTCAAAAATGTTCAGTAGTCAAAAAAGTTCTTTTTTGCTTCAGAATATTAGGTTAAAAATACAGAAAATAATTTTGCCTCTTGTTTGGAAATTAGTCATATTTAGACACGATGTGCTGATATCGTGGACAATTGGGCATTCTTATCATCTGAAGAAAAAGTCTTTATTGCCACTAATAAGATTGAGTGATCTTCTGTCACAGTATTTTCATAACATAATCAATATTTCATCAACATAATTCTTGCAGTAAATTGAAAGATGTTTTAGAGGTGATACAGGTACAAGTTTCATAAATTCGGAGAATGGTAGAAACCTTCAGGGATAAAAACAGTTCTTAAAAAGATATAACTGAAAATTTTAATTTGACATCAAGCTTTGAAAAAAAGGGATAATTATCAATAACAAACATACAACTAAATCAGGCAGATATTTTAAGTTTAATTCATAATATAACACCAGTATAAATATATACAAATAAACAAGGAATTATCAGAAATTTAGAAGATATTAATGTGCAAGTGTAAGTCTTCGGCATCAGGGCTTCTCCAACTTTAAAAAATTCACAATCAAAGAGTTTGAAGTTTACTGAAAAGGAAGGAAAATCTAATCAGCATCTTTGCAAAACTAGTTGAAATGATTTTCTAACTAATGCATCTCTGTAAACACATTTTACATTTCACATATTTTTAATGTTAAAAAAACCAGTAATCACAATTGTTAATACACTTAAAAAATATATTTGGAATAAATGTCCACAATTAATATATTTAGTTTACATGGAAAATAGCTTTTTCTGCCCTGTCTCCTAACTTATGCTGGGATACAGTTGCAGCAGTGCTGACAGGACCGAATTATTTCATTTAGCCTGTCATTCTTCATTTGATGATGCATGTTGGCAGGCTTTTTAATGCAGTAACCATGACTACCAAACCTAATTCTGTGACAAATAAAATTCAGCAGATGCAGGAAACATGGAAGAAAAACAGAAAATGCTGGAAATGTCACCCAGGTCAGGCAGCATTCATGGAGTGAGAAAGAGAGTTAATGATTTTGATCATTGATTGCTCATCATAACTGTGATGCAGTTGGTTTTAAACAGGTCAAACGGCCCTCTTCTATGTAATAAATTCCTAGAATTCTGAGAACACAGGGAGGAGGAAAGAACAAAAGTGAAGGTCTGCAGGCATGATTAAATAACCAAAGGGTGGTGTTAAGAGGCAAAAATGGTACAGGGTTGAATAAAGAGAGAACAGAATGGGACTGTCCTTGGCTTCCTTCATGTTCCTCCCCTCCAGCCTAATCCAAAGCTGACTTAACAGGATTTGCAGTGATGAGAATTCAAAATAATGAAGTTACCTTTTCATAGATTCCTGGATTTTGGAGTTTATTAAAGTTTATTAGTCACAAGTAAGGCTTATATTAACACTTTAATGAAGTTACTGTGAAAGTCCCAGAGTCGCCACACTCCAGGGCCTATTCGGGTTAATGCACCTAACCGGCAGCTCTTTCAGACTGTGGATGGAAAACAGAGCATCTGGAGGAAACCCACGCACACAGGGGGAGAACATGCAAACTCCACACAGGCAGTGACTCAAGCCGGGAGTCGAACTCAGGTCCCTGGCATTGTGAGGCAGCAGTGCTAACCACTGTGCCGCCCTAAGCATTCCTACACTGTTGCATCTGATTATACTGGCCCAAGTTAGGAAAATGAAAATTAATGGTCCTATTTTAAATTACAACAGAAACTCTACACAAGGTTTCTTCATTACCTGTCCTCCACAGTTCTATTTGAAGGGTAGTACACCTTGAAGCAGAATCCACTACGTGGAAACGAGCCCTAAAACAAAGAAATAAGGCTTGCATTAAAAGATGTACATTATTACTATAACTCCTGCCGCCATACCAGGACAGTTGCGCATTGCCCACTTAGCACCCACTCCATCCATCAATACACATTCAGTTTCTTCCAGCGCTGAAGTCATTGTTGTTCACCTGTTATCTGCCTCTGCTTGTGGCAAGAACACAGTAAGAAGTCTGACAACACCAGGTTTTAGTCCAACCGATTTATTTGATAGTAAATTCACAAGCTTTCGAGGGGACTCCCTCTTCGTCAGGTGAATGGAGAGGTCTGGCCTCGGACAGAGCATATAAAGCACAGACAGTTTAGAGATTACTGATTAAAATGCAAATCTAATCAGTAATCTCTAAACTGTCTGTGCTTTATATGCTCTGTCCGAGGCCAGACCTCTCCATTCACCTGACGAAGAGGGAGTCCCCTCGAAAGCTTGTGAGTTTACTATCAAATAAATCGGTTGGACTAAAACCTGGTGTTGTCAGACTTCTTACTGTGTTTACCCCAGTCCAACGCCGGCACATCCACATTGTGGCAAGAACGGCAGCCAAAAAAATAAAGAAGGAAAAAGAGAAAAAAAATGCATTGCAAATGGCAACTGATTGAAAGTGACAATATTGCAAGAAGTTGCAACCATTTTGTTAAAGATGTACAATGCTCAACAGTAATTAAAAAAAACACTAACACCAAATTCAGAAAATTCACTAAGATTATTGGAAATAAAATATTTTTAAAGCGGTAGACTGATTTTTTTTTCCAAAAAATTAATTTAGTTTACATTGTGGTAAGAACTTTATGCAGTGCTTCTTACAGGATTGATACAGACACAATCTGTATTTGTGATGTTGAATGGATCATACTTGTCGGCGAACACAATCAGGTCTGGTACCGGGTACACAGAAAGAGCATAATCATAGGCCCAGTAGACAGGACTGACGAACAGTGGCAGTGGTGTTAGGTGTCCTTGTGCTATGATGGTCTTCACAAACTAACAACAAAGAAAAATATTAGTGACGTTAATATTTTCATCACAAAAAAACCCTCAAAATGGCTCAAAAGAACAAAAATCTAAATGGATCATTGGAAAAAGAATTGTTACACTTTAACTCTGTAATGACCTCAGTGAGGTCCATGAGTTGGACCTGCTGAAATATGAGCTCCCTAATTGAGGTCATCCCCAGTGGAGGTCCCTCTACAGAAGCATCTTCCCCCCGGCTAGCTTGAGGACCTGGAGTGGAGGGTGCTGCACATAGCAGTACCATACAATCATAGGTTGTACCAGTTCACAGGCTACCAAGCATGCCCTTTTTGTAACCTTGTGCATCTGTGAGCCATCTCAATGTTATGTGTTATAGGCAGCACAACTTTTTCAGTTTTCTCAAAAACCTTTATTGATGTCTTGTTTGCACTTCAGCCCCATGCTCCTGATCTACAGATGCCCAGCTGCGGTGGGGGCGGGGGGCCTCCTTGTGAACCTGCTCCTGGGCCTGCATTCCACCTATAGATTCAGGCAGCAGGCAACCAAGGGGCTCGTCCAAGCTGACTGTCTACCCCTCTACCACAATTATATTCGCGGCTGGGTGTCCCCAGAGAGGAAGCATGCAGTGTCTGAAGGTATTGTTAATGCCTTCTGTACCCACTCGGCACCGCAGGGACTGAAGTGTATTACTGACCCCTATAATCACATTTTAATTTGATGTTTTAAATTACCTTTCCGCTTTGTTTTTTGGGAGCTGCCCCTTTTGAATTGTCCTTAAGTTACTTTGTTTGTTTGGTTGGCATCAAAAGATGTCCCTAATTGAGGCTTGTTAAGGTTGCCCAGCAGAGGAGGTTTACTAGGCTGATACCGGAGTTGAGGGGGTTGAGCTATGAGGAGAGGCTGAATAAACTAGACTTGTACTCGTTAGAGTTTAGAAGAATGAGGGGAGATCTCATTGAGACATATAAGATGATGAATGGGATGGATAGGATAAAGGTGGAGAGACTCTTCCCGCTCAAAAAGGACAGTAGGACTAGGGGGCACAGCCTCAAGATAAAGGGGGGGCAGTTTAGAACAGAGTTGAGGAGGAACTTCTTCACTCAAAGGGTGGTGAATCTCTGGAATTCTCTGCCCGTTGAAGTGGTGGAGGCTGCCTCGCTAAATATACTTACGACGTGGGTTGATGAGTTTTTGATAAGCGAGGGGATTAAGGGTTATGGGGAGAGGGCGAGAATGTGGAACTGAGCCACGACAGATCAGCCATGATCTTATTGAATGGCGGGGCAGGCTCGAAGGGCTAGATGGCCTACTCCTGCTCCTATTTCTTATGTTCTTATAAGGGAGCTCTACAAAGACATATAACGTGGAGTGTCCAGGTCACTGGCACTGGGGTGAATGCTCTGTACTGGGAAGTACCTGCCTGAGTATTGAAAACCATTGTAAATAAATCAGTTTAGGTGAAGGGGAACTGGCCTCTCAGAAGTTTATTTCCACCCAAATACGCAAAAGACTTCCTGAGTCAGCAACTGAGGAATAGATTCCTCCCCCAGGAGATAAAGAATCTGAAATGCAGCTTTGAAAGAAGTATTAAAGGGTGAGCAAGTAGGTAGAATGCACAAAAAGGACCAAAATCAAATTAAATGTCATGTACGGGGAATTGCTAGATAATAGTTTTGAGTCAATGATGTCAGGTGGATTAGTCATGGTAGATGCACAGGGACTGGGGGGGGGGAGGGGTTGCTGATTAAGATGCTCCTTCCGAGAGTTGGTGCAGGCTCAATGGGCTGACTGGCCTCCTGCATTGTAGGGATTCTAATAGCAAGTGAATTGGATGCAAAAGATTACTTAGAGGTACTGCAGCAGGCCTGGTTAATTCTCCAAAGAGACATGTTACTGCAATGTTGTTATGCTTATTTTTTATTATTGTAATTGTATCAAAGATTTTAAAAAATAGTTAAACTTGTTAATCAATATTTAGAACATCTGAATAGATAGATTGTAGAAAGAAATATGATAGCATGGAAATGCCATTGTAAAGTGAAGAATTTATAGGCAGAATGGTTCCTAGAGTCAAAGAGTCTTCACCAAAGGGAAGAATATCCTTTATGGAGGTAACTGATGTTTAGCAGTACTAATTATAAAGCATCACAAAGGAGGTGCCAGCTGTTTAAACAATTGTAGTAAAATCTTTGAGAAAGCTGGAGAAACAAGAGAGTTGCAGAAGAGTTGTCACATAGCAGCGATAAGGAAGGATATACACCCAGACAAGAAGCAATTCTCTACAAGCTAAAATTGGTTCAGGAGCACAGATATTTACTTCTCTCATTTCATATGATTGGTTCTCAGCACAAATGTTGTGAAGAATCCTCTTGGTTATGGTCATTTTGCTCGTACACTATGCTGTATATTCTATCTATATTTGTCATAAATATTAAATTAACACCTAAAAATTTGAGCATTGTGTCTAACTGAACAGCCCTCAAAATATAATACATATTTTAACTGACACGATATAAAGTAATAAAGCAGTACTAATGAATTAGTATACAGCAGTGCCAAATCCATAATGTGGTGTGCACTTTGCAAGGCCTTATTACATCAAAAAACTTCATATTTTGATGGAGGGTTTTTCACTACCTCTGGATATCTCAATGTGCTTCACAGTCAACAAAGCACTTTTGAAGTGAAGTTGCGAATGTAATGCAGGGCGTATAAGGATTATAGACAGAATATTAAAGCCACAAAGGGTGTGTGGCACAGAACCAAAAGGACAATAACAAGGTTGGGCAACTATGCAAGATTTTCATTAGAGCAGAGAAGACTTTGTGGAGAATTTCTTACGGCTGGAAGGTCAGTCAAAAGGAGCCATCAATTTAAAATAACTACTAAGGGAACGAGGAGAAAGGTTAGGTAATCCATCTTTATGCAGAATTGTTACAGCAAGGAATACATTGACACAAGGAGAGGTTGAGGCAGAGGCCACTGATTCATTCAGAGCATGGGAGACACTGGTCTAAGGGCAGAAATCATAACAGTGGGGTCCACCTCCAATAAAAAGCCAACCCCTGCACCATAAATTTCCAAGATTCCTAGTGCCAACTGGTGGAGCTGCATTTAGAAATTAAAATAACTGTAGTAAGCAATCCTTAATGTTTTGATATCAAGCTAATTTAGCCAG
Source organism: Carcharhinus amblyrhynchos (assembly GCF_965287045.1). Taxonomy (NCBI): domain Eukaryota; kingdom Metazoa; phylum Chordata; class Chondrichthyes; order Carcharhiniformes; family Carcharhinidae; genus Carcharhinus; species Carcharhinus amblyrhynchos. The sequence goes on from NC_137337.1 coordinate 27,958,773, forward strand.
CATTGTATACTGCAAGTACTTTCTTGCTTCCTTTAGGATTAAAATTTCAGATTCTGTAAATTATCTAAAGTTTAACATAAATAGATTTAAGCCTAGATTGCCATAAGTGACTATGATGGGGGAGAATCTAGTTTAAATTGTGTTATTATATAAAATTTAACCCTCAAGGTTCTTTATGCGTTGTAATTAGAAAACTTGCATTTTATTCAGAAATAATGCGGCAGTGGTGCATTTGATGGCGCAAACTCACTGAGCCATCAAATCGACAAGATCGCAATTTGCATCCCTGATCAGTGTGATTTAGCTGATCTCAGCAAAGGTAACACGATAAAGAATGCTGTAACTGGCATTAATCCCACTGTTCTGGAGAGAGGGAAGTTGCCAATTGTTCATTATAGGGACTGATACTCAAGACAAGCTTGGCAGCAGATGGAACATTTCAGTAAGACAGCATATAGAGGCAAATATTGTGCTTGATCCCCATGTAGTGCTTTTATCCCCAGAAATAAGATAAGTAAAGTGACACTCAATCTCTGGGCATACAAAGACAGTTTACAGTAATGGTTGGTAACACCAAACCAGAGTATCTGGTGTAAAATTCCACAAATAAATGAACAGCCACTCACATGGTTTGGAATATCCAAATTACTGCCAGGAAAACGGATACAATTTCTGCACATCTTATTAACCAAATCCTCACGAAAAATGACGATCTCCTGAGTACAGTATTGAATCCTAACAGAATTAAGCAAAGAAAAGTATTATTAGGCTGCTTTAAAAAAAATTACAGAATATCCATCAATGAAACGACCAGCGAACTGTGAAATGATCAGTTACGCAGAAAGTTTACCTGCAGGGATTTGTAGTAAACACAGAAAATGGAACTCTCTTACTGAACTCTTCTGTGATGTAGTCAGCTAGTGGAGGTCTTTAAACAAATGAAAGTAGGGTTATAAAATAACCTTCATCTATAAAATCAATTTTAGACAATTACCAAAGGCAATCTCGCTTCCTGCTGCATTCGGAAGATTTCTAGTGCTTAAATAGAATGCCACACCTTAAAAATAAAATGCTACTGGGAACATTTCAAGGATGTAAACAGCTAGAATACCTTTCATGGTCCTGCATACAGAACTACATGGAACAGGAAGCCAAAGAAGACTTAGGAAGTATGGGGTAGATGACATCAAGTGTGATTTGTCACAAAAAGGGTTACAGGTGAGTGACGTGGTTGGGCTAATTGAAAACTCATAGCAATAGAATGAATTCATTCAGTCCACTGTCGCTCTGAGCTAATTGAATTCAATTGATTTATTATTGTCATGTGTATTTGGGATACAGCGAAAAGTATTGTTTCTTACGAGCTACACAGGCCAAACATACCATTCATAGAGTAAACAGGGGAGAAGGAAAGGATGGAATGCAAAATATAGTGTCGCAGTTACCAAAAGGGTGAAAAGAAAGATCAGCTTAATATATGTGAGGTGCACTCAAAAGTCTGATAGCAGCAGGAAGGAAGTTGTTCTTGAGTTGGTTGGTACGTGATCTCAGATTTTGTATTTTTTTCCCCAACTGGAAGAAGGTGGAAGTGAGCATGTCTGGGATGAATGGGGTCCTTGGTTATGTTGGTTGCCCTCCCAAAGCAGCAGGAAGAGTAGATGTAAAGTAGAGGCAGTTGTGTTTCTGGGAAACAAAGTCCAATGGTGCTGGACACCATCAATATTGAAAAGGGCAGAAGAGAAGAAATACAGTAAAGACTGGTGATTACCGGGGTAAGATAGAACCGGGACCTGGATCTTCAGGGCCAGGAACAAAAACAAAGCGGCAGCTGCAAAATGAGCAGAAAAATATTTAGATTCTATTATGGACTATAACATAATATAAAACATTTCTACAACCTCTTCTGAAAGCATGAATTTATTTTAAAAAAGGATGATGTAACAATATTCCACATCTCATCAGGTGAACTGTTCTACACTGAAGTGAAAAGAAGAACTCTGAATTGTAATTTTGCCTACGCTATAAAATTATACTAAGATCTACTTGGCTTGGAAGTAGATTGGCTCAATCTCCCAACTATGAGTGTAGCTCATGTAGTAAATCCAAAGTTGCTGTTGCCATATGGTGCTGACTGAGCAAGCGACTGAGATGCCTGCCACCAAAGATATACGGGTTAGGCTGTTTGGCCATGCTAAATTAACCCTAGTGTCAGGGGGATTAGCAGGGTAAATATGGTGGGGAGGGGATTTACAAGAGTGGGGCCTGGGTGGGATTGTCATCGGTGCAGACTCGATGCGCCAAATGGCCTCCTTCTATACTGCAGGGATTCTATGATAAGTTAAGAGCATCATCTTGAGGGCAAGGATAATCCAATATTCACCACAATCTTCCTTAATTAATTAACCTCACTACATACCATCTTCAACCTATGCCTCTGATATCAAATGCGAGGTCATCAACTTCTTGGACTCCAAAGAAATCTACTTAACTGCCTTCACCATTTGCTGCCTCATCACTTCCCTGGACCTCTATAATATTCTGCAGCTATTCCCTTATTACTACCCACACATCAGATTTATCTTTACTACAAAGCCAATCCCTTACTTCTGTGACTTCTTTCGGACCCAGCTACTCCTCTTTGGCTCAATGCCTAATTTCTCATTTATTGAAATATTTCTTCCTACCCAGAGTTATCTTCTTCCTCAAGAGTTCATTCTTGACCCCACTGTTCTTTCCTCCTCGAGGCCACTAAATGTACCATTATCTACCATCTTCACATCCATCACTGAGTTAAAGTTACTCTGTTCTGCATTTTGTCCAATGCGTAACAGGGACTACATTGATCATAGTGTTTGCTACCATAGCATTATCCATCTTTACCCTTCAGTATAGTCAATTTCTGCATCTCACTCCACAGTGCACCTCTATGGCACTGCCCTTTCATGTTCTATTCCTATCTGTCATAAGACAACAAGCACATTCCTTCCTATATTCCCTCAAGCTTTCATCTTTCCCCTTCCATTTACTGTTGACAGAGACGTTGGCTCTCATCCACATTTTCCTTAAGCACAGAGTCAGGTTACACTGATGACAGTTTTCTCTTTCTGTTAAATCTTTCACTGAAACAGAAACCAGGAAATTATAGATGCCAAGACTTGGATTTCATGCTTCTTTCTGTGTTGAAATGAAGATGTGGAGAGCAGGCATGGGGGTATAAAATTGACATTCAGGACACAATTCTGGGATTCACATCCCCAATTCCCTCTAGTGGAATTTTTATGATCCTAAGAGTGCAGATAGCAGTCCTGCACACAGCAATCCCACCCTTGCCTAGTGTATTGCAGGCTGGGCATTTCAAACCCCTGAATTTTGATGGAGTTGGACAGGCTTTTGCAGGATGCATAGTGCACAGCTTCTATGGCTCACAGTTACTCAGAGGTGTCATTAGTAACATGCTTAATTAGTAATGCCTAATCTGGAGCCGGGAATCTTCTAAAACTGTTAATAAAAGGAGTAGGTTAACTGAGCCTGACAGCTACCTGCTCAGCCTGCTTCAAAGGTTGCAATGTATTCAGTTTTTGAGCCTTTGTTTACATAGCTGTGCAAAAAAATCCTATTTTCAATGTTTGGCTAAGCTCCAAACTCACTAATGAATTCAAGCTCTCTCGGGAGCTGTTTACACAGTTGTGAAGGAGACATTTGCTTTGCTTGATTGACGGTTATATGAACTTGTAATATTATGTTAGGTTGTATGAACTTGCTTTATCTTTCTATGAAGTGGTTTTCAATGCCTGCTTATCCATTTGGGTGAGATTGAGAGGATTAAAGCTTTTTCGATGGGATTATGAATTGACCATTTTATCAGTTGTTATAAGGGCATTTTGAATACCTGTTTGCTTGTTTTGACAGTTTCATGGCAAATTTAAAGACACGCCTGTGTTATTATAGAGTTCACTGGTTCTTCAAGGAATGGATACTGACAGAGTGGGTATAGGACCCATGGATGGTTTGGAAGGGGCTAGGGATGTGGATGGGGGAAGTTGAGGGATGAGGGGTAGGGGGGCCTAGCAACCATGAATAGAAGTGGGCTGATTATCTGGTGGATTGAGGTGGGCTTTCTAACCTCTTTGACTGGCATTCACCCACTTTGGCTGCTGCTTCGAGCCTGCTTCAGGAGCAGACAGGCCTAACTCCACCCGGGATGAAAATATGGCGGTGGGCACCAGGATGGAGATGGGATTTTGGAGTTAGAGTTCCTGACTCCTACCTCAAAGAGAAAGATTCAGCCGTCGAAATCTGAAACAAACAGAAAATGCTGGGAATACTCAGCTCATCAATTTACTGTTCTGTTCACAGATGCTTACTGTCAGGTGTGGAATCTTAATTAGTTCTGACAATACGTTCAAATCTGAAGCATTATTTTATCAGTTGTAACCACAGTTGTGGAATGATCTGCTCGTTGAAGCTGCTTTGGCACATTATCGGAATATCCAACAGTGTCCTAAATGAGCCAAAACTCACTTCAGCTAAATGCTGCTAAGGTCCAAATCATTGTTGTGTCTCACCATGTTACACTGGACCACATTCCAGTGCAATGGCCAACTATTCGATCAGACTGAAATCCTCAGAATTTATGCCAGTCTGCTTATGCTACATGAACATACGTCTCCATGTCTAATGGTGGTGCACTATCCCTCCAGCCTTTGACACAGTCGACCAAACATTCCCATCCAACATCATACAAAGGCATAACCTCAGTTTCTACATTTCCATAGATGAAACTCAGCTCTTTATCTCCATTACCTCCCTTAATCACTCCATGTCTCTGTGTTATCAGCCTGTTAATCTGACATTAAGTCCTGGATAAGCCTCAATTTCAACCAATTTAGCATTGAGAAAATCAAAGCCATCATCCTCAGCCACCATCACAAACATCTCACCAAAGATTCTATTCCCTCCAGCTACCTCGTAGATTGAAAAAGATGGTTCACAATCTTGTATTTATTCCCGAGCATGGGTTGCAACTCTATATCCTCTCAATTATAAAGCCCACCCATTTCCACCTTTATAACATCGGTCATCAGCACCCTTCCTTCAGCTAATCTACAGCTGTTGAAGCTTTCATCCATGTCCTTTTTAAGTTCCAGACTTTCTTATTCCAATGCTCTTCAAACTGAACTTCCATCCTTCAACCACCGTACACTTCAACTCACCCAAAATCATGCTGCTCATATAGCCTGCACAAAGTTTCATTCAGCATCAACCCTGTGCTTACGGCACAGTGGTTAGCACTGCAGCCTCACAGCACCAGGGACCCGGGTTCAATTCTGGCTTTGGGTGACTGTCTGTTTGGAATTTGAACTTTCTCCCCTTGTCTGTGTGTGTTTCCTCTAGGTGCTTTGGTTTCTTTCCACAGTCCAAAGATGTGAGGGTCAGGTGGATTTGGCTATAATAAATTGCCTCTTAGTGTCATGCAGGGGGGTGCTATACAGGCTCGATGGGCCAAATGGGCTCAATCAGCAGTGTAGCGATTCTACTGATTTTGTAGTTGGCTCCCAGTACCTCAGTGCTACAAACTGTGTTTCAATCCCTTCATTTAAACCTTCATTTATAATGCCATTTCTAGGCCTTCTGCCAGTGGCCTTGGAAGATTTTTCATGATTTAAAGCAAATTTAAGTTGTTGATTGTTCTCAGATATTGTCATCGTAATGTCATAGTTCAGTAACTGTTTTAGGTTGTACTCAGCTTCATCTTTACATTTTGCAAGCTAAATGTTGAACCTTTACTAATACAGTTTTTGTATTCCTCTCGGAAGTTTTAGATGTCTCACCCAATGACTGCGGCACAGAACTATCCTCAAAAAGAAATAACCTGGCAGTCCATCTGAGCTAGTTTTTTTCTCAAGGACAAATGCCCAATACCACTGTCTCACCATTGGTGGAGTATAGGTGGCATGGTGGCACAGTGGTTAGCACTGCTGTCTCACAGCACCTGGGACCTTGGGTCACTGTCTGTGCAGAGTCTGCACATTCTCCCAGTGTCTGTCTCCGGGTGCTCCAGTTTCCTCCCACAGTCCAAAAGACGTGTTGGTTAGGTACATTGACCATGCTAAATTCTCCCTCAGTGTATTCGAACAGGCATCAGAGTGCAGCAACTAGAGGATTTTCATAGTAACTTCACTGCAGTGTTAATGTAAGCTTACTTGTGACACTAATAAATAAACTAAACTAAACTATAATCCTGCTGACAATATAGTAAGCAATCATTAGGTTTGAACACCAGAACATAAACTGGCAGGTTTGTAGTCTGATTAGGAAACATTGAGCAAAGTAACTCAAATGAACTTCTTAAATTTGCACAAAGACAAAAAAGTACAAAGGGAAAAGTATAGGAGGACAAAAACATCAGATCGGTCAACAGTAGCATGTTTTGAAGATTAAGTAATTCAATGAATTTACTTCATCCATTGCAATCCTTCATAATCACTTAACCAAGAATTATTGCAATCTACTAACGGGGTTGACTGTATGTTTTATTGAACTTACTTTTTATGGATGTTAGGATATTCACAGATCATATCTGCAAGTGTTTTCAGCGATTCTGAAAATTTGATAAGATTTTTTAAAATTAAAAATAAAGCTGGAGTTCTAAGTGAGGAATTAATTAATTAAAAAGAAAAATCAACCATTCTTCACCTGTTAGAGACTTGATCTGATTGTTTCCATAGGGAGCAGAGGAAAAATTGCCACAGAAGATGAAGCAAGTGGGTGGCATGGAAGAATAACCTGCAGAACACAGTGTAGGCATACATGGTTTATATCACAGCTTCAGGAGTGCTTAACCACAATTGTTTACACATAGAAAATGTCTTAAATCACTGAATCCAGTAGTAGATTGAAGAGAATAGTGTCCCATAGTGGACTGCTCCATAGTAAAACTACTGGAGTGGAAAAGGAACTTGCAGTGGGAAGGGGAGGATACTGTTGTTGTGACCTATTTGGGTACCAATGACATAGGTAGAACGAAGAAAGAGGTTCTGCATTGAAGGTTTGAAGAGGTAGCCACTAAACTATAAACCCAGAGCAAAGGTTATAATCTCTGGATTATTACCTGAGCCATGTGTAAATTGGCATAGGGTGCATAAAATTAAAGAGATGAATACATGACTCAAAGGCTGGTGTGGGAGAAGTGGGTTTCAGTTCATGGGGCATTGGCATCAGTACTGGGGAAAGTGAGGGCTATATTGTTGGGGCGGCCTACATCTGAACATGCAGGAACCAGTGTTCTTGCAAACTGCATATTAGGAAGTCGAGAGGGCTTTAAACTAAATAGAATGGGGGAATGGTTTTGGAGAGATGTTTAGGCTTACAAAGCGAAAGGATGTGGCAGCATTGCAAGGCAGCTACTTAGGTAATGATGCTCAGAATGTGGCAGACAGGGACGGAATGTACAAACATAACAAAAAGCAGCAAATACGGTCAAAAAGGGAAAAATGGTAACAGGGCAAAATTAATGACTATTTGCTTAAATGCACATTGTATTCAGCACAAATAAATGAGTTAACAGCGCAAATTGGGGTTAATGGTTATGATCTTATAACCATTATGGAATCAAGGTTACAAGGAGGTCATAAGTGGGAGCTAAATATTCAGGGGTATTTGATTTTTCATAAGGACAGGCAGGAAGGAGAGAGTGGTGGGGTTAGTGTGAAATGGAATAAGTACGATAGCAAGAAATGATCTTGGATCAGAAAATGTAGAATCCATACAAGTGGAGGCGAGAAATAACAAAGGGAAAAAGACACAGATGGGACCCCTACATGCTGTGGGATGCAGAATAAAACAGGAGATAATAAGGACGTGTAAAAAAAGGCAGTACTTTAATCATGGGTGACTTTAATCTTCATGTGGATTGAGAAAATCAAATTGGCAGAAGGAGCCATGAGGAAGAGTTCATAGCGTGTACTTGGTATAGTTTCCTAGAAAAATGTGTTGTGGATCTAATCAGGATCAGGCTATTCTGGATCTGGTAACATGTAATGAGACAGGTTTAATAAACAATCTCAAGAGTAAAAGGTCCTCTGGTAAACAGTGACCATAATACGGTAGAATTTAGCATTCAATTTGAAAGTGAGAAATATGGGTAAGAAACAATACTACAGTTAAGTAAGGGTAATTATAAAGGAACGAGGGCATAGCTGGCTGGAGTGGACAGGGAAAGGAGCTTGGCAGGAAAGGTGGTAGATCAACAATAGCAGATGTTTATGAAAATAGTTCATGACTCACAGCAAAGATATATCCCAATGAGGAAGAAGGATTTTAGGAAGGGGATAAATGTTAACCAAGGAAGTTAAGGATAATATTAAACTGAAAGAAAAAACAAATAAGGTGGCAAAGATTCGCGGTAAGTCAGAAGATTGGGAAAGTTTTAAAAACCAAAAAAAAAGAGGTAGAAGATAAACTATTCGTGTAAACTAGCAAGTCATATGAAAACGGGAGCTTCTTTAAATATATAAAAAGGAAGAGAGAGGCCAAATTGAACATAGGCCCCTTGAAGAATGAGACTGGGAAAGTAATAATGGGGAACCAAGAAATGACTGAGGAGTTAAAAAAATACTTTGCGTCAGTCTTCATAGTGACCCTAATAACATTCTAAAGATACTAAATAATCAAGGGGCAGAAGTTGGGGAGGAAATATACAAACACAGTGACTATCACTGGAGAAAATGTTCGAGAGAAACTAATGGGGTTAAAGGCTGATCAGTCCCCAGACCTGATGGGTTGCATCCCAGGATATTAAAGGATATAGCTAAAGAGACAGTAGATGCCCTGGTAATAATCTTCCAAGAATCCTTAATTCCTGGAAAAGTCCCAGAGGATTGGAAAACTGCCAATGTAACACCTTATTCAATAAAGGAGAGAGAGGAACAAAACAGGTCATCTCAGAGTAAGAGGGTCACCCATTTAAGACAAGGGTGAGGAGGAATTTCTTCTGTCAGAGGATAGTGAATCTGTGGAATTCTTTAGCACACCGAGCTATAGAGGTTGGGTTGTTGAGTATGGTCAAGGTGATAGACAGGTTTTTAATCAGCAAGTGAATCAGGGATTATATCAGACCAGCCATGATCTCACTGAATGGCAGAGAACTCAATGGGCTCAATGGCCGACTTCCGCTCCAAGTCTTATAGTAACTTAATTTTCTTCCTTCTTACTTTTACCTTTACTTCTTTAGCTAATTATTTTAAATTGGTACCCTCTAGTTTTTGATACTCTTGAATGGGGAACAGCTTCCCACTGTTTACTCCAATCATACCCCTCAGGATCTTCAATACCTCTACTAAGTCTCCTCTCAGCCTCCTTTTCTCCAAGGAAAACATGCCAACCTCTCCAATCTATCCTCGTAGCTACAGTTCTTTATCCCTGGAATCATTCTACTGAATTTCCTCTGCATTCTCTCCAATGCCTTCATATCCTTCCTACTACACTGATCAATCTAATTGCACATTTTTCATTCAGGAAATTGAAGTTGAAGCCCAAGACCAACCGTGAAAGAGATATTTTGATTGTCGGAGCAAGCTCGACGGGTTTATGGTCTACTACGTCTTATGTTTTTGTTATGAATAAAAAGATTTACGGTTACAGTAATGTAGGTCAACATAACATTGTTTTGGATCTTAGATTCAAATCAACAAGCCTACTTTGTTTCAGAGATTATTACCTTTCCCCACGTACTCAGGTTTCTAAAAGCCATACAATCCAGAAAGTTAGTGATATTTGGGTAAAGAGGGGAAGATGTATGGTTGTTGGTCAAGGAGAAGATTGCTTGCAACTTTGATGTCTCCCCTCAAAGTACAAGCTCACACTAGTTCAGCACCTGGATGCCCAATGAAATTCTGCATAGCCTGATAAGCCAAAAATCCTTGTTTAAATAAATATAGTAAACATATAACCTGAAAACATCATATGAAGTTTGTCAAGTACTTCCACCTGGTCCAGCCACAAGTCAGAGACAAAAACGAACATGGCGTCTTCATTTTCTTCCTCCAATTGCTGTAATTTTGTAGAAGATTTCACTGACGTAGCAGAGGGACCACCAAAAAAGTTTATGTTGCCATAATAAGCTCTGAGAGACAAAGCATGAAAGATCATCAGTGGCTGACATTGGGCAATAATTAACAATATAAGGACTATATTCCCACGTCAACAATTTTAATTTCTAATGGATCTTATCTTTTTTTGAATTGTCAAATGCAAGTAAGCCGAATTCTTAAATATCCTAGCTGTAAATTTATGTCAGGAAGCACTTTTCCAGATTTCTACTGCCTTTTGCAATGTAATTGTTTTGCACAAAAAGCAGTGGATGCAGTCAACTGAAAAGTTTCAGCCAAAAATTGATCATTTTTGTTGGGCAAAGGTAAAGGGGATACTTGAAACATGGTGGAGGTAAAGAAACATGAAGTAGAGATCCGCCAACATCTAATAAAATGGTGGAGGAGGAATGAGGGGTTTAAGAGTCTACTTCAGTTCCTATGATCGAGAAACACTGAACAGCAAATAAACATTGCCCTGATGACTATCACATCTGACACAGGAGCTTTTAGTCAAGGACTTTAATTAGGATTCAATGTTGTTATAGGAATAAAAGTCAGGCATAAAAGATAGGATTTTGCTCATCTTCCAGGTATATTTTATTCTGTCCTCAGACTGGTTTTCCACAGCCATATGGAGCTCTGGAGTTCATGCAGCATCCAGCTTCTCATTATCATACTCCCTGACCCCCCTGCACCATTCCAATTTCAAAATTTCTTCTGGTGCTCTTCTGAAAGGAAAGAAGCTGCAGGTAATGCTTAAAGTATACCTCACCTGATGCTAAATCATCATCTAACACTTCTTGACACTTCCATTCCTTTTTGAAAACAGTATGAAGAGTCAACCCCAAGCCAACTATACCACCAACAGTACTGCTACGGAGCACAACATTACAGATACAAGCTTTCAGTATGAGCTGTAAAGTTGGCTTGGGGTTAGGTCACAGGCATAAACAAAGATATGTGTGTTATATCATTATTGATTATATCATATTCCCAATTACATATACTACCAATTAGACAGAGTGCAACATAAATTTCCATAATAAGAATTATTAATGGTGTGGCAGAACACCACAACATCAGGTTAAAGTTCAACAGGTTTGAACTGCCACCTCCACATCATGGCAGAATAAAGCAGTCAGGTTAACTGTATCTTGTAACTGTTATAAAATATTTTCTATGGGTGTTTTGTGTGACAGGATATTATTTTGTAGTTTTTCTGGCTCTAGCTGAAATCTAGAACTCACATTACAATGAATCTTCTGCACATTATTTCAACTGCCACAGAACCAATGTGTAGTTCCTTGCCAGTTTCCCAATCTCTAGCATTCCATGAGCTCATCCAAATCTCTGCTGTGAATATTCTATTTCCCCCCTAACCCTCTCTAACTAATTCAGCCTTCATGAACTGAGCACCCATAATCCAAAATCCTCTATTAAGAATCTGGATACATTTTCTGAACATTAAAAGATTATTGCAGCAAGTTGATAGAAACAGTAATTATTGGTTAAGGAAGTAGAATGAATCTTATTTGTTTAGTATGGTAGTAACAGTTTGATAGCCTGCAATATCGCTTGGACCTTGGGCTTTGCAACAAACCAAAATACTATTAATTTATCAAATCAAATACCAGAAAACCACCTTGAAGGAGATAGTTATTGGAAAACTCTTCAGTAAAAATCACCTTGTAGTGTGGGAAGATTCAGTAGGTGGAAATCCAAACCCATTGACGTGAAAAATTCCATCTTCATACCACCCTGTAAAGAATACTCATTATAACAGCCATTTTCAGAGTTAGTGTTGATTGTGAAATTACCAAATAACAATTTTACTAACAAATACACAAAACTGAGTAATTAGATTTTGTCTTACTGCACATTTCAATGCTTGCCAAAATATATCCTTTAATATGTGATTATAATGGCAGAGTGCTTTCCTAACTAAGTATTTTAAAGTCAGTGATCTCATTTCTGCCTACTTTAAGAAATACAATAATTTTGATAACCACGCACAATACTGTAGACATATTCCATATTGGTAGATTAAATGCATTTAAGCCGTAAGTAATATTGTCTCAGTGCTAATTAGGACTTATAGTTCTGCACACCCAGGGACAATCTGTCACCAGTACAACCCCAGAACCATGGTGAGTCATACATTATGATTTTGACCCTAGAAGATCAGACTTCTCTGGCCAATGCCAATATTGTTCCTTGCAGATCAACACAGCACAGAGTATAACAATGCACCAGAAGGTTGTGGCATTCAAGTCCCATTCCAGATCATATAATTTATGCTGAATCTTCAGATCAGTACTGAGGGAGTGTTGCACTGTTGGAGGTGCCAACTTTTGGGTGACACATTGGACCAAGGCCTTATCTGCTCTCTCAGGTGGATCTAAAAGATACCACATGGATTTTCAAACAAAAGCCAGGAGTTCTTCTGGCATTGGCAATTTTCATCCCCCAACCAATATCCCAAAAATAGATTGTCTGGGCATTATCTGATTACTATCTGAGAGACCTTGCTGTTCACAAATTGGCTGTCATTTTTCCTTATAATAGGGACTACCTTTCAGAAATACTTCCTGTGGTTGAAAGCATTTTGGAATGTCCTGAATTTACAAAAGGCACCAGATAAATGCAAACTCTTTATTTATTAAAATAACTTGTTAACAAATAGTCATTACAGTTCATTTTATCCTGTCTGTGTGGTGTTTCCACATATTCCCCATGTCTGTGTGGATTTCCTCTGGGTGCTCCAGTTTCCTCCAAAGGTGTGCAGGTTAGGTTGATTGGCCATGCTAAATTGCTCCTTAGTGTCCCAAGAGATGTGTAGGTTAGGGGGATTAGTGGCGTAAATATGTGGCATTACAGGTAAGATGCTCTATCAGAGTCGGTACATACTCAATGGGCCAAATGGCCTGCTTGTGCACAGTTAGGGATTCTGTGATTCTATGTTGCAATCAGGACACAACTCATAAATATCTTTTTATAAGCACCTAAACTGACCATTAATTGTGCAGAACTATTAAAATTCAAGAACAAAGATACTTTTTGATGCAACCAAAAAACAGTATTGTGTTTCCTCCCATCAAAATAGATGGAAGAACAGAGAGCTCACAAAGCAGTGACATTTGGTGGCAGTAAAACACGAAAATTGCTGCAAGCACTGTCAAGATAAACTTATTCACATTCATTACCTTCTGTTAGAACAAAGCAGGATTCTGTATATAAGCCACTGTGAAACTGGTGCTTCAATGTTAAAGAAATTACTAACAAGAAAATATGGAATTTCAGGATCATATGTTACAGAAAATGCATTTTTGAGATACATGACATTAATGGAATTGAATGAAGGGTAGATTGATAATTTTTTCAACTAAGGGAATATGCAATGAAAAGGTGTCACTTCAGGTTACAATTGTGTTGTGGTAGGTTCAATGCAAAAATGGATACAGACCCAGTGGTCACTGAGAAACAATTCCCTATCGGTTCTGATTTCATATATTTTTATCTAAAGCTTATACAAATGTTCTGCAATGCAATAGTAAAATGAGGATTATCACATCTTTTCTTTGCACATTTTCAACAAAACCATACTGATGCTCAGTTAATGTAAGGCCATTCCAAGAGTGCCAATGTGGAACTCTTCATGTAAAGGCTGTGGATACTGCCTTGCTATTGAATAATATTCAGCACTATACTCCACTTCAATCCTGCCCTCATCAGATATCCAAATACACATAGCTTCCAATGGGTGTCAGTGGATTGCAATCAGCAGCACAATTTTGCCTCAATGTTCCCAGCTCAAAATTTAGGTTAATTATAGCATCCCAGTTACTGCCCCAAAAAAGACCAACTCATAAAACACAACTCATTCCTTTCCAACATTTTATGAAAGTGGAACTTCTTCACTCTTAATCTTTTCTTCCTCTTACAATCCAACTTTATCACCAAATAACTGTACTGGACTTGATCTCATTTCACCTCCTTATGTGTTAAATTTGTGATTATACTTTGCTTTTCATTCTGAATTCACATGAATTTTAAAACCCAGGGTGAAGAGCACATAAAAGGATATGGCTTTACTCAGGTCAAGTTGAACAGTTCCAGTTGGATCTTCAAGAAAAAATTTTCCCTAAAACAGTAAATGTAATTAATAATATATTCATTCAGAATTGATAACGTTGTTTAAAAAAAAGTTTATTTCAGCTTTTAGTTGCACAGGACTTCTTTTGAGATTAAGGGTGCGATCTTACCTGCTCACTGCTGTTTAATTGGTGCCACAAACCAGTAAGATTGCATGAGGTGAATAATTGGGTTCACACCCAGGTTCTCACCTCACACAATGGTACCAACCATGTTTTGCCGGAGAGATTTAAATACTAATGGCATGATAACCCGATATCACAATGGCCAGCGACCTGTGTTGCCATGGGGGGAGGGGGGTGCACTGCCCCTGCTGATGTAGGGGAGGGGGGGAGCGCAAGAGGTCTCCCAGGAGATCATGTGCCTGTAAAACGGCCCCTCAAGCTGTCTGCAGCCAACTTCACCACTGAGCTTAGGCTTCACCACCTATACCCCCACTCCCATCCCCAACCCTGCATCCCATCCTCTCCCCCAACCCCTCTTTCCGCCCCCCCCCCCTCAAACTGGTGAGAATTGCACTTTGTCCAGATAAGTGAGAGAATGTTACAAGATTGCATTTTCAAACTTCACTAGAACACAGGTCTGAAACTCCCATTTTCTCGCTCATTCGGCACTTAAAACTTTTCTCGTAAGATCGTGCCCTAAGTTTTTTTTAAAAACAAAGATAGAATGCTATCAGTGATAACTATTAACATTGCTCAAATTGGGCCAAAAAAAGCATTTTGCGCACTCTCCCTACTTCCACTGCTTGCCTCCCCTGTCTCATGGTGGGGTAAATATTACAGGCAGCAACATGTGCATCTTATCCACGTGATCACTCTTCGTGTGACTACCCGCACAGTGAATGTTTACAAGTCATGACAAATGAGCCTAATTCACTTCTCACAAAGCACGCACAATTCCAGAAGAGGTTACCAGACAGCCGACAATCTGCTGCAACCCAGTTAACCTTTTAGGGATTCTGGGGCTAATGGCACTGTTTTTGCCACCAAGTTCTGACAGCTAACTAAAAACAGACCACATATCAAATCTGGGGTCTCACTACTTCGTACAGCCATAAGATGCAGCAAGTATTTTAAGCACCTTCACCATAGTTTTACTCAGAGTAACGGAGCTCCAGTGCGTCAGTTCAAAATCTAAAACGTGGGCAAAATAAAGGCAATATATCAGATTTCTCTACTAAAAGTACTTCTTGAATATGTAATGATCTTATCACTTGACATTTGCCTTACTGTTCATTTTATTGCTCTCAGGAGCCCAGCAGAGAAGAATGCTGTATTTCATTATAACTTGGATCAAATTCCTGTTAATATAAACTCTTAATCACAAAGTACAGCTTACCTCTTTGAGTTGTGTTATCATCCCCAGAACAATAACTTCTCCAATCTTTGTGGTGCTGCCAAGGAGCATTTCCACGGTGTTTAGCTGAAAATGAAGCAGCAAGTCTGAAAAATTGGCATTCCTTGTAGAAAAAAAGTATTTTCTTCCTGCTTTATGCCGTGGAATGACTTGTCATCCACCTCCCAGCAGGGATTTAAAACAGTTCAAGTATTGCATTTGATTTACCACAGAGTAGCACCTGCTTTCCTAGTTCATTTCCCTTTAATGGAAACCATTATCAACCACTATCCCAAGAGGGAAACATTTTGCTATTTAGGTGCAAAAGAAATTGCAGAATAATGTCACCATCTTCAAATTGCTGTATTGGTTTCCTTTGTAGATCATGGAAAGGACTGACATAAAATCAGCTGTTATTTTGCCAATCTGCCTTTTGCAAGATTTGTGGTAATTATGTGAAATAAATACCAGTTAAAAATTACCATGACCACCCTTCATTGAGTGGCTACTGTATGGCATAGGACACCGAATTGCCTGTAAGTGACCCCCACCTGAAAAAGGTAAATGCTCTGGCTCCCATCTCAGGATCCTACCCAATATGGGGGCAATTGGAGCATTAGTGTGACCAAGGGATTAAATGCTCCAGTATGATTTTCAGGTTGCACCTCACCCTGTTTATGATAGGTGTGGTTGGTTCTTAAACTCTCCCCAAAATGTGTAAAAGATAAAAGAGAGGAAAAAAGATGGAGAAAAATTAGAGTGATGAGCATGAAGAAAGAGAGAGAGACAGAGACTCAATTATTGACAAACACTTGACATCTTACTTGAAATTTATCCCTGTTCTCATCAGGGTGTGCTCCTGTCGCAGTAGGTGTAAATAATTCATGTCTATGCGTCCGCTATAAAATAAAGTATTAAGGGTGTGAGATGCAACAAGTCGTTTATCAATTCTATAGTTACACAATTTTTCCAAAATTCTTTATAGGGGCAGCACCTAAAATCATTTACATTAAATGGAAATCAATAACCTTTTCAAATCTCACCCCAAGAACTGGCAGAGGCATGATGGACTACTGTGCTATATGATTCTACATATAAAGTCAAACCTTTCCTTCTTGAACTTCCAAGCCTATTGGCTGCAATTTTCCAGTTGTTCACCCCAACAGGATCTTCCAGTCTCACTGATGGCCCATCTCAGCCACCACTTTCCTGGCATTGAAGGGTGCATTCAATGGGAAACCCCGTTGACAACAGCTTTTTAATTATTCTTTAAATTTTTTTCACAGAATCCTACAGTGCAGAAGGAAGCCCTTTGGCCCATCAAGTCTGCGCCAACCACAATCCTAACCACTATCCTCATAACCCTATGTATTTACCCTAGCTAGTCTTCCTGACACTATGGGGCAATTTAGTATGGCCAACACACCTAACCTGCACACCTCTGGACTGTGGGAGGAAACTGGAGTATCTGGAAGATACCCACACAGACATGGGGAGAATGTGCAAACTCCACACAGTGATCCGAGGCTGGAATTAAACCCAGGTCCCTAGCACTGTGAGGCAGCAGTGCTAACCACTATGCCTGCATGTCTGATGCACAACCCATGATTATTTGACCCTGATTAGTATAATTTGTGTGATATTCCTGGCTTGATGGCAGGCAGCCAAGTCAAGTCAAGAAAATTCTTGTTTGATGGAGGCGGTTGGAGATAGCTGGGGTGGGGCCTAGTTCGTAGTGGTGGTTTCGCTGGTTGAGCAGGCCTAAAACTTGGTGGTACCATGGTCATCAAGATGATGGCTGCCACAGTGAATGAAGTTGTGAATGATGGTTTTGGCTTCCTGGCAAACTATTGGTGCTGGTCCTGATGAACTGCAGAATATCCTAAAGAGAATAGATGACATGGAGAGGAAAATCCTGTTGGTCGAGAGGGCGGAATCCTCAGTGAGGGTTCACCTTCAATCCTTGAAAATCCTGCTGCATGTATGTCGAATATCCTGGTTGATTTAGGAAGATGGGGCCAGAAAGGAATATCCATGTGCCTGGTCTCCCAAGGAGAGCTAGGAATGAATTCCCAACCAAATTTGGGAACTGACAGCCATGCTTTCCACAATATCGATTTGAAGGCTGGATGTTTCAAGTTCGATTGAGCACATTTCTCTGGTCTTTGAGGCCAGGGCTCAGTCAAAGACTCCAACCACTGGTCATACGTTGTCCTGTCCTCAGTGTTTGTCAGGGCTGTGGGCAGCCAAACGTGACAGAGGGTCTCCACCCACTGGGGCCTTAATTTCTCCTGACCAGGGCTTCAGGATGACAACATGGCAAAGGTGCAAAGACTTCGCTGAAGCTCTGGATGGATCCTGTATGTTACTCAACTATCCTGTCATGGCTTTAGACTTTTCAAGCTCTGTGTATGGTTATACTATTCTGCCGTTCATCATTAATTCTGAATTTTGTTCCCCTGTGATTAAACTCCTGGTTTTGTGATATTGTCTTTTATCCTGACAAAGCTATGACACATAAACACAGAGGCTTTGTCATTTGTTATCCTGTAACACTGCCAAAATCAGGATTCATTAATCCTGGACTGAGCCCCCCACTAATTAGGTCCTTGTGTTAATCCTGTACTGTGCTTTTTTCATGTAGATGGGGGCAATCCTGTAACTGAGCTCTGAGGCAAATTTTGCCAATTATCCTGTTTAGAATAATCCATGTTAATCCCGGTAATTTCATCTCTTAATTAATTCTGTTACATGATTTATCACATTGATAAGTGCAATCCTGTGAGTGAGCATGGTGGCAAATATTTGCTCGCGATCCTGGTAACCCAGGGACACCTATTTACTAGGGCAGTGCTATTTTATCCACCTTCTTGTTTTACAATCCTGGAATATGTAATGGTGGACTTTTTCAACCGCAAATCATAGAAACTCTACAGTGCAGAAGGAGGTCATTTGATCCATTGAGCCTGCACTGACAACAATCCCACCCAGGCCCTATCCCTGTAACCCTATGTATTTTCCCTGCTCATTTCCCTGACACTAAGGGGCAATTTACCATGGCTAATCAACTAATCTGCACACCTTTGGAGTAATGTCCTTTATTACATAATGGTTAAGATGAGTACAGCCATTGCAGGATGTTGGCCAAATGCTTTATTGTGAGATAGCTGGTAAGACCCTAAGAGTCCTCATAGCAGCGAGGAATCTGCCCCCCCTAGAACTTATGGACTAATGTATTTTTTGTATTTCAGTTGTTTTGGGTTATAGAATCTCTGATGGAACTATTGGGTTCAGGTTTTTCCTTTGCAGTTTAATTATTTTGGAATTAAGGAATCCTTGCTTGTTGCCTATGAAGATACAGACACAGTCAGATCATGTATCCAGGAAAAGACTGGGACTGGGATTTTCCAGACACGCTTGACCCAAGACCAGAAAATCCCACTCAAGGTCAACAGGCCTTTGCATTATCCTGGTGGACAGAACTGGAAAATTCTACCTTGGGTGGCTTTTTTTTGGTCATTGGCATCCCTGGAGCCTGATTCTCTCATCCCAACGTACACATTTTTTGGCGTGTCAGGTTGGCAGATGCGCGTGTTGGCCATTTCGTGGGATTTGCGCATGCATTCCCGACACATACATGTCTCCCAGAGCTGGGAAGCAGGCACTGGAAACTGGTGGGAAGACAAGGTAAGCGATCTAAGTTTATTTTTAATCTATTGTAAATGTCATTATCGGGGCCTGGGACTACATTCTCCGGGCCCGATAGCATCTCCCACCCCACTAGGAGTACTTCACTCGGGTGGCGTATAGAGTAGCCCCCCACATTCAGGGAACTAGCGGGAGACCCCACTGGAGTGAAGGGGGAGCAATTCATCCGTTGCCCGGGGTGTGGTGGTGGTTTAGGGGATCGGGCGATGGGATGTGATGCCCCCTGGACATGGGCACTCTGGCAGTGCCAGCCTATGCCCCCTGGCATTGGGGCAGGGCCTATTGTGGGCAGGATCTAGGGGGCAGGGGCCACTCTGCAGGTAGGATGAGTCAGGGCTAGAGGGAGGCCAGCGATTACGGCAAGCTGCAGGGCCACTCCGGTGTTGTTGGAGTTTGGGAATTATGTACTTATTGGTGCATGCCCAGGCACGACTGGCTAATCCTTGAATATCTAGCCTTGATAAGTTGGTCTTCTATCTTGACTTGGCTGCGCAGGTAGGGACAGTGATTACTTGGCTAATGGAATGTACGGTGGGCATATTATCTGGTTGTTAGGGTTTCGACCATTTCATGGAAGTGGTTGAAACTCCTTGATGGTGGGGTTTAAATGGCACCTCTGGGCTGCATAGAGACAGGGGTAGTTTGCTTTGTTCAATGTGGAAGAATGATGTATTTTTGGCTTGTTGGCCCTTACTCTGGTGTGTTGTTGAGTAGGTTAAGGCAGTCATGGCTGTGTTTATCCGGGTCAGGTGGAAGGTATGTTGAATGAGGGAGTAGGTTGCCCTCCCCTGAGACGTCCCCTTTGGAGCTTCTGGACTGCTTTCCTTTTTGAGACTTGATTCCCCTGGGTGTGCAGTAGCCTGTTGGCTATGGAGTCTGAGCAAGTGGTCTTATATGGAGACTTCCAGCTTGTCCGGCTTCTTGCGGTCTGGGCTCCCTTGGGTGAGCAATGTCCTGTTTAAGTGGTTTGTGCTACATGTGGTCTGAAATTAATCTTTTTGTGGATTCAGCTCCACTTACCCGCCCGCTCAACATAAACCTTAATTCTTTTACTGTTCAAAACTTTATTTATCCTTGCCTTAAAGATGCACAATCCTTTGTGTGAAGAAGTTCCTCCTCAACTCAGTCCTAAATCTGCTTTCCCTTATTTTGATGCTATGCCCCCTAGTTCTAGTTTCACCCGCCAATGGAAACAACTTCCCTGCTTCTATCTTATCTATTCCCTTCATAATCTTATATGTTTCTATAAGATCTCCCCTCATTCTTCTGAATTCCAATGAGTATAGCCCCAGTCTACTCAGTGTCTCCTCATAAGCCAACCCTTTCAACTCCGGAATCAACCTAGTCAATCTTCTCTGCACCCCTTCCAATGCTAGTATATCCTTTCTCAAGTAAGGAGAACAAAACTGTCCACAGTACTCCAAGTGTGGCCTCACCAGCACCAGCTGCAACATAATCTCGCTGTTTTTAAACTCCAGCTGTGTAGCAATGAAGGATAAAATTCTATTTGCCTTCTTAATTACTGGGTGCACCTGCAAACCAACTCCTTGAGATTCCTGCACAAGGACACCCAGGTCCCTCTGCATAGCAGCATGCTGCAATTTTTTACCTTTTAAATAATAGTCCATTTTGCTGTTATTCCTATCAAGTGGATGACCTCGCATTTACCAACATTGTACTCCATCCACCAGACCCTCGCCCACTCACTTAATATCCCTTTGCAGACTTTCAGCGTCCTCTGCGCACTTTGCTCTTCCACCAATCTTAGTATCATCTGCAAATTTTGACACACTACACCTGGTCTTCAACTCCAAATCATCGATGTAAATCGTAAACAATTGTGGACTCAACACTGATCCTTGAGGCACACCACTAGTTCCTTCTCTCCCTTACCTGTTGCATTATCGTGTAGCGCTCACAAAAAAGTTCAGCTTTGTTTCTGGCAGTTCCAAACAGACAAGATGCACTACGATCTGTCATTGCCAGGCTGCAGTACAGAAACAAGATTTTAGCCAAAATCCTTGCTTTTTCTTAAAAAAAATTAATTTATTTTGCATTTACTTTTCCAAGTTCACAAAGAAAATAACACAACCAGGTCAACACATAGGAACAGTGACAAAATTAAGTATATTAGCATGCTAAATTACATCCTTGTTCACCTGCTTGTTTTGCTTAATTGTTTTAAAAGGTGCAATCCTACCTGCCGCTCACGGAACACTCCCGCTGCAGAAAAGTCGGAGAATTTGGCGGCCAACCAAATCTCCATTCACTGCAGCAGGATGGGAAAATTCCACCAGCGTGAACGGTGGTAAGATGCCAGCCAGTGGGTGACAATTGTTTTCTTCCAGTGTCTAGGAGGGCTAGCCTGTTTAGTTTTGATATTCTATGGATGTCTGTTAACCTGATGCCATGATGAAAGATGTATTTGAGAAGATTTCATTGTTTACTTACTGAGTTAGTTATCTAGATCTCAAATCAAGAAGGCAGAATGTAGACCTTATGGAAGTGATGTGTTCGGGCATAAAGTTCCATGAGTGATCAAACTGCTTAAGTTTCACAGTGAACAAAAGACTGAATTTATTCCAGTTTAAAATGTATACAAAGTTAGATGGGCTTCATACTAGGATGATACTGTAGCTCAAGGGCATTCCACACCCTTTACTATGTAACTTCAAACGGGGCCAGCTGGGGGCTTAACAGTATACAGAAGCAGCAAAGGACATTATCAAGAAGTAATGGCTCAATATGTGAAAGAAAAATGTAACATGTGAAAAATGAACTACAGATGGATGTTCCAGTAGTTTATCAAATGTACCAGTTCAGCTCCACAGGAATCATGTAAAAGCAAAGACCAAAAGAATCCATGTCATAAAAAACCTGAATCTTCAAAGAACAATATTTCCAAGAACAGGATTCAAACAGCATTATTCATGCAAAATTATGAATGGTTTGGCCTTCTAAATAATGACAATTAGTAAAACTCACGGAAAAAATTTCTTCCTTTCTGAATTGTAGATGTAACGAGGGACTTCAAATGCACCAATTACATTGAAAACGTGTTCTCTGTAAATATAAGCCCAGATTTGTTAAAACGAATTCAATGAAAACTATACTTGCACATTTTGCTGGTACAACAGATGAAAATAACACATATTAGTGGTGATCTCCTATAGCATTGCTGAAGTACAACTGCTATACTGCAGTCTGTTTCTCTGCTACTCATTTGTAATTCAATGATTCTCCCACTTTGCCTTTCCATATGCTTCTCTCACAATATTTCACCATATTCCTGTTCATCTGACACTCTTATCCTCCTATTCTGGCATTTGCATGTTTCCTATGGGAGTAGCTACAAAATGTGTATCACAGGAAGTAACAGTTTGAGGTCCATACTAGAATAGAGTGGGATGGGAGGCCAGGAAGCAGGTAGAAGTCACCGGTAGAACAGACAGCACCTTTAATTCACTCTTTTATCAGTCAGGCGTTTGATCTGCATAAAAAATCACAATGTTTAATAATATCCGAGCCAGGCAACTTGAGAAATTCATTTGGCTAGAGGTTCTGTAACTCAAGATGGAGTGCAGATACTTCCCAGAAGTCACACACTCCACTTAACTAAGTTTAGTAGCTGTTCTGGGGTGTGCACAACTGCTAATGTTTAACCAAGCAAAAACACGCAGCCTGCTAACACAGAGCATCAGCAGGCTTCCAGTTGTTCATCAAGTCAGGACCATTCTATCCATTTGGATATTGACTTGTTTGATCACCCAGAGCTTAAAGAGAACAATTCCAGCCCTTGGTGACAAGTCTACTCTTCCAAATTTATTAATGAATAAGATTGACTAAGTCAAAAGTGCCTTGGAATGCTGAACCATGCCTGGCTCAGTTTATAGAATGAAGGAGCCATTTGGTCCATCAAATGGCTCTGCCAGCTCTTTGGTAAACCAATCCAATTAATCCTACTTGCCTGCTCTTTCCAAAATCCTAAACCTTTATTTTCCCTCTCAAGCACTTACCTAATTTATTTTTGTCAGCCACTATAAAATTTGCTTCCAACAGCCCTACAGGCACTGCATTTCAATTCACTACAACTTACTATGTTTTTTAAAAAAATTCTCATATCATCTCTGATTCTTTTCCCAATCACTTTTTAAATCTGTCCTTTGATTATTGACCTTACTTCACTGGACAGTTTCTCCTTCTTTATCGAGACCCTTCCCGATGTGAACACCTCTATCGGATCTTCCCTTAACCTGCTGTGCTCTGACAATAACTTCCCCAGCCTCTCCAGTCTCTCATCCCCGGTACCATTTCAGTAATATTCTTTTCATTCTCTCCAAGCACTTTTCATCCTTCCTAATGTGTGCTGTCAAGAACTGAACATAGTATCCCAGCTGAAGCTGAATCAGTGTTTTATAATGATATGGGGCGCATCTTACTGACCGTTCACGCCATGCTCCCACTGCAGCAAGATCAGAGTATTTGATGCCGAGTGAAATTTCCATTCACTACAGTGGGGTGGGAAAATTCTGCTGGGTGAATGGCTATAACATTCTGGCCTTAGTCTAACTTCTCTGTTTTAATACTGGGCGGCACAATGGTTAGCACTGCTGCCTCACAGCGCCAGGGTCCCGGGTTCGATTCCTGGCTTAGATCACTGTCTGCGCAGAATCTGCATGTTCTCCCCATGTCTGCGAGGGTTTTCTCTGGGCGCTCCGGTTTCCTCCCAAAGTCCGAAAGATGTGCTGGTTAGGTGCATTGAACATGCTACGTTATTCCTCAGTGTAACCCAACAGGTGCCAGAGTGTGGCAACTAGGGAATTTTCACAGTAGCTTAATTGTAGTCTTAATGTAAGCCTACTTGTGACAAAAATTAATAAACTTTAAAAAAACTTTATTCTATACTTCTACTAATAAAGTATGTCACATTAATTAACCTTCTCAACTTGTCCTAACAACTTCAGGAATTGTATACATATACTTCCAGGTCTCTTTGTTCCTGCACTCCTTTTAAAATCGTACCATCAAGTTCACATCGCTTCTGATTTTTCCCACCAAAGTATATCATTTTACACTTCTTTGCATTAAGCTTCATCTGCCATGTATATGTCCGCTATACCAATCTATGACCTGCTGATGTTTAGTATCCTCCTCATTAATTAAAACATATGTAAATTTCTGTGCTATTTACAAATTTTGAAATTATGCAACGTATATTCAAGACCAGGTCAATATACACCAAATAACGGTGTCCATGAGAAACACCAATGCACACTTCCCTCCAGCTGTAAAACAATATGGTACTATTCTCTGCTTTCTGTCCCTATACTCCATTCAACAGTAGATCCTTTCAAAATAATCATGAAGATCCTAGCAGAAAAGTTGATAGGGCGAATTGGTAAAGAGAGTGAGGAAGTAGAAAGACTGGCATGGACCAGATGGGCCAAAAGCATGTTTTGCTATAAAATCAATGCAATTCCATGTAATCATTGTCCAAAATTTTGGAGTATCCAGATTAGCTATATCTTCAGTGTAGTGAAAGGCACCTTGCCATATGTTAAAGCACAATACCCTGCCCCAAGTCCTCTCTTCACCAACTGCTTACTCCAGGTCAAGGGGATTTGGCAGACATTTGTTTGCCACGGGAGTGACACCCCCTATAATGTATCAAGTGATGGGTAGGTGTAGGTTGGACCCCTTCCTATCTTTAACCATTTCTGCCTTTTGTCACAAAACCATTTCACAGAATAATCTGGTATCTCACATATAAGAACAAAACAGAGGGATTTTGTCGAGCCCAGGAGTACCTTACCCTGAAGGAGAACTGTTTTAACAAACCTAAACTAAAATGGACCTCTGCTCTTTTTGAAGAACAGCCAAGGTGTCTTTTGCCCCTGCTTTGGGAGAATGTGCAGTAGATCACTATGACTGTAGATCAGTCCAAACCATTAATCAGAAC
The DNA here is from genome assembly GCF_965287045.1 of Carcharhinus amblyrhynchos. Taxonomy (NCBI): domain Eukaryota; kingdom Metazoa; phylum Chordata; class Chondrichthyes; order Carcharhiniformes; family Carcharhinidae; genus Carcharhinus; species Carcharhinus amblyrhynchos. Next base: position 27,984,021 of record NC_137337.1, read on the forward strand.
AGAATCATAGAATGATTATAGCAAAGGAGGCCATTCAGCCCATTGGGTCTATGCTTCCTCTCTGCAAAAACGACTCAGTTAGTCTCAACTTCCCTTCTCCCCTTAGCCCACTTTAACTCCTTAATATTTCCTAACCTGATGATGTTCTACGTCACAGTTTTGCAGCACCTATTGATTGCTAAGAGACTTCAGAGAACTGCTTAAAGGTGAATTGTTTTTTGCTTGTATGATCTCTTTAGGACAGAGATGAGGAGAAATTACTTACCTCAAAGGTTTGTGAATCTTTGGAATTCTCTACCCTAGAAGGTTGTGGATGTTCCATCACTGCCTATATTTAAGGCTGAGATATTTTTTGCTTTCTCAGAGAATCAAGGTATATGGGGAGTGATTGGGAAAGTGGAATTGAAGCCAAGAATCAGTCACGGTTGTACAGAACAGCAGAGCATAGCTCGACTATTCCAATTCTCATGCCCGCTTTTCCTACATAAGTGGCTTAGAAGAACGCAGCTTAGCCATGAACAACTAGCAGAATCTAATTTCAATTTGTTTATGACAAAAGGTGTCTTTGTGTTGGCAGGGTATATTTGCTGTGCATTGGATGCACCTGTTCAATATTGATTTAGAGCCAGTCTTCACTTACAATGTGTCCAGGAGGCACCAATACAATACACTTCAGTGAGAAAGAAACTGGGAATGAAAGGCTGCGCCAGGAAGCAAACTAGGAAAAGCACAGAAGCTGACAAGCCAGGGCAAAGAATGTTGGAACCGAGGTAGGATGATAGAGGAGTCTCATTTCATATATGCCTACATGCATGTCAGGGTGGAATTATCCCTCTTAACACTTAACTAGATTGAAAGTATTGGAAATCTTAAAATACAATTATCTTAGTGAATGGATGTTCCCTAACTACAAAGACTGAACTTTTGTTTTACAGAAGTAGAAATTTGGAAATCCAAATTATATATCAGTGTATATGAAAGTCAAAACATTGCTGAGACTGCCATCCCTAATTTCTGGTCAATGTAAAACATAAATCTGTTAATTGACCTACATTGTTTCATCACATGTCTGACTGCACTCCTGGACTGCTGCCTCCACCATTGATTGCTCTATCATGTTGGAGTTCACTGAAAAGTAGAAACACACAAATCAGACTGTTGTCTTTGCTTCATTTAGCTATAGTTTGCAATGACTGAATCTGTGTATTTAAAAATGAGAACACACAGGTATCCAACACACACGAATTTCTATCATACGAGTAAAGGACACCAACTCAAGATGCTGCAAAATCTACAACTTCAAAACTTTGTTGCCATATCCTAACTCGCCACAAGTCCCATTCACCTATCACTCCTGTGCTCACTGACCTACATGTCTCCTGGTCTAGTCATGCCTCATGTTTTAAAATGTTCCCCAGATTCTACAAATCCTTCTATAATCTCCTCTAGCCCTACAATCCTTTGAGATCTTTGCACCCGTCCTATTCTGGCTGCATCCTCATCCCTGATTTAAACTGCCCATCACTAGTGGCAATTCTGTGATTGTTCCGTGAAGACCTCCTTCTCTCTCCCCACTTTTAAGAACCTACGTTTTTGAACAAGCATTTGGTCATCTATCCTAATATCGCATGATGTGGCTTTGAATCAATTTTTATTAATAACATTCCTGTGAAGTGCCTTGCAACATTTCATAACATTGAAGATGTAATTTAAATACAAGTCGCAGTTGTGGGATTTCTGATACTCAATATGGAACAGACATTACTTCTCTGTACACATCCCACTTCCCAAGACCAGAAAGCTTATGTTCAAGTTGGCAATAGCTTCAGCTTCGCAATCCATAAGCATACTGTTGAAGTTCAACTATTTGCATAGCCCATTTTCACAACTAAAATTCCAGTATAGATGCATAAAGCCAAAAGCAACTCTGACTGGGCCAAGATCACTAAGACTCATTCTGGCAATGCCCCAGAAACCAACCATTATCATTGTAGGCAATAGAATATTTTTCCCATTACAAAATATAATGCTAAGGACTGAACAACATTGCACATTCTACTTAAATTTGATCAAAAACAGATCTCAGGTCCTTATTTGTTCACAATTTTCAATTATTACTTACATGGTTGTTTTTCAATTGCATCAATGATGCGTTCAATTGCATCTTCAAGCTCCAACTCATTGACTGTCTCAAGAACATCCACAAGAAATTTGGCAGCATTACTGATCACAGAGAAATAAAACAATAGAGAATTATGAATCTTTTGTTAAAAACTAAACACCATGGTTTATTGTAATAGGAAAGATAAGATTGTAGTTTGTTTAGAAAGTAAAAATTAGGAATTGATCCAGACCATATTCCATTAATTTTCTTTAAAAGGTTATTGTAAGTTAACAAACTGTCGCAACTGAACATAGGTGACCTCCAGACCCTCCAACAAATACCTTCTAAAATATACCAAGGCAATGCACAATAGGGGTCCAAATAAGAATTCTCCCTCAAAATCTCCTTCTTTCTGCATGCCGAGGTGGCAAATGCATCAACCAGGAGATTCCACTCAGGCACATGATCAGGAAAACTGGGGAAATTATCTTACTCTGTTGAAACATACATTATGGTTCATCACACTGCATCACTATGGCACTTTAAAAACATTGTTTAGTTTTCTGAAACATAGTGTTATGATCTTAGTAGAGACCAGGAATTTTTAAAAATATATTTATTTGGATTCTCCTTAGTGCTCCCTCTATTCTTCAAGGTATCAGATTTCTTGAGATCCTTCTTCCAGCAACCAACTAGGGGCGCCCATCCAACTCTCCTTCAACACCTCTTGATTGTGGACACCTAGCTCAAGCATAAACCTACTTCCTGGCATAGTGACTCCAAATCAGAAGACAGCCTTACATTCTGAACCATCTGCTACCACTCCACAGCTCCTGACAGATTCTCTTTCTGCTCATCTCTAAGCTGCGCCAGACCCAGATTTCAACTGACTGTTTTCTGTGAGAAATCACAGATAAAACCCAACGGTAAAAAAATTCCTGCAATCTAGCCCCATTGCAACAGAACACACCTGGGATGTTCTAGGTAAAGATTTAAATTAATAATTTCCAATTTCCAAACTATTCTTTTGTTCCGGCAAACATGAAAAATTTAAACTCCTTACTGAGAACAGACATCCTGACTCCATCAAAAGACGCAAGAGGTGGGTCATCCATTGCTCAGGGTTTTCCCACTTGAACACTGATCTTATTCAATAAACATAGGCCACCCTTTGAATTAAAATTACTTTGGGTCTGTTTGCCAGCTTCTCACCAGATGTTTTGCGCTTACAAAAGAACAAGGAACAAAGAAAATTACAGCACAGGAACAGGCCCTTCAGCCCTCCATGCCTGCACCAATCATGCTGCCCAACTTACCTAAAACCCCCTACCCTTCTGAGGACCATATCCCTCTATGCCCAACCTATTCATGTATTCGTCAAGACGCCCCTCAAAACTCACTACCGTATCCACTTCCATTACCTCCCCCAGCAACGAGTTCCAGGCACCCACCACCCTTTGTGGAAAACATCTGCCTCGTACCTCTCCTTTAAACCTTGCCTCTCACACCTTATACCTGTGCCCCCTAGTAATTGACTCTTCCAACCTGGGAAAAAGCTTCTGACTATCCATTCTGTCCATGCCTGTCATAATCTTGTAGACATTTACCTTACATTTAAAAATTTCAATCCACAAACTTAAAGTTATATTCCCAAAACATATAAATCATGAAAATACATATTCATGACAATAGCTTACCATCCTATAAACTCTTCTCCTGTGCAAGCACTTATAGGGATGCACAGTTTAATATCTGAATCATATTTATATCTAACATTTTTCTTTGAAAGTTTCCCAACAGAATAAACAATCCTTCCATCACAATGCACTTGGTATCTATGTCCACGGTAGATTTCTACATCCAACTCTTTGTTAGAGACAAATTCTTTTCAAAGGTATCCCTCTAACCATTTGTTTATTTTCGATTGCAGCCAGGCCATCTCTGGCACTGACTTCTCTTTCCATTCCCAAGTCGTTCTTTTGGAATTCCCTAAGCATCTATCCCTGGTCTTCTAATTTCCATAGCTACTTTCTGCCACTATGCAAATTTAGATAGGTTGCATTAGTTCCCTCATCAAAGTCACTGGAATAGAAGCTGAGGCCCAAACACTGATCTTAGACAGTGACCCAAGCTGAGAATGGGACCCAGCAGGGATAGGTCAATAACTGGGGACATATATTTAAGGTAAAGAGCAGAAGATTTAGAATCATAGAATCTACAGTGCAGAAGGAGGCCATTTGGTCCATTGACCCTACACAGACAACAGTCCCAGGTCCTATCCCTATAACCCCATGCATTTACCCACCAAATCCCCTTGACACTAAGGGGCAATTTAGCATGGCCAATCAACCTAACCTGCACATCTTTGGTCTGTGGGAGAAAACCGGAGCACCCAGAGGAAGCCCATGCAGACACAGGGAGAATGTGCAAACTCCCAAGTACCTGGCGCTGTGAGACAGCAGTGCTAACCATTTGTGCCACCATGCTGCCCTGCGCCAAGGGGATTTGAGGAAAATCTTTTTCACCTAGGAGCTGGGAATCTGGAACTGACTGCCTGAAAGGGTGGTAGAGTGGGAATCCTCACAATATTTAAGAAGCATTTAGATGAGCATGTGAAATGCCATTGAATACAAGGCTACAGACCAAATGCTGGAAAATGGGAAAATTATAGGCAAGGCCATTAACTTTTTTTATTATTATTGTGTGGTGGTGTAAAATCAGCATTGTGTCTGTTATTTTAATCTACATTTTGTGATGTGCCTCAAATGGATGGGAATTGGGAAATGATGCTTCTGAAACATGGTATAATTTAGGCAGTTTGAGGAACGTATTAGTAGAACGAAGGGGGTCAATTTATAAGCTGAGTATAGACAAAAACATGATTTTTGGTGCCGATACACTGCAATTTACAGTATTTATTTCCACTACTCTCACCTAAATGATCCACCACACCACAGGTCAGTTTGCTCAGCCACCCTGCAGACTTTGTCCTCATCCACATAGGCAGCAAGAACCTCATGCTTGTTGTATAAGAGCAAAGGCTGAAGTTCTTTCAGCACTGCACCTGGTGTTTCCATGCCTGCATGATGTGCATTTGCAACCTTCCTGTTCCAGGCCATTAAAACTCTGCAACAGCACCCATCACCATCCCTGCCTCAACCTGTCTGCTGCTGAATTTTGCTGGTTGTGTTGCGACCCCAAAATCACCCTCAATTCCAGGTTGGGAAGCCAGAGGCAACCTGTCAATTGCAATCTTGATGTGGGTATGCCGGCGTTGGACTGGCGTAAACACAGTAAAAAGTCTGACAACACCAGGTTTTAGTCCAACCTATTTATTTGATAATATACTCACTAGCTTTCGGGGTTACCCCCTTCGTCAGGTGAATGGAGAGTTCTGGCCTCAGACAGAGCATATAAAGCACAGACAGTTTAGAGATTACTGATTAAAATCAATCAGTAATCTCTAAACTGTCTGTGCTTTATATGCTCTGTCTGAGGCCAGAACTCTCCATTCACCTGACGTAGGGGGTAACCCCAAAAGCTAGTGAGTATATTATCAAATAAATAGGTTGGACTAAAACCTGGTGTTGTCAGACTTTTTACTGTAATTGCAATCTTCCCAGAGGTGGCCAATCAAGAAGTTGCCTCCAGGATCCCAGTCCAGTTTAGGGGTCCAAACTAACCTGGGTAGTGAGATGACCCGCAGTCACTGCAAGAGAGTTGGATACTGAGGTAGGCAGGCAACCATAAGGGTACTTCAAAATGGTGACACTCTTTGCAACATTGGCACAAATTAAAAATCCCACAAAGCCACGGCTATGAGGCCAGTGTGGAAGGGGTGAGCCCTTCCAAACGATGGCTTGCAGTCCATGTTGGGGTAATCTAGTTCCAATAATTGGCGACCAATTGTAGATGTTTATTAACAGTAACTGAGCAGCTCTTGCATGCTGTATCTCCGCCTGCACTCTGGGAGAACTCCTGCGTTCCGTACACGTGAACTCTTGTACCTGCATCATGCCAACATCAACGTGACCACCTGGTCTACAGCACTGAAATGACTCCTGGCCCACCCCCAAGAGCTGCCTTTAAACTGTTGCCAGCATCAAAAGACAGTGGGGTCTGACCTTACACCTGGAAGATCCCAGCGCCTTCCTCACCCTGATCCCATGAACCCTTCATTGAGCTAACTGGCCATCAGCTGCTGGGCAAGTAACCAGTGCTACAGCAGTCCAGCCTCTAGCAGAAGCGCTCAGAGGCAGGAATGCACTGAGGCTACTACTTTCCAAATTTAGGCCCTATCTCCAGAGGTAGGCTGTAAACATTCAAATGGAACTATTTCAAATGCTGACCTTTTTATCCCCTATAAACTTCAGCTCATCCAAAACTCTGCTTGCCCATATTCTACACTGCAGCATGGAGCGGCACAGTGGCTAGCACTGCGGTCTCACAGTGCTATTGGATTCAATTCCTGGCTTAGATCACTGTCTGCACATTCTCCCCATATTTGTGTGGTGCTCCAGTTTTCTCCCACAGTCCAAAAGATGTGCTGGTTAGGTGAGTACATTGGCCATACTAAATTCTCCCTCAGTGTACCCGAACAGGTAGCAAGGAGATTTTCACAGTAACTTCATTGTAGTGTTAACGCAAGCCTACTTGTGACACTAATAAAATCCCACTCTGCCATCATACCTGTGCTTAGACCATCATAATCTAATGCCTCCCATTTAAAAATTATTCCTTTATGGCTTCTCCCCTCCCTATGTTCATTACCCTTTTAGCTCTACAGCTCTGAAAAGCAGTATGTGGAATATTCCTCACAGCAGCCCCCGCCGCCGTTACCAGCTGCCTCCTCCTCCTCCCCCCCCAAACTCTGCAATTGCCTCGTCAAAGTACTCCACCACAGTAAACATAGCTCATATCAACACTTAGCTCTGATCAGTAATAACCGGAAAAGCTGTGGAAATGAAGTTACTGCAAAAATAGGCCGATATAAAGCAATGTACCGTGACTTGTAGGTTCGCTTATATTTATTTCAAAATACATGAATTTTAAACCCTTAATTACTGTACTTTATTAACAAAGGAAAATGTTAATTGCATTTCATATACGCACAAATGAAGTATAATTTTAATACTGAACTGCACGGGGACGCGTTATAATAGAACGGAACCATTTTAACATAAACCTGCTAACATTGACGATGTGCTTTCTGACATTTCTCAGATTCTCAAATCTGTGAAGCAGTTGGTTTTGTAATACATTATTCTCTACTCACGATCTCAGGATTAATCCGTGCATTTTAAAAGCAGCTGAAACTTTGCTCTTGACTTTACTCGCCATCCTGCAGCTTTGGCGCCAAATCGCCGTGTTCGTCACAAAGTGGAACGCAGCCGGCTTCTCGGAAGGGCGCCAAGCTGCTCATTCATTGAAGAGTTGGGACAGTCTCTGTGTTTATCTCCACCAGCAGCATTAACACGTCCTAAAAAGCCACTGTCACCCTCCTTACGGAGCAAGATCAAGATTATTTATCCAATACAAGATAACGAAACTCCCTCTGTGGTTGTGGCATGTGATAGCATTTAAAAGGGGGTCTGGCAGTTTTTGTAGTCATGATGTGGAGATGCCGGCTTTGAACTGGGGCAAACACAGTAAGAAGTCTCACAACTCTATGTTAATGGATTTTGTTACCAAATAAATCCGTTGGACTTTAACCTAGTGTTATGAGACTTCTTACTGAGCTTTTGTAGAGCAGTGCTTAGCTAGCACCCTATCATCTCAGCCAGAAGCTTCAGGTTGAAACTCCCAGCCAAAACTTATGGGCCGCACAGTGGTTAGTTAGCACTGCTGCTTCACAGCGCCAGGGATCAGGGTTTGATTCCCAGATTGGGTCACTGACAATATGGAGTTTTTGCACCTTCTCCCCATGTCTGCATGGGTTTCCTTCAGGTGCTCCGGTTTTCTCCCACAATCCAAAAGGCATGCTGGTTAGGTGCATTGGCCATGCTAAATTCTCCCTCAGTGTAGCTGAACAGGCACCAGAGTATGGTGTCTAAGGGATTTTCAAGGTTTTAGGCATCCAGATCACCAACAACCTGACCTGGTATTTCTATGCTGACACTAGTTTAAAAAGCCCACCAAGGCCTCTACTCTCTCAGAAGACTAAGGAAATTTGGCATGTCAGCTACGACTCTCACAACCTTCACAGATGCACCATAGAAAGCATTCTTTCTGGATGTAGCACAGCTTGGTATGGCTCCTGCACTGGAGGAAATTATTAAGTATGAGCACAGGAGAGAATGGAAGGACTGCAGTAGAGGCAGAGTGAAGAAGATGTAAAGGAAATCTAACAACAATAACTTTTATTTATATAGCACATTTAAGGTAATGAAATTTCCGAGGTATTTCACAGAAGCCTTATAAATAGATATATGATACCAAGCCACATAAAGATTACCAAAAGCTTAGTCAAAGAAGTAGATTTTAAGAATTGTCTTTCTTAATAATGGAAATATGGCATATTGGGAGCAGATGAAAAGGAGATGGAATTTGAGAAAAATAATCAGACCTTGGTAAAATGCTGAGGTAGTAGAAAGATAGAACAAAGCAAGATGTATGGCTGTGGGGGTAAGTTTGAAATTAATGGAATAGGAACCACAGAGGATACAGACTGGAAAAGATGTCGGAATTATGAGATAGTGATATCAATAAAGCAAGGAGCTGCTTAGGATAAAATGGATAAATAGAGGCAGCTGGGAAGATGGTCATGGTCAAAGATTAAATTTTCTTAATGACAATGGATGGCATAGTGAAAAAGAACAGCGTAAACAAATTGATTATTGGTATTATTGTGTTAGCCAATGAGTTTGAAGTGGGGTGGAACTTACAGAATACAACAATTTACTCATCAATGTCTATTTAAGTCGAGTCTCTACAAATTACAGCAAACAAAATGCATGACTGATTCAGAGCCTCTCGATTATTTCTCCAGCTAAGTACATTATGTATTATTACATAATAACATGAAAAATCAATCCTAGTCACTTGCAGGTGTGATTGATGGGAGAATTACTTAAACATTTCCATTCAGTCCAGCAGTTGCAGTGTCACTACATGCAGCCTAAAATATGTAAATAAATGCATGTACTAAAGTACATTCTCAAATAATGACATAAGTGGAAAAAAGACTTAGATTTTATGCCTTTCAGAACTCAAGATATCCCAAAGCATTTTACAACCAATGAAAGTACTTTTGGAGTGTAGTCACTGTACAAATTGTTGGAAAAATATCAACCTATTTCTGTAACGTGATAATGTGGAAGTTAAGTTACAAACAATTGTGAAAATTAAAATTCCATAATTGTCAAAAAAAACTCTTATCAAGTAATGGAAAATGATTATTAGCCAAACAAGGCCTTCAGTTAAGCCAGTGCTTATGCATTCAAGATAGGTGACTAAATCTAAAACCTTGTTCCATAAACACTGCATCCAGGCCAGGACACAGGATGAAAACAAAGAATAAGTTACCTTGAAAATTACCAACTAGCACGATTTGGGGACATATGCTAATGAAGGATTTGCAGGAGACAGTTTGCTATTGGATAAGAAAGGGCAAAAGGTTATGCTATAATTGGTGGATATGTATGCAAATGAAGGATTAGAACATAGAACATTACAGCGCAGAACAGGCCCTTCGGCCCACGATGTTGCGCCGACCAGTTAAAAAAGCAATGACCCTCTAACCTAAACCAATCCCTTTCCATCCATAAACCTATCCACGGATCTCTTAAATGCCCCCAAACTAGGCACATCTACAACTGCAGCAGGCAGGGCATTCCAATCCCTGACCACCCTCTGGGTAAAGAACCTACCTCTGACATCCGTCCTATATCTACCACCCCTTAATTTAAAGCTATGCCCCCTCGTGCTAGCTTTCTCCTTCCGAGGAAAAAGGCTATCACTGTCCACCCTATCTAAACCTCTAATCATCTTATATGTTTCAATAAGGTCCCCTCTTAGCCGCCTTCTTTCTAACGAAAACAACCCCAAATCCCTCACTCTCTCCTCATAGGACCTTCCCTCCATACCAGGCAACATCCTGGTAAACCTCCTCTGCACCCTCTCCAATGCCTCCACATCCTTCCTATAATGTGGGGACAGAACTGCACACAATACTCCAAGTGCGGATGCACCAGAGTTTTGTACAGTTGCAACATGACGTTGCGGCTCCTAAATTCAATCCCCCTACCAATAAACGCCAAGACACTGTATGCCTTCCTAACAACCTTATCTACTTGATTCCCAACTTTCAGGGATCTATCTACACATACACCTGGATCCCTCTGTTCATCAACACTATTCAGAGTCCTACCGTTAGCCCTATACTCTACACATCTGTTATTCCTGCCAAAGTGAATTACCTCACACTTTTCCGCATTAAACTCCATCTGCCACCTCTCGGCCCAGCTCTGAAACTTGTCCAAGTCTCTCTGTAAACTATGACACCCCTCTTCACTATCTACCACTCCTCCGACTTTGGTGTCATCAGCAAATTTACTGATCCACCCAACTATACCCTCATCCAGATCATTTATAAAAATTACAAACAGCAGTGGCCCCAAAACAGATCCCTGAGGCACACCACTTGTAACCGAACTCCATGACGAATACTTTCCATCAACCACCACCCTCTGTCTCCTATCTGCTAGCCAATTCCTGATCCAATTAACTAAATCACCCCCAATCCCATACATCTGCATTTTCTGCAGAAGCCTTCCATGGTGAACCTTATCAAACGCCTTACTAAAGTCCATATATACCACGTCAACTGCCTTACCCCCATCCACCTCTTTGGTCACTTTCTCAAAAAACTCAATAAGGTTAGTAAGGCACGACCTACCCTTCACAAAACCGTGCTGACTATCTCCAGTCAATACATTACTCTCTAAATAACTATAAATCCTATCCCTAATAATTTTTTCTAAAACTTTGCCCACAACAGAAGTAAGACTCACTGGTCTATAATTCCCGGGGAAGTCTCTGTTCCCCTTCTTAAAGAATGGGACAACATTCGCTATCCTCCAATCCTCTGGCACTATACATGTGACCAACGACGACCTGAAGATCAGAGCCAGAGGCTCTGCAATCGCCTCTCTTGCCTCCCAGAGAATCCTAGGGTAAATCCTGTCCGGCCCAGGGGACTTATCTATTTTCAAACCCTCAATATCTAGCACATCCTCCTTATCAACTACAATACTATCCAGTTTACAACCCTGTAACCCAGTGTTCTCCACAGCTACATTTATGTCTCCCTGCGTGAATACCGAAGAGAAATATTGGTTAGAAAGTTGCTAATTTCTCATTTGCTGTAATTAACTATAACTAATACATTTTCTGTATGAATCAAAAGAACACCCTGCATTGCTTTGCTCTGCTTTCTGCTCTCACTTGTGCACACGTTATTAAAGCTTGGAGATTGAGTACTCTGGATTTAAATGTTATCATTACCCAAGTCAACTGCAGTTTAAGTGTTGTCTTACCCAATCTGATGACAATAACAAATAGATAAAATGATAGCTATGCAGATATCCCTGCAGTATTAATATCTGGCTTGGTCAAAGAGGTAAATTTTAAGAAGTGTCTTATTTAATAATGGAAACTAATGGACACAGACTCTGCCCAGGTTATCGGTTCCCATGATGTTGACTCCCCCAGTCATAATAATGAATTTTAAAAAATGGAGTATAGGGAGTGGATGAAAAGAAAATTTGGGAGAAATTAGTCAGACCTTAGTGAAATGCTGACGTAGCAGAAATGGTAGAGCAAAGCGAGATGTAAGGATGTGGAAGATAAGTTTGAAAGGAATGAAGTGAATAGAAGCAGCAGAGAATATAGACTCTAAAAAAGTCATACAGATTGAAAATGTTAACTCCATTTCTCTCACCACAGATGCTGCCAGACCTGCTGGGTTTGTCCACCATTTTATGTTTTTATTATCATCTGGCTATTTGATTTTGAGTCAAAATAATTTTGAGGAGGTCCACATTTCATTTAAATAATGGAAAATTTAAGATTTAGGATTAAAAATCTTATATTAAATATCAAAGAAGAAGTTAGTTTACTTACACTTTTGGGCAGTATACATTTAGTAACAGGGTAACAGATTACCAGCAGGCAGAAAGCTGAGGAGAAAAAATTGTTCTGAAAGGAGAGACAGGGCTAAAGGTACTAAAGGAAAAAGTGAAACCAGGTTCATGCTTTATATAGTGTGGAGATAATTCACAGAACAAATGGGAAACTCTCCACCCTGCACCCACTTCAATCTTTTTACCAAAACCACTACAACCTCAGTCATTGAGCTCTTGAATGCAGATGATGTTTGTGTGCACTCACTCAGAAACTGAGCTCCAGGTCATTGTAGGCATTTTCTCCAAAGCATATAAATGGACCTTTCACTAAACATCTGGAAGGCTAAGGTTCTCTTCCAACAGCTTTCACTACACAACACCTCCCTATCGACTACAATCAAAGGTGAGATCCTGGAAAATGTGGATCATTTTCCATATCCAGGAAGCCTCCTCAATGAAGGCAGACTTAGGCGATTAAGTTCATCATTGCCTCCAATGTGACAGCTCAGCCTATGGTCAAATGAGGAAAAGAGTATTTCTGAACCAGGATGTGAAACATGGTCACTAAGACCATGGTTTACGGGGCAACAGTGATCCCATGTTGCATGTTCCTTTTGAGACTCAGACAATCTATGCAGATACCTTAGAGCACTGGATTGATACCATTATATGCCTTTGCAAGTCCTCTAAATGCTGTGGCAAGAAAGGCGGTCCAACAGTACCATCCTCTCTCAAGCCAACATGCCCTGTGTTGAGATGATAATCGCTCATAAATTGCTCTGCTGGCCAGGACATATTTTCGTATACTTGACATCAGACTCCCAAAGCAGCTGCGCTACTAGGAGCTTGGTTGCAGCAGGAGATTCCCAGGAGGACAGCGGAAATGCTTTAGGGATGTCCCCATAGCATCCCTGAAAAGATCAAATATCCCTGCTGATTCATGGGAGACTCTGACCTATGACCATACAAAATGGAGGAGGTTCAAAGGCACTGAAAATTGTGAGAGATTAATTAACTAGGTGGCAGAGGAGAGAAACAGCCACTGTGTGGTTCTCATGGTCACTGTCTGTATGTGGGTTGGTCATGTGGTAAGTTTCTGGTCCCAGTGCAGAGCCCGGATGGACCCTGCTATCACGCCCATTGCCCGGACAGTTACAGATTGGGTCACAGCTTCCATCTGTTTGGCCTTTTGTGGATTAGAAACCAGTGTAATGCTTAGAAGATACAAGATCAACTCCACTCCAATACTAAGTTTTTGGTTCGTGTACATGTACATGTTTACACTGTGTTGAGAAATTAAATTAAATTATCAGGTGCCTTCTACTGATTTCAGAGATGACATGTCAACGTTGTATCTGATACCAGCAACAGGTCATTTCTATTGCTGTCTTGTATTTTGAGGGTCATCATGGCCAACAGCAGTACACCACCATGCTGCCCATTATGTTGACCACAATCTGATATGTAATATAGAAGATGGAGAAAATTATGAGTGTTTTGTAGGGAACATGCAGAAGTGAAGTCAGAAAGAGTGCACATGCTCCAAGCAAGCTACCCGACCAAGCACCACATGTGGCAGCATCTGCAGGTCAGTCGTTGGATACATCAACCATTTCAGGACGCATCAAGCTGGAATGGAAGCAATTCATGCTCCACTTTGAGAGGCTGTCTATGAATATATGATTTGATTTGGTTTATTGTCACATGCATTGGGATACAGTGAAAAGAATTGTTTCTTATATGCTATACTGACATACCATTCATAGAGTACATAAGGGAGAAGGAAAGAAGAGGGTGCAGAATAGAGTGTTGCAGTCACAGATAAGGTGTAGAGATGATCAGCTTAATATATGGTAAGTCCATTCAAAAGTCAGATGGCAGTAGAGAAGAAGCTATTTTTGAACTGGTTGGTACGTATTCTCAGACTTTTGTATCTTTTTCCTGATGCAAGAAGGTGGAAGAGAGTATGTCTAGGGTGCGTGGGATACTTGAATATGCTGGCTGCTTTTCCAAGCCAGCAGGAAGTGTAGACAGAGTCAATGGATGGGAGGTTGGTTTGTGTGAACTGGGCCTCCTTCACAACTCCTTTGTAGTTTCTTGCAGTCTTGGTCAGAGCAGGAGCCATACCAAGCTGTGATACATCCTATATATATTCTATAAAAGTACTGCACAACATAGAACGTACAGCACAGTACAGGCCCTTCAGCCCTTGATGTTGTGCCAAGCTTTGTCCAAAACTAAGATCAAGCTATCCCACTCTTTGTCATTCTGGTGTGCTCCGTGAGCCTATCCAATAACTGCTTGAAAGTTCCTAAAGTGTCCAACTCCACTATCACAGCAGGCAGTCCATTCCACACCCCAACCACTCTCTGAGTAAAAAAACCTACCTCGGATATCCCTCCTATATCTCCCACCATGAACCTTATAGTTATACCCTCTAGTAACATCTACATCCACCCAAGGAAATAGTCTCTGAACGTCCACTCTATCTATCCCCTTCATCATCTTATAAACCTCTATTAAGTCGCCTCTCATCCTCCTCCAATCTAAAGAGAAAAGCCCTAGCTCCCTCAACCTTTCCTTATAAGACCTACCCTCCAAACCAGGCAGCATCCTGGTAAATCTCTGCAGGTGAGGTGAGGTGACCAAAACTGCACACAGGACTCTCACCAAGGTCCTGTACAGTTGCAGCATAACCTCACGGCTCTTAAACTCAAAACCCCTGTAATAAATGCTAACACACTGTAGGCCTTCTTCATGGCTCTATCCACTTGAGTGGCAACCTTCAGAGATCTATGGATATGAACCCCAAGATCGCCCTGTTTCTCCACATTCTTCAGAACCTTGCCGTTGACCCTGTAATCCACATTCAAATTTGTCCTAACAAAATGAGTCACCTTGCACTTATCAGGATTAAACTCCATATGCCACTTTTCGATCCAAATGACATAAATGATAAAAATAGGAAATGCATTCGTGTTTTCATTTACCAACTCGAAATGGTTTAGACTGCAAGAGCAGACACTGCATCCTTCTCCTGTGACTGTCAGCAGTAACTGCTGTTGCATTTTGAGCTTGTTTCACTTCCCGGACCGTCCCTCCTCCCCCTTGTCGATAGCCCGGATGGGACAGCGGAGGGACTGAGGGGCGGAAATGGCCGATTCGACAATTAACTGGGTGGCAGAGGAGAGGAGCGGCCACTGTGCGGTTCTGGATGGCAACTATCTGTACGTGTGGGGTGGTTATGTGGTAAGTTTCTGGTCCCAGGGCAGAATCCGGCTGGTTCCTGCTATCGCCCGGGCGCTTCCAGATTGGTTACTTTTATCTTCCTTCTGTTTAGCCTTTTGTGGATTAGAAACCAGTGTAATGCTCAGAAGATGCAAAATCATTTCCATTCTAATACTAGATTTGTTTTGGTTCTTGGGCGTGTTTACACTGTGCGAAGTTGAGAAATTAAATCATCTGGTGCCTGCTACTGGTTTCAGAGGTTTCAATGTCGTTTCTGGCACCAGCAACATGGTCGTTTCTACTGCTGTCTTGTACTTTGAGGGCCATCATGGTCAACAACAATACACCACCGTTCCGCCCGTTATGTTGACCGCAATCTGATCTATAATATGGAAGAGGGAAAAAAGAGATATACCGTCGATAAAAGAAAAAACATGTTGGAGTGGGGGCCGGGATTGGAAATCATTACGTCAGGATAAGAAACTCTGGGAAAGGAAAACACAGCTGTGTGTGTCTCAGAGTAGTCATGATGTGGGTATGCCGGCGTTGGACTGGCGTAAACACAGTAAAAAGTCTGACAACACCAGGTTTTAGTCCAACCTATTTATTTGATAATATTATCAAATAAATAGGTTGGACTAAAACCTGGTGTTGTCAGACTTTTTACTGTCTCAGAGTAAGCAAGTGTCAGCTGTTAATTTATTTTGATTTGTTTTCAGTGAGTTTTTTTCCTCCGAACGTTTTTGCTTATTTTGGTATCCTTTTGATTTTTATGTTTATCCTTCCTTTGAGAAACATGAGGTAACAGTGCGATATTACAATAGTTGACCTTGATACATTTGTAAAATACGGTATGTATCTTTCCAAGGCCACATGCATTGTGTTTATTATTCATCTTTTTTAACTTGACCACAAATAAAAGATTAGAAATAACTGCTTGTACTACACCATTTGGTGGCACAGTGATTAACACTGCTGCCTCAAAGTGCCACAAATCTGGGTTCAATTCCCAACTTGGGTGACTGTCTATGTGGAGTTAGCACAGTCTCCCCATGTCTGTGTGGGTTTCCTCCCATAGACCCAAAGACGTGCTGGTTAGGTGGATTGGCCATACTAAATTCTCACTGTGTACCCAAACAGATGCAGGAGTGTGGCGACTAGGGGATTTTCAAAGTAACTTCATTGCAATGTTAATGTAAACCAACTTGTGACACTAATAAATAAAAAAAATCCATCTGTACTTATATCTGTAAATCTCCCATCTCACTCTGAGGATAGTGTTTGGACTGGAGTTCAGATTTTCTGTAGAGTTCTTTATTGTAAGGGATGAGTAACATGGGAAATATATATACTGCTTGATAAATTGTACTGTCCAACTACCATGCGTATAATCTATGAAATTACCTGTTACTGCCTGGAGTGGTGCAGAACCCGCTGCAGCAATAGATATAATTTTAAAACTACACATGTAGAAATATTGATTGCATGGCAGTATTCCTTAAAGTAGGCTTCTTGGACTACTCTGCATTAGATATGCTGAGACAAATTCTTGCTGCCTTTCACTCTGATGTTCATAGTATATGTTTGCTCCCACTCTCCTTTAGTCACCTGGTTTTCCCTGTGGCTGGTCTATGTGGTAATGTTATTGCTGCAAGTAACTGGAGCAAAATGTCAGTGACTGACAGGAAAAATGGATAAGGAAAGAGAAAGTAACTGAAGCAGTAGAAAGAAAAACTAGATTGAGGAATAATAAGAAAATTGATATTTGGACACATTCAGGATTTCTAAATTAGTACAGAGTTAGGTTCCAGCTTTTTGGTCAAATTTTAAAGCTTTTTAACTTGTGCCATGAATTAATGCAACTTAATTTTTGTATGGCACATGATATCATCACTTGGTTTTTGCATTCTGCGGGTCAGGAGTTATTACTTTGGTGAAAAGCAGCAGATGCTGGGCTCACTTGATAAATGGAAAGGTAACGTATGTTTCTTTGTTTTCATTGTATAGTTATTATTAAAATAGTCCAATGAAATAGTATTTCTCAACATTACTTATACTCCTTTGGCATGCATTCAAACCACCCATTATCAAAATCAAGCTCTTAGAATCAGTTACTGCAGATGAAGGAGATAGGGCAATTTCATGTGTCAGGATGGTTGAATCTATGTGTCACCATGGTTCAATTGTAGGGTGTATGCAGTCCCATTTTCTTTGAGCTTTGCACTCAACAGGATCAATCAAAGGAAGAATTGGAATTCTTTTGTACTATTGCCTCTAGGTAAACCAGGGCTGCTACTTAAAAGTTGTTAGTTTATCTCAGAAGACATTGGTATTCCTACTCAAGAAGAAATCTTACTAGAATCAATGGTCTTTCCTTTAGGCAAAAGTCTAATTGCCGTTTGAATGCCTCAATGCACTGGCCTCCACCACACTCTCAGGTAGTGCATTCCAGTCTTAATCCTCCCTGCGTGATAAAAGTTCTTTCTCATATCACTCATGCTTCTTTTGCCAATTGTTTTAAATCTGTGGCCTTTGATTCTTGTTTCTTTCAATAGTAGGAACAGTTTTCCCCTACCTACATGTTCCAGACCCTTCATGATTTTGGCTATCTCTCTCAAATCTCTTCTCAGCTGCCTTTTCTTTAAAGAAAATAGACCTAATTTCTTTGATCTATCTTGAAGTTCTTCATCCTCTGTTCAAAATAGGGTGAAAAGATAAGTCCAATCAGTTTAACTTTGGGAACTTCTAGAAACAATAATTTGGGACAAAACAAAATGTGAGTTAATTGAGGAAAGCCAGTATGGATTTCTTGAGAGTTTTACTTTGAAGAGGTAACAGGAGTTTTACTTTGAAGAGGTAACAGAGATGGTTGATATGTGTACATGGACTGCCAAAAGGATTTTGATACAACATTGCTTTCTGCACTCTCGCCAATGCCTTCACTTTCTTCCTAAAGTGTGGCACCCAGAATTGGATGTAGTACTTTCTAGAGGCCAAATTACTGTCCTATAAATAATCGACAAAACCTCCTTGCTCTTGTAATCTGTGCCCCTATTAATAAAACATAGGATACTGCACGCTTTATTAATTGCTGTCTCAACCTCTCCTGTCACCTTCAATGACATGCATATATACACCCAGGTCCTTTGCTTCTGCACCCACTTTAGAATTGTACTATTTTATTTTATATTGTCTCTCCATATTCCTCTCGCCAGAATGAATCACTTCACATTTCTCCACCTTAAGGTTCATCTCCCACTTGTGCGCCTAGTCCACCAACTTGTCTATGTCCTTTTGAAGTTTTACACTATCATCCTCAGTTCACAATGCTTCAAATTTCATAGCACCTGAAAACTTTGAAATTGTGCTCCAAGGTCTAGGTCATCAGGAAAAGCAAGGATCTCCATTACTTACTTCTGGGGAACTCCACTGCACACCTTCATTTTTCTTTTTGAACATGGGTCTGAATTTACAGACTGTATAACAGTGCAACTCAGCTTCTTTGAATTGTGGCTTTTGCCAGTTTTTTTGTCACTTTCTCTCATAGGAGTTTTGGCCCTGCTCTGTTCCTCTTTAGAGGACTTTCTCCAACAGTGAGTTACAAGTTATATGAAAATTAATTGGTGTATTTTCAAATTTTCCAGTAGGTATGGCTCTGGAATCACATTTGCACAAGTTTAACATGTATTGCAGCCACTGGGTTGGAATAACACATGCGGGGACACTGCTAAAAATGGGGGCTCTGAGTAAAATCAAGCAAGTTAATTTAATTGTAGTGTATTTGATATTGATTTGCTTTATTGGTGGTGCGATATATTCCACTGATGTCTCTCTTCATCAAATTTAACTACATATCTGTATTTTACTGGAGATAGTTGTCCAGGGAACAAGGGGACCACTATATGTTTGTGTTGCTCACGGTCCTAAGAATTCTTAATCCAGTTCTGCTAAGAATGGAAGATAATACTCAGTAAATTGAATGTGAAAACAGAAGCTGTGAATCTCTTCTGGACCACATAAATGTTTTGTTTTGCAGGAATCATGGTTTTGAGGTGTAGCAGAAGAGGTTTGGAGCATGTGACCAGCAGCATTGCAAGTGTCCACAGTGCCATCTGACTGTCTGCTATTCAGCTGGGCTGGGTGGATGAGTTGAAAGTAGCTTCTTTCTTAATCAGGGAAGATGAAAGCTGCAGATTGTCTGCTGCTCCAAAGTTCATGTTGGACAGAGGTGCCTCTATCTTCACCTCACAATTCCTCCCCAGAATTCAAGCATAGGCATGGTGGGAAAATGAGGAAGGAAAGATTGCACCCCTTCCCTTCCCCACCTTTAAACCAAAAACACTCAGGCAACTTTTGTTTTTTTTCCCCCCTTCTTGTTGTTCAATCAAGTGTGAATGCTAAGAAATATGGGAAGGATAATCATACCTGCATAGTTACTAAAATATTCAACTTTAACTGTTATTTTTAAACTTTTAGATGAAATTCTGATTTTTAATTTATCGATTTAAGATTAAATTTATAAGCTATAATTTTTGATATTTTTAAGTCTAATTTTGTTGGCTAGTTAATAACAGTTTGCTTACAAAGGAAGTTAGCGATGCAATGGATTGACTTGGACTCCATTTCTGGAAATTTTGTCAAATAAAATGTCTTTTTCAGGGGTTCTGTCATCGTAATATTCAATGAAATCTAAGTACATTGCCTTCATAGAATCTCTATTGTCAAAAAGTTTGATCATTTTCCCAAGTAACTCCAGTAAATTTGTTTAACGATTCCTCTCCCATTGTTCCATGCTGACTCTCTTGCCAGAGGATATCATTTTTCACTGGTTCCAATTTCTTGTTTCAATTTGTTTTGAATGCCTTTATGGAAACGTTTAATACTTCCTTCATCCCCTAATATTCTAACTTAAAATTCTATATTTTCGCTTTTGACACCTTTCCGCTCTGTATTCTTGCTAACTTTCCTCTCCTGACAGCAATAGTTCATAAAAACATAACTAGGAGCAGGAGTAGACAATTTTCAGCCTCTTGAGCCTGCTCTGCCATTCAATACAATCATGGTTGATTTAATCTCAACCTTATCTCCACCTTCCTACCAGCTGTCAGTAACCCTTCATCCTTCTACTAATTAAAAACCTATCAATCTCATCAAATTCTGGCATCCATTGCACTTTGAAGTAGAAAATTCTGCAGATTCACACCTCTGAGTGAAGTAATTTGTCTTCACTTATGTTTTAAATTTACCACCCTTACCCTAAAAGTATGGTGCCTCACTCTAGAATATCCAGCAAGGGGAAACATCTGCTCTGTGGTTACCCTATCAATCTCCTTTAGCATTTTATATACCGCAATTAGATATGCTTTTATTCTTTTAAATTCTAGTGAATATAGATCTTGCTCAATCTCTCTTCAAAAGACTACTCCTTCATCCCTGGAATCAATCTAGTGAATCTTCTCTGAACCAGCTCTAATGCATTTATATCCTTCCTCAAGTAAGGGGATGAAAACTGTGCGCAATAATCCATATACGGTCTCACTAATGCCCTATACAGTTTTAACAGCATGTCCCTATTTTTACATTCCATTCTATTAACAATGAATGCCAAAATTCCACTTGCCTGCCTTGTTACCTGCTGTACCTGCATGCTAATGTTCTGCGATTTGTACACAAGGACACCCAGATCCCTCTATGCTGAAGCATTTTGAAGTTTCTCTCCATTTAGATAATTTACTTTTTATTTTTCCAATCATGGATAACTTCTCACTTATCCACATTAAATTCCAGCTGCCAAATTTTGGCCTAACATATCCATATCTGTTTGTAAATTTCTTATTTCCTCATTGCATCTTGCTTTCCCACCAATGTAATGTTGTGCAAATTTAGCTATAGTACATTTTATTCCTGCATCCAAGTCATTGATATAGACTGTTAAACTGTCAGGGCCCAAGGACTGAACCCTGTAGCACACCACTAGTTACAGCCTGCCAACCGGAAAAAGACCCATTTATCCCCATTCTCTGCTTTCTGTTGGTTAGCCAATCCTCTATCCAAGCTATCATATCCCCAACCCTGTGCATTGCAGTATATTGACTGATGTCCATTCATTACATTTGAGTTGTTGGGAGATATATGACTGTGGGATTCCCAGCCAAGTATTTAAATACTTCCAGTGAGGTAATGAGAGTGAGATCAGGAGTGCAAGTAATTGCCATTTCTTTCCTTCCTAGTTCAGGCCCTGAAGCCAACTGTAATGTATCCATTGTCATCTTGGTTGAGGTCAGCTAACTGCGCACATACCAAGATTGAACGTGGGAAATGACTGGTCTGTCTGATACCATAAGTTGCATTTAAGATGCTTAGTAGTTGATAATGCTAAACTATCCCCCCATCCTTCTTGACACAGTTGCCCATATCATCCTTGTCCAATGCACCTTCTCAGTCATCCAGCTTGATGGAATTGTACTCACTTGGTTCCATTTTTATTTATCCAATCATACCCAAAAGCTTTACTCCTCATTCCTGCACCATTACCTCTGGAATTACCCAATGATCTTTCTTCATCCCCTCACATGTTTGTCCCTTGACATCATCAGAAAATATGTCAGGTTCCACATGTATCTTGATGACGCCATCTTTGCCTCACCTCTCAACTACTCCACTGTCTGATTTCTCAGACTACTTGTCTGACATCCAAAATAGAAAATTCTTCTAACTAAATATTGGGAAGACTGCAGCCATTGTCTTTGGTCCTTGACACAATTCATTCCCTAACCATCAATTTGCATCTCTCTCCTTAACTATGTGAAATTAACCACAGACCGTTTGCAACCATGGTGTTACATTTGTCCTTATGGTGAACTACCAACTATATCTGCTCCATCACCCAGATCATCAACTTCTACCTCTACTAATTTACCTTTCTCCATTCGTACCTCAACTCATCTGCTGCTCAAACCCATATTCACGCCTTTGTTACTTCAAAACTAGATTATTTCGATGCTCTTCTGACTAGCCTCCCACTTTCCACCTTCGTAAACAGAGCTCATCTAAACGTCTGTCTCCCCTTTCCTAAATCTCACAGTTATGAGCCTCGTAGAGATTAATGACTTCTAAAAAGAAATTCAGACTTCCAGTTCATAGCTGAAAGGGATGATATTACAAGATTTCACGTTTAAGATTTTCACAGCAACAGGTAACTAACATGTTATGTTGTGATGAAGTCAAGAGATTTCAGACTTTGTTAGGAAAAAAGATATTGGTTGATAAGAGGAATTTAGTACAAGAGGTTGCAGCTCTGTGCTGCCTTAGAGAAGTGCTCGAATCCTTACATGCATACAACATGGCTTCTAGATGATTCTACTTGAGAGAGGATGTCACCCTCTGGTATGATCACTCACTCTGTTTCCATTGGTCCCTCAAATCAGGTGATTCACTTCTGTATCATCTGAAGGAGACAGACACATCTCTCCCCATTTAACTTTCTTATAAAATCGACTTACTCAACCCAAATCCTAAATAAACATTATACATACAAGTTAGACATTTGTAAATTGATGTAGTGATTGTTCAATGGAGGCATTTTGAGGTCTGCATTTAGCATAACACTTCTAGAAAGCTTCAACTATGAGCAGTTCCAAATATAGTCTTGCATGGGATTCTTCCCTACAGGCTTGCTGCTTTCCAAGTTCTGTCCTAAATTGTGCGCTGATCAAGGATTACATACTTTACTGTGTGGATGGAGTCACTCTCCAAACCACTGATTCTTCTCTCTTTCAAGTAACTTATTCTATAATGCATGTAGGTACTGTCACTGCAAAACAACACAGTCTTGCATCTTGTCAGTTCTTGCACAATTTCAGTTTGTCACTTATGAAGGAAGTGATCGTGATACTTGATTTCTGGTACTTAGGTCACAGGTCATGTGACAAAGTTTCTCCTCTTCTTAGCATTTCTATTTCTCATGTTTTCCATCGACTATGCTATTGTATTGATTCTTTTGCATTTTTATTGTGTGACCATTTCCGCAATCTTGTAATCTCATTTTCTTTCGCTACTTGAATTGCTGCTTTGTCTTGTTCTTTCTCCAATCTCTTCTTTTTGTCTTCCGTATCAATCAATCTTCTGCTTCGACCTGACTACTACTTTATTCCATGCGTCCACTTTTGCAATCTATTGATTTTTTTTTGAATTTCTTCCAAGGCAAATTCAACATTCCCTTCTAACAGCTTTTGATAATGATCTCTACCTTCTCACGCTTTGCATGTTTTCAGAAAACTGATTTTGAAATTGCAACAACCTCTATTTCTACGTTCAACATTTCTTCCTCCTTGTCTTTTAGTTAGACAATTCTCCTGAATTGCTAACTTGTTCAACAGTTCTCTCTTTGGGTTTGTCATTGCTACGTCCTCCTCAGCACCCTCAAACACAAAACAATTTCTGCAGAATGCCAATTTCTCCAGCTCATTTGTGTTTTCCACGAGTGATAGTTTGATCATTCAACTGGATCTCAAAAGGATTCCTAATATGGCTCCAGTGAATGATAGCTCTAATTTCTGCTTCAACAGCACAGTGACTCTTGCAGTGGATGATACAGGATGTCCCACATGAGCGTCATGGATCAAATCCTTGAAGTACTTCACTCTGAGATGAGCAGTCCTCATCGATCACAAAACTGATAGAATCCATTACATGTGATTTCCTTGGCTGTTCTCAAGTTTCATGAAAGGACCTCTCTTGTGAGTTCTGCTTGTGCATTTTTCTCAACTTTTTATCTTTTATTCACATCTTTAAACTCCAATTCCAGTTCCTCCACTGCTTGCTGGTGAATGCTGTACTGTTTTAGTGCCCCAATAGAAACATTCCCCTTTTATACTTGTCACACATCCCCTTTTATACTTGTCACACATCACACATGGAATTATCATCACATGGAATTATAGTCCTTACAGCAAAGTTCAAAGTCATGTCCTGCTGTCAATGGGTTCACATTTCCCGTTTTGCTCAGTCGTAAGCTCAAATGATCATCTGCAAACACTTTTCTGTTTTCGAAGTGTTTCCCAAAATCACCATCAACAATAGTCCCCAGATTACTTATCCCCCTTTCTTTCCTGGATTTCTTAATTCCCGCGCCCTCCAATTTCCTGCATTTGTAAACTCCCCCAACTTCCTAAATTGTTGCATTAGACCACACCAGCCCTAATTTCCTGCATTTAGCCTCCCCATTCAATATCCTACTCCTTAGCCCCCCCCCACTTCCCAGATTCCTGCATTCTTTAGCCCCACCCCCAATTTCCTGCATTCTTCAGCTGCCCACCCAATTTCCTATCTTTAGCCCCCACCCTGCCCAATTTCCTGCATTCTTTAGCCTCCAACAGCCCCAGTCCTGCTCTTTTTTCGATCGAGGCAAGTACTGGGAAGGGTAATGTTACGTTCTTAATGATATTTGCACATTCTGCAAAACATCGCAGATATGAGAGAGCACAAGTTGATTTTTTTGGTTTTTCCAGTAAACTAAGAGATTCAAACTGCCCTTAGAGTTCCTCAATTTTTATGTATTTGAAATCTTGTACGTATTGATGCCAGATGTATGAACGGGAGATAAGACAGGAGCGATAGAGATGGGCATTGTATAAAGAAACCTTTCTTCAGGCAGATACCGTTTACACAAATCGCTGTGACAGTTCTCGAGATTCAGTCAGTTTGCATGTTGGAATGGCAGGGCTGTTGTTCCGAGTGAGCCTATCGGAGGATTGTAGCTAAGGTGACATCTCCAAACGTTACTATAGGTAGAAACATTAGTCACTCCGACAGGCACAGCGAGTCCATTCCCTGTCAGCTCCCTGTGTGCTTCAGAAAAGAGACTTCATTTATAGCACCTTCGTGACCGCCGGGAGTTCCAAAGCACTTTAAAATCAGTGATGTACATTTTTGAAGTCTAGTCAGTGTTGTTCCATGGGAAAATGTTAAATTGTTTTAGTTTATCCTTTCAAAGAGCTAGCACCAGACCAATGGGCTGCCTAGCCTTCCAGCCCCGCTCTTTAGCCAAAAGAACTAACTTTTTTACTCCAAAGAGGATAGTTCATGTTTGGCGAAGGGTGGGGGGTTCTTGTGTCTCTTTTATACCTCACCCTTAGTTGCAATCTAGAATCACATACGGAAAAAAACGCGCGAATGTGGCTGGGTGATTATATCCAAGCCCGAAGATCTGTTGCTGCACGTTTCATCAGAGCGACTTGAATAGAAGATGATAGAGATCTGCTTCTGCACCCCCTCCCCGCGCTTCACTTTAATAGCCCATGGTTGATCAAGCTTTTCTACCCTGAAGGTTATGAAGAGGGATGTGCAACGAGGTGTTGATCGCGCAACCTGCTAACCGTTTCGAACGCCAACGACCGCGGGCGCCTCGTGCAGAGCTTTGCCGCTCGCGCTGACGCCACGCGGGACAGTGCTGCACGCCACCTGATTGGCCAAGGCGCTGGGACCGGGGGAGGGTGGGAGGGCTGATTGCATTGAGCGGCAGCTGTGGGTGTAACTGGGCGGAGGGAGGTAGCCAGCGTCGAAAGAGAGAGAGAGAGAGAAAAGACAACGGGAGGAGGGCGGTCCGGGAATAAAATGGCTGAATCCCAATACTGGTCACGGAAAATACAAGAGAACCACCACCACGCGGTTTTGAACGACGGATTTCTCTATGTGTGGGGCGGCTACGTGGTAGGTGGCTGACCCAATAAAGCGGCGCTTCACGCCTCTGGAAAGCGTGGGACTGCTCAAGTGTGCCTTTTAACCAGTGATAAATTGACCCTAGCATCAGGGGATCAAATATGTGGGGTTACGGGTGGGACTATGGTAGGTGCATACTCGATGGTTCGAATGGCCTCCTGCACTGTAGGTATTCTGTTCCAACCCAGCTGCTTACAACTGTCATTTGCGCCTTCAGCCTGATATTTAATTGGAATATTTATCAGCTACAGAAGCATTTTCTTTTGCAGATTGTCGAACTGTTGTAACCCACAAATCAGGATTGTTGGATTAACATGTTCCAGATGAAGTCAAATTGCCACATGTCTAAGCGATGCATAGATTTTGTTGATCCTGCTCATGGGGAAAATGAAACTAGTTGCTTCGTAGAACCGGTAAGAAGTCTCACAACACCAGGTTGAAGTCCAACAGGTTTATTTGCTAGCACGGGTTTTCGGAGCATTGCCCCTTTGTCAAATGAATCGCGTGATGAAGGGGCAGTGTTCTGAAAGCTCATCATACCAATCAAACCTGTTGGACTTTAATATGGTGTTGTGAGACTTCTTACTGTCCCTACCCCAGTCCAACACCGGCAACTCCACATCATTGGTAGAACTCCACTAAGATTGAGTGATACCACAGTCCTACTCAAAATAAATTTCTGTTCTCTGTTATCCTGTTGGGGGGAAATTGTTAAATGGAGGGAGATCAATCCGATTGTGACCTATCTGTAGACATCTGCTAGATAGAACAAGAGCCCAGTTAGTAATCTGTTGAGTGATTGAAGGAAAGACTGGGAAAGAAAGGTTATAAGTCACTTTCATTTCAGTTTAAAGTTGAACTGCTGTAATGAGTAAATGTACAATGAGGAATCTTAAACTGAACTCATCCAAGGCTTTGTAACTTGAGTTACCAACAGACTACTCAA
This sequence comes from Carcharhinus amblyrhynchos, assembly GCF_965287045.1. Taxonomy (NCBI): domain Eukaryota; kingdom Metazoa; phylum Chordata; class Chondrichthyes; order Carcharhiniformes; family Carcharhinidae; genus Carcharhinus; species Carcharhinus amblyrhynchos. Next base: position 28,011,142 of record NC_137337.1, read on the forward strand.
GGGGTAAATGGAATAACTTTGTTTCTGGACATTAAACCAGAATAATAGATTTCGGTGTGTTTAAAAAAAATGTTACCCCTCAAGGCTGTTGAAATAATTAAACCAGTTGAAACTCTTTGTGATGTCATGAAAGGGCAGTTGTTACAGTGACATTGTAAAATAATTAATGTACATATGAAAGTGGTTGTTTAATGGAAATTTAGCAACTGCTGATATATATGTACTTGGATGTTATTGACTGAACACTAAAGGAACTTCCATTTATATAGTGTGTCACAGTCACAGGATGTGCTTTACAGCCAGTGAAGTGCTAGATGGTCCCCTGATGAAAGCAAATGTTTTATAGCAATTACACTCTTGATCTGAAAATAAAAATATTCATTGTTCATTCTTGTATATATCTGAATAAACACAGCACTTTATTCAAAATATTGAATATTAGACTGTTCATTACTTGGCTAATAGTCTACCTTATCTCTTGTTATTTGTTTTAATTATCGTTAGCATAGGTTCATTAAGAATCTGACTGCTCTTGCCCAGCCTAAGGAAAGACATCTAAACCTGAAGCAACTCAAACATTTCAGATTGAATCAGAGTAGGCAAAAGGATGGTTAAGATATTTCTCGGTGGATGGTAAGCTGTGAAAACTGACTGGTAGACATACATTGCTGGACTGCTTGATGCAAGGAAAGACTGCTGTGTCCATGGTTTGGAATAAACAATATTACACCAGAAACACTTGGTAGAAGACAACACCTGTTTGAGTTTTCAAAATATCACATGGAATGCAGATTGCTTCTTCACGAATTCCATGTCACAAGATTTAACTACTCCAGAGTGAAAGAGAGGTCATCAACCTTTTCTCTCAACAGACCTACTGAGTGTTTCCAGCTTTTTTATTTTTCTTGCAGATTTCCAGCATCTGAAGCATTTTGCTCTTGCTGTGGAGTGAATAAAGTTGTTCAACCATGTTGCAGACAGGATCAAGTAAATCATTTGATCGAGACAGTTTTTGTAAGAAGGTTAAATGTCAGAATTGCATGATAGCAGGATATTTAACTATTGCTGAAAACGAGTAGGTGCTAGATTGGAAGAAAGAGGAAGAAAAGAAGGTTCAAAGTCATGTGGTGCTTTGAGAAATTGACAAAAAAGACACAAATCTGGCATCCATTATGTCAGATCTGATGAGGAACGTGATAACATCACAAGGTATGGCAAATGAAGATGTGAATAAGCAAAAGGTATTCAACTACAATTTAATGTGTAAGGTCAGTGGTATCCTTTACCTGAAAGAATACTGGAGGAATTTGATTGCATGAAATGCAAGTGCACAGTTGGGAAAAAAATGGGCAATGATTGGCAAGCCCAATGCTACCTGCATTAATACAAGAACAGTGGTCCAGGGATTTTTTTTTCTGAAAGTGAAAGCACTAAGAACAGAATTGATGAAAACCCTGAAAATAGTTGTTTGTATAACTTCAGAAAAGAAAAGTGGAAATTGCTCAGTCATGCTAATTGCTCATCAGTGGTCGTGGTGAGGAGCTGTCTTCTCAAACTGCTGCAGTCCCAGTGATATAGATATACCCAAATGCTGTTAATGAGTGAGTTTCAAAATTTAAACCCGGCAATATAGTTCCAAGTCAGGATCATGTGTGATATGGTTTAGCATTTGCAGGTGATGATGTTGCTACACAGCTGTCCTTTTTCTTCTGTGGAGTAAATGGGGTGGTTTGCAAGGTGCTGTAGTAAGTAATCTCGGTGAGTTGTTGCGCTGTATCTTGTACATACTGATACCACTTTGTGCTAGTGGTGAAGGGAGTGAATGATTAAGGTGGAGTGCTGAATAAGAGGGCTATTTTATCTTGAAACATGTTAAACATCGTGTTGGAGCTCCACTCATCCATGTAAGTGCATGGGATTATCGCATCGCACTCTGCACTTGTGACTTGTTGATGGTGAACTGAACTTTGGAAGCCAGGAGGTGAGTTACTGGCCATAATTCTCAGCCTCTTCTTATAACCTCATTATTTCTGTGGTTGTTTTCTGGTCTGTAATTAGCGCAGGATGGTTGTGGTGGAGGACTCTGATGGTAATGCCATTGATTATGAAGAGAAGATGGTTAGATCTTATCCTTTCTGGAGATCATTACTGTCCAGCATGTATGGCACAAATGATGTTTACACTTAACAGTCCAAGCCTGTATGTTATCCAGGTCTTGATGCTTGCACGACTGCTTCAGATCTGAGGAGTTACTAATGGCATTGAACACTTTGCAAGCATCCCCACTCCTGACACTATGATGGAGGGAAGATCATTGATGAAGCAACTGAAGATGTTTGAGCTGAGCCACAACCTGAGAAATTACTCCATGATGTCTAGGGCCTGAGATGATTAGCTTCCAACAACCACTTTGTACTAGGAATGCCTCCAGTGAGTGGGGCTGCTTGATATCACGCTTGGTTGTATGCTGCCAAAGCAAGTTCAGGAGCTGACCTTTGATACTAAGTGTTAGGTAATTCCGTTAGCTAGTAACAGATTTGAAGAATTAGAGACTAATATATCTGACATTTCACTTCAGTTATTGAAGCATTAACATAGAGGTCCATGCAAAGCAATGTACATCAGCCCTGTATCAAGGGCACTTTGCACCTATATGACTTTACACACCCCACAGGATGCACATTCCATATGACCAAGCTGCACTGACAGTGTGATATAGTATTACCTCACTTGTAACCCACCAATTGTCTTCGTGTTGAGTCTGGAAAGCCTACACTTGGGGTGTCCAAATAGTTGATAGCGATTGACAAGCCAATCCCAGAGACTCCAAAGTCGATTGTCATTGCCTGCTGAACTGTGCCAAAAACGTGTGAAACTCGGGATTTTCCGAATGGTGAGTGAATCATCTATTGTCTGCCGAACCATGCCAAAAATCCGCAGTACTTGGGAAACAAAATTCTCAAGGCACCAAAATTTGGAAGAAACTGGGTGAAGACAAAATGGCAAGTGAGAAGCCAGGGACCTTCAAAAGCGCAAAAACCTACTATTTCCATCAGAAATGGGAAAGAATTTCTTTCACATATCAAAGACAAGATCATTGTCTCATTTGTAAATGGAGTGTAGTCTTGAGTAAACAAAGTAATTTGGAACAGCGTCACAAGACAATGCATGCAAAATTTCAGCAGATATTTGAACAAAACAGTGGACTTGACTGGAAGTCATCACCGTGCAGAATAACATTGAATGGAAGTTAGGTCAAGGGACAAGGACTTCTGGGGACTTGTAAGCAGAGAGAAAGAAGTACTCTTCTGACATCAAGTGCACTCAAGGTGAAGGCCTACTTTGGTTCCACATATACCTCCTGTGAAGTTTTTGGCGTGTTTAGTAAAGTTGAATTTTTAAGATAAGGTCCTGCGCAGCATTTAATTCTAAAAGTGATCTTGTGCTGAAAAAGATTAGAGACCATTAGCCAATGCTTATCACCCAATCAACTTGCGGATCGGGATTCCTGTAATGTCACTTTCAGATTTGTGTCTGTAAACTTCAGGCTCTGTCCATGCTTTTTGGGCTTCCCCTGCAGCAGAGTAAAAGCCAGCTGGAGGCTGAGGAAAGGAGGAAAATGAAACATTGTTGCAAACTTTCTTTGTTTTTTAATTGCTAATCAAGCGGCTTGTGCTTGGAGATGATTACTTTTACCATAATTCTGAGGACAAAGGATTTCTATGGTACTTGCAATTTGTTAATTGAATGACTAACAGCTATCTAGCATTCAGTTAACAATACACCAAGCACAATGCATTATTTACGCTCATCACTGATTTATTAATCTTTCACTGGATATTCTAGATGGTCTAAAAATAATATCTATCACATTAATTTGGCTGGTTTTTAAATTTAATTGTGCAGAACTTTGAAAGGATTATTAGAAATATTCCAAAGCAGCAATTGCAATCTTTTATACAGTACAAAAGTAGCAATGAGAACTGCACATTAAATGTAGCTCCTCTCCACAATGCTCATAACACGGCAAACCTGTACCTGTGCCCTTGTAGGAACCTGATAATTTCTAATATGCCCCCAGGGAGCTACTTGTAGATTGGGGTGGGGTTGATTTCAATAGCCATGCATGCCATAAAAGTATCAATTCACATCCTCATTTTCCCAATATTAATTTTCCTGGTACAAAAATATTAATTTGCATCAAAAACAACCATATCTGGCTACTAATCTTACAGGATATTTTAAGCAGTAGCTTGTTGGTATCAATGAAATAAACTTTGCAGAACCGGTAACTTGTATGAATGTATCATTCAGATTGGTCCTTTTCTGTGAAAGATTGATATGACCAGTTCCATGAGGTTGCTTCAGAATACCTCTTTTATGGGCCAAATGCTTGCAGTTTTTCACTTTGTGCTGAATCATTTACATGAAATAATTTTTGTTCCTGCCAAGCAATTTTCACACGTTTCTTAAGCAAATTTTGTTTCATCTGTTTCAAATTTTGGATGATTAGTACATATTTCAAAATATTACTAAAATTGCGATAAGGTTTAAGAATTAATTTTTTTCTCTTGTAGACATATGAAAATAATGAAGTTTATTTACCAAATGATGAAATCTGGGTTTATGAAATAGAAAGTGGCATATGGTAAGTAATTTTCTCTGGTGACAAATTTATAGCCTTTTATTTTCACGGCATGATTAGAGTGCCCTTTTTCATGTTACCACTGGTTTAAATGCAACAGCATTTTACCCATTGCTTAATACAGCAATGGGTAAAATTTTTAATGGAAAATAGATTGGTTTTTGATGCACAAATTGGACTGTAACTTCAGGTGAACACAAAGCACAGTTAATTATGAAAATCCATAGTCCAAGATGTGCTACTTCTCCATAAGCTGTGCAGAAACTGCATCTTCTCATCTGAATCCTTATTAAAAAACATTGCAGACTGAACTTGCACAGAAAATTATTTTGTTCATTTGATCTAAGTACCGAAATTTTGGGTTATGATGAATCTTAATTACTGCCAAACAAATCCTTTTGGCACTGAAAATAAGCTCTTGCGTTTGTGGAGTCTCATTCCTTCAGATTTAAATTGCTGTTAGAGATTTAAAAGATGATTAATTTTTTTAATACTCTGCCAGATCTGTTAGTCTCTCTCTCTCTCTCCCTCTCTCTTTCTTGATTTGCCATTGAATAAATCATTGCACTTCCTGATTCAGGCTCTGCACATTGACAATCTCCAATCTGGTTAAGGTGATGCATAGTTGCTTGTCCTGTTCACACAGATAATCTATTGAGGGTGCTGTACAGTTGCAATGGTTTAGAAATAAACAGTTACAGCACAGAAGGAGGTCATTCTGCCCATCAAACTCATGCTGGTTCTCTGTAAGAGCAATTTAGATGATCCATCCCACTTCTCTGTCCTTTTCCCCATAGGAATGCAGTTTTTCTCTTCATGTGCCTTTCCAAATTTGTTCCAAAATCATTGATTGAAATTGCCTCCACTGTCACCTTAGGCAATAAAATCCAGATCCTAAACTCATCAATTTTACCAATCAGCTGAAATCGGTATCCTTTGATGCTTTATGCTTTTGTCAATAGGCAGTTTCTTTCCATCTACTTGGTTCAGGCACCTCATGATTTCGAACATGTTTATTAAATCTCGTCCTAACGTCTTCAAGGAGAACAATCTTAGTTTTTCCAGTGTAGCCTTGAAACTTAAGACTCTGATTCCTGGGACAATTCTCAACAATCTTTCCTGCACACTCTGAAGCCTTCATGTCCTTCCTAAAGTGTGATGTGCAGAATTGGACACACTACTTCAATTGAGGATGAGTCATGTTTTATAAAGGCTCATCATAATTTCCTTGCTTTGTACTCTGTGCCACTATTTATAAAGCCTATGTCTTATTCACATTTTCTGAATTTGCCCTACTGCCTCCAATGATTTATATGCATATATCCCCAGATCTTTCTGCACCCCTTTCAGAATTGCATCTCTTGTATTGCTTCTATTTGTTGTTCTGATCAAAACGTATCACTTTACACTTCTTCGCATTAAATTTCATCTGCCACATATCCACCCATTTTACTTGTTTGCCTTCATTCTCTGGAAGCCCATCAGTATCCACTTCACTGTTCAAAATACTTTCAAGCCAATTTCTTTCAGCTCTTTTCATTCCACCTTACTAAATTCTGACAACTGCACACCAGAATGGAGCCCTACACCTTGTACTGATGTGAAACTAAAACCAGTGTAAAACTTGAGTACTGAGTATTAAATCTATTATTCTGCTTTTGTTATCCACACCACTGGAATTCATCACCCTAGAATTTCTGTCCTCTGGCTGACTGCTACTTTATTTTCTTGGTTCTAACAAGGCAAATTGACCCACAGGAAGCTCTAGTGTAAAAGTCTGTGCACAAGTCCAAGTGTTTGATTCTTGCTGACTGCAAAATACAGCCCAATATCTTTTTGAAGTCATGAATTTGTGGATGTGTAGTTGCTCCCCCGTTCATGTCCCAGATGACCTGTAATGGTTGCCAAGCCATTTTAGTAACCTGCTTGAACTTCTGAACAGCAAGTTGTTACATAGAAATGCAAGGGTAACTTCTGTAACATGTTTTAAAATGCAGGTAACTTGTTCCCTCCCTTAGCATATTTCTTCTGAGTTATGTAGTTTTTTTTAACCTAAAGGCTCCTTTCTATTCTCTTTCTTCCACCCCCGTCAAACCCTTTTGTTTTTCTGTTTACATAATTTAAATATTTTCTCCATTAACTTGTATAGTTTTTGATGATGCTATTGCTGCTGTCGCATCCCCACGGATATGTTCCTCTTGTCCATCCTCTAATGACCAATACCAGAATGGTACAGTGTTTACATGCTGACTAATATAAAGCTGTAATATCTGATACCTGTGCCAAAGCACTTTTGTTAGGCATTCCTTTTGTGAAGGTACATTTGTAGTAGTGAGAATTATTAAATGGAATTGTTCAACCTTCTACTGATTTGACATCTGTGACAGATACTGTTTTTAAACTAAATTTTATGCCTGCATTGTAACAAGCATGTCCGTTATGGAACAAAACAAAATGGCCATGATACTTCATGGGAAGGAAGAGTAAGAAGTGGAAAATATTGTTGCTTGACTGGACCCGATATGTACTGACAATCAAATGCAGTGGCTTGAAGAAAGAAGGAACTTGCGTTAACATAGCATCTTTCATGACTGTGGGATATCCCAAAGTACTTCACAGCCACTGAAGTGTTGTCACTGTTACAATGTGGTGAAACATGGAAGCCAGTTTTGCACACAGCACAATGCTACAAACAGCAATGAAATAATAAATGATCACTTGAACTAAAGCAGAAATAGTAGCAGAACAGCCTGATTTTCTCCAAAAATTGCCATGGGATTTTTACATTATCCTGATAGGATAAACAGGACTGTGGTTTAACAACTAATCTGTAAATGGTATCTCCTGACAGTGTAGTTCTCCCCGTAAGAAGTCTTACAACACCGGGTTAAAGTCCAACAAGTTTATTTGATAGTAAACCCACTAGCTTTCAGAGTTTGCCCCTTCGTCAGGTCAGTGGAGAGTTCTGGTCACAAACAGCGTATTATGAAGGCACGCACAGTTTACAGAATACTGATTAGAATGCGGGTTTTTACAGCTAATCAGTTCTTAAAGGTGCAGACAATGTGCGTGGAGATAGCATTAATCTGTACCTTTAAGAATTGATTAACTGTGAAGACTCACATTCTAATCAGTATTCTGTAAACTGTGTGTGCCTTTGTATGCTCTGTTTGTGACCAGAGTGCTCCACTCACCTGACGAAGGGGCAAACTCAGAAAGCTAGTGGGTTTATTATTAAATAAGTTTGCTGGACTTCAACCTGGTGTTGTCAGACTTCGTACTGTTTTTACCCCTGTCCAATGCTGGCATCTCCACATCAGTGTAGTTCTCCTTGAGAGCTGTACTGAAGTGTCAGCGTAGATTTTGCCCTTGAGTTGCTGAAGTGGATCTTGATCCCATGAAATCTGACTCGAAGGATGGAATATCACTTGCCATTGGTCCCTCAAAGCCAGGCTTCATGATTTGTGGCAGAGGATTCTGGTGACTCAGTAGGCTAAACATGGAGCCGCAGGTCTTCATCAGAGAGAACAAGTGTCCTGAGGAAGCAATTTTTGAGTGCTACTGGTAAGCCAGTTCTGACACTTTGAAGTGAACTGTAACTATGCACCCTTTCAACGTAGGTTTCAGGAAGATAAATTAAGAAATCAGATGGGGGATCCCATTATAAAAATGTGTTTCTTTAGTAATGTAATTTTGTTTTGCCTGAGTCACATCATCATAACAAAGTCACGTACACCCCACTAATTAAGCAAATGATTTTAACTGATGCAAATTTGAGTGAAACAGCATTCATTATGTAGTCATGCAAGGATAATATATTGTATTTGCTATATTAAAAATATATCTGCCTATATTGCTCTAATACAGGCAGAGGCAACCGATGAAAGGAGAGCTCCCTCGTCCTATGTCAGGAAGCTGTGCAGCTTGTCTGAATGGTGTCATGTTTATTTTTGGAGGATATGATGACCTAGGATATAGTAATGAAGTAGGTCATGTGTTTTCAAATATTTTTACTGTTCTGTTTATCATGTTTTCCACTTCACTAAAGCAAAAGATGAAGAGCCACTTTTGCCAAACATGCCCTGTCTTAATTTTTGGTAAACAGCAAAGCGCACTAACATTGAAAATTCAAACACCAATATGAAATATCAACGATTGAATGGAATTCAGGCTTAATATTCCAACCCCAATCATGGAATCCCTACAGTGCAGAAGGAGGCCGTTCAAAGCATCGAGTCTGCATTGACCACGATCCCACCCAGCCCATTCCCGTAACCCCACATATTTACCCTGTCACTACGGTCAATTTAGCATAGCCAATCAACTTAACCCACATGCCTTTGGACTGTGGGAGCAAACCACATCCGAAGGAAACCCATGCAAACACGGGGAGAATGTGCAAACTCCACACAGACAGCGACCCGAGGCTGGAATTGAACCTGGCTCCCTGGTGCTGTAAGGCAGCTAACTACTGTGCCACTATACCGCTTTCAAGTTTGAAGATGCAACCCTCAAGGCCCCTTCCCCTCATCCCAGCAATGCTGATTTTTGTGTTATGTTGTAATTAGTTAACTTACTATTTGAAAAGACCTATCATAATGTACATCATAGTAAATATTGGATCTCTAATCATAGAAGAATTATTACAGGACAGATGGAGGCCATTTAGCCCATCACATCTGCACCGACACTGTTACAGAGCATTGTATCCAGGACCTATTCCTGTGACCCCACATATTTACCCTGCAAATCCCTCTAATCTATACATCTTAAGAACATAAGAACATAAGAAATAGGAGCAGGAGTAGGCCATCTGGCCCTTCGAGCCTGCCCCGCCATTCAATAAGATCATGGCTGATCTGTCGTGGCTCAGTTCCACTTTCCCGCCCTCTCCCCATAACCCTTAATCCCCTCTCTTATCAAAAACCCATCAACCCGCTTCTTAAAAATATTTAGCGAGGCAGCCTCCGCCACTTCAACGGGCAGAGAATTCCAGAGATTCACCACCCTTTGAGTGAAGAAGTTCCTCCTCAACTCCGTTCTGAACCGCCCCCCCTTTATCTTGAGGCTGTGCCCCCTAGTCCTACTGTCTTTTTTGAGCGGGAAGAGTCTTTCCACCTCTATCCTATCCATCCCATTCATCATCTTATACGTCTCAATGAGATCTCCCCTCATTCTTCTAAACTCTAACGAGTACAAGCCTAGTTTATTCAGCCTCTCCTCATAGCTCAACCCCCTCAACTCCGGTATCAGCCTAGTAAACCTCCTCTGCACTCCCTCCAAGGCCAAAATATCCTTGCGCAGGTGCGGCGCCCAAAACTGCACACAGTACTCCAGCTGCGGCCTCACCAATGCCCTATACAGCTGCAGCAAGACCTCCCTACTTTTATATTCACTAATGTGCAATTTAGCATGGCCAAGCCACCTAACCTGCTCATTTCTGCACTGTGGAATCGAACTCGGGTCTGTGGCGCTGTGAGGCAGCAGTGTTAACCATTGTGTCACCATTCTGTTCCTTAAGGGTTAGTAGAGTTATGTATAATCTCCTGGTTTACAAAACAATTTTCAATAATCTAAGATTATTGTTTATCTTTTTGTAATTAATAAAGTAAATCATTCCCACAGTCATCTACAACTTCACAAAGAACAGACCAGATAGCTGACCTGTTCTGGATTTTCTGTCTACATTCTTAGTGTTCCTCAATTAGCTAGCTACCAAGTTTAGAATTATATTGAAGTTGTTAGATGTTCTGGCAGCTAAATCTGTACATTGTTTACTCCATTATAAGGCTGTTCATTTGTGTAAACATTTTTAGATGTGACCTAGAAAGAAAATGACTTGAAATTTTGGTTTTTATGGATGATTTATCAAAGTATCCTTTTTATCAGAGAATATGGGCAGTAAATTACCCTTTTCTACTTGGAATGAAATCATCAATTAATACAGATACAAGAATACTAATTTCTTTTAAACATTTAAAACAGCTGTATTGTGTCAATTTGCAAGTAAAGGATGACATATTTACATGGAAGAAACTCAATAATTATCAAGGAAACCCTCCTACTCCAAGAGACAAACTTTCATGCTGGGTATATAAAGACAAGTAAGTCACTAAACTTTGTGTCGCAGATATATTGACATAATTGATGTTCCAATCTTTCTATTTAGAGTTAAGGAAATTGTAAATGTTATGCTGAGTGTAAAGAATATTAAAGTCCCAAATATGCAGAAATACGGTGCATGCATACGTTTGAAAAATAAATATTGGTCAGGACATTGAGAATGCTACTGCTCAGTTTTCGGTAGTGCCACTGTAATTTGTACACCTTCCTGAAAGAGTAGATTGTGCCTCTGTTTAATGTCTCATCCGTAAGCCAGTGTCTCCTACTGTGCTGCATTTCCTCTACTTCACTGAAATGTCTGTCAAGATTATAATGCTCATTTATGCCTCTGGAATGAGACTTGAACTTGCAGTCATCTGGCTCTAGCAAAAGTGCTACTGTTGAACCACAGGTGATACTGTAAAGCAGCTAAATTTGTAACAGAATTAATCCACTTACTAGATGAACTAATGTTATATCTTTTGTTCATAGAGCAATAAAAGTTAGAACATATAAGGCATTCATTGAATTAATTTAAGCTTTCACAACTGTTACTAATTTATTGAAAACTATGCCAGGAATTCTTTATCATCATTAGAAATTATATTTTAGTCATTTGCAACTTGAATGGAACTTCATAATATATATTATCATTAGCTATTAGCTATTGTCAATTAAAATTAGTAAATTGTTCTTGCTTTTCAAAAAATAATTTCTAACAGATTGATTTTTTTCGGTGGCTATGGATGCAAGAAAATCAGTGAATTAAATGATTCATTTGATGTGAATGAAGCTTCTTGGGTAAGATCCTGTCCTTTTTAATTATAATTTAATCTGTTTATTATTTCATTTTCATTTCCATTTCTGAATCATGTATTATCCAGTTGAAATTGTGTGCCTCTGGTGACACTGTTTTAACCACGTGCGATTAGCAGATAGTGACTTGTGCACAATACAGGTAAATAAACTGAAGATGGATATTTACTTAAATATTTCTTGCAAATCTTCAGCCTTTCAAGAGGTGGAAAGACTCTTCCCGCTCAGAAAGGACAGTAGGACTAGGGGGCACAGCCTCAAGATAAAGGGGGGGCAGTTTAGAACGGAGTTGAGGAAGAACTTCTTCACTCAAAGGGTGGTGAATCTCTGGAATTCTCTGCCCGTTGAAGTGGTGGAGGCTGCCTCGCTAAATATTTTTAAGACGCGGGTTGATGGGTTTCTGATAAGAGAGGGGATTAAGGGTTATGGGGAGAGGGCGGGAATGTGGAACTGAGCCACGACAGATCAGCCATGATCTTATTGAATGGCGGGGCAGGCTCAAAGGGCCAGATGGCCTACTCCTGCTCCTATTTCTTATGTTCTTATGTTAGAACTTAATCCAGCAAAGCACATCTTAGAGGAGTCACTGAGGGGTGCTGGGAGGGGAGCACAGTTCAAAATTTTTCTCACTCGAGCTGATGAGCAAATTTCAGGAAGGTAAAATTTGGTACATTACATATGAATGTAAACAGTAGTATGAAAGGAAACAACTTGATGAGTAAAACAAAGAGTAATAAATGAAGATGAATATTAAGATGAGCTTGTAAATCACCTATTTTACTTCTGGTTTCTTAACCACTTATTCACCCTCGCTGATTGGGAGAGCGCATGATGATGTGTGTGGATGAGGGTGAATAAGTACCCAGAGTTTGTGAGCCAGATGAGTGGACCCGTTGTCATGCCTCTTCTTGTCCCTCTCCTTTCCACAGCCTCTTGGCTGGCTTGCCCCTCGTGCCTCCTCCCCTCTCCTCCTCGCGGCGCCGCCTCCTCCCTCTCCCCCTCGTGGTGCCACCTCCTCCCCTCACGTTGCTTTCTTTTTTTTATTAATTCATGGGATATGGGTATTGGTAGCTGGCCAGCATTTATTGCCCATCCCTACAGCCTGTTAAATTTGCACTGACAAAGCTATACTAAATCTTAACTAATCCCACTTCCCAGCATTTGAACACTATGATGTTTCAAGCACTCATCCAAGTATTTGCTCAAGTTAAGAGATTTCCCACCTCTACTACCCTCCCAAGCAGTGCATTCCATACTCCCACCACTGGGCAGAAATAATTTTCCTTTATAGCTAAATATGCCTATAAAAATTTTGTTTGTATTCTTGTATCATTGTTGAATTTTGTATCATTGTGGCACATTGAAGTTCACTTTGAGGATTGTTGTATAATTGCATAAATATTCCCCTGATGGTATTGGGAATGGCTTAACTGAGTATAGTACGGGGTACGAAGCTGAATTGGTCATTTCAATGTACTGGTGGCAGGGAAGTAAGATTTTTGATTCAGCTAATTAATTTGGTAGCTCTGAGTATTCAATCTTCAACATAAAATTGAAAGAGGATTTAACAGTCAATACTGTGACCCACCTCCTCTCTACCATGAAAAGAAGGTGATTTGTTTTTTAATTTAACTAACCTCAATCAGTGAGGGAGAAAATTCTCTGAGGTTAGTGCCTGCTATTTTCAGTCCATAAAGTGAATTGGGTCTGCTTGCAGGGTAGAGTGGAATACATTTGCATTTTGTGTTACAAAGAATAATAGGAAATAGAATTTTTCATTACAACTGCATTCTATTTATTCTTGAATTTTATGCAAAGTAACCAGTTTATCGGTCTGTTTTGGAAGCTAGAAGAAGTGCATATTAGAGTATTATGATATCATTGCCTATATTCTCATGGATCCTTGTTACAATTTTCAGGTCACACCATTAGTTAATGGGCAGGAATGGTATCCTTCAAATCAATGCTTGTCCATTGATCCCCGAAGGCAGCAGGACAGATAGATAAGTTGGTTAAGAAGGCATGCGGGTTACTTGCCTTTATTAACGAAGGCATCGAATATAAGTGCAGGGCAGTGATGATGGAGCTCTATAAAATGCTTGTTAGGCCACAGCTAGCGTAGTGTGTGCAGTTCTGGTCGCCACACTATAGGAAAGATGTGATTGCACTAGAGAGAGTGCAGAGGAAATTCACCAAGATGTTGCCTGTGCTGGAGCCTTTCAGCTATGATGAGAGGCTGGATAGGTTGTGGTTGTTATTCCTTAAGAGCAGCGAAGACTGAGGAGGTGGGGGTGGGTCCTTGATTGAGGTGCTCAAAATTGTGAGGGACATAGATAAGAAGGAACTCTTCCCCTTAGCAGAGGGTTCAATAACTGGGGAGCATAGATTTAAGGTAAGGGGCAGAAGATTTTAGAGGGGTTTTGAGGAACACCTTTTTCATCGAGTGGTGGGAATCTGCAACTCACTGCCTGGAAAGGTGGTAGAAATGGGAACCATTACAACATTTAAAAAGCATTTAAACGAGCAATTAAAATGCTACAGCATACGAGGCCTTGTCCCAAGTGCTGGAAAATGGGATTAGGATGGATAGATGATTTGTGGCAGAAACAATGTGCTGTAAAACTCTGACTCTATAAGACATATGATTTGATTTATTATTGTCACATGTCTTAGTATAAAGCAAATAGTATTGTTTCTTGCATGCTATATGGACAAAGCATGTCATCTATATAGAAGGAAACAAGAGAGTGCAGAAGGTAATGTTACAGTCATAGCTAGGGTGTGGAGAAAGATCAACTTAGTCAAATAGGTCCATTCAAAAGTTTAACAGCAGCAAGGAAGAAGCTATTCTTGTGTCGGTTGATATGTGACCTCAGACTTTTTCCCGATTTGTAGAAGATGAAAGAGAGTCTGCCCAGGGTCCATGGGGTCCTTAATTATGCTGACTGCTTTTCCGAGGCAACAGGAAGTGTAAACAGAGTCAGTGGATGGGAGACTGGTTTGCATGATTGGGCTACATTCGTGACCTCTTGTAGTTTCTTGCGGTCTTGGGCAGAACAAGAGCCATACTAAGCTGTGATACAACCAGAAAGAATGCTTGCTTTGGTGCATCCGTAAAGGTTGGTGAGCATTGTAGCAGATATGCCCAATTTCCTTAGTCTTCTGAGAAAGTAGAGGCATTGGTGGGTTTTCTTAACTATAGTGTCAGCATGGAGGGACCAGGACAGGTTGTTGGTGATCTGGACACTTAAAAACTTGAAACTCTCAACTGTTTCCACTTCAACCCCATTGATGTAAACAGGGGCATGTTCTCCACTATGCTTCCTGAAATCGTTGATAATCTCCTTCGTTTTGTTGATATTGAGAGAGAGATTATTGTCGTTGCACCATTTCACCAGATTCTCTATCTCGTTCCTGTAATCTTGCCTTTTCGTTGTTTTGAGATCTGACCCGCTATGGTGGTGTCATCAGCAAACTTGTATATTAAGTTGGAGGGAAATTTGGCCACTTAGTCATAGGTGTATAAGGAGTATAGTAAAGGGCTGAGGACACAGCCTCGTGTGGCACTGGTGTTAAGGACGATCATGGAGGGGGTGGTGTTTCCGATCCTTACTGATTGTGTGGTCTGTAGGTTAGGAGTTTAGGATCCAGCCACAGGGAGGAGTCGAGACCCAGGCCACAGAGTTTGAAGGTGAGTTTTGCAAGAATAATGGTGTTGAAGGCTGAGTTGTAGTCAATAAATAGGAGTCTGACATACATGTCTTTATTATCTAGGTGTTCCAGAGTTGAGCGCAGGGCCAGGGAGATGGTGTCTGCTGTGGACCTGTTGCGGCAGTAGGCGAACTGTAATGGATCCAGGCAATCCGGAAAGCTGGAATTGATTCATGTCATGACTAAGGCTGTAAATGCATTGTTCATTTACAGGGATGTCCATAATACTGAACCCAAAAGAATATCTGGTGCAGACCTAAAATTTGTAACAGTCTTTGACCTTTAATACAAGCTATGTTTAAGAGTACAATTTTTTTTAAACAAAACCTTTAATTTTTTTCTTTCAAGGAAGAAGAGATGTTCTGGGGATGGAATTATGACATTCATGTCTTTGACCCCAGTATGAATATCTGGTACCAGCCAGCAACAAAAGTATGTTGAAAATTGTATTGACTGCATTTATACTCAAAATTTAGTTGATGAGTAAAATCAGATTTTAAAATAACTGTAAATGACTAAATATGTATTCCCCTGGTTTACAGTTGTAATGCTGTTCTCAAGTTTTACCTGTGTATAAATTTTGGTAAAAATGTGTACATGAACGCATCCTTTATTTCAATGGTTCTTGAAGCATTTTAATTGAAGGACCCAGTTTTTAAATAGACCAGTAATCATGAACCTGACCCATGTAAATTATAATACTTGATACCTTGGCAAATGAGTATATTTGGCACCTGTTCTGTATTTACAAGTATTTTTAAAGTCCCGTCACCCAAACAAAGATGAACTGATCTGGCCCCCACCACGGGTCCTGATAACTGCCTACTTGTGATGTGGGTATGCCGGCGTTGGACTGGCGTAAACACAGTAAAAAGTCTGACAACACCAGGTTTTAGTCCAACCTATTTATTTGATAATATTCTCACTAGCTTTCGAGGGGACAGCCTCTTCGTCAGGTGAATGGAGAGTTCTGGCCTCAGACAGAGCATATAAAGCACAGACAGTTTAGAGATTACTGATTAAAATGCGAATCCTTACACCTAACCTGCTGGTTAGGTTAGGTTAGGTGTAAGGATTCGCATTTTAATCAGTAATCTCTAAACTGTCTGTGCTTTATATGCTCTGTCTGAGGCCAGAACTCTCCATTCACCTGACGAAGAGGCTGTCCCCTCGAAAGCTAGTGAGAATATTATCAAATAAATAGGTTGGACTAAAACCTGGTGTTGTCAGACTTTTTACTGTGTAACTGCCTACTTACCAGACCACCTTCCTTGCACTCCTCCAAGCGTGCTCAGAGGTAAGGCAGCCAGTGCTAACCTGGTAGTGGGCATATTTAACCTTGTCTCTAGCTGCAGTTCATTTGCATGTTTCTCAGTAATTTTGACCCCCAACGTTGGATTCTCTGTGAATCCCTGTGTAAGAAACAATGCTTTTTATGTTAATCACTTGCAAGAGCTTTAAATTATTTTTATGGTACAACTGTTTTTCTCAGATTTTGCTGCTGTTTCCAAAACGGTGTTATCCGCTACACAATTTTAGCCAGTAATTCTAGAGTATGTATTTTTGTTTTTTTTAAAATCTCTTTTGTGACTGAGATATCTGAATGTATTCTGCTTAATAGGGAGTGCCTCCTCGCCCTCGAGCAGCACATGCATGTGCCACACTGGGAAATAAAGGCTTTTTATTTGGAGGAAGGATACTGGTGAGTTCCTTGTCTATTCCTTACTTAAAAACACAAACATTGATATCTTTGAGACAATCTCAGAGTACACCATTTCATGAAAGGTTATTTTATGAAACAAGATTGTATGGGCAAAAGTAAATCATAATAAAAGAATGACCATCATTCATTTTGGAATCATTGTTTAATATGTATGCACATAGGGCTAAATGTCTGAAAGTCTTGCCAGCGCAAGGAAGTGACTTTATTGGAAGAATGTTACTGTATTAATATGTTTCCTCATATGGTTGTCGGATGTGGGCTTTAACTCTGTCCATGCAATATCTTGCTATTCTTACTTAACTAGGCTACACCCTTCAAAAGTAAATAGAAAGAAAAGTATTTATATACTTTTTGGCCAATTACAGAGCAGTATTGTTAGATCCTTAAGAGTGGCTTTTCTGGTGTTTGACACTGGATGTGTGTAATAGGAAATATTCAGTCGTGAATTAGGTTAGTGTACCATTCTTTCAATTTTGTGAGCTATGTTTAAGTCTTTCCAATTAATGTATTATTGGATCACTCTCCTATCTGTAAGAGCCCTCTGTGTAGTTTGGCTATTTGCAGCCCAGTTCTTAGTATTATGTATGCAACACATTTGTTTGGTAGTGTTATTCACATAAACCATAAAGATGGGTGAAATGTGTATTAGTCAGCATTTCTTTCCAGCACCACAAGCTTGAACTGAAATGGCAACAAGGCAGTTTTTGTAACAAGACTGAATATCCTGGGCCGCTTTCTTTGTTTCCTACGGCCCAGGAGCGACCTGACACGGATGCATTTTTTCTAACTGCGCACACGCAGTTCAGAGCTCCGCTCGTTTCAGGTGTGCTAAGCACCGCCCACAATGCAATTCAGACCCATGACTTTTTTTTTCAGGCTAAGTGCTAATGGGGGCGCCTGAAAGCAAATTTCCAAGTCAGAGCTGAATTGCGCCCAGATTCAGCACTTAGAACGAAAATGGTAAAATCGGGCCCAACGTCTCCCCCATTTTTCCTAGATCCCATCCCTCCCACGTTTCTCCACCTTCCCCCACCATAAAACTCCATATCATGGCATCATCCAAGAGCTAAAATCAAGATGCATTGAATATTACTCAAAGCCACACACGGTCCACAGCAAAATCAGCATAATTGCAAAATTAAATTCCTAAAACACTGGTAAAATATCAGGAAGCTGTTGTACTCAGAGACTTTAAAGTATGACACTCAGTGCCTGTGTAAAGGAGAAAGAGAAACCTGTTAATTGATCACTATCTTTTTGCTCACTGTTGACATAACAGGAGCATCTTCTAAATGAATTGTTTGTAATCGACTTCATAGCTGCACAAAATTCTTGATTTGTTGGTGTGCTTATTAGTTTATGAATTTATTAATTCACTGCTGTTCAGCTCTTTATTTGATTTGCTTGAGATTGCCTCTGCATTAATTTAATCACTGGCGTTTGCTGCTGTATTAACTTTGCAGAATTTGCTTGGTAGATATAACAAGTGCTGTCTTAAATCATTGCTCTGAATTTATTGATTTTATGGTGCCCACTCCTCCTCTCGTAATTTATTAATTCCGTGGTGCCTACTTAGAATGTAACTTTATTGTCCACACTACAGTGGAAATTTGTCTTTGGCTTCACCTCCAGTATAACATACAGTCATTAATCATAGAATCCCTATAGTGCAGAAGGAGGCCCTTTGGCCCATCGAGCCTGCACTGACAACAATCCCACCCAGCCCCTATCCTCAAAACCCCATGTATTAACCCTGCTAATTTCCCCTAATCTATATATCTTGGGACACTAAGGGGCAATTTATCAGGGCCAATCAACCTAACTTTAACTTTAACTTTAATTTAAAAACAGTGAATATTTCATGCAGACCTACATTCATACATTTGTGCACATAACATATCCATACTATACAAACATAACACATTCCATTCTTCCATTGAAGCACTTACTGCAATTGAAAAAAAAATGAGCAGACTGAGTTTACATTGTTATTTAGTAAGCTTTGTAGCACTGAGAGCAAAAGACCTTTTAAACAGTTTTTTCCTGGCAATTGACATCTTACAGCGCTGACCTGAAGGGAGCATTTCAAATTGAGGATCTAGAGAGTGAGAGGGATCACTGATGCCTGAGCTTTCCTCTTAGCTGCATTGTTAAATAGGTTATTGAGCTTCGTGTTTGCTGTCTGTCTGATTTTATCTGTAGTGTTAACAATTCTGGCCAGTTCACTTTTGTATTTCACACTTGGATTACATACCAGACTGTCATGTCGAATGTTAGGATGCTGTCTACCAGTCTTTCATCTACCCTGTCTATACAATATTCTGTCCACAGAATTAATTTATTATCCTTGGAATCTGGCACATGTGGTTTGTGTTGGTTTCTGTGGGCTTGTCTTCCTTATTCCACATCAAGAAACACATTTTCTTATTTAATTTCTTCATTTTATGCCATTGTTGTTTTGATTGCCATGTTATTATAGCTGTTTTTCTTATCCATTTTTAGGGTGTATTAAAACACTGCAGGTTTTGAATCCCAATGTGTAACTTTGCAAGACGTTCTTTTTTTAATTGTCAACACTATACATAGCACACTATCGAATGCACATCTGTGTACAACACTTAATTCTGGAGCTTGAATGTTTTCTCAGTTGACCTTCCTCCAAATGGTGTCACAGACAGAGTCTTAGATCTCTGTTAGTTATGCATCAATTTTTATTCAGAGAGCAATTATATCATGTAGTCTTAACAGCAAACAAGTTCATTGTTTTGCATTGCATGTTTCTTTCACATGAAACCTCTGACTTACGTTGAACAGTGTCCCAGGATATTCATTGGTGCATTTAAATATACTTGTACAGTACTTGGAGAATAATTCAGAGAATATGTTCACAGTTGATCGATGCATCTTCCTCAGTTCTAGAAGCTATAATTTTGGTCAATGTCTGTAAAGGAGAGTTCATGATTAAGAACTGAATTGCACCTATATCGTCTTCCTTGTATCTTAATTATTGCTTTGGTAGGTGAGTTGTGTTTTTTTTTGAAAGACTACTGTTGATAAAATATATTGTTTAACACACGCTGCTTGACTTTCAGGAAACAAGAATTAATGATTTACACTGCTTGAACTTAGATACATGGACTTGGTCAGGAGAGTAAGTAGTTTGGTTTTCTAAATAATATATAAATTATGTATAAGCAGCAGTAAACCTTTCCATGACCAATATTATCTCTGTTTTTGACATGTGATACTTAATTTTGATCTGAAAAATCTCTTTATAACACTTTCTAGAAACCCACCAGTAGTTGGAAGCATCAGTAGCTCGCAGGGAACAGCAATTTCTATTTACTTAGAACCTTCAACATAATAAAACTTCCCAATGCACCTCATGGGGATTGAATGGTGGAGCATTTGAAATCAGGGATGCTCAAGAGTTGTGGAGCTGGAGGAATTTACAAAGATAGAAAGGTGGGGCAATGGAGAGATTTGAAAATGAGAACTTTTAAATTGAGACTTTCCTTATTCACAAGTTAATACATGCATAGGATTAGTGGGTAAATGGGACTTGTACAAGTTAAGGCATAGGCAGCCGTGTTTTGGATGGCTTCAGATTTATGGAGAGTAGATTATGGTAGCTGCCCATCAATACATTGACATTGCCAAGTCTAGAGGTAGAAAAGGCATGATTGAGGGATCCAGGAGTAGATGACCTAGCTGAGGGAAGGACGGAGCCAGATGGGGTTACAAAGGTGCAAATAGGTTGTCTTAGTGACAGTGGGGCTGGAAGATTGTCTAAGGCACCTCTTCTACTCTTATTAAAAATTAACCTTACAAATCTGTTTGAACATCTCTTATTTGATTTGACATTTTTTCCATTTAGTTAATCTGGACTATGTCCACTTATTTCTGAAATTGGCAAATTTTTGATCCAACACCTTTATCTTGGATTCTCTTAACTAGACTCATTTCCAGCTGATTGCCACCAAAGGCAAAGTATTCTGACTGTAGTCAATAACACCAGGTTAAAGTCCAACAGATTTGTTTGGTAGCTCAAGCTTTCAGAGTGTCGCTCCTTTTTCACCTGATGAAGGAGCAACACTCTGAAAGCTTGTGCTACCAAATAAGCCTGTTGGACTTTAACCTAGTGTTGTGAGACTTCTTACTGTGCTTACCCCAGTTCAACGTCGGCATCTCCACGTCGTAGTCAACAGCACAGGATAGGATTACAAAACATTTAAGCATGAACTAATAATGATGGTCAGTAAGGATATATAAAGCCAAGTTATGCTTGACTGACTTAACTAGAATACTTTGATGAATGGACACGTGTACTGATTTTCAGAAGGTGTTTAAAAATTCCATTTATATGAATGTCTTGGATAGAAATGCAAGTAATGTCAAAATATCTTATCTGATTATGGGTTATGTGAAACTGAGAAGAAGTAAATACAGTACGGTGGCACAATGGTTAGAATTGCTGCCTCAAAGTACCAGGGACCTGGGTTCAATTTCTGGCCTTGGGTAACTGTGTGGAGTTTGCATGTTCTCCTCATGGCTGCGTGGGTTTCCTCCTGGTACTGCAGTTTCTTCCCATGCTCCAAAATGTGAAGGTTAGATGGATTGGCCGTGCTAAATTGCCCTTAGTGTCCCCAGATGTGTAGGTTGGGGGATTAGTGGTGTAAATACAGGGATAGGGCCTGCGTAAGATAAAAAAAGATGGGTTGGTGCAGACTCACCATGGGCTGAATGGTCTCCTCCTGCACTGTAGGGAATCTATGATTCTAAATAAAGTATGAAGCATGCATTTAACTTGTTCCAAAACATTTATTGGTTTCTAAATAGGGGACCACATAGATGTAAAATTGCATTTTTCCTAACCTGTATGCTTTCTCCTTAGAATTACTGTTAAAGGAGTACGACCACAGGGTCGTTCGTGGCACACTCTGACTCCTGTGACAGATGATCAGCTTTTCCTTTTTGGAGGACTAAGTGCAGAAAGTCAACCTCTTAGTAAGTGTGTCTATACATTTTTGTTATTCAAAGGTAAAAATACTATTGAAGCCAAACCCTTTTCTCCATTTCCTTTTCTCTTCTAAGGTAATGACTTAGGTTACAATTTCACTGCAGTGACAGTCCAGCGAACTCCAAATCCCCTGTAGTCTTTGCTTTCTCTCCATCACCCCAACATTCCCACCTCCCTCCAGTTATCCTACAATTCCCATTTCCCAACTCCATTTCCTACTCAAACCCCTGGAGTTCCTCTGTCATTGTTCCATGCCTACCTCTCTGTAGGCATGGGGGGGCACATCACAGAGTTGGAAGGGAGACAGGGCTGTTGTGGAAAATATACTGTGCAAAAACCTCCAAGACAGCACCATTCCTGGAGATCTCCGGATATTTTGAAGCTTATGACACTGAAGCAGATCAGAAAAATTGTGTTAGGGAACTTTAGGTTAACTTAATGTTAATGCTAAGCTTAACATTAAATACAAATGTGTATTTTTTTATTGGTATTCCTAGTACATTATAAAGCCTATAATTATATGGCACAGAAAAATGTAATTTGGCCCAACCACCCTATGCCAGAATTTATGTTCCACTAAAGCCTCCTCCCATCTTTTCTCATCTAAATCTACCATCATATCTGTTTCCTTCTCCTTTATACTTGTCTGGTTTCCTCTTAAATGCACTTATACTAATCGTTTCAACTGCGCTCTGTGATGGTAGCAAATGAACATTCTTACCAAACTTTGAGCGATGAAGTTTCTTCCAAATTTGTTATTGGGTTTAAGAACATAAGAAATGAACATAAGAAATAGGAGCAGGACTAGGCCATCTGGCCCTTCGAGCCTGCCCCGCCATTCAATAAGATCATGGCTGATCTGTCGTGGCTCAGTTCCACTTTCCCGCCCTCTCCCCATAACCCTTAATCCCCTCTCTTATCAAAAACCCATCAACCCGCTTCTTAAAAATATTTAGCGAGGACTCTAGGTTTCCTTTTTCCCCATGAGAGGAGGCATTCTTTCTGTACTTTCTTTAACAAATCTTTCATAATTTTAAATACCCTTTGAAGATCACCCCTCAGGCTCCTTTTTCGTAAGAAAAGAGATCAGCCTGTCAATTATTTCCCGCTAATCATACCTACAAATGTTTAACATAATCCTTGTAAATCTTCGCTGCAGCCTTCCCAGTGCCCATGTACTTTTTTTAAAATATGACAACCAGAATTGTACATTACTCCTAAGTATGATCTAACCAAGGCTTAATAAGGTGTAGCATAATTTCTCTACTTACATTCTATCCCTCTAGAAATAAAACCTACTGCTTGGTTTGATTTTTATATAGCCTTTATATGATGTGACTTTTAGTATTGATTTATTTACTCCAAGATTTGTTTGTTCCTCTACCTCACCTAAACTGGCACCTTCCAAGTAATAAGTGATCTCCCTACTTATCCTGTCAACATATATTACCTCATCACCATATCTGATTTGATTAATACTGTTTATTTAACTATTCAACAAATCAGCAGTTAGACTCCAGGAAAATGTTTATATACAGTTTATTTCTCAATTTGAGAAAGTCATGTACTGACATGTAATGTATTCTATATGATGAAAAATAACAAGGATTCATCTTCGATTCTGAAGCTTGGTGCATATATTTAGATACTAGACAGATAAAGACATAGGCCAGAATTCTCCAACCTTGCTCCCAGATGGATTCTCTGGTCCCGCTGAAGTGAATGGACTTTTGGCTGAGTGCCAGATTCTCCTGTATTCCTGCAGTGGTGGCAGGCCAAATGAGGTTGGAGAATCCTGGTCATACTCTGGTTGTAGAGTGTATCAGTTCATTTGCACAAATGATCTGTGATGCTAATTGCAAGAAAAGTAACTAGCATAAAAGCATCAAATCACTTATTGGAAGGCGATGTTTAGCACAAGATATTGGGAGTTACCTTCTAAGAGAAGTTGACATCCTGGAAAATGTTCACAAAAGTGTCGACAAGATTCTTGGATCGGCAGATATAGCTGCTCAGATTTTGAAAAAATTGAGGTATATGGATAATGTAAATGTGAATATGTTACATTAATTATGTCATGACAGCAGAACTAGAGAATGTCTGGTAAGGATTGGGCTACATATCTTTTTCATGTTCTTCAAATTCATACGATACAAAAATTAAATTTAGAAATTCAAATTAGATTAAAGGTGAGAAATTTTCCCCACCTGTGAGCCTTTATTTCTGTATTTTTAATTTTTGAGCTGCTGCCAATTCATCTATTTAAGAATGAGGATGAAGATTATATGAATATATGGACCAACAATGTATGGAACACAGTTCTGGAACCGGGGGATCCATAGAACGTTTGAGAGTTTGGATTTTTAAATAGTTCTGATGTTTAGGCTTGTTCAAGTAAAGGGGATAAAAATTATAGCCATGAGGATAAATTCCATGGAATAAGGAAAGCTATGAAGAGACTTGTTCATGGTATTCCAAGTTTTGAATGGTAAGGATAGAGGAGATAGTAAAAAACATTCCCATTCTAGAGAGCGTTAAGAATTAGAGGACATAGATAAGAGTGAAAGTGATGAGGAAAAATGTTTTCATCCAGAACTCGGTTGGAGTTTGGAGTGAATTTCCTGCGAGGAAGATAGTTATTCAAAAAGGAAATCAAATGGATTGCTACCTGAAAAGAGAGTACATGGAAAGCTATGGAGCTAAAGTAGGGGAGTAGTACTAGTAGAATGCTCTTTCAGAGAACCAGTGGAAAATTGATGGACTGAATGGCTGCCTCCTGCACTGTAAAGACACTGTTGTTTCTTGTGTATTGAACATCATGTTACTGATGTGTATATTTTGTAAACACCACCTTGTTTTAAGCTCTTCACTAATTCTATTCTTTTTACTATTAAGTGTTAACCATTCCATGCATTATTTATGAGCAGTACCCGAGCCTTCTCCCATCCTTCCTTAGTGAATTCTGATCAGCATAACTGTTTATTCCTTTCTGGTAGGCATAACCCTTGCAGTTCTGATACCAGGCTATACATTGTTTTTACATCCTTCATGTAGTTTTGACCAGAAGAATATCTTATGATGACATGATTCTGTCAAACTGATTTTCTTGGTACATTTTTTGTTTCATTAAATAGTGTGAAATCTAATTTCCAGTTAATCAATATTCAATTTATTTTATTCCACTTACTGTTGTAAATTTTTAATAGCAGTGATGAACTCAATTTTATTGACAATTACATTTTAAGTCAGCCATGTTGTCATGGTCTCTCCCAGGTGATGCATGGATATACAGTGTTGGAGCTGCTGAATGGAGGCAATTGGAACATTGTCCTAAGAATAGACCAAGGTAAAAATAAGGCAGTCAGAGTTTCTGCTGAAAAATATAACACTGTTTATAGTGCACATAAACAATATTCAGTTATTTTTATTATTTAATAGGATTTTCTCAGATTTAGCCATATTTCAGTACTTAGGCAGTGGACAGGTACATGAAGACTATGAAGGTAACATTTATGTCAATTTGTGTATGTTACAACAAATAGGAAATTTTGTTTTGTATAATTAAACCTATGTAGAATTTCTAACACTGAAGGTGCACTGACCAAATCTGAGTAGTTTGTTTGAAATACAAACATTAGCAGTTTAATTTTTATAATTCCTAATTTAAAAAAACCTAATTTGGGGGAAAAAAATAAAAGCGTAGATATTCTGATAATGTGAAACAACAAATCTTAATTCAAGGACCAATACATGGTGCTGTACAGCTCAGCTTGCATCTGCAATTACAAGCAAGGCGAGTTCCCAGTCTCTTATGTCGTGATGAGATTTGGTGAAAAGGGCTTGGTTCTTCCCTAAAGGGAAGGAGGGAAAATTGAAAAATTTTTGCCTCCAGCTTGTTCACCCCCAGTTAGAAAAATCAGTAATAGGCTATGTTGTCAGAAACATGGGAAATTCATTTTGTAGCTGGTATGATAGGTGGCGAAAGGAAAACCATTGCATGCTACTTCCTAATCTTGTGCTCAACTTTTAGTTTGAAGTCCTATTTCATCAATACCCTTAATTTAAACTGCAAGTTCACAAAACAATATGTTTAGGGGATAGAAAAGTAAATGGGGCGAAGCAAATGCAAGTACCTGACCAAGTTGAAATTCCCACTTGTGAGACTTGAATTAGTTGAGCAAAGGCGCAACATAGAAATTTCACTGTTTGAAACCTTGTCAAGTGATAGTTGCACTTAGTAGAAAAATAGATCCCCCAAAAAATTCAGAAAATATTGGATTAATATGAAATGTGGTTTTCTAAATTTTTAGGTGGTCAAAAGATGTGGAGAGATGATCAATGCCCCTTTTAAGTGCTAGATTAATGTCAGCTATTCTTTTAAAAAGACTACTGCAAAATAAGATGAGCAGATTCTAGTCATTTTAAATCTAGTTAAAAAATTTTAACTTCAATTTTTTTCATTTTAATTAATTTTTGTTTAATTTCACCTTCTATAATTTATAGATTTACTTTCATTTGGGACTAATAGATTAATCATTATTTCGACCAATTCACTTGCAATGTTTATCAAATTCCTTACTGTGCCACCAGATTAGGATACCCAGATATAAACTATATTTCCTTTGTCCTTCTGTCTAACAAAAGCCCACAATGCTTAGGGGTGAGGAAATAATGAGTAGAAGCTTCCACAGAAGAAGAGACCTGAAAGAGAGTTGCTATCAAGCTACTCTTGTGTGCCTAGAAAATATCTCATGGAAACATTGGTTAAGCCTTCGTACAAGTTCCTGGATTTCCCCACAGTCATAGGCTGTGCATGATTCAAGTTTGATAGAACCTGAAAAATGAATAGAGGAATATCTGCAATATTCACTATTTTTGAGTTATTCATTTATTAATCAATTAATCTTTTCTAATTTTAAAACACTTAATCGGTCAGTAAATAAATTGAAGCATGTTTCTCGCATTAGAAATTTATTTTCTAAAGTAGGGCAACTTGAAATGTTCCAAGTCACTACTTCATACATGGAACCTAGCATTACGTCATAATCCCTAAATATTAAAACAGCATTTGCTGGTTTGTTTAGAAAATCAATGTGCACAGGACCATTGTTGTATGGCACTATGCATTTGCAGACATTGCCTATTTAAATACTAATTATTTGCATCAATTTTGAAATTTACTTCTGGATTTTGGTAATGAATGCGAGAGATTATGCTATTTGACCTTCAACTCTATGGAACAAAAGAAATGTAGCATTTCTCCCAGTACTGCTTTTACATTTCCCTCCCATCTGCCAACTACATTCTAAAAATGAAGATTTAGATTATACAGCATTAGCTGCTTTTAGTACTGAAGAAGATGATATAGTTTTGTACTTGGTCATGTATCTAGTAAAACATTTGTTAAGTTTGGTACATGACAATGTTAATTTGAATTTCAGATGGTGAGGGTTTTTAATGCTCTGTTAAATTAAAACATATTCATCTGAGATCTAAAACTGATATCAATGTCGTAACCAGTTACAAATCTACCTCATCTTTGAGTTAGGAGCAGCAATAATGGATTAAAAGCTTTTCAGAATATTACCAGGAACATTTGAAGGGACCAAAGTTACAGTATATGATGCATTAATATATTGTAAATACTTATTAAACTTGGATAAATTAAATGAGCAGGGCATGAGTTTGGAGCTGAATTTCTTCACAACCTCCTAATTCTGGCAAAAAATTTGTCTTGTATTTTATTATTGAATTACAGCCTAAATTGTCTATTAATGGGAGAGTGACTATTTTCTGCATAATAATCCACTAGTAAAATTGTGAAGTTATTGGCATATGCAGTTTCTAGGAATACAAATTCTTTAACCAGTAATTGAGTATCTTTTTAATGAAACAAAAGGCATTCTCCCATTTTTCATTCAGAGGAATATATTCACGGCTTAATGTTACAGTGAATTAATATCAAGCCAAAAAAAAGAAAATTTTGAACATTAAAAATCAAGCTGGTCTTGCCCTGAAATAGATGTATGAATTAAATGTTTGCAGATTGGGCACTTAAATTAGAGCAGTACTTGATGAACTGTACATATTTCTGCAGCTTGAATGATTTCTATATCTTTATTACTGTTGATATGAGGTTTGTAAATGCAGCCCTAGCATGTTTAACTTTACAATTAAAGTTTCTGTATATACTGTACTATTGAGTGTTTTTGTATTGTGATTTGGCTTTTATTTAAAAATTCCCATCGTATGTTATATGAATAAATAATTGAAACATTCTGTAATAGAATTTATACTAGGTACAGCAGTGACATTTTGCACCGTTTTAGATTAGCAGCTACCAAGCGTAATAGAGCACTGTTACAGTCTGTACAAAAAAAAAGCATCAGGTTGCAAGCTAGGATTTCAACAAGCTCGAGTCAGGAAAGTCTACTCCATGTTCTACGGTGAAGCAGACCAGGCAGGAGTTTACCAACAGCAAGTCATGAGACAAAGGTTTTGATGAGGTGAGGAAAGCAAAGGCAGATGCAGAGTGCAGGGAAAGGAAATGTAGACTGCTTCGTAGCTCATTACAAGGTGGGAAAATTTATAATCGTAAAATGTGTAGTTAAAGTAGGGTGATTGTTGTAGCAGATCAGTTTAAGAGTGCTATGCATGATTTCAGATTATATTACTTGGTTATATTGCTTAGATTACTTTTCATTGATGGATTATCAGAAAAATGAATTGTACAGGGTTGCACTGGTCACACATAGAAAGTTTAATATACTAGATTTAGTTTATAATAAGAAAGGAATGTCATAACTATATTTTGCCTTTTTTAGATCCCTTCATTTAAAAGTTAATATAAATATCAAAAATGTGCCCTAAAAAAATTCTCTATTCCGGCAGGAATATGTGATGATATAAAATATCTTCAGTATGTCAATTTCAGCTTTAGAATATTTAAAAGTTGGACAATTATCCTAGGTGATTTAGATTGCTTGGATTTTGTTCTCTTTTTATTTCACAACTGAATGAAAGGCTGATTCAGTAGAACCACATCATTTGTTTACACTCCACGAATTAAGTGCGAGTAGGTGGGAAAAAGATGCAAGTCCCTTTTAAAGACTTTTAAACCAAATTGACATAACTTTCCTTCCCATGTTTGAGTATTCTGCTGTCCAGTCAACCTTGTCAATTTTTGTTGCTGTTACTTTCCTACATTGTTGTAGTGATGCATCAGTTTTTTATTGCTGGCTTAACCATTTATCCTTGTCCTCATCTCTTCCTATATGGTGGCACTTATTTTGAATCTGGTTTGAAATTTGGATTCTGTAACAAAAAGCTGTTTGTTATGGCCCAATTTGTTTCTTTTTATTTTTATTATACATTGCTTAGAATTTTAATTACAATCCTTAATGTCAAGGAGCCAAGACTTTAAAAGCTCAGTAAAGTCATCTAGGCTTTCATGAATGGCATTCAATCCATGTGAAAATGGCAGAGGTTAGACAAGAACAAGATCACAATCACCCCCCCCCCCCCCCCCTTTTTGTTTTCTGAGATTCTGTCGTGATGGCATCACAGCCGAAGTGTTGCCATGGAATTGCTTTTTCTGAGAAGCAAGTCACAAAATAGAATCCCTACAGTGCAGAAGGAGGCCATCCGGCCCATCGAGTCTGCACCAACCACAATCCCACCCAGGCCCTAGTCCTGTAATCCCTCATATTTACCCCACTAACCTCCCTGACACTAGGATTGATTTAGCATGGCCAATCAACCTAACCTGTGTATCTTTGGATTCTGGGAGGAAACTGGAGCACCTGGAGGAAACCCACGCAGGCATGGGAAGAATGTGCAAACTCCACACAGTGACCCGAGGTCAGAATTGAACTTGGGTTCCTGGCCCAGGTCCACTGAGGCAGCAGTGCTCACTGTATCACTGAGGTGCCTTAAAGACATGCTGGCAAAGAATTGATAGAAATCATCGCTTAATCTTCCCATGAATGCAAGTGGACTCTCAATATTGCGAAGTCCACTAGCTGCTGTTCGGTGTAAATATCTATTGCTCTGTTGAGTCTAATGTAGCAGTCTTTAATTCAGTATTATTTGGAGGCCATGGTCATGGCCACTGGGGACCACAATCACAGTTTTCTTCCATAAATACAGTGATAAAGGGAACTGTTGTTTTAAAATTGCTTTTATGATCTCACATCTTGATGGAAGTTTATTCTCCCCCAAGTGCCTTGGGAGCGGTTGGGGGGTGGGGGGGAGGTGGAGAAATGGGGTTAGTGTTCGTGTTCAGTGGCCACTCCCAGTCCCATCAGGACAGATCACCATGGGGAAACTGATAACAAAATATAATTGAGTGACCTATGAAAAAAAACTAGTATGTTCAGATAGATTTTATTTTTCTGTATATCTGTTTGGCAAAGAAATGAACAGAATATAATGATATCAGTTTAATGAGGAGATCAAACATTGTTTTTAACATGACTATCTACAGAATATTAGAAACTATCTAGCTATAGGCTCATTTGTCCATTGAAATTTGAAGGAAATTACTGTTCCCTATTAGGCTTTATTCTTCTTCTCACTAATTTTCTTTGTCTGAAATTATCAGCTGTTTTCTGATATTTCATTCTTGTAACCATATGAGCCTAGACACTAAGGGCAGTCTCAGGCGAGCTGGATCTTGCCCTCGGCCAAATCGCACTCTCTCACTTAATTAACAAATGCTGACCAAAAATGAAACCTAGGCTAATTAATTCTTTCCTCTATCTAGTCAAGTGCTGAGCCCAATTGGAGCTCATGTGGTGTACCTGTTAGAATTTGAGAAGTTTGGTACTTATTAAGCAATGTGTTTATTCTGTGTTGTAAATAGGCTTATCTTAATTTCAGTCTTATGGACTGATTTACCCACACATAATCAAATCTGCACATTTCAAGTGAGCATTACTGTATCATCCTACTGGGGCTTTTGATGTCCTTATCCAGGTCAGTGGGAATTTGACAGGTCAGTAGGGTGCCAATCATTTCAGTTAATGTTTTTATTGGTGTTCTGCAGGAAGCTTCTCTCTAAAGTTTCTTTTGCATGTGGTGAGTAGGGAATGCCACGGGGAAAACTATTTGGATTCTGGTTAATCTTTTTTATCCTGAGGTTTCCAGTGTAGTGCAAATATAAATATATTGTAATGCCATAGCCAAGTCGTGCCCTTTCTAATGGTGGGTATAGTTTCCATATTTGCCCATTGAGCTATCTAATTAAAAATATTTCAGTTGTGAAGTACCCAGAGAGTGGAATATTTTAATACATCTTTTACATGTGGAAAAATATCTTGCAGCAGTTTTTGACATGTCCATGAATATGGATCCATAAAAAAAATTCTCAAACTTTTTTCTCTTGTTTGTGTTTCCATTTACTAAATGAATAACAGCAAAAGCAATCAGTCAAAAGAGCAGGAAAAAATTTAAACATTTTTCATAAAATCATAGAATCCCTACAGTGCAGGAGGAGGCTGTTCAACCTAGTCTGCACCTACCACAATCCCACCTAAGCGCTTTCCCCATAACCCCATGCATTTACCGTAGTAAGTCCCCCTGAAACTAAGGGAGCAATTTAGCATGGTGAGTTCACCTAACCCACACATTTTAACTGACCAGGTTTTTTTCCTTTGTCCATTGGACAACAACGTACCTAAAAATTGAATTTGTAACAATTCGTACTGGATTGAAGTACTAGTGCTAAGAATCATCTTGCTATCCATGTATTGACTTTCATTTGCTTTCCTTTGTTGATTTGGCATATTACCAACTATATGTTCTTCCTCAAACTCCCTTTGCAAAACTGCCAACTTGTTCTTTGTCATTTGGATTCAGTATGAACCATGATTTCAGGATGCTCTTCCTCCTTTCAAAAATATTATCTACCCACCCGTTTGTGTCTTTCCTTCGACATCTAGGAGGCAACAGAACATTTGGGACCCCAAGTCACTTACAGAAAAGTTTTCTCTCACTCTGACATTGTTCACAGGAGTTTCTTATATTACCAGATGCCTTTTCTCGACACCCATTTCTGTCTCTATGTTGACATGGTGCTGGTGTTGATTGCTTTCTCTGCATCACTGTTCTTATCAGAATTGTAATTATCTTTTATACATACGCTTGAGGCAATTTCAGAATCACCTAAATGTTTCTTGCACTGCTCATACCAGAGTCCTTTTCCTTCCAATGGATTGTCATTTCTAGCTATCTACTATCTAGAACAGGCAGTATAGGAAATATTCCTTATGCTTAATGCAGAGTGGCACCACTTTTGTTGAAGCTCAGTTGTTGCACTCAAGCTTGAACTTGCAGACACCTCTTAAACTCATTCTACTGATGATGGCAGAATCTCTCATATCAAGCTGGTTACACCAAAATGTCATGAACAAACAAAAAATGAATGTCAATTCAAATGGAAAACGTTTGAGTTTGCAATTCCATTTCAAACCAAAGTGCCTCTACATACACTCCTAAGGTGGGGAGCTCCACGCCCCCTCCCACCACTGTCAGTGGGGTTCCTGTTCTATGTATCCCCATGTCACCGGAAACCCATGGTGGGGGCTTGCTATTAGTGGGGCCAGAAGATCCCACTGGCGAAAATGGAAGGAAAATTCTGGTATTTTACAGCTTGGTTGTTGCTTGATTCTACAATGTGCTTGGATGCACTTGAATATAATATGGCAAACAAACAAGCCAAGCAGTTTCAAAACAGCGAAACCATGAAAAATCATACCAGTACAACTGGACCTAATGGGAAGCTTTGTTAATCAACCCAAAAAATCCCAGTTGATGGCTAACTGATGGAGAAATACGTACTAGTATATTCAGGCCTCGGCTTGGTCTTGTAACTTTTTAAAGAAAATAATTTGATCCATGCCCTGGCAACTGGGCAGTAAAACCAGGAGCAACATTGTGGACCTTCTTCCACTGCATCAGATATACAGTTTTTTGTGAAAAATATTTCCACAAAGGTCCTAATACTTCCTGTGACTAACCCAGTAGAAGGTGATCTGATGTACAATTAGACTTTTTAAACAACAAATATTTTTAATTAAGATTTCTATTTTGGTCAGAGTTCTGAGCATCTTAACCCACCATTCCTCTTTCCATTCTGTTGCTGTACTTAAGGACTTGTTCTGGATTCTGAGTATTGGTCCTTTTCTCTTGAAGTAGGTATTCAGAGTGGACGGTAAAAATTCTTCTTTGTTATTTTACTTCAATGCTGGCTTAAAATGTTGATAACTTTTGTGAGGTGGTTTGCTTGTACAACAGGTAGTTGCTTTGTGCATATGTTAGAACAACGGTTGATGTCAGGTTAATTAGCAATAATCTTTGAGATTTAGCTTGAAAGGGTCAAGGAACATACATCCACCTTGTTTCTTTCGCAGTACTGGGTCGGGGTGGGGGGGGCGGTGGTTTGTTATTTGCAGGCTTCTTTGAACTTCCTTGAGGGCTGGTCTGGATGCCTAGTTATCTTTACCTTTTGAGAATGTTTTTTAGAATGTTGGGTATTTTTTTTCAAACTATCTATCCCACAGATTTTTTTTGTTGACAGATCTGTTGAGGAAGATTTCTGCTTTGTAATAATGGTTGGATAACTTGCTGCGATTCTTCTGCTAGAACTACACAGCAATGTACTCCTTGTTTTGGCAGCTGCTTCAGTGAATGATGGAATGTGTACACCAAATGTAAGGTGGCGTTTGCTCACTGTACTATCCTGCTAGCCCTCATAAATTCTACTGCAACTTGGAGTTGAAGATCTACTTTTGTACTTTATCCTATGTAATTTGGTGACTCAAGTTTCTTCGAGGCTTTTATCATCCTTCCTTTTGACGTTAAAGCGGAAGAGGATCTGTTTAGATATTCAGTTTTGAGGACTGAGGGTATTTCAACATGGCTCTGTTGTGATGGAGGTTTTTAACTTTAGGACTTTTTTTGAAGTGACTGACAAACAGCTTTAAAAGCGAAGATACTTCAATGGTGTGATTTCCTATATCCTTTTTCCTATTCTTGTTTGAGGAAACATTAAACCAGACCTGACCATAAAGAACAATAGAAATTCTGTTTATCCTTCCTGGGTAATTTCACTCTTAACCTTGATTGAATGCTTATTGCATATAAGTTACCTTTTGCAGGATACACTCTCTATAATTATTAAATAACAATTCTGATTAGATACTCTATTTGGTGATTTTCCTCTTCAGCATAGCAACCTTAGTGAGATTTATTTCTTCAGTATTCCACACTTAGCCTACATGCTAAATTCTTTCATGTTTGATTGAAAGAATGATGAATAGCCGTTAAGTTGATTTCTTTATATATGGACCATGAGAGGGACTATTCATTTAAGATCAGGCTAAAAATTCTTCAAAGAGCACACAACTGTGACTGTTTTTAGACAGGCAGCATATAGCTATGACATATGGCAATTAGCTTTCTTTTGAGACTAACTCCTATAGGTGAGTACCTCTCTATTTACATGTATTAATTCTGATTAAATTTCCCTGACCATTTACAAAATATCCTTGTGTTTATGACATCAAGAATAGTAATGTTCTGTTAGATTTTAACACTAAATGTTAAAACTGTGAGAAACAGATATGGTGGCTTGGTGTACAAATTTTTCAACTGTTTCATGGGCCACCTGCAAGGTGCAGATTGGATGTTTGAACAATGGAGAAAATCCTTGGGTAAAGTGAAAAGGGGAGGTTAAATACTTTTCTGAGAAAATATGTAATACATAGAAGCAGCATTTGATTATATTTTAGTCAACGTTTGGGAAAGTTGTCATTGTTTCATGGTTTAAATGGGAATAATATTCACCACCTCCGCCATCCCCTTCATAAAAATGTCCAAAATAATTCACAGGAAACAAAACAAATTAGACATTGTTGTTAACTTGGAAAATCAAATGATGAAATAAGAACTTAGACAATTATTGTACACTAATATATTTAATGTTGAAAAACTCTGCAGGTTGTGGCATACAGCCTGTCTGGGAAAGGAATATGAAGTGATGGTGTTTGGTGGGAGCAAGGATGACTTACTTTCCTATGATTCTGTAAGTATGCTGAATTATCTGATTTTTGTTTAATATAATTCAAGTAAAACTGAATTGGAGAAAAGATATGCAAGAGGTTAGTAAAAAATGGCATTCAGCTCTGCTACAGCCTTTGAGATGCCTTGAACCTAATCTGGATGTTTTGAATTCTGGGTGTTCTTCAGTCTTGATAATTATTAGAACGACTCTCAAAAAGCTACTTGAGTAAAATATAAATGGAAAAACTACAAATGCTGGAAATTGAAATAAAAGCAAGTGTTTTGGAAGTGCATGCATATCCGTCAGTACATGTGGTGAGATGACACCTTTATGATGTTTCGGATGTCTACTGTTTTGTGTCTATTTGCTTCCATTCTGATGAAGAATACTGATTTAGCTATTATGTATTCCACTTTTTAAATTTTAAAATTACTTTGCAAAGTTGAGTCCATTGTAGATTGAGATAGAATTGCCCAATTGCGAAACTGAAGAAGGAAAATCTCTAACTTAACCATTGAAGGGATTTGAGGAAGACTGCATATTTCCTTTAAGTATGAAATCTTTGAACATGGGTATTCAAGCTAGATGAGTTGGTTTGTGGAATTTTGTAGCTCATTGTCTACCTTGTATTGGAAACAGTGAGTAAGATATCTCATCCCATGCCTATTAAACCAGGTTCCCTGCAATTCATTTGAAGTAAGAGATGGTTGCCTGAGACCAATGCCCTAAGGTAGGATGAAAGGTTTTAATGACAGATCCACTGTGATATCGCTGAACATGAAGGATGTCAGAGGGGAAGGCTATGAATATATGTGGGAAAAAAAGACAATGATGTGAGATTGAACAGCCATCTAGAGCAGCAGAGAAAGCTGGTCCATAAACAAAATTCATTCATTTTGAGCTCAGAACTGATCAGGAACCAGAAGGCAAGTTAGGAAAAGTAACTTAACCTGTTAGTGAAAGTTTGACATTTTGTTGTCTTTTTGAAGGAGTCGGTGGTCAGTTGAATCTGTGATATTTGATAACATATTATTCTGTATATTGACTTGATGTTTGTAAGATAAATTAGCTGCCCCTTACCTGTGTTTGCACTCTCTTCAGAAAGATTGGGAGTGTGCTCTGTATTTCAATTTTCGTCACATCAGGATCTTATTATTGGGTTACATGATTAAATATTTAGATATAGGGTAGGACCATAAGAAATAGGAACAGGAGAAGGCCCTCAAGCCTGTTCTGCCATTCAACAGAATCATGGCTGATCGAACATTCTTCACATCCATTTTACTGCCCATAACCCTTCATTCCCTTACTGATCAAAAATCTATCTCAGCCTTAAGTACACAGAACTCTGCCCCCACAGTGCTCTGTGGCAGGCTGTTCCAAAGACACTCAATCCTCTAAGAATAAATGCCTCACCCCAGTCTTAAAATAGCACCCCTTTATTCTGTGACTCTTTCCTCTAATCCTAGGCTTTCCCATGAGGGGAAACATCCTCTCAGCATTTACCCTATCAAGCCCCTTAAAAATCCTAGTATTTCACTGAGTGTAGGTAGGTACACTCAACGCAAAACACTCAAGTCTACTCATGGGAGTGACTACCAAAGAGAATATTCATAGCAAACTGAAATTTGTGAAGGTTTTCTTCTTTTCTTTGTTTAAACATTTTATTTTCCTGTTTCCTCTGCCCATTGGATGGTGCTATCCATTCTGAAGGTGGGAATTTTTATTTAATATAACTTGGCTAATGGAAGTCTGGAAATTGATGCAACAATAACATCTTTTAAACATATTTTCTGCATCTCACATAACTTGGATAAGCTATCCCTTCAGTAGCATTAGCAGCTTGATTGTACTCTGATAACATAACTTTGTCTCTGATTTGATCATGATGGAGTGAAAGAAATTGTTTTATTCGCTATAGTTGCAATGGATGTAAGAATCATGCAGCAAGGAGAAAACCATGGATTAATGTAGCAGCAATGCCTGTAAATTTATGTTTTGATGGTTAGAAATGGAAAACGACTTCTGTCTTGGTTAAAAATTTCTACCATTGATTCACAACACAGATTATCTTTCAAGAATTGTGGTGGTGGAAATTAGAAATTGGAAATCTGTGGAAAAAGTAATTGTGAAATAAAGTTTCTAGATAGCAAAATTTAATACAATTTTTAAACACCCATAAAACATTTGCTGCTTTTTCGTATAGAATTATATGTCTGAATAAAATGAGAAACTACTTTATTTCTATTTCCTGGAACCAGAAAAGTAGTTTTAATCAAATGCAAGAGGTTATTGCAGAAGGCCGAGGGACATGGAGTTGGGGGTAGGGTGTTAGCGTGGATAGAGGATTGGTTGTCAAATAGGAAGCAGAGAGTGGGGGTCAACGGGTGCTATTCGGATTGGCGGATGGTGACTAGTGGAGTGCCCCAGGGGTCGGTGCTGGGGCCTCAGCTTTTTACCATTTATATAGATGATCTGGAGGAGGGAACCGAGTGTAGGGTGTCGAAATTTGCTGATGACACCAAGATTGGGGGAACGGCAAATTGTGCGGAGGGTGTGGAGAGTCTGCAGAAGGATCTAGATAGGCTGGGCGAATGGGCCGGGAAATGGCAAATGGAATTTAATGTTGGCAAGTGTGAGGTGGTCCACTTTGGTAGGAATAATGGTAGGAAGGACTATTACTTACGTGGCGAAAAACTGCAGCAGGCGATGGTGCAGAGGGACCTCGGGTCCTTGTGCATGAGTCGCAAAAACCCAGCTTGCAGGTGCAGCAGGTGGTCAGGAAGGCGAATGGGATGCTGGCCTTCATAGCGAGGGGGATTGAATATAAAAGTAGGGAGGTCTTGCTGCAGCTGTATAGGGCATTGGTGAGGCCACAGCTGGAGTACTGTGTGCAGTTTTGGGCGCCGCACCTGCGCAAAGATATTTTGGCCTTGGAGGGAGTGCAGAGGAGGTTTGCTAGGCTGATACCGGAGTTGAGGGGGTTGAGCTATGAGGAGAGGCTGAATAAACTAGGCTTGTACTCGTTGGAGTTTAGAAGAATGAGGGGAGATCTCATTGAGACGTATAAGATGATGAATGGGATGGATAGGATAGAGGTGGAGAGACTCTTCCCACTCAAAAAAGACAGTAGGACTAGGGGGCACAGCCTCAAGATAAAGGGGGGGCGGTTTAGAACGGAGTTGAGGAGGAACTTCTTCACTCAAAGGGTGGTGAATCTCTGGAATTCTCTGCCCGTTGAAGTGGCGGAGGCTGCCTCGCTAAATATTTTTAAGACGCGGGTTGATGGGTTTTTGATAAGAGAGGGGATTAAGGGTTATGGGGAGAGGGCGGGAAGGTGGAACTGAGCCATGACAGATCAGCCATGATCTTATTGAATGGCGGGGCAGGCTCGAAGGGCTAGATGGCCTACTCCTGCTCCTATTTCTTATATTCTTATGTTCTTAAACTCTTGGATAATTCAAGAAATATTAGAACAAATTTGAATAATAGAAGTTCAAATAAAACATAAAATTTATTTATGTTCTTATCAAACCATTGGACAGTTCCAATTTTCAGGACTTATTAGTGAAAGTGGGCATGATTTAAAGTGTGCTACAAGTCTTATCTCTACTTTGTTTTAAAAACTAGGGTCACTGTAATGATGTGCTGATCTTTCAAACACAGCCGTATTCACTGTTCAGGTAAATGTGTTAAAATTTCCTTTTGACTTTATATTTTGTAGAATTATTAGAATGTGGTTAACATTAACCAAATTGAAAAATGGAAAACAGGTATCTTGATCATTGACCATTGAGGGGAGAGGAACTTAAGTGTTTTATTTTGGACACGCATGATAAAACACTAAGTTACTCTCCCCTCAATGGTCAATGATCAAGATAACTGTTTTCCGTTTTTCAGTGTGTTGGCATATTGGAATAATTTATTTGTGAACTTCCTAGATTAATGAAACTCAGATCAGAGTTGGAAAACAAAATGAGTGGAGATCTGGCATGATATGTTTATCCAGTTTTTTGTTTGGAAGTACGCACTTTGCACCCAAAGGTCAACTGACTGATGAAGACATCCTTCTGTATGAGCATTGTATTGTTTTAAAATTTTACGAACCATTTTCATTTGGTCCAAACACTTCAGCTTAAATCCAAAAGTGCATAGTTAGCTGGTTCCCTGTTTGAACTCCTGAACTTGATTATTCTGGATTCAGCTAATTTGTCTAATGTCAGCTTACATCAGGCAGTTTTGAGAAAGAGAATTCTAGCGATTAATGCAGTTGTAGAAATGTCCAGCAGTAGGAACTTTGCTTCAAAGGAAAGCCAGGTGAAAGACTGTTACAAGCACAAATGTCATCCTGTTTCTTTGTGGCTATAGAATCAATGGTTTGTGAGAAGTGGCAATCAAGTTAAATTAATCTGCTAGAAAACATCCAATGTAGTTGCCAGAGGTGGCAAGCTTGGAGATTGCACTACAACAGTATAGTTTTATAGTAGAACAAATATTAATTAATGCTTTGTGTTTCCTTCTACCCATTCATTCTTTATTTATCCAGCTTCCTATGGTTGGCCATTAAGGTGCACCGTAGATGTCTGAACATTTTCTTTGCTCCCCGTCAACTTCTTAGTATGAATCTTAATATGAAACCACTGACAGTTATTTCTGTGCACAGTATATGAATGAAGCATGTGGCAGTCTTTCTTGTAACAAGTGTTTTAGGATATATGTCGCAACTTTTGCTATTTGATGTACACTTCTGCTTTCGTAGAAAAAGGTAGTACATAATGAGGGAGAGGAATAAGTGATGAACCAACTTGCATCATCATCTCCATTTTTAAACAGCAGGCCATCGAAGTACAAGAGCAGAACTTTGAAAAGCAGACATGAGATGGAAATGTAAAAGGTTTGACTCTAAATCAAAATCTGTAGCATATTTATTTTTACTTTAATTTTCACCTTGTTTGGTTGTGAACTCAGTGATGCCATGCATCAATCAATGCGGTCATTAAACGCAAAGAGTGCATGCGGTCAAGTTGTAATGACAAAACGTTACTAACATTTTTTTCTCTTTATTTCTGCAGATGTAGGAGAAGAAACCAAGTAATCAGAGGCTAGTAACTCAAGAGCACCCATGCATCTCTCAGCACATTTATCACTCATTCACTTCCTGGCAAGCATTAACACAGTTATATCCACCTCCTGATTTAGAAAACAGTTTTAAGGACAGTGCAGTAACATGGGAAGCAACTGATTGGACCATTACATCCACAACTGATGAGAGCAATTGAAGGATACTTCAGAGCATCTTTTATCTCTGGGAGACTAACATGGAGGATTATTCATCCCACAAAAGTTGTTCTGCAGATTGGATTATGCTTTGGAATGCATGGAAACTTCATGTGGCTGTACCTTGTGAGGGCTATTTGGTTGACCTTGGGGTCATCACAAGTGAGCCAGATTCTATCATTTTCACAGATAACAATTCAGGACCATTAGGGTGGCAGTGGTGGTTCAGTAGTTCACGGTGTTGCCTCACAGTGCCAGGCATCTGGGTTGAATTCCAGCTTTGACTGTGTGGTGCTTGCACATACTCGCCATGTCTATGTGGGTTTCCTCCAGGTGCTCTGGTTTCCTCCTACAGTCTAAAGATGTGCAGATTAAGTGGATCGGCCATGTGAAATTGTCTCTCTGTGTCCCAAAATGTGTGGATTAGGGAGATTAGCAGAGTACATCTGTGGTGTTATGGGAATAGGGCAGAGGTGGGCCTGGATAGGGTATTGTCGGTGCAGATTTGATAGGCTTAATGGCATCCTTCTGCACTGTAGTGGGTCTGAGTATTTATATTCCTCTAGCTTGAGGAAACTTGGACAGCTTTCCAACTATTGAAGATCAAATCTATCAAATCAAAGTGCTAATGTAAGCCTTATTTGTGACTAATAAATAAACTTTAAACTTCAAATTTTCTGTATCAAGTTATGTAGCATATTTAATGACTGTCTTTAATCTGAGACCGGAGTCTAGGTGATATTTTTGGTGTGAGGATATAGATTATGTTGACTGATGAATTTTTCTTTTCTCTGTAGGTTGTGCTTAGATTGCATTGCCAAAAATTCCACAATTTTACAAAATCAGCTTCCATGGTTACCTCGTCAATTGTTGTCTCAAGTGCAGAAGAAAATCACTTTCTGGGTTTCAGCTGGACTCCAAGAGAAATGATAATGTATTTTTAGCTGGAAGTTTGATTTAAGGTTTGCGAATATCACTCTTAATGATGTATTTCACAATATATATCATTATGATCGGCAAATGTAATGTTTGAAATGTACAAGCCCAAATTGGGTTAATATAAATGTGATTGTTCTGTTGTACTGTATTTTATTCATTTTTGTAGACTAATTAACATATCTACTATGTTAATACATTTTATATCATCCTGGGGCTAGATTCTGAAATAAAATGTTTTGTGTAATAAACCCATAGTGATGTCTTGTTCATCATTATAAAATATATACTGGTAATACAAAATGTCTCATTTACATTTTACTTCAAGACAACTGATGAAGTAGTAGTTCGGTAAATATTCAGCGCCCATTTTGTGTTCACTGGTGATGATCAACAAGGTTGAGAATATTTCCACTGATGTAAGATCGATTTATGTTGAATTGCTGTGAATTCACATTCTATTTTCTGGTACTCACAATAACTTTGGGACTACCTCTGAAATATTTTTCTTTACTATATTGGCCCTAAATATGTAATTGATTAATGATTGTGAATACAGATAGTAATATAATGTAAATTAAACTTGAATAACAATGTAAAAATTACACTATCAGCCATCCCAAGAGACTTGTTTCAGTTTTTCCCCTAAACTTCAGGTTTTCTGCATTCTTTTGCATAGTTTACATTTCCTTGTGTAGGTTCAATGTTCCTATTAAATTGTAATCTATATTAACTGTTTACTGTTTTTTATTTTTAAACTGGAATGAAGCATGTTGATATTGTGCTACAAAATATCTAAGACCAAATTCATTTATTTCATTGTTCAGTGTTTGAATATTAAAAATAAATTTACTTCACACTCTTAGAAGAATACCTCCCTATCAGTTCACTTGAAATCATTAAAAGAGAATTCCATGCAGGTGCTCCCCTGCTCTCTATCCCTTTAACCCTGCACATTTACTATGGCTAATCCACTTAATATACACATCTTTGAGCACTAAGGGGCAATTTACCATTGCCAGACCACTTAACCTGCATATCTTTAGAATGCGGGAGGAAACCTGGGCATCCAGAGGAAACCAATGCAGATACGGGGAGAAAGTGCAAACTCCAAATTGAACCTAGGTCCCTGGTGCTGTGAGGCAGTGCTAACCACTGTGCCAGCCTGCCACTGTGCTTGGTTGTGTTCAGCTCAAGGTATTCACTAATTCCGTCCTGATTGTTGTTTACCTGTGATTTCCCACTGGCAATGACTCACTAAAACCACTCAGTGCAAGTTTAACTTTTGAGTAAAGTGTAAAACCTGTTGTTGTCAATGGAGCAGAAACTATCATTTTGGTGATAAACTGTAGGCAGAAGGATTGAAAGTGTGATAGCAATTGGGAAACCAGAATCTAATGGTGATCAGTCATACGATGGTTGTGACCAGAATGGCCCACTAGCAAGAAAAAATGTTTTGCCAATGTTGACAAAAACTTAATAACAAGAAATTATGGGATAAAAATGATTAACATTCAGGTAATAAGCAATTTTGGATGGGGTAACAAGTGACTATTAGAAAGACTGCAAATTTGGTGAAATGAGAAATTGTGCAATGAAGCCACTCAGTTTGGGATCAATTGAAATTGATGAGCAATAAGGATAACTAGTGAGCAATCACCATTGGCCAAATAGCTGAAAGTGCCTATCATTGACAACAAAAGGGAAATTAGTGAGCTGAACAATGTCTGCTGAGAGAGACTTGGTACATTTGTTGTGAAATTGCATATGTAAAGTTAAAAATGTGTTTGACAAATGTAAATAGTGAAAAATGCTAAAACCAAAAGAAATCCTATAGCATTGTTTCTTTAAAAAGCAGGTGTCTTTGTGTATGGATTTTAAGTTGCAGAGTACAGGCTGCAGAAGCAGGCTTTTGCAACATTTGAATCAATGTCCATTAGTGAGTGTTCTAACCTAACCAAAACAGGCTTTTGAATTGGATTTTAAAGCAAGCGCACAGAGACACAGAACCAATGGAATTCAAATGTGAGGGTTGGTGACAGCCTCAAGCCACTCAGATTGCAGGAATATTATGAGGTAATTCCTGGTATATAAATCCGGACAAGTGGGGATAACTGTCAGAGTGTGCTTGCCACCTCCTGAGTCAGAAGGAGGGAAGGCAAGGCTCTCAAATCCTGCATTTTCATGTATGTCTTCATAAAATCACCTTCTAAATAGAGAGAGATACCAACTCAAAGTTTTCCAGATAAGGGCAACACCGAAGAAAGTTCATACTTCCAAAACATGCTTGTTTGTATACTAGTTGAGAGTGATTGAATTCTGTAATGATTTATTTCATTATTCCTGAAGGAGTCTTGTAATATTTGAACAGCATTCTATTGGGATTTAAGGTTGTTGCCAGTTTTAAAATAAGGACCTGATAATTGTTCATGATAGAATGTCAGATCCTGCTTCAATTTACCAAAACCAGTAATCACCTCCTATCTCACACACATTCATAGAAGATTGAGGTGAGATTGTTGTAAGTAAATTAATACTTCTGAGACTGTTAGTCAAAATACAGTGGTTTTT
The DNA here is from genome assembly GCF_965287045.1 of Carcharhinus amblyrhynchos. Lineage (NCBI taxonomy): Eukaryota > Metazoa > Chordata > Chondrichthyes > Carcharhiniformes > Carcharhinidae > Carcharhinus > Carcharhinus amblyrhynchos. The sequence continues at coordinate 28,055,006 of NC_137337.1, forward strand.
ATTTCAGAGCTCTGGTGATCATTCAGGAGCTTTGGGAGAAGCAGGGACTAGCAGACTTCTCATAGAACACAAACACAAGTGGGCATTTATACATTGAGTCTTAGTGTCAATCACGATTCCAAGTTTCCCATTCCGGACAGAACTCCAGGTCTTCCTTCCTTGGTTGTGATGCAGCCCCAGATTTAATCACAATTCACAGTCCAGCTGGCAGTTGCAGTCATGACACGGTCACGATTCAAAACCTTCCTGTAGCAGTACCGGCATCCCTGTCTTTGAAGTTACTTGTGCGATCGCTGCTGTTCCAGCAGGACTCTTCCTGTTAAAAGCCAGTATCACGATCTGCCATCAGCAGCTGTCAAAAGCCAGTATCGTAAACTACCATCTGTGTAACGATGTCCAACTAACACAATAGGTAAGATTTGCAAAGTCTACAAAATAACAACCACATTAAACTATCTGTCTTTATAAAAATGAGAGTTAAAGCATGTAATACAGGAACAAATAACTTATATTACTGCCAGGAGCAGTATAAGCTTGAGAAAATCAGTCGTGACGAAGGGTTATGTTTGTGACATATTCTAGGTACAAAATCCATTAACCCTTTCCCTACTTCAAGATATATCCGTTGGGTGATTTCAAAATTGAGCAGAGAGAAAAATCACCTCTTTGTTGTAACAAATTGAAGCCTGTCCTAACTATTATCTATGGCATTCATGGATTTCTTAGCAATTGATATTTTTAAAAACCAGTAGTATTTATGCATTTTTTTTTGCTGATAAGGTCTTTCATATGTCACCCTTCCAAATTGCTAGCTTAAAATTGACCTTGTGCAACAGAGATTGTTCTGATTTTTTGCTGTTGCTTCATTTGACTATCTTTTTATATAGTGTTGAATCTTTGATTCAGAACATTCCCCAGCTGAATTTCCAGTGTGGTACTGAGGGAGTGCTGTGTTGTTGGAATTGCCACTTTTTGGATGAGCCATTAAATTGAAAGCCCCACCTACCCATCCAGGTTAGCATAAGGTATCCCATTTTGAAGATCAGTTGGTGTCCAGATTGCCAACAACCTGTCCTGCTTCCCCCATGCTGAAACTATAGTTAAGAAAGCCTCTACTTTCTCAGAAGATCAAGGAAAGTTGGTATGTCCAATACAACTCTGACTAAGCTTTACAAATGCACCATTGAAAGCATTTTTTCTGGTTGCATCACAGCTTGGTATGGCTGCTGCTCCGTGGAAGACCACAAGAAACTACATGAATGGTTGAAGCCCAGTCCATCACTCAAACCAGCCTGTCATCCAATGACTCTGCCTACACTTCCTGTTGCCTCAGAAAACAGTACTGTGCTGTACTATTCTATGTTCTAAGTAAAATCAGCCATCATAATTAAGGATTCCACTCACCCCAGACGTATTTTCTTCAATCATCTTCCATCAGGAAAAATATACAAAAGTCTGAGGAAATGCTTCGATCACTCAAGAACCGCTTCTTCCGTGTTGTATCAGACTTTTGAATGGACCTACCTTGCATTAACTTAATCTTTTTCTACACCCTAGCTATGACTGTAACACTACATTCCACACTATCTCCTTTCCTTCTCTATGAGTGGTATGCTTTGTATAGGGTGCAAAAAACAGTACTTTTTGCTGTACTCAACCAACATCATTAAAACATATTGTCTGGTTGTTTATCACGGTAGGAAAGGAGATAGTGTTTGGAGATTTCTGTGCAGTTGACTGCTTCATTTCCAATATTGCAATAGTGATTATACTTAATTAAAGTACTGTGAAGAGCTTTGGAATGTACTAAGGTTGTGAAAGGCACTACATAAATGAAAATCTTTCTTTGAACAAAATGTATGTACCAATATAAATGGATTGATACTTTTAAAAACTAAGTGGTCATACATGGGTAGCATGAAATAAGGGTATTTGGGCAGATTAAATGTTAATATGGAATTGGAGAACAGTAACCCTTGTGCTATGATATATGTTAACTGTGTGTGATTGAGTCTGAAAGAAACTAGGATAGTTTGAGGGGTTACCAATAAATCACTCATGTTGAACTATACAAGCCTCCAGCCCTTTCATTAAAGGGAAGTCGTGTCTGACAAATTTACTGGAGTTCTATGAGGATGTGTCTAGGGCGGTGGATAGAGGATTGGTTGTCAAATAGGAGGCAGAGAGTGGGGGTCAATGGGTGCTATTCGGATTGGCGGATGGTGACTAGTGGAGTGCCCCAGGGGTCGGTGCTGGGGCCTCAGCTTTTTACCATTTATATAGATGATCTGGAGGAGGGAACCGAGTGTAGGGTGTCGAAATTTGCTGATGACACCAAGATTGGGGGAACGGCAAATTGCGCGGAGGGTGTGGAGAGTCTGCAGAAGGATCTAGATAGGCTGGGCGAATGGGCCAGGAAATGGCAAATGGAATTTAATGTTGGCAAGTGTGAGGTGGTCCACTTTGGTAGGAATAATGGTAGGAAGGACTATTACTTACGTGGCGAAAAACTGCAGCAGGCGACGGTGCAGAGGGACCTCGGGGTCCTTGTGCATGAGTCGCAAAAACCCAGCTTGGAGGTGCAGCAGGTGGTCAGGAAGGCGAATAGGATGCTGGCCTTCATAGCAAGGGGGATTGAATATAAAAGTAGGGAGGTCTTACTGCAGCTGTATAGGGCATTGGTGAGGCCGCAGCTGGAGTACTGTGTGCAGTTTTGGGCGCCGCACCTGCGCAAAGATATTTTGGCCTTGGAGGGAGTGCAGAGGAGGTTTACTAGGCTGATACCGGAGTTGAGGGGGTTGAGCTATGAGGAGAGGCTGAATAAACTAGGCTTGTACTCATTGGAGTTTAGAAGAATGAGGGGAGATCTCATTGAGACATATAAGATGATGAATGGGATGGATAGGATAGAGGTGGAGAGACTCTTCCCACTCAAAAAAGACAGTAGGACTAGGGGGCACAGCCTCAAGATAAAGGGGGGGCGGTTTAGAACGGAGTTGAGGAGGAACTTCATCACTCAAAGGGTGGTGAATCTCTGGAATTCTCTGCCCGTTGAAGTGGCGGAGGCTGCCTCGCTAAATATTTTTAAGACGCGGGTTGATGGGTTTTTGATAAGAGAGGGGATTAAGGGTTATGGGGAGAGGGCGGGAAGGTGGAACTGAGCCATGACAGATCAGCCATGATCTTATTGAATGGCGGGGCAGGCTCGAAGGGCTAGATGGCCTACTCCTGCTCCTATTTCTTATGTTCTTAGTGAGACACCAAACATTTACCTTATGACAGGTATCTGTTGTAATCTTTTGGTTTAACTCTTCCAAAGTCATGTAACAAGGATATAAATTATATTTCTCTTTATTTCAGATATTAATGCAGCATTGTGAGTTCTCCAAAATTTGCGTGAACAAATTGACAGTTTTGCTGCCTTCAACTTGTCTGTAATATTGAATCTCAGATATTAAATATTATCCTATTTTACATGTCATAAGTAGTGGAGTATCTATTTCTTAGATATTAAGCAGCATGGTGGCACAGTGGTTAGCACTGCTGCCACACAGGGCCAGGGAGCTGGGTTTGATTCCCGGCTTGGGTCACTATGTAGAGTTTGCACATTCTCCCCATGTCTGTGTGGGTTTCCTTTGGGTGTTCCAGTTTCCTCCCACAGACCAAAAGACTGGTTGGGTGCATTGACTATGCTAAATTCCCTCAGTGTAGCCGGACTCGGGGATTTTCACAGTAACTTCATTGCATTAATGTAAGCCTATTTGTGACACTTTCTAGTTTTTCTCATTATTGACAGCAAGGATCCGTCTGAAGAGAAGCAGATGTGCATGCAATGCCACATTATGAAAAATGCTTGGGTTATGGAGGAACTCTGAATTTCAAATTTTTATCTTCACCCACAATATGAATGGAGAAGGCAAAGGTAATAAGAAAGTGGAAACTGCTATAGGATGAGGACAGTGGAGTTTTGAATGAAATATAGTTTGAAGTGGAACCTAGTACATTAATATTATTGGAATAGTCAGCTCAGATGACAAAAATCCCATTTTAAGTATTTGTATGTTATATTTATTGCTTAAGGACGAAGCAATTGCACTGTAAGGTATGAATGAGCAACACCTGCTAACTCAGTCACCAACACTTAAATGTTGTGAAAGTAATTTTAAGAAGTTCTCAATGGAAAAGCCTTCCTGCATCATTGGAGGATGTGTGATGCAGAGTTCCATGAAGTATAAATTTTCAAATACTTCCATGGATTTCTATTACTTTTGTAATCTGCAAGAATGTGTTGTGACAGGGATATTGCTGAGTGTTAGAGTACAGTACAGTACGCTATTCCTGTTTGGCACAGTGGAGGTGGTTAATACAGCTGCCTGGGTTCAATTCCTGGCTTGGGTCAGTGTGAAGTCTGCACATTTTCCCTGTGTCTGCATGGGTTTCCTCCCACAGCCCGAAAGACATACTGGTTAGGTGCATTGGCCACGCTAAATTCTCCCTCAGTGTACCCGAACAGGTGCCACAGTGTGGTAACTTGGGGATTTTCACAATAACTTCATTGCAGTGTTGACGTAGGCCTGCTTGTGAAACTAATAGATATCTAGATATCTAATAGATAACTAATAGATATCTAGATAGCATCTTGAGGGGAATTGCTTGATAGAGCAGATACAGCACAGTTTCGTTAAGGGGAAGTTGTGTCTGACAAATTTACTGGAGTTCTATGAGGATGTGTCTAGGGCGGTGGATAGAGGACAGCCGGTGGATGTGGTCTTTCTTGATTTTCAGAAGGCGTTTGACAAGGTACCTCACAAGAGGTTATTGCAGAAGGTTAGGGGACATGGAGTTGGGGGTAGGGTGTTAGCGTGGATAGAGGATTGGTTGTCAAATAGGAGGCGGAGAGTGGGGGTCAATGGGTGCTATTCGGATTGGCGGATGGTGACTAGTGGAGTGCCCCAGGGGTCGGTGCTGGGGCCTCAGCTATTTACCATTTATATAGATGATCTGGAGGAGGGAACCGAGTGTATGGTGTCAAAATTTGCTGATGACACCAAGATTGGTGGAACGGCAAATTGCGCGGAGGGTGTGGAGAGTCTGCAGAAGGATCTAGATAGGCTGGGCGAATGGGCCAGGAACTGGCAAATGGAATTTAATGTTGGCAAGTGCGAGTTGGTCCACTTTGGTAGGAATAATGGTAGGAAGGATTATTACTTACTTGGCGAAAAACTGCAGCAGGCAACGGTGCAGAGGGATCTCGGGGTCCTTGTGCATGAGTCGCAAAAACCCAGCTTGCAGGTGCAGCAGGTGGTCAGGAAGGCGAATGGGATGCTGGCCTTCATAGCGAGGGGGATTGAATATAAAAGTAGGGAGGTCTTGCTGCGGCTATATATGGCATTGGTGAGGCCACAGCTGGAGTACTGTGTGCAGTTTTGGGCGCCGTACTTACGCAAGGATATTTTGGCCTTGGAGGGAGTGCAGAGGAGGTTTACTAGGCTGATGCTGGAGTTGAGGGGGTTGAGCTATGAGGAGAGGCTGAATAAACTAGGCTTGTACTCGTTAGAGTTTAGAAGAATGAGGGGAGATCTCATTGAGACATATAAGATGATGAATGGAATGGATAGGATAGAGGTGGAGAGACTCTTCCCGCTCAGAAAGGACAGTAGGACTAGGGGGTACAGCCTCAAGATAAAGGGGGGGGTGCGGTTTAGAACGGAGTTGAGGAGGAACTTCTTCACTCAAAGGGTGGTGAATCTCTGGAATTCTCTGCCCGTTGAAGTGGTGGAGGCTACCTCACTAAATATTTTTAAGATGCGGGCTGATGGGTTTTTGATAAGAGAGGGGATTAAGGGTTATGGGGAGAGGGCAGGGAATGTGGAACTGAGCCACGACAGATCAGCCATGATCTTATTGAATGGCGGGGCAGGTTCGAAGGGCTAGATGGCCTACTCCTGCTCCTATTTCTTATGTAGATAAACTTTAGTTATCCGGACGTTTTCTGGTTTTGGTGCCTACAAATTTACAATCATTCCAAAATGACCATCACACAAAAAGCAGTAACGTTCAGCTTCTTTACATCAAGTAATATTCTGGGATGCTTCAATACAGTAAAGGAAATGTTTCATACATTTTACAATGGTGTTACAAATGTTGCAAAGATATTTTAAAGGGTTGTCTGCATTGCAGGCAGTGTCGAGTTGCAGCCTCCAGCCGAACCTCTAGCTTCGTCCGTTCTGCTGGACCATCAGAGACTGATAGCCAAGTTCCGCACACATGAGGACGGTCTCAACAGGGATCTTGGGTTCATGTCGCACTATCTGTAACCCCCGTGACTTGCCTGGGTTTGCAAAACCTCACTTACTGTACTGTCTGGAGACAATACACATCTCTGTAACCTGTGATCAGTGCTCCTTCCACTCACATTGTCAGCCACTTCAGGTCTTGAACAGCAGGTTAGGTGCAAGGATTCGCATTTTAATCAGTAATCTCTAAACTGTCTGTGCTTTATATGCTCTGTCTGAGGCCAGAACTCTCCATTCACCTGACGAAGAGGCAGTCCCCTCGAAAGCTTGTATTATCAAATAAATCGGTCGGACTAAAACCTGGTGTTGTCAGACTTTTTACTGTGTTTACGCCAGTCCAACGCCGGCATTCCCACATCAGGACCATCAGAAATCCAGTCCCAGCTGCTCTCCCCACTGCGCAGCCGCGGATTTGGGTAGCGTTGTCCTACTGCGCAGCCGCGAGTTTATTGGTCACGTGGTCCACATGACCCTTTGACCCACAGCCACCGGACGTTCTCTGGAGCCGGACTTCCGGTGTTGTGTTGCGGAGTGCGGGGGCTGGGGTGGAGTTTGTAAACAAGTGGCCTGGAGCTGGGATGCGGACACAGGTACAGGGAGAGTCTGGAGAGAGGGGGTTAATACTGTGGGGAGCTTGTTAGTTGGGGCACCGAGGCCTATGTCGGCGGGTTAATTAACCCCCTTCTGACTGCTCATTGCGGATGGAGCTGAGGCCTTTCAATTAGTTTGGAAGTCTGAAGGATGGAGGTGTCTAGTGGTAAGACCTCTCCTCATAACCTGCTCTCTGATCTCCACCCTGTGCCACTGACTTTATAACTGCTGAGTCAAAGGCATTATTAATACACAGTTCAATTCCTATCTCTGTACGCCTTGTTTTAAAATTGCAACAATTTAAGTTCATTCATTAGTGTCACAAGTAGGCTGACATTAACACTGCAATGAAGTTACTGTGAAAATCCCCTAGTTGCCACACTCTGGTGCTTGTTCGGGTTCACTGAGGGAGAATTTAGTGTGGCCAGTGCACCTAACCAGCACATCTTTCGGACTGTGGGAGGAAACTGGAGCATCTGGAGTAGACACTGGGAGAGTGTGCAGACTCTCTACAGTGACCCAAGCTGGGAATTGAACCCAGGTCCCTGGCGCTGTGACGCTGCAGTGCTAACCACTGTACCACCCTATTTGTCATACCTTGTCCACCCTGATTGAGATAAACATCTTTCTTTGCTTATTTCATTTGCCAAGTACTAATTTAAGAACATAAGAACTGGGAGCAGGAGTAGGCCATCTAGCCCCTCAAGCCTGCCCCGCCATTCAATAAGATCATGGCTGATCTGGTGGATCAGTTCCACTTACTTGCCTGCTCCCCATAACCCTTACTTCCCTTATCAGTCAGAAACCTATCTACCTGTGACTTAAATATATTCAACGAGGTAGCCTCCCCCACTTCAATGAGCAGAGAATTCCAGAGATTCACTGCTCTCTGAGAGAAGAAGTTCCTCCTCAACTCTGTTCTAAACCCCTCCCCCCTCCCCCCTCCCCTATTTTGAGGCTGTGCCCTCTAGTTGTGGTTTCCTTTCTAAGTGGAAAGAATCTGTCTACCTTGCCCTATCCAGCCCCTTCATTACCTTATATGTCTCTTTAAGATCCCCCCTCAGCCTTCTAAACTCCAACGAGTACAGGCCCAATTTACTCAATCTCCCCTCATCTCCGGTATCAACCTGGTGAACCTTCTCTGTACTCCCTCCAAGGCCAGTATATCCTTTCTGAAATAAGGGGACCAAAATTGCACACGTTTCTCCAGTTGCAGCCCCACCAGTGCCTTGTACAGTTGCAGCAAGACCTGCCTGCTTTTATATTCTAAAGGCCGACGTTCCATTTGCCGCCTTGATCATCTGCTGCACCTGTAGACTGAGTTTTTGCGATTCGTGCACAAGGACCCCCAGGTCCCTCTGCACAGTAGCATGCTGCAATTTTTCACCATTTAAATAATATTCCATCCTACTATTATTTCTTCCAAAGTGGATAACCTCACATTTGCCAACATTATACTCCATCTGCCAGGTCCTCGCCCACTCACTCAGCCGATCCAAATCTATCTGCAGACTTTCTGCGTCCTCCACGCAATTCGCTTTTCCACTCTTCTTCGTGTCATTAGCAAACTTTGTTACCCTACACTCAGCCCCCTTCTCCAGATTGTTTATGTATATGGTAAACAGTTGAGGCCCCAACACAGATCCCTGCGGCATGCCACTACTCACCAACTGCCAACCAGGAAAGCACCCATTTATTCTAACTCTCTGCTTCCTGTTAGATAGCCAATCCTCAATCCACGCTAATACTTTACCCCCAACTCCATGTACCCTAACCTTCTGCAGCAACCTTTTGTGAGGCACCTTATTGAACGCCTTCTGGAAATCTGAAAACACCACATCCACTGGTTCCCCTCTGTCTACTGCACTAGTCACATCTTCATTAAAATCCAGTAAATTTGTCAAACACAACTTTCCCTTCATGAATCCATGCTGTGTCTGCTTGATCGAACCGTTCTTTTCCAGGTGTCCTGCTATTTCTTCTTTAATGATGGATTCTAGCATTTTCCCACCTACGGATGTTAAGCTAACCGGCCTGTAGTTACCCGCCTTTTGTCTGCTACCTTTTTTAAACAGCGGCGTAACAATAGCTGTTTTCCAATCCTCTGGCACTTCCCCAGAGTCCAGTGAATTTTGATAAATAACTAATAATGCATCTGCTATTACTTCTGCCATTTCTTTCAGTACCCTGGGATGCATTCTATCCGGTCCCGGGGACTTGTCTACCTGTAGTCCCATTAGCCTACCAAGCACTACCCGTTTAGTAACAGTAATTGTATTAAGGACCTCATCTCCTACCAACCCTCTATCTTTAATATTCGGTAAGCTGTTTGTGTCCTCCACTGTGAAGACCGACACAAAAAACTTAATTAAAGTCTCAGCCATTTCCTCGTTTCCCACCATTAAATCCCCCCCTCTCGTCCTCCAAGGGTCCAAAATTCACTCTAGCCAGTCTCCTCCTCCTTTATATATTTGTAAAAACTTTTACTATCATTTTGTATATTTAGAGCTAGTTTAATTTCATACTCTATCTTTCCTTTCTTTATCGCTTTCTTAGTCATTCTTTGTTGTTTTTTTAAATCTTTCCCAATCTTCTAATTCCCCACTATTTTTAGCTGCTCTGTACGCGTCGGTTTTTAATTTAATACTCTCCTTTATTTCCTTCATTATCCAAGGCTGGTTATCCCTTTTCTTACAGTCCTTCTTTATCACCGGAATATATTTTTGCTGAGTACTGAAAAAAATCTCCTTAAAAATCCTCCACTGTTCCTCAGCTGTCCTACCAACCAGTCTGTGCCCCCAGTCTACATTTAGCCAATTCCGCCCTCATCCTATCATATTCCCCTCTGTTCAAGCAGAGGACACTGGTTTGGGACCCTACTTTCTCACCCTCCATCTGTATCTGAAATTCAACCATATTGTGATCACTCGTCCCAAGAGGATCCCTAATTCTACCTGCGTCGTTACACAGTACCAGATCTAAGATAACTCGCTCCCTCATAGGTTCTGTAACATACTGTTCAAGGAAACTATACCAACAGCATTCTAAGAACTCTTCCTCAAGTCCACTGTGTCTGACTTGAGTCACCCAATCAATATGCGGGTTAAAATCCCCCATGATTATTGCGGTTCCGTTTTTGCACGCATCAGTTATTTGCTTGTTTATAGCCTGCCCCACTTCAAAGTTATTATTTGGGGGCCTATAGACCACACCCACCAGTGACTTTCTCCCCTTATTATTCCTTACCTCCACCCACAACGATTCCATGTTTTGCTCCTTGGAGCCTATATCGTCTCTCACTACCACCCTGATATTATCCTTTATTAACAGAGCTATCCCACCTCCTTTTTCTTCCTGTCTATCCTAAATGTCTGATACCCCAGGATATTCAGTTCCTGTTCCCAGTCACCCTGCAACCACGTTTCTGTAATGGCCACTAGATCATACCCATTTGTGCTGATTTGTGCCATCAACTTATTTATTACTCATCAACTAATTTAGAGTCAGTTGGAAAGTATACACAGTAAGGTTGCATTTGTAGTCAAATCTTGACTACTTTTGTGGTGAAGTTGCATATGTAAGGTGTGTTTACAAATGACTACTTTTGTTTAGAAATTGTGAAATATGGCAAATGAAAACGAAGATTTGAACGAGGACCTACATGCCGTAGATGAGGAGGAGGAGGAAGAGGAAAATGTTATTGGTTTTCACCAGGATAGGATGCTACATCCAACTTTTCATGATTCTGTACCTGAAGAACGTAGTGGCCATGTAGCTGTGGCATATGGATGTTATATGTATGTCTTGGGTGGCTATAAGGTAAGATAATATAAGCTATTTGATATGTTCATGTAAGTTTTATGAAATTGTCCATATGATCCATTTATTTTGGATGACCATACAGAGCAAATAATTCTTTAAAATGTGTATGTGTGTGTGACAGGGAAAAAAATATATCCGTAGGTAATCCTGGATGCATTCCAGTAATCTCAGGGACATTGCTGCAGGGGTTCCTCAGGGTTGTGTCTGAAATCCAATCATTTTCAGCTGCTCCATCGATGACTTTCTCTCCATCATAAGGTCACACCTGTGGATGAATGTTCACCATTCTTGACTCGTCTGATACTGAAGCAGTCCATGCCCATCTATAGCAAGGCCTGGACAACATTCAGCTTGGGCTGATAAGCGGCAAGCAACATTCGTGCCACACAAGTGCCAGGCAATGACTGTTTCCAATAAGAGAGAATCACCCTTTGACCTTCACTGGCGTTACTGTTGCTGAATCCCCCACTATCAACATTCTCCACTATCAGCCAATGACCAGAAACTAAACTGAACCAGCCACATAAATATTGTGGCTACAAGAGCAGGTCAGAAACTAGGAATTGTTCACAGAATGACTTTCTTCCAGACTCCCCAAAACTTGTTCACTATCCACAAGACACAAGTCAGGAGTGTAATGGAATCATCTCCATCTGCTTGGATGAGTGGAGCTCCAACAACACTCAAGAAGCTCAACATCATCCAGGACAAAGCAGCTTACTTGATTCACATTCCATCCACCACCTTCAACATTCACCCCCTCCACCACTGATGCACAGTGTGTACCATCTACAAGATATACTGCAGCAATCCATCAAAATTCCTTTGACAGCACCTTCCAATCTTGTGATCTCTATCACCTAGAAAGACAAGTGCAGCAGATGAATAGGAACACTACCTTCTGCAAGTTTTCCTTCAAGTCAGGCCATCCTTACTTGGAACTATATTGCTGTTCCTTCACTTCCCTTGGATCAAAATCCTGGAATGCCCTCCCTAATGGCACAGTGAGTGCTCCTATAATGTATGGACTACTGTGATTCAAGAAGGTAGCTCACCACCATCTTCTCAAGGGCAATTAGATAATAAATGCTGGCCTTGCCAGTGATGCGCACATCCTATGAATGAATAGTAAAAATGTAAACATGGCATGAAAGGAAGTCATTTGGCCCATTGTGTCCATGTTGTCTCTCTGTAGAGTGATTCAGTCTCATTCTGTTCTACTTCCCATTGACCGTGCAAGTTTTTTTTCCCCTCAAGTTCCCATGAAATTTCTTTTTGAAACAATTGATTGAATCTGCTTCTACCACCCTCATATCAAATTCCAGATCACTGCCACTTGCTGTGTAATCCTTCCTCACATCTTGCCCAAAAAATTAAATCTGTATTCTTTATGCCATATAACAGCAGCTAATAGGAACATTTCTTTGTCGATTTACTTAAGTGTATCATCTTTTACACTTCTATCAAACCTCCCCTCAATCTACTTGAGGAAAACCCAGGTTTTCTCTCCATGCCTCCACTGTCTACTATCCTGTAGTTTGAAAAACAGCCATTAACTATGATTTGCTGCTTTCTGTTCCTGTGTCAATTTTTTTATCCAAAGCTGACACTGACCCACCTCAGTTTTGTTAGCAAGCCTTTTATATGGTACTTTGGGTTCCCAAACATTGATTGTGACCCCTCTTGGTTAAGGGGACCATCTGTTGTTATGAGCTCAGGAGCAACAATTTGAGACTGATTGTCAAACAGAGCCCCTGATGGAACAATTCTGGTATCAGCATATGTGTGAATCATTCTTGACTCCAAAGCTCCAAGAGGGCCTTCAAAACATTCGCAGACGAACTGGGCGCTGCTCAACAACTCCTGCACCCATCCCTACTCAATGGTGCCCTCCCTGTTTCATTCTGGAGTTGAACAAATTCTCAATGGGCATAGTGGAAAAGGTTTGGGAAATACTGCCCTGTAGACAACATTAATACATTCCCTTTATCAACTTCTCTGTTACTTCATCAAAAAAATTAAGTTTGATTCGTTAAATAGAATCTGCCTTTTACAAATCTGTGGTGGCTCTCAAAGTCCTGTTAATTGTTTCCAGCTTATTGCTTCTAAAACCTAGCCCACTACTTATGTTAAATTGACAAGATGGAGCTATCCGGGATGTCCTTATACCCTTTCTGGGAATGTCAAAATATCTTGGGTGCATATTCTCTGCAGTTCATTAAATCCTACAACAATCTCCAGGGGTTTGACAGGTTAGGCACTGAAGCACTGTTTTCCCTGGCTTGGGAATCTGGAACATCAGCATGGCCTTCAGATAAGGGGCTGATTATTTAGAACTTGGATAAGGAAAAATTTCTTTCTTCAAAAGAGTTGTGGGTAATTGAAATTCTCAACCCCAGAGGTTCTTCCATGGTTACGTAAGTTTAAAAATCAGTGTGCATCACATTACTGAGAGAAAATCTCCTCTGCTCATTAAAAAATATCTTCTGTTGAATAATGGAGCAGTGTGCAGACATTTTCAAACTTTGTTACCACTGCTGTGGAGGATTTGTTTATTGTACTTGGTTTAAAATCAAATGATTTGATCAAAAAATGTCAAATGATTTTTAGAGTTGGGACTTCACAATATCATTGCAGAAGATGGAATTGGGATGTCTTGTTGAAGTTGTACAAGACATTGGTAAGGCCACACTTGGAATACTATGTACAGTTCTGATCACCCTATTATAGAAAAGATATTATTAAACTAGAAAGAGCGCAGAAGAGATTTACTAGGATGCTACTGGGACTTGATGGTTTGAATTACAAGGAGAGGCTGGATAGATTTGGACTTTTTTCTCTGGAGCACTTTATGGACGTCTATAAAATAAGGAGGGGCACAGATCAACTAGATAGTCAATATCTTTTCCCAAAGTTAGGAGAGTCTAAAACTAAAGGTAGTGTAGGTTTAAGGTGAAGGGAAAGATACAAAAGTGTCCAGAGGAGCAATTTTTTCAGACATAGGATGGTGGAAGTCTGAAACAAGCTGCTAGAGATAGTTGTAGAGGTGGGTACAATTTAGTCTTTTAAAAAGCATTTAGACAGTTACATGGGTAAAATAGGTATAGAGGGATATGGGCCAAATGTGGGCAATTGGGGTTAGCTTAGGGATTTTAAAAAAGAAGGGCGGCATGGACAAATTGGGCTAAAGGGCCTGTTTCCATGCTGTAAATCTTTATGACTTTGATTCTATAAGATATGACTGTTTAGAACGGAGTTGAGGAGGAACTTCTTCACTCAAAGGGTGGTGAATCTCTGGAATTCTCTGCCCGTTGAAGTGGTGGAGGCTGCCTCGCTAAATATTTTTAAGACCCGGGTTGATGGGTTTTTGATAGGAGATGGGATTAAGGGTTATGGGGAGAGGGCGGGAAAGTGGAACTGAGCAGCGACAGATCAGCCATGATCTTATTGAATGGCGGGGCAAGCTCGAAGGGCTGGATGGCCTACTCCTGCTCCTATTTCTTATGTTCTTCTTATGTTCTAATTAAGCACAGTCATTCTTTTGGTTTCTTTTCCTGGACTACTTTACATTTGTTTTGCAGAATGCTGCAATTCAAGGCTACCACGATTTCTACTTGCCAAGGGAAGAACTTTGGATCTATAACATGGAAACTGGACGATGGTATGTGCAATGGTTCCATTTCCTATCCAGATTTTACACATTGAAAAGATAGCAGATAATTCTGAGCCCCAGGGGAACATGCAAACGGTTTGGTCTGATTGGTGTTTTTGGACATGTTAATGAAGATGATGTTATACAGTCTTTTATTAGAAATTATGCTAATTTTTGGAATGATTTCCAACATTAGTCAACCCCCAAACTAGATCACTTATTATAAATGCACTCATGCCGAGCACCATCGTGCTTTGCGAACAGCTGCCACCACTTAGTGTCATGCTGTCCTCCACGGAATGGGGCCTGATGTGATGTTCTGGCAAGCTCCTGCAGCTATTTTATTCAGCTGCTGTCAGTTTGATCAGCCTTAATCAGGGAAGCAACTCTTCTCTATCATGTCAACTGTACACTGTGGGTGTATTTTCACTGCTTGGACTGCAGTGGTTCAAGAAGGCGGCTCACCACCTCCTTGTAAAGGACAATTACTGATGGGCAATAATTGTTGGCCTAGCTAACACTGCCTACAGCCTTTAAATTAATTTCAAAAATTGACCAGAGAACCGGGGTTTGTGCATTCACTTGAATTCCTTTTTGGCATTAAAGTTCACATCTGTTGAAGGGGCGGCATGGGCTCGTTGGGCTGAAGGGCCTGTTTCCTGTGCTGGGTTGTTCTTTGTTCTTGTTCTATTCCACATTGCATACAGAGATGCCTAACATCATAGATCTTCAGGGCATCACTCTTGTTAAATGGAACAATACCATGGAAGGCCCATGTCCTCAGGTCTTCTTGATCTCCACAGAGTTTGTGAACTCTGTCAAGCATGTGCATTTGTCCACCGTCAGTTTCCCTCTACAACCATTGCAGTCCTTGTCATTGGCTCCCGTTCTCCAGAATTCTTGCAGGTGCACTCCTTATTTGTCCTTGCCTCTTACAACATCCTACACAACTTGTCAATGTCCTCACACGCTATTGGCTAGATCTGATTGTCGGAGTCCCCTATGAGACCCTTGGCCAGCTCCCTCAGGAAATTGGTACAGTCTGCTTTTGTTCACATTTTCCTTTATCTGACCAGTAATGCAGATCACATATTAAATCATTAAATGTTAAATATAATGCTTGCCTAAGCCAGCTACCAATGCCTTGTTTTTCTCTATGCAAGGGTGTGGTCATAGTCATTGCATGTTCCCAATTGCTCCAAGCAATCTGTTTTAAATAGCTGCAATCCTTATGAAGATGGTGCCTTCAGTGATGTTAGATTTGGAAGTGTGATTCTGACCATGGAAGATGGAGGGCAAATAGTGTGGTCTCTGCTGTTTGACAAGGGCAGTACCTAACACTGATAGGTCATAAATGTCAACCATATTATTCAGATCCCACTGTAGGCTACCTCCTCATCAAATGAGTTATGAATGCAGTTGAATTGTCAGTCAATAATTTCATTCCTGTCAGAGGGAAGATCATTGACAAACATCAGTCTCATGTGTGGGCAGTAGAAATAGTCTCTTCTCGTATGGTGCTAGTGATGGAACTATTGAGGGAATTCAGAATCTGCTTCCACATTTCATTGTGGGAGACATGGCATTACATGATGAATACAATTGTAACTGTAGAAGTCCAAGAGAACAATTTAGGCAGCAGGAGGATGGTGTTAGAGCTGCAGTCACTTTTGCGGTGGCAATGAGACTTTTCTTAGATGGAAGTCTCACAAAGAAATTTGACTGCTCAGAAACAAAACCCCCAACAATGTCCCCCCCACACACTTCATTTGATTCTTGTCAATGCTTTGCATGCAAGATGTTACAGTAATTAAGATTTGTTGAATTGTATTCACCCTTGTTATAAGGCATACTAGATTTAGGCAGATTGCTATGCATCAAACCAATGTTCATCTTTATAGAAATAACCAAACTTGCAAAAATGCAAAGCATTTAAGGGCAGTTGTGAATAAAGATGTTCCACTAGACTGTAAAGTGGACAATTCCTTACTAGATGGTGAAAGATAATTTAACTGTGCGATGTATCACAGCTAATTCCAAACTTATCCTCAGTTGAAGTTCAAGTGTGCACTGACCAGGAGGAGGAAATATGTGCAGTTTCATTTTCCCCACCCCCCACACTTTGTTTTTCAAGGACACTAATGGCAGTTGTAGCCTCCCATCCCAAACGGGTTGAAATGAGTTAACTCCTCAGTTAAGCACTCAGTATTTTGTCTTAAAAATGCTGGGGCAGTTATTGGTTGGTGAGTTTGTGCAATGATAGTGAAATCAACGCGAAAGAAAGAAAATCAGATGAAAGTCCCATTAGGCCCATGTTTTGTGCTGCTTCATGGTTGAAGAGGAAGAGCCATTGTACCTGCCCAACCTGGTTTCTCAGCTGCAGTCACGAAAATTTTAAAGAAAGGAACACGAGAAAACGGAATAGAGACCACATGGCCTTTTTTGTTCAGTAAACAGTAAATCAGAATGATTCAGATTTGCTTGTATCCATTTTAAGAAAAAATTATTTAAAAATAAAACTAGCCAGTTATACCTCTTGCAGATAAAATAATTAATTTGTTACAGGAAGAAGAAATACACAGAAGGTGATGTTCCTCAGTCCATGTCAGGGAGTTGTGCTACTTGTGTGGATGGTGTATTGTATTTGTTTGGAGGACATCATGTAAGAGGGAACACAAATGAGGTAACAGCTTTCTACTTGTTGAGTAGAAATTCCATTGTAGTTAACTGTAAAGCAGCTAGATTGATGCATTTTTCACAATCTGAATTGTCAGTTGTTTAAATTCAGATGTTTCATGAAGCCACTGTACATTTTGATTAGTGCCACCCCTCTCCCTGACAGCAGTCTGTTTGCAACAAGTCAGTCTGTTTGCAACCTTGGTGTCACATTTGATCTTGAGATGAGCCCCTGCGCGCGCGCATCCCCCCCCCCCCCCCCCCCCCCGCCCCCAACCCCCCACCAATATTCATGTCATCTCTTAATACTGCCTATTTTCACCTCCATAACATTGCTTGACTTCACTGTCTCTGTACATCTGCTGCTAAAAGCTTCAGTCATGCCCTTGTTACCTCCTAGACTTGACGATTTCTGACTGGACTGCCACATTCTATCCTTCATACACTTGAGATCATCAAAAACTCTGCTGCCCTTGCCTGAACTCACAGTGCATCTGTTTCCTTATCACTCCGTGCTCGCTGACCTGCATTGATTCCCAGTCACGCAACCCCTTGATTTTAGAACTCTCAGCCTTGTTTTCAAATCCCTCTACGACCTTACCTTTCCCTACCTCTGAAGTCTCGCCAATCTCACAACCATCAGAGATCTGTGCTTTCCTAATTCTGGCCTCGTGCATTCTCAATTATAATTGCTCCACAATTGATGGCCATGTCTTCAGTTGTTGAGATCTCCAAGCTCTGGAATTCCCTCCTTATACCTCTCCACCTCACTTTTTACATTCAAGATGCTTCTTAAAACCTATGTCTCTGACCAAGCTTTTGGTCATCTGACCTAATACCTCATTTAGTTTTGTGCTGTGTTTTGTTTTATAATGTTCCTGTGAAGTGCCTTGGGCGCTTCCATTACATTAAAGGCGCCACTTATTGCTTGTGTAGAATATATGGAAATATTAAAACTTCTTGCTTTGAGCTGTAATGGGGTTTCAAAATGGAGGTAAATTGTTTATTCTTTATCCTTTTGCTCTGCATATTAAATACTTTTTGAAGACTAATGTTTGACTTGTAGATTTGTAAAGCCAATAAAATTCAAAGCAAATTTTTTCCATCTCCAGAAATAATTTTTTTTATTGGTTGATATTGCTGGTAAAGGCACGATTATTGCCCGTTCGTAAGATGTCCTGTGAAGGTTGTGATGGACTTTCACCTTAAATTGCTGCAGTGCTTATGAAGACGGATATTATTTCCTGGGGTGATGGGAAATTTAGGTTATTGAGAGGGATGAATGGACGATAAAACCTGTCCAATTCAGGATGCATGATTGGAGGTGAACCGTGGTGTTTGCAGTATAATGCTGCTATGTACTCCTAGATAGCAGACATCACAGATTAAAACAATATTGCGGGACTAACCTTGGTGAGTTGCTGTAGATTGTGCCTTTTTGCCAAAAGTGATCACTGGCTTCTAGCAATGATGTCTTTTACCACTAAATTCGTGTGATTATGCAACATTGATGTAACAATTTATTCCTGTTCCAAGTGTCCTAACTGGAAGTATTATGATTGTAGAATTCCTAAACATTCCCTGTAGGCATAGAACCAGAGCAAGCCATTCAGCCCTTTGAGCCTGTTCACCCTTCAATTAGGTAAACAGTTGAAGTGCATCTTTATTTGCTTTTCATACCCTCGCCTAACAATCTATCATCTCAACTTTGAAATTTTCACTTAATCTAACCTCCACAGCATTTTGGACAATAGAATTCCACTACCATTTTCTGAAGGGATGTGTTCTGAAGTCACCCCTGAACAGCCTACTTCTAATTTTGAGCTTATGCCCCCTTCTTCTGGACTCACCCACCAGAGGCAATACTTTTTATTTACCATTTGCACAACAATAAACTAATATAAATAACTGGAGTTTGAACCTGTATCATGACAGATCTGTTGTTAGTATAGCTGTATTCATCTAAGTGCCCACCCAGTTTCTTCCTTCTAGGTTGTTTAAGTTATTTGGAAATAGATCTGTCCTATACTGTGTTACTGTAATTACCACTCACTGTTGTAATATGCATCACCGATCAAAACAGGTGGGAGAATCTTTAGTGAGGAGTTATTGCATTCCCGAAGTTCACTGGCGTGTTGTAGATGTGGAATTTTAGCCTTTCGTTCAGACATTTTTGTCAAGCAACAGCCTGACATAGTCAAGCTCCCTAAATAACAATTTGCACCAAGTCCCAGACATTGTACCATTCCTGAGTACATCCTGTCCCACCAGCAGGGAAGACCCAGTAGTTACAGTTAGGAAGAAGTGGCCCTGACCTTTGACTCCATGAAGTCTCTTGGTATCAGGTCTAACATGGACAAGGAAACCCGATTACCACCTATTTCCCTTCTCAGCTGATCAAACGGTGCTACTCCATGTTAAACACCACATTGAAGGACACATATGCCACACTGGATCTGTAGCAGATGGTAAAAAACATCAAGTGAAAAACTTATTTGACCTCACTAATCTACCTATTGCAGATATATCTGTCCATGACTGTATTGGTCGGAGTGATTACCATATAGTTCTTGAGGAGACCAAATTATGCCTCCATACTGAGGCTACTATGCATCATCTTTCTTGGCATTACTGCTGTACTAAATAGGATAGCTCAAAACTGAGCATCCATCAGCAGAAGATGAATTATATTCAGCCACAATCTGTAAACTCATGGTTGGACTCATCCCTCACTTTAGCGTTACATAAACCCAGCCAGTCAGCTCTGGTTCACTGAGGAATGCTGAAGAGCATGTTAGGAACAGCATCAGGCATTCCTAAAATGATTTGCCCAGTTGGTGAAACTACAACATAAGACTACATGCATGCTTAAACAAAAGTAGTGGCACAGTGTGGAAAGTGGAAAGCAATCCTATAACCAACTGATCAGATCAAAGCTCTGCAGTCTACTCACATCCAGTCACGATCGCTGGTGGACAGTACGATTATCCAGAGGAGATTGTTCCACAAACCCCCTGATTCTCAATGATCCCCAGCTCATTAATGTAAAGGACAAGACTGAAATATTTGCAACAATCTTCAGCCAGGAAGTCCCAAGAGAATATTCTATTTTGACCTTCTCCTGAGGTCCCCAGCATCACAGTTATCTTCAACCAATTTGATTCACCCCATCACCTGAAGTATTCAGTCCCCTTATCATTGATGCACAGTGACAGCAATGTGTATCATCCACAATATACACTACAGCAACTTATCAAGGCTCCTTTGACAGTACCTTCCAAACCTGTGATAATTACAAAAAAATAAGTGCAGCAGGTGTATAGGAACACCATGTGCAACATCCCTTCTAGTCCACACACCATCCTGACTTGGAACAATATCACCATTTCTTCACTGATAAACCTCAAACCCTCTTTCTAAGAGCACTGTGGGTGTATCTACATCACATGGACTGCAGTAATTCAAGAAGCTGACTTGCTATCATCTTCTCAAGGGCAATTGAGTGTAGGCAACAAATGCTGGCCTAGCAATGCTCACATCTGCTTAAATAGTAGGGGGAAAAATTAGAAATCAAACTTGTAAAAGGAAAAGGTGAACTCTCTTTAGAGATAATAATAGTTAATTCTCTTTCACCTTGCTGTAGTTCTACATTCTAAACCTGAGAGCCAAAGACAAAATACTTCATTGGGAGAGAATAAAAGATTTCAGGGGGGTACCACCAACACCCAAAGACAAACTCGGATGCTGGGTATACAAAAACAAGTAAGTACATAATTATCTCTAATACAATATTACTTAATGAACAACAAGAGGTTACTGCAGAAGGTCAGAGGACATGGAGTTGGGGGTAGGGTGTTAGCGTGGATAGAGGATTGGTTGTCAAATAGGAGGCAGAGAGTGGGGGTCAATGGGTGCTATTCGGATTGGCGGTTGGTGACTAGTGGGGTGCCCCAGGGGTCGGTGCTGGGGCCTCAGCTATTTACCATTTATATAGATGATCTGGAGGAGGGAACCGAGTGTAGGGTGTCGAAATTTGCTGATGACACCAAGATTGGGGGAAAGGCAAATTGTGCGGAGGGTGTGGAGAGTCTGCAGAAGGATCTAGATAGGCTGGGCGAATGGGCCAGGAAATGGCAAATGGAATTTAATGTTGGCAAGTGTGAGGTGGTCCACTTTGGTAGGAAGAATGGTAGGAAGGACTATTACTTACGTGGCGAAAAACTGCAGCAGGCGACGGTGCAGAGGGACCTCGGGGTCCTTGTGCATGAGTCGCAAAAACCCAGCCTGCAGGTGCAGCAGGTGGTCAGGAAGGCGAATGGGATGCTGGCCTTCATAGCGAGGGGGATTGAATATAAAAGTAGGGAGGTCTTGCTGCAGCTGTATAGGGCATTGGTGAGGCCGCAGCTGGAGTACTGTGTGCAGTTTTGGGCGCCGCACCTGCGCAAGGATATTTTGGCCTTGGAGGGAGTGCAGAGGAGGTTTACTAGGCTGATACCGGAGTTGAGGGGGTTGAGCTATGAGGAGAGGCTGAATAAACTAGGCTTGTACTCGTTAGAGTTTAGAAGAATGAGGGGAGATCTCATTGAGACGTATAAGATGATGAATGGGATGGATAGGATAGAGGTGGAAAGACTCTTCCCGCTCAAAAAAGACAGTAGGACTAGGGGGCACAGCCTCAAGATAAAGGGGGGGCAGTTCAGAACGGAGTTGAGGAGGAACTTCTTCACTCAAAGGGTGGTGAATCTCTGGAATTCTCTGCCCGTTGAAGTGGTGGAGGCTGCCTCGCTAAATATTTTTAAGAAGCGGGTTGATGGGTTTTTGATAAGAGAGGGGATTAAGGGTTATGGGGAGAGGGCGGGAAAGTGGAACTGAGCCACGACAGATCAGCCATGATCTTATTGAATGGCGGGGCAGGCTCGAAGGGCCAGATGGCCTACTCCTGCTCCTATTTCTTATGTTCTTATGTTCTTAAAACGAAATGGCCTTTTCCAGGCAATTGTACATATAGTCAGTCTACACAAGTTCATAGCTGCTGTTTTATCACAGTCAGATCAGACTTTACTTTTTATTACTTTGTTTTGCATGTATATAATCAAATATTAATACATAAAGAAAATATTGGAAATACGCAAACTATTTTTCAGTTATTTCTTAACATTTTCTTGCCATGCACATTTCATACCAATGAAAGGGAAGATAAATGTATGTAATTTTAAGCTTCAATTTTACTTTTTAGAATGACCTACATGAAGAAAAATTGTATAATCTAATAGTTTTATTGTTGTTGATTTTAGCCTACTATTAGAATTTAAAAGTATATTTTTTTTAACAAGGTTTGAAGCTTAGCTTATCAATGAAAACCTTTTCTAGTAACTGCAGAGGTGAAGGGAACTGCCACTGACAGTTAACACCTGTTATTCCATTGTGTTTGTGGAAGGCTGTAGTTAAATTTTAAAATCTTAAATATATACATATTACACAGTATGTTTGGTTTAGCATTTTCCTGAGTATGAAGAGGACCTGAGATAAAGCAGAATATTTTATTAATTAATTCAATTAAATTCCATTTAAAAAAAGTTATTTCATTCATGTGGTCATTGCAGATTTCTTTCTTTCATGCCCGTTATTGTTACTGCTACTTTCACTTTACACCAGGTTGATTTTCTTCGGTGGCTATGGTTACCAACCTCGAGAACAGCATCAGGGATCCTTTGAATTTGATGAATCTTCATTTTGGGTAAGTAATTCAGCATATTGCTTCAGATTGTTTTCTTTGATTTGATTTATTATTGTCACATGTACTCGTATACAGTGAAAAGTTTGTTTCTTGAGCACTATACAAAGTATACCATTCATAGAGAGGGAAAGGAGAGAGTGCAGAGTGTAGTGTTACAGCCATAGCTAGGGTGTAGAGGTACATCCATTCAAAAGTCTGATGGCAGCAGGGAAGAGGCTCAATTGCTATATGTCCTCAGACTTTTGTATCTTTTTCCTGATGGAAGAAGGTGGAAGAGAGAATGTCTGGGGCACATGGGGTCCTTAATTATGCTGGCTGCGTTCCCAAGGTAGTGGGAAGTTTAGACAGTGTCAGAGGGTGGGAGGCTGGTTTGTATGATGAACTGGGCTTCATTCATGATCCTTTGTAGTTTCTTGTGGTTTTGGACAGAGCAGGAGCTATGATACAACCAGAAAGAATGCTTTCTGTGGTGAATCTATAAATGTTGGTGATGGTCACAGCTGACATGCCAAATTTCCTTAGTCTTCTGAGAAAGTAGAGATGTTGGTGGGCTTTATTAACTATAGCATCAACATGGAAGGACCAGGACAGGTGGTTGGTGATTGGATGCCTAAAACCTTGAAGCTCTCGACCATTTCTACTTCATACTCATTGATGTAGACAATATCCTCCACTATGCTTCCTGACATCAATGGCTGTCTTCTTCATTTTGTTGATGTTGAGGGAGAGATTATTGTCATCACACGAGTTCACCAGATTCGCTATCTCTTTCCTGTCCTCTGTCTCATCATTGTTTAAGATCCAACCCACTTGCAAACTTGAAGATTGAGTTGGAGGGGAATTTGGTCATGTGTATAAGGACTAGTAGGGGGCTGAGGACACAGCCTTGTGGGGCACCAGCGCTAAGGATGATCATGGAGGAGGTATTGTTGCCGATCCTTACTGATTGCGGTCTGTGGGTTAGGAAGTTTAGTATCCAGTCCCTTCCTTTGCAAAAGAAAATAATGGGAATTAAACCATTATAACTTTTTTTTCCAGAATGCAAGCCATCCAAGAGGCTGGAACAATCATGTCCACTTCATCGACCTTGAAACTTTTACGTGGAACCAACCTATTACAAAGGTATCGGGCCTGTTATATCGTGTTGCTGAAGAATGGCTTTATCTTTTCTAAATTGCAGTATTTTCCACTAGTGCGAGAATTGTTTTCCTCATGTTTAGACTGAAAAGAGAAAATGCTGGAAAATCTCAGCAGGTCTGATAGCATTTCTGGAGAGAGAATAGAGTCAACGGCAGGAATTCTACCACCTCATCTGCACGAGGTTCGCAAGATTCCGCCCAAAGCCAATGGAGAATGCCATTCTGCGATCCTCACCACTTCCCCCACCCAGTAGAATCAGAGCAGGCATGCCAGTAAAATTCCGATCAACGTTTCAAGTCTGGATATGCCCCTTTGTCAACTCTGAAACATTAGCTTTATTCTCTCTTCACAGATGCTGTCAGACCTGCTGAGATTTTCCCACATTTTCTGTTTTTGTTTCAGACTCGAGGGTAGCACGGTGGTGCAGTAGTTCTCTGAAATATAGAAAAAAACATGCCGAGGCAGTTCATGAAACAATATCTGACAATTTAAGGCCTGAACCAAAACAAAGGAGAGCGGTGGCATTGGTTGTTATTGCTGCCTCACAGCACCATAGACCCGGGTTCAATTCCGGCATTGGGTCACTGCCTGTGTGGAGTTTGCATATTCTCCCTGTGTCTGCTTGGGTTTCCTCCAGGTGCTCTGGTTTCCTCCCACAGTCCAAAGATGTGCGGGTTAGGTGGATTGGCCATGCTAAATTGACCCTAGTATCAGAAGGATTAGCAGGGTAAAAATGTGGGGTTACAGGAATGGGGTCTGGGTGGGATTGTGGTCTCTGCAGACCTGATGGGCTGAATGGCCTCCTTCTGCATTATAGGGATTCTATGAATCCTGCATCCCCAGTATTTTGCCTTTTTCTTGTTTGGCTTTGATTTGGATGATTTTACCAGAACCTAGTACCTGTCCAAAATAATGGAATCCTAACCTTTTGCGTGATGAATTGATGATGATGTGTTGTTGTAACCAATAGGGAAAACCACCTTCACCTAGAGCAGCTCATGCTTGTGCTACAATTGGAAGCCGAGGCTATGTGTTTGGAGGAAGGTATCAGGTATGTTGTTTTATTTACTATACAATAAAAAGTTATGCTTTAGCTAGTTCTGTATTACTTGTACTAACATCATAAATGTCGCCATTGGTGAAAATAGAGTATTTCTTAAAATACATTATGCAACTTCAATCAGATCTCATTAATTCATTTACATTAAGGAAGGACAGTTCATATTTCCAATGAATTCATCTTTAAAATGTTTTATTACTTTAAGCGTACAGTTTGCAATCATGTATGGAACATAAAACAAACTGAAATCTTAGGAGTTTTGACAAACATTTGAACAGTGCCTTGCTGTGGTTTCTTCTAGTTCCTATTTAAAAATAAATTACTATTATAACTATTCAAAAAGGGCATTTTCAGTGGTTGAAAATGGAAAACAGAAATCTGTTTCTCTTTGAGGCACAGTCAAGCACTCTTGGATTGGGTCTGGTTTTAAATGGATCAAGTGCAGAATAAAAGCTCCCTTTACTGCCAAATATGTGTTGCATTACTATACAAGAAAAAATATAATTTCCTCAACTGTTTGTTCTTGTGGCTAGTCTTGTATTTTCACCTTTTCCCAATGGAAGTAAAATACCTCTTCTACAGAGAACGAAGTTACAAAAACCAGCGTGAATGTTAGAATTAACACAGATGTAATGAAATTCAAATCTTTCCATTAAAAGTTCACTTGTGTAACAATGTTAGAGATTTATTCCCTCAGAAGACAAAATGCCTCCAACCGTTAACCTTGTAATAACTGTCTGCTACAAATCAATATTCATTTGTGTACTTTGTTTTTTTCACTGTCTCTATCTAAGGATGCCAGGACCAACGATCTCTATTACCTTGATTTGGATACTTGGGAATGGAATGAAGTGTATGTTACAGTTTCATTTATTTTACATGATTGTGGGTTGCTGAATTAAGAACTATCACTTCCCATTCACTCTTCTCTCGATCTCCTCAGTATATTTGCCAGGAATTTCTTTGGTCCTAAACGTAAATTGCGTTTTGAGCACCGTTTCCAATGTTAGATCGGCAGAGCAGCTCCAAGGAAATTCTAGCGCTTTGATTTCTTGCTGGATTGCAGCTCTAAATACATTGGATATCTTTCAGTTATTTGCCAAGTGACTATTTTTCATTTAGAAATCTTAACAGAAGTGACAACAAGCTTTAGAACCTCAGCCAAGCCTGATTATTCTAAATCTTAGCACCCATGTACAGCTCCTGCCATGGTGTTTCTTGATGCAGCAGAGTACTAGTTGTGATTTTCCTCCAGAGCAGTGGGGCCAGTTGTATGACTGTTATTATCATTGCAATAAGTCAAGCCAACAGCACTGATAAGGATTAAACCTCGAACTTTCCTTAAATGTATGATTTAGCTACTCTACAAACTTGCTGAGCTATCACAGGAGCAACAAAATCATTTTAAATGATTAACATTTTGGTTTAAAGAATATTGTCAAACTATTGTCCATTAAATGTGATGTTTCTTATTTAAAAAAAAATTTTCCTCGCTGCCTGAATAAGCAGATGAGCAGCTCCTCGACCTCTGTTAGTGTTGAACAAAGACTATTTGTTCACAGATGCATAACAATGAACTGCAATAAATGTTTTTTTTCTTTTTAGTAATTTTATCCCTTTGTGAAGCCCCAGTCCATAACAAAGCAGCTCATTTATACCCCGATCTAGTTGTGGAATGTCAGGCATGGCATGCGCCATATATTAAGAATAAAAATAACTTCCGGATTAAAGATGTGTAATTTTGATTAATATGTGGGAAACATAGAGTGGGTCCACCAATATCTGAAAAGAGATAGTACAAGTTAATGTTTCAAACTGAATGCTTTTTATTAACTTTTTGTCTTTATTCAGATGCCAAAGAACCTGCTGTGTATTTTAAGCTTCATTTCAGATTTCTAGTTTTTCTTTTTATCTCTACTAATTTTGTTGTGCCAATCTGAAACAGAAATAGCTTCATAAATCTATGCTTACGTCACCATTGCTGGTCATAAGTATAGTTCCTAATCTTTCTCCATTTATTGACATTAGTGAAACATGTAAGGCAAAATGCTGCACCGGGGGTGCTCATTTCATTGATTCTATCTGTAGTTGAGGTTTGGTGTATGCAGTGTTGTATACAAGAATTGAGTGTTTAGGCCATCCATGAATCAATGCACTTCCATTGGGAACATTGTCTATCACTCAAACCTTTTATTTGCTAGGGTACAATCTCCTGATCAGATCCCCGTTGGCCGTTCTTGGCACTCACTCACTACAATCTCAAATGACCATCTCTTCCTTTTTGGAGGTTTCACGACTGACAAACAACCGTTAAGTATGTTTAACTCTTGTTGCATAAATAATTTACTATTGCAAAGAATTTTTGGAGACTGCAGTTAGAGTTGAGCCTGCCTTTGGGCATTATGGTTAAGGTGGCTTTGAGCTTTCCATTGTGTAACCTCCTCTAGATATTTCCATTTGTGCTTGTGCTGTTATTAACTGTATGCATTTATTTTTTCTGTAAAATTATTTGCCTTAAATATTTTTAAATATACATCTGCATTCAGCTTTTGTGCCCAAATTATTAGTGTAAGATATTGCACTTTATATGGCAAAAGAAATCGTCCGAGTCCTTTCAGGCCACTCAAACCGTCTTTAGCGAAAATGTCACCTTGATGGCAAGAGCTATCGAGGTTTTGTGCCTGCTTTGTGAACTAAACAAATTAGCTCAACATAATTTTTTGTGAATAGATTGGTATGCTTTAGCAATTCACAGCTAATCATATAAGATTTTGTTTTTCAGGTGATGCTTGGATATACAGTGTGAGCAAGAATGAGTGGTTAAAAGTAGAGCACAATTATGCAGATAGACCAAGGTAAAGAGCATAAATAGAAGATTTATTAAATTACAGTTTCCTTTTGAATTTTGCAATCTTGAGATGTTATTTGCACTCTTAACTTTGTGTTAGCTATTTAGTTAATGTTCCAAAATTGTTATTTTTAAGGGTTTTTAAAAAATTATCCTTGTGTATTTATTCTGTTACCATCAGTCTTGATTGTTCTCTAAGGTGAGTGAAGACAGGACAAGTGCCTTGCAAGAAGTTGACAATCACTTGTCAAGCAATGATAGCATACTCTGGGAGAACAGCAGTCTCTCAATGGCTGCAGCTCTTAATTTGCAGATGACATAGAATGGCTGTTTAGTTAATAGTGAGAGGAAAGCTGTAAGCTTCAAAATGATGTAGAAAGGTTGAAGGAGGTAGAAAAGTAGCAGATGGAGTTCAGCTCTGATAAATGTGAGGTAATGCACTTAGGGAGGGCAAACAGTAAAAAGCAATACACAATAAACGGGAATATACTGAGAAGGGAGATGACGTGAGAGATCTTGGCTTGCAAGTGCACAGGTCCCTAAAGGTAGCAGTACTGATAGATAAGGATGTAAAGAAGACACATGGAATGTTCTCCTTCATGGCCGAGATATAGAATACAAAAGTGGGAATAGAATGATGGAACTGTATAAGGCTCTGCTGAGGCCACAACTGGAGCATTTGTGCAGTTCTGGTCGTCACCATTTTTAAAAAATTAACTGGTGCTATTTCAAGGTACTGAGGTAATTCTTTTTTGTTATTTTGCTTGCATATTCATGTAAGAACGCTGTTGCTACTCTAAAAGACTTTGTACAATCTTGTGGGAAAAGATAAGGTGACCCAGTAGTGGTGATTACTGCCTCCTCTCACAGTAAAAGTAAAATTTAACTTATGGGCACCATCCTTTCAAACAACATAGCAGACAATATAACATTTATACTTATGTCATTATTTACCTTTAGGCTTTGGCATTCTGCCTGTACAAATGATGAGGCGGAAGTGATTGTTTTTGGTGGATGTGCCAATAATCTTTTGGCTCATCAACAAGCGGTAGGTTTTTTTTACATTAAACAATGCCCTGAATTTTACTGTTACTTTAGAATGTAATTTGAGGTGTAAATTTAGTAAAGGTCAAACATTATACAGCAGCCGTGGAGCACATCAGAGGCTGAGGATTCCATAGAAACCATAGAACCATAGAAAATTACAGCTCACACAGGCCTTTTGGCCCATCGTTTCTGTGCCAAACCATTTTTTTTTGTCTAGTCCCACTGACCTGCACTTGGACCATATCCCTCCACACCCCTCTCATCCATGAACAAGTCCAAGTTTTTCTTAAATGTTAAAAGTGACCCCACATTTACCACTTTATCTGGCAGCTTATTCCACACTCCCACCACTCTTTGCATGAAGAAGCCCCCACCTAATATTCCCTTTAAAGTTTTCTCCTTTCACCCTTAACCCATGCCCTCTGGCTTTTTTCTCCCCTAGCCTCAGTGGAAAAAGCCTGCTTGCATTCACTCTATCTATACCCATCAAAATCTTATACACCTCTATCAAATCTCCCCTCATTCTTCTACGCTCCAGGGAATAAAGTCCTAACCTATTCAATCTCTCCCTGTAACTCAGCTTCTCAAGTCCCGGCAACATCCTCGTGAACCTTCTCTGCACTCTTTCAACCTTATTCACATCCTTCCTGTATCTAGGTGACCAAAACTGTACACAATACTCTAAATTCGGCCTCACCAATGCCTGATACAACCTTACCATAACACCAACTTTTATATTCGATACTCCAATTTATAAAGGCCAATGTACCAAAAGCACTCTTTACGACCCTATCCATCTGTGATGTCACTTTTAGGGAATTCTGTACCTGTATTCCCAGATTCCTCTGTTCAACTGCACTCTTCAGAGTCCTACCATTTACTCTATATGTTCTACTTTGGTTTGTCCTTCCAAAGTGCAATACCTCACACTTGTCTGCATTAAATTCCATTTGCCATTTTTCAGCCCATTTTTCTAGTTGGTCCAAATCCCTCTGCAAGCTTTGAAAACCTTCCTCGCTGTCCACTACACCTCCAATCTTTGTATCATTGGCAAATTTGCTGATCCAATTTACCACATTATCATCCAGATTATTGATATAGATGAAAAACAACAATGGACCCAACACCGATCCCTGTGGCACGCCACTAGTCACAGGCCTCCACTCAGAGAAGCAATCCTCCACAATCACTCTCTGGCTTCTTCCTTTGAGCCAGTGTCTAATCCAATTTACTATCTCCCCATGTGACTTAACCTTCCTAACTAACCTCTCATGAGGGACCTTGTCAAAGGCCTTGCTGAAATCCAGGTAGACAACATCCACCGCCTTCCTTTCATCCACTTTCCTGGTAACCTCCTTAAAACTCTAATAGATTGGTCAAACGTGACCTACCACGCACAAAGCCATGTTGACTCTCCCTAATAAGTCCCTGTCTATCCAAATATTTGTAGATCCTATCTCTTATCACACCTTCCAATAACTTGCCCACTACCAACATCAAACTTACTGGCCTATAATTTCCCGGATTTCTTTTGGAACCTTTTTTAAACAACGGAACAACATGAGCCACCCTCCAATCATTCAGCACCTCCCCCGTGCATACTGACATTTTAAATATGTCTGCCAGGGCCCCTGCAAGTTCAACACTAGTCTCCCTCAAGGTCCGTGGGAATACCCTGTCTGGTCCTGGGGATTTATCCACTCTGATTTGCCTCAAGACAGCCAGTACCTCCTCCCCTTTAATCTGTAAAGGTTCCATGACCTCACTACCTGTTTGCCGTATTTCCGTAGACTCCAGGCCCGTTTCCTCAGTAAATACGGATGCAAAAAAACCCATTTAGTATCTCCCCCATCTCTTTTGGTTCCATACACAGTCTACCACTCTGGACTTCAAGAGGACCAGTTTTATCCCTCACTATCCTTTTGCTCCTTACATACCTATAGAAGCTCTTTGGATTTTCCTTCACTCTGTCTGCTAATGCAATCTCATGTCTTCTTTTAGCCCTCCTGATTTCCCTCTTAAGTAGCTTTTTGCACTTTTTATACTCCTCGAGCATCTGATCTGTTCCTTGCTGCCTATACATTTCATACAACTCTCTCTTCCTCTTAATCAGTATTACAATCTCCCTTGAGAACCAAGGGTCCTTATTCCTATTTACTTTGCCTTAAGTCCTGACAGAAACTCTGCACTCTCAAAATTTCTCCTTTGAAGGCCTCCCACTTTCCATTTACATCCTTACAAAGAACAGCCTGTGCCAATCCACATTTCCCAGATCCCTTCTCATTTCATCAAATTTGGCCTTTTTCCAATTCAGAACTTCCACCCGAGGACCAGATCTATCCTTATCCATGTTAACCTCATCCAGGTTGAAACTAATGGCATTATGATCACTGGATCCAGTGTTCCCTCACGCTCACATCCATCACCTGCCCTAACTCATTTCCCAATAGGAGATCCAAAATCGCATCCTGTCTAGTTGGCACCTCTATAGACTGATGTAGAAAATTCTCCCGAGCACATTTTACAAACTCTATCCCGTCTAAACCTTTAACGTTATGCGAGTCCCAATCTATATGTGGAAAATTAAATCCCCTACTATCACAACTTTGTTTCTTGCAGTTGTCAGCTACCTCTCTGCTGATTTGCTCCTCCAATTCTCACTGACTATTGGGTGGTCTATAATATAATCCCATTAATGTAGTCATACCTTTCCTTGTTTCTGAGCTCCACCCATAGGGCCTCTGTAGACAAGCTCCTTAATCTATCCTGCATGAGTACTGCTGTAATATTTTCCCTGACCAACAGTGTCACCCCCCCCTACCTTTTATCCCTCTGCCTCTATCACACCTGAAACATTGGAACCCTTGAACACTGAGCTGCCTGTCCTGCCCCTCCCGTAGCCAAGTTTCACTAATGGTATAATGTCATATTTCCACGTGTCAATCCATGCCTTCAGCTCATCTGCCTTCCCCACAATACTCCTGGCATTGAAATAGACACACGTCAAAAGATTATTTCCACCACACTCAACCCTTCCATTTGTGATTTTGCTTGAACTAACCTGTCTTTTTATTCCTGCTCTACAATCTGCTCTGGCACTCTGGTTCCCATCCCCCTGAAAATCTAGTTTAAATGCTCCCCAATAACACTAGCAAACCTTCCTGAAAGTATATTGGCCCCCTTGTAGTTTAGGTGTAACCCATCTCTCTCGTATAGGTCCCACCTGCCCCAGAAGAGGTCCCAATGACCCAAGAATCAGAAACCCTGCCCCCTACACTAGTTCCTCAGCCACATGTTCATCCGCCCAAGCATCCTACTCTTACCCTCACTGGCAGGTGGTACAGGTAGCAATCCTGAGATTACTACCCTCGGGGTCCGGACCTCCTCACTCTCCCTACCTACGTCTTTGGTACCGATGTGTACCACAACATCTGGCTGATCACCTTCCTACTTTAGAATGCTATCGGAGGATAAAAAGTCAAAACTTAACACCAAACTTCAAATGTTTGAGTTTCAAGAAATATCAAGTATACTAAAGAAAACTAGAACATTCTGTCAGCGATATTTTCAGAATAACTACAGTCTTCTGAATGAGGATTTCAAAA
Source organism: Carcharhinus amblyrhynchos (assembly GCF_965287045.1). Taxonomy (NCBI): domain Eukaryota; kingdom Metazoa; phylum Chordata; class Chondrichthyes; order Carcharhiniformes; family Carcharhinidae; genus Carcharhinus; species Carcharhinus amblyrhynchos. The sequence continues at coordinate 28,087,480 of NC_137337.1, forward strand.
GTGCATTATGAATGTCACCGAGTACATTACTGCAAGTAGTATAGCAGCCATTTTCTTTAGCACCATTGTGTTCTTTTGTATTAACATAATGCTTGCATTTATTTCCAATCCAAAGTATAGAATTCATATGTAAATATTCTGGTGATGCTGACTGATAATATCCAAATATACTGTTTACACTGGATAAGGGTTAGCTCAATTCTGCCAGCTCTTTGTGAGGCTGTGTGTGTTAGCTGGCTTGATTATAAGTGACCATTTGATCTGCAGAATATTTTTTGAACAGGGCAAGCTAAATGGTAATGGAGGAGCTGATTTACTATAACATTTCAGAACGTGAATGGAAAATAATTCAGAAATGAGAGAATGCTGTATATGTTTTTAAAAATCTGTATTAGTCAGATCGCTTCAGTGTTTTCAACAATTATTTGGTTTCTTCTAAAAAATTAATTATATGGACAGAGTGTTTTATAGCAAATCATCTTCTCCAGATTTGTTTGGAAATTTCCTCAGCATAAATTATATTAGGACTGATTAGTAATGTAATGCCGTCAGCCAGTTAATGTAATTTTAAAACATTTCAAAACTCTTTTATACACCTAAATTGCTGGGTTTTTTTCCTGCAGGCACATAGTAATGACATTCTTATTTTCTCTGTACAACCGAAGTCCCTTGTCAGGTAAGGGCATGGTTTTGCCAAGGTAAACACCTGCCAGTTTTGCTCATTCATAATGAATTAAAATACGTTTTTTCTTCTTGACATGAATAAGCTGTATCAATACTGTATTAAGTGGGTTTGACAGTCTGAATCCTATATTTGTGGAGCTGAATCCAAAATATCAAATTGCATAATTCAGCAATAATTAGCAGCCTAACTTAAATGAGGTGCACAGGCACTCATCCCTCTCACACACTCATCTGTCTTGAAGGCCCAACACAGCCCCATAAGTCTTGCTATCCTGCCCCTCACAGGCCCCACTCTCCTTTCCTGATGTCCTCACATCCTTGAACTTAAGGGAACAGGACTGCTAGACAAGGTAGTTACAAAGGTGTATGTGATGCTTTTCTTAAAACCTGACGCACAAAAGAGTAGGGAGCTATGCTGGCTCTGTATAAAACACTAGTTAGGCCACAGCAAGAGTAATGAGTAAAGTCTTGATCATTGCATCACAAGAATGTGATATAGTTGCAATAGAGAAGGCATAAAGGAGATTTACCAGGATATTGCTCAGAGTGGAGAATTTTAGCATCAAGAGAAAGTTGGATAGGCTACTATTTTCTTGGAACAGAGATTTAACTAACGTGTATAAAAGTAAGGGATCCAGAATGGATACATGAATAGGGAGGGATTAGAGGAATACAGACCGAATGAGGGCAGAAGATTTTTTTTAAGTTAGGGCATCATGATCGGCACAAGCTTGGAGGGCCGAAGGGCCTGTTCCTGTGCTGTACTTTGTTCTCTTCTTTGCTTTTTGGATAGAAAGGACCTTTTCCCTTAGAGAGGTTATTAACAGGAGCACACATTTAGAGTAATTGATAGAGGGAGTTAATTTTTTTATTTTTGCTCAGAGGGTGCTAGATGCCAGGAGCTCACCCCCTGAAAAGGTGGTAGAGGCAAAAACTCTTAAATTTAAGAGGTACTTGAATATGTATTTCATTGATGAAATTAACAAGGCATCAGACCAACAGCTAGAAAATGGCATTAGGCTAGCTTTTTGTGGCTGGTACTGACATGATGGGTTAAATGGCCTCTTTCTGTGGTGTAAATTTCTTTGATTCTATAATTAATCTGCCTATCTTATTTTCTTCAGTAATCTGTGGTCATGTACTTCAAGGTCTATTCCTCTACACATCTTGCTTTCTTACTATTCATTATGCATTTTTATATACAGAAGATTCAGTAGTATGTGAAATATATTTTCATCATCCTCTGACTGTTAATCCCAGTGTCGTGTTGTGAACAATTTGCAGTAAAGGCAGAAAGTATCCCATCAGAAAACAATGTAAATGGATGATCCCAAATTTAATCTAATTTTCCTTTTCCGTCAGGAAAAGGAAGGGAATTGTCTGCAGATTATTTCTCTACCCATTGTATTTCAGGGCAAGAAACACTCAGGGATGCTTAAAATGTACAAGCCAACGGCTGAAATTGTTCAGAGATTCTTTTGTAGCTGCAGTTTACAAGAGAGCCACAGGGTGGTACACTATTCTGGGTTAGATCACTGATACCTGCTTTTAAGGGAAGGAACAAAATGGTCCACAAACTCCTGATTGAGAATTGCATCGTAGGGTCATTTGAGCACTTGAAGAAATGGCTACATAAACCGGGTTATATATTCTATCACTTACTGAACGTGTATATAAACAAATATCTGCTCCCACCTGGGGTACATTTGTAAAATCCATATCTTGCTGTAGCATTGAGAGATTCAGAGAACACTTAGGGAAGTGCTCCCCACCTCACCCAAACAGCATTCTCTTCAATAATGTTAAAGGAAATGTTAGGTAGTGTCCTTTTGTACGATATATTAAAATTTAATCATAGAATCCTACAGTGCAGAAAGAGATTATTCAATCCATCGAGTCTGCATTGACCACAATCTCATCCAGGCCCTATCCCCATGCATAAACCCCCTGACACTAAGGGACAATTTAGCATGGCCAATCCACCTAACTAGTAAATTAGTTAAAGCAGTTAAAAGGATTAATTCGCTATCCCACTCTTCCAAAGTAGCATGAGTGCTAATTAAGTTGTTGAATTGTTTATGCTCTGAATGTGAATTTAAAGAAACAAACCATCTTCTACTTAAATGATTTGCTATACTATAAAAGTGTGCCGAATTTTGTTTTTTGTATTTTTTTCAGACTTTGCCTAGAGGCAGTGATCCACTATAAAGAAATGTTGGCCAATATTTGGGACTGTCTTCCAAAGCATCTGCTTCTTAGCATTAATCAACGCGCCGGGAGCAGTAACACATCTGGATCATAAAATCTGCCAGAGCAATTCCAGCTTCAGTCATTGTGTGATTTAGCTATTCTTTGTTCTAGCAGTTGGGAATATTTGAGGGGCAGAGAAGCATGATTTTTGATTTCTATTGGTACCTGCATTTTTGCAGGCAAGTTAATATTTTGTTAAGTCTATTTTTCTTTTGAACATTAAGTTAATAAGTTTGTATGTATGGGATTCGTAGATTGTTTTGAATAAATGATGCAAAAAGAAAAAATGGTTTACTCTGTGAAGTGTCCTCTCAGCTGTGGAGTGCCAAATGGTTCAGTACTGGAACCTCAACTATTTATAATCTATATCAATGACTTGAATAAAGGGAGCAAATGCTATTGACACCAAGATAGGGAGGAAATTAAATTGTGAGGAAGATATAGTCTACAAAGAGACTTAAATAGGTTCAAGGAGTGGACAAAAAAAATGGGAATATAAAGTGGGAAAATGTGAACTTGTCCATTTTAGTAGAAAGCATAGAAAAGCAGTATGTTATTTAAATGGAGAAAGATTACAAAACGCTCATTAGAGGAGGATCTGGGTATCCTGATACATGAATCACAAAAAGTTAGTCTTCAGGTACAGCAAGTGATTAGGAAGGCAAATAGAATTGTGTCTGTACTCTATTCCCCTTGTAATAAAATAAGGAAGTATTGCTACAACTGCACGGAACATTGCTGAGACTGCAACTAGTGTGTACAATTTTTGTCTCCTTAATTGAGAAAGGATATAATTGCTTTAGAAGCACTTTGGAAAAGGTTCATATGACTGAAGGGGGTTATATGATAAATAAATGTTGAAGAATGTGGGACTGCATCCATTGGAGTTTAAAAAAATGAAAAGTGACCTTATTGAAACATGGTCCTGAGGGGACTTGACTCTTGAGTGGGTGGAGAGGATGTTTCTGTCAATGAAAGCAACTAGAATTAGGGGACACTTCAAAAATGAGTGTCTACTGAGATTGAGAAAATTATTTCTGAAGATTATTGGTCTGTAAAATTCTGTTGCCCAGGGAGCATTGCAGTGAGTTATTGAATATTTTTAAGGCTGGTTCTTGATTGATAAAAGAGTCAAAAGATCTAGGGGGTAAATAGGAGAGTGGAGTTGATGTCACATTTAGATCAGCCATGATCTTATCAAGTGGCAATGCAGGATTGAGGGGCCAAATGGCCTCCTGCTAATTTGTAAGTTTGAATACAAAGCAATTCATATTGAACCCAGCCAGCTGATGTGGTTTATTTCCCATTCATTCAGTTCTTATGCCAAATAAATTAAGTGCACCTTCAAAACAGAAGGGAATGGAATCTCAGGAAATCTTTCATGGTTTATATCATTTCAGGATCTATACATATACAAAGAACAGCACAGCACAGGAAACAGGCCCTTCAGCCCTCCAAGCCTGTACCGCTCATTGGTCCAACTAGACCATTCATTTGTATCCCTCCATTCCCAGTCTGCTCATGTGACTATCCAGGTAAGTCTTAAACAATCCCAGCGTGTCTGCCCCAACCACCCTCTAAAAAAAGTTCCTTTGATATGAGTTAAACTTCACCCCTCTCACCTTGAGCCTGTGATCCCTGGTGATCGTCACCTCCAACCTGGGAAAAAGCTTCCCACTGTCCATCCTATCTATACCCTTCATAATTTTGTACACCTCTATTAGGTCTCTCTGCATTCGCTGTCTTTCCGGGGAGAACAACCCCAGTTTACCCAATCTCCTCATACCTAAGACCCTCCATACCAGGCAACACCCTGGTAAACCTCCTTTGCACTCTCTAAAGCCTCCACGTACTTCAAATGTGGCCTAACCAACGTTCTATACAGCTGCAACATCAAACTCCAGTTTTAATACTCTATACCCCATCCTATAAAGGCAAGTATACCACATACCTTCTTCACCATCTTCTCCACCTGTGCTGTCACCTTCAAGGATCTGTGGGCTTGCACACCAAGGTCCCTCTGTGTTTCTATACTCTTGATGGTTCTGCCATTTATTGTACAACTCCACCCACCCACTACATTAGTTCTACCAAAATGCATCATTTTGCATTTATCTGGATTAAATTCCATCTGCCATTTTTCTGCCCAATTTTCCAGCCTATATATATATATATCTTGCTGTATTGTCTGACAATGTTCATTGCTATTAGCAAATCCAGCCATCTTCATGTCATCTACAAACTTACTGATCACATCAGTTACACCTTCTAAGTCACTTATATATATCACAAATAGCAGCGGTCCCAGTACAGAGCCTGGCACATCCACATCATGAACACCACTGGTTACAGACCTCCAGCCAGAAAAAGACCCTTTGACTGATACCCTCTGTCTCCTGTGGCCAAGCCAGTTCTCTACCCATCTAGCTACCTCTCATTGTAGCCTATCAGCCTTAACCTTTTTCACCAACCTGCCATAAGGGACTTCGTCAAATGCCTTACTGAAATCCATACAGATGACATCCACGGCCCTTCCTTCGTCAACCGTTTTTGTCACCTCCTCAAAAAACTCCTCCAAATTTGCACTACACAAATGCCAGGTAAAGACCATATCCAACAAGTCTAACATTATTGGTTTGCAAAAAGATAAATCGAGGTCCTACAGTCAGAAATGGGAATTTATAATGGGAAACAAAGAAATGGCTGACCAATTAAATACTTTAGTTCTGCCTTCAGAAAGGACAAATAACACATCACAAATGTTGGGGAATACAGGGAGGGAGGAATTGAGGAAATCAGTATTAATAGAGAAATGGTGTTGGGGAAATTAATGGGATTGAAGACCAATAAATCCCCAGGGGCTGATGTTCTACATCCTAAAGTACTTGAAGAAGTGGCTCTAGAAGTAGTAGATGCATTGGTGGTCACCTTCTAAGATACTATAGACTCTAGAACAGTTCCTACAGACTGGGGGGGTAGCTAATGTAACCCTGCTATTTAAAAAAGATAGAGAAAATAGGGAATTATAGACCAATAAGCCATATGTTAGTAGTGGGGGAAATGCTGAGAGTCCATTATAAACAATGTCCATTATAAAACAATTTAATGACAAAGCACTTGGAAAACAGTGGCAGAATTAGACAGATTTGCATGGATTTGTGAAAGGAAAATTATGCTTGATAAATCGAATGGAATTCTTTGAAGATGTAATTGGTAGAGTTGATGAGGTGCCAATGGATGTGGCTGACTTGGACTTTCAGAAGGTTTTTGATGAGATCCCACAGAACTTAGTGTGTAAAGTTAAAGCACATGAAGTTGAGAGTGGGTAGAAAACTGGTTGGCAGACAGGAAACAAAAGAGAAGGAATAAACAGGTATTATTTCCAGGTGGTGAGCAGTGAATAGTAGGGTACCACCATATCTCCTTCAAGGAATGAAAGTCAACACTGAATCCCTCAACTCCCTGGATGACAAAAGAGGAAATGTGAAACAGAAAAAGGGAGTACGTGTCAGGTTGATAATATAACAGACCCAGACTTAAAAATTTAGAAGGGCAGTGAAACCTGACAGAGCTTGAGAAGAAACTGGCAATTAATATCAAGGGGAATCTGAAAGTCTATATGCCTATAAATAGTAAAGGGTAATAGGAGGTGCAGTTCTGATGAGGGACCAAAAATGGATCTGTGCTTCAAGGCAGAGGGCAAAACTGAGGTATTAAATGACGGACAGTATTTTCTCCCTTGATAAAGACAGGTGCAACATAGTATTAAATTGAGCTACTCAATGGACTGAAAAATTGAGAAAGTCTAGTTTTACCAGTCACATCCACATCTTATGAACAATTTTTTTTTACCTTTTATCCCAGTTTTTGCACTTTTGGTATTTTGCAACTATCATCAACCCACTGACAAAGTGCTTTGGAGTTTGTTTTGAAAACCATTCCTGCTTGCGGTTCTGGCAGCCCTATTCTGTGCTCAGTGCTGCTGATTTGTCAAGGTGTCCATTTAAAATAAGTCAGCATCAGGTAACATCCATGGCCAGTTATATAAGTAATGATTGATTCTTGTGTGCTTTCAGTCAGCTTGGCCTTAGTTTCTTACTGTTTTGAGTAACAAAGAACAACACAGCACAGGAAACAGGCCCTTCGACCCTACAAGCCCACGCTGCCCATTTTAACACAGTGCCTCATTCCAATCCATTTGAGCATTTTGCCAAACATTGGTATGCAATGGGGTACTATGACCTATCACATTTTTACATCCAGATGAAATGTCATTAAACAGTTTTGACTGTGTTGTCACTGACATACAAAGGCTGTAATTTAAATAGTTTGATAAACACTTTTAATTTGGCAACAGCTTTACAATTACAGCAGATTGTGGTAGATCACATTCTTCGTTGATATGTACTGTAAGTGACAATGCCAAATGTCAGTTTGGCACAGACTATATAATTGGTGCTGGATTTTTGTGCATGTATTTCAAACAGCAGTATTTTCACACACTACATTAGTTGCAATTTGACATTGGTGGCATTAAAGTAAATATTCCCTGATGTTTATATCTGCCCAAAATATGATAGCCCATATGATTACTAAACAAACATCATTCACATTCTAAACTCATTTCCTGGGAAAGGTTCATGGACAGTACGGTGGCACAATGGTTAGCATTGCTGCCTCAACACCAGGGCTGCAGAGCCTGGGTGACCGTGTGAAGTCTATGTTCTCCCAATGTGTGTGGGTTTCCTCTGTGTGCTCCAGTTTCCTTCCACTGTTCAAAAATATGCAATGGGGGATTAACAGGACAAGTATGTGGAGTTAAAGGGAATAGGGTCTGGATAAGATGCTCTGTCAGAGAGTCAGTGCAGACTCGATGGACTAAATGGCCTCCTTCTGCACTGTAGAGATTCTATGAAATTATTGCAAGATGTCTAGTAACTATATCAGTATGTGTACTACTGTGGAGAAAAGGGATAATGAAGGGAGTAGGATAAACTAAGTATTCAAAAGGGAATCTTCATCATGCACCTTTATCATCATTACTGTTCAATTTCAGCTTTAAATACAGGAATGATTTGTCAATTTTATAGCTTTTGCTGATGCAAAGGATAGGTGCACAATCTCATTTCTGCTCCAATTAATAGTCATAGAACAGATAAGGAAGGTTATGTTCACTATGTAGAGTCACTGGGGAAGGAGGCAGTTGTGAAACAAATAAATTGTTCTGTGAAGAGCTGGGACAGATAAACAAGGGTGTACATGAACAACATAACTTTCCACTTCATCAACAATTGAAACATAGAACAGATGCTTAATGTTATGAAATTTGAATGGGTATTCCTAACACTACTTTCTAAGGATGCCAGAATTACTGATCACAACTATTTTTCAGCTTAAGTCCTTCAAGTTTCATCTTCTGTTTTACATCAAGAAAGGAACCTGGATCACAGAATGTATTTAAAAAAAAAAGAGAAAGGATCAGGATCGATGCTGCATAATGTATGTTCTTTAAAATCTGTTCTATTTAAAAACAAACTGAGAAACATGATTATCCCACAGCTTGGAATCCTCAAATTAATACTTTGCCTTTCACTGAAAGTGATAACATGTAGAAAGTTGCATGGGATGGCAATAATGTATGGCTACCCAACCAACTTGATTCTTTTGAGTGCCACTGACTTCTGAAGGACAAGTTTGCTAATGAGTGATCCATCCATTCTTAAAAGGATTTCAAAAATCAATGAAGTCAATTGACAGAAAAGAGCAAGGCAGACCTTTCAAAAAGTTGCATTTTTTTTAACCTGGCCTGTCTGCAATGTTAGAAGAGGAGGTTGGAAACAGTTTGCTGCATACTCAAACTAAATATGAGGCAGCCAAGAACAGTTTTGAGAACGGTGCTTTACTTTTGCTGTCCTCAATATATGCGCACGTCTGTATATATCTCGGTCACCCTTTACCAACATTTGTTATTCCTGATATGTCAAAGTTGATAAAAGCTACTGATAATCATCAATAAGGGGATATTGGACATGTTTTGAAATGAATTACCTACAATTAATGAAAGCCTCAGTTTTGATATTAATTTGAAAATTATTTTTTATACATTAATAGAAATTAATGCAATAATGCTCACCTTTTCTAAGATTTTTTACCAGTAATTTGGTAAGTTGGACATCAAAATGTTTCGGTGGCAACAAAGTGGTCTTTCCGAACCAGGCATTAAAATATATATATTTTGGTGGACACAGTTAATTAGTCGGGCATATTGTGTCTGTGAATGTTCAACAGTCTCTTTTATTTCTAAGCTTTGATCAGCACCAAACCAAAAACAGAGACACATGTTTATCACTTATTCGGGTTGTTTAAATCATTCTTAATAAGCAGTTCTGAAGGATTTTCACCATTAGACGTGCTACACCTTGATGGACAGTCCTTGAAGATATTTGACCAACGTAAATCCTGTGTAATTATTTCCGTTTCTTGGCTAATAAATTAGGCGCTGAAACCTTCACCCTGCCAGGTATGTTTCTTGACAAGTCAGTATCCTAAAGAAGATAGAAAAAAATGCATTAAGTATCACATAAAACTCAACTTTCCAAAATTTTTGATGGATTCTGTGGTGATCAGAACATATCCTCATACATGATCCTGAAATTAAGACTAGAATATTTTGGGGCTGTAGCTTTAAATTTCGGGTAAATGAAGGAAGTCATGTGACCTTGAGTCTACCAGGTTTGATTGTTAGAGATCAATGGTAGATTCACTGTTTTACTGTGAAAGTGGTCCAAGTTATTTATGCTTGGAGACAATGGTCAAAATCCCAAAATATAGCATAAGTAGATATCGAGTCTCCCAAAGTCCCAGAAAAGTGTTTTAGGTAACTAACATATCTGATAGTTCAAACTGATGTGGTTTGAACTATCCATTTATTTCTACAATAAAAGGAAGTTGGGATCATGGATACCTAATTAGTTTTACGTCTAAATAGAAATATTGATTTCTTGCCCCACTGACATGGGGAAGAATATAGAGCAAGCCATTAGATCAGGTTACAGGCCTCCCTATAAATCAATGAGCATTATAGCAGTTTTGTCCTGTGGGGTCAGCACAGAGAAAAAGGCTACTTTGCAAACCTCCATGACCAGATGCAGGAGATTTAGAGATCCTGCATCTTCCTGCATCCTGCAACCTTCCATGGATTTTGGGAGACTTGTTCTGGCATGACCAGGAGGAAGAAGAATCACTGGAACAGTCTTCACTGCTGGCTATAGACTTAAGAAACTCTCCGAAAACTGAATGAAGTGCCTGGAGACAACTGTTCAAAGTCATTACTTGGCAAAATGGGAATGTGAGAACTCATTGGAAGTTGGGATCCACAATTGTGGGTTGTTTGCTAAAAGAACTGTAATTCTGTAGAGAGTACGATGAAGGGTAATAAACATACAAGGGGAATTCACTAAGTTGCTGACTAAAGGAAAACCATGTTTAGTCAATGTTTTTAGTCATATGTTACAGTAAAAGTTTTAAAATGTGAAATCTTATTGGGTCATACTGATTTCAAATTTCCATTTACCAGTCTCTATAGCGATCGTAACACAAAAGAAACACATACAGCTATGGACTTAACAGATAAACACTTTAGTATAGTAGTTAAAATATACAGTTTTTCAAGATAACTGAAAATCTATATTTTTCAGTAAACAATGAAATAATGAATACTGAAATGAAATATTTCATCAAGTATTAAAACAAAAATAGAACGAGATAGGACATGCAATAGGCCATTTGGTCCATCGAGTGTGCTCTGCCAGTCAATATGATCATGGCTGATGATCACCTGCTTTTTGTATCCCTCAATTCCCTGAAACATCAAATATCTGTCTATCTCAACCTTAAATATATTAAATGATGGATTATTTACAAACATTTGGAGCACAGAATTCCAAAGATTCATGACCCTTGAGTCAAGAAATTTCTCCTTCTTTTCAATTGTCCCCTTATCTTAAGGCTGTGTATCCTGCACCTCATGTTTTAGATTTGCTAGCCAGCAGGAGCAATCTTTCAGCATTTTGTGTGTTTCAATGAGATCATCTTTAATTCCGGAAAATATAGGCCCAATTTACACATCCTCTCATCATAGGCCAACCCTCTTATTCCAGGAATTAATGTTGTGAACCTTCACTGTGCTGCCTCCAATATCCTTAAAAATGGAGACCAAAACTCTCTCAGTATTTCAGGTATATTCTAACCATAGCCCTGTACAATTACAGTAAGACTTTTTAATTCTTCTATTCCAACCCTTCTGCAATAAAGGCCAATGTGACATTTTCCTTCCTAATTATCTGTATGCTAAATTTGTGTTCCTTGTACAAGCATTACCAAGTCTCTCAACACATCTAAGTAGTCATTAACAAAGTAGTATGAGCTTTTGGCATTATCCTACACCAAATTACTGCAATGATCTATAGGCAAGTGCTCACCATATATTCAAAGTTAATTTAATATACATTTCCTTAAAATAACACATTATCCTGCACATTTTTTATGTTAAACATGCAGACCATATTAATTTTATAGATACCTAATGATCTGTAATTTGAGTGATGTAACATGAATCTTCAGGTCAGTGACAATGCTGTATGTATTGCTGCTGCCTGCAATTTTTTCCCCCTCCCCATCAAAAAAGGCTTAGACCAGGTTTAATCTGTCTAAATTTCCTTCATTAATATCAACATAAGTCGCACTGATCTGTTTCCGAGTCTCTCACTCTAGCTCAGAGTTAGAGACAATCCTACAGGATCCCGAGCAGCAGGGAATTGCTCATCTGAAGTTTAAAACTTCCCAGGCAATTCCCACATAGGTCCACATGTCAAGACTGCCACAGGATCCTGATGTGAATATTCCATCATATGTATGGTCTCCAATAATCAGGAGACTGAATAATTTGGGCCACTGTACTTATCTAAAAACTGCCTCAACAACCACATTAATAACTTTCTCCCATATAATGTTCATGAATTGTTATGAAGGAGAAAAAATAGACATTTTACATATAATTGTAGTGATCTAGAAACTGTGGCTCAAAAGATATGTTATACTTATAAATATATACTTCCTACAAAATTCTTTTGTTTGATACCACATTTGAAAAGGATAACATTCTACTGTGCAAAAATAAAATATATTTACCTTCACACTACGTAATAAATCTTTCTCCCGCTGCATAGCTTCTTTAGAATGCATGAAGTTGTGTAAGGCTGTTTTAGCCGCTAAAAGGCAAAAAACAAAAACCATTTCACAAGGACAATTTGAAATAAAATTGTGAAGAAGATAGTGGGTCAAAGATTTTACATACCCTTTCCTTTCTTCTGTGTGCCCGGAGTGAGTTTCACCTTGTACCTAAAATAAAACATTACATATAAGTGGTTTGATTCATTTGTGTGTCAAATATATTTGTTTCTGTTCGGTAACATAGTATTTGCACTACAGCAAAAAAATTTATAAGACAAGACACAGCTGTACTAAAATAGCAAAAAATGCAATGATTGCAATCATATGTGAAAATACCTACTTTGATTCACACCACTGATTAATGGCACTGGAGACTGTAAAGAATATGGGCCCAACAACATTGTGGCAATAGCACTGAAGGCTTGTGCTCCAAAACTAACCGTACATCTAGCCAAGATGTTCCAGGACATCTACCACACTGACAAGTATTTAGCAATGTGAAAAATTACTACTCTAAACTACTCTATCACGAATGACTGTATGGGGATTAATGTTGGCCAAGTCGTCAGAAGACTCCCCACTGTTTGGAAAAAGCCCTTTAATAAAAGTGTCATCTTAATGAAGACGCATCCTACAATACTGGGATATCTCAGTAATATACCGAATTAGAACATAGAACATTACAGCGCAGAACAGGCCCTTCGGCCCACGATGTTGCGCCGACCAATTAAAAAGCAAATGACTCTCTAACCTAAACCAATCCCTTTCCATCCATAAACCTATCCACGGATCTCTTAAACACCCCCAAACTAGGCGCATTTACAACTGCAGCAGGCAGGGCATGCCAATCCCTCACCACCCTCTGGGTAAAGAACCTACCTCTGACATCCGTCCTATAACTACCACCCCTTAATTTAAAACAATGCCCCCTCGTGCTTTCTCCATCCGAGGAAAAAGGCTATCACTGTCCACCCTATCTAAACCTCTAATCATCTTATATGTTTCAATAAGGTCCCCTCTTAGCCGCCTTCTTTCTAACGAAAACAACCTCAAATCCCTCAGTCTCTCCTCATAGGACCTTCCCTCCATACCAGGCAACATCCTGGTAAACCTCCTCTGCACCCTCTCCAATGCCTCCACATCCTTCCTATGATGTGGGGACCAGAACTGCACACAATACTCCAAGTGCGGCCGCACCAGAGTTTTGTACAGTTGCAACATGATGCTGCGGCTCCTAAACTCAATCCCCCTACCAATAAACGCCAAGACACCGTATGCCTTCCTAACAACCTTATCTACTTGATTCCCAACTTTCAGGGATCTATGTACACATACATCTAGATCCCTCTGCTCATCAACACTACTAAGAGTCCTACCGTTAGCCCTATACTCTACACATCTGTTATTCCTGCCAAAGTGAATTACCTCACACTTTTCCGCATTGAACTCCATCCGCCACCTCTCGGCCCAGCTCTGCAACTTGTCCAAGTCTCTCTGTAAACTATGACACTCCTCCTCACTATCTACCACACCTCCGACTTTGGTGTCATCAGCAAATTTACTAATCCACCCAACTATACCCTCATCCAGATCATTTATAAAAATTACAAACAGCAGTGGCCCCAAAACAGATCCCTGAGGCACACCACTTGTAACTGAACTCCATGACGAATACTTACCATCAACCACCACCCTCTGTCTCCTATCTGCTAGCCAATTCCTGATCCAATTAACTAAATCACCCTCAATCCCATACATCTGCAATTTCTGCAGAAGCCTTCCATGGTGAACCTTATCAAACGCCTTACTAAAGTCCATATATACCACGTCAACTGCCCTACCCCCATCCACCTCTTTGGTCACTTTCTCAAAAAACTCAATAAGGTTAGTAAGGCACGACCTACCCTTCACAAAACCATGCTGACTATCTCCAATCAATTCATTACTCTCTAAATAACTATAAATCCTATCCCTAATAATTTTTTCTAAAACCTTGCCCACAACAGAAGTCAGACTCACCGGTCTATAATTCCCGGGGAAGTCTCTGTTCCCCTTCTTAAACAATGGGACAACATTCGCTATCCTCCAATCCTCTGGCACTATACCTGTGACCAACGACAACCTGAAGATCAGAGCCAGAGGCTCTGCAATCGCCTCTCTTGCCTCCCAGAGAATCCTAGGGTAAATCCCATCCGGCCCAGGGGACTTATCTATTTTCAAATCCTCAAGAATATCTAGCACATCCTCCTTATCAACTGCAATACTATCCAGTTTACAACCCTGTAACCCAGTGTTCTCCACAGCTACATTTATGTCTCCCTGCGTGAATACCGAAGAGAAATATTGGTTCAATGCCTCTCCAATCTCTTCCGGTTCCACACATAACTTCCCACTGCTGTCTCTAACTGGCCCTAACCAATCTTCTGTTCTTAACATATCTATAGAATGCCTTAGGATTCTCCTTAATCCTATCAGCCAAAGTCTTCCCATGTCCTCTTTTAGCCCTTCTTAACTCACTCTTTAACTCCCTCCTAGCCAATCTAAAGCTTTCCAGTGCACTACCTGAGCCCTCAAGTCTCATCCTGACATAAGCCTCCTTTTTCCTTTTAACCAGCGAATCAACTTTTTTAGTGCACCACGGTTTCCTAGCTCGACCATTTCCTCCTTGCCTGACAGGGACATACTATCAAGGACTCGCAGTAGCTGCTCCTTGAAAAAACTCCACATTTCGGACGTTCCCAGACCCTGTAGTCTCCTAGTCCAACCTATGCTTCCTAATTCTCTCCTAATAGCCTCATAATTACCCTTCCCCCAGCTAAAACTACTGACCCAAGGTTCATGCCTATCCCTTTCCATCACTAAGGTGAACGTAACCGAATTGTGGTCACTATCACCAAAATGCACACCAACTTCCAAGTCTAACACCTGTTCTGGCTCATTTCCCAGCACCAAATCCAATATAGCCTCACCTCTAGTTGGCCTATCTACATACTGAGTCAAAAAACCCTCCTGTACGCTTTGTGCAAAAACTGACCCCTCTAATGAGCTAGAGGTATAGCTATTCCAATCAATATTAGTAAAGTTAAAGTCCCCCATAACAATTACCCTATTACTTACACTCCTATCCAGGATCATCTCCGCAATCCTTTCCTCAACCTCTCTAGAACTTTTAGGAGGTCTATAAAAGGCTCCCAACAGGGTGACCTCTCCTATTTCTAATCTCAGCCCATACTACCTCAACAGACAAGTCCTCATCAAACTTCCTCTCTGACACTGTGATACAATCCTTGACTAATAAAGCTACCCCTCCACCCCCTTCTACCTCCTTCTCTACTCCGATTGAAGCATTTGAACCCCGGAACCTGCAACAACCATTCCTGTCCCTGCTCTAACCATGTCTCTGAAATGGCCACAACATCAAAGTTCCAGGTACTGATCCACGCTGCAAGTTCATCCACTTTATTGCAAATACTCCTCGCATTAAAGTATACGCATTTCAAACCCTGCTCTGCTCCACCCCCACGATGCCGTACATTGCAGTCCCCATCTATGCCCCCCTCACTTTCATCCCTGCTACTCAGGCTCCCCCCCCACCCCCGAATCAGTTTAAACCCCCCTGCATAACCTTAGCAAATTTTCCCCCCAAGATATTGGTTCCCCTCTGATTCAGGCGTAGACCATCACTCTTGTAGAGGTCCCACCTTCCCCAGAATGAGCCCCAATTGCTCAAGAACCTGAACCCCTCCCTCCTGCACCATCCCCTCAGCCACGAGTTCAAACTTTCCCTCTCTCTGTTCCGCTCTAAACTGTCATGATGTGGGTATGCCGGCGTTGGACTGGCGTAAACACAGTAAAAAGTCTGACAACACCAGGTTTTAGTCCAACCTATTTATTTGATAATATTCTCACTAGCTTTCGAGGGGACAGCCTCTTCGTCAGGTGAATGGAGAGTTCTGGCCTCAGACAGAGCATATAAAGCACAGACAGTTTAGAGATTACTGATTAAAATGCGAATCCTTACACCTAACCTGCTGTTCAAGACCTGAAGTGGCTGACAATGTGAGTGGTAGGAGCACTGATCACAGTTTAAAGAGATGTGTATTGTCTCCAGACAGTACAGTAAGTGAGGTTTTGCAAACCCAGGCAAGTCACGGGGGTTACAGATAGTGCGACATGAACCCAAGATCCCTGTTGAGACCGTCCTCATGTGTGCGGAACTTGGCTATCAGACTCTGCTCAGCGACTCTGCGCTGTCGTGTGTTGTGAAGGCCGCCTTGGAGAATGCTTACCCGAAGGTCAGAGGCTGAATGCCCGTGACCACTGAAGTGTTCGCCAACAGGAAGGGAACAGTCTTGCCTGGTGACTGTCGAGCGATGTTCATTCATCCGTTGTCGTAGCGTCTGCATGGTCTCCCCAATGTACCATGCTTCGGGACATCCTTTCTTGCAACGTATCAGGTAGACAATGTTGGCCGAGTTGCAAGAGTATTTACCATGTACCTGGTGGATGGTATTCTCACGTGTGATGATGGTGTCCATGTCGATGATCCGGCATGTCTTGCAGAGGTTGCTGTGACAGGGTTGTGTGGTATTGTGGTCACTGTTCTCCTGAAGGCTGAAGGCCCGCTCTAAACTATCCCATGGCACAGGCAAGAGTCCCGAGATAACTACTCTGTCTGACTTGTCCTTAAGTTTCCACCCCAACTCCATAAATTTCTGCTTAATATCCCCTTCCCTTAACCTCCCTATGTTATGCGTCCCCACATGAACTATGACTTGGGGCTGATTTCCCTCTCCCTTAAGAGTCCTGAACACCCTACCTGAAACATCCCGGACCCCAGCCCCTGGGAGGCAACACACCAGCCCTGAGTTCCTACCATTACTTCTGACTCTCCTATCTGTCCCCCCAACTGTGGAGTCCCCAATCACCAGGCCCAATCTTTTAAATCCCCTAACCACCTGAGCCTTCACAACAGCCTAGATTATGCACTCGCTGAATTGAGGCTTGAAACAACAATTCTCTCACTTGGGTGAGAACGAATAAATGAGTGAACCATGAAAGTTAATTTGATTAATTACAGATTCGGTATTCTAGCACCCCTGGAACCATGACCATGCCAGAGTTTGGATTTTCCTGGATTTTGAAACCAATTCCTTCACACTGGCTGTCTCTATAGCACACACTGTACTGATCACTTAAAAATAACAAAGTTGTAAATCACAGGACAGAGTTTTTGAATTTGTAACGATAATGGGCAGGAGCATTGAAAATTTAAAAGTTTGATTGGGCAAATTTTCAAAAATGTATTATTCTTACAATGGAGTGATTCTTGCAGAAAAAGAGCATTCACTTGGACTGCAATAACAGGGACAGAGACAAACAGCTGATTTCTGATCCTTTCAACTGAAAGCAGCTGGGAATGTTGCAATCCAAATGTTCCTGCTATGGAACAGGCACCTTTGTGTCCAGAGAGTAGAGAAGACCATGGACAGGAGGCAGGTCCTAAAACACTGCAATGGACTCAATCCTGTGAGCGCACAACTCTCATCGATTCCATCCTCTGGGATTGGCTTAAGAATGGCCTTTTCATTCTCATGCTTACTCTGTTCTGGGAGCAGAATCTAAGGGGAAAACATTTGGTTTCTGGACAATCCCCCTGCCTTCGGACAAACAAATTTGACACATTGATCTGTACTCACTTATATATGATTCTATTTCTTCCTGCCAACTCTGGCCATTCTGAACCTTAAACAACTTAATTATTGGCAACTGTTTGTAATAAAACTTACTTATAGTTAGTCAGGGCAGTGTATGGAGCACAGAAAGGTACAGCGAACAGCAACACATCTTCTGGGTGAGGCTGACCAGTTAGTGAGTTCAGCAACTTCTCACCCTCCTAAAGTAAAACATAAAGATCTATTAAACTTAATAACTTCAATAGTCAATCATAAGTTTTCAAAATACACTCTTGTTCTACTTAAATGCATTTACGATAAAGCAATTTTCTTCATCTACTGTACTATTAAACAGCAATTTTTATTCTTAATTCTGGAAGAAACTTACTGATAGCAAAATCAAGAACATTTGTGATTATTTGTGGTGAAATCACATCCAAAAAGAGGAAATTTTGCCTTCACTTTTTGGCCTCTTTTGTCTCCATGCCTTAATTTTGGCACCATCTCTGTAACCTTCGTCAATCCTACGACCCTTCAAGATCTCTAGGTTTCTCCAACTTTGATCCCTTGCACATCCTCACACCTTTTGCCCCAGCACAACTAGCCTTTCCTTCAGCTATCCAGAAGAGTCACTCATTCCTTCCCTAAATCATTCTGCCTCTCAACTTCTCTCTCCTCCTTAAAACCTACTGCTTTACCCATGATTTCTGTTACCCTGCCAATTGTCTAGTTCATGGGGTCAACTTGCTTCTGTAAAATATCTTGGTGTGTTATATTGCTTTACAAGCATTATATAAATATGCATATATCACTGTTATCCTAACCTCTTGCATTGAATGCAGTGAATTAGGAGAAAAGTAGTACTTATTTATTAGTGCTCAGTATAACTTCAGAATTTGTGGGACGTTTTCTAGGTGTTCGTTGCAGGAATAGTAAAGATGTATCACATAATTAGTCCATCTGGGAACAAGTTTCTCGAACGTTTTCAAATAAACCACCTAACTGCAGAGGATTCAGAGAAGGGAAAAGTAAATCACAGTGAGGGAAGACAGAGCAAGTGAATGGAAAGTGTTCGAATGGGCCCCTAGTGCCCATTCTTTGAATTTGACCTGTGACATTGGATATCAATGGGTTCTTAAGTACATTACAGTCAAGCCATATGGTGATCAGGAATGGGAGCCTTGAATAATTTTTGTCATTCACAAAGCTAAATCCCTGAAAGGTCCACTGATTATATCACCCCAACATTCAAGTTGAGATTGGTAACACAAAATAATTGTATTAACTGTATATTTTAACATTTAGTAACAATTTAGATTGACATTTATATCGCTATAATTCAACTAAAATTATTTTTGTTTCCCAATTTTTTTCTACATTGTATTTTTTTAAAAACTTATTTTCCCTTTTTGTTAAATATCAATGTTTCATATATTTAATTCTTTAAATAAAGTCTCTTTATAGCTTTTACATTCCCAGCCAGACCATTTCAGAGGTTGCAGCAATTTTAGAAAAGACTAACTGGCTGAAAACTCTACAATTTTGAATTAAAAGACTTGTTTAGTTGTGGGTCAGATCAGAGCAAATGATGTACACTTACATATCAAAATAGCGAATTTATTCCTGGATTAATATATTGCTGTCAAAACGGAAATGGCCTATTTGGACCAACCAGTAATGGCTTATCCTCCACACAAGCAATCAGGCTAAACCCATGTGCTTAACATTTTTTCGACCTTTATCAATATCCTCATCCAATATATTTTGGCCCTCAGCATTATTTACTATATTTTTTGTTTTAATTCTGCATGCAAAAGTGGACACCACTCCTTCTAATCGCTGCTGTACGCCAAACAGAATGAGTCCTGAAACATGACCACTATTGCCTATCTCCAACCATCTGAGCAACCGTTCTTGACTCATATTGTTTCCCCCGGATCAGTTATCCTTAATAATATTTTCCTCCTTTATCTAATGCCATGCTCCTGAATCTTCTTCAGTAACTGCTACCTTGTCTGGCTTTCTAAAATATACACCACATTCATTGCATTTCCCTTAACAACCACTGTCCAACATTTTGCAAAAGAGATTTATCATTTTGACAAGCACAGCTTTATGAAATCTATATTAGCTGTTTATAATTATTTTATTCTCATCTAGATATTTAGTAATTTCATCTTTAATTAAATATGTCAATTTTTCCCCACCACAGGGTGTTAATATAATTGCCCTTTTAGCTTATCATGTTAGCCATTCTTTAGTTCCACTGTCAATAGAATCTATTCTTAACTCATTCCCACATTATGTTGAATGCTCAAATACCGTGGCAGCTGATAAGGGGAGGCAGTTAATAAATACTGAAAATTATATCAAGGGATTTACTTATTAATAACCAACCAACCTCAACTGCTTGCAGATCTTGTTCAGGTTCCTCCTGGTCCTAAATGTTAACAAAATAACACAAATTAACAAAATAATAATGAAATTCTCAATGAAGTATACTGTGCCACTTTTGTTAACTGATTTGCTCTCTGTTTGTGGGATCAGCAGTGGAGGTTCGAAATCTGGTGAAATCCAGACCTTACGAATCTCGCAGGCGAGATTGCAATGTCTGATTTTTGCCTGCTGGCCTTCACCAGCAACCATAATGGGCAAAAACCTGACTTACATTTATTTGAATAAATTTGAATAGTATTCACCCCCCCAAAACCCCACCTTGCCAGACCTTTCCCCTTCACCCAGACTTGAACCTATTGGATCCCTCCAAGGGTGCAAAGATGGGTATAGTCCCTGGGGGAGACGGATATAGCCTAGCACTGCACCCATTCAAGGGCAGGCCCTAATGGGAACCTCACCAGGAAGGGGATGGGGGTTGCACATGTATGTGTGGTGGAGAGTAGAAAGGAAGAGAGCGTTCAACAAAGGAGTGAGGCAACGCCAGCAACAACTGCTGGGATGGGGATGGGGATGGGGATGGGGAGGTGGAGGTGGGAGAAGTGACAGAGATGTCAGTGATTGCTGTTGGAGGTAGAGAGTGGGAGGGCTGAGAGTGGGAGATGCCAATAATTATAAGGGGGTGGGATTGAAAAGGGAGGATGCAATGATCACTGTTGGAACGGGGTACTGAGGTTTGCCAGCACTAATGTGGTTTTTGGGCGAGGCGGGTGTGTGTGTGTGTGTGTGTGTGTGTGTGTGTGTGTGTGTGTGAGAGAGAGAGAGAGAGAGAGAGAGAGAGAGAGTGATGGTAGTGAGAGGGACGAGAGAGAGATGCTGGCGTTGAATGGGAAAGGTGGGGAAAGAGAGATGCTGGCAGTCATCACTGGGGTCGCTCCTGAGACATCCATGATGGGGGAAGGAGAGCGTTATTTCTATTAATTCTTGGTCTGATTGGAGTGGTCTGATCACTGTGCAGCCAGCTTTACCAGCATGGTTAGGCCCCACCCTACAAAATGATAACACAAAACACATGCCCCTGCTTGTGACAAAATCCCATTAGATCTGGCGAGAAAACCTGCCCGTTTCTCTGGAGAAGAACGTGCCAGTTTTCAGTCAGATCCTGACACTGCTCCATTTTTTTGGGGAAGATTCAGTCCAATGTTTTTCATAGTATTAATGCTTAAAATGTGCTTCAATGTCTTACTTCTTGGTGATCTTCCAGGGCAGTTCCCTCTATCGTAACGTCTGCAACATGATGCGTCACAAGTTCAAGATCTTGTCCTTTGCCTTCAACAACACTCGCTCTGATCGAAGGCGGCTGCTTAACCTGCTGTTTTTTAACAGGTTGTTTAATTTTGCCCTTTTTTCCTTTCTTAACCTTTTCCTCTTTGCTTGGACCTGCTGACTGGATTCAGGTATTATAAATTAAAATACAAATCAACTAAAGCATTTTAAAATATCTGTTTAATGCAAACTTATCCTTACCCCAAGTAATTTCATCATTAATTCACGATCCTCTTCATCTTGATCTTTATATTTTTCTTTAATTTTCTTCAGTTTAGCCTGATTACGCAAAGCAGAAGACAATACTTTTAGATGCAGCAGTTGTGTCTGAAGTTAAGCAGCAATATTTTCCCTTGACTGAAATGCAAGTTCACTGCAGTGTCTGTCACTCACCTCAGTACAAATTCTTAATGATAAAGAAAAGTGGGTGGCAATTCTCACCCGATTATCAAAAAATTTAACAGTCCTTTCTGACTTATACTTTTTAAGGGTGTTCATAAAGATTAGATAATGGAACTCTTCCCGTTACAAGGCATCCAGTATAATATCACGCGGCCTGATTCATCACAGCCAAATTCCGATTAAAGCTCCCTTTACTCTTCACCATCAATATGCTTCAATCTCAATACAAGAACACTTTTTAAAAACAAATTCTCCAAACCCCAGTTTGTGGCCTCTCAGTGTCAAAATGAGTGTCAAAGTAAGGAAACATGTTGGGCTTCTGTCCACTAAGAACTGGACTGATCAGCCAAATACATCTCACATAGGACCCAGCAGTCAGCAGAGTGAAGATGCTGTCATCCAATTAGGCTGCATTAGATCTGAACTCACGTGGCAGAAGTGATGAAGTGAAAGTAACCTAAACCACAGCCATTCGCTTTCTCTGTATCCATACTTTTTCTTTCAGACAGGGACTAAGGAAACTAAGACCTTTTTCTGCCAAATGTTAATTCATTCATGGGACATGGGCGTTGCTGGCTGGCCAGCATTTATTGCTTGTTCTTAGTTGCCCTTAGAAAGGTGGTGATGAGCTGCCTTCTTGAATCACTGCAGTCCAAGTATTGTGCGTTGACCCACATGCCATTAGGGAGGGAATGCCAGAATTTTGACCCAGCGACTGCAAAGGGGTGGCATATATTCTCAAGTCAGGATGGTGAGTAACTTGGAGGGGAGCTTGCAGGTGGTGGTGATCCCATGTCACAGGATTCACCCTGAAAATCTTCCAAAACAGTCAATGACCATCACAGCGACAGGATCACATAGCTTAAAACCAAACATTAAAAATAAAGCATGAATAAAGAACCAGGCAACAAAAAGAATGAGCCGGAGAACAGCAGCAGCAATGCAAGACAATTAAGCAAAATGGATAGGCTCTTTATTCAGAATTTATGAAATGTGAATTAAAAGTAGGAAAGTTAAAAAGGATGCCCAAATCCAGTATGGAGATGTGTCCTTGAAAGTCATTCATGACCCTACTTGGGCCCAAATCGAGGGTTGTGGAGTTGATTGTGGCACAGACCAAGTCATATTAATACAGTAGAAATGAATTGTTGATCAATAAATGATGAAGCTAAAACAAGAGAAATATCCCTTTTAAATGTTTTCAATTATCCTAATGAAGTTTTTGATGGGTGCTTTTTAGTGGGAAGACAGTTGCACTGTGGTATTGTTGCTGGAGTAGTAATCCACAGACCCATGGTAATGTTCCAAGGACCCAGGTTTGAATCCCACCACGGCAGATGGCGAGATTTGAATAAAATTCAAATTCAATAAAAATAAATCAGTAACTAAAAGTGGAATTAAAAGAGGACCATGAAGCCATTGTCGATTGTCATAAAAATCCATCTAGTTCACTAATGTTCTTCAGGGAAGGAAATTCATCTTTACGTGGTCTGGCCTACATGCGACTCCACAGCCACTGCAGTGTGGTTGTCTCTTAAAAGAAATTCCGGACGGGCAAGCTGCGCCATCATCCAGAAGAATTAATTTTAAAAACAAATCAAACTGAGGCTCTGCATTTAGGAAAGTCTTACATTTAGAACTGCATACTTCAAGTTGCAAAAATAAAATTATATATTCAGCCAATTTATGTTGCTAAAATATAGTACCAAAACGAGATTTCAAATGTGTTATAAAAGGAAAACATACAGCATGTACAGCAATATCTAAAAATAAAGTGCAGACCATTCTTCGACGCTGCTGATTGGCCTGCTGTTGCATTTTGACATTTTTCTTTTTCTATTTGAGATTTCTAGCATCTGCAGTTTGATTCAATACTTGTGCTGGAGATATTAAATGATTCTTATACTATTGAATAATTCTGACAGCGTATAACAAACCCCATTTAATGGGTAATAATTTAGAATTTAAGACAGAACACATGACCATCTCCTCTCATTACTTTTTGTCCTCTTTTCAAAGGCTGCTGTGGAGGAGGTGGTTTTTTAGCATCCTGCTCTTCGACAGATGGTGTTTTCTTGTCTTCAGATTGATTTGTTAGTTCTGAGTCTTCAGATTCGGGCTTTCTCCTTTTCTTCATTTCTCTGACGCACATAAAAACACAGAGTAGAACAAACTCACGTATTACAAACATAGTAGCTGCTAATTCAACATCAGCGATTTTCACTTTTTAAACCTGTCACTAAACATTTTGCTTAATCTGGGCAACAACTACAACATTTATTTTGGTCCCTTTTTCAATTCCTACTAAATAAATGCAGTTTCCATTCCAACTGAAGATAGAGGGGAGCAAAATCTTTAAATCTTCAGGATACAAAGAAACTCCCATATCCCACTTCCCAAGGAATGCATTCCTTATGAATGAAGGCAATTAGATAACATATGGCTGAAGTAATCAGCATGGTCAACCAAATCTGTGAAGCAAAGGTTTACTTAATTCAACAGAACAAAGTAGTTACAAAGTAGAATCTTATCACCAAGCCATCATCACAACAATTCCAAAAACATGCATGTTCTTTCAGTGACCAGTACAGGAGTACAGTACCAAATAATAGCTTGTTTATTTTATAATACTTGTAAATGATACTCACTTCCTCTCTTTGGCTGTTAGGTGTTTCCGACTTTGTGTTTTCCCATCAACCTGCAGAAAGGTACAAACTTCTACACTTATATCATTGGATTCACTAAGTTCACAATGAATATTTTGAAGCTCTACAATATTACAAATGTAGCATAACACAGGAGACAGACAAAAATGTCATTACCATGGCCAGTATGAAGCAGAAAACAGTTTTAATCTCAATTCTAACTGAAAACCATGACAGTCTGAGAAAGATGCTATAATTTCTCCAATGTTAAAATATTAATTATAGCTCTTCCTCATTCCTTTCTCCTGCCCAAATACCCTTGTCTACCTTGTCCAGGGACGTGGGTATAATATGTAGGGATATGAGGGTAGGGCCTGGGTGGGATTGTGTTCGGTACAGACTCAATGGGCCGAAGGGCCTCTTTCTGCACTGTAAGGTTATGATTCTATGATAATTCTATGAAAAATGCCATACACAAGTCACAAGTTTCACTGACACATATATTATTCAGCAAAATTAACAGATTTTAAGCATGCTCATCCAAGAGAAAGTACAGAACAGGGAAGCTGTAATGTTGGACCTGGATACAACAATAGGGTGATAAAATTATCCGACACCCTACAGAGTTCACACTGACCGTGCATTGGGATTGCAAAATTGTCTCTGCGTGTTGGAGGCCAACATTTGAATCCAACCCAGGTCACAAGTTGAAAGTCTCATGTTGGAACAAGGCAAAAGGAGCTCTATGCCTTTAGATATGTCTTATGACCTAAAAATTCATGTTCCTGAAATTAAAAACATATTAAATTCTATGGCATAGTTTTCTATGGCATATTTTTCTATTTCATGAAAGGAAATCATCCAAAATACAAGTTTGGGAGTGGGAATCCATACTTTCAAAAGTCAATGTTTTGCTGGTTTCTTTATTCAGTACCTGGAAAATTTAGTTTTTTTTTTAAAAAAAGACTGCACATTTGTGCTTAAAACACATTTCAAGTTTTGCTTTTAATTTTTGGGATCATTAAAATGAGGAACAGGACACTTCATTTTTGGCACATCTTTCAGAAAAGACTCTCAAAGGAAGGTGAGATGAATAACAAAGTAACCAGTGTCCTAAAAATTTGAGATAATCACATGCCCAGAACTAAAGTAAAAAAAATTTTAATTCTGTTTATTAGAATATTACCATTTTTGAGATCTATCTGAAGGAAACTACCAATTTAATATCAATTTTCACACAAGTATTGAGCCTGAAACTAAATTTGTTTAAGAACCTTATCAAATCTGGATTCCAGAGATAAAAAGAAGCATTCTAACTCACTGCAACACTCAAACACAGTAAAATATGATTTTAACAAATACCTTACTAACATTTATGCATCTTCCCAACCCGCCAGTATATATAAAAGTTAAACTAAAGTATTTTACCCAAACTTCTTCAATTGGTTCATCTTTACAAGATGGAAAATACATCTGCAAAGGTCTGTTGAAAAATAAGATTTAAAACAGTAGTTAAACAATCAGATTTATTTTATCAAATATGACACTTTCATAGCCCCATAATGGCTGGTTTATGTAAAATATATTTGGATAATTTACATTTTGAAAATCAAAAGAACTTTTAGCTTAATGGCATCTTGAAAAGTAGACTGCATGAAAGGTGAATTTTGTGTTTTCCCACTTGCAAAGGAGCCCCGTTGTGACACTACATAGTCAAACTGCCTCAATGGATCATCTCTCAGTGGCAGAACAACGCACCAGCCAGAACAGCTAACAAGTTATTTTGTATTCTATAAATTGGCGCTTTTAAAATTGGTGATTTTGTTTGTGCATATCACAGCTGAATTGTTCCTTTAATAAAAAATCCAAAATATTCTACAGGCGAGGAGTAGCAGAATGACCCAAACAGAAACAACATCAAACCCTAAACAGAAACAAGGATATAAGTTAAGGGAAATGACCTAAGGCATAGTTGAAGAGTAGATTTTGATGGTAGATGAGACGTTTTTAAAAAACAAGAAATCTAGAGCAGAGCCAACAATATTATAGGGTCTAGTAACGTAACTAATAAGCAATTACTAAAGAATACCATTATTCTAACCAGCAGTTCATCAAAAACAGAACTAAATTAACAAGTGCCTCTAAATCCAACACAGATTATGGTGCAATTTATTGGAGTGAAAGTATGCTTTAAATATTGGGCCATTTTACCAGTGGGATGATGGATAGCAATTATTTATGGCAAAAACAAAATCAACTCGACCAGATATATTGAAAAGGTGCAAGTGTGCCAAGTCAGATCTGGTTCATGAATGGGTCAGCCCTGGCTCAGTTTGCCATACAGTCACCTCTAAGCCTGCAGGTTGTGGGATTATAAAACAAAACATGATACCAGATCTCAGAAGGAGTTATTAGGGAAGATAACCAAAAGGTTGATCAAAGAACGATGTTTCAAGAATGTCTTAATAGAGGAAAACAAGTAGAGGGGAGAGAGGGTTAGAGGGGGAAATCCAGACTTTACACCCAAACAGTGAAAGGCAGGCCACCAATGGTACAGTGATCAGGGAATGTTCAAGGGACCAGAATTAGAGGGGTGCAGGTATCTCAAAAATGTTTCTGACTTGGAGAAGATTGCACAGATAATGAAGGAGGCAAGGCCATGGAGAAATGTCACGATCTGGTACATTTTTCTGCAACGTCTGAAAACCAGGAAGATCCTATAAAATCATGGGACAAAACAAGTAGCTAGATAACCTGGCAAGTTCTGTCTGTTGCCTGGCAATGCTACAAATTCTACCCAGCATTAGAAGAACAAGTGAAAACATTCCTGAAAAGTTGAGGTGGTAAGGTTTCAACTCAAGAATAACCTGTTACACAGAATACAAAAATAGAGCAAAAAAAAAGCTAACAGAAGCCCTGCAATTACAATTTTAAATTGTAATTGCAAGCCATCTTATGACCTAAAATAACTCTACATGAAAATTACCTCTTTGACTGAAGATGTGACAGGTCAATAGTTGTGTCAGGATAACTAATTTCTCCATTTTTTTCTTCATCTTGACCTTCCTGAACCTTCTGGGTATCACTGGAATCTTTCAAATCAGCTTCCTCTTCAGCTTGTTTGTCTGATTCACCTTCAGTTTTGTCCTGTGGACCCTCTGCAACTTCTTGCACCTCTGCATATTGGTTATTTTCTGATTCGGTACTGGTGTCTTCACTGTCACTGCTTTCATTATCCTGCTGATCCCCTGCAATCCTTTGCACGTTTTCAGGTTGTTTGTTTCTAGCTTCAGTACCAGTCACTTCACTGTCATCACTACTGCTCTCATCAGAGTTTTGCTGACTTTCTGTAATCCCTCGTACCTCTTCAGACTGCTGGTTTTCAGATTCTGCGCTGATCTCTTTATTTTCATCGCTACTACTTCCATCATTGTCTGATTGGGTTTAATAAAATAACTTCTTAAAAAAATACATAAACCTATAAATCATAGTCATATATAATATTAATTGAGCAAATCACACTTTGGAAAAGAAGCTTAAAGAAATAGACCATCATTTCTGACGATATGGATAAAGTCTTACCAAAATGTGGCGGAGTGCTGTTTCAGGCAAGAAAACCAACATGTTTCTGTCCAGATTCTACCACACTCAACCAAAATAAAAATCAAGGAGTGTAACTGGCACTCCTCACTTGTCTATCCGCTCCCTGCCCACAACTACATTTGCATTAAAACCCCCTTCCCCCCATAGGATTCCCACGGGGAACACAGCTTGACAGGTTGGCATTGCAAGGTTGGCATGATGCAATCTGTGCCAAGAAGCAGTGCCATGGGTATTGTCAGGACCATGTCCCTTGTTCCCCAGGGGGCTATGCTTACCTTTATGACCTTGAGGAGACTTCTATGGCAGATTCACATCTGTGTGAACCTACTGTAAACCATGCCAACATGACATCATGTTGATGTAGTCTGAAGGTAGGGCAAGGGGTCAAGATATGGTAAGGGAGCTTGTTAATTATATACCAGTTAAACACTAAAAATTGTGTTTCTGGTTTGCAAACATGAATGGAAAGCTCATCAAAAGAGAAAATGCTGGAAAACCCCGCAAGTCTGGAAGCATCTGTAAGGAGAATGAAGGGCTGACATCAAGTCGAGATGACCTTTTTTGTCAAACCTTTGACAAAGGGTCATCTGGATTTGAAATGTCAATTCTTTTCCTTCCTTACAGATGTTACGACGTCTGCTGAGATTTTCCAGCATTTTCTCTTTTGGTTTCAGATTCCAGCATCTGCAGTAATTTGCTTTTATCTAATAGAAAGCTTATAACATTATCAAAAGACAACTGTAAAGTGATAGCTATCACTATTCAAATGAAGATTATTCACCAAATGATACTTCTAATCTTTGAAATTTCACCAGTAATTTAAAGAATCTGAAAGACCGAATGAATGATTTCAAAAGAGACCTGTTTGACACATCCATGGAAAAAAACAGAAAAAAAGGATACAAAGTACATGCAGACACCATCTGTTTTGTGGAGCAGCTCACAGCGATGTTAAAGCAAAACAATTATTGAACAATGATGACATGCCCTGCAGTAGAACCTGGCTAAGGTACCCAAGATCCAAGTATGCTGCAGTTTGCACAATTTTACCAAAGTGGTGTTATCAATGTGATGGGTGAGAAAATGGAATGTAAAGCCTTCTGTTAGCCAAGGTCAAATGGTATTATTCTGCCTGTGGCCATGCTCCAGCCATTATTCCTCCCTAGCAACCAGGTAACTTTTAAGGAACTAAGTATGTGCTTAGGGGCATTAAAATAGATGGTGCATTATCAGTATCATGAGCTGATACAATTGACAGGTTGGTAGTTTTTAAGGACAAAGGAAAAGAAAATCTTGTGAATTTCTTCTAATTTTACACAATGTTTACACAATAGATATAAAATTAAATGAAAAACAATAGTGCTTTTTCTAGTTAGAGGAACAGCATCATGCATGGTGATAGGGAAGTCAATAGCTTAACCAAATCACCCAACAGATTCACTTGCACAAACTACCTTCCTTTAAAAGATGCGCACTGTGAAAAATGCCTGACAAACACCTTTTTTGCCAATATAACTGAAAAGCATAAAATGTATTACCATTCTTACATGGTAGCTACAAACTTTTTTAAATTCCTCTTAGAATAAAAATGCCGAATTCAATTTTAAAAAGGTTAGGATGAGCAAATAATTTCTCTGGAAACGCTTCAGAATCTTCTGTCATAAATTTTTTTCCATGGGCTTTCTTATATTACCTAAAGGTGCAGTATCCTCGGAAAAAAGTTCAGATGTGGTGCTAGTTACTGTCTCCATGTCTTCATCCTGCACTTTTACTTTTCGTTCACCTATGTGCCTCCACAGAAATTGCTCATCAACCTAAGTACAAGCAAACCATAGCACTTTTAAGATGTAGCTGAGAAACAGTCATAAAATATCAAGCAAGGTTCTAGTCCTGATTTTTCTACAAAATACAAATTTCCACAAGATAAGCTTAATTCTAACAAGATTGATAATTAATAATCAAGAAATAAGATGAGATTGGGAGTTAGGTTGCAAAGTGAATTAATTCTGATCCCAACAATGATGGGATGAGAATATTCTCTTTCTGCTGGCTTCAAGCGATCCACGTGCTATGATTTTAAACAACCCCAAACCATTCCTATTAGGCTTGGACTCACACTACAAAACTGCCTCTAAATTGGCACTAATTAGAATTTTCATTCCAGAAAAGCCACATGTTGTGGGAAATGGAAATGTCACATTATGCAGCATGGCAAGTTCTTCTACAAGTCGGAGTTCAATCATGTAAGAGCGAAGGCAGCTTTACTGAAATAATTGGGAAGAAAATATGAAATATCAGAACTCAGCAATGTTAAATAGTCCCGATTCTGGCAACCTTCCATCTCTGAAAGGTGACTGACAAGCAGCAAACAAATCCATTTCCAATGGGGTGTCTTCACATGATGCACCTTTGCTGATGGCTGCAGAGGCCAACCCTCATCAGTAGCATAGTGGTTAGCATAGCTGCCTCACAGCGCCAGGGCCCTGGGTTCAATTCCTGGCTTGGGTCATTGTCTGTATGGAGTTTGCACATTCTTTCTGTGTCTGCGTAGGTTTCCACCGGGTGCTCCTGTTTCCTCTCAGTTCAAGAGCTGCGCTGATTAGGTGCATTGGCCATGCTAAATTCTCCCTCAATGTACCTGGATAGGTGCTGAAGTGTGGCGAGTGGGGAATTTTCAGTAACTTCATTGCAGTGTTAACATAAGCTAACTTCATAAAATCCCTATAGTGCAGAAGGAGGCCATTTGACCCATCAAGTCTGCACCGATAACCATCCCACCCAGGCCCTATGCCCACAACCCCACATATTTACCCTGCTTATCCCCCAATCTGCAAATCTTGGGACAATAAAGGGCAATTTAGCAAGGCCAATCTGCCTAATCTGCACATCTTTGGAGTGTGGGACGAAACCAGAGTACCTGGACCAAACCCACGCAGACAAAGGGAGAATGTGCAAACTCCACACAGACACCTGTGACACTAATAAATAAACTTTAAACTTAAGAGGCAGGTTCTGCCACAACTGCTGCATATGAAGCTACTATGTAGTGTTATTTTCAGTGCTAGTATGTGTTGACAAGTTGCTGAAGTCACAGGCCATCATTGTGGTGTACACTAGCCCACAGGAGGTGTAACAATTTTCCTCTGTTGTCAGCTAGTAACTTGCAATAATCGATGTCTGGGGTCTTCATGTCACACTTAAAAGCATCCTTGTAGCAGATCTTTGGGCAGTTTACTGATCCAGCTACCTCGCTATACAGAAAGTCCTTGGGTTTGCAACCAACTTTCATCCTGCAGACTTGTCCAAGTCAATGAAGAAGGCTCTATCTGATGAGTGATAACAAACTTGGAAACCTGACCTCTGAGAGGTTTGCTGAATTGTGATTTTAACCTGCACAGAATGCACTGCAAACAGCAAAGGTGGAAATTGTTGAGCAGCTCTTCTTGATAGCTGCAAGTCGCCCATGGTTCACACCCTTACAGCATGGTGCTGAGAACACCAGCCTTAGAAAGCATCAGATTGGTCCTAAAGGTCAGTTTGATGATATTCCATGATTGTCTACATAATGCCGACATTATTACGTGGGAGAACTACAGTTTCAACCACTGAAGCTGTCAAGGCATTGGTCTTGATGGCTGCAAGATGAAAAACTTCAGCAACATGTCTCTCTTCGCAGCAGCATTCTATCCACTTCACTCAATTTCCAGTCTGTGCTAAAAGAATCAGAGGGGAAGGTTGTTCCTGGACAGGCTATGCATCGCAAGCCTCCCAAATTGAGTGCAACACTGTACAAATACATTTATTGCACAATGACTTGCTATAATACTTCAGTAGTCAAACATAGTTAAGGGACCTAACAACACTAGATTTTTTAGATTTCATTATTTCATCCAAAATTTCTAGAAAATTTTCATACATTACCTTAAACAAAAAGCCAAATCCCATCATAAGGTAAGACGGTGGGAGGTAGTTCTTCTTACCTAGTAAAATGAAATAATATTATTTGGGAGAGCAAGTAAATGCTGTAAAAATAGTTAAAGCATCTGCAGCAAACACTGCTCAAATATCAGATTTAAGGGAAAAAAAACTTGTTATGCTAGAACATATTTTCTTTATCTTAAAACCTGTTGATTATGAAGAAAGTTATCTTAGTCGAATCAAAATAATACCCAATCTCCCTAGGCTTCTATCTTCACACGGCCACACTTGGGAAAGGATCAATAGCTTTATAAGCAGCATTCTTTTTATATAATTCAAGTTCTATATATAAAAATAAGACTTGTAGTTCAAGAATGGTGCAAAAACTCCAACTGGCTGAAATCCTGAAATAATGGATATATTGCTAAAATGATCAAAATAGTCAAATTACCAAACAACCAATCAAGATCAATGTCACTAACATTCTACTTACCTCTGATCATGAAACTCCCTGTTGTCAGGTATTCTCCTGTTGGTGCTGTTTTTGATACCTGAATGTTTAAAGGTGGCAAATTTAAGAACATCTTATTCACACATTCATATTTGTTTTAAAATAGATGTAAATTAAAATTATACACCAATTGTGCAGAGAACCATGGAGGGAGCAGCACAACACTTGCACGTTGGAGTGAAGTCCCAGGCTAGTAAGTGAAGTTATTAGCAGTCAAGGATTGGAAGGAGGGAAAGTTTTAAAATGTCACTGTGAAAGATTGGGATAAAACATCAACGTGGGATTCAGTACAGTGGCATTGGTCAGGAGCAAGGAAATGTTCTACAAAGGCAGTCTACAAAGGATATAAAAGTAAAATCAAATAAAGTTCAATTTCATTTTTTGAGGGAGAAGATTGGTGTGGCTCTAGAATTTTCCAGATCGGCAGCTTAAACCATTATACGGACCATCTAGGAAAAATATAATTTCTGCTAGTCTCAAAACTAGACAGGTACATTGCACTGTAGAATTACATTAGATTACTTCACTGTCATCATGAAATTGTTTCACAGTCATCACTGTGCAATTCTTCGAACAAAGCTTGTAAATTGGCCTTTATATTACTTCAGGAGAATCACAGCTGTTTAAAAATTTACATTGCACCATAGAGCAGCAACAAAAATTTGCAGTTACAATGAATTCCTAATTCACCGTGGACAGCACAGTGGTTAGCACTGCTGCTTCACAGCACCAGGGACCTGGGTTCGATTCCTGGCTTGGGTAACTGTCTGTGCGGAGTCTGCATGTTCTCACCGTGTCTGCAAGAGTTTCCTCCAGGCGCTCCAGTTTCCTCTCTCAGTCCAAAAGATGTGCAAGTTAGGTTGGCCATGCTAAATTTTCCCTCAGTATACCTGAACAGGTGACAGAGTGTGGTGACTGGGGATTTTCACAGTAACTTCATTGCAGTGTTAATGTAAGCCCGCTTGTGACAGTAATAAATAAACTTTAATGTTAACCAAGCCAGGTACCAGGTGGAGAATTGACTTTGCCTCATGAGGATAAGGTCCCGAAATAACTGACATTCTTTTCTCTAATATCATTTATTTCAGTGCTCAGCCATGTCATGGTGTGCAAGCCAGGGATCAGATCTATAGCCCAAACAATATGATCCACATTTTGTCCCATCCACCCTAAATAATAAATGAAAATACAATTAAATCTGTTTTAAAATAGGAAATGGAAGCCCCAAAAAAGCAGTTTGGTGATGGGGATGGAAGTAAGAGATAAACAGCTGATGGTAGACTGATAGGAGACCAGTTCAT
The DNA here is from genome assembly GCF_965287045.1 of Carcharhinus amblyrhynchos. Classification (NCBI taxonomy): domain Eukaryota; kingdom Metazoa; phylum Chordata; class Chondrichthyes; order Carcharhiniformes; family Carcharhinidae; genus Carcharhinus; species Carcharhinus amblyrhynchos. The sequence goes on from NC_137337.1 coordinate 28,121,420, forward strand.
GCCTCCAAATACCCCTACAATGAGTTATACCCATCATTGCTGCTCTACTGATGAAAACACCAAATGAAATCTAGGCACTTAGCTATACACGGGGAATATGGCAGCACAAGTAATTCTGCTGCACCTTCTCGTGGACAGACATTCACTGTACAGCAAAGCTTATGCTGATGCGCTCTGCTGGGAATGAAGTGTGGTACAGAGTCTCCAGAGCGAAAGGTGGAAGATACTTAAATAGATTTTAAAAGCAATTTAAAAATATGAAACACAAGACATAGCCAATAAATGGTACACTCATATGATTTGGTCTTTTCACATGCTAATATTGATTCCTGATTACTGGGCCCTCACTACATAGAATTCTTAACTTGGCCAGGACTACTGCAGCATTTAAAAAATTAAAAAAGTAAAAATAATTTGCAGGTGTTTGTTTGGCATAAAATAATTACTAAATAAACTGTATTTTGATAAATTAAACATCTTCACTAACATAATGGTAAATTTTCTTCTTCATCACCTAAGGCATATTTGTGAATTGCCTATTCAATTTTTATGCCATTGGTGTCAATAAGTAGACAATTAGCTCGGTCACATTACTGACCAGATGGTGAAAAGGAAAATGTGCCCCACGATGTTTAAATCAGCCATGGCTCACATACGGTTGCGACTTTGCCTGAATCAAAAGGTTATGGGATCAAGTTCCACTCGACAGATTTAAACATTCAGGAAATGCAGCAGCACTGCTAAGGTACCATCTATTGGAGGAGACATTAAACTGTCCCTGTCTTAAGTGGATGTAAGAGATCACTACTTGAAAAAAAAGCAGATGATGTCTCCCTGATGCTTTAGTCAATAGTTATCAGCAACTTAACTAAATAAAATTATCAAGTCTTATTGTATGTATACTGTTATATTTCTACATTCCAACAGTGACTACACTTCAAACATTATTCATTGGCTGTAGACCACTTTGTGATTTCTGAAAGGAACCATTAAAGTGAAAGTCCTTTTCTTTCCATTGTACTGAAAAGGTTAATGATGATTTTTAACTACTGAAGTCTAACGTGGGAATCTCAGCAGCGCAATGTTGCAAAATCAAACTCCATTGTGGCCGATTACCTGATTATAATAGACCCACCAAGCACTAGTAATTACACGCGCTTCCCATGCAGCACTGTAACAAACAGCCATTGTGCCAGCTTCTGTCAATGTACGTGGAGGAATTGGCTCCCCTGCATATAAAGAAGAATTTCAATAAGGCTGTTCATGAAAAACATAGTAGCAGAAAGATCAGTTGCAACGTTGAATAGCAAATGAATTAACCTTTTTGGTTCTTGATAACACAGCTGGTGGCTCCATGGAGGTCAGCATGTACATAAATGTCACCTGGAGAACAGGAATCAAAATGTAATTATGATTTTAAAAAACCATCATATAAATAAAGTGCAAATATAGCTGTGCCTCAGTATTCCTGGTACAGGAAAATGCATAAATGGTTAAAGTTCCAGATCCACTATTCAGTGAATGCCAATGGAATATGTGTAAACACACACACACACAATTTATATGTATATAGGATAACACTTGGTTTAATGCACTTTGGTTCTGAATAATTAATCAATACTTACCATTTTATAGAAGAATAATAGCTAGAGACAGGTTTTGGAAAGCGATGGGTGGAGGGAAATCTGTACAATCAGTTGATATACAGGATTATACAGATTTCTCAGAAATCTGATAAGTCCACATTTAATTTCCTGGAACTCCAGGAGATTCGTACAAGCTTGTTGAAATCACAAAAGGCACAGATTATCACATTTAAACAAACAGTCAGTGTTTTCAGAAGAGGTAGCACGGGGAGAAAAAAATCCTTCTCAAAGCATTTGAAATACAAAAATGAGGAAACAATACTTTAGTTCAAAACAGTCAAACCCCATTGTGAAACTGCATTCAGGTTTGGGTACCAAACCTCGTGAAAGACTCACCAAATGAGATTAGAGCTTAAAAAGTTTAAATCATGCAAAGAGTTTGCATCAACTTAATTTACAAATATCACCTGTACTTCCTTGAGTTCGGAGGAATGATTTAATCAAAGCACTTAAATGATAAAATGATTTAATAGAGTTGATACAGCAAAATTGCTTCTTCTAGTGATGCCAACAGGTTCAATTCCCGTACTGGCAATGTCACTGGACCAGTAATCCAGAAGTCCAGGCTGAAGTTCTGGAAAGATGGGATTAAATCTCACAATGGAAGCCTGTAGAATTTAAATTCAATGAATAAATCTGAAATATAAAGCTAGTCTCAGTGACCTAGACAAATATATCAATTTCTCTAAATATCTATCTGGTTCGCTAATATCTTTTAGGGAAGGAAATCTGACATTTTTACCTGGCCTGGCCTACATGTGACTCCAGACCCATAGCAATATGGTTGACTCTTAACTGCCCTCTGAAATAGCCAAGCAAGCACCAGGTTCAAAGGTAATTAAAGATGGTCTTGATGGTTATGCCCACATTCCAAGGAAGAATTTTAAAAAAAGGAACCCCGAACAAGGGAGCAAAATTTTAAAATTAGAGCTATTAATAAGGGTGAAATCAGGAAGTACACAAAGCGTATGCGAAATCTGGAACTTTTCCCCTGAAAAGGTTGTGGATGTGAGTGAACTGAAACTTTCAAGACTGAAAATTATTTTATTTTAGGTGAGATTCAGGTGAAATAAAGCAACAGTGGACAAATGGAACGCAGTTACAGACTGACCATGAACTAGTGGAATAGCAGAACAGGTTCAACAGGTTGAATTGGCTTCTCTGTTCCAATGCCCAGATGTTATATAAAAAAAACTTGTAAATATTAAAAGATTAAAGGTAAGTCATCATAGTCTCAAACGATCATACGGTGCTGTAGCATTAGGGGAGGGAAGAGCAGACTGGTGGTGATTTAACCTGAGGAGCAACACACTTCAGGCAGAGGGCAAAGTTGAGCGGGTGGGCCATTATGAATAACTTCAGCCAGTACAGGAATTGAACCTGTCGGCATCACTCTGAATCATTAGCCAGCTGTTCAGCCAACTGAGCTAGACTCTCAGGGCCATTTGGTGAAGCAAGGCTCAAGAGAAGTCCTAGGGAGCTGAGGTGGCAGAAGGTTGCTAGTTCCTTACTGGAAAAGGTTAGTGCTCAGAGAAGACCCACAAGTCATCTGTAGTTCAGTGCAGCGAGACATTGGAGTTCAGAGAGATCCAGGAGCAGCACCAGCTTAGCAAAGCTAGTGGTCGGCAAAAGAGCTGGAATTGTTTTGTGAGGTGAGCAGCTTTGTGAAAACCTAGGAATGCAGTTTCAGGAGAAGAGGTTGAACAATTTGGAAGTGAGCAGTTGTCAAGGCAGTCTGAGTCAGAATGGCTCAAAGGAATTTAAAGGCTAGAATCATAGAAACCCGACAGTGCAGAAGTTTGTCATTTGGCCCATTGAATCTGCACGGACAATGATCCCACCTAAGGCCTATCCCCGTAACCCCACATATTTACCCCACTAATCCCTCTAACGTACATATCCTGGGATTCTAAGGGGCAATTTAGCATGGCCAATGCACTTGACCTACACATCTTTGGACTGTGGGAGGAAACCAGGGCACCAGAGGAAACCTATGAAGACATGGGGAAAATGTGCAAATTCCATACACTCAGTGACCCAAGCCAGGAATCAAACCCAGGTCCCTGGAGCTGTAAGGCAACAGTGCTAACCACTGTGCCACCATGCCATCCCTTAAAGTCTAGATGTTCAAAAGCATGGCATTAACATCTCTGGTGAGAAAGACAGTATTTAGCAAGATTTTGAGATTCTCAGTGGACACTCAGGTCTTTGGAAGAGGGGTGTGTAGAGGCGGTGGGGTGGGGGTTGCTGGCTGACAAAACGATAGGATCCATCTTGGTTGCACCTGCTATTTAAGGTGCATGGTGATGTGGTGCAACCACAGTTTGACGTTTGTATTTACCTCATTTTAATTCTGAATGTTAAAATAAAAGATAGATTGAAGGGCATTTTACTTTTCTGACTTTGTATGGTAGTTTATTTTTTAATGTAAACGTAAGAGTTATGTCAAGAAAAACATCTCCATTCAGTGCCTGATAATCTACAGAGCTATGTAACACAGACAAGAAGACTAATCAAAATTAGATGGCTTGGTGGGTGAACTAATTTATTGGACACATGAGCTTTAACGTGCAATTCAAACTCCTCCTTTCCAGAAGTTTAAGCAACTTATCTTAATTCCCTGCCGATTTTGCATTATGCATCAACCAGGCAGAAATGTGTGTTAATAAATGTGGATGCAAAAAATATTAGTCTCTGGGAGCAGAAAACAAGCAATACATACAAACCTGATTTCAGATATCGTTTGACAATCAATTCATTTTGCTGCTGATCTCGACCTGCTATTACAAGGTAGTTTTCGCTGCTGATGAACCACAAGAATTTCTCAAACCTACCAAAGAAAACAAACTACGGATAATTAAATACAATAAATTAAAATCTTTTCCTCTGAGGTTTCAGGTTGTTCATTATAACAGACAAATTGGAAAGCTAATAGCAAATCTTATACACCCCAGAGCTAAAAAGATTCACTACAAATTTATAAAGATAATGTTTCAAACGCAAGTATTAAATATACCTTCCAACACAAATTAGAATATCTTTAGAAATGGACAAAACCTGACATGTGCATATGCACTACTCAATTTAAAAAACATACATCTAGAATAGATCATAACTGCAATTTAAAAGTAAAAACACTGAAAAAAAATTCAATTTATGGACTTCAAATCGATGACTGGCATCTGTATTGTATCTAATCTAATAACACTGGGCTCAATTTAACAGGACTTGTCAAGGAACTTGAAGAAAGCGGCCCACAAAGATTAAGCGATTTCTGTGGTGCGGATTTCCCTTTTCCCAATGTCAGTTCGCAAATGGTGCAATGTCAAGGGGGCCTTCTGGAGTCCACCAACAACATGGTACCATTAAATAGGCTAAGCAATGAATCACATTAAGGTATGCTCACAGACAGTGAACTACAAAGTAAAACGCAATGATATTTTGTTTTATTAAACACAAGGTGGGAATGCACACATGGGATTAATGTGGAACTTGAAATATCAAACTACGAAAAGGAATATCTTAAATATGTGAATTATCATAATGGAGAATTTTGATATTTCAAAAATACAAAATTAGCTTTGCAGGGCCAATGAGCTGGTTCCGCAGTGATTGTGGACTTAGTACACAGTTATAAACCCAGCTAAACCTTATTCAATAAGATACCGTCTATCCAAAGGTGTTCACAGGAAGACTAACAGCATAGAAGGTCAAGTTTTTAGTGATTGTACATCCTGAGGGAAACATAAAATCGATGATACAACTTCAAGATTTCGGTGTTTCAACGAAAGCTAACAGTTTTGCAGCCATCACAACTGCAAATTGGGCCATTCTTAACTGAATTTCAGCACATGCTATTGCAAAATATAGTCTCCCAAGTTCAATAAGAATGAAAAGATTTGTTTATTCATCATAAGTTTCCCTAGAAGAAATTATGAGAAACAAAAAAAAAGTGCTACACCTGTGACATATGATTCTGTACATCATTAACTAAAAAACTGTTTCAACATTTATTGATTATGTTACACTGCTTCACCTCAACTACATGTAGTTTAGAACAAAGAACAACACAGCACGGGAAACAGGCCCTTCGGCCCAACGAGCCCACGCCACCATTTTAACATTATGAGTGCCCTCCTCTACCCATGACCTTTGTCTACACCTACTGGGGAAGGTTGAGGGAAGACTAATTTAGGGACAATTTGTTACACCAATCAGCCTAAGAGCACATTTTTGGGTTGTGGGAGGAAACCGGAGCACCTGGAGAAAACCCACACAATCAGGGGGAGAACGTGCAAACTCCCGCAGACACCGGCCCAAATCCATGTATCTGCACAGCAAACAGTGATAGTCACTGAGCTGTCATGTTGCCCGACAGATGGTCCAGTTTAAGCATACACTAACGATGTGAAGTACTGGGCAACTCTCGAAGCAACATCCAAGAGCAGGCCTCGCACGACCCACCACGTGTATGCCCCTTGTTACTCATGTACAAAAACATCCTTCAGGGATTTAGTAGTGTTGCATATGAGCAGATCATGCTTTCATTTCTCATACCTAGGTTTGAACCTGGTCCAATTAGTCATTTGCTACTACAGAAATTGAGTATTGCTGGAAAAAAAATACATTTTGTTAAAGCTTTTCACCTTGCACTCATCAGGACAATCACAAAAATACCATAAACAGGAGAAATAACTATGTACTGTACTAGAGTGCTGATTAATTGGCAAGTGGACTCTGATTTTTAGAGGTATTGCCATGGAGCATGTCCCAGTTAATGGAAACTGGCAGTTAACTACTAAGCATTATTTGAAAATTTAAACCAGGCAGCATTGTTCTGATCGATCAAGCAGTGAACCAGAAAATGATCATTACATATTTTGATTAGCTGAGCAGGCACAATGTATACATATGTTCTTTCTGTCTTCAAAGAACAGGACACTGCGCATTAATAAATGTGGCTTCCAGTACACAGAAATGCACACACTGTGAGACCAACTGTCAATCTTAACTTCGTTGTCAGCGTACGTTTTAATACACTGAGGATTATTTAGCAACTGTTGTCTAATTACAGAATTATATCTAATGTTGGACACTGTATTTTGAGTTTTTGCAAGCACGGGCTAGGTATAGTCTGCAGCTTGCCAACTGCAAACAGCAGAAGGAAGGGACATGCTGTTTGATGCAATCCACCCGTCTCAGGGACATACAGCCTAAATACGTGGCATCACACTGGCACTGAAATGCTCTGAACATTACACACCAACATATTATGATGTTAGTTAAAGAAATTTTAAAAATACTAGTGCTTAGGAGGTGCAGTCCTGATCACAAAACAAATTCATTATTATACACTTATGTCCCACTACTGCGATAGCAGGTACATAAGTAGGAGTCAACTTCTGTACAAAACAAGGCAAGAATGATTAAAGCTGCAACTTATACCACTGAACCCAAGAAAATAAATGCCAGCAGGCTCAAAAATCACAGCTCTAACGTGTGAAATGTCACATTAATGCAGGGGTGGGGTGGATTGTAAGTGTTCATCATCTGAAATTGGATCAAAGGGAACTTTGTACTGAAGCAAACCTTGCTACATGTTTGATGCCAATACAAAATGCATGGAAGAGGAAACTATTCATTTCTCATCAAAATTATTCCTCATTTTTCACTGGCATATTGGCTTGATCACTTTTGTTGACTCAGTCACTGTCCTTTCCTTTGAAGATGCACCTGACCCTCCCAGTCATAGCACTGTGAAGATCAGGAAGTGGCTGTGTGGGGAAAAATACAGATGCCAACCCACATGCTCATCTCTTCATGCACCGCAATAACCCAAAAATCCAAATATAAAATGCGATTAAACTATTACGAGTTCTTGCTTCACTTATTTTAATCACGAATGTGAGTTAAATTTTCTTGGTTGATTTACCTAAATCCATCACTCACTCTCAGTTAATTGTTACCAGTCATGTTGGTGATATTCTAAGTCTATCTTAACCAGAACAACTTACTGTTACTCCAGCCCATTTAATAACTGAATTATCAAAATTAGTAGTGTGCAGAGGTGGATTAGTCCAATTCAATTACAGCCCACTCTACATGTATACAATACATACCACACAACCTACCAATACACTTTTCGTGCCTTCTGAATTGTAATGACTGTCTGAACTTCTTTTAGCGTCTTTTTTGTCTTCTTTTCTGCTGATTTAAATGCCTGAAAGAAAAACAAATTAAGAATAAATGAATAAAAATGGATTTAAGTTAGAGATTTTTAAAAAAAATTTTAAAAAGTGATTTAATTTAGTCACTTTGAATCTGAAATCTGCAGAACAAGTAGATATCAGATTATAATCAGTTAGAATAGTGAAACTGAAACAAATAAATTCCAACCAAATGAGATACATTCTGGAATCCTGAAGAAAATTAAAAAGATATGGATAATGTTCTGGGTAATATATCATTAAAAGAGTGCCATAAACACAGAAGTGGTTCCCAAAATCAAGGGGTTATCTACGTTATCCTAATATTTAAAAAGGAGCAAGATGTTCATAAAACAATCAAGGGTGAACAAGAAACCCTTAATTGAAATCAAAATTAAATTCTCTGGCACAAATGACATAGAGAACAAGGTTAAAAATAAAATCTCTATTCTTAACCCCTCCTTTTTTTTATTCACAGATGAATGGGGATGCAGCATTTGAAGGCACCTTCTTGCCATACAGAAAGAAAACAAAATCAGAACTGAAATTAACACTAGGCCACTCTCATGCACTACATGGCAATCCAAAATTGGCAGAAGTTCATGGGCTAGAGCGCGAGCTCACGAACCACAAGGATCGATAGCCCAGTAAAGTTTAAACCATAAAAAAGGGGAGCGAAATACAGCATTGACTTTCTAAAAGCCATGAGAGAAATTAATTGCACTGCCCCGCTTCTTGCTTTTCACAGCGTTGCTACAGACACGTTGAAGGAGAAATTCAATAGAAGTGTCACTACACGGGCATATGCTGATTTCCAAGTCAGGCAGCACCACAAGGCCAATACACATGCAGCTTGGGCACCATTCTTCAGTGATGACTTTTGTCTTTCAATGTAGAACATTTCCTACCTTTTCTGCAGCTTCAACTGTTTTCTTTTCCTTCATTGCTGCATTTCTTTTGTGATCGTAGTATCTGCATCAAAATATCATTTGAAAAACAAAATGCTTAAAACATAGTTAAAACATATTAACTATCAGTGTAATTAAATTTAGAAACAACTGGCTTTAGAATAAGTTGACCTAATTTTTGTATTTGCCCTTTTTCATTACGGGATGGCTTTTTTTATAACTGCATTCTTCAATTATTATTAACCATACGTGCAGCAATTGTGAAATCTGTTTATTTAACTACAAATTTGTAGCACAAGGTAATTCAATGGTGACATGTAGGATCAAGCTGATTATTTCATTTATTATTGTCTCATGCATTAGTATACAGTGAAAAGTATTGCTTCTTGCACCCCATACAGACAAAGCATACCATCCATGCCGAAGGAAAAGAGAGAGTGCAGAATATAATGTTACAGCTAGGGTGTAGAAAAAGACCAGCTTAATGCAAGGTATGTCCATTCAAAAATCTGTTGGCAGCAGGGAAGAAGCCGTTCTTGAGTCGGTTGGTATGTGTCATCAGACTTTTGTATCTTTCTCCTAACGGAAGATGGAAGAGAGAATGTCCGGAGTGCGTGGGGTGTTTAATTTTGCTGGCTGTTTTTCCCTGGCAGTGGGAAGTGCATATAGTGTCAATTGGTGGGAGGTTAGTTTGAGTGATAGACTGTGCTTGATTCACAATCCTTGGTAGTTTCTTGCGGTCTTGGACAAAGCAAGGGCCATACAAGCTGTGATACAACTTGAAAAAATGCTTTCTATGGTGCATCTATAAAAGTTGGAGAGAGTTGTAGCAGACATGCCAAATTTCCTTAGTCTTCTGAGAAAGTAGAGGCGTTGGTGGACTTTCTTAACTATAGTGCTGGCATGGAGAGACCAGGACAGGTTGTTGGTGATCCAGACATCTAAAAAAAAACTGAAGTTTTTGACCAGTTTTACTACATCCCCTTTGACATAGACAGGAACATGTTCTCCACTACATTCCTTGAAGTCGACAACTATGTCCTTCACTTTGTTGACATTGAGGGAGAGATTATTTGTTGTCGCACCAGTTCATCAGATTCTCTATCTCTTCCTTGTACTCCGTCTTGTCATTGTTTGAAATCAGACCCACTATGGTGGCATCATCAGCAAACTTGAAAATTGAATCGGTGGGGAATTTGGCCACACAGTCATAAGTGTATAATGAGTATAGTAAGGGACTGAGGTCACAGCCTTGTGGGGCACCAGTGTTGAGGATGATTGTGGAGGAGGTGTTATTGCCTATCCTTACTGATTGCCGTCTGTGGGTTAAGAAATTCAGAATCCAGTCACAGTGGGAGGCACCGAGCTCCAGGCCACAGAGTTTGGAAATGCATTAGCTGCAGCTTGGAAACTGAGAAAGTAGTGAACATAGACTAGAGAGAAAGAAGAATAACGAGCAGGTCACCCAACCCATGCTTATGCAATTTTTAGTAAGCAACTCAAGCACCTATGGCAGAGCCTTAGCAATTTATCCCTACTAGGAAAACTGACTGATGCATAGGAACTTTGAGGCAGAGAAAATTACATAAAATTGGGATTTTTGGTAATTTAGTGATTGTGGGACCACTTCAGAATGTATAAAATCAAACTTTACACTTCAGAAGTGTGAAATATTTAAGGTAGCAGTCCATGGTGCATTGTTTGACAATCCTCAAAGCATGACTCAAAGTTTTATAAATTTCTTTATGCTGAAATGAAAGAGGCTAACTCACCATTAATGGTAAGATTATTCATAAAATATTCTACGTCAGTGATGTCAACAAGAACTGATAAATTATTTAATTAGAAAATCAGATTGCCCAATTTGTTTAAATATTAGAGGCATTTTAAAATTGGAATAAATACAAATTCAAATTCATAACAACTGTGTTTATATTATCAATTTTGGAGTAAGTATCACAGAAAATATAGGTTTTCCAGATGAATACCTACCTTTTTGCATTAGCATATGCAGACAGACCAAGATCCACATCCACCAACACTGGTTTGTTTTTTTGGATCATTTTCTTCCCCTGTTGCTTTTTGTCCTTTTTCTTCTTGCCTTTTGTTTGTTCATTTTGAACAACTTCATCCGCAGTAACGTCATCTTCCTGGTCTTCATCATCAGTTATGTATGGGTTTCTAAACAGAATGCAGAATTAAAATTATATACTGTATACAGGTTCCTGACACAGACTTCACAATAATCCATTGGGCCAGCAGGTGCTGAGGAATGCCAGCATCTGCAAGTTTCCCCTCCAAGCCAATCATCCTGACTTGGATATATGTCGCTGTTCCTTCACTGATGCTGGATCAGAATCTTTGAACTTCCTTCCTAAAAGCGCCGTGGATATGCGCAAACCATACTAATTGCAGCAGTTCAATAGAGTGGTGGTTTCTCAAGGGCAATTAGAGATGGACAACAAATGATGGACTTGTCAGTAATTCTCATATCCAATATACAAATAAAAAAACCTACACCATCCCACTTTCCTGTCAAAATATAAGAAGCACAAGGAAACAGAAATAGCAAGGTAGGAAGAATACATCAAGATAGGAAGTCATTTTTACGGTCTCACCTGCTGCAGAAAAGACCATGGCTTTCATCTGTAAGTAACGGGTTCTTTAAAAAGGCACAACTATTTAACAAATTGCTTTGGCAGGAATAGTGACTGGGCCGGTAAACAAGACAATAAATGTCATCAAAGCTTTGACAGAACTTTCTATCAAAGGTAGTAGGCACATGGGAACACCACCATCTCCAAGATACTCTCCAAGTCACACAGCATTAAGACAACTACAACAATTTACATAACGAAATACGCCAAACACTTGAACATTATAATATGAAGTCATTGATCCACATAAGGAGAACTAGGCCAGACGATTAAAAGCTTGGTCAAAAGAAGCACATTTAAAGAGTGTCTTAAAGGAAGAAAGTAAGGCAGAGATGTGTGGGGGGGAGGTGGTGGTGGTATTACAGAGTTTAGGGCCTAGGTACAGTCAATGGTGTAGTAATTAAAATAGACAATGCACAGCAGGGCAGAATAAAAGAGCAGTGCAGATATCTCAGAGGACTGTGGGGTTGGAGGAGATTGCAGGTATAGGGAGGGGCAAGACCATGGAAGCATTTGAAAAACAAACCTGAAAATTTTAAAATCAGGACATTGCTAATGTAGCTCACGAGTACAGGGGCAAACAGAAATGGGACTTGGTGGGAGTTAAGACATGAGCAGCAGGGTTTATGATCTCAAGTTTATGGAGGGTAGAATGTGGGATCCTAACCAGGAATGCACTGGAATAGTCAAGCTTAGAAGTAGTGAAGACGTGAATGCGATTTCAGCAGCAGATGACAGGGGTGAAGTTGGGCAATAATCTGAAAATAGTGGTCTTAAAAAGGTGGAAAAAATGAGATTGGAAGCGAACCTTGGGATCAAAGACACCAAGGCTGTGAGCAATTGGTTTATTCTCAAACTGTTGAAGGAGGAGGGATGTAATCAGTAGCTAGGGAACAGTGTTTGGAGTTATGTCCAAAAATAATGACTTTATTCTTTTCATTACTTAATTGGAGGGTTTGTGTTTATCCAGTAACAGATGCTGGGTAAGCAGTCTGATAGTTCAGCAATGCTGCAAGACTTGAGAGAGGTGGTAGCAATGTCAAACTGACTGTCATCAGTATACATGTGGAAATTAATACTGTGCCTTCATATGATATCGCCAAGAGACCACATGTAGATGAGAAAGATCCTTGGGGATGTAAGATTTCAATAACATAACAAATTTAGAATTTTAGATGAACGAGGACTAACACTTGGGATTTCATATTTGCCACACTTTAAATACTAGCTTAAGTTCTTGCCTGCTGGAAGAGAGGCAATTAGTCAAAAACAAGCTGCTCGCACAATTTGCAGCTACAAGGCAGTTTATATCAGCTGGAAGCGCTAGTTGTGTGTGAAGAATGTACCAACAAGGGCCTGAAGTTGCAGCATTTCCTTTGTTTAAAATTCACACACAAGGTTTCTTAAGAAATGACGGTTCAATTCTCAGCATGAATTCCTCACTATAGTGATACAAGATAGGTGCTGCTAGTTTAACACATATACATTTCAATTAAAATAGTCTTCCAAAATTTTGATTAATTAAATATATCAACAGAGTAAGTCATTTATCATTTAGGAAGACATCCATTTTGCTTATCTCTCCTGTGCCACAAGCTAACATATGATACTGAGGAGTCCCAGGGTACACTTCAGCAAGTTCCCATACTTATGCAAAAGCCAACCAGCCCACAATTTGTGATAAGAATGTAACATGATTTATGTCACCTGTCCATTAATTCATGTAACTCCATAGATGTCACTGAATAAAGCATCTGTCTCTCAATCACTTACTACATGACTTCAGCAATGAAGGTGGAGAGAGAAGTGTGATCTCACTTTAAATTAATTGACGAGTTAATATGACCTTATATGATGCAAAGAACCTCAGAATTAAGGATAAATATCCAAGGTTTCAAGACATTGTTGGCACAGTCACCCACTGTTCCAATGGTGACAACTCTCCTAAGTCACAGCTCAAAACTGAAATCAGGACAGAGACAAAAACTTTGCTTGTACTGTCAGCACCTGAGGGAATCCAGACTCCCAGGTGGGAGAGGAATATTCTTGCTGTCTTTACTGCCTTTTGTTAATTATATTTACCATTACTGCTTATTAAATTCCTACCCTGCCTTTCTCACTTGATTGTATCTTGTTGGCTAGCTCAGCAAGACCCACACAAATTATGGATTTGGGATACGAAGTTAAATTAACTAAAATTACCAGCAGCCTAAATTTTAATCATATTCTAATTCTTACAGTAATGTGGGAAGTAACCACACTTGGACAGGATGAGAAAGTGTTGCTAGTGATACTATAGTTGCAATAAAGGTAGATAACAATGTAACCAGGTGTGACTAGTTCCACCCAGCTGGATAAATGGACAGGCTTTGGAGGAGGATGATCTGGTCAATTTTATCAAAGGCTGCTGATTAGGTCAAGGAGAATAAGGAGAAGTTTACCTAGGTCATAATCGCACAAGATGGCATGTGATTTTGTCGTGTACTAATTTGGTACTGTGGCAGGAGCAGAAACCTGATTGGAGGGATATATTGTGGACAATATATCACCATTCCTCCCAAGATGATGGATCAAAATCCTAGAACTCCCAACCCAACAGCACCATGGGAACAGACTACTAAGCTTCAAGAACTCAAGTGCAGTTAAAAATGGACAATACATGCGGGCCTTGCCAGTGATGCCCACATCCTGTGAATGATTAAAAAATGTAAGTGCACAGTGCTCAGTGTGGTCTGCCCAAATGTAAGTGATGATGTGGGTATGCCGGCGTTGGACTGGCGTAAACACAGTAAAAAGTCTGACAACACCAGGTTTTAGTCCAGCCTATTTATTTGATAATATACTCGCAAGCTTTCGGGTTAGCCACCTGACGAAGGGGCTAACCCGAAAGCTTGCGAGTATATTATCAAATAAATAGGTTGGACTAAAACCTGGTGTTGTCAGACTTTTTACAAATGTAAGTGCACAGTGCTCAGTGTGGTCTGCCCAAACACCAAATTCTGTTGTGGTCATCAGGTCACAATGGAACTATTTATGTGACAGAGGCTCTGTAGGAGAGAGCCATATGGCTGTTCCCAGTGTCACAGGTCTGTGTTATTAGGAAACACTGGAAAACAGTCTTCTAGTTTGGAAAGGAAGGAGCTGAAAGACGATCTATATAGATAAGACAACAATAGAAATAGACCAACGGCCAATTCTTGCTTTAGGTACATAACACAGCATGCAACATTAAACACTTAAAGAGATTGATGTATTCCCTAATATTTAACCTTACAATGTTGTCAGTTGGGTGATCACAACATGTTAATAAAGCAGCAGTTATACATCTGTCCCTGATGCCATCTTTAAAGGTCTGATTATTAGAAATGAGTCATTTTAATCAGTAATATATTGTGCCCTTGCCAAATTGGTTTGGATTTGTATAACTGCAAATATACTTTGGATCGAGCAATGTAAAATGATTCAAAGGTCAGTTAAATTTAAATCACCTCCAATCTTTGACATATGTGGCTGAAATCCAGCTCAGAATTACTGATTGCTCATACGGGGTTTAGGTTGAATGTCAGCAATTCTATGAGTATATTTCATACATACAGATACGTTCTACAATCTACATAGACATCTTACGCCAAAATACAATTCCAAAGCCTATTAGCTTATTCAACAAGTTATTTATAGTGAGACAAAAAGCACAGAAACCAAACTAAAGGCATCATACGTAGATTACTGACCCCAACAATTTAGGTGCATGTAACAGTGTGCTGTTGTCAGTTTTTTTTTAAATGTATGGAAGGGTTTTAAAGTCTCTTTAACAAAAGCCTAAATGACATTTCCAGTGGGACATTTCTCCATTCTAATATAATTAAGGTTCATCATAAAATAATTTAACAGGGGCATTTCATACTTTACACCAGAAATCTGAACTTTAGTGTTATAGTCACACATTTATATATTTGCTGCAAACTGTCTTAAAAAATTAGCAGCTCAAACACTCGTTTGTCTCAAATGTAAATGTTAGTATTTTGTCGATCCCATAAATTATCAGAATACAAAGAGTCATTCACCTTAAGAATTTGAACAACCATCTACACATCATCAGGTATTTATTGTACTATTAGCTGCCAATTTACCATAAATTTGGATGAGATAAAACATCATTTTTTCAGAATTGCAAAATAACAAATGTTTAAACTATTTTTTGCATTCAAATCCTTCTTCAAAATACAGTACATCTTTAACTATATTTTTTAGATTAAGATTGATGAAAGTAAAAAGCTTACTTCAACAACATTGTGATATGATTTGTCTCTAGCTTCAGCTCTTTTATGGCACAAGCTACAATATCTTCTTGTTCCTGTGCTTCTTTTACAATACTCCCAATTTCAGTCCAGTCAATCTGATTGGCTAAGGCACTGCGTATCACTTGAATAGCTTTATCAACAATGTTCAAATTGATTTCAATTAACTCTCCCTTAATCTTATCGTATTCCTATTGAAAGAGAAACATAGATAAAAAAAATTTAATTTTTTAACATTGTAAATGTAACACATAGATAAAGACAAAGACAAAGAACAACCCAGCACGGGAAACAGGCCCTTCGGCCCAACGAGCCCGCGCCGCCGCATCACCCTACACCTATTCTACCCTGCATGTCTACGAATGGGACCCTACTCAGTCAGATTCAGGGAAGAAATAGTGTCAATTTGGTAAAAACCGATTAGCCTAAGAGCACATCTTTGGGGTGTGGGAGGAAACCGGAGCGCCCGGAGGAAACCCACGCAACCACAGGGAGAATGCGCAAACTCCCACAGACACAGGCCCAAATCCATGTGTCTGCACAGCTAGCAGTGCTAGTCACTGAGCTGTTGCGGCGCCCGTCTACCGGTCCAGGATCAAGCACACACACCGACATGAAGTACTAGGCCACTCCTGGACTTCCAAGAGTAGCCCACGCACGACCCGCCGTGTGCATGCCCCTCGCTTGACACGAGGTGGACCTCCACCTGTGGAATAAAGACAAAAAATATTAATCATACAGCCTGCCCTTCCGGTGTCTCCCGAGGTTTAACCCTATTTAATAGCCCCTACCATATCCCTCCATTCTCGTTTCACTCATGTGCCTATCTAACTGCATCTTAATACACTCAAAGAGTGCCCAGTTCGAGTCTTTACGTCGCTCGTCGACGGTCAAATGTCTTATCTGCCACCCAGTTGTTCCACAGCCGAGGGGGCATTGGCAGAAACGGTAGGTTCAATTTGGTAATTTAGTACGATACGGCCCCAACCACCATAAATGCAGACAAGCAGACTGCATCACACCACTGGGAACATGTGTCGTGGTTAGTTCGAGCTCTCTTTTATATATTTAAATATATAGAGCCGTTTACCCATAGTCATCATTTGATCACAAACCGGCCATTTATTTCGAATAGTCATCATCTGGGCAAGAGTCATCATGAGCGGGTCGCGGCACCATCAACCATCAAATGCCTTACACCAGGTACGGTAAATGAATTTGTCTCACCTCCTAGCCGATCGCCTGGGCTTGAGGTCTCGGTAGGTTTTCTGTACATTGGTAGGAGTGAATGCAAGCTCAGCCGAGTGCATATCACAAAGTCAAAGTTTCTTACGACCCCCGAAGGGACTACCAGTACAGTATCATGGCGATTCTCAGCTAGTTGAATTCCTTGCAGAACAATCTTCTGCCAGACTAAGGTTCTGCATACCCTGCGCTAAACGAGTCCAACGTTCCTGCCTCCACCACCCTACTCAGTAGCACATTCCAGACCCCCACAACTCTCTGCGTAAAGAACCTTCTTCTCACCTCCAAATTATACCTCCCCCCCCTCACCCTTAAATGATGACCTCTCGTGTTCGTACCCAGTCTAGGGAGCAGTCTCTCACTATTAACTCTATCTATTCCCTTCAGTATCTTATATACTTCTATCATGTCCCCTCTCAATCTCCGTCTTTCCAAGGAGAATAGCCCCAGTTTCTTCAATCTCTCCTCGTAACCCAGTCCCCCCATGCCAGGCAACATCCTGGTAAACCACCTCTGCACCCTTTCCAGAGACTCCACGTCCTTCCGGTAGTAAGGTGACCAGAACTGGACGCAGTACTCCAAATGCGGTCTAACCAACGTTCTGTACAACTGAAGCATTAGACGGCAGCTTTTATACTCTATGCCCCTTCCTATAAAGGCTAACATCCCATAAGCCTTCCTAACAACGTTCTCCACTTGTGACGCAACCTTCATGGATTTGTGAACCTGCACTCCCAGGTCCCTCTATGTCTATACTCCTAATCGGCCTACCTTTTATCACATAGCTCCTCTCTGCATTATTCCGTCCAAAATGCATCACCTCGCATTTGTCAGGATTAAATGCCATCTGCCACCTATCTGCCTACTGCACCAACCTATCTATATCCTGTTGTATCACCTGACAATCCAGTTCCGTACCCGCCAACCCTGCCATCTTGGTGTCATCAGCAAACTTGCTGATCACACCACCTACGCCCTCTTCCAAGTCATTTATGTAGACTACAAAGAGGAGATATCACTTTTAACAATGTGCCAAGACATTTCGGTGGTATAATTAAAAGAAATATCTCCAACCAAAGAAAAATACATTCAGGAGAAAACCAAAAACTTGGTCAAAGAAGTTGATTTTAAGAAGTGTCATAAAAGAGAGAGATCTGAGGAGTAAAGTGAACAAATTTCAGAGCACTGAATCATGGCAGAGTACCTGGGTGGGATGGAAAGGGGCGTGGGTCAAAGGTCTGAAGCAATGTAAACAAAAGGATCAGAATATTAAATTTGAGGCATTGAGGGTAGGAACCAAAGTAGGTCAGCAAGGACCAGTGATAGAATGATAAATCAGCAAATGAAAGGGACAGAAGAACTCATGAAAACCACAATCACCAGAGGAAGTGGTACTGAATAAATTGATGGAGCTGTGGGTTGACAAGTCCCCAGGTCCTGATGGGCTTCACCCAAGGGTCTTAAAAGAAGTGGCTAGTATGATAGTTGATGTGTTGGTTTTAATTTTCCCAAAATTCCCTAGACTCAGGGAAGATTCCATTAGATTGGAAAATAGTGATTGTAACTCTTTTATTCAAAAAGGAAAGGAGACAGAAAGCAAGAAACAACAGGCTAGCTGGTTTAACATCCATTGTAGAGAAAATGTTAGAAGCCATAATTAAAGATTTTATAGTAGGGCACTCAGATAAATTCAAGATAAATGAGACAAAGTCAACATGGTTTTGAGAGGGAAATCGTGTTTAACCAATTTATTAGGAGTTGTTTGAGGAAGTAACACGCTGTGGGTAAAGGGGAACCAGTGAATCTAACCAGTGAAGGCATTTGATAGGGTGCCACAGAAAACAAAAGGTCATGATGAAATGGGTATCATATTGGCATGGATAGAAGAATGGCTAGCTAACAGGCTGTAGAGTGTAGGCATAAATGGGTCATTTTCTAGTTGGCAAACTGTAACAAGTGGTGTGCCACAGAGTTCAATACTGGGGCCTCAACTTTTTACAATTTATATGAATTACTTTGGTGAAAGGACTAAAAGGTATAGTTACTAAATTTGCAGATGACACAAAAATAAATAAAACATAAGAAGGTGACAAAGGGATATAGATAGATTAAGGGAGTGGGCAAAGATTTGGCAAATGGCGTATAATGTGGGAAAATGTGAAATTGTCTATTTTGCAGGAAGAATAAAGAAGAAGCATATTATCTAAATGATGAGAGCTCGCAGAGCTTAGAGACGTAGAGGGATGCGGGTGTTCTTGTGACTCGCAAAAGGTTAGTTTGCCAGTACAGCAGGTAATTAGGAAAGCTAATAAAATGTTATCATTTATTGCAAGGGAAATTGAATAGACCTGAAGGAGCAGTGCTCTAAAATCTTGTGATTCCAAATAAATCTGTTGGACTTTAACCTGGTGTTGTAAGACTTCTCAGCTGTAGAGGGCTTTGTAAGAGTAAGTGACCATTTGATTGGAACTGAAGGGTGGATGTGGAGAGAATATTTCCTCTCACGGGAGAAGGCAGGTGGGAGCAATCTTTGTTTTTTTTAGGCAAGGCTATATAGATTTTCTACAGCCAGGGAGTAAAAGGTTATTTGGGGCAGGTGGATATGGGGTTAAAGTCAGCTCAACCATGATTTACTGAATGACAGCAGGCTTAAGAGGCTGAGTGGCTTATTCCTGCTCCTAATTCATACATTCATATGCTAACTCATGGTAAACAGAATTTGGTGTAGGATGATAGAAGCAGCAGCATTTTGGCTGAGCTTAGTTTATGGAGAAGGGTGGTAAGAAGAACTGGAATAGCCTAGTCAGAAAATAACACAGCAGGGATGTGGTTTTCAACAGTACCTAGACTAAGTTAGGAAAGACATAATGGGCATGATTCCCTGTATCAGCACGGTGCCTTTGGAGGGATTCATGACCAGCGCCCAGCAGATCGCAGCTATCCCAGAAATGTAGAGAGATGCAGCCTTTTTTTTTGAAAGAGTAATCAGCCTCATTCTGGAAATCAGCATGAGGCTGATTACAGTATGGGATGGCATCGTCCAGGCTAGCTAATGTTTCCCACCCCGTCGAGACAGATTCCCACCAGTGGGAGGTCACGTATGGTCCCCATGAACGGGAAGCAGGTATGGTCGTCCTGCTGGTGGGGACAGAGGCCATTGAGGCCCCCCCAGGGTGGGGGAGTGCCCCTTGAACAGCGCCAGTGTGGCACTTTGGCAATGCCAAGGAGGTGGGGGTGTTGGACTGGTCATGGAGAGTGGGGGTTGGGGTGGACATGGAGGGAGGGTTACAGAAACCGGTGATGGGGTCATGGAGGCCTGCGATTGGGAGGGAGGGTCATGGAGACCGGTGATGGGGGGAGCCAGTGCACATGCGTCTATCTCCATGCTGACAGCTTGGCACATGTGCACTGGCCTGCTCAGCATGATGATTCTGACCTCTCTGGCAGGTTCAGGCTCTATTCACCACCCCTCCCCCCCCCCCACCCCACCACCTCCCTCCTCCCACTCACCCACCCCCCCTACCAATGTGAATCAGGTTACAGACTCTGCGATGCATAGATTCCCGGAGATTCATTCCACTCAGCTCGCCCAAAAAATGGGCTGGAAAATCTCCAGTATTCCTGCCCTTTGGGCACTTAGTTTTTTTTTTGAGAGAATTGCCCCCATAATGTCTTCAATCTAAACCAACGGGAGTTATCCATACAAAATAACAATTACAAATGTACATAATATCCCTTAAGATTACTATTGATGTATGGATGATAGATTAATGTTCACAGCAGCAAACTTACAATTAGCCATCATATACTCTACTATTGCAGGTGTATAATTAAGCTTACCTGATTTGCTTGCAAGGCATCTAACCTTTTCTCATGGTCTTTACGAACATTTTCCAATTTCTTCAATGCTTGCTTTTCCTTATAACATGGAATATAAGGTATTATATCTATATCATGCATTTTGTCCACAGTGATCATCAATGGTGTATCTTTTCACTTGGAAAATTGAAATATTTTCAACTCTTTTGAAAACGCTTGTAAACCACGCATTAATCTGCTTACACATCAATATAGATTATGTTTTTATACTATTATCAGGGAATAAACCATCACCCTGCAATTTTGTGGGGTATTCTATTTTGGTGAGAGCCCAGCTGAACTGCGAAGTGTAAAAGAATAAACAACTAGTTTCAGCCCTTTGCATTATTACCCTCATCAAAATTAGAGCTGGAGGCGAGGAGAATCTCAGAGCCCTAATGTTTGTAGAACTTCAGAATAACTGGTCTAGTAATGTTCTTCATTTTCTATTTAATGAAACAGTCATAAATATATTAAATTATGTATTGCATTAATAAAAGTACTGTGAATGCATCCAAAAGTTCTGATTTTTAAGCCAGAAATAAACTTTGGATATAAATAGTAAATGGTCACCATACAATATGCAAGAAGGTTTTAAGTAGAGCAAGGCACAAATAAATTTTGAAAACTTCCAATGGCTTAAAATTTAATAATAAAACAGTAGAACATTCTGGCTACAACGGTAACGGGAAGAACTATTCTCATTTGAAAGCCACAAAGAGGTACAGGTAGCATCTAGCACATTATTGAAAGGGGGTAAATGCGGATAAGTTTGGTTAAATCTTTTTAAAATCACATAAGTTAAAAAATGACCTGTTTGTTGAATTTAGGAGATTGGAAAACAATTTTAGGAGCAGTACTTCACAGATGAATATTTCAGCATTATGTCCTCAGTCATGTGCCAGGAACAGATGATTAGGGAACTTGATACACAAGGAAATGTGGGGTATCAGGAATAAAGATGCTACCTTGCGGGGCCCACCTGACGAAGGAACAGCCAGTTCCTAAAGCTAGTGGCGTTTGCTACAAATAAATCTGTTGGACTTTAACCTGGTGTTGAGAGACTTCTTATTGTGTTTACCCCAGTCTAATGCCAGCATCCCCACATCATTGCATAGTTCTGACAGAGATGGGAGCAATACTGTAAGGATGGGATATATCTGAAGGGGGGAGGTACTAATTTACCTGTAGAGGATCATTTTCTTCCCAGGCAGTGAAAGAAAAAAATCAAAAAAAAATCTTTTTGTCAATGTTATTATGAATGCCCAGTGGTGCTGAAATTATATTGCCGCAAAAGATGAACATAAAGTCATTTAACAAAGTTGGTGAAATTTGATAAGTTATTCTACACAGAAATGGGCCATTCAGCTCAACTACTCCATAGCAATATTTATGTACCATTTAAAACTATTTTTATTTAGATTACCAGAGCCAGGAATCCTTCTAACCACGGTAACAGTGTTTTTGACTGTGTAGTTGCAGAGAGAACATCAATAAAATAAATTAAGTAAAACAGTGTGAATTTTTTCAGTGCTTTTTAAAGATAGTGAAATCTTACCTGCTGCAAAGCTTTTAAGTCTATTTTCTGGCTTTCTAATTTTGAGTAAAACTCATCAACTGCCTGAACAAAAAATATATTTTTACAAAATTAGCCCAAAAAAAATTTAAACACTAATAAGAAACACACAGTAGAATTTATGTTGCTGAGGTTCTGTTGTATCAGTGTTGGGCATCCATGATTTCCCCTGCCAAAGTGGTCTTTGAATTTTGGTATCAAATGGATATCACAACCATGCCAAATCTTGCCTTTGCACACACTACACACGCACTTGCAAGAGAAGTTGCTCTTTAGTGATTAGGATAGGAAACTTATTAACTGATTGGTACTGCAGTATACCTATCTGCATCTAGCTGACATGAATGAACCCAATACAGACCCGGGATGAATGTAAGACCTTGCTGGTTTGTATGATTTGTCCAAAATCAATTATTTATTATTGGAATAACATTTCTTATGACGGTTTTTACCACTATAAATTTTATCACAATTTTGCAAAGGGTTTTATTTTCATGTAACAGTTACAGATAATTTAAAGGTTTTGACTTTATTTTATATATAATTTATAGTCAAATAAAAGCAAAGCACAAAATTATTCATTCACACTTTATCTTCAATGTTAGGACAGTGAGAGTTTTCACTAAAGCAATATTTGCAGCTGATCTATTACAGACTGCCAGACAATTATTTCTGTATGCCTCTAATTCTCATTAACCATTCCAATAGTCTATAACTACAAATGAGACAAAATGCCAGTGATTGTTTTACGTAATCTCCTCTATCCAGCAAAGAGATTACTGCAGGGAACTAAAACATACATCTTCAAATAATACATACAGAAGAGGAAAACTGACTTATCTTCCTACACAAAATACATAAATCCAAGTTATTTTCTTTCTGTTTCTTTATAAAAGCCTATGGTTAGCGGACCAATGTGTGTTAAATTGAAATTAAATTGAAAAATAACTTGAAATATGCTATTAGCAATAAGAAACCACATTCTCATTTCTGACTTTTGCTTAGACAGTGCAAGAATATGAATTGGATGTGCCCAACAAAAATGATCATTCGAAAAAAATTTGAGGCTTTTTTGCATATGTTGCAACCAAATAATCCCACGTTAAATACAGAACAGCTGTTTAATCACTGATGTCTTTGCCTCCATTTTTATTATAAAAAGCACTTATTATTACTGAAAATACAAGCTATATCAAAACCATATACTAACATCAAACTGAAATGCAAAATCCTGAAAGCACTAGGGAGCAGAGGTTTAAGGTGTGAGGGCAAGGTTTAAAGAAGATGTACAAAGCAGATTTTTTTTTTTTACAGAGTAGTGGTCTGGAGCCTGGAGTTCGTTGCTGGGGGAGATAGTGGAAGCAGATACAGTAGTGACTTCTAAGGGCATCTTGACAAGCACATGAATAGGATGGGAATAGAGGGATATGGTCCCCAGAAGGGTAGGAGGTTTTAGTTAAATCGAGCAGTTTGGTCGGTGCAGGCTTGGAGGGCCAAAGGGCCTGCTCCTGTACTGTAATTTTCTTTGTTCACTAGTAAATAGAAAGAGTTAATGAAGCCGTGCAAGAATTCTCAACTTACTGCCAAAATCTTGTAACTAGAGTGCCTTTAAGTTACTGCACTGTTCGTGAGAAGTCTTGTTCCCATGCAACTCAAAAGAGTAAATTCATATAAGTGCTGCCTATTTTTTTCTAGTGGCAGCATGTACTTTTAAACTTGCTTTCTATATGCAAATATTACAACAAGGGATCAATGTGCTCCTTCAAGAATCTATCATATTTGTTACATGATTAAGAAATAAGCACAATATATCCATGTCCTATTATTAGGCATCTTACATTTATGTCTAAATAAGACTGAACATTTTAGAAAGAAACAAAAAAATAAGATCCAGCAGTATATTATTACCTTATCAAACGAGTCAAACACTATACACGAATAGTTTGTATGTTGTTCAAAAAGAAATGGATGAAATTCCTCATATCTGTAAAAGACAAAATCATTTTTTCAAAGAGATAGTCTAATAGCCCTACAACCATATGATAATGCAAGAAGTATAAACTTACGTTAGTAACTCTTCAGGTGGCTTGTCTGGATCCAAACTTGGCTTTTTTTCTCGTTTTTGTATAATATAACCCTATCCAAAAACAATTAATACAATTTGTCTATTTCAGGGTTATAAGTAGTTTAAAATTTAAATGGGTGCATGGTTTTAAAAATATCTCCAGACACACCTTTTGTTTCTTTTCTTGTCCCATTTCCACTCCCTCTGTTTTTGCACCATTAAATTCTGTAATTTAATCTCTCCTGTCCTCTACCCTAACGGAGACATTTTTTTCATTCTTCTTCCTACCCATTCCAGTTCAAAACCTATTACATTTTCCCAGTGCTGATGTATGACCACAGACCCGAAACATTGACTTTGTTTCTCTATAAAGGTAGTGCTGGATCTGCTGATTTCCAGCATTTTCTGTTTTAGTTCCAAATTTGATATAGCGAGCCTTCAAGGTAAGGATATCTTTGGAACACCTCAGATATTCATGCTTGAATTTTTGTTTTGTTGCGCTACTTGTGAAAACAGGCCATTTTGCTCAATGAGTCTATGTAGGCATGTATTCGCCACAAAAGAAAATAGTGCTAGCCACACTTAGCTGTCCTGTTCCGATATCCCAGTTTTCTTTATATATCTGTAGTTTTACATTAAATGTTGCCATATCCTCAGGTCTCTGTAAAAAGGCCCTTTTCATTCTCTAAATGTTTCAGAGGCGAGCTTACTAGATTCACGCCTGGTTTCTCGCTTCTCGCGATCTTGCCAGCTCTGGATACTTAAATATTATTAGTGAGTCTCAAATGCAATTGCCCAGGCTTACTTGTCTTAATGACCTCACTGGTAGAGGTCCTCACCAGTAAGGATTTGGTCCCCATCAATGGGGAGCTGATGTGATGGCCTCTCCGGTGGGACGGGATGCCATTGAGGCCCAGGTGCAGGGCCTAAGGGGAGGATGTGCATTCAGCAATTGGGGCAGCAAGTCAACCGGGCCAGGAAGTTGGGGATGATCAGCTGGGGAGGCCAGCGAACAGGCTGAGGGGGAAAACTGACAGATCTCTCTGCTCTGTTGCACATATCATGATTGTACAAAGATCATGATAGTACCCTCTTCTGCGAGCAACTAGTTTTCTGCTGAGAATAGACTCCATCCATTTGCTCTACTGGCATGAATCATATTTCACCTCTTTTTTTGCACAAAGTGCCATTAGATTGTGTCTGAAGGCTTGCTGAAAAAATGGGCGTGATTTTCTCCCATTTTCATGCTCATTCAGCATCTAGAATTTAAGCACCCCCCCACCCTCCATTGCATTTCATTTGGCTTCTATTATGCCTCACTTTAGACCCCACAACCATTACAGACTGCATACTTTATCTACTTCATGGTATTTCTATACAAGTTATTTTTAACATCAACCCCATAAGCAGAATTATACCCACTGTAAAACCTCAATATCATTCCTGCAACTTGGAAGTGAATACCACAATCAGTACTCTAACTGACATCTTATAAGCCCATCATTACTATTGGCTTGTGTTTTGTATATATATAGAATTCCATTAATGTTTTGGCTTTTAAAATAATCTAATCAACCCGAGGTCAAAGTCATAGAGCAATGCAGCATGGAAACACCATGGTGTTGCCTAAAATGTTTCGTGAGCCTGTACCCCTTCCAAAATCCCCAAGTTTTCCCAGTGCACTAAGCCTATTTCCCTTGAATATATTTACTCCTATTATAATTTTAAAGTCAAAATGTCTTGTCTCACACTTGCTGACACTAAATTAGAGTTGCCATTTTAAGCCCACCATCTCAAACTTACCAATATCATTTTTTAGTTTCCTTTGGCATGCTAAAGAATTGAGCTTTACTTCCTGTTTTGAAGTCATCGACAGACTATTTCTACAGCTACATACAATTCAGCAATATACACTGGAAAGCATGAGCAGAGGCAAAAATGATATCTGAAACGGAGATCCAATTACAGAATATGGGAAATTAACTGGCAGAGAAGAGGTAGGCTTGGCATCACAAGGAAATAATACTACAAGAGTCTACCTGTCCTTTAAAGTTACTTGTCATCTCCATAAATTCCTCAGCCTTCTGTAAAGCTGCCATAAGCTTTTCTCCATCTGGAAATGGGAAGTATGATTAAAGGCAAAATTTAAAACTGAAAATTAAAACAGAAAAAATCTCAAATTATTCTTTCATTTGTCATACCAAAGATTACAATTATTCTTACAATAATGTTATGCCATTAAACTATTTTCATAAAATGCACTATTTTCAATAACATTGCAATTAAAATCTGTTCCTGTAAACTTACCTTTAGACAGATCAAAATCATGGCCTACTTTTGCATTACCAGATATTCCAATCTTCATCAGACAATGTTCAATCAACGTTGCTCCACAAGCTGTAAAATGAAAAAGGTATTTTGATGGTTAGAAAATGTCGTCATTTCAAATCTCAAGAAAATGAAAATATTTTTCAATGTCTAATCTGTAAAATAACTGGCCACACTAAACCAGTTTTATTTCAGTGCTGAACTGGAAATAAATCTACATCTTGCATGTGCTTGAAAATGATATTCTACAGTCGACATGCAGTATTAAAACTATTAAAATTAAAAATCTATTAGAACTGATCTAATTGGAAGCACTTCCTGAGAACAAATGAAGTTTGTTACTTTGTTTAGATGTGTCAAGTAAGCCAGCATTATGCCTTTAAACCCTGACATGAGTTATAGCTGTATTTGCTGGTGACAATACCATCTTGGGCGGCACGCTAGCACTGTGGTTAGCACTGCTGCTTCACAGCTCCAGGGTCCTGAGTTCGATTCCCGGCTCGCGTCACTGTCTATGTGGAGTTTACACATTCTCCTCGTGTCTGCGTGGGTTTCCTCCCACAGTCCAAAGATGTGCAGGTTAGGTTGATTGGCCATGCTAAGAAATTGCCCCTTAGTGACTAGGGATGCGTAGGTTAGAGGGATTAGTGGGTATGATATGTAAGGATACGGGGATAGGTCCTGGGTGAGATTGTGTTCGGTGCAGACTCGATGGGCCAAAGGGCCTCTTTCTGCACTGTGGGGTTCTATGATTCATTTTGATTCCCTTTGTCCTGGAATTAAACAATTTTGATTTATTGAAGAAAATCAGTTATACCATTGTGGGAAGGCCTTACAGACGGTCTCCAAGTCAGGTGGGGAATGATGGCCAAACAGAAGTATATGTGATGCTATTGTTTTCTCAAGTTTGCCAGTTTTATTTTATATCAATGTATTGTAGCTTAACTCTTTGGAGGTTCTCGCGAGCTCTGCAGCCCATTACATGAATTACAGGTCTTATATATGTTCACTGTTATTAGAACCAGTATTGCAAATGTTATTATTACTGTATCACAAAATAAATTTGAGATCAAAACTCTGAGAATCCGTTTTTTTTATATTCCTTGCTAGTTTATTCTCATGCTATCAATTTTTGTCATCTTCTGCTGGCTTCTAAAACTCTCCAAATTCTCAGGCTTACTACTTTTCTTGGCAATATTATAAACCTCTTCTGTAAATCTAATAACACCCTTAACCTTAGTTAGCCACAGATAGGCCACATTCCTCTGGATGTTTTATTTCTCACTGGAATGTATATTCTTGATAATGAAATATTTATTTAAATGCCTGCAATTACTCATCTACAAACATACCTTTTAAGCAGGTACAAAAGCTTTTCTGTTAATGTTTGATTCACTGCCATTTAGCTTCCGGTAATGCTTATCTTGAAGAGGTTCTGCTCTTCTCTCCAACAGAACTTCCATTTGTCTCTTCCACAATCTCCCTTTTATTCTTTTATCCCCACTCCCCTTTCCCCAACTCTTGACTTATTTAAAACTTATTACAAATAGAACTTCCTCCAGTTTGAAGAGAAGTCATTAGCCTAAAATGTTAACAGTTTCCCTCTCCACAAATGCTCCTTGACTGATTAGCATTTCCAGCATTTTCTGTTTTTATTTCAGATTGCTTGCAGCTTTTGAATTAGCAATACTCAAGTACTTGCTTTTCTTACTTTTATTCCACAGTGATGTCTAAGTTACCACCGCTGAGCATGTTATAACACAACTAGCATATTGATACTACAGAAATTTCCTGATTATCTGAATTTACTGACTATACTTACAAAAAAAAATGTTACTCACAAAGATGGGGGTTCAGAATTTTCTTTATTTGTTCTCCTTTTGGTGTATTAGCCAATACTTCTGTCAACCTGTACAACAATTAGAATTTTCTGTAGTTACCAAGAATGGCAAGGGTATAACTTTCTATTAATTACTGCAGCATAGAGATGCATCAAGACTTAAAATCATATTACTGGGTGATTTTTCTACTGCATTGAATCCAATTAACTTATTTCCTGGGATCAAAGTAAAAGTCACCTCTTTACAATGTGTGCATACTTCTAGAGTGCATGAGTAGCATGGGCAGACGGGGACTGCCTTAGAATGGTCGTCTTATTGAAATAAAATGCAAATTGAGTGACTGTACGTCATTAATGCCTTACGTCATTTATTGAGGGCACCAACCTGACAGTGCCAACCTTTGCCAGGGCAGACCCCAAGGAATGCCAGCGATGATGAGAAGGCCAATGCTGGTGATAAGGAAGCTGATGCCAGTGTTGATCGGAGGGAAGAGGACCCATGCCATCCATGGTTGGTGGGGCAGAAGGGAGGAATGAATTTTTTCCCAGCGACTGAGGTAGCCTTTCAAGTCCCCACCTTGCCAGACTAACAGCACAGACCCCCGCTCACATTCCTTTTGCAATTAATGGCACAAGATCTGGAGAGAAAACTGGCCAATGGAGTTGGAGAGTTCCACACCAGTTCTCTCACCAGAACTGACAATCTTCCAAATTCTCGCAAGTTTCCGCCCTTTGGGATATGGAGGATTACAGAGGAAGAGACAAATAGTGGCTTAATTACAGACTGACAATCTGTCTGGACAAAGCCAAGTAATTTCAATTTTACAGCAAGCACATGAATGGAAAAGAAAAGACTTCAATGTTGCAGACCTAGGGGGCGATTCTGCCAAAAGTGTTAAATTGGTAGAAAAACCGTTCTAACCCCTTCTTCAAGGCGAGTTCAGCTTCTTACCTGGATCTCCGCACTCTGCACTGCAGAAGGTCCCAGTCATGAATATCATTAAAAATCCAAGATGGGGGGGACCTATTCATGCCAGAGTCTGACCGTTCTGGAACTCTGCGCATGCGCAGTGGTCCCAACCTGTCAGACTCCCCGTTTGCTGGCCAGCTCAATTGCTGGCCAGCCCGGGACCCGCACAGTGCTGCCCCTCAGCCAACCCCATGGCCCAATCGCAGCCCCACAACAATTCTCGGGGTAGTCCTGGCCCTCCCCCGCAAAAGCACCCCGATTTACAGCCCTCTCCCCCTCCTTTCATTCCGGCAGAGTCTCCAGCTGGTTCCCTGAACATGAGGAGCTAATCTGAATGCCGCTGGAATGAAGAACTCGTGGCGGGGTGAGAAATTCAACCGGGACCTGAAAGTTCCCAATAATTAACTGATAAACATATTTAAAATACATTTTTAAAAAATTTAAATTACTTACCTGCTTTCCCACCGGTTTCCAGCGTGGTCCGACCGGCGACTGTTCGCCACCTCTGGGAGATCCACATGCATTCCTGGTGCAAGCTCAAATCCCAGTTCAAGGTCGGTGACTCACGCCTCCGGCTTCGGCCTACTAGAAATGTTGTGGGTTGCGATGAGAGAATCGCAGCCCTAATCTCCTAAACTTTGGACCATTTAAAATTTAGACCGCCACTAATTGACTCCTCTCTAACCTCTCCTGCTTTTATGGCACTCCCTAAAACTTGCTTGTTCCCGGTCTTTGGTGTTTGATTAACACTTGAGATGAGCTTTCAAACACATATGCAATCCATCGCTAAGTCTGCCCATTTCCCACCTTTATAACATCATTCAATGTAGTGCAGATGGTATCACATTTTAAAATATATCCTTACAACAAAATCAAGCTAGAAGTCTGTTCATAAGGCAAAGTACAACACTTCATCCATCAGAAATACATGACAATGCTAAAGGGAATGTCGAAAATACGTTTAGATTTCATATACATGATGACTATACCTCTCTAAGGATAGTGGAGGCTCTGGACCTTTTGCATTATCAACTGGATATCGCTCACGAACAGCAAATTTCACATCTTCTACCTCGTCAGTGCGGAAACGCAGGAGATTTAGAATTGTGTATTCGTGGTCAGTGAGAATTATGTTACCCTGCAAATAGAAAAGTAGGAAATATTATAACAGAATAACTGTAAAAGCTCATAACTGAAGGTAGAATTAAATGTCATAATAATAATAATAAATTACGATACAATATTTGACTTTGCTTAGCTTTAATCATTGGAAATAAAGAATACAAGAGTTCCTTCTATCTGTAAGCATTGAGCATTCTGAGGTCAACTGTAAGTGGAAAAGGAGCAGAATTACATAGAACACAGAACACATGAACAGACTATTCAGATCAGCTAGTCTGTGCTGGTTTTACAGCCCATACAAGTTCTCTTACATTTTATCTGCCTCATTTCATATAATTCTGTTCTGTTGTCTTTAAGTACTCATCTGATTTCCTTTTGAAAGCAACTATGCTATTTGCCTCAACCATTTCCTCTAGTGAAGTTTCACATTCTAACCACTCACTTAATAAAGGTATTTCTCTTCGTTTACCAATTGGATTTATTAAAAATAACTTTGTATTGATGAAACCTAAATTTGGCTCCTCAACAAGTCAAAACATTCTCTCTACATCTACCCTGTCCCACCTATAATTTTAAAAACCTACTAGGTTATATTCAAGTCTGCCTTCAAAAGGAAAAAAAACTCCAACCTGACTAATTGTTCCTTGCAGCTATAATCTCTGTTCTAGGAACGTCCTTGAATTTTGCTCCACTTTTTCCAGCACTTCCCTCTCCCTTTTCTATTATACAGACCAGAATTGTACACATTAGTCCAAATGAAGTCTGACAAAGTCCTGTACAAGTTTATCAGAACTTAATTACTTTTGAATTATGTATCCTTAGAAGTAAATTTCAGTGCTTTGTAACTTTTTAATTGCTTTGTTTACCTATGATGCTGCTTCTAATGTTTTGTTAACTTCTAATCCCAGGTCACTTTACTTTTTAATTCATCCGTGGGACATGGATGTCGCTGACTAGGCCAGCATTTATTGCCCATCCTTAATTGCCCTTAAGGTGGTGGTGGCGAGCTACTTTTTTGAACTGCTGCACTCCACATGGTACAGGCACACCCACAGTGCTATTAGGGAGGGACTTCAAGGATGTTGGTCCAGCGACGATGAAGGAACAGAGATATATTTCCAAGCCAGGATGGTGAATGGCTTGCAGAGGAACTTCCAACTGCTGCCCTAATCTTTCCAGATGGTAGTAGTCATGGGGTTTAAAAGGTACTGTTTGAGGAACCTAGGTGCATTCCTATAGTGCATCTAGCAGCTAGTACACACTGCTAACACTGAGTGTTAAGGATGGAGGGTGTGAATGTTTGTGGATGGGGTGCCAGTTAAGCATGTTGCTTTGTCCTGACACTGTCATGCGCATCTTGAGTGTTGTTGAAGTTGCTCATTCAGACAAGTGGAGAGGATTCTACCACACTCCTGACTTGTACCTTGTAGATTGTGGACAGCCTTTGGGGAGTCAGAGTGTGAGTTATTCAACACAGGATTTTTCATTGATTTTGTGGCTTGTTCAAGAAAGTAAAGTCCCATTGGTTCCAAGGCAATGTGGCATTTTGGATCCAAAATTGGCTGAGAGGCAGGAAGTGGAGGCTGATGATGGATGGAGGTGCCTGTGGCTGGAAATCTGCTTTCATTGGGGTTCTGACATTGACAGCACAGGAGGAGGATAATCATGACCATGCCAGTCAACAAAGCTCTGACGATACTAACCCCATTTTCCATCACTTGGCCCATAGCTCTGGACGTTACGTAGCGCAAATGAATATCTAAACCCTTTTTAAATATTACAAGACTTCTGACTTAACCATGCTTCCAGGCAGCAAGTTGCAGACTCCCACCGCCCTCTGGGTGAAAAAGTTTCTCCTCAATTTCCCACTTAGCCTTCAATCTCTTACCTTAAATCTATGCCCCCTGGTTATTGACCCCTCCACTAATGGAAAAAATACCTTCCTAGTCTCGCTATATTTGCCCCTCAATCCTACACATCTCTATCAGGTCTCCTTCACTACTCCATTGAAAACAGCCCCAGCCTTTCTAATTTTTCCTCAAAGCTCAAGCCTTCCAGCCCAGGCAGCATCTTGGTAAATCTCCTCTGCACCCTCCCTATAATGTGGTCACCAAAGCTGCACCCAGTACTCCAGTTGTACCCTAACCATTGTTTTAAACAGTTCCAGCATGATCTCTTTGCTCTTGTATTCTATGCCCAGTCTAATAAATGCAAGTATCCCATACGTTTTCCTAAGCACCTTACCTACCTGTCTTGCCACCTTCAAGGACCTGTAAATACGCAGTCCAAGGTCCTATTGATCGGCAGTACTTTCCATGGTCCTACCATTGATAGTGTAAACCTGTGCCTTGTTAGCTCTTCCCAAATGCATTACCTCACATTTTTCCAGGTTGACTTCAATTTGCCACTGCTCTGCCCACTTGACCAGTCCATTGATATCCTGCAATCTACAGCTATCCTGCTCACTATTTACCACCCTACCAATTTTCATGACATCCAAAAACCTTTTGGTCATACCTATATTTAAATCCAAATCACTAACATACACTACAAATAGCAGGAGCCCCAGCACTGAGCCCTTCAGAACCCCAATGAAAGCAGATTTCCAGCCACAGGCACCTCCATCCATCATCAGCCTCCGCTTCCTGCCTCTCAGCCAATTTTGGATCCAAAATGCCACATTGCCTTGGAACCAACGGGACTTTACTTTCTTGAACAAGTCACAAAAGTTTTGCTAAAGTCCATACAGATCACATCAATGCTTTAACCGCTTCAATACTCCTGGCTACCATATCAAAATTCAATGAAATTTGTCAAACATGATCTTCCTTTAACAAATCCATGCTGTCTATTCCTGATTAATCCGTATCTATCCAAGTGCAGATATATTCTGCCCCTCAGAATCGTAACTTCCTCACCACCAAGGTTGGACTGATTGTCAGCTTCCAACTAGCTCTTGTAGCTACAGTATTCACATAGCTAGTCCTGGTCAGTACTGAGAAAGGAGTTCTTAAACACCGTAAAAACTCAATTTCCTTTCCTCTCTTCGGTGCTTCTTGCTATCGATTTATTTGGGAGAAGTTGAAATCTCCAATGGTTATTCTTTTGCGCTAGCTAGTCACCTTGCAGATATGCTTCCATGTCTCTTCCTCCAAATCCCTCCCACTATTTAGTGGTCTATAGTATTTCCAAATAGGTTGATGAATCCCTTCTCATCTTCTGGCTCAATCCATATCCATTCTAAACTTGTCTTTTATTACTAGTTAAATCCTGTTTTCTATCACTGTTACATTTTCTTTAACAAGTACAGCTACATAACTAATCCCAACTTTCCCCATGTATTATTATATAGCAATACTGAGTTATCAATCCTGTTCTCTTAGTTAACTAGCTTACTACATCTGGATTCCCGATCAAATTATTGATTTCAATCATCCACTTTTTTGCAAACACTGTATACATTGCTCAAGTATAAACTGATTTTATTATTTGTTAGTATTTGTTTTGCCTTTCTGTTCTATGACTCCATCTGACATCTGGCCATTCATTTTATCCTTCTTCCTTCCTTTAATTTGTCCTATACACTCTCTTACTGATATTTTCGTTGTTAATTTTCAGTCTTTTCCAGTAATTGCCATGGCCTTCCCCAGGCTTTCATGTTACAAAAATACTTAAAACAGCCCTGGTTATTGTTCTGACAGCATCTTGGTTCCAGCCCAGTTCAGATATGGTCCAGCCCCAACGCAGCCCCTTCCAGTCCCAGCACTATTGCCAGAGTTCCATAAAATGGAATCTCTCTTTCAAGTATCACTATTTGTCTCTATACCAATTTTCAAAAATCTTGGGCAACAATCCTAAAATTATTACCTGCATTTCAATTCAGCTCCTGACTCTTGATAATCCCACAGCTCTTTCCATTTCTTTTCTAAAATATTATTTCTAATGTGGATCACAACAACTGAATTCTCCTTTGTTCATTACCAGATTCCTTTACAGCTATTCAAGATGTCCCTCATCATAGCTTTGGGTCAGTAATTTAGCTAACGGAATCTTGATTTTGATTGCAAAAGAAAATTATCTTTTCCCCTACATATAGCTTAACTCTAGGATTCTATCCACATTCTTTCCCAACAGTAGGTCTCAATGCCAAATTCAGAAGACCACCCTCTAATCCATATTAATACAATATTTGTCCACTTGCTGAAATCAGACACCCCCATCCCTTCTGAACTATGCAGCTGCTCTAATATGCCAACCTGCGAGTGTATTATATGTCATTTCTCCCAAAAGGCAAGTTGAGGTTTCCCAGATAATTTCACAAAGAATTAGTCACCTGGAGAGGGGGAAACATTTAACCTCTTAACCTCAACTTCCATTTAAACCAATGCTAGATAAAATGTGTTAACCACTGCATTAGTCACTTCTTTGACAGATAAATGATTTCTAACCAACTAACCAGGAAAGACAGTATAGGGTGGTTGTGAATCCCTGCATGGTTCCGCAGGACTGATGCAAAATATCTCAATATAAGTTATTAAAAACTTAAAGCTGAGAATGCATATGTGAAAGAACTACAGCTTTAAAACAATAAAACTCTGCTGAGGATGTATATACACACAAAGCAAAACAAACAAAAAAATTAAAATAAAACCATATCAAATAATCCACCTTGTTCAACCTATGCACAACAAATTGTGAACGTATCCAACTGGGCAACTAATGTCAATTGTGTAATGTTAACAGAGACTGTAAAGAATGCCCAAGATAAGCGTCAATTCCCATGTAGAAAACACCTTTAAATGCTGCCAATTTTGTTCAATGAATCTATTAAAAATATATGACTATATTGTTTTTCCAAGAAAAGTGATATTTTGTATTGCGACTTACTCGGTCATACAGTTCAACAATCAAGTGATAGGCTGCTTGATCAGAGCCAAACTGAAAATCTACTATTCTGTCAACACCAAGTTGCTTAATGTGGACCACTCTTCGTGATTTTAGATGTTTACGGCACTGCAAGAACAAACAAAAATGACAGTGTTAGTAGAAATTTGTTGTAATCAATAACCCTAGCGACCAGATGAGATTGATAGAAAGGGAGGATTGCTATTTTGTAATTGAATCAGGACTTAAAGAAACTGGAAGATATTCTGTGTCTTAGCATAATCTCAAAATAAACGTATATTATGTGCATCAGGAAGTAATTTACAAAACTATAAGACATAGAATGGTTACAGCAGAGGCCATTCAGCTGATCATGTCTGTGCCAGCTCTCTGCACGAGTAACTCAGCTTGTCCCGCTCCCTTGTCCTTTCTCCACAGCCCTGCAGGTTTTTACTCATCAGCTGCTTATTCAACTTCTTTTTGAAAACTACAATTGAACCTGCCTCTACCATACTTCCAGATGTTAACCACTTGCTGCTTGTCACTACTGGTTCTTTTGCTATTCACCTTAAATTGGTGTCCTCTGGTTTTTAATCTTTTTGCCAACAGGAACAATCAAAATCGTGAACGGCGGACCATTCCGACATTCAAAGGCACGGAAGCTAAATTTCCCCCAAAACAATTATAAGAACATAAGAAATAGAAGCAGGAGTAGGCCATCTAGCCCTTCGAGCCTGCCCAGCCATTCAATAAGATCATGGCTGATCTGTCGTGGCTCAGTTCCACTTTCCCGCCCTCTCCCCATAACCCTTAATCCCCTCTCTTATCAAAAACCCATCAACCCACGTCTTAAAAATATTTAGCGAGGCAGCCTCCACCACTTCAACGGGCAGAGAATTCCAGAGATTCACCACCCTTTGAGTGAAGAAGTTCCTCCTCAACTCCGTTCTAAACCGACCCCCCTTTATCTTGAGGCTGTGCCCCCTAGACCTACTGTCTTTTTTGAGTGGGAAGTGTCTCTCCACCTCTATCCTATCCATCCCATTCATCATCTTATATGTCTCAATGAGATCTCCCCTCATTCTTCTAAACTCCAATGAGTACAAGCCTAGTTTATTCAGCCTCTCCTCATAGCTCAACCCCCTCAGCTCCGGTATCAGCCTAGTAAACCTCCTCTGCACTCCCTCCAAGGCCAAAATATCTTTGCGCAGGTGCGGCGCCCAAAACTGCACACAGTACTCCAGCTGCGGCCTCACCAATGCCCTATACAGCTGCAGCAAGACCTCCCTACTTTTATATTCAATCCCCCTCGCTATGAAGGCCAGCATCCCATTTGCCTTCCTGACCACCTGCTAGCTGGGTTTTTGCGACTCATGCACAAGGACCCCGAGGTCCCTCTGCACCGTCGCCTGCTGCAGTTTTTCGCCACGTAAGTAATAGTCCTTCCTACCA
Organism: Carcharhinus amblyrhynchos; assembly: GCF_965287045.1. Lineage (NCBI taxonomy): Eukaryota > Metazoa > Chordata > Chondrichthyes > Carcharhiniformes > Carcharhinidae > Carcharhinus > Carcharhinus amblyrhynchos. The sequence goes on from NC_137337.1 coordinate 28,158,475, forward strand.
TTATTCCTACCAAAGTGGACCACCTCACACTTGCCAACATTAAATTCCATTTGCCATTTCCTGGCCCATTCGCCCAGCCTATCTAGATCCTTCTGCAGACTCTCCACACCCTCCGCGCAATTTGCCGTTCCACCAATCTTGGTGTCATCAGCAAATTTCGACACCATACACTCGGTTCCCTCCTCCAGATCATCTATATAAATGGTAAATAGCTGAGGCCCCAGCACTGACCCCTGGGGCACTCCACTAGTCACCATCCGCCAATCCGAATAGCACCCGTTGACCCCCACTCTCTGCCTCCTATTTGACAACCAATCCTCTATCCACGCTAACACCCTACCCCCAACTCCATGTCCCCCGACCTTCTGCAATAACCTCTTGTGAGGTACTTTGTCAAACGCCTTCTGAAAATCCAGAAAGACCACATCCACTGGCTCTCCTCTATCCACCGCCCTAGACACATCCTCATAGAACTCCAGTAAATTTGTCAGACACGACTTCCCTTTAATGAAACCGTGCTGCGTCTGCTCTATCAAGCAATTCCCTTCAAGATGCCTCGCAATTTCCTCCTTAATGACGGATTCTAACATTTTACCTACCACAGACGTTAAACTAACCGGCCTATAATTCCCTGCCTTTTGCCTGGCACCCTTCTTAAACAACGGCGTAACATTAGCCGTTTTCTAATCTTCCGGCACTTCCCCGGAATCCAGCGACGTCTGGAAAATAACCACCAAGGCATCCACTATCACCTCCGCCATTTCTTTCAGAACCCTCGGATGCATTCCATCCGGTCCTGGGGACTTGTCCACAATCAGCCCCTCCAGTCTGTCGAGCACCGCCTCTCTAGTAACAGTAATGTCATTAAGACCCTCCAGTCCTACCACCTTACCATCGCTAACACCCGGCAAATTATTCACGTCCTCCTCCGTGAAGACAGAAACAAAAAAGTTATTCAACACCTTAGCCATATCCCCATCCCCTACCACTAGGTCCCCTTTCTCATCCTCTAAAGGACCAACGTTCACCCTAGCCAGCCTCTTCCTTTTTATATATTTATAAAAACTCTTGCTATCCTTTTTTATATTAAGCGCTAGCCCAGCTTCATAGTTTCTCCTACCCTCCTTTATCAACTTCTTTGTCAATCTTTGTTGACATTTAAACCTCTCCCAATCCTCTTCTCGCCCACTACTCTTAGCTACTCTAAATTCCTCCGCTTTTAATTTAACACTTTCCTTCACCTCCTTCGTTATCCACGGCTTATTACCTCTCCTCCTACGGTCCTTTTTGACCATCGGAATAAATTTCTGCTGAGCACCAAGAAAGATCTCCTTAAAGATCCTCCACTGCTCCTCAGCAGACCCTCCCTCCAACGCGCTCCCCCAGTCAACATTCGCCAATTCTTCTCTCATCCTACCGTACTCCCCTCTATTCAAACAAAGGACGCATGTCCGGGAACCCACTTTCTCCTCCTCCATCTGCACCAGAAACTCCACCATACAATGATCACTCTCTCCAAGAGGATCCTTCACCGCAAGGTCCTTAATTCTACCTGCCTCATTACATAGCACCAGATCCAAGATAGCTCGCTCCCTCGTCAGCTCCAACACACACTGTTCAAGGAAATTATCCCGGCAGCATTCCAAGAACTCCTCCTCGAGCCCACCGCGTCCAACATGGGTCGACCAATCAATATGCAGATTGAAATCCCCCATAACTACGGCCGTCCCATTCCTGCACGCCGCACTTATTTGCGCGTTAACAGCCCGCCCCACCTCCAGATCATTATTCGGGGGCCTATAGACGACACCCACCAGTGTCTTCCTCCCTTTGCTGTTCCTAATCTCCACTCACAACGATTCCACTTTCTGCTCTATGGCTCCAATATCATCCCTTGCTACCACCTTGATGCTATCCTTAATCAGCAGAGCTACGCCACTCCCTCTTTCCTCCTGCCTATCCTTCCTAAACACTTGATACCCCTGGACATTCAGCTCCCAGTCCCTGTCACCTTGCAGCCACGTCTCTGTAATGGCCACCAGATCGTATCCATTTGTGCTGATCTGCGCCACCAGCTCATCCACTTTATTCCGAATGCTTCGTGCATTCAGATAAAGCGCTTTCATCCCAGCCTTCACCTGGACCCTATTTGCCGTAACGCCACCAACCATACTCACGCCCCCTACTCCCTCTATTATTGGGACATCCTCGGCCTCTTCCCTTACCTGCACCCTATCCTTAACTTTAGACCTCGTAACCGCCCCCCCCCCCCAAAATTAGTTTAAAGCCCTGTCTACAGTCCTCTTTACTCGATTCGCCAGCACTCTGGTCCCAGCACGGTTCAGACCAACCCCATCCCGCCCGAACACGTCCCACCTACCCCAATACTGGTGCCAATGCCCCATAAATTCAAACCCATTCCTCCCACACCAATCCCTGAGCCACCCATTCACTTCCTTAATCCTGTCAACCCTGCAAAACTAAATCTTGCAACATACCATATTTTTCCCACTTCCATCAATTTTAGAATTTTAAATCTCATGTCCATAAAGTTAATGCATACAGAAATACATTTTGGCATTGAAGAAAAAACTCAGCTCAAAAATGTTACTTAATCACTATTTGCATTGGTAGATTCTACTTAAATTTTACATCTTGTGTAGGTCTATTACATATTTAAGGATATAGGTATCCAACGTGCTGTTCATTTCACAAAAGCCACTGTAAATTTGTTAAAACTATAAAACTATTACAGGAATATCATCATGGATGCTATTGGGTGGAGATCAGTTTGTACCTTCATCGCAAAGCCTGAGGGCATCATATTCTTTGGCCATTCAAACTCTGTCGTGTGAATCCGGATGCCTGATTCAACCAAAAGCATTGCTTTTGATTCTGGCCTGTAAAGAAATGGAAAGGAGAAGTAGAATGGAAACAAACCTGCTAAATACAATGTGCGAATGTAGCATTATGTTAACAGTAAATTGGCATCCTTCTTCATGTTTCAAATTATATCATAATTGTTGGTGGGGAATCTAGCTTGGTCTTAAAACCAAATAGTAAATTATTTCAAAATTGTATTTCCAGCATACAAGTCTTCAACTAGACATTAAAGACAAACTTGATGCAATAGCAACAGTTATATTTCAAATTATATTGTTCCCTATCTGGAAAAATAGGACGTAGGTTTAATAATTAGAAAATAATTGGACTGTTATAAAGCGGAGGAGAGTTAAATATATTTGTATTTGGAGTTGTTTCAAATTAATACAAAAGCAAAAGGACTTTCACCAGCATCAGTATTTCACTCAAATTGTTAAATTCTTGTCTATGACAGAAGGAAGTTCCAAGTTAAAGTATTAAGATTATGGGCATTCATCTGCAACCGTTGATAGTTCTCTACATGTTGAACGGAGTACAGTGAAAGAACAATGCATTCTACGAGACAGAATGACACTGACCTCACCTAGTCATCCCTTCTTGAGCTGTACTTCATTGCTGTGTGCATGCATGCATGGGGAGTAGTGTTAAATTTTTAGGAATGTATTTAGCCACAAGAACAAACGCAAGAACATACAGATTCAAGGGATGTTGAAGTATGCAAGCCAGTTTAAGTGGGGTGACATTTGTTTGGAAATAAGGTTGATCCTGTGTCCATCATTTCTGAGAGATTATTTTGCACTGAACAAATTAGCCAATCAAAATAAATAATAAATTTATTTAGATTCAGACAGACTCACAAAAACATATAGATAATCATTCTATCAAAACAAAATAATTCAAACAACTATTTTTATTAAACATCCATAATTCTGTTCATGGTAAACAATATTTTAACAGTTACAACAAAACACAGGTTACAAAGTCAAACTTACTTCTGAAGTCGAATGAGGTAAGTTTTGTTGTCCACGTCATATACATTGTTTACCCTCATCCCCAGTAAGCTAAATGAAACAAAAAAAATTTTAAATAAACACAAGTAATAAAAACAGTTTACATCACCTCCATAAAATCACAGTTTATTATCACTGAGTGGTTATAGCATGGGAACCCCCATTCAGCTCATCCTGGCTGTGTCAGCTCTCCAAGAGTTACTCAGCTCAGCCCACTTCCCTGTCATTTCCTTGTTGCCCTGCACTTTTTTCCTCTTCAGGTAACTACCCAATTTTCTTTTGAAAGCTGCAACTGAATCAGGCTTTAGGACACTTTCAGGCACTGCACTCCATATCCTAACCATGTATTACATTATACAATTTTTCTTCATACTATTTCTGGTCCTTTTTCCAATTACCTTAAATTGATGTCCTCTAGCTCTTGATTTTTTTTTCACAATGGGAACATTTTCACCCTCCACTGTCCAGGCCCCCTGAAGATTTTGAACACCTCTTTTAAATTTCTTTTTAACCATCTCTAAAGATAAATAATCACAGTTATGCCCATCTATCCTTAACTGAAGTCTCTCATCTAGTTCTATAAATTTTTTCTTCACCTTCTCCAATGTCTTCACATCCTTCAAAGATTGAAAACAAGTTTCTAGTTGAGTCCAAACCAGTGTTTATAAAGGTTCACCAGAACTTCTTTGCTTTTGTACTTTATGCCTCTTAATTATAAAGCCCAAAATCCCATGTACTTTGTTAACCTTTTTCTCAAACTGCTCTGCTACCTTCAATGATTTGTGTATTCCCAGATCCCTTTAGAATTGTATCCTTTCTGGTGGCACAGTGGTTAGCATTGCTGCATCACAGTGCCAGGGAAGCGCATTCGATTCCTGGCTTGGGTCATTATCTGTGTGGAGTTTGTACATTCTCCCCATGTCTGCGTGGGTTTCCTCCAGGTGCTCCAGTTTCCTCCCACAGTCTGAAAGACGTGCTAGTTAGGTGCATTGACCCAAACAGGCGCAGTAGTGTGGCGACGAGGAGAATTTCACAGTAACTTCACTGCTGTGTTAATGTAAGCCTTGTGACTAATAAATAAACTTTAAGTTGCCTCGTCATCCTTCCTTGCAAAACGTATCACTTGACTTTTCTCTGCATTAAATTTCATTTCCTACATTCTACCAGCCTATCACTATCTTCCTCACGGTTCACAACACTTAAAGGGTATGTGTCATCAGTACATTTTCAAATTATGCCCTGCACACAGATGTCTAGGTAACTGATATAGGTCAAGAAAATAAGTTTAAATACAAATTCTCAGTAATATTTACAAGCATATTTACACATTATTTATTATGTGCAATACATAAAAGATTTTAAAAACTAACCTATTTTTTATTTGTATCTCACTCAAAAACAAGACAAATTGTTTCAGATATTGCTATGAATGCTTAGGCACACATAACATATTGCTTTTATCCACTATTTTAATGACATCACTCATGCTTATATACTAGCAATCCAAACAGCAATTTTTGGGGTATTACACACCAACAAAAGGTCAAAAACACAGGATAATTCAGAACTTTTTAAAAAAAAATCAGCAGGGTGTGTCCATATGATCAGTACATATATGGCCCTTATTGTGAGGTATTAAACCATATGGATCAAGGTTATACGGAATTCAGTGCATGATCTAAGCAAAGTTAACTAGCAAATAGTGGTCTGCTCATCATCTGGAATGGGTCAACAATGGAAAGTTCTCTCTCACTGTTTAAATTTTCAGAAAGTTGCAAAGTTCCAGAAAGCAGTGGTGCCTCAAACTGCAGGAGAAATTGTAATTTAATTAAAGGAAATTGGATTTTACCAAAGAGTCAGAACAGCTATTGACACTAAACATAGGGTTGACAAAGTTTGTAAAACAAAATATGGTAGGACTGAAACTGAAGAGATCATAACTCAAGTTCTATAATCTTTGTTGATAAAAATTAATTTGAAAATCTTAATGTCTCTACCTCAGAAAATACTTGTATTTATTAATTCAATGGTGTCTTTCACATCCTCAAGACAATCCAAAGCACTTGACAATAAATGGATTGATTTTGAAGCATGATTATTGTAATTTAGACAAATAACTTCCATTTACAGACAGTTTGTTAATTTGTGTCTGATGGTTTGAAAAGCTTGCTTGGAGGCACTGAACGGAGCTGCAGGGTTTCAGGCATGTTAAGCCCCACCACAAGCTTCTGCAGCACGATTTGGAATCGCTGATATTTTTGCAGGCAGAGTGCATACAGGGGCACCTGAGAACGGGTCTAAGAGTCAGATCTGAAACACAGTTTCAAATCCATCCAGCACGTAGAATCAAAATGGTGAAATAGGGCCGAGCGTGCACCATCTCTGCAAGATACACTGTAGCAATTTGTCAAGCCTTCTTCCACAGCAGTCACCATATCCATAAATTAATCAGCTAGAAGAACTGGGCAGCAGTTGCATGGGAATACCTCCACCAGTAAATTCCCCTTCAGTTACACACCATCCTAATATTCCTTCACTGTTGTTGGGTCAAAATCCTAGAACTTCTTCCCTACAGGATCAGATGGCTCTCCCAGAGACTAATCAAACAACAGTCTAACATAGTCATACATAATGAATCATAACTTACAATCAATGTCCCAGACTCTAGGTATGGCCTATCCCAGCCAAAAGGACAGATCCACCAGAGGTGGTGTTACAGAGTTGGAAGGGAACGGCACTCAGACTCTTCAACTCCCAACATCAAGTGGCAGCATAGGCAAAGAAACCTCCTGCTAATTACCACCTACTAGCCTTCCTCAGCTGGTGAATCAGTGACCAGGATAGGTTGTTGGTGATCAGGACATCAAGATACTGGAAGCTCACGACCATTTCCACTTCATCCTCGTTGATGTAGTTACCTTACTTCTCCATGTAGAATAACATTTGTAATAAGAACCAACGACACAGAATATACTCTTCAATCTCCATCACCAAGAGCAGCTCAACAGTACCACCACAGAGCTGGCTGAATCCTGAAGCACATATTAGTCAGACTTAGTCAACGGCAGGTATTGTGTATTACATCCTTTTAATCTCCGCCTAATGCTCTCTCCACTCACATTGTCTGCATCTTTAAGAACTGAATAGCAGGTTAGCTGTAAAGACTCGCATTCTAATCAGTATTCTGTAAATTATGTGTGCCTCTATATAGCCTTCTCTGATCTGAACCTTCCACACACCTAACGAACTGGTTGGACTTTAACCTGGTGTTGAGAGACTTTTTACTGTGTTTACCCCAGTCCAACGCCGGCATCGCCACAGATGCATCCACTCATGACAGCACTGATAGGAGCGACCACTCCCTGGTCCTTGCAAAGACGAAGTCCTGTATTCAGCCTGAAGATATCTTCCATCATGCTGTGCAGCACTAACACTGTACTAAATGGGGTAGATTCAAAGCAGATCTAGCAGTTAAAAACTGGCCAATGAGGTGTTGTGGACCATCACCAGAATTGTATTCAACCACAATTTGTAACCTCATGGCCCAGCACTTCTCAACTCTACCATCACCATCAAGCCAAGATACCATCCGTGGTTCAATGAAGAGTTATAAAAGACAGCATGCCAGGAGGCATATCCAAAGGCTAGGTGGACATTTAGTGAAGCTACAAGAGGATCAGATGCACGCTAAACAGCAAAAGCAGCATATTATAGGCAGAAGTAAGCAATCCCACAACAAACAAATCAGATTAAAAGTCTGTAGTCCTGCCACATCCAGTTATGAACGACAGCAGACAATTAAACAACTAATCAGAGGAGCAGGCTTCACAAACATTTCCATCCTCAATGGGAAAGCCAAGCATGACAGTGCAAAAGAAAAGGCTGCAGCCATTTTCAATCTATTCAGCCAGAAGTGCCAAGATCCCCAGCATCACAGCTGCCAGTCATATGCCAATTTGATCAGTCCATCTGATATTAAGTGGTTACAGCCAGGGTTCAGGCCTTTACAACATCCTAACTGTAATTCTAAAAATTAGTGTGCCAAACTAACTACATCCTTACCCAACCTAGTCTATCAACAGGTTACCACCTTAAATATTCATTCCCTCCACTAGCAGCAGTGTAGATCACCCAAGACAGACTGCAGCAACTCAATAAGCCTTCCTTGAGAATACCTTTCAAACCTGCAACTAACAGCTAGAAGAACATGCATACATGATATGTTAATAAGACACAGAATACATCATTAAAGGTAGCGACACAACATCTCAATCTTGCCCTCTCTTGTAGGCTGCATGGCAAGATGAAGCCAGTCATTTGGTTCCTGATAAAATTAATGTTTTTCTTATCTCAGCAAACTCTAATATTCTACAACAGCCCAACAAGATCAAGAATATTATAACTGACATCTGAAAGTTGGGGGCAGCACAGTAGTTAACACTGCTGCCTCAAAGTGCCAGGGAGCTGGGTTCAATTCCAACCTTGGGTCACTGTCTGTGTAGAGTTTGCATATTCTGCCTGTATCTGCATGGGTTTCCTCCATGTGTTCCAGTTTCCTCCCGTGGTCCAAAGATGTGCGGTTAGATTGATCGGTCATGCTAAATTGACCCTAGTGTCAGGGGGTTTAGTAGGGTAAATATGTGGAGTTACAGGAATAGGGCCTGGGTGGAATTGTGGTTGGTGCAGACTCGATGGGCCAAATGACTTCCTTTTACACTGTAAGGATTCTATGATTCTTTTAACTTCCAAAAGTCACACACTACCTTTAACTTAATTCCTTCACTGTTGCTTAGTCAAAAATCCTGGAATGCCCTCCCTAACACTATTGTATGCGTAGCTACAACACATGGACTGTACCTGTACAAAAAGACAGCTCATTACAACCATCTTAAAGGTAAACTGGGACGGGCAATAAATACTGGCTTAATTATCAGCAAGATTCACATCCCAATTAAAAAAAACAGTAAGGCAGTCAAAAGATGTTCCAAAACTGGGCGATGGCCAGTGCTGAGTAGGCCTTTACATGATCCTAGATGTAATCTTAAAGACTTGCATGCCAAACTTTCCCAACCTATTCTATCAATAGGTTGCCATTTTCAATATTCACTCCCTCCACCACTCCCACACCAGCAGTGTGGGTCATCCAAGATAGACGGCAACAACTCAGCAAGACTTCCTTGAGAATACCTTTCAAACTCGCAACTTCTACTACCTACAAACCACTTTCTTGCTAAAGGACCTGGTTAACATTGGTGGTAGTAGTAAGTATGGGGGGGGGTAGGGGGCTGCACCCTCGCTTGACGACGTGGGACGTTGAAGGCACTACACAAATGCAAGTTGTTGTTGACAGTTTGGTGCGCGGGGCCCTGGAGCTCGGACATGTCCCTAAAGCGGTGGGTGGTTTTTCAGATTATCGGTCCCAGCAGCAGGCACGTAGTCAGGTCCACGGGGGTTAAGGATCAGTCTGAGGTACCTCTGCAGCTCCGACACGATGGCTCGGATATCGATGGTGTTGAAACGCGACTTCATCTTCAGCTCCGGTTGGTGCCCCTAGCACCGTCTGCGCACGCGCCAACCTCGCACGGCGAGAGACTGGATCAAAAACTCTGGACCGCGACCGTTTAACTCAAAATATTCTAGGATCCACCTTAAATACTCCATACCTTACATTCACTGTTTCTATTGTAGATCATTTTTTAAAATTTGCCTTAATTACTCATGTAAGCTATTGCATTTTTCTTTAAATTACATTCTATAGGGAGAAAAAAGAACTGTCACAAGTGTATTCAACATCCTTCTCCTCAAAATAGCTCCAAAGGACCATTCTCACTTGGTTACCAACAGAAGGCAAAATCCTATATTTTCTTCTTATTTTGCACTGCAACTCTTGGATTATAAAACCCCGTCTCCCAACATTCATTTATTGGCTAGCTCTCTTACATGCTGGTTGCCCTCCAGAAATATTAACCAGAGCCAAGGTATCTCTCCACAACTGGCCACCACTACCTTTAACACCACAATTGCCTTTATTGTCAGACTCTTCATCCAGATTCAAACCATGGATATGCCAGAACTCATTCCGACTGAACACAAGCTAAACAGGGAATTTTTCAGCCCCTACCTTAACTTCACACTCTGGCTGCTGTGTCCCATCCCATTTCCCAGCTGTATGGCACCTTCGTGTGTGAAGGTGGAACACTGAGCTAGAACAAACCATGACCTTGTGACAGAGACGGCTTAAAGGGCTCCCACTGATCCTATTTCATAGGGAACATGAAGCAAGCAGTTCACATCTTGGTGCTTTGACCAAACAAAAACAAAAAGAAATATTTGCATTTATTTGGTACTTTTCATGACCAATGAATATTTCAAAGCATTTTACAGCCAATTAACTACTTTTTGAAGTGTGGTCACTATTGTAAAGGAGGCAAAACAGCAGCTAATTTGCACTCTGCAAAATCTCACAAACAATGGTATTTTATGATGTCGACTGAGGGATATATATTGACCAGGATAACAGGGTTAGTTCCCTGGTGTTCTTCTTTGAAATAGTGCCATCAGAATCTTTATTCCCAACTGAGTAGGCAGATGGAACCTAAGTTTAACATGTGAGATAATGCCACTGATGGTCGAATGTTCCCATTGAAACAGTGAAGTGCCAGCATTGATTGCTGTGCTCAAGCCGTGGAGTGGGATTTGAAACTGACTACCAGCTGTGCCATGAAACTCTGAAATGAGAGTCAAAACCCATACCAGATCACCAAAGTCATTTGCTTCCATCATCTGAAGCATTTCCTATTTCCATACTTATCTCAGCCTCACCACTACTATACATCTCTACCTACTTTTGTTACAACAGGCTTCCTCAGTCACTTCAGGGGATAATGATTGTGGAACTGATGTCACATTTAGATCAAAACAGGTAACCATGGCAGGTTTCCTTTCCTGAGCAAGTCAGTAAACCAGCTGAGTTTTGAGGACTATTCAAGAAATTTGTGGATATATTTATCAGCTTTTTCTTTGCTAGATTTATAAGGTGAGTTCAAGTTCTCAAATTGCCATAGTTGGATTTGAACTCGTGCTCTAATTGAAATTATGAGTGCTAATCTCTGGATTACTTGTTATCATTACATTACTTTACACATTTGGATGAGGGAAAGTTACAAATGTTCTCCTTAACCACCTCCTCAGTTCTGCTCTGCATTAAACTTATCGAAGACTCTATCAGCAGCTAACTGTACCATAACAAATTCTATCTGTTTATCATCCCTGTTCTCACTGATCCTCATGAACTCCTTGTTTCCCAATATATTGAACTAAAAATTCTTATCCCCATTTACAATTCCCTCATCTCCTTGCTTCAGTTTATCTTTGAAACCACCTGCACACCTACTTGCCTGTCCCTGTCCTTCATTCTTCCAACTCTGGTCTCCTTTCCCACATCCATAAGTACAAATGTGTAAATTAATGTAATGGTAACCAGTAATCCAGAGATCAGAACTCATAATCTCGATTAGCACATGAGTTCAAATCCAACTATGGCAATTTGAGAACTTGAACTCATCTTATAAATCTAGCAAAGAAAAAGCTGATAAATATATCCATGAATTTCTTGAATAGTCCTCAAAATTCAACTGGTTCACTGACTTGCTTAGGAAAGGAAACCTGCCATGGTTACCTGTTTCGATCTAAATGTGACATTAGTTCCACAATAATTATCCCCTGAAGTGACTGAGGGAGCCTATTGTATCAAATCGCTACAAGGAATTCAAAAGGCTCACTTCTTTATGCAATCATTGTTATTGTTATTGTTGTTCTATTGTTGGTCCTTCTACCTTGGACAATGGGTATGGGATTTGGTTCTTAGTCAGACTGTAGACACATTACTGATCCATGGTTTCTACTTAACACTTGTTTACTGTACTACATCTAAACAGGTTACAGATTAAGCATGTTGCTCTTGGGCATGATTCCAGCCTCTTTCTCTTGACTAACACATGACTGATTGATTTCAGCAGCACATCATCATCTAAGTAACAAATTAATGTATGCCGTCTGCTAACCCTTTATACAACACTTGCCCCGAAATATGCTATCCTACTTTTTAACAACATGAAACTATATCTTTAATTATTTACATTACATTTCTGTAACTCCCATTTTATAACAACAGATTTTAGCCAACTCCAACTCTTGCTCTTCCCCTCCCCATCAGGAAGATGCTTTAGAGGCATGAAAATTTCCTTCAGCATCTGGTAGGACACAATCATATTGCTATGTAAGTGCTGCATGATAGCTCCATCGACTACATCTTCCATCATTTTGGTAATGATCAGGACTTCATCTGCACCAGATCAGTGAGGCAGTCACTGAAACCTATACCGTCATGGGCTGATCCATTTGCGATAGGTTGATAGGTAACAGCAAGTCCTAGTAGTTTTTTTCCCCCTTTTGTTAATTTCATCATCACCTGTTGCAGATCCAGTTTGGCAGCTTTGTCCTTAGCCAGTTTGACTTTCTGTGATGTAACCAAGAGTACATTCTGTGCCCTTGCCACCCTCACTGCTTTCTCCACCTTTTGTTCAACAAGGAGGAATACTGATTCATCAGATAGAGTAGTAGTTGATGATCAATAGGATGTTTCATTGCTCATCTTTGACCTGAATCCACGAGACTCTGTGGGATGTGAACACATCTTTGAGGAATCCCAGGGCAACTTCTTCCTGACTGTATACCAATGATACCACCTCTGTTGGATCTGTCGTTTTGGTGGGACAGGGCATACCCAGGAATGATGATCACGATGCCTAGGATATCAGCTGTATTGTATAATTTGGTGAGAATGACTATGTCAGGCTGTTGCTTAACTAGTTTGTGAGGCAGTTCTTTCAATTGTTGGTACAAACCTTCATATATGGGTCTGGAGATACATGTAGGTCAGATCAGGTAAAGACAACAGATTTCCTTCCCCAAAGGACATTATAATAAAACTTAGCTCTGAATTTGTCACACTACTTGCACTAGAAAGTTGCACATTCATCTGTGGGAATCACACAAAAGTTACCTGAATATGTTAATTAACACTTGAACTTGATTCTAGCATAACTTGCATGGAAAATATTTAAGCCACTGAACTTTGCTGTTAGATTGCTTCAGAGAGAAAGAATTGTAAACTTTAATTAACATAACAATATTTAAATGGGTAGAAATGGTTATCACCAGATATTCCAAAATTACAAATCACTTGTCTAAGTAATCACATAGTTATTAAATACAGTTCACAAGTGAAGAAGCCTAACTCACTCACAAGAAAATTATAAGGGAAATACTTCTGAGCAGTGGAACAAAAATCATATTCAACAATTTCTTGTGCAGTGTTCCTTTTACATATTTGGTCTTGTTTCATTTTATTGCATCACCAACTTCCATTAAACTCACATTTTAGCAGTGAAGTTTTGATCCAGTATAGTGCATTATATTATAAGGAATCAAATAGCAACTGTACTACTGTATTACCGTTGCTGAGTTTTGGCCTCTGTTCAGAGTGAGAATGTGTGCCAAGATTACAAGAAAATATTTTTTCTGTTTTGATGATTAGAAAATCATTACTCATGCAATTTGCTGTGTTTTCTTTGTCTTTATTGTTTTACTTGATGTCTTGTGCCCTCACATTATCATACTATTTCAGCACTGCTACATATTCTGTTAAATGATATTTCAGTTTTGTATACATATGTTAATATAAACACATCCCATGGTCCAAGAATCTAAGTAAACATTAAAAACAGCCTATGCCATTGTCATAAATCTCTGTAGCACAAATATGTTAAATATACAACATTGACATAACAGAAACCTCAACAATAGTTACTAGTTGCTGTTGCTATGGTTGCAGTGAACATTACTTTGTGGTGACAAGCACAGTTTGGTTTTATTTTGAATTGCCAATGGCTGTGCTTATGAAAAAGTAATTTATCCAGGCTATTTAAATTAATTTTGCATCCACTCACCTGAGATAGGAACCAAGCTACAACACATCCTGTTCTGATTGGGGTCACTTCTAAACTTCAGAACAGCATTTCATCTTTTAATCTTTTCAAAATATGTTTAGCATGATCTAAACATTTTAAATTAATTCAAGAAGAAAATGAAAACAACAAAATGTACCAGGGGTTAAATATACACAATAGACTGAAATCATTATTTTAAAAATCCCCTTGTATTTCATTAAAAATTAGAAAGCAACTTGAGGTCACCCAATGCGATTATATATATAAACTGGTTAGAATTCGCAGAAGGGTATCTGGCAGTGAATGCTGTGCATTAGATTTCTTTCTTTATCCCTCAGTTCAAATGAGTTTTGAGTTGCAAATTGCTGGAAATGTGAATTGAAAATAGGAGGGTGAACACAGCAGGAAATCTGAGACCTTGTTACACTACTGAGAAGTATGTAGGGGGAATTGAAGTCAGATTTAGATACAGAAAGAGAATAATAAAGATAAGAAAAGATAGATATGGTTAAGAGGGAAAAATAAACAGAATGGAAAAGAAAAGATAAAATTTAAATAGAAACTAACTTCTCTAGGAACAATTTACTACCTCCAGGAGTGCGACATGATAGTTTCAGTTGTTCCCTTTCTGGGCCATTAATGTTAAGAGGCATATCAGGATCATAAATCAGTCCTTTATAAGAATTAACAGTCCAAGTTCTCTACAGCCAGCTTAATTTGTATTTATAATGCCAACTTAAAATTTGTGGGTCAGTGGTTTTGTCACTGGGTGATGATATGTGTCACGTACAATTGCTTGATCTATTGTCACTGATTAGCTATCTGTGAAGAGGCAGTTGAGTGTCAGTACACAGTCCCTGTATCACCAGAATTTACTGTAGTCCCTCCCAACAATGACACATAACAACTAGGCACCCCACAGTCCAGGTTGAGCTGCAGGGGATCTTGGAAGAAATTTGGTCCCCAGAGGTATGATTTACAGTATGTGAACACACCCTGGCATCTATAAGCAGGTCCTAGTTAAGGGTAAAAATAGTACCCTCTTGCTATGTGGGTCTGGCTCAGGAAGGTCAAAGGTCCATGAATGGAAGGCTATAGATGGCTGGTGATCCTTTTAAGCAAACACTTTAATACGGTTTTGACAACCTACTTACCTTATCCCCATTCACTCACTTGCTGCTTCTGCTGGTAGCATCCTTTTGTCCACAGTCCTGTCTATTTGCACGTCTCATTCCACATTTCTCTCACTTCCCCATCAGCTAATCTGTCTGTTGTTGGCTGAACCATCCCCTAAATGGTGTATGTATATTGTCAGGGGAGGAGGTCTCACTCTCTGCTTTCTATAAAACTCTATATTTCATCATGGCTAATGTATAATTTTAAAAAACAAAGAATTTAAAAAGACTGAAGCCATGACTGGCTATGACTCAGACAAAAATAATTTTCTGGTATTCGGAGAAGCTTCTATTTACCTCTGAAAACACAGCAATGACAAAGTGAGGTGCAGAAGACCAACTTTCAAGGGAATTATACAAAAGGCTATTCACATTTCTTAAATAAGGCCTGGCCAAAGGAGACCCCTAATCTGCTATGGCAATGGACCTTGAAACCCCAATTGAAATTCTTACTGGCTGAAACATGAACCATCTCAAGTACCAGACAAAGAAATATACATTATTTGTCAAAGACAAAATGGAGAAGTGGGAATCATTTTACATGACTACACCCCTCAAGCTGGAATAATCAGTTATACTCTCTTGCTGTACTGCCAATGAGTCTGCCATCTTCCATCAAGCATGCAGTGGCTCAGAAAAAGGGCTCTGTCCAGGGTAAAAGCCTGACCCCGTCTATGCTGTTCCTTCTGAAACCTCCGTACCAGCGTCTACAAAACTAATTTGCTTCTATGCGCCTGTCTGGTGGTAGAAGTCATGTCTAATTGAAAAGCGGATTGTCCAGCATTAATTTCAGTCTGCTGACCCCTGTAAAGGAATACACCATTGAATTTTTGATTCTACTTTCTGGATTCTTGTGAAACAATTCTTACTTTCTGTGGCAATGAAATTTCTTTTCATTATCCCTGGTTTGCTGTACGAATGCCAAAACAGGGAGGGGGCACCCCCATATTGAGTGTGTGCGAAATAAACTAACCCTCTGATTTTACCCTATCTGCAGTTTGCTGTAGGATCATTATATAAATTGAATCACACCAAAACCAAGGGGTTGGGAGAATACACCACCGCTTAAAAAGAGGGAAATAAAATCATAAACACCTTTCTGTTTACCGACCGTTGGTGAGATCAAAGCCCTCCTATCGGTGGCAATGTAGAGAAAGAAATTGAACCATGCTGTCACTTCGTCCTAATCTATTCTGGTATGTAGGGTACTGCCACTGCTGTACTAAGAAAACAGCAATATGTACACCATTACACTTATATGCATTTTAAATAATCGCACTTGCATTATTGCATAGATAATTTTTGGCGATTTGACTGTGAAACCAGTGAAAAGTATAGAACTGGTTCTTGAATTACGCACTTGAACGGATATCACACAAAGTCAAAACTGCAAGTTTTCTATGTTGAATCGCTGCCAAGTTTATTCGAGAAAAGTAACTGAAATAATGCATGCCAGCACTTCCTTTAATTGAATAGTTTTAATCGACCCAATTACTCCATTTATTAGCTGAATGCCATTCCGTCTGGTAGTTCCACTTAGATGTTTTTGAAATCCACTCCAGGTTGCTTCGTGTTACATTTGTTTTGGCACAAAGCCATCTATCTGTAAAGCTAGCGGCTGAACAGTGTTGGAACAAATGACGTGATCAGTGTTTCTGAAGTTCAGGAAAAGCAACTAAAGCACTAACATATATTTGGAAGAGTAAATGTAGCTATATATATGAGCATTTCAACCATTATACATTCCTTCAATTCGAAACTTTATATTTGGAGACTAGTGCTTTAAATTGGAGGGGAAAAAATCTGTGGTCAAAATCTCCTGGAAACCGAAGTAAACAAACTGCAGAATCGGCGGACGGTCCCGCCTCCCCCCACCCCCGTCCCCGCCTTTGAGGATTACGTGCGACCGATTTGGAGTACAATAATCATAGTCGGGATGACAAATATGTTAGACTTGTTGAACGATGGGACTCTTAGAGGAAAACCTCATTACAATCAAAAGATGCTGGTTCATTTCACATTCAGCAATCTACTCAGAGCTAAAGGTAAGACAGTATTTTCATTCTTACCGAATATTGTGAAAACAAAGATAATTGTAAATGTTTTAAAACGATCGGCCGTCTCTTTCTTTCGCTTGTCATTTTTTATGCTCATCCATCCACTTTTGGATTAAAAAAACACGTACACAACGCGGGTCAAAAATTATTTTTAATGACATTTATCTCAAATAAACTGAAATACAGAGGGAATATCAATCCTTAAGTTGTACAGAGCTTTGGTCAGACTCCAGAGAACTGCGTTCAGTTTTGGACACGGAACAGAAGGCAAGACATAAAAGCAAAATACTGTGACCCCGGAAACCTGGAATAAAAATGAAGCGCTGGAAATACTCAACAGGTCTGGCAGGATCTGTTTATGAGCTATATTGCACTAAAACGTTTATCCGTTTCCCTCTCCAGAGAAGCTGCCGAACCCACTTTCCAGTATTTCCGGCATTTTCTGTTTTTATCTCAGCAAGGGCATGATGAACTTGTGGAGTGGGTACAGTACAAATTTACCAGAATGTTATCATGAGATAAAGGGTTAAATTTTGAGGACATTTTCCATAAACTTAGCTTTTGTTCCTTTGAGGCTAGCATATGTAGACAAGATCCAATCAATGACAAAAGGATTTGATACAGTAGATACATTTTCTTTACTGGGAGATCTCAAACAAAATAGCATAATTGTTGTGAGGTTAGTGTACCTGTAAGAGATTTTTAAAAATCATGAACTTTGCAACTCTTACAGTCACTGTTTCTCAGTTCACACTTTAGCTGAAATCATTATTTTGCCAGGCTGGCTACAATGAGTCCTTTTATTGCTACTTAACTGGCTTAAGAACATAAGAAATAGGAGCAGGAGTAGGCCATCTAGCCCTTCGAGCCTGCCCCGCCATTCAATAAGATCATGGCTGATCTGTCGCTGCTCAGTTCCACTTTCCCGCTTTCTCCCCATAACCCTTAATCCCCTCTCTTATCAAAAACCCATCAACCCGCGTCTTAAAAATATTTAGCGAGGCAGCCTCCACCACTTCAACGGGCAGAGAATTCCAGAGATTCACCACCCTTTGAGTGAAGAAGTTCCTCCTCAACTCCGTTCTAAACCGCCCCCCTTTTATCTTGAGGCTGTGCCCCCTAGTCCTACTGTCTTTTTTGAGCGGGAAGAGTCTCTCCACCTCTATCCTATCCATCCCATTCATCATCTTATACGTCTCAATGAGATCTCCCCTCATTCTTCTAAACTCTAACGAGTACAAGCCCAGTTTATTCAGCCTCTCCTCATAGCTCAACCCCCTCAACTCCGGTATCAGCCTAGTAAACCTCCTCTGCACTCCCTCCAAGGCCAAAATGTCTTTGCGCATGTGCGGCGCCCAAAACTGCACACAGTACTCCAGCTGCGGCCTCACCAATGCCCTATACAGCTGCAGCAAGACCTCCCTACTTTTATATTCAATCCCCCTCGCTATGAAGGCCAGCATCCCATTCGCCTTCCTGACCACCTGCTGCACCTCCAAGCTGAGTTTTTGCGACTCATGCACAAGGACCCCGAGGTCCCTCTGCACCGTCGCCTGCTGCAGTTTTTCGCCACGTAATAGTCCTTCCTACCATTCTTCCCACCAAAGTGGACCACCTCACACTTGCCAACATTAAATTCCATTTGCCATTTCCTGGCCCATTCGCCCAGCCTATCTAGATCCTTCTGCAGACTCTCCACACCCTCCGCACAATTTGCCGTTCCCCCAATCTTGGTGTCATCAGCAAATTTTGACACCCTACACTTGGTTCCCTCCTCCAGATCATCTATATAAATGGTAAAAAGCTGAGGCCCCAGCACCGACCCCTGGGGCACTCCACTAGTCACCATCCGCCAATCCGAATAGCACCCGTTGACCCCCACTCTCTGCCTCAAATGCCCCTTAAATGGGGTTGTTTGTGTTGCTTGTGTGGGATTAATTTTATGATCCTGCATTTTTAGGAGAATGGTCATGTGTTTTTGGACCTTTTTTCAGTGAATTTAAGGTTTCATTTTCAGTTCTGAGCTGCAGGTTTTAGTTTTGGAAAGGACAGCAAGCTATAACAAAGTGTTTCCTCTCTTCCTGTTGTTTTGAAAATTCTGTTGGTTAGCTGAAAACAAGATCTTACGTTCTTGAAAGGTGAAAATCTGCTTTTGTTGGGGCTGGACCAGAGTCTCTCTGGCGTTTTGGGAAGCTATTTTGTCTTCAAACTGTTCAGAGTGAATCCAGAGAAATGCAGACTTCAACCAAAGGACTCAAATTCCCTTATCACATGAGCAGTAGACTTTGCTGTATTTAATCTGTTTAAAGGGTGTTGACTATGGCAGGGGTTTTGGTTTGACTGGAACACATTAGATACCTTTGTTCAGGGTTATACGTTATAGTAGTTATTTTGCTTCTTGTTTGTAATTGATAAAAGTTCTTACTCATTTTCTTACCATACATATTGACTATATTTTTAAATAAACTTTGTTTGATAAAAGCTCTCAAGTGGGTCACTTGAATCATACCTGAAGTGAAACATCCTAGCCAAATTTCAGCTGCAAAACTTATTATTCAGGCAGGCTTCATAAAAACTTTGGAGTTTCTGACCTGAACCATTACATTATAATATTAAGCCAAATCAGAAAGCACACTTCCAAACAAAGGATAGTGTAAACATAGAACATTGTGGATGCTGAGTTAATTTAAATTTTCAGAACTGAAATCAGTATATTTTGTTAGGGAAGGACATCAAGGGATATGGTACAAAGTTGCTTAATGATTTTGAGTCCAAAGATGTGCAAGTTAGGTGGCTTGGCCATGCTAAATTCACCCTAGTGTCAGGGGGATTAGCAGGGTAAACGCGTGGGGTTACAGGTTTAGGGCCTGGGTGGGATTGTGTTCGGCACAGACTCGATGGGCTGAATAGCCTCCTTCTGTACAGTAGGGATTCTATAGGTGGAGATCAGACATGATCCAACTGAAAGCAGAACCAGCTCAAAGGGATGAGTGACTTAGGCTTGTTCTTATGATTGTTTTGGAATAATAGAATGGTTACAGCACAGAAGAAGACCTTTAATCCTGTTGTGTCCATGCCAGCGCTCTGCCAATCCCACTTTCCACTCTTATCCCATAGCCCAGTACTTCTTCTATTCAGGTGCTTATCTAATTACCTTTTGAAAGCCATGATTGAACCTGCCTCCACCACATTCACAGATAGTGCTTTCTAGGATCTAATCATTCACTGAGTAAAAAGGTTCTTTCTCATGCTACGGTTGCTCCTTTTGCCAATCATTTTAAATTAGTGCCCTTTGGACCTTGATTCTCAAGCCAACAGTTTTTTCCTGTCTATTATGTCGAGACTCCTCATGATAATTAACACACCTATCAAATCTCCTCTCAGGCATCTTCTAAGGAGCTTCTCCAATCCATCCATGTAACAGAAGTTTTTCATCCCTGGAATCATTCTTGCTTATCTTTGCTGCACCCTCTCTGAAGCCTTCATATATTCCCTGAAGTGCAGTACCCAGAATTGGGCAAATAACCTATTTGAGGCCAATGTTTTATAAAGCTTCATTATAACTTCCTTGCATTTGTAATCTCTGCCTCTTTTATAAAGCCCATATGTCTGTTCAATGACTTTCTCAACCTACTCTAGATTTATGCACAATTATCCAGGTCTTTCTGTTCCTGCACCCTTTAGAATTGTACCTTTTATTTTGTATTGTATCTCCGCATAATTCCTACCAAATGCATTATTTCATTTTGTCTGTATTAAATATAATTTGCCCAATCCACCACCTGTATACATCCTCCTGAAATCTATCACTATCTTCTCACAATTTACAATGTTTACAAGTTGTGCGTAATCTGCAAATTTTGATGTAGTTCCTGTTACATCCAATGTAAATCAGGAAAAAGTAGTTCTAGTACTGATGCCTGAGGAAAACCTGTTGTATAATTTCCTCCTGTTTGAAAAACAGCTGTTCACCACTACTGTGTTCCCTGTCACTCAATCAGTTTCATATCCTTGCTGCCATGCTCCTTTTTATTCTGTGGCCTTCAACTTTGCTGGCAAGCCCACTACGTGGCTTATTATTATTCATGTTTTTTTCAGACAGCCATATAGACCATGTCAACTGCGTTACCCTCATCAACCCACTGTGTTACCTCACCAAAATATTCATATCGTTAGTTAAAGATGATTTGCCTTTAATAAATCTATGCTGGCTTTCCTTAATAAATCCATTCATCCAATTGATTGTTAGTTTTTTCCTGTATCATCTTTTCTCAAGGCTTTCCCACGACCAAAATCAAACTGGCAGACCTGTCTCTAATTACTGGACTTATTAATAAATAGCCTTTTTGAACATGTTATATTTTACTATTTCTAAGGTACCTTGCATATTCCTCATTTTTAAACAATGTAGTTAAGATACAGAAACTGAGATAAAGCTGATTTAATTAATTTATTCACTTAAATTATTCACTGGGGTTAGCACTGCTGCTTCATAGCGCCAAGGATTTGGGTTCGATTCCCGGCTTGGGTCACTGTCAGTTTGGAGTTTGCATATTTTCCCCATGTCTGTGTGGGTTTCCTCCAGGTGCTCTGGTTTCCTCCCACAGTCCAAAGATGTGCAGGTTAGGTGGCTTGGCCATGTTAAATTGCCCCTTGGTGTCAGGGGGACTAGCTAGGATAAATGCGTGGGGTTATGGGGATAGTGCCTGGGTGGAATTTTGGTCAATGCAGACTTGATGGGCCAAATGGCTTCCTTCTGCACTGTAGGATTCTGTGACACTATGAACATTTCAAATGAATTAGATTTAAAATGTGCAGCTTGAAATTATCTATCAATTTCCATATTTGATCTCAGCTTTATAATTTGAGAGGTTATTTTCCAATAATTTTTCATTCTTTATATTGATTGTAATGAAATTAAAATAACAGCTTGACTTAAAATGTATTTGACTCTCAACTGCCCCCCAAGGGCAACTAAAGATGGGCAATAAATGCTGGCCAGCCAGCAATGCCCATGTCATGTGAATGAATTTTTAAAAATATCTCAATGTTAACTTTATTATTTTCAAAAATTGAATGCTCAGTATATTATTACGTTTGCTGGATTTTCCTTACTCTAGGACTGTTTCTAATCATTTTATGGATCTCTAAATGCTGTATTATTGGATGCATTTTGCCAGAAGACACACTATTTATGGTCCAAATATTTCTCTTCCATTATGATACCATAACAACAGTAGTGGGTATGGTATCCAGGATATAGTAATCCTAAATTGTAAATGGAAGTAACAGGTTAAAATTAGTCGTTATGTTCATTTGAAATGCTTTCAATGTTTTGATGTAAACTGTCAAATGGAAAGCACAAACAGCAAACACTTGGTAGTGCATCTGATGAATTTGAAGAGTGTTGGTGATTCAGATAATGTTGCTTAGTGACAAGCAAGAACATAGACTTTTAATCCATGCGTCAGGCCATTTCTTTCTGACACGTAAGCAACATCCCAGGTTCCACATATTGAAAGGACCAAGAAAACAAGGAAAGGGCCAAGGCGCAGCTTGACCCAGAAAGGATAGTAGAGGGTGATTGGCAACACCAATTGGCATCAGGTTGCTATGTTGCCTAAATAGAACAATTTCTTGAAGAGGTAGGGGTAAAGAAGCAGATACTGTGTTAAGTGTGGTTTCCAGCCTTCATGACACAGATGATCTTTTCTCTGTATACCCTGATTGTATCTACTGCTTAGAGCTCCATCTCGCTGAGATCCTAGATGTATGTTAGTACTCCAGTAGTTTATTGTGAACCATTGTTTCCTGTAGAAGGAGAGGAAGTTGGTGAGTAGCTGTTGAAAAGATTGTGCAGATGTGTAGAGCACATATAATGTGTAGAATTATAAGTGGGAAGGGAGCAGGTAATTTACAAGAAGATCGTAGCACTGATGAGAAATAAGGAAACAATCAGCAGAAGAGTACAATGTTTAGCAAATGTAACAGCAAATTTAGCATAGCTTGGGATTAAAAGGCTAACAGAGCAAGGTAGATTAGATCAGAGTGAATAGATTATAGAGAAGTTAGCACTGCTGCCTCACAGCACCAGGGACCTGGGTTCAATTCCCAGCTTTGGTCACTGTCTGTGTGGCATTTGCACAATCTACCTGTGTCTGCGTGGGTTTCCTCCAGGTGTTCCAGTTTCCTCCCACAATCCAAAGATATGCGGGTTAGGTGCATTAGCCATGCTAAATTCTCTCTTAGTGTCCCAGAATGCGTAGGTTAGAGGGATTCACAGGGTAAATATATGGAATTGCAGGGATAGGACCTAGGTAGGATTGTCGTTGGTGCAGACTCGATAGGCCAAATGGCCTCCTTCTGCACAGTAGGGATTCTATGATTCTATAAGTTAAAGTGCCTGAAAAATACTATTTGCATTGGGGCACAGATAACCACAGTTAGAGAATTTAGGCATGTATTTTTGAAAACATATTCTGTATTAAAAGCATATACCTTGGTTAATATCAGAATGCTCTAAGGCATGATGGGACTCAGTTAAGTAAAAAGAACCATATTCCTCTGAACAATGCAGCTACTGAATCTCAGTACCTCTAGACAGTTCTAATGAATAGGACATTCACTAACCAAGGATACACCAGGGGTCCCAGACAGTTCAAATGAGGGTCTGGGAGGTGACTGTGAGAAAGACTTTCACAGTCCACAAATTGGTCATGTAGTCCTGTGCTGACAGAGGGTAAATGTTATTGGTCAAGATAAATCATCTATATTTATAATGATTGGCTCATACCTAGCTGGGGTGAGCATGAGATGGGTAAATGGCTTTCAAAAACTGTATAATTGTAATACTGAAAGTGATGTAATCTCAGAGTAGAATTGCAGCTGCCCCAAATCTTTCTCCCTTATACATTGACCAAGTTTGGAAAGTAATGTTTTTTTACCAGAATACAGTCTCCATGAGTCTTTGTGTGAGCTGAGCTGTAACTAAGAAAGGGAATCCCTCATGTGAAAGCCAGCTTAATACATAGTCTCTGAAAACGCTCCTACAACCAGTTTGCTACCAGGTAAAGAAAGAATGCTAAGACAAAAGCAAATTACTGTAGATGCTGGAATCTGAAACAAAAACAGAAAATATTGAAAAATCTCAGCAGGTCTGACAGAGTCTGTGGAGAGACAACAGAGTTAATGTTTTAAGCCTAGATGACTCTTAGTCAAAACTCTTCATTTTGTTAAAAACAGAACCTTGTTTGTGCCTGTTGCAAAGACAGCCAGCAACATGGGTGTTTCACTTAAATTAATAGAGTTGGTACATTCTGCATATTTGAATGGAAGGGAGGGAAGTATAGGAAATATTCTTTGTGCAATGTGGGGGCAGAGTGGGGGCATGGGGGGTATGGAGGGAAGGTTTGTCTAGAATTGCTCCAGATGTGTGTCCCATGGAGAAATAGAGCTCAAAGAGTCTCAGGCCCAATCTTGCTGCTCTGATCTGATTTTTAAAGGGCATACAGCCTTGAATCCACATTCTTTATGTGAATCCTGGATATGGATACATATAGTTAAGTAAATGGGCAAAAAATTGGCAGATGTGAGAAAATGTGAGGTTGTAAACTTTGGCATGAAGAATAGAAAAGCAGAATATTATTTAAATTGAGAGGTTGTACAAAACAGGTACAGAAGGATATGGGTGCCACTATACATGAGTCACCAAAACATTAGCTGTGTTACAATCCTTGGCCACATCCTGAGACATGTAACAAGATCTGATTAGGGACAAATTTTGTTTAAAGTAGAGGAAGATTGAGATTGAAGACATCTGCTTTCGGAAAAATCCACAAGATTCATGGGTTTTGAAAAATTAAAATAAACTTTATTATACAAGTTCAGAAAGATAAAACAGTTTACAATGTGTATCTTATACTCTTGACATTCAGGCTAAGTGTGAGGTACATGTGAATTAACTGATGAACTGTGGCCAGATAAACCACACTACAGAGGGCAGGATTTTCTCACCCTTCCAACAAGTGGAATCTTCTGGTCCAACCAAAGTTGACATCCTATGGCAGGTTACCTGGTGGCAGGACAGCTAAGCCATGCAAAGGCCCAAAAACTTTAGCAAGACTGGAAGATCCTGCCTGTGGCCAATAGCTGGTTGGATCCACCATAAGAAAACCCACTCAGGGGGGTGAAGCAGGGGGCCAATCTCACCACTTAGAAGGTGCTGGTGGCATTACCATTCTGTCACAATGGGATACTTAAGTGCCAATAGTTGGTTACCTACCCCTTCTCGGCGGGTACCTTTTGCTGTTCAGAACCTGTCTTCAGCAGGTTCACAAGAGGCAGACTGCATCAGATATGCAACCCAAACTCCCCCTTTGCCTTCAAAACCATGGCTTTGAAAAGATTCTGCACATCATCTGCGATATTATAGAAAAAAATACATCATTTAACAGCAATTTGATGATAACTACATCAATGGTCAAGACAATGTAATGTCTTATTATCTTAGTAGATTTGCCATTGGATATTTTTTATGCTTTATTGGTGGAAAATATATCCTGATCACTGTGGCTTGTACTGTTGAAAGATGATGTAATAATAAACTGATATGACCTCATGGACTGAAGTCTGAAAGGTCTGATGTGGATAAATTTAACAGATTTCCCTACTGAGAGATATTAAAAAGTTATAACTTAACACAAAAGTGAAGTCAAAAGGATCCACCTGAGAACTGAGAATGGACAGAGGTAGATTTTAATTCAGTGAGGAATAAGAATGAGAGGTTTCTGCAATTCAAAATATCTTGTTGACTTTTACAAAGCTACTGTAAATGGATTTTTTTAATGACAAGTGAATCAAAACATTTTATGGAATAACTACCTCTTTAACAGTAACTACTTTATATTTATCATCTTTTAAATTTAGAGGACCAAAACACCAGGAAACGTTGCTTCCTACGTAAGTACATACATAAGCTTGCTTACAGAATAGATAGTGTTGCGACAATGGGCACATATATTTATTGTTAACTTGCTGCCTTTCTGGAATTTCTAATAGTTAAATGTCAAAGGAATGAACACTACTACACTGCGCTTAGACAAAAGAACATGATACAAGTAGTATTTAAGCAAATTGGAAACACAAAAGGTAATTCTTAAGGACCTAAATATTTTGGGTCAGATTATGCAGTCAGTAGCAAAGCAATGGTACTTGTTGCTGACCTCAAACTAAAGTGCCCACTTACTTAGTGCAATGATGCAATGATGGCAGGGATGACAATTTCACCTGGAAGTCAGGAAGATTTCCTCACAATCTTGGCTATGCTAAAGCTCTGCAGTGTTCTCTCATGCACTGGAGCTGAGCAGTAAAGGAGAGATAACATGATGCAGAGAATAGAAAACATGCTCACAGAACCTGTCAGAATTAAGCTACTGTCAGTGAGAGAATCGTGTTAAAAAATCATTTAAATTTAATGAATTAACCATCAGACAACTACTGGAATCATGTTAAAAGTCATTAAAATTTAATAATTTTTTAAAAGTCAGATAAATTATATCAGAATCATGTTAAAAGATTAGATTGAATCATTTAAAAAGTCCCAGATTCAGAATACTTCCCACTGCTGTTTTGAAAGTTGAAAATTCCCATTAGTATCAGTGCCTCACTGGCACAGATTTTTTAAAATTCAAATCTGGGATGTACTTATCACTGGCAAGGCCAGCATTTTTCGCCTCTCCCTAATTACTCTTGCAAAGGTGGTGGCAAGTCGCCTTGTTGAATTGCTGTTGTTCATCGGGTATAGGTCCATCCAGGGTACTGTTAAGGAGGGAATTCCAGAAATTTGACCCAGCAATAGTGAAGAAACAGCAATATAGTTCCAAATTAAGATGGCTTGGAAGGGAATTTGCAGGAGATGGTGTTTCCAAACATCTGTTGCCCTTGTCCCTCTGGGTGATAGAGGTTGCGGGTTTGAAAGGTACTGATGATGGACCCTTAGTGAGTTATTGCAGTGTATCTTGTAGATATTTCTCCTTCAGCTGAGTCGGCATCACAGATTAATATCCATATTCTGCCAACGCTTTTTACATTTTGAATGAGATTAACAATGTAATAATGATCAGATAATCTATCTTTGTGATATTGATTGAGGGCTAGATATTGGCAAGAATACTGGGGATAACACCTCTGCTCTTTGAAATAGTTCCATGGGATCTCTTACATCCATCTCAGTTTAAAATTGCATCCGAAAGATGTCATCTCTGATGACGTAATCTCCTACAGATCTGTACTGAAATGTCAGCCTTGGTTTTTATGCATTCAAGGGGATTTGCACCCAGGATCTTGTGGTTCAGAGGTGATAGTGCTCCAACTGAGCCGTAGCTGACATAAATATTAGACGCTACTGCCATTGTATGCCCGTGGTGTAGGGATTGAAAGTTTATGATGGTGGGTAAGATACTGATCAAGCGGATGGAGTTGAGCTTCTTGAATGTTTAAGCTGCACTCATCCAGTCAAGTGATGAGTATTCTATCATATTCCTTATTTGCGCTTTATAGATGGTGAACAGGCTTTGGGAAGTCAGGAAGTGAGTTACATGCCAAATCCCAGTCCCTTGACATACTGTTGTGGCCACAGTATTTACATGGCTAGTCCAGTTAAGTTCCTGGTCAATGTTAACCCTCCGAGTGGTTAATGGTGCAGGATGCAGCAATGTACTACTGTTGAACATCAAGGGGAAATGGTTAGATTATTTCTTATTCCTGACATGAATTTTATTTGCCACTTACCAGCCAAAGCCTCAATGTTGTCCAGATCTGCTTAGGACACGGACTGTTTCGGTATCTAAGCAGTTGTAAATGGTACTAAACATTGTGCAACCATGAACAAACTTCTCACTTCTAACCTTATATTGGAGAAGAGGTCATTGATGAAACAGCTAAAGATGGTTACACCAAGGACAATATCTTGAGGGACTCCTTCAGCAATGTCCTGGGGCTGGAATATTTGGCCTCCAACAATCACAAACGCCTTCTTTGGTGCTGGGTATAACTCCAACCAGTGGAGAGATTTTCCTCCGATTCTCATTGATTTCAATTTTGCTAGGGCTCCTTGATGCTACCCTCAGTCAGATACTGCCAAGATATCTCACCCCACCTCTGCAATTCAGCTCTTTTGTCCATATTTCGGCCAGGAATGTAATGAGGTCTGGACCTGAGTGGTCCTGGCTAAACTCAAACTGAGAATAGATGAGCTGTTTGTTATTGAGCAAGTGCTGCATGTTAACACATTGGCAACACCTTCCATCACTTTGCTCATGATTGAGAAGGGACTGTTGGGGAGGTATTTGACTGGATTGGATTTGTCCTGCTTTTTAAGGACACAATAGACCTTTACACTTTCCACATTGTCAGGTACATATCTACATTGTAACTGTACAGGAATAGATTGGCTATAGGTGCAGCTGGTTCTGCAGCACAAATCTTTCTTTGTACAGGTGTCAGGGCCCATAGTATTTACTGTGGGTTTCCAATGCCTTCAGCCTTCTTTAAATATCATAAGCACCGAATCAAACTGTCTAAAAATTAGCAGCTATGATTGTGGGGACCCCCAAAGGCCAAAATGGATCATCCTCTAAAACTTTGTTGCAAATGTTTCAGCATTATCTTTTGCACCGATGTGCTGGGCTCCCTCATTATTGAGGATAGGGATGTTTATGGAGCCTTTTGTTAGTTGTTTAACTGTCTACTATCATTCATGGCTGGACATGGTAAGGTAGGATTACAGACCTTTAATCTGATCTGTTAATTGTGGGATTTTTATTTGTAAAAATATACTTTATTTATAAAATATTTTTTAAAAATTACAAAGCATTTCAAAATTATCATTAGAGAAAATGAAATGACATTTTCTACCTAGATCATGTTGCACTTCGAGGAGCTTCAATACAATTGTGATACATGTAATATTTACTACATTCATGTGACTCATAGGGCCTGATTTTACCATTTTCATTCTAAGCGCTGAATCTGGGCGCAACTCAGATCTGATGTGGAAACCTGTTTTTAAGTGCCCCCATTAGCACTTAGCCTGAAAAAATTTGCGAGTTTGAATCGTGCTGTAGGTGGGGCTTATCGCGTCCAAAATGATTGGAGCTCTGAACTGCGCATGTGCGGTTGGAAAAAAAAATGTGAAAAAGCGTGCCCGTGTCAGATCGCTCCTGGGCTGCAGAAAGTGGAGAGAGCGGTCCGGGACTGAAAAGCGGGAGTGATGGTCTACACAGACATCACTGTCCCCCTTATCCACCCACACTCCTGCTGCCCAGACCCCCTGTCCCCTTCCTCCCCACCGATCGCCCGCAGACTAGCAGTGGACCTCCCTCCCACTAGAGATCCATCTGGTCCCTCCCCCTCCCCCCACCAGAGATACATCTTACCTGCCTCTTTCCTCCCCCCTCCCCACCCAGAGAACAAAGTGGCCTCAATCCCCCACTCCACCCTCCCCGAGAATGATCTGGCCTCATTCCCCTCCCCCCCCAACCAGAGACCTGCCCTACCCCTCCACCCCTTGCCGATCTGAGTCAGAGAGCCGTTGGAAGCTCTGAACTCACCTCTTCAGCTGCTGGAGTGCCCGATTCACTTTTATTCAGCACGTTCATTTCAGCACGATTCCAGATCGGCGAACATGGTGGTAAAGGGGGAAATGCTGATAAAGTTGGGTGGGCAGTTCATTAATTCAACTTAAATGCCCGTCTCGGGCGTGAATTGGATCGCGGCCATTTCCGGTCTCACTCAAGTGGCCATCTGCGCGGATGTGGGCACAACTTGCGTTAATGGTCTCATACCCAACTTTACCATGTTTTCGCACACGATGCAATGGTAAAATAGGGCCCATACGGGCCAAAGAGTTCTATATAGTTTCCAGCCCCTTGGTGTACTATGGCTGAAAGGCCTTACAGAGTGACCTTACCCCAAAGCGCCTTTGCTGTGGCTTCCCCAAGGTTTAGTGCATCTCTCAGTATGTTATCCTGGACCTTGGAAGGTGCCAGTCTGGAACTCTCATTTGCAGACAACACTTTGCACTGAAGACCAATAGGTTTCAGGCAGACCAAAGAATGTCTTTCACCAAGTTAATGATCTTCTAGCTACAGTTGCTGTTTGTCTCAGTGTGCTAGGAGTATGGTTTGAAGGGACCGGGGCATGTGCTAGAAACTGGAAAGAGTAAATAGCTATGTTAACAGGGAACATCCCATGCAGTACAGAGTCATGCATCACAGAACTCTTCAGGATGACGAATCATGACAAAAATCACTGCATCTCTCACCAGACCCTCTTTGCAAGGACACATTCCAGATGGAAGTGAATATTGGTTGGGGGTGAAATTCCAGGCACGCAGGGAAGATCTGACAAATAGAGCCTTTTTCACCATTAGCCAAACTACGCCTTGGTGCTTGTTTGAAAGTTCTGGCAATGAGGGCAGAATGAGTTTGACAGTTTGCTCAATGAACCATCTAATAGGATCCACCATCTTTTCCTACAGGCCTGTAGTTCATTACGTGTAAATCACCACCTGATGAACTTGTAGTCAAAGGTTTTCTCTGCATAAGATTTTCCACTAGGTGGTACAGTATGGTCCGCAGCAACGTGACCAGACCATCCATCGCAACATGGGGAGAGGTGGAACCTGAGCACATAGTGACACTTGGGGTGGGATTTTATGGCCACACTCGGCCCAAGACCGTAAATCCTGCCCGAGGTCAACGCACCTTCCCATGGGAATTGTAGCGGGCAAGGGGCAGACCATTGAAAGGTCTGTTGATCTCAGGCGGGATTTCCGGTTTTGGGGCAAGCGTAGCCGGAAAATCCTGCCCATAGTGTCCACAGAATTTAAAGGGCTGAGGGAAATGTCCTGGTTAGAAATGTTCTGCCTGGGTGTCCATGCAAGCAATGAGGAATGGGGTGTCCATGCAAGCAGTGAGGAATGGATTGTTCTCTGTTGGAGAAGACTTTCCCATCCATTCCCCCTCATTGTTGCTCCTGGCTTCCCAGAACTTGGTGCACTGGTGCTTCACCACTCCCAGCTTCCTGGGGCTGAGGCACCCTAGCCTTTTCAGTGTCTCCAGTAGCGCAGTGGTTAGCACTGCTGCTTCACAGCTCCAGGGACCTGAGTTCAATTCCTGGCTTGGGTCACTGTCTGTGTGGAGTTTGCACATTCTCCTCATGTCTGAATGGGTTTCCTCTGGGTGCTTCAGTTTCCTCCTACAGTCCAAAGATGTGTGGGTTAGGTTCATTGGCCATGCTAAAAAATTGCCCTTAGTGTCCTGAGATGCATAGGTTCGAGGGGTTAGTGGGTAAATATGTAGGGATATGGGGTTAGGGCCTGGGTGGGATTGTGGTTGGTGCAGACTTGATGGGCTGAATGGCCTCTTTCTGTACTGTAGGATTTCTATGATTTCTATGAACTCTGGTATCTCCTCCTCCAGCTCGCTAGAACTTTGCTGCTTCTACTGTAGCTGCCACCTTTGTGCTCTGAAATTTGAAGAACAGCAGCCCTGTCATCTGTATTGGATGGGAGTTGTCTTTTGTTGCTTGTCTAGGAAGGGCTTCTTCCCTTCCTGGCCCCTTCTTCTTTTTGGTCCTCCTACCAATTGTTCGTCACCTGGTTCTCTGCTAGTTCTTCCTCCATTGATTTGGTCTGTTGAGGACTGGAAGGTTCAGGGGGCAGTGTTGGTGTGTGGTGCTCTGATGCCACACTCTTTTCCTTTCTCTTGTCTATCTCTGTGTCCTCCTTTGTCCCAATCTGCTCACTAGAGATGTTACATACCCCTGATTTGGGACCCTACATGTTGCATGCTTCACCTCTTAAAGATCCTTATGTTAGGCAATGAAGCTAAGCTTTAAGTTTAAGCTTACTTATTTGTGTCACAAGTAGGCTTACATTAACACTGCAATGAAGTTACTGTGAAAATCCCCTAGTCGCCACACTCCTGCGCCTGTTTGGGTACACCAAGGGAGAATTTAGCATGACCAATGCGCCTAACCAGCACATCTTTCGGACTGTGGGAGGAAACCGGAGCACCCAGAGGAAACCGATGCAGACACATGGAGAATGTGCAGACTCGCACAGACAGTGACCCAAGCCAGGAATTGAATCCAGATCCCTGGTGCTATGAGACAGCAGTGCTAACTACTGCTCCACGATACTGCCACAAGCCCACCATGGAAAACAAACAACCAAAGAAGACATTCCAATATAAAGGGGTAAAAATCTGACGTTTTTGCTAAAACTCCCCAGAAAAAGAAATGAAATCCACAAAAAACACAGACACGTGTCCAGGGACAACCATGATTGTGGTCTCTCCCCTGCCAGGTAAGTTGGTTTTGGGATCACTTAACTCTGTCTGAGTGTGCTAACTCCATTCTGCATATAGTTCTGTTATAGCTTCAACAGATTGCCACCTCATTTCTAGGTATGGCTGGCTCCTGGTATGTGCTCCTGCACTTGTCATGAAACCCATTGATGTACATGTCCCTGGGTTTTAACTTAGCAGTCTTTGGAAATTGTAACATTTAAGGTACAGGGTATTCGACAAATGGAATTTAATGTTGGCAAGTGCGAGGTGGTCCACTTTGGTAGGAATAATGGTAGGAAGGACTATTACTTACGTGGCGAAAAACTGCAGCAGGCGACGGTGCAGAGGGACCTTGGGGTCCTTGTGCATGAGTCGCAAAAACCCAGCCTGTAGGTGCAGCAGGTGGTCAGGAAGGCTAATGGGATGCTGGCCTTCATAGCGAGGGGGATTGAATATAAAAGTAGGGAGGTCTTGCTGCAGCTGTATAGGGCATTGGTGAGGCCGCAGCTGGAGTACTGTGTGCAGTTTTGGTCGCCGCACTTATGCAAGGATATTTTGGCCTTGGAGGGAGTGCAGAGGAGGTTTACTAGGCCGATACCGGAGTTGAGGGGGTTGAGCTATGAGGAGAGGCTGAATAAACTAGGCTTGTACTTGTTAGAGTTTAGAAGAATGAGGGGAGATCTCATTGAGACGTATAAGATGATGAATGGGATGGATAGGATAGAGGTGGACAGACTCTTCCCGCTCAGAAAGGACAGTAGGACTAGGGGGCACAGCCTCAAGATAAAGGGGGGTCGGTTTAGAACGGAGTTGAGGAGGAACTTCTTCACTCAAAGGGTGGTGAATCTCTGGAATTCTCTGCCCGTTGAAGTGGTGGAGGCTGCCTCGCTAAATATTTTTAAGACGCGGGTTGATGGGTTTTTGATAAGCGAGGGGATTAAGGGTTATGGGGAGAGGGCGGGAATGTGGAACTGAGCCACGACAGATCAGCCATGATCTTATTGAATGGCGGGGCAGGCTCGAAGGGCTAGATGGCCTACTCCTGCTCCTATTTCTTATGTGCTTATGTTCTTATTCCAATGCTTGTTACAACAAGTCCCACAGAAACAGGGATTGACAGAGGTCTCAGTTGAGTTAAAAAGTTAGAGAAAGGGCTGCGGGAGAGAATTGTTGGAGAAAATGTATCTCTTTGGAGCAGTGGTGTCATAGATCTGAAAATGTGCTTATGAAACCCAGGAAGAAGAAATTTTGGAAGGTGAGACTGAAACCCTGTGAGGTTCACCATTGTTAAAAATCTCAGTGGGACTGACTTTTGAAGTGAATCCCAAAAAAAATCTTCAAAGATGGAGATTGAATACTTGATTCATGAAGGGGAAGTCGTGTTTGACGAATTTACTGGATTTTTATGAAGATGTGACTAGTGCGATAGACAGAGGGGATGTGATGTTTTTAGATTTCCAGAAGGCATTCGATAAGGTGCCTCACGAAAAGTTGCTGCAGAAGGTTCGGGTACACGGAGTTGGGGGTAAAGTGTTAGTGTGGATTGAGGATTGGCTATCTAACAGGAAGCAGAGAGTTGGAATAAATGGGTGCTTTTCTGATTGGCAGTTGATGAGTAATGGCGTACCGCAGGTATCGGTGCTGGGGCCTCAACTGTTTACCATATACATAGATGATCTGGAGGAGGGGGCTGAGTGTAGGGTAACAAAATTTGCTGATGACACGAAGATGAGTGGAAAAGTGAATTGCATGGAGGACGTGGAAAGTCTGCAAAGAGATTTGGATAGGCTGAGTGAGTGGGCAAGGACCTGGCAGATGGAGTATAACTTAAGCAAATGTGAGGTTAGCCACTTTGGAAAAAATAATAGTAGGATGGAATATTATTTAAATGGTGAAAAGTTGCAGCATGCTACTGTGCAGAGGGACCTGGGGGTCCTTGTGCACGAATCGCAAAAACTCCATCTGCAGGTGCAGCAGGTGATCAAGAAGGCGAATGGAATATTGGCCTTTATCGTGAGGGGGATAGAATATAAAAGCAGGGAGGTCTTGCTGCTACTGTACAAGGCACTGGTGAGGCCACAACTGGAGTACTGTGTGCAGTTTTGGTCCCCTTATTTGCAAAAGGATATATTGGTCTTGGAGGGAGTACAGAGAAGGTTCACCAGGCTGATACCAGAGATGAGGGGGTTAGCTCATAAGGACAGATTGAATAGACTGGGCCTGTACTCATTGGAGTTTAGAAGGCTGAAGGGGGATCTTATAGAGACTTACAAGACAATGACGGGGCTAGATAGGGTAGAGATAGAGAGATTCTTTCCACTTAGAAAGGAAACCAGAACTAGAGGGCACAGCCTCAAAATAAGAGGGGGGGCAGTTTAGAACAGAGTTGAGGAGGAACTTCTTTCAGAGGGTGGTGACTCTCTGGAATTCTCTGCCCATTGAAGTGGTGGAAGCTACCTCGTTGAATATGTTTAAGTCATGGGTAGATAGATTTCTGATCGATAAGGGAATTAAGGGTTATGGGGAGCAGGCGGGTAAATGGAACTGATCCACTTCAGATTAGCCATGATCTTACTGAATGGCGGGGCAGGCTTGAAGGGCTAGATGGCCTACTCCTCCTATTTCTTATGTTCTTATGTACTCTTATATGACACAGTTTTGATGAGATTAGTTAACTCACAGTGGGACTAACACATGAGTGATTTGTTGAAAAGTCCATGGAATCTGTTTTGGTTGCACCTGTCATTTACTCTGTAGTGTGATGTTTACTACCGCAGTTCATCTGTTGATTCACATGTACCTTATACTTAACCTGAATGTTAGAGTATCAGGTTTTGTTTTATCTTTTTGCTTGTCCAAAACCCATGGAATCTTGTGGCTTTATTCCACGGTCAGGTGTCTTAATTCTCAACCTTTATCTACTTTAAACAAAATGTTATTGGTCCCTTAACCATATCTCCCCCCATATCCTTGATCTGGCCAAGGCTCATAACAAACTTCTCATTAAACTAAGGTTGGTCTACTAGTTTGGTGATAATGTAAAGTATATGGTGAACCATTAATTGTCAACCAAAGTAAAGGGAAATTAACTCTTCAAACTTAATTTGGAGCCAAAAATGCAATGCACACAATCAGGAACCAATCTATATCATTGGACAATGATACGTAATGTGCAACCATTGCACATACATAATGTGATACAATGCAGATTGGGAAAGCCAATTTAGTACTGAAGACCGACAGGCCATCAGAATGGGAACAAAAATTATATTACAGGTTGGATTTCCAAAATCTGGCTGTTTGAAATCCAGATTTACCCAAAAACTGGACATTTAAAAAAAATATTCCATTTGATATTCAGTTAAATTAAATTTTGATAAATTTGGAGCAATTTGGATAGGCTATAGTTTTGGTGGTGTACTAGACTAGTTACTGGATTTTCTGTTTTGTTTAGTGGTAGACCAGTCTAGTTCTTGTGCTCCAATTCGACCCAAATGACTCTCAACTCCACCTGACTTGGCTGTCTGAAATCAGAGAAAATTTTAAATTCAGCATGGCCTTGATCCAGAGGGTGTGGGATTTTGATGTCCAACCTATAGTTATGTATTGCACTTGTACATTGTGTAAATGGACATTAGAAGGCCCCTGATGGAAGCAAGCATATAGCAACAATGATACTCCAGGCTGTCCATTCATATAGGGTTGATGCCTGGAAATAATTCAGAGCCTGAAATAAAATCAGCCGTGACATTATCGCACCCCCTTGATTTGCTGGTAGCAGAGTATATGGTAAAGGTGTTGCAGAACTGAATATTCCCAAAACTAGAGAAGTAACTTCTGTACTGTGCATTTTGCTTCAATTAATTAAATAAAGGATTGTGAAATATTTGATAATTTTTATGCACTTAAAGGGATTGTGTGCAGTTTGATGACTTCCAATCTCCAACGAAAAAACTCACACATTTCTTTGTAAAAAAAAACTTCCAAGATGTGTGCATTTTTCTTTTTGCAGATGTTACTTTGCATTCAACCTTTAACTTGTAATTTTTAAAACGTTAAACTATATTCAACCTTGTCAAATATTTTTCATTAATTTAAGCAAGTAAAGGTTGTTGTGCACCACACCAACCTTCATTTTTGTTGCTTCATACAATTTGTCTGGTTGTCCCAAAGAATGGCCATTAAACAAGTTGCACAATATAGTTTTTAAAATGGAAGCGAATAAATGTTTGAAGGTAAAAAGACAAGGATATGAGGAAAGAGCAAAGAAATTAGACAAAACAAACAACTCTTTCAGGGAACTGGTAGTGGTGGTGCCAAGAATTGAATGACCTTTTCTGTATTGTAAAATTCTATGATTTCCAGTTTCGGAGCATTGATTTTTTTCTTTTTTTCCACTCCTTCCCCAGCAAGAGAATGCTTGGAGGCAGGACTAAGCCGACATTAGTGCAAGTATCACACTCTGTTAAACTTCTAGGGTATACAGTTTTAACAGAGTGCTTTCACTTACATCATACCATCTGGAATAATCCCACCTTCCCATTCTGCTGCTTTCTCACTCTCCATGCAGGCAGAGAAAGCAAGAGATACATGACACATGTGCCCACAAATCCCACGGAAGAGCAGACTTTGAAGAAAGCTGATAAAAAAAGACAGAGAAAGCAAGGTAGAGAAAATGAGGAAATAAGAAAATACAGAATAGAAAGCACTTGAAAAAAATAAATTAATGCTGAAGGTTGCAGCTTGTATCTATTTGTAGAAATCATAGAAAATTTATAACACAGGAGGCCATTTAGCTCAGCATATCCATGCTGATGACAAAGAGCTACCCAAGCTTACTCCCACTGATCTCTACAGGTCACACAAGTTCAAGTAGACATCTAATCACATTTTAAATATGCTGAAAGTTTCTGCCTCTAACACCTTTTTTCAAGTGCCAAGTCCCTATCAAATCATTGGGGAAGCATGGTTCCAAAATAGGTTACTAGAGTTTTTTTTAAATGTGTTAAAAGCTTTTCACATTTCATGAGCCATCATACCATATGATTTTTGACTGCAATTGGTGCCCACCCAACTGGGTGTGAAATCACTTCATTGTATGATTCATATAAGACATTTGTCTGAAAGAAGCAATTATTCCACCAGTATCAGGAGACTCAGTCACTCCAATAATAGATAAAGTGTCAGTCGGATCAAGCCCAAGATGGGGTGCAATGCCTTATCTTGTCAACTTGAATCCTGTTTAGACTCCCTAATGGGAACCTTGAATTGGATTCAATTTGAATTTAGTTTCTGGAGCAAGCGAAGAATGGTTTGGGTTTGCCTGATTCATTCTGAGCAATGGCTTTGTAATTTTAAGGATGGGGTTAAAAAAAATAACTGGGTGGTGGAATCGGTGACTGGACCCTGAGCATCAAATTGTGATATGAGGAGAAATTTCTTCACCTCAAGGGAGGTGAATGTATGGAAATCACTATCACAGAAAGTAATTGAGGCCAAAACATTGTCTGATTTCAAGAAGAAAATAGATTGGGTTAAAAGGATCAAGGGATATGGGGGGAAGGGCGGATCAGGATATTGAATTTGATGATCAGCCATGATCAAAACGAATGGTGGAGCAGGCTTGAAGAGCCGAATGGCCTACTCCTGCTTCTTGTTTCTATAAAGTTTATTCGTCACAAATAAGGCTTACATTAGCTCTGCAATGAAGTTACTACTGTGAAATTCCCCTAGTCACCACACTCTGGCAGCTGTTTGGGTCAATGCACCTAACTAGTACATCATTCAGACTCGGAGCACCCAGAGGAAACCCACACAGACAATGACCCAAGCTGGGAATCAAACCCAGGTCCCAGGTGCTGTGAGGCAGCAGTGCTAACCACTATACCATCCACAGTTATTACATGCAAACTGGGATTAAATCAGACGGGCTGCAAAAGCCAGGGTCCCCCTCACCCAGTGACAGCCGCTTTAAGCTGTGATTATGCTCTTGGTCCACCCCACCTCTCCCCAGTGCCATATTTAGGCATACGCTAAACACGCTACAGCTTAGGGCCTCACATTCTGCAGGGGCCTCACAAAATTTCAAAAGGTTTACAATGAAGAGAACATTTAACAGGGGATAACAGAAAAGAAAGCACCAACTTGAAGATCTATGAGAGAGATCAAGCCAGCCAATTGATAAATATGTAATCAGTAAATGCATTCATTTGAAAATAATTTGTATTTTTCACTTTAAATACCTTCTTATTAAATAATTAAAATGCATAATTATGTTTTCAATCTTTTTGTGGCTACCCAAGGTCCTGTTTTGGTACGCACCTTTGTGAGACCTTTTGCTGTAACTTTTTAACAAGGGGCCTCCAAGCTTTATACAGCTTAGGGCCTCACCAAGTCTAAATCCGGCACTGCCTCCCCTCGCGACCCCCCCCCCCCCCCCGCCCCATTTAAATGTGGATAATTTCTTTAAAAAATACATACAATCGAATGGTTTTAAAAAGCCTGGCGTCAAATACGAGGAATAAAACAAAAAAAAAGTTGACCGACGAAGGAAGAGATCAGGGTTTGCACTCACATCAGGGAAGGCAGAGCGGGCAGGTGCCCTGAGCACACCTGGTCACCCGCTCGAGCCCAGGCAGTGCCCGGTTTCCAGGGCAACGGCGATGTGAGATGGCGTCTTGTCTCTCCCCCTCCCCCAGCCGCTTGTCAGTTCCCGAGTGTTGCTGAATGGGGGGTAGGGAAAAAATGAAGCATCGAATCACGGACATGCATTTAGACTTCACACCCACCAACCGATGATGAATCGTAAGAGCTATATATATATTTATATTCTT
Organism: Carcharhinus amblyrhynchos; assembly: GCF_965287045.1. Lineage (NCBI taxonomy): Eukaryota > Metazoa > Chordata > Chondrichthyes > Carcharhiniformes > Carcharhinidae > Carcharhinus > Carcharhinus amblyrhynchos. Next base: position 28,197,793 of record NC_137337.1, read on the forward strand.
CACCGAACAGAGCAGCCCGTGAAATGGGCGGCCCCGGTCGGACACTTGCTCCTCGGAGATCGCTCTGCCATCTTGTGCACACCTGAGTGTTTGTTGTGAGTGCCAAGCAAAAATGTGTGTTACCTGCTGCTGGAAAAGGGCATAGAAATCCATCCGTGTTAAAAAAGACGGAGCCGTTCGGGTTTGTTGTAAACCAGCGTTGCTTTGTTTAACTAAATGTTGATTTTTTTTAAAAGAATATCGACTAGTAGCTAAAATCGGCGAAGGGACATTTTCAGAGGTCTGGAAGGCGCAAAGCTTAAAAGATGGGACCTACTATGCATGTAAAAAGATGAAACAGCATATTGAAAGGTACATTCAAACAATGACCGTGCTATGAAATCAACTTATTCACCACAGTTTAATATGTTGTGCAATCGCTTTTTAAGTTTAAATTTATTTATTTATTAGTGTACCAAGAAAGCTTAAATTAACACTGCGATGAAGTTACTGTGAAGGTCTCCTAGTCGCCACACTCCGGCCCTGTTTGGATACACTGAGGGAGAATTTAGCATGGCACCTAACCAGCACGTCTTTCAGCATGTAGGAGGAAACCCACACAGACATGGGGAGAACTCTGCACAAACAGTGACCCAAGCCAGGAATCGAATCCAGGTCCCTAGTGCTGTGAGGCAGCAGTGCTAACCATCACCATCCTATCAATATCATTTTGGAGTTTTTTTTGGAGAGCTGTCTGTTTATTTTGGAGAACTATTTGTGTGGTCTGCAAATTTCTGAATTGTGTCCTCCATGTTCAAGTCCAAATTATTAACACACAAGACAAACATCAGGGGTCCCAACACTGAGCCCTGTGGAATACCACCTGAAACAGCTTTCCATTCATAAGGGCAGTCACTGACCGTTATTACTATTGACCTGTTACTAAACCAAATTTGGATCCAGTTCACCATTCTACCCTGTATCCCATGGGCTTTAACTTTTTTGACCAGTCTGCCATGTGAGATCTTGTCAAATGCCTTACTAAAATTCAGGTAGACAACATCCATCGCACTACCCTCATCGATCCTCCTTGTCATTTCCTCAAAGAATTCAATCAAATTTGTAAGGCATGACCTTCCCTAACAAAGCCACGCTGGCTTTCCCTGCCTATTTCATGTCTTTCTAAGTGACAGTTAATCTGATCTTTCTGGATTGATTCTAACAATTTGCTCACCCCCAAAGTAAGACTAACTGGTTGATAGATTGTTTAGTAATTCCTTCATACCCTTTTTAGACAATAGAACCAAATTTACATTCCTCCAGTCCTCTGGTGCCTCACTTTGTCTTGTGAACATTTGAAAATAGTCCTCAAAACAAATGCTATTTCGTCCCTGACGTCCTTCAACATCCTAGGATACAATCCATCCGGCCCTGGTGACTTTTCCACTTTCATGGATTCCAGCTTCTCTAACACTTCCTCTCTCATTATGATTATTTCATCCAACATTTCACACTGCTCCTCTCGGATTACTGTATCCATGTCATCCCTTTCCTTTGTGAATACGGAGACAAAAAATTCATTTAAAACTCTTATCATATCTGCTGCATCATCACACAAGTTCCCTTCTTCATCTCTGATAGGTCCCACGTTTTCCTTAAGTATCCTTTTGTTCTTTGTATATGGGTGCAACACCTTTGGGTTTTCCTTAGTTTTGCTTGCTGATATTGATGTGTTGGGGAGGAGAACTGGGTTTATGAGTTTTTTTCTAGATGTTGGGCACATCGCTGGTGCCCGCGGTCCAAGATGCACCTCCTGCCGACCTCTCCAGATTAATCGTGTGCAGAGTGGCAACAGGCCCCCTTCCACTCCCCCAGAGGCCCCGACCCCATTGACCTGTCCACTGAGCAATACGCAGGTGTCAGGGTAGCACTGCCAGTTTGTCATTGCTCTACTTTGCTCTCAGCCTCCCCAGGGGGCTTCGATAGCCTCTGGTTCCATTGGCAAGGCCAACATGACTGTTCCCCATTCATTTTGGGAGCAGGTGTTTTCCTCCTTGGACAGAATCTCTCCTGGTGAGGCCATAAAGGCAAGCAAGCTGAGACAATTAGCACTCGGCTAATACATGTTAATAAAGATTTAAATAAATTTCACTACCTTAATCAGCCTCTTGCCCATTTCCAGCGAGAGGTTGACTGCTTCAGCTGCTGTAAAATTCTGCCGTTTATATCTACACCATCAATTCACAATTCCCACACTCAGGGTTAAGGTCCTTGAAACAGCCAAAATAGAGTCTGTTTGAACTCAGCATCATGTTCAAATTTTCCTCCTGAGTTCAGATTTCCCTCTTGTGTGAACCACACCCTGTCCCCTTTTCTAACTTGCAAAAATTGGATTTGTCTGAAATGGTGGTGGGACCTTCGCATTCAGGTCTCACCAGCCATTTTTAAAAGTCTTCCTGACCTTGTGAAAATACGGTACTTAATTCTATTTTATGAAGTTCCATTGATATACCTGGCTGTTTTGTGCAGCCTTAATATGCTGCAATGATTTGCAACAGCCAACTTTTAATTTGCATTCTGTTTTTAAAATTTCTTCTACAGATCAGGTCCAAAACTTTTTCTAGTCTCCAGTTCCCAGCCTTTTTCTCATGACTCCCTTGCTATAGCAGAGCCTGCACCCAGTTCTTGACATACACCATCCCTTTCTGCCACCCTGTCACTATTACATTTTTTGTATGACAGTTCTCAGCCAAAACTGATTCCAAATAGCTTATCATTTACCTCACTTCCATTCACTTACTGTTTTTTGCAAAGCGAATGACAACAGGATACTGGAGGAAGTTGTCATAGCCCAGCTGTGCTCTGGTGAGTCAACAAATTTGGACTTGAACAGCTGACTTCTCCCCATCTGTCACACTTATCTTTTGATCCCTTCACTGGGAGTGGGCTAGTGGATTTATTTAGTCTTCGTGCTCTGTATAGCTCAGTTATTAACCAGATAAATTCACTGAGAATCATGTTCAGTTTTAAACTTTGTAGTTTCATTCTCTTGAATTAGATCTAATGATAGAAAGCCCGCAGATAACCAACCGTTGTTCTCGATTCAAATTTTGTAATTTAGCATGGAGCAAGTGAACAATCTACGTGAAATTCAAGCCATGCGCAGACTGTGTTTACATCCTAATATTCTTCAGTTACATGAAGTGGCCTAGTAAGTACTGCTTCATTGATATATGTTGTAACTAAATATGTTTATAAATAACATTTATAGATCTGACTGTTTTATACTTGCAGCTGATTTGAATTTTGCCTGCTAAGCAAAATGTCTGAATCTGAAAAGTGCTTTGCATCTTCATGAAACACGATGCCAATACTCAGTACTCACCAACAATGTATATATAACCTCCATTTAATACTGTAAAATATTTTGAATATTTTTATACTCTTGATTGTTTACTGTCAGTTATGCATGCAGATTTTCTGATTTTGGTCAATGGATAGAATCTCCATGCCATTGTTTTCTTGCTTAAAACTGCAGTATATAGAATGGTATTCTAGCAAATATCATCTCACCTCATTTTTTAACAAACTATTATCGTAGAAAATCTTAAAAATGCTAAATACATACTGGATTTAATTACTGCTTTCACAATGCAATTAACCATAATAAATATTTCTATTCGTGGCCACTTTTTCCCCCTTGCAGATTTTTCTTCCCTCTCTTCTCAAGAAGGCATTCACTGCTTGCTGATATTAATTGCCTCTAGCCATTATCTGTTTTCAGCTTTAACTGTGGACACAAGCAGGATGTTTGTCTACCGAAGAGGAGAGAGTTAGTTGAGAAGAGGCAACACACAATTAGCACTGCATTGCATTAAGATAGCAGGTGGTCAGATGTTCTCCAAGTTGGACACAAGTCACAGCTATCTTTAGCTTGAATTGGACGAGTCTTCCCAGAAATATGTGACGAACAACACATACCAGGGGCCACACAGGTATGCTCGATTGCTTTTCAGGGTCTTGTCAGCATGTGCCATATTCCGAATCATGGAGAACACACTCCAAGGGCTACCCGGTGTGGCAGTGTACTTAAATTGTGTTCTTGTCATGGCGACTTCAGAACAAGAACACCTGGCAAATTTAGATGAGGTCTTGCAGAGATTCTCAAGAGCTGGAGTACATTTGAAGAGGAAAGAATGTGTCTTTCAAGCAGCTGAAGTGACCGACTTAGGCTATTGTGTAGATGGAAAAGGGTTACACCCAGTTGAGGATAAAATAAAAACCATCAAGGAAGCACCAACTCCAAGGAGCACCATGTAGTTATCTTTCCCGGAATAGTAACTTACTACAGAAAATTTATTCCGAATTTGGCTTCCATACTGGCCTCTTGCACACCCAAAGGTGGTCTTGGGATCCTCCACAAGCAGAGGCTTTCGACAAAGTTAAATGTCAGCAATTGTCATCTAACTCATTGGCCCATTTTGATCTCAAGAAAGAACTCATGCTGTCATGTGATGCTTCACCATACAGTGTTGGGGCAATACTTGCACATCACTGGAAAGACGGGACCGAAAAGCCTATCGCATATGCACCCAGCACCCTTTCAGATGCAAAGCAAAGGGATTCTCAGATTGGGGCCATTGTATTTGGTGGAAAAAAAGTTCTATTAATATGTCTATAGCAGACGTTTCATAGTTACTGGCCGCAAGCCCTTACCTGTGACTATTTAAAAAATACAAGGTAAGCCCCCTCCCACTTCATTGCCTCCTATGGGATACAACTTTGGGCCTTATTATTTTCAGTCTATGAGTATCTTCTAGAGCACCGCCCTGGAACACAGATAGCTAACTGTAGGATCATATACGTTATTTTAGACAAGATTGGATCTTTTTGGGTGCACTGAGCTGCCTCCTGTCGCCCAAAAGCCTGGCTCCTCTACTACATTAGAAGAGGACCCTAATTTTTTTTGGAAACTGCCAATATCCACAAGGCAGATTAAGGCCTGGACCCAGAAAGATTCAGTCTTGTCTAAAATAAGGCATACGATCCTATGCGATGGATTTGGATGATGGCCCTCTGAAAAATTGACACCATGACTGGAATTCTCCAACTTCACTTGCAGCTGAGATTCTCTGTCCTGTTGCAGTGAATGAACCAAATTCTCCATTCTCATTGGCAGCGATAACAGGATGTGTGAGATTGGAGAATCCCGACCCCTACCTACATAAAACAGATGAGCTTAGTGTCAAAGATGGGATCATTCTCTGGGGATCCTACCCACAGGGCAATGTTTGACATTAACAGAACTATATGATAGCCACCCTTGGGTATCAAAGATGAAAATGCTAGCTAGGAGCTACGTCTGGTAGTCTAACCTCGACTCAGATATTATGGATTTGGTGAAGCGGCGTGACTCATGCCAAGAGAATCAAAACTCCCTCCCTACATCCATGGGAATGGCCTGGCAGACTATGGGTATGTGTACATGTGGACTTTGCAGAGTCCTTCATGGGTTCCATGTTTTTAATCATGATAGATACATACTCCCAAGTAGTTGGGGGTATATTGCATGGGTTCCATAAGCTCTCATGCTACAATCGAGAAATTATGACAAAGTTTCTGCATGCATGGAATACCAGAAGTACAGGTTTCTGATGATGACAGGGCCTTTAATAGCAGTGATTTCCAGAACCTTTTTGGGTCCAGAACTTTGTGCTCTCCAATAGTATCTGACACATTCAAACATCACCTTATCACCAGTTGTCAAATGCAGTGGTGGAATGGGCGATGCAAACTTTCCAAATTGGCATGAGAAAGCAACCACTGGCATCCATGGAGACCAAATTGGCACAATTTTTGTTTGCCTAGGGGAGCACACCTCACACAACAACAGAAATTGGCTAGTGGAACAGCTAATGGCCTGGCAGCTTGTACAGGACTGAGCTCACTGATTCCAAATTTGGCAGGAGGATGGAGTTCCAGCAAGAAAACCAGAAAATAAATCCCAATTCTGCAAGAGCAGAAAGAACATTTATTTCGGGTGATCTGGTTCATGTGAGAAACTTCGAAGATGGTCCCTGGGCTCATTTTGGAGAAAACGGGACCATTGTCTTATAGAGTCATAGAGGTTTATAGCATGGAAACAGGCCCCTCAGCCCAACTTGTCCATGCTGCCCCTTTTTTTCCTAAACCCCTAAGCTAGTCCCAATTGCCTGCATTTGGCCCATATCCCTCTATACCCATCTTACCCATGTAACTGTCTAAACGCTTTTTAAAAGACAAAATTATACCAGCCTCTGCTACTACCCCTGGCAGCTTGTTCCAGTCACTCACCACCCTCTGTGTGAAAATATTTCCCCTCTGGACCATTCTGTATCTCTCTCCTCTCACCTTAAACCTATGTATGCCCTCTAGTTTTAGACTCCCCTACCTTTGGGAAAAGATATTGACTATCTAGCTGAGCTATGCCCTTCGCTTTTTCATAGACTTCTATAAGATCACCCCTCACCCTTCTACGCTTTAGAGAAACAAGTCCCAGTCTATCCAGCCTTTCCTTATAACTTAAACCATAAGCCCTGCTAGCATCCTAATAAATCTCTTCTGCATTCTTTCTAATTTAATAATATCCTTTCTATAATAGGGTGACCAGAACTGTACACAGTATTCCGAGTGTGGTCTTGTGCAACTTCAGCAAGACATCCCAACTCCTGTATTCACTCAGCATGAAACCAAGCATGCTGAGTGTCTTCTTCACCATTCTGTCCACCTGTGACTCCACTTTCAAGAAACTATGAACATCTCTTTGTTCTGTAACTCTTCCCAACGCCCTATCATTAACTGAGTAAATCTTGCCCTGATTCAACCTACCAAAATGCATCACCTCGCATTTATCTAAATTAAACTCCATCTGCCATTCGTCAGCCCACTGACCCAAATGATCAAGATCCCATTGCAATCTGAGATCATCTTCTTCACTGTCCCCTATGCCACCAATCTTGGTGTCATCTGCAAACTTACTATCCATGCCTCCTGTATTCTCATCCAAATCATTAATATAAATGACAAATAACAGTGGACCAGCACTGATCCCTGAGGCATACCGTTAGTCACAGGTCTCCAGTTTAAAAAACAACCCTCTACAACGCCCTCTGGCTTTGCCATCAAGCCAATTTTGTATCCATTTAGCTACCTCACCCTGGATCCCGTGAAATTTAACGTTATGCAACAATCTATCATGCAGTACCTTGTCAAAGGCCTTGCTAAAGTCCATATAGACAACATCAACTGCACTGCCCTCATCTATCTTCTTCGTTACCCCTTCAAAAAACTCAACCAAATTTGTGAGATGTGATTTTCCACTCACAAAGCCAGTCCCTAATGAGTCCTTGCATCTCTAAATGCCTGTAGATCCTGTCTCTCAAAATACCTTCTAACAACTTACCCACCACAATTGTGAGGCTCACTGGCCTGTAGTTGCCAAGCTTTTCCCTGCAACCCTTTCTAAACAAAGACACAACATTTGCCAGCCTCCAATCTTCAGGCACGTCACCCGTCACTATCAGTGATTCAAATATTTCTGCTAGGGTACCCACAATTTCCTCCCTCACTTTTCACAATGTCCTGTGATACACTTCATCAGGTTGTGGGGATTTATCTGCTTTGATGTGCTTTAAGACTTTCAGCGCCTCCTTCTCTGTAACATGTACATTCCTGAAGACATCACTATTTATTTCCCCAAGTTTCCTAACATCCATGCTTTTCTCAACAGTAAATACTGATGAGAAATATTCATTTAGGATCTCACCCATCTCTTGTGGATCCACACATAGATGACCTTGTTGATCCTTAAGAGGCCCTACTCTGTCCCTAGTTATTCTTTTGACCTTTATGTGTATTTGTAGAAGCTCTTTAGATTCTCCTTTGCCTTATCTGCCAGAACAATCTCCTGTCCCCATTTTGCCCTTTTGATTTCTCTCTTAACTCTACTCCTACGTACCCTATACTCTTCAAGGGATTCACGATCCCAGCTGCCTCTGCTTGACATGAGCCTCTTCTAAGACTAAAGTCCAGGGTATGATTGTAAAGGAACATTTAGACCATCTTGGACCAGGAATCCATTCCTGAGCAGGTTTCACTATTGGCCAAGGAGATGGTCGCCTCCAATGTTTGCCCACAGCTAAAGCTGACTCTGTGTAAGTCCCTTTGAATAACAAGGACATGGACAGGAAGCAGGCATCCTGGCTGAAGCAGAAACCGAAGAGGAACCTGCATTGGTAACCCTGTGATATTCCCTACAAAAGGGAAGGTCCTCCATTCAGTTCATGCTACCTTATCCAAACCTTCGAACCTCAGACCCACTGCTAAGCAGCGGAAGGGACCTTCTCTGAATGCGGGTGTTGGGGGAGAAATGGACCTGAGTCGGGAGGGATGTTGTGATGGCCACAAAGGGCACAGGGATCGTTGCTAGATCCTGTAGGCTTTGTGGAGTATGAATATCCTTATTGAGCAAGTGGAGGCTCACCAAATGGGGAGTGAGCAGTAGGGGGATTAAAACACATTGCTTCAACCAGGACCATTGTTGTAGGTCTCTGGGTACAGACTCCATGATGTAAGCCACGGGTGTGGCCCTTCCCTTTTGTTATCAATAAAGGGATTTTTGGACTGTCCTGAGGCAGAATTATTACATTATCTAAAGCCTTCTGAAAATCCAGATTATCTATTCTGCTAGTTACATCCTCATTACAGGTTTATCAAACAATTTCCTTATAATAATTCTGTCTGTGGTCTTGCACTTTCAACATTAGCAATCACAATGAGATGATCTTTTCCTCCCTAACTCAATTAAAGCGTCAGCGGAATTAGCAGACTTCATTCCCATCTGCATTTTCTCATATTATGCATCTGAACTTCCTGAAAATCCATATATATTCCATCTATCCGGTTACTGGCCCAATTATAAAATTGGCTAACATTTTTGTAACAGTTATTTTTGTCTTCTAATGCAATTTTTATGCTATAAGAACATTGGCATTTTATGCAAAACTCAGGAATCTCATGATGTAAATGGCGTTAACCTGCTCCTATGTTCCTACAGTATGTGCATGTGCAGGATCAGTATTCTGTTTATGTATTTACATGCATTATGGCACTTCAATTTTTGGAGAAAACCAGAATAAATACTACCCATGCCTATCTCTGTTAACATAAGGATAACTTATCCTTTATCTCTTCCCGTGCCTAGTAGTGCATGAGGCAGACAAAGCATGTGCTTAAGTCTATTTCAATGGCTAGTTTTTCCTGGAACAGGTCACTAGCTTGCCACCAGAGGCTAGCTTGGGGGAAGGTGCCACTCTGCATCACTCATTGCTGACCTGGAGACTCTCTTGCTCTTACTGCCTGCCATAGGTATATTGGAAGGATTTATAGGCTATAAATCTATCTGTTTAGTCATTTTATGAATGTACCTTCAGTGAACAAGGACTTGAACTTGTAGCTGTGACTCAGGGCTACAGATGCTGCCCACTGCACCACAAAACCTCCTCAGAAAGCCTCCCCAGAACTTATTAGTAAAAGCTAGCAAGTATTTTTTAAAAAATGACATACTGATGATTGTGTTGATGATACTGATGTTGTGGACAAGTCGCCAGGACCGGATGGAATGCATCCGAGGGTTCTGAAAGAAATGGCAGAGGTGATAGTGGATGCCTTGGTGGTTATTTTCCAGACGTCGCTGGATTCCGGGGAAGTGCCGGAAGATTGGAAAACGGCTAATGTTACGCCGTTGTTTAAGAAGGGTGCCAGGCAAAAGGCAGGGAATTATAGGCCGGTTAGTTTAACGTCTGTTGTAGGTAAAATGTTAGAATCCGTCATCAAGGAGGAAATAGTGAGGCATCTTGAGGGGAATTGCTTGATAGAGCAGACGCAGCACGGTTTCGTTAAAGGGAAGTCGTGTCTGACAAATTTACTGGAGTTCTATGAGGATGTGTCTAGGGCGGTGGATAGAAGAGAGCCGGTGGATGTGGTCTTTCTGGATTTTCAGAAGGCGTTTGACAAGGTACCTCACAAGAGGTTATTGCAGAAGGTCAGGGGACATGGAGTTGGGGGTAGGGTGTTAGCGTGGATGGAGGATTGGTTGTCAAATAGGAGGCGGAGAGTGGGGGTCAATGGGTGCTATTTGGATTAGCGGATGGTGACTAGTGGAGTGCCCCAGGGGTCGGTGCTGGGGCCTCAGCTATTTACCATTTATATAGATGATCTGGAGGAGGGAACCGAGTGTATGGTGTCGAAATTTGCTGATGACACCAAGATTGGTGGAACGGCAAATTGTGCGGAGGGTGTGGAGAGTCTACAGAAGGATCTAGATAGGCTGGGTGAATGGGCCAGGAACTGGCAAATGGAATTTAATGTTGGCAAGTGCGAGGTGGTCGACTTTAGTAGGAATAATGGTAGGAAGGATTATTACTTACGTGGAGAAAAACTGCAGCAGGCGACGGTGCAGAGGGACCTCGGGGTCCTTGTGCATAAGTCGCAAAAACCCAGCCTGCAGGTGCAGCAGGTGGTCAGGAAGGCGAATGGGATGCTGGCCTTCATAGCGAGGGGGATTGAATATAAAAGTAGGGAGGTCTTGCTGCGGCTGTATAGGGCATTGGTGAGGCCGCAGCTGGAGTACTGTGTGCAGTTTTGGGCGCTGTACTTACGCAAAGATATTTTGGCCTTGGAGGGAGTGCAGAGGAGGTTTACTAGGCTGATGCCGGAGTTGAGGGGGTTGAGCTATGAGGAGAGGCTGAATAAACTAGGCTTGTACTTGTTAGAGTTTAGAAGAATGAGGGGAGATCTCATTGAGACGTATAAGATGATGAATGGGATGGATAGGATAGAGGTGGACAGACTCTTCCCGCTCAGAAAGGACAGTAGGACTAGGGGGCACAGCCTCAAGATAAAGGGGGGTCGGTTTAGAACGGAGTTGAGGAGGAACTTCTTCACTCAAAGGGTGGTGAATCTCTGGAATTCTCTGCCCGTTGAAGTGGTGGAGGCTGCCTCGCTAAATATTTTTAAGACGCGGGTTGATGGGTTTTTGATAAGAGAGGGGATTAAGGGTTATGGGGAGAGGGCGGGAATGTGGAACTGAGCCACGACAGATCAGCCATGATCTTATTGAATGGTGGGGCAGGCTCGAGGGGCTAGATGGCCTACTCCTGCTCCTATTTCTTATGTTCTTATGTTTCTGTAAGCACTCAACTTCAGGTGTAACTAATGAAGCCACTGCAAAGAGTGACAATTCCTGGTACATCTATCATTTTATTGCTTCCTTCTGTGAATTTTCTAACTTCTTTACCTTGTACGAAGTTTGTTCTTGAGGTCCTGACTCCATCAGTACTGGCACTGTTCAATATCCAGCTAGTTTTCATGTATAAGTTAACTGTGAGTGTTGACAGACTATTTCACCATTAGAAGCAATGAGAAAAAAGGGCTGTTTTTGTCTTTATTTCATATGGTGTTTAAGTTGGAGTTGAAATTGAAGCTTTCTTTGCCAAATTGAAAACGGAGACCGGAAAATGAATTGTCTATAAGACTAGACTGGGTAGAGTAATCTGGAAATTATTCAGGATACAATTGCTTCTGGACACTTTAGATATGTGAACAGCTAGTCATTTGTATGATGTACAATATCTTCTACTGAAGATCTGAAAAATACTTTTATCCAAATGTTCTGTTGTTTATCAAATCCTGCAAGATATGTGTCCTTAAAATTTCCTATTGTTAACTGATCATGTTACCATCATAAAGCTTTACATGCTCAGTTTCTTGCTGTCTTACTGTTTCTATGGACTAATAAATCTAAATTGACTTGTTTGATCCTATGTGTCTGGATGAAAGAGATCTAAGTGATCTTCACAATTAGAGAAAATTATTCATCCTGAGCTCACTTTCCTGTTGACTACAAATTTTAATTACAGTAACTATCTTTTTGGTTATGATCAGAAGAATAAAATGCTGGGAGAAAGTCCACACTGTAGTAACTGTATTGTAGTATCCATATTTATGCTGTACAACAGAGGTTATTGAAAATCAATGTTAAGTTAGAAGCCTGAATAACTCCCTCTTATTAACCCATAAGTCCTGACATCAACTGCAGTGCATCAGTTGTCACAAGTCGAAGTTGCTATCTCAGCACACCCCAAGATTGGAATATGACAACTTACAAGACTGTTTGCTGTTCATTATTTTACTTCATCAACCAGCTGATCTATTGGGGGAGCAAATCCATTAATCCAAATCTATCAAATTGAACCAGCTTTCAATGTGTTTGTGGTGTTTTTGCAGGGCGCAATCCTGCAACCACATCCATATTAAAATTCCCTCCATCTGCAGTAATAGAGTTATGTTGTCTTACATTTCATCATCAAGAGTGTAGTATAACACATTTAATCACTGACTCATTTTGCCATTTGAGATGTGCAGTTAAGGATTTTACCTCATAGAATCTGTACAGTACAAAAGGAAGCCATTCGGCCCATCAAGTCTCTGAAAGAACATCTTACCCGGGTCCACTGCCCTATCCCTGTAAACTTGTGCATGTACCATGGGTAATCCATCTAACCTATACATCTTTGGACACCAAGGGGCATTTTAGCATGCCCAATCCACCTAACCTGCACATCTTTCACATCTAATCTACACATTTCTCTTGTCTGTTATTAATAAATGTACTAAATACATTTATTAAAATAGATGTTGCTCCTTTGCATGTCATTTCCTGCACATGCACAATGTATGGCAAAGAGACAGATGGATAATTTTGACTGTTATGACCAGAGAAAGGTGACTAAGAGTAGGCTCAGTGATACTTCTGAGCCAATCACTAGGGAGTGCTCACCAAAGAGTTTCTTCTTTTCTCCTTGCATTAAAAAAATACAGCACTCATGTTCTCAAAACTTTAAAAGCTAAAAATACTCAGGATGTCAGGCAACATATTTGGAAAAACAGAAATTAGTCCTTGTTTCAGGCCTTAAAACCCTTCCTGAATAGGTATTGCAGATGAAAAGAAGGTAGAAAGGAAGTGATTAAATGACAGATCTAACTATTTTAAAAGGAGGACTAATGAGTGAAATCGAAGACATATATGCAACAACAGAATGTGTGAATAGCTGAAGTGGGATAACTAGAAAATGAAACATAAATATTAGCAAGGGCTCACCAGGATTGCACCAATAGTGCTCTGATGGGATGGCCTGCACCCTTAATATTTACTTTTTTTTCAGCCAAGTACCCAGAGCATTGCTGTTTTTTATGCTTCCTTTCTCGTTTTAACAATTCATACACTGTTGTGTATTTATCTTTATTTCTTTATCTGTTATTGTTTGCCTTTTGTCTACCTGCTAATTTCAAATTTGCCATTTAACCCTCTCTTGTTCTTCATTCAAGAATTTCACTGATTACTCTATTTCTTTACTCTTCCCCATATCAATAGTCCATTCCTTTTTAAATTCTGTTCATCTATATTTCAGTCCTGAGAAAGGGTCTTGAGATGAGAAACATCAACTGCCTTTTGTCTTTCAACAGATGGTGCCCAAACTGCTGATCATTTCCAGCTCTTATCATATTTGTTCTCTTTCCCTCTAGTGATACCTATAGTCTTCCTTCTGGATACCTGGATATATTTGTAAAACATTTTATTTTTAACTGTGCACCAGTTTCTCCATCAAATTACTGCTGTTGTGAGAATTGATATTCAATGAAGGTCTGTGAACCTTTAAACACTCAATCACAATCTAACATAAATTGCACTTAAAACTTATACAAAATTAAAATTAAAACCTAAATGGAACATTTGAGGAAAAACACATTTTAAAATTAGGTCCATAACATTTAATAAAAATGTTAACGTTCTCTAAGTAGATACAACTAACTAACTGGTTTTGTTTCTCCTTGGGTTGCTTCTTTCCAGTGATAAGAGGTCTGGATCTCTTGCTCTAATATGTGAACTAATGGACATGAATATCTATGAGCTTATACGAGGTCAGTATTATTATGTTGACAGACTTTTAATAAATTGTTAATTGCTTACATTTTGTTCCAGTTATTTTCTGTTCCACAATTGTTTCTAAATGATTCTTGGGATGTGGACATCACTGACAATGCTAGAATTTATTGCCCATCATTGTCTATGACTGTAGCCAACAGACTGCAGGTATAGTTATTGAATAAGAGTACAGTTGGATTTAGTGAGATTTACAAAACACTCTTATTTACAGGGCGGAGGAACCCATTACCTGAAGGTAAAATAAAGAGTTACATGTATCAACTATGTAAGTCCCTTGATTACATGCACAGGTAAGGAAAGTATCAGCAGTGAGAATAGGCATCATAAATATTTTTCAGAGGATATTAAGTTGAGTTAATTTACAATTAATTTATTATGTATAATTTATATAATTTGGATTATTTTAGCTGATTGTAGTGCGTGTAATTTATTCAAAGTTGCAGATGCAAGTAAAAAAGGATCTCCATTAATAACAGAAAATTATTGCATATTCAGGAGTTTTATTTGATACTTGCAGGAAAAAGAAGCATAAAAAAAAACTTGTCACCAATGACACAGTGATAAAATTGGTTAGAAAATTTATTAAGACAGTCATGGCTCAGCTTATTTGTTTACACTTGCTTCTTATATTCGCCACAGAAATGGCATTTTTCACCGCGATGTAAAGCCTGAAAATATTTTAATTAAGGTAATTATTCTTCTGTAGTCATTCAGCAATCAGTAGTTTGAAGTAATAGGGGGATGCTATCTTACACCTGCACCTGTATGTTTAACCACTCCCAGCTGTTGTCAGAAAAAAGTGCTTGGCTATAGACTGAGAAGTGGGAAGTTCCCATTGAATTGAATGGATTCATTTCTGAAATTAAAGTAGAGTAGAGGAAATTTGCTCCGTATCTAAGTGTACACAACCAAGAATTGCTTGTTACTAACATGAGATGACCAAAATGCAAAGTGTTCCATTTGACATCTTGTCATCTTCATAAGCACAAACAACAAAACCGCAAAATGCCATTGAAAGATTGAAAGATATGCATGCAAAATGTAAAGAAAAGATTCAAGATTCACAATCTTTGACTAATTTGGCTTTGCATAAAATTGTAGGAAGGATGGAGGCTTAATATGCTTTAATACATTACAAGTTGAGACCTGAAGATCAAAAGTTGCAAAGCTATTTTGTTTCACCCCTGCTGTAAATTGATGGGAGGGCAAAATGAACAATTGGGTGCAGGTGATGGATGAAAAGCTATACTAAAACTTTTTAAGTGCAGGGATTGTAGGCTTGCATTGGTAATTCTGTGATGCCTATTGGTATTGGAGCCTCTATTCACCCCAAAAATGACAGTGGCATAAGAAATGGTGTGTCTGGGGTCAGTGAGCTCACACTCTTGGTGTGACCAAGTTCATAAGATATTAAATGAAGCCAAGAGTATCATGTCAACCAGGGCAGAAAGTACCGAAGCGTCCAAGAAGGGTGGAATTCTCTCAAGCCCCTTCAGCTGCTTCAGTGGTGGGGGGCAAGGTTGGGGGGGTGGGGTGCAGAAGGCCCAGAAATTGATTTCAAGCTGACATGAATTTGCACTGGGATTTTGCTGGTATCTGCCTCGGTGGGTCAGAAAACCCGCCAGAGACCAGCATGAGCTTTTTTTGCCTCCTGTTAATTGGATACAGATGAAGGCCTGACCCCTCATTCCAGATTCACCACAATGCCAGTGGGAGAAAACACCTGCATGAAACATGTTTGCAGCAACTTAGTGTGCCAATGTTGGGACTCAACAATGCCTGGGGCTGCCTCCAGAGTTTAGGATGGAGCCAGTTCACAACCCTGGATGCTGGAACATCACAGCAGTTGGTCGGGGGAGCATTTTCAGATGGGCCATCTAGATTTGGTGCCCTAGAGAAGGTCAATCTTCCAGCTTCAGAAAGTTCCTTCAGATCCACCTTAATTCTCAGGAGATCCATCTTCTGGTCTCAAGAGTGCTTTTGAGATCTGTGTTCATTTTCAGGCAGTCAGTCCATCTTCTCTATAGTGGATTAGTGAGATGTTGAGCACCTTTTCAATATGGCACCTGGACACAAGACGGACTATGCATCATCAAGGCCTACCCCACCACTGTGGGTTATGCACATCTAGGTGTATAACTAATGAGGTTAGGGCTGGAAGATTTGGCGCGTTTACTGTCTGCTTCCACAGAGGGAAACATTCCACATTCCTGCCCTGTCACAGCACTTGGTCTCAAAATGGAAGAATTCCACCCATCATTTTAAAAAAATGTTTTGTAAATGTGGCAGTTCTGTTTCAGTGGGCCCCATGGCACCATTTCTAATTTATTTCCAGCTTCTTTATAACGGCGGACAATCTAGATGCAGGTGTCTGTCATTGCAATGTAGAGTACAGAGCTTCTCTAATTGGAAAGTCCATGGCAATGAACAGTAGAGATTTATAATGGATTAATCTCTTTCCCATTGCCAGGATGTTCCCTTCTGCAGACTCCCATGGCCCTTGTGTTTTTGTTCCATAAGGTGACACAATAAATATAAATACTATTATATATGTCCTGTATTTTTAAAAACTCTGTAGTTTTATTCACAAAATACTCCACATACGTTACCCTGTTTTCTGTAGATTTCATTCCCTTCTTTAACAGTTTGGTTAGCCAATAGGGCGTGTATAGAGCTCTAGCAGCGTATTAGTACCACAATAAATGTAGTGCATCATCATTAATTTATTTGCTGTTTATGGCACTGCGCTAAACAGAAATTGGCTGCAATGTTTGCCTATGTAGCAATACCAACTGCACATCAGAAAGTAAATTTAGTGCCAGTGAAACAATTTGATCTGTCTTGAGAAAAATTGCTGTATAAATTTTTTCAATCATTCTATTAAGAGGTTATTCAGTGATCTGGATACCAGAGACTCTATGTTGGGCCCTCTACCCTTGTTAGTAATTATTTCAGACATTTAGAGATACAAGTACAGTATGTATCTTCCATACTAGCATTCCAGGTTGAGCTTTTGGAATTGCTGACCCCCAGATTGGTTGAGCTTATTATTTATACAGTGGAAGCTTCCAAATGGAATGCATCAAGAGCTGGGAGCTCCCTTCTTGGTATTTGGAATTTTTAGTGCTGCTGCAGCCATGTAAAAGGAAGATTACACTTAAAGACCATTGTGAAGGACAGAGAAATTCTGGTTCCTAAAACTGAGGATACCAAGAAAGGACAATTCACTGTGATGTTTAATGAAAATAATTGTAGAAGTGAGGAAAAAGAGTCTCCGATTAAATGATAATGCATTCAACCTCCCCATTTGATGGAAAGTGAAGAGTAAATTTTGCTGGATGAGAAGAGGAACATAGCATACATGCCAGGAGATGAATGTCAGGATTATGAGTGTATCTCTGCTAAGTTTCAAAATTTCAGCAGAGATTCCATCTGTTCCAGAGACCTTGTTAATTTTCAGCTTTCAAATGGCTTTTTCAAACTTTTTATAGACAGGGGTACGGCTGAGACCAAGTTGGATGGAGCATTGAGGACATTCAAGTTGAAGATGGTCTTGGTTAAGAAGTTCTCTCCTTCGAGCACTGATTGCCTCCCTGTCTTTGATGAATTTCTGTCTGTGCTTAGCTGTCAGTAGAGTGGGGCCTTGAATGCTTGGGCCATTGATCATTTTGACATGTCATTGAATTGTTTGATTTCCAAGCTCTTTCCACTCATCACTGAGACAAGTTTATTTTTGTTTCAAAGTCCACCCTACAAAAGCTTTGTTCCTTTCCTGGAAGGCCTGTTCAGAAAATGTTATACTTGTTGCCTTATTCCTTCAGTTGGCCAACCCCTTGCATGTTATGTCACCCTTAGGGTGGCAATGTCAAGGCACTGGAGTTCCTCAGCTTTGGAGCGGCACAATGGCACGTGTGTGTGGAGTCTGCACGTTCTTCCTGTGTCTGTGTGAGTTTCCTCCAGGTGCTCCGGTTTCCTTCCACAGTCTGAAGGATATGCTGGCTATGTGCATTGGCCATGTTAAATTCTCCCCGTGTACCTGTCAAGTGCCGGAGTTTGGCAACTAGGGGATTTTCACAGTAACTTCATTGCAGTGTGACAATAATAAAACTTTGATGGTGCGGCACTGAGGATTGGAATTGACCATGAGTCCTGACATTTCATTTTGCCACACGGCCTCAGCAGAGCAAGGTCTTGACCTGATGGCAAGGATTTTGCAAGATGACTTGAAGACTGATTCTGTGCATGGTGATATGCAGATGCATATATAATGTATGGCCAGGAAGAGACTGAAGCTGAAAAAGCAGTTGTGCCAGTAGCCAAACACAGGTTCAGTAAGAGACTGAAGTCTTTCAATTATTGCAGTGGTGAGAGAAGGACAATAGACTGAGGCAAGATACTTTAAACGTTTCAGGGGATCAGGAAAACTTAGGTCTTACAGATAGCCAGTGTAACTCAAAGCCGAAAACGTGACCTTGAAATCTTCCTGCACCAACTTTCTTCTCCTTGTTTTCCATTGCAACACTGTAGAACTTTAGCAACCTTAAGCCAAAGTCACTTCAAACTCAATCATGGACTTCAGTATGCAAATGATGCTTGTGTATGTACTCACTCAGAAACTGAGTTCTGGGCATTGTCGATGATGATTCCTCCTAAGCATGTGAGAAAATGGACCTTTCGTTAAATGCCCTTGGAAAACTAAGATCCACTTCTAACCAGTTCCACAGCATAACACCTCCACATGTTGATTAAAATCAGTGGCCAGATCCTGGAAAATTGGATCATCATCCTGGATCTTGGGACCCTCCTCATGACGAAGGCAGACATAGGTGACAATCATTGCATTTAATGTGCCAGCTCAGCCTTTGGCCAACTGAGGTAAAGAGTATTTGAGGATCAGAAGCTCCAATCCGAAACTAAGGTTATGGTTTACCAAGTAGCAGTGATGTCTGTGCCATATGATTCAAAGACTTGGAGAACCTACAGCAGACACTCAAAGTACTGGAGAAGTACCATCAGCGGTGCCTTTACAAAATCCTCCAAATCTAGTCGCAAAAGAGGCAATCTAACAGCAATGTCCTCTTCCAAGCCAACTTGCCAGCATCAAGGAACTAATCATTCAAAACCAGCCCTGCTGGGTAGAACATGTAATTCCTATGCCTGACAGACACCTGAGGCAACTGCTCTACTCAGAACTCTATTATGGCAGGAGACTCCCAGGAGGACAGTAGAAATGTTTTGGGGATGTCTTCAAAGGATCCCTGAAGTCAAACATACCTGCTGACTCATGAAAGCCCCTGGTTTGTGACTGACCTAAATGGAGAAGGCATGTAGTGACAAAATTGAGGCATCAGTGAGAATATGCAAACCTCCAATCTACCTACTCAACCTTACAGGCACCACATGCCCAGAGGAATGCTTGAGAGAGAAACTGGGGACAATATTATTTCCTGCATCCTCTATTCTGCTATGAGAATATGTACATATGAAAATATTAAGTACAGCAAACTATTAAGTAACATAACCCAAAGGTACCATGTAGATGACCCAAATATGCATATTTACTGCTGGTTCTTGCCAAGCCCTCAGACAATCTTGCATCTTTCATTACTTACATGCATGCCCATACTCCAGAAACAACATAGAATTGAAACAATTGGCAGACTGATATCTTAGAAAGATTTCATGTACAAATTATTATGCATCATGCAGGTAGGTTTTGTTGCAATCAGTTACTGGCTCAAAAGATGAACTTCTGGTTTGTTGCATTTCTCACAGTACGTGCTTATTCAATTTATGGCATCTCATGACCACTTCTTTGCTTGCAAAAGCAAATGTGCTTAATTCAGTAAACAGGCCTGAATTTGAGGAAGGATCAGAAACTTCAAGCACCGAAGTTTCTTCAAGTACCTTATCTATGAGAGCTTAAAGGAAGTATGGACGGTGAAGAGAGAGATCTGATCATATCTGATGCTATCTATGCCCGATAGGCATGAATTGCTTGAATGCACAGAATATGTTTTTAAAAATGGATGTGTTAAAATAAATTTCCATGAAGTAGTCCCTGCAATTTTCTTTCATTGGATTAAATGGAGAATTATATTTTTCATCAAGTTGCTGTGACTTGGAATGTGCTGAAAGGACATTGGGAGCAGGTTCAATAATAATTTTCAAAAGGGGAAATGAATATAAATTTGAAAAAGAAAGATTTGTGGAGCACTGTGGATGAAGCAGGTGGGAGTTGAGTTGATTGGAAATCTCTTTTGAAGAGCTGACACAGGCACAATGGACTGAATGGTTCCTTTCTGCGCTGATTGATCCCACAACTACCTTGCCTATTCCCTGTGATAAAGCACTCAAATACTTTCACTTCTTGTCATTGACTCTCCAAACAGAGCAAATGGTCCTTCTCTACTCCCTCTGAACAAAGCCTTTTTATATATTTTTTTAAAAGCTGTATCTTAGCTCACCTCTCAGCCTTCGCTATGCAAAGATATTTTGGCCTTGGAGGGAGTGCAGAGGAGGTTTACTAGGCTGATACCGGAGTTGAGGGGGTTGAGCTATGAGGAGAGGCTGAATAAACTAGGCTTGTACTCGTTGGAGTTTGGAAGAATGAGGGGAGATCTCATTGAGACGTATAAGATGATGAATGGGATGGATAGGATAGAGGTGGAGAGACTCTTCCCGCTCAAAAAAGACAGTAGGACTAGGGGGCACAGCCTCAAGATAAAGGGGGGGCGGTTTAGAACGGAGTTGAGGAGGAACTTCTTCACTCAAAGGGTGGTGAATCTCTGGAATTCTCTGCCCGTTGAAGTGGTGGAGGCTGCTTCGCTAAATATTTTTAAGACGCGGGTTGATGGGTTTTTGATAAGAGAGGGGATTAAGGGTTATGGGGAGAGGGCGGGAAGGTGGAACTGAGCCACGACAGATCAGCCATGATCTTATTGAATGGCGGGGCAGGCTCGAAGGGCTAGATGGCCTACTCCTGCTCCTATTTCTTATGTTCTTATGTTCTTAGTTCACTGAACTGTCTCTTTATCAGTGTAATTTCTAATCCTTAAAGTTGCCCTTGTTACATTTCTCTTTATTTAATTCTAATCATCAGTCATCTGATTCTTTTCATCTTGTGTGTGAACTGTTGTTTGAGTACTAAGGATTGTTTGCTGTCTAGAAATCAAGCTTATCTATTTATCGTTGGTCATATTTGAGGAATCATGAATAAAAATTATACATGGAAATTATTATCTTATTCTGACACAAATAACCATTCTAAGCGATTATTGAGGGCTGTATAGAGATTTGAGATTTACATGAAAATAAAATTTTAAGATTGAATTCAAATGGTAACAAACGATTATGGCTTTATTTTGTTTAGTGAGTTTGATTACGAATAGGGAAACTTATTTGAAAGATAAGCTGACTGTGTCTTGGATTAAAATGCCATAACTTAATGATCTATGTTAAATTAATGACCTGTATTTATTAATTATAACTTCTGTTAGTTTAGCTTACTTCTTTCAGCTCATCCCTGTGATGTTGCCGATTTGAAATCTGAACAATAATATTCAAAATTGGAAACTGAAATGAACAAATTAAGTGGATACTCTTCTCAGTAACTGATTATTAGAACAGTTTATTAATATAGAAAGATAATATGGATAATTACAATTTTTAAAAAATATGCTGGGTTTACCGTTGCAGCAAAACTTACTGAAGTTGGCAGATTTTGGTTCCTGTAGGAGTGTCTTCTCAAAGCAGCCATATACAGAATATATTTCCACTCGATGGTATCGAGCCCCCGAGTGCCTTCTTACAGATGGGTACTACAGTTTCAAAATGGACATCTGGAGCATGGGTTGTGTATTTTATGAAATAACAAGGTGAAGTTCAAACTCTACTGTTGTAGAAACATTATTTGCTGTCATTGAAAAATGTCCATCTCTTTGAACTATTTATCCGACAGCTCAAAATTGTACATTTAGTTAATCCAAGTAATAGCTTAGGGGATCCCTAATTATGAATTTTAATTCCTGGTTTTAACAATTTTCAAGTTTGCAAACCTATTTAACCTGTTATTAACATTCCCTCAAAAATCATAAACCACAGTGCCACCTTCAGGTCAGTGCAACATGTAGACATGCTTGTTTAGTGGCTATGAAAGTTATTTAGCTTTTGGGAAATGCAATTCAAACAAAGGACAAAAATAGTACAGCACAGGAACAGACACTTTGGCCCACCAAGCCTGCACTGACACACAAAACTTTTCTAAAGTGAAGATCGTTAGCCTCTACTTGGCCCATATCCCTCTATTCCCTCCCTATTCATGTAACTGTCAAAATGCTTCTTAAACATTCCCATTGTATCTGCTTCTACCACATTCTCTGGCAGCACATTCCCAGGCATTTACTAGCCTCTGTGTCACTTGCCTTCCCCCTTTTAGGGAGAGGAGGCTCCGACTATCCATTCTATCCAAGCCTTTCATAATTTTGTAAACTTCTATCAGGTTGCCCCTCAGTCTCTGACGTTCAGGTGCAAATAAACCAAGTTTGTCCAATCCTCCTCATAGCTATATACCCTCCAAACCAGGCAATATCCTGGCAAACCTTTTCTGTACCCTTTCCAAAACTTCCACATCCTTCTGGTAGTATGGCGACCAGAACTGTATGCAATATTCCAAATGTGGTCTAACCAAAGTTCTATACAGCTGCAACATGATTTGCCAATTTTTATACTCTGTGCCCTGACTGATGAAGACAAGCATTCCTTATGCCTTCTTGTTCACCTTATCCATTTGTGTTACCACTTTCAGGGAACTATAGATCTATATGCCAGGAACCCTCTGTATTTAATGGTTCTAAGGCTTTGCTTACTATATACTTCCCTCCTGCATTATACCTTCCAAAATGCATCACCTTGTATTTGTTCAGATTAAATTCCATCTGCCATTTTTCCACCCAAGTCTCCAACCTACCATTATTTTGCTGTGTCTTCTGGCAATCCTCTTCACTATCTGTAGCTTCCTCAATCTTTGTATCATTCGCAAACTTATTAACAGACCACCTACATTCTCCTCGAAATGATTTATATGTGGCCTCCTTCAGCAGCCTCCTCCAGCCTGTAAACCATTCCCTCCCAAACTTGTACTGTGCTGTACTGTTCTATATGTTAAACTGCATGTTCATCTGACCTTTTGTGCATCCCCTACCCTTCTTTGACCCACCATTCATAGTCATGTCTTCAGTTGGGCTCCATGCACTGAAATTCTCTCTCTAAACCTCTCCATTTCTTAACTTCCATGTCTTCCTTTTAAGACCCTCCTTGACTTATTGCAATTTTTAAGAATGGTCATCATATTAGTCTGTTTCAAAACTGCTGGTACTTTCTGTATGTGGAGATGCCGGCATTGGACTGGGGTAAGCGCAGTAAGAAGTCTCACAACACCAGGTTAAAGCCCAACACGTTTATTTGGTAGCAAAAGCCACTAGCTTTCAGACTGAAGGGTCAGAGGCCCGAAAGCTAGTGGCTTTTGCTACCAAATAAACCTGATGGACTTTAACTTGGTGTTGTGAGACTTCTTATGGTACTTTCTGCATCCAGTGACTAGATAATGATTGTCAACACCTCATAAATTTCCTCCTTAGTATCTCTTAGCACTCCTTGATAAATATGTTCCATCCAAGGGAATTAATTGGTTTTCAGATCTTTTAAGCCTAATTTAGGACTTTTATCTTTTTTATATAAAGATCATTCATTTTGCCCTGCGCTGTCACTGTTTGAAAGAGGTGCCCTTGTGAATACTTGGAGAAAGTAATTATTCAGAATGTTAAATTTCCTCAGTTTCAGGTTCATTTGTTCAAATACTGTAAATATTTTTAACTGTTATGACTTGTCTCTGCAGCAATTCTTCTTTCTAGGTTTCTCTTGCCTCCTTTGATTACTGTTAACATATTGCTACATAGAATCATTGATTAATATAGCACAGAAGGAGGCCATCTGGCCTATGTTAACTCTCTGAAAGAACTACCTAATTCCTCCAACTTCTTCACTATTTCCCCATACCACTGCAAATTTTCATCTTGAAGAAATTATACAATTCCCTTTTGAAAGTTATTATTGAATCTTGCACAAAATTTCAGACAGTACATTCCAGATCACGATAACTCTGTAGGAAAAATTATTTTCCTTCTTACCTCTTGTTCGTTTGCCAATTACCTTTAAATCTGTGTCCTCTGTTTACTGACTTTTCTACAACTGGGAACAATTTCTCCTTACTTAATCCATCAAAATGTTTCAAGATTTGATCATCTCTATCAAATCTTCCTTTGGCATCTGCTCTAAGGAGAACAACCCCAGTTTCTCTAGCCTTCCATATGTTCCTCATAACAAATTTCTTCCCTTTTGTTGCAAAATTTGTAGATATTATTTTTCCTCTGTGTTCCTCTTTTAATTTATTGAATTTATTAGTTTATCTGCTTAGGATCTTGCTTGTTTAGTTTGTGCTTGCTTGTCTAGTTGTATTATTATCTTGCATGTTCAGCATTATGCTTTTAAAGATGTTCTCCATGCCTTCCATTGGAATGATCTTGAATGACACCCTGCAATCCACTTACTCCAGTTGTTTATTCATTTTTTGGAAGTTAACTCTTTTTAAAAGTAATATTAGGTTAGAAGTTAGGCTGTTTGCTGATGATTGCACGTTATTCTGTTCCATTCACAACTCCTCAGAAAATGAAGCAGTCAATGTTCAATTGCAGCAAGACCTAGAAACAACCAAAGTTGAATTGAAAACCGGCAAGTAGTCTTCACACTGTACAAGTACCAGGCAATAATCATCTCAACAAGACAGTCTGATCACTTTCCCTAGACATCCATTGTTGAATCCCACACCATTAACTTTCAGAAACCTAATTAGATCAGCTGTGTACAAACTGTGACTGCCACGGCAGACCAGAAGTTGGATATTCTATGCTGAGTGAATCAACGCCTTCCTAACAACTACAAGGTAGAAGACAGGAGTGTGTGTGAATATTCTCCACTTGCCTGATTGAGTGCAGTTCCTTGGCCCTCAGGGAAGCTTGACACCATCTAAGTCAAAGCATTCCTTCTTGATTGGTTCCCTATCACCTTTAAATGTTCACTTCCTTCACCACCAGCACATTGTGGCTGCAGTGTTAACCATCCAAAATGCCCTACAGCAACTTACCAAGGCTGCTGCTACAGCAGCTTACAAATCCACTCAGTGTAACTCCTACATCTAGCTTGCTAGTGGCAGTGGAAGTCTGGAAACATGACCTCCTGCAATTTGCCCTCCAAGTTAACACTGTCCCTTAGTGTTACGACTTCTATTTTTTGTAGTTGTTCAGGCCATTTATGAATATCAGGTCAGTATGAGCATTGCCTCTTGTAGCTGTTTTATGGTACTGAGTCTTATATTAGATGTGCATCATGCTAACCACCTTTGGCCCTCAATAATTTGGGTTCTCCCAATTTATAGTTGGTGATAAATTACACTGAAAGGCAGTGCTTATTTTTAAGAAGGCAAAATTTCTGATTCAACGTTTATGAGTAATATGTCACCAATCTATTTAGATCTGTATTTAGGTGCGATCAATAAAAATACATTGTATTTTAAATTTATATGAATGAGATTTTAAATAATATTTTCCTGAACATGTATATCCATATATATCTGAATGCAATAAACATATAACTTGATGCCATGATCTCCTATTTCCATAAATCCTGTTCAGCTATTTTATTCCACTTTTTCCTGACTCAACAGGAGAAAATTGCACAGCCTAGAAATTCTATTTCAAGATTGTATTGAATGTGGATGTGTGCCAGAGAACTGAAGAGTGGCCAATGCAGCACCCATTATTTAAAAAGACGATGGAACTAATCTGGGTCCTTACAGGCTGGTTAGCTTAGCTTCTGCGATTGGGGAAATTTCAGAGATTTTAGTGAAATATGTCCACCTGTTGAGAAGAGAATGGGAAACTGAACTAAAACTGGTTAGACAAGGGAAAACTGAGCAGAATTAGGGACGGTTTTTATTGTGGTTGGAAGAGGGTGTCCCAGAGGGTGTTCTCTTAATCAAGCTAATCAGTGATTTGGTGTAGATCTAGAGACAGTGGTGTCAAAATTTGCAGATTACTACAAAACAGGTATAGTTCATTATTTTAAAAATAACAAAGTTACAAAGTGATATTCATAGAGTGATTACAGCACAGAAGGAAGCTATTGTGTTGTGCTGGCTCTATGTATGAGCAATGACCCAGTCCCACTCCCCTGCCTTTTCCCTAGAGCCCTGCATTTTTTTGTCTTTTTACAACTATCTAATTGTTTTTGAAAACCATAATTGAATTTGCCTCCACCTCCCTCTCAGACATTGCATTCCAGATTCCTGCCATTTGCCACTCAACTATAATCCATGCCCTCTTGGGTCTTCAACCAACAGGAACAGTTTCTCCCCACCTTTTCTGTACAGACTTGTCATGATTTTGAACATCTTTCAAATTTCCTGTTCCCCAAGGAAAACAGTCCTTGCCTCTAATCTATTCACACAACTGAAGTTCCTCCTCCCTGGAACCATTCAGGTAACTCTTGTGCCCTGTCCAATATTTCCACACCCTTCTTAAAGTGTGTGCCTAGAATAAGACACCCTAGTTTTTATCCAAGTTTATAATGACTTCCTTGTATGACCTAGATATAAAGTTCGGTTTTCTGTATGCTTTATTAACTGCTTTAACAGATGCTTTGCCACCTTCACTGATTTGTGTGCCTAATTCCCCAATTCCCTCTACTCTTTATTTTCTATTGCTTTTCCATTCTTTCTACTGAAATAAATAATTTATACTTTGCTGCATTAAATTTTATCTGTCATGTGTTCTTGCATTCTGCCAGCCTGTTTATATCCTCTTGACATTTTTCATAATCCTTCATGCAGTTTGTAATACTGCCAGGTTTGTGTGACTTACAAATTTTAAGATTGCGTGCTGTACATTCAAGACTAGATCAGTAATAATTAGGAGGTCTTAATAATAAGGGGTCTTAACTCTCCAGAGGTTAATGTACACCTTCCTAAAGTCCAAAAAACAACCATTCACCACTACTCTCAGTTTCCTGTCATGTATCCATGTTGCTACTGTCCCTTTTGTTTCATGAACTTTAGCTTAGCTGACAAGCAGGTTATGTAGAACTGCAATAACTATCTTTTGGAAGTCCATGTACATCACATCAGCAACATTATCCATGTCAACCTTCGCTGTTACTTCATCAAAAAAAACTCAAACAAGTTGATTAAATATTATTTTCCCTCAGCAAATCCATGCTGCCTTTCCATAATTAATCTAAATATGTCCAAGTGATTGTTAGTGGTGGAAACAGTAATTTAGAACAAAACTGAGGTTAAATTGACTCGCCCTGTAGTTTCTGGGCTCATCATCTTGGATAAATACTTGTATCTAAGGAGGAATGGATGATGATGGCCAGCCTCCAGAATTTCCACCCTTACATCCTTCAGTATCTATCCTTTGATGTATCTCACTTGATCCTGATGACTCATCAACTTTAAGTACAGTCAGCCAGGCTAATACTGCTTTACCATTCTTCAGTTCATCCAAAGTTTCAATTGCCTCTCAACTGACTTGGACAGCATCATTTTACTTGGTAAAGATACAATACAAAGTACTCATTTAATACCTTAATTATGCCACCTGCCTGCCTCCACGTGTAAGTCCCCATTTAGGCCCATAATCGGCCCCACTTCTCCTTTTTAACACCCTTTTACTATTTATATGCCAACGAAAGACTTTGGATTCCCTCTTATGTTAGTTGCCAGCCTATTCTCACGCTCTCTCTTTGCCTCTGTTATTTGTTTTATCACTTCCCCTCTGATCCTTCTATACTTAGCCTGGTTCTTACTTGTATTACCCACCTGACATGTTTCATATACACTTTTTTTTACCCTCTATCTCTTGCATCTTTCAGGGTGCTCTGGATGTGTTGCCCTAACTCTTTCCCCTTGTGGAAATGTACCTTGACTCTATCCAAGCTATCGCCTCTTTAAAAGTATCCCATTATTTTGCTTCTCAATCTTTTGATGCCAATTTACCTGTATTTTCACTCCACTGATGTTGATCCTCCCCAATTAATTATTTGTACTATGGATTGAAATTTGGCTTTTCCATAGCCAGTCTTTTCTTAACTTTAATTCATGGGATATGGGTGTCACTGGCTAGGCCAGCATTTATTACCCATCCCTAGTTGCCCTTGAGAAGGTGATGGTGAGCTGCCTTTTGAACCACTGCAGTCCATATGGTACACCCATATGCTGTTAGGTTGTTCAAAGCTTTTGATCTGGTGACAATGAAGGAAAAAAGTCAGGATAGTGTATGGTTTAGATGAGACCTTGCAGGTGGTGGTATCCCCATGTGTCTGCTGCCCTTGTTCTTGTAGATAATAGCGGTCCTAGGTTTAGAAGATGCCATTTGAGAAGTCTTGGGGGGTTCCTGCAGTCCATCTTGGTGGGATACCAATCAATGCTTTGTCATTGGTGTTGAGCTTTTTGAGTGTTGTTAGAACTGCGCTCACCTCAGCAAGTGGAGAGTATTCCATCTCACACCTGATCTGTGTATTTTTAGATGATGCACAGACTTTGTGGAGTTAGGATTCCCAGTCTCTAACCTACTCTAGTAGCCACAGTATTTATATGGCTTGGCCAGTTCATTTCTCATCAGTGGTAATGCCATTGAATATCATGGGGTGATGGTTAGATTCTCACTGCTTCACTGTCTGGCATTTGTGTGTCGCCAAATGTTACTTGCTACTTCTTAGCCCAAGCCTTGATATTGTCCAGGTCTTAATGCATTTGGACATTGACTGCTTCAGTGTCTGTGGAGTTGCAAATGGTGCTTATTGTTTTTGTAGCTAAGGAGTTGCAAATGGTGCTGAACATTGTGCAATCATCAGCGAACGTGCCCACTTCTAACCTTATGATGGAAGGAAGATCATTGATGAAGCAGCTGAAAATGGCTAGACCTAGGATATTACCCTGAGGAACCTCCGCGGCAATGTCCTGGAATTGACATACCTGACGTCCAAAAACAACAACTTTCTTCCTCAGTGCTAGGTGGAACTCCAACCAGCAGAGAGGTTTCCCTATGATTTCTCCAGTTCTGCTGGGCTCCTTGATGCCATATTCAGTCAAATACTGTCTTGATGTCAAAGGCAGTCACTCCCACTTCATCTCTGGAGTTCAGCTCTTTTGTGCATGTTTGGACCAAGGCTGTAATGAGGTCAGGAGCTAAATGACCTGGCAAAACCCAAACTGCATGTTAGTGAGCAGGTTACTGCTAAAAAGAGCTGCTTGATAGGTAACGCCTTTCATCACTTTACCAATGATTGAGAGTAGGTAGATAGGGTGGTAATTGACCAGGTTGGGTTTGTCCTGTTCTTTGTGTACAGGACATACCTGTGCAACTTTTCACAATGCTGGGTCAGTGCCAGTGTTGTAGCTGTGCTAGAACAGCTTGGCTAAGGACACAGCTAGTTCTAGAGCACAAGTCTTCAGTACTATTGCTCGAATATTGTCTGAGCCCATAGCCTTTGCAGGGTTCAGTGCCATCAACCATTCCTTAATGTCACGTGAAGTGAATCAATTTGGCTGAACACTGGCATCAGTGTTGCTGGGGACTTCTGGAGGAGGCCAAGATGGACCAACCACTTGGCATTTCTGGCTGAAGACGATTGCAAATGCTTCTTTAGGACTCTATCAGCTCACTCAGTAGTGTTGCTATCAAGAAGCTCTTGGTGATGGACAACTTGCCATCAAGTGCTGTTGACCATGGAGGAGCACTGATTCATCATGTGAGGGAGAGGGCGGTGCATGATAATCAGCAGGAGGTTTCCTTACCCATGTTTGATCTGACAAAACTTATTCGGGTCTAGAGTTGATGTAGAGGGCTCCTAGGGCAATTCGCTCCCAAATGTATACCATTGTGCCACCAACTCTGCTGCGTCTACCCCTGCTGGTGGGACAGGATATACCTAGGATAGATTATGCTGTCTGGACATGTTCCATAAGATATGATTCCATCAGTATGACTGTCAGGTTGTTGCCTAACTCATCTGTCAGACAGCTCTCCCAAAGTAAGGTGGACTTTTGAGTTTGCTGTTGCTGAGTAGTCCATTGGTTTCATTCTTTTTAGTTTTTTAGCAGTTTCATAGTGGCGTGGCTTGCAAGGCCTTTTCAGAGGACATTTAAGAAGCAAGCACATTGCTGTGATTCAGGAATCACCTGTAGGCTAGAGCAGATAAGGACAGCAAATTTCCTTCCCTAAAGGGCATCAGTGAACCAAATGGATTTTTACAAGAGCTGACAGTGGTTTCATGGACATTATTAGACTTTTAATTCCAGATTTTGTATTCAATTCAAATTTCACCATCTGCCATGTTGGGATTCAAACCTGGGTTCCCTGAGCATTACTTTGGGTCTCTGGATTACTAGTCCAGTGACAATACCGCTTTGCTACATGCCACCATCTCCCCACCTGAACCTTTTGATACTATTATTGCTGTTCCCTAAATGTTCTGCTACTATCACTTTATTAATTTGACTCATCTCATTCCACAGAACCAGATCCAACAAAGTCTCCTTTATCATTGTTCTACCTCAGTTTGTTTCTGGTCCATTGTTGTGAACACATTCTCGGAATTCCTGCCCCCCTTTGTCTTTTATACGACTGATATCTCAGTTTTTATAAGGGATAATTAAAGCCACCATCCCCCCAGCCCATTATAACTACTCTGCAGTCCTTGCACTTTCCTATAATTTTCTTGTAAATTTGTTCCTCTATTGTTAGTGTTTAGAATACATCCAGCAATATAATGCTACCACTATTGTTTCTTAGCTACAACAAAAAAGATTCGGGCCTTGACATTTCTAGGACATCCTGTCTCTTTAGAACTGCACTGTTCTTCTTGATCAATGCTGCTACCCTTCATTTCTTTCCTTCCCTATATTTTGTGGAAAACTTGTTTCCAGGAATAATTAGCATTTGGATTTTTTTTTAAACCAGGTCTCCAATATCACCACAACATCATTTCTATATGGCTATCTGCACCGGCAGCTCACTAGCCTTATCTATCACACACTCCCTGCATTCACATACATGCGTAGGAAACCTAATTTAGACCATATTACATTCCCTGTACGGGGAGAGAATAGAGCTGACATTTTGAATCAGGATGACCTTTTGTCAGGGCTGAGCATCCTTATTCAAAATATAGGCTCTATTCTCTCCCCACAGATGCTGTCAGACCTGCTAAGATTTTCCAGCATTCCCTGTTTTTGTTTCCCATTCTACATCTGCAGTATTTTGCTTTTATGTAATTACATTCCCTCTTACTCTGACTGCACATACTTTAATACTTCCTGCTCCAGTGTCATCTGTCTTTCCCAATTCCCTGAACAGCTTGGCTTTCCTCTCTAGAATTTCCTGTCTAGGATGCCACCTGGTTCCCACACCTCTGCCATGTTACTTTAAATCCTCCCCAGTAGTACTAGCAAATTGTCTCGCAAGCATGCTGTGCAACCTATCCAACCATTACATAAATTCTAAGTATCACTGTGCACTTTTTAAACTTTAAACTTGCATTCAATAATACAAGAATAAAAAATTCTTGCTGCAATTATTCATGTTCAGGGCTTTGGTGCAGTTACACTTGGAGTAAGGTGTGTAGTTTTGGTCTTCATGTTCAAGGAAGGATATACTTGCATTAGAAGCATTACAACAAAAGTCATTGTAGATTGGTCCTGGAATAAGAGAGTTGTCCTATGATGAGAAGCTGAGTAAATTGGCTCTATGTTCTCTGGAGTTCAGAAGAGTGACAGATGATCTCATTGAAACATGTAAAATTCTCAAGGGGCTTGACAGAGTAGATACTGAGATGATGTTTCCACTGGCGGGGGAATCTAGAATATGGGAGCACAGACTTAGGATAACAAATTGGTCATTTAGAACTGAGATGAGGAGAAAGTTCTTAATTTGGAGTTGTGAATCCTTGAAATTCTTCATCCCAAAGGGTTGATCATTCACTATATTTAAAGACTGGGTAAATAGATTTTTGGTCTCTCAGGAAATCAAAGGATATGGAGACTTGGCAGGAAAACAGTGTTGAAGCTCAAGATAAGCGATGATCGCATTGAATGGCCCAGCATGCTCTATATAACCATATTGTTTACTCCTGCTTCTCTCCTTCCTGTTCTGGTATAAAGCACCTTATTTTTTCCTCATGTCTGAATAATGGATACTTCCCAAGTTCGTACTCAGAGTTTACATGATACTGTTGTACTGGAATGTTGAGAATTATGTACTGTAGCTTAGCCTTGCTGGAAATTTCCACATCTTGGAGTTGTGAGGAGAAGATGGAGAATTTGATAAATGAGTCTATTCACATCTAATTCAGTAATTTTGTTAAAGACACTGACGCTGTCAGAAGTCATTCCAAATCCCTCACTCCCCCAAAATTATTTTTTGCTTGCGTAGAGGCCCACATGCTGGAATTATCTGTAGCATTTTGCTGGATTAATCATCTAGCTGATGGCCAGAGCCCTGAAAAACCGCCAGGAAATGTAATATTTTGTTGCACTTTGGACTAGGTGTTTCAAACAATATAAGCCTTTTCTGATGCATTTATCTGTACAGGTTCAATTTGACTTGCCCACAAGTCCATATGTGACAGCTGTACATGTAGGTGGAAGCTTTTGTCCCAGTACTAAAATTCACTTGAGAAAGAAAGATGGGACAGAGGAGAAGTGGTTTTTGACCCTGGAGAATATTCTGTAGTACAAAAGCTGTGTTTCCTATAATCCTGTCAGTACAATTGGGGTGTGCGATAGGACAGGGAGATGTACCCATTTGCTTACACAAGCAAATGGTTTGTCCCATTTCCCCCAAGTATGCCACTAATGATGCAACTCACTGTGTTGTATTGCCTCTGGTCCTGTAAATGTTTTTTGTTCTTGTAGAATCCTGGTGCATGCTGAGCCCCTCTCATCCCACAGATGGTTGTCTTGGAGCCTCAGTACTTGAGTGTTGTGTGAACATACTGCACAATGCAGGGACTTAGATTATATCAGAAGGCATTCTTAAATATTGATTAGATAGGGGAATAGACTAAAAGTGACAGCTGGAATTCTAAGTCACTAAGTGTGAGGTGACACACTTTGATTAAAAAAAACTAACGTAAAAATACCCTAAATGAAAGTGGCCTTTGTGTGGTGAAAGAACGAAGGGATTTGAGGGTACAAGTTAATTAACAGTAATTCAAGGTCATGAAGCAACAAAGAAAGGTTTGTTAAATTCTTGTCTTTTATACTTCGAGATAAAATCTAAGAGATAATAATGAGCCTAGGTCAAATCTTAAATCTCAGTTACAGTACTGTGCCTAGTATTAAGCTGCATCCTATATGAAGGATATTGTTACTTCAGAGAGCACAAACTCAAACTGCTGTCTGATTTGAAGTTTTCTTTGCATTAGAATAATGCAGATTATATGGTAATGTGATGAAAATTTATTAAATTACAAAAGGATAGGATATGCTTGATAAAAGCCAACTGTCTTCTGTAGTTGAAGCATCATGATTAAAGGTAGGAGATTTAGAATAGAGGACAAGAGGAACCTCAGTTATTCCAGAAAGAGTTGTGAGACTGTGAAATTCATATCCAGGATTTGGTGGCTGAAACGGAAACTGTCAACATTAAATATTAAATTGAATTGGTAATGAAAGGATGTGGTAACGAAATGGGTGAACTTTGTTGAGGATTGATGGCTTGTGGGATGGGTAAATGTTGATAATGGCTGGGTGAGCCAAATTATATTTTTAATGCTACAGGAGATCCAATACATGTGCATACACAGCTGATTTTGATCATAGTGAAATGTAGATTCATTACTTAAAATTTATTTCAAAAACCTTTTACCTGCAGCCTACAGCCACTTTTTCCTGGTTCTAATGAAGTTGACCAAATTGCAAAAATTCATGAAGTTATTGGAACTCCAAACTCTGAAACCCTAAGGAAGTTCAAGCAGTAAGTACATCCTAAATTGCAATAAACATTGAAATCTTTCAGAATTTTGATTTGGAACATTCACTTTTTCGTGGCCCTACATGATGCGTATTACTAAGCCAATGACATCTGTGGTGACTGGGCCACGTTCATCGGATTGAAGAAAGCTCTATACCCAAAGACCTCTGTAAAGTGAACTTGCCATTGGGTTACAACTGAGGGACATCCATATTATTGTCAAATGGACTGGGAAACTTTCACCAACAACCATGACCTTTAGACGGGATTTAGAAGACTTAAAACCCCCATCTCAGCCCGCCACCTTGATCTGCAGCAAGTGTGGCAGAAACACCCTAGCCAGAGTAGGGCTGCTGAGCCACTGCAGATTATGTTTAAATGCAGTTGGCTACCAATGTGCAAACCATCATCTCACTAGAGAGGAGGCTGCCATAGCATATACCAGGAAAGAACAAAAGGAGTACATGTTGACTGGCTCATGGTTTTTTTTTCACATCAAACATTTTTCCCTCCACAGGGCATTTTCTCTTGGTGACCTTATTGAGATCAAAACTTAATACTTACATATTACAGTTATAAAAATGAAACTGTTCCACTACTCCATGGTGAGGTGCTATGGAACTTTGATATACAGCACTGCTAAGTAATTTTTAATTGAATGTCTGCAACCATTTATAATTATGGCTGTATTTCCTTGTGGTTACCATGCTGACTTGTCTCATGCAGTATGTAATTTGTTTGGAATCACTGGGGCAGAAGCATGTGGGTGGGAATCTTCCTTATAGATTTATTTGGATCTAAACATGTTCTGCAACCAAACCATATGTTGCAGATGCCTTGCAATTGAGAATTAATATTTTAGTTCCAATGTAGTACTTCGGAAAAGAATACTTGAGGATTGCAAAATAATTTAAAGGCACTAAATTTACTCTTACTTACTATTTTTGCATTTTTGTAACTTCATGTTAAGCTTTTTCTGAGCCATAAAACATGAAGCCGATTGATGTTTTCACCTAATGACAGCACACAAATTCACCAGTTGATGTAAGTAATCAATGTACCTTTTCTTGGAAATAGGAACACAAGAAATAGCAGGAGAAGACATACTATCCCTTGAGCCTGCTACACTATTCAATGTGATTGTGGCTGATTTTCTGCCTCAATTCATTTTCCTGTCTGCTCACCATGTCCACTGATTCCTTGTGAGACCAAAAAATCTATCTCAATAATGAATATACTCAACAATGGAGTATCAGTAACCCTCTGTGGAATTTCAAAGATCCATCCCTCTGATTTGAGGAAATTTCTCCTCATCTCAGTACTAGATAATCAATCCTTTATTCTGATACTGTGTCTCTCTGTTCTAGATTCCCCAGCCATGTGAACCAACCTCTTGGGATACTGCAGTGGATACACCAAATTTTAATTCAGTTATAGAACATAGAACATTACAGCGCAGAACAGGCCCTTCGGCCCACGATGTTGCGCCGACCAGTTAAAAAACAATGACCCTCTAACCTCAACCAAACCCTTACCATCCATAAAACTATCCACAGATCTCTTAAACGCCCCCAAACTAGGCACATTTACAACTGCAGCAGGCAGGGCATTCCAATCCCTCACCACCCTCTGGGTAAAGAACCTACCCCTGACATCCGTCCTATAACTACCACCCCTTAATTTAAAGCTATGCCCCCTCGTGCTAGCTTTCTCCATCCGAGGAAAAAGGCTATCACTGTCCACCCTATCTAAACCTCTAATCATCTTATATGTTTCAATAAGGTCCCCTCATAGCCACCTTCTTTCTAATGAAAACAACCTCAAATCCCTCAGTCTCTCCTCCTTATTTTCCATACAAATTCATATAACATAATCTACCTTGTGAAACCCCTTCAGAATCTTGTATGCTTCAATGACACCACTTTTCACTGTTAATTCCAGAGATTATGGCCGGAATTCTCCAGCAGTTCTTGACCTGCTGCCAGCGAGAATGGAGAATCTGGCGCCCAGCCAAATCTCTGTTCACTGCAGTTGGATCAGAGATGCTCCGCTCCAGCTGAGGTCAGAGAATCTGGCCCAATAGGTCCAATGTACTCAGCTGCTCACCACTGGACTACCCTCTCATTCTAGGGATCAACCTAGTGAATGCAGCTGTACTGCCTCAAGCTGCAAGGCAAGTATAGTCACATTAAAGAAGTAAAACCCTAAAAAAGCACCAAGCAGATGGAGTGAGAATAGATTATAGCAGAGTGAAACCTTTTAAAAAAAAGCCAAGCAGATGGAGTGAGAATAAATTACAGCCAAGTGTTTCAGTAAGAAAGTCCACATTCATTTTGGTCATATGATAGTATAAAACAAATTTTCCTTGGTCTTTTTGTTGACACTCATTGCTGAATATAAATTGGAAAGTATTAAAAGAAAACTTCTGTAGTCCATCATTGCATTTGAAGCTCTTGGATATACATTTCAGAAACATGCATACATAATTGATTCTTAATCTTCCTTTTCATTCTGATTTCTTTTCCTCCATAAGGCCTGTGTGTTCTCTTTTTCTATGAGACCCTTCCCATCCTAGTTTATCAGGCTGAAATTTGGGGTTTATTGTTTCTTTTTGGGAACACAACCTCTCACAACTCACAACCTGTCCATGCAAATGTCCGTGTACCCATCTCATCTGCATTATTGTAGGTTTGGGCAAAGCGAATCCTGGACTGCTGTCTACTCCACCAATCTCCCTGCAGCCTACTCCTCCAATCTGCCAACAGCCTTTGCACAAAGCAGGATTGGGATGACAGATTTGTTCGGTGATCAACTAGCTTGCTCTTTGTAAAGGCATGCTATACCTTAAAAGGAAGCTGCACAAAAATATTACTGTGATGTAAATTACCACAAAGTGAACACCCAAGTCACACAGACCATGTCAGAGTAATGAATGCAGCCCTAGAGGAATTAAAGCGTGTTGGTTCTGCAGAGACCCTCTAGGATCACCGTCACAAGGGGGTGGAACAAATAGTCAGGGAGGTCAACTTTCAAAGTTGGAGTTCTGCTTTTGCTATTGGACTGAAGATGACTTTACAATGTTTAAAGCTGGGATCATTTGGTTGACGTATTCACATTACTAAGATCAAAATTTCTTTGAAGGATTAGTTAAAGCCCCTGTAATTTCCCTGTTAGAAATCTTTGTTTATTCATGTGATGTGTGGAAGTTGTCTAATGAAGATGTTTATGCAAGGTAGGGAATTTATAATACCACAGGTATTGAAGTTCAAACAATTGTGTGCTGTTTCATCTGTTAATTTTTGTCATGTCTTGTGCTTAATGCTTCAAGCTTTTTTTAGACTGTTTGAGTAAAATAATTACTATTTTATATGACTTTCAATGTAGGACACGGGCTATGAGTTTTGACTTTCCACAAAAAAAGGGAACGGGAATATCTTGTCTCATTCCACATCCTACCTCTGAGAGTATTTCACTGATGCATGCAATGATGGAGTATGACCCTGAAGAAAGAATTACTGCTAAACGTGCATTGCAGCATCCGTATTTTCATGAATTAAGGTGAGTTTGCAACTAGCATGACACTTGGTACTTCCTCTCATTCAATGTTACATTTGTCTTTGACCACAAAAGCACTAATGCTTTTTCCAGATACTTCTTGTGAACAAACTCTCCTGCACCTGTCAATAGATGCATTTTCTACAATCGTATTAATATTTTAAAAAGGTTCCATTTAAAATTTGGTAAAATCATAACTTTTTGCTTTGTACTTTCAGAAATTGATTTGTGCTTATAGGCATAAAATTTAATGTTTCCTCCTTCCACAAAAGGAATCTAAGTAGCACATTCTGGATTGTTCACCTTAAAATTTACTTGGATTACAAAAGTGATATTTCCAGTGTTTGGTGTGAAATTTTATTCAGGGATTTTGAAAGGATTATCATTATAATAAACATTACTGACATTCTGTTGACTTTGCTCCTGAGTTTTCCCATTCCATGTCATCAGGACTCTGGGGTAAAAATAGTATATTCCAGAACATGAGCAATTCCCTAGAAAGAGAAAGAAAGAACTTGTTGATGAGAGATAGTTGGACTATCTCTCATCTGAGAATCATGTTAAAGAGTTAATTTACATAAATTAATGTTGAAACAGTCGTTTTTGCTCTTCACTTTTGGGAGGCAAATATCAATACTTGTTGAATTAGATGCTTGAATTTACAAAGGAAAAAGATCGTTTTCAACAAATCATGAACTTAGGCGTTTCAGAAGGTAGGTGAAAGCTAAATCTTTCGCAACAAAAACGCCAGTCTGAAAGAAAGCATTCAAGGCATGATATATATCACATCTCTGTATATCTATAAGCCAGAAAAAATGTGAATTTATCATTTGAAAAGATTTGCAGCCAATTTACTGAGCTGTGAAATTCAGTTCAATCCAATCAGATCTGCGAGTTGCTACAATGAAGAATTCTATCACAATGTTATTTTTCTTTATATCCACATAGCATGTAAAACCTTTTCTAATCTCATGATAGTTTTGGTTTAAGAATACTGTAATAATTAATATGATACTTTATCATGTATATACACTAGCACATATTCAAAAATGGTGGCAAACAGGTGCAAATAACTACAGAATCATTAGTCTCATTTACATTCCATGTAAAACAATGAAATCAATTATCAAGAAAAAATCTGAGGGTTATTTGAGCAACTCTAACATAGTAACCATCTCAAGAGAAGATTCTATCTGCTCAGAATGCTTGATTTCTTTGAGATAACAATGTCCAAAGTGGACTGTTTGGAACCATATAACATGCTGGCATGAAAATAGAGCCA
Source organism: Carcharhinus amblyrhynchos (assembly GCF_965287045.1). Lineage (NCBI taxonomy): Eukaryota > Metazoa > Chordata > Chondrichthyes > Carcharhiniformes > Carcharhinidae > Carcharhinus > Carcharhinus amblyrhynchos. The sequence goes on from NC_137337.1 coordinate 28,236,740, forward strand.
TGCAGCACCCATTATACAGATTCCTAAGCTTCCAGTAAACAATGCTGAAAATTCATGCTCATTACAAGCCATAAGTATGGCAGCCACCATTTTGATTGAGGCCAGAAAATTGGTTTGCATTGATCATGCCTGAAATAGGCATTAAGCTTTTTGCATGTACAAACAAAACAAAGCTGGTGATACCTGGCTGCAATCAGAAAAAGCCAGGCACAACAGTTCTTAAAGGGACTGTCTATCTGGTTGCAACCAACTATCCACTCTCCCTTCCTGGTTCCCTTTAACTAATTACCTGAAGGTCAATGGTAGCGTCATTTTGGCCCAGTCTTTCATAACATGGCACTGGCAAGCTGCATTAGTGTCCAAAGCTTGCTGGCTCAATTATATTGTGACCCAAAGCCCAAAATCTGTAACCTTGATATTCAGCCAAATATCTGAATATCAGATATTCAGATATACCTGAATATATCTGACTTTTCCCTGTGCCCCCACCTCCACCTTGTGTCTAGTAAAAGCATTTTAAATTGATTTGAATCATTTATCAATGAATGGTGGAAATTGAGAGAGGGAACATTGAATGGAAAATGTGGTTTTGGCAATTTACGATGGTAGAATTTACACAATCATGATCACAATATGACAACTGGAGGAAGGTTTATAAACAGAAAATGCAGACTGATTTAAAAGTTTTTAATCTATATAGATTATTTAAATTGAAAAAGAATATTGGTTTATGTTAAGTCATGAAAGTAAATATATACATTGTGATTTCTCTTTCCTGTAGATTTGCTGAGAAACAAGCTGCTACAATACAGCGTAGGGTTAAATGCTTAGAAGGGAATGAGAATAATCTAAGCTCAGCTGTCGTGCACAACCTCTGGCGAATCCATAAGGGTCGTAAACAGGTAAAGCGAGAAACATTGTCACTTGCCACCTTGCCTTACTTACTATATTCAATCAGCTAATAATATAACAAATGCCAAATTTTTCTAGTGAAAAATTACCTGAATTAAAATATAATTAGGATATGCTGTGATTATTTGCAGCATATTTATAAGGTTTAGAATGTTTCAAAATTGGAAAAATGACTCTAGACTGATTTATAAGCTGAATTGCTAATTTTAAAACTTGTTCTGGTCTTGTGTTTTGTAACAAATTTAACTATTTAATACAGACATAACAGACAATATTCCTGAATTAGATGAACAAATCTAAACTGATTTTTTTTCACCTGGACCTAACATCTTTGATAAAGTTGTTAACATTATTTAATAACAAGCAGGTATTCATTGTCAAGATGGTAATCTGGCAGGGGAGATCATCTATTCTTTATGGACACACAATATTCATTCCATTATTGGATTAGTGTCCAGGTGATGAAGATGAAAATGTTACTCAATATTTTTCCATAGAGCTATCAATGTTAGCTGAAGGGAAATCCCACAGTCTAAGTGTGCACAGTGTGGACACTTTCCCAGAATGGCCTCTGTTGGGTTGTCAGCCAACAAAAAGTGTGATTTTCTTCAGCCTCAATTGATTTTTTTTGGTTATTTGATTGTTTTTCCAAAATAATTGACATTTGGAAGACAATTTTCAAAGGCTTTAACTGGCTAAAACTAACATTGCACATTGTTTAATGGAGAAGCTGCCCAATAGGTACATGGAGACGGATTTCATTTTAAACTTGAGACCCTACTGAGGCTCAGGTTCCCATGCCTTTGATTATCTTAAAATTTCAGGAGTTCAATTCTTTATTATTTATTCTCAGTAAACGTTGGGGAAGATTTTGCAGATAATTGTGCACCATCTTTAAATATAATTTGGGCTCAGGCCTGTTGAATCAAACATGATGTTTTGTGTATTTTAAACATACTTTAATCTTTTTATATGACAAACTTCAAACAGCAACTTTGATCAAAATAGTGAAGACAGCATGCTATTTATAGGCAGCCCTTACTATTCAAGACACTATGATTATTTTGCCATGGAAGCCATACCAACAGAGATTTTTTGTGCCTATGAAGGATCCACTGTAGCTTCTCTTAGGGGCGTACCCTCTATCTTTATACTTCTTTCTTCTCACTGTTCAAAATACTCAGCTTCAAATGCCAGCAGTAACTTCCCTTTGTCTCACAGACTTTACATATTCTTCATTGCATGAAGAAAGGAAGATATATCATGGAAATGATTTCCTGTTACTGAAGTAGAAAAACATAGTCATTGAAACATAGTTGATAGGAGCAGGAGGAGGCATTTAGTTCTTCGAGCCTACTCCATCATTCATTACGAATGTGTCTGATCATCCAACTCAATAGCCTAATCTTGCTTTTAGAAACATAGAAGATAGGAGCAAAGCTCAGTGGAAGATTGTTAAGCATGCAAAATTTATTTCAGTTACAAATTATCCACAGGGAATTCCTATACGACGTCAAATTCCACCGTATCCTGTGGAACTACCAAAGCTGAACGTGCCAGCCTCAACAAAGATTGTGGCTTACCCCAATCAAACTTTTAAGTCTGTCTTTCCAACAGCATCACGGGCTGAAAATGGAACTCTACCCCAAGTGCCATCTGTACAATACATTGGAAAAAGCAAGGTATGAATTCTCATCTTTTATTCAGCTTTATTTAAAGAAAGGCCACATTAGAAAAAAATTCTAACCGTTTTGCACATGATACTCACTCCTAAAGATTTGTTGAACAGAATCCTGATTATTGATTTTAACTGTCAGTAATATACTACTTCTCTTCAGGTGTAATGATCAATTATTTGATTGAAAGTATACATACCATGGGTAACCAGCTAACCTACCCTGGAAAATTACAGGGACATCAATAGCTTTATATTGTTTTAGTTCAAATTTGCTGCCATTCCTACCTCCATTACAGGTGATATTTCCAAGCAGATATATTCATTTTGTTTTCATTGCTGAGGCATAGATAAATGAGGAAATTCTCAAGGTCGCTGAATACATCAAACAAAAATGATGGCTAATTTCAGAACTATACACATGCAATCTGATCTTTTTGGTACAATTTATTTGCTCTTCCTAAAGGTGACTTGTGCCAAGATGTTATTGATTTGTCTTTCATGCGAGAGTTTTTTTAAACTGAGTTTTTTAAACTTATCCTTATCTGGTGTTTACATATGCATGCTTCCAGCTGTGTTTATGTATAGTTCTCTGAAGTAGGAGCATGGCAATGTGTCAATGGGTTGAAAAATGGTAGTGAAGAGTAATGTGGGTTCTTTAATAGGAAAATGAAATGATAGACTTGTTCATAATTACTTTGGATTAGTCTTCACAGTGGAAGAAGATTGCATATCTAATTTACCAGGGAAATGAATAATGAATCAAAGACTGGAACTCGTTAAATTTAATATAGGCAAAAAATATAGTATTAGAAAAACTAACAGCTCTAAAGATTGGCAAATTCCCAGGATCTGATGGCTTTCATCTCAGTGTTTTAGAAGACTTTGGTGAGGAATTTGTAGTAGCTTTAGCCATAACCTTCCAAAATTCATTCAATTCAAAAATTGTCCTTTTAGACTGGAAAATTGCAAATGTAGCTTCGGTATGTTTTTAGGAAACCCTGCTGATGTTATATGTGCGAGTGTTCCAATCTGAAACACTGGTTTCATATGATGTTTCTTTTTGGATATTAGCGAGAAACGTATATGGAAACAGATCGTAGACTTTTGTTAAGTGAACAAATGAAGGTATTTATTAACATAAAAGAAAGATAACAAAACATTACAAAGAACAATCTTCAGCAAATTAACAGTAAGCACTCATCCTTCAAAGACTGAAAACCCAAAAACACCTGTTCCTCCCAAACCTAAACTCTGTTGAGGTTCTGTTTCCCAGACAATAACCGTAAACCGATTTGTTAAATCTAGCCAGTGATTACCACACCATACAGCTTAAGAGATCAGGACTTGGGAATGGTCCTTGGCTCAGTGAAGAAGAACACCCTGTTCCTGATTCTTTCCTTTCTCTTGGGTGCTGCTGAGACATGGTTTAAAAAAAAACAAGGCAATTTGATTTTATTTATGCAAAAAAAACATTTTAATAGCATCTTATTATTTCATGGCAACATATGAAAAATGAGAGAAAGAAATCAGGAAATCCTAGATCTGTTGGTCTAAAATTTGTTGTGGGTAAACTATTGAAATCTGTAAGAAAGGTTAGTGACTGAACACTTACAGAAATTTGAGTTGATTGCAGATAGCCACATTAATTTTTGAAGAGTAGGTCATAGCTATTGAAGCCAGTTGAATTTTTTGAGGCAGTAACCAGGGTATGGACGTAGTTTATGTGGAATTTGATAACATTCCAAATAAAGGTTGTTAGTTAAAATAAAAGCTCACGGATATCATAGCATCCATACAGTTCTGAAGGAGGCCAATCAGCCCATCAAGCCTATACTGACAACAATCCTACCCAGGTACTATCCCTATAACCCCACATATTTACCCTGCTTATCTCCGTGACATTAAAGGGCAATTTAGCATGGCCAATCAACCTCACCTGCACATCTTCGAATATGATGGAAAATTGTTGACCTGGCTAGAAAATTGAAGTGGAGTTGCCGACATTGGATTGGGGTAGGCACAGTACGTAGTCTCACAACACCAGGTTAAAGTCCAATGCTAGCACTTTGGCAGGACCTTAACCTGGTCTAGAAAATTGTATGGATAGTAGAAGATGGAATTAAACAGAATATACAGCACAGTAAAAGGTTATTTGGCCCAACCAATGCATCCTGACTTTTATGCTGTACTTGAGCCTCCTCTCATCCTTCCTCATCTAATACCTCATCTAATAATAGCATAACCTACTATTCCCTTCTCCCTTCTTCTTAGGCAGTCTCTTAGAATCGAGGATGAATTGCTTTCACTCTGGTTTGATGGCTGTTAGGTCCAATGCGCAATCTGCAGACCCTGCCACATGTGAGGCAGGTGATGCTTGGAGAGTTGGGTAGACAAGTTATTTGGAGATTTGTGTGCTTTTGCTGAACTCTTGACTTTACCTGTGTGTATTCTTTACAAAGTCTCTCAATGTATTTGTACCTTCCTGAATGAACCTTTTCCAATTTAGTCAGTCACAAGTCAGAGACTTTCATGTGTTGGTGGTGATATTTGACTTCTTCAAGGATGCTTTGAGAACATCCCTGAACCATTTTCTTTGTCCTCCTGTGAGTCTCCTGTTGACTTGGTTCTTCAGTTGGTTTAGGATTCTGTTGTTAGGCATATGAACAATCTGCACAGTGGAGCTGGATTTAAGTGATTAGCATCCCAATGCTGGGCATTTTGGATTTGCACCTATAATATTCACCTCAATTATTCCATGTTGCATAGCTGGATAGACTGGGACTTTTTTCTCTGGCGCATAGGAGGCTGAGGGATCATCTTACAGGGGTCTATAAAATAATGAGGAGCATAGGTCAGCCAGACAGTCAATATCTTTTCCCAAAGATAGGGGAGTCTAAAACTAGAGGGCATAGGTTTAAGGTGAGAGGGGAGAGATACAAAAGTGTCCAGAGGGGCAATTTTTTCACACAGAGTGGTGAATGTCTGGAACAAACTGCCAGAGGTAGTAGTAGAGGCGGGTACAATTTTTCTTTTAAAAAGCATTTAGATAGTTACATGGATAAGATGGGTATAGAGGGATATGGGTCAAATGCGGGTAATTGGGATTAGCTTAGGGGTTTTGAAAAAAAAAGGGCAGCAAGGACAAGTTGGATCGAAGGGCCTGTTTCCATGCTGTAAACATCTATGACTATGTTATTGAGTTTCATACTCTCACCACTCTAAGGAATTTCTTCTGAATATCTTATTTGATTTCTTGGTGACAATCTTATTTTGATGGCCTCTAGTTTTCCTCTTTCTCACAATATTCTCTCTGTGCCTATTCTATCAAAACCTTTCACTATTTTAAAGCCCTAAAGAGAATACTGGGAATGGTTGTATACTCTTATTGGAAGGAAGTATGTAGGAGTGTCCCAAAAGGCCCTGTCTAGGGGCTTCAATTATTCACTCTGTTTCTTGCTGAATAACTTAGGTATTATAATATAAAACCATATATCCAAATCAGGCCATTCAGAAACATCAGGAAACACTTATACAAGGAAAGGATGGTAGAAGAGGGAAACTCTCTCCCACAAAGAGTACTTGGTGCTAGTTTAATTATTTTAATCCAGGATTGATAAATTTTTTGCCAGCCAGAGTATAAAGGAGTATAGAACAAAGCCAGATGGATGGAATTAAGATACACATCATCCTTGTTCTCACTAAATGGTGGAACAGACTCAAGGGAATGGTCTACCTACCTTCAACTGGAGAATTGAACCTCCCATTCTGTTATTTAAGAAAGGTGACAGAGAAACACCAGGGAAATTTAGATTAGTTAGCTTAACACCTGTTTTTGAGAAATTGCTAGAGTTTATAATTAAGAATGTGATTGAACACTTTGAAAATTTTCAGTTGATCAGAAAGAACAAAGAAAATTACAGCACAGGCTCTCCAAGCCTGCACTGACCATGTTGCCCAACTGAACTAAAACCCTCTATCCTTCTGGGGACCATATCCCTCTATTCCCATCCTATTCATGTATTTGTCCAGACGCCCCTTAAAAGTTGCTATCATATCTGCTTCCACTACCTCCCCTGGCAGCAAATTCCAGGCACCCACCACCCCCTGCACCTTGTACATCTCCTTTAAACCTTTGCCCCTTGCACCTTAAAACTATACCCCCTATGCTTCTGACTATCCACTCTGCCAATGCCCCTCATAACCTTTTATCAGGTCGCCTCTCAAAGAGCCAACATGGATTTGCAACATAGAATCATTGAATCCCTACAGTACAGAAGGAGGCTGTTTGGTTCACCAAGTCTGCACCAACCACAATCCCACCCATAACTTGCCTCATATTTACCTCACTAAAGGGCAATTGAACATGAACAACCTAACCAGCACATCTTTGGAGTGTGGGAGGAAACCGGAGCACCCAGAGGAAACGCACGGGGAAAATGTGCAAAATCCGCACAGACAGCCACCGAAGGCTGGAATTGAACCTGGATCACTGGCTGTATGAAGCAACAGTGCTAATCACTGAGCCACCCTGCATATCTGATGAATGTAATTGAATTTTTGAAGAAGTGGCTAATGTGAAAAGGGAATATCTGAATGTTATTTCGACTTCCATAATGTATTTGAAAATGTTTGCTCATGTGAACCCCGTGAAATTGAAGACAAATTATTGATCTAGTTAGGAAATTAGCTGAGTAGCAGGGAACAGAGCATGGAAATAATGTAATTGTCAGGAAATAACTAGTTGTGCCCCGCAAGAATCTATTGGGCCAAAACTATTCACTTTATTTATTAACAGCTTAGATGATGGAAAAGAAAGCCACATTCCAGATGGCACAAAGATGGGCTGCATTTAAAGCAGCATGGATGAAAGCATAAAATTATAAGGCGATATTGATACATTAAGTGACAAGCCAAAACTGTGACAAATAGATTTTATTTCAAAACAAAAATGAGGTCACCCACTTTGAACCTAGAGAGGATAAAACAATATACTTCCTAAATACTGAAAAGCTAGTAATAGTGACAGTCCAAAGAGACTTGGAGATTCCATTACATGGATCATTTAAATGTCATGAACGTGAACAGCTACAGAAAATTAATGAGAAAGGTTACTGAAACGGTGGATTTTATATCTAGAAGAATAGAGTACAAGGGGGTGGAAGCCCTATTTCATCTATACAAAGTCCTAATTAGGCCACACCTGGAGTATAGTGAGCAGTTCTGGGCACCACATCTTAAGACAGATATATTGATCTTGGAGGGAATAGAACATAGATGCAGCCTCCCGTCCATTTACTCTGTATACACTTCCCATTGCCTCAGCAAAGCAGCCAGCATAATTAAGGAGCCCACAACCCCGGACATCCTCCCACCTTCTTTCTTTGGGAAAAAGTTATAAAAGTCAGAGGTCACATACCAGTTGACTCAAAAACAGCTTCTTCCCTGCTGCTGTCAGACTTTTGAATGGACTTACCTTGCGTTAAGTTGATCGTTCTCTACACCCTAGCTATGACTGTAACACTACATTCTGCACTTGTTTCCTTCTCTATGAATGGTATGTTTTGTCTGTATAGTGTGCAAGAAACAATACTTTTCACTGTATGTTAATACACGTGACAATAATAAATCAAATCAAGATTTACCAGAGTGATATCAGGATTCCAAGGACTAAGTTGCAAGGATAGATTAGAAAGTTAAGGGATGAGATTATCAAAGCTTTGAAGATATTAAAGGAATAAATAGAAAGATAGAATAGGCATTTAGCCAAAAGTCCACAAGAGACAGTAGGCATCTGTCTGTGTTAGAGATAATTCGTTACATATATTGAAGGGCACCTCCATAACAGGTTTGAGGCTGCTGAGGAGATGGGTCCCAAGTCTACCTCAACTGGAATGGAAGCTCACATTGCCAGTGATATTCTGAACCACATGCTAGTCATTTAGCCAACTGAGCTAATTGGCCTCAAGCAGATAGGGTAGATAGAAAGAATCTATTTCCATTGGTTGGGGAGACTAGGACATCTATGGAATTATCTAAAAATTAGAGCCAGATCTTGCAGGAGTGAAATCAAGAAACAATTGTTTACAAAAAATGTTGAGAGAAAACTGAAACTCTCCTCCAAAATGGCAATTGATACTAGAATAATTGTAAATTGATAGATTTATGTTATCTAAAGGCATTAAGGGACATGAGAGTAAGGTTGGATATATGGATTATATCATAGATCAATTGTGATTTCATTGAATGGTAGTTCTGGAGCTCCTGTTCCTATGTTCCTTATTGCTAGTAGAGAAAGACAGAGTATAAAATTTTCCTTGCATCAATTTGGTGCGCTCATTTTGTCACACTATCTTATGCACTGATTATTTGCCCAGCATGACTGATTACTTATTCATCTTACCTAATTTCCTGTCAATTATATTGGCCTGCAATATGAGCTTGGTTACTGACATGTATTTCCAGTCCTCCATCATTATATGATATTTTGAAGCGCAAGTTGTACACCAATCTTCGTACATGAGCTCATTGCAGCTAACTTATCCACTTAAATGATACATGACTACCAAAATGTCAAACACTGTTCTTCGCATTACAAGGATATGCCAGGGTCCAGACAAGCATAAAATATACTCTCAGATCAGATAGAAAATTTGAAGGTGAGAAGAAACACCAAGCAATTGCTGAGCATGTTCTGCAACAGCTCACAGATGGTGTCTTGAAATAATCTCATGGAACATCAATCTGCCGATGTATCTAAGACCTTATATAAACATAACAACAGGGGGAGATTAACTGCACATGGTTTGAGCTAGGAGATTTTCTCTGTACAGTGATGTGATGTTGAAACCAAAATCCAAATCTCTGGTGGATAATGTAACGTTATTAAAGAATCATATTTTGCAGAGTTAAGAGAAGGTACACTTTCAGTGTAATAAACTCTCTGTCTAATTAACAGAAGGCATAACACTACTTCCTTGATAAAAGAAATATTGTTTCTTATTTATCAACATCAATTACATGATCTATTAGCTCTATGGATATCGGTAAGAAAACATCAGAGATCTTTAACAAAACTTGAGTTAATTTAATCACTAAGTTGTTTCTTACAAATAGAAGGATACTTTGAGCAAGTTAGAATGGTTGGATTGTGCTTGTTACTATAATTTCTGTCAGTATATGTAAAATCACAGAATGTATATGATTTTACTCTATACACTATTAATATTCTTTTGAATTTAATTTGCTTTGTCCTATTACAAACATTCTTTGCTATTTAAATGATCATATAAGTTTGAAGAAAGTAGTTGCTCCTAACTTATTTTTATTAGTGATAAATGTCCTAGCAGCTGAGTGAATCAGGTGACAATATAACCTCTTATTAGCAATATTTTAAATATTTATATAGTTATATTTAGACTAGGTCACAGATGATCTATAATTTGTAGCATTCATTTCAAAGTTGTCTTTCTTTTTATTATTGTTCTCTATTATGGGTGAGATGTATTAGAAGCCTAAGGGATGATATTTTTTCAGTTATTTCCTTTGCAGTGTTTACCATTATCTGATTTTGCATGTGTCCGGGACTCAGCCATACTTTTCCTCACGCTCCAGATTTGGAATTGGTTTTTCCAACAGATGTTCCTGCTGATATTCACAGCCTTTGACATCTCCTGTATAGCATTGATTTTCAAATTTGTATCTCTTATATGGTTTTATTATGTATTTTGTGCACAGTTGGCTGGTTGAGAGAAACAATGGTCTTGACTAGCAAGATTAACCAAAGATTAATTCCTCTGGGAAGGAATTTCTGTTTTCCATTCAGTTGTGGCTCTTTCTTATAACCAACAAAATGGCTTTGGCAGGAATGAGTTAAAGTGATAGGCCCAGAAATACACTTGTAGAAGGCAAAGCATCAAAGACCTTTGCGTGTATGAGCAAGGAAAGAGCATTATGTTTGTTTTTTTCTCTCTCTTTCCCTTCAACCCCCCCAAACATAGGAGGATCCATTCAAACTTTCTACTCTTCAGAACAAGGTTGTGTCATTCAAGACTACCGATGACTGGAGATAAATTAGTTTAGGTAAGATTTTCTTTTACATGCTTCTGGAAATCCCTAAATTGACACCGAGCAGCTCTTTTTTAAAATTTGCTTTGTGGGATGTGGGCGTCGCTGGCTGGGCCAGAATTATTGCCCATCCCACAAGGCATTTAAGAGTCAACCAAATTGCTGTGGATCTGGAGTCACATATAGGTCAGACCAGGTAAGGATGTCAGATTTCCTTAATTAATGAATGAGATGGGTTTTTACAACAATTGACAATGGATTCATTATTACACTTTTAATTCCAGGTTTTTTACTGAATCCAAATCTCACCAGCTGTCATTTGAACCTAGGATCCCAAAGCATTACCTTGGGTCTCTGGATTACCAGTCCAGTGAGAATACCACTACGTCACTGCCTCCCCTCAAACTCATTGCAAACTTTTATTTCTAAACTTCAAATTTAAAAAAGCCAATCAGCAATGTAACAATAAATAAATAGTACTGCAACCAACACATTTCCTAATGCAAAGTAATGAACATGGTGCGCTGGGAGATGAGAGAATTCCATTTTGAATAAAGCTAGACGTACGCTATTAAAATTCATACATCAACTAATTTTATTTAAAAGAAATGAGAAAAACAGCATAAATATTTGTTACAAAATTCTAATGAGAAAATCAGATACCATGATAATTCCTTTATTATCAACATTTTGAAATATATTTAACATAAAATATTTAAATATTAGAACATAACACTAAAGACCATGGGCAAACCTATTAATTACACAAAATAATTAGAGAGGATTCAATGAAAAGATATATTGTGCACTGACCAATAAGTAATATAAAAGAATGTACCAAAGATCCATACCTTGCAATATGCATTATACCTATATGTGCAGAAAAAGACAAACTTGAGAAAAAGTTTAGACAGAAGGTAGGGGTAGTCACAGAGGTATGAGCAGGAAAGGGAAAATCAGTAACTCAAAGTAAATGAAAATGCAGGATATAGAAATTGGCCCACAAGGAATGAGGGCAAAAAGGCCAATATCTATGTCTTATGATTGAAGTCATTCAATATACATTATATGTCCATAGGCCTCTCAGTATCATAGGCCTATCATGTTTTACATAGAACATAGAACACTACAGCACAAACAGGCTCTTCGGCCCACAAGTTGCGCCGATCACATCCATTCCTACCAAGCCATAGAACTATCTGTAACTCCCAATCCCATTAAATCCCATATACTCATCCAGAAGTCTTTTAAAAGACCCCAGTGAGTTTGCCTCTACCACCACAGACGGCAGCCGATTCCACTCACTCACCACCCTCTGAGTGAAAAACTTACCCCTAACATCTCCTCTGTACTTGCTTCCCAGCACCTTAAACCTGTGTCCTCTCGTAGCGACCATTTCAGCCCTGGGAAATAGCCTCCGAGAATCCACCCTATCCATTCCTCTCAACATTTTATAAACCTCTATCAGGTCACCTCTCAACCTTCATCTCTCCAGGGAGAAGAGACCTAGCTCCCTCAACCTATCTTCATAAGGCATGCCTCCCAATCCAGGCAACATCCTTGTAAATCTCCTCTGCACCCTCTCAATAGTCTCCACATCCTTCCTATATTGAGGCGACCAGAATTGCGCACAGTACTCCAAGTGGGGTCTAACAAGGATCTTATAAAGTTGCAGCATTACCTCCTGACTCCTAAACTTAATCCCTCGATTAATGAAAGCCAGTACACCATACGCCTTCTTGACCACATCCTCCACCTGCGACGCCGATTTGAGCGTCCTATGGACCCGGACCCCAAGATCCTTCTGCTCCTCAACATTGCTAAGACTCCTACCCTTGATATTGTACTCCTTCATCCCATTGGTCCTGCCAAAATGGACCACTACACATTTATCCACGTTGAAGTCCATCTGCCACTTCTCCGCCCAGTCTTGCATCCTATCTATGTCACGCTGCAACTTCTGACATCCCTCCAGACTATCCACAACACCGCCAACCTTCGTATCATCGGCAAACTTACTAACCCATCCCTTCACTTCCTCATCCAGGTCATTTATGAAAATGACAAACAGCAAGGGTCCTAGAACAGATCCCTGGGGCACTCCACTGGTGACTGACCTCCATGCAGAAAAAGACCCATCCACAACCACTCTCTGCCTTTTGCAGGCAAGCCAGTTCTGGATCCACAAGGCCAAAGCCCCTTGGATACCATGCCCTCTCACCTTCTCAAGATGTCTTGCATGGGGGACCTTATCAAACACCTTGCTGAAGTCCATGTAAACCACATCCACCATTCTTCCTTCGTCGATGTGTTCAGTCACATTTTCAAAGAACTCAACTAGGCTCACAAGGCACGACCTGCCCTTGACAAAGCCGTGTTGACTATTTCTGATCATCCTAAACTTCTCTAAATGCTCATAAATCTTGTCCGTCAGAATCCTCTCCATCAACTTACCAACCACTGAGGTCAGACTCACCGGTCGGTAATTTCCTGGGCTATCCCTATTCGCTTTCTTGAAAATGGGAACCACATCCGCAATCCTCCAATCCTCCGGAACCCCTCCCATCTCCATCGACGATGCAAAGATCATCGCCGGGGCTCTGCAATCACTTCCCTCACCTCCCACAGTAACCTGGGGTACATCCCATCCAATCCCAGCAACTTATCTATCTTGATAGAATTTAAAAGTTCCAACACATCCTCTTCTTAATGTCCACATACTCAATCTTTTCAGTCTGCCGCAAACCTGTAGTACAACCTCCCAGATCACTTTCCACCGTGAATACCGAGGCAAAGTACTCATTAAGCACCTCAGCCATTTCTTCCGGTTCCACACAGGCTTTTCCCTTTCACCTTTTATAGGTCCTATCCCTTCACTTCTCATCCTTTTACTCTTCACATATTTGTAGAACGCCTTGGGATTCTCCTTAATCTTACCCGCCAAGGCCTTCTCGTGACCCCTTCTGGCTCTCCTAATTTCCTTTTTAAGCTCCTTTCTACAAGCCTTATACTCCTCTAGATCCTTAACATCTCCTAGCTCTCTGAACCTTTTGTATGCCTTTCTTTGCTTCCTGACTAGGCTCATCACAACCTTCGTGCACCACGGTTCCTGTGACCCACCAAAACCTCCTTGTCTCATCGGAATGTTGTCGTGCAGAGCTCCAGTCAAACATTCCTTGAAAATCCGCCACCTTCCTTCAGTACTTTTCCCCAAGAACACCTCCTTCCAGTTTACTCGTCCAATTATCTGCCTGATGTCTTCATATTTCCCTGTACTTCAGATTAACATCTTCCTAGCCTGCCTGATCCTATCTCTTTCCAATGCTATTGTGAAGGAGATAGAATTATGATGTCCATCCCCAAGATGTTCTCCCACTGAGAGATCCGACACCGGTCCTGGTTCATTAGCCAGCACCAGGTCAAGTACAGCCTCTCCTTTCGTAGGCTTATCCACATACTGTGTCAGGAAACCCTCCTGAACACACCTAACAAACTCCTCCCCATCCAAACCCCTTACCCTAGGGATATTCCAGTCGCTGTTTGGGAAATTAAAGTCTCCCATCACGACAACTATGTTATTACTACATCTCTCTAGGATCTGTTTCCCTATCTGCACCTCAACTTCCCTGTCACTATTGGGCGGCCTATAGAAAACACCCAGCAAAGTTGTCGACCCTTTGCTGTTCCTAACTTCCACCCACAGAGACTCCGTAGACAGTCTCTCCACAGCATCCACCTTCTCTGCAACCATGACACTGTCCCTGATCAACAGTGCCACTCCGCCACCTCTTTTGCCTCCCTCCCTGTCCTTCCTGAAACATCTGAATCCCGGCACCTTAAGTACCCAGTCCTGTCCCTGAGACATCCAAGTCTCTGTAACGGCCACCACATCACATTCTCAAGCAGCAATCCACGCCCTAAGCTCATCTACTTTATTCACTACACTCCTGGTGTTAAAATAGACACACCCAGACCCTCGGTCTGGGCGTTCCCTTCTCCATCACCCGTCTAACCTCCCTCACATGCTGCCTACAATCCTTCTCTACTTGGGAGCTAACCTCCTCGCTCTCAGTCACCTCATCTCTATTCCCTCCCCCCAACCTTTCTAGTTTAAAGTCCCCCCAGTCGCCCTAGCCAAGCTTCCTGCCAAGATGTTGGTCCCCTTGGGATTCAAGTGCCATCCGTCTTTACTGTACAGGTCACAGGTTTTGTTGGGCTTCTTTTCCAAAATTCTGCTACCCTAAATGTTGCTCCATTAGGCCATTTGCATTCAGGAAAACTAGGTCAATATTGAGACTGCTACCAAAAAGAAAAATCGCAGAATCCCTATGGTGCAGAAGGAGGCCATTCGACCCATTGAGTCTGCACTGACTCTCCAACAGAGCATCTTGCCCAGGCCCACTCCCACCTTATCCATGTAACCCATAAGAACATAAGAACATAAAAAATAGGAGCAGGAGTAGGCCATCTAGCCCTTCGAGCCTGCCCCGCCATTCAATAAGATCATGGCTGATCTGAAGTGGCTCAGTTCCACTTTCTCGCTTTCTCCCCATAACCCTTAATCCCCTTGCCTACCAAAAACCTATCTACCCGCGTCTTAAATATATTTAGCGAGGTAGCCTCCACCACTTCAACGGGCAGAGAATTCCAGAGATTCACCACCCTTTGAGTGAAGAAGTTCCTCCTCAACTCTGTTCTAAACTGTCCCCCCCTTATCTGTAGGCTGTGCCCTCTAGTCCTGCTGTCCTTTCTGAGCGGGAAGAACCTCTCCACCTCTACCCTATCCATCCCTTTCATCATCTTATACGTCTCAATAAGATTCCCCCTCATCCTTCTAAACTCTAACGAGTACAAGCCCAGTCTATTCAGCCTCTCTTCATAGCTCAACCCCCTCAACTCTGGTATCAGCCTAGTGAACCTCCTCTGCACTCCCTCCAAGGCCAAAATATCCTTGCGCAAGTGCGGCGACCAAAACTGCACACAGTACTCCAGCTGCGGCCTCACCAGTGCCCTATACAGTTGCAGCAAGACCTCCCTACTTTTATATTCAGTCCCCCTCGCTATGAAAGCCAGCATCCCATTTGCCTTCCTGACCACCTGCTGCACCTGTAGGTTGGGTTTTTGCGACTCATGCACAAGGACCCCCAGGTCCCTCTGCACCGTAGCATGCTGCAGCTTTTCGCCCTGTAAGTAGTAGTCCTTCCTACTATTATTCCTACCAAAGTGGATAACCTCACACTTGCCAACATTGTATTCCATCTGCCAGGTCCTCGCCCACTCGCTCAGCCTATCTAGATCCCTCTGCAGACTTTCTACACCCTCCGCACAATTTGCTGTTTCACTTATCTTTGTGTCATCAGCAAATTTTGACACCTTACACTCGGCTCCCTCCTCCAGATCATCGATATAAATGGTAAATAGCTGAGGCCCCAGCACCGATCCCTGGGGCACTCCACTCGTCACCAACCGCCAATCCGAATAGCACCCATTGACACCCACTCTCTGCCTCCTATTTGACAGCCGATCCCCTATCCACGCTAACACCTTACCCCCAACTCCATGCCCCCTGACCTTCTGTAACAACCTTTTGTGCGGCACCTTATCAAATGCCTTCTGAAAATCGAGAAACACCACATCCACCGGTTCCCCTCCGTCCACCGCACTAGATACATCCTCATAGAATTCCAATAAATTCGTCAGACACGACTTCCCCTTAACAAATCCGTGCTGCGTCTGCTCTATCCAACAATTCTTCTCAAGATACCTTGCTATTTCCTCTTTGATGACGGACTCAAGCATTTTTCCTACAACAGACGTTAAACTAACTTTTTCCTACAACAGACGTTACCCTGCTAATCCCCCTAACCTAAACATCTTGGGACACTAAGGAGCAATTTAGCATGTCCAGTCCATCTAATCTGCACATCTTTAGATCATACTTGAATTTATTATATTCCATTTTTTATTGTATTCCATTTTTATTACTTGATGCTAATATTATTTTTATATTAATTTCTTCCATTGTTTCATTCATCCAATTCTAAATCTCACTTTCCATCTTCTTCCTTCAACCCACTGGGGCCATGAGGGTGTTGAACTATGAGGAGAGGCTGAATAAACTAGGCTTGTACTCGTTAGAGTTTAGAAGAATGAGGGGAGATCTCATTGAGACATATAAGATGATGAATGGGATGGATAGGATAGAGGTGGAGAGGCTCTTCCCGCTCAGAAAGGACAGTAGGACTAGAGGCACAGCCTCAAGATAAGGGGGGGGGTCGATTTAGAACGGAGTTGAGGAGGAACTTCTTCACTCAAAGGGTGGTGAATCTCTGGAATTCTCTGCCCGTTGAAGTGGTGGAGGCTGCCTCGCTAAATATATTTAAGACGCGGGTTGATAGGTTTTTGATAGGCAAGGGGATTAAGGGTTATGGGGAGAGGGCGGGAAAGTGGAACTGAGCCACTTCAAATCAGCCATGATCTTATTGAATGGCGGGGCAGGCTCGAAGGGCTAGATGGCCTCCTGCTCCTATTTCTTATGTTCTTATCTGCAACATGTCTTAAGTTGTCCTTTGCATCTTTGTTCTCCCATTTACACGCTCTGATCTCTTCATGGATGCTATTATCAACATTCTCAGCTTTTATCACCATCATACACATTCATTTTATCTTTTTGTCTGTGACATCTTGTCAATTACACAATTCCTCCTTCGCTCTTACAGGATAAATCTCTTTCTATTTTCTTTGTCTTCAGCTCTGATGAAGGGTCATCCAGCCTCAAAACGTTAGTTCTCTTCTTCCGCCACACATGCTGAGATTTTCCAGGATTTTCTGTTTTTTTGTTTCAGATTCCCAACATTCACAGTATTTTGCTTTAAACGGAATCTTTGGGCCCTATTTTACCAATTTGATTCTAAGTGCTGGGTGAACTTGAACTTTCAGCTCCGACTTTTAGACCCCTTCTCAGATGCCCCCATATGCATTCTGCCTGCAAAAATATCAGCGATTCCAAATCACGCTGTAGAAACCTGTGGGCAGGCTTAATGCACCAAAATCCTACAGCTCCGATTGACGCCTCCAACTGCGCATGCACAGACAAAAAAATAATAGAATGCCGTTCCCCTGCCACATCGCTTCCAGGCCAGATAATGCCCCCCTGCCCCCCACTGACATTGCCCCACACCTCCCCAACATTACTGACCCCCTTTATCCCCCCACCACCCAGACTGATTGTGAGCCTCTCCCCCCTTCCCCCCGACCGATGAGGCAGATGGCAGCAGACCCCACCCCCACCCCACTGATCTCAGGCAGAGTGGCAGCGATTCCCCCCTTCTTCCTGCCCCCCCAGCTGATCTCAAGCAGAGACCTGTTGGACGCTAGGCACCTATCTCTCACTAACTGGAGCACCCAAATCAGACTTTTATGGAGCATGTTTGCTTTGCGCCAATTCTGGATGGGTGAATGTGGTGGTAAAAGGGGGAAATGCTGGTAAAGTTGGGCATGCAGCCTATTAACTTAATTTAAATGTATGCAAATGCATTTAAATGGCCATTAGGGGCAGTCCCAATCACAGCCATTTTCGGGCCTCAGTAAAGGGGAACTGGCGCAGAGACAGCTGCAGATTGGGCTACCCACCTCACGCCCGACTTTTATCAAGTTTTCGCCCCCAAAAATGGGCGCAATGTGATGGTAAAATTGGGCCCTTTATTTTACCTAAATTTGCGGGAAAGAGAGGTTTTTTTTACATCATATGCTGAGACTTCTTACTGGTGCATTAAATTATCCAACGACTGTAGTAGTCTAAATCTTTTTTAATTAGTTGTTGCTTTATTCAGTTTCCCCAGGACTCAGATATTTAAATGACTGCTCTCATTCTAAGCTTAAATCTCAACTCCTACTGCTGATTTTTAAGTCTCATCTTTCATTTTCTATTCTGTCAAGAAGAAGAGTTACCTTTTAAATATCACAGCCCTGTGGGGCAAGGAAGCAGTTGACCAAAACACCCATTAAAAATATGCAGGCTCCTCCTGAATTGACATTTGACATTTTAAAAATATTCCGTCTGGTAATGGATGGCTTGAATTTATCAAAGTTCAAAAATATTAAGATTACATAAACAACACAATAAACTGACAGTGCTGGATGAATAAAGCAGAGAGATAGCTGACAGCTGATAAAATTGCACTCATTCCTTCAGTGCTATGGGGCTAGATTTTGCTGTTAAAATAATGATGAGGCTGACCATGTAATCATTATTAAAGTGTCAATCTTCTGCTTTTGGTGACTGCATGCTTGCAGTTCCTGCTCCTTCACTTGCTGTGCTGTATCCACATCTCATCAAGAGATCTGGCATTGAAATATGTGGAACTGGATGGGTTTGCTGTACTAATGTGATAGATAACCATTAACCTCAGTAAGAAAAGTCAGAGTTTGTCTTCCAATATAAGGAATGTTTTAGCTGCATGATCAGTCTTATTGCCAACCTCCCTGACTAAAAATGAACTTTTATAATTGTTGTTACATCAGATTTTAATTATTGTTGCAGATATTAAAAAAGGTAACTCACATTTTCTTCACTTTTTTCCTAATATCACTATGTTACTCATGTTGCTTAAATTTGGAGGCATTCAGCATGACATGATGCAGAGCTAAAAAAGAAACTTAAAATTGGTACCAGATGCCAAGACTGATAAATTTGTAATATTTAAACAGCAATGTAAAAGAATTGTTGGTTAACAGCTAATAGGCTCTAACGAAGCATCATCTAGACTCAAAACGTTGGCTCTATTCTCTCCTCACAGATGCTATCAGACTTGCTGAGATTTTCCAGCATTTTCTGTTTTTGTTTCAGATTCCAGCCTCTGTAGTATTTTGCTTTTAGCTGATAGGAATTGCTGGCTGAAACGAGAAAGAACAAAGAAATAGCATTCTAGACTTTTCAAGAGCATAAGAAATATGAGCAGGAGGGGACACGCGGCCCATGGGATCTGCTCAGTCATTCTATAAGATCATGGTTAAACTGGAATTGATGCAGCAGTTTCTCTCCCAATTTCCATATTCCTTGATTCCCTTAGTGTTCAAAAATCTATTAATCTCAATCTTGAATATACTCATTGACTGAGCAACTACAGGAATCTGGGTCAGTAAATTCTATTGATTCACTACCTTCTCAATAAAGAAATTTGTTTTTATCTCAACCTCTTATTGTGAGATGATGGGCTGAATTTTACAAGGGGAGTTGGGCTCCCAATATCGGGAAAAAAAAGCCTTAAGCCTGCATTTACAACAGGAAGCCTCCTCTTTGGCCACCCAAGAGCTTGCTCTCCAATTAAGGATGGACAGGCTGCCAGTCCAATCAGAGGACTAGCAGATCTGAAGCCATAGTAGCGTCAACAAAAGAGATTGTCACTGGTGAGAAATGCAGAAGATGTGAAGCGTACAAAATGTAAACTTTTTAAGAATTAGAAAATCATGGGCCCCTTCTTTGAGGGGAATCGTTTTTAGGGAAATGGCTGGGGACTTGGTCCTGTGTAGGGCCCACTCTTTGTTCCATAGAATCTTGCCTGCATCCTCCGGTCACCTAGATTTAGTAGCATCCTCTCTACCTGGCTGGTGAGGGTCGCCCTGCCATTGGCATTTTGTTGACAGCACCATTAATTGGCTCCCAATAGAGCCAACATTTCGAGTCAAGAAGACCCTTCATCAGAGCCAGGGTCTCCTTAACAGGTTTGTCCAGGTGCAAGGTTTGATTGACTGCACCCATGTGGCCCTGCGTGCCATTCATGAACTGCAAGGGATACTGTTCCCTCAGTATGCAGCTTGTCTGTGACCACATGATGTGCTTAATGCAAGTGCGTGCCCATTTTCCTGGGAGTTTCCATGACAACTATATCTTGGGGCGCTCTCAGATCGCAGCCATCTTCGAGGGAGAAGGGTGGCTAGAGCAATGGCTCCTAGGGACCACTCAGGACATGGCTGATGGTGCTAGTGCGGAGGCCACAAACACCTGCTGAGACTCATTGCAATGATGGTGAAGCTGTAACGTGTGTGCTGGTTGAGCAGGTGATTGGCCTGCTAAAGACATGGTTCCAGTGGCTGGACTGGTCAAGGGGTGCCCTACAATACAACCCTCAAAGTATCTCCTGCATTGTTGTAGTCTACTGTGCTTGCCACAGCTTGGCACTGCAGAGGGCAGTCCACCTGGACCTGGAGGAGTGCTATATCTCACGAGGAAGATGGCAAGGAGGGCGGTGAGAGTGACCATGCAGAAAAGGAGGCCAAAGGACCTGACTGGGCCAACATGCTAGGAATACCTCATTGTATCTCAATTCGAGGATGAGCAGGAATCAGGAGTGAAGAACTCTCGCACCACGGAGACTAACATACTACCCATTATGTGGTGTCAGCAGTATGCTCCTATGCTGCTGCCAGGCGGGATGGGCAGGGTGCTGAATCAATTGGCTGGTCTCTGTAGGAGAATGATGATGGTTTGCATTGAGGAGTGATGTTCCTTTCATCCTCAACAATATCTCTAGATTCCTGCCTGATAAGACTGCTGAATGCATCCTGCTTATCATAGGGCTCAGAAATGCAGCTGCTAAAGACCCCACCCATATCAGGGGTACTGGTGTTCACATCCATCTTACAGCTGGCCTGGGCATCCTGGTAGCATCTTGACAGCCCTTGGTCTTGTGATCACTGGAGAACTGTATTAGACATTAAATAAGATGGAGGGGGCCAGGAGGTTCACTCTTCCATGGATGGGGTTGGAAAGGGATCCTGCCACAGCAGTGCCTCTTTACTGCATTTCCAATTTGGGAGGAAATAACACTGCCATTCTCACACTCCACAGGGATGAGGTGAGTGCATGGTTCCCCAACCTTGGTGGCGTGAGCAGACAGGATGAAGGCTCTGGGTGAACAAAGTGAATTTTAATGACAAACATTCAATACACTGGTGGCCTAGCTATACATGCCAATATTCACCTGTGCTACTATTTCTTCATCTTCCTCAGCCTCACACTATGTCCTGATGTATCCCCAAGATCCATAGATAAGGTTGAGGTGGCCTGCTAACTTCCATGCCTGAGATGAACTGAAGGATCCAAGCCTACTTTCAGGCAGCACGGATGTTTGACTCTGGAGATGTGTTGCTCACAGGGGATCAGGGATCCAATGGACTGGAGTAGCCTAGGGGCCCTGAGCTGTACTCCTGCTGATCCTTTTCATTTTGGGTTCCTGTGCTCCATGGGATAGAAATGCAGCTGGAGTGAGATTGAGGAGTCCTGCCATCCTCTGGTGCTGACACTTGTGAATTCCCACCAGTGTTTGCATCATGCAGTTGAAGCCCTGCACCATGGAGTTTATACCCCCAGACATGAAGGTCATGAGCTGAGCCATGGTGTGGACATCTCCTGTCATGGAGTGCATGTCTTGCATCAAGGTTTTCACCCTTGCAGCATTAGCCTCACTACTGGAGTGATGGCAGTATCTCCTCATACACAAGGTGATGGGACTCCTCCAGTCGGCTTTGCAGTCTTCGCTTCCTGATATTCACAACTCTGCCTTTGCAGCTCCAGTAGCGTTAGGATCACCACACCCAGGAGCACATCATTCTCAAGGGGTTCAGCAGAATCGTCACTTCCAGTGTCTCTTTGAGTGCTAGTTCCCTGGGACATCCTTGCCTCTGCCTGCTGTGGATTTTCAGTTGTGAAGTGCTGACCAGTGAGTGACCCAGAAGCCTGTCTACTTAGTGATTGCACTGAGGTGCGAGTATCTGTGGTGCTGCCAGGTACAGGTGCCAGCTGTTAAATCTTCCATGTTGGAGAAGTCTCCCTCAGAGTTGCTCATGTCTGGTGGGTCCAGGGGCATGAAGATGGTTCAGCCTGATCAACTGATCAGCCTGCAAGAGAAGGGAGTGGCATCAGTGTATTACAGGGGATACGGAGGGAGCATTGATTACTTACTTTGGACTCGAGGAATAACAGCATGTCCTGAGGGCTGTCACATTTGTTGCCACCCCCACTTCACCAGCTGTGCTGGCATGCTCTTCATCCTCCCAGGCCAGCTTGAGGGCTTACTTCTTGAAATGCATGAGGGATCTGAGTTTGGGCATGACTTCAGCTGGCTGCACCTGCTGACGTTTTTTGTGGTTGAGTTTGTCTTGCAATGACAGATAGGGAGCAGGTAGGTGGGAGTCGTGAGATTGTGATGAGGTGTGGCAGGAGTGAGACTTGAGTGGGAGCTGGAGTGTGAGGAACATAGCAGCTACTATGGGAGTATGGTGATTGTGAGGGGAAGGAGGGTCCTGGTGTTGGTAACCCCCCATGATGGCTGGGTGACAGATGAAGTTTTAGGTGCTAGGGAGGTCTTGATGGGACCCTGGAGTGGTTTGCCTACCCTGCTTAAGTGAAGAAATTCATCTTCTTCTGACACTACTGTCACATCGTTTTCTAGAGTGCATTTGCACTCACCAGGGCTACCGTTGTATCCCAGGCGAGGGTGGTGACTGCTGAAAGACCTTCTGCTAGAGCAGAAATAGTGTGTGTCCTGCCTCTGTTCCACTCACTCCATCCAGCAATCTGGTTAGGACTCCCTCTGAAAAGTGAGGTGCAGACTTCTTGGCTGCCATTCCTTGTAGTCATTCTGGAACAAGTCATTTATATGGAGTGATTGCAGTGGTTAACTTGTTGCAAGGCAGGTAAATCAAAGGAAAAATGCCACAGATGCAGTGTGATTCTCGTGGGCATAAAAATTATTACTAATGAGGAATAAAATTTGCTCCGAAATCATGCTAATGCCATTGGCAGGAATCACTCCGTTTTTCATGTTGGAAGTAACACAAGCCATTCTCTGGTAGGATTTCACCCATATTATTTGCTTAGTTTCTCTCACATTTCCTTATTCTCCATTTGTTAGTTTTCATGTCTGCCTGTAGTGGGCCCACATTTGTCTTCATTAATCTTTTTCTTTCAAGTTACCTATAGAAGCTTTTACAGTCCATTTTTATGTTTCTCACTAGTTCTTTCATATTCTATTTTCTCTTTTTCTTATCAGTTTTAGTTCTCCATTGCTGAATATTGAAATTTAAATGGCGCAGCAGACTCAAGAGGCCAGATGGCCGACTCCTATTCTTGTTCTTAGTTCTTATGTAAATCGAAGTCCCCAAGATTACGGTATTACCCATGTTATGTGTATCTCTAGTTTCCTGATTTTTACTGTGCTCTACATTACTACAATTATTTGAGGGCTTATAAACAAATTTTACCAATGTTTGTTGTCCCTTAGCCAAACTGATTCTGTGTCTTGATTTCCAATCTGAGATCCTTTCTCACTAATGTGCTGATCTCGTTCTTTATAACAGTACTACCCCTTCTTTTTGCCTGTCCTCCCTAAATGTTGAGTACGATAGAAATCCAGTTTCCAGCCTTGGGTCACTCTGCACCCTGTACTCTGTAATGGCAATTAGATTATACCTGTTTATTTCCATTTGTGCCATCAGTTCATCTACCTTGTTGCAAATACACCGTGCAGTCAGATGTGTCTTTAATTCTGTCTTTTTATTATTTTCACAACCTTATCTGCTGACACACTCTTAAATTTGTACGCTCTGTCCTTCCTGCCTCTCTCAGATTATGAATTCCCTTATGCTACCTTGCTCTGTTGCCTTGTTCTTGTGGGTGGCATAGTGGTTAGCACTGATGCCTCACTGCCAGGGACCTGGGTTCAGTTCCTGGCTTGGGTCATTGTCTTTGTGGAGGCTGCACCTTCTCCCCATGTCTGCATGGCTTTCCTCAGATGCTCTGGTTTCCTCCCACAGTCTGAAAGATGTACTGGTTAGCTGCATCGGCTATGCTAAGTTCTCCCTCGGTGTACCCGAGCAGAAGCTGGAGTGTGGCGACAAGGGGATTTTCACAGTAACATCATTGCAGTGTTAATGTAAGCCTGCTTGTGACAATGAAAACATTTATTTATTATCTCTCTTTAATTTACTGCATCTTCCCTCACTTGATATCTCACCTGCACTGTTTAGTTTAGACCTATCTCTACAGCCCTAGTTATACAATTCACCATAACACAGGTCCCCACAAGGTTCAGGTGAATATTATCTGATAGAGTTCCTGCTTTCCCCTGCTCTATTATTCTCCCACACCAATATTTGTGTTATGAATTTGACTCAAATCTTATTTACCCTACTCGAACATACTTGTGCCTCAAGTAATAAGCCAAAAATCATTAGGCAGATGAGTGTTTTATTATAATTTAAAATATTTTTAAACACTTCAAACACTTTTACAAACCACAAACTTAAAACACTTAACACACTTTGAATGCACCTTTGACAATTTGATTTGTTTAAACAGGAGGTGCAAGTCCATAATAGGCCTTGGAATCTGAAATATTTAAAGCCAGAGAAAAGAGCAAACAATATTTTATAAAAAACAAATTCAGACCCATCTCTCAGTAGTAGAGCATGAATCTCCACACCCTCTCCTAGTCTGGAGCTGTATGGAAACTGTCTAGAACAATTCAAAAAAGCCTCTTTCCTACTGCAACCCCACCCAAAACTCCCACTCTTCAAACATGGGTAGAGAAAGGATGTACAAAATTTAGGATTTATAATTCTTACTACACCATTAACACAAAGTGCTTTCTGAAAAGAAGGTAGTGGTAAAAGCTGTGTTTTGTTTCAGTATCCTTTATTAAGCTCACAGTATAGCCATCTCCACTTATCATCCCTTCTACCTTGCGCATAATTTAATGGTGTTAACAGATACTTATTAATGAATGTATTCTGCTTCAGATACTCATTTGATTTACAATGATCATATTGCCCAAGCTGTCATTCTAAACCCATTTATTTCAAATGTTCCTTCTGCACATTCTGCCATTAAATAAAGATACAAAGATCCTCCATCAAATAATGCAATATCACCCCATAATTCTTTGGGTTTTGTTCTGCTTTGTTTTAGATTCATTAATTTGTTTCAAAAAGCTATGTTTTATAAATAATACTAAGCAGTGACAGGCTAGTGGTGGCACGTTACCTAATGGACATGTGGGAAGCAAAGGAGTAGGATGGTAGTCCATGGAGTCAGGCTTTTGGTGAAGCAAATTAAGAAGGAACCAAGTAGTAGTTTGCTTGTCATTGTCATACTGACTGGTATATGAAACACATAGTACTAAAAAATACAGAAACCACCTTATAACCTATAATAGTGGTAGACAAAAAACAGTTGGATTACAGCATGTTCAGGGAAGAAGTTGCATAGGAAGCAAAGAACTGCATAATCTTTCCAAGTGAGGCATTGGCCACCCATCACAAGTGCTGATGGTACAACCGATTGCAAAAGACCAACAATACAAAAGAGACAAGAGATAGAATTGCAACAAGTGGAAGCTTGAAGATCCTCTAATGAGAAAAGGAAATCGGAGAAACAGGTAAGAGAAATAGAAGAAATCTTGACAGACCATGGAAGACTGGTGGAACCTGGCGGCAGGCTTGATTAGGAAAACTGGTGAAGTGTGTGAAAGATCATCAGGGAGCAAAAGACCCGGAAAAGAAACTTGATGGTGGAATGAAAAAGTGCAGTACAATATGAGATGGAAACAGTCTCAAAGAAGACAAAGAACAGTACAAAAAGGCAAAAGGGAATACAAAAAAGTATGCAAAAAAAAAAACCCAGTTTGATCTCCTTTGCCATGGAAGAAATCTATGAAAGACTAAGTACCAAAGAGAGACAAAATCAAACTTCTGGAACAGCAGCTACTTGAGATAGATTAACAAGAGATTGGGAAATATACATCCAATTAAGGAGGTAGAGTAATATTAGTGAAAGAAAATGACGTTGAGAGATGGAGCCAATATTTTAATCAGTTTATAAATAAAGATAACCCAAAAACAAAGATTGAAGAGGTAGCTGCAGATCAGGAAATGACAAATATCAACATGTATACAAATTAGGAATGCAGATAGGCCATTTGGTTTCTTAAGCCTCTCCACCACTTACTGAATGGAAGAATCTACAAGATAATTGTGAGAATGACCATGTTTTTAGTGCAGAAATGTGGGCAACATTAAGAAGTCAGGGACAAAGAATGGATAGTAATGTGATGCAGATACTCAGATGGATGTGTGAAGCAATGAGGAAGGAGAAAATCACAAACTAGCATATCAAAAATCAGTGACCCATGGTGGCGGTGTTATGAATTTCAGGCTGTCTTTGATATGGGTTTATGAATAGCTTTAATACAGGATTAAATACTGAGGTGATTTAAATGTCCTGTATGGGTTTTCATGAATGATTGTTTTGTTTTAATAAAGTTTGTAATAGATACTTAGAACATTTCTTCATCTCAGCGTGGCTCCTCAGGTCTGCCGATGGTGGCTGAGTTGATGTGGAGTGTGTAAGTGCAAAAGGCTGATGGATGAATTGGCATTCAGTTGGGATGGGAAAAATAAGGGGCCATAAAAGTGATGGGATCATGAATTGACTTGGAGGATATGAGGAACCATTGGATAGGCGGCATGGTTGCCATGGATAGGGTACAAGGAGTGGTGGGGATACAAGGGATGAGAGCTAGAGGCCCTAATATTTAACAAAATGATGAGGACAAAGTCCCAGAGAACAATGTGGGCCTTTTAACAGCACACCATGGCAGCGCCTTGGGCTGCTTCTGATCAGTGTCTGGGGTTGGAAAGCCAAACTCTTTCTTGCATCCCTGCCCCCAAGTGTAAATCTGTCTATTCTACTGAGGTAGGCAGTTCAAGCCAGATTTTTAAACTCCTACTACCTGACTTGAGAACAAAAATCCAGATTGAAATATGTTGTGTTAATTTTAATGCAGGCTACTGGCTTGTCACATGACACGCAATGTTACTATGCTTAATTTTGCTTTAAAAGTTTTAATGTGAGCATTTTAAAACATCTGAAGATAACTTTTCAGTCATGATTTTGGAAAATAGAAACTGCTTTCTTTTAAACATATCAATCTGTGAACAAATAGGCCATTCTGCTTTATATTTTGCTTCTTAGAGTGCTAATTTTCCTAAAACACTTCTGCTGCTGACAAGGAGAAATACTTTTTTTAAAAATTGTCTTTATAGGTCCTACTCCTCGGCACTAGTGGAGTTTTTTAAATTGGTGTAAAAAAAATAGCTGACTGCATCCCTTCACTGAAACGTAAATCTGAGTAGAATTGGTTTCCATGACTTTAAGATATTTAAGGTAAAAAATAGAATAAAGCCTTTGTCAAACAACACACTTGCAACAGAAAACCTCAAGATTTTAAACAAGTGATGTTTTTTGTTGCAAATTACAGTGAAAGTTTAAAATTATGGACAAAAAAAAAGACATCCAACGTGACTAGTAAATTCATCAGCATGCTGCTGCTGGTGTCTTGCTAATGGTGGATGCCCTTCTGAGCAGGCTCTACTTCTGCTAATATCAGCTCTTGGAAAAAAAATCCATGAAAATGAGTGTAACTTGTGCACAGTCAGCCCAAATTGTCAAATTACAGGTCATTATCACTTTACAAAGCAGCTCGGCACGTCATCACCATATGTTCCTTGATGTGCACCGCAGTCTCTGGTGCCGAAGTTATGGTACTATTCTGACTTTCAATAATGGCAGTGGTCTGTGTTTGCCACTATTGGGACCACAAAATACCGGCTATAGTTTAACTTTTGCATAAAGATAAGAATCTTGATTGATAATCGTGCATTATTAATGGCGCTTGCCTTACAAGAATGATGGATTGAATGTTTGGGAGATGCCTTTTAAATATGTCACTTAAGAACATAAGCGTTGTGAGCCAGTCAAATGAACTTGTCATCTATATGTTAATTGTATTAAGGGTTTTTATTGTACTTATTTAGGTAGGCCTGCAGTTACTGATTACATGGAAGGAAAGTAATTCATGTTATTAAGACTTTTACTTTTCTTCATCCATTGTGTTGCCGACATTCCGATTACATAAAATATAACAGTTCAACAGTTGGAGGGACAGTGAAGGGGTTTAGTTTCTGTAGTATGGGGAGTCAATGTAGTTCTGTAAAGGACAAAAATGATTAATGTACAGCCTTGGTGATGGGAAAGGACGAGCCGAAGGTTGTGTGATTTGAGGCAGGAACACCAGCATAGATCACTGGAAATTCAGGCTCTGATGTTACTGTTTTTTTACTGCCCCCTGAGGTTGCTAGGGAAGAACATGACTTGGATAATCATAGCCAATCTTTCAAGACCAAAGCAATGTCCTGATGATTACCAACTACTGTTTCCCATTACGTTGGCAAATCAGTATACTCCATGTCAAACACCATTTATAAGAAGCACTGAGGGAAGCAAAGGTATTAAATATGCTCTGGTTGGGGAACATCAACATCCACTATCAAGAGTACCTGAATAGTACCACCACTGACCAAGTTGGACAAGTCCTAAAGGACACAGCTGTTGGACTTGACCCTGTCTTCACCTCTGTGTTGCAGACATTTCTGTCCAGGGTAGATACAGGTGCCTTTGTCTACACAGTTCTAATGAAGGTAAAGTCTCATCTTACGGTGAGGATAGTATTAGTGTCCTAAGTGACTTCAATTTTGCCAGGGTTCATTGATGCCGCAATTGGTTAAAAGCTGATTTGATGTGAAGATGGTCACTCTTGCCTCACCTCTTGAATTCATTGCTTTTGTCCATATTTGCACAAAGGTTGTAATGAGGTCTGGACCTGAGTGGCCTTGGTGAAACTCAAACTGAGCATTGATAAGCAGATTATTGCTGAGTAACTGCTGCTTGATAGCACTGACAACACCATCTTCTATAGCTTTGATGACAGAGTAGATGGCAGTAATTGTCCCGATCAGATTTGTTCTATATTTTGTGGACCCCTGCAGAAGGAAGCTGTAAGTTGTGGTTTCCACTTAGTACTTCTGCGTAACGATGGTTATAAATGCAACAGCCTTGTCTTTTCCACTTCATCAGGGATGGGGATATTTGTGGAGTCCCCTCCTGTTAGTTGTCCATCACCATTCACAAATGTATCAAGATTGCAGAACTTTGATCCGATGGTTGTGCTATTTAGCATACAAGTAGTCTTATGTTGTAGCTCCATCACATTGGCATCTCATTGTTGGTATGCCTGCTGCTGCTGCTTTTGGTGGCATTTCTGACAAATGTTTCCATTTGCTCAAGATAAGGTTGCATACATTCACATAGGGCACAATCAGGTGGAAAATTAGCAGATTTTTTGAGCAAAGATGATGCTTGAATTTTTGCAAAGACTTTCTTTTGCATATGAGTGTATCCCCAATACCAAAGTGCTGACAAAGAAACGGTAAGGAGATCAGTAACGGTTTTCACAGTATTGGTGGATTGACAATCAGACCCAAAAATAAGTAGAACCGTTTTTTTAGGATTTCACAGTCTGCTTTATTAGACTATCTTTTTGACATAAATTTCCTTATTTTTCATTTGGTATTAATTTAAAAGCTTTCTATTTTTCCTGATCTAAGTGATTACTCAGCAAATTTTTTTTAGTTTAAGTTCTCAGTTCGGTCAGGTTTACTTGCTAAAAATCATAATCTATCCCTGTGCTCATTGGTTCCAATTACTGGATGGTATCAACTTTAATTGTATTGTAGCTACTCTGTCCCATGGATTCCACTACTTTCTTAGAGGCAACCAGGTAAAACATGTAATAAAAACAGAAGTTACTTCAAAAACAGAGCATTTGTAAAGAGAACAAATAAATTTCATGGGTTGAGTGTAAATCTATCACAATCATATTTCATATTTCCAGCATCTGATTTTTTCAGCTTTGCATTTTTTAAATCTGTAAATGGCGGGTGCATTTTGTTTTATAAATAAGTGTTTGTATGAAATGTGTCAAAGTAGTTACCTAATATAAAGGTAAAAGAGATCTGCATTTTACACTTCATGACACTAAGCAGCAAGTAAAATAAATACTGGATAGTACTGCCGATTCAGAGCATGTCATTCTAAAACTGTTCAGTGTTTTGTTTGAGAACTTATTCAGTTTTGATTACCAAGGTGCAAGGCAGACATTCAAGCCCCAAAACTACTGTAGAAAAGAAGCAGGGGACTGAAGGCTCAGGAGAAGACAAACTTGTCTTTGAAAGCAGGCAAGAAAGAAGGGACCTCAAAAATAATTAAAGATATGGGAAAGGTACAACTGAGACACAACAAACTGTGAAAATAGGACAAGCAGCAAGGGTTCAAACTAGTGAATAGCAAATGTAACACTATTAAAACAGTCTCTACCAAAATAATAAACAATAGTCTATTTGACTATCATAAACTATCCTTTCTCATCCTTCTCAACTTAACTGCAGCCTTTAACACTCTTTCAACGCTTCCCTCTGGCATCCAGCTGTGTGGTACTGATTTTAAGACCTGGCCATACAGTACCTGAAATAGTCACTCTTCTTGTTCCTTCCTATTTCTCATCTCCAGGCTCCGCCTCATGATATAATCTGAAAATAATACCACACATACCTTGATGGCACCCAAATCTACTTCATCAGAACCCCTCTTGATCCCTCCTTGCCTCTGTCGGGTGGCTTACTTGTAATCCAGTTTTAAAAGGACAGAAATTTCCTTCAGTTAAGTATTGGGAAGATCAAGGCTCTTCTCTTCATGCCTCACCCAAAATTCCATTCCTTAGCCTTACTCTTCCTGTCTAAAGATGAACCAGATATTTGCAACCTTGACATCATCATGACTGCCTTTCTGCTGAAAGCCTCATCAAGTCTTTGTAAATTCCAGATTTGTCTATTCTATGATTTTCAACCTTGTAATTTAAGTTTGAGCTCATCCATTACTTTAACTTCCCAAAGCTCACTCATTACTCCTGTGCTCAAGGCTCACAGTACATCAATGGTTTTAAAATCTCATCCTTGTTTTCAAATTCCACGTAGGAAGACAATCCTTAAATCCTATGTTGTTGACAAATCTTTTAATCCCCTGTCCTTCCGGGCTTTGAATTGTGCTAACTGTTGTTTGATAACACACCTCTTCGATGTTTTGCATTATTGAAGGTGTGATAGAAGTGCAGCTTGTTGCTTTGTTGCTCCTTTCTTATTGAAAAACTTAAAAATAATCATCTCTTCCAATCTTTAAAAATACCCTTGCAATTTCCAGAGTTGCATAGCTTTCCTTACCCATGGTATGTGTTGATATAAGAGCAAGAATGGTACTTAAATACTTTCAAATTGAAGAGTATGTGGTCTTTCATCATTTGTGATATTAAATGCGAATAGGGAAATCATTTCATTAGAAGTTTCATTTAGATTAAATACACCTGTTTTGCATAGCAATTTGGAAACAGTGCATTAATTTCAAACTAATATTGAAATGAATGGGCAGTTTTGACACTCCAGAATAGAAGCTACTTAACATTTTTAAAATGGTTGCACAGAATGTATAATATTTGCAATAGTGTTTTAGATTTTAAATTAGATGTCAGAGAAACAAGTTGAGTTCATAGTGTTAATACTGTACCATATTCATTCTCAAGTTTTCATTTATTTGTACAGTGTCCAGGACAACAGAAGTCTACAACAAAATGTTACAATATACCCTCTTCTACAAAAAGAAAAAGTGATGGCTACTGAGAACAATTGCAATCCAAGAATATTCAATAACCATTCCTTTACACATCTTGTAATGATTTTTAAAAAAAGTTGTAAGAGACCATATTTAAACTGTCTTCCACTGGACTACAGGCCAATCAATCATCGGGTTTGTGTCTTAATCCTAACTTCAGTTTTTAATCAAGTGACGCACTAAGGACTAGAATCAAATGTTCATTCGGTTGATGTTGGGAGGTCATGTTTCAAAAGCTCATGCTGAAAAGAAAAAATGGGATAAGCCAGAAAATGTGACATTTAATATGTTGATCTAAAAAAATTGGCACTTTAACATGTAACAAGTTTCAGTTTAGTTACAGAATTAACCCATCACAAGGGTCCCTATTATTGGATAAAGTTGTTTTGCTTGCTGATCAAAAGCTGAAGACATGGGTTTAATACGTGAAAAGTTACAAATGCTTTTCTTCTCCAATCTCCACAAAATGTCTATACAAAATGGAGCAAGAGTTTCACTCCTATAAAATTATTCAGCTTGAGTGAAATTTCACACTTTTCATTTTATAAAATGTAACTTTTATACTGTTATGTATTTTCAAAGAAATATTACAATATTTATAACTGCAAAAAGATTTTTCATTTTCTTTAGGCCATAGTTCCTACATTGAGCATTTTAATGGATTGTAATATCAATATTATTTTTCAAGCATATTAAATGGCAATTTTATTTAAAAAATGCAATCAGTAATAAACAATATAGCTTCCTTATACACTGCAACCATAAAATTTATTTTAAAGACAACACATATCAGAGTTTAATAAAATGGCTGAACATTTGTTTTTGGAATTAACTGTTCAATGAATGTGTTTCTCTCAGCGAATATACTATTTTCATTTCTGGCTTCTTTGAGAGAAAAAAGCAGTTTGCTACATTTGTCATTACAATAATTTAAATGGACTGAAGATGAAGTTAAAAAAATCAAAAACATTGCAGTGGAATAAGCAGTGTCTGTAAAGTGCATGGAAGCTTATTTCCTGTGGTAGGTCTGTTTTTCGACTACTTGCATGATTCAAAGTCAATGGCAAGTCATGAATATTTACTTCTCTAAATTCTAGTGTTAAGTATTTAATGTGTTACAGAATTATGGAATAGACTAATCATTGTCTTTTTAAAGTCGCATTTTGATATTTATCAAATCTATTTGAAAAATCAATCTAATAAACAATATTTTATTGTTTCTTAGTATAATGTTAAAATGTAGTTTGTATAATATTTTTTCATAATGCTTTTGAACTGCACAACAAAACATGTATTGTATAACATCCTTAACATAGTAAACTGCGCAGGGTGTTTCACAGGAGTATTATCAAACAAAATTTGACACTCGCAAGGAAATAGTGTAATCAAAAGCCTGGTCAAAGAACACATTATAAGGTAGAGAGGTAATTTAAGGGAGAGAATTCCAGAATGCTTAGGACCTTAGCTAGTGAAGCATTGTTGACAATGGTGGAGATGCTAGACTTGGAACACAAATGTCTTGATTAGAGGACTGGGAGATTACAGAGAGTGGCCATGGAGAGATTTAAAAACAAGGATGGAAATGTTAATATCAATGTGGGTCAGTCAGAAAAGGGGTGATGGGTGAATGAGCCTTAGTACAAAGTATGGCAGGAGCAGCAGAGTTTAGGGTGACAAGTTTTCATAGCAGGCTGGTCAAAAATGCTTTGGATTAGTCACATCTAGAGGTAATAGAGGCATAGTGACAATTTCAGGAGAGGAGCGGAGCGGAGTCAAAGTAGTCATCTGGCAATTATGGAGGGAGAAATGTGCAGAGATGTGGCCAGGAAATCATAGAGTCAGTCTGGTTCAACCTTAAAATTGTTGTTGGTGAAGGAATCAAGTCAAAGGAAAGGTACAGAGTTTGTACAGATGATGGCGAATGGCTTCAGACTTCCTAATATTTACTTGTGGCAAATTTCTGCTGGCTAAATAGTCTGAAAATTGAGGGACACTGGAGAAATTGAAATGTAGCAATGAGGGAGAGCTTTAGATTTCAGAATTTCTAAAAGATCATTCGCCTGAAATGTTAGCTTTGCTTTTCCTTCCACAGATGCAGCCTGGAATAAGCCAGAAAATGCGGCATTTAATATATGTTCTAAAAAAATTGGCACTTTAATAACATGCAACAAGTGTCAGTTTAGTTACAGAATTAACCTGACATAACCCTATGTGCTAGAGGACTGGAGAGTGGTGAATATTGTTCCTCTTCAAGAAAGAAAATAGAAATGACCCTAGTAATTATAAGCCGGTTAGTCTTACTTTGGTGGTTGGTAAGTTAATGGAAAGGGTCCTGAGGGATAGGATTTATGACCATTTGGAAAGATGCAGCTTAATCCAGGATAGTCAGCACATTTTCATGAGGGGTAAGTCTTGCCTCACAAATTTAATTGAATTCTTTGAGGAGGTAACTAAGTGTGTAGACGAAGGTAGAGCAGTTGATGTCGTATACATGGATTTTAGTAAAGCGTTTGATAAGATTCCCCATAATAGGCTCATGAAGAAGATAAGGAGGTGTGGGATAGAAGGAAATTTGGTTGATTGAATAAGTCACTGGCTGTCTCTTAGAAAGAAGTCTGACAACACCAGGTTTAAGTCCAACCGATTTATTTGATAGTAAACTTGCACGCATCTTATTGTGTTTACCCCAGTCCAACACCAGCATCTCCACATCATGTTTCATAGAAGACAGAGGGTGGTGGTGGGGGGAAAATTTTCAGACTGGAGGCCAGTTACCAGCGGTGTACTATACGGATCAGTGCTCGATCCTCTGCTACTTGTGATTTTTATCAATGACTTGGAAGAGGGTGGATTAGTAAATTTGCTGATGACACCAAGATTGGTGGAATGGTGGATGAGATGGAAGGCTCTTGTAGGCTGCAAAGAGATATTGATAGGATACAGAGCTGGGCCAAAAAGTGGCAGACGGAGTTTAACCCTGATAAGTGCAAGGTGATTCATTTTGGTAGGACAAACTTGAATGCGGATTACAGGGTCAACAGCAGGGTTCTGAGGAATATGGAAGAACAGAGATCTTGGGGTTCATATCCACAGATCTCTAAAAGTTGCCACTTAAGTGAATAGAGCCGTGAAGAAAGCTTAGTGTTTTAGCGTTTATTAACAGGGGGTTTTGAGTTTAAGAATCGTGGGGTTATGCTGCAACTATACAGGACCTTGGTGAGACCACATTTGGAATATTGTATGCAGTTCTGCTCACCTCACTAAGAAGGATGTGGAAGTATTGGAGAGAGCGCAGAGGAGATTTACCAGGATGCTGCCTTGCTTGGAGGGGTAGGTATTATGAGGAAAAGTTGAGGGAGCTAGGGCTTTTCTCTTTAGAGCAGAGGATGATGAGAAGCGACTTAGAGGTTTATAAGATGATAAGGGAGATTAGATAGAGTGGATGTTCAGAGACTAGTTCCTCGGGTGGATGTAGCTGTTACTAGGGGGCATAACTATAAGGATTGTGGTGGGAGATATAGGAGGGATGTCTGAGGTAGATTCTTTACTCAGAGTGGTTGCCGTGTGGAATGCACTGCCTGCTGTGATAGTGGAGTCGGACACACTCAAGCATTTATTGGATAGGCACATGGAACACATCAGAATGATAGGGAGTGGGATAGCTTGATCTTGGGTTTGGACGTAGCTCGGCACGACATTGACGGCCAAAGTGCCTGTACTGTGCTATACTGTTCTATGTTAAAATGGAGCAAGAGTTTTTTTTAATCAGTCCTATAAAATTATTCAGCTCGAGTGAAATTTCACTTTTCGTTTTATAAAATGTAACTTTTTATTGTTAGGTATTTTCAAAGAAATATTACAATATTTATAACTGTGCAAAAAGAGATTTTGCGTTTTCTTTAGGCTATAGTTCCTACATTGAGCGTTTTAATTGGCTTATTCCAGGCTGTGTTTGTGAAAAGAGCTACCTCCCTTAGTATTTCCAATATTTTCTCTCTTTAATAACACAATTTGTTGATCTGAAGAAAATGGCCACTTTGCATCTCAAATTTGGTACTTTAATTATGTACGCAGAAGTCAAGGCTGTAATTTTCAAAACCATGTTGCACCTGGTAAGATCCAGATAAGGATTAAACATTTTTAAAAATCTCAAGATAGACTCTCACCATTGTCAGGGCTAATGACAGTTATCCTGCAAATCCCTCCCAACTTACCTGGTAAATAAAGCAAATGGAAAGCACCAAGACCTGCACTAATCGAAAAAGAACAGTGAACTTTGAGGAAGTTAATTATAAAATCATAAATAAACCAAAGCATGACAACCATTGAAGGTAAGCTTGGTGCAATACAAATCATTAAAAACTACATCACAAGTTGTAAAAGAAATGTCGGGGAAGATTGATATTTTATAATTTACACTCAATAAGAATTTCCAATAATCTTGACATGGAAAAATCAGTCCACTGTTATAGCAATCTAATTGTCAACAGGGTTCAAATTGCAGAGACCAAAGCTCGAAGTCACAGAGGTTTAAGTACACTTAAAAAGAACAAGTTCAGCCATAACCATCTATAAACTGAACTACATATTTAATATATATATATAAAACAAAAGTAATGGGTGGACAGCCAGAGGACACATATTTAAGATAAATAAAGAACTAGAGGTAGCAATTTGTGATCAGCAGTTTTGGTAGCAATTGTCAAATTAGGGCAGTGTCACAGTTTTTGAATATTTTTAAAATACAAAGATAAATGTAGTTAAGTTTACAAAACTGAAGTCTTAAGTGTTTTCTTCCCTGTTGTATATGGTCTTAAATCTTCAGCTTTTTATTTGGATAATGTGTAATTATCAGTTATATATTTCAAAATAATATTGAATGTGTGATCATTTCTGCTTCAAAAATAGGATAAAAGTGAAATTTTGCTTCTGTTCAACTGTTCTCAAGTTCCTGTATACAGATAGATGAATTATTTTATCTTGTTTCTTCCTGTGGGTAGCAAGTTGGTTCAATAGTGATGCAATGATAAGTAGGAAAAAATCTGACAGAACTTCATTCTCAGAATTAAACTCTGTCCAATTATCAGACTTCATTTCCCATTTGCATTTCATAATAATTGGTCTCAAAGATTTTGCTGAATATAACAAGTCAAATTTTGACTTGATAGTTAATAAATATTAGTTGTATTGAAATCTGATTAGCAAGCTCTGTTTTACTTAATATGCACCAATCAAAATAAGACTGATAATGCATTTTGAGACTGTTTAAATTTAATGTGCAGATACTTGCAACTAGCAAAAAAATTCTCTGTACACACCTTTGCAAGGGCAAATTGTCAAATAAGGCAGCTTCTGGATTGCAGTGAACAAAATTTAAGAATCACTGCTATTAACATTTGAGATAGGTAGTCTTCTGTAAAATGCTGTACTCTCAATAAACAAAACAATGAGCAATAAAGTGTAGATAAGGGCTAGGTGTGCAGCGCTTCTATAATATTCTCTGTTTAGAAAATTGCTGTCAGGAAAGTATATTCAAAACACAGACTAGAGAATAATGCAACAATGGCCCACCCTACGAGCTAGCTAAACCATCATTGGTGGTCTATGATGACATTACACAGGATCACAGAATGGTTACAGGAGGTGGTCATTCAGCCCACCATGTCTGCGTCAGCTCTCTGAAGGAGCAATTCAGTTAGTGCCACTCCACTAACTTATCCTTGCAGGCATGCTCATTCTTTTTCATATAATCAGTTCCTTCTCAAATGCCTGGGCTCCATCACATTCTCAAGCAGTGCATCCCAGAAACAAACTACTCACTTTGTCAAAGATTCTCCTTGTGTCATCATTGATTCTTTTGCCAATTAATTTTAAGTTTGTGCCTTTTGATTCTCAATCCTTCCAATGAGAACCGTTCCTCCCTATCTACTCTGTCAAGACTCATGAATTTGAATACTCTTATCAAATCTTCATGCTGAAGGTCTCACATCTGTGCAAATAATGATCAATTTCTCTACCTGCACAGCAGTTTGAGTGTGTTAAATCAACAACAGATGTACTCAGCAAAGCTCAATGTTATTCAGGTGACTGGGCACGCCAAGTGTACATCTAGGTCATTTTCCACAAGAAATATTTAGACATGAATCTTGCACAGCTTCTAATATTCACTGAACAGACCATTAGTTTGTTAAAAATCTTTAAATCTCGTTAGCTATTCTTTGAATGTCTTGTGTCATGGGAAGAAATATATGAAGGCAGAAAGGAGGAAAGCTATACAGGAATAAGAAATAAATTAATACTAGGATTACCTAAACCAAGATAAAAGAACAGTGATTCAAACTCCATACTAATCTGTGGAAATCTGTAAGCTCAAATTCTGTATTCATAGCTTGATTGAGCTGCCACAATAATCTGTAGGCCTTATTTTGTGGACATCACTCAAGCACCAGACTGTTTACAGCTGTTACGATCAAGAATTACCATATAACAAAAGTTGTTTATCTGAAGATAGAAGAATTTAAGGGAAAAGGCACGGATGTGGAACAACTGAGTTCCTCTTGCAAAGCGCCGTCAAACATGACAGGCTGAATGTGATTGTAACCATTCTGTGATTCCAAGGATTGTGGTGTATGAGAAATCTAAATTAAATTTTGAATTCGGTTCTGCTGCTGGATGTGAAGGTCTTCCTGTTGTTTCTATGTACGGAAGTGAGGGGCTGCCTCAAAACTTTGAGGCTGGGGGGAGAAGAACTGACCTAAAACAAAGCTATAAAAAGTGAGTTTCCTTGACTGTAAATTTTCTTCCCTATAGGATTCAAGTAGTACCTATTTTTAGGGAAACTCTGAAGAACTTGCAAGGAATGAGAATGAACAACAGTAAGTAATTTGATACACACACACAATGATTTTAATTAGCAAATTCTGATTTTTTTTCCTCCTATGAAAACAATTACAATTTTGTTAAATATTGTATTGTCTTTCACCTCCCCCCACCCCCCGCCCCCCGCCAGTCCTTCGGCAGACGAAGCTAACTTTGCACAGCTCAACAGCCACAAGAGAATATCTGATGCAAGAGACACAAAGGTAGCATACTAACATTTCCTCACTAACTACAAATTCAACAACAATATGCAAGAAATAAAAAGAGAATCAGTTGGAGATCTACAGGATGAAATCAATGTAGCTTACCAGCCACACTGGTCTGTGGGCTGAGATATTACTAATTTAAGGCACACAGCACAAGTGCTGTGCTGGATGCTAATGAGGGCTGCTGTAAAAATTGCCAACATCTTACTTAAATAGATATGAATGTACAAAATAACTAATTAAAAGACATATATAGCAGTAATTTCAAATGAGTAGCTTTAAATTAATTTTGATATTTAAAAGGGATAGATTCAGAATTTGAAACAAACTGCAACAAAAAATTTAAACTTTAATGCTAATGTTCAGCAGCAAAGTACAAGATACTGTTTTCATATTTTTATTCCGCATGTCGAGTTTTCAAAGCCTGGCTATTGGAAAAAGCCATACTCTTTTTATGAAAGGGTTACTGCAGACCTTTATTGACAGCTAATTGCATATGTTCAAGCTTAAGTATGCGCCTCAAACTAAATGCATTTAACACCTCTATTTTTATCAAACTAGTCAATTAATACAATAATTTGTTGATTTTCACGGGTGCAAAGTTAGGACATTATAAATGGAACTGTGAAAACCAATGGTAGAAATCAGTGAGGTCATGATTTTCATACTCAACAGAAAAACAATGGCATGGCCTCAAAAACGTCTGGTCAGTTCTCATCACCGGAGACTTTAAAGTACATGTTAAATGGTCTACCAAGTGAAAAAAAACTGTCAAGTAGTATGCAGAGTATCATTTATTCAAGTTTTATCTGTCTTTTACATTCTTCCAAGAAATCAGCATTAATCTGTACAGCAAATTTATAATGTAGCATAACTCAACCCACAGTAATTCTGGGCTAGACTGCATGACAACTATAAAGTGTTTGGCACATCCTAAATTCTTTTACACTGATGAGGGTTATTATGACCTTGCAATTCTAACCCACAAGAAGTTGCCCCAACCAATTCCTCAATGCAACTGTTCCTAATCGGCATCTAATAAGGCCAGGTGTTAGTTTTTGGACCTTGGAGACGCATCAGCCACTGAAATACAAAGCTCAGAAACAAAAAAAATGCAATGCTCATGAGAACTCTACAGCTGAGATAACCTTAATTTTTCATGCAAAGATTATCTCTTGTACCAAACAGTTAATGCAAAGGATTAATTACAGTCAAATTTTTTTTTTACAACTGAAAATAAATGAACAGAAAAACTATATTCAAGATTTTATGTATATTTTCTGAATTAGAAGCCACTTTCATTAGAGGATTAAAATTCGACTAGTGTAAATGATTATTGCTCCGTGACAAACAGTATTTATACATATAGTACACAGTTGGTTTAATTTGAAACAATATTAAAATATGCTCAATAGAGAAGAAATATCTTCTTTGTCTACAAAATACTTCTTCTGGGAGTTCTTGCACATCCCATTTAAGTCATTCTCTACTTGCATTAAACTATTAAGTGCAACTCTTTCTTAATATAAATCTATGATTGCAACATCCACCTCCTGAATCACAAATTCAGGCCAGAAAGTAATGACTTAATTTCACTGAGTGCATTCCAGCTGCCTTTCAACCAGTTTCAATTTATAAATGAAAAACACAAAACAAAAATCAGTGCAAAATACACAATGAGATATTAATCTGCAGGACTATTTAATGTTTCAGTAATTTTCTTCATTATACATATGATCAAAATACACCAACAAAATTGAAAAGTTATGATTGATAAAATGGTTTTTGGTTTTTTTTACTGCTAATGCTGAAGAAATAAATTAGGATTCATGGAGTTAGCAGCCTTCTGATTTTACTTGAATAGATAAGCCCATGTCAAGAACTTACACTCAACATTGTTCCTCCAGTGTTAGCTCTACACAATACACAGCAGAATCCTGAACAAAAACACCACTATAATAAAACTGCTAAAGCTCTGTGGCTGAAGACCAGCTCCTGGCTCCAATGTCATTACTTCTTATCCTGTGACGAGGTTTGCTAGCAGTAGTGCGATGGCTATACTACAGTCCCACTCGGCGAATTGGCTTGGTTTTGGGACGACAATAAGCCCTGCAAATACAGCATTTCAAATTGTTATACCTTCTGTTATTTGGACTAAGTATTAGTTAATTTATCATTTATGACCCAAAAAATGTTTCAGGTTTTTCTGTTGATCCGTCATAAAGTATAGGTAAATTGGGAACCTTTTCAAAAGCAAGGAAATGTTGATAAATGCTTTTAGTAAATTACTTTGAATTCAAAATGAGATGAAATCTAAACTCATTCAATAGGTACAGCGCCAACAGAAAGGGCCAAAATATTAATATAGAAATTACTGAACCTCTGTTTTACAGATGACTCCAAATGAAATCAGATGGCTCAAGTATTTAGCACATAAAAGTAGATAATTGGAAAACATTTTATTTCAGGATGACAAACTATTATGACAAACGCAAAGCAGTTTGGAAAAGAAATACATTGTATGACTAAGCCAGGCAAAAAAGGCAAGCTCAAATTTTATATTTTCCAATTAGTTTACAAATACAAAAACGGATGTTTAAGTGGTATATTTCCAAAATGAATTAAAGGTGTTTGGCAATATTTACACCCTCTATACAGCCAAGTTACAAAGATTGTTCATTTCACTTAATGACTTCTAATACTGAAGCATCAAAAGGGCACAAAAATCGACACCATTATTTTGTGTGTGGTGTAAAAGAGATACGCACGTCCAAGAGAGATGTGTATAGTGCGTGGAAGAGAGAAAGATGGGGCGTGAGTGAGAAGGGGCGAAAGCGAGAAGGGATGAGACTGGGTTGCTGGGCACTGACATGCGAGATAGAGGGCACTCGAGATTGAGAGGGTGAGTGATAGTGGGTACTAGTGTGCGTGTATGTTAGTGAGCATCTGTGCAAGAGAGGAGCATGCATGAGAGACAGAGAGAGAGAGAAGGGAAGGTGCAAGAGAGAGGGGAAAATTCATGAAAGAGGTGGTTCCTGGGCACTGGCATGTGCAGATGTGCAAGTTAGAGGACACTGACATGAGAGTGAGTTAGAGGGCACGTGCACAGGAGAGAGTGGGGGGGTGTAAGAGAGATAGTTGGCACTGGTGCAGGTGCAGCAGAGTGTGTGATTTAGTGGGGACGAGAGAGAAAAATAGAGGGCACTCTGTGCAAGAAAGCTCACGTGGGCTAGAGAGCACTAAGGCAAGTGTGAGCACGGCCTCAAGGGCACTGTTGCACAAGAGGATGAGTTAGAGGACACTGGCGCAAGACAGAGTGAGCTAGAAGGTGCACGTGTGTGTGAGAGCACGAGCATGAGCTAAAGGGCGCTTGCACGAGAGCGAGCGAACTAGAGGTTATTTGAGTTCACATGCAAGCAAAAGGGTGCTTGTTTATGCATGAGTGTGTGTGCAAGCTAAGGGTGTTCGCATGCGTGAGACAGACAGCGAGCGAGCTAGAATGCACATGCATGGCTGCACATGCTACAGGGCATGAGCTATAAGGTGCTGGCGTGAGAAAGGGCTAGAGGGTATGTGCAAGAGAGAGCAAATTAATGGACCTACACAAGAGAAGGAGCTCGAGGGTGCTTTGTGTGCATGTGAGCGAACGAGCAAAAGTGCATTCACACAAAAGAGTGAACAAGCAATGAGCTACAGCATGAAAAGAGTGATCAAGTGAGCTTGAGGTGACTTACCCCTAAGAGACCGAG
This sequence comes from Carcharhinus amblyrhynchos, assembly GCF_965287045.1. NCBI lineage: Eukaryota > Metazoa > Chordata > Chondrichthyes > Carcharhiniformes > Carcharhinidae > Carcharhinus > Carcharhinus amblyrhynchos. Next base: position 28,279,844 of record NC_137337.1, read on the forward strand.
GGCATGAGCACACACCTGAGGGAGAGTAAGCTGGAGCGAGCATATGTTTGAGAGAGATAGCAAGCTGCACAAAAGTGAGTGCACTACAGGACATGATCTAACAAGCTTGAGGGCACTTGAATGAACGCAAGAGAGAATTAGGGAGTGTTTGAGTGATGCATGCATGCTATGAGAGAGAACAAATGAGCTAGAGGGGCCTGTGCATCAGAGAGAGAGAGAGAGACAGCAAGCAAGCCAGAGGAGACATGAGAAAACAAGCATGCTAGTGGGCACTTGCTTGTGCATGACAGACAGCAAGCAGGAGGGTGCTCACTCACTATAGTGAGTGCAAGTCAGAGGGTGCTCGCTTGCATGTGACAGTGCAAGCCAGAAGCTGCACAAAATCACAGTTGCACGTGCAAGAGATAGGGCTCAATCAAGACAACACGCAATTGTCAGGAGTATGCTCAGGAAGGGAGAGTGCGAGCACGTGGGCACTCGCATGCTACAAAGCACTCTTGTCCAGGAAAATGTGAAAGCCAGAGGGCACCAATGAGACTGACAGAGAGACAGAGTGTGAGTGAGTGAGTGAGCCAAAGAGCGTGCCCTCACTTATATGCAAAGCAGAGGATGATGGCGCAAGAGAGAGAGAACAAGCCAGCCAGAGGGAGAGAGATAATAAGCCATCCAGAGGCTGCTCACGCACAAAGGAGAGCCAGAGGGCACTTGTGCGCAATAGAGTGTCAGAGTGCACTTACATGCACATGAGAGCGCGCAAACCAGAGGGTGCTCACAAGAGGGACAGGGAGCAAGCTTGGGGCACTCACATGCATATGACAGCATGCCAGCCAGAGGGTGCTTGCATGAGAGAAAGGGAGGGGTGGATGGAGGGGGACATGTGAGTGAAACAAAGGGGGAGTAGGGTACGCGCGAAGGCGAAACAAGGGATGGCGTACGTGAGATAAAAATAAGGTGAAAGACAGTGTATGTGTATACCTGCATGTGTGAGGGATACATGCAAGTATCCCTGAGAAACAAGGGTGCATGTACATATGAAATACAGGTGTGTGCATGAGGACATCAGGCCTGAATGTGCACAGTATGAGAAAGAGGTGTATGTGTGCACACACATTGAGACAGCATGTGTGTGGGTGCATACATAAGATGCATGAGAGGGTGTTGTGCACGTGTGAGGGGAAAAGTGTGAAGGTAAGTGAGAGAGGGTTTGTGTGCCTAAGTGTGTCATTGTGAGCATGATGGTGCCTGTGTGTGCACGCGAGAGGGAGTGTGCTCGCATATCTATATGCATGAGTGAGCATGAGGGGCTGTGAAGAGTGTGTGTCTCTGTATTTCAGTGTGAGTGGATGTAAGTATGTCTGCACATGTGCACATTCCTGTGAGACAAAGGGTGTCAGTGTGTATGTGGGTGAGATTCTATGTGCACGTATGTTGGGTCTGTGCGCACAGTGTTGTTGGGGTTGTGTGCTGTGCACATGTTGGGATCCCATGTGTTTGGCATGTGCGAAGGCATGTGCAGGGTGCATGTGTTGTGTGCTGGGTCTCAGCACACATGCTGGTAATGTGCATGCATGCAAGAGGTTGCAAGCAAGGTCACGAGTGAGGGGGCCAAGGGTGGTTGAGAGGTCAGGTCAGTGTGTGGTGTGCAACAGATAGCGACCAGGGTTTTCCGACCTTGTTTTCAGGAATGGCAGAGGGGACTGAGAATCAAGCAGGAGTTCCAAAACAGCTTTTATGTCAGCAGGATTTCCCCACTAGATTGTCACTGCCCTCCCATCAATGATGTAAAGGTAGTCCCAACTTTAAAGTCAGATCCCCATTTACATCAATGTGAATTGCACTGTGTGGATTTTACACCTGATAGTTCTCCATGTTAAATTACCTAATGAATCACGACTGGTTCCCCATGACTGCAGCTGCTGAACAGGACTCACCAGAGGTGCACATGCTAGACAGTGAAAGTGTGCATGCATGCTGTGTAGGCAGGAGGTGCGAGGGCAGGACAGGGAATGAGCAGGGTGGGGGGGGGGGGGTGGCCACTTGAGAACAGTGTGCATGTATCCTGTGTGTTTGAGACAGAGGCTGGGATTTTCAGGCCCCATGTGGACTTGCTGTGGAAGATTTGGTGGCAGAGGTCCATTGACTTTCAGTGGGTCTGGACAATCCTGATTGCGGACCAGAGTGCATGAGCTAGTGCGTGAGACAGAGTTGGTAGCAGGCAGGCTTACAGTGTATTGGTAGTGCACAGTAGAAAATATGAGTGACATTTCACCAAAATTTATACTGTATCCCCAGACAATTAACACGGAGACTCATCCATAGAAGTTATCTTTCATTATCTATTCATCTAATATATGCACATTATACATATATACTACACACACCAGACTAAATTAAATCTAAACAATTTAATTAGCCACACACATTCCCAAATGACCATGAAGGATTGTGGAGGGCTTTCCAGAGGGGAAGGGTTAATGGACAGAAACAAAATCAGCCAAGTATAGAAGCAGACAATTATGGGACCAATCGTCTTATAGACACAAATATATTTACACACTACCGCAAGGATCTTAGCTCTTTCTTTGTGGAATCTAATGAGTTTCCCAAATTACCTAGACATGAGCATAAAATTACATAATTACAACATAAAATTTCCACATATACTCATCTACCGCATTTACTAACTAATCTGAGTATTTAGTCATATTTAGTCACAAAAGTAATGATTTTGCTTTCAAAGTTAATTTTCATTATAGTTTTCAGATTTAGTTTGAATTTACAATATTACACCAATATGAAATAAATAAATTTACATTAAATGTTAATGGAATTAGAAACTCATCACCTGATGCCAATAGGTGGGAGGATCTACTATTGGGTTTTCTCCAGGATTTCCTCAAGGTGTTGCTTAGCTAAATAAAGACTAAACACATCACGTGGTTAAAAATTCTTGGACTAAACCTTCCTACAGCAATGCAAGACTAACATATTACTTCCAAAAGCCAACCACAAAATTAAATGAATATTTCTGTAAAGCAACTTGAAAACAAAGTTTTCCAGGTATACCAATATGTATTGGTTAAATTAATCATTTTGAACTTGTGTTTGCGTGATTACTTTTTCAAAACATTAAATACTAAATTTATAACTCAAAATTGCAGTTATAATTTACGTTTTAGGTTCTAATCTGAGCCTCAATTAGCATTCATATTAAAATTTTCATTTACAAACAACTCTCGGTCAGTTATCAAATCTATCAGCACCAGGTCCATGTGCCATCCTGACTCAAGTCAGGCTGTTCCATTTTATGCCAAAAGAAAGAGCTGCTGCAACTGCTTCCATTCTTCAACAGTGCACAAAGTCTGCACAAGAAACAATGGCGAATCTTTACACGCACCTTCTCTTGTCTACGAAACTGTCTCCCGTGCAACCCAAGTTACCTCAAATGCTGTTCCCTGTACTTGACGTTGAAGAGGTGAACCATGGGTATCAGAATATTCATTAAGCCATAGAGAAACTTGTGAATTGCCCATGTCCTGTTTAAATTCTCCTAATCTGATCATTCCAACAAACACTTGCAGAAAACCTGTCCTTAAAGCACACTGGAGAGAAGGGCCAAAATCAAGTGCAAATCATTCACAGCAGCTTCCAACAATTGGATCAATGGCAGTGGATATCAATGTTAGCCTACTCACCAGCTTTTCTGCATGTTGAAGGATCAGCAGAGCATTTTATCTTTAGAAACTGCACACATACGCACAAAGCTTCAAAATGACTAAGCTTAAACATTTTAACAAATTGTTAATGTTTCACAGCAGTTTTAAATTAAAGATCAAATCATAATCATGAAAGCGTAGTGCAACAAAGCAATTAAGAGGAAAAAAACTGGGAAATTCCAATTAGTTACTCACCATTCATACTGTATTAACCACATTTTTTGTTCTATGCAATATCGGCGCACATTTCATCAAATTGTTGACTCGAACAGCTTTTGTTGTTTTGTTATATCTTGGAAAAAAGTATTTTGGAAGTGGCTCAAGATTTTTTTAAATGTCAAAAATTCAGCAAACCAACACTGCATGTAGTTCAGTGTTGAAAGTTGCGTCTCTCCATAATAAAGCAGTATGTATTGAGAGTAAAATGACAGATAGCTGCAGAATAACATTTTGAAAATTTACATTTTAAAAAATATTCATCAGATTTAGCTCTCCATTTCACATGCCTCAGATTGTGACTATCCAGTTCCATTTGTCAGTGTGAACTAAGTTATTTCTTTTCTGGACCACTAAGTAGAGCATTACCCTAGGGAGAAAACCAAATACCGGATCACTTTATTGAGACATGATCTTTTTTCTAACTAACAGCACCGGTGCCAAGAAATGAAAATACATGAGGCCCATACAGCTACGTAAACCCCCAGCTAAAATAATTATCGGCAGCATCTGCTATGGGGTTGAAGAGTAGAGAAAAGAGAATCAGATTTAAAATTTCCAGATCACCTTTAAAATTTATTTTATTGATGCAAGATGATTGCTAAGCAAGATAGATGGCTTTTACTTGAAAATTAGAATTATGTGCAGCTAAGAAGGAGTTTGTTCAGGTACTTTAGACCATTATTAAAAAGAATACCGCCACTTCTTTTAAGGTGGCAAAACCATGTCTGATGATGCAGCAAAGTTTTAGGGGAAATTAAATGCATAATTTAGCAGAAGGTGCACAGCACTACTAAATTTGTTAGTCCCAATTACACTTGTCAATTGAGAGGCAAATCATGAAATCAGAGTTCCAGCATTTCAAAAGAGATCAAGACTTGTTTTGATTTCTTCTCAATGATGGTCACTTGTTTTATGATGGACTAAAGCCCACTTCTTCTGTCAAGATTACAATATCTGAGCTTTAGCACGCCTCCAAAAAGTTTATTAAACTATGCAGTATTTTACTTCCTTTAACTGTAATTGACAATCCAAAACACATAGCATCCAACATTTTAGTGTTGTATTCAAAATGGATATTCACAGCCAGTTATGTAAACAATTTCCAGTCTCCTAGTGAAGAGAACGGTTTCTGTCTTGCCTCAATAAAAGGTGGCAACCTTTAGTGGGGCTGTCATCTCTTCTGCAATCACTGCTGATGTTGTTTACCACTGGCCTATTGAAAGCCTCCTTGAAAAGAAGAACGCTGACAATAGCACCTACTTTTAAAACTGAAACTACCTATGACCCCTGCATGGGGCGTACTTAGGACAATCTGACGGCAAGTAAGAGCGTCCATTGAAATTCACCATTTGAGACACTGGGTTATCAATTCCTGCCAGAACAACAGATCTGTGGTGCTCTGCATTATGTAAGCACATATGCCTCAGCAACCTCAGGTGCAGATAGATACATGGAAATGCAAAAGTTGCTGTCCAACTCAAACCTGTTCACTGTTAACTTCATAAAAATGGCATTTCGCTGTTTGCTTCCCTATTGAAATGCACTGAGCAGCAAAACATTGCAGTACTTGAGTAGGAGATATATACTAAATTTATCACAGAACATAAATATTTGTTCATTTCTGTCCACATATACTTTTGACAATGTGACAAGTGTCAATTACTGCTAAACCACTTCTCTAGCACTTAAAATTAACTATTGCAAATGTGGTGTCTCATTACTTCAGGTTTGAATTGATAGGAATATTAAAATACAAAAATATAAAACTTGTTTTTTCAAACACCTTTTCCTTAATCCAGTCTCTCTTGATATTTCTGTACCTGATTGAGGTGGAATTCAGAATCTAATTTACACTTTCTATTCTGTCTTTGTGTTGTTAATTTCACAATGCTTCAGTCTGATCCATTAGATATGTAGTTGCTTGTCTTGTTCACTCAGGTTACAAATGCCCAGTTTTCTTCATCGCAACATTATCAGCTCACACTCTAGCAGCTTGCGGATTAAAATATCCTACAAATTAAACGAGCCGTTCTAAGTAAAGACAGACACCATTTGATACCTTGCTACAGCAAATGACGATCTATTAAGATGCCTTTTTTCAAGTGAAAGAAACAAGGATGGATTGGTAATGGTATCAAATTTTACTTGTTTGGTCTTGCATGCAAATTGCTTATGGATGCAATTAGGTTACTGCCTAAAAACTGACTGTTCACCTAGAATAATCAATTTAGGAAACTGAAATGATTTCATAAAATGCAAGCTTCGCATTTACTTTGAAACTAGATTAAACATTTAAATATGTATATTTCAGACAACTTTATATTTGCATACATAATATATGCATCACCTATAAATAGTTTGTTGAATTCAATGTTCTTGTTAATCCATGAAATGATGAGAAATGTTAAATGTAGATTGGTACAGCCCGACTGTTTTGTGTTATAACAGATCACTGGTGCTACATTGCATGATTGCATGATAAAAAAAACTAAGAAATTCTTGCAGTATTTTCATGAATTCAGTTACAAATTACAAACATATTGCAATATAACACAATCAAAAACAATAGGAACTAGTTTCTCGTCTCGACTTTGTGAAAAACCTTAGAAAATAAAATGGGTCATGATATCGTGATGATGGTAACTCAACAATCAACGTAGATGGCAAGGTCAAAGAAGAATAGGTAAAAATTCCAGTTTTGTTTTTAAGAAACAAATATTTTCAGTCTGAAAGTAATGTTACAAAAACCTGAAGTAACTGTTGTTTAAGAACAAATAGTGAAAACAGTGCATAAAGCAAAAACATACAATTAAACAATCAATACTGCTGACACTTGTTCACCCACCAAAATTCACAGCATCAGAAAACACTTGTCGACAACAAATTGGGGATGACACATACTGGGTATTTCATAGGCTTTGTAGTAATGACTCGGATCGTGTAAGTTCTTTGGAAAATCAGTTTTAAAGAATTCAGATTTTGATTTAATATCTGTTCAAATTGTATAAGTTTTCATAATTTTCTCTAAATTTATCCATTGTGCCATTTTATTTATTAGTGAACATAAACAGTTAAATTATTGACAATTAAGATTTCTATGAAAAGCACTAGACCGTAAATCTATCTCAACATTTATTTAATTGTTTGTTACTGAATTTACTTAAATTGGAGAATTGTTGATTGCCAGCATGCTTCCAACACAAATAAAATTGAAACGGTGCAAAGTCATAATTCTATTTTGAGTTACAGGAAAAATAAATCTGAAATATTTACCTTTTAAAAGAGAAATAATTTTGCCAAGTATATTCTTCTCACTTTATGTACAGCAATACAAAGATTTCAAAACAAATAAAATGTACTTCTTAAAAAATGTGCCCAAAAGACTAGTGTTAATGATTGTATTGAGCTTGTTTTTTGATTCAAAAGCTTTCATTTTTAGATGTGACGACACTTATTGTAAATGAAATTGTGTTACCACAGTCAGAAAAACTGAAACAACAGCATTTATATACAGCATACATTCATTTAATATACACTAGCAGTATTCACTGGTCTCCTTGTCCAAACTGTGAATTAAAGAAATTGACATCTCACTGAATTCCACTGTAAAAATTGTGGACTGTTCTGGTACACACCAGATCATGAAAACATGCACAACTTTTTACAGAGATGTACAGTAGTAGTTAATACAGGACATGATAAATATACCCCATGTTTAAAGACATTATACACATTACTCCATTTAAAGAAGCACTTAATCTTCATTAGAAAAAAATTATCCTTTTATAAATGATGCTTTTCATATACAGAGATATATATCTCTATATTCACATACATATGTATATATACACATCTATAAATATATATATATACACACACACATACAACCATTTTGATACTTTATATTAGTGAAAGGGAAATATACCCTAATCACAAATTCTATTTGTGAAGGGAAATAAATCAAATGGGATACAATAATTCTGACAGACCACCCTAATGTTAATTAAAGGTGGTCAAATCTTTTCTGGAAATTATGTTGTAATCCCTCCACAATATGGACCTGAAATGGCAGGCCTGGCGAAAGAGATTACACCTTCTCATTTTGTAATTTAAAAAAATATATTTACTACATCTCATGGTTCATTAGTATTACGTCAGTGATTTTAGCATTGCTTTAAGAGCAAGTCGCTGCAGAACAATTAGTATCTATCAATATTTGGACTTAACAGTGGCTGTGAAAAGGAAATCATGATTTTGGTCAAAAAGCAGCTTTTTGAAAATAATTTATTTGCTCCAAAGAGGAATTGACTGAACTTAGATTTTTTTTTATAACTTAGGTCTAAGAGCTCAGACTTACCACTTTACCAGGCCTTGCCCATGTGCAAATAAATCCCTCTTGACAGGCAGTGACTATACAGTCTTCAAGAAATATTAACACAGTCAGCCTTTCATGTGCTATCTTTTTACAGATAAGAGGCTCTAACAAGGGCACATCATCCATTCTAGGGCAGAGAGAAGTTCCCAGAGTCTTAGCTGAGTCCATTTTAGTTTTGGTGACTAGGTTTAGTTTGTCGCTGCTTTTGCTGGAAATGTGACCCATGCTGTGGTTTCGTTTGTGATCCTTCTCATGGTGTCTTTCCTTGCGGTCGTGTAGTGATAAGGTTGCAAATTTACTGACTCCAGAAGCAATTGCGCCATCCATGACACTGCTTTTGTTATTGACATTTGTAACTGCTGAATGTGGAAGGCTATTCGATCGAGGAAGAGGAGGAGGTAAGGAGTTGCTAGGTGTTGTGATGCTGCTGTTACCATTGCTTCCAGTGCTGGTTGCAACATTTCCAGCTGATGGGCTTGTGGCATTCATCACATTTGTGTGTGTCCGAGCACGTGAAAGAGGTTGATGAGGGAATAGAATGTCTTCTGTCAGATCCCATAAACAGAGCTGCGTGTCTTGACCAACAGAGCCAAACCTATACGTGACACTTACAGGGCGACTGTCTGTAGAATTCCTTTTTGACAACCTAGATTGAGTACTATTTGCTCGATCTCTGCCAAAGTGTATTTGGTCTTGGAAGTCCTCATCACTCCCACTGAATTCCATAGGATCATTTTCTTCTACACTAGTGGTATAAGGATCAAATGCAACAACGCTGACCCATGACTTATGTCCATGTCCCCTGGCTATTACACGACAGTCTATAAAAGACCACACGGTCACCAGATCGTCCTCTCCACCTGTCACAATGTATTTTCCATCTGGACTCCAACACACACACAGCAGTCCTCCAAAGTAACTTTTCATTGTACCATGCAACTCCACCGAATCAAAATTAAACACACGGAGAAATCCATCCTGACTTACACAAGCAAGGTACTTCCCATCAGGAGAGAATGCAAACTCATTTAGGGCCCCCTCGCCAACTGTCCATTTGAGTAAAGGGTTTCTTGTAGATTTGCTTTTGCAGGTGTGAACTGCATAATTGTCTCCTTGTTTCAGTGGCTGATAATGTGGTGCTGTGGTACCACAAGAATGTTCCACATTATACAAGTACATATTGCCACTGGAATGAGATACTAAAAACAGGCTTTCTGAACCAGGCACCCATTTTACACAGGTTACTCGTGACTTGTCTATTAACCTCTGTTGAGGAAAAATACAAATCAATTAGTACTTCTGTACAATATCATTCAAAGTGCATTGAACCACATAATGGATAAACAGCTAACAAGGTTAAAACAAAATACATTAAAATTTTCTTTAGAGACAATTAAAGTTGTATTAAAAACGTATTAGCCTACTACAAAACAATGACAATGTTATTTTGATAACTAAAATAATGAGCCATATACTATTGAATGTTGAATAAAAAAGATCTAAATGATCAAAAATATATATCACAATAATGCCTGTTGAGTTAGTCATTTTGATCTTTTATAAATCAAATTGCATATACAGATAGTCACTGCATCATGTTTTAACGAGTGAATGGGACATCAAAGCAACATAATAGTGTAACTTCAGATCACAATGTCTTCAAGTTAACAATCCAATTTAGGAGTAACAAGTCAGACAAAAAAACTATTTGGCCCATGTCTAGTCAATAGTCTTCCATCTCATACATGGCACACTCCCTAGGCGACTTGTGCTACAGCCTAGATTTTGCTGTATTAATATTGGTGAGGCCAAGAGCACTTCCTACTATTACTGGACAAAACTGATTGCAGCCTCCAGCATTCATATATGCATGATTAAGTGTGGAAATCCGAAAGTGACTGAGTGATAACCCTGTTCTTTCAAAGTCTTTCCCAATGTAATTGATAAGAGTTCATGGTGTGAATTAAGGCTAATTATCCACTATTTTCACACTAAACATGATGAAAGGGCTAGGGCTTGCTCAATCAGGAGCAACTGAAATGTTAAAAAATATAGCAAAGAATAACTGAATAACCTTGTTGATCCTGAAAAAGTAATTTTAGAAGTGTGGAGTCTCATTCCCTCAGAAAAAAAAGTTGCAATATTTAAATAGTTTTTCTGTTCTTTATGTCTTTCACTTAATTCCATCTCTATGTCTCAATCTTATTTCACGTCATGATGCAATAATTTAAATACAATTTGCATGTCAAAGTTTTTATTTTAAAACAATTATTGTGTCTGCATATCTCAGTGAGAATTCTTTAATCTGACTAGTTGACAAGCCTCTGCGCTGCTTTCCCTGTTCACAGGTGCTATAAATTCCCAGTGAGTGAAATCTAAACCAGCATAGTTGAGTAAAGACTCCACACAAGCTCACTAAAAGTCTGTGAGCAACTGTACAAAGGATGAAGGACAAAAGCTGTTCCTTCATCAGTCACAGCAAAATGCAGACCACTGCCTTCAGTATTCCACTATTCTTAATTATTTTAAAGCATATTTAAGAATCATAGAATGGTTACAGTGTAACAGGGGATCATTTGGTCCATCAACTCGGCTAGTCCCATTCTCATACCTTTTCCATGCAGACCTGCAAATCTTCTCTCATCAGGTAATTATCTAATATCCCTTTTGGAAGTCACAACTGAATCTGCCTTCACCTTGTTCTCAGGCAGTGCATTACAGATCCTAATCGCTTGTTGCATAGAAAAGCTTTTCTTCACATTGCCTCTGGTTCTTTTACCAATTACTTTAAATTGGTGCTCTATGGTTCTCTTCCACCAATGGGAAAGTTCCTCCCTAAATATTGTCCAGATCCCTCATGATTTTGAATGCCTCTATAAAGTCTCCTCTTAACCTTCCACTTTATCGTGGTTTAATCTCTCTGCATCCAACTAAATTGCTTTAATTTTTTTTTCCTGATGAAAGCATAACATTCCAACTGTACAATTCCAACAGCAGTTGAATGAATTATTTCCATCTCCCGATCAATTAAAGTTTTAACATAATAAATCCATAGGCATTCACTGAGCATGAAAAAAAAAGTTTTGCAGAGGCTTTCAATCTGCCATCACAAATTTAGATGATGCCAAGTATTCAGCTGATTTCTCAAACATTGAAAGGAAAATGAAAATCTGTTACCTTTCCATATCATACATTAAATTATGCTTCAGAAGTCAATATGTTCCTGACATTAAGGGAATTTCACAGTAACTTAATTGTAGTGTTAATATAAGCCTTACTTGTGACTAATGAACTTTACTTTGACATTAAGGAACATAATTTCAGGTCAACTGGGAAAATTTCCTTTTCCTCAAATATAGCTCCAACGGGATACATGAATCTTCCATTACTACCCTTCTGTTATAAGTAATGGGTGAATGGAGAAGCAGGCCTTGAATAGCTCTTTTCTGTATTTGTGTGGGTGGGCAAACATCCTCAACTTGTACAATCATACGATATCCTGTACTTTCACAAAGTGGCTTGAGGATACTTAATGCCTTGTTGATGCAGAGAACAAGCAACATTTTCATCTCTACCTTAATACTTTGCTGTTACAGATTTCATCTGTTAACTTCCTAACAGAAGAAGTTGTAGTTTTATACCTGCATATATGTTTTTCCTATTATGAATTCCTAGCAGGATTTTTAAAAAAAGACCCTGAAAGCAAGATTATACATTTAAGATAGTTCCAGGCAATACAATGAAGATGATCCAATGGCTTGGAATGATATGGCCGCACTGGTGAATTGAAAGAGTACAATTAATTATGCAATTGGATGATTCATCTAGGTAGCAGTCAAAATTGCACTCCTTTGCAATCCAAAAGGATTGCACTCGATGCTTTGATTGAGCAGACGCAGCACAGATTCGTTAAGGGGAAGTCGTATTTGACGAATTTATTGGATTTCTATGAGGATGTGACTAGTGCAGTAGACAGGGGAACCAGTGGATGTGGTGTTTTTAGATTTCCAAAAGGCGTTTGATAAGGTGCCTCATAAAAAGTTGCTACAGAGGTTAGGGTGCACGGAGTTGGGGGTAAGGTGTTAGCATGGATACAGGATTGGCTGTCTAATAGGAAACAGCGTTGGTATCAATGGGTGCTATTCTGAGTGGCGGTTGGTGACTAATGGAGTGCCGCAGGGATCGGTGCTGGGGCCTCAACTATTTACCGTTTATATCGATGATCTGGAGGAGGGGGCTGAGTGTAGGGTGATGAAATTTGCTGATGACACGAAGATGAGTAGAAAAGCAAATTGTGTGGAGGGTGTGGAAAGTCTGCAGAGAGATCTGGATAGGCTGAGTGAGTGGGCGAGGACCTGGCTGATGGAGTATAATGTTAGCAAGTGGGAGGTTATCCACTTTGGCAGAAATAGTAGGAGGAATTATTATTTAAAAGGCGAAAAACTGCAGCATGCTACAGTGCAGAGGGACCTGGGGGTCCTTGTGCACAAGTCGCAAAAACTCAGTCTGTAGGTGCAGCAGGTGATCAAGAAGGCGAATGGAATGTTGGCCTTTATAGCGAGGGGGATAGAATATAAAAGGTAGGGAGGTCTTGCTGCAATTGTACAGGGTACTGGTGAGGCCGCAACTGGAATACTGTGTGCAGTTTTGGTGGCCACACTTGCGGAAGGATATACTGGCCTTGGAGGGAATGCAGGGGAGGTTCACTATGCTGATACCGGAGATGAGGGGGTTGGACTATGAAGAGAGACTAAATAGACTAGGTCTGTACTCGTTGGAGTTTAGAAGGCTGAGGGGGGATCTTGTAGAGACGTATAAGATAATAAAGGGGATGGATAGGGTAGAGGTAGAGAGATTCTTCCCACTTAGAAACGATAGCAAGACTAGAGGACACAGCCTTAAGATAAGGGGGGGTGGGGGGGGGGGAGCAGTTTAGATCAGAGTTGAGGAGGAACTTCTTCACTCAAAGGGTGGTGAATCTCTGAAATTCTCTGCCTGTTGAAGTGGTGGAGGCTACCTCACTAAATATATTTAAGTCACGGGTAGATAGGTTTTTGATAGACAGAGGAATTAAGGGTTATGGGGAGAAAGCGAGAAAGTGGAACTGATCCACTTCAGATCAGCCATGATCTTATTGAATGGTGGGGCAGGCTCGAAGGGCTAGATGGCCTACTCCTGCTCCCATTTCTTATGTTCTTATGTTCACTTCTGGGGAGATGGAAATAATCAATATGAATATAAGGTATCATTAAGAGAAGAGGGACATTTTATATCCAAGCCAAAATCTGTCATCTTTCTTATACAAGGGTATAGCAGAGAACCAAATCAGAGTTGCAGAGTTATGCTAGCATTCAAAATAACCTAGCCAACATTGAAAAACTAGGTTGGGCACAATGTTTTAGTACTAGTGTTCCAAAATGTACCATCCAAGAAATAACTAGAAACAACTCTGAAAAATTCAAAGCTTCAAAAGAAGTGTCATGAAACCACACTTGGTCTTAAAAAAAATTGTCCAAAATATTTGGTAGCTATGCTCTGGTTCATCTTCATATTGCTTGTCTTGATCCAAAACAAATTGCCATTGTAAAATCCATGTCTGGTGAAGAGGGGTGATGAGCCACGTGATAAACTGGTCTTACCCTTTTAGAAGTTGGAACTTTGCTCATGAAATTCTGCAACAGTAGTGAGTCTAAGTTACAAAAATTAGCATAATCATAGGTACACAGGGAAATACAGGGCCAGAAAAGGCAATGCAATCATCTTCTACTGGTGCCAAAACTAATACCTCAATAACTCATTTGTACAAGTAACTGTTAAACCTCAATTTTCTTTACCACATTATCTCCCTCCTAGGGTGATCCATTCCATTTTTTTCCCACCAGCCGAACAGTTTAATATGAACTAACTGTGCATTTTCCCTATTCTAAACGTAAACCTTTATGTCTTATATTTGAGGTTGTTCCAGAACTAAGAATAGGAATGGGGAATTTGCCCTCTCAAAACTACTTTGCTATTGAATAAAATCATGGATGATCTGTGACTTATTTCCATATACCAGTCTTTGCCTCCATATCCTTTAATACCATGACAAAATCTAAAATCTCAGGTTAACAAGTTCAATGGTGGAAGTACTTTCTACCTATCCAATTTGTTATTCTTATATTGAAAATGCAGTAAAATCACCCCGAACCTTCGAGAATTCTAGGGAATTTCAACTCTACAAATCGTCCAGTCCTTCATGCCTGCTCCACCATTTAATAACCTCAACTCTTTCTCATCTTTCCTCTATAACCATTGACTGCCTTGCTAATCAAGAGTCTATCTTAATCAGCGTTAAAAATACTCAATGACCCTGTCTCTAATGCTCTGTGTGGAGAGAATTCTACATACTAATGAGCTTCTGAAAGAAAAAATATTCTCATTTCCATCCTAAACAGAAGTCCATCTATTTTTAAATTGTGTCCCCTGGTTCAGTATCTCTTACGATGTGGAGATGCCGGGTTGGACTGGGGTAAACACAATAAGAAGTCTCACAACACCAGGTTAAAATCCAGCCAGTTTACTTGATAGTAAACCCACAAGCTTTCGGGGTTTGCCCCTTCATCAGGTGAGTGAAGAGTTCTGGTCTCAAACAGAGAATATCAGTATTTCTGACATCCTCTTGGCATCAAGAATGTCAGGTCCCATTAGTCTTTTATGTTCCAATAAGATAATTTCTCATTCTTCTAAACTCCAGTGGATACATGCCCAATCTGTTCATTCTTACTGAATGGCGGAGAAGGTTCAAAAGGCTGAGGGGTCTACTCCTGTTCCAAATTTGTACATTCATAAGTTCACCAAAACATGACCTCTTGTTTACTTGTCATTATGTTGTTAGTCACAACATGGGTCTCAACAACTGAATTCACCCTTCCCTCTTCAATATGCTTTCATGTCCTGAGATGTGGCACCAGCTAGGAAACTTATCATGTGGGCATTGATCTTGCTTAAAAGAATGCTATACATCTCCTAATTACTGAATTCCTTGCAATTAACATATTGTATTTTCTCTCTTCGTGCTCCAGATTGCCACAGCTCAAATTCTAGCTATCTCTTCTTTTCCTCAAAATGAGCAGGTATATTTTCTGCTGATCCTTGTATTCTATCCCACGAGTTCCCATTTCGCTGCACATTATCAGACATACCGATTCTGCTCTGAACCTAAACGTTTCTAGAACGTGTGACCAAAGTCTGAAGCAAACTGTTTAGATACTTGTCTCACTTAACATGTTGGAAGTATCTGCAATCCACATCCAGCTCAATGACTCAACTGGGGAGATCTGAGATGAAGACACTAAGCATGTTAACTTGAGGCAATCTCACTGACAAATCTGCACATATTGCAGTCCAGTCACACACACTGCTCTGCCAAATCTTAGTCTAGCTTTATATACACACATATATATCTATTAGTTTGTATTATGTACTTTATAGTTTGCCTTTTAAATTTTTTTTTTTACATACTGACTTGCACAAAGCTATTGAAACAAACTTTTAAATACTTACTGCCTCAAGCCAACAGGTACCAACAAATACAAATGCTGGAAGAAAAAGAAACATCTCCATCCCCTTTGCACAGAATTCTCACTCTCCCTAATCTCCCAAATTTTACAAGAGTAAGATACAGCAAAAAAAATTCTGCTTTTGTTTTGAAATAAAAGCAAAAAATGCTGAAAATACTCAGCAGGTCTGGCTACATTTGATTCCACTGCCGAACACATCATTTCCTCCCCTCAGCTTCAAGGCTTCTGGCACTGGCCAGTCTTTAATCATCTCCCAGTACAGCCTTTCCCTTTCCACAGCACCTTCCCATACAAGTGCAGAAGATGTAACACCTATCTATGCTTCTGCCACCTCCCTTTACACGAATCAACATCCCAAACATTCCTCACAGGTGAAATAACAATTTACTTCTTTCAATTTAGTGTTGCAATCACTTTGGAAACAGTCTGGTATCATCTGCAGACTTAGTTAACAGCTTTGCTTCTAATCATTTGTATCCACTGCAACAGTTTTCTTCTGGGGCTTAGTGAGTGATCTCTTGTCATAATAACATAGCTCCATTATAGCAAATTTTAGCTTTCCTGGTTTAGTAATTTTCCATCCGCTTCAAGCCTTTTCCTTGTGAATGTACTTGTGTAGCACTGTTCCAAACGTTCTGCAATCACATCTAGAGAATTCCTAATGTCAATAACGCCCATCATTCCCTTTTACAAATTGCTCTTTCAGGACAACATTCCTTTTTGGAATTGATGCAGAATGATAGTTGCATTGATATAATCAATTTTGTTGGCTACTTTAGGCATCCTCATGAAATCCATCAAGGCCTAAACCTCATCTTCCTTTAATTTCAACAGTTCCAGTGTCCCACTACCTCATTAGAAATTTCCATTTATGTTACTACCTCCTTTGCTTAACTACTGATAGCGTGAGACTGCCTAAAGTCTCCCTAGGTGAACACAGGAGAATTAATTTAGTCAGGAGCTAGGTATCAGATAGTAAGCTGGCTACAAAAAGTGTTTAAATGCAGCTCCTCAGGTTTGCAAAAGGTCTGAATTGATGCTCCACAAGGATCAGTGCTCGGACCACTGTTGTTCCTTATTTACATCAACAAATTGGAAGCTTAATTTCAAATTTTAGGGATGACACCAAATTGGAGAGCTGCAGTTAATATAGAGAAACATTGTAACAAAATAAAGAAAGGTTGTAATAAACTCGCAAAACAGGTACGTAATTGACAAGTGAACTACAACGTAGGTTAACGTGAGCTAGTACATTTTAGTAAAAATTAGGAAGTCATGCAATCCTCGGAAAACAAATGTCTAAATAAACTTTGAAATAATATAGAGGAATGGAGGGATCTGGAAATACAGATGCACAGATCACTAAAAATAGTGACACAGATTGATAAGGCACAAAGAGTAAACAAAGCATTCTGATCAGACTTTCTGAAGAGGTAACAAATAGGGTTGATGAGGATAATGTAATTGATGTGGTGTACTTGAACTTCCAAAAGGCATTTGATAAATACCATATTACAGGTTTGTCGGCAAAGTTGAAGCCCATGGAATTAAAAGAACAGTGGCAGCATGAACACAATGTTGGCTTAGTGACAGAAAACAGAAGAAGGGAATTGTTTTTTTTTTGGACCAGGACTGGACAGTGGAATTCTCCAGGGGTTGGTAATTAGGACCATTGTTTTTTTGTTTTAAATTCATTTACGGGATGGGAGCATCACTGGTTAGACCAGCATTTATAGCCCATCCCTGAGAAGATGAACCACCTTCTTGAACCACTGCAGTCCCTGATATATATCAGTAACCTAGACTTAGAAATGCAGGGCACAATTTTAAAACTTGCAGTATTGTGAACTGTGAGGAGCACCTAAATTTCCCATTTTAAACATCTATTCCCTTCCGCCTCAAATGCTTATTTAGCTTTTCCTCAAAAAAGAGTCCTAGCCTGTCAATCCTTTTATGTACATCCATACACTTCTGGTATCATCCTTGTAAACTCTGCATCCTGCAGTGCCTCTATATCATCTTTTATTGTAATATGGCAATCAGAACTGCATGCAATAGTCAAAGTATGGTCTACCCAAGATTCAATACGAGTTTAGCATAACTTCCATATTTTTCAATTCAACTGTTAAGAAAAGGTTAATTAGGCATATGGGTTCCTAGCTTTATAAATTGAAGCAGAGTGGATAAAAACAAGGAAGTATTGGTGATCCTTTATAAAACACTGGTTCGGCCTTAATAGGAGTAGTATGTTCAATCCTTGCACCACACTTTAGGAAGGCCATCAAGGCTTTTAAAGAGGGCGTAGAAAATATTTTCAAGTATTGTTGTGAGGTGAGGGACTACAGTTACATGGACAGATTGGAGAAGCTGGAGTTGTTCTCCTTAGAAAAGAGAAGGTCGACAGGAGATTTGACAGAGGTGTTCAAAATCATGAGTCTCGATGGAGTAGACAGGGACAAACACTTTCTTTTACACAGTGAGCAGTTAGGATCAGAAATGCACTGCTTGAGAGTACAGTGGAAGCAGATTCAATCATGACTTTCTATAGCGAATTATCTCAAGAGGAAGAAATGATGTGGGAAAAAGGCTGTGAAGTGGGAGAGCTAAGTTGGTTTTAGAGAGAACTGTATTTCTAAAGGGATAGAACTGTAAAGCTGAGAAGTTATGTTTAAGTTGTATAAAACAATCAAAATTTCAGAGTGACTATGGCCTGACTCTATTAAGGAGGGGAGGTGGTGGCAGAGTGGTATTGTCATTGCACTAGTAATCCAGAGATCTAGGAACTGGATACAATCCCACTACTGCAGGTGGATAAATATGAATTCAATAAAAAAAATCTGGAATTAAAAATTTAATGATGACCATGAAACCATTGTCAATTTGTCATAAAATCTCATCTGATTCACTAATGTCTTTTAGGGAAGTAAATTTATCATCTTTACTTGATCTGGCCTACATGTACCTCCAGATCCACAGCGATGTGGTTGATTCTTCAGAAAAGAAATGCTTTCTGAAATGGCCTAACAAGCCACTCAATCCAAGATGCCCACATCCAGTGAATTAAAAGTTTCTATACAAGTTGAACATAACTTTTTAACTTTTCAATTCTATCCCTTTAGAAAAAATGCTTTGTTTATTCATTTTATGGCCAACGTCATTTCACTTTAGTGATCAGAGACCACTAAAAAGGTATGGAGGCACTGAAGAAGATGCCAAAAAGATTTACTGAAATGAAACAAGCACAGAGGTTTATACCCTTCAGGGAAGGTTAAACAGGTTCTTCCTGGTAAAAGGAAAGCCAAACAGGCAACTTCATTAAGGTCTTGCTATTATGGTTTGATTAGGTATACTTTAAAAAAATGTTCCCCTTTGCAGACGAGAATAGAAATATGAGTCATCTAATAAAAACAATGGAGAAATCAAGGAAAACAACTTTACCCAGAGAGTGGTTAGAACATGGAACATGCGACTACAAGATGTAGTAGAAAGATGTGTTGATGGGGTTAGATGAAGAGGGGCAGGAGGCGGTTCATGCAGACAGAAACACCTATAGTCTTGTTGGGTCAAATAATCTGTTTGTGATGTAAATAATTTGTAGAATATTTGCTATCCCTTGATCACTTGATTTTGAGTAACCTTTTGGATGATTCAATAGTGTTTCAATTTGCTCTTATTTGCTTGTTGCAGAAATGCTTTAAAATAAATACTTGACATTTAAGATTCCCTGTGGCCTAAACTCATTTTTAATTTTAGGTTTTCTGACTAGCTCCTCGATCCCTTTCATCATTCTTTTTAAAACACTCATCTCGCTTCATTGCGCTACCCATTATGAACAATCTATCCTTTTGTCCTTTTTTCCTACATTACTTCAACTGTTGTCCAGACTGACCTTTTTTCCCGTCTACTAACCTTCATCTTTTCTGGAGTCTTTTCTTGCAGTGCTTAGTGTTCCTCAACACAAGCTCATTTTCCTTCAACGCTTTATACTCCAAACAGTGCTGCTCTCACTTCTTATCCTCACAAAATATGCCTTTTGTCATTTAATCTTTTCTGCCTTCCATCCTATCACAGACCTTCTTTGGTTCTCCCCACGATCTCCCCTTCGCACCCACCACCCAACCCTCACCCCTGCTTTTGTACTATCTTAAATGCAAACATTTTTCCAATTTTAGGAAACGAACTTCAGGAAAGATATGTTGCTGGCCTTGGGAGAGGGACAGCATTGATACACCAAAATAAGACCATACTATGACTGAACATGCAAATCATCTTTTTATGGTAAGTAATTTTAAAAGCTTGCAAAATCATCCAACGAAACCCCAATTAATTATTGAAAAAATACTGAGGCATAGAAGGGTTCTTTAGCTTTTAGATATCCATGACAGTGAGATGCAGCTAACTTATGAGCAAGAGAACACAGGCTGTGTATGCGATAAAGATGACGTTGACCTCTCAAGATTCTTGCAAATATACTATTAAAAAGTATGGTGTCTTGTGATTTTAGTCTTTGAATAGCCTAATTAGGACAAATAAAACTATTACCAATTTGCTTGAAAGGAAATTAAGTGTTCTAAACAACAACTTTTCATTCTTTGTTAACGTACACTCATCGTTCAGTAAGTTTCCTATACTGACATATCTTGTTTTTGATATTAACTTTTAGCTGCCATTCTTTAGCTTTTGAACACTTACCTCAAGGAGCCAAGTTAAATTACGCACAGACAATAATGCAAAAATAATTTATTTTTGCAGATATCATTATGCAAGATGGAATAGTTTTATTAGTGTCACAAGTAGGCTTACATTAATATTGCAATGGAGTTGTGAAAATTCCTTAGTCACCACACTCCGGCACCTGTTTGAGTAGATCGAGGGAGAATTTAGCATAGCCAATGCACTTAACCAGCACGTCTTTTGGACTTTGGGAGGAAACTGGAGCACCCAGAGGAAACCCACAGAGACGTAGGGAGAACGAGCAGACTCCGAACTGACAGTGACGCAAAGTCCCTGGTGCTGTGTGCTAAGTGCCATGTCAGAATAGGAGAGTTGTATCGTCATAATGTCAGAAAATTGTAAAAAGGGAGTCTGATTTTGCAATTACATTTTTTGAGAACCACATTTACGCCTGCAGTGTGCGATTGTTACTGAATATGGGACAATGACCAGTTTATAATTGACAAAAGCAAATATGGATAATTTTAAAAAGTGCAAACATAGGCTAACTAACTACTGCTGCATAACGACAAGATCAAGACCTCATATGATACTCACTTCCTCATTAAATAACTTGCTAGTTTCTTTCTTTACGGGGTCTATAAGTTGAACCTGTCCTGCAGAGAAGCCCACAAGTAGGGAGACACTTTCTGCTGTTGCTGTTAGATGGTTGAAGTCATGGCAGGTGGGCTGTGTTCCTTTGTATATCCGCTTGTCAATAGGTTTACTTAAATCTGCAGCCTAAGGAAGAAAAAGGGACATTCATCACATTTTTATTAGTCACTCAGATATAATCAGATTTTAATTTATAAATCTTCTAAATTTCCAATAATTTGAAAGCCATTTTGCCTACTTCAATTGCATCTCCAGCAAGTTTTGTTTTTAATCATAATTCTCTAACCCCTACATGTTCCTAAATCACAATTTTGTAATCAGAAGCTGAAATGTTACTAATGACAATCACAAAGGGTTTAATGAGGGAATGGGGGAGCAGTGCATTAGTGGAAAAAGAATTAAAATTGCTCAACAGTTATCTTGGATAGGAATTTGATTTTATATAGCACATAAACTTTAATGCTGCTTAAATTTTATGGACCATCACTATTCTTTCTTTCCCTTAATACACAATTTGGGACAAAACCAATTGTCTTGTACTGCAAATATAGTTTGCGTTTTCACTAAAAATGGCACAGGAATACACAGAACTTGATTTGTTTCTCTAGATGAAGTGTGTTCAGCCAAACAATAGAAAACATTTACACTTGTGGTATGTGAAACATTGAAGTTTGTCTCAAGTATCCGTGCCTTTGGGCAGGTCCAGAAATGCTCCACGGAAACTTTTGTTTTAAGAAAAATCTAGAAATTAAAAATCAGGCCAGATATTTAAAACTGTGCCAAATGTTTATCTCCTCAATGCTAAGACAGGCTTGTGGTCAAAGATATCTTTGTCTTTTATTGAACAAGTTACACAAAAATTAAGCTGATATAGTAAAACAAAGAGGAGTTGGAGTTTTACTTTGTATTTTCTTTCTCCCTGTCATTATTTTCAATTTTTACTTCAAACTGTGAGCTGTCATAAGCACCAGCCTGCAAAATATCTTCCAATGTTACTGAATTTCCATTGCTGAAAAGTTTGAATTCAAGAAACAGGAAATGCTATCATAATGGTGAACTGCCAGGTTAAAGAAGTGGTTAAAATAGTTTTAAAAAATTATTTATAATAATGCTGCTTAAAACAGCTAGAAAAGTATCAGATTTGTGAAGTGAAGATGCCGATGAGGCGAATGATCATTTATTTTCTCCAGTATTATGGTTAGCAGATTGAAGCAAATCTCCTTCATGACTGTGTTAATAGAACACATGGCTCCCAGAACTGAACTGATCCAGATCTTATTGAAGGTAACAATTTAATACACATTAAATATCTCTGTGTAGCTGTTGAAGTACTTACTAAGTACTTGCACATAAAAATACTTTGTATATTCTCTGGAATAAAAATAATCAATTTTAAAAGAATACCAGCCATACAGTTGTAATGTTTGTGTAGTAAACACCAAGCCAATTCAGGTCCAAATAACCTTGGCCACCAGCAGGCAAGTTTTGTTGATACTCAGTGATAAGCGCCAGGTATGTTGACTGCTTAGTGGCATATTATTCCATTTTCATGCTGAAAGAAGTATAAACCAGTTCCACTGAACTAAAAGAAAATCTTCTACTCAAATCTTGAAACCAGCAGTGGTGGCAGCAGTAGAGCAGTCCTCTCATACTAATGTAAAAACAAACTTACGAAGTGTAGCAGCAGAGTCTATAAGACAGGAATATCCATTTCACCCGAGTTCACAAGCAATTAATCCAGGGGTAAACTAAAGACTGCAGTCGAAGGTAAAATCTATTTATTTTTGTGGTGTGGCAACTAGGTTTGGCCATTTTCCCTTGCATTTTTTGGCATCAGACAACATGAATGGTATAACAAAAGTCCTTCCCACTTCAGAAAAAAGATTTCCAGGATTTTCTACTAGAATTCATTTTGCCCTCATCCTCCAATATCTAATCACTACGTGCCCATCACAATAAGCCTCTGTTTTCCAGTAGCAAATAAATTCCTTTGCTCACTGATTTAGGGCAGTATTTTTTTTAAAACACTCATCAACAAATAGAACTGCTGGGCAGAAATAATGAATGAACCCAGGATATTGGGCTCATTAAAAGGCCAGGCTTTGTAATGAAGAATTGATAGTTAGTATTCTAGCTGGTGGATATCAAATGGGCTGAAGAGCAATTTCCATTGAAAAGAATCTTGTCACCTTACTGCAGTTTCAAATAGAACAAACAACAAATTGAACTGTGACCCGATTTCAAAACAAAGTTTGGAATTTGTGACGGAAAATGTGGAGATACACAACATAAAGGAGTAAACATTTGCCTTGAGGGCATAGGATGTTACCTATTATGTTAAGGCTGCTCCTTGTTTCACAAATATACTGGCAGACTTTCAAATTTGCTTCAGTCCTGACATTTTGACTTAAAGCAAGAAAGTGAAGATGATGGTTAGAAAGCTGATAGAACCGCCGGAAATCACAAGACAAATGGTTACAGACCTCATTCTCTCTTCATAGATATCGCCAGGCTTGCTGAATTTTCCAGGAATTTTTGCTTTTCTTTTATGAAACCACAAGAATTGTACAATCACTCGCTTCTGCGCTCACAATTTGATAGGTTTAAGAAAACCCAATTTTAACAAGCATTGCATGTCAGTTGCTTTATATTGTATGCATCGTGCCAAGATATAACATCTAAAGAGTGAATATAACTCATGGGTGGAGGAGAAGTACGATCCCTTCATTCCCTCTGCCTACCCAATAGTTCCTCATATACTACTATTAACATCTCTACATAAAGGTTCCTCAGCCTTTTGGTTAAGATCAAGTGCAAGATCAGGTGCAATGCCTGTTCTTGTCTGCTTGGAATTAGTATCTCTCTTTTGTGGGGACCATGAGTTGAATTCAATTTGAACTTGGACTTTGGAGCAAGTGCAAGAAGATGGATTCGGGACTTGCCCTTTCTACTCTGCGCACTGGCATTGTAACTCAGAAAGGAATACTTCTTAAAAAAAAAAGATACACTACTTGAAAATGCAAAAACTCTCCACTGTTTTCATTGCAATATTAACAACAACGCCAAGATTTTGCATTCCAGGTTCAAACAATCATTGTTTACTGTAATCGTTCCATTCTCATGAAAGATTGGAAACTGGTGCGAGTCAGATAATTCTGGACCTGCTGTAGCACACACACAATTCAATAAAAATAGAAATTGAAAGAAATACCCAGCAGGTTAGGCAGCACACGTGGAGAGACAGAAACAATGTTGACCTTTCCGGTTGATGACCTTGAATCAGAAATGGGAAAAAACATATGTAGCAGAGGCAGGGCAAGGACCTTCAACATCCGTGTGTGTTAGGTATGACACCAACCAGTGGAGAGTTTTCCTTGATTCTCAGTAAATTCAATTTTGCTAGAGTTCCTTGATCTCACAATTGGTCAAATGCTTTAATGTCTAGGGCAATCATTCTCACCTCACATTTTGAATCCAGCTCTTCTGTCCATGCTTGGACCGAGGCTGTAATAATATATGGAGCTGGATGATCCTGTTGGAACCCAGCTAAGCATCAATGAGGGTGAGGGAGCGCCACTTGATCACACTGTCAACAACTTCTTCCGTCATTCACTGATGACTGAGGAGAGCATATCCTGAATAGTGAATACAATACACTACATGAAAAATAAATCACCATTCTACCAAAGACGAGTGTTTAGGGCTATGGACATTGGAATATAAGGAGGCAAACAGACAAGTGTTTAATTTCCTATGCTAGCAATGGAAGACACCTTGAGAAGAGCAAGGGGTAATTGAAGTGTGAGCTGGGAAGAAAGCTTTGGAATGTAGTGGAAGTGATAGATGAAATTGTGCTGAAGATGGTAGAAAATAATCCATTTACTGTGAAGGTTGGGCATGGAAATTGAGGACAAGGGAGTGCTAATATGACTCTTAAGGAGGAGGAAGATATGGGAACAAAGTGCAGAAATTTGGTGTTGGGGGGCGGCGGGGAAGAAATATTGGTAGCACTGGAATCAAAACATGTATTTATTACAAAATGCAAACTAGTAGCCACAGATCAATTACCATTCACTTCATTTCTAAGGTCATGAATATTCAAACACGTCAAAACAGTAATGGTACAATCTGTTTCATCAATACAAATGATTAAATTTTTTAAATATTTTAAACCGTGGATACAAAGGTAACACACACAGGAATTGCCACAGGGTGCATTTCCATTTGGAGCTCTACATAATAGAGAAATATTGACGTTATTCTTTGCATGTTCAGGAATCACAGCAATTGCAATTTCCTGCCAATGGCAAAATCACAATTTAGTCATCTTGATATTGTGAAGATGTAAATTGATGTAATCAATCCTAATTTTTTTTGTAAGTGACAGTGTGGCTATATTTCTATTCATCTGCAGCCTGTCCTGCATCAGCAAAGTATGTGAATCGTGGTAAGCCTACCATTAAAGCTGATCCTAAGATATCAGATGTAGGCACAACTGGTTGGATTAATACCTCAGTTATTTAGAATTCTAACATAATTTATTTCAACCTTTTGGAATATTATGGCAAAATTTAGTAATTATGAACAAAATTATATGTGTTGTACAGAAGAAAATTGTAACACAACACAGCATATTAAAAAAACTCAGATTGGAAGTGTAAATGGCAAATGAACTTCATTATACAAAAGTCTAATGTGCATTTCACTTAGAGGAGTTAGAAGACACCTACATCTTGGAAAATCAGTGTAAATGAGGTAAAGGAGCAAGCATGTAGCACAGGCAGCACAGTAGCACAATGGTTAGCACTGCTACTTCACAGCTCTAGGGACCAGGCTTCAATTCCCAGCTTGGGTCAGTGTGTGGGGTTTGCACATTCTCCTCGTGTCTGTGTGGGTTTCCTGTGGGTGCTCCGGTTTCCTCCCACAGTCCATAGAACATAAGAAATAGGAGCAGGAGTAGGCCATCTAGCCCTTCGAGCCTGCCCCGCCATTCAATAAGATCATGGCTGATCTGTCGCTGCTCAGTTCCACTTTCCCGCCCTCTCCCCATAACCCTTAATCCCCTCTCTTATCAAAAACCCATCAACTGCGTCTTAAAAATATTTAGCGAGGCAGCCTCCACCACTTCAACGGGCAGAGAATTCCAGAGATACACCACCCTTTGAGTGAAGAAGTTCCTCCTCAACTCCGTTCTAAACCGCCCCCCTTTTATCTTGAGGCTGTGCCCCCTAGTCCTACTGTCTTTTTTGAGCGGGAAGAGTCTCTCCACCTCTATCCTATCCATCCCATTCATCATCTTATACGTCTCAATGAGATCTCCCCTCATTCTTCTAAACTCTAACGAGTACAAGCCCAGTTTATTCAGCCTCTCCTCATAGCTCAACCCCCTCAACTCCGGTATCAGCCTAAACCTCCTCTGCACTCCCTCCAAGGCCAAAATATCTTTGCGCAGGTGCGGCGCCCAAAACTGCACACAGTACTCCAGCTGCGGCCCCACCAATGCCCCATACAGATGTGTGGGTTAGGTTGATTGGCCATGCTAAAAATTGCCCCTTAGTGTCCAGAGTTGCATAGGTTAGGAGGATTAGCAAGTAAATATATGGGGATATGGGATAGGGCCTGGGTGGGATTGTGGTTGGTGCAGATTTGATGGGCCAAATGGCCTCTTTCTGCACTGTAGGATTTCTATGTTCTTTCTATGTACTCCTATACAAATTCAGAAATGGCAATGCAGATTAATAAGGCCATATGAAGCGCAATGGTCCATTTCCAAAGGAACAGTATTGAAAGGCAGAGAAGTTTTGCTCAATTTCTTCCGATTAAACCATTAGACTGCTTGGTAGCATTGTGCACAGTTCTGATCTCCGTAGCACAAAAATGTTCTAGAACAGGTTTGTCCAACTCGTATCCCACAGGTCGCATCTGGTTCCTGAAGTATCTTTCATAGAAATCATAGAAACCCTACAGTGCAGAAAGAGGTCATTTGGCCCATCGAGTCTGCACTGACCACAATCCCACCAAGATGTGGGTCCCACCCCCACATCTTTACCCACTAATCTCTCTAACCACATATCTCAGGACACTAAGGGGCAATTTTAGATGGCCAACCTAACCCGCACATCTTCGGACTGTGGGAGGAAACCGGAGCATGCGGAGGAAAAACATGCAGACACAAGGAGAATGTGCAAACTCCACACAGACAGTGACCCAAGCCGGGAATCGAACTCAGGTCCCTGAGCTGTGAAGCAACAATGCTAACCACTGTGCTACCATACTGCCCAAAGTCACATAAAGTCACATCTTTATGTGGCTTCCGAAGCCAGCTTTCAAACTGCTGGTCAAACAGGTAAGTTAGAGTAGAAGATTCTGCAAGGAGCTGCTCTTCAAATCATAGGCCATTCCTCTCCCACATTTGCTCCTGATAGGCTCACATGGGGACGGAGAGGCTCCTTCAAGGGATGGAAAGGCCAGCAAATGAAAGCGAGTGTGTGGGAAGAGAGAGAGAGAGCGTGAGAGCGAGTGTGTGTGGCAGACAGAGGGTGAGAGGAAGTGTGAGTGGGGAGAAAAAGGGAGTGAGAATGAGTGTGCGTGGGAGAGGGTGAAAATGTGTGTGTGGGAGCAAGAGAGGCTGAGAGCGAGTGGCACGTGGCAGAAAGCAAAATGATGGGAGCGAGTGTGTGAGACAGAGAGCAAGATAGCACAAACACATTTAAGTTTTAGTTTACAATAATAGCCCATCCTATCGTCATCCGTCATCAAGGAGGAAATAGCGAGGCATCTTGAGAGGAATTGCTTGATAGAGCAGACACAGCATGGTTTCGTTAAAGGGAAGTCGTGTCTGACAAATTTACTGGAGTTCTATGAGGATGTGTCTAGGGCGGTGGATAGAGGAGAGCCGGTGGATGTGGTCTTTCTGGATTTTCAGAAGGCGTTTGACAAGGTACCTCACAGGAGGTTATTGCAGAAGGTCAGGGGACAGGGAGTTGGGGGTAGAGTGTTAGCGTGGATAGAGGATTGGTTGTCAAATAGGAGGCAGAGAGTGGGGGTCAATGGGTGCTATTCGGATTGGCGGATGGTGACTAGTGGAGTGCCTCAGGGGTCGGTGCTGGGGCCTCAGCTATTTACCACTTATATAGATGATCTGGAGGAGGGAACCGAGTGTATGGTGTCGAAATTTGCTGATGACACCAAGATTGGAGGAAAGGCAAATTGTGCGGAGGGTGTGGAGAGTCTACAGAAGGATCTAGATAGGCTGGGCGAATGGGCCAGGAAATGGCAAATGGAATTTAATGTTGGCAAGTGCGAGGTGGTCCACTTTGGTAGGAATAATGGTAGGAAGGATTATCACTTACGTGGCGAAAAACTGCAGCAGGTGACGGTGCAGAGGGACCTCGGGGTCCTTGTGCATGAGTCGCAAAAACCCAGCTTGCAGGTGATCAGGAAGGCGAATGGGATGCTGGCCTTCATAGTGAGGGGGATTGAATATAAAAGTAGGGAGGTCTTGCTGCGGCTGTATAGAGCATTGGTGAGGCCGCAGCTGGAGTACTGCGTGCAGTTTTGGGCGCCGTACTTACGCAAGGATATTTTGGCCTTGGAGGGAGTGCAGAGGAGGTTTACTAGGCTGATGCCGGAGTTGAGGGGGTTGAGCTATGAGGAGAGGCTGAATAAACTAGGCTTGTACTTGTTAGAGTTTAGAAGAATGAGGGGAGATCTCATTGAGACATATAAGATGATGAATGGGATGGATAGGATAGAGGTGGAGAGACTCTTCCCGCTCAGAAAGGATAATAGGACTAGGGGGCACAGCCTCAAGATAAAGGGGGGGAGGTTTAGAACGGAGTTGAGGAGGAACTTCTTCACTCAAAGGGTGGTGAATCTCTGGAATTCTCTGCCCGTTGAAGTGGTGGAGGCTACCTCGCTAAATATTTTTAAGATGCGGGTTGATGGGTTTTTGATAAGAGAGGGGATTAAGGGTTATGGGGAGAGGGCGGGAATGTGGAACTGAGCCACGACAGATCAGCCATGATCTTATTGAATGGCGGGGCAGGCTCGAAGGGCTAGATGGCCTACTCCTGCTCCTATTTCTTATGTTCTTAGGTTCTATCCACAGATAAAAGCAAAATACAGAGGATGCTGGAATCTGAAACAAAAACAGAAAATGCTGGAAAATCTCAGCAGGTCAGACAGCATCTGTCGAGCACTCTAACGAAGGGTCATCCAGCCTCAAAACGTTGGCTCTATTTTCTCTCCACAGATGCTGTCAGACTTGCTGGGATTTTCCAGCATTTTCTAATTTTGTTTGAGCCCATCCTACCCAACTGTTCAATACCAGTTTTTATATTCCAGACAAGCCTCCTCCCACCCTATTTCATTTAGCCCAATGAAAGCAACCTTTTCTTCCTTATCTAGTGTTTCTTCAAATGCATCTATTTCACCTTATATGTTCCTTGTATTAGCAACTTCCACATTATAACTGTACTCTAGGTGAAGAATTGTCTTACTAAAACAATTCATAGCTTCCCTTCTTGGAATCTTGAACCATGGTTATACGTTTTCCTTAAGAGATTGGAAGGACTGCTGATCCTGCATGTACACAGCTCAGCTGTCTGGCATCCAAATACCAATTTAAATTTATAACTTTAGGTTAGAGCAAATGGCATGCATGGTGCTTTTTTTTTTTAAACAGTTTGAAAACTTGCAAGATTGTACAATGCCAAATAGGATTTGTAATACACAGTTTTCAGGTCGGCAGGACCACATTTTAATTTGCCTTCCAAATGGATGCTACTGCAAACGAAACCGCAGTCCTCAATATTACACTGCAGTGTTGACAGATTATGTGCTAGTCCCACCATGAGAAGAATCTGACGTTTGCTTCACAACAGTTGCAGCTTTATTTGAATTGCTTTCATTTGATGCATAAATTAACCAAGCATGACTTGTCCCTAACCTTTATAGAAAATGTGAAGAGATTTCAAAGACAACATTACTCCAAGTCGAGTTCAAAGCTTATGTACTGGCAGAGGCCAGTATCTCTTTTCCCCCCACAATTAGCTGACTCCAACTTCAAAAGCAGGGGATTGACATTTCTAAACCCAAACTACGAATCTGGCAATTGCAGAGCTTGCATATATATTTGCAACAACTACTGATCATGTTTGGATTTGCTGCTATGCCACACATGCATAATGAATATTTATACAAACTGTCAAAGTTTGAGAGGTGTAATGGGTTAGCATAAAGTCTTAATTCTATGACTTGGGTTCAATGACAGACCAATGGTATGCCATCTCCTCCCTCGCCTATCAGAGTCAAGAGGGAGTGTACTTCTGAAATTAGTATAAGGCACAGTAAAAGAAATTTCTCTCTCCAGTCAACTTTTATTGAGTCAGGCACACAAATGCTTTACAGAGTATTAAGTGCTCCAAGTATAAAAAGGCTCCATTTCCCATCTCATATCTTATTAAATGTATTTCCTGTTAAAATCTATCACCTATAGCTCTCTTGGAAAGCAAATTATAGAAGCATGAATTCTCTAGAGCAATTACTAAGGGAGCAGCCTAATTAAGAGAATTAAATGGCATCATAAAGAAAGACAAAGTTCAAGATGTTAGTAAATTATTTGAACAAAGGCCAAACTCAAAAACAACAGGTGCAAATGAAGAGAGTTGGCATCTGACTCCTACTTTTATAAAAGGAAAGCTAGCATAGCAATTTCACACAAAGATATTATTCTGCAAAATATTAAGAACCAAATAAACTACAGTCCACTACCAATTTGAATATGTACATTGACCTTTGTATTTGAATACTGCTAGGAAGAGGCTGAATTAATCAAAGTTTCAATAATATCTTGGGGATATAATATCATGCAACTATACTGCTGCCACAAACATTTTTTTGTTATGCATCTGCATAAAATAAGCTTGGACAATATCCATAACGATCAAAAAATTATTCTAATTATTACAGGAAGCCCGAAATAAGATATATGTTGAACGAAACAGAGTTTGTGTTTGATGGTTTGAGTTATAAGGAGAGGCTGGATAGACTGGGACTTCTTCCTCTGGAGCGTAGAGGTCTATAAAATAATGAGGGGCATAGAAAAAGTAGATAGTCAATATCTTTTCCCAAAGGTAGGAATCTAAAACTAGAGGGCACAGGTTTAAGGTGAGAGGAGAGAGATACAAGTGTCCAGAGGGGCAATTTTTTCACACAGAGTGATGAGTGTCTGGAACAAGTTGCCAGAGATAGTAGTAGAGGCGGGTGCAATTTTGTCTTTTAAGAAGCATTGAGATAGTTATATCGATAATATGGGTATAGAGGGATATGGGCCAAATGCAGGCAATTGGGATTAACTTAGGGATTTAAAAAAAAGAGCAGCATGGATAAATTGGGCTGATGGGCCTGTTTTCATGCTGTAAACCTCTGACTCTATGAAACATAGGATCTAGTTATTTGAGCACCACTTCTCAAAGTCAGTCTAAAATCATTTTTAATCATTCTGGAGCATTTCAGTGTTATAACCATAGTTAAACTTAGAGCCAGACATCTAATTCAATCATATTCAGACAAAATAAATTCAAATATATTAAAGGATTTTCCTGAGTTACATGGCATGACATTTTTTTCTCTTTTCTTGATAAGGGGACAGAAGAGGGTTGGAGCTAGAGTGGCAGAGAACAGAATCCTGGAATACAAAACAGAAAATGACAAAAATACTGGGCAGGTTAGCATCTGGAGAGAAAAATAAAGTCAATGTTTTAGATGTAACCCCTTCACCACCTTGTGCTTACAATAAGTCACATTTACAAGTTACTTCAAAAAGAAAATAAGCTTTTCATGAAATAACATGATACTGAGCCATGCTGCACCAAGGTCAGAATTAGAGTTGTTATAGTGCAGGAGATCATTCAGCTCATCGTGTCAACGCCAGCTCTCCAAATAAGGTGATGACTTTGTGCCATTTTCCTGCCTTTTCTCCATACCCTTGCACTTTTTTTTATTCAAATAATCATTTAATGCCCGCTTGAATGCCTTGGTTGAATTTGTCTCCACCAGATTTGAGGCAATACATTCCAGATCTAAACCACTCGCTGTGTGAAAAAGTTTATTCTCACATTACATTTGCTTCTTTTGCAAGTCACTTGAAACCTAGTTTCTCCCTATCTACTCTGTCCAGCCCCCTCATGATTTTGAACAGCTTTATCAAGTCTCCTCTTAGCTGAAGTTTCTCATCCTCAGAATCATTCTTGTGAACCTCCTCTACACTCTCATTAATACATTCACATCCTTCTTATTGTGTAGTTCTGGGAGCCACACTATGAGCACAACCTTCTTGTTCTTACACTCTATGCCCTATTAATAAACCCAGGATACCGTATGCTTTATTAACTGCTCTATCCACCTGTCATGCTACCATCAGTAATCTACGTACATATGCACCTAAATTCCTCTTCTTCTGCACCCCTTTGAGAATTGTACTCATTTTATATTGTCTATGTTCTTTCTACCAAATGCATTGTGGAACACTTCCCCGCATTGAACTTCATCTGCCATCTGCCTAATCCAGCAACCTTTCCAAATTCTACAGTCCTCTCCTCAGTTTACAATAATTCCAAATTTCAAGTCATCCACCAACTTTGAAACTGTCTCCTGCACAACAAGATGTAAGGTCATGAATATATAATCAGAAAAAGCAAGGGTTCCAACATCAAGTTCTAGGAAACTTAACTACAAGCTTTCTTCCAGCCTGAAAAATATCCACTGACCATTACTCAGCCAATTTTGTATCTACATTGCTACTGTCCTTCTACTCCTTGAGCTATAACATTTCTCAAGCATGTTGTATAGCACTGTACTGAATGCCTTCTGAAAGTCCATGTACGCCACAGCAATGGCATTATGTTCATCAGCCCTTTCTATTACTTCCAAAAAGTTAGTTAAAGCGATTTCCCCTTTAGAAATCCATGTTGGCTGTTCCTAATCAACCCACATTTTTCCTTGTGACTACTACTTCAATCCCAAATAATTGTTTCGAGAAGCTTCCCCACCACTGAAGTGACTGACTTATTTCTGATTGCTGGGCTTATCCTTACAACCTGTTTGAACAATGGCATAATGTGTGAAATCCTCTAGTCCTCTGGCATCTCCCCAGAATCTCAGGAAGACTGAAAGATTTATGGTCTGCGCCCCTCCAATTTTCCCCTTCACTTCCTTCAGCATCCTTGGATGCATCTTAGCCAGTCCAATGCTTTGTCAACTTTAAGTATCAACAATCTATCCAACATTCCCTCATTATCAATTTTGAACACTTCTGGTGACACCTCTGTCACCATGGTGTGGGTAGCATTTACTTCCTTGGTAAAGACAGATGCAAAGTATTCATTTACTACCACAGCCATGTTCCCTGCCTCCATACAAAAATTCCCTTTTAGATCCCTAATCAATGCTAATCCTCCTCCTATCACCCTTTTACTATCTAGAGAAAACTTTGGATTCCTCTTCTCATAATCCTGTCTCTTCTCATAATCTGTTTCACTTCTCTAATATACTTTTTCACCTCCCCTCTGAACCTTCTCTACTCCTCTTGGTTCTAAATTATATTTTCTAATCACCTGTCATAAGCACACTTGTTCTTTATCTTAATTTCTATCCCCTTTTTTATCCAGGGAACTCATATTTGCCCTACTTTATCCTTTTGAGGGAAATAAACGTTGACAAGGGCACTTACTTACACAGTAACAGGTGGTTAAACATGCAATCACATTTTACAAATTCCTAATTGGCTAGTTATTGACAAATCTTTATTGTCAATGCTTAAAAACATACATAATTTTAACAGGACCTGGTAAGGATAATGGTTATTAATTGTAGAAGTACAAATTGCAAGTAAATTTGTGTTCATGTCCAAGCAACATCTAATTTATTTCATGGCTGGTCGAGAGGTAGAGCAAGTTGGTGAGAATATCAAGTTACTGAAATTTTCAATGTATTCCAGATACTTGTATATTTGCCATTTGAACACAGAATAGAAAACCATTGTTTTTTTAATGTAATGTGCTTACAAACTGTGGCACAAACTATAGAACATATGAATTAGGAGAAGTAGGCCATAAGAACATAAGAAATAGGAGCAGGAGTAGGCCAACTAGCCCTTTGAGCCTGCCCCGCCATTCAATAAGATCATGGCTGATCTGAAGTGGATCAGTTCCACTTTCCCGCTTTCTCCCCATAACCCTTAATTCCCCTATCAGAAACCGATCTACCCGTGACTTAAATATATTTAGCGAGGTAGCCTCCACCACTTCAACGGGCAGAGAATTCCAGAGATTCACCACCCTTTCAGTGAAGAAGTTCCTCCTCAACTCTGATCTAAACTGCTCCCCCCAATCTTGAGGCTGTGTCCTCTAGTCCTGCTATCCTTTCTAAGCTTGAAGAATCTCTACCTCTACCCTATCCTTCCCCTTCATTATCTTCTATGTCTCTATGAGATCCCCCCTCATCCTTCTAAACTCCAACGAGTACAGACCCAGTTTATTTAGTCTCTCTGCATAGGTCAACCCCCTCATCTCCGGTATCAGCCTAGTGAACCTCCTCTGCACTCCCTCCAAGGCCAATATATCTTTCCGCAAGTGCGGCGAACAAAACTGCACACAGTACTCCAGTTGCAGCCTCACCAGTACCCTGTACAGTTGCAGCAAGACTTCCCTATTTTTATATTCTATCCCCCTCGGTATAAAGGCCAAGATTCCATTCGCCTTCTTGATCACCCACTGCACTTGCAGACTGGGTTTTTGCGACTCGTGCACAAGGACCCCCAGGTCCCTCTGCACCGTAGCACGTTGCAGCTTTTCACCTTTTAAATAATAATCCCTCCTACTATTATTTCTGCCAAAGTGGATAACCTCACACTTGCTAACATTATACTCCATCAGCCAGGTCCTCACCCACTCGCTCAGCCTATCCAGATCTCTCTGCAGACTTTCCATACCCTCCACACAATTTGCTTTTCCAAATTCCACATTCGACCTATTGTGCCTGCTCTGCCATTCAAAAAGATCATGGCTGATCTCATTGTGGCTTCAACCCTACATTCTACCTACCCCTGATATTCTTTGATTCCCTTTTCAGTCAAGAACCTATCTACCTCTGCCTTAAAAATATTCACTAATCCTGCCTCCACCACTCTCTAAGGAAAAAGCTCTCTCTCAAATGGGAGATATCTTATTTTCAACTGTGCCCACTAATTCTAATCTCTCCCACTCTACTAAGTCCTCTCAGGATCTTGTATACCATTAGTGATTTAACATCAAAAAATAATCTAGTGCTTGCAAAGTATTTTGGTGCATGAAGGCATGATAAGGCATTGTACAAATAAAGTTGTTTCTCTCAAGCCACTTTCTAACCTTGAACAGTACGAGTTTAAATGAGATGCAGAATCAAAAATACCCAAGCTGTGAAAATCTAGCATGTACAGGAAAATATTGTATGATATACCACAAACATTGTCATACCCAGGCAGGAATTTTCCCAATTTGTAATGTACGTCATCTGATTTTGCACACACAAAAAGGCCTGGCAGCAACAATTTAAAGTGGGAAGGATGACAAGGATCACCCATAAACAAAATTAGACTCTTTGGTCAGAAAGATATTCACATCATTGTGCAAAGAAACAGGCAATGCAAAAATTATTCACAGTACACTGATTGCACTTGAGGCAAAAATTTTGGAAAAATATACTGTACTTTGAATAATGCCATGATGACTAAAGTTGATATTTCCTTAAGTACAACTTAAATGCTTTAATTTTAATACATCCCTTTTAATAAAAGGAGATGGACCAATTTAGAGAATATGTTTTTGGCATTTTTTTTACGATCCCAGTTGAAATTATAATTGACAAGAAGATCTCAGAACGGTACCCTAGCTCAATAGATCATAATGTTTTAT
The DNA here is from genome assembly GCF_965287045.1 of Carcharhinus amblyrhynchos. Taxonomy (NCBI): domain Eukaryota; kingdom Metazoa; phylum Chordata; class Chondrichthyes; order Carcharhiniformes; family Carcharhinidae; genus Carcharhinus; species Carcharhinus amblyrhynchos. The sequence goes on from NC_137337.1 coordinate 28,315,998, forward strand.
TTATTTTAAGAAACGTAGGGGAACAGAGTCACTGGACCACTAATTAGTTTTAACAACAAGGAAAAGAATAAACGTGAAAAGTTTATGATACAATACTTCTCTACTCCCACCTTAGCGTCATAAATATACACAGGTTTTAAGGTTAATACGTTACAAAGTATATCTTAGCAATATATTGGTCTCGGTAGCACAGTCCCTTCAAACACAGGCTGGCTGCAGTAAGACACACTCCACTCTGAATCCAAGTGAATGTTTTTGGATTTCTCCTCGATATCCCCCCAGATGATTCTTATACAGTGAACGATCTTGTTTCACTAAACTCTGGCTTCCACATGCTGGATTTCAAATTCAGCTCTCACAAACACACCCTCTCAAATCTTCTTTTAAATACTTTCTTCAGCTGCCTTCAGGTCTCCTTTGCCTCGACTGTTGCACAAGCTCAATCGCTTTACCTATCAATTCATACACTGTATTAAGATGGCACCAAAGTTTTGATTTATCTCTGAAGTCTGTTTTCCCACTTTAAATCTGGTTACCGTAACTATCTCTAACTCAGAACATTATCTGCTATTCTCTTGATTCTCCTGAACAGTACATTGTTCAATTTCTTGGTGTCTGTTCCTTTAACTTCAGTCTTCATAAGACAATCGTTTTGTCCTAATTCCCTGGTTATCCAGACTCTGTCTGGTTCTTTGGGATGTCTGCCTTTTTTCAGTCCCCTTGTACTGTTCAGCTTTTCTTTTGGCAGACCTGAAAGATGATTACTCCTTGACACCCCATCTCCAACTGCCACGGCTTCCAGTTAAACTAACAAAGGAAATGTTTTCCCTCAGGAAAGTGGCCCTGGTTACGAAGCAATGACTTCTACCTCTACCACAGCTTTTATTCACTCTTCACGCCATAAATTCTTTAAGTACAATAGAAGCAGTTTGAATTGAAATCAAAACCCCACACATACAAACACCTTTGATCAGATTTACCCTTCCTTACACAGAAACAGTAAATTAAACCCATTTAAAACTACACCTTATTTCCAATATTTGCCAGTACAAATCCCTTAATTTGGGTTTATTTTCCTAGCACATTGCTGAAACTTTTTTTTCACGTGTATGAGCATCATTGGTGGGACAATCATTTGTTGCACATCCCTAATTGACATCAAGAATGTGGTGGAGAGCTGCCATCTTGAAATGCTGCAGTCCACTTAGTGTGGGGACACCGACAATTCCATTAGGAAGGGCATTCTGTTTTTTTGATCCAGCAACAGTGAAGGAATGGTGACATAGTTCAAAGTAAGGTTGGTGTGCAACTTGGAGTGAAACTTGTAAGTAGTGTTGTTCTGACATGCCTGTTGCCCTTATCCCTCTGGGTGGTAGAGGTTCGATTTGGAAGATACTGTTGAAGCCGGTGTGATGAGTTGCTGAAGTGCATCTTGTAGATGTTAACACACTATTGCCTTTGTACATCCTGGTGGAAGGAATCAATGTCTATAGTATTGATTGTGGTACTGTAATGACCTATCTCAGGGGCTGTGGGTTTCAAACAAAAAGGAAAGGTGTGGTTTGCACGTCGATTCAAAGTAATACACAACAGATTTATTTGAGGAGTTCTTGCCGATACAGAATACAAACAAACTAAAATAGCAACCTCTGCAACACCGTCATAACATTACCATTAAATCATGTGACTGGCTCGTAAAGCAATCATGCAACTTCTTAAATATATAAGATGTGCAAAGCAGGCTGTTTTGGTCTGAATTATGTTGAGATCCTAGATGTTGTTAGAGCAATAATCACCAAGGCACGTGGAGACTATTCATTATAATCAATAATCTGAATTGTGCCTTGTAGATGGTGGACAAACTTTGGGGAGGTGATTTAGTCACCAAAGAATTCCCAACCTCCAATCTGGTCCTGTAGCCACAGTATTTTTAAATGTCTGGTCCAGTATGTTTTTGCTCAATAGTAACACAAGGATGTTGATAGTATTACAGTGGAATATCTTGGGGAGATGGTCATTGCCTAGGATTTATGCTGCAAATGTTATTTTCCACTTGTCAGGTCAAGCCTGAATGTTGTCTTCGTCTTGATGCATATGGACACCAAACTGCTTTAGTATCTGAAGAGTCATGAATGGTGCTGAAATCCCACTTATGATGGAAGAAAGGCCATTGATGAAGCAGATGAAGGTGGCTGGGTCTTGACACTACCCAGTGAAACTCCTGCAGCAGTGTTCTGACACTGCGATAATTGGTTTCCAACAATCACAATGGTGCAGACTCAATGGGCAAAATGGCCTCTTTTGACATAGTAAGGATTCTATAAATATCAAAATGTATAGCAAAGGGATTCCTGATTCTCATGGCAAGAACCCCATCACTTCACTGGCAGCAGGGAGAGGACAATCAGAACAGAAAATTTTGAAAGCATAAAGGCTGTCTGAGGAATCTCTGACTCTGCCACCATTCCCACCCGCCAAAAACAGGAGTAGAAAATCCCACCCCCCCCACCTTTCACCCCATACTTTGAGAACTTTAAATTTCTCTCCTAATGCTTTTAAATTTATTTCTGTAAGCTTTCTTGAACTCACTGTTCCACATGTTTTCCTCAAATCTGTATGACATGTACTTCCATAATTAAATATGCCATGAAAATACAATTGTCAATTTAAAACATTTTTGTGGGCCAGGATTTTTCAGTCCCATCCCACTTTAAAATTGGAGACAGATCAAGGCAGGATAGGGCCCAGTGGGAAGCCTTCCAGAGAATTTTACACATTACTCCACCCACCCCCTATAAACCCCCTAATGGGTTTGTCCACTGATTGTGAGGAATTTTGTGCTGCAAGCCCACAATCAGACACAAATTCCTAGTATACTGTCAAACTCAAAAATCACCAGACAGAAATAGTCCGTGCTGATGCAGTCCTGAGGTGATCTTTCCAGTTTTGAGGTTAAAATATATTGTTGCAGGAGAGTAGCAGGAACTTGGGCTCAGTAATAGCAGTGAGAGAGAGTTGCACTGTCAATGGTGCTAACTTTCAGATAAAAGAGGTTCTCTGACTCAAAGTGATTTGCAAAATAAGCAAATGCAATGCGTGAGAAAAAAAAACAGCGAGTGGTTTGGGTCTGAAGTGTGGTGGAAGCAGGTTCAATTGAGGGACTCGAGGACATTAGATGATTATTTGAATAGAAACAATGTGAAGGGGTACAGGGGAAAGGCAGGAGAATGGCATAAAGACATAATGCTCATTTAGGAGAGCCAGTGCAGCCATAATAGGCTGAATGGCCTTTTCCTGAATCATAACAATTCTGTGAAATGTTAAATTGAGGGCCCACCTCACCTTTCACGTTAACATAAAAGATTCTGTAATACTATTTGAAGAAGAGCAGGCCATATTCTCCCAATTACTGGGAATTAATTTTCATTCAACCAATATCTATAAAACAAATGATCTGGTTATATTTAAGCTGTTTGTGGATCATACTATGGACAAGTTGGCTGCCATGTTTCCCTACTTAGTAACAGTGACTACACTTAAGTTGTAAAGTACTTTCAGCCATCCAGAGGTCATGAAAAGCTCTATATAAATGCAAGATTGATCCTTCTTTCTTTACCCTCCACCTATGTCTGATGAGAATGTTTGATGTAGGGACTAAAATAACGAAACTAAAACTAGTTTTAATTACCAGCTAATATCCCTTACCACAATGTGCACAAAAAAAACATCCAAAAAAGTTAAATTTTAGTACCATGTCTTTCAAAAAAAATCTAAAATATAGACAGGGAGCACAGAGCAAGTGGTTAGCATCGTTGCCTCACAGTGCCAAGTTCAATTCTGGCCTCGGGTCACTGTCTGTATGTTTACACATTCTCCTCATATCAGTGTGGGTTTCCTGCCACAACCCAAAAATGTGTGGGTTAAGTGGATTGCCCATGCTAAATTGCCCCTTAGTGTCAGGGGGACTAGCAGAGTAAATTCGTGGGGTTACAGGGATAGGGCCTTGGTGGGATTGTTGTAGGTTCAGGCTCAACGGGTTGAATAGCCTCCTTCTGCACTGTAGGGATTCTATAATGGTATGATAGACCTTGCAACTTGGTTTTATGAGTGTCATCAAGTAGATTCAAGTCAAGTACTTTCATTGATGCTGCTATTCCATTGAACACAAATCAATTTTACATTCCACTAGACTTGCAGTCCATCTTCACCCAAAAGCAGGGGCTTTTGAATGATAATTTTCAATGGTATTTTCAAGAATCAGGGTAATTAGAAGGAATACCTAAGCTCATACTGCACTTTAAAGAGGTTTACAGCAGACAAATATCTTGTCTTCAACAAATCCCATCCACCTTTGAGTGCTGTCCATCATATTCTAACTTGGAGGATATAAGGCACTAAGAACCAATCACATCCATATGTTTGTAAATCCCTTCATGGCCTTATTGCTCCTTATCTCCAAACAATTACAACACCTTTTCAAATTCTCTGCCACTTCTGACTCCTGCCTTTTTCAAAACTCACTCCCTTTGCCCACCACTGTACCTACATGCCATGCAGCCAATTTTCTGGAATTCCCTCCCAAAGCAATCACATCCGCACCTTTGTCTCCTCCTTCAAGATGTGTTTTTTAAACCCACCCCTTACTGGTCACCCCACCCAGTAATTCCTTTGCTGTACCTTTTGTCCTGATATGCTTCTATGAAGTTTTACTATGTTAAAGGCATTACATAAATCCAATTGCTGCTGTTTGCCAGAACTGAAAACACAAGTCAGTTAAACAGCTAGTTTTTAAGAAACTTACTGCAAACACTGAATTTACCACAGCAATTTCATGTGTGCATATATCCTTTGTACTAATATTTCCCTTCTTAGTTTTCCAGCTGTTTTTGTTTTTTTTTGTTCACTGCAAACAGGCAGCACCCTTAACCAAAAATGTGTGCACTGGCTAAATCCAAGCCATCACTTATGCTACTCAAACTGATCATCAGGATGTGAATGCAACCTTGCCAAGTTACCCTTCAATTTACCCTGCAATCTTGTGGCAAAGACTCTGTAACTGCACAGCAGTATGATGGATGTCCATAATTCAGTGTGGGAAACCATGGACATAGATCTTCAACTCGTCTCGTAAATGTATCCTCGCCAAGTGTATTTTAACAATAGCAATGCAAAGTAATTCTTCCAAACAGTCTACCTGGCCCATTGACAGGGAGAAAGGGGGAGAATTTGTAAGTAATTATCTTTTGTAAGCAAAGTATTGTATGAAAATTTAATCCCATCAGGGAACACACTAGAGCATGTACAACTGTGGACAATTGTACAGAAGTAGTCAACAGCTTAAAACGACCAGAAATTTCATACAAGGACTAACATAGATAGGGACACAGAAGTAGTAAGCCATTCAGCCTGTCAAACCAGCACCACACCATTCAAACAGTTCATGGCTGGTCATCTATCTCAAGCATTTTCCCCACTTTCCTCATATCCATTGATGTCATAAGCATCCAGAAATCTACTGATTTCCATTTTGAACATGTTCAATGATTGAACTTCCACAGCTCTCTGGGATAGAGAATTACAAAGATTCACCATGCTTCAAGTGAAGAAATCATCCTCATCTCAGTCCTAACTGGTTTGCTCCTTGTACTGAGTTCGTGCACCCCTCCCCCAGTTCTAGACTGACCAGCCAGGGTAAACATCCTACCTACATCTATCCAGTCCTAAGATGTGCGGGTTAGGTTGATGGGGCATTTTAGAATGGACATAGTGTCAGGGAGATTAGCAGGGTAAATGTGTGGGGTTACAGGAATAAGGCCTGGATGGGACTGTGTTCTGTACAGACTCGATGAGCTAAATGGCTTCCTCCTGTACTGTAGGGATTCTATGTTTCTACCCAAATTGTTACGTTCTGTAAGAATGTTGTAAGTTTCAATGCAATCGCTTCTCATTCTTTGAAATTCTCCTCATAAGACAATCCCACTATCCCAGGAGTGAGTCTGGTGAGCCTCTGTTGCATTCCCTCTGTAGCAAGCATATCCTTTCTTAGATCAGGAGACCAAACCTGGACACAACAATACAGATGCAATCTCACCAAGATTCCATACAACCGCAGCAGGACATCTTTATTCCTGCACTCAATTCCTGTTGCAATGAAGGTCAACATGTTATTTGCCTTCTTAATTGCTTGCTGCACCTGCATGCTAGCTTTTCATTGAATCACAGAAACCCTACAGTACAGATGGAGGCCATTTGGCCCATCAAGCCTGCACCAACAATCCCACCCACATATTTACTATCCTAGTCCCTCTGACACCAAGGGGCAATTTAGCAAAGACAATCAACTTAACCTGCACATCTTTGGAGTGAGGAAGGAAACCGGAGCACTTGGAGGAAACCCATGCAGACACAGGGGAACATGCTACCTCCACATAGACAGTCATCTGAGGTCTGAATTGAACCTGCATCCTTGGCACTGTGAGGCAGCATTGCTAACCACTTTGCCACCATGCTGCCCTTTTAGTAACTCATGAACAATGACACCCATGTCCAGTGAGACATCAATAGATCCCAACCTATCATTTAAGAAATACTCTGCCTTTTTATATTTTTCATCATGAGGACAACTTCACATTTATTTACTTCATATTTCTTGTCATGTTCTTGCTCACTCATTTAGCCTGTCCAATTCCCCTTGTATCCTTCTCACAACTTACACTTCCACTTAGTTTTGCATCATCAGCAAATTTGGAAATATCACATTTGGTCAGCACATTATTTCACAGACTGAATTGTGACTCCAGCACTAATCCTTGTACCATCTCAATAGCAAGAGTCTGCCATCTTGAGAATTACTCATTTCTTTCCACTCATCTGTTAACCACTTCTCAATCCTTGCAGTACATTACCCCTAATCCTATGTGCTCTAGTTTTCTTTACCAGCTTCCTGGGTGGGCCCTTATCAAAAGTATATCTGAGAATCCAAATACACCATATCCATTGGTTCTCTTTTGTCTATGTTACAGGTAATATCCTCAAAAAACTCCCAACAGGTTTGTCAAACATGAGTCCCCTTTCATAAACTATGTTGACTCTGACACCAGATTATTATTTTAATAAATTCTAATATTTTCCAATGACTAGCGTCAAAAGTTCTTCATTTTCTCTCTCCCTCCCTTCTTAAATAGTGGGGTTACACATGCTACTTTTCAGTCTGCCAGAGATGGCATAGTGGTTAGTTAGCACTGCTGCCTCACAGCACCAGGGACCTGGCTTCAATTCCTGGCTTGGGTCACCATCTGTGCAGAGTCTGCACGTATTCCCCATGACTGTGTGGGTTTCCTCCGAGTGCTCCAGTTTCCTCCCACAGTCTGAAAGGCGCGCTGATTAGGTGCATTGGCCATACTAAATTCTACTTCAGTATACCTGAACAGGTGCCGGAGTGTGGCGATTGGGGGATTTTCACAGTAACTTTATCGCAGTGTTAATGTAAGCCTACTTGTAATACTAATAAATAAACTTCAAATCTTTCCAAAATCTATAGAAATGTTGTATTTTATCTAGACGACAGACATTCGAACAAGGGGCTCTGATAAGAGAGAGTTTGATGGGAGTACATAAAGTTCTCTTAGTCCAACTCATGCATCAGTAATATGACTTTAATTCTATCAAAAAATTCTATTACAAAAATATAACAAGTTCCCTGTCAGTCCAGTCAGTATTTGAGGCACAGATCAGGAAAGTTCAGGTTCAATGCTCAGTATGTTTTGAGTTAGATCTAAGTGATAAAAGTAAAGGGCATTAAAACTAGCTTCAGTATTGCAGGTTGAGGGAAAGTGGTAACGGGGAAAGAACAACGACAAGGTTTGGGCTTCTGTGCCCTTTCAAGAATATCCTTCTAGGTATGTAGTCAGAAGTGAACTAATGTCACCTCCAGTTCAAGAATCTGGCTACTGTTATTCTTGAGGTTTATACATGAATAGTAGTCAGGTACATGAGTTATTGAATGATCCTGGAAACAAATGATTAGCACTTAAGAAATCAATGTATTAAGAAAGGAGAAGAAAAATAACCAAGAAAAAGATTGCAAAAATAATTTTATCTTCTCAAAGATTGGGTGAATTCTGCAAGTTATGAAAATAATCTGCATTCTCCAAATATTCTCTCCCCCAAAGATGCTTGCCCCTGTTTCGCACAATAAAGTTAGTACAAACTGGCCTTTTATATTTTTCTAGTCCCAACTGTCCTGCACATTTGAAAGACCCTATGACACCAAGTATTTGAGTGCTGGAAGGTCTAAGATTCTAGCTATTCATGTCACCCTTAGAAATTTTAGTGCTGTATCAGGAGGATTCATAATAGACTGTTTAAAGCAGTTTGATTGTGTAGGAGATTACTGTCTGTCAGCTTGAATACATTTTTAAAATACTGGGCTGTTGAAGCAAATAAGCAACTGGTTTATCAATAAGCTTAAATGCAATTTGCTCAAAAGCATAGTATTTTCATCAGCGGCATTGTCCGAATTCAAACTTTCTTTTTCTCAGGACATGTGCTTTCCTCTGTTAGGGAGAATTTTTATACAGAAAACCTCAGCAAAACTTGCCACAGGTAGAGGAGCAAAAAAAAAAGAATTGGGTGTTTAAGTAAACTAAATGCTTCTGAATTTGAAACAAGCAAAAAGGAGCCAGAACAGCTCCACAATCAGCAGAAGCAAGAGTCTAAGGTTTTTAAAAAGACAGGTGGTCAGATGGGTCCTGAAATCAGATCTCAACTGTAAGATGAGCCAAATGGGTTGCATTCCTTCAGCAGGATTTTTTTCTTTTGTTTGATTAAAAAAATCTTCCTGACACCTGAAGGTTGAGCCCTCTCTCTCTCTCTCATAAAACTATTTTTATTTTCTATATTTTAAAAACAAAATCTTAAATCAATGGTTGAAAACAACTTCATCCTATGAGAAATGCAAAAATTCTTACGCTGCACTACAGTTAATATTCAAAGAAGCTTAGCATAAGAAAGTTTAATTTGGGTGAATAGGTCATACTGAAGGGTGGGTACCTTTCCTTTCCCATTTCTGAAAAACAAAGCAAGCAGAAGTAACACGCAAGCCTTCATGCCTGCAGCAAAAACAATTTCCCTGCTTTCTCTCACTCTCAAGGGGACTCAGGAAATATTTGATACAATGCTGTATAGAAAGAAGTTGTTGTACACCTGTTGATCTTTAAAAGTAAACCTGTAAAATTGTTAGGTAGGGCTACATTTGGCACAAAGGGAGATTTGAGCTTCCTTTTGTAAGAAAATAATGACAGGTGGGTCATTTTGTTCCAGGGTGGAAAATCCCTTTGTAATCACTTTAACTTTATCTCGAACTCAAAATTATACATATATGTAGGCAACACTCATCAGGTTAATACAGTTACCATAACACAATTTCCAATACCACATGAATGGCGGCGTAAGTCTTTCAAAAATGGAGAACAGCAAAGGTGAAAAAGGTGATCAAGAAGGCGTAAAGACAATTTCCTTTGTTGGCCAATGCATAGCGTACAAGAGTAAGAAGGTTATGTTAAAACTGCATAAAACGACAGTTAGAGCACGGCTAAAGTACAACATACAGTTCTAGTCACTGCATTAGAGGAGTGAAGTGACCATGTTCAAGAAGGGTCACTGTCTGTGAGGAGTTTGCACATTCTCCTCGTGTCTGCGTGGGTTTCCTCCGGATACTCCGGTTTCCTCCCATAGTCCAAAGATGCGAGTCAGGTTGATCGGCCAAGCTAAGAAATTGCCCCTTAGTGTCCAGGGATGCGTAGGTTAGCGGGATTAGTGGGTATAATATGGGGGTAGGGCCTGGGTGGGATTGTGTTCAGTGCAGACTCGATGGGTCCATTTGGCACTGTAGGATTCTACGATTCTATAAGGTACAAGAGTTGCACAGAGCTTGCCAAGAATGGAGAACTTTAACTATAAGGAAAGAATGAAATTGTGCAGGCTTTATATAATGAGGTGTATAAAATTACGAGGGACCTAGATAAAGTAGGTAAGGAGGATCTATTTCTCTTAGCAGAGAACAAAGCTTTAAGGAAATTAGTAGAAATTAAGGGGAGTTCAGGAGTAATTTTTTTTCACTCAGAATGTTGAGGGTCTGAAACACACTGCCTGAACAGGTGATTGAGGCAGAAACTCTGATCGCATTTAGAAAAGTACTTGGAAATGGACTTGAGGGCTATGGTCCAAGAGCTGGGAGGTGGGATTAGGCTGAATAGCTTTACTTTTGGTCAGCATTGTCATAATCAGAACTCTGTTGTCTATACTCAATGCTGCAGCAGGTCCCAATCATTCATCACGCCTGTTTATGGTCACTCACATTGGCTCCTGGGTATCATAACACCTCCAAATTTAACACTTTAATGTCTTCAAATGCCTTCACAGTCTTACTTCTCCCAATTCTGTAATCTCTCCAACCTTCCACCATCTTCACAATTCACTATTCTAACCATGTTGCCCCCTTGGCACCATCATGGATGATATTAAACCCCCCCACCCCCACCATAGCTTCTTCTTTGGTGCAATATCCATCATTGTCCAAGGACAAAAATAATTTATGCATTAATTAGCCACTGCACTATTTTTACCAAATGAAGCAGCAGGAATATTTTTCTACCTTCAAGGCTCTGTATAAATACAAGCTGTTATGTCTACATACATGATAAGAATTGCATTGCCTTTCATGCTATCTACTTATGGTGTCACTTCTAATGACAAGCATGTGCAGACCTCTGCTCTAAAATATTACAATTTAAAATGTATTCCTTTTCCTAATTTATAAAAGATAGCTATCCGAGAAGCTCCTGCCATCTATTTTTAAAATGTATGTGATGTTTTAATAAATTTATCAGCCCCCATATCAGGTAGTTCAATGAAGAGTGCGGGAGGGCACGTCAGGTGCAGTACCAGGAATACCTAAAAACGAAGAGTCAACCTCGTGAACCTACAATACAGGAGTACTTGAATGTCATCAGATGCAGCATTCAATTGGCAGAACTAAATAATCCCACAATAAACAGATCAAATCAAAGCTTTGCAGTCTGCCACACCCAGTCATGAATAGTGTTGGACAGCTAACAAGAGGAGGCACCACCACCAATGTTCCTTTCTATAAGAATGGAGAAGCCCAGCACATCTGTGACACTGAAAAGGCTGAAGCATTTGCAACCAACTTCAACTAGAAGTGCCAAGTGGATAATCCATCTTGCCTCCTCCTGAGGTCCCCAGAATCTCAGGTGACAATCTTCAGCCAATTTGATTCACTTCTTGTGATATTAATAAACGGCACTGAATACTACAAAGGCTATGTGCTCTGACAACATCCCAGCAATAGTACTGAAAACTTATGAAGAATTCGCCACGGTTTGGAGTCAACGTAGCACAAAGGAAGGTAGTTGTGATTGTTGGAGGTCAATCATCTCAGTCCCAGGACATCACTACAGAAGTTCATAAGCTAATGTCCTGGGCCCAATCATCTTCCACTGCTTCATCATGGCCTTCCTTAAAGATCAGAAGTGGGGATGTTCATTCATGATTGCACAATGTTCAATACTATTTGCAACTCCTCAGATTCTGAAGCAGTCCATACCAATATGAAGATATGGACAACATTCAGGCTTGGACTGATAAATGGCAAGTGACATTCACACAACACAAATGATCATCTCCAACAAAAGAGAATTAATTCACCACTCCATGACATTCAATGGCATTAATATCACTGAACCCTGCATTACCATTAACCAGAAACAATACTGGAGTTGCCATTTGAACACTTTGACTACAAGAGGTCAGAAACTGGAAATTCTGTGTTACTGCACACCTCCTGAACCTCCAAAGCCTATCCACCATCTGTAAGACACAAGTCAGAATTGTGATGGAATTCTCTCCACTTGCCTGGATGAATGGGCTCCAACAACAGAGGAGAAGCTCAATACTGTTAAAATGTTTCATCAGTACCCATCCATCAAAGTAAACATTCACTCCCTCCACCACTGACACAGTGACAGCAGCGTGCTTCATATGCAAGGTATATTGCAGCAACTCACTAAGGTTCCTTCACAGCACCTTCAAAACCCATGTCCTCTGCCACCTTGAAGGACAAGGGCAACACGTGCACAGGAGCACCCACCACTTGCACACTCCCCTTCAAGCTACACACCATGCTGACTAGGAACTATGCTGCCATTTCTTGATTGTCGTAGGGTTATAATCCAGGAACTTCCTTCCCAGCAGCACTGTGGAAGTACCTGCACCAAATAGACTGCAACATTTCAAGAAGGTGCCTCACCAACACCCTGTCAAGGCAATTAGGGATGGGCAACAAATGACATCCATATTGCATGAAAGAACGAAAAGAAAATCTAAACATTTACAAAATAGATGGTATAAATGGAAATGCTATGGTCCAAGACAGGATATCGTCCACCATAAAATTCCATTTCAAGTTTAAAAAGGACAGCTCAGTTATCAGTAATTTTGTTTTGTATGTTATTCCAATTTATTATTTTATGCCTTTGATAAAACATATATGCTTAAGCACAAAGTTCGATTCAGTTCTTTGGTGCTCAGATGGTTTGAACAGAGCGGGGCAGGCCAACAGCCATTTCTTGAAAAGGCCTCAGTCCAAAAATAGGTTAGATGGATTGGCCATGCTAAATTGCCTCTTCATGTCAGGGTAAATTAGCAGGGTAAATATGTGGGGCTGTTGGTGCTGCAGGCTCAAGGGCCTCCTTCTGCTCTGTATGCATTCTATGACTCTAAATGATGATCTAATCTAGCCTGGAAAAAAAATTAACAGGAGAGACAAAAAACAGAGGTGAGTAAGTTTAAGGTGGTTAATTCCAGAGAATAGGGTTGAAGCAGCTGATGGCTTTCAGTCATCAATGGGTCATCACGAACATGCATTGAATACATAAAAGGCCAGAATCAACGAATGGAATATTTGGGAAAAAATAAAGGGGGAAATTGCAAAGAATGGGGCAAGATCATGGAGGGAGGTGCAGAAAAGGTCAAGGATTTTGAATCAAATGTTGTGGGGATTAATGGTGAAGATGCAGTTAAGAAGTGAGCAGTGCTCAGTGAGGGAAAGGATCTTTGTGATATGTGTGTTCAACTTAATATAGAGTGGAGGGTCAGAGATCAACAAGGGAAGTAGTCAAGTCTGGAGATGATAAAGGTATGTGTTAGGGTTTTAGTGGCAAAGATGTTAAGGAGTGGAAAGAGGGCAACAATGTTTTAGAATTGAAATAAGTGGTTGTACTGACAGTTTGGATGTGGTGTTGAAAACAAACTTCAGGGTCAAATAGGTTGTCAAGATTACAACAGCTTAATTCTGCCAGACAGAATTGGCAAGGGGGATCAATGATAAAAGGGCAGAGTTTGTGGTGGTGGATATTGGCTTTGATCATCTCACTATTGACCCAGAAAAGCACATAACTCATGACAAACAGTCTGACAGCACAAAGGGAGGCACAAGATTGAGACATGACGGACAAGTATGGGACCATGCAACATAATTGAATGATGGAGGAAGCCATATACATTTAATTGACACTTTAGGGAATCAGACTGCACAGAAAATTCAGGCAGTTGATAACCATGGTTCAGTTAAGAACATTCTCATCTGAGTCAGAAGGCTGTGGGTTTCAGTCCCACTCAATGGCTTGCACACAAAAATCATGGCCAGCCCTCAGAAATGAGGGAATTTGGCGTTGTTGGGTTGCCAACTTCCCAATGAACCTTCAAGTGAACACAAGAGATCCCACAACAGCACTTCAAAAGAACATGGGAGTTATCCCCACTATGTTAGACAATATTTATCCTTCAGTCAACATCTCAAAACAAAGCTGAATTTTAACCATGGTGCGCTGTTCCTGATGCCAGAAAGAAGATAATGCTACTTTCAATATCCTCTCTTTTGCAGTTCCCTCTCAATTATAATTAAAATGTATAATGTCAGCAGTGTGCCCAGGAGTCACATGTAATCCTTCACTTTATATGAAAACAAACTGGATGCCACGAGGTCCTCGTGCGACACTAGCTTTATATATTTTTTAAATATGCTAATGAGTATTCATGGCACGCATATGTATTGAAAGTGGGAGTCCACCATAGGATAGCATGAGGTTCGACCCACCACAAACACCGTGCCTTAGCACTGCTGCTTCACAGCTTCTGGGTCCTGGGTTCGACTGCTGGCTCAGGTCACTGTCTGTGTGGAGTTTGCACATTCTCCTTGTGTCTGCGTGGGTTTCCTCCAGGTACTCCCGTTTCCTCCCACAGTCCAAAGATGTGCGGGTTAGGTTGATTGGCCATGCTAAGAAATTGCCCCTTAGTGTCCAGGGATGTGTAGGTTAGAGGGATTGGTGGGTGTAATGTGTGGGGCCTGGGTGGGATTGTTTTCGGTGCAGACTTGATGGGCCAAAGGGCCTCTTTCTGCACTGTAGGGTTCTATGATTCTAATAAACGTACCACTGACTTGATCTCTGCATCACAACCCACCAACGAGAGATCAGGAAATTCAGTTGTCACCTAATTCAGTCATCCCAATGAAATCAGATCCTCTCCCCAATTTGCCAGATTATCTGGTCTCCCTCACAATGTTATTGGTGGTGGGATTTTTCACTGCACAACTTGGCTGCATTGTTTCTAACATTACAATACTAAGTATGCTTCAAAAATATTTAATTGGCTGTAAAGCACTTTGAGATGTTCAGTGGTCATGAAAAGCACTATATGAATGCAAGTCTTTCTATTAACAGTAGAAAATCTGGTCATCTCGAGAGCCTGGTGATAATGCATAGCTAACTTACAGGAAAGCAAAACAACTGCAGTGACTCTAACATGTATAGTTCACTGATAAATACTTAAAGACAGATACCCTAACAAATGCAGCTTATTAAGCCCTCCATTTTACCAACCACAATTCCAGGGCTTTCGGTACTGCTGCTCCACAATCTCTCTCAGCATGAAGCACGAAAATCACACGAAAAGGCTGAAACTGATTCTAATAACACAAATAATAGCAACTGGAGAAAATTCTCAAGTCCCTTTGTACTAGATTTTCTTCAAATAAATGTTAATTATAACATCATAATGAGGAACCACACTAAAATACACTGTGATGCTCAATTCTTGCCACAGGATGGCAAGGCACTTGCAGTTCCCTCTGCCTCCAGTCCCACCCACCTGGTCTTATTGCATCTGGTTTGGGAGAAGACAGGAAATGGCAAATGCTCCCACTCCTGATCAGAATTCAGCAACCCTTGCTGAAAGTAGCATGCATGCATGGATACAGACTACGGTAAGATCACATTCAACTGTAATAAATTCCCACAGATAATCTAAATTCATATATGAATGACAACTTGGTCAAGTTAACTGCATGTGTGATTTTCCATTGCCCATACTACCATTAGAACATAAAATGCCTACTGAAGCTCAGCTCTCTAGTACAGCACTCTCTTATCATGGCATTCAATAGTATATTAAATAATAATAATTCTTTGCTTTTATTACTTTGCTTGACAGATTAAAAATTAGTTGCATAAAGTTTTACTTTTAATTTATTAATTTCTATTTACATCCTTCAGTCCAACTTTTTTTGGTTTTACTCATCTATATCATTTATTGTAGTGCTCCTTGTATCATGACCCTCTTCTAAATTTGATCCAAGCTTTAGCATATCCTCCTGTTCTGTCTACTTAGGCAACCATTCTGAGTAGCTGTTTTAATTGCTTCTTCATGATACAAAATCATTTCACCTCTCTGAGCAAGATTGTTAATTAGAGAGTAGTTCTACAATACAAGTGAATGTTCAGGAGGATCTAGGTTAAGATCGCCAAATTCATTTCACAAAGCTTTGCTTGACTTTCATTCCATCAATCTCGGCTGGATTTCAATCCATGTTGCAAAGTTGATAAGCCAATGTCTAAACCTCTGCATTCTGGCCAAATACCTATCTTTTAATAAAAACTTCATCAAATTTAAAGACCCAAAAGTTTTAATAACTTGTACCTATCCTCTTTCCTTCCAAGTGAGCTTTTAAAACAAAAAGAAAATCACAAAGATGTTCTTAGAAAAGTATCAAATATTTCACCAAACACATCTCGAATGTAATTCACCTAAATCAAATATTTTAATGACAGCAGAAATTTTCTCACTCTTCCGTGAAAGCCAAATTGATACAAGGAAAAGAAAATTCTTGCTGTAGCAAACAAATATCTAGAAAGTGTTGTTAATACTGTTGTGTCCATATATGGCACCTTTAAGTAAGACTGGAATGCAGCTTCACCATAACAAATTTTTGCTGCACTCTAAACCCTACAGTGAGTTATTTTTCATTTGCAAGACTAGCATTTATTGCCCAATCCTAATTGCCTTTGAGAAGGTGATGGTAAGTCATTGAATCACTGCAGTCCATCTGGCGCAGGTACACCCATCATGGTGTCAGAGTAGTTGTTCCAGGATTTTGACTCAGCAATAGTGAAGGAAAGCCTTACATCAATGGGAGGGAAATAATTGGAGAGGATTCTTTGAGACAGGATTTATTCCCATTAGGAAATAAGTGGACGTAATAGTGACAGGCAATATGGTTTTAGAACATAGAATATAGAACAGTACAGCACGGTACAGGCCCTTCAGCCCTTGATATTGTGCCACGCAAATGTTTGATATTTGTGGAGGAAGTGACAAAGATGATTGAGGGTAGGGCAGTGGATGTTATCTAAATGGAATTCAGTAAGGCCTTTGACAAAGTCCCTCATGGCAGGCTGATGCAGAAGGTGAAGTTGCATGGGATCAAAGATGAGCTGGCAAGGTGGATCCAAAACTGGCTCAGTCAAAGAAGACAGTGGGTAGCAGTGGAAGGATGCATTTCTGAATGGAGGGCTGGGGCAAGTAGCATTCCTCAGGGATCAGTGCTGGGACTTTCACTGATTTGGAGAAAAACATAATTGGTTTGATTAATAAGTTTGCGGACGACATAAAGGTTGGTGGATTTGTGGATAGCAATGAGGACCATCAGAGGATATAGCAGGATATAAATCAGTTGAAGACTTGGACGGAAAGATGGCAGATGGAGTTTAATCCCGACAAATATGAGGCAATGCATTTTAGAAGGTCTAATACAGATAGGAAATATACGGTAAACAGGTCCTTTAAGAGTATTGATAGGCAAAGGGATCTGGGTGTACAAGAACACAGGTCACTGAAAGTGGCAATGCAGGTGGAGAAGATAGTCAAGAAGACATATGGCATGGTTGCCTTCATCAGCTAGGGCACTGAGTTTAAAAATTCACAAGTCACATTGTAGCTTTAAAGAACCTTAGTTAGGCCACACTTGGAAGATAGTGTCCAATTCTGGTCACCACACTACCTGAAGGATGTGGAGGGTTTGGAGAGGGTGTAGAAAAAGTTTTCCAGGATGTTGCCTGGTATGGAGGGCATTAACTATGAGGAGAAGTTGGAGAAACTTGATTTGTTCTTATTGGAACGATGGAGGTTGAGGGTGACCTGATAGAAGTCTCCAAGATTATGACAAGCATGGACAGAGTGGATAGTCAGAAGCATTTTCCCAGGTGGAAAAGTCAATTACTAGGGTGCACAGGTTTAATGTGTGAGGGCAGGATTAGAGGAGATGTACAAAGCAGATTTTTTATTTTACGTAGAGGGTGGTGGGTGCCTGGAACTCATTGCTGGGGTAGGTACTAGGAGCAGATATGGTAGTGACTTTTAAAGGGCATCTGGACAAATACATGATGGAAATAGGACGGGAATAGAAAGATATGGTCCCCGGAAGGGGAGAGGGTTTTAGTCAAGTCAGGCAGCATGGTCAGTGCAGGCTTGGAGAGCCAAAGGGCCTGTTCCGGTGCTATAATTTTCTTTGTTCTTTGAATGGTGGTATAGTTCAAAGTCAAAATAATGTGCGGCTTGGAGGGAAACTTGTAGGTGGTGTTCCCATTTGTCTGCTGCTCTTGGTCTTCTAGGTTGTAAAGGCCGCACGTTTAGAAGGTGTTTTCAAAGGAGACTTTGCGAGTTGCTGCAATGTATTTTCTAGATGCACATTTATATACTGATGCTTGAGAGACTGAATGTTTAAGGAAGGTGGATAGGGTGCTGCTCAAGCAAGCTGCTTGGTCCTGGATGGCGTCGAGCTTCTTAAGTGTTGTTGGGGCTGCATTCATCAAGGCAAGTGGAAAGTATTCCATTACCCACCTAACTTGTGCCTTGTAGATGGTGGACAGACATTAGGGAGTCAGGAGCCAAGTTACTTTCTACATAAAAGCAAATTATTGCAGATGCTGGAATCTGAAACCAAGAGAAAATGCTCGAAAATCTCAGCGGGTCTTGTGGCACCTGTAAGGGGAGAAAGGAGCTGACATTGAGTCCAATTGACCCTTTGTCAAATCTGCTGAAATTTTCCAGCATTCTCTCTTTTAGTTTTACTTTCTATATAAGCTAGAATTCCCAGCCTCTAACCTGCTCTTACAGGCACAGTGTTTTGTATATTCTTGAACTTTAGCAATTTTTTTCAGTAGAAACATTTTTACAATAAAAGAAATTATCTTAAAAGCATTTTCTTCACAGTGTTAAATTATTTACAACCACCATAAAGGATATCAATGTTCTATATGCCGCTCAGCATCTTTGTTGCTATTACATGGAAATCTATTCCCAAAACCACAAGAACTATTCTCATATTTCGCAAAAATCTTTTTTTTTTACACTGGAAGCATTATTCTGAAGTGCAGTTACGAGGGCAAATACACTTAGGTAGACAAACGTAATAGGCATTTTACACAAAGCTAGGTCCCACAAACAGTATTTAAATGAATACTAGTTACTTATTTTGAAAGTGTTGCTCGAGGAATGGATGTTGATGAGATACCTGGTGGACTCTCTTCTATTCTTGAGTTACGTCATTGAAACTTAATATCAACATTCATTGGGCCTGTAAAGCTGAACCTCAGTGTAATGTCCCATCCAAAAGATGGCACTGCTCCCTCAGTATTTCATTGAAGGGTCAACTTCATTATTGTGCTCAATTTCTAAAGTGTGACTTGAACCCATAACCTTCTGACCCAGAAGGGAGTGTGTTTTGCATCAGTCATTATTTATTTGTATTCACAACTGGTTTTGTAATTTACTAGTAATCTTACAGTATAGGTTTTACACAAACATATTTTTGATTAGATTTCAGGCACCAAGTCAGACTTATGTTTTCACACAGCATAGAGGGAAGTCTTTCACTTTGGACTGTTCTTGCACACCATTTAGTCATTGAATTTTCTTTTGGTCAGCTAGGTGCCTGACATACAAAAAGCTCCTCATTCTAAATTCAAATCTCCAAGCGAAGCTGCGGAGAAATCCAGTAGTGGAGTGTCTCTTCATTCAGTATTGAGTATATACTTTATCCTTTAGGAGGACTCCTCACTTACCTAAACCCAGCGAACTTCAATGCAGACTTACAGAGCCACGGTTTAGGAATTGCAACCCATGCATTGCACCCACCCATCCCCCCCCCAGTCTTTAAATATCCACCAGGTAACAATGGAGTTTAGTCAGCATGAACCACATCATCTACTAGCACAGAGTACTGTTCCTCCATTCAAGCGCACTGTATACATAAGGTTCGGTGTCTGGAAAACTAGGAAGCATTTCAGATTTGAATGACAAGCCTACCTCCCCAAGTACCAGTTAGTAAGCCAAATTAGCTGATTGACCAACTGTGCTCTAGTGTGCTTCAGATCTGATTGTCTCAGAGATTATTTCACTGAGTCTGCTACAGAAAGTTAACTTGGCTATGAGCTTCTGGCAGAAGGTATCATCTTGATAAACATCTCAACCCAATAAAAATCTTGCTTACTTGCACACCCACCAAACGAGGACACAACAATATCAAGTAAAACATTATCATGGTGGAAATCACCTGCTATCAGCGGAATGGTGTATGCTTCAAGGAGACACAAGTAAGTTAAAAAGTGGGAAAAGTAAGTAAGCTTATATATTTTACATTCTTGAAACCTATAAAATATTTAAAATAAATCAGGACATGGCAAAAGTCCACCTGGTAGGATGTAATAATACCTAGTGGATACAGGTTTGTTTAGTTATTGTATAATTTCTAAGATCAATCACATTGCAGCAGCTCAATCTTAACATCCAAAATATATGGAGGGGAGATTACAAATCATCTGAGAAAAATGGGAACTATTATGCTTCCACAACCAATATCATGTACAGATTTTAATGATTGTGATCAAGTCAAATACAGCAAACTGATTACCAAAAATGGTTACCTTGCTGTTTATGAAGTCTTTATTACAAAGCCAATAAACAACTCATGGTATACTTTATTATCAGCTTTATAAAATATTTGCTATAGATTGTTTTATAATGTATCACCCTACAACTGTCTCTCTCAATCTGCGAATTTAAATGTTCAAATCCCTTTCTATAAAAATGCAATTGATGAAATTCTAATTTCACATTTTTAGTTTGTCCAATGTTCAGATCCTTCCCCGTCACCATTTCAATACAGCAATTGTATGTTCTCAATAATTCACCACATCCTGCAAAGTCCTTCTGCATTTTCTACCTTTTTTCTCAATAATTAAGTAACTCTGGTGCTGTGAAACAATCTTTCTTCCAGGTTGCTGTCTCCCACATACACAGAGTAATATTAATACAAATGTCAAACTCACTGTTTCAGATATTGTAACCTCAAGAAATGCACTCAGTATTTATTTTCCCTCACTTTTTCTTATTGCCTCACTTTCTTTTAAGAAAAGGCAAAGTCGACACATTCAAATGAAGTGACCTGTCTCTTCATCTCATTCTCTGATACTCTATATACATGAATTATATTAAGTGAATATATTCTGTTAATTAAAAAATAAACAACTGCATTTGAACCTTGGATTAGGGGAACAGTTGAACCCTGTAAATAACCATATATGCAAGGTTATATAATCCTATCAAGCAAATTGCAATATTTATAAAGCTGTAAGACATTCACAGCATGCCACCTTTGGAAAATGGCAGAAAACATGTCAAAATTGAGTTTAATGTCTGATGCTTGTAAAAAGGTCAGACATTGAGACATATAGCCTTACTGGATGCATCTGCTAACCTTCCTACCCACTCCCACACAAATCTACTTAATTCACATTACATTTTGAAAATATACTATGTTTAAAATCAGTGACATTATTTTTGTTCAACTAAAGTTTTAAAAGATGCTAAAGCAAATCCCAGATGGTTTCTAATCTTAAACCCATTATTTATAGAATTAAACTGCGATCTTTTGACATTTTAGAAAACGATTTAAACCACAACGACTACTTATTATTACTGTTTTCAATAAAATAAGGCTAAAACGCTCAAGGAACTGATTAAATATTCGCATAAAGCAAAATACATTAAATACGCAAAATGAACTCTGTTGAATATAAAGGGAAAGGAATCTCTCCAGACATTCAATTACAAATCCATGGCACTGATCTAAACGTGTTTGCAAACTGAACACTACTTGCATAACTGTTTGGGGGCGGGGGTATAGGTGACAAGCTAGCCTAAGGGGTGAGCTCCCACCCTCAACACCCGCAATAACAACTGATTGCCAACCAGGTACTGTACACTATCACACCTATGTACACATACTTTTTTTTAAGGCCTTGCTCGCCATTTGCTTCCCCGCGCCCAAACAAACACATGCAAAATACCCCGATGTTTACCTTCCTTATGCCTTTGTAAATGTAAAAGTACAACTCCCGGCCCACATTAAAACAGATTCTGTCCCCATTGCCGGACTGGTCGTTCACATTTACGAATGACACCTTGACTGGATTGGATCCTTGGGAATTAAAAGGCACCCTATTCGGCCGGCTGTACTCGGAGTGGGTCAACACTTTATAAACACCTTCCCTGGTAGTAAACTGAGTTTTGATTTCGTTCATCTCCTTCCCTCCTCCCTCGGTCGCCATGTTGTAATTTAGGATTCATCCTACCCGAGCCCGGATGTAACTCACAGCGCCTGCGTAAACCACTGGCTTTCTAGGGCGTGGTGACGTTCTGCACGCACGGCACGTAGTGACGTACATGCTCCGGAAATGTTACTGGATGACGTCACAAGGCAAAATTCAGGAGCGCATTCTTGCTGGATGGCTGTAGAATTGTGCTGAGAAACTGATGCACTGAAATATTCTCGGAGTGCGGGAAATTTTGTTTTATATTACTTTTCCATTTATTTCAAATCAGTATCAGATGTGCTTGTACAGACAGTCCCGTTTGGTTCCATTCACTCTGCAGCCCAATACCGATAATTGCCTTTTACTCTATCGCACATTAGGCTGATCTTTCTCCTCATCCTATCGGTAACTGCAACACTACATTCTGCACTAGAAGGGCATTTTTTCACACACAGGATGGTGAGTGTCTGGAACGATCTGCCAAAATTAGTAACAGAGGCGGTTACAAATTTGTCTTTTAAAAAGCATTTAACAGTTAGATGGGTAAGATGGGTAGAGGGGGATATGAGCTTAACGCAGGCAATTGAGACTAGCATAGTGGTAAAAATTGGGCAGCATAGACAAGTTGGGCCAAAGGGCCTGTTTCCAAGCTGTAAACCTCTATGACTCTGAACCAACTTCTGCTTTCTCCCCTAAGTACTCTATGAACAAAATGTTTTCTCTGTACAGCTGACAAGAAACAATAGTTGTATCCCAATACATGTGACAATAATAAATCAAATAAAATCAAACTCCAGTGCACCAGTGAGGGATCGTGAAATGTGCCATCCTCTGGCTAAAAAGTTAAATCAATGAGTAATTTCCCTGCTGGTGAGGTAGGGTGAAGGTCCATGACATGAATTCCATGTATTGCCCACCTGTTTGCATTTTACATGGGCACACTGTGTTTGGAAAGAATGCATGTGTTATCCATGTCTATACTTGAATTGCATCTTGCAGACCCAATCCTTACTCTTAACTGCTGGGACACCGTGCTGTTTCAACAACAAATTATTTTTACATACGTCTTTAAGAACATAAGAAATAGGAGCAGGAGTAGGCCATCTAGCCCTTCGAGCCTGCCCCGCCATTCAATAAGATCATGGCTGATCTGTCGTGGCTCAGTTCCACTTTCCCACCCTCTCCCCATAACCCTTAATCCCCTGACCTATCAAAAACCCATCAACCCACATCTTAAATATATTTAGCGAGGCAGCCTCCACCACTTCAACAGGCAGAGAATTCCAGAGATTCACCACCCTTTGAGTGAAGAAGTTCCTCCTCAACTCCGTTCTAAACTGCCCCCCCCCCTTATCTTGAGGCTGTGCCCTCTAGTCCTGCTGTCCTTTCTGAGCGGGAAGAGCCTCTCCACCTCTATCCTATCCATCCCATTCATCATATGTCTCAATGAGATCTCCCCTTATTCTTCTAAACTCTAACGAGTACAAGCCTAGTTTATTCAGCCTCTCCTCATAGTTCATTCAACCCCCTCAACTCCGGTATCAGCCTAGTAAACCTCCTCTGCACTCCCTCCAAGGCCAATATATCCTTGCGTAAGTGCAGCGACCAAAACTGCACACAGTACTCCAGCTGCGGCTTCACCAGTGCCCTGTACAGCTGCAGCAAGACCTCCCTACTTTTATATTCAATCCCCCTTGCTATAAAGGCCAGCATCCCATTTGTCTTCCTGACCACCTGCTGCACCTGCAGGCTGGGTTTTTGCGACTCATGCACAAGGACCCTGAGGTCCCTCTGCACCGTTGAATGCTGCAGTTTTTTGCCATGTAAGTAATAGTCCTTCCTACCATTATTCCTACCAAAGTGGACAACTTCACACTTGCTAACATTAAATTCCATTTGCCAGTTCCTGGCCCATTCGCCCAGCCTATCTAGATCCTTCTGCAGACTTTCCACACCCTCCGCACAATTTACCGTTCCACCAATGTTGCTGTCATCAGCAAATTTCGACACCATACACTCGGTTCCCTCCTCCAGATCATCTATATAAATGGTAAACAGCTGAGGACCCAGCACCGACCCCGGGGCACTCCACTAGTCACCAACCGCCAATCCGAATAGCACCCAATGACCCCCACTCTCTGCCTCCTATTTGACAGCCAATCCCCTATCCACGCTAACACCCTACCCCCAACTCCATGCCCCCTAACCTTCTGTAATAACCTCATGTGCGGCACCTTATCAAACGCCTTCTGAAAATCAAGAAACACCACATCCACCGGCTCTCCTCTATCCACCGCCCTAGACATATCCTCATAGAACTCCAATAAATTCGTCAGACACGACTTCCCCTTAACGAAACCGTGCTGCGTCTGCTCTATCAAACAATTCTCCTCAAGATGCCTCGCTATTTTCTCCTTGATCACGGATTCTAACATTTTACCTACAACAGACGTTAAACTAACCGGCCTATAATTCCCTGCCTTTTGCCTGCCACCCTTCTTAAACAACGGCGTAACATTAGCCGTTTTCCAATCTTCCGGCACTTCCCCGGAATCCAGCGAGGTTTGGAAAATAATCATCAAGGCATCCACTATCACCTCCGCCATTTCTTTCAGAACCCTTGGATGCATTCCATCCGGTCCGGGGGACTTGTCCACAATCAGTCCCTCCAGTCTGTCGAGCACTGCCTCTCTAGTAACAATAATGTCATTCAGGCCCTCCACTCCTACCATCTTTCCATCGCTAACACCCGGCAAACTATTCACGTCCTCCTCCATGAAGACTGAAACAAAAAAGTTATTCAAGGCCTCAGCCATTTCCCCATCCCCTACCACTAAGTCCCCCCTCTCATCCTCTAAGGGTCCAATGTTCACCCTCTTCCTTTTTATATATTTATAAAAACTCTTACTATCCTTTTTTATATTTAGTGCTAGCCCAGCTTCATAGTTTATCCTACCCTTCTTTATCAACTTCTTCGTCATTCTTTGTTGATATTTAAACCTCTCCCAATCCTCTTCTAGCCCACTACTCTTAGTTACTCTAAACACATCCGCTTTTAATTTAATACTCTCCTTTACCTCCTTCGTTATCCACGGCTGATTATCTCTCCTCCTACGATCCTTTTTAACCATCGGAATAAATTTCTGCTGAGCACCAAGAAAGATCTCCTTAAAGATCCTCCACTGTTCCTCAGCAGACCTACCTTCCAATGCGCTCCCCCAATCAACATTCGCCAATTCCTCTCTCATCCTATCGTACTCCCCTCTGTTCAAACAAAGGACACAGGTCCGGGAACCCACTTTCTCCTCCTCCATCTGCATCAGAAACTCCACCATACAATGATCACTCTTCCCAAGAGGATCCTTCACCACAAGGTCCCTAATTCTATCTGCCTCATTACATAACACCAGATCCAAGATAGCTTGCTCCCTCGTTGGCTCCAACACACACTGTTCAAGGAAACTATCCTGGCAGCATTCCAAGAACTCTTCCTCAAGCCCAGCGCGTCCAGCATGGGTCAACCAATCAATATGTAGATTGAAATCCCCCATAATTATCGTCGTTCCATTCCTGCACGCCGCATTTATTTGCACATTAATAGCCCGCCCCACCTCCAGATCATTATTTGGGGGCCTATAGACAACACCCACCAGCGTCTTCCTCCCTTTGCTGTTCCTAATCTCCACCCACAACGATTCCACTTTCTGCTCTTTGGTTCCTATATCATCCCTTACTACCACCCTGATGCTATCCTTAATCATCAGAGCTACGCCTCCCCCTTTTTCCTCCTGCCTATCCTTCCTAAACACTTGATACCCCTGTACATTTAGCTCCCAGTCCCTGTCACCCTGCAGCCACGTCTCTGTAATGGCCACCAGATCATATCCATTTGTGCTGATCTGCGCCACCAGCTCATTCACTTTATTCTGAATGCTTCGTGCATTCAGATAAAGTGCCTTCATCCCAGCCTTCACCTGTACCCTATTTGCAGGAACGCCACCAACCTTACTCACGCCCCCTACTCCCTTTATTATTGCGACATCCTTGGCCTCTTCCCGTACCTGTAACCTCTCCTTTGCTTTAGACCCTGTAATTTCACCTACCCTCACACCCTCCCCCCCAATTAGTTTAAAGCCCTATCTACAGTCCTATCTACACGATTCGCCAGGACTCTGGTCCCAGCACGGTTCAGACCGTGTATAGTATAGTATAGACTAGTACATAGTATATACTTTAGTATAATAAATACTAATCATGGTGCTTATCACAAGAAAACTAAAATTTGCTACATCGAGATATTAGGGCAAGCTGGTTGGTCAAAGTGGTAGCTTGAAGGAGGTGGAAAAAGATAGAGACAGTGAAGTTTGAGGAGGGCACTGCAGAGTTTAGGGTCTAAGCAGCTGAAGACATGTCTGACAATGGTGCAGGAGGCCAGAATTAGAGAATTGAAGGGTGTTGAAGAAGACAAAGAGATAGGGAAGGGCAAGGCCGTGTTGGGATTTGGACACATGCATGAAAATTTTAAAATTAAGATGTTCCTGGACCAAGAGGCAATATAGGTCAGTATGAGTGATTGGTGAATGAGACTGTGCAAGCTAGGATATTGGCAGCAGAGATTTGAATGAGCTCAAGTTTATGGGAAGGATGGCAACCAGGAACAATCACAACTGAAGGTTTGAAAAAAAATACGAGAGTTTCAACTGCAAATAAACTGAGGTCAGGGAATGGTTGATATTATGGGGGTGGAAGCAGGCAATCTTGATGTGATGAATGTAGAGTTGGAAGATCAGGCTCAGGATCAATGAGAAAGTTGAAGGTGCAAACAGCCTCAGTGTTCAGCAAGTGGTTGACAGCTTCACTCGGATATCTTATGTTCTGAAAGACTATTTCTATAAATTCTTGCTGGATCCAAAGTACAGTGTGACTTCACATGCATGATGCTGAGAATGTAGTATTGTCTGAGTCACACAGAACCTCTTGTGATTTTTCAGACTTTGGAAAACAAAATACTTTATCAATTTATTGCTTAGGTTAAAAACTACACAATAGGCTTATTAGAATAAGCAACAGATAATCACTAGCAATTAACAGAACAATAGATTGAACTTTTGTGAGTCTTATAAACAAAAATAATAGAAAAAAAATGACTTTTCACATTCTATGCTAATTCTAAACACAGATGAGCACATCTATTGTAGTTGTTATATTTAAATATTCATAACGATTACTGGAACTCTACAAGATCTCTCTACATGAGTAGTAAGGGTTTGAACTTTTAAACTGAGGGATATGATCAGGAGATGATGTTGTCAATTAATGGGTGGCACAGTGATTAGCGCTGCTGCCTCTCAGCACCAGAGACCAGGGTTCAATTCCCGGTTTGGGGTCACTGTGTGGAGTTTGCATGTTCTTCCCAAGTCTGTGTGGGTTTCATCTGGATGCTCTGGTTTCCTCCCACAGTCTAAAAATGTGTAGGTTAGGTGGATTGGCTATGCTAAAGTGACCTTTAGTGTCAGGGAGATTAACAGGGGAAAGGCATGGGGTTGTGCGGATAGAACATGGGTGGGACTGTGGTCGGTGCAAACTTGATGGGCCAAATGGCCTTCTTCTGCACTGTAGAATTGATTCCACGATTCTATAATTCCCTCACTCAAATTATTTCCTCATCAAAAATGGTTACTTTCATGAAATATTTAATTTATTTTCTGGATAAGGATAATCAAAACAGTTGCATAAACAAAAATAGATGCAGCACATCAGGAGGCACAAGATTGGTCTCCAGTCAAACTAACAAAATGATCAATAAGGAATCAATCCACTGAAAATTATTCAGATGACATTAGGAGACTTTGTTGCAATTTAAAATATTTACAAAATCCGGGGCATCTAGTCTGGGCCCAATTTTGTTTCCTGCCATTATGCTGTCACAATTTTCGTAGGATGTACTTCTCCTTTGAGCTGGCTTCCCAGTTTCAGGGTCATTCAAATATTTGCACCAAGCTCCTGATGAGATTTCCACCTCTGTCAGAAAGTTTGTTTAAAAGATAGAGAAGTAAATCACTGCTCCATGACTCAGATCCCTACAGCCAAGTTGCCTGCCATTGGGAAGGCAAAAAAAAAATTGCCTTTAAAAATATTTTGTAAAATTGGAGTGGAAGGAATGGATACAATCCAGCCTCACTGCTATTGCAACAGGAATTCATGGCATTCCTAGTGTTCAGCATTGCTTTAACATAAACATAGGAGATATAATGATTTCCCATCATTTGTAAATCAGGAAAATATATGCATGAATTGAATGCCCATCATCATTTTCAGACAGCCCAGCAACGGGAGCTTGTTGGTGGTAGGATTGAACACCACATCTTTGTTCTATCTGATTCCACCTAAGAACAAGGCAATCATGGAATACCATAGCTGATCATACATATAGAATTTGAATTATAGCATTTCACAGGATCACAGAATCATTAAAGTGCAGAAGGAAGCCATTCAACCCATCATGTCTCGATTGGCTCTCTGAATGAGTATCTTGCCTAGTGCCGTTCTCCTGCCTCTTCCCATAACCCTGCACATTGATTCTGTTGAAATTATCATATAATTCCCCCTTCAATACCTTAGTTGAACCTACCCCCATCACATTCTCAGGCAATGCATTCCAGACCTTAACCATTCGCTGTGTGAAAATGTTTTTTTCTCATATTGCTGTAGCTTCATTTACCAACTACCTTAAATATGTGCTCTCTGTTTCAGGATCCTTCCACCTATGGAACAGTTTTCCCCTATCTAACCTGTTCAGGCCACTTGATTTTGAATACTTTTTAAGAAGCTCAATAATAGGTTTGTTAAATAAAGACAAGCCTGAAGTGATTAAAATATCTCAAATAAAATTCACAATACAACATTCAAAACAATTGTTTAAGCAATGGTGCGCAGAAGTCAGGAAAGGTATTTGTCTGATCCATAACATTTGCTAAGATGTAAGGTGAGGCCAGCAATACAATTGCTTTATGAAAGAGAGAGATAGGTTACAAATCATGGCCGGTATTTAATGACATTGCTCGGGTGAGGCTTGTAAAATCCCGCCTGAGAAACAGAATTCCTTTCTGCGGGGCAGGCGTGGCGGTAGAATTCTGGCCCATGATTCTACGATTCCATGGAGAAAACCAAATATCCGTAGTTTCAAAGGTAAAGCACAATTTCACTGCACCATGCAATGCCACATTGCACATCACTACAAAGTATCTTAAATCTTGAAAATTATTGACTCTTTACATCAAAAATTAAGATTTGGGTAATTACCTTAAATGTAAAACTTTCAAAGATTGATGCAACTCACCCATGCTATCCATGTGTTTTTTTTCACTGTCTCATCTGTATGTTTTCTTTAATTAATTCTTGGGATGTGGGCTTCACTGACTAGGCCATTTATTGTGTTGAGGAAATAATGGTGAGCTGCCTTATGAGTCATTATGAAAAATGCTGTGTAACCCTGGTTTGCTTTCTGTCAACAGCACATTTGTTGATTGGTGTTTAGCACAGAGGCCAGTTGCATTGAGACTCTCCACTTCACAGGGGTCCTACGGTTGTCAACTACCAAGATGAGGAATCTTTAATTGACCTTGCCCAGTTTTCATAGAATTAGCCTTCATAGCCTTAAAGGGATATTGTTTCATCAAGCAACAGAACAACACATTAAGCATTCTATATTATGATATTCCTGTGCTTATTTTAAAAAGGTTTCCCATGAGTGAAAATATAAAATCAGTCTTGCATGTTTCACCTATCACACTTCATTATAGGTGCAAAACGATTTTAAGAAGGAAAAGTTAGCTAATTAGCTTCTTACCTGCAGGGTGCTTACACCAAAAATACCATACTATCCATTTATGAGGAAAGCCACAAGAAATTATCTAATAAATAATAAACATATTAACGTTTTGATGCAAAGTAACATGCTGAAATTACAACCTCAGTAACTGTTAATAACAACTGGGTCACAATACATTATATGCAAAATATACATTAAGAACTGCTTTGGTTTTCTTATCAGCTTGCATTTCATACTGTATTTCCTTGTCGTTCATATAATAAACTGATAAAATTTGTATTGAAGATTTTTATTGTTAACAGAGAACATTTGCTATATTTTGTAATTACAGTTTGGAAATTACAGTTAGAGCAGTAGAATTGTAAACAGGGTATGAGGTATAAATCATCCAGGTAGATTTCTGAAAAGTAGATTGTTCTAGTTGTTCAGAAGTTGTGTGGCATGGAGCATCAACGTATAAGAAGTCCACACTTTTGTATTTTCATGGACTTTCTTCCCTCCTTTGTTCTCCGAAAGTCATTGACTCTGCCCCTGCTGGAGCTTCCAGAATGGGCAGGAACTCATAATGTTGCTAACAGAATTTTTTTTGTTGAAACTAACCCAGCACTGCCTAAATCTGGTACATTCCTTGTCTGTATGGCCAAGCTACTAGGTGGATAAACTCAGTGGGTCAGCTTTCGAATCATAGCATCTCTACAGTGCAGAGGGAGACCATTTGGCCCATCGGGCCTGCACCAATGAAAATCAACCAGTCCCTACTCCCATAACCCCACATATTTACCCTGCCAATCCTCCTGACACTAACGGGCAATTTAGTGTGGCCAATCAATCTAACCCACACATCTTTGGAGTGTGGGAGGAAACCAGAGCAGCCGGAGAAAACCCATGCAGTGGACTGCAAACAAATGGCAACTCCAGCTGTTTTTTGGGTCCGTATTTGCCCAGACAAGAGGTTATGCGTGGTATGTTGTTATCAGTGAGATATCTGAACGGTGCAGCACCCTCTAATAGGGACCCATGTCAACAAGTCAAAAAAAACCATGCACCTCTGCAACCAATCAGGTTGAAGAAGAGTTAATAAACAGTGCAAAACTTGAACTAGGAAGTATAAATTAAACAGTGAATTTAACACCAACTCAAATATAGCAAGTGAGATAAAGGGGAAAAGATTAGATTAAGAAAGGGAGATACAAAAGAAACAGAAAAAACTCTTAATTTTTAAAAAATTTAATCTTAGCAAATCTCCAACAAATAAAACTCTTAAGAAATGAGATTTCACAATTGTTAATTTTCAGTGTCAGAGGTTGTTTGTTAACAATTAAGAATTGAAAGCTGTTAAAAAGGGTACTTAGACTACATTAAGAGTGAATGCCAGTAGTATAAGAATCTCATGTGGGCAAATACATTTCAATAGGAAACTAATCAGCTGAATGCCATTTTTGCACAGCTTAAGAATGTTGAACTGAAGATGTGTCCTTGCCAGAAGTTGCTATCCAATTTGCATGTAAATAAAAACAAGAATGTAAAATGGGCGGCACGGTAGCACAGTGGTTAGCACTGCTGCTTCACAGCTCCAGGGTCCTGGGTTCGATTCCTGGCTCGGGTCACTGTCTGTGTGGAGTTTACACATTCTCCTCATGTCTGCATGGGTTTCCTCCGGGTACTCCGGTTTCCTCCCACTGTCCAAAGATGTGTGGGTTAGGTTGATTGGCCAGGCTAAGAAATTGCCCCTTAGTATCCAGGGATGCATAGGTTAGAGGGATTAGTGGGTATAATATGTAGGGATATGGGGGTAGGGCTTGCATGGGATTATGTTCGGTGCAGACTCGATGGGCTGAAGGGCCTCTTTCTGCACTGTAGGTTTCTATCATTCTATGAGAACCATTAATTGTGTCAATGCTTGCCTCAACCATTCCAAGTGACAGCAAATTCCACATTCCCAGAACTGTCTGAAATTACTTCTAAATTCTTTATTTTGGTTGCTTACTGGTTATGCTATATTTATGTTGTCTCACAGAGCAAAAGATTTTCAACCTTTCTTTACATTGATACTGCTATTTCCATAGCAAAGCTCATCCTACTAAGATAGTTGGGACTGAATCTTCTGAGCAGCATCAATGGTGGGTACATTGCAGCTATGTGTGAAGATCCTGGTGAGCCACTGCTGCTGCAGATTTCTTTCAGAATCTTCCAATCCTAGCTGACATAGAAATGTGCAGCACAGAAACTCCCAGGGAACTTCGTCAGAATCGAGTTGAGGGAAGAGACGACAAGCCTCCCTTTTACATCACTAGTTGTCATATCTGTCTGATAATCTTAAATGTCCAATCTTTAGATTGTGAGTTGGTGAATGGAGTGAATGGGTGAGTGGATAAATAGGTGAGGGAGGGGAGGGGGTGCTTAGTGGTGTTCATCCAGTAGTAAAGATACTTCAGTTGCAAGCAATAGAAGAACTAACTTCACAAAGTAAGTCAAAGAAAAAGGCTTAATAAAGAAACATCATTATTGAGACCATTCCCTAGACCACACAAGCTTCCTACATTTCCCACCTGCTTTCTATTTATACCAGGTCAACTGACCATCACATCATTTTGCCATTGGTTACATTGTCTACTGGCCAGCTGACCCTCACAGCATTTTACCATTGGTTACATTATAATAGATTCTAATATTATTATTGGTTACATTATAAGAAGTGGGGAAGAAATGATGTAGTATAAGGTTCTGGCATAAAGAAGGTTAATGTGGAACTGAGTACAGTACCATTCACAAAATGATGTAAGAGAGTACACGACCAGCACTCAAGAGTTAGTGTGGTTTTGGACTGAGCCACATGCAGACCTAAGCATGGAGACTTGTACCTTGATCACACTCTTCTAGTAGTTAATAAAGATTTACAATTAACCTGCTAAAGACTTTATCAAAAATACTGATGTGTAACCTGAGCCCCAGAACAAGGTGGCAGCTTGTGGAAAAATCCAAAACCTCACTAAAATGCAGAGACAAACCAAAATGCTAGAAGACTAAGGTGAAAAAAATCTAAAAAGCATTCTGACCTGAAAAGATATTCCAAAAGAAGAATTGCCTAGAAAAGTTCCAAAGAAAGGCTTGAAAGCTGAAGGCAGAGATCTAAAATTCCTCACTGCAACAGAAGACTCCACTGCAGCACCTTTGGAAACCCAGCTTCAAAACCCAGACTTCAAAACCAGCTGGGTGAGTTTAATCTTTTATAATTCCAGGTGACAGAATGGACTGAGAAATCTTTAAATAATTCAATCAGGAGTGCCGTTTGAAAGAAGTGCAATTGCTAAAATCCAATGTGATGTCCATGCTCACTTGAAATGGAGAAAATAATTAATTACAGAATCTGAGGGAGACCACAACTTCCAAATTCAGCTGCGAGAAAGCAAAGGCCAGGATTGGACAAATTTGTGACTTTAAAGTATAACACTGGGCAAGCGAACTCTATAGGCAGTAAGTAGATGCAGACATCATTGAATAATCTTTCAAGCTGAGCACCATCACCTTTGTTGTGGAGCCCACCAAAACAGGCAAGCATAGGACAATCCTTTTTTTCCCAAGCGAATGGCCATGTTAATTCAGATAACTCTTAAAGCAGAACATACATTTCTAAAATTTAGAACATGGATCAGAATTCCTCACTTCAAAGGTAATTCAAGCTAATCCAAGGCCCAAATCAATCACAAGATTGAGAGCTTTGGAGGAAACAGCTCTTAATATACAGCATTGTTTCAGGTTTAAATAAAAAATCAAAAGAAGAGTGAGTGAACATGCTATTTACTCAGTAGGCCTGATGCGGACATAGTAGCACAGTGGTTAGCACTGCTGCCTCACAGTGCCAGGGACCCGAGTTCAATTCCCAGCTTGGGTCACTGTCTGTGTGGAGTTTGCACGTGTCCGTATGGGTTTCCTCCGGATGCTCTGGTTTCACAGTCCAAAGATGTGTGGTTTAGCTGGATTGGCCATAATAAATTGCTTCTCAGTGTCTGGGGGACTAGCTAGGGTAAATGTATGAGGTTATGGGGATAGGGCCTGGGTAGGAGTGTGGTCAGTGCAGAGTCGATAGGCTGAAGAGCCTCCTTCTGCACTGTAGGATTCTATGACGTTAACATTATTACAAGACGGGAAATTAATGAATCATCTACAAAATTCAACGTGGTACTAAAATTACAATGTGGTTCAACATTTATTTTAATCTTAGAAGCAAAAAAAACTTGAAAAAGCTAAATTTAACAAAAGTCCAAAAACCAGGAGAACCTGTTGATTCATTCATCAATGATCTGTGCATGTTTGCAGAAAGTTATGATTATGGAGCTTTAAAATTGTAACCCATCAGAGATGGAATAATAGTATGAGCACTGGATGAAACACTCTATGACCCCCTGAAATCAAAGGAAGATCTAAACTGGAAAAGATGATTCAGGTAATTAGACAGTCAGACCTCTGCAAGCAGCACAGGATTATTTTAAGGGAGAGAATAAATCATGGTGCAAAGGCCAACCAACATTTCAACTCGTTAGGCAACGAAGGAACGGACACTTCAGGCCATCGAAAGCAATACCCAAACCAGCCAGTAGAGCAACCAGCCAATGTTATGGAACAAAGCACTCCCACAGGTAAAATCAATGTCTTGCAATTTCAGACTAATACTTTCAGCGCAATAGGATGGGATGCTACGGCACACCACTTAGAGAAATCCAATTTCAAGTCATCGGCATGATTCTGGAACCACTAAGGTATAACAGCAACAAATCTTCATGCTGATGTACGTCATCTTTTTCTCTCGAGCAGAGGTGTCTGTTTAGCTCTGAATCTTCTCAAAATGGCAGAAGATGTCAAGGCAACCAATATCATTAATCATACAGAACTGCAAGTTCCAATGTACTCAAACAACGAAGAGTCTCTGACTGGGTCTTCAGCTGTGAAGGTTTGTCCCTTCTTGTTACACATTAGTGAGTGAGGGGTTTTGGTCGGCAGTTGTGTCCATTCGAGAATGGTCGTCCGATGGTATTTGGTTTGTTTACAGGGTACCTGGTGGAAGTTGGGTGTTGGAGGTGGGGGAGTAATTGGGTTGGTTGGGTAGTCAGGTGGTAAGGGGCTAGTTGACTGGGGGATGGGGGGGTGCGGTTTGGTTGTTATCCAGGTGTTGAACTAAGATTTTAAATTAACTGTCTGCACGTGTGGGTTTCCTCTGGATGCTCTGGTTTCCTCCCACAATCTGAAAGATGTGCTGGTTAGGTGCATTAGCCATGCTAAATTCTCCTTTAGTGTACCTGAACAGGCACCAGAGTGTAGCAACTAGGGGATTTTCATAGTAACTTTATTGCAGTGTAAATGTAAGCCTGCTTGTGACACTAATAAATAAGTGTAAATTTATGTAGTCTGCTGAAGAGTATATTCCCATATTCACCATCTGCATAGTTAGGTGATAGGATTGTTTTCTTGTCTCTTGTACTTATGCCCATGAAATTAAAAAATCTCCTTGTAACAGACAGTTTTCTAATAAAATATTGGATTTCATATTCAGTTTTTTAGTCTCCAAAACACATGCCATGTGCATACTTAAAAAAAATCAACTTTAAACCATAGAGTTTCTGAAGTAAGTTTGTAATCTGTTATTTGAAAATACAGCAAACTGATATTTTGGCTCTTCTATCAACAAATGTTTAATTAAGAACACACTTAATTGTAATGTTTATGCTCTCACATGACTCTCAATCAAATAGCGCCATCTACTGATCACTTGAGATATATGCAAAATGGTAATGTGTTATTTTAATTAGCTCTGCATTCACGCTACATTCCCTTCTTATGCTCTTCCAACTTATTATATCTCTTCCTGTCTTCAAATTTCCTAAAAACTTACCTTTTCAATTACACCCTTGGTCACCTTCCCAAACTCTGCCCACTTCCCTTGAAATCCTAAAGTAACAGCTAAGGTGCAAATAATTGCTTGTTTTTGAATTAAATTTAGCAATCACCAAAGATGTGGAGATGTGATTGTGTCTGACAAAGGAGCAGGCTCCTAAGCTTGTGATTTCAAATAAATCTGTTGGACCATAACCTGGTACCAAAAGAGAAAATGCTGGAAAATCTCAGCAGGTCTGGCAGTATCTGTAATGGGAGAAAGGAGTTGACATTTTGAGTCCAGATGACCCTTTGTCAAAGGCATAGAAAGTGGGAGATATTTATACTGCAGGGTGAGGGAACGGAAGATGAGTCATAGCCACAGAAACCAGGAAAAAGAGGTAAAATTTAGAAAAGGGGAAGCAAAGAGGGAGAAAAGGCAAAGGAAGGGTGATAAAGTAAGGGAAAAGAGTGGGGGTGAGTTTTACCTCTGTACCATTCATTCCCCCCCTCCACCCACATTTTCATCTGTCACAGCTTACCCATGATTTTAGCTTCTCTGCTGTTTGGCCATTCACACCCTTTATTCTCTCAATGGGCTGCTATTAGCAGTCTTTTCCCCTGGTTTCTGTGGCTATGACTCATCTTTCATTCCCTCACCCTGCAGTATAAATATCTCCCACTTTGTATGCCCTTTAGCTTTGATAAAGGGTCATCTGGACTCAAAACATCAGCTCTTTTCTCCCCTTACAGATTTTTTTTTATTTCAAAAATGTTCATAAGAAAACTCTCAAATAAACTATTGCAAAACGACAGATCCAAAAATTACAAACAGTGCCAAAAAAAATCATTTTTCCAGTACAATACTATGCTTATTTCCATGACATTACATTTCATTACTTAAAACTATATACATGCCTCAGATTTTACTGTGTGCTGTTATTTTTCAGTTTTGTACAGTTACAAAGGCCAAGGGCAGGTGCTGCAGTTACTGGGCCCTCGGTCTCCCTAGGTTGAAAGGCTTTTTTTTATGAATAAAGTATATTTTTGAAATAAAAAACAATCTTTTCTCCCCTTACAGATGCTGCCAGACCTGCTGAGATTTTCCAGCATTTTCTCTTTTGGTTTCAGATTCCAGCATCCGCAGTAGTTTGCTTTTATGGACTATAACCTGGTGTCATGTGACCTCTCATCATTAAGCTCAGAATAGACAGATATGAAATTGAATTTTAAGCATGCAAAACAATATCAAATGCAGTCTTATATAGATCAGATCAAATAGAGGCTTCCTCAAGGACAATAATGTCATCTGTCAGGTGTCAACCAACAAATTAGTTATTGAATTCAACTTCATTACTTGGAGCTTGGAGCTTGAACTCACAATCTCAAGATTATTACTCCAGTAAACATTTGACTACTGTAGCCCCACATTATAATCAGCTGGTACATGCATTAATAATAATGACATTTCTTTGCTTTTCGTAAAGATTACTGCATATTACAATATACATGAAGGTTTTCAAACTATTTCCTTTTGATAGGGGGATCCTAATTCAATGGAACATGGCAACAGATTGCCTGCTAACTCTTACTGGCAAAACTAGCAGTGAATCCTCTTTCATGAGGTATACCTGTTCTAGGTTTCTGGGTGCCTCTAATGATTAGTAATGATACACAATTACTCAACAGTATATAGATTACATATTTATTTATTTTCTAAAAACGCATCCAGTGACAACAATGTTATCAATAAAGGTTTCTAAACCTAACCCAATTGCAGTTTTTAATTTTAATCCTTAAATCTTTTGTCTTAAAACTATGCAGTGTCAATAACACAATACAAAGCCAGTAATGGGGTCAAAAGTTGGTAATGCAGGTTGGTCACAGTGTCAATAGTTACTCAAGTATATGCATATACATAACTCATTAAAAAGATTATGCCTGCACATTCTTTTTGTCTATAAAACCTTACTTCTCACATGTGAAAATGTAATTCTTGTTGGTTGGAAGTGTTGGATAGGGTGGATGTGGAGAAACCATTTTTCTACACAGTTGAATCCAGACCCAGGCCACAAATATAAGATAACTAGTCACCAACCAAATAATTTAGAAGGAATTTCTTCACATAGACAGCTCTGGGAATGTGGAGTGGTTGAAACAAAAAGCATTGACATTTAATGGGAGATTGATACAAACATAAAAACCATAAAAACTAGGAACAGGAGTAGGCAATTTAGCCCCTCAAGCCTGCTCTGCCATTTAACACGAACATGGCTGATCTTATCTCAGCCTCAACTCCACTGTCTGCCCATTTACCATAGCCCTTAAAACCCCTACTAATTAAAATTCTGTCTACCTGTTCCTTAAATTTAACTCAGTGTCTCAGCATCCACTACACTCTGGAGTAATGAATTCCACAGACTCATGACCCTTTGAGAATGAAGGGCAAACTTGGTGCAAGATGACAAGAGTCATCTTTTGAAAGGTAGAATCCTCATGTGGAGTATTAACACTGGTATGCAGTTAGGCTTGTTTGCGTGCCATAAATTCTATATAATTCTATGTGACATAGTTTTTTTCAAATCAACTTTTTTCCCCATTATGAAATCCTTTGTCCATACTTAAAATGGAAAAACGCAGCACTACATATAATCAGTGGATGGTTTGCATTTGATCCTGATTTTGGTGTCAAAATGATGATGAGACTAATGACTCATCTTAATTGTACATTAATAAATTATGCTTCAGGCAGGAGTCAATGTCCAAAAGTTGCTGGTTAAGTTGCACACTTCAGCTTTTGCTTCTCAAAACAGCCTCACCAGTGACATGCATTGAACGTCATGAAGTTTTCATGATTTGCATGATGGATACAAACTAAGGTCATTGCACGCTAGTAACCAAAGCCTAAGTACCCTTTTAACAATGTTAAATGTGTTCTTCACTACCAATTCACCTCTTTGGCACCAAAAACTAATTACTACAAGTATGGAGTATCATTTCTTCAGGTTGCAAATTATTTTGGGATATTCTGAAAAGTAAAATTTTAAACTAATTATTTTCTTCCTTTTCCTTTCTGGTGCATCTTTTTCTCTATTAGTACAATATTATCTCTTTTTGTACCTGATTGCCTCTGCCACTCAAGATACATTGTGGTAATGTCTTCTTCCCTGATGGTGTACAATATATCGCAAAAACAAATGGATGGATTTCAACAGAACTTGGTACACAGATGGGATATGGCCCATGGACCAACTGATTCCTTTTTACCAAAGATCTGGATTCTGTGTTTTTTTTAAGTATATGTTAACATTGGGAGATAAAGTGAATTGACTTGTTTTTTATAATGCTATGTGTTGTTTTACTTAGAACTTTGTTGATTGTTTTGGAATGTTGTTGATTGTCTCAGCTGCTATGCTGGAATTTGTCACAGCTGTCAAAACTTGAGCAGAGTTTTCAGAGTGGGTTGTTGCATATGGATTGGCTTGAAGCTTCCTCCGTGGGATCTTAATTTAAAAAATCATTTTTCAGCTTTGTAGTTACAGAGCATCACTGAGGCAGGGAAGAGTCTCAAGGAAGAATAATACATAATGCTGTCGAGTTAACACAGCATGGTAGAGCTATTCATTCTACTGAGTGCCTTCTTCACTTGTTTGATCATGATAT
Source organism: Carcharhinus amblyrhynchos (assembly GCF_965287045.1). Taxonomy (NCBI): domain Eukaryota; kingdom Metazoa; phylum Chordata; class Chondrichthyes; order Carcharhiniformes; family Carcharhinidae; genus Carcharhinus; species Carcharhinus amblyrhynchos. The sequence continues at coordinate 28,355,370 of NC_137337.1, forward strand.
TCCCAGATTCCCCAGCCAAGGGAAACAACCTCTCAATGTTTACTCTGTCAAGTCCTTCATAATTATGTCTGTTTCTATGAGATTCTTGTGAACTCCATGGAGCATAGCCCAACTTATTCAGCATCTCGTCATTGGACACTGCTGTCATCCCAGGAATCAATCTAGTGAACATTCGCTGAACAGCCTCCAAACTAATATATGTTTATTGAGAAATGGAGACCAAACTGCACATAATATTCCACATGTGGTCCCACCAAAGTCCTATACAATCAGGTACAGTTTATAGTGAAACACAAAATACACCCTGCCTGCAATGGGGCCCCAAAACAACAGGAGGCCCCAAAATAATTGCGCTACTATCCTCTATGATTGAATCTCACATGATGATACTTGTTTTCTTTACAAATCTGTGCTTTGAATGCCATAGAAACCACAACATATCGCAAAAATAAGGAAATAATATCAGCAAATGTGAAGTTCTCAGTTCTGAGATCCATAAATTCATCCAAAGTGCTTAGTGGAATCATTGTTTCTAAGTTCATTTGGAGACCTTGCATTTAAGGGATGACCCATTGTCACCTGAAGTTCTGATACTGAGAAACCGAAAGCCATAGTGCAAGATGCCAGGGAGAGGAGAGGACTATCCCCAGCACCTCTAACGGCTACTGGCAGCGAGAATATCTCATTTGTGATGCTGCCCCGAGTACAAACAAATCCCAGCCAATTGCCGGCTTACTCGCCTTCTTTTTCAGTTGTGAGCCATTCCAGTTCTCACTGGCAGCAAATCTGGGCTATGAAATCTGGTCATCAAACTGTCATAAATGCGTTACAAAACAAGGTGGATCCAGGAAAAAGAAGCTAACTACAAAGAGGACCTCCTGAATCTTTCACTGCTCGTCTCTTAGAAGTCATATGCATACCACTCTTTGTCAGTTGGGTTTGAGACAAATATGATTTCCCACTGGCGTGATGCTGGATTGGAAGGCCTTACAGATTGTGGTGGCAAGTTGTTTTGATGAGCATCCATGAGATGCAAATGAATACAAACACCACCAGACCAACCTACCACTGGGAGAATTGCAACATTTTTTACACCAGTGGATTTCTGACTTTATGGCTCCTGCTAGATACTAGATCTGCCACCAAACTGTCACAAGTGGGATGGAAGTATTCTGCCCATAGTGTCTAATGAGTCTATGAAATGCTTCAAATTTCAGAAGCGCTTAATTGCCAAGTATTAGAAATATAAGGACATGCCACTTTTTTTTGTAATTGTATAACTATATTTTATGCAAAAAGAAAGTGTTGTCTGACCTTTCATAACATGGTGGATCCTCAGAAACAGAAGGGTTGAGAACTCCTGCACTAGATGTTCCACTTTATATTTTAAAAAAATTTACTCCATTCTTAAAGTTACAAAGCTAAAGCTCAGAGTGGATCAGCAAACCCAAATCCATCTCCTTGCTTGCTCCACAAACCAAATTCTAATTGAATACAATTCATGGTCTCTACAAGACTAAGAAGATCCAAAATATGTCATTGCATCCCATCTTGAGCTCGATTCAACACTTGAAGTTAGCCAAAAGGCTGAGAAGCGATCTTCCATTTTCATATTATTACTAATGGTTCTTCCATTTTGCTCAGGGTATATTGCAGGATATAATGTCTGCTTTACCAGTCAGTGTCATCTTCATAGTGGTTGTATATCTGGTTTGATTGTCTCTATTTATTCTGTTGTTTTGTGGTTCTTTTGCTTGTCTCTTTTGAAAGTCTGTGTTTTAACCTTTTGACTTTTCATGTCACTTCATTTTTCTCTTGTTTCTTTTGGATGGAGTGATGTATGGAGGAATGCATGATGGGCTGGGGATGCAAGCATTTGGGCCAGGTAGCATGGCAGTAGCCAAAAGTAATGTGAAAGTATAACTCGCATTCTTTCCAATCTTTCTGTTGTGCGTGGTAAAACTGAAAAATAATGGTTCCAAGTGCAATATCCTTCTGTGTCCTTAGTATAGCAACAAGGTTAAAAACAAGGTTCCAGCTGGAGTTCAGTTTGCAAGAGAGGCTGTAACTTCCTTGCTGCCTGTTCAACCTACTCTTTAACTGTAACTGATAAAGTGGGGTTTGCCGGTCATGCAGTTAACTCAATTCGCTTGATGGCTCGCTTGTGGATTAGACTAACTTCAACATCATGGGTTTTCTTTTACCCCATTCTGGCTGAGATAGACTCAGGGCCTGCCTCCTCACCTCACCAGTAATAAAGTATCATGGTACTTCATTGAGGGTTAGTGAATAATCACCAAGGATCTGTCTTCGGGCAGAGAAGAACCAATAACTGATGCATTTAAAAATATGGGCCCTTTATTTTGCACAACTACACGTTCATAGTAACTTAAGAGACAGATATGTGCTCAGCCTTCATGAGAAATTGTCAGATGGCAGAGAAAAAGACATTGTGTTAGAATTTTGCTGTGGTCATGGGAAAGGTAAAACTGAATGAATGAGCCCTGAGTTTCATGGGTGAAACCTTTTAATTGATATGAAGATGAGTTTGGCGGTCAATTAACTTGTCATGGATGTGAGAACAAAGGTGGGACAATGAAGTACAGGTTTGAGTTAAATTCACCACAATAGCCATTACTGTGACCACCATTTTACAGCTGTAATCGGAGAATGAAGAACAAAAAGCTTTGAGTACGATTTTTCATTTTAATAACATCTCAGGAGAACCTGGACCTCATTTTTCAGATGCCAACCTGGAAGGAGGTTTCTTCACCCAACGATTGGTGAACGTGTGGAATTCCATTACCACAGAAAGTAGTTGATGTCAAAACATTGAATGTATTCATGAGGCGGCTAGATATAACACTTGGGGCGAATGGGATCGAAGGTTATGGAGAGAAAGCAGGATTAGGTTATTGAGTTGGATGGTCAGCTATGATTGTGATGAATGGTGGATCACGCTCACAAGGCCAAATGGCTTCCTCCGGCTCCTATCTTCTTTGTTTTTATGAGGTCCTCTTTCTGCATGGTGCAAGGAGGAAGTCTCCCACACAGATTAAGCAGCCTTAGGTGGACAATTGTTGTCACTGTCAGGAAGAAGCATGGTAAGAATTTGGATCGAGTGCAGGAACATGTTCAACAACCTAATACCATCATGTGCTTTCCTCAAATCCCAGGACAGGCCTCTGGATACTCAACCTTCATCAGACACACTAGTTCAGGAACCACAGAGCAAATGCAACACAAGACCATGGGAGTCCTATGTGTGCAAAGAAATTACTGACCTTTTATCTGCGCCAAAGTGCTGCTGAGGACTTGCTAATATTGAAACATGCATCCTCCAATGAATTGAAGCAGCTGTCATTGATCATTGATCAGAGGACAGCAGTGCCTTATCATGCCTTCTTTTGTTATTGCACAGGAAATAGGTAGAAAATAGCCAACAGAGGGTCCACACAGGAGGGGAAGAGTACCCCTAACTTCAGATCATCACACCAATGGAGAATAGAGGAATGGAATTAGTCAGTGCCTGGGGATGTGGACACACGGTGGAGGTGTTCATAACTGAGAGCGATACGATCCTGTCCAACCGCATACCAAAATGCCTCCTCAGTACTGCAAAGGAATCTGCTTTCTAAGATTGTCATGATCTCTCTGTGTGCCACAGTGCAGACATCCAACCAAGATCTTCTCCCTCTTGAACATCAGGTCAAGATCGGAATAAAGTACTGTCACATCATATAAGTGCACTGTCCACCAACAGATATGTTTAGATAGGATGGCACTGGGTGAAGAACAGGACACTAATGTGCAGGTGATGCAGCTGTGGAGTTTCCCTTGGAGGATGGATGACAGACAGAGCTCTGCAGCTTGCCACAGATGAGGATGCAGGGTCTTAGGAGTTACTAGAGGAGGCTCCACCAAGACCAGCAACAGCTATGTTTCCACATGGCAAGAGTTCCCTGAAGTAGTGTAGTATCGTGGACAGAAAATGGAGGAGCCATCCAGCTTAAGTTGTCATAATAGCTGAGGGCTATGAATACATAAGCTCCTCCAAGGAGACAGGGGCCAATCTCATGGAGAGCCACATTTGGAATGCATGCAGAAACTGCACTTATGTAGACAGGATGCATACACTCTATAACTTGGGCTGGTCATCAGTGCTGGTAGCAGAAAGGTTTGGAGCGAGTGCCAGTTGCGCCCCCCAACTGGTTCTCCAGCCATCAACGGGTTAACAATGTCACCAAAGATGATGAAAGCTCCTCAGGGCTGCCTTCATCATCCTCAGTCTCTTTGGTTCCTATAAAAGTGGGAACATCTGCACAGCAAAGCCCAGCTTCTGAGGTTTCCCCTTCAGTGATACAGGTACAACAGCCTTTGGAGATGTCCCCATAGGCACTTCTATCCACCAACCTCATCTCAGATGCAAGCTGACACAATTGAGCAGCCTGTCTTCATCTCTTCCAAGGCAATAAGGGAAGCACCACACAAAAGTGGCTGACTACAGCAGCCACCTTCTTCCACAAAGCAGAATGGTCGCTGGCATGTCTTCTTGCTGTAACTGTGCAGTTTATTTTCTGAGCACTATGTAAATAAGAACATTTTAAGTCACATGTGTGAGTCTTACTGCTGTCATGTTGGTGTACCTTTAAGGGGTCTTTTTGAAATCATGGTCACAGCCTTAGGTGATGTCATTGGCAGGAGGAAAAAAAACTGTGCCGATCAGGTGACAAGGGTTGTTTTTAATTTTGTTTTGGGTACATTGTTAGAGACAGTCTTAGAAGCAAGCTGGAAAAGAAGTCCCTTTCTCTGTTTTACTTTGAAAGTTTTACCAGTTAACTAAAAGAAAGGCTTGTTGTCATGCTGCAGTAAAAAAATTATGTTTTGGGGAACTGATGATTACAGGCTGCTGAGTTTTCAAGATCATTTGAAATCAGTATTCAACGCAGGGAATTGGATTACAGTATCATATGAGCTTTAGCCTGTGCAGTGATAAATCTGTGTAAAGTGTTTTATTGACTGGATATTGGTTTTGATCATAACATCTGATATATATATATATACCGGTTAAGGGTTATACATAATAGTGGTTTTGTTTCTTGTTTGTAATTGATAAAAATTCTTGCTCATTTTCTTACTATACATGTTAATTACATTCTTAAATAAACTTTGTTTGAGAAAAGCTCTCTCATGGGTCACTTGAATTATACCTGAAGTAAAACACCTCATGCTTATACAAGTCAAAATTAAAATGCAAAACTTGTGATTCAGGGCTTCATAAAACACTTTAGTTTCTGACCTGAACCATAATACCATGGAGGAAGTCATGAAGACTTGGGAACCTGGTAAAGTTAGCTGCGAAATACCGGGGACAGTTCCATTACGATTGAGGTGATAGTTGTATTAAAACATATGGATGTGGATAAATCTCCTAGTCCTGACCAGGTATATCTAAGAACACTGCGTGAGGATAGATTAGAAATTGCAGAAGCCCTGGCTGAGATATGTGCATCATCGTTAGCCATGGGTGAGGTTCCAATAGACTGGAGGGTAGCAAATGTGGTGCCCTTATTTAAGAAGGGTTGCAAAGAAAAACCTGGGAATTATAGACTGGTAAGCATAACATCTGTGGTGGGTAAGTTACAAGAGAGGATTATGAGGGCTAAGATATTGACATTTGGAAAGACAGCATTTGATTAAGGATAGTTAGCACAGCTTTGTGCATGCGAGATCATGCCTTACAAATTTATCGGGGGAACAAAGAACAACACAGCACAGCAAACAGGCCCTTCGGCCCAACAAGCTCGCGCCGCCATTTTAACATTGTGAGTGCCCCCTTCTACCTATGACCTTTGTCTACGCCAATTGGACTCCACAGTAAAGGTGTGCAAGTTTAGAGAATTATAACCAGATTGTGGGACGCCTAATTTAGGCACAATTTGTGAACACCAATCAGCCTAAGAGCATGTTTTTGGGGTGTGGGAGGAAACCGGAGCACCTGGAGAAAACCCACGCAAGCACGGGGAGAATGTGCAAACTCCCACAGACACTGGCCCAAATCCATGTATCTGCACAGCAAACAGTGATAGTCACTGAGCTGTCATGTTGCCTGTCAGCTGGTCCAGTTTAAGTGTACACTAACGACGTGAAGCACTAGGCAACTCTTGAAGCGACATCCAACAGCAGCCCTCGCACAACCCATCGCACGTATGCCCCTTGTTGGACAACAAGGCGGACCGAATCACCTGTGGATGTTAATAAAAAGACATCAATCAACATACAGACATTCACGGAATCCCCAGAAGCTCAAACGTAAGAGCCATAAAATATTTTGGACTTATTGTAGAACTGGTCTTTGTCAGGGGAACCCTTTTTTATTCAGAATTTTTCTCAATTGTTGTATAGGAATGGTGTGTTTTATTTTCCCACCTAGGCATCTGAAAATCAAATGGGAAAACTGAGAGGTTTGTACATTCAAAATTGTAGTTACACGTGTGCTTGTTTTAATCTAACCCATTTTTGTTGTTTTTACCCAGAAATGTTTTCTTACATCTTTTTATTGCACAACATACTTGCTCAATTTCTTTATTTAATTTTTAAGATGTTAATTAGGTTTATTCTTGGGGATGGTCACCTTGGGTGGGGTTGTGCTCATATTGTGCAACTGAACACTAGAAGGTTCTCGGTTGGAGGACATAATCATATCAATTACACTCCAGCAGCAGCTCCTTTCATGCTGAATGTTACCTCCTGATCCTGAAAGAACGTTCCAGAATCGGAAATAAAAACAGCAATAACACATTTGCAATTGGCATAGCTATCCTCATCCTCCTCCCTTCACTATCTGTGGTATGATCTATGGTGATACATGCTTACATTACACTGCAACAAAATTACTGTGAAAATCCCCTTCACGACGTGCTTAAAACTTTCGCGGCGAGTGGACATCATGGCGTTGGATGAATTAAAGCATTAAATTCAATCAAGATTTGTCGACTGAGACAATCAATCCAACGGGAGAGAATAATCGATTATATTTTGATTTTTTTAGAAAAGCTTTTGAATAGAAGGACTAATCCGGACCACCAATCGTTTTAGACAACTTATTCACAATCGTAAGACATTTCTAACAATGAACGTGTTGTTTGAAACGCGGTCTTTTTTTTACAACAACAAGCGGGAGGGACATAGGTTTTTGACGGTTATCTAAATTCAAACAATAAAATTGCCGTTACGTATCTCAAATTATATGGTGGCTGTATGTGTTGTTTGTCACGAGATGCGCTATTTTCGCTTTTTTCCCCTGTTCGTTGGTGTTCGCTCGGCGGTAAAAACGCCAGCTCACCCGCACCTCACAAACGGCTCAGAGAAAATTCCAGCAACCCGAGAGGCGGTGACTCATTCACAGGCTTTCCGCAGCGCCGGCCCAGGTCCCCGCCCCTCCCCGCCGTCGATTGGCCCGTTCCGCACCGGAGCGCCGGTGGCTCTGCTTTTCGATAGGCCGAGGCGGCTGTCAATCAGTGCGCTGCCCCCGCCCCTACCCGTACGTCCAAGGTTCGAGATGTTTCTGGAACTTCAGCTTCGGCGAAGTCGAGGCGCCGTATAAAAACCGGTTCGCCGCCTTTTCTCCTCGCATAAGCTAAGGTGTTTCTGTAGGGGAAGATTGTGCGGTGGTAGTTGCGGCATTTATTTTCGTTAAAGCGAGTATCCCCCGAAGGAAGACAAAAAGTTGAAGGCAGGTTTGGAGGGTGCTGGTGTGGCGATTAGCTCAGCACAATGCTGGATCTTAATTTTAAATATTATTGTAAATCCCGATTGGGAAAGGGTGGTGTTAATTTGATGAGTGATTTCAAATCGTTGAGTCGATTGACTGGAGGGATGTTCTGAAACGATGCTGTGTTTTGTTTCGTGGGGGTTTGTAACTTAACGGCGAAAAAAAATCAAATTCATATAGTTGAGGGGAACCTGATTTTTTTTTCCCTCGAGCGATTGCTTATTGTCAAGCGCTATTAACCGCGCTATGGCTTCTGGTAACTCAGACTTTTCTAGAAGCTTGTTCTCGGGGGTGGAGTCAGCCTGCGCATGTGGAGCCACCGGGTTTCTCTTAGCCCCTTTAAAAAAAATTATTAGTGATCACTTGTTATCGTTTTCTGGTTATTTTACCCCTATTGATCAAACCTTTTATTGCTTTTTTTCTTTATTTCGCTGTACGAACAGATGCCTGAAGAAACTCCGGTTGCTACACAGGATATGCCCATGGAGGAAGAAACTGAGACCTTCGCCTTTCAGGCGGAAATTGCTCAGTTGATGTCTTTGATCATCAACACATTTTATTCCAACAAAGAGATTTTTCTGAGAGAGCTCATTTCCAATTCCTCTGATGTAAGTCATTTTTTTCAAGTGACTTGTCCCGATCTAACTTCCCTCCTTTTTCCACACGATTTTAGCACCCCTAATAAAGGTTCAGTGTCGTTTGTGGTGATTTCTGAGATGATGCAGTAATGCATTTTTCTGATTATATGTCGATTATAACGTCAACATCAAACCAATTTACTGAGTACTGGTAATAGTGCCAGATTGTTCTAGAAATTTAAGTAGGTGGGAAATGAGAAGTATTAATGTCTTGGTACACTCAGTGAAACAAAACCATTACTAATTGAAACAATTGATGCACTTTACAGCTCAGTTTGACTCCAACCATATACTAAAATCAAGTTTTGGTGGGGGGGAGGAATTGGGTGAGGTGGCTTTTCCTGCTGAGTCTGGTTTGTGACTGGTAGAATTTTTTTAGGATTCCAATCCTGTTGGGGTAACTGAAGTTGATATACTTAATACCTCCTAAAATTGCAAACCACTGTTTCAGTACAGTAACACTGGCATTGATGAATTGGGCTCAGACAAGTCATTTGGAGTGTGTAGCATTTTGCAACAGCTTTCCCACTTTGGATATAATTTTGAACTAATTTGAGTAAATCTTCAGTCAATTGAGACTAGTATCTGATGCATAGCCATTCTATATTTAAGAATGTTAGTGAAGAAATCTTAACTACATAAGTGATCCCAATGAACTTGGAAACAAAAAAATTTAATATTTGGTTTGAACTGCTCCCAGAAGCTCTGGTTTTAAAAAAAACCATGACATGAAGAATCAGAACTAATGTTTGGTGTTGATTTGAGGGATCATTCCTCTGGGAGGAGGAACTGATGCAGGATGTAAGTCTTTAAGAGGGCCATTGCTTGAGCCAAGACTGGATCTGCTTGCAGCAAAAGCAACCATGTGCTAGCAACTCGCTAATATCTTTTAAAAAGACTATCTGTAGTTGCCCTTGATAATGGATCATCTTTTTTGGTAAGTTTCAGGCTTTTGACCACTGACAAAGATCCATGTCAAAATGGTGTTTTGATACACCTGCCAGTGTCAGTTCTTTTTAAATAGTGAGAAGTTAACAAAAGCTTAATTTTTGCTGTAAGTGGAGAAGCTTCAGCATTTTGCAAGTCAGTCTCAATCATAATACCCATCCCTGTCCCCCAAGATCTTCTCTAGTTGTCATGGCAATTGTGGGCCTTGTCCAGTAGCTCCACCCATCAGAAATTGGTGGGGGAATGTTGATCAAATGTGAAAATGGTCTTTTTGTAACTTGCTGTATCCTAACAAATAGCCACTAGTGTGAACTGTTGTAAACTATTTCTTCTAAACAAATTTACAGACTTTAATGTCTTGTTTGCCATACTTGGGCTTTTTTCCAATGAGGTATTAAGCAAAGTGCTTGCAAGCAGACCTAACACCATGAGGGTCACCATAAACCTCAAGTCAAGCTGACAAAACATTAATTTTGCTATTTCAAACAAAAGTTCATTGGTTTTCATCTTGTGCAAATAGATTTGGGAGTTTTCAACAAAACTGCTTGCTTAATCATACTCCACTGATTTATAAAATCAGTAATTGCAGTACAAATTTTGATGGTGACCACCTCAGTCATGTCAACACTGAAAATGTCAAGCATTGATTTTATTTAAACTTCAAGCTTTTTATAAACTTAAATTCATTAACATCTTGCCCAGTTCCAGCAAGGTTTCCTGTTCTTTGACAGCTAATTAATTCTGACAAGAACTGTTATCTGTATAGATGCAACATCTTTAATGGTGCAGACTTCTGGGAAGGAACCATTTCTTATCCTTTAGCGCTGTATGGATACCACTACTGTTGGTACATGGTCCCAGATTTTCTTAGTCATTACTATAGAATATAGTAACTGTACAACTTTGCCTTTTCTGGTTTACATTGGAGTCTCAACATCCTCTTGTAACGATTGCAGCCATCTGGAAACTGCATGATGTCACTGTGTCCAGGGAGTTTACTTCGATTGAACTCTGGATTGGAACTTGAACTTGTGCTAACATTGAGCTACCGTTCACCTGGTCTAAATTAGCACACTTGCTGTTAAAGCTGAGGCAGTTGGATCATTTCATTGCACTTCTTAACTCCAGAGCACAAGAGCAAGGGGTTCTCTCTCACTACTTGCCTCCAACAAACTGGCCAAAAACTAATTGATCAGCTAATATTGTCCAATCAGGTTATATGCACACTATGATTATGGGCATTCTCTGCTCAGTTCTAAGTTAGACCAAGTATAACAAAGTAATATAGTTCACACACATGGATGTCACTAGTTAGGTGTTTTATTCACCTTGTGACAGTAGTGGTGTGCCCACTGTTGGAGCTCATAAATTTTGACCCAGGAATGGCAAGATGGTTCCAAATCATGATGGTGAGTGGCTTGGATGGAAATCTGCAGGTGGTGGTGTTCCCATGATCTCCAGCAACCACAACCATTTTCCTTTGTGCCAGGTTTGACCACCTGTGGGCTTCATGTTGTGACACTTAATTAAATTCTGACTTGATGTCAACAGCAGACACTTGTTTAGATCAAGGCTGTAAATGAGGTCAGAAGCTGAGTGGCCATGTGTTACAATCATAGCTAGGGTGGAGAGAAAGATAATTGAATGCAAAGAAGTCCAACAACAGTGGAGAAGAAACTGCTTGTTACCATCTGTGGTTCATGCCAGGAATAGAGGTTTTGTGACCTGATATGCTGTATTGAGGGTTGACCTCTGTCCCCCAGAAGTGGTTTTCACCTTGGAATGGTCCTGCATTGTTCACATAGCTCACGTAACTACTATGTAAAGTTAACACACATGGGATTACAGGTAATGTTTTGATGGGTTTAAAAAAACTTGAGCAGAGAGGATGCAAAGAGTTGGCATAAATTGGTCTCTGCCTGTCAGTGGGATTCTACAGGGATCAACTGCTAGGACTCCAACTGTTTACATTATAAATGATTTGGCAGGCAGGACTGAATTTACTATCTCCAGATCTGCAGATGATACAAAATTGGGGATGGTGAGATGCTTTGGACAGGCTGTGGGCATATGCATAGCAGATACATTTATCCACATTATACTGCATGGTTATTCACTTTGGTAGTAGTAAGAGATTTACACAGCGTAAATTGAAAGGTGGATTCTCAGTGAGACCTTGGTGTCCTTTTGCATCAGTCACTGAAAGTAAGTGCACAAGTACAGCAGGCAGTGAAGAAGGCAAATGGTATGTTGGCCTTTGTAGTGAGAGGCTTTGAGTATCAAGATGTTCTGCTGCAATTGTATTGGGTGTTGGTGAGGCCACATCTGGAATATTGTGCACAGTTTTGGTGTCCTTATCCGAGGATGTCCTTACTATGAGGGAGTACAGCAAAGGTTTACCAGGCTGATTCCTGGGATGGCAGGTCTGTCATGAGACTAAGTCGGTTAAGGTTATATTCACTGGAGTTTAGTGAGAGGAGATTTCAAACTTCTAAAATTGTCTAGGGTAGATTCAGAAAGAATGTTCCCCATGGTGGGAGAGACCAGAACTAGGGGTCATCCCTTGAGGATAAGGGATAAACCTTTTTAGAACTGAAGTGAGGAGAAATTTCTTCATTCAGGAGAATGAATGTGTGGCATTCGCTCTAACAGAAAGTAGCTGAGGCCAAAACATTTGATTTCAAGAAGTTAGATGTAGATCTTAGGGATCAAAGGGTAGGGGGAATCAGGCTGTTTGATTTGATCAAAATGAATTTCCATGTGCAATTAGGGTTTTAGCTTTCCAACCCTCTTGTGCTGAGTCCCAGGTCAAAATTCTACTCCCTCATCAATATCTTAGCTATCCATAATTGCACTTTTTAAATAAAATTGCCACTAAGAACCATCCCAGATTGTTTCTACTGATAAGATTGCAGTCATATCCTTCCTGCAATGTGGACACCCAGTACTCAAACTTTGGTGTAATTAGTGTTTCACATGCAATACTTTGAGCAATGATTAACCATCTTCTCTACCTCCTGCCACTTCAAGGCTGTGAATAAGCACTCTTGTGTTGCTCTGTTTCTTTGGAATCTATATTCCTTTGCCCTTAGCTGTTCTTCCCAAATGCATTGTTTCAAATTTCTGGCCAGTCTGTTTGTATCTTCCTGCTGCATTCTGCTTTGCATTCAACCACATGACCAAATCTGCTCATCAGAGGTCCATTACTATGCCCTGCAAGACCCTACTTGAAATAGTCTTCTGGCCACAAACACCAGTTGACCACAATCCTTTGCTTTCTACTTACTGATGCAGTCTAAGAATGTGTATTTAATCTTTTTGCTTAAGGTACTGGAAAAAGACAGGCCTGAGGAGAGACTCAGTTTAACTGAGTCCAGTATGATTTTTAAACTAATATTCTACCACATTGGATCTTTACAAAAACCCCAGCAGTTTCTGTTCACAAGTCAGATGAGAGTAGCACATCTGACATTATTTTGGATGGTGGTAACAGGGTCAGTTGAGTCTGACAATCTTCAAAACAAATCTGTACAGATTGATTGATTAATCCATGCAATAATAGTGACAATGGCATTGATGATTCTGTATGCTTGCTGCCCTTGACCCTCATGCTGAAATTTTAATACTATAAAGCATATTCACCTGCATTCCATACACTTTGGGAAGCCTATGACCCTGTGCAAAGAAAGATGCCTCTTTCAAGTTAGTTATAAGATTTGAGTAACTGCAGTGGATCACAAAGAAACTTTGAAGAACTGAGATGTTTGAGGCAATTTTGGCAGCAGGCTTTTTGTAATGTCAAAGGATCCCATCCTGATTTGATGATCATGTATTTGTATAGTGCACCCCACAGCCTGTGAATGCTGTTACTGAAAATTCTAATGGATGGCATTGTTAGAAGTCCCACCACATTATTGAGGGATTGGTGATAAATAGCAAAGCCACCATATTCTAAACAATGGAACACTTTTTTTGTTGCATGGTGTCTGACTGCTTTAAAGCCTTGTGAAGATAGTATGCAGTGAGACCAAATAATGAGAACTAATACCCAAATTTAAGTTTGACAGTGAGTAGCAGAGAACATTTTAGATTGGTCTGGCTCCTAAGATGGAAAATAGTTGCTTCAGTCTGGTAGCCAGAGGAATTTAACATAGTTGATAGCAAATCTCGGATTTTTTAAAACCTTGCAAAACCTGAAAAGATGACAACAGTTTCAGTAGTGCCTTTTAGTGGTTAAATTTTTGGATGGCCTTTATGTTTTAAATATAGTGCACACTCACTCTCTGGATGGCTTATTTTAATGTTATAGTCCAGTTCTTTCATTGTGATTCAGTTGACTTGTTTCCTTACTGCTTTCCTTTCCTCTTTTTCTATAATTGAGTTTTTTTTATTTTTAAAGGCTCTTGACAAAATCCGTTATGAAAGTTTAACTGATCCAAGCAAACTCGATTCTGGCAAAGAATTGAAGATTGATATTATCCCAAATCAAAAGGAGCGCACTTTGACCATTCGGGATACTGGCATTGGAATGACCAAAGCTGACCTCATAAATAACTTGGGTACAATTGCCAAGTCTGGAACAAAAGCCTTCATGGAGGCCTTGCAAGCTGGTGCAGATATATCAATGATTGGGCAGTTTGGTGTTGGTTTCTATTCTGCTTATCTGGTTGCAGAAAAGGTAACGGTCATCACTAAGCACAACGATGATGATCAGTATGTGTGGGAATCATCTGCTGGAGGATCTTTCACAGTGAGACTAGACCATGGTAAGTAAATGATACAGAATATTTATATTAGAGATCCAAGTTTGAATCAGCTAGTTTTCTAATTGAACCTAGTTCAATGTTACTTGAAAATGGAAAGATATTACACGATAAATAGTAATGCACCACTTTCATGCAAGAGGCTTTTGTAACCAATATAAGAAATATTGTACAAATTTGCATAAGGCCACTATATAAACATCTATTTTCTTTGTTTAACTTATCAAGATGAAGAAATTGGTCGTGGGACTAAGGTAATCTTGCACTTGAAAGAAGATCAGATGGAATACATAGAAGAAAAAAGAATAAAAGAAATTGTGAAGAAACACTCCCAGTTCATTGGCTACCCTATTACTTTATTTGTAAGTATTTTTCTTCATTCAGTGTTCTGCCTTGCAGCAATTTTGATGGCTGGTGATGATTAATAATCCATAAGATTTCCTTCAGTGAAGTTTTTTCCTAAAACAGGTAGAGAAGGAGCGAGATAAGGAGATCAGTGATGATGAAGGGGAAGAAAAAGAAGAGAAGAAAGAGGATGATGTTGCAGAGGAAGATGATAAACCAAAAATTGAAGATGTTGGATCAGATGAAGAAGAAGATGAAAAGAAAGAAACTGACAAGAAGAAGAAGAAGAAAATTAAGGAGAAATATATCGATCAAGAGGAATTGAACAAGACAAAGCCTATCTGGACAAGAAATCCTGAAGACATCACCAATGAAGAGTATGGCGAATTCTACAAAAGTCTGACGAATGACTGGGAGGAACATTTGGCAGTGAAAGTACGTGTAATATTGTTTGCTGTTTAAGGTTGAACTGATGACAAATTGCTTGTACAACAAACTAATCACAAATGTTTTTGCAGCATTTTTCTGTTGAAGGCCAGCTGGAATTTAGAGCATTGCTCTTTGCTCCAAGAAGAGCACCCTTTGACTTGTTTGAAAACAGAAAAAAGAAAAACAACATTAAGCTGTATGTGCGCAGAGTCTTCATTATGGATAACTGTGAAGAACTCATTCCA
The DNA here is from genome assembly GCF_965287045.1 of Carcharhinus amblyrhynchos. Lineage (NCBI taxonomy): Eukaryota > Metazoa > Chordata > Chondrichthyes > Carcharhiniformes > Carcharhinidae > Carcharhinus > Carcharhinus amblyrhynchos. The sequence goes on from NC_137337.1 coordinate 28,370,512, forward strand.
GAATATCTCAGTACGTATTCATTTGGGCAGGAATAACCTAATGCAGAAGTGCACTTCTGTAAATATTTAATATCAACTGGATGTCTTATTTGAGGTGCACATTTTCTTTGTAATTTAATACACTACTTTTTCTCTCCAAGATTTTATTAAAGGAGTAGTGGATTCAGAAGATCTTCCCCTCAACATTTCTCGTGAAATGTTGCAGCAAAGCAAAATTCTGAAAGTTATTCGTAAAAACCTGGTGAAGAAATGTTTGGAGCTCTTCACAGAATTGTCTGAGGACAAAGAAAACTATAAGAAGTTGTATGAGCAATTTTCCAAAAACCTCAAGGTGATCATTTTTGTTTTTCTTGCCACTATTTGAAATAATTTGATAGTCTGCTTGTCTGTGTGATTCTACCTTGATTTTTAATACTGTTAAATAGCTGGCTTTTTATGGAGTAGTTGCTGATTTGTTTCTGTTTTAGATATAAAACAGTGGAGGTGCTTCTGCTTTGCTTAATTTTCTTTAAGTCTTGGAAGAAGCTTCGTTACAGGAAGTGCATGTTGGAATCAAGGAGGATGCCAAGAGTTTCCTCTTTGAAACTTGTGATAGTATACACTCAAATGACCTATAAATGTCTATCTTTTAACACATGGGCAAATGTTTTCACTGGCAAGATATTCAACTACATGTCAAAATCAAATCTAAGCATAAATGGCAGTCTTGCTCCCAATCTGTTAGCTCAACAAGAGTTCTACAATAGACTTTGACATGAGATTTGGCGAGGGGAAGATCAGTTATTCCAGTTTGGTGGGTTTTTTATTCCAGACCTGTTTTTTTTTTGAAACTTAAATTTGACATGGTTTGTGTGCTTTTATATTTCAGGTGTAACTTTCATTTTGTGGCAGCAAAAAATGCTTGTTAACACTTGATATTCTCACAACTAAAATTAAACTTTGTGCACATACATGACATCAGAACTGTGGCCCTAATTTCCTTTTTTCCTTTAAACCACTTCCGCAGCTTGGAATCCATGAGGACTCCCAAAACCGCAAGAAGCTTTCAGAATTGCTCCGGTACCATACTTCTGTGAGTGGTGATGAAATGGTATCCCTGAAAGATTATGTCTCCCGTATGAAAGACAACCAGAAACATATCTATTATATTACTGGTATGTATATGTACAATTATGAAATTGCTCCTAAAATATATATAGGCATGTATGGTCATTCTGAACTGTTTTATAATCAGGTGAAACCAAGGACCAAGTAGCCAACTCTGCATTTGTGGAACGGCTAAGAAAACATGGTTTGGAGGTGATTTACATGACTGAGCCAATTGATGAATACTGTGTGCAACAGTTGAAAGAATTTGATGGAAAAACTTTAGTCTCTGTAACTAAGGAAGGCTTGGAGCTTCCAGAAGATGAAGAGGAGAAGAAAAAGCAGGAAGAAAAGAAAGCAAATTTTGAAAATCTGTGCAAGATTATGAAAGACATCCTGGAGAAAAAAATTGAGAAAGTATGTTTAATTATTCCATGAATAATAGAATACAGTGCAATGAGAGAAAGCTAGCATGAGGGGGCATAGCTTTAAATTAAGGGGTGGTAGATATAGGACGGATGTCAGAGGTAGGTTCTTTACCCAGAGGGTGGTGAGGGATTGGAATGCCCTGCCTGCTGCAGTTGTAAATGTGCGTAGTTTGGGGGCGTTTAAGAGATCCATGGATAGGTTTATGGATGGAAAGGGATTGGTTTAAGTTAGAGGGTCATTGCTTTTTTAATTGGTCGGCGCAACGTCGTGGGCCGAAGGGCCTGTTCTGCGCTGTAATGTCTATGAAGTGATTTTTTTTCTGCAAATCCTACTTCAGCTGATTTTTCTATAGCTAAAGCTGAGTTGCACATTGTCCACTCCTATCTGTTGCAATCATAAGTGAAATGGGTAACAGTAGATCTTTGGATATTTTGGTTAAATACAGACTAGTGCATTACAATACAGCTGAACCATTTTGTCCACTAATGAACATTTTGAAAGGCTTAAAAGTGTCAGGATGCATTTACCAGAAGTAGGGTTAAAATTCCCAGTTTGAAGAGAGAATCTAATGAAAGATCAGTCTTGATGAATGGACTTGATTTGAGGCAATTGCACATTCAAGTGTTAAGATCTGGAATGTATTTTGAAAGTGGTAGAAGCCCTTCAGTAGTAAGTTGTAAATGCACTAGAAAAATAATGAGGATGAGTTGGGCAATTGGAAAAGGGCAGACAGTGGAACTGTTTGTTATCTGAAATAGTTATCCATAGACAATTGGCTAAATAGTCTTCTATAATTCATTGTTCCATGTTGCTTTAATTCTGTAATTGCATTTTCTTTCCCCAGGTAACTGTTTCCAATCGTTTGGTTGCTTCTCCATGTTGCATTGTTACCAGCACCTATGGATGGACTGCCAACATGGAAAGAATTATGAAGGCTCAAGCACTTCGAGATAATTCAACAATGGGTTATATGGCAGCTAAGAAGCATTTGGAAATCAATCCTGATCATCCAATTGTTGAAACATTGAGGCAGAAAGCAGAAGCTGACAAAAATGACAAGTCAGTGAAGGACCTTGTCATTCTTCTGTTTGAGACTGCACTGCTGTCCTCTGGTTTTTCATTGGAAGATCCACAGACTCATGCTAATCGCATTTACAGGATGATCAAACTTGGTCTTGGTAAGTATCTTGACCAAAATATATCTTTTATGGGAGCCATAGCATTCTATGCAAACACTAATGAAATTCTAACTACTTTGGTTTCCAGAATCTGATTTTATTTTTCCCCTGTTCTTTAGTAATTGGTCTTGAAGGAAAAACTGCCATTTTGTTTTCATTAGGTATTGATGAGGAAGATCCTGTCATGGAGGATGCAGGCCCAACAAATACAGAAGAGATGCCACCACTAGAAGGTGATGATGATGATACATCACGAATGGAAGAAGTTGATTGAACAAACTACAACTGACAGCAATCCATTTCACTCAATTCTGAAGAACTGTTGCAGTCAGTGCTTAAAACTAGTAATAGACAACTGTAAAAGTATCACACTTCTTCTGTGAAGCACAGTTGATGCTGAGTTTCTGTAAACTTGTCAGTACTGATAAACAAGTTTAACAATTGAGCATATGTTAAAATAAAAATTTAGTTTAAATTCTTCGCTGTGTTTTTTCTGAAGGCACTGTAAATATTGTTTAGCTTATTTGTCACTCCTTGGCCAAAGCCAGTACTTGATATTGAAGTTCTTATGTTTCCCTTATTGCATGTGGATATTACATAGCAATAAGTTAAATGTTAAGTGTCTCTCCAACTATCCCATTAAGTTGTGCTTGGGGGAGGGAATATTTTTGATTTTGGGGGGGGGGGGGGGGGTGTTTCTGGCTTAACACGTGTGAAACTTGTAGACCAGAACACTTTGGGATCATTTCTCAATCGTCTTAACATGACTACAATCCTCAAAGGAGGAAAAACCCTTTAACATTGTCAATGGGCTTGCTAGTCCTCTGGCTGATGTCTGTCCTGCCTTGTGCCCCTTTATCTTCCCATTTAAATTAAAAGGATCACTTCAAAATTGATTACTTGTTGGATGCTGTTGTTAAGATCTTGAGCGTTCAATAAAAAATAATTCAAGAAATTTGGGCTAGATTTTGTGACTTACTTTGGTATTGATGTACTTTTTTTGAAAAATGTCATTCACTCTGCATTCATTTTCTGAAATGGAATATCCTGTAAGGTTTGTCATGTGTAGCAGGCCAATATATTGAACAGTAAAATTGATTAGTAACAAGGGCCCAAAAATGAGATTTGCAGTGACCTAAAGTGGAGTTTTTGAAAAAATTCATTTTCTTACTGTCATTTTGCTAAATGAGGAACATTTTGGCTTGCCATTAAGACATCTTTTTTGCATATTGTGCAAAGTAGTGGAGGTGCTTTTAAGGTTCAAACTGAACTGTGGCTTTTTTTTTGAATGGTGTACTGATTGTAACAAAAATTATCTGTGCAACAGAAATTTGATCTACTGGCCATATTCAAAGACTAGCTGCAAAAACGTCAGTTTTTAAATGCAGAGACTAACCAAGATGTGGAGATGACAGCATTGGACTGGGGTAAACACAGGAGGTCTGACAACACCGAGTTTAAGTCCAACCAGTTTATTTGATAGTGAGTTTACTATCAAATATATTGGTTGGACTTAAACCTGGTGTTGTCAGACTTTTCTTACTGTGACTAACCAAGCCATTGTTTGTTTTTGGTGGCAATAATTGGTGTTCTCCAGCAGCATATCATTTGGACAGAACCATGTTATTGCAGTAACTCTGGATATTTTGGATATATCTAACCAGGTTACAGGCTAAAGAACAGGTCTTTTGACTTCATGAGTTGTATTCACATACCTCTCAGGATGAGAAGTGGTCTTTTTATATAACTTTTCACCACAACATTTTGGTGCTGGACCATGTTTTTCAGAACCATCTGAAGATTTATTGACTTTGGCCCATAGAAGCTTGGTTTGTGATTTTTTTTTTTGTGATCTGGTGCAGTTTCTATTCAGAAACAAGGCCCACTCTTCTAAACTGATCAGAACAGGAGCAATTCAGAGGGCTGGCTGAAGACTCCTTCTTAAGGAAGACTTAAATGCCAAATAGCAAGTTGCACATTTTTGGCCATCTTTTTTAGAGTAAAGAATGGCTGCCTGGGTTTCTTTTGTGAAGTTGTATATTGGAATGTTGCAAACTTCCTGTCAAGTTTTGACAAATAGGACAGGTGGAATTTGGGGGGGTGTGCATTTTAGTAGAAAGGAGAAACTCATGCAGTGTTAGCGTGGACAGGGGCTTGTGTTTAGAATCACCAATGATTATTGGGATACAGCAACTTAAGCTGGTTGAATTATCAGTTATTGCAAGGGGAACTAAATACAATTCCATTATGTAGGACAATGGTAACTCCAACTGGAGTACTGTATACAGTTGAGAAGATTTTCTAGATTAGTACCTAGAGTGGGAAAGTTGAGAAAAGGTTGGAATAGCCTAACTTGTAGCCACTGGAGTTTTAGAGGCTACTTGATTGAAGCACAAGATCTGATGGAGTCTTGACAATAGATGTGGAAAGATTTCTGTTGCAGGAATATCTAGAACTAGGGATCACTCATTTAAAATGAGAGATCTGTCTTCTGGTTTGAGCCTCAAAGGTGGTGGAATCTGCCTTTGAATATCTTCAATATTCTGGATAACATGCTGTTTTGGAGAATCAGGCAGATGTGATGGACTAAAAGGTTATTTTTCTGTTTCGAGATCCCAAGTGCAAATGAAATTTACCTAAACAGCTCAAGTTAAATTGAGGGGGGGGTTGTAGGGAGGAGATTTGGTAGAGGTGTGCAAGATCCTAGTAGCTCTTAATATGGTAGACAAAGCTGTCCCCATTAGCCAATGGCACAAGGTCCTGGGAGATGAAGATGATGAAAGTCAAGATGCTTTCAAAATGAAATTGCATTGATGTGAGGGGAAATAAACTTGCTGGACTATAGGTATTGAATGTGACTAAGATGCCTTTTGAGAGCCACAATGAACTTGAGTTGGTTGGTCTATTTAGTGCCATAATGATTGTTTAAGAGCTTTGACAAAGACTCAACATTAGCTCTTTTGTCCTTACAGATGCTGCCAGACTTGCTGAGATTTTCCAGCATTTTCTCTTTTAGATTAAGTGCATTGAGCTCACATCCTATTGTCACTTATCTATCATGTTTGTAGAAATCTGTCAAATTACCGATCTTGAATAAAAGCCCTCCTAATTTTTTTTCTCTCCAGAATAAGAAACACTAGGCTTTTAAATCTCTCGTCACAACTTGCTTGAAGACCAGCAATAGTTTGGCTGCCTCTATTGTGGTACAATGACTTAAGTGCTCCCAAATATCATGGTACAAACTGCCTTGTATTATGCATTCCTGGATCCAGAATGCTTGCTGTTTTTAAAATCAAAATCCTGCAGATTTTTCTCCTGTGTGCTATCATCTGTAACTAATTGCTGTTTATTCTTACCTTGATTTCTTCTTCGGTTTAAATTGAACTTGTTGATAAATGACGTATGTTTATCTCTCCAGCTCATTTCCACTCACCATTTTTATTTTGCCTATAATTTGAACTCTTATCTCTCGCTTCCCCAATCCTATCCTGATGTCTTCAGTCCTCTGATTCAAACCATTTTTACGTAATGAAGCATTGTCATCATACAAATATGAATTGCTGTAGTGAAAATTTTTAAAGCCAATGTGATCAAAACAAAATTACGGTAACTGGGGAGCAATTGCATTTTGACAAAAGGGTCCAAACTTCAAATGCTAAAGGCTTCAAGTTGCCTTAAAGAGGATAGACTAGAATCTGATGACGATGAACAACTAATGAAGAGATGCTGTTGAGAAATAGGAACCAGCCTATTTTGCCCATCAATAAAATCAAAAAGATACAAATTGTGCAGTCTTGCAATGATTTTCAGAAGACCCACTGCAGCAGTTGACCAGAATATTGAAAAACATCTTGATTTTGAGGATTAGGAGCCAATTTCCCTTGGTTCCTGAATTGTGATCCCTAAAACCAGCTTGTAAGATTAGCCATCCAATAAAACCAATTGTGATTTAATGTCAATTACAAGTTAGAAAATTGTAAAGTCTGGCTGATTCTTGACTTTTTGAGCCCAATGGAAAGCTCCGTGCTTTATTTTGAAATAGCCATCCTCAGCACAAAAATCAAGTCTGGCAAGAGCATTGCAGTATTGGTGCCATCTTTTGGATGATAAACCAAGACCCCTTCTGCTTAGATGTAAAAGATCCCATGGCCATTATTTATACCTCTCAAACAAAAAAAAATCTGGTCATCGTCGTCTGGAGGGTTTGCTGGGCACAAATTAGCTGCTGTGTTTCCTACATAACTACGCTGCAGCCACAACCAATGAAGTACTTTCTTGAAGAGTTGTCAATGTGCTTGGAGACATCCAGTGGTCGTGAAAAGTGCTATATAAACACAAGTCTTTAAGATTTACAGTGCACTACCTGATAGGATGGTATTTATGTAATTCAGAACTAGCCTTCAAGATGAAGTGTGATAAATATTCCAAGGATTTATTTTAGTACTGCTAAATCTGAATTTTATATTTCTTTTAGTACTTCATTCAGTTCAAATTTAGTCTCTATGCTGAAATTTGCAGGTATATTATGAGCACAAAATAAAAGTTAATACTATTCCTAGATTATATCACTTTTGATATCTTTTATAGTCTGACAGTTTTCCATTTTGTGTGCTGTACCTTGGTTTTTATATTCATCCTCATCCATTTATATGCTTTAAGTCCATTTATTTTGCTTTTATTCTCCACGTTATTTGTATTAATGACCACAACAATCTTCTCAGTGCTACTTTTGTAGTAGGCATTTATTTTTACACCGGCACCATGCAAAAAATACTTTGTCGGTGCTTTTCCCCTCCCTGTTACTCTGTTGCCCACTCTAATTTCTTAAACATTAATTTTATTTTCCATCACAAGGTTCAATTCTATGTGGTCAGTGGTGCGAAAAATATCCAACGAAATCTTAATTATTTATTCTAGAAAACCTCTTATTCACATTATTAAATTCAATCTGCCAGCACTGACACAGAATAGGAGTCATGATCGATGTATGTTTTGACCACATGGCCTGTCACCCGACCATCGACACAATATAGAAGCTGGTCTGAACTCAAGTGAAATTAGTTAGATGTCCTGCCATGCAGTAAGTAACAGGATGACCTCATGAACCAGGGACAATAGTAGGAGAAGAATACTCTGGGTAATTGTCTCTTAATGAATGATAATTAATCAAAAATATACAATTTGAATGAATCGTTGTGATGAAATAATCGACCAATCCCTATAATTAAAGTATATGATAGGGCTGGAGGAAACAACATGGACAGAGGAGGAGAGCAGGCTCTTTATGATTGCTAACATTTGTTTTTGATTTGATTTATTATTGTCACATGTATATGTATACAGTGAAAAGTATTGTTTCTTGTGCACTATAAAGATGAAGCATACCATTCATAGAGAAGGAATGCAGTAAATGCAGGATGTAATCTTACAGTCATAGCTAGGGTGTAGAGAAAGATCAACTTGATGTGTGGTAGGGCCATTCAAATGTTTGTTGGCAGCAGGGAAGAAATTGTTCTTGAGTCAGTTAGTACGTGACCTCAGTCTTTTGTAGACTGAGAATGTGGAAAAGAGAACGTTCAGACTGCGTGGGTCCTTAATTATGCTGGTTGCTTTTCCCAGGCACTAGGAAATGTAGACAGAGGCTGGTTTGAATGATGCACTGGGCTTCATTCACAACCATTCGTAGTTTCTTGTGGTCTTGGACAGAGTAGGAATCATACCAAGTTATGATACAACCAGAAAGAATGCTTTCTATGTTTAACACTCTGATCACCTAAATACGTGCAAGAATTGTTACAGCGGGCAGCAAAGATCCAGCCATTCTGTCCATTCATTCTGAGATGGTAAGTCTTCTCCCCTGTCACAGGTTATTTATCTCCCATATCCATTATGATTATGTGTAGTATTTGAATGGTGACTTCTTAATAGACCACTTTAAATAGAACCATGGCACTTAGGAATAAATTATTACCCAGCTCAAAATCCTACACTTGTCAAAGTGGCACAGTGGTTAGCACTGCTCCCTCACAGCAACAGGGACCCAGGTTCAATTCCAACCTCAGGTGACTATCTGTGTAGAGTTTGCACATTCTCCCCATGTCTGTGTGGGTTTCCTCCCACACTCCAAAGATGTGTGGGTTATGTTGTTTGGCCATGGTAAATTGCTCCTTAGTGTCAGGGGGCTTAGCAGGCTAAATACAGGGGGTTACAGGGATAGGGTGGGGTGGAATTATAGTTGTTGCATGATTTCATGGGCCAAATGGCCTCCTTCTGCACTGCAGGGTTTCAATGATTCTATCCCTGACTGACTATCTTACAATCTTTTGGTGATTACTTAATAGTCAACACAATAGTGCTCTCCACCTAATAATCCAATATTGTGTCTAATTTCATGTTTTCACTTAAACTCCCTGAATAGATTTCTTAGATTGTTTCAGGTAAATTAATTTATCAATGACAGCTATTTATTTTCTTGTTTTAGTCCCAAAGAAATTGGTCTAATCTTCCTTCTGACCCATTTGGTTAATACATAGCAGAAAACTGCAGCAGGTGACGGTGCAGAGGGACCTCGGGGTCCTTGTGCATGAGTCGCAAAAACCCAGCCTGCAGGTGCAGCAGGTGGTCAAGAAGGCTAATGGGATGCTGGCCTTCATAGCGAGGAGGATTGAATATAAAAGTAGGGAGGTCTTGCTACAGCTGTATAGGGCATTGGTGAGGCTGCAGCTGGAGTACTGTGTGCAGTTTTGGTCACCGCACTTACGCAAGGATATTTTGGCCTTGGAGGGAGTGCAGAGGAGGTTTACTAGGCTGATTCCAGAGTTGATGGGGTTGAGCTATGAGGAGAGGCTGAATAAACTAGGCTTGTACTCGTTAGAGTTTAGAAGGATGAGGGGAAATCTCATTGAGACATATAAGATGATGAATGGAATGGATAGGATAGAGGTGGAGAGGCTCTTCCCGCTCAGAAAGGACAGTAGGACTAGGGGGCACAGCCTCAAGATAAAGGGGGGGCGGTTTAGAACGGAGTTGAGGAGGAACTTCTTCACTCAAAGGGTGGTGAATCTCTGGAATTCTCTGCCCGTTGTGGTGGAGGCTGTCTCGCTAAATATTTTTAAGATGCGGGTTGATGGATTTTTGACAAGCGAGGGGATTAAGGGTTGTGGGGAGAGGGCGGGAATGTGGAATTGAGACATGATAGATCAGCCACGATCTTATTGAATGGCGGGGCAGGCTCGAAGGGCTGGATGGCCTACTCCTGCTCCTACTTCTTATGTTCTTACCTCATATCTCTCGACTCTATCTGCCGGATTTCTATTTTATGCACACTCAACTGTTTGGGTGGTACAGTGGTTAGCACTGCTGTCTCACAACACCAGGGACACGGATGCGATTCCTGGCTTTGGTCACTGCCTGTATGGAGTTTGCACATTCTCCCCGTGTCTGCATGGGTTTCTCCCAAAGATGTGCACACTTAACCGTTTGCAATTGGAATTGTCATCAACCAAACCCCAGTTTTGTTATGTAATATCTAGTGCATCTTTTCTGCATGTCATTCATTCATTTTCTAAGTCTGCTGTCTTTCATTCCCGCTCTATTTTCAATATCTCCTCCACCTTACCTACCTTCTTTACAAGTGGAGCAAGAAGTGATTCTGAGATTACTACCTTTTACTCAATATTAGTGTTGATACGTAGCCAGAGCTGTAATGCCAATCTGTTGGCTGCATACAAAACAAAAACTAAGATCTTAAATACTCAAAACTTTACAGACCTTGTGTAGTTACTTAACAATGTGACCAGATACATTTGTAAGAGATAAACATCATTACAATCGCATAAACCATTTTTCATACAAACTTAAGAAGAAACCTACTTTAAAACCTCTTGTAAGTGTTCCATGTTTTATTAACACAATTGAATAACGATGGAAATAAAATAGGAAAGTGAAAATTAGCGGACACCACTGCTCAAAAAACAAAATGGAAGTGGCAGGAAGTTCTGCTCCAGTTGGTGCTTAACAGCAATCCCATGTTTATTTCTCTTTTGGAGCGGGAGTGTCCATCCATTTCCAGCTGTTTCTCTTTAAGTGATAGAAAGGGCCACTGCTCCCACTTCCCCTCCAATTAGATCACTCCCCGTATAGAGTTGTCCCATTGGTGATTGGCGATCCTAGGCTGGTTGGGTTGAATGGCACCTTCCTCTGGCAGTGACGTTGAAATGAATCAAGTCTGTTATAAAAACTAAAATTAAATTAGACACGTTTGGTTTGGTAGTTTGCTTTTTAAGGAAGGTAACCAACCATGCCAGGCAGGAGGAGAAAGAGGAGACTTCGTTGCTATGCTCCAGGTAAAGGAGGGTGTTGTGATTTGACTGGAGTTGTCTCGTTGAGGTTTTTGTTTTCTTTTTTCCACAAAGCCGACTAGATTTAGATGATTTAATATCTAACCGGACTGTTACAAAACGGCATCGCGTAGACGGAGTACAAAGTATAGCATTATTAATTGGTTGTTGGTACTTCTTTTTTGTTTTATTCGAACAATACTTACGTTCTTTAATTTGATTATATCCGCTATGGAACATCAGCCTGAAATCGGCTGTTGCAGAAAACGCATTTACAGCCACTACTTTAGTTTCGCAAACATGCGCGTTGTTATGTGTCAAGTGGATTAATTGTTCTATTAAAGAGGAAACATTCAATTTTTGCATCATCTTCTTTGGAAATAAGAAGATTAATCTTCCTGAATATAATAACCCAGTGTTCCAAGTTAATTTGTAAATGATGCACAAGTGATCATTCGGCCTTGGTCATATCTGTGTCACTCGAAATTGGTGATTAAAAGATACTAGATATTGGTTGTTAAAAGTTGATCTGAGACAATTCGACATAATAGCTTCAGGAGTATTTAAGGTGCAGTTATATAAATGAGGTGAGTGAGAGAGATTCCTGGTCAGGCATGTTATGGGAAAAAAATTAGAGACTTGACCATCTCTTTCCATCGTTCCAGGCTACAATGTACTCTGCTACAGCAGCTGAGACTTCATGGGGTGGGGAGAAAGGATCTAGTTGGCACAAAAACCATTGTGGGTCAGATTAAATGTCTGAATGACATTATTGTTACTAGAGAGGCGGTGCTTGACAGACTGGAAGGACTGATTGTGGACAAGTCCCCAGGACCGGATGGAATGCATCCAAGGGTTCTGAAGGAAATGGCGGAGGTGATAGTGGATGCCTTGGTGATTATTTTCCAAACCTCGCTGGATTCCGGGGAAGTGCTGGAAGATTGGAAAACGGCTAATGTTACGCCGTTGTTTAAGAAGGGTGGCAGGCAGAAGGCAGGGAATTATAGGCCGGTTAGTTTAACGTCTGTTGTAGGAAAAATGTTAGAATCCGTGATCAAGGAGAAAATAGCGAGGTATCTTGAGAATTGTTTGGTAGAGCAGACGCAGCACGGTTTCATTAAGGGGAAGTTGTGTCTGACGAATTTATTGGAGTTCTATGAGGATGTGTCTAGGGCGGTGGATAGAGGAGAGCCGGTGGATGTGGTGTTTCTTGATTTTCAGAAGGCGTTTGACAAGGTGCCTCACAAGAGGTTATTACAGAAGGTCAGGGGGCATGGAGTTGGGGGTAGGGTGTTAGCGTGGATAGAGGATTGGTTGTCAAATAGGAGGCAGAGAGTGGGGGTCAATGGGTGCTATTCGGATTGGAGGTTGGTGACTAGTGGAGTGCCCCAGGGGTCAGTGCTGGGGCCTCAGCTATTCACCATTTATATAGATGATCTGGAGGAGGGAACCGAGTGTATGGTGTTGAAATTTGTTGATGACACCAAGATTGGTGGAACAGCAAATTGTGCAGAGGGTGTGGAGAGTCTGCAGAAGGATCTAGATAGGTTGGGCGAATGGGCCAGGAACTGGCAAATGGAATTTAATGTTGGCAAATGTGAGGTTGTCCACTTTGATAGGAATAATGGTAGGAAGGACTATTACTTACGTGGCGAAAAACTGCAGCAGGCGATGGTGCAGAGGGACCTCGGGGTCCTTGTGCATGAGTTGCAAAAACCCAGTCTGCAGGTGCAGCAGGTGGTCAGGTAGGCAAATGGGATGCTGGCCTTCGTAGCGAGGGGGGATTGAATATAAAAGTAGGGAGGTCTTGCTGCAGCTATATAGGGCACTGGTGAGGCCGCAGCTGGAGTACTGTGTGCAGTTTTGGTCGCTGCACTTACGCAAGGATATTTTGGCCTTGGAGGGAGTGCAGAGGAGGTTTACTAGGCTGATTCCGGAGTTGAGGGGGTTGAGCTATGAGGAGAGGCTGAATAAACTAGGCTTGTACTCGTTAGAGTTTAGAAGAATGAGGGGAGATCTCATTGAGACGTATAAGATGTTGGATGGGATAGAGGTGGAGAGGCTCTTCCCGCTCAGAAAGGACAGTAGGACTAGAGGGCACAGCCTCAAGATAAAGGGGGGTCGGTTTAGAACGGAGTTGAGGAGGAACTTCTTCACTCAAAGGGTGGTGAATCTCTGGAATTCGCTGTCCATTGAAGTGGTGGAGGCTGCCTCGCTCAATATTTTTAAGACGCGAGTTGATAGGTTTTTGATAGGCAAGGGGATTAAGGGTTATGGGGAGAGGGCGGGAATGTGGAACTGAGCCAGGACAGATCAGCCATGATCTTATTGAATGGCTGGGCAGGCTCGAGGGGCTAGATGGCCTACTCCTGCTCCTATTTCTTATGTTCTTATGAGCACCAACAACAATTCCGTATGCGGTAAAATGTCCCAAGGCACTGCAGGATGGTTGTGAAATTCCAAGCCCCTGGAAATACTGGGACAAATAACAAAGAGCTTGGTGAAAAAGGTACATTTTAAGGTTTGCCTTGAAAGAGCAGAGAAAGGTTTGGAGAAGGAATTCCATGATGTAAGGAGCCAAAAGAGAAAACGCTGGAAAATCTCAGGTCTGGCAGCAAATGTATGGAGTGAAAAGAGCTGACGTTGTGAGTCCAGATGACCCTTTGTAAAAGCTGAATTTGAAACGTCAGCTCTTTTCTCCCCTTACAGATGCTGTCAGACTGGTTGAGATTTTTCAGCATTTTCTCTTTTGGTTTCAGATTCCAGCAATTGCAGTAGTTTGCTTTTATCCATAGTGTGAGGTCTATACAGCTGAAGGCAGGTCTGCCAATGGTAGAGGAAAGGAAATGGGATGCAAGACAATTTATTTAAACGTCTTAATTTTATTGACCAATTGTTTTTTGCTTGTCCTATATCACAGTAATTTATTTTAACTAATGCTTGTTTTCTTTCAGAATTTGCACGTGCAAATGTACACAAAATTCCAGACTGCATGGAAGTGTTGGCAACGCAATACAATGTAATGTAAAAAGTATTAAACACTTAATCTTATGAAAAACAGGATAAATAGATAAGTAAACATGTTTTTTCTCTCCCCCCACCCAACCCCACAAGGAAAAATGTAAAGTAGAATCAAGTACAGAATCTGAATCTGATGCTTGTACAGCTAATGAGGTAATTTTCCTTTTCACTTAAGAGGCTAAAATGTTATAAATATTTTTAAAATGTTGCTTTATTTATCCCCTACAGGCACCGATGAACCCAAATTTAGCTGATCCTATAAAGGACCACAAAACAGTGAAACAAGTAAGTATCTGAAGCTTAAAGTAAATATTGGCATCTCATTTCATGTGTCTAATGTTGCTGCTTTACATGACAAGGTTTGTCCCCTGGCTTGATTATAATTGCAGAGTGGGGATATGTCCGATCATGAACTAACGTACTGTGGTTGAATACAATTCTTCTATCACTGATGGCCTGAAGTGTCTTATGGGTGCTTAGTTTTGAGGTTCTCGATCTGTTCTGAATCTATCCAGTCTGGCAGATATGACCTTCAAGCGCAGTTAGTGGTTCAGTAGCATCAGCATTTGGTAATGGACATTGAAGTCACTCCCAACTTACATTTCAGTGTCCTTAGTACTCTCAGTGCTTCCAAGTGATGCTCAGCATTTAAGAGCACCAGGGGAGGGCAGAGGTGGTAATCAGGAGGAAGTTTGCATGGTGCAGCAATTATCATGGGGGATTTTTATTTACATGTTAATTGGTCAAACCAGGTCAGTCAAGGCAGCCTTGAGGAGGAGTTCATAGAATGCTTCCTCAATAAGTTCCTTTGCATACTGTTCAATGAAGTTATGTGGGAGCAAGCTATCCTAGATCTGGTACTGTGTAATGAGACAGAAATAATTAATGTTACAGTTAGAGATCTTAACGAAGAAGTGATCACAATATGGATGAATTTAAAATACAGATGTGTGAGAAGGTAAAATCCAATACCAATGTCTTGCGCATAAAGGAAACTAAAATGGGATGAGGGAAGAGTTGGCTAAGGTAGACTGAGAGTAAAAACTTTATGGTGGGACAATTGAGGAACAGTGGAGGACTTTCAAAGCAATATTTTTCTCTCCCCTCCCCCTGTGATCAAAGGACTGTAGAAAAAGAGAGAATCAGCTATGGATATGTAAGGAAATAAAGGAGGGTATCAAATTGGGACCTGGGTGTCCTTGTGCATGAATAGAAAAAGTTGGTTTGCAGATGCAGCAGGTAATTAAAAAGGCAAAAAGTCGGTCCACCTTGTTGTCCAACAAGGGGCATACACGCGATGGGTCGTACTAGGGCTGCTCTTGGATGTTCGAGAGTAGCCTAGTGCTTTATGTCGTTAGTGTGTGCTCAAACTGGACCAGATGTTGGGCAATACGACAGCTCAGTGACTATCACTGTTTGCTGTGCAGACACATGGATTTGGGCCAGCGTCTGTGGGAGTTTGTGCATTCTCCCCATGCTTGCGTGGGTTTTCTCCGGGGGTTTCCTCCCACACCCCAAAGATGTGCTATTAGGCTGATTGGAGGTAATAAATTGTCCCTAAATTAGTTTTCCTCAATGTGGAATGCCATAATCATAGATAGGGGTCATGGGTGGAGGGGGGACTGGTAGTGTTAAAATGGCGGCACGGGCTCGTTGGGCCGAAGGGTCTGTTTCCCGGGCTGTTTTTGTTCTTTGTTCTTTATCCTTCATTGCTAGAAGGGTGAGTTTAAAAACCAGTGAGGTTGTGTTGCAACTGTATAAGGTGCTGGTGAGGCCACACCTGGAGTACTGCGTACAGTTTTGGTTTCCTTACTTGAGAAAGGATATACTGGCACTAGAGGAGAATCACTAGGTTGATTTCAGAGTTGAAAGGGTTGGCTTATGAGGAGAGACTGAGAAGACTCAGGCTATATTCATTGGAATTTGGAAGAATGAGGGAAGAAACATTGAGGCATTAGATAAGATAGAAGCAGGGAAGTTGTTTCCACTGGTGGGTGAAACTAGAACTAGGGGATATGGCCTCAAAATAAGGGGGAGCAGATTTAGGACTGAGTTGGGGAGGAACTTCTTCACACAAAGGGTTGTGAATCTGTGGAATTCCCTGCTTGGTGAAGCAATTGAGACTACCTCATTGAATGTTTTTAAGGCAAAAATACATAAATTTTTGAACAGTAAAGGAATTGAGGGTTAAGGTGAGCAGGTGGGTAAGAAGAGCTGAGTCTACAAAAAGATCACCCATGATCTTACTGAATGGCGGAGCAGGCTTGAGGGGCCAGATGCCTACTCGTACTACTCCTGGTTCTTATATTCTTATGTTTCTTTGCCCTGTGTTTAATGTGATGTCATAAGATTTCAGGTACTCTGGAGTGAATATTGAGGACTCCCAGGACCATCCCCTTTAGACTGTGCCATTGTGCTATCACCTCTGGTGGGCCCATGCGAGGGGAGAGACAGGGCATAACCTGGGATGGAGATGGAGGAGTTTTGGGCATCGGCTGTAAAGTATGATTTGGCAAATATATCCATGCCAGCTGCTGTTTGGATAGTTTGTCTGGCAGCTGTCCCAATTTTGGCACCAAATCCCAGTTGTCAGTGAGGAGAACTTTGTAGAATTGATTGGGCTGAGTCCACTTTTGTCATGTCTAAACCTGATACCTAGACCAATATTGGTAGTCTGTCCAGTTTTATCCTTGTAGTTTTTGTAATGCTTTGATAAAACTGAATGGCCTTCCAAGCTATTTCAGAAGACTGATGAGAATATTATGTTACTACACACCAATATTTTGATTGTAATCAATTCTTCTATAAAAATCATTCATAATTTTCAAAGCTCTTAAATTTCCTTTTCATCACCTTCTCTGGCCCAGTGGCAATCATTCCAGTATCTATAGCTTCTCCTCTTAACTATAGTTTACAACCCTTGATGTAGTTCTAGTGAATATATGTTCTACCTGGATTTATTCCCTTTTCTCCTGAAATTGCACACTCCATTCTAATTGGAGCTTAACCAATATTTTGTAAAATCATTACTTTCCTATTTCTAGAAGCCAAATTTCTATTGGCTTTTTTAAATCTTGCTTGTTTGAGGGGTTTACATATTTGAACCCTGATGCCTCTGTCGTCTACAACTTCAAGCACCTTTCTATTGAGTGTGTTACCTTCCGCTTCGCATGAAATGGAATCTGCCATTTGACTGCCTTTCAAGTCTTTTCAAATCCTCCTTTATCGTTTGCTATACTCACTAACTTTGTATCAAAAGCAAATTTCAAGATTTTGTTCCTTTATTTTCCTGTCCTCAAATTGTTTATATACTGAAAGGGATCTCCAAACTAACCCTTCTCAAATCCAGGAAACATCTATTTGCCCTTACCTTTTTTGTTTCTTTGATGTTATCTAAAACTCCATCTTTGGTACCACATTTCGCACTGAACTGTGTTTGTATTTTTTTCTTGTATGCCATTTGAGACACCTTTTTTTTGTATTGAATGATTATTTTAAAATCCATATAGGAACAGGAGTAGTCCAAGAGAATATTTTCTTATTCAGTAAGATTGTGGCTGAGCTGTACTTAATTCCATCAAACTGCCTTTACCCCATTATCACTTAACACCTTTTTGACTAACGAAAAATTATCAATCTCAGTATTAAAACTTAACATTAAATGTCACTTGTGGAAGAAAGCTCCAAACCTCCTCCAGACTTTTATGTATGGAAGTGTTTCCTAATTTCCCACCTGAATGGTTTAACTCTAATTTTAAACTCTGTATTCTGGGCCTAGACTCCCTCTCTCTTTATTCTCTGTTCCCTCAAAACCTGATGAGTTTAACCCAGGAATACAATCCTGTTTGTGTAATCACTCCTCATTATTTAACCCTTGGAAATCAGGCATCATTCTGTTAAATCTACACTACGTTCTTACCAAGGTCAATCTAATCTTCCCTAAGCTGAGATGCCTAAAACTATTCACATTACGCCAGATATGGAATAAATAATATAAACTGGGCTTTGTAAAATTGAAGCATAATTTCTATTTCTATATATTCCATCCATTTGCCCTCGATTTATTTCCAGTTCCTGCCATTTTAATGACCCATGTACCTAGACTCCCTCCCAGTCTGTTTGGAATTCTAGTTTCCAGCTTTCACTATTTCAGAAAATTTATTGCATTTCCTTTTATCTATCCAACAGTTACTACTTAATTAATTTGTGAAATGCAGCCTGCATTTGGTGACAAAAGCAAAATGCTGCAGATGCTGGAAATCTGAAAGAAATGGATGAAGGACCACCAGTTTTCTCCACAGATACTGCCAGACCTGCTGAGTAATTCCAGTATTTCCTCTTTTTGTTTATAGCCTTTAAGGAATCTGCTGGCATTTCCTGTTAGTCTCAAGCATTTCCAAATTCTTACTAATTTGATCTGTAATTATGGATTCTAAGAATATCCGTAACGTGGTTAACTGACCTATAAACCTTCTTCTATTTTATCCTCCTTTCCCTTTTAGTTAAGGAACTACTCCACAGATATTATGCTGCCATCTCCCTTAATGGCACAAGGTGCAGGTTTGAGGAGGATTTTAAAGTGTGGTCAGAGTATCTCTTGGGTCTACTGAAGGACAAAGGAGAGAATTTATGCATGGAGTCAGGAAGTGGGTGAAGTCCTTAACCAATATTTTGCATTGGTGTTCACAAGGGAGAAGGACATGGTGACTGGTGAGTCTAGAGAGATATATGCTGATATTCTAGGGCATGTTGATTTTGTGAAAAAGGAGGTATTGGGCCTTTTGAAAAGCATTAAGGTAGACAAGTCCCCTGGACCTGATGGGATTTATCCCAGAATACCGAAGGAGGAAATTGCTGGGGACTTGTACAAAATCTTAACCATAGGAGGTGTCCCAGAAGACTAGAGAATAGCCAATGTTGTTACTTTGTTTAAGAAGAGCAACAGGGATATTCCAAGAGATTATAGGCCAGTGAGCCTTTCATCAATGATATGGAAATTATTGGAGAAGATTCTTGGGGAGAGGATTTACTCACGTTTGGAAATAAATAAACTTATTAGTGATAGGCATCCTGGCTTTGTGCAGGGGAGGTCGTGTCTCTCAAATTTGATTGAATTTCTTGAGCTGACAGTCTATTGATGAAGGCAGCATAGTGGATGTTGTCTACATGGACATTAGCAAGGCCTTTGACAAGGCCCCTCGGGGCAGTCTGATACAGAAGGTGAGGTCACATGGGATTGTGCTGAGCTGCTAAAGTGGATACAAAACTGATTTAGTTATAGAAACATAGAAAAACTACGGCACAATACAGGCCCTTCAGCCCACAAAGTTGTGCTGAACATGTCCCTACTTTAGAGATTACTAGGCTTACCTATAACCCTCTATTTTACTAAGTTCCATGTACTTATCTAAAAGTCTCTTAAAAGACCCTATTGAATCCGCCTCCATCACCATTGCTGGCAGCCCATTCCACGCACCCACCACTCTGAGTAAAAAAACATACCCGGCACCTCCTCTGTACCTACTCCCCAGCACCTTAAACCTATGTCCTCTTGTGGCAGCCATTTCCGCCCTGGGAAAAAGCCTCTGACTGTCCACTTGATCAATACCTCTCAACATCTTGTACACCTCTATCAGGTCACCCCTCGTCCTTTGCCTCTCCAAGGAGAAAAGGCCGAGCTCCCTCCTTATAGAAGACACAGTAGGGGTGGAAGGGTATTTTTCTGACTGGAGATCTGCGACTCGTGGTGTTCTACAGGGATCAGTGCTAGGACCCCTGTTGGCAATATATGTAATTGATTTGGATGGGAATGTAGATGGTTGATTAGAAAGTTTGCAGATGACCCAAAGATTGGGGGAGCTGTGGATAGTGAGGAAGATTGCAAGAGGATAAAGCAGGATGTAGATAGACTGGGGAATTTAATCAGGACAAATACCTTTTGGATGGTCTAATGTAGGAGGGAAGTACGTAGTAAATGGAACAACCCTAAGCATTAACATAGAGGGATCTAGGACTTACCTTGCATTAAGTTGATCTTCCTCTACACCCTAGCTATGATTGTAATACTACATCCTGCATTTGCTTGTTTCCTTCTCTATGAACGGTATGTTTTGTCTGTATAGCATGCAAGAAACTATACTTTGTCACATGTATTAACATAGTGAAATAATAAATTAAATCAAAAAATGTACAGGTCCACAGTTCCTTAGAAGTGGCAAAACAAATGGATAAGGTCATCAAGAAGGCATATGGCATGCATCAGTCAGGGCATGAAAATATAAAAGTCAGCAAGTCACATTGCAGCTACATGGAACATTTAGAACGTTGTGTACAGTTCTGTTCGCCACATTACCAGAAGGATATATGGAAGCTTTGGAGAGGGTCCAGAAAATGTTTACCAAGATGTTGCCTGGTTGGAAGGTATTAGCTGCAAGGAGCGATTAGACAAACTTGGTTTGTTTTCACTTGAATGTTGGAGGTGGAGGGCTGAAAGAAGTTTATAAAGTTATGAGAGGTGTGGATAGGATGGAAAAGGAGTCTTATCCCCAGGTTTGAGATGTATGTGCGTGGTTGTGTGCGTTCGTGTACAATCTGAGAACAAAGAACAGCAAAGGAACAGGCCCATCGGCTGACCAACTCTGTGCCAACATAGATCTCTAATATTTTCTTGCCTCTGTTGTCCATATTCCTCTATTCCCTGCCTATTTATGTATCAATTCAGATGCCTCTTGAACATTGTTATAGAATCTGCTTCCACCACCTCGTCGGGCAGTGCTTTCCAAGAATTTGCCACTCTGTGTGGGAAAACCTTCTCGTGCATCTCTCAAACTTCCCCTTTTCTCACTTTCAACTTGTACCCCCAAATAATTGACCCTTTGAAGTCTTGTTGAGATGCAACATGGTTTTTTGATTCCTATACTCAATGCCCTGACTGACAAAGGCGAGTATGCCACATGCCTTCTTGACTACCTTGTTCACCTGAGTTCCACCTTCAGGGAACTGTGGATCTGCCCATCTAGATCCCTCCGTATGCTAATATTCCTAAGGGCACTACCATTTACTGTATACTTTCCTTCTGTAGTAGACTTTCCAAATTGCATCACCTCTCATTTGTCTGGTTTAACTCCATCTGCCATCTTTGGCCCACGTCTCCAGCCAATTTATATCCTGCTCACTCTTTGCTATTCCCCCAGTTTTTGTATCATCTGCAAATTTACTAATCAGACTACCTACATTTTTCTCCAAATTATTTGTACATATTGCAAACAAGAGGCCCAGGACTGATCCTTGTGGAACCCTGCTTGTCACAGACCTTCAGTTAGAAAAATACCCTTTCACTGCTGCTCTCTGCTTTCTATGTCCAAGCAATTTTGTCTCTCGTACCAGCTCACCTTGGATCCCATTTACCTTTTGTATCAGCCTGCCATGAGAAACCTTATCAAAGGCTTTACTAAAGTCCATGTATACAACATCCACTGCCTTGCCTTGGGCAAATCTTCTTGTCACTTCCTTCACTCAATTAATCTTGTAAGACACGACCTCCCCGTCACAAAACCATGCTGCCTGTCACTAATAAGCCTTATTCTCTTCCGGATACAAGTACATCCTGTCCCTAAAAATCTTCAATAATTTCTCTACCACTGATGTAAGGCTCAGAGGCCTGTAAGAACATAAGAACAAGGAGCAGGCCATCCGGCCCTTTGAGCCTGCCCCGCCATTCAATAAGATCATGGCTGATCTGTCGTGGCTCGGTTCCACATTCCCGCCCTCTCCCCATCAAAAACCCATCAACCCGCTTCTTAAAAATATTTAGCGAGGCAGCCTCCACCACTTCAACGGGCAGAGAATTCCAGAGATTCACCACCCTTTGAGTGAAGAAGTTCCTCCTCAACTCCGTTCTAAACTGCGCCCCCCCCCCTTTATCTTGAGGCTGTGCCCCCTAGTCCTACTGTCCTTTGAGCGGGAAGAGTCTCTCCACCTCTATCCTATCCATCCCATTCATCATCTTATACGTCTCAATGAGATCTCCCCTCATTCTTCTAAACTCTAACGAGTACAAGCCTAGTTTATTCAGCCTCTCCTCATAGCTCAACCCCCTCAACTCTGGAATCAGCCTAGTAAACCTCCTCTGCACTCCCTCCAAGGCCAAAATATCCTTGCGCAAGTGCGGCGCCCAAAACTGCACACAGTACTCCAGCTGCAGCCTCACCAATGCCCTATATAGCCGCAGCAAGCCCAGTAATTTCCCAGATTGTCTCTTCTGCCCTTTTTAAACAGAAGAACAATGTTAACTGCTCTCCAATCCTCTGGTACCTTGCCTGTGGCTAAACAGGATACAAAGATTTTGGCCAAGGCCTCAGCAATTTCTTCCCTCGCCCCTCTCAGTATTCTGGGATCGATGTTATTCTGGGGACTTGTCCACCTTTTAATGTCTTTCAAAATCTCCAATACCATCTCCCTTTTTGTTTCAACATGTCCAACAGCTTCCTTTCTACCATCAACCACATCCTCCTTCTTTGTGAATACTGATGCAAAATATTCATTAAGGACCTCACCTGGCTCCACACACATTCACTTCACTGTCCTCAAGTGGACGTATCCTTTCCTTAGCTACCCTCTTCCTCCTTACGTAAACATAAAAAGTCTTAGGATTCTCTTTAATCGTGCCTGCCAACGTGAAATTTAATCCTGCCTGTCCCCTGCATGGTATAAACATATTTCCTGTTTATACAACAGCACATCCTCAGTTACTGAGCAGTGTTACAAGAGATTTGCTAGTAATTACTGAAGTACTGAGAAGCGATGAAAATAAATCTCAATACCAATCTGAGTCATCACGTGGGCTAAATTAATTTCAAACTCCTAACGATTAATAGGTTGAATCTGGTAAGGCTGGGTGTAAATAATTAAATACATTGTAGTGGGATGATAAATGAGTCCTTCATAGAATGCTGGATTTTGGTTCCAAGACTTAATATCAAAGATTTAAATTAATATACTGTCATTTTGCTTTAATGGTGTGAATGTATTAATGGTTTTATCTTAGAAACTTTTATTATTTTAACTGCATCCTTCAGCGATTTGAGTTCAGTGGAACTGCTGGATGACACAAAACTTGAATCTAGAGAAGGAAGATGATTGTTGGGTTTTGTATTGTCAGTAATTATTTCTTCTAATAATGGCTTTCCCAAAATGTAGTATTTGGATCCATACGATGGAGACTTGGAAAGTACGTCAAGTGAATCGGATAGTAGTAGAGGTTTTCTGGCAGATGTTTACACCAAGGAGATAAATTATCAGTCCCATACCATTGGACCAATTGATGGAAAGAAGTTATCAATAAAATCATACAAACAATCATTCCAAGCAACATTTGAGCCTCTGTGTAATTATAAAGAATTAAACTCCATCCAAATGGAACCTATAACCACTGATGTGCTTCTACAATCTTCCAGTGAATCAGAAGTATTTCCCACAAATGGACTTGTCTTAAGTACCAAACAGAAACAGCTTGGATCATTAGATTTGGGGATGTTGCCTGACACACCTGCTAGAAACTTGAACATTGGAGAACGTGGACTTAACATGCTAGTTCTGCAAAACCCTGGTGGGAAGCATTACCCAAGACACCAGAATTCCCATCTGTGTTCAGGATGCGTTTTAAAGGTCTCTCATGAATGTATTGAAGGGAAATTTACACCGAAGAGAAAACTAGGAAACTCTTTGAATGATATAGGCAATGACCGGATAAGTAAAAAGAAAAGCAGTGTAATTAAAAACTGAGGTAAGCTTTTGTCTAGTGAATTTGCTTCTTTGAACTGTAGCATTACCTAAAATCTATATTAATTAACTTTAAATTTGTGTGCTCAAACTTTTGCTAGGCAATGAAATTGTTCCTATTTCACGCATCCAGTGTTAAGGCTCCCAACACTACTAAAATACCTGTCTCTGTCCAAGCAACATATTTGATATGGAATGTTATTTTCAAACTTCTTTGACATTTTGTGGGTGAGAGTAAATATATTATCAGTATTGCAAATGCCAATGAATTTTGGCAGGTTGGGAAAGCAGGAAGGTTGAATGCCTCCATCATTCTTTATAGGGCCAATTGATGTAGTGGCTACCTCAGTACAGAACAAGTCTCAAACTTGGAATCCTTTGTTCTATATGATTTAATATCAAACCCAACTAGTCATTTGTCTGTTAAGACATTGTGCAAGCTCTAAGCATTTGTGAAACACAAAACTTGATTTCCATGATGGAAAGCTGCTTCTTGATATGATCTTTTAACAGTTGAGTCTTGTTGATTTTGAATATTTTTGGTGCAATTTAAAAAATAAAAAGCTATGGATAGGTTTATTTCTTTTGCACTGAGTAGTTTCTGGCAAAATTGCTTATGGCACATCCTTAATTCCACTGGTATGATCTCCTTCTAGAGGGAGAAGGTTTTTACAAACTGTGTCAGTTCTAGTCCACTTCAATGGGTGTTAAGTCAACAAAAGTATGAGATTGAACTTGTATCAGAGACTGGCCCAGACAAAAGGTGGAAGATGCCCTTCCCTGAAGTGTATTAAATAAATGACAGGCTAAAACTTTTTTTCCCCCTCTACATGGAAGTCTTAACAGTATAAACAGCCTAATTTAAACTGTGCACCGAGAAATTGATATGCTGTGTAGCTGTTTCTTTTCTCCACTATTTTTAGGGTTCATTAGAAATTTATGATTAGAGAAGGCAGCAAACCTGGTAATTTTCTCTATTATACCATATTCTGCTATCACATATCCTTTCCACTTTTGAGGCAATGCTTTTGCTGAATAAGTTATTTAACAGCATGTCTGAAAATTGTACTTGCTGGGAAATATTTCAGAATAATTGCCTAGTGACAAAGATAGGATATGCTACCTTGATTAGTAACAAGTAGAAAGAAGCCACAAATTAAAATCAATCTGGTTTGTTTTAACGTCACAAGTAACACTGCAATGAAGTCACTACACTCAGGTGCCTGTTCACTGACAGAATTTAGCATAGCCAGTACACCTCACCAGAACATCTTTTGGACAGTGGGAGGAAACTGGAGCACTGAGCATGGATAGGCTAAACAGCTTACGTATTTAGTATATACCATACAATCCTATATACAAACATATGACTCATTCTATTTACATGAGCCACTTGATGCACACTTGCAGGAGTACCAACTCAGTATCTTACCCAAGTCCTTGCCTGCATTCAATTTCCCCAAAACCCCACATTTCCATGGCTAATCCCCTTATCCTACACATCAGGGCAATTTTGCATAGCCAATCCACTTAACCTGCACATCATTGGACTGTGAAAAGAAACCCAGCTCCCTGGCACTGAGGCAGCATTGCTAACCACTCTGCCACACCTATTCATGAATCAGATTGAAGGAAATTTGTAAACAATTGAAGATTTACTACAATCATTGAGTTTGCATAGACATTTGAAAGTAAAGCCATAGTTTTCTCTAGCCAGAGTTGATTTGCAGGCCTGGAAATGGCCTTATCTGGTCTAATCCCAATTGTTGCAAACACCTTTGAATTAGAAGTACTGCCCCTCTAAGATCAAAACAGTATTTGACTCAAAGCTATATTTAACATAGTTAACCAGGAGCTATTGTGCTGTTCTTCTGCAAGAGCAACTTGGCTACTCCCACACCTGTTTTTACAATTTTCTCTCCAGCTAATTTTCCAATTTTTTTTAAAATCAAGATTAAACCTACTCCACTGCACACACTAAAGCTTTAACCTGTGCTATGTTTGATTCTTTTGTATTGAAAAGAAATACACTTCTGCCAGTGAGAAGTTTCTCCCTTTGCAGTGACCTACTTATACAAAGGAAACATTCTCTATTCTCTAACCACAGCCTTTCAATCTTTTCATTTCTGGCATCATCTATGTAAATCTTTGTGCCTCTATCCACTGCATAGCAGCTGTATGAAATGGATAGCTTCACCTGTTGTCTCAAACTGAGATATTTTACTATTTCACAGTTATAAAGCAGGAGTAATGAATGGCATTTTCCACCAACAGGATGCTTATCAAGTCAAAAAAAGTTCCACCAATGAGTGAATAATATGGTATATGAATTTGTGCAATTATGGATTCCAGGAACCCAAGTAGTTCACTTGCTTCCTTTGAAATTTGGCATTCTTCCTGGTGAGTGCAAGACAAAGCACTTGTCTCTTTTTGCAGACATATGGAAGTAGAATGTAGGAACTGGAGGCACAACTTCAAAGCAACTCTGACATGTGAATTTGAAGGTAATTCATTACTATACATTCCACTAGTTAACAATTCAATTTTGAGTACCATTAACCATTATAGAAACAAACTTCAATCTTGATGTATAATTTTATTAACTGTAAAACTACTTGGAGAACATCCTCAAAATGAATTACAAATTACATTTTCCAACTTGCTGAATCTCAATAGCTATCATACCATCATGTTTACAGAACCCTAATAAAATCACCATTACTTTGAAAAGGTTAATGCGGTTCAGATCTAATAGCGCATGCAACTAAGTATGTCATTTCAAAGCAATTTCCATTTATTCTGTGCAAAGCAGTGCAACACCACGTTCATAAAAGCTGCGCGAATCTTCCTTGGTTGCAATTTCAAAGTCAACAGTGAAGATCAGGTCAGCACGAGTGAAGTTCAGGTACACTGGAAGTGTCACCTATATGAAAAAAAAAGGGAAAATGAGAAATGGTACATGGAAGTTAGAAGGGCAAAATAAAACTTTTAAACAGGTATCTGGAAAATAAAAAGGATACAACGGTATTCCTTTGAAAAGTGAACACAGCATAGATGCTGGAAACCAAAATAAATACCAAAGCACTCAGCAGGCCAGGCAAGTATGGTCAAGACAAACTGACATTACAGGATCCAAACCCAAAATCCACTGATGCTGCTTAATCTATAAGCACTTAGAGCTCTCTAGATTTGTTTCACTGGAGTGGTATACTATCTAAGCATTCAGGGAACAAAAATATAATACTCACCATTCTTGAATTTAAAAAAAGGAACCATTTCTTAAATCTTAGTCAAGTTTAAAGTTTTTTAAAGTTTAATGCTAAGTAAATTAAGTCAATTCTCACCACATTAGCTTTCCTTTCAGCATTTGTTTCCTTAACCCATCGAAGCTGTGTAAGAGGCAGTTCAGTGGATATCGAATTGGACAAAGACAGCTTGTTGTTATTACAAGTGGCACCCTGAAGTGTCAGGCCTGTACAAAAGGAAAAAGGAATATTAAAATCAATCCTTTTAAAAAGGCTGTCACTATGTTACAATTTGCGTATCAATATAACATGACTTTACACATGCAGAGGTAATCAGTGTATCATACAACTCCTGAACACCACACAACTTGATGTCCAGTAGTAAACTAGCCAGATATCATTTGTCATATTATCAACTAGCAATATATTAACAAAGTAGACTGCATAACTTGTGAAAAAATCCCAAAGACTTTCACTAACAATTTTGTCCTTCTTTCTCAAGTAAATGGCAGTTGGTAGTGCAAGATACTTTGGTACAAATACCAGTTGGAGAAAATATTACAGATGGCACTGAGAAATGACCCAAACCTGGCCATCAGTATTAATAAAATCACAATCCTAAACCACCACCAGTCTTTGACACTAGGTTCAGGATTGTGCTATAAAGAATGGAAATAAATTCTATAAAACATTCCAAACTGAACTGTCATACATGTTGTAATAAGCAGAACTCATTTCCAATTCAATTACATACTCTCAGATCATATTAATTGCTATCTCAACTAGAAACTTGTATTATCTGTCAATATAGATGCAAAATGACTGGCACCAACCTGTTATCCCAAAACTGCAAGCATCCAGTACAGCATTCTGATTATTTGTAACTGTGACTTCCAGTCGAAGCTCTTCCAATGACCAACTATTTGCCTGAGCCACGTACTGCCGTGTTGCTGTGATGTAAGCCTCTGGCACATACAAGCCACCCAGGCAAACATGGATATTCTATAGCAAAAACATGGGAAAATATTTTATTCTAGCAATACAAAAGTTGACCACTTGATGTTCTTTGATCACTAGCTCTATGGTTTATAGGGAGAGATGATTACTTGCCCCACTGGAATGAGCCAAGGTCTTAATTCAAAACACTCATCCTTCTGATCCTAAGACAATGCTAAAAAGAACACTTTTCATCCTTCTGAACTAATCTGTTGGTACACCATTGTTATCAGATGCCACGATCAGTTTAAAGAGAAAAGTGATTTGCAGCATAGGTACTATTTTATGCTGCCAACATCTATGGGGCATGCAAACATCAAGAGAGTTAAGGAGGAATAGTGAACTAGTTGGTTTAACAGTTTATAGAAAGTCAAAAAACAGACAAGTACAACCTAAAATTGTATTTTTCTACATTTCTGTATGGTTTCATTGCTGGAATGAAATGAATACACATTAATTTGTCTAAAGTACCACTGTTACTGACTTTTAAAAAAAAACATATACATAGTTAGCAGTTCTGAATGGTTTGCTGCAGTCACCCAGTTTATACTGAGGTACAGCGAGTACTGAAAGTAGTCAGCTGTAAGGCATGGGTCCAGACCATATACCAGTAGAATTATTTAAGGTGGAGGAGAACAGGTAGTGAACAGAATATGGGGCACTGTGGAGGCGGGCAACTGACTGGAGAACTGGAATAGTTCTAACTTTACCTGTCTTCTGAAGAAAGGAGACCTGAAGAGCGCACAAGTTATAGAACAATTGCTTTGACCTCCCATGCTAGTAAAAACCTGCTTACGATCTTCCTGGAACTGCACTGGCAAAATACCAAAATTGGTGATGAGCAAGATGTATTTGATGTGAAAGAGGAACCAGAGATCAAGTCACTAATTTTCAAATTTAGTTCAGCCTCATACAAGAAACTCTGAATCCTTGAGAGAATGGCAAGAACTCTGAACCTAGTTTGTTGCTTAGATGTGGGTGTCCCATGTCTAACTTTATCAACCAGAGTCAAAAAGGGTGTTAGACAGAAGTGTGTCCTCTCACCATATTTATTGAGCAACCTTGCAGAAATGATTACGAGGGAAACATTTAACTGATAGAAAGATGGGATATCAATGTGTGTGTGTGTGTGTGTGTGGGGCAAACACGTTTTGAAGGGGTTGGTAAATCATCTTCATCAAGGTAACAGGAAATACAATCCCAAACAACATTGACATAAAAGACAAAGATGATGGGACTGAGGAATGATGTGCAAGATTCTAATTAATGCAATTCAGCTTGAACACTATCTTGGGTCACTCATTACAGAACTGAAGGAATTTGGCAAAGTTAACAGTCATGGAGTTGCCACAGTATTGCAATTACAAAAAAATTGTCTTCTGAAAGCTGGCGTAACTGGTAACAACGTATAGCTGTGAAAGCTGGACCATCAAGTGACAAGGCTCAAATAAAAGCATCCAAAATCAAAGGACTCAGATTGGAATTACTTGCATCATCGACAGCCAAGAGGACAAATGAGTGGGTGCTGAAGAAAGCTGGTGTCAAGAGAAACTTGTTTGAAACAATATCAATAAAGCTCTCACATTTTGGACATATGATGCTAACAGGAGGAGTGTGCTTGGAAAAAGAAGTGATGTGCAGCAAGACACTCAAAATATGCAAAAGGAAGACCCAATATGGCATAGATACATAATCAGAACGTGGATTGGATTCTCAATGAAACAGGAAGCAAGGCCAGTGAAGAATAGAAACCAAAGAAAGATGATGGGCCAACCCTCAGAATGAGAACAGATGAAACAAGACAGTTAGCAGCTTCTTTCTCCAAAAATCACAAAAAAGTAGCAATTAGAATTTTGGTTTATGTAGAGTTTTGTTTACATTTTGAAACAATGCTCTACACAGAATCACAACTAACAGAGACACAGCATCACACAAATTTAATTCAAGTTTTATATCAAAAAGACCTATTCATGTGTAGCTGATCATATCAGTTCACAGAGACTAGCAACTTCCAAAGTGTGTACACTTCCAATTTAGAATGACTTGATCAGCTGGGCTGGCAGTTTTACAATTTGAGGGTAATATATACATACCTTTAGTTCTTTAGCTCCACCAGTGGATGCTGCTTGAGATATCTGTTGCAACTGCTTTATACGTTCACTGAAGTCAGACACCCATTGAATAACTGTCACATCTGCAGGAATTGTATAGCGGACCCAGCTGCGAGGCAGGATACCTTTTTTTGATAGTGGAAGGATGAGAAAGAATTCTGAATTGTAATTTTTAAAACACAGTCAGACATGCATTAATAAAGCACCTTAAAGATATTCCAAAGCACTTGAAATACTGGTGTAGTCAATGCAGTAGCCAATTTGCACACTACAGGCTTCCATAAATGACTAGATAATCTCTTAATTATGTTGATTGAGGGATAAATCTCAACCAGGGCAACAGAGATGTTCTCTCTCAAATTGCAGCACGGATCTTTTACATCTACTTCGGAGAGATGGGATTTGGTTTAATATATTATCCAGAAGTCAATCCAGCACTCCCTCAGTGGCATCGCCATCTAAAACCTTTGCAGATAATTGGGACAGCACAGTGGCTTCACAGCGCCAGAGACCCATGTTCAATTCTGGCTTTGAGTGATTGTGTGAATTGGCATGTTCTCCCTATGTCTGCATGGGCTTCCTCCTTGTGCTTCGGTTTCTTCCCACACTCCAAAAGGTGTGGGGGTTAGGTGGATTGGCCATACAAAATTGCTCCTTAGTGTCAGGAGGATTATCAGGGTAAACCCATGGGTTTATGGGGATAGGGCCTAGATGGGATTGTTGGTGTTGCAGGCTTAATGGGCCGAACAGCTCTTTTGCACTTTAGGGATTCTATGATTATTGGGTTAATGCACCGGTTATTAATCAATGTACCACAGTATGATTATTATAATGAACCATTTAATTAACTCCACAGGAAATCCATTATAAATAGTTTGAATGTATTTGCAAACACGTTTAAAGCAGCAACATAAAGTTTTGTAAAGATTATACAATTTTAAATACAGTTCTGATCATAAATACCATATATTAATATCCTTACCTTTCACCATCTCGCTGATCAATGTCCGTAGATAGTTGGTCTGTTTCTTTTTCCCTTCACATACTTGCACTACATCAGCAAGATCTTGGCGAATATCTTGCAATAACTTTGCACCACTCTTAACCTCTCTTTCAAAGAATCTAAAGAGTGGATCCTAGAATGACAAACATTTGTATAACTATCCTCTTTGATTTGTAATAATTTGCTTGCAATAGTCATTTTAATTTTAAGGGATAATGAGACCCACTGCTGGGGAAAGTGGAAATCAATGTAGTTACAAAGGACTATTCTACACTTTCTACATAAATACATTCTGCTCTCCACTACCTTAAACATTTTTTCTTCATTCCTGGCATATTAGTTTGATGTAACCATCCACAGCTTTTTAATAAATGGAAAATGCACAGTTTGAATAGATGACAAGTTCAATGGTGACATACTAACATGAATACATTCAAGGCCATTACTCAGCCTTCCAAAAAAATCATGTAAATGCAAACATATACAGAAGCAAATCTCTTCTGAATTTTTTTTATAAGAAATCTGCAGGGAGAGAAACAGTTAATCTTTCAGGTCAATGGCTATTCATGATGAGGGGCCAGTCTAAAGCATTAACTCTGTCATTCTCTCTTCAATGACGATGAAGTATTTCCAGCATTTTCTATTTGGATTCTGGACATCTGAAATAAAAAGTGTTTTTGTGATTGACAATCTCAAGAGCATTTTGAAGGAGGAGGAATAAAAATGCAGGCTATTCTTTCTTGCCACCAGATGAAAAGTAAAACGTGAGCGCCTTTCATCAACACATTCTCTAACTTTTTTTGTACAGTGCACTGGCAACTTGTTCAACTGCACCAGCAACGTGGGCACAGTAATTGTGTGTGTCAATTTGTGCACAACTGCAAAGGAAGTTTTGGCTGCTGCACAGTTTAGATGGAATATTGCTCATCACTGAAAATTCCAGACAAACTGCCTCTTTCTGAACTCCTGATGAGTTCATCTGTCCCACACAATTTAAAATACGAGGGGCAGATGTTAAATTTAAACAATTCTTGCAGATCTGGGATTCTGAATAAAAGGAACAAAAATGACAACAGTATACATTAATATAGTACCTACAAAGTGGTGCGCTACAGAATTTATTCAAAAATTGGTACAGACCCAAAGGAAGAGATATTAGGAAAAGTGACAAAAGGAGCTCTGGTTACTGGAGTGTGGTGGATGGACGCAGAGAAAGAACACCAGAGCTTCATGCTTAAGACAGCTGAAGGCAGAACTGCAATAGTTGGGTGAAGGGAGCAGCATATATGCACAAGTGCTCAGAGCTGGAAGAACGTTCTTGGAGGACGATAGATTGGGAAATGATTACAGCAATAGGGGAGGGGCATGGCATGAGGATTTTAAATTAGAAGATTGGGGACCTGGTGCTAATATACAAGGGAGAACGACACTTGGGTTTTGTTGCAATTTAGAATACAAGTGGCAAAACTCTGGATAAGCAGACAGAGACCAGAGAGTGACAATTGGAACAGTCAGGTTTAGGACAGGATCAAATTTGGATGAAGGCTTTGATGGCAAGAGCTGAGGTCAGGCAAAGATAAATAATGTTACAAAATGGAAAAAATATGGGGCAATGGGCTCTGTTTTGGGTCAACGAAGATTGGGGACTAGAGGCAAGAGGAGATGGCTCCAGTCTCATCTGTATCAATCAAGATCAGTTTTATTGATATCTCCAATGGAGGAGTTATACTGGAGGATGAGAATGTGATATAGTGGGGGAAATGAGAAATTGTCCAAAGGGAGGAGAGATTCGAAAATCACATTTAAAATGGAGTAAGGAGGGATCTGGGTGTCCTCACATGAGCATGTAGGTACAAGTAATTAGAAGAACAAAGGAATGCTTACCTTTATTGCAAGGGGAATGGAGCATAAGAGTCTTTGGTTTCCTTATCTAAGAACATACTTGCCATGTAGGAAGTTCAAGAAAGTTCACTTAAATTGATTCCTGGGATGAAAGAATTGTCTTATGAAGCAAGGTTGAGCCTATATCCATTGGAGTCAAGAGAACTGTTCTTAATGAACAATGCAAGATTGAGGGGGCTGGAAAGGGTAAATGCTGAGAAGGCATTTCCCCTTTTGGGGCATCTAGACATTTTTAAATAAAGTTGCATTCCACTTAAACTGGAGATAAGGAGGAACTTCTTGTCAATATTTGGAATTCTCTACTTGGGCAAACAGTGAAGGCTGGGCCGCTTAATATATTCAAGGTTGAAGTTAGATAGATTTTTGATCTATAAGGATCAAAGAGTTACAGTGGGCCCTTGCAGGAAAGAGAAGTTATGGCGATAATCAGATCAGCAAAGAGCGTATTGATTTCAGAGCAGGGGTCAAATGATCTACTCTTGCTCTTCTGTTTATATACTTGCATACAAAGTCATCAAAAAGGATGAGGGACTAAGTGCACTATTAAGTGTAATTTTAGTACTTTGATCAGGGCCATTTCCAGTTGAGTGTTGGCTGGCAAAATTCAAAACAATTTCCCAGTCCACCCCTGCAAAACGCAGGGGTGGACTGGGAAATTGAACCAAAGGCATGATGAGAGAGTACTAGGACATGGAACAATTATTCGGAAGGATCAGAGTGGATTTTAAAAAAAGGGAGAAGAGAGTTACAATCAGGGCTAGGACAGGTTATGGGTAAAGGGTGGATATGGTAGAAACAGCTGATTACATTGCTTCAATCTTAGTGAGACTTCCACAATTTCCTTAGACTTGAAAATGAGAGCGTGGTGACAGTGATCTAAGATGACAAGTAATGGGAATAAAACAGGGGTTCTTTGTTCTTCGCTGCCAAAACCATTCTAAGATGATCCTGGAAAGCAAAGGTGTCAGGTCTAGCTAAATCACTCTGACGAAGGGCCATCTAGACTCAAAACGTTGGCTCTACTCTCTCCACAGATGCTCTGATCTGCTGAGATTTTTCCAGCATTTTCTGTTTTTGTTTCAGATTCCAGCATCAGCAGTATTTTGTGTTTAAACCAGTTTCGTGACAGATACTAGAAATTTTTGCTCTCATGTCCATTTTCGTTTCCAGATGGAGGACGACATTTAAGGAATCAACAGGAGAAGGCTCCAAGGACAATTCATCCTTTGTGGTGCAGGGGCTCAACAGACAAATCCAAGAATATTTGCAAACATCTGTAATCCCAAGTTCTTATCCTCCTCCAGAGTTCACCAAAATTACAGATGTTAATCTGCAGCTAATTTGATTCACTACACAAGAAATAATTGTGGCTATGGACTTGGACAACATTCTGGCTAGACCTAAGCTCCACTATTAGCCACATCTCTAAACAAGTTGCTCCAGTTTAACTACAACATTGGCATGTACCTGTTTTCACTGAAACAATGCTTTCAAGCATCAATCCTACTTCTTGTGCATTATTTGTGCCTTCATGTGACAAATACCTGCAGTCCTACCAGAATTTTAAAAATGATTTCCAGATGTATTCCAAAATTGAGAATTTGAATCTAATCCATTCCTGAACTATAAACAGCCTTAAAAATGACCTGCCTCATTACAAGGAAGCAATTTCTGCATTAAGGATCTAACAAAGGTCAAAACACCATGTTTGAATACAACTAAGTAGACTTCCCCCAATTAGCATGCACCAGAAACAAAAAAACTTCAAGTTTGACTATTGGTTGGCTTTTGTTTCTGATAAGTGAATGTTAGTAGGTCGCAGCCAAGCTTCGC
Source organism: Carcharhinus amblyrhynchos (assembly GCF_965287045.1). Classification (NCBI taxonomy): domain Eukaryota; kingdom Metazoa; phylum Chordata; class Chondrichthyes; order Carcharhiniformes; family Carcharhinidae; genus Carcharhinus; species Carcharhinus amblyrhynchos. The sequence continues at coordinate 28,405,435 of NC_137337.1, forward strand.
ATGTGGTCAGAGTACGCCATACAAAGCCCTTTACGCATTGACTCTCAGTTACAACTGAGTTTTTAACATTACGCCTTGCGAATTCCATAAACAGTTAGACCCTACTAAAATTATAGAGTAGCGTTCATACATTCATCACTGCTCCTTCATTGTAGTGAGATATTAAACAATGCTTCACATTTCTTACCTTAATATTGTCAACAGTACGTTTAAGATGGTTGAGCGATTGTGGAATAAGTTGGAGCCAGTTACAGGCTGTGGTATGAAGTGTCCGCATCCAAATTGGGCGTCCATCTGAAGTAGAACCTGTCCGCTGCTTCTTCTCTGTCTCAGCATAAGCTAGATCATCCTCATCCTCCAACATCTGCATTTTCAGCATTTTGCTGAGCATGTCAGTACCTGAACCAGATAAGGGTCAAGGGATCAAAGACAGTCTAGCTAAATAAAGGTGGTGTTACCCAATCAGCTAACACCAGAGAATCACGTTAAAATAAAATTAATTTAAAGTAGGTATCAAAAGGATAAAAATAAAGGATAAATACATGAAAATGTGGTACACTGCCAAAGAGATACCCAGGTAGCTTGTTCAATAATCATCCAGGGATATTTTCATTTAAATAAAAAGTTGTGTAAACTCAGGCTGCTGATAATCAGCCAAAAGCATGAAAGTAGATGTCTGCCGAAGAATGAGATCAGGCTAGTGTTAGTGACTGTGTTGCTAAACAAGACAGAAAAACATGCCAAACACAGAAATAATGGGAGGACAAATTGAAAGATATGAATTTTTGTAAGCGAAGATACAAGTTGTGGCTAAAAAGATTTAAGCAGTACAATGTCCTTAGCAGGCAATGATCTGATGGTCAATTTCATGATCAGCAGTGAAGTGACAGCACCTGCAACTGTGGAGAAAGCTGCCCACAAACATGTAGGCATTTCTCTGATGAGGCTTTTCCCTTTCACAAGGATTTGAATTTGGCATCTAGTCAAAAGGATCTCCATGTGTCCAGCAATAGTGATGTCATCAAGTAGAGTAAGCAGCAATCACGTGGAAATACTCAGACAGCAAATCAGAAAGTTGGATGCCTAATTGTTCTTCACTTTAAAATTTTTAGAGTTAAATAAATGATTGGGGCATACAGTTGGGACTAAGGTAGATGCAAAAATATCAAAATGAATTTGAACTATAGAAAAAAGGAATCATCATAATAATGAAGAAATTCAACAGTTTCACAGATATCAGTGCAAAATATGGACCAGTATGCTTCAAAAGTAATACAAAGCATATAGTTGATAAAATTATGATGCAGTGTAAGAGAGAAATCTCTCTAGCAGTTGCATAGTAATTGAAAGTTAAACAGTGACTGGAATTTTTCAATTGTTCACGCCAGTGGGATTTTCCCATCTCACTACACTGCATGGAGATTTAGCTTGTCACAAAAATCTTTGCTGCAGTAGGAGCATGGCATGAATGGATGGTTAAGATTATGCCCAAAATTATTTAACTGATGAATTTGTCTAATTCTGCATATATTAAATTTATATAGAACTAAACAATTTAGTTTCAAAAGGCATGTATGAAATATACTATTATTGCTTAAATATATTACTATTTAATCAATATTAAGCTTATTCTACACTGGACCACAGAATTACCCATTCTTTAATTATTAACTCTTGTTCATATACACTTTAAATCTGACCATCTAAAATGAATTACAAAAAGAAATAACTAGAAAATTTAATTCCTCCAAATAATTACTCCTAATGCACTCTAAATATATAGTAAACAAACATGATCGGAAACCCATATGTATTTGATGTTCAAATTCCAAGCTTTCTTTGCGCAACCAAAGTGTTGAAGTATTTTTGGGTGGGGGGTAGCAGAGGGGACAAGGGGAAAGGAGACTAATGGGAAGCATGTAAAATGGGAACACAAAGGTACAGGGACCACTTTCAATCCAGATTTTCCTCTTTAGGTGGAAACTGAGTGCAAGTGAAAGAAATGAAACAAGAGTCATCTAAAATAAATACCTCTGGGGGAGGAATGAAATATCTGAATCAGAAATGCAATAGAGTTAGCAAAATTAAATGAAGAGACAAAGATATATTTTTGACAGAGTGCAAAGTTGCAATATGTTGATATAGATTTTCAAATCACAACAATACTAATGATTTACAATGGTTAACAAAGTTCTAATACTTAGAAATCTTAGTTACCCTGTGTAGTTAGAAGCACTTTTTCAGCATTGTTTGGTAGACCCAGCCAGGATGGTGTCTGAGTGTCAGGAAGCAGCTCAACCCACTGAATGAACTCCTCTCGTCTGCATAAAAGATCACCATTTGTTAACTCAAACTAAAAAGGGAAAAACGTCTCCAAATTAAGTTTAGAAATATTGTTGGATTCCATAAAGTAAGCACATTTTAAGCAACCCACTACGAGAGGGGAACTTGCAGCAAATAATTTCATTTTCTCTGAAGTCAGCATTTAAAGATAAAATACATTTTTAGTTGGCAACTGTTACTTGATTTTAGATTTTTACCTGATGCCATCTGGCATTAGAATATCCTTATGGCCATCGACCTTGCATGCCAATTTAAATTCACTGTCAAAGCTAGCAGTTGTAAATAGACGCTCCAAAAACGAATTTAACAACCGCTGGTCAAATTCATTATCAATACGTCCACCATAAATGGACTGTGCCATCAAGGTTTTCAAAGCTGCCCAAGGAATTTTATCAGGTGAAATGTTCTGGCGTCCCTGAAGAAAGCAAGTAATTCCATTTTTAAAATCACTGAAATAGGGAATATTTGAGATTTGTAAGTTCACCATATGACACACTTTCAATGCTTGTGCTGTAAATACATTAACACTAAAAATTAGTAATAATGACATGATTTTACAAGATGTAGGCATTGTAATAGCTTTCTGATCATTTGTACAATGCATGTGCAAATTAGGAAATGTAGCTTGGTCCTTGGGACAAGAGGATTGTCCTCTGATGAGATGCTGAGCAAACTGGCCCGACTCTACTCAGGATAATGGGAGGTGGTCTCATTGAAACATTCAAGATTCTTAAGGGGCTTGACAGTGGATACTGAGATATTGTTTCCCCGGACTGGGGAATCTAAATAATCGGAGCACAGTTTCAGGATTAGGGAGTTGACTATTTAGGACTGAGGTAAGGAGAAATTTCTTCAAAGGATTATTTGGAATTCTCTACTCGAAGGTCATGGACAGATGCACCATTAAATACATTTAAGGCTGAGATAGGCAGATTTATGGTCTCTCGGGAAATCAAAAACGAGAAGATGTGGGGGAAATGAAGCAGAAGCCCAAGATCAGCCATGATCATACTAAATTATGGAGAAGACTCAAATGAGCCATTTAGCCTTCCCCGTTTCTATGTTTACTCAATTTCATGATTTTGTTGAAAGCTAAATTAACGCTTAAAATGTTTAGTAACTCAGTTTTCCTTCGATGGAAGCAAAACAAATTTAAACACATACAAAAAATCAACCTCTTTTGCTGGGTTGAGAGTTTTCAGGATGAATATCTTAGGAACAGTCCATAAGTAAGTAGATTTGACTATCACTAATCAACTCAATGCTCTGTTTCACATTTATATTCTGGGATTATTGTACAAAAGCAACTTCAAGATGTTAAAATTGCCGATGGCAACATTATTAATCTTTTGTTATATCAGGTAGCTAAATTACAATTAAAAAGGGTATTTTTAAAAGAGGACATTTTTATTAATAGCTACATAGTAGTGTGTCCAGAATTCCACAACTCTTAAATTTCAAAAGCAGGTGGTTTCACACTCGAACAACAGTTTGGTGAACTGACCACGCTAAATTCTCCCTCAGTGTATCCAAACAGATGCTGGAGTGTGACAACTGGGGGGATTTTCGCAGTAACTTTATTGCTATGTTAATATAAACCTACTTGCAACAGTAATAAATAAATTTAAACAAAGATGCAAGCATTTCAGTACACTCAAGTAGGAATATTTTCAAACATTTCTCATTCATTATGCATAATATAGTCTGCATGAACTAAATGTTGACTGTCCATTTAGGATTTGCTTCTGGAAGAAACTTTATGTAACGATTATGGGTATGCTCTTTCAGGATATATCAATAATTTGCAGAGTCCACAACAGCCCCCAGTGTGATCCAAACTGAAAATTTAAATACCTTGGTTGTCTGCAATGTGAAATAATGTCAACCTAAGCATCTATAATTACTGCAGGCAGAGTTTAAAATGTTTGTCCCTGACATGTTTTCCTTAAGTTATATTTGAAGCACTATTTTGATCTTCTAAATCTTGGTAAGATAGAACAAACAAATTACTCCACTTTTACTCCTCTCCCACCCCAAAACTAAACACATTTAATACATCCTATTTAGTTATGGTAATTTATTTAGCAGCAAAAATTCTAATGTAATCACACATTTCCATACTGTTTTGTTCTGGCATCATATTTTAAATAATTTACCTTTGCTGTGTCATCCAACCAGGTGTCCACTGTATCACAAGCAGATCTCAAATCAGATTCACCGAACTCATACTTCTTGGACCAACCCAGAGGAGCATATCGCAGCCGTTCTTGTATAATAGCATGGAACCAGCCCAGAAGGAAGTACAGACGTGCACGTTCATTTGGGGACTGGAATAACATTTAATCAAAGTTATAATCTTGGGGATTTCTAAAACTGCACAATATTTCAAATTATAATAGTTTCTAATTTGTACATCAAATAATTCCGTCAGAGCATAAATCAATTTAAATTGTTTAAATCGCAGCAAAAGAAAATATGCTAAAATACAAGCAAAACATTCTAATGTTAAATGTGCTTTTAACGACAGATGGTAAAAAGAGATGAAATCAACATATTACACAGGAAAAACAAAGCAGGATAAGCTTTCAATTTATTCATTAGTATAAAAACTAAAACCAATTTGATAATTTATCAAATAATTAAAATCACTGCTCAATTAATCAACGAGATTTAGAGGATGAAGTGATATAATATGGGATAGTAACACTACAATTTTTGCAGTAATTATCTAAAATCCTGAAATTATAAAAGCAGAGAGGGAACAGCTGACTGATGAGTAGCTGGTGAATCAGTCTTTATTTAATTATTTCAGTAGTAAGTTTAATTGTCTAACAAATAGAAGCATAGCAGGGCAACTTGGAGCACAGTTCCTTGTGGGAATTACGTGTAGGAAGTGTAGTCAATTGTACAAGATCAACCTTCTGGTTTCAGATCTTCAGCAGTTGCTGGCACCTGCAAGGTTGAGCATTTCATGGACAGCACATTTTATAGAAGTGGTCACTGGCAGCTAAAGGTATGCAGGCAGAGGGGGAATGACTGACTGCCTGGCAATTTGAAAAGCAGGTAGTGCAGGAGTTCCTGGAATACACCTCATTCTCCAACCAGTTCTGAATCCTGGTGAATTTGCTCTGGATGGTGCGTGGTATCACAGCTTATTCCGCATGAGCAGGAGGAAGATTGGAAAAGCAATTGTAATAGGGAATTTGAAATTAAGAGTGCAGTTTCTGCAGTGTAGATCTAAGATAATATGTTGTCACACTGGAGAGCACCAGGGTTGATATTGAAAAGGGATGGAGGGTTGGGGTAGAGTCAACAGCTAGCAGTTGCTGTCCATATCTGTACTAATACCTAGGCAAGATGCACACGATCCAACAAGTTAGGGACTAAAAGGAGACTAACGAGCAGCAGGACTTGCTGAGTACTCCCAGTACCATATGCAAATCAAAGCAGATGCATGTGCAGCTGCAGGAGGCTTTAGATTCGAGACACTGGGACTGGTTCTAGGGAAGATGACGTTGTACAAACTGGACAGGTTGCACTTGAACATAACCAAGACCAATCCCCTTTTGGGCAGATTTGCTCCCATCATTGGAAGGGTGCAAGTTGGCAGGGGTATGGGAACCAGGAGGTAATTTTAGCAAGGAAAACCAAGGTATTAGGTGTATTGAGTAAAAAGGGCATGTAATAAAGTCTAAATTACAGTTACTGTGCAAGTTTTATAAGTAATGTTGGTCAGTAGCTGGCACCCATAGCTGCATGAAAATTTGATGTGATAGTGGAGACCTTGTTCAAAAGGCAAGACTGAGTATTAAATATTCCTGAGTACAAGGTGTTCAGGAGAGTTAGAGAAGTGAAGGACGAATAGCAACTTGATCAAGGAAAACACTGCAGGTGTTGGAGAGGCAGTACATCAACGAGGTAAAGCACAATCTTTTTGGTTAGAGCTGAGAAACAATAGAGATACCATTACATGGCCATGTGTATTCTATAGGCCAGTTAGTAGGAGAGATATAGAGGAATACATTTGCAAGAAAATTGCAGAGGGACACACAAGAATTAGAGTTACATTATATAATGGAAAGCTTCAATTAGCCTAAAATAGACTGGGATAATAGTGTAGGGGCCAGAGGGAGACAAGCAAGGGCAAAAAATCAGGATTCCATTCATTGATAAGCAATGGATGACACAAAAAGATAAAGATGAAGCAGAACAATGCATTAGACAGATGTCAGGTGAAAAATACAATCAAGATCCAGCTCAATATAGAAGGTTCAGAGGGAAAATGAAAAAAGTACGAGACTGGCAAAGTCTTTTATACACATACAAAATCAGGAAAAAAAAGGTGTGGAGACAATTGGAGACCTAAAAAGGATTTATGCAAAATGTGTCTAAGGTATCATACGGGTACTTTGCCAAGGAAGAAGGTGCTGCCCAAATCGTATCTAAAGAGGACACTAGTTGAAACATTAGATGGGTAAAAAAATTAAGGACATATTAGCATGGCTAGTTGCACTTAAATTCATAAGTCACCAAGATCAGATAAGATGCATAAAAGAATACTGAGGTAATTGTTGTGGAACCACTGGTCTCAACTTTCCCATCACCCCATCATAGGGATGTCGCCAGATAAATTAATGAATTGTAATTATCACACCCCTGTTCAAAAAGGTGCAATGATAACCCTGGCTTGTGAACTTAACCTTGGTGGTGAGGAAATTTAAAATGGTAACTCAAAGTATACTGAACTGTGAAGAGGACGGTTTTGAATCTAAAGGACAAACAAGACTGGTGCAATAAACAAAAGCAGCAGATGAAATGTAATGCATTTCATTTCAGAGAATGATTCATTTTTGTAAGAAGAATTATGAGGGGGATCTGGGCGGAGTAAATCAGAGGTGACTGTTCCCACTGGCTTAGATCAAGAATCAGGGGACACCAAGTTGATTGGCAAAAGAATCAACAGCAACAGGAGGGAAATCTTTACCTAGTGAGTGGTTAGGATCTGGAGTACATTGCCTGATGGGTGGCAGAAAGGGAGGCAATTTCAACTGTGGTATTCAAAAGGAAATTGGCTAATTACCTGAACAGGGCTATGGGGTAAAAGGAGGAGAGTGGGACCAGATGAGTTGCTCTTATAGGAGGTGGCACATTCAATGGCTGAATATGCTGTAACCTATGATTCTATTTTGTTTCATTACTTAAGTGTACACAGTTTTTGATCTCCATGACAATATTTAGTGAGTGCTTAGGGTGCATTGCACTGTTACTGATTTTCCTGCAGAGTATGGTTCTCAGACCAGCAAGATTAAGTAAAGGATATGGAAATCCAAAAGTAGATCATGTGCTAGCAAATGAATCTCTGTACAATTATAGGCAGGGAATACCTTTGAAATTCTGTCAAGCAACAATCATTGTCTTGGACATGGAATTCTCCAGTGAATGGCATCAGAATGCATGTTTGTAACAACTGTTACAAGCAAGCAAGCAACTGCTGCAGAAACTCTGAACTGTCAACTATTAGACTAGACAACATCTGTGTACACCTATTTTGCAGTTAGGAAGATGATGCAAAGTGTCCATTTTATACTGTGCTACTCAGCACATCACAGAAAAACCCTGGTTTTTGCCTCCATTCAAGACCCAAAAATGTGTTTCTCTGTACTCTAATAACCAGACTTGTAAGCAGCCTCTACCCACGTGACATGGGAAATTTGACATATCTGTCAGTACAAAATAAACTTTCTCCAAGAAAATATTGGGATTGAATGTTTTCTTACTTTGCACATCCTGGAAACCGGGATACTACTGAAGGTTCTCAGCATGTTGGCCTTCACACCAGGTGGTGGTTCAAATACAAATATACGCCCAGCTCTCAACAAGTTTACTGGAACCTGCACATAAGTTAATGGATTAGTGTTAAACTCATTGTTCTACAAGTACAGGTATACCCACAGATAACACGAGTTTAAAAACAATTGTATTCTTTTAAAGCAACTGGATAGCAAAATTTGAATTACTATCAACTCACTATTTCTAGCCTACAATGTTGTTTATTTAAATCTGTTTCAAAGTATTTTACTTGTTTTCATTCATAAAAGACAATACAATTTCCATGTGTGTTTCTGGTAGGAATGGAAGATTAGGTTGCTAGAGGATCATAATTGGACTGACTTCACATCTCTTGGTAGATGGCTATAACATACTGACGGGTTAATCAACCCACTTTTACTCAATAGCATATAGTAATATAAAAGGTGATTTTCTTACATAAATAGGAACGTGGAAATACCACCATTAAATAGTAAGCTATTTACAGATAGATTCGTTATAGATTTAACAAATGTAAAAATGTTGTGTGGATAGCTTCTGCTGAGTCTGTGGATGTGACACTCTTCCATGATGTGGTGTATAGTTTGTTTTCTCCCAAAGGCACAGAGGACTGGCACTAATGCCCCATCTGGGGAGGCTGGCCTAATAAAGGCTGTGGTTGGTCCTGAATCTGAGAGTAGACATTGGGTTGGTTTTGAGACCAGATACTTTCTTGTCGTGAATGATTCCCATTCATTTGTGGGAGAAGACTTTTCCAGATTGGCCTTCTTAACGGGAGTCAGATTTTTTGATCTTATTGAATGCATGGCAGGCTCAGAGGGCCAAATGGTCTACTCCAGCAACTATTTCTTATTGCCAAGATTAGCTGTCATTCTTATTCAGCTTGCTGGTGTTTGAATTTAAGGTTTGCTAAAAAAAAATCAGTATGTTCAGGACAAATTTAATTTGTTTGATTTCTGTACATGAATTAATCTAGTTTAAAAAATCTTTTGGCAATAAAGAAAACTGGACACAAATATTAATGGAGTTACATCTCCAGTAGAGTCCAAAATATAGAAACAGCCAATTTATTGAAACTCTAATACTTGGATTTTAAGTGCAACACATTACCTTGGGATTGATCTCCATGGTAAGGAAGAGGCGGAAATTAGAATGAGGTTGCAAGGAATGCAGCTTCTTCTCAAGTTGCATGAGCCAACCAGGAGCTAAATGCACATTCTTCAACATCACCCACCTATTAAGACCATTAAGTTGGTTACAAAGTGACAGTAGCAGAAGATCAAGGGTACATAACCTGCCATTAATTCTCAGCCAAGTATTAAATCTGGTGCACTTAACTGTCATTTTCATTTGTGTATTACACAAATTACATTTTATCAATATGCTGATTTCTAAATTAAAAAACTAGTTTCTGTTTACACATTTACGAATTTAGTACACTCAGCAGATAAATTCTAAAACGTTACAAGATCAGATAAGTAAGTGTGCACGCGCAAGGTGTACAAATGCTAGAACACCAACATTGAGCAAGTTCATCAAAATACTGAAAATTTTTAATAGTACAAATGTTTAACTGTAAACAAGAAACATGCAAGCAATCTCACATACCTGCCAGATTTGACAGCTGTATTAATAGCCTTTTCTGCCTGATTGAAGCCTTCTGCAGAACCTATGTTGTACATTGTTAAGATAGTTAATGGGAAGCTCAATTAAGGTTGCAATGATTAAAACACAATAATTGTATTTTGGTGATCAAAAACTAGTTACTAAAACAGCAAAATTTTTACCAATGGCAATAGATGTAATCTGTGTATTTTGCTCAGCTGCAAGATCCTCTCCACGTCCACTGGCATCATAACCAGGTACAGAGCACATCAGCACAGGAGTGTTTGGTTTCACCTAAAAAGAGAGCAAGCCAACCTCAATAAATATTGCAGAAATAACCTCCAACAAATTACATACACATACCCGTTAGTTATTTGGCTACAGGCTAGAACAGTCATTGCAAAACATTAAATTAATTTAAAGTACAACAAATATATGATTGGTATTATGTCCAATAATAGCATCTATTCACATATATCAAAATGATTGGAAAGGAAATGGATAGAGACACTAAGTTCCCATGAGGAGAGTTAAAGTATAGGTCAACAGAGAAAAAAAAATTGAAGTTTTTCACTCTTCTGATAACTACCAGCTACTGATGCTGATTCTGCTGGGGAAAATGGAATTCAATTCCCTAAGCACCAGGGAACTCAATTTAAATAGTTCAGTGACTCTTCAAATATTGTGCAAATTGTTTCATCTGCATACCTCAGAATCTACAATGGTCGACAGGTCTAACGGCTGCTCGATTGTTGACATGAAACTGTCTCCCAAAACTGTAGCCACAAAGATGTGAGCCATTGCCAAGAGGCGATCTGGTCGGAAAGCCTGGATCAGCAGCAGTCGGTACATAGCCTGCCCAATGGGAGCTGGATAGAAGAAAATAAGTTTTAACTGTGGAGCTTGGAAAATTAAAATGAATAAATTCAACCACAAATATTCAGAGTTTGAATTTAAAGACTTATACTTACAGAAAGGTTTCTCACTAGTCCACAGATAAGGCACAGTTTGTTCAGGTGAACTACTCTCCAGCCAGATGTTAAATTGCTGCAGTGAAAGAATACTTGGAAAATTATTGACCAAAAAAGTATCAAATACTTGAACAATTGTTGGAGTTTTTCCTAAGTATCAGGCAATTGTTTTCTGGGCCGCAGTTAAAAATATTAGGTCAGACACAGCCATATTTTCCAACTGCAACATCTATTTTGATGTTACACGCACACATTTTGTATAGAGTACTTTTCATTTTGCTGCATATAATGATGATGTTCCACGACAGATTCAATGAAGGATTTTGAGCAATGTACAAAATGCTGGAATGTGCTGGTAAAATATTTCAATTAGAGATAACAAGAAGAAGTCTTTTAACATAACTAGATCAGTTATTCAAGCTCATTTTTTTTGTTCATCTTTTTTGGAGTAGGGAGAAAGATTTCAATGTACAATGAAGACAAGTTAATGCTGAAGAACACGCATTAAGCTAGATAAAAATCTGTGCACATCACTAGAAAAGTTAAGGATGAAATTATGCCCATTTGCTGCTAACTTTTTATTAAAACAGTAGCAAATTAATTTCTTTGGAACAATCTGAATTGTATTAAATTGAATAACTAGATGATAGGCATCAGTGCATTGGGCTCTCCAATCCAGACCACAGGCATCCTTAATTGTGCGAACAGGTCTGAAGATGAAGAGATTGAGTACCACAAATCAGTGGTCTAAAACAACATCCTTTCACACTCCAAGAAAAAGTTAGTCAACTCAAATTTGTCTGCAAAGTGATAAGCTTGGGACAAAATATTCAAACAGATATTAATTAATTTAAAGTTCAACTTACATCATCCACCTGAACTTTGGAAATTAGATCGAAAAAGGCAGGCAAACGGCTCAGTCTCTCCATGCCTTCAATCTGTTCTGTAGTGAGATAATCTATCTTGCTCAAAGAACCATTCAGCACAATCTCTCGACCACGAAGGAAATGGTGGAACTCCACATCATATGATGGTTCACTGGGAAGAAAAATAGGAGATTTATATTTGGGGAGAAATTAATGTTTATAGTCTACTTGTTAAGCAAATTGATTTTTTTTTTATAAAATAAACTGAAATCCCCAAAGAGCAAAAACAAAATGCATATTAACCTCCCTTGGAGTGCAGAAAATCAGATGATACGGATAAATGCTACAAATTAACTGACTTTTGCTAAAAAAAATCAAGTTCCCTCTCAAATGTTAAAACTGATTTATGGACAGCAAGCAAATTTTTTTTTTTACCTGGTTAAACCCTTGAGACGAATCTTAGCCAACAGCATTGCAATGGTGATATGATCATTGTGCACCATACCCCGTGCCACTCTGTTAAATGTTCCCTGCAACATAAAATAGCACGTTATCTGTATGCACGCAAAATAATAGCCTTTTTTTGTAAAGAGTTTACAGTTAGCCTTTTTACTGACTGTCCATACATACCTGGAAAAGGTCTTTTGTAATGATACAGAGGCGTTGTGTATGATCAGTAAGTCCTTTCAGATTTGGATTCTCATACAGAACAGTGTGATAAACATCCAGGAAGAACTGAAGTGAATACTGATATAGGAAGTGAATCTATCGATAAATGAACAATATAAGCAATCTGATCCTATTATCCAGGAAGTACTATCATGTATTTTTCACAATTTGAATTCTCAAATGTTGGGAATCAAAAGTGGCAAAACACATTTTGATTATTAACAACGTGTAAAAAAAAAACAAATTATTAGTCATGCCATGAATTACGATTAATAGCCTTACCATGCATTTGCACAAGCTATTCTAAAGCCTCTACTGGCTTTATTCTGATTGCAAATTGATTAACTGATCACTCCAAAACAATCCTAGTCAAGCCTGTATCAAGAGCTAATGCTTTCACACTAATTATGAAGGATTTTCTATTTTCCTTCATGTTATACCCATTTCAAAAAATATTTCCCAGATGTGTTTTAATTTTTAAAAACAATCATACATAATTTAATGAAAAGAATCAAGTCTTAGTTGCATGTTGTCTATATTGCTTCAGCTCATGTTATTATACACATTTGACTGTATTCTACCTGGTTTAGTGATTCCATTGTGAAATAGATACTGCTACATGCTGTAGAAAGTGGCAAGTACTGTTGGGAGACAGCATCCACTTCTGCCATAACAATATCTGTTTCTTCAACCTTTCTAGTGACCTCTGCTGCCTCTTTTTTTAGATTCTCCAGTGTAGTGATGATGGTGTCATCATCCAAGATACGACCTTTAACTTCGTTCAAAGCTTGTAGTAAAGACTTCTCCAGCTGGCGCAAACGAAGTTGGAATTCACCTATAAAAAACAAAATCAAAGTTACAACTCTCATTTAACCATAACCAGAATTATATTCAAAAATTGCAGAATACAACAGTTCCCATTTTTAGTAAACAAATTAAAAGTATAAAATCAAATACTTAATTTATAAAAACCTACATTGAAGGGAGATTGTAGAATGTGTCCAATTTGTGCACTACCAACACATTAAGAGTTTCTCACAGTAGTCCAAACCAGCATAAGAAAGCAAATTTAGTTTTGCATGTTATTTAGAACTGGTGAACTCCAGTCTAATCACCAAGGCTTAAATAAAAGCTAGTTCACAGTGGATCAGTGCTCAGAACAGTTGGAAAACCAACCTTGCAACTTCAACAGGTCTGAACGTTTCTCATCTACATCTGGTCTTTCTGCCTTCAGCACCTCATTCAGGCACTGGCTTTGTAGGCTGCTACGAGTGACTGTGAAGTTAACAAATGTAACACGAGAGCAAAGGTCTGGTGGGAATTCAACCTGCAAGAGAACACATGAATAATAACTATTTCTATTTAAACCTGCTTCATATCAAAAACCAATTAAATTATCTGAAAACTCAAATATCATATCTCCTGCAACACCCCACTGCCGCCACCCCCCCAATTAATCTGCTCCATCTCAAAACACTGGAGTTGCTGAAATATAGTCCTAAGGGTGGCCTGTGGATTGCTATGAAATTGATAATGAGTGCTACAGGTTATTTTCACTGTCAGAGGCATTTTGATTGGGCAAATACCAGATTAAACAAACAATGTCAACACTCCCACATTTCAGATAATCATAACCAGATTAATTGGTTTCCAGCTCCATATGAGAGGTGCTTGTATGCATTCAAATGTAGTCCTGGATGAGATCAGCCATTTCAGCACAGATAAAAATGTTTCCAAAATCAATTCGAAGCTTTAACATGGGAGGATTTCTAAAATATTAAATTGAAATTTTCAACTAAATTCAAGATGACTAAAGGAAACCAAAACTGGCGTCAAATAGTGACTCTGCTTTGAATCAAAGCATTAATTTCTAAAAGCTTCTAAAAGAGAGATTAACATTTATCTAGAAAATGGGGAAAAAAACTTAAAGCACTGAAAATGTACTTAAAATGAGACCATTCTGAACGTATTAATTCCAGTGACTCACAGTTGGGTCTCGGGTAGACAGGAAAATGACAAACGATGGCGACAGGTCAATATCTTGATCACCAAGCGTAATGAGCACTCTACCCCCAGTCCTGCGAACCTCACGATTCAGCACTGGGTTCAAGATTGGATCATAACTTTCAACATCCTAGAATTAAGAAGGATAGGCTGAGTAAATATATAGAAGCTAGCAAGAACAGAAGACATTTCACAATGTACCTTTACTACATACCTGGACCAGTAATGGATTACCGAATCTCAATGCACTCTCTAGATTCTTTCTGAAGGCATCATCCAAGAAGCTAGTTCTAGTAATCTTGCGTTCCTTGTACTCATTCATGATAAACTCAGTGGCCTGACCAGATGGGTCAATAATTAACGGGTACCTTTTCAAAAATAATGTTTGAGGAAATTACAATGTAATAAACACGAACTAGATTCAATTCCTTTAAAAAAAGGATAAGATCAGAAACTTATGTCAAGGAGCTAATATGAACAACCCAATTTGTAAACCTGATCTTCAAAAGGTAGAAGAATTGAACATTTGGAATCTCAATCATTGCAGAATAAAACATCTTGCAGGAAAGAATGATTTTTTTTAAAATGAAAGGAAAACTTAGCATTGGATTTCACCTCCAAGCCCACCTGGCCCAAGATTCCATTCGTTGATATTGCATTGTGTTCAAAAACAAACACGTGGATTTGGAATGACTGACTAAATGCAGGAATGCGCAACTAGAGCACGGAGGTATATGAATCACTAACTAGACTAGGAAGTAATAGCTGGGCTAAAGTTGTTAGGGAACACAACACATCCAGATTAGGAAGTAGATGCATGAATTCTCAACATCACAATCAGATTAACTGATTTTCAATAGTTAAGCATTTGTACTCTATGGGATAGCGTCATATTACGTCTGAGCAAGTGAAGTTTTTGAGGCGGGGGGGGGGGGGGTCGCAAAAAAAAACAGGACATGGCGACTCTCCCATCCCACTGCGCTAGCATCACCAGCTCCAAGTTTTTTGGATTCATCAGCAGAGAGCTGAAGAGGTAAGCTGGACCCCTGGCACTGCCCAAATGGCACAACTGGTGCCTGTGGGGGGCTGTATTGCCACTTGGCATAGGAAGGGATGTGATTGGAGGTGGAAGTATATAGTGATGGGGTGTTGCTGTGCTGATCAGCGACTGAACTGGTCAGCAATC
This sequence comes from Carcharhinus amblyrhynchos, assembly GCF_965287045.1. Taxonomy (NCBI): domain Eukaryota; kingdom Metazoa; phylum Chordata; class Chondrichthyes; order Carcharhiniformes; family Carcharhinidae; genus Carcharhinus; species Carcharhinus amblyrhynchos. The sequence goes on from NC_137337.1 coordinate 28,420,908, forward strand.
AGGAGGCCGGCAGTACAAATGCCAATCTCCACTGTGATAGATCAGTGTATACACAGCAGCCTGTTCAGTGCTGTGCTGCCAGCCTCTCCAGAGGGGAAGACCCTGTCCACTGATTTTCAGAGTGAATCACACTAGGGCACATAGCAGTGGTCAGAGTGTGGGAGATTCATTGAAAACCCTGCTAAAGAAAACAGGGGAGTTACTTCAGTTTTCAGTCGAACACCCTTTGAATTTTTTTTTGAGAGAATCGCACTCTCAGTATCTCACTTTAAATTTAAAGGCTCTTCCCTAACACCTGTTAGTTCCAGATCTGGTCTTCCTGTTCATGGTCCTGTACTGCTGCCAAAGCCCAACTCCACTGTCCTAAAAGATGGAGAGAGTGGAACACATTCCTCCACTCCCCCTTCTGCCCAAACACAGCCTTTTCACTTTCCTTCATATCCTCTTAAAATTGCCTCATCCCACACTCCATTCCATCGCAGTCTCTTTACTTCCCCAACAAGTTCATCAATTTCTTCTGTGCCTAATCTCATTTCTCAGATCTAAATCCCCACCCCTCCATCCCTTTTTATTCTTAGATTAAAATTCCCTCCCGAGTCCGAGTCAGAGGCCTCTCAACCTGAATCCTTGCGTTTTGCCTTCACACTGCCGCTTCGTGTTCATTCACCGAAATAAGAATTATTCAGAGATTAGGTTTTACATGAGAAAAATTAAGTTCAGGCATATTTTTTGCCAATAATGACATTTTTCACATTTTTAATCACCAGATGGCTTTAAGTGCCAATGAAAAAAAGTGAAGGGAGCAGGGAAATATGTAACCCTTCACATGTACAGTAAGTTGCATTCATAGAATTCCTACAATGCAGTAGGAGGCCATTGACCACAAGTCTGCACTGACCACAATCCCATCCAAGCCCCATCCCCATAACCTCATGCATTTACCCTAGCTAGTCCCCTCCTGACACTAAAAGGACAATTTATCATGACCAATCAACCTAACCCATACATCTTTGGACTATGGGAGGAAATCAAAGCACTCAGAAAAAAACAGACACAGGGTGGATGAGCAAACGCCACACGGACAGTGACCCAAGCCAGGAAATGAACCTGGGTTCTTGGCACTGTGAGGCAACAGTGCTAACTATTGTGCCACCATACCAGTTAGAAACCATGAGTTAAACAAAATATTTTCTGTACATTCAAGTCCATGGTCTTTTGTCAAAAAGATTTAAAAATTTAAAAGTAAGTTTCCAATTTTACAGTACAGACATACATACATGACCATGAAATCATTGTTGATTATTACAAAAAACCCATTTGGGTCATTAATCCCCTTTAGGGAAGGAAATCTGCCCTCGCTACCTGGTCTGGCCTAAATGTGACTCCGGATCTACAGCAATGAACACGGCAAGCCACCCAGTTCAAGGGCAATTAGAACCTAGACAGTGACGGCCACATTAAATGAATAGAAAAAAGAGCATATTGCACAAGTGTGTGCTGATTGGTTGACAAGTGAACTCTGGTACAATGCACCAGTTAACTGATGACAAATTAGTTTTGTGTAATTGGTTAAGGTCAGTGTATATTTTACACTTTTGCAGACACATTGTACCATTCTCAGGTTCATTTCCCAGGGCAATAGTCATCTGCCTAGTTTGAATTTAAAGAAAGCTTGGCTATTAAGTCATCAGTTAACAGATGCATTTTCCATGGCAATGCTTCTACCAATTAGCACTTAAGACTTGGTACTCTTGCAAATTGTTTTGATGAGTGCAAGATGAAAAATTTCGACAATGTATCTTTTTTCAGCACCATTAAGCAGAAGTTCTTTCGTTGATTTAATACTTTGCCATGCTATTTTTCCAAATCAAAATTTTACACATTTTCTTTATAACACATACCTATTGAAACGTTTTAGCATGATAGCGTTTTCTGTGCATAAGTCATCTGCAGGTAGGGAATTTGCTTGCCAGCGCAGGCGTTCATCAGCATTAGACAGATACTCCGTTCTTGCTATGTCTGTACGGAACTGAAGTTAAACAGCAATCACCAATCCATAGATAACAAATTTTGTCCATTTATGATCAAATTAAGAATATCTAAAATAGTTTGGAAACAAAGATAACAGAACTAAATCACTCAGCCCCTCTTCTCATGCTGCATTTGATCAGATCAGGGATGATTTCTACCTCTGCAGATTTACTAATCTTCAAACCATTTTCCTTGCTCTTCTTATTTAAGAAGTATCCATCATACTCGTTCTTGAAAATTTAATGGAGTTGACATTCTCAGCCTTTTGGGATACAAGAGTTCCAGATTTCCACTGGAAAGGAGTAGCACTCACTTTAGTTTTAATCACAATTCCCACCAGAAAGTTTATTTTGCTTGGGTTTTAAACAGTTAATTTATACAGAGGGCAAATCACTAGAAGTAACAGTGTAGATTTAATACAAATCATTTTAAAAACAGACTAATGCTGGGGTTAAGTTTCAGAGGAACAGAAATTATTGACCTGAAACATGGTCTGTCTCCACAGATGCCAGCTGACATGCCAAATATTGGGGATTTTGTTTTTATTAAGGAATACAAACCTTTTTTGTATAACCTGTCCTCATACTTTAATCCCTTAAACTCTGGTGCCACTAACCAGGTCTCTAATGATTGTACCATCATAATAAAACTGAATTTGTGCTTCTCACTAGTTCTATTTCTTACAACCTATATTTTTCTTTTTGTTCCAAGTATTTAATGTGTTTTTGTACACGTGAGCATTGAGATTACCAGTTAAATTTTCCTTCCACTGGACTCTTCTCCACTATCTTTTCTCTCCCCCCCCCCCCCCCCCCCCCCCGGGACTGTGGTTACAACCCAGATGCAGGTTATACCCAATACGAAAGCTTCTTTTCCCACAAAAAAATCCTTCAGACCAAGTACCTTAGCCACATATTTTGTTTATTGATATATCTATGTCAATTTGCATGTGGCTTGGATACTAATCTGATGATCATTATCCATTCATCGAATTCAACACCTAGATAGTGATACTCCCTTATCCTTCCCTGTTCCTTCTTATGCTGTTAGTTCAGACTTGGGTTTTGAAAAAAATTATCCACATCAACCACCTTCCCCCACCCCTTTTCCAGTCTCAGAAATCCCTTACCCAGGTGCCATAGTAGGGAACACACCCTCTAGATTCCTGATAACGGTAACAAACTAATACCCTGGAGCTAAAACTTTCTATTCTGCACATCAATCATTGATCAAAAAGATTAGGCTCACAGATGTTACTTATTTCATTGTTATCTCTGATCAACACATTAAGCTATTGAAAATTATTTAGAATTACCAGAATGCTTGCTTGCTGTAGGTGATGTGCCCAAGTTGTAAACAGATTTTGGCGCATTTGCTGATCAAAGTACCCTGCATAAGCGATGAAAGCAGCTGATAATAAGCAGTCTCCAGCAATAGTAGCCATCTGATTCTTAAATGTTTCACTGGTCTTTTCCCAGCGGTCTCGTTCAGCAGACAAACTCTTCAATAGTGCAGTACTTCGGTTAACCTGAAAAAAATTAATGGATTTTATGGCCAATAATGCATTATACTGCCAAAACAAAACGTCTGAACTGAACAGATAAATTATCCAAGCCCAAGTTGCTGTCCCACTCTCGTGCTCTGTTAGGATTCCTATAGTGCAATTGGAAGCTCTATTAGAAAGGTTTTACTTATGACAATTACCTTCGCTTCTACAGCTGCAAGATCTGCTTTAATAGCTTGGGCTTCCGATATCAGAATAGCATACTCCTCCTTGTAACGAGCAATACTGGTTTCCAGGTCTCGGATCATTTGCTCAACTTCATCAGCCTTTTGTTGGTTCTCTTTTGCATCATCCTCCAGCTTCTGTAGCTCATTGCGCAAAGGTTCTACTCGTTTTAACATATCAGCATAATTCAGCTTCGAAACAAAAAAGGTAAATTAGACTGGCTATGCAAGGCTACAAATACCCAAGGGGCAGGGGGGGACCGGAAACCCCAAAATGAACCTGCCTTTTAAAAAGGCTACGTAGTACAGAATGTGCAAATTTAGAGTAACAGCAAAATACTAGTTCACCATTTTAATTTGAAGTGTTTCAACCAAAGGTGACAAAACAATTCTCTTCTAAAAATTCAAATTTATTACATATCATCAAGGATAACCACTGGGGTTAATAAGAGCGAGAAACTTAAGGTAATATCAGTAGAAAAAAGTATTGGGAAAAACGTGACTGAACGAGGCAGCAGTGGACGCAGTTTATGATTATCCTAAATTATCTGGATTTTAGAAAAGTTGCAGCAGATTGGAAGTCAGCAAAATTAAGAAAGGAAGAATAAAGATGCAAGCCATAGGCCAGTTAACCAGACAATCTCAGAATCCCACATCTTTCCAGTTATAAAATTTGGACACCATAGCAAACAAATCCATTTCAGATAGGGTTCTTCGTTTGGTGCACTTTTGCTGATGGCAGAGACCAATCCTTGAGGCAGGTTCTGCCATTAGCGCCACACATGAAACCTTTCTGTTGGATATTGTTTTCAGCATTGGCATCTGTTGCCAAGTTACTGTGGACAATGGTCATCATGGTGGTGCATGCTACATCACAAGAGGCGTCCCTATTTTTCATTGGTCAGCTAGTTATTTCCAGGTGCAATAATCAGTGCCTACGATCAGTAGATTATGTTTACAACCATTCTACCAGTCACTTGTCTCCAGCTACCTCACCATACAGAAAATCTTGCAAATGACCTGCAAATGTGCTTAAGTCAATGAAGTCACCCCTGTTTAATGAATGCTAATAAACTTGGAAGCTTTGCTGCTTTCATAATTTTTGTTCCACCATATATATTCCCATGCATGTAAACTTGATCCCCGACTATAAGCCTTAAGAAAACCATGAACATGGGACACGGTGTTGAACCTCTATCCCAATCACACTAAATAACCTCCCACTAGAAGCAAAACCTGCTACCACAATTCCATGGTGACAATCTGTTCCTTGATGCAGAACTCAGTATAAGCATAGGGGAAAGCAGTTACCACCTTTGGCCAAATCACAAAATCTGCATGAAATATCAAGCTGACCTTGGGACTAAGCTAACAATTTATAAAGCCGTATTCTCAGCATCTTACTGTATGGCCGTGAAACATGAAGCACTTAGCTTACTTTTCATGGAAGGATATACTTGTATTGAGGTGGTACAGTGAACATTCGCTAGCTTGCTCTCAAATCAAGGAACCATTATCTATGATGAAAGACTCAGTAAATTGGGCCTATGCCGTTTAGGAGAATGAAAGATAACCTCATTGAACATGCAGAATTCTAAAAGGGGCTTGACCGGTCAGTTATTTTCCCTGGCTGGGAAAGTTAGTCATGATATGGAAATGCCGGTGTGGGACTGGAGTAAACACAGTAAAAAGTCTGACAACACCAGGTTTAAGTCCAACCGACTTATTTGAAAGTACACTCACTAGCTTTCGGGGTTAGTCCCTTCGTCAGGTGAATGGAGAGTTAACCCCAAAAGCTAGTGAGTGTACTATCAAATAAATCGGTTGGACTTAAACCTGGTGTTGTCAGACTTTTTACTGGGAAATTTAGAACATAAGGGTAGAGTCTCAGGATGGAGGTCAATCATTTAGGATCAAAACAATAAGAAATTTCTCCACTTGGAGGGTAGTGAATCTCTGGAACTGTCTACCCCAGAGAGTTGTGGATGCTCCATTATTTATCATCTTTAAAACCGAGGTATAGATATTTCTGGTCTTGCCTGCTACAGGAACCATAATGAGTGGGACAGAAAATTTGGCAGACCATTTAATGTTGACCTCAAGTGGGAATTTCATGTCTTGGGCACACATGGCTGGAAAATTCCACCCTTGAACTTAAGGAATTGAGATATGGAGAGTGCAAATGGAGTTGAGGAAAATGATCAGCCATAAAAATTGTACTGAATAGCAGAGCATGTTTAAGAGATCACATGGTCTACTCCTGTAACTATATTACTCACCTGTGCAATAGCCCACTTCACCATTGGACCACAAGCCAAAGATGCTCTGTTGACTATTTCGTAGTTGTAGCTTGGATTGGACATGTAGTTTTTCTTCATCTTCTCGCGAATAACATCACTGATGAATAAAAATGAACAATGTTAATACAACTGCCCTCTTGAAATTTTAGGGACGGAAATTTATCAGTGTGCTAGAGCGCTAGTTAAAAATTAGGTGGTGCATAGCAATGAAGAGCTGCAACACAGTCAAAATGCAAGATAAATGTGATTTTTAAAATAAAAATAATGAATACCTTAATTCTTCAGTATTAAAGTTGACTATGCTGGTGATGAAATTATCTCTGATAATAACTTGTCTGATCTTTTTCCAGTCATTTGTCTCCTCACCCAGCAGGAGACAGATTGATTCTAACGCGAGTTTTACTGCAGCAGGTGGATTGGCCATGGCTCTCACTTCAACAAGATGCTGCTTCTTTATAGAGCTCACAGCTAATAGAGGGGTGAAAAGAAAGGGGCCATAAATGGACATGCAAAAGGATAAGGGTGTATACAGCCACTGGGATTTGAAAGGAAATCTTTTACTTGAAGACCAGCAGTACATTTTGTCACCCAAACAGCAAATTTCTTCGGTAATAAATGCTATGCCTAAAATCTTTTAAAATTCGATTCAATTATTAATTGCTTTGGTAGTTTTTCAGCTTTAAGCTTTGGCTGGTCTTCTGGGCAATTTCCTTCTAACCCAGCAACTGCATGCACCCCATTATTCACCTGATTTCGTCAGCTGAAAAATTTACTATGGTCGGAATGAAGTTTTCCCTCATAATGATCGATCGGATTTGTTTCCAGTCAGTTGTACTTTCGCCCAGGAGAAGACAGATTGACTCGAGTGCTAGCTTCACTGCACCTGGCGGATTAGCCATTGAACGAACCTCTACCAAGTGCTGCTTCTTGATCGATTTTACAGCTAATCAGACCAGCACCGTAGGCCACAGTGCAAATAAACAGTAAGAGAAAGTGAAGATTAGGGGAGAAGAAAATCGAGAGATAAACACCACACAGAAAAGATCAGTTATTCAGTTGTTTAAAAAGGTAGAAAATTAATAGGATTATAGTTCCAAAAAATATAAACTAAATAAAATGTTACTACAGATAGCAATTCAGCATACTAGATAAATTTCATTAAAAGATATATTTTATAGAAAAAGCTCAATTCAAAACACATCTAACCATTCTGAGCCTCAATAACAGCAGGCTCTACCATGTCCAGATCTTCCTTTACTTTCATCTGTTTGTCAGCAATAATTTCCTGTTGCTTGTGAAGCTGCTCTTGAATTTCTTGACTCATAACCTATCAAAGATAGTGAAAATGTCTCATTTGATCAGGCTTTGCTCTGAGCCCCAAATTTTCATTCCAAATGAAGAGTTCTTAAGCTAAATTACCTTCTTCTTTTCAGCTTCTTGTTGATCCTTCACCATTTTCTTCAACTTATCATTGGCTGCTGCATTTTTAACCTCCAATTCTTGGCTCTTAATTCTCAGATCACGCCGCAATTCCTCAACCTGAAATGAGTGAAATTTCTTTTTTAAAAAAAAAGCAAGCATTTATCATGACATTTCCATTGCAAGTCAATCAGAGCCACCTTGCATTAGTATCCAGGTCTACATTTACTTGGAGCAAAAGCTGTTAACATTCTTTGGTTTACTGGTAAAAAATATTTTTACACATTAACAAATAAATGAACACTAGAAAAATATGAAATCCTTAAAAAAAAATGGCCAAAGGTAAGAGAAAAAATCCATATTGGATTTACAAAAATGTAAGATGTTTAGTAAGGTTTTCTGCCATTTCTGTGCTTAATACAGGTAGTGGTGTAGATGGAGAAACCAACCACCATTTGGAGCATTAGCCCTTGAGGCCTCAATGATACTGGAGCCTTAGATACTACAAGACATGAGCCACCATACCAAAGGGGAATTTAATTTCATTCAATCTTGCACATACATTAACGTCTCAAGCCAATATAGCGTACAAGTCTAATGTGAAGATCTCAAAAGGATTAGTTCAGACAAAAGCAGTGAACTTGCTGTGTGTTAACTTAATAATCATTAATATTAACGTACAAAATTATTTGCAAGGTTAATACTTGGGGAATAGTTATATGAAATCCAAAAGGATGGGAGAAATGGGGAAGAAAGGAAACAAGTCATGTTAGATTTACAAGATGCAACAGTATCTTTACGAAAAAGCAAAATCCATATTATTATGCATTCTCAAGATTCTTGGATCTTTACTAGTTGTTAGGTAACAATATTAGTACCATATCTGTACCTTGCTCAGTAACAAATACACCCAAGTTTAGGCCAAAAAATCTCAAAATAAAAGCCACTGCTCAAACAGAATCCCAAAGCTTAGTGAAAAATTCCTTCAAACAGCACAGTAAAAGTTTCGCACCATGATTACCAGGAAAAAAAAACTTAAATTATGCATTGCGATTTTATGACTTGACGACCATACCTGATCTACTGTTTCCTTTATCTTTCTCAGACCAACATTTAAATGCATCTGTTGCTCCTCCAATTCACTACGCTTTTCATTGAACATGTTGGCATAGTGGTTAATGAAGTCCAGATAGTGGCGAGGAGTGATTGCCATTATTCTGCCTCCACGTTTGGCCAGCCGAGTATTTGCCTAATAAGAAAAAAATACTTGTACTTCAGCTTATTTTAGATTCTCAGATGAGCATCTTGAAATTTAGGGCCCCAGATATAAGTATTAGCAAAATATTCCTATAGCTGCAAGTAAATAGTTGATCAACTGAATCAGTAACTATGCAAAATGATGAGAAAAATTAAATGATTTCATATTAACCTGGAGCTTTAGATAAACATACTCATCTACAAAATTGCTTGAAGATGATTTTTAAAAACTGATGCTTAAAACCATAAAGTTGAGACACCACTTTTTGCAGCTTTTGCTGCATACTCTTACCAACATTTTCCTGATCAGAAAACATCAAAATGGCTTCAGATCGCATCTGAGGTCAGATGGCTAGCTCTGTTTCAGATCCAAAATATGCAAAGCCCATTTAGCCCTGAAATCCTCAGATTTAGGTTTCTTTTTACACCACCCCAAATATCTGACAAAAGATCACAACTTGAAACATTAACTCCTCTCCACAGTACTGCCTAACCCACACTGTTTTTCCAGCATTTTTAAATTTCAGATTTCCAGCACCTGCAGTACTTTGCTTTGTATTTGTTCAAATTCATGTTTAAAAATGGGATTCACTTATGATTTATACATCTAAAAAATATAGCTCTGGATATTATTTGCACACAGTATTCTCACCTGATGCAATGTTAAATGAACAAAAACGCAACTGTTGACAATAGCTTCTCTGTGGGTTGGTGGTTGAGGGAGCTTATCATATGCAATTGGCATGTAGTCAGGGACAACATAATTGGGTTTTTCAAGGTCCATTTTGCTGGTGAACTCTTTGCCAACTTGATACAAGGCTTCAGTGGACCAGTCTCCAAACCAGTTCAAGACACATCTAAGAAGGTTTAAAAACAAAAAAGGAAAAATAGTTGCAAAAAAAATTGAGATAGAATGTTCAAAACCTAATTCATTCAACTAATTCTACACAAGATTATTTATAATATTTGAATGAAATAAAGACAACACAAGTTAATATGAATCTGTGCCTATTAAAGTAGTACATAAACCTATGTTTTATGTAACTTTAGTTTAGAATACACTTTAAAATCAAAGGAAAAATGGAGGCAGGATATCAAACATTTCTGCATGTGGATTCTTCCTCACGCTCTCCCAAAGGCCAAAATCTTAAGCTTCAACTTTAAACATTAAATGAGCCAACAATCCTGGCAATGGCTGTATTCCAAATGGTGGATTTTGGCCAGAGAGTAACAATTCTCTGATCCAATAACTTTAAGGAATTAAAATTCAAAACTGAAGTTGCTTTTGTACACCATAGGCCAGATTGAAAGGGTGCTTTGGATTACATCTTGGTTGTGTTACAACACTATTTGCTTTCAATATTTGTTTTGCACTCAGGATGGTTGAGTTGTGTACACTTTGGGCATTGCCTCAAGTTCTATTCAGAATTTTATTTTATTTATTTCTGTGTTACAAGCATGCTTACATTAACACTGCTATCAAGTTACTGTGAAAAATCCCCTAGTCACCATACTCTGATGCCTGTTCAGATACGCTGACCATGGCCAATGCACTTAATAGTATATCTTTCAGACTGCAGGAGGAAATTAGAGCAGAGAGTGGGCAAGTGCAAACGCCACACTGACAGCGACCCAAGCTGGGAATCGAACCTGCATCCCTAGAGCTGAGGCAGCAGTGCTAACCACTGTGCCACTGTACTGCCTTAACTAATCTGACTCACCTGCACAATAAGCAGATGTTATAAACCAATGATACCACATGCAAATAAACCTAAGTAAAAAGGATTGCCCATAAAGGGCAGGGGAAGATGGAAAGAAAAGAACTGTTAATTGTAAGTACTCAGTATATAGCACTGTTTGGCCAGCAGGTGGCTTCCGTTTTACAAGTATTTACTCCCTTCCCAGATTTCAAAAGTAAATAAAAGCGCTCAGTGGTTATTTCAGAGCTCCAGGATTCAAATCCAGGACTGAGGACATCAACTGATGACCCTCTTATAAACAGGCACATAATGTACTCCGAACAATGTAACTAGAATTGGAAACGCCATACAAAAATCAATTTACCTGTTAAAGAGAGCTGGGGAAGTTGCAGCTCTATCTTTCAAGCCTTCAGATGATGGATTCATGGTGAATACAACATGCAAGTTCCGGATAACTTGACCTGTGAACCACTTGTACAGCTCTTCATGAGTGTCAAGCATTAAACCTTCCTTTTGAGCACCTTCTTTGCATTGCGTCATCAAGGTAGCATACTCATCTCCTTCAAATAGCCCAGGCACCTGTTCAGTAATAAGTCCCAGGTCAACATGCTTGATTTTGGTTGGATTTAATTTTATTACCCCAAGCATAAGTTAAGCAAATCCGAAGCTTTTTGCAGTTTGTCTCATTTCAATATCTGATAAAAGATGGCCAACCTGAAACATTAACTTTCACCCACCAAGATTTATTTTCCACAGTGTTTAGCTATCAACATTTCTATTGACTCCAATATCAGCACAAACTCAAGTTGACCAAGTTTGAAAGCCACCCAACGTACAGGAGTCATTTCACTCATCACAAAATCATTTTTCTAATGGCCATAAAAGTCAACATTTTATAAAGTTTAGTGCTAAAATTGTTTATAATGAAAATGCTTAATATATTTTTAATGCTATGACAGCTCAGTAGGTTTGCGAGAATAGTTCACATCTGGAATTTTTCAACATTTTAAATATTTACCTCCCCATTGGCCAACAGTGTATTCATGCGTTCCAAGAAACTGGAATCCAGTACGTTGGACTCATCCATGATGAAAGCAATCTTCTCATTTTTGCAGCCAGAACGCCTCAACACTGTCCTCAGATCTTCATCAAAATCTTCACCAGTATACTTCCTATGAACCTGGAGACAGCAAAATCTCATTTAGAAAATGAATGTTTTTTTAAAAAACGACCTCCGTTTTCAGTTTGCTAAAATAGGGAAAATTAGGGCTAACCTTTATCTGATAAACACTAAGGCCATTCATCCAGGCAACAAAACGAGAGAGTGTAGTTTTTCCCGCGCCACTAACTCCAATAAGCAACAAGTGGCCTTGTGGTTGCCGGAATATCCTAAAGAGTGTGTGAGATAAGAAAATAATTATAAATCGACATTCCAATATTTACTCAAGTATAAATCAAACCACAAGTTCGAATTCACTTTTGAGCACTACACAGACAATACAAATATATATCAGTTCAGAAAATCCTCGACAATAAAGGGTCACATTCCTTTCAGAAGTTTTAAGCGTCAACTTTATTGCATCAGTCTTACAAGCTCTTCTCATCTTTTCATCCAACCAGACACCAAACTCAGTTATTCTATTTCCCTAGCAGAACAATGCGAGGAGTATTCGCAATAAGGTGGATGAACTCGCAGCGTGGATCAGTACCTGGAACTCTGATGTTGTGGCCATTTCAGAGACATGGTTAGAGCAGGGACAGGAATGGTTGTTGCAGGTTCCGGGGTTCAAATGCTTCAGTCGGAGTAGAGGAGGAGGAGGAGGAGGTGGTTGGGGGGGGGGGGGGTTGGTAGCAGCAGCATTATTAGTCAAGGATTGTATCACAGTGTCAGGGAAGAAGTTTGATGAGGACTTGTCTGTTGAGATAGTATGGGCTGAGATTAGAAATAGGAGAGGTCACCCTGTTGGGAGTCTTTTATAGACCTCCTAAAAGTTCTAGAGAGGTTGAGAAAAGGATTGCGGAGACGATCCTGGATAGGAGTGAAAGTAATAGGGTAATTGTTATGGGGGACTTTAACTTTACTAATATTGATTGGAATAGCTATAGCTCTAGCTCATTAGAGGGGTCAGTTTTTGCACAAAGCGTGCAGGGAGGTTTTTTGACTCAGTATGTAGATAGACCAACTAGAGGTGAGGCTTGGTGCTGGGAAATGAGCCAGACCAGGTGTTAGACTTGGACGTTGGTGTGCATTTTGGTGATAGTGACCACAATTCGGTTACGTTCACCTTAGTGATGGAAAGGGATAGGCATGAACCTCGGGACAGTAGTTTTAGCTGGGGGAAGGGTAATTATGAGGCTATTAGGAGAGAATTAGGAAGCACAGGTTGGACTAGGAGACTACAGGGGCTGGGAACGTCCGAAATGCGGAGTTTTTTCAAGGAGCAGCTACTGCGAGTCCTTGATATGTATGTCCCTGTCAGGCAAGGAGGGAATGGTCGAGCAAGGGAACCGTGGTGCACTAAAAAAATTGATTCGCTGGTTAAAAGGAAAAAGGAGGCTTATGTTAGGATGAGACTTGAGGGCTCAGGTAGTGCACTGGAAAGCTTTAGATTGGCTAGGAGGGAGTTAAAGAGTGAGTTAAGAAGAGCTAAAAGAGGACACGAGAAGACTTTGGCTGATAGGATTAAGGAGAATCCTAAGGCGTTCTATAGATATATGTTAAGAACAGAAGATTGGTTAGGGCAAGATTAAGGCCAGTTAGAGACAGCAGTGGGAAGTTGTGTGTGGAACCGGAAGAGATTGGAGAGGCATTGAACCAATATTTCTCTTCGGTATTCATGCAGGGAGACATAAATGTAGCTGTGGAGAACACTGGGTTACAGGGTTGAAAACTCGATAGCATTGCAGTTGATAAGGAGGATGTGCTAGATATTCTTGAGGGTTTGAAAATAGATAAGTCCCCTGGGCCGGACAGGATTTACCCTAGGATTCTCTGGGAGGCAAGAGAGGCGATTGCAGAGCCTCTGGCTCTGATCTTCAGGTCGTCGTTGGTCACAGGTATAGTGCCAGAAGATTGGAGGATAGCGAATGTTGTCCCATTGTTTAAGGAGGGGAACAGAGACTTCCCTGGGAATTATAGACCGGTGAGTCTGACTTCTGTTGTGGGCAAAGTTTTAGAAAAAATTATTAGGGATAGGATTTATAGTTATTTAGAGAGTAATGAATTGATTGGAGATAGTCGGCACGGTTTTGTGAAGGGTAGGTCGTGCCTTACTAACCTTGAGTTTTTTGAGAAAGTGACCAAAGAGGTGGATGGGGGTAAGGCAGTTGATGTGGTATATATGGACTTTAGTAAGGCGTTTGATAAGGTTCACCATGGAAGGCTTCTGCAGAAAATGCAGATGTATGGGATTAGGGGTGATTTAGTGAATTGGATCAGGAATTGGCTAGCAGATAGGAGACAGAGGGTGGTGGTTGATGGTAAGTATTCGTCATGGAGTTCGGTTACAAGTGGTGTGCCTCAGGGATCTGTTTTGGGGCCACTGCTGTTTGTAATTTTTATAAATGATCTGGATGAGGGTATAGTTGGGTGAGTCAGTAAATTTGCTGATGACACCAAAGTCAGAGGAGTGGTAGATAGTGAAGAGGGGTGTCATAGTTTACAGAGAGACTTGGACAAGTTGCAGAGCTGGGCCGAGAGGTGGCAGATGGAGTTTAATGCGGAAAAGCATGAGGTAATTCACTTTGGCAGGAATAACATGTGTAGAGTATAGGGCTAACAGTAGGACTCTGAATAGTGTTGATGAACAGAGGGATCTAGGTGTATGTGTGCATAGATCCCTGAAAGTTGGGAATCAAGTAGATAAGGTTGTTAGGAAGGCATACGGTGTCTTGGCGTTTATTGTAGGGGGATTGAATTTAGGAGCCGCAACGTCATGTTGCAACTGTACAAAACTCTGGAGCGTCCGCATTTGGAGTACTGTGTGCAGTTCTGGTCCCCACATTATAGGGAGGATGTGGAGGCATTGGAGAGGGTGCAGGAGGTTTACCAGGATGTTGCCTGGTATGGAGGGAAGGTCCTGAGGAGAGTCTGAGGGATTTGAGGTTGTTTTTGTTAGAAAGGCGGCAGCTAAGAGGGGACCTTATTGAAACATATAAGATGATTAGAGGTTTAGATAGGGTGGACAGCGATAGCCTTTTTCCTCGGATGGAGAAAGCTAGCACGAGGGGGCATTGTTTTAAATTAAGGGGTGGTAGTTATAGGATGGATGTCAGGGGTAGGTTCTTTACCCAGAGGGTGGTGAGGGATTGGAATGCCCTGCCTGCTGCAGTTGTAGATGTGCCTAGTTTGGGGGCGTTTAAGAGATCCGTGGATAGGTTTATGGATGGAAAGGGATTGGTTTAAGTTAGAGGGTCATTGCTTTTTTAATTGGTCGGCGCAACGTCGTGGGCCGAAGGGCCTGTTCTGCGCTGTAATGTTCTACACCAGTCACAATCAGACTGAAACGCCATGACATTTTCAACATGAACTTTGGTCCCTCTGAAACAACTTCTCATCTATCCATTCTCCCTACATGCTGAAGGGCTAAACCTCTAGATTAGGTCTATGTGTACTAACATAAGAACATAAAAAATAGCAGGAGTAGGCCATCTAGCCCCTCGAGCCTGCCCCACCATTCAATAAGATCATGGCTGATCTGTCGTGGCTCAGTTCCACATTCCCACCCTCTCCCCATAACCCTTAATCCCCTCGCTTATCAAAAACCTATCAACCCGCGTCTTAAATATATTTAGCGAGGCAGCCTCCACCACTTCAACGGGCAGAGAATTCCAGAGATTCACCACCCTTTGAGTGAAGAAGTTCCTCCTCAACTCCGTTCTAAACCGCAACCCCCCCCCCCCCCCCCCACCCCTTTATCTTGAGGCTGTGCCCTCTAGTCCTACTGTCCTTTGAGCAGGAAGAGCCTCTCCACCTCTATCCTATCCATCCCATTCATCATCTTGTATGTCTCAATGAGATCTCCCCTCATTCTTCTAAACTCTAACGAGTACAAGCCTAGTTTATTCAGCCTCTCCTCATAGTTCAACCCCCTCAACTCCGGTATCAGCCTAGTAAACCTCCTCTGCACTCTCTCCAAGGCCAAAATATCCTTGCGTAAGTGCGGCGACCAAAACTGCACACAGTTCTCCAGCTGCTGCCTCACCAGTGCCCTATACGGCTGCAGCAAGACCTCCCTACTTTTATATTCAATCCCCCTCGCTATGAAGGCCAGCATCCCATTTGCCTTCCTGACCACCTGCTGCAACTGTAGGCTGGGTTTTTGCGACTCATGCACAAGGACCCCGAGGTCCCTCTGCACCGTCGCATGCTGCAGTTTTTTGCCAAGTAAGTAATAGTCCTTCCATTATTCCTACCAAAGTGGACAACCTCACATTTGCCAACATTAAATTCCATTTGCCAGTTCCTGGCCCATTCGCCCAGCCTATCTAGATTCTTCTGCAGACTCTCCACACCCTCCACACAAATTGCCGTTCCACCAATCTTGGTGTCATCAACAAATTTCGACACCATACACTTGGTTCCCTCCTCCAGATCATCTATATAAATGGTAAATAGCTGAGGCCCCAGCACCAACCCATGGGGCACTCCACTAGTCACCAACCGCCAATCCGAACAGCACCCAATGACCCCCACTCTCTGCCTCCTATTTGACAGCCAATCCTCTGTCCACGCTAACATCCTACCCCCAACTCCATGCCCCCTGACCTTCTGTAATAACCTCGAGGCACCTTGTCAAACACCTTCTGAAAATCAAGGAACACCACATCCACCGGCTCTCCTCTATCCACTGCCCTAGACACATCCTCATAGAACTCCAATAAATTCGTCAGACACGACTTCCCCTTAACGAAACCATGCTGCGTCTGCTCTATCAAACAATTCTCCAAGATGCCTCGCTATTTTCTCCTTGATCACGGATTCTAACATTTTACCTACAACAGATGTTAAACTAACCGGCCTATAATTCCCTGCCTTTTGCCTGCCACCCTTCTTAAAACGGTGTAACATTAGCCGCTTTCCAATCTTCCGGCACTTCCCTGGAATCCAGCGAGGTCTGGAAAATAATCATCAAGGCATCCACTATCACCTCCGCCATTTCTTTCAAAACCCTTGGATGCATTCCATCTGGTCCGGGGGACTTGTTCACAATCAGTCCTTCCAGTCTGTCGAGCACTGCCTCTCTAGTAACAATAATGTCATTCAGGCCCTCCACTCCTACCATCTTTCCCTCGCTAACACCCGGCAAATTATTCACGTCCTCCTCCGTGAAGGCCGAAACAAAAAAGTTATTCAAGGCCTCAGCCATATCCCCATCCCCTACCACTAAGTCCCCCCTCTCATCCTCTAAGGGTCCAACGTTCACCCTAGCCAGCCTCTTCCTTTTTATATAAAAACTCTTGCTATCCTTTTTTATATTAAGCGCTAGCCCAGCTTCATAGTTAATCCTACCCTTCTTTATCAACTTTTGTCATTCTTTGTTGACATTTAAACCTCTCCCAATCCTCTTCTTGCCCACTATTCTTAGCTACTCTAAATGCATCCGCTTTTAATTTAACACTTTCCTTTACCTCCTTCCTTATCCACGGCTGATTATCTCTTCTCCTACAGTCCTTTTTGACCACCGGAATAAATTTCTGCTGAGCATCAAGAAAGATCTCCTTAAAGATCCTCCACTGTTCCTTAGCAGACCTACCTTCCAACACGCTACCCCAATCAACATTTGCCAATTCCTCTCTCATCCTACCGTACTCCCCTCTGTTCAAACAAAGGACACATGTCCAGGAACCCACTTTCTCCTCCTCCATCTGCATCAGCTTGCTGCAGCTGTATAGGGCATTGGTGAGGCCGCAGCTGGAGTACTGTGTGCAGTTTTGGGCGCCGCACCTGCGCAAGGATATTTTGGCCCTGGAGGGAGTGCAGAGGAGGTTTACTAGGCTGATACCGGAGTTGAGGGGGTTGAGCTATGAGGAGAGGCTGAATAAACTAGGCTTGTACTCGTTAGAGTTTAGAAGAATGAGGGGAGATCTCATTGAGACGTATAAGATGATGAATGGGATGGATAGGATAGAGGTGGAAAGACTCTTCCCGCTCAAAAAAGACAGTAGGACTAGGGGGCACAGCCTCAAGATAAAGGGGGGGCGGTTCAGAACGGAGTTGAGGAGGAACTTCTTCACTCAAAGGGTGGTGAATCTCTGGAATTCTCTGCCCGTTGAAGTGGTGGAGGCTGCCTCGCTAAATATTTTTAAGAAGCGGGTTGATGGGTTTTTGATAAGAGAGGGGATTAAGGGTTATGGGGAGAGGGTGGGAATGTGGAACTGAGCCACGACAGATCAGCCATGATCTTATTGAATGGCGGGGCAGGCTCGAAGGGCCAGATGGCCTACTCCTGCTCCTATTTCTTATGTTCTTATAGAAACTCCACCATACAATGATCACTCTTCCCAAGAGGATCCTTCACCACAAGGTCCCTAATTCTACCTCATTACATAACACCAGTTCCAAGATAGCTCGCTCCCTTGTCGGCTCCAACACACACTGTTCAAGGAAACTATCCCAGCAGCATTCCAAGAACTCCTCCTCAAGCCCAGCGTGTCCAGCATGGGTTGACCAATCAATATATAGATTGAAATCCCCCATAATTATCGCCGTTCCATTCCTGCATGCCGCATTTATTTGCGCGTTAACAGCCCGCCCCACCTCCAGATTATTTGGGGGCCTATAAACGACACCCACCAGCGTCTTCCTCCCTTTGCAAATTGCGCAGAGGGTGTGGAAAGTCTGCAGAAGGATCTAGATAGGTTGGGCAAATGGGCCAGGAACTGGCAAATGGAATTTAATGTTGGCACGTGCGAGGTGGTCCAATTTGTTAGGAATAATGGGAGGAAGGACTATTACTTACGCGGCGAAAAACTGCAGCAGGTGACGGTGCAGAGGGACCTCAGGGTTCTTGTGCATGAGTCGCAAAAACCCAGCCACAGGTGCAGCAGGTGGTCAGGAAGGCAAATGGGATGCTGGCCTTCATAGCGAGGGGGATTGAATATAAAAGTAGGGAGGTCTTGCTGCAGCCGTATAGGGCATTGGTGAGGCCACAGCTGGAGTACTGTGTGCAGTTTTGGGCGCCGTACTTACGCAAGGATACTTTGGCCTCGGAGGGAGTGCAGAGGAAGTTTACTAGGCTGATACCGGAGTTGAGGGGGTTGAGCTATGAGGAGAGGCTGAATAAACTGGCTTGTACTCGTTAGAGTTTAGAAGAATGGAGGGGAGATCTCATTGAGACGTATAAGATGATGAATGGGATGGATAGGATAGAGGTGGAGAGGCTCTTCCCGCTCAGAAAGGACAGTAGGACTAGGGGGCACAGCCTCAAGATAAGGCGGGGGGGGTTAGAACAGAGTTGAGGAGGAACTTCTTCACTCAGTGTGGTGAATCTCTGGAATTCTCTGCCCGTTGAAGTGGTGGAGGCTGCCTCACTAAATATATTTAAGACGCGGGTTGATAGGTTTTTGATAAGCGAGGGGATTAAGGGTTATGGGGAGAGGGCGGGAATGTGGAACTGAGACACGACAGATCAGCCATGATCTTATTGAATGGCAGGGCAGGCTCGAGGGGCTAGATGGCCTACTCCTGCTCCTATTTCTTATGTTATGTTCTAATCTCCACCCACAACGATTCCACTTTCTGCTCTTTGGTTCCTATATCATCCCTTACTACCACCCTGATGCTATCCTTAATCAGCAGAGCTACGCAACCCCCCCCCTCCCTTTCCTCCTGCCTATCCTTCCTAAACACTTGATACCTCTGGACATTCAGCTCCCAGTCCCTGTCACCTTGCAGCCATGTCTCTAATGGCCACCAGATCATATCCATTTGTGCTGATCTGCGCCACCAGCTCATCCACTTTATTCCGAATGCTTCGTGCATTCGGATAAAGTGCCTTCATCCCAGCCTTTACTGCTACTGTACCTTGTTTTCCATCCTGTCACTCACCAACACTTTATGCCTGAGATCTCTGTGCTGCTCCAGTTCTTGCATTCAATGCAGTCTTGATATCCATCACATTATTGGCAGTCACACCTTCAGCTATCTAGGCCCCAAGCTTTGGAATTCCCTCAGTAACTTTCTCCACATCAACTTCCTTAAGATGTTCCTTAAAAATTGACACAATCATGCATGGAGATTTTAGCACAAATGACCAAAAAGCTTGGGGCCTAGATAGCTGGAAGCACCAACGGCAAGGCTAAGATAATCAGAAGCAAAATAGGTCAGAATTGGATGAAATGTAGGATTCAAATGTAGGGTTGGATGTGGTTAGAGGGGCAGGGCAAGGACAAGGCCAAGGCCATGAAGGGATTGAATGACAAGGGTGAGGATTTTAAAACTGAGTTGTTGGTAGAGTGGGAGCCAATGCTGAATGGGACTTGATGCCAGTTTTCTACAGAGACGTGAATGAGCTCAAGTTAATGGAGTATGTAAAATGGAGATATCAGCCTGGATATCTCCAGGCTGATACCTCCTGCAAAAATGAGAAGATTGCTTTCATCATGGATGAGTCCAACGTACTGGATTCCAGTTTCTTGGAATGCATGAATACACTGTTGGCCAATGGGGAGGTAAATATTTAAAATGTGAAAAATTCCAGTGCAGTCACTGAATCTGGAGTTAAACCATCATCCAACTGTTTAGGTAGAAAATGGACTCTGGTAGGGCAAAGACCAGCGATACCTCAGACGTGAGAGCAGATGGCCTTCCATGATGAAAGGGATATGGTGTTGGAAGCTCAAATAGCATAAGTAATTCAGAGGAGAAAAGAAAGTTAACTGCACTGGATGATGGGATAGTGGAATTGGAAAAAAGCTGCTTATGATATTCAGGGTCAATAAATGCAAAATAGTATGTTTTGATTATGTAATTATGATTTATAAAGAGAAGACTGGATCACATATTTATGGAGTCTGAAGGTCACAAATTTCTGCTGCCTTCTGCTCTGAACTGTTTACATTTCACCTATGCACAAGTCTCTCTTCCTGGCCTTTTAACTACTGGAAAGGGTTTACCTCGAAATTGACCTTATCACACCCCTTTCATAATTTTAAAAACTTTTATCATTTTGTAGTGTAATCCACACTAAGAAAACAATTTTCCAAGTTTTCTTTGCATGATCTTTTCAAATCTGGCAGATCAAAGTTGTAACCTCCCTATCATTTCCAAATCTGTCCTGTTGCAGAATGCAAATGCAATTTTCCATAAATTTAAGTACAGACACAAATGTGGGTCACATCAGCTTCAACTAATCCATGGATTCTCTGAAAATTAAAGATTACGCAAATACTTGTGCATAATTGTTACCTGTCAATTCTCAGCACGTGATCCAAAACTTCATTAAACAGTACCAAGGGGACATCCAACTCCTCCTCGTAGAAAACTTTGAGCCTGGCTTTGACGTAGTCTCTTAATTCTTCTTGATCTACTGGTATATAATCCTAAAAAGTATACATAGGACTTTGAAAAAGACAGACCAAACTGGTCAACATATAATTCAATTCATACTAGCCAAAATATAATTCAATGCAGAACGTGGAATAGACAGATTCCAATTGTGGCCCACAAATCACTTCTAGGGGAATGGAAAAGCTATAAATGTTAACATAGTCTTCATTTATGGGTTTAAAGTCAGCCAACATGAATCTGTCTCACCATTTAAACAAAGAGGGCAGAACACTATGGATCTACTACTAAGTTGAATCAAGGTGATGCAGGAGGGAAGACCATGAATAATCAAAGATGTGCATATAGGAAATCCAAAGTACCGAAATAAAACGTGTGTCTCAGAAACAATCGGATGCCTCAAGACCCATTTCTACCCAGCCAAAGGACGTCAATGAGTGGAAAATGGAGTCAACTGTATTCAGTAAAGTTTACAAAAAGAAGTGGCATCTTATGGTTAAGGAAATTTACATGTTCCTTAAAGAAATTAATTGGGATCTGACAAGTATTTATGGGTTGGTTTGAAAATTAGCAATAAGTGAAAGAAAGTTACAGGTCACTGTAAAATAAAATATATGTGGGTGTGCTGTTTTGAGAGGTTATAAAAACTGCCTCTATTGTACATACAGGTGCTGAAAAACTAAATTTAGTTGGGGCAATTAGTATACATGCAGGAATTTACTGAAATTCATCAGGAAACCTTTTCAAAACCTTGACCACTTTTCCACAAGGGAGAAGGTAGCATGAATTTGATAGAGCTCAATTTCCAGGAATAAGAAGGAAGCAAACAAAATCCAGGAAAATTTTTCAGGCAAGTTTAAAATTAAAGGGAGTGGAGGGAAAAGAAGAGCTAAATGAAAATAAAGTATTTTGCAATTTTGAGTAATAGCCTAGAAATGTGGAATCAGACTGCCAGTACGTGAACTTTAAAAAAATCAGGAGGTCTTATTGAAGAAGTTTAAATAGAATGCGGGACCCTTGGTTGCAGAATCAGAGAAAGGAATCCAAATGGTGTTGGAAGGGTAGACCAAGACTAAACCATTCCTAATTTACTCAAAAATCATGAGCTGTGTTGCTCATACATATTTGTTACACATTTGTCCAAGCATTAGCAGCTTATAATTATTTAATTTTGAGAAACAGATAATTAACCATTCACAAACATTTAGTACACAATCTAAATGATTTAACTGAAAATTAATAAATCCAGCACATCAAGCCCACCAAATTTTGACAAATTACATTTTATGAAGGTGTTTCATCAGCCAATTTCTTACCTTGGATAGCCAGTTGCTGTACAAAATGGGTCTGGTCAAAGCTTTGTCTTTGTCAATGTTAGGGAAATGCTTGAGAGCCACCACGTCAATGTTTTCATCTGTCCACTGTCTTTCCTCATCCTCTACAAGTCTTAAAATGGAAGCAATGGAACATGAACTTTGCTGTCATACATCTTAACTTAGTTCAGTGTAAACAGCAAAAAGAGCAATAGTACTGATAAAGGATCTTGAACATATAGAATACAAACCTGTCTTGGAACAAGCGCAGAGCCTCATGCGCCCAGATTCTAATCAAACCTTCAACAGCCAGCGTTTCCAATGGTCTCAAAGCTTCAAAGATTCCTCTCACCCAACGTGTCATTTCACGGGGGGAGTAAATGTAATGCGGCTGTATGTCTTGGGTGAAACGTTCCTGTGAAATAATTCAATGTTATTGAGCAAAGATCAGTTTTTACACCATTTCAATAAAATTTCAAACTGCATTTAATTCACAAGGTAATTGTACTGTCTTTAACTTGTGCAAATAGAAAATACATCTTTGTATTCAAAAGTTTAAGTATATTTAACAAAAATATATTATTCTGCATTAAAAAGGAAGTGAGGATTGAGAGATATACAAGAAAATCCAGAGCGCAAAGGGTTATTAGCACATCAAGTTGATTCCATGCAAAATTCAGCTAATATTTTTCTACCATGAACTCTTCCTATGCCATCACTGGTTCCCTAATTTAAGAAATGTGCAACTTCCTTCCTCAACCTCCACTAAAAAATATCAAGCAACGTTCATCTATCCCACTCAGTAGATGCTGATCCAGTCTTTTGTTTTGCTATAAAAGATCAACAGAACCAATAGTTACACTCCCCACCATTTTATTTGATTCTTGTGCACTTCATTTCTCCCCCCACCCCCCTGCCACCCAACCCCACCATCAATTTAACCAAAAATACTGAAATTTCTCCTCATCTACACTTATTAATTTGAAGACTTGAAACATCTTTATCACAGGCTTCAATGCTCCAGATGGCAAACAAGCTACCTGTGACATAATGTAGAATTCCACCATAGCTGCAGTAAGAGGATCTGCATATGTCCGTAAAGATGGAATCAATCTAAGCATAGCACGGTTGAATGTTCCATAGATCTGAGTGAGAGATGCTGGTCCTGGGTAATCCACATACACAACAGGCACATGACGCAGAAATCTGTGAAGACAGAAGTAAAAAGGCTTTATAATGTTCCCAACCATCACTTACAGACTTGCAGTACAAATTTAGGACTTTTGAATATAGCTGATCCAAGCCTGACCTAACCAAAGCTATCCTACTGGATCCCAATGAACAAAAAAAAACGTAGGACATTTATGGATAAAGCAGTTTTACGATGCATTGGATTCAAATTTCTGGTGTTAATGTAAAATAGTTGATAAAAATTGAAGATTGAGCATTTTGTTTCATGTAAAGTTTCAGCCGATTCATTTATCTTTTGTGAATATTTTAATATACTCTGACTGAAAACTAGCAATTGAAATTCTTAATTTTATTTACAATGTTTATTCTTTAACTTTATTTAACTTTACACACACCCACTCTGTATAAGCTGAATTCATTCAAAACCTTAAGCTTCTGTACACATTACAATGCAAAACAGCAGAATTATTACCTGTGCGAAAGTGGCTTTCTTCCTGGATCAGTAGATGGGTTACAAGCTCCAACAAATTGAATTCTTTCCAATTTAACCCATGTCTGATCTGAAGTACGGAAAAAACCTCCATGTTCTACCATCTGAAACAAAGTTGGCCCACAATGAATATGCTTCAATCACTGCATCTTTGCTTTAATTCAACTACCTGCCATGCTTCCTTTTACTAACCTGTCTAATAAAGGATATAACTCGCTGAGTGCCATATTTGTCCATGTCTGGAAGATTGATTTCATCACAGAAGAGCACAAGCCACTTGCCAAGCTGCACAGGTGCTAAGACAACTCCATTCGGCGTCCGACGGTATTCACAGTAGTGATCAAATGTTTTCAGAACTAACTCAGGTGTAGTTGCACTGGAGAAGTTCAGACCCACGACCTAAGAAAATGAAGGCAAACATTGCTGGATCAGCTTTAAACTTACATCAGTTATATCAATGAAAATTAGAGGGGGAAATGGATATTCCAGAAGCAACGGTTACATAGTTCTGTTTTAATGGCAAAGCTACAAAGGCAAGTTGAACGGCGAGAATACTTACTTCCATATCTGGTAGAGCTCTTAGGGCACTGAATAGCGTCATTGTCTTGCCAGAACCAGGTGGGCCACATAAGACTAATGGTTTATGTTCAGCCAACCACGTATAAAGAAGGGCTTCATGACGGACTGTATCCAAAGTTGGTACAACAACATCTGGGGCAGCAACTTTGTGAGTCTCAACTTCAATCTGTGGCACCTTTGACTGCCAAGGAACCCATTCTCCAGTAATGGATACCTAAATATTGGGCGGGGGGGGGGGGAGAGAGAGAGAGAGAGGGGAGAGAGAGAGAGAGAGGGGAGAGAGAGAGGAGAGAGGGGAGAGAGAGAGGAGAGAGGGGAGAGAGAGAGGAGAGAGGGGAGAGAGAGAGGAGAGAGGGGAGAGAGAGAGGAGAGAGGGGAGAGAGAGAGGAGAGAGGGGAGAGAGAGAGGAGAGAGAGGAGAGAGAGAGAGGGGAGAGAGAGAGAGGAGAGGGGAGGGGAGAGAGAGAGAGAGGAGAGAGAGAGAGAGGGAGAGAGAGAGAGAGAGAGAGAGAGAGAGAGAGAGAGAGAGAGAGAGAGAGAGAGAGAGAGGAGAGAGAGAGAGGGGAGAGAGAGAGGGGAGAGAGAGAGGGGAGAGAGAGAGAGAGAGAGAGAGAGAACAGAGAGAGAATAAACAAAGAATGTCACAAAATCAAGCCAATTATTTTCAATTGGAATCTGTTCAGTTGTATTGTGACAAAATACACTTTGGCAAAGAGATTACGTTATGAACGAACTGCTGGACTAGTAAAGTCAAATCTACAATTTGCTCCATGTAAACAAGATAATCTTGACTATTTGCTACCAGCATACAAACATATGACATTACATTCATAGCATATCAAACATGGTACACTGAACTGCTAGGACATGGTTTCCACATGATTTTCCTCAAGTTATAGTCTTAACGTCTACTTGTGATAGTGTCGTTAACTGGAGAACATCTCTTTCCATGAGGGGAACAAAGGAGAGGCAAAACCACAATTTCCATTCCAGTTTTAGAACAGCATCAGCAGAAGCCTAGAAACAAGTTGCTGGCCACCTTGTTCAATACAAGAGGAAGCGATTGATACATTGATGGCTTCTAATTTCAGGATCTGCATACAAGTTAAAACATCTTTCAGCCCTGTTGAACACAGATCCTTCATGAAGCACACCTAGTTGAAAAAAGATCTTCATCCATGTCCTGAGCATTTCCTAGAATTCCTACATTGCAGGAGAACATCCAGCCAATTGAGCCTGCACAGACGAGATGTTCTCCTTAGAGCAGAGGGAGTTTGGAGCAGTTTTGATAGAGCTTTTCAAAATTATAGCGGGCAGTTGTGAAGGGTTCTAACAGAGTAAAAGGTGAAACTGTTTCTATTGACTGAAAGATCAGTAACCAGAGGACACTAATTTAAGATAATGATTTAAAACGGTGACATGAAGAATTTATTTTAAGAGGCAAATAGTTGCAATCTGGAATGATGGAAGCAGGTTCGAGTGTTGAAAAAGGAACTGGAGAAATACTTGAAGTGAACAAAACTACATGCTGTTGGGAAGAAGCAGAGGCTAAGCAACAAATCATGGTTGCACGATGAGCTGAATGACCTATTATTCAATAATTTATTCATGGGAAGTTATTCAATTAATGTTCCCAGCTGATCAGTGCCAATCTAGACTAACATAGGAAATATCATGTACATTAAATATTCTATCCATCCCTAACAGTATGGTGCACACTCACCAATTACCCACTGCAGTTCAAAATGGGAGCTCACCACCACTTTCTCAAGTGCTATGAAGATGGTCAATAAATGTTGCCCATACCAGCAACAGCAAATTAATTCAATGAATGAAAATCTATCAAATCAAGCATTCACAGGTGAAATTTAAATATAGGTTCTCTGTCTAGAAGTGTCATGAAAATCAGTACTAGGAAATTCAAAACAGAATATAAAATATAACAAATTGGCAAACAATTGGGACTAGATCTAAAATTATACACTTCCTACCTCAAAGTCAATGATAGGCATGTTAGGCGTGCTTGGCAGTGGAATGGTGGTAATTCGTCTGATGTATTCACCAAGTTCTGCTCTCATCTTCAACCTCGCATCACCCGAAAGTGACCACAGAATGGCGTAAATTAAGTATTTCTAATCAAAAAACAAGCATTAAGATTACATGACACGGTACATTAGCTAATTTTATACATGGAAATGAAGCCAAGACTTGCAGAAAACCATACCTGGATGTAGCGTTCCAGTTGGTCACTCTGCATTGGGAAGTCAGGATGGTTAGCATTATATAATGCAATATTTCGACAACCTTGGTGCATCATAGAGAAGAGAGAACCAAGACATCGTAATCGGGTAAAATCCATAATGTGTTCCATCTTAGCTGCATGTTCTACTGCTTTGATAATTAGGCCATTTGAAGTGAAATATGGCTGCAAAACAGTTGCTGCATCTCTCTGTATCTGTAATAAAATATTTACAGTGTAATGTAACTTTACAGAGCAACTACTGCACAAGATAATCACAACATTTTAAGGCACCTGTTATAGATGTCAGTTCATAAGTTGATGTTTGGGACCTTGAAAAATCCCTCAAAGGACAAACAACAATGGTTGACTTGCACGGAGAGTTTAAAAAAGTGAAACACTGGAGTGAGGGGTGGGTGGTCAATATTTTGAAATGTCATTTGCTTCTCATGCAAAAACTGGACATAGCTTAAATTCCCACACAGCTTTGCAATACGGTCCTAGATTGCCTGCTTAATTCTTTATGCTCTTTTGTAAAAGGTATCAATGATTAAAACATGCATTTGGGAGAGAAAAATTTAAGATCAACTACTAATGAGTATACAAGCATAGCATGCTGAAGAGGGTCAATATATCTGCCAAGTATGTACAAAAACATGATTTTTGGGGGCTGGAAAATGGGGTCAGCCTTATATATGTGGGTTGACTTACACAGGCAGTAGCAGCAGAAATCTGTACAAATGTTCTGTAGAATCATAGCTCAGGCGATGCAATCTAACCACATCTCTTTAGTGCATCCAATAGAGGTGTTTCGTGAACTCCCTTTGCCTGCCAAGCCTCTCCTGACCAAATCATTGTTTTATGTCTGCATTATCTAAACCTAATTAACCACTTGGGGGATGGCTCACCTAATTTTACAAAGTAAAACAGAAATCCCAGTGATTTATTTTGCGCTCTCAATGCAGTCCTTGGCAGTGCAAATTCTAGTCAGCCTGATTTTAATTTGTAAAGTCAACTATAATAGCTGTCAACTGCATCTTTGGTGTCAAAACCCTGTTCTGATTCTTATTCTAACTTGTAAAGGGAAGAAGATGCTTGTGTTTATTAAAAAAAAAACCAGTGAGTGAAGAATTTAAGGACCACAGTGTGAGCACTGCTAATGTCGAAAAGAGTAGGACATAAGAGGTAAAAGTATACTTGCACTGGAAAAGTTCAGGGAAGGCTCACAAAGTTGATTTCTGGGATAGTGTTTTTTTTAAAAACTACTGGTTCCGTGGGCCTTTACACAATGGCGTTTTGAAGAATGAGGCAATCTCATTGCAACATAAAGACTCCAAGGGATATTGACAGCGTAGATTCGGGGAGGATGTTTCTTATTGTGGGGAATGTAGAACTGGGGAAAGGTTTGAAAATAAAGTGTCTCCTGCTTAACATGGAAATTGGGGGCGGGGGGGATTTCTTTTCAGGATCATTAGTTTTTTGAATTGTCTAGTCCAGAAAGCAGAGAGTGATGGGTTATTGAACAGCAGGATTGAGTTGAGTAGATTATTGATTGAAAAAGATAATTTCAGAGTTATAGCAGGTCAGGCAGGAAAGTGGAATTAAGGTCCCATTTAGATTAGCCATGATCTTATTGAATGGCAAATAGGCTTGACGAGCTAAAAGG
The DNA here is from genome assembly GCF_965287045.1 of Carcharhinus amblyrhynchos. Taxonomy (NCBI): domain Eukaryota; kingdom Metazoa; phylum Chordata; class Chondrichthyes; order Carcharhiniformes; family Carcharhinidae; genus Carcharhinus; species Carcharhinus amblyrhynchos. Next base: position 28,449,327 of record NC_137337.1, read on the forward strand.
CCTACTCCTCCCTTCATTTCTTATGATCTGGTGAGATTGTATTATATAGAAATATTGGTACCCCAAGTCTGTGTGGGGAGTGGCTAGGGTGCATTTGCAACAAGTGATACTTAGAATGGCTTAGTCATTTGCAGGAAATAGAGACTTAAATGTTATTGACTGCTGCTCACATTTGTGCCGTTCCTTAACTTCTGAACTGACAGCATTTCCCTCTGTCAGCTATCCTGAAATGAAAACATTCCAACACTTTTGGAAGTGAATTATGCACCTCTGATCTCTAATATTTGTAGACGTAAAAGCATGATCTATTTGAGCCATTGACAACTACAGAAGAAGTCACTATGATGCTATTTCAGGACATCAAAATTATGTGGGAGCTAATATTAAAGAAAATGTTTACAGTTAAAACTTATGACCAAGACGACAGTTTGGAAACTCATTTAAGTCGAGCAATTAAAGCAGAGTTGTTCAACATTTGGTCTGGGGGCCAGAATCCAGCTCCATGGCGATAACTGAAATGTTGCCCTTCATGAAAAAGTTGAGCACTCTAGCTTAAAAAGTTCTTAGAAGAGCTACTCAAAGTAGTTCCTATATAAAAAGTACAAAGCAGATTTGCAAGAGATCGACTGGTGGGGAAACAGTCTGACTTTTCTATTATTCAATAGAGTAATATACAGCATCAGTTACCTTTTATTTCAATATACAGCTTCTAAATTGTCTGGTTCATAAAAAGAAAGATTCAGCCTCTGCCAAACCAATTCAGGATGCAAATATAAGCATGATCTTCCTGTTTTGGAAATTACAAACTTTCTTGCACAGAAAATTCACCAATAAACTAGATTGGGTACCTGAAGCATCGGAGAAGCAGCTTCTTGTTCCTCATCCTCTTTGCCCTTGCGTCTACGCTGGGCCTCATCCTCTCCCTCATCCAGAGGAATGTTACGTAGTCTAGCCAAGAAGTTGTTGAATATCATATCAGTACTGAGAACATCCTCACTAAACCATACCATTCCACATCTTGATACAGTGGCCAGCGTAGCATATTTCAAGTCTTGGACCTCAAACATAATTCGTACCTGTTGAAAACAAAATTTTACAGCAGCATATATTTTACGACTTGTCACTTTCTTTTGGAAGAACATGAATTCTGTACGTCCTTTGCAAAAATTCTTACATTTGGTGGAAGGCTGAGACGCTCTCCATTGGGCAGAGTAAGCAGTTTGTTATCATCTAGAACAGAATTCAAATTTTCTACCCATTCAGGATCCACATCACCATCAAAGATAATCCACTGGCGTTTCTGCAGTTCACCTCGTACGTTGTCAATAATCCTAAGAACGATAGTATTTACATAATTAACAACTTTTTTAAAATTATAAACATTTAATACTGATTTTTTTTTAAACCAAATTAAAAATTCACACTTCCAATGGAGGGGTAAGCAAGTTTTCCCAGACTGTAGCTAAGCCGAATTGACCAGATCTGGGGAGCCCCCTCCGCACCCAAGTTAGTTGGTTGCAACTTAATACCCAAATTAGGAAAGAGACTAAGAAAAACTAGGCTAATCCTTGATAGAAGCGTGAACATTTGGTTAAGATCAAACTTGGCTACCACATCACTGCTGTTGAATAGCCTACTGGCATTCAATATGGAGTCTCAATTGTGAAGGATGGCTCATTGGAAAGAGTGGAGGGTAGCTAACTAAACAGGGGATTCAACATCTTCAGGAAGAGGAGAGAGAAAAATTGGTGAGAAAACTAAATTTCCATTCAACTTACTTTCTAAGAACATGTGTGAACAATCCATCAGTCCATTCTCTAGTATTTGGGTCTAACGTTCCATATAAATGGTCCTTGCTGATAGCTTTGGGATCAATGATGTGAGCGACTCCTTCTACCCCCTCAAGCCGTTCAAGGGCCTTTAATAAAACACGCCAGGCCATACTTTTTCCACTGCCTGATGGTCCCACCATCATCAAACCATGGTTTATCTGAGAGATCTGATATAGCTGAAGCACCTAACATGGAACATAATTAAAATAACTTCGCAGTTAAACAGCCAAAGAATATACAAATATAATATACAATATTGGACAAGGCATACAATCTACAAAGACGGAAATTCAGAGCTCACCTTTTCAACCCACATTCCACCAACATCTTCACCATCACCATAGGTAAGGTACATTTCCTGACAAACTTTCTTCAATTCCTCACGCAATTTAGTCATTGCTCCTCGATGATACTGTACTCCAGGGAATACATCAGACAAAAGGCTAAAGAGCAATGGGATATCTTCTGCAACCAGTTTGGGAACCATTGTCTCACAGACACTTTGGATCAGAATCTGAAGAGATAGATCAATTCATGACTTCAGTAATTCGATACAAAAATGGTTCCACAAGTCTTAAAATCTAAAGTTAAGGTTTGGTTGATGTAGAGTCAGAAATGCTTATTTTTAAGATGTGCTCCACTGCACATTCTGAATGGAGAATGAGAGAGTACAATAACCAGTTTAAGATATTCAAGGAACATATCCAGTTAATTTAACCTTAACATCACAAACAAACATTTTACTTTATTTCTCTATTTTGTTGGCGACATGGACTTAAATAAAAACAAATTCTAAGATCAAAACAGCAATGGTTAGGCCAGGATAGCAATGAAATATATTTTAGTCTTAAAGGTACGTGTGTTTTTCTTTCACATGCTTAAATGACATAAAATTGCAATCCTTTCAGACAGTGTTCTGTTGAACAACTAACCTCTTGTTCAGGCAAGTTCTCTGCAATTTCTGCCTCATCAACATCTTCACCACGTTCTCCTTTCTCTTTCTTTATCTTCTGAATCCTCTCCCGCTTTACATTTCCCGCACTTACTAGCACGCTCTTCAGGGCTCGCAGGCCAAAATCATAGTGGCTCTGAGATGACAGCTGCTCATCACAAAGCCTTAAAAAATTTGAACAAATTCAATGTATGCCAGTTGTGTAACTAGAACATTTACTAAATTAACATGAAAGGTTTATCATTTCTCTCAATTATGCCACAAAAAAGTGAACCAGTCAAGAATAAGTTGAGATTCTTACTTGAAGAATGGAACAATCTTGTTTGCAAGGGTTTCAGCTGTACGGAACCCTTGTGAATACAACATAACCTGCGCAATGAGTTGGCGATCAGGTTTCGTCATGGCCAGACTACGGAAGAGTTTCTTCAAGTTATCTGGTAGGTTGGAACGACCGGCATAGCCTGGATTCATAGTAATGAAAATAGCCATATCTGCCCTGACTTTTACTTGTTTGTTGAGCAGCTCACATGTGATTGTAGGAGAACCTGAAAGAAAAGTGGTAAAGCTGAAATTACAAATTCAATGCTTCACATAATAGTAGTAGGCTGGTCAGCATCTCAATCCTGTTTCATCATTCCTTTAGATCACGTCTGAACTATTCCACAATTCTCCTGCTCATCTTGCAATTACAACTTAATTGAGAAAATGTCAAGAGATGGACAAAAGCAGAGGCTTAAATTACTTCAGATTTAAATGGTTATAGAATAAGGGAATATTCCACTGAAACGAGTAATAATTATATTAAAACTGTACATTTGTTAAATGGACGAGGAGAGTAGTAATCCAATTCATAATTTATATTTCTGATCTTTAAGAAACTAGTTTGGAATATTTTTGTATTGAGGGTGTAAAAATTGTATTTAAGGTAAATTCAGGTTATAAATGTTATTTAATAGTTTAAAAATTCATCTCTAGGCATGGCAGAATGATAACTAGGGGAGCAACTAAACAGACCAATGTGGCAGCTTTCAAAAGATTTGTGCAGGCTTCAATTCCAATATTAAAATCGTTTCAGAAGGATCCATAACATTACATAAAAAATTTAAGTTACTTCCACCCGATTGACTCGGCCACATCCATCGGATAGATGGTAGCTGCATGCTAAAAACCTTCTATATGGTGAACTGGCTTTAAGGGCACAGCCTCTTGGGCATCAATCTCTCTCTCTACAAGGGCTTTTGCAAGCACAATATGAAGGACATTGTCCCTGTTGACACTGTCAGTCACCGATGGCTGGTGACCTCTGGAGCTGTTTGGGAGGGCACTGGAAGAGGCTGGCACAAACCAAAAGCTCAGCTGGCCGATAAAAGAGGTCAATGAATTGTGCACCTTCTTAGCCCAATTTCTTCCTTGCAGCAAATGCTGCAGAGACTGCTATGCCAGAGTGGGCCTCAAGCCACGACAGGCAATGGCGAATCACCATGTAACAAATCTCACAAGGTGACTGCCACCAGTTCCCATGTACATAATATGCACAAGCTACTAGATTATCTTTTATTGGGTAGAAAATAGCCTGTTACAAAATTGTTACCCCTCTACTCAACCAAGCATCCCCACTAACTTAAATTGGTGTTCCTCCCCCAAAGTCCACAAATGTGACATCCCCAACCTTATCCAATCGCCTGTCCAAAACGCTATTATCTAGCTTTAAGTTATCTCAAAGTCTTGGATTAAAAAGGTACTAACTCTGGCTGCAACGTATTACATTTTTCCTTTACTTCTGTAGAACTGTAAACATCAATCATGCCTTCCCACTTCACCGTTCAGGGGCAGATCTACAGCAACAGTTACACCTCCTGACCTGTATTCACTTTTAAATCCTGAAAAGTCCTATTTCCTTACTCAACCAAGGGTGGTCTTAATTTATGGAGACACATGACCAGCTTCCATGTGGAAACAAAAAGACCCTGGTCTAACCTTGCAACACAGCCTACAATCTTATGACCACTGATTGACTGCTGATCCAAAATCAAGCAGTGGGTGTGTCAAGTTGCCTTCAAACAGTGGGATGGTTGTGGGCGAATTGTTTTCAGTCCTTGACCTAACATCATTTCCTTCCTGGCCTTTGATTGTGCAAAATATTGGTGACCTGTTGAATCAACAACTGAGCTTCAAATTCCATATTCTCATTTGATTTCCACCTCCACCTTTATTTTCAGCCCCCAGCTGCTAAGGCCCATACCTATACTTTTGGCATATTTAGACTCAATTTTACAGAGGTCCTCTCATTGTCCTTCTACTTAAGCAGGTCATAATTTAAGCTTGTCAAATATATTCTGTCCTGCATCAAAATTTAACTTATTCACTATACTCACTGAAGTATACTAGTTCCCTGTCTCAAAATGTAAAATGATCTTCCAACCAACCACTCCAGTGCCTTGCCCCATCTCAACAAGCTCCCACCAGTTTAGATTTTGTCCTTCATCTACAATCCTCTAACAACGGATTTTGTTTTTTCCCCTTTTTTGTAAATCTTAGAATTTTAAAACATATAAATACAAGTGGTCGCTGTTGGTCTGCACCATTCTCAGTTTTGCTGCACATTTTTTTAAAAAAAGTCCAGAGATACAGAATCAATTGAAGATCATGTACGTCAATGCAGAATACTTAGGCTAATAGCAAACATGCCAGCTGAAAAATGCAAAAGTAGCTAGATTGCTGCACTGTAGAAAAGCTGTAAACTTCCAGTATCTAGAAAGATCAGAACAGCACAAATCAAATACTGAACAATGTTACCTACTTCGATCACGGCTGGGATTAGAGTGCTCACGGAGTGCTTCCTGGATGCACTGTATTTGCTGGGATACAGCCGACAGCATACGCTCTTCAAGACGATTGAATTCATCAAAACAACCCCAGGCTCCCACCTGACAGAGACCCACAAATATACGACCCATGGCCTAATTTAAGGGAAAAAAATCAATGAGGTGAGGAAAACCTCTTAAAAAAAGTACTGAAAGCATTGTAGAAATTTTATGTAAAGCATCCAAAAATTGAGGCAATTGAGATCAGTAATAAGGAACAAATTAAATTACTTTATCATTTTGCTCAGTAATATAAAGTAAGTAATTGGAGGGGTTACATTAGTTTAAAAACTTTCCCACATCAGATCCTCCTTTCATAGTTAATACTAAATACCATTACAACTAGCCTATACAAGATACAATTCACGTCACTACTGCTCAATAGAGTCAGAGTTGCACACTGCAGAAGAGGCGCTTCAGCCCACTGAGTCTGCAACACCAATAACTAATCATTAAAGTTGGGCTAATCCCATTTTCCAGCACTTGTCCCACTGTCATTTATACACAGGCAAAATTCTATTATACTGGAAAAGTATTTCTGTTTTGCACAAGTTTAATAAAACACATTTGATAGATTGGCACCACAGTACTAAAATCAGCACCTGAAAATCAAAGGTCTCATCACAGTTAAAGACCAGAACAAAACGCCCAAGCTGGTGTCCAAGTGCCTTGACAGATTCTGTTTTTCCAGTGCCAGCGGGACCTAATATGGAACAAAAGAATTAAACACGAAACACACAAACCACTGCGGTAAGCACAGTGCTAGAAAATTAAATGTCACTTCACTAACAGATGCTGCTTTTAAAAAAACTAGCTAACAAACTAAATGCTTTGAAGTGTGCTTTTACTTTTGATCCATTTGAAATATCTGAACAAGAAGAACTCAGTTGGAAAAGACAAAAATTTTAACGTGGTCCACGTTAAGGTGTTTTTATTGGCCAATTTTAATTCCTTCCTTCTGTCCTGATATTGACCCTGGCTGAGAAATTGTGCTATGGAAAAACAGTGGGGGCGAGCAGGGGTGGCATTTCTCATGTCAGCCTATTTAAATGTGGAGAGCAATACAATTAAGCTTGACTGTCTACATTAGACATTCATTGATGCAAACTACCAATCTGTTTTGTGATAGGAACATAAAATTCCTAGTGCAGAAGGCAACCATCAAGCCTGCACTAACAACAATCCCACTCAGACCCTATCCCTGTAACCTCATGTATTTACCATTTTAATCCCCATCATACTAAGGGGCAATTTAGTGTGGCCAACCTAACCCACACATCTTTGTGGGAGGAAACTGGTGCACCCTGGAGGCAACCCACACAGACATGGGGAGAATGTGCAAACACCACAGTGATCTAAGCTGGGAATCGAACCCAGGGCCCTGGCACTGAGGCAGCAGCACTAACCATTGTGCCACCCCATCAGACTTATGTGTAGGTCATTTGCCTCATCAAGCCTGCTCTACCATTCAATAAAATCATGGCTGTGGTCTCAACTCCACTTTTCTATCTGTTCCCCAAAACCTTTGACTCCATTGTCTACAAAAAATTTGTCCAACTCTACCCTGAATAAACTCAATGACCCAGCCTCCACTGCTCAAACAGAATTCCACAGAAAATATTTTCCTACTTTCTTTTCAAGGCTGATTCTTAAATCCTGTTCCCCAATCCTAGCCTCCGCCAATGAGTGGAAACATCTGCCTGGTACCTACCGTCAGGTCCCCTCAGAAAGTTAGTGGGCAGCATGGTGCCTCATAGCACCAGGGATTCAGGTTCGATTCCCAGCTTGAGTCACTGTGTGGGGAATTTGCATGTTCTCCACATGTCTGCATGGGTTTCCTCCAGGTACTCCAGTTTCCTCCCACAGTCTGAAAGATGTGCTAGTTAGATGCACTGACCCAAACAGGTTTCACACTGTGACGACTAGGGGAATTTCACAGTAACTTCACTGCTGTATTAATAAACTTGTGACAAACTTTTTAAAAAATTCATGTTTCAAGATATGTTTATGATACCTTATCTACTGATGCCTAGAGGTCAACAGGAAAGGTCTTTAATTTTCTTTAGTGTATAATATTTAAGTTGTTGACCATCACCTACCAAATGGAGATCCTCCAAGACGAGCTTCCAAAGCCTGCGTCATAGTCAAGTAACAACGGTCTGTGAGAGGTGTCTGTACAAGTTTATCTTGGACACCAAGATACTCAAAACCATAATTAAATTTGGCATTAGCCATCTGTATGGATAGCTGCTGTAACACATCAGTTTGCTTGGGATCAAAGTAGAATCGCATTTGACTGAGCCAGTCAAAAGATTTAGGCTGATCTACTTTATTCTTGATCAGCGTCCTGGTTACATCTCTCTGATGTACTAATTCAGTGATCTGTAACAGAAAATAATGAATTATTAGAAGTGCTAGAAAGTTAAAATTCTATTTAGTACATTTTTGAGCAATGTGGCCAAGTAACTCTGGTGAGTCCTCCACTAATCTCTTGACATAGCAAAACTAAAAGTCTTAGAAAATCCATTCAGTATATGCCATCTTCTGGAAGATACTGGAGTCAACTATTATGTATTTGCAAGTTAAACATTAAATACCCAAAATAAATGTTAATCAGATTTTGAAAAACTACATCAAATGGCGAAAAGTATTAAAGACACATTAAGAATGTGTGTGTCAAGTAGATTGCTATTTAATAGAACTGTTCACAGCACTACTAATTTTTCCTGCAGGGATACAGGACATTCACTCACCAGATGCTCAAGTTTTCTCCTGCGAAGTGCTGGTTGCTCCATCAATACAGAATCTGCTAATACAGTCAACGTAGCTTCTACATTGACCAGGACTGGGGCAAGTGGGGACTGACCACTGCTGGAACCATTATTCAGGGCATTTTCCACATTTTCAGACCATGAGATCTGAGCTGAAAGGACAACAAGCTGGGCCTACATTTAGAGATAAATTAAGAAAATCTAGTTAGCCATTAGTGTTGTCTCTCGTGGTGTATTACAGCCTGGACAAAGCAAAGTCTGCAGTGTTCCAGTTTTAGAAGCAGTTGCCAAGATTTAAGTGCATCATAAGGAAAATAAACAAACATGCTGAAAAGGTTTTTAGAAATGGCATATTGCCACTTTACTGTATATTAACTATTCTTCACTTCTACATACATACTTGGTATTTATCAATCCAGGAAATGTAGTCTGCAGAGTCAATTGAAGTGCCTTGGCCAAAGATTCCAACTTCAGTGACTGACTCAGCCAACAATTTAGCCAGGGTAACCCTCATTTCCTTCTCCACCAAGGTTAACCACTCATTAATTTTAGGATGCTCAGTGATTGAAACAGGAGTCTTGAAAAGCACCTGTCAGAAAAATTATTCATCTCAACGTTACTTTGAAAGATAATTAAATGCATTTAAAACTTTCTCCCATATTTAAATCAATACACTTGTGAACTTCAGTAAAGCAAAATACATTTTAAGTAAACACTCAAAAATACCTCTTCTCCCTCACGCGATGCAATTCCCAAGACAACTGTAGCATCTTCATTAAGAATGATGCTAGAAACACCTGCAAACATCTTCTTAAAGTGTTTCTGCAGCTTAGCCACATTCTTACTGTTGCCAATAATTTCCAGCAAGTCCTCATCACCAACAAAATAGAACCTGAAAATCGGTACAAATATACACCATATTCACTGGTAAAGAACATAAGGCCATAAGGAACAAAAATACATCATTCAGCTTGAGTCTGTTCTGCCATTCTGTAAGACCATGGTTGAATTGCTACATTAACTCCACTTTCCTGCCCTGTCTCTATCCGTTTGTGGACAGCACAATGGTTAGCACTGCTGCCTCAGTGCCAGGGACCTGGGTTTGCTCCCCAAATTGTGCAAGCTCCACACAGACAGTGACCCATTCTCCCCTTGTCTGCGTGGGTTTCCTCTGGGCGCTCCGGTTTTCTCCCACAGTCCAAAGACATGCAGGTTAGGTGGATTGGCCATGCTAAATTCTCCCTGTGTACCTGAACAGACACTGGAATATGGCAACTAGAGAACTTTCTTCATTGCAGGTAAGCCTACTTGTGACTAATAAACAAACAACTTATTCCTTTACTATCCAATTATCAATTGAACTTGGTTTCAAATATACTCCCATCCAATTTCCTTTTAATTCTCTTCCTTGTTGAGCAGCAATACAAATGCTGCCTTGTACCTCTAAGCATATTTCATCCTCCTTGGCCCCAATAGGGACCAGCCAACTACTTATTTACCTGTGGATAAATGATTTCTGGGTTTCCTTTCATATTAACAACATTCTATTCTTGTCAGGTGTATTTTCTTCTTCACATTTCCTTCCAACTTATTGTATTTGGCCTGTTTTTCACATAATTCATTCTGTATGCCTCTCTTTTTTTTGTTTCAACATATTCTCTATCTTGTCATCCAAGGAGCCCTGATTTTGGTTCCCTTAGCTTTAATCCTAGTTGAAATTGTATTCGAAACAGCTCTTTAAAGATCACCCACGACTCTGTTGATCTACGGCTCCATTTTACTCAGGCTAGTTCCTTTCTCATTCCACTGAATTTTTTTTAGGTTGTTCCTTGCTGTTCTCCATTACTAAGCTAAACCTTTCATAGGATCACTCTTTGCCAAGTGTTCCCCCAGACATTTAGTCCACCTAGTCCAATTAGGAAAGAGGCATTATTGAATCTGAGAAATAATGTGGGATAAGAAAATGTTGGTCAAGGAAGTGCTCCTGGACACTTCTTAAATATCTCCTGCTCAGCCTTTCGATTAGGGTCATTAAAGTTCATCAATACTTTATAATTTTTGCACATCTGATTTCACTGTAGATTTACTTTTTCTTTTATACCTCTATGTGGAGGCCTACTGAATATTCCCAGGCGTGTGATCACCTCTCTCCCTTCGTGCCTCAACTTCAACGAAACGAATTCTGTATTTCTCCATCAAGAGTTATCCTCTTTCCAACATTACACAATTCTCCCTTCAGGAGCATTGCTAATCCACCAACCTTCTAAGCATATTACATCCTTCAACATTAAGTGCTCAGTTCTTACTGTTAAGTCAAACTATTTCCATTACTGCCCTACATCACATTCCCAAACAGCTACTTTTGCTTGTTGCTCACCAACCTCATTCACCATACTTTAATTTACATACATTCATTGCAAACCTGTCTTTGTAGTTAACATGGTGGTTCTTTGTCTGCTCAATTCTATTCAAGTACTGCTTCCTTCTCCAGGATGCTAGCTTTTTCCCTGTGCAATTTCTTTTTCCAGCACCCAATGCAATGCACTTTTTCAAAAAAAAATTCAATTCTCTACCGAGGGAAGGATGATCGCTCTCTCTCCAGATATTCTCCCAAAGCCTTCTGTATCTTGCCCAACAGATCTGCCAACCGTTCCAATGATCGCTGCACTCCTGGGATGTTCAAAACATCCATGACGAGGGGAGACTTGGTCACTTTCTTCATTAGTGCTAGGAACTCTGTGCTGATGCTGTTTAATAACAATAAAAATCAGAACATGCACTTCAATTTAAGAATTTTGAAATAACTGTTTAGCTTTAAATGTTAATATATTCAGGTACCTCTGGAATCTCTGAGTTTCCACAGGTAGCAAATGCTTAATGTCAGCGCTTCCTGTAAAGATGCCTTCAAGATAGACCCAGCGACGCTGGACATCAATCCATACATCAAAGAGTGCCATTATACGATTTAACTTATCTTCCCAGCTCAAGGCATCCTCTTCAAAGACCTACAGAAATGTTACAATTAGCACAGAAAGTTATATTGATTAGGCTTTTAATAAAATCTATAATCTGTTTACTACACAAGCTGCTTGGGAAAACCATCACTGCTGAACTCTACAAATATTTTGAACGGAGCAGAAATTCTTAGATGGCTTAAAACAAAAAGTAACTAAAATCTCACTGCATCAAAAATGACTAAAGACACACAGCAGATACCTTGTAATTTGGTAATGCCTAATGCAAGGTGAGCGAAAGCATGAAGGAATAGAAATTAAAATGCAAAATTATAAAAACATGAACACAAAAGCTGGAAATGTAACAATTGTAAAACATATGGTGGAAGGATGATTAAGTACAATTCAGAAAGGATTTCATCTCATAGCAAAAAAGGGCAAAGCATAAAGCAACATAATGGTATAAAAACTCTCGTAAGTACTTACTTTGTAGTAGGGGGACAGCTTCATGGCAGACACACTGTTGATGTGCTCTTTCACCTTGTTGAACAGATCGTCCCAGCCACGAATCAACCTACACTTATTCTGATAATTCACCAAGTCCAACTCATAGGAGTTCCACATTTCTCTAATCTGTAACAAGTTTTAGAATAAGATCAATTGCACAGAATTAAGCTCAGTGATCAGTATTTCAGACAGCAGAAAAGAATACCACTGGAATTTATCCTTGATGGTTACCTGGACAATAGTTGAACTAAATACATTGAATTACAAACAGGCTACTGGAAATTTGCTTTGTTTAGCACATCATCCATGGACAAGTGTATAATATTTAAATCTGTATTTGAACATGGGTCAAAATTTGCTAGGACAGCTAGAAGAATAAGACACTTGAAGCTGCACTTGAAGACTTAAGTGATAATGGAATTGGAGGCACTAACACATCAGCACTAGTCCTAAGAAAATGGGAGGCCACCGATTTACTCAACCTCAAAGAAAAGGCAAATCAAATTTGAAAATTACCTTTCATGCCTAGTGAAAGCTTTTTTTCCCTTTATTCTTTGATAGGATCGCTAACATTTGTTGTTCACTCCTAATTGCCTCCAATAGAGTGGCATGAATGTGCACTGCAGAATCAACCGCAGTGCTGTATTGAGTCACATGTCAGCCAGATCAGGTACGTTTGGCAGGTTTCCTTTCTTGGAGGCTGTAAAATCTAGAAGGCTCCCCCCACCCTGATTCTTAAATCCAAGTCCACCCAAAAAAAATGGACTGCCTGGTACTAAAACCACAAGTGCCTAAGTTTGCAGCCTGAACATTTGTCTGAAGGAACCCTGTAATCATCCAGATGTCAGTGTTAACTGTTTGAACTCAACTAAGCTACAGTTCGAGGATGGAAAGGATTCCTTTCTTTACAGGGCCTTTAATGGCTGCTCTCCTATAATGAGCCAGACGTATGAACTACAATTATTTTGTTTTACAAAGTAAATACTTTCTTTAACTGCATCTTTATATTTGGAGGCATTAGTGACATAGCTGGGTGAGTTCCTGAATAAGTAATCCTATTTTCCAGTACAAATCATACTGATTATGGGAAGTAATGGTGCAAGGATTTCAGTTCTCTCTCAATCCTGCCTGTAACAAACCTGTTTCAAGAATTCTTCCAAAGCCATTTCACCCTGGGCCACAAGTAGCACATCTTTAACAATAGCTTCATTTTTTTGCAAGTCAACATCCCATATCTGACCCAGGGTTAATTCAGACACCACCCAGTTAACATGGAGTCGTTTCATCAGCTGCTTCCAGTGGCGGTCTTTCAGGGCCTCAGACTTTAGCTCAATCACCAACATGTTAATCTATGGGGAAAAAAGGTGTAAAATTAGCATTTTATCATTTGGTCATACAAATGAACAAAATGCTTTCCTATTTTCTATACTAAACCCAAATTAAAGGACATACCTTCATGTAGCCCTTCAGAAGCCTCTGGACAAACTCGTATGAAGCATACTGGCGTAAACGAGCTGGGAAATTTTTTAGTTGGTTAAGCAATCCATCCAAATTCTGACGGAGCTGTTTTAATGTTAAGCAGAAATAAGTCAATGCAAGGTATCAATTGCCTATAAAACACATTAGCACTGTATCAAATGTTCTGTAGGGATTTCAACCAAATTTCACAGCAACAGAAGGCAACATTCAGAGCTCTGTATTTGAACATCATGTTTGCGAAGAGAAATAGTCTGGGAGAATACACGGACACTTGGTGGCAAGTCTGGGTGAAAGAGGAACAATTTTCAAATCAGCACCTGAAAACAACAAGGATGTTGGATTCCCAATGCTACTGAAAAATCACTTTCCAGTAATTACATATTTTGTGATAATCATTTCCTTTTTATATAAAAAGGACATTGATCAGACTACAGGATACTAGGATTATTTATTTCAAGCGTCTGATCGATCCATGCACGATTAAATGCCATTTTGAGATTTTCACTAGTTTGCAGGGAGAGTTCTGCAGCTACACATTATTCTGTGGAAACCAGTGGCTTATTTTTTAAAACGTGCGTCTGGCTTTCATCTATTTTTAAAGTCAAGGTTACATCAACATACCTGTTGCTGGAGGCTTAACTGTTAAGTACCTATGGAGTGTGCTAAGTATCTGTACTGAGGACCAATCTGGGCTCTGGGGTGGACTTAAGGCCTGACATGACTGAACTATGGCTCACTAGTAGGTTTCTGTGGTCAGCCAGTGAACCAAGATAGAGAGCATTAGCCAACCAACAATTAGGGTATAAGGATGGGTTTCCACCTGCAGTTTAGAAAATCTCCACAGAACATTTAGTTCAGCTTATGGACATCTTACTCTCTTGCCCTTTTGTCGCTCACCCTCAATCTCTGTCTCTTACTGAATGCCAAGCAGAATATTTATGTTTTCCAGTCAATCACCATAAGACAGATGAAGAAAACAAAGCTGTCTGCACAAATTTAAGCATTTTAATTTTAGAGAACTTCAAACATTTGAAAATATATTTTCATACTTTGCGTGGCTGAACTGAAACCCATGGTTGTTCTTTCAACTGGTCAATTTGTTCCCAGACTTTGGATAGCTCAGACCAAACTCCTTTGAGATCCTGCAGTTCTTCCAATGCAATCTGGTAAAAAGGGAGACAAATGATAAGTTTGAGAACTGTAGTTGAGACATCATTTGCTGAGAATGATATTCAAGTTGGTGTATGTAACAGGGCAATAATATTTTCCATTCACAGGCTAGCTCATTTTTTGCCTTTTGGAAAGGACATGTACCTTCAATTGATTTTGTACAAAATAGAGCAGATATTCTGGTAAGATAACAGCTTGTCTAAATAGTCCCTGGCAGATTCCTGAGACTAAAACAGGAGGATACTGCTTAGCCAAGCATTCAAGGTTATACCTTTAAATTAGTCATGTTGACACGGGTAATTGCCTGCCCATTTTATTTTAGATACATTTGAGACATCCAATACATGCAAACCTAGGAAATTGAAGCACCTGTCAGAACCAAGCTCTTCCTATATCATTGGTTCCCTTCTCTCCACCCCACCCAGAATTTAGACAACACTGAGTTTTTACAAAAGGACAGAATCTATCATTTTCATTACTTGCTGCTAGAAATAATTGCATAGCAGCATAAAACCTCATCTTCAAAGTTCTTAGAATACATACCTGTACTCGTTCTTCACTCCCACTGAGCAATCCAGTATCTGTAAGCTCCAAAGCCTCTTTGGCTTTGGCACATTTTTCACGATCATCTTTTAGACGACCAAATTTTCCTTCGTAGATAGTGAGTGCTTGCAGTGCATCCTCTGGTCGAAGGTTCCCCTAATATCCAATTTAATTTTTATAATTAATATACAAAATTAAAAGGTGCTTTGAATATGTAACTGCAAAAACAGATGCCTTAGATGGAAAAATTTTTAAAACATACTTGTAAGCAATATTAAATTTTGTTCTCTAGCTCCAAACATTTTAGATGCAAAAGAAATTGTTTACTGGCTAAATGAACTTGCATTTCACAGTTTTAATTATAATAGGCACAATCTTGACTCAAGTTAAAGTCAATGGGCATCATGTATCCAAAAGAACATTTCTACAAATAAACCACAACTGACATTCGATGCAAACATTAAACATGCAGCATTTAGTAGAAAGCATGAAAGTTTCTAAAAGATTTGAAATATGAACAATTACTTACAGCTACTGGCTTTGTTTTTTCCCATTCACCCAAGAGATCAGTAGTGCGGCTTTCCACAGCACGATCCTCCTGAACAATCTTCATTTGTAGGTTAGCCACCTGTTGCTGGATAGCACTGTCTTTCCTACGCATGATGTCATTGAAAGCACCCCATTCTCCCTCAATGTTATCAATGTAAAGCCAAGATGGAGGAAATTGGAATCGCTGTTTTTCCAACAAACGTTGGCCATTGCGATAAAGCTACAAGTGGAAAAATGGTCAATTAACTTTCTACAAAAACTTATCTAAATTGCATTGAATCTGACACAAGAATAGTCACTTCGTGCTCCAACTGTCATCCATCAAAACTGAAAGCAGATTGAAAAATGTTAATACAACCAAAAGCATAAAGACTAAATATGTCCAAGGAAACAAAATCAAGCAAACCAAAAGGGAACAAAGATATAGCCAAAGAAGCCACATTTTAATTTGGACAATCATTTGCAATGATTAAAATCTAAAAGAATGCTAACTCAACACTTACATCTACTTGTTTCTCAAATTGTTTGATCTTTCGTTTCAATGACTGCACATATGTTATGAAGGTCACAGCATCTGAAGTACTCGCTGTATCCACTGAGTGTTGCTCCAGTTCTTGACGAGACTGGATTTAAAAATAAGTCATCATTTAGAGACAAGGGAGCAACACAGAATTCAATTATCCAACTGCTATGCACATTACCCTAATGACTTCATCGTACCTTGGAAATTTGGGAATGAAACTCCTGCATATTCTGACCAAGCATCTGTCCAAATTTGCTGAGAACCTCCTTATGCCAGGAATCATACTTCAGATTCACCTTCGATTGCACCTTGAAGAAAACAGCAAGTTTACAGTTCTAGATATACAGACAAGCCAAATGTCTCAAGTACTGACACAGCAGTTTCACTAAAATACTCCAAGTCTGATTATTTACACTCATGAAAAAAAAATCAGTCCAATAAACAAGCAAACTGAAGCTTTAAACTATAGAAGGGAAAATGTATAAACTACTCTCTACTCTTTTACCTTTCCATAATCAATGACAACAGGCCCAAATTCCTTTCTCGTTTCTGCATTGTCAAAAGTTCCTCTCGCCTTTCTGATTTGGACAAGTAGGGCTTGCCATTTGTTCAGATCATCTTCTAATCGGTTATAGATATTTTCAGGCTGCATATCCCACAAACACTGGTACTGAAGCCAAACCTATAAGAAAAAGTAGCACATATAAAAAGATTTGCTTAACAGAATAAGACCCGAGACTCAATACAATCTTAAAACATGTTTACCTTAACATATTTTTCAACTTCTCTGACAATTCCCATGACAGCTTCATGAGCTTCTTCCAAAGCAGTTGGCCCATCTGGCATTCTTGTTAGTGCATTACGGTAGAACTTCTCCTCTTCAGACAGTTCATACTGAAAACCAACCTAATCAGGAGCAAGGAAGGATGATCAAAACATCCTATAGAATTTAAAGTCATAGTTGTTAACAGCTACAATTTTCCAATAAGTAAAACTGCAGTCAAAGTTTAATCTTTCTTTTTTAAGCCCAGTAGTGAAAGAACAGGAAAACTTTATATTCACCATACCAGCTATAAGCTTCCAAATTACGCTAATTGAAATATAATCCTCAAACGTTTTTGCATCCTTTACAAGATGTTATTAACTAGTACTTTTCTAATTCTGTCTAAAGACAGTTGTATGGGAAACCACACCATTAAAAATAAATCATGTCCCTCATTTTGTAAAGTTGGGTAGTAAATTATGTCAAGCATGGTCTCATAATACCCAATTAATAGCGTTTGATCACTGCCTTATATAAACCACAAAATAGTAAGAAAACAATTGCCTTTGCTGTTTTTGCTTACCTGATATCGTTGACTCTGTATTCTAGGAAGAGTCAGGATTATCATCTTCCAGCTGAACAGCTCTTGGTATAACTTGTATCTGCAGTCTTCAATTGGCGGGTGCAAGTAAATGACCTGATTTGTGATGTGAAGCTCATGTACTATATTCTACAAGTGAGCAGAGAGAAGAGTTTTCAAATCGTCTCGGAGAACATTTATATTTTCATGCAGTCTATTTATTCCAATCCACAGGAACACGTTGGACAATATTCACGAAGTGGAGGAAATGTTAGAAAAGGATTTCACACAACTTCCTTATTTTTGTACTCTACATCTTTACTTTTGAAGATGAAGATCATATATGCCATTATAAACAGCCTTCTCAACTTCCCCTGCTGCTCTATATTCCAGAAACTCCTTTAAAACTATTTAATTTGTTACTTTCCTCGTCTTCCTATCAAAGTAAATCACTTCACATTTCTCTGCAATAAACTTCATCTTTTACCTGTCTGCCATTTCAGCAATCTACACTGCAGTCTGCCTCCCACCCATTGATACTGTCTACACTTCCTACTGCCTCGGTAAAGCAGCCAACATAATTAAGGACCCCATGCATCCCTGAGAGGGCATGGGATCCAAGGGCCTTTGGCCTTGTGGATCCAGAACTGGCTTGCCTGCAGAAGGCAGAGAGTGGTTGTGGATGGGTCTTTTTTGGCATGGAGGTCAGTCACCAGTGGAATGCCCCAGGGGTCTGTTCTAGGACCCTTGCTGTTTGTCATTTTCATAAATGACCTAGATGAGGAAGTGGAGGGATGGGTAAGTAAGTTCGCCGATGACACGAAGGTCGGTGGTGTTGTGGATGGTCTGGAAGGATGTCAAAAGTTGCAGCAG
The DNA here is from genome assembly GCF_965287045.1 of Carcharhinus amblyrhynchos. NCBI lineage: Eukaryota > Metazoa > Chordata > Chondrichthyes > Carcharhiniformes > Carcharhinidae > Carcharhinus > Carcharhinus amblyrhynchos. The sequence goes on from NC_137337.1 coordinate 28,467,687, forward strand.
GACATAAATAGGATGCAGGACTGGGCGGAGAAGTGGCAGATGGACTTCAACACAGATAAATGTGTAGTTGTCCATTCTGGCAGAACCAATGGGATGAACGAGTACACTATCAAGGACAGGAGTCTTAGTAGTGTTGAAGAGCAGAAGGATCTTGGGGTCCGGGTCCACAGGACTCTTAAATCGGCCTCGCAGGTGGAGGATGTGGTCAAGAAGGCGTATGGTGTACTGGCCTTCATTTAATCGAGGGATTGAGTTTAGGAATCGGGAGGTAATGCTGCAACTTTATAAGACCCTTGTCAGGCCTCATTTGGAGTACTGTGCGCGGTTCTGGTCGCCTCACTATAGGAAGGATGTAGAAGCTATTGAAAGGGTACAGAGGAGATTTACAAGGATGTTGCCTGGACCGGGAGGCATGCCTTATGAAGTTAGGTTGAGGGAGCTGGGACTCTTTTCCCTGGAGAGACGAAGGTTGAGAGGCGACCTGATAGAAGTTTATAAAATGTTGAGTGGAATAGATAGGGTGGATTCTCAGAGGCTATTTCCCCGGGTTGAAATGGTCGCTACGAGAGGACACAGATTGAAGGTGCAGGGAGGCAAGTACAGAAGTGATGTTAGGGGTAAGTTTTTCACTCAGAGGGTGGTGAGTGAATGGAATCGGCTGCCGTCAGTGGTGGTGGAGGCGAACTCGCTGGGGTCTTTTAAAAGACTTCTGGATGAGTATATGGAATTTAATGAGATTGGGGGTTATAGATAGGTCTATAGATTGGTAGGTATTGATGTGATCGGCGCAACTCGTGGGCCGAAGGGCCTGTTTGTGCTGTAGTGTTCTATGTTCTACTCTCTTCCACCTTGTTCCTTCGGGAAAAAGATAAACGTCTGAGGACTCATACCAGCTGACTCAAGAACAGCTTCTTCCTTGCTGCCATCAGAATTTTCTAATAGACCTACAGCACATTACATTAATCTTTCTCTACACCTGAACTAAATTCCATAATCTCTCCTTTCCCACGTACGGTATGCTTTGTACCACTGCGTCAGAAACAATACTTCTCACTGTATTCCAATACATTTTCCTCTGTGTGACAATAATAAATCAAATTGTTCTGAAGTCTGTTTATTACATTTCCAACTGTGTCATCTACAAATGTTGACATACCTGTGTACAAGTGATAACGATCCTAGCACCAACACCTGGGGAGACACCACTACATGATTTCCTCCAATCAGAAGTAACAGCTCACCATTACCCTTTGCTGTCCTGTTCCTTGGCCTATTTTGTATCCCCACTTTCCCATTAATCTCTTCAATTTTTGCTCACAATTCTACAAACACCTTTTCAAGCTCGAGTCAAACTGCACATCCCTCAACTATCGCCTCAATTGCTTCAAGGACTTAAGATAATTAAACATAAATGGCCTTTTAAAAAAAACTGGAGTGGCAATTTTTAAATAAAAAAAGCTTTAAAACTAGAATTGCTGGGAATTTAGCTCACAGCCAGTGATGTAACAGAAGTGACAGTATTTTCATTCTCATTTAAGATCAGCTCAAATCCATGCCTTGAATAAAAAAAAATAGAAAAGTCTTACTCTGATCTTTGGATCGCCCCCTGGTTTATGGCTGGTTTGTGGAGCATCTGTATCCATATCAACATCAGCTTTGTCATCTGCCTGTCCAAACAAAACCTGGGTCCACGCTTTCAGTCCGGCCTGTAAACGAACTCCCAAGATCCTTTCAATCTATAAGAACAGTTCAGTTAGTGACTTCTCAACCTAATCTTTTCTCCCTTTACAAAAGAAGTTCTATATACATCTTCCAACACCATTTACGATCATGGCAAATCTTACCTCAATATCCAGCTTATTGACCCAAATTGGCAAATTGGAATACGAATGGAGGTTCAAGTCATCAACTGCTTTCTGAACACGGTTCAGGATTTCAGAAAATACTTTCTGGTCATAGACACAGGTTTCCAACGAACGAACTTCAAGGTCTATTTTCTCTTCAATAATCAGCAGATCATCCACCTGAAAGGTGTATATAGATAGTCTATGTTACTCCATTCATGAAATGGAATTGCTTTTCTGCAGAAGATTTCTCACTTTTTAGATAATTTTATATATCTGTTGATTCTAAGTTTGAACAGACCTTGTCAAAATTCCACATAAATGTTTGCAGAAACAAACATTTAAAATCAGAAAGTATTGAAAAACTGATTAACTGTATTCATCAATACTTAGAACTATCCCTCTCTTCCTACCACATCATGCTCACAAACCAATTACAGTCATCTACAAAGAGCAAATAAAATTAGAATGGACAAACCTTTTCCTGGAAGCTGAAAACACTCTCTGCCAAACGCTGTACATAAGGATCCAATTTGTAGGATTCCCAGACCAGTGCAATTCCTTCAGCTATCAATCCCTGAACCTCTCTCTTCAGACCAGCGACCAACAAAGATATTGAAATTCGCTCCTCTACCTTTTCACATGTTCTTTCATAAGTGCGAACACTTTCAATCAGTGAGATAGCAAATGGATAGAGCTGGTTGGCTTGGTGAGCTTTATTGACAATTGCAAGTGGAACACGGAACCCAAGCCATTTAAGATTGCGAACTTCTTTGGAAAGTGTAATAATCTCAGGCAAAAAGTTCACTTTCAACTTCAGAACATTGCCACTGCGACCGCGAGCACGTGTGCTTTCTATAGTGAAGATGCGGCCAGACACTCCAAGGTTACGCTGTTGGACTTTTCTTGCCCAATCATCAAAAATCTCTTGTGTGTTTAGCTTCATACGAAAACTGTCACCATCTTGTTTGAGCTTCTGTCCTTCTACATGATTTTCCCAACCCTTACCAAGAACATCCTCTACACGTTTCATGTATGCTGTGAGTTGTCGATCAATCTGTTTTGCCCAAATGATAGACCCAGAAACAGGAGGCAAGTCACGGACATGGCTCATCTTACAAGCTTGGCTTTGTGGATACTGCACTTTGAACTTATCATGCAAGGCTTCAATATCATCCTTCACACGTTGGATTAGCTGTGTTTGATATTCACGAATAGCACCTCGAATGTGAGGACGAACAAAGAGAGCATTAAACCTGGAAAATATTCTGAACATTTCGTTGGCATTTTTTGCAGTGCCAAGCTGATCTCTAAGACGGGCTGTAATACGTGTTTCAACTCTGTCAATTCTCTCATCATAGCGCTTCAGTGCTGCTTCCCAAGCTTCAGTTCCTTCTTTGGAAACATCCAACCCATCAACTTCCTTGACGTTTTCATAAGCAAGATTCACTTCTTCAATGGCATTTGCATCAGCTGCATCGAAGAGAACTTCGGCTACTTTCATGTCCTGGGGTTCAGGACCTTCCCCCTGCGACTGCTGGGCAACTGCAGTCACCTATAAAATTTGAAAAACAAACATAAACAACTCCTAAAGTGAGGCAAAAATGTTAAAAGCAAATTACTTGATGTCTCAAATAGCAGGATGTTGAAGATCGACTTCACAAACGGGATAAACGTGGTTCAAAAGTTGGCTAAAACAAATAACTTCCTTTGGCGCTCTTCAATTATGCAAGGCCAGAACTGTCGTCACTGACTCCCAACACAGGCAAAAACCCTCAAGATAAGCTCTGACAGATTTGCATGTTAAACTGAAGTGCCGTTTGCTCTGGCATTGACCTCAATTATAAGTATTAAAATGTGAATGAAACTTTATGCTCAGTGAATTAAAGTTATTCACTGTTTCACACAATTGAGCTTCATCAGACTAGACCTCCTGTACATCAAAAATTACCTGGGGTCTAAGAACTCGGACAATAACAGCCCTCAGTTGTTCGTGCTGCCTCCTAAATTTCCTCATTTGGTCGAGACGAGCTTGAAGCCTGCGATGAGCAGGATTGATACGCCAAACCATCTTAAGATTTTCTTCCCGCTTTCGTTTAACTATATCTCTGAGCAAAACTTGAAGCTTCTCATACTCGTCATCCCATGTCTGGAATACTTCAAAGCACGCCACCATCACCTGAAAAACAGTTCCATACAAAGTTCAATACTAATACAGATTATATACACAAGTTTATAGAAACTGCCTTAAAAGCTGTTCAGTTTTGAAAAGAACTGAAAACTATATAAATTTCAACTTACCTTTTCAAATTCTTCATATGCAACATGCATCAATTTTCGTGTTCCCAAGACTTTAAGCAACTGGGAGCTCAGGTCTCTTGAAATTGCTTCCACCAGTCTCAATGCTCTCTGAATAGGATATTTTGTATTTCTGATTTTTCGCAAGTGAGTGAAGATTGCAACTAGTGCCTGCCTGATCTTATCCAATTCAGTTGCAGACAGTAAATCATTAAGCGGGAAATCCTTCATCAGGGGATTATAGTCATTTACTGTTTCCAATGCCTGTTTAAGTCCTATTATTTTAGGAAAAATATCTAAAGTCAAACATTATATTCATATGGAAACATGCTCCAAGATAAAGACTGACATTTAATAACTTGTGACTCAACCTTCTCAATAATTTGATATTGACCAGCTCACAGTACTCCAGATGTGGTCTAACCAAGCTTTGGCATAGCTGAGGCATGACTTCTATCCCACTGAACTCATTTCATCTAGCTTTAAAGACCAGCAGTCTATTAATCTTTGCGGTTATTTTCTGTGCCTGTTCAAGACATTTGAACAATGTACATGGAAAACCAAGTCTCTTTGGATCTCCACTGTTTCTAGCTCTTCAATTAGCAAATACACCATTCTATACCTTTTTAGGTTAAAGTGAAATCCACTTGTTAGTTTTCCCAATTTACTTAATCCAATTTTACTTAATCAATTTTACTCTTCCATAGCTTACAATGCCAAGAATTTTGCCATCAGCAAGTTTGGTGTGACTCTACCCAGTCCAGACAGTAGTCGAGGCCCTCACACCTTGTGGGACATTACTAGTCAAATTTAGACCCCTGCCCAATCTTTTCAAATTCAAGTTGGCTCTCTGAGCAACTGAAAATCCTCAATGTTCTATCATCTTATCCTTAACTACAAAACCAGCCATTTCCTGGCAACAGGTGTTTGGCTAATTAATCTACATGTGCAGTTTTCCAATCTAAAGGGATGGTTTCTGAATTGAAAGAACTTCAGAAGATTAGTTTGGGCGCTTGCAATGTCTTCACCTACTTTAAAACCTTTGATGGAAACCATTTAATCATGGGTATGCTGCTCTTTAATGCTATTAATTTCTCCAATTCAGTTATCCTGCTTACATTAACTTTGAGTCCCTATCCCTGCCTCAGTAGTGGTTTCCTTGGGATGTCTGGCACAATGACTGCTTCCTCAACTGTAAATGCTGAAATAAATTGAGTCTTTCCACATCACGTATTTGTGAAAAAGGGTTGATTTTGCTATCCCTTAAATTTCTTCTGGACTCCCGTTTGTAGCATTTTAGTGCTTTGGCACTATTTGCATTTTTTCATTTATCACAACCTGTAGATTTTTTTTTTGCAACTTTTAGTTTCTTTCTTTCGTGTTGTACTACACCTCATGTATCCATGGCTATCTTTTTTGGCAAGTAGAACCCTTGCCCATTTAGGGGCACAAAATGGTTTATAATTATTTTTTGAACATCCCCCACTGATCATCTATAGTTTTATCCATTAATGCATAGAAAATGTTATCCTTTCATGAATTTGCCCAGTTTATCACGGACAGTTTGTCTCACGTCAAAGTCAACTTTGCTTAAATTGAAAATCCTAGCTGTTTCACGTTTTCCCTTTTAAACATTAAAATCAGTATTATGAACATTATTTGATAAATGCTCACACCATTAGCGCATTATGTAGTTAAATGCATGCAAGTGTATACAAATACGTACCAGTATCTGTATCAAAGCTCACAGTGGCATGAAAACGTTTTCCATGTTTGAGAATTTCTAAAGTCAGGAGCACTTCTCCACTTTCACGCTTCTCTTGAATGCGATACAAGGCTCTCTCCAGATTCAACCAGAAACTGATTTCTTGCAGAGCAGTCCCTGAGGCAGGATCACGGTCAAGTTTAGTTACCTACATATAAAAACGTTGACAGAACAGAATATCATAATAGGTTAGCTTTTTCTTTAGATATTAAAGAAGTTCCTTTAATGCTGTGTGTGGAATTAAGCCATTAAAAAAAATCATGAAGGTTTGTGCGTTGAGTCACCAGGTTACTGAAATGCTGAAACTGATTTTAAAACCCGAGCGAAAATAAAAAAGATTGCCACTCCAGTCATTTATCTCACTCCTATGATTAGAAGGGGCCATTTTTTAGACGGGGTACGTTGTTGAGGGACTTTTAATTAAAAAAACACTTGCTCAGCAGACCTAAGATTGCTCTTGAAAAAAATCCACAAAGTAACTTGGGGGGGGGGGGGTGTTCCTTCTTGCAAAAATTAAAATTGATCAATTTTTCCTGTTTGATAAGTAGAACAGGAGAAAATAAAGTATACTAACTTTCTAAATCAATTGAGGTCAAAAACATGTTTGTAAAGATTCTTCGGTCATGGCATTTTTGGGTTTTGTTTCTTGAAAAACTAGGGGTATCCAAAAATCATGGGGTCAACATTTACAAGATTTTTACATACTTACCTTGTTGGGGAGCTGATGTCAGGAACTTCAACTCCCAATAGAGAGAGTTTTTGTGTATGCATAAATTGGGAACAGGCTGCCAATGTGCAGTTCCAAAATTTCTCCTTCTTCTGGGCCCCGCTTGCACGTGGAAGAGAAGAACAATAGCACAAAAACCCAGGTCATTTGAGTGGGAGTAGAGCACCATTGCTAATGTCTTAGCAAGGAGACAGATAGAGTTCCAAAAGGGAGAGGGGACACAAAGTGGTGCCCAAAAAAGAGCTGCAGATAGGGGTCAGGGACCAGAAAAAGGTCACAGCTCAGTTGAAAGAGAGACAAACAGGCTCCAAAGAGGAAGAGGGCTGCAGGGAGCAGACGTTAAGTGAAAAGGACTTGAGAAGCCCTGAAAGATCCAAGAAAACAGCCAAAGACTGGCAACTCCATGCTATGAGTAGGGTTCTACTTGGTGAGACTGAAGAATTGAAGAGTTGTGCTAGTGTGTTGATGCTCAGTTATACACTTGGGAGTCCAGTGAAATAAAATCGTGGGGGATGAGCCTTTGAGTTGGGCCATTGTTGATTTTGGCCAAACTGGAGCAACTTCAGAAGTGAAGACTGGAACCCCATGTGAGAGACAGTTTGAGAAATTGGTTGAGTCTGTGTTTATGGACGTCTGGGTTGGTTGCTGAGAAATCTGTGTACTGTGTCTTGATTGTAATTGCCATTTCATGTATTTAATCATAGCAGGTGGTCATTCGTCCCATCAAGTCTGCACCCATCACACTCCCACCCAGCCCCTATCCCCATAGCCCCACATATTTACCCTGCTAGTTCCCCTGACACTAAATTGCAATTTAGCATTGCCAAACTCATCTTTGGACTCAGGAAAGTAGAGCACCTGGAGAAAATCCACGCAGACAAGGGGAGAACATGCAAACTCCACACAAACAGTAACCTGAGCTAGGAATTAAACCCAGGTCCCTGGTGCTGTGAAGCAGCAGTACTAACCACTGTGGCACCATGCATGTATAATGATGTTTTCGATCACAGTTGGCCTACTAATTCACATGTATCCCATATTAACACCATGTCTGAGTGTAATACAGATATTGTAAATTGTTTTATCTTTCTGATCTTGTATAGCAAAATTCAATTTTTTGTTCAAAATCTGTGGAATTTTGTGGCTTTATTCCATTAACAGGAGTCTTAAATCCCAAATTTTGTTTACTTTAAAAACATTGGTCCCTAATTGCATCTTACTAAAAACGTGACAAGAATATACTGTACTTAAGCAAGGTGGCTGCTGATGGATGCTTATGCATACAATTTACTGTATATGCCAATTTTTTATATTTTCCAATTTTCACACCTGCAATATTGCTTGAAAGCTCTTCTTGGCTCAATCTAGTTGAAAACTCAAGACCAGAGGCAGCACGGTAGCAGTGATTAGCACTGCTGCTTCACAGCTCCAGGGACCTGGGTTTGATTCTTGGCTTGGGTCACTGTCTGTGTGAAGTTTGCACACTCTCCTCATATGTACATGGGTTTCCTCCAGGTGCTCTGGTTTCCTCCCACAGTCCAAAGATGTGCAGGTTAAGTTGACTGGCCATGCTTAAATTGCTCCTTAGTGTCATAAGATGTGTAGGTTTGAGGGATTAGTGGGTAATATGTGTGTGTGTGTGTGTGTGTGTGTGTGTGTGTGTGTGTGGGGGGGGGGGGGGGAGGAGGAGGATTGTGGTCGGTGCAGACTCGATGGGGCAAACGGCCTCTTTCTGTACTGTAGGGTTTCCATAACATTCTACAATAGCTAAAAACTGAAACGATGAATGTATCTGTTGCATTAGATGCTTGTAAACAGGAATGTAAATGAGTTTCAAAAGTAGAAAGGAAAAAAATGACCACATAATTGTCCAACTTTATTTCCAATTTTATTCTCCTCCAGGAGTGCACATCACCTTGTTATGATGCAATTCCAAAAGCATCAGGTTATCCAAGCGATTACATATTAGAATACACAATATGCAGTGCTTTTGCCAAGATGTGGTAAATTAGTGCTACTAATATGATTTCTTCAAATTTTGGCAGAGTTACTAGTGTGACCAGAATATTTCAGCTGCCTCCAACCCTTAACGTAACATAGAAGACAATGACTTACCTATTTTGGTTTCTTAGTCATTATTGAAAGCAAAGAGCTCAAGCATATACAAATGGAAAGGCCAGTCTTTTTTTTATGGTCTTAGGACTTTCAATCAGAAAAGCTGGAGGAAGGGGAGTTGCCCAGTAAATGTTTGGTAAGGTACACCATACAGTCTCAGCACTATCAGTACTCTTATGGGAGGTGACATAGCTCAGTGAAGACAGTGGAAGACGCCAAGGTGGGAACTCAGATTAGCAAAGCAAAAAGTAATTTGCATTTTACTTGCCTAGGCCACATAGCACACACAGAATACTTTTCACTGTCTACTAATACGTGATAATAAATCAAATCAAAAATGGTTCACTTACAGATGGAAGCATTGTGATCAATTGACTGCGTAATTAAGTATTACTGGAACATAGCAAATTATTTATTGCAGAAAAAAGACATCCATTTTATTTTGTCTGAAGTGGCAGAAACGACAGGTAAAAGAATGTGGATCGTGACAGAAAAAGACACAGCAGAGGTTGATGTTTCCTGAATCACCCCAAAAATAAAACACCGATCAGGTCTTTTTGGCTTGCAAGAGAATGCAAAGACAAAAATTGAGGGTTGGTGTGTTCAGGGCTTCAGTATTTCAGCCAACAAGATAATATTTGTATCTCGATGGTTTAGTGTGGAGATTAGAGAAATTGGCAGATAGCTAATAAAAAACTCAAGTACTAGATATAGCAGTACGTTCATGCACTGCCTTTTCCCTACTATGGCCTACAATCAAATCCCAACCTAAGGATGCCTAAATCAAAGTCTTCTCTGCTAACTAGAGGGATTTGATGCAAAATGAATTTGGGGAGTTAATTAATTTGATGATGGATATGGATCCACAGAACTGCCCATAAAACATGCAATCTTGCTTACAGATGGGGACGCAAACATACTGCTATTGGAAATAGGGGAGAAAAAGTACAACAGTCTAATAAGAGTGCCCTCTTAAAAAAGTACACAAAGCTTTGTTTTGCATCTAATTGCACTGTAGCACAATGTGAGAATAATCAAGGCTGACACTAAGTGGGGAAAATAAAGTGTTCCAACTCCCAGAGCATTAACAATTCTAAAGGGAACAAGTAATTTTTTTAAAAAATATATAAAAGAGACCAGGGAAGACCAGGGTGTTGATTTAATATTTTGAGATGGCATTTTCCATTGCAAGATTATTGCTAAATAAACTAAAATGTTCATTCCCTCAGCATTATAAATAACAAATTTAAATAAGATTGTTAATAGATTTCAAATACTTTTTAGTGAACATCGTCACTAGAGATTCCTTGCATTTGAGGATTACTCCCATTACCTCTCAAGCGGAAATGTGACAATAATATTGGAGTGCCTGGGGTTGAAATGAAACCCACGTTACTGAAGTTACCATGAAATCAACAGGCATAATCTTGTATTTTCCTGGTCTTTGGGCTCAAGAATAATACACAAGTTAGCAGCTAAGGAATCAGGCACATTGAAAGTATAAGTTGAACAATAGCAGGCAACTCAGTACAAAAAGATTTTATTTGATTATAGAATCAACAACTACACATCTGTTAGGTTCTTGGACCTGAACCCCAAAGTAAATTATGAAGCCAGACTAGACACCAACAATTTTTCTATCTTGGCATAACTGAATAGGATGCTCACTCCAGAAATAAGTCCTGAAATTATGGGTCATTTATAGTAAAACATAATAACACAGCCTAACTATTACCCACTGAACAATGAAAAAGGCTCATTGTTTCAGTTCCAAATAAACATCAGTTAACAATAAACATACTTGATATAACAAATGTAAATAGAGATACTGATTTTTTTTAGAGCAGACCTGTCTTCAAGTAATTTTCAGCTAGAACACAGAAGCCGTTTTCTCTGATACATACCTAGCTCCTCACATTAACCATATCAAATGACCCTAAACCTACCTTCCATCTCTTTAATCAAAACCCCATGGGACCATTTCTTCGTGTAAATGGAAGTCTATTAGCTAAGTAAAAACTACATTGCTAAAATGAGCAATGATCTTGCTTTCCTGGCATTTGAGTTGAATTCCTACCAGACATACTGACTGCATGTAGAATCTTTTTAAAAAATGGTCCACGTGTGTGTGTGTGTGTGTGTGTGTGTGTGTGTGTGTGTGTGTGTATGTATACACACACACACACACACACACACACACACACTCACACATCCTTAAATACAAATATAACAAGACAACAGTTTGCTGAATTAACACTAAATCTGGATCACCATCTGTTGGAACTAGGTGAGGTTCTGCATAAGCAACATAATCTATTAGCTAACACCAAAATGGTTGCAGTAAAGAGCTACTTCAGACTGCTGAAGGTTAATAAAGTCTGGAGAATTTAAATTTTACTTAGAATTCTTTCAACTTAAGAATTTAGCTTCCATATCCATCACTACCGTAAGCAAATATTGCCAAACATTCACACATTTAATGTAGAGTTTTTTAATGGTCTCATATTTATAAAGCATTGTACATAGTAAGTGTTAATTAACTCTTACCTTCTGGATTTCTCTAATCCAACGGTTTACACCAGACTGCAGTTGGTTGAGGAAGGTTGGATCCTCCACTTTATCACCAAAGTCAGTAACTTTGGGTTTCTCTCCACGTTCATAGCACTGTTTTGCTAAATTGGTTATGACTGGATGGATTGGGAGGCTAATCTCTGGAATCTCAATATTCTGCTGCAGATGCAGAAGCCCCATTTCTAGCTCTGCAATCTTCTTCTCAACAGAAGGTGCCATTTTATCACCATCCCTGCAAAAGCAGAGAAAATATTTGGTGGAAAAAATGAAGAAACAACTTCATGTAAGAATATATTATGCTTCTTTTGCAATCCAGTTACAATTAAACAGAGTATACTGATTTCCTGCTGAAGATGTTCCAAGGCAGCTTGGTATCAGGCTTTAATGAACACAAATTGAACAGATATTGTCCAACTTGTATTATTTAAAAAGGCTGTATTAGTATACAATGATCAGCTGTATTGATTTAATTAAGTTGTGTCATAATTGCAGTTCTACATGCTCAGTTTACTGAGCAATAAAATAGCTTGCTGATTCATATTCGGCTTCATCAGACCAAGTATCTGGACTGAAGCTTTGTGCAACAGTCACCAAAAAGAATTAAGTTACACCCCAGGGTCTGATACAATATATATTAGATATACAGCACTGACAGTCAACCCTTACTAAAACCACATACACAGAAGCAAATAACACCACTAGTCTCAAGAATTCACCTATGGAACCCCAACCTTTGGAACCAATTGCAACCACCCTAAAATCTGCAACGGACTCAAACTTTCCATTGAGAGCAGTCCTGCAGATATTTCAGAATAGGGTGGTTGGCAAGATGACAGGACATAAGAGAATGCTGAATACTAGGCAGTAATCAGTTCCCAATTTGAAGTGGGCAGGGAGGTGATCTGGCAGTGAAAAAGAAGCAGGCTCCAACAGTTTAAAACTATGCTTCACATTTTGATTACTCTAGGTTAAGCAGGACATTGAGATGGTGTGCCAGTTCTACCAACATTTAATGACAGATTTTGATGCTCTTTATAGCCAACATGCAATAATTCACAAGCTGGAAGATTAGTTTGTGATTATACTGCAAATCAACTGCAGATTAAGTTAACATGTACCCGTGACATTCCAAAAGCTAGAAATAACATTTGCTAGACTTCTATATTTATACGCACAGTAATATAGTGCCAGATTTAAAAAAATACCTGTCTGCTTTGCCAGACTCTCTAATGTACGACTTGAAGAATGGAGCCACTGCATTGCTAATGATTGAATGCAATGTTTCGTATGGAGAATCTTCACTCAGTGTTATAACACGCAACTGAGATGAAATTGGCTTATCTGCATCAATAACTGGAGTACGCTTTATGAAGGCCAAACTAGAAACAAAATATTTTGAAACTGAAACATAAGTGACTGAGTTATGCACAAAAATACATATTTAAGCTCAAAGAAATACATACAAGATTTGTTTTCCGAAAAGCAGATTAATCCCTTGTAAAATTAGTATGCAGGAAGAATACAAACAATTTCATAATTAATTCTAACACTTAGCAGTATGTTTTAGATCAGGATGGCAAATATTGAATACACACAGATTAATGCATTATATGTTGTTCAAACGCAACCCCCCAAAATAAATTTGTACCAATGAATGCATAAATACTTGTTCAAATGAACAGATCCAAAACAGAACTGTAAATTTGGCCAAAAACTATTCTGCACATGTTCAATGCAAAACAGTACCTGTTAGACTTAAGTCCATAATGAATATCAGTGTTAATGTTGTAAGCAATGTGCTCTTTCTCCTCTTCCCCTTCATCTCCAACATCCTCTATTAAGGAAAAATTGTCAAAATAAATAACAATCGAATGGCATCTAAAGGGTAAACAATTGAGCAATTTGCTTAAAAACAATGTAATTGCTAAAACAATTCTATGATAGAATTGCAGTTATTTAATTGTTTCAGTTCTAATTTTCCAAATGCTTCAAAAACACATTTCATGCTGAGCTAAGTCACATCAATAACCAGCTAAAGATCTGTATGGGCAACACCCCAATGTCTGTCTCCAACTGAAAAGGAAACAAAAGAAAAGACAAAAACAAAATTCCAGAACATTTAAGGATTCTGAAGGATATTTTAACAAGAACCATCCATTTTTATATCTGAATGACATGAAGTTTGTTCAACATTAGGCTGACAGTGCTGTTTTGCAGACATCCAAAAACTGCAAAGAAATGGCTGAAAAACTAAAATCTACACTAACCCCTCAAGTTCATAGAATCAGAAAAACTACAGCACAAACAGGCTCTTTGGCCCACAAGTTGTGATCTTATCTCTACCTACTAGGCTTACCTATAACCTTCAATCCTATTAAATCCCATGTACTCATCCAGAAGTCTCTTAAAAGACCCTAACAAATTTGCCCCCACCACCAACAGCAGCCGATTCCACTCACCCAGCACCCTGAGTGAAAAACTTACCCCTGACATCTCCTCTATCTCTACTCCCCAGCACCTTAAACCTGTGTCCTCTTGTGGCAGCCATTTTAGTCCTGGGGAAAAGTCAGAGTCCACCCTATCAATACCTCTCATCTTATACACCTCCATCAGGTCCCCTCATCCTTCGTCTCAAAAGATCACGCTCTCTCAATCTATCCTCATAAGACATGCCACCCAATCCGGGTAACATCCTTGTTAATCTCCTCTGCACCCTTTCCATGACTTCCACATCCTTCCTGTAATGAGGCAACCAGAACTGAGCACAGTATTCCAAGTGGGGTCTGACCAAGGTCTTATACAGCTGCAGCATTATCCCCCAACTCCTAATCTCAATTCCACGATTGAAGACGACTTACTATGCAAGTCTAAATCTAATATATTTAGATGAAAAGACATTCCATGAAATCAAAGTTTTACTGCTCGTCTATGACTGGACCTTCATATATTGGCATTGCTCTGCATCACTAACCAGCTGTCCAGTCAACCGAACTAAAAACTGACCCTGCTACACTGCAATGCGGATGAATCCTGACCCAAATATTGCAAGTAACGGCACTGAACACTTGAGTATTTAATACATGAATCCTTTATAATTAAACGATTTAAACCTGATGCACCCCATGATATATTTACACAAAATAAATAATCCAAATCAACAGTTCCTTCTGAACTATGCTAATGCGCTAACATGGCATGCAACACTACCCTATGCAAACAATTTACCATTTCTACCAAATGCACTGTGCCAACTTCACATCTACCTTTCACTTCAGTTTTCCTCCAAAGTGTTCTTGTTCTGATATTTTAATGTGAACGTAGACAATTATTCCCTGAACAAGCCTGGTCACAACTTCCTGCTTTCCAAGTCAAAAACGCCCACTAATGTAAAATTGACATCAATACAACTGTTAGAAATATTTAAAATGGTGCCACAGTTATAGTCATGTGTTGATCCAGTTCATGAGTCATGGTGTTAAAACAAATATCCATCCATATATTCACTGAGTTCTGATGTAATGGCGTTCATGAAGCAAATCACAACGTTCCTCTTCCTAAACCACAGCTGTGTCCACAACGACAAACAATATCTTAACAGCACGAATTATTACAGTTGAACAGAAATTCAACCCAATGTCCTTAACGTAATTTAATATGGGGAGGCGGAGCGGATCATGTATTGTTCAAATTAAAAACGCTGTCCAGTGGTTCCAGAATTTTTATTGTTTTAAATTCCAGATGCCCAGCATCCGCAGTGTTTTGCGTATGTTGCTGTAGGAATGAGACATACGCCCCAGGGGAAATTGCTACAGCTGTGCTGGGGAGCTGTCACAAGGATCAGGCCGCTACATCGACACACCTTTCTCTGCGGCAGACTTTGTCCCCGAGCCTACACTCTTGTTTTAGGTTCTCCCGATCAGTTTCCACCGGCCTCCACCTCCCCCCCCCCCCACACACACACACACACACAGCCCATTTTCCCCTTCCTGAAGGGTGGGAGGAACTGTTTTTCCCCTTCAGCCGCCGCCTGGGTGTGGCCACCTTTCAGGAGATAACAGAGAGAAAGGGGAAAAAAAGGATGGGGCGGCTCCGCTAACCTTTCAGGGTGGTCCGCTCGACCAGCACCGTGTGCATCTGAGGGTCGGAGAGGAATTTTTTCATCTGCTCCAGCGCGCTCTTCTCCTCGAAGGCCGTCTCCAGGGCGGCCGGCGCCTCGCCGCCATCTTCCAGCAGCAGCGGCACCAGCTTGCGGATGTGCTTCTGCAGAAGCGACACGTCGGCCACATTCTGCACGGTCACCTCCAGGCCGGTGGTGCCGTCTTCACCGCCGCCGCCTCCACCACCTCCTCCTCCTCCTTCGGACATGGTGAGCGCCTCTCAACGCTCGACACCCCCAACCTAGCGGCGCACACTGACTAACTGAGAACTGCGCCGCAAAGCCAACTGAACCTGGCCGCGTCACGTGGGACTGCAGGGGATGAGATCATGCGGGACGCGCAGTGCCCACTGGGAGTTGTAGTCCACCTCTCGCCTACAGCAACGTCCGGAGGCCGTGGAGTGAACTACACTTTCCAGAGTGCACCGCGCCATCCGCAATATATCACCCAGCTGCTCAGTCTTATTGTTCTTCTCCCCCACCCATTTCAGACGTTCATTACAAATTAAATACTGAATAGAACATTTTTTGCGATATTGCAGCCATTGCGATCTCCCCTAGCCTTATGCATCAGTATCAATCGAGAGAAAACTCTTTCACCTCTAAGATGAAATTTGATTTGATTAGTTATTGTCACATGTATTAATATACAACGGATATACTAATATACAGTGGATTCGCCGTGCTAAATTGACCCCTAGCATAAGGGAGATTAGCAGGGTAAATATGTTTTGATTTGATTTGATTTATTATTGTCACATATTAACATACAGTGAAAAGTATTGTTTCTTGTGTGCTACACAGGCAAAGCATACAGTTTATAGAGAAGGAAACGAGTGAGTGCAGAATGTAGTGTTATAGTCAAAGGAAGGGTGTAGAGAAAGATCAACTTAGTGCGAGGTAGGTCCATTCAAAAGTCTGATGGCAGCAGGGAAGAAGTGTTCTTGAGTCAGTTGGTACATGACCTCAGACTTTTGCATCTTTTCCCGACGGAAGAAGATGGAAGAGGATATGTCTGAGGAGCATGGGGTCTTAGATAATGCTGCCTGCTTTTCCAAGATGGTTCAGCCTTCAACATCGTTATTCCTACAAATCTCATCTCCAGATTCTGTGGCCTGAGCCTTAGCAGCTGTCTCTGCGACTGAATCCTGAACTTCCTATCTACAGACCACAATCAGTAAGGATAGGCAACAACACCTCCTCCACAATCATCCTCAACACCAGTGTCCCACAAGGCTGTCTCCTCAGCTGCTTACTATGCTCCTTATACACCTATGACTGTGTGGCCAAATTCCCCTCCAACTTGATTTCCAAGTTTGCTGATGACACCACCGTAGTGGGTTGAATCTCAAACAATGATGAGAAGAAGTACATGAAAGAGATAGAGAATCTGATGAACTGGTGCAATGGCAATAATCTCCCCCTCAATGTCAACAAAATGAAGGAGATAGTCATCGATTTCAGGAAGCATAGTGGAGAATATGCCCCTGCCTACATTAATGGGGATGAAGTAGAAATTGTCAAGAGCTTCAAGTTGTTAGGTGTCCAGGTCACCAACCACCTGTCCTGGTCCTTCCATGCCAATGCTATAGTTAAGAAAGCCCACCAATGCCTCTACTTTCTCAGTAGTCTAAGGAAATTTGCATGTCTGCTATGACTCTCACCAACTTGTACAGATACACCATAAAAAATATTATTTCTGGTTGTATCACAGCTTGGTATGGCTCCTGCTCTGTCCAAGAAACTATAAAGTGTTGTGAACGAAGCCCAGTCCATCACTCAAACCAGCCTCCCACCCATTGACACTGTTTAAAGTGCCCTGCCATTTCGAAAAAGCAGCCAGCATAATTAAGGACCCTACACACCCCAGACATACTCTTTGTCACCTTCTTCCATTGAGAAAAGGTAAAAAAGTCTGAGGACATGTACTAACCGACTCAAGAACTGCTTCTTCCCTGCTGCCATCAGACTTTTGAATGGACCTACCTGACTAAGTTGATCTTTCTCTATACTTTAGCTATGACTGTAACATTACATTCTGCACTCCTATTCTTCTCTCTGTACGGTATGCTTTGTCTGTATTGTGTGCAAGAAACAACACTTTTTACTGTGTAATAATACATGTGACAGTAATAAATCAAAATGTAGACAAAGTCAATGGATGGGTGGTTAGTTTGTGTGATGGACTGGGCTTTGTTCAGGATCCTTTGTAGCAAATTACTGCAGATGCTGGCATCTGAAACAATAGACTTTTCACTGTATACCAACACGTGATAATAATGAAATAAATCAAAATCACACAGAAAATGCTGCAGAATCTCTGCAGGTCTGACAGCATCTATAGAGAGAGAATAGCGCCAACATTTGATTCTGGATGACTCGAAATTTTGGCTCTGTTCTCTCTCCATAGATGCTTTTGCCCCTCCCCCTCCCCACCTCAATTGGATTATTTTCACTATTCATTGGTAATTCACTGGCAGAAGCGACTGGAGGTAAAGAAAATTTCTAAAGCCTGCAACTGATTGAACCGGAAAGTGGCAGTTTTCTTGCTGAGTAGTTATTCAATGACTACTGTATGATGTACACAATTGCAGTGTTAGGCGATTACTCAGAGGCTTTGAAACAGCAGCCAATATTTGAGAGGTGCTGCAGTTCTGTTATAAAAAGACCGGCTGCGGATTCGGGTCGAACAATCCACCCACGTTATTAAAACTAGAAAATTAACTGCAATTTTATTCAGTGAGAAAACTACACATAGCCCTGTGACAAATAAATATTAAAAGCACTTTTGTTGCAACTGTATTTTTAAAAAATTGGGCTTTACACAGCTGGGAGAACAAACTATGTATGAGAAATTGCATTGTTGCATTGTACTATGTCAAAGTGCGGACCCAGACCCGTGTTCCAAGCACAAGCTTACTGGTAATTTTGACAAAATTATTATTGTAGGTACCATGTTATTGTTGCTGGAAGTAGTTTGAGATGATTATCTGTTCATCCAAAGTGAACGACTTGTAGAAGACTCGGGAATAGGATATTATGTCTGGATTGTAGGCAGGTACATTCTTAAGATTTGAGTGCACAATTTCTTCGAGAATGCCATCACAACTCAAATTTCTTTGTACTTTTTTGAAAAGCAAGCTTTTCGTCAGCCATCAATCACAAGCTCTGTAATGTACCAATCCATTGCTCGTTTTAATAGTCCTTTTAAATTTTGGTTTATAAGTTTTTTATGTTTACCGTGTTAAATATTTGATTTAATATTTATATATTTTCATTTTTGTTTTTTTTCTTGTGCGATTAAGTCATAGAAATTCACTTATTCGTGCGTCAAATGTGAGTGTGAGTTGCGCCTTCCATTTATCTCTCCTTTCTTCCCGTTATCTTGACCAGATAAAAGCAAAATAATACGTATGCTGGAATCTGAAACAAAAACAGAAAATGCTAAATGATCAAATAGATACCTAATACTGTGCAATATCTTTTATTCGCAAATAACCCTTCTAGTGTAGATGTTTTAAAAAAACTATATAGATTGCAAATCATCTCTTAGTTTCCTTGTGGGGAATTGACACAATCCAACTCAGCACTTCCTGAACTATATTCAAATGTTTAACTTGATTTGATTTATTATTGTCACATGTATTAACATACAGTGAAAAGTATTGTTTTTTGTGCGCTATACAGACAAAACATACCATTCTAAGAGAAGGAAACCAGAGACTGCAGAATGTACTGTTACAGTCTTAGCTAGGGTGTAGAGAAACATCAATTTAATGCAAGGCAAGTCCGTTCAAAAGTCTGACAGCAGCAGGAAAGAAGCTGTTCTTGAGTCAGTTGGTAAGTGACCTCAGACTTTTGTATCTTTTTCCCAAAGGAAGAAAATGGAAGAGAGTAGGTCTGGAGTGTGTGGGGTCCTTAATGGCTGCTTTGTTTAGACAGAATTTATGGATGGCAGACTGATTTGCATGATGGATTGGGCTACATTCATGACCTTTTGTAATTCCTTACAGTCTTGGGCAGTGGAGGAGCCATACCAAGCTGTGATACAATCAGAAAGAATGCTTTCTATGGTGTACCTCTAAAAGTTGGTGAGAGTCATAGCTGACACGCCAAATTTCCTTAGTATTCTGAGAAAGTAGAGGCATTGGTGGGCTCTCTTAACTATCGTGTCAGTATGGGGAGGCCCAGGACAGGCTATTGCTGATCTGGACATCTAAAAACTTGAAGCTCTTGACTCTTTCTACTTTGTCCCTGTTGATGTAGACAGGGACATGTTCTTTACGCTTCCTGAAGTTGATGACTATCGCCTTCGTTTTGTTGACATTGAGGGAGTGATTATTGTTGCCGCACCAGTTTCTCTATCTCATTCCTGTATTCTGTCCCGTCATTGTTTGAGATCCAATCCACTATGGTGGTGTCGTCAACAAATTTGAAAATCAAATTGGAGGGGAATTTAGCCACACAGTCATTGGTGTGTAAAGAGTAAAGTAAGGGGTTGAGAACGCAGCCTCGTGGAGCATGACTGTTGAGGATGATCGTGGAGGAGGTGTTGTTGCCTATCCTTAATGATTTATGGTCTGAGAGATCAGGATCCAACTTTAACATTTGAAATTTAACACGATCCCAGACAGAAACAAAAACAGCCTTCAGCCATTTCTTGATTTCACTTGGAGTGAATGGAATTGGCTGAAGACCAGCATGACTGGATACAGTAGGAGGAGGCTGAGATGGATAATCCAATCAGCACTTCTGGCTAAAAATTGTTATGAATGCTTCAGCCTTGTCTTTTGTACTGATATGCTGGACTTCCCCATCATTGAGAATGGAGATTCTTGTACATACTGTTAGTTGTTTAAGTATCTACAATTCACAACTGAATATCAGGACAGCAGAGCTTGGATCTGATCAATTGGTTGTACAATCACTTCATTCTGTCTCCTGCATGGGTTCTCAATGTTTGGTTTGCAAGTGGTGGGGTAGTTATAAAACTACCATCTGATTCACTAATATCCTTTAGGGAAGAAAACCTGCCATCCTTACCTGGTCTGGCCTCCATGTGACCTTAGACCCAACTGCTCTCCGAAATGGCCTCACTCAATTCATAGGCAATTAGGTGTGGGCAACATAAGAACATAAGAAATAGGAGCAGGAGTAGGCCATCTAGCCCCTCAAGCCTGCCCCGCCATTCAATAAGATCATGGCTGATCTGTCGTGTCTCAGTTCCACATTCCCACCCTCTCCCCATAACCTTTAATCCCCTTGCCTATCAAAAACCTATCAACCCCCGTCTTAAATATATTTAGCGAGGCAGCCTCCACCACTTCAATGGGCAGAGATTCACCACCCTTTGAGTGAAGAAGTTCCTTCTCAACTCTGTTCTAAACCGTCCCCCCCCCCTTGATCTTGAGGCTGTGCCCTCTAGTCCTACTGTCCTTTCTGAGCGGGAAGAGCCTCTCCACCTCTATCCTATCCATCCCATTCATCATCTTGTATGTCTCAATGAGATGTCCCCTCATTCTTCTAAACTCTAACGAGTACAAGCCTAGTTTATTCAGCCTCTCCTCATAGTTCAACCCCCTCAACTCCGGTATCAGCCTAGTAAACCTCCTCTGCGCTCCCTCCAAGGCCAAAATATCCTTGCGCAAGTGCGGCGAGAGCTGGCTTTGCCAGCAACCACCACATTCTATGAAAACATCAAGAAACAAAATGTATAATGGCCAATCGTGAATCAAATGACACACAGTTGAGGCTAGAGAATTTGGAAGTGGCTTGCTTAT
Organism: Carcharhinus amblyrhynchos; assembly: GCF_965287045.1. Classification (NCBI taxonomy): domain Eukaryota; kingdom Metazoa; phylum Chordata; class Chondrichthyes; order Carcharhiniformes; family Carcharhinidae; genus Carcharhinus; species Carcharhinus amblyrhynchos. The sequence goes on from NC_137337.1 coordinate 28,488,943, forward strand.
TTATAAGGGGGTTACTTCAGAACTGATGCAGAATACCAATAGATCAGTAGTGTTTTGACTTGATTAGCTAAGGTTATTCAGTAGATAGCTGAAAGGTAGATTGCATAGCAAACTGGTAAATGTATATTTTTCAGATTGGCAGGAATGGGTTACCGAGGTGCCACAGGGACTTGAAGGGACGAGTCTCAATGCTAAGTTGGGTGTACATTGAGCGTAGCATGGAACAAATAACAAAAACATAAATAGGCAACGTGAATGGAGAAGTAGCAGACTCATCTTAATACAGAAAAATGACCGATCATAGAATGAGAATATGGCAAATTTTCTCAAAGTAATGGCAAAGCAAAAATGTATCTACACAAACAGTTGGACATAGGAAAATAAGCCAAGTGGAAATTTGGGCTTCAGTGTCATAACCCCTGTGGTGAACAATAATGTTCAAAGAGGATATCTGAATTCGAGTGATCGATTGAAAGGATCTACTCAAGCTAGGAAAGTTGCTCTGTGATATGTCCTGTCTCATATAAACTGTAATTCGCCTGCAACAACTATGACATCCATAATCCAATTAGGCTTCTCTACTGTGCAGAAAAAGGCCATCTGGCCCAGTCTTCACCAACACACAAAGAGCATCCCACCCTTCATTTTCCCTCTAAAGGGGATTGCTATAGCTTTTCAGCTGATTAAATGGCTTACGTACTGTCATTTTCTTATTGTTTCCTCTTGTAATTTTCAGCCTATGTCAGAGCATTCTCATTTCAAATGCCTCTATTTTCTTCCACGTATTATCCAGGCTTCTGGGGCACACAGGAAAGTAGATAGAATATAGCAGAGTATTTTTTCTTTATTATGAGCTTCAGTTTTCTTGTCAACATACTCTTAATCTTCACAAAATTACTTTTGTCGCTCTCAACTTCTGCATTGCATCTATCATCTTATCATTTGTTCTAAATAGGCAAACCTATCCGCTTATTCTAGTATAACACCATCCATTTAAATTTTCAATATAGTTTCTTCTAATGTATCCCCTCTAACAACTACCCATATTCTAAACTAGATCTTTCTTGATTTGTGTTGTCAGGCCTCTTCTGGTATACCAAATCGTGTGAACAGCATAGCGCAGGTTTGATATTTTCCTAGCTCCAATTTTCACCCCTGGAAGTATATCTAATTCTATGGACATTGTGTATATTTTGTGTATTGAATAATTTTGGCAATAGTACACAGCCTTTTCTTACTCCATCTGGATGTCTCTCTTCTACCCTGATACCTACAGTCATTGTCACAGTTCAGTACAGTTAACATTTGATGATTAGACTCATTCAAAAACTTTCATAGTTTAAGCATACATAAATGTTTTTATTTACTTCTGAATATTTATCAAAGATGGTCCGTAGGTTAAATATTCCCCTTGCTTCTTGCTCCAGGTCCAAATCCAGAAAACATTACCAATTTTTGTTTTGTGGAATTATTTCTATTACAGTTTTCAAGAACACTAATGAAAAGATGCATTAAGCTTATAGTTATAAAATGATTGCACTTCATTACTTTAGGCTTCTTAGTTACTTAATGGATATTGAATGTCTCAAGTTACTTGGATTGTATCTGGTGGTATATCTTCCATCAAATTTTTGTCATCATTTTCAGTTGTGTTTCTTTAAGGGCTTTTCAATGTTCTGCTTTACTTCATGAATGCCTGGAGATTTTCATGTACTTATAATTTTCAAAGCATTCTTTACCTCTTGATATAACATTGGGTGAATTGTTTGCCTCTTGATGCCTCACTATATAACTCTCAAATATTCTGGTCATCTTTCTGCTAGTTCATCTCTTTCAAACTATATGTCCATATTTGTCTTTTACGCATTCACTTGCTCATAATTTGAGAAATCTTTCATCACACAAGTCAAAGTTTTTTTTAAACCTATCAACATCTATTCTTTATTTTCATTTCATCATACTCAATGCGCTTCTTTTCTATTATGATATGAGATACTAGTAATCACCCACTCCTTGCCTCTTTTCATTTTGGAAATATTTCCTTTGCAACATGTTGCACATTCTCTTTCATGTTTTCCATTTGCTTTCTACTCTTTGTTTTAGATTTATTCTGAATGTCTCAGGATTGAAAAATCATACTTGTTCTTTACTTGAAGAGTGAATGCCTCTCTGATGTTCTCATCTTCAGTACGTCAAATGATGTTTCAATTTGAAACTATCAAAATCCGCACTGGGATATGTTCTTTATACTGTTTCTTCATTACAATATTTGGTTTCCATACATGGTGCTTGGACTTCTCTGTAGAGTCTTTTTGGTTGCTTAATGGTGAACCACCATCAGGTTTTTGACAAAACTGTATTAGTTTCTCTCCTTTCATTTCTTGATCCAAGGCCATACTGATTAAATATCAGGAATGCATGTCAATCAATTTTAGTATTCAAGTCACCTAATACAGTGATGACATCCGTTCATTTAACTCAAGCATAACACTTCAGGATGTCACCAGAAAGTGAATGGGGAATAGAGGCACTAAATGTGTGCCTGGGCTTCATGACAACCAGATCAAAAGGCTCTCTTTTGATCTTAATCACAATCATTCAGATTGGCCAGTAATCTTGAACCTATTTCTTGTATCTTAAGTGTAGTAGGATTCCTACTCCATTTTGATATTTCACATCGCCTAGAAGTGAAGCATGTAATTCTCGACCATCACAAGATTCTAACCATCTTGTTTGTCTCAGTAAACAACAATGTCTATCCATCATACATATGCAGTCAAGATTTCCTGCCTAATATACATTCCCATCCTCAAGAAGCTATTTCTTCCATTGAGTGCAACTGGATCAGGAGTTGACTTCTCTCGTAAATTGAAGTTAACTTTTTCAAATTTGTTGGTTACTTTGTTGGGCAAAGTCTTTTCTTTCCCTGTTGCTATTTACAATAGAATCCATTCAAGGAGGCCCAATCTCTCTCCATCTCCTATTCTTTGACTATGACTTTCTAACTATCAGGTTTATATTGCGAGGTCCCAGAGTCTTTTCAGGTAAATGTAACCTTGGGTGTGTCTCACACTCTGCCAGTCTCCTACAAATTTGTTAGGGTCTATGCCTCTTCACAAGATCACATGACAATATTTCACATTGAGACTTTTACTGTAAAGAACTCAAAGCAAGACTAGCAATTTTTGTAGGCAACTTATACAGCTACAGAAAAGTTCTCCCATTTAACTTAAAATCAATAATCCCCCTCCAAGTTATACTTTGTCTCTTAAGTGTACACTTCATTTTGCATGAGCCAGTCCAAAGCTATTCTCAGTTTGATTAGTTTGTCTCTTTTTATCCTTAACTAGCCCAGTAACATTTAATCCCATAACTTTCAGTGAGGTTTGCCCAGAAGATCCCACCCTCTAGCCAAATATTGCTCATTAAAATCTAATGAACTTGGTCTTTTCAGTCAGAGCATGAGCTTCCATCCATGTTTTATATGGTGAAAAAATGAGATTGGCTGCCTCCCTTTGATTCTGCAGATCTGCTTCAGGGATATCACACACAAAAAAACAATAACCTGATACTAGAATAGCTTTTATGATGCTTCCCTTCTCAGTCCAAAGGTGCGTGAGTTAGGTTGATTGGCCATCCTAAATTGACCCTAGTGTCATGGGATTAGCAGAGTAAATACGTGGGGTTATGGGGATAGTACCTGAGTGGGATTGTGGCTGTGCAGACTTGATGGGCTGGATGGCCTCTTTTTGTATTGCAGGGATTCTAGGATTCATCGCCCATCTCCATGGCAATGTGAAGCACATGGTCCTTGAATCCAGGTACAATGTTAATTAGTTATCCTTTAGATCCCTAACCCCACTCTATCTTGAAACTAAAACCTGACATTCCAAACCCTCTCAGAAACTTTGAGTGTATCTACCAAAGTAATCATAGATGCTTTTTGCTGTTGTCCCTTCCCAATCAATCAATCTGGGCCTCTCTATCCCCAAAGCTGTCAAGCCACTGAATTCAGAGCAAGTCATATGACCCTTTCATTCACTATTCTCTACTTTACTTTGAACTGACAGTTACAGAATTTGTAAGTTTGTTTCGGATTTGTAACATATAAATTTAAGAGATTAACCACAAAGATGAAGCGGTCATGGTTAGTAAAAGAAAGAATACTCAGTGCAATTTTGGGCTTTTCACTAATAGAAAATATAGGGCAGATTTACTAGGATGAGGAATCCGAATTAAGCTCAACCAACAAGGGTTTGTTCTTTCAACTAAAAATTAAACAATTCTAGATGTCCAAAACGATAAAAGGAATACACAAAGTAAATCATAAACAAAAATGGCTGTAACATCAAGGTAAGTACAGAATGTTTTCACCAGAAGATTACTACAGAATATTACTGCAATGTAAATGCATGGTTATACTGCAACAGTAAGCATAAGCCAATTGAACACTGCTCAATGCAGCTCACAGGCTAAAATTGTTAAGACAAATGTTACTTTGATTTGCTCTACAAAGTTAGTCTATAATTCCAAACTTGAGTTTAAATAAACTTACATTTTTGATACTTAAAATTTTTTTAATGCCAACATATGGCAAATATTTTCTAAAATAACAACTTTGCCATTTACCAACTTGTTGCTAGGAAGTTTTTATTCTGTACATAGGACCATTTTGTACAAAATATGAAATCTACTTTATTAGATATTACACTACTTAAAACAAAGTACAACATATGTACAATATTAAAATGAAGCCGTTTATATAGGTATCACACTAAAGGTCACTTGTCGTTACTGGACATTCCTCTTGTACAGGGCTTTTTATTTAAAACAAATACAAATAAACTTTAAAAAGTGTCAATCATAAAGCTGCTTTTAAAGAAAAACAGTCACCAGAACAAGCTTTGGAATTACTTTTCTTTAGAATTTTTATAACCAATCATAAACTGCTCATGTGCTGGTTGTGGGGTATCAGTTTTGTGCTGGTTAATCTACAGAATGATCAAAAGCCACTCTGCAGATGACTTTAAATTACCCCAGTCTTCCAGAGTCTTCACAGCTTTTAAAAAATTGTCATTCAGTTTTAGATTGAGTAAAAATATATTCTGCAATTTATGAATAGACGACAAATCTGTTTTGCACAGTAATTGCAAATACTACTTTAGTAACAGCCAAGCAGGTGAAACCTGCCACAACTATCTGTGTAGTGTCCATTGTAAGTCAGAAAACAAGGACTAAATCTTTTTAATGAGGCAATTTGCCAATTAATGTGAAAATACTCCCAATCACACTAGCAGAAAAAGGTAATTCAAAGTTGACTTGCAATTTGGTGAGTGTCAATCTTTAGCAATAGGCAAGTTAAAATAAGGGAAAACTGCTAAAGACAGGATCATATTCTGACTGTTTACAAACAATATACACGTTCTAGTGGCCAAAATAAAATTACAATCCTTCTTGAACACCTCACACAAACTTACTGTTGGAACACCCGAAACCAAATAATGAGATAAACTACTAGTCAATGTCAGACGGAAGTTCAAACAATGGTATGCAAATAAAAAAAACAGCACAGCCAAAGCTTGTAAGATACCACATGGTAAAAGCATCCGACCGTCCTTAAAGGAAAAAAAGGTACTGAGGACAAATTTCCATGACAATGCCAAGAAGAAAATACATTTAACTACACGCAAATCAAAATATAGTTTGCAACGTGCTTGTGTAGGACATTACTTTAAGCATTCGTTTTTCAAGTTAAACAGGAAGTGCTTTCTGAAATTTGAAGATTTTTCTTATACAATAAAAGCCAGGAAAAATGATATTTTCTTTACAGCCCTGAATACCCTTACAATTTTAAACTTTTAGTATGTTGACTCAAAAATCCAAAAATAACAGAAATGGGAACACTCAAGATATTTTAATTGATGGTATTTGCAGATATTCTTACTATGCACCATTTGCATTACAAACCTGATATCAGCTGGGGGTTATGGTCACTCAAACTTGGTGCTGAAATTACATCGAACTGACCAAACATGAACTTCAAGAATATGTACAAACACTTATTTTTGGTTTTCCTCTGACCAGCTTCTGATTACTAATCATAGTCAGTAATTTCATACAGCTTACAACAGATATACATACCTTGGTGTATCACATGTCTAGCCCATTGTCCTTCTAATAGTTGTAAGATCTAGTGCACATTAAAATTAAAACAGCATGTGACTTTTTTCATACCCAAAATCTAGTGCACATCAAATTAGAAGAGTGTGACATTTTTCCAGATCCATTCTCTACAAGAGATCTCAAAATTTTCCTTAGTTTTGAGGCTGAACACTTTCATAAAGTAAACTGGCAAACTGACAAGACAGATTATAAAAACACTAAGAAAGTTACGTTTGAGAACATTAATAGGTTGAAGGAATGGATTAAGGTGATAGTGAACCCTGAGAATTTTTGCCACAGCCGATTTAGTACAATTAGAGCTCCGTCAGAACTCCTAACTCGTCTTGCGTAACATACATAAAAGACAGACAACATGTAAAGAACTTTGACAAAGTTTAAAAACTATTAAATGAGATGTCAAAGCACCTGAATGAGAAGATTAGATCCAAACCAATCCAGCAGGAATTAACTGTAGTTCTTTTATACATTAACTGGGAACTAAAATCAGATTAAAAATTTCACATTAATAATTTACTTAAAATATGAAATCCTACGTGTTCTAAAGGTGTGGTATTATTATATGGGAAAGGATTATGACCAATAGTTTTAAAATCCCCTAAGGATACTTTACTTTTCATACAGTGCATTAATAAAATTTACTTTAAAAACAGGATGTTTTTTTCTTTAAAGAGTCAGATTTAGTGCAAGATGTTTAATGAATTCAGAAACTCTTGACATTTACATCAATAAGTTTTGGGATGCAGTGATAAGAATGCTGGGTTGAATATAGTCATAATGCAAAAATGGTGGTTTTAGTACTAAAAACTCAGTCTGCGACTTCTCAGGAATAATTTTAGACTCAATCTCCCATTTATTTTCAAACACAGGTGTAAATAAAAGGATAAATATAAATGCTAAACAAATTTTATAACTCAATGGTTCTGTGGATATGACAACTCACAAATTTAACTCCACCTTTTGATGTAGATTGTAGAAAGCACAATACTCTATTTACCATTGTTTGAACTACCAAGGCTTGACTTCATACATGGTAAGTTATTGCCTACAAACTGGATTCAAGAAAGCGGTGACTCAATGTATAGCTGATTGGTATGGCACAAAGCATAATAGCTTCTACAATAGACTGAGTTCAGAGAACAGCTTTTTACAATATTCTTCTGTTGAAATAGCCTAATGCCCATCATGCGCAGATATTATCTCTTCAGCCCGGCGATGGGATTCCAAGGCCTTCACGGTGTAGATATCCTGAGGCAGCTCAGACTTACGACGCACAAGTGGACGATCTTTTCGAAGATCTTTCTGTGCCTGCAGAAAAGTAAGTGAATGTCAAGCAATGTGAATACTTTTAACTAAACTAACCACATTATTGGTTTTACTGCATGACTTAGCCACAAAAAAAATTGCATCAGGAATCTAAATTCAGAGATGATAGGCCATTGACCCGAAATGTTAACTTTGGTTCTGTCTTCACAGATGTTGCCCAATCTGCTGTGCATTCCAGAACTTTGTTTCTTAAGACTTTTTGTTGTCTATAATTTGATTTCAAATCACTCTTTTATTAAGGCAGTAGATATTAATATACAAAACTCTGCTTTTCCTTCAAGGGATCAGTTGATAAAGACATGCCTTCTTAGTAAATACTTTTCACAGGAATGAGGAAAGACTACTACAGCAATAATAAAATGCCACTGCACTATATTGAAAATTTAGAGTGCAACTCGAGATCTGAAATGCTGTATTAATACCCATTACATTGCTTAAAATGTTTGTTGACAATGTAGCTTTGCACGTGGATGTGATCTGATATGTTAGCAAAATGTGACATCTCTCACAACAAGTGCTTTTTGTGTAAATGTGTATGCATCATGCACGTGCCATTTGTAATCAAATGTAATCGTTGTAAAGTATAAAGTAATGAAAGGTAGAATTTAATTGCTCTTCAGGCTGTTCAGGACAGAAGTCTAACTTGCACTTTCATTTTTAATTAGCGACAAACACCATGGTTTTGTATAAGGGAGGTCATGTCTCACTAATTTAAGTGAGTTTATTGAAGAGGTGACAAAAAAATGATTGACAACTAAGAGCTATGGATGTTGTCTACATGGACTCTCATGGCAGGCTGTAGAAAAAGTTAAATCATACGGGATCAGGAATGAACTAGCTAGGTGGATTCAGTATTGACTTGGTCATAGAAGACAGAGGGTAGCAGTAAAAGGGTATTTTTCTCAATGGAGGTCTGTAACTCATGGTCTTCCGCAGAGACGAGTGCTGGGACCTCTGCTGTTTACAATATAAATGACTTGGAAGAAAATGTAGCTGGTCTGATTAGCAAGTTTGCAGATGATACTAAGATTGCTGGAGTTGTGAACAGTGAGGATTGCCAGAGAATATAGAATGATATAGACAGGCTGGAAAATTGGGCAGAGAAATGGACAAATGTGAGGTAATGCATTTTGGTAGATCCAATTCAGGTGGGAGCTACAAAATAAATGGCAGAACAATCAGGACCATAGAGACACAGATCCAGGCATGCAGATCTATAGATCCTTAGAAGTGGCAGCACAGATGGTAAAGGGTGATGAAGAAAACATATGGCATGCTTACCTTCATCAGATGGGGCATTGAGTATAAAAATTGGCAAATTATGCTAGTTGTATAAAATGTTCGTTCGGCCACATTTGGAATACTGTGTCTAATTCTGGTTACCACGCTACCAGAAGGATATGCAGGCTTTGGAGAGAATACAGAAAAGGTTTACCAGGACGTTGCCTGGGATGGAGGGCATTAACCATGAGGAGAGATTGAATAAACTGGGCTTGTTCTCCCTGGAAAGATGGAGGCTGAGGGGCGACCTGATAGAAGTTTATAAAATTGAGGGGCATGGGGTGAACAGTTGAAAGCTTTTTTCCCAGGGCAGGAATGACAATCACAAGGAGGCACAAGTTCAAGGTATGGAGAGAAGTCCAGTAGAGATGTGCGGCGGAAGTTTTTACAGACAGTGGTGGGGGCCTGGAATGCACAGCAAAGTGAGATGGGTAAGGCAGACATGTTAGCAACACTTAAGACTTATATAGATAGACACATGAACAGATGGGGATTGGAGGGATAAAGGCAGTTGGTCCAGATGAGACAATGTGATTGTGCAGGCTTGGAAGACCGAAGGGCCTGTTCCTGTGCTGTACTTTTCTTTGTTTCCTTGTTAAAGCACAGTTGAAGTTTGTACAGGGTTCAGCCAGCAACTAAAGCATTTTCAATTAGAGAGGAACCATCCAACTCTAAATAAATTTAAAATAAACAAAAATGAGGAGTGGCATGACTAACATAAGAAATGCACTGAAGGCATATTTTTTATTACACTAGTTAATCTCCTATGGCTTTATCCAAGAAAGTTCAAACAAAGCACGATTTTACAAAGGCTGGAAGGTTATACTATGGAATGCAAATTGTGCTATCCTAAGATTTAAATGAGCTCCTTTAACACTACAAACATTACTTAAGATATTTATATAAATAATGGACTGAAGTGAAACAAATGTGCACATAATTAAGCAATAAATAGTTCAGGTAGACATTTTTAATATATTCAAGCAGATGAACCACATTGATTCAAGCAATGCCCATGCAAGGGTTTGTCACATTGTACAAAAAGGGCAATGAGTTTACAATTTCACTCAAATAACTTCAAAAAGGAATGTTTTAAGACTTCAGCTGTGGCAGTAAAGCAAGTATTTTAAAATAATGAATACCCACTGCAGGTGGATGAACAGGTTAAAAAACCTGTAAGCAATCATATTAAGATTATCCTAAAGGTCAAATCAGTGAGCCTCTCTTGCTTCACGTTAAAATACAGTAATCCCTGAAAGTATTTGTGCAGTAACATTTATCCATTGCTATTTACTACTGTAGTCTCCCATTGCCTCCTACATGAGCTCTATCCAAGTCTAAATTGTGGAATTGCTCACAAAGTCAATCCTGTTTATTTCCACTTGTGGCAAGACCTTTCGTAGGGCCTAATGGATTCCAAAAAAGTGGTCTTGGGCTCTTCCAATCTTTTCTGCAATTTCATATTTAAAGAGACTTGAAATAATAGAATACATATACCTCCTTAATTAAGTTCAATTTATATCAGCATAGCAAGAGTAATTACACTGAACACCAATTAATCCACAAGATTAAATACTATAGGAAATTGCATTTAAAACTAAACACGTACCAACTTACAATTATGTGAATTGCATAATGTCATTAAATCATTAAAAGTAATAATGCCATTTTATACCTGAGTTGCTTGATCTTCCACTGTTTTTCTGATCATTTGGATATCTTCTATCAATGGACCATCTGTTTCCATAGCAACTGGACTATTCATGCCACTGGGATCTATGAGAAGCTGATACTGAAAGACAGAATTGAAGTTTCATGTACAAATAATCTGAAATTATATTTTAAAATAAACTTGGCTCATTAAGCATGTTGCAAATTAAAAATTAAAAAGATGCGTCAGCTCTGGATGTTCATGGTATTAAGGAACTTTTATGTGGTGCTACTTTAGCGGTAGAAGGAAAATGCAAAACAAACTAGAGAGCTGAACCTGGGTTGACAGATGGCTGACTTAGAGCAGCACTGAAGTGAGTTGGCTGTCCAGAAACTTGGTCAGCTTGGGTTAGCCAATCTCAGTCACAGCAGAAGTAGTGACACAATTGGTCAGGATTCCCACTTTTAACCTTTGTGCAGCATTCCTTATCGAATTTGTGTTTATATAGTTATACGGTAAAGATAGGACTAAGCTCAACTATGGTGCCTTGCTGTCAAATAGCCTCCACCATTCATTGCTGTTGGTCATACATGAATATTTGGCATTTAGGTTGTTTGAGGTGGAGAGATTTCAACATTGTAGTCAGCCATGGTAAGTATCCAATACGTACTGGAGGAAGGAAGCTTAAAACACAAGGGGATTGATGGAGGGGGGAAATTTGGAAGTACGTGACTTGCTCTCAGTCACAGATGTTCATAACACAAGACTCGCACTCAAAAAATTAGTACAAAAACAAGTCAATGAAATAAAGCATAAACATATAGTTTAATGTAATCTTAAAGTGACCAAAATGTGCTCAACCTCATTAATATATGAGGCATATTAAATTTATTGCATAAAATTTTATAATTCAGAACTCCCAAGGGTACATGTAAGTTGTCCAATTAGGTAACCAAAGGAATAAAACGTTCCTTTTAGTATATCAATTTTTTAGTGGCATAGTATCCTGTCCAGTTGCACTGGCAGGGATTAATTGCACCTATTCATATATTATCTTTAATGTACTGAGACAGGACAAGCAAAAAGCTCAATACAGGTGACAGTCAAGTTCTGATGTTCCATTGTTTCTGCTGCACAATACATATATTGTATCTCAAACTTCTCTAACAAATGGGCTACATTAAATAAACTTCATCTGCCCACCTTGTAAAGTGGGTTAAAATTGCATGAAACAACATACACTAGTGACTAAGTTCTAGGAGGTAATTCCTTTATTTTCACATCCACATATATTTGGATCATATACTGCAATGAGCAGTTAAGATATCGTACAAAGTAACTTACATATCTCTACAAAACAATCACCTTAAAATAAAACAATGTAAATGTTGGAAATCAGATAAAAACATGAAAGGAAATTATATTTATTCTTGTGTCTGTTTTGAGGAAAGGTTGGAGAAGTTAGGTTTGTACCCATTAAAGTTTAGGACAGAAAGGTCGCAATCAAGCCACCTCAAAAGATCTTGAGAGATACTGGCAGGGTGAATATGCAGAGGAGTTTCCTCTTGGAGTATGTAGAACTAAGGGTGACTTATTTTTAAAGTTGCTCATTTAAGACAGTTGAGGAGAAATCTTTCTCCCAGGTCATGAATCTCTGGAAGCAGAGTTTTTGAATATTTTTAAGGCAGAGTTAGATAAGATTGTTGATGAACAAGTGGTGGAAGGTTATCGGGTGAGGGGCATAGAAATGAGGGGTTCAGGTCAGCCATTATCTTATTGAGCGGCAGAGGAGCTGAGTGGCTACTCCTGCTCCTAATTCAGATGTTCATATGTTTTATACCTGCAATTGAAAAATTGCAACAGATTTGATAATTTGATAAGAACAAGTGTTCTTTCCATTTAGGATGTTGAAATTACAGAAATTTTGAACTTAGACTTGCAAAATACATCAACAGGAATTCATCTGGCTAATTGCAATGTCCTATGTTAGGGGTTGTGGGTTTTAAACAAGAAAAGCCATGGTTTAAATACGTATATCCAAATTAACAGCAGACTCATTCTAGGAGGCTACGCCTGTGCAGAATACAAGTAATACTGCAGTCTATGCAACACCCCAATGTTATCACCATCAAATCATGTGATCACCTCTTAAAAGTAATCTGCAGCCACTTAAATATTTAATAAGCCTACCACACAATACCATATAACATAGGATTACAACATCTTAAAATAATATAAGATGTTGCATGGTAGGCTGATGAGAGAACAACATACCATTCAACATCTTACAACAGCATCTTCATACAAGGACAGATGACATCAAGGAAAATAATCTTTCATTCTTTGAATTTGTTGCCCTGACTTTCCGAAGGTGGATTAGTGGTATTGGAGCATAAAGGCAGCAATTATTGTCATAGTTGTGTATGCCTGGATTTCTGGCTGGGGATTTTCAGTACAAAAGGAGACACTGCTCCCTCCATTCTTGTGTCTCATTTAAACAGATTATTTATGCAAATTTAGTCTAATCAGAATTTCCAACTGTTGCATTGGGAACAGAGTTGAGTAGGCCTCTAGCTACAGTCCATGCCACGTTCATCAGACACTTTTCTTTGTTTGAGGTTTCTATTCAATGTTGCTGCATTTTGCTCCATTAACTTGTTTTTGCTGCTAATGCTTTATTTCAGTGTACTGAAATGGCTGTGTGAGATGTGTTAATTATACATACACCTCCCTTCAGGGGTCCAAACATGCTAGATGCATTAGATGAACTAAAGCAGTTCACAAAGGACTGATGTAACTCTGGCTGCATAAGTCATTATTGAAAAGCCACGTTTGGACACTCCTCCATATGTACCTGCACAAGTCAGGACAAATCATCTTCCATTTTACAAAGAGGACTGTCACACATTATTGTTTGCTGTAGGATGGTCTGCAAACAACTAGAACAATCATGGCTTTTCCGATAGAAGCGCAGCTAAAGTGTTTATACTACTGGATTCTTAAGTCACGTGAGAAGAATTGTGCTATATAAAGCACTCTTCAGTTCACACCTGCATAAAGCAAATGTTTGCAAAGGTAGTGTCTTCACCACTGTATTGAAAATAAACTGTCAGCATTCCTGTCTTTCTGGTAGTACACTTCTCCCAAGGGCAACATGTCATCAATAACCTTTGAGAGTATTGCAGATCGTCATAGCACTACAATGACTGACGTGCAAAGATAGGATTTTCATTCAATACATCTTCAGAATTATCTGGCCACAGAAATATTATACACATCAATAACTCATATGCAGCAAACAGCGAAGCAAGATTCATGGTGTAAATGGCTGTATTTATGAAAAAAGAAACATGTGCTTTTAGATGATCACGGCTAAGCTACGCTGACCCCATAGTGACATTATCCCTCACTAACAGCAGAGGGCAGCCTTGGGCTGAGCACTTGACCAGTTCGATTGCCCATTCACATCTGCAAGAGAAATCTCCCCATCCAAATTTAACACAAACAAGCTGGGTGCAAAGGGCAATCAGTACTGTATAAAATGTTCAAAATGGTACCTCAAGAGAACAATATTGGAGAGTAGGGAAAACATGAACTGATTAAAAGCTAGATTTAAAAATTAACTACCACAAGGCAAAATGCCAAAACCATGTGGATCCTGTGTTTCCTGAGGGGAACCACAGGAAGCCCAAGAAATTATATTTTTTTGGTGGACAGTAAATCTTTACCAAAGCAGAACATAGACATCTCCTGGAGAAACTTAAGGGGTACAAAATTAGAAGAATAAACATTTGGACTTAAATCTGGAAAATGAAGGAAACAGAAGAGGCGTTAATAGGTGTTTCTCAGTTGTTGGAAATAGGCATCAAAATTCAATAGGTTGTGTCTGGCACTGCATATTTAAAATAATTTTGGGATGTAGATGGCCAGGCCAGCATTTATTGCCTCTGCCTACCTGCTCAAGAAAGTGATGGTGAGCTGCCTTCAATCTGCAATCCCAGATATGGAAGTACACCCACAGTGCTGTAAGAGTGTTCCAGGATTTTGACCCAGCAAAATTGAAAGAATGGCAATGTACTTCCAAGTATTTCTAAATTCTAGGTAGTGGTCAGAGAGAGTCAGAGTCGTACAGTGCTGAAAAATCCTTTTGGCCCATCAAGTCGGCACTGACAATAACTACCACAAAAGTCACGCTAATCCAACTTTCCAGCACATCCCATATTCTTGAATGCTAAGATGTTTCAAATGCTTATTTAAATACTTTTTTCCAGCCTCCACAATCTTCCCAGGCAGTGCATTAATGATTCCCACCACTCTGATTCCTGTCCCTCACTTTAAAACTATGCCCCCTTGTGACTGACCTCTCGACCAAGGGGAACAGCTGCTTCCAATTCACCCTGTCCATAACCATCAATCTTATGTCTCCCCTTCCCTCAAGCCTTCTCTGCTCCAGAAAAACAATCCAAGCCTATCCAATTTGTTCTTATAGCTCAAATGCTGCATCCCAGGCAACATTCTGGTAATCACCTTTGTACCAGTCTCTAGTTCAATCACATCTTTCCTATAGTGAAATGATCAGAACTGTACACATTACTCCAGCTGTGGCTTAACATTACCTCCTTGTTCTTATACGCTATGTTACAACTGATAGAAGCAAGTGTCCCATATGCCTTAAGAAACCCTATTCACTTGCTCTGCGTCCTTCAGGGATCTGTGAATGAGTACTTCAGATCCATCTGTTCATTTGAACTTCCTAGGTATCCTGCCATTCATTAAGTACTCCCTTATCTTATTACTTCTTCCAAACTGCTTCACCTCACATTGATCAGTATTAAATACCACCTGCCACAGTTCTGCCCATCTGACCAACCCATCTATATTTTCCTGTAACCTTCGACTTTCTTGTTCACTATTAACACCCTATCAATCTTGGTGTCATTTCAAATTTGCTTATCACACATTGATCATCTATATCGTTTTTGTGCATTATAAACAAAGGAGCCAGCACTAAACCTTGTTGTACGCCACTGGACATTGGCTTCCAGTCAAACAGCTTTCTACATCACTGCGTGTCTTATGCGGTTGCCATGTAACTACAGCCCTTGTTCACGGAAAGAGAGTGAGCTCCTGTAGCGCATTTTGTAGATGGTACACACTGCTGCCCATGTTTGTTGGTGGTGCAGTGAGTGAATGGGAAGGGTACGAATCAAGCAAGCCGCTTGGTCCTGGTGGTGTCAAGTTTCTTCAGTGTTGTTAGAGCTGCACTCACCTAGGCAACTAGAGAGTATTCCATCACACTCCCAAATTGTGTCTTGCAGATTCTGGACAGACTTTGGGGCGTCATGAGGCGAGTTACTTGTTTCCTGATTCATAGCATTGGATCTGCTCTTGCAGCCAAAGTATTTATATGACAAGTTCAGTTCGTGGTCGACGATAACCCCCAAGATGCAGACAGTGGAGAATTGAGTGATATCAATGCCACTGAACGTCAAGGGCCGATGGTTAATCTCTATTTGTTGGGAGATGGTTATTGCCTGGCACTTGCTAGCATGAACTTTAATTACCACTTTCTAGTCCAGGTCTTACTGCATTTGGGCATGGAATGCTTCAACATCTGAATGAGTTACAAATAGTGCTGGACAGCATGCAGTCATCCGTAAACATGGCCACTTCTGACCTCATGATGGAAGCAAGTTTAGTGTTGGAGCAACTGAAGGTAGAACACTACAGCACAAACAGGCCCTTCAGCCCACAAAATGACTGGACCTAGGACATTACCCCGAGGAACTCCTGCGGTGATATCCTGGAACTGAGATAACTGCCCTCCAACCACCACAACCATCTTTCTCTGTACCAGGTAGGACTCCAACCACTGGAAGGTCCAGTTTTGCAGGAGCTCATTGATTCCATATGGGGTCAAATGCTGTCCTAATGTCAAAGATAGTCACTCTCACCTCTTCTGCCTGTGTTTGGACCAAGGCTGTAATAAGGTCTGGGACAGAGTGACTTTGGCAGAACACAGACAGGGTCAGCATCAGATAACTGTAAGTGCCACTTCAGAGCACTGTTGATGACCACTTCCATCACTTCACTATTGACTGATAAGGCAGTAATTGGCAGGTTTGAATTTGTTCTGTTTCTTATGTACAGGACATACTCAGGCAATTTTCCATATTCCCAGGTAGATGCCAGTGTTGTGGCTGTACTTGGAGTGTGGCTAAGGGTACAGCAAGTTCTGGAGCATAAGTTTTCAGTACTGTTGCAATGTTACAATGCAACGTTTCCTAATATCATAACGGTTGAACAGAATCGACAAATAAGAATGTAGCACCTTTAATATCTTAAGATTATTAAGATATGGTTGTTAGTTGTTCAACCTGTATTTCTGGCTAGCTTTCTCATTGTCTAATTTTTCCCCTCAATGAAACTTTTAGTCATTCTTTTCTGTTTTTAATACTCTATCCAACATTCTGACCTGCCACCCACCTTCGTGCAATTATATGCTTTTTCTTTAAGTTTGATATATTTTTAGTTAACCTGGTCAGGAAGGCGAATGGGATGCTGGCCTTCATAGCGAGGGGGATTGAATATAAAAGTAGGGAGGTCTTGCTGCAGCTGTATAGGGCATTGGTGAGGCCGCAGCTGGAGTACTGTGTGCAGTTTTGGGCGCCGCACCTGCGCAAGGATATTTTAGCCCTGGAGGGAGTGCAGAGGAGGTTTACTAGGCTGATACCGGAGTTGAGGGGATTGAGCTATGAGGAGAGGCTGAATAAACTAGGCTTGTACTCGTTAGAGTTTAGAAGAATGAGGGGAGATCTCATTGAGACGTATAAGATGATGAATGGGATGGATAGGATAGAGGTGGAGAGACTCTTCCCGCTCAAAAAAGACAGTAGGACTAGGGGGCACAGCCTCAAGATAAAGGGGAGGCGGTTTAGAACGGAGTTGAGGAGGAACTTCTTCACTCAAAGGGTGGTGAATCTCTGGAATTCTCTGCCCGTTGAAGTGGTGGAGGCTGCCTCGCTAAATATTTTTAAGAAGCGGGTTGATGGGTTTTTGATAAGAGAAGGGATTAAGGGTTATGGGGAGAGGGCGGGAAAGTGGAACTGAGCCACGACAGATCAGCCATGATCTTATTGAATGGCGGGGCAGGCTCGAAGGGCTAGATGGCCTACTCCTGCTCCTATTTCTTATGTTCTTATGAATGCCGAGTTCTCCACTTCTACACCCTAGTTTCCTGAACTTCGGACATTCCTCTCCATTGTACCAATCCCATCATTAATTAACAGTTAATTAACCCTTCCACCTTTTCCTAAATTCCTGTCCCTCAAAAATGTCAAGCACCTAATATTCAGGTCTTAGCATATGTCATCCTATAGCCAAGTCTCTAATAGCTGTCAGATGGCATTTATTTTTATTTGCAGTCGGTTAGTCACTTTGCTGTGAATGGTACATGCATTCTGAAACAGAGTCTTCAATTTTGTCTTATTATTTTTATAACCTCCAGCCCTTTGATTTGTCCCTTGTCAGCCTGTTTGTCCTTTCCCATATTAATTGTTTTCTCTTGTCTTATCACTACCCCTTTGATTTACCACGTCTTCCCAAATTTGATCCCTTGCCCCCACTATTTAGTTTAAACACGCTCTACTTCCCTAATTATGCAGTTCACTAAAACACTAGTCCTAGCACAGTTCAAATGTAGAC
The DNA here is from genome assembly GCF_965287045.1 of Carcharhinus amblyrhynchos. NCBI lineage: Eukaryota > Metazoa > Chordata > Chondrichthyes > Carcharhiniformes > Carcharhinidae > Carcharhinus > Carcharhinus amblyrhynchos. The sequence goes on from NC_137337.1 coordinate 28,507,085, forward strand.
TATCACAATGGTACAGTCCCCTACCCTACGTTTTCCAGTAAGGAATCTGGAATCTATTTCTCTCTCTCATTCACCTCACCAATTTTATTTACCCTATAGCAATTTTTACAGTACTCAGGTAATAATCCAGAGATTATCACCTTTAACATTCTGCTTTGAGGAGCTAGCTCCTCAATCTCTGACAAACCTCTTTTCTGCTCTTACCTATGGTCATTGATACTGAACTGGACAATGACCACTGGATCCTCCCCCTCCCACAGGATGTTCCTCTCCAGATAGGAACAGATATCTCAGAGAGCAGGCAACAGGGCTGTCCTAACTTATTCTCCTGACTGCAGAGAACAGTATCTATCCCCTTTACCATGTGGCCTCCTATCATTTTGCTTCTCCCCACTTGAATGGCATCCTTTACCAATGTGCAATGGTCAGTCCTTCACCTCACCCACACAAGTAATACGTAGCTTGTACCCATGTGGGTAAAGTCAGGGGCTGAAGCTCCTCCATCACTATATGCTGGTTCCTCTTACCCAATCTGCAGTCACATCTTCCTGTCCCTGACTATTAGTTTTGTCTGACTAAAAGGAAGAGACTGCCTCCTGTACTGGATCATCTAGACCAGTGACTTGCTCTTTGCTGAATTAAATCAATTTCAGTTGGGTTTGTGGTAAAATGATCTCAGCATCACTGGAATATTGAGCTCAAGTAACCTTTACTGGAAAGGGTGCTTGTGTGGATATTGAATACAGGCAGGAGCACACTGGACACATTTGCAAGGAACAGCAGCTTCAGCAAGGTATTGGAAATTTGCAAGTCCCCAGAGAACTTCATAACAAAGTGACCAATCATACATGGGAGAAGAGCAACTGGAGAAAATTGGAGGGGGGCGGGGGGAAATAATTCATCAATTAAATAGGTGGTGAGGAATGCAATAGAGTAAGCTTAAAAAGCTGCCATGCTATTTCTAAACAGGTCGTCACCCTCTATAAAGTAAATTCACAAATGTGAGAAGATGCATCTTGCAGTCTATAAACTAAGTACTCAATACAGGAGCAACTTTGTTTTCCGCAACATATATACGTACAGTGATAGTGCTAGAAGATATGCTATCGTTCGGGGGGGGGGGGGGGGGGGGGGGCTGAAGAGACATTTGTTACCAGATTAGAATATTCAAGTTAAATGATTTTGCACTGAATTAATTAATGAAATAAGATGCTTTTTGGTAGACAGCAAGCATCAACTCTGGTTAATTACCCTTTTTTTAAAAAAATACTTTTACTGAATAGACATGTCCACACTGGTTTATGAATTCTCATGCTTTTCTCTGTTGGCTTCATGGACACAGACTAAAAAGTGATGATTAAATGCCCAGAGCATTTTCAATCTATTTTAGCATACAAGTTTTTTTTGTAGTCAACCAGAATACCTTTATGATTTATGTAACTTCATTCTTTAGTGTTAATGTGGCCTATTTAAATAAACTTTTGAAGTGTCTGAATTTTTTCAGATCAATTTCTCTTTCCTTCCCACTGCATCAAAAATCCATTTTCATATTTGTAAAACAAACCTTTACAAATTAGTGCATGCCTTTGGTTCATGGTGAGGAAAGTAAACGAACAGAACAAGTCTGTCCTTAGATGGGCATCCAGTTGGGGGGGGTGGGGGGGTTTTTCCCAACATTCCCAGAGTAGGCAGATCACAAACAAGCAGTAGCACTGAAGGTTTCTTCCATTCTCCTCTATCATATCTGAGTCTCAACCACAGAAAACCAACTTTAATTGCAGTAAAGTTTGTTCTCTCTTTTTCATGTGAGCAATTCCATTTAGCATTAAGAAATAATGGTGAGGCAATCCTTGGCTGTAATTAATATGCAAACCTAGTGAGTGTACACATGCAATTAAATGTGGAAATTAGGAAGTTGCTGTCTGAATAGCTCGGCTTCTTCAGAAGCAGTACTATACAACTATCTTATTGAGATATTATTGAAATATGTGGAACTGTACAAAGTTGACATACTAATGTGATATATACAGAAGTCAGGATTTGTCTAGTCCATGTAACTACAAGGCTTAAATAATTCCAAGCAATCTCTCTGGCAATGATAATTAACTTCCAGATGTGAGGAGTCACATTCCTTCAGATTTTAGTTTGTGCAGGAGATTTAAGGTAGAATTTTAAAAAAAAACTTTTGTTAACTTTTCACTGTCTCACTCTAACATCTTTATTTTCCTCTGCTCATTTTTTTGTACTTACTTTCTGGTTCAGACTTTACACAGATTGTTAAGAATTCTTGCATCTGATGAGCAAGGAAATGCATGTTTGCCTGCTTCACATAGGTTTCAGGTCTGCTGTTGCAGATTCTATGCCAAGATGGCTTTCTAAGCATACTAAGTTCCCACGTAAAACCACAGAACGCCTGTGGACAAGTGTGCTGCCCATAAAATCCAGCCCATTTGTCTGCATAGTTTTGTCGCATGTCAGATTATTAATGATTTTTGTACTGAAGCCTCACGTGCATCAGAAACTGAACCAAGACTAATTCTACAATCTTTAGGTAATAAAGTTGCAAGAATACATTAACACTCCAACTGGTAATAATTCTTGAATTATTAAAAGCAGATCTAAACATCAAGGATTTCCAGGTATATCCTGAAGAATATGCATGTATGTTATTTTTTAATTGTTACGGCACAAAGCTATAAAGCTGCATCCTAATTGGATATTTAGGAATTCTAAAATTCCAATTTTGGTGATAAATAAGCTATTTTCTTTTCCTCATGGATGGATGTTGTGCATTCCTACACAAGGCTAAAAAACAATGGAGTAGTTATACACAGCCAACAAAAGCATGCCAAGACATTAATCAATTACAATCTAACCTACTGGGTTGCCGAATGGTTAGTACCTCAAATCCAGGGTTTGATTCCAGTCATGAATGACTGTGGAATTTGCATATTCTCCCCATATCTATGTGGGTTTCCTCTGGGTGCTCTGGTTTCCTTCCATAGTCCAAAGATGTGCAGCTTGGGTGGATTGGCCATGCTAAACTGTCCCTTAGTATCCCAAGATGTTAGGGGGGGGAATTAGGAGGACAAATGTGTGGAGTTACAGGGACAGGGCGGAAAGGTGGCTTGGGTAAGATGCTCTGTTGGAGAGTCGGTGCAGGCTTAAAGGGCTGAATGGCCTCCTTCTGCACTGTAGGGATTCGATAATTCTATTTGCTTGAATAGAACTGTAGAAAACTAGATTACACAACTGAAATGTTTAACTAACTTAACATGAACTGATAACTATGTTATCACAACAAAATGATTCTAGTAAAATATCTATGGTTATCTTACAACATTAATTCATCTGTACTTCTGCATTTAAAACAGACTTTCCCGTCCGTAAATGTTCCACGATAGGCATATTTAAGTAGCTTCACACAGTAGTGCCAAATTCTTGTCATGTTCAATAATCGCATTTCCTCCCCTGCAAAGCATTAACTTTCAAACTTGCTCGTACCAGTGACTGACATTTTACATGGTCTCATTCTGGTCACTTAGTGTTTTCATACATATACAAATAAATTCATGAAGTAGCACCACATAATGATGGCAAAATACACCTTATAATCGACTGATTCAAAATGGCATCGATGAAAGTCATGGATACAGAAAAACACAGAATTATGTTACAACAATGAATACATAAAAGTACATCATTACTGTGAAGTATACATGCAAGTTCTTGTTTCCTTTTCTTTTAAATATTTAATACATTAATTGCCTGCAAGTACCCTTAAAACTGGAACTGGGGAACATGAACAGGCTATTTGCTTGTTAGCCTCAAAAGTATTGTACAGAAAATTACTCCCATTTACTAAGGTGCATAGTTATTCCTATTCTGAAATCATGTGCGCTAAAAATGCATTTAAATGGATAACTTTGAATGAACAGATGCAAACTCTACTTCAAAAGAATAAATTTACCATTTACAAACTCCAGTCAGTGCACTGCACAGAGTTGAAACTGCAAGATGCACCTTCAATCCTTTATTTAATAATATACAGTTGGTGATCAAAAGCTATTCAAAATTAAGTACACAAGGAAGTGCAAATACTAAATTAAAAATGTTCAAAGGATAGCGAAATTTGACAATTACCACATATTCTAGATGGAAAGGAACAACAATAAATATAATGAAAAAAATGCACTGATTCTTTCTATTCAGTTTTTTGGATGGTACTAAGATTAAGTGGTAGTTAACAGTATTCCCTTTCAGCTCATTGACTTTACTTCTAGCACTATGTGCTATCAGCAAGAGTGTCAAATCTGTATCAAAGCAGAGCTCTCTGTTCCAGATATTAGATATCTCAATTGTTCAATGGGCTACTGATTTAAAAAAAAAAATCACAAAACATTTTTTTTAAATTGAAGCTTTGGTGCATTTTGATACAAGTGCCTACCTGGTTTTTGGAGACAGGGCACATGGACAGTTCCCAGGATGACCAGTTTTGAAAGGAACCCAGTGTCTGATGAAAGGAAGTCACTTATGAAGTTTGGTTAAAATAAAGCATTTTTGATTTGGAGATGTGTCAATATTTATGGAAAAATAACCTTAGGTTAGGCAAAGCGCAAGAAAAAAAGCACAGTAAATCTTCCTCTACTTTTCCCAACAATGGAATTAACTTGATTGAAAGGAATTCAACTTCCATTTCAGATTGGTGCTCCTAAATTGATTTCCAGAAGATAAGCTGAAACTTTGCATCAAATTATTGGTGGTTTAGTTCTGTGGGCCTATGCCTAAGTTGAAATTGGTTAACAAGTCATTCACTTAATTGGTATTGACTGCATAACACAGATATGAGAAAACTACTGTGCCAGTCAGTCTCTTCAGAATTTACAAGCCGACCTCAAGTAATGCTACATATGTGAAATCAATTTCACCACTCAAAGCACAGTTTGTGGGCAGGATGGGGAAAGAGGACCAAGGAAAGGAATATGGGTGGAAAAGGGTTTAGGAAGTCAGAAATCTGTCAGATTGTGGAAAAGGAAAGGCCGAAAGCTTGCAGTAAGGAAATGCTATTTGCAATTTACTATTGGCAAGTCTTAAATAATCTAACCATGGGATGGTGTGAGGGCCAGGGATGGAGGCAGTGGAAAAGGATGGACATGCATTCATTGAAATTCATAGCTTGTCGGTCACTGTCAGCAAAGTCTTGGATAACTGTACTTCTGGAGGCCTGCTGTATATTTCCTGTATTCGTTTTAGGATTAGAAAGATTTATACATTACATACAAAGCACCAGTATAAAAGGATTGTAAACTTCAATGCAACATGAAGTTAATGTTCGGGAAATAGAGGTGGGTGGAGAAAAATAGTAATGTGTGAAAATTAATTTGTCTATTTGTGTTAAATAATTCTAATGCTTTGTTGCATTGGTATTTTAGTAAACATGCTGAAAAGCCACTCAGTATTTTTAGCGTGCATGCGCACAGAGCAACTTGAACAATTTATCTTTATGAGTTACAACACAGTAGACCCTTACCATATAGCTATTTATAATATAAAAAGGCATGCAAGGACATATTTTAAAATATATATTCCAATAGGAATTCGGTGACAAGGGAGTTTTCAATGCATCTTCAAATGAAATGCTGTTTTCTACCAGCAATTTTAAGCAAAATGAATGACTAGCAAAAACTGACATTAACCTCATCAATAGTGACATTGTTGGTTGATGGGGAGGGGGATAGTGGGAAGATTAAGGGTGGGATAAGACTTCAAGATCATTCTGATAGTTCTGGTACACCACAGATTTCATAGTTGAACTCTGGATAAAATAGAGACTTAAAACAACTTATGCAATTCTCAAATCAGGATGAACAATTGGAATTGGAAGACACTAGATATTCCAATATTCCATTTTTAAATAAGGTTTTAAATATTCTATTTAAAAAATTCATAACCTATGATCAGGTATCAATACAAGCTTATATGCAGACTTCAATTTCTAACATTTACAAAGCAAATCAATCCAATGTCAATTCTATTTCTGAATTTGATTTAAAACACCTACAATGTTTAGTCAAGGCAGATAAAATTAATAAATAATCAGCTTAACATAATCCAAATCCCACCTGTGCTGAAAAGAAATAGCTATGAAGGTTACTTCAACCCACGTTCTACAGACAATAATGTAACAATGATAATATTAACATACACATACCTGCGGATTAGCTTTGGCTAGATTCTCTATTTTGAGCCACGCCTCTTCACGTTCTTTCAACTTTGCTTTCTCCCTAAACATTACAAAAACAAAAATGAAAATGTTAAAACTAAGAAACCAGTTTAAAAGTTGAAATAACAATTTCAGATAAAGCAAGGCTGGAATGTGTTAAAAGCAGTACCAGTAATTTTAGTGGTATTGCTCCAGTATGTGAAGTGAACCCAACTGTCACTGGTGGACATAAAAACAATGGAATCAAAGAAATTTACAGCACAGGTGGCCATCATATGGCCCACTGTTTATGCTGGCTTTTTGTTTAGAGCAACCCAAAACCGGCTCACCTTTCTATGCGAGTTATTCAATGTTAAACAATGACCTATTCATGACTGCCTTCTCAACCAGAAGAAATGGTCTTTCTCTATTCACTGTCAAGCTTTTTAACAATGACAAGAGCTTCTTAAGTTTCTCTTCATAACTATAGCTTCCAGATATTCCTGAGATGCATCTACACTATACGTATCCTAATAGCTTTAATGTCCTTGAAATAAAGGCACCAAAACTACACACAACACTGACTAACTATTGTTTTACACTAATTTATTTCCCTTTGCTCTTATACATTATGCTATTAAATCGTTCAATTTACTAATCCAAACTGTTGCTGGCCTTCATGACTTCAGCTGCCTAGACTCAGTTTAAGAAAATTTAATTGAATAGCTAAATGTTATTCACAACCTTCAGCACAAGTATGTGCTTCTGTTCTTTGTTTTTCCTCCCATAATTTATTCCCTCATACTTACCCATTCTAAAATCACACAAATTATATTCTGCCCATTAAATTAACTTGTCTGTGTCTTCCTGAAATACTTGACAATCCTTTTTTCTAGCTGCTAAACCCTTTATTTTCTGCTTGAGATTTTGCCACTTATATCCAATCTATATCTATATAGAATGCAAAAAAATCCAGGCTCGGTTCTGGCCACTTTAAACCATTCTCTAATTCAAAAACTTAATAACAACGCCAATTAATGCCCCAAATGTATAATGATGGAATGCTACACCACAAGAGGACCTCTTACTCCACTGTTCTTAGAATTATAGAATCCCTACAGTGTGCAAAGAGGCCATTCAGCCCACTGAGCCTGCACTAACAACAATCCCAACCAGGCCCTATTCCTTCAACTCCTTGCATTTACCCTGCTAAACCCCGTAACAGTAAGGAGCAATTTAACATGGCCAATCAACTTAACCTGCACATCTCTGGAAGAAATCGGAGCACCCAGAGGAAACCCACATAGCTATGGGGAGATTGTGCAAACCTGAGACTGAGTCACCTGAGGCTGGAATTGAACTCGGGTCCCTGGTGCTGAGGCAGCACTGCTAGCCACTGCACCAGCTTGCTGCCCTATATAAAACGTAAAGGAGACTGAAAAGCTGACTGAGAGTGTTCGCATAAAATTGAATCATTAGAAAATTGAAAAGAAACATTGCCTATTTTTATAAATATACTGGCAGCATGTTTTGCAGCAGCAGAGGGAGCCTGCCACTGGCTGGCTGTGGGATTTTCTGATCCCACTGGCGTCAATGGGTTTTCCAGTTGTTTGCATCCTCTGCAAGAAGAGAACCCATGGCAGAGGTTTGCCATTGGCAGGACCAGAAGATCCTGCCAGCAGGAATGGCTGGAAAATCCCACCCATCTGCATTGGAAGAATGCTGGGGCACAGGCAAGGACAAGGAAGAAGCACAGCTATTGGGTGAGGGGAGACAGATAGATGGCTTGGGTGGCTGTACAAAAAGAAAGAGCTTTCACAGAACAGCAGCACCAATAGACGTAGGTAATTAAAGACAATACGCCAGCTCCCGCTGATCATCATACTGGGATATTTCAGGTGCTAGCTAACAAAACTAGTCAAGCCCTTCATCAGAAATAGGAATAGTGCTCGTGGATTGGAAAGTAGCTAACATAATAGTTTAAAAAGGATAAAATTGAGCCACAAAATTAATGACCAGTGAGTCTAACATGTGTTGTAAGGAAATTATTAGAACACATCCTAACACAAGGGGGAATAATAAAACATCTGATTTATCATCACCACACACATTGGGACACTGGGATATAGTGGGAAGTATTGTTTCTTGCGTGCTATACAAAGTATGCCTTTCATAGAGTACATAGGGAAGAAGGCAAGGAGAGAGTGCAGGATGTAGTGTTACAGTTATAGCTAGGGTGTAAAGAAACATCAACTTGGTACAAGGTAGGTCCATTCAAAAGTTTGATAGCAGCAGGAAAGAAGCTGTTCTTGAGTCAGTTGGTTTATGATCTCAGACTTGTGTCTTTTTCCCCGACGGAAGAGAGTATGCCTGGGGTGTGAGGGTCCTTGATTGATCCGAGACAGCAGGAAGTGTAGATGGAATCAATGGATGGGAGGCTGGTCCGCGTGATGTACTGGGCTACTTTCACAACTCTTGTAGTTTCATGCAGTCTCGGTCACAGCAGGAGCGATACCAAACTGCGGTACGTCCTGAAAGGATGCTATGGTGCATTTGTAAAAATTGGTGAGAGTCGTAGCAGACATGCTGAATTTCCTTAGCCTCCTGAAAAAGCTGATGTGGTGGTGGGCTCTCTTAACTATAGCATCAGTGTGAAGGGACCAGGACAGGTTGTTGGTGATCTGGATACCTAAAAACTTGATGCTCTCGACCATTTCATTTCCACTTCATCCCTGTTGATGTAGACAGGGGCACGTCCTCCACTACACTTCCTGAAGTCGATGACCATTTCCTTCATTTTACTGACATCGTTGTTGCACCATGTCACCAGATTCTCTATCGCTTTCCTGTGCTTTGTCTCATCATTGTTCGAGATCCGACCCACTACAGTGGTGTGATCAGTAAACTTGAAAATCGTGTTGGAGCAGAATTTGGCCACAAAGTCATAGGTGTATAAGGGGTATAGTAAGGGGCTGAGGACACAGTCTTGCAGGGCACCCATGTGGAGGATAATTGTGGAGGTGGTGTCATTGCCTATCCTTACTGATCGTGGTCCGTAGTTTAGGAAGTCTAGGATCCAGTCACAAAGGGAGGAGCCAAGCGGTAAGCTTCCAAGTTTGGAGATAACTTTTATAGGGATAACGGTGTTGAAGGCTGAGCTGTAGTCAATAAATAGGAATCTAGCATAAATATCATAGTTACCCAAGATTGAGCATAGGGCCAGGGAGATGGCATCTGCTTGCAGCAACAGACAAACTGTAGTGGACCCAGGCAATCTGGGAGACTGGCGCTGATGCGTGCCATTACTAACCTTTTGAAGCACTTCATAATGATGGATGTCAGAGCCATTCTAATGATGATAGTCATTAAGGTACGCTATCTGGTACAGGGATAAAATAATGGTCATCTTCTTGAAGCAAGCAGGGACCTCAGGCACAGCAAGGGGGAATCAGTATGAATTTATGGAAAGAATCATGGATCACAGATTTATTAGATTCTTTCATAAATTGATAAATTGTACACGATGGAAATTCTGTGGGTATGATATATTTGCGTTTCAGTTTCTTACAATAACATTCAAGGGATGGCATGACATATTTTATATATAGAAATAAACTGTCAAGTTGCATGTTTCATCAGCACTTTTCTATATTATTTTTCCCTATAGGAAAAACCCATTGCAGTGCAAGCATGTATGAGCTGTTACTTTTGTAGGCGGCACCACAGATATTTCCAATAAGGTGCTTTACAAAATATTACACACCATTTCCATTCCCTTTCTAGGCTTACCTGTCCCATCTTTGTCCCTCACATTTTCCTTCCAACCTCCAGTCATTTAGATACATCATGCCTTATCTTTAATATTTTCAAATACAAGTACAAAAGTAGCAGCTTGAGAGTGTAGGAGAGAGAGATTGTGGGAATTTAGTAACTCATGAAATTTTAGGGGCTAATCGCTTTCTAAAAACTAGTCAAGTTTAAATTGATAATTTAGCTAACTATTTGCTGTTAAATTTAAGATTCTTTCAGTTTTAGTCGAAGATTTTGTTCATTCTTAGTCAGGGGTGAACAAACGTCCTGCTTGATAGGCAGCAACAGTTAGTTAATTGGCTGGTTAGTGAGATTGGTTTCTTTAGCCAGTAGTGCCTGACTCAGCTTAGGAATTCAGCTAGTATCAATGCAGGTGGCCTTGCTCAGCCCATGAGTGAACATGCACAAAGAAAGCAGTTTGTGACTGATTGCAGCTTAAGTCTGAAAACTTGGGAATTTTTTAAGTTTGAACTTCTTAACAAAAAATTCAGTTTAGAGATGATGAGCTGGAGTCTGTGAGGCACAGATGGTGGTACATTACTATTGTTAGGTAATTTCATTAGAACACTGGAACTGACTGACAGTTTTGCAGTCTGTTGGAGGCACTTGTTGGCTTATTCTCAGATGGAGAGACGACCTGTTTGCCTCTGGAGGGGTAACTGATGAGGCTGTCCTGCCTGTTAGACAACTTGGCTCATGAGCGAGTACTGTGTGCTGGCAGGGGCAAGAAGTTCCATGTGCTCCTAGATAGTTGAAGCTGTAGTCCACTTACATGACACAGGAAACAAAGAAGTGGGATAAATGGGTCATTTTTAGGATAGCAAACTAACTAGTGGAGGTCAGTGCCGGGGCTTCAAATACTTATTATTTATATAATGATTTATATTAATGAATTGGATGAAGGAATAGACTACAGCACATCCGCATTTACTGACAATACTAGGACAGGTAGGAAAGCAAGTTGCGAGGACACAGAGTCTGAAAAAGGATATGAACAGGTCGAGTGGATTAAAAATTGGCAGAAGTAATACAAGGTGGGAAAGTGAGAGGCTGTCTGCTTTGGCAGGAAGAACAGAAAATCAGGTTATCATTTAAATTGAGAGCGTGCAAGGCTGGGTATCTTTGTGCATACTCTCAAAATGTTAACGAGTAGGTACAGCAAATAATTTGGAAAAAGAATGTTGGCCTCCATTGCAAGGAGGATAGGGTAGTGAAGTCTTGCTACAAGTGTACAGGGCATTGGTGAGACCACACCTAAAGTACTGCATTCAGTTTTGGTCACCTTACTTGAGGGACATAATTGAAACAAACTGCTAATTGCTGTGATGAGGGTTTTATCTCATTAGGAAAAGTTGGTTGGGCATATACTTACTGGATTTTAGAAGGATAAGAGATGATCTTATTAATACACAAGATACTGAGACGGGTTGACAGAGGCTGAAAGGATGTTTTTCTTTTGAAGGCACAGTTTCAAAATAAGAATATCACATTTAAAATGGAGATAAGGGAGAATTTCTTCTCTCAGGCTGTTAATGTTTAGAATTCTCTTCTCAGTGGATGCTGGATCATTGAATTTATTCAAGACAGGTTTTTGATGACAAACACGTCAAAGGTTAAGTGGGGTGGGGGAATAGCAGCCAGCAAAGTGGAATAAAGCCACACTCAGATCAACCATGAGCTTACTGAAATGGTGGAGCAGGTTTTGAACAGCCAAATGGCTTTTTCATGCCCCTATTTCTTGCATTCGTATGTGTCTTTTATGGAAAGTGATTAATGATGGATTTTGCCTTGAAAACGTGATAAGTTACCACACGTAGCATTATTGTCCACCCTTGTTATTTCCTAGTCTTTTCTCAGCTGACCTTCACCATGCTGTACCTCTCACTTATCAGATCCAATATGAAGTGTCTTAAGTGCCCAATTCTGCTATTGCTTTAAATTTATTAGCATCACAAGTAGGCTTACATTAACACTGTAATGAAGTTACTGTGAAAATCCCCATTGTAACTTCTGTCATGATTTTGAAGTGGGGCCAAAACTAGCTAACCAACCAAACTAGAAATAACAGACATAGCCACACAAAGGCTCAGCTCAAGTGTGGCTGAAGACTATGTGACAAGTTATATTTCCTTCAGATATATACAGAGGAGGATGGCCGCAGGGGCAAACACCATCCCAGGTACAGCCTTCATAATGTGCCACGGCATTTACAATTGAGCATGTTATTTATTTTGCAGATGAGCTCCTCTCCCTTTGGAGCTCTTCAAACCTTTATGGTTATATTTTACAATGTCATTATCACAGAGATACAGGACATCATAGAAACTGGCGATTTACCTGCTAATATCTACTCAATTTCTACCCTTCAGTTCCTACTTCCATATAGTTAGTCCATTTTATTAAAATGGGTACAAATATCAATTTTAGGAAATTGTGGACTGTTCAGTTTGCTGATTGATGTTTTCACTTTTTTTTAAACCATGTGGTTTTAAGAATGCAAGTTTGGATCAATTTTGCAAGAAACGTATGACATCAAATGCCTGGTTGATGACTTCATGTACAGTGAGATATGTACACATAGATAAATGGCTGGACACAAGTTCAACATACTTTTGCCTTTCTGCTTTGAATTGTTGGGTGCAGTCATCAAATAGTTTCTGATTCATCTCCATAAAGAGTTTCAGAGCATTGTAGATTAATCCATGGATAGTCCTAAAAACACAAAAATGCTTAAATCTCAAGTATGCTTTACTATGCATTTCTGCTTGTAATAGGTGATTACATTAGGTGATTACAAAAATATCAACTATATTTCAGACTAAAATTATGTATACATCTTATTCAGAATCTAAAACACACATTAAACAACACAAAGTTAAAGTCCCTCTTTCCCCTGCCCAAAGGATCTACACCTTAACATAACATATTAAAATTATGCAATTTTGGCAAAGAACCAAGAGGGTAATTTTCACCTAACCCTTCTGGGTATTAAACTGATGAATCAGCCAGTTGTTTTACATTCTGCCCATTTTTTCTTTTATTGAAGTCAATGTCAAGTAAAATTGGCAGGTGTAAAACAGGATGACTGATCTTTTATTTTCACTGGGCTAGTTAAGTGAAAATTACCCCCAAAGTTTTCAGTTGAGAATACTTCTAAAACAGCAACATTTTAACAACTCCATTTTCATTTATAATAACCTAGAAAGTGAACTTGCAAACTATCTAAAGCAATGTCAAAATCCCACTTTATTGTTAACATATACTTTCAAACTGGTTATTCAAATTTAATTTACAAACAGGATAATGTCGAATAGATGTTTTAAAATGTTAGTTTTAAACTTTTAAAACATGAAACCCAAAGAAAGATCACAGAAAACCCATTTGTATATATATATATATATATATATATATATATAGAAATTTATTCCGATGGTCAAAAAGGACCGTAGGAGGAGAGGTAATAAGCCGTGGATAACGAAGGAGGTGAAGGAAAGTGTTAAATTAAAAGCGGAGGAATTTAGAGTAGCTAAGAGCAGTGGGCGAGAAGAGGATTGGGAAAGGTTTAAATGTCAACAAAGATTGACAAAGAAGTTGATAAAGGAGGGTAGGAGAAGCTATGAAGCACTTAATATAAAAAAGGATAGCAAGAGTTTTTATAAATATATAAAAAGGAAGAGGCTGGCTAGGGTGAATGTTGGTCCTTTAGACGATGAGAAAGGGGACCTAGTGGTAGGGGATGGGGATATGGCTAAGGTCTTGAATAACTTTTTTGTTTCTGTCTTCATGGAGGAGGACGTGAATAATTTGCCGGGTGTTAGCGATGGAAAGGTGGTAAGGCTGGAGGGTCTTAATGACATTACTGTTACTAGAGAGGTGGTGCTCGACAGACTGGAGGGGCTGATTGTGGACAAGTCCCCAGGACCGGATGGAATGCATCCGAGGGTTCTGAAAGAAATGGCGGAGGTTATAGTGGATGCCTTGGTGGTTATTTTCCAGATGTCGCTGGATTCCGGGGAAGTGCCGGAAGATTGGAAAACGGCTAATGTTACGCCGTTGTTTAAGAAGGGTGCCAGGCAAAAGGCGGGGAATTATAGGCCGGTTAGTTTAACGTCTGTGGTAGGTAAAATGTTAGAATCCGTCATTAAGGAGGAAATTGCGAGGCATCTTGAAGGGAATTGCTTGATAGGGCAGACGCAACACGGTTTCGTTAAAGGGAAGTCGTGTCTGACAAATTTACTGGAGTTCTATGAGGATGTGTCTAGGGCAGTGGATAGAGGAGAGCCGGTGGATGTGGTCTTTCTGGATTTTCAGAAGGCGTTTGACAAGGTACCTCACAAGAGGTTATTGCAGAAGGTCAGGGGACATGGAGTTGGGGGTAGGGTGTTAGCGTGGATAGAGGATTGGTTGTCAAATAGGAGGCAGAGAGTGGGGGTCAATGGGTGCTATTCGGATTGGCGGTTGGTGACTAGTGGGGTGCCCCAGGGGTCGGTGCTGGGGCCTCAGCTATTTACCATTTATATAGATGATCTGGAGGAGGGAACCGAGTGTAGGGTGTCGAAATTTACTGATGACACCAAGATTGGGGGAAAGGCAAATTGTGCGGAGGGTGTGGAGAGTCTGCAGAAGGATCTAGATAGGCTGGGCGAATGGGCCAGGAAATGGCAAATGGAATTTAATGTTGGCAAGTGCGAGGTGGTCCACTTTGGTAGGAAGAATGGTAGGAAGGACTATTACTCACGGGGCGAAAAACTGCAGCAGGCGACGGTGCAGAGGGACCTCGGGGTCCTTGTGCATGAGTCTGCAGCAGGTGGTCAGGAAGGTGAATGGGATGCTGGCCTTCATAGCGAGGGGGATTGAATATAAAAGTAGGGAGGTCTTGCTGCAGCTGTATAGGGCATTGGTGAGGCCGCAGCTGGAGTACTGTGTGCAGTTTTGGGCACCGCACCTGCGCAAGGATATTTTGGCCTTGGAGGGAGTGCAGAGGAGGTTTACTAGGCTGATACCGGAGTTGAGGGGGTTGAGCTATGAGGAGAGGCTGAATAAACTAGGCTTGTACTCGTTAGAGTTTAGAAGAATGAGGGGAGATCTCATTGAGATGTATAAGATGATGAATGGGATGGATAGGATAGAGGTGGAGAGACTCTTCCCGCTCAAAAAAGACAGTAGGACTAGGGGGCACAGCCTCAAGATAAAGGGGAGGTGGTTTAGAACGGAGTTGAGGAGGAACTTCTTCACTCAAAGGGTGGTGAATCTCTGGAATTCTCTGCCCGTTGAAGTGGTGGAGGCTGTCTCGCTAAATATTTTTAAGAAGCGGGTTGATGGGTTCTTGATAAGAGAGGGGATTAAGGGTTATGGGGAGAGGGCGGGAAAGTGGAACTGAGCCACGACAGATCAGCCATGATCTTATTGAATGGCGGGGCAGGCTCGAAGGGCTAGATGGCCTACT
The DNA here is from genome assembly GCF_965287045.1 of Carcharhinus amblyrhynchos. Lineage (NCBI taxonomy): Eukaryota > Metazoa > Chordata > Chondrichthyes > Carcharhiniformes > Carcharhinidae > Carcharhinus > Carcharhinus amblyrhynchos. The sequence goes on from NC_137337.1 coordinate 28,522,543, forward strand.
CCTGCTCCTATTTCTTATGTTCTTATGTATTGTCCCTAATTGCAAAGCCAGTCAATCCAGGAACCTTTGTACTGTTCCACGAAAATTGCCTGAGTGCTACTGTTTTCAGGCAAATTTTAATTCTGGTAATCTGCAATTAGAACCAAAACTAAACTTAAAAATATTTTGAGAAACATTTGTGTCCTCCTAGCTCCTAAATGGTTACCTGCAAGCAGCAAGTTTATTTTACATTTTCAAATGTTACACAAGTCCTCCGTGTACAATGTTCAGAAGAGATCCTCTGCCTTCTATTATCGAATTAGCCATACTTCAAAGAACAAAGTCTCACAACACCAGGTTAAAGTCCAACAGGTTTATTTGGAATCACGAGCTTTCGTATCGCTGCCTCTTCAGGTGAGTGGAGTCGTCTCTAGTCACCTGATGGAGTAGTGCTCTGAAAGCTCGTGATTCCAAATAAACCTGTCGGACTTTAATCTGATGTTGTGTGACGACTTATTGTGCCTACCCCACTTCAATGTCAGCATCTCCACATCATACTTTAAAGTGGTATTTAAGTCAGTACCATCAAATACTGAACTCAAATCTACTTAATTTGACAAATACAAATTGGGAGGCAGTTCAGCACTAAAGTATCAGAATTATACCAGTTTGAAAGGTTGTTATGAAGCCTGACTACAAAAAAAGGGTTGCATTCCTTGAGTTTAGAGAGCTCAGCATGATCCAAGGGCAAACCAATTGACATGATTAAATTGATAGAAGTATTTGATGGGGAAATGTTCTCTGAAGGGTTAAATCAAGAATTTGAGGCATAATCTAAAAATTAAATCAGGCCAACCAGGACTAGAATCAAGAAGCTGATTCACACAGAGCAGAAATCTGGAATTCTCTCTTCAAAAAGGTTGTTGCTCAATTGAAGCTTTCAAACTAAGGTCAATAGATTTTTGTCAGGTAAGGATATCAAGCAATATAGAATAAGACAGATAGGTACAGACCAGACATGATGTAATGGAATGGTGGAACAAGCTCCCGGTTGACTGGCTGAATGATCTACTTCTGTTCTTATATTTCTGTACAAGCACTTTCAGCTCATTTGTACAAAACATTGTTTTATAAAAATAATACTACCCAGCTGGATAATTAAAATTCACAAATAGAATATTTATGTTCCAAGTGTCAGAATGAAAACATGAACTTTATTTCACGTGAACATGCTTTAATATTCAATACACAACTTGAGAAACTTTAATGTGTGCCTTTATTATTCTTCATTAAACTACTTTAATATTGCAACTTATTTCAAAGGAGTTTTTCTTATAAAGCTTATGAAAGGCCAAAGCTAATATATTAGTGATCAACTTACTTGTTCCAATGAGTCTTTGAATTACGGTACAGGGACGGGAACATAATGGGCAAGATCTTGGCAGCATTGTCACTGATTAGACTCATTATGTATTCATTATTCCAATAATACAAGGCGCGTTCTGCCACCTAGATCAAAGAGTGCAGAACAAGACTTATAAAATCATAGCTGATATCGGTTGCAACTAAAAGGATTTAAAATTATTTTATACAAAAAAGGCAAAAATAAAGCTTTTTAATTTTAAATGTTTGGTTAGTGTCACTCTTACTTTAAAATAATCTGCACCAATGTGAAAACATAATTATCCATATTCTTTTCTATACAACTTGCTACTCACCTGAAAATGTGGACTGGAAACACATTTAGCCAACTGTCGAAATAGGGGCTCCATGACTTTTACAAATTCTGATGGTTCAATTACATCTAAAATCTCTTCCAATTCATTTAGAAACATCACTTCCTTTGGACTGTGGGTTTTTGGCCAGTATTTGAGCAATGCCATAACCACCTAGAAAATTCAAAACGGTGTTAGAACTGAATAATCTGAAAATTCTGAATATCTTACAGCAGCCAATAGAAGAAAAAGTTCAGCTTTTGAATGAACCATTGAATCCCTACCGTGCAGAAGGAGCCATTAGATTGATTGAGCCTGTACCAATTTATCCAGGCCCACATCCCCATAACCCTGTCCACCTAACCTATACATCTCCAGGCTATGGATAATTATTAAGCTAGCCTGTAAAGCTACTTTTTTCCCCCCCCAATACAATAGTTACATTTCAACATGGATTGTTTTCTGCTGACAGCCAGAAAGTGGTACCTCTCAGCATTTTGACACTTATTATCAGCTGGTAGAAACAGCATCATGTAATAGTCCAATGAAGCCAAATAACAAAACCTGGAAGGGGTAGGCCATTTGTCCCTTTGAATCTGCTCTGCCAGTGTGATCATGGCTGATCCTGGATTTCAATACCATATTCCCAGTTTCCCCCCCATATGCACTGGTGCCATTAAAAGCTTAAAAACATAAATCTACCTCTTTCTTGAACACATTCAGTGATTTGGCCTCCAAAGTCTTCTGTAGTAAAGAATTCTACAGGTTCACCATCCTTTAGAGTGAAGAAATTTTTCCTCATCTCAGTCCTAAATGGTCTACCCATATCCTTAGACTGGGTCCCGGTTCTGGATTCCCCAAACAGGGAAAATATCCTCCCTGCACCTAGTCTGTCCAGCTGTTAGAATTTTATACATTTCAATCAGATTTCCTCTCATCCTTCGAAACTCCAGTGAATAACCTTTATGTATTTTGTACATCTATTTAGAAGCCAATGTTCTTTAAATAAGTAGCTCACTACAGGAGATGTTTTGCATACTATCCACAAATGCATTATATATAGCAATATACCCCATTAAGAACACAATTAACTGGAACACATTTCCTATTGTTAACATGAAAAAAATTATTTTATACGTCTAGAACTAAAGATTTCCCCAAGCAGAAACTGCAACCAGTTTATGATAATAAAACTCTGCAACCAATAATACTGTGCTGGATTTCTGGCTCCGCCATAGCAGGTTTCCCTGTAGTGACTGACAAGCCAGCCAAAAGTCTACTGACTTCAGCAACACTGAAGATACTGTCGGGTGGGTGGTGCCAGAAAATTTAGCAAATTATATTCATCACAATGGATTTTTGAAAATGTTTACTATTTCTAAGAGGTTGAACAGAGCTAAAATTTAACTTTGATAGTTATATAAATGAAGTTCAAAATGCTAAATATTTCATAAATTTAGAAGGCGTTATGAACATTTAAAATCTATACATCTCCAAAAATGCAGTCTTCAAAATCTTTAAACTAAATAGAATAAATCCTTTAATAAAGAAATACTTCAGTGCAGAAGACATTTTGCATAAAGAAATGCAAGCACACATCATAAAATATTACGGCAAACTTACCGGTTCAGTAAGAGTGCTGTCTTTTTCTAGGAACTGTACCACACAGTATGCCAGCTAAAATGAAGTAAAGAATCAACAGGTTAAAACATTGCATGTGATATCTCCTTTGATATGCGTGACTTGTGTGGTTACTGTCTCCAGCGTACCTTTCAAACAAGTAAAATAAATGTGTTTTGTGCTATTAAATACCTATCCCGCATGGTGTGGATCTAATGCCAGATATAGATTCTCATTATGCTAACTTCTGTCTGATAAGTGATAAATCACAGGGGAGGACATAGATTTTAATAGGCGCATAAATGCATGCAGGTTCAGTGATGAAAATGCCAACATTTTAAGTTGGAATGCAAAGAAGGGAATTTGCTTACTCAATAGAATCTCCAGCATATTCTGGGCTACCTATTTAAAATCAGATACCTCCAGTACAGTATTTTCTAATCTAGTTCATAATTTCTTTAATAGCATTTGATATAATATTTGTGTACAGATGTAGCTGGTTGGCATCAGGGTAGACAGTAGAGCAGGTGCTCTTTGTAAGGGTAATTTTCACCACAGTAAATGACATGTTACAAATTGCACTAAGTAACTCTTTAGTTGGATACTGGAAAACACACAAGGTTGCAGGCAAGTTTACCTACTTTTGGTAAAATTTTGCTTCCATCTAATGCATAGAAGCATTGCTGCAAATGTGTAATTTCACTGTGGCATAGGGCACCAGATTCTGACACTACCCCAATATTAGATTCCATTCTATCACTCAGTTAACAGCATAGCTAATTTCATATTGTGGCATGGCTGCATTACCCTGCTCAGCATGGCTAATATATCAAAGCCATGGTGCAAGCATTCCTTGAAAATTAATTCAGGAAAAGCAAAATCTGAAACTTACAACACCCATATGAGTCAGAGTTTTACAGCACAGAAAGCATAAAGCACAGATAAAGGCCTTTCAGCCCACTGTGTACTTTTCAGCCACAGAAGTTATGCAGTCTAATCTCACCTACAAGCTCTTAGTTCACAGACAACGTATGCTGGTGAATGGGCCACATGAATGGTCTTCCTCCACCTCAGTGGGCTGCAAGATTGAAATCGGGCTATTCACTAACCATGACCTCTTGAATAATAGAGCGCATGAAATACACACCAAATATTTCATAACCTGTTTCAGAAAGTGCTTATTTCATATATTAATAGATCAACTTCAAATTGTAGAAGAGAAAAATTAGCACTTTTATTGGACTCAGAGGGAGCACACAGCTGTCAATATTGTGTGCAATGAGTATGCACCTCATTTCATGTGCACTTGCTTTACTTGTGCATCAGTTTAGTCATACCTGTAGGAAAAAAAGACTACGCAGATAGAAACAGTGGAAAGTGGCAACACTGTGTAGGCAGTCAACAAAATGTTTAACCTCAAAAAATTCCTCCTTTTCTGTCTTAAACAGGTGACGCCTTACTGAGATTATGCCTTCTGGTCCTAGACATTTCCACAAAAGGAAACAACCTCTCAGCATCTACCCTGTCATTAATCCTAAGAATCCTATGTGTCTCAATAATGTCTCAACTCTTGGCCCAATCTATTCAATCTCTTCTCAAAGGAAATCCTTTCAAACCAAGGATCAACCCAGTGAACCTTCTCTGGACTGTCACCAACGCAGTACAGCTTTCCTTAGATAAGCAGCCCAAAACTGTTCACAATGTTCCGAGCGTGGTCTTTTAGTTTTAGAAAGACTCCCTATTTTTATACTCCATTTCCTTTGAAATAAAAAGGTCTGCATTCTATTTGCCTTCCCTATTAGCTGCTGGACTTGTATGTTAGTTTTTTGAGATTTATGGAAGAGGACCCCCAAATCTCTGCTGCAGTTTTTGCAGCAGTCTTTCCATTTAAATAATATTCAGCAACTTTATTCTTCCTACTAAAATGCACAACTTCACATTTTCCTACATTATATTCCACCTGCTAAGTTTTTGCCCACTCACTTAACCTGTCCACATTCCTCTGTAGACTTGTCATCTTCACCACTTGCCTTCCCACCTATTTTTATGTCATCTGCAAACTTGGCAATAGTACATTCATTTCCCTCATTCAAACTAATAAATATTGTAAATAATTGTGGCCCTAGCATTGATCCCTGTGGTATCCCACTAGTTACAGGTTGTGGTCCTGAAAATGTCCCTCTTATCCCAATTCTATCTTCTATTAGTAGTTAGGTGATCCTCTATCCCAGTGAATATGTTACCCCCAACATCGTGGGCTCTTATTTTGTTTGGTCTTTTATGCAATACCTTATTAAATGCTGTTTGGAAATCCAAATATATTATAGGTCTGCTTTTGCTCGCCACAAGAATTCTGATAAATTTGTCAGGCATGATTTCTCCTTCATGAAGTCATGCAATTGATTACATTATGTATTTCTAAATGCTCTGCTATTACATCATTTATAACTGACTCAAAACTTTTCCCAATGACAGTTGTTAAGCTAACTGGCATACTGTTACCCATCTGTTGCCTCCCTACCTTTTTGAATAAGGGTACTTTGGCACTTTTCCAGATTTAAGGATTCTTGGAAGATTACTACCAATGCATCCGCCATTTCTGTAGCTATCTTTTAAAAATATCTGATGGTGCAACCCATTAGTCCATGGGACCCATCAGCCCTTAAGCTCATTATTTTCCCTAGTACTTTTTCCTCTAATGATAGTTACTGCATTTATTTCTCTTCCCTTTTGCCCGTTGATTATTTACTATCTTTGAGATGTTATTAGCGTCACCCACCACGAAGACCGATGCAAGTACTTATTTAACTCCCCTGCCATTTCCTGGTTCCTGTTATTACTTCCCCAGTTTCATTCTCCAAGGGGCCTAAGTTCACTTTAGTTTCTCTCTTCAGTTTTATACATTAAGTTCCTGCTGTTTGTTCAGATATTACTTGCTAGTTTGCCTTCTCCCTCTATTACTTATATGGTCGCATTTTGTTGGTTTATAAAACTTTACCAATCCCCTGCTTACCAGTAATCTTTGCTATATTGTAAGTTTTAAACTGAAAGAAAAAACAATCCTCAACTTTCTTGGTTAACTATGGTTCGTTTATCCTCTTCCTAGAATCCTTCTTCCTCACTGGAATATATTTTTATTATGAGTCATGAACTATTTTCATAAACATCAGCCATTGCTGATCAACCATCTTTTCTGCTAATCTCCTTAAGATCCACTGAAGCTAACTACCTTCATTTCTTTGCAACTACCCTCATTTAAGTTAGAAAGATTTGTGCTAAACTTAAGTTTCTCACTCTCAAACGGAAGGCTATATTCTACCATGTTATGGTCAGGGTTTCCAAGGGGATCTTTTACTCAGATTATTTAAACGTGCCACAGTACACATTATCAGATCCAAAAAAGTCTGATTCCTAGTTGGATCCACAACATATTGTTCTAGGAAACAATCTCAAATGCACTGAATTTTTCCAACTTCATCTTCCCAATCCACATGAAGATTAAAGACACCCGTGATGAATGCACTTGTCTTTTTTTAAAACATACGCTCATTATGCCTTGATTTATTGTCTGTCCTACAGTATAGGGACTATAGGTTAACTCACCAATGTCTCCCTCGCCTTGTTATTTCTTACTTCTATCCATATGCATGCAGTATTTTCCAATTCAAAGTTATTTCTTGCTACCGCACTTACTCTGTCTCATGCTAACAACGTTACCTCACCACTTTTTCCTTACTGCCTTTCCTTACGAAAGTCTCATATCCCCAAATATTTAGTTTGCTCTTTTACCATTATTTCCATCTCTGACCCTATTTACTGCTTTTTTCAAAAATGTTTGTACACCGTGTTCTTTGTTCTTTTGTCATATTCTGGGTATTATATGCCTGGAAATGCTGTCATATCCTTTTGCTTTGTAAGCTGATGTATCCCAAAATTATAAACCTTGGAGGTTCAGTTGTTTAATTTAGTGCCTAGCTCCTCAAAATCTATGCAGAACCTTTTTTTTGTTTTACCCATGTTGTTGGTACCTATATGGACCACAACAATGGGATCTACCCACTTCCACTGCAAGTTCCTCTCTGGCCGAGCATATGTCCCAAACCCTGGCATTGGCCAGGCAAAACAGCCGTCTGGACTGTCACTCTTTCCTGTACAATGTCAATCCCCTCACTATACTGCATCCTACTCTCCGGACTGGAATGGCTTCTTGTAGCAAGGTGCCATGGTCTGTCAGCTCATCCACTTTGCACCACCACCACCACCACCACCACCACCCCCCCCCCCCCCCCGCCCCCCCCACTCTCATCCAAACATGCTGAGAACCTCAAATCTTTTGGACAATTGCAAAGGCTCACACTCCTGCCCTCTGGTCCCCTTATCCTAGTTACAGTCTGGCTGGAGACCTGTATAGTTCTAGAATAACCTCCCTGATCTTATATTCTGTGCCTTGGCCAATGGAAGTGTCCCATATGCCTTCTTAACCACCTCATCTATCTGTCCTGCGGCCTTCAGGAACATATGGACAAGCACTCCAAGGTTCTTCTACACACTTCTCAATGCCCTACAAATTTCTTATATCCTCCCTTACCTGGACTGAATTCCATTTGCCAGTTTTCTGACTGACTGACCAGTTCATTGACATATTCCTGCAGTGTTCAACTTCTCTTCCTTAGTTTCACTAGAGTTTTACATCATCTGCAAACTTCTTAATCATACCCCTACATTTATGTTTAAATCATTGATATATGTCAAGAACAAAGGATCTGATAGGAAGCCCCATTAAATACCAAAACACCTGTTGGTCTCTACCCTTGTCAGTGAGTCAATTTTGGATCCACCTCGCCACTTTCTCTTAGGCCTCATGAGCTTTTGATTTTCTGATCAGTGCACCTTATGGGTCCTTGACAAAAGTCTTTCTAAAATGCATGCAGATGACATCAAATGCATTACTCCTTTGACTATCCTTGTCACTTAAAATTCAAACAAGTCAGTCAAATATGACTTTCCCTAATTAATCCATGCTTTTCTAAATATTGATTTATACAGACCTTCAGAATTTTTTTCTATTGGTTTTCCTGCCACTGGTCTGCTGACTGGCTTGTAATTACTTTGGTTCTCCCTCTTTTAAAGAGCAGTGTAACATTAGCATTCCTCTAGTACCATGTCTGTTGCCAGAGGGGACTGGAGAATGGTCAGAGCCTCCTTAGTTTATTTCTTCTCTCACTTAACTCACCCTATTTAACCCACCCAATTATTACACACACCTCCTCCTCAAGCACAATTGCTGCTTCATCCCCTCTTTTGAGGGTTGCCTGGCAGTGCAACTGATGTGAAAATTCTGCCAATGAGGCATAGTAGAACACAACAGTAGAATTACATGCAAATTAAATTTAAGATAATAAAGATGGTACAATAAATATCCTGATGAAGACAAAATATAGAAAATAATCCAGTCTACCTTGACCAGAGCAAAAATGTCTGATTGAGGGGAAACCTGAAGTCTGAACAAATTAGTGGAATCTTCAAGTTAAACTTTTACAGACAGCACAATTACCTTTTTGTTCTCACCCCTGCCACTGGGATTACAAAATTATATTATTTGTTCCAATTTAAAATAAATAGCAGCACACATTAATCTGTATACTTAAGTCTTCTGAGGAGGCTTGGAATGCAGTTCCTGAACCCCAGTCCAAGCAATCTGAAGAAAGTTGTCCCATTATCAAAAGGTGTCTAACTGACCAATTAGACAAAAGTATTTTTTTCCATTATGCTTTGAAAAATGAATTACAGGTTGACGACTGATTTAAGCTGATCCCTCTTTAAATTTAAAGGCACTATTTTTGACCAATTTCAAAAGCAAACGTAAATTTCCGTTGAAATTCTTTTCCAAATACCAATCACAAAACAAATACAATATTTTTCCTGAAGTCACATCACGAACGAAGAATTTCTAATTTGTTTGGAAAGCACTTGCAACTCCATAATGATATTTTACAATATGCTGCATTACACCTCCAATTCTCAGCCAATATAGTTGTTAAGTACAGAACACTAGGTTACATGGAAGCAAGGTTTACTCAATCCAACTTATAATTCTAAGCTTTTGAGGTGGCAATTTGACACTATGCAACTACATCTAGGAACATATGTTTGCCAAAACATAACTTCTGGAGACAAGATACAACATGTAAAGACTATTGAAAATTAGATGCACTAATAAGTTTAAATACTAGACCTTCTACCTTTTTGAAAGTGGTTATAACTTCATACATTCAAAATGATGGAAAGGGTTCATAAAATTTATTTAGAAACTGTTTATTAATGACCATTTTGAGGCCTAATTTGGGTAGTCATCACAAGACCTGACTTGGCCCATTCCATTAAACAGGTCAAAGCATAACGTGCAGTTAGAAAGCAACAGGTGAAAATAACTGGAGGAAAAAGGATAAACCAAGTAATTAACTTTTAATTTTGAAGATTAGGATAATTCAGTAATTGCAAATTCATGCATGATTATTTCACATAAAAAGGATATCATACACACAGTAAAGAACCAGGAAAAAAGGTCAAAGCAAATAGTTAGATAACTAGATGCATTTCTGACTTAACAAATTGAATAAATTCAATTAATACTGAGTAAAATGAGTAATGATTCAGTGTAAATTCCTACATCACATTAAAACATTGCTGTTTCCACAAAATATCAATCTTAAATTACCTGTGGATGGTAGACACTGAGAGATTTTACTTTGTGGAGTGGTAGCAACACTTTCAACAAGAAAACCTTGTGCTCTTCTTTCAATGGCAAAGCAAATCCATTAATTATGCTGCAGCAAGAAAAAAAAAGTTAGCCAATGAAGTATTCCAATCACTAACACACAAACATGTGAATCAGGATGAGGAGCAGCAGGCTAGTTAGCCCTTCGAGCCTGCTCCAAGGTCATAGCTGATCTGACTGTGGCCTCAACTCTAATTTCCTGCATTTCCCCAGACCCTCTGCTTTCAAACAGCCTTAAAAATAATGACCCTGCCTCCACTGCTCTGTGGGAAAGCAGATTACTAACACTCATTCTCTTCACCTCCATCCTAAATGGAAACTTATCTACTCCAACTACTTTAAATAATGCACAACTACTAGCAAATCTCTTGTGGAATTACTGCATTTCAGTTCTTTAACTGCATCTTTCTACAGCGTACAATGAGTCACAGAAGTCAGACATGATTAAAACGTTAACTAGCAATTGGATTTAAAGGCAGCCAAGGTGCCAAACGAACAAAAAGTCACCTTAAAAAAGTTCCCATTTACCTGAAATGCTTTGAGTAAAAATAATATAAATCATCCATTCCTTAATGTACAATATCAAATAGGCTCACTGGCACAATGCAGTTAGCATGAGTTTTTGCAGTGAGGAGCAAGAATTTAAAACAGCAGTAAACTCACTTGTTGTTCCTATTGAACGAATAGTTCAGTGACATTTGTTATTTGAGAGTCTGTGCAAACATTTTATTTCAGGAACATTCCTCTTCAAACTGGAGTAAGGATAATATTTTTGGAAATTGTCATTCTTCTAGTTATTCTCTCAAACAGGTATTTCAAACGTTTTCGACAAACCACGACATTTTACATATTTATGCATGTTATGCTATAGTGATATGAATTGCTTATACAAAACTGCTGTAAAATAGTAACACTTGATACTTGTTCTGTGAATGTGACCTCATACTTGTGAATATTATCTCACTTGAATCCAAAATTGTATTGAAATTTGAAGTTTAGATGTAATACAAAACACATTGAACATAGAACATAGAACATTACAGCGCAGAACAGGCCCTTCGGCCCACGATGTTGCGCCGACCAGTTACAAAAACAATGACCCACTAGCCTATACCAATCCCTTTTCGTCCATAAACCTATCCAGAGATCTCTTAAACGCCCCCAAACTAGACGCATTTACAACTGCAGCAGGCAGGGCATTCCAATCCCTCACCACCCGCTGGGTAAAGAACCTACCCCTGACATCCGTCCTGTAGCTACCCCCCCTTAATTTAAAGCCATGCCCCCTCGTGCTAGCTTTCTCCATCCGAGGAAAAAGGCTATCACTATCCACCCTATCTAAACCTCTAATCATCTTATATGTTTCAATAAGATCCCCTCTTAGCCGCCTTCTTTCCAACGAAAACAACCCTAAATCCCTCAGTCTCTCCCCACCATACCAGGCAACATCCTAGTAAACCTCCTCTGCACCCTCTCCAACGCCTCCACATCCTTCTTGTAATGCGGGGACCAGAACTGCACACAGTACTCCAAGTGCGGCCGCACTAGAGTAGTGTACAGTTGCAACATTACACTGCGACTCCTAAATTCAATCCCCCTACCAATAAACGCCAAGACACCGTACGCCTTCTTAACAACCTTATATACTTGATTCCCAACATTGGAATTGCTTTCAGTATCCAGATTAATATCTTTTTAAGGATTTTAGTTGTCAGTTTTCTTTTTATCAATTGGCAGAACTGGAAAAATGGGCAGAGCTTACAATAGCAAGTCTTGACAACACTTTGTGAATGACTCATCTAACAAGTAAAAATAAATGTTGGGGGAGTAGCTGAAACTGCAGGTTCTGGGAGTCGTGATAAACTGTAAAATGCTGATATCTTTGATAGGAAGCAGGCATTTTGAACACAAAATTCTACGCTTGACAAGTTTAATTATTTTTTGCCAACTGTCACAAATACCACAAACCTAATCCTCCCTAAGTCTTAAGCTTGGTAGTGAATGGAAGAAGAATTTTGAAATGATTTTACTGCCTGTTATTGATAGGATTTGCAAACTGCTTAGCTTAACTATTCTAATACACCCTTAAATGTTGCTTAATGAAATTTTTTGAGCGTCCCCCTTTTTGACTTGTGCTGGGAAGATTAGTGACTAGTGGCCATCATGAGTGAGAGTGAGAGAGACAGAGAGAGAGTCATGCCTAAGAAGCAGTCAAGAAGCAAAGGACTCAAAATTTCTTAAAAGTAACGCAGCAGTGTCTGGAAACTGTAAACATCCTCCACCATCACCCTCAGACTCAAGCTATCACTTTATTAATTACTGACAGGTAGTCAGAATCTTTTAATGATCCTCTTTGGTTATAATCTATTCTTATGAATGGCACAATTTCACTGACTTGAGTCCATGCACAATACAGAATCAAAATTTAGCATTTGTTGCATAATATTCTGGATTTCATAGCAACGCTTTGAAGATCAAATAAGCTAATGGTGCATAACAAAACATGCCAATTGAAAATAGATATCTGGCCATAGATCTTCAATCTACAAAACGCAGTGGTTGATAGTGATGAGGATAGTTATAAGCTTCAGCTTGACAGAAAGGTTGGTAAAATGGCAAATGAGCTTTGTAGCAATTCAGCTAAATGTCAGGTTCCTGTCAGCAAACAACCTTTATTGCATACCAAAAAAAAGAGGCTACTTCCACCACTCACAGCTAGGTAGTTCAATACTTTGTAACCTACAACAGTCCAAGTAACAAGTTTAAAAGCCCCACTGAACATTCCCTATGCCTCTGCCTGTTTAATAAAAGGAACCTTGTATTCCACAAAGCCCACAGGGAGATCTGTTGACAATCCCCGGGGCCTTTGTGGTAAACGTAAGACCCAAGTTTCTCCCAGCACTCCCATTGCAAGAAAGTCCATTTGCACAATTTAGCAACTGATTGGAGGTCTGTCTTTGACCTTGTACAATACTGATTCTGTTTTCTCCATAAGCCAAGAAACAAGTCCACCCCTGAAGTTTCTCATATGAGCCAATCACCCGTTGAGAAACTTTTGTCCTGCAGAATCGCAACTTCTTTTTCTGGTTTCCTTGTTGGGATTCCATCCTGCCATTACGGGAATAGCAGGCTCAATATGGTACGAAACCGTTGCCCCATCAACAACTCTAGTGGGGCAATGCCTGATGTGTGCAATGTAGTCCTGAATCTAACAAAAGTTGCACCAATTTGGTCTCTATGGATGCCACAGTTGTTTCTTCATACCATTTTTGAAGGTTAGCATCACCCATACTGGCTATGCATTTTACAGCAGGTGATGTTGTGTTGGGTGTGTCAGATGACAATGGAGTGCACGAAGTTCTGGAAGTCACCACTAGGAAAGGCTGTGCTGTCAATGGAAACTAGGGCTTCCAGTATTCCATGTACACAGAAGCTTCGCCACAATTTCTCTAACAAAGCCAGTGAAATCATGAAGCCCATGCACTTCCAACCACTTGGAGCATGCTTCCACTATAATTAAGAACACGGAACCCAAAAAAGGCCCTGTAAAGTCCACATGTACATGCAGCCTTGGCCTGCTAAGCCACTCCCATGGATGTGAGGAGGCCAACAGTGGGAGTTTTGATTTACTTGACACAGGTCATATCCGTTTACCAAGTCTGTAATATTAAGAGTCAAGACCAGGCCACTAGATGGAACTTCGAGCCAGTATCTTCATTTTTGATACTTCTGGGCGGCCATTAGGTAGTTCCGTTAATATTGGATGTCGTGCTGGGGGCAGACCATTTACTCAGGGCTCCCCAAAGAACAATCCCGTCCTCAACACCAAGTTCTTCTTTGCCATTTGTTCTTTTGCCCCTCCGTTCCTTCTTTCTCTCTCTGTATTTGCTTAAAATGTTATAACTTCTTCCAGTTCTGATGAAAGGTTATCAACCTGAAAAAAGTGTGCTTCTCCCTTCACAGATGCTGCCTAACCTGAGTATTTCCTGCAGTCTGTTTCTATTTAAAATTACAACTGTTCTTTCCTTATTTTAACTAAGATTACATGCTTTTACACTTCCTCTGATATTAGATCACATAGCTAATTTGAAAATACTAGGAATGTTCGTTTCTGGAGTTTTGTCATTCAATTCAGCCAAGAAAACAGATTACTGCCAAAGGAATTAAAGCAGAATAAAAAACACTTCAAATGATTCCTAAATACTAGATCGGGTTTTGAAGAACGTGCATAACCAAGAATTGAGAATATGTAGCTAATATAGTTAATGCTTAACCCCATACTGAAAGAATACAAAATTACACAAAAATCAAAGTAACATTTCACAAGATTCTATTTTCAAGTATTATTGTTTTTCCAGAGTTCCTTTTTTTTTCATCAGTTATTATACTAAATCCAACACTTTTCCTCCTCCCCTCTCAAGTAAGCACAAATGCTCTTTTCCTGAAGCAGTATTCTAAATTGTTACTTGTCAACTTTGGTTTAGAAATACTTTCAGGAGTACATCCTCTAGCATTGTTACACCTTTTAGCATTTTTAGAGATGGTGAAATCACTCATTTCCTGTGACTTTACTTCTTGGCTATTTCGGCATTAAATACAATACATTTATTTTCTATTTTAGCTGGTACAGCTTGTGCTTTTAGAGATCTTATCTACAGTTAAGTGCAGTTTACAGGTCAAGATCTTTGCTAATGCAAAAACCTACTGGAGTAGGTATCACAAGCACATATAGATTCAAATACATTACCACATGGGAGCAAAACAGTACATGTAACCTAGTTACATTTCCTCCAGATATACCACAGACCTATTTTTAAAAACCTCTGCTCAAACAAGCAATGATCAAAATCATGTACTCTCTCCTCTAGTAGTCATGGTGATTATAATCAATACTTTAAAAGAGTCCATTCTTTTGGAAAAATAGAAGCATATTAATAATACTAATTATGAAATTCATATGACTCAACTGAAAATAGCAACTACTCACCTTCCCAAAATTTCCAACAGTTCTGCTATACCATTGTGATGTTCGGTTTCATAAATAAACCTAGGACAAATAAAGAATTACAATATAACATTCAGAAAGCTGTTAGAATACTTAAGCCTAAAAACCATTAGTTTATATTTATTAACTGTAGTCCAGAGGTTGAGTTCAAATCTCACTTGTTCCCTGTGATAGCGACTCCCACATTGAAGAAATTTCTTCTGAATTCCATCTTGGATTCCTTGGTGATTATTTTATATGGATAGCCTCTAGTTGTGTTCTTCTCCACAAGAAAAAACATTCTCTGCATCCACTGTATCAAAGTTTTTCAATTTTAAAAGACCTCCATTAGTTCACCCCTCAGCTTTATTTTTTCTAAAGGATAAGTAACCAAGCCTATCAATCATTTCCAGCCATGTATACCTACATATTTCTGGTACAATTCTTGTAAATTTTCTCTGCGTCCTTTATAGCCTTCTTATAATATGGCAACCAGAACTGCAAACAGTACTCAGGAGTGTCATCTAACTAAGGTTTGATACTGGTTTAGCGATTGATGTATTGGCATTTTGCGATTTTTGTTCCTTTGCCCCACCTTGACTCACACCTTCCAGGTGCCAAGTGACCATCCCATTCTTCCTACCTCACTTTGTCCATTTTTCAAGTTTGTTAATGTCCATCTGTAATGCCCATTTTAAAACATGGATCAATTAAATTTAATTGAAAGAAATGTCTAGTTATCTGACACTGGACAAATATCAGTGAGGCAACAGAGGTTTGGAGAGTTGGTGACGGAGGTAAAGCTGACAGCTGTGAAAGCACATGTGGAAATATCACAAGAATTGAACATCACTGCATCAGGATAAAAGTAAGGCAATCCTACCCTAATCAATGCTGAAAAAGCCCATTCATTAATATAAAGAGGTTGGTTCCCAAGTTGAAAGAGAGGAATCCCACAGGCTGAAGAAATATTCCAGTATAATCTACCCAATCATTTCTGTCAGCCAACTTCCTTGGTCATGTTCTTACCCATGAGATGTTAAAGAACAGCCTGAGAGTGGCAAAACAAAGAGTCAACGTTCACAATGATCTGGACAGGTTAGTGAGTGGGCAAATCAATGGCAGATGCACTATAATTTGGATAAATGTGATGTTCTTCATTTTGGAAGCAAAGTAGGGCAGCAGATTACAATCTGAATGGCTGCAAATTGGGAGAAAGGAGTGTGCAGCAGGACCTAGGTGATCTTGTGGTCCAGTCATTGACGGTAAACACACAGGTGCAGCAGGCAGTAAATAGTATGTGGGCCTTCACTGCAAGAGGTTTTGAGTACAGGAGCAGGGATGTGTTGTTGCAATTACACAGAGCCTTGGTGAAGCCACTCCTAGGAGTCCTGTACGCAGTTTTGGTTTCCTTTTCTGAGGAAGGATGTTCTTGCTCTTGAGGGAATGCAATGATGGTTTGCCAGGCTGATTCCAGGGATGACAGGACTGATGAAAGAGGAGCAATTGACTAGGTTAGGATTGTTTTTGCCCAAATTCAAACGAATGAAAGGGCATTTCAGGAGTGGTTGGGGAGAGTTTAAACTAATATGGCAGAGGATGGGAGCCTTTGCAAGGATATAGAGCAGGGAAAATTAAGAACAAGCAGAAAAGATAAAAAGGAGAATAAGGAAAGTGATAGGCAGAGAAATCAAGGGCCAGTGTCAGATAAGGACTGAGCAAAAAATAGTGGGAAAGGAAAAAGAAATGTTAAAAGTGCTCACCTTTAGGTTTTGTATCTGAATGTTTGGAACATTCGGAACAAAATGGATGAAATCATTGCACAGATAGATGTAAAGGGGTATGATATAGTTGGAATTACGGAGACGTGGCTCCAAGGTGATCAAGTATGGGAACTAAACATTGACTGTTTAGGAAGGACAGATGGAAAGGGAAAAAGTGGTGGAGTTACACTGTTGATTAAAGATGATACTGATGCAATATTGAGGAAAGATATTAG
The DNA here is from genome assembly GCF_965287045.1 of Carcharhinus amblyrhynchos. Lineage (NCBI taxonomy): Eukaryota > Metazoa > Chordata > Chondrichthyes > Carcharhiniformes > Carcharhinidae > Carcharhinus > Carcharhinus amblyrhynchos. Next base: position 28,539,618 of record NC_137337.1, read on the forward strand.
CTTCGATGATATGGAATCTGTATGGGTTGAATTAAGAAACAAGGGGGAGAAAAAACCATTGGAGGGAGTGGTAAACAGACCAAACTGTCGTGGTAATGTTGAGAAAAGCATTAGACAGGAAATCAGATGCATGTGTGAAAGGAACATCTGCAATTATATTTAAAGTCAGCAGTGATTACTTTAATCTGCATATAAATTGGGAGAGTCATTTAGTCACAGTATAATAGAGGAGGAATTTCTGGTCCGTATACGGGATGTTTTCTGGAGCAATATGTTGAGGAACCAAAAAGGGAGCAGGTCATATTGGACTGTGTATCGTGCAATGAGAAAGGATTAGTTGGCAATCTAGTTGAGAGAATCCTTGGGGTTGATTGACCATAATATGGTAGAGTTCTTTGTCAAGGTGAATAGTGACATCGTTGATTGAGACCAAGATCCCGAATCTCAATAAAAGGTAACTATGATGGTATGAGTCGTGAATTGGCCTTGATGGACAGGGAAACATTACTGAAAGGAAAGACAGAGGACAATGGAAGGCCTTTAAAAAATGAATAGGTGAACTCCAGAAGTTGTTTATTCCTGTTTGGCTCAAGAGTGGTAAGGGAATTGTGGCCAAAACCATGGCTTACAAAAGGAAATTCGGGATAGTATCAGATTCAAGGAAGAAGCATACAAATTGACAAGAAAAAGCAATAGAACTGAGGATTGGGAGCAGTATAAATTTCAAAGGAGGACCAAGAGATTGATTAAGAAGGGAAAAAGAGTGTATGAACGTAACCTGGTAGGGAACCTAAAGATTGACTAAAAATTTCTATACATATGCAAAGAGAAAAAGATTGACAGAAACAAATATAGGCCCCTTACAGTCAGAAACAGGAGAATTCATAAATGGGGAATAAAGAGATGGCTGAGGAATTAAATTTGTACTTTTCTTCAGTCTTCACAAAGGAAGATACTAATAATGCAGAAGTGCTGAAAAAAAAACATGTTTTAATGAGCAACTGAAGGAAATCAACATTAATAGAGAAAATAGTTTGGGGGGAAATTGGTAGGATTGAAGATGGATAAGTCTCCAGGTCCTAATAATCTTCATCCCACAGTACTTAAGGAAGTGGACCTGGAAATAGTAGGTCCTTTGGTGGTTACTTTCCAAAATTTTTTGGACTCCGGAATAGTTCCTACAGCTTGAAGGGTAACTAATGTAAGCCTGCTATTCAAAACAGGAGGTAGAGAGAAAACAGGAACTATAGACCGCAAGCCTAACATTGCTACTAGGAAAGTTGCTGGAGTCTATTATCATGGATTTCATAACTCGGCATTTGGAAGGCAATGGCATTATCAGATAAAGTTAGCATGGATTTACAAAAGGGACATCATGCTCGATGAGTCTATTAGAATTTTTTGAGGATGTAACTAGCAGAATTGACCAAGGACCAGTGGATGTGGTTTATTTAGACTTTCGACAAGGTTTCATGTAATAGACTACTATGTAAAGTTAAAGCAAATGGGATTGCAGGTAGTGTTGTGAGATGGCTAGAAAACTGGTTAGCAGATAGGAAGCAAAGGGTTGGCATAAATGGGTCTTTTTTTTGATTGGCAGTCAGTGAGCAGAGGGGTTCCACAGGGATCTGTGCTAAGACCCTAAGTGTTTTTTCAAATTCATTTGTGAGACATGGGTGTCGCTGGCTGACCAGCATTTATTGCCCATTCCTGGTTGCCCTTGTGGTAGTGGTGGTGAGCTGCCTTCTTGAATTGTTGCAGTTCTTGTGCTGTGGGTTGACCCATAATGCTGTTAGAGCGGGAGTTCCAGAATCCAACTGTGAAGGAATGTCGATATATTCCCAAATCAGGATGGTGAATGGCTTAGAAGGAAACTTATAGGTGGTGGTGTTCCCATGTATCTGCTCATGTCTTTCTAGATGGAAGTAGCTGTGGGTTTGGAAGATGCTGTCTAAGGATATTTGATGAATCGCTGCAATGCGTCTTGTAGATGGTGCCACTGAGCATCAGTGGTGGAGGGAGTAGACATTTGTAGGTGTGGTGCCAATCAAGCAGGCTGCTTCGTCCTGATTCTACAAACTGCACTGCAGGAACTCACCAAAATTCTTTTGGCAGCACCTTCCAAACACATAACCAATACTATCTAGACAGACAAGAGAAGCAGATGTCTAGGAACATCAGCTGGAGGTTCCCCTCCAAAATCACCCACCATCCTGACTTGCAATCGTATTGCTGTTCCTTCACTGTCACTGGGTCAAAATGCTGGAATTCCCTCAGTAACAGCACTGAGGGTATGCCTACATCACAGACTGCAATGATTTAAGACGACAGCTCACCACCACCCTCTGAAGGGCAATTAGGGATGGGGAATAAATGCTGGCCTAGCTAGTGACTCCCAATCTCAAAATAAATTAAAAACCTTTCCTGGTTAACAGCAGTTGCAATAATACTTAAGTTCAACATTGCACAACACAGAACGGCTTGTTTGATGAGTGTCTGCCAAATATCCAATACTGGTGCACAATGGCGGCAAGATACATCTCTCTCTTGTAACCTCCACTGTTGAATTATAAAAATAAAAATTACTAGGAACACCAGCGCCTCCAAGCTACATTCCCACGTGGCCTTGCATTGGCCACATTCCTAGAATAAGAGCCAAAGTCATAGTCAAATTGAACAATACTCTGGTCAGAGTCTGAGTACATTATCCAATTCTGGCCATCAAGGTACAAGGCTGCTTTGAAACCTTGAAAAGAAAATCAAAAATCACCCAAGACACTAGGCTGATTTATGATGGGATTTTGAATCTTGAAAAATTACCATCATGAGGTACATGATATTTACATTTTCAATGTGACTTCAGAAAATTTTTGAAGACTAAACTACAAGAACAAAAAGCTCAAACTGTAAAAGGTACATTTAGGGCTACAGCAAGTTTCTTGAAGACATGGAAGTGAAAACCTTGAACTATTTAAGGAACAACTGAATATTGTGATGACAGGAGAGAAGGACCACCACATACGGGGTTTCTGGACAGGTAAGTGAACATGTTTTCCTTATCTTACCTGCATTTTTTGCGTAAAATAATTAAAAATGACAACCTACTGGACTCCCCGTTATTAATCAAAAAATACAGATTGTAAATTTATACAAACAGCATTTTGTCTACACACCTGTAAAATATATTATTGATTTGTTTTCGGATATAAGCTCTTAGGCCCAAAAATTTTCCATAGATGCGATGCAGGGTTGTTTTCAAAAAGTCTCTTTCACGTGGATCTTCACTGTCAAATAATTCTAACAGCTGGTGAAAATAAAACAGCGTTAAAAATTAAGTTGAAAATTATGCACAATTCTAGGCAGAGAAGAATATAATGTAAAAGAGGTCGGCAATCATAAATAAACAGGGCAGACAATGATGGTTGGAGATATATGATAGTGACACTTTGAAGGGCTTTTTCCAGTTCCTATTTGCTTTGCATTGTGAATGATGTAATTCTACCCCACCCCCCCACCCCACATTATGCCAAATTGCTCGAACGACAGGAATCAAGTGCATGCAGTTGATACAAATTGATCAGTTTAATCATGATACTTAAACTCAAAAACAGTAAACTCAGGGGCAGGGCTGAATCAGAAACTGCATGCTATTTGGGCATTGTGCTTTTGACACAGTGCAAATCCCAGGATTTAATTTGTTTCCATTCAAGAAGAGGTGAACGAGAAAGTTTTTAAATGCCAAAAATACTGGTAATCCAGAGATTAGAAGAGCATTATCCATTCACACAGTCGAGAATGCACGATAGACCCTGAACAAAAGAAGTTAATGCTAACAAAAAAGAATTTGAGAGATTAAGCTCAAATTCCATGATTGGAAGTAGATCAAATATTTTATTGCATATAGTTCAGTCTTTGGAATTGGTATAAAAGTGTTGAAATATTGATTGTGATATGCTGACATTCCAGAATTTTTTTCTGAGATTAACTTTGTGGTAGAAATTTCAAAACTTTCTCAAATTTCACCTGGTTATTCACAAATGTCTGGAGATAAATAAATTAGTTTATATTAACATAAATCGCAACGCTGACTGCCAGTGGTTCAGTGTATTGAATGGCCTTCCCAATCCATTCAAGACTTAAAAACAGGCAATTGATCATGACACATTGTTGCTTCAGAAATCAGATGCTGTTTCTGCTTGGATGATAGCATTTTCATCTCCAGAACAGAATGTTGGAAATTCAGGTCCACTGTAGAATCGGAATTCCTAATCTAGGCTGACACTCTATTGCAGTACAGGGAGTGTTTTGTGTTAGTATATGGTCAATAATTAAGCGAGATCAATCTGCCTGTTCTGGTTAAAAATATCCCATGGCATATATTTTCTCAAAAGCTGTTCTGGCACCAGAAAACTCAGCAAATCAATTGAGGACATGAGACAAATATATCCATCAAAATTCAAATCATTAACAATGCAACTGCTGCACACAAAAAAACTACTCAATTACTCACTAGTGCTAAGGCCAGCTTCCTTAAAAACCAACACAACTTCAACACTTTCCACTTTGACATGAAATTCAGATCCTACCTGGCCTGTCCACTTAACCTTAGAATGAAAACTCTAAATCCAGATCAGAATTATTATGGGAGGATGGTCAAGAGCCACATTACACACTTAAATTACGAAAAACTAGTTATACAGAATAGAGATAGGTCAACAAGAAATCCCTCTTGGTAAATTCTGACAATGCCCTGATCTTGGAACAGTCTACCCTCTGCTTGCGTTCAACAACACGGTGCTGCATTAAGGCCAAAACATGATCAATGGGGAGTAAGCCAGGATAAAATCTACATTATCAAATGTTTATTCTTAATTTTGCACAAAGTCAGAAAACCAGAAGTTCAGTCTCGTGACCCCCACTGAAAATAAACAGTTTGTTAGATACCATGCTTTCATCTCAACCTCTGAAGTGCAGACCACAAAAGAAATAAAACTTCATCTCAAAGGAGAACTATTTACCACATGTTAATGCTGTTCATACCAGAATCTTTCAAGTCACCCACAAAACGCAGAAATAGTCACTTGGCCCAAGCCAGTCTCTATGCTCTACATAAGCCTTCACCCACCTATGGATACCAGCATAGAAAACAAAACAAAGATCCCATTGCTGAAACCATTCAATTGCAATTAAATACTCAGTTCTGACCTCCAAACCTCACAAACGCTCTTGATTAGTTTCCCCAACTAGGCTCATTCAAAGAATGATCAAAAGCTTAAAAATACTTAGGTCCATAACTACTTAGCTCAAAACTAGAGGATGGAACCCCCAATTCTCTCAAGTTTGTTCTGATCATGTTCCTAACCACTAGAAGATTCTGCACCTTTGGCAGAATTTAACATCTTTCTCCAACTATTGTGAACCAAGAACACACACTGCCTATCTACAACATGCTCAATCCCAGTGCTAACTGCTTAGCATACAGTAATAAGTCTCACAACACCAGGTTAAAGTCTAACAGATTACTTGGTAGCATGAGCTTTTGGAGTGCTGCCCCTTCATCAGGTGAATGGAGGATTGGGTTCACAAACAGGGCAAAATGTAGACAGACTCAATTTACAAGATAATGGCTGGAACGGGAGTTTTAGCAGGTAAAAAAGTCTTTACAGGTGCAAACAATGCAAGTGAAAAGCGGTTAAAGAGGTGTGAATTGTCTTAAACCAAGAAAGTTAGTGAGATGTTGCAAATCCAGGAAAACCGTAGGGATTACAGATAGCGTGACATGAATCCAAGATCCTGGCCGAGGCTGTCCTCGTGTGCGTGGAATTTGTCTATCAATTTCTGCTCAGCGATTCTGCCGCCTTGGAGAACACTTCAAGAGATCAGAAGCTGAATACCCTTGACTGCTCAAGTTCCCTGACATGAAGGGAACATTCCTACCTGGTGATTGTTGAGTGGTGTCCAAGCATTCTCCAAGGTGGCCTTCAAGACAATGCAGAATCGCCAAGCAGAAATTGATAGCCAGTTACAGTATCCTATATCTTCAGGAGAACCTAGAGTATCTCAAGTGTCCTTATGTGGACAAACAATGCAAGAACTCCTTATTGCTTTATGCTACATTTCAAAAACAGAAAAAAGCTAAAATTTAACCAGTATATTAATGGTATCATTGCATCACCTATAAAACTAGACTGCTTCAGGATGGTGCAATTAAGTCAACACAGAAGCCAAGATCAGTTCTAAACTAAAATTTATATTAAACATGATGTGAAGCAATATAGCTCATTATCAACAAAGATGTGCACAAATCTATAGAGCAACAATCACTGCAAAGTCTGATGTACCAAAGTTTCACGTTAAGATTTAGTGTGTCTGGACTAACACCAAATAGCAATCATTAACAAAAATCAAGGAAATTGATACTGAAGGTGACTCTACTCAATGTGATTAGTTTGATTATCAAGAAGATTATTATGCCACACAATTGGAAAATAGAAAGAACGTATTGTCATCTACATTGCAGATTATAAATTTCAGAAAATGAATAAAATACTTTAGGAGAGAAAGAAAAAAATTAACAGCTGGTTATTTTGCTTACCTGCATTACAAATTTCTGGTCAATGTATTTCTTTGCTATATTTGGTTGAAAATCAGGAGACTCTAGAAACCTCAAGAAAAATTCATACACCAACTGAAGAAAGAAAATTTTAGTAAAGTTTATTAGCATTAACAGATCACCAAGATTACATTACATTGCTGAAAGAGATAATAAAAATGTAATCATGTTTTAATATTAAATCTCTTTTGCTTGTATACCATTCTCAGCTGAGCTGGCTCATAGGATATGTACAAGTGGCTTAAGACAACTTGCCACTATTTTTACCTTTTCCTCCCCCGCTTCACTGGGAAGTTCTTTACCCTCAGCTATTGAATCTGTAGCAACTAGGCAGAGATCAGAATCCTAGAACTTTTAAGCCAACGGTGCTTTAAAAAAAAAAAGAATGGTCGGAAATATATTACCTTCCTGGTGTGAAAAATCACTTGAGACATTGGTTGCAGACTTTTTAACCCATATTCCTAAAACACCTCTCAGCTTGTGGTTTAACTACTGCCTACTCGCAATTGATTCACAATTGTTTTTGCTTTTCTAAATTTATATAGGCCTATGACTTCCTGTTATCAACTGTCTGGACTCAAATAATGATTACTTGCTAATAGTAGGATGCTGGTTTGTAGTAAGAAATAAATAATGCTGATTGTTCCATGCTCATTTTTTTAGACCAAAAATGCAACTAAGACCCAATGTAGGACCGTACAACAACAAATCTCCGAATTAAAATATTGTGTAAAATTTCAGGAATATTTGCTACTTTTTCAGAAGGCCTTTGTTTCAATTAATATTGTGTTACTGATACAGCTTATAAACAATCAACTTCAGAGATACCCCAGCCATTTAGTAGGTCCTGAGGTCTTACCTGAGATTTAATGTGCAGTGAAGGTAATTGGACATCAAAAGTTAAGTAGCCTAGTCATTAACAGTGTAAGTAAATCTAATGACTGCCAATAACTCCTGTTGCTCAGAAAGTGAACCATTATATGTGTGGACTCGTACTTCCTTCAAAGAGAATTCAGGAATGGAGGAGGAGGAGGACTGAGGGAGGAGAGTGAACTTGAATGGGCGAATGCCGTATCAAACCAGAAATAGAAAGAGGGAAGGGATAGGAAGGTAGGATTGAGAGGGGAAAAACGACAAAAGGAAATCTTACGAAATGATGTTTTTACAATCTCAAAACAATTCACAACCTCAAGGAATTACAAATCCACTTATGTAAATAGTTCACTTTGAGCAACAGGAGTTATTGGCAGTCATTAGATTTACTTACACTGTTAATGACTAGACTACTCAACTTTATAACAAGTTCAGAAGATGCTGGAAAATCTCAGCAGGTCTAAGAGCATCTGTAAAGAGAATACAGCTAACCTTATTCTCTCCACAGATGTTGTCAGACCTGGTGAGATTTTCCAGCATTTTCTGTTTTTGATTCAGATTCCAGCATCTGCACTATTTTGCTTTTATTTCTGTAACAAGTTTAATGGACATTCATGCAAAATAACTACTTGAAATCATAGTAAGATTAAGCACAAGATGCCATTTTCACAAAGCCAAAAGTGGTATGGCACAAATTGGCTAGCTCCTCTCCAGGGGATTCTCAACACAAGACACAATATGCTCAGTTTGCACATTAATAGGATGCATTGTTCAGACACCTACCAGCAAAATCTGGTCCCTTCAGGCTCATGCAATTTGCACAGGTCTCCACAAAATCATTCTACCCAACTCTCTTCTATTCTTCAAATTTAGCTTTTAAATTTCACGTCACCACATGCCTCAGCCAGTGATGCCTTAATCTTGCTCAGCAGGTTTTTTACTTTCTTTATTCTCAATTTTTTTGGAATTCACACATCTTACCAAAATATGCTCATAAGCCTCTTGAGTGAGAAAGAAATGGAAATGCGGTCCTCCACACAAAGGTTGGTACAGAGGATTACACAGGGTTAGATGAAGAAATGTGGGAGGTTTGAGCCAAACAAACCTCACCATTTCACTTTTCCTGCAGTTTCCAAACCTTTGACTTCTAGCATTTTGAAGGACAAGGGCATGAAATACCATCATCTTGAAGTTCCCCGACAAACAACACAACATCTTGGACTTGGAACTATATCAACGTTTCTTTAATGTTGCTGGGTCAAAATCCTGGAACTTCCTGCAAAACAACACTGTGGATAGCTATGCCACATGGACTGCAGCTGATCAAGTGTAATAAGTAGAGATGGGCAATAGCAACACCTACAGGAAATACCATCTTGAAGTTCCCATCTAAGCAATACAACATCTGGACTTGGAACTATAATCACCATTTGAATTACATCCAGCTCTACTGTACACCATCTCCAGGCTGTACACTACTCAGATACCCAAACTTTGATAAGACTACTTTGAGCTATTGCATTTGGCCCCCATCACAAATTATGAGAAACATAAACATAAGAAATAGGAGGAGTAGGCCATCTAGTCCTTCGAGCCTGCCCCGCCATTCGATAAGATCATGGCTGATCTGTCATGGCTCAGTTCCACATTCCCGCCGTCTCCCCATAACCCTTAATCCCCTCGCTTATCAAAAACCCATCAACCTGCTTCTTAAAAATATTTAGCGAGGCAGCCTCCACCACTTCAACGGGCAGAGAATTCCAGAGATTCACCACCCTTTGAGTGAAGAAATTCTTCCTCAACTCCGTTCTAAACCGCCCCCCCTTTATCTTGAGGCTGTGCCCCCTAGTCCTACTGTCCTTTCTAAGCGGGAAGAGTCTCTCCACCTCTATCCTATCCATCCCATTCATCATCTTATACGTTATGCCTCTCCATGTCCACAATGCAAGATTGAACTGAACTGTTTGCGACATGGCATTCTATTCAAGCTGAGTTCCCAACCATAAGTGTTACTTCCAATTCAAAATTGCCCACCTCTAAATTCCATTACTCTAATACTCTCCTAGCCAGTCTCAGATATTGTGTCCTCTTTGGACTCTCCGCTAGTAGCGCTTTTGTTTCAATGTCTATTTTCTTTCTGCTTCCGTGAAGCACACTGGGACCTTTCGTACATTAAAATGACTATATAAATACAAGTTATGTTTCAACTTGTGTTGGGATTTGTAGTGCTAAAACCATAATCATCCAGTGTTATCTCGGCATCAGTAATGAATGATCATAAGCTAAACCGACTGACTAAATTAGAGAAATCAGAGTTTTGAATTATAATAGCACAGTTGGCTCATTTTATCTGAGCCAGTTCTCAGAGCATTTTAATTAGACCTACTCCTTCTCTATTATCTTGCAAATTTCTTCTATTACAGGATTTAAATGTTAATTCAACATTCCTGATTATACAGGGTTTTCAGACAGGATTAAGAACGGCATCAAAAAGGAGGAAGTAGGGTCACAATATTGGTTTAAAAAAAAAATCACAGCTGTAAGAAAGATATGCTAGGAGGATCAAATAATACAAGTTGAACTGGAGAACAGAAAAAGGCATCATACTTCTGGAAATATACTGTAGACCTGTCAGAGAGGGGTAGAAAGGCCAGTATATAGGGAAATTGCTAAGAACAGAATTATAGGACAAAAATAGGTGATTTCAACAACCCTGTATTAAATGGAAGATTATCAATGCAAATGCTAAAGGATGCAATTGTTAAATAGATTCAGCACAATTTCCTTTTGCCTTTACGTAGCAACAAAATGCAGGTTTGAAATTGGGAATGTGGAAAGGGAAGACATTTGATGGTGTTTAATGTAGTTAAAGTTAATATGAATAAGGTAAAAGATAGGTCAGGTATAAAAGATTTTAAAATTGTAGAAGGTTAATTTTACAGAGTTGAGATGTTTGACAAAATGGTCTGGAAACAGCTTCTTGAAATAAGAACATAAGAACATAAGAAATAGGAGCAGGAGTAGGCCATCTAGCCCTTCGAGCCTGCCCCGCCATTCAATAAGATCATGGCTGATCTGTTGTAGCTCAGTTCCACTTTCCCGCCCTCTCCCCATAACCCTTAATCCCCTCTCTTATCAAGAACCCATCAACCCGCTTCTTAAAAATATTTAGCGAGGCAGCCTCCACCACTTCAACGGGCAGAGAATTCCAGAGATTCACCACCCTTTGAGTGAAGAAGTTCCTCCTCAACTCCGTTCTAAACCGCCTCCCCTTTATCTTGAGGCTGTGCCCCCTAGTCCTACTGTCTTTTTTGAGCGGGAAGAGTCTCTCCACCTCTATCCTATCCATCCCATTCATCATCTTATACGTCTCAATGAGATCTCCCCTCATTCTTCTAAACTCTAACGAGTACAAGCCTAGTTTATTCAGCCTCTCCTCATAGCTCAATCCCCTCAACTCCGGTATCAGCCTAGTAAACCTCCTCTGCACTCCCTCCAGGGCCAAAATATCCTTGCGCAGGTGCGGCGCCCAAAACTGCACACAGTACTCCAGCTGCGGCCTCACCAATGCCCTATACAGCTGCAGCAAGACCTCCCTACTTTTATATTCAATCCCCCTCGCTATGAAGGCCAGCATCCCATTTGCCTTCCTGACCACCTGCTGCACCTGCAAGCTGGGTTTTTGCGACTCATGCACAAGGACCCCGAGGTCCCTCTGCACCGTCGCCTGCTGCAGTTTTTCGCCACGTAAGTAATAGTCCTTCCTACCATTCTTCCTACCAAAGTGGACCACCTCACACTTGCCAACATTAAATTCCATTTGCCATTTCCTGGCCCATTCGCCCAGCCTATCTAGATCCTTCTGCAGACTCTCCACACCCTCCGCACAATTTGCCTTTCCCCCAATCTTGGTGTCATCAGCAAATTTCGACACCCTGCACTCGGTTCCCTCCTCCAGATCATCTATATAAATGGTAAATAGCTGAGGCCCCAGCACCGACCCCTGGGGCACCCCACTAGTCACCAACCGCCAATCCGAATAGCACCCGTTGACCCCCACTCTCTGCCTCCTATTTGACAACCAATCCTCTATCCACGCTAACACCCTACCCCCAACTCCATGTCCCCTGACCTTCTGCAATAACCTCTTGTGAGGTACCTTGTCAAACGCCTTCTGAAAATCCAGAAAGACCACATCCACCGGCTCTCCTCTATCCACTGCCCTAGACACATCCTCATAGAACTCCAGTAAATTTGTCAGACACGACTTCCCTTTAATGAAACCGTGTTGCGTCCGCCCTATCAAGCAATTCCCTTCAAGATGCCTCGCAATTTCCTCCTTAATGACGGATTCTAACATTTTACCTACCACAGACGTTAAACTAACCGGCCTATAATTCCCCGCCTTTTGCCTGGCACCCTTCTTAAACAACGGCGTAACATTAGCCGTTTTCCAATCATCCGGCACTTCCCCGGAATCCAGCGACGTCTGGAAAATAACCACCAAGGCATCCACTATCACCTCCGCCATTTCTTTCAGAACCCTCGGATGCATTCCATCCGGTCCTGGGGACTTGTCCACAATCACCCCCTCCAGTCTGTCGAGCACCACCTCTCTAGTAACAGTAATGTCATTAAGACCCTCCATTCCTACCACCTTTCCATCGCTAACACCCGGCAAATTATTCACGTCCTCCTCCGTGAAGACAGAAACAAAAAAGTTATTCAAGACCTTAGCCATATCCCCATCCCCTACCACTAGCTCCCCTTTCTCATCCTCTAAAGGACCAACGTTCACCCTAGCCAGCCTCTTCCTTTTTATATATTTATAAAAACTCTTGCTATCCTTTTTTATATTAAGTGCTAGCCCAGCCTCATAGCTTCTCCTACCCTCCTTTATCAACTTCTTTGTCAATCTTTGTTGACATTTAAACCTTTCCCAATCCTCTTCTCGCCCACTACTCTTAGCTACTCTAAATTCCTCCGCTTTTAATTTAACACTTTCCTTCACCTCCTTCGTTATCCACGGCTTATTACCTCTCTTCCTACTGTCCTTTTTAACTATCGGAATAAATTTCTGCTGAGCACCAAGAAAGATCTCCTTAAAGATCCTCCACTGCTCCTCAGCAGACCTACCTTCCAACGCACTCCCCCAGTCCACATTCACCAATTCTTCTCTCATCCTACCATACTCCCCTCTATTCAAACAAAGGACGCGTGTCTGGGAACCCACTTTCTCCTCCTCCATCTGCACCAGAAACTCCACCATACAATGATCACTCTCTCCAAGAGGATCCTTCACCGCAAGGTCCCTAATTCTACCCGCCTCATTACATAGCATCAGATCCAAGATAGCTCGCTCCCTCGTCGGCTCCAACACACACTGTTCAAGGAAATTATCCCGGCAGCATTCCAAGAACTCCTCCTCGAGCCCACCTCGTCCAACATGGGTCGACCAATCAATATGCAGATTGAAATCTCCCATAACTACTGCCGTCCCATTCCTGCACGCCGCACTTATTTGCGTGTTAACAGCCCGCCCCACCTCCAGATCATTATTCGGGGGCCTATAGACGACACCCACCAGCGTCTTCCTCCCTTTGCTGTTCCTAATCTCCACCCACAACGATTCCACGTTCTGCTCTTTGGCTCCGATATCATCCCTTGCTACCACCTTGATACTATCCTTAATCAGCAGAGCTACGCCACCCCCTCTTTCCTCCTGCCTATCCTTCCTAAACACTTGATAGCCCTGTACATTCATCTCCCAGTCCCTGTCACCTTGCAGCCACGTCTCTGTAATGGCCACCAGATCGTATCCATTTGTGTCGATCTGCGCCACCAGCTCATCCACTTTATTCCGAATGCTTCGTGCATTCAGATAAAGCGCTTTCATCCCAGCCTTCACCTGGACCCTATTTGCCGTAACGCCACCAATTGGGACATCCTCGGTCTCTTCCCTTACCTGTACCCTATCCTTAACTTTAGACCTCGTAGCGTCACCTACCCTCGCACCCTCCCCCCCCCTAATTAGTTTAAAGCCCTGTCTACAGTCCTCTTTACTCGATTCGCCAACACTCTGGTCCCAGCACGATTCAGACCAACCCCATCCCGCCCGAACAAGTCCCACCTACCCCAATACTGGTGCCAATGCCCCATAAATTCGAACCCATTCCTCCCACACCAATCCCTGAGCCACCCATTCACTTCCTTTATCCTGTCAAGCCTACGCCCGTCTGCACTCAGTTCAGGCAGTAGCCCAGAGACGACCACCTTGTCGGTTCTACTTTTTAATTCCATTCCCAGCTTCTCATACTCCCTCCCCAGATCCTCAGTCCGCACTTTGCCTACGTCGCCGGCACCCACATGTACTACAACGACCGGGTTCTCACCCTCCCACTCCAGGTTCCTCTGCAGCCCAGCTGCGACATCCTGTACCCGAGCACCAGGCAGACAACACACCCTTCTGTGCACTTTGTCATTGTGACAAAGGACAGTGTCAATACTCTTCACCCCACTATCTCCAATCACTACTACGTTCCTTTTCCCCTTCTCTTTGCCTATGTCCTGCTGCATCACTGTACCATGTGCAGTTTGCTCACCAACCTCACCTGCCTCGTCCTCTTCCAGACTGGAAGCAAGAACCTCAAACCTGTTATGCAGATTAAGAGGCTAAGGCCTCCGCTCCTCACCCCCCTTCCTCCTCCTCCCAGCAGCCCCCTTTTGTCCCTGACCCTTAGATTTAGCCAGTCTAGGGGCACCCTCTCTCCCCCTGATGAGCCTCAGTGTCTGTAGCTCAGAGGCCAGCTCATCCACCTTGAGCTGGAGCTCCTCCAGCAACCTGCACTTACTGCAGACATGGTCACTGGGAAGGACCCTGGGGTCCGCCAGTTCCCACATCATACAGAAACCACACATCACATGCCCCTCCATTATTCACTGTAATTTTTTATATGGGGAAAAAAATTTTTTTCCTTGTTTCTTGCTGTAGCAGTTTTGAAAAAAATTTTTTTCCTTGTTTCTTGCTGTAGCAGTTTTGAAAAAAATTTTTTTTCCTTGTTTTTTTTTCAAACAAACTCACCTGGCCTTTTTTCTTTCAAGCCCTTTTTGATATTAAGCCCTATTAACTCACTCTGCTTCCCCCTCACTCCGCTGCCCGCTCAGACGCTGCCCGCTGTCTACACCAGGCCTCCTTTTTAAACCTGGCGCTGATTTAAAGCAGGCTGGTCCACAAATGCCTTTTCACCACACCCTCAGAATTCTTAAAGCAGTAAATACAATAAATAAATGCTTTAAACAGTTCTACAAAGAGTAAAGTGCTTTAAACTTATTTTAAACAGGTTTTTAACAGGTAAAATCTTAGCTCTCTCTCTCTCTCAGCTCCAGCAAACAATGGATGAAAGCATTGTCTGAGAAGTGGGAGTCATTCAAGGAGAGAGAGGCTTCAGAACAAATACATATCCACAAAGAGGACGGCATGCCCGAATCTAGAACTCACCTGGATGTCAGAGTACATACAGGGTAGGTTAAGGCAAAAAAAAGGGATGTTTACATCATATACTGAGAGTTCCATGCTGCAGAAAGTCTTCAGGACCAAAGAGATTGCAGGAATGAGTTTAAAAAGAAATGTAAACAAAGGATATATAAAAAAAACACAAAAGGGCAGAAACCAAAATGGAAACTTCTGCCAGGAGAGAGGTGATGGATGGTTTTCAAATGAATACTTTGTATTCGTATTCACAAGAGTGATGAAGATGCTATAGTTGGAGTGTGAAATATTGGATGGTACATAGGGAGAAGAAATACAAAAGGATTTGACATAATTGATCTGCAACTGGTCACTGACCTAATAATTGCCTTTTTGATTTATCTGATATCAGCTTTAAACAAACTAAGTTCATTTACAAGTTATTGTTCAAAAACCTTCAAAGTAGTTGCTTCAGCTTGTTGGTCAGTTTTGATCTGGTTCTGGTCTCAGCATACAGAAAGAAAGTGACAACTGAGGAGCAAGGCCTTCAAGAACTGAAATACTGAGAAAAAAGTTTTGATAGAATTGTTCAAACCCAGTGACTGTTTTCTTGAACTTTTGATTATTTCATGTTCACAGGTGATAGAACAAAAATGGAGACAATACTTGGCAATAGCATCCTTAGGCCAATGATACTGGAAATAGCTGTCCTTTATCTTATACTCAGATACTTGAGATAATGCTAAAGAAAATTAGGAGTCTAATTTGAGAGTCACATTAGGCTTATGTTGGGTTATTATGCAAGGTTGAAGCTCCCAGCATGAAATTCATTGTTATATTGCAGTGGATTCCACAGTATTGGCAACTCAGTCTCATTAGATGCAGTCAGGAAAACGAGAAGTTCATTCATACATCACATCATACTCAACTGATTTCTCACTATCTGAATCAAACCTTTTTTGATTGAAAAGGGTAGTATCTTGCAGACCTTGGAATTGTCAGCACTTGCAGAAGAACCAAGCTTGGATATACTTTCAATTAGAATTGCCTTCCAGCGAACAAGCCCAAACAATAAGGGCAGCATGGTGGCTAGTACTGTCTCACAGTGCCAGGCACCTGGGTTTGATTCCAGCCTTGGGTCAGTGTTTAGAGTTTGCACATTCTCCCAGTGTCTGCATGAACTTCCTCTGGGTGCTTGAAGTTCCACTCACAGTTGAAAGATGTGCAGGTTAGGTAGATAGGTAATTTAGCATGGCCAGAGTGTCCCAAGATGTTAGGGTTAGGAGGATTAGCCATAGTAAATGCCGGGTACGGGGACAGTTCGCATAAGATGCTCTAAGAGTTGGTGCAGATCTGAAGGGCTGAATGGCTTCTTATGCGTTGAGTTTGGACCAATTTTCAACTTCTGGAAGCTGCAAGCTTCTAGTTGTTTGCTAAAGCACAATGTTCAAAAAATTCCAAAGCTGACCAACATGAACATTTTGTTTCAAAACCTACCTGGCAAATTTGCCATAAACCTGTCTCAGTAGTCTGGGATTTGGAACACAAATGCAAACTTTTACTAATGCACCAAAGAGGAGAAAACACACAGAACCTTGTCCCATGTGAGTGGACAAATTGATGCTGTTAGGAAAACAAAGGTAGCTCTAAGGGATTTATATTTGCAGTGGTAAACATTAGGAAAAAAAGGTATAGTTTTCAGTGTGTTTACATTAATGCTTGTGTCTGGGAGGGTAAAACTGGATGAAAGATGTGTGTGCAGGTTGGTTTTAATTTCAACTGAGATTCTACTGTGCTTGGGGGAGGAGGGGGGGGGGGAAAGAGAGAGAGAGAGAGAGAGGGGGAGGGGAAGAGAGAGAGAGAGAGGGAGGGGAAGAGAGAGAGGGGGGGGGGGAAGAGAGAGAGAGAGAGAGAGAGGGAGGAGAGAGAGAGAGAGAGAGAGGGGGGAGGAGAGAGAGAGAGAGAGAGGGGGGGGGGAGGAGAGAGAGAGAGAGAGGGGGGGGGGAGGAGAGAGAGAGAGAGGGGGGGGAGGAGAGAGAGAGAGGGGGGGGGAGGAGAGAGAGGGGGGGGGAGGAGAGAGAGAGGGGGGGGGAGGAGAGAGAGAGGGGGGGGGAGGAGAGAGAGAGAGAGGGGGGAGGAGAGAGAGAGAGAGAGAGAGAGGGGGGGAGGAGAGAGAGAGAGAGAGGGGGGGAGGAGAGAGAGAGAGAGAGGGGGGGAGGAGAGAGAGAGAGAGAGGGGGGGAGGAGAGAGAGAGAGAGAGGGGGGGAGGAGAGAGAGAGAGAGAGGGGGGGAGGAGAGAGAGAGAGAGAGGGGGGGAGGAGAGAGAGAGAGAGAGAGGGGGGGGGAGGAGAGAGAGAGAGAGAGGGGGGGAGGAGAGAGAGAGAGAGAGGGGGGGGGAGGAGAGAGAGAGAGAGAGAGAGAGAGAGAGAGAGAGAGAAGAGAGAGAGGGGGGAGGAGAGAGAGAGGGGGGGGGAGGAGAGAGAGAGGGAGAGAGGGGGGAGGAGAGAGAGAGAGAGGGGGGGGAGGAGAGAGAGAGAGAGAGAGAGGGGGGGAGGAGAGAGAGAGAGAGAGGGGGGGGAGGAGAGAGAGAGAGGGGGGGGGGGAGGAGAGAGAGAGAGGGGGGGGGGAGGAGAGAGAGAGAGGGGGGGGGGGAGGAGAGAGAGAGAGAGGGGGGGGAGGAGAGAGAGAGAGAGGGGGGGGGAGGAGAGAGAGAGAGAGAGAGAGAGAGAGGGGGGGGGGGAGGAGAGAGAGAGAGAGGGGGGGGGGGAGGAGAGAGAGAGAGAGAGGGGGGGGGGAGGAGAGAGAGAGAGAGAGAGAGAGAAGAGAGAGAGAGGGGGAGGAGAGGGAGAGAGAGGGGGAGGAGAGAGAGAGAGAGAGAGGGGGGGGGGAGGAGAGAGAGAGAGAGAGAGAGGGGGGGGGGAAGGAGAGGGGGGGGGGGGGAGGGGGAGAGTGGGGGAGAGTAAGTACGGCGCCCAAAACTGCACACAGTACTCCAGCTGCGGCCTCACCAATGCCCTATACAGCTGCAGCAAGACCTCCCTTTTATATTCAATCCCCCTCGCTATGAAGGCCAGCATCCCATTTGCCTTCCTGACCACCTGCTGCACCTGCAAGCTGGGTTTTTGCGACTCATGCACAAGGACCCCAAGGTCCCTCTGCACCGTCGCCTGCTGCAGTTTTTCTCCACGTAAGTAATAATCCTTCCCACCATTATTCCTACCAAATTGGACCACCTCGCACTTGCCAACATTAAATTCCATTTGCCAGTTCCTGGCCCATTCGCCCAGCCTATCTAGATCCTTCTGCAGACTCTCCACACCCTCCGCACAATTTGCCGTTCCACCAATCTTGGTGTCATCAGCAAATTTCGACACCATACACTCGGTTCCCTCCTCCAGATCATCTATATAAATGGTAAATAGCTGAGGCCCCAGCACCGACCCCTGAGGCACTCCACTAGTCACCAACCGCCAATCCGAATAGCACCCACTGACCCCCACTCTCTGCCTCCTATTTGACAACCAGTCCTCTATCCACGCCAACACCCTACCCCCAACTCCATGTCCCCTGACCTTCTGCAATAACCTCTTGAGGTACCTTGTCAAACGCATTCTGAAAATCCAGAAAGACCACATCCACCGGCTCTCCTCTATCCACCGCCCTAGACATCTTCATAGAACTCCAGTAAATTTGTCAGACACGACTTCCCCTTATCGAAACTGTGCTGCGTCTGCTCTATCAAGCAATTCCCCTCAAGATGCCTCGCTATTTCCTCCTTGATGACGGATTCTAACATTTTACCTACAACAGACGTTAAACTAACCGGCCTATAATTCCCCGCATTTTGCCTGGCACCCTTCTTAAACAACGGCGTAACATTAGCCGCTTTCCAATCTTCCGGCACTTCCCCGGAATCCAGCGACGTCTGGAAAATAACCAAGGCATCCGCTATCACCTCCGCCATTTCTTTCAGAACCCTCGGATGTATTCCATCCGGTCCTGGGGGCTTGTCCACAATCAGCCCCTCCAGTCTGTCGAGCACCGCCTCTCTAGTAACAGTAACTTCACATATAAATGAAATATTTGATGCCATTTTATACTCCAAAGAAATTCTAAAGAGGTTGGTGTAAATCCTGAATGCAGAGCAGAAGCTTTATTTCGAAGTGTCACTTGGAAAACATGATCTAGGTCTTGGAACGCAAACCAGTAAGGGATTTTCTTTATCTTGACTACAGAATAAACTGTTTGCAATTGCTTTAACTCTCACCTCCCAAATAGTATAAAATGGCATCAAATGTTTCATTTATATTTGAAGTCTTCTGTCCCACTTTAAAACTGGTTACTACAATTGTCTCTAAGTCAGAATCTTTTGTTTGCTCTTCCTTGAATTCTTCTCAATAGTACCTTATGCTCTTAAACTTTAGTCATCTTAAACATTCTTTCTGTCCCAATTCTCTGGTTATCTGGACTGTAACCTGTTCCTTAGAAAGTCTGCATCTTTGCAAACCTGTTAGGAAAGATGATTTTAAAAGTGTGCTTTTAGAGTGGAGTTGAAAACTCTTATGTGACAGTCATCTGGGGTGATTGAATTCAAGTTAGTGCATGTGGATGTCCTCAGAGTGGCATGCATGTATTTAACCACAGTCATTTTGTTTGCTTAAAAGGGATTATGGTGGTTAGTGAACAATCGTAATTTAAGAAACACTTCGTAATCCATGTTAACCTTAAAATGTATGTAATTATCAAATTAAGGGAGGGAGTAAGGAATATTGTATCTCAATCCAATATTTTCATGTTTAATTTTTTGTTAGAACTAATTGGTGGTCCTGTGACTCTGTTCCTCCACGTTTTAAAGTTACGGTCTGAGATTTTCCAGTCCAGTTATATCAACTGGGGTTGGAATACTGCCAAAGGGCATGATATGGAACACTATTTAATTTGCAGCATTTAAAGACGTCTGAACAAAACTTTCAAAATGATACTGCTTCAAGGTCATTTCCATGCCAGAGAAATCATGCACTATTGTATTCAGCAGCTGACTGAACAGGAAACCCAAAAGCAAATCAATCTTTTCAGATTAGACAACAATTCATGTATGATGCATCACGGAATGCATTTAAGCAGTCTTCAAAGATGGAAATGTTGTGTTAGAATGTAAATAATAAATAAAACAACTAAAAGGTTTCAAAAGACAGAAAAGAAACAAAAAGGAAATAGAAAAATGTTTTAAAAAATGCTCAAGAATTTTTGATTACAGGTAAGTATTTGGTACCTGTAGATGAGGCCATGCAGCCTCCAGTGTTGGTTCATCTTCTTCAGGATCAAATTCCGCTCCTGTGGGGTTAGACGATGGTGGTAATGTTCGAAACATGTTCACTGCAAACTGAAAAGACATTCCAAAGATTAGCAGTATTTCACATTTGTTAAACATCAAGTTTGGCATTGCTGAACCACTGAAAAAAAAACTTTAAAGATTCTAATGTTTTATTCTAATTAAAAAATATGGTTTCAGCTTATCCACATTTTTAAAGTAATGAAATATTGATAGTACAAAAACCACAAATAAAAATCTAACAAAGGTAAGACCTAGTTCAGCGTCGATAGACAACTGAATTTTCAAACTATTCTGAGTAAAATAGAAAAATGAAAATTATAGCGAGCTTGGGACGACCAAACTCTAAACTTTGAACCAATTTTAGTGAATCTTTTGCATTTAAAAATGCCAAATTTTAAATTAAAACTTTTCAAAAAGCCCAAGAATACCCTTGAGCAAAATATAATGAAAGCTAATTAGAATGATTCCCAGTATAACATATTTTTCTACACACAAATTTCTTCTTTCTTTCCAAACTCTTCCTTATGGACCCCCGTCCAAACAAAAGTATTCGTGCCTTGCTGAGTTACTATATTATCAAACCCAAGTAGCAGGCTGGAAGTGTCCCAAGTGAGTTGCCCTCTGCCTTCACTTGATACCCAAACACTCAAAATGAGGTAGGGGCGTGACTGAACTGCTAAATTAAAAATCTGTCCCCACTTTAAACTTTGAGCCAAAGCCAAACATAAATGTTGTCACAATATAGGCTGTAATTTTAGAAGATTAAAATGTCACATAGAACTGTCTGGTTTCTTACATTTTGACTTAAAATTGAAAAACGTTTTTCTAAAAAAGGTACTAAATAAAACCAAAATTTTGACGAGACAATGATGGGAATTTTGGTAAAGCTACAATGTGAACTTTAATATGACCACCAATTAATTGCTTCATGCAAACTGCAATTTAGCTTGGCTTGATTCAAATCAACATAATACTGTAAAATCATCAGCATATGTAGCAAATTTTCCTCTGAAGTTTTAGATGAAAGGGTACAGCTTCAAGGTCATTTTGAAAGATTAAAAACTTGGAATTATTCAAATCTTGATAGGTGATGTATTTGTTTCCCTTCCCAGTGGAATAATTTTGTCCTATAAATGAACCCTAATCTCATGTGCTTCAATTAATCCAAAATACTTTAACATGTGGCTCTTTAACCAATTTGTATCACAGTAATTTTTTTTCTCATTACCTGTTTAAATAAAATTGTAATTTCAGTTCTCAGGATTCTATTCATATTCTATTAACAAGGTCCTAACTACCATTATCCATCCCAACAATCTCTACCTTCATTAGGTAATATTCTATAACTTTCACCACTATGATCCAATGAGTACATTTTACTTTCCAGTCTTGGTTTCTAGAGGGACTGGATCTTCTTGCTCACTCTTTCACCATCTCCATCCAGCTATTCTTTGATTGGCACCTTTAGCATGAAAGGAAATATTAAGCAAGACCACTTCTCTCATCCACATCACTCTTTAAAGCTCTAAATCTCCTGTGTTGAGACAGGAATTCTGCCAATCTAACATCACATGGTCATTGCTAAGTTGCACTGAACGTCTGTTTTACCTGCAAGTGCGGTCTGTAACTTCTGACTTGCCATTTTGCCTCTTCCTCCAAATCCCATGATTATTTTGGCCTTCAATCTATTTAATTGAAGCTCAACACACACTTCAGAACTACTTGAACAATGATCAGCTTCAAATCTAATCTAGATCCGCCATAGTGGTTCTTGTGATGTGGGGGAGGACAGACAGGTTGACATTTAAAATCGGAGACTCAAGTCAAAACAAGAACAGCCTAAAGTGAAAGGCTATGGTGGGGACCTGCTTTTTCCCCTTTATAGGCCAAATAACCTAATTCTGTTCTCACATTTTGTTTGTATGTACACCTCCAGTGACACCTTCGTCACTCATTTATCCTTCCTTAATTTCTGTATCACCAATTACCCTTAGCTTTTTATGCAGTTTGCAAGTCATTAACTCACCAACTTCCTTCCTGAGATTATTATATCTGATATCCATCACCAAAACAACTAATCTTTCAGTCTTCAGTTTTGATAAAATTACATACCTGCAATGTCATAATCCATCTTTTTACTTTTCTGCAGCACAATCATTTTGTTTTTGCATCAGATTCCCAATGCAAGAATGCACATTAAACAGACAAGCATTGCTCCCAAAGCCCTTTTAAGGCAAATTGTCTACTTTTGAGACTATTTTCTTTCAAAAGTCCTTAGCAAATTTACTATGCCAAAAAAGATAAGAGTTTGACTGACTTATTATTGTAATATTTTGAGATAAAGATGATCATTATTTCATCACCTTTATCATGAACATATTGAAAGACTAGCTTTCTTCTTTAGCATTATGGAAACTAATTTTACATTTGGCACCTGTGGTAGATTGTTACAAAACCTGAGTTCCAAATGGAGCTAATGATTATCAGTTAATCTGTAAAAATGATCTGTATATTATTTCGTGGACTATTTGACAAATGACTGTGTTCCCATTTCAGATGGCAAACAAGATTTTCTTGATAGAAAGATTCAGAATGCAAGGGTGAACACTTGGGTAGCTATCAATTTGTAATACTTGTGTGGTTTTGCAGGAATAGTGTTCAAATTCCAGATGACACTCATCCAACATAGTTCAACTAGTCTGGACTGGCACCAGTTTAAGGAATCTATATTGTGTATTTGGCTTTTGCATCGGCAGCCAATCAAATTAAGAATTTTGACAGAGTTAGTGGACAAAATCTCAGTGCTCATGCTCTTCATTTATTACTTATTTTTGGTCAAGTACCGCAAAGTATGCTGATAAATTACTTACCACATGGACAACTTCTGGATAAATGGGCTCTGTGATAACATTGCGGTTGTGTGTGATATATTCCACCATTTCACTTAAAGCAGCTCTTTTCACTTCCTTCCATTTTAAGTCACTCAGTGGATCAGCAATAAAGTCGAAAAGGACACAGCACTGACGCAGTTTTTGAATAAAAAGCTTTTCTTGCTCAGGTGCAGGAACATCTATATAAAAACAAAAATCACATTTGTTCCTTTAAAGACTGGAAAGGATCAGGACTAACAGAGCAAGCACGAATACAAGTGTGAATATAATGCACATCACAATTGTCCTTGTTTCACAAAGGAATAAGATATTTACACAGGATCAGGATTCAGGTACTCAAAACTTGGAATTCATGCAACAATACAACTACACCACTGGTAGCTACCCAGCGACTGCAGTATGTGCTATATCTGCAAAAAGCAGGACCAATGCAATCAAGCCAAATTGCCACCTCATCAGCCTACTCTCAAATCATTAGCAACCTAATGGAAGGTGGTGGTGGCAGTAATATCAAGTATCATTTGCACAGTAGTAACTTGCTCACTAAATGCTCAGTGACTTCACTGCAGCCTTCATCCAAACATGGACTAAAGAGCTGGACTCAAGGTATGAAAAGTGACTGCCCTTTGTAGAATGTGGAATCAATGGATCCTAGCAAAATTTAAGTCAGTGAGAATCAGCAAGAAAACTCTTCACCAACTGCACGATAGCACAGTGGTTAGCACTGCTGCTTCACAGCTCCAGGGTCCTGGGTTCGATTCTCAGCTCGGGTCACCATCTGTGTGGAGTTTGCACATTCTTGTGTCTGCGTGGGTTTCCTCCGGGTGCTCTGGTTTCCTCCCACAGTCCAAAGATGTGCAAGTTAGGTTGATTGGTCACACTAAGAAATTGCCCTTTAGTGTTCAGGGTAGCAGGTTACAGGGATTAGTGGGTTTAATATGTAGGGATATGAGGGTAGGGCCTGGGTGGAATGGTGTTCAGTGCAGACTCGATGGGCCAAAGGGCCTGTTTCTGCACTGTGGGGTTCTATGATCTATGAACTGGAGTCATACCTAGCACAAAGGGGCATGATTTGTGGTCAATCATCTCAGTCCCAGGACATCACGATATGGGTTGCTCAGCACAGTTCTATTGTCCAACCATCTTCACCTGCTTCTTATATTTGTTCACTCCATCATAAGGTCAGAAGTGGGGCTGTTGGCTAGTATATTGATCAGTACATTCACAACTTGGAGTGGCACATGGTTAGCATTGCCAGGGGCCTGGGTTCAATTCCGGTCTTAGGTCACTGTCTGTGTGGAGTTTGCATGGTCTCCCATGTCTGCGTGGGTTTTGTCCAGGTGCTCCGGTTTCCTCCCACACTCAAGATTTGCAGGTTAGGTTGACTGGCCATGCTAAATTAACCCTAGTATCAGGGGGATTAGCAGGGTAAATACGAGGGGTTACAAGAATAGGCCTGAGTGGGATTGTGGTTGGTGTAGACTCAATAGGCTGAATGGCCTACTTCTGCATTGTAGGATTTTATGAATTCCTCAGATACTGACGCAGTTTACGTCTACATGCAGCAACCCCCTGGACAACTTTCAGAGTTGGGCTAATAAATGGCAAGTAAAATTTGCACCACATAATGATTATCTTCTCATGACATTACTAGCACTGAATCCCCCACTATAGACATCCTGAGGATGATTACTAACTAGAAACTGATCTGGAACAGTGATATAAATACTATGGCTACAAGAGCAGTCTAGAGATTGGGTTTTCTACCCAAGTAACTGACAGTCTGGCTCCCCTGCCCATCTATAAAGGCACAAGTCAGGAACATGATGGAATATTTTCTACCTGTCAGGATGAGATGCTCAACACCATTCAGGTCAAAACTGCCAACTTGATCAGCACCCTATTTGCTACCTTTACATTCAGACCTTCTACCATCACCGGCTCACAGTGGTCACAGCATGTACCACCTGCAAGATGCATTCCAGCAACTCTAGACATCTTTCAAACCACAGACATTTACTACCTAGAAAGGCAATGGCAGAAGACAAGTGGGCATACTACACCTGTAGGCTTACCTCAAAGTCACACACCACCCTGACTTGGAAATATAGTATATTGTTACTCCTCCTCTGTCACTGGACTAAATTTTAGAACTCCATTACGAACACTCTGCATGTAGCTAATTAGACTGTAGCAGTTCAAGGTGGCAATTCACTACCATTTTCAAGGGCATTTAGGGATGGGCAACATAGGTGTTGTTTTCTTCCCATGAAAAAAGCAAAATAGTCACCCTCCACTTTTGCTAATAAAACATGTCATGCATTTTACTTCACAAACTGCTTCTTTTTACAAGTGACCCATTCTGCCGTTAAATGCCTTATGATTTACGGCAAGATTCCAAAGCTACGGCGCACATTTTTCAAATCTGTATCAATAAAACACTACCAATTCATTAATACACACATTTGTACATGGGAAAACAAAATGCCATTTTTGAAGCGCACATGGTTTGAACCATTAATGGTAAGTTACTGACGTGGGGGAAAGTTAGACCTCAAATTGTTTCTTTAGACTCAAAATTAGTCATCTTACTGAGCGCATTTTTATTGTAGTTGATGAGAAAACCTGAAAGTTAAGAATTTGTTGATGGCTGGATGAGAAAGAGCTCATGAAGCCATTTTAAAAAAAGGATATGTGCAGCAGTCTAAGCATTCATTAACACAAATGACTGTGTAAAAGCTGAAGCTATGCACTTAGTGGATACAAATCTACAGAAGCAACTTCGATCAAATGGGAATCTGCAACTAAGTCTTGGTGCAGCAGTCAAATAAGTGAAGCATTGTTATAATACCCATCTATTACTTGGAGATATAAATTGGGATGGAATTGTTTGGTGTTAAATGTCATAACTGAAAGTCACTCCTTTGTTAATTCAGATTAATTGGCCAAGTTTCCAGAAACAACAGCAGTTTGGTGCCTTCGTCAACAATGTATGCACTAGCACAGAGTTCCTCCTAACCTGATGTGACCATGCTCCAAAAATATGCTTGTAGTTCACAAAAATCCATTCTGAACATCTTTTGCAATTTCCCTTTTGACTGTATTGATAAGCAGTCAGACACCTGATCTCCGGTGGGTTAGGAGAAGTTGCAGCACAGGCATATAATTGCATTGCTACCTGACCAACTAGGTCCTGGAAAGATGGAATAAATCTGTAAAAATGGAAATCAACTACAATGACATGCTGCCATTTCCCCTTTTGTTTTAAGACTAAGCTGAAATCTTGCAAAATAGCTCCATATCCTATTTATTTTAAAGTCAACAAAAAAAAATCTATTCTAATCCCAGTTTCCAGCACTTGGTCCGTTGCCTTATATCCTATGAACACATGAAATATCATAGTATACAAGACTATGGGTCAAGTGCTGAAAAATAGGACTATGATAGGTGCTTGATGACTGCCACAGACATGATGGGCCAAAAGGCCTCTTTTTGTGCTGGAAAAATTCTATGATTAACTGTGCTGATGTGACATGGTGAGGAATCATGTGGTGTCAGTATAAAATACAACGCAACGCTATCAGGCAGAACGTCCATTCTTTTCATAATTGCACAGCAGCCTAATAGGTATCTCCTTTAAAACTAGGGAAAAATGTTACTTAACCTGTCTTGTCAGGCACGCGTACAAAGTGAACTTGTCAGTACTTTTTAAAAAAAATATAAATCTGGATAACAGGAACACAAATAGGCCTATTACTCTCTGAAACTGTTCTTCATTCAGTTACATCACAACTAATATGTACGTCAATGATATTCACCACATATCCAAGTTGACCTTTGAAGCCTTAAAAAAACTTCTCCAAAAACAACAGTGTACAAGTCAACTAACTATAAAGTAAGTCACTGGTGTGGATGGTCGCCATGTTTATTGTTCACATGGGGTGTGTTCTGTGTGGGCATGTCTTAAACATCTGTGGATCTTTGTAGTGCAATGGATCAGGCAAGCACTAAGTAAAACGTGTGTGTGTGTGTGTGTGTGTGTGTGTGTGTGTGTGTGTGTGTGTGGGGGGGGGGGGGGGGGGGGGGGGGGGGAACGACCCAAGGCTGACTACTTATAAAAGAGTATCACAGTGACTGAAAAGGCTTATATACCAAGTATGCAATTTTTGAGGCTGCAAAAATTTACACTGCAATGATATGCATCTTTGCTCCATAAGCCTCGATACTTAACCAAGATTAAAAACTAAAATCAAGATCAGTCTTGAGTGTTGAATTTGATTCACTGTCATTGCAACCTGCCTTCATTTTGACGCTTTAAAGCTCTATCTTTCCCATTTCCTCAACTATCTTGTATCCCTTTAAATGCCCTTTTTCCATGCCGACAATCCCAAGTTTCAACTAAATCAGAGCTATTACGGAGAAACCAGCTCCTTGGCCCTTCGCTGCACTGCTTCCAAATTCCATGGTGAGCAAAGTTGAGTACTGTATTCTGAATGTGTGGCCTGAACAGTTTTGAGCATAATTGCCTTTGACTTGCATTCTGCAGTTTGTCATATAATTCAACAACCTCTTAGCTTTGGTGATTGGTGGTGTTCTGCATTGGTTCAATAACGAGGACTCTTTCAGCTTTACCTAAAGAAATTTCAACACTTTTCATGGAATACGTGAACAACCATGGAGTCAAACATTTTACTTAACATTTGTGGGACATTACTAATTGCCTCCTAGCCATGGCCCAGTGGTATTACTGCTGATATTAATCCAGAAACTCAGCTAAGTGTTCTGGGGATCTGGCTTCAAATCCTGCAGGTAAGGCTGTGGAGTTTGAATTCAGTAAAAATATCTGGAATTAAGAATCTACTAATGACCAGGAAACCATTGTCATTTGTCAGAAAAGTCCATATCATTCATCAGTGTCCTTTAGGGAAGGAAATCTGCTGTCCTTAAACTGGTCTGGCATACATGCGAGGCTCCAGATCCACAGCAGTGTGGTTGACTCTCAACTGCTCTCAATGGCCCACCAAGCCACTCTGATGCAACTAGGAATGAGCAATAAAAATGCTGGCCAGCCAGTGATGTCCATGTCCCGTAAATGAAAAAAAAATCCACTCAAAACAACTTTTATGCTAGTGACTTCCTCCAAAAATCCACCTAAACTAGTCAGACTTGACATAACTCTTCACAGCTTCATGCCAACATGCTGATCAACTAGTTTTCAAAGAGACTCATGGCATGCATGACTAGTCAGGCAGTAGATTTTTTAAAAGGAGGGAAGTATAATGTACAGCACACTATTCTGCTACCAAGTTGAAGCTTTCTCCCTTTCAAGGCACAAAGTCAAATTGTTAAACAGATAGGGCCACAAGCTAATTAGTTTAATTGTTATTTAGTGAGGAAATCAAGATTAGAAAATGCTCAACAGTTTCCGACTGCAGGCTAGGGCACTCACTATTCTGTTAATGTTACAAATGAAAAACAAAGTCAGTCACTAAGCAACATCTGGATTGTGGAGTACAAACATATACAGGATGTTCTGCTATATGGAAATTTTACACAATATATTTTTCCACACCTGCAGTATGCGGCAAAAGCCCTCAACTAAAAAAGGTCTTTACATACTGAGCAACTTTTTAAAATGATTTAAAATCCTTTCAGAAGTTCTTTTGTAATTTTAGTAATGACAACAAATATTCTGCTGGAAATTTCAATTCTGAAGTAATTTTAAAATTCATTTGCTACAGTATTTAATAATAGGCCTTAAAGGAATGAAACAACGAGGAAATTAGCAAGAGGAGCACTGCATCAAAGCAACCATTCAGGTCGTGAAAACCAATTCAATTTGTGCTTTTAGCTATGTTACTAGGTGACAGCAAAACCCTCTAGCTACTAAGTGATAGCTGTTTCTCAAAATAGCTATGACATTTTGATATTCCAAGATAATCATACTGGATTTAAAGTGTAAAATATTTGGGAAACCAGGAAAAATTATTAGATTATCATTTTTCATTCAAAATTTAATCATAGGGAGGGCAAGACAAACATCTGGTGGGAAGTCATAGAGCTATAGAGGTTTACAGCACGGAAACAGGCCCTTTGGCCCAACTTGTCCATGCCACCCTTTTTTGAAAACCCCTAGTTAATCCTAATTGCCCGCATTTGGCCCATTTCCCTCTATACCCATCTTACCCACGTAACTATTTAAATGCTTTTTGAAAGACAAAATTGTACCTGCCTCTACTACTACTTCTCATGGTGAAACATATTTTTTAACTAGAAAAATAAAACACACAACTGTTAATTGTGAAGTACCTCCTATAGAAACCAATTAATCCAGAAAACTATTATATCAGCAACCTATAGAAGCCTTCCAAGTTTGAGCTGCATACCATTATCCTTGTGGAGGGCCACTTAAAACTAAATCGAAATTTCAGAAGCAACATCAAATTTTCCAAGCATAATTTATGAATCTGGATTGTAAGGAACACTCTACTTAGATTGCTTGACTGTGTTCAAGGCAACAATGCCAAATCACTGAGGAGCAGAGGAACAGAATGACAGGAAACATGTTTTTTGTTCTCCTGGAAAATGATTCAGATTTTTCAGTTCTCATACATTTTAAAAACATCTTACTCCTAAAAATGGACAACTTCATTTTGAAGCTTGAAACGCGCCATACTTACTCTAAATCTTATTCCTAAGATTTATAACAGTGCACAGACTTGCACTGTTTGGGTCAGAAAATTTCCTCCCATCCTCAACAACTGCAAGCACGACAGGAGGACTTTGAAGCATGCTAAGGCAACTTTAAGAATTTGCTGTTTCTTTCAAACTTCCACAGTAGTTACAATTTGGTTCATGAGGTTTTGCTAGGAAAAGTTGATTCCACACAGAATCCCTGCCTGCTTATTCTCAAAGTTACAACAGATGTCTGCAGTAAACTGCTATGAGCCTAGTTTAAAAAACTATCCTTGTCAGTAAAGCTTTTCTAGACTACCCACATCCATCCTAAACCAGTTATCCATCTGATTACTGTGAGCAAAGTTATCACCATGAGAATTTAACTACCATTGTAAGGTTTGCTAATACTTTGGTAGCAGAACACACAAAAGATAACCTGGAATCCTGGGAGTGCATAAACTGTAAATAATTCAACTCTTGTTTGAAAATAATGTCTGTTTTCGGATTTAAATCCAGATGCTGGGAACCTAAATTGTCAGTTGAGGCTGAGTTGATAGCCCTCCGAGTCACAAGGTTCCAGGTTCAAGCTCCACTCCAAGGCCTGAGCACAAAAATCAAGGTTGACAATTTAGTGCAGTACTGACGGACTGCCGCACTGTCAGAGGTACTATTCTTTGGATGAGATGATCAACCAAGGCCCCATTTGCCTACTTGGGTGGAAGTAAAAGATTTCATGGTATCATTTTAAAGAACAAGAAAGATATCCTTGGTGTTCAGGTCAATATTTATTCTTCTAGCCTCTGTCTGCATTGTAGGGATTCTATGACTCAATTAACATTACAGAACACAGATAATCTATTCATTACCATTTCTGAACGTGGGAACTACTTTGTGCAAATTGGCTACTGTGTTTGTTACACTGCTGCACTTCAAAAATACTTCAGTGGCTGCAAAGTGCTTTTAGAACCCAGCAGTTGTGAAAGGTGACTTTAGTCATCCAGAGTTGTAAAAACTGCCAAATGAATGCATTTTTGTTTTTAAAGTGATGTCACCAGTTCTTGGAACTAAATTCTGAGGATGCTCCTTAAGAATAAACTACTCTCATTATTCTTGGATGATGTTCTCATTGTATTCTGGAGAAAATGAGCGAGCTTCAGGATCAATAATATTAAACTGGACTCCGCAGCATTTACATTTTTGGGTTATTACCACAACTGGAGTAAGAGTTATAACATACAAGCAACAGCACAAAACTTGGCCACACTTTGCCAAACATCTAAAAAGCCATGTGCAGTTTTGCTAGATCAACAACTTTAAATTACAAATACAATATATATCAAATAGAAGAAAAAACAGAAAATGCTGGAAAATCTCAGCATGTCTGATGGCATTTTTGGAGCAAGAATAGAGGCAATGTTTCAAATTTGGATGACCCCTCATTAGAGCTAGACACAGGAAGTAGGACGAGATTATACTACAAAATGTAGAAGTGCGAGTAATTTATAGAATAGATTCCTACAGTGCAAAAGGAGGCCATTCGGCCCATCAATTCTGCACCGAAAACACAATCCCACCCAGCCCCAATCCCCATACCCCCATGCATTTAGCCTAGCTAGCCCCCGACAAGAGGAGGCAATTTAGCATGGCCAATCCACCTAACCCGCACATCTTTGGACTGTGGGAGGAAACCGGAGCACCCAGTGGAAACCCACGCTGACATGGGGACAACGTACAAACTCTACACAGAGTCACCAAGCCAGGAATCAAACTCAGGTCCCTGGTGCTGAGAGGCAGCAGTACTAACCTCTGTGCCACCATGCTGCCCAATCGACCTGGATGTCATAGACAAAAGGACAAGCAGATGTAAGTGATGTCATAAAGGCTGGGAATAGTGTTAATAATAGCCATTAAGAGATCAGAATATATAAATGACAGAACAAAGGCAGTGTCAAAGGACAATCTGGACGAATGTGGCAGATGGCCTAGAATGGTGGGCAGGGCAGTCTGGGTCCTGTTTGCAGAAGGACCAAAGTTGTTCTGCAAAGTAGCCACCCAGTCTGTATTTGGTCTCGGATGTAGAGTAGATGGCATTAATATCTGCGAATGTAAAAGACAAGATTAAAGAAGATGCACGTGAAGCGCTGCTTCACCTGAAGAAAGTGTTTGGGTCCTGGGATGGTGAACATAGAACATAACAGCGCAGTACAGGCCCTTCAGCCCTCGATGTTGCACCGACCAGTGGAACCAATCCAATGATCCTCTAACCTAAACTATTCCAATGTTATCCATATGCCTATCCACAGACCATTTGAACGCCCTTAAAGTTGGTGAGTCCACAACTGCTGCAGGCAGGGCATTCCACGACCTTACTACCCTCCGAGTAAAGAACCTACCTCTGACATCCGTCCTATAATTACCACCCCTTAATTTAAAGCTATGTCCCCTTGTGTTAGCCATCACCATCTGAGGTAAAAGGCTCTCACTGTCCACCCTATCCAATCCTTTGATCATCTTGTACGCCTCAATTGTAACGTTCTTCTCTCCAATGAAAATAACCTCAAGTCATAAGAACATAAGAAATAGGAGCAGGAGTAGGCCATCTAGCCCTTCGACCCTGCCCTGCCATTCAATAAAATCATGGCTGATCTGTCGTGACTCAGTTCCACACTCCCGCCCTCTCCCCATAACCCTTAATCCCCGCGCTTATCAAAAACCCATCAACCCGCGTCTTAAAAATATTGAGCGAGGCAGCCTCCACCACTTCAACGGGCAGAGAATTCCAGAGATTCACCACCCTTTGAGTGAAGAAGTTCCTCCTCAACTCCGTTCTAAACCGCCCCCCATTTATCTTGAGGCTGTGCCCTCTAGTCCTACTGTCCTTTCTGAGCGGGAAAAGTCTCTCCACCTCTATCCTATCCATCCCATTCATCATCTTATGTCTCAATGAGATCTCCCCTCATTCTTCTAAACTCTAACGAGTACAAGCCTAGTTTATTCAGCCTCTCCTCATAGTTCAACCCCCTCAACTCCGGTATCAGCCTAGTAAACCTCCTCTGCACTCCCTCCAAGGCCAAAATATCCTTGCGTTTAAGTGCAGCGACCAAAACTGCACACAGTACTCCAGCCGCGGCCTCACCAATGCCCTATACAGCTGCAGCAAGACCTCCCTACTTTTATATTCAATCCCCCTCGCTATGAAGGCCAGCATCCCATTCGCCTTCCTGACCACCTGCTAGCTGGGTTTTTGCGACTCATGCACAAGGACCCCGAGGTCCCTCTGCACCGTCGCCTGCTGCAGTTTTTCGCCCTCAGCCTTTCCTCATAAGACCTTCCCACCATACCAGGCAACATCCTGGTAGACCTCCTCTGCACCCTCTCCAATGCCTCCACATCCTTCTTATAATGCGGCGACCAGAACTGTACACAATGCTCCAAGTGCAGCCGCACCAGAGTTTTGTACATTTGTAACATGACCTCACGGCTCCGAAATTCAATCCCTCTACCAATAAAAGCATGGAGGTGGTAAAGGGGCAAGTGTTGCACCTTCTACAACTATGTGGGAAGGTGCCGTGGATGAGGTATTAGGTATGATGCAGGTTTGGACTAGGGTGGCCTGTTGGGACCAGACCCTACAGAACACTGATGGTGGGGAGTGAGAGGAAGATACGTTTGGTGGGGACATCATATTGAAGTTGGTGGAAAGTCCTTTGATTGCAAAGGTGATGGGGTGAAAAATGAGGACAAAGGAAACCTTATCCTGGTTCTGGGACGGGGGTTTGATTGGCAGCTAACGTCACTGTGTGGAGTCTGTACGTTCTTCCAATGTCTGCAAGGGTTTCCTCCAGGTGCTCCAGTTTCCTCCCACAGTCCAAAAGATGTGTTGGTTAGGCGCACTGGCCATGCTAAATTCTCCCTCAGGAGAACAGGTACTGGACCGTGGCAACAAGGGGATTTTCACAGTAACTTCAATGCCATGTTAACGTTAGCCCACTTGTGACACTAATAAATAGACTTCAAATTTGATAGACGAGTGGAAATTGGAAGTGAAATTCACGTTTCTTTCCAGGTCCAAAAGACAGTGTGAAATGGCATCGAAATAGTCGAAGTACTGATAGGAGGGGGCTGAAGTAGGGCTGGAACAAGAAATATTCCACTTATCTCAAAGAGACAGATGGAGCTGGGACCAATGTGGGAACCCATACTCACACCTTTTATGTGGAAGAAGCAAAACAAGTTAAAGGAGAAATTGTTGAGTGAGAGAACAGTTCAGCCAGGCTGGTAAGTGACGGTGCATTGGGATCGTTCAGGCCTCTGAAGCAAAGAGTTCTCAAGTCATCCTGGTGGGGAATGGGGGTACAGGGGGTTTGGACATCCATAGTGAAGAGATGGTTTGGACCAGGGAACTGGAAGCTATTGATATGGCTTAGGACATAAGAGAAATCATGATGTAGATGGAATGGGACTAGACAAGAGGAGAGAATATGGGATCAATATAGGAAGAAATTAGTTCAATGGTGTAGAACAGGCAGATACGATGGGTCTACTGGGGCAATCCTGTTTGTGGATTTTGGGAAGGAGGTAGCAGCAGGCTGTCTGGAGTTGGGAGACAATGAGGTTGGAAGCTGTGAAGGGAAGATGAAGTCAATGACAGCCCTGGAAACAGTGGCTTGATGTTTGATGGTGGGGTTATGGTCCGGAGGAAGTGTTTGAGAGTTGGCACTCAGTCTCTGCAAGAAAGAGGATGGCACACCAGGTAAAAACAGTATCACTCGTCAGCAGGTTTGACAACAGTCAGGGTTAGACCTGAGAGAGCAAAATGAAGTTCAGAAGGAGTCAGGTGCAAGGAGTAGAGAAATTGATATGGCCGATGTCACGCCAATAGCTCTTGACAAAAAGATCAAGAGCAGGTAAGAGGCTAGAGGTAGGTGAAAGAATCTGTTGAACAGGGGGAGGACTTATGCCCAAAAAAGTGAACACAGAAGGTATGGAAAATATAGTGTAAGGCTGATGGTCCTGGAATTAGTGAGTTGTTGGAGCTTGCGTTCCTTAACACCTGAAAGGAAAAGAAAATGTTTGTTAAAGCATTGGATGAGATGAAGAATAAACAAAACTGGGGATAAGGACATCTTTGAGATAGCGAGTGTCAGTACGGCTAGAGGAAAATATCAAGCGTGCATATGACAACGCATGGCACTGAGCTGGATCTCAGGATGTGGCAAGAACAGCAGTTCAAGGAACATTTTGAATTCCAGGAATTTCCAGGATGCACAATGGATTCGAAACACGAGGGGTGGAACTTCAAATCGAAATCACGTGGGGCAAGTGGGAGACAGAGGCAGCTTCTGAGGAAGAAAATATGGCTGTGCAACTGAGTTTTGATAAACATCTCGTCAAACACCAGTAGGGAAATTGAAAGCAATGAAGATGAACAAGTAAGAGACACAAACAGAAATTCTGTTGGAGTGAAGAGCAGTACTTCTGAGTAGGCATTCCTGGAAGAGTTGTGGCAATGAGTTAAACACGAAAGTAAAATACTGCAGATTCTGGAATCAGAAACCAAAACACAAAATGCCGGAAAATTTCAGCAGGTCTGACACCAAATAGAAGATTTGCTAACGAAAGTCAGTTCCACTTGCAGTGCATCTGTACAAAAATAAAGAATCAGCTGCACTCAGCATTGCAAGTATTTGTCAAAGGGCGGTTTTAGCACTATCTGTGCAATTACTTCACACACTAGGCAACTTTGTCAAGTAAAGGCTGACCACATCTCCATGCTATCACCAAGACCATCTATTTTCATCTCATTAACATTGCCCAACTTCACCTCAACCTCACTTCATCCACTGCGCAAACCCTCATTCGTGTCTTTGTTACCTTTAGACTTGACCGTCCCATCCCATTGTTGCTTGATCTCCCACATTCTACCCTCCATGGAATTCAGTCATCCAAAACTCTGTTGCCGCATCCTTGCGCCTAATAGGTCCCATTCACACATCAGCCCGGTGTTCTCTGACCTATACTGGCTCTTGGTCAAACAATGACTTGATCTTACAACTCATCTCAGTTTAAGTCCAAAGCCTCATCCCCCCTCTCCACCTCTAATTTCCTTCAGTCTGATCCAACCTCAAATTTCAGTGAATAAAGAAATCAGGTTGGTCAAGAGGCCAGAATTTGAAGTGTCTTCAGTTGCCAAGAGCTAGTCTTTAGAATATTCTTCCTATACGACTCCACACTTCTATCCCTTTTTCATCCTATAAGACATGCTTTAAAACCTACCTCTTCGGCCAAGCTTTCGATCGTCCAATCTTATATTCCTTTTGTGGCTCAGTGACATATTTTGCTTTATAAATGTTCCTGGGAAGCATTGAGATTTTTTAAAAAAAATGTTAAAAAGGTGCTACATACACTGTTGTGCTTGTTATTATGGGTACTATAGTTGGAATGAGTGAAAAAGTACACCGATAACAAAGACTGCATTTCTTGTCAACGCAGTGCATGCTCCACGCACATGCAATTTTAGCATTTTTTTTTGACATCATTTGAAACAACTGGGTGAGCAATAGCTGCTGAAATCACCACAGTTGGGCGGTGGCACCCTCTTAATGTGCACTAGCATCAGAATTGTTAATTGTATGAATTTATTATCCAAAGGATGTTTTTGGCACAAGAGATTGAGTTGCTGAAAACACAGCACCAATTTAGGAGCAATAAGAATGCTCAAGAGGCTAGAATAACAACACAAATCACAGGGCTGCAGCAGTTGAAGGAAGTCAAGTAGGGAAGGGTGTGTGAGGTCTGAGACAGGATAGTGAGGCTTGTAGGAATGGAGAAAGTATCAGAGATATGGAGGTACTCCCCACAGAGTGCATCAGATTTCACTGCGACTGTTGAGTTCCCCTTGTCAACGCAGTTGCACCACACAGTGGCTTCTTCTGTCATGAACTTGTGGAAAGACTGCCAGTGGGAAAGGGTGGGGGGGCAGCAAAAACAGGCTTCTTAATCTACAGCTAAAAGCCCATCAAGTTTTGAAGCTCGTGCATGCACAATTTTTCTGTCAGCATGCTTCTTCCCTGATGCCATCAGGCTTTTGAATGGATTTACCTTGCATTTAGTTTATCTTTCTCTACACCCTAGCTATCACCAATATTACATTCTGCACTCTCGTTTCCTTCTCTATGAACTGTATGCTTTGTCTGTATAACATGAAAGAAACAATGCTTTTCACTGTATACTAATACATGTGACAGTAATAAATCAAATGTCTGTGCATAGCGACATCAACGCATGCGCAAAGGGGTCCTGACAGGTAGGCGCAGCATAGTGACAATATTTAATTTCTGCACAAGCATGGAGTGAACTTGTGCAGAAGCACTGTCGGTGGCCATCTTGCATTGGCGGGAATTAGTACAAAGCAAAAAAAAAGCACTCAAAATTAAAGTGATAGAGAACCACAAACAGAAATTATTAAATTAATGCACAAAATTTGATTATGCAAAATCAAGTAAATCGCAGTTTAGATAACATGATTGTTTAAAAAACACAATTAATGGCAAATCAAGAACTGTTTCCCTGATATGGAATGTTAAATGAGAGGCAAATAAAAAGATGCAAATGGTACCATTGACATGAGACCATATATCTGTCGTGAAAGGAAACAAATGACTACGTTCCCAAAATAACTCATTTTGATGGCATTTTATTCATACAAATGCAATTTGTTCTTCCATGCATTTGTACCTGGTGAATACAATCAAGATGACCAAATGGTGTTAGTTATTGACCAAATCATAATCTGGTCAATAGCTTCATTTTATAAATGTTATTCAAGATACTTATTGATATTTATAGTGCAGTGTTGGCTCTTTGGTAGAGCAATCCAAAAATATTCCTGCAGTCCTGAATCTTATTCTGTTTCAACAAAAAAAAAAGCAATTCTATCCTCCGACAGTGCTGAATAAAGAAATCTTTCAACTTCTGACAATTTTAAACTGTTAGACCCCATCTGTTTCAATGCAAATAGATCCCATCTTCTCTTCATGAGGAAAAAAAGCAAGACAAATTCAATCCAGTGAATTATCACTGCAGTCTACTCCAAATTATCAACAAAGTGATGAAAGGTGTAACCTGCACTGTTATGAAATAGCACTTACCACTAACCTGCTTACCAATGCTCAATTTGGATTTTGCCAGAACTACTCACTTTCAAAACTCTTTGCAACCGTGGAGGACAGCTGAATTTCAGAGGCCGAGTGAAAGTGACGTTAAAGTAGCATTTAACTGGACATGGCATCAAGGAGTCCTCGTAGAACTGAAAAATCAGAGGGAAAAAACTCTCCACCGCCTGCAGTCATACTCAGCCACTAGCTGACTGTGGTTGTTGGAAGTCAAATATCTCTAGCCCAGCAGATTGCTGCAGGAGTTCCTTACAGCAATATTTTTCCCTCACCTGCATCAGGATACACCCTGCAAGGGCAGTGATTGGTTCTTAACTCAGACCTTCTCCAGGATGTTGGCAATGACATTTTGCATTCAACATGTGAGTGTCCCACCAGAAGTCCCAATCATCTTCAACTGTTTCAATTACTTTCCTGCCATCATAAAAGGTCAGATGTGGGGATGCTTGCTGACAATTGCTGTATTTCACTTCCATTCGCAACTCTGCGGATGATGAAGCAGCCTGCACCTACATAAACACAACTAACATTCTGGCTTGGAACACTAAGTGACAATTAACATTTATGTCATTAAATGCCAGGCAATTACTATCTTCAACAAGAGTCTAATCACCTCAACTTGATGTTCAATAGCATGATGATTCCTAAATTCCCAACTATGCACACCTGGGGAGAGGGGCACATGTAACCACTGTTAAAACGGGTGACAAGAGCAAGAGAGGTTACAATCTGGATATTCTGTGATATGTTACTCATTTGCTGATTTCCTAAAGCACTTCTACTGTTTGAGGTGGCATAAATCTGGACAGAGATGGAATGTTCTCCACTTCCCTAGATTGTATCATACCAGCAACACTCAAGAAGTTCATCATCATCATCATCTAGTGCAAAGCAGCCCACTTGATTAGTACCCATCCATAATTTTAAACATTCTCTTCCTCCATATACAGCACTCTGACTGCAAGGTGTACCAAAGATGCACTGCAGCAACCTGTCAAAGGCAGCAGATGAACAGGGATATCACAACATTAAATTTCCCTTCAAACGACACACTATTCTGACTTGGGAATGCATTGGCATTCCTTCATGTCGATAAGTTAAAATCCTAGAACTTCCTATCCATAGCACTGTGGAAGTGGCTATGCCATACCGAGGTGGCAGCCCGCACCACCTGAAAAAGCAATAAGTACTCGCCTAGTCAGCAAAACCCACATCCAATGAGTGAATATAAAACAATAAGCCCTGGTGAACCTAAGGCTCCCAAAACTGCAATCGCCACAGTAATTGTGATTACTACTTATGATCATGTGCTTATTAAAAACAGAATTCTATCACTCTCAGTATTATGTATTTGCATCCATAGATCTGTCCATCTGTGTAACTTTTTTTTAAGATTGATTGTATTGAGCTGTAATTCTTTCCATTTTCCCTCAAAATGCATCACCACACCTGCCTTAAAAGCCTTCCATAACCCCTGTCCTAGCAAATATCCATCCATTCTCCAATTTCTGTTCTACTTTCAAAAGCTGTAAACTCCTTTTGTGCAGTTCAATGTTCTAATATCAGAATTTCATCTCTATCAAAGAATTGAAATAATTCTAAACAAAACTCAAACTACATTCTCTAACTGATGAATTTCCCCTCCTCAAGCCTCCAGCAGTATTCAATACCACACAACTGTGTTAAACAACAGCTCTCCTTTGTCCAATCTTGAAATTTGTGGCAGCTTTGGGGAAATCAAAAGCAGATGCATAGTTTTCAATATCCATAGCATTCAAGTATGAAGAGTACAAGCTCTAGAGTTCTGTCAGAGGTTCACATTTTCATACATCTTCTGATCTGGCATCAGGTTAGTCATCCTTGCTGCTGTCCAATCAACGTGCTTGGTTCCACAGATATTTTGCGCCATGTTGCAGATGCACAGAAAAGGTTGTCTCTCAATTCAGAGGCTTTTTTACACCATGACAATTTTACTTATAATTTTAATTTTGCTCCCAGTCTTGTACATAAAAAAGGTGCAAGTTTTGAAGTATTTTAAAAAAATGGGTCATAGTTTAAAGAGCATCAGATGCTGTATATATCCTTGAATTGTAGGTGCGGAGAAGATCAAAAATGTGCGCTAGGCAGGGCAGTTAACCATCACTTCCAGCAACAATATAATGAAAATGCTGTTAGATTACTACAGCATCCAGGTTGATTCAATGCTGTAAGCATCACCCCAATCACGTGGCCAATGAAGAAGTGTGTACATTTGGAAAAAGCACACTGTAGATGCAGGCTTCAAATTTCATAAAACATAGTAAAACCTTTCAGCATAGTTCAAAGTAATTGGGAGAAACTGGAAAAACGTTAAATGTGCCATGTTTTGTGCAAATCCCAAAATTAAATTTAACTGACAGATGGCGTTAATTTTGGCAGTTCTAGACAGTGGTTGA
The DNA here is from genome assembly GCF_965287045.1 of Carcharhinus amblyrhynchos. NCBI lineage: Eukaryota > Metazoa > Chordata > Chondrichthyes > Carcharhiniformes > Carcharhinidae > Carcharhinus > Carcharhinus amblyrhynchos. Next base: position 28,580,085 of record NC_137337.1, read on the forward strand.
GGAGAAGGCTTATGATATTTATTAGACGTAGTAAGGTGAATGGTGCATGTTTGAAATAGTTAGAAATTCAAATAAGCTCCTCACTTCCAACTTTAAGTACAGATATCTAAATAGACATACAAAATAATGTAATTGCACTGAACTTTTACCAAGAGTGTTCTTAAATTAGCAGCTCTCTCGTGCCAGTGCTCAACAAAAATAGATTTTAATAAAAATATTATACCATCTAAGTAGTACTATTTTAATTCAAAAGCAACTGCAGTGAGACCACAAGATCGAACAACTGTGCTTTCTGGGGGTTAGAGAAAAATATTGTATTTGTTAGATTTTAGAATTGTAGAATTCTCTACAGTGCAGGAGGCTGCCATTCAGCCTATCAAGCCTGCACCAACATTCCCACCCAAGCCCTATTCCTGTAACCCTTTGTATTTATGCTGCCAATCTCTCTGACAATTGAGGGTCAATTTAGCATGGCTAATCAACCTAACCTGCACATCTTATGTGTGGGAGGAAACACGAGCCCCTGGAGGAAACCCATGCAGACAGGGAGAATTGTCAGTCACCCAAGGCCAGAATTGAACCTGGGTCCCTGGCAATGTGAGGCAGCAGTGCTGTGTGCCATCGTATTGCCTTTAAAAGGATTAAAAGAACAAAGTTTCATTCATTTAAAAGAGCTTGTTCCAGATCAGAAATCACTGGCTTCCCCACACACTCTACCCAGCTGTTGCACTTTTAAAAAATATATTACAGAAATGTATGTAACACCTCAAGTCCAAATGCCATTAATTCACATCAACTGCTTCATTTTGGGAAGCACATTAAGTACATTTAGATTTCAATGCTTGTGCCAGAATATCACAAGCCTTCAATCTAGCTGCTCCAATTTAGAAAACTGCTGGCAGGGTAATGTCAAGCCACGAGCTTTAAACATCGACTCCTTTGAAATTGCTTAGTTTTGCATTCTGAAGCTTAACTAACAGATAAGCAGCAAACAAAAAGTCTGACAGGTTTGAAGACGCCTTGCACTGGAATTCTGAAAAATCTAGCCCAATTTATATAAAATCTAGCAAATTTTAAAAAGCAAATCAGCAATTCTGTTCAAGTACTTGGACAAATTAATCAGACAAAACTGATTCTCTAATGCCTTGCAGTCAAAAAGATTCATTAAATATGAAATATTCCTCATTCTTGCAAGCTTAAAAATATTTACAGGTATACTCCCCAGTAAATTAGTTCACTTAGTGGGTAGTCTGCGTCTGTGCAATCATTGGACTCAGCTATGATATCATGTAGAGTTAGAAAGAGGAACTAACCTGGCTTCCTCCATTGCTCGCTAAAGACCAAGTCTACAACAAGGAAGAGGGTGGCAAAGAGACCAAGAGCAGAGAGGATTAAAAAAAAGAAAAGAGACTTGCACATAGCTGCGCAGAGAGTGCAACGAAACAGAACAGCAGACCTTTCAGCAGCTGGAACCTTTTCCACCATTCTATTAGATCATGGCAGATCTATACTTCACCCCCATTTATTCAACTTTCTGAATATCCATACAAGCAAAGTAAATTAGTTGCATTCTTGGGTCTTTAACTTCATGTCTGGCATCAACAAACTCTAGCAAAGTTGATTGAAAGCTGCTTTATTTTGAGGCAGCTATTACTACCTCTCTTATGATCTTGCTTCCATATTTGGAACAAACTTTAATGAAGTCAAGAGCAGAATGGTTCTGGTATAATCTGATTGGAGCTATAAACAGCTACTCATCAGTAACCTATCACTATCAATTATTCCTTTCCTCGTTTCAATAATGCCTAGGGAAACATGTGGGGCAGTAATTGATCAGATTAGATGCATCAATTTTATGGCTAGGATTTCCTGGGCAACCTTGCAGTTTGCTACATGCAGCTGAAATCAGGGAGCAGCTCCTGACACTGATCCATAACGCGACTGTCATTTTATTTATCACTCCACCACACCCTACTACTTCACAGCATGAATGCTGCACCAAACCTGCCATCCAATCAGTAACCAGACTAGTGTGCAGTCCACATCCTCTCAAACAGGATTATATTGAAAAGTGCATGTCACAGCACATTTTTTCCAAGAACCATGCAAATTGCCCAACCTAGACCTTACTGTACCAATTCAAGATTATGCTTTTCTTGTAATATTCCTCGATTCTTGTTCTTAACAGCAGTTGACTTGTCAGTATTGTACTCATGCAGAGGACCACATTCAGGCTTCTGCCACCTGAAAGTGATTTAAATTATCCCCATGCATCTTTACAGTTAAACATACTCTTACATCTCTAGTGAGCCTGGTTTCTACTTAACAGCTCTTTTTACCTTGGCCTCAACAGGACTGATTATGGACGTCACTAAATGGTGCTGGTTTCGGTTTGACTGATTGCAGAAACAAAATCATTAAAATACCACTTATAGCTTGCTGATGAATCAGTACTCTTGCACGTTGAACATCAACATCCATTAAAAGAAGCACTGAAGTAGCAAGGGCACAGAATGTATCCCAGAGGTGATCTCCAATGTCTTATAAAGTGGCCCAAAAGCATCACTGCAAATCAAGTCTCAAAAGTGAATATTGAAGCAGTATTTTTCTCTCCCCAACCACGTAATTGATGCTGATAGAGTAAAAAGAAAAACAATTTTATCACTCAAGTCCCTCTTCTTGATCAGAAATACATGCTACCCAGATTCATTATGATTTTTGTTGCAGAGAACTGAACTTTGAGCTGTGTGTTTCAGATCAGATTGTTTTGAACTTCCTTTGTGCTTGGCTTCCAAAGTCAAACTGCAATGGAACAACATTCAGATTATTTTAAAGTATAACTTTTTGATGATGCAGCCTAATTAATGCCACAAGTAGTTTCATTAGTGGAGGAAGTGACAAAAGTAGCCACAACGAGGAGGAAAAAAAGGGCTCACTTGCCAATCCTTTTCTTTCGTAGTTTTTAAAAAATTCAATAAAATCCAAACAACATCTAGAAATTTCTGCTCCTCACTTCAGCTCTTTCACAACCAGACCTGGAAGCAGGGACTGTTTTAGTTTTTCAGCCTGTTCTTTATCCGCGACAGCTGGCATACATGGGTGTACCTCACTTGCCCTTGTATTTCTTAGTTTTCAGATTGTTAACAGCAAGAAGAAAGGATGCACAAAAGTCTTTCATTTTTGTAAACATCCGAGCCATGGTTGCGATGACTCTAATGGCAGGGAGACAAACCCTGTTCCGAGGCTCAGCGAGAAATAACATGCCCAGCAACATTCGGGAATTGGCTGATAAAACTTCACAATCATAGTAAGTCACTTGCTTCTTTTTCCGAATTCTAAATTTTACTATTTATTGCAAAGACCAACAACACCCATCATTGCTAAATAATTTCAACACCCTTCAACGTTTGAGGGTTACTAGAAGTTTAAGTTGGTCAGCCACGTAAATACTGTGGGTTAAAGAACAGGTCAGAGGCTGGCTATTCTACAGCAAGTGGTTTACTTATGACATTCCAAAGCACAAGTCAGGAGCATGATAGAATATGCTTCATTTGTCTGGTTGGGTGCAGTTCCAACAGAAGCTTGGCACTACCCAAGACAAAGCAGCCTTCGTGAAGGGGTTAAATATCAGATATGGGAACAGTGCAAATGATTTTAGGCAGTTTCAATCCAGTTTTTAATGGGCAAGGACCTGTAGCACAAAATCAATACAGAACTTGATATTAATTGGCCTACTACTTTAAACATTCACTCCCATTACCCATGCAGTGTGTACAATGATCTAGAAGATGTACTGCAGCAATTCACCGAGGCACTCTCAAAGACCTTCCAAATCAGCAACCTCTACCAACGAGGAACAAGGACATCATTGTATGGGATCACCACCACTTACAAGCTTCCCAAGTCATACACCATCTTGGCAACAAAAATCATAATGAATCTGGGTAGCATGTATTTCTGATCAAGAAGAGGGACTTGAGTGATAAAATTGTTTTTTTACGGAGTTGAGGAGGAACTTCTTCACTGAAAGGGTGGTGAATCTCTGGAATTCTCTGCCCGTTGAAGTGGTGGAGGCTACCTTGCTAAATATATTTAAGATGCGGGTAGATAGGCTTTTGGAAGGCAAGGGGATTAAGGGTTATGGGGAGAAAGCGGGAAAGTGGAACCGAGCCACTTCAGATCAGCCACGATCTTACTGAATGGCGGGGCAGGCTCAAGGGGCTAGATGGCCTACTCCTGCTCCTATTGTTCTTACTTGGAAAAAAGGTGAAGCTCCTTCATTGTCATTCAACAGTAAAGTTCTCTTCCCACCCAAAGATCATAAGAACATAAGAAATAGGAGGAGTAGGCCATCTAGCCCTTCGAGCCTGCCCTGCCATTCAATAAGATCATGGCTGATCCATCGTGGCTCAGTTCCACATTCCCGCCCTCTCCCCATAACCCTTAATCCCCTCGCTTATCAAAAACCCATCAACCCGCTTCTTAAAAATATTTAGCGAGGCAGCCTCCACCACTTCAACGGGCAGAGAATTCCAGAGATTCACCACCCTTTGAGTGAAGAAGTTCCTCCTCAACTCCGTTCTAAACCGACCCCCCTTTATCTTGAGGCTATGCCCCTTAGTCCTACCGTCCTTTGAGCGGGAAGAGTCTCTCCACCTCTATCCTATCCATCCCATTCATCATCTTATATGTCTCAATGAGATCTCCTCTCATTCTTCTAAACTCTAACGAGTACAAGCCTAGTTTATTCAGCCTCTCCTCATAGCTCAACCCCCTCAACTCCGGCATCAGCCTAGTAAACCTCCTCTGCACTCCCTCCAAGGCCAAAATATCCTTGCGTAAGTGCGGCGACCAAAACTGCACACAGTACTCCAGCTGCGGCCTCACCAGTGCCCTAAACAGCTGCAGCAAGACCTCCCTACTTTTATATTCAATCCCTCTCGCTATGAAGGCCAGCATCCCATTTGCCTTCCTGACCACCTGCTGCACCTGCAGGCTAGGTTTTTGCGACTCATGCACAAGGACCCCGAGGTCGCCTGCTGCAGTTTTTCACCCCGTAAGTAATAGTCCTTCCTACCATTATTCCTACCAAAGTGGACCGCCTCGCACTTGCCAACATTAAATTCCATTTGCCAGTTCCTGGCCCACTCACCCAGCCTATCTAGATCCTTCGGCAGACTCTCCACATCCTCCGCGCAATTTGCCGTTCCACCAATCTTGGTGTCATCAGCAAATTGCGACACCATACACTCGGTTCCCTCCTCCAGATCATCTATATAAATGGTAAATAGCTGAGGCCCCAGCACTGACCCCTGGGGCACTCCACTAGTCACCAACCACCAATCCGAATAGCACCCATTGACCCCCACTCTCTGCCTCCTATTAGACAGCCAATCCTCTATCCACGCTAACACCCTACCCCCAACTCCATGCCCCCTTACCTTCTGCAATAACCTCTTGTGAGGTACCTTGTCAAATGCCTTCTGAAAATCCATGCTTGGCTCCCTATTACTCACTTGCATGCACCAACTTTGGCAACTGTGTGTGGCTGAACCAACTTTGACAAAGATAAATTACCATGCTAACTATATATTTTGGACCATCACGGTTTTTCCATCTCTACCTCTGCTCGACTCAGTCTCTGTCAACTCACTTGCCATGGAAGTTTTCCTCCATGCTTTCATTACCCTGCTTAACACAGTAAGTCATCCAAAATTCTATTGCCTTTTTTCTAATTTGCACCAAGGCCTACGCTCCAATTGCAGTGCTTTCTAGCCTATACAGATTCCCCATTAAGTAACAACTTGATTTTAAAATGTTTTGTCACAGCCTAAGCTCTCCCTAACCACGTACATTCCTCCAACTCCACAACCTGCCAATTCTTTACTTCTGCCAATTTAAAATTACTACCGTTGCTGGTTCTATCTTCAGTTGCCAAGGGCCTAAGCTCAGAGTTCCCTCCAATAACTTCTCTACTACTCTCACATTTAAGAGGCTTACAACCTATCGCTGATCAAGCTTTTGGTCACCTGTCCCTGTTGCTCAATGTCAAATTTTGCTTGATAATACTCCCATGAAGCATTTTGGGACATTTTACTGTTAAGTTACTACACAAGTGCACGTTGAAATGGTAACTGAGGCCCTCTCTACCTGCTCCAGTGATTCAGATGGACTTAAAGGCACTACTCAAAAGTACCAGTGTGTTCATCAACACAATCAACATCTTTCAAAAACTTGACTGATGAAGTAAGAACTGACTAAATGGGATTAGTCTTTGCAGACAGAAATGCACCTTGGTATTTTTTTCCCCCTCCCTCCTTACACTGCTGTGTAGATGTGAGCAATGTAGCTGTACTGATCAGCTTGGCTTAGAACTTGGCTGGTTCTGGAGCACAGGTCTCCAGTACTACAGCCAGTATATTGTCAGGAATCATAGTCTTTCCTGTATCCGGTGCCTTCCACCATTTCTTGACCTCATTACATGGGTTTGATACCAGGATGAATGAAGGGGTTCATTCAGGGCCTGAGGTATATTGCCAATTAATATCAAGGTCTGTATAGATTTTATGCCATGAAAAAACATTTTAAAATTGAGACGTTACTTATTGGGGAATCTGTATAGGCTAGAAAGCACTGGCAACCCCTTCATAAGGGGTTAAATATCAGATATGGGAACAGTGCAAATGATTTTAGGCAGTTTCAATCCAGTTTTTAAATGGGCATGGACCTGTAGCACAAAATCTATAAGAACTTTAATATTAATTGGCAGTATACATCAGACAGGCCCAGAATTGACAACCAGGAAAATGAAAAATTCACGTGGCTGCAAAAAAAGGGTTCCTGAAGTTGGAATGAATGAAATATGAAATATATTCAGGTAGAGCAGGACTGATTGTAAAAAAAAACTAAGATCACTTTTTACAATACCTTGAAAAAAAGCATTGGGACGGCGTGGTGGCACCGTGGTTATCACTGCTGCTTCACAGCATCAGCGACCTGGGTTTGATTCCCGGCTTGGGTCAATGTGTGGAATTTTCACATTCTCCCTGTGTCTTTGTGGGTTTTCTCCAGATGCTCCTGTTTCATCCCACATTCGAAAGATGTGCTCTTAGGTGCATTGACCATACTAAGTTCTCCCTCAGTGTACCAAACAGGCACCAGAGTGTGGTGACTAGGGGATTTCACAGTAACCTCATTGCAGTGTTAATGTAACCCTACTTTTAACTAATAAATTAACTTTAAAGTGAGTTAGCTTATGTTAGATTTATAAAATATAAACCTGTTATTTCAATAGGTTTATTTTAGATAAAAATATTGAATTCAAGTGCAAATATTCACAATTTTGATTTTACTTTGCAACTCTAAGTATCCCAATAGAAAATCTAACAAATATCAAGTAACGTTTATCTTCTCATTTGTTTTTCTTTTATTTGATGGTTTGAACTATTAAGCACCAATTATTTTAAACCAGAAGTGAGCATTTGCATTTCCTTCTGGTGGATCTATTACAATGAGATAAAAATTAGATTTGAGGACAATAAACAAGGTCAAAAATCAGGCATGGGACAATGTTTTGAAGACACAAAGTTGATAGTGTCCTGCTTACTTAATAAAAACGCTCACATTATATGTATTTAGATGTATATCACAAATATCCATTTCCACTGATCAACAAGCTGTAGCTCTACAGTGTTTTGTACAGTACTTGTTAAAATTTGGGCAATACCCAGGAGTCTGCCTGCAACTTTTTTAAAACATTATTTCAATGTAATGTATTTTTCTGTTAAAATTTAAATTCAAGTCAATGTACCATTTATATGAAATAGATCAAATAAATCAACTTGGATCACCATTAGGTTTTAATACAGAAAATGGATCTGTGGTAGAGTGCTTTTCCTGACTGGTTAAAATAAATATAAATGACTTGGATGTTAGAAGAGAGTAAAATTAAAAAAATTACTAAAGATATCAAATTTAAAGTATACCAACTGACTGCAACAGAACTAAGTTGGTTAGCAGGATGAGAAGACTCGAATAGTTTCCTTTCTACACTGTGAATGAGGCGATAACCCTTCTTTCACTGCCTATGAAATATTTTATGCATTAATTGCAGTATTCAGAAGTTACAAATTGCTCTGCACCCAAAGTGTTGGAAATTTTAGGATCTGTAGCCAAATATCATGCAGCACCCAATCATTTGTTCTTTAGACAAGCATATGCTGTGAGAATGCTCTACACTAATGCTAACATGCTTTCCACATGCATCCAATTTCTTTGGTTCAAATATTTACTAACAGGCTGTTATTTGCAGTAATTTTTAGCAACATGTTACTAATGACTTGCAACTGACCACAAATTAGGTAACGGGACTGGTAAATGCTGTCCACATCCTGAACTGAGAAAGTAACTAAAGCTTCTAGCATAGAAGCAAATTACTGCAGATACTGGAATCGGAAACAAAAACAGAAAATGCTGGAAAATCTCAACAGGTCACACAGCATCTGTGGGGAGAGAATGCAGCCAACATTTTGAGTCTGGATGAACCTTTGCCAAGCTCATAACATGCCAAACTGCAACTACCTCAAGTAATAACATAATTGCTTAATTCTAGCCCAAATCTCAGCTTGGAATTATACAGCAAAGTATTTTACAAAATACTTTGTTTTAAAAATACAATCCTCTATACCTAACTTAGAGATTTCTCAGCATTAATATTTACAGCAGTTACTCTCAGGAATAGCCAGTCTGTGGGTTTAATTTCATAGCCATTGGCTGTCATCAAGTTCACACTAATTAAATTCAAAGAATGTAAAGAAAAAACAGCAATAGGTTCAAAATCCCATACATTATGAAATTGTTTTTGCTTAAAAAGTCTGTTTTTAAAAAATAACTATCATTGTTCATTAAACTGTACTTAGCAACTGTCTATATGCGAGGCACTGCATTTTAAACTTCCAGAAAACACATTACAGAGAGTAGAATGCTGAAAGTATTTCAATGCATATACAACAAACATGATCTTAAAAACAGGGAAGCTTCCTTTTCTAACAAACTGCTAAATTCTAAAAGTAGCTTTCGAAGACTTGGCTAATTATAATTCCTGGATAGGTCCCATCTTGTACACAACATTCCAAAAGCGTAAAAAAAATCAAGTAAAACAGGCTGCAAATAAATTCAGCACAACACGTATCTAAATTTCCTCGTATTATTATTGCAATCATTCGTTATATAGAACATCGAGGTTTTAAAAAAGTCAAGTTGAATTGATTCAACTGAGGCTGACTGGTTTTTAAGACTAATATGTAAGCAGCAAAAAGTTGTGTTACAAAACAACCTCGGTGAAGAGCCAAAATTGGGCCAATACCCAGCCCCCAACAATCATTCAATCTCTCCTAAAGGCTAATGACCTCACTTCCTTTGACATCAGCATGCTTGACTGGGGGATGGGATAGTGACAGCAGAAAGCAGCAAACCGAGTTTCTAGATTGTGAGAAATGCTTCAATGAACCCAGGCAGACTCACCAACCGTACAGCTGCAGTACATTACAAGATTTATCATTTCATTTTAAAGGAACTGCAAGAAGGAAAAGCTTACGAAACAGAAGCTTCAACAAAACTGTGTTACAAGAGCTCACTTCCTTTATTTCTAATCTCACCTCACAAAAGCTCTGCACGGACAGATAAGCAAACGAAACATTCCACTATCGCATACATTATAACCTACCTCGAAAGTGTAGAAGGCCCGTGGGCTGGAAAGGCCCATTCGAACTGGCTGCATCCACCACCATCCTGCTACCAGGTCTGTTACATGTCAACATCTAGCCTATACCAGCAGAACAAGCTGTTCCTTAAGGCAAGAAACCAGCTTCCATTTTAGCACAAAACACTCAGAAAATGAAGCTACACCGAAGGGAAGAGGCTAGTTAGTGATGTCAGCACTCAGCAGCAAGCTGATTGGGTAGTAATGACTACATAAAATGACACTAACAAACTGCAAATAGAAAAACGTTTCTGATTGGCCATCACTGTGCATTAAGTGTATACATTGATCAGATTACTGTTCAACTCTGCTCATTCCCGAGGTTTAATTAGGAGAAAGCAATAGGTCCTTCAAAGGAATCACACAAATGTACTTAAAATGAGATTTTAAATCTTAAGTATGCTACAGATCAGATTTTGTATAACACTAACTCTTATTCTCTCAAGTCGTCCTTGCTCATTTTAAATAAAGCAAATCTAGTTCATACATTCATAAATCCTTTAATTAGATCACCATACAGTTCTCATCAGTAAGGGAAGGTTGGAGCCTACCATTTAAAAAGGTCCTACCATTTAAAAGGGGCCGTGTAAATCAATTTAAATTTGTCAATTCCCAGGTCTAACAAATAAATTAATGCTTAAACAATGACAGTCTTAGGGACTACAATGCATTTCCACCATCTAAGGTGTGGCTCAATTTCACTAATTGTTTCACCTTCATCTGTGAAGACTATGGCGCCCATCCACTAAAACATTCATTCCCCCCACCACCAACAGTGGCACCATCGTGTACCATCTACAGCAATTGTACTGCAGCAATTTGCCAACCCTCTTTCAAAACCCATGACTTTTGGCACTAAAGGACAAAGGCAGCAGGTACATGGGAACATCACCACCTTCCAAGTTCACCTCCAAGCCAAATACCATCTTGACTTTTAACTATATCATTCAGTCGTTGGGAAATTGTTAGAATCCATTAGGAAATAATAACTGGACAGTTAGAAAGTCAAAATGCAATCCATCAGAATAAGCATGATTTTACGAAGGGCAAATCATAGAATCCCTACAGTACAGGAGGCCAATTGGCCCATCAAGTCTGCACCAACCACAATCGCACCCAGACCCTATCCACGTTACCCCACATATTTGCCCTGGTGGTTCCCTTGATACTAAGGGGCAATTTTCCATGGCCAACCAACCTGACCTGCACATCTTTGGAGTGTATCTGGACTTCCAAAAGGCAATTGATAAGATGCCACACAAAAGGTTAATACACAAGATTAGTTCAGAGAGTCAGGATAAATGGGTCTTTTTTGGGTTGGCAAGATGTAACTAGTGGGGTGCCACAGGTTTGGTCCCTGGCCCCCAACTATTTACAATCTATATTGGCTTGGATGCAAAGATAGTAGATACTAAAGCCAAATATGCAGATAACTTTAAAATAGGTGAAATAGTAAGTTATGATAGTGAAATAAGAAATTTACAAAATGTATGTAATGGTTAAGTAAATGGGGTAAAATTTGACAGATGGAATTTAACATGGAAAAGTGTGCAGATATCTATTTTAGTAGAAAGAATACAAAGGCAAATAATTATGGAAGGAAATTTTAAGCGTGCTTCGGTGCACGAATCCCAGAAAACTAGTATTCAGGTACAGCAGCTGATAAGGAAGGCAAATGGAATTCTCCCATCCCTACATTTTTAACTTCTCACTACAATACTGGCATCTACCTGGCAATGTGAAAAATTGCCCAAGTATGTTGTTTATATATAGAACAAGACAAATCCAACCTGGCCAATAACCATCCCATCAGTCTACACTCAATCATTAGCAAAGTGATTGAAAGGATCATCAATAGCAGTATCTGGCAATTAAAGAACAAAGAAAATTACAGCACAGGAACAGGCCATCAATCATGCTGCCTGACTTAACTAAAACCCCCTACCCTTCCGGGAACCATACCCCTCTATTCCCATCTTATTTGTGTATTTGTCAAGATGCCTCTTAAAAGTCATTACCGTATCTGCTTCCACTACCTCCTCTGGCAACGAGTTCCAGGCACCCACCACCCTGTGTAAAAAATCATCCTTGAACATCTCCTTTAAACCTTGCTCTTTAACCCCATGCCCCCTAGTAATTGACTTTTCCACCCCGGGAAAAAGCTTCTGACTATCCGTTCTGTCCATACCCCTCATGATCTTGTAGACTTCGAATAGGTCACCCCTCAACCTCCGTCATTCCAGTGAGAACAAACCAAGTTTCTCCAACTCCTCCTCATGGCTAATGCCCTCCATATCAGGCAACATCTGATAAATCTTTTCAGTACCCTCTCCAAAGCCTCCACATCCTTCTGTTGTGTGGCGACCAGAATTGAACACTACATTCCAAGTGCGGCCTAACTAAAGTTCTATAAAGCTGCAATACGACTTGCCAATTTTTAAACTCAGTGCTCTAGCCAAAGAAGGCAGGCATGCCTTATGCCTTCTGGGCTACCTTCTCCACCTGCATTGCCACTTTCAGTGACCTGTGTACCTGTACACCCAGATTCCTTTGCCTATCAATACTCTATTAGACCATTCTGTACTCTGCCATTTACTGTATTATCCTATCTGTATTGACCTTCCAAAATGCATTATCTCACATTTGTCTGGATTAAGTGCCATCGGCCACCTCTCCACCCAAATCTCCAACCGATCTATATCCTGCTGCATCCTCTGATGGTTCTCATCGCTATCCGCAAATCCACCAACCTTCGTGTCGTCCACAAACTTACTAATCAAATCAGTTACATGTTTTCCTCCAAATCATTTATATATAAATGATTATGAACAGAAAGTCCTTTGCATTAATCAGGTCATTAATGCTCAGTTTGGATTCTGCCCCAACTTCATTACAGCCTTGGTTCAAACGTGGACAAAAGACTGAATTCCAGAGGTGAGGTAAGAGTGACTGTCCTTGACATCAAGGCAGCATTTCATTGAGAATGGCATCAACGAACCCTAGCAAAACTCTAGTCAGTGGGGAAAAAACCCTCCACTGGTTGTAGTCATATCTAGCCCAAAGGAAGAAGGTTGTGATGGTTGGAGGTCAATTATCTAAGTTCCAGAACATTACTGCAGAAATTCCTCAGAATAATGTCCTAGGCCCAACCATCATCACTGTTCCATCAATGACCTTCCTTTCATCAGAAGGCCAGAGGGAGGAAGTTTGCTGATGACTGCATTACTGCACAATGTTCAGCATCATCTGTAACGCTGCAGATATTGAAGCAGTCTGTGCCCAAATGCAGCAAGAGTTGGGCAATATCCAGGCTTGCACTGACAAGTGGCAAGTAACATTTATGCCACAAGTGCCAGGCAATGACCATCTCCAACAAGAGAGAATTTAACCATTGACCCATGGTATTTAATGGCATTACCATCACTGAATTACCTGCTCACAACATCCTGGAGGGGGGTTACCATTGATCAGAAACTGAATTGGACTAGCCATATATCTGGTATATGTAGGTCAGAGGCTAAGAATCCTGTGGCAAGTAACTCATTTCTTCACTCCCTAAAGGCTGATCACCATCTACAAGCCACAAATCATAAGCTTGATGGAATAATGTCCACTTGCCTGGATGAGTGCAGCTCCAACAACATTCAAGAAACTTGCCACCATCCAGAACAATGCAGCCTGGTCATCTCAACCTGCTTCTTTTCACTGTTACTCAGTCCTGCCACTTGAAATTTTATCTAAATAAAGCAATTGAAATTTGTTCTCTTGCTTTAATCATGAAGTAATCATGAAATAACAGCTATAACTGTGAGAAGCTAAAGGCAAACATTCCAGAATTTCAGCTGACTGAATAGTACAAGGCATCCTGAAAACTGGTAAGAAGCACATGCTCAAAACTGAACAATCTAAATTTAACTAACCAAATCATAGCTCTGAGCAAAAGTATCAATGTTAGCCCAGGCTTTTATGAGTGGTCAATGACAACATTAAAAGGAGACAATACAATTAATAAATTTATGATTGTACCTTTTTTATTTTGTTTAAAATATAAACAATAGACATTAGAAATTTCAATTTGTTAGTGAGAATAAAATGGCCCATTCCTTCAGCATGCGTTTGGAATGATTTGTAGGAAAATGATAACACCAACGAAGATGGAACAAAGGCATTGCTTTGATCAATACTGGAAATGCTATGAAGTGTCATCAAAGTGTGCAACACAGTCCCAAGCCAAGCAACTGTGGAAGGTTTAAAACAATAATTCAAATTCTTGTTTACACAAGTTTTCACAAGAATTTCACCAGAACTTTAATGCACTCAGGATACACAATCCCTATGGTGCAGGAGGCCATTTGGCCTATCCAGTCTGCACCAGTTCTCCGAATGAGCATTTCACTCAGGTCCACCTCCTGGCCCTACCCCCATAACCCTGAACATTTACCTTGGTCAATCCACATCTTTGGACTGTGGGAGGAAACCAGAGTACCCGAAAGAAACCCACGCAGCCACAGGGAGAAGATGCAAATTTCATAGTCACTCAAGGCCAGAAAAGAATCCAGGTCCCTGGTCTGTGAGGCAATAGTGCTAACCACTATGCCACTGCTATGCAAACATATGGCAGTAAACAAAATTGACAGTCCTAACTACATTGAAGCTATTCTTACATCAAAATCTCTGTTGCGTTATATTGTTGTAAGCATCCCATTCAGCTACAAATCTACACATTTGACACATGCATCTCATTATAGCATGTAAAAACATCGAAAACATGAGTGGTAGGCCATTTGGTCCTTCAAAACCACTTTGCCATTTAATATAATTATGGCTGATCCTCTTACTCAACATTACACTCCCATGGTTTACCCATACCCATATCTTTACTTTCTAGAAATCTATTTCTTTCTTAAATGAATTCAGTGGCTTGGACTCCACAGCCTTCTGTAGTAGAGAATCCCAGAGATTCAGTACCTTGAGAAGAAATTTCTCCTCATCTCATAAAATACCCTCTATTCGGAGACTGTGACTCCTTGTTCTAGATGTCTCAGGTAGGGGAAACAACATTCCTGCATCAATGTCCAGCCCTATCAGAATTTAAATAGTTCAATTAAATCCACTCTCATTCTAAATTCCAGTGACTACAAGCCCAGTCGACCCAACCTTTCCTTAAAATGACACTCCTACCATTCCAGGAATCAGTTTAGTGAAGCTTTGCTCCCTCTGTGGCAAGTACATTCTTCCTAAGGAGAGCAAAACTGCACATAATACTCCAGGTGTGGCCTTACCAAGGCCCTGTACAGCTCCAGAAAGACATCCTTGCTCCTGTACTCAAGATGCTTTGCAAAGAAAGCCAACACGCCATTTGCTTTCCCAACTGCTTGCTACACCTGCATGCTTCCTTTCAGTAACTGGTGTACAAGGACACCCAGGTCCCAGTCTATTACCATTCTGTTTCTCCACCCCAAGTGGATAACTTCACATTTATCCACATTACACCCAACTGTCAATCAAGTTGTCTCAATCACCTCAAAGTCTCTTAACATCTTCCTTACCATTCACATATCCACTAAGTTTTGTATCATCAGTAAACTTAGAAAAATTACTTTTGTTTTCCTCATCCAAATCCAACCCCAAGCACCGATCACTGTCTGCCAATTCAAAAAAGACCCATTTAGTCCTACTCTGTTTCCTGTCTGCTAACCAATTCTCAATCCATCCAATATCCAATATCCCCCATCCCATGTGCTTCAATTTTGCATACTAACCTCGTATGTGGGACTTTAATCAAAATCTTTCTAAAAATCCAATACATCATATCCACTGGTTCACCTTTATCGACCTGACTAGTTACATTCTCAAAAGAAAACTCCAGCAAGTTTGTAAAATATGATTTCCCTCTCATAAATCCTAGCTGACTTTCTCTGATCTCATTGATATTTTCTAAGTGAACTGTTATCACATCCTTTATAACAGACTCTAGCATTTTCCCTATTACTGGTGTTAGGCTTTTCATCCTGGCACACAAATAACTTTCCCAGAAGACCCAAATGTAAATCTAACACTGGTGTACCAGTACTTACCATCAGCAATTAGCTGTGGTCATGGCACTTCCTAAGCACTTTGGAACATGAATGGATGCAAGTGATCCAATCTTACAGCCATCACCTATATGCAAGCAACAGTTCCCTACCAGTACCTTGTCTTAATAAACAATATGAATATGTTCAAGATGTAAAAGATTGCCCTCGAGCACATATAGTTGCTCAAGATCAAATAAACAGATCACAGAATGTAACATAATATGTCCTTCCTCACAGCTAATCATCAAGTGTTGTGATGACTAACGTGGAATCATTCTAACTTGCAAATGTACATAACTTGCCACACAACATACCGTCTGGTCTGGAAATTTCAAAATTATGCTAAAAAAGATTTAATAGCTTAAACTAAGTCACACAGATAAGTGGAAATTTGAATGCAAAATAATTCAAGTAACTTGAATAAAATAATGGACTATCTAAAAATGATAAACTAAACTGTCAGAACATTTTAATTTTCAAAAAGTAACATAGAAGTTGTTCAAAAAGAGCTTAAAACCCTAATTAGTAAAACAAACTACAAGAGGGATGTCAGGATAGGAAATGCGTTGCAGTTGTAGCATGTTAGGACTGGTGAACACAGCAGCCACATCTAACAGAACTTCAGAACAGAGTTGACGCTTCAGGTACTGTGGTATATCAGGGAGGGGGAAAGCAACCTGGACAGTCACCTCCGTGGGTTGGTTATTTCAGATGTGGTTTGTGGTCATGGACAGCAGGGTGTGACTATAACTGAGGGAGGTATGGGGATCTAGAAGGCAGGAAGAAATGACATCAGTCTTCCTAACATTCAGTTCGAGATTTAGGAGAGGGTAACTGTATCTGATGAGACAGATACGTTAATAGCAGCTAACATGGGCTTCAGGAAGGATAGCTGAGTAGTTAACAGTTTGGTCAGAATAAGATCAAGATCAAGGCAACAGGAGGTAGGGCTCATGGTCAAGGTGAATTCAAAAATGAGGGTAGAGAATAGGGTAAATCTACAGAAAGATGGGAGGTCAAGGCTAGAGCAGCAAGGAACATTTAAAATTTGGTCTGATGGGCTGGGAAAAGGGCCGGAAACAGAATTGATGACGACTTCTTGAGAAGGTGAGAGGGCATGGGATCCAAGGGGCTTTGGCCTTGTAGATCCAGAACTGGCTTGCCTGCAGAAGGCAGAGAGTGGTTGTGGATGGGTCTTTTTCTGCATGGAGGTTGGTCACCAGTGGAGTGCCCCAGGGATCTGTTCTAGGACCCTTGCTGTTTGTCATTTTCATAAATGATCTAGATGAGGAAGTGGAGGGATGGGTAAGTAAGTTTGCCGATGACACGAAGGTCGGTGGTGTTGTGGATGGTCTGGAAGGATGTCAGAAGTTACAGCAGGACATAAATAGGATGCAGGACTAGGCGGAGAAGTGGCAGATGGACTTCAACACAGATAAATGTGTAGTCGTCCATTTTGGCAGGACCAATGGGATGAATGAGCACACTATCAAGGGCAAGAGTCTTAGCAGTGTTGAAGAGCAGAAGGATCTTGGGGTCCGGGTCCACAGGACTCTTACAATCGGCCTCGCAGGTGGAAGATGTGGTCAAGAAGGCGTATGGTGTACTGGCCTTCATTAATCGAGGGATTGAGTTTAGGAATCGGGAGGTAATGCTGCAACTTTATAAGACCCTTGTCAGGCCTCACTTGGAGTACTGTGTGCAGTTCTGGTCGCCTCACTATAGGAAGGACGTAGAAGCTATTGAAAGGGTACAGAGGAGATTTACAAGGATGTTGCCTGGATTGGGAGGCATGCCTTATGAAGATAGGTTGAGGAAGCTGGGACTCTTCTCCCTGGAGAGACGAAGGTTGAGAGGCGACCTGATAGAGGTTTATAAAATGTTGAGAGGAATAGATAGGATGGATTCTCAGAGGCTATTTCCCCGGGTTGAAATGGTCGCTATGAGAGGACACAGATTGAAGGTGCGGGGAGGCAAGTAAAGAAGTGATGTTAGGGGTAAGTTTTTCACTCAGAGGGTGGTGAGTGAATGGAATCGGCTGCTGTCAGTGGTGGTGGAGGCGAACTCGCTGGGGTCTTTTAAAAGACTTCTGGATGAGTATATGGGATTTAATGGGATTGGGGGTTATAGATAGGTCTATGGATTAGTAGGTATTGATGTGATCGGCGCTACTCGTGGGCCGAAGGGCCTGTTTGTGCTGTAGTGTTCTATGTTCTAAAAAGTCCATGAGGTCCTTAACCTTGTTGGAGGCAGGGAAGAGTGGTTTAAGAAAACAGCTTGAAAAGGAAGATGTCATCTTTACATTCCTGGATAATCTTTACTAAAACTGTTCAGCAATCAATGGCAGGAGTGTCAATCAATGGGCTCAAAATGCTATTTGTGGTTCAGCCAGGTCTGGCAATGAATGATTAACTAGCCATCTGCCAAACCTGCTCAAATCTGTGTTCTATAAATTTAAGGCAGTGGACAAGAAGGGTACAAGAAAAAATAGAAACGCTGAAAAATCTTGGCAGGTCTGTCAGCATCTGTGGAGAATAGAGCCAACTTTTCAAGTCAGGATGACCGTCAGAACAGCATGAAGGTTATACTGGTGAGCGACAAGGATGAGGGAATGTAATGGTTTTAATGGAGACAAGAGCATCAAAATTGGTGGGATCAAGAATAGTAACGGTAGTAATGTTGGCCATGCAACAGCTCATTTGCAGCAACTTATTTAAGTAGGACATTTAACATAATAAAATGGCTCAATGCCCTTCACAGAAGCAATAGAAAGCAAAATTAGAACCAAGCCACATACAGTGATATCAGTGCAAAAGGCTAAAACTTAGTCTAAGAAGTGGGCTTTAAGAGGCATCTTAAAGGAAGAAAGAGAGATAGAAAGATAGGGAGCAAATTGCAGAGCTTAGGGGCCAGGCAACTGAAGGCACAGCCACAAATGGTGGCACAATTAAAACTGGGGATGTTCGAGGAAGTCAGAATTAGAGAGCACAGCATCTCTGCGCTGTGGGATTGCAGATGACATAGATAGGAAAAGGGGGAGATCATGGAGGAACTTAAACTAGAACGAGAATTTTAATACTGAAGTGCTGCCTGACTGGGAGTGAAGGCAGGCCAGTGAGCAGAGATGCTGAGCAAACATGACTTGATACAAGCAAGTTTATGGAGAGTAGAACGTAGGAAACTAGCCACGAGTGCATTGGAATTAGCAAGTCTAGGAATAAGGGAGGCATAAATGATCACTGTCGGCAGCAGATGAACTAAGGCAGGGACAGCTGGGTAATATTACTGAGGTGGAAATAGTGGATCTTAGCACGTGTAGTCGAAAACTTAAGTCAAATATGACACCAAGGTTGTGAACAGTCTGTTTTAGTCTCAAACAGTTGCCAGCAAGTAGGAAATGGACTGAGGTGGGGACTGAAGATAATAACTTCAGTTTTTCTAATGTTTAATTGGAGGAAATTTCTGCACATCCAGTATAGGATGGTGGGGAAGCCGTTTGGTAATTTAGCGACAGTGGAGAAGTGAGAGAGGTTGTGGGGATGTACAGCTGGGTGTCATTAGCAAACATGTGGAAACTAACTGCTTTCAGATGAGATCACCAAGGGCAGCATGCAGTTAAGAAACCAGAGGATGTCAAAGTTAGATCGATGGGGACAAACAGAAATCACAAGTGTGGGAGCAGGAAGAGAAGCCACTGTAAATGATACTCTGACTATGAATAGATAGATAAGAATGGAATCAGTGAGTGCTGCTTCACCCAGCTGGACAATAGTGGAGAGATGTTGGAGGGGGAATGGTGTCATCAACTGTCAAAAGTTGCACAAAGGACAAGATGCACAGTGACACGGGGATGTCACAGAGCCATTTTAGTACTTTGCCACAGGGAAAAATCTGATTGGAGGGATAGAAACCTGAGTTCCATGAAAGACATGAGTCCCCCAGACAAAAATACACCAAATCATTTGTTTTTGGTTTTGGGTGAGGGATAAAAGTTGATCAGAAAACCAAGAGAGCTCCCCTACTTGTCTTTGAATAGTGTTGTTGAATCTTTTACATCTAACTGTGGGGGAAGATAGAACTCCACTTAACTTCTCATCTGAAAGTCAGCACGTTAGATAATGCAGCACTTCCTCAGTACTGCATTGTAATGCCAGCCTAGATTATGTCCTTAAATCCTTGGAGTGGGACTTGAATTCATGGTCTTCTAACTCAGAAAATTCTACCACTGAGCCTAGGTAGAATAATAAAGAGAGAAAAGATAAAGCACAAAAAATGAAATAGGAGGCTTAAAAGAAACCAGCAATAGGGACACACACATCACTATTTCTGCTGATGCTGTATGTGAGTCACAGGAAATTTAATAGTCCGGAAAAACATTGATGCCTTCAGAGTTAAATGTACAAGACTCTGATCAGAAGTATTACCTTTCAAAGGTGGTAGTTTTTGTAGTTCCCTGTTGTTACTGATATTGAACCTAGAGGAACTGTGGCGTTTTTCTTTCTTCACTACTGTTGTAGGTCCAGGAAACTTTATCTTTGTTAGCTGCGTAGTAGGAGGGGTACTGTTGTTGGGTCTCTTGTTTGAGATCTGCAAAAAAAAAATGTATTTTTGAATCCTACTGAAAAGCTTAATAATTTAACTTCAAACTGTATAATTCCTTTGCATCCCAAATCTTTCACAGCATCTAAAAGATTACAGTTCTAATTGATAGTTTAGTTGGCTTTTTGAAAGCAGTAACTTTATAATTTAAATCAAAATTGACTTTTTAAAAAAGTTACTTGTTCATTTCAAAAATATTTTGAATGGTATGTCGGGAAGCTAGTCAATATTTCTAGTATTTCTAAAGGTAAGTCAAACAGCACATCTGAAAAAACAGAATATGTTAAAGCTATTCTGGAACAATTTTCATGTCCATACATTGGCAGTATGTTGTAAGAAAGATTTGATACCCTCTACCAAAATTAACCAAATATAAATAAGGATAACAAACACTTCTTATAGTCAGAAAATAAAAGTGGACAGAATAGTTTCTAGAAAGTAATACTAAAGACAAATACGCTTGATCAGAATTTAGAAAGAACTCTTGAGAATACAAGAAAAAGAAGAAAAACCCACCAGGCTCTTCCAGCCTATCCACCATTTAATATATGCCAACCTCAACTCCTTTTCCCATCATGCTCTATTCTTCAATCTAATATTTACCCACCTCCACATTAAATACTTCTAATTATCCAGCCTCCACTACCCTTTGGGGCAGAGAATTCCAGAGTTTCATCAACATCTGAGAGAAGAAATTTCAACACACTTCAGTTTTAATTGACCGGCCCTTTATCTTGCAGTTATGTCCCCTTGTTAGAGACTCTCCCATGAATGAAAACATCTCACCATTTACCCTGTCAAGCCTCCTTAGGATCTTATATGTTTTAATAAGATCTCCTCTCACTCTTCTACACACCAAGGAATCCAGACTATTTAGTCTCTCTTGATAGAGCAACTTTCTCATTCCAGGAATTAACTTGGTGAATATCCTTTAGACTACCTCTAATGTTACTATATCTTTTTTAAGGTAAGGGGAACAAAACTATACACAGTATTTCCATGTGAAGCATCATTAACCCCCTGTACAATTGCAACAAAACCTCATTTTTAAACTCCAACTCCTTCGCAATAAAAGCCAAACTGCCACTTGCCTTCTTGACTACTTGTTGGATTTGCTTGCTAGCTTTTTATGATTCATGCACTAGCTGTGTCTCCTGTCTGCTGGCCAGAAAACAAACCCATAAGAAGTTAATGAGTTTATGCCATTTTTGACCTCAAACACATCTTTTCCACCAACGTGGGCAAATATTTCTACTTTAGAAGACAGATGAACAAAAGGTGAATTGAACAAAATGGTTCGCAGAATCATAGAACACTACAACACAGGAGGCCATTCAGCCAATCATAGCTGTGTTTGTTTTTTTTGAACATAGAGAAGCAAAACCTAGCTGCAACAATAATCTAAATTCACAATATTCAAATTTGCCAACAAGTACAAAGTCATCCAGATTATTTTGAAGCAATTAATCCTCTAATCTCATTATTTCAATTTTTGGTTATAAACTGTTAAATCTGAGCCTGCACAAGCTTGTACCTTAAAGTCTGCTCAAAAGGAAAAGCAAATTCAGTTACGTAGAGCAAAAGTTTGCAGCCTCAGAATACACTATTTCTACTTGTTATGGTTATTATTTGACTTTTGTCCAATCTGATCACCCAGCTTAAATTGCAGTACCAGGTCAGGATAAGATATCAGATATATAGGCAATCCTTGACTTTATGATGTTTGGGTTACAACAAACAGCACATACAACATTTATACATTTGCACTCTGTTTTGGCTTTACAATGCCAGTTTCAAAGTTCTGTGCAGTCCATCCTCTATATTTTTGGGTCACTGATTCCAAATGAGCCCATGGAAGTGAAGAAACCTCCCTCCAATGTTACGGTAAAATTGTGGCCTTACACTTGAGATATTGGGACAGAGACAAGGAAGAATGAGGGATAGACAAGGAACAATGGACTGGGAGTGGCAATGCTATCAGCATTGCCACTCCAAGAGCATGAGAGCACAGTAAGTATGCCAATATCATGGTAGGCTCATCTCCTAGTGTATCCACGTGGTTTAATCTCCTGCAGCAACTTATTGGTTAACAAATAGTTTCAGACAAATGGCTTGGCACCATCTGGGACTGCCAAGCAGATACACAAAAAAACCTGAAGAGTTGCACATTAACATGTACTCATGAACAAATCACCCATTTTTAATATTGTATCGATGGGAAAAACCAGTTCTAACTTACAACGTGGACTTCACAAACCAACCATGCTGTATGTCTAAGGACTGCCTGTATCTGTCTAGTTGGGAAATAACAAACTCAGTGTTGGCTGCAGACTCTGGATCGCCTCTTATTCCTGGATTATGTAGTCTAAAGTTATATGAGCTGGATAAATGGCTTGCTGCATACTGGAGTAGTTTTCCAAAAACAGACGCTTGGAGTCAACAAACTGCAACAGGAAAAAAGGCAGCTTCCTAGTCCACTGGAAAGCTAAGAAGCAATTCTAGAACCCCACTTCCGCATTTCAAGGAACCATTCCCTCCATCACAGTGGGTGGCGCAGTTGTTAGCACTGCCACCTCAACTCCAGGGCCTGGAGTTTGCATGTTCTCTCCATGTCAGCATGGGTTTCCTCCAGACCCTCCTGTTTCTTCCCACAGTCCAAAGGCGTGCAGGTGAAATGGATTGGCCACACTAAAATTACCCCCTAATGTCCCAAGATGTGTAGGTTAGATGATTAGCCATGGGAAATACATGGGGTTGTGGGGGTAGGGCAGGGAAGAGGGCCTGGAAAAGATACACTGTCAGGGAGTCAGTACAGACTAGATGGGATGAATGGCTTCTTCTGCGCTGTAGGGATTCTATGAATTCATTCTTCAATCACGCCAACAACCCTTTCCTTTTCTATTACACCTACCTTCGCAATCACAGGAAACAATACCTGACTTCTCACCAACTTCTTTCTCACTGTCAAGGGCCCAAACCCTCCATCCAGTTGAAAGGGCAACTTAAATTGTACTTTCTTCAATACGGCATACCTTATTTGCTACTCCCAATGCAGCCTGCTCTACACTGGGGAAACCAACTGCAGATCGAGCAATTATTTTGAGAGCACCTCCTTGAGCAGCACAAGAGACTGAAGTTAGAAAGTAGAATTGAATGATGATATTAAATTGGAGGAGATTACTGATGAGTGATTAAGCCATGGTAAAAATTATAAATTTGGAGTTAGAAAGGCAGGAAGCCAATGTAAAACACCTTGTTCAGTTCACAAGAGTGATCAGTTCCAAATTTCCTGCCATTTCTGACCCTTCCCACACTGACTCCTCTGTCCTCAACCTGACACTCACCTGACTAAGGAGCATTGCTCTGAAAGCTAGTGGCGTTTGCTACCAAATAAACCTGTTTGACTTTAACCTGGTGTTGTGAGACTTCTTACTGTGTCAACCTTCTATGCCATTCTAATGAAGCTGAAAACAAATTTGATGAGCAGTGCCTCAAATTTCAATTCGCCACCTTCGTCTTCCAGATTGAATTTAACAATTTTGAATCATTATTGCCCCATTTACTTTCAAATGGCAGCTATTGACAATGAAATAGGAATAGCAGAATCATTAGACCCATCTTTACATTTGCCTCATAACCATCTCCCTTGCCGTGCAACATAACCCCTTTTGTTATTTAATATCTCTTGCCTCCCACTCTATCATAGATCTTCTGATTTTGGTTTTCCCCATTTTCCTCACTGCACTTGCCTAAAATCTATTACCCCTCGAAATTTGCCAGTTCTGGTGATGTTAACTTTGTTTATCCCTTCACAGTTGCCGTCTGACCCAAGTATTCCTCAAGCATTGTTTATCTTTGTAACAGAAACCTATACTTATCCCCGTGCTCAGTTAGTCTCGGATGACAACAGATGATTTGAAAATATCAAAATCATTTGAAATTCCTCTGCCTATCCCAGAAGTAAATGATTGATAAAATTTCACACTTGCTGCATCTCCAGTCTGAACAATAACATTACTTAACTGGCTAAAATTAAGAATTACCATACTAGCCAGAAATGAACAAACGCGAAATTAGAACCAAAGTTAAAAAACTGAAATGGGAAACAAAGGGGCAGCGTGGTTGCCTCACAGTGCCAGGGACTTGGGTCACTATCTGTGCAGAGTCTGCACGTTCTCCCCATGTTTGCGCAGGTTTCCTCCAGATGTTCCAGTTTCCTCCCACAATCCAAAAGATGTGCTGGTTAGGAGTGTTGGCCATACTAAATTCTCCCTCAGGTGTACCCAAATAGGGACCAGAGTGTGGCGACTGGGGATTTTCACCAAAGTTTCATTGCCGTGTTACTTACTGTAAGCCTATGCGTGACACTAATAAATAAGAGTTGAAGATCCTCACTATCAACTTTCATCCTAACCACTGATTTAGTTTGAACCAGGCTGATCTGAACAGTTCCAAACTTCCAATCCTATATCATCTTCATCACAAAAATCAACTATTTTCACATCTATCTATTACCTATTGAAACCATAATTTCATTTTTGATCATCTACATTGGAGTTGGGTAGCCTGGGAGCCAACTTAAAATTGCATCTTTAGCCTCATCATTTATAATGTCTTCCAGTCCTGTATACCACATAGCAATGCTGCTTTGACTTCAGCCTCCTGAAAGCTCAAGGATGAAGTTAAATGAAAGTACTTCAATTGGTTTTACAACTAATTGCAGACATGTACTAGAAAAGGATACAGAGCAATTATAACGAAAGGAAGTGGTTTAAAAGGAAAAAAAAGCAAAACTCAAGGTGGTTAAGCCACTGAGCTCTGATAGCATGCTGTTGAAAGTAGTCATATAAAGGTTCAATCCTCATTAAGCATGAAAATTCTGTCACAGGACGTTTGTTCAAGAAAATAAACTGGCTAACTAGACCAATGTCTAACATCAGTTGTTAACAAAATGTATATAGAGATGAAATTAGTAAGCACTTAGAAATATGGGTTAAATCAATGAAAGCAGCATTGAATGTTAAAAGTATGTATTGTTTGGCAAATTTTAGTTTTTTTGAAACGTCCAATTTGATTATAGGGATGCAATGCATATTAATTTTTAGAAGGCATTCATGTAATGTTGAGAAACAGTCATGCGTATTACATAAAAATACAGCAACAGTCATTTAGAAAGTTAGTTGATGGAGAAGACACAAAATTAGGGTAAATTGGGGTTGCTCAGATTGGTGCTGGGTTGGGAGTGATATATGCCATACATGTACTTGGTCTGCTCTCTATACACAGAAATTATTTAAGTTTAGGCCAATGGAGCAGATTGAGTTTAGATGATACAATTATGGAGATCTGCAAACAGTGTGTACTTCAAAAATGGGCAGGAGAATAAGTAGATAGGTAATGTGTAAATATACTAAGCATGAGTTTACACATTTTGAGAGAACAAGGAATGGAGTTACAATTAACAAGATGCGCTGAAGGGGGCCATTGAGGGGTTGCACTTACAAACAACTGCTTTTTGAAAAGAGGGAATATAAGTAATACATTTCTTACAAAATAACTATTGGATCCATTATTATGGAATATTTTAGGTGCCCCATATGAGTGACACTAAACTGATTCAAGAGCTGATACATGAACGGTCAAAGATTTCTTTTTATATACACTCACCCAACTGACTTTAATTTCAGAATTGTAATAACAGATAAACAGTTGACTTATATTTTAAAATTGTAATATTGCTTAGCATTATCCATTTGCCCTGCAATTCACAACAAGCATTCCTTCAAATCATCAGAATAAATGACTCTCAAATTCAGTGGATTGAGTTCTGGAACTTGTGCAGAAAGTTTCAGTCTTGCATCACAATTTAGTTTGAATCGGTGCGAAGAACAACAACATGGTAAATTCCACCTACCTTTGACTAGTCAATGCAAATTGATTCAATAACCAAACGAGATATTTATCCTCTTTTAATATTTTAATTAGATGCACTCAATTATAATTTGCATACCATAACACCTCATTTCCATTATTCCATCTTAAAAATTCTAGAGGTAAGTTATGGGAAAAGTCTCTACCATCAACATCTACGCATCCTTTGACAAAATATGGCACCTTGTAAAATTGAAATCAACGGGTCAGGGAAAACAAAAATCTCCACCAGCTGGAGCCATTCATTGCATAAAGAAAGAGGACTTTGCTAGCTACAGATCAAGCAACTCAGTCACAGGGCACTGCTGTAGGTGTTTCTCAAGACAGCATCCTAAGTGCAACCACTTTCTGCTATAACTCCCTGCACAAGAACAAAACTGTGGTTTTTGCAACATCAGGACGCAACAACTGGATGACCTTCATGAACTTTGTGATTTCGAAGAGCAGTCAGAAGCTAGGTATTCTACAGCAAGTAACACACCTTCGTAATTCCCAAAGTCTTTTCATCATCTACAAGGATCACGTCAGAAGGGTTATGGAATATTCTTCAGTTATTCCCATTGACCACCTTCAGCATTCATTCCCTCCACCGCTAATGAACTGTGGCTGCAGTTTGTACCATGTATAAGAGACAATGCAGCAACTCAACAGGGCTTGTACGGCAATACCTTCCAAATCCCTCACTTCTAATACCTAGAATAATTAAGATAACAAACACATGGGAACACTACATGCTATAAGTTCCTCTTCAACTAGTCATATTTTCAACTTAGAAATATAATCGCTGTTGAGTCAAAATCCTCAAACTCCTTACCTAACACTACTGTTGGTGTACCTACATCAGACAGGCTGCAGCAGTTGAAGATGGATTGCCACCACTTAAGGGAAATTAATGCCAACCTCACCAACGAATAAATCACATTCAATGAATAATAAACAAAGAAATGCAGCTTTGCAATCCCTATGACCGAAATAATCCTCTACTTTTGACAAATTTCATGGTGCCCCCTGCAGTGACATGAAAAAGCAAAAATCATAGGAAACCTTACAGTGCAGGAGGCCACTCGGTCCATCGAGTCTGCACCGACCATAAACCCACACAGGCCCTACCCCCATATCCCTACATATTTACCTACTAATCCCTCTAACCTACGCATCTCACGACTCTAAAGGGGCAATTTTTAGCATGGCCAATCAACCTAACCCACACATCTTTGGATAGTGGGAGGAAACCGAAGCACCTGGAGGAAACCCATGCAGACATGAGGAGAATGTGCAAACTCCACACAGACAGTGACCCAAGCCAGGAATCGAACCCAGGTCCCTGAAGCTGTGAAACAGCAGTGCTAACCACTGTGCTACCGTGCCACCCAATCAGATAAGGGATAGGTAAAATACTAGAGCGTGCCTATCAAGGGGTTAGAAAAGTGTTTGCAGTTTGTCAAGATATCTAACATTTATGTACACAGCATGGGAACACAAGGCCAAATAATGCAACCAAGGTAAGCAAATTGGATAGCTAGCAGTTGACCGCAAGTCTATATCTAGCTTCCATAAATGAATAGGATAGTCTAACTGATATAAATCAGAGGCAGCTTGATGAACAACTGGATATAGAGAAGAGTCGATGAATCCAGCTAACTTGTGCCAAATGCTGCTACTGGCAGGAGGCCTGAAACTGCAAAAGGTCACAGAGATAAGCTTTTCACTACATTTTTGAAATGACATCTTTTTGCTATTATTACCTGTGTTAGCTGCGGCTTACTGGTAGCAGGCTAACTAGCATCATGTTTACCCAAGACAGGTGGTTATGGGTTTCTAGTCCTTCCAGATGCTAACACAAGATATAGACTCACGTTCCAGTGCAGTAAAAAGAGTGTTGTAGTACTGTCAAAAATACTGTTTTTTGGGGTGAGACATTAAACCTCTGAGGTGGATATAAAAAGATCCAATGGCACTATACAAGGATCAGAGAATTTCCACAGTGCCCTGAGTAACACTTATTCCTCAATTAACATCACTAAAATAGATCACCTTGTCACGAATTTAGTTATTTGCTGGACCTTACTGTATGCAAATTAGCTACCACATTTCCGACAATGACTATACTTTAGCTGCAAAATGTTTTGGGAAGTTCTGAGATTACGAAAGGAATTATCTAACTGCCAATTTTTCTTCCTTCCTCATAGAAGGTTGACATGCTGAGATGAGGTTTTACCACTGAAATATTGACAAACATAGCATAAAGGTTGTAACACAGGAAATAAGCTTATTTCAATAGGAAATGCATACCAATAGTCTTACAGATATGTAGAAATTTTAGCTGCCTTGGTATGCTCTAACTCACGTTCAATATTCAAAAATAAAGCATTTTTCCCAAAGAATTTCAAAATTCTCAATCTCAAACCAGCTAGTAAGACAATCTGGGAAAGGTAACTTTGTACAGAGTATTAGTCAATTACAGCTAACAATACATCAATACAACAATGTGCATACAACAGAATCACAAAGGTGAGGGACTTAATTTACTTGATCTTCAACATATTTATTTCACAGATCATTTTTTCAGGAGAATTATACACCAGCTGTTCACATAATTTCACAAAATAATGGATGACATCTATACACTCAGATCTTAGACCAGGCAAATTGTGAACATAATCTTCAAAGCAAACCAGAGGTTATGAACAGAAATCAGTATTGTACAATATGAATAGTGTCATTAATGTTTAAATTTTTAAAAATATAGAAAGTATAATTAAGAACAAAATATCATAGTAATTATCTTTCTCAAATTGCAATATGAAGATGTTGACATATTTATCACTGATAACATCACTGCCTTATTACATGTTAGTGTGTTAATCAAGTATTCAATTTTCTAAAGTGTTTAAATCACAAAAATCATTAATACATTTCACTTGCTCTATTTACATATAGCTTATCAACATGTATTGTGTTTTTCTAATCAGGACCAAGAGATCAATGGATCATTTCCATTTATAGTCTTTGTAAAACCAAAAAGCACACTTACTTAAAGACAAATAATCCACTGTCAAATGGTGGATCTGAACATTTCTTCCTGATCCTCAGTGCATCAGGGAGAAATTTACCTGATTACATTTTGGCACAAGTCAAACATAATCAGATATCTCACATTTGGTCAGTGATAGGAGAATGTAACTGCAAGAGAGGCGGGTATGAGGACCCAGATGGTATAAACTAAGGAACCTCAGCTCTTTATATTATCTGACAGGTTCAGTGTGCTTGCATTTTGTATGGACAAGAGCCAGGACTAAAGGGAGGATGAGTCAAGTGACCACAGCATCATGGTGCAGGGAATCAGTCAAGTGGGAACAGCAAAAGAGAATGTAGTTGTACTAGGGCACACTATGGTTAAGTGGATAGCCAGTGTGCTATGCAGCCCAAGAGGGTGAGTCCTGGAGGTTGTGTTGCTTAACGATGCTAGGTTTAAGGACCTCTCAGGGCTAAACATATGAATTAGGAGCAAGCAGGCCATTTGGCCCCTTGAACTCTGTCATTCAATTAGATCATGACTGATCTGATTATGGCCACAAACTCCACATCCATCTATCCTTTGCCTTCCTTGTTAATCAAGAGTCTGT
This sequence comes from Carcharhinus amblyrhynchos, assembly GCF_965287045.1. NCBI lineage: Eukaryota > Metazoa > Chordata > Chondrichthyes > Carcharhiniformes > Carcharhinidae > Carcharhinus > Carcharhinus amblyrhynchos. Next base: position 28,610,078 of record NC_137337.1, read on the forward strand.
CTACCTCTTGCTTAAAATTATTCAATGACCCTGTTTCCCCTTAACATTTTTTCAAAGACACTCAAATCCAAGCCAAGCAAACTGGCATAGGATAAACATGCACAGATATCTGAATGCATTGCTTAAAAATTGGTATGATACAAATTAGTTTTGTTTCATGGGACATTGACACTGATACTGGGGAAGAGGGAGCTGTACTACAGGAATGCCCTTCACTTGAACCTTGCTGGGACCAGTGTCCTGATGAATCGTCTAAAGATGGCTTTAAATTAAATAGTTGCAGGGAGCGGGTTCAGGCAAAGGGAGATTTTGAAAGTCAGAAAGGAAAGGTTAAGGTAATAACACAGTAATGATAAGGGCAATGATAACCGGAGTTTAACAGAAAGGGGTAGAGCAGCAAATAAAGTCAGTATAGGGCAAAAAGTCAGAAGAGAGAATTAGGGGCTCCAGAATATACATTTTATTCATAACACAACAGAATGAATTGATAGCACAAACAGAAATAAATGAGTAAGATAGCCATTACAGAGACATAGCTGCAAAGTGATCATGCCTGGACATGAATATTCAAGGGCATTTGACATTTCAGAAGGACAAGAAGCAAAATATAGATAGGGTTAGCTCTGTTAATAATGGATGAGGTCAGTACAGTAGTGAGAAAAGATTTTAGTTTGGAGGATCAAAATCTAGAATCAGTTTGGGTGTGGATAAGCAATAGTAGAACAAAAAAGTCACTGATGGGACTGGCTCCCTGAAAGTAGCCTATGCTGTTGACCAGAATATAGATCAGGAAATACTAGTGGCTTGTAAGAAAAGGCACTGAATAATCATGGGGGATTTTAATCTTCATCTTGACTGGATTAAGTGATTTCATAGAGTGTATTTAAAACTGTTTCTTAGAACAATACTTTGTGGAACCAACCAGGGAACAAGTGATTTTAAACCTGGTAATCTGTAATGAGATCAAATTAATTACCTCATTGGCAAAAGTGATTAGAAAATATTGCCTTTGAAATTAAAGCCTTAAACTTAAATAAAGGAATTACAAGGGTAGGAAGCCAGAATTGATTAAATGGAACTGGGAAAAATTGGTTCAAATGGCATGACAGCAGATTAGCAGTGGTAGATATTTAGGAACTATTTCATGACTTGCAACAAACATACATTCCACTGAGAAAGGAAGACTCAAAAGAGAAGAATGAACTAGTTGTGCCAGACAATTAATTATGGGATTAAATTGAAAGCATTGGACAATGTTGTGAAAATTGATAGGCCTGAAAATTGCAAAAAATTAGAAACCAAAAGGATTTCAAAAAAAGGAAAACACTAGAATGAGTAAATTTCCAAGAAATAGAAAAAGACTGTAAAAACTTCTACAGAGTAGCTGAAGTTAATGTTTGTCCCTTTGAGGATGAGACTGGAGAATTAATCATGGAAACAAGGAAATGGTAAAGACTTAAAAGTATCTTGTATCTATCTTCATAGTAGAAGACACAAAAGCATTTCAATGATTTTACCTCTTGATTTGATACAAGAAGACTCTTGACAACTGTATAGCGACATGGTGAAACCACACCTCAAGTACTTTGCTCACCTTTAACAAGGTATATGCTTACATTGGAGACAGTTCAGAGATGATTTGCTATGCCAGGGTGTTTTATGAAGATAGGCCTAACCTGCTGAACCTATATTCACTGGGGTTTAGAAGAATGGAAGGTGATCCTGAGACATGAGACTTTAAAGAGGCTTAACATGGTAAATACTGAGGTTAATTCCGCTTGTGGCAGAAATCTAGAACGAGAGCGCACAGTTTCAGAATAAGGGGTCTCCCATTAGAGAGAGAGAGAAAAAAAAAGAGGCATTTCTTTTCTCAGAGTTCTTTAAATCATTGAAATTCTCCAACTCAGAACTGAGGACTGGGTTGGACATGTTTTGATATACAAAAGAGCTCTAGGGTTTTAGGGAGCTGAGGCCATAATCCACTCAGCCATAACTTTATTGAGTGATACAGCAAGCCTAAGGGGCCAAATGACCTACTCTTGTTCCTACTTCTTACATTATGTTTAGTGAGGGCTGACTGAAGGCCAGTTATTACCAAAGACTTCCACTAAAGAATACTGGAATGCATTTCCAGTCAAGTTACATGTGCTTCCTTGCAGGCATGACAAAATGCGCAATGATATTCCCCCTCCAATTCCCTTACGACTATCACTGAACAAAAATACATGGCTTTGGTTATTAGCAAAATTAAAAATGTATGTCCTTTATAAATTTGGTCAATGATGTGAAAATATTTCTCCATGTACTTATATTTAAATGCAACTTTCAAAGATTTACAACTCAATATCACAAAGTCATAATAACTGGAATAAATTCTGTGTAGTTTTTTCGCTGTGGTTGAATCACATCAGCAACTTGCTCCCAAGTCATACAGTATATCACTAGCCCATCATACTTCCAGACAGCAAATTCTGAAGTTCTCACCCACACTGTGTGTGTTCTTGGGGAAAGTATTACCAAATGGGAGAGACAGACAACTTTCAATCATCATAAATCCTTATTAGGAAGAATTTTCTATTCTGTTAAGCATCATCTAGTCTTAATTTCTTCAGGCATACATTTTAACTTTAAGCAACCACATTTTAGCTTTTTTTTTAAAAACAGTTCATTGCTCTTACATTAGGATCAGCTTTACTGTATCCTCTGTACAAGCTTCAGGGCCTGAATGCCCTACTCATTCTGTAGCAATTATAATTGCACTCTGGGTTAATTCCAGTGTCAGAGAGAAATGAAAGATTTACACTGATGCAAGAGGCAATATTTTAAGATTAAAAAAAAATGTTGCTTCTGCCAAGAGTTGGGATGTGGCTATTTGTCACATAGTAAGAGTTAAGTATTCTAAACAGGGACTTCAATATCTGCTACTAACCATAATTGATCAAGTTGGCATGCTGCTCATACAGAAGCCCTACAGTGCAGGTGCTCATTTGGACCATCAGGCTTGCACTGACAACAATCCCACCCAGGTCCTATCCCCACAGCTCCACATAATTACCCTGTTGGATGAAACCTATACAGACATGGGGAGAACGTGCAAACTCCACACAGTCACCCAAGGCCAGAGGTGAACCCGGGTTCCTGGTGCTGAGAGACAGCAGTGCTAACCTCTGTGCCACCACCCAAACAAAGGGATCTTCAGTGAACATGGCCTCAGCCAGGACGGCACAGGGATAGGCAATTCCTCTTGGCCTGTACGAGTATCGAACACATGACATTGGTGTTTTTAAACACCAGTCTAACCGTCTGAGCTAACCAGCAACCATAGGAAGGACTAATGGACCATAAAACCTCTACAGTGCAGAAAGAGGGCATCTGATCCATTGAGTCTGCATCAACACTCCTCTCCTTCTTCAGCTTCAGAACAGGTCGAGCAGTTGAGAAGTGGAAAACCATTAGACACCGTAAGCTATCAGTAGCAGCAGAATTGTATTGCCTCAGTCTATAACCTCATGGCATAACATATCCCACATTCTACTATAAATCCAGGAGATCAACCCTGGTTTACTAAATCTGGGAGAACATGCCAGCAACAGTATCAGGCATACTTGAGTATGGACTGCCAAATTTGTGAAGCTGCAATACACATTACATACATGCTAAACAGCAGTAGTATGTCAAACAGAACGAAGCCAAAATATAATCAACAGATCTTTTAAAGCTTCACAGTGCTACACATACAGTTATGAATGGTGGTGAACAATTAAACCACTAAGGATTCAGATTCTGCCACCCCCACGATCCTCAATGATGTTGGTGTCCAACAAATGCTAGAGACAAGGTTGAGGTGCTTATAACTACCTGCAGCCAGAAATGTTGAGCAGATAATCAACTCCTGTGTGTCCCAACATCTCAGAAGCCAGACTTCACAGGATAAAGAAGTACCTTAACAGACTGGATACAGAAAAGACTATGGGCCCTGCCAACATGTCCACTGTGGCACTGAAGATGTGCACTCCAGAATTCTGAACATCTCTAGTCAAGCTGTTCCAGTATAGCTGCATTGCTGACATCTAGCAGATGGAAAATTGCCCAGATATGTCCTGTCCACAAAAAGCAGGAAAAATTCAATACAGCCAATTACCACTCCATCAGCTTGATCTTAATCATCAAAGTAAGGGATGGTATCTTCCATGGTGCTGTCAATCAGCATTTGTTCACCAACTTGTTCACCAATGCAGAGTTTAGATTCTACCAACAGCACTCTGCCCCAGAATAACAGCTTTGGTTCAAACACCTGGACCAGGGAGCTGAATTCCAAGGGTAAGAGTGATGCCCTTGATATCAAAAGCCAGTATTCACTACATGACATCAAGGAGTGGAGTAGAATTGAAGTCAATAGGAATCAGGGAATGACTGGCAGGGTCCATGGCGCATTTAGTGCTGGGGATTCTCCCAGCCCCCGCACCCTGACATAATCTGGTTCATATCCAGCAAGTGCATGAACCAGATTAGCACATTTAAATAATCAGTAAAGTATGCAGGGTCAGTTTAGAGCCAAATTCTCTTGGCTCCTGCAATTCACTGAGCCTTGGGGATAGCAATAACCTGGCACAAATTAACATTGGTCTCCACAAATGGAGAAAAGGCAGTTTTTGGCGCGCGCACGGAGTGATGATGCATGTGTGCGCGCATGCACATGGACTTTCCAGGGTCAAGGCTTGGGGTGTTTCCAAGATGGGGCCTTCAACTTAACTTTGAGATTGCTCCTGTCTCTCAGAGCCAGTCTTGCCAGCACCTTTAGGTCCCAGCTCCAAAAAAATTTCTAAGCATGGGAGAATTTAGTGAGAACCTCTCCAGGCTCCAAAAAATTTCTACGTGAGATTGAATTGTGAACTGAATCACACCGACCCTCCTTGTGGGAATTTCACTGCTGGGAACAATAGTTAGTTTTTTTTGAGAGAATTGCACCCTTTCATTCAGAACACTTTGTTTAGTCTTCCTCAAATTCTTCTGAGCAATATCTTGGTCTCTGTTCTCTTAACTTTAGTCAGCTTAAGACTTTGTCCCAATTCTCTGATTTTCTGGACAGTAACTGGTGCTTTAGGGAGCCAACTTCTTTGCAGCTCCTGTCCTGTCCAATCTTTCTTTTGGCAGTGTTGAGAGATGTTCACTCCCTGGTGTCCTGTCACCAACAAATTCAGCTGAAACTAAGAAGAAAAATATCCTTTCCCTCTGGAAAGTGGAGTGGTCCCCTGTTGCTAAGCAACCAGTTTAGTTTATTTACACATCATGAGAAAGCCCTCTACAAGCACAATAGACATACAGTTGGACCTTAACCAACCACCATATTCGTTTAACATGAATCTAACTATAGGTTTTACATTTCCAGGCACAAAAACATTAAATTAAACCCACTTCTAACTTAACTGTATTTTTTTTCTGTTTACCAATATAAATATAAATCCTTTAAAACTACAATTGTTTTCCTCACACCTAGACCCAAGCATGCTCAGCTTTTTCATCAATGACCTTCTTTCTGAAATAAATTCAAGAGTAGGGATGTTCACAGATGAATGCACATTTCCAACAAGAGAACCTAACCAACTCCTCTTCCCACCCAAAAGCATTACAATTGCCGAATCCGTTATCAATATCCTGGGGGTCACCACTGAGCAGAAACCTAACTAGGCCGGCCACATAAATATTGTGGCTACAAGAATAGGCCAGAGGCTGGATATTCTCCCCTATCCAAGAAGACTTGTGTATCATAGTGTTGGAATTCATTGCTCGCAACATCACATTGAAGGTTTTTGGAGTTTTTATTAATAATGCTATTCTACAATGTTCTATAAAAAAAGTCAAATGTAAACATAAACAGCAGTATATTTACAACAGGCAGGTTCTGTGGCCACAGCGTAAAGTTTAAATGATCAAAGATAATCCTGAAGCTAAAATGTTGGTATACGAACCATGTGCCTAAATCTGTATTTTTTTTTAAATACACGTAACTTGGAGAAAAGATAGAGGAGGATCACTTTATTCATCAATAAAGGATGTCTAATGTATTGGAAAATATTGTTTTTCAGCCCTACAGATTTGTGATCTTAGGTCTTCACACTTGCTGAATAACTATAAGACCATCAGGTGACTGCACTGGAAAAGACAATTAGCATCTTTCTGTCTCCAGAATAGAACAAAGAACAAAACATCACAGGAAACAGGCTCTTCGGCTCTACAAGCCCACACCACTCATTTTAACACTGAGTGCCTCATTCCAATCCTTCTTCTACCTACAATTGTGTCTACATCTCAGGGACTCCACAATAAAGGGGTACAAATTTAGAGAATTATATGTGCACCAGATTAAGGGAGATCCAATTTAGGGACAATTTATTAACACCAATCAGCCTAAAAGCACATTTTTTGGGTGTGGGAGGAAACCAGAGCACCTGGAGAAAACCCATGCAAGCATGGGGAGAATGTGCAAACTCCCACAGACACCGACCTAAGCCGGAGATCCGACCTGGATCCCTGTAACTGCACAGCAAATAGTGATAGTCACTGAGCTGTTGTGTTGCCTGTCAATGGTCCAGTTTAAGTGTACACTAACGACGTGAAGCACTAGGCAACTCTCGAAGCAACATCCAAGAGCAGCCCTTGCATGACTCACTGCGTGTATGCCCCTTGTTGGCCAACAAGGCGGACCGAATCGCCTGTGGATGTAAAAAAGAGACATCAATAAACATACAACAGCCTATGCAGACATTCATGGAAGATCCCCAGTAGCTCCAACACAAGAGACAGGTGAGCCATAAAATATGCTGGACGGCCCATAGGAATCTACTGATTCCCAGGAACGCTCTGAGGCTCTTGATCCTTAACTAGAACATTCTTTTGTATCCCTCCATCTCTAGTCTGCTCACGTGCCTATCGAGGTAAGCCTTAAACAACTCTAGCGTGCCTGCCTCCACCACTCTACTTGGCAGTGCATTCCAGGCCCCCACAATCCTGCGTGAAAAACCTCCTTCTAACATCTGAATTATACCTCGCCCCTCTCACCTTAAGCCTGTGACCCCTCGTGATTTTCGCATCCAACCTGGGAAAAAGCTTCCCACTATTCACTCTATCTATACCCTTCATAATCTTATACACCTCTATTAGGTCTCCTCTCATTCTCCATCTTTCCAGGGAGAAAGACCCCAATTTGCCCAATCTCTCCTCACAGCTAAGATCTTCCATACCAGGCAGCATCCTGGTAAACCTCCTCTGCACTCTCTCCAAGGCCTCCATGTCCTTCTGGTAGTACTGCAACCAGAACTGGATGCAGTACTCCAAATGTGGTCTAACCAACGTTCTATACAACTGCAACTTTAGACGCCAGCTTTTATACTCTATACCCCTTCCTATAAAGGCAAGCATACCATATGCCTTCTTCACCACCTTCTCCACCTGTACTGCCACCTTCAAGGACTTGTGAACCACCTTCAAGAACTTGTGAAATACCATCAAGAAGCATCTGAGGCTGGAAAATTCAAAACAGTATAATGCTGAGCTGCACATAGAGTAACGAGGAAACAAAGAAACATCATGGCAGGATGCAAAAGAAAGTTTTGAAATCTTTAAAAGCAAAATTCCAAAACTTGAACACACTTGCGGTAGTATGTCCCAGGGTATCAGCAGCTTATCAATATTTCACCCAATTAAACATTCTTTCTGTTTCAAAGATTTTGGGGAATGATCTTACCAGCTCGTTCCACCTGTTGATCAACGTAGTGAGTGAGGTGAAAAACTGGCTTTACGCCTGGTTTCCTGCCTCTCATGATGCTACCAGCACTATGAAGCTGTCGCAAGGCTGATTATAATATTTAAATATTAGTGAGTCCAGGATGGTTCACTTGGCTTAATGGCCTCACTGGTGGAGGTCCTCACAGTGAGGATTACTATGATCCCCCACCAACAGGGATTAGGCATGATGGCCTTCCATTGGGACCTAAGGCCATGCCAGATTGTCAGGGGCATGAGGCAATGCCCCTTGAGCAGTGCCAGCCTGGCACCAAGGGCAAGGACCTTAGGGAAGGTTGGGGGGGGGGGGGGGGGTGCATTCTGCAATCAGGTATCTACCAGTACATTAATTTGTAAACAGTTAGTGCTCTGGGAATTTAGCACATGTGCAACGATGCCCTTGAACAGTCAATGGGTGGCGCAGTGGCAGTGGTTAGACTGTTGCCTTACAGTGCCAGGGACCTGGATTCAACTCCCAGCTTGGGTCACTGTCTGTGTGGAGTTTGCATGTTCTCCCTGTGTCTGCCTGGGTTTCCTCCGAGTGCTCCAGCTTTCTCCACTGTCTGAAAGATGTACTGGTTAGGTGCACTGACCCGAACAGGTGCTGGAATGTGGCGACTAGGGGAATTTCACAGTAACTTCATTGCAGTGTTAATGTCAGCCTTACTTGTGACTAAAATAAACTTTACCAGCCAGTTTCCCAGCAAGAACTGACTCCATCCACTCTTCCTAAGAATCACACTTTGCCTCACTTTTTTCTCTCCAAGTGGCATAAGTATCTGCGAACTCACCCAAGAAATGGGCTTGATTCTCTCTTGTTTTCATGCTCCTTTGGCACTTAAATGGTAAGATTCCTTCTGATATGTCAATAGGTTGTGGCAAAGCAAAGGCCCATACCTTCCAGCAAATGTTATATTTATCTTCCTCATGAGAATGTGGAAACAAAGGAAACATTCAACCAGAAATATTCGTTCCATTTGATGTACCACACTGTGGTTGCATTGTCCATTCACAAGTACAGCAACTGATCACAAGGAAAATTCTGAAGCTTTAGAAAAACAAGACATCAATTCTCTCATTTGAGCATTGGAACTCTTAAGACCAAAGTTTCAGGATCCAGTTGTTTTACAAATGTGCTTCCCACATCCTTAAGAAGCCTCTAACACTGCCACAATTTCAAGTATCTAGTTGATTAAGTTATAGTCCCAGGACTCATAACTACAGAGCTCCATCTGGTTATAGTGATACCCATTATTTTAGAAAATCTTAGCAATCTGAGATTTCGTTGTTCAATAGTTTCATGCCAGGGAAGAATTTTCAGTCGTCCAACCAACCCTGACAAAGGCAATGAACAAAAATTATATAAAAGTTATTTTGTTTAAATTGGTCTAGTTCTTCAGATAATTGGGCATCCAATGGGTTGTCCAAATATGAACACGAAAGAAAGCTGGGGTCGGGCAGGAATGTCTCTTGACTGAACAAGAGAAATCTTTCAAAACTGGAGCACTCCTCTCACAGCAGCATTGTATTTGTTAAAGCATTTGAATCAATATAAACAGAGAAACAGAAATCATAAGTTATAGATAGATAACAGATACTTAAACAAAAGTAACAGTCATGAAAACTGGAATTATGCTTTCAAGCACCACTTCCACTAACACAAAACCATAAGAGTTGATAGACATATGGAAATCTGTTCAAAATACATAGTTGATGGGGGGGGATGGGGGGGGGGGGGGGGGGGGAGAGAGGGAACATAATGCAGAGTTTAAATGGAGGAGAAGCATGCATGGGAGAGACAGAGGGCAGAATTGTGCACTCTCTGGGCTCAGAATGCTGGCAAGAAAAACCGATGTTTGCTCAGCAGCATTTTCTCTCTAGGTTCTATAGCACCCTGCACAGAAAATATGAAGGCATGGCTTACAACATCACTGCCAGGACAGGGCCTGATCAGGTTGACTACACCAGCTCGAGAGAGGATGGAGCAACGTTTTTTTTTAAAAGGATGCCTGATCTGCACAGAAAATAATATGCTCCCCCTTTCCCACCATGGAAAAGGGGAACAACAACCCCACAGATAAGGGGGACACTCTCCCCCCCCCCACTATCCACTGCCACCACCACAGATAAGTGGAACCTCCCCCCATTCCCTGCTGATAAAGGTAACAACATTCCCTCCCCTAATCTCACACATTGGCATTTCCACTAGTGTAGTTATTTTCACCTGTGCCCAACACCAGCTGCAAATCCCAGCTAGAATCTGTGAGGAGCTTCTTCCTTCAATCGCAGATTGTCTCTCCCATCCTTGCCACTTCAGCTCTTCCAACTCTCCTGCTCCTCCAGAGATGGAGCCTACGATTGGAGGAGGAATGAGGGCAAGAGGAAAGGAACCAATGATCGGGGAATGAAGTGTAGTGCATGCAAGCTATTACATACAAGTTCATTTTTCATTCCCCACAACTGAAATATATTTCACAATTACATCCACTTCATTGCAAGATACAAAAGAAAGTTTTGGAATCTTAAAAAAAAAACAAAATTCCACTCAACCTGAACACATTTGCAGTAATACAGTTCCAAGGTATCAATAATGTCAACAAATTTGGATGATAACCCAAACAAAAATACATTACAAAAAGATACCTTTTCATGCTAACATTCAACTACTGACTTGCAGACCATTCCCTTCAGACTAACTGTGATTTTTGTGAATTGAAAAACACAGTTTGAGGGGTCAGGGAGCATAGGACCCAGAAACTGGAGAAGGTCATTTAGCATTTTTGAACCTGTGCCATCACAGAATTCCTACAATCCAGAAAGAAGCCATTCAGCCCATTGAGTCTAAACCAATTTTCCATAAGAGCATCTTACCCAGGCCCCTAACCTACAAATCTCTAGACACTACAGGGCAATTTAGCATAGCCAATCCACATAACCCATGCAACTTTGGACTGTGGGAGGAAACCCTACACTTATGTGCCCTTATCCAATGTAGCAATCTTTGATGTAGTACCTTATCAAATGCCTTTGAGAAATCCAAGTAAACGACATTTATAGGTTCCCTTTTATCCACCTTGCTTATTAAATAATTAAATATGGTTTCCCTTTCACAAAACCATGTTGACTCTACTTGATCCCATCACGATTCGCTAAATATCCTGCTAGTTTGGATTCTAGCAATTTCGCTGTGACAATGGTTAGACTAATTGACCTATAGTTTCCGGCTTTCTGTATCCTTTCTTGACAAAAAGGTGTCACACTTGCTATTTTCTAATCGGCAGATACCCTTCTGGAATCTAAGGAATGTTGGAAGATTATAATTAATGCATCTACTGTTTCTGCAGCTACATATTTCAAACCTCTAGGATGTGGGCTATCTGCTGCCTTGCGGATGCTAGGGACCCGGATTCAATTCTGGTGTCAAGTGACTGTGTGTGGAGTTTGCATGTTCTCCCCGTGTCTGCATGGATTTCCTCTGGGTGCTCTGGTTTTCTCCCACAGTCCAAAGATATACAGGTTAGGTTGATTGGCAATGCTGAATTGCCCTCAGGAGGATTAGCAGGGTAAATATTTGCAGTTATGGGGATTGGTTGTGGGTGGGATTGTCAGTGGTGCAGACTTGATGGGCCAATGGTTTCCTCCTGCACTGTAGGGATTTTATGACTTTAGGGGATTTGTCAGCCTTTAGGTCTAATAGTTTTCCCAGCATCCTTCCCCTAGTGATGGTGATTGTTGAGTTCCTGCCTCTCTTTTACCTGAATTTAAGTATCTTTGGGAAGTTTTTTTTTTAAGTACTATGCAGTGAAGACAGGCAAAATACTTGTTCAACGCCCCCATGTTTCCTTGTTTGACATTTCTACTTTCCCAGATGTTATACATCTAGACGGCCAACACTAGCCTCACTTACTCTTTGCCTATAGAAACACTGGGCACAATTCTCCCAAAACATTTCTAAGTGCTGTTCCCCCAGTGAGAAAACTGGTGAGATTACCGGTGCGATGGTGTGAATTTGCAATTCAACCTGGGGAGATTTTCACTGAATTCTTCCAAACTTAGAAATTATTTTGTAGTGACAACATAAAGACATAGCAAGACCAGCTCCTCAGATGGGGGCACTCTTTGCTTGTTCTCCCATCCCCCCACCCCACCTCAGCCTGGTACAGCGAGGAGGCAAAGCCAACCCAGCACTGCCAAGCCATGTTCCTGACCACCTGCAGCTTCAAATGGTCTCTGAGCCTCCCAGTGTGGCCATCATGATTGGTCTTCATTTGCGAAGACCGGTAGTGATTCATGCCAGGTTCCCACTGGATCCGAGGATCAGTGAATTGTAGGAAACTGGAAAATCTGGCTCCAAACTAATCCGCTTCTCACCCTAACTTTGTGTGAATCAGATTACACAGCCAGCTCTCTTATTTTCTTTTTTTTAAAAATGTCTTTTTTTTTTGCAGATTCTTCTTGCCTCATATTAATCTTTGCAGATTTGTTGTATTTTTTTCCAATTTATTATCCTTAACTTCCGTATTTAGGCATGGATGATGCATCCTTCCCAAAACGTCTTTTTCTACCACTGGAATACATATTTACTGAGAGTTATCGCCTTAGAAGTCTACCACTGCATCTCTACTGTCCTTTTTGGGGAAAGCAGCAGCAAGCATGAGGCAGACGGTGGTGGGGCAAAAATAACTTACAGACCCTTAAATAAACAAATGTTGGCATTGAGGTGTTGTTACCCCAGTGTGCCAATACTGTGGAATGATTATATCTATACCGTATCAAGTGAAAACTGAGGGAAACATTTTGGAGGGAGAGAACATGACTAAGATGTTCTTAGAAGATCACAAATCAATATAACTTACCAGAAAAAAGGATCCTTGTTGGTGCAACAGCTCAAGAGGCCAGTTTTTACTCTTTCAAAGAGCTATCTAATTACTTCTACACCCTTGTTGACTGGATGATTCTTTGATGAAAGTGCTGAATCTTAACAAAAAGGAGACACAAGTAATATCCATTGCTTTGAAAACTGATCGCTATCTTTCTGATTCTTGTTAGCTTGCGTTGCATTTTCTCCCTGATTCGGAGGAACTGCACCAGTTTCCAGTCTGGAACGTGCAAATTATCTGTTGTAACAAAACCTGTTCTCAACCAAAATCTTCCCAACAGCCACTTAAAATTGCTAAATGTGAAACACTCTTGCAGATCTCATCCCAATCACCATAGTCTTAGAGATGCAAAAGAGATTCATGAGAATTGTTCCAGGGATGAGGAAGTTCAGTTACACAGACTGATTGGAGAAGTTGGGACTACTTTTTTTGAAGCAAATGTTACAGGAGATTTCATAGAGGCACTCAAAATCATGAGGAATTGGGACAAAGTAGATTAAAAAAAATCCCATTAGTGGAATGATTTGATCTCATTTATTATTGTCACATGTACTGGGATATAGTGAAGTGTTGTTTCTTGCAAGGTATACAGGCAAAACATACCATTTGTAGAGTACATAGGGGAGAAGGAAAAGAAAAGACGCAAAACATGTTGCAGTTACAGACAGAGTGTAAAGAAAGATCAGCTTAATATTTGGGAGGTCCATTCAAAGGTCAGATGACAGCAGGGAAAAAGTTGTTCTCGAGTCAGTTGGTACACGTTCAGACTTCTGTATCTTTTTCCCGATGGAAGAAGGCATAAGAGAGTATGCCCAGGACTGTGTGGCTCCTTGATTACTCTGGCTGCTTTTCCGAGGCAGAAGTGTAGACAGAGACAATGGTTGGGTGGCTGGTTTTGTAAAAGGATGCCTTCTGTGGTGCATCTGTAAAAATAGATGAGAGTCGTGCCAAAGTTCCTTAGCCGCCGAGAAAGTAGAGGCACTGGTGTGTTTTCTTAATGATAGCAACAGCACGGAGGGACTGGGACTGGTCATTGCTGATCTAGACACCTAGAAACTTGAAGCTCTCAATCAAGAACATGAAGGCACAGATTTATAATTGGCAAATGAAACGAAGATATGAGGGGACATTTTTTCCACACAGCGAGTAGATAAAATCTGAAATACGAGAGTGTGGTGGACGCAGATTCACTCACTTATTCAAGAGGAAATTAGATTATCTGAAAAGGAAGAATGTGCAGGGTTACAGGAAGAAGGCAGGAGAATAGCAGTAGGTGAATTTGGAGAGCCAGTGCAGATACAACAAGCTGAATGCTCTCCTCCATATACTCTAACAATTTTGGTAACAGTTAAGATTCTTAAAAATAAAAACAGAAAACAGAAGATACACTCAACAGGTCCAGCAACATTGATGGAAAGAAACAAAGTTAATATTTCAGGTCTGTGACTTTTTTCGTTGTTTTTATTCCAATTCAATCAAGTCCAATTCAATCAAGTCCAATTCAGAATCTCAACAATTTGAGACATTCCTGATCCAAGCTGACAAGACAGGGCTCTCACCTCCTGTCTTGTGCTTGATCTACATGATCCAAGCTGATTGGAGTAGGCATAGCTCCAAGGTTTGATCTCATTTGCATCTTAGCCAAAAGATGGAGATGCCGCTTTTAAAAATTGCTTCAAACGAAGCTGAAATGTAACCTAATAACTTAAACCAAGCACAGCATGTCGATACTACACTTGATCTTAGCCAGAAGGCCAATCTACTTGTTCGAAAAGTTGCCATCAGTATTATTTTGAGAAATGCTTTTCAAAAGCAGGACAGCTCATGGAATTATTCCAACTTCGTACCAGGCTTGACTCAAGTATATTATCAATAATGTCAAACATTGCCTAGCACTAACTTATAAAACCGGCCAGAAATTTCAGGAGATGGAAAGGACCTTTTATTAGAGATGGGAAAAGTTAGAAATGTAATAGGTTTTAAGTAAGGATGGGGGAGAGAAGAAAACAAAAGGGAAGATCTGTGACAAAGTGGAGGGCAGGAGAGACTAAATGACAAAAAGGTTTCATGCTGCAGGGCCAAAAAGACAGTGGTATATACGTGAAAAGTAATCTGTCTAGAGGAAGACAACAGCCTTTGCGATTTACAACCACCACCATTTGGAACAGCTTCGATGGCCTCTTTCTGCCATTCTGAGGGAAAAAGACTTCTTTGTTCCCTTACTGCAATCACCTCCTCTAGAGAAAGTCTGGGGGAAGCCTTTCCATCCATGCAGGTCTTTCTTTTTCAGGTACCTTTTTGGTACTTTACTTCTAAAAAAAGCCCATTCAAACTGAGCTCGATCATAGTCTCCATAAGAAGGACAAACAAGATCCAAGCTGACAGGATGGGGAACTTCACCCCTCCCAGGCTTGATTTAACACTTCACCTTAGCCAAAAGGCCAAGATGGCTTTAAAAAATTGCATCAGGTAAAGCCTCGGTTTTACCTCTTTTGACTATCCTGATCTTTTACTCTATCCTAGGTTAGGCAAACCATGATTGCAGGTGCCAGCACACCCCCAGTGCAAAGGACTAGCCTTGTTCTCTGCTTGATCATGGTTTCACCCCTGTCAGGTGCGCCTTCAAACTCGATTGTATATGCTAGTCATTGCTGACATTGGTGGTCCCTTTAAATAAAGATTAACCCTTCATTGCTTGTTTGAGCATGTAATCCTATCTGCCTTCCCTAATTGGTCAGGGTACAGGAGGAAGGGTGATAATACATTGCTCTGGGAAAGAGCAACCATGTGGGTAAAAATTAGTCAAGTTCCCAATCTGAAAATAATCCCACTGTTCAGACAAGAATTAAGGTTCACAAGATCCTGTCTATTACTTGAACATCACTATTTTAAAGATTAGGGCAATTATCTCCAGTGTCCTAACAATAGTTATCCCTCAATTAACAGGTTATTTGAGCAACATTATATTGCTGTTTGTGGGAGCTTGTTGTGTCCAAATTGGCTGCTGCGTTTCCTACATGACAAGGGC
Organism: Carcharhinus amblyrhynchos; assembly: GCF_965287045.1. Lineage (NCBI taxonomy): Eukaryota > Metazoa > Chordata > Chondrichthyes > Carcharhiniformes > Carcharhinidae > Carcharhinus > Carcharhinus amblyrhynchos. Next base: position 28,625,768 of record NC_137337.1, read on the forward strand.
CTACACTTCAAACGTTGTAAAGCTTTTGAGAAGTTCTATAATAAGGAAATCTGCTATATAAATGCAAGTCCTTCTTTCTTATTAGAGGAGAAGTTTCTCCTAGGTTAATGGAATCCCTACTGTACAGAAGGAAGCCATTCAGCCCATCAAGTCTGCACCAATCACAATCCCACCCAGGTCCTTTTCCCATAACCCCACATATTTACACTGCTAATCCCCCTGACACTACGGTCAATTTAGTATGGCTGATCAACCTAACTTGAACATCTTTGGACTGTGGGAGGAAACCCACTCAGACACAGGGAGAATGTGCAAAATCCACACAGACAGTGACCAGAGGTTGAAATTAAACCCAGGTTGCTGGCGCTATGAGGTAGCAGTGCTAACCACTGTGCTGCCCCTAACCATTGCACCACCCTTTGCCCATCCATCAAAACAAAGAACAAAGGTTTTGTTTTCACCAAATACTGTTGGGACAACAATCAGCGTCAAACTGTGTGGTTTTCCAGTTTCCGGATAGCACTGGAATCAAGATGAAAGTGAGCTTGATCACCTTGGTCAAGGTGAAAACTAAAAATTCTGTAAAGATGTTGAAACTGTAACAACACTGCTTATTTTGAAGGTATTCTTTACAGTATTCTTGCCAAGCACCTCAAGTATATCTACCACTTGGGGAGGTGGTGGCATAGTGGTATTGTCACTGCACTACTAATCGAGAGACCTATAGTAATGCCCTGGTGACCCAGGTTCAAATCCCACCATGGCAATTCAATAAAAATGTGGATTTAAGAAGTCTAATGATGATCATGAAATCATCTGGTTCACTAGTGTCCTTTAGAGAAGGAAATCTACCATCCTTACCTGGTAAGAGTCCTATGTAGGCCAGAAGGCACCCTCTGAGGAAGGCCGGTGGCCTAGTGATACTATCTCCAGACTAGTAAGCCAGCAACTCAACTAATCTTCTGGGGGAACCCAGGTTCGGATCCCGTCATGGCAAATACTGGAATTTGAATTCAATTTTTAAAAATCTGTAATTAATGATATGATCATGAAACCATTGTCAATTGTTGGAAAACCCCATCTGGCTCATATAATGTCCCTAAGGGAAGGAAATCTGTCCTCCTTACCCAGTCTGGCCTACATGTGACTTCAGAGCCACGGCAATGTTGTTGACGCTCGACTGCCCTCTGAAATGGCCTAGCAAGCCACTCAGTTCAAAGGAAACTAGGGCAATAAATGTTGGCCTTGCCAGTGACATCCACATCCCATGAAAGAACAAAAGAAAAGTTTACTGAAGTTCTTATAATTAAATTTAAAAATTATTAAAATAGTAATTATAATTTAAAAATTACAAATCCAAAAGTATATAATTTATAATAGAGCATGCGCATACTGGCAAGGCCTGCATATTTACTGCCTATACTTAATTGCCCAAGAATAGTGTGTTATGGACAGAAAGTGGTTTTAATTTAAAGTATCTGTCCATAAACAGAAAAGATATTTTTTGGAGTAATCCAATCCTCTTAATAGAAAACTAAGGGTAAAAATCAAAAGATTGGTTTAATAAACACACGCGTGCACACACATGGGAAGTGTTCCATACATAGCCCTCAGTAAATTCATAAGATAAAAGAGGGATAAGGGAAAGGAGGCTGCACTGGGCAAAGACACAATAAGAATTATTAGATTGTAGGCTTGTCTGAAATAAAGTCCAATGGTGTATTCCTTCAGAAGGCTGAAAATATAGGGTCATCCACTTCTTCAGTCTCTTTAGTGATAAACTATATGGATCTTGTTATGAAGATTAGAAACTAGTTGAGAGCCTTTGTCCATTATAAAAAATAAAGTAGCCAAAATGTGCAGACACATACTTTCCTTCATGTCTTCTGGGCATGACAATCATGATGAGCTGCCTCCTTGAACCATTGCAATCCAAGAGCTGAATGTTCTCTTTTTAGTTAGGGAGTTTAGTGCTGTTTGTGATGGTTGAATGAAAGATGAATTTCTGATTTTACTGTGTGACTGTGTGCCAAAGAAACAAACCCACGTGTTTCCAAACTGGAAACCATGGATGAACAGGGATATCCACTCTTGCTGAAGTCCAAGTCTGAGACGTGCAAGTCAGGCAACCCGGACCAAACAAGAAAGCAAAATACTATCTAAGGAGATCCATCAAAGAGGCCAAAACACAGTACCGGACCAAACTAGAGTCCCAGGCTAGCCACACGGACCCCCGCTGACAATGGCAATGTCGGCAAGACATAACAGGTTACAAAATGAAGGCATGTAAAATCGCCGGCACCACTGCACCCCTCCTCATGAGCTCAATGCATTCTATATCCATTTAGAGCAAGAGGTCAGCTACAGCACGCCCTCCACCCTCTGGGAGCCTCAGACAAACCTGTATCCAAGGTCACCATTGCAGATGTCAGAGCAGCCTTCTCGAAGGTCGTGGAAAGTGACTGGCCCAGATGGGATACCCAGACAAGCACTCAGATCCTGCACGGATCAGCTGGTGGGAGTATTCGCAGACATCTTCAACCTTTCTTTACAATAATCTGAGGTCCCTACCTACTTCAAGGCAATGGCCATCATCCCAGTACCAAAAAGCCAGGCAGCATGCCTTAATGACTACCACAGTTCTGACATCTATCGTTATGAAGTGCTTTGAAAGGTTAGTCAAGGCATGAATCAATTCCGGCCTCCCAGATTGCCTGGATCCATTACAGTTCACCTTCTGCCGCAACTGGTTCACAGCAGGCACCATCTCCCTGGCCCTGTATTCAACTCTGGAACACTTAGATAACAAAGACATCTATGTCAGACTCCATTTTTTATCAAATACAGCTTAGCCTTCAACACCATTATTACTACAAAACTCATCTTCAAAGTCCATGGCCTGGGACTCAACTCCTCTCTCTGCGACTGGATCCTGAACTCCCTAACCCACAGACTGCAAAGGAAAGGTGACAAGACCTCCTCCACAGTCATCCTCAGCACCGGTGCCCCACAAGGCTATTTCCTCAACCCCTTATACGCCTATTACTGTGTGGCCAAATTCCCCCTCCAACTCAATTTTCAAGTTTGCTGATGACATCACCGTGGTGGTCAGATCTCAAACAACGACGAGACGGAATACAGAAAAGAGATAGAGAATCTGGTGAACTGATTCTCTATGACAACATGACAATAATCTCTCCCACAATGTCAACACAAAGGAGACAGTCATCAACTTCAGGATGTATAATGGAGGACATTCCATAATGGACGTTCTCCCTGTGTGCGCACCGGTTTCCTCTGAGTAATCCATTTTCCTCCCACAATCCAAAGATGTACAGGTTAGGCATATTGGCCATGCTAAACTGCCCCTTGGTGTCCCAGGATGTATAGGTTAGAGGGATTAGCAGGGTAAATGTGTGCAATATGGGGGTAGGGCCTGGGTGGGATTGTCAGTGTAGACACAATAGATCAATTGGCCTCCTTCAGCCGTGGGGATTTTATGACATGCCCCTGTCTACATCAATGGGGAAGAAGAAATGGTCAAGAGCTTCATGTTTTTAGGTGTTTAGATCACCAACAACCGGTCCTGATCCCTCCATGCCGATGCTGTAGATATGAAAGCTCTCAGAAGGCTAAGGAAATTGGGCATGTCCACCATGACTCTAATTTTTACATATGCACCACAGAAAGCATTCTTTCTGGTTGTATCACAGCTTGGTATGGCTCCTGCTTTGTCCAAGACAATAAGAAACTACAAAGCGTCATGAACAAAGCCCAGCCCATCATTCAAACCAGCCTCCCATCCACTGACACTGTCAACACTTCGCGTTGCCTCAGAAAAGCAGCCAGCATAACTAAGGACCCCACGCATCCCAGGCATACTCTCTTCCACCTTCTTGCATAGGGAAAGAGATACAAAAGTCTGAGGACACGTACCAACTCAAGAACAGCTTCTTCCCTGCTACCATCAGACTTTTGAATGGATTTACCTCGCATAAAGTTGACCTTTCTCTGTACCCTACCTACGACTGTAACACTACATTCTGCACGCTCCGTTTCTTCTCTGTGTATGGTATTCTTTGTCTGTAAAGCACGCAAACAATACTTTTTACTGTATACTAATGCATGTGACAATAATAAATCAAATTCAACAAAGAAAAAGCTATCAAGTGAGCATTTTGGAAAGCTAAAATGGAACAAGCATTTAAAAGTTCCTAATTTAATGCAGCTGACAACCACCAAAAAAATGTCAAATGAGAATAACATTTCAGGATTAAATTAGGGCATTTACATTTTTCCCTTCTTGAAAATAGCATCATCACCTTTGATCAAGACAACAACTGACCCTGTTGTTGACTTATACTTTTCCTAGGCCTACTTCAAACTTTGCTCTTCTTGTGAAGAAGCAAACAGTCCTCATTCAATTACATCCTAGCTAACATGGCTGACATTAGAAATTAAGGATAAAATCCACACGATTAAATGTGTAGTTTCAATGTACCATTTCAAAACCAAGAATTTCTATCCCTTGATACCATGAGGAATAGTTAAGTTGCAGATCAACACTTACCTCATTAAAAACTAACTTATCAATCTTAGAACAAATTACAGCATCCAGAAATGAAAACTATGCTGATCTCTCAAATCTGTTAAATGATTTTTTGTTGACCTTTGTAGCTCTTTGCAGAGCTTACTTTTTGTCCCTGCAAGGTCTGCATTAGCCCCTGGACCCCCAATGTTTTGGGGGAAATATATTGAATAGATTGCCTTTAAAAAGGTTCTTAGCCTCAAAAATGGGTTTAATATTTAGTGCTCTGTACCTTTCTGGGAAGAATATTTTGCCTGTTTGGATTTCACATTGGCTTTTAACAAGCAGCAATTTAAAAAGGGGGAAATAAATCAAAAATGGCACCTACAATGGGTCTTTGATATTTGGGGAAACCTTTACTTCGATTTTACCGCCAAAATCACTCAAAAATTCTTCAATTTCCTCAGCCAGGAACATTTAATCAGAAGCCAACATTTCACATAGACTAGGTTGAGACTGGTGCCTGCTAAAACTGCTACATGAAGCCCAGTTTTATTAAGTTTCAGACTGCTGTCTGCTTTCAGAGGAAAGTCCTGGGACCACGTGCTAGTTAAATTTTGATGCCAGTCTGCCGACTGTTCATTAAAACCAAAAATAAATTCTAAACCTCTACTGTATTACCATATGTGAAATGGATGAGAAGCTGCAGAAGTACTAAACTTCTTGTTCGAGATATGTTCATGCTCACATTCCCAAATATACTTGGTACAAGTTGCTGTGTGATTCCCTATGCAAAGCATTGTTAGCTGCCCAGAAAAGCTTTCATATGGAATTCTGGGAGATTAGCCTCCCATCATTCATGTCAGATTCTTTCCATCTTTGCAACGTTTTATTATCGATTTCAACAAAGATAATTTAAAGTTTGAGAAACCAGTGACGATAAATACATTTTAACTGTTGTCAATTACAGCTGCCTCTAATTTCTCCCAGTTTTAAAGTTAGGGTACTTCTTTTAAATCAGGCCTTCATCAAGCATTTCAGAGTGAATAGAAATTTCTTTCTCCTATGTTTGCTCAGATTTGCTTATCCGCATAAATGTCACCATATGTTCAAAGTGTTAACTGGTGGGGGTTAACTACTTTTACATTGTAAAGCCACAACAGCTAATTACTGCAAACAATTAGGGGACAGATTCTCCAACATACCATTTCACACAGGCTCTTTCCCGTAATCCCAGGTATTTACCCCACTAATCCTCCTAACCTAAACATCTTGGAACACCAAGGGGCAACGTAACATGGTCAATCCACCTAATCTGCACAGTTTTGGACTATGGGAGGAAACCCATGCAGACTGTCACCCAAAGTTGAAATTGAACACGTACCACTTGCACTGTGAGGCAGCAGCGCTTACCACTGTGCTGCCAAAAAAGCATACATTTAATTGCCTGCATGGGGAGTCAGGAGTTCACTGCAGCATAACCAATAACTGTCTTGCTCTTGTTGCCACTGTATTTACGTGGCTGATCCAGATACATTTCTGGTCAAATGTACTGATGTTGATGCTCATAGAATCTCTACAGTACAGGAGACCATTTGGCCCATCAAGTTTGTACTAACCACATCCCATCCAGTCCCTATTCCCATAACCTTCATTTATCCTGCTAATCCCAACACTAGGGTCAATTTAGCATGGCCAATCAACCTAAACCGCACATCTTTGTGACTATGGGAGGAAACCCACACAAACATGGGGAGAAAAAGTGCAAACTCTCACGGATAGCAACCCGAGGCCAGAATTGAACCTGGGTCCCTGGTGCTGTAAGGCAGCAGTGCTAACCACTATGCTACCACAGCGCCCATGTGTTGCTGGGGAACTTAGCGATGCTAACTCCATTGACTGTCAAAGAAAGTGGTTAGACTCCCTCTCATTGCAGATGGTCATCATCTCGCTCTTGTGTTGGAATTTCAGAGATTAAATAAAGTATTCTATCCTTAGACAAGTAACAGAAGAGAATACAGAGTTTGGGCTACAATATTGCAAGCAAGATAAATTCACAAAATAGCACACTGAAACGGCTGGGATAAAATACATCTTTCTTTAGTGTTCACTACCGGTGGAATTACACAACAGTAGAAGTCGAGAGGGATATGACAACAGTTGAGATGGAGAGCGGACTCTACACAAACTGGAGGACTAATTTCTAGGACCATAGATACGCAAAGAAACGAAGGAAGAATAACAGGTGCACTTAGTACCCATGAAAAAAACGTAACCGTGTTAGGGCACAAGTAGGCCATATAGTTCGTCAAGTCTGCACCGCAGTTCACCAAGATCACGGCTGATCTAAACCATCCCCAATTTTCTGCTCTGTTCCTAGACTCCCTTAGGATCAAAGTATCTGAAGGCTTGAGCAGCAAGAGCGTGGAACATCCGTGCTCACTAATGCTTGCCTTTTAAGCAACCGCAACTTTAAATGTTCCAGTGTGATTGGAACAGAATGCAGAAATAGGAAGAGGAAAGGCCATGCAGGAATTTAAAAACGAGGATGAGAACTTTAAAATCAATTTATTGCTTCATCAGGCACCATCTAGGTCAATGGACACAGGGGTGAATGGGACTTTACTGCAAGTTAGGACCAGCAGCAGAATTAACCTCAAGGTTATTCATGGTAGAAAATGGGAGGTCAGCTGGGGCACATTGGAACAATCAAGACTAGAGGCAATGATACATCAGCCTGAGCATTTCAGCAGATGACTAGAAGCAGGGTTGAAGTTACAGAGACTAGAATAGGTCGAGATAATGATGGTGTGAGCGCAGTCAGCAACTCATCTCAGGGTCAAATGTGACACCAAAGTTGTGAACAAACTGGCTTAATCCCAGTTATGATGTGGAGATGCTGGCGTTTGACTAGGGTAAACACAGTAAGAAGTCTGACAACACCAGGTTTAAGTCCAACTGATTTATTTGATAGTAAACTCACAAGTTTGAGGTTTCCCTCTTCATCAGGTGGATGGAGAGTTGTCAGACTTCTTACTATGTTAATCCCAGTTGCCAGAGAGCAATGAGTCAGTAGGTAGGAAACAAAATTTTAAGTGTCAACCAAAAACAATAGCTTCAGTCTTCCTAATATTTAATTGGAGGAAATTTCTGCTTATCTAGTATTGGATATTAGATAAGCAGTGTAATTTAGTACTGGTAGGGAGGTGGAGAAATGGTGAAGTACAGCAGAATCTATTTTTCTATTGATTTAAACTTGTGCGGTCCACATTGCCACCGGAGTGAATTGGGAGGAAAATACCCTCAGGTGGAATGGCTCACCACACTTGTCTGACATCAGCTCAGCTTCGAGGTAGATCTTGCACTGTAACTGGCGTCAAAACCACCTCATGCTGACTTCAGTTTGCAGTATGAATGCAACCTATGTTTTGGAGCATGCACATGAACAAATGCCCCCCACACTCCCTGACACCTGATTTGATAAGGCATTGTGATTAAATGGCTGACAGGACATATGACTTGGAGCACTGAAATCACAAGTGTGCCAAAATGCTTTTATGTTTGATACTAGTTTAGCTCATGACAGGGTTGGTAGCAAGATGGTTATCTTACTTTAAGAATAATCTAAAGGTCCAAATTAATGATCAAGAGACAGGACTTCCCTTCCCCTTGGAGGACTTAAACTGGACTGTTGTAATAAAAAACATCTGATGCACTAACCTCCTTTAGGGAAAGGAATTATCCTTTTCTGTTCTGGAACATGATTCCAAACCCACATCAATATGGTTGATTCTTAAACGGCCTCTGAAGTGGCCTAGCAAGCTCCTCAACTGTATTCACGACAGCAACTCACAATTGTCATTTGGGATGGGCAATAAGACATGACTTTATCGCACTGACACAAGGTTGACATACTATTTTGATCGCACTAATCCTTGGCTTGAGATGGGCTGAGCTGCTATACAGTAGGAAGCCTGTATGGTATTTGCATTATCTAAAGTAGTAAATCCTGGAGAAAAAGTCAGTACCAATGGCACTACATGACTGCTTCAGATGAAAAAGGAATCCCTATATACTAAGTATGTGGAACTTACTACTCCATCAGTTAATTGAAAGAGCATTCCCGTATTTGGAACAGCGTGATGAAGCCAAGGAACAACGAGGGTCCAGCGGCAGGGCCAGAGGGGCAGAAGGCCGGCAGGAGTCCGGGCACGGGGGAGGGGCAGGAGGCCAATGTGAGTCCAGGGATTAGTTGTTGGGGGGGGGGGGGTGTGGGTGTGGAAACAGGAAGCCAGGAGTCCAGCAATGGGGGCAGGAGGCCAGTGGTGGTCCGAGAGGCAGAATGGGAGAGGGAGGGAGGGGGGGAGTGGAAGTGTTGGTCTTATTGACATGTACTATTTCGAACAGAATTTTGAGAGTCGACCAAAAACAATAGCTCCAGTCTCCCTAATATTTAATTCTGTGCACTGGATTCTACATGATCATAAATTAAACTACCCTTCCAGAAACGATCATTGGCATTTCGTTCATATATAAAAGTGAAGAGACATCTAAATGGGATTAAGGTAAAAGGGAAATCCTTCAGCAGGTCAAGGCGGTACCCAAATATTGCTCTGCGGGAGTTGAGCGGGAGCCCACCGCCCCCCGGGGAGGAGCCCAGCTCTTACTCCCAAACTCTCTCCAGTTAAACCGCTCCGAGGGCGCGAGAGCCGCCTCCAAACTCCCTCCTTCAAATCTTTACCTCCACTTCGGCATTTTCCTGCCCGTCCTTCGTGCCGCCTTTGCCACTTTTGCCCGTTTTCGGAGGTTCCTAGAACCGAGAGAGAGAGAGAAACCATCAGGGCCGGAGTTGAGGAATAGGAGAGGGGGCCGGAGAGTGAGTGAACAGTTAGCCCCGGCCCGGGATAGCCGCCCGCCGGCCCCCTCCCGCCCAGAGACTCTGAGGCGATCGCTGGCACAGTCGGATGGGATACCGGCCATTCCCTCCCTCCGGGCCGGGGAGACACACGGGCAGCCCCCGGTGGGGATCCAGCCCTCTCCCCCAGCCCTCTCCCCCAGCCCTCTCCACGGAACTGCCCGAAGAAACACACAACATCCACCTGACTTCGCTCCGTCCACTCCTGCGGTAAGCGGCCACCCTCACTCACCTTGTCTTTCTTGTTTTTATTGGGCATTTCCAGCGCGGGCCGACTCAACTCCGGCTCCGACCCCCCCACTGCCCGGCCGCTGCTTCCCTGCCTCCAGCCGCCCAGCAGCCCGCACGGCTATTGGTCGCCGCCACTCACGTGACTATCCGGCCCCCTCCCGCCCCCCGAATATTTTTCACAAGGACATATTCAAAACTTTTCACATGGCAGCAAACTACACTAGCAAGATGCACGCTCCGCCAAGCAGCAGCAGCAGCACCACCACCACCAAGATGCAAGCTCCACCAAGCTGCACCATCAGGCAGCAAACTACATCACCAAGCTGCACCGCTCATTGCATTCCTCCCAACAAGCCTGTTGAGCCTCACCTTCACACCCTTCACGTCACCCTCATTCTCCACTGTTTGATGCCTTCCCACCCACACATCTGACAACTTTCACATACTTTTCAGACATTTATTCAGGCCTTGCTTTCCATCTCGCAGGCCAAGTTCACAGGTGATAAGGAGGCAGTGTTGAGAATTAACAAAGGACAAGCCTGCCTCTATCTCCTTGAGCCCCTTGCAGGAGACATTTCTGTGTCTTACTTAGTCAGCATGAGCAAGACTGCTGCAATCAATGTTGCCAAAAACATCTAGGATGCTGGTGTGTTCCTACTTTAATGCATCTTTTCAAATCTCACTTCAACCTCATCCTGTATGCATTTGACCTAGCATGAAGTACAAGCTGAAAATGGCATTATCATGGATCTTGCTTTCTGCTCAACCCCTCGTTTCCTCACCTCAACCCTTCCTTGCTGTACTTGGGCCCAAGATGGGTGACAGCATAGTGGTTAGCACTGCTGCCTCACAGTGCCAGAACACAGCTTCAATTCCAGCATCAGGTGACTGTTTGGAATTTGCACATTCTTCCTGTGTCTATGTGTGTTTCCACTGGGTGCTCTGGTTTCCTCCCACATTCCAGAGGTGTGAAGGTTAGGTTGATTGGCTATTCTAAATTGCCTGTTAGTGTCGGAGGTATTTACAGGGTAAAGACATTGGGTTAGGTCCTGGGAGAGATTGTCGATGCAGCTTGATGGGCTGAATAGTCTCCTTCTGCACTGTAGGGATTCAACGATTTTAAGATCAATCACCTGGCCAGCCAGTTACTCATAACACTATAGAGCATAAGCAAGAGCACATATCTGATAATGAAGCACCATCATTGATCTAACATTTGTAAACATCAATTCAGTTATTCGTAATGTGCCTACTTCCAGGATAGTATAGAGGTGAACTCAATATGTGATGCGTCATCAGACGTAAGTGGGCTAAAATCAGACCAGGATCAAGAAAAGCACATGTACCAACATCCCAGAGAGTGAGGCCACAGGCGAGTTTTGCCACAACGGACTTTGATGGGGGTGGCATTCAGGAGACAGCACACAGTCATGTACGCAGAGATGCTGGGTACTTTGGCATGCTTGCCACAAAGCCTGTTGTCACTATCAAGGAGTTTGGAAGCATCTGACTCCAAACTGGCCTTCATGCAGAGTTTGGAACCCATTTATCCTAACATGGCAACATTTGCAAACCCAGCTGTGATTGCAGTATCCAGTGACTGATGTCTCAGTTTCCATTGTGGTGCAGACAGAACACATCTGTGCTGAAATGAAAGCTCACACTGAGATCATTAGATTGTTGCTTGTTGCCATTCAAGCCCAGCTTGGAGTCTTACAGGCTAAAGCTCTTACCAGTTCTGAAAGTGGCTTTCTGTAACTGAGCAGTTCGGCAACCTGTGCTAATAGTAGGATTGTTGAAGGCTCTGTAGTAGCCAAAGCTGCTGTATGTTCATTTGTGCTCTGCCAGTGGCTATGCTGCTGCCCATCAGCTAGACAGTCCACACAACTGCCACCAATGGCAAGGTTCTGCAGTGGAAAAGCAGGCCAAGGCCTTTTGAGAGCAGTCCTGCAAAGGCCATCTGCAGTAAATCCCAATGTAAGCCTTCCACTAGACATGCCGCAGGGTAGTACTGTATAGAAGCATTATGGACAGGCAAAGGAACCTACAAGATACTAGGGTGAATACTTCAGTCTGTTGGAAAAAGTCGTTATGGAATGGTTTATATGTGTGACTTTCAGAAGTTTGGTCAAGAGTACACGATGGTCCACAGCAAAAGGATGAAAGATGGGAATTTATGGAGCAATGGTGACATGGGGGTGGTTTTAGGGGAAAGGAGTCTGATTAATCACTCTCAGACAACCAGTCTGGAAAGGCATCCAGGATACTATCACCCTTCTTCCTGACGTGCTTGCCCAAGGGCTGGCAGCAAGGACTGTGCCCTCATGGGAGTCATGTTGCATGACTACTGTGAATTCTTGAGGCATGTCTCAGCAAGCGTTTTGGGGCTGCCCCTGAATGGTTTAGGCCAGTGGTTTGAATATGCTACAACATACTGGTGTGAGCCCCACAAGTGTGCCATAGAAAAAGATTCAAATTGATTAAAAATCCATGTAATTAAACCAAGAGTAATCTTTGTTTTCAGCATCCCCAAGACCCGACAAACCTCAGGCCCCTGGTGCATCAACCAGCTGGGAAAGAGCCACACATATGCAGCTGAGATATTTTACATTGCAGTATGAATGTAAGTCTATAGGGCCTGGCCAATGAGGTTACTGTGAAAATCCCCTAGTTGCCACACTCCAACATCTGTACGAGTACATTGAGGGAGAATTTAGCATGGCTAATGCACCTAGCCAGCATGTCTTTCGATCTGTGGGAGGAAACCGGAGCACCGGGAGGTAACCCACGCAGACACAGACAACGTGCAAACTCTACACAGACGGTGAACAAAGCCGGGAATTGAACCCGGCCCCTGGCACTGTGTGTCAGCAGTGCTAACCACTGTGCCACCATGCCACCCCTCATAGTGGGAAGGAAGTGAGGGATCATGTAAACTAGCAACAACTTTAAATCAAAAACCTTGAAATAACATCTGCAAACACTGGCGCAGAATTTATAATACTCGGCCAAGAGTAGATTTAATAGGAATTTTAATGTGCTTTGATGCAAGAGACGTCAGTTTGGTATATTAAACAAAGCAAAGTTTTGTAACACAGTTCATCCAAGTTTATAAGAAGTGAACAGTAAAAAAATTTTTTGAATATTAATTTTTTTGTTAAAGCCACTTGGTAAGATGCTATTCTATAACAAATAACATATCTGGTCACAATGTGTGTTTTAACGAAATTTGGTAGCAATTTATTCAATACAGAAATAAGGAAATTAAATTGTTAAAATTAACAACTAAAATTGTTAAAATACCTTGAAAGTGAGAAAAACTCTCCCTAACCTGTTCCAATTGAAAGTTTACTGGAGAACCATCCTCTATATTCCTATAGGGTACTACATAGTAAATGGCAGACCTGTTAAGAGTATTGATAGGCAGAGGGATCTGGGGGTACAGATACACAGGTCATTGAAAGCAGCAATGCAAGTGGAGAAGATAGTCAAGAAGGCATACGGCATGCTTGTCTTCATCAGTGAGGGCATTGAGTTTAAAAATTGGTAAGTCATGTTGCAGCTTTATACAACCTTAGGCCGCATTTGGAATATAGTATTCAATTGTGGTCACCAAACTGGCAGAAGGCTGTGGAGGCTTTGGGGAGGGTACAGAAAAGATGTATCAGGATGTTGCCTGGTATGGAGGAGAGGTTGGAGAAACTTGGTTTGTTTTCACTGGAACGACAGAGGTTGACGGGCGACCTGATAGAAGTCTACAAGATTATAAAGGTCATGGATTGAGTGGATAATCAGTAGCTTTTTCCCAGGGTGGAAGAGTAATTACTAGAGGGCAGTGGTTTAAAGTGCGAGGGGCAAGATTAAAGGAGATCCATGAGGCAAGTTTTTTTTTACACAGATAGTAGTGGTGCCTGGAACTTGCTGCCGGGGGAAGTAGTGGAAGCAGATACGATAGTGACTTTTAAGGGGTGTCTGGACAAATACATAAATAGGATGGGAATAAGGGATACGGTCCCCAGAAGGATAAGGGGTCTTAGTTCAGTCAGGCAGTATGGTCAGTGCAGGCTTGGAGGGCCAAAAGGCCTGTTTCTGTGCTGTAATTTTCATTGTTCTTTGTTCTGGAAATTCTGCAGAGGTTTTGCAGCTTTCCAAAAGTGCCTGCTTTATAAGATTTTCACTTCAACCAAAGTGTCAACTCATCCAAGAAATTACAAGCCTGCCACAAAAAAAAGATGGAGACAATCGTAAATTGTAATTTTTGCTGTTCCTTATCAGTGTTTAATCTTTGTGTGAGTGAGCCAAGTAAGTGAGACATTGTATGCTTAAATCTCCAGGGAAAGTGTGAGATAATAAATAACCTTTCTTATTTTTAAATTTATGGCAGCTTGCTGCTGAAATTATTTAAACTGGGACAATTGCTCAAGGGCAAGAAACTATATCCCTCACATTCTAAATACACCTATCACAGGCACTAAAAAAACCCCCATACAAGTGTAAGGACACATTGAGTGGAAAATCTAGCAACACATACTCCATAGGTAATGTTAGAATAGGTAAGACTGAAGGGAAACGAGATCTTGGAGCTCAGGTCGACTCTATAATAAACATGACCAACTATAATAGAGCAGAAGTCAACAAAATCAATGGAATGTTGGAAACACAAATGTAAAACCTTGAATGCTGCTTCCAGGAACAAGGCCATGATGTCACAGAATAGTTGTCATGTCCCAAAAGATTACTGGAGGGGTTTGTCAGGAAAGTTAACTTAACTATCTTCAGGCTTTTACTAATGACCATCTCTCTATTATAAAGTCAAGAGTGGGGTTGTTATTTAATGAGGCAGCAGCATTCAACTGCATTAACAACGCGAATATGCTATCCTTCAAGAGGACCTGGATGACATTCAGCCTTGGGCTGACAAGTGAAACATAATATTCACACCGTATCGGTGCCAGGTAATGACTTCAGAAAAAGCTCAGCAACTTTGTCTTGACCTTCAATAGCATCATTTGCTGCACCCCAGCAACAACATCCTGGATATTATAATTTTAAGAAGTAGAACCAGACCAGACCATATTAACACTGTGGCTATAAGACCACTATAGAGACTGGGAAGTGTTTCCTGGGTAACTCATTTCATTTCCTCACATGCTATCCAGCATCTCAAAGAGACGAATCAGGAGTGTGATAGAATACTCGACACTCTCCCGGATGGGTGCAGTCACAATAACACTGAACAATATCAATACCATCGAGGCAGGAAGATTTGATAGCTGCCCTGTCACTGAACTCACTATCCATATATTCTATCCTCAGCATACTATAGCTGCAATCTAAATGATTTATAGATGCACCGCAGCTGTTCAGCAAGGTTACTTCAATAGCATTCCCTTGCCCTGCGACCCCACCACTAAGAAAATAAAAGCAACCATCACCTCCAATTCCCTTCCAAGTCACACATAATCCTAAATTAAGCACAACTTGCTATTTCTTCATTATCAGTGGGTCAATGAAATTCACTACCACGTTTAGTTTAGCGAGTAAGTTTCACAGGCACTCAAATAAATTGTTGACAGGTATCCCTAGATATTTTCAAGATTATGAAGGGTTATAAAGGTAAATAAATTGTATTCATTGACTGGTGAGGGAATAACAAGAAGACACATGTCAAGATGATTGCAAAAAAATTAAATGAAGTTTGAAGAAAATTCTTAAAGCGAACGTGAAATTAGGAACTCTTCCTGAAGAAGAGTCCATTGAGTAAATTTTTTGTCCACACATGTAATACATCATTATCCTGACTCACAAATATATCGCTGTTCTTTCATCATCGCTGGGTCAAATTCCTGGAACTCTTAATGGTACCATGGGTGTGTCTACACCATAAGGACTACAGCTGCTCACAAAGGTGGTTTATCATCACTGCCATGAGTGAGCATTGGGAAAGTTAAGAATGCACAACCCCCAGTTTTCTTAAGTGGTCAGGGTGGATGAGGTACATTGCCATGGGTAGGAATTTTGGAAATCTTGCTCACAAATTGTTCAAAGAGACAATTAGATAGTTTGAAAAAAAGTCGATATTAAAAGAGTATTGGGTAAACAAGTGAATGTAATAAGACCACTTGCTTTGGATGAAGGAAAATGTTGGCAAAGAATGGGGTGACATGGTGGTACAATGGTTAGCATTGCTGCCTCACAATCCAAGAACTTGGATTCGATTCTGGCCTTGGGTCACAGTCTGTGTGGAGTTTGACCATTCTCCCAGTGTTTGCGTAGGTTCCCTCCAGGTGCTCTGGTTTCCTCCCCCACTCCAAAGATGTGCGAGTTAGGTTGATTGGCTAGGCTAAATTGTCCCTCTGTGTCAGGGAGAATAGCAGGGTAAATAGGTGGGGTTAAGGATATATGGCCTGGGTGGGATTGTGGTTGGTGCAGACTCGATGGACCAAATAGCCTCCTTCTGCACTGTAGGTATTCTATGATTCTAATTAATGAATGGTCTATTTCTGTGTTGCAACATTTCATGTTTGCAGATATAACAGAAAGAAAATAAATGGTTATCTACGCAAACTAATCTAGCATTGAGCTCAAGATTCCAGAGTCTAAGGACAACAAGCGATCATCCTGTCCCTAAGCAATATTTATGCATTTTCATCTGGACGTATGAAGTCACAGTAAGAAGTCTCACGTTGGCTTGTGCTATCAAATAAACCTGTTGGACTTTAACCTGATGTGTGAGACTTTATACTGTGTTTACCCCAGTCCAATGCCGGCACCTCCAACTTATGAAGACATATGTACGTGGAAACATATTCAGAAGAAACATTTTTTTCTCCAAAACAGAATTTCCATAAACAATTCTGGAATTGATCTGTGAAAGGCAATATAATGCAAGTTGTTAAAACGTATAGCAAAATGTAGTTTTTCAGCAGTTTAAATGGAAAATCTCACTAAAATGTAAATTTGAGTTGTGCAGTAAAACATGCAGTATGTTTTACTGCACTTGTAGTGCCATATAGTGGGTATATTATGTACTGCATTAACTGACATGGAAGTGCAAAACATAGTTGTTAACATCTCTGCCAAAAAAATTCTTTGTATTAACTATTGATGTAACTATAGTGTTTATATCACCCTGATCTAGTGTCAACATATATGGCTATACTTGAAAGGAGAGTAAATGCTATAAGCTGCATAGAAATGTATATTTGTTACTTTTGGCTTGCATAATAGAATATCATTGTCATGATTTGTTTCTGTAACTGTTAAGTGAACAGATTTTTTAAAAACTAAGTAACATAGTAAAAAGCCAAAGATCCTAGTGCAGACATGGCACAGCTTTAAAAGTGATATATTAGAAAGGGGTGATTAAGTCAGCTTGGATTTTAAAAGTCAGAATATTGGAAGAGGAGGAAAAGAATTAAGGTGATTCAAGAATTCCATTGTTTTGAAGTCATGGGAAGAATAAGCTACCATATTGTATACGAAATGTGTCAGGAGAAGAAAATGGATTTAAGGTGGCATAATTAACAATTAAAAGGAACAAGAAAACACAATCTTCAGAGAAGTACTATTGTCAACAAAATAGATTGTGACAAGAAAGCTTTCAATGGAGAGGAAAAGAAAAGAGACTATTGGATCATGCTTTTTTACATCTGTTCCAAGAATGCGAGAGGGGGAAAGTTTCCCTCGTTTTGAGAGGAATATTGAACATTGTCCTCTCGGACTAACTTTGGTTTAATAAAAATTGTTGACTGTTGAGGAAAAATAGTAGTATTTGGCACAGAAGCAGAAATCATGCTTCTTGGAACAATCTTTGAGATATGGAAATTTCATTTGAGGTTGATGTTAGTATTTTTGTTTTATGAGAATGTGTTCAGTGATAGAAGCCAACACATGTTTTAGATAATATAATTAGGATTCTGCAGGCTGAAGCTAGGCAAGCAGGATGTGAGGTAATTGTCAGGAATTTAAGAATCAAAGGATTTATGTAAAGTCTAAATTCTAATCTGGAGATAACTTGAGTTTAGTTTTCTAGTATTCTGGAAAGCTGTAATGTTTATAGCCATGCGCAATTGTCTATCTTTTATTAATAAGTGAAACAGATGGATTAATTTGAAATTAATCTTTAGGCTTAGGACTGAGACTAAATAGCTTAAATAAATTTAAATGGATAAAATAGACCGATTAGAGGAAACCAACATAATAGGCATCCAATTTGCATTAATTACTGATTATTTATTATCTTTTTTGGCAATCATTTTGCATTTCAGGTCATTTTGGTTTTCGGACACCATATATAAACTTGCATTACTGTAGCCTAATCCTAGGTAAGCTAACCACCTATCAGACTGAGCCAGAATGTTGTGTGTGTCTTCCTGCATACAGACACAGATTACTTCAGTATCTGAGGAGTTATGAATAGTACTCAGCACAATTCAATCATAGGTGTACATCACCAGTTCTGATCTTATGGTCGAAGGGTAGTCATTAATGAAGCAGATGGTTGGGCCTAGGACACCACCCTAAAGATCCTCAGTGTTCAGTCCCATTTGGAACTCCTCAGATGGTGATGCAGTCTGTGTCAGCATGCAGTAAGGTTGGACAGCATTCAGGCTAGGGCTGATAAGTGGCAAGTAACATATACAAAACACAAGTGCCAGGCAATGACCATCTCAGCATTCCATCACTCCCTCCTTGATATTCTCATCACCGAATCCCCTGCTATCAGCATGCTGGGGGCTCCCATTGACAAGAGACTGAACAGGACCAGCCATATGAATACTGTTTCTGTAAAAGCAGGTCAGAAATTGGGAATTCTGTGCATAACTCACATCTTGACTCTCTAAGTGTGCTCATCATCTACAAGACATAAGTCAGGTGATGTGTTTTAATCGTCTTCACTGGTCTGGATGAGTGCAATTCCAATAACACTCAAGTAGCTGAAAACCATCCAGAATAAACAGACCCCTTGATCATCATCCATCCACCACGTTAAACATTCCACTTCCTTCACCGCCAGTGCACAGTGTGTACCATCTACAGGATGCATTGCAGCATCTCATCAAGCATTCTTTGAAAACGTCTTCCAAACCCATAACCTCTGTGGCATGGTAGCACAGTGGTTAGAACTGCTGCTTCACAGTTCCAGGGACATGGATTCGATTCCCAGCTTGGGTCACTGTCTGTGTAGAGTTTGTACATTCTTCTCGTGTCTGTGTGGGTTTCCTCTGGGTGCTCCAGTTTCCTCCCCAGTCTAAAGATGTGTGGGTCAGGCTGATTGGCCAGGCTAAAAAATTACCCCTTTGTATCCTGAGATGCGTAGGTTAGAGGGATGAATAGGTAAAATATGTCGGGGTAGGGCCTGGGTGGGATTGTGATTGGTGCAGACTCGATGGGCCTCTTTCTGTGCTGTAGGATTCTATGATTCTTTACCAATGAGAGGACAGAAAATGCATGAGAACACCATCACCTGCAAATTCCTGTCCAAGTCACACATCTGTCATGGAACTATATTACCATTTCTTCGTTGTTGCTGGATCAAAATCCTAGAACTCACTCCCTAACAGCATTTTGGCTGAAATGGTAATATATCATATGGACTACATCAGTTTTAGAAGGTGATTCACCCCAACCTTCACAAAGATGAGCAATTTTTCTTTTGTATCCAAAACCATATAATTTGGATTAATCGCCTCAATAATTAAGCATTACAAATAGTTAAGGAATTTTAGAAAGTTACTAAGTTGCATAAGGTGGATTTAGAATTCAGATGGTGTGAAGAACTTGATTTGCTGATGCTCAAGGAGAGCATTTATTAATAGCTACATGTATACGCAAAAGGAGAGTGTGAAGGTGCAAGTAGTGGATTGCATGTGTTTATAGATAGTGTTTACCTACCCCCTTGTTAAATCTCAGTTTTGTTGTGTGAAAACATGATTTCAGCTGAGAGCACAGTGAGCTGTTCCAAGAGACTTCCATACATAGTTTATTTATTAGTGTCACAAGTAGGTTTACGTTATCGCTGCAATAAAGTTACTGCGAAAATCCCCTAGTCGGCACACTCCGGCATCTATTTGGGTACACTGAAGGAGAATTTAGCATGGCCAATGTACCTAACCAGCACGTCTTTTGGACTGTGGGAGGAAGCCTACGCAGACACGGGGAGAACATGCAGACTCCACATAGACAGCAACCCAAGCTGGAATCAAACCTGAATCCCTGTTGTTGTGAGGCAGCAGTGCTAACCACTGTGCTGCCCTGAATGAATAAAGGAAATCACAAAATAATTCATGGATTTAGCTATAAATAGCTCAAGACTTTAATATTTTTTATTGACACTGAGTTGTAAAAAGGTGCTGCTCATGTGTGTATCTGTCTTTCATTACGATAGAAAAAAAGGTTGGAACATCAGCAGGTACAAGTTGAGTGTCCTGTATCCATAAATCCAAACACTTAAAATTTTTTGAATCGCATCAACCTTTAGCGCAGGAAGTCTAATTGTTTGTTTACCTTGCACTTTTTGTGGTAATGATGTCAAAAAGAAACTTATTACGGTTACCTTCTCTGATATATCTTAATTTTCAAGCCATTTTAGTTACTTTAGACTGTAGCTTACCTAGGTTACAGTGGTGCAAGTTTATATGTGGTGTCCGAAAACCAAAATGACCTGAAATGCAAAATGAAAATAGCCCTGTGGTTTTGGATAAAGGATACTCAAACTGTACTTGCAACTTGCTAGTCACCTGGTTTGCACAGTTGGCAGCTGAAAATCTGGCAGGACCTTTTGCTAGCCTGAACCAACTTTCAGGCAAGTCTTTAACTGGACACAACACTCACACCTAAAACCAGCCGTAATGCAATTAAGAGGCCTCATTATCCATCATGAAAGGGATTGTTGGAGAGATTGCTTTCAAAACCACAGATTGTGTTTTCTTGAGAGATTTTCATTGGGCTAGGCAGAAAATGAAAGTTCCCTATTTGGTGCTTGTAGCTCTTCAGCAAAAGGTTTATGAAGCCCGTACCTGGACATTGTCTTGGATCACTTAAATGACTTGGCACTTAGTTCCATCATGGAACATACATTCGGTTCCTAATGCTAAGTCTTCCCTATACATTTAGCACTTGGAACCACTCTGCTAGTACACACTCTGTTAGAGTGTGGCCAATCAGGGGAGTGCAGGTGCAGTGAGTGTGGCCAGTCAGGGTAGTGCGGGTGCAGTAAGTATGGCCAGTCAGGGGAGTGTGGGTGTAGTGAGTGTGACCAGTAAGGGGAGTGTGGGTGCAGTGACTGTGGCCAGTCTGGGGACTGCGGTTCAGTGAGAGCGGCCAATCATGGGAGTGCGGTGGAGTGACTGTGGCCAGTCAGGGAAGTGCAGGTGCAGTGAACGTGGCCAGTCAGGGAAGTGCAGGTGCAGTGAACGTGGCCAGTCAGGGAAGTGCAGATGCAGTGAGTGTGGCCAGTCAGGGAAGTGCAGGTGCAGTGAGTGTGGCCAGTTAGGGAAGTGCAGGTGCAGTGAGTGTGGCCAGTTAGGGAAGTGCATGTGGAATGAGTGTGGCCAGTCAGGGAAGTGCAGGTGCAGTGAACGTGGCCAGTCAGGGAAGTGCAGGTGCAGTGAGTGCGGTCAGTGAGGGAAGTGCGGCTGCAGTGAGCGTGGCCAGTCAGGGAAGTGCAGGTGCAGTGAGTGTGGCCAGTTAGGGAAGTGCATGTGGAGTGAGTGTGGCCAGTCAGGGAAGTGCAGGTGCAGTGAGCGTGGCCAGTAAGGGGAACACAAATGCAGTGACTGTGGCTAGTCAGGGGAGTGTGGTTGCAGTCAGTGCAGCCAGTCAGGGGATTGCGGGTGCACTAGTCTTGTGTTTCCTAACTCTTGAAATTGCTCGGTCACAGTTTTAGCAATAAAAAGAGACTTATTCATTGGGTAGAATTTATCTTGCCCTCACTGATGTGAATAGAAGTGGAGGTGCTGGGGAAAATAGCAAGAAGCTGGGTCTGCACAGCACGCTATTCCAGTAAGACAGCATGTGAATCACCTGCTCACTGCAAGAAAGCAGAACTGTATAATTAAGACTCCAATTAAGGACAATTTAGCGTGGTTGCTTACATTTTGCAGGCAGTGGACGCATCCCAAATCAGAGGCTCAGGTATGTTAATTCCTGGACTCATTTATCGTCAAGCAAGTGGTCACCTGATGATGTGATTACTTGAGGTCACGTGATGGAAGTGCAGGGGTTCTTGTGAGCATGGGCAGAACAGAAGCATAGATTAGCTAATGAATACAGTATTGTCTGTTACAAGTCCTTGGTCGTCAATCTTTGGCAACCCAACACTTCTACGTGGCATAAGGAGCTGGGATAATGGCATAAGGATTTTGCTGTGCCAACCCACTTGATTTCAATTAAAATATTGCAGACAATTGGGCCAAAGTTGAAAAGGAGAAGTGCTGCTCAGACCTCATCACCTATGAAGACAAATAATAACAGATTTGTGCAATGCCAAGGTTTTCAGCATCTTGGATGTGAAATGAAGATTCTGGCAGATCCCACCAGATGAGAAATATTTGGAACATAGAGCTCCAGCAGATAGATATCAAAATGCCCTATGGGATCTCCACTGACAGCGAAGTCTTCCAACAATGCATGGAGCGACTCTTTGCAGGTCAATCCTGCAAAATTATTGTTGATGTCATCCTGGTCTGGGATCAAGCTATGCAAGAATAATATACATATCTTAATCTTGTCCTTGACAGAATCAGGACCAAACAGCTGAAGCTTAACCATGCTAATTGCAGATTCAGAGTCAATCTGGTCTCTTATGTGGGTTACTTACTCACAGCCAATGGCATGAAGCCAGGTCCAGGCAAAATAAAGGCTATTTGATAGATTGCCATCCCCCTTGATAAGCATGCTTGATAGCACTTCCTTGGTATGACAAATTATCTTTACGTTTATCCTATGTTACAGTGAGATCACTGAACCTCTTCCATCAACTTCTCCATAAGAATGTCGAATAGTACTGGCAAGGCCACCACACAGCATTCTTGACACAGACGCAAACAGCACTTGGCTCCATTGCTGCTACAATACTTTGATGTTTCAGGACCTGTATTCATATCAGTAGGTGCCTCCAAGCATGAACTTGGTGCATCCAACAGCTGACCAATTGTCTTTGCAACAAGGGCCCCCACTGATACAGACTCGTTAAGCTCAGTTTGAAAAGGAACTTCTCGCTCTAGTCTTCGCCATTCAGAAATTTTGTGATTTCATGTCTGATTGTCCTGCAGCCATTGAAACTGATCATCAGCTCAGAACTATCCTAAAAAAGCATCTTCAAACTGGAGCGCATGATGCTAAAGCTACAATCTCAATGTCATCTACAAACATGATAAGGATCTGTACTTGGCTGATTTTGAGCGACTTCTTACCCACTACAGACTTGGTGTATCATGACGAAGACATAGACATTATGGCACTAGGATTGTTGTCCACTTATAGAATCTACGATTCTATGATCTCAAAGATGCCAGATGGACAACACTCACAGATAACTGCACAACATCATCACAAGATGCTGGCCCATGTCCGCAAGGGGACTTCCCCATGACCTCTGCACATTCTTTGCCAGACAGGAACTAATGGTACAAGACAGACTGATACTGCGTGGTTAGCAGTTAGTCATTGCTACTTGTCTTCAGAGGTGCTACATCCAGCAATTTCACCATGGGCACAGTGGATTGGAAGTAACCAGATACAGGCCAAGAAATCATGATACTGACCTTCCACATACAAAAGAACTGTTGCACCTACATGAGCTCCCAGACCTCCCATAGGCATCGCAGTAGTTGATACCCCACCCCTCTCACCCCCAGAAAAATAGATGAAAGTACATTAAAGTAGAAATAATTTATGATTCCAATGCTTCCTTAGTTTCTCAGGATTACAGAACTCAAAAACACATTTTTTCTAAATGTTTATAATAGAAACCACATGCATATTTTGAAAGTTGCTTAAGAAATGCAATACTCTACCAACAACATTCCTGTTCATAGCAGGGCTGTGATAATGAGATCTCTGTTTTTTGTATATAAAAATATGACAGTTGTTAGCATAAGCAGAGTCATTTGAACAAATTCAACTATTATATATTAATAACATTGAGTGGTCTCAGGATTTCAAAGAACTGTGATTGATGTTGGCACTGTGACTGTAATTTCAATGACTTGAGAACAGCTGGGCATCACCTAACCTAATGTGACAGACCCCAGTGTGAACCCTCGGTACTTCTTTTGGAAAAGATCAATGATTATAGCTTTCCAGGAGCTGGCAAAGCAAACAGAGAAAGTACTCGAAACAAAACTCTTATGCGCCTGAATTCAATTGACCTTAACCCAGAGCAGAATGAAAAGCTGCCAAAACATATGCACCTCTGCCAGAGAATGTCTGCCAATTTTATGCAGAAATAATGGTGCAGATTTTTGGGGTGTAATGGCAGTGAAACTGACAGCATATTTGGCCAGTCATACAAGTACTGTTAAATGCAGAAATCCAGAAGTTGCTGTTAGTGATTCCCTGCTCCTCCTGTGTTGTTGAGGACAATCTTCAAGAACTTCCCTTTGATGTTGAGATATTACTGTTAAAAAATAAAATGTTACATCTCATTAATAATTTATAATAAATGTTAATTATTGCTGAACAGCCTCTGGCTCTGCAAAATTAATTTTTGTGTAATGTCAATTGGTAAAAATTTAATAGCTGTTTAATAAGTCCTTTTTGACATTTATGATATTATAACTGCTGACATATATGTCCCAGAGTTTTATTTTGGTCTCTGTAAAGTGCATAGATCTTGCTGTTTCTTTCGCAATGATGGATTTTTGCAGGCTGAGAGTGCTAGCCCAAGGTACCCCCATATTTTTCCAACCAAACTTGGACTGGCTTCAGCAGATTTTCCCAGATGACTGGAGGCAAGGAGTAACCATCAAGTTGCCAAAGAAAGGGAATCTCAGTGACTGCAATAATTGATGGGGCATAACACCATTGTGGATACCTGGGAAGGTTTTCAGCACAGTGCTCCTCAACAAATTGAAAGCAGAAGGAGGCAGTGCCTTTCTCAAATCATAGAGCACAGCCTAGTATACTGGAAACCACTATCAACTTAAATTGATTTCAAGAAGGCTTTCAGTAGATCCATTAGCAGCCAATCCAGTACATTACAACACAGTAGTGACTGGAGTGATAAATTTACATCTTCAAAACGTTATGATATGATTTCAGCATTGAGACCAGTATTGGGGCGGAACAGTGGGACGCAATTGTTCAGGCTCGCTAATGATTCTGACCCTGCCAGTGGAGGTCCACACCAGCAAGCGTCATATATGGTCCCCAGCAACAGGAACCAGGAGTGATGGTCTTGCTGGGGACCAGAAGCTATTGAGGTCCTCCCAGGAGTGTGGGGGCATAGAGGTGTCCCTTCAGCAGTGTCAGTCTGGCACCTTGACAGTGCCAAAGGGGTGGGGCTAGATGTGGGCAGAGCAAAGTAGGAAGGGAAGAATGGGGGGTACTCTGCACAGGTGGTGGGACCAGTGCTCGGAGGCTGGCTATTGGGTGGGAGGGGTGGGGGGAGGCGCATGTCAATCAATTTCCTCATATACTGGGAGATTGGTACATGCACAGTGGCCTCCTCAGCAGTCCAATGCCGGCCTTTAGGGTGGGATTAGGGCCTGCCCCCCCCCACCTGCATAAATCCCCTGAGAGCCTTTGTGTTGCAAAGAGCGCCGTAAATTTATTTCACTAAGCTTGGCCAAAAATGGGCAGGACAAACTGCTGTTTTCCCGCCAGGGTTTTTTTTGGGGAAAATCACATCCATATCCATAGCTGTACCAATCGCAAGCTACACCAACAAAACATGAAAGAGAACAGCAAAGGTGTGATGCAAGTTGGCATCTTTCATGAGCATTCCCTGCAAAAAATCATGCATATCACACAGAGACAGTAATCGCCAACAAAGAGGTGAACTGTCAAAGAAGACCTGGAAAAATGCACTCAAGGAGCTCCTTCACACCACTTGGGCTGAAATAAATTGCAACATACCAGGGCAGCTGGCAGAGTTTTGTTGTCCATAATTTCTCTGCTCCCATGGAGGACGAAATCTAAATAAATAAAGTGCATAGAAAGTGAAGTATAGTAAGTGCATATGCTTTATGGTTTGTTGTCTGAGAATTATTTGATGTGATTGGCTGCTTACCCTCCTTGTTGACATCACTGCTTCTCGATGCTTGGAGATTCCCTCAATTTGGCATCAGATTCAAATTAATGTTGGTAAAGGTGAAATAGATAACTATTTTATGTGGACAGTTTTCTTGGAGGTTAACAGTAAGCAGTCACTTGGCACTGACTGCAAAATCTGTACCAATGTCCAATCAATATGCAATTGCAGTTATTATGGAAAAAAATAATGAAGAACTGAGAAAATATGGAACAAAACTGGGTTAAACGAAAGCTACTCTTGAGATCACGGTAGGATAAGTGCTGCAAGCAGCATCTGATCTGCTCTAAACAATTATCTTGGATGAACACCACCTTGGAGTATTGTGTGCAGTTCTGGTCTCCTTATGTAAGAAAATATATACTTACCATACAGGGATTGCAGTGAAGGTTCACCAGACTGATTCCTGGGATGGCAAGATTGTCGTACAGAGAGATTGGATTGATTCAGTACTCACTGAAATTTAGAAGAATGAAAGGGGATCTCACTGAAACACAAAGTTCTGACAGGGCTGGACAAACTTGATATAGGGATGATGTTTCCTGTGACAGGGTGGTCTAGAACAATGGGTCACATTGGCCATTTTGGGTTGAGGAGGAGAAATTTCTTTTACTCAGATGGTGAAGAAAAATAGATTTCTTGACACTAAAGGTGCCAAGGGATATGGGGAGAGCACTGGAATATGGCATTGAGCTAAAGAATCAGCCATAATCACATGAATGGTGGAGCAGGCTCAGTGGGCCAAACCTGCTTCTATTTTCTATGTGGAGCCAGTAGTGAGTTATTTGTGTCCTGAAGGACTGCTGTGTATCTTTTGAGTTGAAACTAGTCATTTTTGTTGAGTAACATCTGTTGTCCAAACCCCACATAATGACAAGGAATTACAGTTTAACCTTAAATTCAGATCAAATTGACCCCATACCTGTTGAGTGGGATATCCCATCCTCCACACCACATGATTGTAAGAAACAGTCGCATTCGACCAACTGAAACTGCTCCATCATTCAATAAGATGGCTTAATTTTGGCTTTAACTCTACTTTCCTGCCTTTCCTTCACAACCCTTGACTCTTGTTCAAGACATGTGTAATTCAATAATGAATATTTTAATGACTCAACTATTGCTCTCTATGGAAGGGAATTCCAAATACTAACTACACTTTGAGAGAGTAAATTCCTCCTCATCTCCATCTTAAAATGGGAGACAACAATCTTTTTAAACTGTGCCCCCTAGTTCTGGATTCTCCATGAGAGGAAAAGTTCTCTCAGCAACCACTCTGTGAAGCCCCTTCAGAATCTTACACGTTCCAATAAGATCATCTCTCTTTCTTCTAAACACCAATGAGTTTAGGCACAACCTGTTCAGCTTCACTTCATAAGACAGCCTCTTCATGCTGGGAATTAACCAAATGAAGCTTCTCTGAACTACTTCCAATGCAAGCATAGCCCTCCTTATGGAAGGAGACCTGAATAATACAGAGGACTCCAGGTGTTACATTACCAACACCCTCTACAGCTGTAGCCATACTTTCCTACTCAAGACAACTCATCGGTGACAATGCCCACCTCTGGTGGGACTGGAAAATTCCACTCTAAACATTAACGAAAAAAGACAAAGAGAAAAGAACAAAGAAAATTACAGCACAGGAACAGGCCCTTTGGCCCTCCAAGTCTGCACCGACCATGCTGCCTGACTTAACTAAAACTCCCTACCCTTCCGGGAACCATATCCCTCTATTTTCATCCTATCTATGTATTTGTCAAGATGTCCCTTGAAAGTCACTATCGTATCTGCTTCCACTACCTCCCCTGACAACGTGTTCCAGGCACCCACAACGCTCTGTGTAAAAAATCTGCCTCATACATCTCCTTTAAACCTTGCTCCATGTACCTTAAACCTGTGCCCCCTAAGAAATTTTGGAAAATTCCAACCAATACATCCAGTAGCTCTGCAACCTTTATGACCCTAAAGTGCTAGCCATCAAGTACAAAGGATTTTGACTTTAGTCATACTAATTAGCAGATTTTTTATAGTGATTGTGATGGTTTTAAGTTCTTCTCTTTTTGTCTTCTTCTGTCAAATATAAAATATTTGTTCATAACTTTTGCTATTTCCTCATTTCCCATTATTAATTTCCCAATCTCATTTTCCAAGGGACCAACCCTCACTTTAGCTCCTCTTTTTGTTTTTATATATTGGCAGAAGCTTTTTTTGTCAATTTTATATTTCTTGCTAGTTTTCTCTCATACTCCAGTTTCTCCTTCATTATTTTCTTTAAGCCATCTTTTGCTAGTTTCTAAACTCTTCCCAGCCTTCTGGCCTACCACTAATCTTTGCAGCATTCTCTTTCAATTGAAATCATCATCCTTAGTTATGGATGTTACATCCATCCTGCTCGGTGTCTTTTTCTCAATATATATGCCTTCATTCTGATGTCTCTTTCAATATACCACTGTTTCTCTCCCTTTTTACCTATTTCCCAGTCTAGCTCTGTCCAAACCAAGATCATTTCACAACTGCACGGATTTTATCCTTTATTAACAGAGTTACCCCACCTCCTTTTCCTTCCTTTCTTAACTTCTTAAATGTCAAATAATCTAAAATATTCAGGTCCCAGACATGGTCATGAGGAATCATGGGTGGAATTTTCCCAAAAAATGCAGATCTGAATTTTCCCACACTTTTTTTTGAAAGAGAAATGAGTTTTACACTGATTCTGAAAGTAAATACACTGGCAAACCTGGCCTCACAGATCAGGTGCTGTTTTTAAAGGGCGCTTGATCTCAAAGAGAATTTCAAGAACCCTCCTGCATCTCCCATGGACAACATTGAAGTCATGTTTCCCCACCCTCCTCCACAATATAGATCACCGACATTGGGGTGCTCCCGATAAGTCCCCTTCATGACTTCATCCCCAACCCCTCAGGCCCACCCTTCTGGCAGTGCCAGGGTGCCAGTTAGCCCAGCCACGCCTTGATTGCCTGGGGGCTTCGATGGCCACCAAACACCACAGGTGTGGCCATCACACCTGGTCTTCATTTGTGGAGACCAGTAGCGATTCTTACTGTGATCCTGCTGCATCCAAGGGTCAGAGGAGCCCAGGAGCAGGGAGAATCCATCTTAAAACAGACTAAGCATACTTAAATGCTTATTTAAACATGCAAAAGTGCCTCAATAGGGGCAGGAACCAGATTACGATTGGGTGTGGTGGCTGAGAGGATTATAACAAGATTTTGTGCCAATGCTAAAAGCTCTAGAGCCTTCACTTGTGATTCTCCAACCCCTATCCCAATATGATCTGTGCCAGGTGTGATGCGGTTGGAAAATTGCGGCCCATGTCTCTGAAGTAGCCATCATATCATACTCATTTATGTTATCAATTCATTCATTTTGTACAAATGCTGCATGCAATCAGATAAAGAGCCTTTCATTCTGTCTTTGTTGTTTTTGCCTACTTTTACCTTATTTGCTGGTGCACTGTGTCCCTTCCTGGTACACTCTGGTTATCATTACCTGCATCACTGCCTGCACCATTGCCTTGTCCTTCCTCTTCAGTTTTTCAAACCACCCCTTATGCAAGCCCTGACCCCCACTATTTAGCTTAAAACCTTCAACAACCTGGTCTTTACTCAGTTCAGATGAAGGCCATCCAAATGATACAGAGGAAAGGGAGAGCTGTAAGGGTGTCAGTGCCCCGAATCAAAACCCATTTATCCCACACCACATATTCGACTCTTTGACCTTATTTAACCTAAGCCAATTTGCTCATGGCCCGGGTGTAATTATTACCATTATGATTCTTGCTTTTTAATTTAGCCCAAATTCCCTCAGCAGAACCTCTCTTACTTATGTGTTCCATGTGGACCATGAAAAGTGGATACTTCTCTTCCCAGTCCAAGTTCCTCTCCAGCCCAGAGGAGATGTCCTTAAACTTGGCACCATGCAGACAACACTACCTTGGGGACCCAGCTGCAGAGAACATTGAGTATCCCTGGACCATATGGTCCCCCTCTTTAATTATATTCATTTTTTCTCCCCCCTATTTGAATGGTCCTGCTGCACCATGATGCTGTGGTCATCCTTCTTGCAATCATCCATGTAAGCTGCAAGAACATTAAGCCTGCTTGACTATTGCAAGAGCTGGGACTATTTACTGGATTCCTATACCTGCTTCTCTTACAGTTATAGCCAGTTGCCTGTGATCTTGGACCAAAACTGAAGATCTTAGTCTAAGGGGTTTGACTGCCTCCTGGAACAAAGTGTCTGGATAACATTTCAGCTTCCATATCTTGATCAATCAATCTGGCTCCTCCCCCATTAATGTTATTTCACTCCCAGTAACCTGGAGTTAAGAGTGAAAAAAAACTCTACCCTTCCCCCATCTTTCAATCGTTTTATCACTCAGTGTATGATAAGCAGCCAATCTTTAACCAACCCTCCATTGGTAGCGTACAGAAATCTCATGCTAACCACACAAGCAGAAACGGCAAAATGAATTCCACTCTCCCATAGATCAGAATTTGACAAGTTAGATCATAAATCTGAAATATCCATTGTTTTTACCAGAAATGCTGAGCTTGGACCCAGATTTACTATTTACCTTCAATGGGCAGAGTTCTGGAATGGGTTGAAAAGCCCACATTAAATCTATCCTGCATTAAGCATAAGTACTGGGATAGGATTTAAGTTATTGTTGGGTATTCCAGTCCCATTGAGCAGAGAGAACATGATCCTCGCCCTTGAGCAAAAATATCTACAACTTACTCCAGCCCTACATTAGATTCACACAATTGACAATTAGGCATTTTGGTAACCCCTTTGCATTTGCTTTCTCTTCCTACCAATCAACGCAATCCCCCCCACCCCAGTAGAGGACAGTGATATGGATTGTGCACGAAGCAGAATTAAAGTAAGGTGCTCTCTGTCACCCCCTAGCTGTGCATAGGTGCTTGAAGCCAATTTCACATTCTGAGCCAAACATTATTTCTGTGATTGGAATCCAGCTCCTTAATCAAACAATGTCCTTCATACGCTGATAATGGTTTTGTTGATCAGAGCGTGGGCTCTTCTTCACAGCACATCTTCCTGTCTTTATCGAGCAGTTGCTCATTGGATCCAAACCTTTTATCAATCTCATCCTCACTCTCCATTCTCTTTCTTCCTTTTCCAGTGCCTTCTGCTCCTCAATCTCTCTATCTACTTTTCCTTTCTAACCGGTTCCCATTGCTCCGTCTTTTCTCTCCCCTCCTCTTGCCCCACTTTTCTCTAACTCATCAGTCTTCTCCAAAATTTTCAAAATGTAATTTCTAGACACAAACACACCAACTCTCATGAATTAGGTGTGAGAAGCATGATTTTCACTCAATTCAGCCTCATTTGCGATTGAGTTATGGAGTGATACAGCATGTGGTCCATTTTGTCTTTGAACTAAAGTGAAAGGATCCATTTGTAGATTTGGGACACTCAACCATACTACATGGAGCAGGTGACAGGCCGAGGCATTCATTCTTTCCCTTCTCCCTCCCTTTTAAATGTAAATTTCATTTTTACATTTTAAATAAAAATTAGAAACAGGAGGAATCTGGGAGTCCCAGCTGTGTCACACAAAATCGAAGAAACACTAACTAAGTGGCTAAATGCTGCTTCAAGAGGCTTAGGGTTGGCAGAAGGGTTAGGGATGAAACAGGGACCGTGGGGAAGAAAAGGAGACTTCCATTAGTACTGGAGGAGAGGAGGAGACATTCTGAGCCATCCCTGAGTGAGCTACCATGGATAATTACTGGAAAGAGATACACATGAAGAGGAAAAATTTCACCCCATTTTTGGGAATTATCCTTACATCTGGCCTCCCTGCATCCTGGGTGGGTTAGGTGGTGTTGGGGGGAATGTGTATATTAGGTAGTAACTCAGAATGTCAGAAAGAAATGGCTTGAGTCCATCTCAGATCTTCATGCACTCTTTGGACATATGCTGTTGTTTTCCAAACTTAGGCCTCAATATACCTAAATGGGGCTGCAAAATAGGCTACGATTCTCCCATCACAACCCACAACTTTTTTGGCGGGTTGTGATAAGAGATGCATATGTCGACCTTGTTCCAGGATTTGCGCATGCACCGGGAATGCATGTGCATCTCCCAGAGCTGGAGAATGGTCGCCGGTCAGACCATGCTGGAAACTGGTGGGAAGGCAGGTAAGTAATTTGAATCTTTTAAAATGTATTTTAAAACCTGTATTCAATGTGATGATCAGGAACTTTCAGGTCCCAGTTGAATCTTCCACTCCGCCAGGAGTACCTCTGACGGGGTTTAGATTAGCTTCCCACATTTGGGGAGCTAGCGGGAGATCCCACTGGAATGAAGGGGGGACAATTGGAGTCCCCCTAGTGGGTCAGATGGTTGGGGGGGTGATGCCCCTGGGCATGGGCATCATGGCAGTGCCAACCTGTGCCCCCAATTTTGCCCAAGGGGCAAAGTTCCCACGCACATTGGCATTGCCCACCAGTCATGGGGCAATGCCAATAGGGTGGGGTCTAGGAGGTCAGGGCTGGCCTGGGAATTCATAGAATCCCTACAGTGCAGAAACAGGCCATTCGGCCCATTGAGTCTGCACTGACCACAATTGCACCCAGGCCCTACCCACATATCCCTAAATATTTTACCCGCTAATCCCTCTAACCTACAGATTCCAGGACACTAAGGGGCAATTTTAGCATGGCCAATCAACCTAACCCTGTGGGAGGAAACCGGAGTACGTGGAGAAAACCCATGCAGACATGAGGAGAACGTGCAAACTCCACACAGACAGTGACCTGAGCTGGGATTGAACCCAGGTCCCTGGAGCTGTGAAGCAGCAGTGCTAACCATTATGCTACCGTGCCACCCAAATTGTTGTGGGGGCTGTGATCGGCCATGGTAGGGGGAGGGGGGTGCTGGAAGGCAGCACTGCAGGGGTCCTGTGTTGGCCAGCAATTGAGCTGGCCAGCAGATGGGCAGTCTGACAGATTGGAGCCACAGGGCATGCGCAGAGTTAAACTTGGGCTTATAATGATATTCATGACTGGGACCTCTGCAGCGCACAGAGTGCGGAGATTCAGGTGAGAAGCTGAGCAGTCTGGATCTAGAACAGGTTTCCCACCAATTCCTCGCTTTTGGGAGAATTGTGGCCATAATTCCTAAAAAGAGCTCTGACATAGAGGTTAAATACACTCCCAATAAGGTTTGTAAAGAAACTCTCTATTGGTTTACGTTTATACCAATTTTCTTGATTTTTAAGAATTTGTCTCTTGATTTATGAGGCATTGTAAAAAGTATGAACATTTTGATCAGTCATTTAAATTCTTGTAATTAATAGGAAGGTTGGTAATAAACTATCAGGCTCCTTCTAATAATTGAATAAAAAGCAGCTTTGTAAAGCCCTGCGACCAATTTTCAGTCTATACCGTTGATGAGGAAGAAACAAGAAAACTAGGAGAGGAGGAAGAATATGTAAATACAAATGAAAAGTATGAGTCAGTTCTAATGAGTCAGATGTACTAGGAGTAGGAGGAAATGTTATTCAGAGGCACTGTTAAAATTGTTATTGTCAGTGAACATTTTTAAGTAGAGAATCACAAGATGGATATCTCACAATGTCTCACAGTAAGAGGTGTTGTAAATTCCTTGTCTGAGAATGGAAAAACAAATATTGCTTGCCAGAATTTTCAAGTTTAATCTACCCTTTCCTTCTATTAAATTTTTAAAAACTGATTTATATTTTGATGTTAACCTCAATTCCCTGACAGAGAATGAACAGGAATCATCTCTTAAACCTCTTGCAGAGTAACTCTGAAATTAGAGTGTGTGAAAATGATTGAGTCAACCTGTCCATCACTTTCTCTTCATCCAAAAGTGTAATTTCTCTTCTGGTCCTACCTCTGGGAATGTTTCCTCTAGTCATCATACATCAGTGATACAATAAAGCAAGAGAGAACATTTTCTTTGATTCATATTGAGTAAAATTGTAAGTATATTTTTATAGAATGACCTAGAAATAACGTAACTGGATTGATTATCATCCATTCTGGCACAGTTGGGGAGTGTTAAAATTAAATACTTACAGTTTGCACATGTATAGGATCTATCACCATTTTGGTTTTGGTTACAATGAATCCAGGTATACGTTTGTGGTGTCTGGTCTGTTCAAGAAATGATCTTTTGAAAGGGTCACATGACCTGGGTTGACCAATCAGGAAGCAAGCTGAGATTTCACTCCAACTTCTTTGGGCTTGTTCTAGCAGCTATATTCTAGAGTCATGTCTGGAACCATTGAATCTGCATCACCCTGTAAATAGTTGTTATTCATTAATAAGCATTGATAGTTTTTTCTTAATTGCTGAAGCCAAGTTGCTACGCCATCTGAAATAAGTGACAACATTATTGACACCCATCCATTGACTCTATCTACACTTCCTGCTGCCTTGGCAAAGCAGCCAGCATAATTAAGCACCCCATGCACACCAGACATTCTCTCTTCCACATTCTTCCTTCGGAAAAAGATACAAAAGTCTGAGGTCACATACCAATTGACTCAAGAACAGCTTCTTCCCTGCTGCTGTCAGATTTTTGAATGGATTTACCTTGCATTAAGTTGATCCTTCTCTACGTCCGAGTTATGACTGTAACGTTACATTCTGCACTCTTTGTTTCCTTCTCTATGAAAGTATGTTTTGTCTGTAAGTGTGCAAGAAAGAATACTTTTCACTGTTAATACATGTGACAAGAATAGATCAAATCAAAAACATTTAATTATCATACATATATATACCCTGCTGCAAATTAAACTTCAAATAACGGGTCAGAGATGTTATTGTTTCCTTGTATCAACTGTTGTAATCAAAACTGGAGCCTGTAAGGAGGAGGTCATGTGTTATATGGACTGTTATTTAAATAGTAAAAAATTGCAGCATGCTACTGTGCAGAGAGATCTTGTGTCACAAAAAGTTGGTTTGCAGGTGCAGCAAGTAATTACGAAGTTAAATGGAATTTTGTCCTTCATTGCTAGAGGGATGGAATTTAAAAACAGGGAGGTTATGTTGCAGCTGTATAAAGTACTGGTGAGGCCACACCCAGAGAACCGTGTACAATTTTGGTCTCCTTAGTTGAGAAAGGATATACTGGCACTGTAAGGGGTGCAGAGGAGATTCACTAGGTTGATTCTAGAGTTGATGTGAGATGCCAGCGTTGGACTGCAGTGGGCACAGTAAGATGTCTCACAACACAAGGTTAAAGTCCAATAGGTTTATTTAGTATCACTAGCTTTTGGAGTGTGGCTCCTTCATCAGGTGATTGGGTTGCAAGTGCATAAATGCAAGACAGATTCTAGAGTTGAGAGGTTGGTTTATGAGGAGAGACTAAGTAGACCAGGACTATACTCATTGGAATTTAGAAGAATGAGGGGAGCGCTTATAGAAACGTATAAAATTATGAAGGGAATAGATGAGATAGAAACAGGGAAATTGTTTCCACGGACAGGTGAAACAAGAACTAGGGGGCATAGCCTCAAAATAAGGGGGACCAGATTTAGGACTGAGTTGAGGAGGAACTTCTTCATCCAAAGGGTTGGGAATCTGTGGAATTTCCCACCCAGTGAAGCAGTTGGGACTACCTCATTGAATGTTTTTAAGGAAAAGATAGATTTTTGAACAGTAAAGGAATTAAGGGTTGTGGTGAGTGGGCAGGTAAGTGGAGCTGAGTCCACAAAAAAAAAACAGCCATGATCTTTTTGAATGGCAAAGAAGGCTCAAGGGGCCAAATGGCCTTCTCCTGCTCCTAGTTCTTATGTTCTTACATGTGTGTATCAAGGTCACAATGGCTTTTCTTTTTCTGCTTCTGGTTGTTTCAGGCTGTGGCAGATGGTGTGGCACACATCAGTTATTGATTGTGCGCAATCCTTAAAGGTCAATATATACATCAAATTCTTCAGTCAGCAGGAGGGCACAAAAGCATGAACTGTCTGCAGTCAAAATTGGTTTTTCCCAAGTATGAGAAATCATAGGTTATACCAAGGCCAAGGAGAGCAATCACAGGCCCCTGGGTGCATCGCCAGTTTCCAGGTCCATTATTATTCCATTTCAATCTTGCATGTTTTTTCTCTCCTTTCAAGACTCAACCAATTGCAAAAGTGTTCTAGTAAAATGATGACACCCTTCGGGAAAGATTCAATACTTGCAATCCAGATAAACTGCACAAGGTATTTTCCATTTGGTCGAAGTAGAAGACTTCCTTTGGTCTGGGTGCATGATATTATTCAATATAATTATTTCATAAAGGTGTGTAATTGCATTTTATTTTATCAGTAATCTAACAGGGGAGAAATATCGAATGATTCCTGACAACAAAGTGGAATGATTCAACAACATTGGTCTTACTGTCAATGAGAAG
Organism: Carcharhinus amblyrhynchos; assembly: GCF_965287045.1. NCBI lineage: Eukaryota > Metazoa > Chordata > Chondrichthyes > Carcharhiniformes > Carcharhinidae > Carcharhinus > Carcharhinus amblyrhynchos. The sequence goes on from NC_137337.1 coordinate 28,662,119, forward strand.
GATTGAAGCCTTCAGGTGCCCCCATGCAACTCAACTTTTGAGAGATGAAAGATGAAGACTGAGTGGTTCACAATTATATCTGGATTTTCTGGATCAGCAAGTCTGAAAACTCTACTTCTTACTCTAATATGTTTTGAATATCTACTACACAACATATATTTTAGTACCTCAAAAAGATAAAATAGGTAGTCAATAGACAGAAGGACAAGATGCTGGAGAAGAGCGATTTGGAGAGGCTGATTGAAAGGGCATATATAGTATACTATGTATAAATGAGGTTATCCACTTTGGTAGCAAAAAAGGAAGGCAGATAATTATTTGAATGGGTGTAAATTGAGAGAGGTGGATACTCAACAAGACCTTGGCATGCAGGTACAGCAGATAGTAAAGGTGGCAAAAATAGTGAGAGGATATGAATACAGGAATAGGGATATTTTAAACATCAGCAAGGAATGATGTGTGAAAGCAACTCACTGAAATCTTCCACTATAAAGGCAACCTCAAAGCAGGACAACGAGTGCATTGCCTATGGCAGTGACAGTGACCATTATGATGGTCTTTTATGCATTCGGTTCATTTCAGCCAGGAGATATTTGCAACATCTCTTCAATATTTGCAATGGAGGCTTACTGACAGGCCCATTGTGCTAACAATGTTTCATTCTCTCTTGCCAGACGTTTCAGCGTGATTTGGACAGGCTGAGTGTGTGGGCATATGCACGGCCCATGCAGCATAATGTGGATAAATGTAAGGTTATCCGCTATGGTAGAAATAATAGGAAAACAGATTATTATTTGAATAGGTGTAAATTGAAAGAGGTGACTACTCAATGAGACCTTGGTGTCCTGGTGCATTAGTTGCTGAATGTAAGCACACAGGTACAGCAGGGCAGTAAAGAAAGCAAATGTTTTGTTGGCCTTCATAGCAAGAGGATTTGAGTATAGGGATAGGGATGTTTTGCTGCAATTGCACAGGGTGTTGGTGAGACCACATCTGGAATATTGTGTGCAGTTTTGTTGTCCTTATCTGAGGAAGAATGTTCTTGCTATGGAGGGAGTACAGTGAATGTTTACCAAACTGATACCTGGGATGGCAGGTTTGATATATGAGGAGAGACTAAGTTGTTTAGAATTATATTCATTGAAGTTTAAAGGAGTGAGAGGGGATCTCATAGAAACTTATAAAATTCCAACAGGATTAGATAGTAGATTCAGAAAGAATGTTCCCAATGGTGGGGGAGTCCTGAACTCGAGGTCATGGTTTGATAACAAGGAGTAAACCTTTCAGAACTGAAGTGAGGAGAAATTTTTTCACCTAGAGTGGTGAATCTGTGGAACTTACCATGGAAGACCATTCTATAGAATGTCTGTGATCTGATCAAAGTCTCATCCATTTGATCCTCCAGTTTAGACATACAGTCATAAAAGTTCAAGGAATCCAGGGTTCAAATTCAAACAGTTTGACCTGTGATCAAATCTGTCATTGTGCAACTTCCACAGAGGAGATTATCATGCCTTACACTAGAACATTACACATCCTAGAGATGGACTTGTTATAGCTCGTAAATTGTCCAATGCATACACGATGTAATTCAAATTATCATTTTTTTTAAGGCTGGGCCACTGTAGCCTTCATCTCTACTCTTTAGTAGTGCTTGGACTACATTTGCTATTTGGCCAACTGTGTCTTCCATTGTCCTTTCCAATACTTCCAACAGCCTGACAGTCATACTCACAGAAGCTATCCCAGATACCACCGTCACCATTCTGCAGAGCCAGCAGAAGTAGTGACACAGTGCAGTTGGGTAGAGTTGTCCTAGAAGTCCTCAATCTTGACTCTGGACCCCAAGTCACATGGCAGAAGATCAAACATTGGGAAGGAAACCTCCTGTTATTTACCATTTCCTGCCCCCCAGCACTCTTGAATCAGTGCCCTTTAATGTTGAACATGAGGAGGAAGCATGGAGAGTGGCGAGGGCATGGAACGTACATTGGATGGAGGACTTTAAATGTCCATCACCAAGAGTGGCTCAATAAGCACCACTAATGACCACCTCTCAAGGACATTGCTGCTAGACTGGGTTTGTGGCAAATGATGGGACAACCAATGAGAGGATGCTAGATAGATTATCATTCTTTGTGGGATAACGTACATTCAACAGAAGGTGTGATTGAATAATGGGAAAGGATTGACCCTCCTAGTGTACAAGATTTGCTATCAATAAAATAAATCCCGGAGATAAAATACATCAACACGAGTCATAAGTTGTCAGATTACTTTACAAAGAGACCACTGGATGTCCTAGAAATGTAATGTTTGGGTGTACAGAATATCAAGTCATTTTTTATTCTTTCTACAATTTATTTTGTAACATGCTGAAAAAGTTTTGATTTAAGGAAAGGAGGGGAATCTGTTAGTGGTATATAAAGTTAAGAATGTACATTTGGAGAGCATTGAAGTACTTGGAACACAGATTTCTGGGGCACTAGGGCCTGACACCTTGCTCCCAGGGCTGGAAAGCAGAGTTGTGACAGTTCCCAGCCCTGAAAAGTCTAACATTTCTTTCTGGGACTGGGGGAAAGATGGGAGGTCACGTGAAAAGGGAGTAATGGCTGCTGCCCAATAGATGTGAAATAAGAGGATTTTAAGTGTGGAGGTCAACTGGGATAAAGGCCAGCTTCAGTGCTCTGACACTTTGTCAAAACTATGAAAAGGAACAGCCCTTCAGCCCATAATCCTTGCATACTCCCCATGCCAACACATACCCCTTTACCTTTCCCATGGCCCTTTTTAATCCCTATTCCAATTAGTGCCAACCCATGTTCCTCAAACAACACCCTTGCCATTGTAAATTCTATGCCAGCTCATCCAGTGTTAATTGGTGAATTCACTATTAAAAAAACATAAATCCATTCACTACATCTAAATTTCCCTTAATCCACAACAATTTGTATACAAAGTCCTATTTTAAAGACTTTATAAGATCTTGGAACTGTCAAACTGTGAATTGACAGGGAACCTAATGTGATAATGATAGGTTGCGAAATTAATCATGCGGCTCTAATCCTGTAGTGATAACATGCAGATTCATGGAGTGAAATAGCAAGCACTATTTTTTAAAAGCACTGTAGGCATTTTTTTAAAATAGGATGAGATTTAATTGGCTTTATAGCTCTTGACAGCACTGTTGATAGTTCTTTGGAACTTGACAATTGCAATGAGTTCATTCACTTTTTTTTAAACACATTGCAATGTACTTTTAATAATCCTAAAGAGAAACTGACCTCTCCCAAAGGAGTCTTTGAATCATAGCAAAAAGGTACCTGACCTCTCCAAAGAACTCCAGTTTAGATCTCCTAATTTGTACATGTTTTGGATATCTCACTAGTGAAAAATCAGCTCGGACTATGGCAGCCACACTTTAGTAGGTGCAGTTGCCTCTTAAATAGCAGATGTGCAAATTAGAACTCACTCTGTAAAAATGGTGAGGCTGTGTTCGGGCATGAGACTTCTGGATTCAGGTCTCTGGTGCTATTTTTAATCAAAATGGAGAGAGTTGGTGTGAAATTTCAGGCTTAGGTGCTGGTTATAGAGAATGCAGACAAATCTAGTATTAAGTAGAAGATTGCCATTTGGTTCTCTACTTCACCATCTGGCTTCTGGCAATTAGAAAACAATGTAGGTCAGCAAGTTAAGGCATGGGCAGAGTTTTCAACAATCTCAAACTTATTGATGGTAGAACATGGGAGGCAGGCTGGAAGTATATTGGAATTGCCAAGTCTAGCAACAACAAAGGCATTGTTGAAGGTTTCAGTGAGAGGTGGCAAGCCTAACTTCAGAGGTCAGGTGCTATTTTTAAAGGGCACTGTGATCTCAGTGAAATTGAAGGCTCCCATCCCTCCCCCACCTCTTGCTTGGGGGATGTTTCCCCACCCCTTTCCCAGCAAAGATCACTGGCCTCAGGGCCTTCCCAACATGTCCCCCTTTATGCCCCTTCCATTCATGGGTTTGCCCTCTTCATGCTCCATGGCAATGCCCACCTGGCAGTCCTAGCATGCCAGTTGGCACTGCCAAGCTGCTAAGTTATGTCTTCAACCACCAGGAACCTTAATGCTCTCAGAGCTAATGCTGCCCCCCTGCCACCCCCTCCCTCCTCACCACCCCACCCTACCAGATGTGGCTATCATGTCTGCTTTCCATTTTTTGTCGGCCAGTGGTAATAGATAGGCTGGGCGAATGGGCCAGGAAATGGCAGATGGAATTTAATGTTGGCAAGTGCGAGGTGGTCCACTTTGGTAGGAATAATGGTAGGAAGGATTATTACTTACGTGGAGAAAAACTGCAGCAGGCGACGGTGCAGAGGGACCTCGGGGTCCTTGTGCATGAGTCGCAAAAACCCAGCTTGCAGGTGCAGCAGGTGGTCAGGAAGGCGAATGGGATGCTGGCCTTCATCGCGAGGGAGATTGAATATAAAAGTAGGGAGGTCTTGCTGCGGCTGTATAGGGCATTGTGAGGCCGCAGCTGGAGTACTGCGTGCAGTTTTGGGCACCGTACTTACGCAAGGATATTTTGGCCTTGGAGGGAGTGCAGAGGAGGTTTACTAGGCTGATGCCGGAGTTGAGGGGGTTGAGCTATGAGGAGAGGCTGAATAAATTAGGCTTGTACTCGTTAGAGTTTAGAAGAATGAGGGGAGATCTCACTGAGATGTGTAAGATGATGAATGGGATGGATAGGATAGAGGTGGAGAGACTCTTCCCGCTCAGAAAGGATAGTAGGACTAAGGGGCACAGCCTCAAGATAAAGGGGGGGGCGGTTTAGAACGGAGTTGAGGAGGAACTTCTTCACTCAAAGGGTGGTGAATCTCTGGATTTCTCTGCCCGTTGAAGTGGTGGAGGTTACCTCGCTAAATATTTTTAAGACGCGGGTTGATGGGTTTTTGATAAGAGAGGGGATTAAGGGTTATGGGGAGAGGGTGGGAATGTGGAACTGAGCCAAGACAGATCAGCCATGATCTTATTGAATGGCGGGGCAGGCTCGAAGGACTAGTTGGCCTACTCCTGCTCCTATTTCTTATGTTCTTATGTTCTTGTTGGGTTCCCACTGCGCCAAGAGTTGGAAAATCCTGGGAGGAGGGAAAATCCAGCCTTAACATATTTAAGTGTTTATTTAAGTCTGCTAACTGGGCAGGAACCAGATTATGTCCAGGAGCGGTGGCTGGGAAGATTGTAACAGGATTTTGCACTGGCACCGAACACACTAAACTGCTCACCAGTGATTTTCTGGCCTTGCCCTATTCTATTCCAATGTGATCTGCACTGGGGATGATACAGTCAGAAAAATCACTGCCATAATCTCTTGCTGTGTCATTCAGTTCCGTATATGTGGCTAGTCTTGATCTGACACTTGATCTTAGCCAAAAGGTCAAGAAACAATGAGAACCTTATATTCACAAGGGAAAATTGAATCATGTTGCCCTGTGGGATCTTACATGATAGCATAACCCATCAAAATAACAATATCACTTTGATCTGGACTGATTACCTTTCACAAGTATTTGTTCAATCTCTCAAAAGGTGAACCAAGGCTGCATATGAATTATTGAAGTGGTTTAATTTATATTCGATGATCAGATTCATTTATTTTAATCATCACAACTTCTCTGTAATTATGTAAAATAATGAATACATTATGATTCCCTACAGAATTTTCCAGTCTTTCTGAACCAAAGCTTTGCTGCATCCTGTTAACCAATAGTCTATCTGTGTCACTTTTTATCTCTCACTTCACAGCCAGAAATCAAAGGACTTCCCTACATAAGGAATAGGAAATTTTAAGCAACTTCCAGTTAGCATACTTAACATCTTCATTTTTTACTTGAACATATTCAAATCTCTTTTTTGAATAAAGTTGAAACATCTGAAATGGGATGACCATAGCTGGCGAGAAAGGAAAGTATTCGGTGACAGAACTGTATTGGCTAATCAACTAAATAAAAATCAAGCACAGGAACGTTAGCTATCCTTCCAAATCCATAATCCTAAAAATTATATCAGTTCCAAAGCTATAACAATCAAAGCACTGAGAAATTAGATTTATCAGTTTCAATTGTCTCCAACAGAAAATGTTGTGCCCATCTGCAGACTATATTGACTACAGTTAACTATCAAAAACCAGTTATACATCACTATAGAAATTATAGTGAATGAGAAACAAATAAGTTATTTGCCAGCCTGCTACAGAACAACATGTGACCCTGTCAGTCTCATCAACCAGGACATGAGTAAATTTTATACATGCACAAAATAATTAAAATAATGCATTTCAAAATTGATAAAGCCTTTGTGAAATTCTGAAAATAATTAGTATTATAACTAAATGAGCTGTTGCAATATGTATATATATGAACTTATCAGGCACAAATTGATTTGTTATAAATGGATATTCATCTTTCCACTTGATTCATGTAGGAGGACTCAAATGCAGAACACTGGCCTTGCACAATTTTCAGGCAAGAGTAATTGAAACTGCTTGTCACTTTCCTGATGACAAAGTAGTTAATTACCCACCTGAAAAAAGAAACAGCAACCACATTGCACCCAGCCACAAACTGAATTGGTTACAATTATGATCAGTTTATAAAACAAAGCTAATCTCCTGAACAAAGCTTATCATAAGAACATAAGAACATAAGAAATAGGAGCAGGAGTAGGCCATCTAGCCCTTCGAGCCTGCCCCGCCATTCAATAAGATCATGGCTGATCTTGATGCTGTGTACTCTCAAGCATTGTAAACTCTGCAATGCTGTATATTAGCTACTTCGTCACTGTAGTGGAATGTTGTGGATAAACTAATTTTTCAATTATCATGATGCTGTGTACTCTCAAGCATTGTAAACTCTGCAATGCTGTATATTAGCTACTTTGTCACCGTAGTGGAATGTTGTGGATAAACTCATTTTTCTCAGTTTCACTATAACCCAAAGCTAGACCGAGCTGGTTGACATATAGTCTATAATACGCCAAAGAACAGTCTTTACAACATTGAAAATGTATGGCTAATCTCTTGATCCACCAATAAATTATGAAATGCATCTCAGAAATCTCCCATGCCATGCATGAACAAAAGAGTTATTACAACTGCAGCAAAACAGTCTCTTTCAGTTTAAAATATCTGCACAGGACATCAAGTTACAACAGTGAAACAATAGGCTCAAACTAAATGATTGTTAGAATGAAGTAATGGCAATTGCTGTCTCGGTAGGTGTTGGGTCCATTCATTTGTTTGAAGAAATGAGAGGACAGCACTGCTACGAGTTTTAAAACAATTTTCTTTCATTGAAAATAACTTAAAGAATTAACACGATGGAAGCAAAAGAGTAAATTCAGAGACTGGCTCCTTGGCTAGTACAAAAATAATGTACTAAAATGAGCGTAATCTAAGAACTGAGCTGAACTCACACATTCTAAAATCAAAATATATTTCAACCCTTATCTTATTATTGAAATTGTTTCTCGCATACTGTCTCCGTCTAAAAAAATAACCCCCACAGCTGCTGTTATGGGAAACTGTTACTTGCTTGCATTGTGTACCCTTTAGGAATGCAGTCAATTTTTAGCTAATGCATCATGCCTTCTGATTCCAAATGCAGACAGGTTAGCTACAATTGTTCAGGTTAGCAGAGTTAGTTAACCCCTACGGTCTAATATTTAAATGTAATTGTGCACCGGCAGAAATATCTTAAAATGAAGAGTTTGCATAGACTGAAGCAAACAGGACTAAGCATACACTGGATCCCTCAATTCCCTCCTCTGATTCTATATAACCATTTTGAATCAAATATATGAAACCTCTTTCAGGAGCAGGAATGGTTTGTTTCACTTTGCAGTCATCATCATCACTGTAGATTTACCCTTCTCTATTGTCATTAAACGGTTACACATGCATTTAAGTAGTAAGATTATCCAGTATATCATTACAATAATAACAATGAATAGGACCAGCCCTTTTACCATGAAGCTCCCAATTGAGCCTAGCCAACCAGTCACCCAGCTCCACAAGGTGGAGGGTGGGGCTTGTTTATGTTTTTCAACTTCGTTTTTAATTAGTGACATTTTCTGAACTGTCAGGTATGTAAGTGCAGCACTCAGTCCCAATTAAGGCACAGATGCTTCTTTATTCAGTCAGGATATGGTCAAGTGTCATCCTGTTCTGCAAGGCTATGGTATGAATGGTCACCATTTCAGTGTCCATTTCAACTAAAGCTTCAGCAGTGTCGTTGGCCACCTTTTCCGGGATGGATGCCATGTTGATGGACTCCCTTGCCAGTTTTGCATTTCCATACCAAGGGAATGGGATAGTGAAGAATCATTCTGTTTCTGTATTTGCTCATCTTACTCTTTGCCAAAGAGGCAGCATGGGAAGGGAGGTTATATGGCGAATATAAGGTAGGATATATCCCAGATAACAAGATCCCATCCAAGATTGGGGTAGCCAGGGATAGACCTAGCCGCAAATAAAGTAGGTACCATTTTAGGCTATTAAGTTCCTGAGTTCCCTGGTGAACATCAAATCATTCTCAGGCCAAGGGCCTCCACTGGTTTTGTTGAGGATGCCTCACAAATTCCAAATTCCTACTGACTGGAGATGAGGGCTGACATGGACAAATGAAAGATATTGGGGCAATTGCTATATCTCACTACCTGTCCTCTGATTTAGTTCCTGACTGGACAGACCGCCCCTGTGGCCTCTCTATCTCAGAGGTATTAGTGAGGACTATGGATGGAGGTTCATGGGTTGTATTGTAATTGGGCTGGTACCATCTGACAAATGAATTTAAGAAGTAGCCTGCCTCCTCCCAATCTTTTCTCCTTGCACCTTCGCCTGAGGTTGCTACAGAAGACGTATTGATCCTGTTACTTCTAATTAGCCATTCCACTATTTCAGACTCATTAAAAGGGAGCAGGTCTCAATGGAATACCACGCTTAGAATGTATAGGTATACGTACACGTACCCAAAAGCTACAGACATTAGATCTCTTGGCATAAGTGTAGGCCATGTATACAAAAGTGTTCAGTTGTAATCCTTTGGTCACTTGCTTTGGTTCCTCAGGTGCAAGGGACTGGGAGGCTGGGAACAGATAAATGCTCAACATACAAAAAGACAACATAATACGGAGTTTAAACATGATGTTAATATATCCAAGTAGTATAAAAGAAATGTCTTTTGGTGGAGCCACTGGGTGCTCTCTTGAACTGTGATGCATGTATCCAAGCCTTCTTCCCCTGGACCTTGACGGCTGCTTGGGTGGTCAATAGCTCTTGGTAGGGTCCTTCCCATCTGGCTCCCAAAGGTTCCTTCCGTATCTTCTTCATGTAGACCCAGGCTCCTGGGACAATATCATGCCCTCCTTCAGGTGGATCGTTCCATGCTGCCAACACCTGCTGGGAAACAGAACTGATAATATTTGTAAGGTTTTTACAATATTCTAACAAAGTGTCACTCATCGAGTGGCAATCAGCTTTTCGCAAATCAATTGTTCCAGACAACGACATTGGTCTTCCTGTTATTACTTCAAATGGACTCAGACCCATGGTCCTTTTTGGCATTGCACTGATATTACACAGGACTATTGGTAGTACCTGGGGCCATGGTGTCCCTTCTTAGTGGTATTTAGCAAATTGGACTTTGAGTTTGGTTCATTCACTCCACTTGTCCAGAGGATTGCGGGTGAGATATATAATCGAGCTGTAAATCCTGGAATGGCCCCGCCAGAATAGGGGGCCTTGGCTAAGGCATTACTGTGATGGGTCCCGAATTATTTTTCTGACAGACCACAGCTGGGGTGTGTTTATTGAATCCTTGTCCCTATTAGCTTTTCTGAAACCGCATTGTCATGTGTTACAAGGCCAGGTGTCCCCAAGAGTGGATCTGCTCTGTTGGGAAGGGCAACAGTGCCTGGGGAACAACTGGCTTCTTGGTGTCTCTTTGTCTCCATATACTGGTCTTCCTATAGCTTTATTCCTCCTCAATCCATGTCCACTTTTCTTCCCCTGTACACTCATTTTATATCTACTGCAAATCTTGTGTCAGAGTAAATGCTCCCAGACTGGACATCTGGGTTGATTCTTCTGACCAGGCCGATTATGAAGCAGCCTCTTTGGCTGCCTGGTTGGCGAAGGCATTTCCCTAAGCTTCCTCTGTTTTCCATCGTCTGGGCTTTGTACTTTAAAATGGATACCCCCTGGGGGCAACTGTATGGCTTCTTGGAAGTTTCAGATTTCCCTCCCATTACTGATAGGTGCACCCGCCGCCATGGGGAAACCCCTATTTCGCCATAACTGACTGAAGTAATGGGCGACTCTGATAACATACTGCAAGTCCATAGATTAGCCACTCCTCCCTCCACTATCCGGCAGGCTTCTGCCAAGGCTCACAGTTTGGCTTGTTGAGCTGAGGTTCCTGAGGGTAGACAGCCTTTTGCCACAACTTCATGTATGGTAGTAACTGCCCATCCTGATTTTCTGACACCGTTGTCAATATAGGAAAAGCCATCCATAAAAAAGGATGAGATCTGGGTTGGGTAGAAGGTTCTCCACCACTAAGGCAACTTCTTCTGTTTCTTTTCGCAATTCCACACAATCATGGTCTTGTCCATACTCTCACTCCTTGGGAAGCAGGAGCGTAGTTGCAGGGTTAACTGGTCTAGCCAGACGAAATGGATATTGTGGGCCTCCAGAACTGCTGTCCATCAGGCTACTGTGATCTGTGATACTCTGTTCATTGACAAAGTGTGGACTGTGTGGGGACATTTGACAGTTAGCTTCTGATCAGAACAACAGATGCAGTGGCCATTATGGTTTGATGGGTGGTGTCCATGGCTCTTCGACAACTTCCCCACCCAAGGGCTATCGTAACCAATTTTGCCAAATAGTAGCATTAGGTCTTTGCCCGTTCCCATATTTTGCTGCTTGAACTTCTTCAAATGTTCATCTTCAGACTGATGGTGTCCCTGATGTCCTTTACCTTGCTGCTTGGCTCAGCGTGTTTTACCCAGTGACCTTATTTCTCGTAGTACTGCCAGTAACATCCCTTGGCTGGGCCTGTCTGAATCCTTGGGTTTCCCTCCTGCTTGCAGGGTGTGGACTTTGGCTCACATGTCCTGCTCTATTTGGTTACACTGCTCCATCAATGCCACAAATGTTCTGACTTTGTCCCAGTCTGGCAAGTGTAACTTTACCATCCATATCAATTCTGGCTTTAGGACAGTGACAAATGCAGCTTTCATGGGTCCAAAAGTATTGCCATCCATTTCTTTGGGTCTGGCACTGTCTATTCCCGAATACTCTGTCCACACAGTCCTAAACCGTTTGTCATATTCCCATACCTCTTCTGTACCTCTGTGTTGACTGGCTGCTATTTTTCCCCAGTCTGTTTTGGCAGGGCTGAAAACCTATAGACACCGCTTGATGGCATCCCATCCTGCATAAAGTAATTGTTCGTTTTCACCCAGAGCCATTTGCACATCCCTTAATACTCTCTTTGCCACTCGTCCAGGCACCACTTTGGTTACAATCTAAACACCATCTTACGGGTGGAGTTGGTAGATACCTTTCATACAGTTTAATTGATCCCAGGTCTTCATGTCCACTTTAAGGTGTGGCCGTTCTTTAGACCACTTATCAATTTTCTCCAGTCTGCCGCCTGATGCAATAGGTGGTAGGTGTACTGGCTTTCACAGTTTGTTTTGCCATCTACCATAGTTGCCTCAGACTTGATCTTAAACTGTTTTCTCTTTAATGGTGCAAATCTTATGTCAAAAATCCCTTCTGCAGTGTCCCTGCCCTTGCTAGAGGACCCTGTATCTGCTTCTAAGCCAGCATCATGCCCATGCACATCTCACTGTTCATTTCCTATCTGCTGCATGCTAGGGTAACTTGGCCAGGACCCAATACATACTCCTTTAATTGGTGCTGGTTCTTTAAAAGATTGTTTTTTTAAAATCTTGATTCTCAGCTTTAAGTGTTTTGCTTTTGGTCTTGAGTCCCTTATTTAACATTTCCAACCTTTATCTCCTGCTTTTTATTTTCCTCCTGTTTGTATACTGCTTTTAGTTGATTCTTTGCATTGATCAGATTACGGTCATGTTAGAAATTCTTTATTATTTCATTCTGTTGTCAGATCTGGCCCATGATGGCTCAGGACCATCTTATGCACTCCTTATCCTTCATTGTGGTCATTTTTTTTCCAGACCCTTTTTACCTCATCCAAGGACCACTGTCCCCTGGAGGTGCCATACTTCTCTCCAATCTCAGTATAGGATTTGGGGAAGTCAAATTGCCATTCTATATGTTATTAGCTGCTGCAGAATATCATCCTCTGAAACAGGAGGTGGGGCCTTCTTACCCTTTACTGTGGTTGGTAACCGATTCTGTGGAGGAGCTTTGGTCTGACTTTTTGCTTCTGTCATGGTGATGGTCATTAAGGGGTTAATGGGTCTCAAGCCATAGGCTAAGCTAGCTGAGTGAGAGTCTTATCGCAGACTCCACCGAAATGAGATATCTCTGAGGGGGCCTCGAGGTTTATTAAGGATCGCGTAAAGGGAAGGATGAGACCAAGGACTTTTAATTAAGAGAAGTCCTTACCTCAGGGGATCATGATGTAGGTCCAATGTCCTGGATTCAGTCCAATAGGGCTTCAGGGACCCTGTGTGCAGCAGCAGAAACTGTTAGATCCATTTATTTATTTGGAGAGATGAGGGGACAATGCTGGTCTGAGTTTTAAAATGGTTTTCTTTTATTGAAAAAGAACTTAAAGAATTAACATGACAGAAGCAAAAAAGCTAACTTGAAGTCTGGCTTCTTGTCCAGGCGCTCTCCAGAAAAAACATGTACTGACATGAGTAGAATGTAAAAACTGAATTGAACACATACACGTGCTAAAATCAAAATATATTTCAACCCTCATCTTATTAATGGAAGTGTTTTTCACCTGATATCTCCATCTAGAAAAACAATCCTCGCAACTGCTGTTATGGGAAACTGTTGTTTGCCTTCATTGTGTACCCTTCAGGAATGCAGTCAATTTTTAGCTAACCCATCATGCCTTCTAATTCTTCATGTAGTCAAGTTAGCTACAATTGTTCAGCTTAGAGTTAGTAAACCCCTACAGTCTAGTATTTAAATGTAATTGTGCATAGGCAAAAATATCTTAAAATGAAGTCTTTGCGTAGACTGAAGCAAACAGGGTTAAGTATACAAAGGATCCCTCAATAGATAATTAAAATGTTTATACCTTTGTGATGACAATAGCTTTAATCTAGTTACAATGCTCTGGCTTTGTTCTCAGACTTACATTTGCTGATGACACCAAGATTGGTGGAACGGCAAATTGTGCGGAGGGTGTGGAGAGTCTGCAGAAGGATCTAGATAGGCTGGGCGAATGGGCCAGGAAATGGCAAATGGAATTTAATGTTGGCAAATGTGAGGTTGTCCACTTTGGTAGGAATAATGGTAGGAAGGACTATTACTTACATGGCAAAAAACTGCAGCATGCGACGGTGCAGAGGGACCTTGGGGTCCTTGTGCATGAGTTGCAAAAACCCAGCCTACAGGTGCAGCAGGTGGTCAGGAAGGCAAATGGGATGCTGGCCTTCATAGCGAGGGGGATTGAATATAAAAGTAGGGAGGTCTTGCTGCAGCTGTATAGGGCATTGGTGAGGCCGCAGCTGGAGTACTGTGTGCAGTTTTGGTCACCGCACTTACGCAAGGATATTTTGGCCTTGGAGGGAGTGCAGAGGAGGTTTGCAAGGCTGATACCGGAGTTGAGGGGGTTGAATTATGAGGAGAGGCTGAATAAACTAGGCTTGTACTCGTTAGAGTTTAGAAGAATGAGGGGAGATCTCATTGAGACGTATAAGATGATGAATGGGATGGATAGGATAGAGGTGGAGAGGCTCTTCCCGCTCAGAAAGGACAGTAGGACTAGAGAGCACAGCCTCAAGATAAGGGGGGGCGGTTTAGAACGGAGTTGAGGAGGAACTTCTTCACTCAAAGGGTGGTGAATCTCTGGAATTATCTGCCCGTTGAAGTGGTGGAGGCTGCCTTGCTAAATATTTTTAAGACGTGGGTGATAGGTTTTTGATAGGCAAGGGGATTAAGGGTTATGGGGAGAGGGCGGGAATGTGGAACTGAGACACGACAGATCAGCCATGATCTTATTGAATGGCGGGGCAGGCTCGAAGGGCTAGATGGCCCACTCCTGCTCCTATTTCTTCTGTTCTTATGTGGCTTAGCATTAAGAAATTTAAAAACTGAAAAATAGCTTTTTGTGTGATTTGCATTTTCAAGATGGGAGAGTGAATACATTTTCTTTGGAGCTCATTAGTCATTTTCAGTTAGTTACATCACAGTCAAATGCAGGATAAAGTTCTGCCTGCTCTTCTTCCTGCTCTGAAGAAACTCCAAATTACCCTCTATGACTGATTCCTTTGAAAGAGAAACCAATATACAGGCTCTGAATAAAAGCTCTCAATTTATGCTGCTACTTGCACTTGTTAGTAGGAACTAAATTGAAACACACTAATTTTAAATAGAGTTTAAATAGCCAGAAGAAATAGAAAACATTAAATCACTTGGGCTAGGCTTGAATATAGAAAAAGTTGAGAATGACTTTCCGATCCATTGCAACACCCAGCAAAATTGTTCAAAATAATGTAAAGGTTTTGCCTGGTTCTCAACTGGAAGGTACAATAAACAATGGTTAAGTTATTGCAGGTGATTGGCATTACACAATATGGCAATGAAGAAACCAGGGGGTTGACAATAGATTTCCCTAGAAGTGCTGAACTTTAATGTTCAAACTGTCCATCTTCAAGTTTTTGATATGTATTGTAGAAATTTAATCTAGTTACATCAAGTCTACAGTGAAAAAGCGGGCCATTTGGCGTAACTGATGTGTGCTTGCAGTTATGCACCATATAAGGCTCCTTTCACCCCTCTTCATCTTACGCTAGCACACTCTCACTTGCGTACCTAGCTTCTGTTTAAGTGCATCCATATCAATTATTTCCAAAAATACATTTTATTCATAATGTTTGCAAGTACATTACAAAACATTGAATTGAAAATGACAAAGTGCAATTTTTTTTCTGTATACAGGATGTTCCACTCTGATGTACCTCAATGCAATTGCAATGTTCTTGATGTTCATAATGTACATTCCATGTCAGGCATACAGCCTGAGGGGTTCTACATAGTTTCCAGTCCCTTTGTATATGGCTGAAAGGCCTTGGCCGATGACTTTTCCCTATTGTGCCTCCATTGCAGTTGCCACGTTTTAGTGTGTCTTGGAATGTGTCATTCAGCAAATCTCAGTCAAGGATATTTCTTTGCATTGGAAGTCTAGCAGGTTTCAGGCAGATGAAGAGTGTCCTTCACTGAGTTGATTGCCCCCCAGCCATAGTTGGGGTGAATATCTGCGTCTGAGAGCAGCCTATAGAGCAGAGCTGTCCACAGGATAAATCTTGACATCTCTCTACAGACATTGTTTGCAAAGGCACATTCCAGAAGGACGTGAGTAACACAATCTCTTCCTCACCACAGCCACCTTGAGGCCAATGTGCCAAGGTGGAGAGACCTTTGGGAAGGATTTGACGGAAGTGCCTCTCTCATCACCAGCCAAGCTATGTCTCGTTTTGGTACTCATTTAAAACTTCTGGTGATGAGCATTGAGAGTTCGCTCAGTGAACTATCTGTTAGGTACTGCCATCTTTTTCTGCATGGCCTCTAGGATATTGTGTTGGACCACTGTCTGCACATGGTCAAAGATGTTTGTTTTTGCATAAACCTTTTGTTGAGGGATGGGTGGTGTGACATGGTCCAAAGGCACCACAGTTGTTGACACTGCTGCCTTAACACCAAAGGACCCGGGTTTGATTCCTGGCTTGGTCACTGCTGTATAGAATCTGCACGATCTCCCTGTGTATTTCCTCCAGGTTCCTCCCACAGTTTGAAAGATGTGCTGATTAGATGTTAAATGCTAAATTCTCCCTCAGTATACCCAAACAGGCGCTGGAGTGTGGCGGCTAGAGGATTTTCATAGCAACTTCATTGCAGTGTTAATGTAAGCCTACTTGTGGCACTAATATATACACTTTAAACTGCTTGGGGCATTCTGTGGCAACACTAGGAACAAGTAGAACTTCAGCACATAGTGACAGTTGTGTTTGTATATGGAGGCTGCATGCATACTGAGAAGATGACCATCAAGACGAGAGTGATGATGTTTTTCTAGAGATATGTATATCATCCCTTAGAACATGGGTCATTTTTAACTTCCAGAAAGCAGAAGGTGGCTTGGTTGATCGCACAGTGCGGGAATAAGGAATGGGCGAGAGCTGAGCCACAAACAGCAATACTGAGCATGCTTTGCACCTGAAGACCAGCTTTTGTTTTACCATTACTGTCTCAAATACTCCTTGTGGGAGTGCATCCCACATTCTTATCATTCAATGAGCAGTTAATTAAATTGAGTTAAGATCAGAGAGGGCAAGTTTCATTACTATAGCCAAACAATTAAATAAAAACATCAGGGAAAAGCTAGAACAATATTTACTTGCAATTCATGATTTCACCAGAAAGGAATTAGAAAAAAAGCTATAATTACATTTGCAATTGTGCAGATGAAGGTAGAATGTCCAATGAGACTTTTTGTATTAATTAATTTGCTTCAGAGTTGTTTTGTTTCCAACTGAAAAATGACAGAAACCAGGAAGTTAATGGATAGATCTAGCTACATTAATTTATTTCTTGATACATAAGCTATGAATGAAGGTAGCTGGCTAGCACAGTCTATTTGGTTGTTTCATTTCAAGGTTGATGGGACTGAAGCCTGATTTATGCATTGAAGGTGCCCTCTTTCTGCTGGCTGGAACAACCTTGTTCCTAATAAGTATGAATTGGCAGCAGAACATTTCTTATAATTTGCTATAAGGTGACAATGAATTAACATGCATGTCTGAGAAAAATATGTTCAGTGAATATGGTGAATGGTGAAAGCAGAGGAAACATGTCAACCCTAGGAGTTCCTAGTCTAACGCAAAATACTGTGAACACTAGAAATCTGAAATAGCAAACAGAAAAAGCTGGAAAAAAAAAATCAGCAGCTCCGGCATCGTTTGTGGAGAGAGAAACAGAGTTACTGGCCCAAATCTTCAGCTCTCAGGAGCATTGGAGATTGGATGCATGACTGAAGAAGTGTGTCAGAACCCTGTGGATACCCTGAGGAATGAAGTCAGATGGGAATTGCCTGTGAAGTTTAAACATCTGATGGTCAATTCCCTTGTTGCCTGAGACCCAGCACAAATTTCTCCAATCTGAGCTAGAGAATAAGGAATCTTGGCTGGAAACTTCTGAAGAGTTGAGCAATAGGAGCGTGGCACCATGCTCCTGGATGCAATGACAAGAGAGGTCTAATATCAGCTGAGTGGCATTGTGCATTCAAGAATATGCTAATGTGCATCTGACCCCACTTTGCCTTTGCAAACATTATAAAAAATGATGTGCTTTTAAAGAATATTGTAGAATTATTGAATTGCCAGGCACAGTACAGGGCCGTTTTACCTTTTCCCCTCAAGAAAAAACACAAACAATCCTTAGAAACATTGTGTTCTCCTGCTTCAAGCTTTCGTGTTCACATTCCTAAATCAATAGGATGGCATCTTGTATCCTTGTGTCTAGTAATGGCTAACAAATGGCTCTGAGTGCAAACTAATCTAATGACCACAGGCAAAAGCAATGACAAAAGAGGAAACCTAATCCTAGGATAAATGCAAAATACTGTGGATGCTGGAATCTGCAAGAAAAACAGAAAAATGCTGGAAAATCTCAGCAGATTTGACAGCATCTGTGGAGAGATTAGAGCCAACATTTTGAGCCTGGAGAAGGGTCACCTAGACTCTCAACTTTGGCTCTAAAATCCCTCCACAGTTGCTGTCAGATCTGCTGAGATTTTCCAACATTACAGTGGCAATACAATTGTACATCTTCCAAGATTTTTGAAGGGTAGGTCGTGCCTCACAAACCTTAGAGTTTTTTGAAAAGGTGACCAAAGAGGTGGATAAGGGTAAGGCAGTTGATGTGGTGTATATGGACTTTAGCAAAGCGTTTGATAAGGTTCCCCATGGTAGGCTACTGCAGAAAATGCAGATGCATGGGATTGAGGGTGATTTAGCAGTTTGGATCAGGCATTGGCTAGCTGATAGAAGACAGATGGTGGTGGTTGATGGGAAATATTCAACCTGGAGTTCAGTTACAAGTGGTGTACCTCAAGGATCTGTTTTGGGGCCACTGCTGTTTGTCATTTTTATAAATTACCTAGATGCGGGTGTGGAAGGATGGATTAGTAAATTCGCTGATGACACCAAAGTTGGAGGAGTTGTAGACAGTGAGGGTGTATTTTACAGTTTGCAGAGGGACATAGATAAACTGCAGAGGTGGGCCAAGAGGTGGCAAATGGAGTTTATTACGGAAAGGTGTGAGGTGATTCACTTTGGTAAGAGTAACAGGAATACAGGATATAGGGCTAATGGAAGGACTCTTAGTAGTGTTGACGAGCAGAGAGATCTCGGGGTACATGTGTATAGCTCCCTGAAAGTTGGCACCCAGGTTGATAAGGTTGTTAAGAAGGCGTACGGTATGTTAGCTTTTATTGGTAGAGGGATTGAATTTCGGAGCCATGAGGTCATGTTACAACTGTACAAAACTCTGGTGCGGCCGCACTTGGGGTATTGCGTACAGTTCTGGTCGCCACATTATAAGAAAGATGTGGAGGCATTGGAAAGGGTGCAGAGGAGGTTTACCAGGATGTTGCCTGGTATGGTGGGAAGGTCTTATGAGGAAAGGCTGAGGGACTTGAGGTTATTTTCATTAGAGAGAAGAAGGTTACGAGGTGACCTAATTGAGGCATACAAGATGATCAAAGGATTGGATAGGGTGGACAGTGAGAGCCTTTTTCCTAGGATGGTGATGGCTAACACGAGGGGACATAGCTTTAAATTAAGGGGTGGCAATTATAGGACGGATGTCAGAGGTAGGTTCTTTACTCAGAGGGTAGTAAGGGCATAGAATGCCCTGCCTGCAGCAGTTGTGGACTTGCCAACTTTAAGGGTGTTCAAATGGTCAGTGGATAGGCATATGGATAATATTGGAATAGTTTAGGTTAGAGGGTCATTAGACTGGTTCCACTGGTCGGTGCAACAACGAGGGCTGAAGGGCCTGTACTGCACTGTAATATGCTATGTTCTCTATGTTCTAAGAGACATTATACCCAACCTTTGGCTTATCCCAGTTGGAAATGAACTGATCAATTAGTAAATGTCATATACTGTGGACAATTATAGATATTGTCTGACAGCACGGGAACAATAGGTTTCTGCCTGACTTTCCCATGGCAGACTCTCATCTGTTTAAGGCTTTGTCTATTCATTAGTCCATCCGAGTTCGCTAGCTTTGCCCTTGGCTTATGAATCTTCTATTCATAGCGACTGTCTAGAGTCCATGCTGATAAGAGCTATGCTTCTGTGGGTGTATTGTTATAAGGAATGCCGGTCACATTATTTTATCATCTGCATTCCCATCGTGTTCGTGGGTCTGAGATTCCCAGGCACAGGAAGAATCCAGTGTGAAATTGTCGATGCGTACTTAACTGCTTATTTAAATATGCTAATCTGGTTCTCACCTTCAATGGCTGGGAACCAGATTATATCGGGTGCAGTGGCTGGGAGAATTCAATCAGGCCATTGAGGGTGACCTATTACAGTGGCAATGAGGAAAAAGGAATGATCTGAAGGAACTTGTTTGCTATCAGCTGCTCTCTGTTGGGGGCAGGCCATTGCCTGGTAAACATGCCTCTACTTGGAAAATTGGATTCTTTTGACCCTGCCATGGAAAACTGGGCCCAACATGTAGAAAGGATGAATTATTTCTTCAGAGTTAACGACATAGTCTCAGATGAAAAGTAACGGATTAGTTTGCTGACTGCTTCTGGACTGTCAGCTTTCACTATTACATGCAGTTTAACCTTTCTGGAGACATCGGGCACAAAAAACCTTCAGGAATTGACAGACTTAATAAAAGAATGTTATGACCCTAAGCCACCTCTGATTCAGCGAAGGCACCGTTTTACTCAGCATTCCATGAGATGCAGGAATCAGTCATTAGTTTCCGGATAAGATTAAGGCAATTGGCAGAGGATTGTGAATTCAGATTGACGTTAAATGAGATGCTCCAAGACCGACAGGTGCGTGGAATCAATAATATGACCACACAAAAACATCTGCTGGCAGAGACCCAGCTGGATTGCAAATAAGCATTAGAGCTGGCTTTGTCCTTGGAGAAAATAGTGAGTGGAGCACGAGTTACAGGGTATTCCGACGGAGGTAGATGCCCACACGAGTGCAACTGAGTTAAGGGGCCACCACTGTGGGGCAGGCAACAATATAGTCAAGCTCAGGAAGGATTCGGATACAAAGGAATCGAGGTCTGCCCACAGAGCTGCTCCTAAAGAAGGGCAAATTAGGACTAGACGCAGCAGCCCCTGCAGAATCCCCCCAGGCAAGATATTGCAACGCTTGCCAGTATCTGAAATCGGAAAGAAAAAACGACGTTCCTAAACCGAGATGTAGGCTGGGGTACAGGAGAATGCACATCCTGGAAATACCACCTACCTCCGACATGGAACAACTACTTTGCATAGCAATGACCAAATTGGAACCTATTAAATTATTCACAAGACTGAACAGACGTCCAGTATTAAATGGAGGTTGACACAAGCACAGCCAAATCCATGGTAAGGGAAACAGTGTCCAACAAAATTCACACTGAACTCCAATCCTTATCCCTTATTGATACTTAAGCAAGACTGAGGACTTATACAGAGGAACACAGAGTGTGCCCGTTGCTTATGGAAAACAACTCGTTAATTTACCCTTGATGGTAGTGTAAGGTTCAAACCATGCTTATTGGGACAAAATTGGCTGAAAGAGATCCAACTAGACTGGATAAACATTTTTTCAGTTAGAAGATGGTCACTTGAGCGAAGTCCTGCTCAAGTACCCAGAGGTTTCTCGAGAAGGGCTAGGAACAATTGGAGAAACAAAAAGCAATATTTCATGTCGATCTGGAGGCAGTCCCAAAGTTTTGCAGAGCCCAGCTGGTACCATTCGCATTGAGGGAAAAAGTGGACACGGAAATCAAAAGATTGGAGTGTGAAGGCATAATAAACCCAGTTCAGTTTGCGAAATGGGTGGCATCCATGGTGTCTGTTCTAAAGCTGAATGTCTCGGTTTTTGTGGAGATTTTAAACAGAGAATTATTGCTACTCACAACTTGATAAATACCCAATTCCCTGGATTGAGGATCTATATGCAAAGCAGGCTACCATTACCAGACACCCCACCGCTGGTACCCAAAGTAGAAGAAACAGTGATGACGCTGAACTTTCTGGACACCCTCCTGGTGGCCGCAAACAACATACATCTGTGGACAGAAAAAGGAGGTGGTATTAGCAAAAGTGAAACACCTGATATTAGCGGGGGAAATGGGAGGACCAGTCCAACCATAATTTTACTCCTACTGGAGCAGGAGAGGACAGATCACCATAGAAGATGGGATACTGCTATGCGAGGCATGAGTCATAGTTCCAAATCGGGGCCGTTGGGCTGAATTACATCATGGGCACTCAGGAATGTCCAAGATGAAAATGCTGGTCAGGAGCTATGTCTGGTGGCTGGGCTTGGACGCAGATATAGCAGCATTGGTAGGGCAGTGCCAGGAATACCAACTAGAGCAGAAGGTGCCACTGGCAGCCCCACTGCACCCATGGGACTGGCCAGGTAAATGATGGACTTGACTGCATGTCAACTCTGCAGGGCGGTTTTATAGCTTGGCTTCCATGTTCTTGATGGTAGTAGATGCCTCCTAAAATGGTTGGACATCTACAAGGCGAATTCGGCAAACACAATGACAATCATTGAGAAGCTGTGTGCCTCATTTTCAACACATGGAATTTCAGAGCTGTTACTTTTGGACAACAGATTGGCTTTCACCAGCCAAGAATTCACCAGATTAATGAAGCTGACTGGGATTTGACACATCAGGACAGCACTGTATCATCCAGCATTGAATGAGCTTGTGGAGAGCTGTCCAGATTTTAAAAGCTGGTTTAAAGAAACAGGCAGTGGTGTCAATGGATAAATTCTCCAACTGGTTGTCTAATGTCAGGACAACCCCACTGTACCAGCGGAATTGCTCACGGGCAGATGGTTCCGCTCCAGGCTGAGCCTGCTATTCCCTTATCTTGGAATGATGGTGGCGGAGAAGCATCAAGAGGCCCATTGCAGGGGCCACAACAACAACAATCACCGGGAGAAGCATGTCACAGAATCCTACAGTGGTGAAAGAGGCCATTTGACCATGGATCCTACACCAACCACAATTCCACCCAGGCCCCGTCCCCAAAACGCCATGCATTTTACCCTAGCTAGTGCCCCCAGGGACAATTTAAGATGGCCAATCCACCTAACTCACATGTTTGGACTGTGGGAGGAAACCAGAGCACCTGCAGGAAATCCACACAGACATGGGAGAATGTGAAGTTTGCACACATGATCCAAGCCGGGAATTGAAACCAGGTCCCTCGTGCAGTGAGGCAACAGTGCTAAACACGGTGCTGCCCCCTTTCGACACAAATGAAAAAGTCTGGATAAGGAACTTCACAAATGGTTCTGCATGGATAACAGCAATAGTTGAGTCCAGTATGGGACCTGTATCCTACCAGGTTTGCATGGGAGAGGCTGTCTCAGGAAAGCACTTATACCAGGTGCAGGCCTCGAATTCGTCACCCATCCTAGAGCCAACTCAGCTCAGCAAGCCAAGGAGTGAGGAGAATCTTCCCTGACTGGCCAGCCCTGCCTATCTGGCACCCCTGGTGAGAACCTCGGATTCCGAAAAGGACACGGTGGATGAAGCCATGACTGTTCCCCTACTGCTGGAGAAAGGGGGCAAATTGGCCCTCCAGCACTCAGTACGGAAGAGACAGGCGCCTAGTAGATACACTGCTCCTACATTGGATGCTGAATTGGAGAATCCAGACCCGACGCTGAAATGGAGGAAGAGACCCGTGAGGCACTTGAACCCCAAGGATCGCTCAGTCTGGGGCGGGGGGGCGTGGAAGAACGTGAGTGTAGCAACTTCAATCAGGCCACTGAGGTTGGCCTATTGGAATATGAACTCCCTGATTAAGGATCTAATTCATGAGCCAATCAGGAAATCTTTGCCTTGTACTTAATTGGGAGTGTCAGTTCCTTTGACATCCCTGGAGATAGACTAACTACTAGCACTCAGTGTATTGCTGTTGGAGTTTGTAAATAAAGGGATTTTGGTGAAAGGACTTCTGCCTCTGAAGACATAACAATTCCAAGAGGATTGCACACTGGCCACTAAACCCTTCATCCACAATTCCTCAACATGATCTGAATCAGGTGCAATGCGGCCTGAAAATTACAGCCATGATCTCTGCAAATCCCGTGTCTGCGAGCACATCCCCCCCACCCCGTCTTCCAATCCAAAAATGTGCAGGTTAGGTGGTGGATTTACCATATTAAATTGTCCTTAGTATATCAATATGTGTAGGTTAGATGGATAAATGGGGTAAGTGTGTGTGGGGTTTCAAGGATAGGGCGGGAAGAGGGCCTGGGTAAGATACTCAGAGAATTGGTGCTGACTCGATAGGCTGAATAGCTTCTTCTGCACTGTAGGGTTTCTATGATTACGGATGACTTCCCCATGTGATATGAATTTCAGCCCTTTTAAGCAACTTTCACTTTTTTGGGTAAACTTTTACTGCCTGACCTGATGAGTATTTTTAGCATTTCCTTTTTTTAATTAATAAAATCAGCGAGTGAACATTTCATTTGAAACCAATCTTAATTTCATGTTAAAGTGGTAATTTTAGTGCAAGAATGAAGGAAGCAAATACAAACTAACTGTCAGGAAAGATTGTGACTCAAAATCCAGAGAATTAAAATCAGTCCAAATTGTCAATTATCAATGCACTTTGCTCCATTCTCAGGCAGCAATTGAATCAAACCATTCTGGTCATTATCTCAAAATTACATTGCAAATAAGTTCACATATCACTCCCTCTCAGAATCCTATCTTTAAAATTATTCTCTTTTCAGAAACTCTCAAAAGTTAATACTCTCTGCAATGCCCCTCATTAAATATCACAGTCACCAGCTTTCAATAAAAAAACTACACAATATCCTTCATATGCAGTTATTAATCTACTCATCTAAGAATCAAACTGCCAATTACCTTTACTGGACTCTTACACAAGCTAACTTTAATGTCAATTCTCCATTTCTATCTTATTTCCTTTGTTCTTACTGCATTTGGTAATCAATTTTCTTCTGACCCCAAATTAAATAATCAATCATTCTTAGATACAGAAATAAATTACTTTCATTAACGTGAGCTACCATCCTTCAAATCTCTCATTTTTCTTACAAACAACAACTTGCATTTATGCTTTATGTTGATGTAGAAACAAGTTCCCGGGTATACAGAAGCATAATCAGACAAAATCAGTGCCAAGCAAAAAGGAGGAAAATCTGACTGAAAGCTTGGTCAATGGTTTTAAAACAAGGTGCGTTGAAGAACAAAAGGGAAGTAAGGAGGCATAGAATTTGTTAGGCTAAAGCTAATGTATTGCCGAACAGAGTCTGTCTCGCTGATCATAAACTTTTCTTTAAAGATTGTGAAAAGGAGGAAGAGCTATTGACTTCAAAAACATAGAACTCCGGTCACAACTTCAGAATGCTAATTAAAATTACGCACACAAGATAAAATTTACCCAATAAAATATTTAAAAATCTCTCAAAAACACGCTTGGTTAAAAATACACAATTAAATTACCTTTTTGGTAACCACCAATTATAGATTTTTAACCATGAAAGTCGAGTAAATTTTACCCGTCAAGGAATTGTTGTCATTTTGACAATACACACATGATGACTTCAGACATTTCGATCTGATGTGGAATTCCAAAAAGGAGGTTCAGAAACAAACTTCTTCCTAAAAGACTCTCCTGGCTTAATAATGGGTGGCTGCCTCCAATTCAAAACATCACAGCATTTCAGTGTCCCACACAAACAAACTGGTCTTCAGGATTTACTCTCACAGCAACTCCATTCAGTTAAACATCCCTTTCTTTAAATGTCTTCTCCCTTTCGTCTCATAACTTAATTGCAGCGTTAATGTAAGCCTACTTGTGACACTAAAAAATAAACTTAATGTTCCATTTCCCTCAAACACCTCTTTGAATTCAATTTCTTGAAATATAAAAATATTTATGCTTTCTATATACTTTTTTTGGGTTGAATGGGGTGGCACGGTGGCCTAGTGGTTAGCACTGCTGTCTCACAAACACCAGAGACTTGGGTTCAATTCCCAGCTTGGGTCAGTGTATGGAGTTTGCACATTCTCCGTGTCTGCGTGTGTTACCTCTGGTTTCTACCCAAAGGTGTGCAGGTTAGATGAATTAGTCATGGTAAATTCTCCCTCAGTGTATCTGCACAGGCATTGGAGTGTGGTGTCTAGAGGATTTTCACTTCATTGTAACTTCAATTACAGTGTGAATGTAAGCCTATTTGTAACTAATAAATAAAGTTTAAAAACTTTATCTTCCCCTGTTTACTCATGGAACACCTGCAAGATGAATACCACCTCTGAACTCCATTTTGAAACAAAAACAAAATTTCCCCACTTACCTTGCAATGCAAATTTCAGATTCAACCTATTTACTTGTAAATCAAATTCTCCATAACAAAACATACAAAATAACACCATTGAACAATACATCTGACCTCACAGACAACCCATCTCTGGTAACCTTCCACTATTTAATTAATCCTGGTGGCACAGTTTATTATATATTTGCAATTATGCTTTGTGCATATATAAAAAAACACCAGAGAGCGGAGGAAGGGAATTCTAGAGCAAGAGATACTGACAGTTGAAAATATGCATGTAAATGGTGGGGCGAAGCAGAGGATCCGCAAAAAAAAATGCACAACACAAATTCAAATCAAGTTTATGTTTATCCAGGGAAAAACAATGAGTTCTGAAAGAAGGTGTATATTTTTTGGAGTACTGATTCAACCCAACCATTTTCATAATTAGGCCTATAATTAAAGTTTTAAGCTACTTTTTGCTTATAAATATTTATTTTTATTCTAGATTTGTAGTTTTTGCTATTTATTATAACACTTACTGCATCAAGAGAACTTATACCATTACAGAAATTGGCTTAATTTTGTATAGCTCAATTATATATTTTCTCATAGATTGTAAAATAAGGCACAAATGCTAAAACGTGAAGGGTTATCCAGACTCAAACATTGGCATTGTTCTCTCTACAAATGCTGACAGACCTGAGATTTTCCAGCATTTTCTGTTTTATTATTAATGCACTGATTTATCTGTTAAACACAACACTTGGGATAGAGATGTTAAAAAAAAGCACGAACTGCTGTTACAGTATGGATTAGAAACCAAGGTATATAATGAAGTTAGACTAGACCCCAACTATTTTGGCATTAGTTTGAGGATAAGGTATTTCATTCCAGGTGTGATTTTATTGACACACTAGGACATTACCAAAAACGTTATTTAATAATATGGTTAAATGATAACAATACTTAATTTAGTTGATCACCTACCTCTTAGTTCCAATTCAAGCAATATTCCTCTTAGACCTAAAACCCCTCTTCACAAATCAGTTAGCAAAGAACACAGGCTTACATGTTTGAACTTGTTAACAGTCCTAGAGCTTTAAGAAGACCTTTGGGCAGGAGAAAAGAGCAAGAGCGAGAGCCACACACTTGTCTTCAGATAGCCCCAAAACAGCAGCCTCTAGGAGAGGCAGAAAGACACCTCTTGCCTCTTTCAGAATGAGGCAGAAACTGACTATATCTTAAGAAGAACTGTACCTTCCTTGCAAGCTTAGCTCCTTACATTAACACAATCAACCTAATCAAAAAAACTCTGACCCCAAAGTAGACAAAAATTCATTAACTGTTTAGACAAAACACTATTAGCCAAAGTCATCATCATGCACTCAACATTTGACCTGCCTGCTGCCCAGACAATCAACACTGTATAAAACAGAGCTCACCTTCAAACCTACTCCTTACAAGAAACATAAAACTACATTTCCTAAAGGCACAGCATCATCACACTACAAAACTTCAACTTGTAATGTTAGACAAGAGAATGTCAGCACTATATACTGCTAAGATGTGAACAATTTGTTCATGCCAAATAGCAGGAACATAAACCATCTCAAATGTGCTGGGTTCCATGGTGTAATGGTGAGCATTCTGGACTTTGAATTCAGTGATATGAGTTCAAATCTCAGTGGAACCTTTTAATTTGTCAATGCAGATGATTGATTCGCTGAAGACCATTTCCCTTAATTTTACAGGTGGCACAGTAGCTAGCATTGCTGCCTCAATGCCAGGAAACAGGGTTCGATTCCCAGCTTGGGTCAATGTCTGTGCAGAGTTTGCATGGGTTTCCTCCCACAGTCTGAAAAACGTGCTGGTTAGGTGCATTGACCCGAACAGGCGCCAGAACATAGCGACTAGAGGAATTTCACAGTAACATCATTGCAGTGTTAATGTAAGCCCTACTTGTGACTAATAAATAAACTTTAACAAAAGTATATTTAGTCCTATTCAGGAAAGGAAAGCAGGAACTAATGTTGTAGGAAACCTGGATGAATTTTTCATCATTCTATGTCAGGCACTATGTCTTGCTTTCTCAGCTGGCACCGTAGTTAGCATTGCTGCCTCACAGTGCTGGGGACCCAGGCTCAATTCCAGCCTTGGGTGACTGTCTGTGTGGAGTTTGTATGTTCTCCCCATGCCTGCATGTGTTTCCTCTGAGCTCTTGTTTCCTCCCACACTCCAAAGATATGCTGGTTAGGCAGATTGAGGATCAATTTATCATGGCCAATGCCAGGGGGATTTGAGGGGTAAATACTGGGGTTATGGAGGATCAGGCCTGGGTGGGATTGTGGTTGGTGCAGACTCAAATGTGCCAAACAGAATCCCCACAGTGCAGAAGGAGACTATGAAATAATATGAATGCCTACATGCACAATTCAGGTCTACATAACAGGGATAGAATAGAAACTTCCTAGCAGACTCTAACCATCACTATACAACTAGTAATGGTTCAGTAAGTATGGGAAACATGCCGTGTAGAGAATCATAAGACATGTTTAATGCTTATGACATGCCATATTGGAAAGTGAATTTGCTCATTCAGTTCTCTTATTTCCTATCCCTTCACTCAATTATAAGCAGATATTGTGAATGTTAACTTCTTAAAAAAAAGTATCCCAAGTAAATGCTTTCTGTCATTAGGAAATGAAGTTAAAAACCATCATAGAAAATAGGAGTTGGCCATTCAAGCCTACTCCACCACTCATTTTTATCATAGCTAATCATTAAAGCCAATATCCTGGTCCCACCTTCCCCACATATCCCTTGATCCCCTTAGCCCCAAGAGCTATATCTAATTTCTTCTTGAAATCACACGCTATGACCGCAACTATTTTGTGCTGGTAAATAAATTCCACAGAGTCACCTCCCTATGGATGAAGAAATGTCCCTTCAGCTCAGTCCTAAAGGTTTATCTCTTATCCTCAAACTGTGACCGCTAGTTCTGGACTCTCGCACCATCAGGAACATTCTTTCTGAATCTAACCTGCCTAATCATGACCCAGTTATTCCCAGAATTCTCTCACTCAAAAAAGCATATCTAAAATGCACTGTGCTGTTGAAACTTCATTATCGGAGTCAGAATCACTCTTAAAAAGTACTTATAACTACATATTGTATAGCACTAACAACTTAAGCTATCAATTGGCAGGTAGACTTCCATCACAGCACGGGATGAGCAAAGTGTACAATTTGTATACGGCTTCTCTTTCCAAAAGGAGATGTTGTCTGCTTGTGACCCATTTCACACGTAGATCAAGGAGAAATCCAATTCAAATTATCACAACTGTAGTGAAAAAAGTTGATGCTAAATCCTCAACAGCCTCCTGTTACACAAGTTCACTAAAAGACGAGGACAAATTTCAGTAATTTGTTAAAGTGCATGGTTTTGACCAACATCGCATAGTTTAAATAATTGGTGAATGTAGTTGACGTTTCTGACAAATTGGTTTTGTTCGGAGGTGCTGGACATTTAAATCTAAATGTAACAGATAGCATAGAGGATAAGCAGAACTGGACTATAATCATAACCATCGGTGACAATGTACTTATGGATAATAATGTAATCCCTGGATTGGTTTTGATTACCTGAAAAATGAGTTAGAGGAATTTTCCGGTGAGATTGTCCCGGGTGTTCTTTTTGTCTTTCTCGGGGATTATTATGTGGGATGAAAAAAAATGTGCAAGGTGCGGGGCAGACGGTTAATTTCACAATGGCTAGTTGAGTATTACTTCCTAGGAATCGAGGACCACTGAAGATTCCACAGGGCTGGAGGAGGTAGGGATAGCGAATACAGAAGATTCGCTCCAGGAACATAATTCTGAAGTCGTAAGTCGAGATTTATACTTCGTAAGATACATCCGCCCGCCCGCCCCCCTGCTTGTCTAAACCCAAAATTATAATCAACGCTAAATAACGTAAAGTCGACAGAGTAACAAATCAAATTGCATGTTTTTCCTGAATATTTATTATAAAAATGTAATAAAGGGTTTGATTTCAAAACTAAAAGTGAAAATACGATCTATCCTCAAAGCATTTGTTTTTAAAATCACACCCAATACAGTGCTGACCTCATAAAGTTCACTATATCCCAAACACTTTGTCACATCAGGCGTGGTTTCCTGGCGCTGAGGCCATTTAAAAACCGGCTTTCATAAAAAAAGTGTCAAGAATACCTGCGAATTCCAACTTTTGTTTTTAAACTCACTTTTCAAGTCAGGCAGAACATTAAAAAAAAACAAGTGAATTTCAAGTGTATTTACAAATATACATGGAGAATAAGGTCACATTAACCGTAAGTTACGAGTCACTACGTCTTTCACGAGTTCGTTCAAACATAAACATTGCGGTAAACAGAACCGAGCAAGAGCTGTGTTCAAAATATATTAACCTTTCTACAAGTTCAGTGCATTTAGTTCATTCACACTTCAATCAGGACAGTGCTGGAATTGTGGCTCTGTGTTTTATACTGCTCAAGCCACAGTCTGAGTTCCGAGATTTTGTATCCCTCTGGCCCCCTCCCTCCTTGGTACACCACTTTCTGATCCCGCAGGACATACAGCCTTTCGAAGTAAGCACCGTAGGCAGAGTTGGAAGAGTTGTCCATAGTGTCTGCGACCACGAGGCAGCCGGGGCTCTCCTTGTCTATCAGACTAGCTGCTTTCAGTCGGTCTTCCAGAGAGCGGTGCCTTGGGATATTATAGGGGGCATCGGTGCTGACCCAGCCGTCAGAGGGGTGTGCTTCCTCAATGTAGATCAGAAGAAAGTCCGCAATGTCTGCGTATTGGGTGGCGACCCGTTGGAAGGACCTGAGGCGCGCCATGAATGGGGGTCAGGTGCAGCTCCCGAAGTTAAGAACCAGTGGCCTCGCCCCTCGACTATAATCAAGCAGCCGGACCTTCCTCTGATCCTGCAGCTGCACCACTTCGGTGTTTGGAGCCGGCGAGCCCACGTGTGCAGACTTGAAGTAGTCCAGTTTTTGGCCGTACCAGATCGCTTTGAGAGACTCGAGAGTAAACATTCGGTTTGTGTCCGAGACACACAGAGGAGGATCATCAGCACTCCCTTCAGTCTGTTCCCTCCTCTTGGGCAAGAGCCGCTTTCGAATGCATAGGATATCGAGTAGCCACAGCATGAACGCCGTGATGAAGAACCGGGGCAGCAGGATGAGAATAGCCACTATCTCTTTCAGGAGACTCATGCTTGGGTTCGAGTTTGGTACTAGCCTAAACCCAGCAGTGTCTCCCTGCTGCTCTGGTTGAACAACTACGACTCGCCCCCTTTTAAAACTCCGGTGTTGAATGAAGACAGCCCCCGCCTCCTGTAGACCCGCCCCGGGAATTACCCAGCTACTGAACACCTCGCAGATATAACGGGGAGGGAGGGGAGACGGCGATGAGTATAGGAAGTGAGAGAGTGAAGAAGCAGCTTCAAGGAATACCTATCTGAGTAAATGGTCATCGGTAACTTCTACTATATACTATGAAAATTCATAAACAAATGCAACATAAAAAGCATGAAATAGGGAAGCGACTGTTTAGCTGTGCGACCACGAAAAGGAATTTAGCTCCGAGTTATACAACAAAATTACCTGATCGAACACTGACTCAATGATGAAGTTACAGAACTGGCAAAAGGGCCAGTAACACCCACGTTGCATGAAAGAATTTAAAAAAGCGATTACTTTACACAAACCTGTTCAAAATGATAGGACAAACCTGTTCAAAATGATAGGACAAATGGTATTCATTTTACCTAATTACATTGCTAATTCCCTAATGAAAGGCTCAGTTTGTATCTCCTTTTAGCTGAACAAAAAGCGTGTGGGTTTAATTTGAAACCGAATACTGTAAAGCTCAAAGTCAATTAGCTATATTGACGATGGTAGTTCTTGACCGCAGTTAACAGTTCAGAGACATTAAACATTAGCTAATGAGAGTTTGAGTGCACCAAACCATTGCATTTTCATTGTAGTTTTATAATCTTTCGGGTTGTTGAGCTCATGGAAATATTCACAATTGCAATCAGCTGTTTATTTTATTGGCTAGCTTGTTCGAATTGGACGTAAATGGTTTATGTTCCAGTAAGAAAGTTTGTTTCCGAAACGCCTTCCAATATAAATTCCTTTTAAGGGGCGTTCCTAGTTTGAAATGCGTGCAAGTTCATGTACAGATAATTTTAGTCGGTGTGGCTTTTGGTAATTGTAGTGTTGACATGTGTACTTGAGCTTCATTAGAGGGCGCTGTTGGCTGGTTTGTGTTTCACATCCAGTAACAATTGGAATGTCCCCCAGAGACAGCAGAGCACCATAATCCGTCAGATTGTTACACATAGGAGCATATAAATACATGCATTGTTTTTCCAAACTAGATCAAGCTCCAAAAGACTGTTTCATAACTTAAACAGTATCTACTAGTAAAATGCTGAAGCTAAGAGTTTCCAAAGCTGGAACAAATGCCTTTTCAGGAACACATACGATTTACGGCTACAAAATAATATTATTATCGGGGGTGAATCAGATGTTTTGTATAGTGAGATCTTCTAAGTGAGCCTGCAGTCAACTAGGCAACTCAGCGTTCGAGAAACACGAATAAGATTCGAGCTGAAGTGCTTTATGATGGTGAAATATACTCCAAATTGATAGTACTTAATTGAAATATCAGACAGACAATAATGTAGTAATTCAGTTATAATGACAGTTCTGGCGAAACCATATTTGATTGGCCAGAGGCCATATAACTCGATTTTAATTGAGCGGTAGTCTGGAGAACGCCGCGATTGAGGTTTGGTAATACACACTGTATAATACCAGGCGAATTCGGTTTAAGACACCCATCATGTGTCCTTTAACACATTTCTGGGTTGTTTTCTATAATATAAAGGTATGTCATAATGTGAAAACCGAAGAGGGTATGCTGGATTTATTTTCGTCTTTGCATTCGATTAAAATAAATACTAATTTCTTGCAAATTTGTTTGATGTAGATATATGTTTCCTATATTAAGTAAATTACTTAAAGAGTCACATCGTCTCTTCAAAAGGGATTGAAGTTGTGAAATAAAAATTCAAAGTGCTGGAAGGACATATTGCTTGGTTTTGCAACTCCATGTACTACTTTTTTGCTCCATGTCCTTTGATAGTTTTACCTGACAAATTCTCTTGTTTAAAAAGGAAGAAAGGATTAAAGAGGGCAGAGTGGACATGTACATAAGAATAGTATTACAATGGATGATAATACTTGATGTTAATCTGGTTCTGGAACCGAATATAGTCAGCTGCTTTATAAGTGACCTTTCCTTCAACATTTGATCAGAAGTGGGGATGTTTATTGATGATTTGTACTTCAGTACTATTTGCAACTGTTCAAATATGGAAGCAATCCATGCCTGCATGCAACAAGACCTGAAAAAGGGGGAATGTGACCATCTTTCATTGACATTCAAGAAAATTAACATTGGTGAACTCCCACCACAAACAGCTGGGAATTAACCTTGACCAGAAACTTAACTGGACCAGCCATTTAAATACTATGCATTTATATATTTAAGTTATTGCATGATTGTATAAGAACTGATCACATGATTTGATGGTGATGTTTAATATCAGTTTCTGTTCTGTGCAATGCAGAGAACATTTCTTTCAATAAATCTGTTGTGTGTTCTTTAAATCTATGTGTGCAAACAATATATTTTTCTTTTTGTTTTAAACCCACAACTGTTAATATAGTCTATTGCACTATGGTTATAAGAGTAGGTTAGAGGTTGAGAATTTTCTCACTAGTGACTTACCTCCTGATACCCAATCTACAAGACACAAGTCAGGAACTGTAACTATGTGGCCAAATTTGAATGGCTCTACCTTGCATTAAATTGATCTTTTTCTACACCCTAGCTATCACTGTAATACTACATTCTGCACTCTGTTTCCTTCTCTATGAACAGAATGCTCTGAATGTATAGTGCGCAAGAAATAGTACTTTTCACAGTATGTTGATTTGATTTATTGTCAGATGTATTAAAAGGAATGTACACACTCAAGAACATGTGCCTTTTCTTTGATGAGTGCACACTCAAGAAGATCAGCAAGACAAACCAGCCTACTTGATCAGTATGCTGTCCATCACCAAACATTCACTCCGTCCACCACAGGCACACTGTGACAGCAGTGTGGACCATCTGCAAGATCCGCTTCAGCAACTTGATTTTCAAGTTCACTGATGACACCTCTGTAGTGGGTTGGATCTTAAACAATGACAAGATGGAGTACAGGAATGAGAGAAACTGGTGCAGTGACAATAACCTCTCCCTCAATGTCAACAAAACAAAGGAGATTGTCATCGATCTCAAGAAACATAGAGAACATGCCCCTATCTACATCAATGGGGATGAAGTAGAAAGGGTCGAGAACTTTAAGTTTTTAGGTGTCTAGATCACCAACAACCTGTCCTGGTCCACCACCCCTCCCCCCTCCCATGCTGACACTATAGTTAAGAAAGCCCATCTACGCCTCAACTTTCTCAGACTAAGGAAATTCGATGTGTTAGCTGTGACTCACCAACTTTTATAGATGTACCATAGAAAGCATTCTTTTTGGCTGTTCCACAGCTTGGTATGGCTCTTATGTCCAAGACCGCAAGAAGCTACAGAAGGTTGTGAATGTAGCCCAATCCAGCATGCAAATCAGCCTCCCATCCATTGATTGTGTCTACACTTCCCCCTGCTTCGGCAAAACAGCCAGCATAATTCAGGACTTCAGGACCTCAGAACCCCATGCACCCTGGACATTCTCTCTTCCACCTTCTTCCATCGGGAAAAAGATAGAGAAGTCTGAGGTCATGTACCAACTGATACAAGAATAGCTTCTTCCCTGCTGCCATCAGACTTTTGAATGGATCTACCTTGCATTAAATTGATCTTTTTCTACACCCTAGCTATCACTGTAATACTACATTCTGCACTCTGTTTCCTTCTTTATGAACAGAATGCTCTGAATGTATAGTGCGCAAGAAATAGTACTTTTCACAGTATGTTGATTTGATTTATTGTCAGATTTATTAAAAGGAATGTACACACTCAAGAACATGTGCCTTTTCTTTGCTGAGTGCACACTCAAGAAGATCAGCAAGACAAACCAGCCTACTTGATCAGTATGCTGTCCATCACCAAACATTCACTCCTTCCACCACAGGCACACTGTGACAGCAGTGTGGACCATCTGCAAGATCTGCTTCAGCAACATATTAAGGCTCCTTCCACAGTATCTTCCAAACCTGCATGACCTCTAACACTGATAAGAACAAGGTCAGTAGGTGCATTGGAGCATCACCGCAGCAAATTCCCCTCCAAGTCACATATGACCCTGACTTGGAACTATATGCTCACATCACAAGAATAAATCAGAGATACTGGAGGAGGAGATGAACACTAGGAATTAGGGTAAGGATGACTAAATGAATTTATTGTGTAAACAAATAAGGAAGCGAGGGACAGTGGGGAATTGGATTTTTTTTGTTTGAGATTACCATCTCTCTTAGTGATCCCTTCCAGTCAGTGAAAATATATTTTGGCTCCATAGTTTAGATCTGAGGAATCCAGCTTTTTAAA
The DNA here is from genome assembly GCF_965287045.1 of Carcharhinus amblyrhynchos. NCBI lineage: Eukaryota > Metazoa > Chordata > Chondrichthyes > Carcharhiniformes > Carcharhinidae > Carcharhinus > Carcharhinus amblyrhynchos. The sequence goes on from NC_137337.1 coordinate 28,697,566, forward strand.
GGAGCCAATTGTACCCTTTTGAGGATGGTTGGGAGGGACATAAATTAGAAAGACAGGAAAAGTCAAAGATAACCAAACTGAACTACGTGTGTCATTTTCCTTTGTGATTTGATTATGAGCTTCATCATATCAATGTTTATGACATCTTGCATATTTGTCAACTGAGAGCCAATATGTTATTTATTTAGGAACTTTTTTTATTCATTCACTAGATGTGAGCATTGCTGGTGATGCCAGCATTGGTTGCCTATCCCTAATTGCCCTTGAGAAGGTGATGGTGAGTCTCTTCCTTAAATTGCAGCAGTCCATGTGGCTGTAGGTACACCTACAGCTATTCTGGAACTCCCTTCCTGCAATCTTTTATAAGAACCTGTGTTATAGTGGATAAAAAAAATGGGATTGTTTATACCAACATTGGGTTGAGAGGGTGGCACGGTGGCACTGTTGCCTCACAACACCAGGGACCTGGGTTCAATTCCGTCCTCAGGTGACTATCTATGTGAAGTTTGCACATTCTTCCCCATGTCTGCGTGGGTTTCCTCCCACACTCCAAAGATGTGCAGGATAGGTTGACTGGCCATACTAAATTGCCCCTTGGTGTCAGGGGACTAGCAGGTTAAATATGTGGGGTTACAGGGATAGGGTTTGGGTGGGAATGTTGTCGGTGCATGCTAAATGGTCTCCTCCTGCACTGTAGGGATTCTGTGTGATTCTGCACACTGTGCCTGATGCATTCATACAGGAAGCAGTAAAATTGTTTTTCACTTTTGATAATTCCAGAATATGAAGAAATAAATATAAGATAGTAAAATATAATAAAACATTTAGGAGGCATTTCTTTATACTGTCAGTGGCGAGAATATGAAGTTTGCTGCCACGTGGAGGTGATTGAAACAATAGCAATGATCCAGAGAAAATGAATGCAAGAAGGCTCAAGTGGAGTATAATGACCATTTTAGATTAATTGGGTTGAATGCTCCGTTAGTGAATTGTAATTCTATGAATCTTTAGAAGGTGCTTCAAAATTTGGGGATAACCCTGAAAGAATTAGCTAACTTTAAGATAAACTATTGCATAAGTTAAATAATTTCCAGTTGTTAATCCTCCAGAAGGAACTCTTCAGATGTAGGCAATAAAGTGTGATAAAACTTACTCCAACTTATCAAAGAAAAAGGTTTAATAAAGAAACTTCATTATTTCAACACTTGAGACCTCATCCTGGGCCATTCCAAGTTAATAACAATTCCCGACAGGTTCTTACTTACACTGAGACATTGTTTTGTCATTGATAGTTTATTGAGTGAAACACATTCTTACACCAGTGATGCATGTAAGAGAACTTGGTTGAATATTAAGTTGAATGAGGGAATTTCATGGATTATGGTTTCTTGTGCACGTGGTTAAACATAGCTACATTGGCTTAAATGTAAGAGATGGTTGATCTCACTCTTTTTGGGGTTGATTCTTGACATTGCATTTGGCAGAAAGTAACTCCTTATTCACAAAAATTTTATGAACTCTTGAAGGATATTAGCAGTAGATTACATAATTTGTTTAATAGGTTGGGATTTGGTGAAAACATAGTGTAGACAAAATTTATTAATACATTAAATAAACCTTATGATGGAGCTCAGTAGATGATTTATTTTCCTTAAACTGGTAATCAGATAGAAGTATCAAAAATTACATTTTAATAAATATTCAGTGGAGTGGAAAAGATGAGAGATGAGGTCTTACTACTGAGGAAGATTTCACAGAATTGTTACAGGCCATTTGGTCCATCGTGTTTGCATATACTCTGAAGGAGCATTTCAACTCGGGCAATTCTCCTGCTTTCTTTCAGTGACCCTGAAGGTGGATGATTATTTCAAAATAAATAAACAAAGTCTCTTGAATGTCTCATGTGAACCTGTCTGCATCATACACTCACGCAGTGCATTCCAGACCCTAACTATTTGCTGCATGAAAAAGCTTTTTTTCGCGAATTGCTTTTGCTTCTTTTGCCAATTATTTTAAAATTGTACCAAGTTGTTCTTGATTTTTTCAAGAGTGGTAACAGTTTCCCCTATCTATCCATTTGTCCAGGCCTCTCATAATAAAAACAAAATTGGTAATATTCAAGAAAAATTCTTGGAAATTCCAGTCAGATAGATGCTCCATTGAATTCAAACACAATCCAGAAGATTCCAACTGCCTTTAAGTCATCACAGCATGGCCCATATAATTGGGGATGTTCTTTTCTTTCAAGAACTTAAATGTAATTTATCTCAGCAGCTTGTTCCAGAGGGAAATGATGTTTAAAAAATAGGTACTTCCAGGTGTCTAACTTTGTCCATGGTTGTTGTAAGTAAACTCTTGTTTTGCCATTCTAAACTATTTCAAATTATCTGTACAGCTGGACTATATTCAATAACTTCAGAATTTAAAAATTTTAACCTGCAAACCAAAAGCAAGTTTACTAATATCTTCAAGCCTGAAAGTGTAAGCAGATTACTTCTTAATTAATTACCAATTTTTTTGCAAATAAGAGAAATCCAAAAGTTTTCAGAGAAGATTTTGTCCAAACATTTAGAGGTTAGTTAATCTTTGGGGGCAATTGTAATCAGCATTTATTAAAATGAAGAGAGAACTTTCTGACAGGTGAATGTTTAGTCCAGAGCTGGATTCTTGATGACTCTTCTTATGAATGGGTCCGGTGAGAATAAAATAGATGTAATGTGAGTTAATTCCCTCAATTATTTTCCGATTCACTGTTCCATGTCTCAAATTGGAAGGAAAATATTTCTGTTCATTTGCCCAACTCAAAAAACCCTGGCCATGTCCTTCTATTTAAAGCTCTTTGGCGAAGTTCACCACAGTCAGCTTTTAAATATAATCCTTCTTGAGATGAGATTGCCACTGGCAAGGCCATTTAATTTGGCTTTGTGATTCTTTGTAAGAAAAGCTGAATGATTATCTGCCTTTCATTTTGTTTTCTGCTAGAAATATTTGGCAGATGATAACATGGGGGAAGGGCCTGGGTAGGATTGTGGTTGGTGCAGATCAATGGGCTAAATGGTGTCTTTCTGCACTATAGGGTTTCTATGGTTCTATGAGTTATACGTTGCATGGGTTTTGTTCTGACTTTTACATAATTTTTTTTGTTTTATCTTTCCTTTTTGCCCTTTTAATGTCTTTTTGCATTTTATTTGAATTGTATTAATCCATTTTCTTCTACACCATTTTCCAGTTGAACTTCACCAGGAATTGTGGGATTTAACTGGTCCACTGCTGTTAAATGTCTTTTGAAGAGATGTAGGATGGATGCCAAATAGCCAGTATGGTGTTCACTAAATTAATTTCCTTGCCAGTGAAGCAAGACACTTCCAGTAACTGTGTTTGAGCCGACAACTGATTTCTCTCCTTTAGGTGATCCTTGTTAAAGTTTTTGTTAACAGACTGTATACGGAATAAATACTACAGCTTGTACATTCAGGTCAATTGGGTTTACCAGGTTAGAGATTATCCTTAGACATGACTAGGAGGATTATAAAACTGTAACCAGATTTTGCTGTCCTAAAAGCTACTTCATCTCATGATAAGAAGATAGTGTGTAGAGCTGATACATTTTCTGAACATTCCACCATGGCCATTGAAAAGAACAGTGTGGTTCCAAGAGATAACATGTATTTCCAGAAAGGGAAAAAAATTGAGATTTATGCCGATGAGGTGGCGAAATTTACAGAGCAGAAAGGGATAGGTTATTTGACCTCCTATTTCAAAAATAACTCCTTGGCTTGGAGCTTCTTTTATAAATTGTACCTAAATTTTAGTCGATTCATTATTGCCTCAGTTCCATACATCAGACAGAAATGCATTGCTCCTGGTGGAAAATGTCTGAAAACAGGCTGGTGAACTGTTTATGAATTTTCAGTTAATGGACTACTATAGTGTGTATACTGCTGGCATACCACTAAACGAGTCATGATGTGACAACTGTAGAAATGTGGGCCGTATTTCTCCCATCGTGACTCCCAACTTTTTTGGCAGGTTGAGGTGGAAGATGCGCGTCGCCGAGCTTGTACCAGCATATGCGCCAGGAACGCATGTGCATCTCTCAGAGCTGGCGAACAGTTGCCAGTCAGACCACACTGGAGACCATGCTGAGAAGGCAGGTAAGTAATTTGAATCCTTTTTAAATGTATTTTAAATATGTTCAGCAGGTCATTATCGGGAACTTTCAGGTCCTGATCAAATCTCCCAGCCTGTCAGGAGTGCTTCATTCCGGCAGGATTCAGACTAGCTCCCTGTGTTCGGGGAACTAGCGGGAGACTCCACTGGAATGAAAGGGGGGCAATTGGGATTCCTGGGGGTTGGGGGGGGGGGGGGGCTCAGGCAATAGGGGGTGGTGCCCCTGGGCATCGGCACCTTGGCAGTGCCAGCCTTTGCCTCCTGGCACAGCCCAAGTGGCAAAGTGCCCATGCTTGGGGGCACCACAGCACTGCCCACTGGACATCAGGCAGTGCCAATGGGGTGGGGCCTATTGTGGGCAGGGACTGGGGCAACCAGTGGGGGAGAGGGGTCCTGCTGTCACTCTGCAGACAAGATCATCTGGGATGAAGAGATACAGCGATTGGGGTGGGTTGGGGGGAATGGTCTGCCTGGGCAGAGGGGAGTGGGGCCCACCCCCGCTTGGGGAGGTGGGCTGTGGATAGGGGCACTCTGTGAGGGGGGCAGTCAGGACCTAGCCCAGGAATTGTTGTGGGGACCATGATCGGGACATGGGGGGGCAGCACTGTGGTGATCTCGAGTTGGCCAGCAAACGGGGAGTCTGACAGATCAGGACCATTGAGCATGCGCAGAGTTCCGAAGCTGTCAGACACTGGTGCATATAGGCCCCCCTCCCCCGGGTTTTTAATGATATTCACAATGGTGACCTCTGCAGTGCACAGAGATTCAGGTGAGAAGCAGAACTGACAAAACAGTCGGAATTTAGAACAGTTCTCCTGCCAATTCAGCACTTCTGGGAAAATCACAGCTGTGGATTTTATTTCACACTTGTCAGATCACGTGTACATTCTAGAAATAGTTTCATGTTTTATGGACTTTAAAATGCAATTTAAAGGAATCCAACAAATAAAAACAGGTTTGACTCATTGGATTACACTTTGGACTGTTTAATGTGCAATACTGATTTATATATATATCAAATTGAATAAATTGATACAATCTATTTTCTGATATTTTTAAAGTTGACATGTAACTACATTATAATTGCTTTATAAGGTTTCTGTGGTAGCACTTGAATAACATTTCTTGAAAATAATTTTGATTTTAATGGCTATTTTAGAATTAATTTTGTATATGAACCTGTTAGAAATTTTAGATTTTACTTGGGGTACTGCTACGTCAACCTGTTATGTTTGATAAGTTATCGTAGGTTGAATATTTTTCTTCCTTTTTCATGCTGTGAGAATTGACTTAAAGACTTGCTTTCTAAGTTTCTATGAAGTGCTTGACAGTTTAATTTCCACAACCTCCAAACCACTTTTCCCCTGTTGGCAGAATAATGACTAAGTCGTTATTCCAATTATTGCATTTAAAAATAGTGGTTAAAAATTTCTAAAAGTCTTGGGACAGTGTACAATTCCTGTCAACAAACTTTGTTTCCTGTTCTTCAGATTTGGGTTTCTTTATTTCCAAAACTTACACTTCAAATAACAGATTCATTACTGAAGAAAATTGAAACGCATTCCGTTTGCTAATTATTTTACGGCAGAATAGAATATTAACTTGTTACTTCTAAAATACATCCTTTCTTTTATTGGATTTGTACTTGAGGCATTTTCCTCATTTAATTGTATCCTCAATTAACACAAAATACAGATAACAGGAAATTAAATACTTTGCAGTTTCTTGATAAGTTACAAATATTACAAACTACAGGTATATATTGAAACCAATCCAAAATTGAATTATGTACAGCTGATAAATATTTATGAACAATTCTCCAGGTTTCTCAACATGTTACAATAACTCGTCCTAAATTCTGTGAAGTAGACCTACATATGCCTTTAATTAAGATAATAGCTAATTTCAGAACTACATTGGCGCCAAAATTTGTGGTCTTTGGTTAGTGATGGAAAAAAATATAGAAACAGCAGTAAGCCATTCAATCTGCTGAGTCTGTTCTGTCATTCAATTGGACTACAGCTGATTTGCATTTCGACTCTATTTACCCACCTTGGTTTCATATTGTTTAGCACTCTTGGACGAATTGGTGGTGATTTTTGGGATTGTCAGGGGAAGACAAAAGTTTGGGACAGGACTTTTGGATGTGCTAAATTTCTGTTTCATACAAATGAACACTAATTTGTCCAGTATGAGAGGAAATGAGATTGAAACTCCAATCAATATAAAGTGCAAGTATGTAAATGATAGATTTAGGCCAGGATGACATTGCAGTCCTAAATTTCTTCATTTCCACCATTAAATCTGCCCTTCTAGGAAGTGTCCATAAAAAGCAGATCTGTTAGATCAGATGATTAAGAGCTAAGACAATCTTACAGGAATGCTGCAATGTATTTGGGATAGGAGTGAACATTTGCCATTCCTGCATCTTTTTGGAAATCTCATTGAACTTTTTTTAAATTTGAAGTCTGGAGGACGATCAGCCAAAATAATTTGGCATATAATTTCTGCAGGCAGCAAAATGGGATTCCATTACATTGATGAAGAAAGAGGAGGAGCAAAGATTGGATGGGAAGCTTTGCAAATACAATAACACTAAATGAAGATCAAATTGTTTCACCTATAATGTTGCAAAGCGTTCAGTTCTCCATTTCGACCATGATAATACTATTCACAGTATCATATTGATGGCCAGCCTTTAGAACATTCAACTATTGAAAAGGACTTGGAAATGACTGTTACAATTAATTTAATGTTTACAAGCCACGTGGCTCAGGTAGTACAGTGGGCAGAAAATGGGATGTCAATGTTTATCCTAAATTTTATAAGTACTTGATTCAGCCACATCTGAAGTTTGCATCCATAGTTTGGAATCCAAACTTTTAGAGAGATATACAGCTTATAGAGAAAGTGCAAAGACACGTTACCAGAAAAGTAAATGGTAAGAGGGAGATACCTTATGAGGAGCATTTAAGAATTCTTGGATTCTTGAAATCAATGAAGCTGATAACATGGCTTCTGATATTCTCGACTCTGTTCTATAACATTCGTGAATATAAAGATTTGTTTGCAGCATGATCTGCCAGTCTGGAAACCTGCCCCAACTTCACAAAAGGTAACATGTATTTCTGCTTTCAATCTGTTGAGGAGAACTATGCTGAGGATCTTGGCAGGGACTGATAGCAGTGTTCTGCCTCTTCAGTTGTTACAGTCGCTGAGGTTCAATTTCTTTGGCAGCTTGACAATTACGCCTCAGCTCCATTCAAAAGCAATGTCCTCCAGATTTCATTGAACAGGTCTGTGAGCTGTTGTGATGATTTCTTGCCATGTTTCAATAACACTGCTGGAATCTTGTTGATCTCAGGTACCTTGTAGTTTTTACACTATTGATGGCTCTTTGGATCTCTGAGAAACAATTTCTCCCATGTTGGTGTTCAGCTACTGAGGTGCCATGCTGTCATGAAACTCCAATATGGAGCTGAAGCTGGAGTTGGATTGGTTGAGAACATCCCAAAAATGTTCCACAAATCCAACTTCTTGCCTGACTGTAGTGTCCTATTGTCCTTGCCCTTGATTGGCACAGTGGTGTCGCTTCTTGTACCAGCCAGTTTCTGTTTGATCCTGTACAGCATTTTTGGAGTCATTCTGATTTGCTGCTTCTCATACCACTCTGCTTTTTAAATCTATCCAACTCTGTTTGTCCCTCCTGCAGCGCTTGTTGGTGGGTTGAAAATCAATGCTCAATAATTCACTTTTTCATTGGAGAATGCAAAGAAAACAAATTAGGGACTATAGGGAATGTCACATATCAGTGTTGTCCAAGTGGGGGAGAGGGTCTCATGCAATATCCATCCCTCAACTGAGAATGATGGTATCAGTAAAATATCCCAGCATCCTTAACAGCAGTGGAGTCTAGGTCGCATTACGAGGCAATCAAGGGAAGTCAGAGACAGCCTTAAAACTCCTACGAAGCCTACTTAGAAGGTTGTAGATGACAGATGGCAGACTGTTGCAAGTGTTGCAAAAGACCACAATCGAGGCTAAGATATAGGGAGTGTTAAGTGCGTGCAGTTTCAAGACAAGGCCAAGGCTAGTACTGGACCATATCTTGCAGAAAGGCCCACAAACAGGAATAATACAATTATATCTCAATGACAAAGATTGCCCCCATAATGGTGGAATTATTAGTAAACAGCCATCCATTAAAAATGGAAGTGGATAGGGGGTTGTGGTATCTGTTACTGGGGAGCAAACTTATAATCACTTCCAGGTTGGTACTCAGCTCCTGAACTTAGAAAACACAAAGGCCAGATTGGCCACCTACACAGGGGAACCATTGCAGATACAAGGCACCACAGTGATCCTAGTGACTTACAGGCATCAGTTGGCTTGACTTCCACTAATTATTCTACGGGGACAAGGACTTAGCCGTATGGGGAGAGATTAGCTTCAACACATCAGACTGACTGGAAATCTTTTGTCTAGGCATGGGGGGATGTACAGAGTCATCAATAAGTACACTGAAGTCTTCCAAAAAAGACTTGGGAAAATAAGAGGAGCCAAAGCTAAGATTTACATCGACCCTGGTATTATGCCTAAGTATTTTAGAGCAAGACCAGTTGCGAGCTCCTTATCGGAAAAGGTAGAGTCAGAACTAAAATGCCTGGAAAAACTGGGTTTCATAAAACCCATTAAGTTTGCTGAGTGGCCTGCACCTGTTGTTCTTGTCCTTTAGCCAGAGATTAGCAGATGTCTTCCATGTTTAAAAAGTTCCATCAATATGTCTACGATAGATGCTTTGGCATAGTGACTAATCATAAACCACCTCTCTGACTTTCTAAAGACGAGGCAATTTCACCCCCCCCACCGCCCACCTGCATTGCCTGCACCAAGATACAGCATTGGGCCTTGTTACTGGCAGCTTATGAATATCTCCTAGAGCACCACCTCAGAATTCGGATAGCCAATGCACTGAATCGTCTGCATAGTAGTGTGTCTAGAATATTATGGCTCCTATGTCTAACATTGTAGTTATTTGTTTTCATGACCACAGGAATAAAACGGAAAGGCCTTTATATGCTTGAGTGGTTGAATGATTGTTTTAAGAGCCAGTCACATGATTTGGTGGTGATGTCCTTGGGCTGTTTCACAGACTTCTGCTTTAGTTTCATTTCCTACTCTGTAACAGCTCCTACAATTATTCTGTTGTTATTTTGCGTGCAAACCACATCTTTTTCTTTCTGCTCAAAACCCACAAACCCTGAAGTAGTTAGGACATTACACGCACAACCAATTTTGGTATCAACTGCTAGTTTCCCTATCGTGGCTACCACATTTAAGCCCCAATCATTAATAGACAACAAACAGCAACAGATCCAAACTGGGTCCTGTGGAATGCTGCAAGAAACCACTTTCCGTTTGCAAAATCATCCATCAACTATTACCCTTTTTTTCTGTTGCTGAGCCAATTTTGGATCGAACTAGCCACATTCCCCTGTCACACTGGCTTTTACTTTTCTGACCAGTGTGCCACAGGGGACCTTGTCAAATGCCTTACTAAAATCTGTGTAGCCAATATTTACTGCACTTATTCCCATCAATCTTCCTTATTATTTCCTCAAAAAATTCAATTAAATTAAGGCTTGAGCTTCTCCTAAAAAAACTCTGCTGGCTATCCCTGATTAATCTATTCTTTTCTTTGTCCTGTTTCTCAGAATCAATTCTAATAATTTGCCCACTATTAAAGACAGATTAACTGGTCTATAATTATTTGGCCAATCCCTCATATCCTTTTTAAATATTGATACAATGTTTGCAAATCTCCATTTCTCTGGTACCTCACCTGTATCTAATGAGGATTGGAAGATGATCCACAGGGCATTTGTTATTCTCTCCCTGCGTTTCTTTAATAGCCTGGATGATTTATCCATCTTCAAGGATGACAGTACCTCCACTACTTCATACGTAGCACAAAAAAAACTGCATTGGCTGGTTTCATGATTCAGAACAATGATTACCATCTCTAGCTCATCCCTTGACAGATTAGTTCTCATGTTGGGGCTTAAGGGCTACTTAAATAAGTACGGTCTCTTGACTTTAAGTTCTTAAATATTTATTGCAGCCTTGTCTTGGCTCAGATCAGGTCTTTGGTATGCTTGCTGCTTCATGTGGCAATATGTTGTTTCCATAGGATGGACATTTGAGCTGCATCTCCACAAGGGTCTGCTCTGAATATTTAAATTAACCTCTCCCCAGGAATTGAAGGGGTCACCTGAAAGCAGCACGAAAACATTATCACCTCCTACCTTTTCATCCCCTCAATAGGGTATATGGAAGTTGTTTTTAAGAGATATTTTCATCCACGCCAAAGATTCATTATCTCCTCGGCACAAAAACAATCTTTTCAAACTCCTACCTCACGGCTGTCATTTTTCTCCTTTACAATAGATCCCTGGTGACATTGATCACAGGCTATCAGGATTTGGAATATGATTTTTGATATTTACCACAGTCCTGCAGGCTAAATGTGATCATGGTTTTGTACATCTACTGTAATTCATTCAATTGACTGAAGCAAGACATTACATAAACTACAGATAAATATATTACACATCTGACTGAAAATTACAGATCCTATGGATATAATATTTATAATTCTATTACTTGTGCTATTCTTCAAAATTTTAAAGTAATATTATTATTCCCTTCCTCTTATGTCTGATTTTCAATTCAAGCTATCTGGGAGATGTTCATTTTGCAGCTGGGAAGGAAGGGGAAAGAAAGCAGAGATCTGTGAAGTTGATTGTCTCTTTAATGTCACCTAGGCAGTTTAAAGTTACCTCAGGGATGGAATGGATTGAAGCAGAGGAAAAGAGCAGGCATGGATGCAATGACATGGCATGGCACATAACAAGTCTAATTTTCTCTCCCAATGAGAAGCAATCCAGCAAAGTAAGCTTTATGTCCCTTTCAGATTGGAGAGGACATCAGCATAGGCCTGAGCGGCAAAGCAAGTTACTTCTTCCTTCAGGTAGAATGGGACCAGATGGTGGATGCTATCAGAATGTGCTGATGTAGATGGTCTTTACTGCTATCAGGCTGGGGACAATGTTTGATTTCTGCATCCTTTTCTCACTGCAAGATCTTAACATGGGGTTAGCCTGCATTTGGGGTATGTTGGAAATTAGTCTTGAACTCTTATTAATCAGATAGAACGTGCTTCTAGTGCGAAGGTAAGGAAGAAGGGAAGAATCCTTTTTCCAACTCAAATGCCAGATAGAGCTGTAGAAATTTATATACTTTAAAGAAACCATTTTCCTATTACAAAATGGCAGAAATTATACACTGCAGAAAAAGGCTATTTAACCCAACTGGTCCATGCCAATTTTTATGCCCATATGAATCTCTACCCATTCTCTTCAACTAACCCTATCAGCATAACCTTTTATTCCTTTCTCCATCCCTGTGTTTATATAGCATCCCATTAAATTGTGCTTGCTGGCTGCAGCAATCAAAAATTATTCAGTTTCTTTGTTCATAAAAATAAAAATGCTGCAGCTTTATCTACGTATACTCAAGGAATTACTTATTTGAATTGTGTGTCTTCCAGTATCTTTCTCTATATTTTTCCCCTGCTTGTCTTTCCTTCAAAAATTCATTACCTCACACCTTTTCTTTTAAATCCACCTGTCATCCTACTCTGCCGATATATCTAACCAGACATTAACAATGGGATTATCCGGCTGCACTTGCCCCAAGGCTGGAAAATCCCGCCTGAGGGCAGTGGACCTTTGCATGGCCCACTATAATTTCTGTGGTGGGCGGAATGGGAAAATTCTACCCAAACCTATTTTGCTATTTTCTTCACTGCTGAATATCTATTTCTGTATTGTTAGCAAATTTGATATTATGCTTCCTTATCCTATCCAAATCACATGGACATTAATTTTTATATATATATATGCCAAAAGTCTAAACCCATGATCATCTTCCTGGGTGTAACCCATTCTTGACTGAAACCAAGTCCCAAATGAGCAGCAACTTCTAACATGGGGGAGTCTCCAGTTCTAGCAGAACTCTCACGGGGAGCCCATCCAGCAGTACTTAAATTAGCTGAGGAAATGCACAGAACCAGTGGCAAGTGTGTGGGGTGGGTAGAAGTCCTGCTGTGTTGCATTTCCACTGCAATATGACTAGTGGACAACAGACATCAGCCCTGTACTGCCAACTCAAATTTCCTGGAAACATATGGCTTTAAATCAGGATGTGCTCCCGCTATCTTCCCCTTTAATACCATTTCCAGAACCTTCCCCATTATAGGATCAGCTGCCACTGGGACTTGTCTATCTGAAAATAGTAAAGATATTGGAAACACCACTTGGTGATACATGTCCAGCAGATAAAGGAATACATGACAATGGATGTGCATTGGCGTAGCTTTCAGATTGATGATATTTGATTTTGTATGAATGTGCTAACTGTATTAACGACAGTCACTGAAGTCTGCTTGCAGTGAGCAATGGGATATCTTTGTATGGCCCAAAGATGTTTGTTAAAAGTCAGTGGTCTGTCAACCTTGTGAAGTGATAGCCATAAAGATATTGGTGGAATTTTCTTGGTCCAAAAATAATGCTCAGTGCTTCTTTTTCCAACTATGTGCAATTTGATTTTCCATTTGTTAGAGTACGCAATGCAAAAGCTATTGGTTTTACTTCCACAGAAAATAGTATGCACAACAACACTGCACCAGTGCCATATGGCGATGCATCACAGGCAAGTTGTAGTGGCAACTTTGGATTGAAATGTTCCAACACTCCTAACTTGTTCCAAACTTAAATACTGGGGATGCTGGAATCTGAAACAAAACCAGAAAATGGTGGGGAAACTCAACATGTCTGACAGCATCTGTGGAGAGAGCATAGAGTCAACATTTTGAAACATAGCTTCTGTGGAGAGAAAATAGAGCCAATCAGAAATGTTGGCTCTATTCTATTTTTGTCTTAATCTACTTGTTCACTTAAGCCCGTAATCAAGGTGTCATCTAGATAGTATTGTATCCCCTGTTGACCAGTTAAGATCTGGTTCTTGACTGTTGACATAATGTGGGTACGGATGTAATAACAAAAGGCAATCGTTTGTAGCAGAAAAGGCCTTTATGAATGATGATGGCAAGCAGGTGTTGAGATTCAGCTGCTACATTCATTTGCAGGTAGGCTTTTGAAAAGTCAAGTTGCTGAAATTGAAGTTGTGAAAAATTGTTGAACTTCTGTCCTCCTGTTAGGCCAGCAAACAAATCCTCTATTAATGGTAACATGTATTGATCCACATAGAGAATTGGATTGATTGTTGACTTGAAATCTCTGTAAATACATACAGTGCCATCCTGTTTTAGTACAGGCACTATTGGGTTTCCCAGTCTCTGATAGTGATGGGTTCTAAGACTTCTGTGTCTACAATTCTTTTCAATTGCAATCCTACTTTTGGATGTATAGCCTTGAGACTGTTAGGCTGGCTGTTTGTTTTAATCTTGAGTGATACTTGAAGTCTTTTTATTGATCACAGTATATCTTCGAATACACTATTGTATTTCTCTAAGATGTTTCGTAAGTTTGTCTTTGAATCCACTATTCTGTTCACAGTATTCCAATTCAACTTTATTTTCTTATTTGCCAAGAACGAGCAAAGAGCTGGAACATTTCCTTAGACAACATGAAACGGCAATGTTTGCCCAATTCATTCTATTTTGATGGTGATGTATCCTCTGAGAAACACTATTTCTTTGTGTAGGACTTGAGGATAACATCTGCTGGCTTTAAGGGTAGTTGCTTCAGATATTGTTTGTATGTGGTATCTGGAATTAGAGAGATAGTAGCCTTCATGTTGACCTCCCTTGTGATGTCCCATTCAATTTAGAAATTACCCAAAATTGGCGTGATTCGCCTTGAATTGATTATACATTCAGCTTTAATTCTTCAGAGATCTTGTGTGTTGGGATTTCATTTATCTTAAAGTTCTTTTCTTGTATATTATAAATTGCTTTGATGAAATTTGTTTTCTTTTTCTTCTTCAAAATATCTAGGTTGTTTTTAAAGACATTCTTTTCTGCAGAAGTTGTTTTCTTCCAGCAAGCCTATCTGGCCACAATGTTTTCATTGGCTGTTCTTGCTCCAGCACTCAGCCTGTGAACGGTCTGTTTTTGCATAGCATTGACACCCTGTTGCTGGGTAGATTTCCTCTGGCTGATACCCATGTTATGGATCCGCGTGCCTGGGAAACCTCTTTTGCTGCAAGCTTCACTGAAAAGGCTGTTTTTAACTCTAAATTCCCTTCTGTTAATGATCTTTGTTATATAGCTTCATTTCTAAGACCACAAATGAGTCTATCTGAGATAGTATCTGAGTCATCCAAAGAGTCACCAAATTCACAATGCTCCATGTGGTGCTTCAGGGCCGCAAAGAATCTAACTGATTTCATTTATGAAAACGAAAATGCTCTGCTATGATCAATGGTCTTGGGGCATAATTATCTTCTAAAGTTTTGGTTTGTTTTGCATGAATTTTACTATCAGGTTCCTTGGGTAGCTCCTTAGTAGATTAAAACCAGTTAGTACTATTTGCTTAACACTAAAAGTTATAAGGCCTTATGATATGAATTCACTTCTTTACCTTTTACACCCCCTACCCCCAAAGAATTCCCTTATCTTACAAAATCTTGAAGATTCATTCACTTTTTCTAAGGCTAACCCAAAAAGGAATACAACAGCTCTCCCAAATTTATTTTAATTCTACTTAGTATTTCAGCTTTCTTCTGATGTAAGATTCAATGAGGCTCCTTCAGTTAGTTTTTTGGCTGCATTGCTCTTTTTCATTTCCTTTACCAACCTCCTGACTGTGGATGCCTCAGCTCTTTGTTTTGGGTTGCCAGCAGATCCATTCGCCTTCCCACAGCTTCCCAAGCCAACTCAGATGATTGTGTTTTGCCACAAGGCTCTGTAAGGAGAACTATAGATTTCTTTCTTAAGTTTCAAATTACAAAAATCTTCCAGTTGTTTTCCTTCACAAAATGCATTCCATGTGATAAATGATGAAGTTAGCATTTTCTTTGCTTGAAATGCAAGCTTAACTAACAGTCACCACCTATTAGCTCTCTGAATCCAATGAGATTCAGTCTTCACCACAGGAAAGCTTCAACTCCCTCTGTCAATTCCCAAACAGAACTGACTGTTTCTATCAGCAAACACACACAGATAAATAAAAGAACCTTCTAATAAAGGCTCCAACATTATTCATTATCACAATGGTAATGTGGCATGCTTTAGAGTGATTCACATAAATACAAGAAATCATTTTACCTTCAACATAATTTTGATTCTGTTATTTATATGAATGATTTAATGGAGGAATATTTCTGTTACCCAGAATTTCTCATTTTTAGCTTCTATTATTGAGATATCAATTGACATCCTAGCTCTACCTAGGGGTTCAGAAGTGGGTCATTCATTGTTCAAGTGTTTACACCTCTTCCTCTGATCTTGGCAGATAAAAACAGGGTAATTTTTAACTGCAATTAATTCCCAGCTATTTTGAATGCGTTCAGTTCAAGATTGTTTTTTTAATTAGGATTTTCCAGTTATCTTACATTTAACACTTAATCTTCATCCTAAAAATTATATTACTAAAACTAACTGTATTATTCTAAAAGATATGAATCATGAACTAGATATTTGTAGCAAGATGCTTGTAACAAACAATTAGAGTAAAAGTGATGCTGCACGTCAATTCAAATGATTTCTAAAATTTCCACCATCAAGGACTCCAAAAGAGTACCCAGTGAGAAGTGGGAAATCACTGAAAGCAGTTGAATTCCATATTTAGCTGTACAAGTGTTAATGAAAGAAGTTGCTGTCAATTTTGAAATTCTAATGATGTTGAATGTGCAAAATCTGGGTGATTACTTATGACGTATAAAGTAGGAAAATAACTAAACTGAGGCCTGTTCAATCATTTTAACTAAAGTAATTTTGGATGCAAGGATAATTGTTGCCACAGTCAGCCAATGTTGCTAAGGACCTCAGGAGAGTAATTCAAACATTTGGATACTCTGCACAGTTCTCTTCCCCATAGTATAAAAGTGATATAGAAACACTGGAGAAAAGTGAAAAAAGGATTTACAAGGAAGATATCTGAACAGAAAGGTTAGAACTAAAAGGTAATATTGATTAGACTGGAGCTCTAAATGGCACTGGTGCCTATCAGCAATATGCCAATGGAAGACTCTAGGAGATGGAATGGAGTTTTTGCATGCACCTACTAGGTGGATGCAATTGTTCCCCACCCCTTGACTGCTCTCAAAAACCCTCCACTGAAATTTCAGATGGTTTTGAGAATTATGATTAAAACAATGCTTTTGTCCAGTATCAAATTATGAATATTTTTATATTACATATGTTTTTACACATGACTTGAGATACAAAGGGTAAATATGTTTTAGAATTAAGATGGAAGCTGTTGTTCCTTACTGAACTACAAGTTGGAGACCAATACCTGCTCTCTACACAAGAGTCAAACTATTTATTTTGCTGAATATTTAGGATGCAGAGCTTTTTTATTTGTGATCAAAGCATTAATTGATAAGTAAGGCCTTGATGATGTCTTATTACTTTTCTATGCAAATAATGCACTGTTAAATTTTTCAACTTGGTTGAACTGTCTTCAGCACAGTTTTGTCCTAGGTATATGGAAAGTACTTCCCCTGACATCTTTAGTTTAACATTCACATTGTGAGTTCAGTTTTCAGTCCATTTCTAGAATTGACACTCAAGATCCATATAATTGATAGTAATATTGGCTCATATACAAACATTATTGTGTGCAATTTATTAAATATTGCCTGAAAGTACACCTGGGTGGTTTGATTGTTAGAGATCAAAGAGAAGTTTGGAATGGGATTGGGGAGAGCTTAAGTTGTTTTACTGGGAATAAGGTGCAAGTTATGAATGTTTGGAAATAATGGCATCAACACCCAAGTTTACCATGATTAAATTCTGAGTCTCCCAAAATTCCAAAAAGCCAGAATTACTGTTGAAGGGTTGTGCTGTAAACAGGCCATTTATTTCTGAGATGAAAGGGAGTTGTGATCAAAGATAGCTGATTAATATTTCTATTACTCACAAGGTTAATGCATTTCATACTGCCCTGGGGAAGAGTACAGAAGAAGCCATTTTTGAGCTAATTGAAAAATTTTAAATGGCTATGTCTATTGAAAAAGCTTTCCTCAAAAGACAGGATTTATCTTTGAGTGACATGTCATAGAATCATAGAATGTACAGCATGGGGACAGGTCTTTCAGCCCAAACTGGTCCATGCCAACCAAAAAGTCCATCTAAGCTAACCCCATTTGCCTGCATTTAGCCCATATCCCTCTAAACTTTTCCTATGCATGTATCTGTCCAAATGCCATTTAAACATTGGGAAACAAAGATGGCACTGCTCTGAGAAGAAGCATGATCCTTCTTGAAATCAGGCTGTTTGTTGAGGTCTGGAGAGAGTTTAATGTACATCTAGCAAGCTTTAAACATACCTGGAGTGCAACAGCAAAGGGAGAACTTTGAAAGTCTAGCTGGAAAGGGTTATTTTTAGATCCCTTCCTGCCAGTTAGAATTTACTGTGTGTGCTCAGCGAGGAAGGGGCTGTGGATTTCAGCTCAGTCTGCAAACTCTGTTCTTTTTTCACCCAAGAAAGGGTGAATTAAGGTGGGAAGCAGGAGCCACTGAGATCCTGCTGAAAATTGCAAGCTGCTATTACTACTTTTGGATTGCTTTTTTTTTTGCAGCTAGACCTCAATGGTGGGGGGGGCATGTTGGGACTTGCAGTTCAGTCTGGAACCATCTTGTAATTTTTTCACTCAGTCAGGTGTGAATTACTTTAGGTGGGGGGCAGCCCAGGGAAGAACCTCTATGTCACAAAAACTGCAACTATCAACCTGGATATACTGTGCTGTTTCTTTTTTCACCCAACCAAGGGTGAATTAAAGTAAGGGAGAAGAGTAGGGAAGTCTTTGCTGCTTTTGTTTGCCCAATTAAGGGTGAAGTAAGGTGAAACGCAATCCATGTAAGAACTCTGGTAGATCGAACAGCAAGAGAACAAGCAGCACGGTTTCGTTAAGGGGAAGTCGTGTCTGACAAATTTATTGGAGTTCTATGAGGACGTGTCTAGGGCGGTGGATAGAGGAGAGCCGGTGGATGTGGTCTTTCTTGACTTTCAGAAGGCGTTTGACAAGATACCTCAGAAGAGGTTATTGCAGAAGGTAAGGGGGCATGGAGTTGGGGGTAGGGTGTTAGCGTGGATAGAGGATTGGTTGTCAAATAGGAGGCAGAGAGTGGGGGTCAATGGGTGCTATTCGGATTGGTGGTTCGTGACTAGTGGAGTGCCCCAGGGGTCGGTGCTGGGGCCTCAGCTATTTACCATTTATATAGATGATCTGGAGGAGGGAACCGAGTGTATGGTGTCGAAATTTGCTGATGACACCAAGATTGGTGGAACGGCAAATTGCGCAGAGGGTGTGGAAAATCTGCAGAAGGATCTAGATAGGCTGGGCGAATGGGCCAGGAAATGGCAAATGGAATTTAATGTTGGCAAGTGCGAGGTGGTCCACTTTGATAGGAATAATGGTAGGAAGGGCTATTACTTACGTGGCGAAAAACTGCAGCAGACGATGGTGCAGAGGGACCTCGGGGTCCTTGTGCATGAGTCGCAAAAACCCAGCCTGCAGGTGAAGCTGGTGGTCAGGAAGGCGAATGGGATGCTGGCCTTCATAGCGAGGGGGATTGAATATAAAAGTAGGGAGGTCTTGCTGCGGCTGTATAGGGCATTGGTGAGGCCGCAGCTGGAGTACTGTGTGCAGTTTTGGTCGCCGTACTTACGCAAGGATATTTTGGCCTTGGAGGGAGTGCAGAGGAGGTTTACTAGGCTGATACCAGAGTTGAGGGGGTTGAGCTATGAGGAGAGGCTGAATAAACTAGGCTTGTACTTGTTAGAGTTCAGAAGAATGAGGGGAGATCTCATTGAGACGTATAAGATGATGAATGGGATGGATAGAATACAGGTGGAGAAACTCTTCCCGCTCAGAAAGGACAGTAGGACTAGGGGGCACAGCCTCAAGATAAAGGGGGGGTGGTTTAGAACGGAGTTGAGGAGGAACTTCTTCACTCAAAGGGTGGTGAATCTCTGGAATTCTCTGTCCGTTGAGGTGGTGGAGGCTGCCTCGCTAAATATTTTTAAGACGTGGGTTGATGGGTTTTTGATAAGCGAGGGGATTAAGGGTTATGGGGAGAGGGCGGGAATGTGGAACTGAGCCACGACAGATCAGCCATGATCTTATTGAATGGTGGGGCAGGCTCGAAGGGCTAGATGGCCTACTCCTGCTCCTATTTCTTATGTTCTTATGTAAGAGAACTTAATATGTGGACCAATAAATAATGTTCCAGACTGCAGGAAACGGGTATACCCATGAGTGCTGCCACTAAAATGGCAGGAGGCAAACCAAAATTGAAGACTGGGACCACACAGGTATGGTGGGGGTGGGGCGGGGGGACACACACACCACACTCTCCTGATGAGGTCCCTAAACAAAACATGCTGAGCGAAAGGACAGCACAAAAAGTAGTTGGCACATCTTTGTTAAAGGCAGATCGTGTCTTACAAGCCTGGTTGAGTTTTTGGAAAATGTGACTAAACACATTGACGAAGGAAGAGCAGTGGATGTGGTTTATGTGGACTTCTGCAAGGTGTTCGATAAGGTCCCCCATGCAAGGCTTATTGAGAAAGTGAGAGGGCATGGGATCCAAGGAAACGTTGCTTTGTAGATCCAGAACTGGCTTGCCTTCAGAAGGCAGAGAGGTTGTAAATGGGTCTTTTTCTGCATGGAGGTTGGTCACCAATGGAGTGCACCAGGGATCTGTTCTGGGACCCTTGCTGTTTGTGATTTTTATAAATGACCTGGATGAGGAAGTGGAGGGATGGGTTGGTAATTTTGCCGATGACACGAAGGTCGGAGGCGTTGTGGATAGTTTGGAGGGATGTCAGAAGTTGCAGCATGACATAGATAGGATGCAAGACTGGGCGGAGAAGTGGTAGATGGACTTCAACCCGGATAAATGTGTCGTGTTACATCTTGGCAGGTCAAATGGGATGAAGGAATATAATATTAAGGGTAAGACTCTTAGCAGTGTGGAAGATCAGAAGGATCTTGGGGTCCGGGTTCATAGGACTCTCAAATCGGCTTCGCAGGTAGAGGATGTGATTAAGAAGGCGTATGGTGTACTGGCGTTCATCAGTCGAGGAACTGAGTTTAGGAGTCAGGAGATAATGCTGCAGCTTTATAAGACCCTGGTCAGATCCCACTTGGAGTACTGTGCTCAGTTCTGGCCGCCTCATTACAGGAAGGATGTGGAAGCCATTGAAAGGGTGCAGAGGAGATTTACAAGGATGTTACCTGGATTGGGTGGCATGCCTTATGAGGACAGGTTGAGAGAGCTTGATCTCTTCTCTTTAGAGAGACGAAGGATGGGAGGGACTTGATAGAGGTGTATAAGATGATGAGAGGTATTGATCAGGCGGACTGTCAGAGGCTTTTCCCCAGGGCTGAAATGGCTGCCACAAGAGGACACAGATTTAAGGTGCTGGGGAGTAGGTACAGAGGGGATGTCAGGGGTAAGTTTTTCACTCAGAGGGTGGTGGGTGAGTGGAATCGGCTGCCATCGATGGTGGTGGAGGCAAATTCGTTAGGGTCTTTTAACAGACTTCAGGATGAGAACATGGGACTTAATAGGATTGAGGGTTATAGGTAAGTCTAGTAGGCAGAGGTAAGATCGGTGCAACTTGTGGGCCGAAGGGCCTGTTTGTGCTGTAGTTTTTCTATGATTCTATGACAGGGGAAGCTATTAAGGAGGCCATGCAAAGATTGGACAGTAAGTTGGACCAGTGGGATACTGAGTTGCAGATCAAGATAGACGAGCTGAGAGATGAGCTTGGATCATCTATTAAATTTCTTCAAGTGTCATCGTCGCCCATGAGAACCACTTGAAGGAGTCTGAGGACTTGGAGGCATTTAGTGGAAACATTGGCTGTGATTCTCCCATCCACGCCCGCCATTTTTCTGGCAGGTCCGGCTGGGAGATGCGCATCTGCGGCCTTGAACGGGGATTTGCAAATGTGCGGGAAATGGACAGAAACCAGTGGGAATGCGGGCAAGTAATTTAAATCTTATTTTAATCTATTTAAAATTTTTAAAGTAAAGTTAAAGTTTATTTATTCGTCACGAGTGAGGCTTACATTAACAGTACAATGAAGTTACTGTGAAATTCCCTTAGTCACCACAGTGTGGCACCTGTTTGGATCAGTGCACATAACCACCACATCATTCAGAATGTGGGGAGAAACCGGAAGAAACCCACACAGACACGGGGAGAACATGCAAACTCCACACAGACAGTGAATCAAGACGGAAATTGAACTCAAGTCCTTGGTGCTGTGAAGCAACAGTGCTAACCACTGTGCAACAGTGTCGCTTCCCCGCGCACCCCCCGCCCCCCCCCCCCCCCCCCCCCCCGCCCCACTTAATTAGCAAATGTAGATTTGAAAATTATCAGGATCTTTCAGGGCCCGATTGAATCCCCCACCCCGCCAGTACTTCATTCTTGTGGGGTTTGGACTAGCTCCCCAGCAGTGTCCAAGGGGATAGTGCCATGCCTGGGGGTACCTTGGCACTGTCCACCAGGCATTGGGCAGTGCCAAGGAGGCAGGGCCTATTGTGGGCGGGGCCCAGGTACAGCTGGTGGAGGTGGGGGGATCCTGCTGCCATTCTGCATTGGGATCAGTCAGGAGGGAGGGCAGCAATTGAGGGTGGTCTGTCGGGGGGCTGCCTCCAGGGGGGTCTGACCCTGAGGAGGGGGATTCACCACTGCTAGGGGGGATTGGGCCTGGGCATCAGGGTGCTCTGGGACAGGGCTGGCTTGGGAATTGCTGGGGGGGCTGCTGAAGGGGCAGCACTGTGGGGGTCCCGGACTGGCCAGTGATTGGGGTGGTCAGCAAATGGGAGTTTGACAGTTTGAGGCCACTGTGCCTGCACAGAGCTCCAGAACTGTCAAACTCCTGTGTGAATAGGCCCCGCCCCCCAGGGTTTTTAATGAGATTCATGACTGGGACCTCTTCACTGCACAGAGTGTGGAGATTCAGGTGAGAAACTGAACTTGCAGAACTATCATGATCTAGGATAGTTTTCCCACCAATTCGACACTTTTGGGAGAATCGCCCCCACTATATCTGAGCTGAAGAGCCAAGTTACTCATCTGACATTGGAGGTTAAGTCCCTAAGGGAGAAATATGATGAGATGGAAGAATGCCAAAGACGAAATAACATCCGATTGATAGGCCTTCCGGAGGGAATCAAGGGACCAAATATCACAGACTTTGTCGCCTAGCTATTGAAGAATGTGCTGGAACTTGAGGATGAGCTTCTGGATCATGCACACAGAGTGTTATGGGCAAAGCCTATCAGGCTACCACTCTGAGGTACCAGGGAAATAAGCTGCTGATATTTCCAGAATTTACCCCGGCAGTGGCAAGAAGACCGACCTTCACTGATGTCAAACGACTTCTGCATGATTGTCCTGGGGTCAGGCTTTGCTTTCTGGCCTGTTTGAGGATTACTCTCAACAATGAAACCGAGCACAAGTTCATGGATCCAACGGTAGCGGTGATTAAATTTGCAAAGCAGACTTTTAAATCGGGTGATCACACGGTGGATGTAAACTGATATTTGTTTTTTGTGAACCTGCATGTTTTTCCCAAAATGAATTGGTGGCTAGGAAAGGATAATGGGTTTTGCAACTGTTAGGTTAAGTGTTTGGTATTTCTGCAGACCTTTTCAGATTATAGCATCTGTGACCACGATGGGAATGGAGGTGGAGATCGTGACCCATGCAGAGTGCTGTGAAGGTGCTGAGATTAAGGAGGCATTGGAGGCACTGATGCTCTGTTTGGGAGGGCGTGTGCAGGGGAGAGCGGGGGTTGCTGTGTTTGCGAGTTTGGTCTGTGTAGATGTCTTTGCGTCTTTGCTATATCCTTTTTTCTGTGTGGATGTGATTGGCCTCTTTCAAGCCCACCCTCTCTTTCTCGTGGTTGGTTCCCCACAGCCAGTGGGGAAGGTAGGGGGTGGAGCCCTGGGGTGTGACGTTTGCCAGTATGAGTGGTTGGGGGGAGACTCCCCAATGAGGAGGGCTACTAGGTACTGTATCCCTGAATATGGGATGCTGGCTAGGAGGCCCTTACGCTCCGACCTCAGAGCAATCAAGTTCATTAGCTGGATTGTCAGGGGATTAAATCATCTGGTTAAGCGTGGTGAAATATTTCAGCATCTTCGACAACTGAGTACCCAAAATGCATTCCTTCAAGAGACCCACCTTGGGCCATTGGACTATGTTAGGCTCTGTAGAGAATGGGGGAGGAGTGTAAATGCTTTCACTCAACTTTTCACGTCAAGGTGTAGGGGGGCTGCAATCCTCATCCACAAGTCCTTACCCTTGGTAGTGGCCAATGTAATTTCTGACTCAAATGTCTGATACGTCATTGACATGGGTAAATTATATGGGATGCCCCTGCTGTTTGCCAATGTGTATGCCCCAAAATGGGGCTGTGAAAACTTTTTCCAGTCGTTTTTCGCACTACTTCCAGATTTGAATTCACATCGGTTGGATATTGGGTGGAGATTTCAACTATTGGGTGACCTGATAGAAGTCTACAAGATTATGAGAGGCATGGACAGAGTGGATAGTCAGAAGCTTTTCCCCAGGGTGGAAGAGTCAATTACTAGGGAGCACAGATTTAAAGAGCGAGGGGCAAGGTTTAAAGGAGATGTATGAGGCAGATTTTTTCCACAGAGGGTGGTGGGTGCCTGGAATTTGTTGCTGGGTAAGATAGTGGAAGCGGATAGGATAATGACTTTTAAGGGGTGCCTTAACAAATACATGAATAGGATGGGAATAGAGGGATATGGTCCCTGGAAGGGTAGGGCGTCTTAGTTAAATCTGGCAGCATGGTCGGTGCAGGTTTGGAGGGCTGAAGGGCCTGTTCTTATGCTGTAATGTTCTTTGTTGGTTGAATCCTGCCTTGGACAAGGCAAGCAAGCTACTAGCTCATTAGTTGCGCCAATTCTCTGCCAAAAGTCTAATACCATAAATGCAGACTCTGAATGGGGTCTTGACTGATCCACAGTGAATAAATGAACTGTTTAGGGACTTTTACTCAGTCCGCTATATCTCAGAGAGTACTGCCAATGAGGCGAACTTTCAGGAGTGTTTTGGGGCACTGAATCTCCCTGTGGTGGACAGGGGAGAGGCCGCGGCACAGGAGAAACCAATCGACATTGAAGAAATTGTTAGGGTGGCCAGAACCATGCTGAGTGAGAAATGTCTGGAACAAGATGGGTACCCCAGCGAATTCTACAAAAAATGTACGCTACTGTGCATGATCAATGAATCATATGATGACTGCTTTCTCACGCAGACTTTGAGGCAAGTGACAGTTTTGCTTTCCTTAAAAAGAATAAGGACCTGCAAATCTGCAGCTCCTATAGACCAATCTCATTGCTGAATGTGGACCCAAACTGATCTCTAAGATTCTAGCCATTCGCTTGGAGGACATTCTGCCCTCTATCATCTTGCTTGACCAGACTGGGTTCATTTAAAAATAGACATATACATACTCAAATATTTTGCAGCTGTTTAACGTTATGTATGCACCTGCCACCTCCAAGCTACCAATGATGTTAATCTTGCTGGCTGCTGAAAAAGCGCTTGATCGGGTGGAATGAGATTATTTATTTTATGCTCTTGGAAGATTCGGATTAAGTCCAAAACTCATCTCCTGGATCAAAATACTGTACTCTGCCCCTCTAGCCTCGTTCTGGGCGAATTAAACCTGATAGAGGTTTATAAGATGTTGAGATGTATAGATAGGGTGGATTGTCGGAGGCTATTTCCCAGGGCTGAAATGGTCACTAAGGGAGGACACAGGTTTAAGGTGCTGGGGAGCAGGTACAGAGGGGATGTCAGGGGTAAGTTTTTCACTCAGAGATTGGTGAATGAGTGGAATCAGCTGCCATCGATGGTGGTGGAGGCGAACTCGTTGGGGTCTTTTAAGAGACTTCTGGATGAGTACATGGGATTTAATGGGAATGAGAGTTATAGATAGGCCTGGTAGGTATGGATATAATGGGCGCAACATGTGGGCTGAAGGGCCTGTTTGTGCTGTAGTGTTCTATGTAAATTAGTGCACTCAGCTTTTTTCCCTTTGTCCTGGGGCAATAGGTAAGGATGGCCCTCTCCCCCATTACTTGCCATTGCTGTTGAACCTCTTGCTGTGGCTTTTCGCAACAACAAACAAATGGTGGGGATTAGTCAGGAAGGAATCGAGTGGAGAGTATTGCTGTATGCAGATGATCTACTATTGTACGTCGGTGATCTGTCCAACTTAATTCCCAAAGTCTTATCTGTACTAGAGAGATTTGGTCATATTTCAGGGTATACGCTTAACCTGAATAAGAGTGAACTCCTTCCTTTGAATGCAGTGGCTTGTAGCCTTCCGCTCCACACCCTACCTTTTAAGATTATCACCAGGCAATTTACTTATTTGGGAGTGCAAGTGACTAGCAAATTTAGTGGGTTCTTTGGAACTAACTTTACTCCACTCATGGGGTGGACGGAACAGCACTTCAAAGATTGTTCCGTCTTCCCGTTATCGTTAGCAGGCTGTATCAATGCGGTGAAGATGAACAGACTACCTAAGTTTTTTCATATTTCTTTCAGTGCATCCCATTGTTCAACCTTAAATCCTTTTTTCACAGACTTGATCGGCTCATTTCAAGCTTTGTCTGGAATAGGAAAAACCCAAGAATACGGAGGACCGTCTTGCAAAGCCCTAAATGGGAGGGGGTGTATGGGATTGCCCAGTTTTCTATTTTATTATTGGGCAGGGAATATGAAATGGCCTAGCAAGCCACTCAGTTGTGAAAGCACAAAGGAATGAAACT
This sequence comes from Carcharhinus amblyrhynchos, assembly GCF_965287045.1. Lineage (NCBI taxonomy): Eukaryota > Metazoa > Chordata > Chondrichthyes > Carcharhiniformes > Carcharhinidae > Carcharhinus > Carcharhinus amblyrhynchos. The sequence goes on from NC_137337.1 coordinate 28,723,822, forward strand.
GGACAGATCACCAGGCCTCAAGCTAAGCACTGGAAACAACAACTGCAAACTCAGCCCTATTGACCCTGCAAAATACTCCTTATTAACACCTGGGGACATCAACAATGGTTTCAAGTGGCACTTACTCAGCAATAATCTGGTCCCAAATGCTCAGTTTGTGTTCCACTCAACTCTTGACCTCCTTGCAGCCTTGGTTCAAACATGGACAAAAGAGCCGAATATCAGAGGTGAGATGAGAGTGTGTCCTTGACATCAAGACATCATTTGACTGAGTATAGCATTAAGGAGCACTAGCAAAACTGGAGTCAATGGGAATGGGGGGGGGGGGGGGGGGGAGTGGAAACTCACCACTGGTTGAAGTCATACCTAGCACAAAGAAAGATGGTCGCGGTGGTTGTAGGTCAATTATCTCAGCTCCAGGACATTATTGCAGTAGTTCCTCAGGATGGTGTTCTTAGGTCCAACCATTTTCAGCTTCATCAATGACCCCCTCCTTCCATTTATAAGGTCAGAAGTGTGGATGTTTGCAGATGACTGCACAATGTTCTGCAGCATTCATGACTCATCAGATACTGAAGCAGTTTATGTCCAAATGCACGCAGCATGACCTGGACAAATGGCAAATAACATTTGCACCACACAAGGGTCAGGCAATGACTACCTCGAACAAAAGAGGATCTAACCATTGCTCCTTGACATTCAATGGTATTACCATCACTAAATCCTCCACAATTAATACCCTGGGAGTTACCACTGACCAGAAACTGAACTGGACTATCCATATAAATATTGTGGTGACCAGAGCAGGTCAAAGGCTAGGGATCCTGTGACAGTAACCCACCTCCTGACTTCTCAAAGCCTGTTCACCATCTACAAGGCACAAGTCAGAAGTGTAATGGAATGCTTTTCACTTGCCTGCATGAGTGTACCCCTAACAATACTTAAGAAGGTCAACACCATCCAGGTCAAAACAGCATGCTTGATGGCTATCTCCTCCACAAACATTCAATCCCTCTGACGAACAGTGGCAACGTGTGTACCACCTACAAGTTGCACTGCAGGAACTCACCAAGGTTCTTTAGGCAGTACCTTTCAAACCCATGATCACTGGAGAAGAGCAGCAGATACCTGGGAACACAACCAACTGGAAATTCCCCTCCAAGTCACTAACCATCCTGGCTTGGAAATAAATTGCTGTTCCTTTACTGTCACTGGGTCAAAATACTGAAATTCCTTCCCTCTAACAGCACTGTGGGTGTGCTTATACTTGAGGTACTGCAGTGGTTCAAAAAGGCAGCTCACCGCTACCTTCTGAAGGGCAACTAGAGATGGGCAATAAATGCTGACCTAACTCGCCATTCCCACATCCCATAAAATGAAAAAAAAAATTGTGTGATAGAGGCAGAATCAGATTTCTGTGGAATGTGTTGGAAAAAAAGACATGGTCTTTGCTCGATGGTATGAGTTGATGAAGATGAGCAAGAGTTCTTGTTACTGTATGAAGTTAAACACCAAATTTCTTTAAAATCAGGTGCCCTTAGAAGATGATAAAATTTCTAAGGTTAAGGATGCTGCAATTTTAGCTGAAGGTTATGATTTATCCCATAAACACATTGATGGCCCAAACCTTTTGTTTGCAAACACACACAGGAGCTGGAGAGATGAACGGCTGTGATCTAATGGCCATCAGGTACAAATCCCATAATGGACACAAATCTCATGAAAAGGGGAAAATGGGATTTGTGCCAGCGAGATCTTGGAACAAGATCTTCCCTACCCTCTCTGATTGTGTGATCACATTCATCCCAGGAAGGGAGCAAGCCTAATTTGAATAGATTAGCATGCACTATAACATAATTATAGGGCTTGGCACCACAACATCTTCCCTCCCATATCCTCCCACCCAGCCAGCATGACTTTATACCAATGCAAATCATTGCTGATTTTCAAACACAAAAAACAGTCATACAATGTGATACAATGTACGTTGGGGTTTGGGGTGCATGGTGCCCCTTTAAGAACGCTGGTCAGCTGACCCCTGGGGAATTAACTCCTCCTAGTGTGGGACTCAGTTAAGCAGTCTTAGGTGTGACTGTGGAACAGTGCACACCTACAATAAAGAATTCCCCAGTGTTCAAGTTACCTAGCCTACCTTGTGGTTCTTCATGCAGTATATGTCGATGGTACGTACATAACAATGATGACCATGGCGGGGTTGCACAAGTAAGTATGGCCCCTTGGCCGTGCTCCTGGCATTTTCTGTGGCAGCCTTGTGATACCCCCAATAATGCCAACCTTGTATTTAAATCAAAGATAAGGGCCCCGTCTGATCCTGACCTTGCTGGATTTCCTAGGCACCACCCCCTCCAGCTGACTGTGTGATTCCTGCTTCCCCTTTGAAATTACACGGTGTTGTTCAATATGGTAAGAAAAACCAGCTGCGTAGCCTGCAAACATCACACTGTTTTCTTGTCTGAGCCAACACTGTGCATTTTGGGATGATTCCCTCCATATGAGTTGATCATGAACACAAGTAATTACAATGAGAGTGGCAGAAATGAAAAATTAGATATTTCTCAAAGCAGTAGAAGAGATGGTATTAACAAAAAGGGTTCATCCAAAGAGCCCAACATGTTTTTGTTGTCATAAGACTGAACATGTAAAAGCAGCTTGCTAGAATGTATGACCAAAGCCAGTAGCTTTTGTGAGTGTGTCTTGTGTTTCTCTAGACCTACTTAGCTGTAGCACTAGGTGGAACCAGTTAAAAACTGATTCATCTAATTATTTACAGTGGGTATAAATCAGCACATAAGAGATTCTGAGAGTTTTATATTTGAGGATGAAGTAACTCCAGAACTTTTTTCCAGAGAGTTCACAAAATTGAAATCTATTGAGTAAGGTATTAATGGGAATTGTTTATCTCTTCCATATGTAGAGTGAATATAAACAATGCTTTAGTCAATGGGTTCGTTATTGTCGGAATGATGTTGAAATTGCCTACTAATCATGTTGATTTAGTATTAGGGAATTACTTTGCAGGAGATAAGGTGTTACCATCTCCTGGGATGGGAGGCAAATCCAATGAAATTGACAACATCCTCAAAGAATCAGGGACTATTTGTAATCCTGCTGTAGAAACTACTGCTTTGACTAGAAATCTGCCCAGAGATTCAAAAGCTCAGACTTCTGAAAGTAAAGAACCCTTGAAACCTCTGACTGGCAGTAAAGGGCTAAAGTACAATGCAAACAAACTGGCTCTGCCTACATTGAACTTGCTTTCAGGTCCTTACCCAAAGATGCCAGAACAGTTTACAGCAATAGTGTTCCTGACTGATGGAAACTAAGAAAAGACAGTGCTGTGAAACAAAAGTCTTGTTTATTCCATTGCTGATGCAATGGAACTCCGGGAATGCATTAACGTTTTGGAGCAGAAAGTGAAACTCCAAAATGAAGAAGCTGTGACTCCTGCTCAGACAGAATTAGATGAGGCCTGAACTGAATGGGTAAATCCAAAATATAAAGGGTGCAGAAAACTGAGAAAATTAAAAAGAATGTCAATTTTTTTATCAGAACATAAACATAATCTCAATAAAATTCTTGGAGTGGTGAATGTGAACCATAATCCCACATTTAAACAGGAGAAAGATGACTTTGATGGCTGCCTAACTGAAACTTTTTTTGTGTAGTTAAACATTTAAAAAACCTACAACCATGAATATCAGCGAAGTGGTTCATGGGCTGACTATAAAGGAAAATAAATGGAAATGCTAAAAGAAACTGCACTCCCTTAGAAAGTTGGCAGTGGTATACTGGCCAAGGAGAGCTCTCCTAATCCTTAGCTGTGTGCTGAGGTACTTAGTGACAAATGCCATGTAGACCAGGTTGAGTGCAAAACTTCAGAGTGAAGCTGAGGCCAATGCATGCGCCTGAAATGACAGCTCAAGATGTAGTGGAGTGGCAAAAGCTGTGGTGACTCACCATGTGGTTTGTGGCATGAGTGGTGTGTGGGGTCTTGCATAGTCAGTGCAGGTATGGAGGGCTGAAGAGCCTGTTACTATGCTGTAATTTTCTTTGTTCTCTGTTTAACCAGCATGCGAATGTATGAACTGTGGTGGCCAGGACATGAGGCAGTGCACATTGGGAGGCAGCTTCAGATGAAGAATAGGTAAAGAATAGTCCTAAGGAGACGGAAGCTAACCATTGAGTTTCTCTCTTTGATAATGCAATGAGGAGAATACATAAAAATGGAGCCTAGTGAACTCACTATCATTATTCTCTCTCATAGGCAGAAAAGAAAAACAATGAAAGTGCCTGGCTTATCAAAGGCAGGAACAGAACCATGTAGAGGAAGAAGTGGCAGGGCTTGCTCCACACACAGAGGGTGAGTCCTAGAAAAGTGTCTTTGAGGTGCCTCGCTAGACCCAAAGTCTAGACATGGAGCCGAACATACCAACAGAGATCTGGAAGGTCCTGGTCTGCTTTCAAGATCCTGCTGTGTGGCAGTCCTTCTCTTTTCAGCCTATGGGGCTGGAGCTGATCAGTAACAGGTAGAAGGTATTCAGATGGGCAGGACACTTTATGAGACGAGGTGGACAGATTTTTCACTAGTAAGGGTTTTAAGGGCTAGGGTGAATAGGCAGGAAGGTGGAGTTGAAGCTGAGAGGAGATTAGCCATGATCATATTAAATGACAGAGCAGGCTCGAGGGGCTAACTTGCCTACTCGTGCTCCTAGTTCTTATGATTCTTATGAGTCACTTGAGTAGCTAGCCCCGGGGTGTACACCAGCTGTTCCTTAACTCTAAGCATGCCCAAGGACCCCTGACTTCCTCCTTGGGATAGAGGGGCAATAAGAGTGAGCTTGAGAAACCCTGCGTCCTCTGGATCACAGCAAGTGTCTGCACCATGGAGTGAATGCCCTACAGCTGTGAAGTACCGAAATCTAAATGGCAGCCACCACCTTAGCTGTGTTGACCTCATTGCATTGTAATGTTGGCACAAACACCTCAGACATAAGGTGAATTGAGTTCTGTATGCAACATTTCAATTTGAGCAGCATACCAGATATTCCTTCCTGATTTATCCAAGTTTGCTCCAGCAACTGAAGTATTGATCGAGTCCAAAAGCATGTCATGTACTAGCACTCAGCAGATTCCTGTTCTTCACGTGCTGGCATCCTGGAATGCCCCTGCCTCTGCGATGAATCTGGCAGTGTGATGTGTTCACAGATGATGACCCCAAGGCTGATCTTAAAAATAGGACTTACCCAAGGACTTTCAGATCTGGCATCCCTCTGCTTGCCCTCTTGTTGTGAGCCAACTTCTGCTGCATGCAAACAGATGGTGAGAGTGTAAGCAAGATGAGGGCCAGAGCAGATGATAAGGATGTGTGGATGATGAATGGGAACAATGAGCAATTTTCTTTGTTCTTTGTTCAACCAGCATGCGAATGAATGAACCGTGGTGGCCAGGACATGAGTCAGTGCACATTGGGACGCAGCTTCAGATGAAGAATGGGCAAAGAATGGTCCTGTGGCCCACAGGGTAGATGAAGATGTGTGTAGGAGAGCAGGTGATGTCCTTGAGTGGGCAGTGAGTGAGATCTTTGTGGATGTGTGATGGGTATGTTAATGTATAAATGAAGAATGATGTACTCTGGCAGAATGGGGGAGGTCAATCATGCTCTGCCTGCACTGATGGTTGTCCTCTTCTGCAGACTGTTGTCACTCGTGGTTGCTGCCAGTACCTCCCATACTAGGTTGGTACCTGGCTGGCTGGTTTTCTTCCTCAGCACAGACAGAGGACATCACATTGGCCTCTACTGCGTCCAGGAGTCTCTCTAGGAAGGCATCCGAAAACTTGAATTACTTGGCAGCCATTACTTCCCAGCAACCTATAAGGTGTGGCTGGTGTGCACTAGGGCAGTCTTTAAATGTGGCGACCTGATGACTGCAGCACTGAGATGATGGTGGGGTGGATGAATCAAAGGCCCACTTCTGCTGCAGGCAAATCCTGGAATTTATCTTCTTCCAACATTGAATCTAGAGAATCGCTATATCTTCCTCTGTATTCAAGGATTAGAAAAAACTGATTTGATTTGTTATTATCACATATATTGGGATACAGGGAAAAATATTGTTTCTTGCGAGCTATACAGTCAAATCATACTGTTCATAGAGTGCACAGGGGAGAAGGAAAGCGGAGGATGCAAAATATAATGTTGCAGTTATAGATAGAGTGTAGAGAAAGATCAGCTTTATACATGGTCGGTCCATTCAAAAGTCTGGTGGCAACAGGGAAGGTGTTCTTAAGTCGTTTGATATGTGTTCTCAAACTTTTGTATCTTTTTCCCAATGGAAGAAAGTGGAAGAGCGTAAGTCCAGGGTGCGTGGGATCCTTAATTGTGCTGGCTGCTTTCCTGAGGCAGCGGGAAGTGCTGATGGAGTCAATGGATGGGAGGCGGGTTTACGTGATGGACAGGGCTATGTTCACAACCCTTTGTAGGTTCTTGTGGTCTTGGCAGAGCAGGAGCCATACCAAGCTGTGATACATCTGGAAAGGATGCTTACTATGATGCATCTGTAAATATTGGTGAGAGTCATAGTGGATATGTCTAATTTCCTTAGCCTCCTGAAAAACTAGTGTTGGTGGGCTTTCTTAGCTATAGCGTCAATATGGAGGGACCAGGACAGATTGTTGGTGATCTGGACACCTAGAAACCTGAAGCCCTTTCCACTTCATCACTTTTGATGTCAACAGGAGCTTGTCCTTGACTACGTTTCCTAAAATCAATGAATATCTCTTTTGTTTTACTGACATTGAGGGAGAGATTGTAATTGCAGCATTTCATCAGAGACGTAAACTAGCACATAGTAAAATTGAAGGTGGAATTCTCCTCTGGGGACTAACTTCCGTGGCAAGGGTAGAAATATGAAGTGTTTCCTGCTAAGGAGGCTGGCGGGAAAACATGCCATATTATCCGGCACCTTTCATTAACTATGAAACCGGGTATTTTGCACCATATTCTATAGTGAGGCAGGCCTAATGCCACATAGCCCGCTATCACATCTCAGCGCCATATTGAAAAGGTGCCCAACATCATTGACCTACTATCAAAGAAAGAAGATAGACCTCCTGAAAATGGGGGTGGATACCCAGGACACTCTTAGACTGGAAGATGGATCTCCTGAGAAAGCAGATGTACCTCCAGAAGATGCTAAGACTGGAAAGATGGACGTCCTCCGGGACTTCAAATCTGGAAGATCATCTGGAAGATGGTACCCCCATCCACTGGTGTGGTATTCCAGGGTCCAGGATTGCTTCCATATGGAGGAAGCTCCAGGCATTATTCAGGTGAGTCCCAGCATCTGCACACTGCGTTGTTTCTGAATGTGTTTTGCACCAGCATGTTTGTTTTCCCACTGATATTGTGGAGAATTGGACATGAATGGAAGATTCAGTTGGAGTCTTCATCTGCATCCCCTTAGAGGGATGCAAATCAGTTTGGCCTTCAGCAGGTTTCTCAGTCCGCTATGGCAGACACCATGGAAGATCCCATGGTGATACACACCAACATAAAACCCATTTTTTCGGCCATCTACCAAATTCTACCCCTGCACGTTAGTGAACTGGCTGGTGGGACCGAGGGAGAATTCTGCCCAGACTGTTATGAGTAGTCAAAGGCGCTAACTGAAAGATTCTGATGGATAAGTCATCTGCCATCTGAAAGGTGCACAGCACCAACTTGCCAAGATTCCTTCAACAATATCTTCCAATTCCGTGACCTCTATGACATAGAACAAGGGCAGCAGATGCAAGGGAGCATCACCACCTCCACATTCTGCTCCAAGCCATAAACCATCCTGATTTGGATATATATCACTGTTTCGTCATTATTGCTGGATTAAAATCCTGAAACTTCCAACCTAATAGCAATTTATATGTATCTATATGACACGTACTGCAGCTGTTCTCGAAGGTGATTCATCACCACCTTCTCAAAGGCAAATAGGGGTGGTATTTATTGGAGGCAATAGGGACAGCTGAAGAGGCAGTGAGAGCTCTGATTCTTCATTTCTTTGAAAAGCCTACTGTATAAAGTACTATCCAAACATTTAGCAGAACAGCAGGAGACTTTCCTATGATCAAGGATCCAAGAGGAGAAATTCCCATCTACTGAGACCTGCTGTCCAATCAGAGGCCAGCAACTCTAATGAGTAGCAGCACCACCAGAAAGGTGATAGCTGTGGTTTGTACGATGCCCACTCGAGGCCTAGTACTGTTGTTGATCCCAGATCACAGATAAGTGATTGCAGGGAGTGGGGAATAAAGAACCCAATACCAAAGCAAAAGCAGGAGCGTATCTCTCAGCTGGCATCCTGCCCCATTTCCTGTTACTGGAACCCTTTTAAACAAGGAACCATCAAAAACCACTGGGACTCCTGAAACAACCCAGTATGAGTTTGCTTGTTGTACTCATCACAAATTGAGCCCCCTGCCCATTGCTGAGTTAATATCAGTGGCAGCAGGATAAGACTCTTAAGTGGGCATTAATTGCCCACTTCAGGGCCTCAATTGTGGTGGGGTGGGAAGGCTATGCACAGGCCTTCCCACCATAGGTTTAATCAGGATGAAGGTGGGAAGTATGTGAATGAACAAAGAACTTTTTAATTTTATTTTAGTTTACGGTTTTTGCCCTGATTTTTTGACTTTGTAAGGCAGCAGAATGACATTTCAATAAATTGTGACGGAGACTTTCAATACCAAATGAATATTAATAAACAGTAGCTATGGTACACACAAATTTTCAGTTTAACCATCTCCTCAAATAAATGGAAAAGAACAGTGCAGTGCTAAATCATAATAATGTTCTTACATGGCAGACTTTTTCCCCTCATCATCCAAAGAACCTCCCTCTGAGGCTTCAGATAGATTGAGAAATACTTTCCAAAGAAAGAAGACGGGGGCAGTAAATTTAAACTGGATGTTATAATATCAAAGATCTACCCATCAGTTAAAATCAGTTCTATAAGAAGTTGGAACTTGAATGCCTTGATTTCTTTATCGTACACAAAAGCATTGATCATAAAGATTTAAAAATAAACAAGAACTTTTTTCCTGTCTGTGAATAAAACCAGTTTTAATCTCTTACACATTGTGACCGAATTAAAGAAGCCAAAACTATTTTCCTGGTTTTGTGCCCAAGTGCAGTGCATCATCTGGGTAAAATAGCGGAAAATCAGGTAGTTCATAGAGTGTGTCTTTAAAGAATTCTCTCTAATCTCCCCTCAATTCATTTAAATTAAATCAAAATCATGTGGCCTCTTTGACAAGCATGTCTCAAAGTGGGTTCATCTTCTGATAGCATCCTTCAGAGGAACTGTAAATCTCAGCTTACTTGGCATATTGGTTTTAAATGTACAGCAAGTCTAATTCAGGTTACAGAACAGGAACTCCCAGTGTTGGGAGCTCCCACTCTCAATAGTTATGACTTTGTTTTGTGTGTGCTATGTTCTTTATATCTTCCACTGTGAAGATAAATATTGACACGTATTTATTGTCACTGTCATTTGCTTATTCCCCATGACAATTTCTCCTGTCTCAGACCCAAGGGACCCACATTTACTTTCACTAATTTCTTCCTTTATACATACTTACAATCTTTTTTATATTTCTTGCTAATTTACTCTCTTGTTCTTATTTATTTCTTATCAATTTCATTGTCATCTTTTGTTAATTTCTAAAATCCTCAGGTCTACTATTCCTTTTGGCAACATGGCAAGTATCTTTTTAAATCCATTACTATGGCTAACGACTTGCAAAGGAACTTTATTCCTGAAGGAGATGTATATTTGTTGAGAATTATGACATTTTAAAAAATGTTTCCCATTGTCTATCTACCAGAAATCTTGAACTCTGATTTTCAAATTTATGTTTACAGACCTCATTACCTGCATAATTGACTTTATCTAATCTTAAGACACTGGATTCAAACATAACCACATCAGTCTCAAACTTGATATGAAATTGTATTATGTTATGATCACTATTCCCAGAGGATCATTTATCATAAGGGTCCTAATTAACCTTGTCCTATTACACAAGATGTAACTTAAATAAACTATTTCCTGGTTTCTTTTGAAAACTGCCTCAAATGCACTCCATGAACTCGTAGTCCAAACTATTTTTGGTGATTTGGTTTGCCAGACTATATGAAGATTCAAGTCCCTATGATTACTGCATTTGCTTTTTACATGCTCCTCTAATTTCTAGATCGACACTGTGTCTAACATTATGATTAGTGTTTGGGGATCTATAAACTAAACCAAAAGTGCCTTCTGCCCTTTTTTATTTTGTAATTCCATCCATAACGATACTGTGTCCTAAACTTGTGAGCTAAATTGTTTCTCCCTACAGCTTTATCTCATCCTTTATTGTCAACGTCACCTCATTTTTTATTTTGTCTGTCCTTTCTAAAAGTCCCTAAAGTTGTAATTCCCAACCTTGATTACTCTGTAACGATAAATCAATCACACTTATTTATTTGTGCCATTAATTCATTAGTCTTGATATGATTGCTGCATGCACTCAGAAGTGAGCACCCTAAATTTTAACGTTTTACTATTTTTCCCTAACGTGGCCTTAGTCGCTAATACCTTGTTACCACTTTTTTAAAATTCAGTCAAGGTATGTAGGCATTACTGGCGAGATCAGCATTTATTTCCCATCCCTAATTGCCCTTGAAAAGAGGTGATGAGCTACATTTTTGAATAGCTGCAGTCCATGTGGTGTAGGTACACCCATAGTACTGTTAGGGAGGAAGTTTCAGGATTCTACCCAGTGACAGTGAAGGAGCAGTGATATATTTGCAAGTCAGGATGATGAGTGGCTTGGAGGGGGAATTTCCTATAATTTGCTACACTTGTCCTTTTAGGTGATAGTGGTCATAGGTTTGGAGGATGCTATCTAAACACTGTCCCTTCCTGATAATCTGTCTAATTTTACCTAATCTGGTTGATTTTACCCAATTTACTATTCTGCTCTACATTCCTTACATGTTTTGTCAGGTATATAAATTTAGCCTTGTGTAAACCCTCCATCCCCATTATTAGTTTAAAGCTATATCTACTGTCCTAGTTATTTAATTTGCTCGTATGCAGATTCCACCAAATTTAAGTGGAGTCTGTCCTAATGGAACAGTTCTCTCTTTCCCAAGCATTGATGCCAATGCCATATGAATTGAAACCCCCACCTGGCACACCAGTCTTTCAGTCATGCATTTAAATCTCTAATCTGCGTGTCCCTATGCTACTTTATGCATGGCCAGTATATAGTAATCCAGAGATTATTATCTTTAGAGATTCTGCTTTTTAATTTGTACAGCATACTAGTTCTTCAAACTCCATCAATTATTATTTCTACCTGTGTCATTGTTTTCTTCATGGGCCTGATCTAAGAAAGGCAGTGCTGGCATTGGACGGGGTCCAGAGGAGGTTCATGGGATGATCCCAGGAATGAAAAGCTTGACAAATAAGGAGATTTTAAGGACTCTAGGACTGCACTCAATGGAGTTTGGAAAGATGAGGGAGGATCTTATTGAAACTTGCAAAATACTGAAAGGCCTGGATAGAATGGACATGGGGAAGATATTTCTATTAGTAGGAGAGGCTAGGATCCAAGGACACAGCCTCAGTGTAAAGGGATAACCCTTCAGAGCTGGGATGAGGAGGAATTTCTTCAACCAGAGGGTGGTGAATTTGTGGAATTCATTGCCACAGAAGGCTGTAGGGGTCAGGTCATGGAGTGTATTTAAAACAGAGATAGATAGGTTCTTGATTGGTAAGGGGATCAAAGCTTACATGGAAAAGACAGGAGAATGGGATTGAGAAATTTATCAGCCATGATTGAATGGTGGGGCAGACTCAATGGACAATATGGCCTAATTCCACTCCTATATCTTATGGTCTGATGGGCCATTCTTCAAGTTCTTCCATATCAGTATCTACCTCCTGATTCTACCATAATCTACCACTAATGCACCTCTTTTCTCACCACTACCTTCACGCCATGATCAGTTTGCTCATTTTTCTTTCAGTCTTTGCTCTCATCCCACATTGGTAGCAAGTACCCACACCTGCTGGACAAGACTTAAGTCTGAGACTCCTCCACTGTTGACTCTTTACCTGCCTGAATTGTAGTCACATCCTACTAGCCACTTCCTAACCTAAGGGATGTGACTGCCTGCTGGATCAAAAAGTACATGTAATTCACCTATTCCCTGATGCCTCTGTCTGCATGTCAAGATCAATAATTCCGAGCTTAAGTTCCTTATGAGACTTGGAAAACGAGAATCTCGCTGGCGAAATCTTGTTTTCTAATTGTTCCACCAACACCAGTGACATAATGAAGTTCCAGCCCAGGAATTTGGAATTTCTGTCATATCTATGAGGTTTACAACTGCTTCTCAAAAACCAAGCAAAGAGCTCCCGCTGGGGTGCACAGGTAAATAGAGCCCTGTGGGAAAGAAGGATCCTAGAACTGCCCCCTGGCACTGTCCTCTTGAGGATTACCATTAGGGGAGGTTTCCCTTATAGGTTTGGGGAGTGGTTCATATGTTTTGTATCAGAGATCAGCTCCTCCCCCACCTTCAGCTGAAATGTAATCCCCACATGGCAACTTGGGTCACCAGCATTGGCATCAGGACCCTCTGATGAGTCCCCTGTCATGACCCCCTCCGCAGCCTCCGCTTTTGCTGATTACCCCTCCCACAGATCAGCTCTCTGCATGCCTCTCCCTTTACCAATTATCCCCTTTTGCTGATTAACCGCTGCACAGACCCACTTTATTGATTTTTTCCTCCCCCCTTGCCCTCTCTTCTGCAGAGCTCCCCCTCTTGTTTCCCGCCCCCCTGCAGATCTCCTGTCCTTCCTCCATTATATCCCCAACCCTACTCAGGCACCACCTTGGCATTTCCCCTGGCACTGTTATGGTGCCAGATGGACATTGCCAGACCAATGTGAGCTGTGCCAGGCCATGCCCCCAGCTACCCAGAGGCTTCAATGACCTCAACACCCCCCACCCCCAGTGTAGCCATGACACTTGACCCATTGATTGGAACCATGAGCAATTCTCATCGGAGAGGAGGGGGAATAATCCGGGAGGCTGGAAATGGCTGGATGCGTCAATGTCATAGTAATCATGACATTAATTGCCGGCTCCAACACACCCCTCCCTGATGAGCTCAATGCCCGTTTTGAGCAAGAGGTCAGCAAGAGCATGCCCTCCAGCCTGGAAGCCCTGGATGAACTTGTATCTGGAGTCACCATTGCAGATGTCAGAGCAGCTTTCATGAAGGTCAACCCACGGAAAGCAACTGGCCTGGGTGGGGTACCCAGACATGCACTCAGATCCTGCGCGGATCAGCTGGCAGAGGTATTCACAGACATCTTCAACTTCTCTTTACAACAATCTGAGGTCCCTATCTGCTTCAAGAAGACGACCATCATGCCAGTAGCTAAGAAAAACCAAGCAGCGTGCCTTAATGACTATCGGTCGATGGCTCTGACATCCACCATTATGAAGTGCTTCGAAAGATTAGCAATGGCACGAATCAATTCCAGCCTCCTGGACTACCAGTTTGCCTACTGCCGCAAAAGCAGACGCCATTTTCCTGGTCCTGCACTCAACTCTGGAATACCCAGATAACAAGGACACCTATGTCAGACTCCTATTTATTGACTACAGCTCAGCCTTCAGCACTATTATTCCCACGATACTCATGTCCAAACTCCATGGCCTGGGCCTTGGCATCTCCCTCTGCGACTGGATCCTGAACTTCTTAACTCACAGACCACAATCAGTAAGGACAGGCAACAACACTTCCTCCATCATCATCCTCAACACCAGTGCCCCACAAGGTTGTGTTCTCAGCCCCCTACTACTTAAACACCTGTGACTGGCCACATTCTCCTACAATTCCATCATTACCTAGTGGGTCGGATCTCAAACAATGGCAAGACCAAGTATAGGAACGAGATAGAGAATCTGGTGAACTGGTGCGGCGACAATAATCTCTCCCTTAATGTCAACAAAACGAAGGAGATTGTCATCGACTTCAGGAAGCGTAATGGAGAATATGCCCCTGTCGACATCAATGGGGACGAAGTAGAAAGAGTCGAGAGCTTCAAGTTTTTAGGTGTCCAGATCATCAACAACCTCTCCTAGTACCCCCCCATGCTGACACCATACCACCAACGCCTCTACTTTCTCAGAAGACTAAGGAAATTTGGCATGTCAGCTACGACTCTTACCAACTTTCACAGGTGCACCATAGAAAGCATTCTTTCTGGTTGCAACACAGCTTGGTATGGCTCCTGCTCTGCCCAAGACCGCAAGGCACTCAAAAGGTTGCGATTGTGGCTCAATCCATTACACAAACCAGTCTCCCATCCATTGGCTCTGTCTACACTTCCCACTGCCTCAGCAAAGCAGCCAGCATAATTAAGGACTTTCTCTCTTCCACCTTCTTTCTAGGGGAAAAAGGTACAAAGAACAGCTACTTTCCTGCTGCTGTCAGACTTTTGAATGCACTTACCTTGCATTAAGTTGATCTTTCTCTACACCCTAGCTTTCTCTACACCCTACATTCTGCACTCTCTTGTTTCCTTCTCTATGAATGGTATGTTTTGTCTGTATAGCGCACAAGAAACAATACTTTTCATTGTATGTTAATATGCATGACAATAATAAATCAAATCAAATCAAATCTGCTTTGCGCCTATTCTGGGCACAAAGCTGACCATGTCAGCAAAACAGGGCCAGGGAGATGGCTTTGATGTGAGATAAAGTTTATTCACAAAGTTTAAAGTTTAGTTTATTAGTGTCACAAGTAGGCTTACATTAATACTGCAATGAACTTACTGTGAAAATCCCCTATTTGATCTTGCCCACTCAAAAGCCTCGCACCCTATCAGCTTGGCCCACTATGCCAATCGACCAGTGCAGTGGGCCAGAAAGATTGCTCCCAAAGGCAGTTAAGAGTGATAACATCTAGTCTCGTAAAATCATCTAAATACAAAAATGTTAATTACCAACAGTTCTAAATGATTTTGACTCATTTTAGAAAAATCATGTTGCAACAATTAATTTGGTAGCTCTTTTCGATTCCAACCAAATAAATGAACTCAATCTAACTTAGGGACAATTAATTTGGTAATTATACTGAATATAAAACATTGCAATTCTGATCGTGTTGTCTAGATATTTTTAGTTACATTTAAATAAATATATAACTTGATCATTTAGAATACATTCGTGGCCAATGGAATTCAAAGTGTTCACTAATTTTAAATAAAATTCCAGATAACGTGGATATAAAATGGTGATCAGCTTTTATGTTTCATTTTTGGAAAAGTAAGTCCAATGTAGAGCAGTAGTAAAACTTAATTGAATATAAAGCATTGCCAGGATGAATTTGTATTCAGATTCTAAATTTTTTTCATTTGTGTTTAAATTTACACATAACAATGGATACTCAGAGAAAATTTCCTGAGAATTAGTGACGATTAAAAACAAAACTAGTGCACCAATTTAGGGCCAAAATAAATGTAGGAAATAAAGCATGTGATGTGGCACTAGAAATGTGTAATTACTACAAGGCTATGCAAATAAGAAATCTTACCAACAGGTAAAATCTAGCCAGTTTTCAACAATGCCAAATATGCAGACATCAAAGTAAAACTAATTAAATATGTTTACTGTTTTATAAATGGCTGCTTAAGGACATAAACATCTCGTGGAACTTTGCTTATTTGCCAAAATGGAGGGAACTGCCCTCTCCGTGTGGCTAAGTTAAATTAGTGGATAATAAACTCGTTGACGGACCCATTCTAAAACTTTGACCTATGCTGAATTGGCAGGTCATCAATTAAAGAAACCCAGCAAAAAGGCACAATATGAACTGACCTTAATTCCTAACTAAGATATGACCCAGTCTGAATGTCCAAATAACCTGACCCAGAATGCGCAGTAATTAAGTGAGTGCACAGCATGACCTGGAGTTGCAGTCTGACAGTGAAAACATGACCTGTTCCCTTGATTCCCATTGGCCAAGTTGCAAACAATCATGAATGTGGATAATAGGGGCTCCATCATACTGGTAATTTAAAATCATGATTAGCTTTTCATTTTATGGGTGTTTTTGTTTCAATTTTGTTTAACTATTGCACAGCAGATTGTATTACAGCATTCCTCTCTGTTTCATTCAAAATATTTTAATCCTACAGAACATCTGTGCTTTCAAAATTATTATTTTCTAATGCTGAGCTTTATAATTAGAAGGTGACAGAGCAGAAATTGATCTGTACTGCACTTATTTTTGGATATCAATCATAGCAAAAATAATCGCCACTCCTGAACTGATGATTGAGAGAACCACATACTTTCAGCCATCTTTGTCATCAGGCAGTGACTAGAAACTGAGGCCACTTGCTCACGAGCCAGAGAAGATGGTGAATTTAAATCATACGCGAGGACATGCGTAAATAACCTAGATTGCCACTTCAGTTGCTGTCAGAGTGACCATCTTTTGGAGGAATATTAAATTAGGCCCTGTCTTTTGGTTCAGGCCTACATTAAACATTCCATGCCATTACTCAAGAGCAACTTCTCATTTTGCTGTCATGGCCTGCATTTCTTTTTCCGAACTACCGTCAAAAGAAAAGAACGACTGGTCATTTATCTCACTGTTAGTTTTGATGCTTTCCTTTGTACAGTATGGCTGCTGCAATTATTTATATAACAATATCCACTGCATTTTAAAGTAATATAACATTTTTTGGAAAAGGGTGATGGGGCTCTATATAAATGGAAGTCTTCCTTTCTTGATCAGATAAAGGTTATGCATTTTTGTGGTTTAAGAATACCACTATATTCTTCAAAGGTAGTAAGGGAAATAGTACATTTATCACTTCATGCAAATTGAATATTCTATCACAAGCCCTCATTCAATGCTTTTGAAGGGTGTATTTTTTGATTGTAAGAGTTCTTTTACCTGGAGGCTAAAATGCTACTGACCTAACCAAAAAATATTGTTTAATGTTTAACATGTAAACCTAATTGCAGCCCAGTTGCTCAAACAACATTATCGACCACTCTATTAAATATTATTTAAAAATTGCATGTTCTATTTAGAAAACAAATCTTGCTTCAAAAAGAATATTGATTATTCGACTTGGAAATGTAAACACTTTTAACGTCAAATATCAATTGTTATCAGAAAGAAAGAAAGTTTAATAGGGTTTGACTGTCCTTAAATAACCATTAGGTTCTATTCATTTATAGATAACTTATTGTGTGTTAACAGTTATGCGGTTTATAAGATTATTGTGGTTTTGGTAAGTAATTTAAATCTTTATTTAAATCTAATTTTAATATAATTAGCGAGTCTGGGACTGAAGTCTCTGGGCCCGTTAGAGTCTCCCACCCTACCAAAGTTTTTCACTCCAGTGGCTATTACAGTAGTTCCCCACTTTTGGGGAGCCAGCAGTCCATCCCACTGGAATGAAAGGGGTCAATCAGGACCTCCCAGGGGGGTCAAGTGGGGGGGTGGTGTTATCATTATAATGACTTATAATGATATTCATGCTGTTGGCCTCTCCATTCCACAAAGTGTGGGAGATTCTAGTGTGAATTACTCCAATTTTCCCACAAATTCAACACTTAGAATTTTTTGGGAGGATTCTGTACAATGGCCAGAATTTAAATTCATAAATTTACTGACAAATTTACTGGAGTTCTATGAGGATGTGTCTAGGGCAGTGGATAGAGGAGAGCCGGTGGATGTGGTCTTTCTTGATTTTCAGAAGGCGTTTGACAAGGTACCTCACAAGAGGTTATTGCAGAAGGTCAGGGGACATGGAGTTGGGGGTAGGGTGTTAGCGTGGATAGAGGATTGGTTGTCAAATAGGAGGCAGAGAGTGGGGGTCAATGGGTGCTATTCGGATTGGCGGATGGTGACTAGTGGGGTGCCCCAGGGGTCAGTGCTGGGGCCTCAGCTATTTACCATTTATACAGATGATCTGGAGGAGGGAACCGAGTGCAGGGTGTCGAAATTTGCTGATGACACCAAGATTGGGGGAAAGGCAAATTGTGCGGAGGGTGTGGAGAGTCTGCAGAAGGATCTAGATAGGCTGGGCGAATGGGCCAGGAAATGGCAAATGGAATTTAATGTTGGCAAGTGTGAGGTGGTCCACTTTGGTAGGAAGAATGGTAGGAAGGACTATTACTTACGTGGCGAAAAACTGCAGCAGGCGACGGTGCAGAGGGACCTCGGGGTCCTTGTGCATGAGTCGCAAAAACCCAGCTTGCAGGTGCAGCAGGTGGTCAGGAGGGCGAATGGGATGCTGGCCTTCATAGCGAGGGGGATTGAATATAAAAGTAGGGAGGTCTTGCTGCAGCTGTATAGGGCATTGGTGAGGCCGCAGCTGGAGTACTGTGTGCAGTTTTGGGCGCCGCACCTGCGCAAGGATATTTTGGCCCTGGAGGGAGTGCAGAGGAGGTTTACTAGGCTGATACCGGAGTTGAGGGGATTGAGCTATGAGGAGAGGCTGAATAAACTAGGCTTGTACTCGTTAGAGTTTAGAAGAATGAGGGGAGATCTCATTGAGACGTATAAGATGATGAATGGGATGGATAGGATAGAGGTGGAGAGACTCTTCCCGCTCAAAAAAGACAGTAGGACTAGGGGGCACAGCCTCAAGATAAAGGGGAGGCGGTTTAGAACGGAGTTGAGGAGGAACTTCTTCACTCAAAGGGTGGTGAATCTCTGGAATTCTCTGCCCGTTGAAGTGGTGGAGGCTGCCTCGCTAAATATTTTAAAGACGCGGGTTGATGGGTTTTTGATAAGAGAGGGGATTAAGGGTTATGGGGAGAGGGCGGGAAAGTGGAACTGAGCCACAACAGATCAGCCATGATCTTATTGAATGGCGGGGCAGGCTCGAAGGGCTGGATGGCCTACTCCTGCTCCTATTTCTTATGTTCTTATGTTCTTAAATTATATTAAAAATGGATTAAAATTAGTTACCTGGTCTTTCCATTGGTTTCCAGCGCAGCTATGACGACGCCAGAACTGGTGCTGGGAGATGTGCTTGTGGCGGGAACGCATGTGCAAATCCCGCACATACCCGGCTGCAAGATTCTCCCAGCTCATTGCGCTAGAAAATTAGTACAGCGGGGTGGGACAATCTCCCCCAATATCTTGAATTTCTTTTATAAGCTATGATTTGGCTAGCTTTCCTGTTTTATTTTTGTGCCAGACAGGAATGAATAATTGTTGCAGTTCACCCATGTGCTCTTTGAATGATTTCCATTTTCTATCCACCATCATCCCTTTACATAGCATTTCCCAATCCATCGTAGCCAACTTGCACCTCATACCATCATAGCTTCCTTTATTAAGATTCACCGTCCTAGCCTCAGGATTAAGTACATCTCTCTCCATCTTGAGAAATAATTCTGTCATATTATTGTCCCTCATCCAAAGGAATCTTGTACAACTAGATTGTAATTATTCCTTTCTCATTACACAATTCCCAGTCTAGGGTGGCCTGTTCTCTAGAAAACCATCCCATACACACTCCAGGAATGCCTCCTCTATAGTATTGTTACTAATTTGATTTGCCCAATTTATTTGTGGACTAAAGTCTCCGACAGCACCAACACAGTTTGAGGGGCAATATACAACTCCCACTAATGTTTTTTGTTCCTTGGTGTTTCTCAGTTCTACCCATACGGATTCTACGTTGTCAGACCTAATATTCTTCCTCACTATTCCACTAATTTCCTCTTTAACCAGCAATGCAACCCCATCATCTTTTCCTTTTTGTTTATGATTCTAAATACTGAATACCCCTGGATGTTCATTTTCCGTTCAGTCACCCTGCAGACATGTTTCGTAATCCCAACTGTATTATACCCATTTGCACCTATTCCCATGATTACTTCATTCATTTTATTGTGAATGCTATGTGCATTAAGGCACAAAACCTTACGGCTTATACTTTTAACATTCCTTGTCCCATTCCCATTATTTTTCACTATAGCCTTATTGTAGTCT
This sequence comes from Carcharhinus amblyrhynchos, assembly GCF_965287045.1. Taxonomy (NCBI): domain Eukaryota; kingdom Metazoa; phylum Chordata; class Chondrichthyes; order Carcharhiniformes; family Carcharhinidae; genus Carcharhinus; species Carcharhinus amblyrhynchos. Next base: position 28,743,932 of record NC_137337.1, read on the forward strand.
GGCTCTTGATTTCTCTATCATTTTTCTTTTTAATCTTTTCTGCCTTTTGTTCTTATCCTTCCTTATGGTTGCCATCCACCTACAATTTTAGTTTAAACCCTCCCCAATCCCTCTAGCAAATACTTGCCCTAGGACTTCAATCCTGGTCCTGCCCAAGTGCAACCCATCCAGTTTGTGCTAGGCCCACCTTCACGAGAACTGGTTCCAGTGACCCAGGAGTCTGAAACCCCCCTCCACGCACCATCTCTTCAGCCACAGATTAATCTTATATATTCTGCTATTTCTGCTCTGACTAGCAAGTGGGACTGGTAGTAATCATGAGATCACTACCTTTGAGGTCCTACTTTTCAACACACTTCCTCACTCTCCATATTCTGCTTTTAGGACCTCATCGCTTTTTTTAAGTTATGTCTTTTGTACCACTGGCTATTCACTCTCCCCCTCCAGAATGTCCCATGCTGCTCTGAGATATCTTTGAACCTAATAACAGGGAGATAACATATTTTGTAGTCTCATTTATGGCCACAGAAATACCTTTCTATTCACTCTATGATTGAATCCCCTAAAACTATTGCATTCTCATACTTTTAGTTGTTGCTGCTTTCCCCTGAGAGGCCATTTCCCCACAACAGTACCCAAACATGGTATATCTGTTTTCAGGGGAATGGCCACAGGAAGTTCCTGCACTGCCTGCCTAGTCCTCTTGCTTTGCCTGGTAATCACCCATTCCCTTCCTGCCTGTGGAGTCCTAGCCTATGGTGTGATCACCTCTCTATACTGCTATCCATGATACTCTCCACCTCATGGATGCTCTATAGTGCCCCAGCCACTGCTCCAGCTGTTCCTGGGCTTCCAGGAGCGATAGGTGGAGACAATTCCTGCACACGAGCACTGGAGATGTTTCCAATTCCCACATTGAGCAGGAGGAACACATAATGGCTTTAAGCTATCCTGCTATGGCTTACACCTTTAAAGTAAACCTTTTGAAAGATACTTAAAATCAAATAATATCAAATTAGTCTAGGGCTTTCCTTCCCTGGTCCTCGTTACGAAGTCTGCACTGCCCACAATCCCACCTAGGCCCTATTTCCGAAACCTCTCATGTTTACCCTGCTGATCTCCTGACACTCAGGTCAATTTGGCACAGACAATCAACATAACCCACACATCTTTCGACTGTGGGAGCAAACTGGAGCATTCAGAGGAAACCCACACAGACACGGGAGAATGTGCAAACTCCACACAGAGAGTGACTCGAGGCTGGAATTGAACCTGGTGCTGTTAGGCAGCAGTATTAACCACTGTGCCACCCATAAACAGGGTGGCAGGAGGCAGTGCCAGGATACCCATGCCATGTATATGTCTATCTAAATCACCTCAAAGCCTCTTTGCTTCCACCTCATCATACGCAATTCCAGTTTTTTGTTGTCAGTAAATTTGGAAATATTACAATTTATTCCTTCATCCAAATTGTTTACATTGTGAACAACTGGGGCCCAAACACTGATCCCTGTAGTACCCTGCCAGTTATCACTTTCTACTCTGAAAATAAATCCATTTATTCCTACTCTATGTTTCCTGTCTGCTCACCAATTCTTAATCCATGCCCCTATATTATCCCAATCCCATGTGCTTTAATTTTGCAGGATTTTGTGCCCCTGCTTGCTGTGAGTGCATATGAGGACACATGGGAAAATTTGCCTTTTAACATTTGCCAATAAATGTTGCAAATTAAACAGAAGTTAATGTTATAAATGTGTTCTGTTCCTTTTTGGCAATGTTTATACAATCAAGAATGTGAAAAGAGTGCTGACTGAAATGTCTCACAACAAACACAGTTTGAGTAGATTCTTAGTATTGTCACTTTTTAGCCATGAAGTCAATATCAATGGTGATGTAAGTGTTTGGGTTTGACTCCACAGAATGCCGTTTTTCTCAGAGAAAGATTCAAGGTGAAGTGCTTCGCATAAATGCTCCCGAACGTAAGTGTTCTGTGGGTAGCTGAAGCTGTGATTTTGATTACGTCTGATATGAAGACAGCAGTGTACAGTAAATACTTGTCCAAATACTATTTCCATTCCAGGGCAGCATGGTGGCATTGTGTTTAGCACCATTACCTCACAACGCCAGGGACATGGGTTTGATTCTAGTATGGATTGGCTGACTATGTAGAGTTTGCACCTTCTCCCTGTGTCTGTGTGGATTTCCTTTGGCTGCTACGATTTTGTCCTACAGTCCAAAGATGTGCAGGTTAGGTGGATTGGCCATGATAAATTTTCCCTTAGTGTCCAAATATGGTGTCTGTTATGTGCATGGTAAATGTATGGGCTTACAGAGCTAGGGTGAGAGTTGGGCCTGGGTAAGATGTTCTTCTGGAGAGTTGGTGCTGATTTGATGGGCCGAATGGCCTCCTTCTACACTGCAGGGATTTTCTGATTCTCTCAAAGGAAAATACTAGAAACAGTTTTAACCAAACCTGCCCTTTTGGAAACTAAAAGAATTGAATGCAAAATCAAAATACTGCAGATGCTGCAAATTTGAAATTAAAAACAGAAAATGCTAGAAATGCTCATCAGATCAGTAAGAATTTGTGTTGGAGAGAAAAACAGAGTTAGCGTTTCATCAGAAAGAATCAGGGTCAGTATCAAGGTTAAGCAGTTTTACAAATCTGCCCAACTTTACTTTGTATTGAAGTCTGTGGAGAGCAATATTGGGGTGAAATGGGATTGGGCTGTGAAGCCAACCTTTCCTGATCCTGTGGGCTTTCTGCCTGGCAAATTAGGTTAAGATTTCCCAATTTTTGTAAAATTGGGAAATAATCTCCAAGAATTTTTCATGTTAGAATGGGGTAGAGAAAATGTTGGGTGACACGTTAGCGCAGTGGTTAGCACTGCTGTTTCACAGCTCCAGGGACCTGGGTTCGACTCCCAGCTCGGGTCACTGTCTATGTGGAGTTTGCACATTCTCCCTGTGTCTGCGTGAGTTTCCTCCAGGTGCTCCGGTTTCCTCCCACACTCCAAAGGTGTGCAGGTTAGGTTGATTGGCCATGCTAAAATTGCCCCTTAGAGTCCTGAGATGTGTAGGTTAGAAGGATTAGTGGGTAAATATGTAGGGATGTGGGGGCAGGACCTCGGTGGGATTGTGGTCAGTGCAGACTTGATGGGCCGAATGGCCTCCTCCTGCACTATAGGGTTTCTATGATAATCCTATGATTTCTAATGGTGTATTCTGGATAATTTAAAAACACTTCCCATCTCCACAGTTGATATATTTAAAACTTGGTCTTATACATTTTCAACAGAACAAGCAGACCAGTGTCTGAAAACTTACATAAGAACATAAGAAATAGGAGCAGGAGTAGGCCATCTAGCCCTTCGAGCCTGCCCCGCCATTCAATAAGATCATGGCTGATCTGTTGTGGCTCAGTTCCACTTTCCCGCCCTCTCCCCATAACCCTTAATCCCCTCTCTTATCAAGAACCCATCAACCCGCTTCTTAAAAATATTTAGCGAGGCAGCCTCCACCACTTCAACGGGCAGAGAATTCCAGAGATTCACCACCCTTTGAGTGAAGAAGTTCCTCCTCAACTCCGTTCTAAACCGCCTCCCCTTTATCTTGAGGCTGTGCCCCCTAGTCCTACTGTCTTTTTTGAGCGGGAAGAGTCTCTCCACCTCTATCCTATCCATCCCATTCATCATCTTATACGTCTCAATGAGATCTCCCCTCATTCTTCTAAACTCTAACGAGTACAAGCCTAGTTTATTCAGCCTCTCCTCATAGCTCAATCCCCTCAACTCTAGTATCAGCCTAGTAAACCTCCTCTGCACTCCCTCCAGGGCCAAAATATCCTTGCGCAGGTGCGGCGCCCAAAACTGCACACAGTACTCCAGCTGCGGCCTCACCAATGCCCTATACAGCCACAGCAAGACCTCCCTACTTTTATATTCAATCCCCCTCGCTATGAAGGCCAGCATCCCATTCACCTTCCTGACCACCTGCTGCACCTGCAAGCTGGGTTTTTGCGACTCATGCACAAGGACCCAAGGACCCCGAGGTCCCTCTGCACCGTCGCCTGCTGCAGTTTTTCGCCACGTAAGTAATAGTCCTTCCTACCATTCTTCCTACCAAAGTGGACCACCTCACATTTGCCAACATTAAATTCCATTTGCCATTTCCTGGCCCATTCGCCCAGCCTATCTAGATCCTTCTGCAGACTCTCCATACCCTCCGCACAATTTGCCTTTCCCCCAATCTTGGTGTCATCAGCAAATTTCGACACCCTGCACTCGGTTCCCTCCTCCAGATCATCTATTACCTCAATATTCAATCTCCTTCCCTACATTGTGAAAGAAATAAGTTAGAGAGAGAGTCAAAGTACTTTTCCTTTTTACCACTTATCGCTAAGTCAGAGAGAGGCATGTACACCTGTTTACTGCTGTGCATTTGGGATCAGACATTGTTTTGCAACCAGGAATTCCTGATTCATTGCAAGACAATGAATTCCCACTGCAGCAATGATAGTGAATAATTGCAACAATTTCATTTTAAGATCCCTTGCACAACATATTAGTTGTTTCAAAACAAACTCACATTTCAGCAGCTGATTTGCTGCACAGGACATAAAACATAGACATAGTTGCACATTATAGACTACAACGGAAACAGAACCTGAATAACAAAGAAGTGAATGTATGTCTGTACCTTTAATGTGAAATAAAAATTACAGGAAGTATTATTTTATGGCAAAATGATGGAAGTTGGTGTAGAGTCAAGAGAGCATTAATGGCTCAATGAGGAGGTGAATTAATGGCTACCATTATAAGAACATTAGAACATAAGAAATAGGAGCAGGAGTAGGCCATCTAGCCCTTCGAGCCTGCCCCGCCATTCAATAAGATCATGGCTGATCTGTCGTGGCTCAGTTCCACTTTCCCGCCCTCTCCCCATAACCCTTAATCCCCTCTCTTATCAAAAACCCATCAACCCGCGTCTTAAAAATATTTTGTGAGGCAGCCTCCACCACTTCAACGGGCAGAGAATTCCAGAGATTCACCACCCTTTGAGTGAAGAAGTTCCTCCTCAACTCCGTTCTAAACCGCCCCCCCTTTATCTTGAGGCTGTGCCCCCTAGTCCTACTGTCTTTTTTGAGCAGGAAGAGTCTCTCCACCTCTATCCTATCCATCCCATTCATCATCTTATACGTCTCAATGAGATCTCCCCTCATTCTTCTAAACTCTAACGAGTACAAGTCTAGTTTATTCAGCCTCTCCTCATCGCTCAACCCCCTCAACTCCAGTATCAGCCTAGTAAACCTCCTCTGCACTCCCTCCAAGGCCAAAATATCTTTGCGCAGGTGCGGCGCCCAAAACTGCACACAGTACTCCAGCTGTGGCCTCACCAATGCCCTATACAGCTGCAGCAAGACCTCCCTGCTTTTATATTCAATCCCCCTCGCTATGAAGGCCAGCATCCTATTCGCCTTCCTGACCACCTGCTGCACCTGCAAGCTGGGTTTTTGCGACTCATGCACAAGGACCCCGAGGTCCCTCTGCACCGTCGCCTGCTGCAGTTTTTCGCCACGTAAGTAATAGTCCTTCCTACCATTATTCCTACCAAAGTGGACCACCTCACATTTGCTAACATTAAATTCCATTCGCCATTTCCTGGCCCATTCGCCCAGCCTATCTAGATCCTTCTGCAGACTCTCCACATCCTCCGCACAATTTGCCGTTCCCCCAATCTTGGTGTCATCAGCAAATTTCAACACCCTACACTCGGTTCCCTTCTCCAGATCATCTATATAAATGGTAAAAAGCTGAGGCCCCAGCACCGACCCCTGGGGCACTCCACTAGTCACGAACCGCCAATCCGAATAGCACCCATTGACCCCCACTCTCTGCCTCCTATTTGACAACCAATCCTCTATCCACGCTAACACCCTACCCCCAACTCCATGTCCCCCGACTTTCTGCAATAACCTCTTGTGAGGTACTTTGTCAAACGCCTTCTGAAAATCCAGAAAGACCACATCCACCGGCTCTCCTCTATCCACCGCCCTAGACACATCCTCAAAGAACTCCAGTAAATTTGTCAGACACGACTTCCCTTTAACGAAACCGTGCTGCGTCTGCTCTATCAAGTAATTCCCTTCAAGATGCCTCGCAATTTCCTCCTTAATGACGGATTCTAACATTTTACCTACCACAGACGTTAAACTAACCGGCCTATAATTCCTCGCCTTTTGCCTGGCACCCTTCTTAAACAACGGCGTAACATTAGCCGTTTTCCAATCTTCCGGCACTTCCCCGGAATCCAGCGACGTCTGGAAAATAACCACCAAGGCATCCACTATCACCTCCGCCATTTCTTTCAGAACCCTCGGATGCATTCCATCCGGTCCTGGGGACTTGTCCACAATCAGCCCCTCCAGTCTGTCGAGCACTGCCTCTCTAGTAACAGTAATGTCATTAAGACCCTCCAGTCCTACCACCTTACCATCGCTAACACCCAGCAAATTATTCAAGTCCTCCTCCGTGAAGACAGAAACAAAAAAGTTATTCAATACCTTAGCCATATCCCCATCCCCTACCACTAGGTCCCCTTTCTCATCCTCTAAAGGACCAACGTTCACCCTAGCCAGCCTCTTCCTTTTTATATATTCATAAAAACTCTTGCTATCCTTTTTTATATTAAGCGCTAGCCCAGCTTCATAGTTTCTCCTACCCTCCTTTATCAACTTCTTTGTCAATCTTTGTTGACATTTAAACCTCTCCCAATCCTCTTCTCGCCCACTACTCTTAGCTACTCTAAGTTCCTCCGCTTTTAATTTAACACTTTCCTTCACCTCCTTTGTTATCCATGGCTTATTACCTCACCTCCTACGGTCCTTTTTGACCACCGGAATAAATTTCTGCTGAGCACCAAGAAAGATCTCCTTAAAGATCCTCCACTGCTCCTCAGCAGACCCTCCCTCCAACGCGCTCCCCCAGTCAACATTCGCCAATTCTTCTCTCATCCTACCGTACTCCCCTCTATTCAAACAAAGGACGCGCGTCCTTTCAAACAAAGGACTGGAGCTTAGTAGAAGAGGCCTCTTGGCTGGAATAAGTGACAACTGTATGACAAGCTTGGAGGGGGGGGAGAGTGAAGTTAGAGGAGGAATGAAATGGAGAGTGGGGAGGAGAATTGAATGAGGAATAAAGGGCAGAAGCAAGCAGTGGAATATAATAGGAATAAGGATGGAGGCGGATGAGGGCGAAAAGAAAGGTGGCATGGAGGAAAGGGGAAAGAAAGAATGGGAAAAGTGGACAGAAATGGGAACGAGGGAGAGAAAGAGAAGTGGAGGAGTGGACTGGTGTGAGAGGGGAATAAATGGAGAAGAGATTATTACTTTATTAAAAATATTGTTGATTAAAAAGGCATTGAATATATAATAGGAACTAAGCAGGATTGTACAGCAGTAGAAACTGAAAATGGTCTGTATTTGCACTGACAATAGAAGCCGGGTCAATTTGTTACAAAATTAGTTGAGAATGCATTGGTGACGTCTGAGGTTTGGAATGATGGCAATGGGCCACAGAACGATTGCGTAGCAGGGACAAAGACCTGAGAATTGGGCACAATAACATCAATTAATAGGAACACAGTCCAGACACAATTGTGTGTGGACTGTCAAAGTGAAAAAAAACACACAGTATCAATCAAATTAAAGTGAAGGATGTGGGTTGGTTGATCAGTGGATAGGTGGGCACCCATAATAACAAGCAGAAACAGACCCTCAAAGTTATAAACACTTGGATGAAACTGCAGGAGTTGAGAGGCACTATGGACTTGGTGGCCAGACAGGGAAGAACAGAACCTTAGAGAAAGGCACATCCCTAAAATATTAAAACTCTTGTACATTCTTGCATTTCTTTCTTATTCCTGGTGCCATGTTTCCATTATTAGGCTTGCTGTCCACATTTATAATGAAAACAGGCAATACAACTGTCATGCTGTAATTACAGCCTTTTGCCACTGGTGGTGCCATAGCATCTCAGTTTTGCACTCTCCTCACCTGTATAACAGTGAAGCTGCTACGCTTGAACAATCTCTCATTTTCTGCTTCTCAATTTGTCCTAATATTTAATGCAAAATGCAGAATTCTGAAATTCAAAAGTTCGAAACTTAATTTGAAAGCTAACTTCCGTGCAGGAAAAAAAGTGCAAAGATTCTAGCTAGTATTGGAATTGATAGAGATTCGGTTCATAGTTCTATCTCACCCTTAGTTGCCAAATTGTGCAATTATGGAACATGATGAGTATACAAATGGATTTATAAACTAGAAAAGAGATCTTGAAGTCAAAACACCCAAATCATTAAAAGGCTAGCAGGCAGGGGCAACCAGCAATTAAAAAGGCTAATAGATATGGATTTTTATCATATGGCCTGGCTTACAAAAGGGAGGAAATTATGCTTCAGGTATATCCAGTCTTTGGTTAGACATCGTCCAGATACTGTGTTTTGTTTTGCACACAGCACCTCAAAAAGGATATATTGACTTTGGAGAGGGTATATACATAAAAGGTACCAGGCTTAAATGATGAGATCAGGTTGCATAAATCTGTGTTCCCTTGTGAATAGAAGATTGAGGGTGATTATATAAATATGTTTAAAATGTTCTAAGAATTTAATAGAATAAATACAGAGAACCTATTTGCTCTGGCAGATGAATCAAGAATAACAGGACACAATCTTAAAATGAGAACAAGGCTTTTTAATAGGGAGATCAAAACACATTTTTTCACACAAAGGGTGGTCGAAATGTCATGTTCTTTCTCCAAAAGTCTGGAGTCTTTAAAAGTAACACAGTTTGCTTATTGCTGGGGAAGGGTATAAAGGGATAGGAAGCAAAGCATGAAAGTAGAGTTGAGATGCAGATCAGTGTAAGCCTAATTGAATGATGGAGCAAACCTAAAGGCTGCATGGATACTCGTATTTCTAATGTTTCTGCATTCATTGTAATGGGAATATACTGATAGACAATTGTGACAAAAAGTGTCAAAACCAAATAAGGTTTTGTGGACAAGATGAGCATGGGCAGATCTTGAAATGTTAGTAAGATGTAATTTTTTTAACCTATGTATGCATTTTTGATCCATTACCAGTTTTAAAGTTTAGGATACGGAAAAAGGTGATATGAAAGATGTAACAACTGGAATTAGATATCTGAAATTTAGCATTATTGTAGTGGAAATGTGACGTAATGCAATGAGAGTCACTTTCTGGCTCCCTAGAGCCTGTCCATCATCTACAAGGCACAAGTCAGGAACATGATGAAATGTTTTCCACTTGTCTGGATTAATGCAACCCAAAAACACTCAAGACATTTGACACAATCCAGCCCATTTGATTGGCATTCTTTCCACAAACATTCACTCCTTCCAGCATCAATGAACATTGGCAGCAATGTGTATCATCGACAAGGTACACTTCAGGAATCCAGCAAGGCTCCTCAGACAGCACCTTTGAAACCCACTAACCACTACCACCTAGATGAACAAGGGCAACAGATACATGAGAACATTACCACCTGGAAGTTTCTCTTCAAGCCACTCATCATTCTGATTTGGAAATATATCACCATCCCTTCACTGTTACTGAGTCAAAGTCTTGGAAGTCCATTCCCAACGGTACTGTTGGTGTACCTACACCACATGTAGCCATTCAGGAAGGCAGCTCACCACCATCTTCTCAAATCAATTTGGGGTGGGCAATAAATGCAAGCCTAGCCAGCAATGCGCACATCTTGTAAATGAATAAAAAAAAGTCCTACACTTCGATAGAACTGGATAATGATCCTTGGATTAGGCAATACTGGGGGTGGGGGGATTGTAGAATTTAATAACATAGATTTATCCTTTGGTCTGACATCACTGTGGAATGGGAAGCATGCGAGGACTAAACCTATGATGTGAAAGAACTAGATAATGTGGAGGCTGGTCCCCTGGTAAATTCCTAGTCATCAGTGAGACGAGTGGAGGGCAAAGTCTTACGCCATTGGACAGGAATCAAGTATCTGAGGGCTGACAGCATTAGTCCATAATTAACAGAAATCTTTGAAAACATTGTATTGGATCTTTATGATTGATCAGTATCTCTTTGTCTATCTTTTAGTTTCTTTGTTTCTATAGGGGCTAAAGGAAGCAAGGGATTTGGGAGAAAGGTGGGATCAGGATATTGAATTCGATAGTCAGCCATGATCAAAATGAATGGTGGAGCAGGCTCGAAGGGCCGAATGGCATACTCTTGCATCTAGTTTCTACCTCCCTTCTATATCTATCATTGTCTCTCACATCTACTTCCATCACCTTCTGTGTCTCACAGATGTTAGTAATTAGAATACTTTCATTTCTAACTTAAAGCACAAGTGGCAATCAGGTGACAGGTACGAGTTTAATTTTGCTTCAAAAAGCAAGCCACTTAAAAAAATCAAATTAGGATGAAGAATGTATTTGCCATGTGTGTTTCTCTCTTAATCTGTCCCTCAATTTTTAACTCTGTCTCACAGATGTCCATAATTAGAATGTTTACATTTTCTAACTATTAGTAAACACTAGATTCAGATGATATATCAAAGTTTTGTACGCTTTCAACAGACATTTTTTGAGAAACCCAACTCAATTTAGGATAAGGAATTAAATTACCTCTATTCTTCTCCCAGCTTGCTGAGGTATGTATTTTTTTCTAATTAATTTCAAACAAAAGTTGAAACATATGTGTATAGTCCTTTTTTATTTCTCACACACATTCTCACATTTTAAAATAAATTTGAATTTAATAAACATAGTGAAAATTGTCCTACAGCTTTTTTCTTCAAATAATTTTGAAGAATAATCAAATTATTTTTGTGAGGGAGTGAGAGAGAAGCACTCTACCATTTGGCTAGCCAAATGTTCCTGATATGGCCTTGGAAACTGTGCATACTACACATCTTCAAGTTGCATTATCTATCTTCACCTGGCAAAAATATCAATGCCGAGCCCAAGTTTTTTGGATATGCTGATTTTAAATGATGGTAATAAAAGACAATTTGATGGATAAGTGTAATATTAGTGTAATTTTTAAAAAAAAAAGTGTTCAAAGTTTTATTCTGAATGTTAGCAATTTTAGGTTTTGACAAAAAGCCCTATTCCTTCAAAAAAAATTGTTGATTCAGCAACAAGCCATGGCAACAAAATATTTATATATGTCATCCCCACGATAAAATAGTAACATATTTTGACGGAACTTTCTTCATTATGAGTGTTCATATGGGTCACATTCATAAATAATATCTGACATGATCCAAAGGAAATACAATTGAATCATTTCCATTAGCAGGTAACATAATACACAATTTAAAACTACTGGTTTACTCATTGAATTGAAATATATGGACAAGGGGAGATGCTAATCAGTTTGCATGGACTTCCACACTTCACTGATGACATCTTTAATTTACTTTGAGGTTTAATTATAAAAATATTGCACTGGATTTTACTAGTCCTCTACAGACAGGTTGAGGCATAAATTGGTCAAATGCTTTAGGAGGAGAACAGGAATCTCGGCTGCGTTGTCATCACTACCAGAGGTGGGTGGTCAATTAAATTGATTAATTGGACAATTATTGGACATTTTTCACCTCCATTGGTATTTTACCAGCATCAGAAGTGCTGCCACTGCATGGGGAAACTGTCAGACAAATTGTAGCAGCTTCATAATGAATTCCTGGCCGGGGTGAGGGCGGCTATGGTGGGGAAGGAGGGAGCTGGGGCTGGGATGGTAGGTCCTCTTATATGGCCACACCATAGCCCTTGGAGAAGCGATCCAGTGGTAATGGCTGCCTCTGCAGCTATTGTTCCACTGCTCAAAGATGAACTCCTCTGATAGCCACAGCACGTTAATTAAAAAAAACTTAGCTTGCCTTTGGGCATACCTCAACACAGAGATGCCCCCTTCTTCCTGCAGCCTACTGCATGCAATATTAGTGGCATTACCAAGGCTGCCAGGCTGTTGCACTGTGACCGGATCAGCAATCTCTGGGGGGCAGGTCAGCATCTTCAATAAGATGGCAGTCCCAGCAGCAGCCTCATAATGATCTAGTGCCAGGAAAATGCCACTGAAGATCCTGCCTCATCTATGCAGGCTTGAATCCTGCTTTTTATCCTGGTGGTGTGAAAAGCTGACCTTCGAAAAAATTCCAGTCAAGGTGTAAGGCAAATTTATGCTAGCAATAATATACTGCAGTTATTTTACAGATTGTGGAATTATAATTAGGTGATTGAACTTTCCGTCTTGGTTAGAAGATCGTAGGGTCAAGTCTCATTCCAGACTTGGGCACAAAAGTATAGGCTGACATTCCAGTGCCAGATTGAGAGCGTGCTACACTGCTGGAGGTGTTACCTTTCAGACAAAATGTAACTGAAGCCCTATCTGGCCTCTCAGATGGATGTAAAAGATCTCATGGCACTGTTTCAAAGAGAGGAGTTATCCCAGTATCCTATTCAATATTTATCCCTCATTCAACACCAAACAAACAGATCATCTGGTCTTTATAAGATTGCTATTTGAGGGAGCTAGATGTGCTTAAATTGGTGGCCGTGTTTCCTGCATTGCAACAGTGAATATGATTCAAAAAAATACTTAATTGGATTTGGAGCACATTGGGACATCCTAAGATGATATATAAATGCAAGTCTTTCTTTTATACATTCAGTTGACTTTTATGCTAACTGTATAGATTAAAATATTAACCAACTTTTATATATAAATTTTTGGACATTCCCTTTTTGCTTTGTTTCCAAATATAAATATGGAGAGACAAATTATATCACACAATGATACTTTACTGAATGATTCCACCACCATAGTTCATAATGTTGCAATTTTTAGAATGTAAGTTATTCAAAGACTAGTATATTCGTTACACAATGAACACATTGCATGCTTAATCACCGCTTCCAACAAGCCCCCCCCCCCCCACCTGCTGTCAAGTTAACCAAATAACATTTTCTTGTTTTGATATTCTGTTGGTTGACAGACTGCCCAGAGCTGGATTGCTGGCACAGAGCAGAGTTCATCTGGGGACAAGCAGTGCTCCAACGCACGTTGAATGCTGATGAATGTGGTATTTATTACACAGAATGAACGTGGAATTGGTTTTAATCGCTGCATTCCTGACAGCACATCGACGAAAACAATTTTAATTATAACACGCAGCGCACTCTAAACACACAGTCAAACATCTTATTTAGAACAATATCACAAATACCCTGAGTTTGCCGCAGTACTGTTCTGAAATGAATCTGTTCAACTGGTTGATAATCAACAACACATTTTTAAAATCTTTCAAAGAACCATGCGTGATAAGTCAAAAATTACCTTATTATTAATCTGTACTATATTCAAATAAATTGTTCAAAATACTTTGTAGAACACACGAGTGTGAATTATTTTAGATCAACCTTTTTCAAGTATAATCAATACATCATTTTCATTGTGTACGAGTTCTCTTTCAGGAGTCATCTAACAGCAATTGAAACTAAAGTTACCTTGAATTAAAGCGAGTTAAACTTTCTTACCAGGCTGCACTTTCAGGCAATTCCGGCAGGATATCGGCAAAGTTGACTTATATTTCTACACTTAAAACACTAACCTTAAAGTTTTACTCTAAAAGAAATCTGAGAGTCCCAGGTGCCATTTTCCAGTGAATTCTGGTCTTGTTTATTTTAAATAAATTGTTGAATCGACATTTGTTTCAGAAATGAAAATTGCCAATAAACCCGGCAAGGCTCAGTGTGCTTGCAAGAAATGCAAAAGCTTCCAACAATACAGGAAGTACGTGTCTATATCTTGCTTTATTTTCAAAGCATAGAGAGCCACACATGGTCAGGAAACTTGATTTGTCTTACTTTAAGATATAATTTTAATCGTAAGGGTTACAGTATTGTGAACTTTTATTTCCAGTTTGAAATCTTATTTTACATTTAGCTTTCCTAGAAGGGAAATGATGATTGTGATATTATGATGATTATGATATTACGATGCCTAAAGTAGATATAAATCGATAAGAAACCTGGTCCTCTGGAGAGAAGCGATTCCGCCCTTTAGCCCAAACCACAGACATAGGTTGACTGGGGTACATGTGGAATTACAAGAGCGGGATGTTTTCATGTTCCACCTTTTCCAGTTTTTACGTGACGGAAAATCGTCACTAACCTCACTACGTGTCATTTACGGGTGAATTATGCCAACGAATACATTTTTCAACATCGTGAATTGCGCATTCTTCACGGATCTTTCTTGGATAGATTCAGATTTACTTTTGTGAGGGTAAAGTGTGTTTCTTAAAGAAGCTTTTAAATGAATAATAAAGGCGATATTAACATCAATCATAACTCTAGTAAACAAAGGAATAATTTCGGGTGGTTCTATCATACGTTGGGCTGTTGGATGTTATTTTTGTACTGTAGCTTCACCAGACTGCTTACAAACAATTCAATAGCGGATACGCAGTATGGTGATGCCGGATTACTCCGGTGGATGGATCCAGCCTTTTGTTTCCTGGTAGCATTTCCACCTGAATCAGAAAGGACGGAGTACCATTCCAGACAAATGTTGTGATTGGAGAGTCTGAAGTCTGTTTGGGCTGACACCCAGCATACTTACCCCTGGTGTGGGTGCCCTCCAATCTATTGTTTGAGTTATGCTAGTCGAAGCCCCAAAACCTCCCGCTCTAAAGGTCTGTGCAAAGTACTAAGGAAGGAACCTATTAGATTGTTAATGAGTTTACGAATCCTTCAACTGCGTCATTCTATTCTCCAAGGGAATATTAGGAAGAAATGAAAACAATATCACCAATGAACTTCCACAACTTAAAAGAAACCAAAGAAACATAACAAGCCAGAACACTAGTCTTACAGATGAAGTTAAAGGAATCCGTGTGCCATGGGAGACGCAGTGTGAAAATCATCTCTCGAATGGTAGAAGTCCAACAGTACAACCCATGATATAAAACAGACTGTTTTCACAGCCATTCAGTTTAACGAGTCTCATTATCCAGATCAAGTAAGAATTCCAACGCACATGAAAACAAAATGTAACAACCACTCCCAAAACAAAGGTAAAGCAACATTTGTAAGAGTTCTGCTTCCACAATGACCTGGACATTTGATCTCTTAGTGATGTTACGTTTAACATGCAGCACTGTTAAATTCAACTCGGCAGTTGTGCTCCAACCTTATCAAAATATAGAAGTCCAGTCTCACGTTTTTACTTTGCCTTGTTTCAAATCACTCTGATTTCAGATCGTAATGAAATTCTGTATTTTTATTAATGAAGTAATAGCTACTCGAGGATTGCTGAAAAAAGGCATTTTGCCGAAGTTTTTTTGTCCTGCATTCATCAGGACAATTACAGGAATACTAATGTCAGGAGAAACTACAACTTCATATTGCATTATTGATGAAAATGATTGTTCATCTGGAAAATGCAGCCACAGCTAAGTCATGACCACCAGGGATATCTCAGCTCAGGGAAAGGGTGGTGGTGGTGGTGGTGGTGGGCGGGTGGTTGGTGAAAAGGATACTGGAAGAGTAATCGTGTTAGGTGATTCCATAATTAGGAGAAAAGATAGGCATATCTGTGGCCACTGACGTGAATCCAGGATGGTGTGCTGCCTCCTTGGTACCAAGGTCAAGGATGTAACTGAGCAGCTGCAGAGTATCTTGAAAGGGAAGGGTGAACAGCCAGCAGTTGGGGTTCATATTGGAATGAACAACATAGACAGAAAGAGGGATGGGCTCCTGCAGTCAGAATTTAGGGAGTTAGGTAGGGAATTAACAAGATCTCAAAAGTAGTAATCTCTTGTCATGTCCGTAAGACATGAAAGTGATCATAAACTGCTTAAATCAAACCTTACTTTCTACTTATTTAAAACAAACATTGCCAGACCAAAAAAACCTATCTTCTACAGGTAATATGATTTGTAGTTGTAGCCAACTTACAAATCATGTTAATTGTAGAAGCTTCCAACAGTAATTACAGGACAAGGCTTAATCCTCACTTTTGTGGAATCTCACACCTATCATTGTGAAGGCAGTCAATGAAAAAGGGGAGCAGCAGATGGCCTGTCTCTCCAGCCTGGACTTGTAACAAACAGAACACCATTCAAAATCTTTATGACCTGTAGAGGCGAAAATAGTCACCATCTATCTCCTAAGGCAAACAATGGATTTTGACCAGAGATATAGAAGTGATTGTTAACCTGAAAGTGACTAATCAATGGCTATCACCACATGACCTAAAGTCCTTTGGCCTTTGAAACAATTTAATGTTACATCCTGGAATCTCAGGTTAGTTTGCTGTTGACATCCAGCCTGTCAACACCAAAGCAGGACTCCAGGTTGACAACAAAGCCTGCCTCAAGTCTAAAACTCTTCAAAGCCTGGTTTTCTGCAGGTGCCATTCCCTGTAAAGTAGACCAATGGCAGAATTCTACTCTCCCGCCTGCCATGGAATCAGAGTGAGCAATGAAAATGTCCATCGACCTTGAGTGGGATTTTCCGCTCGTGGGTCGAGCAAGACCATAAAATCCTGCCCCAAGTCTCTGTATACTAACCTCATCTTCGGCAACTCCTGCTTTCAGCTACCTGAACTTCAACCCTCACTGGACTCTGACATTCTGATTTGTGAGATTCACATGAACTAATACCCTATATTTATTTTTTGGTTCTAAATTAATTCAGCTGTAAAAAAACGTTTTCTTTCCAATTCCCAATTTGTGTGCTTGTCGGTGTATATAGTTATGCTGACCATCCACCAGATTTGAATGTACAAATAAACAACACTTCCAATTTGACCCTAATGAGAGTTTGCTATGAGTCACTTTAAAATTGGCTTCACAAACAGAGGGTTTAGGAAAAACATCATAGTCTGTTTCAAAAATGGAAACATCTCTGCTTGCAGACAGATGGCAGGAAAAATAAAAGGAGTTCAGTTTTCAATTCTATAACACTAAATTGCACATAGTACTCCCAGAGAGTGGCTATAGAAATAGAAGCACAGAATAGTCGAATGCATGGCTAGAAAGATGTTACAGGATGTAGGATTTTAAATTCCTGGCATTTTAGGACTAACTTTGGGGAAGATAGGACCTATATAAATTTAGGTTACACCTAAATAGAGCCAGGACTGAGTTTCTTGCCTCTGATAAAGCTATAAGCCAACCATATAGGTTTGTGGGGACCAGGAGATGGTATCAGAGAGAAAAACCAAAATGCGCAGAACAGCAAGAGAGGCCAATAGCACCAGAATAAAGAATAGTAAGTTAATAAATGGGAGTAATAGAGAAAGTAATAAAGTTTAAATCAAGGTCTGTAAATTTACACATGTCTGTAAATGCATCGGGTGTGTTAAATAAGATTGGTTAGTTATAGGCACAGGTTGTCAATGGTGTGGCTATAACAGAATCCTGGCTCAACAAAGGGCAGGACTAGGTTTTAAATATTCCTGGATACAAGAAAAGATAGGAAAAGGAAAAAAAAGGGGAAGGATGACATTATTGATAAAGGAGAACATGGAGGAAGAGGATGTCCAGAAGGGTCTGGGACCAAATCTACTTGGCTAGAGCTAAGGAACAAAAAAGGGTGCAACTGCTTTGCTCAATGTGCCTATATGCCACGAGTAGGAAGAATATTGAAGAATAAATTTGCAAGGAAATTCAGAGATGTGCAAATCTTATAATGTAATTTTATTGGGTGACTTTAATTATCTGAATATAGACTAGGCTAATGGTAGTGAGAAGGGCGAGAGTTCCTAGAGTGTTCAAGAAAATTTTCTACAGCAGTATATTTCTAGTCCAATGAGAAAGGAGGCACTGCTAACCCAATTTGATAAGTATTTGATAGAGTGCCATACAACAGACACGTTAGCAAAATTACAGCTCATGAAATAACAGGAACAGTATGCAAAATTGGTTGGTGACATAAAACAAAGAGTAGTAGTTAGTGGATCTTTTTTGGGATGGAGGAAGATTTGCAGTGGAGTTCCCCCTAGATTTTCCTGGCATGTTTAATGACCTAGACTTTGATATATAGGATACAATTTCAAATTTGGTGGATAATATGAAACTTCGAAACATTGTGAACCATGAGGAGGGTAACATAGTACTACAAAAGGACATAGACTAGTTGGTGGAATGGGCTGATGATGGCAGATTAAGTTAAATGTGTAGAAATGTAAAATGATTCATCCTGGTAGGAAGAACATGGAGAAACATATAAAGTAGAGGATACAATTCTAAAGTGGTACAGGACAAAGACACCTGAGTCTGTTTGTGCATGAATCATTGAAGGTGGCAGAACAGGTTGAGAGAGTAGCTAATAAAACATACTGTAAACGAGGCTATATTAATAGAGCATAAAGTTTTTTTTGCTTATGGGATATAGGTATCACTGGCTGAGCCAGCATTTATTATACCATCGCTAATTGCCCTTGAGAAAGTGGTGATATGCTGCCTTCTTGAACCGCTGGGAGAGAGTTCCAGGATTTTGACCCTAGAAAGAGCAACGAGGTTATATTGAAATTATGCAGGACACGAGTTTGGCCTCAACTGCAGTACTGCATCTAGTTCTGGGCGCTGCACTTTAGGAAAGATGTAAACGTGTTAGAATAGTTCAGAAAATATTCACAAGAATGGTCCAGGGATGAAGGGCTTCAGTTATGAAGGTAATTGGAGAACTTAGGACTGTTTTCCTTGCAGACCAGAAGGAGATTTGATCGAGATACTCAAGCTCATGAGTGGTGTGGACAGAGTAGATAGGGAAAAACTGTTAGACTTGTGAAAGGATTGAGAATAAATAGGCACATATTTAAAACAATTGACAAAATAAGAACATAAGAACTAGGAGCAGAAATAGGCCATCTGACCCCTCGGGCCTGTTGCACCATTCAATAAAATCATGGCTGATCTTTCTCATGGACTCAGCTCCACTTACCCGTTCACTCACCATGACCCTTAATTTCCTTACTGTTCAAAAATCTATATTTGCCTTAAAAACCTCAACTGCTTCACTGGGCAGGAAATTTCACAGATTCACAACCCTTTGGGTGAAGAAGTTCTTCCTCAACTTAGTCCTAAATCTACTGCCCCTTATTTTGAGGCTATGCCCCCTGGTTCTAGTTTCACCTGCCAGTGGAAACAACCTCCCTGCTTCTATCTAATCCATTCCCTTTGTAATCTTATATATTTCTATAATATCCCCCCTCATTCTTCTAAATTCCAACGAGCATTGTCACAGTC
The DNA here is from genome assembly GCF_965287045.1 of Carcharhinus amblyrhynchos. Classification (NCBI taxonomy): domain Eukaryota; kingdom Metazoa; phylum Chordata; class Chondrichthyes; order Carcharhiniformes; family Carcharhinidae; genus Carcharhinus; species Carcharhinus amblyrhynchos. Next base: position 28,763,253 of record NC_137337.1, read on the forward strand.
ATAAGCCAACCCTCTCAACTCTGGAATCAAACTAGTGAATCTCCTCTGCACCACCTCCAGTGTCAGCATATCCTTTCTCAAGTAAGGAGACCAAAACTTTACCGTTCTTCACGTGTAGCCTCAGCAGCACCTTATGCAACTGCCCTATAACATCTCTGTTTTTAATATCCATTCCTCTAGCAATGAAGAACAAAATTCCATTTGCCTTCTTAATTATCTACTGCACCTGTAAACCAACATTTTGCAATTCATGCACATGGACACCCAGGTCCCTGTGCACAGCAGCATGCAGGAATTAGATGATCTCCTATGGGATTGCTTACAGTTAGTAGACTGGTCAGTATTTAAAGATACAGCAACCAGCCTGAACGAGTATACCACTACAGTGGCTGACTTCATTAATAAGTTAGTAGAAGACTGTGTGCCAAAAAAGAAAATTTGCGTGTTTCCAAGCCAGAAATCATGGATGAACAGGCCTGCTGAATCCATGTCTGAGGCGCTCTAGTCAGGCGACCTTAACCTATTCAAGAAAGCCTGATGTGATTTACGGAGATCCATCAAAGATGCCAAAAGACAATACCAGATCAAGCTAGGATCCCAGGCTAGCCACATGGCTTCCTGCCAACTGTGGCAAGGTCTGCAAGACATAACAGGCTATAAGATGAAGGCTCCACTGCTAGCTCCAATGTACCCCTCCCTGATGAGTTCAATGTATTCTATGCCTGTTTTGAGCAAGAGGCCAAGATAACACGTTCTCCATCCTGGAAGCCTCCGACAAATCTGTCCGAGGTCACCGTTGCCATGTCAGAGTAGCTTCCTCAAAAGTCAATCCCAGAAAGCAACTGGCCCAGATGGATTAAGCACAATAAGAAGTCTCACATCACCAGGTTAAAGTCCAACAGGTTTATTTGGTAGCACAAGATTTTGGAGCGCTGCTCCTTCATCAGATGAGTGAGGAGTTGTGTTCACAAACAAGGCATATATGAACACAAACTCAATTACAAGATATTGTTTGGAATGCGAGTCTTTACAGGTAATCAAGTCTTAAAGGTACAGACAATGTGAGTGGAGAGAGGGTTAAGCACAAGTTAAAGTATTGTCTCCAGCCAGGACAGTTAGTGAGATTTTGCAAGCCCAGGCAAGTCATGGGGGTTATAGATAATGTGACATGAACCCAAGATTCCGGTTGAAGCCATCCTCATGTAAGGACCAGTCCAAACCCAGCATCTCCACACCAGATAGGGTACCCAGACAAGCACTCAGATCCTGTATGGACCAGCTGGCAAGGATATTCGCAGATATCTTCAACCGCTCTTCACACCAGTCTGGTGTCCCCACCTGCTTCAAGAAGATGACCACTATCTTGGTACCAAAGAAAGGCCAAGCAACGTGCCTTTTTGACTATTGTCCGGTGGCTCTGACATTCATCGGTATGAAGTGCTCTGAAATGTTAGTCATGGCACAAATCAATTCTATCTATCAGACTGCCTGGATTCACTATAGTACGCCTATCACTACAACAGGTCCACAGCAGATGCCATCTCCCTGGCTCTACACTCAACCTTGGAACACCTAGATGACAAAGACACCCATGTCAGACTCCTATTCATAGACTATAACTCAGCCTTTAACACTATTATCCCTATGAGACTCATCTCCAAACTTCATGACCTGGGGCTGGCTCCTCACTCTACAACTGGATCCTAGACTTCCTGATCCAAAGACCACAGTCAGTAACGATAGGTAATAACATCTCCTCCATGACCATCCTCAAACCGGTGCTCCACAAGGCTGTGTCCTCAATCCCTTACTATACTCCATATACACCTTTGATTGTATGGCCAAATTCTCTTCCAACTCAATTTTCAAGTTTGCTGATGACATTACCGTTGTGGGTAGGATCTCAAGTAATGACCAGACACTGTACAGGAAAGAGACAGAGAATCCGGTGAACTGGTGCGGTGACAGTAATCTCTCTCTCAATGTCGATAAAACAAAAAAGATAGTCATTGACTTCAGGAAGCATAGTGGAGGACATGCACCTGTCACATCAATGGGGATAAAGTAGAAATGGTCGAGAGCTTCAAGTTTTTAGATGTCCAGATCACCAACAATCTGTCCTGATCCCTCTATGCGAATGCCATAGTTAAGAAAGCCCACCAAAGAACAAAGAGCATTGTAGCACTGGAACAGGCCCTTCGGCCATCCAAGCCTGCACCGACCATGCTGCTCGACTTAACTAAAACCCCCTAGTTTTCAGGGGACCATATCCCTTGACTCCCATCCTATTCATGTATTTGTCAAGACGCCCTTAAAAGCCACTACCAAATCCGCTTCCACTCCCTCCCCTGGCAGCGAGTTCCAGGCACCCACCACCCTCTGTGTAAAAAACCTGCCTCTGTGTAAAAAAAAAATACAACTATTTTCTCAGGAGGCTCAGGAAATTTGGCATGTCCACTGCAACTCTCTCCAACTTGTAGAGCTGCACCATAGAAAGTATGCTTTCTGGTTGTATCACTGATTGGTATGGCTCTTGTTCTGTCCACGACTGCAAGAAACTACAAAGAATCATTAATGAAGCCCAGTCCATCACTCAAACCAGCCTCCCATCCATTGATACTGTCTATGCTGCCTTGGAAAAACAGCCAGCATAATCAAGGACCCCATGCACCCTGGACATAGTCTCTTCCACATTCTTCTGTTGGGAAAAAGCTAAAAAAGTCTGTGCTCATGTACCAATCGACTCAAAAACTTCTTCCCCTGCTGCCAACAGAGTTTAGAATGGACCTACCTCACATTAAGTTGAGCTTCCTCTGCACCCCAGCTATGACTATAATAATACATTCTGCACTCTCTTCTTTCCTTCCCTATGTACAGTATGATTTGTATAGAATGCAAGAAACAATACTTTTCGCTGTATTCTAATACATGTGACAGTAATAAATCAAATCAAATTTTTTACTATTTAAATAATACTCTGTTTTGCTGTTATTCCTACTAAAATGGCTGACCTCTCATTTACTAACATTGTATGCCATCTGCTTGCCCACATACTTAAACTATCTACATCCCTTCGCAGACTTCAGTGTCCTCTGCACACTTTGCTCTACCACTCATCTTAATGTCATCAGCAAACTTGCACACGCTACACTCGGTCCCCAACTCCAAATCATCTGTCTAAATTGTAAACAACTGTGATCCCAACACCGATCCCTGAGGCACACCACTAGTCACCATTGCCAACCAGGAAAGCACCCAGTTATCCCCAATCTTTGCTTTCTGTTAGTTAACCAAGCTCTATCCAAGCTAATACATTACCTGTAACACTGTGCAACTTTATCTTATGCAGTGCACCTTTATCTTATGCAGATCACTCTGCCTTCTGAACAGTCCTATTGTTTCTGTAACTTTCTGAAATGCTTGATGAGGATGAATCTCCACTTACTCCATATGGGTGAATATTATTAGAGCAGAACCAAGATAAGTTGCTGCTTTCTTAGTTGAGACCCAATTCATCTCAGGAGGACAGCATGTATGGTGAGTGGAGCTGCATTGGCCTTCAGAAGGCAAAATAGCCCTCACTGGTGGGTACCAGTGGATCCCTGAAGAAAGCTAACATTTTCTTTTTAAAAATCTCAGGGTGTTGTGGCCAGGGCTCATCAGCCATCTCTGCCTCTCCCTTACTTAGTGGAGCCAGGCAGGTGCTAGAAATGCAACCCTATGCAAATTATGTTCCCTGCGATTTAACCTTGCATTTACTAGAGGAGGATTAATGTTTAAGCACACAACAGGTGCAATCCTAGCATAGCTACTAGAAGTATGCCCTAGGGATTTTCAATTCGACCCTCTGAGAGTTTGAGCTAAATATAACTTTTAATACTTCCTTCATTTTATGAGTTAAAATACATGTGGCCTTTCCAGAATAAATTAGCTTTTGCTTCAAAGGTATGAATATATTACAGTAGGACCAATAACTTTTAAAAATAAATGCTAATTCCAAGTTAATAACTGAAAGGACCACATAACAATTTTATGCTTTGAAGATTAAAATTTTTACAGAGAAAAGAAAATGAACAAGCATTATTAATGTAACGTTATGAGCGGGATTTTACGGCCTAGCTTGGATGAGACTGGAAACTCCCACCCGAGGTCAACAAAGATTTCCATTATTGGACCTTCATCTGCACTGATTCCATGGCGGGTGAGGTGGTAAAATTTGGCCTATATCTCAGAAGTATTGAATTTTAAATTCCAAAGAGAACTATTCCCATTCCACTTTTAATTTCAACAAAGAGCTCCTTTTCTTTTAATATTTTACTGATGTTATCCAATTCTCCTGAAACTGAATCACTCCTTGATTGCCACAGTTCCCCAGGAATTTAATCTGATTCTCCTTATTTTCCCAGTTATCTTCTGAGATGAAAGGGTTTACTGGGGATTCTTCCACAGGCGTCCAGCTAGGTGAATCCGCCATCGCTACTTCAACAGCTCAAGAATTTGGATTTCTCCAGTCTAAGCATGGGCCTTATTCACATCCTTCCGCAATGACTCTAAATCAGAATCACTCTTGGTGGCTCCATGCTCCTTGTCCACACAATTGGCAAATTCTCATCCTGCCTTCTCCAAACTGCCCTGGACACAGACTAACACCAAGACTGTCAGAGATGTGGTAAACAAAAAAAAAGTTGCCAAATCCCACAGCCTATCTCCATGGTAACATGACACACACGGCCAGTTTTCAGATAGAAATGCAAATTAATTACCAGAATTTTCAAGATCTCCTTTTTCCTGAAGAGCATATGTGTATTTTAATCCCTTTATTTCATTACCAAATGCCTTCAAATCTTTTCCAAGATTGCTAAAGACATCCCACCTCCTCAAAAGGTATTCAGAGAGATCATCATAATTAGAACATCATAATTCTAGGTGTCAGTACTTCCCATCACAATTTCAGAAACTCAATAGGAGTTCCCTTTTTATTTGCTCCTCCAGGCCTATCTGCTAAGTGATCCAGAATGTGTTTTCTTTCATCTATCCCACATTTAAGATCACAGTCCCCTGAACCAGAATAATACTTTAAAAACTAAAAGTTAAAATTGTAAAACATTTGTAACATTTGTATAATTCAAACTTCTTACAAATGCCAAACATCAATAGTTTTCTAGATTGAGCGGTATGTTCCGAGTTCTGTTAGGAAACAAATCTTAGTATCTTCAGTGTTCATAAATTTCTAGATATACAATGACCAAATATGCACTTTTCTATTCTACTATTATTATTTTCTCTGCAATAAAAATGCTTATATTTGTACATTAACCTACAGCTTAAATTGTAATAAATCCATTACACTCTGAACAAATCTAATTGCTTATAGCCCTTATGCTTGGCTTTAGGGTTTTGTTTAACTCTGGTAAAATAATCCAATTTCTGAAATGTGAAACTAGATTTTACATTCCCCTGCTGACATGTTTGAAGGTGGATTAAATCTTGCAAAATGCAGCGTATGGCCTGCCTGACATCTATCTGCCTTCCCCAGTATCTCTCCAATTTTATGGGGGACGGTGGAGGCCTGTCTGCACTTTGGCCTGTTGATGTCCTTTAGGGACTAATTAATGGTCACTTAAGTGCCTCTTCCTGCCCTTTTGTAGGTATTTTACCTACAGCAGGGGATGGTCCACACTATATGGGAAGCGCAGCATCTTCAGCTGGTGCTGGACAAGGGGGCAAGGAACCTCCTTTGGGGGTCCCCTTTGTGTATTGGAGGCACCCCCTCTTCCTTTAACTCTCATCCCCACCTTCTCAATCCTAGCACCCCCTATCCTCCTCACTGGGGTCTGCCAGCCTTATCTCAGTGATACCGTGGATTTACCTTGGCGTTCGGGATCCATAACTTCCACTTCTTTGAGGACTGCTGTAATTTCAGTAGTGGCCACTACTTAAAGCTGGAACTACTGAGATTACAGAGTTGTCAGCCAATGGGATTGGTTAACAGTTCTTTTCCCAGATGAACGCAGAAAGTTCAACCTGAGTCCAGTGTTAAATGGCTACAGGACTTGTTCATGGACAGTCTCCTGACCAACATTTCAGCAGCATGTGGTATATGATGTGGAGAGCACTGCCTGATAGTGGAGACAGGGTCAATTGTGGATTTCAAAAGGGAATTGGATAATTGTTTGAAGAGAAAAATATGCTAGTTTGTGAGAAAAAGGTGGTGATGTGGGACTAATTACAATGCACTTGCAGAGATGTAGCATGAACATGAGGGCCAAATTGTCTCCCTCTGGGCTGTAACCATTATGTACAATATGCAATATACAACTGACAATGTTAGAATAGAAACTTTTGTTTAGCTAGGCAAAAGCAGCCAGCTTCAGCAGTCCTAACAGTCGAACCTTTGGTTAAGCCTTCTAATACGCATTGTTTAGTAATTCTGGTTGACATTTGTGTCTCTAATCTACATATGGCTGCTGTTCTGGGTGAGGCCATCACCATTGCTGTGGAAGCAAGTTTGCAAGAAAATCCACCATTTCCCTTTGGAAATTGTTAGCAGATGGGGTTGGAACAAGTGGTGACTTCTCTTATGAAGGAGGTGATTGAAAACAAGGTTCAGTGGCAGCCTCCTCTCTGATGTGGTAGACTGAATTTTTCCCATGGAGACGGCATACAGAAGTCAAGATTGATGTTGGGTTGTGAACCTGCTACTGTTGGGAAACTGATTAAAGTCAATATTTGAAGTCAATAAAGTCAAAAGTGAGTGGACCCTTAACTGGCCAGGAGACAGGTCCCCTGCCCAATTAAGGACAGTGGGTGGACTCTTGAAGCTGGAAGGCCAATGAGAGGCCTTCCAGCTTCCGAGAAATACCTGGCTGCAATGCAATTAAGTAACTTGGAGGCGCATATCAACAAGAAGGTGCCCTCAGCTACTTTTTACAATCTTGAATTACTGCCTCATTAGCTTACTCTCAATCATCTGTTAAATGTTGGAGCGGGTCTTCAACAGTTCTATTAAGTAGCACTTGCTTAGCAATAACATGCTCACAGATACTCAGTTTGTGTTCTGCCAGGGCCGCTCAGCTCCTGAACTCACTACAGCCTTGGTTCAAACATATACAAAAGAACTGAAATCCAGAGATGAGGTGACAGTCACTTCCTTGGACATGAAGGTAGCATTTGACCAAAAATGGCACCAAGGAGTCCTAGCCAAACTGGAGTCAATGGAAATCGAGGGAACATTGCAGATTGAAGTTATACTTACCACAAAGGAAGATGGTTGTGGTAGCTGGAAGTTAATCATCTCAGTTCCAGGCCATCATTGCAGGTGTTTCTCGGGGTTACGTCCTAGAGCTAATCATCTTCAGCTGCTTCATCAATGATCTTCCTTCCATCGTAAGTTCAGAAGTGAGGATATATGCTGATGATTTCACAATGTTGAGGACCATTTGTGACTCCTCAAATATTGAAGCAGTCTGTGTCCAAATGTAGGAAAACTTGGACAACATCCAGGCTCACGATGACAAGTGGTAAGTTACATTCATGCCACATAAGTAGTAAGTAATGGCCAGTTCCAACAAGAGACCCTGTGACATTCAATGACATTACCATTACTAAATCCCCCATTATCAACACTCCAGGAGTTTACCATTGACCAGAAATTGAACTGGACCAACCATATAAATACTGTGGCTACTAGAGCAGGTCAGATGCAATCTTGCAATAAGTAACTTGCTCCCTGACTCCCTAAAGCTTGTTCACCATCTACAAGACACAAATCAGGAGGGTGATAGAATTGTCTCCACTTGCCTGGATCGATGCAACTCCAACAACACTCAAGAAGCTAGTCACCATTCAGAACAAAGCAGCCCTCTTGATTGACAACCCATCTATATAAACATTCATTCCCTCCAATGCACAGTGCCAGAAGTATGTATCATCTACAAGGTACACTGTAGGAACTTACCAAGGCTCCTTCAGCAGCATCTTTCTAAATCCACAACCATCAAGGTTTAAAAGGACATGGGCAGCAGACACATGGGAGTGCCACGACCAGGAAATTCCCCTCCAAGCTATTCATCATCTTGACTTGGAAATAGATCACCATTTCTTCACTGTCACTGGGTTAAAATCCTGGAACTCTCTTCCTAATAGTACTGTGGGTTCTACATGGACTACAGCAGTTCAAGAAGGAAGCTCACTATCACCTCCTCAAGGGCAATTAGGGATGGGCAATTAATGCTGGCCTAGCCTGCGATGCCCACATCCTGTAAATGAATTTTTAAAAAAGTATAAAAACAGCCATATCACTACATTTGAGGGGTGTGGGTGGCACTTGGTTGTACCTTTTCCTCAGCAGATAGGCCTGCCTTTAGCACGGCTTCCCCAAGTTCCTTCCTGAGCAATGAACCAATGCCTAACAAAATGGTTGATGTAGGGAATGGGGTTGGGAACTTATAGCTGGCATTGTTGTTTTTGGACCCTGCCTGACTCTGATCCCAATGTCGGAAGAGTCCAAAAATTCAGTCCAAGTGTTTTGCATCTATAAATATGGTTACTGATGTAGCGATTGTTGTGGACATACCTCAGGTATACTTGCACCAGATTTCTTAACTTCTCCATTTGTTATCATGGAACATAATATGAAGCCCAAAGGAATTCATATCCTTAACACTTAGATTTGTACAGGAATCTGTGTAGCATCAAGCAACTACACTACAAATTTGTAAAGTCACAAAATAAACATGTTAACTGATCTTAACAGTTAAAGAAAGAATTACAACTGAATAGCTGTCTTGAGGAATCTAACTTCAGCAGATCAGACCAGTGGTTATGTATATCATCTATTTTACCCATGGTTCACCAGCAAAATGGGAATTGTATATGGCATAATCAATATTATTACTTTTTGTGTTTCAAAATTTAATGGTACTACATGTGCTACCTGGCTTGATGTAATCATCTGACCTCTGCTACATGGGATGCTCTGCATGTTGCCATCTTACAATCAGTTCAATAAAGACATTATGAGAAAGCACAGCTGTCTCTGAATTCAAAACGTGGACTGGAATTTTACCGTCCCATCCGTCATGAGAATCAGAGCGGGCTAGGGGTAAACCATGGAAAAATCCATTGACTTCAGGCGGGATTTTTCAGTTTTGAGGCGATGGAGGCTGGAAAATCCCTCCCAGGGTGTCAGGAGTGGAGATTTAAAATAACATTTTGAAACCCTGAAAATATTGCAGAAAAACCATAGCTTAGAAAAGCACACTGAAATGTTCAAATCTGTTAAAAGCTGCTAAGGAAAGGCTGCAAGTAAAAAGCTAAATGAATCAACATGGCTGCCATGAACTTCCCCATCCTAGCTCCTGTCAAAATGAAAAGTGATATGTGGTAGACCCTGCAGTTTTTCCTCTTGCAATGGCAGAACTATGAGCTGGCAACAGAGTTAATTTACAAGCTGAAAATACACTTCTAACATTGCTGGGGAGGGGCTGCTACAAAGAAGTCAACTCATTTCATACACAAATGTTTGGCTAGATAGAAGCAAAACAAGCCTATACAGTTGGCCACTGGAGTGAAATCAGCAGAAGGGTCTGATGAAGCACTATACGTGACATTGTTGGTTCCATCAAACCTATACATGATAAATGGTTTCTCACTGTTACAACGATAACCGCAGGAGAGCAAATGAACAGGAAATGTCAGATAGGCACTAGTATGTCATGCAACATCATGGCATTCATAGACCTGTGCAAAGTAACTCAGCATGGCAATGTGGTGGCACAGTGGTTAATACTGCTGCCTCACAGTGCCATGGACTTGGGTTCGATTCCTGGCTTGAGTCACTGTCTGTGTGGACACTGCCTGTGTCTGCGTGGGTTTCCTCTGGGTGCTCTGATTTTCTCCCACAGTCCAAAAGATGTGCTGATTAGGTGAATTGAGCATGCTAAATTCTTCTTCAGTGTACCTGAACAAGCGTTGGAATGTGGCAGTTAGGGGATTTTTACAGTAACTTCACTGCAGTGTTGATGTTAAGCCTACTTGTGACTCTAATAAATAAACATTAACTTTAAACTTGAAACAAAGTTAAGCCTGTGAAAATAAAGTTGAGGCTAAATGATGGTAGGGTTCTCACACCGAGAAGACAGACTAATATGAGCCCAAAGCAGTGACAAAATGGAAGATCTAGAGTTCCAGATTATAGAGGGGATAGAACAGCCACACAATTTAGGTGAAACAAGCCTAAATCTTGGACAGGTAATCATGAATGTACCAACAGAGATTTACAAATTTCACAGCAAACAAAACCATTGATTGCCGAACAAGTCCTACAGGAGTGTAAGGTGTTTTTACAGGGTTGGCATGACTACCAGGAAAATATCACCTAGAAGTGGAAGAGTATTTGCTGAGAAGAGTTCCAGCTGCCACCAAGTCAATCATAAAAACCAACATAGAAGAATTTGAAAAGAAGAGTGACCAAGAAAGTAACAATTCTTACAGACTGGATTAAAATCATGGTAGCAGTGAAACAGCCTGGAAATCTGAGTAGGACCTAAATAAAGTGTTGAAGGGATCGCACTACTCCATGCCAACCATCAAAGGAATGTTGCTGCGACTTGCCAAGGAAAAGATCTTTACTACTCTAGATGTGAAGGGTGGTTACTGGCAAGTGATACTGAATGAAAGCAGCAGCTTTCTAACTACATTGTGCACATTGTTCGGGAGATATACATGGTTACGCTCGTGGTTAGGTATTTCCATGCCTCCAGAAGAGTATCAACAGAGACAAAATGAGATCATCAGTGATCTCCCCAGAGTGGAAATCATAGTGGATAATCTACTACTTTATATATGTAGAGACACAATGGAAGAAGCCATAGCTAACCATGATCAAAATCTAATATAATTGCTTAGAGAGAGTTTGCCAGAAGCTAAACAAAAACGAATTGAAGATGCCTTAAGTACATCGGTCACATACACACAGTAAAATGACTTTGGCCAGATCTGGACAAGGTGAGAGTTGCAGGAGCAACCAACAGATGTGAAAGCAGTGCAAAAATTTGTTGGACTTGTGAACTGCTTAGCAAACTTCTTGCCTAATTTATTGAAGCAAGCTCACTGCCAAGGGCATGTAGTATTGAGGAACAGAACAAGAAGGAACTATTACTAAAATTAAACAGTTAGTGACAACACCAAGGCTGAAGTATTCTTCTTTGGAAGTCTGTCAGGATCGAAGATGCCTTACTTCCACTCTGGTGAGGTGGGTTCTGCAGTGGCTGAATAGTGCAATCCCGGAGCCGCAGACTTTTTTGGCAGGTGGTGTTTGATGAAGCGGGTAGGTGGGACGCTCAGGATTCTATGCTGTCTTTCTGCTGTTAACACTTGGCCTCTGCATAGTCTACCCGGTGATGCTCGAGATGATTGGCGTTCTGATTGCTTCTTCTCCAGTTTGTGCATTCTAAGGCAAACAATTCCCATGTGTCAATGGAGATGTTGCAGTTATTTAGGGAAGCTTCTAGGTTGTCCTTGTAGTGTTTCCTCTGCCCTCCTAATGGTCACTTATCATTGCGGAATTTGGAGTAGAGCACTTGTTTTGGGAGTCTTGTGTCAGACATGTCAACAATGTGGCCCATCCATCGCAGCTGATTGAGCAAGACCAGTGCCTCAATTCTGGGGATATTGGCCTCGGAGAAGATGCTCACCTTGTTACATCTATCCTTCTAGTGGATTTGCAGGACTTTGTGGGGGCAATGTTAGTGATATCTCACTGCAGATTTGAACTGTCTGCTGTACATTGTCCATCTTTCAGATGCCTACAGCATGAGCTTGGTTCTGGATTTGAAGCTTGGTCTTCAAACACACTGTTCCTTGAGCATCTGAAGATTGCACTGGTGCATTGAAGTCAATGTCCAGTTTCATTGTCTATGTCTGCCTGTGCCGAGAGGAGGTTCCTGATGTATGGGAGATGATCCACATTGTCCAAGGACTCAATGTGGATCTTGATGGTCAGGGCAGTTTTGTGTGGCAGCGGTGGATTGTCAGAAAACCTTGGTTTTCTGGATGTTTGGTCTGAAGCCCATTCCCTCATAGGCCCTGGTTAATGCGTTGTAGCCTGGCCTCTGAATATGGGCATGCATAGGCGTTGTCTGCATACTGCAGCTCGATGACAGAAGTTAGAGTGGTCTTGGTTCTGGCCTGGAGGCATTGGAAGCTGAACAGTTTCCTGCTTGTCCAGTAGGTTAGCTCCACTTCAGTAGGAGATTCAAATCCAGAAAAAGTGCAGCATCAACCTACGTACATGACCTTCTTTGATCTCACAAAGACCTTCAACTTTGTCAACAGTGAGGGAATGTGGACCATCCCCTTCAAATTTGGCTGCCTACTGAAATTCATCACCATTCACTGCCTGCTGAACGATGGCGTGCAAGCTGTGACCTTTACCAACAGAACTGCCACATACCTAATATGAGTGCAAACTGTCGTCAAGTATGGCTGTGTCTTTGTACCAATGGTCTTTTCCATCTTCCTTGCAGCTGAAGTATTATGACATCAATGATGAAGTCTCCTTGCAGTGTGACACCAGCAAGACAGGTCTTGGGGCAATCTTAATGTAGCAATGATGACCATTTGCAGTTGCATCCAGGGCACAAACGGAATGACGTTAAAATCAGATCGATAAAGCGTACCTGCCTATTGTTTTTGCTTGTGAGCATTTTCATCAAGTTGCTTGCGAGAGACAAGGTGACAGTGGAGTCCAAACACAAACCATTTCTAAGTTTTTTTTTAAACCATCACTATCTGTTCCAAAAACATCTGTAAAGAATGTTACTTCAGCTGCACAGGTATCATCTGGATATGAGATGCAAGCAAGGGAAACAGATATATATCGCAGACATGCTGTCAAGAGTAGTACTCCCCATGAAGAAAGTTGAGGCTGCTACAACAGAATGTGGAATCTTCTAGATTCATTGTGCAGCAGCAGCCCAACATATTCTGGAAGTCACTAATCCAGAATCTGACAGACAAGGTCATTGCTCAAATTACGTGAACTACCCAACCAAATTGCAACTTTCCAAGTGCTATAAGAAATAGTGACAAAAAGATGCCTGAAAGCAATAATGACAGATTTGTGGTCACAAGAGTATACTGCGGATATCGAGATAAATTGACAGTCCAAGGTGGCATTTTGTACAGAGGAACCTAAGGAGATGAGAGGATATTGATGCTTATCCATACAAGCCATTAAGGAATTGAAAAGGACCTGAGAAAGACAAGAGAAGTACTGTACCGGCCAAACAAGAGATATTAAATTAAAAACCGCATAGACCAAGTGGTGCTTGTAAAGAATACCAAGCTAAACAAGCTACACAGTCATTGATAACATTCCAGATAGATCATGGATGTACGTGTAGACATCTTCACTAAAGGAGGAACAGATTATCATATCACTATCAACTGCTATTCTGACTATTGGGAGTTAGACTCGCTGACTTCAATGGTAACAGGAGAAATAATAGAATGCAGAATTCACATTTTAGTTGTTACATCATTCCAGGCATTGTGATGAGTGATAGCGACCTTCAGTTCACCATTTTACAAAGGATTGGGAAATTCAAAACTAAAAACATCTCTGCATTATCCTTAGTCAAAAGGAAAAGCTGAGGCAGCAGTGAAAATCACCAAAGGAATCGACAAAACAAGTAAATGTAGTATAGATATACGCAATGAAATCATTGATTGAAGAAACACACTGATCGAAGGTGAAAGTAGTCCAGTCTAAATATTCATGTCATGCTACACCCAAAACAATCTTCCAATATCAAGAAAGCTACTGAAACCAGTAGTAACAGGAGTGAGTGGAAAATATCAAGTGAAATGGTAGAAAGCCAAATTTAATGTTGACAAGACTGCCAAACCATTGGCAAAGTGAGCATTGGTGAATCAGTCAGGGTACAAACCTTCAATACTCTCAACAGGAACAGTACATGTGGAAACTTGGGACACGTGGACAGAAATTGTCACTTCAATTGTATGCCTTGGAAATGAATGACCAAAAATATACCAATGCAACCTTAGACATATATGAATGACTAGCAAAGCCCTTCCTTCACAGCAGTCGGCCAATCAGGAAAATGGGACGTCACCAGCATTACAGAGAACAAACTGACCATCACTCCCAGAGGTCCAATTGTCCCCAAGAGCAGAAATGGAAAAACAATAGGTGTCACAGCAACAAGTACCATGGCAATGACATTCACCAGACAAGGAAAGTCACTGTGGCAAACAACCAATAACGATATTCCTTGTACCACTAAGAGTACTAAATAATTTAATGTCTATGTATATAATGCAGGTGCAGAGACTCACTCGTTGAACAAAACAGTCGTTAATGCATAATGTATATATAGTGGGAAACTTGTGTAACTCACGGTTACACATGGAGGTGCATGCAAATTTTTGTTCTGTTCCATAGGTAAAAAGGCTATTTGGATCTTTTGTTCATTATGAAAATGGCAAGTGTGGGTTTGAAATGAAACAGATCCATCTGTCCTATCTGGATCTTTTGTTTGTTACGCAAAGGATGATCTTGGGTTTTGTTTTGAAATGCAACAGTACTACACATGCTATCTGGCTTGCTATAGTCATGTGACCAAATTTTCGTTCAATAAAGTCTTATAAGAAAGCATGGCTGCCTTTGAACTCAAAATACTTACAATGGGGCTGCAGTTGAGCCAATAATACACTGGTTCTTTAGCTCTTTCTTTTTTTTGTGAAATATTGTGTGCTGAGGATTGGGCATGTGCACCTGCGCTCAGTGCTGGTGATCTCTGGCCTTGCTAGTGCAGCATTGTAATTTTGGAACACTTGGTCAGGACTTAGCTTTTGAGGTGTTCCCCCCACTCCAAACCCAAAACTGACAGCCTATTGGAAGCCCAATGTGATTTAAGTGCATTCAGTGCATGGGAGGCAAGTGTTAGGCCTCCCATGTGATCAAGACATCTGAGGGGATGGAAGTCTCACACCCCAAGAACTGCCAGCTAATCATATGTTCACAGCTCTCCATTGCCGGTAGTGCCATTGGGAGCAACGGTTGCTGCTGGTAATGTTCTGAGGCCCAGTCAGAGGATCACCACTGGATCCCTTGACACAGGTTGGTGGGTGGAATAGGGGTTGAAGAGGGGGTTTCTGGAGCGGGGAGAAGCCAGGGATCAAGAGCAGGTTATTTGATTGGACATAGAGTGCTTGTCAACAAGGAATATCTCCCACCCTTCCAATAGATGTTACTGGATGGCGTTAAGGAGGCACGCAAGAGCCCTATAGTTTTGTTAAATCCCAAACCATTACTGAATTCTGAGTTGTTCAGGAATAATTGGTGTCAAATGGCTCATTAATGAGCCTAATTGACATTCTACCTCCAGTGGGCCTGGTTCCCAATTTGACATCAGGAATTGGACACTGGATCTCCTGTCCACTTTGCCCCCTGCCCTCAAGCTCCTTCTATTGGGTTCGCTTAAATTCTGCCATTGTGTCAAAAAACACACTTCTAACAGGATAGCCGTTGTTGATTTTCCTTTTATTGTAACGTCACGTTTTTGTACAGTAGAATTTTATTCTGTTGACATATTACCAGTGATTTTGCTGGTCCTGAACATCTGCACTGAATTAATTGTAATCACGTGTGTTCTGCAAAGCCTTGTGCTGCAAAGCTGTTGACTAAAGTCTTCATTCCTGGCTGCAGATTTAATTGGATTTCTATATATCCCAGTGTGGCTGAACATCAGCAGAGGCTATTGGGACTGCCAAACTCATTAATATGACGGGAGATAATAAGAATAATGTTTTTGCTCTGTCGTCCTGCAGCTGCTGTAGCAATAGGATAGTTTTGTAAAAATACATACCTCTTGTGCTGTGGGATGCTGCAGTTATCGACACTGACAGTTCACCACTGCTTTAGCTTAAGCTGAACTTATGTGCTCTATTTTGCTCTGTTTCACATCACAGTGTATTTACCCATTAAGGCAATCTGGAAGTAAGATTTTGGAATTAATTTTAATTATTCCAAATAGAAAATTTTGTCACAAAAAGTTACATTAGATAAATTTGATTTGAATTACAGAAATTTCAAAACATTTCTTAAGGACTGCATTCATTTCAGGCCAGTCTTTTGAGTCATGCAACAGGGTACTTGTGATAGTACTGCAGCCGTGCTTTGTTTCTGTTCCACTTCCAGCAGTTGGAATAGAATGCCAAAGAGACTAGTCAGACAGTAAGTAGACATAGGCATTTTGACTATCTGGCAGCTTCATTGTGTTGTAAACTGACTGACTCAATACTGTAACTGCTTATTCAAACTGCACACTGCTTCAATTTATTAAAGGAGGAGTTTCAGCACATTATACAGGCTGTTTCAAAAAGGATTTGTGCCAGGTTTGACTTTAATTTTCTTTAATCAATTCACTCTTTCAAAGCGTGGGGAGGAGAAATTTAACTTGAATGGGACTGAGGAATGGGTGAGAGCAGATCTGCTATCGTACTCAATATCTGGTTTTCTTTTCCTGTCAAGTCACTAGAAATGGAAGGATTTACAACAGGAAGCTGATGCCTTACCATCTACTTTACTTGCCAATGTTGTATTCTAGCCTCTGGATTTTAATAGCTGGGAGATAATTATTGTGAATTATTGAGACTTATGTGAATTCCTATACATCAGAACAGGAAAAGCAGTATAAGAATTAACTGCTCAAAGAACATGTTCAGAAAAAAAAATTAATAGAAATAGGAACAAAATTAAACAGATGCTGCTTTTAACAGTTTAATATTAGAAGATAGTAGCTACTACAATTTAATAGTAAATACTAAATAACTTCCTGTGGTATTCTACCTCGTGAGCCAGAAGGCATGTGAAGTATGTAGGGAAAAACAATGGCCACAATTTTTCAGCCATGTCGTGCCTGGCACACAACATGTTGGAACAGAGTGGGACTGGAGAATTGCAGGTGAGTGGTTTAGCACATTCTGTGCCAGCTTAAAAAGGTAGTAAGGGTAGGAATCAGATCAGCATATTTATACACTCATTTAAATATGCTAAGTCCGTTTGAGCTGAATCTTCCCTGCTCCCAGAATTTTATGATCCTTGGCCACAATGGAACCCCTGCAAAAACCACTATTGGTCTTCATAAACAGAAACCAGGCCTGATGGCCACACCAGGGGAGTTCTGAGGCCATTGAAGCCCTCAGTGTTCAGGATATGTCTGCACTTTGGCCATTTGGCAGTGCCAACTGGCATTTGGCACCATCAGGTGGGCACTGCTAGGATGCAAGGGACCCTAGCAATGTCAAGGGGGCTGTGGCATGAAGAGGTGGAGCATGTGATGACACTGTTGCTCCAACATATACAAGAAGCTGAGTCTTTGGCAGTGGACTTACTCTGATGGGTAATCTTTGCTGTGCATAAGCAGTTCAATGTGTGCCTCTCTCCACCCTCCTGCTCCATGCCCTTTTGAGGCTGAAGTTTGGCTCTCAGGTTGCTGCTGGCTCATTGCTTGTGGCTGCAGATTTCTCCCTCTCTGACATTCCTCCTCATTAGAGATCCTGAAGCCTACATGTGCCACACCCAAGATGGTATTCAAGCCATATGTCCCTGCGATGTAGCATGCTTATCCCTGCTCCCAACTGGCACTGCCAATGTCCATTTAGGCCCACCGTCCCTACAGACTGGGTTACTGTCCACAACAGATACTGCCTGAAGCTACTGATCCCCTGCTAAGCCTTCTGCTGCCTATTGAAGTTCTGGAGTCCTGTTGTTCCTGTGAACACATTTGACATGATCTTAAGAAAAATATCCTAAGTGCTGAACGAGTGAGAAAACGGGAGCGTTTCAGATTTATTTCTTGGGTGAATTTGAAAATTCAATCTTATGGCACTTAGTGCAAAAGTGTGGCAAGATGTGATTCTTGCCGATGGTGTGTGTGTGTGTGCGTGTGTGTGTGTGTCTGTACTTGTGGGGTGCCTGAGCTCGCTGGGGAAGCTACCTGCTGAGTTCTAGGAGTGCTACTGCAGGAGATCTCCACCCCCCCCACCCCCCCGCCAGCAGAGTTCCCAGTATCCCACCCCATTTTCTAGATTTTCTAGAAGCTCCCTCTCTAGTGCTCTCGAATCCTGAAATTCTCCTTAAAATACTTCTAAACTCTTAAGATCCTATTCTGGTACAGCTATTCTCCCAGGACTGCTCCTAATACGAAGAAGTCCATGTTCCTGGCAGCAATAAGGGACATAACATCCTGATTCATAGAAAACTTGTGATGACCCATGCCAAGAGTGATTTGATAGTTTATAAATACTTCTGAACAACACTTCCATATACCATCCATTGCCACACCTTCCTTCATTCATTTACCTGGTTACACAAACACTTTAATGTAACATAATGATCAAAACATTTATGCATTGGAACTCCATAACAGACTTAAATTTAAAACTTGACAATCCCAAAAAATACTAGGAAGATGCCAATAACAAACAGATTGTAATATAATAAGAAAAATCCAGCAGATGCTAGATTTTGAAACGAGAATAGAGGATGCAGGAAAAACTCAGTGGGTTTGGCAGCATCTGTAAAGAGAAAAAGCAGATTTAATGTTTTGAGTTCTTTGGGTCTTCATCAGAACTGAAGAGAGGGAGAATGTGTTCAAATTGCAAGAGGTTGCAACAAAAGTAGCAACTTTAAAAACAAAAGAGTTCCATGAGGAATCTCTGTTTGATCTCCCTGTGGGGCTAGAGTACGAGCTCCCTTGGTAAATAGGGAAATGGCCTGCCCAGATGGAACTCATCACCTGAGCCCTTTATAAGGCAGGCACTGGGAAAGATCTGCAGAACTATGAGGATGTGTCTAGTGCGGTGGATAGGGGGGAACCGGTGGATGTGGTGTTTCTCGATTTTCAGAAGGTGTTTGATAAGGTGCCGCACAAAAGGTTGTTACAGAAGGTTAGGGGGCATGGAGTTGGGGATAAGGTGTTAGCGTGGATAGGGGATTGGCTGTCAAATAGGAGGCAGAGAGTGGGTGTCAATGGGTGCTATTCGGATTGGCGGTTGGTGACTAGTGGAGTGCCCCAGGGATCGGTGCTGGGGCCTCAGCTATTTACCATTTATATAGATGATCTGGAGGACGGAGCCGAGTGTAAGGTGTTGAAATTTGCTGATGACACAAAGATAAATGGAACAGCAAATTGTGCGGAGGGTGTAGAAAGTCTGCAGAGGCTGAGCGAGTGGGCCTGGCAGATGGAATACAATGTTGGCAAGTGTGAGGTTATCCACTTCGGTAGGAATAATAGTAGGAAGGACTACTACTTACAGGACGAAAAGCTGCAGCATGCTACGGTGCAGAGGGACCTGGGGGTCCTTGTGCATGAGTCGCAAAAACCCAGCCTACAGGTGCAGCAGGTGGTCAGGAAGGCAAATGGGATGCTGGCCTTCATAGCGAGGGGGATTGAATATAAAAGTAGGGAGGTCTTGCTGCAACTGTACAGGGCACTGGTGAGGCTGCAGCTGGAGTACTGTGTGCAGTTTTGGTTGCCGCACTTGTGCAAGGATATTTTGGCCTTGGAGGGAGTGCAGAGGAGGTTCACTAGGCTGATACCGGAGTTGAGGGGGTTGAGCTATGAAGAGAGGCTGAATAAACTGGGCTTGTACTCATTAGAGTTTAGAAGGATGAGGGGGAATCTTATTGAGACGTATAAGATGATGAAAGGGATGGATAGGGTAGAGGTGGAGAGGTTCTTCCTGCTCAGAAAGGACAGCAGGACTAGAGGGCACAGCCTCAAGATAAGGGGGGGGCAGTTTAGAACAGAGTTGAGGAGGAACTTCTTCACTCAAAGGGTGGTGAATCTCCGGAATTCTGTGCCTGTTGAAGTGGTGGAGGGTACCTAGCTAAATATATTTAAGACGCGGGTAGATAGGTTTTTGGTAGGCAAGGGGATTAAGGGTTATGGGGAGAAAGCGGGAACGTGGAACTGAGTCACTTCAGATCAGCTATGATCTTATTGAATGGCGGGGCAGGCTCGAGGGGCTAGATGGCCTACTCCTGATCCTATTTCTTATGTTCTTATGTTTTAACTATTGTCCTGGTTGGAACTTATGTATGTACATCATGGAGTAGTGGCTTTACTTTAAATTTAACAATAAATACTGTTCCCATCCCAGGGAGATCAATTAAAGATTCCCCTTAGAACACCCTCCCCCTTCAAATTCAAGGATTCCCCTTACTCCTATAGCAATGGGACCGTTTTTATCATTTGGTCTGTGGCCTCATTTCTAATGTTTGCATGGTCTGGTTGGAGGGGGTGTACTGTGTGGGTGAACATTTGTTCTTTGTGGTACATCGAAGAGCTATTATGGGGACTTATACTTGATAGCGATCTCTGACTGCAACTCCACTGTCTCGGTTTCCATTTCTGAGGTCGAGTACTTGCAGACCTCTCTTGGACAATCTCTAGGTGGAATTTATCATCCACAGGCCAGTGTACAAGGTGCTAATGGTGCAGCTGTTGTCCTTGTGGCAGGTTCCCAACGGCAGAGGTGATCAATATGTCTTTTAATGGTCTTCTCCCCAAACTTCACTGTGTATGACACTGGTCCTGTTTTTGCAAGGACATGTCCTGGGATCCACGGGGAGCTATGTCTGAAATTTTGGATGGGTGGTGTCTCCCAATTTGAAGATCCTGTCAGGCTTATGTCCATCGTGGTCCCTTTTCTGGACTTCTTGTTTTTCTTCAACTTTGCCACCTAGGTTCAGGAAAGTGAGGCTAAGCCTGGTCCAAATGTGTTGGCCCATTAATAACTTTGCTAGGAGTATTCTTGTTGTAATAATAATTCAAAAGGAAATGTGCCAGCTTCATTTCATTTTGTTTTTGAATACTGGACTGTTCGCTCAGCCAGCCTGTTTGAAGATGGGTGATAGGATGCCGTGCGGATGTGCCTAATTCCATTTGTGTTCACAAAGGTTTGAAACTCCCTGCTGATAAATGGGGTCCCATTGTCCACTACAAGGACCTCAGGTATACCTTGTGTGCACAAAGACTGCCAGAAGTTTTCTATAGTGTTGTAAAAGTTCATAGATCCATTTTTAATCGGCATTTGTCAGGATTAAGAACATAGAGCTCATAAATGGTCCTGCGACGTCTGTGTGTTCTCGTACCCAGGATTTCCTCCACCATTCTCACTGGTGCCACGAGGCTACTGGTGGGACCTTCTGGTTTATGGCAGGTTTTGCACTGCTTGACCAGGTTTTCAATGTTCTTGTCTATACCAGACATAGCTGCTTGCAAGCACTTTCATTTTAGAAATCCCTTTGTGGCAGTTATGCAATTTGTGAAATGTTGGCTACTGGCCTGGACATGGGACAATCACCTGGGTTCCCCACAAGATGAAACTATCCTCAGTGCTCAGCTTTGGATATTTACAAGTATAAGGTTTTAGATCATCTGTAGAGTGCTCTTGTGGTCCACCACTTAGAACAACGTGATGTAGCTTTGCTAATGTGGGATCCAAACCTGAATTTGCTTGGTAGATACTGGCAGAGTGTCCATGAATTTCAACATAATGACGACCTCGTCCAACTTTGGAGGTGAGGGTAAGCCAATGGGTAGTGGTAGGTGGCTCAAAGTATCCACGTTGGCAATCTGAGTCCCTGGACAATGTTCTAGGGTGTACGTTGGAGCTGAGCTGATAATATTTGAGGGTTGGGGAAAGAGATTGCTTTCTGCTAAGAGGCCCAAAAGAGGTTTGTGTTCTGTCACTATGGTGGTATGCCGACCATATACATATTGGTGGATTTTTTTCACACGAATACTATGACAAAACCTTCTTTCTCAATTTGGGCATACCTCCTTAGAGTATGCACCAGGGTTCATGAAGCATACGCAGTTGGGTGCTCTATCCCATTGAACCAATGATGTGACAATACCACTTCTATCAGGGGAAGTGTCTCAGGTTCTGATGAGTGGTCTCCATGTTTGTTATGGGCCAATATGTTTGTCGACAGCAATTGCTGTTTGACATTTGTAAGGACTTTCTCCTGTGGTATTTGCCACAACCATTCCTGATTTTCTTTTAGCAGGAAATGGAGGGGCGCCAGCAAGGTTGCCAGGTCCAGTACAAATTTCCCATAGTAATTGATGAGACCTCAGAAGGTGTCAACTCTGTTGTTTTCCTTGGAGTCGGGTAGTCCTTTGTGAGTATTCATAGTAGCGTATTTCCTGGATGACACCTCAAGATCCAGTTGGAGGTAGGTTTGGCTCATATCCAATTTGGAAAATATTAGACCTCCAGCCAGTTTTACGTATAGCTCTTCTATACATGGCAGAGAGTATCTATCTATGCGGAAGCTCTGTTGACCATCGACTTATAGTTCCAACACAGAAAGAGCAAGCTTTGGGTTTTAAAACTGGGACTACTGGCGCAATCCATTCAGCAAATTATGCTGGGTGTAAAATGCCAATTTCCTCTAGATATTTCAATTTGGCCACTACTTTGGCACAACGAGTATTGAAGACTCGTTGTGTCCTGAAGTATTTAGGTTGGGCTCTGGGTCTACATAGATCTTGGCCCTGGCACCTTTGGTCTTTTCAAGGCCTTGTTGGAACACTTTGGGGTACTTCCCAATGATTTTGTATAGGTTGCCATTACCCATTTTAAAGATCCGTTGCCGATCCAGTCGGATTTTCTGTAGCATGTCCCTTCCCATGAGGCTGGGCCCTGGTCCTTGCATAATTATTTGGAGGAGTCAGACTTTTAGCCCTTCCTGGCTGGGAACCAGGCTGTGCAGCCTGGAAGGATTGCAACAGATTTGACGACTGATACGGGACTGGTTTTTCCACCAATTCCTGGGTCCATCGTGATACTCTCTGGGAGCTAGTGGCCCGGAGAATCCCCTTCAATGTATTTTTGCTGCTATAGATGTGAGACTATTCATTCTATAATTTTCATATTTTAATATAATGATCAATTTGCTTTTCTCCAAACCTTAGATACAGTTTCTAGATTTATTGAGATAATTTCCTCAACCAGTTCCTTATTATTTGCATTTGCAATATTTTCCATTTTTGAATTCAGTAATTTCTGCACTGGTTAGTTTATCCTACAAATTAAAATCTGTAATTGTGAAATATTATACTGGATACATTTCTTGCTTTATCTCCTAATTCTACTTAAAACATCTATAAATTCATTCTTTCCATGATTTTAAATTATTTGTATTATATTTCAGAGTTTTTTCTTGTGAGAAACAAATGTGTTCTCTAAGCCCCTCTTAACAACTCAATGTTTAAGATCCTGAGCAATCCTTAGTGCCTTTTTTTTGAACTATTTCCAATGCTTTCCTTGTTTTTTGATCTGCTAATTCTAGAACCCTAGGAATCATGTGTGAGTACTTTATGCAATATCAGCTAGATAGTGGGTACAGGCTACAGCAGTATAGTAATTATGTTACTAGACTAGTAATCGAGAGACCTGGGTTTGCATTTTACATGCCCTCACTGGGTGTGTTTTCAGCAGAATGGGTGGGGTGGGCATATGAAATAGTGAAGGTGTCCATTTCATTATCTTCCTGCCCATCTGAGCTCACTCCCATAATACAGGGGAGCGGGTGGCAGATGAAATTGGCTGCCCACCTGCCATATTTAAATAAATGATCAATTGGGCTTGTTAACAAGCTAGTTGACCCTGATAATACACTGCTCTAAGTATAATATGGTTAATGTAAACAGTAAAGTGGGGTGGGCAGGCAGCTTTTTAAAAACCTTGAGGGAAAGAAGAGGGTACTATTTTCGGGGGTGCCCTTGCAGATTGAATCAGATTTTCCTACTTGCCTGTTCATAAGTTACAGTCCCCCCCACCCTTAACCTGTCCAAATCCTCCATGCCCAAGTCCCTGACCTTATCTGGTTCCATTATCCTTCTTGGCCCCGCTTAAGTCCTGGCAGTCTTCACTAATGTGCTCCTGGCACTGCTGGGATTGATGGCAGCTCCAATTGAATTAGCTGTCAGCTTCCAGGGTGGGACTTCCTCCCCAGAGAGTCCAAAGTGCCACATAGCCTTAATTTAGCTTACCAACAGTGTATTATGACTGTGGCGCTGGCTGGCATAGAATGTGTCAGGGTGGATGAGAGGATCCATCATCTATCCTTCCATCCCTATTACCAACTCTCTAATATTCTATCCTTGGACTAATGATCTGTTGCCATGAATTCAAATCCACCGTGGCAATGGTTTTACCTGTCCTCTGAATTGGGAAGTCTCTCAGTTAGGTGACTTACCTCCACCTCCTCAAGGGCAGTTAGGGATTCCCATAAATGGCGGCTTTGCCAGCGATGCTCACATCCTGAAATGAATTTAGAAAAGACGCTTAGATTTAAATGTTCAGTTAAGTCATAAAAAATTCCACTACTTCAGCCGTCTTTCCCGGCAAATTCAGCTCTTAATCAACTACCATTTTTAAATTTTTCTGCTTCACTTTTGATTTCTTTCTTGTTACTCATTTTATTGCCATATTATCCTCTCTGATCAGGCTTGGTATAAAAATATAAGCTAAAAGAGTTTAACTGCAATCTATTTCATCTGAAAATTCTAGTTACATCTACATCCATGAAGTAGCAAATATTAAAGGAACTATTTCAGAGTCCCAGATTCTAATGAACATGGCATTGCAGTAATACAATTGGAGCAAAACAAAAATTGAATCAAATAAAAAAGAAAACTCAAAAATTAAAGTCAAACCAAAATTGTTACTTAAGTACAAATAACTGAAACTCAGGAAGCAACAAAGACAGAACGATTATTTTTACATTCAAATTTAAACCACATCACTCAAAGAAGCAGAAAATGTGATCTGCAGTGATGCAATGTTCTATTTTGTTCTGGAAGTCTAGGAAGTGTTATGAAAGAATAGTTTCACAAAATAAACATTTTAAGGCTGCACTGAAGGAACAAGAACATAACAAAGCTCTTGATGAGTCATTTGGAACATAATAAGGTCCTTGGGGAGTTTGCAGTAAAATGGTACACCCAAGAATAGTAAACATTTCAACACACATAGAGAAATTGCTGTTTATGAGTAAGAACAGCAGTCAGTTTGCTGTCCTGCCCTCTCCAAAATGCATTGATTCATTGCTGAGGTATGGTCCTACTGGTTCTGATTTCCTGATCACACTTGCTCAATAGCATACCACATGATTATTCATCTGTTAAATTCAATTAGCCAGTCAAAGATCAAGTTAAGGACAAGGAATCAGGACAAGTCACTGATAGTTTTTGGCGGAATATTTGGGGTTAACTGTTAGAATCTGGTGTCCAAAATAGTTTTATTGCACAGAATTTTCCGTAATCTGCACAGAGTGCTGGCTGAGGAAAGAAACCAGGCTGCTCAGCTGACTTTTCTTACCACATTTTGCAGCATTCCATACAGAAATCTCCCAGTGTGGCCCATGCCACCACGGCCTGATAGAATTGGTTTTAGAGATTGGGGTGTTTGATCTGCGATTAAGAAAACTCCCCCCGCCCTACTCAACCTACCCGCATGAAGCTCACCAGAGGGCTGCTTGACATTGCCCCTGCAATAGCTAATGGTAATCCACCTCAGCTACCAGAAAACACGCTGCAGTGGACGCAGAAAATCCTGCTCAAAGAGCCTGCAGAAGAATACAATTTAAGAGGAGGATTTTTTCTTCTCATTGGGTCATTTGCCTTTAGAATTCTCTCTCCCAGCAAATAGTGAAGCAATGAAGGCTGGATCAATGAATATGTTCAAAGCTGAGTTATAAACTTTTCACTGACAAGGCAGTCAAGGGTTATGGGGGACAGGCAGGAAAGTGAAGTTAAGGTCACATCAGATCAGCCATGATCTTATTAACTGGCAGATTTGGTTCAAGGGGTTGAATGACCTACTGCTGCTTATATTTCTTACGTTCTTAAGAGTAGTTTCATCCAGCCCAAGATAGAACATAAATGCAAATTCTTTATTCTGCCTTTCTCTTGATGTTACAAAATCTGAATGTCTGTAAAGCCAATGTAAACAGCCATTTTAAGTTGGACTTTGTGGGTTGGAGGAATACATCACTGAGGTGTAATGCCCAGTCTTCCCTCACATACTGCCAAGAATTGGGTGTACGTTGCCAAAGTCTTTGGCAACACTCTTACTCTCAACATTTCACTGTTCCCTATTAAAACGATACAAAACTGGTAATTTAATTCTGCAAAATAACTGAACATCTTTAGGCCATCTTGTTCCCTTCTGGTAATAAATTCTGCAGAACGTCAAAGTTGTACATCAACATGATTTGCCTATTAGCAGATTCCAAAAAAATTCTCAATTTTGTTACTAGGGATGGCAGCCAATACATCTGGACTAACACTGCATTATACGTCATGCAGATAAAACGTTGTTTAGCTGGTATAAAGGATGAACATTTTATTAGCCCAGCAGTGAATTGCACAAAAACAAAATGTTCACAAATGATCAAGAGTGCATCAGGTCCTATTTAAAGTTAGCAAACATTGTATTCAGCCTGAGAAATGTAAAAATATTTACATTTACCCTTTGTGCCTTTATATGTTGAAATAAGATTCTATAGAGAAAATATTGATATTTTTCTTAATTTAAGAAAATTACAAAATATATACTTACCTTTTTCTGTACACATATAAAATTAAAGAAGAGAGTAATTGGCCTTGGGTGCTGAATTTAATATCAAAATAGCATTGAAACGTCACTTTCTCTTGTTGCCGTTGTGCAGTAGAATCAGTCCTATTTTCCTTGCTGTTCTAGTAGCACCAGCATTCTGTCTTTCAGAGGAAAGGTCAGGCAAGGATAATCCTCTTTCCTCTTGTGATCAGAGATGACTTGCTTCCACTCCAATCCAATAGGTTCTGAAATAGTTGGTAAGTCCAATGCATGAACTGTGGATTCTGCCACATGCAAAGCAGTGTTTGAAGGGTTGGGTAGATTGTTTGGAAGTTTGTGTGTCCCTGCTGACACCTCAATTTTGCCTCTGCACATTTCTGATGAAGTTTCTCAATGTTTCTGGGGCCTTTCCAAATTTCTCCACTTTGGTCAGTGACAAAAAAAGGTCTCCCATGAGCTGGTGGGCTTGATGTCTGCAGGGATGCTTTGAGCACTATCCCTGCCTTTATCCTCTTGAGAACCTCATGCCACAACTGAGTTCGAAGTAGAACAGCTGCTTTGGGAATATGGTGTCAGGCATACAAATGACATATCCCACACAGCAGAGTTGGTTTTGAGTGACAAGTGTCTTGATGCTGGGCAAGTTGGCTTGGGAGAAGACACTGGTGTTGAACAACATTTCTTGCCACCAGATATGGAGGACCTTGTGAAGTCATCACTGCTGCTACTTCTCCAGTGCTTGAGGTACATCATCTAAATCTCTAAGGCATCTTGGAGCCCGATGATCACTCAAAGGCATTTGTGAGTGACCCAGTAAACCATGACCTTAGTTTGGGTTTATGATCCTGGTCCTCAAGTCAGCTGAAGTCTGAGCTGGCACATTGATTAATTTAATCATTTATGTCTGCTTTCGTTGAGACAAGGTTCCCATGTTCTTAATTGACGGGGGGAAATGAAAAGCTGGTTTTCTCCATGTGCTTCAGAAAAGGAGTTGACAATGACCTGGAGTTCAATTTGAGTGTATGAAAACACAAGTGTCATCAGCAAACTGAAGTTGGAATGGTTTTGCTTTTGGATTAAAGTAATATCTCAAAAGGATTGGCAACTACCAATTTTAGTACTAAATAAACTATTATAATCTTTTTTAGAATTCCTACAGGGCAGATGGAGATCATTTGGCTCATTGAGTCCACACCAACTCTCTGACAGAGCATCTTATCCAGGCTCAACCCCCAACCCCGTAACCCCACACATTTATCCCACTAATCCCAACCTACACAGCTTTGAACGCTAAAGGAAATGTAGCAGTCAATCCATCTAATCTGCATAACTTTTGAAATAGGAGGAAACTGGAGCATTCAGAAAACGTGCAAACTCCACAGTCATCCAAGACCTGAATTGAACCTGGGTCCCAAATGCTGTTTGGCAGCAGTGTTAACTGTGCCACCGTGCCAACAGTTAATAAACTATGTACAGAGTGCAAGAAACATGTTACTGATTATTTTGACTCATCTCAGACTGACTGGAAAAGCTGTGCTCAGCCCCAGAATTTGCGAGCTTCAGCCTTATTGGCCAATGGGAGCAACATGACCTGAGTCTTTGACCCTAAAAGGGGTTTGCTATCACATCCCTCCCAGCTTATTATCTTATAAATGGTTTATCATCTTATTATCTTATAAATAGGTTAACTTCTGTCTGTATAAGAAAGCAACAAAACAAGTTTTTTAACAGTTCATTGTAAACTCATGGTGTGGGGATTTTCCTCTTCCTTTGGGAGTGATGTAGTGTCTCTCAGAAGACACTGGATTCTCAACTTGTAAAGATGCAAATCTCTTCTTCAGTTCCTGCAGGAACACTACTTGGCCCTTCCTCAGGTTAATGCTTCTATACTTCTTTCATACACAACACTACTGGCAGATAGAATTGATGCACACTGAACCACTGGTTCTTTTTATGACTCCATTCTTCTTATGATCTAAAATGTTTTTTCAGGATTTAATCTTGAACTTCCATGAGATCAGGCCTGGTCTGGCCATGACAACACTTGGGAGCCAACTTGGACAATCCCAAAATTTTTAACATATACTAGATCATCCACTTTGATTGTCCTCTCAATCCTTGTTGAATCATGATTCTTCTTCTGAACACTTTGCTTTCCTGTCCAACCTGGTGTGATGATAGTAGTGCAATTGATACAATATGTGTTTAAAAGTTCAGCTTTATTCTACACGTAGGTGGTATGAAAGGGATACAACTCGGATGATGGGAGAGCAGGAGAATTACTCATTTCAGCCTTGCAAGTGAGTATGTTAAGTAGAGCTAATGGACTTTTGTTTACTTAAGTTCCACTGGGATTTCAAAAAGTGCAATTTATTCAGTGATAGAGCACCGATGACCCTCAGGCGGTATTAAAACTTTTTAACTTTCCTAACCTTACCGTTACTCCTCGCAGCAGGGTGGAGGCAGCCTGCTGACTGCCATATCTGACTAATGATCTTGGCAAATGTCTTCTGTTGATCAAGCTCTGGCCTCAAGAGTCTCTTGCTCAGGGGCAGAGGTACCCTCAGTGGCTGGCGCTGCAGGGGTTGGTGCAGGCACAGGCAGGAGGAATCAAGTGGCTGCACATTCTTGGGGGATTCAGAATGAAGGCCTCCGGAGTGTCCAGCTCAGGAGATGTGGCAACTGCAGGAAGATCAAGCCACCTTCCTTTGCACCTCCACCAGTGAGCTGGCACCTGCTTACAGAGGTTCATCATCTGTCTATGAGTAAGCAGGTGGCTGGCCTCCAGCAATCCCCTGACTGCTAGAGACTAAGACCGTCTGTCACAACAGGGACCCCCCCTTCCCCACCGTGGTAGAAACGTAGAAGCATGGAAAACAGATGCAGGAGTAGGCCTTTCAGCCTACTCCGTTAATTTTGCTCATGGCTGATCTTTCAAGTTTATTTATTAGTGTCACAAGTAGACTTACATTAACACTGCAATGAACTTATTTTGAAAATCCTCTAGACACCACAGTCCTGTGCCTGTTTGGGAACACTGAGGGAGAATTTAGCATTGCCTATGCAACTAACCAGCACATTTTTCCATCGTGGAAGGAAACAGGAGCACTTGGAGAAAACCCTCAGAGTCATGGGGAGAATGTGCAGAGTTTGCACAGAGTGACCCAAGCTGGGAATCAAACCCAGGTCCCTCACACTGAGGCAGCAGCGCTAACCAGTATGCCACTGTACCACTCATAAGTCCACCTTCCCCATATCCATTGATCCATTTAGCTCCAAGAGCTATATCAAACTTCTTCTTGAAATCATACAACTTTATGGTCTCAACTACTCTGTGGTAGTGAATTCCACACATTCACTACTTGCTGGGGAAGAAATTTCTCCTTACTTCAGTCTCAAAAGATTTACCCCTTATCCTCAAGGAATGACCTCTATTTCTGGACTCCCCCACCATTGGGAACATTCTTTCTGAATCTGCCCTGTCTAATCCTGTTAGAATTTTATCAGTTATGAGATCCCCTTACTTTAAACTCCAATGAATATAATCCTGACATCAGGAGAAACTGTTATCCCAGGAATTAGTCTGGTAAACTTTTGCTGCAAGGACATACCTCCTAAGATAAGGACACCAAAATTGAGTATTATACTCAATGTGTGGCCTCACCAACACCTTATACAATCGCCATAAAAAAAAAAGTCCTATTGCTATGCTCAATTCCTCTTGCTATGAAGGCCAATATAGCATTTGTCTACTTTACTACCCGAGTACTTACTTTCAACAACAGGGTGGCACAGTAGTTAACACTGCTGCCAGGGACCTGGGTTTGATTCCGGCCTTGGGTGACTGTCTGTGGAATTTGCATGTTCTCCCCATGTCTGCATGGGTTTCCTCTCATGCTCCACAAAGATGTGCAGGTTAGGTTAATTGGCCACGTTCAATTGCCCTTAGTAAGAAGTCTCACAACACCAGGTTAAAGTCCAACAGGTTTATTTGGTAGTAAACACCACTACCTTTCGGAACGCTGTTCCTTTGTCAGGTGAGTGGAGAGTTCTGATCACAAACAGGGCATATAAAGACAGACACCGTTTACAGAATACTGATTAGAATGTGAATCTTTACAGCTAATCTGCTATTCAAGTCTTAAAGGTGCAGACAATGTGAGTGGAGATAGCATTAAGCATAGGTTAAAGAGATGTGTATTTTTTCCAGACAGGACCGTAAGTGAGATGTTGCAAGTTCAGGCAAGTCATGGGGGTTACAGATAGTGTAACATGAACTCAAGATCCCGGTTGAGGTCATCCTCATGTGTGTGGAATTTGACTATCAGTTTCTGCTCAGCAACTCTGCACTGTTGCAATGTTGTATTATCTGCAAATTTGAAGATAATACATTTGGTTCCCTCTTTCAAATAATTAATGTTGGGGTCCTTGCACAGATCCTTGTGATACTCTGCCTGCCAACTAGAAAAAGACCCATTTTGCCAACTTTTTGCTTCTTATCTCTAACCAGTTTTCTAGCCATCTCAAGACACTACCTGCAATCCCATACACTTTAACTTTGCATGGTAGTCTGCTACGTGAGATCTTGTCAAAATTCCTCTGAAAGTCTAAATAAGCCACATCCAATAGTTCTCTTTGGTCAACTCTACTAGTTGCATCCTCAAAGGTGCGTGTCTCTGCACTGGTGGAGGGTGTGAGTGAGCACTGTGATGGCTTGTCCCAGTCCCCTCATTCTCAGACTGCTTTAAGGCTTGGAGAGCTACTGGATTGGCTAGCTGTCCACAGGTATCTGCAAAAGACTAAAGGATAGTTTTAGTGGTTGAGCCAAAACTAATTCAGAGTATATTGTGTTTGAGTTTCTCAGTTCTTGTGTAGAGTAAAGGAGACACGAACTCTGCTTCTTCATAAAATATACTTCTTTGATCCAACTCCACACACAAATCTGCATCAGCAAACAGTGCAGCTTGTGGCCCCTTTATGTATCATAGAACATAGAACATAGAACATTACAGCGCAGAACAGGCCCTTCGGCCCACGATGTTGCGCCGACCAGTTACAAAAACAATGACCCACTAGCCTATACCAATCCCTTTTCGTCCATAAACCTATCCAGAGATCTCTTAAACGCCCCCAAACTAGACGCATCTACAACTGCAGCAGGCAGGGCATTCCAATCCCTCACCACCCGCTGGGTAAAGAACCTACCCCTGACATCCGTCCTGTAGCTACCCCCCCTTAATTTAAAGTCATGCCCCCTCGTGCTAGCTTTCTCCATCCGAGGAAAAAGGCTATCACTATCCACCCTATCTAAACCCCTAATCATCTTATATGTTTCAATAAGATCCCCTCTTAGCCGCCTTCTTCCCAACGAAAACAACCCTAGATCCCTCAGTCTCTCCTCATAGGACCTCCCCACCATACCAGGCAACATCCTAGTAAACCTCCTCTGCACCCTCTCCAACGCCTCCACATCCTTCTTGTAATGCGGGGACCAGAACTGCACACAGTACTCCAAGTGCGGCCGCACTAGAGTAGTGTACAGTTGCAACATTACACTGCGACTCCTAAATTCAATCCCCCTACCAATAAACGCCAAGACACCGTACGCCTTCTTGACAACCTTATCTACTTGATTCCCAACTTTCAGGGATCTATGTACACACACACCTAGATCCCTCTGTTCATCCACACTATTCAAAGTCCTCCCGTTAGCCCTATACTCGACACATCTGTTGCTCCTACCAAAGTGAATTACCTCACACTTCTCCGCATTAAATTCCATCCGCCACCTCTCGGCCCAGCTCTGCAACCTATCTAAGTCTCCCTGCAGACTATGACACCCTTCCTCACAATCTACCACACCTCCAACTTTGGTGTCATCAGCAAATTTACTAATCCACCCAACTATACCCTCATCCAGATCATTAATAAAAATTACAAACAACAGTGGCCCCAAAACAGATCCCTGAGGCACACCACTCGTAACTGCACTCCATGATGAATATTTACCATCCACCACCACCCTCTGTCTCCTATCTGATAGCCAATTCCTGATCCAACTTCCTAGATTACCCACAATCCCATACATCTGCATTTTCTGCAGAAGCCTACCATGGTGAACCTTATCGAACGCCTTACTAAAATCCATGTATACCACGTCAACTGCCTTACCCCCATCCACCTCTTTGGTCACCTTCTCAAAAAACTCAATAAGGTTAGTAAGGCACGACCTACCTGCTACAAAACCATGCTGACTATTTCTAATCAATTCATTACACTCCAAATAACTATAAATCCTATCCCTAATAATTTTTTCTAAAACCTTGCCCACAACAGAAGTAAGACTCACCGGTCTATAATTCCCGGCAAAGTCTCTGTTCCCCTTCTTAAACAATGGGACAACATTCGCTATCCTCCAATCCTCCGGGACTACACCAGAGACCAATGACGACCTGAAGATCTGAGCCAGAGGCTCTGCAATCACCTCTCTAGCCTCCCAGAGAATCCTAGGGTAGATCCCATCCGGACCAGGGGACTTATCTATTTTCAGCCCCTCAAGAATTTCCAGCACATCCTCTTTATCAACCGTAATACTTTCTATTTTACACCCCTGCGACCCAATGTCCTCCTCAGCTATATTCATGTCCCCCTGCGTGAACACCGAAGAGAAATATTGGTTCAATACTTCTCCAATCTCCTCCGGTTCCACACACAACTTCCCCCTGCTGTCTGTAACTGGCCCTAATCTTGCCCTGACCAACCTTCTGTCCTTGACATACTTATAGAACGCCTTAGGATTCTCCTTAATCCTATCAGCCAAAGTCTTCTCATGTCCTCTTTTAGCCCTTCTCAACTCACTCTTCAACTCCCTCCTAGCCAATCTAAAGCTTTCTAGTGCACTATCTGAGCCCTCCAATCTCATCCGAACATAAGCCTCCTTTTTCTTTTTAACCATCGACTCAACTCTTTTAGTGCACCACGGTTCCCTAGCCCTACCAAATCCACCATGCCTGACAGGGACATACCTATCAAGGACTCGCAGTAGCTGCTCCTTGAAAAAATTCCACATTTCAGATGTTCCCAGTCCCTGCAATCCCCTAATCCAATCCATGCTTCCTAATTCACTCCTGATAGCCTCATAATCGCCCTTACCCCAGCTAAAATTGCTGACCCGAGGTTCACGCCTATCTCTTCCCATCACTAAGGTGAACGTAACCGAATTGTGGTCACTATCACCAAAATGCACACCAACTTCCAAGTCTAGCACCTGGTCTGGCTCATTTCCCAGCACCAAATCCAATATAGCCTCACCTCTAGTTGGCCTGTCTACATACTGAGACAAAAAAAAAACCTTCCTGCACGCTTTGTACAAACACTGACCCCTCAAGCGAGCTAGAACTATAGCAACTCCAATCAATATTCGTAAAGTTAAAGTCCCATCAGTGACTTCCATTGAATAATTGACATCATTTAATTGGAAGGTCTGCTTACCCATTCCCAACAGTCTCCCCTTCCTTGGAGAAAAAAAGTATTTTGATGAATACAGTAAACAAATACTATTTCCCTTTTTTCAGAAATGAAAAATATACACAGATACACCCTTCCTGAATAATGTCCAAAATTTCTTTGAACTCTTATAGAGAGTCGAATAACTGATAGCTACTACCGATCCATTTAATTTGATATTTCCCCTTCGTCCAACATTTGCTTTAAGCTAGCTGTGTCAATTCTCAACCTTTTCTCATTTACACTTTGTGGAGTGCACATTTTCCCCACAGGGATTTGTCAATGTGACACTCAATGGGGATTTTACCCAAATCGCCTAACCAAAATTTCTATTAATACCTTAAAAGGCCATTGATAAAGACCATATCCACTGCTTTGATAAGGCTTAGTGTCTTGGCAGTCTGTGTGCTTTTTACTACTCCTTAATTTCTTTGTTCCCCTACACAAGGGGGCAACACTTTCCTCCCCCAAAAATATTCTAAATCCTCCCATGCTTGAGAACCCATCACAAATTGGCATAGGATGCGTCACTATAAACTAAGAGTTTCAGGTGCCCAAGTTCATTCAAAAATGGGAACCTAAAAACATTCCTGCATTTTTAATTTAGCCAATGTTTTGTTTGTTCTCATTTATGTCTGCTGCTGTAGGATCACTCATTCTTGAATTCAACTCTAGGACCTCAAAACTACTGTCTGGTCTGGTCTGTCTACCTAGCAAATTCAGTTGCCCAAACTTTAGAGTTCCTTTTTTTTGATTTTAGAAGCCACTGTGTCCTTTTATGAAGCCCTACCATGACTAATTGCTATTGAGCTGACGCTCTCCAAATAAGATTGCTGACATAAAGTGACACTTGACTCAGTCTGTCCAACGTCAGCCCAATATATTTGAAAGTGCTTGAAGCCTGACTTCCAATCCTGAATTCCTTCCTCAGTCCAGAGATTACTATAGCTTCGAAATCATTACTACCATCACAAAAAACAAACAACATGCATCATAAAGATACTAGAAAGATTTCTTCATAGTGCTAGTAAAACATTGCAGGATCTGCTTTCAACTGGCAACAGCCCAACTTTAACAAAACTGACTTTACTAAAAATACCAAACTCTAGACTCATTATTTAGCCCATATATACATTTATTTAACTTTGACTACTTCTTTGTTAGCTGTTTCTTTAGGCTGAAGAAAAATGTCTCTGAAGCTGATGCCTCTGCAAAAAGGTAGCTTTTATATCTTTAGATTTGCATTCCCATGCCTTTATAACTAACGCAGCCAAGAATATCTTTAAAATAACCTTTTCTGCCATAGGTGAATTCACTATTAAATCCTGGTCTAAATTTTCTTCACATCCCCTTGCCACAAGCCCGACCTTTGCCTTACAAGTTCCATCAGGAGGCACCTTTTCAGTGCAAATCCATCTATGAGACAGAGCTCTTTGTCCCCTGTATATGCAAATTCACTCCAACTATGCAGTTCTAGTTGTTTTGCATCTTTTATAACTATCTGATTTATTGGCAGCCACCAAAATCTCACGAGCAGATAGGCTTCTATTTCTAGTAGCATTGGTAGTCTTACTCATATTCCAATATCATGTCAAGCTATGCCCTTTATCCTGCCTGATATCTCATTCTGTACTACCACTGCTCAATCTTTACCTCCTGCTGTGGGATGTTCTTTCAATAGTTCGATCTCTTCTTATGATCACATTCACTATTGGAATTATCTGAACTGGCGCAAAGTTTGTGCTCTCCATTTTTGGATTGTGTTCCCAATCTGTTGTTTTGACAGCCTCCCCTATATTCTATACATCCAATCAGTGTTTATACTTTCCAGTGGCCTTCCCAGCTCTATTAATGACAGTGTCATCCTTCAGGCAAGTCTGTCACTTCTACACCAATTTTTGGCAGTTGTTCCTTTGGAAAAAATGGCCTGTTCTAGTTCAAAAGTATTGTGTCCTCTACAGGTACCCTGTTTATTTCAGTTAACTAGCCCTCACTTCTCTAACACACGAATATCAGATGACTGTGGTTCCTCATCATATTTGTCTAGTCTAAATTATCATTTTTGTAATCTGTACCCATTATCCTTGATCATTGTACCCTAACAGTCTGATTACCATGTTGCAAAACAACTGTTTTGCCATCTATACTTATAGCCTTCTCTGGGCTTTTCCATTCATTAAAATTGTCTCTTATAGTATACTATGACTCCTTGCTGAAAAATGGTATTTGGTGGCCATACATTGTGCCTTAAAGCTCTGCCAATTCTTTGAGACTTCTGTTTCCATAAATGCTCTTCTACTTATGTGCAATGCATTTAAATGCTCAAAGGCAGAGCTAATAATCCCTGCCCAAGCTGGAGGCTGGTCAAAATGGATGGAATTTTAGGATTTCTATCAAATACTAAATTGATATGGAGTATAACCTCCAATCATCTGCAATGAATTCTCTGCATTACCACCCATGCTAAGGCTGAATTTAACTTGCAATTTGGTCTGCCAAAAAAATTTCCAGAGCACGTCATCTATTACTACATGGTGTCTCTGACACACCATTACTAAATAGGCTTTCTGCAGCCATATTCATGACTATGATATTCATGTTTTCACATCTAGCCCTAAAATCATTAGCAAATTGCCCCCCGTTGTCTGCATGGAACTTTTCCTGTCCCTACCGATTTTTCCACGATCTGATCCAGAATTACTTTTTCTTTACTACATACAATGGTTGATTGACTAAATCTACAGACTGCGAAATAAATATTGGTCCATGGCCAAGGGTAGAGAGTTACTATCGGTCATGATGGTGTCCTGTACTTCCTACAAACCCCACAACGATCGCTGACCTGTTCTATCAGCTTAGTATATAGTCTCTCTTACCCCTGCATTCTTTAATAAATCTTTCAGCCTCCAAGGAAATAGATGTGCAAATTGCCAGTGCAGCTTCAACACAATGAGCGTTCTATCAGCTGAAGTCCCATTTCTGGATGCTAATAACACTTCCTTAACCTTGTTACCAAAAATATTGTCATCAACAGAATACAATAGTGTCCCAACTGCATAAACTGCTGCCTTATTTGCCATATCCAGTTTCATGTATGCTTTCTTCAACAGTCTACTCAGAAGCAAAAGGTATTTCATTTGACACTTGTGTTAATGAAATGATTCACTCCACCAATATTTTAAGGATCACCACTCTTCAATGATTTCAGGGTATTATCATCCCCTTTCAAATTCTTTAACCTTCTTCTGATTTTCAGCATTTAAAGAATCCAGGTAACATTTTAACCAGTCAATTGCACAGATATGTAGTCACTGTCTAATACAGTACAATTAAAGGAGTCTGCAACCGAAACTTTCATTACGGGAGTAAAACTTCTTGTTAATAGGACAATGCCTTCGTTATGATCACTACCACTTTCCTCTTCTAATTCTTTTATGTCACATGTAGCTTCAAACATTTAAATCACTTCAGACAGTTGAAAGCATAATGAAATTTAGAGTCAAACCAAAAACACCAATTTATCACACCCTGGACATTCTTGGGCTTCATTTTCCTGCTACCATTCTCCATATCCTTCCTCCTGCTATAGGTATTAAAAAGGGTTTCTGTCCTCAATTTCTGAGTCCCAATCTTCTGCCATACTCTTAGCCTGCTTGTGCTTAATACCATCTCACCATCCTGTTAACAGTGTATCTTCCATACTCTGTTTTATCAATGAGTGACCCATGTGTCATAAAAGGCATAGGGATAGACTGTTTTCCTAAAATTAAGGCCTCTAACATATATAGAAAGGTATTATCTGCAAACTTAACTCCTGTCAAAACCAGGAGCCTACCCACATTAGTAACTTTTAACACAGCCTAATAATTTAAATGTCACAGACTGAGGAAATTCCAGGTGGTGTTTTTGCAGCCTTTTATATATTCTAAATTCCATCACATACCCTTGAATAGAAATATCCTGATTTCTGAAATATATCAAATTCTGACCATACTTCACACACCCTTAAAGGCATCTTTTTGATAAATCTTATCCATGAAGTTTAATAAATTTTCGAGACTTTCTTCCAAGTTCAAATGTTCCAACTCCAATTCAGAAAATATTTTGTATCTGATTTTACTTCTACACAGTAAAGAAAGAGCCAATGCCATACCTTATTCCTTTCTCCCCAAAGCAGTTACCATAGTCCACATGATGACTTTATTTCTCCATTAGTCATAAGGTTCAATTTCTGAAAAATAATAGATAGTCAGACCCTGATATTTGTATTCTGGATCCAGCCATTTTGTTGTCCCCTATTCATTCCTTGGTTGATTTAGAATGAGTGAAGTCTTCCTTTTTTTTCTCCAAAAAAGTTGTAACTTGCAACTCTTTACTTGGAACCAACAAACATTCTTGGCCACCACTGTTTGAGCCTCAGTTGCTGTAAAGCAGACACAAGTTCTACTCCTTCATAAAATACTTTTATTTGTTTGATCCAACTCCACACTCAATTCTCCACCAATGAACACTGTCACCTGTGGCCCTTTTATATTTCAGTGACTTCTACTGAATAGTTGAAATCAAATTAGGACTTAATTGGAAGTATTGCCATTACTTTGAGTTGCAGGATTGGGTGAAGTGATGGAGTTGAGAACCATACTAGGTTGTTGTTGGAGGCCAAAGCTTTGCATCACCAAAGGAGTGATCCCTATCTTTGCCAGCGAGCTCTGTAGCAGGCTCCTCAAACCCAGTGAAGCAGATGATTTATGCAATCTCTCCCCTGGTCTAGGCTTGCTTTCACTTGTTGTACACAAGTTTAGCCTGTTTGGGGACAAAAGAAAGATGTGATGAGAGAAGATGGAGCAGAGGTTAGGTGAAATGAATGTGCGTATAGTGTGCCTTAATCAGAAATAACAGATTGGAGTTCAAGCAACAAGACAGATGGGATGGTAGTATTGTGAAAGTCTTGTTGAGAGAGTGAGTGTTGCTAAATATCCTGTTGTGGACCTGGTGTAGTTTGCTTCATTTATGCAAAAACTTCATTTTAAGATGTTTCTGCCTATGCAATTGCATTTAAATGCTAAGCTTTTAAAGTTAACTTGACCACATTTTAAACCCAGCAGGCATGCTGGGATTAGCTTGAAAATCTAATTAAAGAAAAGGCTTTCTTATAAGCCAAAACAAAGCTTTTCATGGCCACAACTGCAAATTGTTTATGAAAGGTAGAGACACAGCTTGTACCAAGCAATTTCAGTACGTGATAACGGAAAAGTTATAATTCTGTATACTGCCATATGTGTTCAGTAATGTTTGGGTCAAGTCTGTGTCAGGACTGGCTTTTGCTGGTATCTCTCTCTCTCCAGTAAATTAATGTTTTTGCTCTCTGTAATACGTTAATTTTAAATTTTGCTCAATAAAAGAAATTGAATGTACCAGTGCTGTCTTCATCTATTCTGACAAATGAATGGACCCTATAGGTCCCCTGGTTAGTGTGTGTGAGATCCTTGCAAAAGAGTAGCCATTTGAATACATGATATCATGCTGAGAGTTTGATTGTGCTGAGAAAAAGTTAACCATGAGATCATTCATCTGCTTCCTGCACTGGATGGCGCTTTGTGGGCGGCTGACAGCTATGCTGGCATCCTGGGCAACAGCCTCTCAGGCTGGACAGGTGAGGTTGGTGTGCTTCTTTGAGCCATCCCTGGGGGTAGAGGACATGCTTGTGGACCTGCACTCCTTGAATAAGGGGCTCAAGGATCCTGGCGCTGAACCCCGATGCTGCCTTCTTTTTGAGTCTGCTAGACTTTTCCCTCTGGAGAGTCTGGTGAAGCCAGGTGGGCTAGAGAGGGTGAATTGGATGTACTGAACTGATTCTTAAATATGGTGCCTGGACTTCTGAAACCACCAACTGAAGACAGGCAGATGAATCAGTCCACCGGAGAGTTGGAGGAGAACTCACCTTCGTATAACTGATGAGTTCCAAGCGCTGAATTTGGCTCAGCATCCCACTATTCTAGTCAGCAGGACAGGCAAAACAGGATCTGCCTGACACCGCACAAACTCAAAATGGCAGGTTTCTACCCTTAATTTCATGATACCTCCAAAATAAAACTTGGCAGCGGGCGATCGAGGGGGCCGTCCATCCTGACTGTCTGCCCCTCTACCGCGGCTATGTTCGCGGCCAGGTGTCTCTGGAGAGGGAGCATGCGATGTCTACGGGCGTAGTTGACGCCTTCCATGCCCGTTGGGAACCGCGGGGGCTGGGGTGCATTATTGACCCTAATAATTACATTTTAATTTGATGTTTTCAAGTTTCCTTTGTACTTTGATTTTATTCCGGCTGTTCCCCTTCCTTTTGGGGTGCTGCCCCTTTTACTTTGTTCTGATTTAACTTGAGTTTGCTTATTTGGTTTGACCCTAAAAGAGGCCAAAATAAAACTTGAACATTGGAATAAAAGCCTGCACTAACCTTTTCAAAACTTCTACATTGGCTCATACAGCCAATCACGCTGCTCTCCCTGATGTTATCCAGCCTCGAGATGAAGATTGAGCGTCAGTTTGATCGCCCAACAATTCAAATGTTACACTTGTCCCTTCTCTTTGTGGTGGTATCTCACATGTAAGTGTAAAAGTGTCAGTGTTTTCTTCCTGTTTTTGACTTTGAGATCCAGCTTCTTCATTTGCTACTGTTCTTAAAGACTGAGATTCCCCCCTTTCCTCACTTTCATGTTCAAACATACCCGCTAGGTATTGTAAACGTATAAAAATCAAAATGCAATCTATTTTTCTAAATCCTGAATTTTAACTTCAATTTGTTTCTTTAGAAAATTGTCCCTTTAAGTAATACAAAGTAATTTTAGCCTCTGCTCTCATTTATCTCTCAGACACCTGGATCTCTTATTTTTTTCAGCTTCCCTCTGTGCTTGATCCTGAAGGTTTAAATCAATTCAGAAACAATGTTTTGATATAAAAACCCTGTCAACTGTCTCCACCCAGCCTCACTTCTCCTCTGTCTTCCTCCTGCTGATTGCCAGAGGACGCCACTGATTCTATTAATAGCACTATTCCCCCTCCCTGAAGGACGATTCAACCGCAAGGCTCTTTGGCGCTTTTTTTTTCGAAGCTCTCGAGACGCCAACCTGGATGCGCGCGCTCTTTCCACGCCGGCGCAAAGGCTCAACTGTCAAAGGCAGCACGTGCGTGTCCTTCTCTCCGCGCCGTCCCAGCCCCTGGTGCCGGCACTCTAAATCAAGGAGGCCGGCCATTAGGCTGTTCCTCACATCTCTGCATTTCTATCTCCGTCGCCCCAATGTCTCTCGCCGATGAGGTAGATAGCAGAACCGGCTCACTTCCACCTCGTGCTGATTTTAACCCTGCGAATGGAGCGTCTGGGTTTTTGCAGAAGACTGTTATGCCTTAAGAGCTGCCCTCTTATCTACCCGCATGGCGCAATTTCCCAACCATTATATTTATAGCCTCTTCTGCAAGAGGGTCTGAGGTATAGGAGCCAATTGTCAGGAAAACAGCTAA
Source organism: Carcharhinus amblyrhynchos (assembly GCF_965287045.1). Lineage (NCBI taxonomy): Eukaryota > Metazoa > Chordata > Chondrichthyes > Carcharhiniformes > Carcharhinidae > Carcharhinus > Carcharhinus amblyrhynchos. The sequence goes on from NC_137337.1 coordinate 28,804,938, forward strand.
AAAATTTGCGACTGGGTTGGGTTCCCCAAGTTCTCCCACGCTTCCCAAAAGAATAACACGAAGAGGAGCTACTTTGTGGGCAGCTACTCAGTAATTTGATAATTATCTCTCTAACTTTGGCTTTGTTGATAGTATTTGATAATTTTGTTGGCAATCCCTGTCCCAATTGTTGTGCATGTAATTTCTGTTTAACAAGTATAGGCATTTTCTCGCTCACTTTCTGTAGTGCAGCCAAAAAAAAACAGCTGGTCGCCTCCATGTTGTGGTACAGGCTGGTCCCTTTGACCCCTCCCCCTGGCTTTGTCGCCAATATCCAGAGAACCCTCCCGCGTTTCTTCTGGGACAACCGACTGTGCTGGGTCCCTGCCACGGTTCTGCATCTCTTGCTTGAGGAGGGCGGTCAAGGTCTGGTGTGCCTCCGCATGCAGATAGTGACCTTCCGCCTCCAGACCCTGCAGAGATACCTTTACATTGAGCCCGCTCCACGATGGTGCACCCTGGCGACGTATATCTTCCGCCAGTGGCACAGCCTCAATTATGACGTGCAGCTCCTGCATATCAATCTGGGGCATGTTTTGACTTGTTTGCAGGAGTTGCCCATCTTTTACCAGGACCTTCTCATTGCCTGGAACACACTCGCCTCGTGACGCAGCTCTCCCCATCAGGAGTAGCAGCTCTCGTGCGAGAGCCGGTGCTCAGGAATCCGCCCCTCCAGTCGTATAACTTCAGGTGGCTGATGGAGAGGGAGGCTGCAGACGCTGGGGTGACCAGGATCGGGGACGTGCTGGATGGCAGAGGAACGGGCTGGATGAACCTTTGTGTGCTGGCTGAGCGTGCGGAGGTGTCCATCCGGCGCACAGCCAAAGCCATTCAAGACGTTAGAACTGTCGTGCTCGGCCCCGAAAGTGCATGTGATCTCGAGGCGGCACGTGTGTGTGGTGGGGCCCTGTCTGAGTGTTCCCCTGCTCGGACAGAATTCCACATTGGCCCAAAGCCTCAGCCCCCCTCCTCAGGTCAGGTGCCCCACTGCATGAGCCACCTCATGGAAATGTCCTGCGTGCCCTTTTCCAGTGTGCGGAGGCATTTCCTGTACAGGCTGCTGCTGCACACCTCCCACTACTGCATCCTCGCCTGTCGCCCGTATACACCTTGGCAGGTCTTGTTGCCATAGAGCGGCGGAGGTCCCCAGTGGAGGTCCCTTTACGGAGGGATCTCCCCAATTACACTGGGGACCTGGGGTGGAGGGAGATGCAAGCAGCAGTTCTGCACAATCGTAGGATTCACTGGTTCACGAGCTCTGAAGCTTGCCCCTTCTGTGGCCTTGTGGAGTCCATGGACCATGTAGGTTGCACCCCCTTTTTGTTTTTCTGAAGAACTTTTTATTGATGGTTTGTTTGCACTTCAGTCCCATGCTCCAGGCACCTGGTGTGGAGAGGGGAGGGTCGGGATGGCGACCTCCTCGTGAACCTGCTCCTGGGCCTGGCAAAACATGCCATTTACAGGTCCAGGCAGTGGGCGATCGAGGGGATCATCCATCCTGATTGTCTGCCCCTCGACCATGGCTACGTTCACGGCCAGGTGTCCCTGGAGAGGGAGCACGCGATGTCCACGAGCGCAGCTGACACCTTGTGCGCCCGTTGGGCACCACAGGGACTAGGGCGCATTATTGACTAATAGTCACATTTAATTTGATGTTTTTAAGTTTCCTTTGTACTTTGTTTTTGTTTGGGCTGTTCCCCCTCCTTTTGGGGAGCTGCCCCTTTTATTTTGTTCTAATTTAATTTAAGTTTGTTTATTTGGTTTGACCTTAAAAGAGGCCCAAAAGGGGCTCTTTTAAGAAGAGGAGCTACTTTGTGGGCAGCTGCTCAGTAATTTGATAGTTATCTCTCTAATTTTGGCTTTGTTGACAGTATTTGATAATTTTGTTGGCAATCCGTGTCAGAATTGCTGCATGTGTAATTTCTGTTGAACAAGCATAGGCATTTTCTCTCTCACTTCCTGTAGTGCAGCCTAGCAAATTTGCTTGTTTGTGGTCATTGTCCTGCTGAAACTCATTTGTTTGCAGGTTAAGATGCAGCCATTTAAGATATTGCCAGAGCCTCAGAGTTATTGGTCTTGTGCAGAGACATTCCATCAGGTTGGTCATTCTGCAGACAAATCTCTCATGAAAAATAAATCACACAAGTCCCAAACATCAAGAGCAAAGATCCACTAACAAAAAAAGTGAGGATGTACCATTTCCCCAACTTGTACAAACAGCCAAATGCCACTACCAGGCCACAACTGTGAAGAGGTTTTTGAGGAACAAAATGAAATTTTCTGACTCCATATATATCATACCATGCCCTAAGAAGGCATTGACGCTCATTAATCTCCAATGGACTGGTCCATGATTATGCTTGACAAAGTACTGCCTTCTGGGGTATCGCTGACCAGGAAACTCTGCTATTGCCATCTGCCGTCAAGCATGTTGGATGGATTCGCAGGCTGATAATCAATCTATTTGTAGCCATGTTATGAAAAACCTACTGTGATCGTCAAATCACAATCATCGAATTTCAGGGCGCAGAAGGAGGCCATTTGGTCCATTGTATTTGCACTGGTTTTCCAAACGAGCATCACGGCTTAAAATCTTTCCCCTGCCTTTCCCCTGTATTCTTGCACATTGTTTCTATTCAAGTCATCATCTAATGTCCTCTTGAATGCCTCGATTGAACCTGTCTCCACAACACTTCCAAGTAGTGCATTCAGGACCTGAACCACTTGTGTGAAAAAAAAATTACATTTGCTGAAGTGGGACTTGAACCTTTCTGGCACAAAGGACCGCACCACACCATCTACCTCTCTTTGACTCTGTAATTAGCTTTCATATCTCTACTGTATTTTATGGTTGTCATTATCTGTAATGTAGATGTATGTTTGAACATATATCAGAAAACAATAATAGCTCCTAATGTGAAATTAATGTGGAAGTATTTTAATGTTAATTTAAATGCATGTGTTTTGTTATAATATCCTAAACATTGTTGGTAGAATCACTTAATTTGGTGTCATTAATCTAGGTTTAGTAAACTTATGTAAAGAAACAGCTGGCAAGGCTGGAAAAAAATGTCTATGTACTAAAGCTGACCACAGGGTTTGATAAATAAAAGGAAGATAATTTTTTGTCTTCATTGCCTGGGCAGTAATCCAGTGGAGCAAACAGTCTGTCCTTTACAGAAACTACCCAATTTTTTGATTTCAATAGCCTGGAAATAAAAATGAATTATCAACTCTGTCAGATATTCACCAAGGGAGGGAAGAGAAAATCTACCTGACAGTTCTTGATTGTGGGAGAGTAGGTAGATTCCTGAGAGTTCTTTTATTACTTATCCTATTTGAAGATTTTCATTAATCTTTAGGATGTAGTACTTTGCAGAGATTTGTGAATGAGGTCAACTAAGGCCTTCCAGCAGTTCAAACAAGGTTTTAGGATTTGTGAATAGTGTGATAATCTACTCAGCCTGAATAGAATTAAGTAGTTTATTTTTAAACAAAATTCTTCACTGCGGCTCCAGCAAACTCTTTGTGTTTACTGATTTCAGTAACTGTGCATGTGCAGCTACTGCACAGTGGCTCAGTGGTTAGCACTGCTACCTCACAGTGCCAGGGACCTGGGTTCAATTCTGGCCTCGGGTGACTGTGTGGAGTTTGTACATTCTCCTTCTGTCTGCGTGGGTTTCCTCAAGCTGCTCTGGTTTCCTCCCACAGGCCAAAGATGTGCAGGTTAGGTTGATTAGCCATGGTAAATTGCCCCTATTCAGGGAGAATAGCAGGGTAAATACATGGGGTTAAGGGATAGGGTCTATGTGGTATTGTGGTCGGTGCAGACTTGATGTGCCAAATGGCCTCCTACACTAGTGATTCTATGACAAATGGCTACTGAGTAGGCTGACATTAAGGCCACAAACTTGGGCTCTGTAATGCCAAGGGTTTTGTCATTATGCTCAGTATTTTAGTTTTAAAAAATTACATCTGTGACGCTTCCATTCACTTCTGATGTGGCCTGTGCTGAATATAATTGTGGGGGGATCAGTGTGGATGTTGCAAGCGTGCACTGTATGCTTGCCACATGCAGTTGCAAGAGTAAGCAAATCGTGATGCCATGTGTGCAATGCTGATTTGACACTTAACATTGTCATTTGGACCTCAATGTTCTAGTTAACACCTTCTCTTAATACTTTGCATGTGTTTAGCAATGAGGATTCCGCCACCACTGCTATTTAAATGGATCATCAACAATCCAAAAGTTAGTTACTCATTACTTTATTTTTAGGATTGTATTTGTTGAGTTCAGAAGAATGAGGAGGATCTCATAGAAACCTGTAAAATTCTAGACAGCATAGATTCAAGAAGGATGTTACCAATGGTTGGTGTGTGCAGAACCAGAGTCACAGTCTGAGGATGCAGGGTAGACGATTTAGGACAGAGATGAGAAATTTCTTCACTTAGAGAATGGTTAGTCTATCTAATTTCTATCACAGAAAGTAGTTGAGGCCAAAACATTGAATGTTTTGAAGAGGCAGTTAGATTTAGCACTTGAGGCAAAGGGAATCGAAGGATATGGGGAAAGGCAGGATCAGGTTATTGATTGATCAGCCATGATCATCATGAATGGCAGAGCTGGTTGAAGGCTGAATGGCCTACTCCTATTTTCTATGTTTTGGCATTGCCTAAGCATGTGGAAGTTCTGGATGTTTCGAGCAGTTGGTTACAGTTGATGAAATCTGCAGGGTGTGGGGCTGTATGTACAGTCGATTAGCTGTGACTAACTCTAAGCATGCCATTTGCTCCCATAGTAATAATTGCCCTCAGGCTGGAGCAACAGAGGGAGATGGTCCAAAGGCAGCAGAAAAGAAATTGCCTACAGAGGGTGGAGGAGGAGGTGATGGGAGAGAAGTGTTCTTAATAAGAGACCTTATCCAAACATTACTTTTCTTACCTCCACCTAAGTCGGGAGCAATTTGCATGTTGCCTACAGTGCGTGGTGAGATGCTCATACAATAATGCTGCCTCTTGGAATCAGACCTGCAGTCTCAAAGCAGGACACTCATGTCTGATGGCTTATCTTGTGCAACTCCCGCCTCTGTGCTACTGCCTAATGTATGTGGCAGGAACATACCATCACCCTCAATGGTTTCAGCTTCGCCACTAGTCAAGACTTCAGTGAGAGTTGCTCCAATAAGTTCCAGCACTATCTCTTCCATGAGAGTGAGGACATGGCAGCCATACCTGCCTCCCTTACCAGCTGGGTGCTGCTTCTTACAATTACATACCATCCTCTCCTGCAGGAGAGAGGGAATTGTGTCAGTGGGTGTGATACAATGTGTTTGACGTGTCTTCCACAATTGAATAGCTGGTAGTGTGTATATGCTGTGGGATTGTGTATGCAGCTGGCAACAGTGTTAAGTGTGCGAGGATGGGGTAAGTAGTATAAGGGTCTGTCACAATCAGATTAATGTGGGATTGCACAGTGATGCAAGAAATCACATGACCTGCACCCAGGGTCAGTCTGGTCAGTCTAGTGTTTGACAGAGCCATGTGGACTGACAAGCATGGCAACAGCTTCTAACTTCTACCCTTTACTGTATATATGTAAAAATTCGAAGCATCAATAAAGACTTACAGTTAGCTAACATATGACTATGAAGATTTCATCAAACCTACCAAACTCTAAACAGCATCCTACAACATGCAGCTTGAAGAAAAACTGAAGACTGCACAGAAAATTCCAGAGAAACACTAAAATGCCTAGAAGACTGAGTAAGTATTCAGTAAAGTAGTCTGACCTGAAAAAAAATTCCAGACACAGATGCGCAGAGGAAAAATCACCAGAAAAAGCTTTGTGGAAAGGCTTGGAAGCTGGAAGCAGAAATGTAAAATTTTTTACTGCAGCAGAAGACGCCATCAAATATCCTTTGGAAGTCCAGCTTCTAATCCCAGAGTACAGAATCTGCAAACCTAATAGGGGTGGGCAAACTCTTAAAATTCCTCGCCATAGTAAGTCCTAAGAAATTTTAAAATAATTCAGAGTTATAAGTGCAGTTTGAAACAAAACATTGCTAAAACCTGATCTCCAAGTCATCGTCTGAGCTTCTGAGTCCAAGATTGCTCTGAAATGGAAAAAGGATTTTTGGGAGGATCGTGACTTCTAAGCTCAGCTGAGAAGAAACAAAACCTAGGGTTCGACAAATTTATGATTTTAAACCATCAAGCAAGAGGACTTTCCAGACAGTCAATCCAAGCAGCCATAGTTGAAAGTTTGTTTTCAAAGTTGCGCCATTGTAGTGGAGCTTGCCAAAGCACGGGAAATCCTTTGTTTCTTATGAACAAGAAGCCATCTTGAAATTCAGAAAGCTCTTGAAGCAGAACCTACCATTTTAAAAATTCTCCACTATCAAATCAAGGTCCAGATCACATAATAGCGACTTTGGAGAAAGACTCCTAAAATAGTGCTTCACTTCAGGTTTAGATTAAAATTCAGAAACAGAATAGATTAACACAGACTGTAGGGCTGACTGCAGATGACATTGCAAGACAGGAAATTAATGAAATCTGCTAAATTTGAAGAACGAAAATTTGACATTTTAATCTTAGAAGCCATAAGATACTCAAAAGAGCTAAATTTTATCAAGCAGAGGTTCAAGGTGAGAGGGGGAAAGTTTAAGGGAGATGTGCGGGGTAAGTTTTTCACACAGAGAGTGGTAGATGCTGGAAATGTACTGCCAGAGGAGGTGGTGAAAGCAGGTACATTAACAACATTTAAGAAGCATCTAAATGGGTACATGAATTATGTGGGAATAGAGGGATATGGACTGAGTAAGGGCAGAAGGATTTTTTTTTAGTTTAGAGCATCATGATCAGCCTCAGCTTGGAGGGCTGAAGAGCCTGTTCCTGTGCTGTACTTTCTTTGTTCCTTGTTCTTTGAATTTGATTCAGTCACAAAACCCTGACGTATCTACTTAAGACCAGGCTTAATGCTTGGATGCACATCAAGAACAAGTATTTACTAGCATCAGGATGATATTGCTCTCCACTGACATTGCAGACCACTATGGCGTTGTCCTGCCCACTTATCAGAGCAGCTACGCCCACAGACTTGGAAGTGGTCCTATTCCAGCAAAAACTGGATGGAAATCACCAATTGGTGTGCTACCCACCCAGTGGGCTGTCAGACATGGAGATGTGATACACTATATAATAAAAAAGGAAACCCTTGCAACCATGTGAGCACGCAGGAAGGCTTCAGACTATATCATTGACCCCAGAGTTACAATTGAAACACACCACAAGTGACTAGTCTTCTTACTGGACAAAAAGAAGTAGCTTTGATGTTTCCTAGAATCCAGAGATTATGCTTGCGTTTCCTGAGGTTTACTTATGAGACAGTAAATGTCCAAGGTTAAAACCGGAAAGTACCAGACATAATTTCAAGGGCTACAGTGGGCCTCTCGACAAAATGGGATGTCAATCACATTGAACAGCTGGAAGCATACTCCCAATTGATAAAGAGACACTTGCCAACAATCACTCCTAAACTTCAAGAGATATATCCAGGAAGAAATGTGTGATGAAGAGTGTGCCTGCATCTGTAGATATTGTTAACAAGGATGGCCTCAGCAGAGACCAAACAGAAGGATCATGAAAACTTGGCTTGTAAAACAAAAACACCTTATAGTTATGGATAACCTCCTGGTCTACAATGAATGGCTTGTCATCCAAGTCTTCCTGTAGCCACAGATCCTTCAAAAAATACACCTGAGCCACCTGGGCATCATCAAGTGCAGAGCACAGGCCCAGTCTGCTGTCTGATGACCAAGCATTTCCAAGATGATTGAAGACATCATAGTAAACTGTCAAGTGTGTGTGTGTTTGTTCCGCAGGAAGGACAAAAGAGAGCATTTCATTCCCACATTCTTTCCTACCAGGTCATGGGAGAGGCTGAGCCTCTCTATAACTATCTTTTACAGTTTCTTATTGTAGTGGATTTCTTCTCCAGATGGGTTGAGATGAAGCAATTAAATACAACCATTATGAAGCAGTAATTAAGGCACTAAAACAGACGTTTATGAACCATGATATCCCAGATTTTGCCTGATAACAGCCCACAATTTTCAAATTATCACTTTTGAAATGAATAAAAGCCCTCCTAAAAAGAATGAGGATATTCCCATAGCACTATTCACATACGGGGCCACCCCTTTATAATGCAATCTATTCCATCTGAATGCCTGATGGGCAGGAAAGTCCACACACAATTTTCAATCTGGCTGAAGAGATTTATACCTTGCTAACCAAGGATTACTCGGACATCCAAGCAAGAGAGCACTCATACAAGCAGAAGGAAGGTCTAATCTACAACAGAAGGTACCCCACCAGGCACTTGCCACAATTACAGGCTGGATTAAACATCTCGAGAGAGAAGGTACTGTCATTGGAAAGAACGAGGACCAACTTTGCTTCTACCTGGTTGGCGCCAGAGAGGGCACAATCAGTAGAAACAAGAGGAGTCTGCTCATCTCTAGAAAATTCACCCCAATGTGCAATAGAGAAATATTGAGGAACATATCAAGATGCCAGAACAATCTTCAAGCCTACTGGAAGAACCAACAGCGACAGAGCTTAACATTTTTCCAATAATAGTGTGAATGACATTTGAAAGGCTCAGGAAGGATGAACAGTGAACTTATGTATGACCACATCTGTTCTTCAGATCTTCTGAATTGCAAGCAACAACCTACAATGATATGAATATGGTGTATGTCTCATGATAGATTGAGATTGTTGGTGGGCAAGTGAAGGGTGTGTGGTAAATGAGTAATGTGTGAGGCTAGTGTTGCAATTGGCAGGAAATAGCATGTGAAGATGCATTTGAGGTCATTATGCTCCTTCATACACTTTGGTCCTCCGGCTTAGACTGTTGGTATTGACTGCAATGCTTACCTGCTCCCATTGAAACCATAGAAACCATAGAAAATTATAGCTCAGAAACAGGCCTTTTGGCCCTTCTTGTCTGTGCTGAACCATTTTTTGCCTAGTCCCACTGACCCGCACTTGAACCATATCCCTCCACACCCCTCTCATCCATGAACCTGTCCAAGCTTTTCTTAAATGTTAAAACTGACCCCACATTTACCACTTTATCCGGCAGCTCATTCCACACTCCCACCACTCTTTGCATGAAGAACCCCCCCTAATATTCCTTTAAACTCTTCTCCTTTCACCTTAACCCATGCCCTCTGGTTTTTTTCTCCCCCAGCCTCAGTGGAAAAAGCCTGCTCGCATTCGCTCTATCTATACCCATCAAAATCTTATACACTTCTATCAAATTTCCCCTCATTCTTCTTCACTCCAGGGAATGAAATCCTAACCTATTCAATCTCTCTCTGTAACTCAGCTTCTCAAGTCTCGGCAACATCCTTGTGAACCTTCTCTGCACTCTTTCAACCTTATTTACATCCTTCCTGTAGCTAGATGATCAAATGTGTTATGGGAAGGTTGTATAAGGCATTGGTGGAGCCGAATTTAATGCTCTAAATTCGTCCTCACCAATGCCTTATACAACCTTACCATAACACTCCAACTTTTATGTTCGATACTCTGATTTATAAAGGCCAATGTACCAAAAGCACTCTTTACGACCCTATCCACCTGTGACGTCACTTTTAGGGAATTCTGTACCTGTATTCCCAGATCCCTCTGTTCAACTGCACTCTTCAGAGTCTTACCATTTACCCTATACGTTCTACTTTGGTTTGTCCATCCAGAGTGCAATATCTCACACTTGTCTGCGTTAAATTCCATTTGCCATTTTCCAGTCCATTCTTCTAGTTGGTCCAAAACCCTCTGCAAGCTTTGAAAACCTTTTCCACTGTCCACTACATCTCCAATCTTTGTATCTACAGCAAATTTGCTGATCCAGATTACCACATTATCATCCAGATCATTGATATAGATGACATTGATATAGATGATATAGATGGTAGGAATAATGGTAGGAAGGACTATTTCTTAAGTGGCAAAAAACTGCAGCAGGCGACGGTGCAGAGGGACCTTGGGGTCCTTGTGCATGAGTCGCAAAAACCCAGCCTGCAGGTGCAGCAGGTGGTCAGGAAGGCGAATGGGATGCTGGCCTTCATAGCGAGGGGGATTGAATATAAATGTAGGGAGGTCTTGCTGCGGCTGTATAGGGCATTGGTGAGGCCGCAGCTGGAATACTGTGTGCAGTTTTGGTCGCCGTACTTACGCAAGGATATTTTGGCCTTGGAGGGAGTACAGAGGAGGTTTACTAGGCTGATACTGGAGTTGAGGGGGTTGAGCTATGAGGAGAGGCTGAATAAACTAGGCTTGTACTCGTTAGAGTTTAGAAGAATGAGGGGAGATCTCATTGAGACGTATAAGATGATGAATGGGATGGATAGGATAGAGGTGGAGAGACTCTTCCCGCTCAGAAAGGACAGTAGGACTAGGGGGCACAGCCTCAAGATAAAGGGGGGGGTGCGGTTTAGAACGGAGTTGAGGAAGAACTTCTTTACTCAAAGGGTGGTGAATCTCTGGAATTCTCTGCCCGTTGAGGTGGTGGAGGCTGCCTCGCTAAATATTTTTAAGACGCAGGTTGATGGGTTTTTGATAAGCGAGGGGATTAAGGGTTATGGGGAGAGGGTGGGAATGTGGAACTGAGCCACAACAGATCAGCCATGATCTTATTGAATGGCGGGGCAGGCTCGAAGGGCTAGATGGCCTACTCCTGCTCCTATTTCTTATGTTCTTATGTTCTAAACAGCAATGGACTCAACACCGATCTCTGCAGCACACCACTAATCACAGGCCTCCACTCAGAGAAGCAACCCTCCACAACCATTCTCTGGCTTCTTCCACTGAGCCAGTGTCTAATCCAATTTACTACCTCCCCATGTATACCAAGCGACTGAACCTTCCTAACTAACCTCCCATGAGGGAACTTGTCAAAGGCCTTGCTGAAATTCAGTAGACAACATCCACCGCCTTCCCTTCATCCACTTTCTTGGTAACCTCCTCGAAAAACTCTAATAGATTGGTCAAACATGACCTACCACACACAAAACCATGCTGACTCTCCCTAATAAGTCCCTGTCTATCCAAATATTTGTCGATCCTATCCCTTATCACACCTTCCAATAACTTGCCCACCACCGATGTCAAACTTACTGGCCTATAATTTCCCGGATTTCTTCTGAAACCTTTTTTAAACAGCGGAACAACATGAGCCACCCTCCAATCATCCAGCATCTCCCCCGTGAATATTGACATTTTAAATATGTCTGCCAGGGCCCCTGCAAGTTCAACACTAGCCTCCCTCAAGGTTGGTGGGAATACCCTGTCCAGTCCTGGGGATTTATCCACTCTGATTTGCCTCAAGACAGCCAGCGCCTCCTCCCCTTTAATCCGTAAAGGTTCCATGACCTCCCTACCTGTTTGCCCTATTTCTGTAGACTCCATGCCTGTTTCCTCAGTAAATACGGATGCAAAAAACCCATTTAGTATCTCCCCCATGTCTTTTGGTTCCATACACAGTCTACCACTCTGGTCTCCAAGAGGACCAATTTTATCCCTCACTATCCTTTTGCTCCTTACATACCGATAGAAGTCTTTGGATTTTCCTTCACTCTGTCTGCCAAAGCAACCTCATGTCTTCTTTTAGCCCTCCTGATTTCCCTCTTTTAGTAGCTTCTTGCACTTTTTATACTCCTCGAGCGTCTGATCTGTTCCTTGCTGTCTGTATATTTCATACAACTCTTTCTTCCTCTTAATCAGTATTACAATCTCCCTTGAGAACCAAGGTTCTTTTTTCCTATTTACTTTGCATTTAATTCTGACAGGAACATACTAAACTCTGCAGTCTCAAAATTTCTCCTTTGAAGGCCTCCCACTTTCCATTTACATCCTTACCAGAGAACAGCCTGTGCCAATCCACGCTTCCCAGATCCCTTCTCATTTCATCAAATTTGGCCTTTTTCCAGTTCAGAACTTCCACCTGAGGACCAGATCTATCCTTATCCATGATCAGGTTGCTTTCTTAAAAATAAAAGCTGCACATTTAAAACCTGTTTTAAATATTATGTTGAGATGGTAATGGTGGTGGAAGAAATGCAAAATGTAATTATTCTTTTTTAAAATAATATCTGATTCAAATAAAATGTTGCATGTTTCATCGACTTATTCTGACTTTTCAACAAATAAACATTTACAACTGAAATTTATTTATTTCAACAGACATCTTCACCCTGATGCATAACTGAAGTAGGCAATACAGTGGCAGTGATCAGTACTGCTGCCTCAGAGCAGAAAGGACTTATCTTGCATTAAGTTGATCTTTCTCTACGCCCAAGCTATGACTGTGACACCACATTCTGCACTCTCGTTTCCTTCTCTATGAATGGTATGTATTGTCTGTATAGCACGCAAGAAACAATACTTTTCACGGTATATTAATACATGTGACAAGAATAAATCAGATCAAATCATATCAGGGACTCAGGTTTGATTCATGGTTTGGGTGACTATCTGTGAGGAGTCCGCATGTTCTCTCTGTGTCTTTGTGAGTTTCTCCCAGATGCTCCGGTTTCCTTCCACAGTCCAAAAAGGACTGGTTGGGTGCATTGGCCATGCTAAATTCTCCCTCTGTACCGGAACAGGTGCTGGAGTGTGGTGACTAGGGGATTTTTACAATAACCTCATTGCACTGTTAAGATAAGCCAACCTGTGACACTACTAAATAAACTTGAACTTATGCTGACTGGATTACAAGATTTCATACAGTTGCTGAGTTGTCCTTGTTTGGTCACCTGACCTCATTCCTCCTCAGTTTACAATAATTACAGCTCTATGCCAGGAGCTGCTGATAGTCCTTATCAAATAAAGAGCACTCTTGCCTACAGTAATCTCAATGCAGGGTGCAATTTGATTTGCACCAGGCAGAAGGGCTTTGCACAGGCAGGGCTTGGTGGAGCTTTCAACATATTAATAACTTTAGCTGTGCCATTAAGCACAACAATGTGTGCTTTGCATGACTACATTAGTGAAGGTTTTAGCCCATTAAATGGCTCATTATCTACTTAACAAATGGCTGAGCACCATTATTACTGGTGCATGATGCTTGACTAAATTATTTACCATTTCTAATAAAGTTGACCTTGCCATACTCTATATATGCATTTTTCTTAATAATGTGTTCCTGTGATTCCAGGGCTGCTCTTGATATGAGCTGAGCACTTAACGTGCTCATGCAAGATTATTCTGTCCGTGATTTAAGCAAAATCGTTAAAATGTTAAAGATAAAACAAGAGGGTTAAAGTGTAAAAGACTGAATTCAATACTGTTATTCACATGCATTAAGTGCTTGTCTGTTAATGTTGCAATAATATTTCTAGGTAACATTCTCATTTCTTTTTTCAATAAATGACCAATCTTCCCCTCAGAACTAATTATTTTGTTTGGAGTCTCAGCTTTTTTTTGTTTCTTTGAGTAAGTTTTTTTATGTCAAAAGAACACCACTTTTGAATACTTTCTGCTATCTTTAAATTAGCGCCCTCATTCGGGAGACAATTGTGACCATGCTGTAAGTCATTCAGTAACCATTTTTTACTACAATCATATTACGTGATCTGTTTCTATAACTTTCATGTTTTAAAAGTGTGTGTACTGAACGTAGTTGTAAATATAATGTAATTATAGAAAATATTTGGAATAATTATATCAAATATAAAACTTGGTTTACTAGAAAAATGAGGAACATTCACTGCAATTTTTTGTACTACAGTTTCCTCTGTTATGTCTGTTGATATTCCAACCAATCATAAATGGAGCATATTGTAAAATGTGTAAAGTTTCATTTGTTCTGTGATGGTCCTTCTGTCTTAAAGTCTAGACTTGACGCTTAGACAAACTATAAACACACTCTGGTATCTGTTATGTTTAGCACTTAACACATGTAAGCAGGTTACAGGGTAGGTCTGTTGTTCCTAGGCATGATTTCAAACCCCACCCTCCCCTTTCTCTCTTTCTTGCTCTCTTTCTCTCGAGTTTAACGTGGGTTTGTCCAACATGCAGCCCTGAGCTAGTTTGACTTGGCATGCCATGTCATTGGAGTCAGTAGAGAAGATTTGATTGACAGATATTTGAAAAATGTTGTGAACTTGCTCATCCAATGGCAAGTTGATTCCTCTCTGCATTGGCTGCTGATAGGCTCACTGGTGAACCAGACCAGTGGGGATGGGGGTTGGACTGGATCTCAGGCCTCAGGTAGCCTTGCAGCAACTTTGAGCTGGGTTGGGTAGGAAGTGGGTGGGCTTGGGCTGAATTATGGGGAAGGGAAGAGCAAAGCCCTGTTACAGTATGTGGGAAGAAGGCCCTGCAGCAACACTATGTGGAGATGGGGAGACTCCCCAACCCCAAATCAGACCTGCAATTGTTATCTTTAAGGGGAGAGGTGGCAGACTATATAAGGAGAACTTAATCACTGATCATTGTCAATATCTTTGAACGACAAAGATTAAAGAAGTTTTGGATAAAATAAAGTAAGGGATTGGAGAAATGAGGGACTGAAAGGATGCAGCTGTCTGAAGGGTTTTGATGTGAAACTTGTTTAGGAGTAGGGAAACAAGTGTTTAGTTAGGTCACACAGGGGCCAATGGAAAATAGGATTTTAAGTGTTTAAACTATAGAAGAAGCGAATTCAAAGTGGAATTGTAAGAATACAATTCACACTCCTGTGCTAAAAGCCTGATCTGAGTTGCGTCATTTAGATAGAAGGAGATCAAATAACAGGGCTGGCTCTGTTCTGGAGGAGAAGGAGAGAATGATGGTTGGTAAGCAGTCACAACTATAGATAGATGGAAAGTGGAATTCTCCCAGTTATACGGAATTCTGGACTCCAAACAGCAGTTTGAAAACCTCATATAAGCACTGAACGGAACCAAAGAATGGTTTCTTAAACTTGAAGACAACTTGGGTTATTTGCTGGATTTACCTTATTGAGTTGTACTGTATGGGATGTTGATTTAGGACAAGAGACTTCTGTCAGAAATCAAGAACGTAGCTAGTTGGGAATAGGGTTAAATCCATAAGATACTATGTGTCTGTAGACATCATTTTGGTTAAGTGCACTTTTGTTTTGTATTGTGGTTTTTCTTGTTTGTTTCTTTTAAGTTAATTAATATTCTTTAATTTGGATGTTAACAGCAAGACTGTGGCTTTCCTCACTGGTTTGCATATCTTTCCTCTCATTGTACCAGATCACAAAATACACATTTAAGGACTGATGTTGCAAGTTACCCTTCTGGCTTTTGAGATACCCTCACATCTAACATTATAATGTACTTTTTCCTAATGTTGTTTATAACATTGTACCTTTCCCTAGCCCTTGTAGACAGAGCTTATTTAATTTGCACTTACTCTCTTGCAAGTTAGAAGAACAATTTAGAAAAGGAACATTTCTATTCCAGGTGATTATTGCCATTAATCACCCACAATACTTGTCAATTCACAATGATGAGCCCCTCAGGACACCAGTGAGCAAAAAAAGGAGAATTGACTTAGAAGGCCGAGTCTTCAAAGGCTTCTGGACCAATTAATTCTTCGCTATTAAGCACAATGGGACTGTAATGAGCTTGACAAGTCTGGAGAAGATGGCTGTTTCACTGAGTACAATATGTAAATAATGTCAAGCAGCAATATTTTACAAAACATGCTGGCAGATTTGACAGCCTCCAAGGCTGGGTAAGAATCGATGGAGGGCAATCACTGAAGTAAGACATTATCTGGCAACAATCTTTCTTCAAGGCTGCAAACCAGAGTTCTGAGGCAGTGACCAAGGTCAGTTTCTTGATTGCGGAAGCAATAACAAATAGAGGGAAACCATTGTCTGAGGGGAAACTTGTGAAAGACTGCTTGGGCATGTTTGCATCTGTGATCTTCCCTGATAAACAGACCACCAAGCTTTTCGCAGCAGGCCATTGCTAGAAGAGTGGATGACCTATCAGCCAAGTCTGGGGCTCAATACAGCTCAACTCGCAGTTTTTACAAGAGAAGCCATGAAAACATTCAAAGAATTTTTGGAAGAACTGCTCGACTTGTAGCTAATGAAAGACATTTGAACTGAAGTGCAACATGCCTTGGTGAAACAAAATCTTCCAGGGGACAAACCTTGTGGCCTGGAAACTGATGGAGCTCCTTTGATGACAGACATGCACAATGGTTTAAAGTTAAAGTAATTACTTCAACAGTCTGGTGCTCAAACCAGTGTTTTCAAAATTCCTCACACATCACTGGACCTGGTATCGGGGAATGAGCCTGACCAGATGGTCGATGTTTCAGTAGGGGAGCAGTTCGGGAACAGTGACCACAATTCAGTAAGCTTTAAGGTACTGATGAATAGAGATAAATGTAGTCCTCAAGTTAAGGTGCTAAATTGGCGGAAGGCTAATTACAACAATATTAGGCAGAAACTGAGGAATGTAGATTGGGGGCAGATGTTTGGGGGCAAATCAACATCTGGCATGTGGGAGGCTGTCAAAAGTAAGTTGATAGGGATTCAGGACCGGCACATTCGTGTAAGGATGAAAGATAAGTATGGCTAGTTTTGGGAACCTTGGATAAGGAGAGATATTGTGAGCCTAGTCAAAGAGAAAAAGGAAGCATTTATCAAAGCTAGAAGACTGGGAACACACGAAGCAAGTGTGGAATACAAAGAAAGTAGAAAGAAACTTAAGCAAGGAGTAAGAGGAGCTAAAAGGGGTCATGAAAAAGCATTGGCCGACAGGATTAAGAAAAATCCCAAGGCTTTTTACACATATATAAAGAGCAGATGGTAGCTAGGGAGAGGGTTGGCCCACTCAAGGACAAGAGAGAGAATCTTTGTGTGAAGCCGGAGGAAATGGGCGAGGTATTAAATGAGTACTTTGCGTCATTATTTACCAAAGAGAAGGACTTGGTGGATGATGAGTCTGGGAAAGGACGTGTAGAAAGTTTGAGTCATGTTGAGATCAAAAAGGAGGTGGTATTAGGGTTCTTGAGAAACACTAAGGTAGACAAGTCTCCAGGGTCTGATGAGATTTACCCCCAGCATACTGAGAGAGGCAAGAGAAGAAATTGCCGGGGCCTTGAGAGAAATCTTTGTATCCTCACTGGCTACAGAGGAGGTAAACACAGTAAGAAGTCTAACAACACCAGGTTTAAGTCCAACCTATTTATTTGATGGTAAACTCGCAAGCATTTGGGGTTTGCCCCTTCGTACGGCGAAGGGGCAAACCCTGAAAGCTTGCGAGTTTACTATCAAATAAATTGGTTGGACTTAAACTTGGTGTTGTCAGACTTCTTACTGTGTTTACCCCAGTCCAACGCTGGCATCTCCACATCATGACTACAGAGGAGGTCCCAGAGGATTGGAGAATAGCCAATGTTGTTCCTTTGTTTAAGAAGCGTAGCAAGAATAATTCAGGTAATTACAGGCTGACGAGCCTTACATCAGTGGTAGAGAAATTATTGGAGAGGATCCTTCGAGACAGGATTTATTCCCACTTGGAAATAAGTGGATGTATTAGTGAGAGGCAACATGGTTTTGTGAAGGGGAGGTTGTGTCTCACAAACTTGATTGAGTTTTTTGAGGAAGTGACAAAAAAGATTGATGAAGGTAGGGCAGTGGATGTTGTCTACATGGATTTCAGTAAGGCCTTTGACAAGGTCCTTCATGGCAGACTGGTGCAGAAGGTGAAGTTGCATGGGATCAGAGATGAGCTGGCAAGGTGGCTACAAAATTGGCTCAGACAAAGAAGACAGAGGGTAGCAGTGGAAGGGTGCATTTCTGAATGGAGGGCTGTGACAAGTGGTGTTCCTCAGGGATCAGTGTTGGGACCTTTGCTGTTTGTAATATATATAAATGATTTGGAGGAAAATGTAACTGGATTGATTAGTAAGTCTGTGGATGACACAAAGGTTGGTGGATTTGTGGATAGCGATGAGGACCATCAGAGGATACAGCAAGATATAGTTCAGTTGGAGACTTGGGTGAAGAGATGGCAGATAGAGTTTAATCTGGACAAATGTGAGATAATGCATTTTGGAACATCTAATACAGATAGGCAATATACAGTAAATGGCAGAACTCTTAGGAGTATTGATGGGCAAAGGGATCTGGGTGTACAGGTACACAGGTCACTGAAAGTGGCAATGCAGGTGGAGATGATAGTCAAGAAGGCATACGGCATGCTTGCCTTCATCGGCCTGGATATTGATTTTAAAAATTGGCAAGTCATGTTGACGCTTTATAGAACTTTAGTGAGGCTGCACTTGGAATATAGTATTCAATTCTGGTTGCCACAATACTAGAAGGATGTGGAGGCTTTGGAGAGGATTTAGGAAAGATTTACCAGGATGTTGCCTGGTATGGAGGGCATTAGCTATGAGGTGAGGTTGGAGAAACTTGGTTTGTTCTCAGTGGAGCAACGGAGATTGAGGGAGACCTGATAGAAGTCTATTAGATTATGAGAGGCATGGACAGAATGGATAATCAGAAGCTTTTTCCCAGGGTGTAAGAGTCAATTACTCGGGGGCATAGGTTTAAGGTGCGAGTAGCAAGTTTTAAAAGAGATGTACGAGGCAGATTTTTTAGAGAGAGTGGTAAGTGCCTGGAACTCATTGCTGGGGGAGGTAGTGGAAGCGCATACAGTACTGATTCTTAAGGGATGTCTTGACAAGTACATGAATGAGATGGGAATAGACGGATATGGTCCCTGGAAGGGTAGATGGTTTTAGTTAAGTCAGGCAGCATGGTCAGTGCAGGCTTGAAAGGCTGAAGGGCCTGTTCCTGTGCTGTAATTTTCTTTGTTCTTTGTACTTTATCACAATGTCATCCATCAAGAGCAACCCTGAGATGAAACACGATGAAGAAAGTTTACTCAACAGTCAGTTTTATAAGGACCAAATGATTTAATGAGGGACAGTTCTGAGCCTTTCTCACAGAGGTAGCTCATAGCATGAGGACATCATTTACTTTAACCAGGTTCACCAGCTAAGCGAAATGGCCAGACTGTTCAGATTTTGGACACCATATGAAGAGGTAACCATCATGGCTGCAAAGCAAAAGACATGAGTTTCATGGCCAGTAATGAGTGGCTCAATGACCTGGCTTTGCTAGTTGACATCACAAGCTTGTGGACTTGAATGTGAAACTGCAAGAAAAGGATCAGTTTATCAACAGATTATGAGTGTGTTGATATGTTTATTCAGAAGTTGGAATTTTTTCAGAAAGTTGGCATGAAGAAAATTGTCCATCTCACAATGCTCTCCAGAAGGCATGCTGGGACTGTGGACCATGAGAAGTATGTTGCACCGATTGGTGCCTTGAAAGATGAGTTCCAGTGTGGATTTCAGGAGGCTTTATGATGTGATGCAGCTGTTTGCAGATCCATTCACTGATATGTTAAACCTGTCAAGAATTGCCTGTCACTTTATTGCACTATTTTACAGTACATATTGCTGTGAGCAGCTCTTTTCAAGAATGAAAAGCATCAAGGTCAAATTAAGATCACTGATGACAGATGAACATAGAATCATAGAAGGAGGCCATTCAGCCCGTTGAGTCTGCACCGACCACAATCCCACCCAGCTCCTATCCCCATAGCCCCATCTATTTACCATGCTAATCCCCCTGCTATTTACCATGGCCAATCAACCTAACCCGCTCATCTTTGGACTATGGGAGGAAACCGGAGCACCCGGAGGAAACCCATGCAGACACAAGGAGAATATGCAAATTCCACACAGACAGCGACCCAAGCGGGGAATCAAACCCGGGTCCCTGACATTAGGCAGCAGTGCTAACTACTGTGCCATCCACTGTCTATCTGCAATACATTGGCACCTCAAGTGTGCAAGTAAACATCGACTTCCAGTGCAAGCAAAAGCATTGTCAGATATTTCACAGAGCCAATGCTCACTGTGGTGTAGAGAAAGTAAGGCAACAAATTAGTTTTCTCACGTAAACCTTGCACATAAAGGTGTAGATTACTGTTGCTTGAGATCCATTTGAAATCATCTGGTTGTTTCCTTTTCATCTCAGAAATCTCACACAGGAATCCCTGCGAGCAAAGAAAGAATGGAAATGTGATCCCTCACACAAAGGGGATAGACAAAAATATAAAATTAAGATCACTGCTGGGAGGTGGGCATCAGGTCTGTGACACTCTATGGCACTACATGAAATATATGGACAGGCATTGACTTGTGAATGAGAAAAACAAGGGCAGATACTTCATTGAATCAGCATTTAGTGGATAGAGAAGATAATGAGGTAAGTTTTGAGGTAAGGTCTTTTTATCTGAAGCCTACTGTAGAAAGCCATTGTTTTATTTTACTTTTATTTTATCTTCTTTAGGTTTAACATTTGTACATTTTCTACAGTATATTTTTATTAACATTTGCACATGGGATAAACCCTACTAAAAATATATCATGTTACAATGTTACATGTGCTACTCTGCTTGTCATGAACTCTACCTCGTGAACAATACCATGATGAGAGGTTAGAACCAGTTAGTATTAGCCACCCTTTGCAGATGTGTTTAATTAACCAATCAGTGTAAATGGGCATTCTCTGGACTAATGAATAATAATATTGTGCAAGAACAATGGAAAGGCAGAGAGACTGGAAGAGAGACATCTGGTGAAAGGAAGATTGGCAATATCTTGCCTGTAATACAGAGAGGGGGAGGGAGAGAGAGGGAGAGGGAGAGAGAGAGAAAGCAAACAAAACTGAAAAGCTGGTGTACATTTTAAATGAGTCTCTAATAAACTCTTAAGATTTACCATGAAGCGTCAGTGAATTCCTGAATCTAACAATCCTGGCGTAGTCTGGCAGAATCACTGATTGGATCTTGACTTGAGGAGGACCCATCTGAGAGGTAAGAACCCCTCTTACTGAAGGTTGTTCTCAGTTATACGACTCTTAAGTCAGTCATTAGTGTGATTCTCTGAACACTCCGTCCAGAGATTTTGGCTCAAGGCCCCTTACTGAGTACACTCATTCGGCTAAAGGCTAGCCCATGGTCATTTTTGATCTCAATTGGCTCAAGACCCTCATTCTTGGAGTTAAACATGGCAGGAAAGAATAGCAAAAGTCACTTACCTACCATGGAAAATGGCAGCATAGCCCCTCCAGAGGAAATAGAGCAAGATGCACCATTGAGAGAGCTTGTAGTACAGCATTTTGATTTATCAAAAATGTTCACTAAAATTGAACAGAAGTATGGGACCTTCAAGGGACAGTGGACATTGAATGATATTAAGTGAGCATGGGGAAAGCTAAGAGACCGTGTTCACTGGTCCCTCGCTGTGATGAGTCAGCAAAATTAAACTATAGATCATTCAGAATTGGACCAAAAGATTAAGGGGCTCCAGGACCAATTAGCTACAGTATGTACCTCTCTAAAATGTCAGAAAGCAGCAGAAGTGATTGTGATCCTGAAGCACAGTAAACCCCTATGCATATCTTTTCCCAGAATTACCCTGTTCTGAAACAAATAGAACAACAGGTACAAACAAGACAGCTAAGGGAAGTTTATGCGGGAGGTGAGTTTTCTTCTTACTCTGAGAATGAAGGAGAGGAGGAGACACCTAAGAATATTTTTGCCTTGAAATATATGAGTAAAGATTGAGTCTCAAAGAACAACAAATGCAGATGGGGTCACCCATACCAAGGACAGATATGGTAACACGGTAGTCCATGTTACTGCGGACGCAGAAAAGATTGATAAAGGGACTGAGGAAATACCTCACCCTAAGAAAAGTGGAGCAAAAACGTGAGATGCTTTGAAATGCTTGAAAGGAATTTATGGGCTTCATCCATTGGACAGTGTGCAGATATTATCCTTTATGGTTTCAGACAGAAAGAGTGGGATGTTACTGACTGATGATTGGGTCAAGACTGACAGAACCTAGAGGGAGGATGGAACCAGATTAGATTGTAAGAACATAAGAAATAGGAACAGGAGTAGGCTATCTAGCCCTTCGAGCCTGCCCCGCCATTCAATAAGATCATGGCTGATCTGAAGTGGCTCAGTTCCACTTACCTGCCTGCTCCCCATCACCCTTAATTCCCTTATAGATCAGAAATCTATCTACCCGTGACTTAAACATATTCAACGAGGTAGTCTCCACCACTTCAATGGGCAGAGGATTCCAGAGATTCACCATCCTCTGAGAGAAGAAGTTCCTCCTCAACTCTGTTCTAAATTGTCCCCCAACGCTCCCCCACCCCACCCCACCCTTATTTTGAGGCTATGCCCTCTAGTTCTGGTTTCCTTTCTAAGTGGAAAGAATCTCTCTACCTCTACCCTAGCTAGCCACTTCATTATCTTGTAAGTCCCTATAAGATCCCCGCTCAGTCTTCTAAACTCCAACGAGTACAGGCCCAATCTACTCAATCTCTCCTCATAAGCTAACCCCCTCATCTCCGGTATCAGCCTGGTGAACCCTCTCTGTACTTCCCCCAAAGCCAATATATCCTTTTGCAAATAAGGGGACCAAAACAGTATTCCAGTTGCGGCCTCACCAGTGCCTTGTACTTTGTACAGCTGCAGCACGATTGTGATATATGGCATGCATGCCAAGCAAGACAAACTGGAATAAAATAGCGTCAATGTCAGCAGAAAGCAAGTGAAGAAATCCCCAATTACGAAGAAAGGTTTAGAACAATGTGGCTTGAGCTCTCAGGCATTTGGGAAGTAACCACAGGAAATATAGATAGAAGTGTGTTGAGGCCGTTAAAATCAACATTTGTAGCTAGCCTGAAATTGGATTCATCCAAAATGCTGTGAGTTAACAAACATGATTGGGAAGAGGAAGGCACCACCTATACTCAGTTACATATCTTTGTCAACTAGAATGGGATATGACTATGAATGTAAGTGGCAGTGCATTCAGCCAATGACAGACGCCTAGGTCAATATCATACTTGTGGAAATAAAGGTCATTGGATAAAGACTTGTTGATCATGCGGATGAGGCAAGGGAGGACAGAACGGGAATTCTGAGAAGGATGCTGAAAACAAAACAGATGAGTTAATAGACCAATTTAAACAGCTCATTGTCCAACAGCAAGAAGTAGCCCTGCAAATGGCAAAAAACAAATAGATCCTACCCTTACTTTACCGCTGTTGGCCCTCTTGCAACAATGAGCCAACGGCCTTTATGTGAATGTGAGGTGTGACGTTAGTGTACCTTCAAGAGATTTTTTTAAAATCATGATCTCTGCAGCCCTCACAGTCACACAATCAGTGTTTCTCAGCTCACAACCTTAGCTGATGTTGTTATATTGCCAGACTGACTATGATGAGTCATTTTATTGCTACTTAAGTGGTTTAAATAGGGTTGTTTGCGTTTACTCTGGGATTAGTTTTAAGATCTTGCATTGTTAGGTGGTTATGTGCTTTTGGATCAGTTTTTTAAGAAATTCTGCTGGTGATCTTAAAGCAAGGTTTTGCTTTTCTGAAAGAAAGAATCTGCTATTAGTAATTTGCCTAAAGCCCCTGATGTTTTGGGAAGCTGAGTGGTCTTTTAAACTGTTCTGGGTCTCAAGAGCATTTGACTGCAGAACTTACTAATAGCCTCAAAGCAAGTATCACGTGGGCCTTAGTCTATACTGTGTTGAACCTGTTTGAAGGTTTATGGAGGTTGGTTTGATTGGGACAGCTTATATATATTCATTAAAGGTTATACATTATTGTGGTTTTGTTTTTGTTTGTATTTGTTAGAAGTTATTGCTAATTTTCTTTCCATACGTGTTAACTATATTCTTAAATAAACTTGTTTGATAAAAGTTCCCTTGTGGGTCATTTGAATCTTTCCTGAAGTGAAACCTATCATGCTTATCCTAGCCAAATTCAAGATGCAAAAATTCAGGCAGGCTTCGTACAACACTTCGGAGTTGCTGACCTGAATCATAACAGAGGGTGAAGAATCAGAGGATTGTTTATTAAACACCGGAGCAGAATTAACGTGCATATCCAGGGATCAGATACCACATGTTCCCCTGTCTAGCAATAAAATGTGGGCCGGGGTCAACTGGAAACAGATGCATATGTGTGAGACAATTTCTCTGATATTACAGCTGGCTGAATGTTGTACCTATATACTTGATAATTCAGAAAATACCACTGATTTGTCCGATCATATCAAAAAAGTAATCAAGAAACTCAGACAATCTCCATCATCTTGGCTACAGGCTGGTTGGGTTCGCTAGGAACATCCATTGTGCAAGGAATTGTGTCTTTTGTGGTGATTTTATTAGTTTTGTATCTTGTTGTTTTGATTATCAAATGCTGTTGTAAGTAAATGATTGGTAATGCTTCAGAAATCGCTAAGCTTCTCCCTATTGTATCGGCTCCCCCTCTCATTGACACCTGTGTCAGTGCATATATATATTCAGACCCAGTATGCGTGCTAGCTAAGTTGGACGTTTCCTTCTGTTGAAAGCTGCTCCATAAGTCCTGGGGCAATCAAAGATTCATGGAAATGATTTTGTAATATATGGCGGGGGGGAGGGGGGGCTGCAGGGGCAGGCGACTTTACCATTCCACTGTACTAATCTTTTAGTGGAGCGTTCTGGGAGAATCCCATAGCAGACAATGTGTGGGATCCTCGGATGCATTCCCACCACAATTGCATCTCCCAGCACCAGACTTCTGGTGGTATTTCTTCCGTGCCGGAAATTGGTGGGGAGGCAGAGACATGTTGGATCTAATTTTAACCTAATTTAAATTAGTCTCTAGCCTCTCCACCCACCACCAGTATTTCACTCCAGCAGGGTTTAGAATAGCTCCCCACATTTGGGGAACTTGCGGCCTGACCCTGCTTGAATGAAGGGGGACAATCGGGGCCTCCCAGAGGATAGGGTGGCAGGGGAGGGTGCTCCCTGGGCATTGGTGTCCTGGCAGTGCTAGCCCAGGCCTCTGGCACTGCCCAAGGAGCAAAGTGACAATGTTCATGGAGTGAGGCTTATGGTGGCAGGACCTATGGGGGTGGGGCCTGAAGGCCAGGGCCAATTTCCGGCGCAGAACTGATGATGTTTAAAATCTTGATCGTGAAGATACGCAGAGGCTGTGATAGTCAACGCTGATGTCTCCCAATCCACTGCGCTACTTGAGCAGCACAGCAGGCTGGGAGAATTGCCTCCTGTCTGTTTTCAAGAACGAGTTAGGTATAGCTCTTGGCACCATCCAAGCCTGCACAATCAGCGTTAGCTTAGAGCTGCTGAGGTCATCCTCTAGGAACATTTGCATTCTTTCCAGTGAAGGCTCATCAACCTCCCATTAGCTTTGCTGCAGCCACTAAGGTAGTACTGGACAGGAGCATTATGATAGACAAAGACATCCATCAGACAGGCACTTAAGCGAAAGCACAACAATATGGTAGGCATGTTTTTCTTTGATGAATTTTATTTCATCTTGGTCAACAGGATGTTACAATGGGGCACCCCAGGTGAACAGGAAGGTGGTGAATAATGTAGCTATGGTGGTAAATGAAGGATCTTTAAAGGGAAGCAGAATCCAATTAGCTTCTCTTGGATGAACTGTTTGGGGCAAGGTTTAACAGGATACCTTTTCACTGCTTCCTGTTTTTCCTCCTGTGCAGCCTCTGGATGTCTGATGACAATGGCAGTTCCCTCCTGATAACAAGATTCTGGAGGATACCAAGAATTTGGGAATAGCTCCAGTCAGTAATTCTAAGATGGCACCAGAGCATGGCGACTTCTTGCAAACTATGCCCAACATACCTTCTAATTCTATATTTTACTCTTGTTCTATGCTTCTAAAACTTAATTCTCATAAAGTTGATCTTTCTGTACACCCTAGCTATGACTGTAACACTACATTCTGCCCTCTCGTCTATGAATGATATGCTTTGTTTGTATAGCGCACAAGAAACAATACTTTTCATTGTATACTAATGCAAGTGATGATAATAAATCAAATCAAATCAATTTTGGAGGGCTTCCCCTAAGCATCCAGGCACTGAGACTGCTGTTTAAGCTTGCAGGTGGTCTGTTTCATGATGTTTATTATGGCTGCATGTCTTCATTTCTAGGCCTTTTGCCCTTGCATGATTGAGTAGCGGAGGTGTGTCATCAGACATGTGTAGCGGCTCTGAGCAGCCACCATGCTCTCTTTCAATGTGATGGCTCAAAGATGGCATGACTTAAGATGACTTTGGCTGCTGCCAGGATACTGATATGTGTACTGACATTTACAGCACTGTTATTCCAACAGAACTCATCTCTAAACTCCATGGCCTAGGGCTTGACTCATCCCTCTGTGACTGGATCCTAGACTTCCTAACCCACTGACCTCAATCAGTAAGAATAGGTAATGACGCCTCCTCGACAATAATTGTCAGCAGCGATGCCCTGCAAGGCTGTGTTCTCAGCTCCTTACGAAATCCTTATGGCGGCTTGGCGGAATTCCGCTCCAACATCATTTTCAAGTTTGCTAATGATACCACTGTAGTGGGTCGGATCTCAAGCTTGGGAAAGCAGCCAGCATAATCAAGGACCCGCCACACCCTGGACATACTGTCTTCCACCTTTTCATAGATAGAATAGAATCCTACAGTGCAGAAAGAGGCCCTTCGGCCCATCAAGTCTGCACCGAACACAATCCCACTCAGGCCCTACCCCCATATCCCTACATATTATACCCACTAATCCCTCTAACCTACGCATCCCTGGACATTAAGGGGCAATTTCTTAGCATGGCCAATCAACCTAACCTCCACATCTTTGGACTGTGGGAGGAAACCGGAGTGCCTGGAGGAAACCCACTTTTTTGTTCGGAAAAAGGTACAAAAGTCTGAAAACAAGTACTAATCAACTCAAGAACAACTTCTTCACTGCTGTCTTCAGACTTTTAAATGGTCCTGTCACAGATTAAGCTGATTTTCCTCTTCATTTTATCGGTAACTGCAACACTATATTCTGCACCCTATCCTTTCCTTCTCCCCATAAACTCCATGAATGGTCTATTTTGTATAGCTTGCAAGAAACAATACTTTTCCCTGTATCCCAATACATGTGACAATAATAAATCAATCAATCAGTCTGGGTTCTGTGTGGTTACAAATCAACTGTGTTCATGTTTGACAAATTTATTTATTGGCATTCTATGAGGATGTGACTAGTACGGTAGACAGAGGGGAACCGGTGGATGTAGTGTTTCTCGGTTTTCAAAAGGCGTTTGATAAGGTGCCGCACAAAAGGTTGCTTCAGAAGGTTAGGGGGCATGAAGTTGGGGGTAAGGTGTTAGCGTGGCTAGAGGATTGGTTGTCTAATAGGAGGCAGAGAGTTGGTATCAATGGGTGCTATTCTGATTGGCGGCTGGTGACTAGTGGAGTGCCGCAGGGATCGGTGCTAGGGCCTCAGCTATTTACTATTTATATAGATGATCTGAAGGAGGGGGCTGAATGCAGGGTGACGAAATTTGCTGATGACACAAAGATAAGTGGAAAAGCAAATTGTGCGGAGGGTGTGGAAAATCTGCAGAGGGATCTAGATAGGCTGAGCAAGTGGGCGAGGACCTGGCAGACGGAGTACAATGTTAGCAAGTGTGAGGTTATCCACTTTGGCAAGAATAATAGTAGGAGGGATTACTATTTAAAGGGCGAAAAGCTGCAGCATGCTACGGTGCAGAGGAACCTGGGGGTCCTTGTGCATGAGTCGCAAAAACCCAGTCTGCAGGTGCAGCAGGTGATCAAGAAGGCGAATGGGATGCTGGCCTTTATAGCGAGGGGGATAGACTATAAAAGCAGGGAGGTCTTGCTGCAACTGTACAGGGCATTGGTGAGGCTGCAGCTGGAGTACTGTATGCAGTTTTGGTTGCCGCACTTGCGCAAGGATATTTTGGCCTTGGAGGGAGTGCAGAGGAGGTTCACTAGGCTGATACCAGAGATGAGGGGGTTGGACTATGAAGAGAGACTAAATAGACTGGGCCTGTACTCGTTGGAGTTTACAAGGATGAGGGGGGATCTTATAGCGATGTATAAGATAATGAAAGGGATGGATAGGATGGAGGTAGAGAGATTCTCCCTGCTCAGAAAGGACAGCAGGACTAGAGGGCACAGCCTCAAGATAAGGGGGTGGGGGGGGGGGGGCGGCAGTTTAGGATGGAGTTGAGGAGGAACTTCTTCACTCAAAGGGTGGTGAATCTCTGGAATTCTCTGCCCGTTGAAGTGGTGGAGACTACCTCGCTAAATAATTTTAAGACGTGGGTTGATGGGTTTTTGATAAGAGAGGGGATTAAGGGTTATGGGGAGAGGGCGGGAATGTGGAACTGAGCCACGACAGATCAGCAATGATCTTATTGAATGGCGGGGCAGGCTCGAAGGGCCAGATGGCCTACTCCTGCTCTTATTTCTTATGTTCTTATGTTCTTCACTCAAAGGGTGGTGAATCTCTGGAATTCTCTGCCCATTGAAGTGGTGGAGGCTACCTCACTAAATATATTTAAGTCAAAGGTAGATAGGTTTTCGGTAGGCAAGGGAATTAAGGGTTATGGGGAGAAAGTGGGAAAGTGGAACTGATCCACTTCAAATCAGCCATGATCATATTGAATGGCGGGGCAGGCTCGAAGGGCTAGATGGCCTACTCCTGCCCCTACTTCTTATGTTCTTATGTAACTGCATGTTAATGGACTAGCATTGCTGAGTATGCCTTCACCTTTCCCCATTGACAGAGCCACATGCGTGCAGTCAATGACTCCTTGCACAACTGGAAATCCCATTCTTGTGGCAAAGCCTCGGGCCCACTCATGCTGCTTTTCGCTGCTTGGAGAAATTATGATGAATGTGCCTTTCCATGCACATGTAGCCTCAGTCATTTCTCTGATGTAATGATGAGCTGTAAATGGGGGCTGTTGTTCAGCTTCTCACTCTCTCTTGGAATGATCCTGAGGTGTAGAAATTGATGGTTAAAACTCTATCATTGCCCTGCTTTCTGTGACTACCTCCTGTTGAAAGAGATGGAAGTAGCAAAATTGCTCCTGAGAATCCATGGTGCATAAGGTCTTCAGGGAAGAGCCCTTACTCCTTCTACTTCTGTGCAACACTTCCCTTCTCAGCAGTCTCTGTGTACTATTATAAGTTCATAAGATAAAGGAGCAAAATTAGGCCATTCGCTCTGTTGGGTCTGCTCTGCCATTCGATCATGGCTGATATGCTCCTTGTCCCCATTTTCTTGCCTTCTCCCTTCAAACCATACATAGAACATAGAACACTACAGCACAAACAGGCCCTTCGGCCCACAAGTTGCGCCGACCATTACCAACTAAAAATTGTGCTTAACTCCCTCTTAAATTTACTCATTGTCCAACCATCCACCGCACTTTGGGGTAGCGAATTCCACAGATTTCCAATCCTTTGGGAGAAGTAGTTTCTTCTCAACTTTGTTTTAAGTTTGCTACCCCTTATCCTTGGACCTCTCTGCTTAGAATGCCTCACATGAGGAAGCATCCGCACCACTTTATCCATACTTTTATCATTTTGTATGCCTCTGTCATGTTGGCTAATCAAGAGGTATTGCAACTACAATTGTCTTAATTCTTGAGGACTTTCTTGTTGAAAGGTGAAAGGATCCTATGCATTTCCTGGATGGATGCCCCTCTTGACCATGGCACCTCCAAAAACAATCTCAGAATATTTCAACAGACTTTGCCACAACTGAATATGACAAAACCACCTCACATGCCAGTTGGTTAGCTGGCCCTTTAAATAGCATTAGTTGGGGTGGGGGTGATGGGGGGTGGTGGGTTTCATTGTGCAGTTGAATACATGTTCAGCTGGGAATGATTAGCACAGTGCACTGGATCTGCACAGTCCAAGTTTCCAGAATGTGGATCGAATCAGCCAAAATGGCAGACTGTCATCATGATCAAATTACTCCTAACATTTCCAGCGTACACATGGCACATCTGTGCTAGCAACTTCCCTATGATAGGGCACCTCACAGTCACGCCAGAAGTGAGCTGAGCACTTTTTTCTTTCTTTGAACTTCCATAGCAATTGCATCAATTTCACAGCCAAGAATAAATCGACTGCCAAGCTTGAAGAGAAGAGGATTAAGCATGAATTGTTGTGAAAAAGAACACGATGTGGAACGGCGTTAGAGAAGAAATTTGGAAGCTTTGAGATTGGGATAAGAAAATGGCAATCTCCATATTGTGAATCTATCAGATAGACTTGAACAGGAGGTACTCACTTCTTACAAATCATTGAAAAAAACCCTTCCATTGTTTATGCTTTAGCTATGAATTAAATTCTGTGGCACTAAAGCCAAATATGCCTGGGGTTGTGGTCATCTTCAACTGAACTGTAATTTTTCTGATATAGTTACACTGGCAGTGATATTGGCTGGGATTCTCCGAAAAAATTCGATGTCCACAATGTGAAAGTGGGAGTAACTCCTGCTGATTCTTTTATGTGCAGTGGAAGTGCACTGCCAGCCTCATGATTGCTGGCTACTTTGAACGCTGGCCAGACCCACAGATCCCCATTGCGACCCTTGCCAACCTCTCCATCCCCTGATCGCTGGCCTCCCAGATGTTCCCAGATCAACCCCTATGTCCCCACTCCCTGGCCAGCTCTGATCTCCTCAAACCTGACCTCCTCCGGCAGCCCCACTTTCTCCGCTCTCCCAGCCAGATGGCTTGCCCCAGTCGCTGTCCTCCTTCCCTCTACTGTTGATCCCAAATGCAGAATGGCAGCAGGTTCACCCCACCCCCATCAATTGCTCCCTAATAGGCCTCATACCCTCTGGCCCTGTCACTTGGCACTGCCCAATGCCCGGCAGTCAGTTTGAAGGTGTCCCTTGGACATCACCAGTTTACCCCTTGACTAGTGCCAGAGTGCCATAAATTCTGATACCTCCTTTCCAATGGATTTCATTGGCTAGAAGTAGTATGCAAACCTGTGTTGATAGTTTGAGAGTGTTGCAGACAGAATGAAATATAAGTATTGGAAAAATGAAGACTGCAGCCACTAAAATATCTTGTTTTGTTTTCAAATATTCTCATTTGTCAATAAATAACATTGTTGGAATGTTGGAATTCATATGCACTTTTGCAGTTTCCAAAAAAAGCAAAATTTTGAACAAAATGTGCTGCATGTAATATTAAATCTGGTAGTTGACTAAAACTTTTCAGCCATTGGTTAAAAGAATTCAGATTATTTCTAAAACCCACTTTGAATTTCTGATGGTGCCTAACTTAGAAAACGCAAGTGGAGTTTTAACCATTGCATGTTATGACAAAAATTATATGGTCACGAGCAACTGTTATAAGTATTAATGAATAAACCTGGGCCAGGATGTTACAGCCCCCCTACGACATTTCTCCCACCAGCAGATGCAATAAGTCATTTAAACTCCCTTTTACTTTGGAGGGAATATGTTTTTTTTTGAGTTTATTATTGGTGTCACAAGTAGGTTTACATTAACACTGCAATGAAGTGAAAATCCTCTAGTTGTCACATTCTGGTGCCTGTTGAGGTACGCTGAGGGAGAATTCAGCATAGCCAATACACCTAACAGTATGTCTTTCGGACTGTGGGAGGAAACCGGAACACCTGGAGAAAATCCACGTGGACACAGAAGAACGTGCAGACCCTGCACAGACAGTGACCCAAGCCAGGAATCAAACCCGTGTTCATGTTCAGTATCTGAAAGGTCAAACTCACTAACATCTAGAGTACATCAATATTAAAGACGTTGGCTGAAATTATCCCGTCTCTCCCATTAGGCAGGAGAATCCATAAAATTCTGGTCCTGAAGTACGAGTTATATGTCCCTTCACATCATTGCCGTGGATAGGGCTCTGAAAGAGTCAACAACATTCAGTGAGAAAAGATTAATTGCGGTTGGCCGTACAGTATGATGTATTACCAGTTGCCAAAAATCATTATATTTAATAATATGAAGAGAATGATCAGCGTAAACTCCAAACAATACAGGACCTGTTCCCATTAAACACAGAGGTAAAACAACTGCTTAGTCATGTTGTTGCTGAATATGTATGGGATTAGCTGCTCCTAAAATAGCCTTAAAGTACTGTTCTCATTTCCTTATTAACAAGCGCTGCAATTAAAAATAGTACAAGCCTTGCCTTCTTTTAAATGGTAAACAATTGTGGATGAAACGAAAGCCTCAAATGACCTATTCTGGCATAAACAGAATAAAATGCTTATCTTTAAGATCTCTGGCCTTTTACAAGAAAGGATATTGTGAAACAAAATTAGGCTTTGAATCACAAGCATGTTAGCCTCATCTGACCTACTGAAAATAAAAGGCAAGTATTAGACATCTGAACTTTTTGCAACATAATTCTATTTTAAACTGGAACATAATCAGATTTGACAGGAGATTTGTGTCAAATCACGCAATATGTGAAACAGTAATTTTGAAACAGTGCTGGATTTATGGCACCCAAGGAAAATAAAGTATTATTGGATTAAGGAGTACCAAAGAAAAATATTAATTTTTCACTCAACTCTGTGTTACAGTCATTAAGCTCGACTCTCAGTTTATTTGTTCAAAAAAAATAAAAGCAGCGTATCATTATATAATTGCTAAAATAGTCAATAGAAGGTCAATATTCTTTGAAACACTTCTGCTGCCTCCCACTGACAAGTGGGTACTTCCTGCTCGTTTGGGTGGGAGCTCTGACGTAGCCCTTTCTATGGGAACTAAAATCTGTTGGGTCTCACTGTGCAGTGGGCTGTATTATTTGCTGTTCACCTTCGTCCCCAACAGCATGACTTCTGCAGAGAGTTAAAATTGGGGCTAATTTGTTTAATATTCTGCTACACAGGGCAAGATTTAAACCCACTTACAACCTATCCACTCCCATAGTGTTAAAATATTTCCGTAAACTTTGCTACAGCAGAAATAAGTCAGAAACATCTCACATACAAGTAGATTGTTAGCCCTTTAAATAGCACTATTTGGGGTTGGGATGGAGGATGGGTTGGTTCTGTTGTGTGACAGAATGCATGTTCTTACTGGAAAAGTTATTTCCCCATGAAATGTGCTAGTACCGGCTCTATTAAAAAACATGACCAATTCCCAGATTGCTTTGCATTATTTAATAAGGTTAATATCCATATTTTGACAATTCTTAAAATTCTGACAGTGGTCTATAGAACTGAAGTACACCAAGTTCTCTATTGGTAATTGGTATGCACTGCTAAGTGGGTAAAGCAACAGGCATCTCAATAATTACAAATGTGTTGAATAAACGTGTATGATGCCCAAGTACGGAACAGACTTGAAGCTTTGTGCAATTTTCCCAAGTACTGTTGTGCTCACCATTACAAAAAAAGAGGCCCATGCCTGTTCATGCTAAACGCTCGAATTGGTTTAATAGTGCTTCCGACTTTGTACATATTAATGGCCTAATTGTGCAAAAAGTCCCATTTTGGGAATTGAGCACAAAAATCAAAGCTGATAGTTCAGTACGTTGTTGGCGGTGTCATCTTTCAGTTGAGATGATAAAATGAAACATTGTCTGGCCTCTTAGGTGAACGTAAAAGTTCATATGGCATATTTTAAAGAAGAACAGGGGAGTTACGTTCAGTGTCCTGGCCAATGTTTATCCCTCAATCAACATCACAAAAACAGGTCATCTGGTCATTGTCATGTTGCTGTTTGCTGGAGCTTGTTACACACAAATTGGCTCCTGTCATTTCCATCATTGTAAAAGTGACTGCATTTCAGAAATACCTCATTGATTACAAAGGACTTGGGGAAGCCCTGAGGTAATAAAAGGTGCTTTGTAAATTTTCTTTCATAAGAAGCAAAGAAAAAGAAAAGGTTGTTTGGCCCCATGAATCAGCTTTTATAATCTACCATTTCATGAACTCAAACCAATGTATTTAATGTCCTGGGTGAAAGTTTTGCCTCATTTCTCTCTGACCGCAGAAGGTAATAAAGAAGTGCCACAATGCTTAATAATTGGTATTTTGTTAGTTGTTCTCTGGGCTTTTTAATTACTTTGTTCCATAATTATCTCTTTATCCTTCAAACTGTTCCAAATCAGAGATTGTTTTTTGGAGAAATTAATTGCGTCAGCATTAACTGATTTTATTCAAATATATTGAACATTACAAATATCCAGCGGGTGAATCTCCCGGCTTGCTGCGCTACAGTGGGACTTGCGATCAGCGTCCAGCCGATTGCAAGTCTCCCAGACCATGTTTTTTGATGTAATCAGCCTTGTGCAGGAAATTAGCACGAAGGTGATTCCAATATGGAAATTTGCATTTCCATATTATTAGCGAATCTGGGATGGTGTTCAGCAGACTCACTAATGTTTCCTGCATCTCCTTTCAGCCCCTCCCCCAGCCAGGAGAGATTTCTACCAGCGGGGATTAAAGCTGGTCCCCATCAATGGGGACCACGCGTGATCATCCCGCTGGTGGGGACAAAGGCTAATGAGGTCCCCTAGGAGGTTGGGTGCAAGATGGGGGTGCCCCTTGGGCAGTGCCAACTGGGCACCCTGGCACTGCCCATTGGGCACCAGGCTGTGCATGGGGCCAAATAGTGGTGGGGGGACCCACTGCAAAATCGGCATTAGTGATCAGTAGGAGAGGGAGGAGGACATTTGGGGCTACACATGCCACATGACTCATATGGCATTTATTTAGAGATGACTGATTGTGGTTCACAGGCCCTGAAATTCTGAGGGGATTCTTCCATGGCGGCCAATTGCTTCATTCTCCTGGAAGTTCTGTTAGACTCCAAGCAAACCCATAGTAGAAGATTAGAAAGTTTGTGAAAATTCAAGGCCTCAATTTTTCTGTTATTATAGGAGAGATTTAGAGCGGCAACTGGAACTGGCCCAGGGGGGCTATCGGGTAGATCAGGGAGGGGAGAGCAGGGAGGCCAGTGATCGAAGAGGGCAGAGGGTTGGAGTGGCTGGTGATCAGTGTGGTGTCGGGGGAGGTTCGGAGAGGCCACTGATTGGGAGGCTGTTGATGAGGAAAGCGAGTGTACATGCACAGTCTCCCCATTGACAGATTGAAGCATGTGCAATGGCCCACTCAGCAGTATGCTGCTGGCTTCTCAAGCAAGTTCTGGCTTCAGCTCCCCTGCCCCTGCCAGTTGAATCCCCTGAGGCACTCCATGGAGCACAGAGTGCCAGAGACTTGTTCAACTAAGCACGTCAAAAAACAGGTGGGAAATCTCCTGGTTTCCCACCCGTTGGGCACTTAGTTTATTTTAGGAAAATCATCCCCCTAGTCTCGATTAAAATGTGTTCACTTCATTCTTGGATCCTCCACCTCTATGATTGCCATCTAATTTACATTGCTTCCTGACATCTACATTGTCTATTTCTCTCCTTATCTGGATAAAAGCCCTCAACCTTTTTTCAATAAAACTGTACAAATGGATCTGCAGAATTACAATATTTCCTGCCCTATTTACTGCTCTATATCTCTCCTATACTAACAGAAAAATTGAGGCCTTGAAATTTCACAAACTTTCTAATCTTCTACCATGGGTTTGCTTGGAGTCTAACAGAACTTCCAGGAGAATGAAGCAATTGGCCGCCTTCAGCTGTTTACATGATTTCCCTGCCAATGTTATGGCAGGAAACAAAGAAAATCCCCTCAGAATTTCAGGGCCTGTGAACCACAATCAGTCATCTCTAAATAAATGCCATATGGGTCAGTTAATTTCCATTGAAGTTCTTGGGTGGTGGGGCAGAGGGTGGCGGTGTTGACAGGGCAGGGAGAGTTTTTGTTTACTACATGGGAGTAAGGTTGTAAGATTGCAACTTTTACTAGCAAGGTTATTAGTTAATGTGAAAGCACTAGAGGAACAGCACACAGAATACAAACATGCTTCTGATGAAATCTGTGTGTCACAAGTCAATATTTATCTATGTTGCTGACACCAGTGGAGTAAAATTATTTTGTCTTATTTCTGCCTAACTTGTTCCTCTTGGAGTTTTGGTGTTTAGTGGGACATCAAGTTTTCATTTTATGTATGTTGCAGTTGCTTATGCTTCATTTTTGGTGGAACTGGATTAATTCAATAGACACATGTTTTTCAAGCATTGTTTGAAGTAAACCTCATAGAGCCACGTAAGGACACAGAGCTTATGCTTGGTGTCACCTGTTTGGTAATCCGCCAAAGCTGCTTTGTGCTCTACTGACCCCATAGCCCTGAAAAAGATTATGGAACTAAGGTTTTTTGAGGTAATCTTTGGTTCATGGAGGAGTTGCAACTTTTAACAAAGTTAATACGCTTCATTCCAGTAGAGACAAAATAGATAAATTTTAAGAATCTGGAGGCTCGAGTAGTACTCTGGCTATTCTAAATGAGTTAAGTAATATGTTAAAATGTTTATAATAATTTTACACCAGTGCATGACCAAAGGAAATTAAACCACCTGTTAATCTATTTGTTAATCTATTTTATTAGAAGTAATTATTAAAGTATATTGGAACTTTTAAAGTAAATGAAAAATTGCACTTTAAACTGCAATAAAATTTGAACCTAAGGTTTGATGTATCAGTGCAGGCAGTACAGGCTGAAAAGAAATGCCAAAGATGACACAAGTAAAACTAGTAACACAAAAAAGATTCATAAGAAGCATCTCACTCTATGATTAGAAGCTAGAACAAACATAAGGAACTCAAAGGCAACACAAAGAAAACTTACATCCAATTTTTGTTGTTTTCTTTCTGGCTCTCTTTGTTTTTCTCTTGACTGTCTTGGAATCTTCTCTTCTGTCTCAGCTGATGCCATTTATTATTTCTATTCTCTTGGCTACATTGCTTTGCATTTCCATCCCCCCATAATCATGAATCATTTTCCTTTCATAACTCCTCTGCCTTCCTATTTCCCCTGATGTGATTTTGGATTTGATTTACCTCTTGAATAAACACACAGTTGCATTCTCTGAGTATTCTCCAAACTCATCACTGCCTCCTTATGATCAGCTACCCCGATTGCTCTGTCTTCCTTTCTGACCTATTTTCCCTGCCAGTGGTGCATCACCTTGTCAACATACTTCCCATTCTGTTTACCCCACTCAATACTATTCCTTGGTCCTGGCTAAGACTAATCAGCAGCCCTCCATGTTACATATTCTGCTCGTTCATGAAATGCACTGAGGCCAGGAGGGGGTGGGGGGGAATGAGAAAGGCTGGAGACAGCCAGACTCTCCCTGGTGGATATTGCCGGAATGGGCTACAGTGCTTCTTCCTCAGAGCACTAACTGACCCCTGGGCTAGTCCATGGGCTGGAGGGTCTGCTGCAGTGAACTTCAGAAGCCTCAATGTCATTTGGTGCTGCCAGTCCTGGAGGCCCGCCAGTGTCTGAGTCATGGTGGCAAGGCCTTCAGCCATTGTCGTCTGTGACTGGGACATGTTCCTCAGCAAGTGGGCCATGTTGTCAATGCTCTCAGCCATGACCCTGTATGATTGGGCCAAGCTCGGGCATGCCTCAGCAATAACCATCTATGCCTGCCACATGTATTTGTGTAACTTGGCCCCACCGTCCTGGGCCTCAGCCCAGGACATGACAGAGTGAACCGCCAGCCTTGGATGTCATCAGACATAGCTCGGACATCTTGACCCAGTTTTTTCACTTTGCCACTCTTGCAGTTTTGGCTTGGGTATCACGTAATGCCAGTACCATCTTCTGTGAAAGAAGGCACCCGGACTCCTGCAGCTGGCCTTGCATTTGTAGGAATGTTGCTGACAATCCCTCCCGCAACGCCATACTCTGTCATGTCCATGGCCGAGGCCCAGGACAGTAGGGCAGATTCATGCAGAGATATGTTGCAGGCGCAGGTGGACATTGCTGAGGTGCACCCGAGCTTGGCCCAGTCACACAGGACCACGGCCTGAGGGCATCGTCAGCTTGGCCCACTTGCAGAGGAACGAGTCCCAGTCATAGAGGACAATGGCTGAGGGTCTTGCCATCATGACTTAGACATTGGCGGGCCTCCAGGATTGGCAGATGACAGTGAGGCTTTTAAGGTTCACTGCTGCAGGCCCCCCCATCCCATGGAGTAGCCCAGGGGCCAGTGAGCACTCTGAGAGAGAAGCACAGGAGACCATTCCAAGACTTACCACCATGGAGACTCTGGCCATCTCCAGCCTTTCTGATTCCCCCTTTCCTAGCCCCAGTGTATTTCATAAACAGCGAGCAAAATATGCTACAGGAAAGGCAGTTGTTACGCGAGAGCCATTTCATTGTTCCCCCATAACTATCTCCCCGATTCGTTTTCTAAGAGGCCTATGTTCACTTTGTCCTCTCTTTTCCTTTTTATATATTTAAAGAAGCTTTTATTGTCAGTTATTATATTCCTTGCTAGTTTGCCTTCATAGTTTATCTTCTCTCTCTTTATTTTTTCAGTCCTCCTTTGCTGGATTCTGAATTTATCCCAGTTTTCGGGGCTATCACTGACTTTTGCCCCCTTACATGCTTTTTCTTTCCTTAACTTCCTTTGTTGGTTTATTCCTCTCTTAGAATATTTCCTCCTTGCTGGGAGGAAACAGCTACAGTCCTTCTTTCCATTTTTATTTCCTGTGCCTAGTGGTACATGAGGCAGTCAAAGCTTATGTCTCTTTCCATGGCTGGTTTTTCCTGGAATGTGACACCAATCTGTTACCAGATGCGAAATCTTGAGGAGCATAATTTCAAACCAAATATGGCTGACCAGGAGACTCTTCCATCTTTATTGTTTACCATAATCATATTGGAAGGGTTTACAAGCCAATAAACAACTGATTTGGCCGCATTATGACCACACTTTCCATGGCCATTGCCTCCTAGACAGGCTGTGTTTCAGTCCCTGCAGGAAAACTCTCTAATACAGTCAACAGAAGAATGGCCTTAAAAAGCCCTTTAATTAATGGTTCACCCCCAACCTGACCTAATTATAATATGACCTGGAGGTGGGACCTTGCCAGCCAGCAGTGGAAAATTCCATGGCTGTCTACCTCTGTTCACACCTCCAAATTGTTTCCAAACTCTTGCTCCATATTCAATGGGCAGAATCCTGCAATTTTTATTCTGAGTACTGGACCAGGCGAGAAAAATAGTGTGCAGCTTGTCGGCCTCACAGCTGGCTTATCTTGTCATATTGTCCTGCGCTTAAAAGAAAAAAACTCGGAAGGCATGTCCCATGTTGTCACACTGGTTCATTGGGCTCTAACAGAGCTGGAAATGTCAGCTTTCCAGGAATAAAGTGTGCCGTGACACTGGGAAATTAAAATGAAGAACCTGACACATATGCATAAGAATGCCCCCTACGTACATGGGAACAACCCCCACAAGATCCCCTCTCCATGCTCACAGGACCCTCCCTCCACATACATGCCCCACCACACAGGATTCCCCCATCACCATGTACACAGGACTCTGCCCCCATGAGACACCACCCCTACTTCCATGTAGACCGGGACCCCCCCCCCCCCCGCCCCCCCCCCCCCCCCCTCACCCCCCCACCACCCATGGGACCTCACCTCCAATCTCACAGGGCTTCAATCCCCCATGGGACATTTCCCCACCACGTATCTGGGACACTTCCTCCCTAATCCATGCAGGACACCCCTGCAGATGAACAAGGATCCCCACCATATGGAGCCCCGCAGAGGAACACACCCAGCATGACCCCTGGCATTGTTCCTAGTGCCAGGAAGCAGTGCCAAACAGCAGTGCCAAGGTAACTTCCAGACATGTACCTCTTCTCTTGGGGGCCATACTTACCTGCATGCCTCCAGCAAGTTCCCTTTACCTCATTAGTTCCAGTTTTTAAAAACTGCTGTAAACTTTGCTGTGTGAGATTTCAATGTGGAGGATGATACAACAGGTAAGCTCACTAACGATATTTAAATCTATTTAAATAAGTTTTTGGTTTTGATCTGTCGTGGGATTTTATGCTCGCATCGCAGCGAGCCCAAAATCCTAGCCAAAGTCTTAAAATGTTTCTGATTCTTTGCAGTTTCTATATCCTGTTTAACCATGTGGTGGTCTGAATTCTCTGGATGTTCAGTCTGATGGTATCTTCTGGTCCCACCGATGGCACATCCCTGATGTGGGTTTCCTGGCAGCATAGGATGCAGTCATTGGGAAATCCCATTGACAGTGGCAGGACCAGAAGATCCTGCTGCCAGTGAATGGTGTGCTGCCTCCCACCACAAGAAACATGCTGTGAGGAGGCCAGAAAATCCCGGCCCCCGCCCCCAATATATTCCTCAACCAACATCTCTATGTTTCAAAGTATTTTTGAAGTCCAGTCAATTATGTAATTTTTAAATGTGACTCCAATCTGCCTACCGCAAATCCCATAAATAACAATATATGACCAGATGCTTTGACTGCCATGGCTTGGGTTCGATTCCTGGTCAGGGAATGTAGATTAGTCAGTGCAGTCATGCTGGGCTAAATGGCCTCCTTCTGCGCTGTAACGATCCTATGATTCTGCATCATTAAGACTAGTTGAGAGATCTTCAGAATGATTCCCTGGATTATTTTCCATTAAACTATGAGGGCTGATGGGGCCTTAGCTTGTCTTATCTGAAAAATGGATTCTCTGACAGTGCAACACTCCTTCAGTATTGCATAAAGTATCATCTATGTCCCATCTCAGCCAGAACTGCTGAAATCCTCACTCAGTTATACCAGTTCTGTCCTGGCAGCCTTCCATTCTTCATAAGAACATAAGAACATAAGAAATAGGAGCAGGAGTAGGCCATCCAGCCCTTCGAGCCTGCCCCGCCATTCAATAAGATCATGGCTGATCTGTCGCTGCTCAGTTCCACTTTCCCGCCCTCTCCCCATAACTCTTAATCCCCTCTCCTATCAAAAACCCATCAACCTGCGTCTTAAAAATATTTAGCGAGGCAGCCTCCACCACTTCAACGGGCAGAGAATTCCAGAGATTCACCACCCTTTGAGTGAAGAAGTTCCTCCTCAACTACGTTCTAAACCGCCCCCCTTTTATCTTGAGGCTGTGCCCCTTAGTCCTATTGTCTTTTTTGAGCGGGAAGAGTCTTTCCACCTCTATCCTATCCATCCCATTCATCATCTTATACGTTTCAATGAGATCTCCTCTCATTCTTCTAAACTCTAACGAGTACAAGCCCAGTTTATTCAGCCTCTCCTCATAGCTCAACCCCCTCAACTCCGGTATCAGCCTAGTGAACCTCCTCTGCACTCCCTCCAAGGCCAAAATATCTTTGCGCAGGTGCCCTCAATTTCAATAGAAATGAGCTCAACTTAAATTCTGGTGATCAGATCCAATTCTATACCAAGGCCCACTTACAAAGAACAATTACAGCACAGGAATAGGCCCTTCACCCCTCCAAGCCTGTACCGACCATGCTGCCCGTCTGAACTAAAACGCCCTACCCTTCCGGGGACCATATCTCTCTATTCCCATCCTATTCGTGTATTTGTCCAGATGCCCCTTAGAAGTCACTATCGTATCTGCTTCCATTATCTCCCCCGGCAGCAAGTTCCAGGCACCTCCACCCCCTGTGTAAAATAATTTGCTTTGTACACCTCCTTTAAACCTTGTCCCTTTTACCTTAAATCTATGTCCCTTAGTAATTGACTCTTCCATCTTGGGAAAAAGCTTCTGATTATCTACTCTGTCCATGCCCCTCATAATATTGTAGATTCCTATTAGGTCACCCCCTCAACCTCCGTCGTTCCAGTGAGAACAAACCAAGTTTCTCCAACCTCTCGTCATAGCTAATGCCCTCCATACCAGGCATCCACAACCTTCTGGTAGTGTGGTGACCAGAATTGAACAATATATTCCAAGTGCGGCCTGACTAAGGTTTTATAAAACAGCAACATGACTTGCCAAGTTTTAAACTCAATGCTCCGGCCTCTGAAGGCAAGCATGCTGTATACCTTCTTGACTACCTTCTCTACCTGCATTGCCACTTTCAATGACCTGTGTTCTGTATACCAGATCCCTCAGCCTATCAGTACTCTTAAAGGTTCTGCTATTTACTTTATATTTTCCATCTGTATTAGACCTTCTAAAATGCATTACCTCACATTTGTCGGGATTAAACTGCCATCTGTTGTTTCCACCCAAGTCTCCAACTGATCTGTATCCTGCTGTATCCTCTGATGGCCCTCATCGCTATGCGCAGTTCCACCAATCTTTGTGTCATTTGCAAACTTATTAATCAAACCAGTTACATTTTCCTCCAAATCATTTATATATTGCAATCAGCAACGGTCACAGCACTGATCCTTGAGAAGTGCCATTAGTCACAGCCCTCCATTCAGAAGTGCACCCTTTCACTACTATTCTTGTCTTCTATGATTGAGCCATTTCTTTATCCATCTTGTCAGCACACCTCTGATCCCATCTGACTTCATCTTCTGCACCAGTCTGCCATGAGGGGCCTTGTCAAAGGCCTTACTGAAGTCCATGTAGTCAACATCCACTGCCCTACCCTGATAAATCATCTTCTTCACTTCTTTAAAAAACTCGATCAAGTTAGTGAGACATGACTTCTCCTTCACAAAACCATATTGCCTCTTGCTTTCTGTCCACTTATTTCCAAGTGGGAGTAAATCCTGTCTCGGAGAATCTGCTCCAATGATTTCCCTACCTCTGATGTAAGGCTCATCGGCCTGTAATTGTCTGGATTAACTTTGCTCCATTTCTTAAACAAAGAAACAACATTGGCTATTCTCCAATCTTCTGGGACTTTCCCCGTAGCCAGTGAGGATACAAGTATTTCCTCCTTTGCTTCTCTCAGTATTCTGGGGTATATCCCACCAGGCCCTGCAACTTGTCTACCTTAATGTATTTCAAGACCCCAAATATCTCCACCTCTTTCATCTCAACATGACCCAAACTGTCTGCACACCCTTCTCCAGCCTCATCATCCACCAAGTCCTCCTCTTTGGTGAATATTGATGCAAAGCATTCATTTAATACCTCGCCCATTTCCTCCGGTTCCATGCATTGACTCCCTCCCCTGTCTTTGAGTGGGCCAACCTTCTCCCTGGCTACCGTCTTGCTCTTTATATATGTTTAAAAAGCCTTGGGATTTTTCTTAATCCTGCTGAGCAATGACTTTTTGTGACCCCTATTAGCTCTCCTGATTCCTTGCTTAAGTTTCTTCTTCCCTTGTATTCCACACTTTCTTCATGTGTTCCCAGCCTCCTAGCCTTGACAAGTGCTTCTTTTTTCTTTCTGGTGAGGCTCACAATACCTCGTTATCCAAGGTTCCCAATACTTGCCATCCTTATCCTTTTTGCCCATTGTGTGTATCCTTCGTGATATGTAGTGGCATCTTGTCGTCCTCCAGCGTATCAACCCTCTGGTCCTCCTCCAGCGTTTCAACCCTCTTTTCCCAGGAATCTCTGTGCCTCCAATTCCAAGTCTTGTATATTATTTTCTCCTTTTGCACAATGATTGTCAGCCATGCTTTGAGCTGCTTGGGCCCTGAAATTCCTTCCGTAAATCAATCCATTTCATCATCTTCTTAAGACACTCTTTCAAATTGACCTAATTTTAGATCAATTCTCTTCATCTTTCCTTCTTTCATTCAGTGACCATTTCTTCATATATTTCTGTTTCTTTGTTCACTGAAGTGCCCAAATTTAAATGTTTGTTGCCACTAAAACTGCTGCTAGGAGCACACAGAGTCTGTTCTGACTGGAGAAATTTATCACAGTTACAGTTAGAAGGTGGAAACTTGTTTGACAAGAAAACAGACCAGAAAATTGGATATGAAGCAGAATGTGTCCTGTTCATGTTACACCTGAATTTCCACTTGTAGCTTTTTCATCCTATGTCCAAGGAACAGAATTACAGAAG
Source organism: Carcharhinus amblyrhynchos (assembly GCF_965287045.1). NCBI lineage: Eukaryota > Metazoa > Chordata > Chondrichthyes > Carcharhiniformes > Carcharhinidae > Carcharhinus > Carcharhinus amblyrhynchos. The sequence goes on from NC_137337.1 coordinate 28,848,862, forward strand.
CTGCACCTGCATTAACAGTCCTTGGGCAAATAGCTTAAAATGTATCATGTAAGCGTCAAAAATGACAAAAGCATTTTGTTTCTGTGAAAAGTAGATTCAATTTTATCATATTAACTTGTCTACTTCATTCTGACTTTGACACATAATGAAAATCAATTATAAATATGACATAAGCATTTTCTCTCCCATTAGACATGCAGTTGACAGTACAAGAGATTAATGGGTTGGATTTTATCCCTGCCAAGGTTGCGAATGTGGGTTGGTGGTTGAAGAATTTGTGCCACCAGCCTGCATGCAAGTTCCCCAAGGTCCATTTTGCTCAGGGGCTATTTTCCCAGAGGCAAGACAGAATAGGACAAGGGGCAGCAGGGCTATCCACCCTCAAGTGGCAGGGAGCCAATTGATTGAATTAAAGGCCTATTAAAGCCTGGTAATGGAGACTGACTGGGATTTTCCAGTCAACCATGTCTCCACAGGTGGCAGATGCTTTATGCCTTGAAGATATCAGAGATGATTCACTTCAGATTATTTGAACTGGAGTTTTAGCCAATGCTTTAAAGGGCCCGATTCTCCCAAAAAAATTCCAAGTGCTGAACTGGTGGGAAAAATGGTGTAATTCACAATTGCTTTTTCAGTAGGAGTTCAGACTTGAATCTCCTCACTCTGTGCAATGCAGAGGTTACAATCATGAATATCATTAAAAACTCAGGGGTGGGGCCTATTCACGCCAGAGTCTGGCAGTTCCGGGTCTCTGCACGTGCAGTGGCCTCAAACTGTCAGACTACGGTTTGCTGGCCAGCCCGGGCCCTCGCACTGCTGCCCCTTGCGAAAACCCCTACAGTTCAATTGCGGCACACATAAGCAATACCGGGCACCACAATCTCATCCCCTGGTGGACCCCTCCACCCTCGGCCCCTGGAGGCAGACCATCACCACGCCCCACTGCTACCCCCCCCCCCCCCCCACCCTCCCAGCCCATCCTGATTGCTGGTCTCTTTCAGCCCCAAGTAGGGGCAATGCTACCACACTCCTTCCATCCCTATCACCCCCAACTTCTTGGACTACCTATGATAAACAAAAAGAAAAACAGCCAACATATAGGCAGACAGACAACAATATTACAGAAAGGACACAGGGACAGAGTGTTCATAACATCAGCTGGTTCAGATACTTCTGGACTCTTGCAGAGTACTGCAACTCATCAGGTATTCTTCAGCAGCCAACAACATAGGGTCCACTGGTGGAGCAGACATGCTGACCAACTCTGGAACTAGGTCCTTGCCGGCCTCTTAAGCCTGAGATTACCGTGGGTGTCAAAATCTCTAGTTCAGAGGCTGGTACATACGAAATTGATGCAATACACACTTGCTCGTCTCCTGGAGTTGGCTCTACTCTCTTGCATAAATGATTGACATGCTTCTTTACTCAACAGCCCTGTGCCTCCATGACTTATGGGGCTGACGTTGTCTTCTCAACAACTTCCCCTGGCACCTAGGCCGGTCCGCCACCAAAATTCCTTGCCAAAATGAGATCATTAACATTAAACAATCTTTCCCCTTTTGAGAGTCATGATGCCCTTTCTGGGAGGCTTGCCTAGCCTCTACCATCCCTGACAAACTTGGGAACAGTAAGTTCAAACAGATACCCAAAAGCTGTCTTCTCAACAACTTCCCCTGGCACCCAGGCAGGTCTGCCACCAAAATTCCTTGCCAACATTAAACAATCTTTCCCCTTTTGAGCTGCATGATACCCTTTCCACTATTCCTGACAAACTTGGGAACAGTAAGTCCTGTTAGCAATCCTGCAGGTGGGAAGCTAGTGGTGGCATGTGGTGTAATGTTATAGGGCAGCAAAAAACTTACCAGTGGCAATGGCCTATGAGCCTGCTTCTTCAAGGAAGCCTTGAATGTGTGCATGTCTCATTCCGCCAACCCATGATGATAGGGTGTTGACCTGACATGATGAATTCCATTAGACCTGATGAAAGTCTGGAATTCGTTAGGTGTAGATGCCATTCTGTTATCTGACACCAACACCTTGGCAAGACCTAATTCTTGAAGATCTGTCTTAGTTTATCAATAGAAGACGTAGCTGTGGTGGATCTTATGTGCTGAACATCCAACCATTTGGATTCAACAGATTGCGACTTCCCGGGCCATTTTTTTATGGCGTAATCAACCTCACGTCAGAAAACAGGATGGTATCATCCAGGCTTGCTAATGTTTCTAACGCCCCTGGGGGAGGTCCCTACCAGTGGGAATTAAAGCTGGTCCCCATCAATGAGGACCAGGCACAATGGCCTCACTGGTGGGGGCAGAGACCATTGAGGGCCCCCCCCAAGGAGGTCAGGGGTAGGGGCTTGCCTCTTGGGCACTGCCAGCATGGCACTCTGATAGTGCCCAGTGGGCACACTGGCACTGCCCACAGGTCACTGGGCAGTACCATGGGGGCAGGGTCTTCTGGGGGCAGGCCCATTGGTGAGAGAGGGAAACCGCTGTGCACTCTGCCACAGTGATTGGTGGGGCAGGGAGAAGGGTGATGGGGTCATGGGGGAGTTTTGGATTCGGTAATCATGGGGGAGGAGTAAGGGAAGCCATCGGGAGGCCAGCTGTCGGGAGGCTGGTAATTGGGAGCAGTGTGCATGCGCCAGTCTGCTGTGGGATACACAGAGAGCCAGAAGTTCACCTAAGTGCACCCATTTTCTCCTGCTTTCCCACCCATTGGGCACTTAGGTCCAATATCTCTGCTGGTAGTGAGAAGAAGGTGCTGATCAGGCTAATTTAAGGAACTTAGTTCCCAGGACATGGCTGCAATGACAGAAGAAAAACAATGGCCTCACCGGAACAGGCAAAGTAAGATAGTAACCAGATGAGCCGGAGACCACATGCACACCCTGTTCCCAGGAACCTACTGGAAATCATGCCCATAGTGAGTGGCAACCTTGGAGGAGATATTGCATTGAGCCTTTTTACATTTTAACTTCTCTTTCCCTTTCCATTTCTGTCTCAACTTACACATTGGAGTTTGAGTTTTCGAGTTTGTGAGAAAAAGGTGGTAGATGAAAGGTTAGGAGAACTTTAAAAAATGTTTAAGTGGCTTAATTGGTTCAGTTTAATTTTTTTATGGATAGACTTTTCTCTCTGGCAATAGTTCTAAGGTTCTGAAACTGGTTTATAAATATGATATTTGGACCAATCAGTTGCAACATATTTGTTTATGAGAAAATGGGAACTCAGACTGATATGGTAAGTGTGACATAAAGGAAGTGCACATGAGACAAGCTTTGTACCTTGATATAACTGCAGAATAAGTTATAAGCCTCAAACAAATTATATAAGCAGAATTTGCAGTTATAATGCCTGATCGACATTCTCATAGAGAATGTTAAGTTCCAGTGGTTAAGTAAAAAATCCCTTTAAAATGAATTATATAATTTAACTCTAATGGATCACAACCTTGAATCAGAGAATTATGCATTTCAAGGATAAGTGGTACCTATTGTATTCTGATGTGTGACATTTAGAAAAAATAAATTGTGGGCAGAATTTTGAATTTGCTGGTAATTTTACCACCCACTTTGTGCCTTTTAGAAAAGCCATTTATGGCTGCAAAGAGCCATTACTGCTAGTCTCAAACACTTAAAGTCCATGAAGGCAAGATCTGTAGTCTAACCAATTAAATGTAGACTGCATTGATCAAAATTATATGAAGCTGTTTTATAATTCACTAGTTAGCAAATTCAACAATGGGGTAAAGTCTGAGATTAGTGTGAAATTGGAAGAATGCTTTGCCACAAATGTCTATTGAGGCTGAAAAGATAGTTGTGCAAGTATTTGAAATGAAATATATGTAATAAGGATTTGAGAAAAGGTAGTAAAAATAGAATAGCTAACAATGGCACAGTACTTTGTGGCTTTCATTTGCTAAATAACTTCAATGGCCTGTAGTCAGTTCACAAACTCTGAAATTCTTAATATCACTATAAGTCCTATTCTAATCAAGAATTTTAATTAATTCGTTTCCATAATGCATGCTTTCCTACATGGTTGTATGACCCAGTTTGAGTTTGACTTATACATTTATGGCTCAATGAGTAAGTGATACTGTTCCCACTGAGCCCTATGAAATGGAAGCATGGGGAGTTCTTGACTCAATTAGTGGATTTCAGCTAATCATGAAATCAGCACTTCAAACCCATTCCTGCACATAGGTTTGTATACCCGTCATGGTCCAGCCCTTGTCGAGTTCCAGTGGTTCCTTATGAGCTAATGAACCAATTTCATGATCTTCATCTTAATTTTCAAGTTTCTCCGCTGCCTGAGAAACCTTATCCAACCATACTTTCTGGCTCACACCTTCTCTTACTTTGTTTTGGAACTGCGGCTTATTTCCTTCATCACTGTCGTTTTTCTGTGCCACGCACACTAAAATTTTCTTCCAAAACCACTTTTCCTTCTTGCCTTCAAAAGGCTCTTAAAAACCTCTAACTGCCTTCAGTTTCCTCCCAACTTTCTACTCACTGTCAACTCTTCCCCTTGAGGAATGGCATGGAAATGTAAGTTGGACATTACATTGCCATAAATATCATTGCTTTAATTATTTGGAACTTGGATTTTTCATAAACAATGTAGATGAGGCAAATCAGGTTTCATAGAAAGAAGATTCAATCTATAGTCACCAGCACCAAATAATTTCTGTCATATTATCCTAACATCAGGTGTACTGTTTATGTGTTAGTTATTCTAGCAATTGCAGCATAAGTCAGGTGGAATTGTGAAAAGGATCAGGGGATTTTAAAGCGATTTGCTTCCAAAACCACTTATGGTTGTATTTACCATGATCTTTTATGCTGAATTAAGATTCAGTTACTATTATGTTTCAGTATAGTTTTTAAAGTAATTTGCAGTGATGTTAAATCAGGTTGCACGTAGGTGAAGGACTGATTACTCTTCTTAAAATGTTTATTTTCGATGATTAAACCCCTTGTCCAATATATTAAAATGTTACCACATTAGCATTCTTAAAAGTATCAAAGGATACTTCTGGGAAGAGAAAAACAATTACATTCTGTTCTGTTATTCAATTGGACTGGTTCGTGGAAGATTTTTCATTTGCAGTTGTGCAAATGCATTTTTATTGAAAACTTGAACTGTAGCCTAACCAGTACAAGTTTTTGATTGCACCCAATCAGTAACTTTACCTCAAGAAGTAACTTTTAAAGTGGATTTGTTTTTTCACTTAGTGCGAGCAGACATTCTTTGCTAGATTTTTGAAACCAGATTATAATGCTGTAACGGCCAGAAATTTTTTGGACCCTGTATTTCCTAACGGTTTACAGAAATTAGTGTGGTCATTCCAACAAGTTCCTTTTTCCATCCAGCGAGGACACAAATAACAGAAAATAAGTCCTATGATGGGAAACATCTACTGGCGTACTTTGCGTTACAGGTGCCCAAGCAACACTTGATGTGTTCCTGGCATTTAAAGGCTTTGGTGGACTTGAAATATGAACAGTTAGTTTCCTTATGTCAATCAAAGTATCACAAAGCACTTATAGTATGGGAATTGGCCATTTAGCCCAAAATTTGTCTATGCCAGTGTTTACGCTTCAAATCAGTCTTCTCCCACCTTTATTTGTCTTATCCTATCTTTTAATTTTTTTATCCCTTGCATGGTCATCAAACCTCTGCTTAAATGCATCTATGCTATCCACCTCAACTACTCAAGTTACACATTCTAACCTTGCACTGAGTAAAGAACTTTCTCCTGAATTTGCAATTGGATTTATTAGTCATTACCTAATACTTATGGTCCCTTGTTTCCATCTCACCTGAAAGTGGAAACATCTTCTCTACATTTACTGTCAAATCCTCTCATAATCTTAAAGACCTTATCAGGTCATCACTCAGTCTTCCCTTTCTCATAGAAAAAAGCTCCAGCCTGTTCAATCTTTCCTGATTTATATAACCTCTTATATCAATTCAGTAATTTTTTTTACCTTTTCTCTAATGCTGTTATGCCATTTTTATAGTTTGGAGAGCTGATGTGTTCATAAATGTCCAAATGTTGTCTAACCACGGTTCTCTACAAGTTATCATCCCAGAGCTGATGGAACTGCAAAGGCAGAGTCATGAGCATCAAGAAAAGGATTCAAGGCCTTCTGGAGGAGTTGCATCACTATCTGTCCCAGGAAATGGTGCTGTCACTTTAGCACACCAGACCAACACTGTGAGTTTGATGTCTGCAGTGGAGACTTTGGTGCAGGATGTGCATTCCATGGCAGGCAATGCTGAAGCATAATTCACCTCATGATCTCGATGTCTGAGGGCTTCAACTGCATGGTGCCGGCACTGGTGGGAATCCACAAGACTCAGCATCAGAGGTCGGTGGGACTTCTGGATCTCACTCCAGCTGCCCCCTATCTCACGGTGGACCACTGGGCCCATCAGACATCCAAAGAAATGAGGATCATTTGGTGCACAGCTTGAGTCCTTCCACCCAGGAGACTTTTGGGGTGCCCAGCCTATCTCAGTCTCCCTTCCTTTAAGCAACCCACCACACGTCCCATGTACCAATGATGGCAGCACTGCAGTACCTGTGCTGCCTTAAAGCAGATCGGTTCCCTCAAAGTCCAGGTTCCCAGATGATGCCTACCAAAGTCACCTCAGGCAAAAAGGCATGGAAGTCAGCAGGACTCCTCAACCTTATCTGCGGATACTGGGGAAGCACCTAGATGTACTGGGAATGTGAGGAACATTAAGAAGTGATAGGCACCTAGTTGACAGGTGGAAGTAGGCACTACTGTAGAGAGGTCACCACTATACGTACTTACAAATAATAAATCACTTCATTCACTCATAGAGCCTCCACCCTGTCATTTCATGCCGTCAAGCTCAATAGACCCACGGCTACACCCAGTGCTTCATTCCTGTAAAATATGAGAATGGCTGTGCTATGTCCCTCTCACACTGAGGACAAATTGAAGAAACTCTGCTGCAGCTAACCACATCACCCCAATCCCCAGCCACCTTTCCTGAGACCACGTTCATGGAAGGAGGCAAGCTTCCTCTTTCACCCATCCATTTGGACTAGAGCATTCAATGTTGCATTGCATCACCTGAGCGATAGAGGCTGAGAGGCTGTCAAGGTGCTGACTGCCTGCCCACCTTGGGAGTACGATGAAAATGAAAACCTGGTGCAGTCAATCAGACCTTGCACTTGGGACATCCCTGCAACATGGGCAAAGCCCATAGCCCTGGCACCCTGGCTTGCCTGGACCAGTTAAACATTTCAGCCCTGGCATAAAGAGTGTCTGTCACCTCTCTAATACATTTGTGAGTGGCAGACGGAGATGTCACAGATGCTACCGTGGAACGAACCACGAGCATAAAGTGGCTCTAAGTTTAAGGGCTGCGGGCATTGGGTGTTCTACAGTTCCATCGGGTGTCAGTTCATGCAGTATGAGGCAGAGATGGTCTAGTATTCTCTGGGGTAGGTACAGTCTTCTCTAGACAACTGAAAGTAGGAAAATCAATGTCGGAAGATTCTTGGCTGGTACTGTCTCCTATGTTGTTCTTTCATTTGCGGTTCTGTTCCCTGAATATCTGCTGGCCGCTGTCCTGACCATGTGCAGCTGTTGGTCAATCCCAATCAGTAGAAAGGCCAACTCTACAGGCTCCACGATTCCTATGATTCACGCACTGAAAGAGTAAGAACACCACCGTGAATACTGAGAAGTTGCAACAGAGCCCTGACCCACCTCGCTCCATGCGTCAGTGCCTTTCATCCCAGTGCTTCCTATTACCTGTGTGAATTTCAGTTCTCCCTCACGTTACCCTCTCTGATACTACAGCCACACCCCTACATAGTATCCTCTGCACTCCAGCAGCATGAATAATGATGAGCTTCTACTGTCTTTTGGCACTTGACCTGCACATTCACAACCCATTCCCTCCAACCCCACCAAAGTACATGTCCTGCCTCTGCACAGCACTAATGTGCATCTGGCAGAATGCATGACAACAGGGTCTGATCCTGATGGGGCACATCAAAAATAGTGTCAGAAATGATTTTGAACATAGGGAGTGGTGCCAATAACCACCATTGCACCGTGCCAGGGGGTTCTCCACAGTGCTGTGTGCTGCTAAGGCTTGAATTGAAAGAAGCATCTACATCCTTGGGACTTGATGTTCCAAAGGGTTAATCTTTGCATCCAGACTGTGCAGTTAGATCTAGTTTTGGATATTAGGCTGGCATGCTGAACTCCTCAAAGAATCATCAGTTAGTTGCTCAGGTATCAACATTCATCATGACTAGACACAGCTGATTCTGGAGAGATATACAATTAGCTTTTAAAGCTGTTCCTTAGAGGACAACCTCATTCAGGTTCTTCAATGCTTTGCAGTTAAGCTGCCTTGCATGAGAGCAAATGACGTACTCTGCCTGCTGGACCTGACTGTCCCAGTTTGCAGAGAACTGGATTTGAATTTTCTATCCAGTAATCCCCTCTGGCCTCACACCATTGACAGAGTGAGGGTTGCAGGTTTCACAGCAATTGCCCTCTCCTAAGTGAGAGGGCCATTATGCGTCATGAGGCAGGGTAGCTCCCCATCACTGATAACCTCATACTGCCCTTGCAGCCTGGCCTCTCCCAGAACGTAGTCATATCCAGTACTGCCCGTCTGTTGTGGCCGTCTCCCATTCAGTTTGCGGCTTCCAACAAGAATGGGAACCCACTCAGCTACTCTTTGAACACTAACCCAGCGTGGAGGAAACAGGAAGCGATGCCTGATTAGCAGCTGGTATATGCCCTTGGAGCAAGAGTGACCTGACATGCAGGTAAGATGAAGCCTCCAAGAGGCTCACACACAATCCCCAAACCCCCCTCTCGGCCAATGGTGACACTGACCCGCAGGCCTGGTCCCAAGCTGCATCTGTGTGTATCCAGCATTCTCCTTATATGTTGGATTGCCTGAGAAATAATGGCTGCTTGAGTGCTCACCTCCGAACCATCTTGGAGCCAGGTTCACAGAATATGGGCTCAATATCCAGAGTGAGTGCTCACTACTGATATGCTGGTACATTCAAATTAGATTCGCGCCCGTCCCCAGTGTGTTCCCCATCACTCCACTGGCGAGGTTAGCTTATTTGAAAACAGGATCTCACTGGTGAGAATCGCGCTTTTCTGAAATCTCCGTTTTTGATACTGCACTGCCATTTCCACGGACAGGGAATGTGAGCTCAACATCCCGCCCGTAGTTACTCAGCACTGAGTCCTGTGCGATAGTGAATATGGCACCTCAAGATATATTCACTTAATAATTAATTTTGAGCTTTTAAGAAAAAATATAGTGCTTTAACAGTAATACTTAGGAATTGCAGGCAATTGTGACACATAAAGGTTCAATCACTGTCTCATGCATTCTTGTGGGGGAGAAGTGGGTTTCCCCACCACCCTGAAGCCCCTCACGCTCCTGTCCGTTATTTTTCTAAACTGTGTTTGTCATCTTCTGTGAGACTTATTTTGAGACACCCCTAGATCTTCATCTGCAGTGCTCAGCTTTCCCTGTAGGGAGTCAGCTGGACATTCCTGTGGGCCACATTGCCTTGTCCCACTTGTTGTCCTTAATTGGCCATTCGTGAAAGATCTCCTCTGCTGGCATGTTGCTGACGCAAATGAGGACTAGAATTGGAAATGGAAGTGTTCAAAACTTTTATAAACACAGTTAATTCCCCTGTGAAACGTGGTTTGTACTATTTTGTTACATTATTGTATTTAATTGCTTTTATAAATTGAAAATATGTGAATTAATTAGAATATTCAATTTATGATCCTGATAACTAGTCATACAGTTTGTATTGTCACAATGTTTTCCAACTTGCTTCAAAAGGCTGTAAAAACTCGACAAAACTAGGAACAGGACTCAATCTTAAAATGTAAATAAATTTAAAAATTAAGTTCAAATTTATCTTCAATGTAAATCCCTTGCCATTTTGGAGAATTGTGAATATTAGTTACAATATAGTATGTGATTATTATTGTTATGACATTCCATCATGTTTCATCTTAACTGTTACTGCATCATGTGTTGAGAGGTTCTTTGTATCAACCAAAAAGCAGCCACAAGCTACCAGATTTGTAGTAAAAATAGCAGTGGATAAAGAACTGATAGATCAAAGTACGGCCTAAATCATGATATATGCACATTTGATCTTAAAGGAAGCGTTCATGTTTCGAATATAATAAATCTTCAATAAAGGAGGATGCCCCTTTCCTGCCGAACCAATTGCATTGTTTGCATATTGTTACTACATATAAATTTTGAGAAAAGACTTCAAAGCTGAAGAAAAAATCTTTGATCTTGAAATGCTAAAATTTCTCAATTAATTATAGAAGACAATTTTTAAATTTTAATTTACATAAAAAAGCCCCCAAAGATGCACTTTAACTGATGAGAATTCTTCAAGTTTCTGGCTTCACTACAAAAGCATGAAACTGATGAAAATTTTATGCTCTGCTTTGGTAGTTTACTTTTCATTCCTGAATGGCTGATCCTTCAAAGAAAAAGTCTTGTTAATCTGCACTTGAATTTAAAGTAAAACAAAATGGTCAGTTCAGCAACTTTATTAGCCACCTTGTTGCCCTGAAACTGTTTCTGTAAGCTGTAGGAAGCCCAGCTGGAAAGAACGTAGTTTATTACAGAACACACGTGCACACAAGCTAAAGTCCTTGGTTAGGACTACAGCTCAGCAGGTCCAGCCCTGGCCATATAAAAGCTTCAGATAATGTTTTCCAGCTGGGCAGGCCATTCTCTGTTACCAGGGAAACTCATACTCAATGAGCCCCACAGGGAGATTAATCAGTGATTGCCCATGGACCTTGTGAGGGTTATTACACGCTCTCTCCTCTCCAAAGTCCAAGGGTTCTCCCTCACTCCCATGATGATGGAACCTTCTCTATCTTTTTGCCAGTGGCTGCACTTCAGTCATTTGTAGGTTATTCACCAATTCAATTAGCTGACTCTTGGTTGCTTTTTGTAAACCAGTCAGAGTTACATCGGCCATCTTTAGAAAAAAATCTTGTCTAACAAAAACAAAAGGTGTATGACACAATCAGCAGCTCGTCCTCAATAGCAGGATAAGAGTGAATAGAGAATTGAAAAGATGTATAAGGCAAGGAGAAATGTCAGCCTTATTTATTTAATTCATGTCAGTCACCTCAGCCTCTGTGACCGACATTTCCATAATGGAGGACCATCTCTTCCAAAAGGCTGAGGCCACACAGCTGAGTCTGATCCCTTACAAGTTATTTACAGTAACCTTGTCTTAAAAGAGAGCATGTCAGCAAATGTGTTGCAATATATTTGGATATTGTGCCTGTCAATGGGGCTTGGAGTGACAGGAATGGGTTGGGGGGGCTGGGGTGGGGCAGAGGGGGTGCGGAGGAGACACAGCCTCAGGCTACAGAGCCAATTATTTAGGACAGCAATAAAGAGAAATTTCTGCAACGTATTGTGAATTTTGAAATTCTCTACCCAGAAGGCTTGTGTCTGCTCTATCATTGAATATAGTTAAGGCTGAAAAAAATCTGACTATTAGTTCTCACCTTGTGATGAGCCTTAACCAGTTTTTATCCTTTATCTTTTACTATCCTATTGGCCAGGGTTAGTCATACTTTCTATATGTGATTTTTTTTGCTACATTTTTAGACTGCAGCCTTGCAAACTGTTACAAGAAAATTTAATGCAGATAGAAAGAAAGTGAGTAAATAGGAAATGGTTAATTGGCAAGGTAATGAGGATGATATAAAATAATTTACTAAATTTTGTTTAGAAGTTTAGACATCAACAGTAGTCATCTCCAGAGTTTAAACAATAATAGTTCACCTATCAGTAGAAGAAAAGAACACTTTACGTAAGTGCATACAATTTATTCCCCAAAACTATATGATACTTTCCTTTGGTAATATGGCAAGCAACAACTCAATTTTTTACAAAAATAGCATGATAATCCCTGTGTCTGGGATAAAGGTTTAATTCAGTCTCATGGCAGAAATAGAACCGTATTAAGACTTTGGCAACAAAACATTATGTTTTTATTAAAAAAGAAATTGGAATTTGCTTGGATAGGCTACTTACAAAGAAAAAGGAAACCATTGAGTTCAGATTAAGTAGCAGGTTATTTAGACCCACTCATTCAGAACAGAGCAAAATGCAGCTGCATTCTACTTTAACCCCTTGTTTTAACTTTTCCATTCAATGCAAGATAACTGGAATAACTTTTCTCCAATTGCTCAAATATCTATAGCAACTGGCAGTTCGCATTATTATCAAACTTAAGTATAAAATTTATTTTAGGCATTAATATCTTGTCAATGTTTGCCTTGGACATGCCATTAAAGGTTCTATAAATATGGTTGATGTGCCTTTAGCAGATGGGAAATCCACAATTTGAACAAAGAACAAAGAAAATTACAGCACAGGAACAGGCCCTTTAGCTCTCCAAGCCTGCACTAAAACCCCCTACCCTTTCGGGGACCATATCCTTCTATTCCCATTCTATTCATGTATTTGTCCAGACGCTGCTTAAAGGTCACTGTCTGCTTCTACTACCTCCCCTGGCAGCAAGTTCCAGGCACCCACCACCCTCTTTAAAAAAAAACTTGCCTCATGCACCTTCTTTAAACCTTGACCCTTGCATCTTTAACTTATGCCCCCTAGTAATTGACTCTTCTGCCCTGGAAAAAGAGTTTGACTATTCACTCTGTCCATGCCCCTCATAATCTTGTAGAGTTCTGTCAGATTGCCCCTCAACCTCCACTGTTCCAGTGAGAACAAATCAAGTTTCTCCTCATATCTAATGCCCTCCATACCAGACAACATCCAGGTAAATCTTTTCTGTACCCTCTCCAAAGCCTCCACATCTTTCTGGTAGTGTGGCGACCAGAATTGAGCACTATATTCCAAGTGTGGCCTAACTATGGTTCAATAAAGCTGCAACATGACTTGCCAGTTTTTAAACTCAGTGCCCTGGCTGATGAAGGCAAGCATGCCATATGCCTTCTTGAGTACCTTCTCCACCTGCGTTGCTACTTTGTGATCTGTATACCTGTACACGCACTTCCCTCTATGAATACTTTTAAGGGTTCTGCCATTTATTGTATATTTCTTATCTGTATTAGACCTTCCAAAATGCATTATCGTACATTTGTCTGGACTAAACTCCATCTGCCATCTCTCTGCCCAAGTCTCCAACCGATCTATAGCCTACTGTATTCTCTGACAATCCTCATTGCTATCTGCAATTCTACTAGCCTTTGTGTTGTCTGCAAACTTATTAATCAAACCAATTACATTTTCCTCTAAATCGTTTATATATATTACAAACAACAAAGGTCCCAGCACTGATCCCTGAGGAATACCACATTTCACGACCATCCATTCAGAAACATACCCTTCCACTGCTACCCTCTGTCTTCTATGACTGAGCCAATTGTAGATTTTTTCATAGAGATACAGGTTTAATTATAGTCACAACAGATACTTTTGTATTTGTGGTGTCATAAAATTATAGTTAAATTGGAAATGTACAGAAAACTAGAATACATCATGACTATCACACTGAAAATCTTTGATTGCAGCAGGTTCGCAGGGTGTAGGAAATTGTCCATAAGTCAAGATGTCCTTCATGTGTAAAACATGGGCTACGTCGCCTTGCTAAGATAATTTATTTGCCTTCGTTTCCTCTTCTCTACTTCCCTTCCATGACTCCATTCTATTTCCTTCCCTTCCCCTTTCTTTCTGTGTCCCACATGCTCCCCTCCCATTTCACTTTTCTGCTCTCCCTTGTCCTATGTTCTCCTTTCCCTCCAATCTCCTCTGTTGTATTTTACCCTCTTCATTTTTCTCCCATTCCTTTAATTGTTTCTTCCCTTTATCACTCTCCACTTCCATCTTGTCTTCCCTACCTCCTCCTCTTGTCTGTCCTTTACTATTTGTATCTTTGCTTGTTTATTGATTGCCTCCTCTTCCCTCCTTTGCTATTCTTCGCCCCTCCCTCATCCTTCTTCCCCTCTTGCCACTTGCCTAGTTTCAATTACTTCTCTCAAAAGTCCTCTAATGTCATGTGACTTAAATATTGCATTTGGATTTTCTTAAAAAAAAATCAAATGCAATAGCTAGACCTGTATTTATTGTCCATCCCTAATTCCCTTCAGAAGGTGATAGTAATCTGCCGTCTTGAACCACTGCAGTTTGAGGTGTAGGTACACCCAGAGGGCTGCGAATGAGGAAGTTCCAGAATTTTGATCCAATGACAGTAAAGGAATGGTGATATATTTCTAAGACGGCTGGTGATTGGCTTGGAGGGGAACCTCCAGGTGATGGCATTTTCAGATATCTACTATCCTTGTTCTTTTAAATGGTAATGGTTGTGGGCTTGGAAGGTGCTGCCTGAGGAACCTTGGTGAGTTCCTGCAGTGCATTTTCTGATGGCACACACAGCTACCATTGTTTGTCAGTGATGGAGGGATTGAATGTTTGTGGAAGGAGTAGCAATCAAGTGGGCTGCTTTGATCCAGATGTTGTCAAGCTTCTTGACTGTTGTTGGAGCTGCACTCATCCAGGCAAATGGAGCGTACACCCTTATATTCCTGACTTGAGCCTTGTAGATGATACAGGCTTTTGGGAGTCAGGAAGCGAGTTGATAATGGGGGATTCAGCGATGATAATGCCATTGAATGTTAAGGGGCAATGTGTCAGGATGGCTGAGTGGTCTAAAGCACTGTGTTCAGGTTGTAGTCTTCTCTAGGGGCATGGGTTCAAATACCACTCCTGATTTTGGGCAGTATGGTAGCACAGTGATTAGCACTGCTGCCTCACAGCACCTGGGACCAGGGTTCGATTCCCAACTTGGGCCACTGTCTGTGCAAACTCTGCACATTCTCCCCATATTTGTGTGGGTTTCCTCTGGGTGTTCCAGTTTCCTCCCACAATCCAAAGATGTGCAGGTTAGGTGGATTTGCCATATGAAATTGCCCCTTAGTGTTAGGGGGAACTGGCTATGGTACATGCATGGAGGTATGGGGATAGGACCTGGTGGGATTGTAGTCACTGCAGACTTGATGGGCTAAATGGCCTCCTTCTGCTGTGTAGGATTCTATGATTCTAAGGGGCAATGGCACTTGTGTGGCACATATGTTATTTGCCACTTGTCAGCCCAAACCTGAATGTTATCCAGGTCTTGCTGCATTTGGACATGGACCGTTTCAGTATCTGAGGAGTTGCAAAAGATAAAGAATATTGACCAATCAGCAAACATCCCCATTTCTGACCTGATGATGGAAGGAAGGTCATTGATGAAGCAGCTGAAAATGGTTGGGCTTGGGACTCTACCCTGAGGAACTCCTGCAGTGATGTCCTGGGGCTGAGATAATTGACCAAATACCACAATCATCTTTTTGTGCCAGATATGACTTCAACCAATGGAGGGTTTTCTCATGATTCCCATTGTCTCCTGTTTTCTTGGGCTCCTTGATGCCATATTTGATCAAATGCTGCCTTGAAGTCAAGGGCAGCTATTTTCATCTTACTTCTGACATTCACCTGTTTTGTCCATGTTTGAACCAAGGCTGTAATGAGGTCAGGAGCTGAGTGATCCTGGTGGAACCCAAACTGTCTGTGAGCAGGTTATTGCTGAGCAGGTGCTGCTTATTAGCACTGTTGATGACCCCTTCAATCACTACTGATGATTGATAGTAGAATGGTGGGGTGGTAATTAGCTGGGTTGCATTTGTCCTATTTCTTGGGTACAGGACATGCCTGGCCAATTCTCCACATTGTCAGGTAGATGCTTCATGTACAATAACACAGAAGTTGAACCAATATTCTGCTTAATGTCCAACAAATCTTTATAAAAGAATCTGAACAGAATATATGACTGTAAAATAGGGACTGAGTTACCTTACTGCCGTTTGATTATCTTCCAGCCTCATTTTTCTTTGTCTGAAGTACAGTTGTTCAGGTACTTAAAAAGCAGGAGACATGTTTATAAAGGGACAGGCTAACAGCTAAACATCATTTCTACACTCTGCTTTTCTGGGAGATCTGCCAATATTAAGGAAGTATATGTAAAGAAAGAAAGCATGCCAAAGGATTTCTGTTGGCTTGAGGGGAACTTCCCCAGAGACAGAAAATTCCCTGTGATTGACCTCATGTGTTTAAAAATAAATTTTCTTTCTAGTTGACCTCAGATTATCTCTAGTTACAGTAATAAGATCCTGTGGCTTTAAAGAACAGGTCAGGTAACATAAAATTCTACTTACCAACATATTGGCCAGGTGTTAGAGTGGTTGGTAAGGAGGTGATGTTGTATTTGAAAATCTAAATTGAACAGTCAGATGCTGGAAATACACAAATGATCATTTAGAATCAGTTGCACACTTAGGTGGAGCTGTGGCTCATTTGGTAGTTGCTTGCGTATGAGTCAGAGATTGTGGGTTTAAATAAGACAGGATTTGGCCATGATAGACTGGAACGAAGTACTTGTGGATAAATCTATAGAAAAGCAGTTGGGTGCATTCAAAGATGAAATGATGAGGGTACAGGCACAACATGTTCTCTGATAATAGGACGGTGTAACAAACCCAGAGAATCATGGATGACCAGAGACATTCAGGATACAGTGAGAAGGAAAAGAGAAGCTTTTAACAAGTATAAGGGGAGTAAGCCTGCGGAGCCATTAGTAGAGTACAGAAAGTGCAGGATGGAGCTTAGGAAATCAATTAGGAGATTAAAGAGAGGATATGAGAAAGCTCTGCTGGTAAAAGTAAGGAAAATACTAAGATATTTTGTAAGTATAAAATGGAAGAGGATAACCAGGGAAAGAGTAGACTCATTAAGGATCAAAGGAGAAATGTGTGGATAGAAGCAAAGGACATTGGTAGGGTGTTAAACGAATATTTCATATGTCTTCACCCATGAGAAAGGAGAGATAGTTATGGAACTCAAACAAAGAACAAAGAAAATTAAAGCACAGGAACAGGCCCTGCAACCCTCCAAACCTGCACCGACTATGCTGCCTGACTTAACTAAAACCCTTCCGGGGACCATATCCCCCTATTCCCATCCTATTCATGTACTTGTCAAGACGCCCCTTAAAAGTCACTACCATATCAGCTTCCACTACCTCCCCTGGCAACAAGTTCCAGGCACCCACTACTTTCTATGTAAAAAAATCTGCCTCGTACATCTCCTTTAAACCTTGCCCTTCACACCTTAAACCTATGCCCCCGAGTAATTGACTTTCATTCTGGCTATCCACTCTGTCCATGCCTCATAATCTTGTTGACTTCTATCAGGTCTCCCCTCAACCTCCATTGCTCCAGTGAGAACAAACCAAGTTTTACCAACCTTGCCTCATAGCTAATGCCTTCCATACCAGGCAACGTCCTGATAAATCTTTTCACAGCCTCCACATCCTTCTGGTAGTGTGGTGACCAGAATTGAACACTATATTCTAAGTGCGGCCTAACTAAGGTTCTATAAAGCGTCAACTTGACTTGCCAATTTTTAAACTCAATACTCCGGCCGATGAAGGCAAGCATGCCGTGTGTCTTCTTGATTACCTTCTCCACCTGCATTGCCACTTCCAGTGATCTGTGTACCTGTGTACCCAGGTCCCTTTGGCTATCAATACTCTTAAGGGTTCTGCCATTTACTGTATATTTCTATCTGTATGAGATCTTCCAAAATGAATTACCTCACATTTGTCTGGATTAAACTCCATCTGCCATCTCTCTGCCCAAGTCTCCAACTGATCTGTATCCTGCTGTATCCTCTGATGGTCCTCATCGCTATCTGCAAATCCACCAACCTTTGTATCGTCTGCAAACTTACTAATCAATCCAGTTACATTTTCCTCCAAATCATTTATATATATTACAAACAGCAAAGGTCCCAGCACTGATCCCTGAGGAACACCATTTGTCACATCCCTCCATTCAGAAACACATACTGCCACTGCTACCCTCAGTCTTCTTTGACTGAGCTAGTTTTCTATCCACCTTGCTAGCTCACCTCTGATCCCATGTGACGTCACCTTCTGCACCAGTCTGCCATGAGGGAAGTTCTAGAGTGAATTGTCATATTGAGTGACAAGCTATTGGCAGACTTAAGTGGACAAATCTCCAGGTCAGGATGAATTGTGTCCCAAGCTGTTGTGGGAGGACGTTTCAGGGGCTCTGACCCAAATTTTTAATTCCACCCTGGCTACTGGGGAGGTTCCAGAGGACTAGAGAACAGCTAATGTGGTCTCACTATTTTAGAAAAGTTGTAGAGACAAGCCAGATGAACTACAGATCAGTGAGTCTCATGTCACTCATGCCAGGCGTCTGAAACAACAGGTTCGGAAACAACTGGAGAAGATTCTGAAGGAGCGAATCTATCTCCATTTGAAGAAGCAAGATTTGATCAGGGATAATCAGCATGGTTTTGTCAGAGGGATGTTATGCCTAATAAATTTGATTGAAGCTTTTGAGCATGTAACCAAGTGTGTAGATGAGGGTTGTGCAGCTGATATAGTTTACATGGATTTCAGCAAAGCCCTTGACAAAGTCCCACACATGGGTGACTTATTAAGAAGGTAAATGCACATGGGATCTGATAAGGTGGATTCATAATTGGCTTAATGATAGGAGACAGAGGGTGATGACAGACAGATCGTTGCTTCAGTGACTTGAGGCCAGTGACAGTGGCATAGCACACAGATCCATGCTGGGCCCCCTATTTCACTGGGATGTTGCCTGGGATGGAACATTTAAGTTATAAAGAGAGGTTGGATAGGCTTGGTTTGTTTTCTCTGGAGCAGAGAAGACTAAGGGGCAACCTGATTAAGGTGTTCAAGATTATGAAAGGCATGGACAGGGTGTATAGTGAGCAGTTTTTCTCCTTAGTTGAAGGGTCAGTTACGAGGGGACAAAAGCTAAAAGTGAGGGGTGGGAGGTTTAGGGGGAATTTGAGGAAAAAATCTTTTTACCCAGAAGGCAGTGATGCTCTGGAATGCACTGCCAGGGAGGGTGGTGGAGGCGGGATGTCTCACGTCCTTTAAAAAGTACCTGGATGAGTACTTAGCACACCATAATAATCAAGGCTGTGGGACCAAGCGCTGGAAACTGAGATTAGATGGGCAGGTCAGGACCCTTGATGTGTGATGCAGACTCGATGGGCCAAAGGACTTCTTCTGCACTGTAGTATTCTGTCAAGTCTCCCTTCAGCACAAAATTGCAATTTACTACCTTAATATTGTGCTTTGGAGTATCACATGGTCATGAAAGGTCCTTATGAATGTAACTTTAATGCTTTTGGGTATGCTACATTTATGCAGCAAAAAGATTCATCTCATAAAAGTGTATCTGTTCATTTACTGAGAGAATAGCCATAAGAATTCTACTAACCTGTGTGATGTGCCAATTGGGGGCTTTGGACAGTGACTGTTGATGTGCTAGGCGCAAGCAGTGTTCCTCCCCGTCTCCACCCCCCTCCCCCTTCAGAGTGATTAAATGGCTTTTGCTATGCAATTGATCGATCTTGCTGTTGTTTTGATTGCTGCTGGAGCTGAGGAGGGAGAGAGTGAGGGGAAGAATTGTGGTTACACGAGGCCCGGGTCTTATCACTCACAGGAGTAGAGGGTGATGACCACCAGAGGCAGGAGGTGGCCGTCATTTACCTGGGGGAGGTGGGGGGAGGGGGGGGGGGGGGGGGGTGGGGGTGGCGGTGGGGGGTGTGCGGGGTGTGGTGCTCACGAAGGAGGGAGAGATCCTGGCAATTCCGTGCATCTGTCTCATTTGAACAGATGTCAGACACCGTATGCAGCCAATGTCTCCGCCTCCTAAAGGAGATAGTGCAACACTTGTGCAATCTATTGCAGCAGGACCTAGCACCTAGAGGTGGTGTCGGGGAGGGGGTGGTGGGCAGCCATTGCGGGGACACCTAATTTACAGGGGGTCATTGACTGCACCTATTATCACCCTCAAGGCCCCTCTACAGAATCCACAAAGATTCATCAACAGGAAGGGATTCCACTCCTTGAATGTTCAACTAGTGTGTGACCATAATATGAACATTATGCATGCCTGCAGAAGAGACTCGGAGTGTGCATGACAGCTTCACTGGCAGGATCTCAGACATTCCAGAGGCATTTGAAGAGGAGCCCAGGCTGTGGGAGTGGCTTGTGGGTGATAGGGATGACCCATTTCGGACATGACTGATGACGCCTGTGTGGAGGTTTATGTCTGAGGCGGAGACCCACTATGACAAGACCCATGTATCCGCCCGCGCAATAGTGGTGAGGTGCATTGGGCTCCTCAAAATGCGATTCCCGTGCCTGGACCGATCTGGCGTGGCCCTCCAATACAGCCCAGTGATCTCTTCCTGCAGTCTGGCTCTACAGGGAGGTGACATATTGGAGGAGGAGGAAGACATGGAGGCTGACCAGTGGCCATTGCTAGGGAAGAAGTCCAGCAGGAGGAAGAAGAGGACAAGGAAGAAGAGGAAAGCACACCAAGGAACACCACCCTTGGGCTGGAGGGCTGGCAGCTCAAATGAGGCATATGAGGGTGGCTAGGGAGGCCCTGATCACCAGGCGGTTCAGTTGCTAGGGGCTTGTGTTTGTGTTTGTCCCCTCCCAATACCTCCCCCCTCCACCTACCCCAACCAAAATTCCTTCTCTCTCCTGCAACATTGTCACACGAGTGGTGGGCGTGGGTACTGTGTTAATGAGTTTTCTGACAGACAGGAGTATGATGATGACTTACTAAGCACCATTATGATGATGCCCTGGTGTAAACTAGTCTGACTCCAGCCAGGGCATGCTGGCACCTGGGCCCACTTCTGTGTAGTGGGTAAGGGATCTGAAATAGAGCCTTGGGGTGGGGGATGGGAGGGAATCACTTGGAGTCTGGGGAACCAATGGCTTCCTTGCCTCAATGACTTGGCACTGAGCTGCCTCCCCAACTGACATCAACATAAAGCATCCTCTAGTGATCATCAATTGAAGAGGATTCCTATTCAAGACAAATCTGAGATAAATTAGTCACACATGGGTGGTGAAATATTTAATTGCAATAGAGTTGATTAAATAAGATATTCTAATATAAAAACTTGTGGACTGAAAATGTTAAGGTGCTTAAATATCTTTCTAACTAGTGTAGCTCTTCACCGTGCCATCTCAGTGCAACTACAACTTCCTAACCTTATGTGACCTACCACTATGTCTCTGACTCTCCAGAATATACACTGGAGGTGGAGGGGGCCAGCTGCGTACTTCATCCTGTTGCCTGTGATGTGTGTGGCGGGCGTCCTCTGGAGACCCTGGACTTTGAGGGTCCTGGCCTGTTACCAGGTGTCTGAGATGATTCCATGACACCCTCTTCATCCTGCTGCCCCTGAGATGCCCCGGTGTCAGAAGGTGTAACACAGTCACAGTCTCCTGGCTAGAAGACCCTGGCATGGGCTCGACCCTTCCTCCTCCCTTGGGATTCCTGTGGGCCCCTGGATTGCATCATGGGACACATGCTTTTGCAGTGAGCTCCGGAATCACCTGGCACTGCCAGTCCTGGACGACCACCCAAATCCTACCCATGGTGGTTAAGTCCTCTGTGATGGCCATTTGAGTCGGGGGCTACCTCTCAATGGCCACAGCAAGTGCCCTCTGAGACTGGGCCACGCTCTGCAACCCCTCAGCTGTGTCTCTGAGACTGAGCCATGCTTTGCAACTCTTCAGCCATGACCCTCTGCGACTGGGCCATGTTCTCGAGGGCTGCTGCCATAGCCTACCTTATCTCAGTGCTGGGTTTTCTGCACTCTCTTGAGCCTCTCAGCCACAGGTCGCAGAACTCGAGAATCCTATTCAGTCCCTCAGCTGTGGTCCACTGTAGCTCAGCTGTGGCCCTCTGGATTCTACTGTGGCCCTCTGGATTCTACTGTGGTCTGGTGCGACTCGGCTGTTGCTTACAGCCTGCCACTCATGGTGAGAGTCCCCTGCCCAGGCTTTCCACTGCAGATTCCACCCTTGCAGTGTTAGCCTGGGAAGCACGCAAGACAGGCAATAGCTGGTCCACCTGAAAGCTTTGGGACAGCTTCACATTTGACCATCAGCCACTCCTGCATTCCGTGGCTCTGTTGCTGCATCTCCAGCAGCTGAGGGAGAAGTGATCTCAGAGGCCCAGCATGTAGCCAGGGGCCAGCTCAGTCCTCGCCTTCAGCAGGGCCCTGCATGCCAGAGTCCGAAGATGTTCCCTCCTCCACCCGATGTAGATTATCAGATGTGTCGTGCTCACCAGAGAATAATCCAGAAGCATCACCACTAACTGGACCCACTGACGTGCCAGTATCTGGGATGGTGAGTTGAGAGGTGGAAGCTGACGCCAAAGCGGTGCTGCTCTGGAGGTCCCTTCACCCATATCCTCCAAGGGCTCATCTGAGCTGTCTGGACCCAGATGGGTGGGAGCTGCAGTACAGGCCTAGAGTCCAGCAGGCCCCAGGGCATCCAGATCTGTCCCTGTAACACAAGGACACAAGGTTAAGTGCAAGGGAGGAAAAGGAATCCGGAATGCAAAACACGTGATTCACATTTCCCCATTGAACATAGAACAAAGCACTGAAAATTACATCATAAGAACAGGCCCTTTGGCTCTCCAAGCCTGTAGCAACCAGACTGCCCATCTGATTTGTAACCCCCTACCCTTCTGGGGACCATATGCCTCTATTCCCATCCCATTTATATAGCTGTAAAGACACCCCTTAAAGGTCACTATCCTACTTGTGTCCCTGACCTCCCCAAGCATTGAGTTCCAGGCACCCACTACCCTCTCTGAACAAATAAACATGCCTTGTACATCTCCTTTAAACCTTGCTCCTCCCACCTGAAACTCATGCCCCCGAGAAGTTGTCTCAAAGTGATTGGAGGAATGATAGGTGCTTATGCCTTGACAGCAGCCCGACCATACTATCTCCCCTTCCCTTGAGGGCTCCAGTTCCCACTCTTCAAAGAGGGTGAGGACCTGGCTCTTTCCCCTCTCCCCTTATCTTCACCCTCTCATGGATGTTATGGTCAGTATCCTCCTGTGGATACAGAAGGAGCCATGAAAACAATGGTGGCGTGACTCCTGCAGAGTATCAGGTGGTGGCCCTTAGAGGGCAAGCTCAGTGGGGCTCTTGGGGGGATAGGAAGGAGCTGCTTGGGGTCACAGGCTGGAAACACGCAGGTTGCTGGGGATGGGAGGATCTGGTGATGATGTGGGGGAAGATGCAAGATGAGGTTCAGCACTCACCTTTGCTGCAGGGGAGAGGTCATTGACTTTTTTCCAGTACTGCTTCCCGGTTTGGGAGGCCAGTGCCCTGGCACTGACTGAGGCAGCAACTTCCTCCCAGGCCACATTTCCATCAGAGCCTCAGGTCTGCAGCCTCTTGAGGCCACCCTCAGGAAATCAGGGCCTGGTCGTGCACACATTTTGTGCAGGAATACCTGCCTGCCTATCCGTTCTTGAGTTTTTAATGGAGCTGCCCCTCATTAGGGCAGATCAGCTGCAGGCAGTTTGGCAGAGCATTCCAGCAAGTTCCATGCAGTTTGCTTGTTATCATTGATGGAAAGCAAGTGAGCGCTTGTAGGTGTGCTGCTGGGAAGAGGGGGGAGGTGGTGAAGCAGTGCCTCAATGATTGGGGACAGGGGAGAGAGAGGGAGGCGTCACACAGCAATTGGAGTCTGGAGGAGATGGGGGCCTTGTGCAGGAGGGTCTGGGGCAGGGATGAGGGGGATCACTCTGCATGATATCTGTAGGGGGCAGGGTAGATCTCTCAGTCTGAGATGTGCGGGGGAAGGGAGATCAGTTGGTGGGGGAGGAAGGGGGGATCTGCTGCCTCTCTGCCTGAGATTGGTGGGGGAAGGGGGGTCTGCTGCTACTTTGCTTGAGATCAGTGGGGGGAAGGAGGGTCTGCTGCCACTCTGCCTGAGATCAGTTTGGGGGGGGGGGGGGGGGAAGGGGGGTCCGCTACCACTCTGCCTGAGATCAGTGGCAGGGGGGTGGGGGGGCATCTGCTTCCATTCTGCCTGAGATCAGTGGAGGGGGGGTAAGTGGGGTCTGCTGCCACTCTGCCTGAGATCAGTGGGAGGGAAGGGGGGTCTGCTGCCACTCTGCCTGAGATCAGTGGGGTGGGGTGGGGGGGGGCAAAGAGGGAGGGGTCCACGATCGGTCTGGGTGGTGGGGTGTTGGAGTGATTAGGGGGTCACTAATGTTGTGGGGGTGGGGCAATGTCTGTGGGGCCAGTGGGCAGCATTATCCAGCCCAGGAGGGATGTAGCAGGGGAGCATTATTTTATCTTTTTTTGCGCATGCGCAGCTGGAGGTGCTGATCAGAGCTGCAGGATTTTGGGCGCGATAAGCCCCATCCACAGGCTTGTGCAGCATAATTCGGAATTGCTGATACCTTTGCAAGCAGAATGCGTATGGGGGCACCTGAGAACGGGCCTAAAGGTCGGATCAGAAACATTCCCAATTTCATTTCCGCCTCACACTTAGAATCAAAATGGTAAAATAGGACCCAATGTTGGGAAAGATAAAGTCCCTACTATTACCACCCTATTTTTCTTGCAGCTATCTGTAATCTCCTTACATATTTGCTTCTGAATTTCCTGCTGACATTTGGGGGTCTATAGTACAATCCTATCAAAGTGATCTCTCCCTTTTTATTTTTCAGTTCTACGCATGTAGACGTAGTGGGCGAATCCTTGGATATATCCCTTCTCAGTACTGCTGTGACTTTCACCCTAATCAAAAATGCAACTCAGCCTCCTCTCTCACCTCCCGTTCTATCTTTCTTATAGCATCTGCCCCCGGGACATTGAGTTGCCAGTCCTGCCCTCCGTTAGCCATGTTTCAGTAATATCTATAATATCCAAATCCCATGTACCCATCCATGTCCTGAGTTCATCTGCCTTGCCCGTCAGGCCTCTTGCAATGGAATAAATGCTGTTTAATCTAGACTTCCCTTGCTCTCTGTCCTGCTTTCTCAGATCATCTGACTGGTCATGTTTTGTACGCTCTCCCTGTGCTTTTTTTTAAGCCTTACTGGATCCATTCACTGAGTTCTCCACAGTCTCTGTACACTGTACTGTGGCTCTTTTTGATTTTTGACTTTGGTTTCTCTGTCCTTCATTTTTCCCCTCACTGCCTTTTGTTTCCATCCCCACATTACTTCCTTCTGACTTCCTGCATCAGTTCCTATCCCCCTGCCACATTAGCTTAAACCGTCCCCAACAGCATTAGTAAACACTCCCCGGAGGACATTGGTTCGAGTCCTGCCCAGGTACAGACAATCCAATTTGTACTGGTTCCATCTCCCCCAAAACTGGTTCTAATGTCCCAGAAATTTGAATTCCTCCTTCTTGCAACATCTCTCTCAAGCCACGTATTTATCTTAACTATCCTGACATTCCTACTCTGACAAGCACTGTTAGCAATCCTGAGGTTACTACCTTTGAGGTCCTACTTCTTAATTTAACTCCTAACTCCACACATTCAGCTTGTAGGACCTCATCCTGTTTTTTACCTTTCTCTTTTTTACCTTTACCTTTATGCACCACGACAACGGGCTGTTCACCCTTCCCCTCCTGCAGCCGCTCTGAGACATCCTTGACCCTTACAACAGGGAGGCAACATAACATCCTAAAGTCTCATTTGTATCTGCAGAAACACTTGTCTATTTCCCATATGATTGAGTCCCCTATCACTCCTGCTCTCCTGCGCAGCAGAGACAGCCATGGTGCCATGAACCTGGCTGCTGCTATCTTCCCTTGGTGAGTCATCTCCCCAAACAGTATCAAAAATGGTATATCTCTTTTGGAGAGAGATGACCGCTGGGGATCCTTGCACTGCCTTCCTACTCTTCCTCTGTTTGGTGGTCACCCAGTCCCTAGCTCCCTCTGTAATTTTTATGCACTATTGCACCACTTACAACTTTATATTTGTCTTTGAAATGTTGCTGTAGCTATTCAATAGCCAACAAAGCTATTTGGTCGTCTTAACTTGAAAAACATGCTTCCAGCCTAACTTCAGCTTGGGAAGCCAGTCTAAAGTCAGTTTGTTGACATTGCTCACTACATATGGGCAACTTAAGGATCTTGCCCTTTTTTGGACACTGCAATCCATTTGTCCACACATCTGTAATACCTCATAGGTTTTCAATTGCACTGTGCGCTCAGAGCTATAGCATTGAATTTGCTTTCCTACGTGTCTTAACTCATGGAACAAAATCTGCAACTGTATTAATGTTCATGTTGATGTTTTTTGAGTGATTGCTAGTGGTGTGAATACTTGTGCCCATTTCATCAATGGTCAGAACCACATGAGAAATATATGCTGATTGATTGTGACTGATGCCACAATCTGCCCACTCATTTTAATTTCACATGTGCTCCTAGAGTTACAGCTACCAATCTACGCAAAACAGCATACAGTATGATTGAACACTAGAAGTTTCAAGTACAACATGGATGCTAGTTTAAATGTTGAACAGCATCCATAAAGCTGAAAATATTAGCATCTTTGAGCCTAATTTTGTGACCAATTATTTTTAGAATAGAAATGAACAGCAAGTTGCTATTTTTCTGCTGGATTTGCCATCTAATACATCCTTTGTTGCTTCTAAATGGAATGATTATGTAAACTATACATTTTGGAAATGTCAGGATGTCTCCAATTGGATCCCTCTATCCAATAATGATTTTAATTGCTGTTTGCCACTCATTAGGCGTTGTTTCAAATTCATTTTGATAACTGAAAACCAGCATCAACATCAGTTTACTCACGGATAATACTCCATTTTCAGCACATGAGCATGATAGTGTCAAAATTATTAGTGAGCAAATATGTGCATGAGTCAAGCTGGCAATAAAATTCACCTATAACATCCCAATCTGATTAAAACAAATCTATATGAAATGTCTACCCTACCCTAAAGGATGCCTCATGCAGGTTTGAGTTTTACTAATGTACAACTGCTGTCAATTATGAATCTTGGCTCAAATTCATTGATGAGTCATAGAATTATAGAATGCCTACACTGCATAAAGAGGCCATTTGGCTCATTGAGTCTGCACTGACTCTCTGAAAAATCGTCTTATCCAAGTCCTCCTCCACACCCTATCCCCATGCCTTTACCATGGCCTATCAACCTAATCTACACATCTTTTGAAACTGAGCATCTAGAGGAAACCCATGCAGACACAAGGAAAACATGCAAGCTCCACAACAGACAGTCACCAAGGCCAGAATCGAACCTGGGTCCCTAGCGCTGAGGCAGCAATGCTAACCACTGGGCCAATGTGCTGCCCTTATAAGAAAATGGACCTCACTGCTTATGATCTTCTAACATTTAAAGTAGCCACTCAAGGAGTACTGGTCTGCAAGTCATGGCTTGTGGTATGACTTGGATGATGCCAATTTTGTCTACGCTGTACAGCTACAGTTCCCAGATGCATTCTGAAGGAAACTACAGCCTTAGAAATTTTACTATAATGAACATAAATTATTTTCTAATCTTTGGATATTTCCAAAAACTCTGTGCCCAGAAGGTATTTTGTTTCTGATTTAGATGAATGATTTTAACAAACTAAGTTCAAATGCTGTGCAAAAATTGCAGTGTATTTAATTGCTTTAGTTAACACACAGGAAGTCCGCATTCTCAAGTTCATATTTAGAAAATAGGAATTCTGAATCTGAACCTTATACAAAAGTAACAATTGATGGACAAGATTTTTGATTTGTTTTAGGTATTTTCAATGCACAAGATTCTTATGAGATTAGAAACTAGCTAAAAGTGTCCATGTTTCAGACTTTGTGCGTCATAACAATTGAGTCCTGCGTAAGGGAATCCCATCAATTTGTTAATGGTCCATCAGTCAGTCAGTTATATAAAGAATACAAAGGACAAGTATTACTTCAGGGAAACATTGACATTTCTCTGTGACTCATATTTAATATCAAAACTAATAGTGGGCTTTACTGTGTTTATTAAGAACAGAAGTGGGGGGAAGACATGAATTTGCAGAGTTGGGATATTTGTCTTTGAAGATTAATAATTTCTAACAACTAAACTTGATCAAAGAGGACCAAGATTCAAAAGATTCCTTTAGACAGTTGAAATTTAGGATATGCCTAATTCGTTGAGTCTGCAAGTGTAATCCATCTAAATAAGTAATTTTTCACCAATTGGTCATAAATAATCATGGCAGAGGCTGGCATCATACCGCTGAACAGTCCACGGTGCAAGTGCTGATTTGTGTCAGCGCAGAGATTGGTGCATGTGCAGTTGCTTCCCGCTGTCAGCCTCCGATCGCTGGCCTTCACGATTGCTGGCCTTCACTATCACTGGCCAACCCCTCAAACCCCCATTGCTAGCCTTCCAACACACCCTGCCCCCCCTCACAGCCACCCTCCGATTGCTGGCCTTTTAGACCTCCCCATGCCAGCCCAGGTGCCCCGCTCTCCCCCTCCAATCCCTATCCCGGCCAGCCCCAACCCAACAGACCTGACTCCGCTCTCCTGCCATGACCATCCCTGATCGCCTTTATTCCCTCTCCCCCACCAATTTCAATTGCAGAGTGGCAGCGGGTCCCCCCTCCCCCTGAACTGATCGTCCCCACCCCCCCAGTAAACCCCTTCCCCCTGGCCCCACCCCCTTAGCACTGCCTGGTGCCCCTTGGGCAATGCCAGGGTGCCAGGTTGGCACTGCCCAAGGGGGCAAACCCCCTTACCCCGATCTCCCCAGGGGCTTCAATGGCCTCTGTTCCTCCAGCAGGATCAGATGCCTGTTCCCCATCAGTGTTTTAAGTTTATTCATTAGTGTCATAAGTAGGCTTACATTAACACTGCAATGAAGTAGTGGGGAGCAGTCACAAACAGCACTGGAGGCAGCCACACCCAGCGAAGGTAGGAGGGGGAGGAATATGCTATCAGCCCTGGAAAATTCAGTCCCAGGCCCGCTAATGATATGGAAACGTCTATTTGAATATAATTTCCAAACGATAATCAAACAGCTCCATGCTGATTTCAGATGCAGAGCTGGCGACACCAAAAAACTTACCTTGGCAGGTGCACAGAGATCGCGACAACCAGTGTGAATCCCGCAAAACAGCTGCTGCTGATGTCTCCCAGCTGTCTGCATCACAATGTGCTGGGAGAATTGCCCACCATATGTTCAAGTTAATCATTCTGATAGTGCAAATAGAAAAACTCTAAGTTTTATAAATAGGGTATAGCATACAAGAGTAAAGAAGCAATGATGAATTTATAGAAAATCAGTAGTTTAAACCTAAAAAGCACTGTATTCCATTGTTGGTGTCCCACCATTGAAATTACATAAAGCCATTGAGCACATATAGTGTAACTTCTTCAGTGTGATGTTAGGTATGGGCTGGGATAATTATAAAGAGAGACTTGAGATCATGGAACTGTATCCACTGGACTGTGGAAGAAGATACTGAAAAGAAATGTTCTGAATTGATAAGGTGATAATTGATAATTGATTAGTTTTCCTAATATTAGGAAAACTATTTCCTCCAGTCGAAGAGTTGGTACCAAAAGGTTTATTGTCAATTTAAAATTGTCATTGAGATTGCTGAGTGATGTTAGACAAATTACTTCACATTGAGGATTGTTAAAGGTGGGAATGCTTTGTCACAGGGAGTACTTGAAACTTGTAGGAAATTGAGGAAAATGTTTGAAGCATGAGTCTTTCACTGTTCTTGCAAAATTCTAACAGACGACTAGGGGTAATGTTAACCTGAACCTATTGGCAGAAAGAGGGAATACATCTGTTGGCTCGCACTGGTCTTACTTAAATCCTCCTCACCCTAAGCCTTCCCCTCCCTGGACTTAGCCATCAAAATTGATTCTCTTCTGGTTGGTCAGCTAACTCTGGATGCCCAATTGATACCCACAATTTGCTAGGAATATTCTGATGAAGCCTGAGACTCAATCTTGGTTAGCCTTTGGTTTCTAATACATTCTCAATAAAATGATTAGTCTGCACCTGAAACAAAATTTTAGAAAACTCCTTGGCCTGAAGTTTGCAGATGGCGGGAAGTGGCGACAATTGGAGAGTCAGTGGGGAAGGCATCACCATCGAATCCAATGGCACACTGCCATTTTATGCTCCAATGAGCTTTGATTTGCAGCAGGTGAAACTTCCATCCTCATGTGGAAAGAAATCCAACCTTGGAGAGCTATTGGCCTATCAGACATCAATGGCCTAAAGGGGAATTGAAGTAAGAACGTAAGAACATAAGAAATAGGAGCAGGAGTAGGCCATCTAGCCCTTTGAGCCTGCCCCGCCATTCAATAAGATCATGGCTGATCTGAAGTGGATCAGTTCCACTTTCTCGCTTTCTCCCCATAACCCTTAATTCCCTTGCCTGTCAAAAACCTATCTACCCTTGACTTAAATATATTTAGCGAGGTAGCCTCCACCACTTCAACGGGCAGAGAATTCCAGAGATTCACCACCCTTTGAGTGTAGAAGTTCCTCCTCAACTCCGTTCTAAACTGCCCCCCCCTTATCTTGAGGCTGTGCCCTCTAGTCCTGCTGTCCTTTCTGAGCGGGAAGAATCTCTCTGCCTCTACCCTATCCATCCCTTTCATTATCTTATACGTCTCTATGAGATCCCCCCTCATTCTTCTAAACTCCAACGAGTACAGACCCAGTCTATTTAATCTGTCTTCATAGTCTAACCCCCTCATCTCTGGTATCAGCCTAGTGAACCTCCTCTACACTCCCTCCAAGGCCAAAATATCCTTGCGCAAGTGCGGCGACCAAAACTGCACACAGTACTCTTGCTGCGGCCTCACCAGTGCCCTGTATATTTGCAGCAAGACCTCCCTGCCTTTATATTCTATCCCCCTTCTATAAAGGCCAACTTTCCATTCGCCTTCTGGATCACCTGCTGCACCCGCAGACTGGGTTTTTGCGACTCATGCACAAGGATCCCCAGGTCCCTCTGCACCATAGCATGCTGCAGTTTTTTGCCCTTTAAATAGTAATCCCTCCTACTATTATTTCTGCCAAAGTGGATGACCTCACACTTGCTAACATTGTACTCCATCTGCCAGGTCCTTGCCCACTCGCTCAGCCTATCCAGATCCCTCTGCAGACTTTCCACACCCTCTGCACAATTTGCTTTTCCACTCATCTTTGTGTCATCAGCAAATTTCGTCACCCTACACTCAGCCCCCTCCTCCAGATCATCTATATAAATGGTAAATAGCTGAGGCCCCAGCACCGATCCCTGCGGCACCCCATTAGTCACCAACCGCCAATCAGAATAGCACCCATTGATACCAACTCTCTGCCTCCTATTAGACAACCAATCCTCTATCCACGCTAACTCCTTACCCCCAACTCCATGCCCCCTAACCTTCTGAAGCAACCTTTTGTGCGGCACTTTATCAAACACCTTTTGAAAATCGAGAAACACCACATCCACCGGTTCTCCTCTGTCTATCGCTAAGTACTAAGTACTAAGTCTGAGACTAAGTGTTGCAAAATAGAGATGAGGTAAGTGATATTGGTCCCTGGTAGGAGATGGTATGGAACTCCTGGGAGTTCCCGAGGGGCTGATTGGGTCATCAGGGAATAGGCTGGGGGAGAGGGAGATCTAGAGTTGTCCAATCCTTGAGGGATCGCCAGTCAGAAGGGGGCCTGGAGACAACTCCTACCTACTTGTCCAAGGGCAAGGATTGACACAAGATGGGATTTTCTGGCTGCGCAGAACCCAAAACTGGAAATTCCCAGCAGAGGTCAGCAGACCTTTCAATAGTCTGCCGAATTTTCTGTCCCGCCTGTTACGATCCCCAAGGCGAGCAGGACAGGAAATTTCCAGCCAATATCTCTGTTTTGCACTGTGTTTGTTTGGTGCCAACCTATAAATTTGAGTTAGATCGGAAAAGTGGTCGTGGGCATTTAAGGACCATAACTGGGGCAAAGATGGGTTTCCCATCTGCAACCCTGCCTGCCCCACTGTAAAATTGTGTCTGGTTTGGTGCAAGTGGAAATTCTATTCATGCAATTTCATGTTCCTCTCCGTTTCAAATCTCTCTAAGACTCAGGCCATAAATTTTAGCTAATTTTTATTTTTAAAAATAATAGCCAGGATTCTCCCAAAAAAATTCTAAGTGCCGAATTAGCATAAAAACTGGAGTAAATTCTGATTTTTTTTTAGTGGGATTTTCAAAATGAATCTCCCACACTCTAAGCATCACAGAGTGATTCACTAGCATGAATCATTCCAAAAACTGGGGGCAGGGACTATTCCCACTGGAGAGGCCAGAAGCATAGTGCTGAGCAGCCACTATGCATACGCCGATCTGTCAGAGTGGAGATCGGCACACACGCAGTAGATTTGCACTGCCGGCCTCCCAATCGCTGGCTAGCTTGATTGCTAGCCACACAGCAATCCTGTAAGATTGCCCCTCTGATTTCACCCCCCCACACCTTGAGCGCTGCCGAGCAGGCCCGCCTCGATCCTCCCCCCCCATCCCACCTCAATCTCTGCTTTATAGGCAGTCCCGATCCACCTCCCCCATTGGCAGTACTGACCCCTTACCCCACTGTCCTAACTCCACCCCCCGTCACAGGCTGAACCCCGACACCCATTGGCAGCCCTGACCCCCACTGCCTCTGCAGTTCCGACCCTTCCAGCAGGCTGAACCCCCCCCCCATCCCAATAGCCAGCCCCTATGAGCCCTTCCCTCTGTCTGCTCATGATTCCTATGCAAATTGGCAGCAGGAGCCCCCAGCCCCACCGATTGGCCCCCTATAGATCCTGCCCGATTAGGCCCCACCCACTTGGCACTGCCTGATGCCCAGTGGGCAGTGTCAATGTGCCCTCTGGGCATTGCCACTTTGCCGCTTGGGCAGTGATTTGATTTGATTTGACTTATTATTGTCACATGTATTAACGTACAATGAAAAGTATTGTTTCATGCATGCTATACAGACAGAGCATACCATTCATAGAGAAGGAAACTACAGAGTGCAAAATGTAGTGTTGCAGTTAGGGTGTAGCGGAAGATCAACATAATGTTAGGTAGAACCATTCAACAAGTCTGACGGCAACAGGGAAAAAGCTGTTGTTGAGTCGGCTACTCCGTGACCTCAAACTTTTGTATCTTTTTCTCGACGGAAGAAAGTGGAAGAGAGAATACCCAGGGTGCGTGGGGTTTTTAATTATGCTGGCTGCTTTGCCAAGGCAGTGAGAAGCGTAGATCCCTCATGCTGGCATTGCCAGGCTGGTAATGGCCAGGGAGCAGTCCCCTTTACCTCCAACCTCCTGATGGGGCCTTCACAGCCTCTGTTCATCCCAACAGGATTGGACCGATAGCTCACCATTAGTGGTGAGCTATCTAACTCCGCTGGAGTGGGATTTAATTTAAATTCAAATTTAAATATTTTAATCAGCTCTGCATCTATTTCTGGCGCAGAGCTGACGATGCTGGAATTCTAGTGGCTGGAGATGTGTGGAGGCTGTGGCACTGAGTGAGGAGCCCGCTAAATGTCCTCCGCTTATGCCTCTCAACCCGTTGCGCTGCTAGAGCAGCGCAACGGGCTGGGAGAATCACCCCCTATGTATTTAAATAATTCTATAGTTAATTAATGAAATAGAATTTGATGGTAGCCATCTTGAACTAGTATGTACAATTTTTAAAATTCATTTATGGGATGCAGGCATTGCTGACAAGGCCAGCATTTATTATCTCTAATTGTCCTTAAGAAGGCAATTGTGAGCCATCTTCTTGAACCATTGCAGTCCATGCGGCATAGATGCATCTACACTGCGCTAGCATATTTAGGAATGAAATTATAAACTCTCGCTTGGACTGTTTATTTTAATGGGTTTCTACTTTATCAAATCCACAATTCACTGAAAGAGGAAGAAAGTGAAATAAATATTATAAATGACAGATATAAACATGTTTTTAATAACTTTTTCTTCATGATATGCATTTATTTCCCAAAACAAATTACATTTTCTTTATCTCTCCCTCAGGTAAAAGACCTTTGTAAGCATGAAGTAATTCACATAAGATTACAAGGTTGGTCTGTTTGGGAGCAGTGACTCAGTAATAACTTCATTAAGATATCAGATCTTGTACAGATACCACTTTTACACAGTAATCTCCAGTTGGTTTTAGAGAGAACTTTTTTTTGCCTTTCAAAAAATAGCAAGTCATCAAAATCAGTAAATATCTATTTTGCAAAGTCTCTGTGCACCATATGGCTTAATTATATCTTATCCTTCACTTTGATTCTTCACTTTGCTGGAATATGTTCTACTGTCTGTTCTGGGATCCAAATTTCAATTCTGCGGGACAAAGTGGAAGGTGGGAGTAACAGAATGAAAATCTGTAGCAAAATGTTTAATATCAGTCATGAACACATAATGGCAGTAAAATCTACTGCTATTTAAGTGAAGGCTAATCTATGGATGGAATTTTTCGGTTCCTCCCACTGGAGGGATCTTCTGGTCCCATTAAAGTAAATGGATTTGAATGGATCGCTGCATTTTCCAGTCGCACCCCTTCAAAAGGGGGTCGTAAAATCCCAGCTCATATTTCCTATAGTATCAAATATTTCTATTACTTGTTGCAAATATATACCTATATTAGAGCTTGAAGTTAATCTGTACTGACCCAGAAGCCAGAAGGACTAAGTATTTAGCTAAACTATCAAGAAATATTCTATGTAATTCTTTCATTACTCAATAAGACTAACAAGATTTTTGCCAACCAGAATTAAACTTGCATTTGAAGAACAGAATAGAGATCAAGCAATTTTCATGTTAGATAATAAAATAAAAACGAGTGAAAGCTCCATGTTGTATTCTGTTGGTGTGTAGCTTGAAATAGGCTCAAATTATTACTTCAAATTCACCTCTAATTCACCTTGCAATTATAACATGTTTACAAAAGATCAAGTTGATGGAACCTGGGAAGTATAAAGTAGACGAGGCACACAGCTGCCAAATAATTTCTCCCCTCAAACTATGTTAGTGGTAGTTCCCACACAAGTACAGGAGTACATTTGTAATTATAGTAAATACCATATAATTATAGGTGCCATTAACATGACAGTGATTAGGAGAATGTGCCACTTACAATAAGTACCTTAGTGGAGTTCTGTTACATTTCCAGGAAACCATAATGAAGTTACAGCTGAGTCACTGGCCTCCATTTGCTAGTCTGGCAAAGGACAATGAATTTTGCCAATTAGATAAAAAGAAAGATAATTCACTGTTCATGATGATAGAGTGCTCTTGCACTACTCATCCGGCATAAACATATTGAAAATATTATTTTGAGTCCAAATGTGTTATTTATACAAAATAGATTCAGTAATTTTAGGGGTGATTCATTATGGGTAATTTTAATGACTTTTTGGTCATGATAGAAGAGTTGCATGATGCAAGTATATTGTTCAATAATCTTCACGTAAATCTTGTGAAAGTGAATGCTTCCCTAAGAAAGGGACAATGGTGATGGGTCTAATATCATTAATAATTATGAATGTTAAGCCCTGTATACAGAAACAACTCTCTAATGCTGCTCTAATAAAATTTTGACCTGCTGTATATCACAATTGAACCCAGGGGTTGGACTCTGGCATTGAATAGATGATCGGTATCCAGTTCAATAGCCCATATGGGCATGAAATTTATCCTGGATAGTCGCATAAAATGCACTGTAGAGAATAGCAACTCATTTTTCTGATTTTATTCTGCTAAAATCAATAGAAGTGCACCTCCCCTGACTTTTCGGAAGAATTTAAGAAATAGAAGGCCATTGGTCCTCTTGTGTCTATTCCATCATTTAATATGATCATGGCTGATTTTCTATCTCAACTCCACTTTCCTACTTGTATTTAATTGGATTTAACAGGACACTGGAGTGCCCCCCAGCCCCCTACCCCCCCCGCCCCCTCCACCCCCCCCACCCCCCCGCCCCACACACACACACACACACACACACACACACAATGCGCAAGGGGCAAGCTTGACCCCGTACTGGAGACTTGCCATGAAGACATTATTGCGTGCAGGAGCATTATGTTTATGATGGGACTTCTGCCCTATCCAGACAGGAAATCCTGTATTTGAGTGCTGCCAGCCTATCAAATGGCTAGCAGCTCTTTAGCCCCAGAAGTAAATTACCACTGTTGGGACTATAACCATCCCCAACACCATTGAGTTGAGAAGCAGTAGAAGTAGATTGGGGGGTGGTATATCACTGGACCTGGACGTCACCATAGAATCGGAGCAATGGCACAATGGGAAGGTCTGCTGACCTTGGGTGGGATTTTATGGTTTCGGGAGCCGTAAAATAGCATACTTAGTTTCACTGCCAGAACATTGAAAAATGTGCACCCTGTTGAAAATTGTGTAATTCAGTTTTTAATAGCGTACTAAGTCCTTAAACACTGCTGCAAAAACCTCTCAGGCCCCGATCAGCTAATTTCTGCACTATAATAAATTTCACGTCTTTTTAAGATAATTTTTTAAATTTGTTTATGATATCCCATCTTTGACTTTAATCCCATGTATATGTGCCAATCCTATACTGAGAGGCTGAATAAACTAGACTTGTACTCGTTAGAGTTTAGAAGAATGAGGGGAGATCTCATTGAGACATATAAGATGATGAATGGGATGGATAGGATAGAGGTGGAGAGGCTCTTGCCGCTCAGAAAGGACAGTAGGACTAGAGGGCACAGCCTCAAGATAAGGGGGGGGTGCAGTTTAGAATGGAGTTGAGGAAGAACTTCTCCACTCAAAGGGTGGTGAATCTCTGGAATTCTCTGCCCGTTGAAGTGGTGGAGGCTGCCTCGCTAAATATATTTAAGACGTGGGTAGATAGGTTTTTGATAGGCAAGGGGATTAAGGGTTAGGGGGAGAAGGCGGGAAAGTGGAACTGAGCCACGACAGATCAGCTATGATCTCATTGAATGGTGGGGCAGGCTCGAAGGGCTAGATGGCCTACTCCTGCTCCTATCTCTTATGTTCTTATGTTCCTTCACCCTAAAAGTGTGTGTTCACTTCCTGGTTTTGCTGTCTGTGTGAATATGTTAATACGATTGGCTGCATGGCCTTCTTAGCGACATCACTGCTAGGCCCCTGGAGATCTCCTTGACTTGGTGCTAGATTCCAATTGATGTCAGGGAAGGGGAAGCCCATTCCATAGAGATTGCTAAATCATCTGGGGGTAGATTATTACAAGATCAGCAGTGAGTGCAGTCATATAGCCATTGACCGCAAACTGTAGGCCAGAGTGAAATAAGCCACAGCTGTCAGCTGAATCTGGTGGTATTGCTGAGGGTCTGGACTCACATGTAGGCCAGACCAGGTAAGGATGGCCAATTTCCTTCTCTAAAGGGCCATTAGTGAACCAGATGGATCAACAATGCCTTCATGGTCATCATTAGAATTTTTATTTTAATAGCAGATTTTTATTGAATTCAGATTTCACTATCTGCTGTGGCGGGATTTGAACCCAGTTCCCAGAGCCTTAACTTGGGTCTCTGGATTATGAGACCTTCAACAGTATCATGAGGCCACCACCTCTACTTGAGCCAGATAACATTTTACTACAATCAATGATAGTTGTCATGGTCACCATTACTGAGACCAATTTGTTGAATGAGTTTAAATCCCACCAGTTGCTGTGGTGGGATTAGAACTAATGTCCCTCAAGTATTAACCTGGGTCTCTGGATTACTGGTCCAGTGACACTGCAAATACTCCACCGTTAAGATCCCACAGCCAGCAGTGAGTTGGGTGATCAGTCTTTGGTGGTGCTGACGGGTTGAGGGAGGGAAGAAGCAAAGGCTTGGGCCCAGCTAATCAAATTAGCTTAGGCTTTGGGATTATGACATTCCCACTTTGCCATCATTTCCTCTTCTAAAGGGGGATGGGAAATTCTGTGGGAAGCAGAGAAGCCACCAGTTACAATAAACTACACGAATATTGTATTGTCGTTGAACCCTCAAACTTGACTAACCTCACTGGCTAATACTCACCCTGGTGAGGCAGATTTCTTGCTCGACAGTTGTGGTTGTCACGCTGTGGTTGTCAGGGTGGCAGGGTAGCACAGTAGTTAGCACTGCTGCCTCACACGCCAGGGACACGAATTCAATTCCAGCCAGATGGTTGTCTGTGTTTGCACGTTCTCCCCATGTCTGCGTGGGTTTCCAGGTAGAGGGCCTGGGTAAAATGCTCTGCTGGAAAGATGGTGCAGATTCGATGGGCTGAATGGCCTCTTTCTGCACAGTAGGGATTCTGTGATTCTAATGCCATTCACTAGCTGGGGGAGTTACACTTAAGACTCCTGGGCAAGTTAATTTGCATAACCACAAAAATAACTGACATTTGTCATGTCTAAAACAGGTGAAAATAGTTGTACTCCTTGCAAATGAGTTTATTAAGGGTGTAACTATTTTAAAGCAATTCCCTCACACCAGCTTGTAAAGTGAAGAAGGAAAGAAAAACTCACCTGATCTAAGAAGCATGTTGGCCAGAATTTTATGGAGCTCCAATGAGCGTGTCTCTGACCTGAACTTGCATAAAATGAGCTTGAAAAGGTCAGGAGGTGAGAGCCCTGTCTTGTCAGCTTGGATCGGGAATGTCCCAACTTGTTGGGACTCTGAATTGGGTTTAATTTGACTTGATTGGATTGGAATAAAGTTTAAAAAAAAACATGAACTCTAATGGTGGATTGTGTCCATCTGACAGTAGAAGTCTCACGAACCCAACTTCATGCAATGTTTTTTGCTTGTCCTGTTCATGTGTTTTCAGCAAATGTCTTGCATGTGTTTGGCATGTTGGATAAAGTTTCATTTCTTCTGGCAATACTTTTGCCTGCCCTGTCCAACTGGCAAAGGCTTAATCCTTGGCATAGATTTGAATACTGAAGATGTACTATTGCAAAAGATGATGAGCTGTTTTGGTAAAATTAAGCAACACTGACTTCAGATGAGGAGGAATTTCTTCAGCCAGAGAATGGTGAATCTGTGGAACTCTGCCACAGAAGGCTGTGGAGGCTAGGTCATTGAGTATCTTTAAGACAGAGATAGATAGGTTCTTGATCAATAAGGAGATCAAGGGTTATGGGGACAAGGCAGAAGAATGGGGATGTGAATCATATCAGTTGTGATTGAATGGCAGAGCAGACTCAGTGGGATGAATGGTCTAATTCTGCTCCTATATCTTATGGTCTTATGGTCTTTTGATACTGTAAACTATTATGTGGATGAGGATAAACCTTTATTCAGGTTTTCTGTTGCTACTGCAAGCATTAAAAATATTAGAAATACTTAATGAATCAACATTATAATGTATCACCGAATTTTTGTCCTACCTTGTAAAGTGGCCATATTTGAATAGCTATGCCCAAAAAGATATTAATTAGTACTATGCAAATTATCAGTAATTTCACTTTAAGCATTTGTTATCTCTAACAATAATTAAAATCTTAAAGAATGAAATTCTATGAGGATGCTCTGATTCTTTCACGCCCATTTCCCGCAGGTTTTGGTCAGGCATACACCCGCTCAAGCTCCATAAAATTCTTGCCAACATTATACTTGGGTCAGGTAAGTTTTTTTTCCTGCATTGCATTACAACCTGATGTGAGGGACTTGTTTTGAAATAATTACACGCTTGCTGAAATCACTTCTCAAAAGCCTGTGTATCTTCACCAGATTCCCTTTATGTACAAACTTATCTCCACTCCAAGAGTGCTTCAGATACAAAGTCAGATTCAAGAGTGCCAGTAGACCTGACTCTCCTCATTATATACACAAATTATACACAGGTGAGACTCCCTGATTGGGCAGACAATCATTACCTCAATTAGGAATCTCATACTCCAAGACACCCACCTCATGGGCCTCGTTGATGTCATTACACTAACCGCTTCCACTTTTGATTTGATTTATTTTTGCTGCTTGTATTAATATACAGTGAAAAGTATTGTTTCTTGCATGCTATACAAAGTATACCGTACATAGGGAAGGAAAGGAGAGAGTGCAGAATAGTGTTACAGTTGTAGCCAGGGTGTAGAGAAAGATCAACTTAATGCGAGGTAGGTCCATTCAAAAGATTGATGGTAGTAGGGTGGAAGCTATTTTTGAATCTCTTAGTAACTGTCCTCGGACTTTTGTATTTTATTTCCTGATGGAAGAAGGTGGAACAGAGTATACACAGTGTGTGTGGGCTCCTTGATTATGCTGACTGCTTTTCCCAAGGCAATGGGACCTGTAGGCAGTGTCTATGGATGAGTGGCTGGTTTGAGTGATGGACTGAGCTTTGTTCATGACCCTTTATAGTTTATTGTGGTCTTGGATGGAGCAGGAGCCATACAAGCTGTAATACAACAAGAAAGAATGCTTTCTATGGTGCATCTGTAGAAGTTGGTGAGAGTTATAGTGGACATGCCAAATTACATTAGTCTCACTCCACTGTAGTAGGACAGATCTCAAACAAGGATGAGATAGATTACAGGAATGAGATAGAGAATCTGGTGGACTGGTGCGGCGATAAAATCCTCTCCCTCAATGTCAACAAAACAAAGGAGATTGTCATCAACTTCAGGAATCGTAGAGGAGAACATGCCCCCATCTACATCAATGGAGAAGAAATAGAAAGGGCCGAGAGCTTCAAGTTTTTAGGTGCCCAGATCACCAACAGTTGAGAATTGTTGAGAATAATTGAGAAAGCCCACCAAAGCCTGTACTTTCCTTAAGACTAAGGAAATTTGGCATGTCAGCTACGACTCTCGCCAACTTTTACAGATATACCTTAATAAACATTCTTTCTGGTTGCATCACAGCTTGATATGGCTCCTGTTCTGCCCAAGGCCACAAGAAACTACAAAAGATTGTGAATATAGCCCATCCGTCACACAAACCAGCCTCCCATCCATAGAGTCTATACTTCCTGCTGCCTCAGCAAAACAGCCAGCATAATTAAGGATCCCATACACAGCCAGCATAATTAAGGATCCCATACACTCCAGACATCCTCTCTTCCACCTTCTTCCATCGGAAAAAAGTCTGAGGTCACGTGCCAACCGACTCAAGAACAGCTGCTTCCCCGCTGCCATCAGACTTGTGAATGGACCTACTTTGCATTAAGCTGATATTTCTCTACGCCCTAGCTATGACTGTAATACTACATTCTGCACTGTCTCGTTCCCTTCTCTGTGAACAGTATGCTTTGTATTGCATGCAAGAAATAATATTTTTCACTGTATGATAATACATGTGACAATAATAAGTCAAATCAAATACTGAGAAAGTAGAGGCATTGGTGGGCTTTCTTACCTATAGCACCTGCCTGGAGAAACCAGGACATGTTGGTGATCTAGACACCTAGAAACTTGAAGCTTTTGACCATTTCTACTTTGTCCCTGTTGATGTAGATAGGGGCATGCT
Source organism: Carcharhinus amblyrhynchos (assembly GCF_965287045.1). Classification (NCBI taxonomy): domain Eukaryota; kingdom Metazoa; phylum Chordata; class Chondrichthyes; order Carcharhiniformes; family Carcharhinidae; genus Carcharhinus; species Carcharhinus amblyrhynchos. The sequence continues at coordinate 28,890,392 of NC_137337.1, forward strand.
CTCCACTACACTTCCTGAAGTCAATGTCTATTTCCTTCATTTTATTGATATTGAGGGAGAGATTATTGTCGTCATTGTTTGAGACCCGATCCACAACGGTGGTGTCATCAGCAAACTTGAAAATCAATTTTTGGCCATATAGTCAGAAGTGCATAAGGAGTATGGTAGGGGCTGACAACATAGTCTTGTGAATCACCAGTGTTGAGGATGATCATGGAGGAGGTGTTGCTGCCTATCCTTACTCACTGCAGTGTGTGGGTTGGGAAGTCCAGGATCCAGTTGCAGAGGAAGGTGCCGACACCCAGGCCACAAGGTTTGGGGATGGATCTCTTAGGAATAATAGTGTTAAAGGCTGAGTTGTAGTCTATGAATAAGAGTCTGACATAGGTTTCTTTGTTATTTATGTGTCCCAGGATTGAGTGTAGGGCAAGGGAGATGGCGCCTGTTGTGGACCTGTTGCAGCAATAGGCAAACTGTAGTGTTCATCCATTTTCTTGATGGGATACCAATGTAGCACGGAGGAGCAGGGCAATAAGACAACAACTAATTTCCATGTTTAACTGTTCACATTTGCTGTCCGATTTATAGTTTAATAACAGTGAGTATATTTCAAAGCAAAAAGAAAGTTATTTTTATTGAAAAATAATTATTGTTTGAATAATATTAAAGGATCACTGCAACAATTCTTCTTAAGGATCAGGCAGTCTGGGAGGCAGGAATTGATTTATGCCATGACTGATCTTTCGAAGCACTTCATAACTATAGATGTCAGAGCCACCGGATGATAGTCATTAAGGCACGCTGCCTGGCTTTTCTTTGGTACCAGGGTGATGATAATCTTCTTGAAGCAGATAGGGACCTCAGATTGGTGTAAAGAGAGGTTGAAGATGTCTGCGAATACCTCCGGCAGTTGGTCCACACGGGACCTGAGTGTTCATCCATTTTCTTGGTGGGATACCAATGTAGCACAGAGGAGCAGGGCAACTCAGACAGCAACTCATTTCCATGTTTAACTGTTCACATTTGCTGTCCGATTTATAGTTTAATAACAGTGAGTATATTTCAAAGCAAAAAGAAAGTTATTTTTATTGAAAAATAATTATTGTTTGAATAATATTAAAGGATCACTGCAACAATTCTTCTTAAGGATCAGCATGTGACTCCATACATTAGACATTATTTTGGTGTGACCTATTTGATATTATTAATTACAACTTGATTCTTCCTGTATTATGTCAACAACATCTATTAGGAACTGGCCTATATGTGGCCAATAAGTAGCCAGGAAAAATTATTCATGTTGCCTAGCTTTTGATTTAGCAACTCTATATAACTTAGTCATAATGATGAAAGAGTTTTGCAGCTAGCTAAGGGAAATATCTTGTACCAAAACTATGCTGTACATTTTTGCTCGATTTGTTAGAATTTTTTTGAATTTGAAAGGCCTAGTTTACAAGCAAGTTTCAATGATTCTTTAGGTGATATGTAATTGTGTTGTTCTATGGCATGGTGGCACAGTGGGTGGCACAGTGATTGGCACTGCTGCTTCACAGTGCCAGGGACCTGGGTTTGATTCCTGGCTTGGGTCACTGTGCGGAGTCTGCATGTTCTCCCTGTGCCTGTGTTGGTTTCCTCTGGGTGCTCCGGTTTCCTCCCACAGTCAAAAGATGTGTGGGTTAGGTGGATTGGCCATGCAAAACTGCCCCTTAGTGTCTGGGGGAATAGCTAGGGTATATTCATGGGGTTATGGGGATAGGGCATGGATGGGATTGTGGTTGTACAGACTCAATGGGCCGAATGACCTCCTTCTGCACTGTAGAGATTTTATGATTCTATTCTATGATTGTTCTGCTCAAAAGAACAACTGACAATTGTAAAATCTCATCAATGGCAATCAGAAATTTTGGAAGTGACGTATCAATATTAGAAGACCTGAGAAATGTTATGGGATTTACTCATTTTGACTTTTTATGTACCTATTCTTATATTTGCAAATAAAAGGATGCTGGGTGTAAATGCAGCTTAATACATTTGTATTTATATGTGGTCTCAAACTTTTTCACAATTGCTCATTAATCTGGAAAATGGGTGTAAGGATAAATAATTTCTGCCTCAGTAACTCCACATTATTGGTGGAAAGGAAAGTATTTGAACACACAATGACTTAAAAAAAACCATAAGCGATCAACAGCCTCCAAAATGGCAGGTAAGTAATACATCAATTTTGATATGGAAACATTGGGTTGGACTTCATGGAACCCTCAAGAGTGGGTGAATGGTGGGTGGGTTTTTCTGCCCCCGTTTTTGGCGGGGGATATGGTGGCAGGGCGGTGAATGCAGTGGGAATCCCCAGTGGCTTTTACATTGTCAGTATTTTTATTCTAATTAAAGTTAAATGTTTTAAAGTTTATTTACTTGTGTCACAGGTAGGCTTACATTAACACTGCAATGAAGTTACTGTGAAAATCCCCTACACTCTGGTGCCTGTTCTAGTACATTGAGGGAGAATTTAGCGTGGCCAATGCGCCTACCAGCGCATCCTTTGGAATGTGGGAAGAAGCCAGAACATCCAGAGCAAACCCATGTAGACACTGGGAGAATGTGCAACTCCGTATAGATAGTGACCCAAGCAGGAATTGAACCTGGGTCCCTGGCGCAGTGAGGCAACTTTGCTAACCACTGTGCTGCTTACTGTGTGTCGGGGCAATGCCCGACCATGTCCCTTAACCCATGGGGCTACACACCTGGGCCCTTGGGGAGGGTGGGAGCAGGTGCACCAAGTCATTTAATATATAATAATTTATTTACAAGTATGTATATTATTATAAAGGAGAGGTTGATTCCCTCTCTGAGAGCTAACACCTAACCACTTGAAGACGAGTAGCTTGCTTTATAACCTGTTCAAAGTGTGTGAGAAATAGTATGATCTGCTCTTCAGCAACTTTTAGTGGTTACATCAAAATAATTCCTGAGACCCTTTCTGTAAAATCAACAAGTAACAATTTATTTAACTAACAGTGATCAGGTTAACTAAACTATTAACAAACTGAATAAAATACTATTTTAATGGAATAATGTTTAGATAAATATAATTCCCACTTATTAACAAAATAAATTTTTTTAGTCACTCTCAAAATATTATCTTCCGGAATCTCCTGCCTTCTTTCTTTTTTGTTATCTTCACTATTGAGATGAGGCTTTCTTTTAAGACATAAATGTGGCTGTTACTCTGGCCCAGGCAGTAACTGTGTCAGAGAGCTGTTGCTGGCTGTCTCTCTGGATCTGAGAATGTCTCTTCTACCCCTGGTGACATACCAATATCCCTACAAAAGGATTTGATTGTCAGATTACCAAAACATCCAATTCAAATCTAATAGCTGCTGTTAGCTAAGCACCTAATTTAAGTTGATTGGACAAAATTGAAAAAAACAATCTGTTGCCTTGTCAACACTACTGCCTGGCCTCTTGATACAATGTGTCAGTCTGTGTACTGCATGCACTTGCATCTTCCCATTTTTTTAAAACACAATAGTACAGAAAAAGCAAAACTGCCATTCAAAAGACAATTTTACTAACACCAATTTCGCAACAATATCAGATTCATATCTTTTCTGGGCATGAACCTGATTATGTCACCATCGACATTTGTGTTTCTGAATTCACATACACTATTTAGGGCAGCCATAACGAGAATCTCCAACATGGCTAACGGGGCCACTAAATCGCAGCCAATGTTTGGCACAACAATAAACTGAAGTTCAAAAAAAGTTGATTTAAAAAATTGCTGAATAAAAATACCGCAATTTATAGCAAAAATTAAGTTATAATGAGTAAGTAATAAAGCTGACCAGAATGTGAGAGGGTCAGTGTATGTGGGTGGGCAAGTGGTTGCATGTCTGTTGATATGTGGTGGTGACAGTAACTGAGAAACCTGAGACTGAGGGTAAGGCAGTCTCACCCCACTCACCCACACTCTCTCCTATTCTCTTTCCCACACGTGGCAGTCAACCATTCCCCCAAACATACCCCGCAACATGGGGCCCCACAATACCTCATTCCCTAATCCTGCAGTCAGTGTCGCATCAAAGTAGCCCATTGTTTCTCCAGTCTGAATGACGTGTTGATTAGGTGCATTGGCTATGCTAAATTATCCCTCAGAGTAACCGAACAGGGGCTGGAGTGGGGCAACTAGGGGATTTTTACAGTAATTTCATTGCAGTGTTAATGTAAGCCTATTTATGACACAAATGAACTGCTCCCTGGCACGCTGTTACCCTCAGCCCACCCCCGACCAGCTCCCCGACACACTGTTACACTGGCCCATTCCCCATGAGCCTATCAGTAGTAAATTGAGGTGAGAAATAGCGTGTGAGTGATGGAACTTCCCCATGCACAATCTTGCATTCTCTAAATTACTTGTTTGACTGGCATTTTCAAAACTGCCACTGGGGACTGCATAGAGGAGCTTCATGGAGTTGGGTTTAACGCAACATCAAGAACTTCTAAAGCTTTTTATTGTTACAGGCAGCCTTAATATCTTCTTCCAACTGTTTATCACCCTTGATGACAGGTGAGCTCTGATTCATTGAAGTGAGATTCATTAAAAAAGTTATTTCACACAGTTTAGGAAATATGGGAGGACTGGGAGTGCATGGTCAGTACCTAGAGTGTGTCAATGCAATAAAATTCAGATTCCATGGTAGTTTAATTACACTTAGCCTTTCTTACCTTCCACTTTAAAAAATATTTATAAATTAGTGACATAAATTAAAATAAATCATAGGTCAATTTTGTTTGGAAAGAATGACATAGAGTTACTGTTGTTGTCTGGCAAAATTGATTTTTTAGGGGATTTTCACAGTAACTTTATTGTAGCGTTAATGTAATGTTAATATTTGTGACACTAATAAATAAACCTAAACAAAAAAGTCAATCTAGAAGATTTTATCTGTTGGCTCCAAAATGTCAAGGGAAGGATTCCTGATGATTACATTAGGATTGTGGCCACTGTGGTTCCTTCCAATGCTAACCTCCTTCAAACTTGTGGTGTTAATTCGCAGAGGGCCGGTCGAAGTCTATTCCACAATGTATGATACATGTGATCACCACTTTTCTTTTGAATCTTGCCACTGTTCAATGTGGTTAGCCAGGACTCTTACCCCGTGCCCCCCACCCCTGCCCCCACCCCTCTCCGCAGCTATTCCCTTCATCCTTTACCAATTCCAGGAGCAAGAAAGGAGCTGATATACCAGTGGCACGTTTTGTACATTCCTCTCTGGGCACCTATGCTTCTCGTTAAATATTGTCCCCACTAATGGGGCACAAGTACTTTCCTGTGGGGTAAACATGCTTCCTCCATTTCACTTATTGATATCCCAGGTCCCTGACCAGCCAGAAGGGAAGGAACTCTCAGATTAAAGAACTCCAATCTATGTCCCTGTTTCTGACTATCACTTGCTTTTTGCAAAATTTGCCCCTGTGATATGGACATCTTTGGCAAAGCTAGAATGTATTTTACTTTTCCTTGAGAATTTTGTGATAAGTTGCTTTATTGAACTGCTGCAGTGCTGTTAGGTAGGGAGTTTCAGGATTTTGACCCAGTGATGATGAAGGAGTGGCAATATATTTCCAAAACGGAATGATATGTTACTTGGAGGGGAATTTGTAGGTGGCAGTATTCCCATGTCACTACTGCCCTTGTCCTTCAAGGCAGCAATGATCCTGAGTATGAAGGATGCAGCTGAAGAAATCTTGGTGAGCTTCAGTCGTACATCCTTTGAAGATAAATACTGCAGCCAAGGTGAGATGGTGGTGAAGTGAATGATTGTTTAAGGTGACAGATGAAGCACCAATCAAGTGAGCTTCTTTTTCCCATATATTGTAGAGCAATGTTGCCTCCATGTTGTGTGACCACAGATGTTCCCACACGAGCTGTGCACAAATTGCCCCCATTAAGGTACCATGTATGCGTGGCCACACAGAACATTTAAAGGGATTATTCACTTAAAGTAGCTGCGCACTACAAGAAAGAAACAGCAGATATGTTGGTCTCAACATTCTTAGGTACTATTGGAGCTGTACTTATCACTTTTGGCTGAGTGACAAAAAAAGAGGTAAACTACTGTTTTTGGACCGGAGGAAGTTACATAGTGGGATTCTCCAAGAGTTGGTGTTAAGATTCCTGCTTTTTTTGATGTATGTTAATGACCTAGGTGTAAAAGAATTTTTGGATGACACAAAATTTAAAACTATTGTGATCTTTGAGAAATGTTAAATTTCAAGAAGACATTGTTATGACCTGATGAGGAAAGATTGAAGGGTTTTCATATGCCTCATTTGATCATAACAGGGTTTTTAATTTAAAAGGATGCATTTGCCACTTCTGTAGTGCTTAGAAGTTTACACCCTATGATCAAAAAACCCCAAATTGGACAGGTTTTCTTCAGTTTAACAAAGAAAGACAATAGTTTTATTGTACTTATACCAATCTGGATGAAAAGAAAAATATACACACCAAATGCCAGACATACCCACACACTGGGGTGGCCCAAATATACAAAACACAGTTTACAAGTGAGGAAGCATAGGTTGATTAAATTACAGTCCATAAGTAAAAACATTATATGACTCAGTATCTCCTGATCAGACACCCCTTTGGAGGTCATGCAGTTTTGTTTTAAAGATGCAGCTGATTAATTTGATTGTTTAGCTGGAGACAGTGATTTTAACAAAAGTTATGTTTTAGAAGGTTTCTGTTAACAATTGGTATGCACTGTTGGTTTCGGTCAACAAATAGGACTCGAAGCTTACCAGAGAAAGTGGAGGGAGAGAGCGGGAGAGAGAGAGAGAGCAAGTCTCAACAGCTCCAATTCTTCAGCATCTCAGCCTTAACTCGCTGCAAAATGCGTTGTTTTTAACACAAAAATGGGTTTTGCTGGTCATGTAACTTGCTCCCATCACCATCAGGGAGCTGTTGTTCGCATACTCTGAAAGATAGCTTGATTTGCTCACGTCTGCAAAGTTATCTTAGCCATTGCCTCATAGCCCAAGTGATTAGATTTAATGTACCGTCTCCAACAGTTGAATCTTAGGCGCCTGTCTTTAATGCTCTGTTGATGGCACATGAGATGAGATCCTTCACAGTCCTCAGGGATTTATTGTCCATGGCTGGCTCTTCAGTAATCCAGCATCTCCCTCCTGGTGAAGCGGAATGTGGACTACATAACAATGCAAATTGTGGCAGCCATTTTTTTGGCTCTGATTTCCAGTCACCCTTTTTAGCCTGCTGTTTTTAAAAAGTATTATTTTGAAAGTTCAAGTCCAAATTTGCAGCCAGTGGATTAAAAAAAATCACTATTTGAAACAAGCCATTTTTACGATAACATGTAGACCAATAAGTACAGCAGACACAATAGACCACCACCACCCATAAGTTCCCCTCCAAGTCACACACTATCCTGACTTGGAACTAAATCACCATTCCTTCACTGTCCCTGGATCAAAATCCTGGAACTCCCTTCCTGACAGCTTCATGAGTGTATCTATAGCAGTACAGCGATTCAAGAAGACAGACCACTCCACCTTCTCAAGACCAACTAAGGATGGTCAACAAATGCTGATCTTGTCACCCACATCCCCATTCCCTGGAAGGATATTTTTAAAAATGGCTGGATATGACAGATAAAATTCAATACAGGTAAGTGTGAATTGATTCATTTTGGTGGGAAGAACAAGGAGTGACAGTAGAAAGTAAAAGGTTCAATTTTATAAGAATTGCAGGAGCAGAGCCCCCTGTGGTTACAGATGCACACTTTATTGAGGTGGCAGAGTAGGTTGAGAAAAATGTTAATAAAACAGGCAGGATGCTGGTTTTATGAACAGGAAAAGAGGCCCGATTCTTCCATTGCGAACCACAACTTTTCTGGCAAATGGGGTTGGGCGATGAGCATGTTGACCATTTCGCGGGTTCCCCATGAGTGTTTACGACCCATGTGCATCTCCCAAACGGAAGAAAATGGTGCCTCCGGGAACGCGCAGAAAACTGGCGGGAAGTGAGGCAATCATTTGAATATGTTTTCATATATTTTATATGTATTTTAAATGTGATTATCGGACCTGGCACGGAGCCTGTTGGGCCCAATAGCATCTGCCATGCCTCGGGTTTAGAGTAGCTCCTCACATTTGGGGAACTAGCAGGAGATCCTGTCGGGGTGAAGGGGGGGGTGCAATCAGGGCCCCACAGGGGGCTGGACAATGGAGGGATGGGTGCTCCCTGGGCATGGGCACCCTGGCAGTGCCAGCCTGTGCCCCCACAACTGCCCAAGGGGCAAAGTGCCCATGCCCATCAGGCACCTTGGCATTGCTCATCAAGCATTGGGCAGTGCCAAGGGGGTGGGGCCTATTGTGGGTGAGGCCTAGGGTGATTGGTGGGGCTGCAGGGATCCCACTGCCACTCTGCATTGGGATCAGTCTGGGCTGGAGGAAGATTGGGGCAGGCTGGGGGCGGGGGTTGTTGTGGTCTGTTGGGGAGGCCTGCCTCCCAGGGGGTGGTCTGACCCAGGGAGGGTCAGCAGTGGGGGCAGGGTTTGCCAAGGTGAGGGAGGTGGGAGGATCGCCACTGCTGGGGAGTTGGGGAATTGGGATTGGACATTGGGGCACTCTGGGGTGGAGGAAGAGTCAGGACTGTCCCAGGAATTGTTGTGGGGGCCGTGATCGGGCTGTGGCGGGGTGGGGGAGGTGTGGCTGGAAGGGCAGCAGTGGGCTGACCGGTGATCGAGCTGGCTACAAACAGGGAGACTGATAGATCGGGACCACTGTGTGATTAAGTCCTGCCACCCTGGGTTTTTAATGATATTCACGTTTGGAACTTCTGCAGTGCACAAAGCAGGAAGATTCAGGTCTGAAGTTGCACTGCAAAAACAGTCGTGATCTCGATCAGCTTTCCCACCAATTCAGCACTTTTGGGAGAATCGCCCCCATACATTGTAAAAGCAAGGAAGTTGTGAAAAACCTGTACAAACACTTGTACGACCTCAACTGGAGTACGATGTCCAACTGTGGGCACACATTTCAGGGAGGATGTGTGGGCATTGCAGAGAGTGCAGAAAATATTCACAAGAATTATTCCACAGATGAGAAACTTAAGTAATGTGTTTTCTTTGGAGAAAAGATTAAGAGGAAGTTTGATAAAGGTGTTCAAAATTATGAGGGGTTTGGACAGAGTAGATAGAGAGAATTGTTCCTTTTGGCAGAAGGATTGAAAGCTAGAGGACTCTGATTTGTGGTGATTGCCAAAAGAAACAATGGCAACATGAGGAAAAACTTCTTATACAGCGAGTGGTTAGGATCTGGAATGCACTAACTGAGAGTGTGGCAGATTTAATCCAAGCCTTGAAAAGATGATTTGATAATTATCTGAAGAGAAAAATACTTGAGTTATTTGCAGAGGCGGGTGAGTGGGATGAGGGCAATTGTTCTTGCAGAGAGCTTGTACAGACATGACTGACTGAACAGTTTCCTATGCTGAAACCATTCTACGCTTTATTATTTAGGGAAGTACAGAATATCCATTACACATGTGCCCAGTGCCATGTAGATGTTGGAAAGGCTTTGGAGAGTCAGAAGCTTAGTCACTCACTGCTGTACATCTGAGCTTTGACCTGTTTTTGTAGCCCCAGCATTTATATTGCTAGTCCAATAAAGTTACTGGTTGATTGCGGTCCCTGGGATATTGATGGTAGGGGATTCAGCGATTATAATAAACATCAAAGGGAGATGGTGAGATTTTCTCTTGCTGGAGAAGGTAATTGCTTGACACTTCCGTTGTGTGATAGTTGTTTATCACTTATTTATCAACATAAGGCTGAAAGTTGCCCAGGTCTTGTTGCATATAAGAACATAAGAAATAGGAGCAGGAGTAGGCCATCTAGCCCTTCGAGCCTGCCCCGCCATTCAATAAGATCATGGCTGATCTGAAGTGGATCAGTCCCGCTTTCTCCCCATAACCCTTAATTCCCTTGTCTGTCAAAAACCTATCTACCCTTGACTTAAATATATTTAGCGAGGTAGCCTCCACCACTTCAATGGGCAGAGAATTCCAGAGATTCACCACCCTTTGAGTGAAGAAGTTCCTCCTCAACTCCGATCTAAACTGCTCCCCCCGCTTATCTTGAGGCTGTGCCCTCTAGTCCTGCTATCCTTTCTGAGCGGGAAGAATCTCTCTACCTCTACCCTATCCATCCCTTTCATTATCTTATATGTCTCTATAAGATCCCCCCTCATCCTTCTAAACCCCAACAAGTACAGGCCCAGTCTATTTAGTCTCTCTTCATAGTCCAACCCCCTCATCTCTGGTATCAGCCTAGTGAACCTCCTCTGCACTCCCTCCAAGGCCAAAATATCCTTGCGCAAGTGCGGCAACCAAAACTGCATACAGTACTCCAGCTGCGGCCTTACCAATGCCCTGTACAGTTGCAGCAAGACCTCCCTGCTTTTATATTCTATCCCCCTCGCTATAAAGGCCAGCATCCCATTCGCCTTCTTGATCACCTGCTGCACCTGCAGACTGGGTTTTTGCGACTCGTGCACAAGGACCCCCAGGTCCCTCTGCACCGTAGCATGCTGCAGCTTTTCGCTCTTTAAATAGTAATCCCTCCTACTATTATTTCTGCCAAATTGGATAACCTCACACTTGCTAATGTTATACTCCATCTGCCAGGTCCTCGCCCACTCGCTTAGCCTATCCAGATCCCTCTGCAGAGTTTCCACAGCCTCCACGCAATTTGCTTTTCCACTTATCTTTGTGTCATCAGCAAATTTCGTCATCCTACACTCAGCCCCCTGCTCCAGATCATCTATATAAATGGTAAATAGCTGAGGCCCCAGCACCGATCCCTGCGGCACTCCACTAGTTACCAACCGCCAATCAGAATAGCACCCATTGATACCAACTCTCTGCCTCCTATTAGACAACCAATCCTCTATCCATGCTAACACCTTATCCCCAACTCCATGCACCCTAACCTTCTGTAGCAACCTTTTATGAGGCACCTTATCAAATGCCTTTTGAAAATCTAAAAGCACCACATCCACCGGTTCCCCTCTGTCTACCACACTAGTCACATCCTCATAGAAATCCAATAAATTCGTCAAACACGACTTCCCCTTAATGAATCCGTGCTGCGTCTGCTTGATCAAGCCATTCTTTTCTAGGTGCCTCACTATTTCTTCTTTGATGACGGATTCAAGCATTTTTCCAACTATAGACGTTAAACTAACCGGCCTATAATTCCCTGCCTTTTGTCTGCTACCTTTTTTAAACAGTGGCGTAACATTAGCTGTTTTCCAATCTTCCGGCACCTCTCTGGAACATTAGCTGTTTTCCAATCTTCCGGCACCTCCCTGGTAAATAATTACTAAGGCATCTACTATCACCTCTGCCATTTCTTTCAGAACCCTGGGATGCATTCCATCCAGTCCTGGAGACTTGTCCACCTTCAGTCCCATTAGTCTGTCAAGCACTACCTCTCTAGTGACAGTAATTGCATTCAAGCCCTCAACTCCTACCATCCTTCTATCTTTAAGATCTGGCAAACTATTTGTATCCTCCTCCGTGAGACCAAGGCAAAAAACTTATTTAAGGCCTCAGCCATTTCCTCATCTCCCACCACTAAATTCCCCCTCTCATCCTCTAAGGGTCCAACATTCACTCTAGCCAGCCTCCTCTTCTTTATATATTTGTAAAAGCTTTTACTGTCCTTTTTTATATTTAGTGCTAGTTTAGCTTTCCTTTCTTTATCGCCTTCTTAGTCATTCTTTGTTGATTTTTAAATTTTTCCCAATCTTCTAATTGCCCACTACTTTTAGCCACTCTGAATGCATCAGCTTTTAATTTAATACTCTCCTTTATTTCCTTCGATAACCATGGCTGGTTAACCCTTCTCCTACATTCCTTCTTTACCATCAGAATATATTGTTTATATATATAGTGTTTGAAACAAAATGTTTCATTATCTGAGGAGTAGTGACTAGATCTGAACTCTGTAATCATCAGTGAACATCCCTACTTCTGACCTTAGGATGGAAGAAAAATCAAAATGAAGCTGCTAAAGATGGTTTTGTCCAGGACACCACCCTGAGGAATTTCTGCAATGATGTCTTGGAGCTGAGATGGCTGTCTAGACCTAGTCATCTTCCTTAGTACCAATTACAGCCAATACATTTTCCCCCTGATTCGCAGTGACCTCAATTTTACTAGGGTTCCTTGAATTTGAGTCAAATTTTGCCTTGATGTCAAGGTTAGTCACTTATACTTCACCTCTGGAATTCAGTTCTTTTGAAGTCAGGTTATTGGTGACCAAAGGTCATTTGATAATATTGACAGTGATCCCTTCCACCATTTTGTTGATGATTGAAAGTGGATCAATGGGGGAGTTATTAATCAGATTGGACTTGTCTTACTTTTTGTGGGCTGGATATAACAGGGAAATTTTCCACATTGTTGTGTACATGTTAGCGCTGTAGTTATATGGGAGCAGCTTGGTTTGAGATGTGGTAGTACTGGAGAATATGTCTTCAGCCTTGTAAGAGATATGGAGAGATTCCAGCCTTTACAATGAAACAGGGAGCTGATTCTCTGACCCCGCCACACCTGGTGCAGTCCTAGACTATAGAATACAAGCCTAGAAATCGGTTTTGCGCCCAGTGAAAAACCAATGCTTTCCCGGCCCTTTTCTTAATGGTGCAAACTGGATGGGTGCGACACTGATCAGCATGAAATTGATTGGATTTCAGTCTTATTAGCAAATTTAGCATATGATCCTGTCCCACTCCTGGAATGCATCTGCTTCTCTGACGTGACATCACATGGGCACAAATCACTACTGCTCCACTAAAGTGTGATTCAGATGCAATAGTTGCAAATGTGAATGTGGAGGTGAGTACCGCTTAGCACTCACCTCCAAGGTGCAAGAGGACAGGTCAGCCACATGCTATGGGGTGGGGGAAGTGGGTGGTATGGGTTCCCCCATGGACGTAGGGGCTCAGGCTTAGTCAGGGGTCCTCAGGAGGGGTGGCCGCTGGGTTGGGGCTCGTGTGGTGAGCATTCTCCTTGCTCATTGAAAGACCTTTGAGGGTTTCCATATGAGGTTGCGTTCAAGTGCCACTAATGTCGCACTCTTAACTTTGCCACCTGTCTGCTGGAAAAACCCCATGGTTTATTGCTGACACTCAACCCCAGGCCCCACCAAGAGTTACAGGCAACAGGTTTGGCAGCTGTTGACCCAATCAAGGGAGCTTGACAGCAGTTAACATGGCTCTGCACACAGCTTTAACTCTACGGTGCTCCTTGCACTGGGTACCTGTTGCACAGAAGTCAGAAGATCACTTCCCTGCGTTGACTGAACTGTATGCAATGTTGGGAAGCCAATTGCATCATACATCCAAGTGGGTGCACACAGATTTATGCATCAAGAGTGCCTCATTGAGGACCTTACCACAGACATCCTAATGCCCTACGTGGCAGAGTGCTGAGCCCAGTCTACCTCATGCTGCTGCTAATGGTCAATGGTATTAGGAGTCTGTATCTGGGGGGGCTGGTCACCCAGATGGCAGCTTTGCACCACACACAACTGCACTGGGGGCGCAGAAGGCAGTTGTCACCTCATATGAAGGGCGGGTACAGCCATATGAGATGCTGTTGTTATCGTGCAGGGGCATGGACAGTGTTCATGGAGGCTGAGGCAATGATGTGGCAATTGTTGACAGCTAATTGAGGTAGTGCATGGAACCGGGGATGGTGTTGGCTTGTCAGCGTCTAGAGTCATAGGGACAGGGGTGCTGGGAGGGATTGAGGAACCAGGGATGGATAATCTTACGGACTGTCTCTTCCTTTCTCCTATCCCATCATCCCCACTCCCTCAGAGCAAGCATGAATTTTGCAATAGAGCCAGCAGAGGTGGAGCAATCATTGTTGCTGCCATAGCAGCTGACAAATGTTGCCGCCTGCAGCAAGGCCAATCCATGCTGGAGGTCAGACCAGAGCAATAGAGGGCCGCTGGTCAGGATCAGGATCCAGTCACCCAACAGCCCGAGGAGGGTTCCAAAGAAAGGTGGAGATAGAGACCTCATCTATACAGGACAAACAGGTCCCACAATGAGTTGCTGGACAACATTTGCCACTGAAGACTTTGCCTGAGCACGGAAATAGTGCAGTATCTGTGCCTTATCCTTGCAGATCCCGCACCTTTTGGTGGAGGAGGACACCCACTGCCGGTGACAGTGAAGGTGACAGCAGCCCTGAACTTCAACACCACAGGGTCATTTCCAGGGCTCAAGCAAGAACCTGTGTGGCATCATTGGTCCACATGTGCACTCGGGAGGTCACGGATGTCCTGTATATCCTGAGCAGCCGATACATTCAGTTTGACCTGGGCAATGCCCAACAGGATGCCCGAGCTGCAGACTTCGCTGCCATTGCCAAAATGCCTCAGATACAGGCAGCCATTGATGGTACACGCAATCACCCTGCGAGCCCTGTGGAATCAGGGAGTACAGTTCATCACGGTTTCACTCCTTGAATATCCAGATCTTGTGCAATCACCTTGCCAGCATCATGCAGGATTGACTAAGCTAGCATGATGAGGGAGAGAGTCGGGTGAAAGGAAAATTATAAGGGAGAAGGTGGTTCCGAGGGACACTTGTGGGTTGAACTGTGTATGTTTCAATGCTAGGAGTGTGGCAGGGAAAACGGATGAGCTTAGGGCCTTGATGTTTGTGAGGCAGTTAGATGTGGTGGCTGTAACGGAGACGTGGTTACGGGAAGGGCAGGACTGGCAGCTGAATGTTCCTGGGTACAAGTGTTTTAGGTGTGACAGAGGAGGGTTGAAGAGAGGTGGAGGGGTGGCACTGTTAGTCAAGGAAAACATCACAGTAGTGCAGAGGGAGGACGATATGGAAGAGATAGGGATTGAGTCAGTGTGGGTGGAGTTGAGGAATAAAAAGGGAGAGATCACATTGCTAGGGGTGTACTATAGGCCACCCAACAGCCCAAAGTCAGCGGAGGAAGGCATTTGCAGGGGCATTTTGGACAGGTGCAGGAAGAATAGAGTGGTTGTAGTGGGTGATTTTAATTTTCCCAGAGTGAATTGGAGGGGGCCTAGAGCTGGGGGTACGGAGGGAGAGGAGTTTGTGAAATGTGTTATGGAAGGGTCGCTAGAACAGTATGTAACTAGCCCGACTAGGGGAGGGGCTATACTGGATTTAGTGTTGGGAAACGAGCCGGGGCAGGTGGGTGAGGTAGAGGTAGGCGAACATGTGGCGAACAGTGACCACAAGTCCGCCTACTTTAGGATAAAAATGGAAAGGGACGAGTGCCGTCCGAACGGGAGTGTGCTGAACTGGGGAAAGGCGAGCTATGGCAGGATTAGGAGGGAGCTGCAGCAAACTGATTGGGAGGGACTGTTAGCTGGCAAGTCCACGGTTGGCAAGTGGGAGGCTTTTAGGGACAAAATGAAATGGTTGCAGGGGAGGTACGTTCCGGTTAAGCGAAAGGATGGGAAAGGTAGGATTAGAGAGCCGTGGATTACGGGGGATATTGAAGACTTGGTCAGGAAGAAGAGGGAGGCGTATGTTAGGTCAAAACAAATGGGTACGGAGAGTGCGCTGGAGGAATATAGAGAGAGTAGGAGGGAGCTAAAAAGGGGAATTAGAAGGGCGAAGAGAGGGCATGAGATGGCTTTGGCTGGTAGGATTAAGGAAAATCCAAAGGCATTTTATTCCTATATTAGAGGCAAGAGAGTAGTTAGAGGGAAAATTGGTCCTCTTAGGGACAAGAGTGGAGAGTTGTGTATTGAGTCGGAGGGAATGGGGGAGCTTCTGAATGAATACTTTGCGTCGGTATTCACGAAGGAGAGGGGTTCGGAATCGTGCGGTCTCTTGGAGGGAGCGGAGGTTCAGTTGCAGGATATCGTTATTACGAGAGAGGAAGTGCTAGGGCTTTTAGGTAGCGTAAGGACGGATAAAGCTCCGGGGCCTGATGGTATTTATCCCAGGCTGCTTAGGGAGGCGAAAGATGAAATTGCTGGGCCTCTGGCGCAAATCTTTGTCTCTTCTTTGGACACAGGTGAGGTCCCAGAAGACTGGAGGGTAGCAAATGTGGTCCCGCTGTTCAAAAAAGGTAGTAGGGATAACCCTGGGAATTATAGACCGGTGAGTTTGACGTCGGTGGTAGGGAAGTTAATGGAAAAAATACTTAGGGGTAGGATGTATGAGCATTTGGAGTGTTGCGATCTGATTAGGGATACGCAACATGGCTTTGTTAGAGGGAGGTCTTGCCTTACAAATCTGGTGGAATTCTTTGAGGAGGTGACAAAAACGGTTGACGATGGGAGAGCCGTTGATGTCATCTATATGGATTTCAGTAAGGCGTTTGACAAAGTCCCTCACGGTAGGCTGGTAGAAAAGGTTAAGGCGCATGGGATACGAGGCCAGGTAGCTAGGTGGATTGAGAACTGGCTGGGAAATAGGAGACAGAGGGTAGTTGTGGAGGGGACCTTGTCGGGCTGGAGGCCAGTGACCAGTGGTGTGCTGCAGGGCTCAGTACTGGGACCTCTCCTCTTTGTAGTCTACATAAGTGACTTGGAAGAGGGCGTAGGTGGTGTGATCAGCAAGTTTGCTGATGACACCAAGGTGGCAGGGTTGGCGGGTACGGAACTGGATTGTCAGGTGATACAACAGGATATAGATAGGTTGGTGCAGTGGGCAGATAGGTGGCAGATGGCATTTAATCCTGACAAATGCGAGGTGATGCATTTTGGGCGGAATAATGCAGAGAGGAGCTATGTGATAAAAGGTAGGCCGATTAGGAGTATAGACATACAGAGGGACCTGGGAGTGCAGGTTCACAAATCCATGAAGGTTGCGTCACAAGTGGAGAAGGTTGTTAGGAAGGCTTATGGGATGTTAGCCTTTATAGGAAGGGGCATAGAGTATAAAAGCTGCCGTCTAATGCTTCAGTTGTACAGAACGTTGGTTAGACCGCATTTGGAGTACTGCATCCAGTTCTGGTCACCTTACTACCGGAAGGACGTGGAGTCTCTGGAAAGGGTGCAGAGGAGGTTTACCAGGATGTTGCCTGGCATGGGGGGACTGGGTTACGAGGAGAGGTTGAAGAAACTGGGACTATTCTCCTTGGAAAGACGGAGATTGAGAGGGGACATGATAGAAGTATATAAGATACTGAAGGGAATAGATAGAGTTAATAGTGAGAGACTGCTCCCTAGACTGGGTACAAACACGAGAGGTCATCATTTAAGGGTGAGGGGGGAGAGGTATAATTTGGAGGTGAGAAGAAGGTTCTTTATGCAGAGAGTTGTGGGGGTCTGGAACACGCTACCGAGTAGGGTGGTGGAGGCAGGAACGTTGGACTCGTTTAAGATGCAGTTAGATAGGCACATGAGTGAAACGAGAATGGAGGGATATGGTAGGGGCTATTAAATAGGGTTAAACCTCGGGAGACACCGGAAAGGCAGGCTGTAAGATTAATATTTTTGTCTTTATTCCACAGGTGGAGGTCCACCTCGTGTCAAACGAGGGGCATGCACACGGCGGGTCGTGCGTGGGCTGCTCTTGGAAGTTCCAGGAGTGGCCTAGTACTTCATGTCGGTGTGTGTGCTTGATCCTGGACCGGTAGACGGGCGCCGCAACAGCTCAGTGACTAGCACTGCTGGCTGTGCAGACACATGGATTTGGGCCTGTGTCTGTGGGAGTTTGCGCATTCTCCCTGTGGTTGCGTGGGTTTCCTCCGGGCGCTCCGGTTTCCTCCCACACCCCAAAGATGTGCTCTTAGGCTAATCGGTTTTTACCAAATTGACACTATTTCTTCCCTGAATCTGACTGAGTAGGGTTCCATTCGTAGACATGCAGGGTAGAATAGGTGTAGGGTGATGCGGCGGCGCGGGCTCGTTGGGCCGAAGGGCCTGTTTCCCGTGCTGGGTTGTTCTTTGTTCTTTGTTCTACCTGAAGAACGTGCAGGACACCTACACCCTGAAGCATTTGGATATTTTTGGTCTCTTTGAGGATCATCCCGTGTGAGGAAGAGTTGGAGGATGAGGGAACAGTGGTGACAAGGGTTCAGCTTGCCAGAAGAATCAGGGAGGCCCTCACTTCCACAAATTTCACCAATTAGGAGGCGTGGTGTCTCCAACCCCCAACCATCCTCCATCCCAGGAAGCCTTCAACCCCCTCCCTTCAGAACCCTCAACATAGCACACCCCCTTTCCCCCTCTGAGGCCGCACTGACTTCACACCAGGGTGATGGGCCTGGGTTGGCCATGCTAATGAATCACTTGTCCAGGCAGGAGAGTGATGATGACTCACTGTAAGACAAACTGTGATGCTGTCCAGGTGCTGCTGAAGTCTGATTTCTGCCTGTCTTCTGGCTGCACACAGACACCCAGGCCCAGCCATTGAGGGTCAGGAGTACCACTGTGTGGCCTAAAGCTCAGGGGTAGAAGTGTGGGGGGCAGTGGCAGTAGGTATTTTACCCTGAAACATGTGAGGTGATGCACATTGGAGAAGAGTAACAAGACAATACTAAATGAATGGCAGGACATCAAGCAGCTCAGTGGGGCAGATGGCTCTTGAGCTCCTTACCTGTGGATCCCTGCAGGCAGCAGGACAGTGAATGGGATGGTTGCAGGGTCATGTGGGACACTTGTTCACACCATCATGGCATGGCATACACAGACGGGGAGCTGATGCTGGCGCTATACAGAATGTTAGCTAGGCCGCAGCTGAAATACTTTGTGCTGGTCACCTTACCATGGGGAGGGCATTGTTGCATTAGAAGGGATACTGAGGGAGCCACTAGGATGCTGCCAAGGATGGCGTATTTGAGCCATAAGGAGAGGTGGGATAGGCTTGGCTTGTTTTCTTCAAAGCAGAGGAGGCCAAAGGAAGACATGCTCAAGATGGCTGAGTTTGTGCAGACGTGATGTTAATACACCCTGAAGAAGTGTTTTTTTTAAATCATGTACTCTGCAGCTGTAAGCAAACTTTTTCAGTTTGTTTTTCTCATTGTTGCTGGGCTGTCTACAAGTCTTTTTATTGCTGCTTAAACGGGGGTTTGTTTATTTTTACTGGGATGTTTATGACTTCATTGTTAGGAGAAAAACTGGTTGGTAGGTCCGGTGACAGGAGTGTTTTTCATTTTCAGTCTGGAGCTGCAGGTTTGAGTTTTAGTTTTTGAAAGGGTGTCAAGCTGAAAAGAAGTCTCTCCCTAGTTTTGGAAATTCTGCTTCTTAGCTGAAAGCAATGTCTTGCCTTTTTGAAGGGGCAATTGGCCATTGGTGGCTTCCAAGAGTCCCTGGTGTTTTGGGAAGCTGTTCTAACTTCAAATTGTTTAGAGAACTGCAGACTTCATCCAAAGGACACGAGTCCAGTATTACATGAGCATTAGTTTTTGCTAAACCTGTGAAAAGGGTCTTTTGTCGATGGGATTGGTTTGATTGGAAGACATTAGATATATTTGTTAAGGTTTATACATTATAGTGGTTGTTTTGTTTCTTGCTTGTAATTGAGTTCTTGTCAATTTTTTTACTATACATGTTAACTATATTCTTAAATAAACTTTGTTTGATTAAAGTTCCCTGGTGGGTCATTTGAATCATACTTGAAGTGAAACATATCATGCTTATCCTAGTGAAATTCAAAAGGCAAAACTTATGATCCAAGCGGATTCCATAATATTTTGGAATTTCTGACCTGAACCATAACATAGGGCTTGGACAGATGAATAGGGAGTGGTTCTTTCCATTGGTTGAGAGAGTCAGTCAGGAGGGTCATGATTTATGGTGAGGGGCGGGAGTCTCTGAGATGATGTGATGAAAACATTTGAACTCCGCGGGATCTCGGGTGCACTGCCTGGCATGGTGGTAGGGGCCATACAACCCCTAGGGGTATTTGGATAAGCATTTGGAATAACACAGCACTCAGCAATATGGGACGGATGCTAGATATTGGGATTAGCATGACTGCAGTGGGAGTTATTGTTGGTATGGATTCGATGGGCCAAAGGCGTTTCAGGTGCCGTACGACGCTCTCTGCTTTTATGGGAACAAATGGGGCACAAAATTCCCTGTGGAAAAGGGGTCAAAGACAGAGGTATCTCAATTTTGAGGTGCAATATCCTTTAATAGTAATTATTTACAGTCCGTACTACTCTATCTTTAATTGTGCTGACTGCCTTCAGCTGTGCCCCTTGATGATCCTACAACTTCTAAATCTTACGTGGCCTGGCACTTAATCTGAGTAAACCCCCAGAGATGAGGTGGTTAGCTGCGTTTTGCATCCTGTGACCTTTGATGCCCTTGGCTGGAATCCTCTGAAGGGATCTGGGGGTCCTGACCAACTTTCGGTTGTTACAGATGTAGCCATGCCATCCAATTCAATCTGCTGTCAGGAAGAGAGGAGTTGGAAGGGCTAGGGACAGCTAGCATTTCCTGAACCTAAGACCTCAGCGTGGGCTCCAGGGCTTCCTCTTCCCTAGGGCGCATGTGGGCCCTGGGACACTCCATGGGATGGAGGGACATCTGGAGTGAACTACAGAAGCTTTTGCACCACCTGACAGTGTCAGTCTTGGAGGCCCAGCTTTGTCTGCACCATGGAATGTGAGCCCTCAGCGATGGCCATTTGAGTCTGGACCGAGCCCTGGAGCTCATCTGCAATTGCCCAGCCATGGTTCTCAGCGACTTGGCTATGCCTGGAACCCTACCATCCATGCCCCACGCTTTCCACTGCGGATACCACTTTTGCTGTGTTGGCTTGGATATCATGCAATGCTGACACCATCTCTTGTGCCTGAAGACTGTGGGAGTCCTCCAGAAGGCTTGGCAATTGCCAGAATGTCACTGATACCCTCTCCTGCAGTCCCCAGCTCTGCATCTGCAACTCTGTGAGAATTGTTTCCAGTGGCTCGGCATCTGGCTGGGGGCCAGCCTGTTACTTTGGATCCGTCACACCTTTGCCTGCCCGATCACTCGTTCATTCCTGATTCCACTTGATGTGCTGTCTGATGCTCACCAGAAAGTGACGTAGAAACCTGTCTGCTAATTCCATCCGCTGAATATGTGTCAACACTAGTGGATATTGTGGGTGATACTTGTGATGCCTGGTGAGTGCTTTCCTCTGAGCTTTCCTCTAAGGAGCTTGTGGATGTTGCAGTGGTGGTGGGTGGAGGCTTACGGGGCCGCAGAGGGGTGGGCCTAAGGGCGCAGCCTCCTTAGGTGTTGCTCCTGCAATAAAAGCCACGTGGGTAAGTGAGACACAAGTACCTTGGCAACTTGGAACTTACTTGAGAAAAGTCATATGGATGAAGGATCAGTGAATCCTTACTTCTGTGACACACACTGACGTCACTGTTTCTCACACCTCTCAGGTGCCTTCCCTGAGAGCTCCAGTGTTCACTTTTCAAAGTAGGTCAGGAGCCATGACTCGGGAATACCCCTGCCGGTCTTCTCTTACTCCCTTTGATTGTGGGATATCTTCGCCTGCATAGACATAAGGGAATGTTTAAAGGTTGATAGCTGGGGGAGTTGGGGGGGATAGGTGGCGTATGTTGGCACTGTGCTTCACCAGGCAGGAGTTGTGACGGGGGTGCCAGAGGGATTGGAGGATGATGCTGGGGAGATTGCGTGCTGGGCTACTTCGGGATCTTAGGGAGTGGATTACTGTAGACATTTCAGGGATGACTGATGGGACTGATGCCAGGACAGGACAATTGGGCAATCACCCTTGCAGCCCCAATTAGGTTGTTTATTTTTCCTCTGACACTGGGCACTAGTCCTCAGTGTCAGGCTGTGGGCACCACAACTCATCCCTGCACCTGGATTGTCTGCCCTCTCACAAGCATCACTCCTCCACGGCATCCAACAACCTCCATAAAGCATGGGGCTGGTCTCTGTGCTGCCATCCTCCTGGAGTGATTGACTATGAGTGCAGTGAGAGCACCTAAATGCAGCTTCTCCTTGATAATGATACACGGCTGTGGCCCTTTTGGGTGAGTTACATACCTGGGGACTTCATAATACCATGTTTCAAGTTGAGCCTCTTTCAATGCACTAAATGTGGGAGGATTATAGTGTGGCACTGTTGTGAAGTTAGTGTTTGTAAAATTATAAAAAAAGCTTGTAAAATGCTAAGAGTTGTAAAATTTCATGGTCTATTTAAAAATTAAGGTTGTTTTTTTGCTAAGCTTAAAGAGTTAAAACAGATGCAGGTGCAAATACAGTACATAGAGAGCATAGACTGAAACATTGTATCGTGAAGCTAGGCAGTGGTGCTGCCAAGGCAACAGGCTGTTTTTGAATTTTAACCAATCAGTTTAAACTAGGCATTTGAATAGCAGCAGCTGAACAGATTTGTATTTGATGTTTTGATAACCTGTAAACCAATCCTATTGTGGGGATTTTGATATGGCATCAGGAGTATATGAACCAGCTCCTAGCTCCAGAGAGCCAGGCAGCCACTGCCTCTGCCAGCACAGTTCACAGCTTGAGAGAGAAACATAGCCAGCAACTGCCTCTAACAGTGTAACAGCCACATTTATATCTTAAAAGAAAGCCCCATCTCAATTGTAAAGGTACCAACAGAAGATATTGAAAACAGAAGATAAAGAAGACAAAGATTCCAGAAGATAAAACCTGGTTATATTTTGAGAGTGATGAGAAATTCTATTTTTTTGTTGTTAATAAGTGGGAATTGTATTTATCTAAACAGCATACTATTAGAATAGTGTTTTATTTGTTTTGTTAATAGTTTAATTAACTTGTTTATTGTTAATTAGATAAATAAAGTGTTACTTGTTTTTTCAGAGAGAGTCTCAGGTAGTTATTTTGATTTAACCACTACAAGTTGCTGAAGTGCAGATATTATTACTTCTCACATGCTTTTTAACAGATTATGAAGGGAGGCACTTCTCGTTGAGTGGCTAAGTGTTAGTTCTCAGAGAAGAGATCAACCTCCCCATTGTAACAGGCGCACACTAATAAGATAGGTGCAAACTGCTCCTGTTTTCTCATCTTTATGCCAAATCTTTTGGGAGAATTGCACCCCAGAAATCACCCAGAAATAGAGGAGACCTGGTGCAATTGGGACACATCAATCCCTCATTGGATTTATGGTGCAGGTAATTTCAGAGCCATTGTGTTTTATTTTTTGTGACTCCTGTGCAATTAACGGGATTCAAATTTATGCCAGATTTTAATTTGACAGAGTGCTGGAACATACACAGTGTAAAATAATTACTTTAGGGATTCCAGTTATATAACACATTCAATGTGTTGGGAGTGTGTCACTGTCATCTGTAAACACCTTCCACATAAAAATACATTAAAAATCTTTCTGCATTCATACTTTTTTCTGAAGGTTTTTGTGTTGAGCTGGAAGATTAATGAAGGTCTTACCTTTCAGAATATACATTTCTTATGAGAAATCAAATTATTTTGTGTTGGTTCACCTAAGATGTTTTTGTGCTGCAATGTGAACTTAAAATATCTGCATATTTAACCCAACATGTGTGTAATGGGTTTTAGTCCAGGAACAGATATTTGGAAATTTAAGTAAATTTATTAATGTGCACCCATTCAGACATTTGTCATTAGTGCCTAACTAACTTAGAACTACAGTGTGTCTGTAATTCATTGCCGACTATCCATTCAACATACAAGGCACTCAAACAGATTCAGATAGACTAAGTCCACATTTTATTTTGCAATCACACAATTTGGATGTTTTCAGCAGATTGTTTGGAAAAATTTCCTTTTTTTCACTATTGATCTCTAGAAGAACAGATCATTTTGTTTTAGTACTTCTTTCAATGGCATGATCAAATATTACAGAAACTAGTAAACAAAAGGTCAGCCAACTCTTGTTGATTTAAAACATTTCCTGTTCCTCTCACTGGAATGCCAAAAAACACCATGTGATAATAGTATCAAAAAGGCATGAGAACAAATAGAAAACCACTTCTTCTAAAAGATTAATACAATTATTTTGCCAAAAATTGCAGATAATTGCTTCAAAGCTTATGGCTTAGAATATTCGTGGTGGTAAATAAAATATATAATAACGTCACAATCTTTTTTTGCTTTCAAATGGAGGAAAGGCATTTTGTTGACCTGTCCTGGCTGTAACTTGTTTAAAATCTGCCTTGACTTTGTGACAAGGCCAAATGAGGTAAAACAGATTGCAGATAGCTTTACTACGTACTTTATAGTGACCTACCTGAAAGCAATATTTACTTAAATAGGATTGTTCCATTGATTCCAAAGCAATTTGTTCTAAATGTATTAGTTAAAGTTGGTAAATGTTTTAAAGGGAATATAGCACTGTGGGAAAAATATTTACTTTAACATCAAGGCCGGAATTTTCGGGCCGTTCACACCAGTGGGATTCTTTGGTCCTGCTGCAGTGAATAGAGATTTGGCTGAGTGCCAAATTCTCTGTCCTCACTTGTAGCGGTGGCAGGGCGTGAACTGCCGGAAAATTCCAGCCCATATATCTTTCTACCAAAAAGAGTATTCATATAATTGTTATATTGATCTTTAGCTTCGCTTTACTTTTTTTTTCATCTAGAGTGCATCCTTTTAACACTGCAATATGTTTTATTAATCAAATGGCTTTAAGTAATTAAGTAATTTCAACATTGACTCAACATGGAACTTAACTACTGTAAAAATTCTTCCTCTTTCTGCCTACTATAACTTCTGTAAGAGGCTAGCAGAGAAGTACAAGGATTGTTTGATGGAGCAGACGAGTGAAGGAGCAGAGAGACAGATAAGAAATTACCTGTTAAAAACCTGTTTAAATAAGTTTAAAGCACTTTGTAGTAAGAACTTACTTTGTAGAACTGTTGAAATCATTTAAAAGCATTTTTGCGGGCTTTTTGTATTTACCGCTTCAAGAATTCTGAGGGAGTGGTTAGAAGGGAGTTGTGGGGCAGCAGGCTTTAATTATCAGCGCCAGGTTTAAAAGGAGGCCTGGTATAGACAGCGGGCAGCGTCGGAGTGGGCAGTGGAGTGAGAGGGAAGCAGAGTGAGCTATTAGGGCTTAAGATCAAAAGGGCTTGGGGGAAAAAGGGCCAGGTAAGTTTGTGTGGAAATTTTCGATACTACTACAGTGAATAATGGAGGGGCATGTGATGTGCTGTTTCTGTATGATGTGGGAACTGGTGGACCCCAGGGTCCTTCCCAGTGACCATGTCTGCAGTAAGTGCAGGTTGCTGGAGGAGCTCCAGCTCAAGGTAGATGAACTGGCCTCTGAGCTACAGACACTGAGGCTCATCAGGGGGAGAGAGGGTGCCATTGTCAATGGGGTGCAAGTGACATCCACCCCCCCTGGACTGGCTAACTCTAAGGGTCAGGAATAAGAGAGGGCTGCTGAGAGGAGGAAGGGGGGTGGGGAGCGGAGGAAGAGGGGTGGGGAGCGAAGGCCTCAGCCTCTCAATCTGCATAACAGGTTTGAGGTTCTTGCTTCTAGTGTGGACGTGGACGAGGGAAGTGAGGTCAGTGAGCAAACTGCACACGGTAGTTTGTGATGCAGCAGGACATAGGCAAAGAGAGGGTGAAAAGGAACGTAGTAGTAATTGGGGACAGTGGGGTGAAGGGTATTGACACTGTCCTTTGTCACAATGACAAAGTGCACAGAAGGGTGTGTTGTCTGCCTGGTGCTCAGGTCCGGGATGTCGCATCTGGGCTGCAGAGGAACCTGGAGTGGGAGGGTGAGAATCCGGTCGTTGTGATACATGTGGGTGCCAACGACATAGGCAAAATGCGAAGTGAGGATCTGGGGAGGGAGTATGAAAAGCTGGGAATGGAATTAAAAAGTAGAACTGACAAGGTGGTTATCTCTGGGCTACTGCCTGAACCGAGTGCAGACGGGCGTAGGGTTGATAGGATTAAGGAAGTGAATGGGTGGCTCAGGGACTGGTGTGGGAGGAATGGGTTTGAATTTATGGGGCGTTGGCATCAGTATTGGGGTTGGTGGGACCTGTTCGGGCGGGATGGGGTTGGTCTGAACCGTGCTGGGACCAGAGTCCTGGCGAATCGTGTAAAGAGGACTGTAGACAGGGCTTTAAACTAATTGGGGGGGGGAGGGTAGGTGACATTATGGGGTCTAAAGTTAAGGAGAGGGTACAGGTAAGGGTAGAGGCCGAGGATGTCCCAACAATAAAGGGAGTAGGGGGCGTGAGTATGGCTGGTGGCGTTCCGGCAAATAGGGTCCAGGTGAAGGCTGGAATGAAGGCACTTTATCTGAATGCATGAAGCATTCGGAATAAAGTGGATGAGCTGGTGGCGCAGATCAGCACAAATGGATATGATCTGGTGGCCATTACAGAGACGTGGCTGCAAGGTGCCAGGGACTGGGAGCTGAATGTCCAGGGGTATCAAGTGTTTAGGAAGGATAGGCGGGAGGAAAAAGGGGGGGGGGGCGTAGCTCTGCTGATTAAGGATAGCATCAGGGTGATAGCAAGGGATGATATTGGAGCCAAAGAGCAGAAAGTGGAATTGTTGTGGGTAGAGATTAGGAACAGCAAAGGGAGGAAGACGCTGGTGGGTGTCATCTATAGGCCCCCGAATAAAGATCTGGAGGTGGAGCGGGCTGTTAACGCGCAAATAAGTGCGGCATGCAGGAATGGGACGGCCGTAATTATGGGGGATTTCAATCTACATATTGATTGGTTGACCCATGTTGGACGCGGTGGGCTCGAGGGGGAGTTCTTGGAATGCTGCTGGGATAGTTTCCTTGAACAGTGTGTGTTGGAGCCGATGAGGGAGCGAGCTATCTTGGATCTGGTGTTATGTAATGAGGCGGGTAGAATTAGGGACCTTGCGGTGAAGGATCCTCTTGGGGAGAGTGATCATTGTATGGTGGAGTTTCTGGTGCAGATGGAGGAGGAGAAAGTGGGTTCCCGGACATGCGTCCTTTGTTTAAACAGAGGGGAGTATGGTAGGATGAGAGAAGAATTGGCGAATGTGGACTGGGGGAGCGTGTTGGAAGGTAGGCCTGCTGAGGAGCAGTGGAGGATCTTTAAGGAGATCTTTCTTGGTGCTCAGCAGAAATTTATTCCGATGGTCAAAAAGGACCGTAGGAGGAGAGGTATTAAGCCGTGGATAACGAAGGAGGTGAAGGAAAGTGTTAAACTAAAAGCGGAGGCGTTTAGAGTAGCTAAGAGTAGTGGGCGAGAAGAGGATTGGGAGAGGTTTAAATGTCAACAAAGATTGACAAAAAAGTTGATAAAGAAGGGTAAGAGAAACTATGAAGCTGGGCTAGCGCTTAATATAAAAAAGGATAGCAAGAGTTTTTATAAATATATAAAAACGAAGAGGCTGGCTAGGGTGATGGTTGGACCCTTAGAGGATGAGAAGGGGGACTTAGTGGTAGGGGATGGGGATATGGCTGAGGTCTTGAATAACTTTTTTGTTTCTGTCTTCACGGAGGAGGACGTGAATAATTTGCCGGGTGTTAGCGATGGAAAGGTGGTAGGACTGGAGGGTCTTAATGACATTACTGTTACTAGAGAGGCGGTGCTCGACAGACTGGAGGGGCTGATTGTGGACAAGTCCCCAGGACCGGATGGAATGCATCCGAGGGTTCTGAAAGAAATGGCGGAGGTGATAGTGGATGCCTTGGTGGTTATTTTCCAGACATCGCTGGATTCCGGGGAAGTGCCGGATGATTGGAAAACGGCTAATGTTACGCCGTTGTTTAAGAAGGGTGCCAGGCAAAAGGCGAGGAATTATAGGCTGGTTAGTTTAACGTCTGTGGTAGGTAAAATGTTAGAATCTGTCATTAAGGAGGAAATTGCAAGGCATCTTGAAGGGAATTGCTTGATAGAGCAGACGCAGCACGGTTTCATTAAAGGGAAGTCGTGTCTGACAAATTTACTGGAGTTCTATGAGGATGTGTCTAGGGCAGTGGATAGAGGAGAGCCGGTGGATGTGGTCTTTCTAGATTTTCAGAAGGCGTTTGACAAAGTACCTCACAAGAGGTTATTGCAGAAGGTCGAGGGACATGGAGTTGGGGGTAGGGTGTTAGCGTGGATAGAGGATTGGTTGTCAAATAGGAGGCAGAGAGTGGGGGTCAACGGGTGCTATTCGGATTGGCGGTTGGTGACGAGTGGAGTGCCCCAGGGGTCGGTGCTGGGGCCTCAGCTTTTTACCATTTATATAGATGATCTGGAGGAGGGAACCGAGTGTAGGGTGTCGAAATTTGCTGATGACACCAAGATTGGGGGAACGGCAAATTGTGCGGAGGGTGTGGAGAGTCTGCAGAAGGATCTAGATAGGCTGGGCGAATGGGCCAGGAAATGGCAAATGGAATTTAATGTTGGCAAGTGTGAGGTGGTCCACTTTGGTATGAAGAATGGTAGGAAAGACTATTACTTACGTGGCGAAAAACTGCAGCAGGCGATGGTGCAGAGGGACCTCGGGGTCCTTGTGCATGAGTCGCAAAAACCCAGCTTGCAGGTGCAGCAGGTGGTCAGGAAGGCAAATGGGATGCTGGCCTTCATAGCGAGGGGGATTGAATATAAAAGTAGGGAGGTCTTGCTGCAGCTGTATAGGGCATTGGTGAGGCCGCAGCTGGAGTACTGTGTGCAGTTTTGGGCGCCGCACCTGCGCAAAGATATTTTGGCCTTGGAGGGAGTGCAGAGGAGGTTTACTAGGCTGATACTGGAGTTGAGGGGGTTGAGCTATGAGGAGAGGCTGAATAAACTAGGCTTGTACTCGTTAGAGTTTAGAAGAATGAGGGGAGATCTCATTGAGACGTATAAGATGATGAATGGGATGGATAGGATAGAGGTGGAGAGACTCTTCCCGCTCAAAAAAGACAGTAGGACTAGGGGGCACAGCCTCAAGATAAAAGGGGGCGGTTTAGAATGGAGTTGAGGAGGAACTTCTTCACTCAAAGGGTGGTGAATCTCTGGAATTCTCTGCCCGTTGAAGTGGTGGAGTCTGCCTCGCTAAATATTTTTAAGACGCGGGTTGATGGGTTTTTGATAAGAGAGGGGATTAAGGGTTATGGGGAGAGGGCGGGAAAGTGGAACTGAGCAGCGACAGATCAGCCATGATCTTATTGAATGGCGGGGCAGGTTCGAAGGGCTAGATGGCCTACTCCTGCTCCTATTTCTTATGTTCTTATGTTCTTATGAAAGAAATGGCGGAGGTGATAGTGGATGCCTTGGTGGTTATTTTCCAGACGTCGCTGGATTCCGGGGAAGTGCCAGAAGATTGGAAAACGGCTAATGTTACGCCGTTGTTTAAGAAGGGTGGCAGGCAAAAGGCAGGGAATTATAGGCCAGTTAGTTTAACGCCTGTTGTAGGTAAAATGTTAGAATCCGTCATCAAGGAGGAAATTGCGAGGCATCTTGAGGGGAATTGCTTGATAGAGCAGACGCAGCACGGTTTTGTTAAAGGGAAGTTGTGTCTGACAAATTTACTGGAGTTCTATGAGGATGTGTCTAGGGCGGTGGATAAAGGAGAGCCGGTGGATGTGGTCTTTCTTGATTTTCAGAAGGCGTTTGACAAGGTACCTCACAAGAGGTTATTGCAGAAGGTCAGGGGACATGGAGTTGGGGGTAGGGTGTTAGCGTGGATAGGGGATTGGTTGTCAAATAGGAGGCAGAGAGTGGGGGTCAATGGGTGCTATTCGGATTGGCGGTTGGTGACTAGTGGAGTGCCCCAGGGGTCGGTGCTGGGGCCTCAGCTATTTACCATTTATATAGATGATCTGGAGGAAGGAACCGAGTGTATGGTGTCGAAATTTGCTGATGACACCAAGATTGGTGGAACGGCAAATTGTGCGGAGGGTGTGGAGAGTCTGCAGAAGGATCTAGATAGGCTGGGCGAATGGGCCAGGAAATGGCAAATGGAATTTAATGTTGGCAAGTGCGAGGTGGTCCACTTTGGTAGGAATAATGGTCGGAAGGATTATTACTTACGTGGTGAAAAACTGCAGCAAGCGATGGTGCAGAGGGACCTCAGGGTCCTTGTGCATGAGTCGCAAAAACCCAGCTTGCAGGTGCAGCAGGTGGTCAGGAAGGTGAATGGGATGCTGGCCTTCATAGCGAGGGGGATTGAATATAAAAGTAGGGAGGTCTTGCTGCGGCTGTATAGGGCATTGGTGAGGCTGCAGCTGGAGTACTGTGTGCAGTTTTGGGCGCCGTACTTACGCAAGGATATTTTGGCCTTGGAGGGAATGCAGAGGAGGTTTACTAGGCTGATGCCGGAGTTGAGGGGGTTGAGCTATGAGGAGAGGCTGAATAAACTAGGCTTGTACTCGTTAGAGTTTAGAAGAATGAGGGGAGATCTCATTGAGACGTATAAGATGATGAATGGGATGGATAGGATAGAGGTGGAGAGACTCTTCCCGCTCAGAAAGGACAGTAGGACTAGGGGGCACAGCCTCAAGATAAAGAGGGGGCGGTTTAGAACGGAGTTGAGGA
This sequence comes from Carcharhinus amblyrhynchos, assembly GCF_965287045.1. Classification (NCBI taxonomy): domain Eukaryota; kingdom Metazoa; phylum Chordata; class Chondrichthyes; order Carcharhiniformes; family Carcharhinidae; genus Carcharhinus; species Carcharhinus amblyrhynchos. The sequence goes on from NC_137337.1 coordinate 28,920,891, forward strand.
AGAACTTCTTCACTCAAAGGGTGGTGAATCTCTGGAATTCTCTGCCCGTTGGAGTGGTGGAGGCTACTTCGCTAAATATTTTTAAGACGCGGGTTGATGGGTTTTTGATAAGAGAGGGGATTAAGGGTTATGGGGAGAGGGCGGGAATGTGGAACTGAGCCACAACAGATCAGCCATGATCTTATTGAATGGCGGGGCAGGCTCGAAGGGCTAGATGGCCTACTCCTGCTCCTATTTCTTATGTTCTTATGTTCTTATATTACCAAGACACAGGCTTGTGGGGAAGTCCTGCTCAATCTTCAAAGTTTCCACACAGCCTTAAAATTCCTGTTCACCGGACAGTACCTGAGATGTATCGGCCATTGCTCGACAAAACAGTGAAAAATGCAATAAAAACAGAAAATGCTGGAAAATTCAACAGCTCTGGCGGAGTTCATGGCCTGTAATTGTTGAAATCAGTGTTGAGTCCAGAAGGCTATAAAGTTTCTAATTGGAAGATGAGTGCTGCTCTGTCAGCTTGCATTGGACTTCACTGGAACATTGTAATGGGCCAAGAACAGAAATGTAAACATGAGAGCAAGATGGTGAGTTGAAATGGAAAGCAACTGGAAGGTCAGGATAATGCTTGTGGACTGAGTGATGATGTTTTACAAAGTGGTCACTCAGTCTGCATTTGGTCTCCCCAGTGTAGAGGAAACGGCATTGTGAGCAGTGATTACAGTAGACTAACTTGAAAGAATTGTAAGTAAATAGCTCCTTCACCTGAAAGGAGTGTTTAGGGTCTTCTTTCCAAGTTTATCTTTCTGCTTTGTATTAATGATAGAGTCCCACTCCAGGAATTAGCACATAATTTAAATTGCCACTTCAGTAATGACACAGTGGAATACTAACATTGTTGCATTAATTTGTCGGAGGTGCTGTCTCGGGCATCTAGGGGGCTGAAATTTTAAGGCCGTGCCTTTGACTGAGATTTTGAAAATTGAGCAGGACTTCTCCACAAGCCCGTTTAACAACAGTCCTATCTGTTATAATGGTTTGAGTGGCAGTACAGGTTCATTGTTGAAAGTGCTTTGGCTAATATTTCTTCCTTAAACCAACACCACTACAAAACAAATTAAATGATAATTTATTTAATTACCCCTTCTAGGATCTTGTTGTGCATGGACTGGTTGCTGCGTTTCCCTACATAACTGACTTTACTTAAGAAGTAATTGACTTCAGATGTCCTAAATAGTGCATGCAGTAGACGTTTCACTCTTATGAACTTATGGTGCAACGAGGCACCCTGGATGCAGAGGATACAGAAATGTAGCAAGAAGGAGCTTGCAGCCAGTTTGCGCTTGATCAGTTTCCCCATTGGGCCTACCCAGGCAGAGTGTGAGGCTCACCATGCGCTGTAGCACAAGTCTGATAAAGGGCATTCACTTTATGTTTGGAGGTATGTTGTTGTTACCCTGGTGTTTGTGTTGAATTGCATCACTGATCTGCTGTAATTACATTGGGTCTGTAATGCCTGAGCACAACACACCGATGGTGGAAGGATTCTTAAAGCTGTCCAGTCTGATGATCCATTATTCAGAACACTGGGGTCACTTTTCACTTTGGGTGAGAATGTAAAATGCATGAAATTGACTTGTCACCCATTAAATGCCTCTGCCAACTGGGTTTTTCATTAAAGTCCCTTATTTTTGGACCTTATTTTTTTTTTGCATTGTTCATTTGTTCTCATAATTCGGTTGGATTGAATCTTTATTTTCTCTCTTTCTTTGGTTCAAATCTATTTGTTTTTGTGTAAGGATAGGTTAGGATAGAATTTCTATGGGTAATTCTGCTGGGTCTTAAGAAGCGAGAGGATGAAGAAGACTTTGTTTTAAGTTAGCTACATAGGCTGAAAGGAGTCAATTCAAGGAGGATTCATCAGGGCCATGTCTACCTCAAGAACATGCCACAATTTGTTGTAAAGATTGGAGGAATTGCATTTTCTCCACTCAAATTTCTACACAAAGGGAATTACAGAAATGTATTGTATTTCACAGCAGGGCTTCCTAACTTATGTGTTTGGCACGGTTCTGTCTGAGGTAGTGAAAGTGACAATTGCCATGATATTTTCTTCATTGATTCTTTCTGGGGTGATATAGGTGGCACATAATGCATCAGTCAGTGTGCAGTGCAAGACCAATAAGCTGAGCAATATCAGCAGAACAGCAGGATTCCCAAACGCCCAATTCTTCATAAAAGCCCACGTCACCAGTTAGCATCTAATCTAAACTGACATTTCAGTACTGACATACTGAACAGGAAAAATGTCTTGTATGTATCTCTGTCGTATGTATAAACATGCAGGTTATATTTGACCAACAGAACTGTACCACGCAAGCCAATGCCAAGTACCCTGAAAACTAGCCATGGTTTGTTGCCAGTCTACAGCTCCAGCATTATTTTAAGGCAGTTTTGCCCCAAAAAATGAATGGATAAACTCTGGAACTTATAACTTCAATGTGGACTCCTAGAATAGTTACTTGACTGCCAGGAGCCAAAAGGATCGCAGTATTTGTTTGCTCAAACAAAGATTCCACTGTGTAGTTGGATCCAGGGAATGCCCTGACTTACAGTAGTGTACTACATGCTGCACAATTTTTCTGTCTGGAGACAAAGCATACAGTAGGGACAGGAGTGGGTTTTGCTGAAGCCAAAGAGAATTGAATCATTGAAGCAGAGCCTGCGGATTTTCCAGCTCCACTTGAACAGCAATATGTCTGGGAACTCTGCCAACGGTTACTTGAGAACAAATTCACTCAAAATTTGCAAGCTCCCCTACACAAGCTTTCCTGAATCAGATTTCCAATGAATGGTTACAGCATACTCGTGCTACACTGCAGTCACCATGAAAGCCTGTCCAGTCATATGCTAAGTGAAAAAGGTCAAACACAAAAAACTCCAACATTAAGTTCAAGTGCATAATGTATCATGTTTTGATAACAACAACGTGCTTCTCATGTAGCCCAGTGTTACTTTCCCTGATTGTGCCCCTTGGTCCAAGACGTAATGAAGGTTTGTAGCACCATATTGCTTCTTCTAAGTGCTAACTTTATGGAAGAAGAAAGTGAGAAAACTTTTTGCTTTCCCTGACGATTTTTGTATGGCTCATTACTTCCTTCAGCAAGGTCATCCTGCAGCTGGAGTTATCACTTGTCCAGCTGTGCTAGCTGCCAGTTTTCACAAAATTCTTTCCAGTGGACTGACTCATTTATGGATGAATTGGCCTGAACAACATCCTCCTCCTTTCTGTCTCCTCCTTATAACTATCTACTGCTGAAGATTGCCCCGCCAGGTTTAGCTAGCTGTATGTAGCAGACCATAGATCTATTTCAAGGTCATGGAAGCTCTGCATCCAGGTTCTGTGCAGATAAATTTCCAAACATTTTCACCAGCTTGTGGAAATTAGAGTCCAAGATCTCCATTAGTTATGACATCCCTGAAAGAATTGATAGCTGTGTTTAGCACCTCAGTTAAGGTTGTGGGACTGGGGTTTAGAGGGTGTGTAGTGGTGGGTGGCATCGATGAAGGGTTGGGGCTCCTAAGCCTATGAATGCTCCAGGGCCTGTCATGTTTTGGAGGTCCTGTCCTCTGTCCCAGCAATCATATATTAAAGGATTCTTTGCAGAATCTCAACGAACTCATTGAATTGATAAAACTCAGAAACCTGACAGCTAAATTCAGATGAGGACTGTCAGATCCAGGAGCTGAGTGTGCTGGGTGAAGCCTGCCTACCTGGGGAATCATCCTCACCCCACCACCCTGTGACTGGGCACCCCTTCCCACCCTTTGGATTTCTACTGAGTCCTTCCATTTGAGGCCTCAAACCTTCCACTAAGGCCTCCGACCCTGTTCCTCCCAGGCCTCTCATACCCCTCCAGCACTCCCTGTGCCATCTCCACTCACAGTGGACCCCAGAATCTGACTGTTCCCTTCCTCCCTTGGGACTTTGTCCCACCCTGGGACTGCCCACCTCTGGATCAACATGGCCTTAGCAGTTGACGCACCTCACTCGCATAACACTATCCCTGGGTCAATCAGACTGGCTTCAGGGCATGGAATTGCTGGCATGGAAATTTCACAGTATGCTGGGAATTCCAGCTTCTGGGAAAATCCACATCTTACCCTCTCTGTGGGTCAGCAAAGTTAAAATCCAGCCCACAGCTTATAAAGAAGTGACTGTAGAGTAGGGTATCTACCAGAATCTACACATTACACAAACCATCATTTTTGTGCAAAGGTCATGGTTTTATTAAATAAATGCAATTTACCTTGTAATAAACAACAAGTGACTAACCTTTCGGTCTTCAACCCCTGGCACAGCAGAAAAGGTTTTACCCCTTACATCACGTGATTTTGTCTTTGTGGAAGTTTTAACCCTTATACTTTCTAAGGTCTTAAACTCTGTGCTGTATGTCTAACCCTTCCTTTCATGTTACTAAAATATTATCCTTAAATCATTTGTAGACCACATTCAGTTAGATCATATTTAAACAGAAGTCTTGAATGTATGAAAATGCTTCCTTTAAGAAACAACCTTATTTCACAGCAGAAATAATCACAAACAGCTCTTGTATATTTTAAGCCTGCAATAATTAAAATAAAACTGCAATCGCAAATCTTGGAATTGCACAAAGCTAAAAGAAGCATAACACTTAACATATCAAATGTGATCCTTCCTCAAAACTGATCCCTCTAAATACATTACTTAGGGCGAAATCTTACCAAAAATGGCAGTGAGAAATGGAGTGATTCCTATTGACGGCACCAGCGCATTTTTGGGCTGAATCTTATGCCTCATTAGTAATTTTTATGCCCACGAATGGCATGTTCCCTCTAATTCACCCACCCCATAACAATGTTACTGTTGCTAGTACTGGGGAGCTCCATATAAATAGCTACTTAGCACTCTTCAGCATTTGCTCCACAACAACTGCATGTGATGGCAGGCAAGAAAACTGCACCTTTTCAGGGGAGGACCTCACCAGAATGCTGAATGGAGTGGATCAGGAGATGACCTTCCAGCAGGGTCACTATGCCTGCCTGGGATGCAGTGGCAGCCCTGGTCAATACAAGTGCACATCAGAAGAGAGTAGAAATGTCGGAAGAAGATGAATGATCTTCTTTAGCCAGGGTAAGGAACCTCTCCCCCTGGATTCCCTCGCACATTCCTTGCACCCCCAACCCGTTCCTTGACACAGTCAACTTGGTATTTGCCAATACCAGGAACTAGATTCCCCTCTCCCTCCCACAATCAGTATGTTCTCCCAGTAGCTGCTATGTTCCCCAAGCCCCATCCCTGCCACAACTCATCACCACCTTAAATGTCAACATTCTCATCTGCATTATTTCTCTTTGTGTCATTGCAGGACTAACTCAACTACAACAGGCATGAGTGAACACAGCCAGCTAGAGTCGCGCCTGCGCTGAGAACCTTTATACAGTTTGAGGAACAAGCCTTCAAGCTGGCCAGAGAGGAGGAAGAGTGTGCCTGTGCTGCTGGTGAAATGGGGTCAGCAGAGAAACATGAGAATCCTCAACACCTATGCTTTCATCCCTCAAGTCTCAATATTCCCTCTGTATTCCCTGTAATGCACTGATGCCATGACTCTTCTCTTGCAGGCTGACCAGAAGCACAGACCGGACCACCCTCGCGCCCCAGAGTCACTGGACTCCAACAGCTCAGGGGGGATTTCTCCAAGCCCATCGTTGAAGAGGTGTCACAGCTGTCACCCATCAGCACAGATACTCACACCTTGGTGGGATCACTAAGTGGGCAGCCTTCGGGGTCACTCACTGGTGAGCATCTCACAGCTAAAGATCCACAGCAGGTGGAGGTAGGGATGTCTCAGAGATCTGGCACTCAGAGGAATGCCGGAGCCAGGACTCCGCTGAGCCTTGTGCTGATGATGTTCTCCTGGGCATGGTCATCCCATAGCAGCTAGAGCTGTGAAGGCAGTGAGGAGGTGACTCATACAGCCCCATTCTAGCCAGGCTGTCCATGGGCAACTCATCTGACATCCGACTCTAATACTAACGACCACAACCCCAATTCATAATTCACTAACAGTTTCATTCTTTAATCCCTCTCTATTACATGATTCACCTTGGACAAAATGCAAAAATGGTAGCCTGTACAAAATAAACATCTCAAACCAAATTTAGAACAAACTCATGTCACCCTGCATTGGGAAGTCTACTTCTCACCCTGTGTGATTCCTTAGTGTTTGTTTTCCAAATACCTTTGCCTGTCCTACTGTTCCTATGCAGTGCTATCTCAGTGGCTGAAGCATGATTGATAGAAGGCTGCTGATTTTCAGCAAAGGAGACTGCAGATGGTCTTGAAGGATGGCCTCAAGTAGCTCTGACTCTATAAGACCCAGGTTCAGACTGCACCATCTTAGCATGGTTGGAAACAAGCAGACAGGTAATAGGGAAATCTAAGCTATCCTCTAAATTACATGGGTGGTAGTATCTGAACTGGTGACTGAGATTATGAGAGGGAGTGGCAATGTTCCTCTTTTATCACTGTCCTTCAGCTCCTCCACCTCTTGCTCTTACACCGTCAGGTTATGGTTAATATAAATTGTTGGTCAGTGAATAATGTGGGGGTGTGGTGCATTGAACAGTGAGCAAGGATAGCTATGCTGCTATTTGGAAATAGCATTTGAAGATGCATTCACTGACTTTGACCACTTGTGTGAGAACATTAGATTTCTTGCAGCACTACATCTAGGTCCTCAGCCTTGACTCCTGGCATTGACTACCATGGCTATTTACTCCCACTCCCTTTGTAGTGTTTATCTGAAGTATGTCCTTTTAAGCGGTTCAGTCTGCTTTTGAGTAGTGCAGGTTTGATTTAGCGTGAGCCTCGCACTAACTTGGTTCCCTGCCAAGGTTTGCAGCCACCCAACAACAGTTAGTGTTGGCTGCCTGCAGCAATCATACAAATTAGCAGGCAGACAAAATTGGCGAGTTGCCTGCATTGGAAGCACTGGACTTGCATTGATCGTGCATTGCAACCTCCTTTTCAATATTTCCCCCCTTCTCTTTTAACCTCCTTTTTTCTAAAGAAGCTGACCCATCCTGCAATACAGTACTTGTGTAAACCTTGACAGCGACTGTTCGAAGGCAATACAGACATGGTGGGATGGGGAGGGATTCTTATCTGAAACTTGCACATGTGCGACTGCAGCACAAGTTGCCATGTAGCAATTTGGGGTAACAGCCTAAACAATTTATCCCCTCCTGAACTGGAATAGAAGGAGAAAGAGTAAAGATACATATGGGTTTAGGGTGTGAATTCCAGGGCATGGAACCTGGTGGGCTTAAGGAACAACTACTTTTGTGGAGCAAAGGGAGAGTAGAGTGCGCAAGAGACCAGAAGCAGAGAAACAAAGAATTTGGAGATTCACAGAGGGTTTGTTTTTATTTGTAATGTTGGGGAAGCAGCCATAGCTCAATTCTGATCCATTCAATATCTCTTTCAAACAAAATTCAGTTGAAATTCTGTGTGTTGACTAAATGGGTTTAAAGCTGTTGATAACTGAATGCCTCTACTAACAGTGAGTTAGACTTCAAAGATAGCCAAAACGAGAGAGAAAGAGTTAGTTCCTAAGTGCAAGACTTCAGAGTTAAAGAATATTAGAACCAGGCAAGTTATGATCGGAGCTAACTATACTCAAGACACCCGTGATGCCTGTGTTGAACTGAGAGTCAACAACTGTGGGACAGTTGGAGAATATTGGAAGGGGCAACCTAAGTTGAAGGCCAAATTTTTGAAACAGTACCAGACCAAATGTTTAATCTTCTAAGTATCTTACTCCAGGTTTGGGTTGTTGGGGTGGAGAGGGGAGTGGTTGGTGATAGACATAAATCAATTGGCTGTAGAAGGAAATTTGAGTTAAAGAAGTTTGGGTTTGTTTATAACTAACTGTGCTCCTTGTAATTTTAATGCAATTGACTGTTTAACATAGAGTATAGGTTATTAGTATTTACATAAAAACTAATATTGTATAGTAATTTACTTTTGCTTTAAAAAAACAAACCTTGTAGTTTTATTAGTTTAGTAAATACTAGTTTTTGGATCTCCAGGATAGAATTTTCCCAAAATTTGGCTAAATATCACTTTTGAAGCAAAAAATGGCACGAATACCACTGAGCCTGGCAACTTGATCTGGACCACAATTTTTAGGCACTTTTGAAAAAAATTCCTCACATGAAAATCGTTATATCTGTAGCATGCACTATTTAATTCACCCACCCCAGGGATCATCTGAGCAGTTCTATCAAGGAGACACTGTATTTAAACAGCTCCATAGCACTTGCTCACAGCCAAGCCAGGAGGATGGTGGCGAAGAAACCTGCTCCATGCTTCACGAAGGCAGCCTTCACCCATCTACTTTGTGAAGAGAAAAGGGAACAACCTACCCTCAGGCTGGCAGGAGACCCACCAGCAAGATCACAAACTGCACTTGGGAGACAGTGGCAGCATGGGTCAGTGCCAGCATCCTCCATAAGAAGATGAACAACACACTCCATTCTGCTAGGGTAACTGCTCCCTGTATCCTCTCTGCATTCTACCTTGCCATTGCCCCTCAGAATGTCACTTCAACTCTGCATGCTGCCACCTAGCAGGGTCCTAGCACCCCCCCTCCTACAAGCTTCTTCACACCCCCAGGATCCTTTCCTCTTATCCTCTCCCTGTTCATGTGCCATGCCCATACATGCCAGGTTTCAATTACATCTGGTGCACCAGGCAGCCAACTAACATCATCCCTATTTGTGTTCCAGCTGGATATGTTTGTTCACAATTGCCACTAGCAAGCGAAGCCAAGCATTGGCTTGCTAGAGCTGAAGATGCTGACTCCTTTTGAGGAGAGAGCAGTGGAGCTTGCATGAGAGGAACAGGAACAGGCCTGTGCTGTGTGTGAGCTGGGCCTGTGAAAGAAAAGTGAGGAGCCACTACACATTCATCTAGATGACCAAATTCAAACAAGTTCAGTGTATGCCAGACTATTGCTCTGGCTATGTAATACTACCATGTTCCTTCCCCTGCAGGAACATAACCAGGTCAGCCTGGCCCATGCACTGGCAGGGTCCCACCACCCACCCTCAACATGATTTTGGAGGAAATGTCAGAGGAGGACACCAAAGATTCGTCAGAACCTTCACCTGCACCATCCACCGGCAGGTAAACAGGCAGACTTCTGGGTCACTACTTGATGAGCATCACACTGCTTCTGATGCACATCAGATGGATCCAAGAATGTCCCAGGGACAGTTGGAGATCTGCTGAATCCTGGACTCAGCTGTGCCCCAGCCAGGTGCCATGCCTCTAGACATGTTCATCCCTCAGCTGCTTGAGGTGCCGAGGCAGAGCCGGGAATAACAGGAGGGGGTGTCAGCAAGACTCCTGAAGGTCTAATAGAGGAGTCTCAAAGCCTTCAGTTGCAGGAGATGGTGTCGGAAATGCATGGCACCCAAGCTAATGCTGCAAGGGTGACTTCTGCAGTGGAAAGCAGGGGGCTCAAAGTCAGATTCATGGCGAGAGATATCCAAAGCACAGCTCATTCTCTGAGAACTATGGCTAAGGATTTCAACTGCATGGTGCAGTTGTTGCCTGGGGTGTCACTCGAAGATTCCAGTGATTTGCAACTGGCTGATGATGAAGCTGTCATGCACACTCCCTGGAAAATGGGCACACAAGTGCATGACATTGCATCTGGTGGTCACACACTAGATAGATATTGAGAAAGTGGAACTCCTTTGGGTGATGAAGGGGATTCCTTGGAGCCATGGGGTGCAGAGACTGACATAGGTGCAGTCTATCACCCCTGCACTTGTAGCAGACCAGGTGTCTGCCTAAACCCCGTAGCCTTCTCATCCTGCTGGGTCTTGTCTATGTCAAAATGGAGGTCGTCAACAGTCCTTGCATGTAGGTGCACTTAGGGGTGCATACCTGTGAGATCTACAGAGGTTTCTCAGGGAGCCCTGGAAGGTCTTTGTGACAAAGAAGCTCAGGGCTGCCGTGACCTGATGGCCACAGGGAGTGGGTGTCAAGTCTGCAAGCACATGGCACAGGTGCCATACTGTCTTTTTAGTTCGATGGACATGGTGTTGGCCAGTTCCAGGGAAGGACTTATGAGTCCAGTACACCCAGAGATAATTTATTTCTGACAGATTTACCCCACGTAACCAATGTTCCTGTACTTGCAACATTTAGTAAATCTGACTGTATTGAGATCAGCAATTTCTAAGACTTTGAATAAATACTGGGAAGTAGGACCAAATTTCTATTTGCTGAAGTAGATATGGTGTCTGTGGACAATAAGTATTCCAAAATGCTTTCTCTTTTTCAGAACTCAAAATGACTATTTTTTCTGCAATACTTAATACTTTAGCATTTTTGATAACTACGAACAGACTTCAGAATGTCTAGTTTCTTTTTAATTTGAGATGAACGAAACCCAAAGAACGTGAAGCAGCACATCAAAAATCACAAATTCAAAGTCTCATCTCTTATTCCAACCATAAAATCATAAAGTACCTAGAATGCAGAAGGAGGCCATTCAGTCCATCAAGCCTGCCCCAACAATAATCCCACCCATGCCCTAACCTCGTAACCCTACATATTTACCCCACTAATCCCCCTGACACTAAGGAGCAATGTAGCATGCCAATCAACCTAACCGCACATTTTTGGACTATTCTTTGTGCCAGGATAATATAAGATTTAAATCATAATTAAAATTTCATCAGATTGGAACTTAACAAGCAATTGATCCAAGAAATAAATACTCTTTATATGAATAGTCTTAGAATAATGTGCAAATCAAAAGATTGTGGTAACATTGTTCCACAATCTTTTCATTTGCATTTCTTTTTCAGAACTGCTTGTATTTTGATCAGTAATACTGTAGCTTCTTTTATTTAATCTGAATAATTGTGATTTGGAAACTGATTTTTCTTGCAGTCTTCAAAAAGTGATGGAAAAAAGATTTCTCCGCAGAAAGATGCCAGGGACAATGAGTACTCGATGGTTTATGACACAAGTATTTATTAAATAGGCTGTAGACAAGAACAGGACCAAATTTGTGTCTGTAATAGCTGTTTCCAATTCTAACATCTTTATGATGCATGTCATTGTAAGAAGATGACTTTTACACTTAAACAAGTGTCATTTGAACAGCAGGGGCATGTTATTATTTGGAAATAAAAAACTGTACAAATAACAAGTCTTTTCTTTAACAAAAATATTTATTTCAACTCTGGCATCTGAAGAGAAGCATTTCATTGTCAATGATAACAGTTCAGATGACATTGAACATATTTTTGAGACAAGTTGTCCAATGTTTTAAGCAACTATATTTACAAATGGGTTCAAATAAGTTTGTTCTGATGTAACAGAAGAGAAAACTCCATTCAGTTTAATGTACTTCAAGCTTCCCTAGTACTAATGTTTGTGTAACAGCAAACTACTGTGAATGCTGGAGATCTGGAAAGAAACAAAGTGCTGGAAAAACTCAGCAGGTCTGGCAGTCGAATGTGACTCTTTTTACCAAAGAAAAGCCATTGGAATCAATGTTAACACTGATATTTGCGAACTGACTTTTAACACACAAGAAACTAGCATGGTGGCACAGTGGTTAGCACTGCTGCATCACAATGCTAGGGACATGGTTTTGATTCCAGTCTCGGGTGACTGTCTCCATGGAATTTACACATTCTCCCTGTGTCTGCGTGGGTTTCCTTTGGATGCTCCCACAGTCCAAAGATTATGGTTAGATGAATTAGCCATGCTAAATTGTCCCTTAGTGTCCAAAGATAGGTAGGTTAGGAGGATTAGTGGGTGTGAGTTTACAATTATAGGGCAGGGGGTGGGCCTGGATAAGATGCTCTGTTTGGAGATTTGATACAGACTTGATTGGCTGAGTGGCTCCTATACTGTAGGGATTCCATGATTCTCTGCTTTTAAATTTGACATTTGGTGCAGCAATATTTCTAAACATTACACAAAATTTGTGCACAATGAAATTCAGTGCCGAGTATCTAAGTACCTTATATAATACTATGGGCTGTAGAGTCTTAGCTCCAGGTTGTCTGTGGTACCCCAAAGATGTGCTGGGGAAACCGCCCACCTGAAAGTTCCCAGGTAGATTTGTATGGCAATAGCCTGGGAAGTACAAACTTCCCATAGTCAATTGCCCTTCAGTAGGGACCCAGCTAAAAAGAATGATTTAAATCAGAAACTGTGGATGGTTCTGGCTGTCTTATAGTTATCCAAAAAGATGTTAGAAGAATTAAAACCACTTCTAGCTTTTGGGGAACTATTGTACAGATCCACCTTGACACCTCTACGAATTCCCCTTACACTTCTGAACCCCCCAATCCCCACCACAGGACATCCCCCCAAAGGACTCCCCCACCCATCCAATGGACTTCCCCCACCCCCCAGGGACTCGCATATCCTCCCTGACCCTCCTCAAGGCCGTCCCTAAGCCCTCAAGACCCAATCTGACCCCTTCTGCCAAGACCTGAACTGAATTGTTTGCAGGTGTCTTCTTTCTCTATGCCTATTTCTTTAACACCTGGGAGATGGCACAGAAAGAGCATGTGAGTTGAGGAGCACTTTTGACGCTCTTTCACCTTGGACCTGGAACAAGCAACATCTCCTAAATACACCTGCTTTGTGTTTGACTTAAACTCACAAGTGTGACATCTCATTACTTTCCTTTTGTTGTAATTCCCATTCAATAAGTAATAGAAACTATATTACTAAGCACCATAAAGTGAAGCATTTCATTGTCATTGATAACAATTCAGATAACACTGAACATATTTTTGAGATAAACTCTCCAATGTTTTTGGAGACAATTAACTACAAGAAAGGGCTGACGAATGGCAGATGGAGTTTAATTTAGACAAATGCGAGGTAATGCCTTTTGGTAATCTGAACCAGGGCAGGACTTACTCAGTTAATGGTAGGGCGTTGGGGAGAGTTACAGAACAAAGAGATCCAGGGGTACATTTTCATAGCTCCTTGAAAGTGGAATCACAGATGGACAGAGTGGTGAAGAAGGCATTCGGCATGCTTGGTTTCATCAGTCAGAACATTGAATACAGGAGTTGGGACGTCTTGTTGAAGTTGTACAAGACATTGGTAAGGCCACACTTGGAATACTGTGTGCAATTCTGGTCACCCTATTATAGAAAGGCTATTATTAAACTAGAAAGAATGCAGAAAAGATTTACTAGGATGCCACTGGGACTTTATGTTTTGAGTTATAAGGAGAGGCTGAAAAGACTTGGATTTTTTTCTCTGGAGCATAGGATGCTGAGGGATGACCTTATAGATGTCTATAAAATAGTGAGGGACATAGACAAGGTAGATAGTCAATATCTTTTCCCAAAGGCAGGGGAGTTAAAACGAGAGAGCATAGATTTAAGGTGAGAGGGGACAGATACAAAAGTGTCCAGAGGGGCAATTTTTTCTCACAGAGGGTAGTGAATGTCTGGAACAAGCTGCCAGAGGTAGTAGTAGAGGAGGGTACAATTTTAACTTTTAAAAAGCATTTAGATAGTTACATGGGTACAATGGGTATAGAGGAATATGGGCCAAATGTGGGCAATTGGGATTAGCTTAGGGGTTTAAAAAAATATAAGGGCTGCATGGACAAGTTGGGCTGAAGGACCTGTTTCCATACTGTAAACCTCTATGACTCTATAACAATGTAAGTGCAAGTTGTTTCTAACCTATTAATGATTCATAATAAAAAGTCAAGGAGGAAAAATAGGTCTGTTGAGCATTTAGATGGACAATATTCACAAGAAATTCCTGTCAATAATTTCAATCAGAAGAAAATGAAACAGGCAATATATTAAAATCAGCCAATCCCTGCTGAATGCATCCATAAAGTGGCAGTGATTTTAGCTGAGTTTACCGATCACATGGGAATCATTTTCTGTTAAATACTGTTTACAGAGAACTTGGAGGCGGCTGCATTTAAAAGAAAGGCTGTTTTTAATCCATACTTAATATTCTTGTTGTTTTAACTTTTCATTCCTTCTGATGATGTCCTTATAATTTTATGTAGATATTTTAACTTTATTTATTGACTTTCTTTCCTGGATAAACTTGGACTATCTCAGCGAAAGATTCAGCCTCTATGTTGGCTTGGGAGGCTTCCTGCTCCAGCCAGAAATTCCTGGTATGTATTCTTCCTGTTCTGTTGCTGTGCCTCAGTGTACTTTCCAGGTCAACTTAACTTCAGTTTTATGCATAACATCACTGAAATGTTCTCTAAAGCTTTTCCTGGTCTTTTATCCTGAACCCGATATTGTTGCTCTGAACTATTTCTTACCATGTTCCGCGGGTCTCTTCCTGAGATTCCAGAGATCTCCCTGTAATCTAATCTAAGCACCATGTTACTGACTCTGGAAAAATAGATTTGTGTGTATCTGAAAGCGTGCTTTTAGTTGCTGTCTTCTAATTTTGCCCCATGAGTTAGAGAAGTGAAGGCTTTTAACTGTGCCTGTGCAGCACTAGTAATCACTTTGTGTTTAGTTTGCCTTGGTCTGCTTTATGCATCCGCATGAACTGACAATTGTGAATTTATGGGCCTGATTTTAACTCTGTATAATATGTCTGTGCAAAATGCATACTTTTCTTCATTCATTGACAATAATTTAGCATTTATTACAAGCATGAAATGTGTAGTAAACTCAAACACATACTATGGATATGGTTGATGCTGAGGAGCTCACCTTCACAAAGCATTGGAAATTCAGGTAATAGGTTTCAGGGGATATGTCAATAGAAGTCATTAAGGACATGTCCTGGTCCTGAATGCTTATTTGTGATTTTTAAGACAACATGTTGCACCAAGGGATGAATGAACTTGAAGCAAAATGGAGAAAACACATGAAAAGCAAATGTTTACCATGAAGTGCTAATTTTTAACTTGTTGATAGTGGAGGATAAAAATGCTATTTCATAGGAAGAAGTGGAGCACAGGAAAAATTTTCCTCACGTACAATCCTCACATACATGATGGGACTCTGAGTAGCATCAGCAATGGTATGCCAACCATTAGAGCATGGGGGCTCCCACTTGGGACTCTGGGCCATTATCATGGCCTGGACCTTTGGAGAGCATCTCTATTTTTTACTTTACTTTAACAAGTGGCAATTTTACTAAGGTGACCCCTTGAGAAAGGTGGTAGTGGTCGGGGTTTGGTGTGATAGGTGGGTCACAGATTTAAATTTCTTTCCAGTCTATACTTCATCTGAACTGTATACTGAATGCCATATTCTGATGTCTCCAAGTGGACATCTGAGAGCTGTCCACAGAGGCACCATTCATACATTCTACCATGCGTATTCAACATGAAGACCCCCACCTTGATCATGAGATATCTGATAGGATCAACAGTAGAACCTTTTTGGACTTTACAAATGCTTCAAGCAGAATCTAATTACCTTTTAAAGGTGATGTAGAATAAGCAAATTTAAATGAAATGAAGTTAAATTGGCCATTATTAGAAAATGCCTTACTGAGGTAATGGCCAGAAACAGGGCTGAAAGCTTTGAAGACAACGGTATGCTCATATGCAATTCCTCTCACTTCCCAGTCCTCCTTCATTCTCCACTCTTTTCTGATTTACAAGTTGCAGAAGGTATAAGCTTGCACCTATAACTATCTTTCCCTCCCCACACAAGACTCCTTCCTTGTGCCTTTTCCATTCAGATATCCAGGAACTGTAGCCAGGCTATGCAGTGCAGAAACACTAAAAGAAAAAATGCTAAAGACACAGCAACAAATATAAATTTCCTGCTTGCAGCCAATATTGGCACCGAGCATATCTTAAAAGATAGACTAGATGTGGGTTAATTCACATGAGGAAACACCTGGCATGAGTGAACTACAACCAGGGCAAGACAGTACATGTGCCAGCTCACTGGAGGGTGCGGATGTGGAGTTTGTTTTATTCATTCAAGGGTTGTGGGCATTGCTGGCTAGATCAGCATTCATTGGCCATCTCTAACTGTCCTTGAGAAGGTGATGGTGAGCTGCTTTTTTGAACCACTTCAGTTCATGTGATGCAGGTACATCCACAGTGCTGTTAGGAAGGGAATTCCAGGACTCTGCCCCAGCAACACTGAAGGAAGAGCAATATAGTTCTAAGGCTGGTAAGTGACTTTGAGCGGAACTTCCAGATTGTGTTCCCATTTATTAGGCATCCTTGTCCTTCAAGCTGGTGGCAATTATTGGAAGCTGCTGCCTAAAGAGTCTTGGTGAATTCTTGCAGTACATTTTTAAGTGGTACACACTGCTGCCACTGCTCATCAGTGGTGGAGGGAGTGAATGTGGCAAGTGGAGAGTATTCCTGCTGACTTGTGCCTTGTAGATGTGTACAGGCTTTGGGGAGTCTGTGGTTGAATTATTTGCTGCAAGATTCCAAGCCTCTGTTTTGCTCTTGTAGTCAGAATATTTAAGTGGCTATTCCACTTCACTTTCTGGTCAATGGTAACCCCCAGGATGTTGATCTTGTGGAATCAGTGGCAGTAAAGCCATTGAATGTCAAGGGGTGATGGTTAGATTCTCTCTCGTTGGAACTGGGCATTGTTTGGCACTTGTGTGGCACAAATGTTTATTGACATTTGTCAGCCTATGCATAGATGGTGTCCAGGTTTTACTGCATTTGGACATGGACTGCTTCAATATCTGAGGAGTCATGAATGGTGCTGAACATTGTGCAACTATTTCTAACATTATGATGGAAAAATCGTCATTGATGAAGCAGTTGAAGATGGTTGGGGTTAGGACACTAATCTGAGGAACTCCGTGATATCCTGGAGTGAGGTGATTGGCCTCAAACAACCACAACCATCTTCCTTTTTTGAGGTATGATTCCAAGTAGTGGCGAGTTTCTCCCCAATTCCTATTTACTTCAGTTTTGCTACCACTTGTTGATGCCTCACTTGGTCAAATGCTGCCTTGATGTCAAGCAGTTATTCTCACCTCACCTTTAGAGTTCAGTTTTTTTGTCATGTTTGAACCAAGGCTGTAATGAGGTCAGGAGCTGAGTGATCCTGATGGAACCCAAACTAAGCATCGGTAAGCAGGTTGTTGCTGAGTAAGTGCCATTTGATAATGCTGCTGATGACCCCCTTCCATCACTTTGCTGATGATTGAGAGTGGACTAGTGGGGCAATAATTGACAGAGTTGGATTTGTCCTGATTTTTCTGTACAAAATGTACTCAGGAGGTTTTGCGCATTGCTGGTTAGATGACAGTTTATAGCTCTGCTGGAACAGCTTGGTTAGGAGTGCAATAAGTTCTGAAGCACAAGTCTTCAGTGCTATTGCCTGAATACTTTCAGGGTCCATAGCCTTTGCAATATTCAATGCCTTTGAGCTATTTCTTGAATGGAATTAGCTGAAAATTGGCTCCGGAGATCTGCTAGAGATCTCTGGAGAAGACCCGAGAAGGATCACTCACAAATCACTTCTGGTTAAAGGCTTTTGTGAATACTTTAACTGTATCATTTGCAGTGATGTGCTGTGTTCTCCCATCATTGAACTTGGGGATATACTTGAAGCCTCATTCCCCAGTGAGTTGTTTAATTGTCCACCTCCATTCGTGACAGGATGTGACAGTATGCAGAGCTGAAACCTGATCCATTGATTGTGGAATTGCTTAGCTCTTGCTGCTTACGCTGTTTGGCATTCAAGTTGTTCTGTGTTCTAGCTTCACTAAGTTAACACCTCAGTTTTAGACATGCATGGTATTGCTCCTGGCATGCCCTCCTGCACTCTTCACTGAACCAGAATTTATTCCCTGGCTTGTGGTAATGATGATGTGGATGTGCCGGCGTTGGACTGGGGTAAACACAGTAAAAAGTCTGACAACACCAGGTTTTAGTCCAACTGAATTATTTGATGGCTTGTGCGTTTACTATCAAATAAATCGGTTGGACTAAAACCTGGTGTTGTCAGACTTTTTATTGTGGTAATGATACAGTGGGAGATATGCCAGATCATGAATTTACAGATTGTAATTGAATACAATTCTGCTGCTGTTAATGGCCCACAATCCCTCATGGATAGTCAGTTTTGAGTTGCTAGATCTGTTTGAAATATATAATATTTAGCACGGTGGTAGTGCTACACATGATGGAGGGTATCCTCAATGTGAAGATGGGACTTTGCTTCCTACCAATACTGTCATGGATAGCGGGCAAATTGGTGAGGATCATAGAATCATAGAAAAACTACAGCACAAACAGGCCCTTCGGCCCACAAATTGCACCAATCTTATCTCTACCTACTGGGCTTACCTATAATCCTCCTTAATATAATTCTATTAAGTCCCATGTACTCTTCTTAAAAGACCCTAACGAATTTGCCTCCACCACCACCGACGGCAGCCGATTCCACTCACCCACCACCCTCTGAGTGAAAAACTTATCCCTGACATCTCCTCTATATCTACTCCCCAGCACCTATGTCCTCTTGTGGCAGCCATTTCAGCCCTGGGGAAAAGCCTCTGAGAGTCCACCTGATCAATACCTCTCATCATCTTATACACTTCTATGAGATCCCCTGTCATCCTTTGTCTCTCTAAGGAGAAAAGATCGAGCCCTCTCAACCTATCCTCATAAGGCATGCCACCCAATCCAGGTAACATCCTTGTAAATCTCCTCTGCACTTTTTGAATGACTTCCACATCCTTCCTGTAATGAGGCGACCAGAACTGAGCACAGTACTGATAGTCTGATCAGGGTCTTATACAGCTGCAGCATTATCTCCCAATTCCTAAACAAAATTCCTCGATTGATGAAGGCCAGTATACCATTACACCTTCTTAACCACATCCTCTACCTGTGAAGCTGATTTGAGAGTCCTATGAACCTGGACCCCAAGATCCTTCTGATCTTTCACACCGCTAAGACTCTTACCCTTAATATTATACTCCTTCATCCCATTTGACCTGCCAAAATGGACCACTACACATTTATCCGGGTTGAAGTCCACCTGCCACTTCTCCGTCCAGTCTTTCATCCTATCTATATCACGCTGCAACTTCTGACACCCCTCCAAACTATCCACAACACCTCCGACCTTCATGTCATCGGCAAACTTACCAACCCATCCCTCCACTTCCTCATCCAGGTCATTTA
Organism: Carcharhinus amblyrhynchos; assembly: GCF_965287045.1. Taxonomy (NCBI): domain Eukaryota; kingdom Metazoa; phylum Chordata; class Chondrichthyes; order Carcharhiniformes; family Carcharhinidae; genus Carcharhinus; species Carcharhinus amblyrhynchos. Next base: position 28,940,111 of record NC_137337.1, read on the forward strand.
TAAAAATCACAAACAGCAAGGGTTCCAGAACAGATCCCGGGTGCACTCCACTGCTGACCGACCTCCATGCAGAAAAAGACCTATCTACAACCATTCTCTACCTTCTGCAGGCCAGCCAGTTCTGGATCCACAAAGCAACGTCCCCTTGGATCTCATGCCCCCTCGCTTTCTCAATAAGCCTTGCATGGGGTCCTTATCGAACGCCTTGCTGAAATCCATATAAACCACATCCACCGCTCTTCCTTAGTCAATGTGTTTAGTCACATTTTCAAACAACTCAACCAGGCTTGTAAGACACGATCTGCTTTAACAAAGCCGTGCTGACTACTTTTGATCATACTATACTTCTCTGAATGTTCATAAATCCTGTCTCTCAGGATCTTTTCCATCAATTTACCAACCACTGAGATTAGACTCACTGGTCAATAATTTTCTGGGCTACCTCTATTCCCTTTCTTGAATATAGGAACCACATCTGCAATCCTCCAATCCTCCGGAACCTCTCCCGTCTCCATCGATGATGCAAGGATCATCACCAGAGGCTCTGCAGTCTCTTCCCTCACCTCCCTGTAATGAGGCGACCTGTAATGTATAATACAATAATACAATTGTATTAAACTATTCTGCAACTTGGTTTCTGCAAGTGAAGCTGGTGTCTGATTTGTAATCGCAGAACTAAAGAAGTCAATAGCATAGCAAAGTTAGATAAAAATGCTTCTTTGCTTCAGGAATTTTTCAGTGAACAGTTTCCCCCTCATCTTTCCAATTCTATGTCACATCTGAAATGTTACCAACTGCTTCCTTCTGGTGCACTACCATAAGAGGAAATATCTCTTATGGTAACAATTATAGCACTTTGCTTCTCCAGCTAGATATATGTGTTCAGGATGTACTTCAGATCTCTCTCATCTAACACAGATTTGTTCTTGCAGGTTTTCATTTTATACTTGATAAATCAGTTTGGCTTTTATATTTTCCAGTCCATGGTGATCTTGCAACTGGTTGACACTTTTTGTTCCTATTGATAATAGTACCTTACTGTCCTTAAATAGCAACATTCTGTTTTGTTTGAATTAACACTCAAATCATGGCCATCTTAAGTCAATCTGTCGTTAATCTCCTGTGTCATTTAACCATGATAATACAATCACATATTGTTTTGCTGTGTGGACTATCTTAGGCTAAGTATTTAGACAAACAGACTTACGAAACCATTCACTGATTTTGGATTCCTTTTGCTTTGTTTAATTGAATTTAGTCTTTCCACACCCAGAAAATTGGTTTCTCTGTATTGTGGAGTTATGCCTGGCTAGAAGTTCTGCCTGGAAGTTAGTCTAGTTGGTAACAATTATGGAGCATTCAAAGCAGGTCACAGTCCCATTAGGGAGCCTGTAAGTTCCTCAAGGAGAAGGGAGGGGTGTTGGGGATTGGTGATGGGGAAACCAATCACCAAACCCCAATCTGAGGGGGTGAAGGATCTGATTTCGAGGAAGGCTTATTTGATTCTAGGTCAAGATTGATTCTTGAACCCGCAGTGGTTCACAGGGTCCAATCCCTGATCCTGAGGGTGGTGGGTGTGTCTACTCTCAGTACACGTTTGAGCTTCAACCTGATTGCGCCTGATCCCCAACTGCATTGAATCTTTGCAAACCTCTCTTGCTTTTTGCCTATTGTTTTCAGTAGGTTCGCTATAACGTTATGGGTTTTTTTTCAAATGGATTCGAATGCAAGATGTCTCAGTTTTGTTTATCCACAAAACTTAGGAATTATACATCACCCTTTATGTACAGTGACAGAATTAAAGAGGGCTAAATTTTAAACAGTGAAGGCTCAATCTCCTATTTCACTATATTCACAGTCTAAGCTGTGCTTGTTGCGCTCATCTACTGACAAACCTGGCATCTTCCCTTGGGGACTGCAGAAGTATCAAAGACAAAATTGCTGCCTGACGGTAGTGGTGGGTTTACTGGCAACTGGCTCAAGATAGAGGCTCAGGAGTTGCTTACGACTGAGCAAATGAATAACAAGGATAAAAGAGAAGAACACAATCTTGAGGAGTTCAACTTTAATTTTCAAAATGGTGAAAGTTATTGTGAATTCTTTAATGCATGTTCAATCATACAGAATTGTATTGTTTAATGGACTAATAAATCAAGGGTAACATGCAAAGGATGGAATTTTTCATTTTGGAGACCGTGTGGTGACGGGTGGAAATGTCAGCATGATTCCCGCTAGATAGCAGGATAGATTTTTCCGTCAGATCTTCTGCTTGTTAGCTCATTCATTATGCATCAGCAAGGAGCTTGTTGAATCTCCATAGAACCATAGAATCCCTGCAGTGCAGAAAGTCGCTATTCGGCCCATCGAGTCTACATTGATTCTACATAAGAGCATCTCACCCAGGCCTTCCCTTCTATGTTATCCTTGCAGCCGCAAGCTTTTAGCATGACTAATCCACCTAACCTACACATCTTTGGATACGAAGGGGCACTTTAACATGGCCAATCCACATAACTAGCACGTCTTTTGGACTGTGAGAGGAAATTGAAGTACCCAATGGAAGTCATGCAGACACAGAGAGAATGTGCAAATTCCACACAGACAGACACTCAAGCCTGGAATCAAATCCAGATTCCCTGCGCTGTGCTAACCAATGGTGGTGGGGCAGGCTGTCATCTGTCCACCCCACCATTACATCACAAGGTCAAAAGTCCTGGCACCATATAACAGTACCCTCACGGCAGGCCTGGTGTTGTGCTGGCAAGTGAAGTAATGGCCCAAAGAGAAACAGGCCCTCTGTACCATGGTTGACCAAGGCTCACTGGGGATTCTCCCAGAGGAGAGTATAGAAGATGGGAGTTGGAGATTCACTCTGCACCTAACCATGCCAGCCTGGGAGGAGGTTGCCTGGGAGATCATCACCTGTGACCAACAAAAAATAACCACCTTGCAGTGCAAGAAAAGGATGAATGATCTGATGCGCTCCAGCAGGATGACTGACTCCAAGCTCACACTTGCATAAGAACATGGGGCAGTCTAAGAGTTAATGTCCAAAGGGATGTCCCATGTGACCAGCAGATAGGACATAGCACTGCATACTATATTCTACTATCTGAAGTTCCAGAAGCCTCACTGCTAACATGTCCAGTAGTGGTGGCTGTGCTGCTGGATGGTGTGGGTGATGCTTGCGCTGATTGGTCAGTGCTTTCCTCCAATCCTTCAACAGGGGTTGCAGTGAGGGCATGGGGAGGGGGAGGGTTGTGGGGGTTGGGGGGGGGTGGCGACCCCTGACAGCCCAGACTCATCAGGGATCATCTCCTGCAAAAGAAAACACATGGTTCAGTGCAAGAGAGGAGTATCTGGGCAAATTGCAACTTATTTGAGAAAGATCATATGAATGAAGGTTTTGTAGCTCCTCACTTCTGTGCCACATGCCAACATCGCTGTCAGTCACTGTTCTCTCCTCTGCCTCCCCTGCGAGCTCCATAGCTCAGTCCTCGAAGGGAATCAAGCGTCACAGCTTGGGAACTCCATCTCCCACTCCCGCCTGTTATGGGTCATCTTCTCCTGCAGGGACAAATGGGAGGATTGAAAGCTCGATGGCTGGGAGGGTGCGCAGGATGTTGGGGTGGGGCAATCGGGTGGCATATGTTGGGACCAAGGCTCAGCAGGCAGGAGTTATGGGTGGTGCCAGAGGTGTTGGAGAAGATGCTAGGGGATCAGATGCTGGAAGGCTGCAGAATGTGAGGAAGTGGATCAATGTGGACATTCCAGGTGTTACAGACATGGATGGGATAGACACTTACCCTTGTTGCCATAATTAAGTCATTCATCTTCTTGTGGCAATGGGTGCCGGTCATCCGTGTCAATGTGTGAGCACTGACTGATGCTGCTACCGCTTCCCAGGCTGCATTGCTGGCCTGAGCCCTGGGTCACTGACCATCTCAGGAGAACAAGATGGCCCGCGTCTCCTCCATGGTGTCCAGCAGCCACAGTCTGTCATGCTTCAAGCAGACGGCTGCTCCATGTGGTGCCATCTTCCTGGTGTGACTGACTGTGGGTCAGCAGGAACATCTAAATGCAGCTCCCCCTGCTTAATGGTGCACAGCTGCCAGCATTTCAGGAGAGTCATGTGCTTGGAGCCTCCATAATGGCATGATTCGTGTGGAGGCTCTTTCATTGTACTAGTGTCGAAAGATTGCAAGGCAGAGTGCACTTGAGAAACCAGTGGTGTCCAACTCATTTTTCTTGCTGTTGTGGGGAAAATTCCACTTAATATGCTCTGACCAGAACTGAGCAATGCTCCATTTGTTTAGGCCTGGAGGAATTAATCACCCTTCCTCTGTCCAATGATTAGATGTTCTAACTATGTGCAAAAGTCAAACTGGGTTCAACTGAGTGACATCCAAAAAGATCAAAGTTATGTCTATTTACTGAAAGGTAGATTTGATTCCTCTTTGAAGTCAAGTACTGTTTTCATTCTACCAACTACACAAACTATTTGCCAAAGCAACATACACAGTTGTCAATTAAAATGCAGTATTAAACTACAGATAGCAGTCTGCACTGGAACTTAACTGAGGTGCTGTCTATTTTCCAAATATTATTATACCATTAGAATTACAAGGACATTAGAAATATCTTATTTACGTAATCAGACAGCAGTTGATATCGAGTGTCTCTTGTCTCATTGGGTTCACCAAGCATGCCAAACTACTTCAAGATTGTTGCATTTTTTGTACTTTGTTATCACTATTACTTAGTGCGCTATTAATAACCACTTTTAAAAAATGCAATGCAATAACTATTTCATGCACCTATTACGGCACAAAAGTAAACTTTACTATAACTACATTTGTGTCATTGAAGGATACAGTCAGCGGATATTAACATAATGCCATTAACTGGTATTATTTTTGGTAAACCAGAAACTGGATGTACTTTAAGAAGATTATATACAGCAGTTATATACAGCCTCAGTCTATGGTTTTGCAGGCTTGAAGATTCTGAGTAAAATATTTGATGGTTTAAAGTTTTCTATTTTTAAACAGAAATCTAATACTTAACCTTCAGGTCTCAACAAAAGGCTGATTTCCATAAATCCCCTCAAATCCATCTAAACTATTTCTTTCCCTTCAAGTGTTTGACTGCTGTTATTAAAGTGTGTGAGGCTGGTTCAAAACAAGCCGGAACTATGGCTGTACTCCGAGTTTGAAGTATAAGCAGTTCTAATTGTCGTTGGCAAGCGCTGCTAGCAAATAAAAGATCAATGTGAAACTGCCAATTAATCTCACTGCCAAAAGCAAAATCTGAACATTTCTCAGGTTAACTGGGGCCATGGCTGCATGGCACAGGCAGAAGACCATCTGTGGCATTTGCATTCATTGTCTTGATTTCTGCATTGTTGGAGTAATTTTCTAAATACTAGCTAGATACAAGGGACTGACCTCACAAGACAACCTAGTCATTTTTAGGTTATAAGATAGCCTAAAATATATGAAAATAATCACATTTCACTATGGTGACATCATTAAACCATTTAATTTCCAAACTTGGTTTACCAATTTTGGTTGTAGACGTTCCTGGAGGTTTGATCCTGTGAAGTTTTGACCACATGACATCTGACCATGTGATGTCTGATCATGTGACACATGATCACATGATATTGAAAATATTATTACATTTCATATTCTTGCCCTATAAACATTGGGTTGCGGTTGTTCAACATCTTTGTACTTTGTCACACTGTGTAACATTGAGAGAGCCAAGAGTTCACTCAGGAGCAGATGAAGACTGAGGGCTCAGAATGATTCACAGAAACATACTTCATTCTTCTTGCAGTTGATTTTTTTCTAGCTGCATTCACTGTTATTATGTAGGTAGACATTACAGGCTTTTTGCACACAGCAGTATGTCCACACATAGCAATTGAATGAATAATTTATTAATCCACGTTTTGATAGTGTACTAGTGGAAGAATGTTGAACAAATCACTAGAGAAACTCTTTCATTTACTTTAAATATGGCCATGTGATTTTTAACGTTCCGTTAGCTAGACACTGTTTTCTAGCTTAGTGTCCCATCAAGACGGACAAGAACTCCAACAAAACAGCACTGCCGTCTCTGCTGCATAGGGTGGTATCCTGAATTATATGCATGATTACTGTATATACTTGAGTAATAGTCAATCTCTTGTAAAAGTTGACCTCTGACTTTTGTCCAGAAATATCCTTAATTTTTCATATACTGTAATTCAAACCTATAGTCATTAAAACAGTATTGTATGACATTTTCCAATGGTATATCCCTTCCTTTCTTTCCCTTCCCTTAGCAGCATTGTAACCTTAGGCTCAGATGATGCCACCACTTCCTCTTGGGGGGATCGGGGGAAACTTTCTGAAGCAGGAGCACAGCTTGATGAAACCGTGTGGGCATGTGTTTGATGACTCGATAGGATTTTGTTGAGAGCACCGTGTTGATGCGTCATTACATTCACCTAACACCTGATGAGCACAGTAAAAACAGATCAATCTGGAACTGATATTACCTGAAAGACCAGGATCTCCATGTCCAGTTCATTATTCATGAGACTGGAAAAAAATAATCCTCATTGACTGATTAAGCTTTGGCACTGTGTTTGGAAGCAAAGATGAATTCCAGGTTTAGGACTGTTTGTAGACATGTACCTAAATGATGAGAAACAGATTGTCTCTTTCTGTAAGTCTCAGCGATGGTTTCCCCCATTCCTTTTTATTTAAAAGTAAGCCCCTCAAAAACATTACCTGTATAAAAGTTGATCCCCTAACCTAATGTCTAAAAATGGGTCTCAAAATTCTGACTTTTACACATGTATATAAAATAAGTTCCAGAGTAGGATCCAAAACAACAGCTTGCTGATACAGACGCTATGAATTAAGTCAACTCGATTTGACACCTTTGAAATAAAGCTGCTACTCATGGAATTAATGTCAAGTTAGTCGCTGAAAATTGCTTTTGGGATAAAAACATTCTCTGGAAGCAGTGACTTATATGATTTCATCCTATGCTCGCACTATTTCTGGATAGTTTGGAGAATAGTGCTTGTTTCACTCAATATAACATTTGTACATGGTGATAACTCTATGTGGTTACTAAAATAAATATACAGATTAGCTAATCAATGGTAGCTACATTACAGTAGAAAAATAAATGATAATCCACTTAGGATCATGTTGTAGTTACAGCACAGAAAAAGACCATTTGGCCTGTTACATCACTATCAGATCTCAGTAAGAGCAAATTACCTGGTGCCACTCATCTGCCTTTCACCCAAAGCCACCATAACCTTTTCCTCTATTGATCTAATTCTTTTTTTGAAAGCCCTAATTGAATCAGCCTACATCACACTCTCATGTAGTGCATTCCAGATCATAAGTATTTGCTGCATAAAAATGTTTTTCCTCATGTTGCCATTGTTTTTGTTCACCAATCACATTAAATTAACATCCTCTGGCTGTTGATCCTTTCACCAGTATGAAACAGCATTTTATTGGTAGTGTTTTTAGTCATTTGTTACAGTAAAAGCTTTAAACATACAATCTTTCTACATCATCTTTTAGCTAGTAATTGGAAGTTCAAATCTCTTACTGAAAGATTTCGCGTTCTCTGGAAGTAACAAAATAGATGAATGACTTGTAGGATCAGATGAAGACCATTCCCATCATCACATGTCACCTCTTATGACTGAAGACTTTGGTCACCATGAAATTAATTATAGACAATAGGCAGAGAATGGAGCTTCCAGAATGCCTGCCTCCATGTTTCATACTGAACAAAACAGAAGGTTAAATCTCAATGGCAACTCTGAACTTAAAGTATTACACTGGCCTCCCCATCCAAACCAGACTTAGTTGGGGCCTCAGAATGTCAACACAGTGATAATGTAATCAAAACTGGTTTCAGGGCAACTCCCTTAAATATATTGGCCTTCCTGTCTGTTGAGAGGCAATGGGTGTGCACTGATGACTTGTGCTGGGTGGAATATATGGGGGTTCTGGGTTGCCCAAGTGTCAGAACCTCACCGCCCCCCCCCCTCCCTTTTTGGACAGCATGGTGGCAAACTGATTAGTGCTACTGCCTCACAGTTCCAAGGATTCTGGTTCAATGCTAACCACAGGAGTCTGTGTGAAGTTTGCACATCCCCCACGCCCTCCCTCCTCCCCTGTGTCTATGTGGGTTTTCTCAGGTATCTCGGCCCTGCTGGTAGAGTCCAAAGGAGTGCAAAATGTAATGCTTGGCATCAGTTTGGCTGCAGTAGCTGCCGAATGTCCTCACAAAACCACAGAGACACAGGGAGAACATGCAAATTCCACACAGATTGGCATCCAAGGCAGGAATTATTTTTGGAAAGTGAGCAGAATGGCAGCAAAATCCAAGCAACTGCTTCACGGAGGTGCTGAAAACATAAGGCAGACCACTCCTAACCTGCCTGTGGTGAATTTGGTGATGGTCGGGTGTGGAGAAACTGATTGGAGCCAAAAGGTTGAAAACCTACCAGCTTAGAAATATGCTGCAATTCTCCCAGTGGTGGGTTAATTGTAGGTTGGGCATCCCACTGGCAGGTGGTGCATTTGCCATTTACATCTCATGAATGCTCATTAAAACAGTAATCTGATGGTGTCCCATAAGGCCTTCTACTCTTGCATCCCTCTTGCATCACATCAGCGGGAAATCATGTCGACATCAAATCCATTTGCTAACAATGACGTGCACAAGATAGCCCTCAGTTGGCAAGAGACTGGAAGATGAGTGCAACAAAGCTTTTTTCCCGCAGTGCTGTGCTGCTCCAGATGCACTGCATACCACTCTGCCAGGGCAGACCAGCTCCTGTCCTCTATCTCCATGCCGAGCTGACCTTCATGGACAGCATCATGCTGCTGAACCCATGGACTCTCCTGTGTCACCACCTTGGTTCAGTTCTGTGCCAGGGGTTGGGGAGTACAAGAGTCTTCTTCCCTCCTGCTGCCACACACCAACATTTATCTAGGCAGCACTGCCCTGTAGGACTCATGCAGCCACTGCAACAAAGTTTGACTAGGGGTGGAATGTGAGGTGAGGCCAGTGGGTGTGATGGCTTGATGGAGACAAGGGGGGAATGAGGACTGTACAAGATGGGGGGGTTTGGTAGGACGAGAGCAGGAAGAGAGAAGAGTGGGGGGAGGGAAGCTGGACTCCAACAAGCCTGCACAAAAAGCTCACAAGCAACGAGGTCGAAGGATGCCACATTGTTTACTGGAAGGGGATGGATGAAGACTCCAGATGTATTGGGTAGAGGTCCAAGTGGGACAGGGTGCCTCGCAGGTGGTGGTCTCGGAGGGAGAATGGTTGAATTGAGGAACATATTTGCTCTTGAAATTACTAGCCTTTTCCCTCTAGGTTGCCGACATCCTGCATGGCCTGGTGAAGACAGGTGGGCTGGAGAAAGTGACCTAGGTATGCTGGACTGGTGTTTAAATGTGGCACTGGGACCTTGAAACCCATCAGCTGAGGTGATGATGGCTTGCTGGGATAGTTGGAGGGAAACTCAACAGTGCACAATTAATGAGGTTCCAAGTGCTGAATCTGATGTGGGATCCCATCATTCTAGTCAGCAGGACCAATACCACTGGACCTGCCTGCCTCTGCACTTAGTCTCAAAAATGTGAAAATTTCACCCACAGTTTCAACAGATTACCCAAAGTAGTTCAAATCCTTTAGTAAACTTAAAATTCCAACAACATCGATAATCATATAATCCCATTCATTTGTTACATTAATAAATCACTTTGTTCTTAATTGTTATGAGTGGTCTAGGTCTTTCATGGAACTGCAGAACTTCAACTAGTGTAGTGCTAGGCTTGTCTTTCGGCAATTACGTTTAGGGGATTTCCACTTCAGTCGATCTTTTAGTTGTAAACTGGAATATGTGCATCACTATGAAAGCTGTTAACAAAGGTGCTGGCATTCATTCTGTTTTATTTTTAGTCTGTAAAACATCAGGGGTGAAGTTGGTTTATATCAGTCATGTGGAACAATGGGCAGCATTTTCCAGCCATGTGTGCCCCAAGACTGGAAACTTCCCCCCAAGATCAACGGACCTTTAAATGATCCACCAAATTTTCTGTCCCACCTGTTACCATTCCTGCGGCAGGCAAGATAGGAATATTCCACCCAATCTCTTAGTAAATGGGCAACATATTTTGCATTTTCTTTCCCATTGACTTCAGCCTGAGTGCTCAATGAACCATCATGTCCAGTGCCATCCAGAGAAATATTTTAAGAAGCACTTCCTTTCATGTAGTCCAATTCACTTTTAATTCATGGCCGGTCTGGAGGCCAATAAGTAGTAGCACATGAATGAAGAAAATATAACATGAATAACAGTCACTTGGTAGTACAGAACTTGACTTTAATTGAAGAGAGACATTTGTTCACCCATCAAGACAAATGCAAGAATGCCAAATTTCAAGCAATCACCAGAGGAAGTGGGTGCTGATCGGTTGGCAAGTTGACTGATTGGCCTTGGTCAATATAATATTAATTTTAAAAAATCAAATCTGAATTGATCACAACTCCAGACACAAAGCAACTAATACTACCCGCACATTATATACTGTCCCAAGTTTAATTCCCCGCAGAGATTCATTTTAGTTGTTTACTACAAAGTGAAAATGTGATTTCGAAAGGAATGTTTTATTCCTCCGATTTGATAATAGTCACTACCTTCTTTGGCAAGGACATGAGAAACAGTTTGCCACCAAATGATGATGTGGGTGTGCCAGCTGCCATTGACTGAATCTCTGAGGAAGCTGGAAGTAATGAACATTTTAAACAGATGAATTTTCTTTTAACAAACTGCAGAATGGCCACTAATGAAGAATGTTACCCCAGGGGTGAATGCTTGCTACCTAATTTTCAAGAAATATTTTTAAGAAAAGAAACACTTTGCTGTAACAATGATGTATTATTAAAAGATAAGTTTATTAAAGACTGAGTAGGAAAATAGAAAGTTTATGACCTGCCTGAAATAGAGCAGACACATTGAAGCCGAAGGTATAAATTGGGACTTAAACAAAAATGTTTGAAACACTCAGCCTGGCAGCATCTATGGAGAGAGAAAGAATTAAGTTTTCAGGTCCATGACCTTATATCAAAATAAAGTAGAATATTTTGTTGATATTTCTCATAAGTTTTCTCACTTGCCTTTCATCACACAAGGTCATCTGGGGAAACCAGAAAAAGCCCTTCAGATAATTTATTTTTAAAAGGTTTGTTACCTTTAAAAGCAGTACAAGAGATACATCAGGGAATGAAGGAGAGGCAGCAACAGGGCATAGGAGCCACATGAAATTCATGCTGGTAGCTCATGGGTCATGCATGCAGCAAATGCTTTTTAGTTGCATAACAGTTTGAGAAGTGGGGTGGGGGTGGGGTGGTTGCCCCGCTCCCCCCCGCCCCACCCCCTCCCCCCCGCCTGCTACTTAAAGTCAGCCAACACATTTTAAAGGTGAGGTACATTCTGGTTGCAGACATGAGGAAATGTTTGTGATCAGAAAAATAGTTGAAAGACATGTAAACCTTGATCTTAAATGCTCAGATGCCATCTTGAAAGCAGTGGACCTGGTTTTCCCCTTCCCCATAACAGAAAGCCTGCCTGGGAATATGCTGGTTGTTTGTGGGATGAGGTTAGAGAGGATATTAATGAGACAAGCTTAGCTCCCATAACATGGCTGCAATGCTGAACATTTAACTATTCAAGATAAGCATTATACCTCACACCTCAGAATTCTCCGTTCATACCTGCATCAACTCAGCTCAATGACTTGTTGTAATTTTGAAATCTCTCATGCTTTCGACTAGTTTACTTACTCCAATGTTTTACCTCGGTGCCCTCATTTGCAAGATGGACAAAGGACAAACACAAGTAAAAGTTCAACAAGTTCATTAACAATAACACTACTAACCCTTAAATTACCCACATAAAACAAGAGGATACCCCAAAATCAGATATACTACCCGCAAAGGTGGTTTGGTTAAAACTGCAGGCTCGATTCTCTGAGTCCCTCTGGCCCGGCGTCACGAAAGTGAGTCTCGATGGCAGCTTCTTCCTTCCTTCTTCTCTGGTCGGCCTTCCGAATGGTCAAGGGTCGCCTCCTTCATCGAGTTTTCTCCAGTCTTTTCCCCGCTGGTGTCTGAAAGTGTTGTTCCTTTATCCCCTGCCTGCTTGCCTTTCCAGAAACTTCTCTGGCTTCCGGCCAATGAGGTCCCAGGAGGGCGTTCCAATACACAGTGGGTTTCTTGATGTCTGCCTGACAGGACACCAGGGTCTGCCCCAGGTGTCCATCTCCACGCTGTTGCTTACATGTAACCTATTATCAGATTATGCCAACTGCAGGAACTTGCGGTGACAGAAAGTCTGGCTTCAATCTGGGGTGCAATGATCTCCTGCTAAGTATCAGTAGGGTGCAACGACCTTTGGTAGGAAGTTGAAGAGTCAGGCCCAGACAGATTTGTGTATTGTAGGACTAGCCTGCCTGAGGTTTGATTGTGTTTGATTTTTAATATGCCCAATTCTTTAATTTAGGACATCCAATTTTATCAGCCATAAAATTAGGCCCTGTTTATGTTACAGACTCACAATGCTCCCATCCCCCACGTGTCTTCACTCTCCTACGTTCACTCCCGAAAACCTCATTCCATCCCTACTCCTGGGACTTAAGAATTTTGTACCAATTACTCTCACCATCACTGCACCTATTCCCTCCATCCCCATTCCTCACAACTCGTATAGAACATTTGCAATATATTCTATGATGACAGGCACATTATCAAAAGCATTTGCTATTGTATTGATTTCAACTAGGCCCATGAGTTGGACCTGCTGGAATATGAGCTCCCTAATTGAGTCCTGTTAAAGCTGCCCAATCAGGGAGCTCTACAGAGACATGTAACATGAAGCATCCAGGTCACTGGCACTCAGGGTGAATACACTGTACTGGGAAGTATCTGCCTGAATATTGCAAACTATTGTAAATAAATCTTTTGGTGAAGGGGAACTGTCCTGTCAGAAGTTATTTCAGCTACCCTATTTTTGAGCAGAAGTTTATATAAAATATGTAACACTGCACACTCTCACCCCATTTGAGGCAAATGTGCAGTACAGCATGACAAAAGGAAAAATCATGGCAATCAAATCACATATTTCTCCTTTTTTCCTTTCTGACTATCTCATCATGGACAAATTGCATGACAAACTGTAACTGCTTTCCACAGGCATTCTTCTCTCTCTGTTCTCCAGTCACAACAAAGGTCATTCTAGTCCATCTCTTTCATTGCAATGCTGAGAGTGCTAACATCCCTGTTTCAGTAAAGCTGAAGAGAATGCCCTGCCTGAAGATGCTCAGAGTCCATGAGTTGGAGGCCAAGCTATGGACACTGTGACACATCAGGAAGGGAAGAGTTACTTGGACACTTTGTTCCAGGAGGCAGTCACACCCCTTAAGATAGGGGTCATCTGATTTGGTCAGTGGTGAAGGACAGGGGGGTGTTATTACAAGTGAGGCAGGTAGAGGAATCGAGAAGTTGCAAGTGGAGGAGCTCCAGCCTTTGCAATTGCCCAACAGGCTCAAGGTTCTTGCAGCTTGTATGGATGAGAATGAGGACTGTAAGGTATATGAGCGAATTGATCACCGCACCAAGCAAATTGGGGTAGACTCAGAAAGATTAGAGGTATGAAAACATGGATCAAAGGTGTGTGAGAAATGGATTTCAATTCATTGTGGCACTGCCACCAATCCTGGGAAAAGTGGGAACTGTACCATTGGGATGGTCTTCACCTGAACAACGCTGGGATCAGTTTTCTGGCAAGTTGTGTAACTTAGGTTTTAGAGAGAGCTTTAAACTAAATATGGGGGAAAGGATAATGTGAGGAGAGATATGATAAATCAAAGGGAAACGATGAGGTAATAGAGCTGGGTAGCAATTTGGATAATGAAAATCAGAATGTGGCAGGAAGGGATAGAGCTTCCAAACTTAACAGCATACCAGGTATAGCCACAGATTGCAAAACCTGGTTCGCAGCATCTCAAAGGTATCAAGAACTATAGTCTGCGTGAGGGGATCTTTTAAAGTAAGTTCAAAAGGTCCTCCTCATGTCTCTCATGCCAAGGTATCTTCCCCACACACCCCTTATATCCCTCATATCCCCATGCTGAGCTTTGGCATTTCCATGTCCATTCACCCCCCTATACTGTATAGAAACAATGAATCCTGTAGTGACAGACAATGAGTTTAAGAAAATTTGTTAAAAACTCAGTCATTCATTGAAAGCGTCCCATTTTCTTAAAAGTAAACCTCCTTTTTACTATAGCCCAAAACAGTGTCAATCATCCAAACTTTTGTAAGTTACAATAAATGAAACTGCAAGCACTTGTAACCTCTTTGATTTGTGTCAATAAACATTGTGGAATTGACAGAAGATACCAGAGAGCCAAGGTTGTTAACCAAGCAATGTTTTCTTTGACGTGTTTTAGTATTGAAATGGATGTCTGAACACTCAACCAAAGAATACATAATGAGGCTGGGCAGAGGGCTGAAAAATCCATAATCATGTTGAAACAGGACTGAGTGGGGGACATGACATGGCATTGATGGATCATGGACAGTGTATTTGGGTGAGAGTGTGTGAGGGTTGAGAGCTAAAAGGCCTTTCACTTTAACTGGCCAACATAGCTGAGACATGCCTTTTAAATAGCCCACTCTCCTCAAAATGTGTACATGCGGAATTTTATGAGAATGATTCAAAGAGTACAGCTGGTGTGAAAATCCGTTCCTGATCCATTATTTGGGCTAGTTTTTACACCCAATCCCAGATATTTAGACCTTGAAAAAATGGTCTAGACTGTTTCTAGCTCTGCAGGCAGTGGACTGGGCTTAATTCGCCAGCCACTCTGCAGAGAGAGCCATTGCACATACGCAGTGTGCTGATTCTGCACATGTGCAATTCCAACAGCAGAGGTCTCACAGACAGATAACTGCCAAGGCCCTGCTGTTACAGGCACCCTCACAAACTTGGGATGGCTGTTGGGTAGCCCCCCTCCGCCCCATCAATCACAGGCAAAGTGTACAATGGGGCCTGTGCTCTCTCTCCCTGATCGGGCACCCCTTAAGGCCCCATCCCCTCCAGGCGCTATCCACTTAATGCCCTGTCTGTATAAGCCCTGCCCCCAACTGCCCTACCTCATGCCCCACCTCTATAGGCTCTGCCCACAGCACTGGCTACAGTGCCAAGGGTGCCAGGCTGGCTGTGCCAAAGTGCTAGGGTGGCACTGCCAGGCTCACACTATCCATGGGGCAGCTCCCCATTCCATCAGCCACTCTGGCAGGGTCTCAGTGGCCTCCGGTTCCACCGGCAAGGCCGAGATGTCTGTTCCCCATTCATGGGGAGTAGATGTTTCCGTTGCCAGAAAGAACCTCTCCTGTCGAGGCCATAAAGGCATGTGAGCCCAGATGACTGAGTGCCGGGCTCGCTAAAGACATGCAAATAAACATTTAAATATAAATGCTGGCTCTCTTAAGATCACGAGAGCCAAGAAATTGGGCATGATCTGATTTCTTGGCTCTTGCGTGATACTGGCTCTCTGCACCCATCAATGGGTGGGGCCACTTTGGCAAAAGGGTAGGAATGAACTATATGATATGAAAAGAGATTGCAGAACTTGATGGTACTTGTGGGTGTTCTGGTGCACGGATTACAAAATGCAAATAGAGCAAGGGATTAGGAAGGTAAGTGGAATGGTGTTTATTCCAAGGAGAATATAATGTAAAAGTAGGGAATTGTTACTGCAGCTGTATGGTTCTTGATGAAACAACATCTGGAGTACTGTGTAACAGTTTTGGTCTCCTTATTTGAAAAAGGATATAATAGATAGCCTAGAAAATTGGGCAGAGAAATGACAGATGGAATTTAATCCAGATAAATGTGAAGTGATGCATTTTGGTAGAACTAATGTAGGGGGGAGCTATACAATAAATGGCAGAACCATCAGGAGTATAGACGCCCAGAGAGACCTGGGTGTGCAGGTCCACAGATCCTTAAAGGTGGCAATGCAGGTGGAGAAGGTGGTGAAGAAGGCATATGATGTGCTTGCCTTTATAGGACGGGGCATAGAATATAAAAGTTGGCGTATGATGTTGCAGCTATATAGAACGTTGGTTAGGCCACATTTGGAATACTGCGGCCAGTTCTGGTTGCCACACTACCAGAAGGACGTGGAGGCTTTGGAGAGAGTACAGAAAAGGTTTACCAGGATGTTGCCTGGTATGGAGGGTCTTAGCTATGAGGAGAGATTGGGTAAACTGGGGTTGTTCTCCCTGGAAAGATGGAGGATGAGGGGTGACCTAATAGAGGTGTATAAAATTATGAAGGGCATAGATAGGGTGAACAGTGGGAAACATTTTCCCAGGTCAGAGGTGACAAACACAAGGGGTCACAGGTTCAAGGTGAGGGAGGCAAGGTTTAACACAATGTCAGAGGGATATATTTTACACAGAGGGTGGTGGGGGCCTGGAATGCACTGCCAAGCAAGGTGGTAGAGGTGGACATGCTGGGACTGTTTAAGACTTATCTGAATAGCCACATGAACAGACTGGGAATGGAGAGATACAAACGAATAGTCTAGTTGGAAGCATGAGCGGCGCAGGCTTGGAGGGCTGAAGGGCCTGTTTCCTGTGCTGTATTGTTCTTTGTTCTTTGTAATTGTGTAAGAAGCGGTACAGAGAAGGATCACTAACACATTCACTTTCAGGTGTTTGTTAATCTGTGGAATTCTCTTCTCCAGAAAGCAGTGGAGTCTGGGTCATTGAAACTATTTATGATTGAGTTAGATAGATTTTTGATACAGTGGAGTCAAAGGTAATAGTTGGGTTGGGGCGAGCATTGGAGGATAGGGGAGTTGAGACCACAACTAGATCAGCAATCATCTTATTGAATGGAGGAACAGGCTCAAAGGACTGAATGGCCTACTTCTGCGCATAAGTCCTTTGTTCCTATTACTCTTATGGTGTGCTTGTCTCAGATCAGCTTTTATAGTCCAGGATGTTTGATCATCATTAGCAAAATTGTTTACAGTTTTCAGAAAGCCAGATGCAAGGCTTGGCTTCTTGGACATTTAGTGTCAGAACACAGAAATTTGATCTGTTCATAGAAAAAGACTGCCAAGTGAATGTGTGTTCCTTTCGTGCTAATGGACATTAATAGTTATTCCATTAGTGGCCCACCATGCTACATACTACTGCAATGATACTGAAATTATCCACAGAACATACTAGAAGCCAATAGGCTCTTCATGATTGGAACCCTAGGGCTCACTTGAATGCTGGAGATGATTTGCACAGATTGGAACAATTTCCATGCCCTGAAAAAACACGTTTTAAATAGATGGCATATACTATGGGATTTCAAACTATTGTTTCCAAGCCCTGGCAATCCAGTGATTGAAGTTCATACAATTTGGTTCCCATTGTGCCTTTGACTAGCTTATCCTGTTTAAATTCAATGGGCTTAAAATTTTGAAAGGCCCATTCGTACAGGCATTGCTCATTCTTGGGCAATTCCTAAATTAGAATATGAAATTACATTAGTACCATCTTTAAGAAATATGCAAATTAATAGGAACATTGATCAAGATGTTATGGGGGGAATTTTAACCGAACTTGGTGGGTGAGAAATGAATGATATCAGGTGTAACACTGATTTTATGGAGATTATATTCAGGCAGAGTGTGAATCCAATATTCCATCCAACCCTATCTGTTTCCTGATGGATGAAATTGGTTAAAATTGCTCCCATTGGCCAAGATGTAAAATCAGTGTTCCACCTGTGTTCCTCACCTGGTGAGTTAAGTTAAAATTGTCCCCTGTATATGGCTCTGGGTTATACAGCAGACAGAGTCAAGAATCTTGAATATCCCTGTCTTCATGTTGTTTACTCAGCCCATCACCCATCTTGCTATGGATCCAGTCCAAGAAAGATTTTAAAGCTGAAGTTTATTTATTAATCACAAGTAGACTTACATTAGCACTGCAATGAACTTACTGTGATAATCCCCCAGTTGCCACACTCCAACACCTGTTCAGGTACACTGAGGGAGAATTTAGCATGGTCAATGCACCTAACCAGCACGTCTTTCCAACTGTGAGAAGAAACCTCAGCATCCGGAGGAAACCCGTGTAGATACGGGGTGAACGTGCAGACTCTGCACAGACAGTGACCCAAGCCGGGAATCGCACCCAGGTCCCTGGCGCTGGGAGGCAGTAATGCTAACCATTGTGCCACTGTGCCATCCCACTTCTGGGAAACCTTATATGTGACAGATCATTACATACCTGCAGTTTAGTGAATCTTAATTAGAGTGTCAAAGATTTTGAAAGACATCCACCACATGAATATTCCTTCACATTTCACAGACTTACACTTGTCCACATAAAATGGGAAAGTTATAGGTTTGAACAAGAGCGCCATCTACAGATAGAAAGTCAATGTCATTTTATTTTAAAAGAATAAAGCCATTTCAGGCACAAGTTATGTTTCTGTACTTTAGTGCTGGAATGGCTACAGCCCATTATTAATAAGAACGTCATGTGTACTTACTCAACCAGAAATGAAGCACAGATTGAACTGAAACAAAAAAGTGTTTCCAGATATTGCTGCATCATGTTTGGACTTTTTTTTCCTCCAGTTATAATTGAATTTGTAAGTTCAACTAGTATGGTAACCGTATTAAAAGAAAAAAAACACTGAAATAATTACATATCTGTCATATTCCTCATTAAATTACACAGGAAGAGCAACTCATATATACTATATTTGTCTAATCTTTACTGAGTTGGCATCTTTCCTTGAGCAGTCTGTCCTTTTCATGATGAACTTACTTGGGCAGGCTGTCAAAGTTCTTTTTGATTTTTTTGGAAATTGATATTATTACTTGTTATATTCTCAAGTTCTACTTCACTCTCGTTTAGAATGCGTCACATAGTAAGATTTAGAAATTTTTCATGCAAGTATTGAGTAAGCACATAACTTACTCCTGGTACCATAAATATATTCTAATCACAGGCAATAAATTAAGAGTTTATAATCAGTTGTTAGAAAGATTACAAGAGACACAGCCAATTTATGATGTAATAACAGTAATAGTTTTGTCCTATTGCCCGACGAATTAAGAGGTTTTTCGTTAATAATTATTGATTTATTTCATTGGAACATTAGAAAACATTTTGAGGAAGATTATTGCTATGTTTACATGAGCTAATGCCAGCTTGTGTGTCAAATTCAGTGGAATTCTTTGGAAAGCTTTTTTAAAATTCCTGTCTTCCAATGTGTAGACAAGATTGACTGCTTTCAATACTCCTTCAATGCATTTGGATACGGTTAAGATTGAGTATTCACTCTGAGGAGTCTAACCTATAACTCAAAGCACATGATTTGATAGAGGCTTTTCACACAAACTATAAATATGATCAGCACAGTGGCTAGCACTGCTGCCTCACAACGCCAGAGAGCCAGGTTTGATTCGCAGCTGGGATCACTGTCTGTGAGGAGTCTGCACATTCTCCCTGTGTCTGCATGGGTTTCCTCTGGGTGCTCTTGTTTCCTCCCACAGTCTGAAAGACATGCTGGCTAGGTGCATTCGCCATGCTGAATTCTCTCTCAATGTACCCAAACAGACACTGGAGTGTGGCAACTAGGGGATTTTCACAGTAATTCCTTTGCAGTGTTAGTCTAAGCTGACTTGTGACACTAATAGATAAACTTCTAAAAGAAAGATACACCTCTTGATTTTCAAGTATCTTTGAGAAGTTTATTTGAAAGTCTCCTAAAGTGAAGATAGACACAAGATACCTGTTTAATGCCTCCACTTTTGCATAGTCATAGAATCTCTACAGTGCAGAAGAAGCCATTCAGCCCATTGAGTCTGCACCAACTCTCTGACAGATTATCTTACCCAGGTCCTCTTCCCCATCCTATCCCTGTAACCCCACACATTTAGAACTATTGAATCCCTAGAGTGCAAAAGGAGGCCATTTGGCCCATCGAGTCTGTACAGACTCTTCAAGAAAGCATCTTACCCAGTCCCTATCCCTGTAACCATGTGTATTTACCCCACTAGTCCCCCCTAACCTACACATCTTGGGACAATAAGGGCCAATCAGCCTAACCCACACGTCTTTGGACTGTGTGGGGAAATGGGAGCACCTGGAGGAATCTCAGACAGATGCTGGGAGAATGTGCAAACTCCACACGACAGTCCACCACAGGCTGGAATTGAACCCGAGTCCCTGACATTGTGAGGCAGCAGTACTAACCATTGTGCCAGTCTGCTGCCTCTAAGTGCCACCGTGGTGCCCCTGTGTCACTGTGCCACACCATTTACCATGGCAAATCATTTAATCTAATCTTGGGGCACTAAGGGGCAATGTAGCATGGTCAATTCACCTAACATGCACATCTTTACTTGAGTTCCGTAATCAATTCCTTCTTATACATCTCATTACTCTTTTCATACTTAAATACTATTAAACAAACTTATAAGCTGCGAAGTACAGATGGGCACCGTCTTGTGTGCATGGGGGCACACCCTCTCAAGGTGATACTCCCCCATTTGTTCCTTCCACGATGTGGTGATTGTCCCTTTAAGGGTAACACAGTGCTGAGATAATCATTTGGCTTGGGGGACCAAATGGGACTCAGAGTGAGTAATCACCCCAGGGTATGAAGGCCTCTGTTAGACAGGAGGCATGTAGGGAGCCAGGTGCAACCCTGAGACTATGTCTTCTGATTGAGAATTTTCTTTTTTATTCACAAATAAAGTTTGTGAAAGTGTAGCATTATATTTGGCAATGAGGATAAAATTGTCATGACGCTGTCTCTGCCCTGACAGCCGTGAGTTTCCTTTTTTTTAATCAAAGTCTGAAAATAAAGTACCCACCAGAATTCCTCTCTTTGCGCAATTTGAGATATTAGATACAGATAGACCCTGTGTATGTAGAATCAGAAAATATGGACAGATATATGATGCATGAGCAATGAAGAGAACACAGCAAAATCTCTGGGTCAGAATCCACAAGAAGATGGGCAAAATGCATAAATTTACATTGTAAACCAGGGAGCAGGCCCGGAGACTCAGTGTATTGGAGATGCTGAAGAACAGATGCAAATCAATCCTGAATTGGCTGGCAGAGACAAAAGTTTAGAAAGAAATGTATAAAGAAAAATCAAGAGCAAGAACTGTGGCGTTAAGTTTAAAAATTGGAACTTGAATGAATAAAAGAGTTGCTCCCAAGATTTTTCTTTAAAGAGAGCACAAAGAAAGCAGTGATTTCAGTTTAAAAAAATGCTCCAGCGCAACGCAGCGAGGTCTCCTGAGGTGCAAGAAAATCAAGGAGTCGAAATTGACAAGCTCTCGATGTGCAGGGCTAGGGGACAGCAATCAATGTACTGATGGACTTCAAGCAAAAGAATAGAAGTTCTCAACCTTTAAAAAAAGATGAGATAATAAGTTTAAAACAATGACCCCATAACACCTCGAGCTCACCAGGTCTCTGAGTGAAATAGACAAAATCATAAAAAAAAAGTAAAAAGTGGGCTCTGAAAATGGCCAGAAAGGAAGTACCTTCCCTTTGTAGAAGGAGAAATTTTAAAAGTTCAAAAAGTGCCAGGTTTGTGCCAAAGCACCAAAAGCACAGGAAAAAACACAGAGAATGCCGACAGCTGCTAACAGCTGAGTAAAAAAAATAACATTCTTAAAGCAGCAACACATTTAAAGTGGTAATGCATTTAAAGTGAAAATGCACTTTAAGCAGCAAGCATGAGGAGCAAACACCTATCAACAGGAAAATTAAACAACATCCCATAGAGAAGGCAGCTCTTAAAAAAAAGTCCATTAGCAATAAAGAGGCAATGGAAGACCTAAAAGGAGACACTAAAGGCCTCAAGGAAGTGGCAATGGAAGGTCTAGGGAGGAGGGCAATAAGAGAATTGCAGAACACGTTACTATTTCATCGGAGACAAAGCTGACCAACAGTGAAGCCAAAAGGGTTTGGCTGAAGTTAAGGCAAGTAGAAATGAAAGTTCCATTTGTGAAGTGTAAATGTCCAATAAAATCATAATGGATTCCCCTTGGAAGAAATGCAGAATTTAAAAGCTTTCAAAGAAACTAGGAACTATCAAACATCAAAAGGAATCAGCAACAAGAATTAAAGCTCTAGAGATGACATTAAAACCATAAGATGAAACAATTGACAGCAGAATCAGCAATTCAGACAGAGAAAGAAACTGTGATTACATGCCAGAACAAGATTGCCGAAATGGTCACACTAATAGAAAAGTGCAAGAATCAATATGATAAAATGGTCGATGAAAACAATGCTGAAATTAAATACTGGAAAGGGAAGAAACTTTATCATATTAAGCACCAGAAACAGAATACCATGACCATTCTTTCACAGGTGACAGACCAAGACTGTAAAAGAAATGTCAAGACATAAAACTGTGTTGTATTATGGTGATATGCTCCTGCATGCATTATAACAAGGTACTTGGCAGAGCGAGTGTCAACGTGGGATTGTAGAGTGGCACTGCCCACATAGTAATGTATGTAGTAACATGATCAGAGAACAGTCGAGGAAGCAGAAAGCCTGCATGGAACAGCTGCATGCAAGATCATATTTGGAACTGTACAATAGTTAAATGTTCACAAGCCTCATGAATGAGTCATCACCGCTGCAACAATTAAAAACCCATAATAAATACATAATACAAAACTTTAGTAGTGGATCACGTCAGACACCGGAGTTATTGTTTCTGAGACTGCACCCCTGTCATACCAAGTGGACACAGAGGGACAAAAAGGCATTTTTGTTTAATGCCTCTTGATTGTCAATGTCTCAAACTTTTGTTCTGTTTGTTTCCTTAAGTTTCTTAGCTGAGTCTGCTGATTGAGGTCTTTGCCACAAGGCTTAATGAAGACCACTGTAGAGTAAATTTTCCGGTTGCTTTTCCTCACAAAATCCAAACAGAGATTAAGCCCCCACCCACATTCCATGTGGGATGATGATGTTTGTATTTTCTCAGTTTAATTGCAGGCCTGATTGACACCCATCAACTTTGGATATCTTCTCTCAGTGAACTGTTGATTTTGAGAACCCAAATTATAATAAGCTGATTACTTCCAGAAGTCCACAAGGTTAACTGCTTTTTATTGGGGATTGCTAAGATTTCTTCCTTTGGCTTCCATCTAAAAAAATCCTCCAGCCAGTTTCCCTCTTTCATACTTGGCCTTATATTGAATACCAGTTCGCAATCACAAGCTGCACCATGGTTATTAGACCTAGCATTTATTCCAAATCAGGTGTAGTTTTGGCTTCATCTCTTGAATTCCAAGGAACAAGCTAAATAAGACCCAAAGCTGAAAAAGCCTCAGCTGTTTCTTTCAACCAACCTTGCCTGCTTACTATGTATTGTTGTTTGCACAGATAACCTCAAGTAAACAAAGAAACATACTAAGCTCCACCCACATCCCTGGCAATGTGACACAGGTAGAAACGCAAGTGGACTACTTTTAATTCGAAAGCTTTCCTTAATTTGGGAAACCACACGAATAACATATTATTTATTGAAATAACTGAAGACATTCTTGCCAAACTTCTACTGCCTTGCCTGCCTGAGGCTCACAGGACCCTGCCCAAGGCCAACGGAAAACACCGTTCTGCGCCCAATTCTGAGATGGGGAAGGCAGTAAAATTCTAGGACCTGTCTCAGGGGTTCTTTAGCTAAGTAAGCCCACCAGGTGTTTATGATCTTGCCTTTCCACCTGTTAAACTCTGAAGTCAACATGGCCCCTATCTAAGTATAATGAACTCTAAGTTTGTTTGAATTGCACTTACTTAAGTCTTCTATTACCAGTTTTTTAATTAGATACCTAACCTCTTCATTTATTACAATTAAAATTTTAATTCCTAAAACTAAAAATCACATTTTAAAATTTATGAACAATGACATTAGGCAGCACTGTTATGCAACAATGTTTTTTTCTGCATCAAGCTCTTTCCAGGTAGCAGCAACACCTCACAATTTACCATCCACTGTTGCATATGGGAGGCTGCTAAGGTTCTATTTATAAGGAGAATTGAATCTTTTTCTGTCTTGCCAGCTTCACCAGAATGGCAGGTATCTGCATGTTGCAGGGTATTGATGAATACACAGGAAGGCCTCAGCTGTAAATTCAGATATACACTACAACCACAGGTGGTTCCACTCCCTCAGTGTTCACCTCATCTATGACCATACTCAGTACATCATGCAAGATGGTGCCAGCTACCCTGAAAGCAATCATGATGCCTTTATCCTGTGATGATCTGCTATACCATCTTTTGGATGTGAGGTTAAAGTGACTCTCCAACTGTGTTCTTGGATGTACATCAGATATCATGGTACTATTTTGAAGAAAAGCAGGCTGCTAAGTTTCCAACATTACAACAGAAGCTACAGCTGAAAAATACATAATTGGCTGTGAAGAACTTTGGGGTAACCTGAAGTCATGAAAAGCATTGCATGAATACATTTTTTACTTTTACTAGAAATAACAGCAAATATTTCTCCCCAAAATGACAGCAACAAAAGCCAGAAATAATTAGTTTTCTTAGTATGCATTAGCAAAATTGGAGAAGAATTAAGTGTATATAAGCAAATAGTAAATATTACATTAACATTACACAAAGATCTGTTATACTAATTTGACAGTTTCTTGTAGTTCAGAAAAACTAATTGCATATTTTGTAATTTTCCCTTTGAAGTTTGGTGTGACCAAAGAGTTGAGGTGTGCTTCTGAGTTGCTTGAGTACAGAGTTATAAGAACATAAGAACATAAGAAATAGGAGCAGGAGTAGGCCATCTAGCCCTTCGAGCCTGCCCCGCCATTCAATAAGATCATGGCTGATCTGTCATGGCTCAGTTCCACATTCCCGCCCTCTCCCCATAACCCTTAATCCCCTCGCTTATCAAAAATCCATCAACCCGCGTCTTAAAAATATTTAGCGAGGCAGCCTCCACCACTTCAACGGGCAGAGAATTCCAGAGATTCACCACCCTTTGAGTGAAGAAGTTCCTCCACAACTCCATTCTAAACCGCCCCCCCTTTATCTTGAGGCTGTGCCCCCTAGTCCTACTGTCCTTTCTGAGCAGGAAGAGTCTCTCCACCTCTATCCTATCCATCCCATTCATCATCTTATATGTCTCAATGAGATCTCCCCTCATTATTCTAAACTCTAATGAGTACAAGCCTAGTTTATTCAGCCTCTCCTCATAGCTCAACCCCCTCAACTCCAGTATCAGCCTAGTAAACCTCCTCTGCACTCCCTCCAAGGCCAAAATATCCTTGCGTAAGTGCGGCGACCAAAACTGCACACAGTACTCCAGCTGCGGCCTCACCAGTGCCCTATACAGCTGCAGCAAGACCTCCCTACTTTTATATTCAATCCCCTTCGCTATGAAGGCCAGCATCCCATTAGCCTTCCTGACCACCTGCTGCACCTGCAGGCTGGGTTTTTGTGACTCATGCACAAGGACCCCGAGGTCCCTCTGCACCAGTGCCTGCTGCAGTTTTTCGCCACATAAGTAATAATCCTTCCTACCATTATTCCTACCAAAGTGGACCACCTCGCACTTTCCAACATTAAATTCCATTTGCCAGTTCCTGGCCCATTCGCCCAGCCTATCTAGATCCTTCTGCAGACTCTCCACACCCTCCGCACAATTTGCCGTTCCACCAATCTTGGTGTCATCAGCAAATTTCGACACCATACACTCAGTTCCCTCCTCCAGATCATCTATATAAATAGTAAATAGCTGAGGCCCCAGCACCGACCCCTGGGGCACTCCACTAGTCACCAACCGCCAATCTGAATAGCACCCATTGACCCCCACTCTCTGCCTCCTATTTGACAACCAATCCTCTATCCACGCTAACACCCTACCCCCAACTCCATGCCCCCTTACCTTCTGCAATAACCTTTTATGAGGTACCTTGTCAAACGCCTTCTGAAAATCAAGAAAGACCACATCCACCGGCTCTCCTCTATCCACCGCCCTGGAAACATCCTCATAGAACTCCAATAAATTTGTCAGACACGACTTCCCCTTAGCGAAACCATGCTGCGTCTGCTCTATCAAGCAATTCCCCTCAAGATGCCTCGCTGTTTCCTCCTTGATGACGGATTCTAACATTTTACCTACAACAGACGTTAAACTAACCGGCCTATAATTCCCTGCCTTTTGCCTGCCACCCTTCTTAAACAACGGCGTAACATTAGCCGTTTTCCAATCTTCCGGCACTTCCCCGGAATCCAGCGACGTTTGGAAAATAACCACCAAGGCATCCACTATCACCTCCACCATTTCTTTCAGAACCCTCGGATGCATTCCATCCGGTCCTGGGGACTTGTCCACAGTCAGTCCCTCCAGTCTGTCGAGCACCGCCTCTCTAGTAACAATAATGTCATTGAGACCCTCCAGTCCTACCACCTTTCCATCGCCAACACCCGGCAAATTATTCACGTCCTCCTCCGTGAAGACCGAAACAAAAAAGTTATTCAAGACCTCAGCCATTTCCCCATCCCCTACCACTAAGTCCCCCCTCTCATCCTCTAAGGGTCCAACGTTCACCCTAGCCAGCCTCTTCCTTTTTATATATTTATAAAAACTCTTGCTATCCTTTTTTATATTAAGCGCTAGCCCAGCTTCATAGTTTCTCCTACCCTTCTTTATCAACTTCTTTGTCAATCTTTGTTGACATTTAAACCTCTCCCAATCCTCTTCTCGCCCACTACTCTTAGCTACTCTAAACGCCTCCGCTTTTAATTTAACACTTTCCTTCACCTCCTTCGTTATCCACAGCTTATTACCTCTCCTCCTACGGTCCTTTTTAATCATCGGAATAAATTTCTGCTGAGCACCAAGAAAGATCTCCTTAAAGATCCTCCACTGCTCCTCAGCAGACCTACCTCCAACACCCTCCCCCAGTCAACGTTCGCCAATTCTTCTCTCATCCTACCGTACTCCCCTCTGTTCAAACAAAGGACGTGTGTCCGGGAACCCACTTTCTCCTCCTCCATCTGCACCAGAAACTCCACCATACAATGATCACTCTCCCCAAGAGGATCCTTCACCATAAGGTCCCTAATTCTACCCGTCTCATTACATAACACCAGATCCAAGATAGCTCGCTCCCTCGTCGGCTCCAACACACACTGTTCAAGGAAACTATCCCGGCAGCATTCCAAGAACTCCTCCTCGAGCCCACCGTGTCCAACATGGATCGACCAATCAATATGTAGATTGAAATCCCCCATAATTATTGCCGTTCCATTCCTGCACGCCTCACTTATTTGCACGTTAACAGCCCACCCCACCTCCAGATCATTATTCGGGGGCCTATAGACGACACCCACCAGCGTCTTCCTCCCTTTGCTGTTCCTAATCTCCACCCACAACGATTCCACTTTCTGTTCTTTGGTTCCTATATCATCCCTTGCTACCACCCTGATGCTATCCTTAATCAGCAGAGCTACGCCCCCCTCTTTTTCCTCCCGCCTATCCTTCCTAAACACTTGATACCCCTGGACATTCAGCTCCCAGTCCCTGTCACCTTGCAGCCACGTCTCTGTAATGGCCACCAGATCATATCCATTTGTGCTGATCTGCGCCACCAGCTCATCCACTTTATTCCAAATGCTTCGTGCATTCAGATAAAGTGCCTTCATCCCAGCCTTCACCTGGACCCTATTTGCCGGAACGCCACCAACCATACTCACGCCCCCTACTCCCTTTATTATTGGGACATCCTCGGCCTCTTCCCTTACCTGTACCCTCTCCTTAACTTTAGACCCCGTAATGTCACCTACCCTCGCACCCCCCCCCCCCCCCCCCCCCAATTAGTTTAAAGCCCTGTCTACAGTCCTATTTACACGATTTGCCAGGACTCTGGCCCCAGCACGGTTCAGACCAACCCCATCCCACCTGAACAGGTCCCACCTACCCCAATTCTGATGCCAATGCCCCATAAATTCAAACCCATTCCTCCCACACCAATCCCTGAGCCACCCATTCACTTCCTTAATCTTATCAACCTTACTCCCGTCTGCACTCGGTTCAGGCAGTAGCCCAGAGATAACCACCTTGTCGGTTCTACTTTTTAATTCCATTCCCAGCTTTTCATACTCCCTCCCCAGATCTTCAGGTCGCATTTTGCCTACGTCGTTGGCACCGACATGTACCACAATGACCGGATTCTCACCCTCCCACTCCAGGTTCCTCTGCAGCCCAGGTGCGACATCCCGGACCCGAGCACCAGGCAGACAACACACCCTTCTATGCACTTTGTCATTGTGACAAAGGACAGTGTCAATACCCTTAACCCCACTATCCCCAATTACTACTACGTTCCTTTTCACCTTCTCTTTGCCTATGTCCTGCGTCTGCATCACTGTACTGTGTGCAGTTTGCTCACCAGCCTCACCTCCCTCGTTCTCGTCCAGACTGGAAGCAAGAACCTCAAACCTGTTATGCAAATTAAGAGGCTGAGGCATCCGCTCCCCACCGTCCTTCCTCCGCTCCCCATCCTCCTTCCTCCGCTCCCCACCCTCCTTCCTCTGCTCCCCACCCTCCTTCCTCCGCTCCCCACCCTCCTTCCTCCGCTCCCCACCCGAATGTAGGGAAACAGGTTCTTAGGAGATGAGACTGAAACCCTGTGTGATTAGCCAATGTGGATATAGTCCCAATTGGAACAACTGAAGTGGAGAATTTCAAGGTGAAATCTTCAAAGGTAAAGATACAAATCCCACATGAAAAAGGCAGAGTTTCATGAGATTAGTCAGCCCACTGCTTACTGATGTCTGGGTGGCTTCTTGAGAAATGCATGGACTCTGCCTTGGTTGCATCCGCAATTTGTTTATGCAGTGTGTGTGTTCGACCATAGTTTGTTGATTAATTCAGATAAACTCAAATTTATCTGAATGTTAAAAAGTAAGATACATGTTGTAAATTGTTTTATCTTTATGATCTTGTAATGTTTATCCTTGTTCAAAACCTATGGTGTGGATTTATTCACTGAACAAATGGTTTGAATCACAAACTTTATCTACTTTAAACAACATGTCTCTAACTGGATCTTACTAAAACCCGGGGGTCTGGACCAGGCACATAACAAATGCTCACAAATTAACAGCATTGCAGCAATGAGGCAGGCATTTGAGAAAAATTCAAATGGAAGGAGCAATATTAACTTTAACAACTGTCTAAATAATATGTGCTGCTGTTGCTGTTGAATTTTGTTATTGAAGGATACACAAATAGACTTTTGCAAATTATTTCTTCATAAAACATGAATATCCTGTTAGTAGGCATGATTAAATGGATATATGTTTACCATTTACTGAGGCAAAATCAAAGAATAAAGTGCTGCTGGTGTTGTCTGGTATCTAGTTTATTGAGAATTAGTACAAAGAAATTATATTCCTAAAATACTAAGCATATATAATAATGTTCTGAAAACTTATGCCATGTTATAATATTTGAATTTGATATTTTCTCTCAAAATAAGATGTTTAATGTATTTTTAACAAACAGTGAGTTCTGGCATAGAAATGAAACCAAGAAAAATTGTAGTGAAGGCCAAGAAAGCCCTGTAGAGTTTTAAGTGCAGCTGCAGTGAACTCATTTGCTTATACAAACGACAACAAACTAATCACGGAGTAAGTAAAATATGCAAAACTAATGAGAGGTGTGCACTCTACTGACTAAAGCATCAAACACAGACTTTTAGGAATTCACCATAGGCTGAGAATCTGACTAACAATGTATAGCCCTGTCAAAGAAACCTAAATGTTGCTCCATTGCTTTGTTTCCAAGTGCGTTTTAACAGGAACTCATTTCCTACTAAGAATTTGGCAACATCACTGCAAAGGCAAAAGATACCCAAATTCAACTGTGTGTTGATGGGCAGGACTGGGTGGCAGGAGATAGATGTTGGGGAAGGCAGTGGGGGACTATTCCATCATAGGATAAGTCTAAAAAATTTTACAAGTAACTATACGTTTTACTCTATCTTTTCACATCATTTGAGTGTGTGCACATCCAACTGTTTGGACTGAACGACCTTTTCCCATGTTATTTATAAATTTCATGGATTTCTATGTTAAAGTTTTTTGTGACTGCGGTTCTGCTTCTAGATTTGGTGTTGCGTTACAAATTGTTCCCATTATCTCTTCTGACAAATTTAACTAGTTGCTAAATGATATTAGATAGGTGAGCTAAGTCTTGTTTTTATGCCATATGCTGACAATTGGATCCTAGAGCACTTCTTCCATTTCTACAATGTAAATCAGAACATGGAAATTGTGCTCTGCTCCAGCTGGTTGTATCTCACGTACTAATGGTGCAGTATTCATCAACATAGATGTTAACTAAGTCATTTTCACCATGTTAAACGAACTGTCTATGACATGAATCATGCTTAATGATTATAATTTGCTGCATAACACTTGCTTCATAGTCACAGCACATTGCTATACATGTACTTTGACATTCACTCTTGACCTGTGATCTGTGGAAGTCTGAAATTATTTTCATGCACGTTGTTAAATGTTCAAATTTTCCGCATGAATCACAACCATTAAAAACCAGCTGCCAATTATGAGACTCCCAAGTGAATCATGTGGACAATACAGTGTGAATGAAGTTTCTCTTTTTAAAAGAGTTTCAGACATTATGCGGAAATGCTTGGCAACCTATTTATTTTGCTTATAAAGGATGCAATAATGTTAGTACACTTGGATGCACAATTACATGGCAAAAGTGAGATATCACATCATGAAGTCCTTCTGGGACTCCTAAAAAGACTGTTGCATGGCAACAATCTCCCTTTAAGGAGAGCAGCATATCAAAGTTTTATGTATTGGTTCATGTCCAACTCACACTTCATTGTTTGGCATATTTTTGTATAAAGTCACTGAACTCACTATGATTTGGCAGTAAGTGTTATTCTGGAGAATAACTACTGCAGTTTTGTCAAATGTGCAAGAGGTAGCCATCTCTCCAAGCCAGGAACAGTACAAAATCTGTACACTGTGCATGCAAGAGATATTTGAGGACTTATTGAAATGTGAGCAAGACTTATCAAAGGTCAATTCTGATCATTTCCATGTGTGTGAGATATCCAAGTTATTTGTCAAAAAACCAATAAATCTGAATGTCTAAGGATTTACAAAATAGAAGTAGGATTAAGTCATGGAACCTCTTGAATCTATTCCACCACTCAGTCAGGCCACTGCTGAACTTATACATCAACTATACTTTCCTGCAATATCCAAAAAAACCTTGATTCCCTTAAAACCTACAAAATAATCAATCTTAATTTTGAAAATACTCAACAGTAGCACCTACAGCTCTCTGTGGTACAGAATTCCAATGATTCTCAACTGAGTGAAGAAATTTCTCCTCACTTCTATCAAAAATGATTCGACTCATAATCCTGAGACTGCAATCCCTAGTTTTAGACTTCAGCCAGGAGAAGCACATATTAAGCCTGTTAAGAATTGTATACATTTCACAGAGACCAAGGCTGGAATTTTACCACTCTGTCCGCCACGAGAATCAGAGCAGACAAGGGGCAGACACTCAAAAGGTCCTTTGACCTTAGGCAGGATTTTACAGTTTTGGGACGAATGAGGCCATAAAATCCTGCCCCATCTTTAATTCTTCCAAACGCAGTACATGATTGAACATCTCCTCATAAGACAGCCCTTTCATGTCAGGAATCAATCCAGTGAACAAATGTTGTACACCCTCTGAAGCAAGTATGTTCTTCCTTAGGTAGGTACTGCAGGTGTACTCTCTCCCAATCTCCACATAATTACAGAAAACTCTCCTTAATCCTTTCATCTCTTCCAATAGAGGCTAATATACCATTTGGCCAACAGTTCTCTCATAACAATGTAACCAAAAACAAATAAGCAAGTCATTCATTTGATATACTAATTTTGGGATCTTACTGTTTGAAATCAGCTGCTGTATTTATCTACTTTATAACAATGATTAAATTTCAACAGGACTGAAATTACTACGAGGCACTTTGGGATGTTCTGAAAACATAAAGTTTTTTTATTTAGATATGTTGAGTAGGAAGTACTTTGCGCTCTTGGCCAGTTGAATGGGGCACAAGGAAAATCTCTTGCATCTGAACAATCTGAGAGCCAATCAAATTATAGCCTGGTCGGAATAATTGGGGTTAGCTGTTGGCATTGGTGACATCTCCAGAGGCAGTTGCATTGTACGGCTCAATCCAATTTGCACCATTAGTCTCACTGGCAATTGTGTGGGGACTGTGCATCTAACTTTGAAACATGAGCTTCCTATGGACAAAGTTCCCTGGCTTTAGGCCAAGTGAAAAATGATCCCTTAGGTATAGTGTAGTGAAAAATTATCAGGTACTGTTATTTAGGGGAGAACCTTGTGGAGCCAATGGGGGTTCTCATCTGCTGAATGGAGAGTTGGCAAGTGACCCACATTGCTTCCTTAGGGGTAGGCAGGCCAAACCATGAGCCAATCACAGTTGAAAGTCCAACAGCGGGCATTTTTGTGAAATCCGGGCCTTGGGATGGCAGTCCTGTCTATTGAGAGTTGCTTGCCCCAAGAACAGGGAACTTTGCCCATAGAAAGCTCATGTCTAAAATTCAAATGCACAACACTTATAGAGACCAGCAGCTCTAATGCTCAGCACTGTCATCTGGGAGCTATCTAAGGTCCAGGATCACCAGGTGATCCAAGCTAATGGTAAGTAATGGTCTGAGGAGCTTTGCAGAGTGGGTTTGTGGCAGGAAATTAGGAAGCACCATACAAAAAATGGTAGATATTTAGAGCATTCTATTCCAATAAATTGTGAATGCTGGGTCAATTAACGTTTTCAAGACTGAGATTTGTTAACTTTCCGTTGGCAATGTTCTCAAGGGATATGGAAAAATGGCAGGTAAATGAGGTTAATGTACAGAAAAGTCATGATGTACATTAATGATGGAATAGACTGAAGGGCTAAATTTCTTGTTTCTAATGTTCTTTGTTCCTAAGTTACAGTCTGTGATTGGACAAATGTGGATGTAAATTCTACCCCATGATTTGTGCTAAATGCTATTTAGATAAATAGTAGAGCCAGAAAGGGCAAATCTTTATGTACAATGAAAATGGAATTACTTGTTCAGTTTATTTAAGCACACTCATATTAGATTTGCTATCAAAAAGGCCATTGCAATGTTGACCTTTATTGCAAGTGGGCTGGAACGCAAAAAGAAATGAAGTAATGCTATAGTTGTGAGAATCTTATCAGCATGCTCCAATTTTCTGCTTGGCACTCGCAACCAATTGCTGAGTTGTCCTGAAGGAACAGCTCGTCATGTGATTTCCATGATAGTTGTTACAAAATCTTGTTTTTAAAATACTTTTTTTTATATTTTCAGACTCTTAGAGCAGCTGGATCTCAAGCCCCATGAACAGAAAGGGTGTTATTTGTTTACTATATCTTTGCAGCAGTTGCCAACACTTAGCCCAACTGCTGTATATTATGTTGTGAAGCTGGCTACCAAATAATAAAAAACTGAACAAAAATGGAAAACCAGTGAGAAAGAAGCAATTTGGCTATTTTCAACAGTTCAGCAAAAGGCACAATCTATTTGTGTGGAAAGCATGGATGTAGATCAACAACAGATTAATTAAAGCCATCTGCAAGCTTGAAATGCTGGTGGGAGGTCTGACTTCAGCAGTTTGTATGTAAGAAATAGAAATGGACTGTTTCACAGGACTAAATGTTGCCTGATGTTGGATGAAGAGCCGTAAGTAACAAAGGGTAGCAACAAATACACCTAGGAAACCATTATAAGACTTACGGGAACTTTGTTTTAAAATGAAGATAGAGATAAATTAAGGTTGTTTTTATAGGAAAACTATCAGAGAGTGCATTTTCTTCTGGCTATGCAGTGCAACCTAAAGGGGGCGATTCTCTCAAAAAACTTAAGTGCTAAATTCGCGGGAAAACAGGTGTAAATCACAACTTTTTCAGTGGGAATTCAGACTTGGATTTCAAACTGTGAAACACAGAGGTCACAGTCGTGAATATCATTAAAAACTCAGGGGCAGGGCCTATTCATGCCAGAGGCTGACATTTCTGGGGCACTACGCATATGCGGTGGCCTCAATCTGTCAGTCTGCAGTTTGCTGGCCAGGTCTTTCACTGGCCAGCCCAGGACCTCCACTGTACTGCCCCTCCAGTCCCCTCTTACAGCCCAAAAGTGGCCCAATCGGGACCCCCATGACCATTCCCAGGCCAGCCACACCCCCCCCCCATCACTGGGAGCACCCCAATCTCCAGCCTCTCCCCCAGCACCGATAATCCCCTCCACTCCTCCAATCTTGGCAGACCAACCCCATGGAAGGCAGATCTCTCGCTCCAGGAGGCAGAGCCCCCCCCCCCCACCCAGGCAGACATCGCCACAAGAGGCACACCGCGCCCCCCCCCCCCCCCCCCCCAGAAGACCAACTTCCCCCAGCCCATCCTGATCGTTGACCTCCCTCCAGCCCCACGACCAGATTTCAATGCAGAGTGGCAGCAGGACCCCCACGCCCACCAATCTCCTCTCAGCTCCCCTAAGCTCCACCCCCTAGTCCCTATCCCCGGGTACTGCTCCATGCGTGGTGGACATGGGCACCTTGTCCCTTGGCCAGTGTCATGGACACAGGCTGGCACTGCCAAGGTGGCCATGCCCAAGGGCACCACCCCCTGTCACCTGACTCCCTGGGGGGCCCTGATTTGCCCCCCCCTTTACTCCAGCAGGGTCTCCTGCTAGTTCCCATGAAAGTGGGGAGCTACACTAAACCCCACTGGAATGAAATTGTACTGGCGGAGTGGGAGATATTATCAGGCCTAGAGACTTTAGTCCCAGGACGCATTTTAAGAATTCTGCTCTGTCTAAACTTTTCACACTATGACTATCCCAGTTAATGTTGGGGAAATAGAAATTTCCCATTATCACTATCCTGTTACTTTTACTCTTCTCTGAAATTTGCCCCTATAGCTGCTCTTCTACTTCCCTCGGACTGTTAAGGAGCCAATTGAGTGCACCCAGCAATGTGATTGCTCCTTTTCGGATTTTAAGTTCTACCCATTAGAAGAGCCTTCTAAGATGGTGACCTTTCTTACTGCTGTAATTGAGTGTATTTGAATAGCTAGCCTAACACTTTTAATGAGCTCTGTTTCCAGTGACTTTGTGGGAATAGATTTCTGAGGATAGATAAATGCAGAGACAGAATTTCTTTTGCTTTTGCTTAAGGTATCATCATCTCCTTAGCTTGGAAGACATGAATATCTACCACAAGGACTCTGGCATGATTTGGATCTGTTTGGCATGAGGCCCAGAATTCTTTGGGCCGTGTCCAGTGCCAGATCCTCTTTATTATCCAGGGTATGGATGCATATTAGAATGCAATGAATGAATTTTATTGCCAAGATCACTGATTTTCACTTTCATAGAAGAACAGATGGAATTTCAGAATGTGATCCCAAAACACCAGTAAAATTCTTGGAATCCCATAGAATAAGAATGGAATTTGACTTATGCTGTCCCAGGAATCTAGGGTCCTGACAATTATGGCTTCAATTTGGTGACTGTGCATTATAATGAGAAACAACAAGTGCGAAATTATTATGCTTTGTCATTAACTATCAATTTTATTCATCAGGCTGGAGAAAGAACGGCTGTAACAATGATTTAACAATAATAATGGCAATAGTAGCTTTAAAATGGCTATTCTGGCTGAGAGTTAAGCATGCTGGGATTTTTGGTCAATTTATAATTAAAACCAGATGCAGGTCATAAAGTTGCTCTAGTCTGGGAGCTGTGATCTGAAGTTTCCTGTGCTGACTAGATAAGGGAAGTTGTTTACATTTGACTCAGACTTTGATTTATTGATGTTATTTGTAGAGAATGCAGTTTGAACTTAGCGTAATGGTATCGTTCAAAAGTAATTTCATTGGATGTTCGAGCCATGTGGTCGGTGTCTGGTTGCACAACTGGTGGATGACAGAAGCAGATGGAGGACTGTGGATAAAAAAACTCTGCAGCCTTTATTTGCCAGTGATAAGTCAATTGTGAATAACCATTGCAAGATAGGTACTCTGAAGGATGCTTCAGAGACGAAGAAAATAGATTCTACATTGAGGATATTTTTTGGCCAGGGTTTTTCCTAAACTCAGTAGTATCTGTTTTTGGTTAAATAGTTAAAGCTGCTGTTAGGTTAAAGTTAATGTACAGTTAAGATTAAAGTTCAGTTGAAAGTTCAGTTAGAGTTCACTAAAGAGCTAATGAGGTGCAACTGTTTATATTTGAGTTGGTACCAAAAGCATTAAATAAAGAAATAGTTGAATTACTGTCCTTGGTTGTCTCAAACTGGAAAGCTTGCAAGGTGTTTAAATTAATAGTTGGATAACACTATCTTTTAATTCCTTAGTTAGAGGAAGTAACGATTAATGACAAAACTTAGGAATTAATAATTAAGGGTTATATTCTCCAATTTGTTATCAGTGTACATTGTTTGACTGAGGACAATCCAGCAATTCTTTAAGATCACAAATTTTGTTTAGTTGGCAAGAAACAAGTCACAAGTTTGACCTTTTGATTAATGGATTGGTGCAAATTTATTCATGTTGCATAGCACAAAAATCAATACCTAAACTCTGTTTATTCTATTTAATTTCAAACTAATCTGACTTCACATTAACTTTATAAAGTGAAACAATGCATAGATGCACAGCAAACAGACATCTCTGCCTTTACTTTCAGATACTCATTGTTAATTTAGTACATTATTATTTTGCTTTGGTATTGTTAAAGTGGTTCCTATTCCTTGGAACCGTTTAAAAAACATTCCCCAATTAAGCCATTTTTTTTAAGACCTAACATTTTTACAGAGTGCCTTCAAATGGATGGATGTAAATGGTGCACTTTGTGGGATGCATTTCAAATATTGGGTAACAAAGTGCTAGAGGGAAGATAACAATCATTTTGTAATGGGAACCATGGGGTGGCAGTGAACCTCAGTATTCTTGCAGAGACCAGTGGCTCTCTTCTGATCCAACTGGCCCCCTATTTTTTAACATTTACTTTTCCGGGCTTCTTCTGCTGTACTACTAGGTTCAACTAATGAGGCGGGTAGAGTTAGGGACCTTGTGGTGAAGGATCCTCTTGGGGAGAGTGATCATTGTATGGTGGAGTTTCTGGTGCAGATGGAGAAGGAGAAAGTGGGTTCCCGGACACACGTCCTTTGTTTGAACAGAGGGGAGTATGGAAGGATGAGAGAAGAATTGGCGAATGTTGACTGGGGGAGCATGTTGGAAGGTAGGTCTGCTGAGGAGCAGTGGAGGATCTTTAAGGAGATCTTTCTTGGTGCTCAGCAGAAATTTATTCCGATGATTAAAAAGGACCGTAGGAGGAGAGGTAATAAGCTGTGGATAACGAAGGAGGTGAAGGAAAGTGTTAAATTAAAAGCGGAGGCGTTTAGAGTAGCTAAGAGTAGTGGGCGAGAAGAGGATTGGGAGAGGTTTAAAAGTCAACAAAGATTGACAAAGAAGTTGATAAAGAAGGATAGGAGAAACTATGAAGCTGGGCTAGCGCTTAATATAAAAAAGGATAGCAAGAGTTTTTATAAATATATAAAAAGGAAGAGGCTGGCTAGGGTGAACGTTGGACCCTTAGAGGATGAGAGGGGGGACTTAGTGGTAGGGGATGGGGAAATGGCTGAGGCCTTGAATAACTTTTTTGTTTCGGTCTTCACAGAGGAGGACGTGAATAATTTGCCGGGTGTTAGCGATGGAAAGATGGTAGGACAGGAGGTCTCAATGACATTATTGTTACTAGAGAGGCGGTGCTCGACAGACTGGAGGGACTGACTGTGGACAAGTCCCCAGGACCAGATGGAATGCATCCGAGGGTTCTGAAAGAAATGGTGGAGGTGATAGTGGATGCCTTGGTGGTCATTTTCCAAACGTCGCTGGATTCCGGGGAAGTGCTGGAAGATTGGAAAACGGCTAATGTTACGCCGTTGTTTAAGAAGGGTGGCAGGCAAAAGGCAGGGAATTATAGGCCGGTTAGTTTAACGTCTGTTGTAGGTAAAATGTTAGAATCCGTCATCAAGGAGGAAATAGCGAGGCATCTTGAGGGGAATTGCTTGATAGAGCAGACGCAGCACGGTTTCGCTAAGGGGAAGTTGTGTCTGACAAATTTATTGGAGTTCTATGAGGATGTGTCCAGGGCGGTGGATAGAGGAGAGCCGGTGGATGTGGTCTTTCTTGATTTTCAGAAGGCGTTTGACAAGGTACCTCACAAGAGGTTATTGCAGAAGGTAAGGGGGCATGGAGTTGGGGGTAGGGCGTTAGCGTGGATAGAGGATTGGTTGTCAAATAGGAGGCAGAGAGTGGGGGTCAACGGGTGCTATTCGGATTGTTGGTTGGTGACTAGTGGAGTGCCCCAGGGGTCGGTGCTGGGGCCTCAGCTATTTACCATTTATATAGATGATCTGGAGGAGGGAACTGAGTGTATGGTGTCGAAATTTGCTGATGACACCAAGATTGGTGGAACGGCAAATTGTGTGGAGGGTGTGGAGAGTCTGCAGAAGGATCTAGATAGGCTGGGCGAATGGGCCAGGAGCTGGCAAATGGAATTTAATGTTGGCAAGTGCGAGGTGGTCCACTTTGGTAGGAATAATGGTAGGAAGGACTATTACTTACGTGGCGAAAAACTGCAGCAGGCGACGGCGCAGAGGGACCTCGGGGTCCGTGTGCACGAGTCGCAAAAACCCAGCCTGCAGGTGCAGCAGGTGGTCAGGAAGGCTAATGGGATGCTGGCCTTCATAGCGAAGGGGATTGAATATAAAAGTAGGGAGGTCTTGCTGCAGCTGTATAGGGCACTGGTGAGGCCGCAGCTGGAGTACTGTGTGCAGTTTTGGTCGCTGCACTTACGCAAGGATATTTTGGCCTTGGAGGGAGTGCAGAGGAGGTTTACTAGGCTGATGCCAGAGTTGAGGGGGTTGAGCTATGAGGAGAGGCTGAATAAACTAGGCTTGTACTCGTTAGAGTTTAGAATAATGAGGGGAGATCTCATTGAGACATATAAGATGATGAATGGGATGGATAGGATAGAGGTGGAGAGACTCTTCCCGCTCAGAAAGGACAGTAGGACTAGGGGGCACAGCCTCAAGATAAAGGGGGGGCGGTTTAGAACGGAGTTGAGGAGGAACTTCTTCACTCAAAGGGTGGTGAATCTCTGGAATTCTCTGCCCGTTGAAGTGGTGGAGGCTGCCTCGCTAAATATTTTTAAGACGTGGGTTGATGGGTTTTTGATAAGCGAGGGGATTAAGGGTTATGGGGAGAGGGCGGGAACGTGGAACTGAGCCATGATAGATCAGCCATGATCTTATTGAATGGCGGGGCAGGCTCGAAGGGCTGGATGGCCTACTCCTGCTCCTATTTCTTATGTTCTTAAGTTCTTAACAGAGCTTAGCATCCATGGTGACACTCCATCCAGCAGATGGTCAAAATGACATATGTGTTCTATGTATGTGGCAGGGGCAAAATGCACATAGATTAAGGAAACTCCTGCTTGAGTCAAGGAAGTTCATAAAAATTCCTTTGCAAAAACAATGAGGGAAGAGGAACAGCAATAAGCCCATTGCTGCCATTTTAATTCAGCTATTGCCCCACTTCTGTGAGGCAGACAGACTTATGGGACAGAAATGCCCCGAAACTCGAAAATCCCGTCTGAAGTCAATGGACCTTTCCATGGTCCGCCCCTCACCCGCTCTGATTCCCGTGGTGGGTGGAACATTCAAATTCTCCTCATAATCGCTTTCCCTTTCTTTCTGTCTGTTTCCCATTCATTATTGTGAATACTACTACTTCATTCTATTCATCACTTCTCATTTGGAAGGAAAGTGTATATATTTTTAATTTAATTATCCTCTACTTTTACACTAATCTATTCTATTGAAAATTAAAAAGTTGAGAAGTATCACATAAGCATTGTTATGACCGAGATGAGAGGTGTGCATAATTTATATAGCCTCACTACTCCACAAGTTGCAACGTTAGTATAAATGTTTAATTCACTCACCAAAATAGCCAATTATTTACCTTTGCTAGTGTTAGACTCAGAATATAAGAGACTTTAACCAGCCTTCTTTCAAAAAGTGCAGAATGATTGATTTATTATTAAAAAAACATTTTGTAGAACAACTTGCAAGAATTGGCTAATGCAGAATTTGTAATCTGCAAGTGCAACTATATCTTTTTTAAAGTTCTCCAGTACATGTGCACATACACAAGCAAACAAAGGACAAACAGTTAGGGTCTCTGCAGAAATAGATGGTTGAAGATAAGCTTTATTTTTAAAAAATTATAAAGCTTTGACGCTGTCAATCTGAAATTCCCTTATGTGAAGAAAGATTGCTAGTCCCATTAAATGCCTAGAGTTCCTCACCGATGGATCTTCAGCATGGAGGAAAATATAGCTGGATCAATCCTTTTTAGAAATCATAGAAACCCTACAGTGCAGAAAGAGGCCATTTGGCCCATTGAGCCTGCACTGACAACAATCCCACCCAGGCCTTATCCCCTTAACCCCACATATTTACCTTCTTAATACCCCTGACACTAAGGAGCAATTTCTCATGACCAATCCACCTAACTTGCACATCTTTGGACTGTGGGAGGAAACAGGAGCACCCAAAGGAAACCTGCACAGACACAGGGAGAATGTCCAAGCTCCTCACAGACAGTGACCTGAGGCCAGAATTGAATCTGGGTACTTGGTGCTGTGAGGCAACAGTGCTAACCACTGTGCCATTGTGCTGCCCTTGTCTCAGCCTCTTGGGTTTCTGAAGATAGACAAGTTCAACAGAGATGAGGATTCCTAGCTGGATATTGACAGCCATTCTATTTCAGGCAAAGCAAAGAGAATGTGAGTTGGGCAGCTTTTCACTTTCTTGATTCATAACCAACAGAGTTTAAAAACAAATCCAAAATCTAAAGCTCATCTCCAACAGATGTAAATCGCTAGGCCTTTGCATTTAAGCAGTTTTAAAGTAATTGTGGTGCAAACAAGCACACACTCTTCCCTCCCTCAAGCACCAGGCTGATCAGATGAGTCCTTGGAAACGGCAAGCTTGCTCCCAGTCCAAAGTTGAACTTATGATCCTTTAAAAAATCCAGGTCAGCTTCCAAGTGCCCAAATAATGCAGTGTCCTTTCACATTTTAAAAGAAAATATAATTCTTGAAGAAATGGTTCTAATATTTTGTATTTTTCATAGTTTTTATAAAAAGTTATGCAATTCTGCATTGTCAACTTGGTTGGATTTTGAATGTGACTTATCATCATATGTTCACAGAAGAGTCTAGAAGAATTCTCAGTAAGCAGCTAGCCTAAATGGCGGACATCATGCAAGACCAAAATCTCATTAAGAAGTCACCACCACAGCAAAATAAAGAACTCATATTATGACAGTGTGCAGCCAATGAACAAAATGGTTAATGCTGATTGCATGCAGTAATCGTGAGAATGTATGGGAAGCATAGAGATGGCGTGCTGCCTGCTTAACACTGAAGCAGAATAGGATAATTGGGCATCATAGTCATGAGATGTTTTTGAGGGTTACCTTATTTAGTCCCTTTCCCATCTTCTGAAGCCAAACTGGACACAGCAAAAAAAAACAGATACAACCTAGAACCAATAGAGGGGAAAAAACTGTAAAATTCTTTTACAACCTCCTCAGGCAATCAAAACCAGTCTATGAGGTATCATCAACCATGCCTATGTTAACTGTTAATTCACCTAGTTTTTACACCAGAGGAATGTTTTGTCAGCGCACAATGCTCAATCTGGCAAATCATTAAAGAATGTCACTCCTGTCTGTAAAAGGCATACCCACTTAAATCTGGCCTACCCCTACTCTTGCAGTGTTTAAGTGCATGGACCCTGTGTCCTATGCAATTAATGGGCATATAATCCAACCTTTCATTTTTTAAATGCCTCTATGGGGACTCTAAGTTTATGTTGCTCTAAAATAAACACAAGCCACAAACCTATCAAAGTTAACAGGTTTTTTTAAATCTAGGAATCATTCTTGTAACTCTGCCCTGAACCATTTCCAAGGGAAGGGAGGCCAAGTTTCAGTTAGTATGAATGTACACTGTATAGTGTGAGCATATTTATTTAGGCTTGTAGCCATAACGTTAAATACAAAATAATGCTTTCATTATTATAATAAATTAATTGATCAATAAGCACTTCCTTTCAAAGAGTGGCTTGCCATTCGATGATTACCAAGGAGTTTGTATTTTTTACTTATAGGTGAAAGGGGGAATGATCTTACAGCATTCTTCCTGGTGCCTCTAACAACAAATAAGCATTCCACAAATTTTGTAAGTACTGTCAACAGTGATAGTGATAAGGAGGCGGGATTCAGTGCAGCCAATGAAATTGAGAGTAAGATGGCGACACAAGAGCATAGCAGGATAATGTGTAGGTCATCCAAAGGTCAGTAGACAAACATCACAACTGAGTAATGCCAAATCAAAACAGCATTAAACTTAATACAGAACATGGACTGGTTTCCGGTTTTGTCCTGCACTCTTTCAGTATTACTAATACTACTGCAGCAGCAGTACTTCTGCTGAAACAAATGTCATAAGACACAACACATGGCTGGAAGTTGGATAACCTCATTTTCTGGGTGTGAGATTGTGATTCATGACTTGTCCAAATTTGGTTAGATCATGTTGGACAGGCTCTGAACTTGTACCCAACTCATCCAAATTATTATAGCATTGGCCCATACTGATCTCGCTTATGTACTGCCTACGGCCTATGTTCCCTACAATGGGTGCCAGACAACATTGTTCATAAATCACATGGTTCATTCATTCTTCCCTTCTTAAAGACACATTCCCTATCAAAAGGAAGTTACATTACTGAAGTGAAGGGTGCTGGTAGTTAATTGGGAAGATTGCAGGAAGCTGAATGGTGTGGCACACACAAGAGAACATTCCCAGGAATAGTGAGGCTGCTATGGAGGTTCTGGCGACAGACATGAGGTCCAAGAGAGACTATGTTTCCCTGAGTGAACAGGAAACCCTTTTCCACCAGCCTGCGGAAGTGATGGGAAAATGTTGCCAAGGACGCCAATGACTGGAACTATGCGCCAAGGATGTTGCAGCAGTCTATAAAAAGTACAATGACCTCCTATGGGGTGGTCATGGTTAATTAAAGCATCGTCACAATCTTCACAGTAAGCATTATCACTGGACTAGTAATACAGGGACCTGGAGTAATGCTCTGGGGACCAGAGTTCAAATCTCACCATGGCAAATTGTGGAGTTAATCAAAAAACCTGAAATTAAAAGTCCAATGTTGAGTATGAAATGATTATCGTAAAGACCCATCTGGTTCATTAACATTCTTTAGAGAGGACAATCTGCCAACCTTACCGACTCTGGCCTACTTGTGATTCCAGGTCCACAGAAATGTGGTTGATAATTAGGGCAATTAGAGATGGGCACATAGTATAGAAGATACTACATCCCATATGCACAATGTTACCAACCTCTCAATGAGCTACAATCCTGTCACCCACCCAGCAGCAATCCCTGGCACTTACGACTCAGGCATAACAGTTGCTTACAGCACCTTACCCCCACACAACTTCCAGCACTGCCCACCTCTTGCAGCCTCCAGGAGATTTCCAGATATTCAACTATAGTTTGCACATCACTCAAGCATACCGCCACAAATTACTGACAATCTGCTTTCTCGCACACAAAACCAGGAAACCACAGGTGGTGTGGGGGCTGAGGGAGAGCAGGGACTACATGATCTTAGCCCCTGAGTTCCTGTGAAGCCCCTTTGAAGAAGCAGTATTCTAGATACTGGGTTCATGCAGCTATGGTGCTGCAGAAGCTGTCCATGGTGTCGATAAG
Organism: Carcharhinus amblyrhynchos; assembly: GCF_965287045.1. NCBI lineage: Eukaryota > Metazoa > Chordata > Chondrichthyes > Carcharhiniformes > Carcharhinidae > Carcharhinus > Carcharhinus amblyrhynchos. Next base: position 28,984,250 of record NC_137337.1, read on the forward strand.
TGACTGCCTTTGCCCTTTCTCAACCCCTTCTGCACCCTCGTCCCGAGATGCAGCATGAAGTGAAAATGGCAGATAATCGGATCATTTCCTCCCCATCAGCCCTCACTCCAGTCCAGCCCTTCCCTTCTGCCTTTATACTTTCAAGATACCTCAGGCCTGTTGGCTGGGCAGCCACACAGAGTCAGGAGAAGGAGCAGCAGAGACCCCAGGTCAGCGATGGGGCAGCATTGTCATTTGATCTTACCACCCCCAGTCACCAGCTCAAGTACGGGCATTATGTAAATTTTGGAGGCCGGTATAGAATCAGGAGCAGCACATGGTCAGTATGATGCAACCAGGACAGAGGGAAATTCTAGTCGTACGCCAGTTCACCAGAGGGTGAGTGAGGTCATAGTCAAGTTCAGCAGCAGGGGGCCTAGCTGAGGATTTGGATGGGAGAGAGCTGGTGGGCATGCACTATAAGACTAGGTGATTGGCAGGCCTGCCAAAGAGTTTACTTTCACCATCAAAGAGCATGGAGGACTTTAATTCCAATATGGAAGAGAACATTGTGCAGAGCTTAGAGACCTGCCTTTCCAGTGTGGGAGTGGTGGCCCTCTCTCTGACAGCCTTGGTGGAACCAGTCATGATACAGAAACTGCTGGTCACTGACTCAGCTTCCACTGCAGCACAAGCAGAATCCTCCCCACATCTCAGTGCAGCAGTGGAAGTTCACTCAGAGGTCATGGGAGTCATAGTCGCTAGCGCACACACTCAGACCATTGCTGTCATGGCTCATGGATCATAGTGTTCATGGGTAGGCAGGTTCTCAGAGGTCCAGCAATCTGTGCTCCAGTAAATTACTGAGAGGTGTCTTCCCATGGGAGTGAACGTGTGTTTGTGTATCACAAACATGCTGTCCTCTCCCAGCATTTATGCTTCTTTGACTGCCACTGCATGAGTGCTGTTACTGTTGCTTGCCAGCATCTATTGCTGTCACCAATGCTGAGGTGCTGCAACCTGAAGCCAGGTTCTCAAGGCCCAGAGCTGCTCGAAGGCATCTGCAAACCTGTCTGCAATCTCTCCAGTGAAAGTCAGCAGCCTCCTTCCAACCCTGCTACCACCATTGCTGCCATACCCTGTAGCAGCACAACGGCTGTCAAAGTTACCCATAAGAACTGTACTAACGGTATGTACAAAGGTGGGTGTTTCTTAAAATAAAATGCTATGGATGCTGGAATCTGAAACAAAAACATAAAATGCTGGAAAATCACAGCAGGCCTGATAGCATCTGCGGAGAGAGAATAGAGCTAACATTTTGGTTGGAATTTTCCAACCGTTCATGCAGCAGGAGTTTCCCATTCCACTGCAGCGAACAGGGATTTGGCTTGCTCCCAACTTCTCCATCTTTGCTCCAGCAGGAGCATGGTGTGAATGAGCCATAAGATCGTGCCATTTGAGTCTGGAGGACCCTTTGTCAGAGCTCGTCAGAGCTTCATCAGCTCTGTGCTTCCATGGTGATCCTTGGTCTCAGATGGGTGTATTACTATCAGCTGCCATTACTCACAATGGTGCTGTCAGTTTGAGAAGCAATTGGCCTCTGCTTGGGTGGCAGCTCTTGGCAGGTGGGACTTGTGCTAGCAGGCCCCTCAATTGTGGGGTAGAGCCTGACAGTGACCAGTTATGTTCCTGAAGGGCACTTGATTCAATTAAGCCTTACCCCACGGAACTGATGAGGTTCTCCACTAGTTCTCCGACCTGTGGATAACCCCCCCTCCTTTGGCCTGACAAAGTTCCGGCCTCTATGTTAAAGGGGAAATGTTTAAATTAAAGTGTTTTGAGTGATTGTTTTCTGCGTATGAATTTGTGACTTGACAAGGTGAGTAACTTTTAAAAGCTATTTCCCAAAGCCGGAAAAATGGCCTCTACAGTTGGTAAATATATGAATGCTCAGATAGATTGGGTATTTTCTACCTGCTCTTCACTAAGAAAAGGTACATAATTATCCACTAACAAAGAGGGTATTTATTTTTTTCTGTAATGAGAGCTCTTAGTACTTCACAAAGTCCGTATAATCATACAAAGATCTCAAATTTCAATGTTCTTTCCTACTTTCTCATTTTGAGAGATGGTTAAAACAATTGGGACATTTTGCTAATAATGGGCTGCTATGTTTAGCTGCATTGATGATCTGGGTTTTTATCTGAAGTAAATCATTTTTACTTATTCAGTGGATAATCACTGGCATTGCAGAATGCTTTGTTCCTGCTTTTCTTAAATAATTCTAGTAGTGAAATGGGCTTGGGAAAGGAGCAGTTTTGGGCTTAATTTAACTTGGCAAACGCTTCGATCTTAACTAACTGCCAAGTAATCTACCTCCTACTAGGTAGTTGAACCAGTGAGAAACTACAGTAAAATACTTACAAGAAGAAAGTTGAGAGCACACTGCTTTATTGTAGTTGTGTGAATACACTTTCTCAGGTTTAGCTTTTTAAGATGATATTTCATACATATAATTAACACTCAGCTCAAGCTCAAATACAGATATAGGCTGGACTTCTCTGGCCTCGCACACCCGGCTGCCAGCGAGAGCAGAGAATTTGACGCTCAGCCAAATCTCCAGTCACTGTAGTGGGAGTGGAAATATCCCAGCTGCGAGCAAGATTAGAGAATTCTGGCCAGGGTGTATCACAATTAGAATCAATAGTAGCACATTTATTTCTACATCACAAGGTTATGGGTTCAAGTCCATAACCATACTTGAACTCAAAATCCAGACTGACACTTGCAGTTGTGGAGAAGTGTTGCATTGTCGGAGATGGTATCCTTTGGATCAAAAGTTGAATTGAGATCCCTTCAGCCTGGCCTGGTGGGTTTTGTGGCTGTTAATATTTCCAGTTCATTCTTCGATGAAAAGCAGAGATGTTCCCTCAGTGTACTGGTTAAAATTCTCTCCCCCTGTCAACAGCACCTAACGTTAGCCTATTTTTAGGATTTTGTTGGCATAAAAAAGACTATTGGATTCACCAGTGTAACAAAAAAGTAGTAATTGTGTAACGTACTCCAAGGCATGTCAAGGTGAAAGGCTTATAAATGGAAATAGACACCCTCCCAACACACCCTACATATACAAACCCTCCAACCACACACCCAACACACACACACCCTCCCAACACACATCCAACACACACACGCAATACATACACACCCTCCCAATGCACATCCAGCACACCCTCCTAACACACAACCAACACACACATGTAATACATACACACCCTCCCAACACACATCTAGCACACCCTCCCAACACACACCCAACACATACACACTCTCCCAACATACACCCAACACATACAGACCCTCCCAACACACACCTAACACTCATACGCAATACATACACACCCACCCAACACACCCAACACACACAATGCTCCCAACACACATCTAACACACACACACGCCTATTCAACACACATCCAATACATTCCCACCTTTCCAATGCAAACATAACACATACATGCTATACCTACACACTCTCCCAACACACACTCAATACACACACACCTTCCCAACACACATGCAACACATACACGCCCCCCATCACACACCCAACACACACACGCAACACATACATACCCTCCCAACACAAACACACCACCCTAACACACACCCAATACACACACGTAATACATATCCTCCCAACACACACCCTCCCAACGCACACCCAATACACACACGCAATACGTATCCACTCTCCCAACATACATTCAACACATGACACACTCTCCCAACACACACCCAACACACACACGCAATACATACACATCCACCCAACACACATCCAACACATACACACTCTCCCAACAACACCTAACACACACACAATACACTCACACCCACCCAACACCTTCCCAACACACAGCAAACACATGCTCACTCTTCCAACATACACCCAACACATATATGCAATACATACATACCACCCAGCACATATCCAACACATACGCACCCTCTTAACACACACCTAACACATACATATCCTGCCAACACATACACACCCTTCCAACACACCCAACACACACACAGCCTCCCAACACACATCCATTACACACATGCAATACATACATGCCCAATTCATACCACGCAATACACACACACCCAATATACACCACACAATACATACACACCCTCCTGACACACACCCAATATATGGTGACCCTCCCAAAACACACTAAATGTGCATGGATGGGGTTTAAACATGCACCCAGAAAGATGATTGAATAAGGTGATGGTGGGGTGGATGAATCATAGCTCACCCACCACCAGATCTAATGTGCTTCCTGTTCATGTAGATTTAATGAGCTAATCTGGTGCAGATTCCGACTTGCCAGAAACACGCTGTGTTTCCCAGCACCACAGTCTGTAGTTTTTAGGCAGTGAGTTTTTCTGCCACCTAGTGAATTGACAGGAAGCTGCAGTTACAATCAAGTTGCTGTTAATAAAACTTGAATTGATTTCATATTAAACAAACACTAACGTGAGCAAAAACTCACATTTCAATAACACTTCTTAATGACTCCAGGATATCTCAAAGACTTTCCAGCTAAGGAGGCTTTTGTGTGACATATTATAATGTAGAAAATGCCGCAGCTGATTTGTACACAGCAAGCTCCCATAAACAGCAATCTGATCATCTGTTTTTGAGATATTGATTGAGCAATAAATATTGGCCAGGCCATCAGGAAAGTTCCCCTATTTGACTTCAAACAGGTGCTGTGACATATTTTACCTTTTCCTCAGAGTGAGTGTTTCATTTAAAAGAGAGCACCCCTGACAGTGCAGTACTCCGTGAAAAGTCTGACAACACCAGGTTTTAGTCCAACCTATTTATTTGATAATATACTCACAAGCTTTCGGGTTAGTCCCTTCGTCAGGTGAATGGAGAGTTCTGGCCTCAGACAGAGCATATAAAGCACAGACAGTTTAGAGATTACTGATTAGAATGCGAATCCTTACACCTAACCTGCTGTTCAAGACCTGAAGTGGCTGATAATGTGAGTGGAAGGAGCACTGATCACAGTTTAAAGAGATGTGTATTGTCTCCAGACAGTACAGTAAGTGAGGTTTTGCAAACCCAGGCAAGTCACGGGGGTTACAGATAGTGCGACATGAACCCAAGATCCCTGTTGAGACCGTCCTCATGTGTGCGTAACTTGGCTATCAGTCTCTGTTCAGCGACTCTGCGCTGTCGTGTGTCGTGAAGGCCGCCTTGGAGAACCCTTACCCGAAGGTCAGAGGCTGAATGCCCGTGACCACTGAAGTGTTCGCCAACAGGAAGGGAACAGTCTTGCCTGGTGACTGTCGAGCGATGTTCATTCATCCGTTGTCGTAGCGTCTGCATGGTCTCCCCAATGTACCATGCTTCGGGACATCCTTTCTTGCAACGTATCAGGTAGACAATGTTGGCCGAGTTGCAAGAGTATTTACCATGTACCTGGTGGATGGTATTCTCACGTGTGATGATGGTATCCATGTCGATGATCCGGCATGTCTTGCAGAGGTTGCTGTGGCAGGGTTGTGTGGTATTGTGGTCACTGTTCTCCTGAAGGCTGGGTAGTTTGCTGCGAACAATGGTCTGTTTGAGGTTGTGTGGTTGTCTGAAAGCAAGAAGTGGGGGTGTGGGGATAGCCCTGGCGAGATGTTCGTCTTCATCAATGATATGTTGAAGACTCCGGAGAAGATGTCGTAGCTTCTCCGCTCCGGGGAAGTACTGGACGACGAAGGGTACTCTGTCCACTGTGTCCCGTGTTTGCCTTCTGAAGAGATCGGTGCGGTTTTTCGCTGTGGCGCATCGGAACTGCCGATCTATGAGTCGAGCACCATATCCTGTTCTTATGAGGGCATCTTTCAGGGTTTGGAGGTGTCTGTCACGATCCTCCTCATCTGAGCAAATCCTGTGTATACGGAGGGCTTGTCCATAGGGAATGGCTTCTTTAACATGTTTAGGGTGGAAACTGGAGAAGTGGAGCATTGTGAGATTGTCTGTGGGCTTGCGGTACAGTGAGGTGCTGAGGTGACCGTCCTTAATGGAGATGCGTGTGTCCAAGAATGCAACTGATTCTGGGGAATAGTCCATGGTGAGTCTGATGGTGGGGTGGAATTTGTTGATATCATCATATAGTTGTTTCAGTGATTGTTCACCATGAGGCCAAAGGAAGAAAATGTCATCGATGTATCTAGTGTATAGCATCGGTTGAAGATTCTGTGCAGTGAAGAAGTCTTGTTCGAACATTCTAATCAGGATTCGCATTCTAATCAGTAATCTATAAACTGTCTGTGCTTTATATGCTCTGTCTGAGGCCAGAACTCTCCATTCACCTGACGAAGGGACTAACCCGAAAGCTTGTGAGTATATTATCAAATAAATAGGTTGGACTAAAACCTGGTGTTGTCAGACTTTTCACTGTGTTTACGCCAGTCCAACGCCGGCATACCCACATCAGTGCAGTACTCCCTCAGTGCTGCACTGCAGTGCCAGTCCGAATTATATGCTTACATACCTGGCATTGGAAGTGACGTGAAGGGATTACCAGTATAGGTTTTGTATTACTTTCTGTCTGTTAGGATACTTTTTTAAATCTTATAAAATCTGAGGATCTCATGGGGATGAATGAAAATTGTTTCAGAAACACTGATTGATTATGTGCTTCCTATAGTATATATTCATTTCTCACCAATTTTATTTTGGGGAAGGGAATGTGCTGTGGTCACAGTTGGTAAAAGGCAGATGTTTGAATGACACTGGCTGAAATATTAACCTGATTTTTGCAACAGGGCGGTGGGAGGGGCGGGCTCGCTCCTTCCACACCACGTGTCGACCTGGTCTTGCACTACGTCCAGGAACGATGCACAAAAGAAAAAAAAATCAGAAAAAGAGTTAGAATATTGCAATGTTTCATTTTGACCTGTGCGTTTTATAACCAGTGAATTAGCCAGAAGCAATGAAACTGACAATCATGCTGACAGACTTGGTACTTACCCTCTCTGACAGACATTTGTAATGTTTTAGTTATTGAGGAAAGTCTATTTTGTATTTAACTCATGCACAATAATAATATAATTGTCCATTTTGGAGCCAATACTGAGAGAGCTTATCAGTGGCGTGTGGTTCTATTAGGGTTGAATAGACATGGCTGAAATGTCAGTGGTGTAGACTCTGCACTTGATTTGCTGCCTGCCACCTTTTGTTGTGTGAAACTTGGAAAGAAAAATTGAGGCTGTACTACCAAAACAAAAACTCATTTAAATAAATACTTGTCTTTAAGTCATATCTCACTTTTAAATCTTGTGATCTCAGGCAAATTTCAACCCAATGGCCTATGCCTCATCCTATTTAAAATTGGTACATGGTGTCCTGGGTAATATAAACAGATGGGCTTTGCAATGGAAAGCTGGGGGTAGATGGTGATGGAATGATATTGTCCAAGGAAAAGCTCCAGGGGCATGGGTTCAAATCCCACCATGGCAGCAAGTTTAGTTTAAATTCAACTAAATAAATCTGAAGTGTAAAGCTGGCCTCAACAACAGGGACCATGAAGGAATCACTGATTGTTGCAAAAAAACCCACCTGATTCACTGGTGCCATTTGGGAAAGAAATCCACTGTCCTTTTATGGTCTGGCCTAGATGTGACTCCTGACCCACAGCACCATGTGGTTGACTCTTAACTGCCCTCTGGAATGACTAAGCAGCTAGTCACTCAGCTCAGGGGGAATTAGAGATGGGCAACAAATGCTGACCTTGCCAGTGACGCCCACATTCCATTAAAGAAAACAAATTACAGCTTTAGATGTTAGAAGATGCTTATTTTGTATTTCTAATTACGTTTTGCTTTGTGCATGAGTTGATTTTGGCAGAATGTCGGCAATTTTTCGTTTTCCTGTCTATAATTTCTTGTACATGCTTTTTTGGTGCTCTAATTTATTTAGAAAAATATATTGTGCGTTCCAAAGATGCTTTATAATTTGGATGAGCAAGAACAGTCTAAGAGGCATCAATAACGCACATGCAATAACTTTTAATACATATCTTTTATTACTCTGTGACCCGGCTTTACAGAATCACTCTCACATACTCAGACATTTTAGAAGAGATAGTCATTTTTACCCCTTTTGCTTCACAAGCCAGACTGCCACAGTTTAATAAATCAAGGGTAACTCGATGAGGCTTCAGAATAAAAGGCCTTACTGCTAAAGTAGCAATTAACTCTAGGGTCTGACAGATTAACTATGTGACTGTACTACTTCTCCCCTGGTTCCAACTGTTGACCCTTCCTGACCCAGGTATGCTTGATTGGCTAGCACTCGATTAGCTCAGCATCGTGCCTCAACCCTCCATAGGGCCTGGCCCAGTCACTTGGCCCTTGAGGCCTTTAAGGGGCCACAGTACCAGATACAGGGTGACCATTTGCTGCAAAATGAGCTCCAGACAACATTTGGGGAACGGGGAGAAGCTTTATATGCAAAAGACAACTACCATTTTGGGAAGTTTTTCTGCAATTCGTAGAATGAATAGAATCCCTACAGTACACAAAGAGGCCATTCAGCCCATCAGGTCTGCACCAACCACAATCCCACCCAGGCCCCATCCCAATATCTCTACATACTTACCCACTAATCCCTCTAATTTACGCATCTCAGGACACCAAGGGCAATTTTAGCATGGCCAATCAACCTAACCCGCACATCTTTGGAATGTGGGAGGAAACTCGAGCACCCGGAGGAAACCCACGCAGACACGAGGAGAATGTGCAAACTCCACACAGAGAGTGACCCAAGCCGGGAATCAAACCTAGGTCTCTGGAGTTCTGAAGCAGCAGTGCTAACCACTGTGCTACCGTGCTGTCCCTGACAACTGTGAATTCTGACAACACCAAACTTATAGTTGGCTAGTCAGTTAGTCTGCCATCTGTATCTGTAACAAACAAGTGACAAATGCTTCGTTTGCAAGATATAATATCTTCCCTTACTTTCCCTGTGGAAGGTGGCATCATCTTAAAAGAATGAAAAGTTGAAGAGTTATAGCCTTCATTCTCTTTCAAACTACACCCGGCACAGATTTTCTCTCCCATTATACTTTCCCCATGTGTTTCCTATCAGCTGGTGCATTAAATTTAAAAGTCATGTCCTTGTCTCTAAATCCTCCAGGGTTTTATCTTACTTTATGTGATCTCCTTTAGATTTATACGTGCTTCTGAATGCGTCATTCTTTCTACTCTGGACTTCTAAGTCCTTTATGTCAAAACTGGTAACAGCCACCCTCTTTGGCCCTACATTTAAGGACACCATCCTGAACATCTCCCTCTTTACCTTCCTAAAAACAACCTTCTAAAAGCTGCCTCAGCAATCAACCCTTCAATCCCTCCCCGCTAATCTCTGCCTTCCTGGTTCTGCCTCCAACTTCCTTACATCTTGTTTGTTAATCAGTTTAAATACTGAGATAGGAAATAGTTTTCCTATTAAAATCTGAGGTTTATTCACTTCTAAATCATAAAAAGAGAGATGGTGAAGACCTTGTGGGGGAGAGAGACATGTACACACAATAAAGGTGACAAACTCTCAGGGAATATATTAGGAAGCGCTACTGAACTTGTAGGAGTGGGTGTGGGGTATGGAGGGCAAACCTGTAAGAGTGGGTTGGGGAGTGGGCCTGCTGAACCTGGAGGACCAGTGGGGGAGGAGCCACTTGAACATTGGGCCTGCCCCAGACATGACCACATCTTGTGGCACTTTATCATAGAATCCCTACAGTGCAGAGGAGGCCATTCAGTCCATCGAGCTGCACCAAAAACCATCCAACCCAGGCCCTATCCCCATAACCCCACATATTCACCTCACTAATGTCCCTAACACTAAGGGGCATCTTAGCTTGGCCAATCCATCTAACCTGCACATCTTTGGACTGTGGGAGGAAACCCGTGCAGACACAGGGAGAATGTGCAAGCTCCACACAGATAGTTACCTGAGGCCCGAATTGAATCCAGGTCCCTGGCACTATGAGGCAGCAGTGCAAGCCACTGAGCCACCGTGCCACCCCTAACATGTTTAGCCCAATATTGGGCCAAAAATGACTGGTTGGAAATGTGGAAAAGAATAGTGGGCAATGGGTGTGCTGACACAAAACATGACTAACGTTTGGAACCAGAATGGAACCTGTCCCAGGAAGGCATGATCCGGGACGTGGAACAAAAGGTATAATTACCTGATTTTCTCAGGAAATGCGAGACAGTTGGTCACTGTGACACAATGACAGACAGAGACGTACCAATCAAAAGTGAGGGCAGAAACTTCCAATGAGAAACTACACAGGACATGTCAAGCAATGAAGGATAAGTTGTTAGAAAAATCTAAGAATTAGAATCTGGTTTGTTTGTTATCACTGCAGACCATTGTGTTGTGGTCTGATATCATTGAGATAAGCACAGGCCACATTGAAGTGTCTGTGAAAAATCTGTGATGCAACATTGCCGTCTACTGGCTTAGCAGCATATTGGCCATGAAGATCACATGGCAATCATCTTAGAATTGATTGGTTCAGAGCAAATCATCATTAGCTACCGACACTTATTCTTAAATATTTTTGATTGAAGGACCCCGTTTCATGTGGATCCCCAGACTAAGAACAAGATACAAAACCCATAATATGAAAATGCTGCATGTAAAAAGTGTTTTAATGGTGTTATTAAGAAAATGAGTATTAATTTACAGATGTCAGTGAGACAGGTTTTACTGCAATCTCTACAAATCCATCTGTTTTTGGCAGTAATACAGAGAGTGCAGGAGCATAAAAACAGCAGCAGCTGGAGAACAGGAGACCGGAGAACGCAGGAGCACCGAGGGAGCGGAAGATTAGACAGAGCCGGAGCATAAAGGGAGAAGGAGCTCAGAGATAGCAAGAGCGCAAAGAGAGCAGGAGCTCAGAGATAGCAAGAGCGCAAAGAGAGCAGGAGCTCAGAGAGCAGGAGCATAGGGAGAGCAGGAGCACAAAGAGATCAGGAGCATAGGGAGAGGAGGAGCACAGAGACAGCAGGAGCGCAGAGAGAGCAGGAGCGCAGAGAGAGCAGGAGCTCAGAGAGAGGAGAAGCGCAGAGAGAGCAGGAGCGCAGAGAGAGCAGGAGCGCAGAGAGAGCAGGAGTCCAGAGAGAGCAGGAGCGCAGAGAGAGCAGGAGAGCAGAGAGAGCAGGAGCTCAGAGAGAGCAGGAGCCCAGAGAGAGCAGGAGCGCAGAGAGAGGAGAAGCGCAGAGAGAGCAGGAGCGCAGAGAGAGGAGAAGCGCAGAGAGAGCAGGAGCGCAGAGAGAGCAGGAGAGCAGAGAGAGCAGGAGCTCAGAGAGAGGAGAAGCGCAGAGAGAGCAGGAGAGCAGAGAAAGCAGGAGCTCAGAGAGAGCAGTAGAGCAGAGAGAGCAGGAGAGCAGAGAGAGCAGGAGAGCAGAGAGAGCAGGAGAGCAGAGAGAGCAGGAGAGCAGAGAGAGCAGGAGAGCAGAGAGAGGAGAAGCTCAGAGAGAGCAGGAGAGCAGATAGAGCAGGAGCTCAGAGAGATCAGGAGCTCAGAGAGATCAGGAGAGCAGAGAGAGCAGGAGAGCAGAGAGAGCAGGAGTGCAGAGAGGGGAGAAGCGCAGAGAGAGCAGGAGAGCAGAGAAAGCAGGAGCGCAGAGAGGGGAGAAGCGCAGAGAGAGCAGGAGCTCAGAAAGATCAGGAGAGCAGAGAGAGCAGGAGCTCAGAAAGATCAGGAGAGCAGAGAGAGCAGGAGCTCAGAAAGATCAGGAGAGCAGAGAGAGCAGGAGCGCAGAGAGGGGAGAAGCGCAGAGAGAGCAGGAGCGCAGAGAGGGGAGAAGCGCAGAGAGAGCAGGAGCTCAGAGAAAGCAGGAGCTCAGAGAGAGCAGGAGCACAGAGAGAGCAGGAGCACAGAGAGAGCAGGAGCGCAGAGAGAGCAGGAGCTCAGAGAGATCAGGAGAGCAGATAGAGCAGGAGCGCAGAGAGGAGAGAAGCGCAGAGAGAGCAGGAGCTCAGAGAAAGCAGGAGCTCAGAGAGAGGAGAAGCTCAGAGAGAGGAGGAGCACAGAGAGAGCAGGAGCTCAGAGAGAGGAGAAGCGCAGAGAGAGCAAGAGCGCAGAGAGAGCAGGAGCTCAGAGGGAGCAGGAGCTCAGAGAGAGGAGAAGCTCAGAGAGAGGAGGAGCGCAGAGAGTGCAGGAGCGCAGAGAGAACAGGAGAGCAGAGAGAGCAGGAGCACAGAGAGAGCAGGAGCACAGAGAGAGCAGGAGCTCAGAGAGAGCAGGAGCTCAGAGAGAGCAGGAGCACAGAGAGAGGAGAAGCACAGAGAGAGCAGGAGCGCAGAGAGAGGAGAAGCGCAAAGAGAGCAGAGAGAGCAGGAGCGCAGACAGAGCAGGAGAGCAGAGAAAGCAGAAGCTCAGAGAGAGCAGGAGAGCAGAGAGAGCAGGAGAGCAGAGAGAGCAGGAGAGCAGAGAGAGCTGGAGCTCAGAGAGAGCAGGAGCGCAGAGAGGGGAGAAGCGCAGAGAGAGCAGGAGTGCAGAGAAAGCAGGAGCGCAGAGAGAGCAGGAGAGCAGAGAGAGCAGGAGCTCAGAGAGATCAGGAGAGCAGAGAGAGCAGGAGAGCAGAGAGAGCAGGAGCTCAGAGAGAGCAGGAGCGCAGAGAGAGCAGGAGCTCAGAGAGAACAGGAGCCCAGAGAGAGCAGGAGCGCAGAGAGAGGAGAAGCACAGAGAGAGCAGGAGCTCAGAGAGAGCAGGAGCGCAGAGAGAGCAGGAGAGCAGAGAAAGCAGGAGCGCAGAGAGAGCAGGAGAGCAGAGAGAGCAGGAGCTCAGAGAGAACAGGAGCCCAGAGAGAGCAGGAGCGCAGAGAGAGGAGAAGCACAGAGAGAGCAGGAGCGCAGAGAGAGGAGAAGCGCAAAGAGAGCAGAGAGAGCAGGAGCGCAGACAGAGCAGGAGAGCAGAGAAAGCAGAAGCTCAGAGAGAGCAGGAGAGCAGAGAGAGCAGGAGAGCAGATAGAGCAGGAGCTCAGAGAGATCAGGAGAGCAGAGAGAGCAGGAGAGCAGAGAAAGCAGGAGCTCAGAGAGAGGAGAAGCGCAAAGAGAGCAGAGAGAGCAGGAGCGCAGACAGAGCAGGAGAGCAGAGAAAGCAGAAGCTCAGAGAGAGCAGGAGAGCAGAGAGAGCAGGAGCGCAGAGAGAGCAGGAGCTCAGAGAGATCAGGAGAGCAGAGAGAGCAGGAGAGCAGAGAGAGCAGGAGCTCAGAGAGAGCAGGAGTGCAGAGAGGGGAGAAGCGCAGAGAAAGCAGGAGCTCAGAAAAATCAGGAGAGCAGAGAGAGCAGGAGAGCAGAGAGAGCAGGAGAGCAGAGAGAGCAGGAGCTCAGAGAGATCAGGAGAGCAGAGAGAGCAGGAGAGCAGAGAGAGCAGGAGCTCAGAGAGAGCAGGAGTGCAGAGAGGGGAGAAGCGCAGAGAGAGCAGGAGAGCAGATAGAGCAGGAGCGCAGAGAGGGGAGAAGCGCAGAGAGAGCAGGAGTGCAGAGAAAGCAGGAGCACAGATAGAGCAGGAGCACAGAGAGAGCAGGAGAGCAGATAGAGCAGGAGCTCAGAGAGATCAGGAGAGCAGATAGAGCAGGAGCTCAGAGAGATCAGGAGAGCAGATAGAGCAGGAGCTCAGAGAGATCAGGAGAGCAGATAGAGCAGGAGCTCAGAGAGATCAGGAGAGCAGATAGAGCAGGAGCTCAGAGAGATCAGGAGACAGATAGAGCAGGAGCACAGAGAGGGGAGAAGCGCAGAGAGAGCAGGAGCTCAGAGAGAGCAGGAGCTCAGAGAGAGGAGAAGCGCAGAGAGAGCAGGAGCTCAGAGAGAGCAGGAGCACAGAGAGAGCAGGAGCGCAGAGAGAGCAGGAGCGCAGAGAGAACAGGAGCACAGAGAGAGCAGGAGAGCAGAGAGCAGGAGAGCAGAGAGAGCAGGAGCTTAGAGAGAGCAGGAGCGCAGAGAGAGCAGGAGCACAGAGAGAGGAGAAGCTCAGAGAGAGGAGGAGTGCAGAGAGTGCAGGAGCGCAGAGAGAGCAGGAGCGCAGAGAGAGGAGAAGCTCAGAGAGAGGAGGAGTGCAGAGAGTGCAGGAGCGCAGAGAGAGCAGGAGCACAGAGAGAGCAGGAGCACAGAGAGAGCAGGAGCTCAGAGAGAGCTGGAAGATAGGATGATGAGGGTGGAAGGGGAGTGTGGTAGCAGGAGCAGGATGAGAATACAAGAGAAGCAAGTTGAAAACATGAGCAGCTCATGTTTCCGTTTGCCAATCATGGGCTTTCATTTGCCACACAGTCTCCTATGTATTCTCCCATGTCATTACCATGACCCTGGCATCATGGACCACTGACTCACCTATCCACTCACCCATCCACTCACTCACTCTCTCACTCACTCACTCAACCACTCACTCCCCCACGCCTCAGCTACCCATTCACTCACCCATTCACCCACCCACTCACCCACCTACTCACTCACCCACTCACTTACCCAGCCAGTCACCCGCCCATGCACTCACCCATCCACTCACTCATCCACTTGCTCACTCACCCATCTACTCACCCATCCATTCACCTACCGACACACTCACTCATTCACTCACTCACCCACAATCCAAGACTGGACCTTTAAACTTATCTGGCAGAGTAAGGCAGCGGTGCCATAAAGAGGGAATGTGTTGTCTTCCCGACTCTGCTCTGATAGAGTTCACATGCTGGGCTGTGCATTTCTGTGACAGCTGGGACCAGAGATCTCAGCTGAAATGTACAGAAACATTGGGTTGGAAGAGCTTTGACCTGTACCTTGACACACCTTGGTAGAGTTGGATCAATTGGTTACCAGGGAGAAATGTTTAACATGCTCTTCTGAGCTTCTTCACTCTGCTTTGAGTGAAGGTGTTGACTTGTTTGTAGTGAAATAGGTTATTGCTTGCATTAAAATAATGGGGAGGGGAGTTTCAGGTGACTTTGTTAAAGGCTTGTTTTTTAGCATTCCATGCTATCACGTCAGGGAATGTACAAAATGGCAGTGTAATAAATATGCCTTAAAATAAACTGCTTCACAACAAACATGAGAATTTTAACTTATTTGCTCATATCTGGTATTAAAATTTTACAGGATGTCATTGGCATGACAAACTCTATGCCCATGTCACTCTTATTTTGATTGTAATTCCTTTTTCTGTCTGCAGGCCACCATGTCTCATTAACTTTCCATTTGGTAAAACAAATGAAAGAACAGAACATGAAAGTTGAAATATTTTCTTTCCTTTACTTCCTGATGCAGCAGATAATAATTTGCATTGCCCTCGAACCTCCTCCACACCTATTGTTCCATTGCCGCCATCTATCCTCTGTATCTCATCAAATTAGCTATTCTTTATCTTTAAGCTTCAGCGGTCAAGGTCAGCAGGGGTGAAAGCATCAGACCTATTGTCTGACATTCACTTTTGGGGCTTACTGTACAGCTAGGAGCAAAATCTTGTTTGATCTTTTTCCTTCATATGTCAAGGGCAGACTATTGTGTTATCTTGCATTTATCTATGTTAACACCAGTCTCTTAGGACTGACTGACCCATGTTCCAGTGCTGTTCTCATGGAACCTTTCTCCACTTCGGCCTTCAAAGTTCTCATTTGAATATTTGCTACCACCACCAAGATCTGCACCAGCTTTGATAGAGACATCCACTTAACTAGTTATGATCACTTTGAATATTACTGATATCTCTTTTATATGTCACCTACCTATCTATCTTAATGTGACTTAAAATAAAAAGGGCAAGATACCCTATATACCAAAATAAAGCAGTTTTTGTAGTATAAGGGTATCTGGCACAGCAAGGGTTAATGTGGGATTGAGAAATAGTACCACCCACAGTAAGATGTAAAGAGACACATGACCTGAGACTAGAGTCAGTTGTAGACTGGATAGAGACCTGTGTAGAATCAAGCATGGAGTTAGCTCCTCGCTTAGACTATATCATAAATATGTGTGCACAGTTATGTGTTTTGTTATATACTGAAGTGATCAGACAACTTCAATGGTAAAGACAAAGGATTAAAAAGGTTGCCACACAGTGGGTTACCTAACCAGTTTGTGGAGCTTTATTAGATAAGTGTTGCTTGCTTGCACTCTAAGATGGAAGAGAAGGAAAATCTCCCAAATGTCTCTAATGATATCACTATGTAATCATGTGACATACTACACAGAGATGCATTGATTTACAATACATAACAGTCACCACTAAACACTTAATATTCAACCATACAAGACTCAGAACCTCTTCATGAGTCCTTTTGAGCAACGAACACATAACAGCTCCATCAGTCAAAAGTCATTGATTTGAAAAGTTAACTCTATTTCTCTCTTCATAGGTTTCACAGTTGTGCTGGACTATATTTGCTATATTTTCAGTTACAAGGGAATATCATAAGAACATAAGAACATAAGAAATAGGAGCAGGAGTAGGCCATCTAGCCCTTCGAGCCTGCCCCGCCATTCAATAAGATCATGGCTGATCTGTCGTGGGTCAGTTCCACATTCCCGCCCTCTCCCCATAACCCTTAATCCCCTCTCTTATCAAAAACCCATCAACCTGCGTCTTAAATATATTTAGTGAGGCAGCCTCCGCCACTTCAACGGGCAGAGAATTCCAGAGATTCACCACCCTTTGAGTGAAGAAGTTCCTCCTCAACTCCGTTCTAAACCGACCCCCCTTTATCTTGAGGCTGTGCCCTCTAGTCCTACTGTCCTTTCTGAGCAGGAAGAGTCTCTCCACCTCTATCCTATCCATCCCATTCATCATCTTATACGTCTCATTGAGATCTCCCCTCATTCTTCTAAACTCTAACGAGTACAAGCCTAGTTTATTCAGCCTCTCCTCATAGCTCAACCCACTCAACTCCGGCATCAGCCTAGTAAACCTCCTCTGCACTCCCTCCAAGGCCAAAATATCCTTGCGTAAGTACGGCGCCCAAAACTGCACACAGTACTCCAGCTGCGGCCTCACCAATGCCCTATACAGCCGCAGCAAGACCTCCCTACTTTTATATTCAATCCCCCTCGCTATGAAGGCCAGCATCCCATTCGCCTTCCTGACCACCTGCTGCACCTGCAAGCTGGGTTTTTGCAACTCATGCACAAGGACCCCGAGGTCCCTCTGTACCGTCGCCTGCTGCAGAACACTGCTTCAGAATAACTGACAGGAAGATTAGGAGAACAGGTTCAAACCAGTAAAAAATGAGCTCAGGACTGATACCATGAAGATGTTATTTACAGAAAGTAAGTCAACAAATGATGCAAACCTTTGAGTGTTGTAGGCAAAGCACTGGAATCATTGGAGAAACTGGTGATATTGAGAGTAGGGAGCACTGTTTTATTTTTCTGGCTGGATGAGCTAAGGTGACCTATTCAATTGCACGTAATGTGTCTGGTGTGATCAGTCAATGACATTGCAAGAAATGGCCTCCTCAGATTTATTCAGGAAAAGTGTAAGCACCAGGGAATGTAGGAGACACTTGTGGAACACAGCAAGTCCCTGCTTTCTTTCCTGTATTTAACTACCTTCTGCTTTCTTTGCTAAGTTAGTTTTCATCCTTCTCATACAGTAATTGCAGTGTTTGTCAAGATACTTTGGCCAGAATTCTTAGATGTTGTATGCCCTGCCACCCCTGCCAGTGAGAATGGGATAGAAGAATTCCAGCCAGTGTGTTTGAATCAGAATTTGTAAAATGTACTGGAAAAATTATTGAAAAGCAAATTTCTGTACCAGTGCCTGTTTTTTAGCAATCAAGGCCAAATGAAAATTTCAGAAAAGAGCAAACCAAAGTGTTTATACAGAATGATTTAGTATAGATGGTGCATTGCTATTTGACAAGAATCATATCCTAATTAATTTCATGGTTCCCATAACCCCACACACTTACTTTGCTACTCCCCCAATACTAAGGGGCAACTTAGCATGGCCAATCAACCTAACCTGCACATCTTTACACATTGGGAGGAAACCCACACAGACAACATTCAGACTCCACATAGACAGCGACCCAAGCCAGAAATTGAACCCAGGTCTCTGGGATTCTGAGGCAGCAGTGCTAACCACTGTGCTACCATGCCATTTGCCTGATATTTGAACATGTTTAATTGAAGGCTATTTTGTGTTGGGATCAAAATTCTGTACTGAGGTGTTTTGTTTGGATCAGGGACCTCGTGGAAAGAGAGAAAATAGGAAGGGATTAGCAGTTGTGGAATGTGGTGCTTGTTTCAAGAATGTGCCTATCTTGAATCAACAGTACAAATTTCAGAATGATTGCTTAAATTTGCTTCAGAGAATTACTAAAGAATGTCAGACATACCTGAAAACCATCAAGTTCCTTGCAATAGCCTTCCAAAAAATGTCTTCCAGACCTAACAGCAGGGCTACAGTAACCAGCTTACAAAGTGCAGATGCAGAGGTGAATTTCACATGATTTTTAAAGTCCCCTTTCTGGAAAAAGAAAAACCTAGTAAGAAGTCTCACAACACCAGGTTAAAGTCCAACAGGTTTATTTGGTAGTAAACACCACTAGCTTTTGGAGCACTGCTCCTTCGTCAGTTGAGTGACGCACCTGACGAAGGAGCAGCGCTCCGAAAGCTAGTGGCGTTT
Organism: Carcharhinus amblyrhynchos; assembly: GCF_965287045.1. NCBI lineage: Eukaryota > Metazoa > Chordata > Chondrichthyes > Carcharhiniformes > Carcharhinidae > Carcharhinus > Carcharhinus amblyrhynchos. The sequence continues at coordinate 29,002,930 of NC_137337.1, forward strand.
GCTACCAAATAAACCTGTTGGACTTTACCCTGGTGTTGTGAGATTTCTTATTGTGTTTACCCCAGTCCAACGCCGGCATCTCCACATCATGAAAGAAAAACCTGACAGAGTTGGGCATTTGTTTCACCACAATTCAATGATATTTTTTAACTTGTGTGTGGGAACATCATTGTGACCTAGCTTACTCATTGCATCTTCAGATTATGAACCAATTTTCAATCCAGTGCAACTTGATAAGCAGCCAAGGGAACTTTAAGAACTTTAGGAACCATTGCCTGAGAATAACAGAAGATGACGCAGGTTCTGCGGATATGAATAAATTTAATTTTCATTCCACTGTAGGAATTTATTTGTTGACCTGGGGATAGAGTTTGACATGAGATGCCAAATCTGCAATAGATGGGTGTGTGCTTTGAATTATCAACAATATAAAATGTATAAAAGTCCTGATCTATTTGGCTTACAGCAGAGAAGTTTAGGGGGATATTTAATTGAAGTGTTCAAATTTACAAAAGGTTTTCATGGAGTATATAGGGAGAAACTGTTTTACTCACAAAAAGGATGATTAACCAAAGGACACAGGTTCAATACAATTGGCATAAAAACACCGAGGGAAAATGAGGAGGAACATTTTTATGCAGTGAGTTATTACGATCTGGAATGCATTGCCTAGAAGGATGGTGGAACCAGATTCAGTAGTAACTTTCAAAGGAAATTGGACGGATACTTGACAAGAAAAAATTTGTAGGACTTAAGGGGAAAGAGCAGAACAATGGGAATAATCAGAGTTTAATTGGTCTGCCAGGAAAGCTGCCTGTAATTTTGTGAGCATGCACAGGCAGCTTGCTGATGAGAGTTGGGAGGACTTCCAGTAGACAGAGTGTCAATAAAAAGAGAGGCCATATCTCTTAAAGCAAGCTGTAATCTCTTCACATGAGTACATTCTTTTAATTCGTTGCAGGTTGGGAAGAGAAAATGAAGTGTAGCTTTGGCACAGAGGAGGCACAAAGGTTCCAGGCGCTGACTGGGGATTTTGTTGGAGCAATCCTCTTTCACTTCAGAACAAACTGAAGTGCCAGTAAAACAGTTTCAAAGAGTTAGAAGCTGATATCTAAACAAGTGAATGTGTCAGCCTCACCCAAGGACATGGCTGCAATGATGTAAGCTATTTAATGTCATGACATGATAGACTTTAGAAAGGCTTAAAGAAAAAGCAAAACTGTTTTAATGTGAGATTTCACTTTCGTAGAGATTGGGAAGAAAGGTAATGAATTTCTTGAGTCCATTCAGGATAGTTTATTGGTGTAATGTGTTCTAGAACCAGCAAGAAGTCGTATAGTAGCATGGATGGAGGATTGGCTAACTGATAGAAGACAGAGTTGACATAAGAGAAGCATTTCAGGATGGCAACCTGTAACTACTGAGTGCCACAGGGAACAGTGTTGAGGTCACAATTATTCTACCATGGGGCGGCACGATAGCACAGTGGTTAGCATCGCTGCTTCACAGCTCCAGGGACCTGGGTTTGATTCCAGGCTTGGGTCACTGTCTGTGAGGAGTTTTCACGTTCTGCATGGGTTTCCTCTGGGTGCTCCAGTTTCCTCTGGGTGCTCCAGTTTCCTCCCACATTCCAAACATGTGTGGGTTAGGTTGATTGGCCATGCTAAAATTGCCTTTAGTGTCCTGAGATGCGTAGGTTAGAGGGATTAGCGAGTAAATATGTAGGGATATGGGGGTAGGGCCTGGGTAGGATTGTGGTCTGTGCAGACTCGATGGCCAAATGGCCTCTTTCTGCACTGTAGGAGTTCTATGGTTTCTATGGTGAAATATATATTAATGACTTGGATGGGGGAAATGACTGTACTATTGCCAAGTTTGCAAATGACACACAAATAGGTGGGAAGGCAAGTGGTGAGGATGACACAAGGCGTGGAATTTTCCTGTGCCGCCCACCACAGGAAACGGAGTGGGTGGGACTCAAACAAAGGTCCGTTGACCTCGGGCGGGATTTTCTGGTATTGGGGTGAGTGTAGCCGGAAAATTACATGCAAAGAATTTACAGAAGGATATAGACAGGTTAGGTGAGTGGGCAAAAACTTGGTAGGTGGAATATAAAATAAGAAAATGTGAAGGTATGCACTTTAGTGGGATGAGTAAAGGAGCTGAGTATTATTTAAATGGAGAAAGACCACAAACTGCACAGAGGGATCTGCATAAATCATAAAAAGCTAACATGCGAGTTCAGCAGGTAATAGGGAAGGCAAATGAAATGCTGGCCTTTATTTCAAAGGGAATGGAGTATAAAAATAGGGAAGTCTTGCGAAGGTACTAGTTAGGCTGCATCTGGAATACTGTGAACATTTATGGTCCCCATATCTGAAGAAAGATACACTGGCATCAGAGGCAGTCTAGAGAAGGTTCACTGGGTTGATCCCGGGTATGGAAGGATTTTCTGATGAGGAGGTGTTAAAATAGATTGGGCCTGTACTCATTGGAGTTTAGAATAATGAGGCGACCTTATTGAGACACAGACGATTCTCAGTGTAGATACTGAGAGGTTGTTTCCTCTTGTGGGAGAGTCTAGGACTGGAAGGAATAATTTCAGAGTAAAAGGTCACACATTTAAGACAAAGATGAAGAGGGTAGTGAACCTGTGGAATTCTCTACCACAGAGAGCTATGGGCCGTTAAGTATTTTCAAAGCAGATAGACATATTTTATCGAAAAGGGAACCAAGGGTTGTGGGGATAAGGCAAGAAATTGGAGGTAAGGATTATGTCAGATCAGCTATGATGCCATTCAATAGTGGGGCAGACTTGATGGGCCTAATGGCCTATTTCTGTTCCTATATCTTATAGTCTTAAGAGGGCAAGCCATACAAAGTTTAATAATGTGTAAAACTTAGTTAATAATCTTCAGTAAGGGAATACTTATCTAACAATGATCATATATTGATCAAATTCAATATTAGATTTGTAAATGAGAAGTTAAGTTTGACTTTAGATTTTGGCAAGCTTAACTTTAAAAGGAGGAGGCAGATGGAGCTAAATTCAATTATCACTCTCCTGGAGCTGGATTTTCTGGCCCTTCTCACTAGCGGCATCTTCCATTCAGGCCAAAAGCAATCCCTGCATGAGCCCCCCACCGTGGCAGGATGGACAAGCCACTCAAAATGCCATAGACATCAGCAGGACCGGAAGTTCCTGCCAGCAGCCAATGATGAGCCATCTTTTTCATCAGGCAACCCAAAGTCAAAATTTCCTGGGGTCTTTCAAAGCGGAGCAGCATATTAGCTTACTGGCTGCAGAGTTGCTGGGAGACAGTGAAGAATGGCACAGCTTGGGAGAGAAAATGTTCCAAAGTTTTCTAATGTTGCAATATCTGACTTGGTGGGAGGAAGTGGTCAGTTGGAATAATGTCCTATATCTAGGGAGACCGGGAGGCCCTCCAAACACAGAGTCATAAGACAATGGGACCAGAAGGGATGGAACTGATTAAAGCCAGGAGTCAAACCCTGAGAACCTTGATACTGTACCATAAAGAATTTAATGACCTCACACTTTTAGCCAAAGTCAATGAATCTTTTTTATTCATTCGTGGGACATAGACGTCACTGGCTGGTTGGTATTTATTGCCCATTCCTAGTTGAGAAGGTGGTGGTGAGTTGCCTTCTTGAAATGCTGCAGATCATGTGACAGATCACCACCATTAGGTTGTGGAAAAGTTGATAATCAGCGCCAGCAAAGTGATGTGCTTACACTCAGCTATACCCTACAATATTATTAGTACTTATTGAGTTCTTTGAGAAGGTGACCAAAGAGGTGGATAGGGGTAAGGCAGTAGACGTGGTATATATGGATTTTAGTAAGGCGTTTGATAAGGTTCACCATGGTATGCTTCTGCAGAAAATGCAGATGTATGGGATTGGTGGTAATTTAGGTACTTGGATCAGGAATTGGTTAGCAGATAGGAGACAGAGGGTGGTGGTTGATGGTAATTATTCATCATGGAGTTCGGTTACAAGTGGTGTGCCTCAGGGATCTGTTTTGGGGCCACTGCTGTTTGTAATCTTTATTAATGATCTGGATGAGGGTATAGTTGGGTGGATTAGTAAGTTTGCTGATGACACCAAAGTCGGAGGTGTGGTAGATTGTGAGGAAGGGTGTCGAAGTTTGCAGGGTGACTTGGACAGGTTGCAGAGCTGGGCCGCGAGGTGGCGGATGGAGTTTAATGCGGAGAAGTGTGAGGTAATCCATTTCGGTAGGAATAACAGATGTGTTGAGTATAGGGCTAACGGGAGGACTTTGAATAGAGTGGAGGAGCAGAGGGATCTAGGTGTATGTGTACATAGATCCCTGAAAGTTGGGAATCAAGTAGATAAGGTTGTTAAGAAGGCATACGGTGTCTTGGCGTTTATTGGTAGGGGGATTGAATTTAGGAGTCGCAGCGTCATGTTGCAACTGTACACAACTCTGGTGCGGCCGCACTTGGAGTACTGTGTGCAGTTCTGGTCCCCACATTACAGGAAGGATGTGGAGGCTTTGGAGAGGGTGCAGAGGAGGTTTACCAGGATGTTGCCTGGTATGCAGGGGAGGTCCTATGAGGAGAGACTGAGGGATTTGGGGTTGTTTTCACTGGAAAGAAGGCGGCTAAGAGGGGATCTTATAGAAACATATAAGATGATTAGAGGTTTAGATAGGGTGGATGGTGATAGCCTGTTTCCTCGGATGGAGAAAGCTAGCACGAGGGGGCATGGCTTTAAATTAAGGGGGGTAGTTATAGGACGGATGTCAGGGGCAGGTTCTTTACCCAGAGGGTGGTGAGGGACTGGAATGCCCTGCCTGCTGCAGTTGTAAATGCGCCTAGTTTGGGGGCGTTTAAGAGATTGGTGGATAGGTTTATGGACGAAAAGGGATTGGTTTAGATTAGTGGGTCAATGTTTTTTTTTAAAAATAGGACTGGTCGGCGCAACATTGTGGGCCGAAGGGCCTGTTCCGCGCTGTAATGTTCTATGTTCTATGTTCTATATAATTGTTCTCTTTACTGTCGGTATTTCTTGCAATCTGTCCTGAAAAGTGCAAGATGAAAAGTTTCAATTGTATGTCTCTTTTTTCAGTTATGCTGAGTTCTGTACTTTCAAATTCAAATTCACAAAAGTATTTGGTAGGATTTGAATTCATAAGTAGGATTTTACAGCCTCACTCGAGCAAGATTGGAAAATCCTGCACGAGGACATTTCCATTGTCCACCCTTCGCCTGCTCCAATGCCATGGCTTGCGGGACAGTGGAATTCCAGTGCATCTGATTTATTAGCCCTGGCCTCCGAATTATTAGTCCAGTAACATATTCAGTATACCAACGTACTCAGCAAAAATGCTTGCCAAATCCCAGGCCTGCTCGTTAACCTTTTATTTCTATATACGCAGATGTGTGTAAACTTATCACACATCTTACAATTCACCAGAAACAATGCCATTTGAGATCAACTGTCTGTTATTGTTTATGAAGAGTTTTGGGATCAACTTTTGGGATTTGGAAACATGTCTCTATGTTAACTTTGAAGTCCCATTAAATGTTTAGAATATTACCAGCTTTTTCTTTTAAACTTCTAGTGCACCCAAATTTTTATTTTAAAATCCATCCTACTGCAATATTGTCATTCATATTGCCCAGAGGAATGCAGCCATCAAATTTAAAAACTAGTTCACAAAGTTGGAGAAATTCAGAAACAATTTTATCATTAGCACGCTTGTCTATGGAAGTGACAGAAGCTGTGAGGAGTTTGCAAAGGGAAATTATATTAAATTTTAAAAATGGAAAAAACAGGTTTTGTGACATCAGTTCACTAATGTCCTTTAGGGAAGGAAATCTGCTGTCCTTACCCGGTCTGGCCTATATGTGACTCTAGAGCCATAGCAATGTGGTTGACTTTCAACTGTCCTCGAGCAACGAGGGTGGACAACAAATGCTGGCCAGCCAGCGACACCCATGTCCCACAGAAGAATAAAAAAAAATTAATGACCAGGCTTCTGAAAATTCTACTATCCTTAGACACTGCTTACAATTCCCAATCAAGAGGTTCATTGTGCTGAATATTGAGGTCAGCAGACACAGAGTAACCAAAAGGATAATTTCACAATAGCAGGAAATATGGATGCTGCTGCTGATAAGCAAACAGATACTGAAGAAACTTGAACCTTACTCAAAGCCTGCGCGTCATACAAAATATACATCAATTTTGTCACTAAAAAACGCTACAAGGTTCTCTCTGGCTAACTATTGCGTATCTTTTAGTAATTCTGCCTAGCCAGAATACAGCAAATTTTAATCATCAAAAAATGTGTTCCTTTTGAGAACTCTAGCTGCCAGCTAATCAAGTGGTGATTATTATTTATCTGATGCCAATGCTTCATACCGTTTCAGTTGTGCCTGCTTATTTTAATCTTTTCCTTTTACAACAGAAATGTAAAAAACAAAATTCAGTTTGAAAGCTGAAAAGAAGCCAAGCATTTACTCCCAGGTCCTGGCTTATGGAAAGGTAATATTTACACAATTAATAGCCATGCTTCTTTAGGATTAAAGCCACAATATAACAGCAGAGAGGCTGCTGCTACACAAATCACTGCCAAATGTCTCAATTTTACTGATTCTGTCTCCAAATTATGTAAAAGTCATAAAAAATTACATTGAAAGCATGTTGGCCTAATCATCGGGAGAAACCCATGCCAATAGTTTCTGTAATATTATTTTGGGATGATTAGGTTATGAAAGAAAACTGGAAACAAACTGAATTATGAGCCTAGAAATTTGAGGCAGCTTGGGATGAAATCCCTATGTCTTTACTTAGAGGCCCAAAGAGCACACAAGACTGGTTTCATATTCATTTCACCAGCAAACTGTAGGCAGGGATAGGGAGGATAGCGATAGGGAAGTGAGGCAATTGGGAAGATTGGGGGGACGGAGGTGGGAGCTGGTGTTGCAATTAGGAAAGATGATCAGGAAGGGATGATTGGAGTAAAGGTTATGGTGCCAGAGATAGGGTAGGTAAAGGCTATCACCAAACAGACACGAATCTGTAGAGGTCACGTTGGGAGGGTAGAGATTGAATCCAGCAGCTTAGAGGCCGGGATGAGAACCATAGTAGTTGGGATTGGGAGGTTGGGAGTGGGTAGAGATCGGATTAGGAAGGTTAGAGATTGGGGTTAGGGAGGGTAGCAGAGTGGTGTGGGTGAGTTACCAGTAGTGATCAACACTTTGGATTGGATAAGTCTTTAAATAGACAGTGCTTTGTCTAATAATCCATTCCAAAGAAGTAAACACCTATTAATCTCTTACAGGGGTGACATGGTGGCACAGTGGTTAGCATTGCTGCCTCATAGCTCCAAGGGCCCTGGTTCAATTCCAGCCCTGGGTCACTCTCTGCGTGGCATTTGCATGTTCTCCCTGCATCCGTGTGGGTTTCCTCCAGGTGCTCCTGTTCCTTCCCCCTTCCAAAGATGTGCAGGTTAGGTGGATTGGCATGGTAAAGTTGTGGGATAGTGCAGGGAAGAGGGCCTGGGTGAGATGCTCTGTCAGAGTGTTGGTGCAGACTTGAATGGCCTCTTCTGTGCCGTAATGATTCTATGATTATGATGCATGTTTCGATTTTAAGAAAAAAATATGAAAATGGCTTCTTCAAGCTTGTTCAGACTATTAGAAACAGTAAGAAGGCTCTCCCATTCTCGTTAAGTCAGACATTTTGAACCATTTGCTTTCTGGTGTGGTTGCTGCTGGAAGTACTACCTGATGTTTTATGTCTGCCCGGTTTTTTAGCCAATTGCCAACAGGTATCTGTGACTCATATCTTTTCACAACAAACTTATGTTATTTTTTCCCAGAGCCATAGCTTTTTACAAACAACATATTGCTTTTAAATTGTAGCTATCTCCTCATCTCCTGCTACCCCCTGCTGAGGTAAAAAGCATGTGTTTCAATTTTAATAATTCTTTAAGCTCCAATGAACTGAAGATTGATTTACTCTTAATTTCAGGCACAGATCTCAATTTGAGATGTTTCTGTTGAGACTTGCAACATGCAAACTTGGTGCTGGCATCTTATTCCCATGATTGTGGTGTTCAGCTATTGGCTGACTGACCACTGAACAGTCAGCCTAGTATGCCTAACCCACATTCCAGCTAGACTACATCTACTAAAGAAGTTCTACACTTGTTGTAAGGAAGGTGCTGCTGACTGTCTCTGAAGGAAATGGTTGAAAAGATGCATTCCAAATGGAGCAACAGGGAAGAGTGAAGGATCCCAAGTTTTCAGATGTGGCATTAGTGGACTTGGTTGAGAAGGCTGAGAGGATGGGAAAGGCCACGTTTCAATGTGGCTCTCAATGTGCTCAGACAGCCCACACAGCTGCTGCCTATGCCAAGATGATACAGTCCAAAACTGGGCCTTCAATGGCCCACAGCAGCTCAAGGTCCTGCAAGGCCATTTGCAATCTCTTCTTTGAATGTCTGCATTCTTGTACAGTCATGCTACGGTCATTTGGGGGATGCACTGCATTGGAGCACCAGGACAGGCAAAAGTACCCACAATAAAGGTGTAGCAGAGTCATCAACCAAAAGAATGGGACACACACCTTACCTCCCAAGCAGCCAGCCTCTGGTTCATCAGGTTGTCCATTATTGGCAGGAAGAGCTGAATGCCTTAGGATGGAAGCTTCATAGCTGCTATAGGGATAGTGAACTTTTAATGGCATAATGTCCTGGGCATGGTCGTATACCAAATGCACTTTGAGGGAGTGGAACCCTTTGCCGTTCATTTACCTCTCCCTATACGTGCGTGTAACCAATGGCTCCATGCGCCCACTGGGAATCCCACTATCTTAGCAAAACTACATGCCAACTGAACTCTCCTATTAGAGAGAAAAATGATGAAGGTGGATGGAGTGTACGGGGCACTCTGTTAGCTCTGGGATGCAGGGATGAACTGTCCTGCTGGCAATGTCGCCTGCTGCTGCCAGAAAGGATCCAATTGTGGAAATGTTCAGAGTGACAGTGACCTCGATGGGCGCTAACAATGCCACCCTGTTGTGAAACTGCAGGTCCTGTTGAAGGACCAGCCACGGTTCTGTGATCATCTTCTTGGTGAATCTCAGGAATTCCTCCTAGCTAGAAGAAGGAGAAATGCTGTCTATGGTATGACCTTCCATGGAGCTGGATTTTGTGACTGATATTTCTCAACCTAGTTTAATTAATTATATAGTAAAATGGATACGTTGTATTTTAACTGGGTAATTAATTGAACACAGTAAAATGTCTGACAACACCAGGTTTAAGTCCAACCGATTTATTTGATAGTAAACTCACTAGCTTTTGAGGTTACCCCCTTCGTCAGGTGAATGGAGATATGCTCTGTCTGAGGCCAGAACTCTCCATTCACCTGACGAAGGGGGTAACCTCGAAAGCTAGTGAATTTACTATCAAATAGATCGGTTGGACTTAAACTTGGTATTGTCAGATTTTTTACTGTGTTTACCCCAGTCCAATGCCAGCATCTCCACATCATAATTAATTGAATTCAGGTGATGGCAATTAACTAGGAATTCATCTGTGCTAATATATATAGGTGCAAACTGAAAGTGTGATTGTTAATTTGGAAGTGCACTATATGTATCTCATGTATATGTAAATAAAATCTCATAAGTGAAGTAAAGTCTATGCTCCAGTGTAACTTTTACTGTCTGTCAATCTGGACTATAACACAATGTCCTTGCTTCTGAGATTCATTCTGTTATCAACATCATTAAGGAGAAAAGATAGGCTTTTTGAGAAAATTATTGAAACCAATTCTATCTACATGACAGTTTTACCTTTATTAGGAACAAGATATATGTGGAAATACTTTGATGTTCTTACAGTCTGATCCCTTATTTTCTCTGGAGACGAGATGCAACTTTCATAAGGAAGTAGTGGGAGGTGTGGATTGGCATCGGAAAGGCAAATTGGACAAGATGCCTAACAGGTAGTTGACCTGCTGTTACCTCCTAACACAGAACACAAAGCACAGAAATAATACAGTGTACGAGGCCATTCGGCCCATCAAGTCTGCGCCAGCTCTACATATGAACAATTCACTGAATGCCATTCTCCTGCCACATGTCCATCAAAGTTGAATTTGACTCTGTCTATTTTTGTTTGAGTAGCTAACTGCATTTCACAAATTAGTGTAGGTAATCCACAGGAGTGTGATGGCATCTGCAATGGCCCCAAGCAACTTGTTGAGTTGCACACCGAAGAGTTTGTAAAATGTCAGTTGAAAGCCAGGCTGGCTGCACTGGAGCCATTTATTTGTTGGATTTTGCCACTAGATGTCAGCCTACTCTTGGATCTTGATGTCCAAAGGCCCATCTAATGAAACTCCATCTTTCAGAATATCAGAAGACCGATTATTTCAAATAAATATTATTAATCGATAAATATTGTGCAATACATTTTGGGAATGTTAGCCCAAATTCATCTTATAGCAGAAGATGGCTCATTCTCTCTTTTAGTGGGAACTGTTACTGATCCCATTCTTAAAGATTTATGCTTCAGAAGAATTATTACAAAATGTAAAGCATGAAAAAATTGTTCAATATTTATAAGTAAAAGTTAAAGTCCCAGCATGACAAGCCGGAATTATTTCCTACCTCTCGTCAGGTGCTCAATACCCACCACATTGCTGAAGAAAGATGCCCAAGAGTCAGAATTATTTGAAGGGTACAGTATTTTCATACAATCATAGAATCCTACAGTGCAGAAGGAGGCCATTTGGCCCATCGTGCCTGCACTGACAACAACCCATCCAGCCCCTATCCCTGTAACCCTATGTATTTACCCTAATAATCTGCGTATTTGCCTTAATCCGTGACGCTAAGGGTCAATTTAGCATGGCCAATCCACATAACCCGCACATCTTTGGACTGTGGGAAGAAACTAGATCCTCTGGAGGAAATCCACACAGTCACGGGAGAATGTGCACACTCCACACAAACAGTGACCCAAGCCGGAATTGAACTTGGGTCCCTGACACTATGAGGGAGCAGATCTGAGCGTGCCGCCCTTTTTATTTATCTTCCAGGCCCTGTTGGTAGATTTTGAATGTTCCAGTATTCATTCTCCAGGTGGTGAACTTGCACAGCGACTGATGCTGATGTGCATCAGCTGCTGCTTTTTCATCTAAGAACATAAGAACTAGGAGCAGGAGTAGGCCATCTGGCCCCTTGAACCTGCTCAGACATTCAATAAGATCATGACTGATTTTTTTGTGGACTCAGCTCCACTTACCCGCATGTTCACCATAATCCTTAATTCCTTTATTGTTCAAAAATTTATCTATCCTTGCTTTAAAAACATTCAATGAGGTAGCCTCAACTGTTTCACTGGGCAGGGAATTCCAAGATTCACAAATCTTTGTGTGAAAAAGTTCCTCCTCAACTCAGTCCAAAATCTGCTTCCCCTTATTTTGAGGCCAAGCCCTCCAGTTCTAGTTTCACCTGCCAGTAGAAACAATTTCCCTGCTTCTATCTTATCTATTCCCTTCATAATCTTATATGTTTCTACAAGATCTCCCCTAATTTTTCTGAATTCCAATGAGCTTGGCCCCAGTCTACTCAATTTCTCCTCATAAGCCAACTGTCTCAACTCCGGAATCAACCTACAGCTGATGAAGTTGTGATTTTGGCTGCAGCCATTGGTCCTCTGGTAGAACTGCCTCAGAGGTTGCAAGATGAGTTGAAGCAACAAGGCAGACACCACAGAGCTGGTGCCACTGCTCTGGAGGCAGGAAGAAGAAGGCGGAAGTACACGAGGCCATATCCACAAAGTCTATTCAAGGAGCATTTCTCTGATAGTAACTACAGCCAGGAACAATGCCTGGGTTACATCACATCACACAAGGAGGTTGTCATCAAGCTACTTGCCACAACCTGAGCATCGCACAAGGGTATGGTCAGCACTGCCTGTGACTGTCGAGATTGCTGTGACTCTTAGTCTTTATACCACAGGCTCCAGTCTGACTGCAATAGGGGCACCTGTGATATCTCCTCTAGAGTTGACACGCACCAGGGCCATGACTCTGTGATGGCCAATACATTTCTGATCACAGAGAGTGGTATACAGGTGAGACCAGCCTCCTCCAGTGACAACCCCTCCTTCCGCAAATTGTGCAGTGCAGTTTGAGCCTTCATTTGACCTGCCAAGTGAACTAAAAATCTAATGGCAATATTTGGAGGAACAGCAGAGACATTCATCTGGAGTCCAGGTCAATAGTTATTGCTCAAACAATATCATTAACACTGTTAAAATGAGGTTTATTCAATTGTTATGCTTTGCAACTATCTTTAGTTTAGGGTAACATTTAGGGTTATGTGACTTGTTCGGAAGACAAGCCTGGGTGATGTAGCTACCAAAGATTAAAGGGAGGTCTTGGGTGAGTTTGCTGGAGAAGAGTAAAGTGTTCACACCTGGAGGCAATGACAGAAACATCTATGTTTACAGTGATTAGTCTGCTTGTCTTCAAAGTCCCAGGAAGTTGTTGACAATGTTAGGTTGCAAATGGTTTGACTTTAGTTGTCAATTTATTTACAAGACAGAGTTGGGATCCCAGGAGTAGCTATTCAGCATTTCTACATGTATACAAGGCCCATGTAGTGCATGCTGCTGTGGAGATGGGCTTTGAGAGGGGGATTGCGTGTCAGTCTTTCCCAAAATATGACTGAAACTCAGACAAGAGTTTGCCAGGATCTGGGAACTAGAGCAGCAAGAAGTTAAAAGTCTCAGTGGATCACCATGCAGGAAAGCAGGTGGGAACTCACATACAGATTGAAAAGACCAAATTCAGGTTGGAAGTTTCACCTGGCTTCAGCTAGTGGGAGAAACTCCAGTCAAAATCCTCATTCTGACAGACAGTTCTGGAGTTAAATGTTATCAGACTGGGAAAGTGAAAAAATGAAGTAAACCCTTGGGGGCCAAGAATGACTTTGGACAGGTTCCTGGGGTATTGAATTGTCTGTCCAAAGAGCAGTGTGGAATATAATTGTGAAGTGGTATTCTGATTATGTTGAAAACAAAAAGGGAATGTTGCATTTGGTAGTTTAAAGTATAAGTTGCTTACATAAATAATGTTCAGTCAATGTTGCTCCTAAGTTGCTTGTTACAACAGAAGTCTCAAAATATGAAATTTTGCTATGTCATCTGTTCAGCTATTAACTGTAAGTTTGAAGTGATTTTTTAAAAGTTACTGATCTCTACAGGGGCTAAAAATGACCCTGGTTACTTATAGGGTGGACGGGTGACAGTGTTTAGCACAGTGGCCTCACAATGCCAGAGTCCCAGATTCAAACACTGGTTTGGTTCACTGTCTGTGTGGAGTTTGCACATTCTCCCTGTGTCTGTAAGGGTTTCCTTCGGGTGCTCCGGTTTTCTCCCATAGTCCAAAGACATGCGGGTTAGGTGGATTGGCCATGGTAAATTGCCCCTTACTAGGGTAAAAACATGGGGTTATGGGGATAGGCCCTGGGTGGGATGGTGGTTGGTGCAGACTGGATGGGCCGAATGGCCTCCTTCTGCACTGCAGGATTCTATGGTCTCTTTACTATTTGTAGACCACTGATCAGTGAAATTGTTTGTGTTTCTTTACATTACAACTGCAATTCATTGACTGGGACTGCCTAATGGATGGCACTATGTGAATACAGGCACGGTCTTTCTGATTTCATTTTTCACCTTTTGCAATTATTTGTGTGCATTAACTTGTCTCACATGCTTGGCTGGCTGGAATTGGAATCCATGAATCTGGAAGTCGTGGGTTAACCTCTTGACACAATTCTCACTGAAGGCTTGCTGGGTAGCATAATAAGTGAACAATTAAACTTACAAATAGACATCACTGACTACATAGTGCCATTTATTGAATATCTCTGCATGCAAGTACATTGTATGGCAGTCAAACATAATTACCTACTTAGTCAATGGCTATTAAATGAATTTTTGTTTGCAGTCATGATGCAAAATAAATGTTGTCACAATACTGCTGGACTGTCATTAAAGTAAAATGACAAGCTATATAAATATATGGGCATCATAAGCATTTGCATTTGTCTCACGTATATTGTTGTGAAGTTAGTGTTTGTGAAAATTATAAATACTTGTAAAATGCTAACGGTGATAAAATTGTCTGTTTAAAAGGTAGTTTAGTTTTTTTTACTGTACTGAAGAGCTGCAGGTGCACCCAGTACCCAGAGTGAAACATTGTATTGACAGTCAAAAAAACAACAGGGTTGCTTTGATAACAGGCTTTAGCATTTGACTCAGAACATGTTTTTCAATTTTAACTGATCAATTTGAAATAGGCATTTGAAAAGCAGCAGTCTGTTAGATTTGAATGTTGATGTTTTGATAATCTATAAACAAATCCTATTGTGGGGGGTTTGGTGCGTCATTGGGGGTATAAAGACTACAGCTCCCAGCCACAAACTGCCAGACAGCCTTTGCCTCTGCCAGCTACTACCACAGTTCACAGCTCTCTCAGAAAGAGAGAGAGAGAGAGAGAGAGAAAGAGATAGACATCTACGGACAACAACTTTCTGCTAGTGAACAGCCACATTTATGTCTTAAGAGAAAGTTTCATTTCATCTCAGAAGAACAGACCAATGAAACACAGAAGAAGTCAACAAAGAAGAAAGAACATTCCAGAAGTCGACAAACCTGACTGCATTTTGAATGTGACTAAAAATTATATTTTTTTTGTTTGTTAATAAATGGGAATTGTAATTATCAAAACAGCATTCCATTAGAATGTGTCTTATTTGGTTGGTTAATAATTTAGTTGACCTGTTCAGTGTTAATTAGATAAAATGAAGTGTTACTTTTTTCTTTTAAAGAGAGAGACTCAGTTGCGATTTTGATTTAACCATTAAAAATTGCTGTAGGCAGATCGTACTAATTCTCACATACTCTTTATTAGATTATGAAAAGGAGGTACTTCTGTTTGAGTGGTTGAATGTTAGTTCTCTGAAAGGAGATCACCCTCCCCTTCATAACATTGTACTCATAAAATTTAACCCCATGAAAATGTTGACCTTGTGATTTTTAGCCTAAAAAAAATTTTCATTCTCCTCATATTAACCCTATTTTGTCAGGGATCAAAGACCAGAAATTTCAGAACTAAAGTTTATTTCTGGTGATTTTTATGATTCAATTTCATTGTAAACGTTTAAAACAAATTAGATTGCATATCAGTAAATAAATGCTTAAAATTTATACATTTAAGTTTTGTTTTTATTCATTCAAATTATTAACCTGATCATATTATGAATGACAAATGGAGTTATGGTTATTAATTACTGGCAGTTAATGTATGTAGTGGATAATGTTATGAAATAATAAACATTAGATAATAATTATAAATTCTTAAGTGTTGTTGGTTTTAAACTTTTATTCCATTATAATTTTCTTTGGATTTCACTTGGGTCCATATCGAGCAGTCAAGTTCATATGTTCATAAGATATAGGAGCAGAATTAGGCCATTCAACCCATCAAGTCTGCTCCGCCATTTGATCATGGTTGGTATGCTTCTTAGCCCCATTTTCTTGCTTTCTTCCCATAACCTTTCAACCCATTATCAATTAAAAATCTGTCCAACTCCTCCTTAAATTTACTCACTGTCCCAGCATCCACCGCACTTTGGGGTAGTGAATTCCACAGATTCACAACCCTTTGGGAGAAGCAGTTTCTCCTCAACTCTGTTTTAAATTTGCTACCCCTTATCCTAAGATTATGACCTCTCATCCTAGAATGTCCCACAAGAGGAAGTATCTACTCCATGTCTACTTTATCCATACCTTTTATCATCTTAAATACCTCAATTTGATTTCCCTTCATTCTTTTAAATTCCAGAGAGTATAGGCCTAATCTGTTCAATCTCTCTTCATATGACAAACCCCTCAACTCTGGAATCAATCTAGTGAACAATATTGTGAGTCAATAATTGTGCAATCAACCTCACAACTTTTGGCATAAAAGTTGTCTCAAAGGTTTGACTTTTACACTAGGATATACCGTAACTAAATCTAATGCAGCAGACTATATTAATTATGAATTCAGACTTAAAAATAGGATTCACTCCTGTTCATTCCAGCAGATGGCACAATAAAGGATCATTTATTTCTTTGCTGTCACCAGCTTACACGTTACAACACTAGTGAGAATTTAAAAATACCACAACAAGTTCCCTTCTTCAAAATCTTGGACAAGCACTTCACATATTGAGAAACGTTTACATGTATTTATGACAAATATCAGAAACATTCAAACAATACAGTTATTAACAAAATGCTTGAATATGCTCTAACAATTAGAAATGTTTTTAAATAATACAATACAATATAGGCATATTTAATTTACAAAATGAGACTCAAATAGATGTATAGTTTTTTCCATAATTTGTCAATTTATTCACACTTGGAAATATAATTTTGACAGAAAGGTCTTCATTTTTATCTTGGAGAAGATGCTTCCTTTGTTTCCAGAGGAGATGTCGATATTTAGCATTTGCGAGCCATATTTCACACTTGGAAAAGAAGATAATCCCTGTAGTCCCCAGAATCACAAGACATGTCAATAATCCAAGCACAGTAAAACAGATCACTTGACTGCTATTGAGCAGTGAGTTGGATTTGTGGATGGTTTCTTTGACGGTGATCTTCAGCATTCCATTACCTTGTTGATATGTTGACTTATGGGAGGCATGCAGCGGTGGCTGGAAAGACTTGTCATGCCTGACCCAATCTGTTCCTGCATGCACATTTTGCTTTGCATCGCGATTCTCAAGCGTTTGGTGTTGGCAGGTTTCTCCTCCATATTCAGGCAAGCACGCACAATCAAAGCCTCCATCAGGATGATCATGGCAAGTGCCTCCATTTTCACATGGATGGCTAAGGCAAGATGTGACTGAATAATCACAGGACTTGCCAGTGAATCCATCAGGGCAAAAACAGCTGAATCCAGAAACCAGATCCGTGCAGCTTCCATTATTGGCACAAGGGTTTGGGTTGCAGTTATTGATACTTATTTCACAGAAGTCCCCAGTAAAACCTGGCAAGCATAGGCAGTAAGCCTTGACTGCAAAGCCATTATCATCAAAGCAACTTCCTCCATTCTGACAAAGTAGCCTGCAATCAAATAGGTAAAGAACATATATTGAATTATTCTATCAATATCCTCAAAACTGTGACACCAACCTACTTGGAATCCAGGGTTAGTATGAAATAGTAACGTATGCTATACTTATGTTCTTGAAAAATGAACATTGTTCCTTGTTATAATCTGGCACTTGTTCAGGTACGCTGAGGGAGAATTTAGCATGGCCAATGCACCTAACCAACATGTCTTTCAAACTATGGGAGGAAACCCACACAAGCACAAGGAGAAGGTGCAGACTCTGCACTGTGACCAAAGCCTGGAATAGAATCTGGGTCTCGGGCACTGAGAGGCAGCAGTGCTAACCATTGTATCATAATATATTAATTGCATATTATTTGCAATAGTGAGGCAGACATGGACAATACAATGATTCTATATATATGGGACTAGAAATTGGGGGAATATATCAAAATATGAATGGGGGAAGGAGAGTATTGAACAAATTACCTGTGCCTTTTGAGGGCATTTCAGGCAACATGCAAGATCTGTACTGCCAGCTAATTATAGTTACTTAAATATGCAAGCCAGTGCTTCTAGTCCTATTCATTGTCTGCATGCTCTCTGGGGGACTCAATAACGGGGCCATAATGCAACATCAAAACAGGCACTAACTCTTAAAGGTGTACTAGATTCCAGCTGCAAGACTTCTTGTGCTACATGTCCAAATGACCTTTGAGGCATAGATTATAACATCATATAACAACAGAAAGAATTTGAAAGGATATGGAGAAAGGAAAGTAAAAACGGAGTTGGATTACATGGCTACAATTGAGCTTGCCTAGCACAAGTGCAATGGTTTGAAAGGCCTCTTTCTCTATTCCAGTTTGTCATGTTATTTATACTGTTCAATGTACTGACCTGACAGTGATTTTCAAACCACTTGCTGTCCAGTTAAACCTACATCTTTTGTAGTTTTGCCTTATTCTTCAATGTGACTTTTTCAGAAGTGCAATACAGTATTCAAATCAATTCTAACACAGCATAAAGCACTTTTATCTGCTACTGACACAGGTTGTTTAGGCATGATTGCAGGAATATCTAAATTGACTCTTTTGGGGCTTGAATCTCTTTCTTAGGCATGTGAACAGGATGGAAATCAAAATGGACAAGTTGGAGCGGTCACACTTTTAAATTAGTAAAAGACAAATCTTAGATTGCTATCGGGAAATTCTCGTTCTTACACAGAATGATCAAATATAGAATAGATTGCGATGGGAGCAAAAATACTGGAATTATTTATGAATCATTCAAATGTAACAGAGACTTCAGGGTCATTCTGGATAGATGAAATCAGATGAGCCAAATATACTTCTCTTCTAATATATATTATTGAATCTGTTACATGCTGCTTGAAAAACAGTTGCTTTCAATAGTATGTAGGAAGTATCCTTTACCCAGTGGTGTAGCAGGACCCTTTCCTGTGTTGACAATGGTTTCCTATAAACTCCTGTCCACAGATACATATGTAACCACCATCTTTACTCTCTACACATGTAGAATTGTTAGCACAGGGCTGTGTGGGTGAGCAGTTGTGGGTACCTGTAATTAGGAAGTTGCAGTTAATTAAAACAAAGAAAACATTTATGAATAGATGTATACTAACAAAGAAGGTGTTCAGTTTTTAATGGTTATTAATTCAAATTACTTTGCCTGAAGGAAAACTCAAAATTTACTAATGTATTGTGTTAAAAGCACCTAAACAAACACATATAAATCATTTAATATGTTGTCAGATTATTCGTAGATACAGTTGAGGACAGTAGAATTCTAAGGCTGTGACTATACTTCCCTCAAAATGTCATTAAGAATCACAGATCATCTTACTGTTGATGGGAATTTCATCCTTTTGGAAAGAACGCATAACATTTTAAATTAGTTTATTACTTAATGTCTAACTTGAAATCTTAAAATAATCAATCTAATTGCAAGAATTGGCCGTAATAGGAATTTCAGATTTTCTGAAGCTAGTTTGAATTCTTCTCCTGATGGTGAATTAACAGAGGAGTGGGAATAACACCCACCCACACGAATGATGCTTCACAAAACCCTTGTAGATCCCTTCCAGGGACATCTGCCATACAAAAGTCCTGATAGACTTCCCCCACTGGAAGGAAGGAACCATAGGATACAGCCAGCCATCACTCCTCGATCAGCTGCAGCAATTTTGGGACAAGGTGCTAAGAGAAGATCAGCAGTTAGAGGATCTCCCTGGAGGTGCAGGAAGTATAAGTGAGGCCAGAACATGCACATTGTTGAGAATGAAGACTTCTTACAGAGGTAGGAAGTGCAAGTAACTAGTGAGGGAGTTGGCTGATGGAGTCAGTTCAACCTGCACCAAGAACTGCCACACAGTGCAGGAAGTAGCTAAATGTGGTCAAAGTAAGTCAGTGCTATGTTGATAATACAATCCTTTATCACTCATAGAGGTTGATTTTGACTTCCTTTGCTTGGCTTTAATGGATGGTAGTAGTTTCAAAATGAGATTAGTGGCTGAGGGTTTTTTAAAAGGACCTGTGTGTGGCAATTACACCATCAACCCAATTAAAGCCCGTTTAATATGGAAATTGGGGTCTTATGATGTAAATCGAACTACAATTACCATTTTAGGGATGAACTTGTCAGGGAATATGAGTTAAGGCGCTTGACATCCACTTCAGAGTTCTGAGTTCATTCCTCTGCATGCTTTCTCTTTTTTGGGGTTTAGATATATAGATATTTCTGTCTTAAGAAAGAATTTGACACAAGTCTTTGATGGTTATGGACTTTATGAAGGCTTGGGAGCAAAAATTAACAGTATGGAAAGAACATTTTTTGATGAGCAAACATTTAATGATTAGATCAGATATGGCTCCCTTTCTCTGACTTCCAGCTATCTGGCTACGTATTCTGTTCTTTTCCAAATCTTCCTGCAAGTGGCAATTCTTCTGCTGTTGATTTCAATTAGAATCAATATTGAAATATATCTATAATGGGTGTCTGATACAATATTGGTTTTCTACCAAATCGGTTAATGTCGAAATGACCCCTTGAATTTTGGTTTTTCCCTCACACCAGGGATACCTTCCCCAACATTTATAATGGTGCACAATAGCATGGGAACTTTGTCCCTTAGGAGATATTAAAACAAGGAGCAATCATTACTAGCTGACTGCTATTGTGTATCAGTTTGCTCCATCTGAATTCTCTCTGCATGTCAAACAAGCGTTATACTCAGACTGGGCAGAAAATCAAGTTTGAAAATCTTCATAGACTAAAAATTAGATAATGTGTCCTTCCTAGTACAATAATAATTAAATGGAAAATATTAAAAATCACTTTTAAAGTTGAAAATGCTGGAAATACTCCAGGAAACTAGGGTAAACATTTCAACTCAAAGGCCTTTCACCAGATACATTAAGCCTGTGTTTCTCTCTCCACAGATGCTGCCCAACCTGCTGAGTGTTTTCTAACATTTTCTGTTTTAGTTGTACACTTCCAATATCTGCAATCATTTGCTTCAAATAATCATGCGACTGCTTAGGGTTGAGGCCCAGATTTTGAGTCACTATTTGAGCACCTTCATCATGTTGACTTGCAGCTGTAAAGCACACATTAAAACTGCCGATATCCTCAGGACTCCTATAACTGTGCCAAAATAAACAATCAATTCAAAAGCTGAATGCAACAGGTTTTCGAAATCTGAGATAGGATTAGAGAATGCTGGAAGTCACCTCTTGGGGAGAGATTAGAAGCAAATACAACTTGCCACACCTCTAACCTCATCCCCTTTAGACGAAAGGTCATCAAGCTGAAATATTGGCCTGGATTTTCGCTGAGTCAGACTCACTAAGGAAGCTTTTAAAAATGCCAGGCCGGACCCAATTCCAGGATTCCTGCCCCCCTTTCCCATTTCCAGCAACTTCAGCCAATGATGGATAACAGCATGGGTAACAAGCCTACACACAGAACACCTGCCCTTGCTAGTTTCATTCTGAACCCCAACCCCAACCCCCCCCCCCGCCCCCCCCCCCCCCCCCCCCCCCCCCGCCTCCCAGCTCAACACAGTTTTGGTAACATTAGACCCCTTCTACAAGTGGACGTGGTTCATTGTGTTTTAAAGAAATCATGAACCATGTGGTGGGAATGGGGCGGAGGAGGAGGGGATTGCCTAGTCCTGTATCATTAGCCCAAAAAATGCAGCAAATCAACATTACCATTTGGTCCTTTTACCATCTTAAAAAGCTGTCAAATCAATCACAACTATTTATAGCAACAATATCAGATATTGTTTTCCACTTAACACTTGGTAATCATGTATAAATTATCACACAAACCACAAATTTAATCCAAGGTACCAGAAATGTCAATCAAATAAAATCACCACTCCCCTGCGAGCTGTTATAAATATTAGTGCTGAGCTGAGTGCATTAGTCATTCTTGAAGTTCAACAAGTATTCAGTATGAGGCTATCCAGATAAACTGGCATACGCTTCCATTGATACAGTTGCCAGATAACCTCATTATGAATATTGGCTGAGCTCCAAGAATGACTTGTGCACTCAGCTCACAGGCAATGATTATATAGTTTTCAGGGGATGCCTTGTTTGACATCTCTAACACCTTGTAATAAGTTATTTTTTCTTTGATCTCTATCACAATTTTGCAAGCTCCAATACCATTATCTACAGCCCTTTAGGAAAGAATTCCAGATGTGAAAATGTGTGAAACATTTTCTTATTTCGTCTCTGAAGGGATGGGCTCTAATTTTAAGGTCATAGCCCTTTGCTCTTGATCCCCCACTATAAGTATTTTTTTTTACTATCCACCTATTAAATCATTTTAAAATTTTAAACACTTCAACCAAATCACTCCTCAATTTTCTCTAACTAAAGGAAATCAAGACAAGTATACCCAACCTGTCCTCACAAATTTATCCCTGGTATCATTTTGAATCTGCAATCACATCTCTTCCATAAAATTCTTCCTGAGGTGTGATGCCTTAAACTGAAAGCAGTACTTCAAATCGATCTTACCACAGCTTTTTTTAATCTCATGAAGGCTGGAATACAGAAATTAATAAAACAATGCAATTGTTCCAAAATCTGCCTAGTGGACTGTAGTTTTATTTCATAAAACTACAATCCTCCATTATTATCCTCTATAAAATTCATTATTGCCATAATTTCTATGGCATTGTTACATTATTCAAATGTGTACAATTAACATTTAATCATTTGCTAGTATGCTTGTTCTGGTATTACAATAGTTTGGGGGACATCACAGAATGAACGAAGGCTGTAGCTTCATTTATGAGATAAAATAGAAATGTTTCCAGATAACAGCATTATAAAAGCAAATTAACCAATGAGCGGAACTGAAAATAAGGTCACTAGATCCAACTGGTATGAATCTCAGAAACTGAGGGAGCTTGGAGAGGATGTAATGGAAGCAGAAGTCAAAAGTTCTCCAATCTTTTAAAACAGGATCAGCCATAAAGGACAGAAGAATAGAAAATATTTACACCTTGATTGGTGAAAGAAAAGGAGTGACACGGGAAATCATAGTCCTTGGAGTAGTTAATCCTCTTTAGTCAACAGATTCACAAATTTTTTTAAAGAGGCAGATGTGCTGTATGGCAATACTTCTGTCCTCCATCCTGTCCCAGGTTGCACAAATTAGGATCATTTACATATGGAGCACATAAGGCTACTAAAGCAGCACTTGCCCTAAACGCAGAGACAGCAAGAGAGTACCATGGCAAGGAGCAGCTGGAGATTAATATCCCAAACACAGTTTAATTATCTGCAGGAAATATCTGGACAATAAGTTTTAAGGAACTTTTTTTACTTTATTGGAGATGGAGACAGAGAGAGATAAAATAAAAATAAGCTAGAGGATAATTAGTCGAAAGATTGTTTCAACTGATTGATATTTGGCATATAGTGCATATATTCAATGTTACAAATAAAATAGCAAAACACGCACAGTTACTAGAATTATTTACCATAATTAGCTATTGCGGTAGAAACAATGTCACCACACAAATACACTTAAAGAGGAAAAGTACAAAACAATTACAGATAAAGCATAGAAACATTGTGTTAAAACAGATTCAGTTAAGGATAAACAGGTACTTTTGTCTGTAATTTCTAAACAGCTATAAAATGTTACAAATGTGAAACAAGAATACTAGAAAACAGAAATAAAGCTTGTATTAAATCACTTTTGCTAAAATGTCATGACAGCATTTCTGAATACCTTTCAGCCTACAAAATAAAAAATAAAATCAAAAATAAATTAACTGCTAAGCTTTCAGAACCCAAACAGTTGATTCTGGGTATATGGTGCATGATATTTTCCAGTTTTTTAAATATATGAACTGCATTTTATGGTATTTTTCTTTTGTGTTTAAATGATACTGCATGAATCAACAGACCTGTGTCGCAGAGGCTGCCTGCCCAGCCCTCCTCACATACACATTCCCAAGGTTTGGTGCAGGTCCCATGTAAACAGCCGGGAAAAGGAACACACTTATCACACAGATCTCCCTGCCAACCAGACTTACACCTGTGACAGAGAAACAGCCATTAGATTCCAGGCAAAGTATGGCAAATGGTGTCCGGCTATCAACCAGGCTTGCAACCTTCATCCTTTGGCATAGTTTATAGATACAAGCAATAATTATTACATGGTTAACAAAAGCAAAATTCTGTGAATGAAATAAAAACAGCAAATGCTGGGAAAACACAGCAGGTTGGGCAGCATCTATGGAGAGAAACAAAATTAACGTTTTAAGTCTGTTTGATCTAAAGGTCATTATCAGCCTCTAAGCCCACACCCCCCCACCCCCACCCCCACCCCCGGTGCATTTCCTGCTGCAGAGGTGATTGAATGGCTAATTACAATTAGTGGATTTGCATGATAATCAGATAATTAGTGGATTTGCATGATAATCAGATAATTAGTGGATTTGCATGATAATCAGATTGCTGCCCATTATGGGCGGGAACATGATCAGGGCCAGCAAGGTAGGCCAGGAACATTGCAGCTGTTGATTTTTCACACCATTCTGATTCTCGCCAGGAGCTAGCGGGCCCAGATAATCCCTCCCCCCAGCCCTCCCCCCCACCACCTTCTGTTTTTCTCTCCATAGATGCTGCTGGACCTGCTGAGTTTTCCCGTCATTTCCTGTAATTATTAGGTGATACTGAATTGAATTCTTGACATTTGGCAAATCGAGAGAAATAATTGCTACAGTGCTTGCCTTATTTTATTTTTTGCATTTTCTATTCCTAATTCCATTCTAGCTCCATTCAAGTCTCTTTCAGTTTTGTTACCTTCTTATACATCTCTTTCTGGTTTAAATGTGCTGAATGAATATGCCCAAAATTAGCATAGCCATATTTCACTGAACTAGATGTTTTCAGCAAGTTGTCTAGCAATGGTGACATTCTCAATGCAATCGAAGTCTGCCCAGTGAAAATGGATCAAAAGATAAAAACCTGAGTGAAATATTAATGTCAAAGACTTGAGACTTCGGGTATTATTTGGTATGAAAATTGACAGAAGATATTTTCTTTTCCACTTCCAAGCAATGCCAAATCTTGACTGACAAGGTGTGTTGACAATTTTTTCCAAAATCTCTACCAATGTTACCCGGTTATTGTCTGTCAGGTACATAAGTGATGTCCCTCTAATCCCTTCACTTTCACAATCGTAAAAGGCTTTGATATCTTCTCTTGACAGCATGTGAAGAAATATAGTCACGGGGCACAGCAGACCATTTTATGTCCAGCTTACAGACACTCCAATGTAATACACCACTCTGTCACCTCCTCAAATTTCATTTTAAGAAAGAAATATTCCACTTCATTTGATGCTCAAGGCAATTAAAAAGTTGCCCGAGTTGCACAATCATTCTGTAAGCACAGCCACGTGATATGCTTTTCAAAGCAAAAAAAAGGAAGGTATTTATTGTAATTAAATTAAATGAGACTGCCTGGACAACAGCCTGGTAAACTGGAAATCAGAATGCGTACAATGACACAAAGCAGTAGTGAGATGTGGACAAGTATTATAAATAAAACTGGAGCAGCACAATATTTAAATTATTCGCTCACAATCTTGAAGCACCTTGTAATTTTATGCATGGTTCTATGAATCTGTCAGCAGAGGAGAAAACGCAATGTTTTAACATCCACATTTGGAAAATAAGAAATAAATTGATATAATTGAAACATAAAACCAGATAATCTTATGAAATAAAAGATAATCAGAAAAGTAAAACATAAATTACATAATAAAAATAAGAATGCAAAAGAGGGATTTAAAAAAATAATAATTCATGGGATATGAGGCTGGCTAAGCCAGCATTCATTGCCCATCTGTAATTGCCCCTGAGAAGGTGATGGTGAGCTACCTCCTTGAACCATTGCACTCATTGAGGTGTAGGGACACCCATAGTGCTGATATGGAGAGAGTTCCAGGATTTTGACCCAGCACCAGTGAAGGAACAGTGATATATTTTGACGTCAGGATGATAAGTGACTTGGAGGGGACCTTCCAGGAGGTAGTGTTTCCATGTGTCTGCTGCTCTTTTCTTTCTTGATGGTGAGTAACCATGCATTTGGAAGGTGCTGCCTGAGGAATCTTGGTGAGTTCCTGCAGTGCATCTTGTAGATGGTAGGCACTGCTGCCACTGTTCTTTGGTGCTTGAGGGAGTGAATGTTTGTGGAAGGGATGCCAATCAAGCAGGCTGCTTTGTCCTGAATGGGATGGAGCTTCTTGAGTGCTGTTGGAGCTGCACTCATTCAAGCAAGTGGAGAGTATTCCATCGCACCTCTGACTTGTGCCTTGTAGATGATGGATGGGTTTTGGGGATTCAGTGAGTTATTCGCCCCAGGATTCCTAGCCTTTGATTGACTCTTGTAGCCACAGTATTTATGTGACTAGTCCAGTTCAGTTTCTGGTCAGTGATAACCCCAGGATGTTGATATTCAGGGGATTCAGCATTTGTAGTGCCATTAAATGTTGAGGGGCAATGGTTAGATTATCTCTTGCTTGAGATGGTCATTGTCTGGCACTTGTGTGGCATGATTGTTACTTGCCACTTGTCAGCCCAAGCCTGGACCCTTCAGTGAAACAGTATTGATGCCCTGGTTTGGTAATGGTAGAGTGGGGATATGCCAGGCCATGAGGTTACACACTATAGTCAAGTACAGTTCTGATGCTGCTGATGGCCTACAGCACCTCATGGGTGCCAAGTCTTGAGTTGTTAGATCTGTTTGAAGTCTATCATTTGGCAAGGTGGTGGTGCCACACAACACAATGGAGGGTGTTCGCAAAAGGACTATGCAGTGGTCATTCCTACTAATATTATCATAGACAGATGCATCTGCGGCAGGCAGGTTGGTAAGGATAAGGATGTTTTTCCTTCTTAGTGGCCCTCTCACCAGTCTAGCACTTACATCCTTTAGGACCCAGTGAGCTGGGTTTGAGGGGGATGGTATGACCTGATGCCATGAAACTTCTTGGAGCCAAGAAACAATGTTGAGGATTCCCATGGCAACTCCTTCCATGGGGATGGTTGTTGTCTTGGACATTTTCCGGAAGGTATGATTCCATGAGTGTGACTAGTCTGTGAGACAGCTCTTCTAATTTTGCTACAAGCCCCTCGATGTTCGGAAGGAGGACTTTGCAGGATTGACATTGCTGGGTTTGCCAATCTTGTTTCCAGTGGCTAGATTGATTCTGTTTTTGTTCCAATTGGATACAACTAAATGACTTACTTGAGCATTATCCTGGGTATCTTTCCAGCGAGAATACCACTGTGACATTCTAGTTAAATGGGAATAGTTTGGAAGAATCTCCGGGCCATTGTCCCAAAATTATTTATGGAATACTAACACACAAAAGCTTAGAATATTTGTTTGAAGTTCTACTATTTTCATTGAGATATTAAGTGCTTGAAGAATATGCTAGTACTCTCACTAAAATAATTGAGAACTGCATTTAAGATAAATCATTTAATGTTTGCATATTAACAAACCAGCGGAAAGCTGCAGATGCCAATATAACTTTATAAATGCAGATGAAGAAATTTAATTTAATTGGTATAATTAGCAAGTGACAAGGGTCATGACTTTCAAAGTTAAAATTGAAACGTTCATTTCTTGTTGTTCACTGCATGGGATAACTTGCATCATTGAAGGACAATATGGTCCCCTCATCTAAAAATATAAACTCGCCGAGTATGATCGTCAGCCTGGGATCTCCCTGTGCGGGTATAGCGGTGGGGGTGGAGTGGGGGGGTGTCAAGATTCAACAGAACACCAGTGAATGTGTGATTTCTGATTTTTGCAGCCCCTTGCCACAATGGGCCTGAGCCTGATTTCAATAGAATTAAATATATTTACACATCATTAAACCTGCCCCCCCTTTGCTGGAATGTTGAGGTTCTGCCACCCTACATGACACAGTGAAACATGCCCATCCAGTTTTTTATGACAGGGTGTGGTAAGATCTGGAGAGCAAACCTCTCTGTTTCTCTGGAGAGAAACATACAATTTTTCTGGCCAGAACTAACACTGCCATTTTTTGGTAAGATCCCCCCCTTTCTATTACAAGAGAATTAGAGTTTGAATGTACCATTCCCTGCCAGCCTGGGCAGGTGCTGAGACTTACACAAGTAGTGATTGGCACCAAAACTGTCAGATTTCCAAAGGAATGGGGAGAAACATACTGAAATAGCAAATCATGGATGCTAAGAGCTTGTATAAACAATTATCCACAGGTTAGGGGGATTGGCAGGGTAAATATGTGAGGTTACAGGAAAGGGCCTGGATGGGATTGTCTATCAGAAAGTCAGTGCAGACTCAATGGGCTGAAAGGCCTCCTTCTGCACTTTAGGGATTCTATGATTCTATGAGTAGTTGGAAGTTTTGGAGAGAGTGCAAAGAAAATTCACTAGCATGTTGCCTGATCTCGAAGGGGTTGCTATGAAGAGAGGCTGAATAAACTAGGATTGTTTTTGCTGGAAAGACGAAAGCCGAGGGGAGACCTGATAGAGGTCTACAAAATTATTACAGTCATAGACAGGGTGGAAAGTCAGAGGGGGGGGTGTAAGTCTTAAATTACAAGGGGCCACAGGTTGAAGATGAAAGGGAGAAAATTTAAGGGAGATGTGCGGGGGAAGTTTTTCATGCAGAGAGTGGTGGATGCTTGGAACACATTACCAGAGGAGGTGGTGGAAGCAGGTACTTTGGCAACATTTAAGAGGCATCTGGATGGGTTCATGAATAGGGAGGAAATAGAGGGATATGGACTAAGTAAGAACAAAAGGTGTTTATTGAGTTTAGATAGGGCATCATTAACGGCACAGGCTTGGAGGGCTGAAGGGCCTGTTCCTGTGCTGTACTTTTCTTTGTTCTTTGTTCTTATTCTTGCTGTGCACAATTACAGGAAAGACCATTTGCCAGTCTATCATCAATGCAGCATTGATGCAGAAGTGATGGTTCAGAAATGAGCAACAACAGTATTTCTGGGACTCGAGCTTCTGAGGAGAGATTTTAAGCTCTAAAATTATTGTAGACAAAATTGACTTATGACAAATCAATGTCCTACATATATTCCAGGGATAGTTGACAGAACTTCAGTAGGCCAGATGGCTGGGACATGGAGCATGGAATTCCAGAAATCAAAAATCCCCAAGTACGATCCGGCTGCCTCCCACAGAGTACTGGATATTTTCAGCGAAATATAGAAGTTGATGCTTGTTGGTTAACTCCTTTAAAAGAAATGGCATGAAATGATCAAAACCTCTACTAAATATCATTTTTTCTGTTTTATGGAAATTGGGGAAAGAGGAAGCTATTAATGTGGGCAGCAGTCAGGTTTGAAAAGTATAAATGTGAAATGGATATCCATTCTGGGATTTGCTTGTTTTATCTCCTTCCTTAATTACAGTTACTGGAGCCAATAGCTGCCAGCTCCTCTTAATTAAAACTGGGATCTTTGGATGTGCGGGACCAGGCAATGCCTTAATCTACTGGATATGAGAAACATCCAGGCCTTTGTTAAATGATTCAGATATAGAAAAGATTAAAATAAATTTGAAGAGTGAAATGTTTTATGTTGAAACAGATAGTCAAAAAAAGGGGTCCAGCACTGATAGCAGCCAAGTATTGTTGTGCAAGTCCTGAATTTAAAAGGAAGTATCACATCGTGGACAATACTCTCCACTTACCTGAATGATTGCAGCACCAACTATACCCAATTGCTCAACCCCATGCAGGACAAAGCAGCACCTCTTGATTGATACCCCATTCAGCACCTTAAATATTTATTCCTTCCACTACTGGCGCACCATGGCTGTAGTGTGTACCATCTAGCAGGTGCACTGTAACTTACCAAAGCTTCTTTTACAGCACCTTTCAAACTCACAACCTCTGGCACATAAAGGAACAAGGCAGCAGCTGCACAGATACATGAGTAACTCCAACACCAGAATTCTACCACCCCGCCCGCCAAGGAATTGGAGCGGGCGAGGGGCGGACAACAGAAATGTCTGATGACCTCGGGCAGGAATTTCTGGTCTCATTCGAGGGAGGCTGTAAAATCCCATCCCAGGTTACAAAGTGTATTGACCTGGACATAAGGAACATGAGCAGGAGTGAGCCAACTGGTCCTTCAAACCTGCTCCACCATTTAGTAATATCCTACCTGATCTTGGACGTCAACTCCACAATTTAATGCCGATATTATACCAATGTGACTGACTCTTAAATGCCTTCTGAAATGACCAGCAAACCATTCAGTTGTAACAAATTGCTGCAAAATCTAAAAGGAATGAACCATTCCTCATCAACTTAGGCACATGAAACGATGATAGTAGACACCGCCCGGTTAACCCTATAAAGTTCTCCTTTCTAACATAGAATCATGGAATCCCTATAGTGCAGAAGGAGGCCATTCAGCCCATCAAATCTGCAGAAACAACAATCCCACCCAGATCCTATCCCCATACCCTTAGTAACTTACCCTGTTGATTCCCCTGGCACTAAGGGGCAATTTGGCATAGCCAATCAACCTAACTTGCACATCTTTGGAGTGTGGGAAGAAACTGGAGCACCCAGAGGAAACCCACGCAGACAGGGGGGAGAATGTGCATACTCCACACAGTCACCGGAGGCAATTGGGAAAGCTGTCCCAGGGTTGAGTTAAACAACCGCCTGACATTATTATACCCATGGAATCACACATTGCAGTTGATGTCCCAGACACCATCTCCATTATCCCTGTACTGTCAATATTACTGAAGACCTGTCTTCCAGAACTAACTGCACCCCTGGCCAAGCTGTTCCAGTATAGCTACAACACCGGCATCTATACTGCAGAATGGAAAATTGCCCAGGCATGTTCAATCCACAAAAACCAGGACTAATCCAACCTTGCCAATTACAGTCCCATCAGTCTAATTTTGATTATCTGTAACGTGGTGGAAAAGGTCATCAACAGTGCTACCAAGCAGCACCTATACAGCAACCTGCTCACTGCTACTCAGTTTGGGTCCCACCAGGGCCAGTCAGCTCCTAACCCTGTTATTGCTTGCTTCCAACATGGACAAAATGAGCTGAACTCGGAAGATGATGTGAGAGTGACTGCCCTCGACATCAAGGGTAATTATATTTTAAAAATTATCTTTACAAATCTGGAGCATGAGTAACATTTGCCTGGCTGAATGTTTAGTTGAGTTAGTACCTGCATTCCCCAGTGGTCTCACAGAATCCATTTAACGAGTGGCAGCCAAGTTTGCATTCAGTCCCTTCGGATACAGAAGAAAAATGCAAATTAGTAAATGATTGTCCAAGTAATGAGCAGAGTTATCATCCCTAGAAAACATTTATAAATATCACTTCTGCAAGTTCCAATGGACTATTTGACTCCATTATGTTTGTATCAGGATCTACAATGAATCGCCATTTAATATTATAGACAGTGAAAGTTTAATTATTCCAAGTTAGCTATTTGTATCTCAAAGGTATGGTATAATCAGTTACCCTATGGTCTACCTTTTGTTTTAATTTCAGGTCAATTTCATATTTAAATCCACAGAGCTGAATTCTAAGAATGGACTGAATTAATAATGGGATTGTTAAACACTAGAGATCAGATCTTCTTCTGCTGGTGAATATTAAAGAAAAGCAAATATGAATATAAAAAGTCATGGAATGTCAGTGAATCATCTGTGTTTAGTTCTCCTCAGAGCATTCCTATTGTTGAGAAACAGAAGTAAGAACATTGATGAAAAGTTTTGAAAAAGTTAACTAAGTTCATTAGCAGTTGTTCATGAGGAATTCTAACAGTATTTCATTTGTGCATCAAAAGCTGAGTATTTAACTTTAGCTTAGACATGACAACAGTGAAGGTAACAAAGCTGAGGACGCGAAAAGGAGGTGAACACAATCAGTGCTGTGGGAATTTTATAAGCTGGGGTATAAATGAAGCACAAACAGTGACTGCATATGTTATGGTAGAGGAGAATAAAGAGCCAGGAGTTCAAGAAGCTTTGGACATTTATTAGTTAGCACCATCCCAGCCAATCCGTCTTCTGCCTTAGAATTAAACTACCTGTCAATAGTGGAGCAATGCTTCAGATTGTTCACGCTCACCTGAGATGTGCTAGGTGCAATGTGCCACTTGATCCATGAAACCTGTAAGGACAGTTAGCTATCTGCACCAAACTTCCCTTGATATTGAATATCACCATGGACCTCAAAAGTTATACCATAGAAACCCAAAATAGTTGGTGCAACACGGCAAATGCGCCGTTTTGGCTACTGCATTCTTATTACTTAGACTGCTATGTCCTTGATAATGTTTGTCAATATGCTTGTATATATCATACATGTCATAGAATAATGATAAGTATGGTCCTTCCCATTGGTCTGTTTTCTGTAGCTGTCAAAATCCAATCCCCTCTAAACGCTAACCAAATAACGCAAAATTGTTTGCTTGGATGACATGAGCACCTTCAATTCCTTGGTTTCCCTGGCTGTTGCATGATGAAGCTTTTATTACATAGGATTTTTGTCTTTGAACACATGGTGGGCCATCTATTGTCACTGTGGGTTTTGGATGTGGTGATCATGGGTCTGGACTTATAGACAATGCTGCAGGCACAACTGTTGAAAAACTCTACCTTTAGTTGAACATTATATTAGCTATGTACAATACAGATTCAGCATGAGGCTCTGCATAAAACTTACTCTTTCTCTCATGTAATGTCATGTAATCTTACATCACTGATGTAAACTATCATGGGCCTGGGCTTATGGACAATGATGGAGGCAGGGCTATTGGTAAACTCTACCTTTTATTGAAAATTATATTAACAATGTACAATACAGACTCAGCCTGAAGCTCCACATAGAAATATATCTCTCCATGCTCTGGTGTCATGCAATTTTATATAATTGATATTGATTATATATTTCCATATTAAACATTAACCCTTTATACTACACTAGGGATTGAGACATGACAATTGACCATTGGAAATTCCTACTTGCTGTGAATTCACTATTTTAGCATGGCATATATAATGTAATTTGTATAACCCTTTTCATTTCTACTGTTTCACTTTCTTCACTGTGATTAATATTTGTTACATCAGCAAGACTTTTTGATCTAATTATTTTTGACCAGCACAATTTATGTCATGTGCACCCTCTGCACTAATTTTGTGGTAGCTCTTTTGCATACCAACCAAATAAACAAACTCAAACTAACTTAGGGTCTAATTTTGTGGTAATACTCATTCTTCCTTGTGTTTCCCTAATCTTACAACTTCCCTACCCTCTACATCACCTGCCTGCTCCTAATCAGGAAGGCAACTTTAACACCTACTTTCACATACAACCATCCTTTCAGACATGTTAATATGGTGATTCCATTCCATTCTCCCACTTTATTCTCATGGTGCATCATTCCATACTAGTGCTTTCAATAAATCTTTCTTTCTGAACTGAGGATTCTCCTCCACTATGGTGCTCAGCTGTATCTGTTTCATTCCCACATTTCTATTTCTCACCCCCCACCACCACCACAATTGGGTTCCCTATTATCTGCAGCATCCACTTCACTAGCTTCCATATTCAACACGTCATTTCTGCCCCCAGTTACATAATGCCACTACCAAACACATCATCCAATCCCCTACCCTTTCTACATGCCATCAGGATCATGGCTACAACCATTTGTGCCCACCCACCCGCCACACCACACCACACCACACCACACACCCCTTCCTTCTCACTGCATTTTCCCATGTAAGTGCAGGAGGTGCATCATCTGCCCTTTTAACCTCCTCTTTTCTCACTGTCCACAGTTTTAAACACTCCTTCCAGGTGTATTTATGATTTACTTTTAGTTCTGTGAGCCCCTATATGGGGAAAAACAGATTGGCTGATCGCTTTAAGGAACTCTTCTGTTCAGTTCACAAGAGTGACTTTGAGCCCCTGTTGTCTGTCACTGTAATTCTGCACTCCCACTTTAACATCTCTTTTTGTGATCTCCTCCAATGAAATTAGGCGTCCGTTTGAGCAATAGCGCCTCATCTTTCGATTAAACAGTTTACAGAGTTCCTGACTCAACATCTGAGTTCAGCAAATTCCTGTCATGACCTCCCATTCTCTCCAGTTGTAGCTGTGATTCTCCTATTCCCATTGCCACCTCCTTGAGGCCCTGCTGCTCTCTTATTCAATTACCACCTGCTTTTGCCTTGCACTAATATACTTTTGCTGAGACAATCTCTCCTGCCCACCACTCTATTACAGATCTGTCCTTCCCCTTTCCCTGAAAGTTTATTTATTAGTCACAAGTAAGGCTTGCATTAACACTGCAATTAAGTTACTGTGAAATTCCCCGAGTCGCCACACTTTGGCACCTGTTCGGGTCAATGCACCTAACCAGTACGTCTTTCAGACTGTGGGAGGAAACCAGAGCACCTGGAGGAAACCCATGCAGACAAGCAGAGAACGTGCAAACTCTGTACAGACAGTGACCCAAGCCAGGAATCGATCCCAGGTCCCTGGCACTGTGAGGCAGCAGTGCTAACCACTATGCCACCGTGCCTTTGTGGTTTAAAATTGGGAATATTTCTCACCTCCTACTGCTCTGATCAAAGATCATGGACCTGAAAGGTTAACTTTGTTACTCTCTCCACAGAGCCTGACCTAATAGCATCCTCTTGTGTCCCAGAGTCTCCAGCTATTGCGTTAGCATGTTGGTGTCTGCTGCCTTCACGGCATTGTGGTCACAAAGCTGTGTACAACCCCATTTAGAGCCTGGCCTTTTAAAAACAAATAGCTTTTTATCCATTGATACTGAATGCCACAACGGGATTCTCGGACATTGCTATTGACATATAGCTCCTTTCGGAGTTTGTGAAAAAATCTTTTTTACAAATGTTTTGTGAGGAAACTCGACCACGAGCAAATGTCATTCCAGCATCAAATATCTTCAGAATGGATGAGGAGCATGTAGTGTGGGGGATTTCTGTTTTGTTCTAACTGTGAATTTTCACCCTTACCTTACCAGCAAATTGCTTCGGAAATGGCCATAAACAGATGGACAAAGTCAAGCGAGCGGGTGAACATTTGAAAAGTTTCAATGCTGCCAATGAAATGACACCAGCTATGTAGCGTTTTCAGCCATGGGCTTGGCGTGACTGCAGCAAGTCGTCACCATACTCACTCCCAAAGGACACAAGAGGGCAGGTTATTGTCTCTCTCCACCATGGGGCTGGGCAGCACCTCACCAGTTCAACACACTGCCCATCTTCTTCCACAGTTTATATATATTTTTATTAAAACATTGATAATAAACCTCCGCGGGTAGCATTATCCTCACACTTTCTACAGTAAAGTCATGTTCCCACCTGTTTTCTTTTCCCAATGGAGGACGGGCTTGGCAAGATTCCGCAAATCTGAGGGACACTCCGGGGAGGGGCTGTGGCGAGGAGAGGGGTTGCTGGAAGCTCCTTATGTCGTGCTCTCCCTCTGTTTAAAACTCCACACAATACTGACAGCAGTCTGGGCTACAGTTCTTCAAAAGTCAGGCTAGTTTCACTAGATTTGTCTGCACTGGGAATGAATACAACGGACAAGATACAATGCATATTATTTGCTTCAGTGATGGATTGTTGGAATAATGGGTCCCCACTAATGGTGGCATCCTTGAAAATGTTACTTCTCACAATCTCAATGTGCTTCCCATCCTGAAAAATTAGACCCGGGCGATCTGGTCTAAGGAGGTTCACTCGAATGTGCTTTGTAATCAACCGTTTCTAAATGAAAGCTCTATAAGGGATGTGTTCTGGGCTAAACAGGTCTAGGCACAAAATAAAGTCCTATTACATCCAGGCGGGAATACTTCCGACAGAAGTGTGATGAACTTTGCTGTTTGAGATTAACCTGATCGAGTTTCGGCATCAGTCTGTTTCCGACCCGTATCAGTCAATTAATTTCTGAAAGTTACTCATTAAACCCAGTGAAATGCACAGAAATCCCGGCTCCTTGTTACAGTGGGACCGTTTGTTATTGCCCGCCTTCATTGCAGCTATCTCTGTCACAACAGATAGCAAATCAGTCCGGACACGGTCAATACCGGGGTGAATGAAACTGCCTTCATCAACTGACAACAATGTGAATCTGGTCTCCACATTTGCAGGGATGTGAATACAGTAAATGCCAGTTTTACCTTGAGTGAAGGCGCCAGCAATGAGGGTCAGAATGCAGCATGCTAACACCGGAGTAGCAGCAAGATGATCCATTGCTGTCTTCATGCTCTCAGCTTCCACTCCCGTTTCTATCAACCTAAACAGTGGTTAAAGGAGATTCACAATTCAGATGGAGACGAATTAGCAGCGACACATCTGGCACCAGCAGACCCACATCTCACACACTGCCTCCCTGGGACCACTTTCATTCCTCTCCTTGCAATGGCAAAGTTAGCGATTCCCCTATGGATCGGCGGGTTTGCAATCAGATATTCCCGGCACAATCCACTCCTCCCCAACGCCTAGGTGAGGTCCGCAGACACAGTGATGCTCGACTGCCAATGAGACTCCTTACTCTCGGATGCAACACACCAATGGGACAGTTTGCAAATTAATGCCCTCAGGTTGGGGCTGGGGTGTGGGCCGGGGGGGGGGGGGAGGGGGCACATCACTTTTGACATTAAATTTGGTGCAAGGGGGCTTTCTTAACTTGGAGCTTCCCAGCCTTGTGGCTGTCAGTAGCTACTCCCCCGGACTCCAGCTTAAGGTGATGTGATCTGACTTCGAGCAGCTGTTGTCAGAGATGGCTGGAGTTTGATGTTTTTTACACTCCAGCCTCCACATCAGATCCCAGAGCAGGAAGATGGATCAGATGTTGAGATCGCTGTGTCCAAGCTGGAGTGAGAGGCAGCTGGGGGACACATGGGTCCACTCCAACACAAACTCTGCATAGTTTTCTACAGAGGGCTCGGGGTGACGAATCTGTACACAAAGAAAAAACATCCTTCCAAACTAACCGGTTTATATACCACCGAGAATCTTACAACATAGAAAGGGTACTTCGGCCCATCCTGCCTTTGCCAGCTTTTTAAAGGAGTTGTCCAATTGTCCTCAGAGTTCTGCAAATGTTTCTCTTCCCCAAGTGCCTTTCCTTTTGAAAGTTACTCGACTTCCAGCACTCTTTCCGGCAGTACATTCCAGACCATAACAAGACCCCGTGCATCTGGACTCGAAATTTCAGCTCTTTTCTTTCCTTATAGATGTTGCCAGACCTGCAGAGATTTTCCAGTCTTTTCTCCCATGCAAAACCACCCTGCTGCCTCCCCCCAGCACCCCCACCCCCGTCTCCCTTCTGGACTCTTTGCCAATCGACCGAATGACAATATTCTGAGTTTAGTCTTCACATTTGCAGGAACATGAATAAAATAAATGTCAGTTTTACCTTGAGTGAAGTCGCCAGCAGTGAGGGTCAGAATGCAGCATGCTAACACCGGAGTACACAAGAACATAAGAACGTAAGAAATAGGAGCAGGAGTAGGCCATCTGGCCCTTTGAGCCTGCCCCGCCATTCAAGAAGATCATGGCT
This sequence comes from Carcharhinus amblyrhynchos, assembly GCF_965287045.1. Taxonomy (NCBI): domain Eukaryota; kingdom Metazoa; phylum Chordata; class Chondrichthyes; order Carcharhiniformes; family Carcharhinidae; genus Carcharhinus; species Carcharhinus amblyrhynchos. The sequence goes on from NC_137337.1 coordinate 29,040,284, forward strand.
GATCTGTCGCTGCTCAGTTCCACATTCCCGCCCTCTCCCCATAACCCTTAATCCCCTCTCTTATCAAAAACCCATCAACGAGTAGCAGCAAGATGATCCATTGCTGCCTTCGTGATCTCAGTTTTCACTCCCGTTTCTATCAACCAAAACAGTAGTTAAAGGAGATTCACAATTCAGATGGAGATGAATTAACAGCGACGCATCCGGCACTAGCAGACACACATCTCAACTTATTGACCTAAATAATGATTTTAACACATGCTCAACTTTCTCAGCATTGCCTCAGTGACATGTGTTGAATGTTCTTATCTCTACATCATCCCCCCCTTTGGCAAATTATTCCAAATATGATTGCCCCCGGAATAAAGAGGACGTTCCAATTACCCCATTTTAATTTACTTTCTGCCTATTTAATCTGGATCAATTTTCCTCAGCTAATGAGTTTACTTTGGACCATTTTCATTCTTCACTTTTCTATATCTCCCAAGCATCTTAATAGACTAGAAAATGTAACATTTTCTCATTCTTCCCCTCTCTGGATTATCCTTTTCCTTATCTATATACTGGCACCACAGTCCCCATAACTGATACAAGTGCAATCCAATAATGCCTTTTTAAAAAACGTTACCACCAATCTCACATATTATTAGAGTCATAGAGGTTTACAGCATGGAAACAGGCCCTTCTGCCCAATTTGTCCATGCCACCCTTTATTTTTAAAACCCCTAAGCTAGCACCATTGCCCGCATTTGGCCCATATCCTTCTATACCCATTGTACCCATGTAACTATCTGAATGCTTTTGAAAAGACAAAATTGTACCCACCTCTACTACTACGTCTGGCAGCTTGTTCCAGACACTCTCCACCCTCTGTGTGAAAAAATTACCCCTCTGGACACTTTTGTATCTGTCCCCACTCACCTTAAACCTATGCCCTCTAGTTTTAGACTTCCCTAACTTTGGGAAAAGATATTGACCATCTAGCTGATGTGTGCTCCTCATTATTTTATAGACCTCTATAAGATCACCCCTCAGCCTCCTACGCTTTAGGGAAAAAAGTCCCAGTCTATCCAGCCTCTTCTTACAATTCAATCTATCAAGTCCTGGTAGCATCCTAGTAAATTTTTCCACTTTAATAATATCCTTTCTATAATAGGGTGACCAAATTGCACACAATATTCCAAGTGTAGTCTTGCCAATGCCTTGTACAAGTTCAACAAGACATTCCAACTCCTGTATTCAATGTTCTGACCAATGAAACCAAGCATGCCAAATGCCTTCTTCATCATACTGTCCACATGTGACTCTACTTCCAAGAAGCTATGAACATGTACCCCTAGATTGCTTTGTTCTGTAACTCTCCCCAATGCCCTACTATTTATTGAATAAGTCCTGCCCTGGTTCAATCTACCAAAATACATCATTTTGCATTTGTCTAAATTAAACTCCATTTGCCATTTGTCAGCCCACTGACCTAATTGATGAAGATTCCGTTGCAATTGGAGATAACCATCTTCATTGTCAACTATGCCACCAATCATGGTGCCATTTGCAAACGTGCTAACCATGCTCCTATATTCTCATCCAGGTCATTAATATAAATGACAAATAACAGTGGACCCAGCATGATGATCCCTGAGGCACACCGCAGGTCACAGGTCTCCAGTTTGAAAACAACTCTCTACAACCACCCAAAGCCAATTTTGTATCCATACAGATCCCTCACCCTGGAACCCATGAGATTTAATCTTATGCAACAACCTACCATGCGGTACCTTGTCAAAGACCTTGCTAAAGTCCATGTAGATAACATCAACTGCACTGCTCTCATCTACCTTCTTGGTTACCCCTTATTGTTCTGGCTAACAAATTCCCACAATCCTGTTAATGTAATTGCTTTGCAGATTGGAGATAAGAACTCTGCTATTCCTCTGAGCTCCAATTGCCCTGAGTTGCCTTATGTTAATTCAGTTCTATTCATTATATGAGAACTGGGACTTTTTTTTAACCAAAGTGCATTACTTTCCATTCCTTTTTGTTCAAACTGATTTTCACAACTGATGGAAATTCTGCGGCGAGTATCTGGCTGCGCCCTCTGTCTCGAATGCTCATTTTTGAGTCATCGACAAATTTCACAAATTAAGATTTGCTTTTAGAACCTATGCCTTTTGTACGGGTTATGAGGAAGAGTGTTGCAGAGACTGAGACTGGATACTTCCTCTCATTGTGTATGCTGAGTCTATGTGATGCCAGTGAGTAAAACAACTACTTTATGCAATCTTCTACCCTGGAGTTTAGTTAGACTACTCATTTGAAACGCCACTGAAAGCTTTTGATGTGCTCTACCTAAGCTGTTCTACTTTCTTCCTGATGTCTTCAATCAAGAAAGTCCTAGTTCTGTGTTGAAGTTATTGTCGTGTAGCTATTATTCCTCCAGCCCAAGCTTTTAAACACTTCCCCGCATTTATCATTTTAATAGAATACAGAGGTTGTTTTTGGTTGCTTCCACCCCTTCAGGTTCTCACCAAACCATAGCAATCGCTCACTGGTGAAAGCCATGGTTCCGCTGGCATCAGTCTGAACCTGCCGGTTCCACCCACACCAGAGACTTGTACACCCATTTTTAGGTTGACCTTTCAGTGCAGTATTAAGGGAGTGCAGCTGTCTTTCAGCTAAGATATTAAAATCAAAAACCAAAACCTCATCTGCCGTCTTAGATGGACATTTAAAAAGCAGCAGAGATTTCCTGTTCAATGTGGAACAGGATTATAAAACGTGGTCATTATCGTATTGCTATTTGTGAGAGTTTACCAGTTCAAATTGGACATTGCATTTCCTACATCACAACAAAGACTGCATTTCAACAGTTGTACTGCTGAGGACGTACAGCTGAGACATCCTGGCGCCATGTAAATGCAAGTTTTGTTTGCTTAATGCAATATCCAGTATTTCACAATTTACATCGCTAATCTCAGTATTTTAGGTGATACGCTATCTGACCCAGCACATTTGCTGGTAAATCTATCGAACATCATTTTCCTTAACAACACTGACTTCCTTTCAGAATCCCACAGTCCAAACATGTGCGGGTTATGTGGATTGGCCTTGCGGAATTGTCCCTTAGTGTTAAGGGGACTAGTTAGGGTAAATGCGTGAGGGTAGGGCTGGGCGGGATCGTGGTCGGTACACACTCGATGGGCCGAATGGTCTCCTTCTGCACTATATGATCAATGAAATTTTGCATAATACAACAAGAAACACTTTAATATGCTTCCTCGCCAATACTTGTGAAGAAACAGGGTTTAATATTCTAATATTGCGTTTAACTTTAATATTGAGTCCCAAAGAGGCAATTTGGACTTTAACTCTGTTTCTCTCCGCTCAAATGCTGCCAGATCTGTTGATCTTTTCCAGCATTTTCTGGTTTTATTTCAGATTTCCAGCATCCGCGGTATTTTGATTTTGTTTTAACATTCCAACCAGTTTTCTTTTCCTTCTTTCGTAGCTCTCGCCTCCTAACCGTTCTGTTATTTATAAGAACTGGGAAATCTAAACACTCACATTCTAAATGTTTCGTGTGTTTAGATTGGAGCTCTTCATTGCAATCCTGTAGTCCTGACTTTCGAGGGGGCTCTGGGTAAAAGCAAATTACTACGGATGCTGGAATCTCTTTTGGTTCCAGAGGGGACCCTGCAAGGATCGCAGAGAACGCCGGTTCATCATTTAGGTTTGAGCACTTGGGGGGATAACTAAAGTTTATTAGTGTCAAAAGTAGGCTTACGTTAACACTGCAATGACATTACTGTGAGTACAGTCGGATGTAGGAATGCCACACTTTTACTTAAGACGCCACACACCAAGACTTCATTCATTCTTGGGTGCGGAGCTCTATGCACGCCTGGTAACACATGCACCACTGTTGTATTTCATTGTACCCTTCCCAATGAATAATCGAATTATTGAAGTCGTAAATCAGTATTCTTTTTTTTAAAAGTGACATTTTCCAAAAGGATGATCACCAAGGGGTCGGGGGTACACAGAAGTAAACGGTTCTGATAGAACCAAGTTTCTCTGAGTTCAACAGTTTGCAAAGGAAATATCAATGACACTGCAAATCTACAACAATAAATTGTTGGAATTGATTCACAATCTTTCCAAGAACTGCAAAGGCACGTTTTGTTCCCCTCAAATGATAGATGTCTTGGAGATTTTAAAGGCACTAATATTTTTAAGGTTTGCACATTTTGATCGAAGCATGAAATTCAATACATCAGAAATGACAAGGACTCTGCAGCATTTAGAAATGGTGCGTTCCACTATCCCTCTAAATGCAGCAGCAAAAATCAACCCACAAAGGCCTGATATGGCTTCATCCTCACCTTTCTGTGGGTACAACATTCAGGTAAGAGTGTCAAAACTCAGCTCTCACCTTGTTTAATCAGATCATTAGAAAGGGGATGGGTGGAGGGGGGGAGATGCGTGAATTATCTTCCTTATGTTCGCCTCTTGGTTCTGATTCATTGAGTTGATTATATCTTCAATCTAAGAACAACCAGAGGCGTCGCTGTAATTTAATGAATCTCTCTGTAGTGTAGCGAGAATCAGTCTGTTCTCCTCAGGGTCAATTTACGTCTGACAACGTTCCCGTGAGGCGCCTTTGGAATTTGCCCAAAGTTAAAGGCGCTATATAAATGCAAATTACGGACTAGCCTCTGTCTTGAAAGGCGTTAAGGTTGTTCGTTCCACTACCGGTGGCTGGGATCTGCGCCAAGCATTTGTAGAAGTTCTTCCTGCATTTTCAGTGTTTTTTTTGCTATTCGTCATTTGTAAACTGTTTGAATTCTCTACATGAGAGGAAAGCTTACTTGAATCCGATTTTTCCAAAGCTTTTATCACTTTAAACATGCATGTAATATTCCCCTCTCAATCTCTGTTGAAGCGAAATGTCACCCATGGTAGTCAATCTTTTCTCATGTGTCATTTCATTTTATGCTGGGAATAACTAGATACTCTCCTCTGTACCCATTCCAATTCCTGATTATCATTTCGGAAATAGGAGTGCAACTCACCAGCACCCAACTTGTATTTAAAATGATCTCCCTGGATGTACATCATGTATCCCATCTGATGGGGGGTGGCATAGAATTCTTAGGATGAGGCCCTTTATTTTAGTTTTGCTATAATAAATAGACTGGGCTAAGGTAATTATAAAGTGTCTTACATATACAGTGAGAATTCACAATGTGCACAGAACAAAATGTGCCAAGGTATTACAAACTGCAGAGGTATTATAAACTGTACAGACACAAATTAACCAAGCATTATAAGCTTAAACTGTAATATCAATATCTATGTATTGTGCGCCTTGGCCAACTTTGTTCTGAATGCAGCATGATGGGAAACACAGATCAACTTCTTTTAATGTAATGGAACACAGAAAGGCAGCTTCTGTTATCTATTTTTGGATACATGAAAACAAGTTTAATAATATGCCTGCTATTTAAGGGAATAAATTCATTCATGGTAGCGAGGCTGGAGCAGTCTCTCAAGCTGATAAAGGAGGCCCAGGTTCCAGCAAAGAGTGACTCCTTTCACCAATTAAAAATCACAGATGTTAGTTATGGCCTTGGTTACTGGTAATGACCTGGGTTAGGTTTCCTAGGTAAAGGGGAAGGGACGGAGATGGGCAATACTTTTTTTTCTTTGTTCTTTTAGTCAGAAGCTTTTTCCCAGGGTGGAAGAGTCAATTACTAGGACGCAGAGGTTTAAAGTGCGAGGGGAGAGGCTTAGAGGAGAAGTTTTTTTACACAGAGAATGGTGGGTGCCTGGAACTTGTTGGCAGGAGAGGTGATGGAAGCAAATCTGATAGTGAGTTTTAAGGGGTGTCTGGACAAATACATGAATAGGATGAGAATACAGAGATATGGTCCCTGGAAGGGTACGGGGTTTTAGTTCAATCAGGCAATGTGGTCGATGCAGGCTTGGAGGGCTGAAGGGCCTGTTCCTGTGCTATAATTTTTTTTGTTCCTTGTTCTTTTAAGCTAATAATCTATTTCTGTTGACAGGTGGAACGTTATTGGCTAAGATAATAATGTGTGATGTTGTGATTGGGCCCTCCAGTCTGATTGATAAGACTAGGCAGGGTATTGAAATGTCCAGAATATTACAATAATTTTCTCTTGCAATACTAGCTCAGAGAGGACAGTCAACACTCATTGACTATGTCTCCCTCCTATGCATGTATTAGCAAATAAATTCCTTTTTGTTCCTTAGCTATATACAGTCTTTTGCAGCCTATATACTGGTTGAGTGAGGTCCGACAAGTACAGAGCCTCCCAGGGAACACCATCAGAAAATTCCTCTTACACCTTCCTCTTATTACAACATTCTGTTTGCTTCAAAAGCGTAGGTATGTTCTGTTTCTAATGACCTATTTACAGAAACTGCAAGTTCTCTCTTTCACTCCAATATATTCCCATCTGGCACATGATTCACATCAATGTTCCCTCTGCTAAATCTTGTAACTTTCCATTTCCCTGTTCCAAGCTGCACCTGTCATTACCCTGCCCACTGATCAAGCTGTCAACATCTTTTGTATTTCTGCACTTTGAGAGATTTGCTGTGCAGGCTTAGTATGCACTACAATAGATTTGAAGTGCCAATGTTTATCTCTCGCACAGCTGTTTTGCATAGTCTGGCTTCGTTGAAAATCATGACTGAAACCTTAGCAACATCTGCTACCTTCTCAAAGAATCCATGAAGTTTGCCAGTTACGCTAACTGATCTATAATTATCCAGATGAGCCCCAGCTCCCTTGTCAGAAAAGGATGCAGTTCCCATCACTTTTAGGGCAGCACAGTGGGTATCTCTGCTGCCTCAGAGCGCCAGGGACGCGAGTTCGATTCCTGGCTTGGTTCAGTGTCTGAGTGGAGTCTGCATGTTCTCCCTATGTCTGTATGGGTTTCCTCTGAGTGTTCTGGTTTCCTCCCACAGTCCAAAGGAGTGCAGGTTAAGTGCATTGCCCATGCTAAATTCTTCCTCAGTATACTTGGACAGGCACCAGAGTGTGGTGACTAGGGGATTTTCACAGTAACTTCATTGCAGTGTGAATGTAAGCCTACATGTGACTAATAAATAAACTTTACTTCTACTTTTAATAGGTGTGTTTGTGTGAACAAAAGTTTCCCGGCTGATACAACACTTACACGGATGGTGTTAGTGACTATGCATCACAGCCTTACTATTGGGATCTAGCATTAGAGAGCTGGTTCACTTTGGCAGGAAGAATAAAACAAGTATTACTTAAATTGAGAATGACTGCAAAAATCTGGGATGCAGGAGGATCCGGGTGTCCTAGCACATAAGTCATAAGAAGTCAGTATGCAGGTGCAACACATTATCAAGAAGGTAAATGGAATGCTATCTTTTATTATGAGAGGGATTGGACTGTAAGGATGTTATACTTCAGTTAGTAAGAAGTCTCACAACACCAGGTTAAAGTCCAACAGGTTTATTTGGTAGTAAACACCGCAAGCTTTCGGGGCTCTGCCCTTTCTTCAGGTGAGTGGAGAGTTCTGATCACAGAGTTCTGATATAAAGACACACGCAGTTTACAGAATACTGATTAGAATGCGAACCTGTACAGCTAGCTGTACTTTACTAACCAAACAAACCTGTTGGACTTTAACCTGGTATTGTGAGACTTCTTACCGTGTTTACCCCAGTCCAATGCCGGCATCTCCACATCGTACTTCAGTTATGCAGGGCATTGGTGAAACTACATCTCAAATGCTGTCTACAGTTTTGGTCTCCTCATTTAAGGAAGGATGTGAATGCAGTGGAGGCAGCACAAGTGAGGTTTACCAGATTGATATCTGGAAATCTGGAATGAACAGGTTGTCTTGTATAGACTGGGCTTGTTTCCACTGGAGTTGTGAAGAGTGAGGGATGACTTGATTATAGTATACAAGATCCTGAATGATCTTGACTGGATGGATGGGGGAAGGATTTTTTTTGTGGCTGAATCCAGGACTGGGGGTGGGGTGGAGTGGGGGAGGGGAAGGAGTGGGGAAGGGGGGGGTGGTGGAAGCATGTTTCCTTATGTTAAGATTGCAGTGCATAGGCTGCTAGATCAGTGAAAAGGACAGTGCATTGAGAGGACCAGCACCAGGTTAGCTCAGTGGCAAAGGCTGGTGACCAGGGTGCAGGCCAAATTGAGAGCAAGCGAGTGAGAAATCAAAATAAAAAACATAAAAATCAGCCAGAGAAGTTAGAATTACAATGGGCAGCTCTGGGAGCTGCTGAATAATAAATTGAATAAAACATGGAGGAAGGTCAAAGAATATTATTAAATCCAGACAAGATTCCCCAATTTGAATTGGAATGTAGCCAGCCTAATAAATGAATTTAAAATGTGTACCCAGTGTGCAGGGATCTGGTTTCTTGATTCAGATGTGTGTGAACTAGCTAAACAAGCAACAAAAAAATCACCTAGTGATGGGGAATGAAAGTGCATACAGGCTGAACATGTCAGGATTAACAGCACAAGAACTTAAGTGTCCCTGAAAGATATGGACAACAATGGAAGCTAGGTTCAGAATCAGGTTAAAACTTCTGTATTCAGTGACCACAGTTCATGTCATTCCAGCCACATCTACAGAATCCAGGGAGCGCTCCATCAGCACATGCAGAGAAAAAAGTGCAGATAGTGTTTTCAAACATAGAGTTAGCAAACAGAATTAATCACATCTACACACATGGAAGAATTCCAGAAAAAATCTGCTTGACAAGTCCAAAACGTATAGCATAGAAGAAACTACTCAAGGATGGATTTAAGCACGAAGTGATCCTCAGGTCGATGAACTTTAAAAGTCCCAAATATAACCCTAATTACTACTTTTAATTTGTTCAGAGGATGTGAGCATCACTGTCTAGCATTTATTACCCATCTTTAATTGCCCAGAGAAGGTGAGGGCAAACTGTCTTCTTGAACTGCTACAGTTCATGTTGTACAGGTAGACCTACAATGCTATTAGGGAAGGAGTTCCAGGATTTTGACCCAGCAACATAAAGGAACAGCGATATGTTCCCAAATCAGGATGGTGAGCAGCTTGGAGGGGCAACTTTCAGGTGATGGTGTTCCCAGTATGAATCTGCTGCCCTTGTCTTTTTTAGTTGGTAGTTGTCATGGGCTTGGAAGGTGCTACCTAAGGAGCCTTGATGAGTTCCTGCTATGCAACTTGTAGGTGATAACATTGTTAGCATTATGAGTCTGTGGTGGGGGAATTAAATATCTGTGAATGGTGTGCCAATCAGAGCTGCTTTGCCCTAGGGATGGTGTCAAGTTTCTTGTGTTGTTGGAGCTGCATTCATCTAGATAATTGGAGAGTATTCCATCACACTGCTGACTTGTGCCTTGTAGATATTATAGGTTTTGGGGACTCAGGAAGCAAGTCACTCAATAGCTGCAATATTTATCTGGCTAATCCAGTTAAGTTTATGGTCAATGGTAACTCCCAGGATGCTGATAGCAGGGGGGATTCAGTGATGGGAATGCCACTGATTGTCAAGGGTTGATGGTTAGAATCTCTCCTCTTGGAGATGGTCATCACCCAGCAATGTGTGGCATGAAGGCTACTTACCATCCCAACTCTGGATATTGTCCAGGTATTGCTACATTTGGACATGGGTTGCTATTGATTTACTCACTAGAACATTCAAACTTAGCCAGCCATGTGGAAGGAGCAGCTTTCTGTATGCAGAGAAGGACATATGCATCAATTTTCCATCAATTCTGCAAGGCATGTGACAGAAAGGGCTATTGACAGTGACAGTGAACTAGAGCAACGGATGATGCAACTAAAAGAGCTGGGCACTGATCCAAACAAAAGTTATACAATGGGTACCTTCAAACAATAATAATAACCATTTGGTATCCCATCAGAGATGATTGACTAGCTAAAGATGGACAATGACGTGCACGATGAGTTGAAGAGTGGAGAACATATGTTTAACACTGTCAATCTCATGAAAAATATCCATACCATAACACCATTCAAACTATTGGAAAAGATTCAAATTATCTTCCTGGAGAAAGTTGGTAACCACTCATTATTGGCCAAGATTGACACAGGGAAAGTGCTGACATCTTACCTCTGTGGATTCTAAAATATATGTATCCACAGACATGGAAGATAACGGCGAAACTTCCTGCTGTGTAAATTTCAGGTTTCAATGTACAATATTTCACTAATTTCATGTGCTGTATCCATAGGCCTTGTTGATATTTCAAGGAAAGTAAATCCTCCTGTGTTCAACATCATGGAGACTAAAGGTCCAGTGATTGTAGATCTATCTGTATGTCATGAGTACACACTAGTGATCATCTATGGAAGCAGTCAGACAGCACGTAGTAGATCAACCACAGGAACTATTCCTATTGCCTCAGTTCATGACCTAACACTGAAATATCCAGAACGTTTTGACAAAATTTCACTTGCATGATTACCTGTTAAAAACCTGTTTAAATAAGTTTAAAGCACTTTGTAGTAAGAACTTACCTTGTAGAACTGTTTAAATCATTTAAAAGCATTTTTGCGGGCTTTTTGTATTTACCGCTTTAAGAATTCTAAGGGAGTGGTTAGCAAGTTGTTGTGGGGCAGCAGGCTTTAAAACAGCGCCAGGTTTAAAACGAGGCCTGGTATAGACAGCGGGCAGTGGAGTGAGTGGGAAGCAGAGTGAACTACTAGGGCTTAGGAGCAAAAGGGCTGGGGAGAAAAAGGGCCAGGTAAGTTTGTGTGGAAATTTTCAATATTACTACAGTGAATAATGGAGGGGCATGTGATGTGTTGTTTCTGTATGATGTGGGAACTGGTGGACCCCAGGGTCCTTCCCAGTGACCATGTCTGCAGTAAGTGCAGGTTGCTGGAGGAGCTCCAGCTCAAGGTAGATGAGCTGGCCTCTGAGCTACAGACACTGAGGCTCATCAGGGGGAGAGAGGGTGCCATTGTCAATGGGATGCAAGTGACATCCACCCCCCCGGACTGGCTAACTCTAAGGGTCAGGAACATGAGGGGGCTGCTGAGAGGAGGAAGGGGGGTGGGGAGAGGAGGAAGGGGGGTGGGGAGCGAAGGCCTCAGCCTCTCAATCTGCATAACAGGTTTGAGGTTCTTGCTTCCAGTGTGGACGAGGACAAGAGAGGTGAGGTCGGTGAGCAAACTGCACACGGTACAGTAATGCAGCAGGGCATAGGCAAGGAGAAGGTGAAAAGGAACGTAGTAGTAATTGGGGACAGTGGGGTTAAGGGTATTGACACTGTCCTTTGTCACAATGACAAAGTGCACAGAAGGGTGTGTTGTCTGCCTGGTGCTCGGGTCCGGGATGTCGCATCTGGGATGCAGAGGAACCTGGAGTGGGAGGGTGAGAATCTGGTCGTTGTGGTACATGTGGGTGCCAATGACGTAGGCAAAATGTGAACTGAGGATCTGGGGAGGGAGTATGAAAAGCTGGGAATGGAATTAAAAAGTAGAACTGACAAGGTGGTTATCTCTGGGCTACTGCCTGAACCAAGTGCAGACAGGCGTAGGGTTGCTAGGATTAAGGAAGTGAATGGGTGGCTCAGGGATTGGTATGGGAGGAATGGGTTTGAATTTATGGGGCATTGGCACCAGTATTGGGGTAGGTGGGACCTGTTCGGGCAGCATGGGGTTGGTCTGAACCGTGCTGGGACCAGAGTCCTGGCGAATCGTGTAAAGAGGACTGTAGACACGGCTTTAAACTAATTGGGGGGGGGAGGGTGCGAGGGTAGGTGACATTATGAGGCCTAAAGTTAAGGAGATGGTACAGGTAAGGGAAGAGGCCGAGGATGTCCCAATAATAAAGGGAGTAGGGGGCGGGGGTATGGTTGGTGGCGTTCCGGCAAATAGGGTCCAGGTGAAGGCTGGGATGAAGGCGCTTTATCTGAATGCACGAAGCATTCGGAATAAAGTGCATGAGCTGGTGGCGCAGATCAGCACAAATGGATATGATCTGGTGGCCATTACAGAGACGTGGCTGCAAGGTGACAGGGACTGGGAGCTGAATGTCCAGGGGTATCAAGTGTTTAGGAAGGATAGGCGGGAGGAAAAAGGGGGCGGCGTAGCTCTGCTGATTAAGGATAGCATCAGGGTGGTAGCAAGGGATGATATTGGAGCCAAGGAGCAGAAAGTGGAATCGTTGTGGGCGGAGATTAGGAACAGCAAAGGGAGGAAGACGCTGGTGGGTGTCGTCTATAGGCCCCCGAATAATGATCTGGAGGTGGGGCGGGCTGTTAACGTGCAAATAAGTGCGGCGTGCAGGAATGGGACGGCCGTAATTATGGGGGATCTCAATCTGCATATTGATTGGTCGACCCATGTTGGACGCGGTGGGCTCGAGGAGGAGTTCTTGGAATGCTGCCGGGATAGTTTCCTTGAACAGTGTGTGTTGGAGTCGACGAGGGAGCGAGCTATCTTGGATCTGGTGCTATGTAATGAGGCGGGTAGAATTAGGGACCTTGCGCTGAAGGATCCTCTTGGGGAGAGTGATCATTGTATGGTGGAGTTTCTGGTGCAGATGGAGGAGGAGAAAGTGGGTTCCCGGACACACGTCCTTTGTCTGAACAGAGGGGAGTACGGTAGGATGAGAGAAGAATTGGCGAATGTGGACTGGGGGAGCACATTGGAAGGTAGGTCTGCTGAGGAGCAGTGGAGGATCTTTAAGGAGATCTTTCTTGGTGCTCAGCAGAAATTTATTCCGATAGTCAAAAAGGACCGTAGGAGGAGAGGTAATAAGCCGTGGATAACAAAGGAGGTGAAGGAAAGTGTTAAATTAAAAGCGGAGGCGTTTAGAGTAGGTAAGAGTAGTGGGCGAGAAGACGATTGGCAGAGGTTTAAATGTCAACAACAATTGACAAAGAATTTGATAAAGAAGGGTAGGAGAAACTATGAAGCTGGGCTAGCGCTTAATATAAAAAAGGATAGCAAAAGTTTTTATAAATATATAGAAAGGAAGAGGCTGGCTAGGGTGAACGTTGGTCCCTTAGAGGATGAGAAGGGGGACTTAGTGGTAGGGGATGGGGATATGGCTGAGGTCTTGAATAACTTTTTTGTTTCGGTCTTCACGGAGGAGGACGTGAATAATTTGCCGGGTGTTAGAGATGGAAAGGTGGTAGGACTGGAGGGTCTCAATGACATTATTGTTACTAGAGAGGCGGTGCTCGACAGACTGGAGGGACTGATTGTGGACAAGTCCCCAGGACCGGATGGAATGCATACGAGGGTTCTGAAAGAAATGGTGGAGGTGATAGTGGATGCCTTGGTGGTTATTTTCCAAACGTTGCTGGATTCCGGGGAAGTGCCGCAAGATTGGAAAGCGGCTAATGTTATGCCGTTGTTTAAGAAGGGTGGCAGGCAAAAGGCAGGGAATTATAGGCCGGTTAGTTTAACGTCTGTTGTAGGTAAAATGTTAGAATCCATCATCAAGGAGGAAATAGCGAGGCATCTTGAGGGGAATTGCTTGATAGAGCAGACGCAGCACGGTTTCGTTAAAGGGAAGTCGTGTCTGACAAATTTACTGGAGTTCTATGAGGATGTGTCTAGGGCGGTGGATAGAGGAGAGCCAGTGGATGTGGTCGTTCTTGATTTTCAGAAGGCGTTTGACAAGGTACCTCACAAGAGGTTATTGCAGAAGGTCAGGGGACATGGAGTTGGGGGTAGGGTGTTAGCGTGGATAGAGGATTGGTTGTCAGATAGGAGGCAGAGAGTGGGGGTCAATGGGTGCTATTTGGATTGGCGGTTGGTGACTAGTGGAGTGCCCCAGGGGTCGGTGCTGGGGCCTCAGCTATTTACCATTTATATAGATGATCTGGAGGAGGGAACTGAGTGTAGGGTGTCGAAATTTGCTGATGACACCAAGATTGGTGGAACGGCAAATTGCGCGGAGGGTGTGGAGAGTCTGCAGAAGGATCTAGATAGGCTGGGCGAATGGGCCAGGAAATGGCAAATGGAATTTAATGTTGGCAAGTGCGAGGTGGTCCACTTTGGTAGGAATAATGGTAGGAAGGATTATTACTTACGTGGCGAAAAACTGCAGCAGACGACGGTGCAGAGGGACCTCGGGGTCCTTGTGCATGAGTCGCAAAAACCCAGCTTGCAGGTGCAGCAGGTGGTCAGGAAGGCTAATGGGATGCTGGCCTTCATAGCGAGGGGGATTGAATATAAAAGTAGGGAGGTCTTGCTGCGGCCGTATAGGGCATTGGTGAGGCCGCAGAAGGAGTACTGTGTGCAGTTTTGGGCGCCGCACTTACGCAAGGATATTTTGGCCTTGGAGGGAGTGCAGAGGAGGTTTACTAGGCTGATGCCGGAGTTGAGGGGGTTGAGCTATGAGGAGAGGCTGAATAAACTAGGCTTGTACTCATTAGAGTTCAGAAGAATGAGGGGAGATCTCATTGAGACATATAAGATGATGAATGGGATGGATAGGATAGAGGTGGAGAGACTCTTCCCGCTCAGAAAGGACAGTAGGACTAGGGGGCACAGCCTCAAGATAAAGGGGGGGCGGTTTAGAACGGAGTTGAGGAAGAACTTCTTCACTCAAAGGGTGGTGAATCTCTGGAATTCTCTGCCCGTTGAAGTGGTGGAGGCTGCCTTGCTAAATATTTTTAAGACGCGGGTTGATGGGTTTTTGATAAGAGGGGGGATTAATGGTTATGGGGAGAGGGCGGGAATGTGGAACTGAACCACGACAGATCAGCTATGATCTTATTGAATGGCGGGGCAGGCTCGAAGGGCTAGATGGCCTACTCCTGCTCCTATTTCTTATGTTCTTACGAATGCAAGTCCACCAATCCATCCATCGCGTAAGTGCAGTATCCATTTAGAAGACAAGTTGAAGGTCAAATCAGACAAATTGGGAAAGATGAAATAGTTAGAACAGTAAAAGAGTTCTCAGACTGGTGCAGCTCAAATTATTTGTGACAAGGTCAGATCATCGAAAATGTATTGATCCATAAAATTTAAATAGCTTCGAAATGCTGTCCTTACAAAACACAGTGGGTGATGGTGGCCTGGAATGCACTGCCAAGTGAGGTGGTTGAGGCAGATACATTAGTGACATTTAAGACTTATCTGGATAGACACATGAACAGATGGGGAATAGAGGGATACAAGTGGTTGGTCTAGGTAGGACAATGCGATTGGTATAGGCTGGGAGGGCCGAAGGGCCTGTTCCTATGCTGTACTGTTCTTTGTTCTTTGTATTAGAAGAGTAAGATCCAAGATTTGCAGGTGCAAAATTCTTCTCAAAGCCTAGTGCCAAGCATGGGTGTTAGCGTGGATAGAGGATTGGTTGTCAAATAGGGGGCAGAGAGTGGGGGTCAATGGGTGCTATTCGGATTGGCGGATGGTGACTAGTGGTGTGCCTCAGGGGTCGGTGCTGGGGCCTCAGCTATTTACCATTTATATAGATGATCTGGAGGAGGGAACCGAGTGTAGGGTGTCGAAATTTGCTGATGACACCAAGATTGGAGGAAAGGCAAATTGTGCGGAGGGTGTGGAGAGTCTACAGAGGGATCTAGATAGGCTGGGCGAATGGGCCAGGAAATGGCAAATGGAATTTAATGTTGGTAAGTGCGAGGTGGTCCACTTTGGTAGGAATAATGGTAGGAAGGATTATTACTTACGTGGCGAAAAACTGCAGCAGACGATGGTGCAGAGGGACCTCGGGGTCCTTGTGCATGAGTCGCAAAAACCCAGCTTGCAGGTGCAGCAGGTGGTCAGGAAGGCGAATGGGATGCTGGCCTTCATAGCGAGGAGGATTGAATATAAAAGTAGGGAGGTCTTGCTGCGGCCGTATAGGGCATTGGTGAGGCCGCAGCTGGAGTACTGTGTGCAGTTTTGGGCACCGTACTTACGCAAGGATATTTTGGCCTTGGAGGGAGTGCAGAGGAGGTTTACTAGGCTGATGCCGGAGTTGAGGGGGTTGAGCTATGAGGAGAGGCTGAATAAACTAGGCTTGTACTCGTTAGAGTTTAGAAGAATGAGGGGAGATCTCATTGAGACGTATAAGATGATGAATGGGATGGATAGGATAGAGGTGGAGAGACTCTTCCCGCTCAGAAAGGATAGTAGGACTAGGGGGCACAGCCTCAAGATAAAGGGGGGGCGGTTTAGAACGGAGTTGAGGAGGAACTTCTTCACTCAAAGGGTGGTGAATCTCTGGAATTCTCTGCCCATTGAAGTGGTGGAGGCTACCTCGCTAAATATTTTTAAGACGCGGGTTTTTGATAAGAGGGGGGATTAAGGGTTATGGGGAGAGGGTGGGAATGTGGAACTGAGCCACGACAGATCAGCCATGATCTTATTGAATGGCGGGGCAGGCTCGAAGGGCTAGATGGCCTAGTCCTGCTCCTATTTCTTATGTTCTTATGTTGTTATGGCTATTGGGCAGTACATATCGTGGAGAATTCATAACACAAAGCAAAAATTCCAACATTAAGTGGGAAATATTCAGAATTAAGCGTTTTTCATACCTATCTATTTGGCAAAAGATTTGTGGTACAGATTAACCACAAGCTATTGGAAATGATTTGGTGAGAAACACTGACCAGTACGCCATCAAGATTGCAACGTTTCTTGCTAAAGATTCAAGATTATCACTGTGAGATTAGGTACAAGCCAGATACACTTACCCCAGCAAAAAAAAGATTTATCCTTGAATCTACAAGTTGACTTCATTAACATTGATCTTGTAGATGCTTTCCAAAATTGGTCTGGTACGTTTTGCGCAATGCAAATGTGAACAGCAACAAGAAGAAACAGTGAAAGATTCTACACTCCAGAAAGAGTGAAAAGCCACCATTGAAGGATGACATGATTTCATTCAGCATGTCCACAAACACTTTGAGACCATTTTGGCATTATTGGGATGAGTTAGACATCTCCTGTGTCAGAGAAATTCCCAAGCATCATAGTGAAACTGAGACTCAATGCTTTTGGTCAAGACTGTTAATTGCAGAGCTTGTTTCTCCACTCGAACACAATCTCCCTGTCAATGCTGGCTGCCTCTTCTTTAAATACAAATCTGAATATAATTAACTAATCAATAGCCATCACCTATTACCTTCATTACCTTAAAGTACAAGGCTTAAATTACTGTCATTTAACATCCATCAACAGAACCTATTATATGCTAACAGATCCCTATTCTCTTCAAATTGATATGCAAAGAAAACTATTCAAAAGAAAAAATGCAAAATGATAATATGGTATCTTATTAAAAAAATTTTCACATACTGCATATTGCCCCCTGCCCTGAAAATCTTAATAAGGTTACAACATGAAAGTTTCTGTGTTCTCATAATCCATTATAACACAAAGCATTCCTCAGAGGATTTCTTTGGACAAGCAGTTCGTCCTGTGAAACAATCCGACAACTGATGACTTGTGTTGACCCAGTTTGCTTTTGAAATCTCCCTTTCCAACATCCCTTTTATCCACACAAGGTCAATCCTCAACCTCTTTTTTGTAACATTCTTGTCAAATTGACATTGTCCCAGAGTGAATGGTTATCTTTTACATTCTACAGGCACATTTCCCTCTGGGGTGCCCCTGATATAATCCTTCCAAAATACTTTATAAATGTACAGCCACATTCTGTCATTTCTACCAGTGCAAATGCCTTGCTGTTAAGGTGCTTTGAATTACTCTATTTATTTTGATTCCCATTATCTCCTTAGAGATACTGCCAGACCTGCTGAGATTTTCCAGCATTTTCTCTTTTGATTTTAGATAAAAGGGTAAGATGTTAGGTGATGAGAGGCTATAACGAGGTTGGACTTACAAGCAAGAAGACTGGGTTTAAAATTTGGACTAGGAAACAGATAGCAACTTTTTAGCTGCTAAATTTCAAAGGGGAGAAGAAGTAACAAAGGACTTTTACAACATACAAAAGGTTCATAAGTGGACAGGGGAAGATTATTATATTTTATTGAGCCAAAGGGGAAGCAATGGAAAAAGAGTTTTATGTTTTGGAAAAGCTGAGTTCATAGAGTAGCTTCAGAACATGGAATCTGAGATGAAGAGGGAAAAGAATATTTAAGGAAAGACATGGAGCTAGTTGTGGTGGTTATGGGGAGATGTCCTTAGACCAACTCTGATGGGAGATGGCATGAAATTTGAAACAGCTATCAAGTTTTCAAACCAGAAAAGTCTTTGGTTCATAAAGCAGTTTGTTTCTGAACTTTTGGATTTTCCGCAGTCAAGTGGAAATGTTGAAAGAGTCATGTGGTACACCTTTATTAAAGTGACAGACAATTTTACCTTGGGTAACATTACTGGATTTTAATAGATGAACTCTAAAGGGGAGTTTTTGCTAAGAAGGTAGTACTTGTGTGTTTGAACCAAATGAGTTTTTTTGCAAGGTTGTTCTATAAGACTGTTTTAACTGTGTCTCTTTAATCTTATTTATTTACATTTTGTTTTAGTGGAATCTCTGAATATGGGATCAGTAACTTTTACTCCTCATTTTAGAAGTACAAAAAGGAGCTATGATGGGTTTCACTTTTTTTTATATATTAGTGTCACAAGTAGATTACATTAACACTACAATGAAGTTACTGTGAAAATCCTCTAGTTGTCTCACTCAGGCACTGTTCGGGTACACTGAGGGAGAATTTAGCATGGCCAATACACCTAACCAGCACCTAACCTAATCTTTCAGACTGTGGGAGGAAATCTGAGCACCTGGAGGAAACTCACACAGATATGGAGAGAATGTGCAGACTCCGCACAGACAGTCACCCAACCGGGAATCAAACCTGGGTCCCTGGTGCTGTTAAGTAGCAGTGCTAACCACTGTGTCATGTGCCACCCACCTCTGGCTGTATGATTCCCAGTCTTTTTCAGGCTTTGGATGTTTGAGCCATAAGTGCTTTTTCCCTTGTTGAATTTAACTCCAATTAAAACCAAAACCTAGCCACGTTTGATATTGTAGCACAGTTAATTTCAAGGCAAGTTCTGATTTAGAAACTTCCAAATGGAATTGCTGCAACCTTGTATATAGTTGGTTAAACTCCACAATGTCCTCCACATTTAAAAAAAACTATCAAAGTCTGCCCAAACCTCAGAGGCCTTCAGGAAGTCATCTTTCAGAAAGATTTTATCCATGAATCTTAACAGAGTTGTCTATCTGATATGCTGCAGGAAAGGATGCCCTGAGGCATGGTACATTGGGGAGACCATGCAGACGCTACAACAACGGATGAATGAACACAGCTCGTCAATCACCAGCTAAGACTGTTCTCTTCCAGTTGGGGAACATTTCAGCGGTCATGGGCATTCAGCCTCTGACCTTCGGGTAAGCATTCCCCAAGGCAGCCTTCACGACACACGACAGTACAGAGTCGCTGAGCAGAGACTGATAGCCAAGTTCTGCACACACGAGGACGGTCTCAACAGGGATCTTGGGTTCGTGTTGCACTATCTGTAACCCCCAAGACTTGCCTGGTCTTGCAAAATCTCACTAACTGTCCTGTTTGGAGACAATACACATCTCTTTAACCTGTGCTCAACCCTCTCTCCAGTCACATTGTCTGTACCTTTAAGACTTGATTACCTGTAAAGACTTGCATTTCAACCATTATTTTGCAAATTGAGTTTGTGTCTTTATATGCCCTTTTTGTGAATGGAACTCCTGACAAAGGAGCAGAGCTCCAAAACCTTGTGGCTTTTGCTAGCAAATAAACCTGTTGGACTTTAACCTGGTGTTGTGGGAACTTCTTACTGTGTTTACCCCAGTCCAACACCGGCATCTCCTCATCAGGAAGAAGAAGTGCCAGAGCCCATCCTTTGCTTTCCTTTTGGTATAAACGTGACCCATGCCCATGCCTCAATTTCACTTTTCCATTGATCGGAACTATTAAATACTAACATCCCAAGGAGACATTTTTAAAGGCTGGCGTGTCATCATACCGGATCTTTCCAATCTGATATTCTTCAGCATCTTCACCACTCACACACGGGCAGAGATCAGACAAAAAGACTCACAAGAGAGACAGCCCATTGACTGAGCGTGAACAGTGATATTAAAGTCATTGTCAAGAAGGGTGAGACATGTCAAGAGGATGCACCAACTCAACACAAAGAACCATTGATTTTACACCAAGTTCCTTCCATCCTTAGTCCAAAATCACATCTGACCTCTTTCATGGTGATCCTTCAGGAATACCTTCCATATACAGCCATTCAGAAGTGTCAGTGCAGGAATCACCAGAGCAATTCACCAATATGCCACCTTGCCCACGACAGCCAATACCACTATCTGCCCCCCATTAGTAGGAACTAGATTGGCATCCATTTCCTAACCAGTTCACACTCACACCTTACCTTATGTGAGCCACTGAGGTCAGTTAATTGTGATACACTACCCTGGAAAATCGCATGAGGTGATCCTCTCTGCAATGCAGCCAGGTTCTCGGGGTGAGCCCACAGTTGCTGACATCCTGTGCAATCTCCATCCAGGGTTCCCTGGCCTGTAGGCAGGCATCACGAAACTGTGGAGTTAGTTGAGATCTTTCCTCTGCCATTTCTCTGCTTTTGTCTCCCTTGAGCTCCTTGGCTGCTGCAGGAACTCAAAAGAATATTAGAAAGTCTTCAAAGAAGGTGCCAGCACCCTTAGTGATGTGACTACATGCCACTGCCATCAGTGTCCTACTGGAAGCCTCTACCACTTGTCAGCAGGTAATTAGCCAGTCTTCACATAACTTCACTGTGAAGCCCAACCTCTACTCCAATGTTGGACGTGGTGGGCTTGAAGAAGAGTTCTTGGAATGCTGCCAGGATAGTTTCCTTGAACAGTGTGTGCTGGAGCCGACGAGGGAGCGAGCTATCTTAGATCTGGTGTTATGTAATGAGGCAGGTAGAATTAGGGACCTTGTTGTGAAGGATCCTCTTGGGAAGAGTGATCATTGTATGGTTGAGTTTTTGATGCAGATGGAGGATGAGAAAGTAGAGTCCCGGACCTGTGTCCTCTGTTTGAACAGAGGGGAGTATGATAGGATGAGAGGGGAATTGGTAAATGTAGATTGGGGGCGCAGATTGGTTGGTAGGACTGCTGAGGAACAGTGGAGGATCTTTAAGGAGATCTTTCTTGGTGCTCAGCAGAAATTTATTCTGATGGTAAAGAAGGATCGTAGGAGAAGTGATAAGCAGCTGTGGTTAATGAGGGAAATAAAGGAGAGTATTAAATTAGAAGCTGATGCGTTTAGAGTGGCTAAAAGTAGTGGGTGAGTAGAGGATTGGGAGAGGTTTAAAAATCAACAAAGAATGACAAAGAAGTTGATAAAGAAAGGAAGGATAGACTATGAAGCTAAACTAGCACTAAATATAAAAAAAGATAGTAAGAGTTTTTATAAATATATAAAGAGGAGGAGGCTGGCTAGGGTGAATGTTGGACCCTTAGAGGATGAGAGGGGGGGTTTAGTGGTAGGGGATGAGGAAATGGCTGAGGCCTTAAATAAGTTTTTTGCTTCGGTCTTCACGGAGGAGGACGCGAATAGTTTGCCAGGTATTAAAGATAGAAGGATGGTAGGAGTTGAGGGCCTGAATGCGATCACTGTCACTAGAGAGGTAGTGCTCGATAGACTAGTGGGACTGATGGTGGACAAGTCCCCAGGACCGGATAGAATGCATCCCAGGGTTCTGAAGGAAATGGCAGAGGTGATAGTGGATGCCTTAGTGATTATTTTCCAAACCTCGCTGGATTCCGGGGAAGTGCCGGAAGATTGGAAAATGGCTAATGTTACGCTGCTGTTTAAAAAGGGTAGCAGGCAAAAGGCAGGAAATTATAGGCCAGTAGTTTAATGTCTGTTGTAGGAAAAATGCTTGAATCCGTCATCAAAGGAGAGATAGCGAGGCACCTTGAGAAGAATTGTTTGATAGAGCAGGCGCAGCACGGATTCGTTAAGGGGAAGTCATGTCTGACGAATTTATTGGAATTCTATGAGGATGTGTCTAGTGCGGTGGACGGAGGGGAACCGGTGGATGTGGTGTTTCTCGATTTTCAGAAGGCATTTGATAAGGTGCCGCTCAAAAGGTTGTTACAGAAGGTTAGGGGGCATGGAGTTGGGGGTAAGGTGTTAGCGTGGATAGAGGATTGGCTGTCAAATAGGAGGCAGAGAGTGGGTGTCAATGGGTGCTATTCGGATTGGCGGTTGGTGACTAGTGGAATGCCCCAGGGATCGATGCTGGGGCCTCAGCTATTTACCATTTATATAGATAATCTGGAGGAGGGAGCTGAGTGTAGGGTGTCGAAATTTGCTGATGACACAAAGATAAGTGGAAAAGCAAATTGTGCGGAGGGTGTAGAAAGTCTGCAGAGGGATCTAGATAGGCTAAGTGAGTGGGCGAGGACCTGGCAGATGGAATACAACGTTGGCAAGTGTGAGGTTATCTACTTTGGCAGGAATAATAGTAGGAGGGACTACTATTTAAAGGGCGAAAAGCTGCAGCATGCTACGGTGCAGAGGGACCTGGGGGTCCTTGTGCATGAGTCACAAAAACCCAGCCTATAGGTGCAGCAGGTGATCAGGAAGGCAAATGGGATGCTGGCCTTTATAACAAGGGGGATTGAATATAAAAGTAGGGAGGTCTTGCTGCAACTGTACAGGGCACTGGTGAGGCCACAGCTGGAGTACTGTGTGCAGTTTTCGTCGTCGCACTTGCGCAAGGATATTTTGGCCTTGGAGGGAGTGCAGAGGAGGTTCACTAGGCTGACACTGGAGTTGAGGGGGTTGAACTATGAAGAGAGGCTGAATAGACTGGGCTTGTACTCGTTGGAGTTTAGAAGGATGAGGGGGGATCTTATAGAGACGTATAAGATGATGAAGGGGATGGATAGGGTAGAGGTTGAGAGGTTCTTCCCGCTCAGAAAAGGACAGTGGGACTACAGGGCACAGCCTCAAGATAAGGGGGAAGCGGTTTAGAACAGAGCTGAGGAGGAACTTCTTCACTCAAAGGGTGGTGAATCTCTGGAATTCTCTGCCAGTTGAAGTGGTGGAGGCTGCCTCGCTAAATATATTTAAGGCACGGGTAGATAGGTTTTTGGTAGGCAAGGGGATTAAGGGTTATGGGGAGAAAGCGGGAAACTGGAACTGAGCCACTTCAGATCAGCCATGATCTTATTGAATGGCAGGGCAGGCTCAAGGGGCTAGATGGCCTACTCTTGCTCTTAGTTCTTAAGTTCTTATGTTCTTATGTTCAATGGCAGGATCAAGGGCGTCACCAAAGAATTCAGCCTGTAGTGAATATCAAATTCATCCCATTGAATTCTTTTTCATTCTCTGATGAGGTTTGAATAGAAAGCTCTGGAAACTGACAGCAGATTGCATGTGTTCTAGAAAAGATTTTCCTTGAAATTTTACACTGCGGGATATGTCCTTCAGTTTTTGGTGCTGAGTTGAGGTTCTTCCA
Source organism: Carcharhinus amblyrhynchos (assembly GCF_965287045.1). Lineage (NCBI taxonomy): Eukaryota > Metazoa > Chordata > Chondrichthyes > Carcharhiniformes > Carcharhinidae > Carcharhinus > Carcharhinus amblyrhynchos. Next base: position 29,063,767 of record NC_137337.1, read on the forward strand.
GTGAATTGTTTCAAAGGCAAATTGTGCTGTGCCTGCAGTTATTTGTATTAAATATACTTCAAGAAGCATGCACCAGGTTTTTACATCTATTTTACTCATACAGTATCACAGGCGAGTAAGCACAGCTGTTCCTGCCCAAAATAAATAAGGCACTTAAGATATATATGGCAACTTTTAAATTAACATTAAAGCAAATGACTCACGTTTATTGTGTTTTGGCCAATGTAAGTGTTTGCCTGGTTTAAATGTGGACGTCTTAAGTGGGCAATTTACTATTTATAATGTCAGAAAGTTTGCTGATGATTGCAGTGTTCAGTTCCATTCATAAGTCCTGCTGAAATAGTTTATGCCTGCTTGCACCAAGACTAGGATAACATTCAGACTCGGGCAGATTTGCGGCAAATAGCTTTGGCACTGCCCATGTGCCAGGTAATGACTATTTCCAGCAAGAGAGAATCTAACCACCTCACCTTGACGTTCAACAGCAATACCATTGTCAAATCCCCCACCAGCAACATCCTGTGGGGTAACTACATTAACCTGAAACTTAACTGGATTAGCCACATAAGTACTGTGGCTACAAGAATAGGGCAGACGCTCTGAATTTGTGGTGAGTAACTCACTCACCATTTGAATCCTCAAAGCCTTTCGATCATCCAAAAGGCATTAGTCAGGAGTGTGATGGACTACTCCCTACTTGCCTGGGTGAATGCAGCACATTCAAGAATCATCATGGAAACTTAGAATCCCTACAGTGCAAAAGAGGCAATTTGGCCCCTCAAGTCTACATTGACTCTCTCTCCCCCTGCATCTCTGTATCCCCGCACAAGTTTTTTAAGTGCTCTACTTGAGCTGTTCTACTTTCCTCTTGATGTCCTCATTCAAGAAAGTTCTAGTCCTGTATTGTGTAAAAAAATCTCTACAGTGCAGAAGGAGGCTATTCAGCCCTTTGAGCCTGCACCAACTCTCTGACAGAGTATCTTACCCAGGCCCTCTCCCCCACCCTATTCCCGTAACCCCACACATTTACCTTGGTTGATCAACTTAGTATGACCAATCGACCTAACCAGAACATCTTTTGGACAATGGGAGGAAACCAGAGCATCTGGAGGAAATCCATCCAGACATGGGGAGAACATGCAGACTCCGCACAGGCAGGCACCCAAGACTGGAATTGAACCCAGGTCCCTGGAGCTGTGAGGCAGCAGTGCTAACCACTGTGCCATTGTGCTCAACACCATCCACAGTAGAGCAGCCCAACTCGATCACCATCCCATTCACCAGCTTAAATACTCACCCTTTCCAATATCCAACATAAGTTATGACTGCAGTGTGTGTTAGCTACACAATGCATTACAGCAACTTGCCAAGGCTTCTTTGATATTACCTTCTGAACCTGTGAACTCTACCACCCAGAAGAACAAGGGTAGATGAGAACACCACCTGGAAACTCCCCTCCAAGGTAAGCAGCACCCTGAAATATATCACTTTTCCTTCTTTGCCACTGGATCAAAGATCTGGAAATCGCTACCCAACTGTAGGTATGCCCACGCCGCATGGATGGAAACGGTTCAAGAAAGTGGTTCTCCACTCTTTTCTAAAGGGCACTCGGGGAGGGAAATAAATGCTGCTGCTGGCTTGCAAGCAACAATCACATCCCAACAAGCAAAAAGGAACCAAGACTGGGATAGTCAGACAATGTTACAGAGGTGGTAATGGGCAGTCTTGTGTGGATATGTGGTCAGGAGCTCAGCTCAGGGTCAAAGGTTGCAAAAAGTTTGGTTCAGTATCAGACATTTGGGGAGTGATTGAATTGATGTAAGGAACATAATTTGTGGCAGGGACCTGGCACAATAGGAACACAATAGGAAGACTGGGAGGGGAGTAGGCCATTCAGCCCATTGAGCCTGTTCTGCCATACGAACACGACCAGCCAAGTTTCCTGTTTCTTAACTACATTAGCCCTAATATCCCATCATCCTATCTTTGCAGGGGCAATTAGTGACGGGCAAGAAATGCTCACCTTGCTGACAACACTCACATCCTATGAAAAGGATTAAAAAATTCAGGTCATCTCCTACCTTTAAATGATATGAGTAAAGACACCTCCAGTTCTTTGGCCTCCCAGTGCAAGTGACCTACAGTTGTACATTTTGAGACAAAAAAAGGGGAAATTATTAAAGAATTCTGTATCTTTTCTTGCCCATCCCCTGGATACACGATAACAAGTATTTAATCTAAAAATAAGCAGTAGCCTTTGTAATTTCACGGGAAAGGTCACTAACTCTGTAAAATAAGATAAAATGAATCATTATCACGTTACTCACGAAAGTCTCTACCAGGTAATTAAAACCTTTCAAGTGAAATAGTTGCCCACATACTTCACATTTGTTGAATGTTAAAAAAAACGATCATTTTACTTTGTAACTGGGTGGTCAAATCTTTTTTCCTCAAGGATTTGAGGTTCAGTGGGGTTTCATCTCCAAGATGATGTGCAAAGGAAAATGGAGCAAAAACCTCTTTGATGTCCAGGTCTAATTTGACGTAACATTCATGTCAAGCAGTCCGGTATCTCCTCAGCACTGCACTGAAGTGTCAACCCACCCACATACTGTAATGCTGACTGGGTGTTAAACTGACAACTTCTTGACTCAGAGGTACATGTACCACTGACTGAGCCAAATTGGATATTTTCCAATCACCCTGTTAAAAACCTATTTTGATGAAAGCAATTCTAAATTAGGAATTATACGTGACAATTTCACCAGCAGGGATATTAAGCAAAATTAAGTATTGAAAGACATTTGCAAAAGGTTATTATCTTCAGAGATGGCAGAAAACCTAATTGCTGGTTAAATAATAGGCTGAGGATTGCTCGAGATCTGAAACAAAAACAGAAAATGCTGGGGATGTTTAGCAGCGCGAGAAGAGAGAAAAGTTAATATCGTGGTTATGGAAGCTTTGGATTTGACAAAGCATCCTGAAACATCTTTCCACATGATTATGGCTAACTGCATTCTGTCCCTGCCACGAGAAACAGAAAATATAATCCCTGAATTATTTTTATATGCTAAACCAGTGCCTGATGTGCTGTTATGCAGTTTTGTAAAACAATGTGAAGAAATGAACCAATACAATGGCAGTAATGAACAGAAACAGAAAGCTTCAAGGTCAGGTTATTGGTAGTAAATTCCTGTGGCAGTAATGGATGATTTATTGTTTCTGAAATCCATCTGTAGCCTGATCATTCCTCAGTTAGGTTTCTTTATATATTTTGCTGCAGTGATTAGTCCATGGTGCAAAAACACTGGGTAAAGAAATAAAGCTAAAAATGTTAAAGAAGGCAACAGAAGTTTAATAGTAGATAATGCATTTTTAAAAATACATCTATTATTATAATACATATGTAATGAATAGCTCACCCGTTAACCAAAGTTTAAATTATCCACTATACTATATCCTGTTGCATACAGCAACACTGCACTGAAGCATTCAATAAGCATGACACTGCCAGACATTGCCTACAGAATATAATCAATGTTTCTTTATGCACTTCCCTAAACTTTCTCATCACTTGTTAATTTCAATGCAGATTGCAACAAGTGATGTGGGTTCAAAATATGAAACTGTACATCTATTTTACCATTTCAAAGGCCTTGAAGAAGCAGAGCATCTTGGAGATAAAAAACATCTGTCAAACAGCACACATTACACAAGGTAAATAGTCTTACCCCTGAGTTACTGTATCACTTTTTTGCTTGTGAAAGAGTAATTGGATTACACTTTATGGTTGATTAAGTACTTTTGGTATTTGATGAAATACTCTTCACTTGCCTGGATGAGTGCATTGCCAACAACACTCAAGAATCTCAATGCCATTCATAACAAAGCCACCTGCTTGATTGGTACCCCACCCATCACTTTCAACATCCACTTCCTGCACCATTAACACATAGTAGCAGCTGTGTGTAATATCGATAAGAAGTACTGCAGCAATTCACCATGGTTCCTTACAAACCGTTAACCTCTGTCACCTAGAAGGACAAAGACACTGATGCGTGCAAAGACCACTGTGATATATGTTTATATATTGTATGTTGGGGTTTGGAGTGTGAATAGCCTATTAAGAATGCAGGTGAAGTGACCCATGGAAGATTAGCTCCTCTCAGAGTGGATCCTGTTGGCCAGTTTCAGACCTGATTGTGAATTCCGAGGCTGGAAAACCCAGCCAGCTAACCAGAAATCCATTGACTGTGGCGACAGTGATAAATCATATTGGCAGGCCAGACCGGAAGATCTCTTTAATCGTTTTACCTTCCAAGTGAACACTTCCTCCATGCGTAGAGATTAATACACTTTAAACAAAAGAATACAAAGCTTGCTGTTTTGTCAACTATAATGAAGAACAGATTGACGGCAGGTAGGGGGTAAGACCTTTTAAGACAATTTGGATTATACTCATAGCATGAATTAAGAGGGCCAACCAAAATTACAATTCGCAGTGGGCGGAGGTTGGTGGGATGGCTTGATGTTTGAATCATCACCCACTGCAGTATGGAACCAAAAAATACCACAAAAAAAGTACAATTCCTGGAACGTGGGCAAGGCTGGTATTCATTGATCGTTCCCTCTCATCCTGAGAAGATGGTGGGCTTTGATCTTGCACTTCTACTGATACAGCCTTTACAAAAAAGGAATTAAAATTCTCAAGAAAACCTCCTGGAGGTTTGAATGTACAATGAGCTGAAATACTCAATCCAGGCTTCTGAAGACTAGTTTGGTAATTTAAGCACCGCACTACCAGGTCTGTGCTCCGATGCTAAGATCTGCTCCTAAAATATCCACTGCACTGGCGACACAACATCCATCACTCTTTAGGTACTTGTATTAAAGAATAAAAGATGAAAAAGCATACAACTTTCTCACACTACCAAGTAAAAATGAAGTGACTCAAAGGGACCAATTAAAACACTACTGCAGCAGTATAACTATTCTTATGATTCCTGAGCATGAGTTTGTATTTTTTGGTTAATTCAGTTCATATTAATCATTTTTGACTTTTAAACCAGAGAGATTTATCTATGGCTATTTTTGCAAAACAGAAACTTCACACATCCTAAGGCTGTGCATTCATATTAATAATCATTGACAAGCCCCATCCCTTAGCACCAATTTACTGGCTATTTCAATCCCTTTGGAATCAGAATATTCATTATGTGTGATGGACTCCTACCATCACTTGTTTCAGGCAATACTTTCTCAAGCTGTCACTTCTGACCAAGCCACTAATTATTAATTAAATGAGGTTGTCAGTTATAAATGTGATTGTCATGACCCCTACTATCAGGGAAGAGATGGAGGCAGAAAGGGAAGTGCTCATTGTCAACTTCACATCTGAGTGTCAACCTGCACCGGTGGATCTCCTATCCTTTATCCAACGCTGCCTCATTTTTGTATCATTGATGAATACAAGTAGCACTTAAAGACCAACATATGAACAGAATAAACTTTCAGTTCATTAATGTGCCCTAGTTTGTAATGCAATCCAGAAAATGCTGGAGAATCTCAATGGTCTGACAGCATCTGTGGAGAATAAATAGAGCCAACATTTCGAGTCTGAATCCAGAAAGTAATGCCGATCACTTTATCCTACACATCAATACCCAGAAAGCGACCATGACATATTCATCATGTGATAATTCACTGCACTCAGGAAAGATCCATTTTGTTGACAGAGAAATGTTTATCATGTGCATATGGCTAGAACGCAAAGAGATAACGGATTATTAAGATTTTTGCCATTTGGTAGTAAGTCAGAGATTATTCCAGACTATTTGAGTATCTGGTTTCTATCGAGCATGAGGAATAAAATTTTCCCCAGTGGTCTGCACACACTTTGTGGGGCCCTGCACTTGCCTTCATTTCTAACCCCACCCCCCCATGATGTCCTGCCCCATCCCCAATCATGTCACACCTTCCCCGATGGTGTCACACCTTCCCAAATGATGTCACACCCTCCTCAATGATATCATATCTGCCCCAATGATGTCACACCCTCCCCAATTGTGTCACATGCTTCCCAATGATGTTACATCCTCCTCAATAGTGACACACTCTCCCCATTTCAAATGCTAAAGAGTTATTGGTCTCACCTTAGCCAGTGTTTACCCTTCAAGAATGAATGTAAGTTATCTACCTAGATCAGTATTTTATGCTTCCAATTAATATTGCTGAATTTGATAACGTAAACATTTATATGTAGTTAGAAAAGTTTCCTAAAAAGTAATTTGTGTTGGTAGGCTCTCGCTCATGTGTGTAAATTCAAGCCATGCTGCAATATAGGATGCGAAAAAAATCAGGCTTTTGAAGACGTTTAAAGTTCATTTTGTGTTGTGTTAAAAATGTGAGATCTCTAAACTCTCATTCTGTTGTTTCCCACTTTATATATAATTATTTAAATATTCTTTCCGAAAGCAAGAGTAGTATGAACCTTAATTTTTAGAAGATGTTTGTTATTGGAGAGAGTTAAGTTATGCAAAGACATAACTGGAATGTTTGGGTCTGAGCACTTTGTATCTATGATGTTTATCAAACACAGCTGCAACATTGTCATCAAACCAGCAGACAAAGGAGGGGCCATCATCATACTGAACAGAACGGATTACTGCAAAGAAGTGTACCGACAACTGAACAACAGGGAACACTACAGACAGTTGCCTGCAAATCCAACCAAAGAACACACCAGTCAACTCAACAGACTGATCAAGACCTTTGATTCGGATCTTTGGAGCACCCTCCATGCTCTCATCTCACATACTCCCCGTGTTGGAGATCTCCACTGTCTCCCGAAGATACACAAGGCAAACATGCCCGGCCGTCCCATTGTATCGGGCAATGGGACCCTGTGCGAGAATCTCTCTGGCTATGTTGAAGCCATCCTGAAACCCATTGTACAAAGAACCCCCAGCTTTTGTCACGACACTATGGACTTGCTACAGAAACTGAGCACAGATGGAGCACTTGAACAAGGAGCACTCCTCGTCATAATGGATGTCTCGGCACTCTACACCAGCTTGCCCCATGATGATGGCATTGCTGCAACTGCCTTACTACTCAATGCTGACAACTGCCAGTTTCCAGATGCAATTTTACAACTCATCTACTTCACCCTGGACCACAATGTCTTCACCTTCAACAACCAGCTCTTCATCCAGACACACGGAACAGCCATGGGGACCAAATTCGCACCTCAATATACCAACATCTTCATGCACAGGTTCGAACAAGATCTCTTCACCACACAGGATCTTCAGCCGATGCTATACACTAGATACATCAATGACATTTTCTTCCTTTGGACTCATGGTGAACAATCACTGAAACAACTACATGATGACATCAACAAGTTCCATCCCACCATCAGATTAACTATGGACTACTCTCCAGAATCGGTTGCATTCTTGGACACCATTAAGGACAAATCCTTAATGATCCTTAATGGTGTCCAAGACCATTAAGTCTCCATTAAGGATGATCACCTCAGCGCTTCACTGTACCGCAAGCCCACGGATAACCTCACGATGCTCCACTTCTCCAGCTTCCACCCTAAACATGTTAAAGAACCCATCCCCTACAGCCAAGCCCTCTGCATACACAGGATCTGTTCAGATGAGGACGATCACGACAGACACCTCTAGACGCTGAAAAATGCCCTCATAAGAACAGGGTATGACGCTCGACTCATCGATTGACAGTTCCAATGCACCACAGTGAAAAACCGCACTGACCTCTTCAGAAGACAAACACAGGACACGGTGGACAGAGTACCTTTCGTCATCCCATACTTCCCTGGAGCGGAGAAGCTACGACATTTTCACCGGAGCCTTCAGCATGTCATTGGTGAAGACGAACATCTCGCCAAGGCCATCACCACACCCCTACTTCTTGCCTTCAAACAACCGTAAACCTCAAACAGACCATTGTCCGCAGCAAACTACCCAGCCTTCAGGAGAACAGTGACCACAACACCACACAACCCTGCCAAGCAACCTCTGCAAGACACGTTGGATCTTCGACACAGATGCCATTATCTCATGTAAGAACACCGTCCACCAGGTACACCGTACATATTCTTGGAACTCAGCCAATGCTGTCTACCTGATATGCTGCAGGAAAGGATGTCACAAGGCATGGGGACACAATGCAGATGCTATGACAATAGATGAATGAACACTGCTCGACAATCACCAGGTAAGAGTGTTCTCTTCCTGTTGGGGAATACTTCAGCGGTCATGGGCATTCGGCCTCTGATCTTCGGGTAAGCGTCTTCCAAGGCAGCCTTCGCAACACACAACAGCGCAGAGTCGCTGAGCAGAGACTCATAGCCAAGTTCCGCATATGAGGGCGGCCTCAACTGGGATCTTGGGTTCATGTCACACTATCTGTAACCCCCATGACTTGCCTGGGCTTGCAAAATCTTACTAATTGTCCTGCCTGGAGACAATGCACATCTCTTTAACCTGTGCTTAACGTTCTCTCCACTCATGTTGTCTGTACCTTTAAGACCTGATTACCTGTAAAGACTCGCATTCCAATCATTATTTTGTAAATTGACCTTGTGTCTTTATTTGCCCTGTTTGTAAATAGAACTCCCACTCATCTGACAAAAGAGCAGCGCTCCGAAAGTTAGTGGATTTTGTTACCAAATAAACCTGTTGGACTATGACCTGGCGTTGTGAGACTTCTCGCTTTGTATCCACACAATGTTTGACATCAATAGTGTAAGAAAGAACAAGGTAAGTTGATGTTAAATTTAAAATCAGTCTTACCTGTTGGGATAATAAGGGTCCCTCAGACCCTGCCCTTTCTGACTGCGATCTTGCTCACCCCTTTCTTTATTAATGACTGTTGGTTGCTGGAAGTAGCCAAAGTCTGGTCTGGGAGCTTGCCACATTTGAGAGGCTCAACATTCAAGTAAGAAGCACGACTATAAACAAATGGACCATTTAATGGCTGCATTGTTAATCTTTATCCAAAAGTGTTGCTCCAAGAGTGACTGACACTTCATTCAAATCCCTCAACCAAAATAAAACAGAATATCTGATCATTAACCTCATTGCTGTTTGTGGATATTTGCTGTGTGCAATTCGGTTGCTGTATTTCTCAACATTATAACAAGTGACCTCATTTCGAAAGTACTTCACTGGCTGTGAAATGCTTTGGGACGTGTTGAGATTTTGGAAGGTGCTATGCAATTGCAAATCCTTGGGGGCCAACTCTCCCAGGCCATGGTGGCTGCTTTAGCAGCATAACAGGCCGGGAGATTCAAGCAGGCTCCCCACTGGGCACTGCAATCTCCACAAGTCTATGGGCATTTCAGGTGCCATTAGCTCTGAGCCATAAATCAGCACAGAGCTTTATAATGTATGTAGATGCACATTTAAATGTAAATAGTGGGCCTGGGACTGAAGTCTCCAGGTCCGTTAGCATTCCCCCCCTCCCCCCAACCCCGGCCCGGCCCCCGGCCCTCCACCCCCTCACACCAGGGATGTTTCACTCCAGTGGGGTTTACAATAGCTTGTCACTTGCAGGCAGCTGGTGACCCCACCCTGCTGGAGTGAAGGGGGGCCATCGAGGACCCCCGGGAGGTAGGGGGTGAGGTCAGGTGACCCCCTGGGCATTGCCAGTTTGGCAGTGCCAGTCTGCCATCTGGCATTACCCAAGTGGCAAAGTGGCAATGTTCAGGAAGCATCTTGACACTGCCCACCAGCCATTGAACAATGTCAAGGGGGCAGGACCAGAGTGGTGGTGCCTCTGTGCGGGGAGATCGGTGGGCTGGGGAGTCTCGCTGCCACTCTGCACTGGGATCAGTTACAGAGGGAGGGAGGGAACAATCGGTCTGTCAGTGGGATCGGGACTATGGGAGGGTGTTCAGGCTGCGGGTGGAGTCGGGGCTGCCGGTGGCATTGGGCGGGGGTGCGGAGATCGAGGTGGGTGGGGTTTGAGCCTGACACGAACACCTCCAAGGGCCAGTAATGGGGGGTTGTGGGGGTCGGTGGGGGGGGGGGGGGGGGGGGGGAGAGGGGGATGGGTCATACGACCAGCGATGCAAAGTTTGCTGTGCTTGCCAGCGATCAGGAGGCCAGCAGTGTGGGGCTACTGCACATGCACTGATCTCCGTGTGACAGATTGGCGCACGCGCAATGGCCACCTCAGCACAATGTTGCTGGCTTCTCTAGCGGGAATAGAGCCCACCCACAGCTTTTCAGCGTGATTCTCGCTGAGGCTCTCTATGATACACACAGTATGGAAGGTCCATTTTGAAAATCCTGCTGAAAAAATTAACATGATTTACTCCAGTTTTATGCAAATTTGACAGTTAGAATTTTTTGGGAGAATCCCACCCCTTACCTTCCTTTGTTGGATACCAAAGTGTTAACAAACTAGATTAAAACTGACAATTAAGATGCCAGTTAACATTGATATATTGGTCCGGCTGGGGATACACAAAATATTTAGCTTCATATCAGAGGTAATGACTGACTGAGCTCTTGAAATAGTATAATTTGTGTCGGCATGCAATTTGCATTAATATATTCTTAATATATTTTTGTTCCTAGTTCCAGAAAAAGAAGAATGTAAAATCCGGGATGTATTGCACAAAATGGACCAACACCAACTGACTGAAATGTGTGGAAATTCAAAATATGTTTGAAAGTCAAGGCCTCGGAATGCAATTTTCAAAACAGTGTGAGGATTTGCTTATGAAACATTAATGTACTGCCTTAAGTGAGAGCCAGGCTGAGAAATTGATCTGGAAGCAATAACAAACACCATGATGCATTTTCACACTGTTTGGCAACTATGTTCACTGGGCCGTAAATACTGGGAAAAATCCAATTTGCAACAATGCGCATGAATAAAACAATCTCACTTATTCATAAAGGGTAGCTTGTCATCGCGATTGTGAGTTTTGCTTTTTGCTGCCCAAAAATAGTGCCACTGAGTTGTGGCTATTTAATTTTGAAGAAATAGTTCAGATAATGATATTTGATTGATTCTGATAAATGATCTCTTTCCAAAGTGCATTTTTTTTGTTTGAGATCGTGTTCAAACTACAGTTCCTCTCACGCATCTTCTGCTTTCAATTTTAATCCAATTATTTTTTGCACTACATTGGAGATTGCTTTTAACCCAGATATAAATGAATAATTTTTGTATATGTGTGACTTGATAGTGATGAATATTTGTAGCGCACAGTTCAGAAGCGTCCTCTTGACATTTCGCAAGCTATAATAAGTTTGTCATTTGTGGAACTTCTCTGGGTCCAAGTTTCAATAAGTTTGACTTTTCCATGAAACCGCAGAATGATAGAATCACATAATGGTTATAGTGCAGAAGACAGCCATTCAGCCCATCGTGTTTGTGCTGATACTCCTCAGGACTGATTTATCTAGTGCCACTCCCTGGTCTTCCCCCTCTTGCCCTGTACATTCTTTCTTTTCAGATTAAAACACAATTCTTTCTTGAGCGTCCGAATCGACCCTGTGTCCAACTCACTCCCCGGTACTGCAATCCAGATCCTAACCACTTGCTGCATGAAAGGTTTTTTCCTCAGTTTGCCATTGCTTCTGTTGCCAATTTCATGCCACATTGTTCTTGATCATTCCACCACCGGGAGCAGTTGTTCCCACATGTACTCTGTCCGGATCCCTCATGATTTTGGCTACGTCTGTTGAATCTCTTCCCAGTAAGAAGCCTCACAACACCAGGTTAAAGTCCAACCAGTTTATTTGATAGTAACCCCATTTGATAGTTAACCTGGTGTTGTGAGACTTCTTACTGTGTTTATCCCAGTTCAATGCCGGCATCTCCACATCGAATCTCTTCCCAGCCTTCTCTTCTCCAAGGAAAACAATCCCAACTTCTGAAATCTGCCATAACTAAAGTTCCTCACCCTGGGACCATTCTCATGGATCTTTTCTGCACCTCTTCTAGTATCTTTCCTAAAATGTAACACCAAGAAATGGAGACAATAATCCAGTTGAGATGAAACCAGTGTTCTATATAACTTTAATATAACTCCTTTGCTTTTATACTCTATGTCCCCCATTAGTAAAGCTGAAGATGCTTTATTAACCATTCTCTCAACCTGTCCTGTCACCTCTCATGAGTTACACACAGATCCACCTGACCCATCTGCTCCTCCACCACCCTTTAGAATTAAATGTTTTATTATACATTGTCTTCCTACCAAAATAAACTACTTTACACTCCAGACGTCGCTGGATTCCGGGGAAGTGCCGCAAGATTGGAAAGCGGCTAATGTTACGCCGTTGTTTAAGAAGGGTGCCAGGCAAAAGGCAGGGAATTATAGGCCGGTTAGTTTAACGTCTGTTGTAGGTAAAATGTTAGAATCCGACATCAAGGAGGAAATAGCGAGGCATCTTGAGGGGAATTGCTTGATAGAGCAGACGCAGCACGGTTTCGTTAAGGGGAAGTCGTGTCTGACAAATTTATTGGAGTTCTATGAGGATGTGTCTAGGGCGGTGGATAGAGGAGAGCCGGTGGATGTGGTCTTTCTTGATTTTCAGAAGGCGTTTGACAAGGTACCTCACAAGAGGTTATTGCAGAAGGTAAGGGGGCATGGAGTTGGGGGTAGGGTGTTAGCATGGATAGAGGATTGGTTGTCAAATAGGAGACAGAGAGTGGGGGTTCATGGGTGCTATTCGGATTGGCGGTTGGTGACTAGTGGAGTGCCCCAGGGGTCGGTGCTGGGGCCTCAGCTATTTACCATTTATATAGATGATCTGGAGGAGGGAACCGAGTGTATGGTGTCGAAATTTTCTGATGACACCAAGATTGGTGGAACGGCAAATTGCGTGGAGGGTGTGGAGAGTCTGCAGAAGAATCTAGATAGGCTGGGCGAATGGGCCAGGAAATGGCAAATGGAATTTAATGTTGGCAAGTGTGAGGTGGTCCACTTTGGTAGGAATAATGGTAGGAAGGACTATTACTTCTGTGGTGAAAAACTGCAGCAGGCGACGGTGCAGAGGGATCTTGGGGTCCTTGTGCATGAGTCGCAAAAAAAAGGAAGGCTAATGGGATGCTGGCCTTCATAGCGAGGGGGATTGAATATAAAAATAGGGAGTTCTTGCTGCGGCTGTATAGGGCATTGGTGAGGCCGCAGCTGGAGTACTGTGTGCAGTTTTGGGCGCCGTATTTACGCAAGGATATTTTGGCCTTGGAGGGAGTGCAGAGGAGGTTTACTAGGCTGATTCCGGAGTTGAGGGGGTTGAGCTATGAGGAGAGGCTGAATAAACTAGGCTTGTACTCATTAGAGTTTAGAAGAATGAGGGGAGATCTCATTGAGACGTATAAGATGATGAATGGGATGGATAGGATAGAGGTGGAGAGGCTCTTCCCGCTCAGAAAGGACAGTAGGACTAGGGGGCACAGCCTCAAGATAAAGGGGGGTCGGTTTAGAACGGAGTTGAGGAGGAACTTCTTCACTCAAAGGGTGGTGAATCTCCGGAATTCTCTGCCCGTTGAAGTGGTGGAGGCTGCCTCGCTAAATATTTTTAAGACGCGGGTTGATGGGTTTTTGATAAGTGAGGGGATTAGGGGTTATGGGGAGAGGGCGGGAATGTGGAACTGAGCCACGACAGATCAGCCATGATCTTATTGAATGGCGGGGCAGGCTTGAAGGGCTGGATGGCCTACTCCTGCTCCTATTTCTTATGTTCTTATGTTCTCTGCATTAAATTTCATTTGTTACTTGTCCACCCATTCAACTAATTTGTTTATGTCTTTTTGAAGTTCTATACTCTCCTCGCAACTCCCAATACTTTCAAAGTACATATTGTAGTATAAGGGTAGCTGGCATAGCAAGGATTAATGTGGAATTGTGTGCAGTACTGTGTAATGTAATGTAAAGAAACCTCTGAGATTAGAGTGAGTTGTGGACTGGACAGAGACCTGTGTAGAAGCAAGCATGGAGTTAACTTCTAACTTGACTATATCCTGTACATGAGCATATAGTGATGTGTTATCAATAAACAGGCAATATTCAATCTTACAAACTTCAGACCTCTTCATGAAAGACTCGCTGTATGAATATACCATGTACAGCATGGTGGCAGCTCTTGGAAAAACCTTGGAGAAGGTGGAGCAGAAATTTAAAAGCTGTAAAATTAAACAAGCAGCATTCTGACTTGACTGAAAGCACTTGAAGTAAAGACACAGAGAGGGAGATTGCCTGACATAAACTCCAGAGCACAATTGGAAGCAGAGGGCAGAAGAAAAATACTCCACTGTGCAGCTATGGAGCTATCCATGATATCATAGCGATCCAGTTTGAAAACCTACAGATTGCAGACTTAAAGGACCAAGCAGAATTGAGAACTGGTTTTTAAAAATTTTCAGTCTTTAAAAAGTCAGGGCAGGCTGCACCATACCACAGGGCTGCTGAATGCATTGCGAAACACAAAGGAAAATTATCAGTATAAAAACCCCTGCCAAATCCAGGAACTGCCATTAAAAAAAACTGAAAATCTACCTTTATTGCAGGGAAGGTTCAGAATAGACAATTAAGTAAATCATTGCTCAAAATGAAAGACAAAGAGGTTGGGTCCATCATGGCATCTGGAGGCTGTTAAACCTTGATAAGCTCAGGAAGACACTTTGAAAAATCACCAACAGATACCTTGAAGGGAAGACAAACCAACAATCTCAGGCTGCAACTGTTGTTTTCCTATTACCTCCAAACACCACTGTACAGATGCTGCAACCTCTAGCCAACACACCTAACTGGAAGATACCTCTGGAACAAGGGAGAAAGCAATAACTCACCAAAGCACACATTTGTGAGGTATGGAGGCACACAAAGGAACATAGTGTCATGAAAAGGCTAAACAGCAAGGTGAGCCCTCTAATAAGACACATCCACATGACAGGAAGAGACACCTTCAATTCCTACAAGGATCACAGTGGACCACACACATGGTTCATACCAAGAACGAACGGGGTGAAGATTGTTTCCAAAAAGAATGGGACAAGCCATGGGTGTGCAAGTAAATTGGATGCGTTGGGAGGGATGGGGGTTGGTGGGTGGGTTGGCAAGGAATTGTTCAACTTCAAGGGATGGAAAGAAGGAATTAGAAGACAACCAGGTGCCAAAGAGGCAGACTTAAACTTAAACACAGATTCAACAAAACTAGCAAAAATCAACTGAGCCTACCACTCTTACAAGTGTAACCAGAACAGTATCTGGAAGAATCGTTAAGCCTCCAGGCTGCCTGAATCTGTAATGCTAAATGCTTGAGTGGGGGACAAAGGGCGGCATAATGGTAATGTATTAGGTAAATATAATTGTAAAGGCTTGGGGGTAGGTGTAGTATAAGAGTAGGTGTTAATGCGGGACTGAAAAGGCTTGGGGGTAGGTGTAGTATAAGAGTAGGTGTTAATGCGGGACTGAATACAGTATGCTCCACAGTGTGAGATAAAGAGACCCATGACCTGAAACTAGATTTGATAGAGACCTGTTTGGAAGTAAGCATGAGTTAGCTCCTGGCTTGGAGTATAACCTGTATGTATGCATATAGTGATGTGTTATGAATAAACAGTTAGTGTTCAATCTTACATGCCTCAGAACCTCTGTGAGAGAGACTGAATACACATAAAATGCCAAATTGTGTAATTGTCCCCTGTACACCAAGGTCTAGGTCATTATATGTATCGGGAAGAACAAGGGTGTCAACACTGTCCCCTGGGAAATTCCACTACAAACCTTCCTCCAGTCCAACAAACATCAATTAATCATTACTCTGTTTTCTGTCACTCAAAGAATTTTGTACCCATATTGCTACTGTACTTTTTATTCCCCAAGCAATAAATTTGCCCATAATTATGTTGTGTGAGATTTTATTAAATGCCTTCTGGAAATCTATGTACGTTACATCAACAGCACTTTTCTTATCAAACCTCTCTGTAACCTCATCAAAAAATTCCTGCAAGTCAGTTAAACACGATTTGCCCTTGACAAATCCATGCTGACTTTCCTTAATTAATCTGCAACTTCCCAAGTAACTGTTAATATTGTCCTGAGTCCTGAAATGTAACAATCACCTCGCGCCAGTAGCAGGCTGAATGTTAATTGCCACAGTCCTGTGCCTTTCAGTAAATCATCCGTTAGATGTCAACAATCGCTCAGTGGTGGCTCACTTACCCTCGAGGCAGAAAGACTGTGGTTGCAAGCCCTACTTCAGAAACTTGTGCAGATAGCTCAATCTAAACTGACACTTGTGAGGAGTACTGAAGGTCTGGCAACATCAATGTCAGAGGCTTCTTGGATAAGATGTTAATTGTGTTCTCTCAGTTGGAAATATGTGAAGAAGAACGGGATGATTCCTTCAGGTGTCCTGGTCAATATCCCTCAAGCAATGAATATTTTCTTCACCTTGTTATTTGCTCTTGTAATGTGAATCTTAAAATTAAGCCTTCTATAAAATAAAAAAATTGTGTTTGTATCAGCTCTCTTGTACATTAAGAAGATGCCATTGGTCAATATGTGTTAGCAGCATTGCAACCATGATGAGGTCCAGTTATCTAACAGGTCATAAATTTGGAGAAAGGTCATCTGAAATCCTTGATAGGTGGTGAAGTGGATGAGCTGTGTCAGGAAGAGGGTGATAAACAGTATAGGGTGTGTGTGTGAGTGGAGTGAGTAGTGCGGAGAGGGATGGGTGAGCCGTGTTGGGAGGAGTGTGAGCAGCACTTAGACAAGTGTGCGTGGTGTAAGGGGTGGGCAATGTCTGGAGGGGTAGGGATGTGAGCAGTGTTGGAGGGTGGGTTTGTACAGTGCCATGGCTGGGGTGTGCAGGAATACTTTGGCACTGCTTCTGATTTGAAAAGCTGCACTCTCGTGCTTAGAAATCGGAGCAAGTACTGGGCAATTATCAAGCAGGTAGACCAAGTTTACGTACTTACAGGTCTCGGGGGATTGTTGCAAGGTTGTAGACTCATGAAATGGTCTAGAGGCTTGAATAGCTGAACAGTAATTGTCTATCAATAGCACAGTTATGTACATATAAACAGAATATAGTCCTGACTAGGTGCTTGCTATATTCCTCTGAACGCCTCTGCACATTCTGCTATTCTTGTGTGATTCTACATTATAATATGATGGATACTGTCTCCCCAGTCCCACATTAACCCTGATTCTACGGTTCAGTTCGGAGTTAATGTTGTAGAAATTGGCGTTTCAATTATTTGGGTGTCAATATCAGTTTCACTTCTTTCTCTCCTTAGTGTTGTATTTCTCTTTGTTGACAATCTGCCTTCCTTGGTCTGATGCCCTTGGCCTATCTCTTTCCTTTCCAAGGGAATGTTCATGCTACTCGTTCACACAGTAGATTTGGGTTTACTTTTTGGTTCTTCCCGAGAGTTGAAGGTTTACCTCCCTTATGTTTTGTTCATCATTCTTGAGCTCATTCTTCATTTGGCGTCTAATGCTGTGCTTTGTTTTTCACTTGCACTTCTACCCCCTGAGTTTAGTCTTGGTGAGTTGGTGGTTACTTTTCTCCTGCCCCAGGGCCGACTTGTGTGAGTGAACTCGAAGCTTCATCTTCATTGCTGTAGAAGTTCAGGCACAACCTCCTGCTGCTGTTCCTTCACCTCTGTGTCTTCTGTTTTAAATATATTGGTGCCTATCTGTGCAGGTGGCTCAATCTAAGCTGACACTTGGATGGAGTACTGAAGGCCTGTCAACGCCAATATCAGAGGCTTCTTGGGTGAGATGTTAAACTGTGTTCTCTCGGGTTTGGAATATCAGACTGAAGAAAAGTATTTTCTACCATCCACAAAGGAGCTGAAATAACTCCGTCTGCAAAGCAAGAGAATTTCAAACTGAAGTTTGAGTCAAGTTCATCGGCACTGAAGACCTTTCAGAATCTCCCATTCAGAGTAGATGATTACGATAGTTGTTCTGACATCTATAGCTTTGAGGAGGTTGAGAGCAACTGCCTGGAACATTTTGGAAAGATGCGTAAGTGTAAATCCTCAACACATGCAGACAGAGAAAGGTTTGATTGTGGATGACAGGGTGTATTTTGATTATTTGCTAGTTCCATATTGGAGTAGCTCTAGTAGTATTCCTCCACACATTGGTGTGGCTGTTGTCTGTCACAGATCATAGAATCCTTACAGTGTAGAAGGAGGCCATTCGACCCATCAGATCAACACCAACCACAATCCCACTTAGTACCTATCCCAATACATTTACCCTAGCTAGTCCCCCTAACACTAAGGGATAACTTATCATGGCCAATCCACCTCACTCGCACATCTTTGGACTGTGGGAGGAAACCGGAGGACCAGATGGAAACCCGCACGGACACCGGGAGAATATGCAAACTCCACACAGACAGTGACCCAAACTGGGAAATGAACCCGGGTCCCTGGCACTGTGAGACAGCACTGCTAACCACTGTGTCACCATGCCATCCAGAGGTCTTAGCCACGTTTCCTGTTCCAGCAGGATTATCACATTGGCCGCTGTGTCTAATTTAAGATTTGTGAGGTGATCGTTTATAGATATGTCAGCATTCGATTGTGTAAACCTGAGATCCTTCATTTCAACCACAAAGCATTGTTGGACCTCTTGGTGTGCCATATCTCTCATATGGACGTACTTGGGATCTTCTGCACGTTTTGAGGTTTTGGACTTAGATATCTTTCCAAAGTGTCCTAGGCAACTGCAGTCAAAGCACTGCACAATGACTACTGCACACTGCTCATGCTGTGAGGACTTTTGGCACCACAATGCTGACACTATCTTGTGCTTTGCTTGAACATTGCTTTCCTTGCTCTCAAGTTTCCTTGCCCTTTCATGGTTTTATGGGCTGGAGTTTTGGGGTTGCTTTGTCTCACGATTTAACTTGGCCACACAAAATGGATTGGTTATGCTGACAAACCTCTGTTTGTCTGATGATTGGGATCACTTTTCCCTAAGTTAGAGCTTCTTTAGATTGCAGCATATCCAATAGAATATTACCAGCCAAACCAACTACTTTCAGTTTCTTATGAGTTCTGACTTAAGGTCTCCATAGCCACAACCTTTGGCCAATCTGTATAACTCATTTATAACTCAAGGTAATCGGGAAGAGTCAGCATGGTTTTGTGAAAGGGGAATCACGTTTAACCAATTTACTATAGTTCTTTGAAGGTGTAACATGTGCTGTGGATAGATGCGAGCCTGTAGACTTGCTGTACTTGGATTTCCAGAAAGCATTTGATAAGGAGCCACATCAAAGATCATTGCAAAAAATAAAAGCTCATGTTATGGGGGTAATTTATCGGCGTGGATTGAAGATTGGCTGGCTGGCAGGAAACAAAGAATATGCATAATTGGATCTTTGTTTAATTGGCAGGATGTGACTAGCGGAATCCCGGACTGGTCGGTGCTCAACCTCAACTTTTTACAATTTACATCAATGACTTAGATGAGGGGAGCAAAGGCATGGTAGCAAAATTTACAATTACACAACGGTAGGTAGGAAAGTAAGTTGTAAAGACATGGAGTTTGTGAATATAGATAGTTAAAGTTTATTTAGTAATCACAAGGAGGCTTACATTAACACTGCACTGAGGTGATTGTGAAAATCCCCTAGTCACCAAACTCTTCCCATAAATGATGTTCCCATAAATGAGCCTGTTTGGGTACACTGAGGGAGAATTTAGCATGGCCAATGCACCTAACCAGCACACCTTTCAGACTGTGGGAGGAAACTGGAGCGCCCGGACTTAGCCCACGCATACACAGGGAGAACATGCAAACTCTGCATAGACAATGACCCAGGCCGGGAATCGAACCGGATCCCTGGTGCTGTGAGGCAGCAGTGCTAACCAATGTGCAACTGTGCTGTCCCAAATGGATAGGCTGAGTGAGTAGGCAAAATCTGGCAGATGGAGTACAATGTGGAAAAGTGTGAATTTGTTTATTTTGGCAGAAAGAATCAAAAATCAGAATATGACTTAAATGGAGAGCAATGCAGAATTCAGGGGGATCGGTGGGTGCGGAAGGATCTAGATGTTCCCATGAATGAGTCACAAAAAAAAAAATCACAAGCCATACCGTGCAATCAAAACGGCTAATGGAATGCTATCCTTTATTATAAAAAGCATTGAACATAAAAGTAAGGATGTTATGTTTCATTTATGCAAGGCATTAGTGAGAATGCATCTCAAATATTGTGTGTGGTTATGTTTTCCTTATTTAAGGAAGCAAGTAAATGCATTGGAGATGATTCTGAAGATGTTTACTAGACTGATACCTGGAATGAGTGTCTTGTGGGGATAGGATGGAAAGGCAGGGATATTTCCCCTGGAGTTTACTTGAGTGAGGGGTGACTTGATTGATGTACACAACACCCTGAATGGTATTGACAAGGTAAACATGGAAATTATGTTTCCTATTGTGGTTGAGTCAAGAATTAGTAGATACTGTTTTAAAATTAGGAGTCATACTAATTTTAGGACAGAGATGAGGAGAATCTTTTTCTCTCAGAGAATTGTGCAACTTTGGAACTCTGCCTCCGAAGATGGTGGAAGCTGGGTTGCTGAATAATTTTAAGGCAGAGGTAGATAGATTCTTGGTGGGCATGGGAATTAGAGGTTATTGGGGATAGATGAGAATGTGGAATTCAATGCAAACAGATTAGTCGTGATCTTATTGAATAGTGGAGTAAGCTCAAGGGGCCAACTAGTCTTGTGCAACACTAGGTGCATGAAGAGAAACAACAACAATATATAGATATATATAGCATACTGCCCCGACTAGGCACTATCTTCTTGCCAACTTCTCCCAGATTCTCTACACACTCTACCCTTCTCTCTACATCATAATGCGGGTGCCATTATGCCCCAGCCCCATGATAACCTTTATAGCCCAGAACTCCCTATACAACATGAATGGTGGACATCAGTTTGAACTTTCACTGTAACCTGCCTATATTCATATATCTGAATTGATTTTGATGTGCCTTGCCAGTAAAGAAAGGAATTCATCATAAACCAATGCACCTTAATTATATGCCATAACTTTAGGAACAAATGTGAAGTTGTACTGTCGCACAACTGCAGAATTGATTGTGGAATACTCCAGATGTGTTTTGCACGTCATCCAATTTTACTTTCCATTAAAGTCAAGGGTATAAAATGGATATCTGACCCAATCTCATTAGTCCCCTGGCAGACACAGTAGATTAAAACTATCCCCTTTTTTATTCTAAATGATCCTTCTTAATGCACCAAAACCCTGCTGTTTTTGTTTTTAATACTGGAGGCCAATGATACACACGTCGTTCAAATAAAGCAGAATAATTTAAGTTTCTAAGCACTGAGGTGGTGATATCAAAAGCAGGCTTGCATTGTTTGAAATGCAAATGAAGTTGTACGTGGGAATGATTTGATCTTTTTAGTGTTTAAGACATGAATTTAAAAAGACAAAAGAGATGTATCAATAACCAGTTGCTAGGCAATGATGCTCTCTTAACCATGGTAACAACTTTCTATACAGGGTCTTCAGCACTCCCATGTCAATTAGTCTTCATGGTTTTTTGGATGTAACTTTTTATTCCTTAAGATAAATTGCAGATGAGACCTATATTTCTGCTTTTATTTGACTGTAAAATACATTAACACTGCAATGAGGTTATTGTGAAAATCCCCTAGTCACCACCATACATGGAGCTACTTTCACATTCTAAAGAAGGCCTTGGAAATGATCTATTTTTATGGGGTTACTGGTATGCTTATAAAAATTTATTCACTTAAGTCTCTGTTTAAGCTGAAGTAGATTCTGTGTGCCTAGCATGTTAATACTAACAATCTCCATTTGATAAATTAGACTCATAAAGCTCAAATTATCTCTATTTTCTCTAAAGGAAAAAAAACATAGATTTATATAGCGTCTTTAACACAAACATCAGAAGGCAAAAATTGACATCACGGGGGGAGTTTTCCTCTTGCCCGCCATGGGAATCGTAATGGACGGACTATGCAAAAGCCTATTGACCCCGAGGGGGAATTTCTGGCTTTGGGGCTAACATGGCTGAAATATCCCGTCCCAAATCCGAAAAGTAGACAGTGGACAGATGATTTAAAGGCTTGACCTTTAAATCACCTTTTAAGTCGTATCTTAAAGCAGGAGAGAAAGAAGTGGAGAAGCAAAGGGGTTTAGTGAATGAAAAGCAGAGCGTAAGATCTAGATTAATGGTTCCCAACATTTCTTTTTATGTGGGTCATTCAATCATCATCAAAGCTTTTGCGGACCACAACTTAAGCCATTTAATTTTCATTTACATAGTCTCTGGCTGACGGGAGTCACTTATCAATAGGTATTAAAAATGAAGTGGCACGGTAGCACAGTGGTTAGCACTACTGCTTTACAGCTCCAGGGACCTGGGTTCGATTCCCGGCTCAGGTCACTGTTTGTGTGGAGTTTGCACATTCTCCTCATGTCTGCATGGGTTTCCTCTGGGCATTCTGGTTTCTTCCCACAGTCCAAAGATGTGTGGGTTAGGTTGATTGGCCACACTCAAATTGTCCCTTAGTGTCCTGAGATGCGTAGTTGGAGGGATTAACGGGTAAATGTGTAGGGATAGGGAGCTAGGACCTGGGTGGGATTGTGGTTGGTGCAGACTCGATGGGTCAGATGGCCTCTTTCTGCACTGTAGGGTTTCTATGAAGTAGTTTTGATGTACACTCACAAATACATTGCAATCGTCACAGCACATTTACTTGCAATAGACCGACCAGTGGAAACAGATAGCGCTTACCTGATGAGAAGCCTGATGTTTCACAGACATCAAATGCTGGATGTAAAGTTCCAGGGATGACAGTCTCAATCAGAGATCTGGTTCACATTAATTCCGATAATTGGTCTTTAATGCAACAAGTCCTGAAAATCCAGCTTCACAATGGAAGGTTGTAGGAAAAGGCATCAGAAACTTTACAGCCTAGACGGACACTTCTGCGTATTCTGAAGTAACTTTAAGCCAAAAGTCAGTCAGGTAATTGTGAGAAAAATCCATCTTTAAAGCACTGTCATAGGACAGTTCCACAAGGCTGTCTCACTCTTTTGAGGTCAGGCTTGTGAGGATGTCATGATCAAGGCTCACAAAGGGATTTCATTTCCATTTGAACTTTGTGTCAGGTAGCTGTTTTCAAACTTTGCATGTGCTCTCTGAAGTCATGTTTCACACTGTTTGGGAGCTGCATTTCTGCCTTGGCCAAAAAATCTGACAGATCTTCAAACGAGTCGTGATTTGATTTATGAAGTCATTTGGCCCACATCTCTATTTTATTTGCTTCTATTTCATCCTGCAGATGAAAAACTGGCACTGCTTCTGCAATAAAATCATTGTTTAATGTTATCTGCAGATTGGGAATCGCTGTTTGACTGCTCAGGGTTGATAATTCTGCACGGATTAATGCTGAACCCTGTTGGATCCTTTCATCGCCATCTGCAAACTCTGAACAATTACGAGTCAGTTGATCAGATTTAATTTTTGTTGGAGGTGGAATTTATTGTCCAAATTTCTTGAGAATTGTGGCTGCTGTGGCTTGTTCTGGACCTGCTTTTAGCTAACTGTCTTTTGACCTTTCAAACAGATTTTCCCATTCAATCCACGCTGCTAAGAAATCGAGCAAAGGGTCCACGTTGGGAGGTTCATCATGAGCTTCATCTGTGTATTTATTTAAGGTGAATTCCTCCAACTGAAATTTGGAAAACAATCTGTCATTTAACCCAACATGTCTGTTTCCCTTGGAGGTCTCCATTGCTGTAGGCGCCTCATGCCCATATGGTGTCTCTACGTTTTGATCAGATGACTGATCAATAGTGCTGAGGATGTTGAGCTGTGTTGATTCATCCTTTACCTGTACGTGTTCATTGGAGGTAATAGACAGGAGGTCTATCTGCCTGTGGGATTTGGTGGCCGCTGATATATCTTCAACCATGCTCATTTATTTGTTATCAAGGGAGCAGCAGGTGATCAAGAAGGCAAATGGAATGTTGGCCTTTATCGCGAGGGGGATGGAATATAAAAACAGAGAGGTCTTGCTGCAACTGTACAGGGCACTGGTGAGGCCGCAACTGGAGGACTGTGTGCAGTTTTGGTCCCCTTATTTGCAAAAGGATGTATTGGCCTTGGAGGGAGTACAGAGAATGTTCACCAGGTTGATTCCAGAGATGAGGGGGTTAGCTTATGAGGAGAAATTGAGTAGATTGGGCCTGTACTTGTTGGACTTTAGAAGGCTGATGGGAGATCTTATAGAGACATGTAAGATAATGAAGGGGCGAGACAGAGTAGAAGCAGAGAGATTATTTCCACTTAGAAAGGAAACAAGAACTAGACGGCACAGCCTCAAAATAAGGGGGAGTCAATTTAGAACAGAGTTGAGGAGGTACTTCTTTTCCCAGAGGGTTGTGAATCTTTGGAGTTCTCTGCCCATTGAAGCAGTGGAGGCTACCTTGTTAAATGTGTTTAAGTCACAGGTAGATAGATTCCTGACCAATAAGGGAATTAAGGGTTATGGGGAGCAGGCAGGTAAGTGGAACTGAACCACTATCAGATCAGCCATGATCTTATTGAATGGCAGGCCAGGCTCAAGGGGCTAGATGGCCTACTCCTGCTCCTATTTCTTATGTTCTTTGTAGCTCTCGCTTCTGTTCTCCAATTTCAGGAACAACTTATACGGTCAGGTTAACTTGCAGTGTCCTGTCAGCAGTCCAATGAAATCATTCCATTTCAATCACATTTCAGACATATTTTGTTGCTTTTCTGGAATCTTAACAGTGCCTGACAGCTTTTCACTGGTACAACATCCAATTTTCTGTTTATTTCTCTGTATACTAATAGACAAAACATTAATTTGACCTCAGCTAACAGTTTTTGTCAGTTTAGAACTGGAAGGGATAAGAAGCTGAATGCATTAAATAGCATCAGTTCTTAATGAAATCTTTGCAGATTTCATTTGTCATTATTGTAAACCCCATGTCAAGGTATCATGGTAGCAATCTGAGCTGATATTTAACACTCACTCTGATTTTCCTCTGGTATTAGAATTTTTATAGATCCAAATAGACTCATAGTCATAGAGTCATAGAGATATTCAGCACAGAAACAAGTCCTTCAGCCCAACTCATCCAGCCGACCAAGTTGCCTAAACTGAACCGCGCCCATTTGCCTGTGTTTGGCCCATATTCCTTTAACCTTTCCTATCCATGTTGAAATGTTGTAATTGTACCCATCTCTACCACCTCCTCTGACAGCTCATTCCATTTTCATTGCAGTGTTAATGTAAGCCTAATTGTGACACTAAAAAATAAACTTTAAATCCTCTGTGTGAAAAAGCTGTCCCTCAAGACTCTTTTAAATCTTTCTCCTCTCACTTAAACCTATGCCCTCTGGTTTTGGACTCCCTTACCCTGGGGAAAAGACCATGGTTATTCACCTTATCTATGCCCCTCATGGTTTCATAAACCTCTATATTATTTTCTCTTCCATATCATAGTAGATTTCTAGGAACATTTTCTCTCGGCCGATAGGAGATATGACTGAAATTACAATAGTAAATGAGGTGGTAAGGAGGGTTTCCGGGGCGGAAATCAGATAGATACTTTTGTAACAGTGCTGAACATTAATGAGGAGCTGTTGGGCATAAAGACCAAAATATTCTGGGAATTCTGAAAGAGATAGGTCAACATTAGCATCATAGCGAGGACACAGGTGGTTCAAATCAGTTCAAAGCAATTTATTTCTTTCAGAGAACTGGAACTACAGAAAGTTTACCTGAAGGAATTCAGGGCCAAAGCAGGAGAGCGGAGCTTGCCAAACCTCAGTGAGTGAAGTGAACATAATTGTAAGCAATGTCAGCACAAGGGGAGGTGAGTAGCTGGTGAGTTTTTCAAATAAGACTTCAATTTATTTCAATTATTTTAATTCATCCAACAAATAGAACCTTGACCAGGCGTCTCAGTCCCATGGAGTGTTGGGTGAGAAGCCAGACATACAAGGTAAACCATACGTTTGGTGAGATTTTAACACTGCCCGTGAAGCAGTAGTATTCTGATGGCATGTCTAGGTGCCTGAGAGAATGTGTGGAAGCTTGATTTCATGTGGCAATCCAAGGCAGAGGAAAACTGAAAGGATGGAATAAAATCTCAGACGTGGATCCTCGTTGAATACAGCATGAGACAACGTTGTTTGGGGGGCAGATTCCAAGTGTATTCTTCAAGAGTAGAGGTTTGGAAACACTCATATGGAAGTCAAGAGTTCCGGTGAGATACCATTGTGATAAGCATTTAGGGGAATTTAATAAGAAATCCACAGAAGGTCTAGTGTGTAGCATTTGTCATTTGGTTTCAGAGTGCAGTGTTATGCACTTACTGAGAATATCAGATTATAAGATCTATTTTGTAACTTCTGTTATCCTTATAAATTCGTATTTCTCTGTACCAGTATAAGTGGGGTGAATGAGTATTATATTACATTTAATCTTTTCTTGTTTAATAAATGTTGGATCCTTTCATTGAAAGATAATCCACAGCCCTCTCACTCCACATCCCTAAACAAAAAATAAAAGTTGCAATCTATTAACTGGGGTTCATGACTGCCCAGTACTAACATCATCTATGTTTGTAACACTTTTTAGATATCGGGCTAGTGTCAGAGAGCCATGAACGAAAGGCCAGATAGTTTAAACGCCATGATTGGAAAGGTTTTAGAAATATCAATCCAGAACAAAATTCAGAGTCAATTGGACAAGTCATTATTACTTAAGGAAAGCCAACACTGATTTGTTAAAGGCAAATAGTGTTTAACTAACTTGAATATTTTGATGAGGTAACAGAGGTAACTGACATGGTGTATATGGACTTCCAGAAAGGCTTTTTACAAAGTGTTACATAATAGTCTTGCCCACAAAGTTAAAGCCCATGAAATAAAAGGCATAATGGCATCATGAAGTTGACTGAATAACAGGAAGCAGATGAAGTTACAGAGTCAGGTTCCCCAAGCATCAATACTACAATCACTGTTTCCCCTAGCTACATATTAATGACCTAGACTTGGGACAACAATTTCAAAATTTTCGGATTATACATTGGAACTTGGAAGAATTGTGAATTGTGGGGATGGTAATAACAGACATCAAAGGTGGGATTTTCCTGCCTTGCTCGCCCCAATACCAGAAAACCCCACCCGAGGTCAACGGACCTTTGTATGGTCTGTGTCCCGCCTGCTACGATTTCTGTGGTGGTGGGACAGGAAAATTCCACTCCAAGAAAACATAGACAAGGTAACGGAACGTTGGACACATGGCAGATGAAATTTAATACAGAGGAAGTGTGAAGCGATGCATTTTAATAGGAAAAACAATGGCCAGCCCCAATCTTCCCCATCCCGATGACCAGGCCCAATAGCCCCCACTCCAATGGCTAGCCCTGATTGCCCTTCTCCCTCCCTCTCCCACTGATCCTGCTTGCAGAGTGGCAGCGTGTTCCCTCCATTGATAGCCCCTGGAGGCCCCTCCCCTGAATACACCCCACCCACACTGGCCTCCTCCCCTTGGCAGTCGCCAGTGCCCAGTGGGCAGTGCCAAGGTGCCAAGTTGCATTGTCCAACATCCCCTCTAGCTTCTGACCTCCCAGGGGAGCCTCAATGGCTTCTGTCCCCACCAGCAGGGTGAGGATGTCTGTACGCTGTTAGTCGGGAGCAGTCGTAAACCCCACTGGAGGGAGCCACTTCCAGTAGGTGGGGAGATACATGTGGGCTTACAGAATACCATCCTGGACCTGCCAATTACATGGAAATTGTAATTTCCATCTGATAAACATCCATGCGGAGCTTATTGCCTGAGAAAAAGTGCTTGGGAGACTCGCGACCAGCGTCCCTGGTCCATGGTGCTGCTTGAGCAGTGCTGCAGGCCAGCAGGTTCTCGGCCAACATGTTTTGCCAAGATAAACTGATAAATAAAATTTCGTCAGTGAGTCAGTAAATAGAGGGCATATATTTAAGGTGACAGGTAAAAGAAATGAAGAGAGAGTTAGCAAAACGTAAAAACATAGGGGATTTTGAAATGTCATACCCGAAACTGTGAAAACAGGATCAATAATAGCTGGCAAAATGGAAAAAAAATGAAAAGCTATGTGGAAAGAGCAGAGGAATTAAGTGGATAGCTCTTCCACAGAGCTGTTCCAGGTACGCTGGACCACTGTCTCCTCCCCCATTGTAAAATTCCATACCCTGGATCTTCTTGACCTTTTATCCAGTTCACGGAGGTGCTAAAAGGGACTGACCAAATTGTGGGGTTGTGTCCCATTGGGCTTTGGTGTGGGATTCCTAAGGGTTTATTTCAGGGGAAGCTGAGCTTTATCTGTATCAGATGTAGACGCAGGTCTTTCTGTGTATGAGACAGAGAGGGGAGATGGCCTTCCTGCCCTTGTACCTCATTATTCATACTGGCACGAAACGTGCACTCTGTTTCTCTCACTGCAGAGGCTTTTAAAAGGAAGTCAGTGTAAGATTTCACGAAATCCAACATTTCCAGCATTAATTCAAAATCTCGGGATGTCAAATTGGGCAGATCATGCACCCGCTGAGTCTTTCCAGCATTTTCTGCTTTTAGTTCAGAATTCCAGCATCCGCAGTATGTTGCTTTCCGCTGCAATAAGGAGTACAGAGCAATAGGTATAATCAGAGGTGCATAGTTTAATCAATACAGCATATATGTGCATATTGCCCATGCTGAAAATTTTCTCCTTGAAATCTTCTGCCTTTTCAACTATCATACAACAATTTGCTGCCTGGTTATTTAGCGTTTGTGTTTTGATTTTTGAGAACCACTCTCACAGAAGTTTTACAAAACCAAATACAATAGGTAGGATTTTATGGCCTCACTCGTCCCAAAACTGTAAAATCCCACCGGAGGACAACGGACCTTCCCATTGTCCGCCCCTCGGCCCCTCCAATTCCCATGGTGGACGGGGCGGTAAAATTCCAGTGAATGTGTCTTTCTGAATATCCAGACAACTATAAATTGTCTATTATTTGGCCTGTGGGGGAAAGAACATCTCCATTCACATATTAATCACCTTCCATCTGGCTTTATGTACACAAAGCCCTCTCCAGAGATAGAAATCCACTCAAAGCATGGTATAACTCAAAGCACATTTTAAATTAACTCAAATATACGTTTGTATAATCCTGACACATAACATGCAACGTGGCTGTCAGATTTTCAGATTATGCGAGGGATTTTAGAAATGCACGAACTGTAATTAGAATTAAATATAAGGGCTAACACTGTGAGTACATTAGGTGGTGGGTGCCCTTGGCTGCTGCTACTGCATATTCAGATTGTACCCATTGCATAATAACAGGGAGAAGTGCTTCTCAGGTAGTTATCATAACGTGCAATGCACACACAAACACTCGCTGTGCCCTCATATTTTTACATTTTACTCTTAATGTCTCGTAATAGTGGCAAAAAGCATGGTGTGGACAATGTAGTCAAGTATCAGAAGAGCAAAGTATGACAGATACAGGAAATCATAGCACTCTGCAGTGCAGAAGGAGGCCATTTGGCCCATCGAGTCTGCACTGACCACAATCCCACCCAGGCCCTATCTGCACAACCCCATGCATTTACTAGTCCCCTTGCACTCAGGGGCAATTTAGCATGACCAATCCATCTAACCCATCTTTAGAAAAGGGAGGAAACCGGAGCAAATCCACGTAGACACAGGGAAATCTGTGCAATTTCCACATAGACAGTCACCCAAGCTGGGAATCGAACCTGGGTCCCTGGCACTATGAGGCAGTAGTGCTAAGCACTGTGCCACTCTACTGCCTAATCAAAACTGAAAATATTCAGCAAGCCATAGAAGCATAGAAAATAGAAGCAGGTAAAGGCCATTCGGCCCTTCGAAGGTCAGGTTATAGCTGTGCAGTGAAAAACAGAGTTAACATTTAAGATTGATGACCTTTCGACAACATTAAGCTAATAACTCTGCTTAAATGCTAAAATATCTCAGGGGTCAGTCTGGCTGAATTTCATTATGTACCGAGAATTACATTCCAAAACATTTTCACTTTTCCCGATCTGAAAATGAATTCTGGCACATGGGGTGGTTCATTCTGATTTCATTAAAAACATTCACATTTCTTAGCCTTCTGTTTCTGGCAATATAAATGACTGTCAATCACTGTGATATGACAGGAAGCTGCAACACTGGATTGGCTTAACAGTGGTCACCATGTAGAAATGCACAGAGAAAGCTTAAATTTGCTTTAATTTGAAAACATTCGGAACACTGCTGCCTCTCATTAATATACAGGTAATGATGGATTCTGTTAGTCTTTGGTTGAGATGAGTAATAATAACACAATTTATATTCCTCCTTTAGTTAAACATTTATCTTCTTGCCTTGGCTACAGTAGCATTTCTTGCAAAACGAAAGAACTTATTCAGAGTCCTCCGAGCAACCTATCTAACAATTGGCCAGATTACACGATTAATTAGAGGGAAGGTTGGACATTTTCTCCAACTATACTTTACTCCCAAGATTGAATAACTATTTACAACCTGAATGTTCAATATTTCTTAGCGTCATGTTTGACAGAAGCTGTCTATTTGAGGTAGACCGGGTTAGACAATTTAGGTTGGATTTCTTCACCCAAAGTATGGTGAGCCTGTGGAATTCATTACCACAGGAAGTAGTTGATGCGAAAACATTGCATGTATTCAAAAGGTGGCGAGATATAGCACTTGGGGTGAGTGGGATCGAAGGTCATGAGGACAAGCAGGTTTTGGTATTGAATTGGACGATCAGCCATGACTGTGTTGAATGGCGGAGCAGGTTCGAAAGGTTAAATAGCCTATCTTCTATACCTTTCATGCTTTAGTTTGTATTTTCCAACAGGAAAGGTCTAGATTTTGATTTAACACAGCTCAGTTCTAATCTACACGTTATGTTGCTTTGATTCTGTTATGTTGGTCCTAGAGGAATCCTTTAAACTTCTCGTGAAAATGGAAAACAGTGTTTGTTGAATATTATTTATTGATAATTCAACATCCCAATAAACATAAATCCATTAAAAAAAACACAGACTGGTTGATTTTTTAAATTGCTGTCTTCTTGCTGTCGGTGTGCTCCTTTAGTGACAGGGTTTTTTAATTCAAACAGTGTGGATGTCACTAGCTAGGCCAGCATTTATTGCCCATCGCTAACTGTCCTTGAGAACGTGATGGTGAGTTGCAGTCTGTGCTGTGAACTTACTCCCAAAGTGTTGTTAGTGACAAGGTCCCAGGATTTTGACCCATCGATGATAAAATTGATTCTGGTTTAAATGCTGCAATAAAATGTGAACAGTAAAATAAAACTTTCCCCAATCATAAAGTCAGAATTGGGATGTTTGCTGATGGTTCCAGTATTCAGTTCCGTTTGCAACTCCCCAGACAATGAGGTAGTCCATGCCCTCATGCAGCAAAACTGGATGACATTAGGCTCTGACTGACTGGATGCAAGTAGCATTTATGCCACGTAAGTGCCAGACAATGACCTTCCCCAGCAAGGGAAAATCTAACCACCTCCTCTTGACCTTTAATGACATTACCAAGTTGCGAATTCCTTACCATCTACATTCTGGGAACCACCAATGTCAGAAAGTTAAAAGAACCATTTTGTTCAGACAAAGTGCAAACTGCTCCTAGTCCAATGAAGGGAAAAAGTACATTAGTTCACATACTGTGCCACCTCATCTCTAAAATTGCTTTTGAGATATGCTGTTGGCTTAGATGTGTTGAATATATATATATATAATAATTTGAAATATGCTGCAGTTTTCTTGTAGAAATCAACTAGAAAACCATCGCAGTATATTTTCATATCAACACTATTTTAGTAAACTTTCTTTTAACAATATTTGTATAGTTTGTCTAACACTGCAGGTTCTGACTTAATCATTACCGAGATTCTCGCTCTATTTTAGAGGTAGCATTTAAGCTATTTTAGAGCCAGGCTTTGATAAAGGGTCATCCGGATTTGAAACATCAGCTCTTTCCTCTCCTTACAGATGCAGCCAGACCTGCTGAGATTTTCCAGTGTTTTCTCTTTTGGCTAGCTCTATTTTATTCAGCTGATCTGCAGCAGAGTCTTCAAGTTGGACTTACTTCAAATGATTCAATTTGTCATGAAGACTCTCAATATATAACAGCATGAAAGAGCCCTTAAGATTTCACTTGATTAGTTAAAAGTGGAAAAGTAATAATAATTCCCACTGTCAGCATTCACGGAGTCACATAATCCTATCCTCTAATAAAAACAAGCATAAGGCACAACTGTGGCTCATTGAATCTAGCTAGTTCTGGTGAATTAAGAATTGTAAATGCACAAGTCACTGAAGTCCGCTCAATCCTCATTATTTGGTCATAAACTGGTCTTATTTATTTCTACATGTACATTGATGGTACAGTTGTTGCCATTCTACTTTATGTAAGAAATTGGGGTCTTGAATAAATACATAGGGGGTGATCGTACAAAAAGAATCTAAGCAAAAATGAGAGAGCTTTAGACCTGTTTTCGCACAAGAGAAACCTTCCAATTTTACGCCACTTAGAGAAAAACATGAGACAAAGTGTGATTCTCACCAACAGGGGGAGTGGATGGAGCCTATTCATGCCAGGAAGCCTGATGCTGTACGCTAGAAGCATGCATCTGATCTCCCAATGCTCTAGCTGTGTACAAGTGTACATATTTAGTGCACTGGGAAGTATCTCACTCCCCCCGACCCCATGGACATCGTTCCCCCACCCCTGATCACCACCCCTCCATTGATTGCCTCCCCCATTCACCTTCCCAATCCCCTGACTGATCACCACCCCGCCGCCCCCCCCATGGTGATCGCCACCCCATTCACTGCCCCCAACTAATCACCACCCTGTTCACTACCTCTGGCCAATTGCCACCTGGTTCACCCCATCCATCCCATTCAGCCCCCCTGGCTGACCGCTGCCCCTGTTCACCCTTCTGTCGAAACCATCCTGCTAATCCCCCATTGCAGAGTGTGCAGCTCCCCACGCTCCCCACACACTGCTCTGCCTTAGGCCCAGCCCCCTCCCTTTAGATCCCACCCCTTAGCAAGGCCCAGTGCCTGGTAGGAACTGCCAGGGTCCCAGGCTGGCAGTGCACATAAAAAGAAACAAAAAAGTAAACCTGGAAAATGGAATTCATGAAAACAGACATTAGACCAAGAAAATGCTAGAGTAAGGATTGCAAAGCAATCGCTCCCCTCCTGTATCGAGGTCTTGCTGCCAGTTGTCACAATGCAGCATGTAAATCTTGCTGAAGGGCAGAATTATATTAAGTGTGTTTCAAATCCTGCCTTTCAGTAAAGATGACCAGGATTTTCCACTCCTAATCAGGATGGACACCATGGTGGGTGTGAGAGCTAAATCCCGTCAGGATGTTCAAAACGGGATTCCCAATAATGTAAAATGTGCAATTGATTTTGTGTTTCCAATGACGGGCTGCATTTCCCGCTGCCAAATGTCATTAGCTTACATTAGCATCTCATTATAATGTCTACTTGCCAGAATCAGGCCCCCCACATGCAATTTAAATTCCACAATGGCATACATTTAAGGGTGCAATAGTCCACACCTGAGTGTGGCAGGGACGGTTTAAAATGTACTGTCAGGCAATGGACCCATTCGGGGAAAGGGCCATACAGTCAGGGAAGGGGCTGAAGGGCCCGGGCTCCATTCTGGAAGGGGCCATATATGACTACAGGAAGGGAAGGGAATGGGCAGTAGAGCACAGCCTTCATCAGGGTGGAGAGAGTTGGCAAGATTACACACACATACAAACACACACATGACTGGGGGAGGGAGGTGGGAACTAAACAACAACCCAACTGAAACATTAGTTCCAAGATAAAGACACAGCCACAGCTGAGACAGGTTAGTAGCTGCTCAATGCAGGGTGTCAGGCAAATAAAGCAATTATGCCCATTGAAATAACACTGGTCCCTCAAAGTGGCAATGATTGTTGCCCTAGTCACCTTGTATGCGGCCTCCTTGTACACCAGAATATCATGCAACTGCTGAACTATTGGGCAATTGGACAAGCTCAAAGATCCCCTTGGAAATGTAGCCATTGAACCCACGTAGTTACTACAATGTGCACACTGAACATTCGCACTCATGGTAAAGTCATACTGTGCAATTTTGGAGTGTAAGTCAACATGATCCCAGCATCTCAGCAGAAAGCAGAACATCCAGTTGCCTGGCCAAAGCTGCTGTCGGTCATGTAGATTGGGAGGGGAATGTGGGAGAATGTTCATCTACGTCCTGCATTGGGTATTATTTCAGGGACTGGGACTCTCCACAATGCACAGAGAAGCCGTGAGGCTGTCATCACAGGCCATTCCTTGACCAAAAATGGACCTTTACAAAGAAACACTGACTCTTGCATTTCTCTCTTTGATACAGCAGTGAGGAGACCATTAGGAAGATGGAACCTGGTGTTGTCGCTGCCGGCTTTATTGTTATAAGCAGGAGAGAAGAAGGAGAGAATGCAAAGGAGGGATTAGTTTTCCAATGGGAGGAGCCGAACCCTCAATGCCACGAGGCAGCAAGCTCTCCTCCAGATGCAGGGGATGACCATCAGAGAGGTGTCAGCCCCTCGTTAAACCCCAGGTGTATAGATGTCACGTGTTATTGGCAGACGAGTAAGAACCAATGGCAGAGATGCCTGACTGAGGGATC
The DNA here is from genome assembly GCF_965287045.1 of Carcharhinus amblyrhynchos. Classification (NCBI taxonomy): domain Eukaryota; kingdom Metazoa; phylum Chordata; class Chondrichthyes; order Carcharhiniformes; family Carcharhinidae; genus Carcharhinus; species Carcharhinus amblyrhynchos. Next base: position 29,098,597 of record NC_137337.1, read on the forward strand.
TGGTCGTTTGCCGCATTCTGCAGGATGTGGTGACACAGGAACTGGGAGGACACCCATTGCCAGTCGCAGTTAATGTAACACCGCACTCAACTTATACAGCAGTGGCTCCTTCAAGGGCTCCACTGGAGCTCTCTGAAACATTTCCCAAGTGACAACCCTGTTGGCCTGAGGCCTGCAGCCACTAATTTTTGTAATTTAATACACATTGCTGTCTATCAGACCAGTGACAGATTCTCCTCCCTGCCACAGATAAAACTACAGGATGAGAGACGCTTAGCCGTCTCAGTGCCATTGTTTTGTCACCTTGAGGTGGCAAGGTGCTCCCATCTTTCACTGAGATGGACTACAGAAATCTGTCTGACTGAGGGAAGCACGTGTAAGCTCTGTTATTAGGCTCGTGGCATTGAAAAGCTGCTGAGAGATAGTGGGCAGATGGAGTTGAATGGTACATGAGCCTTCTGCATATCTGATCAAGTCTCTCCTAAAATGCCACACCTTCCCTTCTCAGGAATGGAGACAACATCGAGACACACCTCTGCAGAGCAAAGAATGCACATAATGGGACCCAGGGACACATGAGAATGGGGTTCTTGAAACAATCATGCTTTACATTAAGGGGCAGGCAGTACCGATAAGGAGATTGACAGTGAAACATAACACTCGCTGTGGTCAGATGATAAGAACTGCACAAAAGAGAGGCTCAGAATAGAGACAATTGCCATGTGTTTGTGCAGGAACTAAGGTTATACATACACAGGACTGTCGTTAACACAGCTCATCATAAAGAGGAAGCATAGGCCAGAAGACACATGAAATGATTGGGAGTATATTTACATCTCTGAACATGAGTTACATGCATTTAACACCCGTGCCCAAATTATGTAACTAAATTTTTTTTCACTTTCCCTCACTCTGTTGCTATATCCTGGTGCTTCCCCAATATCCAAAGCACAGCTGGAGGCAGCCTGTTGACCCCACTTCCTGTTGTCTGTAATAACTTTGGCGAGCATCTTCTGGAGAGCTGGAGAGCCCTGGCCTGCTTTGGGTGTCCTGTTATGGTACAGATTTGCCCTCCTTAACCTGTGGAGCTAGAGGTGATGGGGTCACAGGAAGAAGGGATTTGGATCAGTTGGACACTCCCAGAGTTTCTGGGTGAAAGGCCCTAAGATGCCCCGCAGCTGGTCCTCATTCCTATGATGCCCAAGGACCCTAGGCTGACTCTGAGGAGAAGGGACAGATAGAGTGAGATGGAGCTGCCATCTGCCCTCCCAAGTTTATTGTGAGCTAGCTTGTCCTGCATGAAGACGGATGGAGAGTGTGAGTAAGAAGCATGTGAAGAAAGATGTAAGAATGCTTGGAATGTATGGTTGGTGAGTTGATCCCTGGTCAAGATAAGGATGCATGCTACAGAGGCGATGAGGCCAGATGTGAGGATGTGTGCGAATGAGTGGTGATGTCCCTTGAGTTAGCAATGAGTGAGATCCTTGTGAGTTTGTGATGGGCTGTGAGTGTGTTAGTTGAGTGTGATGAGATGGTCAACTTACCCTGACAGAACAGAAAGGATCATTCATCCTCTTCCTGCGCTGGGTAGGTGGCCTTTTCTGCAGGACACTGGCAATGACCACCGCCTCCCAAGTCACCTTGCTGGAACACCTGCATACAGAATGTGGGTAGAGAATGTCACAATGGCCCATGTTCCAGAGGTGCTCCAGTCTCCTATGAAGCATCACTAAATTTAGGCACTGCCTGCTTCTTGCCTTTGGACGTTATCTTCTGTGGAACTGTCTTAAGCCGCAGAGAGTATGAAAGCTGTGCAGGGGCACCGTGTAATATGGCTGCCGAAATTACGGAGCACTGAGGTCACGGGTAAATCTGAGGCAGCCCACCAGCAATATGGCATGTTCCCAGTTGATGAATAATTAATGATGTTTGAAATGAACAATATGGCACAAAAAGCCATCATTGGAGCTGACGGGTTGAACATCGGTTTTTGATGGTCATTACACACTTTCACGAGAATTCTGCCTTACTTTAAATTCTTTAATTGTCTATCTACTAAGTTTTTAACTCTGAATCTTCAGTGATATTAAACAATTGTATCGCACAAACAACAACAGAAAAACTGAAGTTCTCACCTTGAAGAACTGCTTTAATTGGATTTGATTTCCATCCCAATTAAAGATATTTGAACACAGTCCGAAACGACACAACTGCAGATGACACCATCTCAGCACAGACAGCAGTTGCTGGTTTGGCTTGATGACCGACCAGGAGACTAGGAAACTTGTATTTTGGCAGAAATGGGGTGATAAATTGTCTCTCAGAGTGACCGTCACTCATAGAATAGAACCTTCGAATTTCTACAGTGCAGAAGGAGGCCATTCAGCCCATCAAGTCTGGACCAATCACAATCCCACTCAGGCCTATCCCCGTAACTCCACTAATCTGCCTGACATTCAAGGGCAATTTTAGCATGGCCAATCAACTTAGCCTGCACATCTTTGTGGGAGGAAACCAGAGCGTCTGGAGGAAACCCACGCAGACATGGGAAGAACATGCAAACTGTACACAGTCACCCAAGACCAGAAGTGAACCCGGGTCCATGGCACCGTGAGGCAACAGTGCTAACCACTGTGCCACCGTGCTGCCTCCCCTGAGGCAGTGCCTCTGCAATCATAATAACCTGTTGGTGACAAATTGCTGGACCAGACCACTCTGCATTGTTCTGTGATTGATTATGTGAGTCTGTTTACTATTGATGCTCACTGTGCTTGACTGGTTAAATCTGGGTATGGATTCAGAAAAAAACAAGCAAACTGTAGGAGGAGTCAGAAGCTGAAGCTTGAAGCATAAAATAGACATTTTAAAGCATTGTGAACAAATCTGTTGCACACATAAAACCAGTGTCACCTCTACGTAGCTGTGAGATATCCAAAGTTTACAACAATATTCTTATCTCTGGCCCTGACTGCAGATCTCTCACATCCAGTATCATGCAGATCCCAATTTATCCTTACACAGTGTCATATTCTGACTTGGTGGCAGTGAGTATGAAATTGAGTACTAGCATGTAGCTTCTTATGTTGCCTCCAATGCCTGACCACGATTCATTTCTTGGATATTTGAAACAATATCCAAGGGAAAGAAATAATATCCTGTAGTGCAGGGATTTGATTTGGTTTATTATTGTCACACGTATTGGGATACAGTGAAAAGTATTGTTTTTTGTATGGTGCAGACAAAACATGATGTGGAGATGCCAGTGTTGGACTGGGGTAAACACAGTAAGAAGTCTCACAACACCAGGTTAAAGTCCACCAGACAAAACATACCATTCATAGAGTACATAGGGGAGAAGGAAAGGAGGGTGCAGAATATAGTGTTACAGTTGCAGATAGGCTGTAGAGAAAGATGAGCTTAATATAAGGTTGGTACGTGTTCTCAGACTTTTGTATCTTTTTCCCGATGGAAAAAAATGGACGAGAGTATGTCCGGGGATAAAGTAGGAGGTACATGTTAAGGCTATCTGCAGCTTGTAAATCAGAAGAGGGTGTAGGAGGAGAGCGAGGGAGAAGTGAAGGAAGAGGATGATAGGAGGGTGCCTTTTTTTGCATAAGCAGTGCAGAGTAGCTATAAGTGGTGTTAGCCGGTCAACGAACTGGCCCCTTCCTGAAGGGTTCTGCCAAACAGCACTATGGCTAGCAGTGGCTGTACACTGCATCATTTAAAATAGTGTCAGCTTAACGAAAAATCCCTGCACCCATTTTGACACCTCCCCCATCGATAAAACATTCTAACTGCACCTCAAGAGGATTAGTACTTTCAAGAACTGAAAAAAAGGAACAAAAAAAAGTTAAGCTAGAAACTGACCCTTTTGTTCATCATTCTGTTGATTAACAAAATTATAATCAACAGTTTTGCTATCATTAGGAAAATTGCCTCTAGCTGGATATGAGAAAGAAGCATTAAAATGCTGAAATTCTTGTTAGCCACAATTGATGCTAATCATAGCCTACTCATGCTGTTTCGTATATTAATCATTTTCATCATATAATGGATTGTTAACAGTGATATCGGCTGAAATTGTTTTATTGATTAAAATTGCCAGACAGCTACCCAAACACAGCGTGATGTGCATCAATAACTCAGCGTTTATTCAGCTTGAAATGAGTTCTTGCTGTTCCCTCGTTACCAAATGAGACTATTACAATGCTAATATATGTATATTGCACCCAACGCATATCTATCACACACCACACTTTGCTGCAGAGCAAAATATCTTTTGAACAAAAAGGGAAAGAATTTGAGGCATTTGATTTGGGATCTGGGGATCTTACAGCCTCGCTTGTCCCGAAAATGCAAAATCCCGCCCGAGGTCAACGGACATTTCCATTGTCTGCCCCTCGCCCACTCCGATTCTGTGGCAGGCAGAGTGGTAAAATTCCAGCACTGGACTCTGAATTTTACAAACAATTTAGTCACTTCTATTTGTAAATCCCTGAGGTCAAGCAGCTGTTACCTGATCCACAGGAAATATTTATCTTTTTTTTATTCATTCGTGGGTCATGGGCGTCACTGGCTGGCCAGCATTTATTGCCCATCTCTAGTTACCCAAAGGCAGTTGAGAGTCAACCACATAGGCCAGACTGGGTAAGAGGGCAGATTTCCTTCCACAAAGGACATTAGTGAACCAGATGGATTTTTCTGACAATCGACAATGGTTTCATGGTCATCAGTAGATTCTTAATTCCAGACTTTTCTTTTAATTCAAATTCTACCATCTGTTGTGGCGGGATTTGAACCTGGGCCCCCAAAACATTAGCTGAGTTCCTGGATGAATAATCTAACGATAATATCATTAAGCCATTGCCTCCCCATCTCAGGTCTTAGGTCCAGTAAAGCAACACAACTGTGCGCGTGACTACCTGTGAAAGGCGCAATAGAAATTCATCAGTGTGGAGATTTCCAACTTTTTCTCCTTCACTCCTGGGGCAATTTTTACCCCAGAGATGCTTGGGTTTTAATTGGCTGGGTGGCTGAAATGTTAAATTTCTAAAGCAGGAGAACTAATCTTGTCTCAAATTCGCTGAATTTTGAGTTTAAAGACAATGGAAGGAGAGGCTAATCCCTTCTCAGGAGGGAGACCAGTTGTTGAAACTTTTTAAGGAGGATGCATACTTCTATTTTTGTACTTCTAACCAGATTGGCCAGGTTTCCATGTCCTCTGCTGTCCTGGGCTGGACCAGGGAGAAAGCTTTAGCGGCTTGCCAGCTCAGACCCAAAAACAATGGTCAATTAGAGCGATATTTTTACCCAGTTTCAATTTAACATCATGGCCATGGGTCTCAGGAGTTTCTGAAAATCATGGTGAAAGTAAGGTGAGAATGTAAAGGCCCTTGAGGAACTGAATAGCACTCAGAGAAATGCTGCAATATTCAGTCCTCACTGCTGCCTTCTTAGTGAACAAAACAGCACCGGAAATAGAATAAGGGGAAGGCCATTTGGTCCAGCAAGCTTACTCTGCTGTTCAATGAGGTCATAGTTGCTAATAAATAGTTAATTAAGCCTTTCCCATTTCAGGTATAGTGGTTAAATGCATTGTCACATTAAGCATTACATGGATTTTACAGAGTTATCTATTGTAGCTAAATTGGTGCCTGGCGTTATTCTATCTTAGGTCGATATGCTTTAAATCATAATTTATAAGTTATAAGTTAATATGCAGCTCCAGAGTGTAAGTGTACAGATTGTATACGACTCGATCAATGACATTCAGCACTTGTGAATGACAGTTTCAAGACTAAAGCTAATTGAAGGTATTGGTTCTCTGTTGAAACCATGTGCAAGCTTGACTGAAAATCATTAACAGCTAAGACCTGTATATTCGATCTAGCTGCACCTACTTGATAGGTGTGAAGTGAGTGTATGCAGCGTATAATAATGGTTGGACGGAGCAGTTCATTCTGGTTTGGAAGTATGTCATCGCTTATCGACAAAAATCTCCTCCATAGGTATCAATGACACATGCCTGAAACTGGTGTCAGGACCGTAGGGATCCTAATACCTGCTTAAGGCACCCTTTACAAAACATGTTTCTTTCACATTTTTGGGGTCAGTATTCTCAGGTTTTTGTCAGCCAAACCAATAGTCCTTAAAGGGAACTTTTATTTTGTTCATCTACCTCACTGTGGAATCAGGAATCCACTTGCCTTCTCCTATACGGCTGACTCCAATGCCAAACTTCTTACACTCAACACGAGCAGTGTCCAAGCTGACTAATCTTGACCTCTCTATAGGGATCGCTGAGCTGCCTGTGAGGCCACAACTGATGCCTGCCATACTTCATTTTAATTAATTCATGGGACATGGGCGTCACTGGTTGGCCAGCATTTATTGCCATTCCTAATTGAGAATCAACCACGTTGCTGTGTACCTGGAGGCCAGGCCAGGTAAGGATGGCAGATTTTCTTCCCTAAAGAACATTAGTGAACCAGATCTTTCTTGCCATGTTTTAATAAAACCAGTTTAAGAATTTCATTGAACTGAATGAACTTTTTTGCTTTTGTGAAATGAAATGTTTAATGAAAAGATTTAGTCTTTAAATTAATCAGGCCACCTAAAGGAATTTCCTACAACACAAGTCGAAATATTTCTTCTGTATTTCATCTGAAGTTGATGACTTAAGGTTAGGTTAATTGGCGATGATAATTTGCCCCTTAGTGTTAGAGGGACTGGCAGGGTAAATACGTGAGATTACAGGGTTAGGGCCTGCGTGGGATTGTTGTTGGCGCAGGATTGATGGGCCAAATGGCCTCCTTCTGCACTGTAGTTATTCTATGATTCTATGACATTTCTATTAATATATGAATGAAAAGGCATTTTCTATAACTTGTTATGAAATATTTGGTGTGTATTGAATCTTATTCAAGGGTGACAGTTAATGAGGATGCCCAATTTCAACCTTGCGGCCCAGCGATGAAGGAGGGCCAGATTTGAACCCGGGTCCCCAGAACATTAGCTGAGTTTCTGGATTAGTCATCTAGTGATAATATTACTAGGTCATCTAGGTTTAGAGGGTCACTTTATTGTAGTCCTGCTACCAGCTTCCTTGGGGGTGAATAGCATGCTGCTCGGATTGCATATTTACCTGGGCCACAATTCACATTCTAGGCTTGTATTTGCTGCATTTTCTTGACTATGACTCATCATCATATCGTCTTCAATTTGTTCAACCTACATTGTTAGCGTCAGTCTAACTGGAAGTTATTCAATTAGCAGCTTTCAAAGTGAATTGCACTGTGAAAGACACACAACATTTTCATTAATAAAGTTAAATAAATTCCCTTTGGAACCTATGCCAACAATGAGATTTACAACTACTCTAAATACATTGGCAATCAAACCCACCAGTATTCACAATACATGTACGGACTAAGGTAATTGCTTTTGACTGATCAATGCTTTAACTAATACCTGGTGTAAATGTGGAGGGTTGTAATGATCTTGTACTTCAGCTGCGGCCAAAATAAATCCCAATGTGAGAAGAGATGTCTCAAATATCTAACCTAGCAGAATATTTAAAATGCTGGAGAATTAGGACAAAATAACAACAGAAGCAAAATAATAAATTTTGAGCCACATGTGCCTCATGCAATCTATTCCTGTACTGTCCAAATTGAGGGGTTTCATCTATTCAATTCTATCAGCAAAATAAATTTGTCATAAATCTGTGCTGTATATCCTGGTGAGGTTTCAAGTGAAGGACTGTTTTATTCCAATCTGGATTTTTCTCACAATTTCAATTCCATTATCACATTTATTTTTTGCCTGTTTATTTCTACCCTATCTTTTCTCAGAAGGTAATTTGGGCTGTGTGATAGAGAATCAGCAGCAATTAAAATAAAAATCGGCAGCATTGGAAAATAGGCTATCATTATCACCCTTTTTACTCCATCACACAAAGACAAAATTACTCCCACTGTCTTTGGTCAGGGTTTCGGTTTCTAAAGATCTCAATATTAACTTCTCATTTCTCCTGCCATTTATTACCATTTGTCTTCCTAATGACTTCACTCTTCTCCTGCTTTTTCTTTTCTCTGCGGGCCAACTTTCCCACCTACTCCCCGGGATTTTCTCCTTCTCTTCACAGTCTGTTTTAGAATAGCGCAACGAAACTCGCCCCCTCTTCAGGCATTGTTTCGCTAACCTCTGAATTGAGCTGTGACCTTGATGAGGTTTAGCACAAAACGGTCACAGCGTCATGTGGGTTCCTGTTGGATTGGGTGCGGCTGAGCCGGACTGTTTTGTGTTTAAGACATGAATTGCTGTGGCACAGCTGTTCGATTTGCATATCAGCTATAACCTCCAGGAAAGGAATCGCTTGCTGGGAAGGGGACATTTATGCTGCAACAATGTTAATCGGATATGTCAAAATATCGAGTTTATGCCATGATTGGAGTTGACCTCCAGTTGGCTGCAAGTTCAGTTCAGCTTTGAAATGCTTTAGTATTTCAGCAACTTGTACTTCTCATTTTTTTACTTCGCTTGTATTGTGTTAATAATCTGGAACTGAATAACTGAGCTCATTTTAACAAGAAAACAATCGTCATACATTTTAAAATGCTAACTGAATCTGTATTCGAGAAATGCCAATACGCCTAATGTTTTTATTCTGAGACAGCGATGAATCTTTATCACATTTGCAGCATTTTCTAATATTCTTTCAGAGATTCGTGGAAACCGCAGGAAAAATATATCTGTGAGTTCGACCAGAATTAATCTCGCTTTCCCTTCCAGCAATCTACTTTCTCTTTCCAGGGTATAAATGCAGTATATGGGAATGAGAAATTTCATTTTGAGAGTTGGTCATTTCAATGATTAAAAGCTTGGTACAGTAATTTTGAAAATACGGTTTTAAAACATTTTTAAAATGTATTCCGAATATAGTAACGCCAAGATGGAATTATTCAGTTCCCCTCAAGAATTAGTTAAGCCTCCCAGCCTGCATATTGGTGCGTTGCTGTGATAAGCAACCTGGGCTAGTAAGGGGCCACTTGAATGGCCCTCCTTCATTGCTGGGCCTCAAGGTTGAAATTGGGCATCCTCATTAACTGTCACCCTTGAATAAGGTTCAATACACACCAAATATTTCATAACAAGTTATAGAAAATGCCTTTTCATTCATATATTAATAGAAATGTCATAGAATCATAGAATAACTACAGTGCAGAAGGAGGCCATTTGGCCCATCAATCCTACGCCAACAACAATCCCACGCAGGCCCTAACCCTGTAATCTCACGTATTTACCCTGCCAGTCCCTCTAACACTAAGGGGCAAATTATCATCGCCAATTAACCTAACCTTAAGTCATCAACTTCAGATGAAATACAGAAGAAATATTTCAACTTGTGTTGTAGGAAATTCCTTTAGGTGGCCTGATTAATTTAAAGACTAAATCTTTTCATTAAATATTTCATTTCACAAAAGCAAAAAAGTTCATTCAGTTCAATGAAATTCTTAAACTGGTTTTATTAAAACATGGAAACGTTAGAATCAAAAACATTACAAATTAACAATATTCAGACATACAATTAGGACAAAACAAATCTCATTTCGGCCAAAATGGGAGCTCAGTGGTTCCACCTACACAGCTAATGAGCTAGCAGGCTTTCACAAAAGATCTCCGATTTCATGCCAAAGAGCAGAATTGGTTATAATTTTTGTTATCAGATTAATCAGCCCAGCACTTAATTAAAATCAATTCCATTTATTCACTGTTCTGTCAATCTAACAATGGCATGCACTTCAATTAATCATATTTTGACACCTTCAAATATTGATCTGTCATTCATCTGTCCGTTTTACAGAAGGTCTCTCCCAAAAATGGCTTCTTATGATTCAGCATTTTTCTAACCAGTTTAAACCAGCTCTAATACCAAAAGACGCCTTTATCTTTTGGTATTATCACCCGGCCTGGGTAATTTACTTTGTTGCATAATTTGTGCCTGACTTGTGCTGATATCTTTCATGAATACACCTTTCATTGACTGGCATGTTACAAATTCATTTGTTAGAGACATTATTAAGATGTTACTTAAATATTTTATATTCTCAAACTACATATTAAAACATTAGCTGCTAATTATCCTCATGTTGGGTATTTAGAATTAATCAGAATTCTCAACTACGCAGAGGGAACACATGCTCTCACAGTCAATGTTGCGTGTAACTTGCACACACCTCCCCTTATGCCCTTGCTTCATATACATATTACCTCGGTCATACCAGTAAGAAAAAAAAGACAAAATGTGGCAACTTTGCTCAGGGCAACAGCCAACAAAGTGTCTCGTGGACCACATTCAGAATCCAGATGGGCCACATGTGGTCCCTGAGTCACAGGTTGCCCACTGTCAGGGTAATGGACTGCCACTTCTCATGGTGTATACTGCTTAGACATTATTAAGCAGTCAAAAAACAAAGAACAATACAGCACAGGAATAGGCCCTTCAGCCCACAAAGCCTGCACTGACATGTGATTCCTTTCTAAACTAAAGGCCTCTTACCTTTACGAGGTCTTATCTATTCTCTACTTATTCATGTTTCTGTCATGATTACCTCTTTAACTGCTTCCACCATCTTCTCTGGCAGTGCATTCCAGGCATTCGCTATGTAAGAATCTTGCCCCTCACATCTCCTTTAAACTTTTTCTTAAACCTATGTCCCCGAGCAATTGACATGTCTACCCTGGGAAAAAGTCTCCAACTATCCATTCTATCCATGCCTCTCATCATTTTGTAAACTTCTATCAGTTCGCCCCTCAGCCTCCAGCGTTCAAGTGAAAACAAATCGAGTTTGGCAGGCTGAAAGAGGTCATTGACTCGCTTGCAGCACTGGAGCTGGATCCAGTGCTGGATCTTGGTTGAATCCCATGCTTCTCACGTCCTCTGTGATCTCAATCTTGGCCATGTTGCAGAACCCATCCCTGCCCTCCCTGGACAGCCTGAGCAGGCACCTGCAGTGAGGCATCACTAATCCATGGGGCCCCCTCATCTCTCCTCAGGCATTTAATGGAGCAGAGAGAGAGGGACAGAGGCTGGGAGAGGATACAAGAGCAAGTGAGAGCGGTGAGTGATGGGACAGGGATGGGACAGGGATGATATGCAATTATGAAAGGTAAATGATGGGGGTTTCAAGCTGCAAAGGAGGATAAAACTTGGCTTCCAGACAATATCCTTCCTAGGGTGGCACGGTGGCACAATGGTTAGCACTGCTGCCTCACAGCGCCAGGGACACCTGGATTCAATTTCAGGCTTGGTTCACTGTCTGTGTGAAGTTTGCATGTTCTCCCTGTGTCTGTGTTGGTTTCCTCTAGGTGCTCTGGTTTCCTCCTACAGTTCAAAGATGTTCGGGTTAGGTGGATTAGCCATGCTAAATTGCCCCTTAGTGTTAGCTAGGGTAAATGCATGGGTTATGGGGATAAGGCCTGAGTGGGATTGTGGTCGGTGTAGATGTGATGGGCCAAATGGCTTCCTTCTGCATTGTAGGGATTCGATGATCTATGAACTCAGCAACTTTTGTCCCACATCTGACCGCCTCATGTGCAGAACCTGTATGCTTATCCTGGATTTTTTTTATATATGACTCAGCTGGAACTGCCTTGCAATTGCCTCATGGCCATTTCCTGTCCGTCCCCATCACCATGCATGCCAATTCCTTGCCTTGTAAATGGAAGTTTGGCCTTCACTCCCTGCTTCTGCCGTTTGGACCCTGGACCCAGGAATTAAATTCATCCCCCTCCAGTGTAGACTGACTCCTGGTTCAGTGAAATCAGGAAGGTCTGCTTGTCCAGAATCTAGATTGACCTTGACGACCCCTACTCAGGGTCAGTCTTTTTGCATCTGTGAAACATGTGGCTGACAGCTGGAGACTGAAAGGCCATCACAACAGCCCACCTGACAGGAAGAAGAAAGGTGGGCAGACATAATCAATGTGTGAGACAAAAATCCCTGCCTCAGCGAGCTGTTTCAAGCTTCCTATGAGAAGTCAATTTAATCAAATGTGGTTTGCTGCTGCAATACTGGAAGAGAGATTACAGGTTACAAGGAGAACGTTGTGTGATCCTCAAGCTTTAAAATATTCCTTTAAAACCACAAAACTCCAAGCTATGATTAACTGTAATCATGCAACAGAGTCCAGTAAAATTCCTTTTTATTCTTGCAGTTACTGAGCTTTCCTGGCTGTTTATTTTTCAGCAACATCAAACATGACTGGAATTCAAATACCTGCTTGCCCCTAGCTGGAATTCAAATAGCCAAATGTTAACTACAGTCAGTGCTTATTCCCTCGGCCACATTGTCCGGAACCGATATTATACATTTACACCCCCCTGTAAGGTGGATGAGCTTCCACTGGATTGTGCTCCTTGGATAAGATTGTGCTCTTTCAAGTGTACACAATGTTTCAATGGGAATGGTTTTTGGACTCTGTCCACTGCTGGGATTGTCAGGTCCCACCGCAAGTCAATGACATTTGGCCGGGTTGCCCCTTCTCCCATGGTGACCAAATTGAAGGAGGTGCAAGTGAAATGCTATTTCACCTGGAAGGGTTGTTTGGGGTTTTGGACAGTGAGGAGGGAGGAGGTAAAGAGGCAGCTGTTACACCTTCTCCCATTGCAAATCAATGTGTTGTGGGATGGGCTAAGGACTTGGCGATGATAGAGGAAGTGGACAAAGGCATCATGGAGGGAGTGTCCCTGTGGAATGCTGACTGGGGTGGGGTGAGGGAAATATATATCCTCACTTTTCACCCCACCAGCTTCTACATTCAAAATCCCATTCTCCGCCATTTTCATCAACTCCTGCATGTCACCACCAACATTGTCCCCTCACCCTCCTATCACTGTTCCACAAGGACTGTTGCCTCTATGACTCCCAAGTCAATTCCAAAATAACTTTAGACTCAACATTTCTTGTCCATCTTGACCCCCCCCTTTTTAATCCAAACATTCTTTGACCCAATACAAACCTCCTTCCTCCCCCACTGGGTCATCTGTCACTTGTTCTTAAGTTTTTCTTTCACTGAAAACTGACCTTTATTATCCTGTTAACACATTCCACTTACACCACTGTCAGGACCTTTCATATTCTTTGTGCTGCCATTAACACTTCCTCTGTCTTGTGCCCTACACATCTTTGTCCAATCTCTTGTGAGTCCCACTTACAACTGACCTTCCATTTTGCTCCACCCTCTCTTATATAGTATATAATCTCCCCCATTTCTCCCTCTCTCTAGCTCTGAAATGTATTTCCAGGAACTCAATCGAGTTTATCAAATAAAAAAGAGCGCAATCAAAAGGAATCATTCAGCATTCTGAAAAATTCACTCAAAAGTCGGGTTTGAGCATAATAAAGAGATGTTTTCCAAAGGAACGTACTTGTGAAAAATAAGAATGAAAGCAGGAAATATACTACAAATGCCAAATACCTTGAAGGAAAACATCTGTCATCAAGTGATTAAACATTATTCAATCTAAAGGGAAAGGATGACAGAAACTCATCATAAAAATATTATCAAATTTAAAATAATTGGCAACTGAGCCAAAGGGATGATGAGGATATCTATTTTAAATGATGTTACGATGTGGAATGCACTGGATGAAGGGATGGTGGAAGTAAGTTCAATAATAACTCTCAAAGGGAATTTGATCATAGAAGATCAACTGGGAATGAGATCTTAGAATCCCTACAGTGCAGAAGGAGGTCATTTGGTCCATTGACTCTACACTGACTTTTCCAAACAAGCATCTTACCCAGGCCACACAAACCTTGTTAACCCCTATATCTTGGGACACAAAGAGGCAATTTAACATGACCAATCCACCTAACCTGCACATGTTTGAACTGTGGGAGGAAACTGGAGCCCCTGGAGGAAACCAACACAGATACGGGGAGAATGCACCACCCAGTCACCCAAGGCCGGAATTGAACCTGGGTCCCTGACGCTGTGAGACAACAGTGCTAACCAGTGTGCCATCATGACACTGAACACCATTGACATTTGTAAGGGTATGGGCCAAGAACATTCAAGTGGGACTGGATGGGCAGCAATATCAAAGGCCTAACTGAAAGGCCTCCACCTTTTGCTGTAAGATTCTATTATTTTATCATTCTCTAATCAGAACCTACTGCAGGAGCGGGGCATGCTGACTGCCTTTTATCATTCACAAATATCATAGCAATGTTTACAAAACCATTAATATCCTTTAACATAATGTCCTGGGTCACAGTGCTCTGAAATCTTTTTGTTAAAGACCAAATACTTAACAAGATAGCTTTTACTTGTCAGGAGATGCCTTGATTTAAACAGAATTTTTCTGATCTCATGGCAGTTTGGATCCTCAGTTACATCCCCAGCCACTCTGGTGATGTATATTGTACTGCTTGCATCTGTGATTTCAGTAACAGCCAGCCAAAATGGATTGGCCTATAGATCAGCCTGGAGACACAGAAACCCAGGATAAAAAATCATTACTGCCTGAACACGCAGTGCTACACAGCAATTACACACATCGGCATTATAGATATCACTTCAGTGCTGCCCCAGGGTTATAGGGCTTGCTGGGTCAGAATAAAAATTGCACCAGCACAAATTCTTACCACTGTAGCCAGCAATTAAAAAGTTTACTTTAAAAGTTTTCAATGATAAAATGTAACTTAGAAATGTATCTGGGACTAACAAAATTATCCTAGTTGACGTGTTCATTTGAAACAATTAGTTAATCTACTGCTTCATTTGTTTCCTTGTTATGTCCATCAAATAGGTGTGTGTGTGTGTGTGTGGGTGTGGGTGTGTGTGTTGGGGGGGTGGGTGATGTAGCACCCCACACAAGTAGGTTCACTGCATGCTTTAGTGTGGCTCACCCTGTATTGGTCCTTACCTTCACCCAGTTCTTACATATAGTTCCAAGTGTCGTTAGCATGAAAACAGCCCCACCCCAGGAAACCACTCTGACAGGCCTGCTAAACCAAACAAAGATAATTCCGCCAAATCATTGTGTAATTTGTAGAAAGAACTAGCTATAGCTCTTGGGGCTAAAGGGATCAAGGGAGATGGGGAGAAGGCAGGATCAGGATATTGAATTCGATGATCAGCCATGATCAAAATGAATGATGGAGCAGGCTCGAAGGGCCAAATGACATACTTCTGCTTCTACTTTCTATGTTTCTGATAACCATTAAATCTTCTATTCTCACCAATTTAGGGATCTGTCTATCCTGGCAAACAAAGACTGATTCTAGAGAATGGGCAGATGAGGCCTATCTAAGGTCCAATGGTCTGGAAGGCAGATCGGCAACATGTTGACCTGACACAGAAGACAAGCTGGTCATCCACTGCCTCTGGATCCATTGCAAGAATTCTAGATTCACCTTGTCACTGGACTAAGATCAGTCAGGACAAGAGAGTGAGGCTGACAATGCACAACTGTCCCTCACTGTAATCAATTCATGCCCAAGTCATGTACAGCATCTTTCCATTATCTAGCATCCATCATCTATCTGTCACAAATCCTGTGGCAACTGGTGAGTGACAGTGGCAGATGTAGATTCATTGGGAGTTGTAGCTGCAAACCTGTACACAAAAGGCTCGGGCCACTTTTCACTGGAAGGAAGCAGAGGCGGAACACAAAAGCTCCCTGAAGTTGAGAAGCCCTTTCCCAGACCACATTGCTCACCTCTCCAGTTTGAAGAAGGGCTTAGGAAAGGTGCCCTAAAGATTCCCTGCTTCACCTCCTTGATCAGCAACTGGCAGTGGTCCCATCAGTGTGGTCAGAAGTCAATCTCAAAACAGAAAGTAAGTTGATACTGACCACCATTGGAACATGATATGTCCACATCCTCATGGGCATTGCCAGAGCCAACAGACCTGAGAGAAGAATTGGATTGGTACAACAGCAAGATCATGGCCCTCAGCGAGACTTGAGAAACCCAAGGAGACTCACCTGAAGGAAAGTGGTGCAGTTGTTTGGAATGGCCATGGGAAGAAAAAGTTGCTATAGATGTTAGTGTCGTGAACCATCTCATCAATCAATTCACTTGCCTTCCCAAGGGTGTTAATGGTCATCTGATGATGCTTAAGCGGGGTTAGCAGTGGCAACAATAGCCTCCTCTTGCAGAATTGGAGTTATTAGTCACCACATACCTCTCTAATCATGACAAGATGTCTTTGTTGCATCCCTGTTCTATCATCTAGTGAGTTGTGTCTTCATCAGGCACAGGGACAAGCAGGACGGACAGATAGCAAAAGCCACATATGGCACTGACTGACGGACTGACAATTGCTTGATCATTTTGAAGGTAGACATCAAGATCCATCCCCCTAGACATCTCAGGGCATGAAGGTCCAGAAGTATTGCCAGATCTCAAGGCTCAAATAGGCAATCATGAAGAAAGAGAATTTCAGGAGTCCCCTGTGTACAGCAAGAATAGACACTGCATTGGGTATGGCAGTGTGATCTTCAGGGATATAGTGTGCTCCACTGCTCTAGAGGTCCTTGGTCCTACCTTATGTAAGCACCAAAATTAATTCAGTGAAAACAATGAGATAATCGATAAAAACAATGGAGGAGAAACATCACTTCCACAGGTTTCACCTCAGTAACAAGGCATTGCTATCCGAATGTGATGCCTACTGAAGCATCCATAAGAGAAATGCAGGAGACTTTGCTGAACCAGAAAGCAGACAAACTTAGGCATATGCAGACCTCAAAGACTGGGAGAAATTCTAAGATGCTGTAAATGCCTGTGGGCCCCCAGTCTACCTGTTCATTACCAATCCTCAGTGTCATGGGTCAATAATGCTCACAGAAACACTTGTGTGCCAAAGCAAATCACTATAGTGAGCTTGAGTCTAGGGTGTGCTCTCATGGTGGCCAATGGAAGCATTACAAGAACACTCTAAAGGCTTCACTGAGCAGTTTTGATATTGGCCCTGATTCTCTCATCTGTCCCGTCCTCCAAGAAGTTAATTCACATATATAAGGTTTGCTTTATGGTATCACTCTCATGTCACATGTCGGTAAGCAAATGAAGACAATGGGCATTTTTACTTTTTACAGGAGCAACGGATATGAACAATTCACCTTCAGAAAATGGAGTCCATAAAGTCAGGAAACTTATTTTGTAGTTTCTGCACAGACACAGGGTCAGACTCATCTGGGTATACCTCTGGGAAGGTACTTAACACCTGGGAAGACTATTTAAATAGTGAAGACTGCTCTTCTCCATTTTAGGTGAAGAGACTAAAACTAAGAATGCCCGTTAGATTTGCTGGCCACATGGGTTGCAAATAAAGATATTTTTGGAATTTATTTGTGTCTGGCAGTGGTCTTATCGTGCAATGGGTAGTGTTCTTTCATCTGAACCAGAAACTCTGGCTTTGCATCCCATCCCAGCACCTGATAGCCAAGAAGAGTGCATTCATAACATGGCTAACACGGTTTGACCTGCAAAATCCTTCCAACATGCCAGCAGCAGGCAGTAAGAGCAGGAAAGACTCCTGGCCAACCACGCTTGATGTGGGCTAGCACCTTCAAGTTATAAGCCATTGGCAACAGACTAGTGACCTTTTCCAGGATAAATCTCACTATGAAAACAGACTATCTGTGTGGAGTTTGTACCTTCTCCCCATGTCTGCATGGGCTTCCTACATGGTCTGCATGGATGTTCCGGTTTCCTCCCACAGTCCAAAGGGTTGATTGCCCAAGCCAAATTGCACCTTGGTGCCAGGGGATTAGCAGGGTAAATGCATGGGTATTATGGGGATAGGGCCTAGGTGGGATTGTTGTTGATGCAGGTTCAATGGGCTGAATGGTTCCATTCTGCACCGTAGGGATGTTATGATTCTATGAAACAGATGTACACAACCAGGGTGCTAGAAGAGAAATGACAACAACAAATTGTGGCTGGAATGTTGATGGGATACCAGCATCCTCTGTTGTGTGGCAAATTGCTTATCAACTGATGCAATGTAGACAATCGATACAGTTATCATATGACTGACTTGAGATGACAAATATCTTATAAATTCTAAGAACAGCCCTGAAAAGAGGATATGAGGTATGAAGATCATGGGGGCTGGGGGGAGCATAAGAAAGGACACCATCTAAGCAAAACCACCATTGACAGAGAAGTGGGACTTATTTGTTTTACCTGCATGATTATATTTCTCCACTACACTTCACTCCAGATGCCTAACTGCAGCATTGACAGAGAAGTTAGAAACCTGCTGTAGCTTGGAGTACCTGTGTGCGTTCATCACCAGCAAAACTTCTGACCTTCCCTTTCCTACATCAGAATTTGAAGAATTTGAATTTCCAGTCCTGCAACACATCTGTCAATGTTCTTGCAGGAAGAGAGTAAAACTGACTTTCAGGGCTTTAAGTAATTTAAATGTGTGTGTGTGTGTGTGTGTATACATGTCTGTGTACGTATGTGCTGTGTATACATGTATGTGTGTGTATATATATCTGTATACATGTACATGTCTGGGTATGCGTGTGTGTATGTATACATGTCAATGTATGTATGTGTTGTGTATATATGTCTGTATGTGTGTATATATGCCTATATACATGTGTGTGTACATGTCTGTGTACATGTGTGTGTGTATACATGCCTATGTACATAGTATGTCTGCCTGTGTGAATGCAGAATGGATGTTGGTTGCAATTACTTTCCGGGTCTTATAAGAAATAAATATTAATCCTTCCTTATGATTTCAATTTACTCGAAAACCTGTTTTGTTTCTGTTGTTTAAAGCCACAGCGTTCAGGGGGTTAAAACACTCCTTCTCAAAAATGCAAATTGTTATAATCGGTCGAGAGGTGAGAAAATAGGAAGAAATTATAACACATCTCTTCCTTTTCCATAACAAGTGTCAAAGCATTTTGTTACAAAATCTTGATACTAAAATAAATGTCCTCAATTTTAACACAAAACAATGTGAATGACATTAATACTACAAGGCTTCAGCACTTTCGGTGTCAATTACTTTAAATAGTATCTATGGTGATCTTAGATTAAACAAAACATAGAAAATAGACATGTCAGGTTTAATTTCTCTTTGAGATCTTTTACTTTGTGGCTGCCTAGACCTTTCCTGTCACAACTGCAGCCAAACTTATCTACGTGATAAGACCCCAAATTAAATATATACACAGGTTTGTTTTTAATATTCTATCAAGGGGTGTGAGCATCACTGGAAAGGCCAGGATGGAGGCTCCTGGTATTATCCAAGTCATTTGGCCTGATTTATATTTTACATTAACGTATGTTGATAACAGCCATGTAGAAATATCACTCCTTCCTGATTGGAGGCAGAAGTACTCAGTGTTGTCACCAAAGATTGTCAAAATAAATCTAAATAATATTGTAACAGCTCCATCAAGCACGATAGTCAGAAGCTCTGAACTGAACAACTGATGCCACTTTCTACCAGTTATTTAGATGTCACAGTAAATTGCAGATTAGTACAGTTAGGAACAAAAAAAATTTGGCTGTAAAATATGCTTGCCTGAAGGATTGGAAATAAAATAGTCAAAGCTTGAAACATTATAAAATAATGATAAACAAGTGAAACAAATGCTGGGGAGGACAGAAACAGGCTGGCAACAGACTATTATTTGACCCGGACACAGTCATGCCAAACCAATTTCTTCCATTTGTCTTCGAAAGCTCCAATCTTTTGGGCAGCAGCACTGGGGACATGGTGGCACAATGGTTAGCACTGCTGCCTCACAGCATCAGTGACCAGGTTCAATTCCGACCTTGGGTCACTGTCTGTGTGCAGTGTGCATGTTCCCCTTGTGTCTGCATGGGTTTCTGCCAGGTGCTCCAGTTTCCTCCCCCAATCCAAAGATATGCAGGTTAGATTAGTTGGCCATGATCAATTGCCCCTTAGTGTCAGTGTGATTAGCAGGATAAATACATGGGGTTCCAGGGGTGGACCCTGGGTGTGTTTGTTGTCAATGGGCCGAAAGTTCTCCTTCTGTACTATAGGCATTCTATGATTCTATATAAAAAGCTGCCAGAAAGTTGATGTAAACGGGCAAACTGATGCACAAAGTCTTCATCTTTGGTGATCTGTCTTTCAGGCAAAGGTAAGCGGTTCTCAGTTGAGAGTCTCTCCCAGTGGTTTTGGAATTTTTGTGTAAGAATATATTTTCCTCTAAGCTGATAAAACATTAGAAGGCTGTCCTATTCCCCAAACAAAACTGGCAGAATAGCAATCAATTAGTCTGACTAAGTAAAAAGGTGGGGGCATTTCTCCTGCACCGCCCGCCACGGGAATCGTAGCGGGCGGGGAGGTGGACCACGCAAAGGTCTGTTGACCTCAGATGGGATTCTCCAGTTTTGGGGCGAGGATGGCCGGAGAATCCCACCCGCAATGTTTAAACCAAGCAGCATGCCCCTTCGTGTCAGGGAGATTAGCAGGGTATATATGTGGGGTTACTGGGATAGGGCCTGGGTGGGATTGTTGTCAGTGTAGACTCAATGGGCCAAATGGCCTCCTTCTGCACTGTAGGGATTCTATGACTCTATATAAAAAGCTGCCAAAGCAGGACAGAGTAGGGTAGTTAAGATCTAATCTTTAAGTTGATTATGATGCCTATTTTAAAACAATCTTTACAAAACCACTTCAGCTTTCCTCGTTTTGCACTCAACTCCTTTCAAAACTGATTTAAAATAATGTGACCTTCAACACCACAAGTGTTAACCAACGTAACTTCATTTCGTATGATTTCTGTCTCAGCTGTTTGAACATCAGAGCTGTAACGGTGAACATTTTATTTTTACTCCAGTGATGATTATTCCCAGAAACTGCTTCAGTCTTAACTAAGTTTCTTTGAAGTGGTTAATGACTTTCCTACACTCTGTGGTCAGGGTTGTTCAGTTCTGGATCAGTTAAATTGGATTTTCCATGGCATATAGACAATTTAATGGATACTACAGTATCTTTGTTTTTAATGTAGAGATCTGTTCTTTCCTGTTACTTCTGAGTCTTGTGATGCAGAGATGTGAGGGCTAAATTACACAGCCCCAGAGATCAGATACAGGGTTTGCTGCCCATGATTAATTTACATCCATTGTTTGCAATGCATGTTGCATGCCAACTGTGAGCTGCCTTTTCATTTGAATGATTGCTGCATCCAGCCAGCAATAATCACATTTCGCCCTGGCTTGGAATCATTTGGGGCTGGAGGAGGGCCAGCAACCGGGGTGGACTGGGGGTGGGGTTGTGGTGGTCTGCTGGGGACAGGTCTGCCATAGATGGAGGGGGTTCTGCTGGTGCGGGGGGCTTGCCAGAGGGTGTCTGCCTCCTGGGGGAGCGGCATCTGCCAGGGGGAGATTGTCACTGCTGGGGAGGGAGAGGGGGAGGGAGGTGGAGACTAGGGTACTCTGTGATGGGAGGGTGGATGGGGCTGGCCTGGGAGTGGTCATGGGGGCCATGATCAGGCTGTGGGGCGGAGGCTAGTGGGGCAACACTGCGAAGGTCCCGGGCTGGCCAGCGATTGAGCTGGTCAGCAAAGTGCAAGCAGACAGCTCAGGGTCACTGCGCATGTGAAGAGACCCAGAACTGTCAGTCTCCAGGCCCCACCCCCCTGAACTTTTATTGATATTCATGATTGTGACCCCTGCCTAGCACAGAGTGTGCGAGATTCTAGTGTGAACTCCCACTGAAAACAACAATCGTAATTTACATCAGTTTTCCTTTGAATTCAGCACTTTGAACTTTTTGGGAGAATCGCCCCCAATAATTCTCTGCTCTGCAGATTTTCACTGCCCCCCTCAAACACAATTCATCCCACAGATGCACACGCATGTAACATGGATCGTTTTGGAGCTCATTTGTGATGCTCAATAATTTCTCCCCCATTTGCTTTTGTTCCAATGTTCCTCAATGTCAGTCTGAGGAACCTCTGAATTCTGACCTCTGGAAATCATGATGTGGCCAGGGTTGATGGGAGGAGAGAGAAACAAACCAGTCTTCAGCCTGTTTGGATCATCAGGGATCTTCCAGCACTGCCACTGATTGTCCAGCCTTGGGGAAGTCCCAACACCAACCATACCAACAATGCTTGTAACTCGATATTGACAGAAAAGAAGTGAAAGGGTAAGGGACACATCCTCCTGTCTCATTAGCTTTCTAACTCTGGGTCTGATCCAACCAATTATTTAAGGAAGGATGTAAATGCGTTGGAGGTGTTTCAGAGGAGGTTTACTAAAGTAATATATACCTGGACAAGTGAGTTAGGGTTAGGGTTAGGGTTGTCTTATAAGAAATGTTAGACAAACAGAGCTTCTTTCCACTGGAATTGAGAAAAGTGAGGGTAACTTGATTGAAGTATACAAGATCCTGAACACTATGGGCAAGAATGTTTCCTCTCATTGGATAGCCCAGTACTAGGGGCACTATTTTAATATTAGGGATCACTCCTGTGGGAAAAGGTGAGGAGAAAGTTTCTTCTGTCAGAGGACTTTGTAACTTTTGAGCTCTTTGCTTCAGAAGATTGGGAGGCGGGGTCATTGAATATTTTAAAGGCAGTGATGGTTTGTTGTTAGACAAGAGAATCAAAGGTTATCGGGGTAGATAGGAATGTGGAATGCAAAACATAAACAAATCTGCCATAACCTTATTGAATGGTGGAGCAGCTCAAAGGGCCAAATAGTCTATTTCTGCTCCTGTTTTGTATGTTTGTCTGTAAGGCTCAGTCTCATCCACACAGAGTGTGCAATATTGTTGAGTCAGAAACCTAATATAATTTGTCCCCATTTACTCTACATTATGTTTCCTTGCAGAACATCCACCCTCAGAATTCAAGCCATGAAGCTACACATTCCACTCACCCCCCATATTCTGTCTGTTGTCTGGATTTAGACTTGAAAAAGTGTGCCCATTTTCAACTCTGCTGAAAGCTTCCATGCATTTTCCTTAGAAGAACTCATGTAATCGTCGTTACATAACAAAATGGAACTCGCTGCAGATGGTTTCCATTCCCATTTCACTGTTTTTGGTTTACCTATGATTCCCCAGTGGACAAAGCTGTAATGAGGCTGGAGATCCTGCTGTCTCATTGTACAAGAACAATGACTATTCGATACCCCAGTAAATGGCTGAATAGATTCACATGTACTGCAGGATCTTGGGTGTTAACTAAAGGCTGCATAGGGAAGTTATAATCTTCATTTACTGACTTCTCCAGGATGATCCAATGACTTTACAGCCTTCTGTCAGTTGCTGGGTGATGGAAGGTGAAAAGCTCCAATCACAGTTGTTGGGGTCCCAGGCCAAAACCCCAAGTTACATCAGGACCCCAACATTTTTCTTTTTTTGGTGTAAAGGTGAGATACAATATTTCTCTCCAGGAATGATTCCAGTGACAAAAGTAGGGATCATTCATAGTAAAACAAACTTTATTTAATAATACAGTTTAAATATAACACTAACAAATGAATCACCTTAACCATTAACACTTAAACACTATCTAAACATGAAAGGAAGCAACTTTACTTTCTGCTTATAACTGTTCCAGTTCCAAATAGGCCACATCCAGGCATAGCTTATGCCCACTTTTAAATAAATATAGTTAGCAAACACAAGTGTACTTGCTTTAACATTTGTTAACGGTCTTGGAACTTTTAGAGTGGGATAGGGTTCCAGAAGCCTGCAAAATCCTTCTAATTTCAACCAGGTTCAACTGCAATGAATTGCTTTCTGTAAAAGTTTTCTCTCTGTTACAGACCCAGCTTTGCACATTAGCCACATTATCACATGACCCTGTCAACCACTCTGATCAGAAATCCCAGGGGATCTTAAGTAAACAGAGGTCCATCGTCTCTACTTAAAATAAACACTTGTAAGGTTGAAATGAATAATTATCCTGCTGTCCTAAAACCTGAGCTTCCCCTTAAACATAATATATACAATAATATATATATACACACACATAATATACATATACATACATGCATTAAATATATATTTATACATGTCTGTGTGGAGTTTCTAATTTATTTCCGTGCCTGTGTGGGTTTCCTCCGGGTGCTCTTGTTTCCTCCCACAGTCCAAAGATAAGTGGGTTAGGAGCATTGGCATGCTAAATTGATCCTAGTGTCAGGGGGATTTAGCAGGGTAAATATGTGTGGTTATGATCACTCAAGCATGCCTTCATTATTTGTTTGTATGAGTTTTCAGATGTATTGCTCCCTTACATTCTGCTTATCAACCATACACCAACCATGAATCATGGTCAAATTGCTCTGTGGCAAAGATGTTTTGATTATGTCTTGCAATTGTCTTAGTTGCTGATCCTATGTCATATTTATATAACCATCAAATGGGCTTTTAATCACTTCAATATGAAAGGTGATATTAGCATCCTCTGTTTTGCAATAAAATGTGTTATGAAAGTTATCTCATTAAAGTTCTTTCTCATTTACAGGCGGAAGATAATTTAAAGGCATCGTAAATTATTGATTTGTATCAACTATGATAATTAGATTTTCCACCGAGTTATTTATTTTTTGTTAAGGTTATTCTCACAGCATGTCTATGAACTCCATCATGAATATGTTTGTTATGCAGATGAAAAAGGTATCACTGTGTGAATTTCGACAGTGGAAAAGTCATTCTGATATGTTTAGACTGTCAGTTTAGAAGTAGGAGGAACATCAAACAGATGACAGTACCACTGATAGCAATTTCACTCGCTAGTTTCAACGTGAGTTAGGTTTCATTTGATGTAATCACAGGTTGCTACATCAGAGACCTGGAAAAAATAGTCCCGGGGTTGCTGTGTGTAGGAGAATGAATGCCATGATGTGAAGGGTGGGCACAGGTAGACATCTCACACACCAGGTTAAAGTCCCGACAGGCTTATTTGGAATCAAGAGCTTTTGGAGAGCTGTTCCTTCATCAGGTGCATGGGGACTCACTCACCTGATGAAGGAACAATGTTCTGAAAGCTTGTGATTCCAAATAAGCCTGTCGGGACTTTAACCTGGTGTGCGAGACTTCTTACTAGGGGAATGAATGACCGGGGGGCAACTCTCCCAACCCGTTGCACTGCTTTAACAGTGCAAAGGGCTGGGAGACATCAGCAGAGGCCGTTTAGCAGGCTTCCTGCTGGGCGCCAAGGCTTCCTCACATCTCCGGGGCCAAGGTGTCTGGAGTCGTCAGCTCCGTACCCAAAATCGGTGCTGAGCTGGTTTAAATAATAGAATTTGTTTTTAAGCATCATTCGCGGGCACAGAACTGAAATCCCTCGGCCTTCCAGCCTCTCCCCTCCCCGGCCAAGAGTGTTTCACTCCAGCGGGGTTAAAGGACAAAGAACAAGGTTTAACAACAGCTTCCCACTAATGGGAGCTGGTGGTCCAACCCCGCTAGAGTGAAGGGGAGCCATCAAGGCTCTCCTTCAGGAGGTCAGGGGTAAGCAGGGGTGCCAGCCTGGCTCCCTGGCACTGCCCAAGGTGCAAAGCAGCAATGCACAACGTTTCAGCTATTTGTCAATTTTTACTGACATGTGGAACCTTGTCAAAGGCCATGAAGTTCACTGAGACTACATCACCTGTACTGCCCTCATCTCCACACCTAGTCATTGCCTTAAAAGATTTGTAAGACTTAGGCTGGAATTTTACCATCCTACCTGCCACAGGTATCAGAGTGGGCGAGGGGAAGGTCATGGAAAAGTCCATTGACTTTGGGTGGGATTTCTCCCATTTTGGGATGAGCGAGGCTGTAAAATACCACCAATGAATCTCCCCTTGACAAAGTCATGCTGCCTATCCTCGATTAACCCTTGCCTCTCCAAGTGGAGATTAATCCTATCCTCAGATTTTTTTTTCCAATAATTTTCGTACTACGGATGTTAGAATCATTGGCTTGTAATTATCTGGATTTTCCCTATTTCCCTTCTTGACTAATGGTACACCAGCTGTTCTCCCATCCTCTGGCACCATGTCTGGCTCCAGAGGATTTGAAAATTAATTAGAGCCCCTGTAATCTCCTCTTTTGTCTCAAGCAGCAACCTAGGATAGATCTCACATGGGTCCACTGAAACCACTAACACCTCCTCCCTCTTAATGCTGATCTTCCAATAATATCACAATGCCCCTCCTTGCTTTCTGTACCTACGTTGTCCACCTCCATAGTGAAAACAGATGTAAAACACTAATACCTCATCTATGTATTTCGCCTCCAAGCATACATTGCCACTTTGGTGCCTAATGGGCCCTATTCTTTCCCTGTTTACCTCTTGCCCAGAAGATATCTTGGGATTTTCCTTTATTTTGTGCACCAGTGTTTTTCATGTCCCTCTTCACTCTCCTGATTCCCTTTATAAGGACCCCCATGCACTTTTTATACTCCTCCAAGGCACCCACTGTTTTCAGATCCCTGTAACTGCCATAAGCCTTCCTTTTTTCCTTATCCAATTATATATTTTCCATGGTACCCAGGGTTCTCTTGATTTTTTGGTCCCACCCTTTACCTTTACAGGCACATGATGTCTTTGTATTCTCTATTTCCCTTTTCAATGACTCTCACTGCTCTAGTGTTGATTCTCCTACAAGCTGCTGCTCCCAATCCACTTTGGCCAGATCCTGTCTTATCCTACTAAAATCAACCTTCTCCCAATTCAGAACATTTATTTCTAGTCCATCTTTGTCCTTTTCCATAACTACCTTAAACCTTACTGAGTTATGGTCACTGTCACCAAAATGCTCCCCATTGACACTTCTACTACCTACCCAGCTTCTTTCCCTAAAACTAGGTCAAGTATGCCTCCTCTCTCATAGAACTTTCTATTTGCTGGCTCAAAAAGCTCAACTTAAGTGGGTTTCACTTCCTTTTTTGCAGACCACTTATTCCCTTTGAAGAAACTACAGTTGTCAATCAGGC
This sequence comes from Carcharhinus amblyrhynchos, assembly GCF_965287045.1. Taxonomy (NCBI): domain Eukaryota; kingdom Metazoa; phylum Chordata; class Chondrichthyes; order Carcharhiniformes; family Carcharhinidae; genus Carcharhinus; species Carcharhinus amblyrhynchos. The sequence continues at coordinate 29,125,554 of NC_137337.1, forward strand.
TTAGAATCTTTGTAAACATTGCAGTTAGGAGCAATGGGGGACTTGAGATGCATTCAAATATGAAGGGAAACATAAACAAACAGCTGCATGGAGGCTGAGTAGAAAGCCATTGAGTTATCAATCAAAACCTATTTCAAAGCACTGGACTATGAAATTGAAAGAGATCAAATGTTTTCAATGGAATAAGTGGGTTTCAATGATTTCAGCTTTCAAGGAAGGCTTAGAGACTTCAAATAAAAATTGTGTTAATACATAAGACTGAGTGAACAGCTGTGGAGAAGGGATCCCCAGTGAAATTGACATTTCTCTATCAGAGGACTTTAAAAGGGTCCACTCACTCTTGTACTTCTAATGGAGAGAAAATCCCTGCTGCAGAATGAACTTGTCATACAGGAAAACTGTCCAGTATGTTGTGTTTGGAAGTTGCTCACTAGAAATGTCACACTCTGGATTTCTTACTTTATCTGCAGGTCCATGACAGGTGAATGGAATCAAAATGGATGGTGAGGAGGCCTTACATTGACAGGAGTTATCAGCCACAGAGAATGCTCCATTAGGAATAAGGTCTTGTCCTGGGAGGCTGCAGCTGCCAGCAGCAACCTGCTCTTTAGATTTGACACTTGTGACCCTGTGCTTGAACCTGAATTGAAGTTCTCACCTCCTTCCAGCTGGAGCTCTGTGTCCATGCTCATTACTCAAGCTGCTCCCATGCTGTGATGATGGCTGGCAGCAGAGAGATGCAGCTGAAGGTCTGTGAAGTGCTGGAAAGATAAAATGCCTTCTAAGAAATTGGCAATCACCTGTCGAGCAGTGACAGCAACCTCTCGGAGAAGAAATAATTGGAGCAGCAGCCTCTCAGCTTTGCCATGGCCGAAACTCTTCAGTGTAACCTATCAAAGTTCCTTCAGCTTGTTTAGTTCACTGAAGAAGCTGGTGTTACTGGCCACGGTCACTCTGGCTATTTGCTGACAGGTCAGGAAACAGGAATCCAGGATTGAAGATTAAAATCAGTATTTAATTGGCTTTTTAAATACATTAATTAATGTCTCAACTGAGCCATGAAACCAAAAGGTAATGTCAGGACCCCGACCTACTGTCACTTATAGTGGATTTAACTCCTCCAGCATGTAAACCTCCCTCCCTTTGTCTGGAAAGTTCCCCTCGCACTCCACACTTTATAGATTTAAAGTCCAGCAATCACTGATTGATATTCCCGAGCACTTGGCTGCTTGTTGTTTCTTCTCCTTCACCTTCTGCCAGTTCCATCTCAAGGCTTTTCCGTTCCCAGATTGCAGTATGACGGAAAGTACAGCTGCCATGGATAATTTTTGACAGCTGCCCAGAGCTGTTCTCTTAATCCATCCACTCTGGGGAATCTCTGCTTCTCAAGTTAGTTTGTTTTTTCTGCTTTACAACTCCTTTTTCTCCTCCAAATCTATTAGATTTCAGTCAGCCCATGGAATATAGAACATAGGAAAACTACAGCACAAGTTGTGCCGATCATATCCCTACCTACTAGGCTTACCTATAACCCTCAATCCTATTAAATCCCATGTACTCATCCAGAAGTCTCTTAAAAGACCCTATTGAATTTGCCTCCACCACCACTGACGGCAGCCGATTCCACTCACCCACCACCCTCTGAGTGAAAAGTTTACCCCTGACATCTCCTCTGTACCTACTCCCCAGCACCTTAAACCTGTGTCCTCTCATAGCGACCATTTCAGCCCTGGGGAAAAGCCTCTGAGAATCCACCCGATCTATACTTCTCAACATCTTATACACCTCTATCAGGTCACCTCTCATCCTTCGTCTCTCCAAGGAGAAAAGATCGAGCTCCCTCAACCTTATCCTCATAAGGCATGCCACCCAATCCAGGCAACATCCTTGTAAATCTCCTCTGCACCCTTTCAATAGCTTCCACATCCTTCCTGTAATGAGGCGAACAGAACTGAGCACAGTACTCTAAGTGGGGTCTGACTAGGGTCTTATAAAGCTGCGACATTATCTCCCGACTCCTAAACTCAGTCCCTCAATTGATGAAGGCCAGTACACCATATGCCTTTTTAACCACATCCTCTACCTGCGAGGCTGATTTAAGAGGCCTATGGACCCGGACCCCAAGGTCCTTCCGATCCTCTACACTGCTAAGAGTCTTACCCTTGATATTATACTCCTGCATCCCATTTGACCTGCCAAAATGGACCACTACACAATGGACAAATGCCAATGCTGAGCACTCTGGTTATTGCTAACAGAGCAGCGACAAGATGATACAACAAGATCCACACACACACACACACACACACACACACACACATACGTATACATAGACATACACACACACACACTCTCACATATACACAGACATACACATGCACATACACACACACATGCATAGACATACACACACATACATATACATACACACATACACACTGGCACACACATACACATACTGGCACACATACACACATGCACATGCAAAGGCACACACGCACACACATGCACAGACACACACACACAGACACACACACACGTACATGGACAGGCACACACACACATACATTCAGGCAAAAACACACACTCTCACACACACGCATGTGCACGCACTCACATGCACAGGCACACACACATACACACACACACACACACATACACACACAGGGACAGGCACACACACATGCACAGACATACACTCACACATAAGCACACACAGACATGCACGCGCACACACACACGCACACACACACATGCACACACATGTGCACAGGCATACACGCTGTGCACAAGCACACACACATACTCACAATGGCACACGCACAGAATCATACAAACACATAGACACACTCACAGGCTCACACACACAGAGGCAAACACACATACATACACTGGCACACACATACTCACACACTCACATGCACACTTGTCTACTGTCCACAAAATCTACCTAATTGTTTATACATCGAACTCAACACCTCATAAATTGAGCAAAATGCACTTTGAATTCAACACCAGAGCAATTCACCTCACCAACAGTGGAGAAATACACATTAAACCCACCAAAACAGCATAATGGATTGTATCAAATGCTAAAATTAAACAGTTTAAATGCAATTAAGCTAAATTAGAAAAGCTTTTCTTGCAAAAGGAGAATTTGTTCCTCTCCAGGACAAATTAAAATATACAGAATATTTGGGAAATTAGGGCAGGTCCATTATTGGTGCAATGAAATGGTGCTTAAAAGGTGAGGCCCATAACGTCCCTGTTTTTGGGCCCTGCTGCTCATTTCAATGAAATGGGTGAGCTGCAGTAACACAACTGGTGAAACATTGTTGAAGATTGAAACACTGCATCACCTCAGGTAAGGGAGGAAGGAGGCTACTAGGGGAAGATCAGCAGCCTGGTCAACGGGAGTTCATCAGAGGGGGAAGTCAAAAGAAGGGATGAGTTCAGAGCAGCTAGTAGACCATGTTCTTGTAGGATCATGAGGAGCACTCCTACTCCTCCCTGATCCACATTCAGGTACGTATGGATGTAATTATTGGTTAGGGCCTGCTACACATTGGCCTGGTTTTAATTCCTGAGTGCAACGGGCGTCATATTTAATGGTGAATCAGAGTTGCAATGGGAGCCTCAAATAGGTGTTGGGCCCTTTAATTACATTTACAAATGCTAAATTCCATTGGAGGAAACTATAGGACACCAATATATTCAACATACACTGGATAGGGACAGGCTGGCAAGAAGAGAATTGGACAAGTCAAGGCTAGAAGTATTTTGGATGAGGGTTTCAACAACAGTATAAAATTGTCAAATTAGAATTTGTTTTGTACATGTGAATAGCAGATTTATGTTTCCCACAATAAATGCACTCTTGTCTCCTAAATCATAGCACAGATAAATTAACTGGATCTTTCTGGCAGCTCTTTTCTTTCAGCTTTTCAATCACCGTGATTTATTGTTCTGAAGAAAATTACATCTTTTATTGCATTCCCTCTGCAGCAGTAAGCCTGCTGATTTAGAATGTCTCAGCAGGATTAATGTGTGAAATGATCCAATGCCTTGGAGAACTCTAACTTTGCAGTATGGTTCACCTCCAGTAAACAGTTCTCTTAGGAGGCAAGCGTGCATTGGCATTTCAGCATCGTTTGCATTGGTCTGAAGCTGCTGAATTTTTATGAAAGAAACTCGGTGGCATTGAACTTTGCCATTTACGGATATTTTGGCCTTGGAGGGAGTGCAGAGGAAGTTTACTAGGCTGATGCCGGAGTTGAGTGGGTTGAGCTATGAGGAGAGGCTGAATAAACTAGGCTTGTACTCGTTAGAGTTTAGAAGAATGAGGGGAGATCTCATTGAGACATATAAGATGATGAATGGGATGGATAGGATAGAGGTGGAGAGACTCTTCCCGCTCAGAAAGGACAGTAGGACTAGGGGGCACAGCCTCAAGATAAAGGGGGGGCGGTTTAGAACGGAGTTGAGGAAGAACTTCTTCACTCAAAGGGTGGTGAATTTCTGGAATTCTCTGCCCGTTGAAGTGGTGGAGGCTGCCTCGCTAAATATTTTTAAGACGCGGGTTGATGGGTTTTTGATAAGAGAGGGGATTAAGGGTTATGGGGAGAGGGCGGGAATGTGGAACTGAGCCACGACAGATCAGCCATGATCTTATTGAATGGCGGGGCAGGCTTGAAGGGCTAGATGGCCTACTCCTGCTCCTATTTCTTATGTTCTTATGTTCTTTGGTGGTCCTCTAATACAGAAATGAATTATGAATGAATGTCTAGGTCAAATGAGTCTCAGTTGTAGGATTATACATTTTAGTTTAATTTTGCATATAATTGTCTTTCCCAAATAACAGTGGTTCCATAATTATACATCTTGTGAGCAAAAGCTGCTGAAGAAAATGTTTTTACTGCTTTCTGTTTCTATTTCAGTTCTAAGTCACAACTTTTAGTTCATGATCTGAGGTTAATCCATTGGTGTGGTAAAGGAAAGTAGGTTTTTGTCAGATCAGCAACTTAAATTTAAACCCATCAGTGAGCAGACCATGTTAACTTATTGGAACAATAATGAGAACTTTTAAAGCATTTTGAAAGAATAATAGAAAGATGCACGGTGGCACAGTGCACTGTGCCTCACAGCACTCAGGGCCTGGGATCAATTCCGGTTTTGGGTCACTATTTGTGTGGAGTTTGTGCATTCTCCCCGTGTCTGCACAGGTTTCCTCCGGGTGCTCAGGTTTCCTTCCACAGTCCAAAGGTCTGCAGGTTAAGTGGATTGGCCCTGCTAATTTGCCCCTTGGTGTCCAAAAATATGCAGGTTAGGTGAATCAGCCATGGTAAATAAGCGGGTTTATGGGCATAGGGTAGGGGGATGGATCTAGGTAGAGTGCTCAATCGGAGAGTCAGTGCGGACTTGATGAGCCAAACGGCCCCCTTCTGCACTGTAAGGTTTCTATAACAGAATAGTGGTGTTAAGTACAATAGCTTTTTGTGGTTAACACATTAATATTAAAGGTGATTGATCAAGTCACTGTGCCACTGTGCGGTGGCATTCAAAAGGTTTCTCCTTTTGAATGCCACCTATTTTCAGATAGTTTTGCGATGGTAGCAGAAGTGAAATAAAGCAGTCTAATTATCACCCACCTTGTGCCCACATCGCCACAGTTAATGAGGGCGGTGGGTTTAGCCAAGCTGCCACCTCAACAGACTCAACAGCGGGGAGCACCATTATATAAAAGCAACACTGAAGCATCCCTGAATGGCAGGGCACCTTTGGTGAAATTATTGCAGGATTTGAAGCCCTGAAGTTTTACAAAACTGTTTAAAGCGAGCTGTGGATAGTTTTTACATTTCGGTTTAGGATTAATGCATTTCCCAGTTGGAATGCCATTGCTCCTGAGTTATAAAAAGAAGGATGAGAAAATGGAAGCCACCAGACCACCAGGAAGAACTTAGGAGTGCAGCATCAGAGAGGACAAACATTTCTAACACATGGGTGACACGGTGACACAGTGGTTAGCACTGCTTTCTCACAGCACCAGGAACCCAGGTTCAATTCTGGCCACAGGTGATTGTCTGTGGAGTTTGCACATTCTCCCCGTGTCTTCTTGGGTTTCCTCTGGGTGCTCCAGTTTCCTCCCACAGTCCAAAGATGAGTGGGTTCAGTGGATTGGCCTTGCTAAATTGTCCCTAGTGTCAGAGGATTAGCAGGGTAAATACGTGGGGTTACAGGGATAGGATGGGATTGTTCTCAGTGCAGATTCGATGGGCCGAATGGACTGTGGGATTCTATGACGATCTTGGGTTTAAAAATAAGGTGACATTGAGATTTCTTTGATGCCTCAAAAGATTGCATGTTTGGGATTTGTGAGAGTGGGTTGGCTGAATATTTGCACTTTAAAACAGTAAGGAGCAGAGTGTTATCTGTAGCTGTGAAAACGACCTGTGCTTTCAGTCTTTACAAAGCGCCTGGGACCTTTGCAGGCGGCTTCAGTTTACCTTTGTCCTTAGCTGGACAGGATCTCACTACCACATCAAATAGATCACCAAGGTTTCATTCAGGCAAACCTCCCGGGTCATACATTTCTCAATAAAATCTGGAGAGAAAGCAGTCCCATTCTATAGACTGACATGACTCCCAACAAGTGCAGATAGCAAAATGATGGAGTAATTGTAACTGAGAAATCCCCTCAGCTACACTCCTGAAAAAACCTGGTTCAGTATAAAACAGGAACAGAATGATCCAGATTTCAGGAATTAAAGTTCTTTGTTAAAGTTAAGCTTGCCTACTAACTGAAAGGGCACTGGCATTACTTCCTTCTGCAATTTGTTACATTGCATTACTTTGACATTCCAGCCACTTTGAGCTGCTATAAATGTCACAAAGCAGTGACAACCTGCTAAAAGCAGCGACATTCATAATGTTGCAAGTGAAAATTTCACCCTCCAGAAAAGGTTATGATAAATTTGCATAAATCCATACCAATGTGTTTATTAATCCAAATCTGTAATTAAATTTGAATGAAAGAGTTGCTTACTCAATGCAAATAAATTGTCACTTTACAAGGCCGCTGTTGAACTATTACATAATTATTGCTGAAAAGAAAAATGCTGCCAAAGCTTTTCACTCTGCACTCATCAAGACAAATACAAGAACGCCAAACTCCAAATGATTGCAACAATCTATATGACGGGAGAAAAAGCGTGCTGAATGGTCAGTAAGTCAACTCCATTTGGCTGAGGCATTGCCATGGAAAAAACAATGGGGAGGGCTCACCAATTCACTGGTAATTCAGAAACAGTGCAAGGCTTGAACATATACCTTTTATTTGCAAAGAACGATTTTACTATGAACGTACGCCACTTCTGGCAAGTGACAATGAGCCATGCCATGAGTTCAACTGGTTACCTTAAATTGGCTGTTGGTATAGCTATCAGTGTACTCGGAATTATTCAGCAAGTTTACAGAATCACATCTGACAGTAAACATTTTGTTTTGGATTTTGCAAGTGTGAACTGGCTGAGTACTTTCTGTACTTGGCCTTTTATGAACAACAGATACTTAATCTGCAAATTGGTCCATTTATCACCCTGACCTCACCATTGTCAACTGATGCCAAAATGTCCTGTATTTTGAATTAGTACTTATCTCTCTGAGCACAGCAGCTAATCAGAAGTGGCACAGCCAACAGGCAAATTTTGTTGCTGGACACATATTGTCAGACTGATTGAAAAATTCAAGGCAGCAAGCCTTGATTTATGTTCCATAAACAAGTACCTTGAACTGAATCCAAAAGGACTCTCCTGCTGAAGGGAAAAGACAATTCCTATTGTGGAAAAGCTTTAACCCTGATCAAATATTAATCAGAACTTGAAGCTTTCTATCAAATCTAGTCAGTTATTACTGAAAAAAGAGTCTTGTATGGGAATTCCACTACCCTGCCCTCCATGGAATTGGAGCGGGCGAGGGGCAGACAATAGAAATGCCTGTCGACCTTGGGCAAGATTTTCCGGTCTCAGGTCAAGCGTGGCCATAATATTCTGCCCTTGCTGTTGAAGCTTTTCATCTTGAACTCATCAGGACAAACAGAAGAATGCCAAATTTCAAAGGGAGCAACAATTTATTCCATCTGAGAAAATGATGCTTATTGGGTTGGCAAGTTGACTCTGATTGGTCAAGGTATTACCATAGAGAATGAAGTCGTGAAATATTGCCCCCTTGTTTTTGCTTAGTTCAAAAGAGTCCACTGCTTGAATCTTTTTGAGGAGTTAACAAGGAAGTTAACTAAAGAAGAACCGATGGACATGATTTATTTAGATTTCCAGAAGGCCTTTGACAAGGTGCCGCATAGGAGACTTTAAAATAAGTGCCCAAAGTGTTAAGATTGAGATCCTGGCATGGATGGAGGATTAGTTCACTGGCAAAAGGCAGAAATGGGGATAAAGGGGTCTTTCTCAGGGTGGCACCCAGCGACTAGTGGTGTGCCTCAGAGGCCAGTGCTGGGACCACAACTTTTCACAATACACATTAACGATTTGGAGGAAGGAACTGAAAGCACTGTTGCTAAGTTTGCAGATGTTACCAAGATATGTCGAGGGATAGGTAATATTGAGGAAGCGGGGGACTGCAGAAGGACTTGGACAGGTTAGGAAAGTGGGCAAAGTAGTGGCAGATGGAATACAATGTGGAAAAATGTGAGGCACTTTGGAAGGAAGAAGGAGGCATAGACTATTTTCTAAGTGGGAAAATATTTAGGAAATCAGAAACACAAAGGGACTTGGCAGTCATTGTTCAAGATTCTCTTAAGGTTAATGTATAGGTTCAATAGGCAGTTAGGAAGGCAAATGCAATGTTAGCATTCATGTCGAGAGGCCTGGAATACAAGAGCAGGGATGTACTTCTGAGGCTGTATGAGGCTCTGGTCAGACCCCATTTGGAGTATTGTGAGCAGTTTTGGGCCCCATATCTAAGGATGGATATGCTGGCCTTGGAAAGGGTCCAGAAGAATGAACCCTGGAGTGAAGAGCTTGTCGTATGAGGAATGGTTGAGGACTCTGGGTTTGTGCTTGTTGGACTTTAGAAGGATAAGGGAGGAATCTTATTTGAACTTACAGGATACTGCAAAGCTTGGATAGAGTCGACGTGGAGAGGATTTTTCCACTAGTAGTAAAAACTAGAGCCAGAGCTCACAATCTCAGGCTAAAGGGACGATCCTTTAAAACAGAGATGAGGAGGAATTTCTTCATCTAGAGAGTGGTGAATCTGTGGAACTCTTTGCTGCAGAAGGCTGTGAAGCCAGGTCATTGAGTGCCTTTAAGACTGAGATAGATAGGTTCTTGATTAATAAGGGGATCAGGGCATACGGGGGAAAGGCAGGAAAATGGAGATGAAAAAAATCAGCCATGATTGAATGGCGGAGCAGACTCGATGGGACGAGTGGCCTAATTCTGCTCCTATGTCTTATGGTCTTATGGTCTGATATTTCTTTTGTCTGAAGTAGACAGGTTCATACTTATGATACATATGGTTTCCAACAATCATAAGTAAACCATATTGCAAGCAAAACCAATAAACTTAAGTTGGTTGTTAGTGTAATTCTTAGCACACTCTGGATTGTTCAGCAAGTACTGTCCGAACACAGGTTCACATTTAATGTTAGACATAATCATCTGAGTTTTGCCCTGGTGAACCTGCTGCTCGATAGTCATCTACCACATTACTCAATTGTATGGAAGACAGAATGTCATTTTGTTATGACAGCAGCTGTTAGTGGAAAATAATACTCATGTTGCTAGTAGAGGCACGACATGGGTAACTTCACCTGCTGCTGATATCTTTTAGACACCTTCCCCTTCCAGGGTAATTCGAGGGATGGACAATTTTTATTTATTAGTGTCACAAGTAGGCTTATATTAACTCTGCAGTGAAGTTACTGGGAAAATGCCCTACCAATCAATCTGCCCACAGGATGGTTGAGTGTTTAAATATTATAATGAGAGTGCTTTTCTTCATTTTAACAGTGGCCATTTCAGCCAGATTCCCCAGGTCTCAGGAAATATGGTAGCTTAAAGAAGAGAAGGACTAAGTCCATGAGGCATCTTTACAACATTCCTTGCAGCCCAGAAAGAATAAATATTTCCTCCAGGCCCAAACTACGATTAAATTGCACCCCCTCCCACCCGCTCCTAGTCTCCTCTCCCTCCCCACACCTCCTCACCACCATCCGTGTAACCTGACTGTTCATCCCCATCACAATCTGCATCCATCCTTAAACACAATCAGATCACATCATTACCATCTGCTCCACCCCTCTCACCACCCCCCCCGAATACCCTCATGCCCCACACCCATCATCCTCACCCTCACAACTAGAACCACACCCTGTGACTGATCCCTGCAAATGAACCATCCCAATCCCTCATCACACTCAACTGCTCTCCTATGCTGCAACCCCACCAAACAGGGTTCTCATCTTAGAGGCCTGTCAGTCAGGCTGCCTGCGGGTGAGAAAGCAGCAGAAACAATTTTTAAAAAACATCCTGTGGTTAGAATATGAAATCCAGGTTATAAGTTCAGTCAGTAGCCTTGCCTTGTTAAAATTCATTATATCTCTGAGTTTGGATCAATACGCTTGGTGTAAGTACTTCGCTTCTTGAGCACTTGAATAGCACTTCTCTTCAATATTACGTTCTTCTCAGATTGTATTAATAAATCTTCCAGTTATTGAGTGGAAAGTCAATAGTCTTCCAAGCTCCAACCTGCTCCTTGAACCTGCATCCATTTCACTTATTAGCTTCTGCTGTGCAGACAGCTGGCAATTCGCTTCATATAACAGAGTGATAGAAGGTGTAGGGGGCTTTCAGGAATATAGCAAAGACATGAGTGATCCTCATTGTGACCTCCATATGATAATTCTGAAAGGGAAAGAATTAGAACTGAATGTTTACAAAGAAGAAATGTGATAACAAGGGACTTGTATCATAAATTGGGAGGGTTAGAATAGTTGTGATTGCGGCCCTATAACTGGAGCTGTCAAACAAAACATCTTTTTGAAAAACAGATTCAATTTTCTCCCTGTTCTGAAGAAAACACAAACTCAAAGCCTATGGAAGCCCTCTAATACCAGTCATTTGTATGTGAGATTATTTGTATGTGAGGGCAGCAAGGTGGCACAGTGGTTAGCACTGGTGCCTCACAGTGCCAGGGACTTGGGTTCGATTCCAGCCTCAGGTGATTATTTGCATGGAGGCTGCACATTCTCCCCATGTCTGCATGGGTTCGTCTGGTTGCTCAGGAGGTTAGGTTAATTGGCTGTGTTAAATTGCCCCTTAGAGTCAGTGGGATTAGTAGGCAATTAAGGAACTAACAGAAGGAAGAGACACCACAAGCGATGATGGAGCAGCCTAGCCGGACAGTCCAAAAGAAAGGGTGAAGCATTTACAACCATTTTCAGCCAGGGGTGTCAGGTGGGTGGCTCTTTGACTCCCCAAGGCCTTTCCAGTATCTACAAGGCACAAGTGAGAAGCGTGATGGAAATTTCCTCACTCACCTGGATGACTGCAGCTCCAATAGTCAGGAGCTCCACCTCGTGAACATAAGAGAAGGAGCAGAAATAGGTAATCTGGCCCCTCTACCCTCCTCCATCAGTCAAATAAGATCACGACTGATCTGATCATGACCTTAAACTTCCATATTCCTGTCTGCCCTCAATAGTCCTTTTCTACTTTGTAGATCAAAAACCTGTCTAACTTAGTCTTGAATATATTCAATGGCCCAGCCTCAGCACCTCTCTTAGGTATAGACCATGAAAGATTAATGACTTCAACTCCATCTAAAATGGGAAATTCCTTGTTCTGAAGCTGCGCTCCCAAGTTCTAGATTTTATCTACAAGAGAAAATATCTTCTCAGCGTTATCCCGTTAAGCCCCCTCAGAATTTGGTCTGATCTGTTGGTTGTGGGATCACTTTGCTCTGTCTATCACATGCAGTTTCCACAGTTTGGCATACACATTGTCCTGGATTGTAGATTCATCAGGTTGACTCCTCATTTTTAACGCCTGATGTTGCTTCTTGCATGCTCTACTGCACTCCTCATTGAATTAGAGTTGATCCCCTTATTTTTTAGCAGAATGAGGAGTATGGTGGATCGTGATTAGAAATTGTGGTTGAATACAGTTCTGCTATTAATGGCCCATGGTGTTTCATAAATGTCCAATATTGAACTGCTACAGCCTTTCTGAAACTATCTCAGTTCGGTGAGACAGTGACACATTACACAATAGTATTGCCGTGTGCTCCATCAATACAGGGCCACCTAAATCTAGGTCATTCTCCAGGCTGGTTCAAAGTGCATGCGCCATTTATATTCAATTCATTGTCATCGGACAATCTTTATCACTTATGTCACTGTGCAGGGAAGAAAAAGGACAAGTAATGAAAGGTTCATGAGTGCAAAAAGCATATAAAACTCAAGATATTCTTTCAGATTTATTTTGAGCTCGTGCAAATCTTCAAAAGCATTGCTATCTAAAGTGTTAAATCTGCTGGGTATGTCTAGGAACAGATGGCCCCAAAGTGAAGCAAACAGCTCCCAGTGTTATTTTAGATTGTGGTAAAAACATAGCCACTTCAGAATTCAGCAGAGATCAAAACTCCTGTTGATTCGGCACTTATTCCATTTTTCTTCCTGGGACATTTGTTGCAAATGTTTTCCGTAAAATGACAGTAGTCTTTTTATCAAGGTAAAAGAAGCTGTGGGGTATTATTATGGGTTCCTACATCTCGTTTAGTCTAAAACTAATTCAGAAAACGATCAAATCTGTGACTCTATACACCAAATTTTTTTTAAAGAACTTAACTAATAAATTCTGCAGACTTTGATTTAGATTCATAAATATTCCATTATCAGAATGAGAGATTTAAAGACACGGGACAGAATTTTCTATTCTGGGACTAAGGAGGTGATTTTGTACCCATTTTAGCTGTGAGTTCAAATGGCAACGTTGCTTAAAATCTAGTGAGAATTGGAAAATGAGATTCTCATTGGTGAGACCTTATTTTCTGATTTCCCCACCCCCCGCCGGTGATGTAATAAGGTTCCTGCCGAGAAAGGGTGGGCACCTCATGTAAATACATTTTAATATAATTAGTGGATTACAATAGCATCCATAGAATCCCTATATTGCAAAAGGAGGCAGCCGTAAGATCCCCCCAACATTTAGAATTCCCCCCACGTCAGCGAGGTTTACAACTCCTTTTGAAAATCATGAGGCAGTTGAGGGGAACTTTCTGGTGGTGCACAAGTAACTATAGTCCCCAGAGGGAGAGGCACATGCCCAGGTTGTGTCCTGGCATTGTTGCCTGACACTGCTCCCGGGTGGGGTTCCCCTTACCCATGGTGGGGGCGGTGGGGGGGGAGGCGTTGGTGAATGGTTGTCCCAGTGCTTGTTGGGTGAGTCATGTGGGGGAAGGGGGGAGGATGTTCCCTGTATCCATGGGAAGTCCTTTATCTATCAGGCCCCACTCCACCCCCATGACAGCAAAAACCACACCTCCAGGTTTTGTGCACCAAGTGCCAGAGAATCCGGAGAGAAAACTCAGCTGAGCTGCTGGAGAGCTATACACCAGTTCTCTTGCCTCAGCCAGCACTCTGTGCACAGAGTGCAAAGTTTCACCCAGGGACAGAACAAGGAGAGTTTCCCACAACAAGAGGCCAGTGGGAATTTGCACCATATCACACAACACACTGGCCTAATTAATTAAGCAGTCAGGCGTTTCCCAATGAATTGCATAGTGGAGTGGTCTGGATGGATTGTGCCCCATTATCATATCCAGGAGTCATATTTAGAAGTCGCCTGGACATCAACTGATCCAACATTGAAGGTAGAAGGTGGTCTTCCTGGAAATTCTTGAAAATAGAAGATCCACCAAACTGGACAGGAACACAAGTTCCAGCTATCATTTTGCATTAGCAGGCAAGCTACTTTTCAGCTCCTGTCGAATTGCCCCACACTGCCACCCCCTCCCCGCCACCACCCCTTAAACACACTGAAGAAGGGACTGGAAACTTCCACCCATAATGTAAAAATATGTTAGAAAGCTGATATGTTTTGAAGAATGGTGTAAAGATTCTTCTTAGAAATGTAGCCAAATTGCATCAAAAAATGTCTTTATAGAGTTTCATTCTCAATATTCAGTGTGGCTTCTAACCATTTTCTCCAGCCTTGGCTTCTTTTATTTTCCCTCTAGTTCAGGAGAAGCTAAAATGCCAGCTGGTTTTGAAAGAGCAAATCTCCCGATAGCTTCCACTCACAGATGTTTGGTTAGAGGCATCTACTTTTTCTCGCTACAAAAGAATTCAGACAATCCCGTTGCAGCGGTCTTTAAATAGACAGTTTCAAAAATGTTAATTCTGATTCTGGCAATTCCCTGGTGTACTGTGGAACCAACATTCTGCCTAGAATAATTTATGTTAATCAGAAGAGCATTATCAGTAAACAACAATCAGCAGGCAACATTCCTAGGTTTCTACAGCCTCACATGGTTTCTCGATTGATAAAGCTTTGTACTCTGAACGTGGTGATTACGAGTTCATAATGAAACAGGAAATGGAGCAAATCCAGATCTCAGCTGGGAGATTTGTTTGTATTCTTGATGCTATCCGCAGACCCATTTTACTCATTTCCAAGAGCTGTCTTTTGTCTCTTTCTTTGTGCTACAATGACTGAGGAGCTCGGGATGCGTGAACGCTGATTCAAAGGCAAGAGCAGAGAATCTGAACAAAAGAGTTTGCCATACGCATCATATTATTGCTGTTATTCACAAATTATCCCAAATCAACTTCCCCAACCTCAAACACTTTCACGCCTTTAAACATATTTGGGAACAAATTTGACCTTCTCAAAATGCAAAGAATGAGATAATGGCCGCAATTTTTCCAAAGGTTTTCAAAATGTGGTCTCTGGTGGGAAATACAGTACCATTCCTGTTGGGTGGGTTCAGGCCATCTCGACCAATATCCCCCCACATTCGGAGTTTTTATTTGGGAGGTTGGGGTGGTTTGTGCCTTGAATGAGATATATGGGACCTAACGACGCCAGCAGGGTTGGCTCCTCAGGGGTCAGGACACCCCAATCTTTGAATATTGCTATAGGCGCCCACTATTTCTCTCTAGCAAAGATTCACCCTCCCCCAGTCACCAGCATCGTGCCCCCACCCCAATCACCTGAATCAGCACCCACGCACCAAGTAAGGGACAGCCTGCTATGGGGCTGCCAAAAGCCCCATCCCTTCAGGCCCTGCCCTTGGCAGTGCAAAGCTGGTGCAGCCCCTGGCATCTTGGCATTGCCAATTTGGTACTGCCAGGGTGTCAGGAGGCACTGCCAGGCCACTGTCTAGCCATGTCCCTGACCACCCTCGGACTACAATGGCCTCCGAGACCCCTGCCATGCTCATCGCCTCCATTTTGTGGAGACCAATAGTGATTCCCACCAGCTTCATATTATACCAATAGGTGGGAGAATTACAGGAGCCAGGTGAACGCGATTTAAAGTGGATTCTGTATGTTTAAATGAGAATTAAAGTATGCTAATCTGGTTCATGCCCAGCAAAGCCGTGAACCAGATTATGTTGCCAGCCAGGTGGGGAGAATTTTAAAATAAGGTCTCCTCATCGTAAATCCTGTTATGACCGCTCCCCCCCGCCAGTTGTGAGAGTGTCCGGCCATAATGGGATTTTCCCCTGTGTGATCGGGGCCGGAGAATCGCCCACAATCTGTCACTTGATCTGTGGGTTTTTTTCTCTTCGAATGAGTTGGCATCCTATTTTCCAGTTTGTCAAGTTTAAATAAGCCTAACTGTTGCAATCATTTGGAACTCCAGTTTATGACCTGGAAAGATTTTCTTCAGGCACATCTATCCTGAATTGAATTGAATAGGGGTGGCATGGCAGTACAGTGGTTAGCACTGCTGCCTCACAGCACCCCGGACCAGGTTCAATTCCGGTCTTGGGTCACTGTCTGTGTGGAGTCTGTGGTTTCTCCTCATGTCTGCATGGGTTTCCTCCGGGTGCTTCAGTTTCCTCCACAGTCCAAAGATGTGCAGGTTAGGTTGATTGGCCATGCTAAATTTGTCCTTAGTGTCAGGGAGAATAGCAGGGTAAATTCGTGGGGTTAAAGGACTAGGGCCTGGGTGGAATTGTTGTCAGTGCAGGCTTGATGGGCTGAATAGCCTCCTTCTGCACTGTAGGGATTCTATGAGTGCAAATGCCACAACCTGATTCCTTGGGCATTTTAATCTCACATTACCCTGTTGATTTTAACACCCATACCCCACAAGGAAAATTAATATTTTAAAATTGCACCTCCTGGCTCCAACCGGCCACCTCCCTGGTAGTGTAAATTTTTACGACCCCTGTAGGTGGAAATTGATTGTTCTGCAACAGGCACAGAGAACCTCAACATTAACAGTTGTAGCTCAATCACAACATCAGTGGTGTGACATAGAATTAACTGCACATCTGGTGCTGGGATGGGGGTTGAGTTGGGGATGGAGCTTGTGCTGGAGGTGGGGGTGGTGGGGAAGTGGGGATTGTGCTGGGAATGGGGGCTGTGCTGGGGGTGTGGGTGGTGTGGGGTGGGGGTTGTGCTGGGGATGGGGATTGTGCTGGGGAGGGTGTTGTGCTGGGGATGGGGGTTGTGCTGGAGAGGGGGTTGTGCTGGGGATGGGGGTTGTGCTGGGGATGGGGGTTGTGCTGGGATGGGGGTTGAGTTGGGGATGGAGGTTGTGCTGGGATGGGGGTTGAGTTGGGGATGGAGCTTGTGCTGGAGGTGGGGGTGGTGGGGAAGTGGGGATTGTGCTGGGAATGGGGAATTGTGCTGGGGGTGTGGGTGGTGTGGGGTGGGGGTTGCGCTGGGGATGGGGGTTGTGCTGGGGGCGGGAGTTGTGTTGGGGGTGGGAGTTTGTTGGGGGTGGGAGTTGTGCTGGGGATGGGGGTTGTGCTGGGGATGGGGGTTGTGCTGGGGATGGGGGTTGTGCTGGGGGTGGGGGTTGTGCTGGGGATGGAGGTTGTGCTGGGGATGGGAGTTGTGCTGGGGGCGGGGGTTGTGCTCGGGTGGGAGTTGTGTTGGGGGTGGGGGTTGTGCTGGGGATGGAGGTTGTGCTGGGGATGGGGGTTGTGCTGGGGATGGAGGTTGTGCTGGGGATGGGGGTTGTGCTGGGGGTGGGAGTTGTGCTGGGGGTGGGAGTTGTGCTGGGGGTGGGGGTTGTGCTGGGGATGGGAGTTGTGCTGGGGGTGGGGGTTGTGCTGGGGATGGGGGTTGTGCTGGGGATGGGGGTTGTGCTGGGGGTGGGGGTTGTGCTGGGGGTGGGGGTTGTGCTGGGGATGGAGGTTGTGCTGGGGATGGGAGTTGTGCTGGGGGCGGGGGTTGTGCTCGGGTGGGAGTTGTGTTGGGGGTGGGGGTTGTGCTGGGGATGGAGGTTGTGCTGGGGATGGGGGTTGTGCTGGGGATGGAGGTTGTGCTGGGGATGGGGGTTGCGCTGGGGGTGGGAGTTGTGCTGGGGGTGGGAGTTGGGCTGGGGGTGGGGATTGTGCTGGGGGTGGGGGTTGTGCTGGGGATGGGAGTTGTGCTGGGGGTGGGGGTTGTGCTGGGGATGGGGGTTGTGCTGGGGATGGGGGTTGTGCTGGGGATGGGGGTTGTGCTGGGGATGGGGGTTGTGCTGGGGGTGGGAGTTGGACTGGGGGTGGGGATTGTGCTGGGGGTGGGAGTTGTGCTGGGGGTGGGGGTTGTGCTGGGGGTGGGGGTTGTGCTGGGGATGGGGGTTGTGCTGGGGATGGGGGTTGTGCTGGGGGTGGGAGTTGTGCTGGGGATGGGGGTTGTGCTGGGGATGGGGGTTGTGCTGGGGGTGGGAGTTGGGCTGGGGGTGGGGATTGTGCTGGGGGTGGGGGTTGTGCTGGGGGTGGGAGTTGGGCTGGGGGTGGGGATTGTGCTGGGGGTGGGGGTTGTGCTGGGGGTGGGGGTTGTGCTGGGGATGGGGGTTGTGCTGGGGATGGGGGTTGTGCTGGGGATGGGGGTTGTGCTGGGGGTGGGAGTTGGACTGGGGGTGGGGATTGTGCTGGGGGTGGGAGTTGTGCTGGGGGTGGGGGTTGTGCTGGGGATGGGGGTTGTGCTGGGGATGGGGGTTGTGCTGGGGATGGGGGTTGTGCTGGGGGTGGGAGTTGGACTGGGGGTGGGGATTGTGCTGGGGGTGGGAGTTGTGCTGGGGGTGGGGGTTGTGCTGGGGGTGGGGGTTGTGCTGGGGATGGGGGTTGTGCTGGGGATGGGGGTTGTGCTGGGGGTGGGAGTTGTGCTGGGGATGGGGGTTGTGCTGGGGATGGGGGTTGTGCTGGGGGTGGGGGTTGTGCTGGGGATGGGGGTTGTGCTGGGGATGGGGGTTGTGCTGGGGGTGGGGGTTGTGCTGGGGGTGGGGGTTGTGCTGGGGATGGGGGTTGTGCTGGGGATGGGGGTTGTGCTGGGGGTGGGAGTTGTGCTGGGGGTGGGGGTTGTGCGGGGGATGGGGGT
This sequence comes from Carcharhinus amblyrhynchos, assembly GCF_965287045.1. NCBI lineage: Eukaryota > Metazoa > Chordata > Chondrichthyes > Carcharhiniformes > Carcharhinidae > Carcharhinus > Carcharhinus amblyrhynchos. The sequence continues at coordinate 29,144,116 of NC_137337.1, forward strand.
TGTGCGGGGGATGGGGGTTGTGCTGGGGATCGGGGTTGTGCTGGGGATGGGGGTTGTGCTGGGAGTGGGGATGGGGAGGTTGTGTTGTGTGGAAGTTGATGTTGTGCTGTAGGTGATTGGCAGCTGATTCAAGGTGGGAGGCCCCAGCAGATCAGGTCAGTGTTAAAGAGCTTTTCGTTTTGGAGCTTTTCATTGGTCAGGCAAAGCAGCGAAGCCTTAAAGGAGTCCTTGTGCATTGCCAGTCCCAGCCCAGAATGAAAGGCAATGGCCTAGTGGTTTTATCACCAGGCTATTAATCCAAAAACTCAGCTAATGTTCTGGGGACCCAGGCTCAGCAGATGGTAGAATTTGAATTCAATAAAAAAACTGGAATTAAGAATTTCTAATGACCATGAAAGCATTGCCAATTGTTAGAAAAACCCATCTGGTTCACTATTGTCATTTAAGGAAGAAAATCTGCCATCCTTAACTGATCTGGCCAACATGTGACTCCAAAGCACGTAGCTTCAACATCATTATTCCAACAAAACTCATCTCCATGGCCTGGGCCTTGGTTCCTCCCTCCACAACTGGATCCTAGGCTTCCTGACCCACAGGCCGCAGTCAGTAAGAATAAGCAACAATATCTCCCCCACGAATATCCTCAACACTGGTGCCTGACAAGGCTGTGTCCTGAGCCCCTAACTACAATTCTTATAAACCTATGACTGCGCAGCCAAATTCCCTTCCAGCTTGATTTTCAAGTTTGCTGACAACACCACCATAGTGGATTGAATCTCAAACAATGATGAGATGGAAAGAGATAGAGAATCTGGTGAACTGGTGCGATGACAATAATCTCTCCCTCAATGTCAACAAAGCAAAGTAGATAGTCATTGAGTTCAGGAAGCATAATGGAAGACATGCCCCTGTCTACATCAATGGGGACAAAGTGGAAATGGTCAAGATCTTCAAGTGTCTAGGTGTCCAGATCACCAACAACCTGTCCTGGTCCCTCTATGCCAACGCTAGAGTTAAGAAAGCCCACCAACGCCTCTACTTTCTCAGGAGGCTAACGAAATGTAGCACGTCTGCTACGACTGTCACCAACTTTTACAGATGCACCATAGAAAGCATTCTTTCGAATTGTATCACAGATTGATCTGGCTCCTCCGTTCTGTCCAAGGCGGCAAAAATTTACAAAGGGTCGTGAACAAAGCCTAGTCCATCACGCAAACCAGCTCCCTATCCACTGACTCTGTCTACACTTCCTGCTGCCTCAGAAAAGCAGCCAGCAGAGCCAAGGACACATACCATTCAACTCAAGAAGAGCTTCTTCCCTGCTGCCATCAGACTTTTGAATGGACCCACCTCATATTAAGTTGATCTTTCTCTACACCCTATCTATGACTATATGACTACATTCTGCACTCCCTCGTTTCCTTCTTTATGAATGGTATGCTTTGTCTGTATTGCGTGCACGAAACAATACCTTTCACTGTATACTAATACATGTGACAATAATAAATCAAATCAAATCAATGTGGTTGACTCTCAGCTCCCTTCTCAGTTCAAGGGTGACTAGGGATGGGCAATAAATGCTGGCCAGCCAGTGATGCCCTTGAACCACAAATTAATAAAAAAAGAATCCCCCATCATTGATCTCCTGCAAAGTTCTCCCTCCACCGACAGTGGGACTTGTTCTCCATGGATCCTTGGTCGCCGTCTCCTCCTACAAAATCCTTATTGCTATTTATTGGGCAGGTAGTCAATCTGGCTAGGTGTCAGCAAAGAGCTATCCATAGCCAGGCATCTTTCCTGCCCTTCTGTGCAAGGCATATATCTCCATCCCATGTCTCCAAACTCTGACTCTTCCTTTGGTTTTAGTCTGAGCAAAGCAGCACATTAAACAGACTGCACTGCAGGCACATACTTTAACTGGATTGATAGCTTGAATTTTGACCTCAGCCATATTTCAGATTTAGGCGTCTGCAAGTTTACTCTCAAAGCAAAATCGAGGCCCTGATGACTAATCAATTGGCAGCTGCACCCTGAGCTGTCTCTAACTGACTTATCCGTCTGCTGCAGAGATTGCCTTTCTGTAGCTTCTTCTGGGAATAACAATGAGAGCTTCGTAGATCCTGTGGTATTTCTTTCTCTGATGACAGTGAGATTGCTGAGCTCCTGGAATGGCTGTTCATGATGAGCTACACATCTGGTACTGATACTGGATGAAAAGAAAGAAAGAATAAATAATTGTCAGCAACTCTACTTAAACCTGTGGATAAATACACTGAGGTAAAACAGTGAGAAAAGGATATCAGTGCTCTAATTATTTCTGCCTGCCCTTTGACTTACATTGGCCCTTGGAAACCTTACTAAGTGCTTTTATTGAGCTTTATTTATTGAAATCATGGAATAGGACAGAAGGATGGAAATTTGTTTGAGCTGATTTTCAGGCCCCACATTGACACGGCGCAGGCAACATATACATCCTGACTGGGTGGTCTAAGGCTAACCTGAAATTGAGCCTCAGGCCTCATCAGAACAGTTTGTGTGAGCTGTCAGCATCTCCAAACAACCATGTGTGATATTTGCCTTGTTGACAATAAATAGAAATGAGGGTTCTATCTATCAGACCCTGTTCACTGAATTCAGGTGCTCACTTAAATGAAGGCTTGTAAGTCAATAGGAAATGTATATTTTTGGGGCCCAGAGGAGAACCCCTCATCCTTCTCATGAGAAAACAGTAGTGGTGGCACGCTTTAGGTCAGAGATGCTTATTGTGCCAATGAACAAAGGAAACATAAAACCAAGCCACATAGATTTTAACATGGCCATTGGGCAAAGACCACATTACTAACTGACACTGTTACAAAGTGAAGGGAAAGCGTAACAAGTCACCCCCAAAATGCTGCCACACCTTGTTTGAAATCATAGGTTCACCTTCATTTTGAAATCTTAAATGTCTGTAAAAAAAAATCCTTGCTGTGTTCAATAAGTAATACAGCTTTCAGCTGTTCAGTGACGTTCTAGTAGTTAAGTTGGCATTAATCATAATTTAAGATATTGGCATTAATCATAATTTAAAATATTGGTATTAATCATAATTTAAATTAGAATGGCATGGACAGATGTCAGAGAAGAGAGTGATTAAGAAAGTAGGAACAAAAATCATTTCAATGCAAGTACAGAGAAGTCTCTGAGATTTCAGGATGTTCTAAAAGCTACCAAACATGATATAGAAACCATAGAAAAATAGAAAACCTACAGTGCAACATTTGGCTCATCAATTCTGCACTGATAAAAATTCCACCCAGGTCCTATTCCCATATTCCATATTTTTACCCCACTAATCCCTCTAACTTACCCATCCTGGGACACTAAGCAACAATTTAGCATTACCAATCAACCTAACACACACATCTTTGGACTATGGGAAGAAACTGGAGCACCCGGAGGAAACGTACACAGACATGGAGAGAATGTGCAAACTGCACACAGACAGTAGCCCAAGCTGGGAATCAAACCCAGATCCCGGGAGCTGTAAGGCAGCAGTGCTAACCATTGTGCCACCATGCCACCCCTATGGGGGTAAAGGTTGTGTCAGCCCCTTTCTGGGCCCAGAATTGACATTGTGCCAGCAGTATATGTCTGATTACATGGGCAAAATTAGAAATTAATTGACCAGGACTGCTCATTATCATGAAGAATATTAGAATTAGTAAAGAAATGGTTTTGGGGAATTGGTGGGATTGAAGGCCTGATAACCTTCATCCCACGGTACTTAAGGAAGTGGCCCTGGAAATAGTAGATTCATTGGTGGTCATTTTCTAAAATTCCTCTGACTCTGGAATGGTTCCTAAAATTGGAGGATAGATAATGTAAGCCCTCTATTCAACAAAGGAGGTAGAGAGAAAACAGGGAACTATAGGCCAGTGAGCCTAACATTAGTCTGTTTGGAATCACGAGCTTTTGGAGCGCTGCTCCTTTACCTCACGTGATGAAGGGGCAGCGTTCCAAAAGCTCGTGATTCCAAATAAACCTGTTGGATTTTAATCTGGCGTTGTGAGACTTTTTACTGTGACTACCTAGTCCAACACCAGCATCTCCACATCATGCCTATCATCAGTAGTAGGGAAGTTGCTAGTGTCCATCATCAATGATTTCATAGCACAGCATTTGGAAAGCAGTGGTATAATCAGACAAAGTCAGCATGGATTTACAAAAGGAAAATATCACTAAAGAGAAACATTGGATTATGAGGAAAAAGTGAAAGATTGAAACTGTAAGAAAAACATTTACTTTATTTAGGAAAAGCTTGACTAACATTTGACTGTGTGCAAAATGAGATTGAGCAGTTTAAATTGTTTCTTTACTGGATCAGACTGGCTGATTTGACATTGCATTAACAATGGTCAGATTGTTAAACAAGGTATAATACTTCTACTATTAAGTTCCAGTCCCAGTTTTTTGTGAGAAGCCATGGCTGGGATGGTGGCACAGTAGTTGGCACTGCTGCCTCTCAGTGAAAGGGGCTCAGATTCAATTCCAGCCTCAGGTGACTATCTGTGCAGAGTTTGCAATTCTCCCTGTGTCTGCGTGGGTCCCCTTAGTGTGCTCTAGCTTCCTCCAACAGTCAAAGGATGTGCAGGTTAGGTGGACTGATTATGCTAAATTGCCCCTTAGTGTCCCAAGGTGTTGTTAGTACAGTCTCAATGGGCTGAAAGGCCTTCTTTTGCATTGTAGGGATTCTATGAGTCTATGTTTAATTGGCAATTAAATGTGCAATTTCAGCAAGCTATTATAAAGTATGGGGATACAAGGGGACAGTTGCCTTTGTGTTTTAAATTGACAAGGTAGTAAAACTAACTCAAATTAACTTAGGGACAAATTAAGAGGGGCAGCCCCCCAAAAAGGAGGGAGGGGGAGGGGGAGGGGGAGGGGGAGGGGGAGGGGGGGACACGGGACGGGACGGTCCAAACAGAAACCAAAGTCCAAAGGAAACTTAAAACATTAAATCAAAATGTGATTGAAGGGGTCTATAACGCACGCCAGCCCCTGTGGTGCCCAGTGGGTACGGAAAATTGACAAGGTAAACTTTGGAGATTCTCACACTACCTGTTAAGCCTCTGATTTGAGCAGGTGGAAAGTGGGATATTGCTGGTGTTGTGAATGGAAATTTAAATTTCTAGAGATTCTCGCATTACCTCTTAATCCCCTGAATTTTCTGGGCAATTTGCACCTTGATAATGGAGTGTCTTGTTAAAACATTGTTACTTTTCTCATTCAGCCCATTGTGTTCTGGTAGGTTTATTTTCCATTGTTGTCCAGTTTGTAACCATGTTTTTGTTAATGCTATGAAGTCCATAGAGAGATCATTTTAACTTTATTCATTGGGCAGAAATTGTCAGGTTGTTTAACTGTCTTGAGTTGACCTAATCTGTTACTTTTACTTCCTCCACTGAATAGATATCAATACCAACCACCCAAAACCACTGGGTTTAATTACACTTATGTAATGTTCTCAGGACCAAAACTGTTTTTTCACTCTTTATATTCCTTCAGTAAAATCAATTTTTTCTTTGGTGAAAACTGCTAGCAACAAACTTCATATTGAGTGGCATGGTGGTACAATGGTTAGCACTGCTGCCTTACAGCGCCAGAGACCTGGGTTCAATTCCAGCCTTGGGTCATTCCACTGTGTGGATTTTGCACTTTTTCCCCGTGTGTGCATAGGATTCTCGTGGGTGCTCCAGTTTCCTTCCACACTCCAAAGATGGGTGGATTAGCCATGCTAAATTGCCCCTTTAGTCTCTGACAGGGTAAATGTATGGGGTTGTGTGGATAGGGCTTGGGTGGGATTGTTGTCGGTGCAGACTCAGTAGGCTGGATGGCCTACTTATGTCCTGTTGGGATTCTATGATTGTTGTTAGGTTCCATTTTAAATTGTTCCTGTCTCTTTCATTAGCTTCTTCTGCACTGTGAGTGCTCCCCAAAACTTACATTTTACTATTCACTGGCTACACCATGACCTTACTTTTAGCGGTTCTTATTTTTACTAATTTTGAAGATTGAGTGGTATCAGTGAGATACAGTAGGTTACATTTGTTCTTGTTAAAGTGCTGGAATTGGATTGAGTCGTGTGAACACAATTAGGAGGCTGCTACTGATGTTAAAACTTAAATTTCCATCCACAACACCAGCAATGTCCTGCTCTCTCCCTGGCTCAATTTAATATTATACTGCAAGAGGAAAAAAATCCAACACCAGTTACCTAAATGACCTATCCATAGTTGAATTTGATTGACTGGCAGAGTTTATTTATAATTGTGGAGTAAGGTAATTGATTAGAACTTGCATTCCCGTACACCTTAAATTGAAATAAAAGACTCATGCTTTGACTTGACAGATTAATTTGTTTTTTTGTAAATCAATAAAACAGCTGACAAGGAAAGATTACATCGTCCGTGTCTCTTAGCCCACATTGCACAATCCTTACTTCAATGGGTCTGAGCCATTCTTATTACATAAAGTTTCAAGTCTGTTATGTAAATTGAATTTTATCTTGCTTTACTTTGAATTTCAGGGAACCTATTGTATAATGTGCAATAAAGTATATTCTGTGATATTGCAGTGAACATTAACTTTGGTTCACTGACAGCCACTTTCAAGATGATATCAAGCCAGTCAATGAGTTCAGTTTTTGTGGCTGGTTCCATATTCGTGGTGTTGTCGACTGAATTTTCAATCATTTGTGGCATTTTGATTCCATCTTTCATAAAATTGCAGCTCAAATTCAAATCTTCTCACCTCGGTGAGCTTTCCCAGGGCTGCTTACAGTAAGTGTCGGCAGTTACATACTATGTTGGTTCAGGTGTGTTCTGGAGCAGTATGATTTCCCACTGGTGTTGCAGATGACTGGGCGTGGAGAGGATGATTCCGGTTTGGCTATCATCTGTATCCATTTGTGGGGCGAAAATTGATTTTGTGCTGGCCTCTGGTGGGAGTTACAACCCACCATGATGACTCAGAGCAGAAGGTCCAACCTGCCATTAAACACACCTCAGGGGTGACTGGAAAAGTCCATCCTTTGGACACAATTTAGCGACTGCGTGTGCCATGGGCACATCTCCCATAATGGCCACTAAATCTCATGACAGGACCAAAACGGGATTTGTGCTGGTGAGATTTCGAAACATAATCTTCCCACCCCAGCCCAGGAAAGACCTGACATGCTGGAGCCAATCCTGATACTGGCAGAGGGGGACTAAATGGTAGGACATCCTTATAGTGTCCTGGGTGAAGACCCCAGGATGCTTTGCAGGAAATCCTTCTCTCAGTTTGTGTGCAATGACACCTCCCTGACTCCTTGATGAGTTGGGACACCTGGAGGGAGATTATGATGCCCCTTCTTCCCCTCTCCCTTCTTGCCTACCCACTGCTAGTCTGATAGAATGCAGCAAATGTATGCTCTGCTGGACCTCCATTTCCAAGGTGGCTGCTACCCTTTCCATAGAGGCAGCTAAGTACTTGTATGCCAGAGACAGACTGGATGGAACATGAACAAACTCTAGTCTTTGGTTCAGTCTGAAGACAGCCTCTGTTTCCCTGCCTTTTGTTCCCCTGTCAGTCTTTGCACTCCCATCTGATGTGTTATGGTCAAGATTAGAGGCTTGTCATCTGCATGAGCTCAGCATGGGCCTGGTCTCTGAGTGTCAGAGGTACAGTTGTCACTTCCTCAATCAGCTGTGAACCCATGTCAGTAATGTGCCCACCAGATAATGGTCCCCAAGCAGAGTCTGGAATGTGCAACACCAAAGTCCTTTTTGGCACTGCTGGGTAGTTTTTTTTTGTGTGGATCCCAGGAGCAACAACCTCCACTGTGGCCTCTTCCCAGGCCACTGTGCTCACATGGGGAGTCTCTTGCTACCATCTCTGGGAAACAGGACCTCCCACCTTTCCTGGACGGCCTGGAGAAGATGCAGGAAGTCATCGCTGAACTGTGGGGCCACATACTGACTGGAATTTTACCGCTTCACCCACTCCAGGATCAGGACAGGTGAGGCTCGCAGAACGGAATTCTCCATTGGCCTCGAGTGGAGTTTTTACCAGCCAGGCTGCACAATAATTCTTTGTTTCCCAATGGGTGGGAATTGAGCAAAGTCGTAAAATATCGGCCATTGTCTCTCTGGCACATTCTGGACAAATAATCTGGAGCTCCTGGCTTGAAGTGAGTGAATGACTGCCTGTGTGCCCTTTAAATGGCACCAGGGCCTTGAAGTAGAGGCGGGGATGATGACTTCTTGCCTGCTCTGCCGCGAGATTCACCAAGATCCTCACATATATATAATCTGAACAATGCAAGATTGTAGTTAACCAGCCATCTTATTGTTGCTACTGCCACACATCCCGTATTCCAGAACGGAAAATGCTGCCCCTGAAGTCAGAGCTTACAAGAAGAAATTAGATGTAGCTCTTGTGGCTAAAGCAATCAAGGGATATGGGAGAAAGGTGGGATTAGAATATGAATTTGGTGATCAGCAATGAACACAATGAATGGCAGAGCAGGCTCCAGGGGCCGAATGGCCTACTCCTGCTTCTTTTTTCAATATTTCTAATGATTTTAGAGATAATTTTAATCTAATCAACCCGGCAGTAACAGGGTAAAACCAAACCGCTTACTTACCTGGCAAGATCCCAGCATTCCAATCTTAAGCTGTTTCTTGTTTTATATGCTCTGTATATTATCGGCAGCCAACAGCCTGAGTGGGAAAGCTGTCACTTTCATGGCAGGGAAGCCTGGGACACAAAGGCTTTTCTTTGGTATGGCCAAGTGCAGCTGGAATACTGTTCTGGGTCCCAAATGGAAAACATAGACCCTGCTTTCCATAGGCTCGCTACTCTTTCCCGGACAAAAGATGTTGGTGGGCAGCTGCCAGGCTGCACAATAATTCTTTGTTTCCCAATGGGTGGGAATTGACCAACAAGGATTTAAGTGAAGAATTAAAGTAGCCTAGGCCTGGTTCTTGTAGCAGTAGCTGAGTTTCGCCACCCTCAGGACCATCTCCCTGCACCATTCACCACTATTTAAATATGCCCAAAGTGCAAATTGCAATCATTGTTTGGGAGAATTGCTTCAGCACTCATTATATCTTAAGCACTGTGTATTAAGCTACTCTAGAAACCACTGCAACTCATTTATCATAAAGCACTGATTACAATTCTAGGCACATTCTATGACTTGTGAGTTCACAATTACTGTCAGGGAAAATTGACATGGAGTTTTCTGAATTGATTGCTCATCTCATTTGTGCTCAAAGAATATTTAGCTGGGTAGGATTAAGTCTCTTTCTCTTCAAAACAAGGCTTCTAAATGGCTTTATAATTGAACTCCGAAGCAAGTTAGAACATCCCCAAGAGACTTGCTGTCATGTCCAATGAACACTCACAAAGTAGGGCATGCTAATCTATAATTCCAAAATTAAAAATTGACTTATATCATCCTCTTTCAACGTCAGGCACACCAGAATATCATGTGACTGTTCTAATCAATTTAGTGTGAAGTGTCTATGCAGAATGTTCAGTGTCCTTGAAAAGCTGCCATGTTTTAATGCACCGAGCATTGATTCAGTTGACTCACTCGTCTAACTGCAAAAGTAATTTGCTGTTACAATTGATTGCTCATGTTTTGGAACTAGGCATTTAGCCTGAATGCAGATTGGCGGAAATTAGGTGTCAGATTAAAACAGGACGTTTCTGCTATTGTTTTGTCTGCTTGCTTCAGGAAACCAAATGATTGTGACATAGGGACATCAAATCACATTGCTTCAACATCGCCATCAATGATGGGCCAGTTGTGAAAGCCAGATTATCATTCTTGGGGCACTTCAAACAAGGATTAATTCAAGTGATGGCCGATCAGATGTTTCTGCTGACAAATACCCAGGAGCTTAGATACTACCCTGAGGACACAAAGTGATCCACCTGTCAGCCATTCAAAACAACACGCAGCAGACAATGAAAAAAATCAGAGTTGTGTCTGTTTTCCCCTGCCTTCCATTCTGACAGTGGACAGTGAAGAGAGTTTTCCCTGGGAGGCCGTTCCCCACATCAGGAAGGGATTGCTGTCCAAACCATCACTGCCCACGTAAAGACTGCTTTGATATTCACAACGATGGATTAGAGATAAACATTCAGCATTTTAGAAAATTTGATTAATTTACAGTTTTAAATAGAAGGTGCAGAAAGTGATGTGATGTCCATCCAGGAAGAGCCAAGAGCAGAGGTTGCAACGTACAACACCATTCAGCACCATTTTTTTTGTGATGAGTCAAAGCTCTTGCTAGAGCAAATGGACAGAAACCGAGCTGCTGGTGAAAACAAAGTATTTTCTGGACTCAGAGAAGCTAAAACCTCAAAAAGTATAGAACTCATCTCAGCCAGTTCATTTACGGTGGGCCTTCAAGACATATAGCATATTCACCAAGCAGCCAGAGTGCAAGGGAAACATCCAACGAGAGACAGACACAGACTGAATCAAAAGCGAAGTCTGTACAGGAGAGGTCGGCTCATTGGAAAAAAACTTATCCATGGGACAGCTGCACTGGCATGGAGCAGAAAGCCTTCAAAAATTCAAGTAGAACAAGACCACTGATTGTCATACGGCTAATGCCATCTCCAAACAGCACTTTCTTCAAATCCATGTCTTCATCCTTACCTGGAAATATTAACATAGTAAGTTCTGACAACAATAATGGGGGAGTTTTAGCTTGTCAAAAATCAGCATTAATGGGCTGATAATTCTCTGAAAATGAGTCTGGTAGTCTAATTGCTTCACTTAATGTCAATTCTATGTGTATTGCCATTTATAGAGGGGCATACTGTTAAGAGACCAAAACACAAAAGTGGGTAGGCTCCTTTCAATATGCCAATCAGCATCCTTTAACACACATGACAGCCCAATTTCCATTTTAGGATAACCTTGGTTGATGCACTCCCTCTCTGAGATTTCAACTTCCCCCACTCCACCCAGACTTCCATCATTACCATCCATTCGGGATGAGCCGTTCGCTGGGTAGAGGACATAGATTTAAGGTGAGAGAGGAGAGATGCAAAAGTATCCGGGGGGCATTTTTTTCACACAGACGGTGGTGACTGTCTGGAACAAGCTGCCAGAGATAGTAGTAGAGGCGGGTACAGTTTTGTCTTTTCAAAAGCATTTAGATAGTTACATGGATACGATGGGTGTAGAGGGATATGGGCCAAATGCGTGCAATTGGGATTAGCTTAGGAGTTTTAAAAAAAGGGTGGCGTGGACAATTTGGGCCGAAGGGCCTGTTTCCACGCTGTAAACCTCTATGACTGGTTATGCAATGTCTGGTTAAGCAATGTCTCAATGAGCAGACTGTCCATGCTGCATTGGAATTAAAATTGACTCTGTGGAGAAAATCCATCATTGGTGAAAGCACAAAATAAGCACTAGTGGATTGGATGCACACCACTGCCTTTTTTTCTTATCCACTGTCTGAATGTTGAATAAATTCAATAAAACCATGCCTGTCAATATTTAAAATGGCAGGTATTTATAGCATAATTACAAAAGATTAAAGATTCTTATTTGAAAAGATAACAAAAAAACAGAAAAATTCTATTTGTCCCAGTGCTATTGTATTCCATGATAGTATATTCCTTTCCTGCCTTCTCCCAAAAACGTTTTCTACTTTGCTTAATCCCCCTGGCTATGCATATATTTCTACAGACAGAATCTTTTCAATACCTATTGAGCTATTTTGTAATGCCCAAGCTCTGATTTATTCAGTTATATCACAACTGTAGACCCAATGAGTGAACTGTGCATCGTTCCTACGTTAATAATGCTTACTCATGTGGATGGATTTGTTACAGATTTAGAAACATTTATCATTTTAAACCCTTTCCAAATGACCTTCTCAAAGTGTGCGTGAGTATCTTTACAAAGCCTTCAGTATTTTCCTAATTTAATTTTCCTTCAGGTTCCAGCTGCCAAAATGGAGAAAATAAGGTATGTTAATCTGTTGCTAATTTTAGCACTTCATACCTAAGCAGATAATTATAATTGAAAATATCTCGATGGAATAAAGTTATAGTCACATAATGTTTAAGGGAGGTGACAGGGTAAAAGCATAATTTAGAACTTGGCTTCTTTCCCTACTGCTGTTAATTATGAAGTGTTCAGGTTGTGCTGACTTTCCAATCCCAGCATCTTAAATTACTAACCTGGAAGCAGAATTTTTAAACTTTCATGGATATTCACAATTGCTATATATTCAAATCATAATTTAGATTTTTGTTTAAGTATCAACTTTAATGTTTAGAGTATTGAATTTCCTTAACTTTTTTCCTTCAATGCAAATGTCATATTTAGTGTTTCTTGATAAATGAACAAAGGTCTCCTGAGGTTTGAAAAAAATATTTCAAAGGTAGCTGATAAGTGCGCAGTCTGTTGCATGCTTTTATTAATTTGCTCTAAATGTGTGGATAAAATTCACAATTGAATTGAATTGAAAATAAGTGAGCATGATGGATGGCTTTCAGAATTTTAGATGATAAACCCGACAGCTGGGATTTTCAGTTCCATAGTACTGAGGCAAAGCATTGTTTGCTCTTGAGAACAGAGTTTGTGCCAGTTACCAGAAGGCTGTGAGGAAACGCTAAGGTGATACAACGTCAAGATACCCAGTCTGTATCATGCAGGTCCATGCAGCAAAATTGGAAGGAGAGTGTTGGTATGAAGGGTGGATGGGAAATAGAGGGGAGGGAAGAGGGATAGAGGCCTCATGGTCACGCCATCAGAAGCATGCTCATTATGGCAATTGGCAGAAAAAGAGTGTGTTGAGAAAGAGATTAAAACGCAGTCATCCTGAATGATGCCAGATGTTACGGGTTCTGTTGCAGTCAACCCCATGATGCTGGCAGTCATCTCCTCCATAAGGTTCAGAAGTTTCGGGCTTCCTTTATCCCTTTTGGTTATCCCCTTTGGTCATTGCCATCATGTCTTACCAGATGTCAGTGATTGTGTAGCGTTAAGTTTGGGTGATATACACACCACTGCAGAATATCTGGAGGGATGTGAAGGCAGCGAGCAGCTGATGTGACACTGGCAGCATTGCCAGATGAGAAAGAATTGTCTGGATGTGTTCCCTGAGTCATGAGTGCCAGAATGTGTTGCTACCAGATTAATGGGTAGGAGGGCATGATTGAGAGATAAGAGTGGTTGGCGGTACAGTACACAGGAGATGTCAGGTGAAGATCCATTCAGTGATGTTGACCACCTGAATGAGATCATTACACTTCTTGTGATACTGCTGACAGGTGCATGGGTACAGATTCCAAAAGCTGATATTCTATCCGAGGGTGGATTGAAGGCCTCCTGACTCCCACCTTTCTGTGGAACCTCACCATCTCTCCCCTTCCAAACATCACCACTAACCTGTGCTGTATCTGTGACTCTGAAACCCTCTCTCTGCCTCAGCGATCCATTTTCCATGTTTTAAATTCCAACAACACTGTTCAGCACCGTTCCTTTAAGAGGGAGATACTGCCTTTAAGAAAAACACACTTATTGCACTCCATTTCCTTAATACAACGCTGTTTGCAAAGGCACCTGCAAGTAAAAAACCTACCTAGTCTCATTCTACAATTAGATAAATGAGATGGGAGCATTAAGTTTTCCTGATGCCCACCTCTAGTGGATCCAGCATATGGTTGCGAGTTACAATTCCCTGCTCAAAGAGCAGGACAAGATGAAATTTTACTTCATTAATCTCTAGCTATCAATTATTGGACACAAATATCTAATTTAATGAAATGTAGCAGTATAATTGTTTATTCAATGGAAAGAAAAACAAGTTCTTTAAATTTTCACCAAATTATACAATCACTGGCAAACACAGAAGAGGAACTGGTTGGCATTGATCTATGTCTTATTTACAAATTATGCTGAGATATTATCAGGGAAGTCCTGTTGATAGACAGTCCCATTTAAAAGAAAGGAAACGCAAAGGATATCTTTGCTGCTTATGGATTGACTTTTAAGTTTTTAAAATTTTTCTAAAAAGTGAATATTGATATGTAAATATACCACACTGCTGCAGCATTATTGTGCATATCATGCTTATAATATACAGATTTCCAGAAATGATGCTGGGTTTTATTAAATTAGCTTTGTTAATTTTTCCTTAATAGAAAAGGGTAGGAAATAAGGCAAATAAAGGACAGGTCCAATACACATTTGATTGATGAATCTGAATGGATTAAGCTGATGGTACGGGTTCTAATAAACTCCAGCAATCAACAAAGAGGTACTGTAGATATATGACCAATATTGGAGGTGTGGGTCATGAGATGAAAGAAGGTGAAGTCTGCAAGCATTGTTTGTTCTGATGGCAGCAGACCATGAAGGCAGTTCACCACCTCCTTCTCAAGGGCAAGTGGAGTGGGCAATCAAAGTGCTAGCTTAGCCAACAACACATTATCTATGAAACGATAACTAAAAGTGTAGGCTGAAAATATGTTCAGAACTCACATCCCACCACTGTAACTTCATTGAAATGCAGCGGAAACCCTTTATAAGAAAATCTCAGATTGTTGTGTAGCTCTAAGAGGCAATAATCCAATATATTTCTTTTCAGATAATGTGCCATAAGAAGATAGGAATATTGACATTACAGAAAAAATTACAAATTAGCAAATTGAATGCAGGATGGAATAAAAATATTTCAAATGAGGCAAAATTGTATATAAACATATGCAAAATAGAGTATGCAAAGATTTAATAACAAGTTTCCACATCAGGGAATTACAGCAAACAGTTGTTCCTTTTAACTCTAAAATCTTGTGGAACCTAAAACAAAGCTTTTAGACCCGTAGAGACACAGTGTCATGGAATTTCAGGGACTATAGCCACCAGTATTAATATTCTACAATTCAGTGAGTGACTTTCTTATCTGCTTCCTAATAGTAAACTCTGAAGACCTTGAAGTGAGTTTTATGTTATTTCTTTCAGTATGGCTCGAAGGAGACATTTTTCTGCATTTATTTGACATGGGACCAAAAGGTATTTGAAGTGGCGCGGGGGCACAGTGGTTAGCACTGTTTCCTCACAGCGCCAGGGACCTGAGTTCAATTCCAACCTCAGGTCACTGTCTCATTCTCCCTGTGTCTGCTCTGGTTTCCTCCCATTGCCCAAAGATGTGCGGATTAGGTTAATTGTCCATGCTAGTGTCAGGGTAATTAGTAGGCTAATTATGTGGGGTTATGAGAATGGACCTGGGTGGGATTGTGATTGATACAGACTGAATGGGTCAAATGGCCTCCTTCTCTACTGTAGGAATTCTATGATTCTATAACATTCAATACAAAGCACAATTGATTTTCAGTAAAAGTTGCAGCTAAGGAACAGAGTTTTGTTAGCCTAAATAATGCAATGTGATAATAATAATATAGCGGATAAAGCTCCGGGGCCTGATGGTATTTATCCCAGGCTGCTTAGGGAGGCGAAAGATGAAATTGCTGGGCCTCTGGCGCACATCTTTGTCTCTTCTTTGGACACAGGTGAGGTCCCAGAAGACTGGAGGGTAGCAAATGTGGTCCCGTTGTTCAAAAAAGGTAGTAGGGATAACCCTGGGAATTATAGGCCAGTGAGTTTGACGTCGGTGGTAGGGAAGTTAATGGAAAAAATACTTAGGGGTAGGATGTATGAGCATTTGGAGCGTTGCGATCTGATTAGGGATACGCAACATGGCTTTGTTAGAGGGAGGTCTTGCCTTACGAATCTGATGGAATTCTTTGAGGAGGTGACAAAAACGGTTGACGATGGGAGAGCCGTTGATGTCATCTACATGGATTTCAGTAAGGCGTTTGACAAAGTCCCTCACGGTAGGCTGGTAGAAAAGGTTAAGGCGCATGGGATACGAGGCCAGGTAGTTAGGTGGATTGAGAACTGGTTGGGAAATAGGAGACAGAGGGTAGTTGTGGAGGGTACCTTGTCGGGCTGGAGGCCAGTGACCAGTGGTGTGCCGCAGGGCTCGGTACTGGGACCTCTCCTCTTTGTAGTCTACATAAATGACTTAGAAGAGGGAGTAGGTGGTGTGATCAGCAAGTTTGCTGATGACACCAAGATGGCAGGGTTGGCGGGTACAGAGCTGGATTGTCAGGTGATACAACAGGATATAGATAGGTTGGTGCAGTGGGCAGATAGGTGGCAGATGGCATTTAATCCTGACAAATGCGAGGTGATGCATTTTGGAAGGAATAATGCAGAGAGGAGTTATGTGATAAAAGGTAGGCCGATTAGGAGTATAGATGTACAGAGAGACCTGGGAGTGCAGGTCCACAAATCCATGAAGGTTGTGTCACAAGTGGAGAACGTTGTTAGGAAGGCTTATGGGATGTTAGCCTTTATAGGAAGGGGCTTAGAGTATAAAAGCTGCCGTCTAATGCTTCAGTTATACAGAACGTTGGTTAGACCGCATTTGGAGTACTGCGTCCAGTTCTGGTCACCTTATTACCGGAAGGACGTGGAGTCTCTGGAAAGGGTGCAGAGGAGGTTTACCAGGATGTTGCCTGGCATGGGGGGACTGGGTTACGAGGAGAGACTGAAGAGACTGGGGCTATTCTCCTTGGAAAGAAGGAGATTGAGAGGGGACATGATAGAGGTATATAAGATACTGAAGGGAATAGATAGAGTTAATAGTGAGAGACTGCTCCCTAGACTGGGTACGAACACAAGAGGTCATCAATTAAGGGTGAGGGGGGGGAGGTATAATTTGGAGGTAAGAGGAAGGTTCTTTACACAGAGAGTTGTGGGGGTCTGGAATGCGCTACCGAGTAGGGTGGTGGAGGCAGGCACGTTGGACTCGTTTAAGATGCAGTTAGATAGGCATATGAGTGAAACGGGAATGGAGGGATATGGTAGGGGCTATTAAATAGGGTAAACCTCGGGAGACACCGGAAGGGCAGGCTGTATAACTAATATGTTTTGTCTTTATTCCACAGGTGGAGGTCCACCTCGTGTCAAGCGAGGGGCATGCACACGGCAGGTTGTGCGTGGGCTGCTCTTGGAAGTCCAGGAGTGGCCTAGTACTTCATGTCGGTGTGTGTGCTTGATCCTGGACCGATAGACGGGCACCGCAACAGCTCAGTGACTAGCACTGCTAGCTGTGCAGATACATGGATTTGGGCCTGTGTCTGTGGGAGTTTGCGCATTCTCCCTGTGGTTGCGTGGGTTTCCTCCGGGCGCTCCGGTTTCCTCCCACACCCCAAAGATGTGCTCTTAGGCTAATTGGTTTCCACCAAATTGACACTATTTCTTCCCTGAATCTGACTGAGTAGGGTCCCATTCGTAGACATGCAGGGTAGAATAGGTGTAGGGCGATGCGGCGGCGCGGGCTCGTTGGGCCGAAGGGCCTGTTTCCCGTGCTGGGTTGTTCTTTGTTCTTTGTTAATATATTACTATTAATAATAGTATTAATAATGCTCTGGACACACACAACCACTATGACAACGTGACCAAAAGAATGCAAAAGTTTTAAGCTGAAAAGCATTTGGATATGAAAGTAGATAAGAAACAATGTGACCTTTGTCAGTTATGAATAAAACAGAATTCTGGATTTAATTCCATCAAAATTAAATGCTAAATAGTAGAAAGGGGTGGAGGGGTCACACAACATAAGGTTAATGAGAAAGAAACAAGGCAGTAGTATAGGATAGTGATATGGGAATTGATAAGCAGAGTATATCAGGAAGGGGCAGAGCATAGAAACAAGAGTGCAGAACAATTAGGAAAGAGTAGAGAAAATGATGAAAAGACAGAATTAAAGGCTTTTTAACTGAAGTTATAAATGCTGCGCACAAAGATAGATGAATTGATAGCTCAAATGAGTTCCCGGACACACGTCGCGAGGGGGATTGAATATAAAAGTAGGGAGGTCTTGCTGCAGCTGTATAGGGCATTGGTGAGGCCGCAGCTGGAGTACTGTGTGCAGTTTTGGTCGCTGCACTTACGCAAGGATATTTTGGCCTTGGAGGGAGTGCAGAGGAGGTTTACTAGGCTGATACCGGAGTCGAGGGGGTTGAGCTATGAGGAGAGGCTGAATAAACTAGGCTTGTACTTGTTAGAGTTTAGAAGAATGAGGGGAGATCTCATTGAGACATATAAGATGATGAATGGGATGGATAGGATAGAGGTGGAGAGACTCTTCCCGCTCAGAAAGGACAGTAGGACTAGGGGGCACAGCCTCAAGATAAAGGGGGGGACGGTTTAGAACGGAGTTGAGGAGGAACTTCTTCACTCAAAGGGTGGTGAATCTCTGGAATTCTCTGCCCGCTGAAGTGGTGGAGGCTGCCTCGCTAAATATTTTTAAGACGCGGGTTGATGGGCTTTTGATAAGCGAGGGGATTAAGGGTTATGGGGAAAGGGCGGGAATGTGGAACTGAGCCACGACAGATCAGCCATGATCTTATTGAATGGCGGGGCAGGCTCGAAGGGCTAGATGGCCTACTCCTGCTCCTATTTCTTATGTTCTTATGAAGTAAGTTGCCATGATAGCTATTGTGGAGATGCAGTTGCAATGTGACCAAGGCTAGGAACTCAATATTTTAAAATAGTTGACATTTTGGAAAGGTGTAAAACCAGGAAAAGGAGGTCAGCTAATTCTATTAACAGAGGATAATGCATAATGAGACTTGGCTGAGAGCCCAGACTCCCATAAAAAGTTTTATGTTATTGACACAGCTGGGGAAAAGGGAAAACTTAGCCTGATTGGCAGCTTATGTTACAATAAACTCAGTGGATCACTGTTTATTTGCACATGATAAAAAGGTGTCAAAGGCTAATGGCAGCTGTTGTAGATTCTTTAAAAGCCTGATTAAATGGCACTTCGCAAGGATTGTAGAAACAACATTTTTTTAAAAAGAAAACTGTAAGTGCATTTTTCAGTCCTTCTGCAATTACTACAGGGTTCACTGGTTCTGTACATAGTGCATTATGGATGAATGGACATGGACATGGAAATGAAATGAGTTAGCATGGGGCAGGGTGTGGGGGGGTGTGGGCAGAGGGCATGCATTGTCATGGATGGGACATGGGTAAGGCCTTCTGACCTTACCTTTCAAAAGATTCCCAAATCCAAATTATGATTCCTGAATCCTCTGGTGGGCTATGAACCATGAGTCATACAGAAGCTAGTGCTACTTCACAAGTAGAGCTGGCAATTTTCTCATGCCATTGAAAATTGAGGGCACCAGGAATGGGGGCAGAAATCCTAGAATCAGGTCCTGTCTATCATTTTTAAATCTCCCACCTCCTTTCCTACATGATTGCTGGCATGGAAATCTGAGCCAAAGTGTTTGGAAAGGGATAAAGGCAAAACACTGCAGGTGCTGGAATCTGAAACAAAAACAGAAAATGCTGGAAAGTCTCAGCAGGTCATAGAATATAGAACATAGAACATTACAGTGCAGTACAGGCCCATCAGCCCTCGATGTTTCATGGACTTGTGAAACCAGTCTAAAGCCCATCTAACCTACTCTATTCCAACATCATCCTTATGTTTATCCAATGACCATTTAAATGCTCTTAATGTTGGTGAGTCCACTACTGTTGCAGGCAGAGCATTCCATGCCCTTACTACTTTCTGAGTAAAGAACCTACCTCTGACATCTGTCCTTTATCTATCACCCCTCAATTTAAAGATATGTCCCCTTGTGCTAGCCATCTCCATCTGAGGAAAAAGACTCTCAATGTCCACCCTATCTAATCCTCTGATCATCTTATATGCTTCTATTAACCTTCTTCCCTCTAATGAAAACAGCCTCAAGTCCCTTAGCCTTTCCTCGTAAGAGCTTCATCATACCAGGCAACATCCTGGTAAATCTCCTCTGCATCCTTTCCAATGCTTTCACATCCTTCCTATAATGCAGCGACCAGAACTGTACGCAATATTCCAAGTGCGGCCACACCAGAGTTTTGTACAGCTGCAACATGACCTCATGGCTCCGAAACGCAAATCCCCTACCAATAAAAGCTAACACACTGTACAGCTTCTTAACAACCTTATCAACCTGGGTGCCAACTTTCAGGGATCTATGCACATGGACACGAAGATCTCTCTGCTCACCCACACTACCAAGTATCTTACCATTAGCCCAGTAGTCTGTATTCCTGTTACTCCTTCCAAAGTGAATGACTTCACACTTTTCCACATTCCATTTGCCACCTTTCAACCCAGCTCTGCAGCTTATCTATGTCCCTCTGTAACCTGCAACATCCTTCTGCACCATCCATAGCTCCACCGACTTTAGCATCATCCGCAAATTTACTAAGCCATACATCTATGCCGTCATCCAGGTAATTTATAAAAATGACAAACAGCAGTGGCCCCAGAACTGATCCTTGTGGTACATTGTTAGTAACTGAACTCCAGGATGAACATTTCTCATCAACCACTACCCTCTGTCTTCTTACAGCTAGCCAATTTCTGATCCAAATCGCTAAATCACCCTCAATCCCATGCCTCCGTATCTTCTGCAATAGCTTACTGTGGGGAACATTTTCAAATGCTTTACTGAAATCCATGTACACCACATCAACTGTGTTACCCTCATCCGTCTCTTTGGTCACCTTCTCAAAGAATTCAATAAGGTTTGTGAGGCACGGCCTATCTTTCACAAAACTGTGTTGACTATCCCTAATCAAATTATTCCTTTCTAGATGATTATAAATCCTATCTCTTATAATCCTTTCCAAAACTTTGCCCATAACAGAAGTAAGGCTCAGTGGTCTATAATTACCAGGGTTGTCTCTACTCCCTTTCTTGAACAAGGAGACAACATTTGCTATCATCTAGTCTTCTGGCACTATTCCTCTAGACAATGACAACCTAAAGATCAAAGCCAAAGGCTCTGCAATCTCCTCCCTAGTGTCCCAGAGAATCTGAGGATAAATCCCATCTGACCCAGGAGACTTAGCAATTCTGGAAAGTACAAAAATAGATAACACTGCCTCCTTATGAACTCAATCCTGTCTAGTCTAATAACCTGTATTTCAGTATTCTCCTCAAAAACATTGTCTTTTTCTTGTGTGAATACTGATGAAAAATATTCATTTATCGCCTCTCCTATCTCTTCGGACTCCATGCACAACTTCCCACTACTGTCCTTGACTGGCCCTAATCTTACCCAAGTCATTCTTTTATTCCTGAGATACATATAGAAAGCTTTAGGGTTTTCCTTGATCCTACCTGCCAAAGACTTCTCACGTCCCCTCCTGGCTCTTCTTAGTTCTCTCTTTAGGTCCTTCCTGGCTAACATGTAACTCTCAAGCCCCCTAACTGAGCCTTCACGTTTCAATTTGACATATGTCTCCTTCTTCCTCTTCACAAGAGATTCAACTTCTTTAGTAAACCACAGTTCCAGTGCTTGACCACTTCCTTCCTGCCTGACAGGTACATATTTATCAAGGTCTGACAGGATCTGTGAAGAGAGAACAGAGCCAACGTTTCAAATCTAAATGACCCTTCGCTAAAGCTGTATCAGATTCAAAGCATTGGCTCTGTTCTGTCTCTGTAGATGCTGTCAGACCTGTTGAGATCTTCCAGCATTTTTTCTATTTGCAAAGGGATATAGACAGGTTAAGTAAGTGGGTAAAACATTTAACAGATAGGGTACAAAAATGAGAGGTTGTCCACTTTAGAGGGAAAAACAGAATATTTGTCTTTGGAATTTTCTACCCCAGAATGGCTGCGTCATTGACTATGTTCCAGGCCAAAGTAGACAGATGTTTGATCTACATGGGAATCAAGGGCTATGGGGAGTGGAGGTGAGAGCAAACAGGCAAATGGAGTGCAGACCACAATCAGATCATCCATGAATGACAGAGCAGGTTTGAGAGTCCATATTGCCAACTCCTGCTCCTATTTCTTATGTTCTTATGAGAATAGAGACAGAAAATAGGAAAGTACAGGCCTGTTAGCTTAACAGCTGTCATAGAGAAATTGCTGGAATCTATTACAGGTTGACTTTCCTTTATCTGAAACCAATGGGGAGGATTGTGTTGCGGTATTCAGATATTTTCAGTTTTCAGAATCTACCATATATACATTAGGCCTAATTCTACTTAAATTACATTAGTCTAAGCCAACGCGACCTATCATCTATGAATATTACTCTCACACCCTTACCTGTTAACATGCTGCTTTGTTAACATAAAAATTAACTGCATAGCTGTTTAGAAAAATTGAGTTTTTGGATGTGGTCAATTTTTGGATGTATGGATGAAGGATTTTTGGTCTGTATTAGGGAAGTTATAGTGGGGGACTTAAAAAATCTTGCTGCAATCAGGCAGAATCAACATGGTTTTATAAAAGAGGAATTATGTTTAACTAATTCATTGAGTTATTTGAGCACAGTGGTTAGCACTGCTACCTCCACAGCGCCAGGGACCCAGGTTCGATTCCAGTCTTGGGTGACTGTGCAGAGTTTGCACCTTCTCTGCGTGAGTTTCTTTTGGGTGCTCCAATTTCCTCTCACACTCCAAAGATGTGCAGGTTAAGTGGATTAGCCATGCTAAATTGCCACCTAGCATCCTAAGATGTGTAGGTTTGGGGAATTATCCATGGTAAATGCATGGGGGTAGGGACTGTGGAAAATGCTCTGTCGAAGAGTAGATGCAGACTCGATGGGCTGAATCCCTACCCCTGCACTGTAGGGATTTTTTGATTCTAGGTAGCAAGCAATGTGGATAAAGGGGAATTCATGGATGTGCTTTACTTTGGTTTCCAGAAAGCATTTGACAAGACGTTATATCGTTTGGAAAATAAGGGCTCAAGGAGTAGGGCAGTAGTGGGCAAGCTGCAGTTTGGAGATTATATGCAGCCTACCTGGTTTCTCAATATAGCCCATGAAACATTTTGTTGACTGTTGCTCACACACAAGACCACATTCCAATAATTTCTCTCTGCATAGCTTTTCTCCACTCCGTATAATTGAAGTTATACGCACATAAAGCGAAGATAAGTGACTGTGACAGCCATGCACTCCTTCTGCATTCAATGTGTAAATATTACTTCTGTTTTCGCAATTTGAAATTGATGACATTTCTATTACTATATAAATGATTAAGCATTTTTCTATAACTCTTTAAAAATATTCAACCTGTATTAAATGCATTTAATCTTATTCATGGGGTCACGGTTAGTGAGCAAACCTGATTTCAATCTTGCTGTCCACTGACATGAAGCAGGGTCACTTTCCTAGCCCCTCACTAGCCTTGGTTGCCCATCTCTAGTGTAGGGAGTAACATATTAGCGGGGATAGAGGATTGGTTAGTTAACAGAAAGCATAAAGTTGAGGTAAATGGGTCTATTTTTGGGTTGGCAAAGTGTAACAAATGGAGTGCCCCAGGGATCAATCTGGAGTCTCAGCTATTTACAATTTATATCAATGATTTGGATGTAGGGACCAAGTTTATAGTTGCTAAATTTGCTGGTGGCACAACGATAGGTACGCAAGTAAGTTGTGAAGAGGACATAAGTGCAGGGGTTTCACTGGGTTGCTCGGCCCATCAATAAACAGAACGAGTCAGTAAAATCGTGAGAGCTGAGAAATCGGGATCATGCTTGAATTCTCAGCACTTAAGACAGCCAATTTCTGGTGAGGTCAGCCTTTCACAGAAAGTGGGTGAGAGGCTGGATAAATTATGGTAATTTGTCTTAATGTTAATTTCTATGGCATTAGCGATCCCAGCGCTCAATTGTCCGGGCTTGATTGCCTTTATGGCTTTGTCAGAAGACATTCTCTGTAGTGAGTAAAGCACCTGCTTCACATGAATGGGGAATAGTCTTGGTGACAGCACTGGAGGCCATTAAGGCCCCCAGGGAGGCCGCGGGCAAGGGGGCTGCCCTTGTGTATTGTCAGCTTGGCACCTTGGTAATGCCCACCAGGTGCCTTGGAATTGCCCACTGGGCAGTGTCTATGGGGGCTATGGGAGGATTTATGAGGTGGGGCCTCTAGGCATGGAGCCTGGAGGGGTGGCTCAATTGGGGTGGGGGGGGGGGGGGCAAGGGGGCCCGCTGCCACCATCGGTGGGGAGGAAGAAAGCACGATTACTCTGGGCAATGGTGGCTCCATTTCTATGCAGTGTCCGGGTTCACAACTGGCCATGAATTCCTGCAATTGGTGGGGGGGTGGGTAGAGAGAAGAACTTGTGAGGATGCTTGCAACGGCAGGGACCTGACAGCTTTCTCTCTCTGTCTCAGATCCCTGCTGTGGAATTGTGCATGTACAGAATCAAAGGTCTGTACATGTGCAATACCTCCCTCTGCAGTTGCTATGTGGCTTATGCAGACACAGAAGTCTGCACATGCGCAATAGCTCCTTCTGCAGGCTGAATGGTGAATTAAGCCTAGCCCACTGCCTGCAGCATCTAGAAATGGTCAAGCCCATATTTTCAATGTCCAAGTCCATAAGATTGGGCATGAAAACCCTCTCATTTTCACACTAGCTGGACACTTAGAATCATTCTTGTAAAATTCCACCCAAGGAGCCTTCAAAGGGACATAGGTTAATTCAGTGAGCTAAATTTGGAAAAATATGAACTTTTGGGAGGAAGAATAGGAAAGCAAAATATTATTTAAATTGAGAGAGAATGCAGAACTTGGTGATACAAGATGGATCTGGGTGTCCTGGTATGTGAATCACATAAAGTTAGTATGCAGGTACAGCAAGTGATTAGAAAGGCAAATGGAGTGTTGTATAATTTATTGCAGGGGGAATGGAATATAAAAGTACTTGCAATAATGATGACCGTGCGATCCATCTGGCTCACTAATGTCTTCCAGTGAAGGAAATCTTCTATCTTTTTCCAGTCTTGTCTGTCTGTGACTTCAGACCCTCAGCAATGTGGTTGACTCTTAACTGCCTGACGAAGCCATTCAGTTTTTCTGCTCACAAGGTAGCTCACTACAACTTTCAAGTGGAATTAGGAAAGGGTAAATAAATTCTGGCCTTGTCAGTGAAGCAATACCCATTTTCTGCAGATTAATAAAAATACATTTTTGCAATTCCTCCTGGAAATGGGAATACTGCAAACTTTCATATCTAGACTCACAACTCATCACAGTACCATTACTACCAGCAAGGAACTAATTTTGTGATG
Organism: Carcharhinus amblyrhynchos; assembly: GCF_965287045.1. Classification (NCBI taxonomy): domain Eukaryota; kingdom Metazoa; phylum Chordata; class Chondrichthyes; order Carcharhiniformes; family Carcharhinidae; genus Carcharhinus; species Carcharhinus amblyrhynchos. Next base: position 29,169,290 of record NC_137337.1, read on the forward strand.
CTTCGATTACCAACATTTTCTATAAATTTCACAACATTCATTCATATCTGAAACTTTAATTGGCTATCACTAGTGCAGATGTAAACACTTGCATGAGATGAATCATATTATACTCTTTGCATTTATTTTCCTAAATAAATCAATTGCATCACAGCAAACTATTCAAATATTGTTGCAATCTGGGATTTTTGGAGAAGTATTTACAGGTATTCCCTGTAAGTGGACATTATTCAGAACAATCTAGAAGTTTTATCTTTTCACCAATCTATCATTGCAGTGTGATCCATAGGATTAATCCTATTATGAATTCTTGAAGAACAGAATAAGCATGACTCTTGATTGAGAGTGCCCACTTCCTCCCCACTCCAGCCCCACATCCTCCTCTCCAGCAAGGGAACATTGCTGTTGTATTCCCCTCACCTTCACTGTTATTTTTCCTATGCTACTGCTCCGTCTGCCACCCACTGCCTGCCTCCCCCTCCTTCCCAATCCCTCCGGCCACGTTAGTTTTGTCATTCGCTTCCCATACCTTCTGTTGTTCTTCTTCCGTACCAGCAGCCCAACCTCCACCCCCCTGTTGCTGATACTGGCACCAAGCATGTGTCAAACTCTGTCTATCAAACTAACAAACAACCAGTTAGAAATGTGCAGACAGGCAAAAACTATTATAGATGTGGAAATCGAAATTTTCTATCAGTAAAGCTGCAGGAAAGATCCGGGCGGTGATAACATGTTCGAAGGTTAGATTTTCCTGAGTGGTTAGAAATGGGTGATTCTGAAACATGGATGTCAGCGAAACTTGGAAATGCGATGACAAGAATTTTTTTTCTCGTTTCAGTTATTCACGAAAGCAGAACGAGCAGTTACAGAAATATCAGCTCAAGCTGCAGGAGTCAGAATCTGACACAACCCGTCTGTACCTGGAGACAGAACTTCAGCAGGCACAGGAGGAGCTGAAAGACTTGACAGAAAAATTGCACAGGTTTATTTTCAGAGAAACCAGTCTTAGAAACAAATTAATCATTTGATTGGACTTCAAAGCACTTTCAACTCTATATTTTAAACAGGAGACACATTCCTGTGAAACGGCTTCCATTTTACCACTTTGAGTAAAACAAAATGGCTATTGTTTCCCAAAGCAGCAATGACCACAATTTAATTTTAACCGGTCGCTTATTGTTCTGATGTACTTTTAAGCAGGGATTGTTACATATCTGGAGCTTGCTGTGACAGTGTTAATGTCGTGATCATGTGAGTGACGGTCATTACTGTCTTAAACCAACATAATTTGGTCCCAGCTCACAATTTGTACTAGCATGAACTGTATTCCATTTGGACCACGATAGCAAACACTGAGCTAGAAATTGGTTCATGCCAGCACACGCTGGGTAGAGGGAACAATTCCTACACTGGAATGGGCAGGCACAACTGACACCCAATGATGGGGAAATGATTGGAAGGGAGGGTGGCAATAAGAGGTAAGGGTGTTTGGGAGGGAGAGGAGATGATCTGGAGGGTCAGATGGACAAATAGTGTGGACAAATTTCAAGGCCATTACCTTTTTAAAAAAAGTCAATTGGATTTGAATAACATAGTGCAATGTAGCACCAATTATGCTGCTTTCGCTTTTTTGTCTTAAGATAATATATGGTCATAACATTGAGATTAAGGACTGTACAATTTCTCTGGCAAAAATGTCAGTATGATTACAAAATATGATTCCCCATTCGGTATCCTTGCCAACTTTTGCTGGTAAATTATTGGCAAGAGAAATGGTACAATAATGGCTTTTGAATGCCATTGACTTGTAGCCTTATTACTAATTCCAAACATCTTATGTGTGCACTGTGCACTTACTTGAACTTCCATGGTGGAACTTCTTCCCATTAAGCATCTGGTTTATTCATTTTCTTCCCAAATCAAGGTGATTCACAGGGCGGGCTGGATTTCTGTCAAAGAATGATTAACCTCTACTACCATCCCCACTTTTTACAAGTGTATGAAACATGACTCTGTCATGGTTTCCTTCCTTGAAATATGTCCCATAAACTTATAATGCAGCACTCAACTTTAAATGGGTCAGAATGTGGAAGTTGTTGGCAATATACACGGCAAGCTTGAATTTCAGAGAAAATCAATCATCCGATGGCACCCGCTGCAGAGATCAGGAGTACTTTTTTTGAAAAAGATAACTGTTGCTGAAAATGAGCTATGTTGGCTAATTTTACGGTGTTTGCATGACAAGGTGCTGAATCAGTTGTAGATTTGAGGGTTTCACAAAGCTCCAAGTTGCATCATGCAAACGTTCCTGAAAGGCTATTGCAGGACAAAATCATATGATAAAATGACCCATATTATTTTGTAACAGAGTAACATGTATGGCTATAAATGGAAACAAAGTAAAAAGCAATAATAAGTAAATGCTTCAATACTATATAGCGCAACATTCATGGACAAAATCTTGCCAAGACACGGCAGAATGTTGGTTTTGGCACAAGAAATGGAATATTTCCAGCTGACGATGCTGGCATGTCTTTGGGCCAAATCTTTTGCCTCATTTTTATGCCACGAATTTCATGACATTCCAGCAGCATGTTCCCTCTGATTCTAAAGGTGTCATTACTGCAGTGCACCAAAGCTAACATTGCGAGATTGGTGTCCACAGTAGAGACCTTGGTGTGGAACTTGCACTCCATGATAGGACATATCCACTCCCTGGTGCAGGGCTGGAACTCCATGGTGCAGGCACTGGTGAGAATCCATGCATGTCAGCGCCAGAGGATGGCAGGGCTTCTGGATCTCACTCCAGCAGCTCTCCATCCTATGGAGGAGCACAGAGGCACCAGGAACTCAAAGGGAAGAGAATCAGCAGGAGTTCAGCCCTGGGCCCAACAGCGAGGGGACCATGGACATCTCCAGCCCATCTGACACCTGCTCCCACCTTACTCCCCCCACCGCCTCTTACCCCCAACTTGTGAGCGACACATCTCCGGCCCATGACACGGAGGGGCAGCAGTCAAACATCTGTGCTGCCCGAAAGCAAATCTGAACCCTCTAGTCCCAGCCCCCCAGCAGACACCCGACAAGGCCATCTCAGGAAAAAAGGTGTGGAAGTCAGCAGACTACTTCAACCTCACTTGTAGCTCCTGGGGGTATATCTCGAAGTAGTGGGAGGGTGAGGAAGATGAAGAAACTGTTGGCATTTAATGGGCATCAGTGAAAATAGGCACAAGTGTAGATAGATCACCATTTTGTTTCAAATATTTGGCAATAAATTCACCCGCACAGCCTCCACCCAGTCTGTTCATGCCCCAAAGCTTGGGGGAACTACCACGCTCACCTAGTGCCTCATTCCTGAGGAGTGTGAGAATGGCACTGCTATGTACCTCCCACCCTGTCATCAGCCCCACTTAGGAAAGGCACCCCATTAACTGCAATATGGATAGGAACCCAGGAAGGAGGACATGGGAAGTGTTACCTGCATACCGGCCTTCACAACCCCTTCAAAACAAAGGGCGCCCTGTCATGAAGGGAAGGTAAGGGCTGAAGGTGACCTCTCCCGACCCCTCTCCCCAAAATGGCGATTCTGGGAACCTCACCTCTGAGTTGAACTTATCTGTTTCCCCTGAGTCCTCTCTGCTGCCCCACGGCCAGTGCACACTGCGGAGGGTGTCGGATATCTGAGCACTCACCTCCGACCTCCCACTCGGAGGTGAAGGGGCCAGGCTCACGCTTATGTAGATCTGCTGTAAATGGCATTGGTATGATGTCACATCAGCATCTGCTGAATATCCAATGAGGAATGAAGTCCCGGAGAAAGTGCTTGCTAATGATACAGTATGTGTTAAAGTTGACGTTCTGCGGTCCTGCATGTGTTTCCCGCCACTCCACCAGCGAGGGTCCTGGGAGATCGGAACTCGGAAACTCGCTGGTGTGAATCATGCTTTCCGGAATTTGAGCACTGCCTTTCCCACAGAAGGAGAATGCAGGCTCAAAACTAACTAGAAAACTGATTTTGCAATAGGACAGATTACTTACTGCAGCAAATAATATGCACTGTGGCTAAAATGGCTCAATGTAGGTAAAAATATTTATGATCTTATGCAGTTGGTGCCATTGAATGATTTATAAATGTTTAGTCTGCTGTACGTTTATTTTATATATTCTACATTCTTTCACTGCAGACGCATTGCTTCTCAGAGTGAATTCACACTCCACAGGTTTTGCATCAGTAGGAAGCATTTCCTGCTCCACATCTCCTCTAAACATAGAATGTAAATCAGATACCATGACCCAACAGTTCCTAAATGAGATGGAGTAAGACTGTCTTCTTTAGGCATTAAGTCTTACTCAGCTACCTCAGGGCTGGTCCTGATGTTGGGTTAAAGTGGCAATAACACTAACTGCCTCGCTGATGTTAATAGCGAAACCGTTTCTCACCAAAGCTACAAATCCACCTTCACGCTCAGTATGTGCCCCTTGGAAACACCATTCAATCCACATTGACTCAAATCCAAGGGGGAAAGAACAAAGTAATATTTTGATTGTAATTATTTCAACAGCCTGTCATTGCTCTGCTTTAGGACTCAGAAACACCATACTGCATTGCAACAAGTTAACCAGGATCTCGAAAATAAGCTGAACAAGATGGTGAGTGAGTGAGTGCAGTTATTCACAATAACATAATTGTTTTGTGGGATAACTATTTATTTTTGAGTATTTCTTCAGCATGTGCCTTAGCTTTATGTGCACTGTTACCTTTTTGATTTTCTAAACTACTTACTTTAGGCTATTTCAGTTCCTGTACCTTCAGTCCATTATCTGTGAGCGCCAATTCCCATTCCATCCAGAGTACTTATTCATTCCTCAATACTTAATAATGTTTCAGCAATGTGTCTGGATAAGAGAGATATGGAACGCTGTTTTGTATTTGCCTTTAGAAACTGGCTTATCTCATGTCTCCATAAAATTACACTTTAGTTTTCAAGACCATTACTTCAGATGATATCTCATTATATTATCCATAAAGTTTTAAAAGATCAAAACTCTACTAGTTGAGATAAATCATCTGACTGGCAACATACTGTTGCATTTGTAATTGCTCCATGCCTTTCCAAGGCTAAATATACTACAACTTATTATTCAAGCTGTTATCTGTGATAGGTGTCCTACCAGGGGATCCAACTATAAAGACTTTTGTAGTTTTGCTTTGTCCTGGAAATGTTGAATCCCTTGAGTCAGACTTCCATTAAGTCACATTGATGTCTTTGAACTATCTTCTAGTTAACAGCGTTTTACTGCGCGATAACATCAGAAAATGAGAGGTTTGAACCAAGCCTAAAACCATCCAGGAAAGTCAAAGCCCAAGCTCAGGTCTTCAATTCTGAGTTGATTTAATTCATGTAATGTTATCATACTTACAAGTCACTGCAATATGATATGACTCTGCATCATGATGTCCATTGCATCATTAGAGGAGATGGTGGAGTGGTATTGCCACTGGGCTAGTAATCCAGAGACCCAGAGCCTTGCTCTGGAGACCCAGGGGGTGATCATATGAAAAAAAATTCTAAATCCTGAATGAGTATGAAAATGGAAGTGTTTCTGATCTATTGCATGGGTGAGTCCAAATCTGCAATCCTATATATTCTGTGCATGAAGAAAGAGCAAAAACTCCATTTCTCTCCAGTAGGGCGGAGGTAGAGCTTAAATCACCCGAAAACTGGCTGAGAGCAGCAGAGGGCACAATTACATATGTGTAGGTTCCACTGTCTTGAGAGCAGCAGGTATCTGTCACTCAGCTTCTGCTGCTCTCAGCCAGCCTCCATAGCTTAAAGGAGACCTTCCACCACCTCCCATCATGGCTTATAGCAACCTGCCCCCACCTAGAATAAAGTCCCCGCTTCGTCCCCTCACTGATCAAAGATCTGCAAAGCGGCAGCGGGTCCCCCGTCCCTCCCCCCACCAAACTCAACTGTGACTGGCGGGCAGTGCCAGGGTGCCAGGCTGGCACTGCCAAAGGCACACTTGCACCTTGCCCCCATCCTCCAGGGGATGGGGAGGGGGCTGCCTCAATGGCCTCTGGTTCTACCTATGGGGCCATTACATCTGATGCCCGTTGCTGAACCCTCAATCCTCGGGGACTGCCTGCTCGATCCTGGCGCTCCTGGGATTACAAGATTAAAATTGCCAGCCAATCAGATTGGCTTTCTAGATTGAGAGTTCCTCCCAGATGGGTACAGATCCGACTCTGAAATAGGTAAGGTAGCTCCTAGTGTAATATTGCTGTGGGGCAGCTAGGTTTCAAATGGGTGACATGATGACCAACTTTAGTTAGAGGGGCTGGTGGGGGAGAGAGGGATAAGGCACCCTATAAAATCCAGTACTTCCAGGTTGCCAGTGCATATTCCAATGCTAAAAAATCTTTTCAACTCATGCAACCTCTTTAACATAAGATCAAGTATCAGTTCATTCGAAGCATACATCGGTATAACATGTTGCATTGAGCACCAGTAAAATATTTTGACAAAAAGCTTGAATAGTGATAAATATCATGTGACTTTTTTCCCTCAAAAAACATCTTGCGGACAGTGTTTTCCTAAAGTCAGGTTGCTATGGTTTCAGGGACTGTCTTTTTCCATTGCAAACATCAACCGGTAAAAGTGGATAATTTTAGCAGGATCCATATTAAATGTCAACATTGAGAAATTGAAGCAGATTGCGTTCAATCTCATATTATTGGATTGAAGGTGCTGATTCACGTGTGCAATTGTAGCATTCAAATACCAGAGTTGATTGACTGATAACCTACATGATTATCATTATTCTTCTAAGTACTCAGTTTTTTCATTACTATGAATTAATCTCAAACTAAATTCAGAACTTAAAGAGAAAATGACCTGATAGAAATGGTAACCAAAATTCCTTTCTAATTTGTAAGTGGCTATTGCTGATGCAGCCCATTAGAATCATTGATTTAAGGTAACTGCTTTCCTATTCATTTTTAGAATGGAAAATGATGGGAACTATCAGCAAGCTAGAAAGCATCTGTCGACTAGTTCTAAGATGTTCTAGTTTTGTTTCATTTCTGTCATCTGGAACTTTTTTGTTTGGGCCTTTTGTTCATATTTTTGACACTATTCACTGTAACAAGTTTTGTTTAGCACGATCTGTACAGTACACGATTAAAGTACACATAGGACAGAATTTAATGGGCCATCGCACCCCCCGCCCCCCCCAACCTGCCCCCCCACCCAGGGTGGAAAAACAGGCAGGTGGACCTGTAAATTAGGATAGTATTGCATCAACAACTTACACACTACTGGTCTACATACTTCTGACGCAGCCACAATTTTATGGGCACAGCCAGTGTGCGGGGATGCTGGCCTCCAATTGACTGACTCCTCTACAAGATGGGACTTCCTCTTGGAGTTGGAGGCAAATCCCACCTAACTAAGTAATGGGCCCTCATCCGAAAAGTTAAGCAGGCTCACCCCTGCAATTTATGCTGGAGTGTCCAGAGACCACCCTCAGGGTAAAATTTAGTCCATTATGTTGACCAAACCAGCTTCTGTCTCAAATCTGAATTTGTTATCTGTCCTCACATTGATGATTTTCAGATTTCTAGCTGCAGCTTTTTTAAAAATTCGTTTGTGGGACATTGGTGTCACCAGCTGGCCAGCATTTATTGCCCATCCCTAGTTGCCCTTGAGAAGGTGGTGGTGAGCTGCCTTCTTGAATCGCTGCAGTCCATGTGCTGTGGGTTGACCCACAGTGCCGTTAGGGAGGGAATTCCAGGATTTTGACCCAGTGACTGCGAAGGAACGGCGTTATATTTCCAAGTCAGGACAGCTTGGAGCGGAACTTGCAGGTGGTGGTGTTCCCATGTATCTGCTGCCCTTGTCCTAGATGTAAGTGGTCGTGGGATTAAAAGATGCTGTCTACGAATCTTTGGTAAAGTGCTGCAGTAGATAGTACACACTGCTGCTGCTGAGCTAAACTCTGATTATGGAAAGCTGCTATTGCAGGTTGACTGATATGGCTAATGGATTGAGAAAATTGAACAATAATATGTTTGTATTGAACATGGCACAGCATGTACCTTTCACGTAAGAGCCTGGGAACAATTTCAGTAAAAGGAGTCCATTTTATTTATTGATGAAGAGTAATGACTGTCTCCCTTGAAGGATATCAAAGCAATCAGCTGATTGATGCAAGTATAAGAGCAATTATGGGCAGATTAATGATGCTAGTAGTAGCATATTATTCATAAATTGAAGAACAAATGAACTTTGTACTTGTTCCACATTTTTCAAATCCTAGTGAGGAGTTCATGGAACACACTATGCTTTCATTATTGGGGCCTGTATTTAAATCTAATCCAGATTGGTTAGATGAAAATCTGTTTTCTCTGCCAGCTGAACCAATTTTCCTAACTATACAAAGGCAGCAGAAAACTGCTAAGAAGTAAGCATTATATTGGCTACTTCATCCAAGAGCCCATAAGCGTAATTAGAATAAGAGAAAGATGGATTCACTCTGAAGCAGCAAATAAAGCCGAGGCTGAGATTGAGATACATTTTTAGGAAAGAGTAGAAACAACATTTAGTGCTCCATATCCTTAAGTCTAAAGGAGTGGAAAAATAAGTTTGGAACATCTCAACTGAGCTCCTGCTTTGTGCAATGTAGCTAACGTAGACCACAGCAAACCATTCCATCCAGTCCAGAACAATGGAACCAGAAGCCACATGAAAGGTGGGGGAAATTCAGAATGAACCTGCTGATGACACAAGGACAGATAGGAATGTAAATTGTGATGAGGACATAAGGAGGCTACAAAGGGACATAGATAGGTTCATTGAGTGGGCAGAAAGCTGGCAAATGGAGTATAATGTGGGCAAGTGTGAAATTGTCCATTTTGGCAGGAAGAATAAAACAGAAGCTTATTATGTAAATGGTGAGAGATTGCAGAGCTCTAAGGTGCAGAGGGATTTGGGTGTCCTAGTGCATAGATCACAAAGGTTGGTATACAGGTGTAGCAGAAATTAGGAAAACTGTTGGAATGTTAGCGTTTATTGTGGGGGGAATTTATTACAAAAGTAGGGAGGTTTTGTTTCAGTTGTACAGGGCAATGGTTTAGCCACAATTTTACTTTAGTTGCCAATGCACGAATTTTCCCAGGGAAAATCAGCAGCTAACAGGAGGCAAGAAGGCAGGATTGTCAGCTAAGTGACTTTATGACTCTTTATAACAAAAGTCTACACTTTTCCTGCCCAGAATTACACGGTTTAAGAAACTGCAAATTCCATCCTCTGCACAGAGTTGAAAGAGTATTTTATAATAATAATAATGCACCTATGTTTGTAATGCCATAAATGGATGTTGAGATCCCAAATTGGAAAAATATTTATTTCAACAATGACATTCTCATCCTAATAAACTCACACAAGGATAACTTTTTAAGAACTATTAACATTGCAGGTCACTGCATGATACTTTTGTATCTTAATATGTCTGCAGGCTGGGGAATTTATTTTGTGGTTAAGAAAACATTATCGCTCGTAACACCTGGCTGCATTGCCAATGCTATCCTTTCACTGAAAACAACGATTACATTAAATATTAGCATTGCTAATCTCTGCCACCGTGATTAACTTATTTGGAATGTTCAGTTAACCACTGCATTTAGACCAGTGATCTTGCAAAATCTTCCTTTGTAACTGACACTGAAGAGGAAGGAATAGGCACAGAACTATTTATTTAAAATGGTTCCTAAGAACAATCACCAATCATTACCTTTATAAAGCAATCATTGCAGACTAGCCATTTCTATTCAGAAGAGAAAATGCCATACATATACAGTAAATCTATCAGCATCTGAAATCAGAAAAATATGTGGGTATTTTGAGCATAAGCCTTGGGCAGAATTTTCCCTTAAATATGCAGAGTGTCACAGCAGGCAGGGAAAGCAGCGTTGAAGCGGTTGGCCCCAGTGACAGCTTTCATTGCTGTATCACTTGGTTGCTGTAAATAAAAGTGGCTGGGCAGTACCAGGGCAATACCAGATCCTCTCTGCTCCGAATGATGCACTCACCTGAGCTTCTCTAGTGGTTCTGCTCACCAGATGCATGCTGTGGGAGACCTGTTGTAATTCATGTTGGCGTGAATGGATAATGTAACGGAGGATAATCAGGCAGAGAGTCCCGATTATCAGATCCCAGCATTGAATGTCAGGATTCCCATTATGTCACAGGTGAGGGGTGGGAGCAATCGCATCACACTTTTATGTTGGTGTGAAAGATGATTTGGATCTCTTTCAGGACTTTCCACTCCTGTTGCCAAACCCGTTCAACTGAAACAGGAGGGGAAAATACCTCCCTCAGTTTAGACTTGGAAAATAAGTCAGTTCCTTAATAGACAACAACAAAATGAGAAAAAAGATGCTAAGCTGAAGTTAAAGTTAATGATTCCTTCCACAGAAAGATAGTCAATGAATTTAAGTGCCTGCAAAATAGTTCATTTTAAAACCTGGCGGATAATACACAAAGATCATCTCAATGAGGCAATGAAAAGCCATTCAAGAATTAAAGGCGCATGAAAATAGCTTAGCCAGTGAAAATTTCAAAAGGTTTCAAGTGGAATTAACAACTAGGTATAAGGAAATGGGGAAGGTAGCTGAGATATTAAGTTGCTAAAATCATGAGTTAAAGCTGAGAGTTGCAGAATGGCTAGAAGAAAGTTGTGCCATCACTGTGGAAGCTCTTATTGTATTTGGTTGAGGTACTGGAAGAAGCCACTGATAGAAAACTCAGAGTGAGAATTGGGAGGAAATTTGAACTGGCAATTATTCATAGGGGGGTTCATAAGATACTTGTATGTAGAACATATGTTCAGCAAAGTGATTTCCACATTTTAAAGACAACTGTCTTTAATTGCATTGGAAGGATTACAAGTGAATTGCTATATCATATGGAAAGAACATTTGGTGCCGGGGCAATTGTGTAGTAAAATATCAATCAGTAAATTCTGTATCTGTTTCAATTGTAAAGTACCAGGGAAGGGCATTTGGAAGTCAGTATTATAGAATAATGAACACACCTGAAAGCAGAGACATAAATAAAGAAGGTAATACCCTTAGTAGTGGATTTTTGTAGGTGACAGAAAAGGAAGGTGATCTTGTGAATAAAGGAGCAAAGAGAACAGAAACCACAGAAAAGAGGACACTGTCACTGGAAGAAGGGATTGAAAGTGGAGACATGGGAGCTGAACAAAAAACGTGCTGCCAACCTCAGGAAAAGAATACATTTCAGAAATTGTGGTTGGATAAAGCAGTCACTGAAGTGGATATGACCAAAGTGGGATAAAGGGCTGGAAATGAGCATGAACAGGTGAAAAGTAGCATAATTTTTCCAAACGTTAAAGCTCAGACAGCCATGCCTTTTTTGGTACAAGAGGTGGGTGGTACATTGGTTAGCATTGCTGCCTCACAATGCCAGGGACCCAGGTTCAATTCCTGGCTTGGGTCACTATCTGTACACACTTTGCAAATTCTCCCCATGTCTGAATGGGTTTCCTCCAGGCGCTTCAGTTTCCTCCCACAGACCGAAAGACGTGCTGGTTAGGTGCATTAGCCATGCTAAATTCTCCTTCAGTGTACCAGAACAGACACTCGAGTGTGGCAAGTAGGGGATTTTCACAGTAACTTCATTGCAGTGTTAATGAAAGCCTACTTGTGATACTAATAAATAAATTTGAAACTTTAAGATGCGTAAATTATCTTGTGGTCCTGTGTTATGGGAACGGAATAGTACAAAAAGGCAATGACAGCTGTTAAAAGGGCAGTTGGTTAGCTCAGTTGGCCGAACGACTAGCATGTGGAGCACATTAATGCCTACAGCACGGGGTTCAATCCCTGGCTCAGGCTAAGGTAGACTTCAGAGCCTGTTTCCTCACCCTAACCATGGGACAAATAAATCATGGCACTTAACCATGAATTGCTAAGGACCTGCTTTCGGGCAAACAACTGAAGAAGAAGCTGTTCTAAATAGAATTGCATTATGTTTACTGTCTACTGTTAAAAATTGATCGAATGTCTGCTCATGTTCTCTTCCCTAATCCTTGGCTCACAGTCCGTGAGGATAGAGCATAATACAGTACTATTTATAATCAAGTCAACAGATTTCTAGTGGGTGTTTGTGGAAAGTCTGCTGTTAGAGGAAAATCCAGGTAGGAAAGTTTCAGCAATTGATCACGTAGGTTGAGAGGAGTGAATGTAGATTGAAAGTGATGTTGATTAAATTCTCTTATCTTGAAGGAAATGGCAGCATAGCATCCCTACATTGTAGAAGGAGGCCATTCAGCCCATCGAGTGTACACCGACCACAATCCCACTGAGGCACTATCCTGGTAACCCCACATTTTTACTGCACCAATCCCCCTAACCTGCACATCTTGGGACACTAAGGCTCAATTTACTATGGCCAGTCTACCGAACCTGCACATCTTTGGACTGTGGGAGGAAACAGGAGCACCTGGAGAAAACCCACATAGACATGGGGAGAACATGTACCTCCACACAGACAGTGACCCAAGGCTGGAATTGAACTCTGGCACCTGGTGCTGTGAGGCAGCAGTGCTAACCACTGTGTCACCCACAAAGTCATGAAAATAATGGAAGAACAGGCCAGAAAGGGCCAAATAGAATCAGAACAAAGAATTGTTTCAGAAATACTACGAAAGATCAGTGATAACTGGGTTCTGAATGTGACACAATATATCAGAAATGCAAGTAAATTGAGATGTGCAGTTTGAAAGGTTCAACCAAGCAGGGTTGGTTAAGGATTGGTTGGGTTACTGTTCAATGGAAAAGTAGGTAGTTTGGTTACTAGCCTCTTGAGGGATGGAGGCAGAGGCATCATAACAAAAAGGAAACAAAAGACATGCTTTGCTCCTCTGACCTCAACGTGGCAGAAAGATGGGAAAATCAAGGTTAAGATGAAACGATATTGGTGTGACAGGTGCAACCTGAAATTTGAAGTGAAAAGGCAGGTTAATGTATTTCTGCTTGCTTTTGAAAATTAGGGCCTACTTCATAGGTAAAGTGTAGGTAAAAATGGACAAAGAACCTATTGAAATGCTTAAACTGAATACTGTTATGTCAGCTACCATTACTGAAGCATTATACAAAGTGAAAATTCGTTTAAATATTCCTAGCTTGCTACATTGACCAATTAAATATGAAAACAATGCCAACAAAATATTATTGAATTGATAGTGATTTAGTTTATTGTAATAAATGCAACACAATCTGGATAAATTTGAAGTAAATTCATTTGAAAATGAATCTCTTGACAAGGTGTAATATTTCATCTCAGTGAAAACAGCGCATTACTATTTAATGAAGCACTGTTATTTTGTTGTTTAATCTAATATTATGAAATGCTCTTTGTAAATTATATGTATGTACATATAAAATTCAAAAGGACTAGATAATTAATCTTTTGTAATATTTGATTTCATTCATTATGTACCATACACAGGCACAACTGCATGAAGAGGAAAAGAGAAATCTCAGCCATAAAATAATCACTTTGTGTAATCAGCTAAAGGAAGCCAAGATAACAATGGATAAATTAACAGAAAACAGTGTGAGTACCAACAAACAAACAAACAACCCCAGGGCCTCATATTTACCAAAGGATAAAGCAAAGCAAAGTCAAATATAGAACATAGAACATAGAACATAGAACATAGAACACTACAGCACAAACAGGCCCTTCGGCCCACAAGTTGCGCTGATCACATCATCACCTACCAACCTACAGACCTATCTATAACCCTCAATCTCATTAAACCCCATATACTCATCCAGGAGTCTTTTAAAAGACCCCAGCGAGTTCGCCTCCACCACCACTGACGGCAGCCGATTCCATTCACTCACCACCCTCTGAGTGAAAAACTTACCCCTAACATCACTTCTGAACCTCCCTCCCCGCACCTTAAATCTGTGTCCTCTCGTAGCGACCATTTCAACCCGGGGAAATAGCCTCTGAGAGTCCACCCTATCCATTCCTCTCAACATTTTGTAAACTTCTATCAGGTCGCCTCTCAACCTTCGTCTCTCCAGGGAAAAGAGTCCCAGCTCCCTCAACCTAACTTCATAAGGCATGCCTCCCAGTCCAGGCAACATCCTTGTAAATCTCCTCTGTACCCTTTCAATAGCTTCTACATCTTTCCTATAGTGAGGCGACCAGAACTGCACACAATACTCTAAATGAGGCCTGACAAGGGTCTTATAAAGTTCCAGCATTACCTCCCGACTCCTAAACTCAATCCCTCGATTAATGAAGGCCAGTACACCATACGCCTTCTTGACCACCTCCTCCACCTGCGAGGCCGATTTAAGAGTCCTGTGGATCCGGACCCCAAGATCCTTCTGCTCCTCAACACTACTCAGACTTCTGCCCTTGATAGTGTACTCGTTCATCCCGTTGGTTCTGCCAAAATGGACGACTACACATTTATCCGCGTTGAAGTCCATCTGCCACTTCTCCGCCCAGTCCTGCATCCTATCTATGTCCTGCTGCAACTTTTGCCATCCTTCCAGATCATCCACAACACCACCGACCTTCGTGTCATCAGCGAACTTACTTACCCATCCCTCCACTTCCTCATCCAGGTCATTTATGAAAATGACAAACAACAAGGGACCCAGAACAGATCCTTGAGGCACTCCGCTGGTGACTGACCTCCATTCAGAAAAAGCCCCATCCACAACCACTCTCTGCCTTCTGCAGGCAAGCCAGTTCTGGATCCACAAGGCCAAAGGCCCTTGGATCCCATGTCCTCTCACCTTCTCAAGAAGTCTTGCATGGGGGACCTTATCAAACGCCTTGCTGAAGTCCATGTACACTACGTCCACGGCACTTCCTTCGTCAATGTGTTCAGTCACATTATCGAAGAACTCAACTAGGCTTGTAAGGCACGACCTGCCCTTGACAAATCCATATGGTCACCATTTTCTGCATCTCCTCCATACTAAAGTGACATTGGAAGCCTCCAAATTCAGATGGAACATAATTACACCAAATTTCCATCCCATATTGGCATATTCTTAAGGCATGTTCGATAACTCCCCATGATCTGCCTGTTGATTCCTAACATCAGTAAATTGACATGCTCCCAACAGGTGGCATGGCAGCACGGTGGTTAGCACTGCTACCTCATAAGGGCCCAGGTTTGATTTTGGCCATGGCTGACTGTCTATGTGGAGTCTGCATATTCATCCCATGCCTGTGTGGTTTTCCTCTGGGTGCTCCAGATTCCTCCCACACTCCAAAGATGTGCAGGTTAAGTGGATTGGCCATGCTAAATTGCCCCTTAATATCCAAAGATGTGCAGGTTAGGTGGATTGGCCACGTTAAATTGTCCCTTAATACCCAAGGATATGTACGGTGGGTGGACTAACAATGGTAAATGTGCAGGGTTATGGGGATAGGGCAGAGGGAAGGGCCTGGGTGTGATGCTCTTTCTGACTGTTAATACAGACTCAATGGGCCAAATGGCCTCTTTCTGCTCTGTAGGGATTCTAAAGGATTAAAGGTAAGATACAAATAATTTTGGCAAATCTAAGAAATTCATCAATTTTTTAGGCTAGAGAAATATTAAATAGTTATTTGTATCGTTTTACATAATTTCTTGGAGCACATTTCTTTTGCAGTGCACCTCTACAAAGGTAGATTTTCATCTGGTGTCCCAAATCTGGGGAATTTTCACATCCATCTAAAGTAAGAGGCCTAGATTCAGCAACGCAAGTTTCCTGAAAGGCATTCCCTTGTTCATCATTTTAAGGGAGGAGGAATACAGGAAAGAAGCAAGGAGAATGATACAGTATCTGAGGTGGATGTGACCACAAGATAATAACCTTCACAAAGTCCACACAGATCTTATTTGATACTAGTTCCAAAGAATTCGACAGTCAGTATGGCCTGTTGTCATGGTGTCTTCACCCTTAGGTATTCCAATCTCTTGTCTGTTCAACTAAGAAAATGAAGTGTGCACATGGTTTTTGGGAAATAAACTTACCCCTTGTTTCTATGGATAGTGATAATTTTGTGAGTGGCAAGAAAGAAACTGAGGAGTATTACAAGTTGCATGTCTGTACTAGAATAGTCATTGAGAGAATCATAGAGGTCTTCTTGAGAACATGGGAAGGACATTGCAACATATCAGCAGTGTTAACTACTGTGCCACCATTATCACCCTCATTGGCAGCTCTTATGATACAAAAGGCTCATGAGACTGTCACTCTTGTCTCTTACGATAGCCAGACTAAAATTGTTCCCCTTGGTGGAGAATTCTAGGTAAAAAGTCTGACAACACCAGGTTTTAGTCCAACTGATTTATTTGATAATAGACTCACAAGCTTTCGAGGTTTCCCTCTTCGTCAGGTGAATGGACCTGACGAAGAGGGAAACCTCGAAAGCTTGTAAGTCTATTATCAAATAAATTGGTTGGACTAAAACCTGGTGTTGTCAGACTTTTTACTGTGTTTACGCCAGTCCAACGCCGGCATACCCACATCAGGAGAATTCTAGGACCAAGGGACATAGATTCAAAATGTAGGTAGGTACAGAGAGGACGTGAGGAGGAAGGTTTTTATGCAAAGGGTGGTGTGTTTCTGGAATTTGCTGCTTGAGTTGGTGGTCGAGGCAGAGACCCTAAACTCTCTTTAAAAAAGTGCTTAAATCTGCACCTTAAGTGCTATAATTTACAGGGCTATGGGCTGGCAGGAAGATGGGATTAGAAAAGGCATCTAGGTCTCCTCGGTTTGGAATGGACAAGATGGGCAAAATGGTCTCCTTCTATGCTGTAACCTTTCTGTGATTCTTTATGCTGGGAAGGGCCTGCTGCTTGTTGCCTCTCTTCAGCATCAGCTTGAGCAGCCTGTTCTTGCTATCCTGTGCTATTTTCATAGAATTCTAAGACAGGGCATGGTGCTTTACATCATGCAGGTCATGGCCAGGATCTTGTGTCCACTACGAGGTGAAGACAATGTGAGCAGTGACACAGATAAATTGCTCTCGCAGAGAGCCAGTAGGGACACAATGACTGAATTGCCTCCTTGTGTGCTGTAACCATCCCCCAATGCCTGAATGTTGTATCCCCCCCACCCCAGGATCCTGCCTTCCCAGATGTGATTTCATAGTGAGGCAAATTGGACATCAGGCCGGGAGCCTGTGTTGCCCCTGTTTAAGCCCTTAAGTAGCCACTTAATGGTGAGCCTCAATTTTCAGGTGGGTGAGTGCTGGCTAACTGAGGGTGGGACACAGGAAATATTCTCGATCTCGGGCTGGAAGGATTGAGTGGGCACCTCCATTGGAAGCCCCCTTCTGACTGAGGGTGTCCTCTCCTGATGGATTGTAAACTATAACATTGGATTCTGCCTAAACTGTCACTGACATTTACTCCCAGCATCAAAGATGCACAATGGCAGCCGGGTGCACTGCAGCAATTCCTCAAGCCTCCTTTAGTAGCACCTTTAAACCTGCCATCTAGCATCCAAAAAGGCAACGGCAGAATATCCATGGGAACATCACCACCACCTGCATGTTCTCTTCCAAGCCACAATTATTGCCAATCCATCGCTGTCGCTGGATCAAATCCTAAAATTTCCTTCTTAATACCACTGTGAGTATACCTCCGGTACACGGAAGGAGACTCAGCAGAATCTTCTCAAAGTTAAAGAGGAATGGGCAATAAATGCTGGTCCAGTTAGAAACACCCACATCCTGTGAAAAAATAAAAAAGCTGGCTCCAGGTCTGTAGTGTGCACTTTAATGGACATTAAGGCAATCATTGGTTCCACACCACCTTTAAGATAGGTAACAGTACAGATTCTAGTGAAGCGGCACCACTACATTAATGCCTGCAATGAGGAAAAAGCTCCCATGATGTTACTGCAAATGAGTACATTCCAGTGTTATATCTCTCAGTTTTAAAAAATTGTCCCTAGGATATAAGTAATGCTGGCAAAGCTTATTGCTCATAGAGCAGTCCTACCATTTAGTTAAGATGATTACTTGTGCAGTATTAGCACAGGCTTCTGCTGAAATTTGTGCTAACTAGTTGCTCTTGCACTTTTGATACATATCATTGCAATGTCTCACAAGATCCATCACTGGTGAAGAGTCCTTAGCCATCACAGGCTACAGAATTTTGAGATCCTGTCAACTTCTCTATCTTGCCACGTCCCTTAGAGGATGAGAAGGGGGGCTTAGTGGTAGGGGATGGGGATATGGCTAAGGTCTTGAATAACTTTTTTGTTTCTGTCTTCACGGAGGAGGACGTGAATAATTTGCCGGGTGTTAGCGATGGAAAGGTGGTAGGACTGGAGGGTCTTAATGACATTACTGTTACTAGAGAGGCAGTGCTCGACAGACTGGAGGGGCTGAATGTGGACAAGTCGCCAGGACCGGATGGAATGCATCCGAGGGTTCTGAAAGAAATGGCGGAGGTGATAGTGGATGCCTTGGTGGTTATTTTCCAGACGTCACTGGATTCTGGGGAAGTGCCGGAAGATTGGAAAACGGCTAATGTTACGCCGTTGTTTAAGAAGGGTGCCAGGCAAAAGGCAGTGAATTATAGGCCGGTTAGTTTAACGTCTGTTGTAGGTAAAATGTTAGAATCCGTCATCAAGGAGGAAATAGCGAGGCATCTTGAGAGGAATTGCTTGATAGGGCAGACGCAGCACTGTTTCGTTAAAGGGAAGTCGTGTCTGACAAATTTACTGGAGTTCTATGAGGATGTGTCTAGGGCGGTGGATAGAGGAGAGCTGGTGGATGTGGTCTTTCTTGATTTTCAGAAGGCGTTTGACAAGGTACCTCACAAGAGGTTATTGCAGAAGTTAAGGGGACATGGAGTTGGGGGTAGGGTATTAGCGTGGATAGAGGATTGGTTGTCAAATAGGAGGCAGAGAGTGGGGGTCAATGGGTGCTATTCGGATTGGCGGATGGTGACTAGTGGAGTGCCCCAGGGGTCGGTGCTGGGGCCTCAGCTATTTACCATTTATATAGATGATCTGGAGGAGGGAACCGAGTGTAGGGTGTCGAAATTTGCTGATGACACCAAGATTGGTGGAACGGCAAATTGTGCGGAGGGTGTGGAGAGTCTACAGAAGGATCTAGATAGGCTGGGCAAATGGGCCAGGAAATGGCAAATGGAATTTAATGTTGGCAAGTGTGAGGTGGTCCACTTTGGTAGGAATAATGGTAGGAAGGATTATTACTTACGTGGCGAAAAACTGCAGCAGGCGACGGTGCAGAGGGACCTCGGGGTCCTTGTGCATGAGTCGCAAAAACCCAGCCTGCAGGTGCAGCAGGTGGTCAGGAAGGCGAATGGGATGCTGGCCTTCATAGCGAGGGGGATTGAATATAAGAGTAGGGAGGTCTTGCTGCAGCTGTATAGGGCATTGGTGAGGCCGCAGCTGGAGTACTGTCTGCATTTTTGGGCGCCGTACTTACGCAAGGATATTTTGGCCTTGGAGGGAGTGCAGAGGAGGTTTACTAGGCTGATGCTGGAGTTGAGGGGGTTGAGCTATGAGGAGAGGCTGAATAAATTAGGCTTGTACTCGTTTGAGTTTAGAAGAATGAGGGGAGATCTCATTGAGACGTATAAGATGATGAATGGGATGGATAGGATAGAGGTGGAGAGACTCTTCCCGCTCAGAAAGGATAGTAGGACTAGGAGGCACAGCCTCAAGATAAAGGGGGGTCGGTTTAGAACGGAGTTGAGGAGGAACTTCTTCACTCAAAGGGTGGTGAATCTCTGGAATTCTCTGCCCGTTGAAGTGGTGGAGGCTACCACGCTAAATATTTTTAAGACGCGGGTTGATGGGTTTTTGATAAGAGAGGGGATTAAGGGTTATGGGGAGAGGGCGGGAATGTGGACCTGAGCCACGACAGATCAGCCATGATCTTATTGAATGGCGGGGCAGGCTCGAAGGGCTAGATGGCCTACTCCTGCTCCTATTTCTTATGTTCTTATGTTCACACATTCAAGTCTCCTTAAGTTGATAGAAAATTGGATTTTTGTTGCATGGTCTCAAATGTCAAACAGAACAATTGAAGCGTCTGTACTGTGTTCATTATTTCTATGGAATGAATCACATTGTGGGATTGCCTGACAATTTGGTTATTATCCACAGCAGCCAGCAGAAATTCAGAGAAGGATCAGAACCTATACAGAGAATTTGGGATCTGGTATTCCTGGGACTGTGGTTCATTCATCTTTCTTCAACACCCAAGATCAAGTTTTAGAAAAACCTGAACCAACCTGTTTATCAGGCACCCCTATCTCGTTCTCAAGACAGGTTTTACATGGCCATGTGAATACTAACAAACCTGACCAAGGATTTCCCTGCAATTCTGATTTATATCATTGTGACACAGTTCTTGACTGTTCTGCAGAACAAAGGAGAGACAGAAGGCAAGTTAAAGATATGCATTTTTTTCAAACACAGAGCATTACAGATAGCTCCACAGAAACAGAGGACTTCAATAAAATTCTCACAAGTGACATCCTTCCCAATTATGCTGCAACAACACCAAGTTCCTCCAACTCTCTAAGCTGCACCATGACAGCTGAGAACAAAGGGACCACACAAGCCGAAACCACCTTGAGTCCCACCCAACAAGTTGGTTTGAGAGCTAATGTTTATGAAAGAAAATGCAACTCTTCAGAACAGCAAGGAAACATGACGCACAGTATTATTGAGGCAAGGCCACTGCAGCCATTCATAGATGTGGCACATAGTTATCAGGATAGCACTCAACACTGCTCTGCAACTCTTTCAATCAATTTCACTGATTCCCCACCGCACATGTCCTGGATGAGTATTCAAGATGTAACAGTTCCAAAACTATACAGTGATGAAGGAAATGTACACCATCTAGAAAAAAATAGAGTGGGTCATTGTAAGAAAGTCAACATGCATTATACAAATACTTCTTCAAACGGGGTTTCTGGAAAGATTTCATCGAGCAGCCATACCAAACAACAGCTTGGTAGTCATCTGATGAAAAAAACAAATAACCAAGAAAACCAGTTTTTCACTCGAGAAGATAGCTTCCCTGATGGAGAAGATACCAGCCAGGATAACTTTGCAGAGGTTGGTTTTGGAACCATGAACTGCCAACCCTATTCAGAAATTGACTGCAAGAAACAAACGAGTCTCTCCGTATCTAGACAGAAGGACACAGAAGATGACCCTAAAACTTTGCCAAATGAAAAGAACGCAATTCAAATGTTCGTCAAAAATTCAAATAATGTTGCTGATATTAAAAGAATTGTCGATGGTGCTCCAAACATTTCAGTAAAGTCTTTGCGCCGGTATCCCATTAAGATATTTGTAGTCCATAATGTTTCCTTGGGTGATGTTGTTTCAAGTAGCGAACAAGAAAAACCATCAAAGGTAAGCGGCCTCTACAGGAAGGACAGCCTCATGAAGGCTCAACTTTATGGAAATCTACTAAACTAATAATACAATGATGTTGGAAATAATGTATTGTGTGTTTCAATGCAAAAGAATCACAAATGGAGAACATTAGTGAAAATTACCTGACTGAGGCTGTAAATGTATTGATCGGAAATATTTGATTCCTATATAGAAGTTAACAAGCAATTCCTACAAACTCTTATTCTGCCAGGTTGAACAAATTGAATTCTTACATTAGATCACAAATGAAATTTCACTTACATATAATGAATGATAAAGCTGTCTGCATTTAATACATAAATCATTCTGTTACTGAGTAAATAGGTTACAGGGTTTGTTTTGCTCGTTCTTGATTAAGAGACCTACAAAGGTCAAATATAAAGTTAATAGGTTATTACGAAAAATAAATAGTTTATGATGTATGAAGTCATATATTGGTGTGGATAAAAGATTGGCTAGCTAACAGGAAATAGCAAGTAGGCATAAATGGGTCAATTTCTGGTTGGCAAAATGTAACGAGTGGTGTGCCACAGGGATCAGTGCTGGGACCTCAATTTTTTACCAGTTACATAAATAATTTTGACGTAGGCACCAAAAGCATGGTTGTTAAATTTACTGATGACACGAAGATATTTAGGAAAGTTCTGAAGAGGACACAGAAGTCACAAAGGAATATAAATAGGTTAAGTGAATGGGCAAAGATCTGACAAATGCAGCACAATGGGGAAAAATGTGAAATTGTCCATTTTGGCATGGGTGAAGAATAAGCATATTATCTAAGTGGTCAGAGATTGCTGAGCTTTAAGATGAAGAGGGATATGCGTGTCCTAGTGTCTGAATCACAAAAGGTTAGTATGCAAGTGCAGCAAGTAATTAAGACTAACAGATACTAGGGAATTGAATACTGTTATGCTTCAGTTCTACAGAGCATTGGTGAGACCACACCTGGGGCAATGTGTCCAGTATTGGTTTCCCTATTTAAGGAAGGATGCAAATGCATTGGCAGCTGTTCAGAGAGAATTATGTTCTTATTTACTAGATTACCACTACAGTTTAGAAGATAAGGATGGACTTGATGGAAACAAAGAAGTCCCCAATGTCACCTGACGGTGTGAATGTGAAAAGAATGTTTCCTCTTCTGGGAGAATCTAAAACCATTTAAAAATAAGAAATCATCAATTTAAGACAGAAGGAGAAATCTTTTCTCACAGCGGGTTGGGAATCTTTGAAACTTGCTTCCTTAAAAAGCAATGGAAGCAGACTCTTTGAATATTTTAAAGGCAGAACTGGATAAATTCTTGATAAGAGGATGGAAGGTTTTAGGGATAGTGGGAATGTGGAGATTCAGATCAAGGTCCTGTTCAGCAAATTTAAAAATATCAGAAAAAGTCCTCTGAGTTAAAGACAGCTGTAAGAATGATTTAAAGTTAGCTGGGTGAAAAGCCAGCTAACTTTGGTGACATTTTATTGCAGCCTGTGTAGTGGTAGTATTTTGTTGGCATGGTTGGATACCTGAGAGATTGTGTGGAAGCTTGAATGCGTGTGACTACCAAAGGCAGAGGAACACTGAAAGGAGGGATGGGTCCCCTTGGTGAAGGCACTTGAGATAAAATTTTGTTTAGGGGAAAATTCCAAGTTTGTTCTTCAAATGTGGAGTTTGGAAACTGGGTGGCATCTGTCGCTTAGTTTGAGTGTGGTGTGTCTGACCACAGTTGGCCTGTTGGTTTACATGGACTGTATTCTTATTGAGAATATTAAAGTATTATGTTAGAGTATAAGATTTATTTTGATAACGTGTTATTCTTACAAATCCGTGTACATCTGTAAAGATATGTTGAGGTGAAAGAGCAATGCTCATTGTGTTTAATAAAGGTTTTATTCTTTTGTTAAAAGTTTATTGGCTGTTCTCTGCCTGTGTTCATCTGCATCTCGAAACAAAAAATAAAAGTTACAACCTATCGATTCAGGGTTCCACTCTAGGACCTAACTATCCAGTAGTAACAGCAGCTGGGATCCTAACCGAGGAATATGGGAAAGAAAAGGGCACAGGGCAAGGCCATGATAAAAATAAGCATAAGAACATAAGAAATAGGAGCAGGAGTAGGCCATCTAGCCCTTCGAGCCTGCCCTGCCATTCAATAAGATCATGGCTGATCTGTCTTGGCTCAGTTCCACATTCCCACCCTCTCCCCATAACCCTTAATCCCCTCGCTTATCAAAAACCCATCAACCCACATCTTAAAAATATTTAGCGAGGCAGCCTCCACCACTTCAACGGGCAGAGAATTCCAGAGATTCACCACCCTTTGAGTGAAGAAGTTCCTCCTCAACTCCGTTCTAAACCGTCCCCCCCTTTATCTTGAGGCTGTGCCCCCTAGTCCTACTGTCCTTTCTGAGCGGGAAGAGTCTCTCCACCTCTACCCTATCCATCCCATTCATCATCTTATACGTCTCAATGAGATCTCCCCTCATTCTTCTAAACTCTAACGAGTACAAGCCTAGTTTATTCAGCCTCTCCTCATAGTTCAACCCCCTCAACTCCGGTATCAGCCTAGTAAACCTCCTCTGCACTCTCTCCGAGGCCAAAATATCCTTGCGTAAGTGCGGCGACCAAAACTGCACACAGTACTCCAGCTGCGGCCTCACCAATGCCCTATACAGCTGCAGCAAGACCTCCCTACTTTTATATTCAATCCCCCTCGCTATGAAGGCCAGCATCCCATTAGCCTTCCCGACCACCTGCTGCACCTGCAGGCTGGGTTTTTGCGACTCGTGCACAAGGACCCCGAGGTCCCTCTGCACCGTCGCCTGCTGCAGTTTTTCGCCACATAAGTAACAGTCCTTCCTACCATTATTCCTACCAAAGTGGACCACCTCACATTTGCCAACATTAAATTCCATTTGCCATTTCCTGGCCCATTCGCCCAGCCTATCTAGATCCTTCTGCAGACTCTCCACACCCTCTGCGCAATTTGCCGTTCCACCAATCTTGGTGTCATCAGAAAATTTCGACACCATACACTCGGTTCCCTCCTCCAGATCATCTATATAAATGGTAAATAGCTGAGGCCCCAGCACCGACCCCTGAGACACTCCACTAGTCACCATCCGCCAATCCGAATAGCACCCATTAATCCCCACTCTCTGCCTCCTATCTGACAACCAATCCTCTATCCACGCTAACACCCTACCCCCAACTCCATGTCCCCTTACCTTCTGCAATAACCTCTTGTGAGGTACCTTGTCAAACGCCTTCTGAAAATCAAGAAAGACCGCATCCACCGGCTCTCCTCTATCCACCGCCCTAGACACATCCTCATAGAACTCCAATAAATTTGTCAGACACGACTTCCCCTTAACGAAACCGTGCTGCGTCTGCCCTATCAAGCAATTCCCCTCAAGATGCCTCGCTATTTCCTCCTTGATGACGGATTACAGTTTACAGTTTTATATGAACCCAGAGTCAAAAGTCCAATGATGTGTTCCTTCAGAGCGTAATAGGCTTACAATTGCAGAAGTGAGGACTTACATGATGGGGGAAGTCATATTGAGATGAATTAGATACGGAGGCGCAAACACAGAAGTTCCAATAATCCAGTAGTTCACAGTGCAGATGAGGGCCAAGCAATTTTAAACCTGGACATGGATTCTTGCTGCTCTAGGCTGCTGCCTGAAGTCCTGCTTCTTCTTTGAGCTCAAACGGTGACTGAAGATAAAAGTCAATGGAGCTCAGACAACAAATCGCTGGTTAAACATTCTCTAGCTGCTAGCCATTGCAGTGATCAAGTTAACCATGCCAATTGGTGGCGGGGCTTTTAATCAGCGTCACGAAACTTCAAGTTCATGAGACTTGAAACCAAGTCTCGGTCATATGACAGGGTGGTTGTGAGTTCAGCTAATCAATTAATGAGGCCCCTGCTTGTAACCCAGTGTGATCTTACGACCTCGTCCTGGCTGTTGATCAGCACGGTGAGGGTGTTAACATTGTGTGTGAAGTGAAAGATCGGAAATGCACCCAGTTTTATGGCAGTTCCAATCTTAGTAAGAAGTCTGACAACACCAGGTTTAAGTCCAACCGATTTATTTGATAGTAAACTCACAAGCTTATCAAATAAATTGGTTGGACTTAAACCTGGTGCTGTCAGACTTCTTACTGTATTTACCCCAGTCCAACGCTGGCATCTCCACATCACGGATCCAATCTTACCAGCCACATTTTTCAGGCGTGGGTGAGATGTGTATTAGCATGCATTTGAATGGATTTCAATGTCATTATTAAATAAAGCACACAATTGTCACCCCTCAATTATGTTAACCACCTCGTTGGTGAGACGTGATGCCAGCAAGAATTACATCTGCTCTATATAAACGTGGTTAAGGCACAGCAGTGATCGAGGGGAGTAACACTGAGCACCAACCTCCAAGCTACAGGGAGTCCTCAGCCACTGCCATGGTGCAGGTCAGGGGCTTGCAATGGGTGCAGAGGTTTGAACATAGAACATTACAGCGCAGAACAGGTCCTTCGGCCCTCGATGTTGCGCTGACCAATTAAGAGAAAAGCAATGACCCTCTAACCTAAACCAATCCCTTTCCATCCATAAACCTATCCACGGACCTCTTAAACGCCCCCAAACTTGGCACATCTACAACTGCAGCAGGCAAGGCATTCCCTCACCACCCTCTGGGTTTGGGCGGGCTTGTGCTAGTCTGGGGTCCAGTGGTCGGGGATTGTCGCTGGCTGGGGTTCATTTTGCGTGCATTCTCCATTGCCCACTGAACAATCCCCAGGTCAGTGAGGTTGATTCCTAACCCCACTCATGTCACCACGATTACCCTGCCATCTATCTCTTGGACAGGGTCTGTAGCTGACTGCAGACATTCCATCCCAACCCTCATTGACAGTATCAAGCAGCAGCTCTGTTCCTTGGCAGTGTTAACATAGCTCCTCAATGGACTCTGCAATGCTGCCTTTGATGGAAAATCATCCCATGATAGTTACAAGGGTGCTTCTGCGCTGTTTGTCTGAAGTACAAGCCATTCCTGGAAGCCATGGCACTCAATATCCAAGTGGATTTCTGAATGGAGCCAGTAGACCTGGTGGTTATTCCTGAGACTGCAGAGGAGGAGACATCTGGCCACTGCAAAGCCAGCCTACGCCAGAGGCTGCAGTAGAAGGACAGGGAGCTGAGGGTTAGGAGCAGTGGGTGGGCACCTAGCAGCCTGGGGGTGGTGGGAAGGGGGGAACGAGCTGATGGACACCATGTGCCACTGCAGGCTCTGGCTCAGTAAGGAGATGGTGTGCCACCTGTTTCAGGTCTTTGCAGACCTGGCACCTCAAGGGACAGGGGGATATCCTCTCCTTGGGACAGTGAAGGTCACAGCAATCCTAAAGCTTTTTGCAACTTGGTGCTTTCAGGTTGCCAGCTGGGATCTCTGTGCGATTTCCCAGTCCTTGGTCCACAACTGTGTCTGTGAGGTGACAGAAGCTGTGTTCACCCGAGCAGGCCAGTACACCAATTTTACTGTGGGCCAGGTCCAGCAGGAAGCCTAGGCAGCAGGCTTTACTACCAGCTTGGGATACTGAATGTGCAGGGGGCTATCGATTGCATGTACGTTATCCTGCAGTGCCCAAAACTGTGGTTCGTGATCAGAAAGGATTTCACTCCCTGAACATTCAGCTGGTTTGTGACCACAGGATAAAAAAAACCAGCACAAATAACGCCATTTTTTTTTGCTCGTCCAGCACTTTAAATTTTTTGTGTGAAATCATGCTCATTGTGTTTCTGAGCAGGTAACGGTGTGGTTGTTAACTCCACACAATGGACATTAGAATTGACAAACAGCTGCATTTGTCCATAGCTGGCTGAACACACTTCTCGTTTACTAATCCACTGTGTTGGTGTAGCTGGAATGTTTGCAGGGAGTGTTACATTTTGGGGAAGGTGAGATGTTAGCCTTTTTTTTACTTTCAAAATACTCAAAACATCCAGAAAGAAGCATGTGAACAACTGCAGTCATTTTATCAGCCCAGCAATTGTCCATTTTGTAAAACAGGAAAAAGATATAACTTTACAAAGTAACTGGCTGAGTGACATACATGCGTTTTATCCTTCCTGTCTCCTGGGTGGGACACCAGGCTTTTCCTTTTAACATTTGTGATCATTTTCTATGGATGGATTTGCTTTGTTTTATTATTCCTCCCCCCAATACACCATATTCAGATCCATTTTTTTAAAACCATAAAATTAGGATTGTTTGCAAGCATCGAATGGACCAAATCAGAAGGCTTTTCCATTTACAGGCAGTATTAATTCAAAATGATTGAACTAAGCTGACATTGGCCTTAAACTGATCCCATAATTTACAATAGGATATTATTTCTGGATATACTCTACAATTTAAAGCAAAGTCAACAAACGCTGGAAGAGAATTCAAGGGTCAAGCAACAAAATAGCAATAAAAAGAAACAGCTGGCCCTCATGGTTTGCACACCCAAATATTAAAGAAATACTTAATATAGACTTTAATTTCTTTCTTTAAATCAAACAATTCATCATTTATTTAGTTTTATGAAAACCTAATTTTACATTACCAGATTCAATAATTAATTTTTAATATTGCACAGTACAAGGCCCATCGTTGAATCTTGATTGCTGATCAACCCAGCAAGCAGGCTGCCTTTACCGACTCTTCCACTCAGTTCATTGCAGGTCATGGAGATATGGCAAGCATTTCCACAAATTGCTGAACAAGTTAACAAAAGTAGCACTGAAAAGGATTCAACAGTAAAACAGCTAATGGATCAATGTCATCTACTGACATATGGTGACAGCCATGGTACACTGTTGTCTATTTCCACTTCAACAATGATATATTGCTTGTTGACAGTTATAAATGTAGGAGACTATAAATACATGTGACATCAGGCATTTGATGTTATAGTTGCAAGGTAGGATTCCAGCTTCTGTTGTGAAGGATTCATTACTAAATCAAGTATACACAACTCAAACATCTTGCTTAATATTGCAATCTGTTGAAATGTTGGCTTGTTTCACTGTTTTGGTGCGTTTTAATGCATAAAATGAATACAAAGTAGTACGAATTCTCTTCATCGTGACTATAATTTAAGACTATAGAACAATGTAGGTATTCTATATGCCTAAGCCTTACCCACAATACGAGAGTCAGATATATTGGCCTCAATTCATCTTGACCTTAGTATACTGGTTCTTTAGGCCTGTTTGACCCTCAAACTTAATATCTGTGAATTACTCAGTGAATAAAGGGAAATTAATACTGCATTTTGTTAATTTTCTGGGCAATTTTGCTTTTTTTTGTAATTAGGGGACAGAATAATTAATGATAATGTACACTTACAGCTGAAATACAGCTTCCACTTTCAGGCTATCATTGCCACACTTTGATTTCTCCACTCCAGTCACAAGTTGCAATAATAGATGGGTGTACAGGATGAAATGTGATATCAATGCAGGCCTCTTCATGGGCAGGCAAAGTATGAACTAGTTTTGAATTCAGATAGTTGTAAAAATAGACTGTCCCATCAGCACTTCCTGTGGCAATTAGAGTCCCATCAGGCGAAAATTCACAACCCACTGCATATCCTTCCACCTGAAAAATATGGAGAAAAATTACCAGTTATGATGTTGCTGGTTAATGTAGCCCTGTCATTGCATATGTTTTATGTTAGTGCAGCACGTTGAAGCAATTTTTTTCTATTTTACTTGAATTTTGCAATATGCAAAACCAAATCAGAATATTTAAGTTATTAAATCTTTGTCTGTCACAAGGGATCCAATTAGAAAAACAAAAGGTTTGGAAGATGAAATGGTTTAATGCTCAAAACCATCTTTTGCTGCATCATTAAAGTTCTTCTCCCCATCACGAAGTCAGAAATTAGGCCGCTCATTGATCACTACAGTGTTCAGCAACATTTGCAAGTCTGTAAATAATGAAGCAGTCCTTGCTTGCAGGCAACAAACAGGAGACAGCATCTCTCAGCTTCTGCTGATAAGCACTTACATCACAGATCAATTCCAAAAAGAGAGAACAGCAACTTGCATTTATGTAGCAGCTTTATCATAGAATCCCTACTGTGCAGGAGGCCGCCATTTGGCCCATCTGCACCAACAACAATCCCACCCAGACCCTATCCCACATATTTATCCCACTAATCCCTCTAACCTATGCATCCTGGGTCACTAAAGGGCGACTTATCATGGCCAATCAACCTAACCTGCACATCTTCGGACTCCGGGAGTAAACCGGAGCACCCAGAGGAAACCCACGCAAACACGGGGAGAATGTGCAAATTCCACACTGACAGTGACCCAAGCCAGGAATCAAATCCAGGTCCCTGGAGCTGTGAGGCAGTAGTGCTAACCACTGTGCCACTCTGCATTATTAAAGTAATAAAATGTCCCAAGGGGTTACTAGGAGTAATTGTCAAATACATAGACTGTTCCCATTATAAATGTGTTTGCACAAATTTTCATAGAAGTACTGACATGCAGCGTGCACATATAGATAGGCAGAGTTCGAAAAGTGCAGGAGCAAGAATGAGAGAAGGCGGAAAAAACAAACATTCTCAAAGAGAAAATTTGACAGAAACTGCAGCAAGGCCCTGGACCAAGTGCTGCAAAAATGGGATTAGAATAGTTGGGTGGTTTGTCTTTGGTCAGCGCAGACATGATGGACCGAAGGGTCTCTTCTGTGCTGTAGACCTCTATGACTCTACGAAGTGAGGGAAAGAAAGGGAAACAGTGGGGAAATTAGAATGTGAGTAAGTCAAAAAGAGAAAGGAAAAAAATCAAAAAAAACTGTACCACAAAAATAATGTGGCTACTAAAGATAAAATATTACAACAACTAGAAAAGGACAGGAAGGATGGATTCTGCTGAAGCTCTGTGGGTCCAGATACTAATACATTTCTATAATTACTTCTTTACACTATCTAACTTTAATTTTTAAACTTCTCTACAGCCCCACTATTTGAGTTGAGAGTAGCATCTTTGACATTTGATAATTAACTGGCTGTAAAACAACTCCTGAAGCCAACTTTCAGCCAAGTAGAGTGCAAATTTTGAATAAATTGATTTTCCAAGCACACAATTCAAATGAATACTAATTAAGTAAACTGATATGGGACACTTAAAAACTCAATAACCATTTTTCCCAATAGTCTAGAAATTCTGGCTTCATTTACTTGAAATACCTGACCAAATGATCCAAGGTAGGTCTAATTACTCTCAGCAAAAATATCACAGAGATGCTATAGTGCAGGAGGAGGCAATTCAGCTCATTGTGTCTGCACTTGCTCGTCAAATGAGCATTATGACTCAGTGCCACTCTCCTAAGTTTTCCCTGTACCCTTACACGTTGCTTAAATAGAAATAACCGTCAAATGCCCTTTTGAATACTGCGCTTGAGTCTTCTTAACCACTCTTTAAGGCAGTACATTCCAGGCCCAAACTTGAGTAGAAATGTTTTTCCTTGCATTGCTTTTGCTAATTTTGCAAATCACTTTAAATCTGCGCCTTCTTATTCTTGATCCTTTTACAAGCAGGAACAATTTCTCCCTATCTACTCCGTCCATCCCCCTCATGCTTTTGGACACCTCTATCAAACGTCCCCTTGGCCGCCTTCTCTGCAATCTATCCTCAAGGCTGAATAGACCATCAGTGTCATGGACCCTGAATCTATTATGCAACACAAGCAGTGGAATATAGGTGTACTAACTAACTAACTAACTATCTCCCAGAATAATTTTGTCTCAAGCATATCACTGGAGGGACACCTGGGTGTCATAGCAGGATTTTTTTAAAAAATAGAATGGTGTTTGGATAGGAAGAAAACTACTTCAGGAAGGTTTATATTTCCATTAATGATTAAATAAAAGTACTGTTATTTCCTTTAGCCTAACAATTCAAGTGACAAACAAAAATTCTAAAGCACAAATTCTGTCACTAACTTCATTACTTTCCACTGCAACATTCCAACAAACAATAACTAATCTGATTTCATTGATAAAACTATGGAAAAGACTAGCTTTGGAAGAATAATTGGTGTCTTCTGTTTTCAATCAAATGATTCAAAATAAAGATCAATCCAATATAAAAGGTAGAAATTTCAGAAGATATTTGAACACCCTGTATGCTCCCTCACCTACTTCTCAGGTCACTGCTTTGTCAGAACAAAAAACAGAATACAGGAATTACGTTTAGCGAAATATTTCAAAGGTCTGATGATATAAATTTCACCAAAAGTCCGAATGTGAATATAGGAGAAAATGCCTAACTTTATCAAAATGGATAATACAATCTGAAGGAGGCTAAATTGTTACTTTCCAATAATTTAATTATATTACCCCAATCCCATGAGCCATAATACTGCTTAGTACACTCATGCAGCACCTGAATGATTACATTTTGATAAACTAAATGTGCTATATCCACTGGTTCCCCCTTATCTATCCTGCTTTCTCTATCTCAGATATATCTAACATGATTTCCCTTTCAGAAATCCATGTGCTGAAAATTATAATACGATTGGGCGAACAGGCAAGTTATCGGGCCCGATTTTACCAAAAATTCACGTCCGAAATTGTGGTAAATTTGGGCGTCGGGCCTGTAACACGAACTGCACCCGAAACCAAGCAGGTTACCAACACCCAATTTGGGTGCAGATGTGGTCTGTGCCCCAATCAGGCTTTCCAATGCATTTAAATCGACTTAACAAACTGCACGCCCAACTCTACCCCAAATCCCATTTTACTGTCTTCAGATCTGTTCCAGATCCACGTTGTTATCAACCTGCAGAATAAAAATCCAAAGCAGATTCCTATTCCGCAGGGGAACCTCCGAAGTCCATCCTCCTCGAACACCCTTTGCAGACCCCCCGCTAACCACGCCAGGACCCCCCCCGCCAACCCCCATGGGAGGCAGGCCCCCTCCTCAGCAGAACACACCCCCAACCTACCTCGATTGTTGCTGTCCCTCCACCATCCTTCCGACCTGCACTTGTTGATGTGGAGATGCCGGCGTTGGACTGAGGTGAACACAGCAAGAAGTCTCACAACACCAGGTTAAAGTCATATTGGACTTTAATGTGGTGTTGTGAGAATTCTCACTGCACCCATTGGACAGCCTGCAGCACCTTCCTGGCCGTCCGCTGGCATCTGCTGCCCGGGGGGGGGGGGGGGGGGGGGGAACCTACCTCCCAGGGGGTTACAATCGCGGCTCATCCTCCCCCCACCCATCCCTCACCCCCGCTCTCTCTGCTGGTTTTGTCTTTCGCGCCCGGGCGCTTTGTTCCAGATTTTATTTTTGAACTGCGCGTGAGCAGTTCAGAGCTCCGATCGTTCTGGCAGCACTAAGCCCCACCCACAGCACTGACCAGATCGCAGCAAAAACCATATGAGTGCGCTGGAACAGGGATTTCGGGCTTGGACGCGTTTTATGTCCAGATCCGGCTCCTTAGCCTCCAATTGATAAAATCTGACCCATCATATCCCTTTGCCTACTACTATTGGTGTCAGACTAATTGTTCTATAATTCCTTGTTCCTCTCACCCTCATTACATGCTGGGTTAACATTTACTATCTTCCAATCCATGGGAACAATTATAGAACCTAGGGAATTCTGGACAATCAAAGCCAATGCATCCACTATTTCTGTGGCCACCTCTTTTTAAACTTTTGGGTGTGGGCTATCTATCCAAGGTCCAATGATGTGCGGGTTAGGTTGATTGGCCAGGCTAAAATTGCCCCTTAGTGTCCGGAGATGCATAGATTTGAGGGATTAGTGGGTAAAATGTGTAGGGATACGGGGTTAGGGCCTGGGTGGGATTGTGGTCGGTGCAGACTCGATGGGTTGAATGGCCTCTTTCTGTACTGTAGGGTTTCTATCATTCTCTGATCTGTGAGCTTTACATCCCATTAATTTCTCTACTATTATAGCTTTCCTAGTAACTTTAAATTTCTAATTCTTATTACACTCTTGGTCTCCCAATATTTACAAGACTTTTTTTGTGCCTTCTACTGTGAAAACAGATGCAAAGTATTTAATGTTTACCTATTCCCTTAGAAATATTGGAAGATGTCAGGTGGAAAAGCTGTTTAATAAACAATTTTTATGCTTGTAGTTGGTAAATGACCCATTAAATCCTAGCTTGTCATCTCATCATAACTTATTGATGATGCTCTTATTGAATGGTTTGACAAATGAGAAGAGTCAGCATTTACTGAACAGATTTTTGTTTGGTGCTTTTTCCTCCAAAAGCAAAATAATCCATAAACAATACCTTATGTCCTTCATATCGTTTCCTTTTGTTCATCCTGTATGGTCGCTGTGTAGAAAATAGTACCATATAGTTGCCATTGGTTTGAGCAACAAAGACAGATTCTTTGGGATGAACAGCCAGACATGGGATAGTGTATCTTTCCTACAGGGGAAAAAAAGAGTTTAAAAAAAATCTATTGAATTCTGTGTGAATCCACTGCCTCGAACAATTTCCTCAATTAAATAGATAAAGGCTACAAAGCCCATTTCCTTCAGGGGCTTTGTAATTTAGTTTTTTTCAGAAAAGTAGGGCAGCAAAATTTATTCAGTACATACGAAATATCATTGTTAAAAATTCTCACTGCCCTCTTTCCATTCTGGCAAAGGAGCTTAGTATGGGTTGAAAAATTACAAAGAAAATGTATTTTGATTTCTAGACAATAGAATGCCATTTATCCTATCCACCGCAATTAACCATCCTGACTTCAAAAATGTACTTTTCAGTTTTTCAAATTTGCACTCGTTATGCTGTACTGATTATGGAAACATAATTTTATATCATTTTCTATAATTAACTACTGGTATAAAAGGTATAATTAACATTCCTAAATGTGTAAAGCCAGAACGAAAGAATTACTTTCAGCATTTATCACACTTTGGCAAAATCAATGCATGGTTAAATACTGGCCCAGATTTTGTTGGACCTGGACATCTCATAATATTGAAATATATGAGTTGGTATTGGCATAACCAGAGCCAGAAAACATCTGGGACCTTGATGAATTTTGATTTGGTTTGATTTATTATTGTCACATGTACTAATATACAGTGAAAAGTATTGTTTCTTGCATGCTGTACAGATAAAGCATGCCATTCATTGGGAAGGAAATGAGAGAGTGCAGAATGTTGTGTTATAGGATGTAGAGAAAGATCAATTTATTGCGAGGAAGATCCATTCAAACGTCTGATGGCAGCAAGAAAGAAGCTGTTCTTGAGTCGGATGGTATGTGACCTCAGACTTTTGAATCTTTTTCCTGACGGAAGAAAGCGGAAGAGAGAATGTACAGGGTGTGTGGGGTCATTAAACATTTTGGCTGTTTTGCCAAGGCAGTGGGAAGTATATACAGAGTCAATGAATTTGCGTGTTTGCATGATGGATTAGGCTACATTCACAACCTTTTATCATTTCTTGCAGTCTTGGGCAGAGCAGGAGCCATACCAAACTGTGATACAACCACTTTTCATTTGAATGCTTTCTATGGTGCATCTGTAAATGGATGAATGGCAGGACCAACAGTTTATTTCTTTAACCAGTAAGAGTTAAGGATTCTGAGAGATATAGGAGGACAACAAAGAAGGAAACGGCATGAATTAAAATCAAATCAGATACAAAAAGACGAATGGCGGAGCTTTCTGGTCCTGCGCAGCCAAAACTTAAATTTACTGCCTTTAGTCAATGGACCTTTCTTGGTGTCAAATTATCTGGCCAGTCTGCAACGGTTCCTGCAACAAGTGGGATTGGAAAACTTTCCCCAAATAGGGAGAAGAGAAACAGAACTTAGGGGAAAAATTTCAAGCTTTAAATTTTAGAAGTCTGGTGATAGTAATTTACAACCTTCATCGACGAGGTTCCACAGTTTAAATTATTCCTTGCCTGGACAGGAAAAGTTAAGTAGCACTGCAGAAACATAACCTCATTATTAAAAAGGTGGTTATAATCTAAGTACTAGCCTCAACTTGCTGTGATGGATATTTAATAGGCAATTATTGTGCAAGTGCACCAATTTCTTGACACTCAAGGGTGTTGAAAGCTAATGATGCAGTGACACAAAGCATCTTGTAGCTTGCCATGACTCACAATTCATGGGGTAGCGTTTCATTGTCACAAGTTGCTGGTTGGTTTGTACATTAATAACAACATGTGCATTAAACTGTCATTATTTTGGCATTAGATCTGGGCCATATCTTAGCTCGCACTTACGTAGAAATGAAAAATTTAAGGCACAGGAACAGGCCACTTGGCTCATCATGTCTACATCTTCTGGAAGAACTGTGCAGCTTAATCCCACTTTCCAACACTTGGTCCATAGCCTTGAGGCACTTCAAGTGCATATCAAACTGCTTTTTTAAATGCGATGAAGGTTTCTAACTTTACCACCTTTTCAGGCAGTGAGTTTCAGATGCCTACTCCACTTCGGGCGAAATAAATATTCCTGAACCTCCTCTAATCTTTTCAGAAATTACTTTAAATATTGGTTTCCCAGTTATTGACCTTTCAGCTGAGGTGTCTTGTGGTTTCCCACGCAGTACTGAAAAAGTTAAATGCATTAATATTTGAGATCATATTAAAACTACTGATTGTACAGCAGTAAAATGTTGCCATCTGACTTTTAGGAGGGAATTTTCCAGCCATGCTCACCCCAAAACCGGAAAATCCACCTGAGGTCAATGGACTTTTGCACTGTCCACCCCTTGCCTGCTACAATTCCCATGGCGAGCGGGACGGGAAAATCCCCCCTAAAAGTCAATTGGCAACATTTTACTGCTGTACAATCATTGGTTGCTACAATTCATAGATCACAGAAACCTTACAGTGCAGAACGTCATTCAGCTCATCCAGTCTGCATTGGTGACAATCTCATCCAAGCCCTATCCCCAAAGCCCCACATATTTATCCCGCTAACATACACTAAGGGGCAATTTAGCATGGCCAATCAACCTAATCTGCACATCTTTGGACTGTGGGAGGAAATCGGAGCACCCGGAGGAAACCCATGCAGACATGGGGAGAACGTGTAAACTCCACACAGACAGTGACACAAGCTGGGAATCAAACCCAAGTTCCTGGAGCTGTGAGGCAGCAGTGCTAACCACTGTGTCATCTGTAATTGATTAGACAACTATAGGGCAACAGTTCAGCTGGAGTTTTATACCCTTCTAGCACTTCACATCCCTCTGTAGTGCGACTTAACAGAAAATGCTTGATTCAACTGATCTCAATACATAAATTAAAACACACATCTGTTAGGCTTACATGGAATATTTGATTGGATATTTTTGCAGAAGTCTGGAAATCCCAGGCAATGATGGTACGGTCTGCTGAGTCTCTGCTTACAGCATCTGTGCTGGTAAGAAATTCTTTTCCACCCGGAAGAAAAAGAATGTCAAGCGTTTGCTGTATTCCAGCGCTGTATTCATTCACCACCTGGAATGAAATAGTAAATCCAAGTTATAGGGTTACATTGAAAATATCTATTTCCCTTCACCTCAGATACAAGAAACTTTAAGAAAAAATACTTTTCCTTTGCCATGAGCCGAGCTTTTGTAAAGCATGCCCTTCGTATTGGGCAAGTAGTTGACGGTGATGAAATTCCCACAGTGCTACAGGGGAGGGAATTCCAGGACTTTGACCCACAAACGATGACGGATGACAATATATTTCCAAGTCTGGGTGTTGTGCTACCTGATCATGAACTTAGTATTCACATGCAGATGTTGGTCTCTTCTTCTAAATATAATGTCAGGGATTTCAGATATGCTGTTGAAGGTGGTTTGCTGAGTCACTGTAGTGCATCTTACAGCCCCTATTCCTATTGACCTTGATTTTACTAATGCTCCTCGAAGTCACAAATGATCAAATGCTGCCT
Source organism: Carcharhinus amblyrhynchos (assembly GCF_965287045.1). Classification (NCBI taxonomy): domain Eukaryota; kingdom Metazoa; phylum Chordata; class Chondrichthyes; order Carcharhiniformes; family Carcharhinidae; genus Carcharhinus; species Carcharhinus amblyrhynchos. The sequence goes on from NC_137337.1 coordinate 29,206,726, forward strand.
TGATGTCAAGGACTCTCTTAAGTCACCTCTGGAATTTAACTCCTTTGTCCAAGTTTGGACCAAGGCTGTGTAATGATCAGGTGAGGAAGAGTGCAAGGAACTGCAGAAAGACTGCAGTTTCTTCCCACAGTCCGAAGATGTGCAGGTTAGGTTGATTGGCCATGCTAAATTGCTCCTTGGTGTACCAGGATCTCTATGTTAAGTGGGATTAACTAAACTAAAGATGAATTAATCTTTATCAGTTTATTTAAATTTATAAAGATGAATGTGTCAATTCAATGTATGTACTTATTTCTGACTGCAACAAACTAAGTCAGGCAGGGTTCCTTCAGTTTAAAATTTTTAATTTGATCAGATTTATTATTGTCACATGTGGTGAAAAGTATTCTCTCTTGCGCACTATACAGACAAAGCATACCGTACGTAGAAAAGGAAAGGACAGAATGGAGAATGTGGTGTTATAGTCATAGCTAGGGCATAGAGAAAGATCAATTTAATGCAAGGTAAGTCCATTCAAAAGTCTGATGGCAGCAGGGAAGTAGCTGTTCTTGAGTTAGTTGGTACGTGATTTTAAACTTTTGTATCTTTCTCCCGATGGAAGAAGGCGGAAGAGAGAATGACCAGGGTGCGTGGGATCATTGATTATGCTGACTGCTTTTTCAAGGCAGCAGGGAGCGTAGACTGTGTCAATGGATGGGAGGTTGGTTTGAGTGATGGACTGAGCCCCATCCACAATCCCTCGTAGTTTCTTGCGGCCTTCGGCAGAGCAGGGGCCATACCAAGCTGTGATACATCTGGAAAGAATGCTTTCTATGGTGCATCTGTAAAAATTGGAGAGAGTCATAGTAGACAAGCCAAATTTCCTTAGTCTCCTGAGAAAGTAGAGGCGATGGTGGCTTTCTTAACTATAGTGTCCACATGGATACTATTAGAAAGAGGTTAGATTTTATTATGCTAAAACCCCACCAAGGTAAAAATATTAAAGAAGGTAAACACATGTATTGTCCTGACTGTTGCAACAAACACATCACATACACAACAGACACATACACTGGCATAAAGATACAAGTTGGAATTCCTACGTGTAATCATCTTTCAATTGTGTCATTGCCTATATATGCCATGTTTGTGAACCTACCTCTCCACTCACCTGATGAAGGAGCAGTGCTCCAAGAGCTTGAGATTCCAAATAAACCTGTTGGACTTTAATCTGGTGTTGTGAGACTTCTTAGTGAATCACAATGTTTTAGGTTCAAAGCCCACCCCAGGGATTGAGCACAGAAATCAAGGTTCATAAGTCCTTTCAACTACTGAGGGAGAACAATACTGTCGTAAGTGGCATCTTTCAGATAAAACATTAAACCAAGGCAAGATTCCAAAGCACTATTTCATAGACATGTAGGGAAGCAATCCCAATATCCTGGCCAATATTTATTTTGCAATTAACTTCACAGAAGAAAAACTGAGTATCTGGTCATTATCTTGTTGTTAACTGTGGGAGTTTTCTGAGTGCATGTTAGCTGTGATGTATTCTACATTAGAACAGTAACTATCCTCCTCCTTTATATATCATGCACTATGAGACCTTTGGCGACCACAGACTTCCATTAAACCGGTCCATGAATATGCTTGAAGGTAATTCAGTGATTTCTCATAGACCTCTGCATTTTGGCTGACCAGAAAACTCTCTCGGTCTTATCACCTGTCATCAGGTGTGTGGGGAGGATTTACAGGCTGATAATCACGCAGTCTGACCGTGTTACAAACACAGCTTCTGTGGCCATCGAGTCCTGAAGTGGGACTTGAACCTGGAGCTTCTGGTCCAGAGGTAGAGACACTACCCACTGTGCATCAAGGCCTACAACTGTGGCTACACTTCAAGAAGTACTTAATTGGCTGTAAAGCGACTTGAGACATTCAGTGGTTGCGAAAAATGCTATATAAGCCCAAGTTTTTTTATTCTCCCACTCTGAAAATGAAAGTGCCTTAAACATAGCTAAAATAACATTTTATAATAAATATTTAAGTGAATCATTCACCTCCTACCCTGAAGTACCTAAAATTCAAAACACATGGCTTTTAGCGTTTAAAGAACAGCATTTTCTTTTAGCATGGGATATAAACTTGCTGGCAATCCCTAACTGCCATTGAGAAGATAATGGTGAGCTGCCTTCTTGAATCGCTGTCATTGCGGTGCTAGTCCACAGGGCTGTTAGGTTCAGAAATTAATATAAATGTGTTTACCTGAATTCAATTCTGTTCTCAAAAAAGATTGAAAATGTGGTTGTAAAATAACCCTGCAGCAGGTTTAAAAATAAAAATCTCAGAATAAAATGTCTTTTGTCTTTTAAAAAGCATTTAGACAGTCACATGGGTAAGATGGGTATAGAGGGGTATGGGCCAAACACAAGCAATTAGGACTAGCTTAGTGATCCAAAAAAAAGGGCACCATGGACAAGTTGGGTTGAAGGGCCTGTTTCCATGCTGTAAACCTCTATGACTATATGAACATAACTTTGTTTCCTGCCATCCATTTTCATGTTAGGGGCACAGAATATGAATAAATAGTGCTGAAAGCATAATGCTGGTCACAGTTAATTCTGCATCATAGAGAGGCAAACTTCAGGTCAATTAGAAGCCAATTGTTGTTGCTCAGGGAAGTTGGTCATTAAATTGTTAATTTCTTGTCTTTATTGGATAGGCCTGGGTATACCAAAAACAACCAAACCAAAAGTATTTCAGTGGTGGATTGTTATTGTTTTAGGAGTATGGTATTTGAGTCAATCATAAAACACTAAACTCTGAACTATGATGCACGCACTAGATGTAAGACTTCTAATATGCGTACACATGTGCTGTTGAAGTATAAAAAGATCATTGCGTTAAATTAATGATTTATCATTTAGATACAAAAGATAACACAGGGGTTGCTTAGATGGCTTTTTGTGCTCTTCGAAGTACAAGACATCCCTGTACAAAATCCTCTTCAGTTAGATGCACAAAAGCAAATAATCTCAAACACAGTATATGAATTGAAGTAACTTTTGAACTAGCAATTGGCCTTAAGGTTCATAAGAGGTTAATTCCTTCAACCCAGCCTCCAATAACCATTCCCAAACTAAATATCCTCATGGCCTGAGTGAATCTGCCAATTCAGTGCTGGATTAACAGCATTTATGTACAGTGGTTCTGTGTCCAACATAAATATTCAAAGCCAGAAGTTGTTCAACACATCAGTGTTAAATCTGAAGTCAGCTTCCAAAGTGCCAAGGGCATTGTGTTGAACCACTACATCAATCAATATTTGAAACTGAATTATGTGTATAATAGGAAAAAGGGAGAAAAGGTTAGCTTTTTAAATTTTATTTTGGTGCTTCCATCAGGGCCTCAATGCCTCCATAAAGTTTATATTTCTATGCTGATGGAGGATTAAATCTCACTCCATCTTAGCTGCTTCAAATTATTTCAGATCAAAAAGTGTATGTAAGTGGTAAAGCTTGATTGTACCTGACCATTTCTTGTATCCCATGCTTTCACTGTTGAGCTGAATCCTCCACTCAAGAAGACACTTTGGTTCTCAGGATTGAAAGCCAAGCAAGTGATTTGACATCCATTGTGAACACTGATGATTTGTTTAGCTGCAGTAACAAAAATTAGACCTTATTAATTTTTAAAAATCTATTTACAGGATGATGTGGGCGTTGCTAACGAGGCCAGCATTTATTGCCCAACCCTAATTGCTCTCGAGTAGGTAGTGGTGAGCTGCCACTGCAGTTAACTGCAAATTAAGAACTTTAAAAACTCCTCTTGTGGTTTAATAGTCACATTTACTCTGATGGTTTATAAGGCCTGTTTTCTCAGCACTTTGCTGTAAGATTATGAAACATGGGTGACTTATGGCTATCAGGAAAAGAAACTCAAGAATTTGCAACTTTACTCTATATGGTGCATTATGTATATATCCTGGCAGGACAAAATCACAAGTGCAGCAGTCCTCTCAAAAGCAGAGCTCCCAAGTGTGCTGGCATTTAACAAAACATATGGCTTTTAACGTTTAAAGAACAGCATTTTCTTTTAGCATGGGATATGAAATTGCTAACTGCCATTGAGAAGATAATGGTGAACTGCCTTCTTGAATCGCTGTCATTGCGGTGCTAGTCCACAGGGCTGTTAGGTTCAGAAATTAATATAAATGTGTTTACCTGAATTCAATTCTGTTCTCAAAAAAGATTGAAAGTGTGGTTGTAAAATGACCCTGCAGCAGGTTTAAAAATAAAAAATCTCAGAATAAAATGTCTTTTAAAAAATATTTAGAGAGTCATATAGGTAAGATGGGTATAGAATGATATGGGCCAAACACGAGCAATTGGGACTAGTTTAGTGGTCCAAAAAAGGGGACTATGGACACGTTAGGCCAAAGGGCTGTTTCCATGCTGTAAACCTCTATGATTATATGAACATAACTCTGTTTCCTCCTATCCATTTTCATGTTAGGAGCACCGAGTATGAATAAACAGCGCTTAGAGCATAATGCTGGTCACAGTTAATTCTGCATCATATAGTGGCAAACTTAAGGTCAATTAGAAGCCAATTGGTGTTGCTCAGGGAAGTTGGTCATTAAATTGTTAATTTCTTGTCTTTATTGGATAGGCCTGGGTATACCAAAAACAACCAAACCAAAAGTATTTCAGTGGTGGATTGTTATTGTTTTAGGAGTATGATATTTGAGCCAATCATAAAACATTAAACTCTGAACTATGATGCACGCACTAGATGTAAGACTTCTAATATATGTGCACGTGTTGCTGAAGTATAAAAAGATCAATGCGTTAAATTAATGACTTAACACTTAGATACAAAAGATAACACGGGTTGTTTCGATGGCTTTTTGTGCTCTTCAAAGTACAAGACATCCCTGTACAAAATCCTCTTCAGTTGGATGCACAAAAGCAAATAATCTCAAACACAGTATATGAATTGAAGTAACTTTTGAACTAGCAATCGGCCTTAAAGTTCATAAGAGGTTAATTCCTTCACCCCAGCCTCCAATAACCATTCCCAAACTAAATATCCTCATGGCCTGAGTGAATCTGCCAATTCAGTGCTGGATTAACAGCATTTATGTACAGTGGTTCTGTGTCCAACATAAATATTCAAAGCCAGAAGTTGTTCAACACATCAGTGTTAAATCTGAAGTCAGCTTCCAAAGTGCCAAGGGCATTGTGCTGAACCACTACATCAATCAATATTTGAAACTGAATTATGTGTATAATAGGAGAAAGGAAGAAAAGGTTAGCTTTTTAAATTTTATTTTGGTGCTTCCATCAGGGCCTCAATGCCTCCATAAAGTTTATATTTCTATGCTGTTGGAGTATTAAATCTCACTCCATCTTAGCTGTTTCAAATTATTTCAGATCAAAAGTGTATGTAAGTGGTAAAGCTTGATTGTACCTGACCATTTCTTGTATCCCATGCTTTCACTGTTGAGCTGAATCCTCCATTCAAGAAGACACTTTGGTTCTCAGGATTGAAAGCCAAGCAAGTGATTTGACATCCATTGTGAACACTGATGATTTGTTTAGCTGCAGTAACGTTGTGATTGTGTGTACCAGCCCACAGGAGGTGTTGCCATTTCCCTCTTTCACCAGCTAGTGACTCTCAGACACAGTAGACGATTTTTAGGACCTCCATGTCCCTCTCACAAGAGTCCTTACAGCAGAGTCTTGGGCATTCCGCTGGGCTCCAGTTCCCTCATCATATAGAATAGGGGGCATGGGATGCAAGGGGACATTGCTTTGTGGATCCAGAACTGCTTGCCCACAGAAGGCAAAGAGTGGTTATAGATGGGTCATATTCTGCATGGAGGTCGGTCAACAGTGGATCAAGGTATGTGCGCAGAGTGGAAGATGGTCGCATACCCAAGGATAGAAACATAGAAAAACTACAGCACAATACAGGTCCTTCGGCCATCCTACCATTAATATTATATTCTGCCATCCTATTTGACCTGCCAAAATGAACCACTTCACATTATCTGGGTTGAACTCCATCTGCCACTTCTCTGCCCAGTCTTGCACCCTATCAATGTCTCGCTGCAACTTCTGACATCCCTCCACACTATCCACAACACCTCCAACCTTTGTGTCATCAGCAAACTTACCAACCCATCCCTTCACTTCATCCAGGTCATTTATAAAAATCACAAAGAGGAAGGGTCCTAGAACAGATCCCTGTGGCACTCCACTGGTGACCGACCTCCATGAAGAATATGACCCATCTATAACCATTCTTTGCCTTCTGTGGGCAAGCCAGTTCTGGATCCACAAAGCAATGTCCCCTTGGATCCTATGCCCCCTATTCTATATGGTGAGGGAACTGGAGCCCAGTGGAATGCCCAAGACTCTGCTGTAAGGAATCTTGTGAGACATGGACATGGAGGCCCTAAAAATCGACTACTGTGTCTGGGAGTCACTAGCTGGTGAAAGAGGGAAATGGCAACACCTCCTATGGGCTGGCACACACCATCACAATGACCAAAAGCTGGCTATAGCCGCTTGGCAAAAATGCCAAAGCCAGAGACAGCAACCAGAATCAGTTTATGGCTTCAGGTGTGTCACTTGTGGCAGAGCCCGCCTCTCAAAGATTGGTCTTCACAGCTATCAGCAAAGGTGCACCAAATGAATGCACCCCATATAAATGGATTGTTCACTGTGTGTCCATCATCTCTTGTAGATGGAAGGAGGCCACTGCACACATCATGAAATACCAGGTGGCACTGAAGACTGTGAATTCAACAACCTCTAAGGCTAGTTATGTAAAAGGGAGTACAGGTAATTAAAAAAACCTGCAAAATGGTTGAAAATTCCAGAACTGCAAGGCAACTGGTCATACATTATGCACACATGTTCTTCAATATTCTATTTATTAAGTTTATGAAAGCGTATTGATTTGTTATTCTGTGACACCATTTACAATATGCATCCTGCTGGAGAGTCAGCCATTTACTACAGGAGTATTATTCCTCATCAGTTGTCACTGGTGTAAACAGTACTGATATGGCCTATTATAATTTTTTTCTGTAATGTTAACCAAATTTTAAAGCGACACTCTCAAGTTTTTTTTGTGTACAAGCCTGTGGAGGAAACATCGACTGCAGTGGGTTATTTAATCACGGAGATAACACAGCTGTTCTGATCTTGTCCCCAACATCCACAAAAGCACACTTTTCAGCAGGCAGGGACTGATGTATAGTGGTCAGGAGTGGCTTCTTCTTATTCTGGTTAGGTACATTGACCTGAACAGGGTCTGGAGCGTAGTGACCAGGGGAATTTCACAGTAATTTCACTGAGTGTTAATGTAAACTTTACTTGTGACTAATAAATAAACTTCAATTTTATTCTTCCCTTCCCCACCACCACCCTCCATATCTCCTTGCTTAGAAAAGGAGGGCTGAAAAATTTTCTTCTCAAATTAAAAGAGAACCAAACCATTTTTGTAAATATGAAAAATAAACGTGACATTAAAGCTGAAAGAATGTTTTGCTAAATTGGAAGATTTTAGAGGTCTCATCTTGAACTCAGTGAAGCTATAGCACAAAGACCCTGAGTTTACTGTAAGATAAGCAATTTATCTTCTAGTCAGCAATCTAATTGGATTGTGTACATCAGTACACACCAGTTTAATTCTACCCTCCTCAGAAAAATCTGAACTGCTGTGATATAAATTAGTTGAGTATAATGAGAAACATAACGTTATTTTAGTGGCCTTCTAGCTTTTGGTTTCAATTTACTATAAACAGTAAAATAAATTTCTATTCAAGTGACTTTTACTTCCACGCAATAGCTTGGTAACAATCACTGCATCCTAATTAGATCATACAAGGTACTGAATCAAGTCTCTTCTACAATTAGCCGCTTCTTGTAAATTCCTTTTCCAGTCTTATTCTCACGAGCATAAGCTGACTGCCAGTAGTTGTTCTTACCCTGAAACTAGTCATTTCCTCTAGAGAAATAACCTTTCAAATAACCCCACTGTGACGAGAATGAGTTTAACTACTGATCTCAAGCTGGCTATGCTGAGATGGATGAGTATCACCAGAGGTTATGAAAAAGGATTTGTACAAATCAGCTGTGCGACATATCCATGCCCTCAAACTGCAATGTACTTTCTTATTAACAAAAATGTCATGAACTTAATGGAGAGCGAGCTAACAAGATGATGCGGTGTGCAGTTGCACACACTAAACGTATAAATCATACAGATTAAATCAAAACATGTATCATGTATAATCATGAATTTCAGTTTCACAAGTAGGAAAATAATCAAATAAGGCATAGGAAACAAGAATACAAATTAGAATGGTCTATTTTCATGATTGGAAGTGTCCCAACAAGAGGGATAAAGTTGTCCATGATGAAAAGACACGACAAGAAAGGAGACACTTGAACTGATATTGAACCTTTAAACTTTGCTTCTTCAGGTCGATGAAGGTTAAGACTGTTCTTAAATTCAGGCAATAAAAAGGTAAAATCTGTTGGATTAAATTGCACTCGTTTCAATGCAAGAGGGCTAACAGGTAAGGCTGATGAACTCAGGGCATGGATAGGTATGTGGGACTGGGATATTAAAGCCATAACTGAAACATCGCTAAGGGACGAACAGGACTGGCAGCTTAATGTTGCAAGGTACAGGTGTTTTAGATAGGACAGAGGTGAAGGTAAGAGAGGAGGGGAGTTGCATTTTTGATTAAGGGAAGCATCATGGCAGTAGTCAGAGATGAAATAACTGAGGGATCATCCAGTGAGGCTTTGTGGGGGTGGCGACCTTATTGGGGTTGTACTATAGGCCCCCAAATAGTCAACAGGAATTAGGAGAACAAATATGCAGGGAGAGAGGGGAGATCTGCAGGAGTAATAGGGTTGTCATCGAAGGGGATTTTAGTTTTCCTAACATAGACTGGGACTGCTGTAGTGTTAAGAGCTTAGATGGGGTGGAATTTGTTAAATGTGTTCAGGAAAATTTCCTCAGGCAGCATGTAGAGAATCCTACTTGGGAAAACTTGACCTGTTCTTGGGAAATAGGGTAGGGCAAGTGATTGAGGCGACAGTAGGGGATTACTTTAGGACCAGTGACCAAAGTTCTATTAATTTTAAAATAGTTATGGAAAGGGACAAAACTGGTCCACAGGTGCAAGTTCTAAATTAGGTAAGGTGAATTTTGGTGGAATTAGACAGGACCATGTAAGAATTGACTGGAGTAGCTTGTTTGAGGGCAGAATCCTCCGGCAAGTGGGAGTCCTTTAAAAGTGCAATAGCTGGAGTTCAGGATCTACATTTTCCTGTTAGTGTTAAGGAAAAGGCTGGCAGGAGTAGGGAACCTTGGATGACAAAAAATATTGAGATTTGGTCAGGCAAAAGGAGGAGGCATGGCTCAGGTACAAGCCGCTGGAATCAAGGGATTCCCTGGAGGTGTAAGGGGATACAGGAGTACAGTCAAGAAGGAAATTAGGAGGGCAAAATGGGCATGAAGTAACTTTGGCTGAGAGGATTAAGGTGAATCCAAAGGGATGCTTTTAGTATATTAGTAAAAAGAATAACCAGAGAGAGAATAGGACACCTCAAGCACCAAAGTGGAATTGCAGGAGATAGTTGAAGTTCTCAGTAAATATTTCTCCTCTATATTTACCATGGAGAAAGGCATGATGACTTGGGAACTTGGAAAAGTTAATGGCAACACATTGGAGACAGTTTGCATTACAGTAGAGGAGATGATGGATGTATTAAAATGTACGAAGGTGGATAAATCTCCTGCCCCTGACCTGGTACATCCAAGAACACTGCGTGAGCTAGAGAAGAAATTGCGGGAGTCCTGGCTGAGGTATTTGCATCATCATTAGCCTCGGATAAAGTACCAGAAGACTGGAGAGTAACAAATGTTGTGCCCTTATTTAAGAAGGCTGCAAAGAAAAACCTGGGAATTATAGACTGTAAGCCTAACATCTGTGGTGGGTAAGTTACGAGACAGTATTCTAAGGAATAAGGTATACAGGCATTTGGAAAGACAGGGTTTGACTTGGAGCACGGCTTTGTGCATGAGAGATCATGGGCCTGATTTTACCATTGCATTGCGCCATTTTTGGGCAAGAAAAGTTGGTAAAGTCAGATGCGAGACGAGTAGCGTAGTCCGTGCCCGCCTCCGCGCTGGTTCCCCCTTTACCAAGGCCTGAAAATGGTCGTAATTGGGACCATTGGGTGCGACAGCCATTTAAATGCATTTGCACGCATTTAACTTGCCTTAATGGGCTGCACGCCCAACTTTACCACCACTTCCCCCTTTACCTCCATGTTCTCCCATCCAGATCAGTGGGGGAGAAGGCAGGGTCTGCTGCCATTCTGCCGAGATGATTGTTTGGGCGGGCGGGCGGGCGGGCGGGCGGGGGGGGGGGGGGGGTAGAGAGAGAAAGAGGACTGCAATCAGTCTGGGTGGTGGGGGATGGGGGTATAAGGGGGTCAGTAATGTTTTGGGAGTATGGCAATATCTGTGGGGGCCACGGGGACACATTATCCGGCCTGGGAGAGATGTGTCAGGGGAACAGCGTTCTATCATTTTTTTTTCTGCGCATGCGCAGTTGGAGGTACCAATCAGAGCTGCAGGGTTTCGGGTGCATTAAGTCCCGCCCACAGGCTTCTGCAGCACATAAGAACATAAGAAATAGGAGCAGGAGTAGGCCATCTAGCCCTTTGAGCCTGCCCCGCCATTCAATAAGATCATGGCTGATCTGTCGTGGCTCAGTTCCACTTTCCCGCCCTCTCCCCATAACCCTTAATCCCCTCTCTTATCAAAAACCCATCAACCCGCGTCTTAAAAATATTTAGCGAGGTAGCCTCCACCACTTCAACTGGCACAGAATTCCACAGATTCACCACCCTTTGAGTGAAGAAGTTCCTCCTCAACTCCGTTCTAAACTGACCCCCCTTTATCTTGAGGCTGTGCCCCCTAGTCCTATTATCCTTTCTGAGCGGGAAGAGTCTCTCCACCTCTATCCTATCCATCCCATTCATCATCTTATACGTCTCAAAGAGATCTCCCCTCATTCTTCTAAACTCTAACGAGTACAAGCCTAGTTTATTCAGCCTCTCCTCATAGCTCATCCCCCTCAACTCCGGCATCAGCCTAGTAAACCTCCTCTGCACTCCCTCCAAGGCCAAAATATCCTTGCGTAAGTACGGCGACCAAAACTGCACACAGTACTCCAGCTGCGGCCTCACCAATGCCCTATATAGCCGCAGCAAGACCTCCCTACTTATATATTCAATCCCCCTCGCTATGAAGGCCAGCTTCCCATTCGCCTTCCTCATCACCTGCTGCACCTGCAAACTGGGTTTTTGCGACTCATGCACAAGGACCCCGAGGTCCCTCTGCACCGTCGCCTGCTGCAGTTTTTCGCCACGTAAGTGATAATCCTTTCTACCATTATTCCTACCAAAGTGGACCACCTCGCACTTGCCAACATTAAATTCCATTTGCCATTTCCTGGCCCATTCGCCCAGCCTATCTAGATCCTTCTGTAGACTCTCCACACCCTCCGCACAATTTGCCTTTCCTCCAATCTTGGTGTCATCAGCAAATTTCGACACCCTACACTCGGTTCCCTCCTCCAGATCATCTATATAAATGGTAAATAGCTGAGGCCCCAGCACCGACCCCTGGGGCACTCCACTAGTCACCATCCACCAATCCGAATAGCACCCACTGACCCCCACTCTCTGCCTCCTATTTGACAACCAATCCTCTATCCACGCTAACACCCTACCCCCAACTCCATGTCCCCTGACCTTCTGCAATAACCTCCTGTGAGGTACCTTGTCAAACGCCTTCTGAAAATCAAGAAAGACCACATCCACCGGCTCTCCTCTATCCACCGCCCTAGACACATCCTCATAGAACTCCAGTAAATTTGTCAGACACGACTTCCCTTTAACGAAACCGTGCTGCGTCTGCTCTATCAAGCAATTCCTCTCAAGATGCCTTGCTATTTCCTCCTTGATGACGGATTCTAACATTTTACCTACAACAGACGTTAAACTAACCGGCCTATAATTCCCTGCCTTTTGCCTGGCACCCTTCTTAAACAACGGCGTAACATTAGCCGATTTCCGATCTTCCGGCACTTCCCCGGAATGCAGCGACGTCTGGAAAATAACCACCAAGGCATTCACTATCACCTCCGCCATTTCTTTCAGAACTCTCGGATGCATTCCATCCGGTCCTGGCGACTTGTCCACAATCAGCCCCTCCAGTCTGTCGAGCACCGCCTCTCTAGTAACAGTAATGTCGTTAAGACCCTCCAGTCCTACCACCTTTCCATCTCTAACACCCGGCAAATTATTCACGTCCTCCTCCGTGAAGACAGAAACAAAAAAGTTATTCAGGACCTCAGCCATATCCTCATCCCCTACCACTAAGTCCCCCTTCTCATCCTCTAAGGGACCAACGTTCACCCTAGCCAGCCTCTTTTTATATATTTATAAAAACTCTTGCTATCCTTTTTTATATTAAGCGCAAGAATTCGGGGTTGCTGGTATTTTGGCAGGCAGAGTGAGTATGGGGGTACCTCAGAACGATTCTAAAAGTCAGATCTGAAACACTTCCAGTTTCAAATCTGCCCAGCACATAGCATCAAAATGGTAAAATAAGGCCCCATTGTCTTACAACTTTGTTAAAATACTTTGAAGAAACAAATCAGGAAGGTTGATGAGGGCAGGGCGGTAAATGCAGTCTATATGGGCTTCAGTAAAGCCTTTGTTGAAGTTCCACACGGCAGGCTGCTCTGGAAGGTTAGGTATGGAGTCCAGGGAGAGCTGGCAAATTGGTTATATAATTGGCTTGATGGTAGGAAGCTGAGGGTTATGGTGGTAGGATGCTTGTTGGACTGGAGGCTGGTGACGGGTGGTGTGCCTCAGGGGTCAGTGCTGGGCCTATTGCTGTTTGTTATCTACATCAATGATTTGGACGAGAATGTACAAGGCACGATCAGTAAGTCTGCAGATGACACTAAAGGATGGTACTGTAGACAGTGAGGAAGGTTATTAAAAATTGCAGCAGAATTGTGATCAGCCTGGAAACTGGGCCGAGAAATGGCAAATGGAGCTCAAAACAGACCAGCGTGAGATGTTGCATTTTGGAAAGTCAACTCAAGGTAGGACTTTCATGATGAATGGTAGGACCTTAGGGAGTATCATGGAACACAGGGACCTTGGAGTTCAGGTGCAAAGTTCTCTAAAGGTGGAGTGACAGGTGAAGAAGGCTTTTGGCATGCTGGCCTTCATCAGTCAGAGCACTGGGTGTAGAAGTTGGGAAGTTATGTTGCTATTGTACAGGATGCTGGTGAAGCTGCACCTGGAGTATTGTGTTCAATTTTGGTCGCTTTACTATAGAAAAGATATTATTAAACTGCAGAGTGTGCAGAAGAGATTTACAAGGATGTCACCAGGACTTAAGTGACTGAATTACAGGGAGAGATAGGACAGGCTAGGACTTTCTTCTTTGGAGCGTAGGAGATTAAGGGGTGATCTTATAGAGGTGTATGAGATCATGAGAGGCATGGATAGGGTGAATGCACTCAGTTATTTTCCCAAGGTTTGGGAATTGAGAACTAGAGAGCTTAGGTTTAATTTAAGAGGGGAAAGAATTAATGGAGTAACTTTTTTTATACAGAAGGTGATATGTATGTTTACTGAGCTGCCAGAGGAAGTAGTTGAAGCAAGGATATTGACAACATTTAAAAGGCATTTGGACAGATACATGGACAGGAAAGATTTAGAGGGGTATGGACCAAACGCAGGCAAATGGGGTTAGCTTAGATGGGCATTTTGGTCAGCATGGATCAATTTGGGCTGAAGGGCCTGTGTCTGTGCCATAGATTCTACGATTCTGTAAAATGGCGGCCTGGATTTTCACCAAGTCGTAATGACTTGTGAATTCTTTAAAAACTGAGGCTGGACCCTGATTCTGAGATTCCTGACCCCATTTCCAATTTTCACCAGTGCTTTTAAGGGTGCATGCTGGTTTAGGGTGCAAGCCTGCATCTTGTACTTCCAATCCTGATGGCTCCATTGTGGACATAAGCATGTCCAAGTCCTCTTCAATTTTCAAGGAGTCGATATAGCTTTTCAAAGAGTTGTCATTCATGTCAGAGGTGTCGTGAACCTTAACCTGCATGAAGGAACATTACCAAAGGCAAGTCCATGCCCCCTATGCCAAGCTATACACCTCCACCCACCTCCCCATGACCTCCCATGCCTCTAATGCCAAGCTATGCCCTCACCCCATGGCCCCTCATGTTCCAATGTCAAACAATGGCAGTTCCATGCACACTGAGTGAGCACCTTGAGACAGAGTGAGCAAGACACAATCAAGCAATCACACACGCATGCACTTATTCACACTAAAATGGTCAACTTTATTAATTTTAAATTAATATTTTAAATTATCAATTTATTGCTTTGACTTTTTTTTGCTCAGCAAGTGGTTTCTTTTCTTTATACCTCCACACTTTTAAAATTAATTTTAATACTGCGCCAAACCTTATCTTTCCAAAATTTGCTCATTGGGCCCTGGAGTGAGAAAAAATACAAGATTATTGTTTCATATGCAAAAAGATTGAACAAAGGGTGTGATTACTATAGGGCAATAAAAGTATCAAAGGACATTTCCTTTTTAAAATTGTGGAAAGTTATGAATGCTTTTTACGCATCCTATTGTCACAATAGGGTTCATTCACTTCTATAGTATACAGTGGGTCACTGGGCACGGAAGTGCCAAAGTATGATATAAGAGACATCAGGGGCCATGTTAGGGTAGGTGGGGAGGTATATCTTGGCATGGGTGCATGAGTGGCCAAGGAGATGGATCAAGGGTAACAACCTGGTCATGGGGGTGGGTGGATCGACATGCGATGGCATGGAAGAAGCATAGAGAGTGTGTGTGTGTGTGTGTGTGTGTGTGTGTGTGTGTGTGTGTGTGTGTGTGTGTGTGTGTGTGTGAGAGAGAGTGAGAGAGAGAGAGAGAGAGAGGAGTGACGGTTACAAGGCCTAATTTTTTTCATTAAACTGGGATGAGGTCCTACAACACAAAAGTGGACGTTTTAAACAGTCTGGCACCTGGCATTGCCTGTTACTGCCTATGACCTCTTTCCCAGGTCAGCAGGCCCGACTGCAGCCTGCATCCGCCCAAGCAATGAAGATCCCGCCTTTGCGGGCACTACCTCCCCAGGCAGGTGTGCAAAATCTGGAATTTTCCCAACTCCCCCTACCCATCTCATAGATGAAAATCCAGCCTGCATATCTATGACACACAATGGCAGATGTAGCCTGGTGAATTAGAGAAAGTAATTTAAGGATCGCGATTTTGACAAGAAACTCTCTTAATCCTTTCAGACCAACACTGAGAAAATATCCAGCGTGATAAAATCTGCCAGACAGATGTGGTTTTCAAACATAATTACATTTTTGGAACTTCACAGCTCAGCCACGTGAATCTCAAAGTCAGGGATAGAAACAATAGCAATCTCAAGCTTGAAAGAAAAATTAAGTCTGGAAGGGAAATATGCATGTGGCCTTTCATTTCATCCTTAACATTCTTAACCTGATCAGCTTAAGGAACCACTTATAACATTAACATGAAAACATGTGAAAATTAGAATGGTAATGACAGCACTGTACCTGTTTCAACATCTGTCAGATGGAGCATTGAATCAAATCCACCACTGAGGATGTGTCTTCCACACAATGACCACTGAGCATCACGAACGGCCTCTGAATGGCGCAAGTAAGTCTTCAAGCATCTGCCTGTTTCTATAGCATCCCATATCTACAGGAAGGACAAATAAGAGACTAGAAATATAACTTTTAATTACATTTAACAGTCTACTTTAAACTTACTTAGAACAGACTCATGAAGACAACCTGTCTAGTGCAATAGGATATAGAATTCCTACAGTACAGGAGGCCATTCAGCCCATCGAGTCTGCACCGACCACAATCCCATCTAGCCCCTATCCCCGTAGTCCCATGCATTTACTCTGCTAGTCCCCCTGACACTAAGTGGCAATTTAGCATGGCCAATCAACCTAACCTGCACATCTTTGGACTGTGGAAGGAACCACAGCACCCGGAGGAAATCTACGCAGACACGAGGAGAATGTGCAAACTCCGCACAGACAGTGAACCAAGCTGAGAATCGAACCCAAGTCCCTGGCCCTGTGAGGCAGCATTGTGCCATCATGCTGGCCCAGCATTTTTAAGGTTAGGGTTAAGATTAAGCCCCAGCAATATTATATGTCAATAATATTGTGGAAAGTTATGAATAGAGAAAAATTCGCTGCATGGAGGACCTAGAAATGTTGACAAGCAACTTTCAGAAAGCAGACAAAGCCCTAAAATGCTGACAATTCAAAATCAAGAAACAACGGGAAAACAATTACAAATTGAAGTCTATGGTCAAACCACACTTTCAAGGATATTGAATAGGTTTGTTTTATTACATTTGCTTTAGATGTTGATGTGCTTGCCCTTATTGTGAAAGAGTTTGAGAAAGTGAACTGTCCAGGCCAAGCAATAAGGAGGAGCATCAAGTACAAAAGATTAAAAGTCAAGTGAAAATGTCAGTTGCAGTTTATGGCTCTACTCATGTGGAATGTAATTGCAACACCCAAGACAGAGAATGCAGAAAAGACAAATTTGCTGAGGGATAGAGATTGGAACCTTTAACAACTAAAACAGGCATGGTTCTTCAAACAACCTTATAACTCTCCACCAGTTCAGCAGCAGTCATTACATTCTCCAACAAAACCATTCACTGGAGCTCCAAAGAGATTGCTCAATGAACTAGCACAACTGAACATTTTGATGAACATTATTTCAACCTTAATGAACATGCAAAGAATAACGATTCACATAGATCTTTTGATACACATTTCTCATGAATAAATTGCAAAAGCAACAACCAAAACTGCAATGATTAGTTTTATTTTAGAATGTAATTATTGTATTAATATCTCACTGATACGCTCTGAAATTTGAAGTGGCCTTTTTTGGTCAACTCACTGCTTCAGAAAGTATGATTACTATGGAATCTAATTTATAATGAACAGTATGATTCATGGCTTCTATTCTATTCCCTAACAAAATTAATACATCTTCTTTTTCCTGTAATAAAGAATAGCATGTAGAAATTGGACACCTTGATGATCTGAGTAAACAACACAACTAGATCGCCTACATGTTAAAATATAAGTAAAAGCTTCATGAGATAATAACTTCATATTTGCAAACTGAGAATATATGAAATAAGTTTCTTGCAATGTCATGGAAATTGATGAATGTTCCAAAATAAACTTGAAATTTTAATTGTTTTGTTTGGCCAAAATATAAAATTAGAAATTGTGAATTGGTGCCAGAATTCCACTACAGTTCAAATTAAAATTTCATAATGGCCCCTCTCAATTCAATATAAATCAGTGCAAAATGTTAATATGTGAAATGAAATTCTTCATGATTGAATACCATCTTAAATATTATAAACATTTATATTCTGCGCTTTAATGAACACAACTAGATTTCACTTTATGTTCAAGACTCTTGACAGTAACCAAAATCATTGTAAAATCAATGAAACCTTTGATTAGTAAACAAAGATTTAAATTAGTTCTTAACATCAGTCAGTCCAAAAGGCTTTTTCTAACTGAAAATATTGGCAGTTAATGAGTATTTATTTCTAATTGTGTCGCATAGGATTCTGCAGACATTGCACTTGTGGTTAACTGGTATTGTTATCCAGTGAGTTGCAAAGAAGCAGAACTGAATTAATTGGAAAATGCAGTCGTATGCATACAACATAAAAGCAGACAGTGACATAAATAGACTGAAAAAATGTCAAACCATGAGGCTTGTGTGGATTAACAATGTTATTGAAATCCAAAAACTAATTTAAATCTTTGTGTACTAATCAAAGGTATTCATTGATTTTACAATGATTTTGGTTACTGTCAAGAGTCTTGAGCATAAAGTGAAACCTAGCTGCGTTCATTAAAGCACAGAATATAACTGTTTATAATATTTAAGATGGTATTCAGTCATGAAGATTTTCACTTCACATATTAACATTTTGCACTGATTTATATTGAATTGAGAGAGGTCATTATGAAATTTTAATTTGAACTGTAGTGGAATTCTGGCACCAATTCACAATCCTGTTGCTGTACATCATTTCATTTTTTAAAAAAAGCTGCCAAGTACAAGTGTGTCAAGTGAGCAATTTGTGGTGTATGACAACACCATGATTGGATTGCTTGCTGTATGCACAATTCATCACAATGACAATTTAAACCAAGCAGATACAGACGTTTATCATTCCACTTGCTTGTAGGCTGCGAAGAGATAATTAGTGATTTTTTTTTACAACAAAATTAAAATCAATCCTTCCTAGCAGACATCTGCTGCATATTTATGCCTTATAAAGCCCACTGCTGTCCATTTCAGGAACATAATAATGGCATTAACTTTGCATTCTTGTAGAAAAATGTTTTTCCTTTTTCTCACTTGAGTGCTTGATGTTAGTCTTTCAGGGTTATTCCAGTGACCCTGAAAGACTAACATCAAGTATTAAGTGCTAAGACTAACGAGCCTACACATTGCCAGAAAAGCACCAGTTTCAATTCCCAGTCTGTGTTGAGTTAGCTGATCTCAAGCAGAGCAATGCTAAGGATGCAACATTTGGTTTCAGCACCCCTGGGCTAGCAGGGGGAGAAACTGAACGCTGTCTAGCAGCTGCTGCTGAACTTGGATGTTGTTGTCAGGTGAGAACAAGAGAAGACTCCTGGAGTGCCACTGTGTTTAGGCAGTCTGATAGTAATTATTGTCAGCACACACAATGTCTGATGGCTATGTGCGCAAGTTACTAGATGGTGCCCATGGAAATATACCCAGGAAGGAGTGGAATGGACCAAATTGGCAAAGAGGAAAAAAAAGTATCCTCAGGCCTCTAATATTATACTGGAATACCAGTGATGCTTGTTAACTGTACAAGAAAAAAAATTTACATTTATATAGCACTTTTCATGCACTTAACAATTAGGTTCTTAAAGTGTAGTCACTGTTGCAACGTAGGAAACATGACAGCCCTACGTGCCGCAAAAACTACAAACAGCATGTGATACTGATAATCTTTTGCGAAGTTAATTGAGGGATGTTGGCCAGGACACAAGAATAACTCCTCAGCTCTTCTTTAAAATAATGCATTGGGATCTTTTGCAACTGCCCAAGCAAGTGAGCTTTAGCTCAACATCTTTTCTGAAAGACTGTACCTCCAATGGTGCAGCACTCTCTCAGTAGTGCATTGGAGTGTCAGCCTTGATTTTTGTGCACAAACTCTGGAATATGACTTAAACCCAGACCCATGGAATTCAGAAGCAAGAGTGCTATCAACAAAACCACAGCTGTAGCTGACAAGACTATAGCATTGTTCACACAATATTAATTACTGACAATGCATCTAAAGTGTATGAATATAGAGGCATGCGAGCATCATTACTTGAATGTCCCTGCACTGCAGGTAAGAACAACGTCTATGATTTTCACACACCCAAAACTTTAATTAAGAGGTTGGTATAAGTCACTTCAACTTTTGCAGTGCAAAACCTGCTTTGGTCTCAGGAATGTAGTATAATTTTAGTTGCATTATATAAATAAAACTGCCTAAACTGAATAAGGTATTCAGTTTAAAAAAAAATTCAATGTTAATGCTCATGCAACTCAAATGAAATGCACATGGTAGCTTCTGACCTCTACTATTACTGATGGAATCCATGAAAGTGCTATGGTCTATTTTGTAAGCATTTAATTACTTTACTACCTGGACAACAAAAAAAAACTATCTGTGCCTTTATTATCAACCTCAAATGCTGCAGTAAGATGGCAGCCTTTAATTATGGAGACATGCTGTTTTCTGTCATGGCAACATTATTCAAACACTAAGTTAAAAATGTGCTGTTTTCAATGTGACCTCAATGCATCATAACCAAGTCTGTTAAATTAGCTTCTAAACACAACAGGATTGATCTTTAGGTCACAAATGAGTTTTTCCTCTTAGGTGGAAGTTATTTTTGAATCTCTCAGCCATAAATCATTCTGTCCTGCTACTTACCAATTTGAAAGTTGTATAATGTTTGAAAAATTAGTTTGTATGCTTTCGTATGTTTTACAGCCTCATGTGGGCGAGACCGGAAATTGTCGCCTGAGATCAATGGAGATTTCTGTTGATGGACCCTCGCCTGTGCCGATTCCATGGCGGGCGAGGTGGTAGCGTTCCAGCCATTATATCAAAGCATCCAATAGTCACACGATATAAAATATATTTTATGAATTGTGAAAAATAGTCATTATAAATGTTTTACTGGGTCAATGAACCATATGGCATTGTACTGAGCTTGCTCGAGGTTTGACCCAAGCTCTATGTTGAGGTAGCAAACATTAATTGAAATAAATATGGAAGAGTTTTAATTAGCCTTCAGTGTCCCTGGGATAAGGAACGTACATAAAAGTCTGACATATTCCCATTCCTGACATTCCCATTCAGTAAATCATTCCAGAAAACATGCTGCATATACCACATTGGGAAGTGATTAGGCTCAGTTAAGAACATTGACAATTATTGATTAATACCAAATAAACCTCACAGATTTGAACAGCAAGGGTACTGGGCCATATTATAAAAATGGAAGAGGCTTTGAGTTTTAATCAAATTTTTTCATAATTATGAATGCCTTATGGAACAGAGTGCCATCAAGTGCAATAAATTCCACATCATTTGAAACATGCAAAAATAATTTGAATCAAGTTTCAATTTGCAAAATAAAGAAGATTGGGTTTGAGAATGGACTTCCATGAAGATTCAAGTGGTTGGGTCGAACAACCTACTCTCATTCTTCCATTCTTATGAACAATGCAGTGGTTCACTATCTGTAAGCAACTACCTTTCTTCCTGGAATTCTTCTTTAATACTTGCCAAGTAACCAGGATTGGCAGCTTACAAATCATTTCCAAATAATTGTTTAAAAAATGATTTATTCATGGGATGTGAGCCTCATTTATTGCCCAACCTTTTATTGTGCTTGAGAAGGTAGTGGTGAGCTGCCTTCCTGAGCCACTTCATATGGTGTAGATACACCCACTGTGCTGTTAGGGAGTTGGAGGATTTTGACCCAGCAACAGTGTAGGAAAGGAGACACCTTTCCAAGTAAGGATGATATGCGACTTGGAGAGGTACTTACGGGCAGTCATATTCCCATTCATCTGCTGCTCTTGTCCTTCTAGATGGTAGAGGTGATAAGTTAGAGAGAAGCTGCTGAAGGAGCCTTGGCTCAGAGAGAGCCTCAGAGAGAGCATATAACAGCAGACAGTTTACAGATTCTTCTTGGAGATCCCCTCCACTTGGAGCTGTCCGTGCTGTTATATGCTCTGTCTGAGGCCAGTACTCTCCATTCACCTGACGAAGAAGGAAACCTCAAAAGCTTGTGAGTTTATCAAATAAATCGTTGGACTTAAACCTGGTGCTGTCAGACTTCTTACTGGGAGGGATGAGGCAGGGGAGCCACATTCTATCATTTTTTTTCTGCGCACAGACTGTTGGAGGTGCCAATCGGAGCTGCAGGATTTCGGGCGCGTCAAGCCCCACCTATAGGTTTCTGCAGCGTGATTCGGAATTGCAGATATTTTTTCAGGCAGAGTGCATATGGGAATGCCTAAGAACAGGTCTAAAAGCTGGACCTGAAAACTCTCCCAGTTTCAAATCCACCCAGCAGTTAGAATCAAAATGGTAAAATAGAGCCCATCGTGCTTCCCACTTCTGGTTCATAAAAATCAGACATGAATAGAGCAGCTGCTGTTTTATAATATGACTAATTTTTCAGAAAAATTGCTCATACAGTTTCAGAATTTGTATTTAATTTTAAAAATCTCAAAATAAAAATCTGGCATCAGTAAAAAAACAAAGCTGTCATAAATGGTTTTAAAATCCCACTCCAACAGGTTATTTAATGTCCTTTGGGAAGGTAAATCTGTTGACTTTTGAAAAAAATTGTTCATGGGATGTGGGCATCAAGGGCCAGCATTTATTGCCCACCCCTAAATGTCCTTCAACTGAGTGGTTTTAAAGAGTTAACCACATTGCTGTGGATCTAGAATCACATCCAGAGCAGTCCAGGCACGAAAGGCAGATTTCCTCCCCTAAAGGAGGAAGGAAGTGAGCCAGATAGGTTTTTACGACAATCAACAATGATTTCAGGGTCATCATGAAACTTTCAAGTCCTGATTTTTACTGAATTCAAATTTCATTATCTGTCTTGGTGGGATTCGAACCCAGGTCCCCAGAACATTACCCTGGGCCAGTGATAATACCACTAAACCACCACCTTCCCAGCTGGCTTATGTGCAACTGTTCTCGCACCAAAAGAGGTTGATTACTAACAGCACTCTGTTGTGTCATAGCAAGCCTTACGATTCTATCAAACTACCACCTCCAACAACATTATTGTAGCTTCTTTGCCACACAGATTGCAGCAATTCAGGAAGGCAGCATACTCTCAACTCCTAAGGGAAATTCAGGTTGGGCAATCAATGCTGGTCTCATTTGCACTCAGGTCCTAGGGGAAAAATTTTAGAAACTGAAAGCTAAGTTCCCGTACATTGGGGAAACAGGGTTTCATTTCCCCCAACATATATTGCAGAAAGCCGATAAGCTAAATTGGAAACGTTGCCTGGAGTATTAAAGAAACAAATTACTATTATGATACTGAAACAAATGAATAATTTCCTGTGAGACAAGATAGCCATTAGAATGTCATAAAGAGGAAGCTACGTACAGCATCACAATGATAGATGAAACACCTTCTCCCAACAATGTCATTTAGACCTGCTTTAGCCAACACAGTCACACTCATTTGGCCACTAAACAATGGGAGAAAAGATGATTAATTGTGTGACATTTTCAGAAAATTAGATGTTTCAGACTTTAATGTTATTGTTCCTGACCTTTATCGAATGAATATAAAATGCCAAGCATTATTCATAAGAACATAAGAAATATGAGCAGGAGTAGGCCATCTAGCCCTTTGAGCCTGCCCCGCCATTCAATAAGATCATGGCTGATCTGTCATGGCTCAGTTCCACTTTCCCGCCCTCTCCCCATAACCCTTAATCCCATCGCTTATCAAAAACCCATCAACCCGCGTCTTAAAAATATTTAGCGAGGCAGCCTCCACCACCTCAACGGGCAGAGAATTCCAGAGATTCACCACCCTTTGAGTGAAGAAGTTCCTCCTCAACTCCGTTCTAAACCCTTTATCTTGAGGCTGTGCCCCCTAGTCCTACTGTCCTTTCTGAGCGGGAAGAGTCTCTCCACCTCTATCCTATCCATCCCATTCATCATCTTATACGTCTCAATGAGATCTCCCCTCATTCTTCTAAACTCTAACAAGTACAAGCCTAGTTTATTCAGCCTCTCCTCATAGCTCAAGCCCCTCAACTCCGGCATCAGCCTAGTAAACCTCCTCTGCACTCCCTCCAAGGCCAAAATATCCTTGCGTAAGTACGGCGACCAAAACTGCACACAGTACTCCAGCTGCGGCCTCACCAATGCCCTATACAGCTGCAGCAAGACCTCCCTACTTTTATATTCAATCCCCCTCGCTATGAAGGCCAGCATCCCATTAGCCTTTCTGACCACCTGCTGCACCTGCAGGCTGGGTTTTTGCGACTCATGCACAAGGACCCAAAGGCCCCTCTGCACCGTCGCCTGTTGCAGTTTTTCGCCACGTAAGAAATGGTCCTTCCTACCAAAGTGGACCACCTTGCACTTGCCAACATTAAATTCCATTTGCCATTTCCTGGCCCATTCGCCCAGCCTATCTAGATCCTTCTGCAGACTCTCCACACCCTCCGCACAATTTGCCGTTCCACCAATCTTGGTGTCATCAGCAAATTTCGACACCATACACTCGGTTCCCTCCTCCAGATCATCTATATAAATGGTAAATAGCTGAGGCCCCAGCACCGACCCCGGGGCACTCCACTAGTCACCAACCGCCAATCCGAATAGCACCCATTAACCCCCACTCTCTGCCTCCTATTTGACAACCAATCCTCTATCCACGCTAACCCCCTACCCCCAACTCCATGCCCCCTTACCTTCTGCAATAACCTCTTGTGAGGTACCTTATCAAACGCCTTCTGAAAATCAAGAAAGACCACATCCACTGGCTCCCCTCTATCCACCGCCCTAGGCACATCCTCATAGAACTCCAATAAATTTGTCAGACACAACTTCCCCTTAACGAAACCGTGCTGCATCTGCTCTATCAAGCAATTCCCCTCAAGATGCCTCGCTATTTCCTCCTTGATGACGGATTCTAACATTTTACCTACAACAGACGTTAAACTAACCGGCCTATAATTCCCTGCCTTTTGCCTGGCACCCTTCTTAAACAACGGCGTAACATTAGCCGTTTTCCAATCTTCTGGCACTTCCCCGGAATCCAGCGACGTTTGGAAAATAACCACCAAGGCATCCACTATCACCTCCGCCTTTTCTTTCAGAACCCTCGGATGCATTCCATCCAGTCCTGGGGACTTGTCCACAATCAGTCCCTCCAGTCTGTCGAGCACCACCCCTCTAGTAACAACAATGTCATTGAGACCCTCCAGTCCTACCACCTTTCCATCGCTAACACCCGGCAAATTATTCATATCTTCCTCTGTGAAGACCGAAACAAAAAAGTTATTCAAGACCTCAGCCATTTCCCCATCCCCCACCACTAAGTCCCCCCTCTCATCCTCTAAGAGTCCAACGTTCACCCTAGCCAGCCTCTTCCTTTTTATATATTTATAAAAACTCTTGCTATCCTTTTTTATATTAAGCGCTAGCCCAGCTTCATAGTTTCTCCTACCCTTCTTTATCAACTTCTTTGTCAATCTTTGTTGACTTTTAAACCTCTCCCAATCCTCTTCTCGCCCACTACTCTTAGCTACTCTAAACACCTCCGCTTTTAATTTAACACTTTCCTTCACCTCCTTCGTTATCCACAGCTTATTACCCCTCCTCCTACGGTCCTTTTTAACCATCGGAATAAATTTCTGCTGAGCACCAAGAAAGATCTCCTTAAAGATCCTCCACTGCTTCTCAGCAGACCTACCTTCCAACGCGCTCCCCCAGTCAACATTCGCCAATTCTGCTCTCATCCTACCGTATTCCCCTCTGTTCAAAGGACGCGTGTCCGGGAACCCACTTTCTCCTCCTCCATCTGCACCAGAAACTCCACCATACAATGATCACTCTCCCCAAGAGGATCCTTCACCACAAGGTCCCTAATTCTACCCGCCTCATTACATAACACCAGATCCAAGATAGCTCGCTCCCTCGTCAGCTCCAACACACACTGTTCAAGGAAACTATCCCGGCAGCATTCCAAGAACTCCTCCTCAAGCCCACCGCGTCCAACATGGGTTGACCAATTGATATGTAGATTGAAATCCCCCACAATTACGGCCGTTCCATTCCTGCACGCCGCACTTATTTGCGCGTTAACAGCCCGCCCCACCTCCAGATCATTATTCACTGTTAATGTTCACTAAACAACTGAATATCTTAAAGACAATGATTTATTCTCGCAGCTCTGATAAAAATAAGGCAATTTAAAGACTTTTTATTTGCATGATGTTCTAAATCAAACCATTTTCACTGGTTACAGAATGACATACTTTAAGCAAGAAATATGTGAACAACATCTCTGAACTGAAAAGTTATGCAGCATTTGTCACCCCTCCTTGAAAGGAATCACCTTCATTGTTATAAAGAGACAAAGCATTGCTACTTATTATACCATCCCAATATTGCTTCTTAAATTTGCAGTCAGACTACTAATGTGTTGCATTAGCATGCCGATGCAAATCTGTGATGAATGGCTTCACTTTGCAAGTGCCTTCATCTGTTCATAAATTGTAATTTATGCACTTTCGACTCTAATATCAACATGCTTCAGTTCACTTAATAAGATAAAATTCCCCATGCAGATTGCTTAAGCTCTACTTTGTTTAATTATATCTTGCCAAGATGTCAAATATTAACAGAATTGTACACAATTAAAACCAAGAAGCAGAATCAGTTGGCAAATATGAAATATTGCTATATTCCGCAACTGTGCAGAAATAAAGTCCTTGGCACAATTCTCCCAAAAAATTCTAAGTGCCGAAATGGCGTAAAAACTGGAGTAAATCCCACTGGTTTTTTTGCGGGATTTTTAAAATGAATCTCCCACACTCTGTGCATCACAGACAGCCAGCACGAATCACATTAAAAATCAGTGGTGAAGAGGCCAGATGGGCACAAGTGCAGTAGCCCCGCACTGCTGGCGTCCCGATTGCTGGGCAGCTCGATCACTATCCAGCCCTGCGACCTGCAGTACTAACCCTCCGACCACCCCCCAATCGCTGCCCTCCTGGATGGCTCTGGGCAGCCCCGATCTCCTGATTCCCTCCCACCACTGGCAGCCCCGAACACCCCCAAAGTCCCAACCCCCAACCACCTCCACAGTCCTGATCCCCTTCCCGACCCCAATGGCCAGCCCGATCAGTCCCTTCCCTCCCTCTGCCAGTGATCCTGACTGCAGATGATTCCCCAACTGATCTCACCCCCACAGGCCCTGCCCCCAATAGGCCCTATCCCCTGGCATTGCCAGATGCCTGGTAGGCAGTGCCAAGGTGCCCCCTAGGCATTGCCAGTTTGTCCCTTGGTGCATGCCAGGGAGCAGGCAATGGGAACATTGAGAGAAAAAACGTGAATCTTCTTTACTGTATTTAGTTACTTTATTTTAATACTTTCTCAGCTACATGTTGTCAATATTTAGTATTTAGCTAAAGTGGAACTACACTGTCATGATCTTTCAGTACAAGACATTTGTTTTTCAGGAATATATTAGGTTATCACGCTATCTCCTCTCGAATCTAGGATTCAATCTAGTTTAAAATTATGGGACCAAGGTCTGCTCTGAAATACAATTTTTTTTTAGGTAAAATGAAACAAAATAAACTTGATGATCTTGAAATAAGTTGTACTACCCATTCAGCCATCCTCCCTTAAAATTTGAGTAAGTGTTATATTTTTATTTGCCAAAGGTGTACCCAAGGAAAAGGTAAAGTCTCTATATCCCAGACGTTGATGGGTTGCTTCTCAAAGGGGAGAGTGGCTGGCGATGAATTAACCTGAGGATCATCACATGTCAGGCGAGGAGTAAGGCTGAGAAGATGAGTTTTCACGAATAACCTCAGCTGGTATGGGAAGTGAATCTGTACGATTAGCTTCACTCTGCATCGTGAAACAGCTGTCCAGCAAACTGAGCTAACACCTTTATTAGGTCATTAAAAAAGGCTTCAAGGTGGATAGAGCAAATGGAACTTAAACTACTCTAAAAATAGACATTGCAGTGGCAGTGGCTTATTATAAAGTTCTGGAAACAGTATGCAAGATGGATACACTATAGTTAACTCCATTGCTACAGTACAATCATAGAATCCCTGCAGTGCAGAAGGGGACCATTTGGCCCATCAAATCTGCACCAACTCACCGATAGAGCATCTTACCCAGGCACCGCCTCCCTCATCCCCGTACCCCCACCCATTTACCCCACTAATTACCCTAACCTACACATCTTGGGACATTAAGGGGCAATTTAGCATGGCCAATCCATGTAATCTGTGCATTTTTGAACTGTGGGAGGAAACCAGAGCACCTGGAGGAAACACACACAGACATGGGGAGAACATGTAAACTCCACCTAGGCCAGAATCAAACCCAGGTCCCTGGCGCTGTGAGGCAGCAGTGGTACCCTAATGTATTGTTCTTGCAAAGATCAACAAATAAGCAATGAGATAAAGAATTATTTGAGTTTAATTTAAAGTTAAAATAATTTAAATTAAATGTGCTTATGTTAAATTTATGGTAAAAGCATACTACATTTGTTTTACAACCTTATTTTGTACCAGAGTATAGCATGCTGTTCTTTATTTGGAGTCAGGATCAATGCAGCAGACAAATTAATAAGTGTTCTGCTATTTCTGGTTAGTAGCTCATGCTGGTTAATAGGTGTCTGTTGCATTAAGTGAATGAATAAAATAAAATGAATCGTACCAGTGTACAGGAATGCTTGGAGTTTTGAGGCCCCAATAGCTGGGCTGGGAATAGTAGTGTTAATTGACAGTTGGGAAGGGAGGTGAATAGTCAGATTTGGGGTGGAACCCAGTGCTCTGTTAGTCCCTTTTCAGTCCCATTACAATAACATTGTTCTCTTAACATTGCCCACCAGGCAGCATTATATTATTATGCAACTGAGGCCAGTAAGACAAAATACACTTTCATAATTTACAGCAAGGCTCTGGCATCTACCATTGTAAAAACAACAGGAGGCTGAGTTTACAATTTGCCTGATTACAAGAGCTATTGATTTCACTTTTTTCCTTCCACCCTGAGCCCTGTGGTACCAAAAATACTCGACTAGACAAATCCTTATCGTCTCCATTTATCCAACTCAGTCAGAATGGTGAGCGCACTTGCCCTTAACGCTTAAATTCCCCCGACTGCAGAATTTCTGAACATGTCATGTACTTCAACACTGGGGAGGCAGTTCCGCTCCATCTTGGATCTGCTCCTGCAGTTTTACAGGAAATTCAGGATCTTAAGTATTTGGTATCACTTTTACCTGTGGGGGAGTAGGACTCAAACAACATAACTGAGGTGATAAATTTTTAATGCACCCTCACTGTGCTGTATCCAGAAGTAAAACAACAGCGTTAAACACGTGGGCCTGAACTTCTGTGAAAGCACTCTCCAATTCTTAAGAAAATGTCAACCAAATTTGGTACAATGTATTTAATAAAAACATGAGTATTCTCATTTACATACAACCCAAGCTGTTTCTCTGGAATCATTTAAAATGTGGCAAGCTTGGAACATAGATTTTGTAAAATTAGGCCTGAGTCAGTAAATTTGTAAACATATATAATACTTCATCATGATTAAGAACACTAAATCTATAAACAAGTTTAAATCAATGTTTCAGACTAACATACCAAATTCATCTGAAAGCCTAGGTATTAAAATAATGGAACAGAGATATTGTATACAGAAGTGAAGAATGAGTTGCCAATTCTGTTTATTACTGGATGCAAGAATTCTTTAAATAGATCTTTTTGCATCACAGGGTGTACAATTCATTAGCATAGGAAAATGGCAGTTGTAATTTGTCTAATGACAGAGTTCTCACATTTTATTCCCATTAGTTGCAATCACACTCTCAACAAAAAACAGAAATAATCTTTGACTGTAGCACAGTTGAACACCCTTTCTAAGAAACAATTTGCCTTTGCATGGCGCCTTTCACATTCTCAGGATATCTCAAGTGTTTCAGAGTCAATGAGTTACTTTTGAATTGTTCTTGTGAAAGCAAATGTGCCAACTTGTCACATAACCAGCAAAGTTAACTGATCAGTGATATGAACTGTCTCCCCCACACACACCTCCATCCCCATCTGAGAAAATTCCACCTGTAACCACGCCCTCCTGGTGTTGTCAGACTTTTTACCACTCCCTCTACACAGGCATTCAAATTGTTTTTAAATAGTTATTTAACATTGAGACAATATTTTATAATTTTATACAATTCGTTATCAGTGGTGACTTTTTTTGGAGCTGATGTTCACTTTCAAAGTGTACCTGGTTAATGGTCCAATAAAAAATAATCGTACATTTTGCACCAATTCCTCTGCCATCAGTGTGTCAACAACCATTTTAATAACATGGTCATCTTTTAGGATGAATTTATTCACTAGACACTGCTTCCGTAAATAGCATTGCCATAGCTGACTCACTCATTAGTAATCAGATGTTTGGCTATGATAATCCCATCTCAAGGGCACAAATATGGATCAGATTTTTCAATCAAAGGACACAACAGACAATTTTATTTACAGAAGTGACAGAATCTGCTGACATGTCTTCCATCAAATGCCACGACTCAATTTGCAGTTTCAGTGATTTAACATTTTGACTATAGTCCATCACTGCTCTGTGAATCATAGTAACATGCCAGATTTATTGTGCTATAAAAAAGTCAACTTCCTTTTACAGTTTCTATTGCTGGTCAATGCACCTGCAGGATTCCAATCAGTGTGGCCATAAAGCTTTAAGATGGAGCAGACTGGGACGCGAGTCAGCAATCAATTGAAGAAAAATCATTAAGTCAATGTTAGGTCCTACATTTGGTTCCACTACTGGGGTACTCAGCACATTACAGACTTTTTGGAAAAAATAACTGAATTCCATTGACAAGAGATCTGCAATGGGACATTTTTACTAATTCACATTTTTTAGACTTAATGCAAACATTTTTAATGATGGAACTGTTCAGCTTGGAGAGAAAATCAGTGGAGCACTTAATCATTGAAATGAGTAAATATTTTCAATATAGACTGTGCAGCAATTCATAATAGACAGCAAGTAGATACCAATGAATTACAAAAGTTTGATGATCTCACCAGTGTTTTAGGCCTTAAATCAGCCAAGTATGACTGTTAGATTGCACCTGCAGGATTCTCTAAATAAATGTAACAGCATATTTATTGCCCACATTTTCAGCGTGCCAAAAAAAATTAATTCTCATTTACCGCTTGTCAGTCCCAGGATTACACGCCATCTGACACAACACTCTGTGAAGTGCACTTTAGATTAATAAAGTGAGCTGTGTCTGTAATACATGATTCACTCTTCCCTGATGATAACATCTTACCAGCAGTTGAAAAGAACTTTTAAATTCACTTTAACGATTATCCTCAGCTGAACTCAAAAACACTCCTGGTTTTTCAGGATAAGAAATAAAAAACATAAAAATCAAAGGCACAAAAAGAAGCCTTTTGGCTATCATGTCTGCAGCAGCCAAACAAAAAAAGTAGATATGTATTTACATAACCTACAGGACTATGGGCCAAGAGTTAGGAAGTAGGAGTAGAAAAGGTAAAAAAAGGGATTTACCCAGCTTCAGTGCTGGGGAATTTTAGTTAAAAGATAAATTGAAAAATCTTGGATTAATCTCTGAGCAGCAAGGGTGATTGAGTAGAGTTGAGTTGAGGGGGTTGAGCTATGAGGAGAGGCTGAATAAACTAGGCTTGTACTCGTTAGAGTTTAGAAGAATGAGGGGAGATCTCATTGAGACGTATAAGATGATGAATGGGATGGATAGGATAGAGGTGGAAAGACTCTTCCCGCTCAAAAAAGACAGTAGGACTAGGGGGCACAGCCTCAAGATAAAGGGGGGGCAGTTCAGAACGGAGTTGAGGAGGAACTTCTTCACTCAAAGGGTGGTGAATCTCTGGAATTCTCTGCCCGTTGAAGTGGTGGAGGCTGCCTCGCTAAATATTTTTAAGAAGCGGGTTGATGGGTTTTTGATAAGAGAGGGGATTAAGGGTTATGGGGAGAGGGCGGGAAAGTGGAACTGAGCCACGACAGATCAGCCATGATCTTATTGAATGGCGGGGCAGGCTCGAAGGGCCAGATGGCCTACTCCTGCTCCTATTTCTTATGTTCTTATGTTCTTAATTGATAGAAGTGTACAAAATTATGACAGGTTTGAATATGGTAGACATGGAAAAGCTGAATCCATTGGTTGACAGTACAAGGACCAGGGGACGTAAGATTTTGGGCAAGAGATTTCAGAAATGGCTATGACATCATACTTTCAAACACCTATCTGCCATCAGCTCATTTGTATTATTCACTTAATATATTTAAGTATATACTAAACACTCAACAATGTTGTCCCTTTACTAGCCTTTGTTTGCTCTGCCCATCCCATTCACTTAATTAAATAACATATATGGGGTGGCACAGTGGTTAGCACTGCTGCCTCACAGCACCCAGGGACCCGGGTTCAATTCCTGGCTTGAATTATTGTCTGTGTGGAGTTTGTACATGCTCCCCATGTCTGCCCTGGTTTCCACTCAGAGTCTGAAAGACGTGTTGGTTAGGTGCATTGACCCGAACAGGCACCAGAATATGGCAACTAGGGGAATTTCACAGTAACTTCATTGCAACCTTAAAGTAAGCCTTACTTGTGATTAATAAATAAACTTTCTTCTTCTTTACTTATCAGTAGCTTTGTCAGGAATTGGTGGGGGGGGGGGGGATTTGCCCATTCTGCTGCGCTAATTATTTAGCGCAGAGGGCCAGGAAATTCCAGCAGGGCCTGATGTGCAACTCTGCATTGGGCATCCTGGCCTGCTGGCGTCTCCCAGAGCCGGATTTCCAGCAGCATCATATCTGCATCGGAAATTGGCAGGGAGGTGCATAAATTATGGTAATGTGCATTACCATAGATTTTAAATGAGATTAGCAGCCCCAGGACTGAAATCTCCAGGCCTGCTAGCTTCTCCCCGCAATATCCCCTTGTCTGTCACAGTGATTCACTCTAGCAGAGTTTAAAGTAAATCGGGGCCTGACCAAGCTGGAGTGAAGGGGGGGAGATCAACAGCGAGTCAGGCGGATGGGGTGGTGGTGCCCCCTGGGCATTGGCACCTAGGGCAGTGCCAGTCTGTGCCCCAGCAATGCACAAGGGGCAAATTGCCAATGCCCGAGGGTATCTTGGCATTGCTAATTGGGGGCAGTGCAATCAGTGGGGATGGAGGGGTCCCGCTGCCACTCTGCATAGAGATCGGTGGGGGAGGGACGGAGGTAATGTAGAGGTCACGGGGCTAGCCAGCAATTGGGATGCCAGCAGCGTGGGGCCACTGTGCATGCACTGATCTGAAAGATCAGCCATGCACAGTGGCCCACTCGGCACTCCGCTGCCGGCCTCCCAGGCAGGAACAGGCCCCGCCCACTCAATTCTGGAGTGAATCATGCTGGTGCTCTCTGCAGTGCAGAGAGTGTGGGAGATTCATTTTGAAACTTCTGCTGAAAAAAAAATCAGTGCGTTTTACTCCAGTTTTCACAAGAATTCGACACTTGAAATTTTTTTGGGAGAATTCCAGCCCATGTTTTTCATATCATATTCAAAAGACTTCCACAAATATTTGATGAGCTTTTGAGTAAACTATACAGCTTGATAATTTTACAAATTCAAACCAGTGAGTAGACAATGTAAATACAGTGTATTTTCCAATGGGATTCAATCCAGACTGGGTCCTGTGGGAAACAGAAATTCAGCAGGAAATGCACAGCATTAATGTCAAACCTGATTGACTATAGCAAGGTTCACATCCAACAGTACTAGATTTTTTTAAAAACTGGTATTACCATTGTTAATTTGTAGTAGATTAGAGGAATTTTAATGTCCATAAGTTTAGTGTTAGGAAAATAAATTAAGGGACTTATATTTGTATTATAAACATTGGAAATAAAGCACAGTTTTCAGTGGGTTTAACTTAGCGTTTGTGTGCCTGGAAGGGTAAAATCTATAGTTAGATTCATGCTGGACAAAGGTGTCTGTACGTGTGGGGCTTGACTCATTCCAACATAGTATTTCTATTGTACTTAGAAAGAGCTATGATGTTAAGAGTAAATAAATTAGTAGTAAGGAGTCTTGTAAGGTAGAAAAGCTTTTAAGTTTTAGTTTCAGCTGGATATATTGCAGTTAAAGAAAGACACCAGGGAGTGAACATCTTTCAATGCTGTCAGAAGAAAAGCTGGACAGGACAGGAGCAGCAAAGTGGTAGGCTTCCCAAAGAACCATTACTATCCAGATAACCAGGGATTAGGGACGTCTTCGAATAACTGAAGTTTGAAAAAAAACAGAGACCAAGGGACTGTTCATAAGAATTCAGGAAGAGTAAACAAAATATTCGAAGTTAAAGAGACAATTGCACCAACCAGATTTAAAAGTAGGAAAGCAGATTTCAGAGGTAAATCAAAAGTTTGATGCCATTTTAATGGCATTATCTGGGAATTGAGAGTTAAAGCAATTGTGAATAGTTTGTACAGCAGCCAAAACAAATAAATCCTAAAGGGGATGATGTAAAACCTGGATTTGCTGTTAAAAGTGGAGGAGAGGCTATGTATAAGAGTTATTTGGACTGGATTTCAAAATGCAAACTGCTAACTGAAAGCCTTGTTGGGAAGAAGGTTTTAAAGCATAGTTTTGGGAATTGAGTTTGGAAACTCTCATGTGACAATCATCTAGGGGAAATTCTAAAGGAGAAATCCACAGACACGAACCTGGATTCAGAATGGAGTGTGTGTGCTTGACAGCAACCAATCTCAGTGCTTAAAGAGATTTTGTGTCAATGAGACCATTGTAGGTTAAGATGTCCTTTGTAACCAATCTTAAAATACGTGCTTACTTGTTAAGTAAAGGGGGGAGTAAAGCAGTATAGTATCATAATCAAATCTTTTCATGTTTAGTCATTTTTTTTTTCTCATTGTTAAACTGATGTTAATCTTAAAGTACATGTGTATTTAGTTAAGGGGTGAGTAGAGGGATATAGTGTCATAATCCAATTTTTTCATGTTTAATACATTTTGTTTGTTGCCAAAACTTAGGGACAGCACAGTTGCACAATGGTCAATACTGCTATCTCACAGTGCCAGGAACCTGGGCTCGATTCCCGGCTTGAGACATTGTATGTGCGAAGTCTGCACATTCTCCCCACGTCTGCATGAGTTTCCTCCCACAGTCTGGTTTGGTTCTATGGACCAGTTTGTAATCATCAGCTAACTCTGCTGCCTATCTAGCAGTTTTAACATTTGGTTCTGCAACATGTATCCTAGTAAACAAAGGAAGTGAATCTTTAAATTTTTCCAGAAGAATCACCTCTCTAAGCGTTTCATACGTTTTCTTTATCTTTGACTGGCCGTTTTTAACGGTCAAAGTTATTTTGATTCATCCTCTCAAATTCAATATGAGTTTGTCCAGGCTGTTTTCTTGCCTTTCAGAATTTCTGCCTGTACACCTCCGGCACCCAACCCATATGGACCAAGGACAGCTTTCTTTACTACATCATAATCAACAGATAAAAGCAAAATGCTTAGG
Source organism: Carcharhinus amblyrhynchos (assembly GCF_965287045.1). Classification (NCBI taxonomy): domain Eukaryota; kingdom Metazoa; phylum Chordata; class Chondrichthyes; order Carcharhiniformes; family Carcharhinidae; genus Carcharhinus; species Carcharhinus amblyrhynchos. The sequence goes on from NC_137337.1 coordinate 29,241,848, forward strand.
TTCTCTGGCCATGCTAAATTCTCCCTCAGTGTACCCAAACAGGCGCTGGAGTGTGGATTTTCACTGTAACTTCATCGCAGTGTTCATATAAGCTTATTTGTGACACTAACGAACAAATAAACTTGATTAGCTACCCTGTGACTCTGATTCTCCATGCTTAATGAAAAAAAGTAAAAGTTACAGTCTTTTGAGACAGGGCTCCATTTTGAAATCTTCCCATGCAGTTATAATATCAACTGGGATTGCAGCAAAAGTGGGGGCTCTTGTAGGATTTCAAAATATGGAGAAAGGATTATTGGATGCTGATTAGTAGTAATAAACTGGGATATTTTGAAATGTGGAAAGCAAGTTACTGGATGCTGAATAGTAAAAATTGGTCTGGGGATTTACTGTCAGATTTATTATTTGAATCCGTAAAAAAATGTAAGTGGGGTACTGAGACACCGGACACAGGAACTGAAGTTACTATGAGGCATATTGTACAGGTTACAACCCAAAATGGCACTGGAAATTGTTAAGATTTTCCTAAAGATGGAAGATGCAACTCCGACTGGTTTACAGAAAGTATCCAAGAGCCAGTTAACTGAATTGGCAGATAAACTGGAGTTGGGATTACATGCATAGGTAAGTAAAGCTGACATTATTGAAAGTATAATGAAGTATTTAAATGTACAAGAGCTGTCAGACAGACCAAGTTCTCCAAAAAGAGAGGCAATTGAATTAGCTCAAATTCAATTACGAATGAAACAATTAAAAATGAAAGAAGAGAGAAAAAATAGAAATTAAGAAATCTGAAATGCAGGGAAAAAGCAAGCTTTTCAAAGAGAATTGGAAATGGAAAAGTTAGCATTGGGAGAAAGAGAAAAGGAGAGCATTTCAGTTTAAAATGCAGGAAGTTAAAGCAGAGACACTAGAGCACATTGAGGCAGAACATGAACTTGGTGGGGAAACATTTAAATTTATACAAGCTCTTCCAAAACTTGAGGAAAAGGATGTGGAGGCATTCTTTATTTCTTTTAAAAATGTGGCTAAGCAGATGAAATGGCCAAAATGGCATTGGAAATTGTTAAGATTTTCCTAAAGATGGAAGATGCAACTCTGACTGGTTTACAGAAAGTATGCAAGAGCCAGTTAACTGGCTCTTGGATACTTTCCAAGATTTATATTGTATTAGATTTATATTATTGGGGGGGGGGAGGGGGTATAGAATTGAACAAAGGGAATGTAAATGAGGATACAGAGGGCTGAGAAGGTGCTGAGAGCGTCCATTTAGTGACCAGAATGTGGCAATAACAGAACTGAGGTACAGATTGTTAATGGACTGTCTCAGGAATGTGGCAGTTGCACTGAAGGAGGGTGGGGGATGTGGAAAGGAGAGCTGGAATGGAAAAGTAGAGAAATAGAAGTGAGAAAGAAAGATGATAAAATGGATGAATGAGATTAAATGAAATGAAATAAAATGAATGGAAATGGGTGAAGATGAAGGTGGAGGAGAGAGTTCATCCTCTGAAGTTGTTGAACTCATTGTTCAGAACCAGAAGGCTGTAAAGTGCTGTTCCTCCAGCTTGCGCAGGGTTCACAAGACCATTGTAAAAGGCCAAGGGTGGACACGTAGGCAGGAGAGCAGGATGGTTTGTTGAAGTGACAAGCGACAAGCAACAGGAAGGTCTGGGTCCTGCTTGCAGAAGGACAGAAGTTGTTCAGCAAAACGGTCACCCAATCTACATTTGGTCTTTCCGATGTAGAGTAGACCACATTGCTGCTTCACCTAAAAAGTGTGTTAAGGATTTGGAACGGTGAGTAGGGAAGAAGTAAAGGGACAAGTGTTAAACATTCTACGATTGCATGAGGTGTCATGGGCAGGGGGTGAGGTGTTGGGTGTCCCAGAGAGAGCAGTCACTGGGAATGCTGATGAGGGAGTGTAGGGAAGATGTGTTGGGTAATGGCATCATGTTGAAGTTGGTGGAAAGATGGACACTCTTAGCACCTGCTCAGCCTTCTGTACCCTCATTTACATTCTCTTTATCCAATTCCACATGCCCCCCTAACCCCAATAATATAAATCTCTGCTGATTTTCTGTGCTTTCAGCTCTGACGAAGGGTCATCTAGACTTGAAATATTGGCCCTATTCTCTCCTCACAGATACTGTCAAAGCTGCTGAGATTTTCCAACATTTGCTGTTTTTGTTTCAGATTCCAGCATTTGAAGTGTTTTGCTTTTATCTGTTGATTATGATGTAGTAAAGAAAGCTGTCCTTGGTTCTTATGGGTTGGGTGCCGGACGTGTACAGGCAGAAATTCTGAAACGCAAAACAGCCAGGACAAACTCATATTGAGTTTGAGAGGCTGAAGCAAAATAATTTTGACTGTTGGAAACAGCCAGTAAAGATAGAGAAAACATATGAAACCCTTAGACAGGTGATTCTTCTGGGAAAAATTAAAGATTCACTTCTTTTGTTTATTAGGACGTATGCTGCAGAACCAAATGTTAATATTGCTAGACAGGCAACAGAGCTAGCTGACGATTACGAACTGGTCCATAGAACCAAACCATTTTTCCATCATCAACTTAAGCATGAGAAGGATGGAAGGTGGGAAGGAGAAAAGAAAACAAAGAGTCAAGGAAAAAAATGGAGCAGTTATGAATGATCAGGAAATTTCACCTCAGATTAAAAGGAAAGATGGTGAGGGTGAAAGTGACAATCGGAGGCCTAAGATTTTCCACAATAACAAAGTGGAACATTTGATCAAGGATTTGGATAAATAGGATAAACTTGAAAAATTAAACTTTGTAAATGTTGATCTTCAGTTAAAACTTGGGAAACGTCAGGCATCAGAAGTATGTATGAAGCCAGGATTTCATTCTGGAATTTTCCCGTCCGGTTATAACATCAACTAGGATCCTAACATTAGGTAATACTGCCAAAATGAATTCTGCTTGGCACACTTAGCAAACAGTGGAGATTACATTCCATTAATTCAGATGAAATTTGATCATGAATATCAGAGGTGCGAAAGCGTTTAAATCCCTAATCCAGCAACATGCACCTAACTTCTAAACTGCATTGCATCGCACCTAATATTGATGTCAATGCGGGGCATTAAAAATGGAACTACATCTTGCTTCTTAGAAGTGATACCTTTCATACTGCAAGGTGCAAAAATAAAACAAAAGTCAAAGTGGATGAAGTAGCACAATGGGGTTGGGACTAATTAGACTGACGTTGATACAATGAGCCAACTGGTTTCCATCTGTGCTTTATTACTTTATGATATATATTACTTTATTATATATACACCAGAGAAACCTTATAGCATGCACAGTTAACCAAAATAAATTTTCCTGGGCATAAAGTGAGCTACCCTGTCAATATGTGGGGACAGAGAGATATGAACAAGGTTGGTGATTAAGTCATATTTGGTATTATCAAAACATCATCTGGATTAGAATGGAATTTTATGACCATCATTTCATCTATTACAGAGAACCAATATTAGACAGAATCAAATCCAATGAATTTTCGCTGTTATGAAGACCGAGGCTGACTTTTCCAGGAGACAGGCAAGTATAGATATAAAATATTTCAGAGCTCTGGTGATAAAATCAGAATTTTAATTCAAGGATTTCACTCTCAGGTTCCTCAGTGCTATCATCACTAAGGTATATTGATCATACATTTATATGATGCTGAGACATTTTTCTACTACAATAAAGACACTATATAAATAAATGATCTATATGAGGTGAATGATTGTGATTACAAAGAACCCAAGGACAAAATCCTTGTTTTAAAAGATTTGATTTTATGATCAGAGTAATGAAAGGTTTTGAAACTTGTATAACTGTGAAGGCCTGGCTGATTGAGGGGTCTATTTCAGCCTTTGCGCCATCAAAGTTTCACTAGAATAAATATTGCTATCGTCTTAATTAGAACTCACTTTACTGCCGAATAAAAAGACATGAGTGTGTTGAGATTAACAACTAATTTAAAATTAATCAGTTGGGTTTGCAATGTGGCTCATTAATGCTTGCTGGAAGGTACATATTGTCACATACAGGAACCTATCCTCTCCAGGCAAAAGGCACATGTCCAGGCACTTTTTCCTAAATTAAACAAGTGTGGTGTATTACAGATTCTTGGTGCATTTGCCATGGCAGTGCTATGACCAATTAGCAATGACCTGCCAACCAATCAGTACCAGCTTCTCACGCAGTCTGAATTGTATTCAAAAAGAGAGAGAGACAGGGAGTAGGAAACTACAGCCAGTTAGCCTAGTATCTGTCATAGGGAAAATGTTAGAAGGCATTATTAAAGGCAAAAATTCAAGGCAGTCAGGAGGAGTCAACATGGTTTTGTAAAAGGGAAATACTATTTAACCAAAGAACAAAGAAAATTACTGCACCAGAACAGCCCTTCAACCCTCTAAGCCTGCACCGACCATGCTGCCCGACTTAACTAAAACCCCTTACCCTTCCAGGACCATATCCCTCTATTCCCATCCTATTCATGAATGTGTCAAGATGCCCCTTAAACGTCACTACTGTATCCAGTTCCACTACCTCCCCTGACAATGGGTTCCAGGCACCCACCATCCTCTGTGTAAAAAATCTGGCTCCTACATCTCCTTTAAACCTTGCCCCTCGCACCTTAAACCTATGCCCCCTAATAATTGACTCTTCCACCCTGGGAAAAAGCTTCTGACTATTCACTCTGTCCATGCCTCTCATAATCTTATAGACGTCTATCAGGTCATCCCTCAACCAACTGCAACCAATTTATTGAATTTTTAAACAAATCACATGTGCTCTAGATAAAGGGGAAACCAGTGGATGTACTGTACTTAGTTTCCAGAAGATATTCAGTAAGGTGCCACATCAAAGGTTACTGAGGAAAATAAAACCTCATGGTTCAAGGAATAGTATTTGCTATCTAACAGGAAACATGGGTACCTTTCTGGTTGGTAGAATATCATAAGTGGTGTGCCACATGGATCAGTGCTGGGGCCTCAACTTTTTACAAATTATATAAATGACTTGAATGAAGGGACAAAGGGATGGTGATTAAATTTGCTGCTGACAACACAAAGATAAGTTGGAAAGTAAATTGTGAAGAGGGTGCGAAGGTTAAGAAGAGACATAGCTAAGTTAAGTGAGTGGACGAAGATCTGGCAAATGGAGTGTAATGTGGGCAAATGTGAAATTGTTAATTTGGAAGGATGAATAAAAAACTTATTAATCTAAAAGGTGAAAGATTGCAGAGCTCTGAGGTGTAGAATGATCTGGGTGTCCTAGCACATGAATCACAAAAGGCTGTTATATTGGTATAGCAAGTAATTAAGAAAGCTAATAGAACGTTTGGGGAACGATTACAAAAGTCGGAAAGTTATGTTTTGGTCGTACATAGCATTGGTGAGATTACCCATGGAATACTGTGTACAGTGAGTGTATGGTGTGCAGTATTGGTCTCCTTATTTAAGGAAAGATATAAATGCATTGAAAGCAGTTTAGAAAAAGTTTACTAGACTAATACTGAAGTGGGTGAGTTGTCTTATGTGGAAAGGTTAGATTTGTATCTAATGGAGTTTTGAAGAGGGGCAACTTGATCAAAACCTTCAAGATGTTTAAGATCCTGCATTGACAGGATGGATATGGAGCAGATGTTTCCACTTGTTGAGAAATCTAGAATTAGAGGTCATTGTTTAAAAATAAGGGGTTACTTATTTAAGACAGAGATTAGAAGGATTTTTTTCCTCGGAGGTTTGAGAGTCTCTGAACTCTCTTCCTCAAAAGGCAGTGGAAGTAAAATCCTTGAATGTTTTTAAGGCAGAACTGGATAGATCCTTGATTAACAAGGGAATGAAAGATTATCAGGGTAGGCAGGAATGTGAACTTAAGGTTACAATCAGATCAGCCATGATCTCACTGAATGATGGAGCAGGTTTGAGTGGCCGAGTAGTCTACTCCTGCTTCTAACGTATGTTTGTATGCTCCTTTGAAATTTGGCATTCTTGTGTCTGTCCTGATACATGCTAGATAAAAAACTTTGCAGCATGTCTCTTGTTACAACAATAATCGAGTTCTGTACTACCACCTTTTATTTTATTGCTGCCATTGATAGCAATTCTCACAGCAATGCTAGGTGGGAAATGAGGTAATGCTAGTTCCAGGGAATTGTTCTGAAAAGCTGATAGTTAGCTGTTCCTCAGGAAGCAAATGCAAAGTGGATGGCACCACAATTTTTGGCCACGTATTCTCTTGTTATTCATTCCAACATTATAGGTTAGCAATGTAGTTTTAACTCATGTCTACAGATGTAAGTCATGATTATAACTTTCAGGCAAATACATGTAGAATTGCATATATATAATTCTGCAACATTGTATTCTCACTGATACTGTTAAGTTCACTCTGCAATGTACATCTTGCTGGAAATTTGGTTTTCTAATTCCATACCAAATCATAAGGTTAGCCATTAACCAGAAAATGTGACTCTGAAACATGGAATATAATGGAGCCCACCAGACCAGGCTGGATGGCAGGTGGGTCCACAAAATCATAGGGAAGCCACACGGCCCATTTCCATTGTCAGAGAAACAGGGTTCCATTAAGTTCTCGGTGAGAATAGGCCAATGCAGGAAACCAACCTGCTGGTAACTAGGCCTATTATTGGGCCACTTAAGTCATTATTCACATATAAGAACTAGGAGCAGGAGTAGGCTATCTGGTCCCTCGAGCCTGCTCCACCATTCAATAACGTCATGACTGAGCTTTTCGTAGACTCAGCTCCACTTACCTGCCCGCTTACTATAACCCTTAATTCCTTTACTGTTCAAAAATTTATCTATCCTCACCTTAAAAACATTCAAAGAGGTAGCTTCAACTGCTTCACTGGGTAGAGAATTCCACAGATTCACAACCCTTTGGGTGAAGAAGTTCTCCTCAACTCAGTCCTAAATCTACTCATGCCAGTGGAAACAACCTCCCTGCTTCGATTTTATCCATTACCTTCATAATCTTGTATGTTTCTTTAAGATCTCCCTTCATTCTTCTGAATTCCAATGGATATAGCCCCAGTGAACTCAGTCTCTCCTCATTAGCCAACCTGCTCAACTCTGGAATCAACCTATTGAATCTCCTCTGCACCCTCTCCAGCGCCAGTATATGCTTTCTCAAGTAAGGAGACCACTACTCCAGGTGTGGACTCACCAGCACGTTATACAGCTGCAACATAACCTCACTGTTTTTAAACTCCATCCCTCTAGCAACGAAGGACAAAATTCCATTTGACTTCTTAAAATACCTGCTGTAACTGCAAACCAACTTTTTGTGATTCATGCACAAAGACACCCAGGTCTCTGCACAGCAGCATGCTGCAATTTTTTACCATTTAAATAACAGTCCATTTTGCTGTTATTCCTACCAAAATGGATGACCTCACATTTACCAACATTGTACTCCATCTGCCAGATCCTCACCCATTCACTTAAGACTAGCTAAATCCCGTTGCAGACAGGCAGCGTCCTCTGCACACTCATCGTAGTGTCATGTGTGGATTTTGACACATTACATTTGATCCCTAACTCCAAATTATCTATGCAACTTGTAAACAATTGTGGTTCCAAGTGATCTCTGAGGCATGCCATTAGTTACTAAATGCTAACCAGAAAAACACCCATTTACCTTGTTCACAAGTTTCCTTTAGATTAAACTGCTATGAATCATGAGGAAAATAGCTGAGTCATTTCATCACATCAACAACATAATCAGGCAAGGTAAAATGTCTCCATGAATTTGGAGAAAGGTTAGCCTGTGTAAACTGAAGGTCAGAGAGACACATTGTTCCTGTAAATTATTGAATATTGAAGGGGGAACAGGGGCAGAGAGTGCTGTGGTGATGAGAATGACTGTCGAGGCCACTTTTGGGGAAGTAGTGGTATGTATTCCGCCTACAGATATTTCAGATTAAATATCTATGAATTATAAACCAACAAACCAGTTCACCACTTTTAAAGGAAGTGCATTGCATAATGCATACAAAAGTAAATTGGGGATAGATGCCATTTGGAAGTATGTATGATTTTAAACCTTACAAGAATGTTTCATTATTGTTAATATTTGGAAATCTGGGCTAGGAATCTAAAACTTTTCCAAAGCTTCCTAAAACGCCTTTGTTTTTAATGCGTCAAACTTGGGGTCAAACTTCCTTTAATAATTCTACAAATGCAGCCGCAGCAGAATGATTAAATCAGTGGCATTAACTGATCAAACGTCTAACTTCTAACTCTAAACACTAACGCTAACTGCTCCATCTTCAGGTACTACGTCCTAAGAGGATGTTGGCGAACATGGACTTTCATGTCAATCTTACTCTCAAGGGATGGACCATCTTCTTTGATCGTGCATTTATTCAGTTTGTGAGGCTCTTTTGAAAGATCACTCTTCGTCTACCTCGATCTCTTTTGTCATCGACTCTTCCTGTCAGCAACCGATTTTCTAATCATGTTTCCTTATTACGTGCACAAGAAACTCCAACCATCTGCTTCTAATTTTGGTCAGCAGAGTACTTTTACTAACACCTCTTCACTGGTACTGTCACTTGTCCAAGTTGTTTGTTTCAAAAACCACAAGTCCATTATCTCAATTATTTTCTGCATTATTTCGCTGACTGTCCAACACTCACTTCCAATTGGTTAATGTGGCATTTCAGAATTCAGCTTTTTTTCATGGATAATTTTAAGTTGATCATAATCTTCTTCCAATTTCTGAAATACAGCTTTGGCCATTCCAATCCTTCATCTGATTTTTTGGCCACATGTACCGTCCGATGTTAACATACTTCCCAGTGTGACCCTGTCATTATTTATTGTGATCTTATAGTCCAGTGTGGCTTTTTTTTTGGATTCTACTAGATATTTTCTTTTCTTAAGATTTATACTTAATCCTTTGTTCTCACTTTCACTCATCACTCTATCCAAAATCTTTTGCAGTTTCTCTTCAGAATTGGCAATAAGAATTGTATCATTGACATGTCTTATATTGTCAAAGTTGTAGCCGCCAACTAATAAACCAGGAAGATCTTCAAAATCTCCATGAATAATTTCACAATGCAAATTGGATAAATCCAGGAGAAAACTAATCCCTCTTTTAACCTTCATAAAATTGCTTAGATCATTCTCGACTTTTACATTTTCAATTTGTTCCCAATAAAGTTTTATCTCTCAAGATCCTTGTCATCAAGGTCAAAAGACTCTAACATACACATCAGCTCTTCATATTCTCTATGCTGTGAGTGGGAGGATGAGGAGAGAAGCAGCAGGGTCGAGATGGGAAGAGTTGAGCAGGAAGGATGTGGCGAGCAGGTCAGTCAGGGTGGGAAGCAGTATTGGTAGGGTGTGGGGGTAGGGAGAATGTGTACATTGCCTTGCTGTTCCCCACCACCTAACCCCAACTCAGGCCAGCCACTTCAAGCCCATCAGTGCGAAGCTCTTCCATTATTAGGAAGACCATAACAGTGTGATAAATCAGTCTACAAATTGGCATTTGATTATACTGATTGGCTGCGTCACTGTCAAGCAGGTAGCCTGCTTCACCAGCACTGCTGCTTCACAGCTCCAGGGACCTGGATTCGATTTCTGGCTCGGGTCACCATCCGTGTGGAGTTTGCACATTCTCCTCGTGTCTGCGTGGGTTTCCTCCGGGTGCTCCGGTTTCCTTCCACAGTTCAAGACATGCAGGTTAGGTTGATTGGCCATGCTAAATTGACCCTTAGTGTCCTGAAATGTGTAGGTTAGAGGGATTGGTGGGTAAAATATGTAGCGATATGAGGGTAGGGCCTGGGTGGGATTGTGATCGATGCAGACTTGATGGACCGAACGGCTTCTCTCTGTACTGTAGGATTTCTATGATTCTTCTATGATGGCCTCTTGCAGATTCTAATCCAGTTCCAGAAAGATTGACCTGATACCTGTTCCTCAGTATTCCTCCTAACCCCAGTTGAAAACTTCTCCTGTTGGTCTGGGAAGATTGTGGCCAATAAAAATATGAACTTAATCATATTTTTGCCTTCAAAACCAAAAACTGTGATAGTTTGTGCATTTGCCTTGAGAGACATGGTAATATTGGTCAAGAGTGGTATCAAACAGCTGTAAAATATCCACCACAAACCTGTGTTAGTTCTCAATATAAGCACAGTTTTTAATTAGATTGACTTTGAAATGATGTTTTCACATTTCACATTAGATTCACATTAAGCAGCATAATATAAAAAGTCTCAATCATTCCTGCATGAAGAATACCACTTACTGAAAGGTATGTAGGTGTGATAAGCAGATTTCATCACATCAGCGCCAAGACTCAGATTCTTAACCCACAAAAACTGCATCCACCCAAAAATGGGATAAGATTCAACAATCAGTGGAACATGATGCCAAAGCAAAGTTTTATCAGATATCATTATAAAAAAAGTCCTAATTTTCAAGCGGAACTAGCAAAATGGCCATAGCATTTTGCATGCACAAATTTGGTGACAGAGTTCGTAGAAATTATTTTCAAATTAATGCACAGAGAGCCATCTCGTGGCCTGAATTTGCAACTACTCATTGACAGATGACTAAATTTGAATCGGAAACATGACAGAATAAGTTACAATGGTATATGTTGACAGAAAAATACGGAAAGTAAGTGTACATGCAAGACTTCTAACATTAAATATAGATGTCACTTTCTGAAAATGAGCAGCAAAGTGTCAAATGCATTTACCTCTCTATGCATCTAGCAGGGATTTCTCTCAACACACGCAAATCAATATGAAGAATTTTGTAAGAATTTCTCCATAAAATGTAAGTTGACAACTCACAAAAACTAATAAATACAACAATTAATTGTGCCCCAATTGCATTTTGTTCTCAGTTAATTCACCAACATCCTAAAATACAAAGTAACCTCAATGCCTCCATGCCTAAGGCAGTGCTAGAAAGATCCCAGGTTCAATCTTCGTTGAGTGATCCAATTCCAACCAGAACAATAAGTGGCGACAAAGCAATTGGCTCCTGTTCCTTGTAAGTAAAATAAGTTAGTCTGTTCCTTGCTGGTCATTATTCAGTGATCCCTACAAGTAATGGACATTAGGTGAGGTCAAAACTGAACTGACTTGTGATGCTCCCAGAACGATGCTGATGCTAAAACCATGTGAAGAATGACACCAAGATACCAGAGAGCAACTGGTGTTTGTGGTTTTACACCCAGCATTTAGGGGGAAGGGTGATTGGGAATTGAGATAAGGATGAAGGGCAGAAAAACATTCAGCTTGAAACACAACTTTTGTCACAAACACAGGTCCCAAGCAATTGACTCTGAAGAAGCCACTTACATTTCCCCAGCGAATTAAGAGTAAATGGTTCTCAAGTTAACTGCAGGTTTGGAGAACTCTTTACACTGGTTCTTTTAAACCAAGAACATAAGAACATAAGAAATAGGAGCAGGAGTAGGCCATCTAGCCCTTCGAGCCTGCCCCGCCATTCAATAAGATCATGGCTGATCTGTCGCTCCTCAGTTCCACTTTCCCGCTTTCTCCCCATAACCCTTAATCCCCTCTCTTATCAAAAACCCATCAACCCGCGTCTTAAAAATATTTAGCGAGGCAGCCTCCACCACTTCAACGGGCAGAGAATTCCAGAGATTCACCACCCTTTGAGTGAAGAAGTTCCTCCTCAACTCCGTTCTAAACCGCCCTCCTTTTATCTTGAGGCTGTGCCCCCTAGTCCTAGTGTCTTTTTTGAGCGGGAAGAGTCTCTCCACCTCTATCCTATCCATCCCATTCATCATCTTATACGTCTCAATGAGATCTCCCCTCATTCTTCTAAACTCTAACGAGTACAAGCCCAGTTTATTCAGCCTCTCCTCACAGCTCAACCCCCTCAACTCCGGTATCAGTCCAGTAAACCTCCTCTGCACTCCCTCCAGGGCCAAAATATCTTTGCGCAGGTGCGGCGCCCAAAACTGCACACAGTACTCCAGCTGCGGCCTCACCAATGCCCTATACAGCTGCAGCAAGACCTCCCTACTTTTATATTCAATCCCCCTCGCTATGAAGGCCTTGATGTTCAGAAGTCACAATATTTCAGAAATGCCCCAGCTGGCAATTTGAGGTGACAAGTATGGTGAAATGGAAATTGCAAAACATGGCAGCACAGTGGCACTGCTGCATCACAGCACCAGGGATTCAGGTTCAGTTCGAGCCTTGGGTGACTGTGCAAACTCCGGACAGTCACTGCATAAGTTTCCTCTGTGTGCTCCAGTTTCCTCCCACAATCCAAAGATGTGCAGGTTAGGTGGATGAGCCATGCTAAATTGCCCCTTAATGTCCAAGGATGTGTAGGTTAGATGTATTAGCCGTGGTAAATGGGCACACTTACAGGAAAAGGGAGGAGCAGAGGGCCTGGATAGAATATTTTTATGTACAGTTGGTCCAGTCTTGATGGGCCAAATAGCCTCTTTCTGCACTGAGAGATTCTAAAGGATTAAATAAGATATAAATAATTTTGGCACATCTGAGAAATGCATCTATTTTTAAGGCTAGAAAAGTATTAAATACTTATTTACTCTTTAATAGTTATCCAAAGATGTGTAGGTTAGGTGGATTAGCCGTGATGGATGTGCAGGGTTACATGGATGGCTGGGGGACGGTGGTGGTGGTGGAGGACCTGAGCAAGGTGCTCTTTTAGAAAGTTGGTGTAGACTAGCTGAGCAGAATAGCCTCCTTCTGGGATTCTATGTGACGCAGGTAGCACGAGGTACTATTAGGAAACCACTGGAGGAGATTTAAGGGTATGAAATTAGAATAGTAGCTTGGATTAAGAACTGGTTACAAGGGAAGAAAGAGAGAATAGGGATAAAAGGTGTTTCTCAAAGGAGTTTGAGATCCTGGAATGGGAAAAAAAATTCAATTTAATGTAGGTAAATAAGTAGTTTGACATTTTGCTTTAAAAAAGTTATATTTTAACTGTGGGAAAGCTAGGTGACACCAAAGAACTGAGGAAGCTGAGTTTCAGGTTCACAAGACATTAAAAGAACCATCTCACATAAAGCCATAAAAATATGAATTGCATACTTCGGCAAGTGGTTTCGAACATCGTGGTCAGGAAATGATAGTGAAACTATACAAACGCTTAGTAAAACAACAGTACGGAGTGCTGTGAGCAGTTTTGGGCTTCACATTTGACAGAAGGATGTTACAGCAATGGGGAGTATGCAGATTGGCGAGTACTTGGTGTCAGAAGGAATTTGTACTTGTTTAACAACTTCGTGACCTTGGGATGTTCCAAACTGATTCACAGCCAACTAAAGTTTCATAGAATAATAGAGGGGTTACGCACAGGAGGCCATTCAGCCTGTTATGTCAGTGCCAGCTCTTTAAAAGAGCAACTTAGCTCATTGGAGTTTAGAAGGATGAGGGAGGATCTTATTGAAACTTACAGGATACTGTGAGGCCTCGTTAGAGTAGACGTGGAGAGGATGTTTCCACTAGTAGGAAAAACGAGAACCAGAGGGCACAATCTCAGGCGAAAGGGACGATCCTTTAAAACAGAGATGAGGAGGAATTTCTTCAGCCAGTAAATGGGGAATACGTGGAACTGTTTGCCGCAGAAGGCTGTGGAGGCTAGGTCACTGAATGTCTTTAAGACAGAGATAGATAGGTTCTTGATTAATAAGGGGATCAGGGTTATGGGGAAAGGCAGGAGAACGGGGATGAGAAAAATATCAGCCATGCTTGAATGGCAGAGCAACTCAATGGGTCGAGTGGCCTAATTCTGCTCCTACGTCTTATGGTCTTATAGCTCTTCCCATTATTCTGTCCTTTCCCTGTTACTGCGCATTTTCTTATCCAATTCTCTTTTGAAAACCCTAATTGTATTGGACTCCATCACACTCTGAGATAGGTCATTCCAAATCCTAAGCATTCATTGCCTAAAAATGTTTTTCCTCATGTGATATTTATGTTAACGTACAAGTTTCATGACCATAAGGTACCACTGGCAATCACCTTGAATGTCATCTTTGTATAACCTTAATTTTAAAATAAGACTTTAATGGAGGAAGTTTTAGGTAAAATACGAATTGATTCAATAGTTTTAAAATTAGCATCAAGTATTATGAACATATTGACTCCTTCCAGCATAGCGAAAAATCACCCAAAGATTAAAGATAAGGTAATATACGATAGGAAGCTGACTCCAATTAGCATTGCAGAACATAAGGCATTTGTGAATGATTTTATATTACAGCTTGAAATTAAGGTTCTGAAAGCACTAGATACATTGCAAGACATATGCACATTTGAAAAGGAAGATGTCCAGTTTATATGCAGCTGGAGTACTGTGTGCAGTTTTGGGCGCCGCACCTGCGCAAGGATATTTTGGCCCTGGAGGGAGTGCAGAGGAGGTTTACTAGGCTGATACCGGAGTTGAGGGGATTGAGCTATGAGGAGAGGCTGAATAAACTAGGCTTGTACTCGTTAGAGTTTAGAAGAATGAGGGGAGATCTCATTGAGACGTATAAGATGATGAATGGGATGGATAGGATAGAGGTGGAGAGACTCTTCCCGCTCAAAAAAGACACTAGGACTAGGGGGCACAGCCTCAAGATAAAGGGGAGGCGGTTTAGAACGGAGTTGAGGAGGAACTTCTTCACTCAAAGGGTGGTGAATCTCTGGAATTCTCTGCCCGTTGAAGTGGTGGAGGCTGCCTCGCTAAATATTTTTAAGAAGCGGGTTGATGGGTTCTTGATAAGAGAGGGAATTAAGGGTTATGGGGAGAGGGCGGGAAAGTGGAACTGAGCCACAACAGATCAGCCATGATCTTATTGAATGGCGGGGCAGGCTCGAAGGGCTAGATGGCCTACTCCTGCTCCTATTTCTTATGTTCTTATGTTCTTATATTAACTGCACAACATTATAACCTTCAAATCATGTAACATTGCTTCATTATCATTTTACTATACTTATTATTTCAGTTATTTTTCCTGCCATCATTCAGTTATTCATTAGGTCATTCTTCCATTAAGGGACAAGAGGACATTAAGGGCCATTCAGACACTCTCATCACTTAACTGACACTTGTGGCAGCTTCTCAGCCTTCTGTATCCTCATTTACGTTCCCTTCGTCCCATTCTCACTCCCATCAACCATTCCCTCAACTGTCATAGTATAAATCCCTGTTGATTCCCTTTGCTCGCAACTCTGACAAATGGTCATCTAAACTCAAAACATTGGCTTTGTTCTCTCCCCACAGATGCCGTCAGACCTGCTGAGATTTTCCAGTTTTTTCTGTTTTTGTTTCAGATTCCAGCATCTGCAGTATTTTATTTCTATATTAAAGGTACAGATATCACTAGATGTGATACAAAGTCATAATCTGTTTTCTTTTCTGAATTCTATAAAATGTTCCAGAATAACTTTAACTTGAAAACATTCCAAACTCAATTCTACTTAAATAATGAGAGAAAATAACGCAACAATTTGATGCATTGATTTCCGTCAATAATTATATGGTCTAAGTAAGGACTGGAGAGAATAATCTGGAGCAGTTTAAAATCTGTACCAAGCCACATCCACATGACTGACAGTTCTATTTCTTTATACCATTAAATCTCTGTAATTAGAATCAGAGTTTTTTTTATATAGGATAATAGACCATGATTCAAAGTCATAGTGTTACCACTTGTGTGTATTCTGGAAAAAAACATTTCAACTATTCTTTCTGCAGTGTAATTAATAGGTTTGTATTTAAAACAGTACTGAAGCATTACAATTAAGAAAGCAAACTGGCCTTTATTACAAAGGGATAGGGTTACAAGAGTAAAGAAGTCCCAAGAATGTGTATAGGACTTACACTTGGAATAATTTGTTCAGCTTTGTATCCTTACCTAAGGAAGGATATGATTGCCTTAGCTGGAGTGCAATGATGACTAAGAAGGCTGATCCCTGGGATGATGGGATAGTCCTACAGAGGAGTATTGACTACATGAAGCCTTTGTTGGCTAGAGTTTAGAAGAACGAGTGTAGATTTCACTGAAACATAGGGCCGGATTCTCCCAAAAGAACTAACTGCCAAATTCGCATAAAAACTGGAGTAACTCACACTGGATTTTTGAACGGGATTTTCAAAATGAATCTCCCACAGTCTGTACACTGCCGAGTGCCTCAAAAAGAGTTACACTAAAAAGCTGTGGGTGGGGCCTATTCTTGCTGAAGAGGCTGGCAGCATAGTGCTGGGCAGGCCACTGCGCATATGTTGATCTGTCAGACTAGACATTGGCACATGTGCAGTAGCCCTACACCAATGGCCTCTCAATTGCTGGCCAGCACAGCTACCCTACAGCGCTGCGCCTCCAACCTCACCACGCTCCAACTGCCGGCTTCCCGGATGTCTCTGAACCAGCACCGACCACTACCACCCCATCCCCACAGATCTACCCCCCGCAGGCCCTACCTCCAATAAGCTCCACCCCCTTGGCCCTGCCCAATGTTTGGTGGGCAGTGCCACATTGCCCATTGGGCAGTGCCAGTGAGTCAGGCTGGCAATGCACAAGGGCAACCCCCCAAATGCTGATCTTTGGGGGTGGGCCTCAGAGGGGTTGGGTCGCCAACTCCCCTTTAGTGGAGAGCTGTTGTAAACCCCACTAGAACGACCCACTCCTGGCTGCTGGGCACGGTTGGTGGTGGGAAGTGGTGGGGGGAGGGGGAGGGAGGGAGAGAGAGAGAGAGAGAGGGTGGCTAGTGGGCCCAGAGACTTCAGCCCCAGGCCCAACAATTACATTCAAATCAGAATTTTTATATGCAGATCAGCTCTATGCCGGGGGCTGGAGGCCATGGCGCCCAGCGGGGAGTCCGCTATACAGCCCCTCTGAGCTGCTAGAGGAATGCAGCAAGCTGGCAGAATCATCGCCAAGATTTTTAAGGAACTTGATGGTAGCTGCGTGAAGTATGTCTTCCGGTTGGAGACTCTAGGACTAGTGCTCACTGTCTCAGAATTAGGAATCAGTTATTTAGGATTAATTGGAGGGGAAATTTCTTCAAAGTGTTGTGAATGCTTTGAATTCTTTATCCTGAGAGCTGTGAATACTCAGACAATAAGCATATTCAAGTCACAGATCAAAATTTTTTTAGATATGAAAGGAGTCAAGGGTCATTGGGACGGTGTAAGACGAAGGCATAGCTGAGGTAGATTAGCCATGATCTGACTGAAAGAAGGAGCATGTTCAAGACGATGAATGGTCTACTCATGCTCTTAATTCTTATGGTCTTACAATCATACCTTGTGTTCTTTTGACACATGTCCTTAGCAGTCGCTTTGGAATTTCAAAAATGAAGCTACTTACATTAGTCCAAAAACAATGAAATTAGTGTTTCAAATTCCAGTGATGCATTTGAAGGGGGAAGAAAGTGAATTAGGATGAATTGAATATTATGAAAATTCATACTTCTAGATATATTAGGTATAAATTGGCCAATAAGGCTTTTAACAGAATTAATCATTCATCTTTTGAGTACAAACTAATACCCCGCAACTATTTTCTACAAAATGGAACTCTACCTTTACAGGCTAATCCATGGAGGCAGACAGCAGCAAGCGACTGTACCTTTATAGACTTATCCATGGAAGCAGAGAGCAGCAAGTGACTGTGTTGCTGCACAGGACACCACTGTACTGTAGTTACTGGTCCCTTGTGCTGAGGGATGTGAAACACCAAGTGTTTTGGTATGTCTGAAGTTCTATATTGGTTTTCCAGGTAGGGCTTAATGAATTCCGAAATTCTACTCAATAGACTTAATTGCCGTTCTTCAGTCTGGTTTATGTCAGAGTTTACAACTTCTGTGCTGTCTTTGCTTTCATAAGTTACTTCTTCTTTCTGCCTCAGTCTTTTGGGTATGTAAGGTTTAATATTTTGAGCAGCTGGCACTGAGTGTGGAAATAATCTCTTCTGAGCTGAGGACACCGGATTTGTAGGAATTCTGTCAGATTTTTGCATCAGATCCAACACATTCTTATGTTTGCTTTTAGAAAACTGAAAATATGTCTCATCTTTCAAAGACATCTCTGGAGGTCTAGGAGATACACCGAAGTGTCTCTGTACATAATTCGGTGTACTGTGCCAGTTGTATTCATTATTGCTACTTCCAGTGGCTGTAACTTTAAGCTCTAAACCACATTGAGAAGATTCTGATCCTGTAGGAGTTGGAAATACATGAAGTTGAAATTTAGAGTGAACAAGATCATCTTTTTGCTGAAGAAAAGTTGCTTCTTCATTTTTGTCATTGTCTGTCTCAGAATCTGAAGACTCATAGGCAACCAGAGAATTCATATGGCAATCTGTAATCGGTAGGGTGTGCACTCTGTTTCTGGCTGTGAATCTGACGGAGCTTCCTGCAATTGTAACATTCTCATTAATTGAAAGAATGAAAGTCGTCATCTTAGACATTATGAAGCAATTTTCTTCTTTTTAACTTATTTTTATATCTTCATTTAATATTTATACTCTACAAGGTTATCTTACACCTCTAAAATAATTAAGTACTTGTAGCATACTAATAGAATTGACAATGTTTTGCATGTCCATTTTTCTACCACAATGACACATGTTTAGCACTGCTGCCTCACACTACCAAGGACCCTGGTTTGATTCCCAGCTTGGATCACTGCCGTGCAGAGTTTGCACGTTCTCCCTGTGTCTGCATGGGATTCCTCCGGATGCTCCGGTTTCCTCCCACAGTCCAAAAGATGTGCTGGTTAGGTGCACTGGTCATGCTAAATTCTCCCTCAGTGCCTGAGAACTGGCGCCAGAATGTGATGACTAGGGGATTTTCATGGTAACTTCATTGCAGTGTAAATGTAAGCCAACTTGTGAAACTAATAAATAACCTAAACTAACATATGGATTATCTTTCTCCTTTCTAATAAAAATACATTGTTTCATTAGAGACCAAGCGATTATTGTGTTTGAAGCAAGTGTAGTAAGCTAACCAGATATTCCTGCAGTAACAGTACTCAGCTGTGCAGATGTTAAAAGATCATACAGAAATGCAAGGCTACATAAAACACTCACTAGTCCCATGCTTTATTAGCTCTGTACACAAAACCAAAACTCAAATTTTACGACATATTTACTGCCATGAAAAGCAAGTATTAGGGACAAGAAGATTGAAAATCCATTTAAATATACTGAAGGAGGAAAATTGAGTTAATCGATTTAACTGCAAATCTTTAAACTCAATATCATTGCTTTTAGAGGCCATAATACATGATCAAATTAAAACTCACCCAGAAGCACAACATGAATGAAGGCCAGGATGTACAAAATAACTCACAAATGTATTAGAAATGTTTGAGGAAATAATTATATTGATAAAGAAATGTAGTATATAAATGTAGTATATAAAATTATAAATGACACCTAATAAAATGCCACATAAGAGACTTTCAAATAATTTTGAGAGACAAATTTCAAAAGCTTTGATATGATAAAAGTTATATCAAGTGTTTATTTAAAGACATGTGTATGTGATTGTTTGTATAAGCTTGGGTGGCATGGTGGCACAACAGTTAGCACTGCTGCCTCATAGCGCCAGGACCTGGGTTCAATTCCCAGCTTGGGTCACTATCTTTGTGAAGCTTGCACATTCTCTCCATGTCTGCATGGATTTCCTCCCACAGTCCAAAGACGTGTAGGTTAGCTGGTTTGGCCATGCTAAATTGCTCTTCAGCATCAGGGGGACTAGCTAGGGTAAATGCATGGGTTATGGGGATAGGGCCTGGGTGGGATGGTGGTTGGTGCAGTCTTGATGGATTGAATGGCCTCCTCCTGCACTATAGGATTCTACAATTCTAAAGAAAATAGCAGTGAACTAATTGCATCTCTGTTGTCTTTAAATGTTTGATAAAATCTATAAACTGTATTAATCTGGGGGAGGAGAGAAGAGTAAGAGAGCAACTGTGCTGCATATTTGTTAAATTGTCCAAAAAACAGTTGATTTTACAAGCCAACTAATTATTTCAAGACAAGGGAAGGATAGAGGATGGAATAGTTCCAGGAAATATTTGAGTTCTTTAACACATTCAAAATAAGTAAAGTGGACTAGTAACGGGGAAACTAAATGGAGACTTAAAGACTATGATCAGTGACACTGGAGGAAGGAGAGGATACAGGAATGAGCAGGCAGTGAATGTGAGTGATTTGAAGGAAAAGAATCATGGGAAAATGAAGGGTTAATGCATTGCAGGGGTATTAGGGATCATTGGGAAATGATCAAATTGTTGTTTGTCAAATATTGTTGAAAAAAAAGAGACATTGTGTTGAAGCTCTTCATCTTGTAATCATCAGAATAATTTGCAAGAATGCAAATATAAAGGAAAACAAGGAATTTATTCTGTATGAGAAGAGAGTGCTGATTGGTTGATAAGTGGACTCTGATTGGTAGAGGTGTTGCCATGGAGAATACACCAGTTGATGTTGACTGAAAGTTAATTGCCATGCACTGTTTGAAATTTAAACCAGGCAGTTTGACTCATCAAAGCATTTCACCAACGAATGAATCAGTGAATGGCTGGCACTTATTTTGTTTAGCTGAAACAGGCACAATGTGTATACAAATTCTTTCTGTCTGTAAAGAACATAGCCCTCTGTATTTATACAGCTCCCAGCACCTGCAAATGCATCACACTGTCAGCCGAACTGACAATCTTAAATTAGGTGTCCTCTGAAATCCACATGGGTCCCAGTTATACCTGTCTCTTTATGGGTTATGTGGAACGTCCCTTGTTCCAATCCTGCTCCGGCCCCTCCCACTGCTCCTTTATCAGTACATCAATGACTATTTTGGTGCTACTTCATGCTCTCATCTGGACCTGGAAAAATTTATCAATTTTGCTTCCAATTTCCACCCCTCTGTCACCTTCACATGGTCCATCTCTGACACTTTTCTTCCCTTCCTTAATCTCTCTATCTCCATTTCTGGTGATAAACTGTCATTAATGTCTACACCATAGCTATAACACTACATTCTGCACTGTCTCCTTTCCTTCTCTATGACCGTTATGCTTTGTCTGTACAGCACACAAGAAACAATACTTTTCACTATATGAACACATGTGACAATAATGAATCAAATCAAATTCAAATCAAAGTATCCATTACAAGCCCATTGATTCTCACAACTATCTTGATTACAGCTCTTCACACCTCACATCCTGTAAGGACTCCGCCCCATTCTCTCAGTTCCTCCTCCTCCGATGCATCTGTGCTAGTGATACAACTTACCAAAATAGCGCTGCTGCTATGTCTTCCTTCTTCAATCGTGGTTTTTCACCCACTGTGGGGGCAGGGCTCTCAAACATGTCCAACCCATCCCCCGGACCACTGCTCTTACCCTGTCCCCTCCCTCCCAGAACTAGGATAGAGCCCCCTTATCCTCACTTTTCACCTTACTAGTCTCCGCATTCAAAGGATCATCCTCCGCCATTTCTGCCAACTCCAGCATGATGCGACTGCTCAACACATCTCCTCAACTCCCTGTCAGCATTCCGCAGGGACCGCTCTCTCCACGACACCCTGATATACTTCTCCATCACATCCCCTGCTTGCAGCACCTTCCCATGCAATCATAGAAGGTGCAATACCTGCCCCTTTGCCTCCTTCCTACTCACTGTCCCAGGTCCTAAACACCCCTTTCACGTGAAGCAGCAATTCACATGCACCTTCTTCAATCTTGTCTATTGCATTCGCTGCTGCCAATGCAGTCTACTCTACGTTGGAGAGACTAAACGTAGACTGGGTGACCGCTTTGCTAAACACTTTTGGTCTATCTGCAAGCAGGACCCTGTCTTTGCTATCGCTTACCAGTTCAACACACCACCCTGCTCTCCTACCCACATATCCATCCATAACCTTTTGCAATGTTCTAGTAGATCCCAATGCAAATTGGAGGAAGAGCACCTCATCTTCCCATTGGGCACTTTACAGCCTTTTGGACTGAACATTGAGTTCAACAACTTCAGAGCAATAACTCTCTCCTCCACCTTCACTCCATTTCCATTTATTTTATTTCAGTTCATTTTGTTTCATCCTATTCGTCCATTTTATCATCCATCTTTCCTACTTCCATTTTTCTACTTTCCATTCCAGCTCTCCTTCTTAAGCCCCCCTTCCCTCTTTCAGGGTAACTGCCACAGTCCTTTAACCTATAACTCTGTTCTGCTATTCGTGCACTCCAAACACTGAATGGACACTTTTTAGCACCTTCCACAGCCTTCTGCATCCTCATTTATATTCTCTTTGTCTTTGTCCCACCCATCCTCCTCCAATCCCCCCACCCCCCCTCACTGTATGAATGTCTGCTGATTTTCTTTACTGTCATCTCTGACAAAGGGTCAGCTAGACTAAAAGTGTTGGCTCTGTTCTCTCCCCACAGATGCTATCAGACTTGCTGAGAGTTTCCAGCATTTTCTGGTTTTGTTTCAGATTCCAGCATCTGCAGTATTTTGTTTTTAATCTTAAATTGGTTGCCAGCATAATGCTAAGAAATCAGTTAAACAAAATAAGTGACTGACTCAGATAAGTGGAAATCTCTTTGTGATGGCGTGAATATATGGGTGGAAGCTCATCTCTGGGTCAAATGTGACACCAAGGTGGCAAAGAAATTGGTTTCATCTCAAAAAGGAGAGCAACGACGTTGGTATCTGTAGACCAGGATTTGAAGCAAGGACTGAAAAAAAAATTGCTTCAATCTTCCCATTATTTAGTTGGAGGATATTTCTGCTTGTCCAGTATTGGGAATCAGATAAGCAGTCCAACAGTTTTGCGACAATGGAAGAATTGATACAGTGAGGTAGAGCACACGTGAAAACTAAAACTGTGGTTTTGATTGGGGCGGCATGTGGATAAGAGAGCTAACACACCACAACTGTTCTCAGATCTAATATTTGACATTAGGTTTTTTTTTAAATAACATAAAAAGAATGGTTGTTTCATAACAATAGATTATGCTGCTGGACTACAATGAGCAAAACATGAAACAAAAACAACGTGCTGGACAACCTAAATGGCAGAATTCTGTAGAGACAAGAGTTAACAACACCAGCCCAACCTCTTGAGTTTTAGCAGCATTTAGTTTTTGTCTCAGATTTCCAGCATCCTCAGTGCTTTGATTTTTATTTTATGAACAATTTGACTATCAAATCTACTAGAGTACCCCTATGCGACAGTGAGGTACATTGTAGGATGAGGCCGAATGTATTCATCCTTATTACAAGCATCGAGTACCTGACTCTGTGACCAATTTAGACTGGGGCTGACACCGCATGCTCCACCTTTCCGTTCAATAGATCCATTTTCAAAGGAAAGTATCGAAACTACGGATAATAGGATCCCTCAAGTGTTGGGAAACATTTAAGACAGTATTATCACCGACGACTGCAAATCTTCAACCAAAACCACGAACTTCCGGTCCCTTCTCCTGTCCGTTCCGGTTCCCACCCCCCACCCCACCCCCCACCCCACCCCCCACAACAGCCCGATTTAAGTTCAGTTCCGGCTGTCAGTGCGTCTCCCTCAAGGGTTCGGCCCAACTTATCCGCATCGGAGCAGAGAAACGTTTCGTTGGGGGGGAAAAAAAACCCCTTCGCATCGCCGAGGCAGAGAGGGAGAGGCGGTAGCGGTGAAGATTAACCGGCGTTGCGGTGATTCATTTCGGAGCGGGTGGCGGAGCGTCTAGGCCGCGGCACCCGCAGTTTTCTGATGCAATCGGGGCTGTAAGTGAATGAGGAGCTGGAGGCCGGCTGAGGGAGGGAGTGTCGGAGGGAGTGTCCTCTCTCTGGGATGTGAGTGAGGAGCTGCAGGCTCGCTGAGGCAGTGAGTGAGTGAAGAGCTGGAGGCCGGCTGAGGGAGAGAGGGAGTTTGTGTGTGTGGCTTTCTCCCTCTGGGGAGTGTGAGGGTCCTTCTCCCTCTGGGATGTGAGTGAGGAGGGGGAAGGTCTGTGAAACCTGGTGTTGTCAGACTTCTTACTCAAGGGTCACCCAGACTCGAAACGTTGGCTGTATTCTGTCTGAGAGATACTGTCGGACTTGATGAGATTTTCCAGCATTTTCTGTTTTCAGATTCCAGCATCCGCAGTACGTTGCTTTTGCTGACAGTCTGGATCTCTGGAAGTGCTAACAACCACATCTGGCTTATTCACAGGTCCGAATGTTAAGCGGCTGATTTTTGAAGAGTGTCAACCCTTCCTGTCGGAAATGTCTTCGCCCACAACCCCCATGGAATTGTATGGGAAAGTGGCCGCCCAAGGGAATACTGTCCGATTGCTAAAGTCAAACAAAGCAACAGAGGTGAAATACCTGCACTGTATTCATACATTAAAGTTAGTAACAACCTCGGTAAATCTGGCTAGGTTTTTAAATTGGACTGATGTTACAAAACCTTTCATTTTTATAAAGATGATTAAAGAAATGTGAACTATTCGTTAAATTTTAAGTAATTATTTATTTAATTTTTAGCGCTTTTTTTGAAGGTTTTTAATAAAAAGTTATTTTTATGTGAATTTATGGAGCATAACTTCCCCTCTTGTCATACCAAAACTAATTATTTGAACTCTGAAAACTCTTGATTACCACAAAAATACTAGAAAAAAGTAAAATTTACCTTGAATGTTTAAGAAATCTCTCATTTTAGAATAATAAGCTGGAAGATATAGATCATACTAGAATCTACTAGAATTATAGATTAAGTAGTTATTTGACACATTGTGATTGTGCTTGCTTGATTTGAGAATATCACAGCTAGACCCACTCCCATGCCTTTTCCTCCCAACCGGGCAAATCCTTTCTTTAGTTGATTGTCTACTTTGCTTTTAAAAACTACGATCAAATGACCTCTTCAGCATTTCTGAACCTAGCTACTTCTGAAAAACATTTTTCCTCATATTAGCTTTCTTTTTGCCAGACACTTTAAATCACTGTCCTCTGACTCTTGACCCTACCACCAATGGGAGCACTTTCTCCCTTACTCTGTCCAGACCTCTCATAATTCTGAACACCTCTATAAAATCTCTCAACCTTATCTGTCCTAACTGAAGTCCCTCAACTGGAACCATTCTTGTAAATCCTTTCTGCACCCTCTGAATGCCTTCACATCATTCCCACAGTGTGGTATCCAGAATTGGATAATACACTGGTTTGGCCTCAATTGGGGTATTATTAAGAAATTCACCCTAACTTATTCACTTTGCCTCTATTTATAGTGCTCAAGATTCTATATGCCTCATTAATTATATAATGTATAATGATATACAGGAAGTGATTACACCAATTTGGCAAGTTACACAATGGTGCTCTGTTTCGAAAGTGAAAGATGTTATATTATCCGGTCACTATCAAGACATGTATACACTACAGCGCCTGACTACTTGTGGTTAATCCTACCCACTCCTCTATCTTGCTTCTTACTACTTTTAACCCTTTCACTTTAACCCCTTCAATCACTATCATCCCCACAGTTCACAATTACAAGTTTTGTGTTATCTGCATATTTTGAAATTGTGTCCCATATACCTAAATCTATCTAGCTCATTAGTTTGGATGAAGAAAAACAGTGGCCCTAATAATGATCCCTTGGGAACCCTACTGCTTACAGTCCTCCCCTGTCACTCAGCTAATCTTGCATCTATACTGCCACTGTCCTTTTTATTATGGGGTCAATTTTGCTGACAAGCCTATTATGTATCTCTTTATCAAATACTGTTTGGACATCATGTACACCACATCATTACCCTTATCAACTTTTCTGTTCTATTATCAAAAAACACAAATCAAGTTAGTTAAACATAATTTACCCATAACATATGCTGAATTTTCTTAATTAATCCACATTTGTCTGAGTGGCTTTTAATTTCGACCTGGATTATAGATTCTAAAAACTTTCACATCACCCAATAAATTGGTTGCTGTAGATGCTGGGTTTGTCCTTGCATCCTTTCTTGACTAACATTGTTCCCCAGTCTCTGGCACACCCTTGTATTCAAGGAGTATTAGAAGATTATGGCCCATGCTACAATTTCTTCTTTACTTTCCTCATTTTCCTCAAATGTATCTATTCTGGTCCTGGTCACTTTCAATTTTTGAGCCCCTGTAACTTTTCTCATAGAATCCCTGTAGTGAAGAAAGAGGCCATTTGACCTTAACTCTGCACCAACTCTCCAAAAGAGCAAATAAATGTTCCCCTGCTGACACCTCATCAAATTGACCCACTGATTCCACAGCACCAGACCCAGTAACGTCCTCTTCCTTAGTAGAGCAGAAACATATCCAGAAAAATCTCCTAAGAACATTTCTGAAACTCCTCTCCTTCTCTACCCTTTCACAATTTTACTATCCCAGTCTGTGTTAGGATAATTAAAGCCCTGCATTATTAGTACGATATAGTTTTATCTCCTGATTCCTATTTTCCCCCACCGACAAGTTAGTTTAAGCACTCCTTAATAGTGCTGACAAATAAACTGGGCTTGTACTCGTTAGAGTTTAGAAGAATGAGGGGAGATCTCATTGAGACATATAAGATGATGAATGGGATGGATAGGATAGAGGTGGAGAGACTCTTCCCGCTCAAAAAAGACAGTAGGACTAGGGGGCACAGCCTCAAGATAAAAGGGGGGGCGGTTTAGAACGGAGTTGAGGAGGAACTTCTTCACTCAAAGGGTGGTGAATCTCTGGAATTCTCTGCCCGTTGCAGTGGTGGAGGCTGCCTCGCTAAATATTTTTAAGATGCGGGTTAATGGGTTTTTGATAAGAGAGGGGATTAAGGGTTATGGGGAGAGGGCGGGAAAGTGGAACTGAGCAGCGACAGATCAGCCATGATCTTATTGAATGGCGGGGCAGGCTCGAAGGGCTAGATGGCCTACTCCTGCTCCTATTTCTTATGTTCTTATGTTCTAAATTACCCTGCAGGGAAATTGGTCCCAGCTCTGTTTGGGTGCAACTCTCTCTGGCCTGTATTGGGTACCACCTCTCCAAAACCAATGCCCAAGAATCTAAAGCCCTTCCTCGTGGACCAGCCATGCATTCATCAGCTATATTCTTCTATTTGGAATAATCTGGAAATTACTACCTGCAGACTTCTTGCTGGTTTCTTTCCAGTTCTCTAACACCTGCAGCACCATCTCTTTAGGTCACAGACCTGAAATGTTCATTTTGTTTCTCACTCCACAGATGCTACCAAACTAGCTGAGTACATTTCCAGCATTTTCTATTTTATTAACTTCATTTCTTTTAACTAGAAGATCAGATTATAAAACTATATAGTTGCAATCAGATTTCTGTTCAATTATTTGCTTTTGCAGTATTTGTTATCAAAGGTTAACGTAAGTGTTAGAGGAGCAGTGTGCACAACAAATATTTTTTAAAGTAAAAGATTGTACTTCCACTACTTTAAGGTAGCTTAATTTTTAAAATTTTATTATTTATGCTTGGAACAGTTCAAGCTTATTTCTAACACAGCCAGCCTTGCCTCATTCCAGAACACACAATGATAATCACAGCAAACCCTCACAAACTTTTTCTCTCGTACATCAACCTATAAAACTGGACCAGAGTGGATTCTGGAATGTATAGGAATTAATTGCTGAAGATTACCCTGGATGATCAATTGAGGATGCCTCAATAATAGTGTGGTGGAAATTGATACAATGTGATTCTCTGCTTATACATTTCAAGAATTTGAATTGTTTTTAAAATGTGTTGTATAACCATATAGTAGCAACCAAAGTTGATGTGCTGTAATAAAGGGCAGGACATCCCCCTGTCCATTGCCAAGAGGTCACCTCCAATGGGATATTCCAGTTGGCCTCCAAAAATAAGCCTTAACTAATCTTTAACAAAGTGAATGGCTGTTTGCTGTTTAGGAAGATGGCCTGGAGTGGGATGGTGCAGAGAATTTGGTAAGCAGCTAGCCACACCAATTTATACACCCACTGGACTCCATACCATTCCTGAAAGGGCCTAAACATTCAGCTGAGTGCTCTGAAGTTGGATTCCTACTTAGATTATTTTTATACTTGGAAGGAGAAGTTGCACCTTTTAGTGAATTAAAGCTGAAAAGTGCATCAGCACACAACATCTTCTGACCACATTTTAAAACATTGGTAGTGACACCTATATTCCAGGAGTATTTATTGCCCATTCTTTTTCAAATTTATGACATATTTTGTTTCCTTTTAAAAGTACTTTGAGATCATTCTACAGTTGTAGAGCAGAAGCCTGGATTAAGTAACTAGTTCATCTTCCTGACTTCCTAATAGTCTATAGATTTGGAAGTTAAAGGGAGGATGAAAATAACTAAAGAAATGCAGATAATCCATAATCCTTTCCTTCAGTTTCATTTTTCAAACTACCACTTTTTCTGCAGGAAGAAATTAATGCAGCAGTAAAGGAACTGTTGGCACTGAAATTGGATTATAAAACATTGACAGGCCAGGAGTACAAGGTTGGTATTCCACCCACTAACAGCACACCAGTTAATAATAATGGCCTGGCTGTTGAAGAAGATGGTGGTGATTATGTGGATCCATGGACTGTGCAGACATCCAGTGCCAAAGGGGTGGACTATGACAAGTTGATTGGTGAATATCCCTCTCCTTTTAATTGTTATAGGAAGTGATTTAAAGTCGCACATTTTAGCATTGTGAAATGAATGTTAGCTAAGTGTTATGCATTACTTTGAAACTAAAATGCAACAAAAAAACACAAAGACTTTGTAAAAGAAAAAAATCAGAGTGCGTACTGAAGGAATGATTATGTATTTGTTCAGTTGTTTTACTAGTATTCTAGAGAATGAGTTTGAGAATTTGAATATTGTTTAGGAAAAAAAGTGACCATGGAGTTATTGGTAACGAAAACTCATCTAGTTCGCTGGAGAAAGAAACTTGCCATCCTTACCCAGTCAGGCTGAGATGTAATTCCAATCCTGCACCTTGTGATTTACTCTTAACTGACTCGCTAGGCTAATTTAGAGAGCAGTCAGTTGTATCAAACTGCTGCAAATCCTAAACACGTTCCAGAGCACATTTACTACAAAAGCAATAGTGGTTGAAGATGATGTACTTCAATTACCTACTCAGGGAATTATGTATGGACAATAATTGCCAGCATTGAACTGCAATTCCCATAATTTAGAATGATATTTTCCTATCGTTTTAAAAAAAAGGATTTGCCTTTATATGTAACCTTCATGGTCTCAAGGCACTTTACAACCAAATAAATGTTTTTGACGTGTAGTCCTTGTTATGATATAGGGAACACAGCAAGTTCCCACAAACAACATTGTGGTGATAAACAAATAATCTGCTTTTTATGGTGTTGTTGGGGAATAAAGATTGGCCAGGGCACGGGTTGGGGGGTGGTGGGGTTGTGGGAAAACAGGAGAGAACGACTCCCTTGTAATGCAGTAGGATCTTTCACATCTACCCAAGACGTCAGATAGGGCAATGGTTTAACATCTGATCTGAAAGACTGCACCACTGACGGTGTGGAGCTTGCTCAGTAATGCACTGGAGTGTCTGCATTAATTATGTGCTCATGTATTAGAGTGGGACTTGAACCCATAATCTTTGACTACGAGGTGAACGTGCTACCAATTCAGCTACAGTTGACACTATAGGTATGACTGGCTACAAACCAACTACTTGGTATAAACCTAAATCTTTTAATGAAGAATGATGTGAAAAGAATAAATATTTTTCTTTTAAGTAGATTTTGAGAAGAGAGAAAAACGTTAATTAGAATGTGAACAATACAAAACTATAAACTTTGTACGAGCTATCAAAATTTTAAAAATCCTCTGGCACTTTCTGACTTGCAATGCCGGTATTATTGTTGCTACAGCACCTTTCAATCATAAGACTTATGCATGGAGGTATCTGGAAAGTATCTGTTGTGCCTCATTTTTGATTGCTAATTTGCAGCCTTATTGCACATTGTTCATTGCTGGAAAATCATACTAATTCTTTAATCTTTAATTGTAGTTTGGATAAGTACAAGGGGTTAAAATTTCCTCAGTTTGTTACAATATCTGTGGTACTGTACTGCACTGATCAAGTAATTCTGAAAACCTCATCATTCTTTACAGTTCGGTTTGGAAGCAACAAAATTGATCAGGATTTGATTAACCAAATAGAACATGTCACTGGTCAAAAAGCTCATCATTTTCTTCGCAGAGGCATCTTCTTCTCTCATCGGTTAGTAAAGCTTTATCCCTGTATATATGAATCTTCAGTGCATGTGACTTATTCCCAATGATTGAACTTTTCTATTTGAACTTGTTACTATAGTAATTGGCATTTCTTAAATTTGCCTGGACCATAGTTTGTCACATTCTGAACTAGTTTGTTCTCTGATAATCTGTTCCGAATTAGAGACCAAAGGGTAACAATAGTAGTACTCAACATGGCATGATACACATTCACCATCCTATTCACTGCCACTCTTCCTCATTTGATAATCATTGTAAACTGTCATAAAGTTACTTAGTTGTAGCATTTTTAGTTACTGTTTCAGCATCACCTGAAGATATATAGTTTAGCCACTTGATACTTTGAACATATGTGAAAATAAGTGAATCTAATAGTTATTTCAGTAGAATCTGTAACTTTGCCATTAGTAAGATGCCACTGTAATCAATTCAATTGGAGTGCACTTTAATTATTAATTAAAGATGCATGGAATTATTAGACTGACACCATTTATTTGAAAATTCATTTATGTGATTTCCCAACACCAGAAAATTGCCCATGACCTTGTTTATCTGTGTTGAAAAGCTGGAAAGTATTTTTGAAGTTGTATTTTTGACTATTCGCTCTTCCTAGGGATATGCACCAGATCCTTGATGCTTTTAAAACAAAAAAATCATTCTACCTGTATACAGGGCGCGGTCCTTCTTCGGAATCTATGCATATGGGCCACCTTATTCCATTTATCTTCACAAAGTAAGTTCGGATTATACTTGTGCAAATACATATAGACACTAAGAGAGCAACCCCTATGGATGCTTCTGATATTCACTGGCCTTGATTTAACTTCCTGAATTTGCATTGAAATGGTAACTTTACTTCCATATTAACACCACACTTGTCCATTGACATTTTTGCCAGGGGCTTACCTTTAGGCAGTCAAATGTCTATTTGCCTGTTTGGTGAACATATGAGCCCAGTTATCATTTAGGATTTTTGTGGGGCTAAGAGCAGCATGACTAGATGGCTGGTTTCCATGCTGCAGAATAACAGCACCAGCCTGAGTGCGATGAGCTGCCTTTAGAAGGGCAATGCTTATTTGACATCTGCATCTTGCCAGTTCTGTTAAAATGAGCCCAGAGCCTGAGTG
The DNA here is from genome assembly GCF_965287045.1 of Carcharhinus amblyrhynchos. Taxonomy (NCBI): domain Eukaryota; kingdom Metazoa; phylum Chordata; class Chondrichthyes; order Carcharhiniformes; family Carcharhinidae; genus Carcharhinus; species Carcharhinus amblyrhynchos. The sequence goes on from NC_137337.1 coordinate 29,273,261, forward strand.
GCTTAGTCCTTTCCGCTTCCAGCAATGGTGGGTTACTGACATACGCCACCTGGTGGCCACTGAAAAGCTAAGTCAACCTTGGCTCCAGAGCTCCAAATGACCTTCAATAACCATGCTCATGAAGAAGCTACTAGTTTTGTGAGGATACTACATGTAGAGTTTGCAAACTCATTCTCAATCCAGCAGTCTGCTGACTTGGTCGTGACCATTAATTTACAAGTAAGTAATTTGCAAGGTGCTTTTTATAGGTGTAAACTTAGTATCGTTTGTTACTGCCGTTTGAAATGTTTTCTTAAAATTTTAAATGTTAACTTAAAATTTAAGACGAGTGAAGTGATATTCTATTGATTGTATTTTTCCATGAAAAGGATTTGGGTTGTTCATGCCTATATATTCTATTAAATAGGTGGCTCCAAGATGTTTTTGATGTACCTCTTGTAATTCAGCTGACTGACGATGAGAAATACTTGTGGAAAGACATAACATTGGAACAGGCTTATAAGTATGCTGTTGAGAATACCAAAGACATCATTGCTTGTGGTTTTGATGTGAATAAGACCTTCATCTTCTCCGATCTGGATTACATGGGGTATGTTCATTGCAATATTATACCACTGTTGTTTTTATTGATATTTTCCATTGGAAAAGATGATTTTACTCTAAATATATAGGGTATTTGGTAACCTATATAAAAATGTTTAGTATGAAGTGTATTTTGTAGTAAGTAACAGTATTTTGTGTTTGTGATACTGAAATTATTAACAATATTAAATAAAATAGTGTTTACCTCTAGGGATTAGTCGTCCACAATGTGCTTTGTTTTAAGTAACATTGTAACAGTGGACCTTCCCTCCTCACCCCACTTGGCATACAGTGAAATATTGCCATAATGTCTTAATGCATGGCAAATTGCCCACAATGTAGACAATTTTGCAAAACTGTAAATAATCTGTGGAGAAAACCTGAAGGCTATTCCTTAAAGGGATAATTGAAGTGAATTATCACTTCATAAAGCATGAACGTGATTAAAATTACTTTGCTCTTAAAGCAATGAATTGAAATCTAGACCAAAGTGTGAGTCAACTGTGCTACATTGCATTTATTACATTGTATATGGCCTCCTTTGCTCCTGTGTACTCAAGCCTTACCTGGCTGATGGAACAGATTGGACACCTGCTCCCAAGCCTCCAACAGCAGGCCTCCTGGAAGTATGTGAAGTCAACTTAGATAACACTGTGCCTGTTCACTGTGAAATCAGAAATGCACCTGAGTCCATGGCACAGTGTGTAGGAACTCCATGCACTGTACAAGAAATGTACCGCTAAGATACAAACCTAAACACTACCTTACCCAACGTAGTTGGGTTGATTATCTCATCAAAACTTGTGATTTTGGAACTGAGCTTATTCTTTAACTATAAATCAAGTGTTTTTTATCCCCCCCCACCCCAGTTCTACACCATGTAATGTTTTAATTGTCTTCTGGCTGCAGACAGAGCCCAGGATTCTATCAGAATGTGGTTAAAATCCAGAAACATGTTACTTTTAATCAAGTGAAGGGGATCTTTGGCTTTGGAGATAGCGACTGTATAGGTAAGATTAATGGTGTTTATTTCCAAAATTTTAGTTGAAAGTTTGACCTTGTGTAATGAAGCCATCATTCTCATGTCATCTTCAGTAAGATTTCTTATGCTTCTGCTTCCACCCTGGGAGTCCCATTAACATTTCAATTGTTTTATTGTGACTTCTATTGGATATTTTCTCCGAGCAGACTTACAGACCTCTTGGTAACCATTAAACTGAAAACTACTGCATAACACCATGAACAGACTTGTGACCTTGGAGTTAAAACTTTGTTCAACTTTACCAAGTTCTCATCACTAATCTACTAAGAGAATTTGTTTTTTTTTCATTTTTGCAAGAACCTTATCTTTCATAATTATGCAATGGACATTCCATCAATTATCTCAGGTTAAACCAATTTAAACTGAGAACAATTATTGCATTGTCTCTGGGAACTGTTTAATATTAGAGCTACAGTGTGAACATATAAATGTGTGTTATGCCATATAAATATACGTAACCTGTGTTTTTTTGAAGTATATTAGGATAACATATCACATTAGGTCTTTTCTGGTAAACATCTAACTTTGTTAATCACTACATTTGGCTGCTCTTGTAAAGAAATGCATTTTTTTTAAATTTTAACTTGATATTTTTAATTGACAGGAAAGATCAGTTTCCCTGCTATCCAGGCAGCTCCATCCTTCAGCACCTCGTTTCCACAAATCTTTAATGGTCGAAAGGATATTCAGTGTCTCATTCCCTGTGCTATTGACCAGGTCAGAGCTAAGTGCTCGGAAAATACATGTGCTTGAAATGTGTCACACCTTTGAATTATAAGTGAGTCATTTTCATTACACACTTTCTGGAGGCTAGGAGCTCAGAGGACACCAGACCTGTGACAAAACCACAGCAACAATGACAATTAAGTTGCATTATTCAAAAGAGTGTCTACATCTATTCTTCATCCAACGCCAACAAACCTGGTCATTTACCAACTTGTGTGATCTTTCTCTGCAAATTTGGCTCCACATTTTCCTACATTAACACAAGATGATATACTTTGGAATGTCTTGAGGCTCGTGAAAGGTGTTAAATATATATAAATAATTTATTTAAGATGTTCAGAAATCAGCCTGGAAATGGCTTTCCATTTTGGATAGTTGGCTCAACGTTTGGGTGGAGCTAAGAAGCAGTAAGATATGGAAAACTTCAGTGGGACTTGTCTACAGCCTCCAAAGAGTAGGGGTAAGGTAGAGGATGGCAATGAAAAGGAAATTTGAGATGCATGTAACAGGGGTGCTACAGAATTCGTGGGCAACTTAACAACTTAGATTGGACAAATCAAATTAGCAACAATGCTATGGCAAATGAATTCCTGGATTGCATTTGAGCCATCTTTTTAGACCAATATGCTGAGGAACCAACTAGGGAACATGTTATACTAGATTTGGCATAGTGGAAAGAGAAAGGGTTAATTAATAACCTTGTTGTGTGGAGTCCTTTTAGGCAACAGTGACCATAACATGATAGAATCCTTTACTTTAGCACGGAAAGTGAAGACATGCAATCTGAAACTAGGGTCCTAAATCTAAACAAAGGAAACTGTGAAGGTATAAGGCATGAGTTGGCTAGATAAATTGGGGAATTTCATTAAAAGGCACGATGGTGGATAGGCACTGACTAATATTTACAACCAAATGCAACAGTTACACATTCTTTTCCTTTCTGGCATGAAAACACAATAAAAGAAGTGGCCCAAATGTGGCTTACAAAATAAGTTAAAGATAATATTAATTTGGAAAGTCATGTAAAGTTGCAAGAATAAGAGTTCACTATTCAGCAAAGGAGAACCAAGAAATTGATTTAAGAGGGGAAAAATTAAGTATGAGCATAAACTTCCAATTAACATAGAAATGGGCTGTAAAAGCTCCTACATGTTAATAAAAAGATTAGTGAAGACAAATGTAGGCTCCTTATGGCCTGAAACAGGAGAATCTATGATAGAGAACAAGGAAATGGCAAAGCAATTGAACAATTACTTTAATTCTGTTTCCATAGAGGAAGACACAAATATCTTTCCAGAAATGTTAAGGAATCAAGGGTCTAATGAGAAGGAAGAATTTACCAGAAAAATAGTGGTGAAAAATGAATGGGACTGAAAACCAATAAATTCCCAGGGCCTGATAATCCACATCCCAGGGTACTAAAGTGTGAGGCCATGGGAATAGTGGATGTGTTATCATCTTCCAAAGTTCTGTAGATCCTTGAACACATTCCTGGCAGATTGCAGGGTGACAAATATAACCCTGCTTTTGTTTTAAATGCAGACCAGTTGGGAAAGTGCTGGAAGCCAATATAAATGATGCGATAACAGGATACTTAGAAAATGTCAATGGGATTAGATAAATCAGTATGATTTAAATGGTATACGATTGGGAAATATTGATGTACAAAGAAGCCTTTGGTGTCCTAGTACACCAGTCACTGAAAGTAAGCATGAAGGTATAGCAAGCAGTTAGGAAGGCAAATGGTCTGTCTCAAGTTTATTTATTAGTGTCACAAGTAGACTTGCGTTAACACTATAATGAAGTTATTGTGAAAAATCCCTTTGTCACCATACTCTGGTGCCTGTCTGGGTACACTGAGGGAGCATTTAGCATGGCCATTTCACTTAATCAGCCCATCTTTTGGACGAAACTGGAGCACCTGGAGAAAACCACACAGGGTGGGGAGAACGTGCAGATTCCACACAGACAGTGACCCAAGCTGGGAACTGAACCTGGGTCCCTGGCGCTGTGAGGCAGCAGTGCTAACCACTGTGCTGCCCATGGCAAGACTATATGAGCACAGATGCAAGGATGTCTTACTGCAGCTGTACAAGGCTGTGATGAGACCACACTTAGAGTACTGTGTGCAGTTTTGGTCTCCTTATCTAAGAAAATATATATTTGCCATAGAGGGTGTGCAATGAATGTTCATCAGACTGATTCCTCCGATGGCAGGATTGTCATTGAGTAGAGATTGAGTCACTGAAATTTAGAAAAATGAGAGGGATTTCATTGAGGCAACATATAAAATTTTAACAGGGCTGGACAGACGATGCAGAGATGTTGTTTCTTCTGGCAGGGATATCTAGAACAAGGGATCATACTCTCTCATTTTGGGGTCGGCCATTTGGGACTGAGATGAGGAAAAATGTCTTAGAAGGTGATGAACTTTATGGAATTCTCTACCACAGAAGGCTATGGAAGCCAAATCACTACATATTTAAGGAGGAAATAGATTTCTAAACTCTGAAGATGTCAAAGACATTGAGATAGCGGATCAGCCATGATCATGTTGAATGGCGGAGCAAGTCTGAAAGGCCAAATGGATTACCCTTGCTCCTATTTTCTGTTTCTAGTCTCTCATGTTGCTACTTGGTGGTGCAGAGAGTTGTTTTACACAACTAGATTCAAGTATAATTTTGGTGTCGCAGATTTGAATTTCGTTTAACTTAAAATGATTTGGACTTCATGTTACATCTAATAATTCGCATAGCTTAACAAAAAAAGTGGTTAGTTTTGCAAGCCAATGTTTTGTAAATAAATATTATGAAATGCAAGATTTTAGGAAACCTAGATTTGATGTAGAAGGCCCATTTGTCCCATCTTGCCTATGTCAGCTGAAATAGAACTATCTAGTTTAATCTCACATTTCAACTCTTGATGCTGTAGATTACAGCACTGCAGGTACATATCCAGGTGCTTTTTAAATGCAATGAAGTTTTCTGCCTCTTATTACCCCTTTGCAGGTGGTGAGTTCCAGGCCCCACATTTCTATTCCATTCCCCTCTAATTCTATCTACGTATCTTATAATTTGATTCACCAGTTAACTCTCCCCCTGCTGCCACTGTCCAAAAGAAAATAACTTTAACCTATCCAAAAATTCCCTATTCCTGACGACATCCTTGTAAATCTGTGTATACTGTCTCGTGATCAAAAACCTCCTGTAATGTGGTGACCAGAACTATATACAGCATTCTAGCTAGGGTCAAACTAGTATTTTATACATTTTTGGTATAACTTTCCTGCTCTTTGATTCAAAACCTCTGACGATAAAGAAATTAATTCTGTAAGCCTTCTTGAATGCTTTATCTATCTGTCTTGTTATCATAGGGATCTGTGGACACGTTCCTTTGTTCTCTATAGTTTTCAGTATCCTACCATTAATTGCGTATTCCCTTGCCTTGTTTTTCCTGCCCAAACATTCCAAATCTCTCTCTTTTTTCTCCAGAATGAACTTCATTTGTCTGCACACCTGATTAGTCAGTTAGGGTTCTAGTACTGAGCCCTGAGAACACTGCTAGAAATAGCCTTCCAGTCAATAAAAATAACCATTGACCTTAACCCTTTGCTTCCTGTCACTGAGCTAATTTTGGAACCAACTTGCCACTTTCGCTTGATTATCAGAAGCATTTAGTTTACATGGAACTTTGTCAAAAACCTTGCTAAAATAAGAACATAAGAAACATAAGAAATAGGAGCAGGAGTAAGCCATCTAGCCCTTCAAGCCTGCCCCGCCATTCAATAAGATCATGGCTGATCTGTCGTGGCTCAGTTCCACTTTCCCGCCCTCTCCCCATAACCCTTAATCCCTTCTCTTATCAAAAACCCATCAACCCGCGTCTTAAAAATATTTAGCGAGGCAGCCTCCACCACTTCAACGGGCAGAGAATTCCAGAGATTCACCACCCTTTGAGTGAAGAAGTTCCTCCTCAACTCCGTTCTAAACCGCCCCCCCCTTTATCTTGAGGCTGTGCCCCCTAGTCCTACTGTCTTTTTTGAGCGGGAAGAGTCTCTCCACCTCTATCCTATAAATGTACTACCCTTATCAATAGTCCCTATTACCACCACAAAAATGTATTCAAATTAATCAGCTATGACCTTTCCTTAACAAATCTATGCAAACTGTCCATTATGTTGTCCACACTTTTCTGTATTGTGAGTATTATGTCTCAGAATTTGTTCCAATAATTTGCTCACCACCAAGTTTAGACAACCTGTAATTACTTGAGCTATTCTTTCCTTTTTGAACATCATGCCTGTAGCCCAGAAAGCATTAGAAAATAATGATTGGAGTTCCTGCTATTCATTTTCTTGCTTTTTTTTTAGCAATCTGGGACACATTTCCTCTGAACTTAGTGATTTATCCACTTTCAAAGATGCTAAACACCTTTAAATTTTCATTTTGTTCTCGCTCTGCCACTGCTTTCATCCCTGTTGCTTGCCTCTGGTCCCACTCCTGCTGTTGAACTCAAGTCTTGAGTTACTGCTTCTTTTATCTTCGTGTCTCACTGCTGACACTGCTCTCATATTTCTAAGTTTACTTTCTATTATAACTATGTCCCTGTAATTGCTTAAATTTGACTGCTGTTAATATTCCATCCTCCAAGATTAGCTTTGAGAGCAAAACCTCAATTCTATTTAACCACTTGTATTACTTCTTCATAGGACCCATATTTTCGGATGACCAGGGACGTTGCGCCAAGAATTGGCTATCCAAAGCCAGCATTGTTGCATTCTGTCTTCTTCCCTGCTCTACAAGGAGCACAAACCAAGATGAGTGCCAGTGACACAAACTCATCCATCTTCCTCACAGATACTCCAAAGCAGATCAAAACCAAGGTAATGTTCACCATATATTGAATATGTAAGATGGAAATTTATTCTCTTAATTGGTGGTCAAGACAGTGCGTATAAGCAAAATTTAGTCTAAGCTTGTGTTATGATACTGTCATTTGAAGGAATGGGTCAAAAAAAATTTTTTCAAAGTGAACCGGAGAATATAAATATATTTATGCTCAATTTCATTAATGTATTTTTTCCTCAGGTCAACAAGCATGCTTTTTCAGGTGGTAAGGATACTATTGAAGAACACCAACAGTTTGGTGGGAATTGTGATGTGGATGTATCTTACATGTATTTGACCTTTTTCCTAGAAGATGATGAGAAACTGGAAAAAATAAAGCAGGTCAGTGTAATTTATTTCATAACAAAACTTTTTTAAGCACTTATATTGTCATCCCCACCCCCAGCACTCTATCTTATTCTGATCTGGTCAAAATTAAAGCACAGAACCTTGCAGGTAAAAAGTTGGCAAAGGAACAAGCAGATTAAGTGGTTAAATAAGTGGTTGAAAGAGTGGTGTGGAAGGCTGGGGTTTTGATTCATGGAACATTAGCACCAGTACAGGCAAAAGAGAGAGCTCTTCTGCTGGGATGGGCTCCATTTAATGAGACCAATGTCCTGGTAACTAGGGTAATAAAAGGGCTTTAAACTAGTGAATTGGCTGTGGGGGAAAGATTCTGAGAAGCATAAATTCAAAACCAATTGTATGAATGTCAAGGCTGGAAAACAATGCAGTTATTTGGATCGAATTAATCAAAATAGGTGAGAAAGGAACTTCGAGCATCACAAACATTATAGAGCATTAAACACCAAAGTAACTTCAAGGAAAATAGAATTGCCTCTAGTTAAACTATATCTTTCCTTAAGCAAGGTGACCAAAACTGCTCACAGTCCTCCAGATGTGGCCACACTGATACCTCGTACAGTTGCAGCAAAGCATCCCTACTTTCATATTTCAACCCCTTTGAAATATGGGCCAACATTCCATTAGCCTTGCTGATTCCCTGCTGCACCTGTGTGCTAGCTTTCTATGTTCTGTGCCCAAGTCCCTTGTGTTGCAGCTTTCTGCAATTTATCTCTTTTCTGCCTAGTTTTGTGTTGTCTGCAAATTTGGCTACAGTACATTTACTTCCTTCCTCCAAGTCATTAATATATATTGTAATCAGTTGCTGTCCCAGCGCTGATCTCTGTGGAACACCACTTGTTACAAGTTGCCAATCTGAAAAAAACCCTTTATCCCCACTCACTGTTTCCTGCCAATTAGCCAATTTTCTATCCGTGCCAATATACCATGGGTTCATATCTTATGACTTAGCCTTTTCTGAGGTACCTTGTTGAATGCCTTCAACACATTTACTGGTTCCCCTCTATCCATTCTGGTTAAGACTTCCTCAAGAAACTCATAAATTAGTCAGATACAATTTCCCTTTTATTAAGCATTGCTGACTTTGCTTGATTAGACTGATTTTCCAAATATGCTGCTATTATTTCCTTGATAACTGATTCCAACATTTTCCAACTATAAATGTAGGGCTAATTGACCTACGGTTACTCGCTTTTTGCCTCCCTCGCTTTTTTGAATAGGGGTGTCACATTGGCGGTTTCCCAATCTTCCAGAACTGCTCCAGGATCCAAAATTTTTTGGTAAATTACAATCAAGGCATCCAGTATCTCTGTAGCTACTTCTTTTAGGATCCTAGAATGTAAGCCACCAGGACCAGGAGATTTGTTTGCCTTTAGCCCCATTAGATTGTGTAATACTGCTGCCTACAATTTCCTGTTATTGATCTCCCTCCTTGAACTCCCCAGATTTTAGATTGATCAGATTGGAAGATAGTAAATGTAATATTGCTAATTCAACAATGAAGGATGAAAGAAAGTAGAACTATAGACTGGCTAGCCTGAGATCAGCAACATGGCAAATGTTAGGTCTTAATGTCAGGGAGTTTAATTCAACATGGATTTATAAAAGGGAAAGCATCTTTGATAAATGTTAAGTATTTTGAAATGGTAAATAGCAGACTAGATGAGGGGAAAACCAATTAATGTAGTGTATTTGGATTTCAAAAAGTATTCATTAAAATACAGCACAAGAGTAATGAAAATTGAAATTGCTGGAAAAACCTTGGCACGTCTGGCAGCGTAAAGTTTCTTTGAAACTGAATAGCAGGAATGTGATTGCTATTATGCTGTTGAAGAGGGGGGAGGGACAGATGGAGTGGAAGAAAAACAAAGGATAAATTACAGGCGGGAGAGATTAAATCATAAAGTTGTCGGGAACCTAAAGCCAAAAGGAGTGGCAATGACACAGTTTTAAATAAACAAAGGATTTGTCGAGGTAAGAATATTGGAATAAAAGTCAGTGCTGTCGTACTCTCATTAACACTATTTACCTTTGGTTGCATGACTTTTTTGTCATTCAATCTCCCCCATCCTCTAACTATCCCTATTTTAGTTGGGGTAGTACAGTGGTTAGCACTGCTGCCCCACAGCACCAGGGATCCAGGTTCAATTCCTGGCTTGGGTCATTCTCTGTGCACATTCTCCCCATGTCTGCATGGGTTTCCTCCTGACACTCCAGTTTCCTCCCACAGTCCAAAAGACATGCTGGTTAGGTGCACCGGCCATGCTAAATTCTCCCTCAGTGTATCTGAACAGGCGCCGGAGTGTGGCAACTAGAGGATTTTCACAGTAACTTCATTGCAGTGTTAATGCAAACTTACTTGTGACTAATAAATAAACTTTTCACCTGCCTTTTCCCCCTCATCCCTTTTCAACAGCATAAAACCCATCATATTGCCATCCCTCTTCAGTTCCAAAGCAGTCACATTGGACATGAAACATTAACGCTGTTTTGATGTCCATGGATGCTGCCAGACCAGATGCTACTTCCAGCACTTCCTATTTTTATTTCAGATATCCAGCATCCATAGTATTTTGCTTTTATTTGACTGCGCAAGATTTGAGCTCATGGGTAGGAAGTAATATATTTGCGCATATTGAGGATTGGTTAATGATCAGAAAACAGTAGAAACAAACAGGTCAATTTCAGTTTGGTAGGCTGCAATTGGTGGGGTACCCCACTGATCAGGGCTTGGACCTCAGCTGTTTACAATCAAGACTCGTGACTTGGATAAGTCAAAACACAAACGTAGGTAGGAAAGTAAGCTGTGAGGAAAACATGGAGTCTGCAATAGGATATCAAGTAAATGAATAGGAAAGTGGCAGATGGAATATAATGTAAAGTTATCCACTTTGGGAGAGAAAAATGGAATCTTGTTCTAAATGGTAAGAAATTGGAAAATGTTGGTGATCTAAGGAACTTGGGTGTCCTTGTATACAAGCAAGTGGTATTGTTAGCCTTTGCTACAGAATAATTGGAATGTAAGAATGAAGTCTTCCTGCAATTCTATAAAGGTTCTTAGTGGGATCACACTTGGGGGAGTACCGTATACAGTTTTTTTGGCTGCTTCCCCGAGGAAGGAAATAATTACTTCTAAGGGAATGCGACAAAAATTCTCTAGATTGATTCCCAAATGAGGAATTGGTCCATGAGGAGAAATTGAGTAGACTTGACCCATATACCCTTGGGTTTGGATGATAAGTGAGCCCTTTGAAATATTTAAAACCATGGGGGTGCTTGACAGGGTTGATGCTGGGAGGATGTTCCCCATGACTGGGGAGTCTAAAGTTAAAAATCTCAGCATAGGAGAGTCGGTTGTTCAATACTGAGATGAGAAGTTTCTTCTGAGTTATGAATCTTTGGAATTCTCTTGCACAGCTGTGGATGTTCAGTTAAGCATGTTCTAGAGAGAGAGAGAGAGATTTTTGGATATCAATGGAGTGGGTACAATGTGGGAAAGTGGAGTTGAGATAGAGGACCAGCAATGATCTTAAAAAAAAACAGCTTCAAATAGCCTGCTCCTGTTTCTCATAATCTAAAGAACAGTATTAAGAATCAACAGTCAACATGTCAAACAAATACAGTGGAGCCATATAGAATGTTGAACTATATTGCCAATACAGTAATAAAGGTCAGAGGAGATAATAATCAAATTTGATCAGCTTTGTTCAGACCCCATCTTGAATACTGCTTTCATTTCTGGTCATTAGAGATAATGCGAACAACCATATGGCTTGTATCAATCTACAGTAGTGTGAGTTATGAAAACTGAAACAACTTATTTCTTTCCGAAACAAAGAGCCTATTGGTGAGGTGAAAATCCTACTTTTATTTAAAGAATTGTATGCTGCAAAGCAAAGCCTATAAGGGGCGGAATTTTACCGTCCCGCCTGCCATGGAAATCAGAGTGGGTGAGGGGCGGACCATAGATAGGTCCGTTCACCTTGGGCAGAATTTTCCGGTTTCGGGGCGATGAGTCCAGAAAATCCTGCCCTGGATCTTTCAGGGTGGTTGAATTAAAATAAGTTAATTGGCTGCCTTCATCCATAATTATCTCAGTAATTTTAATACATATTGATTACTTCTAAGAATTCTTTTATTTAGGATTATTCAAGTGGAAAGCTTCTTACAGGAGAGCTGAAGAAGATTCTCATTGAAACACTGCAGCCTATCATAGCAGCACACCAGATACAACGCAAGCAGGTGACCGATGAAATGGTGAAACAGTTCATGACTCCCCGGAAACTGGCGTTTGACTTTTAATGACAAGTTTCAGAATTCATGAAGTTCAATATGGAGCATCAAGTCAATTTTAATTCATCAGAAACTTACCATTATGCTGAAGTTATGTGTAACATTATTATGGATGAATGTTTGGAATATATTAATAAATATCACTAAATTATAACCAATTATTTCCAGAAAAATAGTGATTAGTGTCTTAGTGATTTCTCTTGTAGTTGAATGGTTTTTGGTTTGCCTTGTTACAGATTCTTACATTCTTAATTAATAGTTTTTGTAGAGTATTTCGTGGTTCAAAGGATTACACTTTGGTACCCAAGTTTATGGATGTCTGAAATCAGTTTTCATACTTTTGTTTCATAGATTTTTTTAAAAGATGGTCAAAATCACAAATTCCCAACAGGAAAACCATTTGTTCTATAAAGCATTCACATTGGTCCCTTTAGAAAATTTCGTTACACTTGTATAACCGTTATGCACATCCGTAATCCATGGAATCTGAGTAACAAGGCACAATTTCTTTTACCCCATTGAACAAAAATGTCACCTAAGTAGATAAGTACAGTTCCATCTCTCAGTTGGCCTTTGTGTGTATTACTGCACTTTGGAGAGTCTCCAGTGTTGTGTAGGGAAACAAACAGAGAATTGGATAATTTTCTGAAAAATGGGAAATTTGCATGACTGTAGGGAAAGCACAAATGAGTTTGACTAACTAGATTGCTCCTTGGGAAGGAGGTAGAGAACCTGATGAAATGGTGCAATGACAATAATCTCTCCCTCAATATAAGTAAAACAAAGGAGATAGTCATCAAACTTCAGGAAACAATGGAGGACATGTCCCTGTCTACATCAAAGATGATGAAGTGGAGATAGTTGCGAGCTTCAAATTTCTCGGTGTTCGGATCACTAATAATCTGTCCTGGTCCCTCCAAACTGACACTATAATTATGAAAGCTCACCAACACCTCTACTAACACAGAAAGCTAAGGAAATTTGGCATATCCACTATGATTCTCACCAATATTTACAGATGCAAAACAAAAAGCATCCTTTCAGGATGCATCACATCTTGGTTTGGTTCCTGTTCTTACCAAGATCACAAGAAGCTACAAAGAGCATAGCCTAGTCTGTCATGCAAACCAGCTTCCCTTCCATTGATTTCAACTACACTTCCTACTGCCTCAGGAAAGCAGCTAGCATAATCAAGAACCCCAGGTAGCCTGGACATACTCTCTTCCATCTGGAAAAAGATACCAAAGTTTGAAAACACTTACCAACAGACTCAAGAACAGCTTATTTCCCTACTGCCATCAGATTTTTGAATGGTCCTATCATATATTAAACTACACTGCCCTATCAGTAACTACAACGCTATATTCTGCACCCTATCCTCCCCTACAAGGCATGGTATGTTTTGTCTGTATAACTTCCAAGAAACAATACTTGCAATTCAATTCAGTTTTCCTCTAAAGAAGAAAGAAATCTAATTTGCCTGTGCATGACTTTATAGACTAATTCTTATTTCAAACCTTTATTAATATTGAAAGATACGAAGTCTAAATGTCAGGATATGGGTTTTAGTAGCAAGGCCAATATTTATTCCTGAAAACGTGCTGCCCTTGAGGAGGTATTGATGAACTCCCTTCTTAAGTTGCTATATTCCATGTGGTGAAGATGCTTCTGCAGTGCTGTTGGGTGAGAAGTTGCAGGAGTTTGATCCAATGATGATGGAAGATTGGGAATATATGTCCAAGTGGGGATGATGCAGGACTTGGAGAACTTGAAGATGATGGTGTTCTTATACACTGTTGTCCTTGTCCTTCTAAGTGTTGGTGATCATGGGTTTGGGAAGTAATATCAAAGAAGCCTTGGACTCTACAACCACAGTCCACTGGTTGTTGAGGAAGTACAGGTTTAAGATAGCGGGAAACTGATCGAGTGCATAGCTTTTTGTCCTGGACGATGTTGAGTAGCTTGAGTGTTTAGGCTGCACCTGTCTAGGTAAATTCTGAGTATTCCATCACTCTGGACTGCTGCATTAGAGGTAATGGAAAGGCTTAGAGTTGTGGAGGAGGTTGGTTTTGCGGGGACGGGAGGATGTGGTGGGGTGGAATCAGATAATGAGCAACTCCACTGAATATATCTGGCCTACTCTTGTATCTAAGTCATTTATGTGTCAGAAAGCAGAAGCAGTTTTAAGTAATCTGTTTGTATTATTGAATATTAGAAATAAGGTATGAATTTAAGTGAGTATATGTTTCTGTGTAAAAGTGGTTTAAAACTCTGGTTAAAGTTATTTTTAAAGGAGCTTGCATATATGAGGATTTTTGATTTAATTTTAAACTGTCTCTCTAGTGTGCTTAGAGTTTATGATGTGAAAAGTAAACAACAGTTTGGAGGCAGAATGAGCTGTTGCTTAGCAACCTGGGCCCACCTTTAAGAAAACACCTTTGAGTTGTGTGTAACTGAATCCATGTCAAGGGATGTAATTAAATTCTCCCAATTTCTCCTGCCTCCACTGCATTTGTTTTGATGATGCCACTTTCGTAAATGACACTTCTGACCTGTCTGTCTTTTTCTTTTTATCCAAAGCTTCACCCTCTTGTGGCTGTCAGGGCACTCAACCGGGTTCGACTCATTTCCCACACCTCTACTCGCATCCCTTCTCCCTCCCAGAAACGTGATAGAGTTCTCCTTCTCATAGCATTCTACCCCACCAGCCTCTGCATTCAGAGGACCATCCGCCACCATTTCCATCAACTCCAACATGATCCCACCACAAAATACTTCTTTCCCTAACCACCCCATTAACATTCTGCAAGGATTGTTCCCTCCGTGACACCCTGGTGCACTCCTTGATCATGCCCAAAACCACATCCCCTTGCCACAACATCTTCCCTTGCAATTGTAGAAGATGCAACACCTGCCCCTTTATCTCACTATTCAAGGCCCAACTTTCAGTGAAGCAATATTTCATTTGAGCCTTCTTCAATTTGGTCTACTGTATTCACTGCTGCCAATGTGGTCATCTCTACATTGGGGAAAATAAAAACAGACCGGGCTACCACTTTGTGAAATACCTTGAATGCTGCAAGTAGCCCAACACAAACAGGAGGAGCAACACCTCATCTTCTGATTGGGCACAATGAAGCCTTTAAGACTCCATATTGAATTCAACAACTTTAGACTGCGTCCAATACATCTTTCCTCAAATAAGGGGACCAAAACTATGCACAATGCTCCAGGTGGTCTCACCAATGGATAAAGTAGATGTGAAGCTGATGTTTCCTCTTATGGGGCATTCTAAGATGAGAGGTCATAATGTTAGGATAAAGGGTCGCAAATTTAAAACAGTTGAGAAACTACTTCTCCCAAAGGTTGTGAATCTGTGGAATTCGCTACTCCAAAGTACAGTGGATGCTGGGACAGTGAGTAAATTTGAGGAGTTAGATTTTTAATTGGTAATGGGTTGAGGGGTTATGGGAAGAAGGCAGGAAAATGGGGATGAGGAGCATATCAGCCTGGATTGAATGGTGGAGAGGACTTGATGGGCCGAATGGCCTAATTCTGTTCCTATATCTTAGAACTTACGGTTACTGCCTTGTAAGTTTCTACACAGAATTTATGTCGTTGAATTATTTCTACTAATTTAAGCTAAAGTCCTTCAGAAACAATCTAACATTGTTAAACATTACCCCCCTCCCCCCACCCTGCTTCACAACCATGCAGTTTTCAAGAACATTATGATGTTATGGGCCCCACTCACCTGATGAAGGAACAGCATTCTGATAGCTAGTGGCGTTTACTACCAAATAAACCTGTTGGACTTTAACCTGGTGTTGTAAGACTTCTTACTGTGTTTACTCCAGTCCAATACCGGCATTTCCACATCTTGCTCATCCTGACAGAGGAGTAATAACTGCAGCTTTACCAAAGGAATACTCAGGGAGGGACTGTTTTCTGATTTAATAGAGTTTCAATGTGTGGTAAACAGGGAGACAAGTTGACAAACAGATTTTTTCCTCTACATTATTCCTGGTTATTGCCCTACTCATCAAAAAGAAATAAAACTGTTTAATGTTTTTAAATGCCATTGCATTGTTTAAAAATTGTTAATGAACTTTTCAATAAAGATGCAGTAGTTTTCCACAGAGGAAAAAAATAACTAGATAAGAATTAAGAAGCTGATTCAACAATAGTGCTTAACAACTTAAGTTCTACAGTGTTAAGGTAGGGTGGATTTTACTGCAATTGTTCTAGGAACTGTTGATTTTACTAGCATAAAGCTGTTAGGAGTGCAAGGGGTACTTATTCCCTTTAAGAGGTGAGCTACTAGAGGGTCATGTGAGCCTCAGGGACCAGGGTGGTGATTGCCCTAGCAAGCACAAATTCCTGTATTAGCCCAATTGTGGAAACTGACAGCTATGAGGATGCAAACCTTCTGCATTATTATATGTAAATAAATGTTGCAGTTTTTATTTACCCAACTTTCCCTAAAAGTGACATCACAGGTGGATAGGGTCATAAAGAGTGCTTTTGGTACATTTATAAATCAGAGTATCGAGTGTAAAAGTTGGAGTCTTGCGCTAAGGTTATATAAGGCGTTGGTGAGGCCGAATTTAGAGTATTGTGTATAGTTTTGGTCACCTAGTTACAGGAAGGATGTAAATAAGGTTGAAAGAGTGCAGAGAAGGTTCACAAGGATGTTGCCGGGACTTGAGGAGCTGAGTTACAGAGAGAGATTGAATGGGTTAGGACTTTATTCCCTGCAGCGTAGAAGAATGAGGGGAGATTTGATAGAGGTGTATAAGATTTTGATGGGTATAGACAGAGTGAATGCAAGCAGGCTTTTTCCACTGAGGCTGGGGGAGAAAAAAACCAGAGGGCATGGGTTAAGGGTGAAAGGAGAAAAGTTTAAAGGGAATATTAGGGGGGGGCTTCTTCACACAGAGAGTGGTGGGAGTGTGGAATGAGCTGCCGGATAAAGTGGTAAATGCGGGGTCACTTTTAACATTTAAGGAAAACTTGGACGGGTTTGTGGATGAGAGGGATTTGGAGGAATATGGTCCAAGTGCAGGTCAGTGGGACTAGGCAAAAAAAATGATTTGGCACAGACAAGAAGGGCCAAAAGGTCTGTTTCTAAGCTGTAATTTTCTATGATTCTTTTTCTACGGTGAACATGAATTATTACATTGGCTCAGCAGGTCAAAAGGGTCTACTGAATCCTGCACCTTCTCAGCCCACTTCCTCTGCAGTATGCAGCATTGACTGCCATGTCAGGGTGGGACTCCTGAGTAATACTAGGCGATGCTTAACAGAGTTGATTACCATGCTGCAAACCAGCATCTGGCAAGATGGAAGATTGCCATCAGTGCCACATAACCCAATTTTACCATGTGTAAGGTGTAGTGCTCAACCCTTACCAATATTACTGTGGACAGATGCATCTGTGAAGAGTAGATTGATGAGGGCAAGGTCAAGTAGGCTCCCTCTTTATTCCCTCAGCACATACCACTGGATGAATCAATCTGACATGTCCTTCTGGAATCAGCCAACTTGTTAGTAGTAATACCACCAATCTACTAATTATGGAGGCTGAAAGTTCCCTCTCCAGAATACATTCTGTATCCTTGCTACCTCTTCCAAGCGATGTCCAACATGACATTAGCCTAAGAAGGGGGGGGGTAGATGGCAATAGGCAGAAAGTTTCTTAGCCTATGTTTAATTTGATGCCATGAGACTTTATAGCTTTGAGAGTAAATGTGAGGCGTCTCAGGGCCATTTCCTTCCACTGTGCTTTCACATCTGCTGGGTCTGTCTTGCAAATGGGACAGGACATATTCAGAAATTGTGATGGAGGAGTCTGGGGCAGTAGCTTTAAGATTGATCCAATAGGTTCATAATATACCAACCACCCTTACACATCAATTTATAATACGGTACTGTGAAACTGACAGGTGCAAAAAATGCAGTTACATTACAAAAAGAAATATACTTTTAAAATTAGGTTACTGCTTCATTTTGGTTTGATGATTAAAATTCTCCCCTTCATCCTGTAAATGGAGCATTGGTGAAGGTCAACTGACAAGTTATTATTAGGTGTGCCGTTATCAGTAACTGATTGAAGGATATCAAATTTCCACATTACACCTGGCATAGGAACATTCTGCCCTTTGAGCAAAAATAGTATTTGATCTCTACTTCAACCCTGTGTGCGTGCCTTTGAACTAGATCATTTGACACCCTTACCTAACTAAAACCTGGATGGCACAGTGGCTAGCATTGCTGCATCACAATGTTAGGTTCAGGTCCCAGCTTGGGTCACTGTTTGTGTGGAGTTTGCATTTTCTCCCAGTGTCTGTGTGGGTTTCCTCGGGGCGGGGGGGTGCACAAGATCATGCTATATATGTGCAACAGTCCTGGGAAACTTATGACTGCTAATAAAATGAGTGATTTCAGCATCATGGCGTTACAGTGGTTAGCGCTGCTGCCTCACAGCACCAGGCACCAGGGTTCAATTCTGACCTTGGGTGGCTGTGTGTGGAGTTTGCATTTTCTCTGTGTCTGCGTGGGTTTCCTGCTGGTGCTCCAGTTTCCTCCCACAGTCCAAAAAACGTGCTTGTTAGGTGGATTGGCTATGCTAAATTTTTCCCTTGGTGTACCTGAACAGGTGCCAGAATGTGGCAAGTAACTTCATTGCAGTGTTAATGTAAGCCTACTTGTGATACTAGTAAATAAACTTTTAAAACTATTTTCAGTCTTGAAAACTTCAATTTACCCAACATCCACAGCTTTGGAGGCAAGAGTTCTAGATTTTCACTAGCTTTTGTGGAAAAAAAGTGCTTCCTGATTTTAATCCAAAGTGGCCTAGGTCCAACTTAAGGGTGTATCATCTTATTCTGGATTCCCCATTGGAGGAAAGAGTTCTGCATCTTCCCTATTAAATCCTCTTTTTCTTCTAAATACGTCAATTGGATCATCCTTTAATCTCGAAGAAAACAATCCAAATTTATGCAACCTATCTGAATCGTTTAACCCTTTTATGCTCCAGTATCAGTTCGGAAATTTGAATTGCAACCCCTTCAAGGCCACTAGATCCTTCTTGTTTAGTGCTGACAAATGAATGCAGTACCTCAGATGGGTTCTGACCAAGGCTTTGTACAACTGAATCATACCTTGTAGTCCAACCACCTTGAGATAAAGGTCAACATTTCATTAGCCTTTTTGAGTACTTTAAAAGCTTCTGCATACTTACATAATGTTTTATGTACAAGTACATGCAAATCTTTTTGTTCCTCAACCTGCTACAATCTAACATTGATGATCTCACACTACTTTGCCCTGAACTCCATGTCTGTTTTGCTCACCAACTTAAATTGGGTCACTTTGTAACTTAATACTCATATCGACAATTTGTATAGTGTGAAAAATTGGATATAAAACATTCTGTTCCCCCATCCATGACAGATATAGTGACATCTCTTGTGGGGACCAGAGTATCCTTTATTGCTACATTCCATCACCCACCTCCCAAGCAATCATCAATATATCACAACAATACATGTACTTTTACCTATGCTGATCATTTAATATGGGGAGCAATATCAAATGCCATCATCTGACATAAGATCTTAAATGAAAGGATTTTAGCATCAAACCTAATGCAGCTATCTTCCCCAAGTAGGGAAGCAAAGACTGAGAGCAGAGAAGACTGGGAGGTGACCTGATTGAGGTGTTGAAGATTATGAGAGGCATGGACAGGATGATAGGGAGCAGCTGTTCCCCTTTGTTGAAGGGAAATGTTACGAGGGGACACAAGTTAAAAATGAGGGGATGGGAGGTTTAGGGGAGATTTGAGGAAGAACCTTTTTGCTCAGAGAATGGTGACAGTCTAGAATGCGCTGCCTGGGAGGGTGGTGGAGGTGGGATATGTACTTGACACATCATAACATTCAAGGCTATGGGCCAGGTGAAGGCAGATGGGATTAGGTGGGCAGGTCAGGGCATTTTATGCATCAGTGCAAACTCTTCTGCACTGTAGTATTCCGTGATTCTGAATAACTCAACTTGGGAAAAGGGAGCATATGTGAACAAATGGAAATGATAGACACGATGACGCCCATTGGTCGATCTCCCTTGCATCTGATGTGATTAAAGTGCATCCTCTAGTGCAGATATTCTCAACTCACCTTGCATCATGCAATCTCCTGGTTGAAGCAAAAAAAACCTCCAGAAAAATCCAGACAAAAAAAATTGGGAGAATTCCTCTATGGATCCTTTAAGCAACCAAAACTAGTCCACAAAAATCACATTGTAATTGGTATTATAAATCAAAAGCAATGTACAAAAATGTTTTGATGCAAAGTGGTCTCCACCCCAGCCAAAAACCAGCTGAGTAATTCAGCAAATTTGTGGAAATAAGATTCTCCTGGTGTTATTGCTATTGCCTGTTTGAGAAAAAAGGAAGATCATAGAATTCCTACAGTGCAGAAGGAGGCCATTCAGCTCATCAAGTCTGCACTGACCACAATACCACCCAGGCCCTATCCCCACAACCCCATGCACTTACCCTAACTTGTCCCCAGCAGTAAGGGGCAATTCAGCATGGCCAATCCACTTAACCTGCACATCTTCGGATTGTGGGAGGAAAACAGAGAACCCAGAGGAAACCCACGCAGACACAGGGAAAATGTGTTAACTCTACACAGGCAGTGACCTAAGATGGGAATCTAATCCAGTCCTGGTGCTGTGAGGCAGCAGTGCCAATCACTGTGCCAGTATAAGAATAGAAAAATACCTTCAAATACTACATGGAATGTAATCATCCGTGTGTGAGTTAACTGATGTCCTGACATTCATAGGTTCCCTCCACTGGTCAGGGAGAAATTGCTTCTCAGGGAGGTTAATAGACTACATTGTAGGGCACAATGTGTGGAAGGCAGAGTACACAGTGGAACAGTTGTGAAAATGGTTTATTTTCAGTTTATGCCATTTACACTATTTTCTAACTAATATGGAACACATTTTTGTCTTTGCATTGCCTGTTTGATTCCCAATAATGTGTGAAGGATAATAAATTGTAGTTTGTGACACCTGTACATACAATGTTTCACAAAAGTGCAGAGGAAGGACACTGGAGAAAATGTTGCACGATTGTGATATTCTTCATTAATGTTTAGAAATTCAAGCTGATGCACGTTTTAAAATGCTCACAAATGTAATTTCAAATTCCAAAATGACCAATAGTGAAAAAGCAACAAATATATTATAAATTTACATTGTAAAAAGCTGGAACAGAAAATAAACAATGTTTTTCTTTTAGCTTCTGTAAGTACAGTGTTTGGTCAATAACAATTATTTATAGGGTACTTCTTGCATTCTTGGATGCCCCAATGCACTTCACAGCAATTAATTACTTTCACGTCTAAACACTGTCATTTTGCATGTGTAAATAGCAGCTAGTTGCACACAGCAAGATTCATCATGCAGCAACTGAAATAAATAACTAGTATATTTGTTATGTTGGTGAAGGAATAAATATTGGAGGAAACTGGGAGGATGTCATGCTCTTATTTATAATAGTGTTATGGAGAACTTCTGCATACATGTCATCAGGCAGTAGGCCCTCTGCTGAACTAAAAAGATAGCATCTATGGCAATGCAGCAATCCCCCTGAATTCAAAATGGAGATTATCACAGAATCTTAGAATTGTTACGGCATGGAAGAAGGCCAATCAGGCCATTATGTTTACACCAGATTTCTAAATGAGCATCATGACATATGAACTCAAATCCTGGAGTGAGATTTGAAACCATGACCGTTTCATTCAAAGATAAAGATGCTGCTACTCAATAAAGCTAACATTCAAATATTTAGAAAGTAATTTATAAAATATGTAACTTGCATTTATACAGCCTCTAAGATAATAGAACATCCCAAGGCACTTTATATGATACAAAATTTGACACCAAGCCAAGCCAAATAAGGAGATATTAGATCAGTTCACCAAATTCTTGGTCAGAGAGGTAGGTTAGGGAGTACTTCAAAGAAGGAAAGCATGACAGAGAAAAACAAGGAGGACATTCAGAGCTTAGGGCCTAGGCAACTGAAGATATGGCCACTAATGGTGGAATGTTTCAAATTGGGAATGCTGAAGAGGCTAGAATTGGTGGAAGACAGAGATCAAGGGGAACGTATGGCTGAAGGAGATTATGCAGATATGGAAGAGTGAGGCCACAGAGAGATTTGAAAACAAGGATGCAAATTTTAAAATTAAGGCAATGCTTGATCAAGAGCTTAACTGTAAAAATAAACTGAAGTTTCTGATAGTTCCCAATGTACATTAACATTTTTCGAATCCCTTTGTCCTTATTGCAAAATTATTAAAATACTTGTGAATATTCACACAGATTAAGGATTATAAATGATCTCTGTAACTCCTTTTGTAGTTTTAGACCACTCAAGAACAATAATGTATATTAATTTAGGACCTGTAACTTAAAACATCCCAAGAAACATCTCAGCAATGTTATAACCCAAAATACGACACCTAGTCACCTCAGGAGATGGCCCAACTTTGTTTAAGGAGGTAGTTTTAAAAGGAGAAGGTGGATAGCAAGATGAAAGGGAGAGAGGGAATTTCAGAGCTTAAAGGTGTAAGGCATCTGAAGGCATGGCCACTAATGTTGGAGAAATTAAAATTGAGGATGCTCAAGAGACCACAAGTAGAAGAGCGCTTTGGGCTGATGGAGATTACAGGGATAGGGAGGAGAGAACAATTTGAAAACAAGGATGAGACTTAAAATCTAGGATGGGACTTTCCAGCCGCACTCACCCCAAAACAGGAAAATCCTGTCTGAGGTCAATGGACTTTTGTATGGTCTACTCCTCCCCCCACCTGCTACAATTCACATAGTGAGTGGGACAGGAAAAACCCCCCTAGACTTTACTTGAAAATGTAAATTAGGGAGCACAGTGGTTACAGAGGAATTGTACATGATTTAAGTTAAGACAGGTTGCAGAGTTTTTGATCACTTCAAATTTACAGAGGGAAGAGTGTGGGAGGTTAGCCAGGAGTAGTGGAATAGCAAAGTTTATTGGCAACAAAGACATGAATTCAGCAGCAAATGAGCTGAGACAAGTTTTAATCAGGCTGAGATCGACAATTGGCAGCCTTAACGATGGTGCAAATGTAGGCAGAAGATCATCACTTGGATAAACATGACAAGTTTGCAAAAAAGCTGGTTTAGTCTTGGACTGATGCCAGAGGATGAGTGGTATCAGTAGCTAGGGAACAGAATTTGAAGTTGTGACCAAAAGCAGTGGTCCTGATATTTAATTGCAAGAAATTTCTGCTCATTCAGAACTGGTTATTGGATAAGCAATATGCTATTTAAATGAAGATAGATTGCAGATCCTGGTGGTCTAACAGTAAGGAGCTCATGGACTTTTTTGGTCACTAAGACCATCTGTCATTGCCACATCCCACCTTTCCACTGGGCCAAATCTACTCTATAGTTTTCTGCTGTCTTAGTCCTGAACTCAGATCTTTCTCTCCATGTTTTTCCTAATTCCATTGTGCCCTCTCTAAACTCAACTTGTCCATGAGATACATTTCCTGCACTTTGACTCTATTCCCATGAAGCCACTGATTAGCCTACTTCTCTTCCTTGTCTTTAGGTTATCAAATATTGTTAACACTTTTCTGTCTTCAGGTGCTGTCATCTTAAAAGATGTTCTTTTCCTCAAATACCAACTCTTGATCTCTATTATCCTTACAAACCTGCATTATCTCAAACCTCCCTTTTCCTCTCCAATATCCTTGCATTCTCAAATTCTTGCCCATTATCAATGGAACTGTATGGTTGAATCTCTCCAAGTGATAATTTAACAACAGTCAAGATGAGAGGGGTGGTGATGAGCTAGAGGTGAGCATTGTCAGCATACTTGTGGAAACCAATGCTGCGCTTTCAAATAATGCCATCAAGGGGCAACATGTAGATGAGAAATAGGAGGGGGCCAAAGATACAGCCTTGGGAGACACAATGGGTGGGAAATCATTCCAATAATACTCTGGCTTTGATTAGATAAGAATAACCTGGTAAGAGCAGTCCCACTCAGCTGGAAGAGGATAGGAGGATTGTTGATGAAGGATTGTATGGCCAACGTGTCAAAGGCTGCACACAGGTCAAGGAAGCACAGTTTATTTTTGTCACAGTCACATAGGATGCCATGTGTGACTTTGATAAGTGCTGCTTTGACACTGTGGCAAGGAGGAAACCTACTTGGAGAGATTCAACCATACAGTTCCATTGATAATGGGCAAGAATTTGAGAATGCAAGGATATTGGAGAGGAAAAGGGAGGTTTGAGATAATGCAGGTTTGTAAGGATAATAGAGATCAAGAGTTGGTATTTGAGGAAAAGAACATCTTTTAAGATGACAGCACCTGAAGACAGAAAAGTGTTAACAATATTTGATAACATAAAAACAAGGAAGAGAAGTAGGGTAATCAGTGGCTTCATGGGAATAGAGTCAAAGTGCAGGAAACATATCTTATGGACAAGTTGAGTTTAGAGAGGGCACAATGGAATTAGGAAAAACATGGAGAGAAAGATGAGTTCAGGACTAAGACAGCAGAAAACTATAGAGTAGATTTGGCCCAGTAGAAAGGTGGGATGTGGCAATGACAGATGGTCTTAGTGACCAAAAAAGTCCATGAGCTCCTTACAGTTAGACCACCAGGATCTGCAATCTATCTTCATTTAAACAGCATACTGCTTTTCTATTCTTCCTGACAAAGTGGAGAAATTCACACTTCTCTACATTATACTCAATCTGTCAAATGGGGACCATTTATCTTGTATTCAATCTCTCAAATTTGCCTTTTTAACTGATTTATGTCTCTCAGTAGATGATTTGACACCTCCTCCTCATACCTATCTTTTTCTCATCAGCAAATTTAACTACCATAACATTCAGCCACTTCATCCAAGTCATTGATGTAAATTGAAAATAATTGATGTTCCAGCACCAATTCCAGTAGCATTCCATTAGTTTCAGCTTGCCAACCCAAAAATGACCCAGTTATGTCTACTCCCTGCACTACATACTCTTATCCTGTATAATAACCTTTGATGTAGCAACTTATCAAATTGCCTTTCTGAAATCAAGTACACCACATCTACTGGTGACCTCTTATCCACTTTGTTACATCTTCAAAGAAGTCTAATAAATAAATACTATTTCCATTTTATAAAACCATCATGATTCTGACTGATACTATTAAGATTTTGTAAGAATCCTGCTCTAACCTTCTTAATAACAGATTCTAACAATTTCCATATGACCGATGTTAGACTAACAGGCCCATAGTTTCCTGCTTCTTATCTCCGCCTTTGGCTAAAGGTCAATTTGCTGTTTTCTAATCAGGTGGGACTCTTACAGAATCTAAGAAATTTGGAAGTCTATGATCAATTCTTCTACTAAATCTGCAGCCACTTGTTTAAAGACTCTAGGATGCAGGCCATCTGGTCCTGGGGACTTGTAAGTCTTTAGATCGAAGAGTTTTCCCGGCATTTGTTGCTTGGTGATGGCAATTTTTTTCAGTTTCTCTCTCTCATGCATCTCTTAATTTTCAAATATCTTTAGAAAGTTTACTAAGTCTTTTACAATGAAGACAGATACAACATACCTCCACCATTTCCTCATTTCCCATGATCGATTCCCTAGATTGTCTTTATAGAGGACCATATTAGCCTTAGTTACCTTTTTCCTGGTTAAGTACTGCAGAAACACTTACTATCTGTTTACATCATACAAGCATGCTTTATTTTATACTCTGCTTTTTCCCTCTTGGTTAATTGTATTGTCATTCTTTGCCAATTGTTAAAATCAATTTTCTGTCATACCACTAATCCTTCCACAAGCTCAAGAATGCACAAATGGCCAAAATTAGAAGAGTGTAGAGATTTTGAAGGACTGTAGGGCTGGTGGAGGCTAAAGTGATGTGGAAAGACAAGGCCAAGGAGATATTTGAAAACAACGATAAGGATTTTAAAATTGAGATGCCTCCCCTCCCCTAGGCCCAGCCTCACCCTCCCCTAGGAGCCAGTAAAAATCAAAAAGCACAGTGACGATGAATGATCAAGATTTGGAACAATTTAAAGATATAGGCAACAAAGTTTTGGAAGAGCACAATTTTATCTGGATGAACATGAGCAGCCAGCAGATTATTGGAATAGTTGAGCCTAAAGGTAACAAGAGCATGGCTGATGGTTTTAGTTGGAGTTAAGGTAAGGGTCAGAATGGAGCAATGTTATGAAGGGCGTAAGCCATCTTGATGTTATGGATATCTGCTTGGACAGCCTTCTGGGCTCAAACACAGCCCCACCTTGCAGGAAAGAGTATTGGTGGAAATTTCTGCTTATTCGATATTGGATGTAGGACAAGCTGACAGATCAGACAATGGAACAGTTAGAGCAAAAATAGAGCTAAGCATTATCAGTGTACACATGGAACCTGACGTGTTTTCAATTGATATCACTGAGAGGTAGCTTATAGGTAAGAAACAGGTGAGGCAAGGACAGATCTTTGGGAAACTCCAAAGCTAACAGTGCAGCACTGGGAGGGAAAGCCATTTCAAATGATTCGCCAACTGCAACTCAATACATTAGAAGGGAAACAAACAAGGGCAGTTCCACCCAATCAGACAGCAAAGGGGTGGCACTAGGGGTGGATGGTGTGATAAACTGTGTCAGAGGTTGCGATAGATTGATAACGATGTGGGTGGATAATTTACCATGGTCACAAACATAAAAAATGTTATTTGTCACTTTGATAATTTCTCCATCTTGGGATAAAACAAGATAGGATGCTTAAAAAAAAGATTGCCAGAGGAGTAGGGAGACAGACCAAAGCGGGTTTAAAGATAAGGGCAAAGCCACAACTGCCACAGTTTGAGCAGGGTAACTGGTGAAAAGTATAATCATGCAGGGGAGTTGCGGTAAGAGGAAAAGTATCATCACTTTTCATTCATGTCTCCATTAAAGTCACGATGACAATGTGACATCCACAAAAAACTTATGGAGGGCAAGAAATTTACTGGCGAGTGAATGTGTAATCTAAAAGCTGTGAAGAAGGCAATAGTAAGCAATCCTCTAGCAGAGTCCACAGGATCATGCCAAAACAGTTGTAGTGGATGCCCAGGCTTTCACAACGTGGAGTTGCCAGCGTTGGACTGGGGTAGGCACAGTAAGTAGTCTCACAACACCAGGTTAAAGTCCAACAGGTTTATTTGGTAGCATGAGCTTTCGGAGCATTGCCCCTTCATCTGGTGAGTGAAGAGTTCAGTTCACAAACAGGGTACTATATAGACAATTACAAGATAATTAAACTCAATTACAAGATAATGGTTGGAATATTAGTCTTAACAAAAATCAAGTCCATACAGATGCAGACAATGTGAGTGGAGAGAGGGTTAAGCACAGGTTAAAAAAGGTGTGAATTGTCTCCAGCCAGGACGGTTAGCAAGATTTTGTAAACCCAGGTAAGTCATGGGGGTTACAGATAGTGTGACATGAACCCAAGATCCTGGTTGAGGCGGTCCTTGTGTGTGGAACTTGGCTATCAGTTTCTGCTCAGCGATTCTGAGTTGATCATGTGTCATGAAGGCTGCCTTGGGGAACACTCACCTGAAGCTCAGGGACTGAATGCCCTTGACTGCTGAGTGTTCTCTCAGCGTAGCCTGTGTTATAGATACATTGATAACATTTTCTTCTTTTGGACTCACAGCAAACAATCACTGAAACAATTACATGACGACATCAACAAGTTCCATCCCACCATCAGTTTCGCCAAGGACTACTCTCCAGAATCGGTTGCATTCTTGGACACGCATCTCCATCAAGAACAGTCACCTCAGCAGTTCACCGTATTGCAAACCCACGGATAACCTCACGATGCTCCACTTCTCCAGCTTCCACCCTAAACACATTAAAGAAGCCATCCCCTATGGACAAGCCCTCTGTATACACAGGATCTGCTCAGATGAGAAGGTTTGCAACAGACACTGAAAGATGTCCTCATAAGAACAGGATTACAGCAACCAACTCATCAATCAACAGTTCCGACGTGCCACAATGAAAAACTGCACAGTTCCTCAACAGACAAACACGGGACACGGCAAACAGAGTATCTTTGTCGTCCAGTACATTCCCGGAACGGAGAAGCTACATCATTTTCTCCGGAGCCTTCAATGTGTCATCGATGAAGATGAACATCTCGCCAAGGCCATCCCCACACGTCCACTACTTGTCTTCAAACAGCCGCGCAACCTCAAACAGACCATTGTATGCAGCAAACTACCTAGCCTTCAGGAAAACAGTGACGACAGCATCACACAGCCCCGCCACTGCAACCTCTGCAAGATGTGCTGAATCATTGACATGGATGCCATCTTCTCATGTAAGAACATCATCCACGAGGTACATGCTCTTGTGACTCGGTCAATATTATCTGCAGGAAAGGGCATCCTGAGGCATAGTACATTGGTGAGACCATGCAGATGCTACGTCAATGGATGAATGGACACTGCTCAACAGTCACCAAGCAGGAGTGTTCCCTTCCTTTCGGGGAACACTTCAGCAGTCAAGGGTATTCAGCCTCTGATCTTTGGTAAGCATTCTCCAAGGCGGCCCTCATGACACACGACAACACAGAATCGCTGAGCAGAAACTGATAGCCAAGTTCAGCATGTGAGGATGGCCTTAAATCGGGATCTTGGGTTCATGTCACACTATCTGTAACCCCCACGACTTGCCTGGGTTTGCAAAATCTCAAACTGTCTTGGCTGGAGACAATTCACATCTCTTTAACTTGTGCTTAACCCTCTCTCCCCTCACATTGCCTGCATCTGTAAAGATTTGATTACCTATTAAGACTCGCATTCTAATCATGATGTTGAGTTGAGTTTGTGTCTATATATGCCTGTTTGTGAACTGAACTTTTCACTCACCTGATGAAAGGGCAACGCTCTGAAAACTTATGTTACCAAATAATCCTGTTGGACTTTACCCTGGCGTTATGAGACTTTCACGTGCAGATGACATAGCAGTCGGTTCCTGTGCCAGGAATCATCGCTGATAAATATAACATTCAAAATAACAAGGTAACATTTCTCCAAATGTCAAAATCAGTTCCAAAAATAATTGTGAAATAAACTTCATTTCCTATTGCTTTTGAAATTTTTTTTAAACCAAAAAGATATACTGTTTTCAGAGATTCTTGAACCTCAGTCTTTTAAGTTTGTTTTTTTGAGGAACGCAAGAACAGTTTCATAAATTACAAATGTCAGTCCATTAACAGGAAATGCACGAACACAGTTCAGGCTCAAGCCCTTGAAGAAAACTCTTGTTCCCTCCTGTCTGAAACTTACGCTGATACAATTCAGTACACCACTATATCTCTGCTGTCCCATGCCATCCATCTGCATTCGGGATTTCATGACATCCATTGGAGTTGCCAATGTCCAGTAAGTCATGCCAGCACATCCACCAGCTAACAACATGGCCGACCAATCTGACGAGGAAGAAAGAGCTTTTAACTCGAGATACCTTCAACATGTAAAACCATTTCTCTATATGTTTGCTATCCCATTTCACACAAATCTGAAAAACCTCACCCTCCATTTGCACAGTGCTTTTAATATGGAAAAGATTTGTAAGAGGCTTCACAGAAATGTAATCAGACACAGATAGATGCTAAAAATGGAGAAATGTGGAAGGCTAGTCAAAAAAAGGTTTTAAATAGAATTTTAAAGAAAGATGAATGGTTTAAGACATGGTCAAAGTGGGAGAGTTAAGAGATCAGATTTTTTTTTTGTTTTTATTCCAATTCAGAGTCTCAACAAGTTGAGACATTCCCAATCCAAGCTGACAAGACAGGGCTCTCACCTCCTGTCTTGGGCTTGATCTACATGATCCAAGCTGATTGGAGTAGGTATAGCTCCTCCTCCAAGGCTTGATCTCATTTGCATCTTAGCCATAAGGCCGAGATGCTGCTTTTAAAAATTGCTTCAAATGAAACTGAAACGTAACCTAATAACTTCAACCAAGCACAGCATGTCGACACTACACTTGATCTTAGCCAAAACGCTGAGAAGTTAAGAGATCAAAATGTGTAAGTGGCAGAACAAAGGTAAGCAGAATTTCAAAGGACAACCTGAGATCTATAATCATTGAATGGCTGCCATCAGCACTCTTCTTAGCCATGATCACCACTATTTACATTCCCTTTGACTTGTCTATGACATCTTTGTTAATCCTACCCTCATAGTATAAATCTCATCCTAGTTTCTATTGTGTTCAGTTCTGACAAAGAGTCATTCAGGCTCAAAACATTAGCTCTATTTTCTCTCCACAGATGCTGTCAGACCTGCTGAGATTTTCCAGCATTTTCTGGTTTTGTTACAGAACCCAGCATTTGCAGTAATTTGCTTCTCGGCCTTTTGGCTAAGATCAAGCGTAATAACAACATGCTGTGCTTGGTTGAAGTCACAGGGTTACATTTTAGCTTCATTTGAAGCAATTTTTAAAAGCGGCATCTTGGCCTTTTGGCTAAGATGCAAATGAGATCAAGCCTTGGAGGAGGAGCTGTACCTCCTCCAATCAGCTTGGATCATGTAGATCAAGCCCAAGACAGGAGGTGAGAGCCCTGTCTTGTCAGCTTGGATTGGGAATGTCTCAACTTGTTGAGGCTCTGAATTGGATTTAATTTGATTGAACTGGATCAAAAAAAATCTAAAAATTTAAAAATTTGCTTTCATCCTAGTTAAAATCATGTTGAACGGACTTTGAAACAATTGCAAATTTGTAAATACCTGGCTTATTTTGTCCTTGTGGAGTCAGCCATTCAGTGAAAATGGAGTATGCCAAAAAATATAATCCAAAACATGGGATGTCTCTTAACCACAGTGCAGTAATACCTCTGTATAATCCTAAAATTCCTTCCTCTTTGATTACTGTTATTAGGCAGTGGATTGGGCCTCTGTATTTGGGCTTTGATAAAAGGTCACGAGATGGAGGACCTTGGTAAGACTGATGAGGATGGGTTTGATTCTGTTGTCTTATTTTGATTAGGTCAATAGGAGCAAACACCATAGCCTGAAAAAAAAAATCAAGATGTTTTAAACGACACTATAATAAAGCATCACATTTGTAATGACTCCAACAAGCCACGAGGTTGGCTATGATTCCCAATTGAGCAGGCAATTATGACCTTGATCAGGGATATCTTTTTGTGATGCCTTGATCAGAGAGTTCATACTCTAAGAGGCCACCCTCATGTGCCTTGCTGAAGTCATTACAACATTTAGGTTTGGTTTTAAAAATTGATGTCCTGTGAGGAGATTAGGCTAAGGACAAAATTCATCATATATTTTTAAAAATAAGCATTTTTCAAAATCAATTTATAAAAATTGTTTATTGAGAACCATCTACAACTTAAGCACTGGACTTCGTGTGCCTTGGATTATTCTGTTCGTATTTTGAAATTCTGTTTTATATGGAGTTGCATAAAATCCCTTAATTTGCAGAGAGTTATCCAATCTACAAAACCAAACAATAAATAACCTTCCAGTAAATTACAATATTAAACAAATTAGTTTACAATAAAGTAAAGCCACCATAGTCTTAGGTGACCACAGGCTATCTCTCCTTTGAGGGGGAGAGCTGACTGGTGGTGTTTTAACCTGAGGATCATGACACCTTAGGCAAGAGGTGAGGTTGAGAAGGCAGGCCTTCATGAATAACTACAGCTGGTCTGGGAATTGAGCTTGTGCTGCTGGAATTGCTCTGCATTACAAAATAGCTGCTCAGCCAACTGAGCTAATCCGACTCCCTTGTGTGGTTAAATGTGACATTTCCCTCTATTTGATGGCCTCCTTTTCCATCCATCCAAAATAAACTAAACTTCTACAGTGTGTTTCCCACAGATTCAAGAACTTGATGGAGATGGATACCTGGATTGATTGGTTGCAAGTTGGAATGATTTTCCAATTGTCACGCACATTTCATGTCCTCATGGTGGCCAAATAGTTTCCTGCTCACCTTAGTTTAATGTCTCGTCTGACTAACAGAAACACTGACAATGCAGCATTTCAGTACTGCATTAAGAGTCAGTCTATGTTGCAATGAGGTTTGGTCTTGAACCCAAAACCGTTTGACTCAGGTATGAGAATACCACCATTTGAACCAAAATTGCTGTACATATGGTTAGCTTGCAATTATTTACAGATATACACAAAATTGTGAAGTCCCTTACTGATTTGTTAACAGTTTAAATCAGTGATCAGAAAGCATTTTACATAAAATAAACTGGAGAACTTATGATAATTTATAGATCCAATTTAGTACTGGCAGCAGATATATTCTTAAGAGAAAAAATAAAAAATTTACTGCAAACAAGCACAGAGTATCTAGTCATTACAAATTTAGTTAGCTAGGATACATTAGATCACCTGATTCAAGACAAACGTTTATCATAGAATCCCTACTGTGCAGAAAGAGACCATTCGGCACACCAAGTCTACACTGGCTCTCCAACAGAGCATCTCTCCAACAGAGCTCATAATCCCACGTATTTACCCTGCTAATCCCCCTAGCCTACACATCTTGGGACACTAAGGGACAATTTAGCATGGCCAATCCACTTAATATGCACATCTTTAGACTGTGGGAGGAAACTAGAGCACCCGGAGGAAACCCATGCAGACAAAGGGAGAAAATGCAAACTCCACACAGTCACCCAAGGCCAGAATGGAATCCAGGTTGCTGGCCCTGTTACACGGCAGTGCTAATCACTGAGAAAACATGCCACCGAAATCACTTCATATTTTATCAGAAGTCACAAGTTTCACAAGACAGTTGCACATA
The DNA here is from genome assembly GCF_965287045.1 of Carcharhinus amblyrhynchos. NCBI lineage: Eukaryota > Metazoa > Chordata > Chondrichthyes > Carcharhiniformes > Carcharhinidae > Carcharhinus > Carcharhinus amblyrhynchos. Next base: position 29,306,072 of record NC_137337.1, read on the forward strand.
TATGGCATGATCCCACCCTCCCTCAAATTTATACACTGGTACAGAATTAACCAACTTCAATCTAAATAACTTGGGCTGTAAACCTAAGCAACAAAAAAGATGATATATGAACTCATTTGCCAATTATTATACAAGTTACTTACTTCAGCAGTTCCTGCAGAGCAACCTGCGATGAAGACATCAAGTCTGGCTGGTTTCACATCTGAGCTACTATGTCGCAAGTGACTTAAAAAATGGAGGCAATTTCTGTACGTACCAAAACAAACTGAACCGCAAACAGACACTGACAGAACAGGCAATGCCATTCCTTTATAAAATCCATAGACCTGAGTAAAAGGCACAAAAAAATTACTGAATATTTTCTCATTAAATATTTAACATTAAAATCAGAGACAGACAATTGGGCAAAGATATTAGGAAATTCTTTGTACAAGGGATGGTTGAAGTGTGGAACTTTCTCCAACAAAAAGCAGTTAGCTGAGTTAATCATTTTCATTTGGATCAATAGATTTTCACTCGTCAAGTGTTTTAAGCGATATGAAGTCAAGACAGATGGAGGAATTTACAATCTCATTGAATGTCTGCATAGATTCGAGCAGCTAAACAGCTGACTCCTGTTCCTGTTTGCATATTTAAATGGAAAAATATCTTTTTGCCAAATTATAAAAATTATTTCAAACCTTATTGTGTAGTTATTGCGTAGTACCTGACCTTCTAGTTGAGCAGGCAGATTTATATTGGTTGAGGTTGCAACATGATATTTCAGTACTCGACACTGGGAATGATTCATTGAAGGTTGGCCCAAATGAAAGCTGCACAGTTTGTGATAAATTTATAGAAACTAAATGGATTTCAGCAGAGGATGGGTTTGCTTCATAACTAGAAAACTATAATGCTCACCCTCTGGCAATTCTTAGAGTTAAACACAGTTACATCCAAAACAGCCATAGGTAAAGAAGTAAAGATATGGAAGGTTTCCAAAATAATCATTCTCTGTTTCACATTTATACACAAATTGACAAAAACTCAGGTTTACCTTCTCTCTTTGATATGTTGATTGAATACAGTGCCAAACACTACTGTACATGTGCTGTGTCTGAATTCTCACCTGGTGAGACAACAGCTATTAACTCCAATATCATGGGTATAAACAGGAAAAATTTCTGTCAATAGCCCAAATAAATACACTACCTTGATTGTATCCAAAGGATATCCCACAGCAGTAGCAAGTCCACCTGTGGTGGCAATGTAGATTTCACATCAGTGGATACAAAATAGAACTTTAATTGTAAATGTCACATGATAGGAAATCTTCAACATGCTCATCTTGCATAACGTTTCTAAACTAACTAACTGCAGTCTGTAAACTTAAAAAAAAACTAAGGTTGGGATTCTTGCGCTCGCCCTTTACTGGGATTCCGGTGCCGCTGCAGTGAATAGTGTTTTGGCTGAGTGCTAAATTCTCCATTCGCGCTGGCAGCAGGGGCAGGAAGAACAAGATCAGAGAATCCCAGCCCAAGTTCTGTACATGTGTTGACTCAGTAATGTTCCTTGTTTTGCCCTGCATTCCTTCAGAGCAAGACTTCCTCTATTCAACTTCAATTAACCCAGTTTGTAATCTGCTCTTTCACCTCCAGAAACCAAATTTCAATTATGATTTTAAAAAGTTTTGCAGGGTGTTAAGCAAAGTGGCATTAATTCTTACTGTTTCTAAGTAGTAGCTGGAAAATGAGATTAGAATTGATAGGTGCTTGATGGCCCCTATCATGAGAAGGGCTGAAGGGCCTCTTCTGTGCAGTAATGCTCTATACATAGCAAAAGCCGTTCAAATCTCATACTGTTCCCAGAAAGCGATGGTTGGTCTGCTACACAGCTTAAGATTGGCTGAGATGCATTTTTAGAAGTACCTCAGCTACCCGCAACAACAGTGCAGTACCCGGTTATCAGCTGGAGTCAGAGCTTTTGTCATTTTCCTGTTACCAGAGCATAATTATAAAAACAGGGAGTCATTACTCTGGATCTAGTGCATGCATTAACATGAAAAACATCATCCAGGACAAAGCAGCCGACTTGATTGGCACCACATCTCCAAAGGTTCACTTCACTCCCTCCACCAACGATCAGTAGCAGCAGCGTGTACTATCTCCAAGAATCACTGCGGCAATTCAACAAAGAACTTTCCAAGCCCACAACTACTTCCACCTAGAAGGACAAGGGCAGCAGATACATGGGAACGCCACCACCATCCAATCCAATCCTGACATGGAAATATATTGCCATTTCTTCACATTCGCTGGGTCAAAATCCTAGAATTCCCTCCCTAAGGGCATTGTGGGTCAACCCACAGCAGGTGGACTGCAGTGATTCAAGAAGGCAGCTCACCACCACTTTCTCAAGAACAATTAGGGATGGGCAATAAATGTTAGCCAGCCAGTGAAGCTCATGTCACATGAATGAATAAAGAAAACTGTATCATTCTCAAATACAATAGTATTTAATGAACACAAAAAACACAAAAAATGTTTTAATTTCTCAAATTAGAAGTTTTGACAAATTTATCCTGGTTTACATTAGCACTGCTTCTACCAGGGTTGTCCCTCTACTTCATATTAATGTTCCCGCAATCTAGATGGGGTAATTGGCACGGGCACACAATGAAGGATCGCCCTAAAATGTCATGGTTATGATGATGGATTGCAATTCATGCGTTTTCAGGCTTTTCATTGACAGGAATCTACTGATGCTGGTTTCCAAATTCTGCAATTGCTAGAATAAAAATATAGATATTCCTTGTACCTACCTCAACTGGTCAGTTGATTTCCCTCAAGGGGTCCCTCAATAGCAACAAAAAAAAAAGGAAACTCAACAAGAGATAGCAAGCCTGCAAATAAATCAGCCATTTTACCAGTAGTTAATCTGCTGAGGTTATTTTAGAATATGTCACAATATGACAATACTGGGCAACCTCAGAGCAACTATTTCCAATACATGAGAGCCTGGTACATAACAGAGCTTGTGGTTAAGATGCACACAAGTACTGTACAAGAGTATAAAATTGTATTAATTTACTATGATATTGATGCTTTATTTTGCAAAAAATTCAAAAAGCACAATAAAACTATCAAAAGAATACAAATGTTTCTGCAACAGTGTCATTTATTATGAAATGATGCATAAATGATTGTAAAAGCCACTGTAAAAAGTGCATAGTGACTATGCCACTGTGAAAAGAAAGTGCACGAGTTACAAACTCCTTTTTAATAATAGCCACAGCACATTTACTTTGCATCCGAATGTTCCAGCAATTAATGGTATCTGTAAATTAATACAGATCCCTCAAGCAAAAAATAAATCATCTGAATAAGAGATAAGAAATGTTACTTGAGAAACCAAAGTGAAAAAGGTCAGAAAAAGGAAACAATGCCAAAATGAATTTTGCCTTTAGCGTGCCACTTAAAGATGACGGTCTACCTTGTGAAGTTATTTTTTTTAATGAGTCAAAGTTCAGTATAAAAGCAGATAAATAATATCACTATTTATATAATATGATCACTTTCCTAAAATATCAAGTTACATCTCAATTAAAATGAATCACTCTAATTTCTTTCCCAACACTTAAAATGGTTGATTGCACAGAGAAGCATTGGGGTTGCAAACAACTTGCTTGTGGCTTTGGCATGAGTTATCAGCAAATCACGTACAGGATACAAATCACAGCTTTCCAGATTGCAGTCTACCAAGGTGTCAGACTTTTAATATTTTTTGACCTGCTAGTACATTATTTTGATTTTTTTGTAAGTTACTGTGAAAATCCCCAAGTTGTCACACTCCAGGGGATTTTCACAGTAACTTAAGAAAATGCTACGTATTAATTATGAAGATTGTTTCTTTTGCGTAGCTAATTGCATCTTTCAGGAGTTTAGACATGGAGCCTCCAGGAGTGTGTTCATATTTGTAACAAGTCTCTAGAGCTTACTCAGACCAATGGCCCATCTTAACTGATCCACCCAAAATGATCCCAAAATCTTCACATTACATACTGAATTATTTCTTAATGATTTAGAGTTTTTGTCTTCTATTAGTCCAGGATCCATTCCATACATCAGTTACTCTTTGTGCAAAATAGACATTCCTAACACCACTTCTAAATTTGATTTTTTACTAGTTTGAGTCCACTACTTGAATCCATGTTCCTTGACCTACTCTTTCAACTTAAAGGATTTTAAATTTAAAGGTAATTGTCCAGATTTATTTTTTCATTTAATTAATCATTCACTGACGTAAGATCACCTCCCAAAGTATCTCCTTTTGCGGCTTAGAAGCTCAATTCTTTCCCCAGGTCTCACACTTCCGGCATCAGGGATCAAGGCTGAATTTCTCCTTTGTGTCTTCCTACATCATCCAGCTCAATGGGGCTGCATTCACTTGGTTCCATTCATAACTATCCAGTCATGGCCAGATAATCACCTGCAATGACTTCTATTTCCACTCCCGCACCATCACCTCGGAATCCTCCAAGGACCTATTCCTGATTCCCTCTTACTTCCCATCTATTTGCTGCCCCTTGGCACTATCCAAAAACACTAATCTTCCTGTGTGCTGATGACAATCATCTCTACCTGACCACCACCTCTCTCAACCTCTCCATGGTCTATAAATTGTCAGATTGATGGTCCAATAGCCAGTACTACAAGAAGAACAAAAATTTTCTTCAACTAAACATGAGGAGACTAAAGTTTTCAGACCCCGCTTTAAGCTTTAGATCCCGTTATAATCTCCACTCCTCGCTACAATCCCTCTTCTGGGCAAACGTCTGAGGCAAGACCCAGACTGTTAGCAACCTTGGTGCCAAATTTGATACAAAGGTGAACTTCTGACCACATATCCATGCAATCACAAAGACTGCCGAGTTCCACCTCTGTAACATCACCTGACTCTTCTCCTACATCTGCTACTGAAATCTTCATCCACACCAATGTTACCTCTGGATTTGAACGTTACACATTCCTGACTGTTTTATCACTGTAAACTAGGTCATCCAAAGCTCTGCCACCCCATGTTCTTATCTGCACCAAATCCCATTCACACATTATCTTGGCATGTGCTGATCTACACCGACTTCCAGAAATGCAGCACCATGATTTTAAAAGTTTCATCCTTTGTATCCAAATCCCTCCAGTGCCTTGCCTCTCCCTTTCTCTGTAAACACTCCCACCCCGACAACCCACTTAAGTATAAGCGATCATCTAACTCTAGCCTTGTGAGCATCATAAACTGGAATCAAGCATAATATAACCATTCAACATCCTGGCCCTGCCAGGCTGCTCTACAGCCCATTGTTAGTTTTATGCCCTTAAAAGTTTAATTTTTTTTAATCTTTAGCAACAGTTTACTGCATGCAGGAATGAGACTCAACAATTTAAATGGTTCCCTTTCTGTTGAGGAGATTGCATTAGCATTATGATGTTGCATAGAGGGAGGTTGAGAGTGGGGTATTGTTAGTGCAAGGCAAACAGCAGCTCTTTATTGGCAGAACATGGTGGTCAATTTGCACATCAGTAATGAATGGCATGCAGCAAGAACTCATCATTGAGACAACATTGTTTATTAATTGTAGCCAGCTCAGGGGCATATTTACATTGAAACATACCATGTCTGGACAAAGGGTCTCCAAACAACAAGGAGCCCTAAAGTGATGAGCGAGTGTCTCACAACCAATCAGGCACAGAACTGGTTAGGTGCATTGACCCAAACAGGCACTGGAATGTGGTGATTAGGGGATTTTCAAGTAACCTCATTGAAGTGTTAATATAAGCCTTACTTGTGACTAATGAATAAACATTGACTACTTTGATGTTCTTTCCAGAAATTACATATGAATCACTCTGCTGAGCCAATTAAAGAGGAGGGAACAATTCTTTCCTGCCATAATCACTGCTCAGAACTACATTATCCATCCGGTTTGTGGCACTGTGAAGAATATGTGTGGAATAGAGGGAGGCCCAGCCCCTGGTGCCTCACGGAGATGTAGTTCTGCCACAGACAGCAGTATTTAGTGCCCAGCATTTGGGATTCAAATCTGAGAAAGCGTGAACCCAAACAACTGTCACATAGGCAGAGCTGCAATTGGAGGTGTGCACGGGTAAATGTCAGACCCGGGTGGTGGGAACAGGATCACAGCTCTTTAACCACCTCAACCCCATTTCACCTTCCTTCACTCATATTCCTCTTCACTCCCATCCTTCTCCTTCACCCTTATCCATCATGCCCCATCTCACCCTCCTTCACCCCATTTCTCCCCCTCATTTACCCCCATATTCCATGCCCCATCCCCTCCTTCACCCCATTTCACCCTCTCGTCTTCATCATCATCCCCTTGTTCACTCCTCCATTCTCCCAATAGAAAATGGTGATTTAACCATAAGAGGTTAGTGCACAAAATTAAAGTACGTGAGATTAGGGGTAATATATTGGCATGGATTGAGAATTGGTTAGCAGGGAAAGAAGAGTAGGAACAATTGGGTATTTTTCAAAGTGTCAGACAGACTAGTGGGGTCCCACAGGGGTCAATGTTTAGGCCCCAGCTGTTCCCAATATACATCAATGATTTGAATGAGGGAACCAAAAGTAATATTTCCAAGTTTGCTGATGACACAAATCATAGAACATAGAACGCAACAGCACAGTACAGGTCCTTTGGCCCTCAACGTTGAGCCCAGCAATGTCCAATCCCAAGATCAAGCTATCCCCTGCCTATAATTCTGGAGTGCTCCTTGTGCCTATCCAATAACCGTTTGAAAGTTTTTAAAGTGTCTGACTCCACTATCACAACAGGCAGTCTATTCACACCCCAACCAATCTCTGGGTGAAGAAGCTACCTCAGACATCCCTCCTATATCTCCCACCATGAACCTTTAGTTATGCCCCCTAGCAACAGCTACATCCACCCTAGGAAATAGTCTCTGCATGCCCATTCTATCAATCCCCCTCATCATCTTATAAACCTCTATTAAGTCGCCTCTCATCCTCCTCTGCTCCAAAGAGAAAAGCCCCAGCTCCTTCAACCTTTCCTAATAAGACCTATCCTCCAACCAGGCAGCATCCTAGTAAATCTCCTCTGCACTCTCTCCAGTGCTACCATGTCCTCCTTATAATGAGGTGACCAGAACTGAATACAATATTCCAAATGTGGTCTCACCAACGTCCGGTATAGTTGCAGCATAACTCCGCGGCTCTTAAACACAAACCCACTGTTAATAAACGCTAACATACTATAAGCCTTCTTCATGGCTCTATCCACTTGAGTGGCAACCTTCAGAGATCTATGGATACGAACCTCAAGATCTCTCTGTTGCTCCACATTCCTTAGAACCCTGCTGATAACCCTGTAATTCACATTCAAGTTTGTCCTACCAAAATGAATCACCTCACACTTATCAGGGTTAAATTCCAACTGCCACTTTTTGGCCCAGCTCTGCATCCCATCAATGTCTCTTTGCAGCCTGCAAGAGCCCTCCACCTCATCCACTACTCCGCTAATCTTGGTGTTGTTAGCAAATTTACTAACCCAACCTTCAGCCCCTTCTTCCAAGTCAGTGATAAAAAAAATCACAAAAAGCAGAGGACCAAGCACTGTGGTACACTGCTGGTAACTGGCCTCCAGTCTGAAAATTTTCCCTCCACCACCACCCTCTTCTATGATACAGCCAGTTACGTATCCAATTAGCCAAATTTCCTTCTGTCCCACACCTTCTTATCTTCTTCATGAGCCTACCATGGGGAACCATATCAAACACCTTACTAAAATCCATGTATACGACATCTACTGCTCTACCTTCGTCTACACACTTTGTTACCTCCTCAAAGAATTCAATCAAATTTGTGAGGCAGGACCTACCCCTCACGAAACCGTGCTGACTATCCCAGATTAAACTGAATCTTTCCAAATGGTCATAAATCCTATCTCTCAGGACCTTTTCCATTAACTTACCAACCACCGAAGTAAGACCAACTGGCCTATAATTACCAGGGTCATTCCTATTTCCTTTCTTGCAAAGACGAACAACATTTGCCACTCTCCAGTCCTCTGGCACTGTCCCTGTGGACAGTGAGGACCCAAAGATCAAAACTAAACGCTCCGCAATTTCATCCCTTGCCTCCCAAAGTATCCTAGGATGTTTCCCATCTGGCCCAGGGAATTTTCAAAATTGCTAATACATCTTCCCTCAGAACATCTACCCACTCCATCCTATCAGCCTGTATCACACACACCTCCTCAAAAACGTGGCCCCTCTCCTTAGTGAACACTGAAGAAAAGTAAGTTCCCAATACTACCCTCGACTGGCCCTAATCTCACCCTGGTCATTCTTTTATTTCTCACATAAGAGTAAAAAGCCTTGGGGTTTTCTTTTAACCGACCTGCCAAGAACTTCTCATGCCCCCTCCTAGCTCTCCTAAGCCCTTTCTTTAACTCATTCCTAGCCAACTTGTAACACTCAAGCAACCCAACTGAACCTTGTTTTTTCATCCTTACATACGCTTCCTTTTTCCTCTTGACAAGACATTCAATCTCCTTTGTGAACCATGGTTCCCTCACTCGGCCATTTCCTCCCTGCCTGCCAGGGACATACCTATCAAGGACACGCAGTATTTGTTCCTTGAAAAAGCTCCACTTTTCATTTGTGCCCATACCTGACAGTTTCTGCTCCCATCTTATGCTCCTTAATTCTTGCCTAATTGCCCCAATTATAAACCTTGTCCTGTCGTGTGACTCTATCCTTCTCCATTGCAATAATGAAGGACACCGAATTATGGTCACTATCCCCAAAGTGCTCTCCCACAAACAAATCTAACACTTGGCCCGGTTCATTACCCAGTACCAAGTCCAATGTGGCCCCACCTGTGGTGATTATTTTCCAAACCTCGCTGGATTCCGGGGAAGTGCTGGAAGATTGGAAAACGGCTAATGTTACACCACTGTTTAAAAAGGGTAGCAGGCAAAAGGCAGGGAATTATAGGCCAGTTAGTTTAACGTCTGTTGTAGGAAGAATGCTTGAATCCATAATCAAGGAGAAAATAGCGAGGCATCTTGAGAAGAATTGTTTGATAGAGCAGACACAGCACGGTTTCGTTAAGGGGAAGTCGTGTCTGACGAATTTATTGGAATTCTATGAGGACGTGTCTAGTGCGGTGGATAGAGGGGAACCGGTGGATGTGGTGTTTCTCGATTTTCAGAAGGCGTTTGATAAGGTGGCGCACAAGAGGTTGTTACAGAAGGTTAGGGGGCATGGAGTTGGCGGTTGGGTGTTAGCGTGGATAGGGGATTGGCTGTCAAATAGGAGCAGAGAGTGGGTGTCGATGGGTGCTATTCGGATTGGCAGTTGGTGACTAGTGGAGTGCCCCAGGGATTGGCGCTGGGGCCTCAGCTATTTACCATTTATACAGATGATCTGGAGAAGGGAACCGAGTGTAAGGTGTCGAAATTTGCCGATGACACAAAGATTGGTGGAATGGCAAATTGTGCGGAGGGTGTGGAAAGTCTGCAGAGGGATCTAGATTGGCTGAGCGAGTGGGCGAAGACCTGGCAGGTGGAATACAATGTTGGCAAGTGTGAGGTTATCCACTTTGGTAGGAATAATGGTAGGAAGGACTACTAATTACATGGCGAAAAGCTGCAACATGCTACGGTGCAGAGGGACCTGGGGGTCCTAGCGCATGAATCGCAAAAACCCAGCCTGCAGGTGCAGCAGGTGGTCAGGAAGGCAAATGGGATGCTGGTCTTCACAGCGAGGGGGATTGAATATAAAAGTAGGGAGGTCTTGCTGCAACTGTACAGGGCACTGGTGAGGCCGCAGCTGGAGTACTGTGTGCAGTTTTGGTCGCCGCACTTGCACAAGGATATTTTGGCCTTGGAGGGAGTGCAAAGGAGGTTCACTCGGCTGATACTGGAATTGAGGGGGTTGAACTATGAGGAGAGGCTGAATAAACTGGGCTTGTACTCGTTAGAGTTTAGAAGGATGAGGGGAGATCTCATTGAGACGTACAAGATGATGAAAGGGATGGATAGGGTAGAGGTGGAGAGGTTCTTACCGCTCAGAAAGGACAGCAGGACTAGAGGGCACAGCCTCAAGATAAGGGGGGGGGGCAGTTTAGAACGGAGTTGAGGAGGAACTTCTTCACTCAAAGGGTGGTGAATCTCTGGAATTCTCTGCCCGTTGAAGTGGTTGAGGCTTCCTCACTAAATATATTTAAGACGCGGGTGGATAGGTTTTTGGTAGGCAAGGGGGTTAAGGGTTATGGGGAGAAAGTGGGAAAGTGGAACGGAGCCACTTCAGATCAGCCATGATCTTATTCAATGGCAGGGCAGGCTCGAAGGGCTAGATGGCCTACTCCTGCTCCTATTTCTTATGTTCTTACCTCTTGTCGGCTTATCCACATATCGTGTAAGGAAACTCTCCTGCACACACTGTACAAAAAGTGTCCCATCTGAACTATTTGACCTATAAAGGTTCCAAATCAATATCTGGAAAGTTAAAGTCACCCATGATAACTATCCTGTGACCTCCACACCTATCCATAATCTGCTTTGCCATTTCCTCCTCCACATCTCTATTACTATTTGGGGGCCTACAGAAAACTCCTAACAACGTGACTGCTCCTTTCCTATTTCTAACTTCAGCCCATATTAACTCAGTTGGCAGATCGCCCTCGAATTGCCTTTCAGCAGCCGTTAAATCCTGGTGGGAATGTGAGGGGAGTTAAGATTCTTAAAGATTACGTAAGTAAATGTGACAGATGCAGTATAAAATGGGTAAATGCGCAGTTATCCACATCAGGCAGGGAAACAGAATGGCCAAGTATTATTTAAATGGTGATAGATTGGGAAATGTTGACATACAAAGGAGTCTGGGTGTCCTAATACACCAGTCACTCAAAGCAAGCATGCAGCAATAGCACCCAGTTAGGAAGGCAAATACTTTGTTAGTTTTCATTTTATGAGTTCTTCAGCACAGGAACAAGAACATCTTTGTGTAGCTGTACAGGGCTTTGGTGAGACCACGCCTAGAATACCATGTGTCATTTTGGTCTGCTTATCGAAGAAAGGATATACTTGCCATTGAGGAAGTACAATAAAGGTTCACCAGACTGATTGCTGGGATGGCAGGATTGTCGGATGAAGAGAGATTGAATCAACTAGGCCCAAGTTTAGAAGAATGAGAGGGGATCTTATTGAAACTTATAAAAAGAGCTGGACATACTGGATGCAGAGGTGTTATTTCCTCTGGCTGAGATGGCTAGAACAATGCGTCACAGCCTCAGGATTATTAGCTCTGAGATGATGAGAAATTTATTCATTCAGAGGATGCTGAACCTTTGGAATCTCTACCACAGAAGGCTGTTGAAGCCAAATCACTGAATATATTTAAGGAGGAAATAGATAGATTTCTGCATCTAAAGATGTCAAGGGGTATGGGGAGAGCACTGGAGAATGGTGTTGAGATAAAGGGTCCACATGATCATATTGAATGGCAGAGAAGGCTGGAATGGCCAAAGAGCATTCTCCTATTTTCCACATTTCCTGCTCTTACTTCTTACGTTATCACGTTAGTCAGTGATACTAATTAGTAGCAGTAGTGATCCCAGCATTGAGAAACCCTGTTAAAACTTCCTCGTACTCCGACATGACCCCGCTAACCACCCCATTTCTTCTCACTATTCAAGATTTATTCCGAATTTCCCCAACTTTGAATTTAATAGATAACCCGCCATGCAGAACTTCGTGAAATCCATTTTACACAACAGCTTCTAAACGCCTCTCCCTGGAAGAGAGGCGTCAATAACAAAAGATAGGTTTGCGCAATCAATACCACTTAGGAAAATGGCTCAAACTGTCCCTGAACATGACAACATTTACAATCGACAGTTGATATCTAACATACACAGCTCTTCAGGTGACCTTCAAGCGCCAACGGTAACTGAATAAACCAAACCTAAGCGCAAGCAAATCATTCCAACACGTTTGTTCCATTCAGCTTTTAAAATTAACAGGCTCTTCGTTAACAAAAAAAATTCTTGAGAATGTTATTTTAAGAATAACAGGCTCTTAGCGAATCCATAAAAAGCTGAAAAAAAACTGGTGTGTTTTCCGCTTGCGTATCAATTTAAAACTTTGTCATCTTAACAACCAATTTTGAAATAATAACTCCGTGTTTATAATTAATTGGGGATACTTCTCTGACTTTGAAGCACTTACTGAAGTTTGGCATTTCTTACCTGCAACCCACCCTGCTAAGAAGTCAAGTAAATGCATTTTAAGCCAAATGTCACCTCCTTTTCCAAAGCTCTGTCGGGCTGATGGACAGTTTGTAATTGTCACACAAAAGGCCTAACCACGATGACAGTCCCCAAAACTTCAGTTATGTAACACAGTCTGCGGGCATGGTAATAAACACCCTACAACTAAGCACTACCGCAAGAACTGGTCCCGCGACCAGTCTGCTGGCGGAAACAGCTGAGTGACGGCGTAAACAAACGTGCAGTGCCCGATGCCGAATGTCGGGAGGCTCGAACCTGCCGTGGGGCGGAAATAGCCGAGTGTTGAAACGAACGAACCTGCAGCGGGCAGAAATAACCGAGTGTTGGAATGCGCTCACCCTCTGTGGGCGGAAATAGCGGACAGGTGACGGAAATAGCCGAGTGTTGACAGGCACGAAGCCGCCGTGGGCGGAAACAGCCGAGTGTTGGGAGACGCTAACCCGCCGTGGACGGAAATACTCGACTAACGGCGGAAATGGCCGAGTGCGAGCTAATCTTCAGGGAACATGGCGGGAAGATTGCCATTTGAATTCTAGAAACCGTTTTCATTTTTCGCCGGGGAGGCAGATTGGTAATAAATCTTAATTGTTAATGCTAACAACTGTTAATCGGCGGCGGCACGAAAAAGGTTTAATATTCAGTGAAAAGTGGAGAATTGCTTGTAGTTAAAATACTGCTGGAATCTGAAACAAAAACAGAAAACTGAAACAAAAACAGAAAAAACCATCAGGTCTGATAGCATCTGCCAAGAGATTGTAGTTCAGACCCTGGGCTGATTGGAACTTCAACCCCAGATTTACATCTTCCCCAGTAACCTTTCCACTACCTTGTAAATCAAGATTCTATCTAGCTCTGACTTAAAAATATTTAAAGACTTTGCTTTAATCATCTTTTCAGGAAGAGTTCCAAAGACTGACAACGTACGAAAGAAAACAATCTCTTCATCTCTGTCTTAAAAAGGTGACTCTTTATTTTGAAATAGTGATCCCATTTCTAGATTTTCCCCCAAGAGGAAACATCCTTTCCACATTCATTCTGTCATGACTCGACAAGAACTTAAGATGGTTCAGTCAAGCCACCTCTTCTTAGTCTTCTGAAGTCCAGTGGTTACAAGCCAAGCCTGTCCAACCTTTCCTCATAATGCAACCCATCCATTCCAGGTAGTAGTCTAGTAAACCTTCTATGAGTTTTTCCAACAGATTTACATATTTCCTGAAATAAAGAGACCAATACTGTACACGGTACTCCAAATGTTATCTCATGTCATGCCCTGTATGCAACATTCAATTCCCCTCGCAATAAACAATAACATTCTATTAGCTTTTCTAATTACTTGCTGTACCTGCACACTAAGGTTTTGTGATTTGTGCACATGGAAACTGATATCCCTCTGCATCTCAGATGTCAACAATCCTGCCCCCTTTAGATAATATGCTGTTTTCATTCTTCCTATTAAAATGAATAATTTCTAATTTTCCCACATTATACTACATTTGCCAGATCTTTGACCATTTATTTTATCTATTGCACCCTCCTTGTGTCCTCTTCACAGCTTACATTCCTTACGTCATCAAATTTAACAACCATGCCTTCAGTCCCTTCACTTCCCGCTGCCTCGAAAAAGCAGCCAGCATAATCAAGGCCCCCATGCATGTCAGACATACTCTACCACCTTCTTCCATCAGGAAAAAGACACAAAAGTCTGTGATCATGTACTAACTGACTACAGAATAGCTCCTTCCCTGCTGTCATCAGACTGTTGAATGGATCTACCACATATTAAGTTGACCTTTCTGTACACTCTCACTATGACTGTAACACTATATTCTGCACCCTCCTTTCTTCCTCCCTATGTGCTCTATGAACAGTATGTTTTATCTCTGTTGTGGGCAAGAAACAATATTTTTCAATGTATCCCAATACATGTGACAATAATAAATCAAATCCTCTCTATTAACACTGGTCCCGCCCCCAGTGCCCTGACCCCGCCCCTTGGACACTGATCCCGCCCTAACCAGCCTCTGTTTTCGATGTAAATACAACTGCATTCATCGCTTTTCTTTATACCTGCATGTTACGTAAAAAGTTCAGATCTTGAATAAAACAAAACAGCTTCAGCTATTTTAATCATTTTAGAAGTCGCATTTTCTGACGCAGTGTCTGTTTTACATTGATACCGCTCGCCAAGTCTGATCCTTATTCTAATTGCAGTAAAAAGTCTGACAACACCAGGTTTTAGTCCAACCGATTTATTTGATAATAGACTCACAAGCTTTCGGGGTTAGTCCCTTCGTCAGGTGAATGGAGAGTAGTTGTGGATTTCCGAAATAACCATGTAACGCCCAGGATTCCCAGGCTGGTTTCTGTTCCGTTGTAGCTGGGAAAAAGGCGCGGCCAGTCTCACACGCGGCTGCTCTGTTTAGTAGATACTCGCTCTTCGAGCAGCAAATATCCCGATTTAGAACACTCCTGTCAGTGGAGAGTCAGCCACAATAGGCACTTAGTCAGGTAATGGCTGTAGTGTAGCCTGATGTTACGATGGGATTCGTCTGCAGTGCGCTTTAATGTATGACTGCGGCAGGGTAGTCTAGGGCTGCAATTCGTTCTGAAGCATGGTCAAGGTGGGATAAGGACCGGCCTAGTGCAATGAACGAGTTGTTCAGAATGTATTACCTTAATTTGAATTAATGTTGCTGTGTAATACACATGATTTATGAAAGATATTTTTTGAACTTAAGTAGAATAAGTTTTTGTTAATTGTTACATCTTTATTGACTTACATTTATTTTAATTCGCTGAATTTTATATCCATCATCTGCATCACATCAGTTTGGATATATTAATTTCTTTGTACAATATAATTTTAGTGTGTAGTAGCAGATATTATTTCGTTTTTGAATCAGTTACTACATTAAATGAAGCAATATATTTCATTTGGATGATCACATTAGATGGCCTTTAAATCGAATAACTGCGTGGGCCTTTTTTTGGCGATGAAATGTGATCTTTAGGATCCAACATGGTGAGTGATATGCATGTCTGTGTCAGCATAAGGTGTTTTGCTTATGGCACTCTTTTGGCATTCGGGGAGCGTGTCGGCAGTAGGGAGAATCCTGATTGATATAGGTCAGACAATGTTGTGATTTATGTAATAAATTAGCAAAATAACCATGGTGCCAAAAGTTTGGCAATTCCATGCTGGAGCACTATTTTAAATGTTTAGTCCCTCCCTACAGATTAATTACTGGTTTGAGTTGCATTTTACACTAACCTGGACTATTCCGATGTGTTCCTGCTTGCCCTCCTATTTCTACCATTCTAAACTTGAAATCATCCAAAACTCTTACTCATATCAAGCTTGGTTACCTGATTTACATTGGCATGCGGGTCAAACAATGACTTGATTTTAAAATTATTGTCCCTGTTTTTAAATTACTCCATGGCCTAGTACCTCCCTATCTTGGTTTCTCTTCCAGCCTCACAAGCTTCTGAGATGACTACAATAAACTATTTCTAGCTTCTTGAGCATTTTAATTCTTGCACCACTGATCAGGATGCCTTAAACTCTGAAAGCTCCGAGCTCTGGAATTTCCTCCCAAAACCTCCCTGCTTCTTTCTGCCTTTAAGGCATTCCATAAAACCTACTTCTAACCCAGCTTTTGGTCATCTGTGTCAATATTGACTTTTGTAATTTTGTCTAATTTTGCTTAAAAATGTTCCTGTGAAGCACCTTGAAATGATTTATTATGTTAACTATGCTCTGTGAAGTTGCTTCTCAGCTGCTGCTCAACATGATTTTTCTGCCTATTTTCCCTGTTTCACAACTGACGGTTTTGTCATCAACATTTTGCTTGTATTCAATTACATGACTGTCTTGAGAATTTCACACACACATGGTCTGTCTTTCAGGATGGAGGAGGAGAACTAGTAGCAGTGAAAAGGGGGTGACTGGTAGGAGGCCTGATCTGCAGCTAAACTTCAACACTTTATACCTCTGTCAGGTTGAGTTAGGAAATGTGTGAAGTGACTGTGCTTCACCAAAGAAGCTGGAATGGAGAGTGTTCACAACTGATGCCTTAAATGAGGGCGTTAGATCTTTGCTTAGCAAGGTCAGTGTGTCCCTTAACACAAACTCATTCCAAGCTGCAGCAGGTGACATCCTGCAGTTAAGCTGCATTGGGGAAATAACCAATGCTGACTTCTCATGGAGGAATGCATAATGCTCTTCTCCATGAACCAAATGAAACAGATGCATGCATTGCAGGCTTCAGAAGAGTTCAGAAGATCATGGAATTTACTCACATTATCCTGCACACTCACCACCGCCAGCTGACATCTTCCTCATTTAAAAGGAATACCAATCCCTTGACTTGCGACCAGAGGCAAAATATAAATATGCAGGTCTGTGCCCAGTTTTCTGGTAGCAGCCACAATTCAATTATTCTGCACCAGCCTTCTAGTCTACCTGTGTTCCAGACTGCCAGGTCATATTATAAGTTCAAAGTACACACGATGCTAGTTTCTGAGCTAGTGCATGCTTGGGACAAATTGAATGCATCTGAAATAAAGTTGCCCTTTCCTTCAAGTGCCTTGACTTTTTCTGCACCTGAAATAAAAGGGAAATAACAATTAGCTTTTAGTGCAACAGATATGTGAGAAGCTGAATAATTGCTGAAAGCAGTTTGTCATACAGAATACAAGGAGGAGATGGGGTTGCCTTCAGCATTTCAATTTGTTGTAGCCATGGTCTGACCCTGCTGTCATGTTGAGGACCCATAAGATTGAGTGCCTAGCTACAGCTCTTGCAGCCATCTTTGCTCTTAGACAACATCTCCTGGTGCTGCTTGCAATCATGGTGCAACTCCCCTTTTAAGAGGCAGATTGCTTTACAGTGGCACCAGCAATAATAAATTCCTTCAGCTGCACTTGGAGAGGCTAGTATTGACAGGCAACTTGCTGAGTTGAGGCCAGGAGAAATTGTGAAACTAGCCTTGAGTGGCTGCAGAATCATGCCAGCTTGGGAACATATGTTCTAGGGACTCAGTTACCATGGGATGACCATTGGCTGATAGAGTTACTCTTTAATTCTACAATTTACATGGTTTATTACACAGTCACTCACCTGTTACTGGTGGTGGGGGGAGGAATCTCTGGTCAAACATGTGGCTCGCTGGGCATCAGACTGAGATAGATGACCAAAGAAGTTTGGGGTTATGTATTTTTGAAGGGCGCTTCATTTCCAGAGACTCAGATTCCCAATCCAAATCTAGACCAATTGAAAAAGGAATAAACAATGCAATAGCATGACTGCACGGCCACCTAGTAATTTCTCAATTACCTGTGACACATGAAGAAACATATGTGACCCACTCTGCAGATTAAAATTCAAGGCCCAGTTTTTTAGTATTTTAATAAAAGTAGCATTGACCTAATTCAGTTGTACTTGAGATGGAGTAGAATGGGATCTGTAACAATACTGTAGGTTTTGTGTTGCTCAGAACACATAATTAAGAACACAAATTCAATTTCAAATGCAACCAGAAATTTTAACCACTTTAACCTCTTTAATCACTTTGTAGAACAATGACTTTTTATTGTAGTGATTTTAACATTTATTTAAAGCAGACATCCTCATATCCCAGTTGACATTAGAAGATATGTTAAATAATTAATAAATGACCTGGATGAGGAAGTGGAGGGATGGATTGGTAAGTTTACTGATGACATGAAGGTTGGTGGTGTTATGGATAGTTTGGAGGGATGTCAGAAGTTGCAGTGTGACATAGATAGGATGCAAGGCTGGGCGGAGAAGTGGCCGATGGACTTCAACACAGATAAATGTGTAGTGGTCCATTTTGGCAGGGCAAATGGGATGAAGGAGTATAATATCAAGGGTAAGACTCTTAGCAGTGTAGAGGATCAGAAGGACCTTTGGGTCTGGGTCCATAGCACTCTTAAATCGGTCTCACAGGTAGAGGATGTGGTTAAGAAGGCGCATGGTGTACTGGCCTTCATCAATCAAGGGATTGAGTTTAGGAGTTGGGGGATAATGTTGCAGCTTTATAAGACCCCAGTCAGACCTCTCTTGGAATACTGTGCTCAGTTCTGGTCACCTCATTACAGGAAGGATGTGGAAGCTATTGAAAGGGCGCAAAGGAGATTTACAAGGATGTTACCTGGATTGGGTGGCATGCCTTATGTGGATAGGTTGAGGGAGCTTGGTCTTTTCTCCTTAGAGAGATGAAGATATGTTATATATATTATATATATATATATATATTAGAGGTGACCTGTTGGCGGTGTATAAGATGTTGAGAAGTATAGATCGGGTGGATTCTCAGAGGCTTTTTCCAAGGGCTGGAATGGTTGCTATGAGAGGACACAGATTTAAGGTGCTGGGGAGTAGGTACAGAGGAGATGTCAGGGGTACGTTTTTCACTCAGAGGGTGGTGGGTGAGTGGAATCGGCTGCCATCGGTGGTGGTGGCGGCAAATTCGAAAGGGTCTTTCAAGAGACTTCTGGATGAATATGTGGGACTTAATAGAATTGAGGGTTATAGGTAAGCCTAGTAGGAATGGATATCATCTGCGCAACTTGTGGGCCGAAGGGCCTGTTTGTGCTGTAGTTTTTCTATGTTCTATCTTCAGAAATATTTGCTAGCTGTTAGTTGTAAAAGGGTTTAGAATTTTGAGGAAACACTTTCAGGGTTTCATTTCTCACTAGGAATTATTTTTTATACAATGATAAATGATTACTTTTAACATCTTTTGACGTATATTTTTCTTGGTGTCAGAAAGATCTCATGATTGAAAAAGGGTGTACATTGTTTGTGAACAGAGTACTATCATTGTGGGTGCATTCTTGAAGAATATTTACTAGGATGTACTATCATTACTAAAGACCACAAGGCATTGAGAAATAAGGACGTGACCTCAGGCAGATGACTACTATTACTGGTACTACTGCCACTGTCATACCTCTCCTGCCAAGCCATGTGGTGATACTTCAGGTAGAATGCAGGAAAAAAGGCTTGTTTCCCTGGCCACAGCCTCCTGATATTTTAAATACGAGTAGTCAAGACCCAGGTGGCTGAGGTCCCTGTTTGGGAGAAACAGGACTTGGACCACAGAAGACTTGATGATCTTTCAACGGAAAAGAAGGAATTACCTTTTTATCCGTTCCTTGCTAGTGGATGATTGGCATAATAAGGTACATAAATAGACTCTTGAGAGAGAACAATGTTGTTCCAGTCTAACACCTCGGTTAGCTCAAGTAAGCTGAAGAAAACAGGAAACTGTCACTTCGGTGATAGCAATCAGCTTCACCCATCTGTTCAACCAATCTGAGACCAGAAACCGTTCTGAGGAGACTGCCACCATTGGAGATTTCCTTGTTTCCCCCATTAGTTTGTCCAGTCCAGGAACAGTAAACCAGTTCTCGCTTGTAACAGATCATTTGTCTTCCCTGATTATTTAGGTTATGCATCACTTCGTTATGTGTGGTTTCCAGGCAAGATCCCCTAATTTGTAAACTTCCTGACCGGGTATCCAATTTTGTCATTCCCCCTAGTGAAGACTAATTAGCTGGCTTACCTTTAGTTGTCTGCAATTCCCAAACATTCCCCTTTTATACATACTCGTGCAACATCAATGGCTGGCAGATCATGTCCACTTTCTAGCATTTCAACTACTCATGTCAGGAGATCGAGGGGGACTGGCTACTGAAATATGACCTTAACTTGAAAGGCAGTAACACTATTCAATACTGCTCCATAACCTGCTGAAGATGCTGCTTCAGCATGCCCATTGGTTTACTTAGTAGCAGTCTTCTCCCAGCGTTGACGTCAGTGAACTTCTGCCTGGAGCTTCTCTCATGTGTTGTAGAAGGGAGGTTCAGACTCAACAGCAGCAGTTTGAGTATTCATGAAATACACTTTTTTGGGATTTATAAGAGACAGCGGTGGCAGGGAGTATTTGGAAAAAGTAGGAAAAAAAGCATCTTTTTTTTAAAGTCAAGCCTGCAACATCTGTAGAAAGAGTTTTACATTGTCAATATCTTAAAGAGCATGTGGAAAAATAGAGAGGGGAAACTGGGGGCAAGTTACAAAGGCTGGAGAAAAGGAAGCTATGTTGGACCAGCAAAAATAATTTTAGATGCTATACGTAAAAGGTAAGAGAAATTTTAGCATGACTAAGGGAATATTGAACAGTAGTGAGGGAAGTGGTAGAGGAATGTTTGCCACAAAGGCTGAATGAGGAAGCAAAGACAAATAAAGCTGCCATTTTAAAATTTATTTTCTTGGAAATGAGTGTTGCTGGCAAGGCCAGCATTTATTGTCCATCCCTAATTGTCCTTGAGCAGTTGGTGCTGAGCCATCTACAACAGACTCGCTTTGCCATTTCAGAGGGCAGTTAAGAGTTTATTTATTAGTGTCTCAAGTAGGCATACATAACACTGCAATGAAGTTACTGTGAAAATCCCCTCATCGCCATATTCTGGCACCTGCTCAGGTACACTGAGGGAGAATTTAGCATGGCTGATACACCTAACCAGTATGTCTTTTGGACGGTGGGAGAAAACAGAAGCCTATGCAGACATGCAGAAAACCTACAAACTCCACAGACAGTGAACAAAACTGGGAATTGAACTCTGGTCCCTGGCACTGTGAAGCAGCAGTGCTAACCACTGTGCCACCATGCAAGAGTCAATCTCGTTGCTGTGGGTCTGGAGTCATATTTGGGTCGATCAAGTAAGGATGACAGGTTACTTTCCCCTGAAGGACATCACTGAACCAGATGGGTTTTTACAACAATCCGACAGTTTTATGTCTTTCATTTGATGATCCTAATATTTTATTCCAAGTTTATCCATTAGTATCATAGAATCCTTACAGTGTAGAGGAGGCCATTCGGCCCATCAAGTCTGCACCAACCACAATCCCACCCAAGCCCTATTCCTGTAACCTATCTATTTGCCTTTGCTAGTCCTGCTAATACTAAGGGGCAATTTAGCCCCTTAGTGTCAATTAACCTAACCACACATTTTTGGACTGTGGGAGGAAACCAGAGCACCGAAGGAAACCCACGCAGACACAGGAGGAATGTGCAAATTCCACAAACAGTGACCCAATCTGGGAATCGAACCGGGTCCCTGGTGCTGTGCGGCCACAGTGCTAACCACTGACACTGTGCAAGAGTCAACCACATTAATTCCATTTAAATTCCTCTAGCTGTCATGGTGAGATTTGAATTAATGCCCCCAAAGCATTAATCTGGATTTCTAGTCCAGTAATATTACCACTATGTTGCTACTAACTACTAATAGAGACAATTTTGATTTTTTTCAGTTTGGGATTACCCTGTATCTGGTTAATATTAAGATTGTTGCTGCCACCTAAGCCGTAATGCTGGCATGTTATGGGTGGCATAGTGGTTGGCACTGCTGCCTTACAGTGCCAGGGAGCCAGGTTTGATTAAGGCTTTGGGTACTGTTGGAGTTTGCACTTCCTTCCTATGTCTGTGCGGGTTTCCTCCGGATGCTCTGGTTTCTTTCCACAATTCAAAGATGTGCAGGTTAGATGAATTTGTCTGTGATAAATTGCCCCTAATGTGTAGGTTGGGTGGATTGGCTATGTTGGCCGCACTGGATTGCGGGGATGGGTTGGGGAGGAAGGCCTGGGTGGCATGCTGTTCGAGGAGCTGGTGTGGACTCATTGGGCGGGGTCGCCAACTTCTGCATTGTGGGGATTCCATGAAATAAGTGGCTGGCCCAGAATATCTGAAACTTCTTGAATTACAAGTGATCTGATTGATCTACCTGTTCTATAATTGTACAATTATCAAAGCCAGCAATGTAATTAATTATCCATTATAAAAGACAGCTAGAGTCAAAATGATTAAATTTCACCAGAGCCTTTCATGTTACATTGTTTCTGTTTCTCAGGCAATAGAAACTTGGGTGTGATTATAAGATAGCAATCTAATCAAAAAGCTTTACTGCTTTACAGCTTGAAGATTACTATGGTGTTTTGAAATATCTGTTACTTTAACTACTCATTTTGTTTGTTTAAGTTTTGAACAATTATTGAACCAAGTGCCTGCCAATATAAATACTGACTACTGATATACTCCATGTTATTGACATGATATGATATTAATGACCAGATGTTTATCAAAGTATAACTTACAGTTGATTATCAGGAAATTCTGTAGATAATTTAAATTGTAAAACAATGACATGCAATTGCTTATAGATAGAGTAATACTATGAAGATTTTGCTTTGGTAAACACGAGAGTACAAATGCCATGGGCTGAAAAGTTCATCAACAAAAATATTGAAAACTTTTTCTTAACTTTAAATATTGCTTTAAAAATAGACAATGACACCTTTGTGCCATTACCCTGTGATTTGAAAATAATCAACGTAGCAATGGCATTATTGCAGATGTTCATTGAAACAAATTATGCTTCCCTTCATCACCTGGCGTAGAACTGATTGTTGCATGTGTATAACACCTTTAATGGAGTAAACATCCAACAGCACTTCACAGGAGCATTGTCAACAAACCATGTGAGGAAAGATGAGGACAAGTGTCCAAAAGCTTGGTTAAAGAAGTTTTAAAAAGCATCTCAAAGAAGGAGTGAGAGGTAGAGAGATTTAGGGAAGACCAAGCTTAGGGCTGAGACAGCAGAATGCATAGTGACCGACAGTGGAGCAAAGGAAATCGGAATGCAAAAGAGCTCAGAATTGGAAAATCCCAGAGCCTTAGGAGTGTTTTAGAGGTCAGGGAGGTTGTAGAGATAAGGGGGTCAAACCATGATGGAATATGAACAGCAGGGTGAGAATTTTAAATGCGAGATGTTGCCAGGAGCCATTGTAAGCTAGTAAGCACACGAATGACCTTCATTTACTACTGGTGTCAATACTCTCTAAAGATTGAATGTTTTTACTGTGGCAGCTTGTGCAATAAATAAATATTACTTTCTAAATAAATTCCTTCTGGATTCTTTGTCAGAATCATAGAAGGGTGTAACCACTTAAGGAGTTAAATGCCACAAAATAATCTTCAAAATCAAATATTTTCAAAGAATCGTAATTGGCAGCAATTTTTTGTACATTTCTGCATCTCAAATTATTTTAGTTTATATGTTAAGTATTCGTGAAATTGAGGAAGTACTTTGTGGAATCACTGTTTCAGATTGCTTCAAGTACTGTAATAAACCTAAAGACAAAACAAAAGTTTACTCGAGCATCGTAGGTTAATAGCTATATCTAAACTGATCTTGATTTACTTTCCTCAGCGTTGAAGTAACTAACCCAAGGGGGCAGATTTACTGCCCAACCTACCATGTATGCCTTAACACATAGAGCATTCGTAATAAAGTGGATGAATTAATCATGCAAATAAATGTAAATTAGTAGTATATAGTTTGGATTATGGACACATGGTTGCAGGGTGACAGGGATAGGAACCAAACATCCAGGATGTTCAGTATTTAGGAAAGACAGATAGAAAGATAAAGGTGGTGGAGATGCATTGCTGGTTAAAGGGGAAATTGATACCATACTGAGGAAGGATATCAACTCCGACAATGTAGAATCTGTACGAGTGGAGCTAAGAAACACCAAGGGACGAAAAACGTTAGTAGGAGTTGTATGTAGACCATCAAACTAGTGGTGATGTTGGGAATGACAAATAGGAAATTAGTGATGTATATGATAAAGGAACATTATGGGTGATTTTAATCTGCATGTAGACTGGTAAATTAAATCGGTCGCAACACTGTAAAGGAGGAATTCCTGGGGTGTATACATTGAGGAACCAACTAGAGAGCAGACCATTCCAGACTGATTATTTGTGTAATGAGAAAGGAATAGTTGGCAATCTAGTTGTGTGGGCCCCTAGGGAATGAATGACCATAACATGATAGAATTTTTCATCAAGATGGAGGGTGACGTAGTTGATTCTGAGATGAGGGTCCTGAATCTTGAAGGAAACTACGATGACATAAGGCGTGAGTTGGTGATATATTGGGAAATGTTACTTAAAGCGATGACAATGGATAGGCAATGACAAACATTTAAGGAACTGCAACAATTCTTTATTCCTGTCTGGCGCAGAAGTAAAACTGGAAAGATGGCCAAACAGAAAATTAGAGATAGTATTTGATATGAGGGAGAGGCATACAAATTGGCCAAGAGAAACAACAGACCTGAGGATTAGGAGCAATTTAAAATTCAGCGAAGAAGGATCGAAGAGCTAATTAAGAAGGGATAACAGAGTTTGAGAGTAAGCTTGCAGGAAACATAAAAAGTGACTCAACATTTCTATAAGTACGTGAGGAGCAGAAAATTCGTGAAGGCAAATGCAGGTCCTTTATTGTCAGTAATAGAGGAATTTATAATAGGGAACAAAGAAATGACTAACCAATTGAATATATACTTTGGTGCTGTCTTCACAAAGGAGGACACAAATAAGATACCAGAAATGTTGGGGAACACAGGGTTTAGTGAGAGGGAGGAACTGAAGAAGATTAATATTAGTAGAGAAATGGTGTTGGGACAACTGATGGAATCGAAGGGTGATAAATCCCCAGGGCCTGATGATCTATCTCCCAGAGTACTGAAAGAAGTGGCCCAAGAAATAGTGGATACATTGGTAGTCATCTTCCAAGAAAGTATAAACTCTGGAACAGTTCCTACAGATTGGAGGATAGCTAATGTAACCTCACAATTTAAAATGGGAGGTAGAGAGAAAACAGAATTGTCAACCAGTAAGCCTGACATTGGTAGTGGGAAAAATTCATAGCAAAACACTTGGAAAACAGTGGCGGAGTCAGACAGTCAGCATGGATTTATGAAAGGGAAATCATGCTTGACAAATCCAGTTGATGAGGAGGAGCCAGTGGACGGGGTTTATTTGGACTTGTGAAGGCTTCTGACAAGGTGCCACATAAGAGATTAGTATTAGTGTGTAAAATTAAAGCATGTGGGATTGGGGTGGTGTATTGAGATGGGTAGAAAACTGGTTGATGGACAGGAATCAGAATTATTGGATCTTTTTGCCAAATGGCAGGCTGTGACTAGTGGGGTACCGCAGGGATCAGTGCTCGGACCCCAGCTATTCACCATATATAATGATTTTAGAAGGGGAAACTAAGTGTAATGTTACCAAATTTGCAGATGATACAAAGCTGGGTGGGAGGGCGAGTTGAGAAGGATGCAGAGATGCTTCAGTGTGATTTGGACAAGTTGAGTCGCACATGTAGTATAATTTGGATAAATGTGAGGTTATGCACTTCGGTAGCAAAAACAGGAAGGCAGATTGCTGTCTGAATGACTATGTGTTAGGAGAGGGGAATGTGCATTGAGACATGGTGTCCTCATGCACCAGTCACAAAGTCAGCACGCAGGTGCAGCAGGCAGTAAAAAGGACAAATGGTATGTTGGCCTTCACAGTGAGAGGATTCAAGTGCAGGAGCAGGGATGATTTGCTGCAATTATAAAGGACCTTGGTGAGGCCATACCTGGAATATTTTGTGCAGTTTTGGTAGTCTTATCTAAGGAAGAAGGCTATTGCTCTAGACGGAGTGGAAGGAAGGTTTACCAGACTGATTCCACGGATGGCAGGACTGACATATGGGGAGAGATTGACTTGGTTAGGATTGTATTTGCTGGAGCTCAGAAGAATGAGGAGGGATCTCATTGAAACCTATAATATTCTAACAGGAATAGACAGGGTAGATGAAAGAAGGGTGTTCCCAATGGTGAGGATGTCCAGGACCACAGTGTGAGGATACAGGGTAGTTTAAAGTTTAATTTATAAATGTCACAAGTAGACTTACATTAACATGGCAATGAAGTGACTGTGAAAATTCCCCTAGTCGCCACACTCTGCCTGCTGCCTGTTTGCAAACACCGAGGGAAAATTTAGCATGACCAGTGCATCTAACCAGCGTGTCTTTCAGACTGTGGGAGGAAACTGGAGCACCTGGAGGAAACCCATGCAGACATGTGAGAATGTGCAAACTCTGCACAGAGATTGACCCAACCGGGAATTGAACCCTAGTGCTGTGAGGCATCCATGCCACCCATTAAACGGGTAGACTGTTATGAGGAGAAATTTCTTCACCCTGGAGAGTGGGCAGCCTGTGAAATTCACTACCACAAAGTAATTGATGCCAAACATTGTACGTTTTCAAGAAGCAGTCGGATACTTGAAGAAACACTTGGGAAGGAAGGTGGGATCAAATTATTGATATGACCATGGCTCATCATCCATAATGAATGGCGGGACAAGCTCAAAGGGCTGAAAGGCATTTTCCTACTTCTATTTTCTATGTGTTTATATCTTTAGTGGCAGTGGCAGGTGAGCCATTGGGCAAGAGGCGGGATCTTCTGGTCTCTCAGTTGCCAGTGTGGTTTTGCATCAAATGCACCTCTTGCCCATTCTTAGTTGGTGTGATTGGAGCATGACTGCTGCTCCTTTGTGGGCTGCATTAAGCAAATGCCAGTTTAATAAGAACTAAAGAGCAAATACAAACTAAATACTTATTGACTCATTCCTATTTTGTTTAAAAACAGTGTCCTCGCAAAAGAAGTTATCTCTTTTTTCAAGGATGCAATTAAAGTCACATTCATGTTGCTGAAATGCACAACAATCTCTAAGGCGCATTGAAGTGTGTAATGGAGCTTATTACTCCCTTGCAAAATGGCTGCGATAACGCCAGCAACAAAAAAATCAATATGCAGCCATCACATGTTGAAACAAAACATTTTCCTTGTCTATGAACACTAATCACTTGTGATTATAGTTAACCATTTGTACAGTGCTTCTATTTATTCATCTTTCCATTTTGTTTTGATTCTACTTCATAGCTTGAAATGTCGTTAAATATACCCCAAATTAACCAAGATTATGGATTATTTACTTTGCCCGTTGTAATCTGCATTGTATTTTTATATATTTTTATACATGCCATGTCAAAGTTGCACCCAAAAATGTTTACAGTTAGTGACTGCATGTGTGACCGTGGCCAACAATTAAAATAAACGTGTTTATCTGGTTATGAAACTGCTAATTGTTTCATAAGTATTAGTAACAGCTTACCTGAGGATTCTTTGACAGCAGTTTCCAAACACACAACCTCTACCACCTGGAAGGACAAGGCAGCAAATGCACTACAACATCAACACATGCAAGTTCCCCTCTGAGCCACATCCCATCCTGGTTTGGAACTATATTGTCATTATTGTTCCTAGGTCAAAATCCTGGAACTCCATCCTGAAATGTCTAAGTCAAATGCTGTAATCTGTTGTTTGTACTGCCAAATTCATAACCAATCTGGCATGGACTCCTTTCCACTGCAATTTGTCAGTATAAGTAAATATGTTATGTCATACTGAACAAAATACTGGTACAATCTTCTGATTAGAGAAGTAGTGTGGAATTACTATACCAGGCAAATCCCTAATCGCTAACTTTTACAAGAACACAAGAAATAGCATGAATAGACCATACAGCCCATCAAGTCTACTTTGCCATTCAGTACAATATGGTTGGACATGGACTTCAAATCCATTTTCCCAAATGCTTTCCATACTCCTTTACTCCCTGAGAGAACCACAAATCTGTCTTTTCCAGCCTTAAATTAACTTCAGTGTATCCACAACCCTCTGGGGCAAAGAATTCCAAAGATTTACAACCCTTTGAGTGAAGTAATTTCTTCTCATCTCAGACAGTGTATCTGTGCCCCTGTGTTTTAGACTCCCCAACCAGCAGAGACAATCTCATTGTGTCTATCCTTTCAAAGTTCTACAGAATTTTATACTTTTTAATGAGACCACCTTTCATTCTTCTAAACTCCAGAGAACATTAACCCAATTTAAGTAGCCCCTCATCATGGGACAACCCTCTTATCCCAGAGATGTACCCTTGCAATACAGGCAAGCATTTAATTTGCTTTCCTAATTGCTTGCTGCACCGGCATGCTAACTTTCTGCATTCCTCTATGCAAACACCTGAGTTTTTGAGCATCAGCACTTAAAAGTTTCATTGCTTTTTTTAAAAGAATCTGCTTTTATAGTGAAATATAGTGAGTAGTGGTCATATTCACTATGACCAAAGTGAATAACTTCACACTTCACTACTTCTGCCATCTGCTGTCTTGTCAGCCCCCTCCCTCAATTAACCCATCCATATTACTTTGCACTCTGTGTCCTCCCCCCAGCCTCCCTTCCCACCTTGGTTTGTATCATCGACAAACTTTTCTTCATCTAAATCATTTATATAGATTGTAAATATCTGAGGCCCTACACTGATTGAATAGCTGAGTGCCGCAACGCTGCTTGATTCTCTTGGAAAAAGCCACATTAATGCCCATTCTCTGATAACCAATCCTCCGCCCATGCTAAAATATGACCCCTAGCTCCATGAGCCTTGCTCTTGCCAATTACCTTTTTTTTAGCTTCTTCTCCTCATCAAGAACCTTTTGTGGCTCACCACCTGGTTTATATTTAAGAATTAATTATGACTAATTTTGGCTTGCATCAACTAATTCTGATTACATCAGTATTGGCGCTAAACCTGCCAAACAGTGTGAATCAGCGTCCTCTGACAGTAGTCTGTCTGCAACCAATTTCATCCTTTCGTACAAAATTTCATTTTATTTTCTTACTACATAACCCTTCTCTTGGAATTCAAAGGTTAGCCTTTACATTCCAAACCAAACCAATTAATGTCAGTAGATTATGTGTTAACATGGCAAAGGAAATGCAAGTTATTAAAGATGTACCTCTCACAATATGTAATCACTTCAATGTTGGTTAAATACAATCTTAATTTGGCTGAAAGAGATATAACAAGTATAGAAAATTCACAATGATATTCAACTAATCAGGCACACATAATTGAATGGAATGGCACACCAAAAGTACAGGAATAAGTATAAGGGTGGCTCAGTGACTAGCACTGCTGCCACAGTGCCAGGGACCCAGCCTCAATTCCTGGCTTGGATCACTGTACGGAGTTTGCACGTTCTTCCTGTGTCTGTGCGGGTTTCCTCCTGGTGCTCCAGTTTCCTCCCACAGAGGCTCTAATTCATCTATATCCTTCCTCAAGTAAGGGGGCCAAAATCCTGTGCAGTACTCCAGATGTGGTCTCATTAATGCCCTGTGCAATAGCGTTTTCTTACTTTTATGCTCTCTTCCATTGGCAATGTATGCCAAAATTCCATTTGTCTTCTTTACCGCGTGCTGCACCTGCATACTATCTGCACCAAAGGTTTTGAAGTTTCTCCCCATTTAGATAGTTAGTTGCCTTTTTATTCCTCCAACCAAAATGGATAACACACTTATTCACGTTAAGTTCCATTTGCTAAGTTTTGGCCCACTAATCTCTTCATATCTGTTTGTAAATTTCTTATTTCCTTATTGCTACTTGCTTTCCCACCTATTTTGCTGCCACCTGCAAATTTAACTAAAGTACATGCTATTCCTACATCCAAGTCAATATAGAATGTAAATAGTTGTCACCGGAGGACTGAACCCTGTGGAACACCATTAGTTACAGCTTGCCAACCAGAAAAAGATGCATTTATCCCCACTCTCTGTTTTTGATGGTTAGCCAATCCCCTATCAAACCAATATATTACCCCCAACCCTATCTAGTCTTACCTTTTGTATTAACCTTTTATGCAAGTGCCTGCTGGAAGTCCAGAGACACTGGGGGTGATTCTCCTGTTCCGACCCGCTAATTTTTTGGTGGGTTGGGAGATGTGCGTATGTGCCAATATGCAGGATTCATGCAGGAAACTGGCAGAAACACCAAGTAAGTTTTTAAAATGTTATTTAAATGTCATTATTGGGCCTGATAGCATCTCCCACTCCGCCAATACTATTTCACTCTGGGGTTTAGAGACGTATAAGATAATGAAAGGGATGGATAGGGTAGAGGTAGAGAGATTCTTCCCGCTTAGAAAGGATAGCAGGACTAGAGGGCACAGCCTCAAGATAAAGGGGGAGCAGTTTAGATCGGTTTAGTTGGGGAGGAACTTCTTCACTCAAAGGGTGGTGAATCTCTGGAATTCTCTGCCCGTTGAAGTGGTGGAGGCTACCTCGCTAAATATATTTAAGTCACGGGTAGATAGGTTTTTAATGGACAAGGGAATTAAGGGTTATGGGGAGAAAGCGGGAAAGTGGAACTGATCCACCAGATCAGCCATCATCTTATTGAATGGCGGGGCAGGCTCAAGGGGCTGGATGGCCTACTCCTGCTCCCATTTTTTATGTTTAGAGTAGCTCTCCACTTTTGGGGAACTAGTGGGAGACCCCACTGGAGTGAAGGAGGGGCAATCAGTGGGTTGGGTGGTGGAGGTGCCCCCTGGGCAAGGGCACCCTGACAGTGCCAGCCTATGCACCCTGGCAGTGCCCAAGGGGCAAAGTGCCCATGACCAGGGAATCCTCTGGTCAAGGGGACAGAGCCAAGGGGGTGGGGTCTAGAAGTGGTCGGTGGATTCCTTTCCACTCTGCTGACAGGCTTGCTCAGGGTTGGAGGCCAGTGATCGGGGTGGGCTGTGGGGGGATGGTCTGCTGAAGTGGGTGGGGTGAGTGGTCTGTTGGGGTAGCGGGGATCTGCCTCCCATAAATGGGATGGTGTCTGCCAGTGGATTGTCACTACTTGGGGTGGGGAGAGGGGAGGGGGATGAAGATTAGGGTGTTCTGGGATGGGAGGGGGGATGAAGATTGGGGTGCTCTGGGATTGGAGGGGGGATGAAGATTGGGGTGCTCTGGGATGGGAGGGGGGATGAAGATTGAGGTGCTCTGGGATGGGAGGGGGGATGAAGATTGGGTACTCTGGGATGGGAGGGGCGTCAGACCTGGCCTGGGAATGGTTTTGGAGCCGCAGTTGGGCCGGGGGTTGGTGGAGGGGCAGCAGTGTGACGGTCCCGGCTGGCCAGCAATTGAGCTCTTTCCAATCCAGTGGAATCTTTTCAGAAACCAGAGAATTTTGGAATATTGTAACCAATGCTGGCTCTCTACTGCTACTTCTTTTAGGACCTTGGAACGTAGGCCATCAAACCCTGGGAACTCGTCTGCCTTTAATCTTAATAGCTTGCTCAGTCCTTTTTCCCTAGTGATTTTTTAAGCTCCCCCATTTTCAATAACCTCTGCATTATCTGTTAATATTGGGATGGTTCTAGTGTCCTCCCACTGTGATAAGACCATAAGACATGGGAGCAGAATTAGGCCACTCGGCCCATCAAGTCTGCTCTAACATTCAATCGTGGCTGATATTTTCCTTATCCCCATTCTTCTGCGTTTTCTCCATATCCCCTCTTCCCCTTATTGATCAAGAACCTACCTATCTCTGTCTTGAAGACACTCAATGACCTGCCTCGACCACCTTCTGCGACAGAGTTTCACGTATTCACAATTCTCTGGCTGAAGAAATTCCTCCTCATCTTGGTTTTAAAGGATTGTCCCTTTTGCCTGAGGTTGTGCTGTATGGTTTTAATTTTTTCTACGAGTGAAAACATCCTCTCCACGTCCACTCTCTTCAGGCCTCGCAGTATTCTGTAAATTTCCATAAGATCCCCCTTTATCCTTCTAAACTCCAACATGTACAGACCCAGAGTCCTCAATCATTCCTCATACAACAAGCTCTTTGTTCCAGGGATCATTCTTGTGAACTGCCTCTAGACCTTTTCCAAGGCCACACATACTTCCTTAGATCTGGGGCCCAAAACTGCTCACAATACTCCAAGTGGTGTCTGACTAGAGCGTTATACAGCCTCAGAAGTACGTCCCTGCTCTTGTATTTGAGTCCCCTCGACATGAATGCTAACGTTGCATTTGCCTTCCTAACTGCCAACTGAACTTGCATGTTTACCTTGAACAACCTTATCAATCTTGAACAATGACTCCCAAGTCCCTTTGTGTTTCTGATTTCCTAAGCACATTCCCATTTAGAAAATAGTCTATGTCTCCATTACTCCTTCCAAAGTGCATAACCTCACATTTTTCCACATTGTATTCCATCTGCTACTTCTTTGCCCACCCTCCTAACCTTCTGCAGCCCCCCGCTTCCTCAATACTACCTATCCCTCTACATATCTTTGTATCATCTGCAAACTTAGTAACAGTGCCTTCAGTTCCTTCCTCCAAATCGTTAATGTATAGTGTGAAAAGTTGTAGTCCCAGCACTGAGCCCTGAGGCACACCACTAGTCACCACCCTGAAAAAGACCCCTTTATCCCCACTTTCTGCCAGTCAGTTAGCCAATCTTCTATCCATGCCAGGATCTTGCCCTTAACACCATGGGCACTTATTTAACAGTCTCCTATGTGGCACCTTGTCAAAGGCCTTCTGGAAATCTAAATAAATCACGTCCACCGTTTCTCCTTTAACTTCCTTGTGATAATCTCTTGAAAAAAGTTATCAATAGATATTGTTAAGCAAAATTATTTTATCACCAACAGCAAAATAATTAGGAAGCCATCTTCAAACTAGGGAAATCTTAAAGTGTGTTTGCTGTAGTGACACTATCTCCCAATCATTTGTTGCATTTCAGAAAGCATGGCAGCCCTCATAACTTTAGAGTGCTATACTTTAAAGTTGCAATTATTAATTACAAAGCCAGGATTCTCCAAAACACACTTGTAGATGGAAGACCTGATCCAAGTACAATTTAGAATAAATATTAGACTGTTTGTTTGATATGAAACATAAGGTGAAGAGCGAGATGTGGCACAGTGGTCAGCATTGCTGTCTCATGTCACAAGGGACCCAGGCTCAATTACCTGCTTGGGTCACTGTGTCTGGGGTTTGCATGTTCTACACGTGGATACGTGGGTTTTCTCTGGGTGCTCCGATTTCCTCCCACAGTCCGAATGATGTGCTGGTTAGGTGCATTCGCCGTGCTAAATGCTCCGTCAGTGTACCCAAACAGTTGCTGGAGTGTAGTGACTAGGGGATTTTCACAGTTTCTTCATTGCAGTATTAATGTAAGCCTAAGAAATAAACTTTAACTTTAAAACTTTAAGATAGATAGCAATGTTATACTGCAACTGGTAATAAAATCAGTGATTAATTAACAGCTCATCCCTCATTTTCTAATTGGGCAACTTCATTTTTATGAGGATGATATAGTTTGAGTTGATTTACGTGCACCCATTTAAAAGTTTTCTTTAGGTCCCTTGAGTTTGATTTGGTAAGTAAGTAGCAATAGATTATATAGCAGTGTGGCCCAATCTAATAACTTTACATCTTTGCATCCCCTTTCCTTTATCTCCTTACATATTTACGCTATTTACTAGGAGCCCATTGTCATTGTTTATTGATCCCTGTTGTCTTAAGCACAAACATTATTACTAAATCAAAAATCTTTGATCCTTTGGATTCCAGCTCACTTTTTCCTTTTGACGTAAGAACAAAATTAGTTCCGTTGCTCCAAGTTGCAATTTTTTTCTGGTTCTGCTGGCATCAGCAAAGAAGGCTTTTCAAACTGAACAAAGTTCAATTTTAAAATTGGGCATTTTTTCAATAAAACAAATTACTATCTTTTCTCATGAATTTGTGATATTCAGCATATGGCATGAACCTTTTACTTTTTTCAACTTTTCATCAATGGCCTTGACTAGTTTATCCAACATGCTCCTTGTCTTTTAAGTTAAATCTGAAATTATGTCTATTAATGATTATTTACTGTGCATGATTTGTTTCTGAATAAAATGACAGATCAGTGGAAAATGTTCAGATAACAATTTAATGTGATATAGAACTTGTTTACACTTTTTGAAGCAGGAATTGTACTTTCCAAAGAAGACAGCTATGGACAAGAGTCAAGAAACAACTGTGCTGCTAGTGACTCTATATGGGCCAGATCTTTACCAAGACAGATAGCTTGAATCAAGAAATTTCCTGACTCGGTAAATGTGACTTGGTATAATGTGCCCCATCAGACCCAGATTTCATTCCTGGAGCTCAGCTGCAGGATAGAATTAGACTTGTCATTCTTGGAAGCAGATCAGAGGCAGCCAATTGGGTGGCTGAGTGCCAATACAGGCTGTTTCAAAGGCCTGCCTTTGTTCTCTGGAATTTTGCCCCAGTTTTGTTCAATTTTAAGTACTTCAGCTCTCACGCTGTATCACCCCTCAACCCCCCACAATCCACTCCCCATGCTCCTCATACTCTTCATGCCAACTCAACCATTTATAATCTCCATGCTAACTTAATGCCTATCCATGCCAACTCACATCTCTCCAGCTACTTCTCTTGACCTTTTATAGCCCACATGCCAACTCAACCAGCATTTACTATGTGCCGACCTCAGGAATCATGTTGAGATCAAATAAAGTTAACATCTAAAATTGTAATAAAGCCTACACATCAGATTCCTGAATCTTCATTCACATTTTTAAAATCCCCTCAAGTGGTTAATCTCTTATGAAAACAAACTTCTGTTCATAATCTCACGCTAAAGAAAACTAATCCTTCAATAACTTCTTTGAGCTGTCATCAAACTGTGACATTCAAATTTCCTGCTGAGATAATTCTGACTTATTGGAATCATGATGTGGGTATGCCGGCGTTGGACTGGCGTAAACACAGTAAAAAGTCTGACAACACCAGGTTTTAGGTTGGACTAAAACCTGGTGTTGTCAGACTTTTTATTGGAGTCAACCAGGCATTCATAATTGTCAAAAAACAGCAATTGTAACTTCTGGAATGGGTGTTTTTCCTCTCACTGACACCTGCAGTCTTTTTCATTCTTAGAGTTGGGTATTTAAAGAACTTCACATCATGACAGTTATACAAACCTTATCCACCCTTCTGAAGCCTTTATGCCAACACAAGTAATTTGTGACGCCCACACTTTGGGTCAAGGTCCTGACTTATAGCAAAGTTGGGTTTGTTTGAACTCAGCACCAAGTTCAAATGGCCCAGCTGAGTTTGGTTTTCCCTCATGAATTATGCCCTGCCTACGTTCTTGTCCTAGCAAAAAATGTGATGCATTGGAAATGGGGGCTAGACCACTGGACTTGGGACCTATGCATTTTTGAAGCCCCATTGCGTCTCTACGCCTTCATGAAAACCTGCCCAATGACTATAAAACTAAAAGAAAAAACACACAAAATTGGGTAAGAAAAATACAGTTTCTGATGAAAAAGAAAGAAACAAAGAACAGAAAAGGATAACAAACGCAATAATGAGAGCTGTAAAGAATGAATATGCAAAGAAACTTGAGGGATATCAAAATCAACACAAAATACTCTTATAATTAGTTTAAGAAACAGTGTTGGTTGCTTGAAAACTTAAGTGAGGTCAACAAAAATAAGTGGTGGATGTGCTGATTATTATAGCAAAGGAAGAGGTTAACATGCCAGACATTCCGAAGGAAACTATTATTGAATCAGACATGAATCGACAGAATCAATGTAAGCAAGATAATTAATGGTGAAATTACTGGCGCTAACCAGGTGGTTTCCATTGCTGTGTTTTAAAAGTAGTATGTTTGAGCATTGCAGATGCCTTAACTATAACTTCCAAGATTCTCTTCATTTGGAAACCTTTCCTTTACTTGGGGAAATTGACCTATCACTCTGTTATTTAAGAGAGGTGACAGAGGGAAATCGTGGATCATAGACCAGTTAGCTTAACATCTCTTGCTGGAAAATTGTAAGAATCTCTAACTGAGGATCAGGTGATTATTAGCTAAAGTTGAAACTCATGGAATTGGAGGTGAATTGATCTGATTAGGAAATTGGCTGAGTGGAAGGAGATAGAGATTAGAAATAATGGACAGATACCATAAATGGCCAAATATGACTAGATGTTTCCTGCAAGGATCTATGTTGGGACATCAGCTATTCATTGTATTCATTTATGACTTAGATGATGGGATAAAAAAAACAAATTTGCCATTGATACAAAAGTGGTATTGTAAGCAGTGTAATGAAGTGTAAAATTACAAAATGATATTGATAGATTAAGTTAATGTGCAAAACTATTGTCAATGATTTTCAGTGTAGACAAATATAAGGTCATCCATTTTGGACCTAAAAAGGATAAGACAAAGTATTTTCTGAACAATGAGAAGCTCGAAGCAGTGGAGGTCAAAAGGGACATGGGAACTTTCTCGCATCTCGTGCCCAAATCTTTAAATGTGTCCCCTATACCTTGTAACAATTATCAAGAACAACTTTTCTTTTGTTTAACTCATCTCAACCTGTCATAATCTTGTATACCTCTATTAAATCTTCCCTCGGCCTCCTTTGCTTCAAGGAGAACAATCCCAGCTTGTCCAACCTAACTTTGAAGTTAGAAACTCCTCATCCCCGGAATCCTTCTGGTAAATCTCAGGGGCCCTCACATCCTTCATAAAATGTGGTGGCCAGAATTTGGCATTTTTGTCTAATCAAGGCTTTATAAAAATTCAGCATAAATTCTTTTGTTCTCACATCTTTTTATGAAACCCAAGATCTCATTTGCTTTGCTAATTATTCTTTACATATGTTCTGCAGCCTTAAATGACCCATGCACATGAACCCAAAGTTCCTCTGTCCCTCCACAATCTTTCGAATTGTGTCATTGAGCTTCTCCCTGTTCCTTCTACCAAAATGCATTACCTGACACTTCTATGTATTAAATTCCATCAGCCACTTGTTTGCCTATTCTGCTAGCCTATGTTCTGTTGCAGTCAGTTGGTATCATTATCTCAAGTAATATTTATACTTTTAACATTCCAAGTTTGGAATATCAGCAAATTTTGAAATTTGACTTCATATGTAATTAAGAAAACCAGTAATAGCAGAACTGAACCTTGATGAGCACCATGGTCCACCATCCTCCAGTCTGAAAAATGACCATTTAGTTGTTGTTTTCTGTCCTTACACCATTTTTTATTCAAGCTGACGCTGACCCTAATATTCTATGAGCTTAATTTTGTTAAGCAGCCTTTTACGTAGCACTTTGTCGAACACTTTTAAAATCGATATAGACAATATCTTTCATCAATCTTTTCCGTAACTTCATCAGAAATACAGTTAGATTAGTCAAGTGTGATGTGCTTTTTAGAAATATGTGCTGACCCTCCTTAATTAACTCAAACCTCTCCAAGTGCCATTGATTTTTCATGCAATGATCACAACTTCATTGCAGTGTTAATATAAACCTACTTGTAACACTAATAAATAAGCTTAAATTTAATCATTTTTGCCCAAGTGTTCTAATGATAATTAGACCATCCACCACTGCATTTTTCAGCACCGATCCAACAATAACTTCCTTGTGTGTTTAAGAATATATTGGTCGAGCAAGCTTTACTGAATGCATTTCATAAATTCCTCCTCCTCCTCACCTTTTATTCTAATGTTATCCTAATTAATATTTATCACTTTGCTGTAGTCCTTGCATGTTCCCTGTGATTTACTTGCTGGTTTGCTCCTCTATTTCGCTCTCCCTGTTTGGAGACCAATAGAATACCATATTATTATGGTCATATCTTTTTTGCTTCTCAGCTCTAACCAAATAGATTCTGCCGTTGCCTCCTGAAGGACGCCCTTTCTTTCCAACGCTACATGCCTTCTGTAATCTGAACCACCCTTCTTTCCTTCTCTGTCTCGTCTGAACACTTTGTATCCTGTTATTGCTACTACATTATATTCCAAATAGCTATTTGTGCTTATAGTTCACCAACCTTATTCACTGCTGTGTCTTTACATACAAACATTCCAAACTTGTCCTTCTATTTCTCATCCTTAGTCTTCTATTATCTAATATGGTATTGTATCAAATATGGTATTACTTCTCGAGTACTGTTTTGAATAATGGAAACTGAAACAAGGAATAATGCCAAAAATCAAATCCCACTAAAGGAAGATTTGGCTTTCAAAATCAAAAGTGAAACCTTGAGATTGGAAAAACAAATGTCTAGTGAG
Organism: Carcharhinus amblyrhynchos; assembly: GCF_965287045.1. Classification (NCBI taxonomy): domain Eukaryota; kingdom Metazoa; phylum Chordata; class Chondrichthyes; order Carcharhiniformes; family Carcharhinidae; genus Carcharhinus; species Carcharhinus amblyrhynchos. The sequence continues at coordinate 29,344,325 of NC_137337.1, forward strand.
GAAACCAGGATCCGATGTGTAAACACAACCAAGAACAGGAACATAATATTGTTTCAAAAGAAAAATAAAGGAAATCAGTATAAAAGTAGACAATTATCAATGACAATGTTTTGTAAATTCCCTGCCTTCTATTTCAAGGGATGGCATTGTATTGAATTTTTTCAATCTTAACTCCTTTTTAAACTCTTCCTTTATTTAATCTCTTGAGTTTTGTGCATTATTGTTAAAGAATTGCACTTCTGAAAATATTCAAAGGTCAGATAATTTATACTGAGGAGTAGATTTTTTTTTATCCTGAATGGCGGGGAGTCAAGCTTGCTCGCATACATATCTCTGGCCCAACACTAAACTGACCCTTAGGCGTGAGTCATATGTTTACTTATATTAACCCTATGTTTGACAGAACCTTATACTACACCCACCTGCAAGTCTTTACTCAAAGTACTTCAAGTTATTCTAGTTTATCCCATGTATTTCTATCATTATTATTACTCCATTTTTCCCCTTCAAGTCTCTAAGTTCATAGGTTCAGGTGGCCTGGAAGCCATGTAACACATTTGCAATGCTGTTGGAAGAGTGGTGGGCTCTGCTGTTGCAGGTAAACTCAGTTGATTTGGAGATTGTTCTGATATTTGGATATCTTCCTCGATGTCTCTTCACTGTACTGCAGTCTAGGGATGAGAAGAAGACTCCTGTTTCTTCTAACTGACACCACAGTAGGTACAATGAAAGAGAAACGAGGTTGATCACTATCCTTCCTGATGATAGTATCCTCCTCGCTCAAGGTCTTTAATCCAGACTTTGTCAACTTGTCATAGTTGTGGCAACTGTCTAGTGCGGTATGTTTTGCTATAGGCTGCTTCTATCTAGAGGCCTGCTTTTTTGCTTGGATGTCCTGGTAATCTTTGGTTACCAACCCTGGTATGAGTTTTTTCAGCAGGATTTTAGCCTTCCTGTTTACTTACTGTGTGCCAGCATTCTGTGTTTCGTGCACAAGTACCCCAAGTCCCTTTTTAAGTTGCAGTTTTCTCCATTTAATAATGCTCTGTTCTTTTCTCCCTTCCAAAATGAATAACTTCATATTTTCCCACGTTATGCTCTATTTACCAACTTTTTGCCTTCTTACTTAATCTATCAATGCCTCTTTGTAAACTGTTTATTTCCCTTTCGACTTGTCTTTCCACCTATTGTTGTCATGTGCAAATTTGTCTACAGTACATTTGCTTTCTCCCTCCAAGTCGTCAATATATATTGTAAACAGTTACAATCCCAGCATTGATTCCTGTGGAATCCCACTGATAAAAGGTCACCAACCTGAAAAAGAACCCCTTATCCCTGATTGCTCTTTCCTGCCCATGAGCCAATTCTCTATCCATGCCAATATTCTACCTCCAACACCATGGGTTCTTATCTTATGACTTAACCTTTTGTGAGGTAGCTTGTTGAACATCTTTTGGAAGTCTAAATACAACACATCTTCTGGTTCCCCTCTATCCAGTCTGGTTGAGACTTTCCAAAAACTCTTTAAATTAGTCAGACATGATTTTCCTTTCATGAAGTCATGCTGATTCTGCTTGATTAAATTATGATTTTTCAAATGTGCTGCTCTTCCTTAATAATTGATTCCAACATTTTTCCAACAATAGATGTCAGAAGCATCCACTGCTATGATGGTGGGCAGGAATTGGTCAGAATGGACTAGAATATCACTGGAGAGCTGCATCACCTTGATGCAACTGAATGCTTGCTTCTGAGTTGCCAGCTTTTTACCTCCTTCCCTTTTTGAATATGGGTATCACACTGGCAGTTTTCCAATCCTTTGGTACTTTTCCAGAATCCAAAGATTTTTGGAAAATTACAAGCATTGCATCCACTATCTCTAGCTACTTCTTTTAGGAACCTAGAATGTAAGCCATCAGGGCCAGGAGACTTAGCTGCTTTTAGCCCCATTAGTTTGCCTAAAACTACTCCTCAAGTGATGGTAATTGTACTTAATTCCTCCCCTGTATCTTTAGTATTAATGGGATGTTCAAAGTGTTTTTCTTTTTGTTGTTTGAACCAAGCTTTCATAGTACCACAACAAAGACCATACTCTTGTAATGGCAAATGTAGACACAATCCTTATTACATATTTGTTCCTAATGAATCTGTTGTGGTTTATTTGTGATCACTGACTGGCTCCTTGTCAATTGGGAATACACTTAAGCTTTTTAATGGGATTGATGTCCTCTTTTGTTAGAAGGCCTGAAATGGTCCTGGACTGTGTCTCTGCAGTTGCTTGGTTTTTACCTTGGACATATTGAATGGTGACCTTCTGAGCTGTAGTTGGAAACTCTGAATCCTGGGAGGCACCTTTGCCAGCTCCTTCTCACCCAGTAACTCTAATGGCTTATGGTCTGTTTTGATTGTGACCTTGAGGCCAATGATGTAGTCTGTAAACTTTTCACTCCCACATGAGTGCGCTGGTATACTTTTCTACGTTAGTATATCCTGACTCCATGTCTGACGGTCCTCTAGAAGCATAGTGCACCACTCAGTGACTTCCATCCAATTATTCCTGTAACAGGACCACTTCAAGGCCTATGAAGAAGCATCCGTTGCAATGGTGGTGGCAGAAATTGGTCAGATTAGGCCAGAATGTCACAGGAGAGTTGCGTTGCCTTGATGTGACTGAATGCTTGCTCTTGGTCTGGGTCCCAGCACCATCCTTGGACTTACTTAAGCAGATGCCTCAACAGTTCTGTGACCTGCGCCATATTTGGTAAAAATGTTGCCAGCTGCTTCACCGTCCCTCAGATTTGTTGGAGGTCTGGAGTCAAGGATGGTGCTGGGAACTCGCGAAGAGCTTTAATTTTCTATGGGTCCATTGTGATGCCGTTATTGCTAATGATATGGCCCAGGATCCAAACTGGTGTTTTGGAGAGCTCACATTTCTCATTCAGTGTCAGCCCTGCTTCCTGCAGTTGCTGTAAGAATGCAGAGTCTCTTGTCATGTTCGTCCACCATTGTACCATGATCAAATAAATTGTCAATGTAGCAAATTACCTCCTGAGGCTCTACAAAATAGGCGACATTGAAATATTTCTGGCACCAAAGTGTTGGTTGACACTGTTAATATTATATAGAAGATTACGTTTGACGTAAAGTTTGTGACTTAGATTGTGGACCACAAACTGGGCCCCTCAGATTCTTTTGTCCTTGTACCTGTGTTGCCTGTAGGGTGCTTTTTATCAGGAGCTTTATGCCTCCTGTTCTGTATACGTGTGTTGCAGATGGCATCAGCCATTGGATTGTGAGCCATAGCTCTCTGTCTGACTGAACTTAACACTGGCTCCCCTGTCCAATTTCAAGATGGCCATTAACTGAAATGACTGCTTTCCAAAACAAATTTCCAGGATCTTTTGACCTCGCCCTAGGCTGTATGTCTTTTAGTTTGCAATCTTTGGGTCTTAAATGTTTTGTCCTTGCACAGTTTGCCAAGCAATCTAATTCTGTTACTCTGAAAGCCTTGGGCTGAAGTTGCAAGACATTAACCTTGCCTAAGGGAACTCTGCTCCACAGCACTGGCATGGTCATTCTACTGGTAGGTTTGGGTATTGCTTTGTGTGGCCTGGAGTGTTCCTGCTTCTGTGCTGTTTAACTAACTGGACTGTGGGTTTGCATTCTATCATGGTTTACTTTTGTCTCTTAAAATTGACCTGTGCTGCACACAGAGTTCAGGCTGCCCAGCAACCTGGATAACATTCTGAAAGTTCAGATGTTCCTTCACTTGCAGTGTGTCTGTGTGCATCATCTGTTACTCCTACAAATATTCTATCGCTAATTGATTCAGATTTTAAATCTCTGTATTCTCAGTCTTTAGCCATCCTGTGTAGTTCATTAATGAATGAGTCTATAGGTTTTCCTGACTGCTGGACACATTTATTAAATTTAGCCCTTTCAAGGATTTTGTTACTCCCTAAACATAATTTTGTTACTCCATAAACATTGTTGCTTCCTAAATGTTGTTATTCCCTAAACATAAACACCTTCAGCTAAATCTGAAGATTCATTGATTGCTGTGTAGCAGTAATGTCCTAGATGAGGCCTACCAAATAAAGCAGTGTGTTCAGTTGATAAATCCAAATTGATCTGTGTTGGAGTAGATTTCTGACCCATGGGACTTATTGCCATGCTCCTGCTACTTATTTTTATGTCCATATGTAGGTGGTCAGCAGAATTTCTAACAGAACAAATAGTTTTTGACTCTAAGCCACTTCTCTCCTTTTCTGAAATGCCCTCTTAATGCTGCAGTGTAACTGTGTCTTTACCTTTTGTTTTCTTTATAATTCTTTTTTAATTCTCAGAAATCTAATTATCTAATTTTGTGCCAACTTTTCTTATCTTAAAACCACATTTTATCCCTATTGTTTGTTGTATTTGCAGAACAGCTTCCTGTTTCCTCTCAATAATTGATTTTCCAACCATAAAGATTGCTTATTCATTTTCTTCCATTTTTTTAAATAACATTTTAATATTGGCAGTATTCCTTGTTTGGTTCTCATTATTAGTCAAAAACATGATCAGAAGAGAACAATATTCTTCTTTCAGTTTCTCCAATTTTACTTGGCGTTGCAGATTGGAGGTCACCGTCCTCCATTCCTCTGTCAGTTCCCATTCTTCTCCAAATCCTGCTGCGTTTAATTTTCTTCCAAAACACATCCTTCCATCTGGTCTGAGGCCTTTCTCTTCTCTTTACTGGGAGTTTCATCTCCATTATGTCAGTAAACTTTCACCAGCCATGCCACCAGTGCTTGTTGGCACTGCACAGAATTATTGGACGGGCTAAAGCACGTGGTGGACAAGCAGTAGGGGAATACAGAAGGATAATTAGTTGACAGTTGTATCGTGGAGGATTAATCCTTGCTTTGATTCAAGAATAATAAGAAATCTCAAAACACCAGGTTAAAGTCCAACAGGTTGAACCTGTCGAACTGTTGGACTTATACCTGGTGTTGTGAGACTTTCTACTATGCTTACCCCAGTTCAACGCCAGCATCTCCACATCATTGATTCAAGGCATTCTCTCTCTCCTTAATAGATCACCATAATATTTCAATCTTTTCTCAGCTACTTTCTTCTAATGTTGCCCTTTTGAGGGCAATTGGAGATGGGCAATAAATGCTGGCCCAGCATTTCAGACAGGACCATTGCATCTATTCTATCTTTCACTTTCAACAGACTATATATTTTGCCCATCGAACAGGGAAGAGCCTCAATGTTATCACTGGAAGAATAAAGGGACTCTCCTTTCTTGAAAAACAAGTAAATGCCAAAACTGATTTTTGTAACTAGGAAGTCGCCTGTCCACACGGCCAGTTCTATTAATTAGAAAAATAGGCTAAATTAAGTTGCAAACTAAATTATGATTTTGTGAATGAACCTGAACTTGGCTCACCTTTAAATTGGATCACTTTGGGTTTTTGATTTGATTTATTATTGTCACAAATATTAGCATACAGTAAAAAGTATGTTTTCTTGAGTGCTATGCAGACAAAGCATAACATTCGTAGAGAAGGAAACAAGAGAATGTAGTGGCTCATAATTTGGTTAGGATTGTACTGTGAATGCATTGTCCATTATATAAATGAAGCAAGAATGCAAAATCATCTTTGATTGCTGTAAACATAGAGGTACACTACATGTATAAGATTTAAAGCGAATGTCACGAGGCCCATAGAAATCTAGCAGCAGGAAAGTTGAGAATCGATGACACTATGTCCAGAAATCAAATGGATGATTGAATTATGTCTAGGACAAGGAAACCGAATTGAGACAAATCTGTATATGTCAGTGTTAGAAGTACGTGAAAGAATCACCTCTTTACGTTTGTCACACCCACCTCTTTAACTGTTAATTGAAACGTCAAGTTATCTAATATACTTACCTTGCACAGAATAAAAACATTTTCCCAAAGCAAATTCCAGGGGCATGCTGGAGCAAATGTGATATTTAAGGAGATAATAAAAGTAAGCAGGTCTGGCAGTATTTGTGGAGAGAGAAACAGTTAACATTTTGAGTCTAATATGATTATTCTTTGGATATCCTCACTGAAAATGGTTACTTTTCACACTGGGAGAATGGTAGATAGCAGTGTTCCCCAAAGGTCAATGTTTGGACTACAGCCTAAGTTGGAAGAGTGAAAAATGATTACGATAATGCAAATCAACTGCAACAGGATATGGATGGGCTAGCAGAATAGACAGACAAGTGACAGATGAAATTTAATAGTGGAGTATTAGGTGATGCATTTTTTTGCCAATGGGATAGGAAGAGATAATACAGACTCAATGGCACCATTCTAAAGAGAGACCTGGGGGTAGATGTACATGGATATTTGAAGTCAGCAGGACACAATGAGGGGGTGGTTAGCAATCTTAGACTTCATAAGTAAAACTTTTGAGTAGAAAAGCAGGGAAGTTATGCTGAGCCTATATAAAGCTCCGGTTAGTCCACAACAATGTATTGTGCCCACATCTGATCCTTCTAGCAAGGGTGTGAGAATCCTTGAGGGGGTGCAGAGGAGATTTACCAGAACGGTTCCAGAAAGAGAGATTTTAGCAACAAGGTTAGGTGCGACAAGCTGGAGGTGTTCTTGGAACAAAGAGGATTGACAAGAGATTTGATGGATGTGTATAAGACTAATGATAGGTTTAGACAAAGAAAAAATGTTACCATTAGCTGCTGATACACATGGACACAGATTTAAGATTTTAGGTGAGAAATGCGGGGGTGGGGGGGAATGTGAGGAGAAGCTGTTTTACATGGCGACTGGTAATGACCTGGAATTTGCTGCCTAAGAGAGTAGTGAGGATGATCAATGATTTCAAAAGAAAATTGGATGAGAGAAATAAACTTGCAGGGTTACAGGCATAGTGATGGGACATAGGAGAGATTGGATTGCTCTACAGAGAGCCATGCAACCAATGGACCAAATGGTATTCTCTGTGCATTTATGACTATGATATAAAATACAATTGTAACAATTCACTATACTTTATTCAACATACTATTTAGCAACAAAATGTATATATTCTGCACCTGATTGCTAAGAATCTGTATAAAAAGTGACCTTATTTACTGTTCCCATTTTTGGTTTATGCATTTTGCCCATCTTGTTCCTACACCCCTTCATTTTAATTACCTTCTACATCAATCTAATCTAGTGTCAGTTTGTTCTGTGTTTCAATCACTAATGCTAGCAGTACAAAGGTTTCTTCTGCTCTCTGCCTAAATCTGTTAAGTTTGATCTTGTAGCTAGGCAACTCGTTCTAGACCCTTAATCACTGCAAAGAGTATGTATCTTCATCCCTTCAGAATTTTAAATAACTTTTTCAAATCACCTTGCAGTATCAATAAAAAATGGCTCAATAGTCTGGATACTCCTATTTCCATATCATCCTGTTAAATTTATGCTGAACCCTCTCTATTGCCTAACCATCCTTCCTATAGTATTGAGCCCAGAATTACACACTGTCCTTCAACTGTGGTCTGAGGGAGGTTTTATATAGATTCACCATTACATGTCAACTTTTATATCCCACACTGTTTATTGTAAAACACAACTTTATTTCTGTGCGTTTTCTGCTTGAGATATTGATTTTAATATCTTGTGAATCATAAATCCTCCAAATCCTATGTTCTGCTACATCAGCCAGCCTTCTCTGACTAAAAATGCAATTCTTATTCGGTTTTACTAAAATATACCTCCTCACATTTAGTAACATTGGAACACCAGGTCAATCTCTCGAGACTCTTCCATCATTCAGTTAGATTAGATGATGGCCTTGGATCCATACCTTTATCTAACAATCTATCCATTTTGGTTTTCCAATGATCCCAGTCTCAGCAGCATTTGTGGGGAGAAAGTTCCAGATTTCCACCACCCTTAAATGAAGAATTTCTTTGACATGACCTCTGAACAGCCTTGCTCTAATGTAAAGGTTAAGACAGGAAATGAAGTTGAGGCCACAATCAGATCAGTCATCATCTTATTGAATGGTGGAACAAGCTGTTCCTATTTCTATTAATCTTAAAAGATATTCTGCAGCATTTTCTTTGTAAAGGAGAGACAATCGTATAGTGGTATTGTCACTGGACTGATAACCAAAGACCCAGGGTAATGCTCTTGGGGTCTGTGTTTGAATCCCACCACAGATGATGACATTGAATTCAGTAAAAATCTGGAATAAAAAGCCTGATAATGACCATAAGATGCTTCTCATAAAAACCCATCTGGTTCACTGATGTCCTTTAGGGAAGGAAATTTGCCATCCTTATATCTGCCCTACGTGTGACTCGCAGCAATGTGGTTGATTCTTAAATACCCTCTGTCAGCCAGCAACACCCATGTCCCATGAAGGAATATAAAAAAAAATCGCAGTAGCATTGAATGATATGAGATTGTGAATCAATTCAATATGCTTGCTCCAAGACTGATTTATTTAATTGACAACTTGCATTTCTACCATGCAATTTTATTGAAGTAAAATATATCAAGTGCTTTTTAGGAATGTAACCAGACAAAAATGAACTCCAAATCAGGGAAGGATACATAAGGGTACAGGAATAACAGCTTAGCGAAAGAGAGAGATTTTAAGCAGTACTTGAAAGGAAAAAGATAGGGAGAAAGTTCCAGAATTTTTTTGACCAGTAACTGCCTATTCTGACAGATGCACAAGGACAGATCCACCAGACGTGACAGCACAGTGGTATACTTTGAAATGATTTATTATATACATTTGGGAGGGAGTGACCCCAGGTCCTCAATCTTGTCTTGGGATCCCAAGAAATCTCATGACATCAATTCAGACATAGGCCATGAAACCTCCTGCTAATCACCATCCACCATGCTCATTCAATGGAAAAATCAGTACTCCTCCGTATTGAACACCACTTGGAAGAAGCACTGAGGACACTTAAAATAGAAATTGTATTCTGAGAAGGGAACTTCAATGTTTAAAACCCGGAATTGGTTAGGTAGCACCATTACTGACTGAGCTGGCCAAGTTTTGAAGGGCATATCTGCCAGACTTGACCTTGACCTCACCCTCACCCTCACCAATCTACCTGTTGCATATGCATCTGTCCATGACTGTATTGGTAGGAGTGACCACCACATAGTCTTAGTAGAGACAATGTCCCATCTTCACATTGAGGATATCCTCCATCATGTTGTACTGAATGGAATAGATTCAAAACAGGTCTAATAGCTCAAAACTCGTCATTCAAGAGGTACTGTGCACTATCAGCAGCAGCAGAATTGTTTTCAAAATAAATCTTTAATATCATAGCTCAGCATATACCCTTTTTCACCATTACCTTCAAGCCAGGGGATCAACTCTATTACAATGATGAAGTAAAATAAAACTTTCTAAAAGCAGCACTGAACATAGCTAAAAAATTAGTACTGTTGAGGGCAGCACGGTAGCATAGTGGTTAGCACTGCTGCTTCACAGCTCCAGGGACCTGGATTCGATTCCCGGCTTGGATCACTGTCTGTGTGGAATTTGCACATTCTCCTCGTATCTGTGGGGGTTTCCTCCAGGTGCTTTAGTTTCCTCCCACAGTCCAAAGATGTGCAGGTTAGGTTGATTGACCATGCTAAAATTGCCCCTTAGTGTCCTGAGATGCGTAGGTTAGAGAGATTGGTGAATGAGTGTGTAGAGATATGGGGATAGGGCCTGGGTGGGATTGTGGTCGGTGCAGACTCGATGGGCTAGATGGCTTCTTTCTCCACTGTAGGGTTTCTATGATTCTATCTGTAAACAGAAAGGTGTTTTTTAAATAAAAAAGAAAAAAAAAGTACTGATCTAGTGAAGCTACAATATAGGACTATGAGCTAATTGATTCTACAATCAAAGGATTAGGTCTAAGCTCTGCAGTCTTGCCACATAGCTGCGAATGGTGGTGGAGAATTAACCAATTTACTGGAGGTGGAAACTCTATGAGCATCTCCAACCTTAATGAGAGGGCGCACAGCACATCAATGCAAAAGACAAGGCTGAAGTATTTGCAATTATTCTCAGCCAGTAGGTCAAATGGTTAATCAATCTTGGCTTCCTCCTGAGGTCCCAGCATTACAGAAGCCAGTCTTCAGACAACTTGATTCATATCATCTCAAGGAAAGGCTGAAGGCACTGGATGCAGCAAATGGTATGGACCCTGACAACATATAAACAAAGGAAAATACAGCAAGCCATTCAGCCCCTCAAGTCTCCTCTGCCTTTCGGTATCATCATGGCTGATTCTCTATCTCAATGGCGTACTCCCATGCACTCCCCATACTCTCTGACAGAGTCTAGAAATCCCTAGAAATATTTCCTGCTTAAATATATTCAATTATTTGGCTTCCACAGCCTTCTGTGTTAGAGAATTCCAGGGGTTCACCATCCTCTGAGTGAAGACATTTCTCCTCTCAGCCCTAAATGACCTACCCCATTTACTGAGACTTTGACCCCTTGTTCTAGATCCTCCAGACAGGGGAAATATCATCCCGTCCGCCCATCCCTGTCAGACTTTTATATGTTTTGAACTCCAGTGAATACAGACCTAATCAACACAATCTCTTATACAACAATCCTGCTTAACTGAAAACTTGTACCTGAATTACCTAGCCAAACTCTTCCACTGCAACCAAAACAACAATATCCACCCAACACTGTCGAAAATTGTCCAGCTCTGTCCTATCCACAAAAAACACTACCCATTAGTCTACTCTTGAATCATCAGCAAGGTGATGGAAGGTACTGTCAAGTGGTACTTGCACAACAAAAATCTGCTCATTGGTGCTCAGTCTGACTTTTGCCAGGTCCATTCAACACCAGATCTCATTACAACCTTGATTAAAGTGTGGCAAAATAATCAAATAACAGTGATGGAATGAGACTAACTGCCCTTGACATCAGAGCAGCATTTGACTGAATGTGGCATCATGGAGCCCAACAAAATTGAAGTCACCCAGAAGTGGATTCCACTGATTAAAATCATGCCTAACGCAATGAAAGATGACAGTGTTTGCTGCAGGAGTTCCTCAGGATAGTGTCCTAGACCCAATCATTTTCAGATGCTTCATCAATGATCTTCTCCCTGTCATAAGGTCAGAACCAGGGATCTTTATTGATAACCATTTGTAACTCCTCCAATAATGACACAGTTCACATCAGCATGAACAAGATCTGAACAATATTCAGAGTTGGAACAATGAGCAGCAAGTGGCATTTGTGCCATACAATGACCATATTCAGCAAAGAGCATATCACATTCTCCCCTTGACATTCAAAGGCTCTACCATTGCTGAATTTCCCCTCCCCCCCCCCCACCCCCCAGCAACATTATGTATCGTTGTCATTGACTAGAAACTAAACTAGACCAGAGCGAGGTGAAAGTGACTACCCTTGACATCAAGGCAGCATTTGACTGAATGTGACATCAAGGAGCCGCAGCAAAACTGAAGTCGATGGGAACTAGGGGAAATCGCTCTGGTTGGAGTGATGCCTAGCACAAAGGAAGATTGTTGTGGGTCTTGGAGGCCAGTCATCTCAGTTCCAGGACATCACTGTAAGAGTTCTTTAGAGTAGTGTACTAGGCCCAACCATCTTCCCTTCCCTCCATCATAAGGTCAGAAGTGGAGATGTTCACTGATACTTGAACAATATTCAGCACCATTCATGACCCCTCAGATGCTGAAGCACTCCATGTCCAAATGCAGCAAGACCTGGACAATATCCATGCTTTAGCTAACAACTGGCAAGTAAACTTTAGGAAGCCAGACTAGATCCCTAACAATTTTTCTATTTTGGCATAAATGAGGATAAAATGCTTCACTTGGGATCTTTTACAGTAAAATAAACTTTATTTAATAACACAGTTTACGTATAACAATAACAAAATTAAGCAGCTTAACTAGTAAAAGTTGAATAATAATTTAAAAATGAAAGGAAACAACTTTAATTTCTAACTTATCACTGTTTCAGTTCCAAATAAACAACATTCTCTTACAGACTTAAGTTTCCACTTGAAATACAGTTAACAACATAAGTACTATAACAGACATAGTCAGTCCTGAAGCGTTCCGAGAGAGATTTTAAGTATCGGAGCTTGCAGACCTGTCTTTAAACCAGAGCCAAAAACTGTTTTTTTTCTGCCATAGACCTAGCTGCTGCTATTAATCACATGATCCTGTCAATAAACCTAATCAAAAACCCCAGAGGAAATCTTAATCTATAAACAAAAATCCATGAGCTTTCTAAGGAAATGGCTAAAATGAGTAATTATCCTGCCCTCCCAGCATCTAAGCTACATTCCCTCCGGAAATATCAACTTCCTGTTTTTTAAAAAAGCTGAATTTTTAAAAGTTCTCCTTAAATATAAAATATATCAATTGCACACTCATCACAGAAGTGCCAGGTGATGACCATCTCCAACAAGAGAAAATCTAGCCATCACCAATTGACATTTGGTGTCATTACTATCATTCACTTTTTTCTTATTCCTTTGTGGGACGTGGGCATTGCTGGCTGGTCAGCATTTATTGCCCATCCTTAGTTACCCTTGAGAAGATGATGGCGAGCTGCCTTCTTGAATTGCTGCAGTCCAAGTGCTGTGGGTTGACTCTCAATGCCGTTAGGGAGAAAATTCCAGGACTTTGACCCAGCGATTGTGAAAGAATGGTGATATATTTCCAAGTCAGGATGGTGAGTGGCTTGAAGGGGAACTTGCTGGCAGTGCTGTTCCCACGCATCTGCTGCCCTTTGAGACAGAAGTGGTTGTGGGTTCGAAGATGAAATCTAAGAATATTTGGTGAATTAGCATCATGTGGCTAGTACATGCAGCTGCTACTGAGCGTCAGTGGTGGAGGTTGTGGATGTTTGTAGATGTGGTGCTAACCAGCTAGGCTGCATTGTCCTGGATTGTGTCAAGCTTTTTGAGTGGTGTTGGAGCTACATCTATCCAGGCAAGTGGGGTGAGCATTCCATCACACTCCTGACTTGTGCCTTGTATCTGGTGGATAAGCTTTGGGGAGTCAGCAGGTGAGTTATTTGCCATAGTATTCCTAGCCTCTGACCTGCTCTTGTAGCCACTGTCTTTTTGTGGTGACTCCTGTTGAGTTTCTGGTTGATGGTAATCCCAAGAGTGTTGACAGTGGGGGATTCAGTGATGGTAACGTCAGTGAATGTCAAGGGCATGGTTAAAGTGTTTCTTATTGGTGATGGCCATGGCCTGGCGTTTGTGTGGCACGAATGTTACTTGTCAGCCCAAGCCTGGATATTGTTTAGATCTTGTTGCATTTGGATATGGACTGCTTCAGAATCTGAGGAATTGCGAATGGTATTGAACATCATGCAATTATCAATGAATATCCCTACTTTTGACCTTATGACGGAGGGATGGTCTTTGATGAAGCAGCTCAAGATGTTTGGGCCTGGTACACTACCCTGAGGGATTCCTGCAGTGATGTGCTGGAGCTGAGATGACTGACCCTCCGCAATCACCTTATATACTAGGTATGACTCCAACCAGTGGAGTGTTTGCTTCTTGATTCCAGTTTAGCTAGGGCTCCTTGATGCACACTTCGTTAAAAGTGCCTTGATGTCAAAGGCTGTCACTCTCACCTCATGTCTGGAATTCAGCTCTTTCATCCATGTTTTAACCAAGGCTCTAATGAGATCAGGAGCTGAGTGACCTGGTGAAACCCAAACTGGGCTTGACTGAGCAGGTTGTTGCTGAGCAGGTGTTGCTTGATAGCACTGTCGATGACTCCTTCCATCTCTTTACTGATGATTGAGAGTAGACTGAATGGGCGGTAATCGGCTGCGTTGGATTTGTCCTGTTTTTTGGGTACAGGACATACTTTGATAATTTTCCACATTGTTGGGTTGATGTTAGTGTTGTAACTATACTAGAAGAGCTCAGCTAGGGGAGCGGCAAGTTCCGGAGCACAAATCTTCAGTACTATTGCCGGAATGTTATCACAGCCCATTGCCTTAGCAGTATCCAGTGCCTCCAGCTGTTTCTTCATATCAAGTGGAGTGCATTGAATTGGCTGGAGGCTGGCATCTTAGATGCTGGGATCACTGGAAGAGGCTGAGATGGATCATCCACTTGGCAGTTCTGGCTGGAGATTGCTGCGAATGCTTCAGCCTCATCTTTTGCATTGATGTGCTGGGCTCCTTCATCATTGAAGATGGGGATATTTGTGGAGCCGCCTCCTCCAGTGAGTTTTCAATTGTCCACCAGCATTCACGACTGAACGTGGAAGGCTGCAGACCTTAGATCTGACCCATTGATTGTGGGATCTCTTGGCTCTGTCTATCACTTGCTGTTTTTGCCATTTGGCATGCAACTAATCCTGTTTGGTAGCTTCACCAGGTTGACATCTCATTTTTAGGCTTGCCTGGTGCTGCTCTTGGTATGCCCTCCTGCTATTTCCATTGAACCAGGATTGACATAAGAACATAAGAAATAGGAGCAGGAGTAGGCCATCTAACCCTTCGAGCCTGCCCCGCCATTCAATAAGATCATAGCTGATCTGTCGTGGCTCAGTTCCACTTTCCCGCCCTCTCCCCATAACCCTTAATCCCCTCTCTTATCAAGAACCCATCAACCCGCTTCTTAAAAATATTTAGCGAGGCAGCCTCCACCACTTCAACGGGCAGAGAATTCCAGACATTCACCACCCTTTGAGTGAAGAAGTTCCTCCTCAACTCCGTTCTAAACCGCCTCCCCTTTATCTTGAGGCTGTGCCCCCTAGTCCTACTGTCTTTTTTGAGCGGGAAGAGTCTCTCCACCTCTATCCTATCCATCCCATTCATCATCTTATACGTCTCAATGAGATCTCCCCTCATTCTTCTAAACTCTAACGAGTACAAGCCTAGTTTATTCAGCCTCTCCTCATAGCTCAATCCCCTCAACTCCGGTATCAGCCTAGTAAACCTCCTCTGCACTCCCTCCAGGGCCAAAATATCCTTGCGCAGGTGCGGCGCCCAAAACTGCACACAGTACTCCAGCTGCGGCCTCACCAATGCCCTATACAGCTGCAGCAAGACCTCCCTACTTTTATATTCAATCCCCCTCGCTATGAAGGCCAGCATCCCATTCGCCTTCCTGACCACCTGCTGCACCTGCAAGCTGGGTTTTTGCGACTCATGCACAAGGACCCCGAGGTCCCTCTGCACCGTCGCCTGCTGCAGTTTTTCACCACGTAAGTAATAGTCCTTCCTACCATTCTTCCTACCAAAGTGGACCACCTCACACTTGCCAACATTAAATTCCATTTGCCATTTCCTGGCCCATTCGCCCAGCCTATCTAGATCCTTCTGCAGACTCTCCACACCCTCCGCACAATTTGCCTTTCCCCCAATCTTGGTGTCATCAGCAAATTTCGACACCCTGCACTCGGTTCCCTCCACCAGATCATCTATATAAATGGTAAATAGCTGAGGCCCCAGCACCGACCCCTGGGGCACTCCACTAGTCACCAACCGCCAATCCGAATAGCACCCATTGACCCCCACTCTCTGCCTCTTATTTGACAACCAATCCTCTATCCACGCTAACACCCTACCCCCAACTCCATGTCCCCTGACCTTCTGCAATAACCTCTTGTGAGGTACCTTGTCAAACGCCTTCTGAAAATCCAGAAAGACCACATCCACCGGCTCTCCTCTATCCACTGCCCTAGACACATCCTCATAGAACTCCAGTAAATTTGTCAGACACGACTTCCCTTTAATGAAACCGTGTTGCGTCCGCCCTATCAAGCAATTCCCTTCAAGATGCCTCGCAATTTCCTCCTTAATGACGGATTCTAACATTTTACCTACCACAGACGTTAAACTAACCGGCCTATAATTCCCCGCCTTTTGCCTGGCACCCTTCTTAAACAACGGCGTAACATTAGCCGTTTTCCAATCTTCCGGCACTTCCCCGGAATCCAGCGACGTCTGGAAAATAACCACCAAGGCATCCACTATAACCTCCGCCATTTCTTTCAGAACCCTCGGATGCATTCCATCCGGTCCTGGGGACTTGTCCACAATCAGCCCCTCCAGTCTGTCGAGCACCACCTCTCTAGTAACAGTAATGTCATTAAGACCCTCCAGTCCTACCACCTTTCCATCGCTAACACCTGGCAAATTATTCACGTCCTCCTCCGTGAAGACAGAAACAAAAAAGTTATTCAAGACCTTAGCCATATCCCCATCCCCTACCACTAGCTCCCCTTTCTCATCCTCTAAAGGACCAACGTTCACCCTAGCCAGCCTCTTCCTTTTTATATATTTATAAAAACTCTTGCTATCCTTTTTTATATTAAGTGCTAGCCCAGCTTCATAGCTTCTCCTACCCTCCTTTATCAACTTCTTTGTCAATCTTTGTTGACATTTAAACCTTTCCCAATCCTCTTCTCGCCCACTGCTCTTAGCTACTCTAAATTCCTCCGCTTTTAATTTAACACTTTCCTTCACCTCCTTCGTTATCCACGGCTTATTACCTCTCCTCCTACTGTCCTTTTTGACCATCGGAATAAATTTCTGCTGAGCACCAAGAAAGATCTCCTTAAAGATCCTCCACTGCTCCTCAGCAGACCTACCTTCCAACGCGCTCCCCCAGTCCACATTTGCCAATTCTTCTCTCATCCTACCATACTCCCCTCTATTCAAACAAAGGACGCGTGTCCGGGAACCCACTTTCTCCTCCTCCATCTGCAACAGAAACTCCACCATGCAATGATCACTCTCTCCAAGAGGATCCTTCACCGCAAGGTCCCTAATTCTACCCGCCTCATTATGATTGATCCCCTGGCTTGATGGTAATGGTTGCGAGGGAGATATGTGGGGCCATGAGGTTGCAGATCTGACTGTGCTGGAGTACAGTCCAGCTGCTGTTGATGGCCCACAGCCTCTTGTGGATGCCCAGTCTTAGTTCCTAGATCAATTTAAAGTCTGTCCCATTTAGGACGGTGATGGTGCCTCACAAAACAATGAAGGTTATTCTCAATGTGAAGGCAGGACTTCATCTTCACAAGGACTGTGCAGTGGTCACTCTTACCGATATTGTCATGGATAATTGCATCTGCAGGCAGCAGATTGGTAAAGATGAGGTCAAGTATGCTTTTTTCCTCTTGTTGGTTCCTTCAACACCTGCTGCAAACCCAGTCTAGCAGTTATATCCTTTAGGACCCGTCCAGCTTGATCAGTAATGCTGCTGCCGAGCCACTCTTGGGGTGGTCGTTGAAATCCCCCACCCAGAGTGCATTTTGCACCCTTGCCACTCTGCTTCTTCCAAGTGGTGTTCAACATGGAGTACTAATTCATCAGCTGAAGGAGAATGGTACATGGTAACCAGTAAGAGGTTTCCTTGCCCATGTTTAACCTGAAGCCATGAGATATCATGGGGACCAGAATTGATGTTAGGGACTCCCAGGGCAACTCTCTCCTGACTGTATACCACTGTGCTGCCACCTCTGCTGGGTCTGACCTGCCAGTGGGACAGGATATATCCAGGGATGGTGATAGTGGTGTCTGGGGTGTTATTTGTAAGATATGATTCCGTGAGAATGACTATGGCAGGCTGCTGCTTGACTTGTCTGTGGGGCAGCTCTTCCAATTTTGGCACTAGTCCCCAGATATTAGTTAGGAGGACTTTGCAAGGTTGACAGAGCTGTTTGTTTAGCCGTTATCTTTTCCAGCACCTAGATCAATGACAAGTGGTCCATCTAGTTTCATTTATTTGAGACTTTGTAATGATTGATACAACTGAGTTGCTTGCGAGGCCATTTCAGAGGACAGTTTAGAGTCAACACATTGCTGTGGCTCTGGAGTCACATGTAGGCCAGATGAGGTAAGGATGGCAGACTTTCTTCCCTAAAGGACAGCAGTGAACCAGATGGGTTTTTTCTGACAATTGACTGACAATGGTTTCATGGTCATCACTAGGTTCTTAATTCCAAAAATCACCGACTATGAACATCCTGCGGGTTCCCAGAAACTGAACTGGACTAGCCATTAAATACTGTGGCTACAAGAGCAGGTCAGAGGATAGGAACCTTGTGATGAGTAACTTATTTGCTGATTCCCAAAGCCCATCCACCATCTGCGAGGCACAGGATAGGAGTTTGATGAATTATTGTCCACTTACTTGGATGAATGCAGCTCCAGTAACACTTGTAGTGCAACACCAGGTTAAAGTTGGCTTGATTGGCATCCCTTCCTCCAACACTCACTCCCTTCACCACCAACGTGCAAACCGACAATCTCTACCATCTAGAAGGACCAATATAGTAGACATGTGGGAACACCACCACCTGGAAGTTTCCCATCAAACCACTCATCATCCTGACTTGGAAGTATATAGCTGTTCCTTCACTGTCGCTAGGCCAGAAGTCCTGGAACTGCCTCCCCAACAGCAGTAGATATACATTAATCGCATGATTTGGTGGTGATTACTGAGACGTGGTTGCAAGAAGACCAGGTCTAGGAATTGAATATTCAACAGTACTCAGCATTTTGGAAAAATAGACTGAAAGGAAAGGGAGGTGGTATAGTTTTGCTGATGAAGAAAGGGATCAGTACTGTAAAGAGAAATGACATAAGCACGGGAGATCAAGATGTGGAATCAATCTGAGTAGAACTAAGAAGTAGCAAAGGACAAAGTATTTGGTAGGATTAATCTATAGATCTCCAAGCAGTAGTTCTGCAGTGGGGCACAGTATAAACCAAGAAATACTGGGGGCTTGCAAGAAATGTTTGGAAATAATCATGGGTGATTTTAATATACACAGAGATTGGAAGAATCAAATTGACCAGGGTAGCCTGGGAGCAGAGTTCATTGAATGTATTAGAAATTATTTCATGGAATAGAATGTTATGGAATCAACCAGGGAGCATGCTACTTTGGAGTTGTTGTTGTTGTTGTTGTTGTGTAATAAGAACATAAGAACATAAGAAATAGGAGCAGGAGTAGGCCATCCAGCCCTTCGAGCCTGCCCCGCCATTCAATAAGATCATGGCTGATCTGTCGCTGCTCAGTTCCACTTTCCCGCCCTCTCCCCATAACCCTTAATCCCCTCTCCTATCAAAAACCCATCAACCCGCGTCTTAAAAATATTTAGCGAGGCAGCCTCCACCACTTCAACGGGCAGAGAAGGAATTAATTGATGAGCTCATAGTTAATGATCCTCTAGAGAGTGGTGACCATTGTATGATAGAATTCAAAATTCAGTTTGGGGGTGAGAAAGTTGAGTCCCACACTAGCATTCTGGAATTAAACAAAGGAAGTTACATAGGCATGAGGATAGAATTAGCCTGAGTAGAATGGGCAGGAAGGCTAAAAGATAGAACAGCGGAAGAGCAGTTGTTTAAGGAGATATTCAAGTCCTCACAACTAAAATATATCCCAGTAAGGAAGAAAGGTAATAAGTGGTGGGGGGGAGGGGGAATATTGGGAAACTTTCAAACGTAAAGGGATACTAAAAATGTAATAAAAAGACCTAAGGCAAATTACGAAAGAAAACTAGAGCACAATATCAAGAAGGATAGCAAAAGCTTCTGTAGGTATATAAAAGGGAAGAGAGTCGCTAGGGTGAATGTTGGTCCCTTGGAAGATGGAACGAATAATGGGGAACACTGAAATGGCAGAGATGCTTTTCTCTGAAACTTTGCCACAGTTTCACGGTGGAGGACACTAGTACCATTCCTATAGGAACGAACAAATCAGAGGTAATAGAAAGGGTAGCACTTAGAACAATTAACATTTAATAGGGAAAAGGTACTCAACAAACTTGGGATTAAGGGCAGATAAGTCACCCAGGCTTGATGGCTTACATCCTAAGATATTAAAGGAAGTGGTAGCAGAGATAGTAGATCCATTGGTTTCCTCTTGTAGGGCATTCTAGGATGAGAGGTCATAGTCTTAAGATAAGGGATAGCAATTTAAAACAAAGTTGAGGAATAACTACTTCTCCCAAAGAGTTGTGAATCTGTGGAATTCGCTAACCCCAAAGTGCAATGGATGCTAGGACAGTGAGTAAATTTTTAAGGAGGAGTTAGACAGATTTTTAATTAGTAATGAGTTGTAGAGATATGGGGAGAAGGCAGAAAAATGAGGATGAGGAGGATATGGGGCCATGATCAAATGGCAGATTGGACTTGATGGGCTGAATGGCCTAATTCTGCTCCTATGTCTTATGAATTTGTAAACATATACAAGATGTACTGCAGCAATTCACCAAAACAGCTTCAAAAACACCTCCCAAACTTGCAAACAGTGAATGACCAGGGCTGTAGAAAAATGGGAATACCACGTGCAAATCCCTCTCCAAGACACACACCATCATGTCTTGGAACTATATCACCATTCTTTTGATGTTGCTGAGTTAAAAACTTGATCCTCCCTAACAGCACTGCAGATACACCTACACCATGTGGACTGCAGTGGTTCAAGAAGGTGCCTCAAAGTGGCAATTACTGATGTCCTTGTCTTATCTCAAGAGTGAACCAAAAAAAAGCAATATCTTAAGGCTACGCAATTCAATAAGTATTAATAGACTGCTCTGTTATAAAAAGCACTATAATAAAGCTTGAGCCTCGATTCTTTGAAATTAACAGGGTTGAGATAAATAACAACATAGAATTTTATTGTTCTGTAAGGGCAGGAAAAGCAGCATGCAAGATTACTGTTCAGGCAGCATGAGAAATTCTGATTCTGAGATGCAGTGGTTTATTCAGTGACATATTTGCAGTGTGTCAGGTCTCACACTGTCTTATGGCAGGTTTGTACTTGTAATACATTTTAATACTTGTGAGCGCATAACACTTTTAAATTAGGTCCTACCTTCAAGTTTTTGTGGTACTTGGTTGTTTAAAGGCAGTGAGCTCCTCTTTGTTTTGTCCGAGATCAGCAGTTTTACTCCTTGATTTGATTTATTATTGTCACATGTATTAGTATACAGTGAAAAGTACTGTTGCTTGCACGTTATACAGACAAAGCATACCATACATAGAGAAGGAAAGGAGAGAGTGCAGAATGTTGTGTTACAGTCATACCTAAGGTGTAGAGAAAGATCAACTTAATGCGAGGTAGGTCCATTCAAAAGTCTGATGGCATCAGGGAAGAAGCTGTTCTTGAGTCAGTTGGTATGAGCCCTCAGACTTTCGTATCTTTTACCTGATGCAAAAAGATAGGAGAGAATATGTCTGGGTGTGTGGGATCCTTAATTATGCTGGCTGCTTTTCTGAGGCAGCAGGAAGTTTAAATAGTGTCAGTGGGTGGGAGGCTGGTTTGAGTGAATTGGGCTACATTCATGATCCTTTGGATTTCCTTGTGGTTTGGACTGAATAGGAGCCAAACTTAGCTGCGATACATCCAGAAAGAATGCTTTTTATGGTGCATTTGTAAAAGTTGATGAGAGTTGTAGCAGACATGCCAAATTTCCTTAGTCTTCTGAGAAACTAAAGGCGTTGGTGGGCTTTCTTAACTATTGCTTCTACATGGAGGGACCAGGTTAAGTTGTTGGTGATCTGGATACCTAAAATCTTGAAGCTCTTGACCGTTTCTACTTCATCCCATTGATATAGACAGGAACATATCCTCCACTATGCTTCCAGGAGTCAATGGCTATCTCCTTTTGTTTTGTTGATGTTGAGGGAGGGATTATTGTCATTGCGTCAGTTCACCAGATTCTTTATCTCTTCCCTTATTACCTCTTGTCATTGTTTGAGATCCAACCCACTGCGGTGGTGCCATCAGCAAACCTGAAAATCAAGTTGGAGGGGAATTTGGCCACACAGTCATAGGTGTATAAGGAATACAATAAGGGGCTGAGCACACAGCTGAAGGACGATCATGGAGGAGGTGTTGTTGCCTATCCTTACTGATTGTTGTTTGTGAGTTAGAAAGTTCACGATCCAGTTGCAAGAGGGTGGTGCTGAGGCCCAGGCCATGGAGTTTGGAGATGAGTTTTGTAGGAACGGTGGCACGGGGAAGGAGAGCAGGAGAATGCTGCTTGCAAGGGGTTGAGGATCAGAATGGGCAAGTCAGGGGTGGGGGTTGAGAGGATGGAGTTTGGGTGCATGGAGGAGTAGAATAGGCATCTATGGAAGGACAGAGGGTGGGATTGGGGGAATGGATGAGTGAAGTGGAAAGGATCTGGTATCCTGGCTGTTGTAAGAGGAGAGATGATGGAGACCAGTCAAGATAAGAAAATGAGGGCCTCAAGGGTGTTTTCAGTACTATTCAAACATGGATTCTCTTCAAGCTGGCAGCGGTACAGAGCTTAAAGTTCACCTATAACATTTCAATCATCCCTGCTGAAAATGAGCCCAGACATTGTCCTTTACAATGCATAGAAGGGAGGGACAGCTGAGCCTGTAAATTCAGTCATATCCCATAGAATGGCAAGTACAACAGTGAACATTCAATAAAGGTTGAGCATAAAAAGACAACACTGTTTCTTCCACAATTAAAGAAATGTCTCTCATTCCGCTGGAATCATCAATGCATGTCATGAGGCATGTCAGTGCACATAACTCTCTAACTAAGTTAGTCTCAACAATTAACAGTGATGTACGCAAGAATAAAGTAACACTAAATATTTACATGCAAAATTTAAA
This sequence comes from Carcharhinus amblyrhynchos, assembly GCF_965287045.1. Taxonomy (NCBI): domain Eukaryota; kingdom Metazoa; phylum Chordata; class Chondrichthyes; order Carcharhiniformes; family Carcharhinidae; genus Carcharhinus; species Carcharhinus amblyrhynchos. The sequence goes on from NC_137337.1 coordinate 29,366,974, forward strand.
TTTTAAAAAATACACCCTTGCACCCTTTCTGTTTTCTAAGTCTTTACGTTAATAATAATGGAGTTGGGCGGGTAGGTTTTGCTGTGATGCAGAGCCTCCCTGTTTGACACGGAGGCTCTTTTATAGCTCACTCACATCTGCTGCATTGTCAGCTGACAGTGGTTTGTATCTCTGAAAAGCTTCCCCGTGGATTCACACAAATATCTTCAATGCCATTGGCACTTTAAATTCTAATTATAATGGTGTAGGAAATAGGAAAAAGAATAAGAGAGTGGAAAAGGTGCACAGTTATGGCTCCACTGTCTGGAACAGTGTGCCATCGGTAAAATTCTGCCCAAGGTATTTTCATATAGCACAGCAGGTGATGAATTTACACATTGACACAAAAGCCTCATGGTGATTTAATCATTCAAGTGAGGGGTGGTGTTAGAGAAAAAAGATATTTTTAGTGACAGACAGCAGCAGGTCATGGAAAGGACATCAACAATGTTGAGGCATGCTTCCAAGAAAATACAACTAGTGTGTTGCAATATCCAAAGCTCTGTCTGCAATGACTCTCTCCAACTTTTACAGGTGCACAATAGAAAGCATTCCTTCTGGTTGTTTCACAGCTTGGCATGTCTCCTACTCTGCCCAAGACTGCAAAAACCTGCAAAGGATTATGAACGATGCCCAATCCATCTCACAGAATAGCCTCCCATCCATTGACTCTATCTACACTTCCCGCTGCTTCAGAAAAGCAGCCAGCATAATTAAGGACCCCACACACCCTGGACTCTCCTCTTCCATTGGGAAAAAGATACAAAATTCTGAGGTCACATACCAACCATCTCGAGAACAGCTTTTTCCCTGCTGCCATCAGACTTTGAATGGACCTACCCTGTACTTTGCACCCTAGCTGCAACTATGACACTACATTTGCAGTGTCTCCTTTCCTTTTCTATGTACAATATGCTTCGTCTGTATAGCATGCAAGAAACGTTCATTTCATTGTATACTAATACGTGTGACAATAATAAATCAAATCAAAATTATGACCTGATGTTATCTAAGGAAGCTATAAACCCAGTTTAACAGCTCACTAAAAATGCAAAATGAGAAGTCTTGATTGCATGAATCTTGAGGGTACTCTTCTAACTGTGCTGTAAATCAATAAAATCACAATTTGTAGATTGACATTGGCATATGTTGACAGATCGCTTACCTGAAGCTAAATTTCCAAGTTAGATCTGTACAAATTTGCTGAAAATCTTTTGTCTGCCTTGTCATAATTGCTAATTTACCAAAGTCTTGCTTTGATTTCCTTGTGGCTAAATACAGATTGAACAATACTGATAGGCAAGAGGAGGTGATCTGTGATCTTTGACCTGATTGACCATCTCCTCCTCCACCAATACTTCTCTTTTTGTTAACTACTCTAGCCTCATTCAATTCTTACGTATCCAACTACAGCCAGAGGATTACCTGCAATGATGTCCTGATGACATTATCTCTGCTGTCCCCATGATACATGAATCATTAAAAAATAGCATGTAGCTATAAAGAATTAGGAAGGTAAATAGAATGTTAGCCTTTATTGTAAGGAGGGATGGAGCGTGATAGTAGAAAAATCTTTCTAAACTATACAGGGTGTTGGTGAGACCATACCAGGACTTCTGTGCACAGTTTTGGTCTCCTTACTTAACATAAGAACATAAGAAATAGGAGCAGGAGTAGGCCATCTAGCCCTTCGAGCCTGCCCCGCCATTCAATAAGATCATGGCTGATCTGAAGTGGATCAGTTCCAGTTTCCCGCTTTCTCCCCAAAGAAAGAGATATATACTTGCATTGGAATCAACTCAGATATGGATCATTCAGCTGATTCCTGGGTTGAAGGGGTTGTTTAGTGAGAAAAGGTTGAATAGATTGAGCCTATATTACAGCATTGGAGTTTAGTAAAAAAAAGAGGTGATCTTAATGGAATAAAAAAGATTCTGAGAGCACTTGACAGGTTAAAGGTAAACATATAATACAGGTTGAGTTAGATGGCTTTTTGATCTACAAGAGAGTTGAGGGTTACGGCGGGCAGGCAGGAAAATAGAGTTAAGCTCGCAACCCAATCAGCCCTGATCTTTTCGAATGGGAGAGCAAGCCTAGGCAGCTGAATGGCCTCCTCCTGCTCCTATTTCTTATAATCTTAGTTCTTAGCAGGAATTATTTTTTATCTAAGCAAGAGTGGCAAAGTGGGGAAAATGCCAGGACCAGCTTTGGAAAGGAAGACAAGAAACAGAGTCAGAGACCAGAGTAGGAATAGTAGCTGGATTCTCCCAAAAATATCTTTTATATATAAGCAGAATTCCAATAAACACTTTCCTAGGAAGCAGCCAAATTTTTAATTCCCTCCTTTAACTCTTCATTAAGAAATTAATTTAGGAATAAATGATGCCTTACTCAGCTTCCAAACTATCAGGCCCTCAACGTTTTGGGTCAAAATGAATTTCTGTATTACTCCCTGATCAGTTGGCTTCAAGAAGCTGCAAAATAATGAACTTTTTCTTATCAAATCATCAAAGGAGATGTCAGTCCCCAATTCAGGCACTGAGTGCTATTTAGGGACTACAAATCATAACTTAAATTTGGGTGCACAGATGCTTACAATTAATACATTTTCAAGATATCCAGCAACTGGGTATCCCTAATGGTTAATAGATAAAGTTAATAAGGTTAGTAGCAAGGTTTATGCTGACTAGCCCCTTGTATTGCCATAAATCAACATTAAGAGACATACTGTGTATTAATCAAAGAAATTATTGGAATTTGAGGTCATAAATGCATGAGGTTACTTTAAGGGCAACTCCTTATTATCTTAGACATTAACAGCTTTGAATATCCCTGTCTCTGGTTAAATATTTTGGTAGGGCCGGGGGAGGTGAGGGTAGGCCCTTTCAGGCAACACCGGTAACTCTGCCGTCATTTAACAGTCCTTAATAGTCGCTGGGATTTCTACCATCCTGGATCTAGAAGTCCCATCTCCAAGAGCTGCTGGCAATCAGAGGCCAGCAGCTTTCGAGCATGTCAGGTGTGTGGCACTGGATCATTTTGATATGGTTGGGGGTCTTCTCGGCTGCGAAGTTGGCATACGCTGGTGAGGCATGCGAGGGGACTGGGGTTTGTGAGGCCACGGAAGGAGGACAACCTGGTGGGGCACATCGATTGGCCCTTGTGCCCACCAGCATCCTAGCAGGGAAACCTGACAGGCTGATAGCTTGGTAGGTTTCTCTCCTATCACCCATTCTGATGATGGCCAAGATTGCCCACTTAATGATCTCAGGCCCTGTGAATGCCCTGTAGTGATTTGGAGATAATTTATCTCAATTCCAGGACATCATTACAGGAATTCCTCAAGGTAATATCCTAGGCCCAACCATCTTCAACAGCTTCATTAATGACCTTCCATAAGATCAGAAGTGGGGATGTTCACTAATGATTGCACAATGTAAAGCAACATTCACGACTCCTCAGATACTGAAATAGACCTTGGCCGAATTCAACAAAACATGGACAATATTCAGGCTTAGGCTGACAAGTGGCAAGTAACATTTGTATCACACAAGTGCCGGGCAATGACCATTTCCAACATGAGAAAATCTAACCACCACCCCTTGACATTTAATGACATTGCCATCACTGAATTCCCACACTATCAACATGTTGGGAGTTACCATCGACCAGAAATTGAACTGAACTGTACCAGTCATATAAATGCTGTGGCTACAAGAGAAGGTTAAAGGCTAGGAATCCTTGCTCCCCAAAGTTGTCCACTAACTACAAGACACAAGCTAGGAATGCGATGGAATACTGTCCACTTTCATGAATGAGTGCAATACCAACAACACTTGAGGCTTGACACCATCCAGGACAAAGCAGCCCACTCGTTTGACACCCCTTTCACAAACAGTCACACTCTTCACCATCAATGAATTATGGCAGCCCTGCACAGTGGCATAGTGATTAGCACTGCTACTTTGCGGATGACACCAAGATGGCAGGGTTGGCGGATACTGAGGTGGAATGTCAGTTGATACAGCAGGATATAGATAGGTTGGTACATTGGGAAGATAGGTGGCAGATGGAATTTAATCCTGACAAATGCGAGGTGATGCATTTTGGAAGGAATAGTGCAGAGAGGAGCTACGTGATAAAAGGTAGACCGATTAGGAGTATAGAAATATAGAGGGACCTGGGAGTGCAGGTTCACAAGTCTATGAAGGTTGTGACACAAGTGGAGAAGGTTGTGAGGAAAGCTTATGGAATGCTAGCCTTTATAGGAAGGGGTATAGAGTATAGGAGCTGCCGTCTAATGCTTCAGTTGTACAGAACGTTGGTTAGACCGCATTTGGAGTACTGCGTCCAGTTCTGGTCACCTTACTACCGGAAGGACGTGGAGACTCTGGAGATGGTGCAGAGGAGGTTTACCAGGATGTTGCCTGGCATGGAAGGACTGAGTTACGAGGAAAGGTTGGAGAAGCTGGGACTTTTCTCCTTGGAAAGACGGAGATTGAGGGGAGACATGATAGAGGTATATAAGATACTGAAGGGAATAGATAGAGTCAATAGTGAGAGCCTGCTCCCTAGACTGGGTACAATTACGAGAGGTCATGATCGAAGGGTGAGGGGGGAGAAGTATAATTTGGATGTGAGAGGAAGGTTCTTCATGCAGAGGGTCGTGGGGATATGGAACACGCTACCGAGTAGGGTGGTGGAGGCAGGAATGTTGGACTTGTTTAAGGTTTACTTAGATAGACACATGAGCGAAACAAGGATGGAGGATTATAGTAGGGGGTATTAAATAGGGTCAGAGCCTCGGGAGACACTGGAAATGCAGACTTATATGTTAACGTTTTTGTCTTTTTATTCCGCAAGTGGAGGTCCACCTTGTTGTCAAACAAGGGGCATGCACACGGTGGGTCGTGCGTGGGCTGCTCTTGGAGGTACCGGGAGTGGCCTTGTACTTCATGTCGGTGTGTGTGCTTGATCCTGGACCGGTAGACGGGTGCCGCAACAGCTCAGTGACTAGCACTGCTAGCTGTGCAGATACATGGATTTGGGCCTGTGTCTGTGGGAGTTTGTGCATTCTCCCTGTGGTTGCATGGGTTTCCTCCGGGCGCTCCGGTTTCCTCCCACACCCCAAAGATGTGCTCTTAGGCTGATTGGTATACCAAGTTGACACTATTCTCCCCTGAATCTGGCTAAGTTAGGGGTTCCACCCGCAGACACGCAGGGCAGGGTAGGTGTAGGAGGATGCGGTGGCGCGGGCTCGTTGGGCCGAAGGGCCTATTTCCCGTGCTGGGTTGTTCTTTGTTCTTGTTCTTTGTTCACCGCACCAGAGACCCGGGTTTGATTCCAGCTTGGACCACTGTCTGTGTGGAGACTCCACATTCTACCCATGTCCATGTGGGTTTCTTCTGGATGCTCCGGTTTCCTCCCACAGCCCAAAAGACGTGTTGGTTTGTTGCACTGCCATGCTAAATTCTCCCTCGGTGTACCCCTTCAGGTGCCAGAGTGTAGCGACTAGGGGATTTTCACAGTAACTTCATTGCAGTGTTAATGTAAGTCTACTTGTGACTAATAAATAAACTTTAAACTTTACCATCCAAAAATGTGCTGTGGGAACTCACCAAAGCTCCTTAGGCAGCAGCTTCCAAACCCATGACGACTACCATCTACATAAGGGCAGCAGAAACATGGGAACACCAGCACCTATAAGTTCCCCTCCGAAGTCACTCACCATCCTGACTTGGAAATATATTGTGTTCTTTCATTGTCACTGGGCCAAAATCTTGGAACTCCCTCCCTAACAGCACTTACACCACAGGGACTGCAGCAGTTCAAGAGAGCAGCTCACCACCACCTTCTTGAGGGTGATTTGGGATGGGCAATAATTGCTGGCCTAGCCAGTGGTGGCCACATCCCGCAAATGAGTTCTAAAAACAGCCATGTACAGGAGAATGTGGTTGCAAGTTGGGCAGATATTGAAAACCAAAATGGAGTGATGATGGGATCTCAGTCTTTGATTTTGACAGTAGATATGCGGTACTTGCTACCTTGCTACTTGTGGATGAGAACATGGACTGCAGGGTGATGGACAAACTGTCCATACCTCCTAGATGCTAACTTTGTGTAATCTGCAAATTTCAACAGTTTGACAGTTGAGATCTATATATTTTGAGCATCCTTAGACAATTTATAGGGGATTTCTCTTCCAAATTTCACAGGTACTCTGGCATATTTAAGTCTCACTGAGCGGGATTTTATGGCCTCGCTCAATCCGAGACCAGAAAATCCTGCCCAAGGTCAACGGACCTTCCCATTGTTAGCCCCTTGCCCACTCTGATTCCCATGGCAGGTGGGGCTGTAGAATTCCAGTGTATTTCTTCAACCTGTACCTTAAATGTTAAGTCACCAGACTTGGGGATATACATGGCATTTTTTTTTAATGCAGATGAAATGGCATTTTGAGATGGAGGATAAGTAGATTTCAGGAAAGCATAGATAGAACAAACTACAGCACAAACAGGCCACTCAGCCCACAAGTTGCGCTGATCATATCCCTATCTACTAGGCTTATCTATAACCCGCAATCCTATTAAGTCCCATGTACTCATCCAGAAGTCTCTTAAAAGACCCTATTGAATTTGCCTCCACCACCACCGATGGCAGCCGATTCCATTCACCCACCACCCTCTGAGATCTCCTCTGTATCTACTCCCCAGCACCTTAAACCTGTGTCCTCTCATAGCAACCATTTCAGCCCTGGGGAAAAGCCTCTGAGAATCCACCCGATCTATACTTCTCAACATCTTATACACCTCTATCAGGTCGCCTCTCATCCTTCGTCTCTCCAAGGAGAAAAGATCAAGCTCCCTCAACCTATCCTCATAAGGCATGCCACCCAATCCAGGCAACATCCTTGTAAATCTCCTCTGCACCCTTTCAATAGCTTCCACATCCCTCTTGTAATAAGGTGAGCACATACGCTAAGTGGGGTCTGACTAAGGTCTTATAAAGCTGCAGCATTATCTCCCGACTCCTAAACTCAATCCCTCGATTGATGAAGGCCAATACACCATACGCCTTCTCAACCACATCCCCTACCTGCGAGGCTGATTTAAGAGTCCTATGGACCCGGACCCCAAGGTCCTTCCGATCCTCTACACTGCTAAGAGCCTTACCCTTGATATTATACTCCTTCATCCCATTTACCTGCCAAAATGGACCACTACACATTTATCTGGGTTGAAGTCCATCTGCCACTTCTCCACCCAGTCTTGCATCCTATCTATGTCACGCAGCAACATCTGACATCCCTCCAAACTATCCACAACACCACCAACCTTCGTGTCGTCGTCAAACTTACCAACCCATCCCTCCACTTCCTCATCCAGGTCATTTATGAAAATTACAAACAGCAAGGGTCCCTGGGGCACTTCACTGGTGACTGACCTCCATGCAGAAAAAGACCCATCTGTAATCACTCTCTGCCTTCTGTGGGCAAGCCAGTTCTGGATCCACAAGGCAACAGTCCCTTGGATCCCATACCCTCTCTCTTTCTCAAGAAGTCTTCTTAAACAACGGCGTAACATTAGCCGTTTTCCAATCTTCCGGCACTTCCCCGGAATCCAGCGACGTCTGGAAAATAACCACCAAGGCATCCACTATCACCTCCGCCATTTCTTTCAGATCCCTCGGATGCATTCCATCCGGTCCTGGCGACTTGTCCACAATCAGTCCCTCCAGTCTGTTGAGCACCGCCTCTCTAGTAACAATAATGTCATTGAGACCCTCCAGTCCTACCACCTTTCCATCGCTAACACCCGGCAAATTATTCACGTCCTCCTCCGTGAAGACCGAAACAAAAAAGTTATTCAAGACCTCAGCCATTTCTCCATCCCCTACCACTAAGTCCCCCCTCTCATCCTCTAAGGGTCCAACGTTCACCCTAGCCAGCCTCTTCCTTTTTATATATTTATAAAAACTCTTGCTATCCTTTTTTATATTAAGCGCTAGCCCAGCTTCATAGTTTCTCCTACCCTTCTTTATCAACTTCTTTGTCAATCTTTGTTGACATTTAAACCTCTCCCAATCCTCTTCCTGCCCACCACTCTTAGCTACTCTAAACGCCTCCGCTTTTAATTTAACACTTTCCTTCACCTCCTTCGTTATCCATGGCTTATTACCTCTCCTCCTTCGGTCCTTTTTAACCATCGGAATAAATTTCTGCTGAGCACCAAGAAAAATCTCCTTAAAGATCCTCCACTGCTCCTCAGCAGACCTACCTTCCAACGCGCTCCCCCAGTCAACATTCGCCAATTCTTCTCTCATCCTACCGTACTCCCCTCTGTTCAAACAAAGGACGCGTGTTCGGGAACCCACTTTCTCCTCCTCCATCTGCACCAGAAACTCCACCATACAATGATCACTCTCCCCAAGAGGATCCTTCACCACAAGGTCCCTAATTCTACCCGCCTCGTTACATAACACCAGATCCAAGATAGCTCGCTCCCTCGTCGGCTCCAACACACACTGTTCAAGGAAAATATCCCGGCAGCATTCCAAGAACTCCTCCTCGAGCCCACCGCGTCCAACATGGGTCGACCAATCAATATGTAGATTGAAATCCCCCATAATTATCGCCGTTCCATTCCTGCACACCGCACTTATTTGCGCGTTAACAGCCTGCCCCACCTCCAGATCATTATTCGGGGGCCTATAGACGACACCCACCAGTGTCTCCCTCCCTTTGATGTTCCTAATCTCCACCCACAACGATTCCACGTTCTGCTCTTTGGCTCCTATATCATCCCTTGCTACCACCCTGATGCTATCCTTAATCAGCAGAGCTACGCCCCCCCCCTTTTTCCTCCCGCCTATCCTTCCTAAACACTTGATACCCCTGGACATTCAGCTCCCAGTCCCTGTCACCTTGCAGCCACGTCTCTGTAATGGCCACCAGATCATATCCATTTGTGCTGATCTGCGCCACCAGCTCATCCACTTTATTCCGAATGCTTCGTGCATTCAGATAAAGTGCCTTCATCCCAGCCTTCACTTGGACCCTATTTGCCAGAACGCCACCAACCATACTCACACCCCCTACTCCCTTTATTATTGGGACATCCTTGGCCTCTTCCCTTACCTGTACCCTCTCCTTAACTTTAGACCCCGTAATGTCACCTACCCTCCTCCTCCTCCTCTCTCTCTCTCTCTCTCTCTTCCCCCCCCCCCCCCAATTAGTTTAAAGCCCTGTCTACAGTCCTATTTACACGATTTGCCAGGACTCTGGTCCCAGCACGGTTCAGACCAACCCCATCCCATCTGAACAGGTCCCACCTACCCCAGTACTGATGCCAATGCCCCATAAATTCAAACCCATTCCTCCCACACCAATCCCTGAGCCATCCATTCACTTCCTTAATCTTATCAACCTTACGCCCGTCTGCACACGGTTCAGGTAGTAATCCAGAGATAACCACCTTGTCGGTTCTACTTTTTAATTCCATTCCCAGCTTTTCATACTCCCTCCCCAGATCCTTAGTTCGCATTTTGCCTACGTCGTTGGCACCCACATGTACCACAACGACCGGATTCTCACCCTCCCACTCCAGGTTCCTCTGCAGCCCAGATGCGACATGCCGGACCCGAGCACCAGGCAGACAACACACCTTTCTGTGCACTTTGTCATTGTGACAAAGGACAGTGTCAATACCCATAACCCCACTATCCCCAATTACTACTACGTTCCTTTTCACCTTCTCTTTGCCTATGTCCTGCTGCATCACTGTACTGTGTGCAGTTTGCTCACCAACCTCACCTCCCTCGTTCTCGTCCAGACTGGAAGCAAGAACCTCAAACCTGTTATGCAGATTGAGAGGCTGAGGCATCCGCTCCCCACCCCCCTTCCTCCGCTCCCCACCCCCCTTCCTCCGCTCCCCACCCCCCTTCCTCCGCTCCCCACCCCCCTTCCTCCGCTCCCCACCCCCCTTCCTCCGCTCAGCAGCCCCCTCTTGTTCCTGACCCTTAGAGTTAGCAAGTCTAGGGGGAGTGGATGTCACTTGCACCCCATTGACAATGGCACCCTCTCTCCCCTTGATGAGCCTCAGTGTCTGTAGCTCAGAGGCCAGCTCATCCACCTTGAGCTGGAGCTCCTCCAGCAACCTGCACTTACTGCAGACATGGTCACTGGGAAGGACCCTGGGGTCCACCAGCTCCCACATCATACAGAAACAACACATCACATGCCCCTCCATTAATCACTGTAGTAATTTTGAAAATTTCAACACGAACTTATCTGGCCCTTTTTCTCCCCAGCCCTTTTGCGCCTAAGCCCTAGTAGCTCACGCTGCTTCCCAGTCACTCCGCTGCCCGCTCCGATGCTGCCCGCTGTCTACACCAGGCCTCCTTTTAAACCTGGCGTTGTTTTAAAGCCTGCTCCCCCACAACTCCCTGCTATCCACTCCCTTAGAATTCTTAAAGCGGTAGGTACAAAAAGCCCGCAAAAATGCTTTTAAATGATTTAAACAGTTCTACAAGGTAAGTTCTTACTACGAAAGTGCTTTAAACTTCTTTAAACAGGTTTTTAACAGGTAATTTCTTATCTGTCTCTGTCTCTCTGCTCCTTCACTCGTCTGCTCCAGCAAACAATTGTTTCTTGCGCACTATACAGACAAATCATGCCATTCATAGAGTAAAGGGGGGAGAAGGAAAGAGTGCAGAATAAGATGTTACTAGGGTGTAAAAAAAGATCAACTTAGTGCGAGGTAGGTCCAATCAAAGTCTGATGGCAACAGGGAAGAAGCTGTTCTTGAGTCAGTGGGAAGTGTAGATGGAGTCAATGGATGGAAGGCTGGTTTGTGTGATGGACGGGGCTACGGTCTTGTTCAGATCAGGACTGTACTAAGCTGTGATCCATCGGAAAGGGTGTTTTCTATGGTGTAAAATTGGTGAGAGTCATAGGGGACATGCCAAATTTCCTTTGCCCACCAATGTCTCTACTTTCTCAGGAGGCTAAGAGTTAAAAGACAAGTAGGGAGTTGTGATGATTGTGAGCACAACAAACCTTCAAATTCAATAGTAACTTTCAAAAAAAAGAATTGGGTTGGCCATATCCGCATTTGGATGGGGCTTCCCTCGAGTTTTAAGCCGCTGGTCATCTTTTACGTGATTTTATTTCATCGTTTTGTTACATGTAGTGTTTCCCGTACTGGCGATGGGGAAAAAGAGTTGTGGAAGTTACATGCAGTATGTGTGTCCTGATTGCAGTGAGGAGCAGTGAATAATCCCAGTTCTGTCGGCTGGACCAATGACATTTGGGGGTGGGCCGGCGGCTGGAAGCAGAGTGGGTGTTTACTTGTTTGCTGCGCTGATTGGATGGAACTTGAGCTAAAAAAGGTTATAAACCACCTTCAGGAGGTTTCGAAATAGGGAAAAAAAGCTTGGCAGCGTTTATGTGTGTGAGAGTGGTATAGTTAGTCAAGAGAAAATAAAAGACGTGTATTGAACCGATCTTTCAGCCGGAAAGCGGCGTTTTGAAGGGCGAAACGTGTTTCATTGAAGCTGTATAAATATTCCGCTGGCTTTTTTTTTACGAAGTGTGAACGCAGTCAACAGCCGAACAGAAAGGCCCGGCCGGTGTGAGCAGCTCGATCAACAAGAGAGACACATCCTTTCATTGAGTATTAGCAGGAGAAATGGCATTGGATTTCATGGCAGGATGCCTGGGAGGTGAGGGGTGTTTTATTTTTCAGTACATATTTTCACCAAACGAACAAAAAGATGTGGGTGGAAAATCGGCCTTTTTTTAAAATCCTGAAAACGTCTGGCACAGTGCCGCATGCCTAGTGGGGAAGGCAGTAAGCCGAGTGGATGCCACGTATTTACAGAGAGATCCCCATTCAGTCGGATGGGGTGTCTCTATTAAAGGAGGATTGGTGGGGGAATGTCCAGCCGCTCTCGGCTCGGTGGGATGTTTGGGGGGTGGGGGCTAGGGTGAGTGGCTTTAACAGTCCAGTCTTCTGCTAATCGCCAACGCAAGGTCAGGGCAGACCAAAGCGGATTAGGAAGCGGTGCTGCCTGTAGGGCTGAGCGGGGCCGTACAGCTTCGCCACTTCCCTCCTTTTTTTTGTTCTTTCCTGGCATTAGCAGAGGTCTTGCGGACTAAGTTTCTCTATTCACCCAACACTTTTTGGAATTTGCGAGGAAGTCAACTCATTTCCAGCACCAACTATATAGCCGGGGGGGGGCGGGGGGGGAGGTGCAGTTGCCTGCGTTGATCATCCCTGTCCCTATTAATAGCAGTACTACACGTGAAAATCCATAGCGTTAGCTGATACATTCCTGGCAACAAGCTGTTGACCAAGTGTCTGTTGCAGTAAGCTAAATATGTATATTGAATAAAAAATGGTCCTTTTAATAATCTATGTCCCAAGTTCTCCGTGGGACCCTTATTTACCCTTAAATATGCTGAGCAAATGTTTGGGGTTGGTCGCTTTATTCATAATGTGATATATTTGTAATAAATGATACTATCTCATTTTCAATGAGTCGAATTTACTTTTTTTATTCATACTTGAGGAGTAAAGTCTAAATGATACTTTTTGTTCAGTGAACCTTCTAAAGACTATGGTTCTTTTAAGCTTATTGCATTGGCCGGTAGCACATTGAAAGCAGCTATCCATGTTGGACATTAAATGCATCTTAAAGTCTAATTCAGGTATTGACTAAAGAACTAGAATGGAGATGTAATGGACATTAAATTTGGAATCACATTATTGAACTGCATGTTGCAGAAGGTAGGGGATGGAGACAGGAGGAATTGAAGAATGAGGGTCATTCTAGTGTAGCCTAATCAAGGCCATCAAATAATATCAAACCACAAGAGCGAAGCAACAGAGGCTGCACCATAAGCTTAAGTTATTGTTGTCCAATCCCTCTGTAGTATTTGTTTTTACTAAGGATGAGTTTGTAATTGCCTCATCAACTTGCACTGTCACCTTCAGTGCTCTGGTTCTACTTTTCCAAGCTGAATGAATTTACAGATTTGGGGAAAGAATTCTAAAAGTCTGAATAAGTTTTTACTTTTTTTGCAAATAAAACTTTTACGTATATTGGACTGTACATGTTGCTGAAGGCACGTCACTCACAGTAGTTGTTTTTTTTCAATCATTTATTATGATTCTATGATCTTGTGAACTTTATCACTATAGAAAAGTTCATGATTTATAAATAATGCACAATTTGCATGTGGTGTCACATTTAAACAAGATTTTTTTTAAAAAAATCCCTTGTTAAAATAATTTCTTAAAGTAGCCTGATCTTTTAAAATTAATTTTATAGTTGATTATTTGGAATGTAACCAATTTGAAGTAAGGAGAAAGTAACATTGACTATTGAATTCAGATTAGTAAGTAACTGAATTTCATCCAAATTCGGCCATTATAAACTTGCTAGAATTGTGTCTTATTAGCTGTTTCTACTGGATTGTTTTTCCTTCTGATTTAGGAGTTGCATCACATTTTAGTTGTCATATACTTTGTTGCATGCAAGATGACTATTTACAAATTAGAAAGATTATTGGTCTTAATTGATTCAGAGGCATCTGGATATCTTTCCATTTTTAACATCAAATTCTTTAAAAGATTTCAGCTTCCAATATCCTGTGATTTCTACTATTTTGACAACGTACTTTAGCATTCTGCTGATGTTGTTTGACTGCTATCCTGTTAGCTGGATATGTTGAGAAGCAGATCTACTAAATTTGTTAGACAATAATAGGCAAGGATGAAACCAAAAGAGCTTATGTTTCCCAAGTTTCTTCATTAAAATTCTGATCATTTTAATTAGAAGATTGATTACTGTATGAAGAGGAAGGAAATAGCAAACTTCCTGATAGTTAGATAAGGAAGGCTGAGAGGAGTCTTGAATAGAACATAAGTGTATGCATGAACTGGGTGAGAAAATGGCCTGTTTCTGAGCTGTATATTCTATAGCTTTTGGATTGCCAGATTTGAGGAGTATTCTGAGTTTTGGAAGAAATGTATACATCAACTCTGAGAATTATTTGCACTTTTAGATTTTCATTGGTTTAAATGAGAACTGACATCCATTCCTACCTATAACCAAAAATGTTTTATTCCATTTGTTGTCTAATTTAGCCACTTGAAGTCTCTACATCCCTACAGTGCAGAAGATGGCTATTCAGCCCATTGAGTTTGTGCCGATCACAATCCCATCCAGGCTGTATCCCCATAACCCCATGCATTTACCCTAGCTAGTACCCCATGACACTAAGGGGCAATTTAGCATGGCCAATCCACCTAAGCCACACATCTTTGGACTGTGGGAGGAAACTGGAGCATCCGGAGGAAACCCACTCAAACATGGGAAGAATGTGCAAACTCCACACAGACAATGACTCCAGCTGGGAATCAAACCTCAGTTCCTGGTGCTGTGAGGCAGCAGTGCTAACCACTGTGCCATCTGCAGCTAAGCATGAAATTATATGACCAAACTTTCTTTTTTCTTTCTTTGATCCTTTCCGTGGCTGATCTTGTGCCTCATCTCCATTTTCCTGGCTGTTTCCAATATCTCTTTGTTCCCTGAATTACCAAAAATTTATCTGTCTCAGCTTTGTGTATTCAGTGATGGAGCATCCACAACCTTCTGCCAGAATTCCATTGATTCACAACTGAGTGTGGGATGAGATCATGATCAAATTGTCTTGTATGCAGTGATGAGCTTAATGTGTGTTGCTGTACTCATCCAGGCAATTGGAGATTATTCAATTACATTGATATCTTGTGCCTTTTAGATGGCACACAGGTTTTAGTGAGTCAGGAGGTGACCTGACTGTCTGCACCTCTGCTATGGCAACATTCATGACTGGATGTCCCTGGAAAGGAAGCATGTGGTGTCCACAGGCACCATTAAGGCTTTCTGTGGCCACAGTCACCTTTTGGCTTATTTAATGTTTTGTTTCAGGCAGTTCCCCTTTAAGTGGCTTCCCCTTTTACTTTATCACTTAGTTTGTCTAATTTAGTTTAATTTGATAACTTCAAAAGAGTGGGATTTAATGATAACTCATGGATTTAATTGATTGACATGGGTCTCCCGTGCCTCGAGAGAGTCTCCATGTAAACTCTGCTGATTGGCCAAAGACTTATCAAGGGCTGTCGGCTCCCTACTTTCCCCCGACCCTTGCACTGGTGATCCCTATCCCGCTCTCCCATCTCTCTCCAGGGGTCCAGTGATGAATTCTGGTGAGGGCCTCACTGTTTTACTGGCAGTGACCACCCAATGTTCTCTGGAAGCCAATGATTTGGTGACAACTCTTGAGATTGGGATTTCTACACTATCGGGGCCTTTCCCAGCACTGCCCAGGTAAGTGCCTGATTACACTGATGTAATAGTTTCATGGAAAGGTGACACAACAATCTGAGGCAGCAGTATTAATCACTACCACCGTGTCACC
Source organism: Carcharhinus amblyrhynchos (assembly GCF_965287045.1). Taxonomy (NCBI): domain Eukaryota; kingdom Metazoa; phylum Chordata; class Chondrichthyes; order Carcharhiniformes; family Carcharhinidae; genus Carcharhinus; species Carcharhinus amblyrhynchos. The sequence continues at coordinate 29,382,479 of NC_137337.1, forward strand.
CTTTGGAATGAAAATAGAAAGGTTTTCCTTCATGTTGTGTTCTCGCCACCTGCCCCAGGCCTAGTCTCACCTGTCCTTCAGGGTTTGGTTAGTCATAATGCAACTGAGCCACTCTTAGTGATGGACATTGAAGTACCCCATCCAATGTATCCTCTATTTTTGCTGCCCTTGGTGCCTTTTGTCAAATAGTGCATAACATGAAAGAGCATTGATTCATCAGCTGAGGGAGGATGGTAATTTCCATGTTTGACCTAATGACATGCGACGTTGTGTCTTTAAATTCAAGATGGATCTTAAAGAACTGATAATGTTTTACTCCTAGAGATATAGCTGTCCTGTTTATTTCCCATATGAAGCAATTTTTGGTGCTCTCTAACCTACTGCTGCTCTTGTTTCTTATGTTCTGCTTTGTGGCGTCAGCTATGTCTCCAGATTGGAGTTTAATCTTTGGATCAGAGATAATATATTTTTTGTACATATTGATGTAGGGCAGTTCTATTTAGTTTAAACTTGTTTGATCTGCCCAAGTTAAGTATTTCTGTTAATGGTAAAAGGACTCAGTATTTCTGTTCTTGATATTTGCATGTAAGATGAAATCTAACTTGTATTTGGACCATATGACAGGGAAGTTAGTAATAACCAGATTTCAAGAATATTGAACCTTCAGAGGCTTCATTTCCAAAAGTTTCATTGGCCATCTAGTGAAATCCATCACTGCCTTTTTTTAGTAAAGTTTTCATGAACTTACTTCAACAGCAGTTGGTCATTTTGTTGGTGATGACCATTGCTTGCCTGTTTGTGTAAAGATCTTTAACCTGCTTTTCCATGTAACTATTTTATATTAAGCTGACCACCAACAAAATGACCAACTGTTGTTGAAATGAGTTAATGAAAACTTTACTCCTTTTCCTTTCTGTGAAACGGTATACTTTATCTGTATAGTGCACAAGAAGCAATTCTTTTCATTGTAAACTAATACATGTGACAAATCACATGACCTTTCTCTACATCCTTTCAGTGACTGCAACACTATATTCTGCACTCTCTCCTTTCCTTCTCTATGTATTCTATGAATGGTATGTTTTGTTTGTATAGCTTGCAAATGTCAATACTTTTCACTGTATACCAATGCAACAATAAGTTAAATATTCTATATCTTCGGTCTAGAAATGATGCAGCATAATGAACATTGGCTCCTTAGCAGACTGCTCATTTTATTCACCTCCTGCTGCTTTTGTCATTGAACAATATTTGTTAGGTGTTTTTCCCCTCTTCAATATTATTTTCCAGTAGATTGCCTCAAGGTTGTGGTTCCAAGCCAGATGTCTCAGTAACCATTTTATCTTTGGACAGAGAGTTTTCTTGGTTATGGATTAGAAAAGACTTGACTTCTATCATGCTTAATTGCATTTATTTTCTTTTGCACACCTTACTATACAATTTTGATAGTTAAAATAAGAGCTTTCAGGTATCAATACCTTGTTTTTCAAGCACTTGATTTTAGATTTGCAATGCATGACATGTGAAACACTTTATGCATTCATTTTACTTTGAACCTTTTGATCCACCACTTAATTTATGTGAAAAGTCAGCTTCATAGGCAAACTACAATCTTTACATTAGCAAATACCATGGTTATTAGCTGCATGTTTTTTAAACTCTTTTTTTTGTTTGCAGAGTGCAATGTTATAAACAGGGGAGAAACAGTGGATAGCTTTGCCCCTTTCTCTTCACTGCTTTGTTGTCCACGATAATCTGTGTATTATGGAGGGAGTGTTTTAAACCCTTTGAGTGTTGTGTTTTTAACACTAAAAAAGAAGAGAGTGGCTAAAGTGAATGTTGGACCCTTGGAGGACAAGAGGGTGGATTTAATGGCGGGAAACGAGGAAATGGCTGAGACTTTAAATAAGTTTTTTGTGTCGGTCTTCACGGTGGAGGACACAAATAGCTTACTGAATATTAAAGATGAGGTCCTTAATACAATTATTGTTACTAAAGAGGTAGTGCTTGGTAGACTAATGGGACTGAAGGCAGACAAGTCCCCAGGACTGGATGGAATTCATTCCAGGGTACTGAAAGAAATGGCAGAAGTAATAGCAGATGCGTTAGTAGTTATTTATCAAAATTCGTTGGACTCTGGAGAAGTGCCCGTGGATTGGAAAACAGCTACTGTTACGCCGCAGTTTAAAAGAGGTAGCAGACAAAAAGCGGGTAACTACAGGCCGGTTAGCTTAACATCCATAGTTGGGAAAATGCTAGAATCCATCATTAAAGAAGAAATAGCAGGGCACCTAGAAAAGAACAGTTTGATCAAGCAGATGCAGCATAGATTCGTGAAGGGAAAGTCGTATTTGATGAATTTACTGGATTTTTATGAAGATGTGACTAGTGAGGTAAACACAGTAAAAAGTCTGACAACACCAGGTTTTAGTCCAACCGATTTATTTGATAATAGAGTCACAAGCTTTCGGGGTTAGCCCCTTTGAAGGGGCTAACCCTGAAAGCTTGTGAGTCTATTATCAAATAAATCAGTTGGACTAAAACCTGGTGTTGTCAGACTTTTTACTGTGTTTACGCCAGTCCAACGCCGGCATACCCACATCATGACTAGTGAGGTAGACAGAGGGGAACTGGTGGATGTGGTGTTTTTTGATTTCCAGAAGGCGTTCGATAAGGTGCCTCACAAAAGGTTGCTGCAGAAGGTTTGGGTACATGGAGTTGGGGGTAAAGTGTTAGCATGGATTGAGGATTGGCTATCTAACAGGAAGCAGAGAGTTGGGATAAATGGGTGTTTTTCCAGTTGGCAGTTGATGATTAGTGGCGTGCTGTAGGGATCAGTGCTGGGGCCTCAACTGTTTACCATATACATAGACGATCTGGAGGAGGGGGGCTGAGTGTAGGGTAACGAAGATGAGTGGAAAAGCGAATTGCGTGGAGGATGCGGAAAGTCTGCAGAGAGATTTGGATAGACTGAGTGGGCAAGGACCTGGCAGATGGAGTGTAACGTTGGCAAATGTGAGGTTATCCACTTTGGAAGAAATAATAGTAGGATGGAATATTATTTAAATGGTGAAAAGTTTGTAGCATGCTACTGTCCAGAGGGACCTGGGGGTCCTTGTGTACGAATTGCAAAAACTCAGTCTGCAGATGCAGCAGGTGATAAATGCAGCAGGTGATCAAGAAGGCAAATGGAATGTTGGCCTTTATCGCGAGGGGGATAGAATATAAAAGTAGGGAAGTCTCGCTGCAACTATACAAGGCACTGGTGAGGCCACAACTGGAGGACTGTGTGCAATTTTGGTCCCCTTTATTTGCGTAAGGATATATTGGCCTTGGAGGGAGTACAGAGAAGGTTCACCAGGTTGATACCAGAGATGAGGGGGTTAGCTTATGAGGAGATTGGGCCTGTACTCATTGGAGTTTAGAAGGCTGAGGGGGGATCTTATAGAGACATATAAGATGATGAAGGGGCTAGATAGGGTAGAGGTAGAGAGATTCTTTCCACTTAGAAAGGAAAACAGAACTAGAGGGTAGAGGGCACAGCCTCCAAAATGAGGGGGGGGGGGGTGTAGTTTAGAACAGAGTTGAGGAGGAATTTCTCTCAGAGGGTGGTGAATCTCTGGAATTCTCTGCCCATTGAAGTGGTGGAGGCTACCTCATTGAATATGTTTAAGTCACGGGTAGATAGATTTCTGATCGATAAGGGAATTAAGGATTATGGGGAGCAGGCGGGTAAGTGGAACTGATCCACTTCAGATTAGCCATGATCTTATTGAATGATGGGGCAGGCTCGAAGGGCTAGATGGCCTACTCCTGCTCCTATTTCTTATGTAATGGACACAAGACAAGTTGGAATTCTCCCAATGTCCCGCCAGAGTGTTTGATGGACGGCACAAAGGAGAATATCGCAAGAGGCCCAGAAATCTGTTTCACGCAGGTTTGAATTGCGTTCCTCTGGGGTCGAAAACCTGATATGGACGTGCCAGCGTTGGACTGGGGTAAACACAGTAAAAAGTCTGACAGCACCAGGTTTAAGTCCAACCGATTTATTTGATAGTAAACTCACTAGCTTTCGAGGTTACCCCCTTTGTCAGGCATTCACCTGACGAAGGGGATAACCTCGAAAGCTAGTGAGTTTACTATCAAATAAATCGGTTGGACTTAAACCTGGTGTTGTCAGACTTTTTACTGTCGAAAACCTGCCAGAGGTCAACATGAATCTCATTTACATCTGTTAATGGAATGTAAATGAAGGCCCAATACCTCCTTTCCCAACACCATGGCGCTACAAGGAAAACATGCCAGTGTGAAATATATGTCTGGAACAACTTGGCATGCAGATGTTGGAACTCATCTGAACAATGCCTAGGGCTGCCTCCAGAGTTCAGGCTGGAGGCCATCAGCAACCCTGAACCCTGGAACACCATAGCAGTGGATCATGTCTGGGTGAGGGTCCACCTTCTGGTTTTTGAATACTGTTAGACATCTATTTTCATTTTCAGGAGATCCACCTTGTGTCTTCAGTGGTGGGTTAGTGATGTTGGGCACCTTTTCAATATGGCACCCACACACAACGGCAGACTACGCGCCATCCAGGCTTGCCCCAACGTGGATCAGGTGTGAAACACCCAGGTACATAATTAATATGGTTGGAACTCGAAGATTTGGCATATTTTCCTGCCGGATGCTGCAATGGGAAATGCTCCCATGTTCCTGCACCCGCCATGGCCCTTAGTCTCAAAATGGGAGAATTCCTCCCAGACTTTCTGGTGAGTTTTACTCTGAAGAAAAGATAAACGTTTATTCACACAACACCCTGAAATAGAAATTAATAGTGACATTCAACTCCTCAAACAAACAAATTGGTAAATACACAAGCAAAGGTGAATTCTAGAGGTAAAGCATGTATTTATATTACAACAAGAACCAAAACACACATTTAGATTAGTCCTTAAAGTTGCATGTGTTGCAGGCTTTGATAGGTTCTCTTGTAATCCTTTGGAGACAAATGGAAGTTGGAAGTCATTGGGTTGCCAGACAGAGTTGTGGCTGAGTTTCTGTGGAGACAAATCTTTACAGGTGAAGATAAGTTATCCCCCCCTCACTGCTTGAGTTGACTGTTTGAATTAGGCAGGTTTCTTTTTTTCTCTTGATGGAGGATGGTCTTTCTTTTGCACTGTTGGCTTCCAGCTGACTTCCTGTTTCTTGCTGGTCCTTGGAGTAATATGTTGCTGGAAGTCAGTTTCAATAATGTGACAACATGCTCAACAGTTATGTTGTCCACAAAGAGTTAGAAGCCACGACCACAATATAGGAGAATGAATGGTGGCTGTTCACATCTGCCTGTGATAAGCTTCTTCACACCGCTTATTGCTTGGCTTATAGCTCGCAGATAGTGGGGACAAGGAGTGCTCTTGAATTAGAATTTTGCTCAATACTCTAGAAATGAGTGTAAATTCACAAGTGGTCTCTCATTTTGAATGTCTTCATATCTCCACCCATAGAGATTTAACCTTCAATTACTTTCCAGAAGCATGGTCAGAGAAAAGTTAATTCTTGTCACAAAAGATCACCTGAACTTTGGCCCTCTTTGAAGGAAGTTGTCTACTTTTTAAGGAAACATCAATTTCAAGAAGTCCACATTGAATAAAGCCTCTTGAGAGTTAGAAATGTGACATATCTTCACTGGACGTGACTAATGAAATTGGCAAATATTGGAATATTTTAGTTTACCATATCAACATTTATGGAGAAATACAATAGCTTATAAAATGTGTTTTTTGTCAAGTCTTTGAACAACATGGACCCTCTCCCCCCATTCTTAAATAATAAAGTTAATTCTTCGTGAGAATATAGGATTTCATAATATGAACCAGCTCATTTGCTGCCAGCCTCTATGCTGTAGCATTTTATAATTCTGTACGTATTATTATCAGAGCGTAAATTCTCTCAGACACATTGATCTTGCCATTATTAATTGCGATTACAGCGATATTTTGAGAGTACAGCAAGAATGTTTGGAAGAATGCTTAAATAGAGCTAGTTTTTTTTTACAACATAGCAGCCTAGTTACATCCCATCCTCCATTTCCACCTCCAGTGTTTTCTTCTTTTCGAAGGAATTCTGTTTTCATGGCTCCCTTGTAGGATTTGGAGAATCTGCAGTGAAATTGATGGTGTCGTTATTATTGTGGGGCTCACATTAACTGATGTTTACCTCAGTCTCTGATGAAATGGATATTTTCTACTGGTGTTACATTGTTATTGTGAAGGAGTATAGTAAAATAAATATTCACAGAAATGTTCTCCTGTAAAACAAACGTTGTTAATTTACTTCAGAGATTTTATTTGCCAATCTCCCCCATCCTCCTGAGTACTGCAAACTAGTTCGGAGAAAAGAATAAAGAAAATTTGTGCGATTCAGGCCAATAAAGCTAATTTAATCTACTTACTAAACCTTTTTTGTTGGCATGCTTAATCTTTATTAATCATGAAATAGTTTGTCCAATTCTAATACCAGCTTAATGTGGCCGTGAAACTATGTGACCTTGGTTATTTCTGTATTCGGATGTGAATTATTACAATAAAACATTCAAGTACAATTGGTAAACAGGTCCATGATTTTATGATTAAGTTCATCAGAGCTTTTAGCGGGTTTGGTGTCTGGGTGATGTAGTTCAGTGATGTTGGTCTGTGTTCTCCAGGCTGTTCAAATTACTGCCATTGACACATAACACAGGAATCTAATGATGCTTGTAATGGGTCTCAAGCTTAAATGGGACTTTACTCCTAATTGTATTTTTCTTTCAGCTTTGCAAGAGAGACTGAGAACATTTCTCCCTTCTCCCCCTCACTCTCATGCATACGCTTGTATGGAATGGTAATTGTTCAATTTTCACTCCTCAGTCATCTTCCCCACCCATATGCTTGTATGAAAAATCAGCTAGATAGTTGTGAATTTTTAACTCATGAGAAGCTTGAACCAGCACAATGTATGTTGGTGCCTGGTCTTAATTCTTGCAACTGTACCAGTGTCAGTGCAATTGTTGATCCATGTCAGTTTGCCATTTTACTTGGTTTGAAATGGAAAAATTTAGTTGAGAAACATTTGGAATTGAGCTGTGATTTTTTTTAAGACAATAATTAATTATGTGGGAAGTGTCAAGATATTTCAAATGGATATGACTTGTAATTATTAATTCATGAAATGTCCAGTGTATTAACATGCAAATATTATGCTGTACATATCCTTTAGCAGTCTTCCTGTACTAGAATACAACATGGCCATTAATATTGCTGTTAGTTCTACAGAGGTCATGCTCAAGTGTAACACTCATAGCTTACTGATTCATGCCACTGTTAGTGTCAAAAGTTTTGTAGTCAGAATGTGCTGCTAGAGTTCTTTGTGGATGTTTTCTGTGCAACATGGAAATATCGATGCTTGCATAATCCTGCCTTTATTTCCTAAAACTCTAATAATCCTTGTAATAACAAAGAAAAATATGCTTGTATCGGAAGAGATATAGGGAGGCAAACTAAGTATGTTAGATTTTTGCATCTCACCATTTTTTTATAAAATCTGGCTTATATAAACAATGCAATCTAAGATATGAATACCAATCAGAACATAGGTTATTTTACAATGTAGAAAGAAAAGCAGATAATGTGCATAGATGGATCTGAATGTAGAATCAGACAAAGGTTAGTACTTCAAACGTTTGGGCAGACTTTGCATGGTCCAAGCATTCACATCTAAACTCAACAGCAGCAAGATTTGCAAAATTCATGTGACTGACCATGAACAAGAGGGAGAGAATTGTACCACACAGTGTCTCTTAGAATCCCTGCACTGCATAAGGAAGCCATTCGGCCTATTTGAGACTGCACTGACTCCTAACTCAGCACTGAGACAGTGCTATTTCCTGATCACTGCTCTTCAAAAATGCTACTGCAGAAAATGTCACTTCCCATTCTAAAGATGTGGATGGCACAGTGGTTAGCACTGCTGCCTCACAGCGCCAGGGACCCAGGTTCAATTCTGGCCACGGTCATTGTCTATGTGCAGTTTTCATTTTCTCCCCATGTCTGCGTGAGTTTCACCTGAGTGCTTAGGTTTCCTCCCACAGTTCAAAGATGTGCAGGTTATGTGGATTGTCACGCTAAATGGATCTTAATGTTAGGTGTATTAGCAGAGTAAATGTGTGGGATTACAGGAATAGGGCCTGGGTGGGATTGTGATTGATACAGACCTGATGGCCCGAATGGCCTCCTTCTGTACTGTAGGGACTCTGTGATGGCACAAATGACTGCTGCAATTGAAAGGTCAAAGAACCAGCTTGAGCAACAGAAGAGTTGTATACAATTTGTGGGCTGTGTTGATTTTTCAGTAGTCTGGAATGTTGCTATGGTTGTATCTGGAAAAAAAATACAACTTCTCAAGCAAGTTGTGACACCTAGGTATATTGCATATTATGCTGTACAGTGTGTCTAAAATTTATGTAAAGCAAAGTAATGAATTAGCAGGAAACCAATGGAAATACTGAGACCGAGAGAAACATGCTAGTCTCCTGGTTCTGTTTAAAACTTGGCATGGCCAATCAACTGATATATCTAAATAAATAAATAATCTGTAGTGGTATAATGTCACAAGCTGTTATGGCACCACCTCAAATTCTTACTTCGTTTCATTCTGTAGTCCCTGACAGTTTTATAAAATGAGGTAATGGAGAATTTTGTAATAAATTTGAAGTGCCCATTTTAGTTGGTTTATCATTTATGTTCAGCTATTTAAACAGAAGACCACAGGCTAGAAAGAATATTGATTGACAACCTCACATTTTTACTCTGAATATTTACATAAAACTTATTTTGTATTATTACTGGCTGTAATAGTTGAATTATCATAGATTTATGGGAATGGGCTCTAGAATTGCAATAAGGTTTCAGGGCATCAAAAGCTAATGGAAAAAAAAACAATAAAAAGGTCATAGAATATCCATCTTGTTTAGCTCCTCATGATTCCTAATCCACAAAGAAGGACTTTGGCCAAGATTTTCATCTCCAGGCCAGGTTTGCCCACTTGACTGGGTAAACCTTTAAAAATGTCCAACCACATGTCAGATTTTCAGTTGGGTGGAGGGGTCTAAAACAGGAGTGAGGGCAAATGATCCTGGAATGAATCAGAGGGTGGGCTGGACACAATGCTTGCCTCTGTGTTAGCACTGTGTTTAAATAAAAACTAATTTTTGGAAATCCCTCCAGCCCTTATGCCTTCTCTCTCTCTCTCTCTCTCTCTCTCTCTCTCTCTCTCTCTCTCCCCCTCCCCTCTCTCTCTCTCTCCCCCTCCCCTCTCTCTCTCTCTCCCTCCCTCCCCTCCCCCAAACATACAAACTCCCTATGCCCTTCCATGCCAACCCATTATCCCCAGCTCTATACCAACATTGTGCCAATGTGTGCCTTACCACCATCCCTTGCCCCCTCCAAGCTACTCACCCACTATCCTTGGACAGTTCCTTGACACTTCCTGGGCAGATTTGTCACTTCTAGGCAGCTTCAGCTTAATGATTTCAATGACTTTTTGCATAAAAGTGCGTACACAAATTCACTTTAACAATCCCAATGGGTGTCTTGCTTTGTTCTAAGATGTCCTGAGACCCTATCCAAAGGGACACCTTATCACCAAATTGGAAGTTCCTTCGACCTGTTCTATTCTGCACACTCCAGATGTCATCTTCCTGTTCTTCCAAAATCCCACAAATCATGTGGGACCCCAGCCTGACTCCTGTCCCACCCATGCAAAGATTGGAAATGTTAGTTTCAGGGGTAGGACTGCAAATTTTCAGAGGAAAAGTAACTAGGTATCTCCTTAAGCAATCAGTTTGAAGGAGTATGAAAGTAACTGCCCAGGAACTGAGAATGAAGTGTAAGTTAGTGATGTTTTCCAACATTAATTCTCATTTGGTATTGATTTTAAAAGGGCCAGAAAGATTGGATTAACAAGGAAAGCGAGAAAAATCTCGACCATAGATAGCATAGCTGTGATAGCTGAATGGCCACTTCTGATATATCGTTCTGTGATGACCTTGCTGACCATCAGTCTCACTGTTTATTTTAGCAGCATGTTTTGCTGCAATCTGGTTTACATATTGTTGCTAAGGGAGAACTTCCAGTTTGACTATGGCAATAGGATATTAACCATTGGAGCAAGATATATAATTTCCATTTAACTTTTGGCACCTGTATATTTTTAAAAAAAATGCAGATCTCCAAGTGACAGCCTTGGTTAACTGTTAAAACCTAGAATGTGACTTATTTTACAGCCTTCTAACCTTCAGGGGAAAAGCTGCCAACTGAACCAGTCCTGAATAATTCTTGAAAGAACATCCACTCTTTCATAACTGAATTAAGTTCATTTTAAAGATCAATCATTCTTAATTTGCTGTGTTTCTAAATTGATGCTTTCTTGTAAGTCATTGCGGACCCCAGATATTGTAACCTTGCGGAGAATATTAGCACTGAAATAGGAAATTCAGCCAACTAGTGCTGGAATCTCCTCCTGTTCCATCTGCTTCATCTCAGCCTTTCAGCATTTCTTTATATCCCCATTTTCTCAAAGCTGTTTTCCTCAATGACTTCCCCAAGGTAATGAATTTAATTCTCTTAGGGAAGAAATTGGGTTTATTAGTTCCTGTTTATATGAATGAACTTTGGCTTTGGATTTTCTTGCATGTAGAAACATTCCTCCAACATCTACCATGTCCAACTCATTCGTAATTTTAAAGACCTCCATCAGATCATTTCTTAAGACTTTGAAAGGAAAAAGCTGCAACCTGAGTAACCTTTCCAAATAACCATAATCTCTCAGTTCTGGCACCACTCCTGTAAACCTTTTATATTTTGCACTTTCCCTATGGAAAGACTGTTTTCTATATTTTACATTTTTATAAAATGCAGACCAGGAGTTGAATTTTCAGGCCGTGACGAGAGAAATGGAGGTGGTTGCTGCAAATATATCAGTGCTGGCCAGCGTATTAATTTTGTGATACTGTTCCCGCTATTGGCAATGCTTGACAGGGAGAGGGAAGAGGTTTAGAAAACAATCCTACCTTCCTCCCAATTAAGGCCAGTTAAAGTTGTTAAAGAGCTCATTGTGAGCTTGTTAGAGGGGGAAGTTAAAATTCTGATTGGAATGCATGAGGTTTAATGCAGTGAAGGCTGGGAAGCCAGTCATGCCAGTCTCTGGACAATATCTTGGCTGCATAAAGGATTAATGGTGTAGAGGGGCCTTGGACATTTAGAAGAAGTTTCCCTTGGCGCAGCATATGTGCCAGGTAGAGTAGGTAGTCAGCGTTGAGACATTGAACAGAGTTGCCGCTGTTTCAGCATTCTGGGCAGAAAAGCAGAATGCAAGGCTGCCGATAATAATAGAATGACCACAAAACCACAAGGATGGCTGCAGCAAATAAGTGGACACCAATCCCAGATTTTGAGCCCAATGGTGATGGGGAACAGAATCTGCTGCCAGTTCAGGACCATGTGAGGCAGGAGAGCAGATCAGTGTGCCTAACCTAGTTCAAACTCCAGTCTTTTGAGACCATTAGAAAATACAGAGAAAGAGGGAAGGATGGCGGATGAATTTGATGGAGCATGGAAGGTAGGCAAAGGATGGGGGCAGGTTATTGGAATGATGCTAGTTTAACATGTTTTGTGAATGTTGTCAGGGTTTGTTGAGTAGGTCTCAGATTGAAGCTGTACAGTTGAACAGTAAGTGTTTATTGGTAATAGATAACTGTATATCTATGTGTACAGAGTATAGCCCAGATTAGGAATTAACTCCTGCTTGGTTCTACACAAGTCTGAAGATCATGTCTGTTCCATGTCCAAACCCTTTTGCTGTATGCTGGTCTCTTGTCATGTGATTCTTTACATCCACTCCCACCTTAACCCTTGGTGTGCCAAACATCCTTATACTACAATGAAGAGAGGGAAATATTAGGAATGCTACTATGACAGTTCTAAGGATCTGGAATCAATGGTTTGGTTCATGAGGCAGTACTTTTATATCCTCAATGAGCTCTCGTTTAATAATGGAAATAAACATATTCAGAATTTTTTTTTCTATAAGTAGCCTGTTAACAGAAATCGCACTTTTGTAATACCACATCCTGTTTGTTCAAATCTTTTTATTCATAAGAAAATGTTATTTAATTCATTTTACAAAGCAGATATTCTCTTTGGTGTTTGGCATACATTGCAATCAAAATGGGACGCAGCCTTGGGATATTTTTCCAAAACAAGATTGCTAGAATTGGCTTTTCTAAGTGAAATTCTATTAAAAATCTGCTTGTATATTCTACACAAAGCATCATAGATACCCAGATGGTTAGTCTGTTAAACCATGTTGTCTCCTGGCTTTGTTCCAAACATCTCAGTAATGTTATGGAAAAAGTTAGCATGTGAAATCTCGTTTCATACTTGCATTGACCTTTTTACTAGAAGTACATCTCCAATGTTTGTCTACCATGGGAAAAAAACAGGCAGTTAATTTAGTGCTTCAGTGCTCCCAAAGAGTAACTTCAGCACATCTACTGCAATAGGAAGGATGGCATCCAGGTAGTTAGAAGTAAGCCCAGCTATGATTCTCTCATACTGGGATGTGGCGCCTTTAGTGCCTCATCCAAGTGGCCATTTTTCATGTCCAATTATGAAGCTATTCAACCATAGGTGTAAAACAATTGAAGAAGATCCCTTTCTCATCTTGTTGACCACAGATTCAAATTTCCAATGATTCCAGTGATTTTAAGAGTGAGACCTCTGATTAAATTTTCCGTATCGTTGAGAACGATAGAGGAGAGATTACAAGAAGCCCCTATTTTTTGGACTGTCTCAGTGCGTCAAATCGAGAGCAATGGCTTGAAATGCATTGTAAACTAGTTACAAAGCTGTGAGTGGGACACAATAGGCGTTGTTCTACACTATATTCTGCTGCCAGATGATGTTAGTTGACACAATTGGTGTCCTGTCTCAGTAAAATCTTGACTGAATAATGCTGAAGACCCAGCTCCGGTTCACAGAGCTTTCAAAAGAATTCTGCCTAACAACACCAGGGATCTGGGTTCGATTTCTGGCTTGGGTCACTGTCTGTGTGGAGTTTGCACGTGCTCCATGTGTCTGCGCGGGTTTCCTACAGGTATTCTGGTTTCCTCCCACAGTCCAAAGATGTACTGGTTAGTTTGACCATGTTAAATTGCCTCTTAGTGTCGGGGGTTAACAGGGTAAATAAGTGGGGTTATGGCGTTAGGGCCTAGGAGGGATTGTGATAGGTGCAGATTTGATGGGCCAAATGGCCTTTTTTTGCACTGGAGGGATTCTATGAAAAGATTGGCAATTCATCATACATTTACTGGTTGTGAGATATTTATGACATCAAAGATATAATTGGTATGTATATTTTCCAAGCCATAAGAAATACATTATGTTTACATTTCTGTGATTTGATACAGAAACTTAATCCGTACATTTGCACTTTGTAGTGCAGGCCGACGTGAGTTGAGTGGATATGCTAATTTGATTGCTATTTGTTTGTTGCAGGTGTTGCCGGTGTTCTTGTAGGGCATCCATTTGATACAGTAAAGGTGAGTTTTCTGGTGTGGGCCTGCTGATACATCAATGATGTTAAACATACCTAAGACTTATGAAAGCTAAAGACCACAATTCCAAAAGTGTTAGGAAAAATAATGTTTTGCTGTACAATTTTGATTTGGTCAAAGCCTTTATTTTCAGATAAACTTTATAATCAAACATATTTAATACTTTGTAGCTAAAATTCAGTTGTAACAAAATTAATTTTAGCTTTCATTCAAACACTTTCAACCTAATGATTATCTGATTGGCTGCACCTTTGAGTGCTGCTTTATGCTATAAAATATTTAACTGCTTTTCTCAGTGGATTCTGACTTCAGAGTTGACCAGGAGAGTTTGGAAGTTGCTGAATGAAAGAGCATTTCATTGAATAAATAAAGTGGTTATTTCTTGACTCTTTGCTTGATGATTTGGTTTTGAGGCTGGAATGTGTAGGCATTTTGGAAAAGGTTATTCAATTGCCTTGATTTAATTTAACATAAATAATCTCCATGTTTATAGTGGGTTATTTTTGTGAGCGGGAATGATTAGAGTGAAGGGTCAGTTTGAACAAAAGGCTGCATTTATATTGTGGGACCATTTCACAAGACTCAAATCCGTAATATGCTGGGCTCCTAATTTCTTTACTTTGAGCAGCAGACTTCAGAGCACTAATGACAACAGTGTAAGAACTGAGCATGTCATAAATGGAGCATATACAGTTGTTTAAAACTCTATTTCAATTTTAGGTTTTTAGCTGTAGACTTCCTGATACCAGAAGGGACATGCACATGACCTAAATCAGACTGCTGGCTTTTTAAAGCTGGAAAATGACATGAAAATGGCAGCGTGTGAATCTGATGCTACCTGCATCACCTGTTTATGTTTGCTTTCAGCAGACCAAGGGGAAAATCACCTCCTGAGCTACATCTCTGTCCCCAGAAGCAATAGCACCACCTTAATTATACAGCAGCAGCACTGTAGTGTAAGTGCAGCACAAGGTAAAGGGCAGGATACATTATTTTTACTGAAAGTGTTGGCCATTAGTGGTCCCTGAAGTAAAATGGCTTGAACTGCTGAGCTCACTAGGTATGCCTGCGATAGTTTGGATCACTAATTGGAACACTTTGCAGTAATATCACACTTGTGCCTCGGAAATTAGCTTATCCAGACATGCCTCGTAAATTACACTATGGCTGATATAAAAACCACGTAATCAGACCAGCGTTTATGATAGACCTATAGAAGTAGAAAACCTGGCCTTCTGCCTCAAGGAAGATGGCACTCGGTGAGGAAATGGGCATGTTGGGGAAGGGGATAATGTGGGGGAAGTAAAGAAAAGATTTTCTGTTGCATTTAAGTGTGCTTTATTCCTATAAAATGATGCTGTTTGTGAACATGTTGCACCACTGCATTGATGTATGGCAGCCATGGAGGTACAGGATGATTCTCCTCCGTGCTACTGATTTGCTGGTCTCAACTGCTGTACCGTGAGGAGGCAGTGAACAGAGTCTGGGTACTCCCTCATGGAGGGAGAGGAATAACGAGGGACAGTCATCTCTGTGTTGTGTCACTTGCTTTGCTGCATCTTGGATGAAGTGACATTTGGCTGAGGCCTGGGAACAGATTGCTCAGCCACAGGAGGTGCAAAGCCCAAGGAAAATTAAGGAATAGCAGGTGGCAATCGAGAGGTTGTGGCGGGGGAGGAAGGGGGGGGGGGGGGGGAGGAGGAAGGGGGAGGAAGCACAGGGCCGTTGGCAATCGAGATACTCATAGACACCCAAAAAATTTATGATATTTAATTTGGCATTGACATTTTAGGAAATCTAATCACTGTGTTTATTCCGTGACTGTAATTGGCACAATGTCAGTGTAAGTAAACAAGAGATCAACATTGTCTGATTGTGTTGTGCTTAATGGCTGCCAGAAAGTTTTAACCCGGATACTGACGCAATCATGTCAGGTTAGGAATCACATTTTCTTGCTATTTTCATGTAATGTGTGAAGTTTGTTGCGTTTAACTACTTTTACTTTCTGAGCTAGGGGCTGTCCTCATTAACAGCAAAAGTGTTACTTTGTGATGAGAGATAAGCCTCATCACGGGATTCCTAGTAAGTACAGAAAAGGTGAATTTCTACATTCTCAGTTTCTGTCCAGTTTGAATGTATACCAAGTGATTATCACTTTTTCAGAAGAAAAAATGGAGTTTTAAACGCACATAGCATGTTTTTTATTTCTTCATATAAACTTTGCAGAATGTAAATTTTAACATAGGACTTTTAAGTAGCTGTACAAATAAATGATTGTTATTCTTATCAAGCTATGCTAAAGCTGTAACTGCAATTGTTCAGTGATAGATTGTGGAACAAGATATCTTCTTCTTGTTCCTGCCTAACTAAGTTTCTTCCTTTTCTAGAAGTATGTTTGTTTTGTAGGTTCGACTTCAAGTACAAAATCCTGACCAGCCACGTTATCGTGGGACTCTGCATTGTTTTCGGTCCATCATCAAACAAGAGTCTGTAAGTACCAGATTAATTGATTGGAACTATTTATTAGGAGCTTGGTTCAGGTTTATGGGCTGTGAGAGCAGTCACACTACCTTTTTTCCCGTGTGTGTGTGTGTGTCGAATAAGTAATAACACATTCCCGTGACATTTTCCCTCTGCGCTTGAATTAAAACATCCTATTATTATAGGATTTTTAAAAAAATTGTTTTCTGTGCCCTCCTGAGGAGCAGTGCCTGGCAATGCAACAGGACATAGACAGGCTGGTAGATTGGGCAGATAGATGGCAAATGGAATTTAATCCGGAGAAATGCGAGGTGATGCACTTTGGCCGGAATAATGTGGAGGGGAGTTATACGATAAAAGGTAGAACTATCCGGAGTATAGATACGCAGAGAGACCTGGGGGTGCAAGTGCACAAGTCCCTGAAGGTGTCGGTGCAGAATGTGATGAGGAAAGCGTATGGTATGTTAGCCTTCATAGGAAGAGGTATAGAATATGAGTAGGAGTCTGATGTTGCAGTTGTATAGAACGTTGGTTAGGCCTCACTTGGAGTACTGCGTCCAGTTCTGGTCGCCGTACTACCGGAAGGATGTAGAGATCCTGGAGAGAGTGCAGAGGAGATTTACCAGGATGTTGCCTGGTATGGAAGGGCTGTCTTACGAGGAAAGATTGAATGAACTTGGGCTGTTTTCCCTTGAGAGACGTCGGCTGAGGGGGGATCTAATAGAGGTTTATAAGATTATGAAGGGGATAGATAGAGTAAATGGTGGTAAGCTTTTTCCGCTATTAGAAATGGATAGAACGAGGGGTCACGGGCTTAGGGTGAGGGGGGCTAGGTATAAGACAAATATTAGAGGGCAGTTTTTCACGCAAAGGGTAGTGGGGGTGTGGAATGCACTGCCGAGTAAGGTGGTGGAAGCAGGCACGCTAGGGTTGTTTAAGAGTCACTTAGACAGCCATATGAGCGGGCTACATATAGGGGGATATAGTAGGCCTTACTAAACATTATAGGCTTGGGAATACGTTTTGCCTCAGGGATGTTAGTCTTTGCCTGTTTAATAATGAATTTTTTTGTCTCCACAGGCATTTAAGTCCAGCAAGGGGCATGCATGCGGCAGGTTGTAGTGGGCTGCTCTTGGACGTTGCTTCGGGAGTTGCCTATTGCTTCATGTCGTTGGTGTGCTTAAACTGGACCATCTCGAGGGCAACATGACAGCTCAGAGACTATCTCTGTTGCTGTGCGGACACATGGATTTGGGCCTGTGTCTGTGGGAGTTTGCACGTTCTCCCTGTGGTTGCGTGGGTTTCCTCCGGGTGCTCCGGTTTCCTCCCACATCCCCCAAAGATGTGCTTTTAGGCTGATTGATTGGGTACTAAATTGTCCCTAAATTGGACCTCCCTGATCCTCGCACGTTAGGTGTAGACTAAAATCATGAATAGGTCACTGAGACAGTGGGACGGCGGCACGGGCTCGTTGGGCCGAAGGGCCTGTTTCCCGTGCTGTGTTGTTCTTTGTTCTTTGTTCTCTTCTTCAAGGTGTTAGCATTGATTTTCCACAGGCATCAGACAGAATTTTTTTTATTACTATGTCAGTGAGCTTTCTCTCTTTTGCGCTTCTTTATTAGTAGTTCTATTTACCCAAAGGAAAGAGTGATGTAGCAGGATTGGGGTACAGAGGTTCAGTGAGCTGATTGGTCTTTCTGCTTATGTTGATATTTAAAACAGCCTTTTGGATCACGTCTTTCCCTGTTTGTCTTCTCCTGAGGACTATTCAATTAGTTATAACAGACCTTATAGTATTTCACTTAACTCGCTGTTCGTGTATGAGTAGAAAAAGTTGAGTATTGGCTATCTGATGAAAGAGGAACATTATCATCACCCAGTTGTACTTTCTGGCAGGAATCATTACACGAATTTGAGCAATGAGTCAATTGTACCACTGACCTGGCCAATACAAACTAATTCCACACAGACCCCAGATCAGAATTGGAATTTCTGGCTAATGCATTCATTACCTAAGGCATTGGAGAAAACTCTTGAGATCTTGTGATCCTTGTCTAAACTATGGTGCATGTGGAATGCACATAATACAGGTTACCTGCCTGGTTTCATGCCATGGTAACAAAACTGTTCTCTTTGTGATGGCACATGCTGCTCTGCAGACTTGTGTATTTTAATTTTAAATCACAAGTTCACATTCTTTTACACAAGTCTTGCTTAGCTTCAAATTCCTTTCCCACTACTTTGATTTCACAATCTACTTAATTTCCAGAGTGAAAAATGCTGAAAATTGAATTATGCTGTTGTTGTTTCAAAGATGCATTGAGTGTGCAGTCTGAAAGGACAGATAATATTCACAATGTATCTTGAGCATTCTTGACACTCTACATTTCTAGTATTAATCTTGCTGAATAGCAAAGTGTTTGTTTGCAAATCCTTTTCTGGCCTTGCCCGCCCTTATCTCTGTGAGCTTCTTTAGTCCTACACCCACTTGAGATTGCCTCATTCCTCCAATTCTGACCTCATGGGAACCCCAATCTTAACCGCACTTTGTCCACATGTGTTCAGCTGCCAAGATTCTAAGCTCAGGAATTTTGTCCTTAAACCTCTTTGTCAGTCTGTTGCTTTTAAGATACTCTTTAAAGTCTACCTACGTAGGGGAGGCAATGGCCTACTGGTATTAATGCAAAACTATCAATCCAAAAACTCAGCTAATGTTCTGGGGACCCTGGGTTTGAATGCTGCCACAGCAGATGGTGAAATTTTTAAAATATCTGGAATTAAGAATTTAGTATGATTATGAAACCATTAATTTGATTTATTATTGGTTGACATAGTGATTAGCACTGCTGCTTCACAGCTCCATGGACCCAGGTTCAATTCCTGGCTTAGGTCACTGTCTGTGTGGAGTTTGCACATTCTCCCCATGTCTGTGTGGGTTTCCTCTGGGTGCTCCAGTTTCCTCCCACAATCCAAAGATGTGCAAGTTAGATTGATTGGCCATGCTAAAGTAATCCTTAGTGTCCCAGGATGTGATAGGTTAGACCGATTACCAAGGTAATTAAGCAGGGATAGGGTGGGATTGTTGTCAGTGCAGACTTGATGGACCAAATCTCCTCCTTCTGCACTGTAGGGTTTCTGTGATTTCCAACTCTATGATCACACATTTGGTTATTTATCCAAATAGCTCCTTATTTGGCTTAGTGTCAAATTTTTGTTTAATAATATCCTTGTGAAGCACCTTGGGACATTTTACTGTATTAATATTATATAAACTAATGTTGTAATTGTCATCTGTCATTTGCGTATTGCAATATTAACATAAATCTTGGATTCATTTGCCTGCATGTCTGAACTTGTTTGTCCGTGTACAATGCCCTTAATGCGCCATTTACTGGGAACAGTAGCTGATCTGGTTTCTGCTTTCCTTTTAAAGTTTTTTAATTTTGTGTACCTGCTCAAGTTGGTTGTCAGATACATCCATTCCTATTTCCCTTCCACAATAAAACACACCATATCCTGACCAAGCACCTTTCTTTAAATCCCAGTTCAGTAACAACTGAGGCTCAAATAAAGAGGCCCTGCACAAGTGAATCCAGTATGGTGTAAATGTTACAATCATATCGCTCATAACATTGACTCCAATGTTTTGGAAGGGAGCCATACCTACTACATACTTTAGCTATCACTAAATTTTGGTGGGCAACTTTTAATCCATTCTTGGAGTGGGGAGAGGTGGAGGCAGAATTGCTGTAGCTTAATATATCAGTGTTCTAATTCACATTGCAAAAACATTAACTTTTTTTTTGTTTTAGGTCTTTGGACTTTACAAAGGTATTGGTTCACCAATGATGGGTTTGACTTTCATCAATGCTATTGTTTTTGGTGTCCAAGGGAACACAATGCGTTACTTAGAGAGGGATACACCACTTAACCAGTTCCTTGCAGGGGCTGCAGCTGGGGGAATCCAGTGTGTTATTTGTTGCCCCATGGAACTAGCAAAAACAAGGATGCAGCTTCAAGGCATGGGTGAATACCAAGTTAAAAGTAAAGTCTACAAGAATTCACTCGACTGCTTGATTAGAATTTATAGAAAACACGGAATCTGTGGAATCAACAAAGGCATGGTGACCACCATTATGAGAGAAATACCTGGATTTGGCTTCTACTTCCTTACTTATGATTGTCTGACCAGAGCCTTAAACTGTGAACCTGATGATAGTTTTATAATTCCTAAACTGCTTTTTGCTGGTGGTATGTCTGGGATTGCATCTTGGATCTCCACCTATCCCATTGATGTGATTAAATCCCGATTACAAGCTGATGGAGTTGGAGGAATAAATCAGTACAATGGCATTTTGGATTGTGTCTATCAAAGTTACAAGAAGGAAGGGTGGCAGGTGTTCGCACGAGGGCTCACCTCTACTCTTCTGAGAGCTTTCCCTGTCAATGCTGCTACTTTTGCCACTGTCACACTCTTCCTCATGTACTCAAGGGCTGATGAGGATTGCAAGGAGCTGGGGACGTCCTCAGCAATCCAGCAACACTCAAGCCTCTAAAGCCAGTGTCTTCCTCATGTTACCTGTGCAGAGTAACTGCTGTGATAACTGAATTTTACTCTATCCTATTTTTATAAGTGTAGTAAAATAATGAAAATGTTTCAGGGTGTAAATAAGTTCCATGCAAGAATTAATTCTTTATAAAATATAACCATGGGTTTTACTTTTAACATAATTCCATCAGTTTTGTTGTTTTGTGAGACTACAGCTTATGCCTTATTAAATGAATGTATATATTGTATTTTAGTCGATAAAAGCAAGTAAGAAAAATGTGATTTTTTTTTGCCCATTATAGTAGGCATGTACTGTACAGAAAACAAATGAATGGGGCTGGCTCTAGAATAAATAAGTCGGCGACACAGAGGGTCCACATACGATTTCTAAAGAAATTGAAGTAAATTTTCACTTTTACCTGTAAGTGAATGGTTAATACGTGGTAGTGGATTGGCTACCCATTTTACACCTAACCTGTTTTCTCATTTGCATGGAATTTAATGGTAAATCAAGTACTGGGCAAATAAAATTGGCAGCCAACCCATTGCCATCTCTTTTCCACCCAGCAATAAAAGTAAAGTTTCACCTCAACATATTAAGAAGCAGCATGCAGCTAAAGCAAGTCGTACTCCATTTCTTGTCTGTGTTTTCAGCATAGTGGCGTAGTTTTATTGGTGATTAATGACTTGTAAGAAAACCTTAAATAATATACTAAAGCTTAGTTAGATTTTCTAAGAAAGAAGCATTTAATGTGACTGAAAAGTTAATACTTGGTGTTTCCTCTATTCTAAATAACTGTAATGTTAAGATCAGCACCTAAATGGCCATAAACCTTGAGTACTTTGCTCACTTCTGTTGCGCACTTATATCTGTTATTCCTATTGTGTGATGTCAGGATCATGCAGATATTTGCCCTTTAGCAAATATCTAGTGTAACCTGAATAATCCACACTCTTCTAGTTGGTCCTATTTCTGCACATCTATTGGGTAGCATTTTATAATTACTGTAATACTCTTTTTCCCAGCTCCACTAGTTTTCTAGCTGTAATGATATGTTTCATAGCCCTTTTTTCCTAATAGCACCAGGTAATCTAGTATAAAAAATCAGATTTTGATTTGGAACCATCCATTTTACATTTCAGAGTTTTCAGGAATCAGTCCACCTCTGTCATTTTAATATGTTGTTCATATTAATTATGATTTATGTGCAGTACACCTATGGAGTTTTTTCTGCTGCTTGATGTGTTGTTGAGGAATTGTTATTGTGAACATGCCAATCCAGCAGGTCACCAGTCCTTCAGGTGTTGCTGAGTTAGTAGTTCACAGATTGACAGCAAGTTACTATGATCAGGGTCCATGTAGATTATTTTGTTTTCCTAACACTCAAGTAGCTTCCTCACTGTTTGAGCACAATATGTGCTGTAATGCTCCTGAATGTATGCTATCTCTTGCCTCCCCAGAGATTGCGGTATTGGGAAGCCTCATAGTGGGGATCCTAGGGACATTTTAGCCACATTAACTGTGGTTGGTGGCGTTTGTATGAATTAGTAGCCCTGTGGTTCAAAACAGGGCTAGATGTTCAAGTTTGCCATCCAATGACATATGGAAACAGTAGTCACTTATTGCTTCAGATTTGTGCAGCAGGCCCTCTCGTCAGTAGGCTTCTGACATCTGTGTGGAATTTTTTTTTTGAGAAGTCCAAGCACGTTACTTTAAATAAACATGTATAGTGTACAGCAGTTTTATGCTTTACTGTTCAAGGTGAAAATATTAAAGTATTACTAGTTTAATCTACCAAAGGTTAGAGGTTTTTTTTAAGGTCCATCACTCCTTTTAATAGATTAATTTTATGCATGAACTCTCACCTGCCCATTTTTTTAATGCAATTTCTGGAAAGCATATAAGAAACTGCCTTGATTTATCATAGTTAATGTGGCATTGAATGACAACAAAGGGTAGGGATTACAGAATCCAATCTTCACTGTAACTGGGACAGCTGCAATACATATTGGTCTGAGATGCTGATCAACAAAGATTTTCAATATTTTGCGCCATTTCCAGGACATTTTTTTTGATGGGCACAGAACACTTTATTTCACAATGTGAGAAAAGAGAAAACATTTGTTTGTTCCTAGCACTATGATCAACTTTTTAACTATCAAGTGAATTGCAATTTCAAAGTGAGTGTTTGACTCTGGAAACCTTGAATGTCTATATTATTATCTGAACAATTTCCTTTTCTGAATTGAAAATGCATGCTTGGTTAACAATACAGTACAGCTCTGACTTTTTGGTCAGTTGGGTTGTGCTGAGTAATGCTTGTTTCAATGTGTTTCACATCATGTACCTTACTATGTAAAGTACCATTTGCAGACTGGAAGGGAAAAAGGGAAAATAAAATCCATATTCAGATCAAATTTCAGTTGATTCTATTTCAATTGGTATATTTGAAAAACAAATCCAGTGTTTTGCATTCATTCCCCCACACTGCTGTCGAGCTCAGCTTTCCTACTCTGTCTTTATTATGAATTCCTCTTTATTTCAGCCTTCGTGCAACATTCTGCGTTTAAGTGTAATATCATAAAACCATGATTACTTTTTCAAAAGAGTGGCAATTTCAGTTCGAACGTAGAAGAATGGCAGTGTGGGCTCATTGGGCCGAAGGGCCTGTTTCCTGTGCTGTGTTGTTTTTTGTTCTATCAGGAATACTACCTTAAATTTCCTAGATGACATCCTTGTCACGGAGAGGGTGAAACTACACATTTACTTTACTGGTTGGCGACCATCATTTTAAGAACTACATTTTGCAAACATTTGAAATTCCAGTTTTGTTTGGGCTTGAAGATTTCAAAAATAATGTCTGAAAGTGTTGTTCAAGAATTACAGAATTAATATTAATAGCAGCAGCTTGCAGTCATATTTTGCCTGAATCGCAGGAAAGGCTTGCAAGCTGTTTCACAGAGGAGTAATCAAATAATGAGTTCCAAAGAAAAGGAAATGTTGACATGAGTGACCAAATGCTTGAGTGTAAAATTAGTTTTAGGGAGGTACAGAAGTGGAGGGATTTAGAGAGGGAATTTTGGAGCATGGAGCCCAGATGGTTGAAGGGAAGGGGATATGCATAACCAGCCAGAATTGGATTTCGATGATGATTCTGTAGCATGCACAACCATAAAAGGCATCAACCTTTGCCACCATCTGTCAGGCAAGAAGTAATTGATTAGAACAAATTCCATCATCCAAAAGACATGCTCAAGAGATGACTGTGAAGCCACTGACTTTTTTGGGGCAATCCTTCAGCAATCCAGGTAAACAATTGGAGGACAAATTACTGTGAAACCCTTGAAGACTAATTCGCAGCAATGATGGCAGCATCTGAGCTTGCATAGCAGCATTCAAGATGTTAAATGTTGCTCCTTGGCCTGCAAAGGAAAGTGAAACATTGGCCATCAAATGCTGTAACATGGTTGACCCACAACTATGCTTGTAGACTTTGCTACCATTTCCATGATGAGAAGGACGGACTCTGTATTAACCCTGGCAAAAAAACCCTGATTCTGGATTCCTCTGTGCTCTTGGATTTTGAATGCGGTTTTCTGGTAGGCTTCCCAAGGTGCCGAGCATTTTGGTGTACTTGCCAGTTAACCTACTTTTAGATTTTACCTACTGATATCCTCATCTAACTGCTTTGCAGCAGAATTAATGTATAACCATGGCAAGCAAGCACCTAAACTACTCTATCTCATTGCCCCTTATCTTTCCCATGCTTAGCCATGCTTCCTATTTTCCCAGCATCTGAATGTCAGCTGTGACTCAGTTGGTTGCATCCTTGCCTTTCAGTCACAAGGTTCTGACTTCAAACCCTGGTCCATGGTTTGAGTGTAAAAATCAAAGCTTATCCTCCAACGCAGAACTGAGAGAACATGAGCTGCTGTCTTTCAAATGAGACATTAAACTAAGGCCCCAGCTTGCTGCTTGGATGGTTCTAAAAGATCTCATGACCCTTTTAAGGCGAGAGAGGGAATTATCCCCAGTGACCTGGCCAATATTTATCAAGCAATGTCACAAGAACAGATGATTTGTTCATTATTACATGGCTTTCTGTGGGAGTTTGCTGTGTGCATATTAGCTGTGCATTTCCTACATTAGTGATTCCACTTCAAAAAGTACTTCTTTGGCTATGAAATACTTTTGAGACGACCATGTGCCAGAGTGACTTCTGCCGAAGTGTGGCGACTAGGTAATTTCACAGTAACTTCATGGCAGTGTTAACATAAGCCTTACTTGTGACACTAATAAATAAACTTTTAAATGTGGCCATGATAAGTGCTATCTAGATCAATACAAGTAATCTTTGCATTGAGCACTATGAGGTGTTCTACAATCGTAATGCACCTCCTTTAAGAACTACAGAGGCATTTTAAGTATTTGCAGGCTAGCTGTAAGAAGTGTAAATTAATAATGATATTCTGCAAACAACAGCATGCGAAATGTTGTCTACACACACAAATCATTGTAATTAGCAGCCAACATGGCATGTGCAGCGTGTCTACATTCTAGTCTTCATAATTCCTTTGCCCATTTTTAGGGGCTAACCAGTTTATAGTACAGGGAGCAGCAAGAATGGAATTTAAGCATAAGGAAGTGAATTTTAAATCAGAGAAAAAAAATCAATGTGGCTCAGCAAGGACATGACTGATAGGACAGCAAGAAGAGTGGGATAACCCACAGATTACAGGATTTTAGATCAGACATTTTGGCAAATACTCAATACAAAATTCAGTGTTGAAAAATTCTCGGAGCGGCAATAGTTGGAACTTCCCTTCCTCAGCACTATTCTTTTTCAGTGAAATTCTCAATTTTAGCATCTCCTATTAAATGTGTTGATATTCAGCATCTGTGTGATGTATATTGCTGTTAGCTCATATACCTACAGTTACCAACCTGGTATATGAGCACCAGTGTAGATCATCTCAAATACCAACTTCTCAACAGATGCTATCTGTTTTTCAGAAGAGGGCTTTTTTTCATTTGTGGGACATGCGCGTCGCTGTCTGGCCAGCATTTAGTGCCCATCCTTAGTTTCCCTTGAGAAGGTGGTGGTAAGCTGGAGGTGAGGGCAGTACACAGTGGTTAGCACTGCTGCTTTACAGCTCCAGGGGCCTGGGTTCGATTCCTGGCTCGGGTCACTGTCTGTGTGGAGTTTGCACATTCTCCTCGTGTCTGTATGGGTTTCCTCCGGGTACTCCAGTTTCCTCCCACAGTCCAAAGATGTGTGGGTTAGGTTGATTGGCCATACTTAAATTGCCCCTTGGTGTACTAGGATGTGTAGGTTAGAGGGATTAGTGGGTATAAAATGTAGGGATGTCGGGGGTAGGGCCTGGGTGGGATTGTGTTCAGTGCAGACCTGATGGGCCGAAGGGCCTCTTTCTGCGCTGTAGCGTTCTATGATTCTTGAATCGCTGCAGTCCATGTCCTGTGGGTTGACGCACAATGCTGTTATGTAGGGAATTCCAGGATTTTGACTTAGCGACTATGAAGGAACAGCAATATATTTCCAAGTCAGGATGGTGAGTGGCTTGGAGGGGAACTTGCAGGTGCTGGTGTTCCCATTTATCTGCTGCTTTTGTCCTTCTAGATGGAAGGTGCTGTCTAAGGACTTTAGGTGAATTGCTGCAGTATATCTTGTAGTTAATACACACTGCTAAGTGTCAGTGGTGGAGCAATTGAATGTTTGTTGATGTGCCAATCAAGTGGGCTGCTTTATTTTGGATAATGTCAAGCTTCTTGTGTTGTTGGGGCTGCCCCCAGCCAGGCAAGTAGGGAGTATTCCATCACACTCCTGAGTCGTGCCTTTATAGATAGTGGATAGGCTTGGTGGGGGGTGGGGGGAGGGGGGAAGTCAGGAGATGAGTTACATGCTCCCTCTTGTTAAAAGCAAGTAACAATGAGAGGAGGACTGATCAGACATCCTGTATTAAATTTTCAGAAGCAGGTATTTTATGTACACAATGTGGCAACATGTGACCAAATTCCATTTATCTTCATCCTACTGACACACAAAACAGGCGAAGCTGCATAATTGCCAAATTATAATGAGGGCATGTTGGTTACACTTGTTGTTTCTATGGGCATGACAGCGCTCTCTGACAAGGAACAGCCCACCTAGGAAGATAGAACTACCCTCCCACTTCAGCCTCCAAATAAAATAGCAGATCGGGTTCAGAAGACAGCGTCAAATCCTAAATTGCTTATTTAAAGAGGACTCAACTCTGACAAGCAGCAGGGGAATGACATTCCTACAACATCCCTAGTAACCCTTGGGAAGGTGGTATTAGGTCAGTTTCTGCTGGTGATGGTAATCCCACAGTATGGCTAGGCAGGGAGTTCAAAGGTGTTGATCCATACAGTGATAACAGAAATACCAATTGCATTTTTTCCTCATATGCCATCTATTTTACCAATTTATCCAAGTCACTAATTGTCCTTCCTGGAGAGAACATAGAAACATGTAAAAATACCAGCACAGCAGGATGAGTTGGTCCATCTAGCCTCCCCCATGTATCACGATGCCTTTACACAGACATTCCCTACCCATCGATAACATGCATATGTGCTGCTATTTGTCACTGTAGGTGCCAGTTGCAACGAAACATTTGGCTCTCGGTCACCTACAGACAAAACATTTTAGAAGTTAGCCTTGAAAACAAACCACAGTATGTAGCTGTATGTGGAAAAGAGTGAGTGAATAATTAAGGAGTGAAGAAATACAAAGAAAAGGATTATGCTACCAATGAGCTCTGACGTCAACCTTTCCACTCACTCGCTTTCAGCAGCTTGTTGCAGGCAGTCATACATTTTACATGAGATGACAAGATCTTCCCATCTCCACTCAGCAGGCACTGTCCCCTGTTACACACAACCTTCTCAGCCTTTTGGCTAAGATCAAGTGTAGTAACAATATGCTGTGCTTGGTTGAAGTCATTAGGTTACATTTTAGCTTCATTTGAAGCAATTTTTAAAAGCGGCATCTCAGCCTTTTGGCTAAGATGCAAATGAGATCAAGCCTTGGAGGAGGAGCTATGCCTACTCCAATCAGCTTGGATCATGTAGATCAAGCTCAAGACAGGAGGTGAGAGCTCTGTCTTGTCAGCTTGGATCAGGAATGCCTCAACTTGTTGAGACTCTGAATCGGACTTGATTGAATTGGAATTAAAACAAAAAAAAAGTTATACATAACTTTCTCCAGCAAATAATTCAGGACATGTATTGGAAGATGCATTTTGAGAGAAAATTTTGCCAGTCAAGTGTTCAGGCTAACAGTTACTTTATGCACAGATAACTTCTCTTGATAACCTGCTTGCTGTCTGTCACTTGCTACATAATAGTTCACAAAACTATTGACATGGCAACAATCTACAGCATTCTAGTTATCTTGTGTTCTTGAAAATTGCATGGCCATTTTCCCCATTGATCTTGTGTGTGTGTATCTGGGTGGAACTCCTGCTAGAAGTGAATGAGCCCTCTGTGCTGGTTATTCTTAACGATCACATTTACAGGGTGGAATTTTCCCATCCTGCTTACCATGGGAATCATATCTGTTGTTGATGGACTATGCAAAGATACAAAAGGTGCTGACCTCAGGCAGGAATTTCTGGTCATGGGGCAAGCGTGGACTGAGAATCCCACCCAAAGTCTTTAAGATTAGCAATTTTTTTGCACTGAATCCAGAACTGAAGAACATAGACTATTTCAGCATTTAGATGTTGTAATACTACTGTTATTGCTGACCCTCTGTAAAGTTGCACTTTCACAGACTTCATGAATGAACACAAAAAGGATTTATTAATAAGAATTGTTCAGTGGCCATATGGCTGCATCGAGCTCCTGACATGCCTAAGAGAGCTTCACCCCCTGGGGTGATTACCCATTCTGAGTCCCAAGCCTTTTGTGCTTTGCTGCCCTTAAAGGGAAATCACCACATCAACTCCTTTATGCAATCTTTAATAATAAATTTACTCATTCCTAAATTCTAACTAATGATTATGAGTTGGACAATTATAAATCTAGTCTTTTAGGTTTCTGTTTCTTGTAGAGCGGCGTATTTCTGTAGCCTGAGGTGCTTCCACAGGATTGACATGAACAGGAACAGCAATAACAAATACCCACCTGACATAGGCAGTTCATTATTATTTGCCTCCATGGAGAGATTGGTTACGTCTATAACAGGTCAATCAGGTTTTGCAGTGCTTGTGGGTACAAAAACATCTCTTATTAGTAACGCTGACTGATGGAACATCTCTATATTCCTCAAATGCTCTATGTTTACTGACAGTCATCCCTCCAGGTCTACCAGTATGACAGGGGCCCAGTCTCAGAGACAATAATTGCAGGGATCTAACTTGATCCACTACCAAAGTTTCCTATTATGACACCATGCCATATTGTTTTGTAGTGGTGATGATCATTGATAATACCTTGAAGCTTGTGTACTTAAACATAAACACTTTTATTGGTAGGCATTAACTATGTACAGTTCCAAATATGGAGCTGTTTTATGTGGGCTTTCTGCTTCCCAAATTCAGTTTTAGGATGTTCTCTGACCATATGATTATACATAATACTCTGTGGGTGGTGCCACTCTCCAAGTCTCATATTGCCCCCTTGCTTTGCCAAGTACTTACATGACAATATATGCAGGAACATACCATCACAATACAATAGTCTTATGTCTTGGCAGTTCTCTTTTTTTTGATGTAGCAGTTTTTTTGTCAATTTCATTTTAATGTGAGATCTGGCATGTTTGAGGCCTGATGCAGCCATTGTTTTTAAAATTTGTTAACTTTCTTTTAAAACTTGACAACCTCTCTGCCTGATTGAAGGTCACTAATGCAACGATCATTGGCACAGGCACCTCCCCACCCAATCCCGCCAGTCTCTCCCCCGATCCTGCACATCAGGAGCCTGGTCTCTCAGCTCAGCACCTTGATTTTCCTGCTGCAATTCACATGGGACATTGTTTTTACTTGAAGAATTGCTTTCCGTGTGCTCTTCTTAAAAAAACTTTGCAGCAACCCCTTTTGAATTTTTTTAAAACCTAAAGCCACAGCTCTTGCTTTGCAGGGTTATTTTCTCATTTTTTCTAAACTTTTAACTCTGCCAGCCAGTTCAGATGTCTTTTGTGCCTGTTCCTCAGCCTGTCTACTGCACATAGGCTCCCAGCCACCTTCTCGTCTACAGTGTGAGTGGAGGTATGTTTCTGCATTTGGTTCACCCTTCTTCTGGATTGTGACCTAGGGGTTTTGCCGTGTTCTCTCCACTGCTCACCTACCTTATTGTTCTGATTCTACATTACTCAGGATCTGGCAATATCTCAATAACTCAAATGGGTCTATTCACCCAAAGAGAAGTACTCTGGTGAGTTTTTTTCGGATTTCCATTAAAACAAGATACTCACGTGTGTCGGGCCAGAGGCAATGTCATGATAATTAAACCCTGTTGCCAGATTTAAAAATGCACTTCCACAGACTTCATTAATGAACACAAAGAGGATTTATTAATAAGAATTATTCAGCAATGTCATGGTTACTGTTGGCTCCCTACATAGCTCTTGCTTAAGAGGGTACCACCCTCTGGAGTGATTACCCACTCTAAGCCCAAATTGGTCACCCAAGCCAGTTGATCTTTGCTGTTGTGTTGCCCTAAAAGGGACAATCACCAGACCCTCAGTTCCTCCTTTTCAGAAGCTCCTCGGGCAGTACTTTCTGACTCGTGCCATTGATCCAGTTATTATGTTTCGCAACGTTAATGTTGACCAATAACTATCTAAAAGAGTTACTGGTAACACAGAAGCTATCCTATGACCTCTGTGCAGTTGCAACGTATCATATGACACATACCAGAAGCACCACAAATTTATAGGAATAAGCTGATCTTGCATTACAGCAGTGATTCAGCTTGCCACATCACAAGCAGATGGCAGGGCAAGTGTATCATTTGCGTAAAGCTAGTGAGTGCTGCAAGGCAGAGATCCTGCCTCTCCTTTGCTATCAATAACTCTGGTACTGGGTCATATCAGCAGCCCTGCTTCCCCACCACTCCCAGGAATTCTGTCTTTTCCTGTGCCCAAATCCTAAGCTCTGGAATTCCTTCCCTGAATCTTTGCATCTGTCTCTCATCCCTTAAGGAACTTCTTAAAACCTATCTCTTTTTGCAAGCTAATACCTCAAATCATTAAGGCGGCTGTTTGGCCCATTGGGTTCATGCTCTTTATAGAGTATTCCAGTCAGTCCCATTCCCTGACGCTATTCCCATAGCCTGTAAATTTATATTATTCAAGTGTCCATCCGATTTCTTTTTGAAATCATTATCATCTCCATCCCTCTACCCTCATAGAAAACAGGTTTCCTTAGAGAAATCTCCTGAATCTTTCCTATCAATGGATAGTGCTGCATTCTCAGTCATCTTCAGCATCTGTGTCCATTTTTATAGATTTTATAGAATCCCTACAGTGCTGAAGGAGGCCATTCGGCCCATCAAGTCTGCACCAACCACAATCGCACCTAGGCCCTATTCCCATTTAACCTGCTAATCCCCTGACACCAGAGGCAATTTAGTATGGCCATTCAACCTAACCTGCATATCTGTGGATTGTGGGAGGAAACTGGAGCACCCCATGGAAATCCAGAGAGACATGGGGAGAACGTGTAAACTCCACACGGACAGTGACCTGAGGCTGGAATTGAACTCCGGTCCCTGGCACTGTGAGGCAGCAGTGCTAACCACTGTGCCCCCATTCTGTCCTATAAAATATAAAACTCCTTTTTTTCCCCAAGTCCAATATTTTCACATATAAATCCAAGGGCTTTTTTCTTCATTGTCATGACACTCCCCTTTCTCATTTTATTATAAAGAGGGAGAAAAATCTGATAAAACAGCAAAACACACACACTCATTCAGTCTCTCAGCAATGACCAATGCCCAGATGATCCCAAACTGTTTTTATCCTGTCCTGAACTGGATAACCTGTTGTATTTTTGTTTCCAGTGGTTAGCTACATTTATTTCCAGATCAGCTTGGTATCAAAGTCTCAGTGTTCTTTCCTTATTGTCAGCTCTGGTCAGTAGCTCTGTTAGTCCCTTGCTGTGATGCAAGACTAAGTATCATCCATGGGATTTGGGTATATCACTTGGCTGTTTGGCTGAGCCATTCCAGTCAGGTGTCGTTCTTCTGCCTCCAGAACTCCTCAATAGTCTGCTTCAGGTCAGATTGCTGGGAGGTTAGTGATATGTTCTCCGACTCCCACTTCCCCAAGGCATTGTGGTTCCCAGTGCTTCACTTTTAGTGGGTCTTTAATCAGCACAATCCTGGTTGAGGTCTAGAGCTTGCTTGGTTACATCTGGTTGTAATGTGGAGATGCTGGCATTGGACTGGGGTAAACACAGTAAGAAGTCTGACAACACCAGGTTAAAGTCCAACCAATTTATTTGATAGTAAATTATCAAATAAATTGATTGGACTTAAACCTGGTGTTGTCAGACTTCTTACTACATCTGGTTGCCCAGGGCCTACCCAGACACGGGGTTCTCTGCTATTCTCCTTTGATCTCTACCCACACTGCCTTCTTTGTTCCTCTTTCATAAAAATCATCAAATCCTTACAGTGCAGAAGGAGGCTATACGGCCCATCCAGTCTGCATCGACCACAATCCCACCCAGACCCTATCCCCATAACCCCATCTATTTATCCTAACTAGCCCTCCTGACACCAAGGGGCAATTTAGCATGGCCAATCCACTAACCCACACATCTTTGGACTATGGGAAGAAACCGGAGCACCTGGAAGGAACACACACAGACACGGGGAGAATGTGCAAACTCCACAAAGACAGTGATCCAAGTCGGGAATTGAACCCAGGTCCCTGGAGCTGTGGGACAGCAATGCTAACCACTGTGCCACCATGCCACCCTTTGGTTTGAGGAGGAGGGGGAGTGGGGGTCTTCCTGTCACCTATCTCATGTACTCAGGGACATTACTGCTCTTATGTGGGGGTTCAGTTCTTATGTTACCTCAAAGTGGCTTGCCAAAGGGGTGAGGTCGCACCCCCACTCTTTCAAGACCAATTTAGAAACTATTCTTCTTCATCTTTAAATTAGCCTTACGTTGGTCGGCAACAACAGCCAGCGGCTTCCTGGCCAGGGCTGTTAGCTTGGTGGAAGCACCGGGCCCTCCAGAACATCACTACCCTCTACTGGAAGTTCAGCTTCAGCTATGCTCCCTGTTGGCTTTTTGACTGGGGGAGGCATTTTTCTCCTGGGGTCTGGAATATCCCTCGATCAGCCTCCAAATCTGGAAAGTTGGGTCTGAGCAGCCAGACCTCCTGCTCACCCAGCAGGGGTAGGGCCTTCCTGACATTTAAATCAGGGCAAGGTAGCTTCCTCACCAATGGAGTATCTGTGGAGCTTTCTGGGATCCCTTGTGTAGAAGTTAAAAAAAAGTTTTAGACCAGCAGATGACCTGCTCCTTCAGGATCCCTTCTTCACTGCTCTCCATGGGAATCTGACCTTCCTGTGTCTCTGTCCTGTTCTGTATTCACTCACAATGCTAGCTTTGGTTGTTGTGAAATGAGCTTTTCAGTAAATGGGGCATCACCCTCCCTCTTCCCAAGCCTGTTTGAGAATTTCCCCGTTCCCCATTTAAATTTGCCATGAAGCCAGTGATAAAACAGAACCTTGGATCGTTAGCACCCTCTGTCCTCCTGGAGATTTGTGTTCTCTTAACATGTTCCATGTCTCCCGATGGGTGCTCAGCTCCTGCCGTACTCCCTTGTGGCTTCTCAATCTGGTGAGGCACCAACCTCACTATCTGTTTCTCAGTTCAGAGACTTCTCTGATCCCCATTCAGATCCACCAAACAGACCAGTGACCCACCCTATCCTCCTGTTTAAGCCTTATAGGTCTTCTATGGACCACATAGAATCCCTACTGTGCAGAAAAAG
Organism: Carcharhinus amblyrhynchos; assembly: GCF_965287045.1. Lineage (NCBI taxonomy): Eukaryota > Metazoa > Chordata > Chondrichthyes > Carcharhiniformes > Carcharhinidae > Carcharhinus > Carcharhinus amblyrhynchos. Next base: position 29,416,155 of record NC_137337.1, read on the forward strand.
GCCATTCAGCCCATTTTACCTGCACTGACAACAATACCACTCTGGCCCAATCCCCATAACCCCACATATTTAACCATATATTCCCTCTGACACTAAGGCAATTTAGCATGGCCAATCAACCTAACCCGCACATCTTTGGGCTGTGGGAGGAAATCAGAGCACCCGGAGGAAATCCATGCAAACATAGGGAGAATGTGCAAACTGCACAAAGTCACCTGAGGCTGGAATTGAACCTGGATCCCTGGCATGAGGCAGCAGTGCTAACCACTGTGCCATCATGCCGCCCTCATTTGTTACTGCTGGCTGATCTTTGGCTCTTCTAACTCCCATAACTCTAACTCTGCTGCTGGGGGTGACAGCTCGCTCACTGTCTCAGAATTTGCCTGGTCCATATTTAATGCTGCAAAAATGTAGCGGCCAGCTCAATTTCCTAGTCATCCTCTTTGCATGGCTTCAGTCCCATTGGTCTCGTCTGAACTTTTGACAATTGTACCGACCTACTCTTGGATTTTTTAAATTCCAGGAGCTGCTCCTTAACTCCCACCCACACTGGTTCCATTGTCTTTTCTGGGGCCCTGAATAATCTCTAGCTCACTGTCTCGCTGTGGACTTTGTCCACGTGTCTCTTTGCAAGTCGCCCTCGCCTAGCTATTCTTACTGGCTCCACTGCCCCCGTACTGAACTCAAAACTCACCTCGTCCCTGTTTAACTCTGCAAAACATGCATTCTCTAACTCAAGTTCTAGATCACCCCGTTTGCTTAGCTTAAATGTTACCGCTTTCATCTGAACTTTCAGTAACGGCAGAGCCTAATGCTAGTTTTGTTTTCAGTGCCAGGCACAGTTCTTTAACTCCAACATTGGTGTGTTTTCTGCCTCTTGGACTGCAAAGAGCTCTTGCCTGCCTAGTCCAAACCTGACCGGCTATACTGCCCTCACCTCTGAACCACTCAGAATTCCCTGTATCCTTAGCTGCCTTCATCCAGCTCTTCTGGCTTCTCCCGACTCGAGAAATTTTTCCTGACTGCGTGGGAATATTAGTCTATGGGATGCCTTGATTTCCTCTATGTCTCCGTTCAGTACACACATCCTTTTCTGGTGAACTTCCTCTTTTTCCTGTCTGTCTCTCTTCAGAAAACTTCCTCTTTTTTCCCCTTTCTCAGAATTTGAACTGGATTCTCAGAAATTCTATTTCTTTTCATAACCTTGCTTTACATTTTGCGACATAATTTTCCGAGCATGCGAAGTAATACCTGCCATCTCATGTGAGGGAACCGCGACTCAAGTGCCTGAAAAGCTATTTAACCCTTCGAGGAATGGAACTTTTAAATCCTCTAATGTAACTTCTGTTAGAAAAGCACTTGCATCATTTTAAACTTTGGTTTCTCAGCACAAACTTCCAGGAAGCTGTTTTGTCATTTGTATATATTGGTTACAAAGAACAGTTTACTTTCCCCAATTCCTTTCACCTCTGGGAGCAAATTTTTTTTAAGTTGATTTATTTGTGTCACAAGTAGGCTTACATTAACACTGCAATGAAGTTACTGTGAAAATCCCCTAGTTGCCTGACACCTGTTCGGATACACTGAGGGAGAATTTAGCACAGCCAATGCATCTAACCAGCATGTCTTTCGGACTAAAACTGGAGCCCCCGGAGGAAACCCAAGCAGATTCAGGGATAATGTGCAGACTCTGCACAGTGACTCCAGCTGGAAATTGGACCTGGGTTCCTGGCGCTGTGAGGCAGCAGTGCCAACTACTGTGGCACCACGCCTCCCAATGGACCATGAGTCCCAAGTTTGTTAACCCCATGTAGGAACCATATTCAGTGTGATGAGCTTCCTGTTTACATCCATTTTGCTGCACTAGCTTCCCAGTTTGTTACGTGCATTTTTGTGTAGGGTTCTTTGTCCATTATCGTGACAATCCCCCCTGTCAGCCATATCTTCAAGTTTGGAATCATTAGCAAATATTACTTTGCATTCTAGTATCCACATCATGGCCTAGCAAGACACTCAATACTTCATGATATATCAATAACAAAGGGAGGCTTTGATGGGAATATGACCATTAAGGGATAGACAGGATACAATACTGTAGGTAACAATAGTGAGATGACAGAAATATTGAAGAATGATTTCACTTTGGTATTTACCTGAGCGATAGAACAAGTAGGCGTTACTTTGAATGATGAAGTAAGCAATGAGATAAGTACATTTAACAATAAAAAGAAGATATATTGTGCAAATAAAGCAAACCCAAAGAGGATAAATCTCCAAGTCTGGATGGATTGCAGTACATATTTTTAAAGGACCCAAGGGAACAGGTCTGCCGCACATATTTAATGATTTGTTTAATTAATTTTTCTGCCAAAGGACTAGAGGATAGCTACTATAATTCCTATCATTAAGAATGGGACAGGTCGGATCTAGGCGATTATAGACCAGTTAGTGTAACATTGGAGATTGGAAAAATGATGGAATCTTTACGGTGGTATGGGGAGCCTCGCACATACAGGGTTAACATGGGACTGAATACAGTGCCACTCACCCAGTAAGTGAACATATGACCTGCACCTAAAGGTCAGTCTCGTGTTGGACTGAGCCATGTGCACAAGCAAGTATGGAGATAGTTCTTACCTCAAACATTTTACTATACATATATATGTACTTAGTTATTGTAATTAGTAAATACATATAGTTATCCTATTTACAATTACGAAGACTTCATTAAGATTCACCAAATGGTATCCAACACCCTACAACATTTACTATAGAAGAGAACAGAAGAACGTCTGGAAATGAAAAGTATAATGACCTGTGAGCATAGATTTTAAAAAGGAAAATTTTTCTTGATTAACCTTGTTGGTTTTTTGAGGAGGTGAAGGAGTTGACAATGGTAATACAGTAGATATGATTCATCCGGGATGTCAAAAGGCCTTCAGTAAGGCTCCCAAAATAGACTAATGAATAAAATCAGAGAATGTGGATTCAGGAAACAAGTGGCAAATAGGCTTACCAGCTGGTGTTATGGTGCACAGTTAAGAATTTACATAATTTAAGAAAACGTCACATTTTGTAAACCTGGGATTGAGTTTAAAAAGTGTTTCCAAAATGGACAATGCTCAGTACTGCTGCCTCACAGCGCTAGGGAACTGGGTTCAATTCCGGCCTCAGATGACTGTCTCTGTGTTGAGTTGGCACGTTCTCCCCGGGTCTGCGTGGGTTTCATCTAAGTGCTCTGGTTTCCTCCCATACTCCAAGATGTACAGGTTAGGTTGATTAATTATGCTTAATTGTCCATTCATGTCAGGGTATATACGTGTGGTTACAGGGATAGGGCCTGGTTGGGATTGTTGTCGGTGCAGGCTTGATGGGCCGAATGGCCTCCTTCTGCACTGTTGGGATTTTATGATCACTTGACCTTATGCTTACAGATTCAGGTTGGAATTGCTTCATCTTGGACAGGAAGGACACATCCTCCAACACAAACACTTCAAATTTAACAAGTGTTCCAAAAGATAAAGGGAAACTCATTGGATGAAGTTTCCTGTTTTCGACAGAGTGTGCTGGCTGAGATGGGAAACTCTCCGTACAGCTCACCGGTTACACAGCTGGCTTTACTCATCACTTTGTGCAGCACTGTGTAGAAAATATCTGCAGGCCTGTCCCACACCATCCCGCTGGCAAAGCTGGGAATCCTGAGATCAGGACAACATTTTTAAAGCGTGCCCTGATCTCTGACAGAGAAAACAGGAACTCCCCTTTGCCCTTCACACAGAGCTGACACAAAGGGAAGAGCCCTTTTGGACACAGGAGATGCCCGTACAGTAGAGACCCCAAGAGGGGCCCCTTGGCACTGCCAATGTGCTAGGGGCAGTCTCAGGGTGCTGGGGGACAGTGCCAGAGGGTGACAAAGTGCAGTGCCAGTGGCCTGTGCTGGGTGTGGGGTGGCAAGAGTGATGCCAGGGGCAGTGTCAAGGTGCCAGTGCCATGGGGCAGTGTCAGAGTACCAGGGGAAGTTCTACAGTGCCAAGGGGCAGTGCCAGGGGGCAGTGTCAGAGCAATGCTACACAGACCCTGGCATATCCCTCTCCCCCCCGCAGGCTATACTTAGATTTGTGCCCCGGCGGGTTCTCTGTGCCTGGTTCTCACTTTTATAACATGTTCTAAACCTCACTGATGTGACGTCATGTCGATCTCAATGTGAGAACATATAGTGAGGAAACCCTTTAATTACATTCTAATATATCTAAATGAGGTTCCTGACCTTTCTGAGTGGGAACCTCATGATATCATCGGTGGGGGTGGGGGGTGGGGGGTGGGGGGTGCGGGGTGGCTGTGGATGTGGGGAATCTTTCCTTATATGGAAAAATGACTTTGCAGGTCACATGATGATAGCAGCTTACTTGATAAAAGTATTGAAAAGGGCTGGAAGTGGGCAGATCAAGAGAAGCATTGTGCCCCAGTCTCTGCTGTAAATAACTCAGCAGTTAGGAAATTCTATGCCTGCAGAAAGAGAAGAAAGGAACCTCCTCTCTTCCCTCGACATCCTGATTCCAACTACTAAGCTCAACTTTTAAAGCAACCTCAGGCATTGGAAGCCTTCGCAGCTGCAGATTCAATTCAATAAGTTCAAAACCTTCAAAGAACAAAGAACAAAGAAAATTACAGCACAGGAACAGGCCCTTCAGCCCGCCAAGCCTGCACTGACCACACTGCTCATCTGAACTAAAATCCTCTACCCTCAGGGATCATATCCCTCCATTCCCATCCTATTTGTCCAAAGGTCCCTTATAAGTCACTATTGTATCTGCTTCCATTACCTCCCCTGGCAGCGAGTATCAGGCACTCACCAGCCTCTGTAAAAAACATGCCTCAAACATCTCAAAGATACAAAGAACAACACAGCACGGGAAACAGGCCCTTCGGCCCAACGAGCCCGCGCCGCCGTCCTACTATCTCAGTGACCTATTCATGATTTTAGTCTACGCCTAACGTGCGAGGATCAGGGAGGTCCAATTTAGGGACAATTTTAGTACCCAATCAATCAGCCTAAAAGCACATCTTTGGGGGATGTGGGAGGAAACCGGAGCACCCGGAGGAAACCCACGCAACCACGGGGAGAACGTGCAAACTCCCACAGACACAGGCCCAAATCCATGTGTCCGCACAGCAACAGAGATAGTCTCTGAGCTGTCATGTTGCCCTCGAGATGGTCCAGTTTAAGCACACTAACGACATGAAGCAATAGGCAACTCCCGAAGCAACATCCAAGAGCAGCCCACTACAACATGCCGCCTGCATGCCCCTTGCTGGACTTAAATGCCTGTGGAGACAAAAAAATTCATTATTAAACAGGCAAAGACTAACATTCGAGGCAAAACGTATTCCCAAGCCTACAATGTTCAGTAAGGCCTACTATATCCCCCTATATGTAGCCCGCTCATATGGCTGTCTAAGTGACTCTTAAACAACCCTAGCGTGCCTGCTTCCACCACCTTACTCGGCAGTGCATTCCACACCCCCACTACCCTTTGCGTGAAAAACTGCCCTCTAATATTTGTCTTATACCTAGCCCCCCTCACCCTAAGCCCGTGACCCCTCGTTCTATCCATTTCTTGTAGCGGAAAAAGCTTACCACCATTTACTCTATCTATCCCCTTCATAATCTTATAAACCTCTATTAGATCCCCCCTCAGCCGACGTCTCTCAAGGGAAAACAGCCCAAGTTCATCCAATCTTTCCTCGTAAGACAGCCCTTCCATACCAGGCAACATCCTGGTAAATCTCCTCTGCACTCTCTCCAGGATCTCTACATCCTTCCGGTAGTACGGCGACCAGAACTGGACGCAGTACTCCAAGTGAGGCCTAACCAACGTTCTATACAGCTGCAACATCAGACTCCTACTCTTATATTCTATACCTCTTCCTATGAAGGCTAACATACCATACGCTTTCCTCATCACATTCTGCACCTGTACCGACACCTTCAGGGACTTATGCACTTGCACCCCCAGGTCTCTCTGCGTATCTATACTCCGGATCTCCTTTAAACCTTGCCCCTTGCACCTTAAACTTATGCCCCCTAATAATTCCTTTTCCACCCTGGGAAAAAGCTTCTGACAATCCACTCTGTCCATGCCCCTCATAATCTTGTAGACTTCTATCAGGCCACCCCTCAACCTCTGTCGTTCCAGTGAGAGCAAACCAAAAACTGCAGCAGGCGACGGCGCAGAGGGACCTCGGGGTCCTTGTGCATGAGTCGCAAAAACCCAGCTTGCAGGTGCAGCAGGTGGTCAGGAAGGCAAATGGGATGCTGGCCTTCATAGCGAAGGGGATTGAATATAAAAGTAGGGAGGTCTTGCTGCAGCTGTATAGGGCATTGGTGAGGCCGCAGCTGGAGTACTGTGTGCAGTTTTGGTCGCCGCACTTACACAAGGATATTTTGGCCTTGGAGGGAGTGCAGAGGAGGTTTACTAGGCTGATACCGGAGTTGAGGGGGTTGAGCTATGAGGAGAGGCTGAATAAACTAGGCTTGTACTCGTTGGAGTTTAGAAGAATGAGGGGAGATCTCATTGAGACGTATAAGATGATGAATGGGATGGATAGGATAGAGGTGGAGAGACTCTTCCCGCTCAAAAAAGACACTAGGACTAGGGGGCACAGCCTCAAGATAAAGGGGAGGCGGTTTAGAACGGAGTTGAGGAGGAACTTCTTCACTCAAAGGGTGGTGAATCTCTGGAATTCTCTACCCGTTGAAGTGGTGGAGGCTGCCTCGCTAAATATTTTTAAGAAGCGGGTTGATGGGTTTTTGATAAGAGAGGGGATTAAGGGTTATGGGGAGAGGGCTGGAAAGTGGAACTGAGCCACGACAGATCAGCCATGATCTTATTGAATGGCGGGGCAGGCTCGAAGGGCCAGATAGAACATAGAACATAGAACATTACAGCGCGGAACAGGCCCTTCGGCCCACAATGTTGCGCCGACCAGTCTTATTATTAAAAAAAAACATTGACCCACTAATCTAAACCAATCCCTTTTCGTCCATAAACCTATCCACCAATCTCTTAAACGCCCCCAAACTAGGCGCATTTACAACTGCAGCCGGCAGGGCATTCCAGTCCCTCACCACCCTCTGGGTAAAGAACCTGCCCCTGACATCTGTCCTATAACTACCCCCCCTTAATTTAAAGCCATGCCCCCTCGTGCTAGATTTCTCCATCCGAGGAAACAGGCTATCACCATCCACCCTATCTAAACCTCTAATCATCTTATATGTTTCTATAAGATCCCCTCTTAGCCGCCTTCTTTCCAGTGAAAACAACCCCAAATCCCTCAGTCTCTCCTCATAGGACCTCCCCTGCATACCAGGCAACATCCTGGTAAACCTCCTCTGCACCCTCTCCAAAGCCTCCACATCCTTCCTGTAATGTGGGGACCAGAACTGCACACAGTACTCCAAGTGCGGCCGCACCAGAGTTGTGTACAGTTGCAACATGACGCTGCGACTCCTAAATTCAATCCCCCTACCAATAAACGCCAAGACACCGTACGCCTTCTTAACAACCTTATCTACTTGATTCCCAACTTTCAGGGATCTATGTACACATACACCTAGATCCCTCTGCTCCTCCACTCTATTCAAAGTCCTCCCGTTAGCCCTATACTCAACACATCTGTTATTCCTACCGAAATGGATTACCTCACACTTCTCCGCATTAAACTCCATCCGCCACCTCGCGGCCCAGCTCTGCAACCTGTCCAAGTCACCCTGCAAACTTCGACACCCTTCCTCACAATCTACCACACCTCCGACTTTGGTGTCATCAGCAAACTTACTAATCCACCCAACTATACCCTCATCCAGATCATTAATAAAGATTACAAACAGCAGTGGCCCCAAAACAGATCCCTGAGGCACACCACTCGTAACCGCACTCCATGATGAATAATTACCATCAACCACCACCCTCTGTCTCCTATCTGCTAACCAATTCCTGATCCAAGTACCTAAATTACCACCAATCCCATACATCTGCATTTTCTGCAGAAGCATACCATGGTGAACCTTATCAAACGCCTTACTAAAATCCATATATACCACATCTACTGCCTTACCCCTATCCACCTCTTTGGTCACCTTCTCAAAGAACTCAATAAGGTTAGTAAGGCACGACCTTCCCGCTACAAAACCATGCTGACTATCTCTAATCAATTCATTACTCTCCAAATAACTATAAATCCTATCCCTAATAATTCTTTCTAAAACCTTGCCCACTACAGAAGTAAGACTCACTGGTCTGTAATTCCCAGGGAAGTCTCTGCTCCCCTTCTTAAACAATGGGACAACATTCGCTGTCCTCCAATCTTCCGGTACTATACCAGAGACCAACGACGACCTGAAGATCAGAGCCAGTGGCTCTGCAATCACCTCTCTTGCCTCCCATAGAATCCTAGGGTAAATCCCGTCCGGACCAGGGGACTTATCTATTTTCAACCCATCTAGAATATCCAAAACATCCTCTGTATCAACTACAATACTTTCTATTTTACACCCCTTCACCCCAGTGACCTCCTCAGCTACATTCATATCGTCCTGCGTGAACACCGAAGAGAAATAATGGTTCAATGCCTCTCCAATCTCTTCCGGTTCCACACACAACTTCCCCCTACTGTCTGTAACTGGCCCTAATCTTGCCCTAACCAACCTTCTGTTCTTGACATACCTATAGAACGCCTTAGGATTCTCCTTAATCCTATCAGCCAAAGTCATCTCATGCCCTCTTCTAGCCCTTCTTAACTCCCTCTTCAACTCCCTCCTAGCCAATCTAAAGCTTTCTACTGCACTACCCGAGCCCTCAAGCCTCATCCGAACATAGGCCTCCTTCTTCTTCCTAACCAACAAATCAACTTTTTTTGTGCACCACGGTTCCCTAGCCCTACCAATTCCTCCTTGCCTGACAGGGACATACCTATCACAGACCCACAGTAGCTGCTCCTTGAAAAAACTCCACATTTCAGACGTTCCTAGTCCCTGTAATCTCCTAGTCCAATCAATGCTTCCTAATTCTCTCCTAATGGCCTCATAATTACCCTTCCCCCAGCTAAAACTACTGACCCGAGGTTCATGCCTATCCCTTTCCATCACTAAGGTGAACGTAACCGAATTGTGGTCACTATCACCAAAAAGCACACCAACTTCCAAGTCTAGCACCTGGTCCGGCTCATTTCCCAGCACCAAGTCCAATATAGCCTCACCTCTAGTTGGCCTATCTACATATTGAGTCAAAAAACCTTCCTGCACACTCTGAACAAAAACTGACCCCTCTAACGAGCTAGAGCTATAACAATTCCAATCAATGTTAGTAAAGTTAAAATCCCCCATAACAATTACCCTATTACTTTCACTCCTAACCAGGATCGTCTCTGCAATCCTTTCCTCAACCTCTCTAGAACTTTTTGGAGGTCTATAAAAGACTCCCAACAGGGTGACCTCTCCTCTCCTATTTCTAATTTCTGCCCATACTACCTCAACAGACAAGTCCTCATTAAACTTCCTCTCTGACACTGTGATATAGTCCTTGACCAATAATGCTACTCCACCCCCCCTTCTACCTCCTTCTCTACTCCGACTAAAGCACTTGTACCCCGGCACCTGCAACATCCATTCCTGACCCTGCTCTATCCACGTCTCTGAAATGGCCACAACATCAAAGTCCCAGGTACTGGTCCACGCTGCAAGTTCATCCACTTTATTGCGAATACTCCTCGCGTTAAAGTATATACATTTCAAACCTCGCTCCGCCCCACCCCCACAATGCCTTGCAATGCCGTCCCCTTCTATGCCCCCCTCACTTTCACCCCCTCTACCCAGGATCCCACCCCCCCTCTGAATCAGTTTAAACCACTCCGCATAGCCTTCACAAATTTACCCCCCAGGATATTTGTTCCCCTCTGGTTCAGATGTATACCATCACTCTTATAGAGATCCCATCTTCCCCAGAATGAGCCCCAATTGCTCAAGTAATTAAACCCCTCCCTCCTGCACCATCCCCTCAGCCACAAGTTCAAACTTTCCCTCTCCCTATTCCTCTCTAAACTATCCCGTGGCACAGGCAAGAGTCCAGAGATAACCACTCTGTTTGACTTGGCCTACTCCTGCTCCTATTTCTTATGTTCTTAAGCTTCTCTAACCTCTTCTCGTAGCTAATGTCCTCCTTACCCGGCAACATCCTGGTAAATCTTTTCTATATCCTCTCCAAAGCCTCCATATCCTTCTGGTGGTGTGGCAATTAGAATTGAACACTATACTCCAAGTGCGGCCTAACTAAGGTTCAATAAAGCTGCAACCTGACTTGCCAATTTTTAAACTCAACGTTCCGGTCGATGAAGGCAAGCATGCCATATGCCTTCTTGACTACCTTCTTCACCTGTGTTGTCACTTTCAGTGATCTGTGTACCCGTACATCCAGATCCCTCTACCTATCAATACTCTTAAGGGTTCTGCCATTTACCGTATATTTTCCACTTGTATTAGGCGTTCCAAAATGCATTACCTCACACTTGTCCAGATTAAACTCCATCTGCCATCTCTCCGCCCAAGTCTCCAACTGATCTGTATCCTCTGATGGTGCTCATTGCTATCTCAAGTCCACCAACCTTTGTGTTGTCCTCAAACTTACGAATCAAACCAGTTACACTTTCCTCCAAGTCATTTATATATATTACAAACAGCAAAGGTCCCAGCACTGATCCCTGAGGAATCCCACTTATCACAGACTTCCATTCAGAAACGCACCCTTCCACTGCTACCCTCTGTCTTCTTTGACCAAGCCAGTTCTGTATCCACCTTGCCAGCTCACCTCTGATCTCATGCAATTTCACCTTCTGCACCAGTCTGCCGTGAGGGACCTTGTCAAAAGCTTTACTGAAGTCCACGTAAACAATATTCACTGCCCTACTCCCATTAATCATCTTCATCACTACCTTGAAAAATTCAATCAAGTTTGTGAGGCACGACCTCCCCTTCACAAAACCATGTTGCCTCTCACTAATGTGTCCACTTACTTCCAAGCGTGAGTAAATCCCGTCTTGAAAAATCCTCTCCAATAATTTCCCTACCACCGATGTAAGGTTCGCTGGCCTGTAATTATCTGGGATTATTCTTGCTACCCTTCTTAAACAAAGGGACAACATTGGCTATTCTCCAATTCTCTGGGACCTCCCCTGTAGCCAGTGAGGATATAAAGATTTTTCTCCAGGCTCCAGCGATTTCCTCCTTTGCCTCTCTCAGTATTCTGAGGATATCTCATCAGGCCCTGGGGACTTGTCTACCTTAAAGTTTCTCAAGAACCACAATGCCACCTCCTTTTTGATCTCAACAGAACTCAAACTATCTACACACCCTTCCTCAAACTCATCATCCACCAAGTCCTTCTCTAGTGAAAACTGATGCAAAGTACTCATTTAATACTTTGTCCATTTCCTCCAGCTCAACGCATAGATTCCTTCACCTATCCTTGAGTGGGCCAACCCTGTCTCTGGCTACCCTCTTGCTTTTTATAAATGTATAAAAAGGCTTGGGATTTTCCTTAATTCTGCTGGCCAATGACATTTCATGACTCCTTTTAGCCTTCCTTACTCCTTGCTTAAGTTTCTTTCTACTTTTCTTGCATTCCACACTTGCTTCGTGTGTTCCCAGCCTCCTAGCTTTGATAAATGCTTCCTTTTTCTCTTTGACTAGGCTCACAATATCTCTTGTTATCTAAGGTTCCCAAAACTTGCCATACTTATCCTTCATCCTTACATGAATGTGCTGGTCCTGAATCCCAATTAACTTACACTTGAAAACCTGCCACATGCTAGATGTTGATTTGCCCTTAAACATCTGCCCCAAATCTACATTCTTCAGTTCCTACCTGATATTGTTGTAATTAGCCTTCCCCCAAGTTAGCACCTTAAATTGAGATCAACACTTATCTTTATCCATCAGTATCTTAAAGCTTACTGAATTGTGGTCATTGTTCCCGAACTGCTCCCCTACTGAAATGTCAACCACCTGGTCAGGCTCATTCCCTGATACCAACTCCAGTACATCTCCTTCCCTAGTTGGAATATCTACATACTGTTTTAAAAAGCCCTCCTGGATGTTCCTTACAAACTTTGCCCCATCTACACCCCGGCACTAAGTGAGTCCCAGTCAATATAGGGAAGTTAAAATCTCCCCCACAACAACACTGTTACTTTTACATCTTGCCAAAATCTGCCTCCATATCTGTTCCTCTATCTCCCGCTGGCTGTTGGGTGGCTTATTGTAAACCCCCAACATTGTGGCTACACCCTTCCTATTTCTGAGCTCTACCAATATTGCCTCATTGTATAAGCCCTCTGAGGTGTCCTCCTGCAGTGCAGCTGTGATATTCTCCTTAACTGTGAGGGAGTGATTATCAGGCAGTTGTGGCCCATCAGCTTTAATTATCAAGTGTCCACATGGTGAAGCCTTACATTGTTTGCTGGAGCAGACGAGGAAGGAGCATCAGAGAGAAAGCTAAGACTTTACCTGTTAAAAACCTGTTTAAAATAAGTTTAAACCACTTTGTTCTTTGTAGAACTGTTTAAAGCATTTACTTATTGTATTTACTGCTTTAAGAATTGTGAGGGAGTGATTATCAGGCAGTTGTGGCCCATCAGCTTTAAATCAGCGCCAAGTTTAAAAGGAGGCCTGGTGTAGATAGCGGGCAGCGTCGGAGTGGGCAGCGGAGTGAGAGGGAAGCAGAGTGAGCTATCAGGGCTTAATATCAAAAAGGGCTTGAAGGTAAAAAGGCCAGGTTGAAAGAACAAGGAAAAAAAAAATTTTTTTTTTCAAAACTACTACAGCAAGAAACAAGGAAAAAATTTTTTCCCACAACAAATTATATTGAATAATGGAGGGGCATGTGATGTGCGGTTCCTGTATGATGTGGGAACTGGTGGACCCCAGGGTCCTTCCCAGAGACCATGTCTGCAGTAAGTGCAGGTTGCTGGAGGAGCTCCAGCTCAAGGTGGATGAGCTGGCCTCTGAGCTACAGACACTGAGGCTCATCAGGGGGAGAGAGGGTGCCATTGTCAATGGGGTGCAAGTGACATCCACCCCCTCTAGACTGTCTAAATCTAAGGGTCAGGAACAAAAGGGGGCTGCTGGGAGGAGGAAGGGGGGTGAGGAGCGGAGGCCTCAGCCTCTTAATCTGCATAACAGGTTTGAGGTTCTTGCTTCCACTCTGGAAGAGGACGAGGCAGGTGAGGTTGGTGAGCAAACTGCACACGGTACAGTGATGCAGCAGGACATAGGCAAAGAGAAGGGGAAAAGGAACGTAGTAGTGATTGGGGATAGTGGGGTGAAGGGTATTGACACTGTCCTTTGTCACAATGACAAAGTGCACAGAAAGGTGTGTTGTCTGCCTGGTGCTCGGGTACAGGATGTCGCAGCTGGGCTGCAGAGGAATCTGGAGTGGGAGGGTGAGAACCCGGTTGTGGTCGTACATGTGGGTGCCGGCGACGTAGGCAAAGTGCGGACTGAGGATCTGGGGAGGGAGTATGAGAAGCTGGGAATGGAATTAAAAAGTAGAACCGACAAGGTGGTCTTCTCTGGGCTACTGCCTGAACCGAGTGCAGACGGGCGTAGGGTTGACAGGATAAAGGAAGTGAATGGGTGGCTCAGAGATTGGTGTGGGAGGAATGGGATCGAATTTATGGGGCATTGGCACCAGTATTGGGGTAGGTGGGACTTGTTCGGGCGGGATGGGGTTGGTCTGAATCGTGCTGGGACCAGAGTGCTGGCGAATCGAGTAAAGAGGACTGTAGACAGGGCTTTAAACTAATTAGGGGGGGGGAGGGTGCGAGGGTAGGTGATGTTAGGAGGTCTACAGTTAAGGATAGGGTACAGGTAAGGGAAGAGGCTGAGGATGTCCCAAGTGGTGGCGTTACGGCAAATAGGGTCCAGAAGAAGGCTGGGATGAAAGCGCTTTATCTGAATGCACGAAGCATTCGGAATAAAGTGAATGAGCTGGTGGCGCAGATCGGCACAAATGGATACGATCTGGTGGCCATTACAGAGACGTGGCTGCAAGGTGACAGGGACTGGGAGATGAATGTACAGGGCTATCAAGTGTTTAGGAAGGATAGGCAGGAGGAAAGAGGGGGTGGTGTAGCTCTGCTGATTAAGGACAGCATCAAGGTGGTAGCAAGGGATGATATCGGAGCCAAAGAGCAGAAAGTGGAATCGTTGTGGGTGGAGATTAGGAACAGCAAAGGGAGGAAGACGCTGGTGGGTGTCGTCTATAGGCCCCCGAATAATGATCTGGAGGTGGGGCGGGCTGTTAACGCGCAAATAAGTGCGGCGTGCAGGAATGGGACGGCAGTAGTTATGGGGGATTTCAATCTGCATATTGATTGGTCGACCCATGTTGGACGAGGTGGGCTCGAGGAGGAGTTCTTGGAATGCTGCCGGGATAGTTTCCTGGAACAGTGTGTGTTGGAGCCGACGAGGGAGCGAGCGAGCTATCTTGGATCTGGTGCTATGTAATGAGGCGGGTAGAATTAGGGACCTTGCGGTGAAGGATCCTCTTGGAGACAGTGATCATTGTATGGTGGAGTTTCTGTTGCAGATGGAGGAGGAGAAAGTGGGTTCCCGGACACGCGTCCTTTGTTTGAACAGAGGGGAGTACGGTAGGATGAGAGAAGAATTGGCGAATGTGGACTGGGGGAGCGCGTTGGAAGGTAGGTCTGCTGAGGAGCAGTGGAGGATCTTTAAGGAGATCTTTCTTGGTGCTCAGCAGAAATTTATTCCGATGGTTAAAAAGGACAGTAGGAGGAGAGGTAATAAGCCGTGGATAACGAAGGAGGTGAAGGAAAGTGTTAAATTAAAAGCGGAGGAATTTAGAGTAGCTAAGAGCAGTGGGCGAGAAGAGGATTGGGAAAGGTTTAAATGTCAACAAAGATTGACAAAAAAGTTGATAAAGGAGGGTAGAAGAAGCTATGAAGCTTGGCTAGCGCTTAATATAAAAAAGGATAGCAAGAGTTTTTATAAATATATAAAAAGGAAGAGGCTGGCTAGGGTGAATGTTGGTCCCTTAGAGGATGAGAAAGGGGACCTAGTGGTAGGGGATGGGGATATGGCTAAGGTCTTGAATAACTTTTTTGTTTCTGTCTTCACGGAGGAGGACGTGAATAATTTGCCGGGTGTTAGCGATGGAAAGGTGGCAGGACTGGAGGGTCTTAATGACATTACTGTTACTAGAGAGGTGGTGCGCGACAGACTGGAGGGGCTGATTGTGGACAAGTCCCCAGGACCGGATGGAATGCATCCGAGGGTTCTGAAAGAAATGGCGGAGGTTATAGTGGATGCCTTGGTGGTTATTTTCCAGACGTCGCTGGATTCCGGGGAAGTGCCGGAAGATTGGAAAACGGCTAATGTTACGCCGTTGTTTAAGAAGGGTGCCAGGCAAAAGGCGGGGAATTATAGGCCGGTTAGTTTAACGTCTGTGGTAGGTAAAATGTTAGAATCCGTCATCAAGGAGGAAATAGTGAGGCATCTTGAAGGGAATTGCTTGATAGGGCAGACGCAACATGGTTTCATTAAAGGGAAGTCGTGTCTGACAAATTTAATGGAGTTCTATAAGGATGTGTCTAGGGCGGTGGATAGAGGAGAGCCGGTGGATGTGGTCTTTCTTGATTTTCAGAAGGCGTTTGATAAGGTACCTCACAAGAGGTTACTGCAGAAGGTCAGAGGACATGGAGTTGGGGGTAGGGTGTTAGCGTGGATAGAGGATTGGTTGTCAAATAGGAGGCAGAGAGTGGGGGTCAATGGGTGCTATTCGGATTGGCGGTTGGTGACTAGTGGGGTGCCCCAGGGGTCGGTGCTGGGGCCTCAGCTATTTACCATTTATATAGATGATCTGGAGGAGGGAACCGAGTGTAGGGTGTCGAAATTTGCTGATGACACCAAGATTGGGGGAAAGGCAAATTGTGCGGAGGGTGTGGAGAGTCTGCAGAAGGATCTAGATAGGCTGGGCGAATGGGCCAGGAAATGGCAAATGGAATTTAATGTTGGCAAGTGTGAGGTGGTCCACTTTGGTAGGAAGAATGATAGGAAGGACTATTACTTACGTGGCGAAAAACTGCAGCAGGCGACGGTGCAGAGGGACCTCGGGGTCCTTGTGCATGAGTCACAAAAACCCAGCCTGCAGGTGCAGCAGGTGGTCAGGAAGGCGAATGGGATGCTGGCCTTCATAGCAAGGGGGATTGAATATAAAAGTGGGGAGGTCTTGCTGCAGCTGTACAGGGCATTGGTGAGGCCGCAGCTGGAGTACTGTGTGCAGTTTTGGGCGCCGCACCTGCGCAAGGATATTTTGGCCTTGGAGGGAGTGCAGAGGAGGTTTACTAGGCTGATACCGGAGTTGAGGGGGTTGAGCTATGAGGAGAGGCTGAATAAACTAGGCTTGTACTCGTTAGAGTTTAGAAGAATGAGGGGAGATCTCATTGAGACGTATAAGATGATGAATGGGATGGATAGGATAGAGGTGGAGAGACTCTTCCCGCTCAAAAAAGACAGTAGGACTAGGGGGCACAGCCTCAAGATAAAGGGGGGGGCGGTTTAGAACGGAGTTGAGGAGGAACTTCTTCACTCAAAGGGTGGTGAATCTCTGGAATTCTCTGCCCGTTGAAGTGGTGGAGGCTGCCTCGCTAAATATTTTTAAGAAGCGGGTTGATGGGTTTTTGATAAGAGAGGGGATTAAGGGTTATGGGGAGAGGGCGGGAAAGTGGAACTGAGCCACGACAGATCAGCCATGATCTTATTGAATGGCGGGGCAGGCTCGAAGGGCCAGATGGCCTACTCCTGCTCCTATTTCTTATGTTCTTATGTTAACTGATATTGCAACTCCCCCACCACTTTTACATCCCCATCTATCCTGCCTGAAACATCTGTATCCTGGAACGTTAAGCTGCCAATCCTGTCCTTCCCTTAACCAAGTCTCTCTAATAGAAATAATATCATAGTTCCAAGTACTAATCCAAGCCCTACATTTAACTGTTTTACCTGTAACACTTCTCGCATTGAAACAAATGCACTTCAATCCACCAGACCCTCTTTGATTAGCAACCACACCCTACCTGTTCTTTCTCTGAGTTTTACTGGCCCTAATCTCTGGTTCCCCTTCAAATAATTCACTAGCCCCCTGTCAAACTAGTTTAAATTCTCCCAGCCAGAATATTTATGCCCTTCCAGTTTAGATGCAATCCGTCCTTCTTGTACAGGTCCCACCTGCGCTGGAAGAGTTCCTTGACACCAGATCTTCTGCTTCCCATTTCTTAGTAGATGTTGCTGGGCCGACTTCTCCCAGAATACACCAGTGAAGTCCCTCAGCCACCTCCACTGTATGCTCTAACTCCTGTCTATCACCAGAGGGGTTCTTCCACTTCTTGCTGGGCAACTGTTTATTCACTTCGGACAACGCAACATCTCAACTTCAGAAATATCAGGCCTGCACTGAACATGGGCTAAACTGATCCATTTTATCTAAATATCATTGTACAGGTTCTTGGTGAGACCATATCTGGAATATTGTATGCAGTTCTCATTTCCATTTTTAAGGAACAATATACTTGCAGTGGAGCTAGTACATCAAATTTTCACCAAATTGGTCTCTGGGTTGTGAGGGTTGTCCTATGATGTGTGGTGATTGTCCGTTTAAGGGCAACACAGCAGAGTAAGAGTCACCTGGTCAGAGTGACCAATCGGGATTCAGAATGTGGAGTCATCCCATGAGACAGGCTCCTAGGCAAAGAGACATTTTGGGAGTTAGCTACACAGCACTTATCCAGGCATCTCTGGGATGAAGATGCTTACTAGGACTTGTGTGTGGTGACCTGATATTGACGCTGATATTGAGAAGCTGGTCAAGCATTGTCAACAAAAGTAGCCTGCTACGGCTCCACTGGATTTTGGGGATTGGCCAGGCCAGCCATGGATATGAATCCATATCAATTATATTAGTCCATTCCTGGGCACAATGATTGAAGATCCTGCCAGCATAGGGTACAGTCAGTGGGAAATCCCATTGACAGCTGTGGGACCAGAAGATCCTACCATCAGCAATAGTGCGCCACCTCCCACAATGAGAAACACAGTGTGAAGGCTGGAGAATTGACTCCTTGGTCCCCTTCACTTCCCAGCACCAGATCCAGCAATGCCTTAAACCCAGTTGGACCAAAAATGTACAGACTAAGGATGCTCTCCTGAATACATTTCAGAAATTCCTCCCACTCCTTCTCCTCTAACTTCACCCAGTTGATGTTTGGGTAATGAAAGTACCCCAAAATCCCACTTGGTAAATGTTAAATGCTTCTAATTTCCCTTTAAGTTGGCTCCTCTACATTGCTCTCACTACTTGGAGGGTTACAGAATACCCCCAATACTTCGATTTGATTTAATTAAAATTGACACATGTATTTGTTTACAGTGAAAAGTATTGCTTTTTGTGCACTCTGCAGACAAAGTATACCATACATAGATAAGGAAACGAGAAAGTGCAGAATGTAGTGTTACAGTCATAGCTAGGGTGTAGAGAAAAATCAACTTAGTGCGAGATACGTCCATTCAAAAGTCTGACAGCAGTAGGGAGGAACATAAGAAATAGGAGCAGGAGTAGGCCATCTAGCCCTTCGAGCCTGCCCCGCCATTCAATAAGATCATGGCTGATCTGTCGTGGCTCAGTTCCACATTCCTGCCCTCTCCCCATAACCCTTAATCCCCTCTCTTATCAAAAACCCATCAACCCGTGTCTTAAAATTATTTAGCGAGGTAGCCTCCACCACTTCAATGGGCAGAGAATTCCAGAGATTCACCACCCTTTGAGTGAAGAAGTTCTTCCTCAACTCCATTCTAAACCGCCCCCTCTTTATCTTGAGGCTGTGCCCCCTAGTCCTACTGTCCTTTCTGAGTGGGAAGAGTCTCTCCACCTCTATCCTATCCATGCCATTCATCATCTTATATGTCCCAATGAGATCTCCCCTCATTCTTCTAAACTCTAACGAGTACAAGCCTAGTTTATTCAGCCTCTCCTCATAGCTCAACCCCCTCAACTCCGGCATCAGCCTAGTGAACCTTCTCTGCACTCCCTCCAAGGCCAAAATATCCTTGCGTAAGTACGGCGCCCAAAACTGCACACAGTACTCCAGCTGCGGCCTCACCAATGCCCTATATAGCCGCAGCAAGACCTCCCTACTTTTATATTCAATCCCCCTCGCTATGAAGGCCAGCATCCCATTCGCCTTCCTGACCACATGCTGCACCTACAAGCTGGGTTTTTGCGACTCATGCACAAGGACCCCGAGGTCCCTCTGCACCGTCGCCTGCTGCAGTTTTTCTCCACGTAAGTAATAATCCTTCCTACCATTATTCCTACCAAAGTGGACCACCTCACACTTGCCAACATTAAATTCCATTTGCCAGTTCCTGGCCCATTCGCCCAGCCTATCTAGATCCTTCTGCAGACTCTCCACACCCTCCGCACAATTTGCCGTTCCACCAATCTTAGTGTCATCAGCAAATTTCGACACCATACACTCGGTTCCCTCCTCCAGATCATCTATATAAATGGTAAATAGCTGAGGCCCCAGCACCGACCCCTGCGGCACTCCACTCGCCACCAACCGCCAATCTGAATAGCACCCATTGACCCCCACTCTCTGCCTCCTATTTGACAACCAATCCTCTATCCACGCTAACACCCTACCCCCAACTCCATGCCCCCTTACCTTCTGCAATAACCTCTTGTGAGGTACCTTATCAAACGCCTTCTGAAAATCAAGAAAGACCACATCCACCGGCTCTCCTCTATCCACCGCCCTAGACACATCCTCATAGAACTCCAGTAAATTTGTCAGACACAACTTCCCCTTAACGAAACCGTGCTGCGTCTGCTCTATCAAGCAATTCCCCTCAAGATGCCTCGCTATTTCCTCCTTGATGACGGATTCTAACATTTTACCTACAACAGACGTCAAACTAACCTCTGTTCTTGAGTCTGTTCTTGAGTTGGTCAGTATGTGATCTCAAACTTCTGTATCTTTTTCCTGACGGAAGAAGGTGGACGAAAGTATATCCAAGGTGTATCTTGCTTATGCTGGCTGCTTTTCTGAGGCAGCAGGAAATGCAGACAGAGTCAATGGATGGGAGGCTGGTTTGAGTGATGGATTGGGCTACATTCATGACCTTTTGTAGTTTCCTGTGAAAGTGTGATCATCCCCTTTTTGCTTCTCAACATTAACCAAACGGAATCTGTCTTTGCCCCTTCCAGGACATCCTTTCTTTCCAATGCTACAGGAGAGCTCGTGTGAGCAGAGGTTTGGAAAATTGAAGAGAAAAGATAGGGCAATAATCAGGGTAATGGCATGGATAGTGGTGATCAGAGTGTAACAGGAAGGAAGAGAGTACATAAATGTGCGAGTGCAGTGGAAAATATGGTCAGAGTGAGAATCAAAGGCTTTAAACTAATAAAAGAGGAGAGTTCAGGTGAAGAGAGAATTAGAAACCAAAAGTTAAAAGTTGAGGCAGTAGGAAAGTAAATTGATGTGGACTAAAAGAAGCTGCGTTGTACAGGGAGGAACAGAGAATTTAATAATAATATTGCAACAGAGAGTAAGATCCATGCATAGAATCATATAGAAGTCAGCATGCAAGTACAGCAAGTAATTAGGAAGGCAAATGGAATGCTGGCCTTCATTGCAAAAGGAATGGAGCATTAAACTGAGAAGCTATAGAGCATAGAGGTTTACAGCATGGAAACAGGCCCTTCGGCCTAACTTGTCCATGCCATCCTTTTTTTTAAACCACTAAGCTAGTCTCAACTGCCGTGTTTGGCCTATATCCATCTCATCTTACCCATGTAACTGTCTAAATGCTTTTTAAATACAAAATTGTACCCACCTCTACTACTACCTCAGACACTTACCACCCTCTGTGTGAAGAGATTGCCCCTCTGGGCTCTTTTGTATCTCTCCCCTTAAACCTATGCCCTCCAGTTTTAGACTGCCCTACCTTTGGGAAAAGATGTTGACTACCTAGCTGATCTATGCTCCTCATTATTTTATAGACCTCTATAAGATCACCCTAAGCCTCCTACGCTCCAGAGAAAAATGTCCCAGTCTATCCAACCTCTCCTTATAACTCAAACCATCAAGTCCTGGTAGCAGCCAAGTAAATCTTTTCTGCACTAGTTTAGTAATATCCTCTCTATAATAGGGTGACAGTACTGTAGACAGTATTGCAAGTGTGGCCTTACTAACGTCTTGTACAACTACAACAACACATCCCAACTCCTGTATTCAATGTTCTGACCAATGAAACAAAGCATGCTGAATGCCTTCTTCACCACTCTGTTCACCTGTAACTCCACTTTCAAGAAGCAATGAACCTTTACCCCTACCTAGACCTCTCTGTTCTGTAACTCTCCCCAACCCCTCACAATTATTGGGCAGCCCGGTAGCATAGTGGTTAGCACTGCTGCTTCACAGCTCCAGGGTCCTGGGTCAATTCCCGGCTTGGGTCACTGACTGTGTGGAGTTTGCACATTCTCCTCGTGTTTGCGTGGGTTTCCTCCGGGTACTCCGGTTTCCTCCCACAGTCCAAAGATGTGCGGGTTAGGTTGATTGGCCATACTAAGAAATTGCCCCTTACTATCCAGGTATACGTAGGTTAGAGGGATTAGTGAGTATAATATGTAAGGATATGGAGGTAGAGCCTGGGTGGAATTGTGTTTGGTGCAGACTCGATGGGCCGAAGGGCCTCTTTCTGCACTGTAGGGTTCTATGATTAACTGAGTAGGTCCTGCCCTGATTTGTTCTACCAAAATGCATCACCTTGCATTTATCTAAATTAACCTCCATCTGCCATTTGTCAGCCCACTGGCCCAATTGATCAACATCCCGTTCTGATCTGAAATAGCCTTCCTCACTGTCCACTGTGCCACCAATCATGGTGTCATCTGCAAACTTACTAACCATGCCTCCTATATTCTCATCCAAATCATTAATATAAAATGACAAATAACAATGGACCCAGCACCGATCCATGAGGCACATCACTGGTCACAAGCCTCCAGTTTGAAAAACAACCCTCTACAACCACTCTTTGTCTTCTGTCATCAAACCAATTTTGTATCCATTTGGCTACCTCACCCTGGATCACATGAGATTTAACTTTATGCAACAACCTACCATGTGGTACCTTGTCAAAGGCTTTGCTAAAAGGCAATGTAGACAACATTGACTCCACTGCCCTCATCTACCTCCATGGTTACCCCTTCAAAAATCTCAATCAAATTTGTGAGATATGATTTTCCACTCAAAGCCCAAGCTGACTGTCCCTAATTAATCCTTGCCTCTCCAAATGCCAGTAGATCCTTTCTCTCAAAATATCTTCCAACAACTTAACCACCACAGAGGTGAGGCTACTACAGAGGTGAGGCTCACCGGCCTGTAGTTCCCATGCTTTCCTATGCAGTCCTTTTTAAACAGAGGCACAACATTTGCCACCCTCCAATCTTCAGGCACCTCACTTGTGGCTGTCAATGATTCAAATATCCCCACAATTTCCTCCCTGGCCTCTCACAACATCCTGGGGTACACTTCCATCAGGTCCCAAGGATTTATCTACCTTGATGTGCTTTAAGACTTCCAGTACCACCTTCTCTGTTATACGTATACTCCTCAAGACATCCCTAAGTTCCCTAACATCCATGCTTTTTTCAACAGTAAATACTGATGAGAAATATTCATTTAGGATCTCACTCATCTCTTGTGGATCTGCACATTGATGACCTTGTTGATCCTCAAGAGGGCCCTACTCTCTTCCTAGTTACTCTTTTGCCCTTTACGTATTTGTAGAACCTCTTTGGATTCTCCTTTGCCTTATCTCCAAATCAATCTCATGTCCTCTTTTTACCCTTCTGATTTCTCTCAACTCTACTCCTACATCTTCTACACACTTCAAGGGATCCATTTGATCCCAGCTGCCTATGGATATCATGTGCCTCCTTCTTCTTCTTGACCAGGGCCTCAATATCCTGAGTCATTCAGGGTTCCCTACTTCTACCAACCTTGTCCTTCACTCTCAGAGGCTTGTGCTTACCCTGGACCCTGGTTAATACGCTTTGACAGCAGTGGGACCAGAAGATCATACCACCGTAATAGTGCGCCACCTCCCACCATGAGAAATACAGTGAGGAGGCTGGAGAATTGTCTCCTTGGTCCCCTTCACTTCCCAGCACCAGATCCAGCAATGCCTTAAACCCAGTTGGGCCAAAAATGTACAGACCAAGGATATTCTCCTGAATACATCTCAGAAATTCCTCCCACTCTTTCCCCTTTACTCTAACTTCACCCAGCTGATGTTTGGGTAATGAAAGTACCCCAAAATCCCACTTGGTAAATTTTAAGTTTACTTTTGAAAGCCTCTTACTTACCAGATGTCCCTTTGCCTGCCACCAGACTCCCCCAATTAACTTTGAAAGTTCCTGTCTGATACCATCAAAATTGGCTTGCCATAATTTAGAAAGCCATGCTACAACTGGACAGGGCATTGGAGAGATCATATTTAAAGCACCGTGTACAGTTTTTATCTTATTACCTAAAAAATAATGTGGCAGCACAGTGACACAGTGGCTAGTACTGCTGCCTCACAGCACCAGGGACCTGGGTTCGATTCCCAGCTTGGGTTATGATCTGTGTGGAGTCTGCACATTTTCCCCATGTCTGTGTGGGTTTCTCTCTGGTGCTCTGGTTTCCTCCCTGGAAACGTGCTGGTTAGGTGCATTGGCCATGCTAAATTCTTCCTCAGGTGCCAGAGTGTGGCAACTAGGAGATTTTCACAGTAACTTCATTGCAGTGTTAATATAAGCCCACTTGTAACACTAAATACTAATACACTAAAATATAATTATATTAGAAGCAGTTCAGGGAAGGCTTCCTGGGATTAAGGGGTTATCTTATAAGGAAGGATTGAGCAGGTTGGGCCTATACCTGCTGGATCAAGACATGACCCACAGCAGTCAGAAGCAAGGACAGCTCAGATCGGCACTCAGAGGACTGCTGGAAACCAACCACCCACTCGGTCCCTGTCAGATGGTGAGACTCTGGGAGTGGCTGTCAGCTCATTGGAGGAGATGCAAAGACAGGCAGTGGAAAATCAGGCAGAGAGTCTCTCATTAGACTAGAGCAAACGATGGAGGAGTCCATTCACGTTCTAATGCCGTGGCTCTGAAGTGAGTGCCTCGAGGTCACCATGGGAAGGTTGGTACCGCTATGGAGACCCTCGCCCAGCAGATCTGGCCAGATCTGTGCTCGGCCTTGCACTCCATGGCTCAGACTCTGGATGGGCACCAACAGGGTGTAGGCAACATGGGGACGAGACAACGTGGTCCAGTCCAAGTGGCCCGCCTCCTACAGGAATCAGGCCAGGTCCCTCTGGCACCCATAGGAAGGATGAGCATCCACCAGACCCCCACGCAGGACACACCAAGGGTGTATAACTCCTTAGAGACCTCTCTGCCTCTGCCCACATCCACTCCAGCAGCAAGGGCCGCCAAGAAGAGTTCCGCCCCTGAGCAGGTGACCCTTTTTGGGCCAGGAATTCTCAGACCTCGAGCCATCGAAGGATGTCTGCCAAGGTCATCATAGACATCTGGATGAAGCAGGCTGCCTCCACCTCTGTTGCAGATGCTCTGGAGTTCTGATGAAGGGTCAACCAGTCTTAAAACATTGGCTCTATTCTCTCTCCACAGGTCCTGCTGGACTAACTGAGATTTTGCAGCATTTTCTGCTTTAGAGACAGAGAAGCCATGCAGGCTGAAGTGGAGGCTGGAGGGCAAAGTACCTGGCAGGTTCAAAATGGAAGGTTGCATGATTGGGTGACAGGGAGGACAAGAGAGATGAGGCAAACACCAGCAAGAGACTGAAAAGAGAAACGTATACTTCTCAAGCAGCTGTAATACAGTTAGGCACCTCAAGGTGGCAGTGTTACACTTATAACAAATGGATTGACTCCACAGTTGACATGTTGGAGACAAATTGGGTCTTGTGGCATTCTGAGGAAACTTTAAATAGGGCACCAGGAGAAATTTTAACTCTTATCACTGTGCATAAAGCAGGAACAAGCATATCAGAAACCCATTTACCCCTCATCTGATTTTCTTTTCCACTGATCATAAATTCCATCCCTGAAACACCTAGTCAGAGGAAGAGAAGATAAAAAGCTTTTTGAAATGTGTTGAGTGAATGCACTGTCAAGAATAGCAATCCTCCAGAGTAGCTTGCCTTTGTTAGGTGTATTAGGCTATTACCAATCAAGGTTTGCTTATTTCATGTTCTTTCACAGGATATGTGTGTCCCTAGTAAGGAGTCTCACAACACCAGGTTAAAGTCCAATAGGTTTATTTGGTAGCAAATGCCGCTAGCTTTCGGGGCTTTCAGGGCAAAGCTAGTGCCTTTCAGGGCAAAGCCCCGAAAGCTAGTGGCATTTGCTACCAAATAAACCTATTGGACTTTAACCTGGTGTTGTGAGACTTCTTATTGTGTTTACCCCGTCCAACACCTGCATCTTCACATTGTGTCCCTAGCAAGGCCAGCATTTGTTGCCTATCTCTAACTGCCCTCAAGAAGATGGCAGCCTTCTTGAACAGCTGCAGTCCTTGTGGTGTAGGTACAGCCACAGTGCTGGTAGGAAAGGATTTCAAAGGTTCTGACCTAACAACAGTGAAGGAACAGCGATACAGCTCCAAGTCAGGATGGTGTGTTGCTTAGAGGGGAATTTGGTGCTGTTCTCGTGGCATCAATGTCTACTGAGTTAGGAAGAAATAAATCACTAAATGGTGCTACTTTGATCACAGTCTAGTATCTTGCACTCGAAAATGGGTGCATGGAAAATCATGACAGCTGACAGAAATTTTCTACACGTATTTGCAAAGATTGGCCACTTTAGTGATGTCCCAGTGGCTACCAACATCCATGGCACTGTTAGTAACCACAGTCTAGATGAAACATTTTAAAATTAGGAACATGAAAATTGGTCTCGTTGATACCAAGTTATTTTCTCTGATGTGAGACATCATTTATTATGCATTTTGGTTTTGTTGCAAATGAAATACCAAGAAATAGAAACCACCACCAAATGAATTTGCAGATGGTTAATTCAGGTCCCATCAAAATGGCCACTGTAGTATTTCCAAAATAACTACCAAGTTGTGGGATCTGTCAGTAACATACTGAGGGAAAGCAGCAGTGCTTAAGGTTTGCTGAAATCCAATAATGGAGGAATTTGTGAAGCTTCATAACTGTGGCAAAGCTTTCATCGATGTATTTCATATCCCAATCAGAGATCAAGCACAATTTAATCAAATGCCCATTCCTGGGTGTTCTGCAGCCTATGACCTAAACCGTGACTTTGTTAATTTCAGACCTTACCCCAGCGTATTTACCACAAGGTGGTGTGGAGCAGGTCTGTTCAAATGTTGGACAATGTGAAGCACTTTTGCTTTTCAGGAGCAGACCTGTGTTGGAACACAGTTCTGGCTCTGATGTGCTGGCTCGTGTCTTTCCAGCATTATCAATTTTCAGTTCAACCTCTTACACCTGCAATTTTTTTACTTTCTATTCTTCCCCATTCTCCTGCTGTGCCCCTTTCCCATGCCATTTCACTCTTCGCTTTTGTTTTAATTCAGCACCTCAGTCAAATCTTCTTAGGCATCCAGATCACCAACAACCTGTCCTGGTCAGATCAGCCATGATCTTATTGAATGGCAGGGCAGGCTCGAAGGGCTGGGTAGCCTACTCCTGCTCCTATTTCTTATGTTCTTATGTCCCCGCATACAGTTGTTAAAGTTAAGAAAGCCCACCAACGCCTCTACTTTCTCAGAAGACTAAGGAGATTTGGCATGTCTCCTACGACTCTCACAACTTTTACAGATGAAATGCAGAAAGCATTCTTTCTGGTTGTATCACAGCTTGGTATGGCTCCTGCTCTGCCCAAGACCACAAGAAACTACACAAGTTGATCTTTCTCTACACTCTAGCTATGACTGTATCACTACATTCTGCATTCTTTCCTTTCCTTCTCTATGTACGGTATGCTTTTGATAAGCGAGGGGATTAAGGGTTATGGGGAGAGGGCGGGAATGTGGAACTGAGCCACGACAGATCAGCCATGATCTTATTGAATGGCGGGGCAGGCTCGAAGGGCTAGATGGCCTACTCCTGCTCCTATTTCTTATGTTCTTATGTTCTTTGTATAGTGTGCAAAAAACAATACTTTTCACTGCATACTAATATATGTGTCAATAATAAATCAAATCAAATCATATCATCCAAATCTCTGGCTATCCAACTGCTTATAGGTCATTAAATGCATTGACTTATCTGTGATTGGACTATATTCTTTATCAGAAACCCTTTGGGTTAATTGCGTTTTGGTATTCAGATATTTTTGGATGTGATATAGTTACCATATATATCCAGTAGATACTTTCTTATCTATTTACATTACAACAGTTCAAGCTATCATCTACAAATACTAGATTAATTTTTCATTTGCCAACTCGTTCAGGCCATATTTACCTGTTATTACATCTATAACATATGACATTGAATATAATGTATCACAGTCTTCCCAGCAAAAGGTCAGACCAGTCAGCACAGTTTGTGTTGGCTAGATCACAGACTTTCCACTGCAAAAGGTCAGTGAAGTTTGTGTTGGCTGACCTTAGGCTTGGTTCAGAAAAATGCTCGCATCTTGAATATGTTCAAATGAACTGGTGATAGATATTCGACTGCAATACAAATTTGGGTCTGCTGCACTTTATCAGCGGCATCTGACACTCTCTTTAACAGTCTGAAAATCTTATTTTATGGGAAATGTCTCACCGCTCTATAGCGACCTGAACAATAGCACAACTTCAATGGATGCAATGATAGCATCTCCTTGTGATCTGGACTGTACATGTACTTCTTTCACATTTAAGGCTCTTTAATTCTCACATATGTGAACTGAGTTAACATTAGATAATGCGGACTTTGGTTTGAGCTTTAAGTTACTTTGTCCCACAGAAAGTATAGAATAATGGGAATGATCAGTCGCTTAAGGTCAATTGACGCAGCTTATAATTGTGTAAAGGTACAAAAATATAGTGCACATCCTTACAGTGTACTATCCTTACAGAATAATCCCTCTGGATCCTATCCTACAGCACAGTATAGAACCACTCTCCCTGCCTGCAGTTCCATCTTTCACGGTTGCTTGGTGCCCACCAACCTGTGCAAATGCTTCAAAATGCAGAGAAAGCATCCCTTGATCTGTGTGCTAGTCTTAAGCGTCTCTCATTCAGCAGCAAAGAACAAAGAAAATTACAGCACAGGAACAGGCCCTTTGGCTCTCAAAGCCTGCACCGACCATGCTGTCCATCTGAACTAAAACCCCTACCCTTCTGGGGACCATATCACTCTATTTCCATCCTATTCATGTCATTGTCCAGGTGCCCCTTAAAAGCTGTATCTGCTTCCACTATCTTCCCCTGCAGTGAGTTCCAGGCACCCACCAACCTCAGTGTAAAAAAACTTCTCGTACGTCTCCTTTAAACCTTGCCTCAAACCTATGTCCCCTAGTAATGGACTTTTCCACCCTGGGAAAAAGCTTTTGACTATCCACTTTGTCCATGCCCTTCAGTCTTGTAGACTTCTATCAGGTCGCCTTTCAACCGCCACCATTGCAGTGAGAACAAACCAAGTTTCTCCAACCTCTTCTCAAAGCTAATGCCCTCTATACCAGGTGACATCCTGGTAAATCTTTTCTGTACCCTCTCCAAAGCCTCCACACCCTTCTGATAATGTGGCAGCCAGAATTGAACACTATATTCCAACTGCAGCCTAACTAAAGTTCTATAAAGCTGCAAGATGACTTGTCAATTTTTAATCTCAATGCCCCAGTCGATGAAGGCAAATATGCTGTATGCCTTCTTGAGTACCTTCCCCATCTGCATTGCTACTTTCAGTGACCTCTGCACCTGTACACCCAGATCCCTCTGCCTATCAATACTCTTAAAAGGTTCTGCCATTAGCAATGTAAATACACGGGGTTACGGGGATAGGGTCTGGCTGGAATAGTTGTTGGCGCAGGCTTGATAGACCAATTGGCCTCCTTCTGCACTGTAGGGATTCTACAATTCTACATACTTTCGAAATTTAAGATAAATAAAACTCGTTTATTTATACATATTAAATACTCATGTTCAATAATTAAAATTAAAAATTACAGTTCGAGTGATCCAATAACAGTAGTATTAACTACTTAAAAGTGGTAACAAAAAAAATAAATACATACCTTTTATAAGATTAGGGAATCCTTCAGTTTTCAATGCAAAACTGTCTTTTAGAACCTGGACCTCGATGAATGCTCCCAGTCTTGCTGCATCATAAGAAGGCATGGTTAGGATTCGCTGGCATCGCGCTGGGGCCTGGTGAGATGGCTGCACTGAGAGTTGGAGGCTGCTGCACCCATCGGGGGTTTCAGCAGAACTTCTCAGCAAATGTAACTGCGCATTTCTATTTTTGGCAGAACATACATTTCTGGTGATTAGAAGTTACAGGCCAATGAGATATGTCTTTCCTGATACTCAAACACATCATTAACTCGTTAGAGACTAGGAAAAATAAATTTTAATTAGTATATTAACTGCTTTTCATCTATTTTACTAAAAGTAAACCTCCAAAGTTAAAGTTAACCAATTTACAAATCTTTTCTGGGATATGGTCAAAATGATACTAATGCCTTACCTTTCCATTCACAAGATTTCCAGAAACTGGTAGGTAGTGAGGTAAATGTTCCAAGGTAAAAAGATCACAAAAGGAAAGACCTGGGTCTCTTTTGCTGTAATGATTTGGCTCAGAAATCTGGAAGGCCAACCAAAGATCAAAATATTTCTGTGTAAATCCAGTAAACGTCTTTTTTTCTAATTGGGGCAGCACCACGGTTAGCACCGCTGTCTCACATATCCAGGGACCCAGGTGAAATTCCTGGCTTGGGTCACTGTCTGTATGGAGTCTGCACATTCTCCCCATGTCTGCATGGGTTTTCTCTGGGTGTTCCGATTTCCTCCCACAGTCTGAAAGACGTCTGATTAGGTGCATTGGGTACACTGAGGGAGAATTTGGCATAGCCAAACAGGTGCCACAGTGTGGTGACCAGGGCTTTTCACAGTAACTTCATTGCGGTGTTAATTTAAGCGAAGCGTACTTGTGACTAATAAACAAACTTTCAAATGTTTTAATTTGATGCTATCTACTACAATGCCATTTGCATTGTCCTACATGATTCATTGTAGCATCTTCCATACCACCAAGAAGCAGATGCATGGGAAAACAACCACCTACAAGTTCCCGTCCAAGTTGCACATCGTCCTGACTTGGAAACATATCGCTGCCATTCCTTCACTGTCACTGGGTCAAAATCCTGTAAGTCTCTTGTTAACAGCACTGTGGTATACATACACAACCCTCTCAAGGTCAATTAGAGATGGGCAATAAATGCTGGCCCAGCCAGCAATGCCCACATCCCGCAAAAGAAATAAAAATGTTAAAAAAGGTAATTTTCTTGTTAATTTCCTGCATCAGTGCTTAAATCAACATTCTAGTTGTGTTGCTGATTGTTGCTACATCCCTTATCTTAAGTTCTCAATATATTGTAGCTTCTAACAATGGTACTAATAGAATGATTTGACTCAGTAATGATAAAGGCAATGCACGTGGAACCCACTTAATCATGCAGCAAGGGCAAATTGATGATTCACTCGTCGTAACTGATTACTGTGGTCATCGAAGACCTGGAAAACCTGTCACTTCAATTCCAGTCAGAAATTGGGAAGCTTGTCCACATTTATAATTTTGTCCATTTTCTACCATTATCAATTCAGTTCCTAATGTTTAACCTCCAAAACTACCATTCTGGTGAAATAGTATTCAAGGCTCAGATTTTGTTTTCATTAGTCATGAGTTCCAACTTTTCCACAATATTTCTCTTAAATTAAAACATTTGGTCTTTCTGTTCCACTGGTTCTTGTCCACTATAAAGTTCTATCTTCATCACCTGTGCATCCACCTGCCTGCTTCTTTCCTGCTCACTGCTTTGTCTGAGCTTTCCTGTAGCAAAAGTGAATTCTTGATTCTCTTATCACAATGACCTCCATTTCAAGGATGGGTTTGTGGTTTCTTCATCAAAGGCTGATCTTCACCACTCAGTGACAGCCCTCTTACCTCAGGGGTTAGAGATCATAGGTTCAGTCCCACTCCAGAGACTTGAGCACTTAATCCAGGTTACCACTTCATTGAGTGCAACACTGTTGGAGGTATGGACTGGTTAAAGTGCCAATGTAATTCAACTCAGAGAAGCATACAGTCAAATGAGACATAAGATTGCACAATAAATGGGAGGATACTGAAAGGTTCAGAGGGGTTAAGGGGCCGTGGAGTGAATGTCTACAGATCCAAAGTAGCAGGACTGGTTGATGATGTGGTTAAGAAAGCACGTGGAGTTCTTTCATTTATTCTCTGAAATATAGAATTCAAGGTCAGGGAGGCTTTGCTTGAGCTAGTTCGGTTACAACTTCAGTAGTGTGCCGAGCTGGGTCACCTCATTACAAAAAGATGTAATTACATCAGAAGGTACGTAGATTTACCAGGATGCTGTCAGGATTGGAAAATCTAGCTGGGGTTTTTCTTGTTCTTTGTTAATTCACAAAACAAAAGTGGGGGAAAATAGAGGGAGGAAAACAGCTGCTGGAAGAACAACAAATCACTGTAGTTTGTTTTAAAATGGGAGACAAGTTTAAAAGCTAAGAAATGCAAGCTATCAGCTCTGCAGCAATGCAAGTTAAAAAACACACCCAATGACATCCCAAAGCAGAACATTTGAAAGAGAGTCTGCAGAGGTAAAAAGGATCACCCAGTAGAGCACTGCAATCTTACGTGCCTGCCAAAACCTGAAGAGGAGACAAGGGAGCCTAGACAGCCAACGAGAGAGCGTAGAGAGGAGGTGACAAGAGAGCAGAGAGGAGGCGACGAGAGAGAGAACAAGCACAGAGAAGGTGACGATAGAGCCCAGAGCCAACGAGAGTGAGCACACAGACGACAAGAAAGGGCAGAGTGGAGGTGACGAGAGCACAGTTGAAACAGTTGTCCTCCAAGATCAAATGCAAAAGGAATGTGGGACAATTCCACAAAGAGAAAGACAATGAGCTTATCATCACTGTATAAACTCAACCCAGTTGGCAAAGGCTCAGCGATGTTTAGTATTCCATGAGGAAGCCAAAAGCTACAATAAATATAACTGGCCAACAGCGAAGCCAAAAGATTAACAGAAAGACATTTCTCCATTCAGAAGAATATAGACACATTTCTGCTGATACACTGAAAAATGAAACATTCTGACTTAAACCTCTCCAACATTCCTACTAAAGGGATGGCAACTACATATTTGCTTTGATCTGCTAAAAGTAAAACATAAGTTGTGCAAGATCAACAACACAACCAAGAGCAGCACAAAAAAAAAATCAAAGCCAAGAATTTTCTGTTCTGGACAAGGAGTTATAGTTTGTAATCATGCTACTGGAGCTAAATGAGTTCCTACTGCCATGATTTCTCAAGACAGGACAAGTTTCATACATAGTGCAGCGTATGATCTCACCATGCATGTTGACCAACTGCTGCCAAGTCAAGCACATCTAAGTATACACCTCTCACCACTTGCTGTGAGCCATCTCCAAGTCAAGGAATGTGAATTCCAGTCTCATGTCCTGAGTCTAGCTAAGTGAAGTCGAATCACCTTCACCTACATTAGACACAATTTTAGATTCTGCTTACAAGTCCTAAAGCATCAGACTCCAATGAACATTTTTGTAAAAGCACCAGAACTCATCCATAACGCACATCAGGAGAAAGGACCTCCTGAACATTTGAAGTATATTGGGGGGAGGCATGGATTCATCCCCAGCGTTTAGCAGTCAACCTCCTTTCCCTAATTCAGAAAATGTTTTGTTAAACCTAAATTCCCA
This sequence comes from Carcharhinus amblyrhynchos, assembly GCF_965287045.1. Taxonomy (NCBI): domain Eukaryota; kingdom Metazoa; phylum Chordata; class Chondrichthyes; order Carcharhiniformes; family Carcharhinidae; genus Carcharhinus; species Carcharhinus amblyrhynchos. The sequence continues at coordinate 29,449,283 of NC_137337.1, forward strand.
AGGAAGGGATATGCTATATGTCTTGTTTAGCTTGTGTACTTTGCAAGCCAGGCCATTATGGGATCAGTGAATCCACACACAAAGTTAGTTTGGTTGCTGAGATAAAATAAACAAAGTTGTGATATCACATCTGTGCCTACGTATGTATTGATTAATCTTTTAAAAGTTAAACAGTACCAGTTATGTAACAATCACAACTCATTTAAAAAGTGTCTGGATATGCACCTCAAGTGCTATTTTTTAACCTGTGCAGCTACAATGGGTCCAGTGGTCTCTTTCTGTGCCATGAACCTTCTATGATTAAACAGGGTTTGAGTTTAAGGTGGACCTGGTATTGTTGTTTAAGACGTATTCCTGAAAATTAACTTCATTTTTTTGTCATGTTACTTTGAATCCATGTTTTTCATTTTGGAAATTTGCTCACCATACTCTGAGTGATTTTTGCTGAAGTGATATAATATTTTGTTACCCCTCAAAATTACCAGCTTGAAAGTGTTGGTATAATACTTAATTGCCAACCTCTCCATTATCCATTACACACTCCTGGAAATTTGAACTTAACTTTAGAAATTCTCAACACAATAACACATAATCTACCAAAGCTGTTCACAGCATCTGGTAATACATTAGCTTTCATAAATTGGCACATGTCCAGTTATCTAGTTTCCTCTCTTCTGCTTTTGTCCTTCAGTGACCTTCCACTCATTTAACCATAAATGCTGAATACATTCTACATTCCTCAACTTCCTGAGTATCACATTAATACAGCCATGAAAATATTTTAAAATTGTGTCCCACCCATGTCTAATAAACTGCTAACAACATTCTTGGCCTATTTTCTCTTGCATCCTCCTAAAGCTCTGGATTCCTTTCCCAACTCAGGTTTTATAAAGTTCTAATCTGTCTGGGACTTCATCACTGCTGCCATGCACCATCCATTGCTGGAGAGTACTTAAAAAAAAAAAGTCCTCTGTTGGGCACTTTATTTTCTGAGTCTACATGGTAGAAGCACTGGCAGTGTTTCTACTTCTACACCAACAGCTCCAGATCAAGTCCCACTGCAGCACTTGAAAGGTGTGTTCACAATGTGGCCCAACAGCTTAGTACTCCATAAATCTTTTCAAAATGCTGGATGGCAGATGGTAAGAGAGGGAGCATTTTTTGGTCAGCCATACTGGAGAAGGTTATTGCAAACCACTGCAGTACTTTGTCAGTCGTCAGCGTCGACTAATCCAATGGAAGTTTATGGTTACCAACACCCTCTTAGAGCATGGTATCAGAAAGGTACTTCGGAGGAGGAGATTGCAAATCCTAATTTTCCTAAATATCAAGGGGTTACAATTGCATGATTACTGTTAACTGTATCTTTCCTGTGGAGCAAAAACAGACTATATGAGCAAATCATCTTGAACACAGCAAATATACTAATCAGAAGACAAAGAGGAATAAAGCAGTTTTTAAAAAAAATTTATTTAAGGCAGATCAAATTGAAATATTTCTGAAGTAATTCTAAGAAGTGCTCACTACTAAAACTGTTTGTAACAGTGAACATAATCTAAATTAATGGGTGATTAACCTTACCACTACATTGAAATAGTTTGTTTAAAATGTCTGTGCCAAAGAAACCCAAGGCTGGAGTTCATGGAAATTCAGATTGTAGGACATGTGTATTTCTTCATGTACAACTCTTTCTTTTAACAATTGCTAGCTGGCCAGTTTGAAAAGCCACTGTACTCTTTACCAATATAAAATTCTTACAATCAAAACTTCTGTACTAGAGCAGAAATGGCAATTTATTTATTTTGTATTAAACAAAGTCATGGTGGAACATCTACATTTTTCTATATTAAGTGAAAGTAAAAAACACATACTATATACAAGCTGTTCTCTTACAGATACAGTTGGCAAAGAAAATCACAGAGACACAGTCAAGCATGAAAGAGGAGCAGCTCTTTATTTTTCTTTAAATGGCAGTTTTTGTAACATTTGGAATACATTACAAATATTTATGTTAACAATTGTTGCTCATATTAACAATTAAAGGAAGCAGTCCTATATTCAAACATGGACAGAGATTCTAAATGAAAATTCTGCAATAAATATATAATTAGACCTTTTTGACAACTGTTGCAAATGACTTAGTAAAGGAGGAAAGAAGAAATAATTTCTATTTCCTAACATGCTATTTATTTCTTGGCCTCTTCTGGACAGTAAAGAGCTGCTCCCCCAATGCAGAGATTTATTTAAAGCTAATTACTTACCCCCGTGCACAAGGAAAATGCTTATTTTCCAGTAATCAAAATACACCGTGCATCACCCCGAGATCTCAAACTTCTTTCCAAGGTTCTTTCAGAATATGTGCACTCCATCTCGTTTGAGACAAGTACAGCTGACCCACAATTAGCAATGCTACTGGAAATCTGCTAGTTACTTTTTAAAACAATTAACATTTTACTTCAAGATCTAGCAGCCAAAGAAATGTAAATATTGCATATGGATGCAATTTTTAAAAAAAAATGCAACAAAACCTCAAGACTGCTTATGAAGTTAAAAAATACTTAAGGTTAATCTTGAGCACACTGCCTGTTTTTCTAGATTACACCAAGCAGAATAAAAAAACTTAACATGACTAATAAAAAGATGTAAAGGCAATCAATATCTAATACGAAACTCTTGAGCAGTTAAAAACAGAAACAATTTATTTCGAAAGTTCAACCTACAGCACTTACAATTTAAACTGAACAAAGGTTATATAACCTGTTTCATCTGGGGTCATGTGTCCTTTTCCACCCTGAATATAGTTACCTGTGTTTGAGAATTCCAAAAAGATTCCACTTATTATTTGCAGCAAGGTGGAAAAGCTGAGCAAGATCACGATTGAGCTGCACAGGAAACCATAATCTCAGTTAGTGTTCTATGTATAAAATCTTACTGTAGGTATTTCCTGCTTATAACTTTCCTACGCATTGTTTAGTGAAAAACAACAGCTTCTCAGACTAGATTTAAAGCAGGTAGATGAATCACAATGCTCTGCAAATCACTTTCTAACAAGTGCTTGCTTCAGGACCACAACTTTATTGTTGGCCTTTATCTAGTACATGGGATGTACATATTAACAGGTGTTAATAATAGGTCAGTGCCTGCACAATACATCTAATAATGGAACCGAGCATTGCTTTTTTTTTGCATAACACAACTGAAACAGGCTCTAATAGAAATTACATTAGACTTTAGCAACCGGCAGTACATTTCAAAAAATAAACATTGTGACTAAAACGGGTTTAAGTTGATTAACACCATTGAATCACGGTACTATAATTTTTATACTACATGATTTCATTACAGTATACAATACAATTATACAAAATGTGTTAACATCAAAGAATACAACCAAATTAAGATAGCAAACAAAAAAATTCAAAACTTTATACAGGAAATAACTCTGAAATTTGCATGTAGTACAGTTACTGCCAATTCTATGATTTTGAAGAAACTATTACAAGCAAAAAATTCAAATTCCAAAAAAATCACATAGCATCTGCATTACTAGCATATCCAAATGAGTGTACAATATGCACACCTGGAAAATACAAAATTAAAAATGTGAACTGCTCTAAGCACTGGGAGAGTGTCATATTTATACGAATGCTGAAATAAGTCCAATTTTTTTTTATAGTACTGTTGGGTAGACTCTTATAAACGCAAGTTCGTCAGGGCTTTATATCCCCCAGGGTAATGTGTTGGTTAGAAAACACCAAGGTGTTATTGAAACAGGAACACAGGACAAAACAGGAAGAGCATCCTAGCATCATCTCCAACTTTTGACTACTTTATCAAAACAAGTCTTTTTTTGTTATGTAAGAGTTATTTAAAATTCTTCGCTAGAAATATACAAAGGGAAGGTCAACATTATGCCCAAATGTGGTCATATAATGCCCTGTTAAGGACTAGTTTCTTCCCTCCTGGAGAAATCTACTGGTTGTTTTTGGCCTTGGCATGTGTTAAGATGTGAGACTTCAGATTAGTCGATTGGGCAAACTTCTTATTACATCCATCGAAAGGACAAACATAGGGCCTGTCTCCAGTATGGATTCGCACATGAGTGCGCAAATTGAAGTCCAGTGAGAAGCGTTTTCCACATCCTTCAAATGTACACTGGTTCAAAACAAAACAAAAATATTTTATTGGCAAAAAATGCTTCACGTTAAAATAGTAGAAAACAAACACAACAAAACTTAAAAATAATTTCTACCTCCTGGACTTTATTCTTTTGAAGGAAATGGGAAAGGTTTGGGTCATCATTTCAGGAGCTGAATGCCCTCTATCCTCTGTTCCAAATGCCTTAACTTTATTTCATCAATATGGACACTTCCCACCCTCTTGAGACTTTTGGTTGTGAAGTAAGGGTACTGCACAAGTGAAGCCCCGTTTTGTGTTAAGCTTCCACATGTATTGTACTTACAAACTAATTAAAAGTGCCCAAACCAACTTCATTTAGGACTTGAGAGCTCAATCTTTCACAGGTCCAAGTTCAGGTAAAAGGACAATCCTCTTCAACCATTATGCAGCATGTCCTCAACTAAATTCCTAATATGTCGACTTTGCCATGAATTTAAAAATGGGTCAATGCAGGAAACAAGACAAAATATTGTCCACCTAACCTGTAGAAGCTACAAAAGAGAACTTATTTAGCAAAATCACCAATTAAACCACTCGAATTAAACTGGATTCACAAAATAATACCCTGTTACAGCAGTAAAAAAAAAATTGAGTATAACTGAACAAAATACTCATTGTTTAAACACGGAGTGTTGAATTACTTCGTTTTGTAATTATCAGAATAATACTTCTGCAAATCACTGAATTTCTAAACACCACACCTATCTGTATATAAAGTGAATATTAACAATTAAACCAGCAATACAAAAAAAGAGAGCAGGCATAAGTTAACAGTCTTTACCTGGAACGGTTTTTCTCCAGTATGAACAAGCTGATGTCGCTTCAGTTTTGAACTCTCCACAAAAGCTTTTCCACACTCAGCACAGACATGCACTCGTGGGCCGTGGGTATGCAAATGCTTTCTCATGGCAGAGTTATCTCTAAACATTTTAGTGCAACCCTGAAAAGTTAACACCTTTGTTAAGAAATCTTTGTAATATACAAACTAGATTCTGCACCAACACACAAACTTATGGAGATTAGCTTTCCAATAAATAGATTACTTGAATCTGTGATTGCTCACTGTAAAATTAATTTTCCCCTTTTAGCTTTTCCACATACAAATTTATACACAAGTCAAAGAGCTGGAATTATACCCTAAATCGTTTTAATCAGTCTGGGTAGAATTTTACCATACATGTCTGAAATAAAAATATTTAGAAACCAAAAAAACTGGTCAATATCTGATGTATGAAAACATAAACAAAACAGGAAGGTTTGTTCACTGGTAATAATCTCATTGACCAGCAACAAAACTTGACAATGCCCAAATGGTTACCCTCAAGATGCTGTGCAGTAAATAATTACTACATTTAATTAAATTCGTTGACCAAAGAGAGTAAATTAATGACTGTAAAAGTGCTACTGTGACTCAGTCCTACTTGCCATTGTTGGCAATTTCAGTGACCTTCTAAACTGTAATATAACATTTTCAATAGCAGAATACTGAAGCTCCAGCCAACAAAAAAAGCACCAACTGGTGGAAACTAAGGTGCATCCACATTTGACAATAATCCAGCCTTTTTTAAACTAATATAAAATGGAGACTTACACACACCTTTTCTGTCTCCAGAACATATCAAAACAATGTTGTTGTTTGCAGGCAGAAGGTCCAGAGCAGAACTAAGCTTGCTATAACAGAACTGCTGAAATTTATAACAGACTCTAAGAACTCTATGACCATGCAAACATGTTGTCCTTATTATTTATGTCCCAGGAAATAACCAGTTATCCTAATAAAGTGTTTGTACGTGCATCGAAGTTACAAGCAAGAAATTTTGTTTCTGACAAAGTTTTCAGCATAATCTTCACTGCATGCATCAACTAAATGGACATATTTGTAATTTATTAGGCGTTCCGCAATGCAGAACTACTGTTGCTGGACATATTACAAAGGAATCTTTGGCCATGTAGTTTACTTTTTAAATATATAGACAAAAATATCATAACTTGGTTTTGTGAAGCAATAATTTAAATTATTAACTAGAGATAAATTAATTCCCAAATATGACTGTCAAAGCTCACTGAATTTGGTTATTGAAGATAGCCAAGATAATTGTAGAGTAGTAAAATTGGAGTCAGGATTAATTCTTCAGTACTACATTGCAAAGCTATTAATCTGCTTTGGCTGCATTTAGTAAACAGATACTTCCTTGAACCAGCAGAAATATGCACCTATGAAATTGTACTCTGTTCATAAACTCTTGACATGGGGTTTTTACACCTATTGTGCTAAAAGGCAACAAAAACTAACTCAGTTTCATCTTTAGTGTAGCATTCTTGCCACTGAATCAGCTGGTTTTCTTTCCAATCTCACTCCAGGAACCCATGCCAATAAACCAAGCACACATTTTAATGCTATTGCAATTTAATGACTACTATTGGAGGCATCATTAAACAGATGCCTTGCCTGCCTTCTCAGGTGCAAATTAAATGGCCTATGGCACTATGAGAAAGCCCAGGGAAGTTCCTTTGTCATGACAGACGCTGTATTAATTTGGGTTTCTTCTTTATAGTTGTTGGTGTTCCTATCACTTTTAATAGGTGATAGTACATTACCTCCTACCATTGGTGGCGCTGGGGAACAAGCAATTAAGGGGTTCATCCACCAGTTGAAAGGCTCAAATTCATTATTACATAAACAATTTAAAATATATCAAATTATTTATTACTTTAGACGGCATTTTGTTGCAAACATAAATCAAAATCTTAAAAAGAAATATGAAACTGTCATTCAACTTCTCAAATCTCTCTTCATTGCTAATTTTTCATTCCTGGTAACCACCTAGTGAAGCTGCAGTAAGCCTTTTCTTGTTTTTACACCCTTCCTATCAATGGACTGCAACTGCAATCAGATTCAACATTAGTCAACCACTTTTGTATTTCATGACTCCAGACACAAAACAAAAGGGGCCAGTTTTCATTTGTATGGGCTTTTTAAAAAATATTGGCTGTGCATCAGCATACTAAGATTCATTTCAAAATGTTCTCATTTAAAGTTTTCTTTAGGGTTAAACCTCACTTTAGAGACTGGAGCAAAAAATCTAGGAGACACAGTGTTACACTGAGGCCCTGTCCACCTTCTCACGTGAATAAAGATCTTAAAAAGGAACAGCAAGATTACCTGGTCCCGCAGCTAATATTTACTGCTCAACTGACAATGAAAACAGATGACCCAGATGATCGTATTGTAATTTGCAGGATGTATTTTAAATTGTTTATGTAATAATGAATTTTATTAAAATATAAACCCCTTCAGTTGGTTAAATTGATGGACAGTCCCTTAATGGCTTGTGCCACAGCATCTGTGGGATCTCACCACATGCAAATTGGCCTCTGGGTCACATGATAGTACAATTCAACAAATAGTCAAATGACTAGAATGTGCATTGGGTCACCCTAAGGTCATGAAAGGCAATAATATTCTCTATCAGATTTTCTCAATTAACTGTAGTGGATGTTATTGCTGTTATTTAATAAACTATTGTCTGCTGCTTTGAACTGTTCAAACTGCATTCATTTTTGAATTCAGCACTTTCCAATATAACATATGGTTTTGTTACAAAATTGTGATTCATGATGCTCCCTGAATACTTCTGTTAAACAGCCTTGCAGCTCCCTTTTAAGCATGTCCTAAATTATTTTGCCAATATAGATATAGCTGTTAAGATGCAACAAATCAAGTTTAATAAGATTATTTCATTGTATGTATCAAAGCAAAGCCAAACTTCCCTTTAATTGTTCTGCGTATGATAATCAGAGGGGTGTAGGGAAGGAATTCCAAAGCATGGGACTGAGACAATTATAGGCACACTGCCAATGATGGAGCAATTATAATTAGGAATGCTGAAAGGCCAGAATTAGAACAGCACAAATATCTTAAGAGGATTGTGGTGCTAGAGCTTAGAGATTGGGAGGGGTGCATGGAGGGATTTGAAAAAAAATAAGGATGTTAAAATCCAAGTCATTGCTTGACCAGGAGCCAATATATGTCATTGAGCATGAGGGTGATAGGGGAACAGGACTTGTTGCAAGTTAAGACACAGGTAGCCAAGTTTTGGATGAGCTCAATTTTACAAGGGTAGAATTTAGGAGACCAGCAGGATGCAACAGAATAGTCAATTCTAAAAGGTAATAAAGGTTTGAACAGAACTTTGAGATAGAGTTAGACAGTTCCAGGGATGGCACAAATAAGATCGGAATGTCATCTTGGAGTCAATTGTAACAAAAATGCAAGTGGACTGGTACTTGAACTGTTGCCAGGATACCCAGGGAATGGAGTTTTGAGTGGGAACCAAAAAAAATGCCATTAGAGGAAATTTCTGCTCATCTAGCACTGGGTGTAGGATTACAATTTAGCAACAGTGTAATGGAGAGAGGTGGTGATGAGCTAGAGCTGGGAGCTGTTTGCATATATTTGAAAACTAATGCTGTACTTTTGGATGGCAGGCAACATGTAGATGAGAAATAGGAGGGTGCCGAAGATAGATCCTTGGAGGGTACAGGTTTCAATATGGGTGCCGGAGAAGCCACCAAAAGTGATTCATTTTTTGGCCACCATTAGGTAGATAAGAATGGAATCACGCAAGAGCAATCCCTGCACGATTCTGTTCATTGACGCTAAGGCGCATTTGAGCATGGCCAATCAACCTAACCTGCACATCTTTGCAAGAAACTGCAGCACCCGGAGGAAACCCACACAGACTAGGCGAAACTCCAGTTACCTGAGACCAGAACTGAACTCGCATTCCTGGCACTGTGAGGCAGCAGTGCTAATTACTGCGCCACCATGCCACACATTTGAATACATGATGCCAAGGGAGGACAGTGTGATCAACTATGCCAAACTCTGCAGACAGGTCAAGAAAGATGAGGAAGGAAAATTTAATTTTATCACAGCCACACAGGATGTCATTTAGGACTCTGATATGAGCCATTTCTGAATTGTAGCAGAGGCAGAATCTGATCAGAAGGATTCAACCAGGGGCTGTCAGGAAAGATGGGAATGGAACTGGGAAATGATAACTTGTCCAAGGACTTGGAATAGGAAGAGGAGGTTGAGATGGAACAGGAGTTTACAAGGGAAGGGGTCAAGAGTTGTTTTTTGGGAACGTAGATAAGATCAGAGAACCATGCACAATATTGGCTAAACTAATAAAGGTACACCTGAATTGGTTGGCACTCAACCTTTCGATACTTTGTAATCGAGTGCAACGATGACAAATATCACAGTAGAAAGGATTCCAAACAAGAAAAAAAATTAATGCCTGTCACATTAAAAAGCTGAACCTGCTAAAAATTCAAATTCATTGCCTCATTGAGAAAACCTGTGCAGAATTAATGGCCTGAGCAACCGATGTTGTAACAACCTACAATGAAGAATTAGATATAGTACATTCAATCAGCCTAGCTTTTGTAGTGATTTGCACACTAGCAATTACATTCTTGCTATACTTTGATGGTTTCTTCCAGCAGATGTCTTGACACATGAAGCAAAAGAGAACCCAAAGTGGTTGACGAATAATACAAGTAAAAACTCCATTCAGATAAAAGAGAATCCCATTATTTGGTTGCCACAACATACGGGCTGCAAGAGCTGTTAGCACTAAAATGGTCAGTACTAACTTCAAATGACAAATTACTAATGCAGAAAGCCCTCTTGTAAACCATCTGCCACTTCATCCATAACTTAATTAAGTAATGAGCCAAAAGTATTTTTGAAATTTAAAACTTATGATGCCACTATCTGCTTAATATACTCACTTTGTGAGGACATGCTATGGTTCTAGGTGCATCATCTTCTTTTTGCTTCCTTGGCTTCATCCTATATAGGATATGATAAAAATATCAGGACACATAAGAAATGGACACTTTTCACAATGATTCACGTAACCCATTTTACACTTGTTCACTCTTAGAGAATGACCAATTCATAAATACATTAACGATAGTTCACTTTGCCTTTCAATGTCCAGCAAGGACTGCTGAGAGGGTAGACATTTAATTACCTAGCATCACATACCCTGAAAAGTGTACCTTCTTCCTGATGTACAGACTGTCTGTCAAAGCTCCTGCCACTGAACCTCAATTTAACTAAAGTTCTACACAAATTAAAGTTCAATCAAAATAATTGAGGGAGTTAGAAAGAATATTTTATACAGCTGAATGTAAATTCTCAGTCAGCAATAAGTTGAAGACTTTTTGATTTAAGAATACTTGAAAAAATAACATGGATATGCAAGGAAGGGGTGCTGACTAAGCAGCTCACATGGAGATAAACTCAAAGTTTAGAGAGACAAATGACTTGTGCAGAAACAAACATTCTATAAACAGGTGATTATCCTGTTTGGACATAAAGGTGTGGTAGAGGAAGGGAGAGAAGAGAGATCAATGGTCTATCTGGGGTAAAGGGGATTTCAAGATAATTCAATATATTGACGAAGGAAGGGTGGTAGATGTGATTTATATGGACTTCAGCAAGGCGTTTGGTAAGATCCCTCATGCAAGACTTCTTGACAAAGCAAGAGGGCATGGGATCTAAGGGGCTGTTGCCTTGTGGATCCAGAACTGGTTTGCCCGCAGAAGGCAGAGAGTGGTTGTAGATGGGTCTTTTTCTGCATGGAGGTCGGTCACCAGTGGAGTGCCCCAGGGATCTGTTCTGGGACCCTTGCTGTTTGTAACTTTCATAAATGACCTGGATGAGGAAGTGGAGGGATGGGTTGGTAAATTTGCTGATGACATGAAGGTTGGTGGTGTAGATAGTTTGGAGGGATTTCAGAGGCTGCAGCGTGACAAAGATAGGATGCAAGGCTGGGCGGAGAAGTGGCAGATGGACTTCAACCCAGATAAATGTGTAGTGGTCCATTTTGGCAGGTCAAATGGGATGAAGGAGTATAATATCAAGGGTAAGACTCTTAGTAGTGTAGAGGATCAGAAGGATCTTGGGGTCCAGGTCCATAGGGCTCTTAAGTCAGCCTCGCAGGTAGAGGATGTGGTTAAGAAGGCCTATGGTGTACTGACCTTCATCAATTGAGGGACTGAGTTTAGGAATTGGGAGATAATGTTGCAGCTTTATAAGACCCCAGTAAGACCTCTCTTGGAATACTGTGCTCAGTTCTGGTCACCTCATTACAAGAAGGATGTGGAAGCTATTGAAACAGTGCAGAGGAGATTTACAAGGATGTTTCCTGGATTGGGTGGCATGCCTTATGAGGATAAGGTTGAGGGAGCTCGGTCTTTTCTCCTTAGAGAGATGAAGGATGAGAGGTGACCTGATAGAAGTGTATAAGATGTTAAGAGGTATAGATGGGGTGGATTCTCAGAGGTTTTTTCCCAAGGGCTGGAATGGGTGCTACAAGAGGACACAGGTTTAAGGTGCCGGGGAATAGGTACAGAGGAAATATCAGGGGTAAGTTTTTCACTCAGAGGATGGTGGGCGAGTGGAATATGCTGCCATCTGTGGTGCTGGACACAAATTCAATAGGGTCTTTCAAGAGACTTCTGGATGAGTACATGGAACTTAATAGAATTGAGGATTATAGCTAAGCCTAGTGGGTATGGATATGATCAGTGCAACTTGTGGGCTGAAGGGCCTGTTTGTGCTGTAGTTTTACTATGTTCTATAATACACCTAGATTAGTTTCTGAAAACCCACTTCCAAGATTCAGTAATTTGATATTTGAGTCAGGCCACTTAGCCGTGATTTGTCTACTTAGTGTGGCGCACCTGTACTTGCAGGCTTCAGGTAGTCAGTTCAGCTAGATTCCGAGGAGATAACTAATTATGCCTAGTGAAAAAGTAGGCAACTTAAAAAAATTAATTTGTGATGTGGGCATCACTGGCTAGGCCAACGTTTATTGCCCAGCCCTAGTTGTTGTTGGTGGTGGTGAGCCATCTTCTTGAACTGCTTGCAGTCCAAGGTGCAGGAACACCCACAACGCTCTTAGAGAGGGAGTTCCAGCAACAGTGAAGGACTGGCAATATATTTCCAAGTCAGGATGGTGAGTACCTTGGAAGGAAAACTCCAGATGATGGTGCTCCCAGGTATCTGTTGCCCATGACCTTCTAGATGATAGTGATCATGGGTTTCAAAGGTGCTGCCCAAGGAACCTTGGATGACCTCGAAGTGCAAAGTGTAGATGGTACAGGCTGCCACTATTTTTCAGTGGTGGAGACATTGAATGTTCTGGAGGGATAAGCAATCAAATGGGCAGCTTTGTCCTGGAACTATTGAACTTTGTTAGTGTTGTTGGAGTGCAGTCATTTCAGCAAACGGACAGTCTGGCATCACACTTGACTTGTGCTTTGTGGATGGGTGGACAGGCTTTGGGGAGTCAGAAGGGGAGTTACTTGCCACAGGATTTCTAGCCTTTGATTTGTTCTTGTAGCCACATGTAAACGGCTAGTCCAGTTCAGTTTCTATTCGACACTAACCTGCAGGATATTGATAATGAGGGATTCAGCAGGAGTAACGTCATTGTAAGTCACAGGATGATGGTTAAATCCTCTCTTGTCGGAGATGGGTCATTGTCTGGCACTTTTGTGACACGAATATTACCTGCCATTTGTCAGCCCAGCCTGGAGAGTGTTCCAGGCCTTGCAACATTTGGACATGGAGTGCTTCAGTACCTGAGGATTTGTGAATGGCACTGAACATTTGTGCAGTCAACAACAAACGTGCTCACTTCTGAACTTCTAATGGAAGGGAGGTTTTTGATGACGCAGCTGAAACTGGTTGGGTCTAGGACACTCACAAGAAACTTCCACAGTGATGGACAGGAGCAGAGATGATTGATCTCCACAACCATCTTCCTTTGTGCTAAGTATGACTCTAACCAGTGGAGGGCTTTCCTCCCGATTCCCAATGACTCCAGTTTTGCAAGGGCTTCTTGGTGCCACAAATGCTGCCTTGATGTCAAGGGCAGTCACACAACTCTAGAATTCAGCTCTTTTGTCCATATTTGAACCAAACCATATCTGAAATCCTCCTGTTTCTTATGTATTGGACGTGATCTGGGCAATTTTCCACATTGCCAGTTAAACGCCAATGTTGCAGCTACACTGGAATAGCTTGGTTAGGGGTGTGGAAAAATCTAGAACATGAGTCTTTGGAATTTTTGACAGAGCATTCGCAAGATACACAGCCTTCGCAGTACGCAGTGCCTTTGGCAATTTTTTGATATCATGTGGGGTGAACCAAATTGATTGAAGATTGCCATTTGAAGCTGTGGACCTCCCGATGAGGCAGTGATGGATCATTGACTTCTTCTGGCTGAAGGTTGTTGTGAATGCTTCAATCTTATCTTCTGCACTATGTGCTGGGCTCCTCCATCACTGAGATGGTGGGTATTTCAGGAGCCTCCTCCTCCAGTGAGTTGCTTAATTGTCTGCCACCATTCACAGCTAGCTGTGGTAGGACTGCTTGTCTTGTGTTATAGTTTCACCAGGTTGACACCATTTTTAAGTATGCCAGGTATTGCTCTCGGCATACCCTCTTGCATTCTTCACTAAGCCAAGGGCGATCCCTGGTGATAATGGTAGAATGGGGGATATGCCAGGCCATGAAGTTACAGATTGTGGTCAAGTACAATTCTGTTGCTGATGGCCCAGAGCACCTCATGGATGCCCAGTCCAGTTGCTAGATCATTTCAAAGTCTACCCCATTTAGCATAGTGGTAGTGCCAACAACACAATGGACGGTTTCCCCAAAATGAAGATGGGACTTTATGTCCACAAAGATGGTCACTCTTACCAATACTGTCATGGGCAGTTACATCGGCAACAGGCAGGTTAGGTGCCAGAGGGGGGTCCAGAGTCAATGTTGAGGACTTCCAGTACAATCCCTCCCATCCGTATACTATTGTGCCACCACCTCTGCTGAGTCTGCCCTGTCAGTAGGGCAGGACATATCTAGGAGTGGTGATGGTGGTACACGTAACAGGATGGTAAGTGTGATTTTTGTTGGTTCTTATTTGATTTTCTCACATCTGAGTCTGCAAACCACAGCCTTTTCAGCTTGTAGTGGATTTAGCCAAGTGGGGTTTATCCATCTGGGAAATGGAGCGTGTGCACTCCAGATCAAGCAGTGGTAAGCTCATTTGATTTGTTTTTCCTCATTAACTTGATTTCCAGGTTTCAACAAAATGATGCATTTCCATGTCAAACACCAGATCCACCTAAAAAGATTTTTCCCAAATCTCCCCATTAATGCAAAGTCCTAAAGTTGGAGACGTTGGGCTCACTAACTTTAATTAGTTAAACATTCAATGATTAGTACTTTGTTCTTCCTAAGTAGCTGAACATAGAAACAAATAGACAGTTCTTTTAAAAAAAAATCAATTGTCAAGAAAACTCAATCCACTTTGCATTTTTGTTGTTCTGGAGTACCGGCAGTCAGATTTTTTTAAAACATGATTTATAGCAATCGTTGTGCTTTTGGTGTTCTAGATATATGCGAGGGGACGGACAGATTAAACAATCCTTACCTTGCAAACTCTGCCAGCTGTTTTGGGTCAGAGAGATCAATACCAGGTATCCCACCAGGGGGAAGTTTCTTTCCAGTCATGTATTCAGAGTAGTCAGGTGGAGAGTTTTCTCCAATGATCTGTTCCTCCACCACCGTTTCATGGTCAATGTCAGTCTTTTTGTCATCTGAAAAATAGAATATTTGTGATCTAAAAACCTCAAAATTACTTCACATTCTAATTGGTCATGACAGATCATGGAACAGAGTTTTTTTTAACTGCCCGAGAGAGTGTGTGGTGCAATATTAGGTTTCAGTTTTGCAGACTTTTGAAATCATTTTTTAAAATGTAACAATCAAAAATGGCCACCTTGGCCAAGTTCCTCCTTGGAGAATAGTAAGCAAATTCGGGGCTCATGACATTGATTAATTTTCCATCTGAATGGAGAATTGACGAAATAGCGGTAATTGATATAAAAAATGTTCTGTCTGGGAAAATGTAAACAACTGCATTTTTAAAGACTTGGAAGAAAGGAGGACAAGAATGGCATTCCAAGATTTAGATGTTTCAGGCGAGATTGGGTGACAAAAGAGGTGGAGTGTTGTTTTACTGATTAGGGAGAATGTCACAGCTACACAGAGGGAAACCATCTTGGTGAGATCATGCAGTGAGGCCATTCAGATAGAACTCAGGAACAGTGCAATCACACTGCTGAGGTTGGTACTACCAATCACCCAAGAGCCAGCATGAAGCAATGGAACTGATATGTCAGCAAATAATGGGGAGATGTAAAAACAGGGTTGTTTGTGACGGGCAATTTTAACTTCCAACACAGGCTGGGATTCCTTTAGCGTTAGGAGCTTGGACAGAGTTTGTTCAGTGTGCCTAAGAGTGCTTCTTGAGGCAATATGTAAATGGCCCAACTCAAGAAGCGGCCATCTTAGACCTGGTTCCAGGAATCGAGCCTGGACAGATGATTGATGCCTCAGTGGGGGACTATTTTGGAAACAGTGATCACAATTCTATAAGTTTCAAGATACTTGTAGAAAAAGGACAGAAGTAATCCCAGGGTGAAAGTCTAAACTGGGGTGTGTGTGTGTGTGTGCGCGCGTGCGCGCTAACTACGTCAGCATTAGGAGCTAGGGAATGCTGTTTGAGGGCAAATCCACATCCAATACGTGGGAGTCTTTTAAAAAAGTCAGTTGTTAACAATTCAGGACAAACATGTCCCTGTAAAAATGAAGGATAAAAATGACAAAGTTTAACAAGAGAGCTTGTGAGCTTAGTGGAAAAGGAGGCATACATAAATTTAGGAAATTGAAAACAGATAAGGCTACAGGAGTACAAAGACAGCAGGAAAAAGAGCTGAAAGGAACTTAGGAGGGCAAAAAGAGACCATGTAATGTCCTTGACAGACAGGATTAAGGAGAATCCCATGGCCTTTTATGTGTCTATAAGAAGAATGTAGGTCCATTCAAGAACAGTGGAGGGAAATTGTGTGTGGAGTCAGATGAGATGTACGAGGTCCTTACCAGTACTTTGCATCAGTATTCACAAAGCAGAAGGATGCACTGGATGGTGAGTGCAGAAAGGAGGATGTTGACAGTTCAGGACATGTTGAGATTAAAACAAACGGAGATGATATTGGATGTTTTGAAAAACATTTTTTTGCATTTGTGTGACATAGGCATCACTGGCAAGACAGCACTTATTGCCCACCCCTAGTTGCCCTTGAAGTGGTAGTGATGAGCTGACTTCTTGAATTGCTGCAGTCCATTTCTGTGGGTTGACCCACAATGCCGTCAGGAAGGGAATTCCAGGACTTTGACCCAGCGACTTCAAATGAAGGGTGATATATTTGCACATCAGGATGGTGAACAGCTTGGAGGGAAACTTAGCAGTTGGTGTTCCCATTAATCTGCTGCCCTTGTCCTTCTAGATGGAAATGATCGTGGGTTTCGAAGGTGCTAAGGATCTTTGGTGAATTATGGTGGACAAGTTCCCAGGGACAGATAGGGTCTATCCAGAATGCTGAGAGAGGGAAGAAATTGCTGAGGTTTTGGCCAAAATCTTTGTATCTTCTTCAACCATGGGCAAGGTACCAGAGGATTGGCGAGTAACCAACATTGTTCCTCTGTTTAAGAGAGGCAGAAGAGATAATCTGGGAAATTACAGGCTTGTGAGCCTTACTTCAGTGGGAGGGGATTATTGGAAACGATTCTTAGGGACAAGATATACTCACATCTGAAACAGAATAGGCTCAGTAGTGATAGGCAGCATAGTTTTGTGAGGGGGGGGGTGGGGAGGAGGTCATGTTTCACAAACTTAATTGAGTTCTTTGAAGAAGTGACTAGAAAAATTGACCAGGGCAAGGCAGTGGATGTTGTATACATGGATTTTAGTAAAGCCTTCGATAAGGTTCTCATGGCAGGCTGATACAGAAAGTGAAGTCATGTGGGATCTGAGCTGAGCTGGTAAGATGGATACAAAACTGGCTCGGCATAAAAAGCAGAGAGTAGCTGTGGAAGGGTACTTTTCTAACTGGAGGTCTGTGACAAGTGGTGTTCCACAAGGATCAGTGCTGGGGCCTCTACTGTTTGTAATATATATAAATAAACGATTTGGAGGAAAATATAGGTCGTCTGATTAATAACTTTGCAGATGATACAAAAATGGGGGCAGCAGCAGATAGTGAGGAGGACTGTCAAAGGATATAAATTGTCTGGAGACCTGAGCCAAAAAATGGCAGATGGAATTTAACCCAGATAAATGGGTGATTTGGAAGCTCTACTGCAGAAGGAAAGTATACAATAAATGGTAGAGTCCTTAGAAATATTACCATGAGGGATCTAGGCATGCAGATCCACAGTTCCCTGAAGGTGGCAACTCAGGTGGACAAGGTGGTCAAGAAAGCATATGACATAGTACCTCAACTGATGAAGGCCAGTGAGTATAGGAATTGGAAAATCATGTTACAGCTGCATAAGACTTTAGTTAGGCCACATTTGGAGCATTATGTAGAATTCTAGTTGCCACACTACCAGGAAGGTGTGATTCATTGGAAAGGGTACAGAAGATATTTATCAGGACGTTGCCTGATTTGGAGGGTATGGACTATGAAGGGTGAACAAACCTTGGATTATTTTCATTTGCGCATTGGAGGGATTTGGTAGAGATTTACAAGATTATGACAGGCTTGGATGGAATGGGTAGAATCTTTTTCCCAGGGTCGAAGGGTCAATTACTCAGAGGCAGAGGTTGCATGCGAGAGGGGAAAATTCAAACAGATGCAAGGCGCAAGTTTTTCAGAGGATGGTGAATGCCTGGAACACATTGTGGGTGGTGGTAGAAGATTCTATAAGAACATGCAAGGTGCATCTGGATAGATACATGAATAGGTAGGGCATAGAGGGATATGGACCATATAGAGGCAAGAAAATATTTGAGGCATCTGTGTTGGTGGGCGGAAGGGGCTGTTCCTATGCTGTACTATTCTTTGTTCTAAAAGATACTTGCATGGTGGCCTGAAGTGATAAAATATTTTGGACAGAATAGACACCGCCCCCCTGCCATAGACAAACTCCAAGCACAGGGCTGAGAAGCCTAACCATTACGTAAATTGGCTGCAATGTCCCCATTGGATATTGCAGATAATGTGCAGCAAAATATTGAGGAAAAATACTGATTGCCTTTCTCAAGGGAAATAAGGGTTGGACAATAAGTGTTGGCATTGCCAGTGAAACTCATCCCATAAAAATTAATAACATGCACAATATATTCCCTAACTGCAGCCAATTACAACCTCTTTTGCAAGCATGAAAGGTTTGTATTTCAAAGCAGAGGTGAATGTAATTCCAAAGCAGCAACTGACAAAAATATAAATTAACCGCATTTACATGAAACATTTTCAATGGAAAAAGGTTATGGTGTTTGCCCCACGACATCACTACAGGAATCTCAAAGGAAGTGATCCAGATCCAACCACCTTTAGGTGCTTAATTAAATGATCATTCCACCACCATTAGCTAGGAATGGGCCTGTTTGCCAGCCATTTGACAGTGGTCAGCTCCTCCAATTAGAAATGGCTCATATCTGTTACAGCAAAGTCTGCACAATATCCAGGTTTGGGCCAACCAATAGCAGGCTAACATTTACATCCCAAGTACCACCCAATGTACATCTGACACTATCACCAATTCTCCATCAACAACATCTTGCTGAACTGGATTATCTACATTGATAACATGGCTACAAGGGCAAAACAGAAATTGGTTATTCTGGGAAGAGAAACTAACTTCCTGACTCACCATTAACAAACTTCAAGTTGGCAGTGAGATTGAAAATTCAGCTGGATGGGTGCAACTGCAACACCCAGGAAGCCCCACTCTATTTATAGAAGATTGCTGTGCACTATTATCTTACTGCGGCTTCAATAGGTACCAATTAGCACAGCAATTCTTCTGAGCTTTTCTTAATAGTATTTCTAAGTTCCAAAGTGTTATCATCGCATATGAACTGACTCAAGAACAGCTTCTTCCCTGCTGCCATCAGACTATCGAATGGACCTTTCTTAAATTAAGTTGATCTTCTCTACATCCTAGCTATAGCTGTAATACTAAATTCTGTATCCTCGTCTTCCTTCTCCCCATGTACTCTATGAACGGTACAGTTTGTCTGTATAGCACACAAGAAACAATACTTTTCACTGTACACAAATAAATATAATAAATCAAAAGGATATGGTAACAATATATTAGGCCTACCATCATCTACAAGATCTTGCCATGCGTCATTCTGATTTGAACATATACCATTGTTCTCTCATTACTGGGTAAACATCCTACAATTCCTAACAAAAGCCGTTGTGGGCACTTTCAACACAGAAACCACTATAGCTCAAGAAGACCTTTATCAAATTCTCAGGACTACTTAGGATCAAAAATGAATGATTCCTTCGCCCACTCCTCCCTCAATCCAATTTAAAACTGCAGACCTATGGATTGAGGCATTTCAGCTCATTGAAAAATTAATTTGTGGCCAATTGCCCCATAGCGCATGTTCTTTAGTAACTGCGCTTTGGGGCAATTGGCTGCAAATTAATTTTTTCACTTGTCCTTAAAAGCAGACTTGCAATTTCACCCAACAGCAAGCACCAATTGCTGACGCAATGGATCCTGCAACCACATGACTGCACAAAGAAACCGAATAATGTCAAGTATGACATCAAGGTTGCAAACACATCGTTTCTGCCTTAGATAGTTATTGGGAAGAGGGATCAAGTTGGTGACAAGAGAATGGACTGAACAAAAAAAAAGTTGGTCTTAATATTTAATTGGAGATATTTTCTGCTCATCCAATGCTGGATATCTGACAAACAATTCTGAGTTAATGGGGTGGTGAAGAGGATTGGTAGTGTGTAGCAGCTAAGTACCAGCAATATACATGGAGGTTTATGCTGTGTTTTTGAAGAGTGTCACCAAAAGTCAGTGTGTAGAAATAAGAGGGGATTGGGAACAGAGTGGTTTGCAATCCAACGGCGAATGAAGGATCATTATAGTTCTGGGGATAAATTGACACAAGTGAAAGATGTTTTAATGGGTCAGCATTTGAGAAAGTGATCAGCATATCATTATGGTTACTATATGGGAAATGGCAATCACCGGAAAAATACTCACCTGACAGATGGTGCATTTAGTGTGTTAAAAAGGGATCTGACCAGGGGATCAGGAAGAAAGATTAAAGATAAAATCATAAATGAGAAAGGAGGAAAGAGGAGTCTGTGTAAGCAGCATCTGAACTAGGAGTGGCAAAAGTGCATTCTAAACTAGAGCTCCCTGGGTAACTGAAGAATTGAAATTAAAATTGAACAGGAAAGGGAATCATGATAGATGTCCGGTATATAATTCAACAGAATCAGGCAGAATGCAGAAAGTGTAACAGAATTAAAGAAATTAACAGGTAACAAAGGGAAAAGTATTTTATAAACATACAAAGAGTAAAAAGGATAGCTAAAGCAATGGCACAGCTAATTAGAGAACAAAAAGTAGAGTACACGGCAAGGTAGTAAATAAGTACTTTGTTTCTCTTTTCATAAAAGAGAATGCTGCCATCATCATGGTGCAGTGTATAGGAATTGTACAGGATAAAAATTTAAAAACTTCAAAAGTAGAACAATCACCCAATCTGAAAGGGATGAATTCCAAGTTGATGATATACCACAAGGTTACATTTCAACTCTCCTTGAGCACAATAGTTAGTGATGCTAAGCGACTGCAGGATTATAAATGTGACACCCATTCAAAACAGAGATAAATCCAGTAACAACAGATGAGTTAGCACTACAGAAAAACTTCAACAGTCCATAATTCTAAACAAAGTTGTTACTTAGAAAAGGACAGGTTAATCACAACCAACACAAAATTTCTTAAAAGGCAAATCACACCTGCCAAACTTGACTGAAATAACAAGATTGATGTAGGTCATGCAGTTGTTGTTGTGTATCTGGAGTTTGATGAAGTGTCAAATGATGGACTTGCTAACAAAATTGATGCCCATGGGAGTAAAAGAGCAAAGCCATCATGGTAGTAAGTTGGCTTGAAAAGAAATCAGAAAGCAGTGACAAATAGTTGTTCAACAAACCACAGGGGATTTTATGGTGGTGTTCCACAAGGGCTGGTATTAGGATTACGACATTATGACCTAAACTTGGTTTGAGGACACATAATTTCAAAGTTTGTAGCTAAAACAAAACAAAATGGAATAAACATGGATGGAGAAGAGTAGCAAATTATAAGGCAAGACTATAGAAAAGGATGGACACATATTTAATACAGAGTATGAAGTACTGTATTTTGAAACAATGCTACAACTTTAAAGAGGGTACAGAACAGACACAACTTAGGGTTCACATTCATAAAATGTTTGAAGATGAAAGGACGACTTGATAAAGCTATTAAAAACAAAGTAGCTATAGATTTATAATTAAAGGTATATAGCACAAATGCAAAAATGTTATACTAAATCTATATAAAGTATTCGATAGGACTCAACTGCAGTACACTATCCAATACTATGTACCACACCTTAGGAAGGATATCAATCAAGGTCTTGGAGAGAACTCTAGCATTCACTGGAATGGAACAAAGATGAGGGACTTTTTTTTTTACAGTTTTGTGTATAAGCCAGAGAAGCTGAAATAAATGCCTTTACAGCAAAGATGGTTAAGGACAGATTTAGTAAAATATAGTCAAAATTATGAAGGGGTTTGACAGAGTAATCCAACTAGCAAGAGAAAACAGAGGCAAGAAGATACAGGTAAGGGATATAGTAAACTTGTAGCAACAACACAATTTAGTTCAACAGTAAAATTGAAATGGTGAAAGGAAAAATGCAAATTTCAAAAATTGGGCTTTGCCTAGATAAACTGAAAATTCAGCACAAATCCAATCAGACAACAATGGTATCTATGGTCCAGAACTAGAGATTTATCTACAGCAGTGTAAATGCCTCAAATTATACCCTTCATAAAACTATAATTGTTTGGATTTATGTTTTCAGACACATCAAAATTTTCCAGTGTGTATCATCTAGAGGGAATGGGGTATGTTATTCCTGACAATTAGGATGAAAAGTTATTTGCTGAGTGAAAATGATTAATGCAAGGAAAAAGGAACAGGAGAAAACCATACGGCCCATCAAGCCTGATTCATCATTTGATGATCTTGAGTGTCTACCTTCCCCATATCTATCAATTTCCTGAGAGATTAAATATATGTTTCAGCCTTAAATACTGTGTGTTCAATGATGCCACATCCACAATCCTCTGTGGTAGAGAATTCCAAAAATTCACAACCCTTTGAGCAAAGAAATTTCTCATCTCAGTCCTAAATGATCAGCTCCTTGTTCCACATCATGACTAGTTTCTCCAGCCAGCAGGGAAAAATTGCTGTCAACTCTATCAAGTCCCTTTAGAATTGTGTGTGTTTCAATGAGAACTTCTCATTCTTGAAAACACCAGAGAATTCAGATTCAATTTACTCAGCCTCTCACCAGAGACAACCCTCACCACATGGATTAATCTAATGAACCTTCACCGTACTGCCTCTCTTCTTTAAATTTGCAAACCTGCTTTTAGCAAACAGTATAAAAACAGTTTGGGCAAATCAGTTCGCATTTGGATCCAACTCTCAGACAATAGATTAGATGGAACGCAATCTTGGGTATACCATCAGCCATTCTTGTCCAGGTGGTTTTCACTCTGACAGATTTTGTGGTTACAGCAGAAAAATCTGCGCAGTGTAAATTTAATTCATGTACACAAGCCCATTACATAAACTATTTATGATTTCAAACAGAATTGGCAGATATGAGCAGGACAGAGCCATCAGTATAGGAAATATCAATCCAGCAGTTTGGAGCAGAGCATTTGTGCCAAAATTGGAGCAGAAAACCACACTGACGATTTTTGGCACCTCCATCTAACTAGCTACAGGACAGAGAAGCAATAAGCAGATTAGATATCTGCATTCTGCCTTATTTGTGATGCACAGCAATTAAAAGTATCCAGATAGAAAAATGAATCTTTTGTCCACACAATAAATACTTTAAAAAGTTCACATTTTCAAACTGAGCTGATGGGGTTGACATAAGCACAAACGTATAAGGGAGCTTTGCCAATTTACTATCTAAGTGGAAAACTGGCCAAATAATCTAAATAGTGCAAATATTTTCACCTTCCAACTTAACCCACTACCAAAAGAAATATGATAATTACTCCAAAGACTAAAGAAAAATGTATTTTTACATCAGAAGTAGAAAATAAAACTTTGCAGTATTTACTAATCAACTTACTGCTAGTTGTTCAAGCAGACAAAACAGCTGTAACAAATTTTTAAGCTGTAACTACATACTGGTAATAAAATTATATAGAATCATACAACACAGGAGAATGTTCACCCACAGTGCTTTAAAAGGTCTAGCCAATTAGCCCCACTCCCCTATTTCCCTGTTTTTCTTCTGGAACATCCAGAATTCAACTATACAGCAGCGAGGCCCGACCAGTCATTTCTGGTTCCCACAGCTCCTTAGAAATTTAATTATTTACATTCTCTCTCATGTTACTTTTACAGTTCCATGAGTTCCTCAGTCACATTTTAAAAAATATACTGTTTTGTAATTCATTTCATTTTAATTTAGTCATAACAGACTTGTCTGGGAAAGGGGAAAAGGGAAAAGGCAGCCTAATAGGAATGGGGGAGTCATTCAGACTAGTTTTACTGTCAAAAACATCGAATCTCATAATCCAAAGCACTTGCAGTTAACACAATGAACAGGAGTACCAATCATCAGCTGCATCTGTGTAAACTGGAATACTGTTCTAATTTCAAACAATTAGAGTTTTGTGAATCTAAATTTAATGATATGAATGCAGTAAAAATCCAACAAGTTGATGGAAATACAAAACTTAAGTAGGTCGAATTATTCTGAACCACTGGCCCATTTCAAAATGTCAGTATTATGAATAAATTGGCAACATCAACAACTTTATTTTCAAAGAATCATGAACATCTCCTGACGTTTTGGTTATATGTATATCTGATTCATGCGTAAAACTGCAATATGTTGAATCATACCCATCTGCTGTATCCCTTACTACAATGTTTTCAGTTACCTACTTGACTGTCAACACTTCAAAGATAAACAACCAGCAAAATCTAGAATTTGTACAATCTCCCACAATATATTCCTGGAGATCGGAGTTGAATTTTGACCAATGGTGCTGTCCGCAAATGCAGATTGCCCAAATCAGACTTTTATAAATTATAAAGCAACGCAGTGGGCGGAAAAGGAAACATACTTGCTGACCATATTAACTACACCGTAAACCTGAAGGACTGATGCACTTTAATTCGCCAAAGACACACCTTGCCATATTTACAACTAAACGCCTTCCGTCAAAAAAAAAACGAGTAAAGGGTTAGACACTGCTATTTCTGACATTTTATCAAATCTCACTTGGAATCAGAACAAAATTATATTCGCAAAACTTCAGATACAGAAGTCTTATTCTTTTAAAGGAGGAAAATTTCCTTGTACAACTAACTGCCTGACAACTCAAACCTTTAGGTGGGGGAGAATTATTTCTATTCTGACACTGCACTAAACACAACACGATTCAAAGGCACAGGACACACTGTTTTAACTTCAAAGCTTGATTCAGGACACACTGTCTTGAAAAATCACAATGTTTTATCTTCAAAGCTTGATTAGGAAAGACACTTCTTTAAAAAACAAAACAAAATACAGTAATGCCCAGACCTCCCTCCTTCTAATTAATGTAAAACACAAGAAAGGACGAACTTGATTCGACTCTTAACTGACAGGATCGGAGAGGGGGGGAAGCAGAAGTGACCAAGAATGAGCCGCCGAAATGGAGCCTCTCCGCTCCTGCTGCAATCACCAGCAAACTCCCCTCCCCCCAAACAACCACCACCGCACCGCTCCACCAAACATGATGGCAGCCTCCCCGCTCCCCCTGATTGGCCCTTCAGAGCAGATTCACCCGTCCCATTGGCTGGGGGCCGCTGTCCATCATCGCGCCCCGCCCCCTCCCAGCCCTCACGTCCCGACGTGCCCAGCAGGTTAGGCTGCGCGACCACTGAAAGTCGAACTACGCCATGCGGCCTAGCGCGAGTGGAGGAGCCTAACGGTCAGAGCGGCGCCAAAGGCCCCAACAGCAGCAGCGCACTCGCTCCGGCTCCGCCCGCCATCTTCAGCCGCCATCTTCCCCGTCGGGAAGCCATGTTTTCGGGGCGGCCATACTGACATGGCGGCGCCCATAACCTGGGGAAACATGGCTTCCCTTCAAAACAAAAACATTTGAGCGGCCGCTCGAGCTCCAACCGGGCGGCGGAAAGGACCGAAATTATCGCCACTTTACCGTCTCTCCCCTCCCCCCTGCCGCTGCGGCGGGACACGCCCTAGAGCTGAAGAGAAGGCGCGCACTTTGCTCCTTATTCCTCAGCCTCCCTTTCCTTTCGCACACACACCGAGGGTTTTGTTCGTTTTTTTCACTCACCCGAAGCCCACATTGTCACCGAAAATTCCCCCTCCAGGGTTTTGATCTGCACTTGCTTCTGCTCCCATTTCCTGCCGGTCCGGTCCAGCCCCCCGTCGTTCAGGTAACTCTTCTTGGTGGCCTTTTTGCCGGCCCCTTTCTTGATGCGGCTCTTGCCCGACACGGCCGTCACCAGGGTCTGTTCGATGAACTCCTCCTCGGCGCCCGCCGACGGCACCGGGATCAGGATCTGGTCCTCGTAGCCGTCCTCGGCCCTCAGCTCGGCGT
Source organism: Carcharhinus amblyrhynchos (assembly GCF_965287045.1). Lineage (NCBI taxonomy): Eukaryota > Metazoa > Chordata > Chondrichthyes > Carcharhiniformes > Carcharhinidae > Carcharhinus > Carcharhinus amblyrhynchos. The sequence goes on from NC_137337.1 coordinate 29,475,308, forward strand.
CGTCGCCCACCACCTCTTCCCGCGTCTGCACCAGGATCACCTCCTGGTGGACCTGGCTCGGGTCGTCGCTGAGAGGCTGCAGGGCGATCATGGGCTGGTGCTCGTCGCCCTCCACCACCGTGGTCTCGATCGTCTCCACCGGGATCGTCTCCACTTCGATCTCGTGAAGCTCCACGATTTCGGCCGGCATCTCCGAGCCGTCCGCCGCGATGTACAAAGTGTCGCCCGATGCCATCTTTTCTTTGGGGAGGGGAAAATATTCCGGGGAGGGGGGACTCCCTCTTTTTCTTTCTCTTTTCCTCCTCTCCCCCTTTGCTTTATCTCCACAACAATTAACCAGAAAATATCAGCAGCAAATCTCGCCACACAAAAAAAACGGCAGCCACCATCCGCTCGGGCGCTGCGAGCAACTACCGCGAGACTTCATTCCACTTCCTGTCCTTCATGATTTGCCCTTGTTGCCATGTGCCAATAGATTTCCCTAATCCCCCCTCCCCAAAAACATCTTATAGATTTCCCTTTCCCCCCTCCCCAAAAACATTTTATAGATCTCCCTAATCCCCCTCCCCAAAAACATTTTTATAGATTTCCCTAATCCCCCTCCCCAAAAACATTTTATAGATCTCCCTAATCCCCCTCCCCAAAAACATTTTTATAGATTTCCCTAATCCCCTTCCCCAAAAATATTTTATAGATTTCCCTAATCCCCCCTACCCTAAAACATCTTATAGATTTTCCTAAACCCCCTCCCCAAAAACATCTTATAGATTTCCTGAATCCCTCCTCCCCAAAAACACCTTATAGATTTCCCTAATCCCCCCAAAACATAGATTTCCCTAATCCCCCTCCCCAAACACAACTTAGATTTCCTGAATCCCCCTCTCCAAAAACACCTTATAGATTTCCCTAATCCCCCCCAAAAATATAGATTTCACCAGTCCCCCTCCCAAAAACACCTTATAGATTTCCCTAACCCCCTTCCCAAAACACCTTATAGATTTCACTGACTCCCTTCCCCCAAAAAATACGCCCTCCCCAAAAACATCTTATAGATTTCCCTAATGCCCCCTCCCCAAAAACACCATATAGATTTCCCTGATCCAGCCTCCCCAAAAACATCTTATAGATTTCCCTAACCCCTCCTCAAAACACCTCAGATTTCACTAATCCCTCCTCCCCAAAAACATTGTACAGATTTCCCTAATTCCCCTGTCTAAAAATACCTTATGGATTTCAATAACCCCTCCCAAAAAAAGCCTGAAGATTTCACTAACCCCCTCCCCCAAAAAAACTTATGAATTTCACTAATCCCACTCCTCAAAACACTTATAGATGTCACTAAGCTCCCTCCCCAAAAAGACTTCATAGATTTCACTAATCCCCCCCTCAAAAAGCACCATATAGATTTCACTAATCCCCTCCAAAACACCCTATAGATTTCCATAATTCCACTCCCTAAAAATACCCTATTGATTTCACTTATTCCCTTTCTCAAAAATACCCTATAGGTTTCACTAATCCCCTCCAAAAACACCCTATAGATTTCATTAACCGGTCTCCCAAAAACCTCTTATAGATTTCACTAATGCCCCTCCCCAAAAAACACCTCATAGGTTTCACTAATTTCCCCTTTCCAAAAACATTGTATAGATTTCACTAGCCCCCTTTCTAAAACACCATATAGATTTCATGAATTCCCTCCTCAAAAAGCACCATATCGATTTCACTAATTTCCCCAAAACCCCCAATAGATTCCACTAATTCCTTCCCCAAAAACACCATATAGATGTCACTAATCCCCTTCAAGTATCATAGATTCCACTAATCCCCCCCAAAAAAAACCACCCGATAGATTTCACTAATTCCTCCAAACAACAAATAGATTTCACTAATCCCCTTCCCCAAAATACCTCATAGATTTCATTAATCCCCTCCCCAAAACACCTATCGATTACAGTAACTCCCTCAAAAACACTCCATATATTTCACTAATCCCCCTCCCCAAAAACACTGATTTAACTAATTCTGCAAAACACCCTATATATTTCATTAATTTCCCCCTTCCCAAAACATCTTATAGATTTCACTAATCCCCTCCCCAAAAATCCTTACACTCCAGAGTTACAATAACACCAATTTGTACACCCAGTACTCTCACTCCTGCCAACATATCCTGCAAAACCCAATTCTTTTCCCCCTCCAAAAAAATCCTTACATTTCAAAGCAACATTAAAACCAGTCTTTACACCCACTACCCCCGCTCTTGCCAACATATCCTGCAAAACCTCAACTGAGGATCCCCCCAAAAAAACATTTCAGGCAACATTAAAATCGATCTTTTCACCCAGTACTCATTCCTGCCAACATATCCTGCAAAGCCCAATACATTTTTACCCCTCCATAAAAATACCTTACTCTCCAGAGCAACACTAACACCAGTTTTACCATCCACTGCCCTCACTCCTGCCAACATAACCTCCAAAACTCAGCTCTGACGAAGGGTCATCCAACCTCGAAACGTTGACTCTTCTCTTCCCACAGATGCTATCAAGCTTGCTGAGGTTTTCCAGCAGCTTTTTTTGTTGCAAAACTCAATTGAGTATTCCCCCCCAAAAAAAAACTTACACTCCTGAGCTACATTAACACCAATCTTTGCACCCAGTTCCCTCACTCCTGCTAACATGTCCTGCAAAGCGCAACTGATTATTTCCCCCTATTCTATGGCATGTTAAAATAAGTCCAAGTGCAAATTCAGAAAATGTCTGTTCTATGGCATGTTAAAATAAGTTCAGACCTACATTAACTCACCCAATACTCTCACTCCTGCTAACATATGCAAAACTCAATTGATTCTCCCCCTCACCACCACCGCCCCCCGCCCCCCATTTTGCAGGTGGTAGTGAAGTTGGTCTTTAAGAAAAAAAACAAATTGCATCAAGTTCTCTGTCTTACTCACCTGCTTGGACCTTTGCCAATGTGTCAGTTACACCCCCATGGGTACGTCGCAAGAGGATTTTGTTGTTGTTGCTGCATTTAAGGTGAGGTGAATGAGCTGCCAGCGCTCATAAGCAGCAGCGCTGGCAGGAAAGGTTAGACACGCACACACAAGCACCACACACGTTAATTTTAAGCATCCGACAAGCATGGGCATCAAAATGAAACGGAATGATTTTGAGTGGGTCTATACGGATCAGCCTCACACGCAAAGAAGAAAAGAAATGTTGGGTATGTTTAATTGTCTTTCTTTTAAAAAAAATCAATAAAAACAAGTATAAGTTTGTGTACAAGCGTGATTTTCTTCTGTATGTTTCTCATCACGAAAATCCGGCTAATAATTGTTCCGCCTTTTTTCAACAATTTGCTTTGCTTCGCCACAGTTCGGAATTGTCTTTATAATTTGAAGTAAACGTTAGTGAATCTGAAGTTTTTTGTGTGTCCAACTATATGGGGATTATCGGAACGCTGGTACTTACAGAGGCGCCAGGATGAGCAACATACACCTTTTTAAAAAAATATTCCCACCCCAAATAATTGGATCGACGCGTATTTTACGGATCTGATTTCGAGATTTCTCTCCCCTCTCCATCGGCGCATTAAGTACTTTCTCATACAATGCATCACTATTGAGAAGGACACCTTTCCTCCTGTCTTACATTTGCCCCCTGTTTAACCTGTACTTAAAATTGCCAAGACACATCTGACCGTACTTAACCTTGCACAGACTTTCCTTTGGACTATCCTTTGGTGGTGGTAGTAGAACGCTTTTAAAAAGATTTGCGTAATTAATTTCAGCGTAGCAAATCCACAAAAGTCGTGGAACACGGTCTTCATACAGTTTGGGTGGGGCTGGACCATAGATCGTGTAGGTGTGGCAGTAAACTTTGTCTTGTCGGGTAGCTAAATGTCAGTGATACCTTTTGCAAACGTAAATGAAGTCCTTCACAGATTTAGTGCGAGTTTTTTTTGCACATAGTTAATGATTGTAAACTGCATGGCAAGCGATCAAATGATATGCTGAAACATTGTTTCTCAGACGCCTTATTACGTTAAAGCGGGTGTTGTCGTGGAATGATACTTGGGGAAAATAGTATTAAGTTTACCTGGAGTGATCTTTCTTTAACAGTTTGCGTTCCCTTTATTTCTTACTCATAAGCTGGATTTACCTGGTTTGCTTGCCCCCGGGTTGTGGGTGGGGAATGCCAAAACTGTCATCTCTCAGAAGGTGGGCATTCTTTCTGAACGACTCCAGGCTTCCCGTCAAGGTCTCCTCAAGCATGGTGAATCCCTGTGGGCAGTAGTTAATTTCCAGAATTTTGACCCAAGCACTGTTCAAAGGAAGGCGATAGATGTGTGATTGGAGGGGGTGTCATTGCCCTATGATCTAAAAGTGAAGTTTAGAATGTATTGTCCCAATCTGTCTTATGCAACCATTTCACTTGCCCGTTGTAAACCATGAACAGCCTAGAGTTTTCTGTCCAGCTGGTCACTGTGAAATATTGACAGAGGGAAGATTATTCCTTCAACTGCTTGGGTATATTGGGGACGGGGGGGAGGGTAATCTCGCGTTGGTGATTTCCAGCATTCATGATACCCGGGGTGGAATGTAGTTCAAGGCAGAATTCATCAGACGTCGCATAATGTCTTTTCCCCCCTAAGACTGGCTACCCTGCGATGGCGCACACTTACAGCAAAATAGAGGGAGCGATATTTTCATTCCCTTTTTCTCAAGGCGGCACCTGTTGAATTCTCACCCCGGATCCTTTGGAGTGCAAATTCAAAAAGCTGAGTATTTTTCCAAGTTAACGAACATTTCGGAGCTGGACGCATTTCAGAGGGCTTCGTCCGGGCGGAAAACTGGGATCCGCCAGCTTGGCGATCAGTGAAATTCGAGTTGATTGAATGTTTAGTTCATTTCATAGCCCTGCTCCGAAATTTCTGAACCACCTCCCCAAGTGCATCAAAATCTTTGAACCCCGTTATTAGGATTTAAGAGAGCCACAAATGTCGATTGGAAGTAATATTTAGAGTGTATGGAAGCCGCGCTGGTTTTCCAAAGAAAAATCTTATTTGAACTAATAAAATCCCACTTGACCCTTAAAGCATTAGTTTACTAATAAAACCGGAATTTTAACTCAGTGCAATTTATATAAAGCTGCATTGTTTAAATGGCTTTCATCATGGCTGGCAGGAATTGACCCAATAGGTTGGCGTGGGAGAAATTCATACTTGTAACATGAAACCTTTGCAAGTTTGGCCATCAGGATTTTTGCCCCTATCACTGCTTGAACGGCGATTTCTCATTTGCCTTTGTGCACCTAATGATGGGTCATAGAGCATTCAGAAACTAATTCAAAGTAAACAATTGTGTGCTCCTTCTGTTTCCTGAGTGTAAATAAGCAGTAAGATTGTATCCGATAGGTGGCTGCCCACCACTGATTCCCGACAAAATGGGTGTAATTTGAGCAACCATTGTAAACAAATTATGGGAATGTGTGAATGCAGAAAGCTGTAAATTATTGAAGACCTTTAATAACATGCAACACACTCCTGTTGCTGAATGAAAGTCATGATGTGGAGATGCCGGCGTTGGACTGAGGTAAAACGGAAAGAAATCCCACAACACCAGGCTAAAGTTCAAACAGGTTTATTTGTAGCAAAAGCCGTAAGCTTTTGGGACAGCCTGTTTCTTCCTCAGGTGGCTGCGAACTCTGACTGAAGATGATCCACCTGACAAGGGACAGGCTGTCCCGAAAGCTTTTGCGACAAATAAAACCTGTTTGAACTTTAAGCTGGAGTTGTGGGATTTCTTACTGAATAAGGCTATTAAAATATTCATTTAAATTTTGGGAGTTAAATATATAATTTAATATAAAAGGAGAACAAATGCTGCTTTTGATATAAATATAAATCTAAGTTAAATATTTTGCAAATGATTCATTATATAGTGTATGACACTTGTAACTGTTGTAGTGTTTTAAGCATGCCATTGACAATCTTTGTCCATGCCACCATACCAAATGGCTTTCACTAAAGTCACAATTATGATCCTGTATAATGGTAGCAGAAGTAAATAACCCATCACATCTAATCCTCCCTGATGTATTTGCAGCCTTTGATATGTTTGACCATGTCATCCTCCTCTGATACCTCTCCACTCTCATCCAGCTGGCTGGGATTGTACTTACCTGGTTCCATTCTCATCTATCCAGTCATAACCAGAGAATCATCTGCAATGGCCTCTCTTTCCAGTCCCGTACCCTTGCCTCTGGTGTCCACCAAGGATTTACCCTTGGGCCCTTGCTATTCCTCATCTACATGCTGCATCCCTCAGTGATATCACCCAACAAACAGAGCATCAGTTTCCACATGTGCAGCAATTGCACCCAACACCACCTTTCTGTGTCTCTGAATTGTTCAACAAGCAAGAATTTCCTGCAACTAAATATTGGAGAGACTAAAGCCATTGTCCTAGATCCCTGCATCACATCCCTGCAATCTGCTCAACAATTCCAATTTATTCTTGACTGGCCTCCAATGGCCTCCCTCTCTAAACTAGGCATCTAAAACTGCTGCCTGTGCCCTGTCTTGTATTGAGTACATTTTACCTATCACCCTTGTGGTGTGATGACAAGTTGTGACACAGATTAGGCAAGGCCTTGATTTTAAACTTCTCTTCCTTGTCTTGTAATCCCTTCATGATTTCACCACTGCCTATCCCTGTAATTTCCTTCAGTAAAACAAGCCGCTGAGATACCTTTAATTCCACCCACTTGAATACCCTGATTTTTAATCTCTCCAGTGGTTCCAGAAGCTGCCAAAGCCCTTACATGTGAAATTGCTTCGCTTTTTGTTCCATTATGAAATTCCTGAAAATTTTCTTTGACTAAACATTTCGTCATCAGCCCCAATATTTCCTTGTGTGGCTTAGTATCAAATTTTGTTTGGTGGTGTTCATGTGAAGCACTTTGGAACATTTTGCTATATTAAAGGCACCATACAAATGCTCCAGAGATTTAATCCAGTCTTACATTCCACAGGGACAATACCTCACCTTGGGAGGAATCTTCCTTCTGTAATAAGTTAGTTGCTGTGAATTTGTAGATCCAAAGTGTATTCCTGAAAGTTGTTCATCCCAGTTTATAGTTTACAGCAATTAGTTTGGAAAATCAAAACAAATTTGTCAGTTGACTGCAAACCAGTCAACTTGGGTGATGCCACAGAACTAGTAATCCAGAGGCCTAGGTTAATGATCAGGGGACAAGAGTTCAAATCCCATCATGGCAGCTGCAGAAATTTAAATTCAATTAATAAATCTGGAATATAAAGCTTGTCTCAGTAATGGTGACCATGAAACTATCAGCAATTACTGTATAGATCCAACTGATTTGATTTGATTTGTTATTGTCACACGTAATAGTATACAGTGAAAAGTATTGTTTCTTGCATGCTACAAAGACAAAGCATACCATACCAAGGGAAAAAAAGAAGGTAAAGAATGTAGTGTTACACTCATAGCTAGGGTGTTGCGCAAGATCAACTTAATATGAAATAAGTCCATTCAAAATGGCAGCAGGGAGGAAGCTGATCTTGAGTCAGTTGGTATGTGATCTCAGACTTTTACATCTTTTTCCTGATGGAAGAAGGTGGAAGAGAGTATGTCAGGTGTGCATGGGGTCGTTGGTTATGCTGGCTGCTCTTCCGAGGCAGTGGGAAATTTAGACAGAGTCAATGGATGGAAGGCTGGCTTGAGCGACAAACTGGGCTTCATTCATGACCCTTTATAATTTCTTGCGGTCTTGGACAGAGCAGGAGCCATACCAACCTGTGATTCAATCAGAAAGAATGCTTTCTTTGATGCATCTGTAAAAGCTAGTGAGAGTCGTAGTGGACATGCCAAATTTCCTTAGCCTCCTGAGAATGTAGAGGCATTGCTGGGCTTTCTTAACTATAGCGTGGGTGTGGAAGGACCAGGACAGTTGTTGGTGATCTGGGCACCTGAAAACTTGAAGCTCTTGACCATTTCCACTTTGTCTCTGTTGATGTAGTGAAACCTATAAGGTGTTTTTTGGGGAGGGGTGATTAGTGAAATCTATAAAGTGTTTTTAGGGAGGGGTTTGGTGAAATCTATATGGTGTTTTCTGGGGGTATTAATGAATGCTATAAGGTATTTTTGGGGAGGGGGAATTAGTGAAACCTATATTGTGTTTTTGGGGGGGTTTAGTGAAATCTATAAGGTGTTTCTTTGGGAAGAAGGATTAGTGAAATCTATTGAGTGCTTTCTGGGAGGGGGGAGTAATGAAATTGATAGTGTTTTTTGGGGAGGGGGATAGTAAAATCTATATATACAGTGTTTTTGGGGAGGAGGAAATTAGTGAAATATATAAGGTGTTTTTGGAGAGGGAGATTAGTGAAATCTATAAGGTGTTTTTGGAGAGGGAGATTAGTGAAATCTATAAGGTGTTTCTGTAGGAGGAGGATTCATGAAATCTATAAGGTTTTTTTTGGATCCAGACAACGTTATTTGAAAAGCTTACAAAGAAAGGGTCAAAGGGATACCACATTGTTCACTGAGAAAGATGATGAAGACTACAGATGTGGTGAGTAGAGGCACGAGCACCTCGGAAGTGATGGGCTCGGGGAGGGATTTTGGTTGAATCAATGAACATACTTCCTCTTGAGGCTGCTGGCCTTTTCTCTCTGGGTTGCTGACATCCTGTAGTCTGGTGAAAACAGTGGGCTGGAGAGAATGATCCGAGTATGCTGGACTGGTATTTAAATATGGCACTGGAAAGCTCAAGCTCATCAGCTGAAGGCAGGTGGACGAATCAGCTACTGGCCCACCAGGAGAGTCAGAAGGGAACTTGCTTGTACATAATTAATAAGTTTCCAAGCACAGAATCTGACACTGAAACCCACTATTATGATGGTGGAACAGGCACTGCCCTCACCACACTTAATCTCTAAATGGGAGAATTCAAAATGTAAACTACTGTTCATGGAAAAGAAAATTGATACTCCATGAATGGGGTTGAAATACTTAAGGTGAAGCTGAATAAGAGGAGTGAGCAATCCCTCAACATGTTCAATTTGTTCAGAGCTGCAAGCAAAGTGAATAGAATGTTGAAATATATAGCAAAAAAAAACAGGTTAAGGTAAAGTCATGGTCAAATTATGTGAAACCCTGGTCAGACTATACAACAGTGTCAATGAAACACAGGTGAATTCCAATCAGTGGAGCCCGTTCACAGGAAAACCTTCGCAATCTCAATACACTTAAGAACAAAGAAAATTACAGCACAGGAGCAGGCCCTTTGGCCCCCCCAAGCCTGCGCCGATCATGCTTCTCGACTTAACCAAAACCCCCTACTTTTCCAGGGACCGTATCCCTCTATTCTCATCCTATTCATGTACTTGTCAAGACGTCCCCTATAAGTCACTACCATATCCGCCTCCACTACCTCCCCCAGCAATGAGTTCCAGGCACCCACTACTCTCTGTGTAAAAAAATCTGCCTCGTACATCTCCTGTAAACCTTGCTCCTTGTACCTTCAATCTGTGGCCCTGAGTAATTGACTCTTCTACTCTGGGGAAAAGCTTCTGACTATCCATTCTGTCCATGCCTCTCATAATCTTGTAGACTTCTATCAGATCTCCCCTCAACCTCTGTTGCTCCAGTGAGAACAAACCAAGTTTCTCCAATCTCTCCTAATAGCTAATGCCCTCCATTCCAGGCAATATCGTGGTAAATCTTTTCTGTACTCTCTCCAAATCCCTTGCATCCTTCTGGTAGTGCAGCAACCAGAATTCAACGCTATATTCCAAGTGTAGCCTAACTAAGGCTCTATAAAGCTGCAACATGACTTGCCAATTTTTAAACTCAAAAACCTGGCCGATGAAGGCAAGCATGCTGTATGCCTTCTTGACTACCTTCTCCACCTGCATTGCCACTTTCAGTGATCTGTTTACCTGTACACCCAGATCCCTTTGCCTATCAATACTCTTAAGGTTTCTGCCATACCCTTAAGGGTTAAGCCTTAATCTTCATTATTCTGCAGTTTCTTTGCCATGCTTCTCCTAATTTGTTTGTTCCACAAAACTCAATTTTAGCCCTTAATTTTCTTGGTGACTCCTATACAAACTGCTATTATTGACATTCCTTTTGTTCGGGCGCCAGAACTCTCGCCAAAAGAAGTCTTCAATCTGTCTTTTCTTTCCAATTATCTTCCAATTTCTAATTACTCTTTTTCCTATGAAGTTCTTTACCACTGTTCTTAGGTTTCTCAAAATGCCCTGTTGGAATCCATCCAGTTCCATTATCTGAAGACTGGGTATTTGTAGAAGACATGTGTCAGTTGTGACTCTGTGACTCTTTTCTCTATGTCAGAAGATCATAGGTTCAAGTCCCACTCCAAAGATTTGGGATGCAATTTTCCCGTCCTGCCCGCCATGGGGGTTGTAGCATGCCGGACAGGACCATGCAGACGTCTGTTGACCTCGGGCGGATTTTCTGGTCTTGGGGTGAGCACGGCCGAAAAATCCCGCCCTTGAAACTCCACTGAGAGAATCACCTTGTGAGGTGCCAGCCATCTAGTAAAGGCTAAACCCAAGGCCCTGTGTTATCAGATGCTCTATTTTAAAGACATCAGGGAAGATTTTCTTCGTGTCCTGGGCTATATTTATCCTTTACTCAGTATGCCTAGAATTGGCCATTTAGTTATTATTACATTGATATTGGTGGGGTCTTGCTGTGTCCAGACTGTAGAATCACCTATATTGTTACAGTGACTATACTTCAAAAACACACTGGGGTGTCTGAGGTCATGAAAGATGCTGTGTAATTATAAATCTTTCTTAACTGTGTGAATTCCACTGAGCAAACTATGTTAACAACTTTGAGTCACATTATGTTAATTATAGTATATACTGATATAATGCATGTGTGGGTGTGTGTATGTGTAAACTGTAATATGGGGAGTGATCCTTGGGGTTGAGTATGAGAAATATCTCGTGCAGCTAATTTCAAAAAGAACGTGCATTTCCTGCTGGTTCTATCCCCTCTCTGCCAAATTACCTTGCCTTCACAGAGATTCAAAACCATCGTCACTCCCTCCTTAAATAAAACTCTCTTAATTTCTCCAACTATCTTTCAGTCACCAATCTCCCTTCAGTTCTTCAATGTATTGTTATCTTCCAATTCTATACCCAGCTGTCCCAGAATTCCTTGTTTGAATCTTTTTTGTCTGCCCATATCTACAAGACTGGACCAGTTAAAGTGACTGCAACCACAGTGCATTTTCCCACCTTGTTTTCCTGAGAAATTGGGTTCTTTGCTCTACAGCTAAGTTTTGTGAGACTGCCCTCTCTATGATTCGACTCTGACCTGTCCCAGAGCAAGCAATCTCAAAATCATCAGCACATCACCAACAATCATCTGTTGCTATGGTGACCTCCATAGTTCCCCAGTGATCCTTCCTTGACTCCCTTCCTATCTCAATTTAATACTGTTCCTCAATGAGATAATTTCTCAGCACAGGGTCAGTATATAGTGAGAACACACAGAGATGCTTGTGAATACTTCCCTTGATTTCATGGAATCCTACAGTGCAGAAGGAGGCCATTCGGCCCATCGGGTCTGCACCGACCACAATCCCATCCAGGCCTGATCCCCATAACCCCATGATTTACCCTAGCTAGTCCTCCTGATACAAAGGGGCAATTTAGCCTGGCCAATCAACCTGACCTGCACATCTATGGTTTGTGGGAGGAAACCATTGCACCCATAGGAAACCCACGCAGACACAGGGAGACCCAAAATGAGAATTGAACCACTGTGCCATCATGCCACCCCTTTCATTTTTATCTCTGCACTGTCCCCCTGACAATTTAGCATGGCCAATCAACCTGTCCCGCACATCTTTGGACTGTGGGAGGAAACCGGAGCCCTGGAGGAAACCCACGCAGACATGAGGAGAATGTGCAAACTCCACACAGACAGTGACCTGAAGCTGGGATTGAACCTAGGTCTCTGGCACTGTAAGGCAGCAGTGCATACTACTGTGCCACCATGCCACCCTATGATGTCCACAATGATGTTTCTGCCAATATCCTTTGGAATATGGCCAGCCAGAGTTGGTAACCATGCCCATGATTGGAAATATTCTCTCAAAATTTACACTATTAATCTTTTAGGCTTCAATAAGATCATCTCTCATGTATTTGGACCTCTTTTGGCCCCAGCACCTCTTACTGCTATGTCAACCTAGCAAGAAAGTCTCAACAACTTTCTAGATCAGGTCCATGGTTAAAGTAACAGTGAAGCCCAAGTAAAGTAATTGAATCCAATCTGCATAGTTAAAAAAGGCCCAGTTGGAAACTGACAAATGTCAGGAAAGCAGGTAAAAAATGTTGCTTGTGTGGGTCAGTGAATCAGATGGGCTTTTTTGTAACTGTACACCCATTCAGCTGGGCCAGCAGGGTTAAAATTGCCCACCTGGTTTTCACACTGCAGTCACAACCCTCCTTTTTCATCACCATCTTCATTCCGCTCTCTAACTGCTTATTTGCTGCATCAGGCTGTGCCCACATAGACATCCTGTTGAAGCCAAACTCTATCTTGTAGCACCCACCTCCAAAATATCATCAACCTCCTTGCCGACTCTGCCATCTTTTGGCTATAAACTTTTCCGCATCTCATTTCTCCCAGTGATGGCAAAGCTGTCGTCTTTATGCTACTCAGATATCCTAAAAACCCCTCTGCCTTGTTATCCCTCATCCCACCTTTAAGTGCTTTTAAAAGGCCACCTATTCAACCAGACTCCAAACTCTTACTTAGAAACCCATTGTCAATTCTCTCCTTCTCTGTTTTGAAATACCATCTGTGTTCCTATAGTCATGACAATATTATAAATCATCAAAACTGAATTTCAAAAGTTACCTTTTTTAAAAAATGGACTGATTCAAAATGGACTCTGAGGGAGTTACTCTGTTTTGTGGATTTAATCACAATTCAATCTCCTGTAGAGACAAAACAAATTTAACGATGTGAAAGATATTAGGAATTTGATGAGTGTTTGATAAACGTTAGTAGATGCCATTGACTCTGATAGTTGTCCTTCACACACAAAAACCTTAACTGATAAGAACTCTAAGGTGTGAAAAATCACCACAACGTAAAGGAGGACGACTCTGTTTGTGATTAAAGTTGTCTCCATGCCTGATTTGAAAGATGGCATTTGTTATAGGGTCGCATGATACAGTGGCTATCTTTACTCCCTGTTAAAATAGAAATCTACTGTGAGCGGATACTATGAGAACTCCATGATAGAATGTCACCACACAGTTAGAGAGGGACCAACAAGCACAGTCATGTGAACTGCTGTGATCAGCCAGTCTAAAAAAGACCAAACTACACTTCCTTGAAATAAAAAATACTTTCCCCTTCCCCCCATATGGTTCCATCTTGAAGTGTAGCTGAGAAAACCAATGTCCTTCAGAATGACAATGGGAGTCATTGCATCTGCTGTGACATCTGTGTAATTTCAAAGTCTTCACTTCTGACGACTTAACAATGCAATTAAGAAACAACAAGAGGCCTGCATTATTTAAACTTTAAAGTTTATTTATTAGTGTCACAAGTAGGCTTACATTAACAATGCAACAAAGTTACTGTGAAAATCCTCTAGTCACCACACTTCAGCACCTTTTCGAGTACATTGAGTGAGAATTCAGCATGGCCAATGCACCTAACCAGCACATCTTTTGGACTGTGTGAGGAAACTGGTGCACCCAAAGGAAATCCACACAGACACGGGAGAATGTGCAGGCTCCATACAGACAGTGACCTAAGCTGGGAATTGAACCCAGATCCCTGGCGCTGTGAGGCAGCAGTGCTAACTACTCTGCCATAAGAACATAAGAACATAAGAAATAGGAGCAGGAGTAGGCCATCTAGCCCTTCGAGCCTGCCCCGCCATTCAATAAGATCATGGCTGATCTGTCGCTGCTCAGTTCCACTTTCCCGCCCTCTCCCCATAACCCTTAATCCCCTCTCTTATCAAAAACCCATCAACCCGCGTCTTAAAAATATTTAGCGAGGCAGCCTCCACCACTTCAACGGGCAGAGAATTCCAGAGATTCACCACCCTTTGAGTGAAGAAGTTCCTCCTCAACTCCGTTCTAAACCGCCCCCCTTTTATCTTGAGGCTGTGCCCCCTAGTCCTACTGTCTTTTTTGAGCGGGAAGAGTCTCTCCACCTCTACCCTATCCATCCCATTCATCATCTTATACGTCTCAATGAGATCTCCCCTCATTCTTCTAAACTCTAACGAGTACAAGCCCAGTTTATTCAGCCTCTCCTCATAGCTCAACCCCCTCAACTCCGGTATCAGCCTAGTAAACCTCCTCTGCACTCCCTCCAAGGCCAAAATATCTTTGCGCAGGTGCGGCGCCCAAAACTGCACACAGTACTCCAGCTGTGGCCTCACCAATGCCCAATACAGCTGCAGCAAGACCTCCCTACTTTTATATTCAATCCCCCTCGCTATGAAGGCCAGCATCCCATTCGCCTTCCTGACCACCTGCTGCACCTGCAAGCTGGGTTTTTGCAACTCATGCACAAGGACCCCGAGGTCCCTCTGCACCGTCGCCTGCTGCAGTTTTTTGCCCCGTAAGTAATAGTCCTTCCTACCATTATTCCTACCAAAGTGGACCACCTCACACTTGCCATCGTGCCTCCCACTGCATTGAAACAGAGAGTGTGAACCATTACATTTTACAAGTATTGTTTTTAACTTCATTTTAGTACCTAGTTTTGGTGCATGTATGAGAGTGCAGTTTGAAGAGTGAATGAGACATTATTAACCTTCAGGGCAAGGGTGTGGAGAAATAAACCAGTTTTTTTGTTTACAAATGGCATGCTGCTGGGTTATTTAGAATTGACCTACACACTCCATGGGTTAGAAACACACACATTCATGTACAAATATCAATGATCATGGGCAATAAAAGGTAACACTGTAAAATTGTCTGTGACACAGGTATATAGAAGAAAAATATTGCGAGAAATGAGTTTGAGAAGTGAAATGAAAGAGTCTGATACCACAAACTGCCAAAATGGAATTTTGAGCAACTTCTAACTGGAAGAGCAGATATGAAGTTGAGAAATCAATCTCATTTATCAGTTATTCATTGATCCATCAATGGCTCAAATCTTTGATGAGCTTGATACAGCTTCTGTGCTAACAGAAGCAGTGTGAGTTCCATGCCCCTGCTGCCGAATGCCATTCAAGAGTACCAGGGTTTTGGGGAATAGTTAGGAAAGTGGATTTGGATCAAGATCAGATCCTTGATCTTATTGTATGGGGTGTGGAGAGTGGGGTGGAGGGGGTTAGTTGGCCTATTTCTCTGCCTGTTTCTTATGTTCATAAGAGATGCTAAAGTTAAGAAAGCCCACCAACACCTCTACTTTCTCAGGAGGCAAAAAAAAATTGGCATGGCTGCTACAACTCTCACCAACTTTCACAGATGTACCACAGCTTGGTATGACTCCTGCTCTGTCCAAGAAACTGCAAAGGATCGTGAACTAGTTTTTAACTTCATTAAGTTAATGAACTTAGTCCAGTCCATCGCACAAACCAGCCTCTCATCTGTTGACACTGTCTACACTTCCCATTGCCTTGGAAAAGCAGCCAGCATAAACAAGGACTCCACACATGCCAGACGTGCTCTCTTCCATCATCTTCCATTGGGAAAAAGACATAGAAATCTGAGATCACAAAATCAACTGACTCCAGAACAGCTTCTTCTCTGCTGCCATCAGACTTATGAATGAATGCACCTCATTTTAAGTTGATCTTTCTCTACACCCTAGCTATGACTGTAATACTGTACATAACACTGCATTCTCTCCCTTCCTTCTCTATGTACGGTATGCTTCATTTGTATAGTGCGCAGGAAACAATAATTTTCTTTGTAAATTAGTACATGTGACAATAATAAAGCAAATCAAATGAAATCAAAAAAGAATTCCCCACCGCCACATTGTTATCAATTATTATCGCTCTGAATGGGATGTTAAGAGAAACAGCAATGGCTTCTCATTATTTTTATGTTTGATTTAGAAAGCAGAAGTGAACCTCATGATATAATAATTCTGATGATGATATCAGATTGGAAGGTTGAATACATGGAGAAAGTTCTAGATATAATCACTGGCTAGAATTTTGCACAAATTCAAATATAGCCATCTTCTCTTACAGGAGAAGTGTGGAGAGAAGGGGTTGGGTTTCCCCCTTGTGATTAGGAATCGGGAATTGTGACTGATCCCATGTCGCATTCCCATCTTTGTCTCTAGCCAGCTGGGAAAAACAATTTTCACTGGATTGGCGTCTTAATGACCCTCGGGACAGGTGTGCTGCCCAATTAGTGGCCACGAACATACACCAGGGGAGTTACTCAAAATGTCGTTCTTGCAATTTCTGATATCAGACCCTATAATTTAATTCCCAGCGCAAGCTCATTCCATTGAATCGTTGCATTATATAACACATATCAGGAACGTGGAAAATATTCCAAGACAGAGAAAGAGAGAAGCGGCAATGAGCCTTTGAACATGATTCTGATTGAATAGATGGCCTTTCAAAAGCCCTTAAAGGTGGGATGAGGGACAACAAGGCAAAGGATTTTAAGATAGGGGTTCTGAGCAGGACAAAGATAATCAACGTTTTGTCATCGGTGGGAGAAATGAGATGCATAGAAGGTTATAGTTAAATAGTTATAGTTAAGTATAGTTGTTTTCGTTAGAGAGAATTAGGTTAAGAGGTGACCTAATTGAGGCATACAAGATGATCAGAGGATTAGATAGGGTGACCAATGAGAGCCTTTTTCCTCAGATGGTGATGGCTAACACGAGGGGACATAGCTTTAAATTGATGGGTGGTAATTATAGGACGGATGTCAGAGGTAGGTTCTTTACTCAGAGGGTAGTAAGGGCGTGGAATGCCCTGCCTGCAGCAGCTGTGGACTCGCCAACTTTAAGGGTGTTCAAATGGTCTGTGGATAGGCATATGGATAGCATTGGAATAGTTTAGGTTAGAGGGTCATTAGATTGGTTCCACTGGTTGGCACAACATCGAGGGCCGAAGGGCCTGTACTGCGCTGTAATATTCTATATTCTATGTTCTAAAAGATGGGATAGGAGAGGAAACAGTTACCTAGTTAGGGTAGAGTAGTTTTGTGGAGTAACTTGAACTATTTGAGGTTGTGGATTTTGAATTTAATAGATTGGAAATCATGGAGTTCAATGATAAAAGGAGAGAAGGGCGAGGAGGGTTTAGAGTGGGTAACATTGCAGGCAGTGGAAGTTTGAGTAATTTATGGTCACCAGAGGGAGACTTTTGAGAAATCAAGTTGAGAGGGGGGCTAAAGCTTGCATAGACGTTGTTGTAGCTGCTATCTGTGCGTGGTCTTAAAAAAAAGAGATTTTTATCTTCAAAGTGGCCAGGTAAATGGAAAACTGGGAATGATAGGGGAAGATTGGTGATGAAAATTGCATTGCTACTTAATCATCTCTTTTTTCCCTCCAAATTTTCACTTCTTTGCATTCAATAAAACTTTTTCAATGCTGCTGACCCCCTTTCTTTCCAAGCTGCAGCTAGCTGGCTTCAGAGGGTTTCTAATGGTCTCCCAGCGCCATGTACATCTCGGGAAGTCAGAAGGCCACTCTCTTAATGGAGCTTCCTAATGACCATTACACACCCAGTTAAAGGGGCGGGTGATTTCACCTTTCCCCCGGCCCCAATCCCCCCCTGCCCTTGGGAAAGTTATGATGTGGAGATGCCGGCGTTGGACTGGGGTAAACACAGTAAGAAGTCTCAAAAGTTAACAGAGTTGGGAACAGAGGTGGCTGACCAGTGCACAGGCCATCAGTGTCATTTCTATGACGTCCTGCTCTGTTCTGCCTGATTTGGGATGGGGAAATCTCACTTAAGTTCTTAAATACACCTCTGAGAATGAGCTCTTTTTGCCTGTCAGTATGAACAAGAAGCAGGAGTAAACCATTTGGTCCCTCTCTGAGCCTGCTGTATCATTTAATAAGATTATAGTTGATCTGATAGTAACCTAAATTTACACCCTGCCCACCCGAATAACCTATCACTCTCTTGTTTACCAAGAATCTATCCACATTTACCTTAAAAAGATTCAAAGTCTCTGCTTCCACTGCCTTTTCAGGAAGAAAATTCCAAAGACT
Organism: Carcharhinus amblyrhynchos; assembly: GCF_965287045.1. Taxonomy (NCBI): domain Eukaryota; kingdom Metazoa; phylum Chordata; class Chondrichthyes; order Carcharhiniformes; family Carcharhinidae; genus Carcharhinus; species Carcharhinus amblyrhynchos. The sequence goes on from NC_137337.1 coordinate 29,493,555, forward strand.
CACAACTGTCTGTATGAAAAAAATTCATCCCATCTCCATTTTAAATGGATAACTCCTTATTTTTAAACAGTGACCCCCACCCCCCCCCATTCTAGAGTTTCTGACAAGAGGAAACATCTTCTCTACATCCATCCTGTCAGGACTTCTTGTATGTTTCATTCAAGTTGCCTCTTACTCTTCCAAACTCCAGTGTCTGCAGCTCAGCCTCCACCCCCTAAACTCTGAGCCAAACCTGCTCAAACTGCAAACACTTCCTGCAGATGTGTTTGTTTTGGATCAAACTGGCATCCAGGAGCTCCCACGTGCTGCAGCTGTGACACATCACCTGCCCTGCCATCCTTAATGTTCTTAAGTTCATAAGATAGAGGAGCAAAATTAAACCATTCGGCCCATCGAGCTCACCCCACCATTCGATCATGGCTGATATGCTCCTCATCCCCATTTTCCTGCCTTCTCCCCATAACCCTGCAACCCATTATCAAGTCAAAATCTGCCTAACTCCTTCTTAAATTTACTCACCTTCCCAGCATCCACCACACTTTGGGGTAGTAAATTCCACAGATTCACAATCCTTTGGGAGTAGTAGTTTCTCCTCAACTCTGTTTTAAATTTGCTGCCCGTTATTCCAAGACTATGACCTTTTGTCTAGAGTGCCACATCAGTGGAAGCATCTGTTCCACATCTACTTTATCCATACCTTTTATCATCTTGAATCCCTCAATTTGATCTCCCCCTTATTCTTATAAATTCCAGAGAATATAGATCTAAAACTGTTCAATCTCTCTAATGTGCTCTAATTAGATGTGTCATTATTTTATTTATACATTTTCTACTTTTTTATAAATTTTATTTGTGTTTTTATATGTTTTATGATCCTTACCTTATCAGTTACTAGTCTATTTTGAACCTCAGGAAGGGAAAAAAACTTCATTCATTTACCAGATACTTGCCAAATAACTAGCTTCTTCTCCTGCAGCAGTGAAAAATTGCTTGCTTGTAGGTTGAGGAAGTTAGAAAGCAAAAAGCGTACGAGCTTCTCTTTCCCTTCCTTCCCTAACCCACTTAATCACCCAACTCCTAGCGCTCTATTCTAAGTCGTACCTCTTGCAGTAAAACTAACTTAAAGCACCTCTTTCCTCCTGCGAATTCTCACTTTGAACATAATTCCTGAATATACTTTCATGGCCTCTGTCTCATGCAGGGCAAAGTCTCCACTCACTGACCAAATGCTTTCAGTGGGAGTATTGATACTGGAAAGGCAGAAAACTCTTTCACCCAACTACCTCTTTTGGAAACAGTGACCCATGAAACAAGATTACCTTGTTTTCTTTGTCTTCAGACTGGACAGTACTTGTTTAAAAGCATTTTAGATTTCTTCCATGGGCGCATGAGCATGATCTTATTGAATGGAGCAAGCTTGAGGGGCCAAATATCCTGCTCCTGCTACTAATTTGTATGTTTCTATCTTCCAATACATGTGACATAATGACATAATTTGATTGGGATAATTGAATGTTGCATTATGAGATGTTGGTATGTTTTATACTCATGATCTGTTCACTTATTTTCTTTGTGGATCCTTAAAAGTCAATTGAAATTATCAAGGCTTGCTGTATAAAGAATACCATTCGCTAAAATCAATTAAAAATATTGAGGAAGAATCAAGTGTTTTACAATTCTCTGTAACTATTTTATACCTGAAATCACCATGCTAGGGGTGATCTTCAGGTCAGCCAGGTCTAGAAGGTGCAGTCCAGCCACCAGACCCCCATCCCGGGGGCGGGGGGGGGGGAGAAGGGCAAGGTCAACCCCTTCCCCCCATTCAAGCCCACCCAATCCCCAAGACCCCTTGGAGGACCCTTCCTCTGCAGTCTGGCAGTGGCAGAGGGCACTGGACTTACCTCCTTGATAACCCCCCCCTTGGGGCCCAAGGCCCCACACCAGGGTGTCAGTGACAGGATGCCCAGGGGCAGGGCCCCTTTGGCATTGCCAGGGCACATGGACTGAAGGTGGGCCTAAATGGGGGTCTGAGAGGAGAAGGGACTGAGGGTGGGGGCCTGATGGGGGTGGCCGGATCTTGTTGTGTCACCTTCATGCCTGCGTGTTGTGGGGCAGTAGTAACTCATTATTTGAGTGGTGGGTGGAAGGATGGCCTTCTTTGCTGTGGGATTGGTGGTGCTCCCCTAATCAATGGGGCGGGGGGCACAATTTTGGGGAGATTTTTTGTCCACCAATGGACAGATCTTTTTAAAGAGTGTCCTAATCTCTGAGCAACTGGGCTGGCTGGCATGAATCGCAGGAAATAAATATTTGCAATCATTAGGTGCTTGAATCCCAACTGACAGACGCTTAGTGTGACAGCATGAATCATTCCCATTTTCACGCCAGCAGTAGCACTTAGCATGAAAATGGGAGAATTCCACCCTATACTTGTGAAGAGACAGAAAATTAGTTTGCAAACATTTTTGTTTTTGAGTGAATCATTGAATATTGCAGAAGGAGACCATTTGGCCCAACCCTGCGCCGACCAAGATGCCACCCAGGCTGTATCCCCGCAACCCACATATTTACCCTGCTAATTCTCCTGACACTAAGGCCAATTTAGCATGGCCAATCAACCTAACCCACACATCTTTGGACTGTGGGAGGAAACCGGACCACCCGGAGGAGACCCACACAGGCACAGGCAGGATGTGCAAACTCCACACAGACAGTGACCCGAGGCCGGAATTGAACCCAGGTTCCTGGAGCTGTGAGGCATCAGTGCTAACCACTGTGCCACCACGTTGCAAATTTGTGGTGAGATTTGAATTTTAGTAACCACATTGTGTGTGTATTAGTTTTGGAGATGTATTTAAAAGCATTTGAAAAGAAACTGTACAATGTCAGAGGTCTTTAGCTGACACAACATAGTGCATTAGTCCTTTGAAGCTGCCACATTATTTTAAAACAAGTTTCTGAAACAGGTTTCTGATTTGTATGCGTGTTTGTGTGTGTGTATAACTTGTGCCACCATTACAGTGCGCACCAACCAAAGGATTGTGCTCTTAAATGTCTTTCTAGTTGGACTGGCATTCAACAAAACCCAGCTTTTAACCCAACCAACAGGACTGCTAGCACCAGATCTTTGTTTGTTGTAGGCCTAAGAATGTTGGTTGGAATATGAAATGACTTGTGATTAAATAGCAACTGAGCTGTCACAGGCAAAAAGTAAAGCCCAATTTTTCAGGATGAATGGAGATGCGTCATTTGAATTTGCATATTTTACCAAACTGTACAAGCAGTATAAAGCTGTACAGATATTAAACCAAAGCCTCTCTGCTTCTGTACATCTTCTCTATTACAATGCTCTAAAAACCTGCTTCTTTTGATCAGCCATCCTCATGTCTCAATATGTGGTTCTGTGTCAATTTTTGAATGATAATGCCCCTGTAAAACACCTTGAAACATTTTATCAGATAAATATATGATGTTGTTACATAATATATTATATAGTGGTATTTTTATGTTTAATCATTATCTGTGTTGGCATTTGACTCAATAATATTCTGTTGTATTTTGTTTTGTCCTTGCAGCCAAGTATCCAGAGATCAAGTCACTAATGGGGCCAGACCCTAATCTAAAGTGGATTGTGTCTGGAATGGTCCTTACACAGACCATTGCATGCTTCGTTGTGAAAGATTTGTCTTGGAAATGGATTATATTCTGGGCTTATGCTTTTGGAGGCGCCATCAACCATTCAATGACTCTAGCCATTCACGATATCTCTCATAATGTTGCATTTGGCAATAAGCTAGCAAAATGGAACCGAATGTTTGCAATGTTTGCTAATCTACCAATTGGGCTGCCTTATTCTGCATCATTTAAGAAGTATCACATAGATCATCATCGATACCTGGGTGGCAATGGCTTAGACGTAGATATCCCAACAGATATTGAAGGATGGTTCTTCTGCACTCCTTTTCGCAAAATCATTTGGCTTATTCTCCAGCCACTTTTTTATGCTCTTAGGCCCCTTTATGTTAACCCTAAACCCATTACAAAATTGGAGGTTTTGAATGCTGTGGTGCAGTTTGCGTACGATTTTCTCATCTATTACCTGTGGGGGTTGAAACCAGTAGTATACTTGATATCTGGCTCAGTCCTATGCATGGGTATACATCCAATCTCTGGACACTTCATTGCTGAACATTACATGTTTCTGAAGGGGCATGAAACCTACTCGTATTATGGTTCTCTCAACTGGATAACATTTAATGTTGGATACCATGTCGAACACCATGACTTTCCCAGTATTCCTGGTAGCAAGTTACCATTGGTAAGTACATGAATTAGAGAATTTGCTTTTAGGGATTTGCTAATGGATAAGTGAGTAAATGCACCATATGGTTTGGTACTAAACTGTTCAGGACGACCCCAAGCTTATGACCTAATCTATGTTGAGGTAGATGACCTCAATTAAGGTAACAATGATGACACTAAAGTCTACTATGGTATCCCAGGCTTTGAGGGTAAAAAAAACAACCCATGTTCCTGCTGTAATGGCCCAATGATCTTAGCTGCAAAGGGTGTGTGTGGATTGTCAAACAAATATAGGGCTGGGCTCAGCAAATCCCACATTAGCTAATGACATTCTCTGGCCAAGCTTACAAAAGTAGCTGAGGGACTGAAAGGCTGCTGGTGTCTGTGGAACTGCACCCTAACATGAGTCACCACTTTTAAGGGAATATTGAGGCAATATATTGTTACAGTAAACATCATAAAAAGCTAGCTTTTCACCATACAAAAGATAACTGATGTCCCACTGACATCACTAAGTGTGCATCGGTTATTAACATTAACTAAAAGGAATGGCAACATTTCGGTTGAGTCTTTTCCCCTCATGGCCATCCTGAATTGCACAAGGGGTTTCTAACAACATAATCCTCATTAATATTACATGATAGAACACTTAGGCTGAATGTTTTTTTAAAAAATTCAAGGCCTGTGTGTTAAAATTAAGATGCCTTAAGTCAAATAATTGAATTCTCAGAACCTGAGATGTAACTCGTTACTGTCATGTTTGGTAGTTGCAGCCTCTTGTCTAGCTAATTGTTAGAAACCTAAATATACCACCCTGTTTGGTTATGAATTTCAATACCTTAGAGCAAGAGGACCTTGGGGGCAAAGAATGTAATACTTTATCTGTGACAAGCTGATTTCTAAGAGCAAAATGAGCAGGACTGTGCCTTCAAACCCTCATTTATTAAAGTTATTTAAAGTTTAACTTTTTTCTATTAGTGTCACAAGTAGGCTTATATAAATACTACAATGAATTCACTGTGGAAATCCCTAGTTGCCACATTCTGGAGACTGTTCAGGTACACTGAGAGAGAATTTAGCATGGCCAATGCACCTGACCACAGATCTTTTATTGTCAATAACAAATCCTACAATACCACTAATGCATTATTATTCCTACGTATAATTCAGAGCATTTAATAAAGATTGTGTTACAATTCATATCATTAGAAATGACTTGTGTTGCTCAAACGTATATAGATTTTTTTTTTATTTCCATTCTCTACCATCTTTTTTAATCTTGCCAATGATTTGTTCCTACTGGGGGTAAATTTACAAAAAGGAGCTACCTTGGATATTCTATTTCATCAAATGATAGGTTTTGCCATTTTAAGAGGCCTTATTGTCCTCTGCGGAGTTTACAAAAAGCTTCAGTTCCTGAAAACCCCTCTTTAAATATTCAAATTTGAAAGCACATCACTGGCTATTTGGAAGGCTGATACATGATACCGGGTAAATAATACAATGTGGTTTTTACAGAACTTTAAAAAAATGTAATTTTGCTGTTTGAATTTTGCTGTTTGAAGAAAGTTCAGACTACATCAGTGCATTGCAGCTGATGTCATTGATACCTTTAGGGGGAGCAATGGCCTAGTGGTATTATCGCTAGGTAAATCAGCTAACATTCTGGGAACCTGGGTTTGAATCTCGCAGTAAGAAGTCTCACAACACCAGGTTAAAGTACAACAGGTTTATTTGGTAGTAAACGCCACTAGCTTTCGGAACACTCCTCCTTTGTCAGGTGAGTGGGGAGTTCTGATCAGTTCTCCCCACTCACCTGACGAAGGAGCAGCCTTCCAAAAGCTAGTGCCGTTTACTACCAAATAAACCTGTTGGACTTTAACCTGGTGCTGTGAGACTTCTTACTGTGTTTACCCCAGTCCAACACCGGCAGCCCCACATTTTGAATCTCGCCACAGCAATCGCTTCTCAGCTTTTTGGCTAAGATCAAGTGTAGTATCGACATGCTGTACTTGGTTGAAGTCATTAGGTTACATTTTAGCTTCATTTGAAGCAATTTTTAAAAGTGGCATCTCAGCCTTTTAGCTAAGATGCAAATAAGATCAGGCCTTGGCGAAGGAGCTATACCTACTCCAATCAGCTTGGATCATGTAGATCAAGCCCAAGATAAGGGGTAAGAGCCCTGTCTTGTCAGCTTGGATCGGGAATGGCTCAACTTGTTGAATTGGACTTGATTTGATTGAATTGGAATAAAAACAAAAAAAACAGATGGTGGAATTTGAATATAATAAGAAAAATCTGGAATTAAGAATCTACTGTGAAACTATTATCAATTGTTGGAAAAACCCACCTGGTTCACTATTGTCCTTTAGGGAAGGAAATTTGCAATCCTTACCTAATCTGGCCAACATGTGACTCCAGAGCCACAGCAATGTGGTTGACTCTCAACCAGCTTCCCCAAGGGCAACTAGGGATTGGCAATAAATGCTGGCCAACCTGTGACGCCCATGTCCCATGAATGAATAAAAAAAAATCTTGATGCTAAAAACACAATGGACAATAAGTGACAATGTTTCTTTGATAAGTCAGTGAAATAAAAAAAAATTGGTAACAAATTGACCTTATGTATATATCATGCTAACAATGCTGGAAGCAATTAAAATCCATTTTGTTTACAATACGTTAAGATTTATTCAGTGTAAGTTGTGCAAGTGTGAACTTTGATACATATATTTATATGGCCAATAATTCAATTCTCGTTTTAGCTGTTGAAATACATAATTCAAAAGTAAAAATCTATTTTCCAGCTAATCAAATAGTTTCTCACATGTTATTTCATTTTTTAAATGAAATTGATATTAGAAATAGATTTATTACAATAACTATTAGAGGACTGGGCAGCACCATAAATAGGCACAGGCTTTTCACACAGATACAGCTTTGTGTTCATGGGAGTCTCAATTTGCTATCCAGTGGACCCTGTTTATTAATTCTCAAACCAGTTACTAATGGGCCAATACCTTAGAGGTTCATAGATGTTGGATGTTATAAAATATCCCTGAAGGCTTCATTAATTTGATAATCTCACCTAGATAGGCTATAGAGATGGAAAAGGGAAAATCTACCATGGACAAAAATTAGGTTGGTTCTGAATTTGGATGTTAGGAACAGAGGAAATATTGGACTGGTTAGTCAGTTTTGTGGTCAATATTCATTTATAGATAGTCAACCACTGCCGCTTTCAGTCCTCTTGAATTTTTATTTCTTTATTTGCTGAAACTTGAGCTGTTTGGTTATTGAACTTCAGTCCATAATCAGTTATATCCCTTAATAATATGAATGTCATGTTTTGCGATGGAAGATTAAACGTGTAAACAAGACAATTGTCCAAATGTTGATGTCTTATACAATGTTAAATATGTTGTATAAAAAGGTTATTTAATACATTGACAATACAGTGGATAGATGTAAAGTGGGGATGATTAGGGTAAGTTCACATAGATGTGTGACTGACCAACAGAGGGCTCTCTTATCAGATGCAGGGCAATCGTGCTTCTTTATCAATGGGAATGAGTGTTCCTAAATAGAGGATTGAGGAGCCAAGAGATACAGGGCCATGACCTTGAAGTTCCTCAGCATCAGATTTGGGGCTACCAATGCTGATTTCCATTCTGAGGCCTACAAATTAGCAGCTGATCTGATAACTCTTGAAGTTAGGAGGAAGCAATGATCAGAACTATTATAATTTATGCCCCAGAAGTCCTCTTCCTGCATTCTGTCAATACCACAGACAAATTGTACTAACAGAAATGCAAATACTATTTTGAATGACAAACTTTGTGATTTTATGTTGTACAATTGTTAGAGTGGCACCAAGTAGCTTTTTGCCTGACATTGTAGTCGCATCTCCATTATTATATAAAATATTAAGGACAAGAAAATCACTATGTGAGGTATTAACACAAACAAATGTGTGTGTTAACTTTCTGTGAATTAACAGTATTAGAAAAATTTGAATGGGAAGAGGAAGTAAAACTCATTACAAAAATAATATTGACATTCCTTGGAGTTGCCGATGGAAGAGAAAAATAAATTAAATTTTAAGATGTTTATACAGTATCCTTAAAGTAACAAAGCCAATGCTCAGAATGGAACGGGCAGATTCAAATCCATTCCATCCTCTCTTCAAAGTCCAAATTTCAATTCCAGTTGAATCCAATTCATGGTTCCCTCAAGAGAGGCAAACAAGATCCAAGCTGACAAGATAAGGCATTGCACCCTATCTTGGACTTGATCTGACACTTGAACTTAGCCAAAAGGCTGATAAAGGTCAAAGAAGTTTTAAAAATAAAGGAATGGTTTACTAATGCATTTGTATTGATACAGCAAGTCTTCTAGCGAGACTAGCTGACAGTAATACTCCCCATGTTGATACTTTAACTGCTGGTGAACTTATTTGAGATGTTGTGACACACAATTGTGATGTGAATAGTATGTGGCATGAAAGTTGCAACACAGACAGTAATTACTGAGCTGACAGCCTGCCTGGATTTGCAGTGGCGTGGCAGGAATCACACCTCAGGCTATTTCCCAATATCATGATCCAAACTTCTGCCCAGCAGTGCTTGCCTACATTATTTCATCATGAGTTGGCAGGAATGGGCTAGGGTCAGGGCTACTGCCTTCTAAAGCAGGGCAGAGGTAGAAACAGAGGTGAGCAGAGAAGAAGGCCCACCTTGTTTCCCAGAGACCTCAGCTTAGCCCTGTAGATGTTTTAGTACCTTAACCTTTGCCCCTCACTTAATCAATTATGGGGAAATAGTGGTCTAGTGGTAATTTCACCATCCTAGCAATCCAGAGGCTGAGGTTAATGTTCTGGGGACAGGTGTTCAAATCCCACCTTGGCAGCTGGTGAAATTCAATTAATAAATTAGAATTTTAAAGCTCCTCTAGGTAATGGTGAACCATTGTTGATTGTTATAAAAACTCATCTCGTTCATTAATGTCATTAATTTGATTAGGGATAGTCAGCATGGTTTTGTGAAGGGTAGGTCGTGCCTTACAAACCTTATTGAGTTCTTTGAGAAGGTGACCAAAGAGGTGGATGAGGGTAAAGCAGTTGATGTGGTGTACATGGATTTCAGTAAAGCATTTGGTAAGGTTCCCCACAGTAAGCTATTGCAGAAGATACAGAGGCATGGGACTGATTTGGATCAGAAATTGGCCAGCTGTAAGAAGATAGAGGGTGATGGTTGATGGAAATGTTCATTTTGGTGTACCGCAAGGATCTGTTCTGGGGCCATTGCTGTTTATCATTTATAAAAATGACCTGGATGAGGGCGTAGAAGGATGGCTAGTAAATTTGCGGATGACACTAAAGTTGGTGAAGTTATAGATAGTGCGGAAGGATGTTGCAGGTTACAGAGGGACATAGATAAGCTGCAGAGCTGGGCTGAGTGGTGGCAAATGGAGTTTAATGTGGAAAAGTGTGAAGTAATTCACCTTGGAAGGAGTAATAGGAATACAGAGTACTGGGCTAATGGGAAGTTACTTGGTAGTGTGGTTGAGCAGAGAGATCTTGGTGTCCATATGCATAAATCTCTGAAAGTTGACATCCAGGTTGATTGGGTTGTTAAGAAGGCGTATGGTGTGTTAGCTTTTATTGGTAGAGGGATTGAGTTTAGGAGCCATGAGGTCATGTTGCAGCTGTACAAAACTCTGGTGCGGCTGCACTTGGAGTATTGCATACAGTTCTGGTCGCCACATTATAGGAAGGATGTGGAAGCATTGGAAAGGGTGCAGAGGAAGTTTACCAGGAAGTTGCCTGGTATGGTGAAGGTCTTATGAGGAAAGGCTAAGGGACTTGAGGCTGTTTTCATTAGAGAGAAGAATGTTAAGAGGTGACTTAATAGAGGCATATAAGATGATCAGAGGATTAGATAAGCTGGACAGTGTGAACATTTTTCTTCGGACGGAGATGGCTAGCATGAAACATTGAAAATAGGAGCAGGAATAGGCCACTCAGCCAATGAACCTGCTCTGCCATTCAAAGTGATCATTGCTGATCCTCTATCCCAATGCCTTACATTCACTTCCCCCCACCCCCACGCCCCCCATATCCCTTGTATCTTTAATGTCTAGAGATCTACCTGTTGCTTTCTTAAGTACGTTCAGTGACTTGACTTCCACAGTCTTATGTGGTAGAGAATTACACAGCTTGGCCACCCTTCTGAGTGAAGACATCATTCCTCATCTCAGTTTTAAATAGCCTAACTCATTTCCTCAGACAGTGACCCCTTGTTTTAGAACTTTCACCCCCACACAGGGGAAACAATATCCCTGCATCCAGTCTGTCCAACCCTATCAGAAGTTTATATATTTCAATGAGATCCCGCTCTAAATTTCAATGAATACAGGCCTATTTAACCCAATCTCTCCTCATATGACAACCCTGCCATCCCTGAAATCATTCTGATGCACCTTTGCTTCATTCTTTCTATGGCAAAATACATGTAATCTTCAGTAAGGAGATCAAAACTGTACACAATACTCCAGGTGTGGTATCATCATTGCCCTGTATAGCTACAGTAAGACATGCTTGCCTCTGTAGTCAAATCATCTTGCAATAAAGGTCAAAATACCATTTGCCTTCTTATTTGCTTGCTGCATCTGCATGCAAGCTTTCAGTGACTGGCATACAAGAACACCCAGGTCCCTTTGTACATCAACATTTCCCTATCTATCACTATTTAAATATACTGTTCTTCCCACTGAAGTGGGTAACTTCACACTGATCCACACTATATTGCATCGGTCATGTATTTGCCCACTCATTCAACTTGTCTAGATCACCTTGAAGCCTCTTTACTTCCTGCTCGCCACTCACAGTTCCACCTAGTTTTGTGTTGTCAGCAAAAGTGGAAATATTGCATTGGGTTCCCTCACTCAAATCATTGATGTATATTGTGAATAACTGGGGCTCCAAGCACTGATCCCTGCAGGACCCCACTGGTCACTACTTTCCATTCTGAAGAAGACCCATTTATTCCTACTGCTTCCTGTCTGCCTACCAATTCTCAAACCAGACCAGTGTGTTACCTCCAATCCCAACCCCAAAATTTTGTGCACTAACTTCTTACGTGGGATCTTATCAAAAGTTTTTTGAAAATCCACATACATCACATTCACCGGCTGTCTCCTTTATCTATTCCACTAGTCATGTCCTAAAAAATACAGTTTGTTGGATTTCCCTTTCACAGATCTATGCTGACTTTATCTAATCCTGTTAATATTTTCTAAGTGTCCTAATGTCACATCTTTTATATACATATATATATATACACACGCTAGCATTTTCCCTACTACTGATCTTAGTCTAACTGCTCTGTAATTCTCTGTTTTCTCCCTCCCTCCTTTTTTTAAATAGTGGGGCCACATTTGTCACTTTCCAAACTGCTGGGATTGTTCCAGGATCTACAGAGTTTGGAAGATGACAAACAAACCATCCATTATGTCTATGGCCCTCCCACCTGGGATGTAGATTATCAGGCAATGGCCTAGTGGTATTATCGCTGGATTATTAATCCAGAAACTCGGCTAATGTGTGGGGGCCCGGGTTCAAATCCTGTCATGGCAGTTGGTAGGATTCAATTAAAAAAAATCTGGAATTAAGAATCTACTGATGACCATGAAACCATTGTCAATTGTTGGAAAAACTCATCTGGTTTACTAATGTCCTTTAGGGAAGGAAATCAGTCATCCTTACCTGATCTGACCTACATGTGACTCCAGAGCCACAGCAATGTGAAAGACTCTCAACTGCCCCCAAGGGCAATAAATACTGGCCTGCCAGTGATGCTCATGTCCCACGACTGAATAAAAAAAGGCCTCGGGGGTTTGTCACCTTTCAGCTTCTAAATTCTTATTGCTTCAACAACAAAGAAATCTCAGTCAAAATGTAGGAACATACGACTTCATTCGCCCTCTCAAGACTATTCTGCAATTTAATTAGTAAAACCAAAATACCCCCAGGATATCCTGATACCTACCTAAATCTGCTGTGGTTGATCTTCCTGTGCTGGTGTTTGTTACCTGTGGAGTGGGTGACAGGATGTTGAGAGGCGCTAGCTTTGGTACTGCTACTTTGCGGATGCTGCATGGTGCTCATCTTTGGAGAGCAAGTGTAAAAATAGAAAAGCTATCTGATCTGAAATGAGAGGCACTCCATGAAATTGAGCTTACACAATGACACATAGAGACATACCCTAAGGGAAATGAGGTGGGAAAATAAAAATAAAGCCTTGCGTTGCTGATTATCATTTAAACACCAGGGCCAAATTATTGTTCCAAACCCATATACTTGGTTAATTTCTCCATTGATTGCCATGGTAATAGGTTAGCTGCACACAAATGTGTTGGAAAATAGTGGTAGTTTGTTGGACTAATGATGCAGAGACATGAGTTCAAATCCCGCAATGGGAGCCTGGGAATTTAAAATCAGTTAAAATCTGGAATTAACAAGCTTCTATCAATAACGATGACGACAAAACTATGAGATGGCGGAGGAAACTATGTCCTTTAGGAAAGGAAATCTGCTGTCTTCACCCGCTGAGGTATACATGTGTCTGCAGACCCAGTAGAACTTCTAGCTTCTCCCTGAAAGGGCCTAGTGAGCTGTTTAGTTGTACCAAACCACAACATAGTATAAGAAGAATAAAAATGGACAGACAACCATGCACCAGTTGAAGCATTGAGTTAAGACACAGCCAGACCAGTCAGTGGTGAAGAGTGCTACTCATTAACGTCTGGGGATTTGTGTTTCAAATTCAACAACTGATAGGAGGAGGACAGTCCAGGTACTTCTCCATCCTCATTGACGGTAAAACTGAGCACCTGAGTGCAAAGGACAAGGCTAAAGGACTTGCAACCATCCTGGAAGAACCAACCGCTGCAAACTCCTCTTCAAGTCACACGCCATTCTGTCTTAGAAACATATTGCTCCTCCTTCATTGTCGCTGAGTCAAAGTCCGAGCATACCCTATCTGACACACTGTGGGGGCAGTTAAGGAAGGACAATGCCTGCGATGCCCACGTCTCAGAATGAACAATGATGCTGTAGCTTTGGAATGGAGGCTCCTCCCTGCAGCACAAATCAACATTGTTTTAGCTAATTAATCTTCATTAATTTACAATTCCTTTGACTGCCTATTGTTCAAAATTTCTGATTGCAAATAGGATGTGGTTGTTTTGTTTTTATTGGTAAGGAAACAGTATTTCATCAGACAAAGTGCAAATCTGGAACCTACTCCCTCAAAAGACTTCACTTGCACTGCCATAATGCCCAGGACTAGACCAATGCTGGAAAATGGGATTAGCGTAGTCAGACCAGATCAGCCTGTTGACAATATCCAAGTAAGATTGAGAAATGTAGCCAGTGAATGTAAATTCAAAAAAATCAATGAAAGGCTGCTTGATCAGCTCATTTAATGATTTGCACAACCTGATGTACAAAAAAGCTCTGATAGGACAGGACAGGGCAGCACGGTGGCACAGTTAGCACTACTGTCTCACAGCGCCAGGGACCCACGTTCAATTCCGGCCTTGGGTGACTCTGATAGTGTATCTTACCCAAGCCCTATCTGATGCCCTATCTGAATGTGCATTCTCCCTGCATGGGTTTCCTCCCACAGTCCAAAAATGCGCAGGTTAGGTTGATTGGCCATGCTAAATAGCCCTTTAGTGTCCCAAGATATGTACGTTAGGAGATTAATGAGATAAATATGTGGGGTTATGGGGATAGGGCTTGGGTAAGATACACTATCAGAGTTTCGGTGCAGACTCGATGGACCAAATGTACTTAATCCAGTACATGAGGTTTTTCAAATCACATATTTTTCAAATCACAGCAAACCTATGAGAGATGATACTGAGTACCAGTTGCTAGAATCACATGAGAGAAATTTCAACAGAGTCAAATGTAAGAAGACAAATCTATCGTTCTGCAAGAGGGAGAAACCCATCACTCTGCAAGTACAGGGGACACATGCTTTGACAAGAGGATTTGAAGCAGTGAGGGGACACACAACTGTAGACATCTCAACTGTTGCTGGGGCAGAAATCTAAAATTAAAATCAAGTAATTAATTTTCTGCACCGAAACTCCCATCAACATCATCATTTGGAAGATAACCAGGCATTGGAGGCAGCCCAGAGAAGATTCACTAGGTTGATCCCTGGTATGGAGGGATTTTTTTTTGAGGAAAGGTTGAGTAGGTTGGGACTATACTCGTTGAAGTTCAGAAAAATGAAAGGAGACCTTATTGAGTCATATAGAATTTGCTGGGGCTTGACAGGATGGATGCTGAGAGGATGTTTTCTCTTGTGGGAGAGTCTAGGACAAAAGGGTATAAGCTCAGAGTTAGGGGTTGCCCATTTAAGACAGACATGAGGAGGAATTTCTTCACTCAGAGGACAGGGACTCTGTGGAATTCTTTACTGCTTTAGAGGTTGGGTTGTTAAGTATGTAGAAGGCTGAGATAGATAATTAGTGAGGGGGGATCAAGAGTTATGAGGATAAGGTGGGAATGTAAAGTTGAGGATTATAACATCAGATCAATCATGATTTTATTAAATGGCAGAGCAGACTCAATGGGCTAAATGGCCTACTTCTGCTCCTATGTTTTATGTACAATCCACTCCATGTTCTCATTCGCCAGTGTTGAGAACTCTGCTGACTCTACTGAAGTGAATAACTCACATGTTAGCTAAGAATTTATGAAATGTGTCCT
The DNA here is from genome assembly GCF_965287045.1 of Carcharhinus amblyrhynchos. Classification (NCBI taxonomy): domain Eukaryota; kingdom Metazoa; phylum Chordata; class Chondrichthyes; order Carcharhiniformes; family Carcharhinidae; genus Carcharhinus; species Carcharhinus amblyrhynchos. The sequence continues at coordinate 29,508,643 of NC_137337.1, forward strand.
TGTGATGCTGAAGTCTGGATGTCAGAGCAGAGCTATTCAATTAGAGATGGGCATTTAAGGATGAGCAAGAAATGCTAACCTTGCCAGCAAAGCCCATATCCTAGGAACAATTTTATAAAAAGACATACTGTTGAAGCCTTTACAAAAAGGTTCAAAATCATGTCTCCTTTTTCAGCAAAACTCAAGTTCTGTACTACCGAGCAACTAGTTCAAAATAAGTTATTGACATAAATGAAACGGTTGGAAAACCAGACTAACAGGCCACTGATTAAACTTTAAAAAAATTCCTGTTTTAAACAATATTCCAAAATAATTTGAACTCCTTAAGAAGTGCGGAACTTGTGTATTGCAAAACAAAAAGAGGTGTGCTGTTGAAACTTTGTGCCTTGCATTCATCAGGACAATTCACAAGATTACCATTATAATAATTCAGGCCCTGAAGTGTTTGCCAACAGGAAGGGAACAGTCTTGCCTGGTGATTGTCGAGCGAACACTTCAGTGGTCACGGGCATTCAGCCTCTGACCTTCGGGTAAGCGTTCTCCAAGGCGGCCTTCACGACACATGACAGCGCAGAGTCGCTGAGCAGAGACTGATAGCTAAGTTCCACACACATGAGGACGGTCTCAACAGGGATCTTGGGTTCATGTCGCACTATCTGTAACCCCCGTGACTTGCCTGGGTTTGCAAAACCTCACTCACTGTGCTGTCTGGAGACAATACACATCTCTTTAACCTGTGATCAGTGCTCCTTCCACACACATTGTCAGCCACTTTAGGACTTGAACAGCAGGTTAGGTGTAAAGATTCGCATTCTAATCAGTAATCTCTAAACTGTCTGTGCTTTATACGCTCTGTCCGAGGCCAGAACTCTCCATTCACCTGACGAAGAGGGAAACCTCGAAAGTCTGTGAGGTAGCCATGCTAATCACTGTGCCACCATGTCGCCCACCAGATTGGGTTAGGAATCCCACCCTTACAGTTACACGCTCACCCCCCGCCGACCTTAAAACCTGTTGGTCATGGAAGCAGGGCTAAAATGCAGGCCAATGTCGTTTTTTTTAAACAATCATTTTAAGTTTGCTTTCAATGTAATTTTATAGGGCACACATGACTACTTCAAGAATATTGAAAGAAAACTGGAAGGATTATACACAAGAAAAACATTCACATTTACTGTATTATCTGCTGCCAATGTTTCCTAGTAATTCTTGTTTTGAGTTGCTAGACAATTGAATTCTGTGTTGAGTAGAATGGCATTCAAGCAAAGAGCACCTACCAACAAACATGTGATGTTTCTTTCTAAAGAACAGGTGGATAACCTTGAAGTAGGCTAGAGGACTAAATGGGAAATTTATCAAACAGCTTGTCAGCACTGAACTGCATAGGTCCCGCTGGTCTGTAATTAAATTATGTGAGCTTTAATTACAGCTATTCTTTCAAGCGCTGTTACTGTTTGCCACATGACAAATAATATTTCAATTCTGTCTGTAAAATTTAGGAAGTAGCAAGAAAATTTGTTCAAACTTCCACGCAACCGAGCAACTCAAAACGGGGTTTACCACTTAATGTGAGTGCGCAACCGTTCTGAAGGAAACCAGAGCGAAACCTATCTGTTAACAGTCTTTAGGCTAAGACTACCTACAACAAGTTGTACAGCCAATATTAGCGTGCAGTGTCAATGAATATAAAGCATTGGATTTTGAAACTGTGCAGCAGTTACTGGAGAATTTTAGGAGCTTTTTTTTCAATTACAAACATACTAAGTTAGCACTCCAGAGTGAATGATGACAGAACTGCCTACTGACCATTACAATAATTATTGGAGCCTCACTATATTACTTGGAGCTGTTGTTCTACAATAATATGTACAGTGAGCTGAAAACATTTCTTTAGTGGTGAGTCACTGAACTGACCAATATGGCCCTGAGGGTAAGATGGCAGGGGGAAGGGTGGATGGGTGTAAGACTGGGTGCCATGACAACCATTTGGTTACCTAGTAGCTCTCAGAGGCGGGACTCCCTCTCAGATGGAAGTGTGGAAGTCCAATTACAGGCCCTAAGGTCATGAAATGGCTGCAGAATGAGCCAGCCAAACATAGCTGAGCTTATCTCTGACGTTTACACTGGGAAATGGGAATGGAGACTTGCCAGTCTCAATTGCAAACCCCCCTCCCCCACTGCCCCCAGTCCCTGCACCATCTCAGACCCCACTGGCAGGCAGACTCAAAGGCAAGCAGGGAGGGAGGGAGAACTCTACAGGAAGCCCAAAAATTGGTTTTATGCCTGTGTGAATTTATAATGGGATCTTCCACTGGTGACCGCCATGGTGGATCAAAAACCCGCTGGAGACTGGCATGAAATAGACTTACTTCCCACTAATTGGATGCAGATGAATCCTGACCACCTATATGCTTGATTCTCTGCAGCGCCTGTAAGAAAACACACTGGTGTGCTGAACCTCAAATTCTTTGTCCTCACTGTCAGTGGCAGCAGGCGTGAATGGCCGGAGAATTCCGGCCCTTTAAAATAAAATTCATGCTCCCCTGGGCTGACCAGCTAGGTCCATCAAAACAGAAGTTGGAATGCCCAGTGTGCCTCAATGGGGACTCACCATGCTAACCCTGTCTCTGGTCCTTGCTTCTGCTCCTTTCTGATATGTGGTTTACTGTGCCAGAACCTTATTAGCTGCCTCGGAGACCCCACTGAGGTACGTGTAGGAGAGTGGTAGAGAGTGCACGGTTAATGTCATGGTGTTCCCCCAGAGTGCATGACCTCCCCTCAGAACTCCTCAGCCTTATCATGCACCATGACCTGAGTGATGCGTGAAACACCCATGGGAGATTAAAGACATGCCTAAGAACTGACAAGGAAAGAAGGTTCAAAGACACTGCTGTGCAGATGATCATATTTCAGTTACTGGGAATGTCAATTCAACATGAATGATTGTTGTGTGTCATGTGTAGAATCTAATTCAGTTCCCAAGGCCTGAAATTTCCCACTGGAGGTGAATAGCAGGGCTCAGATGTATCCTGAAGTCGTGATCTCACCTCTGCCCCAGCAGTTGGGATTTTCCTATCGTTGAAAGTTGGATGGCCTCACAAATCTGTCAGATTAGACAAAACATCACTTGAATATGCAGTCAAAAAACAATTACCCTCTTCAGAAGCCCATAAAGGTGTCAAAGCCATCAGACTTAGATTCTCCAGGCCTACTGAAAAAAACAAACAAACCAAGAAGTCAAGGGCTGCTGAGCCATCAAACACACACACCCAGGACATTAGTGCAAACAAAGTTTGCCCTTCGGAATCCATTAATGCTTTTCAAGTCAGCCTAATAGGCATATATCAGTCAAAGCTTTTCAACAGCCAAACAGATGGCTGAGCTTATTTTCAAAGAATGGATGAAAACAAAGTACCTGCCTCCTTTCCCACACTTCTGTAAATGGCCACATACAGAACCAGAGATGGGACTTCTTTTTATTCATTCACGGCACGTAAGTGTCGCTGACTGGCCAGAATTTATTGCCCATCCCAAGGGCAGTTGAGAGTCAACCATCTTGCTGTGGATCTGGCGTCAAACATAGGTCAGACCACGTAAGGACGGCAGATTTCCTTCCCTAAAGGACATTGATGAACCAGATGGGTTTTTTCAACAATCGTCAATGGTTTTGTGGTCATCAGTAGATTCATAATTGCAGATATTTTTTACTGAATTCAAATTCCATCATCTGCTGTGGCGGGATTCGAACCTGGGCCCCCTCAACATTAGCTGAGTTTCTGGATTAATGGTCTAGCGATAATATCACTAGGCCATTGTCTCCCCTTAGTTTTTCATGTCACAGTGGCCATTTATTGTTAATGAACCTAACTCAATTTTGGTCTGCAAAATCCCAACCCAGAAATCATAGTGCCTCCCATCTTTCCATTTTCAACGGTGATGAACTCCAATCTCCACTGATCTCCCTTGTGAAGTTGGTGATTACTGGAGGCCACCCCTATTTCTCTGCTACTGTCTTCTCCTGCAGGGGCCAATATTTAACAGGGTGACTATGAGAGATGGCTGTGTGATAGCAATAAGGTGAAGGTGAACAGTAATGGTTGCTGTTCACTTGGGGATGTGAGACAATGCCTCAAGCGAGAGGAATGGTTGGAGCTGCAAGATGTGCTGTGTGGGAGAAGGCTCGTTAAATTAGAGTTGGGGGGTGCTGGGCTGGGAGGCTAGCACTTGAATATGGAAAGCCATTGACCTTTCATGCTTTGCTAAGGTCATTGAACCTCTTGGGGTCCTGCATCCATGAGCAAAGGAGCACACTCCTGCCACTTGTTTCTGCGTACTTTCAGAGGCTGTCCCTCTCCTCACATCTGCTGGGAGCAGTATTCTCACGCCATCTCCAGAATCATGTTGAGGGAGATTCGGGAAGTGGACGGGGAGGAGCTGTGGCTGCCTTCCCTCCTAACAGCACTGTATAAAAAAAATTCAATCGAGGGTCATGGGGTCGCTGGGTGGCCAGCATTTATTGGCCATCCTGAGTTGCCCTGGAGAAGGTGATGGTGAGCTGCCTTCTTGAAACTCTGCAGTCCATGTGTTGTAGGTTGACCCACAATGCCATGAGGGAGGGATTTTGACCCAGCAACTGTGAAGGAATGGTGATTTGTCAGGATGGTGAGTGGCTTTCAGGTGGTGATTTTCCTATGTATCTGTTGCCCTCTTCCTTGGAGATCGAAGTGGTCATGGGTTTTGAAGGTGCTGTCTAAGGATCTTTGGCAAATTCCTGCATGGATCTTGTAGCTAGTACGCACTGCTGCTCCTGATGGTGTTCCTTACTTGCATCAACTTGTCCCTTTAAACGTTGAAGTTTCAACAGTCAGTTGTGGATTGTGGTCCTGCTGGCTTCAATTAATCAGGGAATCTGGAAGTATGATGCAAATACTATAGCTGAGTTAATGAGCCATGGAAAAATCTCCACAAGTCTTTGGTTTCCTAACCTGCAGATGGCTTAGACATTAAAACCCAGCCCACTGACCTGTGAATATACTATACTCCCCTTGGATGTGTCCAAACAGTCAAAGTCAGCCCACTGATCTGATGGGTGGCTCCACACCTCTCGACCAGTGGCTTCGATTTTCTATGGTATACGTGCTTGTCTGTCTGTTTTGTGTAACGTATGTTCTAGCAAACATTAACCAAATTCCTCGACTGGGATTGATTCCAAACATTCCAACAGGGCTATATTTAGTGGAAATTTAACTAGTGTTAATTTGATGTGAGTTGTCAAGCTGAACTAATTATTTCCAACAAAGGCCCTTTAAGTAGCTGAATTTAAAAAAGTACCTGTGATATATCATTAACTAGCTATGCAAAGAATGGTTCATTCTAACGCAGTATGAAGTGCCTGGCACAAACTGAATGGTCAGTAACAAGAAATTACCTCACCTATCACGATATCGGCTTACCAAATTCTATTATATTCCCACCACGTACTCCAAAATAGATGACTTCAAATTGCAGCATTCATCATCAATAAAGAAATGAAACTTGGAGAGGAATTTTGTTTTTTATTCATACGTGGGACATGAGGGTCACTGGCTGGCCAACATTTACTGTAAGAAGTCTCACAACTGTTGGACTTTAACCTGGTATTGTGAGACTTCTTACTGTGCTTACCCAGTCCAATGCCATCATCTCCACATCACAGCATTTACTGCCCATTGCCCTAATTGCCTGACAGCAGTTGAGAGTCAACAGCATTGCTATGGCTCTGGAGTCACATGTCGACCAGACAAGGCAGGGACAGCAGATTTCCTTTCCCAAAGGACAATAGTGAACCAGATCCTTTCTCTTCCTGATCTATCTGATCTCTCCCTTCTTCCTCCCTGGCTGCAGCTTCTGATCTCTCCCCATCACAACCCTTCCAATATCTTTCAGCGACTATTCTGAACATTTCTGACATCCCCTCAGGCCTCTGATCTTCCCGATTTCTCCCACTCTCCTTTCCACTTGCTGCCTGCAGCCTGATGCTGAGAATCTCTCTAACTGACAACATGAAACAGAGACAGAAGTGCTAATAATCAGGTCCTGTGGTTAAATTTGACAGGATCTGAGAGAAACTTATTCTTCTGGGTTTCATAAACACAAAACAGCACCACTCCCAATTCTCTACCTCCGAGCCTGAGTACATGTGCATTGATATGGAATCAAATAGTTGTGAGTAAATGCCAAGGGGGTAAAAAAAAGCACTTTATAAACTTCAATCAATAGACATGGAAGCCCAGTTCACTCTTTTAAGGCATGATGGTGCAGTGGTTAACACTGCAGCCTCACAGTGCCAGGGACCCAGGTTCAATTCCAGCCTTGGGTCACTATCTGTGTGGAGCTTGCACTTTCTCTCCTTGTCTGGATGGGTTTCCCCCGGGTGCTCCGGTTTCTTCCCACTGTCCAAAGATGTGCAAGTTAGGTTGATTGGTCATGCTAAATTGCCCCTTAGTGTCAGGGGGACTAGCTAAGGTAAATATGTGGGGCTATGGGGATGGGGGCTGGGTGGGATTGTGGTCAGTGCAGACTCGATGTGCAGGTCGAATGGCCTTCTGATTCTATTCTATAATTTAACAACTTTTATTTTCACAAAGCTGCAATCAGTTTTTGTAATATAAGCAATTAAGCACTGGAAAAGCTCTTACAATCCTTTTTTAAAACTACAGGGTCTGGGAACACCATATCCACACATATGTGATACAAGCATAATAAGGCTGAAATTTTCCAACATTCACGCCAGCGGGATTTTCCCATCTCGCTGTAGTGAATGGAGATTTGGTTTGTCGCCAAATTCTCTGTCTTCGCTGCAGTGGGAGCATGGCAGTAAGATCGTGCCCAAAATATTTAAAGAGCTGCTATAACCCCAGATTTAAACAATGAATAATAGCAAGAGCAATGGCACTTAGGAGTGCTCATAAAATCTAACAAGTTACAGCACTGGGAGAACCATGGGCATCAGGATGGCAAAAGCCAGATCATTAAACTAAACACTGCGGATGATGCAAATATGAAATCTTCAAAACAGAAAATGCTGGAAAGACTCAGAAGATCTGGCAGCATCAGCGGAGAGAGAAATAAAGTTAACATTTTAAATTAACTCTCCTTGAGAGGGGGCTCAAAATGCGGTGGATGATGTAGTTGGAGAGGGGGCTGGAGAAGGTCAGCGATAGGTGGGAGCTAAGGAAAGATCTGACAATACGTCACGGACAAGGGAAGTATTAATTGTCGTGTTAAAGAATAACAAAGGAGCTAATAGTGGCATAAAGGTAAGGTAGAAAAATATGCCAATCGCAGAAATAGCAGAAAAAGGATCAGCATTCTGTGAAAGCAAAACAAGTTACAGATTGCCTAGTGGAGGAGGGAGCTGGGAAAAAAATAAAATGGAGGATAGAATTCATTGTTTGAAGTTATTGAATTACTAGTTATCGAAGTCCAAAAGGCTGCAATGTGTTTGTGTTGGCCTCTACTGGAAAATTGCAGCAGATCAAGGTAGGCATGAGAGCAAAATAGGGAGTTAAAATGGAAAGTGTCAGGAAGATCAGAGTGAGGTTTGAGGACTGGCAGCGGTCAGATGTAGTCATTTCCCTGACATGCTAATCTGGTGGATGATATGATAACCCTCCTGTGTGTGGCATCTTTTATCTCCAGGCTCCTCTGCCAGTGGCTTTGATGTTCAAAAACAGACATTTATTTGTTCAATTGGCTCAAAATTCATTTTCACCCTATCTGCTGGTGTTAACATCCCTACTTTATAAATAGGGGTGGTCTTATCAGATGAATACAAGTTTTCCCGCATATGAAACCAAATTCCATGTTGGTTTGAACAACATCAAATATAACATTTTTTGAATAATCTTTTAAGGCAAATACAGGAAAGATAGAACATAAAAACCATGCATTTTACGAATGGATTTATGGATTCATGAAATTAATACCCAGAGGAAACTGATTTAGGCTGATTGATTGGGTACTAAATTGTCCCTAAATTGGACCTCCCTGATCCTGGCACATTAGGCGTAGACTAAAATCATGAATAGGACACTGAGACAGTGGGACGGCGGCGCGGGCTCGTTGGGCCGAAGGGCCTGTTTCCCGTGCTGTGTTGTTCTTTGTTCTTTGTTCTTTGAAACTATTGGTTTGTTAAACAAAACTCTGAAATAAATTTGGTAAGAGAGATAGAACAATCAGAGACTCTCAGTGACAAATAATAAATATGCAACAAATTAGACAAATGACCAGAGAGAAACACTGCAGGAATTTCAACGACAACACATCTTGAACTAATGAAATACACTAGGAAGAATTTAACATTGTAAATTTTTTTCTTATTAAAATGTGTAACATTGTACTGTTCAGTGTTATCATGATACAAATATGATACCATCCCACATATCACGGATGCCTGTCTTCAGTCAATTTGATTCACTCCATGTGAACTGCCTTTGGCTCGGAAGGCAGCATACTGCAAAGGCTTTGGTCCCTGACTACATTCCAGCAATAGTACGGCTTTAGTTGTGCTTCAGAACTAGCCGCGCCTAGTCAGGACAGCTACAACACAGGCATCTAGCTGGCAGTGTGGGAGACTGCTCATGTATGTCCTATCCACAGGAAGCAGGACAATTTTAACCCAGTCAATCACCACCCTCTCCATCATCTGCAAAGTGAGGGAAGAGGTTGTCAGCAGTGTTTTGAAGGGGCACATACTCAGCAATAACCTGGTCACTGACGTTCAGTTTGGGTTCCGCTAGGGCCACTCAACTCCAACCTCATTACTGCCTTTGTCCAAGCATGGACAAAGGAAATTAACTCAAGAGGTCAAGTAGAAATAACTGCCCTTGACATCAAGGAGGCATTTGATTGAGTGTGGCATCAAGGAGCCCCACAAAAATTGGAGTCAATGTTAATCAGAGGGAAAGTTCTTCAGTGGTTGGAGTCATGCCTAGCACAAAGTATTGTGGTATTTGGAGGTCAATCATCTCAGTTGCAGGAAATCAATGCAGGAATTCCTCAGCATAGTGTCCTTGACTCAATCACTTTCAGGTGCTTTCAATCAGTTTCCCTCTATCATAAGGTCAGAAGTGGGCATGTTCGCTGATGATTGCATAATATTCAGTACTATCTTCAGATAGGAAAGCAGTCTGTGTTCATACGCAGCAAGGCATGGACAACATTCAGGCTTGGGATGATGAGTGGCAAGTAATGTTCGCACCACACAATGACCATTGTCAACAAGAGGGAATCTAACCATCTTCCATTGGCATTTAATGGCATTTCCAGCACAGAATTGGCCACTATCTACATCCTGAGGATTACCATTGAACAGACATTGAACTGGACCAGCCATGTAAACACTATGGCTACAAGAGCAGGTCAGAAGCTGGAAATTCTGTAATGAGTAACTAATCTCTAGACTCCCCAAAGCCTGTCACTATCTATAGGGGGAAAGACAGGAATTTCCACTTTCTTGGATGAGTGAAGCCAGCACTCAAGAACCTCGACACCATCCAGGCCAAAGCAGCCTGCTTGATTGGCACCTCGACCACCAAAATACCTTCCAAAGTTGTGACCTCTGCCAACTAGATGGACAAGAACAGCTGATGCATGGATGCAGCAGCACCTGGTATGTCCTATCCAACCCACACACCATCCTGACTTGGAAATATACTGCCATCCCTTCACTGTCACTGGGGTCAAAATTCTGGAACTCCCTCCTTAACAGCTTTACTGTTGTATCACATGGGCTGCAGTGGTTCAAGAAGGCAGCTCACTACCACTTTCCCAAGGACAATTAGGGATGGGCATTAAATGCTGGTCCAGCCAGTGACATCCACATCCTATAAACAAGTAAATAATAAACAATCCTGACCTGATAGAGGTTTATACAATGTTGAGAGGAATGGATAGGGTGGATTCTCGGAGGCTATTTCCCGGGGCTGAAATGGTCACTATGAGAGGACACAGGTTTAAGGTGCTGGGAAGCAAGTACAGAGGAGATGTTAGGGGAAAGTTTTTCACTCAGAGGGTGGTGAGTGAATGGAATCGGCTGCTGTCGGTGGTGGCAGAGGCGAACTCACTGGGGTCTTTTAAAAGACTTCTGGATGAGTATATGGGATCTAATGGCATTGGAAGTTACAGATAGTTCTATGGCTTGGTAGATATAGATGTGATCGGCGCAGCTTGTGGGCCGAAGGAGGAACTTGTGGGAGGAAACCGGAGCACCTGGAGGAAACCCAGGCAAACACGGGGAGAAGGTGCAAACTCCACACAGACAGTGACCCAAGGTCAGAATTGCATCTGGCGCTGTGAGGCAGCAGTGCTAACCAATAGGTGACTTTTTAACAAAATATTGTCTTTAATTGAAGTCACAATAATCAGTATTTTGTTTCCAATCTCTCCTAATATTCTGTTCTTACTCTTTCTCAGTGATAGAGTTCAAAGAATCAATGATATGATCAGATCTACATCTGCCTTGTCTGACCTTTGAATTGTCTGACCCTCCGTCATATTCCATGATGGTCATCAGTGCTGCCTGACTTCCTTCTGCTTTTGTCTCTGTGGTGCTCCCTTTTGTTAAAAAGAGAAACTGGAACTTGACCAGTTGTCAGGCCAGCAAGGTTCTGCCTAATATGGCTGGTGCACTACTGAAAATTTGAAAGTAGATTCCTTCCAAGGATCAGTCTGTAAAATAGACAACAGTAACTTTTTCCTCACAAACAAATCTTATTTGCTGGCCCATTGTTAGTTCACTGACCTGATAAATCCAGCATGTGGAATTCTGCAGATATAAATCACATCTTTGGGGCGGCACAGTAGCACAGTGGTTAGCACTGCTGCTTCACAGCTCCAGGGACCTGGGTTCGATTCCTGGCTTGGGTTTGCATTTCTCCTTTTGTCTGTGAGGATTTCCTCCGGGTGCTCCGGTTTCCTTCCACAGTCCAAAGATGTGCGGGTTAGGTTGATTGGCCATGGTAAAATTGTCCTTAGTGTCCTGAGATGCATAGGTTAGAGGCATTAGTGGGTAAATATATGGGGGTTGGGCCTGGATGGGATTGTGGTCAGCGCAGACTCAATGGGCTGAATGGCCTCTTTCTGTGCTGTAGTGATTCTATGATCCTCTTATTGTGAACCTTAGATGAGACTGTGGCCTGGCTTTAGTGATTATGGATCATTTACAACGAGTAAGGTCATGGAACAAATAGGTGCTGTTTTACTTTAGGGCCTAGGTCACTGGGATCTGCTGACCGATAATACAGGTGCATATATGTGGGCAAAACTTTTTGCCCTGGACATGGCGATCTGCTATGAAGGCTGCACCTGGAAGGGGTGCAGAGGAGATTCACTAGGTTGATTCTGGAGTTGAGAGGGTTGGCTTACGTGAAGAGACTGAATAGACTGGGGCTATTCTCATTGGAATTCAGAAGAATGAGGGGAGATCTGATAGAAATATATAAGGCTATAAAGGGAATAGATAATGTAAAAGCAGAGAGGTTGTTTCCACTGGCAGGTGAAACTAAAATTCAGGGGCATGGTCTAAAATGTGGGAGGGCACATTTAGGGCTGAGTTGAGGAGAAACTTCTTCACCCAAAGGGTTGTGAATCTGTGGAATTCCCTGCCCTGTGAAGCAATTGAGGCTACCTTACTGAATGTTTTTAAGGCAAGGATACATTTTTGAACAGTAAAGGAATTAAGGGTTACGGTGAGTGGGTGGGTAAGTGGAGCTGAGTCCACAAAGAGATGAGCCATGATCCTATTGAATGGTGGAACAGGCTTGAGCAGCCAGATGGGTTATTCCTGCTCCTAGTTCTTATGTTCTTATAACATGACTAAAACTGACTGGGAAGTGGAGAACTTTCTGCTCGGGTTCCCTCTTCAGTGCAACAAGTCTGTGCTTCTTATTGCTCTTTCTGTCCTTCTGCTAAGACATAAGCAAATGCTGCAGCTTATTACTTTTCATAGGTTAGTCATTAAACGCTCTTGGTGTTGACCTAACCCTGACCCAGTCTCAACAACACTGGCTGGTGACATTGAAAGCGATTCTATCATCGCTGAGTTAAATAATGCGCCAGGCAAGTAACTCAAAAATGTAAAAGCCATCATTAAAAAAAATTGTAGCTGTGAAATGAATTGTCTTCTGAAGGCAGTACTTCACAACTTTTATCTTGACATATTCATTTCCAGTCACTTTCCGTCCCCGCTTCTCACTCACACCAACAAAAACTGAGCAATAGTTTAAAAAAAAATTAGAGCCTGCAAAATGCCAACGACTGAAACAGCCCTAAATCTTGGCCCATCACAGATGAAAACAAACAAATGATATTGAGTCCAAAGGGCCACAGGCTCGTAGAATTGGTGAATCGCTTCCACTGCACATAATAAAAACATGAAAGCACAGTTTGCATCAGCGACAGAATCAGGTATCTTTGAGGGCGAAGGGATGAGATTTATATTTTGTTTGGATGATGTTCGAGAGAGCCTTTCCTCTCACCCCTGGAAAATGTGACTTTTAGGTAGTTGGCTTGGTGGAGTTCTCAGCTTTCCCAGTTCAGTGTATTCCCTTTTGCAGCCGAAGGTGATCAATTTCAGACACCTTACTGCTTTTTCAATATGAAAACAAACAATGACTAAAGAAATACGCTTCACCCCACCCCCCACATGGCCATTGACAGCACTAATTTAACAGAGCTAATAGTAAAAAAGATCACCGCACTATATGCAACACAATTTCTAAATATCTTAACCAAATGTTTCTCCTCAATTCTGTCAAGGCTTTCTAAGCATGCAGGGAAATGGCTAATGTGGGTCGCTTGTTACAAGAGACCTTCAGGCAATAAAAGCAGAGAATTTATCAGCAGCAGAGCAATCATGTGGTGTTTCCATCTTTCAAAACTGCAGGTAAAGGGTGAAGGAGTGGTATCTTGGCAACAATGGCAAGAAACCTTAAACGGTCAAAATTATTTCCTGCTCAAGCATTGTAAGCAACCAAACTGCATAAAGCTTTAAAAAGAATATGTTTTAGCGTATATTTTGAAGTTTATTTATTAGCGTCACAAGTAGATTTATATTAACACTGCACTGAGGTCACTGTGAAAATCCCCTAATCGCCACAGTCTGGTGCCTGTTTGGATACACCGAGGGAGAATTTAGCATGGCCAATGCACCTAACCAGCACATCTTTTGGACTGTGGGAGGAAACTGGAGCACCTGGGGGAAACCCCTGCAGATACAGGGAGAAGATGCAGATTCCGCACAGACAGTGACCCAAGCTGGGAATCGAACCCGGGTCCCTGGTGCTGTGAGGCAGCAGTGTTAACCATTGAAAATGAATAGTCTCGGAAATACATTCTTCACAATGTAACCCGTGCAGTTCATGTGTGTAGCCTGCAATGCTGCTGTGTAACATGAAACCAGCATGCCCCAATTGAACCACACTGTGTTGATGATAACCTTCTTTATTCAGGGACAGGCTAATATCACAGGCAACACCAACTGAAGTCCCATTCTACAAAACTGCCTTCCACCCAGCAGGTTCCTGGTACAGACTGAATTCCTGCAGGTTACTGAGGGTCACAAAGCAGTGTGCATGCGGGAGTTGTTTCTGATATAAACTTTATGGTGTGTAAAGTACAAACAATTAAAAAACCGCCTGAGTGGATGAAGTACAATGTGGTGAGGCCAGACTTTCAAACTCACCCTCATTTCTGTAATCATTCCCTGCATTTTTAAATAGCTAACTGCTTCATTCGTTGTTTAGTTTACTGGAATGTTTTGCATCAAATAGAACTTTATTAGGAAAATGCAAAATGAAAACTGGAAATACTGGAAACCTGGAGCACAGCTAGAAAATGCTGGAAGTATTGAGCGGACCTGGAAGCATTGACAGAGAGATAACATGGAATGTAAGCTTTTAAGGTGTAGAAGACCCTTCAAAAGGGAGGATCTTGAACATACCTATCAAGCACAAAGCAGCCACGCGGGTTATTAACATTGCTAAGGAGCCTACTGCATTTTTTAAATTCTTCTTTTCACAGGACAAGGGTGTCGCTGGCTGGGCCAGCATTTATTGCCCTTGAGAAGGTGGTGGTGGAGCCGCATTCTTGAACCACTGTAGCCCATGTTGCATCCAGAGTGCTGGCTTGCCAATTTTTGAAGGAATAGCTATATATTTCCAAGTCAACATAGTGTCTGTGGTGTTGAAGAAGATCTTGCAGTTGTGAATGTTCCCATTCATCTTCTGTCCTTATCTGTCTAGGTGGTAGAGGTCATGGATCTGGAAGATGCTGTTGAGGAAGACTTGGGGAGCCACTGTGGGTGCATCTTGTATATGCTACACTCTGCAACCACTTTATGTCAATGGTGGAGGAAGCGGGTACTGAAGGTGGTGGATGGGGTGCCTATCAACCAGGCTACTTTGTCCTGGATGGTGTTGAGCTTTGAGGGCAAAGCTGCCAGCTTGATTGGCAACCCATCCACCACCATCAACATCCACTCCCTCCATCACTGACATACAGTGGCAACAATGTACCATGCTGAGGTCCCATCCACTGCTTCCAATTTTAACTCGCTCTCCTGAGCAATGTTGGGGGAAAAGACTCCTGCTGAAAACTAACAGGGTTCTTTAAATATGCAGATCATTGTCATCCACATTATTCATGGCACTATCAGGGCCCGACTGCTATTATAACCAGAGTTCTGTGTGGGGCAGCCACAGTGACTTTCAGCAAGAGAAGTTGGGCTAGAAGAAACCCCAAAAAAAATCATTTTCCTTTATTTTGCACTTTCTCTGTGGATTCTGGAGGACTAGGGCTGTTCCTTTTGGGCCTCACGTGGGAGGTTTAGACCTTCCTAATTCCAGGACTTTGAATTCCATCCTCCACTCACTCCCTCCCAAACTCATCAATCATGAGGCCCTTTCAGGCCATCCTCCCCATAACTCACTGTGCCTCCATATCCCACAGTCTGATGCGGCACTCCTGCTACTTCCTGCTATATTCAGGGGGGTACACTGACTTAATCTACCTCTGTAATATCAACTGACCCCAGCCCTGCCTCAGCTCAAGAGCAGCTGAGACTCTCATTCAACCCCTTGTTACCTCGAGACTTCACTGTTCCAACGCACTCCTGGGCAGGCTCATACATTCTACCCTCCCTGAGGTCATCATCACTGGGACTGCAGGCCTACATTGGGTCCTGATTAAGCAACACCTCAATTATAAAATTCTCATCGTCATTTTCAATTCCTCAGCTTTCACTCCTCCCTATCCCTGTAACCTCCTCCAACTTTCCAACATATCTGCTTTCCTCAACTATTGGCCTATTGAGCGCCCCAAATTTTAAAAGCTTTATCATTGGTGGCCTGATTTTCTCTACCTCAATTTCCTTTTATAAAATACTCCTCTGTGACCAAGCTTTTGATCATTTACCCTAATATCTCCTTCTGTGCCTTGGTGTCAGCTTTTGCAAGGTAACACTCCTGTGCAGCACCTTGGGATTAAAAGCTTTGTAAATATTATTTGCCATTGTTGCTTTCACTGCAAGTCCCAGATAAAATTTCAGATCAGGGGCTCATTCCTAGGAGTTTATTAATTTTAGCTCAATGGTGTTAAAAAATACTTGAGGGCATAATTCTCCGATTCAGTGTACTCATCCTGACGTAATCTAGTTCACACAAAGCAAGGACGTGAACCAGATTAGCGTATTTAAACATGCTAATTAAATATTAGCATATTTAAAAATGCCTACAGTTCTCCGAGCCTCAGGGGCCCGTACTAATCTCTACAAAGGCCATTGGAGCCCCTGTGTAGTCGGAGAAATGGTTGGGTAGTGCCCTGGCGCTGCCCAGGTTGGTGCAGTCGGATTGTCAGCACCAGAGTGGCACTGCGAGGATGCCAGGTTGGTAATGCCATCCTGAATAGGGACCTGCGGTGACTCTATGATGGAGTGTCGCTCAGTTGCAGGAGGGGGAGGGGCAGGGAGATGTGGATTGATGCACCCTTTAAAAAGAGTTTGTGACTTTGCTGTGGTCTGCTGCTCTCAGCACAGCATGGTCACCTGGGGAGGAGTGGAACTGGAGGAGGGCCATGGGGAAGAGCATCAGAGGGCAGCATGGTGGCACAGTGGTTAGCATTGCTGCCTCACAGTGCTAAGGACCCGGGTTCAATTCCAGTCTTGGGACACTGTCTGTGCGGAGCCTGCACATTCGCCCCGTGCCTGCGTGGGTTTTCTCTGGGTGCTTCAGTTGCCTTCCACAGCTAAAAGATGTGTGGGTTAAGTGGATTGGCCATGCTAAATTGCCCCTTAATGTCAGGGTGACTAGTTAGGGTAAATGCAAGGGGTTACAGGATAGGGCTTGGCTGCGATTGTGGGCCAAATGGCCTCCTTCTGCACTGTAGGATTCTATGATAGGGTCACTCCAAGGGTACCCAGAACTCAGCTTTCTGAAACTGCATATTGACTAGGATTCCAGGAAAGCTCAGAATGCCAAAATCCAGGAATGCTTTTCTTAAACATAACAGGCCCTCAAATGGAGGAACCTAATCCAGATTTATGCACAGCAGCTGCATATCTGGAGTCCAAAGTCACATCCACTTCTCATGGAGTTTAGTACTCATGATGCAGTGAGTCAGTAGTATGAACATGGCTGTATGACCCTCTCTGCTCTCACATCTAGGGATCATACTGCTATCTCACACAACAAACATCATCAATCTCACTTTTTAAACTTGGTCATTTTACTAAAATTGAAGTGTATGGATTTAAAGAAACTTGCACACTGGGATCACCTTTCTTGGCAATGAATGCCAATTCTCTGCCCTCTCTTGAAAGCTCCTCCACTGGGATCCCTTGTGGTTTCGAAGATGTGAAGGCAAATGGCCTGAAATGGTGTCCCAGTGCCTGAGATGCCCATTGCACCCATCCATGGGGGTCACAGTGTGTGTGATGTTACTGCCACAGGCTATGTTTATGCAGGGCAGACTCGGGCCAGGGGCTGTGAACTTTATCATGTGTCTCTGTCAGAGGGATGAAGGGGGCAGCTTCGGATGGGTGGTAGCACTGTCGAGATTATCCCTCCCTCCCAGCAGCTCTTCTGTGGCTCATTTGAACTGACCAGGTATGAAAGATTGTACATCCAGGCATCCAGGTGCCAAGACTGGAATGGGTGAGATGGGGTAGTCGGTTACTTGAGGGTAGGGAATAGTTGATGGATACTTAGGGGGTAGTCGGAGGAGGGGAGCATTAGAAGGTGGAGGTGGGGGTCGAGGTGTGCAATGGGGTCAGGATGTTGTTGGAAGGGGGTATCAACAGTATAGTTACCCAGGAGTTAGAGGTTGTTTTAATTCTTCTAACTTTCCCTGAGTACCTATTTGACTAAGTCAGAACAACCCGAAGTCTCCAACTTAAATCAGAGTATTGGATGGTTTACAGTGCAGAGTCATTTCCCAATGGAAGTTTGAACTTTCTAGGCAACTACTGTGCAGTCCTTGCGTGGGGTCTTCTGGGTAGTGCATCTTTGGGGTATCTCCCAGGTATGATGCTTCAGAGATTGGGGTATATATTCTATAGATATAAAAACAGACTAATCCTGAAGAATCGTATGTGGAATTAACTTTAATTGCTTATCCTTGGTCAAGTGGACAGAACTATTAGGACAATAACAAGACAAATGATAAGGAAAATAACCAATGAAGTAGATGCCTAGAAAATTGTAAGGAACAGAGAGATGGAAATCCTGGAATTTGAGCCCGGAATAAAAATATTTTTGAAAATGGAGATGTAGGTAAAGTGCAAGCTAGTCTTTGTGGTTACTTCAGAGCCTCAAGAAGTGCATAAAAGGTTTAAATCCTTGCTCCCATTAGCTCCAGGTATGATTCTAACAGATTCAGTGTTTTGATTCAGGCTTTATTCAGTGAAGGCAACAATGTCAACAGCCCTTTGTAATGTACAACATCCCAACTGGGCAAGCCAGCAAGTAAATTACAGAAATCAGAGGCAGTTGTCTGGGTTTTGCATTACTAGGGATTAGGAACTGAACGTGGGTCGTGGACTGGAGTTTTGGGCATCTTGCCGTAGGACTTTTCCATTGGATTCTTGGATATGGTCATTGTGAGGTTTTAAGTGGTATTCCAACATTTTCTGGAATGTGTATCATTATACATATGGGGAGAATTAGGAACCAGAAACACTGCCATAGATGTGCTGAGTCAAACAGCCTGTTGCTGTGGTGTCAAATTTGATGAGGTTTTTATAAGCATATCAATATAAAATGGATATTTGGCTCTTTGCTTCTCTTAAATATTATGAAAAATACCTGAAATAGCATTTAATCTGACCCCAACCCAACCCCCCAGCCCTGGTTCCCCCCGCCCTGCCCCATAGCATGTCTTTTGGTGGGGGAGGTGGTGAACCGTTGACTGCTGTTGGGATCTTCTGGTCCTACCGATGTCTATGGCATTCTATATGGCTGACCTGCTGCTGGGGAGAGTGGAGGTGTGGGTGGGGTGGGAGGGAGTGCAGAGTTCGCCTTCAGTGGGACTATAAGATCCTGTCGATAGGAGGAGCTGGAATATCCCGCCCTAAATTTCAAGTGTTGGCTGGAGGACATAGCAAAACTTAACTACAAATAACAAGAAAAGCGGAAACTTGCCTTTCTCACTCCCATTATTTACTTGGCCTGCATTCAGTGAGGCACAGCCAAAGTTTAGGCCAGCAGAAGGCAAATAATCAGTATTCAGTTACACAAAATCAAACATTTGTTCTATGCTTCAGATTCTCCACATACCTTGGGGATCTGGCTGCTTTCCAACGGGATGGGGAATATGTGTTCAATGTGCAAAAACTACCACTGAGTCATCCGTACTGATGATTTGTACACATGATCAGCTGAACCTGCTCCTTACAGATACAAGCCCTGCACCTTGGGTCAGTATAGTTTGCCCCAACTCCTCCAATGGACCCATCATCCCCAATACTATTCACTTCTTGGATATGGCGGCAAATGTAGACTTCCGCCCTTAGGTGGATCACTCAATTTTGACAGAATTTCGAGAAAACCTATGCTTTTCGTTACATACTTTTGAGCAAGGAGTTCAGATTTTTTACTAGGTGCAAGAACTGGCTAAATGGCTATGACAGACTTCAAGCAGTATAGAATTAATAAAAGCCCATTAACCTTGTTATACAAACGAAAGGTTAGAGTTGCACTTCTGGCCCTGGTGTGGGCCAGAATGCCAGTTCCTCAGCTCCAACCCATTCCCACACTATTCTCATGGAAGATGGGAGTAGAGTCCTACCTGGCTGCATGGGGTCGGTATCGATCAGCTTTGCTAAGAGCCTGATAGTGGCCAGGTAAAGGAAGCCAACTGTACTTTCCAATTGGCCTGTAGACTCCTGTAGACAGCAGGAGTGAATTTCAATGTATGACAGGTGGGCGCCCAATGGCAGGCCAGAAGACCAGCCTTCCAGGCAGTCCAGTGATACCAGGATGAGAAGAAGCTGTGGCTATCCTGTCGAGGGATTTGTTCCCTGTGCCATCTGTGCTGCCCCCACTGCATCCCCAGCGCATGCGTACACACACACACACACACACACACACACACACACACACACACACACACACACACACACACACACACACACACACACACACACACACACACACTGCTGAATAATCAGGGATTTGGAGAGGTTGGGGAGAGCACACCCATGTTGCCTTTTATTATAGACAGCTGCTCCTTTCAAACTAGAATCAAGCCTCTGATTGTCCCTCCAACCCCAACCCTGCCCAATGTCTTTAGTTAAATGATGGACCTTACTTCTGACCATTCATTGACTGACTTGGGAAATCCTAGCGGTGGGTTCAGGACAATACTCCCTCAGCACTGACATCACAATACTCCCTCAGTACTGACAGCACAATACTCCCTCAGTACTGACAGCACAATACTCCCTCAGCACTGACAGCACAATACTCCCTCAGCACTGACATCACAATACTCCCTCAGTACTGACATCACAATACTCCCTCAGTACTGACAGCACAATACTCCCTCAGTACTGACAGCACAATACTCCCTCAGCACTGACAGCACAATACTCCCTCAGCACTGACATCACAATACTCCCTCAGTACTGACATCACAATACTCCCTCAGTACTGACATCACAATACTCCCTCAGTACTGACAGCACAATACTCCCTCAGTACTGACATCACAATACTCCCTCAGTACTGACAGCACAATATTCCCTCAGTACTGACATCACAATACTCCCTCAGTACTGACAGCACAATACTCCCTCAGTACTGACAGCACAATACTCCCTCAGTACTGACAGCACAATACTCCCTCAGTACTGACAGCACAATACTCCCTCAGTACTGACAGCACAATACTCCCTCAGTACTAACAGCACAATACTCCCTCAGTACTGACAGCACAATACTCCCTCAGTACTGACAGCACAATGCCCCCTCTGTGCTGACAGAACAATACTCCCTCTGTACTGACAGCGCAATACTCCCTCAATACTGACAGCACAATACTCCCTCAGTACTGACAGCGCAATACTCCCTCAATACTGACAGCACAATACTCCCTCAGTACTGACAGCACAATACTCCCTCAGTACTGACAGCATAATACTCCCTCAGTACTAACAGCACAATACTCCCTCAGTACTGACATCACAATACTCCCTCAGTACTGACATCACAATATTCCCTCAGTACTGACATCACAATACTCCCTCAGTACTGACAGCACAATACTCCCTCAGTACTGACATCACAATACTCCCTCAGTACTGACAGCACAATATTCCCTCAGTACTGACATCACAATACTCCCTCAGTACTGACAGCACAATACTCCCTCAGTACTGACAGCACAATACTCCCTCAGTACTGACAGCACAATACTCCCTCAGTACTGACAGCACAATACTCCCTCAGTACTAACAGCACAATACTCCCTCAGTACTGACAGCACAATACTCCCTCAGTACTGACAGCACAATACTCCCTCAGCACTGACATCACAATACTCCCTCAGTACTGACATCACAATACTCCCTCAGTACTGACATCACAATACTCCCTCAGTACTGACAGCACAATACTCCCTCAGTACTGACAGCACAATGCCCCCTCTGTGCTGACAGAACAATACTCCCTCTGTACTGACAGCGCAATACTCCCTCAATACTGACAGCACAATACTCCCTCAGTACTGACAGCGCAATACTCCCTCAATACTGACAGCACAATACTCCCTCAGTACTGACAGCACAATACTCCCTCAGTACTGACAGCACAATACTCCCTCAGTACTAACAGCACAATACTCCCTCAGTACTGACAGCACAATACTCCCTCAGTACTGACAGCACAATACCCCCTCAGTACTGACAGCACAATGCCCCCTCTGTGCTGACAGAACAATACTCCCTCTGTACTGACAGTGCAATACTCCCTCAGTACTGACAGCACAATACTCCCTCAATACTGACAGCACAATACTCCCTCAGTACTGACAGCACAATACTCCCTCTGTACTGACAGTGCAATACTCCCCCAATACTGACAGCACAATACTCCCTCAGTACTGACAGCACAATACTCCCTCAGTACTGACAGCACAATACATCCTCAGTACTGACAGCACAATACTCCCTCAGTACTGACAGCACAATACATCCTCAGTACTGACAGCACAATACTCCCTCAGTACTAACAGCACAATACTCCCTCAGTGCTGACAGCACAATACTCCCTCAGTACTGACAGCACAATGCCCCCTTTGTGCTGACAGCACAATACTCCCTCAGTACTGACAGCACAATGCCCCCTCTGTGCTGACAGCACAATACTCCCTCTGTACTGACAGCACAATACTCCCTCAATACTGACAGCACAATGCTCCCTCAATAATGACAGCACAATGCTCCCTCCGTACTGACAACACAATACTCCCTCAATAATGACAGCACAATACTCCCTCAATAATGACAGCACAATACTCCCTCAGTTTACAGGAGTGAGGGGTGACTTGATTGAAGTATATAAGATTCTGAATGGTATTGAAAAGGACGTTTCCTCTTGTGGAAGAGTCCAGAACTAGACAGCACTGTTTTAAAATTAGGGTTGCTCTCGTGGAAAGATATGAGGAGAGTCATGTTCCCTCAGTGAGTTGTATGCCTTTGGATCTGACTGCCTCAGAAGGAGGTGGGGGGGTGTCATTGAATATTTCAGATGTGGACAGCCAGATAGATTCTTGTGAGGGAGGGAATCAAAGGTTATCAGGGATTGATAGGAATGTGGAATTAGAAACACGAACAGATCAGCCACGATCTCATTGAAAGGAGGAATCAGGCTTGAGGGGCTGAATGAGTACTTCTGCTCCTAATTTGTATGTAAAAGAAAATGAACAATTGGGCTTAGACATCACCTCAGCTTTGTGCATTATTCTTCAATGTTCTTCCCACTGTGTTTGGCAAGGTTGTATCTTTGCTATTTGAATACTTGATATCAATATTTGGAGTCAAATAGTTAAACTTCCACACCTCAGTACACTCCTCTCACTCAGCCAGGAAACAAGCAGCGATAGCAGACAGCTAATTTGCATTTGCTATTAGAGTTTTGAATGAATTTAAATTAAGTTTTATTACTTTGAATTAATTGACTGAAGAACAATTTGTAGGCTGCAAAATAATGAACAAAAGAATCATGTCAGTAAACAAAGGATTGGCAAAAAATTACTTTACAGGCATGCTCCTCGTTGCCTTACCATCGATAACCTAGTCAACTGATCAACTATACAGGACTGTCGCAGACCAATAGCAGACACAGCATGCGATAGACAGCTTCAAGCAATCCCACAATCAAGTGATCAGGACAAAGCTCGCCAGTCCCCCAGATTCAGTAGTAAATGGTGGTGAACAATTAAACAGCCAACAGGAAGAGACTCATCAAATATCCCCATCGTCAATGATGGGGAGCCTTTCACATCAGAGCAAAGGACAAGGCTGAAATATTTTCCATCATCTTTCAGACCAGACGTGTAACATGGATGATCTATCTCAACTTCCTCCAGCTCTGACAAAGTGTCATCCAGACTCAAAATTGTGGCTCTACTCTCTCCGCACAGATGCTGTCAGACCTGCTGAGATTTTCCAGCATTTTCTGTTTTTGTTCTTCCTAAGGTCCCCAGAATCAGAGGTGCCAGTCTTCAACCAAATCAATTCACTCACACATGATTTCAAGAAATGGCTGAAAGTTCAAGGTATTTCAAAGGCTATGGGCCCTGATAGCAATATTACATTTTTTCCCAAAGATATTGGTGCCCCCGGTCAAGCTACAACCCTGGCACCTACTTGGCAATGTGAAAAATTACCTGTTTAACTCAGCTATTATAAAATAAAGGCATTCAGCACCGTTATGTAAGGTTCCAATCCTTCACAATTGTTCTGGTCCACAAAAAGCAATCCAATCTGACAATTATCACCCCATCAGTCTGCTCTCGACCATCATCAAAGTGATGGAGAGTATTGTCAACGCTGCTATCACTTATACAGCAATAACATAATGCTCAGTTTGCATTCTGCCAGGGCCACTCAGCTCTTGATCGCATTACTGCTTTGGCCCAAACATGGAGAGAAGAGCTGAACTGAAGAGTAGAGATGACAGTGATTGCCCTAGACAACAAGGCAGCATTAACCAAATGTGGTATTAAGGAGTCCAGGCAAAATGGAAGCCAATGGGAGTCAGGGAGAAACTCTCCACCGTTTGGAGTTGCACTTGACACAAGTTTTATTTGTTGAAGGCCAATCACCTCAGCCCTAAGAGTTCCTCAAGGCAGCATCGTTGTTCCAACCATCTTCATCAGTGACCATCCCGCCATCATAAGATCAGATGGTGACATTTGCTGATGATTGCGTAATGTTCAAAATCATCTACAATTCCTCAAATACTGAAAGTCTGTACCCATATACAGGGCAACATTCAGGTTTGGGCTGATAAATGGCATGTAGCATTCATGGCCCAGAAGTGCTTGGTAATCACCATTTCCTTTGACATTTAATGGTATTACTATCACTGAATCTCTCGCTGTCAACATCCTAGGGGTACCATTGACCAGAAACGAAACTGGACTAGCCTACAAAGGCCACAAAAGCAAGTCAGAAACTGGGAACTCTGAGGCAAGTAACTCAATTCCTATCTCCCCGAAGCATATCCACCATCTACAAGGTACAAGTCAGGAGTATGATGGAATATTCTTCACTTGCCTGGCTTAGTACAGCTTCAACGACGCTCAAGAAGCTAGACACCATCCAGGACAAAGCAATCTGCTTTATCAGCATCCCATCCACCAAAGTAAACATTCTCTAGTCCCTCCACCATTCTCTAGTCCCATATGCAGCAGCGTGTACCAGTGTGTATAAGAGGCACTGCAGCAACTCACGGAGGCATCTGGGATAGCACATTTCAGTCCCGAAACCTCTAGCATCTAGAAGGACAAGGGCATCAAGTACATGGGAACACTACCACCAACTGCAAGTTCCCCTTCAAGCCACACCTCATCTTGACTTGGACAGATATCACTGTTTCTTGGCTGTCACTTGGTCAAAATCCTGGGACTCCCTTGCTACACTATAGGTGTACCCACAGTTGCTCACATAGACCATCTTCTTAGGGCAATTAGCGCTAAGCAATAAATGCTGGTCTTGCCAGCAAAGCCCACATCACATGAAAGAATAAAAAGAGCGTTTGCAAAAGAAACTTCTAAGTTCTGCATTTTTCTCATACTGATTCTCATTTTTCTCAGTGAGCTGTTTGTGTTCAAAGTGCCCATTTTGACAATTAGCAGTGTGTCACGTATCGAGTGGCCACTGATTACTAACCGCTAAAGGCGAAAATTTCCTTTCTTCACCATGTTTAGCATAGTCATTAAGCTCTTTTATAATGATTGTTTTATAAATTTATTACAGAGATACATTTCCCGATCTAAATTGTGACATGTGGCAATAAATAATTTAGATCATTTATCTATTGAAAATAACTCAAAGTAAATGCCAATAACGTACACCAACTATTCATGTTGAATGACTGCTTGTACTTTGTAAATCTTTTTAATGATTCTATTTCTCTCCCTTAGGTGAAGCAGATCGCTCCTGAATACTACGACAACTTGCCCCAGCACACTTCCTGGCTGCGGGTGCTCTGGGATTTTGTTTTCGATGACAGCATCAGTCCTTACTCCAGGGTTAAGAGGGAGTGCAAGGTGGTGAAAGGCGATTGAGAGAGAGAAATCCCGTGATTCCCGGAAACCGAAAATTCTGGGAAGAAAAAACACACCAGGTTCATCGCCCTTTGTAAAGAAAAAAGACAAGTCAACAATTTGATTTAAAATGCTTATCAGAACTTTCAAACCCAGTGCAGTTCCTGCACTGTTTATGTAGACAACTGTGCCTTCAATGTCAAGTAAAATAAGTCCAATTTAATTGAGATCAACAATGAATTTAGTTATATAATTTTTTTTTACCATTGTTCTAAATTAATCCTGATTCTATTGTTGATGCTTTTGTTAACCAGTAAGAATATATTTAGATTTTAACAGGAAGGTCCATTTTTATATTGGGTCGAATTTACCGATTTCACCCTCGCATCGGATTTATGTATAAATTGAGTATTAGGGGGCACAGACATTCAAATGAATCAGAGTGAGACTCCCCGTTTTTGGGGGTTTCACTATGATGAAAGTCAGGCGCTTCAACGCAAGTCAGGCAGCATTCACACTGCAGCATTTGGGTTGAAGCAAAACTACTTGGTAGCAACAGTAGGACTGTCTTGTGCACATGAGCTTGGGTCCAGGAAGGTGAAAATTGTTTATGGGAAACCAGTTTCTGAAGTTTTCAGTTCATGCAAAGACACAAACAGATGCTATCTATAGCTATACATATTGCTGGGAGAAAGCTACCAAATTGTCAAAAGATGTTTTATTGTTGTGACGTTTAAAGGTTGTTTTTTTCCCCTTGACTTGAACATTCTTAAATCTGGACAAACGTATATTACGCTCTGATTTATCACTCAAAAGATGCATGAAGATGGTAATGAGTACAATCCCCGGGGATGTTTCCAGCCACATCTAGCACAGGAAAACCCGACGCAGTATTCTCAGGATTAACCTCAGCGTTTGCAGTCAGAAGTCAGCTGCAATTTCCCATATCAACAGCTGTGTGTGTCCTGCTGCAAAATCTATTTGACTGTCAAGGCTTGCATGTGTATTGTACTGGAAAAAAATATGGCTACAACATAATGGTTAGTTACCCTGTCAGGCACAATGTCCTGAGAGTGACTCTGTCTGCCAGAGATGGTGTGATTAATTTGTCATGCTTCTCCTGCCATATGTTGTTTTTTATATTAAATAAAATCTGCCCTATTAATGAGGATCCCAATTTTATAACTGCTCTGTGCGCTGTGACTGGGTCATTAGCTTCCAATTGTTGCACACATCAGCATCTACTAACTGAAACTCATTTATCCCCTGTCTGCTCTCATGCGAAAGAGATGCGTCTGCTCCATGCCAGATTTTCTGATGAGCCCGTGTGTGAGTATGTGGAGGCTGTGATCCAGCTGTCTTCACAGGCCCCATACAAGTTAACAGAAAGGAGAAACCCCTTAGA
This sequence comes from Carcharhinus amblyrhynchos, assembly GCF_965287045.1. Taxonomy (NCBI): domain Eukaryota; kingdom Metazoa; phylum Chordata; class Chondrichthyes; order Carcharhiniformes; family Carcharhinidae; genus Carcharhinus; species Carcharhinus amblyrhynchos. Next base: position 29,535,353 of record NC_137337.1, read on the forward strand.
TGACTGAAACATCATCAGCGCATAAAGAGGAATCAAAATATACCTGATCTGAATCATCCAAAGCCTCATGCCTTTTTCCTCTCATTAGTCAATCCTGATGACCCTCTCAGTGTTCCATACTGCATTCGTAGAAACTGGTTTGACCAAATCAATTTTCAATGAAACAATTTAGCTTCTTTCACCAGCTAATAAATGTATGGATGCAGATTGTAGAATGACATTTGCTTCACATAAGCGTTTGAATGTGCTTGCATACACATATACATGAAGTTTGCAGATCAAATAATTAAACTGAGTCAGTTGTGTCTTTGGCATTAAGTTACATTTTATTCACAATTGTATTAGCAGCTGAAGCATGGACAGATAGAGTCTGAATGACAGTGTTTCAACCTCTAGCATGTTTTTGGTCCACTTCTGTTTCTTTCTATGACTAACTGAATAACACCATTGATTGCGGTTCAGAAATGCTTTGTTAGCTGTAGAACACTTTGTGAGATTGTAAAAGACTTCATATTATTGTAAGTATTTATTTTGTTTTACTTTCATGCCTTGATTCATTATAGTATCTCTGAGTGACGCCTACTGTCTTAAATAATGTGTAAGAAATGTAATTCACCAGCGTGGTCCCTTTTGCTCCAACTGTCAGATAAACTATGTCAAACCTAAGGCCTAAATTACCTTTAGCTCATAATTTTATTTCATACATATTTATTTAGCAGTCACTGCACTGAAGGGACTGAAGGAAAATTGGAAAAATCTGCTCCATAAGTAATGAGACTACAAGGCATTAAAGCTACAAGGATTATTCACACATTATTGCCCCAGGGCCAAACAAAAGGAGTCAGCTAGAATTTTTCACCATTGACTTGTTAATATTTTATCTGACTATTAGACCTGCCTACTTCCTGCTTGAAGACTGGTTAGGTCAGTCTGACCATAACCAGGTTGGTCTTGGATTTAAATCCCAGGCTTGACCCGTGTCTTAATGACGTTGTTGCCAGTATTCAGGCTGTAAAAAAAAGATAGAAATATAAAAATAGGAGCAGAAGTAGGCCATTCAGCCCTTCAAGCCTGCTCTGCCACTCATTATGATCATGGCTGATCATCCAACTCAATAACCTGATTCCCCCCCTCTCCTTTGATTCACTTTGTCCTAAGAGTTATATCTAACTCCCTTTTGAAAACACACAGGGGCAAATTGTCCCATTCCGCCCGCTGCAGGAATTGGAGCCGGTGGAAGGACAGACCATGGAAAGATTCATTTACCTCGGGCGGGATTTTCCAGTTTCAGCGGAGCATGGCTGGAAAATCTTGCCCACAATGTTTCGTCCTCAACTGCTTTCTGTGATAGCAAATTCCACAGGATTACCACTCTCTGGGTGAAGAAATTCCTCCTCATCTGTGTCCTAAAATATTTACCCCATATCCTCAGAATGTGACCCCATTCCTGGACACCCCAGCCAAGGCGAACATTCTTCCTGTATCCACCCCCTCTAATCCTGTTAGAATTTTATAGGTTCCTGTGATATCCCCCCTCGTCTGCTGAATTCCAGTTCTCAAAAGATGTCATGGAGAAACATTAATGACAGCCATAAAATCTGTAACCTAAACCATTCTGAAAAAATGGAAGTGAGGAAGCATCAATGGTGGACCATAAACAGCCTCTCCGACTGCAAGAAGAACTGCTCGTTACTTTTTAATATTAATCAATTGCATCCATTCCTTCTCAATTATATTGTAATGCAACCATTGAATCAATTAAATGAAACAGGTTAACTACTGCTAAAATAGTGAGGACAGGGAATGAATACAATGCAATAACTAGTCTATTCATAACAGTGCATTGAGTAAATTAAACCCCGAGGGTTGAATTCTGACTAATTATGTAATAGTTTATAATGCCCCTCAGATATACAGTCATTTGAATATTGTTTGTTTTAAGCATTTCAAATTCCTACGAGGAATCCACTTATTACAATATTATGCTTGATAAGATGCCAGTGTTTTTGAGGTAGGAGCCAGGCAGGTAGACAAAGGGGTGTGATGTATTGGATTTAAAAAAAACATTTGATGTAGTGCCGCATAAAAGGTTATTCCACAAAATTAGCACACGTGGGATTGGCATGGATTTGAGGATTGGTTAATAGACAAAAAGAGCGTCAAATAAATGGGAATTTTGGATAAAAGCAAATTATTGCGGATGCTGGAATCTGAAACCAAAAGAGAAAAAAAGCTGGAAAGTCTCAACAGGTCTGGCAGCATCTGCAAGGAGAAGAGAGCTGATGTTTCGAGTCCAGATGACAAAGAACAAAGAACAACACAGCACGGGAAACAGGCCCTTCGGCCCGCACCGCCATTTATAAGAACATAAGAAATAGGAGCAGGAGTAGGCCATCTAGCCCTTCGAGCCTGCCCCGCCATTCAGTAAGGTCATGGCTGATCTGAAGTGGATCAGTTCCACTTTCCCGCTTTCTCCCCATAACCCTTAATTCCCCTGTCTATCAGAAACCTATCTACCCGTGACTTAAATATATTCAGCGAGGTAGCCTCCACCGCCTCAACGGGCAGCGAATTCTAGAGATTCACCACCCTTTGAGTGAAGAAGTTCCTCCTCAACTCTGATCTAAACTGCACCCCCCCCCCCCCCCCCATCTTGACGCAGTGTCCTCTAGTCCTGCTATCCTTTCTAAGCGGGAAGAATCTCTCTACCACTATCCTATCCATCCCCTTCATTATCTTATACGTTTCTATAAGATCCCCCCTCAGCCTTCTAAACTCCAATGAGTACAGACCCAGTCTGTTTAGTCTATTTCAACATTGTGAGACCCCTCTTCCACCCATGACCCTTGTCTGTGCTTATGGCACTCCACATTGGAAACCAGATTGAGGGGAGACGAATTTGGGGACAATTTGTTACACCAATCAGCCTAAGACCACATCTTTGGGGTGTGGGAGGAAACCGGAGAACCCGGAGAAAACCCACGCAAGCACGGGGAGAATGCACACAAACTCCCACAGACACTGGCCCAAAACCATGCATCTGCACAGCAACCAGTGATAGTCACTGAGCTGTCGTGATGCCCATCAGCTGGTCCAGTTTAAGTGTACACTAACGACGTGAAGCACTAGGCTACTCTCGAAACATCCAAAAGCAGCCCTCGCACGACCCACCGCATGTATGCCCCTTGTTGGTCAACAAGGCGGACCAAAGCACCTGTGGATTAAAAGAGAAAAACATCAATACATGCACATCTTATGCAAACATTCAAGGGAATCCCCAGAAGCTCAAAAGTAAAACAAGTGAGCCAGAAAATATGTTGTTCTTGATCCTTATTTAAAACAGTGTCCTATATCCCTCCATCTCTGTTCCGCTCATGTGCCTATTTAAGTATCCCTTAAACAACTCTAGCGTGCCTGCCTCCACCACCTTACTTGGCAGTGCATTCCATAGCCCCACAACCCTCTGTGTGAAAAACCTCCCTCTACCATCCGAATTATACTTCGCCCCCCTCACCCTAAGCCCGTGGCCCCTCGTAATATTTGTTTCCAATCTAGGAAAAAGCTTACCGCTGTTTATTTTATCTATACCCTTCATAATCTTATACACTTCTATTAGATCTCCCCTCATTCTCCGTCTTTCTAAGGAAAACAGCCCCAATTTGCCCAATCTTTCCTCATAACCCAGTCCTTCCATACCAGGCAGCATCCTGGTAAATCTCCTCTGCACTGTCTCCAGGGCCTCCACGTCCTTCTGGTAGTAAGGTGACCAGAACTGAACGCAGTACTCCAAATGCGGTCTAACCAACGTTCTATACAACTGCAACATTAGACGCCAGCTTTTGTACTCTATACCTCTTCCTATAAAGGCTAGCATACCATAAGCTTTCTTCGCAACCTTCTCCACCTGTACTGCCACTTTCATAGACTTGTGCACTTGCACCCACGGGTCCCTCTGCATTCCTATATTCTTAATAGGTCTACCCTTTATCATATATCTCCCCCCTACATTATTTCTTCCAAAATGCATCACCTCACATTTATCAGGATTAAATTCCATCTGCCATTTATCTGCCCAATATACCAGCCTATCTATACCCTGCTGTTTTGCCTGACACTGCTCCTCACTGCCCGCCAATCCAGCCATCTTAGTGTCATCTGCAAACTTGCTGATCACACCACGTACTCCTTGTTCCAAGTCATTTATGTATATTACAAATAGAAGAGGTCCCACTACTGAGCCCTGCAGCACACCGCTAGTGACAGACCTCCAGCGAGAAAAATACCCTTCCATTACTACTCTCTGTCTCCTATTACCAAGCCCGTTATCAATCCATCTAGATGCCTGTCCTTTTATTCCATGAGCCTTAACCTTTTCAACCAACCTACCATGAGGGGCTTTGTCAAACGCCTTACTGAAATCCATATAGACGACATCAACGGCTTGTCCTTCGTCGACCGTTTTTGTCACCTCCTCAAAAAATTCTACCAGATCCGCAAGGCACGACCTCCCCTTAACAAAGCCATGCTGCGTATCCCTTATCGATCGCAACGCTCTAAATGCGTACACATCCTATCTCTAAGAATCCTCTCCAACAACTTCCCTACCACTGACGTCAAACTCACCGGCCTATAATTACAAGGGTTATCCCTACTACCCCTTTTAAACAATGGTACCACGATCGCTATTCTTCAGTCCTCTGGGACCTCACCTGTGTCCAAAGAATAGACAAAGATTTGCGTCAGAGGCCCAGCAATTTCATCTCTAGCTTCCCTAAGCAGCCTAGGATAAATGTCATCAGGTCCCGGAGATTTATCAGTTTTAATGCTACCTAAAAGCCCTAACACTTCCTGCCTCGTAATGAATATTTCCTTCAACTGGTCTACAGCTCCCTCCAAGACTGCATCGGACATCAAGCCCCTCTCCTTCGTGAATACTGACGCAAAGCATTCATTCAGGATCTCCCCCATTCCCTCAGACTCTGAGCACAGTTCCCCTACTCTGTCCCTAAGAGGACCGATTTTTCCTCTAATCACCCTTTTGTTCCTAACATAGGAGTAAAATGCCTTTGGATTTTCCTTAATCCTGTCTGCCAAAGCCATTTCATGCCCCCTTTTTGCCCTTCTAACTCCCCGTTTGAGCTCCCTCCTGCTCTCTCTGTATTCCTCCAATGCTTTCTCCGTTCCCAGTTGCTTAGACTTAACATATGCCTCTCATTTCTTCCTGACCAAGTCCTCAATATCCCTAGTAATCCATGGCTCTCTAATCCTACCTTTCCCATCCTTCCTCTTAACTGGCACATGTCTTTCCTGCAACCTTTTCAGCTTTCCCTTGAAAGACTCCCACATGCTGAGAGTTGACCTACCCTCAAATAGCCTATCCCAATCAGTATCCATAAGTTCCTGCCTAATCCGGTTGTAGCTAGCCTTCCCCCAATTTAGCACCCTCCCCTTAGGACAGCACTCATCTTTTTCCACTAATATCCTAAAGTAGAACGAGTTGTGGTCACTGTTAGCCACATGTTCACCTACTGCAACCTCAACCACCTGACCCATCTCATTACCCAGAACTAAATCCAGTATCGCCCCCTCTCTAGTCGGGCTATCTACATACCGCTCCAAGGACCCTTCCAGTACACATTTTACGAATTCCTCCCTGTCCGAACCCCCAGCTCTAGGCACCTTCCAATCCACCCCAGGGAGATTAAAATCTTCCACTACAACAACCCTATTCTTTCTGCACCTATCCAAAATGTCTTTACATTTACCTTCTTCCACTGCCTGCGGGCATTGTCAAAGCTCTGGCAATCTTTCACTGTCAGTTGTAAAGCTCTTGGTCAAGTGCATTAGGCCTGTTTCAATCCGGTTCATAGCCAAAACTGCCAATAAATTGTCACAATTTGATGCTGAGCTGACAATTTCTGTCAGAAAGTCCCCAGTCCTCGGATAGGAAAACTTGGTAACTGATGCAATAGAAAGTGCTCTCCTGAGGTTAACGGTTAAAGTGGATTATTGGAGGACAGCAAAGATAGCTTCTGTAATGACTTCAATCGGGCCATTGAGGTTGGCCTATTGAATATGAGCTCCCTGATTAAGGATCGAATTGATGAGTCCATCAGGGAGTCTTTGCCTTGTATTTAGTTGGGAGTGTCCGTTCCTCTGATACTCCCGGATCTAGACTGCTGCGCCTGTTGAGCGCCCTGTGTACTGCTGTTAGCATTTGTAAATAAAGGGATTTTTGTGACGGGACTTCTGCCTCCTCAGGCTTATTACAGCTTCACTCTACATCTGGACCTGGGAATCTTCATATAAGTACTGGCTCCAAAGATGGAAAACCATACTCCATTACAAAGCACCGGTGTCTGACAATTGGGATAAGTACACAAATTCAGCAAATTAGAAACCTTTCATACATTAACAGGCCACACAGTCCTTTATAAAACTCAGTAATTTGAAAATAGTGTCAGCACCAACATTAGCAGTATTAATGGATAATTAAGAATACTCGCATTCAAGATAATCTCATCTGAGGCGTCAGTTCAAAGCGGACTAGCTGAGCTTTGATTTTAATGATGTTCACATTTCCTGAACTTCTCCATTAGATTATAAGAACATAAAAACATAAGAAATAGGAACAGGAGTAGGCCATCTAGCCCTTCGAGCCTGCCCCGCCATTCAATAAGGTCATGGCTGATCTGTCGTGGCTCAGTTCCACATTCCTGCCCTCTCCCCATAACCCTTAATCCCCTCGCTTATCAAAAACCCAAAAACCCGCGTCTTGAAAATATTTAGCGAGGCAGCCTCCACCACTTCAACGGGCAGAGAATTCCAGAGATTCACCACCCTTTGAGTGAAGAAGTTCCTCCTCAACTCCGTTCTAAACCGTCCCCCCTTTATCTTGAGGCTGTGCCCCCTAGTCCTACTGTCCTTTCTGAGCGGGAAGAGTCTCTCCACCTCTATCCTATCCATCCCATTCATCATCTTATACGTCTCAATGAGATCTCCCCTCATTCTTCTAAACTCTAATGAGTACAAGCCTAGTTTATTCAGTCTCTCCTCATAGCTCAACCCCCTCAACTCCGGTATCAGCCTAGTAAACCTCCTCTGCACTCCCTCCAAGGCCAAAATATCCTTGCGTAAGTGCGGTGACCAAAACTGCACACAGTACTCCAGCTGCAACCTCACCAACGCCCTATACAGCTGCAGCAAGACCTCCCTACTTTTATATTCAATCCCCCTCGCGATGAAGGCCAGCATCCCATTAGCCTTCCTGACCACCTGCTGCACCTGCAAGCTGGGTTTTTGCGACTCATGCACAAGGACCCCGAGGTCCCTCTGCACCGTCGCCTGCTGCAGTTTTTTGCCACGTAAGTAATAGTCCTTCCTACCATTATTCCTACCAAAGTGGACCACCTCGCGCTTGCCAACATTAAATTCCATTTGCCAGTTCCTGGCCCATTCGCCCAGCCTATCTAGATCCTTCTGCAGACTCTCCACACCCTCCGCGCAATTTGCCGTTCCACCAATCTTGGTGTCATCAGCAAATTTCGACACCATACACTCGGTTCCCTCTTCCAGATCATCTATATAAATGGTAAATAGCTGATTATCTTCTTGCAGTCTGTCCCACCGAACTACTTATAGCCAAAAATCAAGAATAATTATATGAAGCCAAAAACAGAACTCAGGATTTTTTAAAGAGTTTATTTATTAGTGTTACAAGTTGGCTTACATTAACACTGCACTGAGATTACTGTGAAAATCCCCTAACTGCCTCACTCCGGCACCTGTTTGGGTACACTGAAGGAGAATTTAGCATGGCCAATGCACCTAACCAGCACATCTTCCATACTGCGGGAGGAAATGGGAGCACCTAGGGGAAACACATGCAGACGCGGAGAGAACGTGCAAACTTTGCACAGTGACCCTAGCCTGAAGTCAAACCTGGGTCACTGGTGCTGTGAGGCAGCAGTGCTAATACTATGCCACTATCCACTCCCAATAGACCAATAGCAAAGCAACAATGGGTTATGGTGTTGCTTGGATGTGACAATCGATGGTAAATTTACTCTCTAAGTGACTTTTTACAGGGATTATGCTGGAATTATGTTGAAATCAAAATGTCCTATTTTTAACTTATCTATTGGGAACAATTACCTAACAGCTTTGTTTGAATAGATGTGGGAAAGGTTGAAGCTATTCCTTGACAGTTCTGCTGAATTTGGATATCAGCTGGATTGTTAAGGGGATCATTTTGTATGAATGAAATCAAATATGCCCAATTGACCAGTCTTGGAGCTGTGAGGTTGTAAATGGAGTGTTCTGCCCTTCTAGCTGAAGCAGTCTGAGAGGAAAGTCTTTCTTGGGGAGGAGTTTTCAAAAATTTTCATTGACCAAATTAATATTTTCAGATCCACTTACCAATATAAATGATTCTGTTAAGATTTTTTTTCAGTTAATGTAGTCTCTTGACATCTTTGTAATGGAAGTTACATAGTTTACTGCTTGTTGTGCTTTTGTGGTTTCTTTTGAGAACTTAAAATGAAAATTGCATTTGAAATAAAATTGCTTGAGCACAATTTACTTGTGAAATGATTTGGCTTATTTATTAACCATAGAGTAAATATAAATGGAGAAATAATTGCCCTGGGGTAAGCACTTTGAGCTCAATGTTCCACAAATAATAAAAATTTATTCCCGTAAGGAATGGGTACTTCTTTTGCAATTGACATACTTTGTTGAATGTTCAAATGGTGGTCGTTGTTTCACTTTAATTTTGCCCTTTACAGAGTCTTTGGGGATGGAACTTTCCACACTTTGAAATAAAGTGATTCCCTGCTGCATTAAACTGGAAGAATAAGACACAGGTTCAAACCTGTGGGTACCTTTGGGACAGGTAATAGAAAGTTCTTGACATACTGTGATCAGCAAATGCTCTGACTCTCTGTGTCCCGTTAGAATAGGAATTGGCTGATTGTTTGTCAGCAACTTAAGAAAACTTGCAATTGCACAGTGCTTTTGGATCAGCTCAGGCATAAATCATTCCCCCAAGTGGAGAGGGCAAGAATGTGATCTGCTTCTGCGCCTTTGGTCAGTGTTGCTCTGAGCTAACCACCAGGTGTGCAAAACCTATCGAGAAAACTGCCTAACTCCTATTTCTGTTCATCAGAAGGTCATTTGCATCTTTCTGGTCTTCTAGCCTGAAGTTAATGGACAGAAGTTTACTGCTCTGCCCTTACAGGAATTGGAGGGGCAGACCATGGAAAGCTCCGTTGTCTTCAGGTAGGATTTTACGGTTGTGGTACGAGTGAAGCCGTAAAATCCCACCCAATATGTCCCAATGTGGGTAGCAGTGGGTACAGATCTGCAGCGCACCAGCCAATGTGTTTCTGCCCTAAAGACTTAATGCTTTTTGTTTTAGTTAATTCTGGACCAGCCATTCCCAAACTAAATAAACGTGGCTGGGTATTTTGATTTATTTGATGACTTTCCTTCAAGAACAATTGATTGGGTCACAATTTTAGGAATGAATGTTGGATTTACTAAGATCCCACTCTTTCAGGTAAGGCCAAGTTGTTCCAGATTTTGGTCGATCTCAAAGTTCACCCGAAGTTCTGATCTTTCACACCTCTGATGCCACCTGATGCTCCCTTCCATATCTTGCCTTGGACATTTGTACCAGAGTAACCAAAATTACATTTCCATAAACAGCCTTGGAGGAGAACATGTACAAAATAGATTATGGCTGGAATTTTACTGTCCCACCCCCACTGGGAATTGGAGCGGGTGAGGGGGGGAACCAGGGAAAGGTCCGTTGACCTCGGTGGAATTTTATGGTTTTGGGATGAGTGAGACTGTAAAATACCACCCTCTATGCAGATTTGATTCCTAGCATCACTTTCCTTACCTCTCTTTCACCTTTGCAAATGACTTGTCGTCTGTATACCCATCATTGTGCTAAAGGAATTGGGCAGTTCACAATGGCTGTCAGCCCATTGCCAAGTGAACCCCTTCAATCTTCTGCATTGGCAATCCACCTGAAAAAGGCTGTAAGTTAGCTGCTGTAGAAAGTTGAAGAAAATATCCCACTAAAGTGATGTGGTCACTTTAAGGGCAATGCAACAGAGAAAAATCACCTGGTTTGGGTGTCTAATCGGGACTCATAACTCTCCGGGGGTGGAATCCTCTTGTGCAGGTGAGCTGCAGCTATTTATTAATAAGCGCTTTTTCTGTTCATGAATGAAGTCTGTGAAAGGACATCTTTACAAATGCATTAAAGGAAACTCTTCTGTGATTACAGTAAGAAGCTGGCAATGTCTGCATTCATGGTCTATAACCTGACTCCTTGTCTGCCAAAAATGGGTACACATTACCAGCCCAGGAACTTCTGAGTCCTACAAGATTATTAAGGCTGTTGAAAAAGTTAAGTCTGAATATGTTAAAGTGTGGGAGTAAGCTTGGGGGAGACAGATTCAAACCTGCTTTAGGGCACAGAATGGAAGATGATTCTACTCAGTGATCTGCAAATGGAATAAATCTTCTGATAAAGCAACAGAAACAAAAGTCCCTCTTAAGAAACAATTGAGTGTCGTGGTCTTGAGGTTGTCTCAAGCTGTTGTTTCTCTTTTGTTTCCTTCATTTGTTGCCAAAGACAACACTGGGACAGTATCAATGATTGCCTAGCCAAGACACAGTAAATCTGTCCACTCATCTCCTTCCAAAGCACTGATCAAGATCCCAAACACTCCTTCCAGGGGAAACAACAATGTCTGTGTACTTCTTCCAACCCAGGATTGTTTCCACTGTTCACACTTCAGTCACCTTGGAGCAGCCAGACACAGGTTGGGTGACTTTATTTTCAGATGACTAATGCTACATGGAATACAGTCGCTCTGTCAGCGAGTTTGACCCAGACATCCTGTTACTTGTTAAAAACTTTGACAAAAGGTCATCTGGACTCAAAATGTCAACTTTTTTCTCTCCTTACAGATGCTGCCAGACCTGCTGAGATTTTCCAGCATTTTCCATTTTGATTCTGTTACTTGTTGCTGCAACTCTATATCCCTTTCTTACCTGTCCTTTGATTTTCTACTCTTCTCACTGAAGCCCAGGAAACATTAAATCACAACAAGATAGTGACAGATTTATTGAATGGGGGGAACAGCAGCAATATAGGCAAGAATAAAACCATCCACTTTGAACTTGGAAAGGATAAATCAGAGGACATTCAAAATGGTGAAAAGCTAGAAACAGTGAAGATCTAAAGAGACTTGGGCCAGGGTTTTTTTGGATTTTAGGAGTTTCCCTTCTTGCCATCCAAGGAATTGGCAACAAGTACATCACTGCCCATACAGGCTGCCCTAGTCTGAGGAATGTTAATTGGCTGGAGATGGGACTTCTGCAGTTAGGAGGAAGTCTTGCCTTAGAGAGCAACCAGTGAATCTGGCCAGATAAGTATGGAGGTCTAAAGGTGGGGAGGTGAGGCATGGGTGTGTAGGAAAAGGGATGGTGGGGTGGGGTGCAGAGGTATGTGGAGGTTGGTGGAGAGACCAGGGAGGGAGGAAGCACTCACAAGGGCCAGAACCTTTGTGGAGGGAGAGTGGGGATGTAGTCTGATGGTAGACACATCCTCCTATACTACCCTAAGGACTGAATAGAGTCACTCTTTGGGCTTCTCCCCCATCCCTTTCCGATCCTGAACTCCTCCCATAGCCTGAAAATTGAGGTTGGATGAGAAACAAGCCTGCGATCACTAATTGGCCGCTTAAGGGTCTCAACTGGGACAAAGGTGGGGTCTGGCCTTGGTCTTACCCATCCCACTGTAAAATTGCGCAGAGTTTGGACAGATGAGTTGGAAGGTCAAAATTTTATTGGCAGCCCCCCACCCCGCCTCCTCTCCGCCAATAAACCTGACCTTAGGGGAATGTAAAACTCTGCTCTTGATGTCCATATACATAAATAGTCAAAATATCAAGATCCAGAAAATTAATAATGGAGTGCTAGATTTTGGCTGGCATTTTCCAGTCCCTTTTTCCAGTAGGATCCTTCAGCCCTGGTGAAGTGAATAGGAGTTTGGATAGCAGTGGTGGGACTGGAAAATGCTGGCTTTTATGTCTGAAGCTATATATACCCTTTATGTGTACAGCTGGGACTGAAGTCCCTGGGCTCGCTAGCATTTCTCCCCATGCCAGCAGTGTTTTACAATAGCTCCCCACTAATAGGGAGCTAGCTGGCAGCCCGGTGCTGCTGTAGTAAAGGGAGAACATGAAGACCATGCAGGAGGTCAGAAGTAAGGGGGGTAGTGCCCCCTGGTCAGCTTGTCAGGGGGTCAGTGGTGGCTTGTTAAGGGTGTGGGGGAGAGGGGATTGGGACTGCAGAGAATGTGGGTGTTGGGTTGGGAGATCAGGATTGTAGACAGGTGAAGGAGAGATTGAGGTGGGCTCGGGGGTGTGTCGGGGGGAGATTGGGGCTGGCTGGGGAGGGGTACACATCAGGCTGGCCCGGACACAGCTGGGGGGAGGGCAGCAATTGGGCTATGGGGGGATTGAAGGAGCAGTAATAGGGGATTAGCTGGCGATTGAGCTGGCCAGCGGTTGGGAGGCTGACAGTGCAGGACACTGCGCATGTGCCAATCTCCATTCTGACAGATTGGTGCATGCACAATGACTCACTCAGCGCTATGCTGCCAGCCTCTCCCACAGCTTTTTAATGAGTGCATAGTGAATGGGAAATTATTTCTTTCTGTTATGATTTTTAAGGTCAATTTAATAAGATGCCTCATTAAGCTTATAGTTCTAAAGTAATTGCACTCAGGTTTCTTGGGTAGCCTATTTTTATACCTTTTCACAGGATGTGGGTGTCACTGAGTAGGCCTGCACATTTATACCCCATCCCTAGTTGCCTTTGAGAAAGTTATGGGTTGTTACCTTCCAGAACCGCTGCAGTCTATGTGGTGTAGCTCTAAATGGTCATATATAGTTTTATTTTTGATATTTTTAGTTTCAAGTTAACTTTTGCCATAAGAAGACAATGATCAGAATTTAGATCTGTGCTGGGAGATATATCAATGTTCTTTTCACTGTTTCGAAAATGACATTCCTCCATCACATATGGTAGGATTCTCCCAATAAATTCTAAATGTCGAATTCGCATAAGAACTGGAGGAAATCCTACTGTTTCTTTTCAGTGGGACTTTCAAAATGAAGTAAATGTTAGCAACAAGAAAACCCAAGTTTGGAATGAGGAAGAAACACAAAAGATGCTACAAGGCATGTAACCCACTTTACATGCCTTGCAAATCTCGACAATTTAAACAAAGGCCTATGGAAGGGAATAGAGCCCTTTGAAATGTGCACAAATAAACTGACCATAAGACATGAAAAAGACACTGGAAATTGCAAGATCAACGTGAATTCTAGAAAGTGACATCCAGAAAAGAAAATGTCGGTATTTTGGCCATTTGATCAAAGCTATAAAGCTTCAGAGCTTTCTCCTGGAGGGCAAGTTGGAAGGAAGAAGAAAGAGGGGTTGACCTAGGTGTGTAGTTGGATGATGGCTGTCACAGAGTGATTGCAGAGCTGCCATATCGAATCTTTGAGGATTACACAAGACAGATGAACATGACATATTGTGACAGCAGATCTCCTTGTAGAGTAGCTACAAGAAGAAGAGGACAGGACTTTAACTGTGGATGTGCCCTCATCAAACAAGACTGCAACAATTCATGAAGGTAGCTCACCACCACCTTCTCAGGGCGGCACGGTGGCACAGTGGTTAGCATTGCTGCTTCACAGTGCCAGGGACTCAGGTTCGATTCGCAGCTTGGGTCACTGCCTGTGCGGAGTCTGCACATTCTCCCTGTGTCTGCGTGGGTTTGCTTCTGTGCTCCGGTTTCCTCCCACAGTCCGGGAGACGTGCTGGTTAGGTGCAATGGCCATACTAAATTCTCCCTCAGTATACCCGAACAGATGCCGGAGTGTGGCAACTAGGGGATTTTCACAGTAACTTCATTGCAATGTTAATGCAAGCCTACTTGTGACACGAATGAATTAAATAAGACTCTCAATTAGCGATGGGCAAAATATGCTGGCCATGTCAGCAATGGCAACATCCCATGAATGAAAGCAATTTTTGATTATTAAAGAGACCTGGAAGGGAGAAAATATTTCTGCTGGTTGGAGAATTCAGATATAGGAGACTTCACCTAAAGGGTAGGAAACATTTCTAGACACAACAAGTAGTAGAAATGTGGAACTCCCTTCCAGCAATGGAAGCTGATGCTAAGTCATTTACTATTTTCAACTCTGAGGTTGATAGATTTTTGCTAACCAGGTGGATTAAGAGATATATATAAATATATATATATATAGCAAAAGAAGGCATTTGGAGTTAGAGAACAGGTTAACCATAATCTCACTGAATGGACAAACAGGTTCAAGACTAAAAGACCCCATCCAGTTCCTACCACACATATCAGGCACTTTGCCATCCTTTGTCATTTTTATTGAGTTCAATAACTTCAAACGTTAAGAGGGGAGGCAATGGCCTAATGGTATCATCGCTATCCTGGAAACTCAGCAAACATTCTGCAGACCTGAGTTCGAATCCCGCTGTGGCAGATGGTGGAATTTGAATTCCCTTACAAAAAAAATCTGGAATTAAGAATCTACTGATGATTGTGAAATCATTGTCGATTGTCGGAAAACACATCTGTTTCACCAATGTTCTTTAGGAAAGGAAACCTGCCGTCCTTACCTGGCCCGGCCTACATGTGACTCCAGAGCCACAGCAATGTGGTTGACTCTCAACTGCCCCTGGGCAACAAGAGATGGGCAATAAATGCTGACCAGCCGGTGACACCCATGTTCCGCAAATGAATAAAAAAAAATCAACTGTTTTCTGTGCAGCAGAAGGTGGCGGCCCTATGGGATAGCTGATGGCATTTCAGGAGCAGAGGTTTGAAGTCTCTCCTGCTTGTTACCTTCTCCAGCAGCCTGTGAGAAGATCTATTACCCTTGCTGGAAGAGGATAGCACGGGAGCAAGGCACTGAAAGAGGCTGAAATCGGGGAAGGCGAGGAGAAAATCAAAATCCGAAAATTCCCCGCAAACAGCAGCGAGATACAATTGTTTAATCGTTTACTTAATCCAATTTTAACAGTTAGCAATTTCATTACTATCGTTGTTGCACCGGCTTGGCTTCATTCTAGGATTGTTACCCTAATCAATGATTTCATTCATCAAACATTAAGCATTGTTTGGATTTAGAAAGTGATGTGACTTGGAGTGACAAGCATTCCTTGAACTTTGAACATGCTGCATGGGAGTCTGGAGTTTCTCCAGTGACAAGCCCTCCCTGATCCCATTCTTTTCAAACTCTTTGAAATATTCTAATTTTATTCTCATATCAACTCTTTAAATTGGGGCTCTTTGCCTGAAAGAGTGTGGAGTTAACTATTTTCCACTCAATCCCCATACTCAGTATACAAGTTGCATGTAATGATATTTTTCAGAAAGTAAAGCATCATGTCGAGATATCAGTGAGGTGGGTGTCGCCGCCACTCACGGCAAAGTCTCTCTATTTCCAAGATAGAGCGTGTTGCAAAAGCTCAGATATGTCAACTGGCCAGATAGGCAATGGCCAGCATTTAAATAATTCATACATGGTTTACAACAAATCATGCCCTGAGGTACAAAAGCCCAGCAGGAAAGATGATTCAACCATGGCTAAGAAGAGAAGTTAAAGATTGTATTAGATCAGAAGAAAAGGTTTACAAAGTTGTCAAAAAAGGTATTAAGCTGAAGGTTTAGAAGTATTTAGAATTTTGCAAAGGAGAATCAAAAAACTGATCAAGGAAGAGAAAGTAGAATATAAAAGTAAACTAGTGAGGAACATAAAAATAGACTGTGAACATTTCTATAGGTTTGTAAAAAGAAACGGACAAATAAACATGGGTCCACTGCAGGTAGTGACATGGGAATTTATAATGGGGAACAAGGAAATGGCCAAGAAACTAAACAAATATTGGGCGGGGATTTCTGCCCATGCTTGTCCCGAAACTGGAAAACACCACCCAAGGACCACAGACCTTTTCATGGGCTTTCCCTCGCCTGCTACAATTTCCATGGCGGGCAGAATGGGAAAATGGGCTCCAATGAGTATTCACAGAAGAAGATGCAAAAAAACTTTCCAGGAATATTGGAGAACCAAGGGACTAGTGAGAAAGAGGAACTGAAAGAAATTAGTATGAGTAAAAAAGTAGCATTGGATAAATGAGTGAGCCCTGGGACCTGATGATCTCTATCTCAGAGTGTTGAAAGAGGTGAGTGCAACAGATGCATTGGCAACTATTTTCCAAATTTCTCTAGATTTTGGAATGGTTTCTGCAGATTGAAAGGAAGCAAATGTATTTCCACTATTTAAGAAATGAGGGAGAGAGAAAACATGGAAAATGAATCTGTTAGCCTTACATCAGTATTGGGGAAGAAACTAGAATCTATTCGAAAAATGTGATAACCGAACACTTAGAAAATCTGAAATAAAAGCAGAAAATACTGAAAAGACTCATCAGATCTGGCAGAATCTGAGGAGAGAGAAGCTGCCAGACCTGCTGAGTTTATCCAGCATTTTCTGCTTTTATTTCAGGTTCCCAGCTTTTATTGCTTTTACGTAGAAAATGATGGTAGCATTGGGCAGAGTCAACATGGATTTATGAAAGGGATATCATGCTTGACAAAGCTGTTTGAATTTAGTGAAGATGTAACATGCAGAGTAGGTAAGGGAGAAACCAGTGGATCTCCTCAATGATGGGAAGGTCCACCTGTAGATGTTCTCTTGGTATTCCCGTGTCCAGGGTTGCCATCAGCCTGCATCCTGAACGCCAGAGGCAGCCCCAGGCATTGCTCAGGCCAGCCGGAACATCTGCCGTCACGTTGTTCCAGATGTGTTTTGCGCTGGTGTGCTTTCCCGCTGGCGCCACAGAGAATCGGGAGTGGGTGGAAGGTTGCGGTTTGGTCTTCATTAGCAGAATGCAAGTCTGTATCATGATGGCCTTCAGTGGGTTTCCCATTCAACATGGCAGTCACCAATGGAGGACCCCTTGGGAAATTCACACTGGTGTGAAACTGATTTTTGCACTCCTGCCAAATTCTCACCCCACCTGCCATTGAACTGGCTGGTGGAGCCATGGGAGAATCCCACCCAGATTTAACGGGCCCTATTTTACCATTTTGATTCTAAGTACTGGGCAGACTTGAAACTGGGAGTGTTTCAGATCCGACTTTTAGATCCGTTCTCAGGCACCCTCATGTACACTCTGTTTGAAAAAATATCAGTGATTCCGAATCATGCTGCAGAAATCTGTGGGTGGCACTTATTGCACCCGAAACCTTGCAGTTCTGATTGGCGCCTCCAACTGCACGTGCGCAGAAAAAAAATAGAATAACGCTCCCCTGCCACATCCCTCCCAGACTGGATAATACCTCCCCTGGCCCCCTTCAGACATTGCCCCACCCCCACAACATTACTGACCCCCTTATCCCCCCACACCCCCACCATCCAGGCTGATAGCGGGCTCCTGTCCTCTCCCCCCCTCACTGATCTCAGGCAGAGTGGCAGCAAAAACCCTCTCCCCTCCCCCCTCACTGATCTCAAGCAGAGAGCTGTTGGACGCCCGGCATTGCCTCCTTACTAAATGGAACGCCCGAATTGGGCTTTTGTAGAGCATGTTTGTTTTGCATTGAATCTGGATAGGTGAACACGGTGGTAAAGGGGGAAGTGCTGATAAGGCGTGCAGCCCACGAAATCAATTTAAATGTATGCAAATGCATTTAAATGGCCATCGCGCTGACTTTGGGCATGGTCCTGATCGTGGCCGTTTTCGGGTGTTGGTAAAGGAGGAACTGGCATGGACACAGGCGCGGATTGCCTCATGCCCAACTTTACCAGGTTTTTGTACCTGATAATGGGCACAACTGGATGGTAAAATCGAGCCAACATTTCACATTCGTATGACTCCGTACAGACTCAAAATGTTAACTCTGTTTCTGTCTCCACAGATGCTGCCACACCTGTTACATTTTTCCAGCATTTTCTGTTTTTATTTGACATTCTTATTGGTTTGCTGCAGCCTAAGCAATGAGAATGCAATCTAGGTTTCCCAATCAGCCATTTGTAAATATCAAAATCTGTTTCTCAAGGCAATTCATACAAAGTACTTTTAATCACTTTGGGCAGCACGGTGGCACAGTGGTTGGCACTGCAGCCTCCCAGCACCAGGGACTTGTGGTTCGATGTCCGGTTTGGGTCACTGGCTGTGTGGAGTTTGCACATTCTCCCCGTGTCTGCGTGGGTTTCCTCTGGGTGCTCCGGTTTCCTCCTACAATCCAAAGATGTGCAGGTTAGGTGGATTGGCCATGGGAAATTGCCCCTTAGTGTCAGGGGATTTGCTGGGTAAATGCATGAGGTTAGGGGACTACAGCCTGGTGGGATTGTGCAAGCTTGATGGGCCAATGGGCCTCCTTCTACGCTGTTGAATTCTATGATTCTATGGCTGTTATGTACTGCACTGAGTGAGACTAAAACATGCTTAGCTGGAGGCAGTCATTATTGAACTAACTGTATTTATACTTCCACAACAGAGTGGGCAGTATGACAAAATGCTTGGCTATAACCGTGTTGCACCTGCCCGGGGTTGGGAGCAGGGGCAGGAGGTGGTGCCGTAAGTGCAAGAGCAGAAGACATGGGTGTCATTTGAAGTAATTTAAGGGAGAGGCAAGATACTTCAGAGCACAGCATCATCCTGAGACCACTGGCCCACTGTCTCGATGGGTGTGTTTTTTATGAATTGATTTTTCAAGGGAAAAGCTAATATCAAGTTACATTTGCAACACCGAGGGTGGAAGTTTTTACTTTTGAGACTAAGTGCAGTGGTGGGCGGGTGTCGTGGGGCCTATCCCGCTGCACAGAATGGCGGGGGCTTGTGCCCGATTCCACTCTCATTAGTTACACATGGGTGATTATCGAGCCAAATCACCTAGTGGGTCAGGAGCTGATTTGCCCACTCACTGCCATCAGCTGGCAGGTTGGAAGATCCAGACGCCATATTTAAATTCCACCAAAACACACATATATCTCACTCTTTCTCTGGTCCACCTGTTTACAGGAGACCATTTGAAATACCTGCACCTCGCTTCACCCACCAGCCCCATGAGACCTTAACCAGACGAGTGCAGGTCCACAGGGATGTCCTGTATCCCAGGAACAGCTCCAGGAAGTGTACCATCTCTCCAGGAAGTGTACCATCTCTCCTGCCTGGAAGGCCATCACACAGGAGATCAGCTCATTAATAGCCACACTCGAATCAACATAGAGAAGAAGATGAACGTCAGGGCAAGTCATCCTTCAGCTCCCTCCAATGTCAATCTCTTATCGTGGCACCGTGTACTCAAAGGCTTCTTTCTTCAGGGATCTCACACAAGTATTAGTGGGGGACACATATCATTATTGATTGCCACCATTGGGCTTTACGTAGAAATCAGGACCCCAGTGGCAGAAGCCCCGTCCACTGAGAGCTGGTGAATAAGCAGAGGTTGGCCATTGCCCGTTGCCATCAGTGACACCTAGGGCAGTGGCAGCTGGTGCCACTGAGCAGAGGCCCAGGATTGTGAAGGTGAGTGAGGGCGGGGAGGGGATTGCCTCTCCGTAGGCTGCAGCAGGAGGGTGGCTTTCAGCGGCTCCTCTCCCCTCCACTCTTCCCCCTCATAGCTGCTTGGTCCCTCGATCGAACACTGAGCACATGATGACAAGTGACTATCGCTCGAGGAGGTTATTGGCAAACCTGACAGAGAGTTTGCTGAATGGCCTTGAACCATCACTGAATTACAGCATGGTCAGTGACAATGGTGTCAATTTGAGATCCTGGCAGCAGTGAACGGAAATCCCATTTCAGTCTCTCCTGCCCTCCCCATGCTCGGGAAGGCTTTGCTGTCACCAGGACACTGACACGGGCCGTCGCCCACAATAAGTGGTTCCGTCTGCCATGTCGCAATGGACTGCATTACATCCCACCCTTCACTTCAGTGCAGCTATGAGTGAGCTTTTTGATACCTTCACTAACTTAACGATGTAAAGGCCTGGAATATTTCCAAGCGTCTGCCATATTTTCACGCATGCTAATTTGATTGAATTGACCAAACCCAACAAAGTGGAACCTCTTTCCCAATGATTTATCATCTCACTGGATATATAAACCACGCTTTGTAAAGCAGCACAATAGAAACAGTCTCATTAATCATGACCTGTCTAGGAACAATACGAATGTTAATGATCCAAGAGGGACTTTTTTGATTCGAGTCATCAGCTTTGTATTTTAAAATACAAATATAGAACCATAGAAACTTACACAAGAGCAAGGCCATTCAGTCCAAAATGTCCCTGCCAGTGCCTAAGGGAGCTGCTGTGCTCAGTCAGGGGCAGGATATTTAGAGGGGATTTGAGGAAAAGCTTTTCTGAAGTGCTGGGATCTGGAACTCACTGCTTGAAGGGGTGGTAGAGATGGAAACCCTCATAACATTTAAGAAGCATTGAGGTGAGTACTTGAAATGCCATAGCATACAGGGCTACAGGTCAAATTTAGAAAATGGAATTAGAATAGATAGGTGCTTAATGGCTGGCACAGACACAATGGGCTGAAGGGCCTCTTTCTGTGCTGTAAAGCTCTGATTCTATAACTCTATGAGTTGTTTCCTGGATGAAAAGATTGTCCTGTGATGAGAGGCTGAGTAAATTGGGCCCATATTCCCTGGAGTTTGAAAGGATGTGAGGTGTTCTCGTTGAAACATACAAGATTCTAAAGGGGCTTGATAGGGTAAACACTAAGAAGTTGTTTCCCCTGGCTGGGGAATCTAGAACATGGGGGCACAAAAACTGCAGAGGGATTTGGGCGTCATTGTGCATGAATTGCAGAAAGCTTTTATACAGGGACAGCAGCTAATAAAGAAGGCAAATGGAAACTTGGCATTTATAGCTAAAGGAATAGATAATAAAAGTAAGAAAGTATTTCTGCAACTATGCAAGGCATTAGTGAGACTGCAATTGGAGTACTGTGTTCAGTTTTAGGCCCCTTACTTGAGGAAGGATGTAATGGCATTGGAGGCAGTTCAGAGGTTCACTAGATTGATTCCAGAGATGAGGGGTTTGTCATATAAAGAGAGATTGAGCAGTTTATGCCTATACTCAGTACAGTTTAGAAGGATGCAGGCAGATCTAATTGAGGCATAAAAGATACTGAAGAAACTTGACAGGGCAGATGTAAGGAGGATGTTTCCTCTTGCGGGACAATCTAACAACTTCAAAACAGAGATGAGGAGGAATTATTTCTGTCAATGGATCATAAATCTGTGCAATTCATTAACTCAGAATGCAGTGGATGCTGGAACATTGAGTGTGCAATCTTACCTACTGTTCATATCACACTCCTGCTACAGAGCGGTTGGCCAATTTGGCAGCCAGCCAAATCTCTGCTCACTGTAGCAGGATGGAAAAACCCCGCCGGCATGAATGGTGATAAGATTCCAGCTTCAGTAATTTAAGGAGGATTTAGACCATAAGACTGTAAGACATAGGAACAGGGTTAAGCCATTCAGCCCATCGTGCTTGCTCTGCCATTCAATCATGACAGATATTTTTCTCATCCCCATTCTCCTAACTCTTCCCCATAACCCCTGGTCCCCTTATTAATCAAGAACCTATCCATCTCTGTCTAAAAGACACTCAGTGACCTGGCCTTCTGTGGCACAGAGTTCCACAGGTTCTCCACTCTCTGGCTGTAGAAATTCCTCTTCAGCTCTGTTTTGAAAGACTGAATTAGTCCGATTTTTAATTAACAATGGTTGAAGGGTTATGGAGAAGGGGCAGGAAGTGGGGTTGAAGCTGAGACAAGCTCAGCCATGATTGTATTGAATAGTGGAGCAGACTCGAGGTGCTGAATGGCCTACTCTTGTATTCTATTGTTCACAATCTCGAGATATCGAGCCAACCACTTACTACTGAGGTGGAGAGATATTTCTTCACTCACGGAGTTGTGAATCTTGGAATTCTCCACTGCAGAGTGTTGTGGATTTTCCATCATTGAATATATTGAAGGCTGACTCAGATTCTGGAGGCAGGATTCTCTGGTTCCACCCACTGCAGGAATTGCTGTGGGCTGGATGGAAAATTTGGCAAGACAGCCAAAGGAATTTGGCTGGGAATTTCCAGGACTGGAAACTCCTGCCCTTTGTGTCTCGGAGGATTGAGGGAACAGGCGGGAAAGTGAAGTTGAGGCCGAAGATCGACCATGATGATAATGAATGTAGGGCAGATGTTGATGGGCCAAATGGTCCATTCGTGTCACTAATCATTCTGTTCACTTAACCTTGAAATGTTCTATTAGGTCGCCAGTGCATTTTCTTCACAAATGACAGAGTTTTATATATTTTGAACGGGTGTGGTAAGATGGTAAAGAGATATAGAGCCAACAACTGCGTTTTCCCACATTGCTGCTGCAGGAGTGACACCTAAAAAAGGAAGGTTTGGAATTTCAACCCTGCTGTGGTTCTGTGTCACCAATTAACTTTCTTTGGAGTCAGTGCCAAGGTAAAAGAAAATTAAACAATAACACAAAGCTGATTAAAACTTGAATTCCAAGGGAGTGCCCGCACTCTCTCCTGGGTTATTGGTGCAGTGCCAATCTGGCAAGGCAAAAAGCTTAAGCAAAGGTTTCTCTGCTGGTTTGGTAACCTCCCCACGACCTTACAGAGTCAGAAATTCCACTCCTATCCCACATTAACTCCAGCAAGTGAGCAAAATGGCAGAATCCTCTCAGAACAGTTGGCCAAATTTAATTTTGTTTAGTGTGGCCAAGGATAAATTGCAGGGTGTGTTCATGCAATGCACTGGAGACATTCTCCAGAAATCGGCCCTAGAACCCAGGGAAGAGGCTATTTTAGATTTTGTCTCGTGTAGTGAGACAAGATTAACGGTAATCTCACAGGAAGGAATCCTCTACAGAACGGCCATCATATCATCAAGTTTGAGCATGAGTGAAACTAACACCTTGAATAAAGTCAGTTACATTGGTGTGCAAGGTGGCTTGGCTAAGGTAGATTGGAAAATTAGATGAAATGTATGATGGTAGAAAAACAATAGCGAAAATTTAATGAAATGTTAGGATGACATGGTGGCACAGTGGTTAGCACTGCTGCCTCACAGTTCGAGGGACCTTGGTTGGATTCTGTCTTGGGTCACTGTCTGTGTGGAGTTTGCACATTCTTCCTGTATCTGCAGTTTCCTCCCACAGTCCAAAGATGTGTGGATTACATTGATTGGACTTGCTAAATTAACGCTTAGTGTTCTGGGATGTGATAGATTAGTGGGACTAGCAGGGTAGCTAAGTGGGGAGAGGACCTGGCCGGGGTGGGGGGGGGAGGGATTGATGTCGGTGCAAACTCAGTGGGCCGAAAGGACTCCTTCTGCACTGTAGGGATTCTATGATTCTAAATTATAGGCTTGAATTTTACACTCCCCCACCAGTGGATTTTAGGCAGTGTAGGTGTTGGAAGTGAGGGTTTGTTGTGGGTGCATGAATACGTGTTTAATTTTATAAGGGATTAAGTATTTGAATGAAATGTTTGTTTTAATAAGTGATTAAGTACTTTAAGGGATCTAAGTGTACTGATTGGACTTTTATCGATTTTATCAGAGTTTAAGAAAACATATAGTGAAATCTGTAATAGATATTTAGGACTTTATTTTATCTTACCATAGCTGCTGAGCTCTGTCCATGGTGAAAACTTGGAGGAGGGGGGTTCAGTTCCTGTTTTTGGATGGCAGGAATGGTGGCAGAGCCTGAAAATTCCAAGAGAGCCCCAAACAACTTTTATCTTGCTGGGATTCCCCAATCGATTGCCCCTGCTGCCCACTTATGACATAACAGGAGTCCCAACTTTGAAAGTTGGGGCCCCTTTTTGCATAGATTTATGTATCATCATTGGGCCTTCATACCTGATCGTCAACCACACTGGATTCATGCTGGTGTGAGGATACACCAACATAAGTCATGATGTGCACCTGACAAACAGAACCTGCTGGTGACACACATAGAATCATAGAATCCCTACAGTGCAGAAGGAGGATATTTGGCCCATTGAGTCTGCACTGACCAAAATCCCACCCAGCCCTATTCCCGTAACCTCACATATATATCCTGCTAAATCCCCAGACACCCCAAGGGGCAATTTAGCATGGCCAATCAACCTAACCAGCACATCTTTGAACTGTGGGAAGAAACTAGAACACTCAGAGGAAACCCATGCTGATGCAGGTAGAAGCTCCACACAGATAGTGACCAGGGTACCTGGTGCTGTGAGGAGCAGTGCTGATCACTGTGCCACTGTGCTGCCCTCACACAGTTGAGTATAGCCCCTGTGGGGGGGGCATGCCTGAGCAGTAGTCTGGCAGTGCCCCATGGTACGTCCTGGACATCGCCCTTGGGTAGTTCTGAGAGGTGGAATTCTGTGCAATGGGTTTGGGTAAGGGGTGAGGGCTTGAAGGTTATTGGTTTTGTGGGAATAATGCATTAGACTTGGCTGAGAGCCCAGAAATCCATTAGCATTCTGAAACAGCTGCATCCTAGGGAAAACATTTCTTGGTTGACACCTCTGTCTCTTTGATCCTGTTTGTCAAATTCATATTATTTATTTAAAGAGGTCCCAAGTGCTTACTGTTTCAACAATTGATATTTTAAAGAATTTTCATGCTTGATACTTTTTACAAATGAATGTTTCATTCAAACTTTTTAAACATATTATATTGTCTCTATACAGAGTACAATTTGGGTTAATGGGCATGGAAGTGCCATGGCTTGGCATGGATATTATGAGGGACAAGGGGTGCTAGATGGAAGGGCACGGGTTGGCCTGGAGGGTTATTAGAGGCCATGGTGGTTAGGTGGAGGGACATGAGCTAGGAATGAGGGACATCAGGGACAATGGGTGCTGGGTGGAGGGGCATAGGTTGGAATAGTTAAGACTTTTGGACCTTATCTTTCAAAGAATTCAGACTATGGTTCATAGAATCTCCTGAAATGTCCTGAAGTACGACTCTTTGAAAAACTGGCCTGCCCCCCAAGATAATTGTGTGAGGATATATCTCTTCCCACAATGGGCTGGTCAGACAGGAGGGCAGGTTTCAGGCCATGAACCTGCACCTTAAACAGCACTGCTGAAAATCAGAAAGCATGGATAGGGCTTCGGGAATCCCGGAACTGGGCCTGGACACCATTTTCACCCCTCCACAGACTCTCCTGAAATCTATGCCCAATATGTTCATCCAGAATCCTTGTAAGCATGTTGCTTTTCATCTCTTGTTTGCAACCTTCTCTATGGAGTTATTTGCGAGGGCTGTGGAAGATACCATCTGGTCCCTAAGTAGCATCCATCCAGTCTTCCTGTTTCTTTAAATAACATTGGCAACATAGTTTGTTATATAATGGAATAGTCATGACAACTCCCTAGGAAATTAACATATTATATACCATACACATATTCATAGATTAGCTGCATGTTGATGGAGTGAAATACTTTCTTTGTACAAAGGTTGTGGAGTTCAAGGTAGGGACCAGTATGACCCCTGCATTTCAGGAAGTCCGAAAGATGGAAAAGGTTACCTTATCCTTTTGTGTTCTTGGATGCTTTCTACAGGGAAATTGATGGCAGAGTTAGTCCTTACAAATAAGGCATCCGTTACCTGCAACCTGCTCTAACTATCAGTACACATCTAGCTAAAGATTCCCAGACATCTCTCAAAAGCAATTAGCATCAAAAAAAGTCAAGGCTGTGATCACTTTGATAACAGTCTAAAAGATCAGATTTGTGGAGATGGACATTTGCATAATTGTCTTCTTAGTGAAGCTGGGGCAATGAAAGCAGAGATCACTAGATAAACCTAGTGGTTGGGTGAAAGTGGGTGCAACAAGCGATGAACACATTTCCTTACATTTTTCTCCCTTCCTCAAGCCAACAAGTGAGCAGATTTAAGAGGAAGCCCATCTTCATAATTGTACTTGTGATAATTCTGCACTGAGAATTTTACACAGGGAAATTAAGAGGATGGCAAACACATGGGATAAAATGAGCACGGTAAAACCGTCAGAAACAAATTCTGTTTAGAAGTGCAATGAGAAAAACAGCAAACATATTTCGACAGCAAAATGACACTGCCTAAGAATCCCAAATTCATAATAGTTGGGCACAGTGATGGATGGCGTGGCACAGTGTTTAGCATTGCTGCCTCACAGCACCAAGGACCTGGGTTCAATTCCCGGCTTGGGTAACTGTCTGTGTGGAGTCTGCACATTCTCCCCATGTCTGCGTGGGTTTCCTCCCACAATCCAAAAGATGTGCTGCTAGCCACATTGGCCATGCTAAAACTCTCCCTCAGTGTACCTGAACAGGTGCCAGAGTGTAATGCAGGGAAAGGAGGTAGCCAAACTGCACACAGCAAGATCCCACAAACAGCAATGATATTTGGTAAGTGATGGATGACAATACCTGCTCAGTGCTGACTTCACCATCAACGTGGCACATATGCACAGGCAGGTACAGATGCAGATAATTAGCCATAATCCACAGCAAGGTTAACTGGACGACACAGTGGCACAGTGGTTAGCACTGCTGCCTCACAGCACCAGGGACCCGGATTCGATTCCTGGCTTGGGTCACTGTCTGTGTGGAGCCTGCATGTTCTCCCATGCCTGTGTGGGTTTCTGCAGGTTGCTCTGATTTCCTCCCACAATCTGAAAGACATGCTGATTAGGTGAATTGACCATGTTCAATTCTTTCTCAATGTACCTGAAGAGATGCTGGAGTGTGGCGACTAGGGGATTTTCACGTAACTTCATTGCAGTGTTAATGTAAGCCTACTTGTGACTAATAAATAAAACTTTAAATTGAATTTGTAGCATTGACGAAATTTCTACCTTTGTACCCAGCAAGATGTAACGGTTCTAAAACTGCCCTGAGATCAACTAACAACTTGGATAGAAATTGGGACCTGTTTGGTTGATATGATTCAGTTACTCGCTAGATAATTTCGTTGAACTATCAAGAAATCTGTGCTTCATTTCAAACAATATGTATATTTACCTATGGTGCTGGTACAAAGCTAGTGGCTTGTACTACCAAATAAACCTGTTGGACTTTAACCTGGTATTGTGCGACTTCTTACTGCTTGTACAATGCCCATAGGTAACAATGAGTCAATCCTTTTATGCCATCAATATTCGGGCAACACAAGTTTCTTGCAAATAAATCATTTTATTTATAGCTAAACAGTTCCTATTTGCTTGTGATAAACCTGTGAGGCATTCATATAGACACCAGAAAAACAATGTGCAAAGCAAAACAAAGCCAGGTGCCTGTTGCCTAGAGATGTAATAGCTCCATGACCCCTGAAATAAGCTGCTTGACTATTCTTCTCAATATTGCCGTACACAGAGAGATGCCAAAGATTTAATGATGGATATCAAATGTCGAAGCCACGAGTTGGTCTACAAAGCGTGAAGGAAAGAAGAAAGAACTATGTAGAATTGAATTGTAGCAAAGCTCATAAAAATCTTTCCATCACCATAAAATGAGACAGGACTGAATATCTGAAAATAAATATTAGGTGTCAGGTGTCACCTGCTTTATGTGTCAGCTGATCTCTTGTTACCTGGAAAAGGAATATAACAGCAGCTAAGCACCTGAGTCATAATCAACATCGACCTCGCTAATGGTTCACACTTTATTAAAAATGTGGCCATCATTAAAAGTTCTTTCCTCTGAAACTGGTTCAGCTACCAAGCTTTGACACACTTAGGAGGTTCCTGGGCGTAAAATGGAGTACAGTCACTGTTCATTCAGATTTCTGGAATTTCAGTAACTCTGAATGGGAAATATGGATATAGTCTCTTGGTATGGTGCAAAATAGAAAAGGAAAAAGAAGACTTGTATTTATAAAGCATATTTCAGAACTTCAGTGCATCCTATAGCTCTTTACAATCAATGAACTACTTTTGAAGCATGATTACTGTTGTAATGTGGAAAATGTGATGACCAATTCACACACAGCAAGCTCCCACAAACAGTAGTCATAGAATCATAGAATCCCTACAATGCAGAAGGAGGTCATTTGGCCCATCAAGTCTGCACCGACAACAATCCCACCCAGGACCGATCCCCACATTTTCATCCTGCTAATTCCCCCTGACCATAAGGGTCAATTTGTTATGGCCAATCAACCTAACCCACACATCTTTGGATTGTGGGAGGAAACCGGAGGAAACCCACACAGACATGGGGAGAACGTGCAGACTCTACACAGACGGTCACCTGAGACCAGAAATGAACCCAGGTCCCTAGTTCTGTGAGGCAGCAGTGCTACCCACTGTGCCACCGTGCCACCCCAATGTGATCATGAATTGGTAATCTGCTTGTGTGATATTGGGCGGAGGGTTAGTGCTCTGTGATCTTTCACATTGAAAACAAATCATTTCTTCAGGGTGAAATTATATTGCACTATTGTTCTGAGAACCACCTGTGTACAAGCCTGTACAGAACTCGATGCTCTACTTGAGCTGTTGCCAGATTGAATGTTCATAAAGTGCTCAGAACACTTAAAAGGCTTTGAAATGCAGCCATAAACAGGTTGTACATCACAGGGGGTAAAGTCTGAATAATGTTATCTCACCCACTCGATAATTGCAGGGTTAGATTGGAAACTGACTCCAGCAGCAATTTTCCTATTCCACCCGGCACGAGAATTGGAGCGGGCGGGGGGAGTGCGGATCATGCAAAAGTCAGTTGTCCTCAGGTGGGATTTTCCGTTTTCAGGGTGAGCGCGGCAGGAAATTCCTGCCCCAGATTTATGCTGCCATTTTCACATTGCTGTACATCTGAAACCAGTAACGTGGAAGTGGTGGCAACAGAATAAGATAGCTTCTGCACAGCACTTGATCTATCATCATCAGTAACGAGATCAGTTTACATGAACTGCACTTTTCTGCAGAAAATAGAGCTTTCTATGCACACAGCTTACTTAAAAAGGAGCTAAAGGCATCAAAGGCTGACAAATTATGCTAACCGATGAATATGGTTTTCTTTGACAACTACCTGTGCTGCCATCAAGGTAAGTTGCTGTTCCCGTGTGTGCATTTTAAGGTAATGAGCTGGAATTGAGGGCAGCAGCTGTTGTTTTTGTGGTTCTAGTTTCTGAACCTTTGCGTTTATTACACTGAAAACAATAGATGAAGTTGTTCTCATGATCTATTATCAGTCTTTTGCTAGCCTCTATCTATTGTGGTGGTGAGGACACGTGAAAAAGAGATACAGGTCAATATTAAAACTTGTGGGAAGATGAGACTGGAGATTGAAAATAATCTGCTTGTTTTTAACATCCATCTCAAAACAGTTGTATCAAGAACTCCAAATTCTTCTCATTCAGTGATGCTTTATTATAATCCTAATTGGAGTTGATTGTCAGTAGGATTGCTTTACAGTTTTCAATTTAGAAAATATTTCAGTTACTTCAGAATTTTGTACAAATCATGGTGGTTCAATGTACCCCCTAAAATTGCATTACAAGTACATAAGATCTGGCACAAGACTGAGTTAAGATGAGACCAAGTACTCAATTTTAATCCATCCACTTTTGCCAGTTGTATCTTCATTTGCCTAGGCCCTAAGCTCCCTTGCTAATCTTCCTCTCCCTTCCACCTCCCTTCACTACTTTAAAATATCCCTTAAAATTTACATCTTTGACTAAGTTTTTGATCACCGGTACAAATATTTCCTTGTGTGGCATTTGGTAATTTTCCCATGAAGCGCCTTGGGATGTTTTACTAAAGATGCTTTATAAAAGCAAGAAGTAGCTATTGCAATCAGACATTTAAACTCACAATTCATAGTACAATACAATTCCTGAAACTCATTAACAAAATAATGTAATTTGTTGTTTTGAGAACAATATAGCGAATAACCTTGAACCTAAAAACATCCCAAAGAGGTAACTATCAGTGGTGTACGAACACGAGAGAATTGCGCTGTGAGTCCTCAACATTGACTCCGGACCCCATGAAGTCCGATGGCATCAGGCTAAACATTGGGAAAGAAACCTATTATTGACTAGCACAAACCGCCTTGCATGGACTCCCCCTCACCCCCCACCCTTCTCAGCTGATGAACTGGTACTCTATGTTGACACATCACTTGGAGGAAGGACTGAGGGTGGTAAGGTGCATAATGTTATGTCCATCACTAAGAATGGCTCGGTAGCACCACCAACCTGTCTGGGTCCTGAAGGACATAACAGCTAGACTGGGTCTGCAGTAGGTGGTGAGGGAACCAACAAGAGGGAAAGACAGAAAAGACCTCAACCTCATCAACCTGACTGCGCAGATACATCTTTCCATGCATCCTTGCAGCATCGGTAGGAGTGACCATTGCATAGTCCTTCGGGAAGCAAAGCCCAATTTTTACATTGAGGATACCCTTCAACATGTTGTGTGGGACTACAACCATGCAAAATTCAAAGCATCTAGAAACTCAAAACTAGGCAACTATTAAGTGCAGTGGGCCATTAGCAGCAGGAGAATTGTACTCAACCACAACCTGTAATCTTGTGGCTTGCCATACTCCCACTCTAGGGTGGCATGATGGCACAGTGGTTAGCACTGCTGCCTCACAGCACCAGGGACCTGGGTTCTATTCTGGGCTTGGGTCACTCTCTGTATGGCATTTGCACATTCTCCTTGTGTCTGTGTGGGTTTCCTCTGGGTGTTCCGGTTTCTTCCCATAATCTGAAGATGTGCAGATTAGGTTGATTAGCCATGCTAAATTGCCCCTTAGCGTCACAGGTCTAGCTAGGGTAAATGCATGGGGTTATGAGGATAGGGTCTGTGTGGGATCGTGGTCGGTGCAGACTCGATGGGCTGAATGGCCTCCTTCTGCACTGTAGGATTCTATGATTGTACCATTTATGAACACTGACATTACTCTGGCAATATTATTGAAGACTTGTGCTCCAGAAACTCCCAGACAATGATCATTTTCAACAAGAGAAAGTCCCCCAAGTATCCCTCAACATTCAATGGCATTACCATCACTGGATGCTCTGCTGTCAACATCCTGGGGGTTGCTGTAACCGTAAGAACCGTAAGAGCTGGCCAGAGGCTAGACATCCTGCAGCAAGTAACTCACCTTCTATCTCCTCTGCACCATCTACAAGGCACAAGTCAGGAGTGTGATGGAATCCTCTTCACTTACCTGCATAGTGGAGCTTCAACAATATTCAAAAAACTTGACATTATCCAGGACAAAGTGGCACTCTTGATTGGCAGCCCATCCACAAACACAGTTGCTCTCTCCATCACCAATACCCAGTAGCATCTATGTGTACCATCCACAAGACGCATTGCTGGAGCCCACAAAGCCTCCTTGGACAACACCTTCCAAACCCACAACCACTACCATCCAGAAGGACAAAGATAGCAGACACATGGGAACACCATTACCTGGAAGTTCCCTTCCATGAGTCAACATCCTGACTTGGAAATATATTGCCATTCCTTCACTGCCATCAGGTCAAAATCTTGGAGCTCCTTCTCTAACTACACTATAGGTGTACCTACACCACACTGCCTGCAGCTGTTCAAGAAGTAAACACAGTAAGAAGTCTCACAACACCAGATTAAAGTCCAACAGGTTTATTTGGCAGTAAACACCACTAACTTTTGGGGCTTTGCCCCTTCATCGGGGCAAATAACCTGCTGGACTTTAACTGGGTGTTGTGAAGCTTCTTACTGTTTTTACCCGACATCGCCACACCATGACTACTATCAGCAGTTCAAGAAGGCACCTGACCATCACCTTCTCAAGGGGAATTAAGAGTGGGCAATAAATGCTGTGTAGACAGCTAGGCGCACATCACTGAATAAAAAAAATATGAAGAAACTAAATTTTGGATATTTCAATGTGTGTAGTTATGGTGGAAGAATGGTACCTCAGTCTTTTAACATAATTCTCTAACTGGGGTCCAGAGAGAATTTCCAGAGCTCAGTGAAATGAAAGTTATTGGTCTCTGGATTGTTGGAGAATGGATACATGTTCCAAGATGTGTGCCGGGACCCCGTGTCTCTACTGACGCGCTGAACTTTGTGGGAATTTTCCGGAATTTTCGATGGGCAATTCCCTGATCCTTGGGAGTTTCCACAAATGTCTCCAACTCTGAGCTAGAGTCGGAGACTTTGGACAGTTTCAGTTACCCACCAGGGAATGTTAGATTAAAATCAAGTCAGGGTGGCTCCAGAACCCATCAGTTGACCATCCACCAACCCCTGAATACATCTCTCAACCTCGCAACTAAATCCATCCTCTCCCTTACCCACTTATCACTCTATCCACCTATATCGCCCCATCTCACCCTCTTAATACACCTCTCACCCCATACATTTGCCACCCTATCTGCCTTCCCCCTTACCCATTTACCACATCACTCACTGTACCCACTTATCCACCTACCCATTCACTCAGGCTCACCATTCTCTGGCTAGATGGTCCTCTCTTTGCTACACTTTCTGCCTTTTTAACATTTCTTCCTTTATTTTTGTATGAATTTGTCATTGTAAATTACTCTGCATCTTTGGAGCACCTGTTGCTGGAAGGGCAGTGGACAACCCGCTAACCAGAAGCTCACAACCCTCTCTTGGCATCATTCAGAGTGGATTTAGACAGAGCAGAGATGGACGCTCTGGCCATTCTCCTACTCCCTGCTCGAAAGTGGGTCTGCATCACATTCTCTATCCTGCAAATCCCCAGCATGTTCAAACACTCCAGGATGACCACATCTATATGGTTTGTTTTGAATGTTTAAGATTGTGAAGGGTTATTAACACAGTGGTCTGAAAAAATGCATCACATTGAACAAGCTCATTTGTGAGCTTAAATGGGATCAGTTTTAAAGATGGTGTATTGGAATTCCAACATATTTAAAAGTTTATTTATTAGTGTCATAAGTAGGTTTACACTAACTGCAATGAAGTTCCTGTGAAAATCTCCTAGTCGTCACATTCCGGCACTTGTTTGGATATACTGAGGCTGAATTTAGCATGGCCAATGCACCTAATCAATACATCTTTCAGACTGTGGGAGGAAACCGAAGTACCAGGAGGAAACCCATGCAGACGCGAAGAGAACGTGCAGACTGCACACAGATAGTGACCCAAGCCGGGAATCGAACCTGGGTCTCTGGCGCTGTGAGGCAGCAGTGCTAACTGTTAGAATGTAACCAATGACAACTTTGTACTGGATGTAATGTGACCAATGGTAGCAAGCTGCAAGGGTCAGCTGATTCAGTAAACCATGGAACCAATTCCAGATTGATGTGATGGGCAGCTGACCAACTATAAATAAGTACCTGTTGGGAATTGTAGGAGCTTGGAGTGGCTCAGGATGAGGCCCCAAGTTTGGAGTAATGAAGTTCCTTTATCAAGCCCTTTCCTTGATTTGTAAGTTGGAGTAAGTTTTGTTATTTTTATTGTCTGCATTTGAAGAGACCCTTCCGTAGAAGCACTAACCACTGCGCTGGCCCATTTTGCAGATATTATGAATTATGAAGCTGCTTTCTTCAATTGCAAGACACTGAACCACACTTGTGTGTACATTTTAAAGTGCACTGAATTTTTCCACCATTCTGCAATGTAATTGATACATTATTTGAAAGAACATGGATATCCATTTTGTGGGTTTAAACACTTAGAACATAGTACACGGAACAGTACAGCACAGTACAGGCCCTTCGACCCTCGATGTCCGAAACCAAGATCAAGCTATCCCACTCCCTATCATTCTGGTGTGCTCCATGTGCCTATCCAATAACCACTTGAAAATTCTTAAAGTGTCCGATTCAGCTATCATAGCAGGCAGTGCATTCCACATCCCAACCACTCTCAGAGTAAAGAATCTACCTCGGACATCCCTCCTATATCTCCCACAATGAACCCTATAGTTATGCCCCCTAGTAGCAGCTACATCCACCCGAGGAAATAGTCTCTGAACGTCCACTCTATCTATCCCCCTCATCATTTTATAAACCTCTATTAAGTCACCTCTCATCCTCCTCCACTCTAAAGAGAAAAGCCGCAGCTCCTTCAACCTTTCCTCATAAAACCTACCCTCCAAACCAGGCAGCATCCTGGTAAATCTCACCATAGGAAAGTTAGCAGAATCTTTTCCCTTTAAAGAGCCTTTGGTTAATTCTGGCTCAGTGCCCAGTGAAACAGAAAGGCTAGCCATCAACACAAAGATGTGCACTTAGTTTCAGCAGATAAACACGCAGTTTCACTTAAGTATTGTCTTTTTATAGAATGGAATCAAGTTGACAGCTAACTCGGGGCCGTAAAAGAGACGCTTAACAGTCCCAGCTTCACTGAGGACTCCATTAATCTAATTCAATTGATAGAACAGCTTGTGAGGCACTGTTTAGCTGGAAATACTTTGACTAACTGTACGTCAAAATATTTCAGTGCAATTTGAATAGTTCTGTATCACCGGTATTGTAACATGGACACAGACACTTTGGTGTTGATGTACCTTGTTTTAATAAGGTTTGAAAGATCTGTTGAGAAATCAGTTACCATTTTTCATTGTCATATCACAACTTTTACAAGTTTCTGCTTTTTCAGTGATGCTACAAGGATCTTTGTTGGCAAAGAATTGTTCAAAACTGAGTCAAAAATACTGTGGTAACATCTGAAGGTAGAAATAACCAAACTTTTATCCTACTGAAAGCAAAATGTGTGCGTGAGTGTGTGCCTGTGGGTGTGTATATAAGCTCTTATCTAAAAACATAATCTAGAAGTAATGTAAACCTTTAAATAAGCTAATAAAAAATTACAAAGGCTAACATAAAACAGATGTGCAATTTTTTTTGTAAAACCTAGAAAATAAGATCCACAAGTATTAAAATTATTGAAAGT
The DNA here is from genome assembly GCF_965287045.1 of Carcharhinus amblyrhynchos. Taxonomy (NCBI): domain Eukaryota; kingdom Metazoa; phylum Chordata; class Chondrichthyes; order Carcharhiniformes; family Carcharhinidae; genus Carcharhinus; species Carcharhinus amblyrhynchos. The sequence continues at coordinate 29,570,399 of NC_137337.1, forward strand.
TTTTTTTTGTTGTTTCGGAGAATTATTAAGACTTTTCATGTGAAGCAGATCCAAGGCAGTAAGCAGCAGCGCGTATTGAGTCCACTAATCAATGAAAGGTTTAAAAGCGACCATGACATTCAGTGCATAGCTTCTTTCTTAGTCATCTTCCACACAATCCTCCACACAGCTGTCTCTCATCTTCCCAGATCCCTTTGAGTACTTCCCACATTCCCAAGTGCAAAATTTATTACGTTGTACTGATTCTGCTCAGTTCTTGTCTAATGGCTGTAAAAAAAAACAAGAGTTGACGTTAATAGGAGTACAGCAACTTATTGTTCTGTTAGCTATTGGTGGGGAAATAATGGTTGACATTATTATTCATCATAGTTCAGCAGCCAAATCTCTTAAGGTCACAAAAAAGCCACCAGTGCACATGTGTTTGCAATACCAAGAATGAATTTTGAAACAAAAATGCAGCAAAACCTCTAAATTGATGCAGTTTGCGCTAACAAATACACCTCTCATTTGAATTAGAGATAAGCGCCATCGTGCTGGTGAAGGTGAATTGTTTTGGACTTCGGAAGGCAGGAGGCCCAGTTTTCCATCACTCCACTAAGGGGCAGCAGTCAACCACTGGAGTCACTTTACTCAGCTCGCAAAATATAATTACCACTGCACTAAGTTTTTCCCCCCCAAAAACATGTGTTTAGATCCCTGTTAAGGAACAGCCAAGAATTTACTGAGTACTAAAAGTTCACCTCTGCTTTCTAAATGATGGAAATTCTGATCAAGTTTGACAGAGGTGAGGGGACAAATTTGCAAGGTGCAAGGGACCATCATCTTAAAGGAAAGAGCATGGCATGGAACCTGAGCCCACAAGCTTGCTGGGTACTTTTCAACTCCCGTACCAACTAAAGTTATCCACGAAGGCCTTGCTTTCTTAACCTTGCCCCCTGCCTGAGATGTGGTGACCCTCAGTTTAAATCACCAGTCAGCTTTTCCCCCTGTGAGGGGAGAGCAGCTTGTGGTCATCTGGGAATATGGCAACTTCATTGTTTATCACAGTCAAGAATAAATACAATACCTACCATCAATAATCTCTTCCTTCACCTTGTGCAACTCCTTTACGACTTCCTCCAGTATTTCCTGCAAAATTAGATAAATGCAAGCTTATTTTTACAAGGTGCAGGAAAGGTTCCTTTTCTGTACATTTTGACAGAGCAGGGCAGCTCAAAGTAAGATTTGTTATTATCCCAAAGATGAACAAATGGGGCTTTTTTTTCCCTGTAGCAACATTTAACCTCTTTAGTTTTAAGTACCAGGGTTGCATACCTGCTTCAATCGATCAAAATCTAAGGCATCTGTGACCACGTCGTTACTGGTGCCGCTCCCTGGTTTCAGTCTACAGGGTTAGGGAACAAATAAAACACAGACGTTACTCTGGGTTCCAATGCTTACTTGCATCTCTGTAAGATGTGCAGCAGCAAGAGGCACTGGATTAGCGTTCTCACAGGGAAGGCAAGGCAATTTTACTAACTAGTCCTCCTTGAAGCTAGAATTTACATTTCAGTAGCATGGCTGTACCAGTGCTGGTTGGCTTGGTGACCTGTGGCAGTGTAGCTGCAGACTAACCTGGGACTGGAGGGATCATCTCTGAACAAAATCCTCCCATCTGTCCGCCAAAGAGAGTGAATGGAAATCTGTTCGACCCCTGACACCCCCAGCCCTCCCTCAAAAGCCAAAAGAGTAGAATGCTACAATTTAGTGCTCCATCCGTTCTACATGTATGCTTTGATCTCTGTGGTCGATGCCTTCTGGAAATTATCCAAATATTATTTCATATGTCCCATCAGCAAAGGAGACGGATAGAAACAGGAAAGGAGGCTGGATGGAGAGAAAATGTTTGAGTATGAAATCGTTATCAAGGAGATTGAATGCGATTGGTTTGTATCAGTGCTACAACATCATTACCTTTCATCTCCCACACAGTGCTGGCAGATAGTTACTACCAACAAGATTTTTAATTAAACTTTCCAGTAAATACCAGCCTCTTGATTAAAGTCAGATAACTGAGGATCCTGGATTTCATAGGAATCAACACTTGTCCAATAAGGATCTCTGGGGCATCTTCAGGATGTAGTTGATATTCCTCTATATTTCCATTAGAAATTCTCATGTTTGTAGCTATAATGGGTGGGATTTTCTGGCCCCTATGTTGTGTTCAGACGTGCTGAGGTGGAGTTTAGCCGCCCAGACACAGGTCCACTGATTTCCTGCAGGACCATACGATCCCAGCATCGAGTGGGCCCGAGAAATAACCAGCTACTGAAACCTGCCTACCTGCACTTGTCACATTTACAATCTGGAGGAGCTATAGTGCCATGAAGTGGCTGGAGGCTATAATTACAGTGTGGCAAATTTACACTGGCAATTTCCATTATAAATTTGGAAATGGAATTTATAGCAGAAATATAAAAATAAAGACAACGTCGTAGCTTAAAACAAGGGCTGAATTGTGTCTGTGCACCATGGTCCAATTAATTCCCACTCTAATGTGGACTGCAATGCCATAGGCAATTAATTAATAATAAAATGAATGATATTGGGAGTTTTTCTGAACACTGCGTCACATCTGAAGACAGGTTCATCTCATTTTAATGGAATAAAAATGTTAATCTTTTGCCCAGCTTGGTCACTTTGTAACCACTAGGACGCAGTGTGGCTTGATGCTCCTTGTAACATCTTTTTCTGGATAAATGCCTCACCTCTGCTTGGTAGCCTTTCAGGTGATTGATTTAAATCGGAGCTGTGTATGAGAAGCCACATTCTCCAGTTGACAAAAGGCGCATCAGTGTAATAATACTATCAGGTCACTTCAGAGTCAGACGTAAGCAACAATCTCTACATAGTGGTGGGCACAGACTATCCTGCTGGCTGCACCATCCGCAAATAATGCACAGCTGCACATTGTCAAATTGTTCAGCAGATGGACAGTGCCAACAGAAGGTTAAATGATTTTCAGTTGGATCATTACACAGGGGTGAGGAAACCATGGAGTACCTGGGGAAGTTGATGAATTCATATTAATGGAATGATCTCTGTGGTCGATGCCTTCCGGAAATTATCCAAATATTATTTGGAACCAGGGGGCTTACAGGAGGAATGACAGGAATAGCTTCTGTCCTAAGGTTCCTCGGAAGTGTTAAAGCTTCAGGAATATTCAATTGGGGAAGTTGATGGAGCAACAACACCCAAAGCTACTGCTTAACAAGCGTATCAACGAGTTCTTCTGTTTGAGAAAATGATTCGAGTGAAATGGAATTGTTTTAATTGCGATGGGATTTTTTAAAAAATCATTTGTGGGTGTTGCTGGCTGGCCAGTATTTATTGCCCATCCCTAGTTGCTCTTGGAGGGCAGATGAGAGTCAACCACATTTCTGTGACTCTGGTCAGACCATGTGAGGGCAGCAGGTTTCCTTCCTTAACGGACATCAGTGAACCAGCCGGGTTTTTCCAACAATCAGCAATGGCTTCATGGTCATCAGTAGATTCTTAATTCCAGATTTTTTTATTGAATTCAAATACCACCATCTGCCATGGTGGGATTCAAAGCCAGGTCCCTAGAACATTAGCTGAGTTTCTGGATTAATAGTCTAACGATAGTACCACTTGCCTCCCCCTTCTTTGCACAGGTACTTTTAAGCGTGCAAAGAGGTTCTCGTATGGAGGTTACACTGATGTGGAAAATATGAACTAACAGAATTGTTCTATGAAGAAAGAGCTGTCATGTTTGGTTTACAGACAAGCTGAGTAAAGAATGGAGTGGCCCAGGTGGTTGAATTATTTAGATTTTGGTTCCCTATGGCTGCACATGTATTCCTGCCATTTTTAACATGATCTGGAGTTTTAAATAAGCGTTAATTATTTAATTGCACATCCTTCTAAGTAGAGCTTCATTAACTGCACAGGTTTTTGAGTCCATGTGAAGCGGGACTTTAATCTTCGCGTTGGATGCACACACGAGATAGCACATTGACAAACATTGGCTTTGGCAAGGAAGAGCAGTTGAAGCAAGCTGTTAAATAAAGCAGTAGGTGCCAGTATATAGTTCTGGATATCCAGCCTGCAGTTGACAAGGAGATGTGCATCCGTGAACGGATAAGCTGAAAAAGGATTGAAACTCTTGCATTTATTTATACCTAGGAGATGAAAGATGAGACTGCACAACATTCTTAACTTCAGGACTCTTCGTCATGAATGCATTTCTAAAACAATAGAACGGAGTTAGAAAAAAGTGAATGCAATATTCTTCTAAAATAGAAATGCAAGAATTATCATAGAATCCCTACAGCGCAGAAGGAGGCCATTTGGCCCATCAAACCTGCACCGACAACAACCCCACCCTATCCGCGTAACCCCACATATTTACCCTGCTAATTCTCCCAAAACTAGGGTCAATTTAGCATGGCCAATCAACCTAACCCACACATCTTTGGACTGTGGGAGGAAACCGGAGCACACGGAGGAAACCCATGCAGACATGGGGAGAATGTGCAAACTCCACGCAGATGGTGATCCAAGCCAGGAATCAAACCCCGGTCCCTGGTGCTGTGAGGCAGCAGTGCTAACCACTGTACCACCATGATGCCCATGTTCTTGAACTTACAAGGTCATTGAGCATGAATTAATTTAAACTCCTGTGACTGTATTAAAGAAAAACAAAATGTATATTGTCTATCCTCCTTAGACTTTCAGGCAGTGGGGGCTCCATAACTGCTCAACCACTGATGCACATCAGTCAGGGAATCACCTCCGTTAGTGAATGCGTGGATTGCCTAGTCATTGCACTGCAAATAATATTAGGGGCAGGAAAGAAGACAGATAACAGCAACTTAAAATACTTCATTGTTACTGTAATAAAGTTAAAAATCTTTGTCACTAAGCATTGAAACTTGGATGTGGTAATATTTCCAGCATTTTTGTTATTTATTACGTTGATGCATGTACCTGACACTAATGTGTGTTGCATAGTTAAGAGGAGAGGTGGGGGGCAGTTAGCTCAATTGGCTAGACGGCTAGTGTGTACTTCCGATTAATGGCAGCAACCTGGGTCCGAATCTCAATCGGATTGAGGTAGATTAAGGATCCTGAGTGTGGTCGGCAGTGCACAAGACAGCTGGGCACCAAAGCCAAAACTACATTCCAGCTATCGCACAACATCACTTCACCGCAGACAGCCATCAGCGGCCCCACTCTGCCAGCGACACAGCTGGAAGTGATGCAGTGCTGTTGTCCTGGTGTCTCCCAGCCTTGCCCTATTGGCCACTTTTACTGTTGGCAATTTGGTTTTTGATTCCAGGAGACCAGCAATACAATTTGTCACTCACTGGCCTCTGCTGATGGAGAGCTTCTAGCAGTCAGAAAAAGAATTGTGAATTGCACAATTTAACTGCGAATTCATCCCTCCATCGGGCAGGTTAAACTCCACAGCACAGGGAGCTCCAGGCTTTGAGAAGCAGTTTTGAAACATAAATAAGACACAAGATGTGAGAATAGTTACCCAGATGTTGACTAGTAGTGTGAAAATGGAACAAGAAGAATTGCTTCTTCTGCATTGTTTTTATGGGCTGCACAGTGGTTAGCATTACTGCCTCACAGCACTAGGGACCCAGGTTCTATTCCCGGCTTGGGTCACTGTCTGTGTGGAGTCTGCACATTCTCCCTGTGTCTGCATGGGTTTCCTCTGGGTGCTCCAGTTTTCTCCCACACCCCAAAAGACGTGCTCGTCAGGTGCATTGGCCATGCTAATTTCTCCCTCAGTGTATCCAAACAGGCGGCCAAGTGTGGCGATTTTCATAGTAACTTCATTGCAGTGTTAATGTAGAGTCTACTAAATAAAGTTTAGTTGCCCTGAACAGAAAATGATATTAACCCTCAGAACTTTTTTGAATGCTGGTCATACTCATGGTGATAGCAGTGCTGGCAACACTGAATATCTCCATTGTATTAGGGCAGGTAAAGGATAGGTGCAAAGGTACTCTGCAGACTGTTCCAGATGTGCAATATGACAAGTGTATCCAGGAGTTGAACCCCATTCCTACAAGAAATGTACAAGAATTATGTTGTTACTTTTTGAGTCGTGCCTTCTGAAATACTGGACAAATAAATAAGCAAGATTTACATTTACGTATCACCTTTTACTATATTACGATATCTCAAAGGACTCCACAAACCAGGAGGTACATTTGAACTGTACTCAATATGTAACATAGGGAAACACAGCAATTTATACACAGCAAGATCCTAGAAAATAATATTATAATGACCAGATAATCTATTTTAGTAATCTTGATTGAGTGATAAATATTGGCCATGATACCAGGAGAACCATTCTACTCATCTTTGAATAATCTGTGGAATCTTTGACATCCACCCAAGAGGGTAGAGGATTAACAGTTTAATGTCGCATGCCAAAGGCAGAATATTCAGCAATGCAGTGCTGCACTGAAGAGCCGGACTGGATTATGTACTCAAGTCTCTGGAGCGGGATTTGAACTGACAGTCTCTGACTCCGAGGTGAGTGTACTAGTCAGGGCTGACTCCAAGTCTTATTACTAGGCTCACTAAGCTTACCAGGTTCTCAAATGTCAGATTGTGAGCACAGTACATACCCACTTAACACTACAAAGCAGAAATACAATGCCAGATATGAGTGAGTCTCATGGGCCAACCCCTGGGTCAACTGTAAAACAGAATTTCATCTGCATTACTTTTAACCCCCCCAGGCTTGGAAGAGAACACTATTTTACATCGGCATGGTGTCCGCCTTTATTTCGCAAAAGGTCAAAGTTCAGAGTTTTCACCCACTGTGCCAAAACATGCCAAAGTAACCTGTGACTGAATTCAGACAGCTTGCCAGGTGCAATTCAGCCCGTGAATGTTAGATTCAGACCCTCTGGGCGGAATTTCCCTGTCCTTCCCACAGTGGGCAGGGGGGTGGACCATGCAAAGGTCTGTTGACCTCCGACGGGATTTTCCGGTCTTGGGGCGAGGGTTGCCATAAATCCTGCCCATAATCTCTCTCGAGCGAGACTGGAAATTTGCGCCCGAGGCCAGTGGAGATTTCCACTGTCGGACACACGCCTGGTCCGATCCTGTGACGGGTGACAGGTAGAGTTCTGCCCATTGGGTTTTTCCAGACTGGATATGCACAGATTATAGATCAGTTGTAACTGTGTAGCATACTCAAGAATAATGCAACAGTTCTGATTATTAAACCATTAAATAAAGAACTGGTTTCACAACCTCAAAGTTACATCCATCTCTTAACTGCTCACCTTGAGAGAGTTCCTGGCCTTTCTGCAGAATTGGCTCTTTCCCATGGCTTTTTACCAGTATCTGTTGAAAAATAGTAAAACACATTTGTAGGCCCATCTGGATTGATCTTTTCAAGTCAGAGATGCTAATCACATTCAAAGAATCTGATCATTGACTGTAAATTTCTAAACACAAAAAGGCATTACTGGGTGTTACTGCACCTTGCTCTGAAGGGCTTAGAGCCCACCTTAAGCAGAGCCACTACACCAAATGCTTCTTTTTCCCAGGAGCTAAAAGGTTCATAGCTTTCCTGTCGTGGGGACTGTGCCATATGGTAACAGTATGGACAGCTGCCTTTCAGGCTGTCCTGCACCTCAGTGCTGATCCAGACCAAATGTGGGATTTATATTGTGACAAATTTGGTGATCTCTATTTGCAGAAATAGATGTTAGAGCTCCAATACTAATTTCAAACATTCTCAGTATCATTACCAGGAAGGTAAAACCACTGACTGAATAGATGTTCAACCCCTAGTTACTTAGAATCACTCCACTCTATTTATGGCAGTGTGACCTCAAACCAGGCTTCAATCCAAAAGAAATCTGAACAGGGCTTTATTGTCCTCTGTACAAACATGCCAAGCTGCACTCTTACATGTAATTTTAGCATTTGTTACCAATTTTGGCATTTGTTCCCCAAATTCATTCAGTTTCATCATAAAGTAACAAAGTATTCAACATCTAAGGAATTCATTTATGATTTATTTATGATAGTGGTTAGCACTGCTGCCTCAGTGTCAGGGACCCGGGTTCGATTCCCGGCTTGGGTCACTGTCTGTGGGGAGTCTACATGTTCTCCCCGTGTCTGCGTGGGTTTCCTTCAGGTGCTCTGGTTTCCTCCCATATTCATGCTGGTTAGGTGCATTGACCCGAACAGGCACTGGAGTGTGGCGACCAGGGGAATTTCACAGTAACTTCATTGTAGTGTTAAAGTAAGCCTTACTTGTGACTAATAAATAAACTTTAACTTTATTGAAAAGGATTACAGAGCTCACTGGGAGCTGTGAATATTGTTTAAAAGATAAATAGGTGACCATGGGAAAGTGTGACTATTAAAAACACTTGAGATGTTCCCATTGATAAAACGAGCAGAGCTTTAGGCTGGAATTATCCAGCAGCCCCGCGGTGGGCTTTCCTGAGACAGAGACGAGCTGTCACTGACTACTGGCCGGATCTTCCAATCCCGATGTAGCGATAGGCAAATTGAATATCTCACCTGTCCCACCACTGGAGAGGGTGGAGGGGGTGTACTTTGATGGGAAGGGCTGAAAAACCTGGCCTTTGGGCTATCACTTGCTGAGGTTAAATTAGGGTAGGTACAACTTGGGGAAATGATTGAAAAGATATGACGGAGCCAGCAAGTGGCACAGTGGTAAGAGTCCTCATGAAGGAAAATAATAATAGGTCCAAAGTGTCACATATATAAGAATTACCTCCAAGGATGCTGGAATCTGAAATAAAAACAGAAAATGCTGGAAAATCTCAGCAGGTCTGACAGCATCTGTGGGGAGAGAATAGAGCCAACATTTTGAGACTAGATGGCCCTTCATCAGAGCTGAGATGAATTAAAGGAGAAATTGTTGATTAAGAGAAGCAGTTCCGCCAGATGGTGGAGGATGGGGCTTGTTCAGACCTGTTCGAGAAAGAAGCGAAGAGTTTTGAGGCCATCCTGATGAGGAATGGAGGTTAGAGGGATTGGATGTCCATTGGGAAGAGGAGGCAATTAGGTCAGGGAACTGCAAGTTGTTGATATGATGTAGGACATCGAAGGAATTGCAGATGTAGGTGGGAAGGGACTGGACAAGAGAAGAGAGAGAATGGATTCAAGATAGGAGGAAATTAGTTTGGTGGGATAGGAACAGGCTGGTATGATAGGCCTACTGGGGCAGTCTTGTTTGTGGATTTTGGGAAGGGGTAGAAGTGGGCTGTCTGGGATTGGGAGACTATGAGGTTGGAGGCTGTGGAGAGAAGATCTCTGGAGGGAATGAGGTCATTGACAGTCCTGGAAACAGTGACTTGATGTTTGTTGGTCAGAATGTGATCCAGGGGGAGGTAGGAGGATGCGTACCAGAGTTGGCGCTCAGCCTCTGCGAGGTAGAGGCCCATATGCCAGACAACAACAGCACTGCCCTGGTCAGCGGGTTTGATGACAAGCTCAGGGTTGGTCTGAAGACAGTGAAGTGCAGTAAGAATTACCTCCAAAGTCAAATTAAGGGATAACTCTAAATAAAGTTTCCTAATGTACTTCCAGCATCTAGGAAAGGCAGTCAAGGTGAGGAAGGGGGTAGAGTTCATGAGAAAATTGAGGACCTAACGTCAAACATGGTGTGCAATATTATTCTTGTAAATACTTCTAGAACAAAAAGAGCAGGTACAGGAGAGTCTGGCCAGGACTATCAAACAAATTGGTTGGACTATAACCTGGTGTTGTGAGACTTCTTACTGTGTTTACCCCAGTCCACATCAGGGCTAACTCAGGCAGGAACAACGAGATTTGCAAACAATGTGGTGGCAGCAATCAAGAAACACTGAAACTAGTTGATGGAGTTGGGAGAGTTGGGCAGGGAAAAGAAGGAAACTTCAGATGAAACATATAGCAAAATAGAGAGTAGCTAAACAGCTCGATGTGAATAATGATATCCAGAGTGACTTACAAGAACCAGAGACTTGCAACTGGCACACAATGAGGCAAGGTGAAAGGAGGCAAATGTGTAAAATGAATTGTTACATGAATACTAGGGAATATTCAAAATCAGATCGCAGAGTGAGAGGCTGAGGTGGCATTCGGGAACTAGTGGTAATGATAGGAACACAGCCAAGTCCAACGCAGGATTCAGCACACACCAAGGCCACAGAATTCAGTTGCATCACACTCATATTTTCAGAGATATGGGCTGCTGCATGTTCACACTTTGGAATGTGGGAGGAAACTGGAGCACCCGGAAGAGATGTGCAGGTTAGATGGTTTGGCCAAGGTAAATTGCCCCTTAGTGTCAGGGGGATTAGCAGGGTAAATACATGGGGTTATGGGGACAGAGCCTGGGTGGGATTGTTGCCGGGGCAGAGAGTCGATGCACCAAATGGTCTCCTTCTGCACTGTGTGGATTCTATGATTTTGTGCCCCCTGCTCAGGTGTACAGCAGCGCAAGGTTTGTGTGCTTACTGCACTGGAAGCAACAGGCAAGGCTTAATTCCACATAGTGACCCCACATCCTTTCCAAGCCCGCTGAACTTTGTGACTAAAGTCTGTGTGAAATATACAAAGGCTGAAATCTCCCATCCTTGCTTGTGGCTGGGATTGCCTGGTGCCGCTGAGAGCAAATGGAGTTTTGGCTGGAACGGAAAATTTTCCGTTCTCGCTCGCAACAGGTCCCACCACAGACAAGACCGGAGAATCCCACCCATATACAACATTTTCAAAATATCTGTGACATCCTGTCCTTTAAATTATCCGCACATTCATAACTCCGCAAAGAATAGTTCACTCACCTGTTGAATTCTGCAGACTGGGGGCCCGTGTACTGGGTGAAGGTGAAGAGTTTGCTTCCTCCTGGTTAAAGTAATAATAAGAAGAATGACTCTCATCAAATGAAAGTGTTTCTACTGTTCTTGTTAACTGGTGCAAATGCTGTTTTAGAATATTCTATGCACAGTAAGAAGTCTCACAGCATCAGGTTAAAGTCCAACAGGTTTATTTGGGAGCACGAGCTTTCAGAGCGCTGCTCCTTCATCACCTGATGAAGCAGCAACACTCCGAAAGCTCGTGCTACCAAATAAACCTGTTGGACTTTAACCTGGCGCTGTGAGACTTCTTACTGTCCCTACGCCAGTCCAACGCTAGCATCTCCACATCAGAGTATCACATTTGTGTTCTTTTGTCAGTTAGATACAACGCAGCTTTCTAGAGCATGTCGGTAATACAATTGCTTGCTTATTAAGTTCACTGAAATACAATTAAGTAAATCTGATTTGGAAACTAATACAACATTATGAATGCAATCAATCTAAAAGCTGATTACACACATTCTGGCTCTCCTCCTCTTTCTTGTCACTTGTTTTATCCGTTTGTTGGGCAGCTTTCCTCCTGAAAGGCAAAGATGAGGAAAAAAACACATTTGAGTCCTCTGTCATAAGAACAATTGGTCCGATTGAAATATGACTGACATGAGTTTTTCTCCACTCTGAGGTGACAGTGCTGGTGAACCGAAATGTTTGTAAGTAGTGCAGTCCTACCAACTCAAAGCAATATGCTGGAGATCATTCAGAAGTGAGAATATTCAGCATTTTTCTATTTCAATTATGCCGCACCGAATCTTCCAGCGTTGCCATAATTATGTTCCCCATGACTGATGCACTAGTCTTGCTTTTGCTCAATGTGCAAAGCCCTCATGTCAGTAAAGAGCAGGCAAAGAGCCTTAATAGGCCCTTGACTGCCTTTCGTGGTCTAGCCACTGCTTGTGGGCAGGTAGCCAGTCCACACCCAACCCGACCTTTCTTAAAGTGATTCCAGCTGGTGATTGTGATACTGAACATGATGGCCTGGCAGTGTCTGATTGTGGGCTGACCCAGGTCCAATTCCAACCACATGGACAACTGAAAAATCCTGCCCCAAGAGTTTGTTTATTCCATCCTGCATTAATGCCCTTACAGAACTAACTGAGACTAACTGGGCAGCCATTTCTAGGCCTTCTTTTAATAGGGATGTAACGTTTGTCACTCTCCTGTCCTTTCACGCAATTCACTTTCCAGAAACTTTGTGGAAAATATTGCTATATGCTTCCCTTCCCTTTCTCCCATTCCCCTTCAACACTTTGGGCTGCATAATTTCTGGGCACAGGGCCTCTGTTAATGTTTTCATACAGTTTGCTTTTGAATAGTGATCTTCATTAGTAATTAATTCACACCCTTCTAAAGTCTTACAATGTCCAACATCTCCATCATCCCACTGGTCTCACTACAAGATGACTCTCTCTATCTGTAAATGGCCCTACTTTTCTTTGGCTCCTTTGCTTTCATGTGTAAACACCCTCACTGTTTCTCTTTACGTTAATTGTCAGCTTAATTTCATACTTCTCATCTGTACTAATCTCCCTTTTGGCTATATTTCTACACTTTTTATATTTCCTGGGATTTTCCAGGAACTGTTGTGGGCAGATCAGGAAATATGGAGAGGCAGTCAAACATCCGATAACTTTGGAATAGGAAGACCCTGGCCATAGTTTGTTTAAAACCAATTGTACTTTAACCTTTCTATTTATCCTTGGAAATCCAGTGTTTCATGCACAGTCTTCACTCTCAGTCATGGGGCGCGATCTTACTGGCCGTTCACTGCAGCAAGGTTGGAGAATCTGGCGCCAAGCTGAATCTCTATTCACTGCAGCAGGATGGAAAAATGCTGCCAGGGTGGTAACATCCTGACCATACTGTATTTTACCTGTACCTCATACATCACATGTGTAAATATTACCCATCACTGGCCGACATTTTTAGAGCAAGTAAATTCCAACTCTCATAACATGATGGATCATGTGACATTTTACTGCAATACATGTAAATTCTTGATTGTCTGGTTCATTTAGGTCATACCAGCACTAGCTTAGCACATACCGTTTTGCTAGCAGTTTATTCATTTCATCCATTAGTCCGCCTCCTCCTCCTCCAGATGCTGCTGCCCCACAGCTGTTCCGATTGGCCTCACTCTTTGACGCACCCCCAGGACTTGAACTTCCTGAACCATCTTCAGGCTGCACAGAAGTTTAGAAATAAAAATCAAAGATTAAGGTTTAGGATCTGCATTTACTGTGCCTATTTAATATGAACTGTTCAATTTGCAATTTCTTGTCCTCTCAAGATACAAATTAATGAAGCTAAAGTTTTACTTTTAATTGTTATTGTGCTAGCATAATTTTTTCACCTTGCTTTTAGCTGACAATCACATTTACAGGGTTGCAAGTGTAAACTCTGTCTGGTACCCAACACGTTACAATTCCAATATCGACAATTTTTTTTTTACTGGTTAAGAACAGTGAGTTTCCTAAAAATAAATCAATCTTTTAATTGCACAGGTACTTTCAACATAAGATACAGATACAGAAGGAGGACCACAGGTTTGTTAATGTTATGTACCACTGTTCAACACAGGAGAGGAATAAACAGGGAAACTACAGGGAAGTCAGTCTAACACCAGCAGTAGGGAAAGCATCATCAAAATACATTTTCCTTTGGAAAGACACAAGTTAATCAAGGAGTTCTAGCATGGAAACGTTTAAGGCAAATTGTGTCTGATTAACTTGAATCAATTCATTGATAAAGTAACGGAGAATGCTGATCAAGTTAGGGCAGTAGATACTATATTTTGGAAGGCAGCAAAAGGCGATAGAAGAAGGTTGTTGAGAAGACGGAGGCCTGCGAATTTAAGGGGAAAATGGTGGTGTGGATACCCTGTCTCAGAGGCAGGAATCAGAGGGTAATGGTGGATGGATGCTTGTCAGCCTAGGAGGTGGTTTGCAATGGCCTTCCTGAAAGATCTGTTTTGGGTTTATTTCTCTTTGCGATTTAATAAGCAATTTAGGTGTAATAATCCAGGCAGAAATCTCTTCACCAAAATCCCTTTATTTACAAGTCTGACAACAACATACAGAGTGCTTTCAGTTAGAAGTCCACACTCGGAGTCCCAGAGGAACTGACACTCCTGGTTAAACACAAACCACAAGGCTCCCTGATTGGCCCATCAATTTGGCCCTTAATCAAGGAACTCTTTTCCTGTACCCTCTCTCCATCAGAGGCTAAGTCCAGTTTACAAAATGCACCGCAAACTCATTTTCAAAGATCAGGATGTGACCACTTCACTCACTTATAAAAGAGATGTCCTGGTAATTTTACACAACACCAAAGAGAGAAAAGTAAGGCTCCTACCCGGCTAGTTTTCCTCAGCTTGGCTCCGGCCAGGGCTGCCGCTAGACCTGAAGGTGAAGGTCCATCATCACTTCTAGCTCCAGGGCTTCCACAAGCTGGCAATGGAGGAGGAGGGGGCGGTCCGCCTCCAGGTGCTGGCGGAGGCCCTGGTGGCGGTGGAGGTGGCGGAGGACCACCAGCAGGTGGCGGCGGGGGGCACGTCGGCTGCGCCGCGGGTCCTCCAGAAGGAATGGAGGGAACTGAAATGAAAGTAAAAAGAAACGTAAGTACAGTGTTCCACTGCCATTAGAAGGTCAGAATGTTACTATATGCTGTTAAAACCAGTTACTGTAATGTTTAATTGGGTAAAAAGTGTTAATGTTTCATTGCACTCTGAAATCGAAGAGAAGGTAGATTTAGAATTTACTTATGTTATCTGGTTAGTCTTTCAGCACAAATTAAATATCATTGGTTAAAATAAAGTAGAATAGTGCTGAAGTTCAATATTGAAAAAAATTGGTGTCCATTTTCCATTGAGAAAGGGGCCCTTCTCCTATAAGATAGGCCATTTTAAAGGACCAGCATAACAGATTTTTTATAAATCATTTGTTTGCTTTCTGTTTGTTCCATACAATACTTTGATTTCTTTTACCCCTTCCAGCATCCTCAGGTAAGTCCTACTGCAAGAATCTGTCAATTTTTGATAATTATAAAACTTGGTTCTATTTGCATTGCACCTTCGAATATCCTGTAACTGGAATCCAGATTTCAGACGTTTTATTTGGAAAATTAAAGGAAGAAAGCAGGCAATATATTTACTGAGTGACATCCCAAAATACTTTTTAAAAAATAAAACTTTTAACTTACATGATACCTTCCTTCCATTAAACTAGTCCTTTAAAAAACTGCGCACACCAGCAGGCATTTCAAAATGAACTACTTCTACATTCAAACCAAGCAGAGAGGGGATCAAAAATAGACCAAGAGAGGCAAAAATACACACAGACGTTGCAGGATTTCCAGCACGACACCACTTACCCGACTGGGTAATGGCAGTTGAAGTAACTGATGTGATGGGAGATGGGGTCTTCTTGGACACTGCTGCCTCAGAGAAAGCAGTGTAAAATGGAGGAGATGTAACAAAGTGGGAGGTTGTCTTGTAAAGCTGCTGTGCAGGGGGTGGCGATGAAGGTGGCAGCGGGGGGTCGATTTGGGAACTGGGGGGACTACTTAAGACTGACACCTGAGATACGGGGGTAGACTCTAAACAGAACGTGAACGATCCCTCTGTATTTTTTACTGGTGATCTGGAGGAAGCCAGGTGAGGCGTTGTGTGAAAATGATCTTCTTGGCCACCGTCCTGGCTTTCCTCAGATGGGGCCACCTGGACCGCAGGATCCATCGGTCTTTTAATCTTGCCATCGCGCACGTGGATAACAGGGAGAGCGACTGGAATTATGGGCTGTGGGCCAACAGCCCTGTGGGGAGGAGAGGTGATCATCACAGGAGGAGATGGAGGGAGAGGGGAAAAGGGAGCAGACGAATGACAGACTGGTTTAGGAAGCAAAGGCGGAGGGTGGGAGGGAGCAGAAGGGGGGGATAATGGGGTCAGCTTAACGTGCTGGCTCGTGGTCCCACGGTTTGGTTGCACAGGAGAAAATGCAGAGCTTAGGGAAGCAGATAGTTGCGATGTGGGTGCCCTCAGAGGTGCAGAGTCAGTATCTGCGCTGCTGGATCGTAACTGGCAGGGGTCATCGGCAACAAGTATTTTAGGAGAAGCGATCGAATCAAAAGAAATGGCTCTGGCATAGGATGGAGGCGGGGCAGCAGATACAGTCACACTGTAATTACTGTATTCAGGTGGTGGAGACTGACTGTGGCAAGGGGAGGGAACAACTTTGATCTGAAGGGTAGAAACTAAGCAACAGAAAAAGAAAGAAGAGAAGAAACAGTAAGTGGAATACATTAGAAATCAAAAAGGAAAAGAGCAACTCAAATTTAAAGCACTTCTACCATAATTATATGTAGTTCAAAATCATGCTGGCAGGCAGAGAAAGAGATGTGAATAATCCTTTTTCCACAGTATTTTCACCCTGAAATAATATTTATTATAATACACAATATTTATTTTTTGTGAGAAATTAAGCGATCAAAGTGTTGAAAAACTGTTTAGGGATGAGGAGGAGTGAATTTTAAAAGACAGCTTCCATTTAATACAAAGTATATTTCATTTGTGGCCTGTTTTGCAGCAGTGAAGATGTACTTTTCACACTAACATGGGACTATTAGCTTGGGCTCTGGTAGAGAAGAATCCTTAAAATTATCCAAAAAGTCATAAGAAAAGTTCCATCTGCTGTTTTTAAGGTAATTATATCAACATCTGACCCATGAGGCTCATTGTTGCCATTTTTTAAATGGTAAATGCTGACATTAGAAATCTTGGGAGAAATGATCATTTTACCCATTTCCCCAGTGAGAAGGATGTGCAAGACTGCTAAAAGTGACAGGAAAAAGACTGAGGGGGAATGAGATAGAATTGAGCGAGGGAAAGCAGCAGATGAAGTCCTAACCATGACTCTCACCGAGGACTGTATGAGCCATACTGCTTCATATGTAATGATGACAGCCAGAAACACTGATATATTGCCTGTATCCTCCAACTAATATGATGCAAACATACTTTGACATAATATAACTCCATAAAAATCTTATCACCTCCTACAAACCCATTTACCATGACACATTTCTTTGCTAATGGTCCAGAGGGATGGGAGGAGATGCATTTATACTAGTGTTTCCTCATGTTTAATATTTAACACTGCATCTCACTTCGCTCCCACAGTTACCAGTCTTCTACAGCACCATTTCTTGGCTCACATCTTCGTCATTCAGCTTTAATAACAAATTGATGAATGAATTTTGTGACCAAATCATGTTGCTATTTCACACTAATTGGTACTATACACCACTGGTATCACCCAATACAGTCAACATTCACTGATTATCTTTACTTTTCCTTCCTGGGCAGGAGTGGACCATAGATTTTCTTCCAAATGACAACATCATTTCCAACTTTACAGACTGTCAACTAGGATTCATCTGACTACATGGCAATCGGGAACATATCAACCACTTTTAAACTGGACAGAACTCTGTCATGATGACAAATGTCCCAGAAGACAAATACCTCAATGCTGCTAAATCATGTTAAATAACTAAACTATTTTGATAGCTTTCAGGCTTTAAATGCTGCTGACGGCAATTCCTTGAAGTGGCTGGAATTGTAGAAACTTAGAAGATAGGAATTAGGAGCAGAAGTAGGCAAGTTCAGCCCTTCGAGCCTGCTCTGCCATTCAATCAGATCATAGCTAATCTCTCCCTGGTCTGAAATCCACCTCCCAACCTGTTCCACATATCCTTCTTTCCCTTTTTTATTAGAAATATGTCTACATAAGAACATAAGAAATAGGAGCAGGAGTAGGCCATCTAGCCCTTCGAGCCTGCCCCGCAATTCAATAAGATCATGGCTGATCTGTCGTGGCTCAGTTCCACTTTCCCGCTTTCTCCCCATAACCCTTAATTCCCGTCTATCAGAAACCTATCTACCCATATCTTAAATATATTCAGCAAGGTAGCCTCCACCACTTCAATGGGCAGAGAATTCCAGAGATTCACCACCCTTTGAGTGAAGAAGTTCCTCCTCAATTCTGATCTAAACTGCATCCCCCCCCCCCTTTATCTTGAGGCTGTGTCCTCTAGTCCTGCTATCCTTTCTAAGCGGGAAGAATGTCTCTACCTCTACCCTATCTATCCCCTTCATTATCTTATATGTCTCTATAAGATCCCCCCTCATCCTTCTAAACTCCAACGAGTACAGACCCAGTCTATTTAGTCTCTCCTCATAGGCCACCCCCCCTCATCTCCGGTATCAGCCTAGTGAACCTCCTCTGCACTCCTTCCAAGACCAAAATATCCTTCCACAAGTGTGGCGACCAAAACTGCGCACAGTACTCCAGCTGCAGCCTCACCAGTGCCCTGTATAGTTGCAGCAAGGCCTCCCTACTTTTATATTCTATCCCCCTCGCTATAAAGGCCAACATTCCATTTGCCTTCTTGATCACCTGCTGCACCTGCAGACTGGGTTTTTGCACCGTAGCACGCTGCAGCTTTTTGCCCTTTAAATAATAATCCCTCCTACTATTATTTCTGCCAAAGTGGATAACCTCACACTTGTTAACATTATACTCCATCTGCCAGGTCCTCGCCCACTCGCTCAGCCTATCTAGATCCCTCTGCAGTCTTTCTACACCCTCCACGCAATTTGTTTTTCCACTCATCTTCGTGTCATCAGCAAATTTCATCACGCTACACTCAGCCCCCTCCTCCAGATCGTCTATATAAATGGTAAACAGATGGTCTATGAATGGCAAATAGATGGTCTATCTTGAGACCATTCAACAATTCAGACTCCACTGCACTATGGGGCAGCAAGTTCCACAAATTCACAATTTCTCTGAGAAGTAGTTCCTCTTCATCTCAGCTTTAAATCTACCACCCTGCAACCTACACCTGTGACCTCTTGTTCCAGATTGTCCCATAGAGGAAACATTTGGTCTACATTTACTTTATCAATCCCTTTTAAAATTTTATATACCTCCATCATATCCCCTCTCACCCTTCTAAACTCCAGTGAGTACAAGCCCAAATCTCTCCTCATATGTCAACCCTTTCATCCCCAGAATCAATCTGGTGAACCTCCTCTGAACTGCCTCCAATGCCACCACATCTTTCCTCAAATAAGGGGACCAAAACTGGACATAATACTCCAAATGTGGTCACACCAATGCCCTATACAATTGCAACAACACTCTACTTTTATACTCCAGTCCCTTTGCAATAAATGTCAATATTCCATTAGCCTTTTTTATTACATGCTGCACCTGCATACCGACTTACTGCAATTCATGAACAAAGACACCCAGATCCCTCTGGCCGCATGTATTATGAATCTGCTTTCCATTTATAATTTGCCTTTCTATTTTTTCTGCCAAAATGGACAACCCCACATTAAACTCCATCTGCCAAATTTTGGCCCTTCTCCTAGCCTACCTATATCTGTCCGTGGAATCTTTATATCCCATTCACTACCTGTTTTCCCACCTATTTTAGCATTATCCGTGACTTTTGCTATGTTGCACTCTGTCCGTGTTTGCAGATCATTTTTATAGATTGTAAACAGTTGAGGTCTGAAGACGAATAGCCTCGTCCCATACACCATGAATAATACAGGTGATAAGACTTGGAATATTTGTGAATAAATTAATTGACTGTATGTCAAAAAAGTCTCTTTAATTTTTTAAAAAAAGTCAAACAACAAGACGTATGTCCAAAAGGTACACCCTAAGTGAGGAAAGGGTCTCTGGGCTTGTTTTCCAAAATACATGGACAGATAGGATAATAGCGAGTGAAGTCTCAGAGGAAGTATTCACACAGGTAACTTTTGAATTGACTGCATGTACCATTATATCCTTTAAGGGAAATACGGATAAACATTTAAATCAGAGGAAAATTAAGGGGCTACAGACAAAGAGCAGGGTGATGAGATTAGTTTAGCATTGTCACCTTACACTGTCATTTTAATGTTAACAAAAAGGCTGTATACCAATGCTCAACTGAATCGCTCCAAATTTCTATGGTTCTATGCAAGTGTAGAAACATTCATGCAATACAGGTTGAATCTTGGTAACTGCATGACCATTTTGCCTGGTAAAAAATGGATTAATAAAGACTATGTTTAGATGAAGGGTGAAATATTGATCACTGTACATTCCTCTAGTCTGAACAGTTTAGTCTATACATTGCTCCTTAATGCATTAGATTGTACTTTCCGGTGATGTGCTGGCTATTCAACCATCTTTGATTGATTGAAACCCCCTCAGGACAGTGGCAGGGCCAAGAGTACCAAGCACAATATCAAACAGATTTTTGTTATTTATTTAGTGAGTATGTGAGCAGCAGGCTCTTTCCTCATCAAGATGTTCTGCAAAGCGATCGGCTTCAAGGCCTCTTTAACCACTGTCTTAAAAACGACACTTCCTTTAATCCTTCAATAATTAATTCCTCTGTCAACCTCACTAAATGATTCAAACAGTATTGGCATGTTTCCTTTGGTGAGGAGAAGTGCAAAAATACAACATTATTACACTATCACTTGTTTTAGATTATTACCTTTGCCATTGGCTTTTCCTTTCTAAGATAGGCACTAAATACTTGCAAGACAGCTGTGCTTTTGTTGGATTTGAATAGTTGTTAAAGACATTCACAAGGCCACTATAATAATATAGAAATATGTCATGAAATTTGCTCTTAAGCTGCCTCTTCATTATCAAATTGCCATAATTTTCAGTAATGAGTTTGCAGGATATAGTTTGTATAATGTTTGCATTAACAAATGTAATTCCCAGAAATTAAAAAAGATCCAACTTCTGAAAGTGTTGATTCAGCTGTTACAGGGTACTAATAGTGACAGCAGTAATTAGTGGTGGACTCTTAACACTGATGGTGGTATTATATTACTCATGTTTTCAGACACTGATAAACCAATGCGAGTATTCTGACACTGAAATTAGCGCTCCTCCCTGCTGTCATATAGTAACACTAACTCTTCTGTGGCATATTAACATAGATGGTAACACTACCATCTGTTGCCATGTGCTAACACAGAGTAATAAAACCTATTTGTTTGATAATAATGCAACACTTGCAGTTGCATTAGTAGACTAGTGTTATGTATATTATGCAGGTATTTTAAAGCTACACTGCTCAACTGGTGCATGCAATAATATTTGCACTTGTTGCTGCACCGTTACCTTTTGTGTTCCCCACTATTCTGGGCACCCTCCAATTTCTCATCTACATGCTGCCTTTAAGCAACATCATTCAAAAACACAGTGGTGGGATCTGCCATTGCTAGCGAGAGCGGAGACTTTGGCACTCAGCCAAATTTCCGTTCACAACAGCAGGACCGGATAATCCCAGTTGCGGGTGAGAGAATTCCGGCCAGCGTAAGCTTCTCCACATATACCAATGACATTCAGCTTTACCTCTCAACATTCACCACTGTTGCTAACTTGTCAGATTGTTGTCAAACATCTTATCACCTCACCCATCCCGGAATTCTCTGTTGGCCTGAGGCAGGATTTTACGAGCCTTGCCTGAGCGAGCTCATAAAATCCTGCTACTAATACTGGATGAGCTGAAATTTCCACCAACTAAATATTGGGAAGACTGAAACCATTGTCTTCAATCCCTGCCACAAACCTTGTTCTCCAGCTACTGACTCCAACCACCTCATTAGCAACATTCTGATGCAGAATCAGACTGCTTAAAATCTTGGTGTCAGGTTTGACCCTAAGTTGAGTTTCTGACCATGTAGATGCACTAGCATTAAGACCGTCTATTTCCTTCTCCATTATCTTGCCTGAGTTCACCCTTCCTTGATTCATTTGCTGCCAAAACCTTCATCTGTGTCTATGATATCTCTTGACTTGACAGCCCAGAATCTTCCATTCTCCGTTACCTTGAGGCTAAATGAAACTTAGCTGCTAGTGTCCTAATCAGCATCAAATCCTGTTCTCTCATTCGCCCTGTGCTTGCTCACCAATATTGGCTTCTGGTTAAGCAACACCACAGTTCTAAAATGTCGATCCTTATTTTCGAATCTCTCCACACGTGCCTCCTTCTTCTCTGTAATCTTCTCCAGCTCTACAACTGTCCAAGATATCTACTTTCCAACAATTCTTTTCTCGTGGGCTTCCCTGATGTTATTCACTCTACCATGCTTTCAGTTGCCAGCACAATAAGTTCTGGAATTCTCCCTCTAACCCATTCTTTTTTTCAGATGCTCCCTAAAAGTGACCTCATCCATGAAGCTTTCGGTTATCTACTATGGTGTCAAATTTTCTTTTATAACCCTTTTTTGAAACACTGTGGGGCGACACAGTGGTTAGCACCTCTGCCTCACAGCACCACGGACCCAGGTTCAGTTCCCGGTTTGGGTCACTGTCTGTGCAGAGTCTGCACCTTCACCCCGTGTCTGTGTGGCTTTCCTCCGGGTACTTCGGTTTCCTCCCACAGTCTGGAAGATGTGCTGGTTAGGTGCATTGGCCATCTAAATTCTCCCTCAGTGAACCTGAACAGGTGCTAGAGTGTGGCGACTAAGGAATTTTCACAGTCACTTCATTGTAGTGTTAATGTAAGCCTCCTTGTGACACTAATAAATAAACATAAACCATAGAACATGTTACTTTGTTAAAGGTGTAGTTCCCATTAACATCTAAACATCCTGAACCTAAACACCTACAATAATTCTTCTCTATTTTAGTCCAAAGATCCCAATGCTGGAAGTGAAATTTAACCTTGTTGGGGTTCACACTTCCCGCTGCCTCGGCAAAGCTGCCAGCGTAATTAAGGACTCGTCACATCTTGCATTTACTCTCTTCTACCTTCTTCTGTTGGGAAAAGGATACAAAAGTCTGAAGTCACGTACCAACCAACTCAAGAACAGCTTCTTCCTGGCTGCTGTCAGACTTTTGAATGGTCCTACTTCGCACTAAGTTGATCTTTCTCTACACCCTAGCTAAGACTGTAACACTACATTCTGCATTCTTTCCTTTCCTTCTCTATAAACGGTATGCTTTATCTGTATAGTGTGTAAGAAACAATACTTTTCACTGTATACTAATATATGTGACAATAATAAATCAAATCAAATCAAATCAAAGGGGCAGTACTGTCTCTGACTGGCCATGCATCTTACACCCTGTCTGATTGTTCCTCCCTCTGGTTTCAATAAGCTGATCTGCTGCTACCTACTTGGCATCCCGACCATCATTATATCTTGTCATCACTGGCTGTGGAATTTGACTGCTCAAAAAGGTACCCAGTCAGCAGAGTATTGACTCCATGTGACAATCACTGCCAGCCCAGTCTATGTGGCCCAATACTTTAGGAGATATTGAGCGGCATGGTAGCATAGCGGTTAGCACTGCTGCTTCACAGTTCCAGGGACCTGGGTTCGATTCCCAGGGCTTGGGTCACTGTCTGTGTGGAGTTTGTACATTCTCCTCGTTTCTGCATGGGTTTGCTCCGGTTTCCTCCCACAGTCCAAAGATGTGCGGGTTATGTTGATTGGCCATGCTAAAATTGCCCCTTAGTGTACTAAGATGCATAGGTTAGAGGGATTAGTGGATAAAATATGTAGGGCCTGGGTGGGATTGTGGTTGGTGCAGACTCGATGGGCCAAATGGCCTCTTTCTGTACTGTAGAATTTTTATGATTCTTGTTGGGGTGCATCATTTTAACATCCTCCCTGGAAAGCCTCTTCAAGGAAGTTGATGAAAACACGTTAAAATTCAGGATTGACACCATGCCTGAATACGTCACTGAAAATAAACTCACCAGACATGGATGCCCGCCGTTCTCTCTCCATCTGTTCGTGCCGCTGTTCCATTAGTTGCCTAAAGAAGTTTTTCAAAACAATTACTGGGACATCCCATTTTAATATTCCTGCAAGTCAATTTATTTCTTTAACTTTCTTTAATGAATAAACAGAATTTGATCCATCCCTAAAATCAGAGAGGTAACATTAACCAAGAAATGCAAATCATAATGGACATTATTCAAGAGCTTTAAACCAGAAGCGACACATTAATATTTTACATTGTTGCTTAAACCTTGAGAATCGCCAGAGAGAATAATTCAACTTCTTGACTCATAATGGAAACTTTTAGAGATCATTTCAATCAATAATAATGTCAATAATAGGCATAATCTGAGGTGCATAGCAATGTTAACACCATTGTATTTCAAAGCTATGATGGGTCTATTTTGTTCTTCATTTTGGGGAATATGCACATGTCCACAATGCCATTCATGTGAATAATATAAGCTTGATTTCTGTCTTCTTTACTTGAGTGATGATCTGGTGGAGCACATCACTTGTTTGTTGTCGAATCTGGCTGTATATCAGTTGATTGAAAATTGGGTTGGTACAAAAAAAGGGGGGGACTCTGCCAGATTGCACTTCAGGCAATGGTGGCAAAATGTACCCCACACTTAGAGTATCGTGTGCGGTTTTGGTCCCCTTTTCTGAGGAAGGATGTTCTTGCTCTTGAGGGAGTGCAGCGAAGCTTTACGAGGCTGATTGTGGGGATGGCGGGACTGATGTACGAGGAGAGATTGACTAGGTTAGGATTGTTTTTGCTGGAATTCAGACGAATGAGGAGGGGGTCTCAGAGGTTTATAAAATTCTAACAGACTAGACTTGGTAGATGCAGGAAGGATGTTCCCGATGGTAGGGGAGTCTAGAACCAGGGGTCACAGTCTGAGGATTTGGGGTAGACCATTTAGGACAGAGATGAGGAGACATTTCTTCACCCAAAGAGTGGTGAGCCTGTGGAATTCATTACCACAGGAAGTAATTGATGCCAAAATATTGAATGTATTCAAGCAGCACTTAGATATAGCACTTGGGCCAAATGGCATCAAAGGTTATGGGGAGAAAGC
Organism: Carcharhinus amblyrhynchos; assembly: GCF_965287045.1. Taxonomy (NCBI): domain Eukaryota; kingdom Metazoa; phylum Chordata; class Chondrichthyes; order Carcharhiniformes; family Carcharhinidae; genus Carcharhinus; species Carcharhinus amblyrhynchos. Next base: position 29,595,217 of record NC_137337.1, read on the forward strand.
AGGATTAGGCTACTGAGTTGGACAATCAGCCATGATTGTGATGAATGGCAGAACAGGCTCAAAGGGCCAAATGGCCAAATGGCCTCCTTCTGCTCCTATCTTCTATGTTACTATTTCACTTTTCAAAATGGCATCTGGACCAAATAACTCACCAGCCATTTACAAATAGAGTCCTGATCTAAATCAGTCTTGAATGATAAGGTGAAATTCTCCTCTTACTGAGAACTCTGCAATTTTGTAATCAAAATGACATTAAACAGCGATGAATTATCCAGCAGTTTTCACAACATAAAACTGACCATAATTACAAAACGATTTCACTTACAGATCACGGTGGTAAATGGTAAGAAAATTGGAAATGGTAATCTGCAGTAGTCAGAGATTTGGATTGAGAAATCTGATTACAGTACAGTCAGGAGCTTTGCGCTACAGTTAACCACTACCCAGCCTGGAATGTTGCACTGTTATATTGATAATACAAAGTCAACATTTTCTCAGCTTTTCAATATTGAATTCTGCAGTTTGGCCATCAGAAAATTAGCCATAAATAACATTTCGCAAACATAGCAGAGTCAGGTTGTTAACTGTAAAGTTCTGCCATTAATTGTTCGAGAACTTTCGTCTGATCTGAATGGATTGGATAACCAATGTTGCTAAATGCATTTGTGAGAAGGACATATATTTTATGTTACGATTACTATTACAAGAGGACAAAATGACTGAGAAGTTAGACTGGGTGCCAACAAGCACGGCATAGATTTCCTATCCCTCAGTTCATGGGTTAGTTGATCTGATTCAGAAAGTGACCCCCAAAGCTGCATTCTGTTTTTAATGTTGAACAAATACTTTATAATAATAATAAATATGTATGAACAAGGATTTGTGGATTATGTAAAAATCTTGGCACTGTTGTTAACACTGACAGTATGAAACATATTATCGTCTCAAATATTTTCCTCCACAGAGCATATGGGTGGCATGGTTAGCACAGCTGCCTCACAGCGCCAGGAACCCAGGTTCAATTCTAGCCTCAGGTCACTGTGTGGAGTTTGCACATTCTGCGTGGGTTTCCTCTGGGTGCTCCGGTTTCTTCTTATAGTCCAAAGATGTGTGGGTTAGGTTGGATTGGCCATGCTAAATGGACGTTTGGTGTCAGGGTTACTAACAATGATAAAAATGTGGTGTTATGGTGATAGGTGGGATAGTACTCAGTGCTAGCTGAATCAGCTGAATGGCCTCCTTCTGCATTGTAGGTTTCCATGATGCTACCGTATATTGCTAAATCACTATTATTCCCATTCTCAACAGCTGGAACAGCCCTGTTCTAACCTGCAATCCAACCCTAATTGAAGAATTTTGTTGTTCAATTGCTACTGTAGAAGAAATAGCCTCAGCTTCTTGTGGGGCAGCATGGTAGCGCAATACTTAGCATTGCTGCCTCACAGTCCCAGGAAGCTGGGGTCGATTCCCAGCTTGGGTCACTGTCTGTGCGGAGTTTGCACGTTCTCCCCGTGTCTGCATGGGTTTCCTCCTGGTGCTACAGTTTCCTCCCTCGGGGTTAGGTGCATTGGCCATGTTCAATTGCCCCTTAGTCTTTGGGGTGCGTAGAATAGAGGGTTTAGTGGGATAAATATGAGGGACTATGGGAATAGGGCCTGGGTGAGATTGATATCGGTGCAGAATCGATCGGCCAAGTGGCCTCCTTCTGTACTGTAGGGAATCTATGATTCTTCCCTGCAGTCTGCAACATTATCAAATGTGGAAAGTATAAGGCAAGGCCAACACTTTCAGTCAGAAACTCTAACACCCTGAATGAATTGATTTTTATTTCCAAATTTATTTCTGTTAACAATGACAATTTTCTGGTTGTATTGCAGATGCATGCAAAAATCTAAAGGTTTAATACACAGTTAACTGCAGCAGGGATTCTTCAAAACAACTGAAACATTTAAAAGCAATTGGTTCAGTGCAGCAGCTCATCTGTACCTCAATCTGTTGTTTCACCAAGTGGAAAAATATCCATTCTGCATAACTTTTTTCCCCTGGAGCATAGGAGACTTAGGGATAATCTTATAGAGGTCTATAAAATAATGATCAGCTAGATAGTCAACATCTTTTGTCAAAGGATGGGGAGTCTAAAACTAAAGGACATAGGTTTAAGGTGAGAGGGGAGAGATTCAAAAGGGTCCAGAGGGGCAATTTTTTCACACAGAGGGTGGTGAGTATCTGGGACAAGCTGCCAAGGGCAGTGGTAGAGGCGGGTACAATTTTTTCTTTTAAAAAGTATTTTAGAGAATGACATGGGCCAGACAGATATAGAGGGATACGGGCTAAACACAGGCAATTGGGACTAGCTTAATAGTTAAAAAAAAGAATAGCATGGACAAGTTGGGCTGAAGGGCCTGTTTCCACGCTGTCAAGCTCTACGACTCAATGACTCTAAATTACACTTCTCATCCAGAAATCTAAACCATGCTAGGCTCCCTCCAGATTTCCATCATGCCAAATTTGAGATTGTAATCTGTGTTATTTGTTTTGTACAACATTGGTGCAGCTGAAATTCAAAGCATTGGCTGCACTTGGAAAATTATTTCCTCAACTTTGGCTGGCATCTCTTCCTTTCCTCTGTCACAGTAGTGAAGGACTGGAAGAGCTGAAACTTCTATAAATACCTTTGACGTGCTAGATAAGGGTGGTATTTGGTCTAATAATAGAAGTCTTACTACCAGCCTGTGTTAAAAATGCAGCCAGCGTCGCAGTCACAGGAATTCACCATTTGGCTCACATAAACTATCAGCTGCTTTGAAGATGTCACTAATAATGGTGACACAGTGGGTCATCAGCTGCCTAACCTCCCAGAGAATGGCAAGGACCGAGAGTCCTGGGAAACATACCCTGGCACTGTTTCCTTTTGCTGTTAGTAATCAGGGGCTCAGTTTGATCACTTTAATTGCATAGTTACAATTTCGGTACACTGTCCGTACTAACAAATGACTGGTGACACGTGGTACTAAAGCCAGTTTATTTTTGAGACCGTAATGAGTCCAATTAAAGGAATATTCCACGAGTTGGATTTGTAACCAGGGGTTGGGAGCCAGACACTGAGGCTGGTTCCAGGTCCCAGCCCTGTGCAGCATGCTTTCACAGTAAGAAGTCTCACAACAACAAGTCCAACAGGTTTATTTGGTAGTAAACGCCATTAGCTTTCGAGATTTGCTCCTTTGTCAGGTGAGTGGGAGTTCTGATCACAAATAGGGCATATAAAGATACACTCAGTTTACAGAATACTGATTAGAATGTGAGTCTTTACAGCTAATCAAGTCTTAAAGGTGCAGATGCTATGAGTGGAGATAGCATTAAGCATAGGCTAAAGAGATGTGTATTGTCTCCAGACAGGACAGTAAGTGAAATGTTGCAAGCCCAGGCAAGTCACGGGGGTTACAGATAGTGTGACATGGGGAGACCATGTACATTTGGGAGACCATGCAGAAGCTACGACAACGGATGAATGAGCACTGCTCAACTATCACCAGGCAAGACTGTTCCCTTCCTGTTGGAGAACACTTCAGTAGTCATGGGCATTCGGCCTCTGATCTTCGGGTAAACGTTCTCCAAGGCAGCCTTCATGGCATACGACAGCACAGATTCACTGAGCAGAAACTGATAGCCAAGTTCCGCACACATGAAGATGGCCTCAACCAGGATCTTGGGTTCATGTCACACTACCTGTAACCCCCATGACTTGCCTGGGCTTGCAACATCTCACTTACTGTCCTGTTTGGAGACAATACACATCTCTTTAGCCTATGCTTAATGCTACCTCCAGTCACATTGTCTGCACCTTTAAGACTTGATTAGCTGTAAAGACTCGCATTCTAATCGGTAATCTGTAAACTGTGTGTATCTTTATATGCACTGTTTGTGATCAGAACTCCCACTCACCTGACGAAGGGGCAAACCCCGAAAGCTAGTGGCGTTTACTACCAAATAAACCTGTTGGACTTTAACCTGGTATTGTGAAACTTCTCACTGTGTTTACCCCAGTCCAATGCCGGCATCTCCACATCATGCTTTCGGCATGGCCACTGCAACTTTCAATGGTCTAGCCAATTAAAGGCTTAGGGATTGGGCTCACTTTCCAATCAGCTTCAGTGGGCAGGCTCCCAATCCGATGGAGGAAGCTGTCAATTCAGACAGTGTGGGACATGGATGTCACTGGCTGGCCAACATTTATTGCCCATCCCTAGTTGCCTGAAGGTAGTTGAGAATCAACCATAGTGTGGAGTCACACACAAGCCAGACAAGGCAAGGACGGCAGATTTCTTTTCCTAAAGGATATTAGTGAAACAGATGGTTTTTTTCTGACGATCTACAATGGTTTTATGGTCATCAGTAGATTCTTAATTCCAGATTTTTTTTAGTGAATTCAAATTTTACCATCTGCCATGGATTCTTTTTTAAAAAACACAGCTTGTCACGATCCTGGAGGGTCCCCCCACAAGGTGATAAGCAGCTGTAACTGTGGCCTGAAAGGTCCAGAGGAGGGATCCCATTCTTGATCCATCACTCTCCTCCCCACTACCCCATGCCACCTTTCCCAGAGCTTGGCCCTATGGGCTGCCCACATTGCAGACTGCAAATCCCAGTCAGTCAGCTCCTTAATTAACTACAATTTGCCTCAGGTGGCTCTCCGCCGCTTGTCAGTAGGCAGCTGGTCCAACCCTGCAGCCCAATCATTCAGAATAGCTTGGCGTCAGGATTGTGCTGGGAACCTGACTCGGAGGCCCCATTCCAACCCCATGATGAGTCCCTGTAATGGCATCAACATTTAAACATGTTGGTAAACTATAATTCAATCTCAGGCTGGCTTGTCAATCTGCCACCTTCAGCAGCTTTCTGAATGGGGATACAAGCTACGAGGTCCCACAAACAGTGCCGCATGTCGAATAATGATTCGCAAAACAGCGGGAAATCGAAAGCCAAATAAAAAATGCCACAAATTTATTCTCCACCTTCAAATATAGTGGGATTTGTTCAGTGGATAGAATGAGCAAGTGCGCAAACGTGGTTCCAATGAAACATTTTGAAGATCACATGTGGAGTTGTATTTTGTTGCTCAAGGTTCAAGTGTGATCCCATTGCAAAACTGCAAAGCCAGAGATGATAATTTAAGATTATCAAGCTGGATGGACCTAGGAGAAGATAATGGCCACAGTGCAACAAGAGGGACCTGCATATGGTTTTGATATACAAGACTTGCTTTATGGTAGAAATTATATCTATAAACTCCCTTTCTTTGCTTCATTCATGCCACTTTCCATTGGCGACAGTTTTAAATTTGCATATGGATAATAGGAATGATACGCTGCTTGTTTAAATATTACTTTATTTGATCCTGGGATGTGGGTATATCTGACTAAGTCAGTATTTATTGCTCTTTGGCCTTGAGAATGTGGTGATGTCCCCACCTTTTTGAATCACTGCAATGCATGTGGTGTAAAGGTTAAGTGGCCATAGTCCCAGATGACCACAGGCTGACTGGTGATGATTTTAACCTGAGGATCACCACACCTCAGGAAGGGGCCATATCGAGAAGGTGGGGCCTTCATGTATAACCTCAGCTGGCACGGGAACTGAACCCGTGCTATTGGCGTTACTCTGCATCATTAACCAGCCATCCAGCCAACTGGGCAACCAACTCATACCCATGGAGCTGTTAGAGAGTTCCAGGAGTCTGACCCATTGATGGTAAAACATAGTTTTAAGTCAGAATGGTGTGTGGCTTGGATGGGAATTTGCAGGTAGTGGTGTTCCCACGTGTCTGTTTTTGGTAGTAGAGGTTATAGGTTTGAAAGGTGCTGTTGAGGAAGCCTGGGCCAGTTGCTGCAGTATATCTTGAAGATTATATGCATTGCAGCCATTCTGTGTAAGTGTTGGAGGGAGTGAATATTGAAGGTGGTGGATGGGATCACAACCAAACGGGATGCCTTGTCCTACGTGATGTCAGACTTCCTAAGTGTTGTTGGAACCGCACTTATTCTGGTAACTGGGGAGTATCCATCATAAATTTGACATATGCCTTGTAAAAGGTGGACAGGCTTTGGGGAGTCAGTAGGTATGTTACCCACCATAGAATTCTTAGCCATGTTTGCTGGGCCATTTCAGAGGGCAGATAGGAGTCCACATTGCTGTGAGTTTGGAGACGCTTACAGACCAGGCTGGATAAAGGCTGACAAATATCCTTAAAGGACATTATGCACCAGAGGAGTTTTTATGTTAATCCAGTATCATAGAATCAAATAAACCCAATAGTGCAAAGGAGGCCACTCGGCCCATCGAGTCTGTACCAAGAATGCCACCCAGGCCCTATTTCCGTAACCCCATGTATTTCCTCTGATAATCCCCCTGACACTAAGGGGCAATTTATCATGGCCAATCCACCTAACCTGCACATCTTTGGACTGTGGGAGGAAACCTACTCAGACATGGGAGAACGTGCAAACCCAAGGCCAGAATCAAACCCAGGTCCCTGGTGCTGTGAGGCAGCAGTGCTAACCACTGTACCACCGTGGCACCATTCCTGAAACCAGCTTTTTATTCCAGATTTGTTTAATTGGTTTGATTTAAATACTCTCAGCTGCCATGGTGGTATATGGACTCATGTCTCCAGTATATGAGTCCATGTTCCTGGATTACTTGTCCCACAGCATTATCACTCCGGAACCCTTCCCAGTAAATAGCCGGAACTTTCTGGCTGTTCACACCTCACCACCACTGAAAGCGAGGACGGAAAATCTCGCCAGCGCCAACAGCCAAATATTCCCAGCCTATATTTTTCCAGAAACTTTACTTATTTTTCAAATGAGTACAATGTTGTTTAAGCGCAACTATTTGGTACAAAACAGGGACATCATACAAACAGGGATATTTCAGGAAAAATATCTTTTACCTTCTCTGTGCTTCCTGTTCTTCAGGAGGGGGCCCATTCTGGACCTGAACTTGTCGTTGCGCTGTGGGACCTAGAAGATCAGATAGATCAAGCTGTTAATCTCCATCTAAATTCTACAGTTGACTGTAGCACTACAGAGCCTTGTGATGTCAAAATGAAACATAAAGCAATTCTCTTATACAATCGATGTTCCAAATACCAGTGCTCAATTTTAATTGTACAGGATTGGTGAACACGGAATTGGGTAGCCCACCTGGCAACGTGGAGGCTCTGCAGATCTTAATGACAAAGCCTTGGATAAAGAAAATCTCCGGACAAGCGACTAAATCATCTACCTGGCTGACGGGTGGGAATGAGAATTTCATAGAATCATAGAAACTCTACAGTACAGAAGGAGGCCATTCAGCCCATCAACCACAATCCCACCCCGGCCCTACCCCCATATCCCTACACATTTACTCACTAATCCCTCTAACCTACACATCTCAGGACACTAAGGGCAATTTTTTTTAGCATGGCCAATCAACCCAACCCACACATCTTTGACAGATATTTGTATAGACTTGTGGGAACAGTTGCCAGCAATCAGTAGAAGGAGGGATTCATGGATAATTGGGGGAGATGGAGGAAAAAATGGGGAGATGGGGTAGAGACTGGAGTTGAGGAGCCTCTAGAACCCATGCAGGATCTGGTTAGAACACTCCTGGACCACAAGCTTTTCTGAACTTACCATGGCCTCTTCTGACCATTGCTCCTCACAGAGTGAGTGGAATTAATGGTTGTGAAGGGGGATCTCAGCTTCTGCTGCCTGGAGAACTTCTGGGAATGCAAGGTTGCTACTGTTACCTCTGCTGGTGAAGGCCTGCTGGAATCAGTACTTCATTACAGTGCTTTAGTGAAGGAAATCTGCTGTCCTTACCCCAGAGCCATAGTAATGTGGTTGACTCTCAACTGCCCTCAGGCAATAATAAATAGGCAATAAATGCTGGCCAGCCAGCAGTGTCCATATCCCAAGTATGAATAAAATAAAATGCCCATCAGGCACCTAAGTGGGCAGGGTTGGGTCTGCCCCTGGATTAAGGGCCGTGGGTGCAGAAATCCCATCCCCGGGAACTGCTGACCAATTAGAGGCTGGAAGCTCTCCACTGCCCTCAGTACCACTGAAAGCAGTGGCAGCAGCCGGTAATGCACCCACCAGGATCATTGAGGGAGCCCAAAGGCGAGTGAGGGTGGGGTGAGGGTCACCAAGCGGAGGTCATGGGAGAGATGGGGAAAGGGGCAGAGGCAAGGACAGAGAGAAGAAGAGGTGGCTTTCAGCCAGCACTCATCTTCCCTCCTGCCAAGTCCTTTGATCTTAAGCCTCTGAAGCGAATTCAAAGGTACCCCCCAGGAAGTCCACAAGCAAACTGGACAAGGTTTGCTTTGCTGATTGAATACCGGCAGTGGTTATGGTAACATCAGGGGGAAAGGGGAAAGGTCATTCACAAATATTCAAATTTAAGTAAACATCACACCCGCCTCCAAACCCATTGCCAGTGGGCATCAAATAGCACCCATTGCTTCTGTTTTTGGGATGCTGACAGTGTTGAATTCCCCCAGTGGAGGTTAAAATTAGGCTATGATGCCAAAAATGCCAGCTTCTTTAAATATTAGGTAGGCCTTAACGTGCCTTCCTTTCTTAGAAACTTCATCAACTGTACAATTCACCAATATAAGGATGATGGTGGCTGCAAACACAGCTGCCAGGAGCCATTTTAATCTCCCCCACCCAGCATGCACCATTCTCACTGGGTGATGGAACTTCAAGTCCAGGCCTATGAATTAAGATCTGTTCTTACATTTGATCTATTTCTAACAGTGTACAGAAGCATAATCCCATAAGAAGTTCTTACTTGGAACTGACACTGGTCCATCAGAACAAACCCTAGTTTCTGGAACTTTCTGTTGATTAGTTTGGGGGTGGCCTACTCACACTTTGCATTGTCCTGTTCTAGCAGTTTCTGTGGAATGCTTCTTGTCTTGGGGTTACCTGGTTCAAGATGAAACTCAAACCCTTCTGCTTTTCAGTGCAGATCTCTGGTTGCTAAGCAATAGCTTAGTTTTTTTAAAAAACCCTGTAATTGCTTTTAAGGTGTAAATCCTTCATTCCATTGCAGGTAAAGTTTAAACTTACAGACACCTTTGTTTATAAGAATAGAATTTCATAGGATTCCTATCGAACAGAGGGTGGCCACTTGGCCCATCAAGTCTGTACCAACCACAATCTCACCCAGGCCCCATTCCCGCAACTCCACGTATTTACCCTGCTACTCCCCCGATACTAGGGTCAATTTTAGCATGGCCAATCAACCCTCACATCCTAGGACTGCCGGAGGAAACTGGAGCACCCGGAGGAAACCCACACAGACACAGGGAGAATGTGGAAACACCACACATTCAGCGACCCAAAGCCGGTATTGAACCTGGGAACCTGGCACTGTGAGGCAGGAGTGCTAACCACTGTGTCACTGAGCCATTTAACATGAAGCTAAAATGTAGTTTTAACCCTTCCTTTGCACAAAAATACAGAAACACATATTACGTTTACTTAAACATACACCATTCCTAATACACACAATTACAAATATAAATTATTTAAACCATTTCTATTTTCTTACACTATATGGAGAATTGATTTGGTTATAGCTGGTGCTGAGGAATGGGACATTTCTCCCATTTTTGTCACCTGATCTTAGCATGAAGCAAAGTCAGGTCAGGTATAGCAAGGATCAAAAATAGAAGTGTTTCCCTTATTCTGAGCCAACATTCATACAAACCTTAGAAGAATACTATCATATTAAAGTGAATCACATCAACCCATCCCTGTAGTCTTTGAATGAGATTGCCAATTTGTCTGGATTGTGTTAGTGTAAATGCTGGAGATTCACTTGGAGTTGGAATTGCATTCAACCTGTCCACATTCATTGATGTAAGTTGCTGGCAGCTACCAAGGGGAGATGTTCACTCTGCAGTGGATCCCAGCCTACGTCTCAGACATGAAAGAATAATGAAACAACCACTGCCCCACTCTATACCCAGCAGTGTGCTGTTCAATTATACGCCAGCAATTTCTAACTCATGTTTCTCTTGCTATTTTGAAATCCGTGGATTTTAACATTCAATGACAATGGCAGAATCTGAAAGCTGAAAATGTATCGTAATATTTGAAAAGATGAAGTGTCAATCCCACAATCCCTCCATGTTGAAAATGTCGTTAAGCAGGATCGGTGAGTTGAAGATTTCTGGAGGAGATTGCTCCTTTGATGACCGTCTTGTTTCTCTCTGCATATGCTTCTGATAGGCTTAGTGAGCTTTCCAGCAGCAAACATGAGAGAGAAACAGGCTGCGATTGGGGCAGCAGCAAACACCAGTAACTGTGAATATGTGACGATAGGACTCTGGAACACTGGGCCTCCACTCACCATGGCTTTCCCGTGGCTCTGGTCACTTTCACCCTGCTCCTAGTGTTCTTGTCCCCTCCAGCCACATTTCCTCGATTCTCCCTGTGTTTCCCCACTTCTCGCTTTCCCCTGTTTCTTCCTGTTACCTCGCTTCTCCTCGTGTTCCCCCAGTTCTCCTTGCATTCCCCTGTTTCTCCTCACATTCTCCTGTGTCTCCCTGTTACCTCATTTCTCCCACATCTCCCCTATTCTCAGCACGGTGGGGCCACATGTATTTGGGTGCCAATAGGCCTTAGGCTTTGTGCCAGGATTCTCTGCCTCTCTCCATCCCCATCTTGCCATCTAATTTAGTGAGGGTGAGGGAGGGTGAGTGAATGAGTGGGTGCGATGGTGATTGGGTGGGGTGTGAACATGATTTAGGAGTTGTGAGAGTGGAAGAGCAGGTCTGTGTGTATCTACCTGTGTGTGTACATTTGAGTGAGGCAAGTGTGTGTGTGTGTGTGTGTGTGTGTGTGTGGGGTGAATGCGTGCGTCCGTGTGTGGGGTGAATGTGTGCGTCCGTGTGTGTGTGTGTGTGTGTGGGGTGAATGCGTGCGTCCGTGTGTGGAGTGAATGTGGGGTGAATGTGTGCGTCCGTGTGTGTGTGTGTGTGTGTGGGGTGAATGCGTGCGTCCGTGTGTGGAGTGAATGTGGGGTGAATGTGTGCGTCCGTGTGTGTGTGTGTGTGTGTGGGGTGAATGCGTGCGTCCGTGTGTGGAGTGAATGTGGGGTGAATGTGTGCGTCCGTGTGTGTGTGTGTGTGTGGGGTGAATGCGTGCGTCCGTGTGTGGAGTGAATGTGTGTGTGTGTGTGTGTGTGTGTGTGGAGTGAATGTGTGTGTGTGTGTGTGTGTGTGTGTGTGGAGTGAATGTGTGTGTGTGTGTGTGTGTGTGTGTGTGTGTGTGTGTGTGTGTGTGTGTGTGTGTGTAAGTGAGAGAGAGAATGAAGGGGAGAGGGAGATTCTGATTCACTCCCAGTCTCAGGTTCTCATTTACCCTCACACCCACATACCAAAGGCACTCTCAGTGGGTGAGGGTGACACACACACACACACACACACACACACACACACACACACACACACTCTTTAGTTATTAATCATTTTTAAATGGTCAATTTATTATCGTGGCTTTGTTTTGTTCAGTAAGTTGTTTCTTTTAATACATCACTTATTAAAACAACTTCATGTTTAATTTGTGTCAAGCCTTCTCTTTCCAAAATTTGTTCGTTGGCTCTGAGTGTGAGAAAAATTGACTTGTGACCCCCCCCCCCCCACCACCCCATGCGAAGGGGTTGGACGGGCCCGTGTTAATACATCAAGAACATTGGACAACATGTTCAACCACTGTCCAGTTTTGCTAAGGATTTGACTCATTTGATGAAAGGGTTAAAAATGTAATTTAGCTAAAACCCTTTGCAAAAAGCAGAGAAACAATATTGCGTGTACACACATTCATTTCACATACATACATAGGCGTAAAGGTCTAGAGCAAAGCCTTTACAGGGCTTTTTAGACAGGCCTTGTATTATGATGGTCACGGGTGATCATCAGTAGATCTTGCTGGGAATGAGCTTCGCTATTAGGTGAGAGGAGGTTCGGCCTATAGGGAAGGAGCAGTGAAGGGGGGAGGGGTTTAAAACCAGCTGACTCCACTCAGACCGCCAGTCATTCGACTTGGATCTCAGCTAAATGTCATTAAAACAGCACTTGACAGCCACTGTAAATAAACAGGTGATTAGTGACAGAAGAGCAGGCCCTGCTGAGATTTCTACACCTTGAAAATGTTTATGAAGAAATATACCTGCTTTTTTAGACAGATAACATATTTTTAAATCATCAGGAATTCTCTTAAACAAAAGAGCCTCAGAAATATAACAAACAATATTCATATTGCTCTTAAAGCAACAGATTCTCTTTAAAATAGACGTAGGTAAACATTGGGGTCCTATTAGTATGACCACCAATGGGGTGAGACCTTAGATTGGTTGCCTCCTATGTGAAACAAGGCAACAGCAAAGTACACTTCATATTTTTGGTTGTATGTAAAAAAGCATGTTATATATCTGAATATCCTACTTTTAATTTCAAGTGGATTTGAATTTCCTATATTTACTTTTTGGACGGTTATTTTATGTGATTTACTTCACACTGTGTCGCATTATAACCATTAATATAATGCAATTCAAGATTGAGGCTAATAATAAAACATGAAGTAACCATTATAAAAAAATTGTAATCTCACTTTGTAAAGGATCAGGAACTTATATTTACTAGAATTCTTCATGGAAGGATTCTGTTCTGAAAGATTCTTCAGAGAGTTCATTTCTGCTATAAGATACCATATATATTTCACTCTGAGATACCTTTCTTTGGTCTAATTACTCCTGGGAGAGAGGACATGTTATTTTAAGAGCAAGTCTATAGCTAGCTTAGCTAACAAAGCTCTTAGCATGATTTGAAATTTCTCTTGGTTGAGGATTCAGACTGACAATAGGTTTGACTGAATAAATTAGCCTGACCAGGGGAGTAATGGTAGCACAATCCTTACATCAGATGATTCCTTCCTTTTCAGATTTATGTTCGCATTTTGATCCTGATCCAATGCAGAAAGGTATTAACATATAGAGCCAACAATTATATTGTATGAGTAGGTAAGGTATGTAAAATGTGAAGGTAGGTAACTAAAATGCTGGACTTTAGAGATTGCAAGAACACCTACAAGAACATGGTAGTTCAGAAGGTTACCCCTGTTTGCTTAACGTAGTCAGAATAAAAGGGATGGTGCTATGACGCAGCAGGTAGGCCTACTTAGCTGGAATATTGGAGACATGGGGTGGGATTTTACGGCCTCACTAGTCCCAAAACCGCAAATTCCCCCCAAGGTCAATGGATCTTTCCATGGTCTGCTCCCCCCCCCCCCCCCCCCCGACAACCCGCTTCGATTCCTGTGGCAAGCGGGCGGTAAAGTTCCGGCCCAAGCATCTACGGTGTTCATGGTGCAGTCCAGAGAGATGCTTTGTTTTGGGAGTTGAAACTAAATTAGTTTCAAAGCATTCAGTGGGCCCTGGAAGGCTTCAGCATCATGGAGATTGGTGCAGCTTAAGAAGGATCCAAGCTTTCAATTTATTGAAGTTCTGCAGCAAGGGAAATGGATATACCAAAAATGTCTTGCTCTTAGCAGCCTCCAGGAAGCTGGGGCTTGAAAAGCCCGGGGAGCCATTAAAGCAACTGTTGATGGCAGTTTGGATCTCAGAGAAGCTCTGGGAACCACTTTAAGCTCAATGCAGCTAGGAGCCTAGAGTTCGGAGAAACTCAGAAGCAGTGCCAGCTTAGTGAAGCTAGTGGTCTGCTAAATGGTTGAAGCTGTGTCAGCAAATAGAGGCAAGGGTGCAACTTTGTGGAACGTAGTCTTAGGAGAAGAGATTGGACCAATGGGAGGTGAGCAGTCATTGTCATAATACTAGTCGGAACGACTTTTGCGGGAATTCAGAAGCTCGATCTTCAAAAGTGAAGAGTTGAAATCCCTTATGAGGGAGACTGAGTTTTAATAAGGTTTTGTGACTCACTGAGGTCACTGACAAGTGGGTGGGTTGCTGAGAATTCTGTGGGATCTGTTTTGGGTGCATCAGCCACTTAATTTGCAGTGTAGTGTGTTGGACCACAGTTTACCCATTCATTCATATTGACTTTGTACTAATTCTGAATGCTGGAGCATAGGAGGGATATTGTAGAATGCTTTAATTTTCTGATTTTGCGCAGGAAAGTTTGTTTCATTTGTTTAAAACTGTGGAATCTTGTGTCTTTATTCTGCTAGTGGGTAACTGGGATTCCAAATTTCATCCTAACCAGATGGTAACAAAATGACAGAACAAGCTTGAGGGGATGAATGGTAATTCCAGTGTTCTATTTTTTAACCAGCTTTCTACTTGTGCTGCCACGTTGATATTCGTAATCAATGTCTTTATTGTTTTCATAAACAAGCCTTCCAAGTTTTATCAAACACCCTTGAAAAAAACATATGCACAACGTTCACTGCATCTAAAAATGTCTAACATTGATAATTATTTCATATTCAAGATAACAGAAGCAAACACTGACTCTGTACTAACTCATAGGGTGTAATTTTCCTGGCCCCTGGCTGGAATATCGCAGCAGGCTGGGAAATGTCAGCGGGGAAGCCTGCAAGAGGAGTCATGACCAGCGTCCAGACAATTGTGACTTTCTCAAGTGCTTTTTTTTAACCTAATCAGCCTTGCGGCAGAAATCAGCGTGAGGTTGATTACAATATAGCCCTAGCCCGTTCCCTCCCCTCGGAGAGGTTTGCACCAGCGGGGTTTAAAGCTGATCCCCATCAATAGGGACCGGGTGTGATCACCCTGCTGGTGGGGATAGAGGCCATTGAGGCCCCCTCGGGAGGTAGAGGGAGGGGGATATCCCTTGGACAGTGCCAGCCTGGCACCTGGTACTGCCCCCTGGGCTGCAGGCAGTGCCAAGGGCCTACTGAGGGAGGAATTGATCGGTGCTGGTGGAGGAGGGTATTCAATGGCATTCAACAGGGCTGGTAAAGAATTCTACATGGGCATCATGGATGCTGTTTACGAGCAGAATGGCACACATAGTGCTAAAAAAAGACAGGTGCTAAGGAGTCAGGTTTCTGTGACCAATTACTCCAGCTGAGGTCTTTATTAAAGTATTTATTAAATGTTTCTGTTAACCTCCTTGCTTTAGTTCTCAATGGATAGGATTCTCCGGTCATTCACACTAGTGGCATTCTCTTGTCCTGCTGAGTGAAGGAAGAATTGGCTGAGCGCCAAATTCTCCACTGTCGCTGGCAGTGGCAGCAGGGTGTGAGCAGCCAGAGAACTCTGATCAATGTCTGCCTTCACAAGATCCAGGATCTTGTATGTTTCTTAATAGCTTTGTGCAAATGTAAACAGAAGCCTCAAAATTCAGGTGATCACGATAAGATCATTCTTGCTATTTCCTTAAACAAATGCTATTTTTCTATCCCAAATAAAAGAACAAATGCACAAAGCATTACGCTGCCGTGGTTCAATCCTTAACTCAGCAAAACATAAATGATAATAAAGCTTTCAGCAAAATAAACAGTGTAAAGGAACCGGGGAACACTTATAATAATTGACATAGAAATTAGAAATCCAAATACTATGTATCTCGGATCTAAGTATTTTCCTAAGCCCTCGTACTGATTTTGTAATGTTTCTTAGAAATTACAATTACTTAACTAGGACAAACTAATTTCCTTTACACTAAATCCCAAGGTTCCTGCAGACTCCAACGAGTAAACACTGTGTTTCAATTATACTGTGATGCACAGATTCAGTAAGAGTATTCATTCCATGATCTACGGTTCGGGCAGCTTCAGAAGACAGTAAGTAACATTTAATTACTATTTCATTTTGCCCATCAACTCCCTTTAATAACCCAAAACTCACTCGGACTCAAAGGGATTAAACAATCATATCCAGTCACATGATAACACACAGGCAGAAACTGCTTGGGAATTTAAGATTCATCTATTTTAAATTGTACTGGGATTATTCAGATTCTTTTCTGTGAAGGTTTGCTCATTTTCCAGATAAAGTAAAGATGCAGATAATGGTGGACAGAGATGTAGCATAATGATGAATGCCGCTGATACCTCTATCTTCCTCTGCCATTCCACTACCTCCAGCTACGTTATTAAGTGTGTAGCATTGGCATTTTGAATATTACAAACATTTATGTTCATCTTTTCACAGTGGTTTCTGATATGTGTTACTCATTCCCGTTTTCTTCAGACACCCATTTTAACAGCTGACCCTGAACTTGAGCTTTCGGCCAATCTTTCCTTGGGCCTCAGCTCCTCAACACTCCTTACTTCCCCAAATTTAGTCTGAACAAAACTTACAGGAGGAGTGATAGGAGAAGCTGATTGAAGAGGGAGACATTAAAGTCAACATGAGGAGAATGTCTGTCCTGTTCTATAACGCTCTTTTCAAAGAAGAAAGAACAGTACAGTACAGGAACTGGCCCTTCGGCCCACCAAGTCTGTACCGACACAGATGCCTCTCTAATCTAACATTTTCTTGCCCCTACATGGTCTAGATCCCTCTATACCAATGTCTATTCATTTATTTATCCAAATGATTCTTGAACATTGTTATGGAATCTGCTTCCACCATCTCCTCTGGCAGTGCATTCCAGGCATTCACCATCCTCTGGGTGAAAAACTTGCCCCTTACGTCCTTTTTAAACTTTCCCCTCTCACTTTCAACCTACGCCCCCAAGTAATTGACCCTTTGACTCTGGGAAAAATACTTATCTACTCTATTCAAACCTGTCATAATCTTGTAAACCTCCAACAGGTCCCCTCCTGCATCCTCCGACATTCCAATGAAAACAATTCAAGTTTGTTCAACCTTTCTTCATAGTCCATATCCTCCAAACCAGGCAACATTCTGGTAAATCTCTTCTGCACCCTTTCCAATGCATCAACAACCTTCTGGTAGTGTGGCGACCAGAATCGTACACGATATTCCAAATGTGACCTAACCAAAGTCTTATACAGCTGCAACATGATTTTCCAATTCCGATACTGAACACCCTAACCGATGAAGGCCAGCATGCCTAACGCATTCTTGACCACCTTGTCCACCTGAGTTACCAGGTAACTTCAGGTAACTGTGGATCTACATACCTAGATCCCTCCATATGCTCATATTTCTAAAGGCTTTACCACTTACTCTACCGTTTACCTTACAGGTTGCATCACCTCACATTTGTCCAGGTAAAATTCCATGTGTCATCTTTCGATCCAGGTTTCCAGCCAATTTATATCCTGTTGTATCCTCTGACAGTCCTCCTCACTATCCGCTACTCCCTCAAATTTTGCAAATTTACTAATCAGTAAATCATTTGGAGGAAAATACATATATTACAAACAACAGAGGTCCCAGCACTGTTCCTTGTGGAACACCACTTGCCACTGACCTCTAGTTAGAAAAGTACTCTTCCACTGCTACTCTCTGATTTCTATGCTGAGCCAGTTTTGTATCCATCTTACCAGCTCAGCTCAGATCCCATATGACTTCACTTTCTGTATCAGCCTGCCATGAGGAACCTTATCAAAGGCTTTAGAAAAGTCCACGTAAACAGCATCCACTGCCTTGCCCAGATCAATTTTGCTTGTCACAATTTCCCTCCATTGTCTGAGTGGACCTATCCTTTCCTGAGTTATCCTCTTCCTCCTTATATATAAATAAAAAGCCTTGGGATTCTTCTTAATCCTGCCTGCCAAGGGCATTTCATGGCCCCCTTTTGCCCTCCTAAGTCCCTGTTTTGGTTCTTTCCTGCTACTTTTGTATTTCTCGAGCCTTATCCATTTTCAATTTCCCGAAATTTATGTATGCCTCCTTCTTTTTTACTAAGCTCACAATCTCGCTCGTCATTCAGAGTTCCAAACTTTGCCATCTTTATCCTTCATTTTTACAGAGACATATTTGTCCTGAATTGTTAACAACTGACTTTAAAAGACTCCCACATATTGGATGCGGATTTACCCTCAAACAGCTGCCCCCAATCTACATTCCCTAGCTCCTGTCTTAATACTGTTGCAGTTAGCCTTCCCCCAGTTTAGACTTTTACCCTGGGATTATTCTGTCCTTTTCCACAAGTATCTTGAAACTTACAGAATTGTGATCACTATTTCCAAAATGGCCCCCCACTGAGGCATCAATCATCTGTCCAGGCTCGTTTCCCAGAACCAGGTCTAAGATAGCCCTTTCCCGAGTTGAACCACCTACATGTTGCTTAAGAAGCACTCTTAGACACACTAAACGAACTCTGCCCCGTCCAACCACCTGGCACTAAAGGAAACCCAGTCTATGTTGGGGAAGTTAAAATTGCCCATCGCAACCACCCTGTTGCTTTTACCCATAATCTGCTAACATATCAGTTCCTCCACTTCAAGCTGGCAGTTGGGAGGTCTGTAGTACAACAGTGTGATTGCACTGCTCCTGTTCCTGAGTTCTACCCATATGGTCTCACTGCATGATCTCATCAAGGTGTCCTCCATCTGTATAGCTGTGACATTCTCCCTAATCAGTAAAACAACACCCCACCTCTTTTGTCACCCTATCTCACCTGAAACATCTAAATCCTGGAATGCTAACTGCCAGTCCTGTCCTTCTTTTATCCGAGTCTCTGCAATTGCCACAACATAGTTCCATATGGTAATCCAAGTTTTAAATTCATCCACCTTACCTGTCATATTCCTTCTGTTAAAGCAAACACACCTCAAACCATCTGTCCTGTCATGTTTCGTGCACTCACCCCGTGTTTTATTTCTCTTAGCCTTATTGGACCCATTCTCAACAGTCTCTGAACTGTGGCCATTTTTGATTTTTGTCTTTGGGTTTTCTGCCTTCCACTTTTTGCCCCTGCTTTATAATCCCCTGAGGGAATAATACACATTTGTAAAATAAAATGTACTATTCTATCAGCAATTTTGAAATGTTATTTAACCACATGGAGTGAACTTTCGAGATGCCTGGGATAGTATTCGAAACATCCATTACCCCCAGTACCATGTCTCCTCTGTTTTAAATCCAGTCCACATCACATTCCCATTTGACAGTACCACTTAGCTGTGATGTTCATCAGAAAAAAGGCCCAAGCTCCTTTGTGATTTCTAGAGATCTATCATTGCATTCCCTTCCGGGGACATATAGTTTCCTTCTTTAACAGCCACACAGGTCTCCCTGCAGATGAAAGAACAATTTGCACGCATTACACATAATATCCCAGCCAAACTCTGTGATCCCAGATTAGATCCAGACTCCACTGGGTTAAAATCCTGGAATTCCCTCACTAACAGCACTGTGGGACAACCTTCACCAGATGGACTGCAGCAGAAGAAGGTGGCTTCCCACCACATGCTCAACAAGGGATGGACAACAAAATGCTAGCCTTGTCAATAGGTCCCATGACCTGAGAGTTGTAGAAACTGTGCTATTCTGGCATAACCTGCTCCCCACGGAGAATGCACACAGTTTCTCTGCAGAATGGATGAAACAGCGTGCTAATTTTAGATTCAGAACAACCCATTCATGTGCTGTAACCCATGATCAGGGATGTGGAAGGTGGGTGTCATATACCATATCCAATCCTCGAGTCCTGGCAACGCAGATCATAAAGGCAGTCATTGGCTGGAATTTTACCGGAACGTCCGCCCTGATTCCAGGGGTGGGTGAGGCTCAGAAAACAGCATTCTCTTTTGGCCTCAGGCAGTAAAATTCCTCCTGTTCAGTCACAGTTGATTATCCTGCTTGAATTCGGAGTCTGGAAGCTTGGAGAAAGGCTGTTCTTAGTATGGCTGCTTCACAACTGGTCCAAGCACTGAAATATATTCGCATGAGTAACGTAGGATTTATGTAAATTCATGGAACCATGGTTCAAATGCAATATATTGGCCCTGAGGTTCCATGGTACCCAACTATGGGCAGAATCTTCCCATCCTGCCTGCCACGGGAATCGTAGCAGACGGGACTCGGATCATGCAAAGGTCTGTTGATCTTGGGCAGGATTTTCTGCACAGGATTTTCTGCAGCTGGAAAATCCCGCCCTGTGCGTGCAACGAGAAAGAGAGTTTGGAATCCCTATGGTAGATCACTAACTTTCCTAATTTACCTTCCAGATTCCCATTCTTCATCTGTGTAAACTCAAGCTATTCCAAAGCTTTGCCATCTGCAGCCAATCCTGTAAGTGCACTCACAATGCTGTTAAGAAGGGAGTTCCAGGGTTTTGCCGCAGTGACAGTGAAGGAACAGCAAGAAAGTCAGCATGGTGTGTGACTGGGATGAGAATTTATAGGTGGTGCTGTTCCCACGTGCCTGTTGCTGTTGCCCTTTGACGTGGTGTCGTGGGTTTGGAAGCTGCTGTCAAAGGAACCTTGGCAAGCTGCATCTTTTAGTGGTGCGCATTGCTGCTACCTGGTTCCAGTGATGTAGGGAGTGAATGCTTAAGGTGATGGATGGACTGCCCATCAAACGGATAATAATCTAGATAATTTCAAGCTTCTTATATGTTGTTGGAGCTGTACTCATCCAAATGAGTAGAAAGTATTCCATCACACTCCTGATTTGCACCTTGTGATGATGGAGCTAGGAAGACAGTTACTTACCAAAGAATTACCAGCCTTGACCCTATTTGATTTGTCCAGTTTAATTTTTTAAAAAATTCATTTTACAGGACATAATGGTTGCTGATTGGGCCAGAATTTATTGCTCATCCTTGCCTGTCTCTAACTGCCCTTCATTTCAGAGAGCATTTGAGAGTCAACCACATTGCTGTGGATCTGGAGTCACATGTAGACCAAACCAAGTAAGGACAGCAGATTTCCTTCGCAAAAGGACACCAGTGATTTTACAACAAGTGACAATGGCTTCATGGCCATTATTAACATTGTTGATATTACAGTGTTAACATTAACAAAATTTTCATTATCCTATGTCCCCTCTTCAAGTCCTTGAAGTGGAGATGCCAGTGTTGGACTGGAGTGAGCAGAGTAAGAAGTCTCACAAACTGCATGACGAAGGAGCAGCACTCTGAAAGCTCGTGATTCCAAATAAACCTATTGGACTTTAACCTGATGTTGTGAAATTTCTTACAAGTCCTTGAAGTTAGAGATTTGGAAGCTTTATAACCCTTCCACATTTAAGTTGCTGCTCTGCTGGGGGTGTGGTAGACTCTGGTGTTGCTTTTTGTCACTTTGAAGGTGGGACTGGGTGTTTGAGTATTGTTTCATCTGTTTCTTCCATTGCTTGAGGTTAAACCATGCCTGGTTGGTTGGGCTGGTTTGGTGGTGCATGGCTGCTATTACTCTTGACTTTATCTTGTGGGGTGGATGGAAACAGTATTTGTCAACTTGGCAGTATATTCTTATTCTTTCTTCTCCATTTATTATTTATTATTTATATTAGGAAACTTGCTGGGGCTGAGGAAGAGTCTTCCTGTGGCAAGAAGACTCAGTAGCATGCTCACCTCTGCTTTTTGTTGTTGATGGTGCTACCAGCTTCCAGCATCTCTTGTGGGTTTGGCACATTGGCTGGAAGCTGTGACATTTGCACAATGGTTGCTGTGTCTAATGACTGTACTATCATTGTAATTAGAGGCAGAGGTTCCTCAGATTGTTGACGCATCTCTGGTACCACTGTCACCTGAGGCACAATGGTAATTTCATATACGGTCAGTTAGTCTGACCACGGGGGAACTTTTCACTCCTTAGGGCAATGCCTTGGCCAATCAAAAGCAAGCTGCCTGATTTAAACGTCAAACAATGCTTGGCAGTTAACTGTCAGTCACCATCAACTGGTGCATTTCCATGGCAACTTCTCTATTTGCTAACCAATCAGCACTCTTTTCATACAGTATAAATTTATTGCTTCCCTTGATGTCAGTGTTCTTCCAAACTGTGCTGATGAGTGCAAGACAAAAAGCTTCAACAAAAAATGTATTTTGTTTTCACCAAGACTATGGTAGTCTTGATAACTTCTACTAGGTGGATAAGATTAAAGGTTATGCAGGCATCTCTGCTCAAAACAGAGAGAGATTGATTGCAGACAATATACATCAGCTCAAAGATTTGTTTATCACTAAGCCTCAGTGGCTTGGGGATCATGTCGAGGACTCGGGGTCAGAGTCCCCCAGTTCCACACAATGGAGAGATCATCCCTGAAATCCAATGGCCTTGGAGTCATGGCTCCTCATCTGGCAGGACTGTCAGGCTGGCACCAAAATCTCATTTAGAATTGGTTAGATGACCATTTACCAGGATATCAGTATTCCGAATCAAAGAATCGCATTCTCTAATGTCCCCCAGAAATGGCTGTGCATCTTCTGGGTCTTCGATCTCGACATTGTGAATTAAAACCCATCCCGATGATAATTCACAATGTCGAGACTGATCATTGGGATGCCTGCGCAGAGCTGTGGTTTCAACTTGCACAGTTTACCAAAGTGTCCCTGTCTATTACAGCGGAAGCATTGGGCAGTATTCACCCTAATGCCAGCAAGGCTGGATGGGGGAGGGATCACCCTCATGCCTACATGGTGATGGGGTGGTGGGGCAGCGGGGTTGGGGGGGGGGGGGGAATGTCCCAGACATTTAGTGATGGAGGAGTGGAGATTGCCACTCTGGGGACAAGCATTAGGGGTGCTCTCCATGCCTACATGCTTACTTAACTTTGAAATCGGGACACCCTTTTCCAATTTCGGAGGAGCCCGTCTTGCCAGCGTCTTTAGGTCCTCACTCCAACATAAGCTTCAAGGGAGAATTTGGTGAGAATCTCCAAAATAATTTCTAAGTGTGATTGAATTGCGATCTGAATTACACCAATCCTCCCAATGGAAATCCCGCTGGTTTTCCCAGCTGGCAACAACACTAAGAATTTTTGTTTGGGAGGACTGAGTCCTACATTTCTGATGTGTTCTGGTTCTCTATGACACCATGTAATCCTGAATGTTACAGCACTGAGTGTGTGGCACAGTCAGTGGGAATACTCTAAATTTCAAAAATTCCTCGAATAACTAACATGTGTAGCCAGTATAATGATAGCTGTCTCAAGTCAAAATTTATCCTTAGAATTGGCTCCAGGAGTCAATCCCATGTCAGTACATTAGTAATTGATGTGTGTCACAGCACAGAATGGCATTCGGAGCATTGCTTCGGCTTTAATGCAAATCTGGGGCCAATGTAACTATTCCTTCTTAAAACTGTTCTTACAGAACCAGCATAGTATCGGGGGAGCAGTCTCAACACTCATTTTAAATCGCTAGTCGTAGCAAAAAAAAGATGACATTGGAATTGAAGGTTTGTTGGATAAAAGCTATAAGAAAAGCAAACAGTCCTGCCAATGTGTTGTATGGTAATGCACCTCACTAAACAGATCACATTTCCTTCCTGTTCACATTAATCATAGAATCCCTACAGTGCAGGAGACCATTCGGCCCATTGTGTCTGCACCACAATCCCACTCAGACCCTATCCCCATAACCCCACGCATTTATCCCCAGCTAATCCACCTGACACTAAGGGGCAATTTAGCATGGCCAATCCACCTAACCTGCACATCTTTGGACTGTGGGAGGAAACCGGTGCACGTGAAGGAGACCCATTCAGACACGAGGAGAACATGGAAACTCCACACAGACAGTGACCTAAGCTGGGAATTGAACCCGAGTCCCTGGCGCTGTGGGGAAGCAATTCTAACCACTGTGCCACCGTGCTGTCATTAATATAGATGTAAAAATCCTGATATTGTACTATAATTATTAAGTTTAATAAACTCAATAGGCAAAGACATTTCAATTTATATGAAAAAGAACTGGTACCATGGATTAATCTATCACTCAATGATGAAACAATATTTGTTAAGGACTATGCAAAATCCTAATTGAATTGCATTCACTTTAGGCAACGTGCTATCTATATTTTTTCTCTAACTAATTCTACAAACTTCTACCTACGTTTGAGTAAAGGATGTTCAGTATGTCAATGATTATTGTTCAAACAATCCATTATCTTAGCAATAAAGGAAACGTGAGCATTCCAGCAATGAAGCAGTCATGAAAAGATATACAAACCAGTAATCGCTTCCTTTTGAACAATGAGATGTACAAATGAATAAGTAACTTCACAACCATCAGAACTCATTCTCAACCAGAATCTCAACCAGAATACAGATGCAGTCGACAGCAAGTCTTCATGTGATTGAATTCAAATGTATCTTCACTGCTGGATGTAAGCTCTTGAGTTGTTGACTTTAAGTGGGTGTAGACAACAAGCACCAGGTATGAGATCCATTTCTGAAGTATGTTATTAGAATCTCTGCAATACCAAAGTAGCTCAGCTGTTCACTGCACTTTAGATCTGGTGCCTCTCAGTGTTGTTATTTCCTACTCACTTTGTGCAGCGGATGAAACTGAACGCTCAAAATTAAGAAGTCATAGAGTTAAAACGCTTTGAAGTTGCAATTTCTGCATCAGTTACCTACAGAATATTTTGCAGAAAAGGACACGTCTACAGTGGCAGGCGCAGGAACAGAAGCAATGGCAGGTGCACTCTCTGCTAAGCATGGCATGACCGGTGGGCTTTTCTTATTGATACCTCCGATACACTTAACTGAGTACACAGCAACTAATACTCTACAATACATTAAACTTACGTCATCAATGGAACTGATACTCTGCAGCAGAAAAGAAGTTGACAGTGTATTGTCAATAATTAAATAGTCTAATTGGAATACCTTGATCATTCAACACAAAACTTTCAAGTGGGAAAAGGAATATGGATTGTCAGCACAATTCAGCTGTATTAAGAATTGTGCCCAACAACTTGTAATAAAGCAGATTTCACAAGTGGAGCCAGTAACTCTATGGAATGATATCATTTCCAGTACAGAAACCATCATCAATCTATCTGTGTAAGTGAGGCAAACGCTGGAATTCTCCTGCTCTACCCGCCACAGAATCAGAGCAGGCAAGGGGTGGACAACGTCTGTTAACTTTGGGTGGGAATTTCTGGTCTCACTTGAATGAAACCATAAAATCCTGCCCAAGATGTCAAGTCCATATAATGAAATGAAAGTCACGCCATGACGAACAGGGTTAAAATGATCCTAACAGACACCAGCTGGATCATGCCTTGACAAGTTCAGAAATGTAATGCCATTTCTATAAACTTAACATGTGTGGGACTTGAAACGAATAAACTCTCTTTCATCCCAGCAATATTAAAAAAACATCTATTATAATATACAGGTAGCACAGTGGTTAGCTCTGCTGCCTCAGAAGCCAGAGACCCAAGTTCAATTCTGGCCTTGGGTGATTGTCCTTGGGGAGTTTGCACTTCTCCCTGTGTCTGCGTGGATTTCCTCTGGGTGCTCCGGTTTCCTCCCATAGTCCAAAGATGTGCAGGTTAGATGGATTGGCTATGCTAAATTGACCCTTAGTATCAGGAGGATTAGCAGGGTAAATATGTGGGGTTACAGGGATAGGTCTGGGTGGGATTGTTGTCCTTGCAGGTTTAATGGGCTGAATGGTCTCTTACTGCACTGTAGGGATTCTGTGATTATATGAATATGCCCTAGCCTCTGCTAGCTTTAAGCAGTTACATTCAATTCTAACTGTGAATTTCCCAATCTTGATAAAAATCTAAATGGAGGTATGTAACTTGGAGTTATGATTGCATGGATAAATCCTCCATCTTCTGGACTGACTATCCGTGGTTTGGGAACTGATGTGAATGTTTATTGCTATGGAGCTGTGTACAATTCAATAACACTGGGTAAAGAGGCAGGTGAGGAACACTTATTACACAAACAGAATATATTTGGTTCACATATGTGCTTTATCACAGAGAAAATATTCACGTATAGAACCACTTTTATATCTCATTGTTAGTGTTTCAAAATTGAATTATTGGTTCCTCTTAGACTGGTGGTGTTAATTTAGTAATCACTAAGTGGAAGCTAAAATGAAGACGTGGCCATCCACTACAATCCTCCATGGAAATGGAATTGACCACCAGCCTTCAGTCAGAATAATCAGGAGCTTTGTTCTAAACTATCACACTGAGTCAATTGGTGTGGCATCTTCCAGAAATAATAGAGAAATGGCCAACACAAAATTCAAATTCTAAATAACGTTAGTATTGATAGAATTGGTACTCTGGTGCTATTCCAATATGCATCACACAGGGGTTATTTTAGAATTAATGAAATATTAATTCTCTCTTCCCACTCGCCTGTAAACTGATCCAAAATACAAGGCAGATTGACAGTCTTCGGTTGGGGATAAGAATAATCTGCTGACAAAAGTCCCACAAGTTGGGATTCCTCCCTTACTTAAAAATGAATAATTTTGCCAAACAGGCAAGTTTCCAGGTTGGCATGGTCCCTTGAATAGCAGACTTTGGAAACTCAACTTTTGTAATGGAATGTTGGTAGAGTTGGGAATTTTGTGCCATTGAGGATGTGGTAAACTGTCACCTTCAATCTTTCCAATTCATATATTTTTTAAATTCATTTGTGGGACTTGGCATCGCTGGCTGGTCAGTATTTATTGCCCATCCCTAGTTACCCTTGCAGTGGCTCTGGAGTCACATGTAGGCCAGAACAGGTAAGGATGGTAGATTTCCTTCCTTAAAGTGAACCAGATAGGTTTTTCCGACAATCAACAATGGTTTCATGGTCATTCTTAACTCCAGATATTTTTTTAATTGAAATCAAATTCCACCATCTGCCATGGTGGGATTCGAACCCAGATCCCCAGAATGTCAGCTGAGTTTCTAGATTAATAGTCTAGTGATAATACTACTAGGCCACTGCTTTCCCACATCTTTCCAAAAAACTGTGTTTAAACTTTTCTAATTTCAACTTAGCTGATGGGAGGTTTGTTAAAGCATTATTTTCTATTATTTACGGTAAAGGGTCACGTAAGTGACTATACCAGGAGAAAAGTTCCTTTGAAATCTGACTAGAAAAATATGATGAGTCATCTTCGTTAACAATCATCTGAATCAAGGGGCCAAGCAGCTACTTTCATTTCAACATCACCACCCATTCTTGGTAACAAATTTCTATTTTGCCTAGAGAACATCATTGTCAGAATTTGACCAAAGCAAGGCTGAAAAATAGCCCTAAAAAACATCAAGACTTTTGGCAACGCAGCTTTGTGACACCGTGTTGAACTAAGCTGATAAGGGAATTAGCTTCAGTATCAGGTTCTTTGGTATTCTAATATTCCCAATCAGCATGATTACTGCAGTGAATGACATGTTTATAATTCAGCAATCAACCGGATAGCATTAAAGGCATTTCTCACTTTGAAATATTTCGGCCGGATTCCTCTCACCAGATAATGACACCACTTTCTATAAAACCAACCATTTGCTCAATGCTACGTTCAGTAAATCAATTCCAAAAAGTTCACCAAATTTAGATTTGTAACACAATTGTTAGAAATGTAAAATATAATAATTTAAAATGAAGCTCAGGCTATTCCATCAAAACACTTCCAGTAAATGTTAGAAGACTTTCTCCACTTACTAGTTAAGGTAATAGTCGTCCAACTAACCCTCCGACTATGGCCCTGCTGGGCTGGCATTTTGTGAGAAACCGTTCTTCTTTGATTTTCAACATGAGCAGGACAGATTTTTGTTTTTTATTCCGTTCTGAGCACCTGTTATTTACACCGAACAAGGGACACAGCTGAAATAGAGTCCACAAGGAACCACAGCGCAAGAACTAAAATTAAGCATGGGGAGAGGGAAATCCCAAGGTAGGCAGCCTCCTTCTCTGCACACCCTCTACTCCCCCACCCACCTCCAGCCCTTTCATCACCTCCCCCTCCACCCTTAGAGAAAATGGCTGGGGATGGTTTCATTACAGTTAAGGATCGTCAAGCTGCTTGGATATTTTGGAACGGCACCCTTCCAATCAGATCGGCAGTGACAGGAAAAGCTGATATCAATCCTTGTAGACCATATATGTATTACACTGGGCAGGCTGCAGATAGTGGGAAATCGGAGAAGGGACTGACAAGTCAGACTCTGCCCGTGAGGCACCACATGTCACTTGTCAGGGTAAAATGCGGCACAGTTCAAAGGTCAAGTTGCAGCACAGAGAAAATGTGCGAAGAATCATGGGGGATTTGACAGAATTTAAATGGGAGTGGAGCTAAGCAGACAGTCGCCAATTCCACGGAACAAGCAGCAGATCCGGAGTCAAAAATGTCGGGGGTGATTTTTGTGCCCGTGTTCGCTGGAAGCGTCAACGGTGATATGAGCGCAACACCTCGCCAGAACGGAAAAATGAGATTCTCGCTGATTTTCTCCACCTCTCTTTGGCTATGTAACAAAGTCCCTGCCGCATTTAAATATATTGAGATGTACTTAAAGAACTTTCCTGCCTCATGCCCCCCCTCTCCACCCCACCTCCCCCTGTCCCAGGAATAAATTGGGAGGGAACTCGCTCGGGACACAGAGGTCAGTACAACTCCTGGAAAGGTGGGGAGGTGGGTGGGTGGATGAGGTGGGGGTGGGGTGGCGGGGGGGTGGATGTGATTGGGAAGTGCTGGCTCCCTGGCACTGCAAGGCAACAGTACTAACCACTGTGCCACCTTGCCAGCCAAGAAAGCGGAAGGTTAGCCAGGAGTGTGTTGGAATAGTCAGTCTAGATTTAACACAGACTTGGATGGAGAGTTGCAGCAAGAGGTGAACTGAGGGAGTCAGGTGGATTCAGGTGACGATAGAATCATAAAACCATTGAAGACCCACAGTGCAGGAAGAGGCCTTTTGGCCCATTGAGTCTGCACCAACCAAAATCCCACCTAGACCCTATTCCCATAACCCCATGTATTTACCCTACTAGTCCCCCTGACACTAAGGAGCAATTTAGCATGGCCAATCTACCTAACTCGCATATCTTTAGACTGTGGGAGGAAATCGGAGCTCCTGGAGGATACCCACGCAGACATGGGGAGAACGTGCAAACTCCACACAGACAGTGAGGCTGGAATTGAACCCGGGTCCCTGGTGCTGTGAGGCAGCAGTGCTAACCACTGTGCCACCATGTGGCCCAATGCCAAGGTGAGGGGCAGAAGCTCATTGGGATCAAGTAGGACACAAAGGTTGTAGATTGGATGGTTCAGCGGCAGACAATGATTAAGAGAGGGATGGATGAAGTCAGTGCCGAGGGAACAGAATTTGTGGCTGTGACCAAAACAACTGGCTTCCCAGTTGCGAATATTTACTTGGCAGAAATCTCTGCTCATCCTGTTCTGTCAATAACTTAGGAGCAGCAGTATAGATGAGGGAGGAGATGGGAAGGCAGAGCTGAGGCTGGCCTCATACATGTGGTAACTGACTGTTTTCAGACGACGTTGCTGAGTGTCAGCATTTAGATGGGAAATAGAAGGAGCTCAAGAATAGATCCATGGTGGGCACCAGCGATAACAATGCAAGTGCCAGTGTTAGATATTCGAAGGTTTGTCTCTTTTATGTGTATCTGTAGCATTGACTTTTTTCCACAAAACACAGCAAAATAATGAACTGTTTTTTATTAATTTAAGGGATGTCTGCATTGCTGGAAAGGCCAGCAATTATTGCCCATTCTAATTGCCCTTGAGAAGGTGGTGGTGAGTTCTCTTCTTGAATCACTTCAGTCCTTGTGGCACCTACAGTGCTGTTGGGGAGAAGGTTCCAGGAGTTTGACCCAGTGACAGTGACGGAATGATACATTTCCAAGTCTGGCTTGGAGGGGAACTTGCAGGTGGTGGTGCTCCCATGTGTCCGCTGCCCTTGTCATTTGAGGTGGTAGAGGTTTGGAAGGTGCTGTTGAATAAACCTTAGTGGGTTGCAGCAGTGCAACTTGTAGATGGTACACACTGCTACCACTGTACGCAGGTGGTGGAGGGAAAGAACATTTATGGTCATTTAAGGTGCAAATCAAGCAGGCTGCTTTGACCTGGATAGTGTTGAGCTTCTTGAATGTGATCAAAGCTAGACTCATCCAAGCAAGTGGAGAGTCTTCCATCACACTCCTGACCTCTTCCTTGTAGATGCTGGAATTAGCTGCTGCAGAATTCCCAGCCTCTGACCTGCTCTTGCAGCCACAGTATTTATATGACTGGTCCAGTTCAGTTTCTGTTCAATGGTAAGCCCCAGGACGTTGTTAGTGAAGATTCAGTGATGGGAATGCCATTGCGTGTGGTTGGATTTTCTATTGTTGGAGATGATGATTGTGAATGATGCTTATCAGTCCAAAGCTGAATGTTGCCCAGGTCTTGCTGCATATGGAGAAAGATATCATCAGTACTTGAGGACTTGCAAATGGTGCAATCATCAGTGAACATCCTCATTCTGACCTTATAACTGAAGGTCATTGATGAAGCAGCTGAAGATGATTAGGCCGAGGATACCACCCTGAAGAGCTCCTGAAATGATATCTTGGAAATGAGATGATTGACCTCCAAAATACATTATTAACTTCCTTTGCACTTGGTATGACTCAAACCAGCAGAGCGATACGCCCGCCACCACTGTGCTTCCCATTGACTCCACTTTTGCTAGGGCTCCTTGATGCCCGAGCAAAGTCAGTCAAATGCCACATTGGTGTCAAAGATAGTCACTTGTATCTCACCTCTTTTTGTTCATGTTTGGACCAAGGCTGTAATGAGACCAGGAGCTGAGTGAGAGGCCCTGGCAGAACCCAAACTGAGTGTCAGTGAGCAGGGCATTGCTGAGTAAGTGCAGCTTTGATAGTATTGTCGATGTAACCTTCCATCACTTTGCTGATGATTAGGAGCAAACTGCTGGGGCAGCAGGTTATCGGCAGGGTTGGATTTGTTTGGCTTTTTGTGGATTGAACAAAGCTGGGCTTTTTTTCTTCCTTGATTTGATTTATTATTGTCACATGTATTAGTATACAATTGCGTTTTGCACGCTATACAGACAAAGCATACCGTACATAGAGAAGGAAAGAAGGGAGTGCAGAATGTAGCATTACAGTCATAACTTGGGTGTAGAGAAAGATCAACTTAGTGCGAGGGAGGTCCATTCAAAGGTCTGATGGCAGCAGGGAAGAAGCTGTTCTTGAGTCAGTTGGTACATGACCCCTCATTCTTTTGTATCCTTCTCCACATGATCAGGTACATGCCCATGCTGAACTATGCTGGAATAGCTTGGCTAGGGATGCAGATAGTTCTGGAGCACAGGTCTTTAGTACTATTGCTTGAATGTTGTAAGAGCCCAAAGCCTTTGCAGTATCCAGTGCCTTCAGCTGTTTCTTGATGTCATGTGGTGTCAACTGAGTTGGTTAAAGGCTGGAAAGTGTGATGCTGGAGACCTCACGAGGAGATTAAGATGGATCATTCACTCAGCATTTCTGGCTGCAGATGGTTGCAATTGCTTTGGCTTTCTCTATTGCTCTGCTGTGTTGGGTGCTCCCATTAACCAGGATGGCAAACTTGTGTGGCCTCTTCCTCCTGTTAGTTGTTTATTTGTCCATTACCATTCACAACTGGATGTGGCAGGACTGCAGAGCTTAGCTCTGATCCACTGGTTGTGGGACTGCTTAGCTCTGTCTATTACATGCTGCTTCTGCTGTTTGGCATAAATGTAGTCTTGTGTTGTGGTATCACCAGGGTAACACCTCATTTTGAGGTGTGCCTGGTGCTGCTCCTGGCATACTCTCCTGTGTACTTCAATGAAATGCTTACAGGATTCAGTGTGTTTGTAAATTGAAGCAGCATTCTCTCCATCACCCTCTCTTATTTCCCACAGAACTGGAAACAAAGCCTACAATAGAATGTAAAATCAGAGCACCTCATTTTCTCTCAAAACAAAACATCCTATTAATTTTATCTCAAAAAATATGTCTTCGGCTTGAAAGAAATCCTGCCGGAGACTGAAGGAAAATATTCCGTCTGTACAGATGATTGAGAATAATTAACATTCTATCCAGAATCGAGTGATTCTGCTTATAACAAGCCTGCACAATCCAGGTTGATACAACTTGTGGCAACGTCATCAACTCAAACCCAGACTTTTGGAGAAGACTGACTCTTTGAAGTAAAAACTTTAGTGAAGGCACTAACAACATGAAAATAAATTCAATGAATAAAATATATTTGAATTTTTTTTGATTCAACCCTTTGCTTTCAACTGTTAGAAATTGAGGAATAAAATGGCAAATGAAAAATAAAGTCAGAAAGCGATTTGAGAAAATCGATCGAGTTATTGGTCAGGCGGTGCAATCCGGACGATAAAATTACACAATAATTTTCCATTACAAAACATGGACGCAAAAGGTTTGACAAAAAATGTGATAACAGGAAGTGAGGCAGCACAGACACTGTGGTCGGGATTTTCCGGCCGCGCTAATCCAAAACCGGAAAATCCCGCCCGAGGTAAACGGACCTTTGCATGGTACCACCCGCCCCATCGCCCACTACCATTTCTGTGGCGGGCAGGAGGGGAAAATTCCCACCTGCATGATTTTTATATAATGTTCGATACAAACGCAGACAGAACGGCACCAAAATCATTCTTATACATCTGCTTATCGATAAATTCGCAACGTGAAACAGAACAGGCTTCACTATTTATCTGCGGGAATCTTACTTAGATTTACTCAGGTATTCCTGTGTCTAGAGACACATGAGGCAAATTAAACACTCTAATCACTGCTGTCCACAGTCAAAGTTCTCACGTCGCTCCAGCGCCTGTTGACCAGCTGGAAACTTCCACTGGCTGTCTGGCACCACTTCACCTTGGATCACCCTCTTCTTCTATGTCCAGTAGGAGCCTACTGCTTATTGTTCGCACCATTGACTGGGTATTAAGGAAGTCAACCGAGGATAATCTTGGATTGAAATGGATCAATGATGGCCAAGTTACAGATCTGGTCATTGCTGATGGCATTGGTGCTCTTGTCAGACGGCGTAACCCCATTTCAACAACTCATTAATTCAATCAGGCTGAGAGATTGGGACTCGCCATAAACGCCAAGGAAACAAAAACACATGACAATGGGAAACCACCAACAAACAGCAGATGTTTATGTCAGTCAAATTGAAGTTGACATCATGAGGGGCTTCAGCCATCTGGGCAGTTTCATTAATATCCAGGGAGCCATAAACAAAGAGTTCATAGCGTGATAAGTTAAAGCATCATTAAACCGGACCCTTTCTCTGTTAGTGAAGCTGATTCATTTTCAAACAGACACAGAGACCTTCCCATGGTATCAGTACTAAAGAGGTAAACTCTTTTCAAGAGACCACATGAATGGCTGGTGTGGAAAATGACCAAATCATACTCTGGTGTAATATTCTGATTCAGGGCTTCAACACACATTGCTTCATTCTCTACCATTTCTCCCGGATATATTGGTTACATTTAGTTCCCAGTGTGGAAATAGGCTAGCATTCTTCTACCTCATCTCAGTCAGCAGAAAACGGAATGGGAAAAAAATGTTAGCAAGGGTTCAAATGGACAATTTTACACTTCAGAAAATCATTCTGATAAACACTTCAGCCCAAATACAATAGAGTTATTCATAAAAACAAAATCAAAACGCCTCACAAAAGATGCAATAAAACCTTTCATAAGGAATACAAGTTCAGTGTTTAACCATGAGGTGGCAGTGATTGACTGCTCTTCCCGATTACTAATGTAATACCAACTGTGACAAACTAACAGTGCTATAGGTGGAACTTCCAACTTCAATCGCAAAATGAGCAAGATCAGCTTGGCTGCATGTTACACGCCTCATCTGAAGTTAAAGTTGCCAGGGATTGAAGGGCGACCTCAATCTACAAGATTATGAGGGGCATGGACAGGGAGGATAGTCAGGAGCTTTTTCCCAGGGTGGAGGAGTCAATTACTAGGGGACATAGGTATAAAATGCGAGGGGCAAGGTTTAAAGGAGATTCACAAGGCAAGTTTTTTTTTTACACAAAAAGTGGTGGGTGCCTGGAACTCGTTGCTGGGAGAAGTAGTGGAAGCAGATACCATAGTGACTTTTAAGGGGCGTCTTGACAAATACATGAAAAGGATGGGATTAAAGGCTGTGGTCCCCAGAAGGGGAGGGGGTTTTAGTTCTGATAAGCAGTATGGTTGGTGCAGGCTTGTAGGGTCGAAGGGCCTGTTTCTATGCTGTAATTTTCATTGTTCTTTGTAATAACTATAAAAAGTGAAATTACAAATTAGTGACTCTGTTTTAATTTGACAAAGTTCTTTTCATTTATAATTTTTATGTTTCATTGACTGAATTGATGAAACCAGTTTAAAAAAAAAATTCTCCATCCATGCCAAATATCATAACACCCCCAGTAACTTTCCTCCTCTGGCTTGGTGGCACAGTGGTTATCACTGCTGCTTTACTGTCCAGAGACCTGGGTTCAATTCCAGCCTTGGGTGACTGTCTGTGCAGAGTTTACACATTCTCCCCGTGTCTGACAGGTTTCCTCTGGGTGCCCCAGTTTCCTCCCACACTCCAAAGATGTGCGGGTTAGGTTAATTGGCCATGCAAAATTGCCTCTTAGTATCTTGAGAAGTTGGTTTGGAATTCTGCTTTGTAATAGGAGGGAAAGGCAGCATCAGGGGCATAACAAAAGAGTGAAGTCCAGCTCCCACTCTCATGCATACAAGTTTCACAAAGTGCTGCAGACATATTTTGAAATTAAGCAGCTTTTGTGTTCAGGCTGGGTGTGAGTGATGATCACACAGTATTGGGAAGGAATAGCAATAGCTGTGTGGCTTTAGAAACTTTATATTTTCCAAGTAAAGCAATAGTAGATGGTATGATGGGTTGCTGGCCATGTTTGTGGTAAGACAGTGAGAAGTCCATTTGGGTTTATTAGTGAAAGCAGATTTTACATTTTTTTGGTCCTCGTCATGTTTTGCTGTTACTTTAAGGCGTACTATGATGTGGCGCCACTAAGTGATATTTGTATTTACTCAGGCCATTGCAGACTGTCAGCAATATTGCACACAGCTTTACTGAACTCGTTGTATTCTGA
This sequence comes from Carcharhinus amblyrhynchos, assembly GCF_965287045.1. NCBI lineage: Eukaryota > Metazoa > Chordata > Chondrichthyes > Carcharhiniformes > Carcharhinidae > Carcharhinus > Carcharhinus amblyrhynchos. The sequence goes on from NC_137337.1 coordinate 29,630,228, forward strand.
CCTTTATATCCCAGGTTACTTTTGATCAGATATTCTAGGGGTATACTCATTTGAAAAGTAACTGACTTTGCATCTTTTCATTAGTTCCGAGAGCTGAAAATCCCAATCTCAACATTTTATTTACAAGCTCAACAAGCAGCTGCTTCATAGGAACATCAGAGTAGAGCAGGCAAACTCAGGCCTTCCAGCCTGCTCCACCATTCAATCAGATCATGGCTGATCTCTCCCTGGTCTCCAATCCACTTCAGAAATGCAGAATTAACAGTGATTTAATGAAGGTTTATGAATGATAGGAATAGGTTGCATTTATATAAATATTTTGTTTCAATTAAATAGATTAGATAGACCAAAACCCTAATTTACATTAGGAAGCAAAAGTAGGCCTTGAGGCCCTAACAAACTTCCTATTTTGGCATAAAAGTGAGGATCAGTTGCTTCACTCCTGACAAAACAGGGATATTTTACAGTAAAACAAACTTTAAGTTTAAATATAACTTTTTAAATATAATCCTAACAAATGATACAGCTTAACTACTGAAAAAGTTGAACAATATTTAAAAACGAAAGGAAACACCTTTAATTTCTAACACATCACTGTTTCAATTTCAAATAAGCAACATTCTTCTTACAGACTAAAATGCCATTTTAAATATAGTTAGCACCCATAAATATACTTGCTATAATGAGTGTAGACAGTCCAGAAGCTTTTAGAGAAAACAAGTTTCAAAGCAGCTTATAGAACTCTGTCTTCAAACAAACCCCAGCCGGCGCTGAAAGCATGTTTTTCGCTGCTATTGATCTAGCTCTTCCATTAATAAAATTATCACATGACCCTGTCAATCAACCTAATCAAAAACGCCAGAGGAAATCTTCATCTATAAACAAAAATCCTATTAGCTCTCCAAGTAAATGGCTTAAAAGAGTAATTATCCTGCTCTCCTATCATCTGAGTTGCATTCCTACCAGACATACTGACTGCCTGTAAACTAAAGCTGTATTTCAAACGTTCACCTTAATAATATAAAACAATGTATATATTTCTCAATAGCTCATTATCATCACACCCAGAGAATATTGGCCCTGTGGAACAGGCTGCTCGATTACGTGTTGAAAGATGATTAAATGAATTCCTTTGGATAACATCTGGATTGATTTCTGACCAAAGTGAATATGACTTCATACAAAGGTATGTACTGCAGAGAAGTATCAGGATCAGAGTGAGCTTCTTGACTACATTTAGTCATCTAAGAAGGTAGGAGAGAATTCTTTCAGTTTTTCTTCCCTTAACTGACCTGAGTTTTATTTTGTTTCACCCACGAAGGTGCTAGGCCAGGGATCCAACACATTTCTTCTTAAAAGCTGATCACGCCTTTATAGCAGTGGTGATGTGGAGATACCGGCGTTGGACTGGGGCGGGCACAGTAAGAAGACTCACAACATCAGGTTAAAGTCCAACAGCTTTGTTTGGCATCACGGGCTTTTGGAGCATTGCTCCTTCATCAGGTAAGTGACCTGATGAAGGAGCAGTGCTCCGAAAGCTCGAGATTCCAAATAAACCTTGGACTTTGTAGAAATGGGCGTTTTAGAACTTCTAGAATTTTCATTAAGGTGGCTAAGATTTGTACTTACGTCTGCAGAGTTTTTTATTTACTCCTGGGATGAGCAAACTACTGGCTAGGTCAGCATTTATAACCCATCCTTAATTACCCTTGAGGAGGTGGTGATGAGCTGCCTTATTGAAACACGGAAGCCAGTATGTTGTACAAACACCCATTATGCTTTTAGGGCAGGAGTTGCAAGATTTTGTCTCATGGACAGTGAAGGAACAGCGATATATTTCCAAGTCTGCATTGTGTATGGCTTGGAGAGGAACTTCCAGGTGGTGGTGTTCCCAGGTGACTGCTCCTCCTGTTCTTCCAGATGGTAATGGTCATGGGTTTGGAAGATGCTATTGAAGGAGCCTTGATGAGTTGTTGCAATCAATCTTTTAAATGGTACACACCGCTGCCACTGTGTGTTGGTGGCGAAGGAATGAATGTTGAAGGTGGTGGATCAGATGTCAGTCAAGCGGTTGCTATGTCCTTGCTGCTATCAAGCTACTTGAATGCTGTTTGAGCTGCTACTCTTATCCAGGCAAGTGGAGGGTATTCTATCACTCTTAACTTGTGCCTTGTAGATAGTGGACAGGCTTTGGCGAGACAGCAGGTAAGTTACTCTCTGCAAAGTTTCCAGTCTCTGACCTTGTAGCCATAGTGTTAAAGGGGAGATGGCTACATTCTGTTTTGTTGGAGATAGTAATATTTATGCCACACAAGTATCAGACAAGCACTAAGTGTATGCATATAATGTTACTATACAAATGAGTGGTGGCTGAAATAGTAAAAGTAAGTAAAATGGAGTTGTCTCATTTACAGTTCACCATGGAATACTCTAACCTAAGTTGTACCTGTATCTACTAAAATGAGTGATAACATTGCTGTGATAGGAACATACAAGTGAAAATTAATTAACAGGGTTGCAACGTTGTTGCTTCTGAAAACTGTAACTGGCAAACTGCCAAGTTAAAGAACTATAAATGTGGAAAAGTCTTTTGATATAATTAGAATAAATTATCCACTGGATAAAGTGCTATTCTGCATTGCACAATATTGAAGAAGAGCACAATGTCAGACCCAAAGCAAATTGCTTAAACACTTACAACTGCTTTTATTTATTCTTTGCAGATCAGGTCAGCCCTCTGTTTAGCTGTTTGTAAGCTTTGGTAAATGGATACCTTTTTGGCTGCCTTTAAAATTTATTAATGGATTCTGAAGTGCAGAGTTTGTACTTACAGCTCCCCTGGGGGTTATGTGATTATAGCTTGGCTGCCTTCCAGATCACAAATGGGCTCTGAAGTGCTGAATATGTTCAATCAGCTGTCATGGGGAATGCAGGTTTGATGGTTCTGACGGATATACATGCTTTGGATGAGGCTTACAGTGTTTCTAAGGGTCTATTCAAGTGGTGTTTATTTATTTTGACAGCTACATGTGGTATGGAGGGGCCTGTGGTTTTTCAAGTGCCTATTCAATATGCATCTGTTTATTTTGATAACTTATGAGACGATGAAGAGGCCAATGGTTTTCAATGGATATGTGTTTATTTGGCAGATTTATTAGCTTTTCAACAACCTCCAAATGATACTATAAGAACTGTGAGTTCCGATTAAAAAACGGGTGTGTGGTTGGGGGGGTGAGGAGGGGTAAGGGTAGTAGGGGATTCAAGGAGGTGCGAGGATAGAGTTTGAAGGGGGGATTATAGGGTAGTAATGATATGGGAGAGAAGGTGGTTTGGGTAAAGGGAGGAAGAATGATGGCCAAGAGGGTGACTTGGCAGTCATCTAGAATTATAGAATTCCTACAGTGCAGAAGGAGACCGTTTGGCCGGTCGAGACTGCCTCTATAATAATCCCACCCAAGCCCTATCCCCATAACCTACACATTTACCCTGCTCATCCCCCTGACACTAAGGGGCAATTTAGCACGGCCAATCCATCTAACCTGCACATCTTTGAACTATGGGAGGAAACCGGCCATGCAGACACTGCAGTTTTAACTTTATGTGGCAGAGTTGCTGATGCCACTGAAGAACCAGGACACTGCAGCAGCCTGCCTTGCGGCCATCCCACCCTCCAAAACATGAAGCTGACCATTGTTGGCATTGCTGGGATGGAGATGGGATCGCAATGCAAGATTAATCTCGACTCCTGATTCCCATCTCCAAGGAGAAAATGTCAACCAAGGGTTTGTTGTATTGAAAACAGGAAGTTGTACTCGCTCAGCCTGGGATGATCCACAAGTTTTTTTCCATATTCCAAAAACTTAAAAAAAGCCAGAGTTTGGATTCTCAAAGTTCTATCTCAGTCAGATTTCAGGTTTAAAATACCAAACTCTGATTTCCTTCTATTATAAACCACTAAATGTCATCTTGCAGGCAGTCAGATAATGCATGCATTCAGAGAGCATCAGATGTAAAATATTTCAGAATATTAACCTCTGAGGGTTTAATATCAAACAGTTCGGGACAGCTGGCCTCCGTGAGCTGAGCCCTTAGGCTGAAATGTTGACTAAGAGCATCTGTAGATACTTTCATTAACAAAGGAGAACAGATTATTTAGCAAGATGTATTTATTTTTCTCGTTAGAATATTTTAGCAGAATTTCAGTTTGTTCTTTCAACTATTGTACATCTACTTGGAAGACAAATTTAAACTGTTATTTCCCATTGATTTATTATTATCACATGTATTTGGACAAAAGAAAAGTATTGTTTCTTGAGTGCTATACAGGCAAAACATACTGTTTATAAAGTTTATCGGGGAAAAAGAAAAGGATAGAGTGCAGAATGTAGTATTGCAGTTACAGGTAGGGTGAAGAGAAAGATCAGGTTAATATATAACAGGATCATTCAAATTGATAGATTGCTATGTACAATGGAAAATGTACCTCTTCATTCTGGTTTCTGATTGTGTTCAAAGCTTGTTTTTTTTAAGAAAGATTACAAATACTTTCTGGGGTTAAATATTTTTGATTGTTTAAAAATATGCAAACTGCAGAAAGACAATTTGAACATTTTATAAGATATTTTTTGCTGTTTAGGAAAAGCCTGCCCCTAGTGTCCGATTTCTGCAATGTCACATCCAGGAAGTATCCCAAAAATATGCTGGTGGGCTCCACAGAAGGACTGCATGGCGTTTTCTTTTTTTTTGTTTTTATTCCAATTCAATCCAATCAAGTCCAATTCAGAGTCTCAACAAATTGGGACATTCCCGATCCAAGCTGACAAGACAGAGCTCTCACCTCCTGTCTTGGGCTTGATCTACATGGTCCAAGCTGATTGGAGTAGGTATAGCTCCTCTTCCAAGGCTTGATCTCACTTGCATCTTAGCCAAAAGGCCGAGATGCTGCTTTTAAAAATTGCTTCAAATGAAGCTGGAATGTAACCTAATGACTTCAATCAAGCACAGCATGTCCATATTATACTTGATCTTAGCCAAAAGGCTGAGAAGCATTTTCTTAAGCATATAAATACTAGTGGGCTCGCTTTTACACATCAATAAATGATTGACACAAGGCAGCAAAAAACTGAAGGGAAATTAGGCTTCTTGTCCTTGAAGCTTAGCTTGGATTTCATCTGCAGATTGGTTCCTTATCCAATTGCGAAGAACTGTGGGATGTAACAGGCATGATACAAATGAAAGTTATTGTTGGGCAATATACAGCTTTACCAGGCTGTCATATTGAAATGATGCAGCCAACAGAAGGGTTAAACAAATAGGGCAGGATTTATGGGGCACACTCATCCCAAGATTGGAAAATCCTGCCTGAGGTCAAGACGGGAAATTTCTGCCCATAATTTACTCACATATAACTGACTCTGAAAAAAATTCATAATTTGAAATAGATTTAACCTGATTTTAATTAGAACACTTTTCAACAGCCAAAAGAATTGCCTCGGATTTCTGAGCAGAGCTTCCCACACAATTATTGGTTCCAGAAACACCGCATATTGCTGTTTTACTTATAAAGGAAATCTGTTCATTGGGATTTCTTAAAAAGCAATATTTACACACACACACACACACACACACACACACACACACACACACACACACACACACACACACTTACTCAAGTCCCGACTTTGATTTGGTCCAAATGTGTTCTGGATTGGCATGTTTTATCACTGGTGTAATGGAGAAACAGAGATGGGGAGGGGAACGATTCCAGTTGGGGCTTCATTTGTATTCCATTTGCAAATTGGTTTAATGCCAGCCTTCAGCTGAAAGGCCGAGCTGCCATTGTGGGCACCACTGAGAAGCCCTGTGGTAAATTCGCACCAGCGTGAAAGTAAATTTTTGGGTTTGCCATTAAGTTCTCTCTGCTGCCCATCATTGCTTCTGCTGGTGGCGGCTTGGGAGAATTCCATCCAATGTATGGACACATGTATCCAAACATAAGCATGCACATGCAAAATTATACACACACACATAGGTAAAATAGCCTGGATGACTGGTGGCATCAACTCATGTTAATTTAACAGAATCAGTAAATTCTCCAAGCTTGTGGTTTTTAAGGTTTACTATTCAGACAATGATAATCTAGTGAAATGGTAAAAACAAATTAAAAAAAGAAACCAACTGTATCCAAATTCAATGCAAGATTTTGATTTTTAAAAACAATTCAGATGTTCAGATTGTGGCCTAAGTTATGCCACTTATTTCAGCACAATTCACCTGGGATACAAGAAACTGTGGAAATTTCAGCACAAATTCAGTTTCTTTATTCTTTTGCGCTGATCCGAAAAGTAACTGGCTCCCTCCCCCACCACCTCCATTACCTTTGCAAGTTTTGTGTCTATTTGCTGGGCTTCAATGAGGCTCTAATATTAAGCTTTCCTTTCTCCAGCACAGAGACACTAACAGGCATTTTAAAAGCTTTTGTTTCTTTTCCTTACATTTGACGATGAAAGCGATGGAACAACGTAAGGAGCAAACGGTTCTGTCCAGTTATTTTTACGGAGTCATTCACAGTCTACCAGCTGAGCTGCCCAATTGTTGATTTGTGACAGATTGTGTTTGGCGATAGGTTGGAGCCAATACCCGAGGGAAATCTTTCTTTTCTCAAAAGTAATCTGGGGCACAATTTTCACCCGGATTATGCACAAAGCAGAGACTCCAGGCCTGTGCTGTATTTCCTTCCTTCAGTAAATCTTCATTAATTGTGTTTTTTTCTGAATGCACCGAAACAGAACTGGAGCTATAGAAAGACAGCTGAATCATACCCTGTACAAAATATAAAGACTGAGGAAGCTAAAAATAGCCACAGCTTCAGGGCTTCTGCAAGGTCTGCTGTTCATATGAAACTAACAGACGAAACAGTAGGTGGCACTCCAGGGAATGTGTGCAAAAAGGAGCAAACGCTTACCTCCATCTTGTGAGTTCAGCACATTTAAAGCGTACACCATTGCATTGGAAAAGGTTGTGGCTTCCTCCTTGCTTGCGAAGTTTAACCCGTAGACCATTCGAGCATCTCGCCATTGGTGGAACGTAGGTGTCGCCTGATTGTACTTCAGCCCTTTCACGATGGAATAGTTTATGACTACCTACAAACAGAATGTAAATCAGGTCACAGGGAAAGCAGTCTCCTTTTGCAATTCTAACATATAATGCATCGCTTAAGCTGCTCTCTGAAACTGAAAGCATGTGCCATTAATTAAATTAATAAATTCTTTAAACCTAGCATTGATGGCTTGAGAGTATTGAAGGAGAAGTTAATGCCAATGAATACTTGTCATAAGGTATGTTGGCATTTTTTTCTGTAGATATTCATAGGAATGCATTGTTAAATGGAAGCTAAGTTGAGGGCATCCTAGTTTCTAACACTCTTAGCACTATGCCAAACCACTTCAAACACATCATAAGCTAGTTATCCTGGACTAAATGTTTGGAAAATATACCAGATTAAAAATCCCATCAGCAAAGGTCCAAGTTGAATAATAATTTGGATTATCAAAGCTCCAAGATAGTCCAGCTTAAAGACTGCTCCTAATACCAAACAAAACATTCAGTTCCATGGCACAATAATAGTCTCAGTTATTCGATGTTGCATCAGTTCCTGACTTCAGATGCAGACCCCAAAAATGCCATTAAAAGCGATTTATCTAAATGGGGGAGTTGAGTGTTCAAATGTGAATAAATCCCAGGGCTGAACTATCAGCCGCTCAAATGAGAAGAGAAAATTGTGTATTCTCAGCTTTGGAAATAGAACACCGCATTGTTTAATGTAAACACCTGCTTAGCAGATTGTCGATCTGACAGTCCAAGTCCTGTTCATTTTTAGTCTGGTATGTATTCCTGCACTTTTAGAATCATAGAATCCCTACAGTGTAGAAGGAGGCCATTCAGCCCATCAAGTCTACACCAACCACAATCCCACCCAGGCCTTATTCCCAAACCCCACATATTTACCCTGTTAATCCCCCTGACACTAAGGTGCAATTTAGCATGGCCCAATCAACCTAACCCACACATCTTTGGACTGTGGGAAGTAACTGGAGCACCCAGAGGCGACCCACGCAGAAATGGGGAGAATATGCAGACTCCATACAGACAGTGACCTGAGGCTGGACTTGAACACAGGTCCCTGGCATTGTGCCACCATGCTGTCCATCACTTTTGTGAAAATCCTCTGCTACTGATATATTTTATGTTTCTGTAGAATGTTTTAAGGTGCAGGCGGCGATCTTAGTGGCTTGTCACGCCCGCCGATCAAGGTGGCAAGCTGTTAAGATTGCGAGAGGCAAAAAAACTGGGTTCATGCCCAGTTACTTGCCTGTCGTGGTGTTACCTGCCCTGTTCTGTTGACGTAATCTGCTTCATGCCCAGGAAGTGCCTCTGTCCTGGTCTTATTCTTGGGAAACATTCCTAGCTGCACCTCCAGAGTCTCCTGCGGAGAATAGGGACCTACAGGCCAATTAGCCTGACATCAGTTGTCAGGAACATGCTGGAATCTACGGCCAGAATTTACATTGACTCTCAGTGAGTTTTTAGGTGCATCGGGGGAGGGGAAAACATGAAATCGTAAGGATGGGATTCTGACCGCCCTGACATCACACCGATTTTATACTGGGGGGTGAGACCTCAGATGGGAAGCCCACTCTTGCCCTTAGAATTGGCAAATTAATGTGACTGCAGGGACAGGAGAATAACCATTCAATCCGAATAGCCAACAACTCTCCAAGGCAGGACTTCCTCCTGAGTGAGGAATGCCAGTCCTGCTGCCTATCAAAGCTCAGTAGAACATAAAATGGCCACAGTTCAGCCGGAGTTGGTGGGGTTGAGTTCCTTACCGACTCTTGGGATGGCAGGGATGCCTCCTAAAAATCCAGGCCTATAACTAAGAAAGTCTTAACAATGTATTCAGAGAATCATAACGTGATCAGACAAAGTTAACATGATTTTATGAGCGAGAAATTGTGTTTGACAAATTTATTGTAGAGTTTTTTTTAGGATGGAATGAGTTGGGTAGATAAAAGGGAACCAGTATGTGTATTTGGATTTCTAAAAGACATTCAATATGATGCCATATTAAAGATTAACAAGCAAGGTATAGGCTCAAAGCGTTGGGGGTAATATATTAGCATTGATGGAAATTGATTAATGGACAGGAAGCAAAGACTAGGGATAAACCAGCATTTTCAATTTGGCAAGCTGTACCTATGGAGTGTCATAAAGATCAGTCCTGGGGCCTTAGCTATTTATGATCTATAACAATGACTTGGATGAAGAGAGTGAGAATATTGAATCTAAGATTGCTGATGATACAAAGTTAGGTGGGAATGTAAGCTTTGAGGAGACCACAAAGAGGCTGCAAAGAGATAGAGAAAGGACATGTGAGTAGGCAATGAGGTGGCAGACAAAATATAACGCGGAGAAGTATGACGTCATTCACTTTGGTCAGAATATTTTAAAAATAGCATGAAACTTGTAAATGTTGATGTTATGAGGGACTTGGTGTTATTGTGCAAGAAACACAAAGTTTACAGTGTAATCCAGCGAGCAATTGGGGAGGCAGATAGCAAGCTGGCCTTTATTGCAAATCTAGCTATAATTGGATAGGGCTTTAGTGAAACCACACCTGGAGTATTGTGCACACTTTGGTCCCTATATTTAAGAAAGGATGTACTTGCATTGGAGGCAGTACGGGGAAGGCTCACTAGATGGTATTCCAAGGTGTGAGAATTGGCAATGGTGAGAGGCTGAGTAAATTGGGTCAATACTTTCTGGAGTTTAGAAGAATAAGTTATGATCTCTTTGAAACATACAGGGTTGTGAAGGGACTTGAGAGGGTGGACACTGGAGGTTGTTCCTCTGGCTGGGGAATATAGAACACAGGGCACAGAATAAGGGATGGATCATTTAGAAATGAAATTTGAAGATATTTCTTCAAAGGATTGTGAAATCTTTGGCATTCTCTACTCCAACGGGTTGCAGTTGTTCTGTTATGAAGTATTTTTAAGGCTGAGATAGACAAATGTTTGGTCTTAGGGAATGAAGAGATATGGAGGTGGGTAGGAGAATGGAGCTGAGGTTGAAGATCATATTGAATCAAGTTCGAGAGGCGTATGGTCTATTTCTGCCCTACTTCTTATGGTCTTAAGTTAGTTCTATTTGGCAGCAAGCATGATCCATGCAGAATTTTTTCCATTAATTTCTGATGCACTAACTTCCTTTTAAGTACAAATAATTCTGCTTTTACTGTGAACACTTTTATTTAAAACACAGCTATATTGCACTTGGATGATTTAATATGACCTTTTGTTTATAGCCTGTTGCATTAATCATCCATGAATGACTCATTCACATAGTTAGAGCTTTGAAAATGTATTCACAACATGACACACCATCTATGCTTCAACTGCATTGCTATTCTTAGGACTCACCCAATCAAAGGCTTGTCAGCCATCGAATAGCTTCCATCAGAGTTTCACTATTACCCATTATCAACATGTTCTGCCCCTTAGAAATGTTTTACAGTGCTTACTGATGTTACAGTTCAATGCCTTTTATACATCGATGAACTCCGGCATGGAGATGGTAAAAGGCAGTTCGTATGTTCACAGCTCAGTACACAGCGAGTTCCCAATTCCAGCCTTTTCCCACAGGGAGAAAGGGAAAGATTATACAGGGAATGAATCTTGACTGCTCTTGTATACTTCCTGGGGGCTGGTTACATTACAGAATTAGCAGATCGTAGCAAGCAGATGACTCGCATAATTTCACAAACGTGGAATGTTGGGGGAACTTCAAAACAGCTCTACATATTTTTGTTTGTGAAACTGATATATTCTTATTTCTCATGAGGGTCCTATTTATCAAAAGCAAGTTATTTCACACTTTTTCAGTAAACAAATCAATCTATTGATACAGATAAGTAAGCACCCAACACTGATAACTATAGCTGTTTTCTATGATGCTTTAAAAGAGCACAGACAGAGGCTAACGTGTGGCTGCAGATAAAATCCTGAGGGAGCAAGGGACAGATGGAATACCATGGGCGGATTTTCCCATCCTTCCTGCCCGCAGGATCTTCTGGTCCCACACCCCGGTGGTGGGTTTTCCAGTGGTGGGAGTGCAGGTTCAATGGGGAATCTCATTGACAGCAAGCGGGACCAGAAGATCCCATCACCGGCCAATGACTGTCCGCCTAGTGCCCCCATGGAGGAGGTAGGGGTAGGGAATCCTAGTCCATTCATCTGGATGTTTGTTGGAAACATGTTAGAACCGATGTGCTAGCCATTTGACTACGAACAAAGCAACTTTGATACATATACTAATTAGAAGAGTGATAAAACAGATAAATAATAATTTCTTATTCCCTAATCTTGGATCATCTCCCCACGCTTGCTAACTCACAATCGAGGAACAGCACAATAAACAGGAGTGAAAGATTTTCATATATTACTTGACAATCTCTGCAAATATGAAGCATCAAGTTATGAGAAACTTTTACTATTAAAACCCCAACATACCTTCACTTTCTGCTGAACTTTACTAGTATGGGCCTCACTACTTTACAGCTAGACTAAGCACCAGTTCTTTGGGATGGGACTGATATTTAATGCATTGTGTATGGCAGCAGAGCAGTTATATTACTGGACTAGCAGCTAAGACACCTAGGCTAGTGGGAATCTGTACTCAGTTCAATTAAGTCATAGTGACAGAATCAGTGTTATTGGTCAATGTCCCAAACTCTACCAACACCATCCCTGTGCATGTTCCAGCTGGTTAGCAGGAGAAACACCAGAGGTGGTATCATAATGGTAAAGAGTCAGGTGGGAGTAACTCTGGGGATCCTCGATATTGGTTCCATGCCCCATGAAGGCTTCAGGTCCAACACGTGCAAGGAAAGCTACTGCTTTGTCATTCCCTGCCCTCCCTTAGCTGATAATGAGATTTCACTCAGAGGGTGCCCTGAGGGTAGCATGGGTACAGAATGTAATCTGGGCGTGGTCTTAAATTTTCATCACCAAAAGTGACTGGGTAGTACCATCACTGGCCAAGTTCTGAAGGGACTAGCTGCTGGACAGGGATTCTGTCAGGAAGCAAAAGGAGGGAATAACCTGCTTGACTGTGTCCCCACCAATCTATGTGTTGGATTAAGTCTGTCTAGGACTGGTAGAAGACTGGTTGATCCATGACATATATGGAAATTGCATCCACGGGAGTGGCCTGGTAGACCTGGGCAAAACTACATATCGACTTTGCCAGACCATTTATGGGTCATATGTTTCTTATATTGGTAGACACACCGTCTTAAGTGGTTAGATGTGCAGTTGATGAAGTCCACAACAGCTACGCCCACTGTTGACAAGTTAAATTTCTGCTATTCATAGCATTCCAGAAATGGTCACATTTGACAATGGCACATCACCCACAATGGAAGAATTCCAAAAGTTTTTAAAGTCCATCGGCATTCGCCACGTAAGGTCAACACCTTACCACCCAGCCTCAAATGGGTTAGTGGAGAGTGTGCTACAAACATTCAAGTCAGCAGAGAAACAAAGCCTGTTCCTTTATGTATAGCCAGTTTTTTATTGTCTTTATAACATCACGCCAAACCCCACTACTGGGGTCACACCAGCCGAGTTACTTATGGGACGCTAATCAAGAACATGGTTGGACATGATATTCCCAGATCTGGTTCGGAGGGTTCAGGCTAGGCAAGCCCTTTCAAAAGGAAAATCGTGATTCAATGAAAAAAGACAACAGGTGGGATTCGCTGGCCTTCCAGCCGTGTGTTTCTTGGCAACGGGAGGCAGCATGCCGTTTACTGGTGGTGGGATTCTCTAATCCCGTCACGTTAATGTGATTTCCCAATGAAGCCCCCCATGCTGCTGGAAGCCCGCAGGTAGGAGTACGCTGCCGGCAGGACCTGGGAATCCCACTGGTGTGAATGACTGGAGAATTCTGCCCAGAATGCTGCCAAAATGAGGATTGAGTCATGGTCAGAAAGGTCTGCAGCAGGACTGGCCTGGGCGGCTGAGAAGATTGTGGAGAATAGGTCCGGTCTCCTTAGTCATGGAGTTACAAGGCCTGTCATCTCAAGAAGCATGTAGACCATCTAAGGAGGAGAGCAGTGATGGACACAGGGGATCAATAGCCAACCCTTGCTGTAATTTTGAAGATGCCAAGGTTACTGGGATATTGGTTGAGAATGTGGGACCAAAGCAAACGATGGCGATGGTAACGGAGTAGCCAGCAGCTACTGAAGAACAGCTAGACCTTGGATTGATGAGTCTGCCATTTGCCTGGGTCCAGTCCGATCCTTTCAAATTCAAAGAGCTACAGAAGTGAGGCACTGTACCACAGTCCGGAAGCCTGTGGACTGACTAAACTCGTGGGGTTTCCCTATTGCCTTTTAATGAAAGGCCTGTTTTTCTCACTAATCCTGTTCTTTGTTCTTCCATAGATGAATTCCGGAGTTAAGGGGGAAGAGTATGGTAGCGTGGCCCTTTAAGTGGGCTTTACCTAAGGGCCATACGGTAGGGCCGGAGCCTATGGATTGTCAAGGAAGCTGTGCCAATCAGGAGCGAGGGAGTGTAACCCAGTTTGAGGAAGGTCCCAAAGTTGGGGCCAAGATGGAGAGTTTTTCAGTTGAGTTTTTATTTTAATCTTTTGTCTACATAATTATTTTTTGCTGCCAATAAAGCCTTTATTAATTCAAGCCATGTTGAGGCACCCTCAATCTATGACAAGCTCTATTCCTCAGAATGTGAAACAACCCATGTCCACAAGTAGCAAAACCTGGACAACAGGACTGGGCTGATAACTAGCAGGTAACTCAGTGGGGGTGGTGAGAGGGATCCCATTGCCACTCTGCACTGGGATCCGGTCAGGGCTGGACGGAGGCCAGTGGTTGGGGCTGGGCAGCACTGTGGGGGTCCCCGGCTGGCCAGCGATTGAGTTGGCCAGCAAAGAGGGAGACTGACAGTGCAGGCGTCCAATTACCAACTCCCCATTGGTACTATCATTGCTGAAACCTCCACCACCATTGGCCAGAAGCTCAACTGGACCAGCCATGTAAATAATATGGTTGCGAGAACAGGTGAGTGGCTCACTTCCCAACTCCCCAAAGTTTCCTCACCACCTAAATGGAAAGCTTTCCATTTACTTGGATAGATCTGGCTGCAACAACTTTCGGGAATCAAGACAATGCAGTCCGTTTTACCATCCACTTTTCTCCAGCATGGGCAGGCATCCTGTGCTTACAGTGGGAATAGTGTAATGCACTGCAACAATTCATCACCACCTCTTTGGCAGCACCTCCAAACCCCACAATCTTCATCGAATCTTTGCAGATCATAGGAGGCAAATCCGAGTTTGTTCTTCATCCACCTCCCATTGTTCTACTCCACTCAACTCTGTGGAGTGAATTTTGGAACAATTGCTTGAAGCTTCCTATACATTATTCCTGATGCTGTCTACTATTGTCCCAGTTACCTAAGGGAGCAACACAGGCAGTGTGCACTCGCTCCCACCCAACCTAGTTCAGCGCCACAACAAAGACCATTTTGAAATGGGTACATGGGCTGTTTAAATGTGCTTCTGAGTTGGTGAGCAGACAGTGTGATGAATCTATAGTACCGCTCCTTCTCTGGCACGGTGTACACTGACACTGTCAGGCTCCCATATTGACTTTAAAGTTGGCAGCAACAAATTGGTCATTCTGGAAAGGATCAGCTGTTCTGAAGCCAGCAAGAGCAATGCATCAGAGGGGAGCTCAGCTAAGAGGATTGAAGCAAGAAGCAATCAAAATTTGGAGCAGTAATCATCAATGTAATTTGCTGTTCTTGGATTATTTACTATTGGGACTTTCAACTATCTCTTACTCAATGGTGGAATAGTCATGTTCTACTGTAAAATGTACACTTTAATTGTACAGTAAAATTTTCAGAAGTCATGAAGAGAAATGTGAAAATCCAACTGGAGTCTTTGTTCCCTTCATTAGTTCAGAAATAGTCTATTTAACTTTTGGAGTAGCCTAATCAACCTGAGTGGTAACCTACTAACCTTATAAAAATGCAAGTATCTTTTAAATAACCATACTGCGCATCTATAAACAGACATAGAGGGCAACTTGTAAATATGACCATTGCCAATCCACAGGCCTAAGTCATGCTGCCTAATTTTATAATTAATGCTTACATTTGTTATGTAATGAAAATGACTTTCGGTCCAGAAAGTCCACATTAAGTTAAGAATTGTGCTATTCAATTAATAAGCACACAGCATGTTTACACAGGTGCTTACAGATAAACTTAGTTATCAAGCATACATGTTTCAATGGGTACACCGTGGCAAACATTCCAACAACATAATGACAACATGGTAAAAGAATGTGAAGAGTTCCCCATTTTTGGCAATGTCCTTGTAAACAGACAGCCGACGAAAGACAGCACGTCATTATTTACACTTGAATCACTATCAGACATTATTCTACAAATTTTTTTAAACTAGGAAATTCCTTGTTAGTAGAGATGTAGATAATGCTGTACAGTAAGGATTCTATGATTTATGAAACGACAGAGACTGAAGAACACTTTTAGATCATCAACATGACACACAATACGTTCTGGCCCTGAAAGTCCTCGGGTTATGAGCACAGAAATTCCACTGACCCTGACACTGGGGTAGCACGATGGCACAGAGGTTAGCACTGCGGCCTCACAGCGCCAGGGAGCTGGGTTCAGTTTGGGCCTTGGGTGACTGTCTATGTGGCATTTGCACGTTCCTCCCGTGTCTGCATGGGTTTCCTCTGGATGCTCCAGTTTCATCCCACACTCCAAAGATGTTCATCTTAGGTGGATTGGCCATGGTAAATTGCCCCTTAGTGTCTCAAGATGTGTAGGTTAGGGCGATTAGTGAGATAAATACGTGGGGTTACGGTGATAGGGCCTGGGTGGGATGCTGTGCCAGAGAATTAATGCAGATCTGATGGGCCGAACAGCTGCCTTCTGCACTGAAGGGATTCTACGATTGTACTATGTGCATTATTAGAATAAAAGTCAAACACTGCTTTTTTGACTCTTTACCATCCCACATAAGACAAAGCAAGACCCTGAACATCTAGAGGGTTAACCATGCTTTCCCCCGAGTAAGAGAGAGTTTAAACATCATTTGGCAGTTCAGCAGCATAACCCTAGATAGTGCTGGTCATGAGTGCTGGGGTCCTTGGGCTTGGAATGTGTTTGAAAATTAAGAGTGCAGTTCTAAAAAAGCTGCATGATTCAGGATTCCAAAGTTTAATTAATGGAGGGAGGCTCAAGAATGTAACTTTTTTCCCTGGAAGAAAGATCGTTGTGAAGGGATACAAGAAGAATTTTCCCCTCAAGGTTGTGGGTATGTGGAACCAGTTCCAACAGAAGTAACAGATGTACTTTGAATCTAGAAAGGAAGCAAATATCAGGTTATGAATGGAACTAAATGGGTAGAGAAGAGGACGGGTGGTACATTTAGTTTTAGATGGCTCTGGTAGAAGTTAGTGTCAGGGGGATTAGTGGGATAAATAAATGGGATTACAGGGATAGGGCATGGATGGGATTGCTGTTGGTGCAGGCTTGATGGGCCAAATGGCCTCCTTCTGCACGGAAGGGACTCTATGATTCGGTGAAGTTGCTCAGACTTGTCTTATGAGGACAGATTGAGCAGTTTAGGCCAATACTCGCTGGAGTTTGGAAGAATGAGAGGAGATCTAATTAAGAAACACAAAATGCTAGAGGGGATTGACAGGGTAGACACAGACTGGATGTTTCTCCTTGTTAGATACTGTAGAACAAGAGGCCATATCTTAGGCTAAGGGTGGCAGATTGAAACCGGAAATAAGGAGGAATTACTTCACTCAAAAGGTCGGGAATCTGTGGAATTCTCTACCTTAGGAGTGCAGTGGCGACAGAACAATAAGCAAATTTGAGTTAGGTTTTTAATTAGCAAAGGATGAAGGATTATGGGGAATGGCAGGAAGCTGGAGGTGAGTCAGAGATGGAATCAGTTATAATTGTATTGAATGGCAGAACAGGCTCGAGGGGCTGAACTACTCCTGCTCCTAGTTCTTGTGTTTATGTAGAATGTTAGCCACTTACCCCACGTTGCTGAATGAGAATCCAGAGATGGTTAACGGCATTTTTGATGAATTAAGAAATGGGCAGAAGACATTGTTATTGCTTATGCAGCCTTAATACTCACAGTGTAATGCGTTTGATGATAAAATGATAAGATGAATTGGGGTTTCCTGACCCTGCCACAGTATGCTTTGTTGGGTGTGTTTTACTTCCTCGGTTACTGTGAATATTATCTGCAACATGGGTGAAGGATGTTGGATTTCAACATTAGAGAAACTTCTGGAATGTTAAACTTGAGTAAGGCCATAAACTAGGCGAGATCAGCTGCGTGTTATACACCCCACTCAATTATCCTTTCGATTAGAAAGCAGGGTGGAGAGGGGAGTTACATTATGATTGATAACAGCAGAATGTAAACCCAGCCAACAACACACTGCTGTAACATGGAACATCACGACAAAGGGCCATCTACACTCTGGGTGCAAAGTAGCAGCAGGATTGTGAAAGTCAACATTCTCAGCAATCACTCTGATGAAGTCAAAATGCCACTCACAAATGCTGGATAAAAATGAATCAAATTAAGGCCAAAATTGCTGAAAGAAGAAGACAGCACAGTATCACACTGAGTAGCATAGAAATAAGTCTAAGGAGCTTTCTACTAAAATATGGCTAAAACTGTGGCTAATCAGTAATGTTTATTGGACAACATTATGCTAGCAAAATAGGATGGACCAAGTGGCTTCTTTCAATCTTGCAAACTTTTATGATTCTGATTTGGAAGGACAAAGATGGTTAAATAATTTGAAATATTATGGACAGTCTTATTGGGCCACAGATCAATAATCCCCGACAGGACCCCGGGATTGTCATGGGGAAAACAGGACCGCTATCTTACAAGGTCAAAGTTCAAGTTTGCACCATCTAACCCAGTCCCCCCTTCAACGGACCTCTGCCTGAATGATGGAAAGGACCTTCTTGCAGTGGGGGTGCTGGGAGAGACACGGACCTAGGGGGTAGGGAGGTTCGTGAAGACAACTACAAAGGCCAAGGGAGAACATCAACAGATCTACCCATGGGCTCTGTGGAGTACTAGCTGTGGGAAGCAGCCAACGGTAGTTTTTAAGCCTGTACCTGCATCTGGACTGGCACTAAAGGTCCAAGGTGAAGACAATCTAAGTGAAAGCTGAAGGAGCAGCCTCTTTCTTTGGTTCACAGTGGAGGGTGACAGGAAACCAGCGTTGAACTGAATTACCACAAAACACAAGCAGATTGTTGATAACTACAAAGTGGTTGTCAGGGCTAAGTTAATCGCTTCTACTTACTTGTTGGTCCTGTAGTTTCAGTCCAACAACTCTGAAGGTGTTGTTAGAGGTGTTGTGATAGATGTTGACTCTGCTGAACCCTTGCTGTCCAGGTTTGGCTGCAACCCATTTTTTGCTTGAATCATCATAGATCATAACCGAGGCCCGTGCTTGGCAGATGCTCTGTTCACTGAAAAAGAGAATGATAATATAGTACCTAAGGTATCAGCACTGCTACAAATATCAATACACAAGAGTATGAGTCCAGGGAGGGAGGCAAAATACTTGACAACATTAACTATAAAAGATGACAGCTATCTTAGAATTGTAATGCCACTGCTCAACTGTGCTAAGAGAATAAGTAGATTCTACTGTGAACTATTTTGGAATGGTCAATTCATCAGATTTCTTTGTACTTGACTGTACAAGTCAAATATCATTATGTTTCAGGCAGGATCTTGCAGTATAATTGATTCTTAGTTGAACTTCATGCTGCCATGCATACAACACTTGCCATAAATTCACAACAGTTGAAAAACTATTCCAGAGCTTTAAGAGAATGAGAAAAAGGTGTAGTTGAAGGTAATTTTTTCCTGGTTGGTTCCAGACCTAGAGACATGTCATTGCCATCTATCTCAACTCGGAAAAGCATGTGACATGGGAAGAGCCAGTGGCAAAACGAAAAAGGGTGATTGGGGGAGGGAGAAGGAGGGAGGGAGAGAATTGATTATTCTGCTGTAATAAGAACATAAGAACATAAGAAATAGGAGCAGGAGTAGGCCAACTAGCCCTTCGAGCCTGCCCCGCCATTCAATAAGATCATGGCTGATCTGTCGTGGCTCAGTTCCACATTTTTTCAAGTTGAAATTTTTTGCCCCTCAGGCAAAAGAGGCACCAAAGAGTGGAACATATGGTATGGAAATATATTGAAGTGTATGGCACCTTCTTAATTGTCTTAAATGTTTACAAGTTTTTTGAATAAAGTATATTATAGGGAAGAAGAAAATGGCACCCCATCACCCTGTCCAGGATAATGCTAAAACCTTCTGATAAAATTCATATCTTTTGAGGTATAGTCACAGAAACAGAAAATAGGAGCAGGGATAGGCCATTCGGCCCTTGAGCCTGTTCTGTCATTCATTTTGATCATGGCCGATCATCAAATTCAATGTCCCAATCCCTCCTTCCCAGTCACTTTTAAAGTTTAGGGGAAGATATTAGCAATGACATCTGGAGAATTCCTTATTGCTTTTCAAAATGCGTCATGGGATCTTTAACTTTGACCAGAACTTGAACAGTCAGATGATGTTTCACTGGAGTGACTTAATAAAACGCATGGCAGCTAACAGTGCAGCACTCCTTCAGGTAATGTCCTGAAGTCCAACCAAGAGTACATACTCGAGAATCAAACCAGGGCTCGAGCCCACAATCTTCTGACTTAGAGATAAGAGTGCTACCAACTTAGCCAAGCTGACATATAAAGGAATGGAACTCTCAAAAGACAGGTACCATTTATTATTTACGATAGTTTATTTATTCGTGTCACAAGTAGGCTTATGTTAACACTGCAATGAAGTTACTGTGAAAATCCCGGTGCTTGTTCAGTTCCACTTAGGAAGAATTTAGCATGGCCAGCATGTCTTTGAGACTGCAGAAGGAAACTGGAGCATCCAGAAGAAACCCACACAAACCCAGGGAGAGCCCATCGTTGAATACACTGGAATTAATTTGTATTGGTTACCGACAGTTATTCTTGATAGGTGCTCAAGTAGCTTTCAGCCTGAACAATAATCATTCCCCATGTAGCCTCCAAGGTGAAGATGAAATCCCCACTTCATTCACCATAAGAAAAACAGTTGCAAAATCACGTCATTCTGTTCTATTTCAGGATTCCGGAGTCTGAGGCTTAACACATCACTTTCATCAAATTACCAGAGAATAGAATTTCACTTGGAGGGGGGTGGTGTGGAGCGATGGAACAGCTGTATTAGCCTGTATTGCCGATACCAAAGATAACATCATATCAGGCTGGATCAGCTGTTTCTGAGCTGCAGTCCCTAGGCAATCGTGGGAACGAGTTTGAAAGCTGCGCTTGCAAATGTTGGAAATTAACAGAGGGTCAATTTGGACAAAAATTTAATTTAAAAAGAGTTAAGATTTCAGGAAATAATATTGGCAATTTGTCAAAGCATAATAAGCACAATTGCTGCAATTGACCTTTAGCCTGACCTTTCTACCATGTAAAGTAATGTTAGTGACTGCCATCAGAAATACCTCACAATGAAAACAAAATTCACATCATAACATTCATAGAAGTTTCACTTCTTCCTGCACCGCACCATGAATGTGACTGTTACTCTTCCTGTCTCCTCTCTCATTAAAACTCTTTTCTACGGTTTGTGTTCATAGATGCAGAAATTTCCATCAGACAAAGCCAGGCTCAACACATTTTTCTGACTGCTTCCATTTATAGTTAAATCATTTATTTAAACGTTAAGTATTTATGAGATAAAGTCCCTCTACATCCTCAGAAAACTTGCACATTGTTGACATCTTTCTATCTTTATACATCTTCAGAAACATACGTTAGAACCTTTTTAGATCTCTGGTGCCTGAAGGTCATTCCCTTCCCAAATATTATCAACTGAGTTGGAAATAAACTTTTCGGGGTATAGTTGGCTCATCAATCATTGAAAACATTGGCTGGATTTTCCCCTTTCAGACGGGAACCATGAGTTGGGAGATTTCCAAATCCTGCCTACGCTACTTTTGTGATGTGTGGTGGAGAGGCTGGAACTGAGACTGTCGCCTCTTGGTAGGCCCGAGGCAGGTGATTGTGGAGGTGGGTAGGAAAGAAGGCCCACTTCTATTTGCTGGGATATCAGGCCAGTTCTGTACATGAATGTTAGGTACCTTAGCCCTCACTCCTCCACTCCCGTCAAGCTCCACACAGCCTCATCTACCCCTAATTAGCACCCAGTCCTATTGCCCCCACTATAACTCATTTCCTCCCGTATACCTTCTTGCCCCATAACCCCATGTCCACTTGTATTCCACTGCCTCCTCATGTAAATACTCTCCCCCCATTTCCCCCTACACACTCCCATGCCACCCACATGTCCAGGCCCCACCTATATTCCTTAATCCATTTCTCCAATCCCTTCCCATGCATCCCAATATCCCCCATGTTCCCCTCCATATATCTCATCCTTCTTCCATTATCTCTCTCCCTCCCCCTCATGCCTATTAACCCAGTATCCACAATGGACAGAACTCATGAACCTCATAGTAACATTGGAAGTCTTTGAATTGTTCATAAAACTGTCAAAATAAACAAACAGCCCATCAAACTCCACTTGAAAATACCCTAATCCTCTTCAAACTACATGTGAAAAACCTTAGTTCTATTAAGTTGCACAAAGGAACAAATAGTAATTCAAAAATTGCATACAAAAAAGTAATCCTTTTAGGAGTTCATTAAAATGTCAGTATAAACATAGCTCACAATCCTTTTGAGAGCTTCATCAACAATCCCTGCTACGTAGGAGCCAATAGTGGAGTTTGGAGCTCAGCCAAACACTCATAATATAATTCCTTGGAACAACAATATCAACAAAGCCTCCATACATGAACATCTTAAAGCCTTTGAACTAGTGATACATATGGTCAGCTGTTGATCTACTTCAAAGGCTGAAGGGATAGCGAACCTACCAATGAATAAAATTATTTAACTACAGAGTGCAATTGATATGATAAAATCTGAATCTCAATACTGTTCACTGAAATAGAGCACTTTATCCTCTGGAAACATTAACCTAACACATCTGAAGAATTTTCCGCTTTCACTTACTCTTAAGTTTAATGGTCACATACTTTTTTAAACAAGCTGTACCATCAATCACTGCATGAATAATATTCTGCCCATAGTTTTGAATTACTGAGAATAATATTCCAAAAAACATCAATTTTATTTATTTTCATAAGATTAGCCATTTCCCGTCAGATACTATAGTTAGTTGCTTTACTCTGTGGGTGGGTACAAACCAATGATGATGGGGACCCACCTTTGCAATGTGTCCGAGGTGCTTTAGCAACCTCAGTGCAGCTGGCTAGCACGAAGGGCATGGGAAGCCAGCACAGAAACTGTGCACAAGGTTCATTAATGGTCAGGTAATGCTTTAAACTTGGGGTGGGTGGGAGCTTCCCAAAATTATGAAATGTATTCTGCTTGAAATATAAGTGGTTTTGTCTTTGCGCAATGGTACCTGCTGAGTATCGTGGAAGTTTATCATTCATATTTCCAGGATCTGCAGTAATTTATCTTTGTTAACTTGCATATTTCTGTTCATTGAATCTTAATACTGCAGTGACATAACTTTAAGAGTAGTACATCTAATGAATTAAATTTTTAGTTAAAATTTTGTTTAAGCTTATATGAAGCCAGCTGCCTTCACTTTCATCCTTAGTTACCTGGAGCTATATTGATGTGATTAAGTTATTATCATCTCACAGATAAACTGAAAGACGCCACAAAGTGAAAGGATCCAAACTACAGTGCTCATTTTAAACGTAAAATGTTCAGTTGATTAACACGAGATGCCACAGCAACAAATAATATAGAACTGTGTCTTGTGCACAAAGGTGGGGAAATTCCACATTGTAGCTCACATTTACAGCACCTTCTGTGTGGAAGGAGTGGTGAGCAGTGGGTTGAATGTTAGATAGAAATTAGTAAAGCAAACCAAAGCAATGGGGTAAGTTTCAATGAAGCACTTGAAGATAGAGAAAGATGCAGCAGGGTGGAGTGAGCTAAAGTTGTACCATTATTTTACTATTCAGTATTCATCATTGTTGAATAGTTCCTTGCAAATATCTCATTTAGAGAATGTCCAGCTGAATTCATGAAAGAGGAATATATTAATGAACTCAATCTACAATTTACAACAGCTGCCAGATTTCTGAGGTTAATGTAATGTTGTTGATTCATGGACTGAGTGGTGGTGGAAACCAGGATCCAGTCACGCGAACCAGCCACGCAGTTTCAACTCCCATCCCTGACATTAAGCAGTGACTGATTTTAAGTAGTCAGTCGCTTGGAGCCAAGGCCAAGGCCAAAGCCAATAGAATTAAGGAACTAATAGAGGGTAGTTTGATACTTTGTGCGTCATGATGTTGATAGCTAAGTGGAGAACTTATCCCTTTCATATTGGTGAAACAGCGATCAAGAAATTATTAGGACATGTGGTGGATCAAATAGATATGGTCCAGGAATTAACAATTTCATTTTACAAATCAGTCTGTTGCCAACTAATACAATCACATATATTTAGGGGCAATATGGTGGCAGAGTGGTTAGCACTGCCGCCTCCCAGCACCAGGGACCCTGGTTCAACTCCGGTCTTGGGTCACTGTGTGTGGAATTAGCACTTTCTCCCCGTGTCCACATGGGTTTCCTCCGGGTGCACCGATTTCCTCCCACAGTCCAAAGATGTGCATCTTAGGTGGATTTGCTATGCTAAATTTCCTCTCAGTATCCCAAGATTGGGGGGGATTAACAGGGTAAATACATGGGGTAAGCCTACTTTGGTAGGAAGAATGGTAGGAAGGACTATTACTTACGGGGCGAAAAACTGCAGCAGGCGACGGTGCAGAGTCGCAAAAACCCAGCTTGCAGGTGCAGCAGGTGGTCAGGAAGGCAAATGGGATGCTGGCCTTCATAGGAGGGGGATTGAATATAAAAGTAGGGAGGTCTTGCTGCAGCTGTATAGGGCTTATTGAATGGCGGGGCAGGCTCGAAGGGCTAGATGGCCTACTCCTGCTCCTATTTCTTATGTTCTTATGTTCTTATAAGAATTGGTGCAGACTCAATGGAATAAATGGCATTCTTCTGTGCTGTAGGGTTTCTACCACTTCAATAGTGCCTTTAACATAAAAAAATTCTCAAAGCACTTCACAGGAGCAAGCTACCTAAGGAGATAGTGACCGGAATTTTACTGGTCTGCCTGCCATAGAAATTGGAGCAGCAAGAGGCGGAAAATGGGAAGATCCATTGACCTCGGGTTTCGGTTTCGGACGAGCGAGCCAGCAAGTCAGATGATCAAAAACTTGGCCAAAGAGCTAAGTTTGAAAGGAGGAAAGTGAGATAGAGTCAAAGAAGAAGGCCTGGTGGCACAGTGGTTAGTGCTGCTGCTTCACACCGCCAGGGACCCGGGTTTGATTCCCAGCTTGGGTCACTGTGTAGAGTTTGCACAATTCTCCGTGTCTGCGTGGGTTTCCTCCGGGTGCTCCGATTTCCTCCCACAGTCCAAACATGTGCGGGTTAGTGTCAGAGGGGCTAGCTAGGGTAAATGAACAAGGATGTGGGGATAGAGCCTGGGTGGGATTATGGTCAATGCAGACTTGATGGGTCGAATGGTCTCCTTCTACACTGTAGTGGATCTACGATCAGGTCAGCAATACATATGGTTAATACAGTCTGTGGAGAACAAAGTTTAATTAGGTTTACTTTACCTAGGTTGAAATGTTTCTTTTAGCCAAAAAAGGGAAATTTGCAGACTTTCCCACAATTAGTGATTTGTCTTTGAAATTGCATTCTGGAAAAACATACATTCCAAATTTTGTGGTCTCACGAGGGTGTTGTAGCAGAAAATCAATCAATCCAACTTATTTCTGTGTTTAGACACATTTTAGGCTCCCAGAATTTCTGCAACATGCTTACACCAGTTTGCAGTTTCATAGCCAAAAAACATTGAAAATATGACTGCATTTTTTAAATGGTGCCCAGGTTTGTTGTGTTTTGAGAAATGTCCTCTGGGTACTGAAGTTAAGTAATTCCTTTCCTGAGCTAGCTGACAACTTGTAATGCGCATCTCATTCAGCAAACCAACCCTAAAGAGTTAGTGTCATAATTAATTATTTTGATGATGCACTGTAGTCAAATCAAAAGAAATGCACAGAAAATATGCAAATATGTACAAGATGTCTCAGATTTGCTGTTGATTGGTTTAATGTTGATTACTGGACAATGATAGAGTAAATCCAATTCATTTTGGATTCTCCATTTATGTATAATTTTGATATGTTTGGAATAGATGTGTGTTTTCACTACATTCCTTAGTAGCTTTCCAAGTCAATTCATGGCCATAATTGAAAATACTTCAATTCCCTGAATTAGGGATAGTCTTCTTGCGGCCGATGGTGACTTAACATTGGAAAAAGTCATAACCTTGGCAGTTCAAATCGACTCTATCATGTTAGATTTGAAGAGCTTAGAAAGCGACGCAGCCTTAGACAGACTGTAGACACTACTCAAGTGCCAGGATTACGGGCAAGAAGACCTCAGCAATCCAAATAACGCCTGTCCCATCACATTCAGGTCCTTTCAAAATTGTGCCCAAATTGTGGGAAGAATGCACACATTTATCCACACTAGAAACTGGAGTTAAACATTTTACATATGCAAATGATGGAATTAACATTTGTTTAAAGCTCCTTCTCCTCAGAGCTCACCAACCACACAAAGAGAATGCACTCTGTACCCCCTCTCCACTGCCTGTCCAACCTGACCAAATTTCTGGGCCAGGTTGAGTTCTGAACAGGCTCACAATGATTATGGATCAGACGTGTTCTTTAGAAACCTATTTCTACAGAGGGAAAGGAATCTTTTCCAGAGTGAGGGAGTCAGAAAAGGCAAACTCTTTGAAAATAGTGCATTTACTCTACTATTATTTCATGAATTGATAGGATTATAATTGTTTCAGATCCACAACCAGTAAACACTGTTCTCTATTCAGTAACAAGAAATGACCCCGTCTGATATCATCTACCTTGGTAAATAATACCAGACATCATTACCTCAGGGAGATGCTTTGTATTGTCATGTGACCTTTTTGTTTGCAAATCCACAACGACAAATAAGCCACAGGGCCAATGCTTTCTTTAGCAGCAGGCCTGGCACCAGTTTTATTGAATAGGCTATAACCAAGATGATCTAACAAGCTGACTGTTTCCCCAGTGGTCGCAGAGCAGATTAGACAGTATTTCCACACTCTGGGATGGAGGAGATGGGGAGGCAAGGTCAGCATCTAGCACTCTGAGTATAACTTCGACACGACAATTCATATTTCTGTTCATTTTCAACTGTGATAACTTCCAATCTTTTCCAAGGACATCTGGGTCACATACTCTCCACTGCTGGATGTCATTGCTTGTGGGTTTGCCTAGTTTCTCTTTCATGTGGAAATCCTTTTGGTTTTAAAATGTCAACATTGCCGAGGACAGGAAAGATGTTCCCAGTGGTGGGTGTATTCAGAACCAGGGGTCACAGTCTGAGGATTCGGGGTAGACCATTTACGATGGAGATGGGGAGACATTTCTTCACCCAAAGAGTGGTGAGCCTGTGGAATTCATTACCACAGGAAGTAATTGATGCCAAAACATTGAACGTAGTCAAGAGATGGCTAGATGTAGCACTTGGGATGAATGGGATCAAAGGTTATGGGGAGAAAGCAGGGTTAGGCAATTGAGTGGGATGATCAGCCATGATCATGATGAATGGCAGAGCAGGCTTGAAGGGCCAAATGGCCTCCTCCAACCCCTATCTTATGTTTCAATAACATATTTTCTTGTCCTGGCATTTGCAATACATTTACACCACAAATAAAACTCAGAAATAAATCCATAATAAGTTAAATGTGAGTATAAGGAAAAGAGTGTTGCACGTACAGCTTTGACATGATAGAGGAATTGTTTGTTTAAGGCCTGCTTTAAAACTAGTTAAGCTGAAGCAGATTTGAATGCACTGTTGCTTATTAATGGCACCAATGATTGGCAACAGTTTGACACACGATTATATATTAACACCTTCGAACAATGGAACTAAACATCGTCACAGAGAGACAGAAGTGGGAAGCAGCTGGTCTATGGTTAGTTTCCAATGCACATCTGCCATCACTCGCACTTTCACCAAACATCTGCATCCTCTTTCTATTTACCTTCTGCTATTATTGAGAATGGGATTGTGGCACACAAAAAATAAATTAATTCCTATTGTTTATCTGCTGACAGTATCAATCGATAGCACAGTGTAGACAACACAGACCGCTTTAATAACCTGGCATGGACTTCATTCTCTGGGAGATTGCCAATGATGCAAGAAGGGACAAACTTGGGTAGTTTGTTTTTATTGGCAATGCCTAGCTCTGGTTGTATACTGCAGCACTAATGGGGTGGTCAATTGTTCTGTCAGAGGTGGAGGCAGAACAAGGATCTGAACAAATTCAACAATGAAGCCAAATCCAGGCAGATCCTTCATTCAACCATTACTTTGAAAAAAGTGATAATTGTTTTTTGACACAAGAAAGTAACTTATTCAAACTTGTGAGTAGAGATTTGCAGAGCTGTGGGCAGTCAGCTAACACTTATAAGAAGAGAGCTGCTCTGCTGTCGTTCTGATCATAATTACTTTGGCACCAAGTCCAGGCCAGCACTTAACTTGCAATTGCACTGCAGTGCCCGGTTCAGCATCCAGGAACAGGAAGGAGGAATGTTGCTTTTCAGAACAGCTTCATTTAATGAGCCAGTTCTTTCCCGGTAGTTTAATGTTGATGCGGTGGATTCCAATTGAGTCACAAATCTCTATAATCTGATTAATGCTCAGAATGAGAAATGAGAAACATTTTGTTGCAATTCTGAAATAGCTTCTCGAATGTCAATACTTTGGATGAATGCCACCCACCCTGTACCTTGTCTTCTTCAGTCTGCCATAAACGTTGCTAAATTGACTCAGTAGCTCCATTTATAGGATACAGACTAGAACATCCCCACCTCCCTCTCTTCATCTATGAAGCTTCTTAATTGGCCTGCTAAGAACCTCATGCCTTAAGAGCCTTACCCCTTTCTTATCATTGGTAAAATTGCAGCAGGGTGGGCAGGTGCCAGGAAGTGCACTCAATTTTACACACCCCACCCCACCAGCCATTGATGGATTATTAGATTACAGCCAGTGTTTCAGGTCTGCAAAAAGTTAGAAATATAAGAGACACACGTACAGGTATTGTAATGGGTTCCTCCTTTATTTGTTACATTGCTGCTTGATAACCATCACATCAACCATTATTTTTATATTTGGTGGATTTTTTATTTAAACGGCCAGCTTCCCTTCTTGCAGTTAACTGCCTGTAATTATCCTGATGGGGTCCAGCACTGATACAACGCAGCTATCGCTGAGGGCAAAGCAGAGTGTATCAGTAATGTAATATAGCCAGACTTCAACATTACAGGGATTTTTATACTGTCATTAACTACATCACCATCAAACTGCGACTTGTTAACAACTTGCACTTTTAGACTGGATGCTTACTTAGACATCATTGCATGTTAGTGAACTTTGGGACATATGATGCAAGACATCTTGCTGAATTATATCTGTACGAACAGATAGCATAGGGCAGCATTATTTCATCAACTTATGTCATCAATACAGTTGGCAGAGATGTATAATTCCAGAATTCCTTCAGTAGCTAGGTCCCAATGGCTGGTGAAACTGTACTGTGGAACCTGGGTGCATCTCAAAAGTATGGCAATAGAAGACAGAGGCTGGAATGTTGCCACCCCACCTGCTAATGGGAATCAAAGTGGGTGGGGGCAGACTACAGAAAGGTCCGTTGACATCGGGTGAGATTTAACGGTTTCTGCATGAGCGAAGCCATAAAATCCCGTAGAGTTGGGATAAGATGGGCATTTTCAAGATGACAACTGTAATTAGTAGAAGGCTACAAGGATCAGTGCTGGGGCCACCATTATTTACAATATGCTACTACCCTCTGAACAGCAAAATGAGGAAAACAAACATTCCCCCATTCACCAGAAATTCAATACAGTCCTTCAACACTATCTGAAGTTGCACAGCATTTGGATCCATATATTTAATCTTCGACAATGCAACTTTCAACCTTGATGAAGCTTTAAATTGAATTGAGTTACAACAAGTCAAATCACATTAAAGAGCTGTCACAGAGAATTGCTGGCTTTGAACCATGGCAGATGCAGATAGTTGATATGCAAATGACTGACCATAAAACAATTAATATCACGGTGCTTGAAATAGGAAATAGGCTTTAGTATAAAGGTCTGGCACATAAAGGGTTGATATGGAGATGCTGGCATTGGATTGGGGTAAGCACAGTAAGAAGTCTCACAACACCAGGTTAAAGTCCAACAGATTTATTTGGTAAACAAGCTACCAAATAAACCTATTAGACTTTAACCTGTGTTGTGAGACTTCTTATTATACGTAAAGGGTTAACATAGGACTAAGTACAGTACAACCCACACAGTGGAGCAAGAGAACACATGACCTGCACCTCAGGATTAGTGTAGTATTGCACAAATTAGTGTAGTATTTCATCGCGAGGGGGATTGAATATAAAAGTAGGGAGGTCTTGCTGCGGCTGTATAGGGCATTGGTGAGGCCGCAGCTGGAGTACTGTGTGCAGTTTTGGGCGCCGTACTTACGCAAGGAAATTTTAGCCTTGGAGGGAGTGCAGAGGAGGTTTACTAGGCTGATGCCGGAGTTGAGGGGGTTGAGCTATGAGGAGAGGCTGAATAGATTAGGCTTGTACTCGTTAGAGTTTAGAAGAATGAGGGGAGATCTCATTGAGACATATAAGATGATGAATGGGACGGATAGGATAGAGGTGGAGAGGCTCTTCCCGCTCAGAAAGGATAGTAGGACTAGGGGGCATAGCCTCAAGATAAAGGGGAGGCGGTTTAGAACGGAGTTGAGGAGGAACTTCTTCACTCAAAGGGTGGTGAATCTCTGGAATTCTCTGCCCGTTGAAGTGGTGGAGACTGCCTCGCTAAATATTTTTAAGACGCGGGTTGATGGGTTTTTGATGAGAGAGGGGATTAAGGGTTATGGGGAGAGGGCGGGAATGTGGAACTGAGCCACGACAGATCAGCCATGATCTTATTGAATGGCGGGGCAGGCTCGAAGGGCTAGTTGGCCTACTTCTGCTCCTATTTCTTATGTTCTTAAAGCCGTGCGTACAAATTATTTCCTATGTTATTATACTGACTATGTTCCATTGGCTGTAAAGGGCTTTGGAACATTTTAAGGCCATGAACATTGCTACATAAAATACAAGTTCTTTCTTGAGTGGCATGTTAGCATTGTGGTTAGAACATAAGAAATAGGAGCAGGAGTAGGCCACCTAGCCCTTCAAGCCTGCCCCGCCATTCAATAAGATCATGGCTGATCAGTTCTACTTTCCCGCTCTCTCCCCATAACCCTTAATTCCCCTGTCTATCAAAAACCTATCTACCCATGACTTAAATATATTTACTGAGGTAGCCTCCACCAGTTCAATGGACAGAGAATTCCAGAGATTCACCACCCTTTGAGTGAAGAAGTTCCTCCTCAACTCCGATCTAAACTGACCCCCCCTTATCTTGAGGCTGTGCCCTCTAGTCCTGCTATCCTTTCTAAGCGGGAAGGATCTCTCTACCTCTACCCTATCCATCCCCTTCATTATCTTATACATCTCTATAAGATCCCCCCTCATCCTTCTAAACTCCAACGAGTACAGACCCAGTCTACATAGTCTCTCTTCATAGTCCACCCCCTCATCTCCGGCACTTATTGTGGTTAGCACTTCTATCTCACAGTGCCAGGGACCCAAGTTTAATTCTGGCCTTGGATGACTGTCTCTGTGGAGTTTGCACATTCTCTCCATGTCTGCATGGGTTTCCTCTGGGTGCTTCAGTTCCCTCCCACACCCCAAAGATGTGTAGGTTAGGTGGACTTGCCAGGGTAAATTGCCAAGATGCATAGGTTAGGGGAATTAGCAGGGTAAATATGTGGGGTTACAGGGATAGGCCCTGGGTGAGATGCTCTGTGAAGAGTCAATGCAGACTCGAAGGGCCAAATGGCCTCCTTCTATGGTCATTTCAAGTTTATTTATTAGTGTCAAAGTCAGCTTACATTAACATTGCAATGAAGTTACTGCAAAAATCCCCTGGTTGCCATACTCCAGCGCCTGTTCAGGTACACTGGGGGAGAATTTAGCATGGCTAAAGCACCAAAGCAGCATATCTTTTGGACTGTGGGAAGAAACCGGAGCACCCACAGGAAACCCACGCAGACACGGGGAGAACATGTAAACACCACATAGACAGTGACCCAAGCTGGGAATCAAAGCTGGGTCCCTGGCGCTGTGAGGCAGCAGTGCTAACCATTGTGCGCACTGTGCCGTCCTGTTGGTTTGAATAAAGCCCATAGTGAGGGAATGGAGTCTCTGCTAACTACAATCTCAGATCAGACTGCACGAAGTGGACAGCCTCACACAGAGACACCACAATGGAAATTTCACGCTGGTCAGAGATTGTGAGCTTTGCGGTAAGATACGATGTTGGGGCAGACACAGGAAGTTTTATTCTGCTTCTGACCAGAGCTATATTTGACGTGGAAGTCCTTCCTGCTGAAACTGTAAAAAGGTGTTTTGTTAACCAGTTACCTTGGTGAGCAGAAAATCTCACCACGATAAATAAGAATTGTTTTTAATGCTGTTGATTATCACAAATGGACGGGCTTATTTTTGTCAAGTTCTGAATAAAAAGAATGTGACAAAAACTGAACAGTATCTTCCTGATTTTTTAATTTCTTTCACAGGACGCAGGCCTCACTGACATGGCCATTGGTTGTGCCTGATTGCTCTAGAGAAACTGGTGGTGAACTGCCTCATTGATCTGCTGCAGTCTCTCTGGTGTGGATACATGTCCTGTTGGGAGGGAATTCCAGGATTCTGATCCCACGACAGTAAAGGAATGGCAAAATATTTCCAAGTCAGAATAGTGGGTAGTTTGAAGCTTGTTGAGTTCCCATGTGGCTGTTTCACTTGGCTTTCTACCATAGGACCACAGAATCCCTACAGTGCAGGAAGAGACCATCCAGCCCATTAAGTGTGCCCTGACTCTCTAAAAGAGCATCTTATCCAGGACCTCCCTTTTGCCTTATCCCCGTAACTCCATGCTATCCACCTAACCTGCGCATCTTTGGACCTTCTAAAGATTGCAGATTTGGAAGCAGTTAAAGAAGTATTGTTAAAGAAGCATTGGTGACTTGCTAAAGTGCACCTTGTATATGGCCTCTGTGCATCAGTGGCGGGAGGGGTGAATGTCTAAGTTGTGGATGGGGTAAACAGACTACTTACACCTAGATGGTGTTAAGCTTCTTGAGAAAGCGTCTAGTGTTGTTGGATCCGCACTCATGCAGGAAAGTGTATTTCATCACACTCCTGACCTGTGCCTTGCAGACAGTGGGCAGATTTTGGGGAGTCCAGGTTTTCACTAATCAGTTGAACTTATATGAATTAAATTTAAATTCCACTAGCTGACATAGTGGGATTTGAACCCGTGTTCCCAGGGCATGAGCCTGGGCCTTTAGATTAGTGGTCTGGTGACACTACCACCTCCCCACCATCTTCCCCAAGCAGCAAAAGAATAATTTGATAAAAGACTTTTTGAAGACAGTTCATTTCATCATAGCCTGTGTGATTGAAGCTAGTTAATTGCTACTTGTACATAAGTAAAGAAGGGACAACTTGTTTCCTGTTTGCTATCTAAAGCGAGTGACAGGAGGATTTCAATAAATATTTATAAACAGCAGTACAAATGTGTAAAAAATGCTTCTATCAGCAGTATTGGTAAAAGATGTCCATTGTCTCTGTCGCAGGAGCTAAGCCCTTGTACTTTCTGGACTTGAATTAATTAAATTATTGATTCTTGGAAGGTTAAATATTTTATTTGCTGTCTCCATTGTGACAGGAAAATGGCTGCAATTGCTAAGAGCTGTCAAAAATGCAAGCTCTCCCAAAAATTTACTGGGGCCAGGAAGTATACATGTTATAAAGTGGGATAAAGCAGACCAGATCCTGGGCCCAAGAATGCCTGAATGATGTCTTGGGTCAGACTATTTTTCTAAGTGCCTGAATCAGGCGATAGGTGCCTAAGATATGTAAATGAAAGATCTGATGCTTCTTTTATGACCCATTAGGAAATTACTCTCCTAAGGAATATCTGCTCTGCTCAGTTTCATCTGCCATAAATGCAACCTAGTTATTTAAAAAAAAGTCACATGAAGCCAGGGAAGGCGTGCTTCTTCCAATTCTGCATCACTTCTGACCCATAGTGACAGCCTTAATGCTGCAATCTAACAGTACAGTATTTACCAGCTTATAGAGAGTACTGTGTGTGATCATCCATAGGGTTTCTGGTGCATTATATTGTGTAAAAAGGATAACCTTTACCAACCCCATCACAGAATGTACGAATGTGCAAGGTTCAGCCCATAGGAGGCTCAGTTTGGTTACAGAAACTGCCACTTTGCTTAAAGAAGAAACTTGCATCGTAGCAGATGACTTGGACATACTTTGAAAAGTACAGACAGTGATTACACTTAGAGCAAGAGATGAGGAAATTTCAAAATGCAATGCAGAATGGAATTTAATAAACTGTACTAAGATATATTTATTGGTTAAATACTCAAGGATGAAAAGAGATTAGTAAAATAAACCACAATGTTTGTTGTAACAATAATATGTCATAGACTAGTCAAATAATTCCTACAGTGTAGAAGGTCATTTGGCCCATCAAGTCTGCACCAACCCTCTGACAGAGTATTTCACCCCAGGCCCTCTCTCCTGTCCTATCCCCTCAACTTCACACATTTACCATGGCCAATCCATCTAACCTACACCTCTTGGGACACTAAGGGGCAACTTAGCATGGCCAATCCACCTAACCTGCACATTGGAAACCAGAGCACCCGAAGAAAACCCTGAGGAGGAAGTGCAGACTCCGCACAGACAATCGCCTGAGACCAGAATTGAACCTGGGTCCCTGGCGCTGTCAGGCAGCAATGTTAACCACCATTCCACTGTGCCGCCTTATGTCCAAAAAGAAAATTGCCCAAATTGTGGTCAATTAAGATTAGCACTCGCTGTAATAGATCAGCAAGCTAAAAACTAGATTTTACTGAGCCCCTCCCCCACAGATAGAAATTATTTAAATTGATTATGGGAGTGTATTATAACTAAATTCTGGAATTTGGAAATAACCACAGCAGGCAAATCTCCTTTAATGGGGTGGGATGTGTTGTCAAGGCACAGAGTACACGCTGCATGTTTGAACAGCAAGCACACTGTTAAAAGCACTCTTAATGCAATAAAGGAAGATTTATTCTAAATCCAATTTGCAATTTCAGCACTATTTGATCCACACATTGAATTATATAATTTCCACGCCATAAGCAATAATGTTTGTCCAGTTAAATCTCATTCTGAAAATCGTAAGTCAGGCATAAACATCATCTTCACATGTTCACTGCTGTGAATATTTTGTCTGATAGTTGATGGGATAATGTACTGAAATTTTATTGACTTTATTTTGTTGGATGTTATAAGGGGTAATTCAGGATACGTTAATAAACCACATTTGGCCTTAAGAGCTGGTCTCAGATATGATTTTCCATTTCCGGAATATCCCTGGTGGAGATGAAATTTTAACCGGATTATTGAAAATCTTTCCAGTGCTAAGGATTGCCATTTGGGAAATCCATTTTGATGGGCTTGTTTAAAACAAGTAGAGTTACATTGATCAAAACAGTGCTCACCATTGTCTCCATCTTCTCACTGGACGAGTAATCCAGAGGCACAGGGTAATGCTCTGGAGACCCAGGTTCAAATCCCACCATGGCAAATGGTGAAATTTGAATTCAAAAAAATCTGTAATTAAAAGTCAAATGAAGGTTATCCAGGATTGCAATGGGATTTTGATCAATTGGGTCAGTGAGCTGATGAGTGGCAGATAGAGTTTAATTTAGATAATTTAGAAAAATGCAAGGTGATGCATTTTGGTAGATCGAACTGGGGCAGGTATACTTAGTTAATGGTAGGGCACTGGGGAGAGTTATAGATCAAAGAGATCTAGGGGTACATAATCATAGCTCCTTGAAAGTGGAGTCACAGGTGGACAAAATGGTGAAGAAGGCATTCGGCATGCTTGGTTTCACTGGTCAGAACATTGAATACAAGAGTTGGGATGTCTTGTTGAAGTTGTACAAGATATTGGTAAGGCCACACTTGGAGTATTGTGTACAGTTCTGGTCACCCTATTGTAGAAACGACATTACTAAACTAGAAAGAGTGCAGAAAAGATTTACTAGGATGGTTTGGGTTATAAGGAGAGGCTGGATAGACTAGAACATTTTTCCCTGGAGCGTGGGAGGCTTAGGAGTGACCTTATAGAGGTCTACAAAATAATGAATGGCATAGATAAGGTAGATAGGCAACATCTTTTTCCAGAGGTGGGGGAGTCTAAAACTAGAGGGCATAGGTTAAAGGGGACAGATACAAAAGGTTCCAGAAGGGCAATTTTTTCACACAGAGGATGAAGATGATGAGTGTCTGGAATGAGCTTCCAGAGGTAGGAAGTAAAGGTGGGTACAATTTTGTCTTTTACAAAGCATTTAGACAGTTACATGGGTAAGATGGGTGTAGAGGGATATGGGCCAAATGTGGGCAATTCAGACTAGTTTAGTGGTTAAAAAAAGGGTGGCATGGACAAGTTGGCCAAAGGGCCTGTTTCCATGCTGTAAACCTCTATGACTCTATGACTCTGAAATGGCCTAGCAAGCTACTCTGTTCAAAGGCAATTAGTGATGGACAACAAACGGTGGCCAGCCAGTGATGCCCATGTCCCATGACAGAATAGAATAGACATGAAAAAAACAGAATAAAGATGAAAATCTACTCTGCAATCTAATAGAAAGGTTTCGTCTTGACAAAAGAGTATGAATGAACACCACGAGACTAATTCAATCAAGCTTGTTTACATGGATTCTTTTTTAAACAGGAAGCAAAGACAAATGATGTTTGCTCAGCCAGTTTCAATGTAGGTTCTGCTTTGTAGTGTATGCATGAGGCTGTAACGAGACACCATGGCAATTTACGGCTTTTACTGCGTGGCAAATGTCATGAGTGCTCAAGATAGAAAAGCAAGGGATATGTTAGAAACGTTCTTCTGCATTTTTGACATTCCCTTTCCTATTTATTTTATTCTGTATTTTTCTGATCATGTAGCCAAGTGTCAGTGGCTTTCCAGAATTCTTTAAGCACACCTTCAAGCTTAGTCAGCGGACACTCCTCAACAGCGTGAGGCATTGTTTGGTCCACATCACAGCTGCAGCCCGGATGGGCATCTTGGCAACCTCACTGACACTGGCTGGTTGCAAAGAGGCCTTGACCAGTCCAGTAATGGTATAAAAGAGCCCAATGTCACCATGGGCGATCACAGCCAGGTGAATGCGCAGTGGGGCCTGTGATGACAAATGGTTTCTGGTGGATGTTTTCTCCTGCCAATCCCCTTCAGCTCAGGCCTAGAACCCAAGGCAGTCAGTTAGTTGAAGAGTACCTGCACATTGTTGAGTTGAGTTGCACATCCATAGGTTTGGTATAGGCAGATTGGTGTCATACTGGGATGCAGTATTCTGCACTTGGCTTCACAATGACAAGAGAGAAGTCCTGAGGATCTTGGCCCGTGGTTCCCATGAAATACCAACCAGTTTACTGGGGAGTTTATTGTGTGTTGTAATTTTCTTTGCAGTCATGAAGAGGTGTTGTCTATAGTGAGGGTTCAGTCAAGAGTGATGCCTATATAAACAGGATCATGCTTAGTCTCTAGGCATCCAGGTGATGTTTCATTCCCTCTTAGAGCTAACACTGCAAAGGTGGGATGTGCCAGTGGCTGTTTTATTGGTGTTCAGTGTTA
Organism: Carcharhinus amblyrhynchos; assembly: GCF_965287045.1. NCBI lineage: Eukaryota > Metazoa > Chordata > Chondrichthyes > Carcharhiniformes > Carcharhinidae > Carcharhinus > Carcharhinus amblyrhynchos. Next base: position 29,667,513 of record NC_137337.1, read on the forward strand.
AGCACAATGAATTGTACTAGTCGGCCAGCTTGTCAATATCATTGCTTGGTGTGTCTTTCAGTTCAGGGAAAGTCTGAGCTTAAAGGCTGCAGCAGATGTCATCTGCAGAGGTAAATGTATGGAGTTGGTTTGGGGATCAGGTGGACGGTATACAGGTCACCCCTGAGATAGTCCATTAATTTGTCTCCTCCAGGCATTAGTCCTGTTGCCTATATCTGTCCCAGGGTTGCCATTTAATGGGATCAGTAACCCAGGGAGGGAAAGCTCCTGATATTTTGATGAATGGGCCAATGTGCCAGACTGTATTGAATGTTGCAGTGAAGTCAACTAGACCATTGCAAATTCAGAATGGAACTCCCACACTGTGCAGCACAAAACGGGCTTGGTTCAATATTCAGATATACCACATATCGAGCTCAGGCTGTTCGTTGCACTGTTGTGGGGGAGTGCAGGGTGGGAGCCAGCATCTATCTCCAGTGGGTAGAATAGAAAGTTGGAGGGGTGATTGAGAGCAGGTAAGTCTTATGAGCCGCTCAGCTGTTAACAGAGCACAGTCTGCAGGTTTCCATCAGACAGCACAACTACAGGCAATGGATCACTTGTCTGATGGAATCTGTGGTTTCAAAGCTTGCACTTTTTCAGAAATTCCCTAACTGAATGGAGAAATTGAGAAAGGAACTGACTCTCCCAGTTTCTAAGGAAATCAAGATTGAAACTGAGATTGGAAACCAAAACTTCTGGGGAGACTGAAACTGGTTGGAACCATGTGGAAGGACAAAGTCAGAGGTCAGGCGATGATTCGGGTGGTACAGAATGTTGAAGACAGCAGCTAGGGCTAGAATCTGAGAATAGGCAAATACATAGTTGCTGTAGCTATTTCTGTTACTTGAAATTAACATTGGTGGATCCATCCTATCCTGATCATTGTATTCTCCCATTTCTTTACCTGAAATCCTTTGCTTCCTTGCCATATCATGTGTTTAAGAGATTGTTGAGCCTGACTGCCTCACATAGCTAATTTCTCTTCCCCTTCCCAAGCAGTGGGAAAAGGCACCTTCTCTCAGAAACCTGGCCACCAGTGTTGTTACTGTACCGTGTGCAGTTTTGGGCACCGTACTTACGCAAGGATATTTTGGCCTTGGAGGGAGTGCAGAGGAGGTTTACTAGGCTGATGCCGGAGTTGAGGGGGTTGAGCTATGAGGAGAGGCTGAATAAATTAGGCTTGTACTTGTTAGAGTTTAGAAGAATGAGGGGCGATCTCATAGAGACGTATAAGATGATGAATGGGATGGATAGGATAGAGGTGGAGAGACTCTTCCCGCTCAGAAAGGATAGTAGGACTAGGGGGCACAGCCTCAAGATAAAGGGGGGGGGGCGGTTTAGAACGGAGTTGAGGAGGAACTTCTTCACTCAAAGGGTGGTGAATCTCTGGAATTCTCTGCCCGTTGAAGTGGTGGAGGCTACCTCGCTAAATATTTTTAAGACGCGGGTTGATGGGTTTTTGATAAGAGAGGGGATTAAGGGTTATGGGGAGAGGGCGGGAATGTGGAACTAAGCCACGACAGATCAGCCATGATCTTATTGAATGGCGGGGCAGGCTCGAAGGGCTAGTTGGCCTACTCCTGCTCCTATTTCTTATGTTCTTATGTTACAATTTCACTGATTGGCTAATTCCTCTACTGTTTGTGGAGGAGAGTTGCATGACCCATCCAAGAATTAGACTCATAGCGATTGAGGGATACTCTCTTAGTCATTTTTAGACACACCTCAGACATTCTCCAATCCAAATTTCTATATACAGTTTCAAAATTCTTGAGACATGAGAATTACAATGGAGAAAAATAGAGAACTACTGCACTGCACATTAGCTTTGTCTTAGAGTTAGATGCCTACGGGTTCAAGCTCCACTCCAGGTTTTGAGCGGATACCCCAGCACAAATTGAAGAAGCACCATGCTGGTAGGGATGCTGTGCTTTGGAAGAAATTTTAAACCTAGGTCTCACCTACCTGCGCTGGTGCTTTAGCTAAATATTAAACAAGCCTGAGGAATTGTTTGAAGGAATGTAGTGTGTTCTCAAGGAAGCCTTATGGTGCCTCTGAGCCAAAAGCTTCGGGTCTGAGTCTCATCCCAGGGCTTGATGGCCAAAGAAGGCGCATTTATAATGCGGCCAAACAGGCTGATCATCAACCTGTAAATCCTTCCAACACAAGACCCCTGGTCAGCTGTGTGATGGGAAGTTGGACCCTTGACCATCGCTATCCATAGCTCCAGACTACAACCTGCGTGTTGCCTCAGAAACTCAGACTTCCTGAGTGATCTGTAACACACTACCACTAATGTGTTCTCCAAGTGTTTTGGGAAATATTCAACTCTCAATTAATGCCACAAAAAAACAGATCAACTAGAATTTATGTACAAAATAAAAGCAGTATTTGTCTACAAAACAACAGTCACTACACTGCAAGATATTCATTGTACTTACAGGGCGGAATTTTACCAGAACAACTGTCCGAGATTCATACGAGGTCAGCGGAGAATGCCATTCTCTGAGCCTCACGCGCACCCAAAATTGGGACAGGCTTGTTGGTAAAATTCCGACTACAGTGTCTCACAACATTGACAGATGTGGTAAGTCAGTGTACAAGATGAGTCTTTCTTTCATGTGGTAAATTCAAGATGGCCTCAGGAACGTTGAATAACCACTGTCCTTGGTTCCGTGTGGGACAAACTATGCCTTTTAAGTCTTTTTATGTTTCAAATTTATGCACCAATTCTAAAACCACCAGAGAACAAAGCAAACAACTCCACATAAGGCCATGAGACACATTCTCCAAAGCAGGGACTAACAGATTACATTTGATCGTTGGAGATTTTCACATCAAATCTCAAAGAAATATGAAATAATAGTGGCCTCCACGGGCCATGCAGTCAGTTTGGATAGAATTGAGTGGGCCACATTGTCCGCAAGCCCGACACAAGATTCCCTAAACAAGTGCTCAATCAGAGCTCTGCAGCAGCTAGCACTCACTAGGAGGGCAGAGGAAACATTACAAAGACACTCTGAAAGCCTTCCTAAATATGTGCAATATTCCCACTGACATGTGGGATTGCTTGCTCTGAAATGCACAAAATGAATTGGAGAATGTGCTAACTGCTTGAGTGTTACTGGGTAGAGTATGCAGAGGCCAAGTGTAAACAGCAGGAAGAGAGCATAGAGTCCCGAGTGTCCCTCCACCCCCAATGGAAGCAAGTCATTCTTGACCCTGAGGAACTGCCAAAGAAGAAGATGGATTATTTATTTGGTTTAGCAATGAAATGGGATGACTGAACAACTGAGCTTTGACAAAGGTTCATGTGGACTCGAAACGTCAGCTCTTTTCTCTCCTTACAGATGCTGCCAGACCTGCTGAGATTTTCCAGCATTTTCTCTTTCCGACTGAACAACGTTCACGATATTTGAACAAGGCAATCAGACCAATGTCACCAGACTTGGAGGTGAGCCCAAAAATGACAGTCCACTGAGGAAATAGTTGGAAGGCAGTGCCAGAATTTGCAGTATGTATTTCAGGCAATCTGAACTGGGGGGGGAGGGGGTGCGGCGGTGGTGGACTAAATGATCTTTCCTCTCAGTAGACAAAAAGGAATTCTATTGCTTCCCTGCCGTGTTCTTGTGTTGTAAAGCCTCTATGTTGTAAATTGTGCTGACAAGTGTTCAGAAAATACCAGCATGGTTCTCCCAGAATGATTCTTTGGGTTTTATTTTCTTTGTGAAAGGGTGTGAGGCTAACTTCAGCCAGTCACCCTGTTGGTGTTGGAGCTCACCTGTAGATGTAGTTTCTTGGCTGGCTTGCCTTGGAGCCTATCCTATAAAGACTTTGAGTGATGGTTGCAACCAACACCTGAGTTCCAGGCCAAGGGGCATGTAACACCATCAGGGTGGCGGTGATAAACAACAAAGGCGATGCACCCCATGCACCTTCATTCAGCGAGTCCTTTCCCAATGCTGTGGATTTGAAGCTTTGGGCATCTTCTGCCGCAGGATTTCTCCAGTGGTGGATACTTTGACATGACATTGATAAAACCTTGCAGAAAGCAGAAGATGCTGGAGGAGACAGGAAACCAGGTGCTACTATATACACTGCCTTCTCAACAAAACAGAGCTGTGACTACCCATCGTTACAATGCTCATACTTTTGTTGTGCTTGTGTCCATATTCCTCATCAGATATGTTCATAGAATCCCTACAGTGCAGAAGGAGGTCACTCAGCCCATCGAGCCTACACTGACTTTCCAACAGAGCATCGCAACCAGGCCCTTTTCCCATAATGCCACTTATTTACCCCGCTAATCCCCCCACCTACACATCTTGGGACACTAAGGGTCAGTTTAGCACGGTCAATCTACCTAAGCTGCACATCTTTGGACTGTGGGAGGAAACCGGAGCACCCAGAGAAAACCAACACAGACATGGGGAGGATGTGCAAATTCCACACTGACATTGACCCGAGGCCGGAATCGAACCCGGGTCCCTTGGTGCTGTGAGGCAGCAGTGCTAACCACTGTGCCAGTGTGTCATCCTCTATTGTGGGGTTTGGGAACAGCACCGTCGTCAAAGGCCATTGGGGAATTGGTGCAGCAAGTGGATGGTCAAGGTGAGCCTGAAGGTGGACAACAAGGGAACAACTCTCCACCCTCTCTCCAGCATTGTTACTGGCAGAAGATGAGGCTATTTAATCTATGCAGGGCAGCTGGGAGTTTACTGCAGCCATGGCACGACTGGTCATGTGGTGATAACAGTCATCTGCAAGAAGCTCACAAAGAATCATCAACTGAGCATCCTGACTTCTGACCTTATGATGGAGGGAAGGTCATTGATGAAGCAGCTGAAGATGGTCGGGCCTAAGATACTTCCCTGAGTGAATCTTGCAGCACTGTCCTGGGACTGAAATGACTGGCTTCTAGTAACCACAACTGCTAGCGTTGTTGACCACACCTTTCGCCACTCTGCCAATGATTAAGGCTAGGTTGGATCTTCCCTGTTTTGTGTGGACAAATTCTGTGGCCACATTGTCATGAAGCACAGAAAGATGCCAGGCATGGGGCTGGAGGACCTTCACGTGGAGTTTGCTTTCAGCTATTTGCCCTCAGATGGTGCGACACATTTGGACTGGATCAATACTCAATTAAGCGCCAAAAATGGAGATACAGACACATACCAATTATTGTGCTGTTAATATGTTAAACCATCCAAACAAAATTATACCCCCTGTGATCACCTTTCAAATCAAAACAAATGCAGATTCAGAGTTAATTGAAGAGAAATGATCCTTCTGAGGGAACAAGGATGTTAAAGAACCGTTGCTCAGCAGCAAGGAAAAGCCATGACACACAGTTAAAATGTCTGTGTTCGACTGGTACCAAAAATGAGCTTTGTAAAATTATAGGATATCATTTTACCAAGAACCAGTAAACCATCCAATCCGAGATTGTGCCTGTGATTTAAAAGTTTGCTAAAAATGGTCCTATTAAAAAACAGTTTGTGTTGGGTTTTAATGTCACATCTGTCATGGTGTGAATCTTTCAAGTACTCAGTAAAGCAACTGCACATTAGAGATTGTTACTGGCTGTTCAAAGAACTTACCCCCTGCTTCCTCCTGGAGAGGGACATTGTCTTTTCAATCTATATTGCAGGATAAAGCTATTCAGTGAAAATCAAAGTTGGGAAAGAGATAGGATGGGCGATTTATCTGAAACCTCCTGTTCCGTGGCACTGTCCAAGGATACAATGGCTAAGCTCTGGTTATCAATGAGTCACCAGCTAACCCACAAGAGCGGGGCAGAATTCTCCCAATTTTGAGACTATGGTGGGAGGCAGTGTCTATCCCATTGGCCAGAATAGCAGGATCCTGCACCAGATTCTGCTCTTGGAAACTCATTAATTACATGCAAGCGAATTCCCCTCCGACTCTCCTGGCAGGCAGTAGCTGTTTTGTCCACCCTCAGTTGCTTCAGTCCAGGACTCTCAGATCACTCTCTCCAGCCCACTTCACCAGACTGTGCAGGATGTCAGCAACCCAGAGGAAAAGGTTGGCAGCCTCAGTAGGAAGTCTGTTCCTCAATTCAACCACCTTCCCCCCGAGACCATCACCTGCGAGGCATCCATGCCCCCAACATGTTTCTCTATCGACTACATCTGGAATCTTCATCTATCCAATTCCAGTAAACAATGTGGTATCCCTTTGAGAACCCCTGCTTGTGAGCTTTTCATGCAGCCTTGTTGGGATCCAGTTTCTCTCCCTTCCGTCTGCAATCCAATGTTAATCTTCTTCATTCATCTCCTTGCTCCTCTGTGTGCCATCATGACCCCTCGTCCTACCCTGCCCTCCCTGCACAGCCCTCTTCCCACATTGGATCCTTGTCTTCGTCAGGCTACCACCAAGCCCTCTCTCCCCGGACTCACACTCCACCTCCAGTTGAGCATCAGAGCTTTGTTGTGGTGACTGCATGAGCCCCACAGCACAGTGTTGTCCATATTGACACCCATGAGGTAGGAGACCCCTGTACCCCCCAATCCCAGGTGGAGAACTGAACTGAGATGGTGAGACAGGAGAGTCCATGGGATCCAGCAATATGGTGCTCTCCATGAAGACCTGCTTGGAGTGGAAATGGAGGCAGGAACCATTCTGTCCCAGCAGAGTGGTATACAGTGCATTAGAAGCACAATATCTGAAAGTTTTGTTGCAAAGGTGCCTCAAAGTCTCTTGTGAACTCAGGGTCATTTTGTCCAAGCCGCTCTTTACCAATCGGAGGGACTCTGACATGATTTCCCACTGGAAAGATGGGGAGGCCTGAAGGGATACCAGTGAGTGACTGTTTCAATGTACCTCCATGAGATGCAAATGAAGGCAAATGGTGTCTAATTCACCTGCCAGCAGGATGAACACCCTGCCATTAATCCGTTAGCATTACTGCCTCACAGTGCCAGGGATCCGGGTTTGATTCCCAGCTTGGGTCACTGTCTGTGTGGAGACTGCACGTTCTCCCCCTGTCTGCGTGGGTTTCCTCCCACAGTCCAAAGACATGTGGGTTAGGTGGATTTCCCATGCTAAATTGCCCCTTAGTGTCAGGGGACTGGCTGGAGTAAATGCATGGGGTTATGGGGACAGGATGTGGGTGGGATTGTGGTTGCTGCAGACTCGATGGGCCAAATGGCCTCCTTCTGTACTGTAGGGATTCTATGATTCTATGAACCCACCACTGGGAGAACGAGAACGTAATTTTACCCCAGCAGATTTCTGACACTTATCTCCTGCCCGGTTCTCTGTCCCCACCCACTACTGGAAAATTCCTCTCCTTGTCCAGAGGGGTTTTTAAGTAATTTTAGATTTGAACAAAGAATGATTATTTCTGGGGAATAAATACATTCCAGCTAACATGTGAAGAATAAATGATCAATTTACCTAAATCGTCCATAAACAAATCTGATGGTTGTACAGTTGACCATATTGAAACATAAGATTCAGAGGCGTATTGGCAGGATAAATTCTGACAGGACATTTCCCCTCATGGGGGAATCGGGAATGGGGGCACAGTTTTGGAATAAAGGTTCTCCCGTTTAACAGGGGAATGAGGAGAACTTTTTTCTCTCAGAGGGTCATTAATCTTTGGAATTCTGTACCCCCGGGAGCAGTGGAGGTTGAATCACTGAATTCAAGGTTGACTCAAGTCAGGCCCTTGACCTACAGGAGAATCGGGAGGTTATGGGGGCTGTGCAGGAAATGGAATAGAGGCCATGAGCAGACCAGTCATAATCTTACTGAATGATGCAGCAGGCTAAAGGGGCCAAGTGGCCTACTCCCACGCGGAAAACATTTACACGGCCGTGTTTGCTTACGCTGGTGGTAGAAGCATTGCTCAACATCTGTAGGACGAGTGCTAAAAAGCATAAAAGGGAAGAATTTCTTTTCACATATTGTTATTTAAATTTGAAGGTTGAAGTTGACTCAATTATTACATTTAAAAGGAATATGATAGGTTAGGGGCAAAGTGAGGAGAAGTGGATTAAATTAGCTATGGTCGGCATTGGGATTTTTTAAAATTCATTTGTGGGACATGGACATTGCTGGCTGGCCAGTATTCACTGCTCATCCCTAGATGCCTTTGTTCAGAAGGCAGCTGAGAGTCAACCATATTGCTGTGGCTCTGCAATCAAATGTAGGTAAGGACGGTAGATTTCTTTCCTTAAAGGACATTAGTGAACCAGATGGGTTTTTCTGACAATCGACAATGGTTTCATAGTCATTAGTGAATTCTTAATTCCAGATATCGACATGAATTTGCCCCTTTTATGCTATATTTCTCCAAATTCTATGATTGCCCCAGAAATAACAAAGTCCACAGCATCTATATGGCAGTAGCAATACATTTCTGAAGCTGACACGGGGAGCAATGGGACATTGCTACACAATGGTGACTGTTTTGATTTATGTTGTACCTTCTCAGTTTTTCTAAGTAGGTCAATTGCGGCAGTCATTTCATTAATGGGTCAGCAAGGAGGTTATACAAGTCTGTTCTTGTGAGCTTGTGAGGTTTGCCTGCCTGGAGACATGAGTCAGATATATACACGCTTATATCACACATATATATGAAAAATAATCGACACTAGAAAACTGTTTCTTCAGAATAACGCAGTAAAATATTGATACTCAAACGTTATCTGTTCTAAATAACAATTGCATAACCAACAAACTTTGATTAAGGAAAATAAATAACCAATCTTTCTTGATGAATCAATGGCCCACTCTTTTGGGATCATTTTAATCCATTGCAAAGTTGTGTTGAGTTCTTGGCAAAACAATTGCTGACCAGTCAGGAGTTCATTAAATCAGCTAATTTAAATAGATGGAACATATTTCCTGTGGAGAGTGTATCAGGTGCAGGAAACACGTTTGTAAGACAAAATGCCCCTTTTAAGGGCTGATGGGAGAATTTAAAGCAATGTTGGCATTTAAAGATAGGTGACTGTAAACGAAGGAAACTATAAGATGCGTTAGAAAGGCTCAGAATAACACATGTGCGGAGGCCTGATTATTAATAACCACATATGAAAGGCAGTCAGAGACGATCTTACCGGCCGTTCACACGGTCTGCTGCAGGGAGGATGGAGAATTTGGCGCCCAGCCAAATCTCTGTTCACTGCAGTGGGACCAGAAAATCCCAGCAGCGTGAACGGAGGTAAGATTCCGGCTGGGAATTGAGCCAATCACAGTGTTAAAATCTACTCATTGGTTCTACAGCTCGAACGGCATTGGTGCAATCAAACAATCCCGTTCTTAATCAGATGGGCTGTAAGCATCTTTTCCATTCCCAGACGTTCCTACGATCCCACATAAAAAAGTTCCTGTGTGTATTTGCATAACGGGGGGGTGATTCTACCATCCGGGCCGGGAGATTTCAGCAGGGTTGCGATCCGCAATGGGCACCTGGCCCCGCGCGCCTCTCCCAGTGCCAGCTTTCTGGAACCATCAGCTCCACCCCAGAAACAGGTACGGAGCTGCATTAGGTATTGGGGGTGTGGGTTTTTAATATAATTTAAATATGATTACAGTCAGCCCTGTGCGGGGTTGGGGGTGTGGATGGGTCAGCACTGTAGGGTGGGGGTGATGGGGGGGGGGGGGATTAGGGGTCATGGCTGAGCTTGGACATGGTCGGGGGAGCCAGCAATTGGGCCATGGTAGGGGTCGCACGACTGGCGATGTGGGGAATGTGGGGGTCGCAGGGCTGGCCAGCAATCTGGAGGCCGGCAGGCAGGGGTTACTGGGTATGCGCCAACGTCAGCACTGACAGATTGGCAACACTAGGCTGCCAGTCTCTCCAGCGGGAAAAGGCCCTGCCCACTGATTGTCAGTATGGTTCATGCTGAGGCACCCTGCAGTGTACAGAGTGTGGGAAATTCATTTCAAAATTCCCACTGTAAAACCAGCGGGATTTACCCCAGTTTCCACACGAATCTGGCACTTAGAATTTTTTTGGGAGCATCGCTGACTATCTGGGGTGCTTTTGGAGAATTAACATTCACATTGGAGTAAAAAGCACGAACTAAATCAAGCAGCACAAATCAACCTCTGCTGACTGTTTCAGAACAGTGTTCAAAAAAAACATATAGCCAAGAACAGCAGCAGTTTTCAGAGAAATATCAATTAAGAGTGATGGAGAAATTTGCTAGTTTCAGATTTCTTTTAAATCAAGTTCCCATCAACAGACAGCCAGAGCAGCGATGGGAAGCACCGTGTAGTACTGGATATGAGTTGAAACTCTCACTCTGTTGTGTGCCCTGTGCTGCTGCACAGAGGTGTTGAGGCCCAGATATTGATGCACCAACTGGCAACTGCTTTAGTCTTACTGAGAACAAACTCTTGAGTCAAAGTTTGTTAAAAATAAAGTTTATTTATTAGTCATGAGTAGGCATACATTAACACTTTGATGAAGTCACTGTGAAAATCCCCCACCACCACACTCTAGCACCTGTGCGGGTACACTGAGGGAGAATTCAGCACAGCCAATGCACCTAACCAGCACGTCTTTTGGACTATGGGAGGAAACGGGAGCACCCGGTGGAAACCCATGCAGACACAGGGAGAATGTGTAAACTTCGCACAGACAATGACCCAAGCCGGGAATTGAATCCAGGTCCCTTGCACTGTGAGGCAGCAGTGCTAACTACTGTGCCACCATGCTACCGTGCATTAGTTAAACCAATGGCAGTATTTAAGTCATTGCAATACATGTGCTATGTCGCAATAAATTAGCAACAAGACATTGATGAGCAACTTTAGTAGAACTAAACATTTAGTAGAACTAAACATTTTGTAGGACTAAACATTTAAATTCCTTTCCTCAGCATTGATCCCCTTCCAAATGTGTTCCAAACCAAGTCTATTATTTTAATGCCACCAGCCTACACAAGAACATAAGAAATAGGAGCAGCAAGAGGCCTTCAACCGCCAGGTCTGCTTCCCTATTCGATATTAGAGTTGATCTTTAACATCAACACCCCTTTCTCATCCCAGTCCCATAGCCTTCTCCCTGAGGGTGTAAAGGTAAGTATAGCCCCCAGGGGAGAGGGACATGGCCAGACAGTGGCCTGGCAATATCCTCTGGCACTGTCCCTTGGTACAGGTTGGCACTGGCATGTTAGCACCATGCCCATGCCAACCTGGCAGTGGCAACCTATATCAAGGGGCGTGCCTCATGGGGGTTAAGTGGGATTCATTTAGACATGGTGGTGGCCAGGTGCAGATGGAGGAGCACGGGATGCCAGCGATGGCCGTTGGGTAGTGGGGTGGGAGGAATGGAGGTGGATGCTGGCTCTGACGGTGGGCGGAGGGGTGGGCATGTGGAAAGGTGCCAACATTCGTGGCGATGGGTTAGAAAAATGCTATTCTAATTGGGATGGCGAGGGGAGCCCTTGTATCTTCCATGGTGGGCTGGGAGGGGGAGGTTTACTCAAGTTATGACCTTTAAAGACGGCACCCTGATTTCCAGCATGACGACCCCCTGCACGATGGCATGAAACATGCCCCCTTGATTTTTTTTGGCTGATCTGGGGAGAAAACCCACCTGATTCTCTGGAGAAAAACAAGCCAGTTTCCTCAACAGAAACAGCACTCTGCCATTTTTGGTAAGATTTCACCCATTGTCACACCCCCTCTATGGCAAGTATATCCTTCATTAGGTAAGGAGGTTAAAACTGTACACAGTATTCTCACTGTGGCTTCAGACAGCTGCAGCAAGATTTCCTTACTCTTATACCTTTGCAACAAAGGATATTTGCCTTTCAAATTTTTTTCTGGATTTGTGTAAAAGGTCATCCAAATCCCTCCAGAACTTAACACTTACCAATATCTCACCTTTTAAAAAACAGAGGATAATTTCACACTTCCTCATATTATTCTTCGATCGGGATTTTCCGATCTCATATGCCCTCTCTCTGCACAGAAAATAGAGAATTTGGTGCTCAGTCAAAACTCCATTCACTGCAGCAGGACTGGAAAATCCCAGCTGCGGGTAAGGTCAGAGAATTCCAGTCTTCACCTCACTCTCTCTCTTACCTGATCAATTAACCAGTCTATGGCTGGGATTTTGCTGTTCCGTGCACCATGGAAAATTGGAGCAGGTGAGGGGCGGACCATGGAAAGAACTGTTGATCTCGGGCAGGATTTTCCAGTCTTGGGTGAGCGAGGCCAGAAAATCCCGCCAATATCCTTCTGCAACTTTTTTATATCCACTTCACTTTTATATCCAGCTACTTTTCCACCTGACTTTGCATCATTGACAACACTGGATATGTTACACTTGGTTCCCTCATCTAAGTCATATAGATTGCAAATGGCTATGGCTTCAACTTTGATTTCTGCAAAACCCAGCCATCATAAAAAGTTTACTCCTACCGTCTGTATCCTGTTCATTAACCAATTTCCAATCCATTCAAATATATTATTGCAATCACTTGTACCTATGCTTCACTGAAATACTACACATGATTTCTGCAGTGTAATGCAGGCTGAAGTTTAATAACTCCCGCATCTTCAAGCATGTCCATTATTGCTACTTTTGTCAAAGAAATTTATCTCCAGGAAAATTTAGAGGGAATTGTTCATAAGGCTATAAGACATAGGAGCAGAATCAGGCCACTCAGCCCATCAAGTCTGCTCTGCCATTCAATTATGGCTGATATTTTTCTCATCCCCATTCTCCTGCCTTTTCCCCATCACCCCTGGTCCTCTTATTAATCAAGAATCTATCTCTGATAATCCCTTTACAAACTACTTAACGACTACAAGTGCTTAACTATAGAACAAACAAATCAAGGTTTCAAAACACAAACATCAATAGGCAATATTTATAATGCTGCTGACTGCAAAGTAAGTGCCAGAGGAACACTGCCTCTACTATACTGTCAGCTGCCCTCAAGGGTTTTTGTGGGCTTCTCAGCAAGAATGTACTCCAAACTGGCTGATCCAGCGCAACTCTCTCTGCTGGGCATAGGTGAGCAGAATAAGATACAGTGGAGACACTCTTCAATTAGACTGAACAATCCTCAACCAGAACGAGTCCAAAATCAGGAAATATTAGAGTTAAATTACGCATAATAAGTATTGGGAAAGGCAGGCAGGAATGAGAGAAAAAAAGGAAATAAAGAGAATGAGGAAAAAATGAATTCACTTCTAAAGGATTGAGATGCCATGATTGTAATCTTAAATTTTCATGCAACTTCACACTTTCAACATTAAATTTTCAGGGCTAGAGAGGTTGTTTGGCAGAAATTACCATTAATCACACCATTAAAATTAGAATCATGCAATCCCTACAGTGCAGAAAGAGGCCATTGAGTCTGCGCCGACCACAATCCCACCCAGGTCCTATCCCTGTAACCTAATTATTTACCCTACTAAGCCCCTGACACTATGAGGCAATTTAGCATGGCCAATCAACCTAACTCCCACACTTTTGGAGTGTGGGAGGAAACTGGAGCACCCGGAGGAAACCCATGCAGACGCAGGGAGAATGTGCAAACTCCACACAGGGTGTCACCCAAACCAGGAATCAAACCCAGCTCGCTTACTGTTGAACATAACAGCCCAAGCTTTCCTCGTATGTTAATGAATACTTAATAGGTAAGTAGCTCGACACAGTTACATGTATTTTAATGATGAGTCTATTGGTTAGGTTCTGTTACAACATAGCCCATGGCAGCACAGGAACAGACCAAGCCCCAGGTGGCAATGTTGGGATTTGTGTGTTTAACTGTGCTCTATGCATTCCAAAATTTGTTTTTTGATTTACTCTATGATAATGGTGAGCACAGATAAGCTCACCAGTATTCTCAAAGCACAACCTGGACCATTATGTATTACTCATTTTAAGGTGAACCTGTAAGAGTCTAGGTCACCACCTCTGACAATCTACAAGGTTGACTCTTCACAAACTTGCCATGCTTATGAAAATAAATCATTTATTACAAAATAAAGAAGCTGATTAATAGCACGATAAGCCAGGTGGTGAAGGCTATCACTGTTGGCGGGAATATGGAGTTAACATTAAGATCAGATCAGCCATAATCTTATTAAATGGTGGAGCAGGTAAAAAGGGCCTAGTAGGCTACTCCCGCTCCTAATTTGTACATGCGGATTTAACTCTGCTGGGCTTTAAAGGTAGAATATCAAAAATAATACTGCCTATGATTTCTCTCTGAGAATATAAGCCTGAAAGTTGTTTATGAGATTTGTGCTCTAAGATTCATTTTACAACCTAGCATTACCCCAGGGGGTGCCTGTTAAATAAGCAGTTTGATTGACAGGTTCATGTGGTCACAAAATAGAACTGCTTGTTTTCACAAGAGCTTAAGTGAGATGTTTGTTTTCTTGAGAGGTTAGTTGAATTAATTTCAATGTATTAGACGTTGTTTTATCAATGATGTGTTTTTTTAAAATATTTATGTCAACAATTGACAATTTTATTTTATGCTAGGATGGATCCAGAGGTTTGCCCATGGTGGATAGCAGGTGAGTTGACATGGGGGGAGTAAGGTAAATGGTGGTGGTTGGAGGCACGAGTTGGTACTAAGTTGGCAAGGGGATGTGTAGGAAGCATAGATTGGCATTGAAGAATGCAGGTCATGCAGTGGGTTGAGGGACATAGGCATATGAGGCCACCAGAGTTGGTATTGGGCATGCTATGGCATTGATTGGCAAGGGAGAGTCATAGGGCGGGGTTTTCCAACCTCATTTGCCCTGAAACCGGAAAATCCCACCCAAGGTCAACAGATTTTTCCATGGTCCACCCCTTGCCTGCTCCAATTTCTGTGGCGGGTGAGATGGCAAAATTCTGGCCACAGAGTCATTGAGGCATACTGCACAGAAAAAGGCCCTTTGGCCTGGTGCATCTGCACCTGTCAAAGACAAACGACCTAACTATTGTAATCCCATTTTCCAACACTTGGCCCATAGCCATGTGTGCCTTGGCAACATAAGTGCACATCTAAATACCTCTTACAATATTATGAGGGTTTCTACTTCCAACATCTTTTCAGGCAGTGAGTTTCAGACTTTGGGTGAAAAAGACTTTCCTCACTTCCCCTCTAATCCTCCTGCCCCTTACTTTAAAATGATGTCCCCGATCATCGATCCCTCCATCAAGGAGAAAGGTTTCTTCCTGTCTACTCTATCTATGCCCCTCATAATTTTATACATCTCGATCACGTACCCCTCAGTCTCCTCTGCTCCAAGGAAAACAACCCCAGACTATCCAATCTCTCTTCATAACTAAAACTCTCCAGCCCAGACAACATCCTGGTAAATCTCCTTTGCACCCTTTCCTGTACTACCACATCCCTCCTATAATGTGGATTCCAGAACTGCACACTATACTCTAGCTGTGACCTAGCCAATGTTTTATGTAGTTCCAGCATAACCTCCCTGCTCTCAACTCCACTCCCAGTCAATAAAACCAAGTATAACATATGCCTTCTTAACCACTTTAGCCACCTGTCCTGCTACCTTAGGGATTGGCATACGTGTACACCAAGATCCCTCTGATCCTCAGTGCTTCCCAGGATCCTGTAAGTCATCATTCATTCTCTTGCCTTGTTTGTCCTGCCCAATTGCTTCACCTCACACTTATCCGGATTGAATTCCATTCACCACTGACCAGCCCATCTGACCAGCCTGTCTACATCCACCTGTAATCTAAGGCTATCCTTCTCACTACTTACACCCCACCAATTTTCATATCATCTGCAAAGTTACTGATCAACCCCCCGAAATTCGAGTCTAAATCATTTACATAAACTACAAACAGCAAGGGCCCCGATTCTTACAGGATCTCCACTTCATCCCCACCAATCCTAGCAGGATCCCCACCGGACACAGTTTTCCAGTCAGAAAAACACCACATGGCCCAGACCCTCTGCTTCCAGCTACTCAGACTGTGGGGTAGTTAGGAGATGTGAGGCTGGAAGGCTTTTTTTCTGTTGTGTTCACTTCTTAAACTTCAACTTTTAAGCTTCAACAAAATACCAGTGTCTAGAGGCAAGCTGTTTACCAGCTCACCTCCACGTCGATTCAGGGTCTTACTTTAGCCTGCCCACCCCCACAGCCCTATCCCTCAAATGGAAATATGACTTCCAGGCCTCTTTACCTTGTGCCACATGATTCCAGAGCCAAGGAATGTGCCAACTCTGCCTACCCACCCCAGGAGCAAAAGGTCTGGGTCTTAGTGGACCATGTGCCCAGATCACTGAAATGTATAAACAGGTGCCAAACAAATCAAAAAGGCTATTGGAACGTTAGCTTATATAGAAAGAGGAAGAGGTTTTTCTACAGCTATGCAGGGCTCTAATTAGACCACATCTAGAGCACTGTGTACAGTTCTGTGCACCACTCCATTGACAAGACATATTAGCCTTAGAAAAACAGCAATGCAGATTCTGCAGAATGTCACCAGGGCTCCAGGATTAAATAATGAGGTTACATAAACTCGGCACGCATTCCCTGGAATATGGAATGTGATTTGATTGAAGTGCTTAGAATTTTGAAAGCTAAATTTAGAGAAACTATTTCCACTGGTAGGGGAGTGTTGGCCAAGGTGATGTCATCTTAAAATCCATTCAGGAGAAGTGTTTGCCACGTAAAAGAATGATAGGAGTGTGGACCTCCTACAAAAAACAAGAGGCTAGCTCAAGTAATAACTTTAAACCTAAGATTGATAGAATTTTTAGTCGCCAAGAATACTAACAGATATGCATGGCATTAGTACACAAATTAGCCACTGAACTGTGGAACTGGACGGGCTGAATGGCCAGCTCCTGCTATTACTCCCAACACATCAGCCACATGTGTAAGAGTGACTTCAGAGGTGGCTAACTTTTTATTTGCAAATCTAAAATGCACTTTCAATAGCATTACCATCGCTGAAACCCCCCCAACATCCTAGGGGTTACCATTGACCAGAAACTGGACTGGACCAGCCAGATAAATACGACAGTTACAAGAGCAGATCAGAGGCTAAAATCCTGGGTGAACAACTCACCTCCCTACTCCCCAGTGCCAGTCCACAATATGCAAGGCACAAGTCAGGAATGTGATGGTTTACTTTCCGCTTGTCTGGATGAGTGCAGCTCCAACAACACTTAGGAAGCCTGACACAATCCAGGACAAAGTAGCCTGCTTGGTTAGCACCACATTCTGCAAACATTCAGTCCCTCCACCACCGATGAACAGTGGCAGCCGTGTGTACCATCTACAAATGGAGTTCACCAAGGTTTGTTAGGCAGCATCTTCCAAACCCACAACGATCTATCATCTAGAAGAACAAGGGGAGCAGACACATGGGAACACCAGCACCTGGAAGTTTCCCTCCAAGACACTCACCATCCTGACTTGAAAAGAAAAATTTACTGTGACTAGTCAAAATCCTGGAACTCACTCCCTAACAGCGCTGAAGGTGTACCCACACCATCCCAGAGACTGCAGCGTTTCAGGAAGGCAGCTCACAACCACCTTCTGAAGGGCAATTAGGGATGAGCAATACGTGTTGGCTTAGCCATCCCTGTAAATGAATTTGAAAAAGTAATTGGACATACAACCTCAGTCCTCACATGTGTGTCATTTGCATGGGAAAATAGTAAGGCAAAAAGAAGCTTTACTTATTCTATCACTGATTATATGTTAACTGTTAAAATGGTGTGCACCAGGGATAAGAATGCCAAACCTTAGCACCATGCAAACACCCTCATTATTCAGCACAACTTTCAGCCTTTGCTTTCCCATCATACAACTCGCCCGTTATTCCTGAAAGAGGAATTGAGTGCAGTGTAGACCAGGCAGCCCATCTCACTGCTTTTGCGCCCAACTTAAATTGAAATCCAGAACCAGTGTACGGAGAAGGTGAGGCATCGTTGTGACCAATTCAATCAATTGGATTAACTGCTCCAGGGCAAAGGAAGAAAGCAAACCCGGCCAACATACAGCAACTCTGACAAGGCAAAGGTCCGCAGCACCCACCCAGGCTCCGGTCGGACAGCAGGGCCGGGTCTGTTGTATCACGGTATACGAAACAACATTCCCAGCAATCAATCTGATGACATTATAGTATCCGTGGCAACTGCTGGATAGACATCAGGCGGCTACACCAAGATGTGTCATTTCTGCCAAACTCACACCAGAAGTTTAAACATTGGTGAAAGAGAAGGACATCAAATTAGCACACTTACTTGTGGTGGATGTTTGTGAACTAAATATAAATGTGAAGTTCCTGTACTGTGTCTGAGATATTTTTGATTTAAACTTTGACTGAAGCAGCGTTGCCGCAGTCACGTTCAGGGCAGATCAGCAATATCTGTTAAATAAACTCATCCATGGCACCATCCTATTGTAGTCAACCTGACAGCTGTGTCCCAGTTTTAGTTCGATGTAACACTCGTGGTATCATATAGTTTTATCACACTGTGATTGATATTTACTGCAATGATAAATGGGGCATATGGTAGTTTGAATAAATGCTAATATCTTTTTATCAACTGGCTCATGCATATTCTACAGCAGTCAGATTTTTTACAACTCTTTATGAACAATATGTGTCTTCAGTATTTAGCAAATAGTTCAGTAGTCTGAGGGAAACGGGGAATACGTATGTTAAAGTGGACCCAATCCACAGCTAATCAGAAATGAAATGGATGTTTAGCTTTGCCAAAAATATGAGTGCTTAATTAGAGAACCAAAAGGTACCAAGGAATTCCAAACCAAATGTTCCCGATGTCACAGAGCTCCCTTAACAGTTTTTTGTGGGTAGGAAACAGGATTTGTACTGTCACATTAAGAGACGTTAGTGTTACGGAATGAAGGTTCTGGTCAACGAAGTGAGGGTGACTGCTACTCTAAAAAAGCAGTTTCCAATTTAGTCTTAAAGTAACTGCATTAGTGTCACAAGTAGGCTTACATTAACAGTGCAATGAAGTTACTGTAAAAAAATCCCCTAGTTGCCATACCCCGGCGCTTGTTCGGGTACACTGAGGGAGAATTTAGCATGGCCGATGCACCTAACCAGCACGTCTTTCAGACTGTGGGAGGAAACTGGAGTGCCCAAAGCAAACCCACACAGATATGCAGGGAATGTTCAGACTCCGCATCGTGACTCAAGCCAGGAATCAAGTCAAGTTCCCTGGCCCTGTGAGGCAGCAGTGCTAACCACTGTGCCACCCTCTCGATATCAAGTATACTCCAAGGCCAGGTGCCAAACAGTCAAATGCAAAGTAATGTTTTCCCTGCTTTGTACCAACAAAACATGCCCCAACTTTTGAAAAGCACCTCATGCTGTAACAATCTGACATTCTTCCTTTTCCCATTTTATGGCCTTACTGAGAGAGATCGCCAATTGGTGCTGAACTAAGCACATTATTGTGCCAAGGCCCATGTCCACCAGAAAATGGATAAAGACCAACTAAATCCATTTCAGATTTAATCTTTACAGCTAGTGGAACATGGACACTTTCATTCTATTAGTTTAGGGATGACTCAATACCAGATTTTAGAGATGTAAAACCAATCTTTAATCTACTGATCAGAAGGCAGCATTCTTAAGTACTGTAATGTTCAATCGCTTTGGAAATGTTTTCACAAACTGTAAATTGTTGCTTGGAACATGCAGACCCTTCATCAAGATTGAACTTATTGAAAGGGCAAGTTGCTGCCCCTGTGACAGAAGTCACACTGACACAAATCCACTCAAAATTCCAAGACAATAAAATGCTACGGCAGAAAACTAGTATTTAGTCAGTTCCAGGAAGGTTACACCACCAGCATTACCTGCTGTGCATTTCTAGAATTTGCACTTGTTTTTTTATTCACATCATTTCCATTCTTCTAGTTTCTCTCCCTCTGTCACGTATTCCGATGACGCCATTTTCCATATCAGGGTTTTAAAAACATCTTCCCTGATCCCGAACCCTGGATTCTGTCCAATCGTGATTGATGAGGACCTTCACCCTGTTGCCTCATTTTCTATGTTTCTGTTCTCATCCATTCCCTTCCCTCCCAGATTGGGTTCAAACCATCCTCCACCCACTGGACATTCCACATACAACATTCCTTGTCACTTCCGGCACCTTCAGTATAAAGCCTCCAAAGCAACTAGCTTTCCCATTCCTTTCCACACTTCTTTTGAAGGGATTCCACAGTCCATTCTTCCATCAGCCCCAACACATCTTCCCAAGCAAGTGCACACCTGCCTTCCAACTGCCCAGGGTCCCAAACACATCTTCCAGGTGAAACAGTGCTTTACTTGAACTTTTGTGAATTTGGCACACAGCATTCAATAAACCATAGAATCATAGAATGCCTACAGTGCAGGAGGTGGCCATTAGGCCCATCGAGTCTGCACTGACCACAATCCCACCCAGGCCGTAATCCCACGTATTTATCCTTCTAATGTCCTGACACCAAGGGGCAATTTAGCATGACAATCCACCTAACTTGCACATCTTTGGACTGGGAGGAAACCGGAGCACCTAGAGGAAACTCATGCAGACACAGGGAGAATGTGCAAACTCCACACAGACAGTGACCAAGCCGGGAATTGAACCCGGGTTCCTTGCGCTGTGAGGTAGCCGTGCTAACCGTTGTGCCACCACGTCACCCCTATCCACTGTGCCGCCCCTCACAATGCTCACAATACTCTGAGGAGACAAAACACAGATTGATTGAATGTTTTAGAGCTGCTTATGTTCACTTTGCAAGTATGTGCCCAAGTTAGTTACCTGCCACTTTAATTCTCCAACCCATTCCCATTTGGATTCTGACTTTGCTGTCCCTTCAGCCTTTTATCCCCTTCCAATGAAATTAGTACTAACTCAAGGAAGAACATCTCTCAATTAAATGACTTCTGCAGAATCAACACTGAGTTCAATCATTTTCCTGGACAGCAGATGTTGATAATGGTTCTGTTACCGTTCTAGGCTGGTTTGTTTAAGCTTGTTCCATTGCTAACCCTTTTCACCTTGCACTATCATCTCCGTTGTCATTTAATCATTCCTATTTCTCTGCACCATCACAAACCTTCCCATTTGTTCTCCCTCCACCAATGAACAGCATGATGGCACAGTGGTTAGCCCTACTGCCTCACAGTGCCAGGGACCCGGGTTTGATTCCCGGCTTGGGTCACCGCTTGTGTGGAGTTTGCACAATCTCCCCGTGTCTGTGTGGGTTTCCTCCGGGTGCTCCAGTTTCCTCCCACAGTCCAAAGACGTGTGGGTTAGGTTGGTTGGCCATGCTAAATTGACCCTTAGTGTCAGGGGGAGTAGCAGGATAAATATGTGGGGTTATGGGGAAAGGGCCTAGGCAGGTTTGTTGTCAGTGCAGGTTCAATGGGCCAAATAGCCTCCTTCAGCATTGTAGATGATTCTATTCACCTACCCACGTCTCGTCACTCTTTTCCTGTTAACTTTCTAACCTCTTCCAGTTCCAATGAAAGGTCATATACCTGAAACATTAACTGCTGTGTTCCCCACAGATATGACCTGACCCGCTGAGTATTTTCTTTCATACACTTCAGTTTCTTTATGAGAAAGCGCGCACAGTTTTCACAAACACTTTTGGGTGGCCTGTGGGAATAGGGTTCTTATCTTCACACTGATGCAGTGTGGTTACAGCTCCTTCCAAAAGATGGTCTGGACTAGCAAATTCTGAAAGGTGATCACTTCAGAAGGGACAGCCATTTACACCCTGTTCTTTGGCATGAGAAAAACACTCATAATTGTCAGAGATTTATGAAAGTAAAATGTTTAAATATGCTAAGGCTGTGAATTAACAAGTGTATAATGCCCTGTGATGCAATAAGATTCACATAGTGTCCCAGCCACATCCAGCTGCTTTATTTAATCTTCACACAGTATCAGACTGACTAACAAAATTAGATAAATAGATAACGAGTCTATTGAAAAATCATGGCAGCAAATGAGAGCAACACAAATAAAACAAGGAGACAGAATTCATAAAATAGTTATGGACAATCATTAAAATCAAAATAAATATAAAATAATAAAAGACAATTATGAGCATCTAAGTATCAAAATAATTAACTGCATTGCAAAATGCAGGTCTCTTCAATTTACAGAATTAAAATGAAAAGTCTATTACATTCTGTGTAGTGTGTTAAAGTCCATATGCTGTCAAGTTGAGTCAATTAAATTCTCAATCATTTACATGCTAAGGGCAGCACAGTGGCACAACGGAGTTAGCACTGCTGCCTCACAGCGCCAGGGACCCGGATTCAATTCCTGGCTTGAATCACTGTCTGTGCGGAGTCTGGGTGCTCCAGTTTCCTCCAACAGTCCAAAAGACGTGCTGGTTAGGTGTGTTGGCCATGCTAAATTCTCCCTCAGTGTACCCAAACAGGCACCAGAGTGTGGCGACCAGGGGATTTACGCAGTAACTTCATTGCAGTGTTAATGTATGCCTACGTGTGACACTAATTAGTAATAAATAATATCTATACGTTTTATAAAATAGGGAAGTGAACTGTCTTGATGTCTGTTCTGGATCATGTTTGCGGAATAGGGACTTACCTCCCTCATTCCAAAAAAATTTACTTTAGTGTAGTTGTGGAAAGAGATAGTGGTGATGGGAGGTGGGAGTCACTGAGCTTTTTCCATCTTTCAGCCAGGGAACACATATATATTCAGTTGTTTGTTTGTGACAGAGCAGCTTTGGTATCGATCATTTACTGATCAGTTTCAATGTTCGTTTCCGAAAACTGTCAACATGTTTTTGTTACCTTCATGGACTGCAGCGATTCAAGATGGCAGCTCACCACCACCTTCTCAAGGGCAATGAGGGATGGGCAATAAATGCTGGTCAGCCAAAGACACCCATGTCCCGTTAACGAATAAGAAAAAAATCCACGGCGCTTTATATTCAACAATCAATCCTAAATAACTACTAAGCAATGAATAAGCCAGGGGCATGATGCTAGAGAACACTAGTCTTCTCATTAGAATTCCTTTTGCTCTCTTAAGCAGTGCACTATTTAGCAGTTCCATCTGAGATCACTTTGAATTCAGATTCCTGATTGTCTAATGTGTGCTTGCTGCACAATGTCAAACTATTGCAAAGATTAGCCACTCAAACTGGCTGAAATTTTTCTACAAAGATGATGAGGCATTGTAGGTTATACAATGTATAGCACAAAAACAGGCAATGCGACGCAACTAGCCCTTACTCTCATTTACACTCCACTTGCACCTCCTTTCAGCCTTCCTCATTTATCTACATCAGCATAAACCACTATCTCCTTCACTCCCATTTGCTTCATCAGCTTCCTCCCAGACACATTCACCTTACCTACTCCCTGTGGCGGTGAGTTCCAGATTCTCATTACCCTCTGGTTAAAAAAGTTTCTTCAGGCCTTAGTATTTGATCTCTTCCTGACTGTCTGATATTAATAGTTTTCACTCTAGTTTTGCTCTTCTCCATAAGTAGGACCTCTCTGACCTCTATTCTATCTAGACATTTCATAATTGAAAGACCTCAATTAGGTCACCCACAGCATTCTCCTTTTGAAACAGAAATAGTTTCCTCCACTCCACATAGTCCTCCGCTTCCTCATCTAGTGCCTTTTTAATTCTTTTCCAATAGGTATAACTTCACATTCTGGTGGCAGTCTTGCAAATCTTTTTTGCACCCTTATCCAGTGCCTTTAT
Organism: Carcharhinus amblyrhynchos; assembly: GCF_965287045.1. NCBI lineage: Eukaryota > Metazoa > Chordata > Chondrichthyes > Carcharhiniformes > Carcharhinidae > Carcharhinus > Carcharhinus amblyrhynchos. Next base: position 29,691,266 of record NC_137337.1, read on the forward strand.
ATTGCTTTCAAGAGATGGTCACCTGGCCATTTTGCGAGTGACCCTATCTCCAGGACAGGGTTACAAGTGGTGAGCACAGTGCCATTAACTCAGTCACACCACTGATTTCCATGAGCAGCAGAAATTATGAGGTGGCCAAAGATACTCGAGCCAATTTCTGGAACTTGTGCACCATAAAAATATGATGATGTGTCGGGCAGAATACTCTGGCCATGTTGGTCTAAAAGTCGAAAACTCCCACCCGACTGTCAATGGGCCTTCACATTGTCCGCAACCCACCCGCTATAAGTGCAGTGGCGTGCAGGGGTGGGGGAGTTCCAGCCATCATTACTGCAGCATGCTCTGATGCATCATTCTCACTGCCACAAGAGACTACCAAGAAGCACAGGAAAGTGGACTCAGGAACATAAAAAATTATATTCTTTGGCACCTCGAGAGAGAGAGAGAGAGAGTGCGGAACACAGGTTTTGAAAAACTGCAGTGATTGATTTTTTTTAAAAGGAGTATTCCAGTATTAATCAGACTTTTCATAAAGCAAAGTGCCATAGGTTAGACTCAAGGTTGTGGGAGTCGAACATTATTCAGAGACTCCTTCCTCTACTTCCTCATCACGCGCCTAAGAAATTCAATGTTTATTTCGATCACTAAACTGGTATAGCCTGGGTCTGAAAATATTTCAAACTAGTAAACCTCAACCAGTCCATTTAAAGAAAAAAGGTCACAGATTCCTTACAGTGCAGAAGGAGGCCATTTGGTCAATCGAGTCTGCACCGACCACAATCCCACCCAGGCCCTATTCCCACAACTCCATGCAGTTACCCAAGCTAGTCCCCATGACAGTGTTAATTTAGCATGGCCAATCCACCTAACCCGCACATCTTTGGAGTGTAGGAGGGAACCGCTGCACTCCCTGGGAGGAAACCTAAGCAGACATGGGTAGAATGTGCAAACACAGACGGTTACCCGAGGCTGGAATTGAACCCAGTTCTCTGGCATTGTGAGGCAGCAGTGCTAACCACTGTGTCGCCGTGCCACAGTAAAAAGTCTGACAACACCAGGTTTTAGTCCAACCTATTTATTTGATAATATACTCACAAGCTTTCGAGGGACACCCTCTTCGTCAGGTGAATGGAGAGTTCTGGCCTCAGACAGAGCATATAAAGCACAGACAGTTTAGAGATTACTGATTAGAATGCGAATCTTTACACCTAACCTGCTGTTCAAGACCTAAGATTCGCATTCTAATCAGTAATCTCTAAACTGTCTGTGCTTTATATGCTCTGTCTGAGGCCAGAACTCTCCATTCACCTGACGAAGAGGGTGTCCCTCGAAAGCTTGTGAGTATATTATCAAATAAATAGGTTGGACTAAAACCTGGTGTTGTCAGACTTTTTACTGTGTTTACGCCAGTCCAACGCCGGCATACCCACATCGCCGTGCCACCCCAGAGTGTGCCAGAGTTCAAAGTCCTTCACAAATTAACCCAAGAATTCAGTTGTCTTCTCTGAGGCATAAAACCACACGGTAAACTTTGTGGTCCTATCCACCATGGGAATCATTGAGGGCAGGATGGACAATGGCGTACCATTTAGAAATCTGTTGATCGCGGGCAGGAAGTTTTGGTCTCGCTACGGTTGTGGCTGGAAAATTCCACCCGATACTTTCATTACCTACCTTGTAGTATAAACAGAGCCCAGATCCCCATGAGAGGATTAACTTTGTTGACATAGGCACGGAGAAGAACTTTGCTTGATTGACAGCTGTGTGATGCTACAATAGGCATTTTTTTCCTGTGGGATGGTGAGTATGAGTAGCCATGGAGAGTGTGAGGGGCTAGGGAGGTGAACAAGGGGGTATGATTTGGCATGAAGCATATGAGGGCCATGGGGTGGGTGGGTGAGACCTACTGACCTTACCTTTCAAAAGGTTCCCCAATCCAGACTGTGGTTCATAACTCCTCTGAGGGGCTGCAAACTGCGAATCATGGGAGAAGCTTGCCCCACTCCACAAATGCTGCAGAAACTAAGAGATAGCCCACAATGGAGCCAGTCAGGTCCATAGTGTAGGGGATGGGTGTGCTTCCTGCACCCTTATCCCACACCACCAAAAATTGGAGGGCCCTGAGAATGGGCTTAGGAATTCTACAATTCTGCCTACCATTTTTAAATGGCTCTGGAACCCTCCTGAAAATCAAGCCCTTGGTCCCCCTCCAGAGGATGCTGCCTTAGCCATTGAGTATTTTCAGCTCTCCCTATTGTTCTAATAGGTCATGTTACTCAATAGCAAAACATGGGATACAAATCAAGACAGAAACAGGAAATACCAATCTGCCTGCATACCTGCCAGAAACGACATTTGCATCTCAGATGCTCACGTACGTTATGAGTCCACGTTCACATCACAAGGGACTTTTACGGGAGGGCTGAATTAAATTACCATCTTTTCAGACTGGACTTAAATGGGATGCTATGCTGAATCACCGTACTGTGTAGGCCATTCCCATAATTAATGAATAACACAGTAATGTTTAATACTAATTCACATGATTGTATCTACCTCTTGTTATTTCTCAGTGGCTCCTAGCAAGCCAGCAATGTAACCAACAGTTTACACCATGAAACACAGTGCTCGTGGTTGCAGATGGCTGTCTGGGAGTTGATCAAATATATCGATGTTAATAGCCTTTAAAAACACGGCGTCATCACATTGAACAAGGCAAAAGGAAACCACACCATTGTGGTTGGGTCGTTTGCACAGCAGCAACTAATTTAACTAGTTCAACTAACCCACACTTTAAAGGTCTGCAGAAAAAGCACCCATTAGTATTAGAATGTAACCAATGATAACACTGGAATCTGTTATAATGTAACCAATGGTAAGATGCTATGAGGGTCAACTGACCAAATAGACAATGTAACCAAAGGTAAAATGATGTGGCAGTCAGCTGACCAGCTGACTTTGTGTAAAAAAGGAGCAATTTGGGAATTGGGGGAGCTTGTATGGCCCAAGGTGTGGCCACAGGCATTGGAGTAATGAAGTTTCTTTATTAAACTTTTTCCTTTTGTTTATTTTCTGAAGTAAGTTCTTATTATTGCTTGCAATTGAAAAATTCCTTCTGTTGGATAAACAATGGGGACATTATATTTTTCCACAATAGAGTGCAATGGTGCAACACTATTTTAAATGGGATATGAGCTTATCTTTCACCGAGACAGACTGAAATATTGAAGTATGAATTGTTGGATTATAGGGAAATCTTAATTAAGCATCGCCTAAAATGAGAGAAAAATGGGGTTGATCAAATAAAACGTGTATGATATATATCACAAAGGATGTAGTGAAATACATCGCAAAGGATATAGTGAAATACATCGCAAAGGATGAAGTGGAAATGGTCGAGGGCTTCAAGTTTCTAGATGTCCAGATCACCAACAACCTGTCCTGGTCCCTCCATGCTGACCCTATAGTTACGAAATCCCACCAATGCCTCTAATTCTCAGAAGGCTAAGGAAATATGGCATGTCCATTACGACGCTCAGCTATTTTTACAGATGCACCATAGAAACATCCTTTCCAGATATATCACAGCTTGGTATGGCTTTTTCTCTGACCAAGACTGCAAGAAACTAGAAAGGGCTGTGAATGAAGCCCAGTCCATCACGCAAACCAGCCTCCCATCCACTGACTCCATTTACATTTCCCGCTGCCTTGACAAAGTAGCCAGTATAACCAAGAACCACACACACTCCTGACATTCTCACTTCCATCTTCTTCCATCAGGAAAAAGACACAAAAGTCTGAGAACACATACCAACTGATTCAAGAATAGCTTCTTTCCATCAGACTTTTGAATGGATCTGCCATATATTAGATTGATCTTTCTCTACTCCCTAGCTATGACAGTGACATTATATTCTGCACCCCACCTTTCCTTTTCCCCTATGTAATCTATGAACAGGATGTTTTGCCTGTGTAGCGAGCAAGAAACAATACTTTTCACTACATACCAATACACGTGATAATAATAAATCAACTAAGAAGCACAATACTGAAATTTGATTATGTTGCAAAACTAGGGATTTTAGCAAACAGAACATATTTAGAGGGATGGTAGGTGGAAGTATATACACAATGGGCAGAGCTTAGTGGGTGACATTTCATGCGGGAGAGTGGGGAGTAGCGATCCTCCAACTTCTCGCCTCCACCCTGATTGTGTTTAAGGCAGCAAGGCCTATGGATGGCCTACTCACCCTGCCAGCAATTGATTCCCCTAAGTGTGCAAGTTATGCCCACTTTGGGATCTCACCCTGCTGCCACTAATATTAAACCAGTGGAAAGCTGGATGCTTGCTATTCATGGGATCACGATAAGCAAAACCTGGCATTTGTGGGCTCCGATGTGCTTCCATATTCAAAAGCACTTGGTGCCTGATAGAGGGACCTGGCATTGGGTATGCTGAGAGCCACCCTGTTGCCCTAGCTGCTGACGCCCCTCACTCCTCCCTCATGATCTCCTCCCCCATCCCACCATCACTCATCTCTTGTCTGGAATCCAGCGATGATTCTGGGTCTTGGGTGGGTGTTGTGCCAGCAGCAGCCACCTCCTCCCTGATGGCACTGCCGCATGAAGGAGAGCTGCTGGCCTTTGACAGCCCTCAGTGGGCAGAACTACCCTCCCTGGGGCCACAGGCCTGTCAAGTGCCTGAGTGGCACAAGATGCAGTGGGCCTTCCCAAACAGAGGTGATGTCAGGTTCTTGCCAGCTCTGCAGCCAAGACCCCAAAGTCTTCACAAGAGTCCACAAAATGGAGGGTGCCGAGGGGAACAAGGTCTCGGAGTTCCAATATGTAATCCCTTGTGAGTGAACCTGCCAGTAAAGACAAGTATCAGAAAGGCCAATGGCATTTTGGGGTTTCATTATTGATACATGAAGTGCAACAAAAAGAAGACATAATGGTGGGTTTATACAAGGGAATAAGAAGGCCATGTTTAAAGTGTAATGGCACTTCACTAGACAAGGGCCATTGATATCATGGGAAGCACACAATATAGACTCACCAAGATGATAGCAATGATGAGAAATTATAGTTATGAGGACAGATGAGACATCGGGTCTTTTCCATTGGAGGAAAGAAAGCTAAGAGAAGATTTACTGGAGAATATGTGGAATGGACATAAGTAGGACAGTGAGGATATTTTTAGGATTGCTCTTGCAGAGTCAGTCCAAACATCATCAGTAAAATGGCCTATTTCTATACTGTACAGATCCATGATTTCCAGTAAAACATATCCCTCAGGGGAAACTGACAGCCTTCCGCATCCAGCAAACAAAAACTCCCTATGCATTTCTCAGTAGCTCAAGCGATTTGTATTCAAATCGAGGGGTTTTCTCCATGTCAAATGTCTGGTTGAACTGAACAAAACCAATTCTGCAGTCAAATTTCCCCAATCTTAATATGTGCATCTTTAAATATTGGCCATGTCTCACTAACAAGCTGGGGTAGTTTCGCCCTCTGGCCAGGTTCTTGAATAAAAAGGGACTCCGCCCTCAATGGTCCATTCAAGTTCTTGAAATTGAACAGATTTAGTTCGAAAAGTGGAACTTTTGTAATTCCCCATTTTAAAGCTCTTCCTTACATGTCAGGTTTCGCAGCGCCAAGCACTAACTGGAGAACAGATCTCTGAAACGTGACTCTCAACTTGCTGGTTCCCAAGTGTGTGCCCTGTCTCAAGTGTGTACTCGGCTGCTGCGTTTCTCTTCCTTTACTTCACTGCAGAAGCCACGACCCACCTCAGTTCACTGCTACTTTTCTCACCAACTCACTTCCCTGAGTAGCTAAACCAAGATTAGGACTTGGTGCTTTGATGAATTAGAGGCACGAACCCAGATCCTACCACAGCAAACTGAAAAACTGCTGAGCACAGAAACTTTCACGCCCTTTTTGAAAACATTCAAACCTCTGCCAGAGCAATGCAGCACAAATCCCAGTCTGTACGAGGGATTAGTCCAGGGCAACTATGCATAATTCTGATCATTGCACTACAGCAAGGAAAGATATTCTGGCATTGGAAACAGAAGGAAAATGAACTGAAAGCTAAGACAACTGAAAAATGAGGAGAGAAATGAAGAGGATTATCAATCCTCCAGGAAACTGTCCAAGAAGATAGTGTTCAAGTTTTCAACATTCTTTAGGTAACAGTTTAACTGAAGACTGAAAATGTTCAATAAATTGCAATCCCATGTGCTCATTCCCAATGATGTGGAGATGCCAAATTTTGCTACCAAATAAACCTGTTGGACTTTAACCTGGTGTGGTGAGACTTCTTACTGTGCTCATTCCCAGTGCCATGGAACATTAGCACAACATCTTTACACCCTTTACAAAGAACAATACAGCACAGGAACAGGCCCTTTGGCCCTCCAAGCCTGCACCGATCATGTGTTCCTAACTAGACCATCTGTTTGTATCCCTCTATTCCCTGTCTGTTCATGTGCTATCTAGGTAAGTCTTAAATGATCCTAGCATGTCTGCCTCAACCACCTTGCTTGGTAGTGCATTCCAGGCCCCCACCACCCTCTGTGTAAAATACGTCCCCCGCATATCTGTACTGAACCTTGCCCCCCCTTACCTTGAACTTGTGAGCCCCTTGCGTTTGTCATTTCCGATCTGGGAAAAAGTTTCCAACTGTTTACCCTATCTATGCCCTTCATAATTTTATAAACTTCTATTAGGTCGCCCTCAACCTCCGACTTTCCAGGGAGAACAACCCTAGTTCACTCAATCTCACCTCGTAGCAAAGACCCTCCACATCAAGTAACATCCTGTTTAACCCTTTCTGCACTCTCTCCAAAGCCTCCACGTCCTTCTGGTAGTGTGGTGACCAGAACTGGATGTAGTATTCCAAATGTGGTTTAACCACCATTCTATATAACTGCAACATCATATGCTAACTTTTATACTCTATGCCCTGTCCAATAAAGGCAAGCATGCCATATGCCTTCTTCACCACCTTTTCCATGTGTGTTGCCACCTTTAAGGATCTGTGGATTTGCACATCCAGATCCCTCTGTGTGTCTATACTCCTGATGGTTCTGCCATTTATTGTATAGCTCCCCCCTGCATTAGATCTATCGACATGCATCACTTTGCATTTATCTGGATTAAATTTCTCCGCCCAATTTTCCAGTCTACCTATATCCTGCTGTATTCTCTGACAATGTTCAACACTATTTGCAATTCCAGCAATCTTTGTGTCATCCGCAAACTTACCAATCAGACCAGCTACATCTTCTTCCAAATCATTTATATAGATCACAAATAGCAGAGGAATCAATACAGAGCCCTGCGGAACACCACTAGTCACAGACCTCCAATCAAAAAAAACACCACCCCCACTGCTACCCTCTGTCTTCTATGGCCAACCTAGTTCTAAATCCATCTAGCTAGTTCACCCTTGATTCCGTGTGATTTAACCTTTTGCACCAGCCTGCCATGAGGGACCTTATCAAATGCTTTACTGAAATCCATGTAGACAACATCCACAACCCTTCCCTTGTCAATCATTTTTGTCACACCCTCAGAAAATTCAAACAAATTTGTGAGGCATGACTTTTAGCTGCCACTATTGGTAATTTGATGTCTTTAAGTAAAATGAGTTGAATTTTATTTTTATTCTCCTTTCAGGTGATTACATCATCATAGTTCAGGATGTTCAGTTACCATGGCGATATGGAAGAACCTCTTTGGACATCCAAAATGACACAACATTCCATCAGGTGCAGGATATATAGGTGCTAGATTTCCCATTGAGCTTTATTCTTAAAATCTGGACTGCTGGCGACTTGGGTCCATCTATTTCACCGACTGAGTTCAAAAGTTCACAGAGTATCAGCTTGTTATGGGCAGCTTTCAGAAGAAAGTCACGTCCACTCTTTCGAAGCTGCATATCAAGCATTGGTGAACCTCAGAACTACGGGTTGGTTACAAATGTAGTCCCCTGACATGCATCATTCTGTGGGACCTTTAACAACTTTGCATCTGTTCTGGTTTATTGTTGCAAGTGTTTATTCACACTGTGCAAAAATATGATGAGCCTGCCCAGGAATTGACACTTCCCTGAAAGTTCCTGAAAAAGATTTCTGACTAAACATGAGTTAATTCTGCATTTTTATAAATTATTAGCCTGAAAAATACCCAAAAAAGGCCAGTGTCCTTTAAGAATTTGGAGTCATGAGTCGTAAAGATTACTTTTTATTGACCTTATTTCAGATATGTTTTTTGAAACTTTTCTGGCAATGTGCTAATTAGAGCTGCAGAATATACTTTGACTAACAACTTTATGACTAACAAGTTAAACAGGGGCAGCACGGTGGCACAGTGGTTAGCACTGCTGCCTCACAGAGCCAGGGACGTGGGTTCAATTCTGGCCTCGTGTGGAGTTTGCACAATCTCCCTGTGTCTGCACGGGTTTCCTCAAGTTGCTCTGGTTTCCTTCCACAGTCTAAAGATATGCAGGTTAGGTTGATTGGCCATGCTTAGTGTCAGAGGATTAGCAGCATAAATACATAGGGTTACAGGGATAGAGCTTGGGTAGGATTGTTATCGGTGCAAACTCGATGGGCTGAATGACCTTTTCTGCACTGTATGGATTTTATGTGGAACTTTTGCCTAATCTATTATTACGTCCTTTAATAAAATGCAAATTAACCCAAGTTTCATTCCTGATACTATATTGTTCACATACCTTAGTGCTATAGTCCTGCTTTAGCAGCTATTTTAGATGCAGTTTGAGGTCAATGTGCCTCATGTTGCAGCAGCCTTCTAACCACAAGAGAATTGTGCTTTCATAGAACAAATCATCAGGCTCAAGTTTGTTTTCTTTTCTTACATGACATTAAGTTGGTAAGTTGACAAGCCATTTTTCTTGTGAATTAAGCAATATTATTTGAGTTTTTGCATATTTGAGAATAAACAGCAGAAACAGATTGTCAAAAACTAGAAATGCTGAAAAATGGAAATATACAAACTGGTGTGAATACACAGGTTCATAGACATTTGCAGCATGGAAGTAGGCCATTCAGTCCATCGTGTCCATGCTGGCCAACAAAGATCTGACTACACTGGTCCCATTCTCCAGCACTTGATCTGTAGCCTTAGAAGTTATGGCAGCAGAAATGAATATCTTAACACTTCTTCAATATTATGAGAGTTTCTGGCTTCACCATCCTTTCAGGCAGTGAGTTCCAGACTCCCACCAACTTCTGAGTGAAAACATTTCTCCGCAACTCCCCTCTTAGCCTTCTATCTATTACCTTAAATCTCTGCCCCTCGGTTATTGACCCCTCTACTTATGGAAAAGTGCCTTCCTATTTACCCTATCTCTGCATAGTATGCACAGCTGATCTGTCAGCAGGTGAAAACAGAAAAGATAGCTTAATATTTCACAAAGGTTCTGAGTTCTAAGAAGCGTCTCTACCTGAAACCTTAACCTATCCATTGATTTGTTGGCTCGATCTCTTTGTCTGTATAATAGTTTTATTTCACATTCACTTGTCCCTAGGGAATATACTGAGGTGTATAAGGATAATAATCAAATAATTATACTAGGGGATTTCAACTTCCCCAACATAAATTAGCATAGTCCTGGTGTAAAAGGTATAGAGGGGATGGATTTCTTGCAATGTTTTCCAGGAGAGTTTTTTTTGTATTAATACATAGAAGGCCCAAAGAATGACATAGTGCTGGATTTGGTTCTGGGGATCAAAGCTGGATAAGTGGCAGTAGGATAGCATTTTAATGATAGGGAACACAGCACGGTACGGTTCAAGTTGATTATGGACAAGCAGAAAGATGGCCTGCAAAAGATGGCTTTGGATTGGGGAAAGGTAGATTTTGTGAAAATAAGGCCGGATCTGGCCAAAGTAATAGGACACAAAGTGAGGTGGTGAAAGGCTGTTTGAGTGGCTGGAGGCAGATGTCCAGTGGCGTACCACAAGGTTCACTGCTGGGCCCCTTTATTGTTTGTTATATAAATGCTATAGATGACAATGTGGGGGGAATGATAAGCAAGTTTGCAGATGATACCAAGATTAGTCTGGTGGTTAACAGTTGTAGATTACAGGAAGACATAGATGAATTGGTCAGATGGGCAGAGAAGTGGCAGATGGCATTTAACCTCCATGCGCTTCGGAAGAAGTGACAAAACAAGGGAGTATATAATGAATGGCAAGATACTAGGAAGCTCAGAGGAAAAGATGGATCTTGGGGTACTCATTCACAGATCCCTGAAGATGGCAGAGCAGATGAATAGGATAGTTAAGAAGGCACATGGGACACTTGTTTTTACCAATCATAGCACAGAGTATAAAAGAGCAAGGAGGTAATGTTGAAGTTACACAGAACATTGGTTAGGCCACAGCTAGAGTACTATGTGCAGTTCTGGTCACACCTCACTGTCGGGAGGATATGATTGCTCTCGGGGGTACAGAGGAGATTGCCTGGGATGAAGCATTTGAGCTATAAAGAGAGACTGGATAGGCTTGGATTGTTTTCTTTAAAGCAGAAAAGGCTAAGGTGGAAAATGATCGAGGTGAATAAGATTACGAGGGGTATGGACAGGGTGAGTAGGAAGAAGCTGTTTCTCCATGGTTCAGAGGTCAATCACGACAGGGCAGGAGATTCAGAAGAGATTTGTGAAAAAACAAACCACTGAGTGAATGGTGGGAATCTGGAACGCACGGCTTGGGAAGGTAGTGCAGGCTAGAATCTTTAAAAACATATTTGGATGAGCAATTGAAACATTATGACGTTTAAGGATATGGGACAAGTGCTGGAAAATGGGATTAGTGCGCCTTCAGTGGTAGTTATTGTCGGTGCAGACTCAATGGGCAACTGTACGACTCTACAACTCAATATGAAAAAGGCAGACAGGAAAAGGCAAGCTGGTCCATTGAGTCTGACCCATTCAGCAGTGCTGCAACCAGACAAGTGAACTGCAATATTCCCCACACTCAAACTGCCATATAATTTCCCACAGCCAATTAAAGGAGAAAGGAATTCTGAGAAATTGCTCCCCGTGCTCAGTGATAACCAAAATGAAACCCCGGAGATAACAATGACTGCATTATCCAGCTGAACAGGTGTACAGAGCAAACTGTGCAAGGCTGTTCTGCAACTCAGAAATGAAGGAAATAAGCAGCTGCAGTGCACAGTACTCCAGGCTACTTGCACTTATCATGTGTCCCAAAAAAACTGCCCAATCCAGGTTTGCAAAGCGCAAACTGATACACTGTCACTCCAAGACAACTGAGTTGCAGTTACAGGGCAAGGAAAAGGAGGATGACTAAAATCCAGACCAATCCTTAAGCTGCCCCCACACAATCACAAATTCTATATTATATTAAACCATCTGATTATCTTTCAATTTTACTATCTTACTCTTTTGTAGAATGAAGGCATCACCAGCATTTGTTGCTCATCTCTAATTGCCCTTGAGAAGGTGGTGGTGAGCTGCTCTCTGGAACTGCTGCAATCTACCTGTGGTAGGTATACCTGGGGTCCTGTTAGGAAGGGAGTTCCAGGATTTTAATCCAGCGGCATTGAAGGAATGGTGATTTTGTTCAAAGTGAGGCTGGGGGTCTGGCTTGGAGGGGAACTTTCAGGTGGTGGTGTTCCCTTGCGTCTCATGCCCTTGTCCTTCTGGGACAGGTAGTAGAGGGTGCAGGTTTGGAAGGTGCCATTGAAGGAGGCTTGGCAAGCTGTTGCAGCACATCTTCTACATTGTACACACTGTTCCCACTATGTGAGTGGCTCAGGGAATGAACGTTTAAGTTGGTGAATGGGATACAAATCAAGTGGGCTGCCTTTGTCCTGTACGGTGTCAAGCTTCCTGAGAATTATTGGGGCTGCATTTATCCAGCCAAATGGAGAGTATCCCATCACATTCCTGGCCACTGCATACAGAGGCACAGATGGGAGTAGCAAGGAACTGGATAGCAGCGAGGAGTCGATATAATCTTCATGAATATTGGCCAAACCAAATATGCAGCAAAAGTGTAAAAAATGAGTTCATGGAACATACAGGACAGTTATCTGTAACCCCCACGACTTGCCTGGGCTTGCAAAATCTCACTAACTGTCCCGGCTGGAGATAATACACATCTCTTTAACCTGTGCTTAATGCTCTCTCCTCTCACATTATCTGTACCTTTAAGATTTGATTACCTGTAAAGACTCACATTCCAACCATTATTTTGTAAATTGAGTTTGTGTCTTTATGCCCTGTTTGTGAACAGAACTCCCACTCACCTGATGAAGGAGCAGCACTCCAAAAGCTAGTGGCTTTTGCTACCAAATAAACCTGTTGAACCTAAAAGTCATCAGCATCCTGGGAAGATCAGGTGCAGAAGATCGCGAGTCAAAATTCACATTCTTAACCTTCATTCACGGCCAATAAAGCATTACTGTGTGACACGCTTTGTTGCCCAAGAACTGCAATTAAGCATAAAAGTGCTGGAAGTACTGAAAAATACTGATTTGTCAGTAAATCCTCTACGATAACAAAACACTCCCCCACAACGCTGGAAACTCCAGCACTGAAAAATAATGACACATTCATGTGCATTTTCATTAGGTAAAATGCTCCAACTGAGCAAAATATGTGAATTACAGCAAGTTTTTCACAAATGTAGAACATCCTGAGACCGAGGAACTGAATACATCATTGCACCCTGTGCAATATTTCAGGCCTGGTTAAGGACAGTGGAATAGCTCGCTCAGTGGAAGTGAAAAATTGTTTTTCTAGTTCATGTCATGCATGTTGCTGCAGCCAGTAAAGAGCTGTGCATACCTTTGCTTCTCTGCAGCATCAGCTATAACCCTACTGCTGCAGCCTCAGAGAGAGGCAGTGTTCACAAACTCACCGGCTGTGACATGTAGCTGCAGCAAATGTGAAATTCTGCAGTGTATTCTACAACTGGAGTGGAGTGGAGTGCCAGAGACCTGACTGGTACTGGGGAAGTATCACTTATACCCTTGGTTTTAACTGTGTATTTAAAACACTTAAAGCATTTCTTTCCCCTGGCACTGTGCATCAGACTTCTTTGGTCTGAGAAATAGAAGATTCTTTCAACACTCACATGATTTCCTTCCCTTCTCGATATACAGAAGCACAACTGTTTTATCAACATCACTAAATGCTTCTGGGTATCTGCATTCATTCTGGGACTGCAATGGTATTGGCTGAAATTCACAACCCGCTGCTGGCGAGAATGGAGAATTTGGCACTCAGCCAAATCTCCATTCACTGTAGCGGGACTGGAAAATCCTGGCTGGGGGATTGGGGGCATGGTTAATCTTTCAGAACATAAATCCTTTATTGGCCCAGATTCAGCACAAATGATAGGAGCAAGTTAATGATGAGTATGTTCTGGAGGGCCTGTAATCCTTGCCAAGATCATTATTTTTTTAAAAAAAGATAATTGATTAAGGCAAAATAAGATATTTGGCTTTAATGGCGTTGTTATTTTTGGGTCAGCTCATTGGTACATTGGTAGTGATATGCTAGAAAATATATATTTTTTAAGTGCTGGAAAAATTAGATATACGTGTACAAATGTTGCCAAACAGAAGAAAGATTGATAAAGATATGGAGGGTAAATGCTAATTTACAGAGATCCAACAGCTGATTAACTTGCTATCATCATTTGTGCAGAATCTGGGGCAACAAAGGATTTATGTTCTGAAAGATTAAATCATTTTAGTTACAATGAAAATAAATGAATGTTTCGGTGTGTTCACTCACCCAGCTGACATCATCTGAGCTGTTTTAAGGCTTCTTTTCGTATTGCAGCAAGTTGTCAGTCAGACATAACTAGCATCACATTCAACCTCCAACTAAACACTCTACTTATTTATTTCCACTTAAGAGGCACGATTTTTGCAGCTTCTACAAGTCAAGCAACGAAGCAGGAAAAAGGAAGTAAAAGAAAGTAACAGGAAGTCGGACTTCATTAAGAAGCGAAAAAAAACCTCATTGAGGTAACAGAAAAGGGAAGAGAAACTCTTTGGTCCTGCGTTGTTGTGTGTAACCATGCATCTGATTTTATGGATTTACAATTCCAACCAAAATAGCCTGATGTGGATTGGATTCACCCACACAATCATTGACCACGATTCATAAGCTTTGAAAGTATTTATTCAACATACCACTCGTCAACTTTGATTCATTCCTGACACTGTGACTGTATTCCTCCATTTCTGCATAATTGATGCATGCCCTTGTGAATTCCACAGTTTTTTTCCAAACAGATTTCTGGAGATGCACAAGTCTAAATAAGTACTCTGCAAGCTGAATGGAATAACTGTCTGATCATGCCAAGGGAAATGTCAACAGTTAAATGGGAGATTATACTTAAGTACACATGTTTTGGTCCACAAGCAACACACATGATTGCTAGCATTCTGTAGCCAGAAAATCCAATGGTTTAGTCCTAGCTGTCACATAATGTCTAATAATAATCCAATCTATGAGTAGCTGTAACTCCATGGAAGACAAGATTGATGATGAATCAGATATTCACTCCTTCTCCACGCAGAAAAATGATAAAGACCACAGTGTGTTTTATCAATTACTTAAGACAGCATAGAATAACCCATGATAGAATACAATATATGAAGCTGTACAATAATTCTGTTAACTGCCATGTGGTGGTTTAAAATATCCATTGCAACATCATTTAAAAGCAATGACTGGGATACTGGGCTCTGTCCAAAAATCTATTACAAAATTGCAGAGTAATGGCTTTAAAACAACTATTTTGGTATTTTAAAAATCAATTTCCTCTCCTGTGGGAGTGTCAACACCCGTTAGTGTCCAATCCTGCCACTGACAGATATTCCATCAATGCTGATGGTAACATTCTGCCAAGGATTTGGGATTCTTCAATGCAGTTAATTCCTATGAGGCAATGGTCTGTTCTTGCTGAGGGACAAAGTAAGTGGACCATTGTCAAAGGCCAACATGAAATGTCAGCCACCCTTGGATTTGGAACAAAAATAGACAGTTCCGCAAACACAGTGAATTTGGCAGCATCGGAGAAGAGAACCGATAAGTTAAGATGTCAGGCATACCCTTTTTTAGATACTGGATAATATTACAGATGAACAATATTTGAAAATGAAATTAACAAGAAGGGGGGGAAAAATCAATTCACGTGCATAAAGAGAGGAAAGAGAATTATCTGTAGGATGCTTGAAGTATAAACAAGAGAAGGTTAAATGGCTGCAGTGATATTGGCAGGCAGTTGGGAAAAAACATTCTGAAAGGTGTTTAATAAACACTGAAGATGTGTGAGCCACTGAGGGGAGGAAATATGGGGTGATTACTAAGATAGTTCTGAAATGGAAATCTTTATGGTCCTAATGTGTCAACCACTGGTTCCACTACTGAACTAAAACTAAGATCACTCCCCAACTTCTTTTTCTGCTACACTGATTACATGATGTGGGTATGCCGGCGTTGGACTGGCGTAAACACAGTAAAAAGTCTGACAACACCAGGTTTTAGTCCAACCTAGTCGCACTAGGTTGGACTAAAACCTGGTGTTGTCAGACTTTTTACACTGATTACAGCCAGAGCCACATATTGCTCTGAAGAATTTTGCTTAAGTGACTGCCTTGTCAAACAACTCAATGCTGTCTGCAGATTTACTATTGCTCTGCTTTTGTTGCCCATTACCTTTCTAATCTCTGTTCCAGTTAAGTCCAATGCATGTTTGAGAAGCAGAAACTTAGCATTCCACCAGACATTGTGAATCCGCTAATCTTAACAGTGACCTCAATAACTTAAGAACTTAACTTTAGCTGGTATTTCCTTGCTGGCAGAACATGATGTGGGGTGGTATGGGGGAGAGGGGTTATCAACAGGAAAGGAAGGGCAGACACTTTGGTTGCAAACTTTCCGCAGGAAGACAGCGCTGGTAGGACAGATGACACCTTTGGTGTCAATCCCTTTCTCAGACAGCTCGGTTCTGCTGACATTCATTTTGTTACTTGTGTCTTGCTCCATTGTTTCCTGTTAATATCTCAATAGCCAATTAATAAACTTTTTCTTCTCTTCTAAGCATGTCCTAGGTACTGTAGCCAATTGCTATGGTACTGGACTTGCAACTCAGAAGTTGCGAGTTCAAAGTGTGTCATGGCAAGTTGTGAAATTAGATGCAATAAATATCCAAGCTGCAGACTGACCTGCATATGAGTACAGTGATAGTGTTTAGTATTGTCTCAAAGTGAGCTTGCTATGTCCTCTAACATAGGGAGGTTGTTGTGTTGTATCCAGTATCAGTGCCCAGATGGCAGTCTGGGAAGACCAATAGCTACTGCTGCTAAAATCATAAGAATAAATTTAAATGTCATTCTACTTCCTCTGCTGTGTGTGTGGATTTCAGGTTCCCTCTTCCTTCCTGCGGTCCTCTGGTCATTTGTAATTTATTTCAAAGGGTTACAACAGAAATATTACATTATTTGTTCTTTCCACAGATGCTGACTGACCAGCTGAGTGATTTAGTGCTTTCTGTTTTTCTTTCAGAATTCCAGCATTTACAATTTTTCTTTTTCACTTTCCCTGGAATTCAAAATCAGTTAAATTGGATCCAACGTAGACAAGCACCTTCATCATATTCCATCCTGTGTCAGGTACTGGCAAACAGGAACATGTTAGTTGTAGAAATTAACATTTCTGGGTTACTTTTGGTAAGATTTGAATTTTTTTCTAATGAGCTAAAGTTAATGAGCTGGCTGAACTAAAGAGGCGAAATATGATTCATGCACAAAGAGGTGCACTAGAGGCATATTATCATGTTTTGCGATATTGTACCAAAGGTGTAAGTCTCACGACCACCAAACATCTATGTGATTTGTGATTCTGGGAAGGAATTGGTAAAACAATCAGATTTTTTACTTTTAAGACTGTTCTCCTTGGAGAGGAGAAGGCGAGGAGGTTTAATAGAGATGTTCAAAATTATGAGGGGGCCAGATAGAGTAGATTGGGAGAAATTGGTCCTGCTTGTAAAAGGATCAAGAACGGGAGAGCACAAATTTAAAGTGATTTTCAAAAAAAAGCAAATGTGATGTGAAAAAAAAAACCTTTTCACACGTAACAATAGCAAACTAGCCTCCCATCCATTGACTCTGTCTACACTTTCTGCTGTCTTGGAAAAGCAGCCAGCATAATCAAAGATGCCACACACCCCGAACATTCTCTCTTCCACCTTCTTCCATCGGGAAAAAGATATAAAAGTCAGAGGTTACGTACCAACCAACTCAAGAACAGCTTCTTTTCTGCTGCCATCAGACTTTTGAATGGACCTACTTCACATTAAGCTGATCTTTCTCTACACCCTAGCTATGACTGTAACACTACATTCTACACTCTCTCCTTTCCTTCTCTATGAACGGTATGCTTTGTCTGTAGAGCACGCAAGAAATGATATTTTCACGGTATACTGATACATGTGACAATAATAAATCAAATCAAATCAAATCAATTCTGTGATTTGATCCAATTATCCAGTGGTGGTCATCCACCTTACGGAGTAGATGGGAAATTATTGACATTCCAAAGTCAGTTGCCATTCCAATGCTGCTTGGCTGTTCGAATTCATGTGATATGCTGCAGAGATAGAAGTGAGGAAACTATTCCTATTCCATCAGCCTCTCCCTGCCTTTTGGCACAGCAGGAACATTTCCACCTCGGATTTTTTTTCCCAAATAAGTGATTGAATTGTCTTGAAATTTGTAGACATTAGGCCCAGTCCATGACAGAAAGATCTGATGATGGCCACCACGATAGGCCAGAATTTGACCATTAAAACATTCTGCATAATTCAAAAAAAAGTACACAAAGGCCACAGGATGCCATGCAGGGAGCTCCATGATGTCCTTGTAAGTGTGGAAATTGAGAATGTCAACAAAGGTAACTTTTCACATCTTGCCATATTGTATGAAGAAGTGGGTACACCACCTCCAGTTATTAATTTTCTCAGAAATGCTTATGCTTCCCAAAGAGGAAATGAAACATGCTGCGAGGGATGTTGAAAGTCTGGCTCCCAATCTTTCAGACACATTAAAACAAGGAAAAAGCATCCCATAAAAAACAGGAGCTTCTTCTGATGTCCTGAGCAAAAGCTATCGTCACATCTAACATCACTAAATCAGAGCAACCAATAACTTATTGATTGTGAGATCTTAAAGCATGCTTATAAGGCATTTGTCACTGCAAAATTTTTTATGTAAGAGCTTTTACACATGTGCTGTGTTTATTCCAAGTTAAATGGCACAGAGCTAGATGTAACTAGAAAAAACTTTGACAAGAACTCTGCTGATTCATTAATTTGACTTTGACAGTCACTAAACACACAAACAAGTGTGTTGAAGACTCTTTAGTCTGAACTTGTACTTCGCATACAGGCCCATGGGTTACTATAAGGAAGGTTAATGCCCAAGCGGGCATTGTACATGAATTAAGCCCTCTATCGGTAAAAGCCACTTGATGAAAAGATGTAAAAACAGCTTCTATCATTTGCTTAATAAACATATGCAGTGCAGACAAATTGAAATAGGATATGTTACTGGAAAAGATTAGACACACCCAACAGTATGAAAATTTCATGTGTAATGGTTTTGGCTTGTACAAAAAGAACCGTCCCTGTTCTAGATGTTGTCTACAGGTCACCTTCCAACAGGTGGTACTACAATATAACAGCTCTCTTCAGCCACAGGTAGATACATGTGGAGGAGTCTCCAAACATGGAACTCAGGACACTGATGGACGTGGATAGAATTTTTCAATATCAATGCACCTAGATTTGATGGTTGCTTATTAGCTCCTGTTTCTCATTAGCTCCTGTTTCTCATTCATGTATCCAGTAATATTCATACAGTGCTCATGCCCCTCATTTTGTATTGTGCTATTTAAATACGTACAGCAAATATAAGTAATAAAGGGAAGCAGTGTGCAAAACCAAAGTGTAAAAATGGTAGTATTCTTAGCAAGACTAACTAGTGCAATAAGGGACAAAATTAATGGAAGCAGCAAAAAAATCAAGGATGACAGTGACTTCTACATATCTTTATGAGACCTATTTGAACAGAGCTGAAAACAGGATTCTTAGAACCTACAGGTTCATCTTTGTCAACCCAGATGACAGCATGTTGCAAAAATAAATGCGGATCGCAGTTTCTCAAATCGATTAATTTAAATGAGACTTTCCCAGCAGTGTTTTCATTGCAGGAATAAACTCTCGGCAGAGTGAGAAATTACCATTGAGATACCCGGCTCGATTTTCTGTCCTTGAGCCAGACCTTGGGAAATCTCACATGCACAAAGTTAGGATTCTTATTCACTTCATTTCAATAATTTTACAATCCTTCCAGGATTTTTCTCAAGTCAGCTGTTTTGGTGCCGAGCTGGATACATAATACAAAACTGACAAGGAAGACCTCCCCACCCCCGCCAAACCTTTCATAGCCTATTGCAAAATGAAAGAGTACACAAGCTCTTCCACTGCAAGTTTCATTTGTCGCTCATTGTTCTGACCATAGGAAATTAATGCTCCAGGAAGCCGTATTTGCAGCGTGATCTTTGGTCTGACATTAAGATTTTTCTGGGAACTTAAACCATTACCAAGAGGTGTAAAAATGCAGAAATAGAAAAATACAGTTACAAGCATAAGATCTAACAATCTGAATAACTCAGATAGACACTCAGCACACAACCTTATGGGTTTGCACAAAGTCAACATGAGGGTGTTTGAAAGACTTTTTTTAATGGGAGCACTTGCACTCGTTTATTACAGTTTTTACCAATCTATCAACCATGTGGGCGGCGCAGTGGTTAGCACTGCTGCCTCACAGCGCCAGGGACCCAGGTTCAATTCTGGCCTCAGCTCACTGTCTGTGCAGAGTCTGCACGTTCTCCCCGTGTCTGCGTGGGTTTCCTCCTACAGTCCAAACATGTGCAGGTTAGGTCGATTGGCCATGTTAAATTGACCCTGGTGTCAGGGGGATTAGCAGAGTAAATGTGTGGGGTTACGAGAATAGGGCCTGGGTGGGATGTGGTCGGAGCAGACTTGATGGGCCGAATGGCCTCCTTCTGCACTGCAGGATTCTACGATCAAGTGGAATGTAGAAAGGAAAGGATCATATTTATTAGCAATGCTGTTAATAATATCACTATGTAGTCATGCTGCAGGGACAGTTGCCTGAAACCTCATGTATAATGCAAAACGTATTCGAATAAAGGGATAAGTCTGCACTTAAGCAAACATTTTCAAATTTATTCTAGCAACATCGCAGCTTAATCATTATAACACTTTGCCTAAGTGTTTCAGTGTCAACTTGGAAATCAGCAGACTGCAAGCATGAGGATCCCAGTTTCCCAAATTACTTGTAGCTTGATCTTACGAACTTGTCCCACCCAACTTTTGGCAAGGGGAGGTGGTAAGATTGAGTGAGGGGCGAAAAGTTAGAAATGCGCCTGGTTTTTCACCTTCCCACGTTGTCCCGGCCCTGTTTCAGCTTTACGCCCAGAAAGGGCAAAGAGCTAATTTAAATATTAATCACATGCTCAGCATGCTTAGCTTATTTATTTGTTTCACAAGTAGGCTTACATTAACGCAGCAATTAAGTTACTGTGAAAATCCCCTAGTCACCACACTCTAGTGCCTGCTTGGGTATACTGAGGGAGAATTTAGCATGGCCTAACCAGCACGTCTATCAGACTATCAGGGAGGAAACCGGAACACCCAGAGGAAACCCATGCAGACATGGGGAGAATGTGCAAACCTTGCACAGACAGTGCAAGCCAGGTATTTAACCTGGATCCTTAGTGCTGTGTGGCAGCAGTACCAACCACTGTGCCCACAGCAGATGTAAATAATAAAGGAAAGCATTTGCAAAGCTCACCCACATCTCCACCCCCCCCACCCCGCCATGTCCGATACCTTCACCTCCGATGTCCACCTGTTATTCCCAATGGGACGTTTAGATTCAGCTGCTTTATGGCAGCTACTGTCCTCCTTCACTCCCATGCTTTTACACATTGTGGCTGGAACCAGAGATGCGCTTCACAGTCTATATCTCACTCAGGCAGGAAGGACGGGCAAGAGAGGCGCTGAAGAATTTTAGTGCAGGCAAGTTGGCATGGAGTGGCAATCCTCCACTGATTGCCATTCTGGAGGAAGTTACAACCCAAATTGTTGTACTTTATAATGGCATTATTCACAGTACTGCAGATGCTTATATATGGGGTGGGGGTTGGTGAAGGGCAATAATAAATAACCAACAACTTTGAGCCTAGCTGGGTAAAACCCACACTAAGATGCTCAAACAGAAACAAGCCATGTGTGAAAGGCACTAATCTCTGGTTAATGGCTGCGATGCTCACAGCTGTGAGAAAAAGACCTAATTTTGCTCACACTATTATATCAGCGTGGTGCAGTTTGTTCAATCGCTTTCACAGGAATATCAAAACCACAGCACTTTACTGCTAAGAAATGGCAGTTACTGTGGTAACAATTTGCACGTATAACGTTCTGACCTTACAGCACCTTCAAAACATCAGTAAAGAGTCTCAACTCCTCCTAGCTCATTAGCATACGGTTTTTGTTTCTCGCCAGATTTTCAGGATCAGCCGTTCAGTATGCTCCCTGCGAAGGGGAATTCATTGCAGGGAGCCAGAGATAAAATGCTTTGGGAGGGTAGAGTCTTTTGAGTCTGAAACGCTCAGGGGCCTGATGTTCCACTGAAAAGGAAGATGATGATTTTGTGTCAAAACTATCTGTTCAAACAACAATCGCTGCTTGATGGGTAGTTCAGATTCGATTTATTATTGTCACGTGTATTGGGATACAGTGAAAAGTATTGTTTCTTGAGTGCTATACAAAGTATATCATACATAGAGGAGAAGGCAAGGAAAGGGTGCAGAATGTAGTGTTACAGTCATAGCTAGGGTGGAGAGAAAGATCAACTTAAGATAAGATAGGTTCATTTAAAAGTCTGATGGCAGCAGGGAAGAAGCTGTTCTTGAGTCAGTTGGTACATGACCTCAGATTTTTGTATCTTTTTCCCGATGGAAGAAGGTGGAAGAGAGAATGTCCAAAGTGGCGTCCTTGATTATGCTTTTCCCAGACAGCGGGAAGTGTAGCTGGAGTCAATGGATGGGAGGCTGGTTTGCGTGATGGACTGGTAAGGATTGTACTTCATGTTTCATATAAAAATGATGTTAAAGTGGAAAGTGCGACGTGGGGAAGACTTGCCTCTTTGATCCTGACATCTCGGATGCCCTGATGCTGGAGACATGGGTGCCAATTTAAGGGTACTTTGCTCCCTATTATAGCAGAGGTGCAGGCTGTCTGCACCACACAACTGGAAGCTTAAAGGTTACACCAACAATGGCTGCAGGGTAATTTTGATTCTGTGCGATAATGTAAAAGGGACAGTCGGGGAAAGAAGGTGCTGTATCATTGGAATAGGCTTCACCCGAATGGTGTTGGGATCAGGGTACTTGCGAATCATACAATAAGGGTTGTAGAGGTAGTTTTAGATTAAATAGTAGGGGAGGTTGTACACGAGAGGAGATTTGGAAAGTTAAAAACAAAAGACAAGGCAAGGGTGGCACTGTGGACAGTGATAACCAGAGTATACAAGCATAAGAGTGTACCAGCAAATAAGTCATGATGTGGGTATGCCGGCGTTGGACTGGCGTAAACACAGTGAAAAGTCTGACAACACCAGGTTTTAGTCCAACCTATTTATTTGATAATATACTCACAAGCTTTCGGGTTAGTCCCTTCGTCAGGTGAATTCACCTGACGAAGGGACTAACCCGAAAGCTTGTGAGTATATTATCAAATAAATAGGTTGGACTAAAACCTGGTGTTGTCAGACTTTTCACCCAGCAAATAAGGTCAGGGTAGGGAAACTGGGAAAAGACATAATTGAAGGAATGCATGAAGCATTCACAACAAGATACATAATTTTTTAGCATAAATAGAAATAAATTAGTACGACATGATAGCCACGAGAGACATGGTTGCAAAATGAGCACAGTTAAGACCTGAATATTCAAGGGTAGTTGACATGTCAGAAGGACAGAAAGAAAGGAAAGGAGGTGGTGTAGTTCTGTTAATAAAGGATGAGATCAGTAGAGTAGTGAGAAATAACCTTGGCTCAGAGGATCAAATTATAGAATACATTTGGGCAAGGAAGCAACAGCAGATAATCAAGGATACAACTCTCAGCAAAATACATTCTACCGAGAAAGAAATACTTTACACCCACGGGTGACAAGCTAAGGGAGCTGGGGATTGTATCGTTGAAATATTGGAAAGCAGGCTGTCAAAATTCAATAATATGCATTGAAAGGTTCAATCAATATTAGTGGGCTTTGCTTTATTCTTAAGAGGTCATGGAAAATGTTACTTAAGTTTTGTCCAGGAGCCTCCATAACATGTCTAAACTCCAAGACATTGGGGGAATTTTCCACCTCTGTTTTTGGAAGGCGGGCATGGCAACAGGGACAGAGAATCGAGGGGAAATTCCACTTTCACGCCGGCAGGATTTCCCCACTCAATTGTCCTCACCCCCACACCAGTGATTTAATGGGGTTCCTGCCATGCAATGATAGGAACCCAATTATAATACATTTTAATATAATTAGCGGGCCTCCACTCACTGTATCATCCTCCGGGTAGGGTATCCCTCTCCGTCTCCACCAGTGTGACATCATGTCGGCGGAGATTGCAACTGCTTTTGAAAAACAGAACTGGGAACAGAACCTGCAAATTGTCTTACTGTTGAGATAGGTCAATGGTAGTGAAATCAATGGAGCAACAAATATTTCTATGTTTCCAGTGGATGCCTCAAGAATGCATTCATGTTGCATCTCAATCACATCTTCAGAACATTTCAACCAACTTCACAATCGATGGGTCAGAGTTAATGTACAGTCTGCTGATTGAGGGAAGAATGTTGGCTAAAACCTAAAGTTTATTTATTAGTCACAAGTAAGGCTTACATTAACACTGCAATGAAGTTTCTGTGAAATTCACCTAGTCACCACAGTCCAGTGCCTGTTCGGGTCAATGCAGCTAATCAGCATGTCTTTCAGACTGTGGGAAGAAACTGGAGCACCCAGAGGAAACACACGCAGCCAATGTGCAAACTTCACACAGACAGTGACCCAAGCTGGGAACTGAACCTGGGACTCTGGCACTGTGACTCATCTGATGAAGGAGCAGCGCTTCGAAAGCTTATGCTACCAAACAGACCTGTTGGACTTTAACCTGCTGTTGTGAGACTTCTTGCTGTAATGCAGCAGTGCTAACCACTGTACTACCATGCCACCCTGTTCTTGTTTGAATATTGCCAGGGGGTCCTTTAGGTTGTTTGAATGGATTCAAAGGGCCCTGGTTTAATGTCTATTCTGAAAGATAGAATACTCTGTTAATGAAACAGTCTTTTAGTATACAGTAAAGTGGCAATCCAGATTATGTGCTCAAGTATGTAGATGGACTTGAACCAATAACCTCAGTAGTGCTAGCAACTGAGCCAAATTGGCAATCAATCCAGGCTTTCTGATAGTACTCATCCTGTGACTGATGAATTTATAATATACACTTACATTTTTTATTTTTAACTTATTCTGGTATCTTTATTATAAATTCATTCTCTACGGGTGGTTAAAATCCTACTGCACTATTGGCAGTTTATAAAATTAAATCTGATCTTAATATTTCAACCAAGTTATCTTAATAATACACATATGCACAAACAAATATACAGATTGCTAGACAAATGAGATTGAAGAATTCCAGCCTCAGTCTGTTCTTACTTTCTCATTGTTTCAACTCATGTTCACTGCTTTTCCCAAACCACTAAATTGGAATAAGCTATCAAATTACACTGTGAGGCAAATCGGGATTGCAGATTTGGACACAGCTATTGTAAAATAAAAGGCCTTGGATTCTCCGATGTTGTACATCCTGCCACTGCTGCCAGCAAGAACGGAGAATTTGGCACTCAGCCAAATCTTCATTCGCAGCAGTGGGATTGGAAAATCCCAGCCACAGGTGAGGTCGGAGAATTCTGGCCAAGATCATTTGCAAAATTTAGACATTTCATACACAGGTGAGCGAACACTTCATGTGATGGGTGAAACGGTGTACCAAGTACAAAACATGGGTAAGTGAAAAAGTGAACAAGTGATGAAAGGTGAAATTTACTGTATGTAGCATTGCTGTTTGTATGGTATTGATCTATGCACAAAATGGGTGTTGCATTAGCTTCATAACATTCATTGTACTTCAGAATTATTTCCTTGCATGTGAAGTAATTCAAAACATCAGCGATGTGATCAGGTATCTTAGAGACCTGTGACTTTCAATTCTTTTCCAAATACTTTGCATTATTGTAACCTGTGATGTATAATCTTTTTAGAATTAATGTCCCAGATCTCCCAGTCTTTGGATGTTCAGATGTCTGATGTGCCCTGGAAAATATACTTTGGGACTCCTTGGAATTCTCAATGCAGGGATTCCATGGGAATTGACCTGGCAGGTTTGAACTTCTAATGGATAATTCCCCCGGGACACTCCAAAAAGTCTCTGACTCTGACTTATTTACCTGGATGGATACACAGAACTGTTAGACAGAGAAAAACCTTGTTTAATACCTGGGTAACTATACAAATGGTCCCCCTGAATTTTCCCCTCACACAAATAGCACTCCCCATTGTCCCGACTATCCCCTGACCTGATCTAACTTGCCTCCGAATGAGTCCTCACCCCTACCTGATCTGATTACCCCCTGACCCGACTTTCCCCAATGCAACCTGCCCCCACCACCCAATTCTCCCTTGATCTCCCTGAAAAGACTTGCCTCTGACCTGACTAGCTCCTCACCAAACCCGATTATCTCTAACCTGACCTGATTAGTCCCCATGACCTAACAATTCCCTCCTATCCCAACACAGCAAACCCCGACCCACCTTGCCACTCACCCACCTGCCATTCTACCCGATTCCCCATCTGCGACCATATTTACTTCCATTCTACCCACCTGCCACCGTATGCCTTACCCATTTAGAACATAGAACATAGAACATTACAGCGCAGAACAGGCCCTTCGGCCCACGATGTTGCACCGACCAGATACAAAACAATGACCCTCTAACCTAAACCAATCCCTTCTCGTCCATAAACCTATCCACGGATCTCTTAAACGCCCCCAAACTAGGCGCATTTACAACTGCAGCAGGCAGGGCATTCCAATCCCTCACCACCCTCTGGGTAATGAACCTACCCCTGACATCCGTCCTATAACTACCATCCCTTAATTTAAAGCCATGCCCCCTCGTGCTAGATTTCTCCATCAGAGGAAAAAGGCTATCACTATCCACCCTATCTAAACCTCTAATCATCTTATATGTTTCAATAAGATCCCCTCTTAGCCGCCTTCTTTCCAGCGAAAACAACCCCAAATCCCTCAGCCTCTCCTCATAGGACCTCCCCTCCATACCAGGCAACATCCTGGTAAACCTCCTCTGCACCCTCTCCAAAGCCTCCACATCCTTCCTATAATGTGGGGACCAGAACTGCACACAGTACTCCAAGTGCGGCCGCACCAGAGTTGTGTACAGTTGCAACATGACGCTGCGACTCCTAAATTCAATCCCCCTACCAATAAACGCCAAGATACTGTATGCCTTCTTAACAACCTTATCTACTTGACTCCCAACTTTCAGGGATCTGTGTACACATACACCTAGATCCCTCTGCTCATCCACACTATTCAAAGTCCTCCCGTTAGCCCTATACTCGACACATCTGTTATTCCTACCAAAGTGAATTACCTCACACTTCTCCGCATTAAACTCCATCCGCCACCTCTCGGCCCAGCTCTGCAACCTGTCTAAGTCTTCCTGCAAACTATGACACCCTTCATCACTATCTACCACACCTCCGACTTTGGTGTCATCAGCAAACTTACTAATCCACCCAACTATACCCTCATCCAGATCATTAATAAAAATTTATCTCACCCATTCTCCCTCCTTAACTACCCTACCTCCTTATACACCAGAATCCCTTACCCATTTACTTTACCACCCAATCCCTTTACATAACTAGCAGCACGGTGGCACAGTGGTTAGCACTACTGCCTCAGCGCCAGGGACCCGTGTTTGATTACCGGCTTGGGTCACTGTCTGTGTGGAGTTTGCATATTCTCCCTATGTCTGTGTGGGTTTCCTCCGGATGATCCGGTTTCCTCTCACAGTCCAAAAGACATGCTGGTTAGATGCATTGGCCATGCTAAATTCTCCCTCAGTGTACCCGAACAGGCGGCACAGTAGGGGATTTTCACAGTCACTTCATTGTGATGTTGATGTAAGCCTACCTGTGACATTAATAAATAAAAGTAAACTTAGCCTCTCTCCACAATTTCTGAAAGAAGCTTTGGGATGTGTAAACGATTTAATTACCAGGCTACTGCCATAACAAGGGACTGTAGATTGTCTGTGCTACTCCCTACCAGCTTTGCTGCATTGAGTCAGTTATGAAGGAACCTCCACTGGAAGATTGTTCAGAGAATGCTGGGGAAAGGGAAGTTTGTGCTTTTTGTCTGATCCGGGTTGGAAAAAAAGGTTTTCCATCCTAATTGGGAGAACCTGGCCAATATTCATGTCAAGGACATCATCGTCCAGATAATTGTTGAAGCACATTGCAGGTTTCAAGTGCTTAACTTGTGCGACATAGAAACACGTAGTCCAGTGGCAAACGGAGCAATGCTGGGTAAACAGTCCTTTACTAAAAGGAAACTTACTTTTTCTATCAACGGAAATAGCTATTAAGTACATTAAATTCCTGACTACAAAATGTAAATAAACGTTAACTCAATATGTTCCCCAATTAAGCAAAAGTCATGCAGTTACAAGAATTGGGTTTTAAAACACATTTTTCATCTTTTTCATCTTAGAACACATAATAGAATAATGATCTCAATCACATGGTAGACTGGTACAAAAACTAAAATCATATGGGATTTGGGGTGGGCTGGCTAGATGGATACAGAACTGGCTTGGTTCTGGAACCAAGGTTGGACTTTAACCTGGTGTTGTGAGACTTCTTACTTGCTTCAGAAAGACAGAGCAGTGGTGGAAGGGGATTTTCAGAATGGAAATTTGCATCTCGTGGTGTTTTGCATGGATCAGTGTTGGGAGCTCTGTTGTTTGTAGTATATATAAATTATCTGGAGGAGCATGTGGGTGGTCTGACCAGTAAGTTTGTGATGACACGAAGATTGGTGGAGTTGCTGACAATGCCAGGAATTGTCAGAGGATACAACAGGATATAGATAAATCGGAGACTTGAGCACAGAAATCGCAGATAGAATTTAATCCGGCCAAATGCAAAGTGATGCATTTTGGAGGATCAAATTTAGGTGTGAATTATGCTCTAAGTGGCAGAACCCTTAGGAACATTAACATACAGAGGGATCTGGGCATTCAGATCCACAGTTCCCTAAAAGTGGCAAAACAGGTGGCCAAGATGATTAAGAAGGCATATGGCATACTTGCCTTCAAGAGCCAGGGCCTTGAGTGTAAGAGTTGGGAAATCATGTTG
This sequence comes from Carcharhinus amblyrhynchos, assembly GCF_965287045.1. Taxonomy (NCBI): domain Eukaryota; kingdom Metazoa; phylum Chordata; class Chondrichthyes; order Carcharhiniformes; family Carcharhinidae; genus Carcharhinus; species Carcharhinus amblyrhynchos. The sequence continues at coordinate 29,719,945 of NC_137337.1, forward strand.
CAGTTATATAAAACTTTGTTTACGCCACATTTGGAGTATTGTGTGCAGCTCTGGTTTCCACACTTCCAGAAGGACATAGAAGCTTTGGAGAGAGTGCAAAGAAGGTTCACCAGGATGTTGCCTGGTCATGAGGGTGTTGACTATGAGGAGAGGTTGAATAAACACTGGAAAGATGGAGGCTGAAGAGAGACCTGATAGAGGTCTACAAAATTATGTGAGACACAGGCAGGGTGAATAGTCAGAGGCTCTTTCTTAGGGTGGAAGTGTCAATTACAAGGGGGCACAGGTTCAAGGTGAGGGGGGAAAGTTTAAGGGAGATGTGCAGGTTTTCATGCAGAGAGTGATGGCTGTCTGGAGCCAGTGGAGGTGATGGAAGCAGGCACATTGGCAACATTTAAGGGGCATCTAAATGGGTATTCTGAGAATAGCGAGCAGTTTGCAAAAAGAAAAATCTCCATGTGGTTGGCCCCATAAGGTTTCCTGTAATTTGCCACGAGCCACAGCAGAAATTTTTCTTGGTTCTGTTAAGTTAAATGTAGTGGTCCCAGTCCCTTGCTCACCATTATTAATTATCATTCATGGCTCACCCAAGCTGATTTATTCCTTAACTAGAAAATCGTTTGAAAAAAATATGAATAAAGATTAGTTCTCATCAGAACTCAATTATCCCTTGGCCTAAATGTTTACTTTAACTGCCAATTAATTGCACAAAGAAAATGGAAATGAATCTAAGTCAGTAACAGAAACTAACTGATGCAATCTAGCAATTCAACGAGGATTCATACTTGTCCTCATTCATTATAAGTCAATTAAAAATAACTAAACTGCTCTCAGAGCACAAGTGCAAACTCTAAATGGACAAAGATGCATCAATGTCTCTACTTACATGAATTAATTTGTCTTTGCCACATCTGTTTGCATCATGTAAGGGGCAACAGCGGAGGTGACAATCTCATAAATAGTGGAAATCCAGAGGCAACACATTAATCTTTAATGTGAGGGTGCACTCGGCAGAAGGGGAGGTGATGGCGTAATGGTATTATCACTAGACTATTAATCCAGAAACTCAGCTAATGTTCTGGGGTCCCAGCTTTGAATCCCACCATTCCAGATGGTGGAATTTGAATTCAATAAAAAAATTGTGGAATTAGATTTCACTGATTGACCATTGTCAATTGTTGGAAAAAACCCATCTGCTTCATTAATGTTCTTTATGGGAGGAAATCTGCCATCCTTACCCGGTCTGGCCTACATGTGACTCCAGAGCTACAGCACTAAGTTTGATTCTCAACTGCCACGAGGGATGGAAAATAAATGCTGGCCAGCTAATGACGCCCATTCCCACGAATGAATAAAAAAATACAGGGCATAACTTATCAGGGTGACAATTAGAGTCAGGATTGCCACGCTGTGCCCAATTACATTTTCCTTCTATTTCTATCCTCCCCAATGGGGGGGCCTGTGGGTGGCGTCATACTTCATGTAGGAGTGTGGAAGGGTTGGGTCCAGCCTTCAGGAGGAGGATTTCCATGTTGGGGGTTGCGGGGAGGTAGTTAGTCGAGGGGGTGGGTGTTTCCTCTGGGAAGTCATGAGTATTAGGGGAGGGAGGGTTGGGACTCCAATGGAGTGGGGTCAGTCTGGGTTTTACAATCGTCACCCAGAAGTTAGAAGAGATTCTTAACCTTCTCACTTTTTCTGAGTAACTACTGATATAAGCCATGCGAAGTTTCTGGACATGAACTTTGCTGGAGTGGCAATCAGCAGGAGGAGGGTCAGAAGTTAACAGGGAGTGGTGGGAGAGGGAGGGGTCCAAGGCCAGGGTGGGGTTGGGGCAGTGAAGTTGTGGGGGAGGAAGGGCAGGTTGGGTCTGGGGGGGGTGCGTGGGTGAGAGTGAGAGTCAAGTCTGTCAGGGAGAAACCCGTGAGTTGGGTTTTAATCCTTCTAACTTCTTCTGTGTAATTCTTGGTGTAAAACAGTCGGAAACAGCTGAATTCTGTGACTCAAATGGCATCCTGGGATGGCCCCCAATGGAAGGCAATTATTCAGGAGAAGATTACATTTCTGGGCAATTGCTGTGCTAGTCTAGCCTGGGAACTGCCAAAAGGGATATCATTGGGTATTTTTTTGGGTAAATACCCCTGGCAAGCCAGGTGGAAGCCAGGGATTAGTCGGATAGTCAGGGCAGAGGGAGTGATCAGGTTGGGACCGGGGTCAGTCAGGTGGTTGGGAGAGAAATCGGATGCAGATGGTTAACCAAGCTGAGGGTAGTTGGGTTGGGGTGTGAAGTGGCCAGGGGAATAATCAAGTGGTCCAAGGCTAGTCGGGTGGTTGGGGGTGTGATTGGGAGCAGTCAGATGATTGGGGATGGGCATAATCAGATGATTGGGGTTTTATTGGATTGATGGATGTGATGTTCCGTTGAGTTGCGCTGGATAATCACGGAATTAGAGCAGGCATTAGACTGTCACATTTCCCGGGGAAGTTCCATGTATCTGGCACACATATCCAATGCTGAGTCGGTGCTGAAGAGTTTCATGGAGATTCTCTTGCAGCGGAAACCAGCCTATCGGAAGTTTAACCCTTCCAAGCGATTACTGTGTGTGTGTATGCCAGGACCTGGGCCAGCACAGTGGTTAGCATTGCTGCCTCACAGTGCCAGGGACCCAGGTTCAATTCCCAGCTTGGGTCACTGTTTGTGTGGAGTTTGCACATTCTCCCCGTGTCTGCGTGGGTTTCCTCCGGGTGCTCCAGTTTCCTCCCGTAGTCCAATAATTAATGGGTTAGATTGATGGGCCATGGTAAATTACTCCACAGTGTCAGGGGGTTTAGCAGGTTAGGTATATGCAGTTATGGGAATAGGATCTGGGTGGGATTGTGGTCAATGCAGACTCGATGGGCTGAGTGACCTCCTTCTGCATTGTAGGGATTCTATGATTCTAATGGTGGAGGAAGAATTCTATGACCTCCAAGAGTCTTGAAAAAGCTGCATCCTATCTCTAAAGATCCAAAGACTGGAAGATTTGGGCCAGTTAATTTCTCACATCTGACCTAACTATTACCTACGGATTTTACAAGAATACTCTGCTGTCCTGCTACCCCTGTTCATGTCAAATTGTGTTTCTGACCAGACTGCATCCGATCCCTGCTTTTTTCTTGAAGAGTTATCCACTAACCCAAGTTTCTGCAAAATATAAATGACTCTAACTCAGGGAGTGTCCCCTAATAATTCAGAGCTATAAGCTCTGGTATTCCCACGGTCATCTGCCTTTGCTCTCCATTTTGTATTCAGCGGTCTGAGTAATCTAGGAGGGGATTTTCAAGCAGCGCTCACCCCAAAGCCGGAAATTCCTGCCTGAGGTCTACAGACCTTTGCACAGTCCGCCAAATTTTCTGTGGTAGCCAGGAAAGGAAAATTCCACCCAAAAGCTACTTTCATTCAGGGTCCTGCTTATTCCGCAAAAAACTGGCTTGTTGGTCAAGGGGTATGGTTCTTGCTTTGGGTGTCTTAAGCTGAAAAGGTGACATAGATCCCAAGTTCAAATCCCAGACAAATCCTGTTATATGAGGGGCAACATGGTGGCACAGTGTTTAGCAGTGCTGCCTCACAGCACCAGGGACCCAAGTTCAATTCCGGCTTCGGGTCACTGTCTGTGTGGAGTCTGCACGTTCTCCCCCCGTCTCCGTGGTTTCCTCCGGGTGCTCCAGTTTCCTCCCACAATCCAAAGATGTGTGGGTTAGGTGGATTGGCCATGCTAAATTACCCATTCGTGTCAGGGGGATTAGCAGGGTAAATATGTAGGATTACGAGGGATATGGCCTGGATGGGATTGTTGTCAGTGCAGGTGCGATGGGCTGAATGGCCTATTTCTGCACTATAAGGATTCTATTTTACGATTCTAACTCAAATAGTCATGAGAAAATACTTGTGTGTCTTATTTTATCATATGTTGCATTTTGTAAAATGCTTCCCTGTTGTTAGCTTATCTCCAAAGTCATTCTCTCATGCCGCATCTGTTTTGTTCTTATCCGTAGATAAAGGACTCAAATAACCATTGACTCGTTCACAGAGCTATTTAACACATGAACCATTGACTCTCAGTGCGTCTGTGTGTTCCCCTCAGCATATTGAGATAAAATGAGATATTTTCCTGCAGCACTCGAGATTTTAAGAGCATCAATCGCAGCTAAAATCATTTCCATGATCTCTTTTATGATAGCAATTTTAAATAAATGCCTAACTTGTAATCCTGAGACTATGGATTTGCAGAAATGAAAGCAAATAAAACATGTCTGTTTGGCTCCTCAAGCCATTTCCTTATTGTCTTATGTAGCATGTCTTGGCAAAACCATTCAAAGAATCAATTATATTGTTCTCTTCCCTGCCTGCTAAACTACTCAAAAAGACATTCCCATCTTCTCATCATTTCTGCAAATGTCCTCTTATTTTTCATCACGCAATCTTGGCCTTTCCAAAGCTGGTTTTAGTCTAGCTCAGCTATTTTTTATACTCATTTTTGTTTCCTTCATAAGAACATAAGAACTAAGGACAGGAGTAGGCCATCTAGCCCCTCGAGCCTGCTCTACCATTCAATAAGATCATGCCTGATCTTTTTGTGGACTCAGTTCCACTTACCCACCTGCTCAGCATAACTCTTAATTCCTTTCCTGTTCAAAAATATATCTAACCTCGTCTTAAAAACATTCAACGAGGTAGACTCAACTGCTTCACTGGGCAGGAAATTCCACTGATTCACAGCCCTTTGGGTGAAGAAGTTCCTCCTCAATCCAGTCCTAAATCTGCTCCCCCTCATTTTGAGGCCATGCCCCCTAGATCTACTTTCACCCACCAATCCATAATTCCCAAGCTAGCGTCACACTGGGGAGGGGGGAGGGCCACAAAAAAGGGACATGACCCCTTCCTTCCAGAAATTCGGCTGGGATCAGAAAACATGGCTGAAAATGGGTAGTACCACTGGTTCGGTGAAAACATTGCATTGCTGCTGACCAGCAGATTATTATTTTTCACGCTGAGACCTTGCCTCCCGGAAAAAGGAATGACAAATGGAACTGATACAGACATTTCAAAGGGAATTTATCAACTACCTGAGGGCAGAGGACATTAACTGCTATGGGAGATAGATGGCTAGTTAGTTTGCAGCATGATGTGGCATGGCCAACTGCAATTTCTTGGAGGCTTGTCATTTACATTAGGAAACTGGGAGAGGAATTTCCCAGAGGGCTTCCCTGGATTACCCACAGGCTCTATTTTTTGCATTTTGCCTCTCCCAGCAGAAAGCAAGGAGCTGGTGAACTCTTTCTCGTTCCTCTTTTAATTTGCTTGTATGTCAGTGATGTACGAGCTGAACAATAATCATAATTCCATTCCTACTGACAGTAAATTTCTACAACTGCTGCTCAAAAATTAATTTCTGACTATAAGTTGTCTGGGATATCTCTGGGACATAAGGTCCCACATACATATGAGTCCTCTATTTTTCTTCCTAAATTCTTACTGCAGATTCACTGGCAATCAACAACAGTATTTGAGGTACAATGTTACAGCTGTATCGAAAAGCAAAATGCTTTCTTAAAATCCAGCTGAGACATTACACTGTATAAACGACTCAATTGAAAGATTATAATGCAACAAATAAAGACAAGCCATTCAACACTCATTCTGTCCATTCCCATTGTCCACGTGTAGTCCAGCCCATTATGGACTCAACTCCATTTATTTCATTTCCTAGGGAAATATTTCCACAAGACTTGAATTCTGACCAAAAAGTATACCAACAAGAGAAACGAAGAAAAATGTATTAATGCCCCTGGAATCTAGGTGACTCACCCAGTTTAAAGGTTCTGGTCATCAAAATAAAGGTGACCGATGCTCTAAAAAAGCAGTTTCCAATTTAGTTTTAACGTTCATTTGTTTGCGTCACAAGTTGGCTTACATTGACACTATAACGAAGTTACTGTGAAAATCCCCTAGTTGCCACACTCCGGTGCCTGTTCAGGTACACTCAGGGAGAATTTAGCATGATCAATGCACCTAAATAGCACATCTTTCAGACTGTGGAAGAAAACCCGGAGAAAACCCACACAGACACGGGGAGAATGTGCAGGTTCCACACAGACAGTGGCCCAAGCGAGAACTGAACCTGCAAAGCAGCAGCACTACCACAGTGCCACCGGGCCGCCCAGCATGACATTCTTATAGCATAGTTATGATTTTCACACAAGTACACACTCAGGTCTACGATCCCTCAAACCTACATATTTCCCAATGTTGACCAAATCGGGTTACCACTTCCTCTCTTAACCAGAAAATTGCATGAGGTGTGGGGAAAGCATTATAAAAAGGGAAGAAGAGAAACCAAAAAATATCTTTGTGTCATTCTGTTGATGATAATGAGGCCACAGAGGAGTTTAATGCTACCTACATTCCAAGTTGAAAGGGTGAAAATGAGATCATGTGGATGTGTGTGTGCCTGACATATGTATAATTCTTTTATAGAACCATGTTAAACTGATATAATTATAGAATCATAGAATTACAGTCAGTCCTGGCCTTTTGCAAGAACAATTCAGTTAGATGTACTCCCACACGTTCATTGATTGCCCTGCATATTTTTATCTTTAGGTATTTATCGAATTCCCTTTTGAAAGCCACAGCTGAATCTGCCTCCACCACACTGTCAGGCAGTGATGCCAGATCCTAAGCCCTATGTGAATTAAAAGCAGTTTTCTCATGTCACTCGCAGTCTTTTGCCAATTGCTTTAAATCCATGTCCTCTTATTCTTAACCTCGCTACCAAAGGAAACAGTCTCTCATCTACTCTGTCTACATTCCTCATGGTTTTGTACACCTGAATGGAATCTCCTTTCAACCTGCTCGTCCATGAGTTGGACAATCCGAGTTTATAGAATCACAGGCTGTGATTTTCTGGCCCTGCCCTCTGTGGATATTTGGACAGCCCCCCCACATCCGTCTAGGTGTCCCACCACGGCAGAGCTGGAAAATCCCCTTGGTAAAATTTTAAAATTGTTACAGCACAGGGGAAGGCCATTCAGACCATCTCTCCTATCTATCTTTGTAATGAAAGTGCCACATCCCTGCACCCATGTCTCACAGATCATTTTTGCAACCTCTCTAAGGCATTCACATTCTTCCTAAAGCGAGGGGCCCAGAATACGCAATACTCATTCAAGGCCAAACCAGTCTTTACTTTGCTTCATCATCATATCTTTGTTTTTGTAGTCCATGCCTCTATTTATAAAGCCCAGGTTGCTGTGTGCTTTAGTAACCACTCTCTCAACCTGTTCTGAAAACGATTGGCGTAGGTATACCCTTAGGTTTCTCTGATCTTGCACACTTTTAAATTTATATCCTTTAATTTAGATTGCCTTTCCTTTTTCTTCCTAATTCACATTTATTTGAATTAAATTTCACCTGCCGTATGTCTGCTCTTTATAATTCCAAGGGATCAATTATTCAATTCTTTATGTAGTTTTGTGAGGAAAGGAAAATCCTAAATACTGGGTATCTTACTCCATGGCTATCTGCAGGCACTGTCATTAGAGTTAGTTACTTGCCTTTTATTATACTGACAATTTTGCAATCATATTAATTTGTATGCTTGGGTTGCCTTAGAAATGGCCAGGCTGCAGTACATAATGGATTACCCAAACACTTGGAAGGTTCAATGCAGGTAACAGATTTAGATGCTTCAAGAAGACTCGCACTCCAAGGTATCTTAAAATAGCACACAAGCTGACATAGTGAGCAATATTTTTGTTTCCACTGGCGTAAGCTCAGTTGAGGATATTTGAATATCTCCCACGGTGAACAACCACTTCTTTCTTCACAGCTCAGATACCTGAGTCTAGGTGCCAGTTAACCTTTTCGGGTCTGCTCCCAGGGCATTTACATCCTTAGCGATCAGAATGGTGCACAATCACAGAATCTCTACAGTGCAGGAGGGGGCCATTTAGTCCATCGAGTCGGCACCCATTTTTCCAACAGAGCATCCCAACTAGGCCCCATCCCCGTAACCCCATGTGTTTTAACTTGCTAATCCCCTGACCTACACTTCTTGGGTCACCAAGGGGCAATTTAGCATGGCTGATCCACTTACCCTGCACATCTTTGGACTGTGGGAGGAAACTGGAGCACCCGGAGGAAACCCATGCAGACACAGCCAGGTGGGGCTGTACAAATGCCTCAAAATCATCGCCAGGATTTGTACTCATTCTCTGGCACAGAATCTATGGCACGGAGACAGCCCTTTGGCCCAAACTGCTCCATGCCAACCAAAATGCCCTAAGCTAACCCCACTTGCCTGAATTTGGCCCATAAACCTTTCCTATCCATGTATCCCATCCATTTTGTTACTCATCAAGAGCTGGTTACCTTTCTTCAAAGCTATGCTACGGTATGCTGATGGTTTCACACCGCCATGCTGCAGATCCCATTTCTGGGTTGTGATCGGGAAAGTACTGCCATCTAATTTATAATCCCATTCATATTTCCCTTCCCTACACTCACATTTTCCATACTAAATAACATTTGCCAAGACTGGCACCAGCTAGTTCCAATGCATTCTCCCTCCTCCTTGGCAACGTCTAATTTATATTAATACCTTGGCTTCAAATACTCAAAATGGTGACATTTAGATTGGGCCGTGGAACTGGCAAAAGCTGGTTAGAAATTACTGAATGAGCTTAACAAAATATATAAACGGTCAGAGCAACAACAAATAGAATTTAATGATTTGATTTTTGATTTGTCACATGTATTAACATACAATTAAAAGTATTGTTTCTTGCGCACTTTACAAAGCATACCATTCATAGAGAAGGAAAGGAGAGATGCAGAATATAGTGTTACATTCACAGCTATGGTGTAGAGAAAGATCAATTTAATGCAAGGTAAGTCCATTCAAAAGCCTGACAGCAGCCAGGAAGAAGCTGTTCTTGAGTCAGTTGGTACGTGACTTCAGACTTTTGTATCTTTTTCCTGACAGGGGGAGGTGGAAGAGGGAATGCCTGGGTGTGTGGGATCCTTAATTATGCTGCAGACGTGTAGAGTGCTACACATAAGAAGAAAAAACAGACACTTGAAGCTAGCATGAAAACAGAAGAGTTTTTTGGGCTAGTCTTCACTCTCAATCCTATGCGCTTAGTGCATGAAAAAATGGGCTAGACCATATCCAGCCACTAGAGGCAGTGGGCAGGGCTTAATTCATCAGCCAGCTTAATCAAGCAGCAGAGGGAGCTATAGCGTGCCTGCAGTCTTCTGTGGCAGGAATTGGTCTGTCCTGGCAGAGTGGTGAGCAGTGCAACAGGAGCAGTGCGGCACTATGGTACAATGTTATGGCACTCACCCCGAAGTCACTAGCAAATTGGGCACCGCCACGTGCACGTCCCTCATTAGCAATTGGGTTTGACGCTGACGTAAGTTCCCACCGGTGTGTCGCAAAATTGAAAGGCCTTTTGGGATGCTGGAGGGGCAACTGCTCTAGTGAGTATTCATGAGATGCAAATGGTGTTTGTACCACCTGCCAGTGGGAAGGACGACCCACCAGCGGGAGAAGTGCCATGGGATTTTACACCAGCAGGTTTCTGACCTTTTCACTCGCACCAGATTCCAAGAGGTGAACACTGATAAAATAATATGAAGCACGTAGGGAAGGTTAACCCAGCACATTATTTCAATTTGAATTAGACTCAAGGACACTGGTTCAAACTACGAAATGATAATTTTAGGACTGTGTAATTCTCCTTCACAACAGAGAGCAATAAACGTGCAGGAGGAATTCTAAATCGAGTAGTGGACAGATCAGCCTTGAACTAGTTAATTGGATCTAGCATCTTGCGGGATCGGTGAATTTGGAAGAACTGATTTTCCTCATCTACGATTCTCTCATTAACTTATTTTTGAAACAACGACCTTGATCTTTGGCTTTTCTTTCGGTTCACACGTTTAACAGTGTTGTGTCAGTTTATTTAAGAGCTGTGCATCAGCTTTTCTAAGCTTCGTCGGTTGTCATCTATGAGCAAATCTTAAAAAGTACATTGTTTACAGCCAGCGTGTTTGTGAGATTAGGAGTGTTTCTTTAAAAATAAAGTTAAACCTGGAAGAAATAGGAAGGAATCTATTTTGCCTCCATATCTTAGCACCTACCCTGCCCCCCTCCACCATCAACGTGACAGCGTTGACAGGTAAGAAAATAGAATCATAGAGATATACAACATGGAAACAGGCCCTTCGGCCCGACTTATCCATGCCCACCAGGCTTCCTAAACTGAACTAGTCTGTTGCCTGCATTTGGTCTATATCCCTCTAAACCTTTCCTCTCCGTGTGCCTGTCCAAACGTCTTGTAAATACCTCTACCAGCTCATCTGTAGCTCATTCCATGTGCGCACCACTCTGTGTGAAAAAGTTGCCCCCAGGTCCCTTTTAAATCTTTCCCCACTCACCTTAAACCTCCACCCTCTTGTTTTGGACTCCCCCTACCCTGGAGAAAAACACTTGGCTATTCACCTTATCTATGCCCCTCATGATTTTATAAACCTCTATAAGGTCACCCCTCATCCTATGCTCCAGGGAAAGAAGTCCCAGCCGTGAATGAGAGCCTTTGTTGTGCCATATTTCACATGAAACTTAGGAGAGTGTGGCCTGGAGAAAACGAAGCTGCCTGTAAGTGAAGCAAAGCATGAATGAATATGCATTTATTTGGTACCTTTCCTGACCTCAGGATGTCCATTATCACAGCCAATTTGATGTGCAATCATGGTTGTAATGTGAGAACATGGCAGCCAATCTGCACATCTGTTGCACTGATGGTTGAATGATAAACATTGGCCAAGACACTGAGGAATGTCCTACTCTTCAATGGAGTAACGCTAATGGGATCTTTCACATCCACCTGAGAGGCCTTGATTGAACGTCTCCTCTGACAATGCAGCATTCCCTCAGAACCAAGCTGCAGTAGCAACTCAGACCTGGTGCTCAACTCACAATCTCCCCTCTTACAGGCAAGAGTATCAACTGAGCCACAGCTGTCACTGTACCACACTGCTTTTCAATCCACACTATCTCTGATCACAATACACTGCTGCTGAATCAACAGCGATGCTCTTGTTAATATTCGCTGCATTTTTTTTTGTATATTTGTTGGAATGTGGGCCTTCCTGCAGCCTGAATGAGGTGATTCACTTTCCTGTGGCATTGAGCAGTAGTCAGGCCGCAAGGCACTGACCCCAGGCCACCGCCTCCCACATTCAGCTTCCTGCTCCTGGGTCATCTATCCACTCGGGGGCCTGCCTCTCCTCCAATAGCCGTCATAGATCTCACCCGGCGAGACATGGGGCTAGTGTACACACTGCCAATCCCCCTGGCTGTGAGTGTAGCAGGGGTATTTAAATGCAGCATCTCCTTGTTAACAGCACACAGCTGGGGTGAGTCAGGCTGAGCCTGGGGGGAATCTCCTTAACGGCATGTTTCACGTGGAGGCTCTCAGTGCACAAGGTGTGGGACGATTGCGAACCGGAACTCGCCGGATCGTTCCAACTGGAATTTCTGGTCGCTCACCTCCGCTCCAAGCGAGGACGGAGAATCTGGCGCTCAGCCGAATTTCCGTTCACTGCAACGGGTCCAGAAAGTCCAGCCGCCCTAAGTTACGGGGAAAAATTCCACCCTTGTCTTTTAAAAGTTTGAAATTAAAGTCAAAAATTCTTACTTTAGGATAATTTAAATTTGGAATCGCTATAACTGAATGTGGAATATAACCTATTTTAAATTAATTTTTGTATGTGCGCATCACCTTTTAGTGATCGACATGTCCAATCTCTCAGGTTTGCCCATCAGGTGATTCAGATTGTGTTGTAGCCTCATACAGAATGAACTATTAATCTCACGTTATAACCATAGCTAACCTCTATATTCCGTGCATAACATTCATTCATCAATTAAATATTTCATGCCATGAAGAAACGGTTATTTAATATTAAACATGCAATTTTAAAATGTATTAAAAAGATAGCTCCAATGAAGAATGTGGATTCTTTAAAGCTGGTTGGTACGGAGTGGCAGCACCAGATAGTTCTCTGACCTTGGATAGAAGAGGATACAGCAATGGTACTTTCACACAAATTGCTTCACTCCACATTACACCAAACTAAAACACACAACTGTTTAAATTCCTTCTGTGGCTGTACTGTCTGATTAGAAAATGTAGATGTCCATATTAATTGAATTAACTTTAATATTGATGCCAGCACTCACAAATTGTCAGATTATCTAACTTTAAGGAGATTGAAAGCTGCAATGATTTAACCCTTTTGCAATTTTTATTTGACTTTACACATTTGCAAATGTGGAACATGGCTCAAGCATCAGAATTTGAGAGAAGACTAAAGATTTTATTCAAATTGTGCTGCATCGTTCATTATAGCATTATTAAAGGTTTAAAATTATTAACAGATTTAATACAGAAAATGCTTTACATGCAATTTGTAGATAATAACTTTACACTTCTTTAAATATGTCATATAAATGAAAGATAACAAATTATATATAAATACATATTACATAAATTTACGATGCAATAAGCTCTTTGATATTTCCTATAAGTGATGACAACAGAACAGAGAATTATATTTAACAAATGCTGGTATATGGGATGATTTGTTTAAACTGATCGGAACTAATTTTCCCATGTTTTGCTACAAATCAGTTAAGGGCGGAATTCTCCGGCCGCGCTAGTCTAAAAGTCGGAAATTCCCACCCGACTGTCAATGGGGTTTCACACTGTCCGCAACCCGCCCACTAAAATTCCAGTGGCGGGCGGGATGGGAGAATTCCGGCCTCAGACTTGCCGTTCATCTTCAGTTGGACATAATGTTTGTCTGAATTTGTCTTATTAGAATTTATAGTATAGCAACCCACAGCAGGTGGATAACACAAGAGTTGTTCGGGGTGTTAACATGACAATATCATCATGTCAGTATGCAATTCTGCTCTTCAAAACGGACAACTCCACATAACTGCACTCATCAGTATCTGGATTGAATTAAACAATATGTCGCAGTGTTGAGGCAGGAATCCATTCATCACTGACCCCTCTCTTTCAGCAGATGGACGAGCTTTTTACCTGACATTTATCTCTCACTAGTTAACTTTTCCCATTTTCGGTGTCCCCACATGTAAGCGAACGTAATGAGAAACACGCCGAAGGATAAAGAATTTCTTTTCCCCAGATATGAAATACATACACAAACCCACTTGCTGCAGTGAATCGAATATTCAACATGGAATCAATTCTAATCCATTATATCGAAGGTTTCAATAACCGGTTTCAATTCAACTCATCAACTTTAAATATAAATGAAAAAGAATCAGACATTCTGCTTGATTTGTACAAAATATCACAGACATGGCCCTCGGCAGTCCAATTAAAAAATAAAGCATTGATACAGCAGAATTCCTACCTGAATTCTTCAGTTAGATACATGGTTTAATATAAAAGGTAAATCCTTTTGAAAAAAAACCCAAAAAAATCACAATCAGCGTGAAAACATGTCTGCAGTATTTAAAAGTGACCGAGCCACAAATATGGATAACTAGCATTTAGAAGAATCAATATCGTGCTTTTCAGTGAGGCAGACAAGAGCATGCCTACAGTCTCTGTGCCAGAATGCTGCACATTATGACCAGCTTGTGGGGCGTAAAGCTCTGCACCATGTGACCATTCCAGCAAGTTTCATTAACGTGACAGCTGTTCCATTCACTGAAACCATCTTTAATGAATTCCTCCGTGTTCACCATCCTCTTTATGATGCTCACATTTAAAATGGTAGCTGTGATGTGTTACACAACAGATTGTCCTAAGTGTTTACTTTGCCCATTTTACCACGGTTCTGCGGAAGACAGATATTTTTTGCAGCATGATGCTGTTGTGAAACAAAAACCTGTTCCTCAGGGGAGTCAGATTTTCCGAGTGTTGCCACAGTCGAAGAGGTGGGCGAAGGCAAATGGCCTCCTTCTCGGCTGTAATTCCTGTGATTTCATTTTTGTAGTTCTGTAAACGGAACAATGCTGATTTCTGTTTTTACTGCGCTGTTATATTTAACCAGATTCAGAGTTTTGTCCGGTAGACAATTCAGGTTTGGAGAAAGAGAAAGTATTTGAAATGATCTTGAGGGACTGGGTAAGTGAATATTTATAAAATCATGTTGGGAGACTCATTGTGGATTTACGAAAGGAAGGTCCTGTTTAAACAAAATGTCCAGCGTCTGCAGAATTTTGTATATAAATAAACCGATGGCGCTTTATAATCGCACGAATGATTTGATGGACTGGTGAAATGCAGTTTATATGATGCACTTCTTTCCCATCAATTTCTGGACAATGACAATTTGCTAAAATAGTGTGTTATGTGAAACATATCCCTTGATTTGAATAAAAACGCTGGTTTAAAATGTCATTCCCTTGGCTTTTATTAACACTATTGGTTCACAGGAGGCCCTCAATTATTATAAAATGTTCGAATCACCACGTGGCTTTTGCTTCAACTGAACACACCTAGTTCTCTAGTGATGAACACATTGTAAATGATCACTCCGTTTTTCTTTTACTCCATGGATTGTGACATGTCAAGTTTCTCTCCAGTTGCCCATGAGAAGGTGGCAATGCGTCTTCCTTGAACTGCTGCAACCTAGTTCCCACAAAGCTGACAGATACAGAGTTCCAGGCTTTTCACTAAATGGCAATGAAGAAACAGCAATACACACCCAGGTCTGCTTAGTGTGTGATTTGTAGGTGATAGTGTTCCCAAGCAACTCCTGCTCTGGTCCTTCCACACATTTGGGAAATGCTATTAAAAGACTTGACAACTTGTTGCAGTGTACACTGTCAAATGTTCAAAGATGTGCTGGTTAGGTTGGTTGGCCATGCTAAATTAAACCTAATGTCTGGGCATTAGCAGGATAAATATGAAGTGTTGCAGAAATAGGGCCTGGGTGGAATTGTAGTCAGTGTGGACTCAAAGGGCCAAATGATTCTGTGAAATGCTGGAGTAGGCCATTTGGCCCTTCAAGCCTGCTTTGCCACTCAACAACATCATGGCTAATTTACTTTAACCCCACCTTCCTGCACCATCCCCGTATCCCTTAATTCCCAAAGTTCTTTTGATCTAGGATTTGAAAACATGAACATGCAAATTAGGAGTAGGAGCAGGCCACTCTGCCCCTCGAGCCTATTCTGCCACTTAATAAGATCATGGTTAACCTGATTGTAACTTCAACCTCACATTCCCTGCCTACCCCCGATAACCTTTCACTCCCTTGGCAATCAAGAATCTATCCAGCTCTGCCTTAAAAGTATTCAAGACTCTGCTTCCAGGAAGAGAATTCTGGGAACTCACAACCCTCAAAGAAAAAGATTTATCCTCATATCCGTCTTAAATGAGTGATTCCTTATTTTTAACAATGACCCTAGTCTAGATTCTCTGACAAGAGGAAACATCCTCTCCACATCCACTCTGTCAAGACCTCCCAGAATCTTAAAGTTTTTGATTACGTCACCTCTTACACTTAACCTCTAGTAGATACAAACCTAAAATCTCCGACCAACCCGTTCATTCCTGATATTAGTCTAGTAAAGCTTTCCACCATTTCCATCTTTCCTTAAATGAAACTAATAATGTACACAATACTCTAATGTCCTGTACAACTGAATCATAACCTCTCTAGTTTTATAATCAATTCCTCCCACAATAAATTATAACATTCTATCAGCTTTCCTGATTAATGGTTGTATTTGTATACCAGCTTTCTGTGATTCATGCACTAGGACACCCAGATCCCTCTGCATCTCAGAGCTCTGCAATCTTTCACCATTTAGATAAGAAGCTTCTTCATATACTTCCTGTCAAAATGGACAATTCCACCTTTACCCACAATATACTCCATTTGCCAAATTTCTGTCCACTCACTTTTACTAATTTAATTTATTAGTGTCACCAGTAGGCTTACATTAACACTGCAATGAAGCTACTGTGAAAATCCCTTCATTGCTACACTCCAGTGCCTGTTCGGGCACACTGGGGAGATTTTAGCATGGTCAATTTTCAGACTCTGGCAGGAAATCGGAGCACCCAAAGGAAACCCATTCAAACACAAGGAGAATGTGCAGACTCTGCAAAATGAGCCACACCAAGAATCGAACCCAGGTCCCTGGCGCCGTGAGGCTGCAGTGCTAACCACTGTGCCATCATGCCAGCACTTAACCTATGTCCCTTAGTAGCCTCCTTACGTCCTCTTCACAATTTACTTTCCTACCTATCTTTGTGTCATCAGCAAATTTATTAACAATACCTTCAATCTCTGTGTCCAAGGTTTTTACTGAGATTGTAAATAACTGAGACCCCAGCACTGATTCTTGGGGCACACCACCCATTACATTCTGCCAACCTGAAATAAACCCACTTATGCAAACTCTGTTTCCTATTAGTCAATATGTTACTCCTTACACCATCAGCTTTTATCTTCTGCAATAACCATTGATGTGGAACCTCATCAAATACCTTCTGGAAATCCACGTGCATCCACAGCACATGTCACTCCTTCAAAAAACCTCAATAAATTGGTCAAACATGATTTCCCTTTCATAAAAGCATGTGACTCTGTTTCCAAGTGGCTTGCTATAACATCTTTAAATATATCTAATATTTCCCTAATGACAGATGTTAGGCTACAGGCCTGTACTTTCCTGCTTTCTGTCTATCTCACTTTTCAAATAAAAGAGTTACATTTGCTATCTTACAATCTAATAGAACCTTCCATAAATCTCGGAAATTTTGGAAAGTTAAAATCAATGCATTAACTATCTCTTCTCTTAAGAGCTTGATGTGTAATCGATCCGGATTCGGGGATTTTTCAGCCACCGCTCCAACAATTTGCTCAATATCATTTCCCTGGTGATGGTAAAATTCCTGAGTTCTACCTACCCTTCCATTTCTCGATTTACAGCTATTTCTGGGGTGTTACATGTGTCTTCAATGGTGAAGACTGATGAAAAATACCTGTTTAATTCATCCACCATAACCCTGCTTTCATTATCAATCCCCCCAGACACACAGGCTCTACCACCTCACCTGCCTCAGAATCAGGGACTGCTGCAGCTGTCCTTTGTCTGCTTTGTGTCTGGCCACTTTGCTTTCGTATGTTAAGATCCTTCCTGTTGTTACTGCTTCCAGGTCAATTTTCATCAGGTCACGTGAACCAGTATATCTTACTATTCAAAAAAATTACAATCGATGGTTTTACAATTGATGCAAAATTCATTTTCAAATATTTATAAAACCAATGACAGATCCCACACATATTTTGAAGAAATTACAAATTATCCTTGTTGTACTGCTCCCGAATTAAAGGTCGTCACACTGGTTCAGTTGAGTTCCTGGTCAAAGGTGACCATACCCCACACCTTCCACTCCTAACAAACCCCAGGATATTTGGGAGTCCAGATGGTAATACTATTGAATGTTAACAAGTGCTGGTTGGAGATGTCACTTGCATGGCACAGATACTACTTGCCACATCAGCACAAGTTTGGATGTTGTCCATGTCCCACTGCATGTGAGCATGGCCGTTCCATTAGCTGAAGATTCAGAAAAGGACTAGTGAACAGGTTGATTTCTGACACTATAATGGAAGGCAGCTCATTGATTAAGCAATTGCTGTGTTGAAGACTCTGCTGTAAATGACCTATGTAGTGATGTCGTGGGGCTGACTGTCTGCAATGATAACCATTTTAATTTGCACCAATATGAATTCAGCCTCTGGAGAGCTTTCCTCTCTCAATTCCCAGTGATTCCAATTTTACTAGGAGTCTTTGGCGTCACACTCAGTCAAATGCAGCCTTGAAATCAACAGCAATCATTTTCACCTCACCTCAGGAATTTGGCATGTGTCCACGTTTGGACCGAGGATATAGGATCATAGAATAGAATCATAGAATCCTCACATTGCAGAAGGGGGCTATTTAGCCCATTAAGCTTACACCGATAACAATCCCACCCCAGGCCCTATCCCCGCAAAGCCACACATTTATCCTTTCAATCCCGCTAGACACTAAGGAGCAATTTAGCATGGCTAATCCACCTAACCCACTAATTTTTCAACTGTGGGAGGAAACCGGAGCACCTGGACGAAACCCACGCAGGCACTGGGAGAATGTGCAGCCTCCACACAGATAGTGACCCGAAGCTGGAATCGAACCTGGTTCCCTGGCACTGAGAGGCAGCACTGCTAACCACTGTGCTGCCAGGACAGTTGTGCTCCAGACCTTCATATAATGATGGTCAGGTGTACAACAGTCTTTGCAAAACCAAAAGTGAACATCAGCGAGCAGATTGTTGGTGATTAAAGTTCCATGTGACAGCACTATAGGTAACTCCATCCATCATTCTGTTGTTGAGGTGGGAATTGGTCAGTATGGGTTTTGCCTGCCCACAGGATATACCCAAGCATTTTTCCACATTGTCAGGTAGGTTGTAACTGTTTTGGAACAGATCATCCAGGGGACTAGATCTGGCATAGATCGACCTCACTGCACCCAATATGCTGTCAGATTCTACAGTACTTGTTGTGACTGGTGCATTTAGCTGTTACTTGGCGTTTGTGTAGCAATTGGCTGAAATGAGGCATCTGTTATGGTGGGGATCTCAAAAGGAGGATGAAGAGGATGATTTCCATGGTGCCTCAAGCTGATGATGGTTGCAAGCATCTTTTTCAGTCACATGCTGGGTTCTACCGTCACTGAGGATGCATTGTTCAAAAATCATCTTCCTTTTATTAGTTGCTTAATTGTTTACCATTCACAAATGGATGGAGCAAAAATGCAGGGTTTATCTGCTGTTGTTTATGAAAAACAAATAACCAGACTTTATGGCATACCAGGCAAACTGTTAAAGAATTTAGTCCTTCAGAAGAACAATTGTCCTACTTCTGAAAGAGAAAATGCCTCTAGATATTGTGATTCAGTAGAATTATCAGTTCTAGGGTATTCATTATCAATTGTGTCATAAGATTGGAGTTCCTGTAGCTGGTGTTGGCCAACTATAGATTGATAGGACGGCAGGGCAGCACAGTGCTTCAATTCTGGGATGTGGGTTCAATTCTGGCCTTGACTGTCTGACTGTTCTCCCCATATCTGCGTGGGATTCCTCTGGGTGCTCCGGTTTCCTCCCACAAGTCAAAGATGTGTGGGTTAGATTGATTGGCCATGATAAGTTGCCCCTTAATGTCAGGGAGATTAACAGGATAAGTAAGAGGGGTTACAGTGATAGGGCCTGGGTGGGATAGTTTTTGGTGCAGGATCAATGGGCCAAATGGCCTCCTCTGCACTGTAGAGATTCTATGATTTTATTATATCTGGAATTATTGCATAGCTCACAGTTGCCAGTGTTTAAGCTCAATCTGGCTCGACTGTCGAACTATAGAACTGAACAGAAAGAAGACACTGATGTGGGAGTTACAGACAGTTGTGTCTTGGGGACCACCTGCAGCAATGTCCAGGGACTGTAACGACTGGGTTACAATTTTCAGTATTTACCCCGAGACTATAGATCCTTTAACGGGGTAGGCTGTTTTTTTTTACAAGGCTAATTTGTATGGCATTAATTCCACAAATTAGAATGGATGGGAATGTGGATCGTTACATGTTCCCAAATCTCAAAAACAATACCTCCGTTACATTTGCACCAGTAACAATCTGCCCTCTGCATTCTTCATCCTGTTGCTCGTCTGAAAATAAGGCCAATTAAAAAAAAAGCAAAAAGCAACGGAGCGTCAGTCTGCCACAACTTCCTGTGTTATATATACACCATGACTCCAAACTGAGTCAGAAGCTTGAAAAATACACCCACATGACAGTCAGCTCACCCACTTGATTGTCTTTATTTGAAGTCTGCACTTGAGGTAATAACAGCAGCTTTCAGGTTTTAAATTCAGGAATGAGTCTATTCATTAGCAAAAAACACTTTTGGAGAAGAATGGAAGCAGGCGTGCTATATTTGATTAAAACACCCTGGTTACGTTTCATATCCAATAGTGTATGATGTTTTCATGGAACGGGTGTAACTTTGTGCCATAATTTAGTTAATCCCTTTTCCCCCCACGTGCATCGAGAAATATTCAGAGTAACATTTCAATATATTGCATATTTTGATACACGTATATGAGTAGTCTGGAAGTTGTGGTCTACTGTGTGAATGCTGGGAGATTTCTGGGGCACTGTCGCAACTGGGGGTTCAGCAGTGACAGAATACCATGGGCAGAGATATCATAACTTAACATTCTAAAACTTCAATACAAGATTATTTTGGCAACATGGAAAAACAACCTGTAGCAATTGATGAAGTGACTTGAATTCATTTAACTTCATCCATGAAGCACTTTGCGATTTTCCTTTTAAAAACTTAAGGGGCACTAAATAAATGTTATTACTGTACTTCCTGCATCATTTCTCTTTATATTTACACATATATCTGCACTGAGATATGTGAAATCTATATTTTCAAGTATCAGTATATTTAAGCTCACAATTGAGGTAGGAAAGTAATCCTAGCCTAATGAAAACATCACATGAGTACTGTTGGATGCCAGGATTATTTTTTTGTGGCCTTGTGGGATGTGGGTATCACTGGCTGGGCCAGCATTTATTGCCCATCTCTGAGGACCTTTAGAGTCAGCCACATTACTGTGAGTCTGGAGTCACATGTAGGCCAGACCAGGTAAAGATGGCAGATTTCCTTCCCTAAAGGACATTAGTGTTTTTTTTTGCCAACAATCGACAATGTTTCATGGTCATCAGTAGACTTTTAATTCTAGATTTTTACTAAATTCAAATTTCACTATCTGCCGTGGCAGGATTCAAACACTGGTTCCCTGAGCATTACTTTGGGTCTCTGGATTCCTAAACCATACCACTGTGCCACAGCCTCCCCTGTTGAACCCGTAGTACAGATCCACTGCAACTCCTCTGTAGAAATCACTTAGCCATTCTAATCTGCAGAATTTCCCAGTCATGTAGCAGTTTATTTTGGTACTTTGGAATGGCCACATGTTGTGTAGCAGGGCATGTTTTGCACTCATGTCACTATCTCTATCAATTATTCCCCCATCAGGAATACTGCATCCAAACGGTGAGAGAAAACAGATACTTACTTTCAAAAAGTCAGTTTCAACAGTTGAAACAGTTTGACTGAAGGATGAAGTATTCTTCAGTTAAGGATAAATGGAATACTTCTGGATGAAAGACTATTAATCTTACAAGAATTGAGTATCTACAACAAGGATAATTAAACTCAGACTTAAAATAAATGTGTGCAATCCTTCTCCCCTCCCTAAAAAGATTAATCAAGCAAAGCAACTAAGGTCTTAATAAAAAAAAGCACAATATTTTAGAAATGTTACTTCATCAAAAAAACTATACAAAGCTAAAGCAACTGCATTTTAATTCATTATCTATTTCTCTCTCTGCTTTGGCATTTTTCCATGGTTCATGGGAGTTGCCACAATGCTGCTCGATTATCTTCTCTATCTCTATTCATATCCACCATCGTTTTCGGAATTGGCAGCTGCTTTTACAGCCAGATATCTTTGGGGCTGTTAACTCTCCTTATTCATTTGGGCTGGGGACCAGCACCGATTCACACTATCTTGCTTGCACCAGTAACTGGGTTCTTCCGTGGCCAACACGTATGGGAGTGGGGCTCATACCTGGTGCATTCAGGTTTAGAGGCAGGACTGTTACCACGGGTGTTGCAAGATGAACACCTAATTAGTTACCTAATCCTCTCAATTTACATTTTATTGCAATAATTAACCTGGTCAATAACACCTTCAATAACGACACATGAAACCTCTTTCTGACTTCATTCCAAAAGCATTCCAATGTTATTATTTCTGAGAATGATGTTCAAATACCAATGTTCTATCATCAGGCAATCTCCCCTCTTCCACATCCACCCCAGATTTGGCCTTCTCCACAGTGACAACAGTCTCCTATTTGGTGAAATCTATCCCCCTGCTTTTGATGTCAACTTCTGATGAGCTCCATTCATGGGCAGCAAGGTGACACAGTGGTTAGCACTGCTGCCTCACAGCGCCAGGGAATCAGATTCGATTCTGGCCTTTGGCAACTGTCTGTGTGGAGTTTGTACGTTCTCCCTGTGTCTATGCGGGTTTCCTCCAGGTGCAACAATTTCCTCCCAAAGTCCAAAGATATGAAGATTAGGTTGACTGGCCATGCTAAATTATTCATTAGTGTCCCAAGATATACAAGTTAGGAAGATTAACGGGGTAAATATGTGAAATTATGGGATAAGCATGGGTACGAATTGCTGCCAATGGGCTGAATAGCCTCCTTCTGCACTGTAGGGATTCTATGACCCTATGTAATTCCCACTCAGTGGGATCAAATGTTTATTTCATTTAGTTGTAGAGGTTGTAACAGTTGCAGTTTTGCTGATTGGATGTTTTAATTTTAGTATTACACTAAAATGCTACATAGTGGATTTTAAGATGTTTCTATATGAAAATACATCAGGGCACTTACTGCTGTATAATTGTCTGAAGTGCCTTAATCTCCTTAAATCAGTAGATTGGTCCCACAACTTGATGGAGCATCCCTACCCTTACTCTACTTGAGTATCTCATTTCAGTACTTACTTGGGATTGGAATCAATTTGCTAAAAGCTCACTTCATGAGCATCTGTGTAATTCATCTGAAATGCCCACAACCCTGCTGAAAGCACAATAAATAAGAAAAATTACATCTTTTCATCCCAAGATGAAAGGGTTTCATGAAGGAAGGAATAAGTTTTACTGCTGAGCGGTGCGCTAAAGAACATTACTGCTCAAGGAATTAGGGAGAATGTTATTTGTTGAGGATTTAATTGAGAAATATAGGATGGGATTTTACAGCTGCTTTACGCCCGTTTTGGGGCAGAAAAGTGTTGTAAAATCGGGCATAAAGCGGTTAGTGCGACTGGCATCGGTTTTCGCGCCTGTCATGATTTTGTGACACCTGGATTTCCAGCGCAGTCGGCCTCTTGCTGGAAATGGGCGAGAGGCTGATCAATTAATTTAAATTTATTTAAGTAGGGTTTTCCATGTGTTCAGTATTCAATTGTCTTGGCCTGCTTGCTTTAGTGGCCTCACCGGGAGAGGTTCTCTCCAGCAAGAAAACACTGCTCCCTATGAACGGGGAACAGTCGGGTTGGCCTCGCCGATGAAACCGGAGGTCGTTAAGGCCCCCCAGGGAGGCTTAGGGCAAGAAAGGGGTGTCCCTCCGGCAGTGCCAGATTGGCGGTGCCACCCTGGCATCTTGGCACTGCCAGCCTGGCACATGGGCAATGCCAAGGGATCAGGCCAGTGGGGGAGGAGGGCCCACTGCCACTCTGCATGTGATTGGTGGGGGAGGGCGGCAGGGCCGCGATCAGTCTGGATGGCGGGAGGAGGCAGGCATCTCGGGCTGTGGGTCCCTGTGATTCCAGGGAGGTATTGGTGGGAGCGAGTTGAGGCTGGCTGCAGTAGCAGGGGCCTGACAGCTCTCTCTCTGTCAGACCCCAGCTACTGTTATTGTGCATGTGCAGCATGAGAGGTCTGCATGTGCGCAGTACCTCTCTTTCTCTCCCCACAGATGCTGCCAGACCTGTTGGTTTTTATTTCAGTTTTCCTGCATCTGCAGTATTTTCCTTCTATTTTGTTAAAAATAACTTGCTAATACAGGCAGTTTCCTTGGAGTCCTGCAGTATCAGCTCTCAGAGAACAATAATATTATTGAAAATACAACTCATGTTACATACTCAACAATGACAACAGAAAGCATACATGCTCCTCAAGATAATAGTATTCCACTTTACCAAGCAGTGCATAGTGTCTTTTGAGCTTAAAAGGGAAATTAACTCCCAAAAGCGTTGTTAGCATGTACCTTTTTGGGACTCATATTTTCAATTTTTTAAAAAATCACCCAATGACATGGTGTTGCCAGAAGTATATTGGAGTGCGGTGGACAGGGGATCTACCTTAGATCATCAGTTCAACTGCATGGGGTTACACCCACCCATAGGTTTGGTTCTGTTTAATGTAGTGTTTGTCAAGTACTAACCAAGACTTGTTGGAAAGTTTCTGTCTGTAATTAAACTATGTGTAGACAGCTCCATACTGGGAGGTAGATACGTTGAAGGCAATTCCTTTGCTTCAGATCACTCCAAAACATTTGCATTGCACTGTACTTGCCACAAACAGAAGTTAACAGAATTCCATGAATAATTGACCCGTACATGGAAACAATTTTAAAAAGATAAAACATAAAAAGCTCAAGACCAGAGGGGAACTTTCTGGTGAGAACCCTTTCATTTGACAATGAAATCCAACCTTCAGATTCATATCATAAAACAAAGTGAAGGGGCTGGAACTTCTGCTGGATGGCACTCTCTCGGCAGTGAAAAATTGCCTGAAATCAGCACAGAGGTTTCTGCAAATTCAAACACAGATCATACCCCGTGAAGATCATGGGGGTGATTCTCCCATCCCGCAGTGCTGCTTTTTGAGTGCAGTGGGCCGGGAGACTCCAGCTGCACTGATTCATGCGATTTGTCCTGGGCATCTGGGCCTAATATATGCAGCAGCTAATTTCAATATAATTTAAACCCTAATAGTGGGCCTGGGATTGAAATCTCCAGGCCCGCTAGTCTCTCCCCCCCTCCACGCCCACCAGGATTGGTTCACTCCAGCGGGCTTTCTTCTAGCTCCCCACTCACGGGGAGCTGGTGGCCAGAGCCTGCTGGAGTGAAGGGGGGCCCCACTGGGGTCAGGTGCTGGGGGGGCCCTGGGCATTGCCACATTGGCAGTGTCAGCCTGGGCCCTCTGGCACTGCCCAAGGGGCAAAGTGCCAATGCTCAGGAGGCAACTTGGCATCGAGCATAGGGCAGTGCCAAGGGGGCGGGGCCGAAAGGGGGCAGGATTTCTGGGAGGGGGGTGGTGTGATCAGTGTGGGTGGGGGATCCTGCTACCACTCTGTAGTCGGGCTCAGTGACAGAGGGAGGCCAGAGATCAGGACTGGCCTTCAGGGGGAGGAGGGGCAGAGGGAGAGGTGGACAGCCAGATTGGAGGGGGGGGCGTGCTGGGGATGCAGGCGGGTTGTGACTGCAGTGTGGGGGGTGTGCTCTGGAGACTGCAGGTGGGGGAGGAGTGTCAGGGCTGAGCCTGGACATGTTCAGGGGGCCCAGCGATCTGGCCATGGGGGTGTCGGTAGGGCAGCAATGCAGGATTGTGGGGCTGGCCAGCAATCAAGCTCCCCGGCAATCTGGAGGCTGGCAGTGTGGGGCCACTGCGCCTGTGCCAATCCCGGGACTGACAGATCAGCCCACTTACTGCCATGCTGCCCGCCTCTCCAGCAGGAATAGGCCCTGTCCACTGGTTTCTGGAGTGAATCAGGCTAATGCACTCCGCAGTGGACAGAGTGTGGGAGATTCATTTTGAAACTCGTGCTGAAAAAGTCTGTGTGATTTACCCCAGTTTATATGCAAATTCTACACTTTAGCGTTTTTTGTCAGAATCCCACCCAATGTTCTCAAAATTCTTGAGCTACCTTAACAAATGTTGCACTGGAAACTGACGCTGACCACAAAACTGGCCACAACCCTGGAAAACATTAATCACTACTGAGAGTTCCTGCTAATTGTACCTGTTTGTGGGCCTCTGACAAAGCTTTTAACATTAGGCGGCACAGTGGCACAGCAGTTAGCGCTATTGCCTCATAGCGTCAAGAACCTAGGCTCAATTCCTGGCTCGGGTCACTGTCTGTGTAGAGTTTGCCCGTGTCTGCACATGTTTCCTCCCAGTGCTCTGGTTTCCTCCCATGTTGGCCATGCTAAATTGTCCCTCAGTGTCAGGAGAATTAGCAGGCTAGATAAGTGGGGTTATGGAGAAAGGGCCTGGGTGGGATTGTAGTCAGTGCAGACTTCATGGGCCAAATGGCCTCCTTCTACACTGTAGGGATTTTATGATTAAGCTGATTCCATTGCACGCAGGGCCACAAATAGCATATTTTAAAAGATTTTTTGTTCAAAATTTACATTGAACTTGACCACTACACATCTATACAGTTTGCGAACCATTCTACATAATTGCTAAAAGTAACTTTCAGTTATTTAAGATCAGGTTAAACGCAGATGGTGGATTTGCCTCTTTTGATAACACTTGTTTTTTGTGATAAACTCATTTCAGTTATAATTAATAAAACTGCACCAAGTTACCACTTGTTGAGCTGGGACACTAAGGTGCAATTTAGCACGGACAATCCACAATCCTGCACATCCTTGGACTTTTGAGAGGAAATCGGAACAACCAGAGGAAACCCATGCAGACATGGGGAGAATGTGCAAACTCCTGTCACCCAGTGCCGGAACTGAACCCAGGTCCCTGGTACTGTGAGGCAGGACTGCTGACCACTATGCCACCCTTATATTTAGTAAAACCCAGCAAGGTTCAAACTGACAGCAGTAAAGTAACACAATTGGTTTTATTAAATGCATGACCATCATCCTGGTCATAGCACACTTCATCATTTTGCCACAGGAGGATTTTCATTCAAACATGATTAGATTTCAAGTTGCTTTTGGCTGCCTAGTTTAAGAACAAATAATGATAGTTCTCAGACTCAAGTGCATATGGCATTTTAAGGAACAGGAGAGCAATAAGTAGCTGCAGGAGCAGACCATATGGCCTATTGAACTTGCTCTGCCACTCAATATGATTAACACTGACTTTAGGCTTTGATTCCAGTTTACTACCCATTCCCCACTAGACCAAATATCTATCTCAGCATGAAATATATTCAACAGTGGAGCATTCACAACTCTCTGGGGTAGAGATTTCCACAGATTCACAAACCTTTGAATGAAGTTATTTCTTCTTGTCTCAATCCTAAATGACCGGTTCTTATCCTGAGATGGTGCCCCCTAGTTTAGACTCCCCAAGCAGCAGAAACAACTTTTCAGCATCGACCCTATTAAACCTTTTCAGAATTTTGTAAGTTTCACCTCTTATTCTGCGAAACTCCAGAGAATATGAGGTGGCACACTGGTTAGCACTGCCTCCTCACAGTGCTAGGAACCCAAGTTCAATTTCCGGCTTGGAGCTGCCTGTGTGGAGTTTGCATGTTCTCCCCATGTCTGTGTGGGTTTCCTCTGGGTGCTCCAGTTTCCTCCCACAGTCCAAAAGATGTACTGACAAGGTGCATTGGCCGTGCTAAATTCTCCCTTAGTGTACCCAAATATGCACTGGAGTGTGGCAACTGGGGGATTTTCACAGTAACCTTCATTGCAGTGTGAATGTAAGCCTACTTTGTGACACTAATAAATAAACTTTAATATAAGCCCAATTTACTTAGCCCCTCATCATACCTCATCCCAGACACCAATCTAGTGAACCTTCACTGTAACACCTTCACATTCTTAAATGTGAAGACCAAATGTACACACAGTATTCCAGATGTGGTCTCACCAAAACCCCATATAATTCTAGCAAGACTTCTTTCATCTTGTACTCCAATTCCCTTGTAATAAAAGCTACTCCAAAGTGTGGTGGATACTAGCACTGTGAGTAAATTTAAGGAGGAATTAGACAGGGTTTTGATTGGTAATGAGTTGAAGGATTATGGGGAGAAGGCAGGAAAATGGGGATGAGGAGCATATCAGCCATGATCAAAAGGCGGAGCAGACTCGATGGGCCAAATGGCCTAATTCTGCTCCTATATTTAATGAACTTATGAAAAGCCAATATGGCATGTACTTCTTAATTGCTTGCTGCACCTGAATGGTAACTTACTGCATTCCTAATGCAAGCACATCCAAGTCTATTTGAACATTAAGAGGTGTGAAATTTGTAAGTATTAAAAAATATTCTGGTTTTCTATTATTACGACCATAATGAATAACTTCACACTTTCCAACATTATATTCCATTTGCCATGTTGTTGTCTATTCATTTAACCTGTTTATATCTCTCCATGTGCTCCCCACAGCTGACCTTCCCACCAAGCCTGGTACCATCAACAAACTTTGATACATTACTCTCTGTCTCTTCATCCAAGTCATTAATATAGATTGTAAATAGCTGAGACCCCCAGAACTGCTCCTTGCAGCACTCTACTTACTATTCACTGCCTGCCAACTTGAAAAAGCCCTATTTAAACCTACTATCTGCTTTTTATTCACTCCTCCACCCATGCTAAAAGACGTGCTGGTTCAGTGCATTGGCCATGCTAAATTCTCCCTCAGTCTACCCAAACAGACGCCAGAGTTTGGCAGCTAGGGGATTTTCACAATAATTTCATTGCAGCATTGATATAAGCCCACATGTGACACTAATAAATAAACTTTAACTTAAAGAGCCGGAAGATTTTGCCCAAAATATTTGTTCAGTGCCTCTGCCATTTCCTCATTCCCTGAAATAATTTATCCTGTCTCTGCTCCTCAGGGGCCTAGGTTCACATTAGGAACTCGTGTTTTTTTTTTATACAACAGTAACTTCTCTTACAATCTGCTTTTAGGCTAGCTTCCCCTAATTTTTTTCCCCCTTTTTATCAAGCTTCTGGTGGCAAAGAAATACATTTTAATTTTCCTTTAGTACATCAGCGGTGGCATTTTAAAAAACGTGACTGGATGTAAAGCACTTTGTCACATCCTGAGGTTGCAAAAAGCACGATATAATTGCAAGCTCTTTAGCAATATGTAATTAATTAACACCAAAATCAGCCTTCAGTGTGGCTTTCCTCGAATCTGGAATGTAATTAGTCATTTCCAAATGAGGAAAAGCAAAGCATGTGATGGCTTCTCACCTTCACTCATATTATTGTTCATTTTCTCTTTTAATGGTAGTCAGAAGGGGATAGGACAGTGGCAGAAGTGGTTAGCACTGCTTTCTCACAGCGCCAGGCACCCAGGTTTGATTCCCAGCTCGGGTCACCGTCTGTGTGGAGTTTGCACATTCTCCTTGTGCCTGTGTGTATTTATTATTAGATGGATTGACCATGCTAAATTACCCCTTAGGGTCAGGAGGACTAGCTAGGGCCTGGGTGAGATTGTGATCAGTGCAGACTCAATGGGCCTGATTTTACCATCGAGTTGCGCCCGATTTCGGCCGCAAAAACTTGGTAAAGTCGGGTGTGAAGCGAGTAGTGCAATCCGCGTCCGCTCCCCCTTTACCATCACATTCGCCTGTCCAGATTCAGCATGAAACAGACATGGTCCGCAAAGATCCAATTCGGGTGCTCCAACTTCTGAGGTTGTAAATTCAGAGCTTCCGGCGGCCCTCTGACTCAGATCGGTGGTGGTGGGGGGAGGGAGGAGGGTCAGATGGCTCTCTGGTGGGGGGAGGGAGGAGGGTCAGATGGCTCTCTGGTGGGGGGAGAGGGGGAGGGAGGAGGGTCAGATGGCTCTCTGGTAGGGGGGAGGGGGGGAGGGAGGAGGGTCAGGTGGCTCTCTGGTGGGGGGGACGGGGGGGAGGGAGGAGGGTCAGATGGCTCTCTGGTGGGGGGGGAGGGAGGGAGGTGGGTCAGATGGCTCTCTGGTGGGGGGAGGGAGGAGGGTCAGATGGCTCTCTGTTGGGGGGGAGGGGGGAGGGAGGAGGGTCAGATGGCTCTCTGGTGGGGGGAGAGGGGGAGGGAGGAGGGTCAGATGGCTCTCTGGTGGGGGGAGGGGGGGAGGGAGGAGGGTCAGATGGCTCTCTGGTGGGGGGAGGGAGGAGGGTCAGATGGCTCTCTGGTGGGGGGAGGGGGGGAGGGAGGAGGGTCAGATGGCTCTCTGGTGGGGGGGAGGGAGGAGGGTCAGATGGCTCTCTGGTGGGGGGGAGGGGGGAGGGAGGAGGGTCAGATGGCTCTCTGGTGGGGGGGAGGGGGGGAGGGAGGAGGGTCAGGTGGCTCTCTGGTGGGGGGGACGGGGGGGAGGGAGGAGGGTCAGATGGCTCTCTGGTGGGGGAAGGGGGGAGGGTCAGATGGCTGTCTAGTGGGGGAAGGGCGGAGAGTGATGGATTAGGTAGCTCTCTGGTGTGTGGGGGAGGTGTCCGCTGCCACTCTGTGTGTGATCGGTGGGTGGGGGGGTGGGGGAAGGGGGCTGTGATTGGTCTGGGTAGTGGGAGATGGGGGTATAGGGGGATCAGATATGTTGTGGGGGTGGATAAATGTCTGTTGGGGCTGGGGGAGGCATTATTCTGTGTTATCGATGTGGCAAAGGAGCATTTTTCTATTTTTTTTACTGCACACGCGTAATTGAAAGCTCTGATTGGAGCTGCAATGTTTCGGGCGTGATAAACGCTGCCCACGGGCTTCTGGAACGTGATTCAGAATCACTGCTATTTTTTCAGGCAGAGTGTGTATGGAGGTGCCTGAGAAGGGGTGTAAAAATCTGATCTGAAACACTCACAGTTTCAAGTCTGCCCAGCAATTAGAATTAAAATGGTAATACAGAGCTAATGGGCCGAATGGCCTCCTTCTGCACCATAGGATTCTATGTGTGACACCTAAAGCATGGCCACTTCACCAAATGGAAACTCTCATCGTAGTAGTCTCATCTCTGTCTTTTTGTCAAGTTGAGAAACTAGGGGAATGTATGCACAAAACTCACAGTGTCCCTGTCCCACTGTCACAACTCTCAGATGAAGCACAGATTTGGGGAAATTAAAATCAGAAGTTTTTCATGTGGGGATTACATTCAGAGATTGAGGAGCACTAGATTAAAAGTAGGCCAATTTATATTACTCCTCATTCCCTCATTTCCACAGTCAAACAAATGGCACTGAAATGTACCATAAATAACTTTGAGATAAGCTCGAAGTACAAAAGCGCCAAACATTTTTCATCGTGAGCTGTCACCAAGAAACTATTGCTCGCTAAGGGCTTACAGATTAATCCACATAGCTGCATGTTCCATTTGGTTGTCATAGCTTGAGTAGAATGAATATTTACTTTAGTGGGCAGGTCTTCATCAGTAGAACAGAAAGCAATCCATTCTAGTCTCTATTTGCCCATTAGGTGCTTGGTAATGGATTTATTTAAAAGTTCAGTTGCCAAGAGCAGCAAATAACTACCTTGGGCAATAATGTGTTTCATTCTGTCAAAATATCAAAAGCTTTACAAATGAAGCAACCTTTCGATCTCAACTTACATTCCAGATTCTTTCTGCCATCCACTGACTCTGTCTACACTCCCACTGCCTCGAAAAAGCAGCCAGCATAATTAAGGACTCCATGAACCCCGGACATTCTTTCTTCCATCTTCTCCCGTCAGGAAAAAGATACAAAAATCTGAGGTCATGTACCAACTGGTATAAGCTTCTTCCCTGCAGCCATCAGACCTTTGAATGGACCTACCTCGCATTATGTTGTTCTTTCTCTACACCTTAGTTACATTCTGCACTCTCTCCTTTCCTTTTCAATGAACGGTATGCTTTGTCTGTATAGCACACAAGAAACAAAACTTTTCACTGTATACTAATACGTGTGACAACAATAAATCAAATCAAATAATAAAAGCAAATCAAAATCAAATATCTATTCAATATCTGGTGTAAATCTCAGACAGGAAACATTCATGTCATCTTCCTGTGACCTTGTGACCATTGTCTCCAAATACTAAATGCAGCGAGATGCATCAACCACCAAAACTTAAAGGTCACCATATACAGATACAGGCAAAAAAATAGTAGGTTTATCTTTGGTGATCTCATGAAAAAGCGATAAGAGCAGAAGGGGAAGTCAGGCCCTAAACAATGAGTTTGTCACAGCTGACAATAGAAGTGAAGAAATTGCCAGTAAATGCAAAATTGAGTCATAGAAACATATAAAATAGAAGGAGGAGCTAGCCATTCAGCCCTTTGAGTCTGTTCCACCATTCATTTTGATCGTGGCTGATTATCACATTCAGTATCCTGATCCTGCCCTCCCCCCATATCCCTTTAGCCCCAAGAGCAATATCTAATTTCCTGAAATCTCACAATGATTTCATGACCTTTTTAAATTTATTTTTTCATGCAACATGGATGTTACTGGCTAATTGATCCTGAACTGAATGCTTGCAAGGCCAATTCAGAGTGTAGTTAAGAGTCAATCGCATTGCCGTGGATCTTGAATCACATGAAGGCCAGACCAGCAGGATTCTCCAGTCCTGCTGCAGTGCATAGAGTTTTGGCCGAGTGCCAAATTCTCTGTTGTCACTGGTAGCCAGCAAGGGGGGGGTGGTGTGAATGAGATCAGAGAATCCCAGCCCAGACCAGTACGTCAGATTTCCTTTTCCATTGATGAACTAGATAGGGTTTTACAACAATCCAACAACAGTGGTTTCATGGTCATCATTAGACTTCTAATTCCAGATTTTTTTTATTGAATTCAAATCCATGGTGGGGTTGAGTCCTCAAAACTGGATCTCTGGATTACTGGTCCAATACAGTAAGAAGTCTCACAACACCACATTAAAGTCCAACCCGTGGACTTCAAACACTTAGTGTTTACCCCAGTCCAACGCCAGCATCTTCACATCATTACTAGTCCAATGACAGTCCACTGCAGCACCACCTGCAACAAAGTAAGGCTGGGAAAGCCCCACTGGAGTAGATGCCACTTTAGCACTAAACTCATCATTAAGATATGCCCAAGTGTTACAAAGTGCCACAAGGTAGCTTCCTTCCCAATATTTTCTTGAAGCATATTTAAAAATCACTGAATAGATCCATTCTAAATGATTGAAGAGAAAATGAACAGTTGTGCTAACCAAGTTCTATTCAGGTGCTTATGTGGGAGGTGCTTAGCATCCAGCAGGCACCTTATCTCAAAATCAGAAAGCAAGAAGTTGCCACGTCAAGCAAGATATTGTAAATTTGAATCCAATTAAGATCATGTGAAATCCATAGTGCCAAGCCCAATGACATGAGTTTAGCCAGAATAGGTGAGTGAGATGTTGGATCACCATGATTGACAAGTGGGAAGTAAATCCAATTTAATTAAAGATTTTATAAAGTGGAAATTCTAACTTAAGGATTTCCCAAAGGAAAGCGGGGGTGGGGGGTGGGGGGGGGGCTTTATATTCGTTTGAATCTCATGTGAGTTGTTATCTCCGTTAATCTGTATCACTTCCAGCAGATAAAACATCAAAGTCCTGGATAGTATTGGCTTCCACGGGTGTATTCAGTGACATGCAGCAGCCATGAACATACATGGTTGTTCAGTTCTGTGGATTTCGGTTTGGCGGTTTCTAGTAATTCAGCCACATGCTGGTTTCCTGTCACCCAACACAGAGGGTGGTGAGTGTCTGGAACGAGCTGCCAGAGGTAGTAGTAGAGGTGGGTACAATTTTGTCTTTTAAAAAGCTTTTAGACAGTTATGTGGGTAAGATGGGTATAGAAGGATATGGGCCAAACGCGGGCAATTGCGACTAGCTTAGTGGTTAAAGAAAGAGCGGCATGGACAAGTTGGACTAAAGGGCCTGTTTCCATGCTGTAAACCTCTTTGACTCTATGAGACATGAATGGTTACGTAGCAGTTACCTGAATGCAGCATGAAGTGATAAAAAAACAAACTAGCAAAAAAACCCAAAAGTACATAGATGGAGGCAGAGGGTATGATCTAAAGTTGTCGAACTCATATTGAGACCAGAAAGCTGTAGAGTGCTGAGATGAAAGATGAGGTTTTATTCTCAAGTTTATGTTGAGCTCTATGATTCCTCTATGTATCCTCTATGGCTCTATAACACTCTTTGTTACGAACCAATGGAAAAGGCCAGTCCCACAGTTCACAGTCAGGAAGTCTTCACCTCGGGACCTACATCTGGGTAAAGTTAGAGACTTAAATATGCCTGCTGGCTGCTTCCCATTGGGCGAGCCTCTGCTTGCTTAATGAGGAAGCTCATACTCCACAAAACCTACTATAGATCTATTAATGAGTGACCTTTGTGGTCATCATAACAGCGGTCACGGCTCCTATGTAGGTTTCAGGGGACTGTGTGTTAATAGAGAAGTCCCTGGCTGACTATATGAGATCAGGGTAATGGGTTTAACTGAGTTCCATACAATTTTACAGTTGTAATGAAGTCGCCTGGTAACATCAAGGCACAAAGGTGACATCTATAGAAAGCAATCTTTTAAGGGATTTAACACTGAGATGTTCCTGCTGGTTCCCAGTAGCTGTATAAAGTCTTTGTTCTTCCCTTCCTACATGGGAGATGCATTCACCTTATCCTAAAATGAAAAATTATGAACTTGCCACATCAAGCAGATTTGAATCCATTTAAGGTCATTTGGTAACACACTAATATGCACCAATGTGTGAGGTTACCATGTATCCAGTTAATAACATTTCAAAGATTTTTTTCCCCTAAAGTTACTCTACATTTTCAAGGAGCTCCCATTACTAAGTGTTCCTCAAATAAACTAAAAATCAGTCAATGTCCTTTGCAATTGCACAAGTAAATTACTGTACAGATTATTCAAACTTCTATCCCTGTGGCATGAGTGCACACAGGAGCAAGGAATTTATTTTCTGAAAGATGGATGTGGAAATAGAAATGGTAATGAAAAGAGCTTAAAGAAAAACACTAATTATAGCTGGAGTGAGTCACACTAAATCAGCAAATTTTTATTTAAAATGAGGTTGCTCATTGAAGGTTAAAACAATGGAAATTAGCTTCACTGATGGGTGCACATCTGTAAAATGTGGTTAGAATACAAAGTGAAATAAACCCACATTAACTTGTGTTCCAGAATAATTGAGTGGTCATCATTTTGAGTCTAAATAAGCCCTCAGTAATGGTAGGCTTGGAACTGGCATTTTTAACTTAATTCTTATTTTAGAATTTGGAGTGGGATCTTCTTTGAAAGGACGTAGCAGGAATGTTTCACACTGCTTGATGACTTTCATTTTCAAGGCAGGAAGGCATAGACTATCTACAGTGCTGAAGGAAGTCATTGGGCCCACCAAGCTTGCACCAATAACAATCTCACCCAGGCCCAATCCCCGTAACCCCACACATTTACTTTTCTAATCCCCCAACACTAAGGGACAATTTAGCATGGCCCTAACCTGCACACTTTTTTCTTGGACTGTGGGAGGAAATCGGAGCACTCGGAGGAAACCCACTCAGACACAGAGAGAACGTGCAAACTCCAAACAGACTGTGATCCAAGCTGGGAATCGAACCCGGGTCCCTGGCACTGTGAGGCAGCAGTGCTAACCACTGTGCCGCTGTGCCGTCCCCAACAACAATGGGCTCGGACTTCTCGCAGACTTATGAATTACAACACTCAAAGCGAGAATGATTCTAGACCAACAAACCGCCAGATTCAACTACCTGTTCAGTGGAAGAATGAGCTCCAAACCAAAAACTGGGGAAGAAAGAGAAGTTCACTGTTTCTTTCTAATTAAGACTGATCCTCCTTATTTTTAATCTGATCTTCTCACAAGATAGTATACAAAGAAAATTCTCAAGCTCACCAGAGGTGTCAGCACCAAAGACATGCAAGTACAAGTCCTGTTGGCATCTTTCATATCATAATCACAGTTATCTGTATAATTTCTAAAAAGAATCTTGTTCTACAAACAGCCCTTGGATTTACGACACAATCAGTTTTTGAAAACCACATTGTAAGTCGAAACATCATAAATTGGGACTGATTTTCCTGGAGTAACAATGATATAATTGGGGCATTGGTTCCTGAACCAAGGCCAGGAATCATTTATTGGTGACGTTTAAAGTTTTTGTTTATTTTTTATTAGTGCCACAAGTAGGTTTACATGAACATTGCAATGAAGTTACTGTGAAAATCCCTTTGTCTCCACACTCCGGCCCCTGGCTGGGTACACTGAGGGAGAATCTAACATGGCCAATACACCTAACTAGCACCTCTTTCAGACTGTGGGAGGAAATCAGAGCCTCCAGAGGAAACCCACACAGATACAGGGAGAATGTGGAAACCTCGCACAGACAGTGACCCAAGCTGGGAATCGAACCAAGTTCCTGGTGCTATGGGGCAGCAAGTGTTAAATGCTCTCAACTCCTGCCCTGTCAAGCGGCTGAGGTGACTGTTGGTGCCTGCACACCTTAGTTATTCAATTAGTGTGGGGGATATAATGAACCTATCCATAACTGTCAGTTGCCTGTTTAACCTTGAACATCTGTGAGTCTGAGTGCATATTAAATACAACACAAGCATGTCACTGCATTAAAATCATGACGGCAGTGCCAAACAAAATTAACAGAATAAAACATGCTTTTCAACCTAATAAAGACAGTTTGCCCTGTCCAGTCATACAGATCGGTGGCACAGAACGTCAATGTGCATGTATAAATCTGCTGGTGTGGCACAGTCAAGTCAAAACCAACACTGCAATGTCAAAATGGGGTGTCAATTTATAGTGTTAGTGTCATCGCAACGGCAAAGACTGCCTGTATAAAATTAGATAGTCAAAGTTGCA
Organism: Carcharhinus amblyrhynchos; assembly: GCF_965287045.1. Classification (NCBI taxonomy): domain Eukaryota; kingdom Metazoa; phylum Chordata; class Chondrichthyes; order Carcharhiniformes; family Carcharhinidae; genus Carcharhinus; species Carcharhinus amblyrhynchos. The sequence continues at coordinate 29,756,480 of NC_137337.1, forward strand.
AATACTTTACTGGTTTACCTCACTATTGGGGGTAAAGGAAAAGACCATGAACTCAGTCCAGATTCAAGACTTAACTGGTGTTCATGTTGTGATATTTATACCTCAGTCTAAGTTGCTATGTCTGCAATCTATTAAATCGAAGGTTTTAAAAATACCACAAGCTAAGCGAGCACGTACTAAAAGGCCAGCATTGTTTCTTTTGTGAACCATAAACATCAGGTCATAATCTGCTGTAACTGGACATCTGCCATTAGTTACAATTGCGCTGGCACATTTGGGACTTTGTTTTCTATGAAGTAAGTTGCTGCAAGTGTAAGTTGATACTGACACAGCGAGAAACACAAGGCATCCAGGAGCAGAGAGAACAAGGCAGACCATTGGCTATCACCTTAACTGACCAGATTAAAGGATAACAAAATGACCAGTGCACAAAGTGTGTGAAGGAAGTGAGGAACAGAAGGGATGAACTGAATGCTAAATCAGGTGCAGAAAAAGAAACAAGGGCCCGGAATTTTGCCAACTCCGTCTCAGACTAGAGGCCTTTAAAAACAGCAGGAAGGATCTGACTCTGGAATTTCCCTTTCCTGCAATTTTGGCTGACGTGGGATAAGTTTGCAGGTAGCAAGCCCCACTTGCAGATTCCTGCCTTTGCCACCTCTATTGCAGGGGTGAGAATTTCATACCCTCCTCTAATTATTGTAGTCAGGACATTCCATTAGTCGACATGCTTCGCAGTCTCTCAAGAATGTGAACCATGGGGAACCCTGGGCTCAGCCAAAACAAGAACGATTCTGCATTCCCATTGAAATACATTGACCCACTCATAAAGCTCTCAATCCATCAGAGCCATTCAGGGTATGAATTTCCATAACTTTTCTCCATTCCAAACGTGCTACTAAGTAATGAACCACAAAGAAAAAGTAATTTATTTTAAGGTATTGGAAATGTCAATCAAATAAAGTTCCTGTTCCCTACAAGTTGTATAAGCATTGCCTGCTGAACTGAGTGCATTAGTTATGCTTGGAGCTCAGCCAGGCATCCACAATGAGGTAATCTGGCAACTATATCAACAAAAATAAATATCCGTATTTTCCAGATGGCTTCATTATGTATGCTTGATTGGGTTCCAGGTATAGCTAATGAAGCTAGCTCAACAGGCAGTGTTTATGCAGTTTGCAGGAGGATGAGTGGTTTGTTTTGTTGACAGCCCTAGTATTCTGGGGAAGTCTGACAATTATTGAAATGATCCTGAAACTGACATCATAAACAGAGGCTTCGAAAAGATGCTTTAAAAAAAATGAATTGTGCACCTTACAACTTCTTAGAACTGTCAGTCAACTACATCCATTCTTAGTATCAAAGTTAGAAGCTTTTATCCACTCCATGCCTCTTAATATTGTGTAGGTAAACAAAAAAAAATCACCTTGTCAAAAGCAAGTCGTGATTGGCAATAAGTTCAGCAATAACCATTTCCTGTGAATGCATACATAAAAAATACAAAATTTTGAGCAGCAACACTCATGGTCATTAATGACTCTCATTCACAAACTAATATTTGAAACCATTCAACCAATCAACTGCAGCAAGCTCCCTGAGCTAGAAGAGAATCTAATATATATCAAAATACATTTATTGTAATTGGTTTTGTGGTTTTTAACCCATGTAGCTAGCATATTTTCTTTCAATTTTTTCCTTCTTCCACTTCAGTTATCCTCATTTTTAATTATTAATTAACTGTGAACAAAGGTTCTCCAGCAACCAACTCCTAGGATTCCATCAATACTGCTCTGATGGTCACCAGGATATATACAAACATGGTTTGATGAGGACAGATGCAATAGTCCTCTCTCTTCTCTGCAGGAAGACTTGAGTTAGCTCCCTACAGTTAGGGAATTATCCCTAAGACTCCTAACAACAGCAATACTATACTGAGATTGGGAGCTCAGTGATGTGAACCTACAACTGGCCATCTAAAGTTTGACTGTGCATTTATTTACAAGGTGGCTGTCAGCAAGCACAGTTGAAACACTTTCACCTCAAAGTTAGGGTCACAGTTCAAGTTGTAATTTAGTGACTTGAGCACAAACTCCAGGCTGACACTGAACTGCAAGGATTGCAAGTTTGGAGGTCCCTCAGATTTTATGTTGAACCAAAGCCCCAGATGAATATAAAAGATCCTATTGCACTCGCCAGAAAACGACAAAAATTTTTCTCTGTGACCTGATTAATATTTGGACCACAAGCGAGAGTATGAATATTGTTTTGATGAAATATCGCTTATTCTATGAGTTACTTGAGATATAGTGCATAGTTTTTCTTAAACTATTTATTTACACTACAAAGACATCATGGCATGTACATGATTGTATGGACAGAGGGTATTCTGCGTCTTGATCTCTTGGAGCCTCTTGACTATCTGACCCTGATGTCATAAGAACATAAGAACATAAGAAATAGGAGCAGGAGTAGGCCATCTAGCCCTTCGAGCCTGCCCCGCCATTCAATAAGATCATGGCTGATCTGTCGTGGATCAGTTCCACTTTCCCGCCCTCTCCCCATAACCCTCAATCCCTTCTCTTATCAAAAACCCATCAACCCGCTTCTTAAAAATATTTAGCGAGGCAGCCTCCACCACTTCAACGGGCAGAGAATTCCAGAGATTCACCACCCTTTGAGTGAAGAAGTTCCTCCTCAACTCCGTTCTAAACCGCCTCCCCTTTATCTTGAGGCTGTGCCCCCTAGTCCTACTGTCTTTTTTGAGCGGGAAGAGTCTCTCCACCTCTATCCTATCCATCCCATTCATCATCTTATACGTCTCAATGAGATCTCCCCTCATTCTTCTAAACTGTAACGAGTACAAGCCTAGTTTATTCAGCCTCTCCTCATAGCTCAATCCCCTCAACTCCGGTATCAGCCTAGTAAACCTCCTCTGCACTCCCTCCAGGGCCAAAATATCCTTGCGCAGGTGCGGCGCCCAAAACTGCACACAGTACTCCAGCTGCGGCCTCACCAATGCCCTATACAGCTGCAGCAAGACCTCCCTACTTTTATATTCAATCCCCCTCGCTATGAAGGCCAGCATCCCATTCGCCTTCCTGACCACCTGCTGCACCTGCAAGCTGGGTTTTTGCGACTCATGCACAAGGACCCCGAGGTCCCTCTGCACCGTCGCCTGCTGCAGTTTTTCGCCCCGTAAGTAATAGTCCTTCCTACCATTCTTCCTACCAAAGTGGACCACCTCACACTTGCCAACATTAAATTCCATTTGCCATTTCCTGGCCCATTCGCCCAGCCTATCTAGATCCTTCTGCAGACTCTCCACACCCTCCGCACAATTTGCCGTTCCCCCAATCTTGGTGTCATCAGCAAATTTCGACACCCTGCACTCGGTTCCCTCCTCCAGATCATCTATATAAATGGTAAATAGCTGAGGCCCCAGCACTGACCCCTGGGGCACCCCACTAGTCACCATCCGCCAATCCGAATAGCACCCATTGACCCCCACTCTCTGCCTCCTATTTGACAACCAATCCTCTATCCACGCTAACACCCTACCCCCAACTCCATGTCCCCTGACCTTCTGCAATAACCTCTTGTGAGGTACCTTGTCAAAGGCCTTCTGAAAATCCAGAAAGACCACATCCACCGGCTCTCCTCTATCCACTGCCCTAGACACATCCTCATAGAACTCCAGTAAATTTGTCAGACACGACTTCCCTTTAATGAAACCGTGTTGCGTCCGCCCTATCAAGCAATTCCCTTCAAGATGCCTCGCAATTTCCTGCTTAATGACAGATTCTAACATTTTACCTACCACAGACGTTAAACTAACCGGCCTATAATTCCCCGCCTTTTGCCTGGCACCCTTCTTAAACAACGGCGTAACATTAGCCGTTTTCCAATCTTCCGGCACTTCCCCAGAATCCAGCGACGTCTGGAAAATAACCACCAAGGCATCCACTATCACCTCCGCCATTTCTTTCAGAACCCTCGGATGCATTCCATCCGGTCCTGGGGACTTGTCCACAATCAGCCCCTCCAGTCTGTCGAGCACCACCTCTCTAGTAACAGTAATGTCATTAAGACCCTCCATACCTACCACCTTTCCATCGCTAACACCATCGCTAACATCATGCTAATCCCATCATTAATAACATTAATGAGACAATGTTAACCCTTTACTCTACATCTCCATACTCCCCCTCCCCCTGGCTTAAGTATAATTTCAAAACTGTTACATTATTTTGTTAAGCTATTTACATTACATTCCCGCTGTCTCTTAACCTCATGTACCATCAACAGTTTCCATCCAACTTCTCCACCTCTCGCCAAGTCACCATCGCCAAAGGTGTCAATCCCTGACAAACTCTCAGCTCTATAAGGTGTTCCCTTGTCCCTTCTGCATTCCCTTATATTCTCCTTGGAAGACAAACACATTGTTGGAGTGGGGTAGCAGCTTCTCACAACTTCTGGCCCCATGTCTGTGTGATGTGACCCTTATGATGACATGAATATAAAGGCAATGAAAACCAACCAAGGAAAAACTGATCCAGGAGAGAAACCTCAGGACTTGAACAATCGCAACCCCTTGACAAAGGGGGACAACAAACTGATATACACTCTGTAATCTTCTTCTGCGCTGCAGATTGGGAAAAAGCAAAAGCACCAATCTGACACAATGAAGTGCTTTAATCTCCTATGAAGAACTTTGTGACCACGTCATTCACTACCACAGAAAGTAGAGACTAAAACATTGCCTGATTTCAAGAAGAAATTAGATCTAGCTCTTGGGGCTAAAGGGGTCAAGGGAAATGGGGGAAAGGGAGGATCAGGATAATGAAATCAATAATCAGCCATGATCATAATGAATGGCAGAGCAGGCTCGAAGGGCCAAATGTCTCTATTTCTGGTGTCTATTTCTAATACTGCTGTGGTGACAATGATTCTCCTCAAAAAGGTCAACAAAGATTGGTTTAATACCTGAGACATGACTGAATCTGCTAGATTAAAAGAATCAAAACATTCCTTAAAACATGAGGAAAGAAAACTTCCTTACAATTCTTAGGATAGGAAATGCACTTCCTGCAGATATTGGTATCATTTTCACGCTTGCTTCAGTGTGAGAACTCTCTGCTGTAAACAATTGGATCGTGGAATTAGCATGAGAAAAGTAGGATTGTAACATCATCAATATTGGAATAAACCGTCTGACCTGGATCTCTGTGGAGTTTCTGCCTGGTACTCTTCAGGCTGTAGAAGTTCTACTTTGGGCCTCTGCTTCTTTACTGAAGTAAGATTTGAGTGTATCTATGACTTGTTAGTGACGCCCAAGTGTGAGCTGCATTTATACAAATTAATAGGTAGCAACTTTGTCTAGTTAAGCATCTCATTCTCCTTGGAAACCTTTTTGTTGGATGCATGCAATGATGGTGAGCTCGGCAGGATAAATAGTCAAATTGACCTCTTTATTTCTTTCTTCAATGGAAGGATGATTCTCCTCAAAAGAGACAGTGGAGACTTCAGTGGCATTACTGTTGCAGTCAAAGGATGGTACGCCTCAGGACCTCTTCTTCCAACAGATTCCCTCATTCTGTGATGGCTTCATTCACTTCAGTTCTGACCCAAGGGAGCCACCCAAGGTTTAGTAGCTCTTCCAGCAGATGGTCACCATTTTGTTCAGCATTCCATTTCCATCTCTTCAAAGAAGTGAGAGATCCACAATCTCCTCCTGTGGCCAAATGAATGGAGATCCTGCAATAAAGACCAGCTCACTGCACTATGGACTTCCATTGCTGCTGCAGTGCTGGGCTTTCCCAGTCCTTGGAACACCTTTGGAAATTCCACCCTGAATATTACTTCACATCATTGTTACCTCATCAACCTTTATAGAAGACTAAGTCCTAACCATGCTGCCCTGCTGAGCAGAGAAAGTTGCTGGTTCTATAAGATGTAAAGAGTTTAGTTGACTTTGCTAGCTGCGGGCTGAAGGGTTGTAGTGAACTAACCTATCACTTTGAAGTCTGTGCCCATTGGCTTCTGAAGCTTTAGTTCAGATGGTTGGATTTCTAGTGTCTTAAGACAGTCCTAAACCCAGTCTAATTTGTCCAATAAGACTATGACCTCAGCCCTAGTGACCAGTTTAATTTTCTTCTTCTGTTTCTTTGGACTTCCAACTCTACAAACTAGAACCAGATCTTGTGATTCTCCAAGGAAATCACTGGGTTAAAATGCTGTATTTCCAATTTACTGGACTTCAAAATGGTTGGAAGCTTGTTCCAAGCTTCTTCTCTTAGCTCAAACTTTAGATCTGCAGACTTATTTAAAATGGGGTGGCATGGTGGCACAGTGGTTAGCACTGCTGCCTCATAGTGCCAGGGCTCTATTCTGGCCTTAGGTCACTGTCTGTGTGGAGTTTGCACATTCTCCCCATGTCTGCAGGGGTTTCCTCCAGGTGCTCCGGTTTCCTCCCACAGTCCAAAGATGCGTGGATTAGTTTGATTAGCCATGCTGAATTGATCCTAGTGTCAGGAGATTAGCAGGGTAAATATGTGGGACTACAGGAATAGGGTCTGGGTGGGATTGTGGTCAGTGCAAATTAGATGGGCTGAATGGCTTCCTTCGACACTGTAAGGATTCTATGATTCTATGTCCAGGTTTGCCACAGAGAAAGCATTTAACTCCCCCTGCTGGGCAATCTTTGCAGCAGTGCTGTTTTTTGGCAGCACATCTGGAGGATTTTAACATGGATGGAAAGGTTCTTCCCACCCCTTTGACAGTTTTATTGGATGTTATGTGGGCAGAGCTTCAGACTTTGGACCAGTCAATACAAGTCATTAATATTAATAATTAAATCAATGGATTCAGGCAGCTTTTTGTGCTACTTGAATCTCATCTGTTCAATTACCGATTTATTCTTAGGGTTGAAGAGATTATCAAAAGCCCTCATAACTTTCTCTTAAGACGCAGAGATCTCCTCAACTCCTTGTTATGCCAGAACATCAGCAGTTATGGCCCCAATTGCGTACAAAAGGGAACAGACCTGGTGCTTTTGTGTATTTCTTTGTAAACTGAAAGTTGTTCAGTATCTTTCAAATTGTCTCCCCCAGAGCTCACATCAGCATGGTGGAGCAGACCCTCAGTGTATTGGAAAGGCTGTGGAAGTGATACTGGCTATTCAACGGCTGTCAACATCATGCATGATTCATTGTTCCCTACCGAGGTACATTTCTGTTTTGTTCTTCTTTGTTGCAAAGTCAATCTTCTCCAAGGTCTTCGCCCGTGGGTTACCAGTCTATGATCTTAGTTTCTTAAGCTGCCGTCTCCAGTTCTGCCACTGTGTTTTGATGAGGCTTGTTTACTCTAGGAGTGACGTGAGATAGTATGTGTTTTTTCTTGAAACTATTTATTGACACTAATTGCAAAGACTTAATGGTAAGCACATGGTTTTATGAACACGGATTATCCTGCTTTCTTGAAGTCTCCTGGCCATTTAACCCTGATAACACGCTTACATCTTCATTAACATCACTGTCTCATTAACATAACCATTAATCCTTCACACTACAATGAGTTTCTTTGATCATCACATTGCTGTTTGTGGGACCTTGCTGTTTGTAAATTGGTTTCTCCATCTCCTTCATTACATCAGTGACTGACTTCATTGGCTATGGAGTGTTTTGAGATGTCTTGAGATGGTGAAAACTGATATATAAAAGCAAATCTTTTTTTGAACATATGTTACGCAAAGGAGCATACAATATTGCGAAATAACCTAGATAAAGATTTTGTATTTGTTGAGTTATAATCCCTGTTTTGTGGTAGTTCAAATTACTGTGTAGTAAGATCATGTTCTTACCCTATTGAAAGTATCAGGTAATGTTGATTGTCCTTATACTATACAGTTGTTGGATTTTAGTTCTTTTTTGGATAATTAACAGTTCCAAACTATAATGGTTGGGGAACAGTCTGACAAACAAGTGAAGTATTAGGTTCAATATAAATGTTTTTGTCCAATGCAGAAATTTGACATTTGCCTTTTTGATGTAAACATGTTTAGGTCTCAATGCCAGTGAATCTGCTGACACTATTTCAGTCAGTAACTTGTAACATGCCAACTGAAGGGATTGTAGTGAATACTGGAGTAAGCAGATAGGTTAAGTTTTAACCTGTGTCAATATGGCATTACAATAATCATTATTGTTAGAAGGCTGTCTGGAGATGTTTCTCTCTGTGGCATATACAATTTCCATTCCCACTCCTCTGCCCAGACTTGCTCATGATCTTTATTATTGGTTTCCTCAGTATGTCTTTAATACATTTTCAAAGCAATATATGGCCATAACTAAACAGGGTTAGGTATCTTAGTTAACAGGAGGTTGTTTACTAAGTTTTGATTGCTTTGTTTCATGCTGAGAAAATCACACATTTTGTCAAATTCATGATCCGTTCTAGAATTGGCCTGCTGTGTTTCTTTCACCGTTCTGATCCAGATGCTAACTGCCCCAGCTAGGGTGTATTTCTTCCCCCGCAACATAGCTGCCACTTTTGATAACAATTAGGTCCAAATGAATTCCCTGAGGCACTCCTACATAGGTACTGCAGTGAACAAATGAAGCATCAATTTAGTACAATCTACAGTTTTACCTTCTGGTTGGTGTGATATATTCAGTTCAAAAAAAACCACCTGATATGTCAAGAGTTCTGATTTGTTAACAAGGCTTAGATCACATAATGCATCAAATGCTCCAGAAATCTTTATTAGAGTTCTCGGATATCTTTTTTTTTAATTGGATGTTGAGAAATGTACTCAATTTCTGGATTAGAAGAACTGACGCACTATATAGCACATCAGCTTGTCCTGAATTCTGGCAAATTGTCAGGAAAAGCTTCTTTGGTCATTGTAATAAGTCCTTGGAGACAGAAGACCTTTCACCAAAACCCCTTTATTTACAAGTCTGAAAATAGCATACAGAGTACTTTTAGCTAGCAGTCTACACTAGGAGTCCCAGAGGAACTGACACTCCTGGTTAAATACAAAGCAAGAGGCTCCCTGATTGGCCCATGAATTTGCCTCTTAATCAGGGAGCTCATATTCTAACAGGCCCACCTCAATGGCCTGATTAAAGTCATTACAGTCATACAGGCGATGGTCTATATATTTTGTTCGTGGACTATGTGAATCCCAAGATTGGGAGCAAAGATGGTGAAATAAACAGCCATCTCAAGCAGCTTCCCTTCCACACAAACGTGAATGGCCAACATTGAAGAAATACCTGACATAACTATAATCAAGATTTTAGCAATTACAAAAAGAAATTTACAATCCTTCTAAAAGGATTTTGTTTGTTCTTTTAACGAGCTTATCCTCATCTCCGTCTCCACAACATCAAAAGGTTCAGAACAGCTGCATACAATTAGGACTCCTCATTCCAATTTTAAAAAGGAAAGCGCAAAATTCTGATTAACTTTTGTTGTGGAGTCAACTTTGTAAATCATTTTTAAACCATTAATGGTGAAAAATATTTCTCAAAGTTCAAGCTGGACAAAAGCTTTTTCTTTTTGTTTTGAAGTTAAATTCCGACAGTAAAAGGGGGGACTGACTTTCTGATAGATTTACCGACAGCTTCCACTGTTCATATTCTTATCTGGACCTGATAACTAAGGACATGAAACAGTCACATTGTTGCTTGGTTGTATTTGATTTCATATACTATTGGCTTTTTTAAAAAGCTTATTGATCCAAAGCCTGATAAAACTATATTTATATCTGTAAAAGACTGTGTACATTAATTACTAGATCATGGTTTTTCCATTCACTCAATTATCTGACGTATAAAAATAGCTGGACCAGAATCAAAGCCTCTTTCTTACTCCTGATAAGAAGAACTTCACTAAAAGCTGGATTTCAGCATTATGTTTCCTTCCATCATAGCAAAGCACTAGAATCAAAATGAATGCAAATGGGCCTCTAAGCATGAAATAAATTGCTGTCCTTTTTGCGTACAAGACATATTAATATACAGTAAAACACTACAAGCCCCAACACACCCTTACTTTCTTCCTCAGAAACCGAGCTAATCTACTTGACGTTGCACCATATCGCTCAATCCTTTTCTCTCTAGCATTTTTTTGACTTGTTTAGGGGATTGATCAGGACAGGCAAGGCCTGCATGTATTGCTCAACCCCAATTTAGAAGGTGGGTCACATGCCACTGACTACACAGTCACTGACTGACCCTTGTACCTTTGTGGCTGGTCCAGTTATATTTCTGGGCAATAGCTTGACGATGCCTTTTAATGCCAAGGGGACATGGTTAGATGCTCTGTTGTGCGAGATGGTCATTGCCTGGCAGTTGTGTGGCACAAATATTACTTGCCACTTACTGGTCCAAGCCTGAATGTCACCAGGTCTCACTGCATGGAGCACAGACTGCTTTAGAATCTGAGTCATTGTGCAATTAGCAGCGAAACTGAATCTGACCCGAGGATGGAGGGAAGGTTGTTGATGACACAATTGAAAATGATCGGTCCAATAGCAATATCATAGAATCCTACAGGCAGAAGGGGGCCATTTGGCCATAAAATCTGCACCAGCCACAATCCCACCCTGACCATATCCCAATAACCCCATGTATTTACCCTAACTAGTCTCGCTGACACTAATGGGCAATTAGGCATGGCCAATCAACCTAATTCGCACATCTCTGGAGTATGGGAGGAAATCAGAGCACCTAGAGGAAACCCACGCAGACACGGGGAGAACATATTCTGAGGAAATCCTGTAGCGATATCCCAGGGCTGAGATTATTGGTCTTCAACAATCACAACCATCTTCTCCTGTGATAAATGTGATTCCAGACAGTGCAGAGTTTTCCCTGAATCTCATTGGAGTAAATTTTGCAAGGACTCCTTGATGCCCCATTTGGTTTAATACTGCCTTGTTTTCAAGGGCAGCCACTTAAAAGACACTTCTGGAATTTAGCTATTTTTATAAAGGTCATGTTTACAATGTAACAAGCTCTGGGCTGAATAGTCCTGGTGGAAGTCAAACTAAGCAGATTATTGGGGGGTCTTGTTCATCCTCTGAGATGAAAATGATCATGTGCATCATCTGGGCTGTTTGGCAGGGTTCTGGGGGATTATGTGGGTAACTGGTAAGGTTGATCCGCACACAGAAGGTTCCGTCGCATAAAGGACAGGTTACCCCAGGCGACTCGGCTTTAGATGAGTTGTTGACATAGATTTCTTCTCCTTGCATTTTCTCTCTGCCTCTGATGTGCACTGGCTTTTTAAGGTGGCCACGTTGTTTTTTATTTGTTTGTGCTAGGTGCAGTGATTGTGGGCAAACTTCTTCCAGGACCCAAGTCAATATCTTAAATGAAAATTTCAGAGTGTACTTGCAGAGCCTCCTTTGGCCACCACTCCATATAAAATTCACTTTGGTGAGCAAATGTCAAGCATTCTGGCCACCTGACCAGCTCAACCCAGTTGTGGCTGTCTCAACAAGATTTGGATGCTTGGCATGTCAGCTTGGGTGGGCACCTCAGCGCCTGGTATTTTGTCCTCCAGAAACTCCCCAAGACAGCTCAAGTGAAGGCGTATCGCTTTATAGTGTTGTTGCCAACACCATCTGATATTTTCCGGATGATTGAGTGTAAACAGATCGGGCAGTAGCTGCTTGGATGCACTGCTTTTTGTGCTCAGCCGTTACAGGGTAACTGTTCACATTACTAGGTAGATATCAGCAGGCAAGCATGTACACAGGCAGGGAAAGTGGTGGGAGGTGGAGTGGGAGGAGGCAAGGGCAAAAAGGAAGGTCTGGAATCAGGAGGGGAGTGGGGGCTGAAGGCAGGAGTGATTTAAATGACAAAATGATTGATGGAACAAGAGAATGGGACAAGTAATCTGTCAGAAACCACTGAAGCTGGGAAGCTATAGAGTACCAAATCAAAAAATTAAGGACGGCCTTCAAGTTTTCATTGAGCTTCATGTGGCAGTCCTGGATACCAGGGACACAGAGGTCAGAATAGGAGTGAGACAGAGAATCAATACTGTAATTAACTGGAAGCTTGTGAACTGAATGGGTGTACTCAACAAAATGATCCAAACATGTGCAGGTTAGGTGCACTGGTTATGCCAAATTGCCCCTTGTCTCCTGGGATGCTCAGATTAGAGGGATTAATGGTGTAAATATGTGGGGTTACAAGGATAGGGCCTGTGTGGGATTGTTGTCAGTGTAGACTTGATGGGCCAAATGGTCTCCTTCTGCATTGTTGGGATTCTATGATTACCCTGATAACAACCAATTAAGGATTTAGGCGTTGGTTGAGAGATTATTATTGGTTAGGAGACAGAGGAATCTACTCCTACCCTGCACCTGTACTTAAATTAAAACCTCTTCCATCTCAAATATTTCCCAGTGACAAAGTGTCACTAGCCTGAAATGCTCGCTCTTTTTCTGATTTCTTCAACTCAAGGTTATTAAAAAGGAACAATATTACACTCTTGAGGGTTTTCTGCCCTGCCTGAGCTAACATTTGCTTCACATAATGAAATGTTTGATTAGCCACGAGATCTTTTAACCGTGGGCTACAGAGAAAGTGCAGATATTTTGATGAGAGAAATTGATGTCTGCATCACGTGATAGGATATCATAAAGTATGATTTTTTTTCCTCAATGTGATATCACATTAGCCATTATTCTATGTCCTACATCAAGCCAAAGTTCAATGAAACTACTGGCGATCAACAAGAAACAACAGGAGTGATTCTCCGGCCTTGTGTACACAGGCGCAAATCACGTTGTGTCTGGAGGATATCGTGAGTGGGAGGAAGCCCTTGTCGAATTCTCCCCGCCTCCGGCGGACAATGTAATCTGTTTCATGCCCAGCGAGGGAGTGAACCACATGATCGAATCCTTATTTAAATACGCATTTTCTGTTTTGAGCTGGATTCACCCAGCTCCCAGTATTCACTGACCCACTCGCAAACAGGAAGCCAACAGTAGTCACTATTGGGCCTCCACAAACAGGGCTGTTCCCTCTGGTCCATCCCTCCAGCATACCCAATTCCCCATCCCCTTTCCTCTTCATGTTCCTTTGCAAACACGGAAGGTGCAACACTTGCCCTTAAACCTCTTCCCTTCTGACCATTCAAGGCCCCAGACACTCCTTCCAGGTTAAGCAGCATTTCATTTGCACTTCCTCCAATTTAGTCTATTGTATTTGCTGCTTCAAACACAGTCCCCTCTACTTTGGGAAGACCAAACACAGATTCGATGACTGCTTTGCGGAAGAACCTTTGGTCAATCTGCAAGCATGACTCAAACCTTCCTGTTGCTTGCCATTTTAACTTAGCACCTTGCTCTCATGCCCACATATCCATCCTTGGCCTGCTGCAATGCTCCAGTCAAGCACTGGGGACAACAGGCATGTTGCAGCCCTCAGGACTCAGTGTTGACAACAACTTTAGACTGTGATCTTTCTCCTACATCTTAAACCCTTTTTATTAAAGGGTCCCAGACATTTATTGTCTCAATCCCTCTTTTCCCACCTTCCCCCATTCCTCCCACCCACAGTTTGCCAGCTATGCTACTGTGGAGATCAAAGATCTAGCTAACCAGCCGACACCTGTACTATCCTTGCCCCATGCCTTGGCTACAGCCCATTGATGCCCAGTGCCCCAATTGTATAAAGATTCTGTTTCTGTGCCATCCTCTAAGATACACATGCTGTCAGTGGCTGCTTCCTTCCTTTCTCCCTCCCTCCCTCCTTTTCTTCCTTTCTCTACTGTTGCTCTGCCTCATCATTACAGCATGATGCTGCTTGATGGAAAAATTATCGCCATTTTGAACAACTGGTAGTAAGTTCCCCTCAGTCATTAATGTCAACGTTGCCTTGCTTCAGGGAGAGCTTTATCTTGTCTTTGTAGAATTTTCTTCATCCTTGCATAAGATGCTGGCCATTTTAGAGTTGAGAAAATGAGAACTGGTGGGAAAGCTGCTTTTCACCCATTTGGTCACAGTAACCAATCCATCACAGCTGATTTCAAATGAGTGTGGTTGAATACTCGTGGAGTTGGCTTCATGAAGGACCCTAACGTTTCTTCAATGGTCATCCCCATCTCCTCTACGATGGTTATAACTTACAGGCACATCTTTCCTCCTCCGGTTATCTCCTGCTCTCTCCTGCTGTGTGCCACCTCACAGTGCAAGAGACAGGGAGCGTGTCAATGATCACTGTGCAATCTGATGTGGCAAACATGGTTGGAGAGTGAGCACTGGTTGCAAGCTGTGATGTGCGAATTTGAGGCTTGCAGCACAGCGATGTGTAGGAGGGTGAGGTGAGGCTGCAAATGTATGTGTTGTAATTGATGGAGATTGCTGGTGAGTGAGTCATGGAGATGTGACGATTTGAGCTGTGCCTGAGGCTAGCGGTGCAGTTGGTGAGAAATGGACTCACTGATGCTGACCACGCATGTGAGACCATTGATCTTCTTGTCTTCCAGCAGAGACGCAAACGTTCACAGAGATGGTGCAGCAGTGCTGGTTCTCCATGTTTGATGATTTGAGGTGGGGCTCAGCCTTGTTGAGGCTTATTAGGGCAAACGCACTCCATGAAGTGAGGAATGGCACCGCAGGCTTCTTTGATGACAACATTCTCTATTCCGTAGAGTTTGAGGTAGTGCTCCACCCAACCCGCCAGTGGGGAACCCACCATAGAGGCTCACCTTTGATGGGCCTGGAAGATCCCACTGGCTGGAAGGGCTGGAAAATGATAGGGGCTGGTTTGGTTGCGGCTGGGCCTGTTGCTTTCTTGATTCCTCCATATATTCCCTTTAGCAGCCTCGGATTCAGCAGCAGATTGGATTCTTTTGCAGGAGTTTCGACCAGTATTGATTGGCGTGATGCCCAGTAGTCTATTGAGACTTGACTCTGGCAGCTCCGAGAGCAGCTAGGTTTTGTTTGCTGGGGATTTCCTGGTATTCATGAGGACTCTCCTCTTTAATGCAGTAACTGGCTCCATTTCAAACCAGTCTGATCCCTTTTCCTGTACACAGTGTGCACTGAGTGCTGTTTTGCACAGATGATCTTACTTTGACACCACACCGTGGCCTTGGGAATTGCTGGTCAAAACAGCTGGATTGAGGATGTTGAAGAACTTGGAGTCCTTTCTGGCTCAGTGGTATGGCAAGTGTTTCTCTAAAGATGACCTTCCTTCTTGGAGTAGTATAGTTTCCTTGGCTGAAGCCTGACCTTGCAACACACCAGGGAGTGGCCAGCATCACACTGTGATCACTATGAGTGGAGGACACAGTTGAGAGTGGGACATTTGGCCATGATAAGATCTAACTGGTGCCAGTGGCATGATTTCAAAAGTCTCCAGGATTTCTTGTGGTATAGTTGGTTTGGAAACAGAGTCCACGGTAACAGCAAAGCTCTGGCAACTTCTGCCCATTTTTGTTCACCATGTGATTCCTTGCTGCCCCAGACACATTGGCCAAGCTGTGTAGTTGGTACCAATCCTTAACTTGATGTCTCCTAGAAGATGCAGTGCCTCGGTGCTGGCAATTCTGCTGGTGGTAGCATCAAGTGCCTCGTAGAATTGATTCTTGACACCTGGGATAGTGGAATATATCAGGGCCTCGAGCGGACATGAGTTTAACTGGGCTCCTATTTGTTGACAAGCAAAGAGTCTCTTTGAGCCTCCTGTTGCAGAGTTCGATCATCATGAGTTGATTACCAGGAACCAGCTCCATGCCCACGTGTTGCCTCTTGGATTTTCTCCTGCCAGGAGAACATGTTGGGTTTCTCTTTATGGACCCACTTTGAGTGAGCATAACTGCTTGTAGGGCAATGTCTGCATGGAGCCTTGTGAATTTTTTGTCGACCACAACTGCCTTCCATGCATCAATCTGCAGAAGATCATTGGCAAGGCCAGGATGCACAGTGCTTGATTTCCAGCTTGCAGTGTCTTCTTTGTTGAGTTAGTTTTGCCTAGATTAGCAACTCGCCTGCCTAAAGATAACTTCCTAAGCTCCAAGCACCCAGTGAAGCAAGGAGGCTGTGACAGGACAGCAGTTGCCTGACTGGTCGCTGCCCAGCTTGAGGCAGGCAGTAACTATCCAATTAGACGCAATGATCTCTCCCCCTGTTGGAATCAGCCGCTGGCATTTTCACACAATCTGGTGAGAGCTTATATCATAATTGTTGCTACCTGTGCTGTGACAAAGCGGGAGCGTACTCTGGTATAGTCAAAGGAAGGTTTACAACCATCACTGTTTGCTACACAAGTTGCCAAAAAAGCTGCTTGATATCTGTCATATATCAGATATTCGCCAATGTTCCTTCACGCCAGATTTTCTCTCAGGACTTCTTTCCTTAGCTTTCTTGTCTCCCAAGACAGTGGCACTATTTAACCATTGCTGGGGGTCTGATTAGGGGGCCCTAGAGCTGGTAGGCCTGCTTGCCATGTGTCTGGGGCCAGGTCTTCTCCGCTTCCCCTGTAGTTTAGCCTTAAGCTGGGCAGCGACCAGTCAGGCAAGTGACGTATGCCGTTTATATATGTCACCAGAGGGAGGCACTGTATAAGGCTGCTGATGAAGAGATTTACATACGTGGTTCTCTTTTCAGAATGGTTAAACTGCTAGCCAGTGTTGAGGGCCAAAAGCAAAATGTGACAAGCAGACTAACCACTTTGCACCACTCACCATGTTAACATAGTTGACACATCCTATCAACTGGAGAAAATATAAAAAGGTGCCTTCTCATACTAGCACCTTAACAATCATTTTATATTTTGATTCCTGTGCATCTAGCCAAAAAACCAGAAGATATTTATAAATGGGGAGGACTACTTGCGCCCATTTCAATTTGTCAATCTGCCTTAAAGGATTCCTGTCATTAACATCCAATTGTTTCTCAACTAATTCCGAGGTCTTTAACCTCCATTACCCTATCCAGGAGTCCAGTCAATTTATCCATCACTTTCATGTCAAGAAATTCCTTATGTAGAACCAAAGTTTTTTTTTCCATTTCCATGCCCTATTCTTGCAAGCTAGTTTAAAATAATTCTCTGGGGGTTAACTTTTTGCTTTATTTTTTACAATCTTAACATACTTTGATAAAATAAACTTATAGCCAATGCCTTCCAAGGCTGAATGGCAGAGGTTTCTCAATCATTTATACCTTGAACATCAGCAATTGGCCTCATAGCCTTTTTCTGTCCTGTCTTTCGCATTCGAATGTTTCCCTTGTGACTCAGTGATCAGATCTGGGACAGTTTTCCAAAGTGTAGTCTTAAAAGATCGTCTTACTGCAAGTTCCTCAGCTCTGTACTCTAGTTCTCAGACTTTAAAGGTTCACCCTTTTATTGGCCTTGATGATTGTCAATCTGTACTGATCAGACACACTCTATCATCAAGTCTAGGACTCTTGAGTTTTTTTTCCAACTTCATCCTTAGTTATTTCAACACCATTTACAAAACATATGGGCCACTTATTTCCCTTTCTACGCACTGTATGCTAGACTTGATTGCTTTAAATTTCAAATTCCACTGTTCAGTACATATTTTCTAAAATCATGTTGTAGTTTCTGAGATACTTCCTCAAAACCTATTGCCCCTCCTAGTAAGGACCACCTCTATCTAGCTGGAGAATACTAATAGAACCCTACAGTGCAGAAAGAGGTCCTTCAAGTCTGCACCGAACACAATCCCACCCTGGCCCTAACCTCATATCACACCCACTAATTCCGCTAATTTACACATCCCTGGACACTAAGGGGCAATTTCTTAACATAGCCAATCAACCTAACCCACACATCTTTGGACTGTGGGAGGAAACCGGAGTACCCGGAGGAAACCAACACAGACACAAGGAGAACGTGCAAACTCCACACAGTGACTCAAGCTGGGAATCAAACCCAGGACCCTAGAGCTGAGAAGCAGCAGTGCTAACCACTGTGCTACCATGCCACCCATGGAAATGGACTGATATTTTCATTAACTTGCCTCTAGATTTTATGATGTTGGGACCACAGGGAGAATATTTAAGGGTTTTATGAATTGAGATATTTAACAGAAGATATGCACAGGTGGTTTTCAATAATGGAAGGATTGGCTGATAGATAAATGGCAGTTCAGATCAAGATTATAATTTACAATAGCTTCAGTTTGACAAATAAAACTTCAATTTACTCGGTCATACTTCCATTTTCTTTGTCCTACCTTAAATCTTTTGTAATGTAAAAAAAAACGCTTTGCCTTTCCGTGTCAAATCTGTTATATATCCAATTTCCATTTTCAATGTTTTCTTGCAGTCAAATTTGAACCTTTTTATTAAATGCAAAATCATTCCTTTTTTTAAATTCACGTATTGGTACTTTTAAAATTTGGAATAATAGAATTTGAAATAATCTTGGGCCTGTGCTCCTGTTTGAAATGTTAAAATAATGATGACATTGCAAATTCTTTGGTTAAACACCCAGAGTGTGTGCATTGCTCAGTAATACCCATGCATTATGCACATCAGCATTCCGACATACAGCAAGCAGAAAATTAATCAAAAGAAGCACAGAGTTTAACTGCAGAGGATAATTCTCGTAGCCATCGACCGTCGTATTGGCTGTTGTTGATTTATTTTAAAAACATTTCTAAAGTGTGTGCCAGCGTTTTGCTGACAATTTTCAGTTTCAACTTGAATTTAGTTACAAAATTATTGCAGCGAGGTACATTACTATGGTGAAAAGTTTGCCGGCACAGTGGCATAGTGGTTAGCACTGCTGCTGCACAGCACCAAGAACGTGGGTTTGATTCCTGCCTTGGGTCACCGTCCGTGCAGAGTTTGCATGTTCTCCCTGTGTCTGCATTGGTTTCTTCTGGGTGCTCCAGTTTCCTCCCACAGTCCTAAAAATGTGCTGGTTAGGTGCATTGGCTATGCTAAATTCTCTCTCGGTGATCCTGAACAGGCACTGGAGTGTGGCAACCAGGAGATTTTCACAGTAACTTCATTGCAGTGTTAATATAAGTCTACTTGTGACACAATAAATAAAAACTAGCCCCATTATCTCTTTTGTTCAATGCACGTTTAATTACATACATATATATTTATATATGAAAAGGATAGGAAATGCGTCTGTTAAGTGGATTCGTTATGCTAAATTGCCCCATTAGTGTCCCAAGATGTGTAGGTTTGATGGATTAGCCATGTGCAGAGTTATGGGATTAGGGCGGGGGAGACAGATTGGGTAAGGCACTCTGTCAGAGAGTCTGCAGGTGCAGACTCGATGGAGTGAATGGCCTCCTTCTGTACGGCAGGGATTCTACGGATCAAATCAGTGCCACCACCACGGTGCAACCTAATTAAACAATTAAATGCACAATTCCATGTTATGTGCATTCGGGCCGGCATTGGAAAAGAAAAACTAAGGACAATTTAGGAAAGGAAGAATCCTGGAAACTCCGCCCCACCCTATAAATGCTCAACCAAGCTGCACGGAACTGTAGTGACTGCTTCTAGTGATGAGCACAGACAGGGTTTCTTCATTGTGATTCATTCCTGAGCATGTGGGAGTTTGGTCCAGCAGTGGCAGATACAGGGCTTTGCTATGATCCACTTCAGAAAACAAGTCAGGGAATAAACACACAGTCCCCTTGCTGATGCTGCTGGCTTCTTTTATTTATAAGGTGATTAGACTCAGGGGTGGGGTGAGGTGAGGTGGGAATAAAGGTAGTCAGGTCTTCTTTATCCTCTCAGTTATAGATCTATGATCATTTGAGGATTTTTTTTAATGTTGTTCTGACCAGGTGAATTGGCTCACCTTATTCAGCCTCCTCGCCTGGTCGAACAAAGGTTTTCAAATTTATTTTCCCCGGCGATATCTTTCCCAGTTAAAATATATTTATTTTTAAATAAGGAGCCAATCAAACCAGGTTTCTTTTGAGTGCTCAGTGCCCGCCATCCCTAGAGTGGGAAGGGGTCTGACTCTGACAGGCCTGTTAACATCGTACCTGGAAATAATGAGCGTTGGTTGGCAGCAGGCAGGAGTTCCATTTGCACTTGGATGGAAATCCCACCTCGGAGCACTGTCAGCCAACCAAATCGACCGACAGCTCTCCAGCGCCGCTGTCACAGTGCTGCTGTGGCTGGAAGAGGTACTGCAGTGCCATGCCTGAACCCAAGTCCTTCACTTCAGGTAAATACCAGGGGTCGCAGGGGATGAAGGGTAGGGGGCGATCTCTGTGTTTGGGGAATTGGCCAGTGAGGCAGGGGGGAGGGGGGAATGGAGCTCCCAGGTCCCTGGGGCCTTCAAATTCAGGCGCCATTCCCCTTCCTACCTGAGATTGAGGATAAAGACATTTTTCTGTTTGGCGCCCTGATCCAACGGCTGCCAGTCAGCCTAAAAAATTGAAGCTGGGTGGGAAAAACCCCTCAAGTGACCACTTAAGGGGATTAATAGGACCTTTGGTGAGCTTACCATCCGAGGCTCTGACTGCCCCACCATAAAACAGCATCTGACTCTGAGTGGATGGGATAGAACAAAGAACAAAGAAAATTACAGCACAGGAACAGGCCCTTCTTACTTCAAGCCTGCACTGACCAAGCTACCCAACTCAACTAAAACCCCTACCCTTCCAGGGACCATATCCCTCTGTTCCCATCCTATTCATGTATTTGTCCAGCCGTCCCTTAAAAGTCACTCTTGTACCTGCTTCCACAACCTCCCCCAGAACGAGTTCCAGGCACCCACCACCCTCTGTGTAAAAAAAACTTGCCTTGTAGATCTCCTTTAAACCTTGCCCCTCGCACCTTAAACCTGTGCCCCCTAGTAATTGACTCTTCCACTCTGGGAAAAGGCTTCTGACTATCCACTCTGTCTATGCCTCTCATAATCTTGTGGACTTCTATCAGGTCGCCCCCTCAACCTCCGTCGTTCCAGTAAATCTCAGAGGGAATCTCATCCAGACAATTTTACAAACCCCTCCATCTCAAAACACATCAGAGCGGGAGCATTAAATTCTGGAAATGGAGTTGAATTGAAGTCCGGTAACTGCATCTTCCTTTTAATTCCTCAATCCACCTCCCAAAAATTAATGAGTTTTTCCTGAGGCTCTTCCCAATGGACATTCACGGCTCTTGGGTTAGATTTTAATACATAGAAATATGGTGTGATACGGTGGCACGGTGGTTAGCACTGCCGCCTCACAGGGCCAGGGACCTGGGTTCAATTCTGGCCTTGGGTCATTGTCTGTGTGGAGTTTGCACTTTTCCCCATGGTCTGCATGGGTTTCCTCTGGGGTGCTCCGGTTTCCTTCCACAGTACAAAGATGTGCACAATAGGTGGATTGGCCACGCTAAATTGACCCTAATGTCAGGGGGATTCCCTGCTGCTGTCAGACTTTTGAATGGACCCACCTTGCATCAAGCTGATCTTTCTCTACACCCTAGCTGTGAATGTAACGCTACATTCTGCACTCTCTCGTTTCCTTCTCTATGAACGGTATGCTTTATCTGTATAGCGCACAAGAAACAATACTTTTCACTGTATGTTAATACATGTGACAATAATAAATTAAATCAAATGAAAATCAAAGGGTAAATGTGTGAGATTACGGGACTAGGGCCTGGGTGGGATTGAGGTTGGTACAGGCTCGATGGACCGAATGGCCTCCTTCTGCACTGTAGGGATTCTATGATCTTAACTTAAGAGAGAGAGATTCCTCACTGTTCCCTTCAGCAGTTTTTCCAGATGATTTTGATGACTTCTCTCTCGTGTCTGGCTTGGCAAAATACCAGTTCTTAAAAAACCCCCCATATCTGCAAGAAGGAATTTGCTTAACATGCCTTGCAGTCATTATTGGTGAACAAGTAGTCATATTTTGATCTTTCAGAAACCCTTGACACATTTCAGATAGAAACCAAAGTGGGTGGAGTGATTTTTGTCCTCCAGTGTGGGTTTGCATGTCTTTGTGTGTACCTGGCCGGTGAACAGATCCCATTGATTTTACTATTGATTAAAATTCAGGACTTTGTATTTTATCTTTTCCTTGGTTAGAATTGGGTTTTGATGCCTATAGGTTTCCTTCTAAATGTCTCTCTCTTCACATTTGCTTTCAGAGTGGCCTCTTGTTTGCTCTTCTCACCTTTATTTTGGAAGCTGGCCTCATGTTTTAAAGCAGTTTGCCATCTCGTTTTTTTTTTTAAATACTGAATTTCCAGTTAGTTGAAAGTTTATAAAGATCGTTTTTCCAAAATAAAGACATTTTTGTGACAATGCGTTCACTCAAACACGACTGAATACTGCCTGATATACAATGTTTTCTAATGACATTTAGAAACTTACAAATAAATTTAAATAAACCTTAACTAAAAACTATGGCGGGGTGGGGGGGGGGGGGGAATTTTCCAGTCCTTTCCACCAGCAGGAACTTCCGGTCTTGCCAAAGGCGACCCCCACCCCATGACGGGTTTCCCGGCAGAAAGGTGGGCAAGCCACACAAAATGCCATAGACTTTGGCAAGACCAGAAGATACTGCCAGCAGCCAGTGGCGAACCACCTCTGCCATTGGAAAACACACCGTGTGGGGATGGAAAATACTGTTCTATATCTTAGAGCACAAAAGTGCAACGTGCACTGTAAGTTAATGTGCAGGGGAATCTTCAAAAGATCACTTACTAATCATTGTTTTCACATCCTCCTATATAGGGTTCACACATAATTAAATGAACCTTACCATGTAAATGGAAACTGAAATGATCAAAGTGAGCCATGACCACAAGAGTATTAAAGAAAATAGATTGTGGACTATCAGAATAGAGTCATTGCCAGAGTTAAGTAGTCAATCATAAAACATAGGCAGAGTCAAAGCCTACCCCAGACTGATGAAGTTTTTACTCAGAGGGTGGTGACGGTCTGGAATGCGGCGTCTCGGAGGGTGGCAGAGGTGGGATGCCTCACATCCTTTACAAACTACCTGGATGAGTACTTGGCACAACGTAACATTCGAGGCCAAGTGCTGGCAAGTGGGATTAGGTGGGCAAGTTAGGGCGTTTCATGTGTCGGTGCAAACTCGACGGGCCAAAGGGCCTCTTCTGCACTGTAGTAATCTGTGATTGTGTGATTCAGTGATCTGT
Source organism: Carcharhinus amblyrhynchos (assembly GCF_965287045.1). NCBI lineage: Eukaryota > Metazoa > Chordata > Chondrichthyes > Carcharhiniformes > Carcharhinidae > Carcharhinus > Carcharhinus amblyrhynchos. Next base: position 29,779,611 of record NC_137337.1, read on the forward strand.
GATTCTGTGAATATAGTATCGTTAAGGTAAATCCAAGGATTAGAGAGTGAAGCTAAACGAGACAACAAGGTTTGTGGAAAGAAGTTTTAAAGTAATTGCAAAGAACAACTGCTCTATATTGTTCTTTGCAGTACCTTTCCAAAGATATAACTAATTCGATGTTACATTATCAAATACCATCTATTTGGAATAGCAGTGAAATGGCAGTTAAGGTAATGTACAGTTAGCCTTTAAAATTACAATTAAAAAAAATTACTTCATGCTGAAATGAACACTTCCATTTAAAGCTCTGTTCTGTAAACTTTTACAACCTGTGATGTTTAAACTTTGCTCCTTTTATGGTGTTCAACTGAAATAAACATTTCATTCCTTTTCCATTTGTCAAAGCCTGTTCCATTTTTGGAATGTTTTGTTCATCAGTTCGTATTGGTTAATGGCTTTTTGATTGTTGTATCGTTGAATGGGACAGAGCTCAATTTGAATGCAGTTGTTTGACTGCATTTGTGTCCAAATGATCCTTTATACTGGTGTCTGTTTGGAGAACGTTCCTCCTCTTTACTATACATGGACTATTTGCATGTCTAACTAGGTGGGAGACCTCTGGTTGAACCTGCTGGGTTTTGAAAGTTTTGTTCCACTGCCATGCGCATGTTAATTTTTAACCGTTTGAGCAACAAATGGCCTTTATAGCTTTTTTTCAGAAAAGCATCTATTTCATGGAATGACTTTCTGTACATTCTAGCAATAATTGTTACTGAGCAGAATTAGAGACACAGGGTGATATTTTCTTCTGGTCCCACTGATGGCAACTGCCTCCCCCACCCCCCACACGCCACATTTCCCAGCAGAGGTTGCAGGACAGGCAAAATCCCATTGACAATAGAAACTACAAGCAGGAGTAAGCCATTCGGCCTACTTCGAGCCTGTTTTGCCATTCATTTTGATTGTGGTTTATCATTTAATTCAATATCTTGATTCCGCCTTTCCCCTATGTCCCTTGTTCCCTTTAGCCCCAAGAGCTATATCTAATTTCTCCTTGAAATCAGACAACATTTTGGCCTCAATTACTTTCTGTGGTAGTGAATTCCACACATTCATCTCTCTGGGTGAAGAAACTTCTCACCTCAGTTCTAAAAAGTTTACCCCCTTATCCTCAAACTACTATCCCTAGTTCTGGACTCCCCCACCATCGGGAACATTCTTTCTTAATCTATCTTGTCTAACCCTTTCAGAATTTTATATGTTTCTATGGGATCCCCTCTCACTCTTCCAAACGCCAGTGAATAAAATCCAAACCAACTGAGTCTTTCTTCATATGACAGACCTGCCATGCCAGGAATTAGCCTGGTAAATCTTTGTTGTACTCCCTCCATAGCAAGGACATCTTTCCTCAGATAAGGACACCAAAACCGCACACGATATTCCAGGTGTGGCCTCACCAGCATCCTGTACATTGGCATGACTGGAAGACCTCACCACTAGCCAATGGCGGGCCACCTTCACCACCAGAATACATGCTGCAACAGGGCTGAAAAATCCTACTCATACATGGAGCAAATCTTTACACAATATTCTATAAAAATCAAACCAACTGGATGACTTGTAATACACTGGTGCCAAAAATGATTCCACAGCCCACAAATGTAAATAAATCTAAAGCGGTTAAATTAATTTTATATCCAAAAAAAGTAAGCTGCTACTAAGTTGCATAAAGTACACTCAAGGACCTGAAAGTACAGTACAAAATATCAGCTGCAGTATGTTGTCTTAATTATTGAAACTTATATTCAAAATCACTGCATTCTGTATTGGTGTAAAAATACCCTCAAGTGAAGAATTGAATTCTATTTATTTTTAGTGCCTTAGTGTGGGTGTATTTAACATGTCATTGCACTGAATCTACTGTCACTTGGTGGCATAATGAACAATTTCATGCTGCCATATAATTATAAACGAGCTTTCTAAAATGTGCATCCAGCAAGCTTCCTCAAAAACGTGTTAGCACAACAAGGCACAAGAAATTACCACAAAGCGCATTGACCATTCGCACTCATTGAGGAGTGCAGTGTGGTTGCAAAAAGGCACCCAAGTTATTTCAAACATTTCAATATAGAGTAAGTAAGCTTATTTGCATCTTATTAATAAACTTTTAATTTATGAACACTTTTGGTCTGTTGAGATAAAGTTATTCATCTTAAGATAGTCATGGATACTCAAAAATCTCTTTCCTAGGGTAGAAAAGTCAAGTACTAGGGGACATAGGTTTAAGGTGCAGGGCAAAACGTTTAGAGAAGGTGTGCGAGGCAAGTTTTTTTTTACACAGAGGGTGGTAATTGTCTGGAATGTATTGCCCAGAGAGGTGGTGGGAGCAGGTACAATAGTGGCATTTAAGGGCCAACTAGACAAATACATGAATAGGGTGGGAATGGAAGGATACGGACTCGGTACGTGCACACGGTTTAGTTTAGGCAGGCATGGAGGGCCGAAGGGCCTGTTCCTGTCCTGTACTTTTCTTTGTTCATACAGGACATAGTATATCAAACTTGGTCACACTACACTGTCTCTTCAATGGCTCGTAATAGATTTAATAAAACAAACCAAACAAATATAGAATCAAATATCAGCCAGTACACAAACCACAAACATTTTTATTGTGGAATATGAAGCAAATATTTTTCTCAGGTATAAATCAATTTAGACAATTTAGATAACAATAATTTTCTTTGCTTTCCTTAACTAAAGATTTTCACAATAACGATCATAGAATCCCTACAGTCTAGGAGGAGGCCATTTGGCCCATTGAGTCTGCATCAACTCTCCAACAGACTATCCTACCCAGGCCCTATCCCATACATTTCCCTCACTAATTCCCTGAGACACTAAGGAGCAATTTAGCATGGCCAATCTACCTAATCTGCGCATCTTTGGAGTGTGGGAGGGAGCTGTAGCATTTGGAGGAAACCCCCGCAGACGTAGGGAGGACGTGCAAATTCCACACAGTCACCCAAGGGCAGAATTGAACCCGGGTCCCTAGTAATGTGAAGCAGCAGTGCTAACCACTGTTAGCTCTGTATAACTTCAGAATACATACTGCTTCATTAGATCAATAACCTGTCAGTGGCAATGGCAGTGCTGTGCTGACAAATTAGCCCATGCATTCTGATGCTCAAATATACTGCCTATGGAGTTCTCGCATATACAAACCGACCTCTCAGACATTAAAAACAGAAGGTGCTAGAAATACTTAGCAAGTCATCTATGGAGACAAACAGGGTTAATGGGCAGAATTCTCCAACAGCCCCTCCACTGTGGTGGGTTTTGCTGCAATGGAGGCAGCTTGCCATCTGCTGCCGAAAGGGTCTCCCAGTCCCGGCAAAGTCGATGGCAATTTACAGTCCTTACCCGTGCCACTGTCAGGGAACCTCTAGTGGAAAATCGTGCCAGCAGGAAGGGCCAGATAATTCAGCCTAATGTTTCAGGACTGAAAGGTTACCCCTGTTTCTCTCCACAGACGCTGACTGACCCGTTGCGTATTTCTGTTTTCACTTCAGGTTTTCAGCATTTACAGTATTTTGTTTTTGGAATGGTCTCTCGGGCACCCATGGATATTAATAAAATCAACATGATAATAATGTTCAGCTTCTTATCCCACTGTAAAGCACTGTATCGTCTGATTTTGGAATTGAAACAATCTTCCAATTCTGATAACGTAACATCAATCATTGCATCACATTTTATCTACATGATCCATTTTGAGCAAACAAACTTCATTATAAACTGACAATACTACATAGATTTTGGGACTGAGAATTAGTCATTGGTTTTTGGACTATATCCAGTTTTGAATATTCTTCAGTGAAGCATTAGCGATAATAATGGGTAAGGACAAATCTTATCCGCCAGTATATTTATGTAAAATATTACGCTTGTGGAGCTAACAGTCCTTGTTTCAGCAAAGAAAAAAGAATAAGGAAAATTACAGCACAGGAAAATGGCCCTTCGGCCCTCCAAGCCTGCACCAACCATGCTGCCCTACTCTTCCTGGTACATATCTCTTTATTCCCATTCTATTCATGTATTTGTCAGGATGTCCCTTAAAAGTCTAGCCGATGATCTACAACATTTATTATTTGTAATCCTTCACATTTAAAAATGTATAAATTCAAAGTTTTAAATTCAAGTCAAGGAGACTAGCCTCTCAATGTTTTGATCTTCTTGAGGGTTGATGTGGAAATGATGTTTTGTCACTTTGTCGCTGGTCCCAGCACTCCCTACTTTTCATCTCACAAACAGTGGAAAGTACCTTCTACTGAATGTATTCGGTTCTAGAGAGCAGCGGCCAAGATTAAAGAGCAATTTTCTAAAACTAGGCAAGACAGCTGCCCAGACTGGGAGATGTGCTACCTTGCAAGGAAGTTATGCTCAGACACATTTTGTTTCTCCCAAGACCACCACCAGACATTGTCCCAAATTATGTCTTGAAATGAAGGAGATACGATAACAATATGCACTCCTAATTTCTAAATAAATTCCCATCTCAGCTTCATGGAGGCACCAACCTCAATAAGAGGGAAAAGATAGAAAGCAGATGAAATCCTTGCACTTTCATTGTTCTTCTAATTAGAAGTTACAGAACAACATCGATAGAGCCTTGTAAACAAAACACCAGTTTGCCCTTTTGATCACAGAGAGGTACAAGATGTGGATGTGTAAAGACGACAATAATATAATAATGTAGACACAAATATACTTCTGCAGCATTAGTGCCAAAGATATAAATACATTCTAATTTCTGATATTTTTAAAGAAGACAGTCGTTTAACACAAACTGGTTAACTCATTTCTTAATCTAGTAAAGGGAATGCTTAACATATTTATTACTAGTAAATCACACAAACACAATTGCAACTCCAAAATAATTTATAATGGGAATCACTTGTATTCTTCCATTGCGTAATAGTTCAAACAACTGAACCTTTGTACGCCTGAACTGTTCAGACAAGAAGGATTTCAGTTTTGATATCTGGTTTGTGGTGAAGTAACTGGTTTCAACTACAACAGCAGTGGGAGCCTTCAGCGAAGGCAAAGCAAAAGTTAACCAGAATTCCTGCTGCTAATAGCTACCCAGTGATCCTCACTTGATGTGCGGTTGTTGGGTGAGGGCAGGAGATGGCTTAGTTGAAAGACTGCCAATAACAAATATGTTGCTGACACCCACTGTCTAGCCTCACACAAGAATGGGCAATTGGGTGTGGTATAAGTGACTGCCAACGTCTCCAAAACTTTAACCTAGCATGTCATTCTCAGGGGAAGGGAAGAAATACTGAGGCATAGAGGGCTGGAAATATTAGTCTGTCCACTTTTACTTTGCTTGACAATTTGATCTCTTTTTCCCTTCAGATTTCATTCACTTTTTCCAACTACATCCTATTTTATTAATTTCTCTCTATATGGCACTTTCAAATTTCTCTGCACAGCTAGTCTAGATCTGTCCCTCTGTCCTGCAGAAATGTTCACCCTTTGACTTTTCTGATCTCCAAGTACTCATTTGCTTTCCTTTGCCTCATATCTTCAGAATGAATCTTAAGTTCCAAGATTATTAATAAAAAAAACTCAAAGAATGACACTGTCTCCCATTGCTGCCAGATATCATTACCTGCTATTTATTGCAAATTATCTCACTTTCAAATCTGATTTGCTGAATTATAAAAAATATTTTTACTACACTGAATTCCAACTTACTTATTATTGACATCGCACTAAAATAAAAATTCCATGACTTCACTTCTAAGGGTTGCACTACTTTTATTATCCATGGAATACTATAGAAATGAGAGTATAATTGAATAGTTAATGTTTTTTCATATTCCCATTTTTTATCAATGGAACAGTAGTGGACAGGGTGACATAATGGTATTATCACTGGACTAGTAATCCAGAGGCCCTATCTAATGCTCTGGCATTTGCCCTTGCTTTGGAGATACTAGCTAAAATCTCAGCATGACAAAGGACAACATTTAAATTCAGTTAGTTACTGAACCTGGAATTAAAGCTACAGAGGTAGTCCCACCATAGTGACCATGAAAGTATCATGTGTTGGAGAATGGGCAACCCGGTGGCACAGTGAGTAGCACTGCTGCCTCACAGAACCAGGGACCCAGGTTCGATTCCTGGCTTGGATCACTGTCTGCGGAATTTGCACACTCTCCCCGTGTCTGTGTGAGTTTCTTCCGGGTGCTCTGGTTTCCTCCCACAGTCCTAAGACGTGCGGGTTAGGTAGATTGGCAGTACTAAATTGCCTCTTAGTATCAGGGGAACTAGCTAGCGTAAATACATGGGGTTATGAGGATTGGGCCTGGGTGGGATTGTGGTTGGTGTAGGCTCAATGGGCTGAATGGCCTCCTTCTGCACTGTAGGATTCTATGATAATCCATGGTCAATTGTTAAAAACCCCCTGGTTTTAATGAAGAGTGCAGGACAGCATGCCAGGATCAGAGCCAGATATACCAAAAAATAAAACGTTTACTTGGTGAAGTGACAACACAGGACTACTTGCATAGCAAACAGCAGAAAACACAAACACTAGACAGGGCTAAATGATCCCACAACCAATATCTCCAGTCCTGCCACATCCAGTCGTGAATGGTGGTAGACAATTAAACCACTAAGTGTAGGAGGAAGCTCCTTAAATATCCCATCCTCAATGATAGGAAGCCCACCATATCAGTGCAAAAGGCAAAGCTGAAGCATCTTCAGCCAGAAATTTCAAGTTGATTACTCATCTCGGCTTCCTCCTGAGGTCCCCAGCATCACATATGCCAGTCTTCAGCCAATTCGATTCACTTCACATAATGTCAAGAAATGGTTGAAGACACTGGATATTGCAAAGGCTAAGGGTCTTGATAATATTCCAGGAGTAATACTGAAGACTTGCACACTAACTAGCTGTGCCCCTAGCCAGGCTATTCCATTACAGCTACAACACTGAAATGCACCCCACAATGTGGAAAATTGCCCAGGTATGTCCTGTACACAAAAAGCAGAACAAATCCATTACTGCCCCATCAGTCTACTTTCAATTATCGACAACAGTGATGGAAGCTTTTCTTCAAAAGTGCTATCAAGCAATTAGTACACAGCAATACCTACTCGCTGGTGAAAATTCTGGAAAATCTCAGCAGGTCTGGCAGCATCTGTAAAGACAGAAAAGAGCTGACGTTTTGAGTTGTTGACTCTTTTCTCTCCTTACGGATGCTGCCAGACCTGCTGAGATTTTCCAGCATTTTGTCTGTTGGTTTCAGATTCCAGCATCCGCAGTCATTTGCTTTTAGCCTGCTCACTGATGCTCAGCTCGAGTTCCACCAGGACCACAGCTCTAGGCCTCATTCCAGCCTTGTTCCAAACATTGACAAAAGAACTGAGATGAGAGTGACTGATGCATGGGAACACCACCACCTGAAGTTCCACGCCAACCCCCCCCCCCCCCGAAGTCACATGCCAGCCTGACTTGGAAGTATATTGCCATCCCTTCATTACCCTGGGTCAAAATCCTGGAACTCCCTTCCTAACAGTACACTGGGTGTGTGTACTCCACATGGACTTCAGAGGTTCAAGGGGGCAGCTCACCACGATCTTCTCAAGGGCAATTAGGCTTGGACAGCAAATGCTGGACTAGCTAGCATAGCCCACATCTTGTGAAAGAATATTTTTATTTAAAAACTGGATACTAGGATATGTAAAAAAATCCCTAGCGGAAGGGAAACCTTACCAAGCACCAAGAATATTTTGCAATGTGGCATTTAAGTTAGTGTTAACCTATTATAGAATCCCTACAGTGCAGAGTGAGGCCATTCAGCCCATTGAGTCTGTACTGACCACATTCCCACCCAGGCCCTATCCCCAAGCATTTACCCCCTGACTCTAAGGGGCAATTTATCATGGCCAATCCACCTAATCTTCATCCTTTAAAGTATTTATTTTAATAATCTGACCTGTAGGATCCCAAATGTTGCCATCACTATTAATTTGGGGGTAAAAGATCACAAAAATGAACATTACTCCCATAAATCTGACCGTTTTAACTGATTCTTTTTGCCACTGTTTCTTTCTTGGAAGTGGCAAAACCAAAAAAAAATTAGAGTTTTTTTTAAATGTACTTTTGATGTTTCAAGTGTTGGTATAAAAATATCTGAAGCACAAGGTCTCCAGACACATTCATGTCAGAATGCCTGTGCCAAGCCCATAACAGCAGGTCCCCACATCAGCCCTCGCAGTCTTGCTTTATACCTCCCTGGTATGAATGAATGTTGCTACTTAGTTCCGGATAACAAGGCGGACGAGGCAGCCAATGCCGCTCTGTTGTAGACTGAAGTTATGTCAGTGCTGCTGTCTCGCTCCTTTAGCGAAAACCTACATGTTTCCCCCCTGTCATTCCGACCACTGGATCAGCCACAGGAGGAGCCGTGTTGCTGCTTACAGTACATCTGCCCGACAACTTCATTAGAGACACTTACTGAGAGGAAAAGATATTCACATTCAATTCATTGTTTGGGTTAGATTTTTTTTAAAATCCAACCCTATGACTGGGGCAGTCGACACATTAGCGCGAAAGGGCTTCTTTCAGCAGAGGCCAGTTTAGTGGAATGGCATCGATAAAATAACACAGGGATACGCTTGATGTGGAAACATGTGCTGTCGGTGGAGTCCATAAGCAGGCCAACAGCTCTGGCAGCAGATGAGGGACGAATAGCAGCGGTAATCACCCAGGAGACAAAACGGCAGCCGCTACTGGATAGAGAGACAGAGGCAGACAGACAGAGAAATAGACCGACAGACAGAGAGAGACAGAGAAATAGACAGACAGAGACAGAGGGAGAGAGAGACAGGGAGAAACAGAAGCAGAGACAGGCAGTTATAGATAGACACAGAGAGAGACAGGCACAGAGAGAGAGAAAGACACAGAGAGAGATAGGGAGAGTCAGACAGTGACATAGACACAGAGAGAGATAGACACTGACACAGATAGTGAGAGAGACAGGGAGGGACAGAGAAGGAGAGGCAGTGACAAGCAGAGAGAAAGAGATAGACAGTCAGAGAGAGACAGACACAGAGAGACAGGCGGACAGAAACAGAGATATAGGTAGACTGAGAGAAACAGACAGAGACAGAGGGACAGAGAGCAGCCCCTGGACCTCTGAATGGAGAACCCAGCAGAAATGTTTAAAAAACGCACACCAACTAAAAACAATAAAAAACACTCACCCTTTGGTGGTGAACGTAATCTGCCCTCTGCAATTCTAAATGAACCCCTGCTGCTGAATCATTATTTGTTACTTTTGGGTATTTTTTTGCTCTATACTTCAAATATCAGAATTAGACCTGGGGAAAAGGGGGCGGGTGAGATGATTAAATCTTACCTCATTTCCAGCAGAATATTCTGTGCCTATATCCAGCCTGTTTGTTTTCTTTCCCACACACACAGAGTGCTGGAGGAGCTGGTTGCCAGGGTGCTGTGTGTGTGTGGAGGGTGCTGTGTGTGAGTGAGTGAATGCTGTGTGTGTAGAGGGAAGCTTCTCCTCTCTGTTTACACGGTGCCTCCAGCTGTCAGCTCCCGCTGCTGCCTTAGTCTGTCTGTCGGAGGGGAGGATCGCACTCCTCTGATTGTTCCTGCTTCACGATTCCCCCTCCTCTCTGTCTGTCTCTGTGTGTTTATATATATATATATATATATTATTGGCTTGCTCCCTTCCTCCGCCGCCGCTGCTCCTCTCTGTCTACTGCTGCTGCTCCTGACATCTTTGCATCGCCTCAGCTGCTGCTGTTGCCGGCCTCCTCACGTCCCGCAGCCGCCGGGATGCCATATTATTTTATTGCTTCCCAACTCCAAGCTCACTCCTCCTCCCTCCTTCCTCCAATCTGGAACTCGGCTCTGCAATGCACCCACTTCCGTCTGCGCCGAGCCCTGGGGTGGGAGACAAGGGAGGGGAGGGAGAGGAGAGCAGGGGAGGGGAGTTCCTGCTGCAGAGAGAGGGAGGTGGCATTCAGACACAGAGCCAGCGCTGGGAAAGAGTGCAGGAGCAGAAGGGAGTGGTGACATTACCTGCTCCAGAAAGAGAAGGGAAAAATCTGCAGCAAAAGCTTGTTTCAGGCACACCAGAGATTGGAAATAAAATATACCTTCAGTTAGGCACCAGGCACAGAAAGATGATGAGGCTTCATCCCTGGAATGAGGGTCTTACCAACACTGAATGTTATTGAAAACACACAGCATGTCCATCTGCATCTGAATACAAACAGAACATTGGGCTTTGCACCTTACATGTCTTCGAGGTCTGTATTTCTTACCTTTACCTGAATAAAATCATCCATAATTTGAAGATCTTGCTGATTCCTCTAACAAAATCTCAAATTTCACCACCATTTCTGATCAATATTAAATTAAGAAGTTTATTTATTAGTCACAAATAAGGCTTACATTAGCAGTGCAATGAAGTTATAACAAAATTCCCCTAGTCACCACACTCCAGTGCCTGTTCAGGTCAATGTACCTAACCAGCACATCTTCCAGACTGTGGGAGGAAACCTGAGCACTCAGAGGAAACCCATGCAGACACATGCAAACTCCACACAGACAGTGACCCAAGCTGGGAATTGAACCTGGGTCCCTGGTACTGTGAGGCAGCAGTGCGAGCCACTGTGCCACCCCATTAGTTAAATGATGTTTGTTCGAACTTAACCAGTTTCCTGGTTCATGCACTCCCCACCCCACCCCCCGAAATCTCACAGTTTTAACGATCTCAGCAGCTTTGTTTCTGCACACTCAGTAGATAAAGATGCAGAGGGCCAAAACATTCATCTTTCTCTTATATAGTGTTCAGTAGATAGATTGACACCACCTCACCACACAGGGTTGTGGACAGTTAGCCAAGGAGGGGGTGAAGTGAGAATCCTGGACAGGAGGGAGAGGGCAAGGTCAAGATGCTAAGGGAGGTTCGGTCAGCGGAGGATAGAGGGTTAAAGGAGTATCCTCTGATGGTGGAGTACAAAGATATTAGAGAGTGAGAATGGTGTTGGGAGGGATCAAGGATTGTAGTCATTTGGAAATGAAGACAAGAATCTTAGACAACTCCACAGGAATAGAATGAAGATTAGTAAAGAAAGGAGGAATGGGGCTGCTTGTGCAGAAATGAGCCATGATACTTAGATACAGGAAAACTGAAAAATAACAATGAAGTCTACATGTTAACTTCAAATAGCTGGAGCACCCTGAGAAAATCCACACAGACACAGGGAACACATGCAAACTCCACACAGTTATCTGAAACTAGAATTGAACCCTGGCATTGTGAGACAGCTGTGTTAACCACTGTGCTGCATCAGACTAAAGTCAGTATGGTTGAAGTAGTTTTTAAAAATACTTGTCAGAATATAACAATCCAAGGGAGAATCTGCAATAATAGTTTCTCTTTCTAACCCCATAGTATTAGTTCTGGAGTCCCAAAATCTGCCTCGGGCCATCTTTATGTTGTCCTTGGGTGACACAACCTGAAGACATAGGGTTAACTTCCACCTGTACGCAGGAGACATGTAGATCAATCTCTTTATTGCCTTCCTTGACTCTTCCACTACCCGTATTGTCACATGACTTATGTTATGATTCTAGTCAATATTATAAATGGACAGGAAGATTTCCAGAATGGAATCCTGACTCAAAAGACCAAAACATGTACATTTTTTTCAGAAAATATGGGGGAACAGAGTCACAGGACCATTAATTGGTCTTACCAAAAGAAAAAGTTATCAAACATGAAAGGTTAGATTATGCTACAATACTCCTTTGTTTCCCACTTAGTTAAACAAATACACATAGATTATAATATTAACATGGATTATAAAGTACACCTTAAACTACAATGGTTGCAGTAATGCAAAGAACCTTTAAGCGCACAGATTGGCTGAGGTCAAATACATCCCCCCCTCTGCCCATTTAAATGTGCATGGATTTCTCCTCAAAGTCCCCAGATGATTGTCATGTGAGAATTTACAAACTCCATTCCAAAACTGCTTTAAAATCTTCTTTCACAACAATGCTTTCCCTCGGCAGTATGCATTCTGAAATCCAGTCCAAGTTTTCCAAATTATTCTTTCAGTCAAACTTCTGCTCCACTTTCAACAAAAAATCCAGTATCCAGGTTTTGCAACCCCTTTTACAACCCCTCTTTGCCTTGACTGCTGTCCACACTGTTCACAATTGCTTTAAACCTTGATTCCCAGACTCTATTTAAATGGCATCAAACTTTTGATTTACCTCTGCAGTCTGCTTCCTCACTTTAGCTCCGGTTATTGCAGCTGTCTTTTTCACTTACAGAACTTCAGGGCATTTTCTGGCCAACCACAACCCAAGACCAGAATTTCCTGTCTGAGCTTAATGGACCCTTAAATGGTCTGCAGAATTTTCTGTTTTGCCTGTTACGATTCCCGAGGTGGGCAGGATGAGAAATTTTTGGCCTTTGTCTGCTACTCCTTAATAATTCTCCTGAACAGTATCTTGGTCTCTGTTCTCTTAACTTCAGACTTCTGAAGACATTCTTAATGTCCCAATTGCCTGGTTATCTGGACTACACCTGGTTCTTTGGGAAGTCTGCTTCTTTGCAGATCCCTTGTCCTATCCAATCTTTCTTCTGGCAGAGTTGAGAGATATTCACTCCTCGGTGACCTATCTTCAACTGCCAACGAATTCAGCTAAAAAAAAGACTCAAAAGTCTTACTACCATAAACGAGCCTCCAGTTGCTATTCAACAGCTGCATGCTTCTACTGGCTTATTTACTCTTTACTCCATCACCCTCTCTAAGCACAATAAAAGCACAGTTGAATTGAAATCAAGCCCCACACATACAAACACCTCTGTCCAGCATGAATCAAACTATAGGCGTCACATTTCCTTCCACAGAAATATAAAATTAAACCCACTTAAAACTACAATAAAAGCAAAAAAATTGCAAATATTGGAATCTGAAACAAAAACAAAAAAATGCTAGAAAATCTCAGCAGGTCTGACAGCATCTGTGGATAGAAAATAGAGCCAACGTTTTGAGTCTGGATGACCCTTCATCAGAATTGCTCTGATGAAGTAAAAATGGACGCTGAGCCAAGAAAGGAAATATTACAATGGAAAACCTAAAGCTTCGTAAGATACTGGGTTTTAAGAAGGGTCTTAAAGCATTAATGGGAGATAGGGGACAGAAGTTTAGGGGCAGCAAGGTGGTACAATGGTTAGCACTGCTGCCTCACAGCATCAGGGACCTAGGTTGGATTCCTGGTTTGGGTCACTGTCTGTGTAGAGTTTGCACATTCACCCCGTGTCTCCATGGGTTTCGTCTGGGTGTTCCAGTTTCCTCCAAAGATGTGCAGGTTAGGTGAATTGGCTATGTCAAACTCTCCCTCAGTGTACTCAAACAGGCGCCGGCATGTGGCGACGAGAGAAATTTCACAGTAACTTCATTGCAGTGTTAATGTAAGACTACTTGTGACTAATAAATAAATAAATAAAATCTACAGAATTCACTTCTTCTGCTTCTAACCTTTGGTGCATATCATCCTTCGTTTGCCATCAATTGATTAAACTCCATGCTCTGCAGTAGCTTCGCTAAATCCATCTCTCTGGCTGGAATTTTTCCACGCGTCCACCCCATACGATCCTTAGACGGACGTGTCAGTAAAATTCCGCCCTCTATCTCCCATTAATTCTTTAAGACCCTTCTTAAAACCCAGCTATCTGAAGAAGCTTTTGGTTTTCCATTGTAATGTTTCCTTTCTTGGCTCAGCATCCATTTTTGTCCCATGACGCTTCTATCAAGCACCTTGGGATGTTCTATTGTGACAAAGGAATAATATAAATGCTGGTTGTTAGGTAACATTTTGTATTATGAGACTGTTTCCCTGTGCTTTACACTCCCCAGCCAGTGGAAACGACCTCTGTGGCTACGTAATGAAGGTTTTGAAAGCTCAAATGAGAATTTTAAAATGAAAGCGTTACAAACTCATACTGATTGTATGAGTTGGGACGTTTTATTAGATTACTAGACTAAAACATCCAAATAAATTAGTTGATTTTGATGATGTTATGTAATGCCATACATGTAACAAACCTTCTGTTCATCACACTATATTGGTTCATTATTCTGAATGCACCCAGTGGATGAGGTTATAAGTCCCAGATGTGAAAGGAATTTATAATGACACAAGAATATGTTAATAACAGCAGGATGCCTGTGTTAAAGATTGCTGCTTAGACTGAATGTTCGGAACATGTAATAGCTGGTGGTGATGGTGGATTCTTTGCAGGTAGGGGTCATGGTTAAACTTCTCTGCGACATGACATGATTGGTGGTGATTGAAGAGACCAATTCTTGATCTGCAAGTCCTTGAGCAGTTGAGGCAGTGTCATTCCTGGCTTGGTGGAGCTATGGTATAAGCAGTCTCCTTCATGTCTGTGCCTTTCTGTATTTTTATTAAATGTGAGTGACGCAGGCAACGGGTTGTCTGTCCCTAACTGCCCTGGAGAAGGTGGTGACGAGCTGCATTTTTGAACCACTGCAGTGCATGTGATGTAAGTACACCCACAGTGCTGTTAGGGAAGAAGTTCCAGGGTTTTGACCAAGCAACAGTGAATGATTTTCAAGTCAGGATGGTGAGTTCAGCTGGTGCTTTTTCCATGTGTCTGCTGCCTTCATCTTTCTAGATGGTAGTCATTGTGGATTTGGAAGGCGCTGTGAAAAGAGGCTTGGTGAGTTTCCTGCAGTGTTTCTTGTAGATGGTACATGCTGCTCCCATTGTGTGTCAGTGGTGAAAGGAGTGAATGTTTGTGGATGGGATGCCAATTAAGTGGGCTGCTTAGTCTTTGATGGTATCAAGCTTCTCGAGTGTTGTTGGAGCTGCATTCATCCAGGCAAGTGGAGAGTATTCCGACAGACTTTTGACAAGTGCCTTGTAGATAACGGAAAGGCTTTGGTGGATTACTTGCAGTAGAATTCCCAGACTATGACCTGCTTTTGTAGCCACAATATGTATGGCTGGTCCAGTTCAGTTTCTGATCAATGTTATCTCCCTGGTTGTGGATGGTCAGGGATTCAGTGACAGTATCCAACTCCACTGACCCAGCCCAGTAATAGATTTGGAGTCATTGGAGGATCAGCCACACAGTGATGTAAGCAGGCACAAGACCCAGAGTCAGGAGCAATCTAGAGATGAACAGACCTAGGACTGAATCAGATCCATACATCTACCTCTGTACATCTGCGCGTAGCAATGAGTTGTTAATAAAGATTTGCCATTAATATACTCAAGACTACAAAGTCTACTTCCTAGTGTCCAAAGTAGGATTCTTCACACTTCTGTCTTCAAACCTTTACATTGACTTTACTTCCCAGTGGAGTGGACATTGTCTACAGGATGGACAGAAAATCTTTTTACTCTCAATCGATTGAAATCCAAGAAGAAAACAACACTGACATAGCTTGTGGAACTTCAGTATGTGGATAATGTCATCTCCATTCTCTCAGAAGAGGATCTCCAAGCCATGCTTGACACCTTCGCAGAAGCATACTGAGGAATTGATCTCAACCTCATGTGCAAGAAGACTCGAGTCCTTTACCAAACTGGTCCCAAATCCGGTCTCTCCCTGCATCAAGATCAATGGAGAAACATTCCCAAACATGGAGCATTTCCCATATGTAGGGAGCCAATTCTCACCTAAGGTTGGCATCTATGTGGAGGTCCGACATTGTTTCCAATCCACAAGCACCACCTTCGGACACCCAAGAACAAGAGTCTTCAATGACTGCAATAGTCGCGCTGACATTAAGATCCTAGTGTACAAGAAAGTCATCCTCCCAACTCTTCCATATGGCTTAGAAACCTGGACTATGTAAGGAACTGGAGAGGTACATCAACACTGTCTCAGATAAATTCTCTGCATCAGCTGGAAGGACAGGTGTACTAACATCAGCGTCCTTGAAGAAGCTAAGAGCACCATCATTGAGGCCATGATCATCAGAAACCAACTTCACTGGACTGGCCATGGATTTAGAATGCCAGAGTCCTGAATACCAAAGAATCAGCTTCAAAGACATCCTGACAGCTTACTTCAAGTAATGTAACATTGATGTCAACACTAAGGAGATCCTTGCTCAGAAGAAACCTACCTTTTCTTGAAGGGACACAATTCTTTGAGAATACCCAATGTCACAAGGAGGTCTGGAGAAGGAACTCGAGAAAGGAATGCCAGTGATTTTGAATCTAAGGACCAATTGCACTGCCCAGAAACACCTGCTAAGTTTGTGGTCGGAGATAGGACTTGAGGATCAGGCCCATCAGCCAAGCAAGGACACACAGAACCCATGACCGGTGACATGGAGTTTCTTAGATGGACAATCATACTCGTTAATGCTTGATTGCTGAAAAAGATATTGGCCTGTAACCTCTGATCACCGGTGGAAATGTATAGTCTGCCAAAAACAGAAGAAAATTTACATATTTATGTTTGCTGAGAAGTTCTGCTGAAACTCCCGATGGCTGCAGCAGCTTCCAACCCTTAGCACGGCCAATTCACAGGTCCCAGTGCAACACAATAGAATCCTAACCAAATCCCCTCATGATGCGGTGAGACTGGGACGTCCATTCAGGTCCAGGTTTTGCATTAAAAACTGAAGGATTCTCCTGATCTTATAAAAGGTATGGATTTGTATTTCATTTTTTTGCTAGTTCTTTTAAGTATTTAATACTGCTCTTACTGGCTCACTTGAACTGTAATTTTTTTTCTTTTATTTTAATTGCTGAACATGAGTATTATTTAATATACATAAATAAACATATGTTTTATTTGTTTTAAGTTTGTGAAGCATTATTTAGAATCATGGTTTAAAGTTTAATTATTAGTGTCACAAGTAGGCTTACATTAACACTGCAATTAAATTACTGTGAAAATCCCCTAGTTGCCACACTCCAATGCCTGTTCGGGTACACTGAGGGAGAACTTAGCACAGCCAATGCACTTAACATCTTTCGGACTATGAGAGGAAACCAGAGTACTTGAAGGAAACCCACGCAGGGAGAATGTGCAAACACCACACAGACAGTGACCCAAATCAGGAATTGAACCTGGGTCCTTGGCACTGTGAGGCAGCAGTGTGAATGCCTGTGCCACCGTGCCACCCACAACCTGTTACATGGAGTTTCTTAGGGTGGACAATCATACTTGTTCGTGCGTGATTGCTGAAACATTGACCTGTTTTGAAAGAGATTGAAATCCCTACAGTGCAGAAGGATGCCATTCAGCCCATTGATCCTGCAGTGACAACAATCCACCCAGGCCCTATCCCCATAACCCCATGTATTTACGTTGCTAACCCTCCCTGACACTAAGGGACAATTTAGCATGACCAATGCACCTAACCCACACATGTTTAGACTATGGGAGACAACTGAAGAGCACCCAAGGAAACCCACACAGACATGGGGAGAATGTGCAAACTCTACAAAGACAGTCACCCAAGGCCAGAATTGAACCCGGGTCTCTGAGTCTGTGAGGCAGCAGTGCTAACCACTGTGCTACTGTACCGCTCTAAAATCTGCATTGTATTTTTATGTAACTTTTTATTATGTATGGCATTCTCATAAGTGCTTGTGTGTTTTAATTTAGAATATGGTCAAAACTTCTTGAACCATGATTTGGAACCTGCATGAGATTGATCAAAAGTGAGTTCACATTTTGAGAAAATCTAGATGTATTTATCGTTAGTATTCTTTGCCTTGCTTACTTCATTTATCACTCTCATATTTATCTGTTCTGTATGTTTCAATAAAGCATTTGTATAATTTCATATTTAAAGATTTTGTTTCACTAAAGCATTAGCAGAATTTTGTAGTTTAATGGAAAATATTTATTAACAAAAATAATGTTATAAACACAAAACTTTGATACCATGTTTACATTTAACTAAACATTTTATTTTAGCGGCTGCACTGACATGTTTAATTACCTTGTCTTTCCAAGTTTCTTACAAAACATATAGTTCTTTAACAACAGTCAATAAAATGTCCATACATTAATAACAATTTTGTTGTCTCTAAGCAAAGAAGTGAGGGATGGATATGAGGACGGGAAAGGGGATCATGAGGGGACGAAGGAGGGAGAGGGGGAAGAGGAAAATGGGATAGGAAAGGCTTTGGATTTTGGCCTGACTCTTCCACGCCTACATCAAAGTCTCAATTCAAACGAAAAGCTCAATGTTCCAGCAATGGTGGAATATGACTCACTGGCTGCACTGGATACTGTAATACCCAGTTCACATCAGCTTACAGGAGACTTGCATATGTTATCTGAAGGGATATGCTTTACTAAAGCACTTGAACAAGCCGAGTTACACAAGGATCAACTGTGCATCAGGAAGACTCTTCAAATAGATTTAAAAACTTCTTGAAATATATTGCAAAATCCAAATGCTGAAATTCCCTCCCGAAACTAAAATCCACTTTGTTGTATATGTTTTTTTACTGGAATTAGTTGTTATGGCAAAGCTGTAAAACACATTTTTAAAAAATCATTCTTTCACTTCTTGTGCTTTACTTATATGTTAAACAACTTTTTAAAACATGTACCAAAGAATGTCTGCTGCCTCTATATGCCACAGCTAGACCAAAACATGAAAGTGCAAAAAAAGGGGCAAAAACTCACCTAACAACAGCGCAAGGTTTTGGCACTGACAACTTTCAGAATCTCGATCAGAGATTCAAAATTGGTACTCTTTCAGTGCACAGGTGCATGCATAATGTCCCCTGCACATGCGTGGTGCATAATCGACCTGGCACTAAGGTTGGAAGTTACACCCCATTGAGTTTAATAGTCATTTTCATAATTGATGTATGGACAGACAACACATCACCTTTCAGTATTAGTTCCAATTGTATCAGACTTGTATCTCTATAGCCGGCAATGAAGAGACATTAAAAGGCAAAAGACGCCTCCTGGGATGAAATGTGAAGACCCCTTGGCCTCTGAGAGAACAGGAGATGGGAAGAAATTTTAAGAGTCAACTTCTTTGCTGCTGAAACAATGACGTCGTACAAATTAATAGCCTTTTTTGTATTTTATTAAACAGTCAGGAGGCTGTAACAAGCAATCGTTCACTTTTACGTCAATAACTTCCAAGATTAATTTTGTAATAAATTAATACTTATCTTGTTTGTGACTAAAGCATGTCTGCTGGGTTATTTTTAAATTGAGTGACTCCTGGATTTAAAAGGGGCTGCGTATAGCATCCCCAGATCACTTTGAGGAAACATCTTTCCTGGGACTGTGTCAAAGTATTTGGAATGATAAATGCCCAATGCATATTCTAAAAGAAAGGTTTGCCTTGAGCATTAAACAGTCTCAATAAACATGTCAGGAAGATGCAGCATAAAGCTGAAAGAATAGCTGACACGAATGACAGGCTAAATGGTAGCCCAGCAGATACCAAGAAATACAGAAAGCAATAAAGGGACATCAAGAAAATATTAAGATCCACAAAAAGAGAGCGTGAAAGAACTTAAAAGTTATACAAAGATTAATATTGAGTCAAGATGGCACTGGATCGAGGCAACTTTTTGCAAACTGTCTCCAGTGTACCCTCCAATTCAAACTTTTACTCTTGTTCTATGCTTTTAAAACTGTATTCTACATTCTGCACTCTCTCCTTTCCTTTTCCTCGATGTACTCTATGAACTGTATGCTTTGTTTGTATAGAGTGCAGAGTGGCAGTGCCCCCCCCACCCCCTGATCTTGTTGCAAAGTGGCAGCACCCACCCCAACCCTTGATCTTGATGCAGAGTGGCAGCACCCACCCCAACCCCAATCCTGTTGCAGAGAGGCAGCGCACCCCGTCTCCCTTGATCCTGTTGCAGAGTGGCCTCCACTTGGGCCGCCCCCTTCATACCCGATCCCCTTCATGCCCATCCCTTTTCATGACCTGCCCTCGTTGACCCAGACCCCATAGGCCCTGCCCACTGGGCATTGCCCATGTGACAGGCTGGCACTGCCAAGATGCTAAGGTGGCACTGCCAGGCTAGCATTGCCCAAGTAGCACCCCCTTGCCCTCAGCCTCCTCGGGAGTCTCAATGGCCACCGGTTCCACTGTCAAGGCCAACAGGACTGTTCCCCATTCTTTCCTCACTGGAGAGAACCTTTCCCAATTAGGCCACAAAGGCAAGTGAGGCCGGACGATTCTGCACTGGGCTTAATAAATTCTCAGAAGACATTCAATAAGGTTCCATTGGTTAAAAGTAAGACCATGTGGAATTATGGATAACTTGGGCAATTCTTCCAAAAAAGTTCCAAGTGTCGAATTTGAGTAAAAACTGGAGTAAATCCCACTCTTTCTTTTCAGTGGGATTTTCAGAATGAATTTCCCGCACTCTGTGCACTGCAGCGTTCACTAGCGTGGATCATGTGAAAAACTGGCGTGCCAGCCCTAATTCAGCTGGAGAAGCCAGCAGCATAGCACTGAGAGAGCCACTATGCCCACGCTGCTCTGTCAGTGCCGAGATCAGCACATACGTAATAGCCCCGCACTGCCAGCCTCCCGATTGCTGGCCAGCCCCGCGCCCCCTCATTGCTGGCCCTTCTGTCTCTCCCATGGCCTGATCGCAGGCCCCCCAAACATGTCTGGGCCAGCCTCGACAACCCGAACCGGCCCCTGCCAGCCTCGACAACCCCCACCGCCCCCTGCCAGCCTCGACAACCCCCACCGGCCCCTGCCAGCCTCGACAACCCCCACCGGCCCCTGCCTGCCTCGACAACCCCCACCGGCCCTTGCCAGCCTCGACAACCCCCACCGCCCCCTGCCAGCCTCGACAACCCCCACCGGCCCCTGCCAGCCTCGACAACCCCCACCGCCCCCTGCCAGCCTCGACAACCCCCACCGCCCCCTGCCTGCCTCGACAACCCCCACCGGCCCCTGCCAGCCTCGACAACCCCCACCGGCCCCTGCCAGCCTCGACAACCCCCGCCGCCCCCTGCCTGCCTCGACAACCCCCGCCGCCCCCTGCCAGCCTCGACAACCCCCGCCGCCCCCTGCCTGCCTCGACAACCCC
This sequence comes from Carcharhinus amblyrhynchos, assembly GCF_965287045.1. Classification (NCBI taxonomy): domain Eukaryota; kingdom Metazoa; phylum Chordata; class Chondrichthyes; order Carcharhiniformes; family Carcharhinidae; genus Carcharhinus; species Carcharhinus amblyrhynchos. The sequence continues at coordinate 29,800,741 of NC_137337.1, forward strand.
CACCACCCCCTGCCAGCCTCGACAACCCCCACCGCCCCCTGCCTGCCTCGACAACCCCCACCGGCCCCTGCCAGCCTCGACACCACATCTCCTGCCCTCAGTCTCCCACTCCTCTGATCTCCCGATCCCCTTACCCCCACTGATCTCCCCCAGAGGCCCTGCCCCCATCCCCTTGGCACAACCTGATGCTGGTGGGCGGCACCAAGGTGCCCCTTGGGCATTGCAACTTTGCCTCTTCGGCGGTGCTGGGGGCACAGACTGGCACTGGCAAGGTGGCAATGCTCAGGAGGCACCCCCCAGTTCCCAGGCCACTGGGGACCTAAATGGCACACTTTTTACTGCAGCGGGGTTGGACCACCAGCCCCCCACAAGTGGGGAGTTTTTGTAAACCCCCCTGGAGTGAAACCGTTCTGGAAGGGGGGTGTGGGGAGGCTAGGGGGCCTGGAGACTTCAGTCCTGTGTCAACTAATTATGTTCAAATTGTATTTAAAAGTTTGTTTAAATAAATTATGCAGCTCCGCGCCGATTTCTGATGCGGGTCTAACGATGCTGGAAAACTCAAGCTACCAGCAACTCGCAGAGGCCATGGCGCCGAGCGGCAAGCCCGCGAAACGGTCTCCACCTGCGTCTCCCAGCCCACTGCACTGCTTTAGCTGGGAGAATAGCCTCCAACCTTTTGACCAGGACTGGAAATAGCTGGGAGGTGGGAGGTGTGGAGACAAGGGGTGGATATTTCGAACAGGATTAAAGGATGGTGTTCATCAGGGCTTTTTAAAGTTTTTAACATATTGGCCCAGACGAAGGGATAGAGGGTTGTATATCTGAGATTACCGATTACATTAGGCTAGGAGGAACAGTAAAAGGTGCAGATATGGTGCAATGGGACACTGAGCTCTTAAATCTTTGGCAAATGAAGTTTATTGTGGGCAAGTGGAAGTCCATCTACTTTGGACTCAAGTAAGATAAATTGGAATATTTTCCAACTGATAAGAAAGTAGAACAGATGTCTAATGATGCATTAGATTGCATCCCTGTTTCTGAGCCAGAAGCTCCAGGTGTGAGTCCTTCCCCAAGGCTCAATAGCCATCACATGGCCAAACAGCTACATTATCAACCTCCAAATCCTTTCAATATACCCCAATGGTAGATAGCAAGAGTGGGAGAGTTTCCTTGTCAGGCAGAAGGCAGGAGTAAACCACCGCAGCACCTTGCCAAGCATGACCATGGCCAAACACACGGAGGTCTATGTTTGTCAACACACTCTTAGGGCATGGCACCTGAAGAGAGTGCAAGAAAATAGAAACTGTCGAAGACAAAAGGGGATTTGGGAATTCATTGAATCCCAACTGTGTGGAAGAAGCCTGCACTGACTCTCTGACAGAGTATCTTACTCAGACCCACCCCCCTGCCCTATCCCAGAAACCTCACACATTTACCATGGCCAATCCATCTAACGTACACATATTGGTGGCACACTGGTTAGCACTGCTGCCTCACAACGCCCAGGACCCGGGTTCAATCCCTGGCTTGGGTCACTGTCAGTGTGGAGTCTGCACATTCTCTTCATGTCTGTGTGGGTTTCCTCCTACAATCTGAAAGACATGCTGGTTAGGTGTGTTGGCCATGCTAAATTCTCCCTCGGTTGACCCGAACCAGGCACCAGAGTGTGGTGATTAGGGGATTTTCACAATGACCTCATTGCAGTTTTAATGTAAGCCTACTTGTGACGCTAATAAATAAACTTAAAAAAATTTACCATGGCCAATCCATCTAACTTGCAGATCTTTGGACTGTAAAAGGAAACCGGAGCACCCGGAGGAAACTTTGGGGAAACCCATACAGACACAGGGAGAACGTGTAAACTCCACACAAACTGTGGACAATTCAATGATGCAACTTCACAAAGCATTAAAGGCCAGCAGACAGGTACAAAAAACATTGGGCTGGATCTTCCAGTCAGTGACAATGTGTAGGTTTACTGAGCCAACTGTGCACAGGCGCAGAAGTGAGCAGGGCAGCATCCTCAATCTATATCTCCCACCTAAGTCCAGCAAGCAGAGTAGGGTCAGGGGAAAGAGAGGACACTGCCTCTATTTACAGAAACCTCTTTCAGGACGTTTTAAAGGTCCAAGTCTTTCAATTAATGAAAATGGGGTTAGTGAGTGAGTGAAAGTGAGTGAGTGAGTGAGTGAGTGAGTGAGTAGGTGGCTGAGATGGCTAGGTGGGTGAGTAGTCCAGTTGGGGAGGGAGTGATGGAGTGGGGGGGGGTTGTGATGGTATAGACAGGTGGATGGGGGTCAGGTCAGGAAGGTAGACAGGTATTCGGAGATGGTTGAGTCAGGGACAGTTGGGTGGTCAGGAGGTAATTGGGTTGGGTCATGTAGTAGTCCAGTTGGGTTTGCGGGGGGGATGTGGGGAGGTGGGAGGGGTGGTGGGGGGGGGGGGGGGTGAGGGGTGAGGTTGGTAGTGGTAGCCAGGTGATAACAGAGTTTCAGAAGGCTAAATGATGATGCCAGTTTGCAAAAACATGCCTTGTATACCCACGGGTACAAATAATTGATGGACAATCTTATCAATGTGTTCAAACATTGAAAGAATTTGAAACTTCACCGTTCCGCCTGCCACAGGAATCGGAGCGGGCAAGGAGCAAACAATGGAAAGGTTGGTTGACATCTGACAGGATTTTATGGTTTTGGGATGAGTGAGGCTGTAAAATGCCGCCCACTCAGGTGGGGAAATCAAAACCAAGGAGACAGACATTAACACGTTAGAATAATAGAATTATGGTTAAAGCAAACTGGGAGATGTTCCAGCCTGCCAAGCCAGTCTCTGCAAGAACAATGCAGCCAGTCTCGGTCCTCCACTCTTTCACCATAGCCCTACAATTATCTTCCCCTTCAGGGCTTATCCAATTCCCTTGGAAGACCACAACTGAATCTACCTCCAGCACCGTCTCAGGAAGTGCATTCCAGATCATAGTCACGTATTGCATAAAAGAGATTTTCCTCATGCTTCTTTTGCCAAACACTTTAATTCTGTATTCTCTGGATTGTGACCCTCCTGCCAGTGGGAACAATGGCTGGACCCCTCAGTCCTGAATGCCTCTACCAAATCTCCTCTCAACCTTCTCTCTCCAAGGAGAACAATCCCGGCTTTTGCAATCCAACCACATAGCTGAAGTTCCTCATTCCTGGAATCATTCTCGTTAATCTTTTCTGCACCCTTTCCAAGTACTTCATATCTGTCCTAACAGGCAGTGCCCAGAATTCAGCACAATACTCCAGCTGTGGCTAAATCAGTGTTTTATGAAGCAACTTCCTTGCTTTAATTCTCTAATGCTTCTATTTATAAAACCAATGTTCCCACTGGCTTTGTTAACCGTTTTCCCAACCTGCTTGGGCACCTTCAATGATTTGTGCACGTATATCCCTGGGTTTTTCCATTCCTGGACCCCTTTGTTTTTATTTTGTTTTGCCTCTCTTTATTCTTCCTACTAAAGTATATCACCTCATGCTCCTCTGCATTAAATTTCACCCGTCACTTGTTCACATACTCCATAGCCTATGTCCTCTTAGAGTCCATCACTATTCTTCTAACAATTCAAAATACTTCCAAGTTTTGTGTTCATTTGCAAATTCTCAAATTGTGCCCAATTCTAAGTTATGAATATATAATCAAGAAAAGCAGTTGTTCTAGTTCCAATTCCCTTCCCACATCTAATAGTGTGCTAAGGCAGACTTTCATCTATTTCCATGGTTAGTTATTCCCAGAACAGGTCACTGGTCTGCCACTAGGAACTTACAGATTAAGGGGCAGTTCTCCACATCAAGCGTCTCTGACCAGGAGTCTTTCCCGTTCTTACTGCCAGCCACTGGCGCATTTGGAAGGATTTTACAGGTTGAAACTCAATCTGTTTGGCTGTGTTATGAATGCACTTTCCTTGGCCATCAAGTCCTGGGGGGGGACTTGAACTCAGAGCTTCTGGCTCAGAGGTGTTACCCACTGCACCACAAGACCTCCTCAATGGTCCCATACCGACCCCAAAACGAAGCCATTCAGGACTAAAAATGGTAAGTAACAATTCACACAGCGTGCAAGGAATTTCGACCTCTTCCATAGAGGCTGTGGAGATGAGGTCAACTGTAAAATTCTAAATATCAAGGTTCCTATGATGATTTATCCAGTGACATCGTGTAAAAGATCTTGCCTTGTTTGAGTAAAAATGTTCAAAATTACACAGTACTAATAAAATGTTATATCATCCAGTGCCCATTAGTTGTTCTTAAAACCAAATTTAAAACTAACTTCTCCATTAAAGATCATCTTTGAGTTGCAATAGATTTAACTTTACAGTGTTGGAAACAGCTGGGTGTGCAGACAGAATTGCAGACTTGCTGGGGAATGTTTGGAGGTTTTCCTAGCCTCCCTGGCACAGCGACCATGACCCGGTAATCAGCTGTAGTTGAGATCCAACTGATCCTAATCAGATCAGACTGCTAAATCTTCCAACAAATTCCCTTAAATCCACTGCTATGTTTCATACCAGCTCCTTTTATACCAATACAATTAGTACCAACAATTTCCAAAAAATCTCCACCAAAGCTAGCCGTGCTGATAAGCATTTTTAATACACGAACAATCACTATAATGTTGCACTGTGTTCCAAATATCCCTCATGGGAAATCTACGATGGGCTAAATTCCATCATCCACAAAAGTGGGTGTAGGGATTGCGCTGTACGATTAACCCATGCTTATTGGATTGCAGTGGAGGGCACACACCAACATCATGCTGCTTGCTGGTTTCCATTATCTCAGCTCATTGGTGACTGCAAGATGCCCAAGCCAGGAGTCAATATGGTGATGAGCTTCAGGTAGAGCTGGCCTTCACTACCTACAGCTAGCCCACACCTATGAAAGGGGATATAACACTGTGCCTGCAGCAAATGCTGGCAATCAGGCAGGAAAGAACTCAAACCTGGGAAATTCTGGGAGACACTGGGCTACCAGATTTTCCAGTACTGCACTGGAGTTCTTGAAAGGATGAGAGATGTTTATGGGCGGCTTGGAGGCACAGTGGTTAGCGCTGCTGCCTCCAGAGACCTGGGTTTGATTCCAGCCTTGGGGACTATCTGTGGGAGTTTGCACATCTACCCTGTGAGTGCTAGGTTTTGTCTGAGCGCTCCGGTTTCCTCCCATAGCCCAAAGATTCGTAAGATTAGGTTGATTGGCCATGGTAAATTGCCCAAGATATGTAGGCTAGGGGGATTAGCGGGATAAATATGTTGGGTTACAGGGATAGGGCTTGGGTAAGATGAAAAGGTGGGTTGCTGCAGACCCGATGGGCTGAATGGCTTTCTTCTGCACAGTTGGGACACCCAGCAACACACACTCCCCCACAGACCCCAGAACCTCAGAATGGCAACAGAGTCCCCTCACATTCCACACAAACACACACACACACACACACACACCCTCACAAACACTCAGCCAAATCCCATGCAATAACATTGGCACTTCAGAGAGTTTCTAGCCCATCTCCCATCAGCAACCGTGCTTACTACTGCAAGCACTAGGACCCAGAGTCAGCGGTCTGAGCCCGGTCCATGCTGAGAGGACGAAGTTAGATGCCATGAACAACAGCAGCCCCTCACACCACCCCCTCCCCCCACACTTGCAAGCTCCCTGACCCGAAACACCACATGGCCTCCACGAAACAACACCGCCCGCCCGCCCCCTCCCACCCCCTCCCCCCCCCCCCCCCACCCACCCACCTTCACCCCCGCCGAGCAGCATGGAATGCAGAATCTTACCTCCTCGCTCACACTCACTGATCAAGTGCCTGAATGTGACTTTTATACTTGATGTGTGTCCTTGACCACTCCAGCTGCAGTGAATGAGGTGGTTAAGGCCGGTGAGCTGGGATGATTGGGAGTGAAGCTCACTAATGACATTGTGAAGAATGCAAAAGATGCAAATTGATGTTTTGCCCATTTTGTGCCAATTTTCTTTCCCTGGTAAAATGGGAATGGCGAGAAAATGGGCGTCATTCCCAGAAGTCACATCACACCCGATTTTACGACTGTTTCCCATCGCAAAATGGATGCAATAAGGTCATAAAATTCTGTCTCTTGATTGTATTCTATGACGAACGCAGGACCCTACAGTTTGAATGATCATTAAGTTTATTAAACTTTTGATTAATGGTGTTTTAGTTTTAAGAAATATACTGCTGATGGATTGTTGATAAGGGGATAATGTGAGCGTTAAATTAACAGAAATGTACCTTGTTAATCCAGAATGTTTCAACATTAAAATGCCAGTGAAATTTTGATAAAACTCCATCACATTGTTGAGCTTATGTCAGTATCCCTGGTGCAAATTCCCACGTTTAATATTCAACTAAAAATATATAAAGAAATTGAGAGGGAGAAATGAAGAGCTGTTGCAGCGAGTGTTAGTTTGTAGTAATTATTCAGCAATATGCCCTCTGGTGGCCAAGATGCAAAACTTTTTATAATTCATGACATTCACAATAGTCTTCTGTGTTGTCAAAACTTTGACAGACATTGTACATTGTTCTCATACTAACAGAGAAAGCCGTGTAAAACACAAGCTCCATGAAGTTGCAACATATTTAATTCGCATTATTTTCAAAGGCATTCTCAGTGAAGGTCTGCTGGATCAAAAGATGTTAAATGGTGGAGGAGAAGGAGGGCGAATGGGGGGTTGTGGGGGAATGGGGCATAGTGAGGGAAAGGCAGGGTAGTGGGGGAATGGGATAGTGAAGGATGAAGGAGAGTGGGGAAATGGGGGATAGCGGAGGGATGCAGCATAGAGGAGGAAAGGCAGGGTAGTGGGGGGATGGGGTAGTGAGGGAGAGGCAGGGTAGCGGGGGAATGGGGTAGTGAGGGATGAAGGGTAGTGAGGAAATGGGGGATAGTGGAAGGATGCAGCATAGAGGGGGAAAGGCAGGGTAGTGGGGGGATGGGGTAGTGAGGGAGAGGCAGGGTAGTGGGGGGATGGGGTATTGAGAGAAAGGCAGGGTAGTGGGGGGATGGGGTATTGAGAGAAAGGCAGGGTAGTGGGGGGATGGGGTATTGAGAGAAAGGCAGGGTAGCGGGGGAATGGGGTAGTGAAGGACAGGCAGGGTACTGGGGGAATGGGGGGTTAGTGGAAGGATGGTTCATATCGGGGAAAGGCAGGGTAGCGGGGGAAACAGGGGGTATTGGAGGGATTGGGTTGTGTGAGAATTGGGGAGCAGTGGGAGCAGGGGGTGGAGAGTGAGGGGAAACATGGAGAGAGGGATTGGGAAAAGGGAAAGGTGAGAGGGATGGGAGAGGAGGACATTGGGAAAGGGTGGAAGGGGGAGATTTGACAGTGGGGAGGAGGGTTTGGGGTGGAGGACATTCCATTCTTTCCGAGAGGAGGTGTGGGCCAGGGGTGCCACTTGACTCGAGTGTGGGAGGGTCACAGGGCGCCTGACATTTCGACACCTCACTGAAGACTGCAACTTGTAAAAGAGATTTATGGCTGGGAATTCATGGCCCCTCCCAGCCAGTGGGATATTACAGTGCTGCTAAAGTAAAGGGCAATTTAAATGGCCCACTGCATCCACCAGGGAGAAACACACTGTGGTGAGGCCTGTATATATCTTTAACACGTGGGCTAGTTTGAATTCTGCACATGTAACAGTAATTGTATAAAATGGAGGGGAAAACGACAGGAGGAGGAGGGATTGGGGGAGAACTGGATGTTGATGAGAGGGGTGGGATGTTGATCTGCGGACCAGTCCACTGGCCTCACCAGTAGCAGCTCCCTCCCCTCCCGCCCTGCTCCTCCACCAAAGCTAGGAGTTGGTCACCAAGGCGGGGTTGGCAGCGGCAGAAATGGCTGCAGAGTTGGCAAAAGTGGCAGAGTGGGGGTGACGGAGGCAGCGGAGGAGCTGGCAGCAACGGCAGAAGTTTGACTTGATATATAATTGTCACATGTGTTAGTATATGGTGAAAAGTATTGTTTCTTGCGCACTATACAGACAAAGCATACCACCCATAGGGAAGGAAAGGAGAGAGTGCAGAATAGTGTAACGCTCATAGCCAGGGTGGAGCAGCAGTTGAGGCAGTGGTAGAGGCAGAGAGGAGATGGTGAGAAACTGGGGACATTGACAAAGCTGGCCTAGCTGTGAGGCTCTGGGCAAGGTGGTGATAGCGCCCCCTGCCATCCCCAGCAGCTCCTGCATGGCTGCACTGCTCCTATCCAATTAATCCTGCAGTTGGACGGTGGAGGTCGATCTGGCTCCAGCCTCAGCCCAGTCCCATCCAACTCGTATTCCCAAGGATAGGTGATAGAACCTGCTCAATGCTGGGAGGAGCTGCTTGGTGAGATCAGGAGTTTAAAGTTAAAGTTTATTTATCAGTCGCAAGTAATGCTTACATTAACACTGCAATGAAATTACTGTGAAAATCCCCCAGTCGCCAAACTCCAGAGCCTGTTCGGGTCAATGCATCTAACCAGCATGTCTTTCAGAATGTGGGTGGAAACCGGAGCACCCAGAGGAAACCCACACAGAGACAGGGAGAACGTGCAAACTGCACACAGACAGGGAATCAAACCTGGGTCCTTGGCACTATGAGGCAGCAGTGCTAACCACTGTGCTACCGTCCTGCCCCAGTTTGGAGGCAGAGAAGGCAGCCCTCCAGGAAAAGCTGGAGGATATTTGCAGGCTTAGTGAGTGCCCCAGGAAGAAATTATTGCTGCGTTCAGGCAGCGTATAACTGCAGTTTAAAGTTACCTGCCACACCTTTTTCAACACTGACTAGTGCAGCATTCTTCTGGTCGGGAAAGTGATAGATTTATTGTGCAAATGTTTCCCCAACGCTGTATAGAAATAATAAAACATTGTGTTGCTTCCAGCAAGAAGAGGACACCAGCCTTTCCATGTGACAGTGCAGTCCAGGACTGACCCCTCAATGCAGCAACATCACCATGACAATAACAGAAATGACTGCTACAATAGGTGAGGAAAGTATGTGAAGCAAATGTACAATTGGGAAGGTTTTGACTCTGAGAATAACATTGGCAAGGCTTTTATTCAAACTTCAATTCTGAATGTTTTGTCTGGAGTTAATTACAAGCAGTGCCGATAATGTCTGTATTTTAATAATGTGTGTTTGTCCTGTTTTTTTTCCCCCACAATAAAATTCACAGAACTTTTTGTGTTTTTCTGGACATACAGAGTCATAACCACAAATTCTGCTGAATCACTTATTAATCCAGAGCATCATCATTCACACACACACACACACACACACACATGGAAAGAAACTGCATGCTCTCAGTTAATTATTGACATTCTATTGATCTCCATTTGAACCTGCAATATCTGAGCTCATGATCGGGAAAACTGGGAAAATAATTAGCCTTGACCACGATTACTGGCAATATTACTAGTTTTACTGGTATTTCCTACTGGGCTTTGACTGTCGGTTTAGGACAGATCAACCAGTACCAGTTTTGCAGGAGCTTCTACAGCTTTACAATCCTGTGCCAACTCTCTTAGCATCTATCATGGGCAGACCTCAGGAAACATGTTGAGATGAAATAATATAAAGTTCTAATTGTCTATTGCAGACTTTAGTTTTTTTTGTTTCAACTGCGCTCATTTGCAAATACCCATTCACTACATATGCATTCTTTCAAATATATAATCCCTTATCCAAACAAATGTTTAATTCAAGTGATTAATCCCTTAGAAAAACAAACATCTGTATTCAAAAACCCAGATCAAAGAAATTATAATCACTTGGAGTTGTCAATCAAACTGTTAACTGAGAGATACCCCACAGTGATAAAGATAGATCGAGAAGTCATTCATGAGGCACCAAAATAATGATGCCACTTCAGGCTTATTTCAACAAGCAGTTTGAAATAGCATGCACTGTTTTTGTTTTGAAAATTCAAGAATGTATATTTTTGAACATTTAAAGCGCTGGAGATTTAAATTCCCCAACAACTCAACAGTCCAATGAACTTGACAATTTTAATTAGATTTAAGTTCCTTGATAGCTTAATGGTTCCAGCAGGTGGAATTTTGGAATTTTGTGTACTGAGTGCTGGCTGAGGCAAGAAAACCAGTGTGCAGATCTCCAGCTGCACAGTCAGGTTTTCTCTCCAGAGTAGCTATGGATCCACAGAGATCACGACACCATTTTTAAAGGCTGTACTTAACAAATACACCCCTCCTGAGCCCACAGATGTGAGGACACCCCCATCCACACAAATACTGGAGTAACCCTTCACAGGTAGGGGGAATCTCCCCATGGAATCATAAAATCCCTCCAGGAGAAGCCAATCAGCCCATTGAATCTGCACCAACTCTCCAAAAGAGCATCTCACCTATGCCCTTTCCCCTGCCTACCCCTGTGACCCCCACAAATTTACCAGAGCAATCCATCTAACCTAAAGATCTTGGGACACTAAGGGACACTAATTTAGCATGACCAATCCACCTAACCTGCATACCTTTGGACTGTGGGAGGAAACCAGAGCAGCGGAGGACTCCCATGCAGACATGAGGAGAATGTGCAAACTCCACACAGTCACCCAAGGCCAGAATTGAATCCGGGTCCCGGAGCTGTGAGACAACACTGCTAACCACTGTACAGCCATGACCCCCCCACCCCCCGCCACGCCCCCAGAAGCATCAGGGCAACCCCCTCCCCTATGTACAAATGGAACCCCCTCCATAGAGCTCCCCAGAGGGCCTGCCCCCAGCAGTGCCACCCTGGCAGTGCCAGGGTACTGCCAGGGCATGTCCCCTACCCCCAGGGTTATACTTACCTGCGCATCGCCAGCAGGATCCCATCCCCTCACTTCTAACTATAGAGGGATGATATAGCAGGAAAGTCTACTAATAATTTTAAAACAAATTGAACTATATTGAAATGAGGTTCTGGGCTGAAACCTCATTATGTCACTGGCAGAGGCTGGGGAAAATTGGAAAATGAGATCTTGCTGGTGAGAATCTCATTTTCCAACTCTCAGGAGATTTTACACTTGTGTTGCCGTTCGCTCTCAAAGTGGGCATTGGCACAAGTTCACAAGTTTATCCACTTTTTACACACATTCACGGCTACTTTTAACAATGCTAAAGGACATCTTACCTCCCTCAAAGGGCACCTTGCCTGACCAAAGGTGTCACTGGAGGGTTCCAAAAGGACCTCTCCAAAGAACTCTGGCAACTTTAAACCCTCTCCTGAAAGGCACAAGCCGTGTTTTGGGCATTCCAGTCCTGAAAAGTAAATCTATTCAAATGCAGCTGCGCATCATCTTTACGTGTGCTGCTGCTTCCAGTGTTTATCCAGCAGTAAGGATATTTTAGTTGCAAGTAATAGAAGAACTTTGGGGCTTGGCCTCAAAATGAGGGGGAGCAGATTTAGGACTGAGTTGAGGAGGAACTTCTTCGCCCAAAGGGTTGTGAATCCATGGGATTCCCTGCCCAGTGAAGCAGTTGACACTACATCATTGAATGTTTTTAAAGCAAGGATAGATAAATTTTTGAACAGTAAAAGAATTAAGGGTTAAGGTGAGTGGATGGATGAGTGGAGCTGAGTCCACAAAAAGATCAGTCATGATCTTATTGAATGGCGAAACAGGCTTGAGGGACCAGATGACCTACTCCTGTTCCTCATTCTTATGTTAACTAACTTCACACAGTAAATCAAAGAAATAGGTTTTATAAAGAAGCTTCATTTCACTAACATTCAGGCTACACCCTGGGCCACACAAGCTCCTCTGCTTTTTATTTATACCGGGTCAGCTGAGCACCACATCATTTTGCCATTGACTACATTGTCTACTGGGTCAGCTGACACTCACAGCATGGTCACATTATTACAGATTCCAATGTTACCATTGGTTACATTATAACATCCAGGCAACATGGGTATGCAAACTGCAACCCATCCCCCGTCACATCTAGGGGTGGGTGGGACTTGCAGGAATTTGTCTCCAGGATTGTTTTTGGCTAAACTGGAGTGAAAATTCAGGACATATTGTCTGAAATTTCCTGGCATATTTATTCCTCAAACAACTTCACTTAAACAGATGTTTGTCCATTTAATCTGCAGCTAGCAGATTGTGGGACGCTGCTATGTGAAAGTTGCTGTCCTGTTTTCTACAAACTTGGCTACATTTCAAACATTGGGAAGTGCTTTGGGACATCCTGCAAAAATGCTTTAAAATGTCAGGTCACTGTTTGTTCTTCAGTGGGTAAGGTTGCAGTTCGGTAATCTTCCTTACACAATGTATATGCTCATCTTTGAGAAAGATAAATGTCGTTGCAGCAAACATTATGTTTCTTTTTCATTTAGTTTCGATTTGGCATTTACGCCTTTGAACCAGCTGTGGTACTGCGTACAAGAAGCGAACAAAATCTAGCTACAGCTAAAACATTGTATTAAGTTTTATATGGTTCGAATGCTTCATCTGATTTTCTGCAAGGCCACAAGACGGAGGAGCAGAAGTAGGCCATTCAGCCCATTGAGCCTGCTCCGCCATTCAATGAGATCATGACTAGTATGACAATACTTAATTTCACTTTCCCACCTTATCCCTTTAACTCTTGATTCCCTTACTGATTAAAAATCTGTCTATTGCAGTCTTGGACATATTTTACAACCCAGCCTCTACAACCTAGAGTAAAGAATTCCACAGATTCACTACCCTCTGAGAGAAGAAATTCCTCCCGATCTCTGACTTAAATGGGTGACTCCTTACTCTGAGATTATGCCCTCAGTTCCTATTCTCTCACACAAGGGGAAACAACCTCTCAGCATCTAACCTGTCAAGTCCCCTGAGAATCCAATATGTCTCAATAAGGTCGCCTCTCATTCTTCCGAACTGCAATGAGGACAGGCCCAACATATTCAACCTCTCCTCATTAAAACATCCCGAAATACCCAGGATCAACTTACTGAACCTTCCCTGGAATGTCTCCAATGCCAGTATATGTTTCCTTGGATAAGGGGACCAAAAGTATTCACAGTATTCCAAGTGCAGTCTACCTAGTTCCTCGTATACCTTCCTAGTTTCATAAAGACAAAATACTGCGGATGCTGGAATCTGAAACAAAGCAGGAAATACTGGAAAATTTCAGCAGGTCTGACAGCATCTGTAGAGTTTAGGTGACCCAGGCTCAAAATGTTGGCTCTATTCTGTCTCACAGCTCCAGGTTAAAGTCGACAAGTTTATTTGGAATCACGAGCTTTTGGAGCGTTTCTCCTTTATTAGGTAGTGGAGAGCTGGGTTTAGAACATAAGAACATAAGAAATAGGAGCAGGAGTAGGCCATCTAGCCCTTCGAGCCTGCCCCGCCATTCAATAAGATCATGGCTGATCTGTCGTGGCTCAGTTCCACATTCCCGCCCTCTCCCCATAACCCTTAATCCCCTCGCTTATCAAAAACCCATCAACCCGCGTCTTAAAAATATTTAGCGAGGTAGCCTCCACCACTTCAACGGGCAGAGAATTCCAGAGATTCACCACCCTTTGAGTGAAGAAGTTCCTCCTCAACTCCATTCTAAACCACCCCCCCTTTATCTTGAGGCTGTGCCCCCTAGTCCTACTGTCTTTTCTGAGCGGGAAGAGTCTCTCCACCTCTATCCTATCCATCCCATTCATCATCTTATACGTCTCAATGAGATCTCCCCTCATTCTTCTAAACTCTAACGAGTACAAGCCTAGTTTATTCAGCCTCTCCTCAAAGCTCAACCCCCTCAACTCCGGTATCAGCCTAGTAAACCTCCTCTGCACTCCCTCCAAGGCCAAAATATCCTTGCGTAAGTGCGGCGACCAAAATTGCACACAGTACTCCAGCTGCGGCCTCATCAATGCCCTATATAGCTGCAGCAAGACCTCCCTACTTTTATATTCAATCCCCCTCGCTATGAAGGCCAGCATCCCATTAGCCTTCCTGACCACCTGCTGCACCTGCAGGCTGGGTTTTTGCGGCTCATGCACAAGGACCCCGAGGTCCCTCTGCACCGTCGCCTGCTGCAGTTTTTCGCCACGTAAGTAATAGTCCTTCCTACCATTATTCCTACCAAAGTGGACCACCTCGCACTTGCCAACATTAAATTCCATTTGCCAGTTCCTGGCCCATTCGCCCAGCCTATCTAGATCCTTCTGCAGACTCTCCACACCCTCCGCGCAATTTGCCGTTCCGCCAATCTTGGTGTTATCAGCAAATTTCGACACCATACACTCGGTTCCCTCCTCCAGATCATCTATATAAATGGTAAATAGCTGAGGCCCCAGCACCGACCCCGGGGCACTCCACTAGTCACCAACCGCCAATCCGAATAGCACCCATTAACCCCCACTCTCTGCCTCCTATTTGACAACCAATCCTCTATCCATGCTAACACCCTACCCCCCACTCCGTTTGTGAACCTACCTCTCCACTCAGCTGATGAAGGAGCTTGTGATTCCAAATAAACCTGTTGGACTTTAACCTGGTGCTGTGAAACTTCTTACTGTGCCCACCTCAGTCTAACATCAGCATCTCCACACAATGGCTATTCTCTCTCCACGGATGCTATCAGACGTGTTGAGTTTCTCCAGCATTTTTCGTTTTTGTTCCCCATCTTCAGATACCATTTCCCTTTTAAATGAAGGCCAACGTTCCATTTGCCTTCCCAATTACCTCATGAACTTGCATGTTAGCCTTCTGTGACTTATGCACGAGGACCCCCCCAATTCCCTCTGTGCTGAAGCTTTCTGCAGTCTCTCTCCATTTAAATAGTATTCAGCTCATTTATTCTTCCTATCAAAGTGCATAACAGGGTTTAAAGAGGAGCCAAGCCCCAAATGTAAAAGATGTACACACACTGAAATTGGTCAGTTTGTGTTTGATAAGAGTTTTTTAAAATCTGTCATTGATAAAAAGCCTCCGTAAACCGTGTAAAGAATCTTAAATGGCTGGAGCTGTTTAGTAAGTTGGTAAATGTGTTAAGCAGACAACAATCGCCACAGTGAGAAAAATTAGACCAGCTAGCTCCTATGTTTAGAAATATTTACAAGAAAATACATTTATCTTAAAATGTTATCCTAAAAAAAAATGTCCAATATCATGGTTAGTTTTTTTTTGGTTGTTCATCTTTCATAAAATTAATAAAGTTAATAATTCAAACTCTAAACTAGGTTTAAGTTCAGATAGGGACACCGGTTAATTTGGAGAAAAATCCCCAGGAAGATTAGAATAATCCCAGTGGTGAAATATTGAACGGTAAAGCTTTACTGTTCATTACTCGTGCATGTTATTGAACCCAACCCAAAGATCAAGGCTAATTAATGTAAATACTCACACACAAAAACTTGGAACTTAGCCAAGAGATTATTCTAAGATGTAGAGGCTGAAGAAAATTGAGAATAGAAAGGGTGGAACGGATTCAAAAATGAAACAATTTTTAACATTGTAAGGAGTAACACAATATGCTTGACTGAATGTCCAGCTCCACCTGGTGGCCGTAGTACATGTATCGTCTCCATTTTCCTTCATGATAGCATTGTTTTTCTTTCTCATAGCCAGACCGTGAATACAGGAAGAGATATTCCAATCTATTGTGCCTGATACTCCTGTAAAAATACAAGTGATGCTAATAACACTCAAAGAACAAAGAACAGTACAGGACAGGAACAGGCCCTTCGGCCCTCCAAGCCTGCACCGATTACATCGTCCTATCTAGGCCAACCTCCTGTATCCCTCTCTATTCCCTGTCTGTTCATGTGTCTCACTCTCATTTATGCATAACTAGTGCAGCAATTTTTAAGCATAGGACAGATGTGGGGTTAAAGACAAAAATCCATTGTTAACTTTCTAAAGACAGCATTTCACCATCTACCTCACCATTGGTATGCATTGATTGTCACCAGGTTGCATGGTCGATACAGACTAACCCCACCAGATATTTTGAACTAGTTAGTAATTCCAAATGGAAATACCTTTCCTCATGTTTCTCTTAATCTGGCCATTCTTTCCCCACCTTTACCTACAATTAACACATGCAAGAAAGACAGTTCTATCTGGAATTTTGGAAATTTACAAGATTGTATGGCTTTATCTGAGCGAGAACGTGGAAGGTGGCAGGATTACCTTTTATAATTCAACAAAGACTACTTAAAAAATATTAACTTTAGAAATGTAGGAACCAGCAACTGAGTTTATAGAATCCCCAGAGTGCAGAAGGAGGCCAGTCAGTCCATCGAGTGCACCAACCACAATTCTACCCAGGCCCTATCCCTATAACCCCATGTAATTACCTGGCTAGTCCCGCTGACACACTAAGGGGCCATCTAGTGTGACCAATCAATCCAATCTACATATCTTTGGAGTGTGGAAGGAAACCAGAGCACCCGGAGGAAACCCACGCAGACACAGGGAGAATGTACAAACTCCACACAAACAGTGACCCGAGGCTGGAATTGAACCCGGGTCCATGGCGCTGTGAGGCAGCAGTGCTAATCACTGTGCCACCACACCATTCTTTCCCTCATATTTATCTACAATTAATACACGCACGAAAGACAGTTTGATTTGGAATTCTAGAAATTTAGAAGTTTCCATGGCTTTATCTGAGCAAGAACATGGAAGGTGGTGTTGTTACCTTTTATACTTAAACAAAGACTACTTACAAAAAAAGATTAACTTTTGGAATATAGAAATAAACCATTGAGTTATTGGAACTTGTTCTGCTCTTCATTTAGATCATAGCTGATCTGTAATTCAGCCTCATTTACCTTTGCTCCAAATCCCTGGTCTCAAAAGCCTCGATCCACAATCTGGTTGTGAAAAGAGTACCTTATTTCCAGTACCATTTTTGTGAAGAGGTGTTTTCCAATTGGCCCCACACTATAGGAACACCACTCTTGATATCCATGATGTGGCGATGCCGGCATTGGACTGGGGTGGCCCAGTAAGTAGTCTCACAACACCAGGTTAAAGTCCAATGGGTTTATTTGGAATCATGAGCTTTCAGAGCACTGCTTCTTCATCAGGTGAGTGGACACCTCCGCTACCTCCACTCACCTGATGTAAATTACTGAAAAATGGCACAGCTGTGGTCGGAGTCATACTCCTTGGCTTCCAATGCGCTTATGACAAGCATGCAGACACCCCAGCCATTGCAGTGCAGGTTTCAGGCCAGTTGACACAAACACATTTAAACCCCTGAGCAATACAAGGAAAAGCCACCTGACTACACTCCTCCACACAATTCCATGCCATCTCTCTACTCGGTCTTGTCAACTACAGAAGATCATTAAACATTTTGCATTGAAGTCTACTTTCTGCTGACCTAGCTGACAAATTCCACTCCTTGGTGACACATGGTGGCCTCATCTTGCCATCCATGGGCATCAAAATGTCCCACTTGGCACTGACCTCCTCCACCAGAACTCCAAGGCATTCACTGGAAATAAAGGGGCAGAATGCCCACTGGGCTTGCCTTGCCACCTTCTATGACCACTAGGTGCTGAAGCCATTATCGCCAACAATGCTTCCATCTTGTGTTGTAGAAAACTCCCTCAACCACCCGCACAACCCCTGGCAGTCCTGAGTGTTTGAATGCCCCACCATGTCCCCATTGGTCCTGGTACCTGACTCATTCCCACCACTGACCACACCATCAGGCCAATCAGAATATTTGTTTGATGCTGGGTGGGCTTTAACAGGCCATCCAGTGCAAAACTCGGTTGATAACGTGATCTCATCCAAAAGAGAGTTCTACATCTTCTTCCAGGTCTGTGGCTTGGCGCGTATGCCCAGCCTGAAGTCCAGGCGTAAGTGTACTCAGTGATTCCTTCTCCCTCTGCATTAGTAAGCAAAATACAACTCCCAGAGGTGACTCAAAAACTGGCACCAGTCCATGTTTTCCATTAACATTGCTTGCCACTAATAGTTCAGGTAAATAAATTATGGCTTTTTGGAATGAACGACTAACCCTTGTCAGGATCGACCAGGTAGGTGATTTTTGTACTAGGCCCAAGGCTGAACTAACAAAGCTGAGATTCAGCACACATCGCAAGAGATTTCCGTTCTCTCATTTTAAAGCATTGAAAAGGGGGCAAAATTTACATCTCGTGGAAAACGGAATCGTTTTATATTTAATACTAAAAAAGAATACAGTTAGACAACTCATAATTAAAATATAATATTTCTGTGCTTTGTTTGAGAAAAAGAACAGCATCATTGATTCATAACTATTTCAATGTTAGTTGAGGGTAAGGTATTGCAGCAACTCATTTTCCAGTTCTAGGGGTAAAGAAGAAATTCTTCTGAGGGTCTGAGAGAGGTACTGAATGAATACTTTGCATCCATCTTCATGGAAGATAAAAGATAAATTTAATATTGCAGTATAGAGGGTGTGAGTTGAGGTGTTTGATAGGATAAAAATTGATGGAAAGCAGGTTTTAAGTAGGTTGGCACTATGTAGGGATAATGGGAGCTATGAGCGCAATCTTTCAATCTTCCTTGGTTATGGAAGTTAGCAGCACCAGAGTTTAAAGATTGGATTTAGAATTGTAATCTAGGCAATTTAATTCAGTTTGGTGAATCTTGCAACCTAAGTACAACTATGGTGAAATGAAGGAACTATCCTACACTGAATCCTGATCATAGGAAATAACTTTCACCTCGGGATATCTACTTACTTACTCTGCTGACATTACTGCAGGGCAATTTCAATCTAATTTCCTATCTAAATACATTCTCAGCACAAACTGTTTGATTCCTAATTACGTCCTCAGGGCTGCTAATGAAAAAAGACTTGTATCAGCATTTCTAGGGACCTAGCCTTAGACCAGATGAAGAGTGCATGTCACTTAGTATTTGGTGGAAGAACAGAAAATAGGAGCATATGAAATCGTAGCAGGAGTAGGCCATATGGACCTTAGAGCTGTCATTCAATATGATTCTGGCCGATCTTCTCCATCATCTTCACTTTCCTTCCCTGTTGTTGTAGATTTAACCTGCAGTTCCTCTGGCCCTGTTTCCCTGGTGCAAGCTGCCAGCCCCCTGCAGTTGTTGATCACAGTCCCAAACTCCCTTGTCCCTGGTGACTGACGCCCCCGCACCTCTCCCCACAGGTTCATGTCTGCTATTCTTCAATCATGGAGCTCAAGTGTTGAAAACATACAAGATGAGTGAGCATCACCGGCTCTGAGCAGGCAAGCGGGGAAATCGCCTGGGATTAGAGAGTACTTTTTGAAATTGAATATTAGATTAAGCAGATAGAAATGTGTCGAGTTAGGTGTGTGCTCAGAAAGAGGGGGCTGGGTGAGAGCTGGGTGAATCTGCTAAACAGAGTGACTGATGGGCACGATTTTCCCAAAAAACCTAAGTTTGTGATTTTCCAGCCATGCGTGCCCCAACACCGGAAATTCCCACTCGAGGTCAAAGGACCTTCAAGTGGTCCACCAAATTTTCTGTCCCACCCATTATGATTCCCAAGGGGTGTGCAGGATAGGAAATTTCCAGCCTAATAAAAGTGAGAAAGTCGGAGTGAGACCATTGCTGTCCACACCACAATCGTCCCACGCTCAGTCATTGGGAGAGCGGCGAGTTGCTTGCCACTTATGGGAGGGGCAGGGCCTAAACACACTGGAGAACCCAGGTGCACACTGACAATACCATTGTGCCAGGTAGGCAATGCCAGTGTGCCAGGTAGGCACTGCCAGGGTGCCAGATGGACACTCCCCAGCCATGTCCCTGACCACTTGGGGGTTTTCTGTTAGTGGAGACCAGTAGTGATTCTTGTCAGTTTCGCTCTTCACTCGAAGATCCGGGAGCTGGGAAAATCCGATGTCGAGCAGGCTGTACATATTTAAATGCTGCTATAAATATGCTAATTGTCCTCACACCCTTTCTGGGTGCGGTTTAGTTTGTGCCATTAGAAAAGGATTGGGACAATTGCAAACCTTTTGACACCAGGTGCGAAACCCATTTTTAGACCAATAGGTTATTTCCGGGATTAGCGCAATCTGTGCCAGCTGCAGTGAGGCTGTAAAATCACTCCCAGAGAATGGTGAGAGTGGAAATTTGGTACAGAAAGAAGTGCTAAGCAATTTAAACCATGGGACAACAATAAATATATAAATACTATATAATATTATTATATATTATATAATCTCGGTTCACAGCAGGGGGATGGAGAACCCACTGGGACGAACAGCCAGAGAATCCCGTCCAACATTTCAGAGTCGTAGAGGTACACAGCACAGAGAAAGGCCCTTCGGCCCATTGTGTCTGCACCAATCAAAGACAAACCACACACACAGATACCTTCACACACATACACAGCCTCACACACACACACGCACTCACACACATACATGTTCACGCACACATTTACATACATTCACACACACATGCATACAAGCATGCATACACACACACACACACACACACACACACACACACACACACACACACAGTAGCTTTGCAACGTTGGATCAGGCAGAGGGGGCCCTGTGTGTGAAGAAAGACAAAGGAATGATCTCCCTAGGCACCACCTGAAGAGGCTCTCCTGGCAGCAGGAGTCCCACATTGCGGGAAATACTTCAGGATACTTCACGAAGGAGGGAGAGATACAGCTGTGTTTGTGAAGGTCTGGAAACTCAATCCCGAGTGAGGACAGCCCTCTGACTGGCTACAAAAATCATCATCTCCCTTTAGTTCTTCACAATGAGGTCCTTCCACTCATGGACAGGGACAGTGGGGGGGGTGAGGGGTGATAGGGGCACTCTGCTGGAGGAGACAGGGTCTCATCCTCTTGTCCCAGCGAAGGAAGAGCAGGATGAGAGGTCTCATGACTCCACCAGATAGTGGATTTTGCAACGGTAAAGCGTCAGCAACTGCTCATATATTACCCCACCCCCCCTCAACGTCAAGGGCCAATACAACAGGGCTGTGTTAATGCTACACATGGGCCTCCTCCTATTTTTGTTATTTAACTCTCGGATAACCTTCTGTTTCTTTCTCCATCATGTGCTTCCCTTAAACACTCCTATGTTATATCAAAACATAGAAATTAGAAGCTGGAATAGGCTGTTTGGCCCTTTGAGCCTGCTCCGCCATTCATTTTGATCATGGCTGATCATCGAGTTCAATATCCCGAACCCCCTTTCCTCCCCATATCCCTTGATCCTGTTAGCCCCAAGAGCTATATCTAATTTCTTTTTGAAACCAGATATTTTGGACAATAAGACATCATTTTTGCCTTAACTATTGGCAAATCGGACAATGTTCTGGCCTTATCTATTCCTTGCCATAGCAAGTTGCATATTCTAACTCCTCTCTGGGAAATAGGTTTCTCTTGAATTCCCCGTTAGATTTATTACCATCTTATATTTATGATTGGTAATTCTGATCTCTCCTGCAAGTGAAAACATCTCGTCTACATCTACCCTGGCAACCCTTTTATAATCTTAAAGACCTTGCGACGATGATGGAGAAAAAGAACTTGAAATTACACAAATACATTGGACTTTAAAAATACCTATTTTAAAATGGACATAAACCCCAAAGATAGCTGAGAACGTAGTTAGACATTGACAGGAATGACTGCAGGGTGTTTTTCTAAGGGACAATGGAACCCGTCTCAGTGTTTCTAGACAAGATAGCTCTAAAAAGAATCCAAAGACTGGTTACCATCCCCTGTAAAGACAAAGAAACATAATTGCTATTCCATCTCAAAGACCCTGGGTGTAATTGCCTATGCTGACGAGTGTGTTCTGGTTTCCTCTTGGAATGTACAAAGAGGGTTAAGAGTTGGCCTGCTACCTGCCTGCCAGCTGGTGTGTCTGTGTGTGTATGACTGCTGGTGTGTGTGTTTGTGTGTGCCTGCTGGTGTGTGTGCGTGTGCGTGTGCCTGCTGGTGTGTATGTGTGTGTGTGTGTGTGTGTGTGTGCACGTGCGTGCATGTGTGTATGTGCCTGAGGAAAAGCAGCTGGGAGCGTTCCAGATTGAAGGTATGTGATTATATCGCCAAAAGCAATGCCCATGCAGAAAAGGAAATAGCATCTTTTGCAGGAATATCTATAAACTTTCTCTCCGACTGTGGAAGTCAACCAGTCAGCAAAAAAGTATCGCAACTGGGAGGAGGAACTAAAATGTCTATCAAACCACAGAATACTTGAATCGAAGAATCAACTACTTTCCTGCAGAAGTCAACTACACAGAAAGTAATTCATTACGGCCATAAGCGTCATTGTCTCCTTCTGGCAAGTCCAGGTCTGTTTTGTATAACTTTTTAATCATATTTAGTTATTATTGGACTCAATTTTTTCTTTTAATCCATATGAATGCAGATGTATTTGTGTGTTACCATTTCTCCTTACCTTTTAAGTAGTTGATAAACTTACTCAACCTTAACGCAGGAAAATCTGGTTGAATCAGCTCCTTTTTAAATCTTTTTTGGGTCTGGAAAAAGTATCCAAGGGAAAGAGAACTTTGTTAAATTAAACCTTTGTTGCTACTAGCAGAGGGTGAGTTGAATTAAGACATAGAACCATCCATCCTTACCCAGGTTTGTGACAATTAGAGAGGGTATCCCAGCCAGACAGTAACAAATTGAGGTGTCTCACCTGGATGAGCTACTTTTGGGGAACCTCACCTGCGGCTGATCATAACATCTATCAGTTCATCCCTGAACCTTTTAATTAAGGTTTTTATTAGTGTCAGAAGGAGGCTTACATTAACACTGCAATGAAGTTACTATGAAAATCTCCGAGTGTCCATATCCAGCAACTGCTTGGGTACACTGAGGGAGAATTTAGCATGGCCAATCCACCTAATCAGCACATCTTTGGACTGTGGGAGGAAACCGGAGTACCTGGAAGAAACCCACGCAGACATGGGGAGAACGTGCAAACTCCACATAGACAGTGACCCAAGCCAGGAATCAAACCTGGGTCCTTGACACTGTGACGCAGCAGTGCTAACCATGTGCCACCATGCTGCCCATTTCTTTTCTTTTCTAGAGAAAAAGAGTTGACTGCTTCAGTACTTGATTTGCACCCAAATAACCTGATGTGCCAACAGATTTCTAGATCTCTTGATCGCGTTGGCTGGAATTTTACCTTCTTGCCCACCACGGGAATCGAAGTGGGCGAGGGGCGGACTATGGGAAGGTCCGTTGACCTCAGGCAGCTTCAGGACAAATGAGGCCATAAAATCTCACCCACTGCTTTTAAATGCCTGCCTGACATTGGAATGAACCAGCCTTGGGATGGAGATCACATCAATGTGGGACTGATAATTGGAGCCTCTGAGAGGTTCCAGGTCTGCACGTATTAACTGGGGTAATGCTGTGATTTAAAGGTCACTGATCAGGGTTAGCACTGATTTTGCAAATCAGATGGTTAGGTGGAAAGGCAGTGCTGACTAAGTGCAGCAGTAAATTGTAATGGCTGGGATGATTCACAGTGCTGTGTCTCCCAGACGATCAGAAGTGGCTCCATGTCTCACACCAAGAGTACTTCATCATTCTGTAATACCGACAAGTCAGATTAGTCACAGTCAACAGATCTATTCAATTAGGTTAAGTGCAGCAAGGTGATTTTTTAAAAAATGCAAAACTCAACAGTGATAAATTTATGACAAGAATATAATTATTTATAAGGTCATGAATATGATTTATGTTTCTGTTGATAATGTTGCTCAATAAATTCTGTCGCACTCAATCTGTTTTCTCATAAACCTTAACTGATTATTCACCATTGAATACACACAGCTGAATTAAAACTAGATCCTCAGTGTTGGTGAATGACTCCGAGTCGCACAGAAAACCATGAATTTAGAACATTGATTCTTTATTGAAAATGATATTGTTTTCCTCTTTCCTTCATTAGTTGATATCGGCTGACTGTAAGCTCCATATCTAAGGAATCATAAGATCATAGAGTGCAGAAGAGGCTCTTTGGCCCATCGACTATATACGTTCTTCTGAGACTGTACCCTGAAGATTCATGTGATTGGCTCCTGGTGTGAGAAGATTGTCCTATGGTGGGAAGTTGAGTAATTTGGGCCGATGCTCTCCGGAGTTCAGAAGAATGAGATGGATTGAAATATTCAACATTCTGAAGAGGCTTGACAGGGTAGACATTGAGAGGTTATTTCCCCTGGCTAGGGAATTTAGTTCATTTAGGCAGGAGGTGATGAGAAATATTCTCACTCAAGAGGGTTATGAATCTTTGGAATTGTCTATGCCAGAGGGATACTCCATTGTTGAGTATAGTCAAAGCTGAGATGCTTCCAAACTTGTGACTGCTACTATCTAGAAGCACAAGAGCAGTGGATACATGAGGCCATCGCCACTAGGAAGTTCCCCTCCAAATCACTCACCATCCTGACTTGGAAATGTCGTTCCTTTACTGTCATTGAGTCAAAATCCTGGAGCTCCCTCCATTATGGCACTGTGAGTGCCCCTACATCACATAGACTGCTGTAGTTCAAGAATACAGTTCATCACCACCTTCCCAAAGCTAACTAGGAATGGGCAATAAATGTTGGCCTGGCCAGTGATACCCACACCCAGTAAATGAATAAAGAAAAAGATGGACAGGCTTTTGATCTTTCAGGGAATCAGGAGGTAGGGGGGGAGTGGGTGGGAGATTGAGGTATTAGAATTGTATTGAATGGCAGAGTAGGTTCAAGGGGCTGCGATGTTTATTCCTAGTTTGTATATTGTTTTATCTTCAGGAAATGATACCTGAATGAACTATTGCTTAGTGAGAACAAAGAAAAAGGTCCAGCAGAGTCTTATGATAGGTGCAGGTGAAGAAAACCAGTGGATACAAACTGAATCTTTGATTCAAACACATCTACACTTTCTGCCTTACAGCATTTCACCTCTTTGGGCCCTAGTTGGATCTTGCTCATCATCGCTTCCTGTTACCCAGTCATGCCAATTCTCTTTTTCTTTTTTTTTAGGTGCTTCCCCACTATTCCCAATCCCAATCCAATCTTACTGCTGCGTGTGGCCACACGGCAGGAAAAATATCTTTATTTCAGAAATGTAACTTTTTAAATGATGAAAAACACAGTAACTGAAGATTGTTAATTACATGTGAGTGAAACATAAGGGGAATACTCTAAGCCTATCCAATCTCTTGTTGCTAGTCTAAGGTTGGATGAGCTCACGATTATTCCCTTCACCATTGCTGACATTGGATGGAGGTCTCATTCAAAGCACCCATTGCTGTCTCCTTCCAATCAGCTTCCCGTGGGCAGGACCATTGCTAATGTCACTTACTGATTGCAACTTGATCCGTGTCTTCCGGTCTCAGCACTGCACAGCACATGTCCCTTTTGCCCCAGAGGTTCAGGTATCTCCGCCCTTTCTTTCTTTTCACTGAGATTTGAAACTGAACAACTGCACCTCATCCTTTCGTTTTGGATGAGATTGCCAAACATCCTGGGGCCCAGCCTGCCTTATTTTAACAAACTCTTGTTTCATTTCTCTCTCTCTCTTTCTGTTTTCTTCGATCAGAACTAAGTTTTTTAAAGTTTTTTATTTATTAGTATCACAAGTAGGCTTACATTCACTACCCAATGTAGCTGAGACCAAAATGTTGCGTGACTTCAAAAAGAAACTGAGACTAAAGAAATCAAGGAGTGTGGGGGGAAGGGAGAATCAGGATGTTGAATTTGATGATCAGCTATGATTAAAACGAATGGTAGAACAGGCTCGAAGGGCCGAATAGCCTACTTCTGCTTCTAATTTCAATGTTTTTAATGAAGTTACTGTGAAAATCCACTAGTCTCCGCACACCGGCACCTGTTCAGGTACACTGAGGGAGGATTTAGCACAGCCAATGCACCTAACCAACACATCTTTTGGACTGTGGGGGGAAACCGGAGCACCCAGCGGAAACCCATGCAGACACAGGGAGAATGTGCAGACTCCATACACACAGTAACCCAAGCCAGGAATCAAATCTGGGTCCCTGGCGCTGTGAGGTAGCAGTGCTAACCCCTGTGCCCACCCGACTAGGGTTGAGGAATGTAAAAATATTTATTATGAGTTGAATATTTTTCCGGGGGAGGTGGGGGTAGGAAATAACTGTCCCCTTTTTGATCAGCTGATTGTATAGAAGGGAAGTCTCTGCTACAATAACTCTACATGAATACTGGATGGAGAAAGCATGATGGGTCCTGGATAGGTTATTGCTGTTTGAGGGGATTATGCTTTTACAGCTAGTTCCTATCAGCTGGCTTCAGCTTCCTGTTTCTTTCTAACCTACTTCTCAATAATAATGTTATCTTCAATGTTGAAATGAATTCACTTTCATTTTCAAAATTCATCTTTTGATTTCAATAACATCTCTTCATTTCAAAGTCACCCAGCAAATCAAAGTAAATCTAGAAGTTAGTATGGATCTAAATAATTCACATACAATTTCAATGTTGCCATTTTACAATGAATGTAAAATTCACTAAAACTGAAATGTGGTCCAAACAATAGGAACAGTTACACACAAGTGCATGTTATAAATGGAAGATAACCTCTGAATAATTCTCAACCAGTTAGCTTGATTACCTGTCTCTTTGTAGATCTGTTTAATTTGATATAAATATAGCAATTTGCTGAAATACTAGACTTCACATTAAAGTTTGAAAACTAGGTGCTAGGCCAGACTAGATGAACTCTGAGCCTCATTTATGAGGCTTTGGGAAGAATCATTCATAGAATCTAGAATCCCTACAGTGCAGAAGGAGGCCATTTGGCCCATCAAGTCTGTACCAGTAACAGTTCCATCCAGGTCCTATCTCCATAATCACATATATTTACCCTGCTACTCCCCCCACACTATAGGGCAATTTAGCTTGGCCAATCAACCTAACCCGCACAGCTTTGGACACATTGGGGGACATCAGCATGTGACATCAAGCTTGTAATGTCTTGGCCACATAGCAGCAGGAAATAGCCTCATTTCAGGAATGTACCTTCTTAAAATGCGAAAAACACAATAGTTGACAGATGATAATTACTTGAGAAGGAAAAATAAGGACAAAATTCACACTCTATCAATGACTTTTTCATGCTTCAAGCTATCAGAGGTATACAATGCAACATCACACTATTTCAAAACTGGGTTTGGAAAGTTATGTCAAATTAAAAAAATAAACATTTTGAAGAGTTAGCATTTATTTAAGAACTATCCATGAATTGTGTACAATTCACGTTCAACTTTCTATGTATCCAGCTCTGCCCAATCCCCCATGCCGACGCTATAGTTATCAAAGTCCATCACACCTCTACTTTTTCAGGAGGCAAAGGAAACTTGGCATGTCCACTACAACTCTCACCAACCTTTACAGATGCATCATAGAAAGCATCCTTTCCAAATGTATCACAGCTTGATATGGCTCTTGCTCTGCGCAAAACTGCAAGAAACTACAAAGAAATGTGAAAATAGTCCAGTCCATCACTCAAAAGAGCCTCCCATCCATTGACTCTGTCTACACTTCCTGCTGCCTCGGGAAAACAGCCAGCATAATCAAGGATGCCACACACCCTGGACATACTCTCTTCCATTTTTTTCCGTCAGGAAAAAGATACAAAAGTCTGAGATCCTGTACCAACCAACTCAAGAACAGCTTCTTCTCTGTTGCAATCAGAGTTTTGAATGGACCTACCTTATAGTAATTAGATCTTTCTCTATATCCTAGCTATGATTGTGACATTACATTCTGCACTCTCTCTTTTCCTTCTCTATGAATGGCATACTTTGTTTGTATAGAGCGCAAGAAACAATACTTTTCACTGTAAGTAATATATTTGACAATAACAGATCAAATCAAATCAAACCAAATCAATCCATGGTCCTTTATAAGACAAAGTAATCAAAATTTCAGGTGCACAAAAAGTAATATTTCACCATCATTTTCAAGTTTACATTTATTTCAATATGATTAATCATAAATAAATTATACATAACCAAATGCATGAACAAATTCTTTATAAATGATAAATAATTTGTTAAAAAAATACTTGGTTTGGAGGGTTGCTTCTAAAACTATTACAGTAAATTGTTTGTTATCTGGAATGCTGCGGAATGGGTATTGCCAGAGGGGCCACCAGTGTCTCTGTCAGGAGGTTGATTAGCTGGATAGAGCTCGGAAATGCTGGAAAGCCAAGTAGATTTTATGATACAACTGACATTTGTTATACACTCGACAGAATGGATTTCACCACCAACACACACACATTTCTTTATCTACAGGTTAGAATCATGGCGACTGGTTATCACTGATAAGTTGACACAAGTAGGCTTAATTAAAATATAAAAATAGTGAGTGGCAATGGTACTGAACCAAGTTTAAGTATCTCTCTCTCTCTCTCTCATTCCAATGTAACAAGGACAGGGTTCCTGGCCCCTGTTCTTGTACACAGCAGCCACTCTTTGAGATTCTCGCGCATCTCCTTCTGATGCTGCCCAGATGCAGGACTGGGCGACTGTAGACAAGCCACTCGAGTAAGTGAATGGCTTCTGTTATTGGGGACCGCTGCCCAAGTGTGGAACAGGTTCTATCCCTTTGTTAGACTCAACCCAGTCACTACGGTGCCGGATAACACAAAGTTTACTGTATTCACATTTAGAAAAATATGTTGTAATTGTTTAGAACACCTTTACCCAACATACATTTGAGAGTCCTTTTAAAATATGATATAGCGTAAATTAGGCTTACATATCCAAAATACTATTACCTATTTGAAGCAACATTTCAAATTAACTTAGCACTTCCATATAGTTAAGACCAGGCCATTAGTCTGTTCAAGTTTTATCAGGTAAAACACTAGAAAAGATTCAAATGAACACAGCTGTCACATTGCAACCTCCATAATATTAATGTCTGAATGATTTGTTTCTGAAGGTTTAAAATTAGATGGCTACAGAAGTGACATTCGAATCAAACTGAACCTGCAGAAAGACAGTATCAAGTTACCATAGAGTGTCTGATACGTCGCTTAATGTATTGTTGTAACGGGGAAAAGGATGAGGCTGAAGAAAACTCATGTGTTCACTGAATGGCTCATGGTGTAATGAGGAAGAGCAGTGTAGGGCCTTGTGATACTGATCTGATTGTCAGATGTCTGGTTGTACAGGGAAAATAATGACAAGTAGCCTTGTGATAGTGATGTCCTCATGACCTTGTGCGGATGTTGGCAAGTAAGTTTCCATCAGGCAGCCTTGCATTTCTGGTTTATCCATGCCATCTCGTGATGGCATGGTGGTACAGTGGTTAGCAGTGCTGCCTCATTGTGCCAGGGATCTGTGTTCAATTCTGACCTCGGGTGGCTGTCTGTGTGGAGTTTGCACATTCTCCCTGGCCGGTATTTTACGACCTTGCTTGGGCGAAGCTCGTGAAATCCCACCCGAGGCCAGCGGAGAATTTCATTCTGCGATTCCAGGGCGGGCGTGGCGGTAAAATTCCAGCCCCCATGTCTACACGGGTTTCCTCCAGATGCTCCGATTTCCTCCCACACTCCAAAGACGTGTGGGTTAGGTTGATTGGCCATGTTAAATTGCCGATTAATGTCAGGGGGACAAGCAGTGTAAATATGTGATGTTACGGGGATACGGCCTGGGTGGGATTGCTGTTGGTGCAGATTTGATGGGCCGAATGGTCTCCTTCTGCACTGTTGGGATTTGAACACCCTTTACTATAAAAGATGTTGGACTTACTGGAAGCCAGGCTCTGAATTTGAACATTCAACACATCAAATGTAGAACATTTCACCACAACTCCCTCACAAGTACCCTTTCACATTCAAACCTGTCCTGATGCAGGCCGTTCACCCAGGATGATGCAGATGCCTCCATGATCCCTTCGAAAGTATCTCCACTTCTCTCACCGCAGGAAGCTGCTACTGGTGCAACAACCACCTCTGTCGTCTCAGGTCTGAAAACAGTGAATTTAGGTACACTTTGGGAGTGATTGGTCTTACTATTCATCTAGTTCTACAATGTCAAGCTCTATTCTCACTGTCTTTTCGCAGCTATATGCTCATACTCTTTCACACATAACCATCGCCTCCAAATTTTCCCAGCTACCCAGCCCACTGTCAACTTGGATAACAAATAGCTCAGCAACTTCTCTCTGTGCATAACCTGAGGAGGCCCCATGCCACCAGGGTGACCCAGTACCAAGCCCAGTGGAAAACGATTGAAGCATTTTTCATGTTTTTTTTAACCAACAGCTTTGCAAATGGGAAATCACAGAAAAATATTGTTCTTATGGTGAATTTCCTACTATGTGCAAGGACAGACATTAATTGCTTCAGGGCCTTAGGTTCTCCAGTTTTTGAACCTCCTCTATCTGCCACTTGTCTGCCTAAGCTGTCGGCCTATGTTGTAATGTCCTAACTATGTTAGGGGTTGTGCGTTTCAAACAAAAAAGATATGGCTTGCACACGTAGACTCAAAGTAACACACAATAGGTTTATTGAAAGAGATGTTCTCTGCACAGAACAGGAAATGAAACTAAGACAGAAGTACCTGCGAAACACCCCAATGACATCACCATCATATCATGTGACTGACTCTTAAAGCAATCATACAACCACTCAAGTATATAGCATATGCCCTGTTGCAGATAATTGGTTATCCTCACATTTTGTCACTTTTTTTGGCAAATTTTGCACTTTTACTCTCTGTTCTAAGATCCAAGTATTTTCATACATTTCATAAAAGGCACTGACATTTGTGGAAGACTACAGCCTCTTGTCCCCCAGTCTGAAAAACAGCCATTGCCACAGCTCACTGTTCTGAGTACTTAGGCTTTTTTTTTAGTCTAAGCTGACATTGGCTCTTCCATTTCATGAATCTTAATTTTGTTTCTTAGGAAGAATTACATCACCTTGTGATTTCTCCTTCTCTGCTTGCTTGGTCCTCTGAGGTGCAGCCCCAAGACTCCTTGGTTTATAGGCCAGTCCTTGGCAAAAGAACATGAAAGCATGTAGTCAGCTTCCACATTCAAGCAAGTTGGATTCAGATTCCAGGTGTAGTGTTATATAAGGTTTATTTATCACAAGTAAGGCTTACGTTAACACTGCAATGAAGTTACTGTGAAAATCCCCTAGTCGCCACATTCTGGCGTCTGTTCAGGTACACTGAGGGAGAATTTAGCATGGCCAATGCACCAAACCAACATGTCTTCCGGACTGTGGTAGGAAACTGGAGAACCCAGAGGAAACCCACGCAGACACGGAGAGAATATGCAGATTCTGCACAGACAGTGACCAGAGGCTGGAATCAAACCCAGGTCCCTGGCGCTGTGAGGCAGCAGTGCCAATCACTGTGCCACGCCACATATGTGTCTATTTGTTCATGTTATTTCCAATGACCATTACAATAATGAATGTTTAAAACAGAACCCGTTTTGAATATTGCCAATCTCAAGTAGGTTGGAGGAGGGGAAGAAGCGCACGGACACCTGTTCACATTGATACCTTTCAGCTAGTTTAATTTATTGACAGTCAGTCACAAAACAAACCTTTGAACCTTAGTGTTAAAGAATGTACCAATAACTTCCATTGTAAAAAAATCTCTACATACATTCCAAATGTAAACCGTATGTTTTCACTTTGCTGAAAGTGTGAGCTGTATTACCAGCCCTGTCATTACTGCCTGTCCTTCTCCTGTCCTCACGAGCAGACAGCTCCATTTACAATGGGGGAATATCCATGCATACAACATTTTACCAGGGAGCAGGTGGTGGGTGGGTGGAGATGGAGTAGAAGTTGCACAGTCATAGAAGTGCAGGCTTTTTAGTTTTCTCTCTCTCTCTGTGAACAGCCTCTGCAGGCTTAGAGTGCATCTGTCAGCGGGGGTTCTGCAGATCAGCTGGAACTTGTCTTCAAGACTGCGGCTCCTCTCGGGGGGGAAGGGGGGAGAAAAGACACGGCAGCTTCCACCAATGTGACAACTGGAAGTCAAGTCTCACCATGCTTCAGAAACAGATTGACAATTAGATACAGAACAGACTGCGACATAAGTTTAAGACACATTATACACAAAGCTTATGTCAGTACAAGGAATTTAGTGCATATAGTATTGACGGTAAACAGTTCATTACATCTTATTTTCACCATTTAAAAATGAAAGGTTGTGTTTGCGGACATGTTGTTGGGGTAAACATATAAACAATACTGTACATTACCCTCACTTTCACCACAGAGAAACATATTGAACCCCTGTCGAGCCCAGGAGCAGGTCTGTTTTCGGAAGTGACTGTCAGAACTGTTA
Source organism: Carcharhinus amblyrhynchos (assembly GCF_965287045.1). Taxonomy (NCBI): domain Eukaryota; kingdom Metazoa; phylum Chordata; class Chondrichthyes; order Carcharhiniformes; family Carcharhinidae; genus Carcharhinus; species Carcharhinus amblyrhynchos. The sequence continues at coordinate 29,833,049 of NC_137337.1, forward strand.
AACAGTTACCTGCCACACAATGCACCAGCAACCTTGCAGAGGCTTAATTTTCCTGAGGTTTAAGTAAAATCTTTGACATTTAACCACAATGCCAAACCGCGGCCTGTAAAAGTGCAGGAACTTCTCTCTCTCACACTTTTTAGTTGCAGTTTAAACTTCTGGCAAAAAAAAATCATTCCACGGGTGTTACATTTGCTGTGGTAATCCCAGAGCAAATTCCATGGCAGGAGGCCAGTTTAAATGACCTTCCACTGCATGACACTCATGTCCTTCCCGCCAGTGGAGATTAGCTGACTGTCATTGTGTAGAAAGGTTACACTGGTTACATGACTGCTGTGTCCTCCGTATGTGTGACCTGGAGCCTGCAAAGTTAAAAAGAAAGATTATTTTTCTATTCAATTGGCACATTGTGGATTAACAACGAAATTGTAACTTAACTGCACCTGAAGCGGGTGAAACAAACTGTGACTGAGACCTTAGCTCACTTCAGTTCTGAAGGTGCAGATATCAAATAAAGGTGCACTCAGCTTTTGCCAATTCACCTAGAGCTCACTAGGGTCACCACCCTAGATGGATATGTTCCTGGAGACATGATAGGGTGACACTCGGATGGTGCAGTGGTATTGTCAGTGAACTAGTAATGCTCTGGGGACCCGGGTTCAAATCCCACCACATCCAATGGTGACATTTAATTTCAATAAAGTCTGATGACTGTGAAACCATGACAACAGCCCACCAATGTCCTTGAAGGAGGGAAATCTGCTGTCCTCACGTGGTCTGTGACTACAGATTGACTCTTCAAAACTCTCTGAAATTATCTAGCAAGCCATTCAGTTTGATGGCAATTAAGGATGGGCAATAAATGCTGGCCTAGCCATGACAGCCCACATCCCGTGAATAAACTGAAACAAGTGACACCAGATGCCTAAGCGCATTTCTTTACCGTTTACAGTTAGGCTGTGCATGTTAAACACTTCTGCTCTAACTGTTCCATCTGGAGGAAACTTTTTTTAGTCCGATTCCCTGAAACTTTAAGCTTCATGTAGCTTTTGTCAGAAGTCTAGTTCACTGTGGGCAAATGGAGTTTAATCCGGACAAATGTGAGGTGATGCATTTTGGAAGATCAAATTCAGGTGCGAATTATACAATCAATAGCGGAATCCTGAAGAGCATTGACATGCAGAGGGATCCGGGTGTACAGGTTCACGGATCTCTGAAAGTGGCAACACAGGTGGATAAGGTGGTCAAGAAGGCATACAGCAAGCTTGCTTTCATTAGCCAGATATAAAAGTTGGCAAGTTATGTTACAGCTGTATAAAATTTTAGTGAGGCTGCATTTGGAATATTGCCTACAGTTCTGGTCGCCACATTTATCAGAAGGATGTGGATGCTTTGTAAAGGGTGCAAAGAAGGTGTAGCAGGATGTTGCTTGGTCTGGACGGTTTTAGGTATGAGGGGAGGTTGGATAAGCTTGGATTGTTTTCATTGGAAAGACGGAGGCTGAGTAGAGACCTGATAGGAGTCTACAAAATTATGAGAGGCATTGATAGGGTGGATAGCCAGAGGCTTTTTCCCACGGTGGAAGAGTCGACTACAAGAGAGCACAGTTTTAATGTGAGAGGGGGAAAGTTTAGGGAGACATATGGGGAAGGTTTTTCCACACAGAGGGTGTTGGGTGCCTGGAACACATTGCCAATGGAGATGGTGGAAGCAGGCACATTATCAAGATACATCTTGAATGTTGCTATAGAGATAGAGGTGAACAAAGGACAGAAACCACGTATCAGGTGCAGGCTTGCTGGGCTGTAGGGCCTGTTCCTGTGCTGTATTGTTCTTTGTTATTCATACTGCATTCACTACTGGCACAGCCATTTTCAGAATTCTAACAGCCCCCTTTGGACTCTAAGAACATTGCGGCTAATCCACAAAAATATCCCTTTCCAAAATCAATAGGGTTCATTCCAGTGATACACCTGTAAACAGGTTTGAAACTTTTTGCAATATGTAAAATATATTCAGGCATACATTGATATTTAACATTTCTGAATCCTCTGTTACAAGGATTAGTAACAGCAGCAAGGCACAAGACAAAGAAAGAAATATAATTCATGTTTCTCAGGCGAAAGGAAACACTTCTGCCCCATAAAGTCTCTCCGCATAACTTCAATGAAACACCACAGAAAACAGCACAGATTCTGTTTTACTGGGCCTGCAGAACCCACCTGTTTGCCTTGTAAGGCCAGATCACCCAGCTGCCCTTGCTTGACAAGAGGACTCAGACAGGGACATGACCTTCTTACATTCCTACATCAGGTGTTCTCACTCCTTAGGCTCACATTACCCCACGGGACTTTAAGTTGGGTGCTAATAGGATAACTATTGGGATGGTGGAGGGCCATTTGAGCCTGGATAGCCATTCCTATAGATGGGGTAATGCCAAAGATTCTATACTCACTGAGCAAGCGGGCACTGTGACTGAAATGGCACCTCTGCCTCTGATTGGCAGGGGACAGGGTGGACTCTGACTGACCCACAGCTTCTGGACAGCATGGTTCTCAGAGGTTCAAGACCTCTTGGTCTTTGGCCCTTATTCATTCTTTCATTAAATGGCTGCAGATCCAGTGTTGATGCTTTTCAAGTCAAAAGTGGTTGTGATTTCCAACAGACAATGGTTCTCAACTGGAAAGTGGTGGAGCAGATGGGCTACAAAATCCCCAGCCAGGCTACTTATTGTCTGACAGATGAAGAAATAGAGAGCAGAGGTATCAAACCTAGAGGCAGCAAGTCACCGAGCCTGGCTTTTGAGAAGTGACATGGTGGTACAGTGGTTAGCACTGCTGCCTCACAGTGCCAGGGACCCGGGTTCGATTCCTGGCATGAGTCACTGTCTGTGCGGAGTTTGCACATTCTCCCCGTGTCTGCGTGGGTTTCCTTCGGGTGCTCCGGTTTCCTCCCACAGTCCAAAGATGTGTGGGTTAGGTGGATTGGCAATGCTAAGTTGCCCCTTGGTGTCAGGGGTCTAGCTGGGGTAAATGCATGGGGGTATGGGGATAAGGGCCTGGGTGGGATTGTGGTCAGTGCAGACTCAATAGGCTGAATGGCCTCCTTCTGCACAGTAGGATTATATGAGTGGAATAGATGGAAAGGTACTCAAAGGAGGAGAAACAACATTTTAAAAGGGTCGGACGAGAAATTCAGAGAAAATTAAGTTCAACGTCAATATAAAAAAAAGTGAACCATACCCTGGGCTGTGAACATGGACATGAAAACAGATGCACTTTGCCAAAGTCATCGCCTGTAGACAACAGTTTTTTATCACTGGATCTGCAAACAGCATTGATGTCAGTTCCATCTGACCCTTCAGGCCAAACTCCTGCAACACACATATACACACAAGTTATTAAAAATCAGGTACATTTCTTTCATAGACCTACACTTGTTCCCCATCCCAAATTGTCCTCGAGGAGAGGAGGATGAGCTGCCTTCTTGAACTATTGTTTTCTTTCCAGATCTTACAGCACACGCTGCCAAAAAAATTCAAGGGGGTGTGTTTTATGCTGGCAAAACCTGGTTTCACTGACATTGGGCGCCATCTTTAAAGAGTGTGCCAATCAGACATTGAATAAACTGCCACTCTGCCCACCATGGGAGTCTTAGCACGCCTCTCCATCCCAACTGGAGTCGGCACTTCCATACTCCGCCTCATAGATCATTGGCCCCTTCCCCCAACCCCTCCAACAGTCAGAGCCAGCAACCCCCACCTCACCCCCATCGATGGCATTCCCCACTCCTCATTCTGCTCCAGGCGCATACACAAATCTGATTGAAACTGCGCCCACCCCCCAAATTCTCCACGGGGCTCCCAATGGGGCCAAACCCCGGCACTGGTTGGCACTGCCAGGTTGAACCTTTGTGCTCCTGGGGGGGTGGGCCATGGTAAGTTCACATCGAGTGATTACCACTGAATATCCGGTGAGGGGGGAGTCCTGGAGAGAGTGTTCATAAATAACAAGCTGATGTATGAAAATGAGTTTCCTGTGATCCTGCAGCAAGTTGCATATCATCCCACTGGCAAGGGGCCATGAGATTGGAACCTGGAAACTTGCCGACGAGAATCGTGCTCTCTGGATTTTGAGCACGTGCCCCTGTTCCTGCAGATGGAGAGTGCGGCCTCAAAATTGGCCCCGAAGTTAGTGCATTGTACTCTTGGACTCCTGACAATTTGTTCAGACATGTACTTATTTATTTATTGCATCATTTAATTTTAGAGATTTTGTCTAGAAATTGACCATCCCACCTGCCACAGGAATCGGACGGGCGAGGGGCGGACAATGGGAACATCCGTTGACCTTGGTCAGGGTTTTATGGTTCCGGGACAAGCAAGGCCGTAAAATCTTGCCCTTCCTTTCTCTTCAACTGGGGAGGCAGGGGTGCAGTGTTATTGTTACTGAATCGGATGGTGGGGTGGGGGGGATGGTGAGCCGGTGTGCAACGGCCAGCAATGTGGGGGTATCGACTGGCCAGCAATCGGGAGGCCAGCAGTGCGGGCTACTGTGCATACACCGATCCCCGGTATGACAGATCACCACATACGCAGTGGCCTGTTCAGCGCTATGCCCCTGGTCTTTCCAGCGGGAACAGGCCCTGCCCACTGATTTTTAATGAGATTCATGCTAGGGAACTCTGTGATGCACAGAGTGTGGGAGATTCATTTTGAAAACCCCGCTGAGAAAACCAACGGGATTTACTCCAGTTTGTATGCAAATTCGGCACTTTGATTTTTTGGGGGAGAATTCCACCCCTGGAATTATAAGCGTCACGATGACCATGAAATCATTGTGTGACGTTAGTGTACCTTTAAGAGAGTCCTTTAAAAAAATCATGCCCTCTGCAGCTCACAGACTCAGCTGATGTCACTGTTGCCAGCTTGACTGGAGAACTCCTTTTATTGCAGCTTAAACAGGGGTTTGTTTATTTTTACCTAGATGTTTGTGACTGTGCATTGTTAAGAGTAAAACTGGTTGGAAGGTCAGATGATAGGAGCTTTTCTCAACTGCAGTTTAGAGCTGCAAATTTTAGTTTTAGAAGGGACAGCAAGCTGAAAATAAGTGTGCCCGATTTTACCATTTTGATTTTAAGTGCTGAATCTGGGAGTAATCCAGATCTGACTTGTTCTCTGGCACCCCTATGCCCACTCTGCCTGAAAAAAATCAGCGAATCTAAATCGTGCTGTAGAAGCCTGTGGGGCGGGGCTTATCCGATTGGAGCCTTCAACTGCGCATGTGCAGTAAAACAAAGTTTGAAAAACGCTCTCCTGCCATATCGCTCTCAGGGTACATAAAGCAGCCCGGGAGCGATGGCCCCCACAGACATTGCTCCAAACTCACAATATAACTGTCCCCTTATCCACCCCTCCCCCCCCAATCAGAGTGATCGCAGCCCCCTGCCCCCCTTTCCCCCAACACCGATTGCCCGCAGAGTGGCAGCAGACCCCTCCTTCTCCCCGCCTCACCAGAGATCCATCTGACCCGCCTCCCTCCCTGCCCCCCACCAGAGAACGATCTCACCACCTCCGTCCCCTCCAGAGAACAATCTGACCCACCCCTCCGCACCCTCCCCCAACCCCATCACTGATCTGAATCAGAGAGCCACATGAAGCTCTGAATCCAGCTCTTCAAAAGCTGGAGCGCCCGTAACAGACCTTTGCCGAGCGTGTCTGTTTCACACTGAATCTGGACGGGTGAACATGGTGGTAAAGGGTGAAATGCAGGTAAGTTTGGGTATCCAGCTCATTAAATCAATTTAAATGCATGCAAATGCACTTAAATTAATGCCGCGCACGCTTCGAGCAGGGTGCCGATCGTGGCCATTTTAGCCGCTTGGTAAAGGGGGAATCGGCACACGTTACTCGCCTCACACCTGACTTTACCAAGTTTTTGTGCCTGAACTGTGCCTGAAAACAGGCGCAACTTGTTGGTGAAATTGGGCCCAGTGTCTCTTTCTCTCCCTGTTTTATTTGGAAATTCTGCTGGTTATTTGAAAACAAAGAGAATCTGCTGTTGGTGGCTCGACCAGAGTCTACCTTGGGTTCTGGGAAGCCGTTCTGGGTCTGTCAAGAGGATAACTAGAACTTACAAGACTGAGGAGACAATTTTACCATTGCGTTGCAGCTGTTTTTGGGCGTGATGCAGTGGTAAAGTCAGACGTAAAGCTTTCAATGCGATCGGTGTGGGTTTTCACGGCTGTGCCACTTTACGAGCACTGGATTTCCAGCGTGGTCAGCCTCTTGTTGGAAGTGGGTGGGAGGTAGGTTAATAGGTGGAAATTTATTATAATGCTGTTTTACATCTCCTTAGCAAGCCCAGAGCTCAATTGTCTGGGTTCAGCCCCCCTTTGTGGCCCCACCGGGAAAGGTTCTGGCCGGCGAGGAACTGACGGGGAGCAGTCGACTTGGCCTCAGGGGTGGAACCGATACCAATGAGGCCTCCAGGGAGGTTGACAGCAAGGGGGGGGCCCTTGGGCAGTGCCACACTGGCACCTGTGCAATGCCCCCCCCCCCCCGGGCACTTCAGCAATGCCCACCGGGGAGAGCAAGGGGGCGGAGTTAATGGGGCAGACTAATGGGGGTGGGGTGATTGGGGAAGAGCCTTATGGGAGCAGGCCCTGTGGGCTGGGGCTAAAGGGGGGGCAGGATCAGTGGGGATGCGGCCAATGTGAGGAAGAGGTTAATGTGGGGAGGAGGCCCATTGCCACTACAGTGATTGGTAGTGGGGGGGAGGGAGGGAGAGGCAGCCCATCACCTCTGCAAGGATCATGGGGGAAGGGCAGAGGGTCTGCTATTGGTGGGGAAGGGGTGTCTGCAATTGGTCTGGGCGCTGAGGGAGTCGGGGGGGGGCTGTATCTGGGGCTGCAGGCCCCCACAATTACAGGGGGGGGTGAGCTGTTTCAGGCAGCCTGCATCAGCAGGGGCCTGACAGCTCTCTCCTTTCAGTCAGAACCCTGTTACTGCTAATGCAGTAACATGCAGCATCAGAGTCCATCACAGACTTTTGCAGCGAGCAATAGACTTGTCGAGATCTTTTCAGCAGAATGCCGGGGGGTGGGGGGGGGGGGGGGGGGGGGGGGGGCGGAAGGGGAGGTTCCTGAAAACATACCCAAAACACAGATCTGAAACTCTCAGTTTCAAGTCAGTCCAGCATTTAGTAATAAAATGATAAAATTGCCCCTGAGATTTTCAATTCTTCAACCAAAGGCCTCAATTCCAGTATCACGTGAGTATTAGTCTTTGCTGTGTTAAACTTGTTTAAAGGGTTTTGTCTATGGCAAGGGTTTTGTTTGTTTGGAACATTTTAGATATAGTTGTTAAGGATTATGCATTATAGTCGTTGTTTGTTTTGTTTGGAATTAGTTCTTGCTAATTTTCTTTCCATACATGTTTATTATATTCTTAAATAAACTTTGTACGATAAAAGCTCCCTGGTGGGTCATTTGAATCATACCTCAGGTGAACCATATCATGATTATCCTGGCCAAATTCAAGGTGCAAAACTTATGATCCAGGTGGGCTCCATAAACATTGTGGCGTTTCAATTGTTGTAAATCCCTTATGTCCTTTAGGGAAGGAAATCTGCTGTCCTTACCCAGTCTGACCTACATGCGATAATGTGGTTGACTCTCAAATGCCCTCTGAAGTTAGGGCAGTTAGGGACGAACAATAAGTGTTGGCCCAGTCAGCAAGGCTCACATCCCAGAAATGAATTTTTAAAAAATTGCTTCAAGCCAACAATGTCAATCTTTACCACTTCTTGCTCACACTTTTCATAGGTTGCACATTAGCCAACAATGAACAATTACTACCTCCAGAATGCAGAATCTAACTCAAAATATTGGACAAATGGAATCCCATATCAGTTGCCTCCAAAAAAAGCCAGTGTTTCACTCACTAATGTAACTTTAACAAATTTTTGAAAAGATATCTTTGTAGCTTCCCAAAGGACAGATTTTCCCCATCCTCACCCTAACTATGAAACCAGGCACCCATCAGGAAGATTAGTATTTCAAAGTTGCAAAAACTAATTAGCTTTATGTTCTTTCAGTCACCGAAGAATGAGAATTTTGAGAATTTGAAGAATCAAGATTTAATTTTTTAAGTGTTTCATTTGCCCTTCAAACATTCCCTACTTTAGGGGGCTTGATCACAGGCCTTACCTCCAATAGATTAAACTGCCATCCCATCTATTTGAATGTAGAGTAAGTTCAATTGACCGATCAAGCTTCATAATTGCTCTGTCTGTGCTTGAGAAATAACCTCACCTTTCTGTGATGACCCAGTTGGATTAACCAGTATACGTGTAATGTTCTATTAATAGAATTATTGATTTAAAAGTTATTCCAGACATAATAACTAAATTAATGTGTTTAAAAGTTCCACAAACTTGACTTCCTTCTTTTTATTCTATTCTAATCTTACTAATAACACATCTCTCAAAGTCTGTAGTATCCTGTCCCATAAAACAATCAACGTGCATTACAAAGATAGCCAAATGTTTTAGACAAGGCCCTTCGGCCCATCGAGTCTGCACCGACATGTGGCAAACACCTGAACTCCCACCTAATCCCATCTAGCACCACTTGGTCCATAGCCTTGAATGTTGTGATATGCCAAGTGCTCCTCCAGTACTTTTTAGAGAATGTGAGGCAACTTGCCTCTACCACCCTCCCAGGCAGCACATTCCAGGCCGTCACCATCCTCTGTGAGAATAAACCTTTCTGATAGAAAGGTTTTTTCTCATACCCCCCCTAAACCTCCTGCCTCTCACCTTGAACCTATGTCCCCTCGTGACTGACCCTTCAACTAAAGAGAACCGTTGCTCTCTATCCACTCTGTCCATGCCCTCACAATCTTCTCTGCTCTAAAGAAAACAACCCAAGCCGACCCAACCTCATAACTTAAACGTTCCAACCCAGGCAGCATCCTGGTGAATCTCCTCTGCACCTCCTCCAGGGCAAGTTTTCCTTAATGATGCCAATAAAACACTGAAGGATCTCTCACTATTTCACAATCCGATTCTTACTAAAAGGTATCACATCCTGAAGAATCATTCAGGCCGTTGTTTCTTTATTGTCCAGAGTTTTCCTTTAATATTTGCTGCCTCTTTTGCTCCACAGACATGTAGCTCTTGTGTCGATTGACCTAAACTCCCATGAACATGTGGCCAAAAGAACTAAAAACATTTTTTTAAGATTACCTTTCCATCTGTGGAAGAAACAACAACCATCCCATTCTCCTTCATAACTCATGACAACTAGCCATGTGTCAGCTGAAGGATTTTCTTAATGCAAATGTGACTGGTTAACGTTTATCTGGTACCTCAGAATAAACGCCAAACTCACTCCAATCATTTAACTTGCTTTGTTTTGACTCTTAGCAGCTTACTCTCAATTTCATTGGCAGCCACCAAAATTTCACGATCCTGAGGACTTTTGTCATCAGAACAACCTGTTGCCTCAATTTCACCACCCAGTCTATTCAGGTTATGGCCTGCATTTCCATTTTTATGTCTACTGGGTTGTATACTGTGAGAACTCTCTCTGGCACAATCAACGTTTCTTTCTCCAATATGTGATCGATTTCTGACGCAGGGATCACTTCCGAACTTAATGTCAGTACTTACACTGTGCTTTCTTATGGGTATCACTGACTGGGCATTCCTGCCAATCCCAAACTGCCCTCCATTTCAGAGGGCATTTAAGAGTCAACCACACTGCTGTGGGCCTGGAGTCACACGTAGGCCAGACCGGGTAAGGATGGCAAATTTCCTTCCCTAAAGGACATTAGTGAACCAGATGGGTTTTACAACAATCAACAACAGTTTCATGGTCATCAGTAAACCTTTTAATTCCAGATTTTAATTCAATTCAAGTTTCAACATCTGCCGTGACGGGATTTGAACCCAGGTCCCTAGAACGTTACCTGGGTCTCTGGATTACTCACCCAGTGATAGTTCCCACCATTGTTGTAACCACCCCCCCCATTCACTAGACTTCTCTGGAATATATGTCACCTGAGTATACATTCTGAACAATGGAGCTGTGAATGCGATAGCTCTATACCCTGTGTCCTGATCACCCACATCGCCATTATTCAACCCTGGATCCACTAGATGCTGTTCCCCAGTGCCCTCATCATAAAACACATGAGCATTTGAGGAACAAATTGCCTTGTTTAATTCTATCATTTATGTTTAAAGTTTATTCATTAGTAACAAGTAGGCTCACATTAACACTGCAATGAAGTTACTGTGAAAATCCCTCCGTCGCCACATTCCGGCACGTGTTCGGGTATACTGAGGGAGAATTTATCATGGTCGATTCACCTAACCTGCATATCTTTGGACTGTGGGAGGAAACCGGGGCACCCAGAGGAAACCCACACAGACACGGGGAGAATATGGAAATTGAACTAGGGTCCCTGGTGCTGTGAGGTAGCAGTGCTAACCACTTTGCCATCATGTGCATTTACTCAGAGTCTGATATTTTGTAATTAATTTTGATCAAGTCCAGGGAATGAACCTTAACTGTTTGGATTTTTGGTAACGGGGTAGAAGCTTGAGTCACAAAATTTCCCAGAGTTTCAGACGCAGATGCTGAGATGGACTGGTTAGATGGCTTGCCTCATTTCACTAGGACTTTGTTTCAGCTATATTAAAAGCTGGTAACATTTACCCCTGGCACCCCATCATTGCACCACCTTGCCCCATGCTTCTTCCATGCCCCCTCACACAATATGCACAATGAACGGAACCAATGTTCCATATCATCAGTGATTGATCTTGAAATGCTTGTGAAAAAGCACTCATTCAGAAATCTGCTTTATAAAACTCTGCTGCTTTTACAACCTTATAAAGCGTCAATCAGACATTGTCATTCATAGTTTCGATAACAGAGTTTTACCCACTTTGCATCTCTTAATCTTGTCCAAATAAACATTCTTTGATATTTTTTAAAAATTGTAAGAATAACTTAATATAACCTCAAAGATGTCAATCAATCAAAGTTAACATCCACTGTAGCCTCTGTGAACAGACACTTGTTGATCTAATCCATCAGTGGGGCTTCCAATACAGCCAAGCATTCATAATGAGACAACTTGGAGAAACAGATGTCTGGCGATCTGTTAAGTTTCAGGTGGCCTCATTTTAAAAGCTTGGCAAAGCTCAAAACATGCATCTCCGAACCCAATCACCACAGTTTGAGTCTGCTTCTATTTACAGAAGTACAATTGAATATGGGCGGCACGGTGGCACAGTGGTTAGCACTGCTGACCCACAACACCAGGGACCTGGTTCGATTCTAGCCTTGGGTGGCCGTTGGTGTGGAATTTGCATGTTCTCCCCATGTCTGTGTGGGTTTCTGCCAGATGCTCTGATTTCCTCCCACAGTCCAAAGATGTGTAGGTTAGGTGGACTGGCCATGCTAAATTGCCCCTTAATGTGCAAAGACGTTGCAGGTTAGGTGGATTAGCCATGGGAAATGCACAGGTTTACAGGGAGACGGCAGGGTGGTGGGCCTGGGTGAGATGCTCTTTCAGAGAGTTGATGGAGACTTGATAGACCGAATAGCCTCCTTGTGCATTGTAGGGACTCTATGGCTTCTCACTGAATGTCCAACTATAAGCAATTAAGTATAAATAATTCACAATTTACAAACATTGTGCACTCTAATAGCACCAGACAGCACCTCCAGGGCATGAGATAGGTTGTGCCTTTGGAATATCATACAGCTGTAAATCATTTAAAGAGATGGCACTAATTTTTGCAGCAGTATAGGTTTACTGCATCCTCATTCAGCTAAGACATAATGATCAGAATACTTACCAAATACATGGAATCCTAATGTGCAGGTATAAGTGGCCCACTCAACATCCCTGATGGGTTCAACGCTCACCACTTGCTTACACACTGAAGGCATCCCTTTACACCAGAAACAAAGTAAAACGTGAGGTTTCAGTCAACTGAAGTGAATGTTAAGTGGTGAATTTTATATCATTTGAATTGCACAGGCAATTACAGAGCCATTTCGAGCTATGGAGCTATAATTTCAAAACACTAAATGTGCTTCCAGCAAAAGCTGGAAATATTTACTGTCATAGCTTAAGCTAGACTATCCATTTGAAGATAGCCTGAAATCACAGGGGCTAACGTAACTCACTCAAAAATCCACTCACTTTCAAGAGTTAAAATGGAACTCACCACAGTGTCCAAACCCCAAATTAGAATCAAACATAACAATTTAAAATCTATTAGATAATGGCCTTTTTGATTGTAACATTTGGGATTTGCTCTTAATGAAAGGACAATTAGATTGTACTAAAGGAAATCCTCTCTTATCTTCTCAACCTTGGTTGACGACCTCTGAGTCAGGAGAACAGTTTCAAACCCCACTCCTTGTCTTGGGCACATCATCTCAGCTGGAGGCTCAGCGGAAGTGACCGATTGACAGAGGTCCTGTTGTTCAGACAAGGCATCCAAGAGAACACCCTCTCTGTCTCCTCAGGTGGATATAAAACACTTAAAGGGCAGAGTTTTTTCAGTGTCTGACTTAATTTTTAAATTATGTCATTTGTAGGACATGGGCGTCACTGGCTGGCCAGCATTTATTGCCCATTTCTAGTTGTCCAAGGGCAGTTGAGAGTCAACCAATTATTCTGGCTCTGAAGTCAATTGTAGACCAAACTAGGTAAGGATGGCAGATTTCCTTCCTTAAATGGCATTAGTGAACCAGATGGGGTTTTACAACAGTGGTTTCATGGTCATCAGTGGATTCTTAATTCTAGATATATATTTTTTATTGAATTCAAATTCCACCATTTGCCATGGCAGGATTTGAACCCAGGTCCCCAGAACATTAGCTGAGTTTCTGGATTAATAATCTAGCGATAATACCACTAGACCATTGCTTCCCCCAATATTTATCCCTCAATCAACTGACAATTTCCTTGGTCACTGTCCTTATTTGTAGGGCATACCTGTGTGAAAATTGGCTGCTGGATTTCCCCACATGAATAAAAATTACTCTACTTAAAAATTACTCATTGGCTGTCAAGCACTTTGGGATGATCCAATTTTAGAAGCTTTATATAAATGTGGTACGGTGGCACTGTGGTTAGCACTGCTGCTTCACAGTGCCAGGAACCCGGGTTCAATTCTGGCCTCAGGTGGCTGTGTAGATTTTGCATATTCTCCCCGTGTCTGCGTGAGTTTTCTCTGGGAGTGCCAGTTCCTTCCTACAGTTCAGAAATGTGCAGCTTAGGTTGATCGGCCATGCTCAATTGCCCTGAGTGTCCTAGGTTAGGAAGATTAGCCGGGTAGATATCTGGGGTTATAGGGTTAGGATACAGGTGGGATGCCCCGTTGGAGAGTCAGTGCAGACTCCTTTTCCTTAAATATTGTTGTGCTTGTAAAAAATAGTTAAAAACGAACAAAAATTTTTAATCTTTTTCTTTCTGCGTCTTTTGTCTCAATTTTAATCCCATCTTTCTTTGTCTTTATTTTACTTGAGCATGATTGTGTACGGAATTCAATATTCCAATTTATACTTTCTAGATTAGTCACTGCAACCCCAAATTTTACTAGCGGGATTTGGAGTAGTAGTCAGGAAGCCCAGAAGTCCGGGTTGCCCCAGACAGTCGATTTCAACATTTGCATCTTTATTCCCCAACAAGTTCCCTGCCTCAATGCCAACCTACTGACTGTAACATATGGACCAGCATAATAACGGAGGTATGGAGAACACTGTGATGTGAATATATGTGAGTAAAACACTGTGTTCTATTTGACATGTGAATACAACATTGTGATGTGGATCAGTCCCATATTCAGATGTGCATGCTTATCTAAGGCATTTCCATTTTAGATCAACAGGGGATGCTGTAATCAAACCTTTGAGTCCATTTTATCACTTGCTGCAGCAGTTGCTTGGAACACTATTTATCTGGTGGAACATTGCCAGAACTGAGGCTCTGGCTGGTTAAAGCAGAGCCAGCAGCAGCGGAACAGGTAAAATTAAGAGTGTACAAGAGACCAGAATAGAAGGAGCTCCGTGGTCTTGGAGGGTTGTCGGAGGTTACAGAAATGGGGGGGCGGAGCCATGGAGGAATTTGAAAACAAGGATGAGAATTTTGAAATTGAGGTGTCAGAAGCCAATCACCTTTTGATGGGACAAGATATGCCTTAAAAACAAATTCCAAATCAAACTAACTTCCATTCCAAATCTAAAAAATGCAATACTTACAGTACAGGATCTCGTAGTCGCCAGAATTAGACATTAAATACTGTGAGTCAGTCGACCAGTCAAGGTGTGTGATAAAACTGGAGTGACCCTATGAGGGGGAAGAGATGACATCTTGATTATACATGAACATGGTTACCATTGTACGTAACCTTCTGCTCCGATGGAGCTGTTGAGAAGGTTGCACGCAATAGAAGGTTAGAGAACAGTTTAAATGTGTCTGCACCACCTTATTCTCATGAGGAAAGCTCTGCATAGTTATCAGTGCCCTTTGACTGAAAAGTGAAATTTCTTACTGAATTCTAAAAGGTTTGAGCGATTGGGGCAATGTAAATGGGGAGATGCTGGCTTAGCTGTCCATTATGCATCCTTCCCGATATTAAATACTATTTCACTGGTTAGCACTGCGGCCTCACAGTGCCAGGGACCTGGATTCAATTCCGGCCTTGGGTGACTGTCTGTGTGGAGTTTGCACATTCTCCTTGTGTCTGCAGGGGTTTCCTCCGGGTGTTCCAGTTTCCTCCCACAGTCCAAAGATGTGCGGGTTAGGTGGATTGGCCATGTTAAATTGCTCTGTGGAGTCCCAAGATGTGTAGTTTAGGGGGATTAGAAGAGTAAATACATGGAGTTATGGGGATAGAGTCTGGATGGGATTGTTGTTGGTGCAGGCTCAATGGGCCGAATGGCCTCTTTTTGCACTGTAGGGATTCTGTGATTCTATGATTTGGGCAATCTGATATTATTCTCCCATTTTGTACCACTATCTAAAATTACCCCCACTGATTTAACCAGCATTATAACACCAAACTAAGATGCAATAAATAAATTCAACTTACTGAGCATTTACCAACTCGGCTGTATTTTCTGCCATTTTCATTGACCGTGTAGATGTAAATATAATTATCGTGGGAGCCAATTGCTAAGTAATTTCCCTCTATAAAAAGAAGCACAATGTAGAATAGATCGCTGATAGTGGAATGAAAGCAAACCTGTGCTTTTAAAACGTACAACATCTTTCTGAAAATAACCAATTAAAATATAATATTACCAGTTGACATTCCTATACAACTGTGACATCAGTTATTACCATATCAGTAATCATCTTTCTTCAGAGCCACTGTTTTGAATCTGTGTTAAAGGACGGTAGCACTCAGATACTGCATATCTATGTCTCACTCAAATTTTAACTCAGCATTGATAGTCAGCGGAGCAGCATGGTGGCACAGTGGTTAGCACAGCTGCCTCACAGCCCCAGGGACCCGGGTTCGATTCCTGGCTTGGGTCACTGTCTGTGCAGAATCTGCACGTTCTTCTCGTGTCTGTGTGGGTTCTGTCTGGATGCTCCAGTTTCTTCCCACAGTCCGAAAGATGTGTTGGTGAGGTGCACTGGCGATGTTAAATTCTGCCCCAGTGTACCTGAACAGGCGCCGGAGTGTGGTGACTCTGGGATTTTCACAGTAACTTCACTGCAGTGTTAATGTAAGCCTATTTGGGACCCTAATAAATAAACTTAAACAGTGATACAGTGTTGACGTGAATATGATCATATGTTGTGTCCGACAATGAGAAAATGAGGGACAATTTGATTGTGTCAAATAGGCAAAAAATTGAAGGCCTGTTATCTTGATTGTATTTTTGATTCAAAAAGGAAAAAGATCTAATTAAGGTGCGGGTAAACACATATCTTTGTTTAAATAATTTAAATACTAATTGTGCAATTCTCCCTCACAGCCTCTGGCATAAAGCTACCTGTCAAATTATCCTTCACTCAGTAGCCAGTTCTGTAATATTTACATGAGCATGAATCTCATTACCACATGCAAACGACAGAAGTAATTGCCCAAATAAAAACACAATAAAAACCAGGAATGTTAAATATCAATTTGTTTAGATGTTGAAATCTAGAATACAAAATCTGGTTGACAAAACCATGCTTATCCCACTGGTCGACTGGCATGGTGAGCCAGTAAGAGTGTGAGAGTTGGCTGCACTCGGTTTCTCGCCCCTCATGCTATGAAGCCAGCGTAATCAGCCTTGCATCTGGGAAGGGTGCAAGGCTGATTTTAATATCAAAATCTAAACTTAAATCTTATCAGTGAGCCTGGGACGGAATCATCTGGGCTTGCTTGCCTTAACAGGCAAAGGGGAGCAGACATAACACCCTGTCTGGTGGGATTGCAACCCCGATAGTCAGGGGCAAGGGGACAGTGCCCCTTGGGCAGTGACAGCCTGGCACTGCCAGCCTGAGACCCTGGCAGTGCCAGTCTCGCACTGCCAGCCTGCCAGCACACACTGGTGCACAGCCTTAATACCAGCAAATACAAGTCAAAAACCAAAGTGATAAAACAGTGTTATCTAATCAAGGCATTCTAGATGTTTGACCAGGCTGATATCTTTGATTCAGCTGGAAGAACTTGGTCAGCTTGGCTGCAAATGAAGCATAATCCTTTCCTGTCAAAAGTATCACCTGCCAGCCAATTGCTACACAATCTCACTGCAGTTACAGAGATGTTAGCGGGATCCATGGCCTGGAGTAAAGCATTGTGATGTGACAAAGGAATGGAATTTTAAAAATCTGTTAAGGAGGAAGATGTCAGGGAACATCAACTCGAATACTGGGAAATACAGTTCAACAAGAGTTGTTCATTCTTGTCAAGTTCCGAGACCAAGATATTGAGAGACACAAAAATTGTCCAAACCTTTGAGATTGGGTTTAGTGAATAGAATCATAGAGCGATAGAACACAAAGGGGTTAAATGAACCCATTATGCCTGTGCTGACGCTTTGAAAGTGATACCCAATTAGTCCCAGTCCTCTGGTCTATTGCGATACTCCCGCAAATATTTCCTTTTGAATAAAGCTTTCATTTTTCCATGAAAAAAAAGCAGCAATTGTTGCTGGAAATGAGAGACTCAATCTGCTGGGTGGTGGCTAATTATTTCTAGCTCAGCAGCTGGAACAGATTAAAAACAACCATTCTTAGAGTGAGAATAATCACTGCACATTGCATAGCTACAAGCTGAAGTTATGAGGGAAGTCACACCAGTTTAAAGTTTATTTATTAGTGTCACAAGTAGGCTTACATTAACACTGTAATGAAGTTACTGTGAAAATCCCCTAGTCGCCACACTCCAGTGCCCATTCGGGTACACCGAGGGAGAATTTCGCATGGCCAATATACCTAACCAGCACGTCTTCCGAACTGTGGGTGGAAACCGGAGGGAACCCACACAGACCCGGGGAGAACGTGCAAATTTTGCACAGACACTGATCCAAGCTGGGAATTGAACCCAGGTCCCTGGCACTGTGAGGTAGCAGTGCTAACCACTGTGCCACCATCTGGGCCATTATAATGATGAGAACCTGTGGACTCAGGTAGATAGGTGGAGGTTAGTGCCTGAGTCTTATTGAAGATTTTCTTTTATTCTTCCTTATTCATTCCTGACATCTGGATGTCAACAGCAAGGCTAAGTGCGGCTAGCTAGGGAATTTCAAGAAGTTTTGGGATGATTCCTTCTTTGCTCTGCAAGGCAGTAATATAAATGCTTGAGGTAAAGTCTACATCAACAATGTAAAAAGCGGTGCATACCTGGTGAATAGCGCATGACTGAGAGCTGCTCATTTCCATCAGTGTGAACAGTCACCAAATCCTTCGATTCAGTATCCAGAACTAACCACCTGTCAGTGAGATAAATTAAACCATGGTTCCACTGAGAACTATCTACATACATCAAACATCCTCAAGTGCAGGACTAGCCAGATTGCCATTCAACTTTTGCAGAATTACTGCTACATGTTAACATATAGGCCTGGATTTTCACAGAGTTGGTACAAATCTAGAGACTGGTACAAATGGTGAGGTGGGAGGGGGGCGGGTGGGCAGGGGGAGTGCGGGGTGGGTGGTGGCGGTCAGTGGGGCTGGGACAGAAATCCTGCCCCCATTTCAGGCCAAGAAATTTTTTGCTGCTAGGCGAAAAGGCGTGAATCGCACAGTGCAAAACACAAATTTACTTGGTCAATTGAAAATCGTTTATACAGATCACAGCTTCGCTGTTCCAAAGGCGCAGATTTATGAAACAGATGTAAATGATCTGGAAGGGTGAATTAGGTCCGCTTAAAGTGTCATGATCTGTGGATATTTAAATGCCCAGCTCTTTAAAAATTAAAGGGCTACAGCTGTCGGTTAGAGTAAAAAAAACACATTGCTGGACAGCATTTATTGATGCAGCTCAGAAACAAAAAAACACCAAATGTTCTTACAGTTTCAGTGGCATTTATTGTTGGCATTTCCCAAGGGCTGGTATTACAACTCAGCTTATTATGAATGCGTGGCTGAATTTCAAAATAATCTCAGCACAGGGGTTGAGTTCACATTTTGATTGACAGCTCTAAGAGGCTATTAAAGGATTCACTATCTCTGATGCAGCTACTGAATAGAAGTTTATTTGTTTTATAAGATTGACTACTTGAGGGGATTTAAAATCTTTGAATGGGTTTCATAAATGGGAGGTTTTTCCCCCCGGGACTGAGAACTCTATTGAGTTGTTAGAAGTGTAATCTTTTTTGTTGCCACATAGTGACTGCCAGATGAGTGGTATAGAGGGAGCTGAGTGAGGGGGTAGTGGCATGGTGGGGGGAGGTCTGAGTGCCATGGAGGGAATATAGGTTGAAGGGTGTGGGATTAAAAGGGTCTAACAGCCCTTTGCAAAACTGGGTTGAAGATTCAGCAAATCAAAGCTGGTGGTTCCGGCTCTCAGCTGCCTCGGTAGCCACCTTAGTGCACCAGTAAGTTCAACTTTTGCTGCGTAGCTCTTTTGTTGAGACAAAAACTAGAAATTCTTGCTCTATTTCTCCATTTTCCACCCAATAAGAGCTATAAAATGATGAACTAAATCATGGTTGTTCATGACTTTGACTATTGAAACATGACCTGCTCCAGATCAGTTGTATTTCTTTCATTTTGCTGTGAATTTGCATGAAAAGAAAACCCAAAACAAAACAACAATTAGCACTGCACAGCCTGATTGATGGAGAAACCACATATTCACACATACCTTCCAGTTTGGGTTCCTATAGCAACGACGGAGCCTGATGGATGGAAACCAGCAGACTGAGCTGGGTCCTATAATTTGGAGGAAATATATTCAGAAGCACAGACTGTTAGTAATAGATTAATTAAACCCCACAGAGCTGAGAGATTGTAAATCTCTATTGTTTGAACATGTATAGTAATTATGTAGGTGGAATGTTTCCTGTTAAGCAAACATTTCCTTACAATAACAGAGCTTTTAATAATTAAACTATGTTACAGCCATATCATACACCCACCGTGCCAAGGACTGCTTTGTTTCCACTCGGAAAAATTCT
This sequence comes from Carcharhinus amblyrhynchos, assembly GCF_965287045.1. Lineage (NCBI taxonomy): Eukaryota > Metazoa > Chordata > Chondrichthyes > Carcharhiniformes > Carcharhinidae > Carcharhinus > Carcharhinus amblyrhynchos. The sequence continues at coordinate 29,852,705 of NC_137337.1, forward strand.
TCAATTACAAGGCAAAAATCATTTGAACGGTTTGGGCCAAAATTGTTTTTTGAACTCTCGCTGCTTTCAACTTCCCTGCCCCTAAATCTTCCCGTCTTGCTTGTCCTAACCCCCAAGTGCACTTTCTTCCATGTTTTGTTCTCGCCCCGTTGCAATGAAGATTCAGCACACCGTCTCCCATGGTGAAACTTTCCCAGAATCTGGAATAACCTTCCTCGGTCTTCATACAATCCCTACAGTGCAGAGGGAAGACATTTGACCCACCGAGCCTGCGCCAACAATCCCACTCTGGCCCTATCCCCATAACCCCACGTATTTACCCTGCTTGTCCCCCCTGACACTAAGGGGCAATTTAGCATTGCCAATCCATCTAACCCACACATCTTTGGACTGTGGAGGAAACCGGAGCGCCCAGAGGAAACCCATGCAGACAGAGGGAGAACGTGCAGACTTCACAAAGACAGTGACCTGAGGCCGGCATTGAATCCAGTTCCCTGGTGCTATGAGACAGCAGTGCTAACCACTGTGCCACTACAAAGTAAAATAAAGTTTATTTATTAGTCACAAGTAAGGCTTACATTAATACTGCAATGAAGTAACTGTGAAATTCCTCTAGTCTCCACACTCCACCGTCTGTTCGGGTAAAAGCGCCTAACCAGCACATCTTTCAGACTATGGGAGGAAACCGGAGCACCCAGAGGAAACCCACGCAGACATGGGGAGAACATGCAAATTCCATACAGAGAGTGACCCAAGCCAGGAATCGAACCCAGGTCCCTGGCGCTGCCCTCCGTCTTACAACCTACACACCGTTAAAGCTCAGGCCTCTAATTCTTGATTAATCTCATGTTTTTTTCATTCTTTTCAAGTTGGGTAGTATCATGCACTTGCCAAAGTTTTTCAATTTCCAACAAAATAATCTAGAGGGTGAAAATATTGGCAACTTGATACCTCGATGATCTTGCTCCATATGGTCTGATGAGCAATAGCGTCCCACAAAGTAATATGTTTGTCATGTCCACATGTTAGGAACTGTTCCTTATTTGGATGACTGGCCAACCCCCACAGTTCATCTGTGTGACCCTATTGCAGAAGAAGTAAAGTGAATGAATGTTCCTGAAATCAACCTTAAGAGTTAAACAGACCAAAAAAAATCAGAGATCAGGTTAGGAATAATGCCTTGGGGATTAATATAAAATACACAGCTTTGACAAGGTTTGCTGAAACGTTTTATTTGGCTGTGTTCAACATCCGTCTCAGCGAAAAACCATTCTTCAAACGTAACACCGACCATGAAATAATAAAGGTTGGTTTGCCCTGTGTTTGAGAAGTTTAACACTTTCCTTGGCCCGTAAGGCTTCTCAGAGCAGGAGGATTGCAAAGGCACAGGCTGCACAAAGAGGGACGAGTCCTCCACAACAGACTATAGTTGACTGCTCCCTAATGTGTTCAAATGTCATTGATTATTGATTACTGCAAAGATTCATTGGCCACTGTGTACGGTGAACAACAAAAGAAAAAAGTCGCCTCTTCAACTTCAGTGAAAAGAAGTACAATAGCGCCAATTGAAATTCAGACGGTTGCCCATTATCTCTGGAGCTTTGTGACAGAGCCAAGAATGAGTGCAAAAATGGAAAGGCAACCAGTTCTGGACCTTACAAAAAGATGGGTATAAATCCCAAGTCTAAAGGGCTACTTTGACAGTAGCGGGTTCCACATGAGTGATTTACAATGGGAATTAATCAGCAGGAGAAATGAGCAAGGTTTACATGCATTTGCAGTAATGATTTATGAAAATCCCTTCTGGAAACCCAAGCAAATTGAACAGATAAAGTCTGCATATTTTGTACTCATTCTGCTCCTACCTGGGTGATTGGGTGAAAGTCTCCAGATAAAGTGCCTTGGATGATAAAGTTCCTTGTTGTTCCAATGAGCAATACTTCCCCCCTTCCTTCAGTCACTGTCCTCACTGGACCAAACTGCTCAGGGACCTTAATTAGAAAGAAGAGAGGTTAACAGTTAGATTTGATACAAGTCTGATCAGTCTGGGTAATGCTGTGAAGCCCATTTATCCTCGCAACAGGAAGCTTACACTCCCAGGGCAACAACGTAATGAAATTACACTTACTCACAGGATATACTTGCCGCATTATTAGGCTATATTGTTGGCAGAATAACAACACGTCCTTAAGTGCTACTGATTAGTTTGTAGACTGTGTCTCTGGATAGAGGTGCTATCATCTGGTTCTACTGACCTATTCCTTGTTGGAATTTTAAAAATCTCAACCGTGCAACAGGTCATCTTCAAATTACAGAGATGCCAAAGGTATCACAATCTTTTATCTGATAAAACTTACAAACAAAGCAGCAGTGAAAATGAAAGTGCACATCACAGAAATATGAAACATACCCATAACCTGAATATTACGCTCTGTCAGCACAGGGCCAGGAGTGGATGTAATGTGCAACCAGCTGTCGAAAGCGAATACACACTGGTTAGCCAAATAGTAGACAGCCAGTGGGAAATGCATCTGCTGAGAGAGCCATACTATTGGGGGAAATGGGGACAGAGTGGTCTCTTCCATTAAGGCTGCTGTGGATGGAATAAGGAAGGGTTGGGGGGAGGAATGCGTTTTAAAGGACCTGTTTGGCTCGTGTTTTAATTTTAAAACAGCCCAATTCTTCCATTGTTCTGTGCAGGATGGTAGGATTTGTGTTTGCATTATCCTAGTGACTTATTTAGGTACAACTTCAACAGAAGATCTTCTGCCCTTCTAAGATTCTGTGTAAAAACAAAATGAAGCACTTTAGCCCCCGAGGGAACCACTACTAACTTGATAGCAAGGTGATATAAGGAACATAATTCTTTTGTTCAAGGCAATGAACTTCAGGTATTGACTTAGTTTAGAGCTAAAAAGAAAAACAGGCCCAAGAAATTGAAATTACACCATCGATAATGGAGATGTTGATTAAATTTAGCCATCTGCCAGAGAAAGTGATTGAGGCAGGTACAATAGCAAGATTTAAAAGGCATTTGGTTCAGTACATGGATGGGAAAGGATTAGAGAGATATGGGCCAAAAGTGGAGAATTCAGAGAGCACCATGATCGGTATGGACTGGTTGGACCGAAGGGCCTAGTTCTGTGCTCTCTGACTCTGTGACTCTATAACTGGTTTAAAACAAAACCCATTGTCCAAGGTTGCCTGTCCTTCCTTAGCACTCTACACTTACCACATATTCATATCACATATTTTTCAATGACTGTATCCCAACTCTTAATCATTACAAATATTAATATTTAATTGCCAGGACAATCCAAGAAAGAATACTGGATTTCTATTCTGTGAAACAAATTACAGGACCTTACTAGGGGCAGAATATTCAATGGTCAGCTGCAGAATATCTAACAACAGAGCCAGAGTTGATATGTTGTTTCCCAGGAATGATTCCGTCATTGGCTCAGAAGCCTCACCTCAGTTTCCTGTAGCTTCTGGTAATTGCGATCCCAGGAGATCAGCTTCCGGTCTTTTCCTCCGCCTGATACCAGCGTGCCGTCACGCAGCATGCAAAGTGCAAATATACCCCCTTCGTGGGCCCCCTGAATAGCACAGCTAATGCGGTTGGTACCTAAGATAAGTTGTCACAATAACACAACTGTAATAATAAAAAATGAACAATGCACCCAATAGATCATTTCCAACCTCACTTTAAAAAAAATAGAATCTTAGTATTCGTTTCATTGGTTACAAAGTCACTTGGAAAAAGATTAGATAATGAGAAATAGTATTTATTAGCAAATTACAATATGGGGACTGAAGCTAAACTTTTAGCTCTGTGTGTATTTTGCTATAAGCATGGTGATTTCCTTTTCTTTGAAACAATGATAGTTTCATTCATGGTAACATGCAGGCACAGTGGTTAGCTCTGCTGCCTCACATTGCCAGGGACCTGGGTTCAATCCCAGCCTTTGGTGACTGTCTGTGTGGAGTTTGCACATTCACCTGTGTCTGCGTGGGTTTCCTCCGGGTGCTCTGGTTTCCTCCCCCACGGATCCCATTGCAGAGTATCAGTGGGTTCACCCTGTACTGATCACCCCCAGTAGATCCTGTCCCCCCAGTAGGCCCCACCCCCTTGGCACTGCCCGGTGCTTGATGGGCAGTGCCTTGGTGGCACTGACCAAGGGCCAGCCACCCCTCATCCCCAAACTTCCTCACTGGGGAGCCTCAGTGACCTCTGTCCCCACCAGCCGGCTGAGCACACCATTGGTGGACAGCAGTTGTAAACCCCTCTGGAATTTCCATATGGTAACCAGACCTGCAATTTGCGACATGGGCTGGTTACTCAGGAAAAAAGTACCTGGGAGACTGATGACTGGCTTGACATCAGTCATGAGTCCCGCCAAAGACCCCTGCTGATATCCCTGGCCTGCTGCACTACTCGAGCAGCGCAGTGGACTGGAGGAACCCTGACCAATTTCTGTGTCTTTGCAATAATCTGGCTTAGATTGGGAACTCCAGGCTCCAACTTGGGTTTTACCATTTTTGGTGCAGCTGGTGGAAATATTGATAAATGTCTGGAGGCTAGATTTTCACCTTCAGCAGAAAATCACAGTAAGTGCAGGCCCAAATTTCCATCACACACCGACGACACACAGACCCGCATTTCCACAGGTTCAAATGACTCCAGACGCATTTCGGAACGGCAGTAGGGACCCAAATTCTTTCTCCCATTCCTGGCAGCGCCTCCCCAATTTTAGATGCCATAGGAAGAGGATGTGGGTAGTGAGCCCACACTTTGCATTCCTGACCTGGCTAGTTCCACTGCGGTGATGGCATCTCCTGGCCACCTGCAACTCCTGCGGGTGGCGTTTCATGGGTATGCAGCTTGGCTGAGAGGCCAAACTCTGAAAATAATTATCTGAGAGGAGGTTTGTTTTGACAGCTGGAGGGAAGTGTTGACTTTGCTTGACTGACATCTTTATGTGTTTATAATGAGTTACTTTTTTCTGTAATCTCTTTTGTGAATCTCTCAGTGTTCATTTGCATAAGATTCAGTGGCGTAAAAGTGTTTGGAACTTGTGCTATTGACACTTTAATGATCTGTTTGATTGACACTTTTATGGGGTCCTAGGAACAGCAGTTTTCTTTTTCACAGAATGTTTCTGAATGAGTGTTTTTTAAAGGAATTCCACACACAGCATTGTCACTATAGGGCTCATTGGTTCAATACATAGTGCACAATCTAGCGACCCCATTAGCCTTGGGCACAAATCTTGCAAGCGGCAAAAAAACAGGATTTGCGCCAACAAGATCTCAGTTTGAGACTTTCCCAGCTCCAGCTGGTGCCAATAGCAGGTTTGTGCCCAGCGAGAACGTGAACCTGATTTCCATAGATTTAAATAAATTTCAATATAATTAATGAGCTTGATGCCTGTCTGCCCACATCGTATTCTCCCCCAGGTGGGGTAATATCATAGATATTATAGAATCCCTACGGTGCAGAAGGAGACCATTTGGTCAGGCCTGCGCCGACTCTCCAACAGAGCATCTTACACAAGCCTACCCCCACCCTATCCCCATAACCACACTCATCCCCCTAACCTACATATCTTTGGATACTAAGGGACAATGTAGCATAGCCAATCCACCTGGCCTGCACATCTTTGGAGTGTGGGAGGAAACCGGAGCACCCAGAGGAAATACACGCAGACACCAGGAGAACGTGTAAACTCCACATAGACAGTCATCCAAAGCTGGAATCAAACCTGTGTCCCTGGTACTGTGAGGCAGCAGTGTTAACCACCGCGCCAGCGCACTGCTGCGAATCACTGCTGGTTTTCAAAAGCCAAAAAATAATCGTAGTTATCACACCAGGAGTGCAGAAGTGCTGAGAGGCCCCGGAGTTTGAGGGACAAAGTTGGACATTGCCCCCTGGCGATGTCAAGGGTGCACAAGAAACGGGCAGTGCCAAGGGGGCTCTGAAAAGGGGTGATGATTTTCCTCCATTGGGAGGGGGTTCTCCTTTTCTGTGGTGGGGCGGGGAGAGAGCTGCAATGCCTGTGTGGGGGGGGGGGGGGGGGGGGGGGTGGTGCGATCTCTATGTAAGGGTGGTGGGCCTAAATTGTCACAATAAAATTGGGACAAAGTCCCAGTGCACTGAGTTAGGCTTTTTAAAACAGACTGTCTCAACACTTCAGGAACCACCAATGCTCCACTTCTGGGAGCAGGGGGTCTGAATCTCTCCTGGATCCATCCCCAACCCACCTTCCAGCCGCCGGGTTGAAGATTATGCCTTTCGGGGGCCTTTCTACATACACAATGAATTTGATCAACTTGCTCTAATCATCTACTTGGTGCATATTTTTAAACTGTGATGGCTATAAGTAAATGGATTGACATTGCAAAGACGTGGGTCTAATTCGGTCACGTAATTGAAGGAACTTTCAGGGTTAATCCAGTTAAATGCAGAGTTATGCAATGTGATTCTGGAAGTTGATCATTAGCCCACAGCTTGGTGAAAGGCAGAGGCAGATTCAGACAATACTGCTGGGTATTGCATCAACATCCAATAAAGGTTAACCCACAGTAGCAGGTACACACCTGACATCTGAGTGCACAGCTTACACCTACAGGCCCAGAGGTCACAGAAACATGCATGAAGGAATGCCCCAAGCACCCAATGCAATATTTCTCAACTGAAAGGATTCTGACAATTGGTTTAGAGTAAGATTAGCCAGGTTCTGTGTCTCTGAAGACCCCTTACTGTGGAGCCTAAGAAACCACCAATAAAGAGCAGGTTGGCTTTCTCATTATTTTGCAAATACCCTGAGCTTCTGATAATAATAGGTTATGATTTTTATGATTTCAGATTTGTCCACCATTCATACAACCTTTTCCAATGCCCACAGAATTCAAACAGGAGAACTCAACCAATAGGAAGCTTAAGCACAAACAGGACTGAGTTGCCTGGACTTGACTGGATGGATTATCAGAACTCCATGTGAATGTCTTGCTTTAGTGAGATACAGAATAATACTGTAACTACAAACATTTCCCCCTGTCTCCTGTGGGTGCTGATATTTTGGTCGCTTAGAATTTCACAGCCGTCATGGGTTTTCCATTGATGACCTGTATGGCCATAGATGTGAGTGGTCAAGCGCATTAAGCCTGCACTGACGACAATCCCTCCTAGGCCCTACCCCTTAACCCCATCTATTTATCCCACTAATCCCTCTGACACTAAGGGGCAATTTAGCATGGCCAGTCTGACCCACACATCTTTGGAGCGTGAGGAAACTGGAGCACCTAAGGAAACCCACACAGACATGGGGAGAATGTGCAGACTCCACACAGACAGTGACCCAGGCCGGGAATTGAACCCAGATCCCTGGCACTAGAGGCAGCAGAGCTAACCACTGTGCCACCTTGCTGCCCATATCATCAATATTGGTTCTCTTTGGTCTGCATGTTCAGTTTCTCACCATCTTGGCCAACAGATCTTTGGAGGAACCCATACATTTTTATTGAATACAAAAATATACACTGGGTGTTGTTGAACACTAAGAGTTTTATTACGTTTTTCCCTTTCATAGAATTCAAACTTAGCCAGACTGGGGAGATCAGGATTCCACTGAGTGTGGTCTTACCGAAAAGTAGAATAACAAAGAATGGTACAGTCCTCGTTAATGTTTAGTTCCACATTCTCATTTTCATGAATGTTGCTGTCAGTAACACTACAAGCTATATTGCTCTATTATGAAGTGAAGTCACAAGGGCATTTGTTGAAAAAAGGCCAGTGTCTAAAGCCTGACTATATACAGTGATGATACTTTTAGTCATGAATAATGTCTTTTCATGTCACTTTGCACACGATTTCAAGGCTGAAATTGGAATTAGATATCACCGACATTTGGGAGATAAGGAGCAATGTAACTAAAATGTGACCTGAAATGCAAAGTTTGCCTCAATCTCACCTTTTCCCCAAACTAGAATATTTCCACTCGAATCGCCTGTTATTGTATCACCATTCTCAGCAAACGTCACACACAGCACAAACTTTGGTTTCTCATGTTTCTACAAAGAAGCAAATACATTTAGGTATTAAGCATTTAGTATTTAAAGTTGCATTTTCTTTAGAACAATATGCAATATTTTTCAAGTTTTCAAGAACCACATATCCATTGTAACAAGACATTCTAACCCATCTTCAGGGACAGTCACTGTCTGCAGCCCACCAGTCTGAATCACTTACCTTCGCCCAGCTCTGCCTGATATTCTTGTGACGTGTAGGAATAGAGAAAAAATATCTGTTGGGTGGAACTTTATTGAAAACATTCACAGATACGGTTGACACCATTTTTCTTGCAGCCAATCAATATCAACTGAACATCGAGTACAGGTTACAAGCTTGAGGGCCACATGGTGGCATAGTAGATAGCACCAGAGCCAGGGACCTGGGTTCGATTCCACTGTCTGTGCTGAGTCTGCACATTCTCCTCGTGTCTGCGTGGGTTTCTTCTCACAGTCTGAAAGACATGCTGGTTAGGTGCATTGACCGTGCTGAATTCTCCCTCAATGTAACCAAATGGGTGCCGGAGTGTGGCGATTAGGGGATTTTCACAGTAACTCCATTGCATTGTTAATGTAAGCCTGCTTGTGACAGTAATAAATAATCTTAAACTTAGACTTGAATGTAATCAAAGCCAGTTTACTTCTAGAATGTAGTAGTCTGTTTGCGCACTTTCTGTTGGAACTAAGCAGCATTTTTTACCCCCATGTCCAATGCATTCCTGTTACCATATATTTCTGTTGCAGGTCAGGTATTGGACGAGTTATGATTACTGATGGCAATCCTGGAAAAGAATCGGCTGCTGTTATCATAGAATCCCTACAGTGCAGAAGGAGGCCATTCAGCCCATTGAGTCTGCACTGACTCTCCAAAAGCATCCCACTCTATCGCCACAACCCCGCATATTTACCCTATGTCCCTAATCGACACATCTTGGGACACTAAGGAGCAATTTACAATGGCCGATCCACCTGACCGGCACATCTTTGAATTGTGGGAGGAAACCAGAGCACCCGGACGAAACCCATGTGGATACAGGCAAACTCCACACAGACAGTGACCCGATGCTGGAATTGAACCTGGGCCCTTAGCACTGTGAGGCAGCAGTGTTAACCACTGTGCCATGAGAGAATCTTTATGAGATATAAAAATGGCAGGTTTTACTTAAAAACACTACAGGCCGGATTCTCTGACCTTGCTCACGGTTAGGATTCTTCACTCTCGCTGCAGTGAATGGAGATATGGCTGAGTGCCAAATTCCTCATTCTCACTGGCACAGGTAGTGGGGCATTGGAGGCCCAGAGAATTACAGCTTATATTCCTGGGTTAGAATATTGGCATTGAAGGATGGTCAAACCTCCTAGTTACAGTTACATGGAAATCATTGTTGTATACAATTAATTGGAAAACTGGTTTTGTGCAAGTATGGTTCTGTTTTCATCTCTATCTAATTATTGCAGTCAAAAAATGGGTACACTGCTTACTCGTTTTCCCTAGATAAATAAAATCTCTCATTAATGTTGAGACTTTCTACCCTTGTTAAACATGACTGACATCCTGTTGACAATACTGCAGAATTCCAGTGTCAGTTGTCACTTTTAATGAGGTTACCTGGTTTCCAGAATATTCTTGTTTCCTCTAGCTTTAGTTGAATTATGTCATTATCCAAGCAAGTATGATGTGGAGATGCCAACGTTGGACTGAGGTGGGCACAGTAAGAAGTCTCACAACACCAGGTTAAAGTCCAACAGGTTTACTTGGATTCACGAGCTTTCAGAGCACAGCTTCTTCATCAAGTGAGTAGCAGGTAAGTTATAGGAATCACGTAACTGGTAGAACAAGGTTATACTTTTGAGGATAAGGCATAACTCTATTAGGACTGAGGTGAGGAGAAATGTCACCCAGAGAGTGGTGAATGTGTGGAATTTGCTACCACTGAAAGTAGTTGAGGCCAAAATGTTGTGTGATTTCAAGAAAGAATTAGATATAGCTCTTGGGGCTAAAAGGGGTGAAGGGATATGGGGGTGTAGGGGGGATCAGGATATTGAATTTGATGATCAGCCACGAACAAAATGAATGGCAGAGCGGGCACAAAGGGCCAAATGGCCTGCTCCAGCTTCTACTTCCTATGTTTCTTCATCTTGGAGAAATGTGCTCAATTTCTACTGCCCATATTTAAAGCACTTTTATCTGACATGAAAAACTCACGTCCTTCTGATTTTTATACAATGCAAACCTACCTCAAACAATCCTTGTTTCTTTGCAAAAGAGCCTCCTTCAAGTGTCCAAAAGTAGATGTGCGATTTTCCACAGGTCACAATGATGTTGGTCTCTGTTGGATGAAACTCTGCTGCAAAGACTGGCTCATTGGAACACTGTCAAGGGTACAAGTGAACACATATTCATATACTTGTCCTGGTGAATCAACTATTATACCAAACACAGAGTTAACCTCAGAACATTTTCTTGCTTTGACTCACATTGTATACTCGTTGAATGATTGTCGTAATGCCTTCCATATTTCTCAGGCAATGCTTCCCAACCTTTTAATGTCATGGCACACCTCTATACTATTAAAAGATTTTCAGGCACAACTCCAATTTTTTTCTGTCTTCTTTCCTTACGGGGAACTTTGTTTTTAACTTCTCCCTGTCCTCAGGTCTTTTGTTTAACCTCTCCCTGTCTTTCTCAAAAGAAGGAACTACAAACAGTCATGAATGTAGCCCAATCCGTCACGCAAACCAGCCTCCCATCCACTGACTCTGTCTATACTTTCCCCTGCCTCGGCAAAGCAGTCAGCAAAATTAAGGACCCCACCCATCCCGGACATTCTCTCTTCCACCTTTTTCCTTCGGGGAAAAAGATACAAAAGTCTGAGGTCACGTACCAATCGACTCAAGAACAGCTTCTTCCCTGCTGCAGTCAGGCTTTTGAATGGACTTACCTTGCATTAAGTTGATCTTTCTCTACACCCTAGCTATGACTGTAATACTACACGCTGTACTCTCTTGTTTCCTTCTCTATGAACAGTATGCTTTGTCTGTATAGCATGCAAGAAACAATACTTTTCACTGTATGTTAATACATGTGACAATAATAAATCCAATCAAAATCTCTCTTAATTCTCCCAGGGATTTTTGCACCCTTTTTGAGTTTTTGCTTTTTGTGAATGAAGGCATATGGGATCTTTGCCTTTAGCTCCAAGTCCTGTTCATCATGGGCACGGGCCTGACCAATATAAAAGATTTAAACCACACATGTGCGGCTCATCCCAGCTGGAACATACACGAGAGGCCCAGGATTCATTGAGCCTTCAAGCCGCCAACCACAGAGCTGAAGACGAGGATTAATTATAGTTTAATTATGTTAATTTCAAATCATTTTGAGTCTTTTTACGCAGCACACTTAGGGGATCTTCACAGTGCACCTGTGTGCTGCTACACTCTGGTAGGGACCTACTGTTCTAGGAGAGTGCATGGATGAGTGATGGCCTAGAGTGATGGAACGCTGGCTTAGACTATTAATCCAGAATGTTCTGGGGACCCAGGTTCAAATCCTGCTTCAGATTACCGCTCACAGTATTACGCTTTTTGTTTCTCTTAGGTTACCTTAAATGATAGATAATTATAACTCAGAAAATTAGGTCCATGAAATTTCTACATTATTCAGTTTTGAGATGCTAGGCACCTAGCTTTATTTAAAACCAAAGTAAATATTCTTTTGAATTTGAATTCAAAAAAAAATCTGGAGTTAAGAATCTACTGACGACAATGGATTGTCAGAAAAACCCATCTGGTTCACTAATATCCTTGAGGGGAGGAAATCTGCCATCTTTACCTGGTCTGGCCTACATGTGACTCCAGAGCCACAGCAATGTGGTTGACTCTCAATCTTGAGTGTACTGCCAGCCAGCAACGCCCATGTCCCACGTATGAATTTAAAAAACTGACTTCTAGGATATGTGGGAGAAACTGGCAGCATGACTCGCTATGGAACGTTTGAGATGTGAAGCACACTCTGGGTAAGTATTTGAACAAAATGTAATTCCTGGATATCTTGACTATATAATTTATAGTTATAGCTAGTATAACTCTCCTGTGGCCTATAAATTCCCTTGTACACTCTCCCTTATCCCTCCCCTCCTCAGGGTGAAAATAACACAAAATCAGATTGAACTGATTACAAGAGATTTGATCAACTATTTCCTGAATTTTTTAAATTCATTTGTGGGACATGGGCGTTGCTGGCTGGCCAACATTCATTGCCCGTCCCTAGTTGCCGTTGTTCAGAGGGCAGTTGAGAGTCAACCACATTGCTGGGGCTCTGGAGTCACAAGTAGGCCAGACCAGATAAGGACGGCAGATTTCCTTCCCTAAAGGACATTAGTGAACCAGATGGATGTTTCCAACAATCAACAATGGTTTCATGATCATCAGTAGATTTTTAATTCCAGATTTTTTTTATTGAATCCAAATTCCACCATCTGTCGTGGCAGGATTCGAACCCGGGTCCCCAGAACATGAGTGGAGTTTCTGGATTAATAGTCTAGTGATAACACCACTAGGCCACTGCCTCCCCGCCAATTAAACAAAATATTTGCAATAATCCAGCATTTTGGCATAAAAAATGTTTAGAAAGGAAATACCTTAATATCACCTAGTCTCTCCACTTTCTGCCAATCCCATACTGAAAGGACGTGGTCATTAGAATCATCCACTGCACACAAGGTAGAGCCTCCATTCTGAAAGAGAAATGTAAGGGAAGCACACATACATAATGGAATTCCCAACAGTGCTTAACAGGAAGGATTGTATGCAGTGGATACCTCCTCAGGCGTACCGATTTTGAGAAAGCAATGCAGGTGACTGACCGATCGAAGAAACCTGTTCCAATCGTGTGTAGGGTATTCAAACTAACCGAATCCCAGATTCGAACGTGAGGGGCGGCTTGCTGTGAAAATAAAGCAGAGACAGATTCAGTTCACTTCGTTTTAGTCAGCAATAAATAATTTCAAAACTGGCTCAGCAATCTCTAATGCAAACATGAATAGATTTTCCACACAATTCCTTCCTTGTATCATCGCTGTTTTAATGATCTATTTAAAGCCTCATTATAATGGGCATAGTAAGAAGTCTCATAGCACCAGGTTAAAGTCCAACAGGTTTATCACGAGCTTTCGGAGCACTGTCCCTTCATCAGATGACTGGATGAAGCAGCAGCGCACTGAAAGCTTGTGATATCAGATAAACCTGTCGGACTTTAACCTGGTGTTGTGCCCACCTCAGTCTAACACTGGCATCTCTCCCTGATTAAACTAAGTAGAGATGCTTTGAAGTAAGTGGGAGAATCCATTATTGAAACACCAATCAAAGCAAATGAGATGCATTCTGTGCCAGTCTCTCACTTAACATTATCTGTTAGTCAGATGAATAACAAGTACCACGCACATTTCCCTCCTTGGTTATCCCTGCTACCTGACCAGTTGCTATGGTGATCCTGTCAGGGTGGACTGCAAGGCTAGGAAAAAAGGAAGAAAAGATGTCAGATGTTGCACAAACATATGACTCATATTGTTCCCAACTAGATTCACTAACAGCCATCAGTATGTCAATCTCAACTAAGCCTGGTAATGTTTCAGTCATACATGCAATTTATCCCTAAACAGAGCTGAAATAAACACAACGTGAGAGAAAAGTGCAATTTAAAAATCAGCAACACTACCTCGTCAGAAACTTTCCAGCAAGTCCCTGGCTGGCAGGAGAAACACGGACCACAGAGTTGAAGGACGGGATTTTCCGGCTGCGCTCGCCCCGAAACTGGAAAATCCCACCCAAGGTCAACGGATCTTTCCGTGGTCCGTCCATCTCCCGCTACAATTCCCGTAGTGGGTGGAACTGGAAAATTCATCCAACAGACTCATACAGTGCAGAAAAGGCCCTTCGACCCATCGAAGCTACACTGACAATAACTACCAGTGTTACCTGGGATGGAGTAGTCGAGGTTTAAGGACAGACTAGATAGTCTTTTCTGCTCTAGAGAAAACAACCCAAGACGGCGGCGGGGGGGTGGGGGGGAACGGGGACACATGAATGGGGTGTGTAAGATTATGAGGTGTTTGGACATGGTGAGTAGGCAGCAGCTATTATGAATGGGTATCTGCTGTGTACAATTCCTTTTAAAAAACAGCATGGTGGCACAGTGGTTACCACAGCTGCCTCACAGCACCAGGGATCCAGGTTCAATTCCAGCCTCAGGTCACTGTCTGTGTGGAGTTTGAACTTTCTCCCCATGTCTGCGTGGGTTTTCTCCGGGTGCTCTGATTTCCTCCCACAGTCCAAAGATGTGCGGGGAAGTTGATTGGCCATGCTAATCTGACCCTAGTGTAAGGGGGATTAGCAGGGCAAATGAGGGTTGAGGGAATAGCGCCTGGGTGGGATTGAGGTCAGTACAGGCTCGATAGGCCAAATGGCCTCCTTCTATACTTGTTGGGATTCTATGATTCTCTTTAGTTGAGGTACACTAATCCCATTTTCCTGCACTTGTCCCATAGCCTTATATATTTTGATATTTCAAGTGCTCATCCAAATATTTTTTAAAGGTTATAAGGTTTCCAACTTTCACTACCTTCCCACAGTGCATTCCAGATTCCCGCTTCCCTCTGAGTGAAAAAGCTTTTTCTCAAATGCCCTCTGAATCTCCTGCCCCTTACCCTAAAACTGTCCCCGCACCCCCCCCCCGTGATTGATCCCTCACCAAAGGAATGGCTGTTCCCTGCCTCCTCTGTTCATACCCCTGATAACCTCATACACCTCAGTCATGCCCCCACCTTCCTTCCCTTAACCTTCTCAGCTCTAGAGAAAACAATCCAAGCCTATTCTGTCTCTCTTTATAGTACAAATGCTCCATCCCAGGTAACATCCTGGTGAACCTCCTCTGTACCCCTCTCTAGTTCAATCACATCTTTCCTATAGTGAGATGACCAGAACTGCACACAATACTCCAGCTGTGGCCTCACCAACACTCTGTACAACTCTAACATTACCTCCTTGTTCTTATGCTCTATGCCACTATAGTAGCATCATAGAATCCCTACAGTGCAGAAAGAGGCCAATCAACCCATTGAGCCCGCATTGACAACAATCCCACCCAGGCCCTATACCGTGTATTTACCCCGCTAATCCCCCTGACAGTAACGAACAATTTAGCATGGCCAATCCACCTAACCTGCACATCTTGGGGCTGAGGGAGGAAATTGGAGAAACCCACGTAGACACAGGAGAACATGAAAACTCTGCACAGATAGTGATCTGAGGCAGGAATCGAACCCAGGTAGCTGGTGCTGTGAGACAGTAGTGCTAACTACTTGTGCCACCCTGCTGCCCAGTAAGCAGATGTAAATCAATTGCTCCCAGGCCAGAAAAGATTAATCAGACATACATAACTGATGGGTCGACTGTGAAATGAGTTCAAATGTTCACGGCAACAAGATTGAGCAATGGCGCATTTACCTTCACGTTTTTTAAAAACTCACCACTTGACATCATCATTATGGCCGGTATAGTGTCTCTGAAGTTGTTCCTCCACATTATACAGTACGACCACAGATGCAATGAAATACACAATCTCACCGGTTGGCAAAAGGTACAGGTTACAGCGGCAATCCCGGCCTCGATAGCCATAACTGGGTTACTGGTCAAGGACATGAACTGGAGTAAGAAGTGAAGCTTCACACAGGTCAAGGGGATCTGTAAAGTTAGTATGGTTCTGAGACGCTTTGATAGCATAGTTAAAAGAGGCAATACTGGTATCGGTAAATTGGTTGTGAAAACATTGATAACCAATGCAAGTCTCTGTCATTAATCCAATAAACAAAACAAAAGGTCGGGTCTTTCTTAAAATCATTAATCGGAGAAAAATTGAGACGCAGACGAATTCTGTTTTCTTTGGGCAGGATTTTCCAGTTGTAATAAGTCCTCAGAGGCAGAAGCCCCTTCACCAAAATCCCTCTATTTACAAGTCTGCCAGCAGCATACAGGGTGCTTTCAGTTAACAATCCACACTCAGAGTCCCAGAGGAACTGACACTCTGGGTTAAACACAAAGCAAGAGGCTCTCTGGTCAGCCCATCAATTTGGCCCTTAATCAGGGAGTTCAGGTTCCAACAGGCCCACCTCAATTGCCAGATTAAAGTCATTACACCAGGCCTGCCTGCCACAGGAACTGCCGTGGACGGGATGGAAAACCAGCGAAAGCTCCGTAGACTTCGGGTGGAAATTTCCAGTCCCGCAGTGGACCAGAAAATCCTGCCCTTTGTATTCCCTCCTCCAAACAGTGCAGGGATTAGCTGTACGCTTCTCAGTGGGAGTGCAATATGATTCTAATTAAAGACAGCTAGGAACAGTAGAATAATGCAACTTTGCTAGCACGATCCACTTCAGGTTGCCAGTTGTGATTAACTGTATTCCTGGAGATTTCGTTATGTGACTTGCCCCACATCGTAGCCATTAGTCATCTAACACACCCATTCTTACAATGCACTGCCTTCTCACACCAAATAGAAAACATTTCGTGATTAAAACATTTCTACGCAATAGAAATAAAGTAATAAAATAAAAACAGACAAGCACTTTTCAAACAGGTTCATACAAGATTTGGGTCTGGGATATGGCATTAATTCATGGAATCTTACAGTGCAGAAGGAGGCAATTTCACCCACTGAGTCTGCACCCAATCACAATCCCACCCAGGCCCTATCCCCATAACCCCACGTATTCACCCTTCAAACCCGCTGACATTAAGGGTCTATTTAGCATGGCCAATCCACCTAACCCGCACATCTTTGGACCTTAGGAGGAAACTGGAGCACCCAAAGAAAACCCACACCTACATGGGGAGAACGTGTAAACTCCACACACACAGACCCAAACCAGAAATCGAACAGGGGTCCCTGGCAGCAGGGCTAACCACTGTGCTGCCCAGGGTAAAATCATATCCATCAAAAGACACAAAAACAAAATCTAGCCCTCAGGACATTTTCACAGGGAATGAGAATCTCAAACAGCCAAATTTTATTCAATGATTTTCATAACCAAATCTATTTTTATCACTGCGTGGCTTACTTATGAAAAGGTATTTAACAACTGTACATAGTTAAGGTTAAATAACTCAGCACTGAAGTCTACAAATCGAAGGATACACCCAGTCTAACTTCAGCTTTTTGGCTGGAAGTTCACTTTTATCTTCCAAATTGTAGGTTTCCTTAATAACTTGGGGCATATACATGGTGATTGGACGTCCACGCAGGAACATTTTAATGTATCCTTCCTCTATAAAAAGACAGAGAATATCATTTCTTGAATATTTGGTTATCACAAATTATGTGAGGCACAATAACATCAGATAAACTGGCAGCAAAATTCAGAGAGTGAGACAAAGGGAGAGAAATTGAAGTACAGCCAACACACCAAAATCTGTTTTAAAATCGTAACTGTCTTTATTAGATGAAAGGTTTCATACAATTTCTTACATGCAGTGAGTGTTGTTAATGTCAAAACAATGTAGCAAAATTATCCAAAATGCAACAGTAGGTGACCACATTCCATATGACCAAAATGGTATCAGTGGCTCATGCTATTTAGTCCATATTATATACATCCAACACAAAGCATTCAATGCAGGTAACAGTGTGGAAAAGAAAGAAAGCATGGTAGAGCAGAATATAACAGAAATGTGCATGGCAGACACACAAAAAAAACCAAAATAGATGTATTCCTTCATAGCCCATCAAACATGTCATTCTGTAAAAGGTTATGGAGTTAAAAACAGATCTGGAAGTATTGGCTGGGAGACTTAAGTGGGCTCATCAAACTTGGAGACCTTGACATGGCAGTAGGACTGATGAGTATCTGACTTGGGCTTGTAGGAAATGGTAAGGTCAGAGAGGGTGACTTGCGAGTTCCAAGCTTCCCAACAGGTTTAACTGAGGTCGTTCCAGGGTTCACTAGCAGATTAAAGAGCTCGGCGCTGCTCTCAGGAGAACCAATCAGTTGTGGTGCCTGACTCAGTATTATCTGTACTGAAACTACACGGATGGTCATGGGATCAGAGCAGATGGGAGGACAGAAGGAAAAATGATTACAGATGACTATTGATAACAGTTCAGTTAGATTTTAATGTCTAACAGTATTAATGAAGAATAACAATCTTAGTTCTCACTACTGTAACATATTGTTTTACAATATCTCAACTGATAAGCATCATTATTATAATTTAATGGATAAAGATTTATACTTGTACACCTCAATTGCACACCCTAATTGTACACCCCAACAGATGAGTAAGCGTTAGCAACTTATTCCAGACAGTTTTCTTATCTAGGCAGTTGTTTAACTTAAATTAAAAGTGAAAGCTCACTGTCTCAAAGGTTTTGAGGTCATAATCATGGAATCAATACAATGCAGAGGAGGCCATTCGCTCCATCAAACTTGCAGCGATAATGGTCCCACCCAGGCTCTAGTCCCATAACCCCACATATTTACCTTGCTAATCCCCCTGACAACTAAGGGTCAATTTAACATGGCCAATCCACCTAACCTGCATATCTTTGGACTGTGGGAAGAAACCAGAACACCCGGGGGAAACCCTCACAGACATGGGGAGAACATGCAAACTTCACACAGACAGTGACCCAAGCCGAGAATCGAACCTGGGTCCCTGGCATTGTGAGACAGCAGTGCAAATCACAATGCCGCCCTTGATATAACTTTTCAAAAATAATTTCTCATGTTAACCCTTGAGCAAGTTGAAATGATACTTGTACTGTAAAGATAAGAAACTGAGCAGACAGCACAAGCTTTAAATCTATTGTTGGAAGTTTTTCTGTGGTTGATTTTGACTTTGTGCAATAGTGTGAAGTAGGTGGTAGTAAGTTAGCAATGTACTTCATATTCCTCCTGATTAAATTAGCATTGATTTCAATCACAATCACCTTTCCACTATTACCCAAACTCAGCATTACCCTCCACGTCTACTGTAACACCGGAAGCTCTAATTTAAGCAACACAAATACCCATGATCACCCAAACGAGGCTTGTCTACTGCTCATTACATGGGATTTGCTACTAATGGAAAGACTATGTTCAATTCTGTGGTGTGTCTAATGACAAGGCCACTCCTGACTGAGTGTTACGTCTCTGTACTAAATTTGGACAAACTGCAAAAATGTTGTTTTGAAAGATTAGTACATTTTGACAAACTCTCATGCAGGGTATAATGACTTCAACAAGATGCCTGAGGTTGAGTTCTTAGAGTATGAGCACACTGATTGGGCAGGCAATTCCGAACTCAATGAGGGAGCTCATACTCTTAGAGCCCAACTTCATTGGTCTTACTGAAGTCATTACACAAATATTACAAACTGCATCCTGAAAGGCGGTTTATTCTTCAGGCACTGGCGAACTGATGCAAACTTCTCAAAATGCAAGCAGCACTACACGGCATGTAGCATAGCTCTCTGCACGTCAGTCACATGACTCAACAAGCCAAATTCAAAGACAACACAGGGATCTATGAGTCATTCAAGAGACCTCCTCATTAATTCATAGTTCATCCCATCCCGTCGCCAGATGACAAAATGTCCGGTATGGTTACGGCTCCAAGGAAAGTCTGTTTAATGTGCTCGGAAAGTTTGGCATTGTCATAGAGAATGACATTGAAGAGTGATTCCCAGCTAAGAAAGCATTGCAATTCCGTCAGCATGCTCGCAGAAGGGGCCACGTGTGCATGTGAATGAGACCTGACAGCTAAGAAACAGGTACGTTCAGAGAGCTAGGATATTGCACAAATGAGACCTACCTTTGCAGTGCGTCACACGGCGCTTCCCTTGTGATTACAGAGACAGAGACAGAAGTGCTAGATAAAGACGTGTATGAGGAAAGTCAGGTTCACCTAACACCTGTCCTAAGGACTGCACAGCCATATTCATTTACAGCTTCTAAATAACCTCACATGCGACACAGCAGCTCGACTCCCTCACTTACCTTTGCACGTTTAGTTATTTCTAATAAATCCGTTACATGCAAATTTCATTCATGGTATGTCGGGAAGCAATAGGCTCTCAATCCCTCAGATACTAAACGGATATTGCAACTCGATCAAGATTGGACATGACTTTTTACAAATTCTATATTAATAAATGTGCTTTGACTTGGCCAGCTGATCATCAGCCTGCATATTTGTAACAGACATTTAGAATGCCTCTCTCCTCTGGGAACATAGAACATTATTAAAATTGCTAATAACAGCAGTCACTGGGATTCATTCAAACTTGCTGAAATTCATTCAAATGCTCCAAATTTAAAACTGAGTTAGGGTAAGAAAGCCTTTGAAGCAACGTCAGACATAGTGAGACATTTTTTCAAGAGTATGTGTAGTGATCACAGTGGGGAAAATTTGACACCAACCCCTTAATCTCTCCCACTTTTTTTATTTGTTCATGGGATGTAGGTATTGTTGGCTGAGGCAGCATTTATTGCCCATCTGGAGGGTATTTAAGAGTTAACCACATTGTTGGTGCTCCAGCGTCACATATAAACCAGACCAGGTAAGGATGGCAGATTTCGTTCCCTGAACGGTATTCGTGAACCAGGTGGGTTTTTACAACAATCCACAATGGTTTCATGGTCACCATTAGATATTTAATTCCAGATATTTATTGAATGCAAATTTTACCATGGTGGGATTGGAACCCTGGATCCCCAAGAATTGCCCTGGGTCTCTGGATTAGTCATCCAGTGCCAACACCACTGCCACTCCACGTTCTCTCCTCTTGGGTATTTTCCTCTTGCCCTCTCTATCCAAACCCAACCCAAACTCTCTGCTTTCCCACTCTCCTGCCAACACCCCAAGAATTTCTCTTGAACCTGCACACAGCTACCCACTCTGTCGCTCTTCTCATTCTGCAATCAAGGTGCCCTTGCCATTTCTTTACAAGTAGCCATCCCAAATGCCCAATCCTCCTCTTTGGCCGATCATAGCAAACCTCCGCTCCATTCTGAGTAAAATAGCACTCGCTTCTACCACTGACTTATCAAATCATTGACAAAGAATCACTAGCAATGGCTTTGCTTCTTGTCACTGTACCATTAGCTTTGGAGTGCCTCAAAGACATCATCTTGACATTCCCCTCATTTCATCTACCTGCTGCCTCATGATACCATGATCTGCAGACAAGGGCTCAACATTTACAAGTACGCTGGTGACTGTCCTGAGCTCTAACTGTCTACTAACTCCCTTGACCAAACATGCTGGCTGGGATTTTACCAGCCCACCCACTGCAGGAACCAGAGTGGGCAGGGGTGGAGCACTGGATGGTCCATTGATCTCAGGCAGGAATTTACAGTTTCAGGATGAGCGAAGCTGTAAGATCCCACCCATTGTCTCCATGTTTTTAAATGGCCTGTAGGGTGACATACAGTCTGAGAAATTCTCACACTATATTTACATCCCTTCATGGCCCAGCAACTCCCTATCAATGTAAGCTCCTCCAGTCTCACAATTCCCTCCCTAAACTCACCATCTGCTCAGGCCTCTTGTGCATCCCACCCTTCCTTTACTCCAGGAGTCACAGCCACACCTTCAGGTATCCTGGCCTCAAGTGATGGAATTCTCTCCATAAGCCACCCCCAATTCATCATCTTCCTCACATATCGTTTGGAAGCTTACCTTCTTGATCAGAATTGTGGTTATCTCTCCTAATACCCCTTCCTATGAAGCATCTTTGGACACTTTGCTACATCAGAGGTTTGGCATGGTAGCACAGTGGTTAGCAATGCTGCCTCACAGCATCAGACAGCCGGGTTCAATTCCAGCTTCGGGTGACTGACTACGTGGAGTTTGCATGTTCTCCCTGTGCCTGCGTGGGTTTCCTCCGGGTGCTCCGGTTTCCTCCCACATCCAAAGATGTGCAGGTTTGGTTGATTGGCCAAGATAAATGAACCATTAGGGTGGGATCTTTTGGCTGTGCTCGCTCCAAAACCAGAAAATCCTGCCCTAAGTCAATGGATCTTTACATGGTCCGCACCCCCATTCCACCCCCTCCCGCTATGATTCCCATGGCGGGCGTGATGGGAAAAATCCCCCCCCTATTGTCAGGAGGATGAGCAGGGTCAATGCATGGAGTCACAGGGACAGGGCCTGGGTGAGATTGTTGTCAGTCCAAGTTCAATGGGCCAAATGGCCCCCTTCTGCACTGTAGGGACTCTATTCTATGATTCTATCTGCAAGCTCTGTTGTTGCTGCTGTCTACTCTGTAGGGTGTTGGTAAGAGAACTGCACCATAGTGCCAAGCAGCTGGTAAAGGCACAGGGGAAACAAGTGTTCATATGGAGAATGAAGTTTATTTATCTGTGTGGCTTTTCTTTTTGGGTCAGGTTTATCACCAAGTGCCTCCTACTCTGACCTTTCATGACCTTGGGACATTCTGAAGCCAATTAAGTATTTCTGAAGGGTAGTCCTGAAACAATACTACTTTATATTTATAAAGTTGAAATTAAAGATCGATCTTGACAATACTAACTTATTCTTTAAACAGCAGCTCAGAAATAAATCACACCGTGTTTTGCCCACACTTGCCATTATTAAAGCAGATGGGGTAAAAGTGCCTTACATTGCTGCACCCTCTTCAAGTGCAGTCAAGGGCAGATGCCAGAAAAGTCAAAATAAGTTCAGATGTAGCTCTACATAGGAGCAAAATGGGAACAATGCAATAGCATCCTTATTTCCATCAATCTTGCCTTTCTCCCAATAGCACATAAAAAATTGGCATAAGGTAAAATTTAGTCGTGTAACAGAATTGCAGAATTGCTACAGTGCAGAAGAAGGTCATTTAGCCCATCGTACCTGCACTGGCTCTCCAAATGAGCGTTATGACTTTGTGCCATTCCCCTGCCTTTTCCACATACCCTCCACATTGTTCCTATTCAAATAATAGTCTAATGCCCTCTTGAATGCTTGGATTGAACCTGTCTCCACCACACTTCCAGATTGTGCATTCTAGACCCCCTTATTGTGTGAAAATGTTTGTTTTCACAATACATTTGCTTCTTTTGCAAAAAAAACTGTTCCATCATTACAGAATTTCTATCTGGAACTGCAGGCCCAGAGGAATATCACTCACTTAATTATACTTTGTGCATGAGAAGAATAGCCATTATGGAAGATCTGTGTCGTGAACAGTAAATCAGTCTGAGCTGCCAATGGCCTGATTACACAGATCTTAACAGTCTGTCCAATAACCACCCAGATAGGTGAGAGTCAAGACAGTAATGATCATTTTATTGGCGTACTAATATAATCTGTCCTATCCCTTACTGTCACTATGAGAAATACCATTTAAACATCACTCATTCCATTTTGTTGGACAAAGGAAGGGGGAAGAATAATGGAAGCCAGAACGATCTATATACTTTAGAACTGCACATTCTAATGGCTATAACACGCTGCTGTGTTAGCAGCAGTCAACCTGACTGAGGAAGCTTTGAAAAGATATACAGCTATTGAAAGGGTGGGAGGATAAAACATAGAACTTGAAGCAGGAGTAGGCCATTCGGCCCTTCGAGCCTGTGCCAACATTCATTTTGATTGTGGCTGATCATCGAATTTGATATATCCTGATCATCCATTTCCCTCATATCCATTGATCCCTTTAGCCCCAAGAGCTACACCTAATTCCTTCTTCAAATCAGACAACGTTTTGGCCTCAACTGCTTTCTGTGGTAGTGAATTCCACACATTCACCGCCCTCTCGGTGAAGAAATTTCTCTTCACCTCAGTTCTGAAAGGTTTATCCCTTATCCTCAAACCATGACCCCTAGTTCTAGACTCCCCCACCATCAGGAACATTCTTTCTGAATCTACCCTGTCTAACCCTCTTAGAATTTTATAAGTTTCTCTGAGATCCCCTCTCCCTCTTCTAAACTCCAGTGAATACAATCCTACCCAACTTGGTCTCTCCTCATATGACAGACCTTGCCATCTCAGGGATCAGCCTGATGGACATGCGCTGCACTCCCTTTATAGAATGGGAAGAGAGCAAAAATCTTAGGAATACATCCTCCATTGCTTGGTGGCAACTATCCTTCACAAGTGTATGAAAGGAAAAGGATACAATGGGCATCACATTCAATTCATGACCTGTGTCTCGGCTTCAGTCACTGGGTTCCACATGGCCTTTATCTCAGCAGTGTTATGAATGGTTGATGTGGATGACACACTGGCTGGAATTTTACCAGCACGCCCACCCCGAAATTGGCCTCGGGTGGGCAAGCAAATAAAATTCCGGCAACTGCCTGAAATTCTAGTCAAATTCTGATCCCTAAACCGACTTCCAAAAATAGGCACTGGAGAACTTAGTAAAACAAAAGACAAAAGTTTTCATTTTAAAAAGCAAGAAAATTAAATGAGCAAAGGATGTAAAGCACAAAAAGCAGGAGTGTTACAATTTCAGGACGGTCTAAACGAGTACTTCAGAAAGCTAGTATTGAACAGGAATAATGTTTGTAACTACTCACCTGCATTAAAGAGAGGATCCTTGGGTTTGCTGTGAAAGAAATAATATTGGACTCAATCTTTATATCAGTACCTCTTACACAGAACAGTTACTTTTCTTGTCTAAAAAATGGCAGTTAATTTCTTCTTAAATTGTTGAGCTGATTTCGAAATATCTACAACAACCATCACACTACCGTCTGCAGGTTATCATCCACAGTGCTGTTACCTGGAATCCTCAATCAATTCAGCTACCTGAGCCTCATTGGCCTGACGAACGCAAAATACACTGGTTGAAGCTGGCCATCGACATCGTCAGATTGCTTCAATATCAATCAATGCAGGATTAGGGCAGCACGGTGGCACAGTGGTTAGCACTGCTGTCTCACCGCACCAGGGACCTGGGTTCGATTCCTGGCTTGGGTCACTATCTGGGTGGAGTCTGCACGTTCTCCCCAGCCCTGTGTGATTTTCCTCCCACAATCCAAAAGATGTACTGGTTAGATTCATTGGCCATGCTAAATTCTCCCCCAGTGTTCTCAAACAGGTGCCTGAGTATGGTGACCAGTGGATTTTCACAGTAACATCATTGCAGTGTTAATGTAGAACTACTTTTGACACTAATAAATAAATAGAATCTCCTCAGGATGAGCTCGTAACACCTGACTGACACTTGAACTGAACGAGGGTATCTTTATTTAGTGATCCTACAGATCTAAATCACCACATAGTTATTCTAACTTATTGAAGATTAAAAAAAACTAATGCTCTTAACTGGAATTTTGATAAAATGTATTTGAAATTTGCAACATTTGTCCCTCCCTGGGCCACACCCCATGTTATTTTGATGTTGAAAACTGAAAAGGCTAATAAATCCTCTCAGGCCAACAGGTTTAATTCAGGTCTAAGGAAGGGAACATTAATGGTGCTTTTTCCCCAGGTGATGCTATCTGCTATCTATGGAAAGCTTGAATAACATGTTAACCCTCTTCTCCAAGGCAGAGTACTATTAAACTTGAGTTCAACGTTGCAGGCAGTAAAGAAATCTTGGAAGATGTACATAAGCACTTTAGCTTACCTGTCACTGGTCTTTTTCCCACTGGAACCACTGCTGGTTGAGCCAGTGCGAGTCCTGCTGTTCTTTGACTCTCCAAAGCTCTCGCGACGTGCAGCCGATGACACTCGCTCAGAAGAGTTGCTTCTCTTCACAGCACTAGGGTAAAAAAAAAGGTTCATTCATTCACAAATGTAACGGGTGGGATTTTCCAGACTTGCTCACCTTGAAACCGGGACACCTGGCCGGAGGTTAACAGACCTTCACATGGTCCACACCTCACCCGCTCTGATTCCCATGGTGGGCAGGACGGTAAAATTTGCCTTGGTATCTTTGCTGCAGTTTGTGACTAGTTTTCCAGGTTTTCACTATGATTTTTCAATGACTTTTCTATGACAGCAGGCAGCACGGTGGCACAGTGGTTAGTACGGCTGCCTCACATCGGCGGGGACTCGGATTCAATTCCAGACTTGGGTCACTGTGTAGAGTTTGCACGTTCTCCCCTTGTTTGTGTGGGTTTCCTCCGGATGCTCTGGTTTTTTCCCACAGTCCAAAGATGTGTGGGTTAGGTTGATTGGCCATGCTAAATTGACCCTTAGTGTCAGGGGGATTAACAGGGTGACTATGTGGAGTTATAGGAATAGAACCTGGGTAGGCTTGTGGTTGGTGCAGACTCGATGAGCCGAAGGCCTTCTTCTGCACTGTAGGGATTCTATGATTCTTATCAGGAGTATATCTGAAGAGTCAGAAAAACCTTCTCCAATACAAAGTTGAATTTGTTTGGAAAAATCCTGCTTGATTTTTCAGTGATCGGATCCCTTGTTAAGTTAAACCCCTTGTAATGTTAAACCTATGCTGGTCACACTCTATTAACACAAAACAACGTATGACCGGAATCCTCTGACCACATCCGAGGCTGAGATTCTCCAGCACCGCTGCAGTGAATGAAGCTCTGGTTGAACGCGAAATTCACAGTTTCACGCTGACAGCAGTAGTGGGGCGACAAGATCGGAGAATCCCGGCCTGTGGGATCAGTGTTCACACCGGTGGGATTTTTCCCATCCTGTTGCAGTGAACGGAGATTTGGTTGGGCGTCGAATTCTCCGACCTCGCTGCAGCGGGAATGTGGCATGAACAACAGGTAAGATCACACCCTATGGGTGGAATTTTCCCATCCCGCCCGCCATGGGGATCATAGCGGATGGGAGTGGGGACCATGCAAAGGTTTGTTGACCTCGGGTAGGTTTTCCAGTGTTGGAGTGAGCACGGCTGGAAAATCCCATCCTATGTGTCAACTGGCTGAACCTCGAATGTTCATTTTCTCAGCAAATGTATCAATTTCCTGGAATTCTGATCTTTTTATGTAGCGACATCGGAATTACCCTGGCAGCTGTTGTGGGCTTTTGAACTGAATGTGAACTTTGATTCTAATCGAGCCTCATTTAATCTTGAGAAAATAAATGACTTGTACTGAAACTTCCACTTGTTGCTTGTTATTAAAAAAAGACAATGAGAAAACATAGTCATTCTCAGTTACTAGCTGTCCAGGTGAGAATCAGATGACCTGTGTACTGCCAGCACACCACAGAACCATCTGTACACTGAGAATCTTAGCCTTGTGCAATTTAACACATTGTGGTGATACTTCTGTTCCCATAGAAATTTCTACGACCCATAAATCATTCTTGATTGAATGTGCAATGATTGAGATAAAGTAAAATGAGTGAGGGAATACATGAGTCATGTCATGGGTTATAATATTATCTTCTTGCGTCCGGTTAGCCTGGTTTAATTCCAGCCCAGAGTTACAGGATGAAAAGCAATCCTCGTAAGGGTTCTCTTGGATTTACGTAAATGCGGTAATGCGGTAAAACCTCAACAAGCCGCTTGATGGGCATAATCAGACTAAAAAACTGACACTCAGCCAAAGAAGGGGGCGTTAGGTCAGAAATCAAATGCTTGGTCAAAGAGGCAGGCTAGGAGAAGATTTTTAAAGTGGAGGAAGATGCTGCAGCAAAGGGGTTTGAAGAAGAAATTCCAGAGCTTAGAGCTTCGTTGGTTGTAGGCACATCCATCAGTGGTGGAGCAAAGGTCACGCACCAGGGATCAGAGGTAAAGCAAAGGAGATTCCTGAGGGTTGGAGGCCATGAGTAGATTATAAAGATGGGAAGCCTTGGGTACACGGAGGATTTTGAACGCGACGTTGAAGTTTCTAATTTCAGGTGTTGGTGGAATTTCTTTTAGGACACTCCTGATCAAGCGCAGAACAAAGTACGCTTCGTTACTGAATCACACAAAACTGGCAGCCTCATTCAAACAATTCATTCGAGTTTTAGAATGGGGATTATTAAATGGTGGACCAGCAGAGACAATCTTGTGGTTCTAGCTTTACAATGTGGATTGTGGGGGGTAAAGGAAAGGCACTTAATTTGCATCTGAAACACAGCATCAGGCTGTGTGAATAATTTGATGCTTAGAGGACAAAATGTAAAAAAATGTAGTAATCCACAGGCTTTGGGAACATAAAAATGGTGATAAATAAAGAAAAATGGAAAAATGCGGTCAGGATGTGTTAAAGGTTCCATAAATGAATCAAGTTGCATGGAATTACATAGAATTTACAGCAAAAAACCCCGCAGGTCATTTGACCTAAATAGTCCATGCTGGCATTCATTCTCCACTCAAGCCTCCTTCCATCCTTTCTAATCTAACGCTATCAGCCTTATCTTTTATTCCCTTTGCCCTCATATTCATTGAATCATAGAATCCCGACAATGCAGGGTTAGCACTGCTGCCTTACAGTGCCAGGGACCCAGGTTCAATTCTAGCCTCGAGTGACTGCCTGACTGAAGTTTACATATTTTCCCTGTGTCTGTGTGAGTTTCCTCTGGGTGCATAGTCAAAAGATGTGTGGATTAGGTGGATTGGCCATGCCCTTGGTCTCCCAAGATTTATAGGTTGGAGGGATTAGCGGGGTAAATATGTGGGGTTATGGAGGTAGGGCCTCGGTAAAATGCTCTATCAGAGAGTTGGTGCCGACCCGATGGCCCAAATGGCCTCCTCCTGCACTGTAGGATTCTATGAAAATAAATATTGTAAATAAGAAAAGTGAAGGCAATAAACTTGTTTGGACCTCTCTATGGGACAGACAGAAGTTGCAATGTTTAGTTGTGGTAATATTGTGCAATATTCATTTCAATTCCTTATTGAATAACATTTACAAGTGAACAGCAAGGCAACACGACACTGATTACAACCTGGCAAGAAGTCTTTACACTTTATTTAACCACTTAGAGCAGAGCATATTCATCATTATATCCTGCGCCACTTAATCCATGCCCCCCCAAAAATTCCTAAAAAATCTGTGCAAACAACAAAGCACACGTTTTCTTTAAAAGAAAACACTGAAGGGAAACGGGATAATGTCCTTCAGGAGGCAAATTATTGTCAGTCACTTGTAGGAAGAACATTTTACCCTGCCACAGAGTCAAATCAAGCTGGATATTTTATTAACTTAATGACTATAAAATGAGCTTTGAAGGTAATCATACAGCTAACATTCTCAAAATCATTTACCTAAGAACCTGAGAGATGTCTAATGAACATGCAATGATAAAAGGTCATTCAAGGTAATTTCTATCCAATCAGCTGCCATGTATGATAGAGTCACTGACTGCATCACTAATTATAGCTACTTATGGACATCCATATAACATAAGAGCCTGTGGGGAACTCATTTCTCCTGAGATTTGTTCTGATTAGAAAGACCTTGTAGGCTGTAGTTCCCTCATGGATTCTTCACTGAGCAATGGTTGTACTCCTGATTTGGGAGTAATGTTAGAGTGGGTGAGTGAAGGGAAGTAGGGTATTTTGGGCCATCAGTTTACAGATTGCGACTAAAGAAAATTCTGTGGCTAACGATGGCCGTGGTGCTGCCCATTCTTGAGTTGCTAGAAAATCTATCACTTTGAGCAATTTGCTAGTTACACATCGCAGGATAGATGGTGGAATGCAACAGGGGACAAAAAGGGGACAAATGTTTCATTGGAAACCCAGAATTGAATTCAGTGACACTTCCAACAGTTCTTGTCCCAGTCCATCACGCAAACCAGCCTCCCAGCTATTGACTCTGTCTACACTTTCAGCTGCCTTGGAAAAGCAGCCAGCATAATTAAGGACCTCACGCACTCAAGACCTTCTCTCTTCCACCTTCTTCAGATACAAAAGTCTGAGATCACCCATCAACCGACTGAAGAACAGCTTCTTCCTTGCTGCCATCAAACTTTTGAGTGGACCTACCTCGCACGAAGTTGATCTTTCTCTACACCCTAGTTATGACAGTAACACTACATTATTCTGCACCCTCATCATTGTATCATGAAGGATGTACTAAAGCTTCCAGGAATGGCATTATTCAAACAACTGGAGAAAGAACGGAACTGGAATCAGTAGCAGATATAATTCCAGTTGGAAGAATTGACTGCTCATGTGCAAAAATAAAGCAAGTCCCAGTTTTCTACAAAGAACAATTGTCTTTTGAACAGAGACCTCTCCGACTGTTGGTGTGCTGAGTCCGTACCGAAAGCATACTTCATTTCTGCTTCTGGGAAGTGCCTCGTGCTAATCTTCATAGCAGAGGGAGA
Organism: Carcharhinus amblyrhynchos; assembly: GCF_965287045.1. Taxonomy (NCBI): domain Eukaryota; kingdom Metazoa; phylum Chordata; class Chondrichthyes; order Carcharhiniformes; family Carcharhinidae; genus Carcharhinus; species Carcharhinus amblyrhynchos. The sequence goes on from NC_137337.1 coordinate 29,883,014, forward strand.
AAACATTACTTCTCCTTTAACAGTGTGGAATGCTTTTGGAAAAAGCGCAGCCTTAACTAAGACTTATATTCTGATTGAGTGCAAATATCGATTTGTCTTTGTCATTGAAAAGCCTAAAGAGAGGAAATAAAACTCAAAAAAATGAGGTCCAACTTTACCAGAGAACTCCAATCAAAAATAACTACAGCCACCAAGAAACCAGGATTTGGATTATCATTGTGGCATGGTAGCACAGTGGTTAGCACGTTATCCCCGTGTCTCCACATGCTCTGGTTTGCTCCCACATTCTGAAGGATATGCTGGTTAGGTGCATTGACCCAAACAGGCGCCAGATTGCGGCAACTAGGGAATTTCACATTAACTTCATTGCAGTGTTAATGTCAGCCTTACTTGTAATTTATAAATAAACTTAAAACTTTAACAATCAGAACCCATAACAGGATACTGTGTGATGTGCTAAACCTTAAACTTCAGATTCAGGTGGGTAAATGCCCTTCTCCAGTGGAGCGTTCTGTGAATATGGGGAGATGCTATTTGAGAGCATTGCTTGATTGGGGCCACTTTCTCCCCTCCAGTTCTGAAGTTTCAGCAAAAAACTGAAAATTAACATTGATAACATGGGAAACATCAATGATTCCCTGTAAAGGTCAGTTTAAAACTTCCTCAGCCCAGCCCATCATGCATACAGCCTCCCATCCGTTAATTCTGTTTACACTTTCCGCTGTGTCGGAAAAACAGCCAGCATAATTAAGGACCACACATACCCCAGACATTCTCTCTTCCACCTTCTTTCATTGGGAAAAAGATATAAAAGTCTGAGGTCACATACCAACCATCTCAAGAACAGCTTCTTCTCTGCTGTCATCAGACTTTTGAATGGACCTACCTCACACTAAGTCGATCTTTCTCTACACCTTAGCTACGACTGTAACACTACATTCTACACTTTCTCCTTCTCTACGTATGGCGTGCTTTGTCCGTATAGCATGCAAGAAACAATATTTTTCACTGTATGTTAATACGTGTGACAATGATAAGCCAAATCAAAATCAAAATTTTGCTTATTCTAGCTGCAAACTTATTTGCCACACTTTACAGGAATCCTCTTTGGGTCCAGATAAGCTTATCACAAAATGTGGAGAAAGAGATAAGTGTATTAGCCCAGCGGACTGATCTATTCTACTTTCTATTTCGACTGAGTTCAAGGTAACCTCACCTTTTAGCAGGTTTATTCAGTTCAGACATGCTAGCCAGACACCTTTGCTTTCTACATCCACAAATGAGATGCAATATGGAAGAGATGAAAAATGAATGGCATGCAGAAGACAAAAGGGAAGAAAATCTGTTGAAAACATACAGAGTGTAGGTGAAAACAATCAGTTGCTGAAAGGTAAAAGGTGATAATTCAATTCATCAGCCTGGCAAAAGTGAAATCCAAGCGTTCTCAGTGATACAGAATCATAGAATCCCTGCAGTGCAGAAAGAGGCCATTTGGCCCATCGAGACTGTCCAGGCCCTATCCACATTACCCCACATTTTTACTCTGTTAGTTCCCCTGACACTCTGGGGCAATTGAACATGGCCAATCAACCTAACCCACACATCTTTGGACTATATTACAAACCATTGAGTTTTTTTTTAAACTCCAACTGGGTTAAATGCTGGACTGTTAATAAATGTGCCACCTCTGTTAACATGCTATCTCTTCATAACTAGGTGGTGCACATTGATTGCCAGGAGATTTATTTTTGATTTGCCCAGGGCTTCTGTGTGAAAATCATAGAATCCATACAAAAGGAGGCCATTCGGCCCATCAAGTCTGTACCGACCACAATCCCACACAGGGCCTATTCCTGTAACCCCACACGTTTACACTACTAATCCCCTCGACACTTAGCATAGCCAATTCACCTAACCCATACAGCTTTGAACTGTGGGAGGAAACTGGAGCACCCGGAAGAAACCCCGTAGACATAGGGAGAACGTGCAAACTCAACACAGTGTCCCGAGGCTGGAACTGAACCCAGGTCCCTGGCACTGTGGGGCAGCAGTGCTATCCACTGTGCCACCATGCGACAGGGAGTTTGAATCATGGAGTTGAATCTTATCAGCTGTGGCTAGGGAGGCACGATGGAGGTAGGTGGGGGTGGAAGGCGGGTGGGGGGTAGAGCATGTGGGATAGATGCATGTCAGGCCATGTTTCGGAGACAATCCCACTTCCAAGCAATCTAGATAGAGATAGAGTCAAATCGAAACCAGCCAGCTCACCTCAGTTGCAACTAAGTGCCTACATGTGGCACAATGGTCCTGCTGTCAGGATCATCACAACCGGCATCCCCTATGAGGCCAAAGCACAGCGGTTGGGTGCAGGCGGCCTCCTACCAGGGGGCCAGCGAGGCCACCTTTAATATTCCTCTATCCACCCCAGGTCCATGAGTGCTAGAAGGCCAGAGTTGGATGCCAGCCTAAGGAGGGCTTGGTTCCTGCCTGCTACCTGTGGCCTCTCTTATCTTAACATTTTTCTGAAGGGTTCAGAGGATGTCTTCTTCTTGATGTGCCCTTGTGATCTCCCACCCACAGTAGAAGCACCCACCTCTCGTCTGGTGGAGCCGTGGGTGCTCCCATTGGTCCTCCTTCTTGCTCACTGTCCACCTCCCAGAGGATCGCAGAGGCGGGCGGACCTCAGAAGTTATCGGGGTGGGGATGTGGAAATGGTTCTAATCCACATTTAAAAACTAAGGAGGTGAATTTCCACCCAGAGTTATGCAGTTCAGAAGGAGACCATCCGGCCCGTTGTATTTCTTTAAAAGAACTATCCATTCCCTTGTTTCTCCCTCCAACACCACTACCCTCCCCCCACTCCCCCCACCACCCACCCCACTCCCACCCCCACCCAGTGCCTGCAGATTCTTCAGTTTCAAATATGTGGCCAATTCCTTTTTGGAAGTTACCATGAAATCTGTTTTCACTCATCTTTCACTCCACATCATAACAAACTGCTGTATTTAAAAACATTCTCCTCTCCTCGCCTGTGATTCTTTTGCCAGTGACCTTTAACTTTTATTCTCTGATTATTGTCACTCCCTGAGCCCCTGCCTGCCTACTGTGTCAGAACCAAGCCATCTTTGCCTCTATTAAACTTCTTTGCTGCTCTAAGGAGAATGATCACAGCTTTTCTAATCATCCCATAGAATGAGCTTTCCTCAATCTGATATCGTTTTGGTAAGATGGGATTGCCAAATAATATTCCTCTGCACCATCTCCAAAGGAGAGAGGGGTGGGTGTGTGGGGTGTGTGTGTGAGTGCATTTGTGCGCATGTGTGTGTGTGTGTGTGCGTGCGTGTGGGTATACATGCACGTGTGTGTGTGTGTGTGTGTGGGCATACATGCACGTGTGTGTGTGTGTGTGTGGGCATACATGCACGTGTGTGTGTGTGTGTGTGTGGGCATACATGCACGTGTGTGTGTGTGTGTGTGGGCATACATGCACGTGTGTGTGTGTGTGTGTGGGCATACATGCACGTGTGTGTGTGTGTGTGTGTGTGTGATGGGGAATCACTGATTGATCTCCCTGTGGGACTCGTGAGGAAGAGTTCCCCTGGTAACAGACAATGGCCTGCCCCTCTGGAACTCACCGCCTGAGCCTTTTATGTGACAGGCCCAGGACTGGACTTGCTGAAGTGTAGTCCCAGCCAGGGGCTGGTGCGTGTACACCACATTGTGATTTTACTTTACATTCTGTAATAAACCATGTTCTTTTCCAGTCGGGCTTCCTGGGTCATTACTCAATAGCTCACCATGACTCCGTTCTTTTCAGTTGGCAGTGACCCAGGGTCCCTCTCCAACCCCTCCCAGCAGTAAAACCAGGGGCTTGCCATGATGGGAAATGAAGCGCATGGCCATCATTGTGTGCCACCAGAGAGCTATGCCCCTGCCAGCTGCACACTGCAATAAAGGAAAAATGGAGCAAAAGTGGAAAAAAAAGCAATCCTGGATCAATGTATGAGGGAGGTTAACCATCATTCCTTGCAAACATCTTCATTTCTTTGAAACAAAGTGTTCTCATTTTAAAAGCGTACACCAGAGATAGTGAAATGCCTGCCTAAAAGCCTGCTCAATAATGTCTTTATTTAACAATTCTGCCTAATTAGTTGAAGGAAGGTTTCCCTTAACGATGGCTCTTGATTTATATGGCAAGAAATATTATCTTGACTAGCAATTTGGAACATATTAGTCACTAAGGAGGTCAAAATGAAAGCAACCTTTATAGAATTCAAGCTTTGTGTTACTCGAGCTAATCAATACAATATTAATTTGACCGTCTGGGACAGCTTTTAATCCCGTTCCACCAATTGTTAATGAGATGGCGTTTTATCCATTGGGCAGCTCATTCTGATATTAAAAAGAACCTTTGTGTCATGTACAACGACAAATTCAAAATTACTTGCACTGTTGCTATTAATAGTACGTCCTTGCTACGTTTGCAGTTACGTATGTGTGTGCTGGGTCACTGTGACATCTTTCGGTCTGCGTAGCCAGTTCAAGGGAACTCAATTATTCAGGCAAAGCCATTCTGCATACATAATCGCAAAGTCATTAAAACACTACCCTACTGTCCAAATCAGCTGGGAATAAATTTATCCGTGTAAATTAAATGAAGACTCTTCCTGGGAAAGATGCCAAAAATGTAGTCAATACTAACAGCTGAAATTTAAAAAAAAGTTAAAATAGGAATCCTCGAATGCTAATTTATGAAGACTTAGAGCCGCAAAACAAATCATTTCACTGTGAAACCGACAATGTGCCTTCTATTTATGAGGTGAACAGAGAAATAAATTTGATAGAAGAGATTGTATTGCTAGTTGCATTAATAGAGCTGTATAATCTCACAGTCACAATGGAGGCTTTGATAACATATTCCTCTGTTAGCATATTGAGCAATTAATCATTATTCAAAGGTTCAAGTATGTAAATAAAAACTTATTTTTAATTTATTCTTTCATGGGATGTGGGTGGCACTGGCAAGGCTAGCATTTGTTGCCCACCCCTAATTGCCCCTGTAACTGCTTAGCTGGTGAGGTCATTCCTGGAGGACGGTTAAGTGTCAGCCACAATGGAGTCACTTGTAAAGTCAGACCAGGCATGGTGGACACATTTCCTTCCCTAAAGGGCATGAATGAAGCAGATTGTTTTTTATATATCAATTGATGACAGTTTTAGAGTCACTATTATTTCAGCAGCGTTATGTTGCAAGTCAGATTCACTGAATTTATATTCCATCAGCTGCCGTGGTGAGATTCGAACCCTAGACCGGGCCTTGACTCGTTCAGTGACATTACCACTTCACCATCATCTCATCACTGATAACTATACAATGAATAGAGCAGCATGGCAACAATACAAGACAGTAAGTAGTCTCACAACACCAGGTTAAAATCCAACAGGTTTATTTGATAGTAAACACCACAAGCTTTGGGAATGCTGTTCCTTTGTCAGGTGATTGGAAAGTGAGTGGCACTGACAAAGGAACAGCCTTCCGAAAGCTTGTGGCGTTTACTATCAAATAAACCTACTGGACTTTAACCTGGTGTTGTGAGACTTCTTACTGTGTTTACCCCAGTCCAACGCTGGCATCTCCACATCAACAATACAATAAACAGGCCGCCGATTTTTAAAAAAAATCAATCTTTTGATAATTTAATAAAATAAAAATACATCTGCATTTATGGGGAGGAGGAGAGCAAGGAGGGCAAGGGGGGGGTCAAATCATGGAGGATCTCGGGCAATGGACAGGGCTTGCAAAGGGCTAGAGCATCCTTATTGCCTCTGGTTTTGGGGACTAGGGCATCAAGACCTCTTCTACCATGGGGTCTTACATCTTGTCACTTCTGTGGTGCCTCCAGGAGGTCATCACGATGGTGGCTACATTGATGGGCAGGGCACTAAAGTGATATTAACGGACGCTGCAGGAGAATGATGATGACTTTCATTGAAGACAGAGCGATGCTTCTCTTATCCTCTGTGAAGTATCTGACTGCTGCCTGACAGAGAGCAGAGTGTGAGCTGCCACTGGCCAAGCTGATCTAGGGGCCCCGAGAGGCTAAATGACACATCTCAGATGCTTGGCCTCCTCTGAAATCAGGGGTTGCGGCGTTTTCTGCATCTACTGATGAGGTGGGCAAACCCTCACACATTTTCAGCCGATGACATCCTCATTACTAAAGGTTGCTGGAGACAAGAGAGGCCTGAACATTGTTAGGAGGGATACACAAGCTTGCCCTGAGGAGCTAGGACCTTGAGGGTCTGAGCCGTGTTTTGCCCCTTGGTTGGAGGTGTATCACTCAGAAGGACTGGGCTGGCAGATGGGCTGGATCAGTTGGGCTGGACACACCCAGGGTCTCTTGGGTGGAAGACCCTGGACTGCGATTCTGCCAATCCTCTTCCCCTCAGGTGCCCAGGGGATACTGGGCTCCTCCATAAGGTAGAGAGGTAGCTACAATGAGATCCAGAAGGCCCACTGTCCTCTGGCGCAGACACTCATGGATTACCACCAGTGTCTGCACCATGTACTCAAAGCCCAGCACCATGGAGCTCGTGCTAGACATGGAGGTCATGAGCTGAACAATATGGCAGACATCTCCTGACAGGATTTACCAGGCTGATTCCCAGGATGGCAGTTTGTCATATGAGGAGGCACTAAGTTGGTGAGGATCATATTGACTGGAGTTTAGAATAATGAAATTAGATATAGCTCTTGGGGCTAAAGGGATCAAGGGATATGGGGAAAGGGTATTGAATTTGATGATCAGCCATAATCAAAATGAATGGCGAAACAGGCTCAAAGGCTGAATACCTTACTCCTGCTTCTAGTTTCTAGGTTTCTATAATAATGCATTAATGAGGCTCACAACACTGGTCAGGGAATGGGCTATTGGCCATGACTCATGCTCCTGTTTGCTAGCCAACAAATGGAAGTGCATATGTACCATCATTTAAGACCATGCATGGACCAGGCTATGATCAAGAAAGCTACTGACTTGTGAATAACATTGTGCGAGGGTGTCACTTGGGTAATTGTAATCCAGCAGAGTCAATGCCTTCAGGAGTGCAAAGTTAGAAGGAAAGAATAACCAATTAAAATTAATTGGCTCTAGGTGTCTGAACGGTGGAGCTTCTCAGTGCAGAAGTTGTGGTCAAGATCTTTATGTTACTTCCTAATAATTACATCTTAATACATTGCTTCATACAAGCAATAGGTAATAAAACCAGGAAAACAGTTTGTCCTACTGAAAATCAACCTTTCAGTAAGACATAGCAACTGAGTATTTTGTTGGGGTAAATTTTCATCTTTTCTACACACAGTGCAGAACTACCCCTCCTGATTTGTATCATCCATTGATTTCATTCATTCTAATTTGATTTTCTGGATGTAAATCATTAATATAAATTACAAAATGTTGGGGAAGGCCCAAACCCTAGTCTGAGAGTCACCCCAGTCAGTACTACTGCATCTCAACACAATTCCTCACATTGTTTATTACCTTTGAGCTTACTTATTTTCCATTCTCAGTTGTACCCCGAATTTCCGCAAGTTAACTGGTCAAGTTTCATTATACTTTCTTTTGGAACTTTAGAAAACTTTCCTCAATCACATCCTCAAAAGAATTGGTCAGTCATAGTCTTCTTTACTTTGGGGAGTTGGTTAGTTCAATTGGTTAGCTCCGCTGGTTAGTGACGCAGAGCGATGCCAATAGCATGGGCTCGATTCCCGTGCCAGCTGAAGTTATTCACGAACACCTCGCTTTCTCAACCTTGCCTGAGGTGTGGTGCTACTCCGGCTAAATCACCACCTGTCCTCCTCCTTTGAGGGGAAGAGCAGCCTTTGGTTTCTGGGACTTTGGTGACTTTACCTTTTACCTTTTGTTTTGTACTGAATGACAGAAATAATCTCCATAATTAACCAAAGCAAACTATGGCAAGGTTAGAAATAAATAAGAAAAAGTATATAATTAGAATTATGCAAGATAATCGGAAAGAGTGTATAATGCAACCTACAAGTCGCATGATCTGGTATTGCAAGGTTTTATGTGAAGTAGAATGGTGGCATTATTTGATGATATAGTGGGTATAATGCTTGTGTTTTCAAAGTATAATTGCATGCTTTGAGAAATGAAGTACTTTAGGACCTTGGGCTATCTAAAAAATGCAGAGTAATGAAGACCATGACTGACCATCTCTTTTGAGGGCAAAACAGGAAAGTTCCAAAAGAAATTATACTGAAAGTTTACCAGTTAACATATGGAAATTCAGGGTACAGCTTGGGAATGGGACATAAGTTCGCTCAATGGGGCTAAACAATTGGGTATCTAAATATATTACATGAAAGATTTTAAAAAGTACCTTCTGCTTTTTTGCCTGAGTCCATTCTCACCTTTTGGTTGCTGGTGTTGCATCTTTTCTGACTCCAGAGGGAGATGGCAGAGAGCCACTCCCCTTCTTTGGTAGTACAGTTCCATTGTTAACTGTAGGCCTTAATGGCAGGGCTTGAACTATGGGTCTTGCTGTAAAGCAAATAAACAGCACGTTACTACCCACTGTACAGTAAATGTTCTTGAAGTAAATAAGTCAGACTGTTGGAATGCAGTGACTGCAGCTTTTTTGTCTGTTTCCATTCAGGAGATTAATACTGAAAAGGGAAAGTTACTGTGCCACATTATTTGGAACTTCTGGTTTCAGTTCCAAAAGGATTACTGCCTTGAAATTAATCCGTGGGATAATCAATGCAAATGCTCAATTCACTTGTCTGAAATACTTCTCTCCGCTATTTTAGTGGAGACAATACCCTCAAAGCGGCCAATGCCTTTACCAGCGTAGAAGAGGGTGGAATTTGAGGTAGAAGCTTTGAAACATTTGTAAATGTTCATACCTATAATCGCAAAGCGTAACTTCAGAGCTTTCATCCTCTTAAACACTGATGAGAAACTTTTCTGTTATTTAATGTTCCATACCCTTATTTTTAAACAAAACCATTATATCAATAATACTTCTAAAATATCCATGCACATTGCTTGATATTGTCATGCATACTGTGAAAGCAAATGCAGCATTACTGACAGAATTTAGCCCACAAATTCAACATTACACTATTTCCCTGGTCTACCATGAATAGAAAAGTGTTGAGCATTTGTATCATTTCCAGATGTCATTTCTCAAAGTAAAAATGATATTTCATTCTCAAATTTTAGGTGGGATTCAACATATCTGGGGACTATCCATGATGGATCGAATTTACTAGATGCACATGTTGGACATAATTCAACTGTGATTCAACAATTAAATAAGGATAAATTCCACAAAAGTGTTGAAGATGCCAGAAATTAGTTCCTTCCAAGTCAGCAGTGATACCACAAGGGCTTATATCAATGTCTGAAGAAGACTCATACGGACTCACAATATTGGCCAGAATTTTATTGGCTTGTCCTATCCAGAATCGGGTACGACTTGCAGAACAGCATTCTCCATTGGCCTTGGTTGGGATCTAAAATTCTGCATATTAGCTCTGTTTTTCTCCCCACACTCGCTGAGTTTGCCAGCATTTTCTGTTTTTAGCTCAGATTTCCAGCATCCGCAGTATTTCATTCTTATTGCGTTAATGCTGTTGGATAGTGTGTGAAACAGCAAGATCTCAACCAGCAGTTTAGGTAGAAACTAAAGTTCTAAGCCACTCTTTCAGGTATCCCAAATTAAAAATAATTCCAAATGAATCACTAGATTTCAAAAATCATGTACAATGACAACAGTAGCTAATAACAAGAGAAGTCAGAGCAATCAACCATTCAAATCTTAGTGAAACTGGTTGATTTGACGTTTGTTACAGCCAACGTACTTTTTCAATATTCACCTGCAATGGTGGCAAATATAAAGGAATTTGATGATCCCTTTATACTTTTTTATTGCTTCATTTGTAGACAAGCTTTTAAAAATTTCCTTAGTTGCCAAAGGCAGACTTGTTTATAATATTAGACATAATGTAATGGTATGGTGGCGTAGTGGTTAGCACTGCTGCCTCACAGCATCGGGGACTCAGGTTCGATTGTGGCCTTGGGTGACTGTCCGTGTGCAGTTTGCACGTTCTCCCTGTGTCTGTGTAGGTTTCCTCTGGTTTCCTCCCACAATCCAAAGATGTGCAGGTTAGATGGATTGTGTTAGGGACCAGATCAGAAACCCCAAGGTATGGTGTGAAGTTAACTAGACCCCAATATTTTTAGATTTTGGCATTAGGGTATGGACAAGGATTTTTTTTTAACTCCAGGTGTGATTCTATTGACCCACTAGGAAGCTTTCATTAAAACAAACTTTATTTAACAATACAGTTTAACTTTAACAAAAATAACTAGCATAACTTCTTTCAACTGAAACACAAACATGACATGATACAATTCTTAACTTCTAGTCTATCTCTATTAGTTCCAATTTAAGCAACATCCCTCATAGACATAATCGCCTTTTCAAAATCAATTAGCAAACAACAGGCTTATGTGTTAGAATGGGGGCTGCTAGTCCTCAAGCCTCAGGAACACCTCTGGAAAGAGACAGCCATTTTCCAGCAAGTCCCAAACTACCGTCTCCAGAGAGATAGAGGGAAATGATCTCTTGCTCCTTGCAGACCTGTGCAGAAACTGCTTGCTCATCTCTGTAAGCCTAGCTCCTCCTATTAGCACATGACTCCGCCTCTGCCAATCAAACTAATCAAACCCTGCTCTGGAACTCCAGGGGACAACCCAAAAAATAAACAAAACAGCATTAGCTCAGATTAAAACAGATACCCAAATACATAGAATCAATTATTCTTCTGCATTCTCAACAGGTGGGCTGCTTGGAACAGACTGACTGGCACTGTTTAAACACAGCTGAATTTTAACATATGCTCCACATGAACCATGATATAAATACAATTCTTAAAGGTGCAGTATTGTCACAATTGGCTGTCCTAAATTACCCCTTAGCATCAAAGGTAGATGGATTAATGGGGTAAAGGCACGGGGGTTACGGGAATAGGGCAGAGGGGAGGGTCTGGTTGGGATGCTCTTTCAGAGGGTTGTGCAGTGTCAATGTCAATGTATCTACAGTCGCACAGTGGTTAACACTGCTGCCTCACAGCGCCAGGGACCTGGGTTTGATTCCCGGCTTGGGTCACTGCCAGTGCAAAGTCTACACATTCTCCCCATGGGTTTCCTCCGGGTGCTCTGGTTTCCTCCCACAGTCCGAAAGACATGCTGGTTAGGTGCATTGGCCATGCTAAATTCTCCCTCCGTGAACCCGAACAGGCGCCGGAGTGTGGCAACTAAGGGATTTTCACAGTGACTTCATTACAGTGTTAATGGAAGCCTATATGCGACATTAATAAATAAACTTTAAACTTTATCTAGTTATAGTTATGGTGTGCGTATAAGGTAGACCATTCATTTCTTAATTTGGAGATTACTAGTAGAACTAAAAGATGACATGGCAATAGGTTCTGTTGGCAATGTTGTATTCTGAAAACTGAACATAACATCAAATGAGACATTCACTTGTTTAAGTTACTAACAGCTCAGAGAGGCATTTTATTTGCACACAGTAAGCGTTCACACCATTAACACTGTCAGGCGGTAATTTCTACCCAATATGTTTGTTTTTTCATGATCTCACTGTTAAGCCTGCACTTCCCGCTGCCAGCCATCCATTATAATGGTACCAGTCAGGCAGGAGAACTCAGGGGAGGAATTCAACACCAGTGATTCAGTTTCCAGGGGGCCAAGGGATGTAGGAAACACTCACTTCAAAAACGACAGGCATTTTGTTGAAATATTTACTTGGGAGTTGACCATCCTACATGTCATTATCTACCAGTCCAGTCCGTAAGACACCAGCCATAGATCATTCCTGAATGAAATGGATATCTGAATTGCTAGGCAGTGGTAAGTAAATAAAGGTCATGAAAAGGATACCCATAATATTAAGTGTATTTCACCCACATATTAATCACTTTTTCTGATTATTTTCCCCCCTTTCTGCTGGCATTTAGGCTCCCAAGAATTTGTGCCAATCTTTGTAAAGGAGTTTTTTCCCCAGCAGCTTTGGAAATCCCAGGGCATGGGTTTTTGAGAGGATTAATGAAGGCATGTCAAGCAGCTCAGGCTGAACGAGAGGTGAACCCATCGACAGACAGAGGTAAACATGCCCCAATCTGGCAGACAAGTGGTGCCTTCCATTGCTTTGCTTCAGTAAAAGGTAGGAGGTGATCAGGCAGGGGACGAGGCTAGCCCATTGCACTGCGGGTGTGCTGATGACACTTGCGATGGTGGCTTGCCCAGGCTGGGGTAGTCAATGATCAGAGGTTAAACCAAGGTGCACCTTATGGAATTTTTCAAAGCCAACTCAGCCTTTTAGCTAAGATGAAGCATCAGTTCAAGCCTGGGGGTGGAGGTGCAATGCCTCATTCTGTTAACTTGTACCTTGTTTGACCCTCTCGTAGGGGCCATGGATTAAATCCAATTTGAATTTGGTTTTTGGATAGAGTAATTTTTTTAAAAAAGGTGGGAGAGCACAGCCAATGGCATTGGAATGTCTGTGAGTATCAGTCTAACTTTAATTTAGGATGTTGCTTCAGAAGTAACCTAATCACAACGCATTGTGTTTTTGGTATGAAAAGAAGATTTATATCAACAGAAAATCTTCCTCAGTTGGTTGGACGTGCCAACATTTCACCAATGTTATTTGCAGATTCTGCCACACTTATTGGGAAATGATCTTGATAGGATTTGGGTCATTAGAGAATCTGTTGTAGACCATGCTGTTTGCTGGAAGGATTCATGCTTCTAGCATACAGAATGGCGGTCGGCACATCTAGTAAGAGTTGTAGCCATCTGTGGTCTGTGATATGGGGTTTATCGGAGATTGTTCAGTGGAATGTCGGAGAAAATCTCCTTTCTAAAAAGCAGTTCTTACAGCATTACCTTCCCTACCGCAGCCACAGGCAGAGAAAGTAAGTGCTGAGTTGTTCCATCAAAAAGGATTTACTAGGATGATAAAAGCAAGTTACTGCAGATGCTGGAAGTCTGAACAAGAACTGAAAATGCTGGAAAATCTCAACAGGTCTGACAGCGTCTGTGGAGAGAGATTAGAGCCAACGTTTCGAGTCTGGATGACCCTTCGTCAGAATGATAGCAGGACTGAGAGGTTTTACCTATTGAGCAGATTGGGACTCTTTTCTCTGAGAAAGAGATGACTGGGTGGTAATGTTGCAGAGGGTCTTTAAGATTACGGAAGATTTTGATAAGGTAGAAAAAACAAAGATGGGGCCAGGACTCAAGTTCATAAACATAAAATAATTACTAATAAATCCAACAGAGAATTCAGGAACATCCTTTATCCACAGAGTGGTGTGAATGTGGAACTCATTATCTCAAGGAGTGGTGGAAGTGACTAGCATGGATGTATTTTAGGAGAAGCTGATTAAACACATGAGAGAGAAAGGGATGGGAAAGGGATATTTCAATGGAGTTGGAAATAGGTGGGAGGAGATTTTTGTGGAGCATAAGAGCTGTGCTGAATGGCCTGTTTCTGTGCTGTAAAGAGTTCTGACCTCTGTTCCAATATTAAGTTTATTTATTATTAGTCACAAGTCGGCTTACATTCAACTGCAGTGAAAATCCCCTAGTTGCCACATTCTGGCGCCTGTTCAGTACACTGAGGGAGAAGTTAGCATGGCCAATGCACCTAACAGCATGTCTTTCAGACTATGAGAGAAAACCAGCGCACCCGGAGGAAACCCACACAGACACGGGAAGAACTTGCAGATACAGTGACCCAAATCAGGAATCGAACCCGGGTCTCTGGCACTGTGAGGCAGCGGTGCTAACCACCGTGCCACCTACAATTTTTATATTTCCCTTTCATTTGCTTTTAAATTAAATTACACGCAAGTTTCCTCCTCAACCCCTGTGAATCTGATACTTGTCCAAATCTGAGGCATATTTTGGAAAATTTATGCAAACGGCCTACTTCTTGTTCACCTAACAACAATTCAAAACAATGCCAATATCAGATTTAAGCAGCATTCATTCGTCCCCTGAAAGAATTCAAATCATTACTTTCTTCAGTTGCTTCTTCTATTATTTCCTTTGTACTTTTCGGTCCTTTATATCACAGTCAGGGACACGCTTGTGGACCAACGTGTGAAGTCCTTTAATGTCCTCTGGCTCATTGTCTTATCGAGCACATTAATTAAAATAGTGACACAGTGTCTCGTGACAGGTTTGCCATATACCAGAGGATGTCAGTCCTCCACAGCACAGGATCAGTGTGTGCCTTTTGAAGATCTTCTTTCTGCCCGTGTGTTAATTGCTATTTCAGGGTAAAGAAATCAGCAGTGTTGATCAGCCATGGCTGCTTGCCAGGAACCCTGCCTGGTGAACATGCTGTTGCAATGCAGTGAAATAGGGCAGTCAGAGCCATTCAGAACAAATCCGTTGGCAAGTGGACCCTATCAGTCAGAGTCCTTCATTTGTTAGGAACCATAAATATTGTGATTCCACCACTAATCATTTTCCAAACAAAAATATTTCATTTTGAAGAAGTACCTTTTGAATGGAACTTTATTCCTGCCAACCCTCCTAGGACCGGTTTTGAAGTGAACAGATTTAAGGAGTTCTGTCTCGCTGATGCTGTTGGCGCTGGTTCCAATATTAATTGCTACTGACCATTGGACATGATCTGAGGGCAGCGGGGAGGGAGAAGGCTAATTTTCCTTACCGCTGCACTACAGCAGCTATTAAGTTAAAGTCAGCAAAAGTGTGAGAGAAAAGACACCTTGGAAGGTGTGGGAGTGTCGAGATGTGGCTGTGTTAATGGAACCACTGCCTTTGATATGTTGATGAGCTTAGCAACACTGCAAACAAATCTTTACCGAAGGCAAATTGGTAAAAGCGGAGAGCAGAACATGAATGGATTTGAATAAGTTGTTAAGGGTTCAAAGGAAGAGATACAAGATGTGAAGAAAGGTTCATAATGTGAGTGTACTTTACTTTTACACTCTAAAAACTAACATCAAGAAATGAAAGTCTGCTTTCTAAAATAATCAAATAAGGAAAGATCGAAAGGGAAAAAAAGATGATTAAACCTATGCAGGAAACTGTTTTTAGACCTCAGCCAACAGCAGGATTGATGTAACTCCTAGCAAGAAGTGCCTATGATGAAAACTTGTCTTGAAAAGCAAGCTGCTTGTTTTACCTTAAAAACAACCCCAAACAAATGCAACTGCCTAGTACGGTAACGATTACTGGATTTTGTTGCTTCTCCGCTTTTTGGCTCAGATCAAGCGTAGTATGGACATGCTATACTTGGTTGAAGTCACTGGGTTACACTTTAGCTACATTTGAAGCAATTTTTAAAAGCTGCATTTTGGTCTTTTGGCTAAGATGCAAATGAGATCAAGCCTTGGAGGAGGAGCTATGCCTACTCCAATCAGCTTGGATCATTTAGATCAAGCCCAAGACAGGAGGTGAGAGCCCTGTCTTGTCAGCTTGGATCAGGAATGTCCCAACTTGTTGAGATTCTGAATTGGACTTGATTTGATTGAATTGGATTAAAAACAAAAAAAAACTGGATTTTGTTTTACAGATTTTAAAATCTATCAAGTGTTATGGAACAATTTGAGGAGAGCTAGATCTGAGGGTAGTTAAGATTGGAAGTAATTACATTTGTGACACTCTGTGTAGCCATCGTCTTCGTTCAGTGTACTTCTAGGGCCAGATTTTGTCATCATGTTGTGCCCATTTTTGGGATTGAAAACTTGGTAAAGTTGGACATGAGGTGAGTAGCACGTTTCCGCATCGGTTCGCCCTTTACCAAGGCCCAAAAATGCATGCGATCAGGACCACACCCGAAACAGGCATGATGGCCATTTAAATGCATTCAAGTTGATTTAATGGGCTGCACGCTCAACTTTACCAGCACTTCCCCGTTTACCACTGTGTTCGCCCATCCAGAAATGGCGCGAAACAGGCATGCTCCATTAAAGTCTGACTCAGATGCTCCAGTTAGAGATAGTCTGGCAGCTGTCTGCTTGAGATCAGTGGGGGTCCGCTGCCACTCTGCCTGAGATCAGTGAAGGGGAAGGGGGGGGTCCGCTGCCACTCTGCCTGAGATCAGTGAGGGGGAAGGGGGGGGGTCCGCTGCCACTCTGCCTGAGATCAGCGGAGGGGAAGGGGGAGGTCCGCTGCCACTCTGCCTGAGATCAGTGAGGGGGAAGGGGGGGGTCCGCTGCCACTCTGCCTGAGATCAGTGAGGGGGAAGGGGGAGGTCCGCTGCCACTCTGCCTGAGATCAGTGAAGGGGAAGGGGGGGGTCCACTGCCACTCTGCCTGAGATCAGTGAGGGGGAAGGGGGGGGTCCGCTGCCACTCTGCCTGAGATCAGTGAGGGGGAAGGGGGGGGTCCGCTGCCACTCTGCCTGAGATCAGTGAGGGGGAAGGGGGGGGTCCACTGCCACTCTGCCTGTGATCAGTGAGGGGGAAGGGGGGGGTCCGCTGCCACTCTGCCTGAGATCAGTGAGGGGGAAGGGGGGGGTCCGCTGCCACTCTGCCTGTGATCAGTGAAGGGGAAGGGGGGGGTCCGCTGCCACTCTGCCTGAGATCAGTGAGGGGGAAGGGGGGGGTCCGCTGCCACTCTGCCTGAGATCAGTGAGGGGGAAGGGGGGGGTCCGCTGCCACTCTGCCTGAGATCAGTGAGGGGGAAGGGGGGGGTCCGCTGCCACTCTGCCTGAGATCAGTGAGGGGGAAGGGGGGGGTCCGCTGCCACTCTGCCTGAGATCAGTGAGGGGGAAGGGGGGGGTCCGCTGCCACTCTGCCTGAGATCAGTGAGGGGGAAGGGGGGGTCCGCTGCCACTCTGCCTGAGATCAGTGAGGGGGAAGGGGGGGGTCTGCTGCCACTCTGCCTGAGATCAGTGAGGGGGAAGGGGGGGGTCCGCTGCCACTCTGCCTGAGATCAGTGAGGGGAAGGGGGAGGTCCACTGCCACTCTGCCTGAGATCAGTGAGGGGGAAGGGGGGGGTCCGCTGCCACTCTGCCTGAGATCAGTGAGGGGGAAGGGGGGGGTTCACTGCCACTCTGCCTGAGATCAGCAGAGGGGAAGGGGGAGGTCCGCTGCCACTCTGCCTGAGATCAGTGAAGGGGAAGGGGGGGGTCTGCTGCCACTCTGCCTGTGATCAGTGAGGGGGAAGGGGGAGGTCCGCTGCCACTCTGCCTGAGATCAGTGAGGGGAAGGGGGAGGTCCGCTGCCACTCTGCCTGAGATCAGTGAAGGGGGGGGTCCGCTGCCACTCTGCCTGTGATCAGTGAAGGGGAAGGGGGAGGTCCGCTGCCACTCTGCCTGAGATCAGTGAAGGGGAAGGGGGAGGTCCACTGCCACTCTGCCTGAGATCAGTGAAGGGGAAGGGGGAGGTCCACTGCCACTCTGCCTGAGATCAGTGAGGGGAAGGGGGAGGTCCACTGCCACTCTGCCTGAGATCAGTGAGGGGGAAGGGGGAGGTCCGCTGCCACTCTGCCTGAGATCAGTGAGGGGGAAGGGGGAGGTCCGCTGCCACTCTGCCTGAGATCAGTGAGGGGGAAGGGGGAGGTCCGCTGCCACTCTGCCTGAGATCAGTGAGGGGGAAGGGGGAGGTCCACTGCCACTCTGCCTGAGATCAGTGAAGGGGAAGGGGGAGGTCCACCGCCACTCTGCCTGAGATCAGTGAAGGGGAAGGGGGAGGTCCGCTGCCACTCTGCCTGAGATCAGTGAAGGGGAAGGGGGAGGTCCGCTGCCACTCTGCCTGAGATCAGTGAAGGGGAAGGGGGAGGTCCGCTGCCACTCTGCCTGAGATCAGTGAGGGGGAAGGGGGAGGTCCACTGCCACTCTGCCTGAGATCAGCGGAGGGAAAGGGGGGGGTCCACTGCCACTCTGCCTGAGATCAGTGAAGGGGAAGGGGGAGGTCCGCTGCCACTCTGCCTGAGATCAGTGAGGGGGAAGGGGGGGTCTGCTGCCACTCTGCCTGAGATCAGTGAGGGGGAAGGGGGGGTCTGCTGCCACTTGGTCTGGGATCAGAGGAGGGGAAGAGGGGGCACTGCCACACTGCCTGCGATTGGTGGGAGGGGAAGTGGGGAGGAGCCTGCGAATGGTTAGGGTGGCAGGATAAGGGGCTGAGTAATATTGGGGGTTGGAGGGAGGCATTATCCGGCCTGTGAGGGATATTCTATCATTTTGTTTTTGCACGTGGGCAGTTGGAGGTGCCAAACAGTGCTGCAGGATTTTGGGTGCGATAAGCCCTGCCCACAGGCTTCTACAGCATGATTTGGAATCGCTGATACTTTGATAGGCAGAATGCATATGGGGGTGCCTGAAAACGGGTCTAAAAATCGGATGTGAAACACTCCCAGTTTCAAGTGCACCCAGCACTTGGAATCAAAATATTAAAATAGGGCCCTATTTTATATTATTGTTGGTTATTCTATTTTTTACCAAACATTTATTTTGTTTAAATCGCCACAGGTTAGTCATGGCACAAATCAATTCCAGCCTCCTAGATTGCCTGGACCCATGGCAGTTCACCTGTCACCGCAAGAGGTCCACAGCAGATATCATCTCCCTGGTCCTACACTCAACCCTGGAACATCTGGATAACAAAGACACCTGCATCAAACTCCTACTTATTGACTACAGCTCTGCCTTCAACATCATTATTCCTACAAAACTCATCTCCAAACTCCGTGGCATGGAACTTGGCTCTTCGCTCTGTGACTGGGTCCTGAACTTCCTAACCCACAGACCTGCAATCAGTAAGGATAGGCAACAACACCTCCTCCACGATCATCCTCAATACCAGTGCCTCACAAGGCTGCGCCCTTAGGCCCTACCATACTCATTGTACACATGTGACTGCGTGGCCAAATTCCCCTCCAACTCGACTTTCAAATTTGCGGATGAAACCATCGTAGTGGGTCTGATCCCAAACAATGATGAGAGGGAGTATGGGAAAGAGGGAGAGAGAATCTGGTGAACTAGTGCAGCAACAATAACCTCTCCCCCAATATCTGCAAAACGAAGGAGATAATCACTGACTTCAGGAAGTATAGTGGAGGACTTGCCCCACCTACACCAATGAGAATGACATGGAAATGGTCGCGAAATTCAGGTTTCTAGATGTTCAGATCGCCAACAATCTGTCCTGGTCTCTCCATGCCGATGCTATAGTTAAGAAACCCCATCAATGCTGCTACTTTCTCAGGAGACTAAGGAAATTTGGCATGTCTGCTACAACTCTCACCAACTTTCACAGAAACACCTTAGAAAGCATTCTTTCTGGTTGTATCACAGCTTGGTATGGCTCCTGCTCAGTCTAAAATCACAAGAAACTACAAAGGGTCATAAACGAAGCCAATCCACCAGGCAAACCAACTTCCCATCCATTAATTCTACACTTCCCACTGCCTTGGCAAGGCAAGCAGCATAATTAAGGACCCCACGCATCCTGGACATTCTCTCTTCCACCTTCTTCCGTCAGGAAAAAGATACAAAAGTCTGAAGTCATGTGAAACTGACTCAAGAACAGTTTCTTCCCCGCTGCCATCAGACTTTTGAATGGACCTACCTTGTATTAAGTTGACCTTTCTCTACACCCTAGCTGACTGTAATACTACATTTTGCACCCTCTTGTTTCCTTCTCTATGAACAGTATGCTTTGTCTGTATTGTGCGCAAGAAACAATACTTTTCACTGTATACTAATACATGTGGCAATAATAAATCAAATCAAATTTTAAAAAAGTAAAAAGGCTGGGATGCTGTTGTCTGGATTTCACATCTAATACCAAACTGCAAAATACTGTTGGGACCAGTTGTTTAATCTTCCCTTTGGGATTGGAGCACATCGGCATTTACCATCAGCTGTGTCCTTAAGTAAATGTTTCAGTAAAGTTTATAAGTTTTTTTAAAGTTTATTTATTAATGTCACAAGTAGAATTACATTAACACTGCAATAAAGTTACTGTGAAAATCCCCTCGTCACCACACTCCTGAGCCTATTTGGATACACTGAGGGAGAATTTAGCATGGCCAATGCACCTAACCAGCTCGTCTTTCAGACTGTGGGAGGAAATTGGAGCACCTGAAGGAAACCCATGCAGGCACAGGGAGAACATGCAGAATCTGCACAGACAGTCACCTGAGGCCAGAATTGAACCTGGGTCCCTGGCACTGTGAAGAAGCAATGCTTTGGGATGTTTTACCATATCAAAGGTACTATACAAATGCAGTTGGTTGTTGTTGTTCTGGCTGGAAATACTGCAGAAAGTTTGCCAATGACCGCAGAGCTGTTGGCTATACAGTTTCAGCAGAATGGAAGCAGGAACAGAATGGTAAGCTTTATCTGCCCATTTTAGTGGCCCAGTGAAGATTTTGCCCATAATTCTCATCTTTCATGGCTGTTGCCCTTTGCTTTATTTGGTTGCAAACCAACTATTAACATCTTCCAACATGATTTCCTCACAAGTCTTCTGTAGCCTGGAAAATCATTCTCTCTTCCTACTGCGCTGACCATCTAGAATAAGTAACCAGGCAATGGATGCATGCGCACATTCCCCAATATTATTCACACAGTACTGGCTTGCATAATTTGCTATTAGTCCTGTCCTCCCATGGCGCCACAGTGTACACTGTAGTATCCAGTTCCACCTCATTTCTTGAAGACTCCACTATCTTTGTGTGATCACCTGCTTATCCGAATCCAATCGTGAGAATTCCTCCAGTTAGACACTAGCTAGGCTGAAACCATTATTCTTGGCCTCAGCACAATCTCTTTTCCGTGAATATCTCCAACTGAAAATTCTGTGTTTAACTCCCTTCATAACCTCAGCCAAATTGAGTTCTGTAAATTCCTTTGAATGTAAAATTCCCCTCCTCCGTCTGACCATTGCATTGAGAATGGACAACCTTTGTCTATTTGTTCTGGAATTCTTTCTCTGGTTCTCCACCTCCTTCTCCTCCTCAAATCTCATTCTTTCAACCAAGATTTTAGTCGCTTCTTTCACCTTCTGTGGCTAGACACTTCTAAATGACATTTCAATCTGGGCTGTTAGTCCACATTAAATGCAGTATAAAAATGCAAGTTATTGTCAATGTATTACATAAGAACATAAGAAATAGGAGCAGGAGTAGGCCATCTGGTCCTTCGAGCCTGCCCCGCCATTCAATAAGATCATGGCTGATCTGTCGTGGCTCAGTTCCACTTTCCCGCCCTCTCCCCATAACCCTTAATCCCCTCTCTTATCAAAAACCCATCAACCCGCTTCTTAAAAATATTTAGCGAGGCAGCCTCCACCACTTCAACGGGCATAGAATTCCAGAGATTCACCACCCTTTGAGTGAAGAAGTTCCTCCTCAACTCCGTTCTGAACCGCCCCCCCTTTATCTTGAGGCTGTGCCCCCTAGTCCTACTGTCTTTTTTGAGCGGGAAGAGTCTCTCCACCTCTATCCTATCCATCCCATTCATCATCTTATACGTCTCAATGAGATCTCCCCTCATTCTTCTAAACTCTAACGAGTACAAGCCTAGTTTATTCAGCCTCTCCTCATAGCTCAACCCCCTCAACTCCGGTATCAGCCTAGTAAACCTCCTCTGCACTCCCTCCAGGGCCAAAATATCCTTGCGCAGGTGCGGCGCCCAAAACTGCACACAGTACTCCAGCTGCGGCCTCACCAATGCCCTATACAGCTGCAGCAAGACCTCCCTACTTTTATATTCAATCCCCCTCGCTATGAAGGCCAGCATCCCATTCGCCTTCCTGACCACCTGCTGCACTTGCAGGCTGGGTTTTTGCGACTCATGCACAAGGACCCCGAGGTCCCTCTGCACCGTCGCCTGCTGCAGTTTTTCGCCACGTAAGTAATAGTCCTTCCTACCATTCTTCCTACCAAAGTGGACCACCTCACACTTGCCAACATTAAATTCCATTTGCCATTTCCTGGCCCATTCGCCCAGCCTATCTAGATCCTTCTGCAGACTCTCCACACCCTCCGCACAATTTGCCTTTCCCCCAATCTTAGTGTCATCAGCAAATTTCGACACCCTACACTCGGTTCCCTCCTCCAGATCATCTATATAAATGGTAAATAGCTGAGGCCCCAGCACCGACCCCTGGGGCACCCCACTAGTCACCAACCGCCAATCCGAATAGCACCCATTGACCCCCACTCTCTGCCTCCTATTTGACAACCAATCCTCTATCCACGCTAACACCCTACCCCCAACTCCATGTCCTCTGACCTTCTGCAGTAACCTCTTGTGAGGTACCTTATCAAACGCCTTCTGAAAATCCAGAAAGACCACATCCACCGGCTCTCCTCTATCCACCGCCCTAGACACATCCTCATAGAACTCCAGTAAATTGGTCAGACACGACTTCCCTTTAATGAAACCGTGTTGCGTCTGCCCTATCAAGCAATTCCCTTCAAGATGCCTCGCAATTTCCTCCTTAATGACGGATTCTAACATTTTACCTACCACAGACGTTAAACTAACCGGCCTGTAATTCCCCGCCTTTTGCCTGGCACCCTTCTTAAACAACGGCGTAACATTAGCCGTTTTCCAATCCTCCGGCACTTCCCCGGAATCCAGCGACGTCTGGAAAATAACCACCAAGGCATCCACTATCACCTCCGCCATTTCTTTCAGAACCCTCGGATGCATTCCATCCGGTCCTGGGGACTTGTCCACAATCAGCCCCTCCAGTCTGTCGCGCACCACCTCTCTAGTAACAGTAATGTCATTAAGACCCTCCAGTCCTACCACCTTTCCATCGCTAACACCCGGCAAATTATTCACGTCCTCCTCCGTGAAGACAGAAACAAAAAAGTTATTCAAGACCTTAGCCATATCCCCATCCCCTACCACTAGGTCCCCTTTCTCATCCTCTAAAGGACCAACATTCACCCTAGCCAGCCTCTTCCTTTTTATATATTTATAAAAACTCTTGCTATCCTTTTTTATATTAAGCGCTAGCCCAGCTTCATAGCTTCTTCTACCCTCCTTTATCAACTTTTTTGTCAATCTTTGTTGACATTTAAACCTTTCCCAATCCTCTTCTCGCCCACTGCTCTTAGCTACTCTAAATTCCTCCGCTTTTAATTTAACACTTTCCTTCACCTCCTTCGTTATCCACGGCTTATTACCTCTCTTCCTACTGTCCTTTTTAACCATCGGAATAAATTTCTGCTGAGCACCAAGAAAGATCTCCTTAAAGATCCTCCACTGCTCCTCAGCAGACCTACCTTCCAACGCGCTCCCCCAGTCCACATTCGCCAATTCTTCTCTCATCCTACCATACTCCCCTCTATTCAAACAAAGGACACGTGTCCGGGAACCCACTTTCTCCTCCTCCATCTGCAACAGAAACTCCACCATACAATGATCACTCTCTCCAAGAGGATCCTTCACCTCAAGGTCCCTAATTCTACCCGCCTCATTACATAGCACCAGATCCAAGATAGCTCGCTCCCTCGTCGGCTCCAACACACACTGTTCCAGGAAACTATCCCGGCAGCATTCCAAGAACTCCTCCTCGAGCCCACCTCGTCCAACATGTATTGTGTAAATTGTGCATTTTTCACAGTGAAAAAGTCTCCATCAAGAATCATTCAAATGTACAGTTATGAATAATAGTTGGAATTCTCTGGCTGTACACGCCGGCGGGATTCTCCAGTCCTGCTGGCAGCACACCCCCACCTGTGGATTTCTCACCAGCGTGGGGTGACGTCAATGGGAATCCCCATTGACAGTGGCGGGACTGGAGAATCCGCCGCTAGCAAATAACACGCTTACTCCCTCCGGTGGGAAACATACGGCTGGGAGGACAGAGAATCTCACCCAGTGTGGGAGATATTCAGATAAATACCAAAGACATATTGCACACTTCAAAACTAATTGATTGTAACGTACTTTGAATGTCTTGTGGGTCTGAAAAGTGTTGTATCGCATTTTACAAGTTCTGTTCCTAATGAAGAAAGCCTGTTTTTGACATAGAGATATTATTGGAAGTCAGCTCATTATCATCATGATTTGTGCAACTGAAGTTGATGGATTCAATTCCCAAACACTCATCACGTGGTGACTTCCTGATTCGGTCAAGTTGACTGAGAAGTTCCCACATTGCTGCTTGGCAGAGCCCCAAGGTTAGGAAGGAACAGTAGAAGATGATGCTCTTCTGGCACCTCCCAGCAGATGGTCTTAGAGGAAGCTGTCTACCTACGCTTCTGATCCTGATATAAATCACTGGATCAGGTGGGAATATTGTACAAGGAGAGCGAGAAAGGAAAATTAACTGGTTGGCTTTAAGTAAAAATGATTATTGTATAGTCATGAAGGTTCCATTAACTTAATGACAACATTTTGTGAAGCAAATGTCCTTACATCCAATCCATCATCATTCATTAACAATGCACTTGACAACAGCTAGAGAATTTTAATTTAGAGTGTCACAGTAACACAATTGTCAGCATCTTGCACATGCTTGCAAATTGCATCATATTCTGTGGGGAGCTTCTATCATCCGGAGTTGAAGGGAGCTCAGATGCTTACCTGGTCTGTTAGCACTGCCCTGTTTATCTGCCTCTGTTCGTTTAGATGCTGCCTGATCTAAAGATCCATAAAGAGAAGCATTTGGCAAAGAAAAACAGACAAAAAGAGGAAAATAAAATGTAAATGTGACTGAAATAATAAAGATCCCAGAAAGAAAAGTTTAACAGAATTAAATAAATAAAACAAAAGATCAATGGGCTGAGCAACTGAAAGTAGAGTAGCTTTGCAAAGAAGGTTAAAAAGTTGCACAGAAGTATCATTCCAACACTGCAGGGTTTATAAGTGTCAGCGCTGTAATCTGAAAATCTCTAAATAAGGACAGTGGCACCAACTTTTTTTATATTCATATGTGGGAGATTGGCATTGCTGGCTGGCAGCACTCATTACCCATCCCTAGTTGCCCGAGGGCAGTTGAGAGTCAACACTGTGCTGTGGTTCTGGAGGCACATGTAGGCCAGACCAGGCAAGGACGGCAAATTTCCTTCCCTAAGGGAAAGACAACTGATTTCCAATTTAGACTGAGTTGGGCAGACATACAAACAATATAACTATGATTGTGCATTTTAATTGTAGGCTTTGTACAGTGACGGACTGATCGACAGTGGTCAGCACTGCCGCCTCACAGCGCCATGGTTCAATTCCGGCCTGGAGTGACTGTCTGCGTGGAGTTTGCACGGTCTCCCTGTGAGCGTATGGGTTTCTTTTCACAATCCAGAGATGTGCAGTTTAGGTGGACTGGCCATGTTCAATTGCCCCTTAGTGACAGAGAGATTTGCTGGATAAATACGTAGGGTTATGGGGATAGGGCCTGGGTGGGATTGTTGTTAATGCAGGCTCGATGGGCTGAATGGTCTTTTTCCGCACTGTAAGGGTTCGAGAATTCTGCCATTCTATGGGGTTATGGGGATAGGGCCTGAGTGGGATTGTTGTCAGTGCAGGTTCAATGGGCCAAATGGCCTATTTCTGCACTGTAGAGATTCTATGAACAATAGAGTAGTAACATTAAAACCGAAACAGATTCTGACATTCTTTCAAACAATTACTAAAATAACAGTTGTTGGAAAATTGTTGATACGAAAATCACAGGAGAAAATGGAACTCCCTTAATATTCTCAGGAGATGCCGCCTCTGCTCACTGCCAGCTTTATAACAGCACACACTATGAAGATATATCATAGCGGAGAGAGCTGAACAATACATCACTAATGACCTGCTGGTTATTCATAACAATCTTTGAAGTCAGCCATCACATTTCACCTTTGAAAATATCATTACACCAAACAGAATTTCAGAGCTAGGTTCTAAGAGCTGTAAACAAAGGGTAGCAACAAAAAAAGGAACTGAACAGTTAGATTAAATGCAACCCACCCTTTCATCTGCTTATCATGAACTAGATCTTAGAACACTCTACTATGTTTCCTAAACTATTAGAAATGTACTATAATAACTTAAATACTAACGTTGGACAGTTTTTATAGAAAAGATATTCTTTAGTTGATCCCATGCTGAGTGGCATGGAATGTTTTGTGACTGTGTTATATAAGTGCAAGTTTTAGTCAAAGGGCAGCACAGTGGTTAGCACTGCTGCCTTACAGCGCCAGGGTGCCCGGTTTGATTCCCGGCTTGGGTCGCTGTCTGTGTGGAGTTTGCACACAGTCCCCATGACTGAGTGGGTTTCCTCCCACAGTCCAAAGATGTGCGGGTTAGGTGGATTGCTGAATTGCCCCTTAGTGTCAGGGGGACTAGTAGGGCAAATACATGAGGCTATGGGGATAGAGCTAGGTGGATTGTGGTTGGTGCAGACTTGATGCGCCAAATGGCCTCCTTCTACACTGTAGGGATTCTATGATAAGTTTAGAAGTTTATTTATTATTGTCACAATAACACAACAGCAATGAAGTTACCGTGAAAATCCCCTAGTTGTCACACTCCAGCACCTGTTTGGGTACAATCAGGCAGAATTTAGCATGGTCAATGCACCTTATCAGCACATCTTTCAGATTGTGGGAGGAAACTGGGGCACCCGGAGGAACCCCACGCAGACACGGGGAGAATGTGCAGACTTCGCTCAGACAGTTGCCCAAGCCGGGAATCGAACCCGGGTCCCTGGCTCTGTAAGGCAGCAGTGCTAACCACTGTGCCATCATACCGCCTTTGTTACTGTTGTTAAAGAATAATTAGACCTGGATTAATAAGTTGAAAAGTCCTTAGTGTCCCTGCAGGAATTCAAAGCACCTTCAATTGGATAAGTTTAAACCAGTTCTGATTTGGATCCCATGATGTTCAAAATATTGAAGGTACATGTGTACACCAAGTATTAACCTGATGTCTGAATTAAAGGTAGGGGCAACTTTATTTTATTCTTAATTGATATGGACAGGATTACTGAGAATAGTGAATATCCTATTTAAGGTCTTACTGGAAATTTCTGAAATGCCTCCGTGGAATTTTAAAGGGAAGTTAATTCCTTTCCTCACAAAATTTTATTGTTGGCCATCTGGGTTACTAGCATCGTCACAATTCTGTGACCGAAACGCAACAAATACCCTCAAACATCCTCAACTCTCAACACACAAGAGCCACAGCAATATGGTTGACTCTCAACTGCCCTCGAAAATGGCCCAGCAAGCCACTCAGTTCAAGGGCAACTAGGGTTGGGCAATATTTACTGGCCAGCCAGCAACGCCCATGTCTCCCGAATGAATAAAAGAAACACTTACCATTCCACTGATAGCACCAAGTTAGCCAAAGAGCCTGCTTTAAAGCTTCCTTCAAAATGTGGCAAGTATGGCAAATACATTAGAGGGAATTTTCCCATCGGCGATAGCGGACCATGGAAAGGTCCATTGAACTAGGGTGGGATTTTCCGGATTCGGAGCGAGTGCAGCCAGAAAATCCCCCCCTACGACTTAATTGGTATATCCTTTTACAGTAAGGCGTGTTCCAATGTGAGTAACAATTAAAATTATTCCTTTATAAATAGATTTAAAATCATGTTACTAATTGCACATAAAATAAATCTTGCCCCATTTAGTAACCTTTTTTAAAGTTGAGTTTCAAAACATATTTTTAGCCACAACGCAAATGGGCAGTAAATAGTCATTGAAAAGACCAGCATATAACCTAATTAATTTCCTTGCCTTTAATTCCTTTCAGTGGTGGTATATCCAAAATAGTCACTTTCCTAGGTAAGCTAGTACCGGTACATATGCTGGTGATTGTATAGGGACATGTATTGGAGGAGCTGGTACTTTAGAACTTGTATGAATGAGGCTCTAACTGTTGTGTACCTGTGTGTAACGGAGTCTCTAATTGTTGAATGCATTCACTACCTCATGGGAAAGAACTTTGAATCATGTGCTGTGTGCTTTAGAATCCTTAATTGTCAACTACTTGACTGTGTTTGAGTACCTATATATATATTTGCATGTGGTTGAGTACCAAATGGTCAAGAATCTATACATTAGGGCGGCGCAGTGGTTAGCACTGCTGCCTCTGCTCCAGGAATCTGGGTTCGATTTCCGGCTTGGGTCACTGTCTGTGTAGAGTTTGCACATTTTCCCCGTGTCTGCGTGGGTTTCCTTCGGGTGCTCCAATTTCCTCCCACAGTCCGGAAGACATGCTGGTTAGATGCATTGACCATGCTAAATTCTTCTTCAGTGTACCCAAACAGATGCTGGAGGGTGGCAACTAGGCGATTTTCACAAGAACTTCATTGCAGTGTTAATGTAAGCCTACATGTGGCACTAATAAATAAACTTAAAAATCTAAATCCACGTGTAACTGGTTCCCTGGTAGGAAGGCCTTCAATGTTTATTCATCAACTTCATTATATCTTCAGATTTGCAAGAATTGAATTTTCTACTTGTTCATTCCAAACTTGAAGCTTGATGATGAATTGAGATAAATTGGGACTGAGATAAATTGCTGCTTTCAGTAATTCTGTGCAGTTTGCAAATGGGAAAACACTGATGTGAAACATTGTGAATAAAATTGGCCAACCAAAAGAACAAATGGTCTCCTAGAATTGTAGAATCTCTACAGTGCAGAAGAGACCACTCAGCCCATCAAGTCTACACTGACTGACAGAGTACCTTACCCATGCCTTCTCCCCTTCCCTATCCCTGTAACACCCACACGTTTCCCATGGCTAATCCATCTCAGTTAGACATCTTTGGACATTAAGGGGCAATTCAGCATGGCCAATCCATCTTTGGACTATGGGAGGAAACCAGAGCATCTGGGGGAAACCCACGCAGAGACAGGGAGAACACAGTCATCCGAGGATGGAATTGAACCTGGGTCCCTGGCACTGTCAGGCAGCAGTGCTGACCACTGTGCCAATTGTCTCCTTCCGTGTTCCGCTAAAAAGGGAACCCCAGTCAGCAGAGTGACACCTATTACATTGCCAAATACTCAACTAACTCTGCTAATAACTCAAACAACCTTTCTGCTATAATAAAGATTTACTGATAATTGATTTTTATTTAAAACTGTATGTTCCTTCAGGGAGTTTGATGTCATAGGGAATGAAAGGTAGAATGTTCCCTGACAGGTTGACCTTTCCTGGCTATGAGCTCAGGTTTGGTTCTTGTTCTAAGCAGGTCTTAGTAGAAAGATATCGTCCTGCTCAAAGTTTGGCAACCGCAAATATCTGGGATATACAGATTGCACAGAGAGAGAGCTGCTATCAGCAGGAGAATGAGACATTAGAGGTCAACAACATTCCTTCAAGATAAAACTGTCCAAAGAAAGTTGGAATCCAATTCTCTACAAAAGACGGGCCGGAATTCTCTGACCTCACCCTCAGCTGGGATTTTCCAGTCCCGCTGTGGTGAATGGAGATTTGGCTGAGAGCCAAAGTCTGTGGTCTCACTGGCAGGGCAGTGTGATGTGATTGGCCAAAAAATTCTAGCCAATATCTTCCTTAATTCTGTTTGAATGTATCGATGTGAAGTTGAAAACTGGCTAAATGACATAGAATCATAGACATCCTACAGTGCAGAAGGAGGCCGTTCAGCCCATCGAGCCTGTACCGACCCTCAGACAAAACATCTCTACCCAGGCCTATCACTCCCAACCCTGTAACCCCATACATTTACCCCACCAATCCCCCCAACCTACACATCTTAGGATATTAAGTGGCAGCTTCGCAAGACCAATCTATCTACCCTCATATCTTTGGATTGTGGGAGGAAACCGGAGCACCCGGAGGAAACCCCTGCAGACACAGGGAGAAGGTGCAAACTCCATCAGTCAGTCATCCAAGGCTGGAATCGAACCCAGGTCCCTGGCGCTGTGAGGCAGCAGCGCTAACCACTGTGCTACCGTGCCACAATATCAGTTGAGCTGCTGGCCATTCCATGAGGAATGTTTCAACTTCAGCTGGGACTCATCACAGTCTGAGAAGAACCAATACACCTGAACTCGGGAGAAGGAACCGGGACAAAGCTTTCTGTCCCTGCAAGAGCACATGTATAGCCAATGGATGAGGGCAGGATTGGATTTAACTGTGATGCACAATGTGGTTAAACAGCCCATCAGTACCTGAAATCCAGACTCACGCTGTGGAGGGTAACCAATCCAAGTTCTAAGTTCCAGCAGAGGATCGTCAGAAGAGAAAGGAAAGAAATAACAGAGGGAATAATGTGCTAAACTTAATCATGGCCTCCTCCTCTCTTGTGCTTCCAATTTAAAATCATCATTCTGTTTTGGTCTTTGAAGCCCCCGTCACATCACCAGCCTACCTTCTCAAGCCCTGTATCTCTCCTGAGCTCTCAATTCCTCACTGTCTTATGTGCATCAGCCCTTTGCTTTCAGCTGATCACGTCCTGTTATTCCACAGGTTCCCCCTCCTCTAAAATACCTCCTCAACTCCGGTATCCTTTAACCCAATTTTTTGGTTAGCCCTCCTAAACCCCTTTCCTTGGTCACTGTTTACAGATTGCAAAAAGGCATCCCTCTGCACAGTGAAGGAAAGCAATATTACCTGCCCTCCGATCACCCAATCCCCCACCAGTATCATACTACCCAAAAGCAAACACTGGATAAATCACCTGAACCAACAGAGACAAACTGCCCTCACCACAGGAACAAGACACTCGCACCCACACCATTGTCCAACCTCCAATCACCCCCTGTGACTGAAACTCAAATCATCTGGGAAATTGTTCTTCCCTTCACCTCTCTCCTGCCTGTTGCTGTTAAGACATAAAATTCTTACATGGTAGAAGGAGGTCATTTGGCCCATCGAGTCTGCACTGAACACAATCCCACCCAGACCCTATCCCCATAACCCCATTTTTTACCCTGCTATTCCTCCTGACACTAAGGGGCAATTTAGCATGGCCAATCTACCTAACCTGCACATCTTTGGAGTGTGGGAGGAAACCCACACAGACACAGGGAGAATGTGCAAACCTCACACAGACAGTGACCCAAGCCAGGTGTCAAACCCAAATCTCTGGCACTGTGAGGCAGCAGTGCTAACCACTGTGCCACTGTAAGGCCCCAGGAAATTGTTCTTCTCTTTGCCTCTCTCCTGCCTGTAGCTGTTAAGACATAGAATTCTTACGGTGTAGGAGGCCATTTGGTCCATTGAGTCTTCACTGAAGCTCCAACACAGGATCTTACTCAGCGGTCCTCCCTCCCTGCCCTATTTCCGTCACCCCACGTGTTCACCCCACTAATCCCCCTAACCTACACACTTTGGAACACTATGGGGTAATTTAGCACGGCCAGTCCACCTAACCTACGCATCTACCCTAGCCTGTAAGTGCAATATATACAAATGGCTAAGAGCCATACAATAGATAAAAGTGGCTCAGTATCATGACATGACTTCATCTGAATCACGTCAGAAGTGTTATTTTTCAAAGCTAGTCAGTACGGGGGCAGTGCAGTGTGTGCTTGTGACGTGTTATCTCTTTGCAGTGAAGTTGTACCCTCCTGCTCTCTGCCTCTTGGTTACCTTTGGTAGGTCCTTTCCTGTTCAGCATGGCCTGTTGCTCTTCAGAAACATTCAAGCGTCGGACTACATCCGCCAGCGCCGACTTCAGCAGCTGAATTTCATCCTCCTGCATCTGTACCCGCTGTTCCAGAGAGGCAATCCGATCAGTCATCTCCATGCTGCTAGCTGCAGACGCACTGTCATCTGAGGCAAGAGAGAAAAGAAACACTAACTGAAGAGATCAAATGGAAGAAACTGAGTAACAACTTTAAGAGGAGCTTCTGTTAATGATCAATGTTTATAAATAACAGTGAAAACATTGTAACTCATTATCTTATCTCAACACTGACTGTTCTGTTCTTTCCATGCTTTTAATTTTCATTTAGTTTACATATTTGCATCCCCATGACATCACAGACAGCAACAGGAGATTCATTCATCAAGCTGATCAAAACAGAGAGTGGCACAGTGGTTAGCACTGCTGCCTCACAGCAACACGGTGGCACAGTGGTTAGCACTGCTGCCTCACAGCAACACGGTGGCACAGTGGTTAGCACTGCTGCCTCACAGCGACACGGTGGCACAGTGGTTAGCACTGCTGCCTCACAGCGACACGGTGGCACAGTGGTTAGCACTGCTGCCTCACAGCGACACGGTGACACAGTGGTTAGCACTGCTGCCTCACAGCGACACGGTGGCACAGTGGTTAGCACTGCCGCCTCACAGCGACACGGTGGCACAGTGGTTAGCACTGCCGCCTCACAGCGACACGGTGGCACAGTGGTTAGCACTGCTGCCTCACAGCGACACGGTGACACAGTGGTTAGCACTGCCGCCTCACAGCGACGCGGTGACACAGTGGTTAGCACTGCTGCCTCACAGCGACACGGTGGCACAGTGGTTAGCACTGCTGCCTCACAGCGACACGGTGACACAGTGGTTAGCACTGCTGCCTCACAGCGACACAGTGGCACAGTGGTTAGCACTGCTGCCTCACAGCGACACGGTGACACAGTGGTTAGCACTGCTGCCTCACAGCGACACGGTGGCACAGTGGTTAGCACTGCTGCCTCACAGCGACGCGGTGACACAGTGGTTAGCACTGCTGCCTCACAGCGACACGGTGGCACAGTGGTTGGCACTGCTGCCTCACAGTGACACGGTGACACAGTGGTTAGCACTGCTGCCTCACAGCGACACGGTGGTTAGCACTAGTGCCTCACAGTGGCACAGTGGTTAGCACTGCTGCCTCACAGTGGCACAGTGGTTAGCACGGTTTACTCACAGCGCCAGGGACCCAGGTTCAATTCCGGTCTCAGGTGGAATTTGCACTTCTGCGTGGATTTCCTCCGGGCGCTCCAGTTTCTCCCACAGTACCAAGATCTGCGGGTTAGGTTGATTGGCCATGCTCAATTGCCCCTTGGTGTTCAGGGGTTTAGCGGGGTAAGTATGTGGGATTACGGGGATAGGGCCTGGGTGGAATTGTTGTCAGTGCCACCTCGATGGGTCGAATGGCCTCCTTCTGCACTGTAGGGATTCTATGATTCTAACATATCATTTCTTTAAAAATACCAGTCCAACAGTGCATTATTTAACTAAAGCTGCTGAGTTTGGGTTTAGTGGGGTGAGTCCCTCTCAGTCCTTGACATGGAGTTCAAATTTCAACCAGGCTGACAGAATACAGTGAAGTTGTACTCAGGGTGCCTGTTTCTGGAGTCCACCCTCATTATAGTACTAATGATAATCCTGGAGACAGACCCAGGACAAACATTCCGGATCCATGGAAATGTCCTGTTTACAGTGTACAACACAAAGGGCACATGTGTGTTTACATTACAGTGCAGTGAAAATGGAAACAGACAATCCTGTCTTGGGTATAAAAGTTCTATTGAAGTGCCTTAAAAGGGTTAATTTTTTTTTCCAGAGATTCTCATTCAGAAAGAAGAGTTCAATGTTAAGCATGTGTCCCTGCCATATGGGGCGCCACGGTTGTGTAATGTAGGTCACAACTTTGCATTTGAAAAGGTTTAACGACAAAAAGGATTCGAGACAGTTTAAGCTGGCTGACAAGCTTAATTCAATTCGGAAAAAGGGCACTGATTTAGCTTACCGGTGATCTGCTCATCTCTATTTCCTGTATTGTCATTGTACAGCTGCTGTCAGGTCCTATTTTCACTACACGAGAAAGCCGTGAACTCAATCTTGCACACAATGCACATTTTCTGTTGCTAAGGCTTGTGTTGTGTGTTGAAAAATTCATGCAATTGGAATGTGATTAGAATCCACAGAATCCCTACACTGCAGAAGGAGGCCATCTGGCCCATCGAGTCTGCACCGACTGTCTGAAAGAACATCATACCCAGGCTCAACCTCTCCGCCCTATCCCTACAACTCCATGTATTTACCTAACCTAATCCATCTAACCTACACACCTTTGGATGGTAAGGGGTAATTTAGCATTACCTAACCCGCACATTTTTGGAGTGTGGGAGGAAACCGGAACACCCGGAGGAAACCCACACAGAGACGGGGAGAACGTGCAGAGTCCGCGTAGATCATCATCCGAAGCTAGAATCGAACCTGGGTCCCTGGCGCTGTGGGCAGCAGTGATAACTGCTGTGCCATTGTGCCACTCACTGTCATTGAATAAAAATTGCTTGTTACTTACCATTTCACCACAAAAGTAATTCAGAACATTTGAAATCTCAGACAGAACTTGTGCAAAGGAAATATTTTTTCCTAATGTATTTTGTGAGAGCATGTGAAACATTTCCGGAGGTTGTTTTCAGCACTGTACAATGAGCTGAAGGTTTCTGAAACTTGCTCTATAACTAGTGGCATTCCCTACCATTTTGTTAGAGATGCCAGTATCTTTTCACTGAAAATTACACAGACAAGGATTTTTTTGAAATGTCACGTGCTGTGAACTGGAAAAGATTTTGTACGGCATTGATGTCCATATAATGTAAATCTCCACACAGCGCAGTGGCTGTTATTGGCAATTTTCATTCACAAAACTTTAATTAAAGCCAAACATTATTCGCTTCACTAATATGAATAATGGATACAAACATCAATTACACAGTGTTGTCATGATCCGGAATATACTACCTGAAAGAGCGGTGGATTCAATCAGAACTTCAATCCCAAAGGGAATTGGATAAATATTCAAGAAAGGAAAAATTTGCAAATCTGTGGAATCCCTACAGTGCAGAAGGAGTCCATTCAGCCCATCGAGTCTGCACTGACCACAATCCCACCTAGGCCCTATCCCCATAGCCCCATGCATTTACCCTGCTAGTCTCCCCGACACTATGGGCAATTTAGCATGGCCAATCCATCTAACCCGCATGTCTTTGGACTGTGGGAGGAAACCGGAGCACCCAGTGGAAACCCATGCAGACACGGGGAGCACATGCAAACTCCACACAGATAGTGATCCAAGCCAGGAGTTGAACCTGGGTCCCTGGGGCTGTGAGGCAGCAGTGCTAACCACTGTGCCACCCTGTAGGAAAGATCGACGGAATCGGACGAATTGACTAACTATTTGAAACAGCCTGCGCAGGCTGAATGCTCGCCTCTCACGATGCTCGAAACTTTGCTGCCTTATTGTATACACATTAAGCAGCGGGGTGAAAAACATCAGGGTGGCTGTTAACCTCCTCCACATTGTGCAAATGGGGCAGCAGCTGTGGGTCACTTCTCAGCCCCATTTACACTGGTGCTAAGAAGCACAGAGAGAGACAACTGGCTGGCTGTTTGCAATCCTATAATAACAGATGCACTCGTGATTTTGCACACAGGCAAGCGTTAGTTTATAAGGGACTCAACATGCAGATGGTAATAATCTATTAGATCCGCAGCTTCACACATGGCTAGAGTATCAGGCTGCCAAATGTTTCAATAATTGATGACCTGCAGACGATGGGCTGAATTTTAGTGTGTCAGAACTGGGGGGGTTGGGTTCAGGTTGGGTTCAGGTCAGATGTCAACATTTGAAACTTCTGAACACTGATCCCAGCCCACTTCCAGCTCTTCCACTTCTACAGACAGGGGCAAGGGGGAGGGAAATCCCATAGCTAAAGGAGAATGAAGAGTAAAGGAGTAGGGAACTGACTTTACAGCACTGCTTGTGGATCGGGGGAAGTACAAGCGCTTTGCCTCGACCCCTAGCCTCTCCCATCAGACTTTGCCCATACCAAGATCTCTGGGATCAGGAATCAAATGCTCCCTTGGGATTGGGGACCAGGTCTTCCCAGAGGGATTGGATACCCCCAGAACAGGGATCAGAACCCGCCCCCCCCCCCCCCACAAAAGATCGGAAATCAGATCCTCTCACTGAGATCAGGGATCTGGGATTGGGAATCTGTGATTCACTAGGATTGAAGATTGGACCATTTTGAATCAGGGACTGGACATTGGGCTCCCGGATCAGGTCCCCTGGAAGCAGACCCTTCAGGATCAGAAACTTCCCATCCCCATGTTCAGTGATCAAACTTCCAGGATCAGAGATCAGGTGCATCCCAGGTATTGGGAATTGGACTGTCCTCAGAATTGGGAACCTGAACCTTCCCCAGTTGAGCTATTGGATTGGACTCTCTTGCTGCTGTGGCCAGCCCACTAACAAGCCTACATCTGTCTGCAGTTTGTTCCAACAGTTGTCAGGAACAAAAGCAATCCTTGTGAAATGAAAACTCCACAGCATGTGGGAAAACCTGATTCCAGGGTTTCTCATTTGAATCTTTGATTTGATTTATTATTGTCACACACATTGTTATTCAGCTTTTTGCGCACTGTACAGACAAAGCATACTGTTCATAGAGAAGGAAAGGAGTAGAACGTGGTGCTACAGTCATAGCTAGGGTGTAGAGAAAGATCAGCTTAATGTGAGGTAGGTCCATTAAAAGTCTGATGGCAGCAGAGAAGAAGCTGTTCTTGTGTCGGTTGGTACGTGATCTCGGGCTTCTGTATCTTTTTTCTGATAGAAGAAAATGGAAAAGAATAGGTCCAGGATGCATGGGGTCCTTGATTCTGCTGACTGCTTTCCCGAGGAGCAGGAAATGTAGACAGTGTCAATGGATGGGAGGCTGGTTTGCGTAATGGATTGGGCTTTGTTCAGAACCTTTTGTAGTCTCTTGTGGTCTTGGTCAGGGCGTGAGCTCCTGTTAATGTCCAGTTCAACACTACCATGGAAAATGTGCAAAACCTAATCCCTAACTTCAAAATTTCAGTTTTGGGTCAGCTCGAACCTTATCACCGAGCTTTTCAATTGCACGAACACAAATGTGTGGTTTTGTTTTAAGCCGTCAAATAAATTGAAATTAAAATGAGTAAACTGTCCACAGTGCCTTGAATTAATACCAGTTCAGTGCTCTGGACAACAACCGAGTCTTTTGTTTCACTCTTATACTGGGGCGCATGAAATCTGTGCCAACTACTGACCCTTCTGCTGCATCTGTGCTTCTTATTTTTGCGCTTGTTATTTATAAACAGCAGGGTCTCTTTTGAAAGAGCGGCGTTCTTATTAAAAACCAAATGCTTCATTTGCTGGCAACTGTCAGGGACTCTCATTGCCTCGACCTTGTTAGTGTGTCACACTCAATCCGTCTCTGTGCTTTGTTACAATGAACTTCAGCCTGTGGGCCCTTTGCCCTGTCTCTGTCACCTATACTGAGTGCCCCCAAACTATCAAACTTATTTAAGTGCTATTAAGTACATGCCACGCAGGAAGTAAAGATTACGCTGCCAGTGCCTCAGATGCAATGCTGTAACGACATGGAACATGACTTGGACTAAGAGAGAACGGCACACCCTGATTTTAATTTGGAAAGGGAATCAAGCAGAGGCAAAGACAAGTGCCAATTCCTCCTCAGCTCAATAGCATGAGGTTGGCGAGGGTTTAATTTGCAAAATGAATCTAGTTAAAGCTGTTAACTTGATAAGACTGGGTGGCCCGACCTCACTGCCGTCTTGCTGTGATGTTAAAGTCAATGTGCGCCCTGGTTCATAGCCACAGGCTCTCCCTGTGGCTGCATGAAGTGACCCAGTGGATTGCAGGTTTAGTGCAGCCATCAGCATCATAGCTTCAGACAGAGCTGCATGGACAGACAACCAAGACTGCAGGTCATGGTATTCCCTGAATATCTCTTACATGAAGCACACACAACCAACATGTATTCTCTCACTAATCCCAGAATCCCTATGGTGCAGAAGGAGGCCATTCGGCCCATCGAGTCTGCACTGACAACAATCCCACCCAGGCCCTATTCCTGTAACCCAATGCATTTACTTTGCTAATCCCCCTGACACTAAGGGGCACTTTAGCATGGCCAACCAACCCAACCCACACATCTTTGAAGTGTGGGAGGAAACCGGAGCACTCAGAGGAAGCCCATGTAGACATGGGGAGAACATGCAGACCCTACACACAGAGTGACCCAAGGCCGGATCCCTGATTCTGTGAG
The DNA here is from genome assembly GCF_965287045.1 of Carcharhinus amblyrhynchos. Classification (NCBI taxonomy): domain Eukaryota; kingdom Metazoa; phylum Chordata; class Chondrichthyes; order Carcharhiniformes; family Carcharhinidae; genus Carcharhinus; species Carcharhinus amblyrhynchos. The sequence goes on from NC_137337.1 coordinate 29,921,071, forward strand.
GCAGTAGAGCTAACCACTGTGCCATCGTGCCGCCCTAATGTTCTCATTTGAACTGTGTCCTTTCTACCATCCTTTCCTGCTTGCCCCTCGATGATAAATGGCATGCAAAGGTACACCCATTGGGAATAACAGGCCCTGTTCCTGAGAAACCTTCATTACTGGAGTGTAAACCCTTCCAATGATAGACGCAGTCAAATTACAAAGCTGTGTGGGCTGCACGCAAAATACTTAAATCAGGCACTAAACTCATTCTGAGCTGCAGTATTTACCCCTCAACCTTTCTACACCAATAAAGCTAAAGAAGTTTCCCATTTCCCCCATGACCAAGGTGACAACTGCATCTTACGTTTCTCATTCTAGCTGATCCTTGGTGTGTCACAAAGCTGGCGTTCACACTGGCAAGATTCTCTGGTCCTGCCGCGGGTTCTCCGGCAGTGTGGGGCCGCTTCAATGGGAATTCCCATTGACAGCAGCGGGACCAAAGGATCCCATTACTAGTGAATAGCCTGCCTTCTCCTGCGGCCAAAAAGAATGCTGATGGGAGGCCAGGGAATCTCGCCCACTGTCTTAGTTTCAATGAATGATGTGAGGATCTGACACAAAAACAAAAAATGCTAGAAAATCTCAGCAGGTCGAACAGCATCTGTGGCGAGAGAATAGAGCCAATGTTTTGAGTCAGAATGACCCTTCATCAGAGCTCTCCAGCATTTTCCGTTCTTGTTTCAAATTGCAGCATTCGCAGTATTTTGTCTTTGTGAGGATTTGGCAGGTGGAGTGTTGGAAGGGCAGAATCACATTTGAAAATCAATTTTATAGCCAAAAACTAACAATTGGATAGATTTTGCCCGATTGTTAGGTTCCAGAAACTCTTTGGGGACTAGTGTCCAAGACGATTAACTTGCGTCACATATTCATAGAAAATGGCTCTTTGAATCCTACGCTGCCTATGGCAGTTCTATACTCGAGTCGGCTCTAACATACAACATGCTAACCTTTACCAGTCCGTCAAACTCTATTACTGCAAAGTGACACAACTAATAAAACTAATGAGAATCCCCTCTGAATTTTGAAACCAGAATTGTGAATGATCTCAAGCACTGAATATGCTCACTGCTTAACATGTTTTGGAGAAGTTTCGGGAACAATGCAAATTGCTGATTAACTGAAAGCGCTCATTCACCCTTCGCACAGTTGTCCTTTCTTGATCACAGGATGTAAGAGATTGAAAAATGAATCCTGATAGATAGGCATTACATTGTGCAGCATGTTAAAATTGGAACATTTACAATTAAATGAGAAGAATCATAGAGGGACTGTGACAATGATTTATCTAATGTTTCTTCTAGTCAGCAAGAAAACAAATGCTGTTACAAAGCTTATTAAACATCTCCCTTGCTCCATCAAAAATCTATTGCACTGGTTGTGCAGGATGATATTAAGATGCCAAATAGCCACAAAAGAGCAGATGGCTGGAATAAACACCTCAACAACTGCTGTTCCTCCATGGAGGCAACATATGGACAACTTCAATAAAACCAATACCAGCACATACTACAAAGAGGATGTTCCTCTGTCAAGCAGGGTGGGGAAGTAAGGGACAGTTGCAATAGTTTACAGATTTAAAATAATAGTTTACAGAGCCTGACAGTGACAAATACTGATGGTGCAGTTCATAATTCCGGCTAACTGCAAATCTACCGCAGGCCCTTTGAGGGGTTTAAACAATTATACAGAGGTTTGTGTTTGGAAATTGCTCCATTATCACAAATGTTGTTGAACAAGTTACAGTGGACTTACGGATCACTTCCAAGTTGATATCAGGAGCAAGATTTTGGGTTGTGGACCAGGATCCCAATGATAGGGTCAAACGGGGGTCTCGACCCCGCAACATGTCAAGGGCAGCAGTCAGGCAGTGATTTTCCATGAATTGGTTATTTAATTAAAAGGTCTTATCAATTAAATAATCTTTGCAGTTTAAACTACATGATATGATGATAAAACTTGCCAAGATAACACAATGCTGAGTGAATCAACATTTGCAAGTAATTTCATTGGCTTTGCTAACTACAGCTAAACGTTACATCTCATGTTAAAGTATTTACTCCTAAAGGTTCGTTAAGAGCAGGAAAAAAATCCTAAGAAGGAGAAAAGTGGCTATGATAGTTCAGTGAAGGACATTACATTGAATAGGAAGAGGATGCTGCTGGAGCTAAAACTTTGGAAAAGTTGGAAGAGCTTTTTCCCTATTCTATACTTACGGTAAATTGTCTGCTTGTGCGTGCCGATTATTTATACAGTATTGTTGTACCTTCTCCATTCAGCCATTTCACTCTTTTGGGGGGAGGCATGCTTTTGCTGGGGCTCAGATGTTTTAGTGCTCTAATGGATGTCCCAGCTCTCTTGACTGACAGAAAACATTGATTGATTGAAAGTTCTGATCTCTTCTGTCAATTGCATAATAGATGTCTATTTCCGCTAGATAAAGAGGTTTCAAGTGTTTTCAGTTTCTGCTATTGATATATTAAATGGGCTGGATGATAAACACTTTAATTGGGTTGCAGTAAAAAATAGCTTTTTGAGAAAGTGGAAAGTTATCAATGAGTGATGGTTTAAATGATTCTTTTAACATATCATACAGCCACTATAGGGTTAATTGTTTCTATACAGTGTATACAAAGAACAAAGAACAACCCAGCACGGGAAACAGGCCCTTCGGCCCAACGAGCCCACGCCGCCGCATCGCCCTATACCTATTTTACCCTGCATGTCTACGAATGGGACCCTACTCAGTCAGATTCAGGGAAGAAATAGTGTCAATTTGGTAGAATTGGGTATATTGGGTGAATAGGCATGGAAATGCCATTACTTGGCATGGGGGACATGAGGTGGCATAGATGGAGTGTGAGGACTGTTTAAAAGACGAGCCTTTAAACAACCCACTTCCAACGTCCAGCAAGCCCTGTGGCTACCTCTAAAGTTTTTCAAGGTTGGTTGACTCACCCCAGAACCCCTAATTCTCCATATAACTTCTCCATCGAAATGTAATTCCCATTCTTCCAGCACTTCTCCCGAGGCAGGCAGGCCGGGCAGGGTATTTTCCCAACTCAAAGATGAAAATCCAGTCCCATTTGTCTGTAAGTAATGATTTAATTCATCCAGTCATCTAAACACACATCAGCCCTTGGCTGCACCAGCCCAATGCCAGTGGCAGCCTGGACAACAGTGAATTGGATCTTGCTCTCAGACAGCTAATGAAGGACAATGCGTACACAGAGTATCGCTTATCTTTACTGAGTATGTACTGAGTTTCCTCAGTTTACGCTGAAGCAACTTGGTGAATGAAATGAAATCAGTATTCTGCCAGCTGCCAGGGTAATTCCTGCTGCCTAGGATGGTACTGGGATACAACGACAATTCACAGCCTGGATTTCTTGAATGTGATAGTGACTGGGTAGAAAAGAGGAAGGGTGGAACAAGACATAAGCTTTAACGACTAGGACAGTCAAGTTGCTTAAACAGCAGCTTGGCTGGAAGATAATGATATGGTTTAGGAAAGAACAATCATAGTATAAAGGAACTAAAAAAGAAAATGCTGGAAAATCTCAGCAGGTCTGGCAGCATCTGTAAGGAGAGAAAAGACCTGACGTTTTGAGTCCAGATGACCCTTTCTCAAAGTATAAGGAATGCCATTTATATATTCCACAAACATTCACTGACCAGTAGAATTAATTACCCAGCTAACTAAATATATTAGCATTAAGGCATTGTTATAAAGGCCAGGGTTTCTTGGATTATTTCTAATGCCTAACATCTCAGATTTTAGCTGTTCCACAAGTGCAAGTAGTTTTATCTGGAACCTGATTAAACAAAAATAAAATGTCTATCATTAGGGTAAATGATAACACACTGTATCTGGGAAAGTGTGCACCACAAAGCCATTATTATGTTTCTAAAAAAATGTGCAGAAACCTTATAAAGTCTGCACACGCCCTACCCTTAATGAAAAGTCAAGCAGCATTGCAGCAGGGTGCCTGTGTTTAGTTTGTGAGGAATGTCAATGGGGGGGTGGGGGGACAGTATCAAATCTACACTTCATGTACATGTTTTATTCTTTAGTCTTGAATATATTTATTTATGTTAAGAATATTTTTGTACATGCTTTGTCTAATTTCATAATACCGGACATATGCCTCATTTTTCAATAATTTAATCCAGTTCTGTCACTGCTCCTACAGTAAGTTGGTGTGCTTCCATTCCTAATTCTCATTCACACTAACTTCCCAGACAATATCATGTGAAGCAATAATTTGGGATGAATTACGATGGTACACAAAGGAGATTAATGAAACATGGGGTAGTTTTTATTTTCACTGTGTTGGCTCAGGTGGGATAGCTTTTGTATAGCTCACCTACCACACCACCAGCTTTTCCCACCACATTTTTAAACACTTTTGAAAAAAAATGTCAGGAGGCGTGGCTCACGGCATCACCCCAGCGGGATGGGCTGGGGCCAAAAAATTCCGGCTGACGGAAATTCCAAGGTCGGTATGCCTATTTTTAAAGGGCTCTGATATTAAAATATGAACCCCTGCACGTGCACAGAGGAAACCCTAAACCCGCTGCCAATGTTTCCCCTGGCATCCCCAGCACTGCCCCCAGCACTATCCATTGTGCCACCCTGGCAGTGCCAGGGGACAATGCCAGGGTGCCAGGGACAGACCTCAGACATGTCCTTCCTCCCTTACTCTGCACTTTAGCTATGACTGTAACACTACATTCTGTACTCTCTCGTTTCCTTCTCTATGAACGGTATGCTTTGTCTGTATAGCACACAAGAAACAATACTTTTCACTGTATACTAATACATGTGACAATAGTAAATCAAATCAAATCCCCTCCAGGGTTATACTTCCCTGTACACCCCCAGCAGGTTCCCTTAAAAAGTTGTAAACCTTACCAACATGAGATCACGTTGGTGAGGGGGGTTCTGAATGTAGGGGGATGACAAGGTGTGGAAGCCCACTTATCACACTACAATTTATAAAGAAGTATTGGAATAAGGTTCCCACCCCTCACCGGTTAGAGTGGGCAAGCAAGAATCTAATTTCCCGATGCTTCCGAGATTTTGCATCCGCATCACCGTTTGTACTCATGGTGGGCTAGTGCACCCACAGAGCGGAATCTAATGTCCCAGGTGAATTTGAAGGCGGGAGTATCATATGATTGAGCAGGATGGTGGGGGATGGAGATCCCACCACCTTCCTGCTCCCTCTGACTGAGTCTGGGATACAAAGGCTTGCAAGTGGTCTTCCCACCCAGGTGCCAGTTGAGCCCCTGGGTCAATTTATACCCCTTGAAGAGTCTCATCCCACTGGTTCTGGTATTTAACCACCCAATAAACCCTGTAGGCTTGGCTGTGGCCTTGTAGAGGGCATCAGCTTGTTCAAAGGACTCCGTCACACCTGAACAAGTAAGCCGACTGCAGGGAGGTGGAGGGCCCCGCTGAGAGTCAAACCCCTGGCCTTTCCCTTGACCCCACTCCTCCTCTCACTATAACCTCAAACCTACCTTCAGTTCATTTTCTCCAGACATCCCTAATGAAAGTCAAAGCGAAGAACTGTCAGGAGCCACTGATTTCAGAGGCAGTGGCTGGTATGGAGAGCTTCCAGCCTCTGACTGGCTTTCTGCTCTCGGGGCTGGGATTTCTGCTCTTTGGAGGAAGTGCAGCAATTAAATGTCTCCCATGGAGCATGGAGTGCTAGTGGCCAGGTTCCTACTGCCAGTTAGGGACATAACTCCCCCAAATTCTCAGTGGCAGATGTCAGCCCCTACTACCTTCGCTACCCTCAGTAAATTTCACTCAGACTCTTTGGAGAGCTTTGCAGTTGATTTTAATTGGGATCACATGGAATCTGTGTTGTGAGCACTTTCAGGAAATATCGCAGCTTAGACAAGTGTCACAAGAAGCTGTTGGTGAACATTGTCCCAATGCAGGTATCTCATATTGTGACCTCTTCTCATCTCCAGCTGCTGTTTCCAAGTTAGTTTGCGTAGCACATCACAAAGATGGCAACACACTTAAATATTCAATAACATTAAAAATATTCAGTGCGTTCTAACTGGATTATTCAGGCTGCGACTCCGTCTTAATTTTTAGACAATAATGTGCATTATTTTATAAACCTTGAATGAATGTAATGGGATAGCGTTCATTACATCTTGAAGCTTAGCTCCTTCCATTTCTATACACTGTGATTCTGATTGGTGTTACAATTGGATGGGAAGGTCCCAGAATGGAACCCACGCTCAAAAGAACATAACTTTTACTTTTTTTAATAAAACTTGGGGAAACAGAGTCACAGTTTTAATAATAAGAAAAAAACGTTGGATTATGACACAATCCTCCTTTACTCCCCCCTTAGCTTATCAATCACATACAGAATTTAAGATTTACATGGGTCACATAATGCATATTCAGCTACATGGATCTCATTAACACAAAGTCTCTTATAAACACATAAGATGACTGTGGTTAAACACGTACTCCACGCTGAACACAAGTTGGTGTCAATAGATTTGCGTTCAAAATCTCCCCAGAAGATTGTCACATGAGAGTTCACAATTTCACTCCAAAAACATGCTTTAAAAACTTCTCTCACAATAATGCTTTCTCTTAGCAGTTTGCATTCCAAAGTCCAGTCCAGGTTTTCTAAAATAAAACATTTTTAAACAAAGCTTCCACTCCATTTTTAACAGAAAATCCAGTCCAGGTTTAACACCACCCCCTGTAGGATTTCTTTGACTTGACTGTACAATCTGTTCACAATTGCTTTAACTCTCAATTCCCAGACTCTATTAAAATGGCATCAAGCATTTGATTTACCTCTGAAGTCCACTTTCCCAATCTAAATCTGGTCACCACAACTGTCTCTTTAACTCAGAACATTTTGTTTATTTTTCTGTGAATTCTTCTGAATGATACCAATCATATTAAGACATTCTTTCTGTCCCAATTCCATGGTATTGGGACTGTAATCTGTGCTTTTGGAAGTCTGCATCTTTGCAGCTCTCATACTGTCCCATCTTTCCTCTGACAGAGTAAAAAGATGTTCAGTCCCCAGTGTCCAATTGCAATATATCCAGCTAAAACCAAAACCTACAAAGCTTTCCTACCGTACAAAGGCATCCAGTTGTGAAGCAACTACCGTTACAACTATTTATTCCTCACACCATGGCCCTCTCTAAGCACAATAGCATCACAGTTAGAATTGAAACCATACCCCAAACATACAAACATTTCCATCCAACAAGCATCTATAGAAATCATAGAAACCCTACAGTACAGAAAGAGGCCACTCAGCCCATCAAGTCTGCACCGACCACAATCCCATCCAGGCCCTACCCCCATATCTCTACCTATTAACGCACTAATCCATCTAACCTACGCCTCTCAGGACACTAAGGGCAATTTTTTAGCATGGCCAATCAACCTAACCTGCACATCCTTGGACTGTGGGAGGAAACACACACAGACACGAGGATAATGTGCAAACTCCACACAGACAGTGACCCAAACCTGGAATCAAACCCAGGACCATGGAGCTGTGAAGCAGCAGTGCTAACCACTGTGCTACCATGCTTCCTAACTACAGGCTTTACCCTTCTAGGCATGTTAAATCCACTTAAAACTGTACCTTATTTCTAATGTTTATCAATACAAATATAAATCCCTTAAAACTGTCTTTGTTCTCCTTAAAATTTTAAATGCTTAAAAAGACAAGTTTAAATGCAATCAATTTAATGTTATGTCTCTCCTGATGCAATTTCCTACTAGCTGTTGGTTTCTTGTACATCTCCCCACTGCTGCCACTGAGAAACAGGAAGAGGGGAAACCAGCGTAGGGGAGAAATTTTGCGCTTATATTTATCTGCAGAAACAGTTGACTGAAGGAGATCATGATGATGACCATTGAAACTCGGGATAACTGTCATTGAATACAACACTTCAGGATAAGTTCAGCTTAGTGAGGTATCACAGCAACATTACAAGTCTGACTTTTCCCTGGTTTATTGTACAACGGGGAGGAATCTATAATGCGGGAATGTCCAAATGGCTGTCTTTATGGGCTGCATACAGACACAAATCATGGGGCCTCTGGGCCACATGTGAAGTTTAAATTAACATTCTCATTCATTTGTACTAATCTTAAACTGAGGAAAAGAACACATCTGCGCATTTTGATTTAAAATTTGGCCAGCAATGAGACCAAAGCATTATAAGCAGCTCTTTCAAACTTTGCAGGCTGTCAATATTCATAAATGACAAAAGAAAATAGCAAATAGAACGTAGTTACTCGAGGCTTCAAAGACTGAAAATTGCCCATGACCCTTTGTTGGGCTAATGTTACTGGAGACACATAATGATGTACAACAGGGTTACCAATATAATGACTCTGCTACTGTTCCTGGTTTCAAAGCAATGAATGCCAAATGTTAACAGATATATAATGTACTCCCTTTCTATTTTAAACATTCATTCATGGGATGTGGCATTTGTTGCCCATCCCTAATTGCCCACCAACTTCTTGCTGGACCATTGCAGAGGGCATTTGAGAGTCAACCACATTGCTGTAGATCTGGAGTCACATGTAGGCCAGACCAGGGAAGGACAACAAATTTTCTTCCCTAAAGGACATTAGTGAATCAGATGGGTTTCGTGATTGCCAATAACCCTTAATTCCAGATTTTAGTGAATTCAAATTTCACCATCTGGAGGATCATCCAAACTGGAAACCTTGGTCCTATTCTCTCTTCACAGATGCCGTCAGACCTATTTTCCAGCAGTTTTTGTTTCAGATTCGGCAGCATTTTGCCTTCATCAACAAGCCCAGTATTGGCTGTAGTATCGTGTGAAAACAATTCCCTGAGTCAGACATTTGTTGGCGGGGGGTGGTGGGGAGATGAGTTGCAGTATAAAGATTTAATATATGTAAATATAAAGACTGCATGATCAGTGACATAAGACACATTGGGTTAGATTTTCTAGGTGTCCCCAACCCCAAAATTCACATCCAAAATTCACTTCACCTCAGATCCTTACGACCAGCAGAAAAAAATAAACTTTAATTTGATCAGTGAGGCTATACTTAAACTCAGTCCCCTAGGCGGCATTGTGGCACAGCGCCTCATACTGCCAGAGACCTGGCTTCAACTCCCAGCTTGGGTTACTGTCTGTGTGGAGTTTGTACATTCTCCCTGTGTCTGTGTGGGTTTCCTCCGGGTGCTCCAGTTTCCTCTCACAGTCTGAAAGATGTGCGTGGTTTGGTTTATTAGCCATGAGAAATTGCCCTTTAGTGCCCTGGGATGCATTGGTTAGAGGAATTAATGGGGTAAATATGAGGGGTTACAGGGATTATTGTCAGTGCAGATTTGATGGGCTGAATGGTCTCCTTCTGCACTATTGGGATTGTATAATCCTGTGAGGTAAAAAGCTGCATGCCAACCCACCACAGCACCCAAGTTTCCTCATCACCTTACTGTAATGACTGGTGGTTAACTGTGGTATCTAAATAACTCTTGTTTCGTAAACAGACTTGCGCCCGATTAGCTGGGGATTTGTAGATAGTGGATTAATTGCCAGGCAATATTTTCCATTTCATCAGAATGACACTGAGTGACAGAGGTTGGAGTTAAAACACCATTGACCAGGGAGAACTGAAAATAGGTAACAAAAGGAGGTTGGGCAGAGAATTATCAGAAAGACACAAAATCATTCGTGTCGATAGATTAAGAGTTACGCACTAGATTGGATCAACATCGAAATAAATAAATGCAAATCACCGTGTGCCAAATGACCATTCAAATCAAATTAAGACTAAATTTGGCCAAATTATTGTTAATCAAATTAAAAATGAGAACGAGTTAGGATAACAAGCTTGGGTTGTTGTTCCCTGAATGTCAGTCGCAGCATCAAGGATGGGAGAGTAGCGAGCAGGCAGCCAAGTGGAAAATTATACTCTTTCTAATTCTGAACAAAGGTATTAGTGCTGTTTCTCAGCACAACTCAGCTGGAACTGCTCAGAGCTCATCGTTAGAAAATCAAATCATTTTACAGGCTATAAATACACATGACTCTGTGCGATGTTACTCTCCATGAGGAAGGATTTCTATGAATGAATTGAAATGTCACACTTGGATCTTGACGACTCCTGTTGGTTAGGAGTGCTGGCACAATCCGAGTCCAAATGGTGGCAGTGTCAAGTCGCACACTCGCAAAGGGACAGTGCACCTCCTGTCTGGGTCACTTACTTAGTCCCGTCAATGATTTACTCCCCTATTGGGTCTGAATCTATTTGTGATATCCGGGAACTGGTGTAAACCTTTGGCTTTTATCCATTTTTTAGCATAAGACAATAAGATTTAGGCCGGAAATTTACTGGCATGCCCGCCCCGACTCCAGGCAAGGAACAGCATTCTCCATTGGTCTCAGGCGGGATCATTTGTAACTCGGGCAGCTGTGCCGACAAAATTCCGCCCATAGGAGCAGAATTAGGCCATTTAGCCCATCCAGTCTGCTCTGCCATTCGACCAGGACTAATATGTTTCTCAGTTATATTAACCCTCCGTGTGCTGAGTTGTGTGTGTGCCAGTGTAGTTGGTAAACACCAAATAGAATACGGGAAAGCAGCAAAGGAACCATCGAGAGAGTAATAGCTTATTAATAAGGGTACTTGAAAATCTACCCAATCTTTGTGAAATGGTTCAGGGTGTGGTATAAAGTTTATTTCATAATGTGCTTGAAACATCAAGATGTTAATAATCTTGGCAAAATAAAACTCTCAGGTTCAGGGCGGAATGTTCCGCGGCAGGTTTTCCCTCACTGGATATGACACCTCATTGGCCACTGGTGGGATCTTCTGCTCCCATCAAAGTCAATGGGCTTTTGCATGGCTTGCCTGCCCCACTGCCGGGGAATGTGGCAGGATTCTGCCAGCAGGAAAGGCAGGAAGATTCCGCCGGCAGGGAGGGCCAGAAGATTCTGCTGGCAGGAAGAACAGAAGATTCTGTCCTAAGTGTGGTGGCGGGCAGGATTAGTGCCGATTGGTGGGTTGGTGGAATAACTTGCCTTTCTCTGAGCCACTGCTCCAACTGCCATGCTACCTCACAGATCGAGATGACCAAGATGCCTGATACTTGACATCTTAATCCCAGAGAGGAGGGGGGAGGCTTAAACACATCCAGGATGTGTTCCCCCTTATGCAATGCACATCTACTATGTCTGATTGGCTATACTGAATACGCCCAACTAATGTTCCAATGCCTGGATTCCCTTGACCCGTTAGCCAGACCAATGGGAGAAAGCATCTTGGGGGCTTTCATTGATCACTGTGCAGATGTCCAGGAATTCTGCTCCTTCCTGTTTGGTTGTATCTTCCATTCTCACATTCCTCTCTGTCAATACTCTAACTGACCAACTTCAGCATGAACCCGACGTCTCCTGCAGTCTCACACTAAAGCGGCATGGCTCCGCTTATACCATCTCAATAAACTCTTCCTGAGTTTTATCAGCTCAGACTCTGTTTCCATGGTGTTATTCTAAGCAATGTTAGAGTGCCCCGTGTGAATCCAGCCGTGGGCCCCTCCCACACTGCCTGAATCCCTCCCATGCAGATTCATTTCCAGTTTCGATTTTACACTGCATTATAATGTCAGCGTGCCAGGATGCTGCTGCCTCATTTTCACTTTCAGATCAGTTTCAACCCTCTCACTTTCAGGGTTCAGGCCCCCCTGATGTCCCTGGAACCTCACAGTGTGCAGATCGAACAACTTTTGGTATTTCTCCAACCTACCCCAGCAATCCTGGATCCCATTGTTATTGTGGTGGACATTCTGCCCTTCCTCCTGAACCCATCACTGTTGGTGTCCTACAAGCTGCAGCTATCTTCCCTGATCATGACTATCCCATCTGTAGCACAGAACCGACCCGGACAACCACATCTTTACTGACTGAGACTATGATAGCACTCTGCACTCTAAGCTGTGCCTGATCCCCATTGAACACACAGGCCTTGCCCATCCCTGGAGTGGGAACATGACACACAAATCATACATAATACTGTAGCATTGCCCAAAGAACCCCAGGAAGCAATGTCTCACCCCAACTGGAGTCCACAGATCCTCAAGACTGTCTTGAATCTTTCACCCCAATTACAAGGTCCTCAGGTTGCCAAAATATCCTTTAATCTCCCACCTCGATTATGAGGTCCACAGATCCCCAGGACTGTCTTAGATCTTTCAACCCAACTACAAGGTCCACAGGTCCTCAGAACATCCTTTAATCTCTCACACTGACCTCTTGGCAACAATCCAGAGACCACGACCGTCTTTCACTCAGATCTTGTGCTCCTCAATTCCAGCAATTTTTAATGAGTATTCCTGAGGCGCTAACACATGCAGATGGCATTCCTGGTATAGATTAGTGGGAACGCCAAACTGCCGAGAAAGCGGAATGGGAAAAACTCCGATTCATTTTTCCCGCAGGCAAACCCAACTCTGGGGCCTCACTCCAAATGATCGGCTCCTGCTCACCATGAAACCTGTCACTGGCAGGGTCGTAAAATTCTGCCCTAAGTAAGGACTTAGACTGTGATGTGAATGGGAGCAAGTGAAGAAAAGCTCCATACAAATGGAATGGTGAGAGGAAAAGGGGAAGGAATGAGATTGTGAGAAATGAGGGGGAATAATTAGATTGGATAATTCAGTTTGGAATCTGACTGGATCCCATACCTCCCCCTTCACAGTGTATAGGAGGGGGCAAAGGGTGAAAACACTGCCTGCTCTCTCAATTACACATATCTATCACCGGGCACATAAGGAGGAGTTTTATCCTTCACATTCAGATTGAATTAACCTCTAGCTTCATTCTTGTCAACTGGGAATACATTAACAGTTTCTCGCTACCTGAATTATTAGCTCTGGCCCAAATTTACAAGGAAGTGTTTTCAACAACATAACGAGTATAAATAAAGGTCCAATTAGTTCACTGTTCTCATAGAAACTGTAACTCAGGGGTAAATTATATCTGGAGCTGGAACACACAAATTGTATATCTTTCAGTAGAGTACCAGCCATTTCCCATTATTCCTTGCACACAGTCACTTGGCATGTTATTGACCTTATACTAATTACCTATTTCTGACCAACACAAACCTTCATTAAAGCAATATAGTGACACGAGTTTTATCTCTCATTTTAGGAGTACTCACTAGAATGGGCTGAAGAAACTGACACAAAAATTCAATTCAGTTTTCAGGTTTAAAAACCAATTTAATAAAAACACGTTTTTTTAACCAGTAGGTCAGATTATTCACCTAATCAGCCAAATTTGTTATCATGTGGATAGATGAAGGGTGGTAGGGGAATGGGGGGGTGGGTTGAGGGTGAGATGGGAGGGGAGTGGGCAGATGAGGGTTGGGAGGGGAAGGGAGGGAGAGGGGAGGGAAGTGGGGAGATGTACGCCGTGGGGAAGGGTTTGGGGGGAGAAGGGTTGGTAACCCAGGGCCCTAGGCCTCCAATAATTGTGAGACACTGGAGGAATGCTCCTAACCCACTAAGGAAAGTTTTGTTAAACTTCTCTTTGAAGTTCGAACAACGTCACCTGTTAGGAGAGCTATCAATGCAGCATTTATTGTCAGGATCTCAGGCATCTCACCTGTCTCAAAACCAGCATCATTAAAATCAGAAAAAGAGAAGTGAACAGACCATCCCCTCACCACCCCTCCCCCCTACATTTTAACTCTTCCTCTACTTTGTTCCTGTCAAACGGAAGTTTGAACATTGCTCTGGTGGAGATGTAGAAAGAAATGGAAATATTCGCATTCATACAGTCCGATACATTGCCAAAATGGATCAAGACACTTTGCCTATAAAATTATAAAGCACAGGAATTGGCCATCTAGCCCAGCTGGTCTATTCTGGTACATAATCTCATGCCATACAGCAAATTACTTTCAAAATGTTCTCACTGCTTTTATATAGGAGTGACGAGAATAGTACATGGGAGTTTCTATCCTATGGTGTTGGTCAACAGCTTCTAGCAGTTTTCACACATGAACTAAACAACCTGCCTGGACATAGCAAAAAGCAAGCGGATTGCACAGCTATGAGCTGGAAGGCTCCAGAATCTTGGACATACTGGTGGGATTTTCCAGCCCCGCCCAGCACCAGGATCATCCAGTCGCACCGAAAGTCAATGGACTTTCGACTGGGCCACCGAATTTCCTGCGGACGGGTCCCACCGTGAAGGGGTTGGGAAGTCCAAGCTTGTTCGCTCTCCCCTCGACAGATAATGCTTCCTCCTTTCTGTTTTTGAGAATCACCTCTCCTCACAATTTTTTTTGTGCCTGAAACTCACTCCGTCACAGATCATCATGAGTATGTGCAGCACCCAGAATGAAAAGTGGACTCTCTCACATTCCACTGAGTCAGTGTCAGGCAATTATTGCACATGGAAAGATTAGCAATCATTTCAACATGTAATTTGATTAAGTGACTGCCTGAGAGCACTGAATGATCATTATCACACAAGCGCATTGTGACTGGCAGATAACTCGTTTTATCACTGATCACATTCTGAGGAATCACAGTTTAGCTCTGGGCTCAGAAATGATGCTAATAAACCTATAGCTTATCGAGTGGCTGAAAATATTTCCCCACAATTCTCCTCCTCACAGCCTCGCTTCATGGGAGGAAGGTGGGGAGAGAAATAAAACTCTGCCTGGTGCTTCAATCAACTGTGAAATTGTGAGGAGAGGTGACTCTCAAAAACAGGAAGGAGAAAGTACTATTTTTCAAGGGGAGAGTGAACAGGCTTGGACTTTCCAGCCCCGTCATGGTGGGACCCGCCCATAGGAAATACAGTGGCCCAGTCAAAAGTCCAATGACTTTTGGTGGAACTGGACAATTCTAGAGATGGGTGGGGCTGGAAAATGTTCCAAGACTGGAGCCTGCCAGCTCATAGCTGTGCAATCCTCTTGCATTTTGCTATGTCCAGGCAGGTTGTTTTGTTCATGTGCAATACCTGCTAGAAGTTATTGACCAACGCCATAGGGTAGAAACTCCCATGTACTATTCTCGTCACTCCAATATAAAAGCAGTGAGAACAGGCTGGAGTGTCCATTCTATAAAATCAGCGTGAAACTGGAAAACAACGTCAGTAAACTTTGTCCATTTTCTACTGAAATAGATTTAAAAAGTGATGCTAGTTCGAAAGATACCCAAATCTTTATAAGATTCTGAATATTTAAGTGAGGAAGACTTTCAACCATAAGACCATAAGTTATAGGAGCAGAATTAGGCCCATCGATTCTGCTCCACCATTCAATCATGGCTGATAGGTTTCTCAACTCCATTCTCCTGGCTTTTCCCTGTAACCTCTGATTCCCTTACCAATCAAGAATTTATCGACTTCAATCAGGCCATTGAGGTTGGCCTAATGGAATATGAAATCCTTGATTAAGGAGCCCCTAAGTTAGGTTGATTTTGTTTATTTGATTGGACACAAAAAGATGTCCCTGATTAAGGAGTCAATTGAAGGGCCAATCAGAGAGTCTTTTCTTTGTATTTAACCTGGCGTGTCAGTTCCTCTGGCACTCCCGAAAGGAGACTGCTGACTGATAGCATTCTGTGTACTGCTGTTGGAATTGTAAATAAAGGGATTTTGGTGAAGGGACTTCTGCCTCGGAAGATTTATTACAAAAAACCTATCTCTCTCTGTCTTACCATTTCACCATTCACACAAACACTACAGATTCTAACCAACTTTGATTCAATGATAGCCAGGCCTCAGCTCAGACATGATCTTCTCACCTCACCCACACAATTTCTACTGGGTGAGACTGGCTATCATCAGTAACTGTTCAGGGATCGATCCCCCTCACCACAAGACCACAATGGCATTCCAAACTCACATTCCGGGTGTCCAACCATTGTGTGTAATTGGAGTCAGGCAGCCATTAACACACAAAATGTCCTCATCTGTCAACTGCTATTCTTTAATGGAGCTCCTTAATTAAAAACTGTAGCTGAAATATCCACTTTCTCTTTATCAGCTTTAACAAGCTGTACAAAGTGAAAATGGAAATGCTCAGTAAGTTAGGCAGCATCAGCAGAGAGACAATCAGAGTTAATGGGTTCGATTTTACCATCAAGTTGCACCTGTTTTTGGGTGCGAAAACTTGGTAAAGTCGGCTGTAAGGCAAGTAGCACGATCCGCGCTCGCCTCTGTGCTGGTTCCCCTTTACCAAGGGCCGAAAATGGCCACCATCAGGACCACGCCTGTAACGGGTGTGACGTCAATTTAAATGCCTGTCCAGGTTTGGCGCGAAACAGACATGGTCCGCAAAGGTCCGATTCGGGCACTCCAGCTTCTGAAGAGGTAAGTTCGGAGCTTCCGGCAGCTCTCAGCTTCAGATTGGTTGGGGGTCAGATGACTCCACTCAGATCTGTAGGAGGTTGGGCAGGGGGAGCAGGGGGGGTCTGCTGCCACTCTGCATGTGATCGATGAGGGGGGAAGCAGGGGGGGCGTTCGCTGCCAGCCTGTGTCTGATCGGTGGAGGGGAAGAGGAGTGGGGGGGCCGCAATCGGTCTGGGTAGTCGTGGGGGGATGGTGGGATAAGGAGGTCATTAATGTTGCGAGGGTGGGGCAATGTCTATGGAGGCTGGGGGGGGGGCGGTGGCATTATCCGACCTGGGAGCAATGTGCCATGAAGCGTTTTTCGATCTTTTTTTTACAGCGCATGCGCAGTTGGAGGTGCCGATCGGAGCTGCAGGGTTTTGGATGCGTTAAGTCCTGCCCACAGGCTTGTGCAGCGCATTTCAGACTCGCTGCTATATTTTCAGGCAGAGTGCGTATGGGGGCGCCTGAGAATGGGTCTAAAAGTCGGATCTGAAACACACCCAGTTTCAAGTCCGCCCAGCATTTAGAATCAAAAGGGTAAAATAGGGCCCACCATTTCAGGTCAGTGCCTTTCGTCAGGACTGGAAAATGTGAACAGATTTCAAACAGGTACAGAAGAAGGGAAAGGGATGAGGGGCAGAGATCAAAAACAAAAGTACCTGTGATAGAATAGAAAGCAGGAGAGCTTAAATGACAAAGGGTGGAATCTCTGGGCGTCCCCGAGCGAGTTTGGTGGCAAGAGGGCATTTAATTGGGCTGGAGGGTGGTGGGCATAAGGCTGGCTGCCACCTTTCCAACTCCATCCTGATTAAGTCCATGGCAGGGAAGCCCATGTTAGGCCTTCTTACCCCAGCACCAACGGAAGGCCTCAAGTGGACAAATAATGCCCACTTTAACCCAACAGCAGACAAGATGTTTGCCAAGCAAATCCTGGCATGTTTGGGGGAGGCCGCTGTGAGCCAGCCTTATTGCTGGACTCCAGGACCCCTCCGTGTGTGTGTCCATGATGGGGTGCCCTGTGACCATGTGAGGACTCTCCTCTCTCTGTGTGGTTGGGCGGGGGGGTGATCTCAGGATTCGCAGCTGCTGGTTTTTTTCCAGTCCCGCCCTGCCAGCGTGACAGTGTAAGCCAGGCCTCCAGACTTCTACTACAGAGGGCATTGGATGAAAACCAGCGAGCTGCACGCCGGGTTTCGCGCCTCAGGCAGCAGAGAAGGGAAAATTCCACCCACTGAGCCCACTAACTCTGCAGTTTATTCCAATTTGCATCCATCATTTCAACAAGAAATTAAGCCTCTGCTAAAATTCCCTGATGTCTCAGTGGCCAAACTGCACTCTGGGATCTAGCACCAAAGCAAAGAGGTCAGAAAATCCCTGCTCCGATCCTGGTCTCTGCTGCGTTACTCTGAACAGAGTGGGACAATGTTTAAAGTTTATTTATTGGTGTCGCAAGTAGGCTTACATTAACACTGTAACTGAGTAACTGTGATAATCCCCTAGTTGCCTGTTCGGGTACACTGAGGGAGAATTCAGCATGGCCAGAACATCTGACCAGCAAAACAGTTAGACTGCAGGACTTAACTGGAGCACTTGGAGGAAAGCCATGCAGATACGGGGAGAATGTGCAGATTCTGCACAGATAGCGACTGGGAGTTTACAACCTCACTCAGGCAAGGCTCATAAAATCCTGCCAAAGGTCAACAGAGAATTCCGTTCTTTATTGGTATGAACAATAAAGTTCATGCCAGTGACCCAAGCCGGGAATCGAACCTGGGTCTCTGGCACTGTGAGGCAGCAGTGTTGAGCACCGTGCCACTGTGCCGCCCAGAGTGAACTGAGTTGGAGCAGAGTGTCCTTGGAAAGCTGGGCGATCAACACTGGCACAAAACTGACTATTACCTAAGTATATCTGTTGGGTTTCAGTGCTGAGAACTATTTCTTGCAGAGAATTTGACTGCATTAAATGCTAGTTATTAGGGGTGCAGAGTGTAATGCTGTGGTTGCAACAGTGAACCGTATAAGTTGTCGTGGTTCACTGCTGTCATCTCCATTTACATTCCCTAGCTGTTAGTAACCACAGTAATCTTAGTTACTAGCTGGGACAGAAGCCAGATTGTGGAAATCTTGAGGGAAAATAATTCAATAGTGTGAGGAAGAATTGTGCCCTTAACTCATTGTATTTTTTGGTCCAATTGAGGGAACAGTCACCAAACTAAATCTAGAATCTATTTTTGCTACAAGGAAAAAGGGAGGACACATACTCTGTGGAAAATGTTGGCCATGGAGGTGAGCCAATTCTCTGCGACATTGGCCCAGTTTTATAAAAGGCTGTTGAGCCCTCTCACTCTCACCCTGCACCCAACCTTCATGCCCCCTCATAATTCCCCATGTCATCTCCATGCCATTCACTAAATATCTACTACTCAGGAACCATGTGGAGAGGAAAACAAATTAAACTTCTAAAACCGAAGAAAACTTTCACTCACAGAGCTATATCTTGTGAGGTGACAGATGTCTCGCCTGCTGGCTGGATGACTGGGTGGGAGACAAGCTAGACATCTTGTTCCACTCAGGCACTTGACAGGTGAACCTCCCCAGGATCAAGGACCCCAAGGAGGGAAATCCCACTTGTCAGTTGCTGACAGCCAATCAGAGGTCAACAGCTCCACAGAACAGCAGTGCCACTGGGGAGGCAGTGGCTGCTGCTAGAATTAGATCTACCCAGAGCCTTCCAGATCCCAGAGGAGTGAGGGCGGGGGTGCGTCAGTGAGATTTCCCTTCCAGATGCTGGGTCCATAATGTGGCCCTTGAATGATGGAACTGACTCCCATAGAGAGCAACCCCACTCCCACCGGCTGCTGAGTTAATACTTGTGACAAAACTGGAACCGGAGGACATAAATATAAAAAAGTCACTGTTAAACATTTCATGAGAAACCTCTTTACCTAGAGTCACAGAATCATTATGGCTCAAAAGAGACCATTCAGCCCATCGAGCCCATCATGGTTCTTTGTAGAGTAGAAGTCTATCTCATTACCTCACTCTATTCCTGTTGCTTTGTGAGCTGATTTCCCTCAAGAGCCCATCCAACCTCCTTCTGAACTCATTGATTGTTTCCGTTTCCATCACTGCCATGGGCGGTGAGCCCCAGATCATTATCCTTGCTGCACAAAATAGTTTCTCCTCACATCTCCTGTGTCTCTTGACCAAAACCTTAAACGTGTGTCTCTTGGTCCCTTTTTTTCATTTGTTCATGGGATCATAGAAATCATATAATCGCGACAGTACTGAAGGAGGCCATTCAGCCCATCAAGCCTGCACCGACAACAATCCCACCCAGGCCCTATCCCAGTAACCCCACATATTTACCCTGCTATTGCCCCCGAAACTACAGTCGATTTAGCACAGCCAATCAATCTAACTGCACATCTTCGGAGCGTGGGAGGAAACAGAGCACCCAGAGGAAGCCCACGCAGATGTGGGGAGAACGTGCAAATTCCACACAGACAGTGACCCAAGCTGGGATGCAAACCCGGGTTCCTGGCGCTGTGAGGCAACAGTACTAACCACTGTGCCACACCTCCTGTCCACCCCCCATGTCGGCATGTGTAACTAAACAATCAGTGTGTAGCTGCTAGTTAGCTTCAGGAATGCAGCTTGGCACTATTATGGATTTATGTGGTTTTTGACGACACATTGGGTTCTCCAGTAAAACTGGTTAAGCTGGTTTCAACAATTAAAAGAGAGTTTGTGGGAGAAGCTGGAAGGAACCTACAAACACATTCCAATAAGATGATGATCTCTGGATGTAAGTGGGTGATTCATACCCTATTACTAACTTGGCACTGAGATCCTCTTAGACCAGACTCAATGCTAACCAATAGCAGCAGTCAACAAAGCTAATGTGGGATGTGGGAGTCACTGGTTGGACCAACATTTATTGCCCATCCCTGAGGATATTTAAAAGTCAACCACAGATTGCTGTGGATTTGGAGTCACACCTAGGCCAGATTGGGTAAGGACGGCAGATTTCCTTCCCTAAAGGACATTAGCAAACCATAGAAGTTTTTATGACAATTGACAATGGTTTCACAGTCATTATTAGACTTCCAATTCCAAATTTTTATTGAATTCAAATTTCACCATCTGCCATGGCGGGATTTGAACCTGGGTCCCTAGAGCATTACCCTGGGTCCCTGGATTGCTAGTCCAGAGGCAATACCATTACAGCACCACCTCCCCATCAGCTAAAGGAATCGGCTTGTCTTTGTCGGCCTTATGCAAATCTTATACATCTCGATCAAATTTCATCTCAATGTGCTCCAGGGTTAACCTTGGAAGTAAAATCCCTCAACCTTGAATGTGGTTAGGTTGTGGAGATCAGGACCACAAGCAGTGGCTCCAGCCATCAGCACAGATGCATTTAAGAGGAGTTAGATAAACACATGAGAAAGAAAGGAATAGAGGAAGGGGGTTGCATGAAGGATGGGAGGAGGCTCAAGTGGAGCACAAGCACTGGCATGGATCTGTTGGGCTGAATGGCCTGTTTCTGTGCTGTCCAGTACTGTACAACATCTATCTCTTTGGCTGCAATGAAATGGGAATCAATTTGAGAGAAGGTTGCTCCATATTTCTATTTGATGTTCCCTGTGTATTCCATGGGCGTTACTATTTTGTGAGCATAGTCCCAGTGATTTAAACCCACATGTTAATTATGATGATCTATCCTGCAGCCACTTTCATTCCCTCCTCCATGGAAAGCAGTGAATCACACTGGGGTAAGACTCCCCACTGACATCCCAGCTTTTTTCCTAATTGGAATGGGCTGACTCGGTGGAAGTATGAAATTGAACCCAAGACCTTAAGAATGTCAACTTAATAAACAGTTAAAGCATTCATTTCATTTCAGAATTTGGAACACCAATATCCCGGATTGCACTCTCTTGAAAGCTATACAGTCACTGCCAAGCATGCTCGTGCACACCAGCAGAGAAAAGTAACTACACTTATTTCTGGTAGTGCAAGATGACGCTTAGTGTGAATTCAGTGCCAAATGTATGTCTCTGGGTTTTCTGCTTCTTGTTCATTGTCTCAGTCTTAGTTTAGTGGTGTCAGTTTAGTCAGCAGGGAGCTGATAGTCTAATGGTATTATCGCTAGACTCAGTTAATGTTCTGGGGGACCCAGATTCGAATCCTACGGCAGATAGTGGAATTTAAATTCAGTAAAATATATCTGGAATTAAGAATCTACTGATGACCATGAAACCATTGCTGATTGTTGAAAAAACCCATCTGGTTCACTACTATCCTTTAGGGAAGGAAATTCGACTGTCCTTACTTGGGCTGGCCTACACGTGACTCCAGAGCCACAACACTATGTTTGATTCTTAACTGCCTTCAGACGACCAGGGATGGGCAATATATCCTGTAAGAAGTTGGTAGCAAACGCCACTAGCTTTTGGAGCGCTGCTCCTTTGTCAGGTGAGTCACCTGAAGAAGGAGCAGCGCTCTGAAGGCTCGTGGTGTTTGCTACCAAATAAACCTGTTGGACTTTAACCTGGTGTTGTGAGACTTCTTACTGTGTTTACCCCAGTCCAACATTGGCATCTCCACATCAATAAATGCTGGCCAGCCAGCAATGCCCATGTCCTACGAATGGATAAAAAAATGCTCAACTTTGAATCAGGAGTTTGTGGGTTTCAACCTGACACCAGAGTTATAATTCAGGCTTAACCAGAATCATAGAATCACTACAGCATAGAAGGAGGCCATTCAGCCCATCGAATCCACATCGACTCTCCGACACAAGATTCCACCCATAATCCCACATATTTATCCCAATAATCCCTCTAACCTATATATCTTGGGAATTTAACATGGCCAATCTACCTAACCTGCACATCTTTGGATGGTGGGAGGAAACCCATGCAGAAATGGGGAGAACATGCAGACTCCGCACAAACAGGGCTGGAATTGAACCACGGTCCCTGGCACTGTGAGGCATCAGTGCTAACCTCTGTGCACGACTGAAGTATTGCTATACTGTCAGGAGTGCAGTCTTACAGAAAGCTGTTAACAGTTCCTTGGCATTATTTGAAAAAGATCAGTGGAATTCTCCAAGCTCAATGCAGCCTCTGCCAAGGCACAATGGGGAAAGACCACTCTGTAAGGCCTTTCATTCAATGTACACCGAGTGGCTAGGAACAATATAAAACCCCTCAAACTGTCAGCTTAATTCTGATTGTACATTGTAATGTAATTGTGTTGACTCACCAGAGTGTGACATGACAGATGTATACCATTTGTACTCTATGTAATGAAAATATTGAAATATTTGCAATGCCTTCATTACTGTATTGAAACAACTGAGAGCATGTTTTATTCTCTGTAGAGAATTTGAATATCATTGCACTTTCCTCTATGACAATTTGAAATGTTTTGTCATGTTTCTTTCAGATATTTAACGACTATCGTATATTTTTGCAAAAAAAAAGTGTTCTTCCTAGTATCCTGACTAGCACAGTAGTTAGCACTGCTGCCTCACAGCAGTAGGGACCTGGGTTTGATTCACGGCTTGGATCACTATCTGTGTGGAGCCTGCATGTTCTCCCCATGTGTGCGTGGGTTTCCTCCCAGTGCTCCAGTTTCTGCCCACAATCCAAGATGTGCTGGTTATGTGCATTGGTCACGCTAAATCCTCCTCCAGTATACCTGAACAGGTGCTGGAGTGTGGCAACTAAGGGATTCACTGCAGGGTTAATGTGAGCCTACTTGTGACACTAATAAATAAACTTTAAATTTAAACTTAAAACTTATTCTCAATGAACATGACGAAAGCAGGCTTATCTCATTGCTACATGTTGGATATTGTTATGTACGAATGATTGCTGTATTTTACCACACTACAACAATGACCAAACTGCAGAAATACTTCAAAGTGAAGAGCTTTGGGACATCCGGGGGACATGAAAGAACAAAAATTCAAGTTTTTGCTGCTTTTATGAATAAAATATTGGATTAATGAAAGGTTAGCATTTATAATTTAGTGATGGAGAATTCCCAGGCTACTTAACTGCTGTCGCTAAAGCCTTTGTAAGAGTTAAACCGACAGCTTGAGATGAGTGCCTTGTGTTACAACGGTGACCCAACACTTGCAGTGAGACAAATTCCCACCTTATATTAATAAGTGGGAGGGGAAACAACAGACCACTGTGCTATAAGTAAAACAGCACAGAACCAGTTGATTTTTTAAGTATTAGTGTCACAAGTAGCAATGAAGTTACTGTGAAAATCCCCTAGTTGCCACACCCAGGCACCTGTTCAGGGAGAATTTAGCATGGCTGATGCACTTAATCAACACATCTTTCAGACTGCGGGAGGAAACCCGAGTATTAGGAGGAAACCCACATGGGCATGGGGAGAACATGCAAACTCCACACAGACAGTGATCAAGTCAGGAATTGAACCCAGGACCCGAGCTCCATGAGGCATCAGCGCTAACCATTGTGCCACCACTGTGTGTAATTCGACTGCACATTGGCCCTGATGTACTTGATACAGTTGCTAAGTAGAGAATTACTGTTTGAAATGATTGCGTGTGTGTGCAAACCAATGTCACTACACTGAACCAAAGAACGTAATAAATAAATGTTGCCATGATGTCATTTCTATTATGTACCATGGGTATGGATGGATATACACTTGGATGGCTGTAGCCACCATGGGTCATCATGTACAGGCTAGTGTATATGGACAAAATCTGATTGGACATAAACTACTTTCATTACAAACCATATTTAGCTCTATTCTTATTTTACAAAAAAGAGGAATCCCAAATATGGCCTTGTTACAAGGTACTTGAGAGAAACTGCAAACAATATTAGTGCGTAAAGTATCTTTTCTCCCTCTGTGCACTACATTACATGAAAGGGTGGATTAATTACAATTTTCATTTTGCCTTGAGTCTATAGATGTTTAATTGTCATACAAGTTTCTGGCAACTTTGTTATCAGTTTAACTAATATTCATTCTGTTTTGTTTTTTCATGAGGGAAGAAGAAGGCCAGAGCTACCTCCATTTGGCCACCTTTTCCCCAGGTAGGATGTTTGTAAGACCACTCACTCTGCCACCACTCACTCTGAAACTAACCCCCTGACAGCAGCTGTAGACGCAATCCAGACCCTACCAAGAGTTCATGACATTCGAGTCTTGTCCCAGATTAGCTGTACCAGGGTTAACATGCGACCAGTATTGTGACGCGTAGAGAATTAATTGGCCACGTGTAACTAAACAATCAGTATGTAGTTGCTAGTTAGCTTCATAGTGTTGGAAGGAATGCAGCCTGGCAATATTACGTTCATTAATAATGGATTTATATGAAGTTTTAGGGGACAATTGGGTTCTCCAGTAAAACTGATTAAGCTGGTTTAAACAATTGAAAGAGTTTGTGGGAGAAGCTGGAAGGAACCTGTAAACACATTCCAGTAAATTGATGATTTCTGGATGTAAATGGGTGATTCATACCCTATTACTAACTTGGCACTGAGTTCCTCTCAGACCAGACTCAATGCTAACCAACAGCAGCAGTCAACGGAGTCAATAGGATGCTGAACTACATTGTCAAAACTACAGAATAAAAGTCAGTGGAGATAATGATCCTGGTGCAGTGCTCTGGTTAGATCGCAGCTTGGATACCGTATTCAATGATAGTGACAATGAAGGAACCAAGGCATTCACATGCTGGAGGCATTGCAGAAAAACAACACTAGGCTAATCTCCAGTGTCAGGCTTGGGTCAGAATGAGCGATCCAACTTGGGATAGAAGGTGACCTCATAGAGGTGTATTAAATTCTTAAAGGGTTAGCAAAAGGTTAACCCAGAGTACATATTTAAATTGAAGTGCTGGATTAGAATTCAAAGGCAGGTTCCAACTTGTCAAGTCATTTCAGTTCCGATGTCAGGAAATTTTTCTTCACTCTAATTAGCGCGTTGAATAAACCGAAATAAGGGAGGCAAAAAATCCTGGAATCACTTCAGAAACGATGGATGCTACAATGGGAAGGACAGTAGGATTTCTCTGGACGGATGATTTAAGTTTTGCTGAATTGCATTCTCTGTTTTTAATTACTGTGCCATCGGATCAGCCTCATCTACCAGAATAACCACAAGGATGGTTCAACTGGAGAGAGAATAGAGACTACAGGCATCAAACAGAAGTTAGCCTGAGTATGAACCAAAGAGAAAAAATGAAGTGTGTACTTGAATAAGAAAGTGAGGTTGATGGAACTGCACACTTTAGTACATCATCCACTCTGCGACTAGTCTTCTCAGAGCAGATATAGAATCATAAAGTCATGTAGTGCAGAAGAGGCCCTTTGGCACATCGAGTCCGCACTGGAGCACTCTCCCCTAATCCCATTTACCAGCACTTGGACCATAGCCTTGAATGTTATGTCATGCCAAGTGCTCATCCGGATGCTTTTTAAAGGATGTGAAGCAATCCGCCTCTACCACCCTCCCAGGTAGCACGTTCCTGACCATCACCACCCTCCGGGTAGAAAAGGTTTTCCTCACATCCCCAGTAAACCTTCTGCCCCTCACCTTGAACCTACATCCCCCTCTGACTGGTTCTTCAACTAAGGGGAACAGCTGCCCCTTATCCACTCTGACTATGTCTCTCATAATCTTACACCTCAATCAGACATACAGCAAGGTAATAAAGTTCCAGTCTGGGCACATCGGCATTCTGCATTACAATGCACTTTAGTAAGTGTTAGGGGGATGTTAGAAAAATTGTGTGCAAACAAGTCAAACCATATCATCTCACTTCTAAACATAACATTCACCGCAGCTCACTCTCACTGGCTCCTGTTGCATGAATCACATTGAGGGTACACAAAGTAAAAAAGGAAAGATGATCAGATAAAATATTCAGTATTGCAGCACCTTGTTTAGTTTTCGAAAATGGTGATCATTTGTTAAAGAGCCGGTTTCTCAGATTTGTAACATTGCTCAAGCAATTGGGATTGAAGCCACAAACAAATAAAGTAGTCTTGCATAATATGCAGGGAAGCAAATGTGGCTGACAGCTAATGGCAGATGAAGCACTCCAGTTGTGAAGAATGAGTCTAAGAGTGGATGCGACGCATCTTTGCCAACTATTCACTTCAATTGTTAGATAGCATTCTGGGCAAGACTAATGGAAATTGATAACGTAGGAACACTCCCTATGACCTGCCAATTCTCACAAAAATATGCTTAGTATATAAACTAAGAACTAGTTCAGTGAGATAAGCGCAACATGAAATTTTAACACACTACTGAACTCACAGTGTTGTCGCTGATGAAGGAACAGGCACTGTGGATAAGGGGGAATCAGTGGATGTACTGTACTTAGATTTCCAGAAGGCATGTGGAAAATTAAATAGGTGGGCAACATATTGACATGGGTAGAAAATTGACTGTCTAACAGGAAATAGAGACAGTAAGTTGTCTCACAACACCAGGTTAAAGTCCAACAGGTTTATTTGGAATCACGAGCTTTCGGAGCATTGCTCCTTTATCGGGTGAGTGGAGAGGCAGGTTCACAAACACAGCATATATAGGCAAAGACACAAGTGCAACATTATTATAGATTGGAACGTGAAGAATAATTGGAATGCGAGTCTTTACAGGTTATCAAGTCTTTACAGGTACAAACAATGTGCGTGAGAGAGGATAATCACAGATTAAAGCGGTGTGAATTGTCTCAAGATAATAGATTATTATTTATTGTGTGGGGAATTGAATACAGAAGTAGGGAGGATATACAGGGCATTGAAAGACCACACCTAGAGTACTGCACATAATACTGATCTCCTTACTTGAGGAAGGATGGAAATGCTTTAGAAGCAGTTTAGAGAAAGTTTACTGGATTAATACCGGGAATGAGTGGGTTGGATAGGCTAGGCTTGTACCCACCGGAGTTTAGAGGTGTGACTTGATTGAAATATATAAGAGCCTGAGGGACCTTGACAGAGTAGATGAGGAAAGGATGTTTCCTCTTGTCGGAGAATCTAGAACTGTTAAAAAAATAAAGGGTCACCAAGTTGGAACAGAGATGAGGAGAATTTTTTTCTCTCAGAGGGTCGTGAGTCTTTGAATCTCGCTTCTTTAAAAGGCAATGGAATCAGAGTCTTTGAACATTTTTAAGACAGAGCAAGATAGATTCTTGATAAGTAAGGAGATGAAAGGTTATTGAGGATAGGAAGGAATGTGGAGTGGAGGTTACATGGCACATTTGCCATGATTTTATTGAAGGGCGGAGCAGGTTTGAATGACTTACTCAGACTCCTGAGTTGTATGTTTGATTGAATGTTTTGTTTTTAATGTGTAAGATGGCAATGGAGTTCTGAGACCTCAAAACCTCTTTGCACAGCACTGGTCAGAATCTGCAACTATGCTGTTGCACGCACAATGACCCCTCTCAGGTCTTGTCAAGGATCCCACAGCACTTTATCGAAGGAGAGTTATTCCCAGTGTTCTGGCATATATTTATGGCACAAATAATATTGCACAAGTAGATTTCTGTCCATCACCTTGTTCTCAGTGGGAGCTTGCTTTGTACATAATGGCTGCCACATTTCACACAATACAACAGTGACTAACACTTTGATGTAAAGCTGTTTGATGTAAAGCTGTGGTCTTGAAAGGTGTGACATATCCTTTTGAAAGGACTTTTGTTCTTAATGTTCATATCAGAATTTTCAATTTTAGGTTGGACATAAAGCAGGACATAAAAACTGCAACAACAAGAAGTTCAACAGGAAATGCATAACAAGATTTTTAATAATACGCAGATTCACCAAAATAAACTATATTCACTCATCAGGTCTGACAGAATCAGAGAAGAGAGAAAAAACAGAGGGTTGGATTTTTCCAGCAGGTAAATAGACCTGTGGCTGAACGCAAGGCCTATAGTGCGGGCTGGCATTGGGAACTGAGGGTGGCATTTTACTCAAGGCAGCCAATTAAGGGGCTGTAGCTTGGCCCACTGGCCAACCGTCTCCCAAAGCTGACTGCCCAATGACAGCCAATCCCATGGGAATGGCCACCAGCTAAAGCCTGAGAGCCTCCCAGGTAGCAATGACATTCCCAATACAAGTAAATATTGGGAGGTGGTGCTTAAATCGGGTACGGAAATAGCAGAATGAACATGAAAAGCTGCTGAAAAAATGTGGGCAGAAATAGTTGAATTCTGTGTTTCGTCTGGAATTGGTTGGTGACACAGTGGTTAGCACTGCTACCTCACAGCGCCAGGGCCCTGGGTTTGATTCTGGCCTTGGGTGACTGTGTGGAACTTGCGCATTCTCCCCCTGTCTGCGTGTGTTTCCTTTGGGTGCTCTGGTTTCCTCCCACAGTCCAAAGATGTGCAAGTTAGGTGGACTGGCCATGCTAAGTTGCCCCTTAGAGACCTGAGGTGTAGAGGTTAGGTAGGTTAGTGGGGTAAATACGTGGGGTTACACGGATAGGGTGGGAGCTGGGTAGAATACTCTGTTGGAGACTCGATGGGCTGAATGGCCTCCTTCTACACTGTCGGGATTCTATAATTAATTTTGTGAAGAGTCTGAGCAGTATTATTCCTCAAGCTTACATTAAACTTTGTGGATCAGAGTGTCATAAGAGAGGTTGTTCTTCAGAAGGTGAAGGGATATGATTTGGTGATGTGATCGCACAGAAATGGCAGAGGATGAACCATTAAATGTGGAGATCATGGGGTAGAAGGTGAGGGCAGGGGAAAACCCTATTTTAGTTCTGGGAGAGATGAGAGTAGAAATCAGAAAATGAAATAAATGGGAGCAGGTCCACAACAAGGGATGGGGGGCTCTAGGCACTGCACCCCCACCCCTCCCCTTTACAATGCTTGGCTTCTTGATTGAGCATTGAGTGAATGTGAATGAGGGAACCCTAGCCTAGCAGACCACAAGCAACCTGCACAGGTTTGCTCATTGAGTTGCCTGGAAGGCTACAAGCCTGCCTGCCACTGGTTTAATCAGCTGCCTCTCTAAGGGCTTCAGTGGGTGATGGGCTGGGAATGCCATCCATGGGCTGTCTCACCATGGACTTAACTGGGGTGGAGGCAGGAAGGTGGTGGGATCCCCGTTTAATTAAATACCACCTGCCACTAAACTTATTGGCGGGAGAACACAAATTATCATCCCAGGACATCCCACAGCAACAGCTTTCGTTCCAAAGTCAGTGGAATTAAATAAGTTGTTGAGTGTGAGAAGGAGTGCAGGCGAGGCAGGAGGGTGGAGCTGGTTGGCAGTCTTTTCCTGGAAGAATGGAAATCCCTCAGAGTGTGCTGGTGAGTAATGGAGGAGTAGAGAGAAGAGCCAGCCACGGAGGAAAGGAGCCAGGAAAGTGTTATAAGAAAGGCATTGGGGGAATTGTGATATTAGATGTGATGAAAGTGGACAAGGAAAGAATAAATAGAATCGAGATAGCAAGATGTCAGTTCAGCAGGGCAAGAACAAGTTGAAGGATGTCTACCTGGGAAATCATAGATAAGGTCATTATTATTCAATCCAGATTATAATACATATTATTTGTTATATGTTAGCTCATTCACTTTCATTTATTATATATTAGGCTCTTATTATAGATTGTTATGTATTATTTATTGTCATAGAATAATTCGAGATCAGCTGATTGTTTTTTTTAGTACAAAGGTTATATTTTTAACAGCAGTGACATAACAGCACACTGACAACAAGTTGTACACAAAACAGCTTTAACAACAAGAAATGAAGAGGAACACAATGACATCTGCAGCACAATGTTAGAAGGGGTTTATTAAGCCTAACCATATTTTTTGTAGGAATGTATACCCTGGTTAGGCCTCAATAAGGGTATACTGGTCTACGCAGAACATGCCTTCCTAATATTTATACCTAACTATTCCAGAAATGATGGGATAGATTTTTCACTCGGTTACTGTTTGGTTGTCTGTTGGTCGCATATTTACAGCAGTTGCTGGAGGTAAAAACTGCCAGTGTTTGGCAACACTGAACATTTTAATCATAACCCACGCAGTGGTAGCTTTGTATTTTGGATACAGAAGTTTAAATGTGCATTTGACAAACTTCTGCTGAGGAATGAGAGAAAGACTTGAATTTATATAATCACATTTTCAATATGCCCCAAACTGCCTTCAAATTAAGTATTATTGAAGTATAGTTTTTGTTTAATTTACGTAGGCATCACAGACTAGACCAGCATTTGTTGCCTACCCTTAATTGCCCTTGAGAAGGTTGTGGTGAGCTGCCTTCTTGGACCACTACTGTTCATGTTGGCACTAATTTCAAAGTGAGCTGGGCAGTCAACATGAACACAATAAGGTTCCACACAAAGTGATAATTATTGATGGTGATATTGGTTGAGGCACTGGGAGCACTCATTTCTCTTCTTCAAAAAAGTACACTGGTTATTTTCCATCTAACTGAAGAGATAAAGATAGCATTAGAATCATAGAATCCCTACAGTGCAGGAGGCATCAAAACTGCACTGTCTCCTGCTCCATCCCCGTAACCCCACACATTTACCATAGCCAATCCATCTAACCTACACATCTTGGGACACTAAGGGGCAATTTAGCATAGCCAATCCACCTAACCTGCACATCCTTGGACTTTGGGAGGAAACTCACGCAGACACGGGGAGAATGTGCAAACTCCACACAGGGAGTCACCCAAGGCTGGAATCGAAGCTGGCTCCCTGACGTCATAGTGTTAACCACTGTGCTACTGTGCCGCCCCATTTAATTTGATGTCTCATTTGAAAGGTATCTTTTCTGACATTACAGCACTCTTTGAGCACTGAGTTATGTCTTAAAATATGTACTCAAGTCCTGGAGCAAGACTTGAACCCACAACACTCTGACTCAGAGTCAACAGTTACCCAGCCAACGTGGCATACGCATTCATCCAATGCATGGTCTGAATTTGCCATTAGCACCTGGGCCATTCTCCAGTGCCACCTGCGCTTTAGCAACAACAGAGTTATGCCTGAGAGACGTTTGTCATGATCGTGCTTGCTTCCAGATGCATAATATTATTCCGCAAAATAGATACAAAAATAAACACAAAATCCTAGAAACTAAGTACAGAAATGAAATACTTGCTGCCAACCACCAAAAAGTTAAACTCACAGCTGCGTTCCTGCTCACTGAGAACAGGAGTACAGCTGTGCTTCATTGGCAGTGGGCTATTTTCATGGAAATAATCTCAAACAGGCAGAGGGCAAGGTAGATCCCCCTTTATCTCTGACACTTCTCAATGGGTGGACCTGCCGTGCCCTCTGGTTACAACAATCTCGTGTTAACATCAGAGCTGCTATATGGGCCACGATTTGAGGCAGCAATGGGCTAGTGATATTATCGCTAGACTATCAGCAAGTTCAAAACCCGCCATGACAGATGGTGGAATTTGAATTCAATAAAAAATATCTGGAATTAAGAATCTACTGATGACCATGAAACCAGTGTCGATTGTCAGAAAAACCCATCCGGTTCACTAACGTCCTTTAGGGAAGGAAATCTGCCGTCCTTACCCAGTCTGGCCCATACCTGACTCCAGAGCCACAGCAATGTGACTGACTCTCAATTGCCCTTGGGGAAAGAGAGATGGCCACTAAACGCTGGCCAGTCAGTAACTCCCATGTCCCACAAATGAATTAAAAAAAACACATTCTACTGAAAATCAGACGCAAGCTTGGCTAGTCTAGCACATCTGGATTTGAGCTCTTTCCATCATGGGACACCCCCAGGACATGTTTCGTGGAATTATCTTAGCTGGCAGTGCAATCTTCTGATCCCGTTGCTGTCAACGGGGTTTCCTGTCATATGCACCCCCCCCACCCCCTCCCCCAGCCCCTCGGCAGGCATTTGCCATCAGCGGGAATCCGGAAAATTCCGGCCACATGGTGTGTTCAGCTGCACGCTTGCAATCCGGGTGGTTCTGTTGGCCTTGCCTGTGCTGTTGTGACAGAAGCTGATGTAGAGATGCCGGCGTTGGACTGGGGTAACACCGTTTCCGAAAGCTTGTGGGATTACTATCAAATAAACCGGTTGGACTTTAACCTGGCGTTGTGAGACTTCTGACTGTGAGAGAAGCTGAACCGATGCCCGGTGCAGCTCATGGCCCTGGAGTTCGGGTATGGTTCCATTAAATTACTAATGACCAATTCTAAAGCAGTGTTGTGATGAGCCCACAGCCGGGGGCGGAGCTGGGGGAGGCGGGGCGCGGGGGTTGGGAAGATCAGCTTTTTACAAAACAATCAGAGCTGTGCAGTTTGAAACTTGCTGGCAGATCAGACACCGGCAGAATAGTTCACTGGCAGACCTATGCCTGTTTCCGTTTTCAGCATCTATATACATTTGTTTTACCAAACAGGCCATCAAAAAGAAGCTCTGAATCTAAACTTTGTTAATTATGTTGGGATCAAGGCGGTTCCCCTGTAAAAATACTGCATAGCCTGTCAGAGTGAAAACCACAACTCAAGAAAAAAGCCAAGAATTTAATTCACACACAGCAGCATTCATTCCAATTTTTTACCTGGAGCCCGGACTGCTTCCTGCAAATGAGTAAGAAATCTCACACAGCACCAGGTTAAAGTCCAAGAGCTTTATTTGGTTGCACTTTAACCTGGTGCTGTGAGACTTCTTATTGCGTTTACCCCAGTCCAACGCCGGCATCTCCATATCCTGCAAACGATCCAGCTATGGTCTGCCATCACCACTGATCCCCTGCCAGACCCCCTTCTGGGCTAGTAATCTGGATTCTGACTTAGAATCCTACAGTGCAGAAACAGACCATTCGGCCCATTGAGTCTGCACCAGCCACAATCCCACCCAGGCCCTATCCCCATATATTTACCCACTAATCCCTCTAACCTATACATCCCGGGACACTAAAGAGCAATTTAGAATGGCCAATCAATCTAGCCCAAGGGAGGAAACCGGAGCAGCCGGAGGGGACCCATGCAGACACAGGGAGAATGTGCAAACTCCACACATTCAGTGACCCGAGCTGGGATTTGAACCCAGGTCCCTAGAGCTGTGAAGCAGTAGTGCTAACCACTGTGCTACTGTGCCGCCCCATGTTTAGTTCCCATTGCAGATGCAGTATAATGTGAATAAATGTGAGGTTATCCATTTTGGTAGCAACAATAGGGAGACAAATCGTTACTTGAAGGGTGTAAATTGAGGGAGGTGGATAATCAACGAGACCTTGGTGTCCTCATGCATCAGTTACTGAAAGTAAGCGTGCAAGTACAGCAGGCAGTAAAGAAGACAACTGACAGGCTGGCCTTCGTACCAAGAGGATTTGAGTATAGGGATAGGAACATTTTCTGCAATTGTATAGGACATTGGTGACGCCACACCTGGAGAATTGTGTGCAGTTTTGGTGTCCTTATCTGAGGAAGAATGTCCTTTCATAGAGTGACTACAGTGAAGGTTTACTACACTGATTCCTGGGATGGCAGGTCTGTCATATGAAGAGAGACTAAGTTGGTTAGGATTATATTCATTGGAGTTTAGAAAAGTGAAATAGAAACTCATAAAATTTTAACAGGATGGATTCAGAAAGAATGTTCCCAATGGTGGGAGAGTTCAGAACTAGGAGTCATAGTTTAAGGATAAGGGGCAAACCTTTTAGAACCGAGGTGAGGAGAAATTTCTTCACCCAGTATGTGGGGTTCACTACCACAAAATGTAGTTGAGGCCAGAACATTGTCTGATTTCAAGAGGAAATTAGATACAGGTCTTGGGGCTAAAGGGATCAAGGGTTATGGGGGGAAGGGGTGATCAGGATATTAAATTTGATGATCAGCCATGATCAAAATGAATGGCGGAGCAGACTCGAAGGGCCAAATGGCCTAACTCCTGCTTCTAGTTTCTATGTTTCTATGTGCCAGCAGCGAGGATGCCAATGAGATGTGCAGAAGTGTGCAGACTGGTCCTTGCTTCCTCTGAGCAGATCATTATTTAACTATTCAGGCACTTGCAATGAGGAGTAAAGGTGATGGATGAGGTGAAAGTCCCACATTTGACTCCATGCCCTCATGTAAACAATCCAACCTGCATAGAATCAACAGCAATGCCGATCATGTCATTGTGGGTCCATAAACCCATTGGCAGGCCTGGCAGGGGAGTGTGATTGGCAGGAGCGAAGGCAGATGGGAAACGGCTCCGCCCACTATCAGCTCTGGGCATCAATTTCACATTGGCAAGTCAATTAATTGCCAACCAGTGTAAAAGGTGGACTGACAGAGACTCAGAACTGGCAGCAGGGGCAAGAAGAGGGTGGGCACCGGGAGGAATGAGGGAGCGGGCTGGGACGTTTAAATGGAGCTTCCCAAAACCTCAGTGTGCTGTTTAGTATTTCCAGGAGTCTGAGTACTCTTTACAGTGATTGTATATGGTGGCTGCATTATGGTGGCGTTTGACAAAGTACCTCACAAGAGGTTATTGCAGAAGGTCAGGGGACATGGAGTTGGGGGTAGGGTGTTAGCGTGGATAGAGGAGTGGTTGTCAAATAGGACGCAGAGAGTGGGGGGGTCAATGGGTGCTATTCGGATTGGTGGATGGTGACTAGTGGAGTGCCCCAGGGGTCGGTGCTGGGGCCTCAGCTATTTACCATTTATATAGATGATCTGGAAGAGGGAACCGAGTGTAGGGTGTCAAAATTTGCTGATGACACCAAGATTGGTGGAAAGGCAAATTGTGTGGAGGGTGTGGAGAGTCTGCAGAAGGATCTAGATAGGCTGGGCGAATGGGCCAGGAAATGGCAAATGGAATTTAATGTTGGCAAGTGTGAGGTGGTCCACTTTGGTAGGAATAATGGTAGGAAGGATGATTACTTAGGTGGAGAAAAACTGCAGCAGGCGACGGTGCAGAGGGACCTCGGGGTCCTTGTGCATGAGTCGCAAAAACCCAGCTTGCAGGTGCAGCAGGTGGTCAGGAAGGCGAATGGGATGCTGGCCTTCATAGCGAGGGGGATTGAATATAAAAGTAGGGAGGTCTTGCTACAGCTGTATAGGGCACTGGTGAGGCCGCAGCTGGAGTACTGTGTGCAGTTTTGGGCACCGTACTTACGCAAGGATATTTTGGCCTTGGAGGGAGTGCAGAGGAGGTTTACTAGGCTGATGCCGGAGTTGAGGGGGTTGAGCTATGAGGAGAGGCTGAATAAACTAGGCTTGTACTCGTTAGAGTTTAGAAGAATGAGGGGAGATCTCATTGAGACGTATAAGATGATGAATGGGATGGATAGGATAGAGGTGGAGAGACTCTTCCCGCTCAGAAAGGATAGTAGGACTAGGGGGCACAGCCTCAAGATAAAGGGGGGGTGGTTTAGAACAGAGTTGAGGAGGAACTTCTTCACTCAAAGAGTGGTGAATCTCTGGAATTCTCTGCCCGTTGAAGTGGTGGAGGCTGCCTCGCTAAATGTTTTTAAGACGCGGGTTGATGGGTTTTTGATGAGAGGGGATTAAGGGTTATGGGGAGAGGGCGGGAATGTGGAACTGAGCCACGACAGATCAGCCATGATCTTATTGAATGGCGGGGCAGGCTCGAAGGGCCAGATGGCCTACTCCTGCTCCTATTTCTTATGTTCAAAAAGAAGCTCTGAATCAAAAGTTTATTAATTTTGGTGGAATCAAGGCAGTTCCCCTGCAAAAGTACTACATAGCTTGCCAGAGTGAAAACCACAACTCAAGGAAAAGGCCAAGAATTTAAATCACACACAGGAGCATTCATTCCAATTCTTTACCTGGAGCCCGGACTGCTTCCTGCAAATGATCCAGCTGTGGTCAGCCATCACCACTGGATTTGTTTTTGTAGCCCTGATCTCTGTGATGGGGAGCGGCACGGCGGCACAGTGGTTAGCACTGCTGCCTCACAGTGCCAGGGACCCAGGTTCGATTCCTAGCTCGGGTCACTGTCTGTGTGGAGTTTGCACATTCTCCTCGTTTCTGTATGGGTTTCCTCCGGGTGACCTGGTTTCCTCCCACTGTCCAAAAATGTGCAGATTAGGTGGATTGGCCATGCTAAATTGCCCCTTAGTGTTGGGGGATTAGCTAGGGTTTATGGGGATAGTGGCATTGTGGTCAGTGCAGAGTTGATGGGCCAAATGGCCTTCTTCTGCACTGTAGGATTCTATGATTGTGTCATCTGCACCCAGCAGCTATGCCAGAAGGGATGGAAATGCCCAAGGATAGGATGCCAATGGATTTTCTGATGGCTGCCCGTGGGTTCTGCTGGAGGTAATCAGTGCCCAACAGGCCATCCTGCTGCCATGTGACAGAACAAGGGGCCACTATGCTTAACAACAAATGAGATGGCAGATCAGGTCAGCTGACATGATGTCATGCAACAGACCTGGATCCAGTGCAGGAGAAAGTTCAATGACCTTCTGCCAAGGTGAGCACTGAATACAACAAACAAGGTTCCCAACGCTGAGTTCTGTGGAACACCACTTCAAACTGTTTTCCATCAACCCCCTTTGCTTCTCGTCACTGAGCCAATTTTGGATCTAACCAGCCACCTTCCCCTGTATCCCATGGGATCTCACTTTTCTGCCAACCTGCCAAGTGGGACCATGTCAAATGCCTTATTGAAATCTATGTAGACAACATCCACTGCACAACCCTCATCAATCCTCTTTGTTACTCTCTCAAAAAATTCTATTAAATTATTAAGACACAATCTTCCCCTAATAAAACCATGCTGACGATCCCTGATCAATCTGTCAGATATGTTCCCTTCCAATACCCAGGTTCTCGGCAGTCAAGGCAATATCGAGGAAAGCAGAGGGCAGAGCTCAATCTCAAAAGAGGAATAAAACAATGTTAAAGATTCAGAGCTGACACCAGACGATGAGGAGTTAAAAACGCAAGCTCTATTAGACATTCAGGAATTGGATACCGGGTTGCTACTTCACTGCAGGGAATTGGATACACAACTGACATTAAACTGTCAGGGACTGGATTATGGTCACCACTAGACTGTCACGAAATGGTTGGTACCCATCATCAGACAATCAGGCACTGGGCACGCAGTTATCCCAAATTTACCAGTGTTGGCAGCTTGCATATGCACAGTACCTTCTCATTTCAGCAATCTAGCAGATAAAGTCTTATTTATGGTGGAATAAGAGACCTTTGAGGATCATTCCTATCACATCTAATGAAAAATCAGTCACACAGTTGCTGGGGACTGCAGGAAACACACACGCATTCACTATGACACTGCCACTTATCAAAAAGGCAGTGTGGCAAATTAGGGGTGAGTTCATTTCGCTTCCTGAAATTGCCAGTTGCTGTATAAGGACAGGCCCACAGTCCTACCTTGCTGAAGGACATGGCTCCAGCTATGTAAACGAAAACATACTTTCCTTAATATAGCACAGCTATAATAAAACTATATCCACTTGCCCTTATCACTACAATTTGGAAAATGTTTAAAAACAGAGATAGCCTGACTACCTGAACTCATGAGGGTTTTGCAACAAAGCAAACAGGTGTCCACTATAAAGTACACTGGATGGGCAAGGACCCATTATAGTTATGCAATAACTTCCCTCAACTGAACTTGCCAACTGCGTGAGATGGAACATTTAAGTTATGAAGAGAGGTTAGACAGGCTTGGGTTGTTTTCGTTGGAGCAGAGAAGACTGAGGGGTGACCTGATTGAGGTAAACAAGATTAGGAGTGACAAGGACAGAGTGGATAATTCCCCTTAGATGAAGGGTCAATCACAAGGGGATGTGGGTTCAAGGTGAGGGGCAGGAACAAGAGGTTTAGGGAACATGTGAGGAAAACTTTTTTTACCCAGAGGGTAGTGATGGTTTGGAACGTGCTAACTGGGAGGGTGGTAGAGGCGGGTTACCTCACATCCTTTAAAAAGTATCTAGATGAGCACTTGGCACGACTTAACATTCAAGGCTATGGGCTAAGTGCTGGTATTAGGTGGGAAGTCAGGCATTTCACGCATTGGTGCAGACTCAGTAGGCCAAAGGGCCT
Source organism: Carcharhinus amblyrhynchos (assembly GCF_965287045.1). Lineage (NCBI taxonomy): Eukaryota > Metazoa > Chordata > Chondrichthyes > Carcharhiniformes > Carcharhinidae > Carcharhinus > Carcharhinus amblyrhynchos. Next base: position 29,959,585 of record NC_137337.1, read on the forward strand.
CATTGTCACTGTATGATTCTATGATACTAACTTGGAGGACCAAGCTACTGTCCAGAACCCCAACATTAACTCCTCACCACTGATTGCATTCATGCCCCCCTTGGCCACTTACTTGGAATGAACCAAACATTGGCATCTTTTTCAATCCTGAGCTGAACTATAAATCCTATAAATGCCCAACTCATCAGCTAGACCAGCTATTCCTCTCTCCACCACATTATCCACTTCCATTCCTACCTCAATCCTTCATTACTGACCCCTCATCCACGCATATTTGTAGATTCAAATATTCCAATGTCTTCCTTTCCATTATTCTCAACTCTCCGTAAACTCCATCTTGACCAAAATATTGCTGCTTGTTTTTTATCCTCTGCCAGCTTCTGTCTGACCTAAACCAGTTCCATCTCTCCTAGTGTATCAACCTCCTTGTCATCTTCTTCAAATCTCTTCATGCTCTTGCTCATCTCAGATGCTTTAATCTTCTACCCTTTTGCTCAACTTCCATTTCTTCCCTTCAGCTTTGTGACAAAACTTTTTGCCTGGGCATCTCTTCTTCAAAGTAAATCCCTTCTCTTTCTGACTTTGCAAGTGTCCCCAAAACCCATGTTTTTGACAAGTCGCCTCTTAATCTATATCGCCATTCCACTGTTTCTAATTGAACTACACTGGGGCAGTTTTTATACGAATATACAAAAATACAAAATTGGAGCAGAAGTAGGCCATTCAGTCCCTCAAGCCTGCTCTGCCATTCAATGAGATCATGGCTGATCTACTTGTATTTCTAATTCCATATTCCCATCCACCTCCCAGTAATCTTTGAGCCCCTTGCTTAACAAAAATCTACTTCCGCTTTAAAAATATTCAGGAAGCGTCCACTGCTTTCTGAGGTAGAGAGTTCCAAAGTTCCAACCCTCCGAGAGAAAAAGTTTCTCCTTGCCACATTACAGGAAGGATGAGGAGGCTTTGGAAAGGATGCAGAAGAGCTTTACCAGGATGTTGCCTGGATTAGAGGTTATGAGTTATAAAGAGAAGCTGGACAAACTAGGATTGTTCTTTCTGGAGCGGTGGAGGCTGAGGGAGACCTGATAGAAGTCTATAAAATGATGAGAGGCATAGATAGGGTTGACAGTCAGAATCTTTTACCCAGAGTTGAAATGTCTAATACTAGCGGGCATGCACTTAAGGCAAGAGGAGGAAAGTTCAAAGGAGATGTGAGGGGCAACTTTTTTATACAGAGTGGTTGGTGTCTGGAACATGCTGCCAGGGGTGGTGGGGAAGGCCAACACGATAGAGGTGTTTAAGGCGATATTAGATAAGCGAAATACAAGGAATAAAGGGGTGTAGACCAAGGGAAGCAGAAGGGATTCGTTTAATTTGGCGTCATGTTCGGCACAACATAGTGGGCTGAAGGGCCTGTTCCTGTTCTGTGTTCTATGTCTGTCCTGTAAGGACAACTCCTAATTTTAAAACAGTGTCCCCTTGCTCTGTTATTGATCAGGTCAAGTTCTTGGTTATTGCTGAAAGAAAATGAAGCCTCACAAGTGTTCAAAAATAAATACAGGGGCGGATAACTCTGCGGGAATTGTGGCAAGTAAGACGGAGAATTAAACGCACGAGCTAAAAGTCCGTTGACCATTGGGTGGGAATTTCTGGCCTCGGGGTGGGCCCGATGGGAAAATCCTGCCCAATATCTGAAGCGTGTTGGGTGTTCAAAATATAACGGGCATCACAGCAAATGATTTATCTCTCGTCAATTAGAATTTTCAGCCACACTAATAAAACCCAGCGTGGACTGCATGCATATTGCTTTCCACCAGTATAGTTTTTGACATGAATAACAGGTCAGTTTATCCACTGTAGCTAAACAGAGGCCGTTACATTGTAATCTGGCTGTGTCACCATAAATCACTGTAACTGTAAAGTCTGTGACCCTGTGTTCCTATCTATTTAATACAGTTGCTGGATGAGACCATGTGGCCCACAGACTGATGCTGTAATGAATGCCAGTATGAGAAATGTCCGACCAATACAAAGTTGAATTATTCTATCTGAAGGCGCAGCAGAGTAAATGGAATAATTTACCTCTCTGTTTTTTTTCTCTCTGTGCAGCCTGTAGCTCTCTCATTCTCCAAAACCAAAACATTCTGACCTAAACGCTGAGGCATTTCTTTCCCCCCGCTCCCCATCTAATTCCATGGCAACATGAAGACAGCAGAAGAGCCATCTGGATTCTCAGCCGTTCCATCCCCAGCTATTGTAATAAAACCGGGAACTGAATTAGCACAAGTCAGAGTGCCTTCCACATGAAGCACTGCTCTCAGCGATTGCTCTCTGTCTCTGCCGAGTGGAATTGTCATCGTGTAATTGTAGCACAACCCCCTGCCTGGCACAACAGTTTCAATTCCCCGGAGCTGCTTATCTCTTCCTTCATGTGTAAAGGGAATTGCCAGATCAACTAAACATAAACACACTCCTGACATCCAAGCACCGGGGCCAGCTCTGGAAACTAATTCTTGTTTACACCACCCAAAAAAAAAATCCATTTCTGAAGAATAGAAGTACTGCGAGAGTTCAACACATCTCTAAATTAATATCACAGTTACTCTTTGCATTCCCGGCCACTGAAACTGGGCTACTTTGTCTTTTTATCATCATCTGACAGAAATAATTGTCTTAAATCTACTGTTCAAAGAATCCCTACAATGTAGGAGGAGGCCATTTGGCCCATTGAGCCAGCACTGACAACAATCCCACCCAGGCCATATCCCTATAACCCCATGTATTTACCCTAGCTAGTCCCCCTGATGTTAAGGGACAATTTAGCATGGCCAATCAACCTAACCCACATATCTTTGGAACTGTGGAAGTAAACCTTAGCACCCCCACGCAGGCACAGGGAGAACGTGCAAACTCCACACAGACAGGTACCCGAGGCCGGAACTGAACCTGGGTCCCTGGAGCTGGGAGGCAGCAGTGCTAACCACTGTTCCACCATTCCTAAGTGGGGTGACGTAAACCCACAAAGACCCAATTCAAAACCAGCTGCTAAATTTCAGTTGTGTGCGGCATGGCCGGTCAGTAGCAACAAGCAAGGACAGCTTTCCTTTCCTATCCATTATTATCAATCATTATCAATGAGCCTTCTTCAGACCAGCTATTTACACATCTCGTGAATCCCACTGAGGTGATGACATGTCTACAAGTTGCAAACCAGATGCCCACATTTAGTGCACAGATGTTCTTCCAGCTCTGTTGGAATTTAGAATATTGTTCTTTCTCTTCTCAGCACTCCTACTCATTCCTCCCTCCCCCCTCCTCATTCTCTCCCTCCCCACTCTCCCACCCTCTCCCCACCCCTTGTGAACTGTCAGCCTGGAATTGATATCCAGGCATTACTGGCAGCACCTAATCAAGATTACACTGGGCGAAGAATATATGAGAACCACATCATTTCGAGGTTGCCTAAATCATATGGTTGGTTTCACTTATCTCATTTACTGTTCCGTGTGACGTTTGGGGTGGTACTAATTACAGTCCACTCATGGTAATCTAACTCTGGTGAAATCAAGTCTGGTTACACATCTCCCACCTAAACCCATTCCTATCATAGTGTTACAAACCTCCACATTCTTTACCTCTGCCAGTTTTCCTCCCTCAGACAGGATTTGCTAACTCAAGTTTGGCATCAACCAGCCACTACTTTCTGACTTACTCTGGCTTCACTGTTTCTTAGATAGTGTCCTGAAATATGGCCTGGAGTGTTTTACCAATCAATAATTAACTGGTGTCAGTAGAACATTAGACGCTGCCTATATCGCAGCTGTACAGAGTGGATTCAGGTTGTACGTCACAGAGTAGTGTTTTGTTATTTACAACTTTCATCTCCAAAGGACCTGCTGGAAATTCACCTCTCTCTCCTCAAATCAGCTTTATTTTCTAAAACAATGCGACTTTACTTAAATAATGCGAGGGGAAATAAATAAAAATACAGCAAATGTGTTGTCACATGACTGATAGCAGGCTGATTGCAACTGGCTGAAATTGGTACTCAGGGGGCAGTTTAACAAATCCCCAAACAAATTATTTCACCAATCACGACAGCCCTCATACTGCTGCAACCTTCACTGGGGGCCAATCGATGGCTATTTGAGCACCTACCTGGTTCAGGTGTTAGATCCCTGTTAATGTATAAATATGGGCCCCATGACATACATCAGAGCTTTCATTCTCATTTTAGGATGAAAGAAGTCAGAGTATGCACCATGTTCCACAGGCATTAGAGCAGAAAGGTTCCAGAAAGGTAAGTTTATCATTATTTGTACGAGCCCACAAAGGGGATGGGAATCGGGAACTCTCCACCATTGGGACAGAAGTAGTATAGGTGCATTTCAGGGAAAACTAGACAAGGGAGAAGGAAATCGATCGTGACGGATTTAGATGAGGAAAGATTGGGAGGAAGCTCGAGTGGAGCATATGGGCAGCATGATGGCACACTGGTTAGCACTGCTGCCTCACAGCACTAGGGACCCAGGTTCAATTCCTGGCTTGGGTCTGTGTAGAGTTTGCACATTCTCCCCGTATTTGCATGGATTTCTTCCGGGTACTCCGGTTTCCTCCCACAATCTGAAAGATGTGCTGGTTAGGTGCATTGACCCGAACAGGTGCCAGAGTGTGGCGACTAGGAGAATTCCACAATAACTTCATCATTAGTGTTAATTTTAGCCTTACTTGTGATTAATAAATATACGTTACTTTAAACACTGACATGGATTGGCTGTTTGGGCTGAATGGCCCTGTGCTGCTACTCCTATGCGATATAATTAAGCACTGATTTGGACTTGGCCCCTCTTTCCTGCCTACCCACACCTTCACCTCACCGCACCCCCGCCCACCCCTCACCAGGTGCTACCAATTCTCAGTTGGCCAACATTACCATGGCCCAAGCCTGGCGTGCTGCCTTGTAATGACCACTTGGCATCAGCAGCTCACCAAGCTGGGATTCAAATGAGGCCCATGCCTCATCACAGTCCCCTTTGTCGGAAGGTGTGTTGGCCTTATGGGTCTTTGTTGGCAGCAGCCCAAAAAGTGGCACAGGGTCCCAAAGTACGGTACAGAGTTTGCTCCATTCACTATTGGAAATAATGGTAATGAAGGATAGGGAATCGAGGGAACTACCACCAAAAAATAATTTAAAAGCAAAATACTGCGGATGCTGGAATCTGAAACAAAAACAGAAAGTGCTGGAAAATCTCAGCAGGTCTGACAGCATCTGTGGGGAGAGAACAGAGCCAATCTTTCGAGTCTGGATGACCCTTTGTCAGAGCTGGTCAATTTTTGTTACATAATGCACTGTACAACAACAACCTGAATATATTTAGCACCCATGGTGCAGAAAAAAATGTTCCCAAAATATTCAACAGGGGAAAGTCAACTCCCTTGAATAGAAGCATCGTGTTACTATGACACTAGGATTGGAGTAATTTGAATAAATTTGATTGGAGTAATTTGAATATCCAAAAACTCAACATCTCTGTTTATCAGCACCAGTCTTGACATATATATCACATTCACACCGACTGCATGTATTCAGAAAAGGTTACAAGAACACAATGTAATCAGCATTGCAAATCTATAAAGGCTCAGTGAGTGCCTGGTAGCAATTTATCCCAGAACCATCATCCGAGGCTGCAGTGGGCTGAATAAAACGCATCCTTTAAGTTATGGGAAAGCTCAAGAACTTTCCCATTTTAAACAATTCAACCTGAAGCCGAAAGTGGCCTAGCCTGAGATCACTGGGGCTGGATGATTTTGCTTTTTACTCCTGCAATAATATCTATAAAGGGGATCCCCGACCTTTTTAAGAATGCCACAACGTAGGTCTTAAATTCTAACCCCCGATAGATTTGTCTGTATTAAAAAGCTAACAGCAAGAAGCTCAGATCATTTACCAGTGCAGAACTGAAGCAGCGAGGAGGTGTCGTAGAGGCTGCTGTAACCGGAATAGCCGTCCTCCATGCTGAAGCTGCTCCTTCCACTCTCTCCCTTACTTAGTCTGCTTGCCACTGGAGATGTCCCCCATTCACCATCCACTTTTCCGGGGTCTCCCTGCCAGTGTCAGTTACCATCGCAACGCATTCAATCAGTTTCTCGCTGTGTGTGTGTGTTCCCCTCTGAGTCTCCTTCTAACGCTGCTGCGTGTTCAGACTCCAAACTTCCACAGCAGGCAGCTCGCAAGGGGGAAGAAAAAGCTGAATGTCTCAGACAGGGGAGGGAGAGAGAGAGAGAGAGGGGGGGGAACTGCCAAACTGTAGTTCTAGCCTGACGGTAATGTTAGAGCGGTAAAAACAGCACTAGCATCCTTTTAAACTGCAGCCACGTAGCCCTTGCCGCATCCGACCAGCTGATGTGGGGGTGGCTGCTGCTAAACTGGGCGTGAAATAGACCTGGGCAAACATTAAGGGAGGAAGTTGTAAAGAGGGGAAATCTACAGGAATCTCTCAGTCTCACTCAGGCTGAGCAGACAACCTATGATCAAGCAGCCATTTCCACCAGCTAATCTGCATCGAGCCTGTCACAGCAGCCGGACAGTCTCCACCCAGAGCTTTCGATAGCAAAGCAGGGAGAGTGTCAGTGCCAGCACAGGCGACAGTGAATGAAGATGGCTTCATCTTATGAATGAGCTTCCCAATTCAAAGATTCCTGGGCCGAGCGATGCTGCTGGTGTAAGCCGTGTACAAACTGCATTTAGTGGAGGCAGACTCGACTTCTTCCCCAAGACTTTTATTCTAAAATTGCTTCCCAAGTGCTTCCATTCTTCCAGCGGCAGGCCCTGCGGTTTATTAGAAGAGGGATTTGCCTGCGGAGTATTTGGGGTTTGACTCCCGCCGTAGGATTTTTTTTCTCAAGACGTAAAGAAGTTAATTAAGTTTATTTGTAGCTGGCAGTTGTGGAAAGCGAGGGGGAGACGCATTTTAACTGATTTTTCATTCTCATTCCCAAGTCAACGCCTGCAAGATGTCTCCGGCCTATTGCTTTTAGTTTTGTCCTCCCTCCAGATAGGGGAAGCAACTCTACAGCGGCACAGTGGTTAGCACTGCTGCCTCACAGGGCTAGGGATCCGGGTTCGGATTCCCGGCTTGGGTCACTGTCTGTGTGCCACGTTCTCCCAGTGTCTGCGTGGGTTTCCTTTAGGTGCTCTGGTTTCCTCCCACAGTACGAAAGATATGCTGGTGAAATGCAATGGCTATGCTAAATTCTCCCTCAGTGTACTCGAATAGGCACTGGAGTGTGGCGACCAGGGGATTTTCACAGTAACTTCATTGCAGTGTTAGTGTAAGCCTATTTGTGACACAAATAAATAAATAAACTTAACTACTTGGCCAAATGAGAGTTAATGTTTGTGAATAATTCCTGTACCTGCACACCAGTGAAGTAGCATATTTAGCACACACACACATTCTCAGTTTGCTGTCAACAGTATCCGGCACCATTAACCTACAGTCAGTTTATCACCAATATTTCCTTACCGAATATTTAAGTTTCATTACTATTATTCCTGTCAGGCTTTTTGAAATAATTATCTAAAAAATAAATGATCATATCATTGAAAGAAGCCAGGTGTAATAAGCAGGTTAGTTTGATGGAGTCAGTTTATTTTGCTGCCAAATTCTGAATGATTCTGAAATAGGATCATAGAATCATACAGTGCAGAAGAGGCCCTTCGGCCCATCAAGTCTCTACTAGCACATGAGAAACATCTGAACTCCCACTTAATTCCACTTACCAGCACTTAGCCCATAGCCTTGAATGTTATGATATGCCAAATGCTTATCCAGGTACGTTTTAATGAATATGAGGCAACTTGTCTGTAGTACCATCCCAGGCAGTGCATTCCAGACTATCACCACCCTCTGGGTAAAAAAGCTTTTTCTCACTTCCTCCCGAATCTCCTGCCCCTCACTTCGAACCTATGTCCCTTCGTGACTGACCCTCCAACTAAAAGGGAACAGCTGCTCCTTATCCACTCTGTTCATTCACCTCATAATCTTGTACAGGTCGCTCCTCAGTCTTCTCTGCTTCAACAAAAACAACCCAAACCTACCCAACCTCTAAAGTAAAGATCCATTTCGTAACTTTAGACTTTCACCAATGTTGAATTGGTTGAACGAGGCCTAAACTGCTATTCTCCACTGATAGGATTGTTGGGATCCTCTTCAAGATAGGGTCATGTCCCCAAATTTTGCACAAATACATTATTTCATGCTTCATGTTGAGCAAGGATTCTACTCATGTCCTGTGCACAGCAGGAGTGTCAGGGAGTTATGGACATGGGGATAGGGGTGAGAACGGGGGTGAAGTGAATCGAGCAACAATAAAACTTCAAAAAGCATCTCTACTGAACAAAATAAAAACAGCGGCAACCATTTTTCAGGTTTTAAAATGAATGTACAATTTGCAAGATTTCAAGCGTCTTTCACCAGATTCCACCTGTAACTCCACTAGCTGAAGGAATGTAGTAGGTTACACAAAATAATATAAGAAATACCAATCCCAGATCGAAAGCAGAATTAAAAATGTAGTTTTGTGATAGGAAGCAAACTGCAACACATTTAACAAACGACTTTGGGAACTATGATTTTTCCTCAAAATATTTAATTAGACTTGTTTGATTAGCCACAGGCAGACTATCAGAGGATATTGTCCAACGGAAATAAATCGCATGTCCCTCATGGTGCTTGCAAAAACATGAACACATACCAATATTGTGTAGAACTACATCTAGCTAAAATCACTCCTTTTCTTTGGTACATGAAAGAATGAAAGGCTTGCAATCATGTAGTGCCTTTGACAACTCAGGATATCCTGAGGTGCTTTAGTCATTTGGTGGATTATTAACAACATTGTTGACAATCACTGAACAGCCAAAGCTGTCATTGAAGCAATGGCCTTGACACAACTCACACTCACCCACTCTGCTCAATCACTCAACAAGCATCTGCAATCGAACTGGAATATGGGCCCAACATAAAGTTTATAAAGTATTTTTATAAAGTTGATTTATTACTGTCTTAAGTAGGCTAAAGTATACAGAAACTAATTGCTATCCCTGGTGGGGATAATGGGAGATAAGTGTCTCCACAACAAGAAATACCCTGTGAGAAATGTCCAGATGGATTTGTGAATTTTGACTCTCAGATATATGCAAAGACTGGGATAAAATCATGTGCGTGTGCGTGCGTGTGCATGTGCTTGCGTGCGTACATGTGTGTACGTGCGTTTGCATGTGCATGTGTGTGAGCGTGTGTGTGTATGTGTCTGTCTTTGTGTGTGCACTAGTGCTGGGAGTTTCATCATGTGTGTGACACTGATGAAAAAAGCTGACCAGCAGCAGCACCCCTGTAAAAGTTTTTGCAGGTGCAGCTCTCCCTCTGATTGTGCAAGTAAGCCAAGTCAGCAAAGACCACAGCTGAAAAGAGATCGGGAAACTTCTAAACCAAACTGCAGAACAGTGGACTCCCAAAACTGACAATTCGCCTGCTGAAGTCAGCACTACTCATATCACAAATCACAACCGCTCAATCATCTACTGCTCAAGTGCCAAGGACTGCTACAAATATATATTTATTACTGACTTACAATGTATTAAATTTTCATACAGATCAGAAATATGCATGTATTTTATTGTGTGTTTAGTGGCTAATAAACCCACTCTTTCTTTGACTCAAGAAAGCCTGGTTAAAGTGACTCCTTTTAAAACGTTAAGTATTGGAACTGGGAAAAGGTATCCGCGAAGGCGATTTTTTTAGATTAATCTTGTTAAGGCTAGCTGAGGGGCTTGAATAATGGAAGGGAGTCAGTTCACCTCTCCTCACTCGGGGCATAACAATTTAAGGGTGCTGGCTCAGGTTAACAAATTTGGGGAACCTCACCTGGGGACTGGTTGCACCACAGACCCATTCGCAAGCTTTCAGGTTTGATCCCAGGCTGTGCTGAGTTACTGATCTCGCAATAAGTGGAAGGAGATTTGTGATTGGCGTTGCTGCATTCTGGCCAGTCCTAATCTCTATACCAATCCCTGCTAGAAGTATGTATGTGTGGATCGCACTCAGATAACCTGCTGCCTTGTATCCCAGCGAGGATTCAGTGCCTTCAGGAGAGCTGGGCAGGAGGAGAACAGACAGGCTAAAACTGAAGAAAAAGGAAGGTTACACTGAAAAGCAGAAAGCACAATTTGGAATTATCTCAGGGGTTCCAAAATGGCGAACCTTACACAAAGAAGGAAAAATGAATTCTTCTGTGTCATAGAATCATAGAATCCCCACAGTGCAGAAGGAGACCATTTGGCCCATCGAGTCTGCACCCACTCTACCCAGCTTACCCTGTAACCCCACATATTTACCCCACCAACCTATATATCTTGGGACGTTAAAGGTCAATTTAGCATGGCCAATCCACCTAACCAGCATATCTTTGGACTGTGGGAGGAAACTGGAGCACTCGGGAGAACCCCACACTGACCCAGGGAGAAAGTGCAAACCCCACACAGACAGTGACCCAAGGCTGGAATCAAACCCGGATCCCTGGCACTGTGAGGCAGCAGTGCTAACCACTTTGCCACCGTGCCATTTCGTTATTATACATATTATACATAAAAAGCTTTGGATGCTATATTTTGTAATCATGGCCTATGGCATCAGTTCACAGTGAAGTTGTGCAGACAAGAGGATGGCCTTCAAGACACAGGATGTTAAAAACAATAAAGTAGTTGACAGAAGGAAATCCAGTTTGCTCAGCAGACGTACACCATTATATCCTGCTGATCCACGCCAATCTAATTTTACACAGCAGCCTTCATTTGCTGATGGACAGAATCACAGGCTGCACACATCTAATTTTTATGGATTTCCTTAAATTTACCACATGTTTGTTCCACTCTGAACTCCACTTTTCCACTTTCAGGACATTACCCACTTACGTTCTTAACTCTCTTGCATTATGCTAAAACCATAATAGAAACCTTCTTCAACTCCATGCTTCGACAGAAGTTACTGAATATGCTACATATTTATGGGGAGGACAAGAATGGCTAAAGAAATCAGCAATGGCAGAGACACAGAATCTTAAAAGCAGAGGGTGGCGATTCTCTGGTCACCCTGCGAAGTGTTTCTCGCGGGCGGAAGATGGCATGCTATTGGCCGGTGACAGGGTCTTCTGGTCCCATCACTGTCAATGGGATTTCCCATATACTCCAACCCCCCACCCCCACCCCACCCTCGCCCCCACCCCTGCCAGATAACCCACGGTGGGGGCACTCTGTCAGCAGGCACAAAAGACCCCGCTGGTGTGAACAGCCGGAAAGTTCCATCCGTTCTGACTCTGTCTCTTGCCCAGCACCAGACAAATGGCATCTGAGGATCACTTGGAGGCAATTCTCTGGTGATCGGGGGGGAGGGGGGGTCAGTTTATGAGAAGTTGTATAAAAGTGAGGGCTGCCCCATTCCCCATTGCCTGTAGGGGCTGAAGGCTGACTGAAAAATTCCAACTGCCCTTTGACAACTTAAATGGCCATTAACCATCTAAACAGGTTCCCAGTGGGATGGAATGGGGGATCCGGCATACTAACCAGCGGTGTGAAATTCCCCCTCCTCTCACCTCCTTGCCCATCCCCATCAGAGCCTGCAGTCCAAAGCACTGACGCTCATGTTAAATTGTAAATTAACCTCTAACATCTTGATGTATTGACAGCACCCAGAAGGGACATAGTTCCTAAACTTACAACATTAAATCCCATGAGGTAACAGAATGGGTCCGATGCTGACCTTTCGTTGCTGTGGATCGGGGTTCAAATCTAATCCAGACTACCCTGATGGTTGCCCAGACTGGCTGTAAGATCCCAAAGTAAAAACAGTCTGGTAACTTCAGTCCAGTTCCTCCTGGACAAATAAAGTTACAAGCTATCACTAGCAACATGGCCAGTGGTGCTGGTATTGTTGCTGGACTAATAACCCAGGAACCCAGGTTCAAATCCCACAATGGCAGATGGGGAAATTCAATAAAAATTGGGAATTAAAAGTTTAATGTTAACCATGAAACCATTGTTTTGAAAAAAACCCATCAGGTTCACTAATTTAGGTCAGGAAATCTGCTGTCCTTACCTGGGCTGGCCTACATGTGATTCCAGACCCATAGAAATGTGGTTGACTCTTAACTGCCCTCAGAGATGGGTGGGATAAATGCTGGCCCAGCCAGCAATGCCCACAAGTCAAGAATGAATAAAAAAAAGTCCATTCACAGAGGAGTGTGTACATAGATAAAATGCCACTCTGGAATTTTTGTTGGGATATATCACTAACACAGGGTTCTTGAACAAAAATTCCCTTCTCCAATGTTCCTTCTAATGAACACAAATATTAGTGAGACACCCCAATAGGTCTTTGCTTGTTTTCTCAAAAAGCAGTGGTAGTTTAACATTAAACTGTAAAAACAATCTGACATGCAGCTCAACGTCTTCTCCCCTTTAGTACACCTGAACATTTTTTACAGGGTTATAATGTCCACAGAATAAACACAAGTCAATCCCACTGGATACGGATGTAAATTGGTCTAGAATTTTTTATTGTTTGGAATGACTGAGTAGAATGATGTTGCTGCCATATTTGATCTTTATTAAGTGTCTGAAAGATTTTAATCGAATGAGTGGAGTTGTATGGGTGTTTTATTTCAGATAATCTTTCAGCATTAGCTCCCTGCTTGTACTAGAGATTAAGCACTCAATGCACAATGGCACCCTGTGAATAGATGAAAGATTTTCCCACAGTCTGAAGTCAGGTGGCACGTCCCACAGGAGAGTAACCATTACTCCACCATTGTTTCTTCCCCCTCTTTGCTGGAAGCTGGCCAACCTCAAGAGAGAAACGGAGTTTGAAACATTGTGTTTTGAGTCCATGCCTGTCAGATTTAAGTACTCGAGTAAGCAAGTAGAGAGAAAAAAAAAATCGCACAAGCAATAACTATTAGGGGCATGAAACATGAAGTGGTGGCCAGCAGTTCTGATAGTGAATTAAGATCATTACCGTGGTTTATTTAACTGGGAAAAGATGCTAAAATTACTTGCAGCTCATGTGTCTCTTTGCCAGGGATTCAAAGGACACCGCCTTTATAAAGTCTCATCTCCAGAAATTTCCCACATGCTGAATTTTAAGCTTGGTTGTTAGGGGACTGAAAGAGATCATGTGCTTCCCCAGAGTGAAGGAAACTCAGATGTTGCTGTCACACACCAATCAGTGCAGCCACCTGCGTGCTCCTGGCTGAGTTGGTGTGTGGAAGGGAATTAACTCACAAAGATCTGAAAAATTAACGAATAACTTGGATTAGCAAAGGTAAAAGATCAGCCAGGTATTCCGTGTTGTAAAGGTGTTGGATACCATTTGATCAGTCTTAACAAAGTCTTTGGTAGGTTAACTGCATGTATTTATAAACTACAAGAACTACATGTATATAGGCAGTATAGGGTTAAAACTAGCTGTCTCCATTCTTGCTTGTACACACATCTCTGTCCAACACAAGACTGACCCCTATGTATGGCCCATGTGCTCTCTTACATCACTATACTCAGTCCCCCATTAACCGTGCATGTGCCAGACTCCCTATACTACATTCCACTCCTTGGGCAGAATTCTCCAGTCCTCCCCCACCACCCTCCATGGCAGGTTTTCCCATAATGGGGCTGGCTTACCATCAGCCAAGGTGGGATCTTCCAGTCCCACTGAAAGTGATGGTGATTTACATTCCTTGTCCGTGTCGTGGTTGGGAAATCCAGAGTGAGTGTCGGGTTTACCGGGACTGGTGGATCGCATCAGTGAGAAAGGCTGGAGAATTCCACCCCTTCTCACTCCTCCCTGGCCCCAGCTGGAAGTTCTTCAAAGACATTGGTTAAGAACAGAATCAGTCCTGGGTGTAATTATCTCCATGGTGGAGTTGGGAATCTAACCTTACTGCCTTTGCTCATGTATAAAGGATGGCTGTTCAGGGACAGCATCAGAGAGTGCCTTCTGTCCATGGAATCATACCACTCCACACATCAATGTCTTCAGGGGAGGACATAAAAAATATTAAGATTGAGATTATTCATGTGGAGAATGAGGACAGATCCCACTGAATAATGAGGAGATGAATAATGAGGAATAACTCCATGAATAATGAGGAGTAACTGTGTGAATAATGAGGAGTGACTGTGTGAGTAATGAGGAGTGACTCTGTGAGTAATGAGTGACTCTGAATAATGAGGAGTGACTCTGTGAGTAATGAGGAGTCACTGTGAATAATGAGGAGTGACTGTGTGAGTAATGAGTGACTGTGTGAATAATGAGGAGTGACTCTGTGAGTCATGAGGAGTGACTGTGTGAATAATGAGGAGTGACTCTGTGAGTCATGAGGAGTGACACTGTAAGTAATGAGGAGAGACTGTAATGAGGAATGACTCTTATTAATGAGGAGCGACTCTGATTAATGAGGAGCGACTCTGATTAATGAGGAGCGACTCTGATTAATGAGGAGCGACTCTGATTAATGAGGAGCGACTCTGATTAATGAGGAGTGACTCTGATTAATGAGGAGTGACAGTGTGAGTAATGAATGACTGTGTGAATAATGAACAGTGACACTGAATAATAAGGAGTGACTCTGAATATTGAGGAGTGACTGTGTGAATATTGAAGAGTGACTCTATGAATATTGAGGAGTGATTCCTTGTGTACAACAAGGGGGGGAAATCCCTTTGGACAATCAGGAATGGATCCCTGTGAATACAGTTGGGATCCAGGTAGAGGTGGCCAATCGGATACAAAATTGGCTTGCCAGTGGAAGACAGAGGGTGGAGTGTATATGGAATGAGCTGCCAGAGGAGGTGGTGGAGGCAGGTACAATTACAACACTTAAAAGGCGTTTGGACAGGTACATGGATACGAAAGGTTTAGAGGAATATGGGCCAAATGCAGGCAAGCAGGATTAACGCAGTTTAGGAAACCTGGTCGGCAAGGACGAGTTGGGCCGGAGGGCCTGTTACAGTGCTGTATATCTCGATGATTCTAGCTGTGTGTAAAGATTGTCAGCTCCAAAGTAGTTAATTCCATCACCCATGGGTCCCAGACAAGGGGGTCCCGTGAGCCTCTCACATGTTATGGTGATGGTACGGTTGTTTAATCATGAAAATGTTCTAATCTGTAATGATGGAGAGATTCAGCAGATCAGCCAGCTGAACTAGTCACATCATCAATAAATATTTAGGTTATCAACAAAGGTGGTCCATTTTATCTTCGCTCAGGATTGGTTGCTAAAATATTCATTGTGATGAATTAAATCATGGAAAGTATATTGTCTAAACATTGACTTAAGTCAGATGAGAGGGAATCCTCCCCCTCCCTCTGTGATAGAGTCATCGGGGGTTCCAACAACATTAACAGGAGCCATTATACTTTGAAAGTGTCGGGACCAGTTCAGCTTTAGGAGTTAGGGTAAGCTAATATTCAAAGCATCAGTGAGCTGCATGTTTATTTTTAGTCAAACCAAGGGACACAGATGTTCATTGTACTCATTGTAAAAAGTGTATACCATTCACTTGGTGGAACGGCAAATTGTGCGGAGGGTGTGGAGAGTCTGCAGAAGGATCTAGATAGGCTGGGTGAATGGGCCAGAAAATGGCAACTGGAATTTAATGTTGGCAAGTGCGAGGTGGTCCACTTTGGTAGGAATAATGGTAGGAAGGATTATTACTTACGTGGCGAAAAACTGCGGCAGGCGACGGTGCAGAGGGACCTCAGGGTCCTTGTGCATGAGTCGCAAAAACCCAGCTTGCAGGTGCAGCAGGTGGTCAGGAAGGCGAATGGGATGCTGGCCTTCATAGCGAGGGGGATTGAATATAAAAGTAGGGAGGTCTTGCTGCGGCTGTATAGGGCATTGGTGAGGCCGCAGCTGGAGTACTGTGTGCAGTTTTGGGCGCCGTACTTACGCAAGGATATTTTGGCCTTGGAGGGAGTGCAGAGGAGGTTTACTAGGCTGATACCGGAGTTGAGGGGGTTCAGCTATGAGGAGAGGCTGAATAAATTAGGCTTGTACTCATTAGAGTGTAGAAGAATGAGGGGAGATCTCATTGAGACATATAAGATGATGAATGGGATGGATAGGATAGAGGTGGAGAGACTCTTCCCGCTCAGAAAGGATAGTAGGACTAGGGGGCACAGCCTCAAGATAAAGGGGGGGGTGGTTTAGAACGGAGTTGAGGAGGAACTTCTTCACTCAAAGGGTGGTGAATCTCTGGAATTCTCTGCCCGTTGAAGTGGTGGAGGCTACCTCGCTAAATATTTTTAAGACGCGGGTTGATGGGTTTTTGATAAGAGAGGGGATTAAGGGTTATGGGGATAGGGCGGGAATGTGGAACTGAGCCACGACAGATCAGCCATGATCTTGAGTGGCGGGGCAGGCTCGAAGGGCTAGATGGCCTACTCCTGCTCCTATTTCTTATGTTCATTGTCTATTTTATATCAATAAAACAATTCATGACTTGTCACTTTGTCCATCGTGGTAAAATATTATTTTGGTTTGCTTGCTGTATAGAATTACATCAGATTTACAGTACATAAACAGGGCGTTAGGTGATCCTTGCTCTATATAATCCTGCTCCCACCCCTCTTCAGCCAATCCTAACAATTCTCTGGTCGTTTACACCAGTGGGATTGTCTGGTCCCGTCCCTGGGTTTCCCAGCACCGTGGGGTGTCTTCCAATCCCACTGACAGCAACGAGACCAGAAAATCCCACTGCCAGTGAACGGCATGCCATTTCCCGTCACTGGGAAGTATGCGACTGGGAGGCTGGAAGATCCCACCTGATCTATTCCTCCTATGTTTATCTAGGTTCACCTGAACTGCATCTTTTACTAGAGAGAGAAACATTCAAATGGCAATGCATATCCACAATAACCTGCATCTGTGCTGTTCTTTAACAAAGAAAAACACCTCAATGATCATCGCAGGTGCACAATGAGGATGTCACAGATGCGCAATAAAGATGTTGTGACTAAAAAGCAGATAAAATGATGAAAGACTTGAACTTGAAGGAAGATTGAGAACTGGAGAAGCAGAGGGCTTATGAGTGAAACAGTAGAACATGAGTTCCAGAGAGCTGAAGGCAATGGTGGATACATGGGGAGAGGTCAAAGTCAAAGGAGTAGATAGCTCCTGGATCCCAACTGTATTCACAGGGATCCATTCCTGATTGTCCAAAGGGATTTCCCCCCTTGTTGTACACAAGGAATCACTCCTCAATATTCATAGAGTCACTCTTCAATATTCACACAGTCACTCCTCAATATTCAGAGTCACTCCTCATTATTCAGAGTCACTGTTCATTATTCACACAATCACTCTTCATTACTCACACTGTCACTCCTCATTATTCACAGAGTCACTCCTCATTAATCAGAGTCGCTCCTCATTAATCAGAGTCACTCCTCGTTACTCACTCAGTCACTCCTCATTAGAGTCTCTCCTCATTACTTACAGAGTCACTCCTCATGACTCACAGAGGTGGTGGTGGAGGCGGGTACAATTACAACACTTAAAAGGCGTTTGGACAGGTACATGGATATGAAAGGTTTAGAGGAATATGGGCCAAATGCAGGCAAGCAGGGTTAATGCAGTTTAGAAAACCTGGTCTGCAAGGACGTGCTGTATATCTCGATGACTCTAGCTGTGTGGAAAGATTATCAGCTCCAAAGTAGTTAATTCCATCACCCATGGGTGATTCACACAGTCACTCATTACTCACACAGAATCACGAGAGGTCAAAGTCAAAGGAGCAGATAGCATGCAGGGCTGAGGTACGTTTCAAGGCACAGCTGGAAGGAAGAAGGGTGGAGCTGTGGACAAGTTTAGGGAGGAAATTCTAGAACTTAAGTCCAGGGCAACAGAAGATTGGCCAGCAATGGTGGAGAAATTGAAATTGGCATGCCCAAACAGTCAGAAATAAATGTAGAAGATGTGGGAGGGTTGGAGGAGATGACTGAGATGACTATATTCTGAATTCTCTTTTCCATCTCTATGAACGATATACATTGTCTGCATATGCGCAAGAAACAATACTTTTCACTGTATACTAATACATGTGACAATAATAAATCAAATCAAAGATGAGGAAAAAAGAGCCTAGGAACAAGCTTGAAAACGAAGATGAGGATTTTAAAATTGAAGAGTTCTTAGCGGCTTTCCATTTTTTTAGTGGCTTTATCTCCATTTTGAAATGTGCGATTTATGTGTCCACACAATATCTCACTATTTAATTTTCTATTCCTTGATAATTTAATGTACATTAACTTCATCATCCTAATTATTTCTTTGACTTCTTTTCAAATCTTGCAAGTAATCCAGTAATGGCTTTGCATCTAGATCACATTGTCTCGGAGTGTAAACGCGGTCAAAATTCTCCTTTAGAAACACAGCCAGGTGAGAAGTTGCTGCCATAAGCAAATGTCCCAGTGAGTCATTGAAAGAAACATTAACAGTGCAAAGAAATGCCAAGAAAACCATTAACTGAGCAGGCAAGGGAGAGGCAGTGCATCAAAAAACTCAGCTTATAGCCATTCTAGCATTTGCAACATCAAGCCTGCTGCTGGCATTAGGAAGCTGAATTTAGCAATGCAGATGCCAGAAACTGATTCACGGATGGGTGGATGTGAAATGAAATACCAACATTGTAGAGGCCACTGGCTTCTCAAAACTTAACCATCACACTATTTAAAAAATAATTTGTGCATGATGTACACTGAGATTTTGGGGGTACAGGGATAAGGTGAGAGAGTGGGCCTGGGTAAGATACTCTGTCAGAGAGTCAGTGCAGACTCAATGGGCTGGATGGCCCCTTCTGCACTGTAGGGATTCTATGATTCTATAATTCTATGATTTGATGATGTAATTGAGGGATTACACAAATGCCAGTTCCTTTCAGAATGACATTAAGTTGAGAGGCAGAGGACATTTTCTGGATGGAAACTGGGTGCCAGATAAGGACAGGGACAGAGACAGACTAAGTGGCTGGGCAACACCATGGCAAATGGATTTCAGCATGGGAAAGAACAAAATAGTCACATTTCGGCCTGGGAGCAATGACACGGCATGTTTTCTTAATGATGGGAGAATACAGTCTGTGGAGAAACGAAAGGATTTAGGTGTCCATTTAAACAAATCAAAGCCAGTGCACACAGGTACAAAAACTAATTGCAAAGGCACACTGGCCTTTTCTCAGGGGGATTGGAATTCAAAAGTGAGAACGTGATACCTGCCAGAGCCTCGAGCCCACCTAGAACAGTGTGTCCAGCTTTTAGACTCTTGTACCCTCGGGAATGAGAGCGTACACATGCGATTCACCAGAATGACAGCGGTGCTTAAGGCTGAAATTACAGTGATAGATGGCATAAAAAATGGCTTGCCTTCCCCTGAGTTTAGAAGGTGGAGGGGTAATCTGATTCAGGTGCTTAAAAGGCTGAGCAATTTGATAGGATAGAGAAGTTATTCCCTCTGGTGGGCAAATCTAGAATAATTAGAGTTAGGCGATTTAAGAATGAAATGAGAGAAGGCACTTTTTCACACAGTGGCAATGTAACACACGCTCCCACAAAGGCTGTCGGTTTTTTAGTTGGGTAAGAGTGCTGAGGGATATGGGGCAAAGATGAGTCGAGATATAGATCAGCGGTGATCTAATTGAATGTCAGAACAGGCTGAAAGGGAATGTATTCTTTAAACTCTGTTCTAAGACTCTCATCAGTCATGGCTATTTTTTGTCTGAAACCAGTTTTGCAAAGTACCACCTCTCACTGCCTGCTCCATTCTCGGTTTCCTATTTCGCAGAATTCCTCACGATGTAAACGTTTCTTTTAATGATTCACTGGGGCTTTTCTTTACTGCAACATCTTCTCACCTTGCTCTGTTTAACAACATTGAGGCCTGAACTCTCTTCTGTGTTTGTGCTCAGAGATAAGGCAATCTGGATGGAAACCAGTGATGTGGTTTGATTATATGGCACTGCGAAAAGATTAGTCAACAAAGTAATGAAACAAGCAAAGCGCACACAGTGCATGGGGAGATTGGGGTGCCTGCGCAATGGCGCCCCTGGGGCTCAGCAGTCGGCTTCTCAGGTGAGCTGAGACTCCATATCCCCCACTCCTGGTGAGGTTCTCTTTACGGCTTCTGTATTGCACAGAATGCTGTAAATTCCTATTGCCTGCCTTGCTGAAAAACGACAAGAAAACCTACTGCTGCAGTGAACAGAAATTTGGCTGGGTATCAATTTCTCTGACTTCGCGGCAGTGGGAGCGTGGCTTGAACAGTCGGTAAGATCGCACCCTGCAAATTTCTTTGAGAAAATTCCAACCGCAGAAGAAGAATAAAGAGGTCTTTATCTGAATGGCAGGCAGTGGGCTAGTGCCGGAATCAGTGCTTGGACCCCAACTACTCACTGTATATATTAATGATTTAGATGAGGGAATTAAATGCAATATCTCCAAATTTGCAAATGCCACAAAGCTGGGTGAGGAGGACGCAGAGTTGCTTCAGTGTGTTTTGGCTCAGCTAGTGGGCAAATGCATGCCAGATGTAGAATAATGTGGATGAATGTGAGGGTATCCACTTTGGTAACAAAACCGGGAAGGCAGATTATTATCTGAATGGCCATAACTTGAGAGAAGGGAATGTACAACAAGACCTGGGTATCCTCAAAGAACAAAGAAAATTACAGCACAGAAACAGGCCCTTCAGTCCTCCAAGCCTGAACTGACCATGCTGCCCGACTGAACTAAAACCTCCTACCCTTCCGGGGACCATATCCCTCCATTCCCATCCTATCCATGTTTTTGTCAAGACGTCCCTTAAAAGTCACTATCGTATCTGCTTCTACAACCTCCCCCAGCAATGAGTTCCAGGCACCCACTACACTCTGTGTAAAAAACCTGCCTTGTATATCTCCTTTAAACCTTGCCCCTGGCACCTTAAACCTGTGTCCCCTAGTAATTGACTCTTCCACCCTGGAAAAAAGTTTCTGATCATCCACCCTGTCCATGCCCCTCATAATTTGTAGATTTCTATCAGGTCTCCCCTCAACCTCTGTTGTTCCAGTGAGAACAAACCAAGTTTCTCCAACCTCTCCTCATAGTTAATGCCCTGCATACCTGGCAACATCCTGTGAATCTTTTCTGTACCCTCTCCACATCCTTCTGGTAGCGTGGTGACCAGATTTGAACACTATCCTCCAAGTGTGGCCTAATTAAGGTTCTATAAAGCTGCATCATGACTTGCCAATTTTTAAACTCAATGCCCTGGCCGATAAAGGCAAGCATGCCATATACCTTCTTGACTACCTTCTCCACGTGCATTGCCACTTTCAGTGACCTGTGTACCTGTACACCCGTATCCCTCTGTCTATCAATACTCTTAAAAGGTCCTCGTACACCAGCCATGAAAGATAAACATGCAGGCGCAGTAGGCAAATCATATATTTGATTTGATTTGGTTTGATTTATTATTGTCACATGTGTTAGTATACAGTGAAAAGTGTTGTTTCTTGCATGCTATACAGACAAAGCATACTGTACGTACAGAAGGAAAGGAGAGGGTGCAGAATGTTATAGCTGGGGTGCAGAGAAAGATCAACTTATGATGTGGGTTCATTCAAAAGTCTGATGGCAGCAGGGAAGAAGCTATTCTGAGTCAATTGGTACATGATCCCTGACATTTGTATCTTTTTCCTGATGGAAGAAGGTGGAAGAGAGTATGTCTGGGCTGTATGGGGTCCTTGATTATGCTGGCTGCCTTTTCAAGGCAGCAAGAAGTGTAGATGGAGTCAATGGGTGGGAGACTGTTTTGAGTGATGGACTGGGCTACGTTCACAACCTTTTTTGCAGTCTTGGACAGAGCAGGAGCCATAGCAAGCTGTAATACAGCCAAATGTTGGTCTGCATAGTGAGAGGATTCAAGTACAGGTGCAGGGATGGCTTACTGCAGTTATACAGGGCCTTAGTAAGACCACGCCTGGAATATTGTATGCAATTTTGGTCTGCTTATCAGAGGGAGGATGCTCTTTGTCTAGAGGGATGCAGCGAAGGTTAACTAACTGATTCCTGGGATGGCAAGACTGATGTATGAGAAGAGATTGAGTCGGTTAGAATTATATTTGCAAGAGTTTAGGAGAATGAGGGGGGATCTCATTGAAACTTACAATAAGACTATATAGAGTAGATGCAGGAAGGATGTTCCTGATTGTTGGGGAGTCCAAACCAGGGGACATAGACTAAGGATACGGGGTAGGACTTTTAGGACTGGGAAGGGGAAAGATTTCTTCACCAGGGAGTGAGCTTATGGAATTCACTACCACCGAAAGCAGTTGAGACATGTTGAAATATAGCTCTTGAGGTGAAAGGGATCAAAGGATATGGGAGGGAAAGTGGAATGAGGCTAATGAATGATGGATCAGGCTCAAAGGCCTGAATGGCCCACTCTTCCTATTTTCTATGTTTCTTTAAGTCACTGTGTGAACAGAATAGTTAATTTATTGTCTTTCATTCATTTCAGTTTTGCAGAATTCGTTGTTAACTCTCTTTTCTTGACAGGAATACACATCGCGGGTGGCATGGTAGCACTGTTGCCTCACAGCTCCAGGAACCCAGGTTCGATTCCTGGCTTGGGTCACTGCCTGTGCGGAATCTGCACATTCTCCCCATGGCTGTGTGGGTTTCCTCTGGGTGCTCCAGTTTCCTCCCGCAGTCCAAAGATGTGCAGGTTAGGAACATTGGCCATGATAAATTGACCAGGATGCCTAGGTTAGAGGGATTAGCAGGATAAATATGTTGTATTATGGGGATAGGGCCTGGGTGGGATTGTTGTCAGTGCAGACTCAATGGGCTGAATAGCCTCGTTCTGCATTGTAGGGTTTTTATGATCACAGTAGTGCGCATTTTAGAGAAGGAATGAATGACTAATTATTGAATACCTTAGCCACCATTGATGTATTGCCTCCCTCTTGAAAAGAGAATTTAAAATGGAGAATACGTCTTTTTTGTTTCTCACTGGCCATCACGATGGTATTACACAGTCTAAAACAACTGATGAGCTCAAATGACGCAAAAGCAAAACGTTACACAAGTTGACCTTATTGGCAGGGGTGGTTGAAGGCTTCTGTAAACATGCCTCTGACAGGAAGTCAATGCACATTTCAGAGAGTGCGCTGACCAGCCTATATAAGAAATACTGATGTGGAGTCAAACACACCTGCCACTCCAATAAGTGCTCTGACTAACTATTGTGACAATGGTTCAGGCATCACTGAATGTGAAATGAGATCTCCACTGTGTGAGCTCCTCTTGTACATACAAGCTGCAGAGACTGGAACTGGTTCTTCCTGTGTTATATTGAAAGGCACAGTGCGCAATGGTTCTTGCAGTTGTTGTTTACCTTCGGCTCATCCACACCCTCTGAATGTTAAAAATGATGCACTATTTCCCAGCAGTTCTTTTTAAACAATGCAGCTGATGTCAATGGCTCAGAGAGGAACTTGCCTGACATTGAGCTCTCAGGGTGTGTCAGCTTACCAGCTTCTGTCAAAGCGAATGACATTAATCACATTTAAGTTCTGGTGCTTACTTCTAATAGAAACTATTAGAAACATAGTAACCAATGATGGGAGCAGCACGGTAGCACAGTGGTTAGTATTGCTGCCTCACAGAGCCAGGGACCCAGGTTCGATTCCCAGATTGGGTCATTGTCTGTGCAGAGTTTGCACATTCTCCCCATGTCTGCATGGGTGTCCTCCGGGTGCTCCAGTTTCCTCCTACAATCCAAAACTGTGTGGGTTAGGTGGATTGGCCATGCTAAATTGCCCCTTAGTGTCAGGGGGACTAGCTAGGATAAGTGTATGGGGGTAGGGCTGGGTGGAATTGTGATTGGTGCAGACTTGATGGGCCGAATGGCCGCCTTCTGTATTGTAGGATTCTATGACCCTGCTTCATTACGATAGTGATGCTGGGGGAGGATTTTCTGACCTTGCCGCCCTGTTAGTAGATTGCCCCGGTCCTGCAGAATAACGTACCAGCATAAAAATCCAGCTTGTGCCCGGTACCAAACAGTTTGTGATTCTCCCAGCCTCTTTCTAATGGCACAAAGTCGTTTCGCCCCAAAATGGGTGCGAGGCCAATTAGCATATTTAAAGTAGTATTTAAATACGTAGAGCCCATTCACATGTATAACATCAAACATTAGAAATGCAATTTTTGCAATGTTGCCTATGGGTGAACTCGGTTACGTGGAGTGAATCCTGTTTCAGTGTTGGTAGGTGCTTGAATGGATTCCTGCATTCAATTGAATCCTCCTATTTCTACCCTCAGCCTCTTCCAGGCAGTCCCAGGGAAGGCAACAATCAGGCCAGATTGTATTTTGAGGCTTACAGCAGCAAAATAATGATTCAGGCAAGTGAGTCATTCCAGTAACTCATTAGCTGGCACTGTCTTTCCAAATGATCCATCTAGGTCACAGTGCAACAAGCATCCAATTCTCTGATCTAGACTGATTGCACAATTATTCACAACTCCGGGTGAAGACTTAAGGGGTGGCAAGGTAGCACAGTGGGTAGCACTGCTGCATCACAGTGCCAGAGACCGGGGTTCAATTCTGGCTTCGGGTGCCTATCTGTGTGGAGTTTGCATTTTCTCCTTGTGTCTGCATGGGTTTTCTCCAGCTGCTCCAGTTTCCTCCCATGGTCCAAAGATGTGCAGGTTAGGTGCATTGGCCATGCTAAAATCTCCCTCAGTGTATCTGAACACCAGAGTGTGGCAACTGGGGGATTTTCACAGTAACTTAATTGCAGTGTGAATGTAAGCCTACTTGTGACTATTAAATATACTTTACTTTGGGAGTATGCCAGAAATGGGGGCTGTCTTAAACAAAAAGAAAAAAATGCTTGAAAGTCTCAGCAGGTCTGACAGCATCTGTGGAGAGAGAATAGAGCCAACATTTCGAGTCTGGATGACCCTTTGTCAGAGCTGAAGACAAAGAAAATAGGAGAGATTTATACTGTAAAGATAAGGAGGGATTGACCAAGATGTTATAGAAAGGAAGACAAAGGGAATGTAAATGGTGGAGATAAAGATTTTTTTATAACTCTGTCTGCCTGGCAGAAATCAGGAGGATGGACAGTTAAAATGACACAGGGGACGCACACAATGATGACCTGCTCTCTTCCCATAGTCTTTGTTGTGGGCCTTGCAATTAACCATTTCATACTCGTCCTGCATAATTTTTTATTGAACTTAAAATATTTGGGCTCAGACAGTGAACTGAGGCCAGAATCAAACCCGGGTCCCTGGTGCCATGAGGAAGCAATGTGCCGCAGTGCAAATTTTAAAAATTCTAAAAGCAATTAAAATTTGATAAAATGAGATTCCACATTTGTTAAAAAAAAATTTCAGTCAGGCATTGTTAACTTATTAAGACACAAGTTGCTGTTAAAAACGTATTTACATTAGAATGGACAAAACCTTTTTTCCAGCAAATTTAAGTGGGCATCTATCACATTGGAACCGAACCTCACTCTGTCATTGTATTTCAAAGCTGGGACTCTTGGCAGAATATCAGCCTTGTGAAGCCTCTGGAGGAACATGACTACTTGCATAGCAATTTTCTTATTTCCATATTTAATTGTGCACATACAGATGTCAGAAGTTGCTAGTTTTACTCCTGAATAATGCTGAGCGCTCATAACCTCGTTATTACTTTACTGCAAAACCTGCAAGTTCTGTTATTTTGTGGTGGGCGTTAAAGTCTTCTGCAAGAATCAGGCTTTGTGGAATAAAATAATTTCATATTTATTACTGTCTGTGGTGCACTAATGTGTGGCAGTAACCAAGTAGGCTAGCTCAGTCGGTAGAACGAGAGACTCTTAATCTCAGCGTCATGGGTTCAAGCCTCGCGTTGGGCAGTTGAAATTTTGGGGCAGCACAGTGGTTAGCACTGCTGCCTCATACCTCGAGGAACCTTGGGTCACTGACTGTGTGTGGAATTTTCATATTTGCCCATGTCTGCATGAGTTTCCTCTGGGTGCTTTCACACATTTCAAAGATGCGCAGGTTAATTAGATTGGCCATGCACCTTAGGGTGCCAAGATGTGTAGATTAGAAAATTTAGCTGTGGTAAATGTGTGGGGTTACGGGGATAGGGTGGGGGATACAGCCTGGATAAATCTGTCAGAGTATTGGTACAAACTCAATGGGCTGAATGGTCTCTTCTGAATTGTAGAGATTCTATGATTTCAATGAACAGTAAGTCTTGTTACTCCCGCCTTCCCTGTTACTGCAAAATAAGTTGTGCTGGACTATTGCACATTGCTAATGTGTCAAAAGGGGCAGTTATTACCGGAGCAGATTTGACAAAATAAAGAGAGTGTTGTGTGCGGCATTCGAACCTGATTGAAGTCAGGTTATAATGTGCTATTCAAACCGTCAATCTTCTTATTACAATTCAATGCAAATCTACCATAAAACAAGAAGAAGAGTTAACATGATGACATTGAAGATGCTGTACTCATCACGCTGGATTATTCAATAAAGTTTTCTTTATAATTAAGCTAACAAAAATGTAATAAGAGTGATGAAGCTGACTCATGGTATAATAATCACGGCATATTTTTAGCCTCACATGTTTCTGGACATAATCTTGACAATGATTCTGGTCTAGCACCATTTGCCGTATGAGGTTTCATGTAAATTATGAAAAGCTCAGAACGGATTGTGACGAATATTCTGAATGAATCACTCCTTCATTTCCACTATTCTAATGTTTAATTTTCTCTGTGTTTATTAGCGGAAGTAAATTAAAAAGAAGCACCAGGACTCAAAGCAGATATTAACAAAACGAATAGAATAAAAACAGAGCAGCATGCGGGAAAGTGGAACTGAGCCACAACAGATCAGCCATGATCTTATTGAATGGCGGGGCAGGCTCGAAGGGCTAAATGGCCTACTCCTGCTCCTATTTCTTATGTTCTTATGTCAACTATCACCATCAAAATGACGATAGCTTCCATCTGGTCTCAAATCACATTGAAAAGCAAAATACTGTGACTGCTTAAAGTCTGGATTTAAAAATAGATTCAGCTGGAAATACTCAGCAGGTCAGACAGCATCCAGTCCTGATGAAAGGTCACAGCCTACAAATGTTTATCTCTGTTTCTCTCTCCACTGAAACTGCAATAAGCTGCTAAGCATGTCCAGCATTTTACATTTCCATCTCTAAAATCATACTTATGGGTAGTTAGCACTGTTGGCTCACAGCGCCCGGGACCCGGGTTCGATTCCCAGCTTGGGTCACTGTCTGTGTGGAGCTTGCACATTCTCCTCGTGTCTGCATGGGTTTCCTCCAGGTACTCCAGTTTCCTCCCACAGTTCGAAAGACATGCTGGTTAGGTGCATTGGCCATGCTAAATTCTCCCTCAGTGTACCCAAACAGGCTCTGGAGTGTGGTGACTAGAGGATTTTCACAGTAACTTTATTGCAATGTAAATGTAAGCTTACCTGTGACACTAATAAATAAACTTTAAAAACTTTACTTTGATCAATGTGCCTTCAACAACTTCTGAGTTAATGAACTGTGGCATTTTGCATCTCAGAATGCTGCCCAGTGAGTGACAGCTTTTCGGCGCAGTTGGAAACTGCAAGCAACGTTTATTCTGTCAATTGAGGGACAAACAAAGCTGGCATTTATGTGCACTGAGGTGCACAGGAGATTGGACACGCTGTGCCCTAAAATGGCATGGCTTGAGCAGTATCCCAGCACTTTGTACTTGCTCATCTGCCAGTCACCACTGTGCACCCTGTGGGCTATGCCAAGTGGAAGCTGAGCACTTTTCCATGTTTGGCCAGGAGGAGTTGGGAATGATGGACAACCTCATTCCCAGCTGCTCCTGTAGATTTTCCGCTGGCTGATTCCACTGGTGGCTGAGCTGCGGGATAGGCAAAAATTTCAGTTCTTCTTCCCTCCCTGCAGAGTCCTGTGAAGAGATGCCAACGTTCTGAAAGTTCATGCAGAGCCATCCTTCAAGCCCTTCCCTCTGCAGTAAACAACAGAGGTTCCTATTGTCCAACAATGAGAAACTCAACACTGCCAATTTCTCATGTTCCATTTTTAACTTCATTTCATCCAGGCTTTGCGCGTGTGATATTTGCTCTGCTGACCAAGGACAAAGTTTATTATCTTCGCCCAACTCCACTACCTGAAAGTGCTGGGTGTTTCACCCAAATGCATTTTGCACCGCCCCTGAAAACAGGCGCCTGGGCTGTGACGCGTGATTAACATGCACAGGTTCAAAGTAATCCCGGCAGCAGGCCAACATTGTGCTGTCTGTTTATTTAAATGACAGTGGCACGCAGCCCAGTGCTAAACGTGGCCCGTTGTCAGCCTGGGGCACAGCAGGGGGCTGCCCTCTAACAATCCTCCGACTGGCAGTGGCCTCGCTCCTTCACTGCCTCCCAGGGCTGCGTGACTGTGGGCGGTTCAGCAGATGGGCCAGCAGCATCCCAATGAGGGGTGTGTGCATCCACTCTGATACTAGGCACAGGGCACACATGTGACACTGCACCCTCAGGGACACCACTTCATCCGCCTCGGAATCGGGACGAGCAAGACTCGCAGAACAGAAATCTCCATGAGCCTCAGGCGGGATATTACAATCTCGCCCGAATGAGGTTGTAGAATCCCACTCCCAGACTCTTCCTCCGAGCTGGTGTCTGCTGGAATACAGGGCGATTGCTTGACATTTTACAACAGGCCACCCTGCAGGATTTTTTCATTCATTCATGGGACATGGCATCGCTGACTATTTATTGCCCATCCCTAGTTGCCCTTCAAACTGAGTGGCTTGTTAGCCCATTTCAGAGGGGCATTGAGAATCAACCACATTGCTGGGGCTCTGGAGTCACGTAGGCCAGACGGGGTAAGGACGGCAGATTTCCTTCCCTAAAGGACATTGGTGAACCTGTTGAGTTTTTCCGACAACTGACAATGGTTTCATGGTCATCAGTAGATTCTTAATTCCAGATTTTTTTTATTGAATTCAAATATCACCAACTGCCGTGGTGGGATTTGAACCCGAGTCCCCAGAGCTTTAGCTGAGTTTCTGGATTAATGTCCTTGCGACAATACAACTAGGCCTCACTTAAGCATTAAAACAATGATTGGGGTCATGATGTTTAAGGAGAAATTGCCAGTCACGGATGCAGTAGCTGCAACACTAGCTGGTATTGATGGACAGGCGTCATTCATCCTCATTCACCGCATGTAACAATCCAAACTGGAGTCAGATATCGTCCCCCTGCCAGGTCCCGGGCTTTTAACTCTGCCTCGGTGAGGGAATGAATCTCCGGCACTCCACCCAGCTCTTGGATCTCTCCCAGTGTTGTGCTCCCTCTGTTGCTGCAATCACAAGGAGGAGGGGAATGCAGTGAGATTCCCAATGGTGCCACTGGAAATTCCTTACTGCCAAATGCCCCCTGCTCCCATGAGGTGCCGAGCTGCCCAGTGCTTCACCCAATCCTCACCCTCATCAGAAATCCAGGTGAGGTGCAGAAGAATGTGCAGATCCCGATGATGCGCACACATACAGCAACCATGGAAACTCATGACGGGGAATACTTTACACATCAAAGCCTGCCCTGGACACTAACCATTCAATGTTTCTGCTTTTCCCGCTTCCCTTTCATTCACTATTTATACTCACTCTTGCAGTGTGGAGGAAGTAGTATTTTTGACATTCTACCCAGCCCCTCAGCTGGATTCCAATGTCTGCTGTTCTGCTTAGTCCCTTGGGGTCAAAGAGAACAGAGAACTATAGCACAGGAACAGGCCCTTCAGCCCTCCAAGCCTGCACCGGCCATGCTGCCCGTCGAGGATGACATACTTCCACACTAAACACATGTTCTCAGTGAGGGAATTCAATGCGTGACCTATAGTCCCTGTCAGGGGCAGACGGTGGCTGGAGGAGTGGGTGGGTGAGGTACCCAGGTTGCTATGCTCTCCTTTCGCTGTTGGCACTTGGCTTCAGCTTGCACTCAGGATGATGAGACTTGGTACTCAGCAACTTGCCAGCTTTTCCTCAACTTTCTTGAGCTAGCGCCAGGTGTCGGTGGGGATGTTGCACTTTTTCAAGGAGTCTTTGAGGGTCTCCTTGAAGTGTTTCTTTCGCCCGACATGTTGCTTGTCATGTCAAAGCTCCGAATACAGCGCTTGTTTCGGGGGTTTTGTGTCGGGCATGCGGGCAATGTGGCCTTGCCCAGAGGAGCTGATCGAATGTGGTCAAAGCTTCGATGCTGGGCTTGTCAGCCTGAGTGACAATACTGATGATGGTGTGCCTATCCTGCCAATGGATTTGCAGGATCTTGAAGAAGCTGGTGGTATTTCTCCGGGGTTTTGAGGTGTGTCTGCTGTACAGAGTTCATGGCTCTAATTTTGTGACCTTTTCCCGTCCAACTTGCAGTGAGGCGAGGTGGTAAGATCAGGTGGGTGGCGAAACGTCACCCGGTTTGTGGCCTCACCTAATCTTACCGACATTGTTTTGCTGGCAAAAATCGGCTTTGCACCGTTTCTGGAGCGCATCAACCATACTCATGATCTCATCGCCATGGGATTGGGTTCAAGCACCTGCATCCCTCAAACACCAGATTCCTGATTTCTCCCAGGCCCAGCAGTGAATTCCTTGAGGATACACAGGGAAACATTCAGCCCAATGAGTGTGAGAGAATCAGTGAATGGGAGCAAAAGGGGGAAGTTATTGAGTGAGCAAGAGAGTGAATCAGTGAGAGCGAGTGTGTCTGCAAACCTCAGTGAGAATAAACTGAGTAATAGACTGAGTGAAATACTGAGTGAGGGACCGAGTGAGAGGCCGAGTGAAATACCAAGTGAGGGACCGAGTGAAATACCGAGTGAGGGACCGAGTGAAATACCGAGTGAGGGACCGAGTGAAATACCGAGTGAGGGACCGAGTGAAATACCCAGTGAGGGACCGAGTGAAATACCCAGTGAGGGACCGAGTGAAATACCCAGTGAGGGACCGAGTGAAATACCCAGTGAGGGACCGGGTGAAATACCCAGTGAGGGACCGGGTGAAATACCCAGTGAGGGACCGGGTGAAATACCCAGTGAGGGACCGGGTGAAATACCGAGTGAAATACCGAGTGAAATACCGAGTGAGGGACCGAGTGAGGGACCGAGTGAGGGACCGAGTGAAATACCCAGTGAGGGACCGAGTGAAATACCGAGTGAGGGACCGAGTGAAATACCGAGTGAGGGACCGAGTGAAATACCCAGTGAGGGACCGAGTGAAATACCCAGTGAGGGACCGAGTGAAATACCCAGCGAGGGACCAAGTGAAATACCCAGCGAGGGACCAAGTGAAATACCCAGTGAGGGACCGGGTGAAATATCGATTAAGAGATCAAATGAGTGACCGAGTGAAATACTGAGTGAGGCACCAAGTGAAATACCGAGAGAGAAACCAAATGAGAGAGTCAATGCATTTAGAATAGAGGAGTGATATGAGACAGTGTTGTGGAGTGAGAATGAGTAAAGATGAGAGTAACTAAGAAGTGAGTGAGTGAGGAGTGAGCGTGGATCTGTAATAGTGAGTATGTGAACATGAAAGTTCCATTGTGGCACTGAGTGATTCTCGGAGAATGAATGTGGGTCGGTGACTGGATGAGAGTAAGAGTCACGTTGCAAGGGACATGAAGCAACCTCAAGCAGGTTTTGACCTGAGTGATTGCCTTCTCACCCAGCCCAAATCCTCCCACAACCAGGCCTGAGAGGGGAGAAGGGAAAACCAGAACTCAGGTCTCACACTTTGTAACGTTGCCACATTGAGCTGACCTCTCCCCACCGATCCCAAAAGTACAATCGGGGGCAACTGAGCTAAATTCATTGCATTGGGAAAAGCAATCGCTATTGCACCTTCACACCCAGTCTAGGCTTGTGACCCAGACAGAAATTTGCTGATAATGTCATGTTCTCTACATCTTTCTGTTTATGTTTTTCATTCCTGTTTCTATGGTAATAACTTTGCATAACAGTAATTTAGAAATTCAGGAGCAACAAGGAGACTGTTGCTATGATACAATCACAACAAACGGAGTGCTGAAGGGGAACTACATCAAAATTCAAAAAAAACATTGTGATTCCAAGTTTGTGCCTTCAATATTAATATCCTCCTGTAAACTATAAAATCATGTGATAGAAGTTTTAGACTTCATTTGTTGCACGGCATACTGATTACAAATTTTATTTGCAATCTAGAATATTCTTTATCCCGATAATTCATTATTGTGACAAAAAGAGTTAAACTGTACCAAATGTGCACTGGCGCCGAGTTATTTGTGGTGCTGTATCACCTCTTTTCACCCTATTTCTGTTGTCTGAATGAGAGGAAATTTTCTCCACTCACAAGTACTGCTGCCTCACAGCGCCCGGGTTCGATTCCAGGCTTAGGTCACTGTGCGGAGTCTGCACGTTCTCCCCGTGCCTGCGTGGGTTTCCTCCAGGCGCTCCGGTTTCTCCCCATAGTCCAAAAGATGTACTGGTTAGGTGCATTGGCTATGCTAAATTCTCCCTCAGTATATCCGAACAAGCACTGGAGTGTGGCAACTAGGCGATTTTCACAGTAACTTTATTGTAGTGTTAATGCAAGCCTACTAGTGACACTAATAAATAAACCTAAACAAAGTATATGTTATTAAAGATGCAGAGTGAATTGATCAGGAGACACTTTGCAAATGACTCATTTTCCCCTGAATTCACCATGGAATTCATTGAATCAATTTTTCTGGAACAAGGCAGTTCATGTTTACAGGGCAGCAACACTCAGACCATGAACTCCTGGTGGACAATTACAGATTCGTGCCTCTGGCTGCAACTATAGGAACTGGAAACAAGATCTAATGTCATCTAACTTTGATGCCAGCTGCAGGTAGCGTCACATATTCCTAAAGCTTTCATGACTGGCCATCCCCAAAGGGAGAAATTGCAGGGCTACAGGGATGGTTAGCAGGCAAGTTCCTCCTTTTTAAGATAAGAACAGACACAATGGCCTCCTTCTGTGCTGTAACCATTCTCTGATTCTATGAATTGCTTGTCCAGTTAATGCACACATTTTCCCATTGCATGTGTCTTCCGCAACAAATCAATGCAAGTATTCCAAGAAAGTTAATTAAACACACAGTTATTTTCAATGGCCCCAGGACTGATTTTCCCCTGGTTGTTCACACCAGAGGCTGGGTGATTAATCCTTATTCCCAGAAACGCCAGAAAAATCCTGGAGGATTGCCAGTCCTAATTACAGTCCATGCCCTTCTGAAACTGGAATCAAAACTCCTTTCAGTTACACCGACATATCTGGATCAGAAAACCAAAGAACATGAGGCAAAATTGATAGTCTAAGTCTGGAAGTGGCTCCACATCTGACTATGCAGAACACGCCAGTGGAAGTCATTGCACAACATTTTTATTGGACACTAAACTAGAGTTAAACTCTAATCACATTCCAAAGAGAGCTCAAACTTTACTTAATAAACTAAAGCAGAACTTTTTATTGTTTTGCGTGTGGGTAGTCTTATCCAGGTTCCCAATGTATTAGAATTTAATACAGACCAACGTGAACATGCTCGGACCTGTCTGTGGGAGTCAGATTTGCAACCTGGGAATATAAATCAGAAATCACTAGCTGCCAGTTGATTCTGCTGCTAAAGTAATAATTATCAATAACACAATACAGACATGTTATCAATAATATGACACTGACACGTTATCAATAACATGACACTGACACGTTATCAATAACATGACACTGACACGTTATCAATAACATGACAGGCGTGTATCAATAACATGACACTGATATGTATCAATAACATGAAACTGACGTGTATCAATAACATGACACTGACACATACCAATAATATGACGCTGACACATTATCAATAACATGACACTGACATGTATCAATAACATGACTGGCAT
Source organism: Carcharhinus amblyrhynchos (assembly GCF_965287045.1). Classification (NCBI taxonomy): domain Eukaryota; kingdom Metazoa; phylum Chordata; class Chondrichthyes; order Carcharhiniformes; family Carcharhinidae; genus Carcharhinus; species Carcharhinus amblyrhynchos. The sequence continues at coordinate 29,993,671 of NC_137337.1, forward strand.
GCATTGATAACATGGCACTGACATGTTATCAATACATGACACTGACATGTTATCAATAACACAACACTGACATGTCATCAACAACATTATACTAACGTGTTATCAATAACATGACACTGACATGTATCAATAACATGACACTGACATGTATCAATAACATGACACTGACATGTATCAATAACATGACACTGACATGTATCAATAACATGACACTGACATGTATCAATAACATGACACTGACATGTTATCAATAACACAACACTGACACGGTATCAATAACACACCACTGACACGGTATCAATAACACACCACTGACACGGTATCAATAACACACCACTGACACGGTATCAATAACAGGACACGAACATGTTATCAATAACATTACACTGACATGTCATCAATAACATTATACTGATGTGTTATCAGTAACATGGCACTGACTTGTCATCAATAAAACAACACTCACATGCCATCAATAACAAAACACTGACAGACTATCAATAACATGACACTAACATGTTATCAATAACATTACAGTGACATGTATCAATAACAGGACTCTGGCCTGTTATCAATAACATTATATTGACGTGTCGTCAATAACATGACACTGACATATTATCAATAATATTACACTGACATGTCATCAATAACATTGCATTAACATGATATCAATAAAATACCTAAAGGCAATTCAAGGCCTGGATGCAAAAGGACTCAGCACTATCTAAAGTAAAACATATAATATTACATGGGGGATTCAGGGAACAGCCCTCAGATGAAATAAACATTACTGGATGAAGAAAGACAAGCTCAGTGTTGAGGATGGCATCATCTTCTGGGGGTCCCATGTAGCTGTTCCTTGCCCAGTGCGATGTCTGATACTTACGGAATTTTACCATAGCCACCCTGGGATTTTTGAAGCTGAAATGTTAGCCTGGGCTATAATAGAGGCCTGGCCTTGATGCAGACATTACCAACTTGGTCAGACAGTGTGAGAAACTTCCCCCCCTTCTACATCCCTGGGAGCAGCCAGGTAAGCCCTGGTGCAAGGGTATGTGGATTTTGCCCGGCCTTTTCTGAATCCCATATTCTTAATGATGGTCGATGCACATTCCAAATGGTTGGAGATACATCACTTGAGCTCCACCACTTCCCCATGCTACCATTGAGAAACTACGACAATGTCTCTGCATGCGCTGGATACCTGAAGTCCTGGTCTCTGACAATGGCATTGCCTTTAATAGCACTGAGTTTCAGGCCTACATGCTTTCCAATGGAATCAAACACATTAGGGTAGAACCCTATCACCCATCATCAGATGGGTTGGCTGAACAGGCGGTGCAGACTTACAAGCTCGTCATGAAGAAACAACCTGCAGCATCCATAGAGACCAAACTGGCATGATTTTTATTCGACTGTGGGACTACCCTTCACACAGCGACAGGAATCACCTCTGTGGAATTGTTAATGGGGCGTGGGCTTCAGACAAGATTAAGTCTACTGTTCCCAAACATGGCAGGGAGTGTGGAGTCCCAACAAGAAAACCATAAGAAGAGCTATGATTCTGAAAGGGCAGAAAGAACGTTCAAAACCGGTCAACCAATCTATATGAGGAATTTCGGATATACCTTCAGTTGCAAGTGCAAGGCAAAATTGTCAAGTCAGCCCCGCATTCTTTGACTCCTGATCATCTCAGGAGTAGGGAGTCCGTGCCAGCACAGACATCATTACCAGCCATGGAGATGACCACTGCCAGCATCAAGCCACATCTAGATGCCAACCCTAAACCTGCCTCTGCGGGTGATGAGGACACAGATTCTGAGAAGGAAGCAGAAGAGACCAACACCCTGACTGAAGTGAGGCCTCAGGAGAACCAGTGTTTACAGTGCTCCCTTCGGAAGTGAAGGTCTCCAATCTGCTTCACACCCTTGATCCGGTCCTGCCTCCAATTGACGCCAGGCCAATTACTAGCAGTTGAAAGGCGGGGATGTTGGGAAAGAAATGGACTTGAAGGGAGAGGAATGCTATGATGGCCACAGGGGATCGTCAATAGACCTCCCAATGGGTCTTGTAGAGCACAACTTCTCCTGTGAAGCGAATGGAGGCTCACCCAATAGGGAAGGAGCAGTGGGGGATTTAAATCCAGCTGATTCCACTCAGGCCAGGGGTTGAAGGACACAGGGCTGACCTGTACAGCGTAGCCACTGAGCAGCACTTTCAGCACCTTATAAATAAAGGGTGATGGTGATGGAAGACTATCCTTGGTCAGATTATTACAACAAAACACTCAATATATTTGTATACTTGTTATTTGGCTTTTCTACCTCAGTTAAGTTTCCACAATGGTTTCTATTTGCAAGTAGTTTATTAGGCAGGTTACAATACTCTACTTTGCACAAATAAGATGATTATACTGGAACCATAATCAAGGTTAAGACTGTATTACATTGGCATACTGAGTAATTATCTCAATATTCATAATAAATATTCTAATATATTCTTCTTGCAACTCTAGCTTGGGCAAATTAGTCTTTGTAATTATAGTCATGACTGTCTTTCCTCCTAATATAGCACTGTCTTTTCCATTACTGCGTGCTGTGAGTTACATTAATTCACCTCGACAATATGTGGAAAACAATGTTATACTCTCTTCACTTACTAGGGTGTTATCACAGTGGGCAGCTCTTATAGATTACAACAGAAGACAAAGGATGGAAAGATCTCATCTTAACTACCTGACCCCAAGATACTCGGTTCCAACAGCCCAATGCAGAGCCACCAGCTCCCTTTGTTTAAGAGTTGAAGCACAATACTTCATAAAAAAGCAGCAATGAAAATGATTCAGCACATCTGTTCCCAGAAATAGCTGGCCTGAAATGTGAAAGGTGGATTATTCAATGACCTATGGTGATATCTGCAGGAGATATCTTTCCTTGGAAATAATTTAAGTTTGTATTTGTCAAGACTTAACGGTCTTATCTTGACTGAAAAAGTGCTTTATATTAAAGCCTTCCCACTGTCTTAAATTTGTACATCAGCCGAAGCATCAAAAGTGAGCGAAAATAAGCCAATTTACTTTCTGCTCACATTGTGGGGTTACTGCTGATTGCTAATGCACTTGGTTAACTTCCAGATGCCAATTATTTCTATCTGCCCATTGTTTGGGAGCTGGCCTAATTTGAGAGGGTTGGAGAAGAGCACGGCAGAACTACTGCTCCCAACTGAGTTCTAAACAACAGCAAATGGTCAAACATCAATTGAATTTTGGTCCCTAGGACCAAAAAAGGAACGAGCGAGGCTTATTAATTTGGTCTCCATGGAACTGGCCGAAGAAGTTCACAAACTCCAAAACCCCCAATTATATTTGCAGCATCAGATAGATCTCATTCAGATCATCTGTGTGTGTGGTATAAAGTCGATGCAATCCTCCAGGTTTCCTGGCTGCACTCGTGCATCGAGAGGCATTAAATGACCCGTAGACTTCCTAATCTTCTGGAAGCAGCAGGAGATTTTGCATCAGGTTTCTGGCAACCTGACTCAGATCTCCAGCTTCTCCTCCAGGCCTTCTCTGGAGAAATGGGGCGGCAATGTTGAAGGGAGAGATTTTTTTATCACTGGAGGGACAGGAACACTCTGCAATATTTATATTTAACAATTTGCTCTGATTTAGTTTCAAATTCTCAACCCAGTGAACTGGTCGAAGCTCCGGTAATCCAATAGGAAAACATTTTTAGGGCTGTTTGCATTAACCAGGTCCAAAGAAATTATAATCTCCCTGGACATACAGCTCTCTGGAGCATTCAGCAGCTGAAATGAACACGAATATTGTAGTAATAAAGCTAATCAAATATCAAGGCCTACATTGTTTCTGTCATGTCAGTGCTAATGGAATAAAAAAAATGCCATTTTAAAAATATAAATAAATTTAATACTGTTCAATGCAGGCACAGGCTGCAATTACTAACAGTATTGTTAATATGTTCAAAAACATATGCATGTTCAGGGCAGCACAGTGGCACAGTGGTTAGCACTGCTGTCTCACTGTGCCAGAAACCTGGGTTCGATTCCCAGCTTGGGTCACTGTTTGTATAGAGTTTGCATGTTCTCCCTGTGTCTGTGTGGGTTTCCTCCGGGTGCTCTGGTTTCCTCCCACAGTCCAAAGATATATGGGTTAGGTGATTGGCAATGTGAAATGGATTCTAGTGTCCAAATATATGCAGGTTAGGTGGTTTGGCTATGCTAAATCATCCCCTACTGTCTTAAAATGTGTAGATTATTGGGGTAAATATGTAGGTTTTCAGGGATAGGGCCTGGATGGGATGCTCTTTCAAAGAGTCAGTGCAGACTCAATGGGCTGAATGGCCTTCTTCTGCACTGTAGGAATTCATTGTAAAATAACAGTTTCTCTTTAGAGTACAATCAGGAATCCAGGCACACATTTTGCCTATAATTGCAACTTTTTAAAAATGCATTTTTCTCCTCGGTTTCCATCCACAACTCAGTTATGTAGAAAACCCAACACAAAATCTTCCATGAACCAGTGCAGTAATGTTTATAAATGTAAAAAAGAATTGTATTCTTTGATAAATTGAAGAGTGGTGACTAGGTGCACTTTGATTAATATGGCTGAGTGGCATAGTGGCACAATGGCACTGCTGCCCCATCGCACCAGCGACCCAGGTTTGATTCCAGCCTTGGGTCACTGACTGTGTGGAGTTTGCACGTTCTCCCCATGTTTGTGTGGGTTTCTTCTGGGTGCTCCGGTTTCCTCCCACAATCCAAAGATGTGCAGGTTACGTTGATTGGCCACATAAAATTGACCCTTACTATCCTAAGATGTGTAGGTTAGGGGGATTAGCAGGATAAAACATGGGATTATGGGGATAGGGCAAGGGTAAGATGCTCTGTCAGAGAGTTGGTGCAGACTTGATGGACCAAATGGCCTCCTTCTGCACTGTAGGGATTCTATGAAAATTAAACATTTTAAATCACAATGTCTAGTCCATCATCTGTTAATAACCTGATTCTAAATGACTGAAAATGATTTCAGAAAACATACCAAATTACTTGCTATTGATATTAGTGGATAGGGGCTTTCAGCAAAGGTAGCTAGGTATTTTTACAATCGTTCAGAAGTCAGGGCCATTCTTCTTCAGATGTTTATAATCGGTTTTTACGGCAACAAACTCGTATTACTGATTATAACGCAATTTATTCCAGGGCCCAGGGTTGTTCTTTTTGTCCCAGTAGATATCAGGGCTAAACATTGCCAGAAGTGAAAGGTAAAGCCCAGCACCAGTAGCTCCAAGTCCAATGAAGATGAACAGGGGAATCAAACTCAGGTGCTTCCTGGCTTGAGTAACCATGAGGAGGAACATTGCTGCTCTCAGCCTCTGCATTTTTAGCTGCTTCAGATTACAATCTAATGCTTTTAAAACTTGCCTTTTAATGCCTTCATGCTCAAAAGCAGCAGTTTAATTTTCCCCTCGAAGGACTGGAAATGAGTGTAATTAGTGGAAACTCACCATGGTGATTATCTGAGAGCGTAGCCAGTCTTTGGACAGGGGCTGCCTCCAGCACAATGGTTCTAAACCAGCCCAAAAGATCGTGAGGCGGGGGTGTATCATGTTTCCAGTATATTATGGATTTTCAGTCAATGCCTAAACATTTTGAACTTAGTCTATTACAAAAGACCTCTGCAAATTACGTACAGTTGACATTTTGAGCTCCAGACAGTCCTGAGTCTCAAGCAATTACCTAATCAAATATGACGATTCAAAACCAGCCAGGAAACTCACACACTTCTTTGTTTAAGGATGGACCGCAAACAAAAGAACTACGGCCAGGATTTTCCAGCTCCCACCCAGGGTCGGGATTTTCCGATGTCCCCAAGTTTTCCATTCTTGCCTGTGATGGGTTTGCTGTGGGCAGGACTGGAAAATCCCAGGCTGACCCTTTTTCACAGACAAAAGAAACATCCAAACTCACATGTTAGACAAATTTCAAAATGTCAAACGACAATGCTGGTGTGTAATCAAAACACCACCCCCCTATTGGAAAAAGGACTTTCAACTTGTACAAGTCACATGGTGAAGAAACCACTTTGTGGTCTGCTTTTATTATAACCGCACAAGCTGTTCTGCAGACATAGTCTGTCAGCTCCAAGTCAACTAAGCAGCTAAAATAGCAATAACTTGAACTGCACATTAGGGTTTTAATGGAAGGGACTACAGAGATATTGGTCCAAAGATGTGTGGTTAAGTTGATTGACCTTGCTAAATTGACCAATAGTGTCAAGGGGAATAGCAGGGTTAATATGCGGGTTTATGGGAATAGGGCCTGGGTGGGATTCTGGTTGGTGCAGACTCAATGGGCTGAATGGCCTCCTTTTGCACTGTAGGGATTCTATGGATTCTATGAACAAGTTATCTGACCATGAAACATCCTGACTATGTCTGATCCTGCCCTGATTTGATTCCCCTCTTGATTCACACTTTCCAGCAAGACACTGTGGAGTGATAGTTTGATATGGTGATAGGGGGAGATGAAGCAGTGCGAAAGGAGATGTGTACTGCACAGAAAGACCAGCACGGACCAGCAGGTAGGAATGGCCCTTTTCTACATGGTACATGTGATCCATTGGCCAAAAGTGGCACAGGCAGCAAGGTCTATATTGTGGTATTAGGGCTGCTGGCCTGGATGAGCTCGGTATCTCAGATTGGGAATCAAATTCGTGTCCCTCTGATCCTTTTTGGCTTGGTCTTTTCTAGATGCCGCAGTTTAAGGCTCATCACAACCTTCTCCGGTGAAATTAAAGATGGGCATTCAATGCCAGCCTTGGCATATCTTTCTTCAACTGTTCGATTTTCTCACTGCCATCTTTTTTATTTGCACGTCTTTTTGACTTTGGCAATGTTGAAGAATTAACATGAGTATAGTGATGTGGGGGTGGAATTCCTGTGGCTGCTCTAGCAGTCTCCCATTGTAACTTTGACAGAAGATTGGCTTAAGCTCTGAACAGAAACAGCTTTTGAAAACTCAATAGAAGCCTGACAGAAATGTCATCGTTATGTTACGGGCAGCATGTGAACTTATAGGGCTGGAAAAGACTCTGCAGTCCCAAAACATGAAGCTCCAGTGCTTAGTCATGCATTGCTAAGTCACATTAGACACGCTATTCTATATTGTCATGGTCTTGTCCTTTCATTCACTTCTTCATTCTAAATTCTGACTTCTTTGAACAAGTCAGCATTTTATCTCTACTGAACACAAGTGTCTTTAACTTGAAATGTGGGTTTTTGACTTATTTGGAAATAGGACACTATTGGCACTTGAGTTTGATGCTTTCATATGGGACACAACATCAGGCTAAAGGGGCAATCCTTTAAGACAGGGATGGGGAGGAATTTCTTCAGCCAGAAAGTGGTGAATCTGTGGAACTCTTTGCCAGAGAAGGCAATGGAGGCCAGGTCATTGTCTTTAAGACAGAGGTAGATAAGTTCTTGATTAATAAGGGAATCAGGGGATATGGGGAAAAGGCAGGAGAATGGGGATGAGAAAAATATCAGCCATGATTGAATGGCGGTGCAGACTCGATGGGCCGAGTGGTCTAATTCTGCTCCTATATCTTATGGCCTTATATATCCATCAAAGCTCCATTAAATTCTGTGAAGAAAATAAGAAACTTTTTGCCTATTATTTCCCAAGTCAGTTTCTGAAGGCAGTGACATGGTTCTGCAGACACTGATCACTGTTAATTAGAACTTATTTTATGCCCCATCAAAGTCAATCACATCTTGGAGAAGAATGTTAACAGTGGGCATTAGTTATAACAATGATGTTTCTTTACTATCCAAGCATCTCCAGTCTCACCGTATTGCTGGAAAGGAAACATCAAGGGGTGGCACAGTGTCACAGTAGTTAACACTGCTGCCCCACAGTGCAAGGGGAACGGGTTCGATTCCCGGCTTGGGTTACTGTCTGTGCGGAGTCTACGTTTTTTTTCTGTATCTGTGTGGGTTTCCTCCCTGTGCTCCAGTTTCCTCCCAAAGTCTGAAAGACATGCCGGTTATGTGCATTGGCTGTGCTAAATTCTCCCTCAGTGTACCCATACAGGCATTGTGATTTTCACAGTAACTTCACTGCAGTGTTAACGTAAGTCTACTTGTGACACTAATAAATAATAAAGAAAATAAAGTTGAACTGATCAGCAGTTAACAAGATGGCCCATTATTGTCTGGAGGTTCGTTGAGATGAATCTCACTTCAATGTGCATTCTTTTTTTATTATTAGTGTCACAAGGCTTACATTAACACTGCAATGAAGTTACTGCGAAACCCCCTCTAGTCGCCACACTCCGGCACCGGTTCAGGTACACTGAGAGAGAGTTTAGCATGGCCAATGCACCTAACCTGTACGTCTTTTGGACTGTGGGAGGAAACCAGAGCACTCGGAGGAAACCCACACTCATCATGTGCGATTACAGACATTGAGAAGCACCTAATGTTTGTGATGGGGTTCTCAAAAGCTGGCAAGATATCCAGGTCACCTCCTTTGAGGAAGGCCAACACATTAAGTGCCAATCAAGCACTTAGGTGGCCAGTGGGAGGCCTGTCCTGGGAGCAAGGACCCAAGGGCAGAAATCCTGCTCTGCCGAGAGGATCCAAGGCCCATGCTCAGCGAAGTATGCAGGCCACAGGTTACTGCAGGCAAGGTGGATCATGGGGATATGGTGTGGGGTGGCGGGGGCTCGCTGGCTGGGAGGGGCGGGGAGCGGGGGCAGAGGGGGTCAGAAGAAAAGGCAGGAGGGTGGTTCTCAGAAGGCAGCCCTTCATCCTGATGCCAGGACCCTCAATCAGACACTGAATGCCTGACAATGAAGGATCCCATGGGAGCCTGCAAGCTACCCCATAAGGGTTTGCTATTTCAGCTCCCAGTGTGGTGACTGTCCTATGTGTCACAGAGCGAGATAAGACCCTTATTAATTGCCCACTTGGCGGCTTCCACTGGTGCTCAGGAGGGAAGGCTGTCTATCAGCCTTCCTGTCCTGGATCCAATCGGGGCAGATGTAGGACCTGCTATGCAAGTTGCTGACTGAAAGAGCTGATGCTGATGCAAATGGCCTCCTTGTGCACTGTAAACAACTCTGAGATTTTATGGTTTTATCTCACATACTTCGCAGCTAACATGGGGCCTTTTGAAGCATAGTAAGCATAGTCTGCTGTAATTCAGGGAAACCCAGCAGCCAATTTGTCTACAGCAAGGCCCAACAAGCAGCAATGAGATAAAATGATTAAAAGACATGGGCCAAATGTGGGCATTTGGGACTAGCTTAGTGGTAAAAACTGGACAACATGGACAAGTTGGGCCGAAGGGCCTGTTTCCATGCTGTAATCCTCTGTGACTCTTTTGCCGGTATTTTACCGCCCGAGGCCAACGGAGAATTTCGTCCTGCGAACCTCACCTGCCCGATTCTGGGACGGGTAAGGCAGTAAAATTCCAGCCTATGATTCTATCTGTTTGACGATGTTGAGTAAGGTATAAATATCTGTGAGGGCAAGAAGTCAGTTTTATTGTTCTTCTTTTGTTTCCGTGTGAACAGGGGCTCAATTACTTAAATGAGTTTGACAGTCTCTGTCAGGAGGAAGGATCTGGCTGTGCATTATCTGTTCCCTTTGGTTCCAGTAAGTTGATGTAAATGGGTAGTAATGGGGATCCCATCTATCAGCATAAATGAAAACATGAATGGGATTACAAATTTCTCCCAGATTTACATTATTACTGTCCTGATCCTGCAATGATGGAAGTGACATTAAATGAAAAATATAGTTTTTTAATCAAAAAGCTTTTAAATTAGAAAGCTGTCGGCATGAGACAATCACTTGTCTTTAAGTAAAACAGCATTACATGGTAATGATGCATTTTTAAAAGATATTCTTCACATTGCAAGTTTAATCTTCCCTGAATAACTCTTGTGTAAAAAGTAGTTTAATCAATGCTTTAGTTTTCAAAATAACCACCCGAACTAAAATGAAAACATCTCGACGATAGTTTGACAGGAAATCATCTCAATGTGTTCAAATTTATAGACTCAATCTGCTAACCATTATTTATTTATTATTGTCACAAGTAGGTTTACATTAACACTGCAATGAAATTATTGTGAAAATCCCCTAGTTGCCAGACTCCAGCACTTGTTCGGGTACACTGGGGGAGAATTCAGCATGGCCAATGCACCTAACCAGCATGTCTTTCAGTCTGTGGGAGGAAACCGGAGCACCTGAAGGAAACTCACACAGACACGGGGAGAATGCAGACTATGCACAGGCAGTGACCAAAGCCGGGAATCGAACCGGGTCCCTGGCGCTGTGAGGCAGCAGTGCTAACCACTTGTCATTGTGCTGCCTGGACTTGAAAAGTCAATTAAGTTAAATGGAATCTATTTATTAATTGCCTCCTCAAGAACAATCAGCAGATTCAATGCACTCAACATTGTGATTCAGTCCAGCTTTGGCAATATATATACATCATACCTTAAATTTTAAATGCAGTTCCATGTTGGTAAAATACAGTAACTAATCTAACATAGCCAGTCTTGTAACAATATCACATTCCAAATCTGCAAAAAGCATGCAAAAGCCAGCAGATAGGCTTGTTTACATTTCAACCATTCTATCCCAGACCTAACAACTATGCAGGGCTAAGTAATAATAACCTGGACATGTTTCAGGAGCTCCAGGCTGATCCAGCTGGGTTGGTTCTTCTGGTATAGACTTCATGTTCATTGCACATAAATCAGGTCCTGGAGGAGGCAAATTTATAGAATCTACAAGATTCTGCATACTATCTCTTTTGTGTCTGATTTGTTTTAATCAGTAGTTGGTAGGAGCAATAGTACAGGAAGAATGATGACATGTTCCCTGAATAATCTCTTTTTAAGCTGTTGTATTAACATCTTGCTGATGTCATTCAGACCCAGTTTACAATGACAGCTACAAATGAAAACCATTTAAATCAATTTTACAGCTTAATAGCCATAGTAAAATGAATGTGTAAGATACTAACAACCTCTTGGGCAGAGCAGGTAAAAAGCTTTACTTGTGGAATAGTTCTGTCATAAAACTTACTCAGATGAAGTGTGTGTGTAAATGGGATAGCCAGAAGACCACAGCTAATCACACAAATTGGTTTCTTGCCACATCCAGAGCTTAATCCCTAACAAGAAGTACTCGCCTGGAATCAGCAAGGTCAAGGCTTCTCATCAGAAAGGAATCAGACAAACAGCACAATGTGCCATTGTTTCAGAAACTATTCTAGAGACTGCAACAAGACGATATTGTCCATTAGTTATCATTGCAGATCCTGCTATCATATCCCAGCTGCTACAGCCTATCCACTGCCTCATTTGTTTGTTCACTTTTACAACCAGTAAAAAGAAACAGCTTTTCACCCTGTCAAGATTGTAGTTGTGTTGTTTTGTGCTGATGGCAACATTTTATTTTCTCCTCATTTCTTCTTTTTCCTTCCTATGCCATAAAGGGAAATGGGGACAGGAATGGGAAAGTCAGTCCCATTCAACTGTCCCAAGGAGTCAGTGCTTTGGGAATTCCGAAGCGTCCCATGGCACATCTTCCAGGGTAAATCCAATCTCCAACAGTCTGGAAACTGGTGGTTCAAACCCTCTTCTCCGGTGCTTGAAATAATAGATATTGAGAGATTGTTTCCTGTTGCGGGAGAAAACAAGAGGGTATAATCTCAGAGTAAAGGGTCACCCATTTATGACAGAGATAAGGAGGAATTTCTTCTCTCAGGGGGTAATGAATTTGTGGAATTCTTTACTGCAGAGGACTGTGGAGGCTGGGCATTTGGGATGTTCAGGACTGAGATAGACAGATTTCTAATCAGTAAAGGAATCAAGGGTTTTGGGGAAAGTGGAGTTGAGGATGATCATTTTAAATCTCATTGAATGGCAAAGCAGACTCCATAGGCCAAATAGCCTACTTCTGTTCCTACGTCTTATTTCTTAAATAATTTTACAAGTGTGAAGACTTTTGGATGAAATAGTCTTTGGAAAGTTTCCTCTTCTTTAAGATCTCACATTGACAATGTCTAAGTAATCAGAACGCTTATGTTGTGCTATGGAGATTATACATTTATAGCTCAGCCTTGAAGTTTGCCAATGTCCAACCATTGCCGCAATGTTACAAGCATTTTGTTTTAGTAGACTGGCACACAGAGCAATTCAATGCATTTATTTGCAGTTAATATAAATATATTATATATATCTTAACATCAAACAACCAGTCCTAGTTTTTGAAGCAACTTTCATATATTCTGCACCTTATCCTTTTCCCCTGTGTACTCTACGGGCAGTATGTTATGTCTGTATAGTGCGCAAGAAACAATGCTGTTCACTGTATCTCAATACATGTGACAATAATAAATTAAATCAAATTTAACACATGAAGAGGATTCACGGAAGATTGACAATTCCCATTGGCACAGTTGGATTCCGCAGCTAATTGTATGGATTGATCACTCTTGCAACTAAAACAATGAACTTCAGCCAGATACACATTGGATTGAAGCCAAAGTTTATATCACACTTATTTTACCTCAGGTCACAGGAATATGTTTTAGATAAACTCCCTCATTTGGTTTTACTGAGTAACGTGCTCAGTTTTACTCACAAGAAGACATACAAGATGTGGAGGAGGAACAGTCAGGAAATTGATCTATAGTTTCTGAGGATTAATTGAATTATGAGGGAAGATCTTTAAATCATGAAAGGAGATGACTTTGGGAAGCCCCCCACAAAGTCAAAGACAATAAATAGAAAAGGTAAAGCGGGATCTTTACTTTATGTTGTTACAACAGTAGTTAACAGGGCACGAGTTCAAACTTGCAAATTTAATCCTAGTGACAGGAAAACCTTCCTGATCAAAGAATCATCAACACCCAGAATGGACCAGCGGAGACAGCAGTCTTGGAATTGTTTAAGAAATATTTGAATATTGTGCTGGTTCCAAATATAAGGTTCTTTTTCCTGATTTAGAATCCCTACAGTGCAGAGGGAAGCCATTCAGCCCATCAAATCTTCACCGACTCTCCAACAGAGCATCTTATCCAGCCCACGCCCCCACCCTATTCCCATAACCCCAGGTATTTACCCCACTAATCCCCTTAATCTACACATCTTTGGACATTAAGGAGAAATTTATCATAGTCAATTAGTCTAACTCGCACATTTTTGGACTGTGGGAGGAAACCAGAGCACCTGGAGGAAACCCACGCAAACACGGGGAGAATGTGCAAACTCCACATAGACAGTGACCCAAGCTGGGAATCGAACCTAGGTCCCTGGCACTGTGAGGCAGCAATGCTAACCACTGAGCCACCATGCATGCTGATAAGGGGCGGGGGGGTCATATGCAGAGAGTTATTCTCCTCTTCTGGCCGCAGGAGGAAATGGCACCTCAGCTGCAGATGTCGGGGCCACATCACAATGTAGTGATTGTAAGTGTAATGAAAAGAGTTGACTGCAGTATTATAAGGAATAAATCAGTGTTAAATACTGTCTACCCCTTTGATGCAAAACCTTTACCTAAAAGCTGCTTTCTCAGGCAAAGGAAGGATCTAATTGCTTCCCTTTGTGTTGGCCAAGGAATTACTGCTAGTAGGAACAGAGCTTCACTACCCAGCCGTGATTACAGGCCTGTGTCTGGTAGATATTGTTGAACAGTTCAGTCAAGTTGCTTCATGTGGATGCCTGTGAAATTTTCATCCCAGCCGCTTTGTAACCGTGATTAATGCACAGCTATTCTCAAAGGAGTTGGTCTAAACCACGCACATATGGGCCTTTATCATTTGGATTTATTCTCATTGAAGCTTTAATTAGCCTAAATAATGATGACAATGTTTGTTATCTTGTGTAGTCGATTATAAGAGTGACAGATGGAAATTACTCCATTAAACGTGTCCTAAATGTGGCTGACTGCATATACAGGCAAGTTCAATCCTTTCCTGTTAGTCATTCTATTTTAATGTTGAATGCTATTCTAGGCGTTGCAATGGACTTTTCTGTTTTGAATATTAGTTTCTTTGTCTACATTCTCCACAGTGGCAGGCTGACCAGATATCATGTTGGTATTATAAACATGCTGACCGCCCCCAGGTGAAAGGTAGTGCTGGTCATTAAGTTCTTCTGCTGGCAGGATGAATAAATTCATTCATAAAGATATAATACTGAATTTGACATTGCCACAAGTGCTAAGAAATCCTCTTCTTCTAGCGCATTTGAGAACTTTTTAACACTGGGCAGAACTGGCTAGAAATAGTCTTCTGTTGGACAATCTCTTCCTCTATAAAATAGTCACTTATTTGTCAGTATTTATGGAGTTATGAATACGTAAACTCTTCCTGTTTCCAAAAAATCTTCATAGAATCCCGAAAGTGCAGAAAGAGGCCATTTGTCCCATTCAGCCTGAACTGACAACAGCCCCACTCAGGCACTAACCCCACATATTTACACTATTAATCCCAATGACACTAAGGGTCAATTTCCCATGTCCAATCCACCCAACCCACACACATCTTTGGACTGTGGGAGGAAAGCAGAGCACCCAGAGGAAACCCACGCAGACACAGGGCGAATGTGCAAACTCAACACAGACAGTCGCCCAAGGCCAGAATTGAACACAGGACACACTCTGAGGCAGCAGTGCTAACCACTGTGTCACTATGGCATCCTTGTATGTTGTAGATGTGTGCTGGTTTATTAACTCGCTGCCAATTCAGGGTTTAGAAGAATGCAGTCATCACGAGAAATCCTTGGGTAAACTTTTCAAGGTTAGAGCCTATCTGTTTAAAGTGTTGGCTACCTGGAAATTTCAAAATTTAACCTGATCATTAATGGTGTCTTTGAATTAGAAATTCATGTGGAGATATTTTTGTCATCAAAATTTTTAATAAAACGAGCTGATCTCTCCCACAAACTAGAGGAAAAGTCTGCATTCATATAGCGCCTTCCATAACCTCGGGTCTGCCCAAAACTCTTCACAGCCAATGAGATACTGTTAAGATGCCATCACTATTGTGATGCAAGAAATCTGGCAGCCAATATGTACATAGCCAAAAGAGAAATTGCTGGAAAATCTCAGCAGGTCAGGCAGCATCTGTAAGGAGAGGAAAGAGTTGACGTTTCGAGTCCAGGTGATCCTTTGTCAGAGCTAAAAGGCATGGAAAGTGGGAGATATTTATACTCTGGGCTAAGGAAATGAAAGATGAGTCAGAGCCACAAAAACAAGGGTGCTAATGGCAGTCCATAGAGGGAAGTCAAGGTGTGAATGGCCAAATGGCAGAGAAGGTGAAATCAGATGAAGATATGGATGGAGGGGGTAGATGGGTTGAGAGAGAGTTAAATTGAGAAAAAGGGGAAAAGGGGAAGTGAAGGGGGAGCAAGAGTGGCTAACTACCCCAGGGGGTGGAGTCCTCTATTAGGCAGAAGACAGTCTGAAGACATGTGGAAGACACGTAGAGAGTGGGGCAGCAGTGGGCTGCCGGCCTCTGTACAGTTTATCCATGTTAATAAATACCCTCTCTGTTCCTGATGAAGTCTGTGAGTTTGCATTATTACACCTCTCTTAGCCATAAACCTGTATCACTACTAGTAACCAGAGCTTAATTATAGATTTGTTGGAAGAAGTTTGCAGATTGGAAAAGCACTGTCAATTTTTGGCTCTGGGTCAGCAAAATTCAAGACTGAAATCACCATCATTTCCTTTTCAGTTTACATTTTTTGACACTTAACATATTGAAGATTAGGTTTGGGTTTGAGGATGTCGAGGAATGTGAATTTTAACAGAAGCGAGAGGAGTGAAAGAAGGTGACACAGTCAAAGGAAGAAAATGAGCAAGAGAAGTTTAAGTTGTTCAAGACGATAAGGACCACAGTGCCATTTGGCTCAGGCAGGTTACAGTCGCAGAGGTTTTACAGCATGGAAACTCGCCCTTTGGCCCAACTTGTCCATGCTGCTCAGTTTTTGCCACTAAGTTAGTCCTAATTACCTGCATTTGGCCCATATCCCTCTATACCCATTTTACCTGTGACTGTCTAAATGCTTTTTAAAAGACAAAATTGTACGCCCCTTTACGACTATCTCTGGCAGCTCGTCCTAGACAAGCAGGCACACTTCAGCAATGGAAAAGAAGGCATCACCAGTGAGGAAGATTTTAGTGAAAAGCCATGTGACAATGCAGTCCTCCAGAATTAGATGCTGCAAATGGCAGTCTCCTTTCTCCCAACTGAACAGAGGTTCTGAAGGGAAATGCAGAGAGTTGAAGCAATTGTTGATCGATTGCAGAGTCCAAAGAAGAAGTGATGAATGGGCTGAGTGGGACGGGAAGGAGGTTAATGAGATTCCCTCTCAGTGGATAAGCTGGACAGGAAAGTCAGAGTGAGAGGAACTCTGCATATTTGGGTATGACTGCTTACAACAGTAAAATGCCAAAAGAGACACAAATGTGGCACATCAGAGGAGGAGTGAAGCCTAAGCCGCAGAATGTGGGGAGATGATATGCAAGCATTGTGTAACCACAAGTTCAATGGTTCTGCACAATGCATTGCAAAGATGTGTGCTGGAGTTGGGAAAAGCTTTCCTACACTGGATGAATGTTTGAAATTGTTGGAGCCACTGTCTATCCCATGACTGCACGCTGAAACTCCTTTGATTCTGCAAATGTATTCACTTGATGTTTTCATTGCTGCTACAATTGCCTATGGAGTTTTGATACTTATAAAGCAATGGCAAACAACAGCTATATTCTAGATGACTGATACGCAAGTATTTCCCAACCACAGTTTTCACAAACCACTCACTGTTCTTTTCTAGGCTCCAGTACGGTACAGCTAGAGGCATTTTATCTCCTAGCATGCGAGAGCACGCAACATTTTCAAACAACATGACAATATTTCATTCCCCTGCCTGGATCAGGAGCTACATTCTGTGCTATACTAAATTATAGCTGCAACCGAAGAATATCTTTCAGTATCGGACAAGTCACCCATTCTCTAGTCACATCTCCGTATCTCTGTACAAGAAAGCTTTAAAGAGGACAGCCCAGATGAGAAAAGGGTTGGATGTGAATCGAGAGGCTAACACTGTTGGTGCACTATAGCCTGCAGTTTGTAACGAGATTGAAGCCGACTAGCTTTAAAGCATTCACTTGCAAAGTGATTCTGTTTTGCCTCAAGCTGCGTTGAGGCTACTCTTAGATGATACACTGTCTGAAATCAAGTCGCAAACTGGGCTCTTCAGTCTGTGTCTAAAATTCAAACCGGACGCAAAATACAAAAACAAAGTTTAAATGTATTTTCCAGTCCTACAAAATCCATCGTAATAAATAAGCTGCATTACAAAAGAAAAATAATCTGAGGCAATTATTTACATTTTAGTAGAATTTTTGTTCCGTTTAGACAAAAATGGAATTAGATATATCCCAGAATGTTTCATCACATGAACTCCAGCCGCTAACCACCTGATCCCAAGCTCTCGCATTGGTCATCCAATTTGGCTGTTATCAAACCCTGCCATTGTCACAGAGTCATAGAGATATCAAGTATGGAAACAGGCCCTTCGGCCCAACTTGTCCATGCTGAACTAGTCCCATTTGTCTGTGTTTGGCCCATGTCCCTCGAAACTTTTCCTATCCATCTACCTGTCCAAATGCCTGTCAATGAGAAGTGGACAGACTATGTGTTGTCCAATTGAACGTTCCTTACTGTCAGTCAGAAAACAAATCATTCGTATCTTCAGGATTTCCTTTCTGCCCTATGATTTTGCTCTTGTGTTACTTGCAAATAATTAATCTTTCATTTATGAAGACTCTGGGACAATCTGGGGTGTCAGAAAAGCCCCAGTCAAAAGAGCTTTTCTAGTTCTCTTCAACCAATGTTATCTTGGCTTCAGCTGAAGCAATTCTCTCCCATTCCACTGGCAAACACTGGGGTCAGTCTATTTAGCTAAAGAAAGTGTTTTTCCACATGATCTCATCCTATTGCTGGATATTTTTAGAAAGTCACCTCATGAGATGGAAAGTTTTGGTGCTAAATGTGAATGAGCAGTGCAAACACAATGCAAAACTATGCAAATAGTGCTATGCAAATAGTACTTTCTCCTTGTGTGTAGGGTACTTTCAAGCTCACGATTGTTTAAAATGTCCATTGTTTATTGGGATAAACTTATCCTCAATTAATCGCGTGGAATAAATCGCTTGGTTAAGCTGCCTTAGTGAATCCTCTAAGATAGGCTGCAACCCAGGATGGGGATAGATTTTCAACTTGTTGCCCAGACATAAAATACACATAGCCACCAGTCAGCCTGGAGAAGTTGTCCAGTTTTTCATCAAAATCAAAGCAGATGGAAATCCCACAGGTTCTAGAATGTCACTTCTAGAATGCCCAAGCTGCAATTAAAAATCCACTTTGCAGAGTTAGCGGCATTGGTCCAATTTGAAATTTGAATAGAATATTGCATAATCCCCCATAAAGCTCCTCACCTTACCTTAGCGATGGCCAGGCTAAAATGACTATACTGTCCTTTGTCACTGGACATATGAGATAAAAACAATTTCAGGAGAATTCAGATTAAATGACAGGTGAACCTCTTCTTCCAAATTCTGTGGACAGGAGAGTTTCAACACATCTCTCTGATTCTGATAACTTCAACCATATATAGGGCGGCACGGTGGCACAGAGTTTAGCACTGCTGCTTCGCAGCACCAGGCATTCAGGTCCAATTCTAGCCTTGGGTCATTATCTGTGTGGAGTTTGCGCATGAGCGTAGGTTTCCCTTGGATGTTCTGGTTGCTACCCCAATCCAAAAATGGGCAGATTAGGTGGATTGGCCATTTTAAATTGCCCTTTAGTGTCCAGAGATGTGTAGGTTAGGTGGATTAACCATGATAAATGTGTGAGGTTACAGGGATGGGATGAAGTGGAGGGGAGGTTCTGGGTGGGATGCTCTTTTGGAAATACAGTGTAGGCGCGATGGGCCAAATGGCCTCTTCTACAGTGGTTTTATATCAGATCAAATTGTTCAGCGAAATGTTCAGGCACGTGTGGTGCTGCGCTTTTTATCTTTTGATAACCATAGCTCATTAAGTGATACATACGAACATCCTGCATTTTAGCTGTTCTGTTTCAACAAGTTTTGCATGATCTCAAATGATGGTATCAGCCCAATGAAGTCAAATCCAAATAAATTGTAATATTTTTAAGAGAGTACATATTGATATAAGGAATTGTATCAGAGTGAGGACAATGAAAGTCTGCAGTTGTGTGACGCACAAGAGATTCAGTTTTAGCCAAAAATGGTGACATATCTGTGAATGACTGTCAATGCAGTTGAGAAGAACAGCAAGTTCCTCATCTTAAAACAAGCAGCAAGCGGCATCATGCCTTCTTTAGAGAGGAACAGGATAGTGCTATATACTGAGCACATGCCATCCTTTCTCTGTACTCTCAGAGGAACCTTTATTCACAGGAATTTTGTAACCTTTAAGTTTTACAAGGTCTGAAAAGTATGATCGCAAACCAGTGTGTATCAATGAAATCTTCTTGGGGATAAATAATAATTTAAGCTTATTTATTTGTGTCACAAGCAGGTTTACATTAACACTGCAGTGAAGTTACTGTGAAAATTCCCTAGTCGCCACATTCCGGTGCCTGTTCGGGTACATTGAGGGAAAATTTAGCATGGCCAATGCATCTAACCTGCACATCTTTCAGACTGTGGGAGGAAACCCGCGCAGACACAGGGAGAACAGACAGACTTGACACAGACAGTGATCCAAGCCGGGAATCAAACCTGGGTCTCTGGCACTGTGAGGCAGCAGTGCGAACCACTGTGCCAATATAAAGGACTTACTCTGTGCAGCATTTGTTGGGTTCGGGCATTTGTTAAAATATTCATGTGTCTACCATTACATTTATTTCCACATGTTTTTGGAAATCCAAGTATAATGAAGCTTTTGTACCCCAAAGATCAGTTGGGGCAAAGGGTTGGAGCTTTGTGCTTATGATTCTTCACAAAGAATGAGTTCCTGACTTCAGATAGCTGTCACAGCTATCAATGAGCAGAGATGGACCATGTAATTAGAAGGAGAGTGACACAGGCTCTGCCTATTTCATTGCTGGCACACAGCGATACAACAACACCACAGAGGCCTGGCACCAGCTCACTTAATGGGAAAAGTGAAGAAAGTGATTCTGCACAAATGGGAGGAAAAGGAAATAAATAAATGTGCTCACACACCAATCTAGCAAATCAGCAAAAGCTGACTTCAAAAAAATGTTGATACAGTTCTGCAAAGCCAGCAAATCAGGAACAGCATTGAATAAAGGGACCCAGATTCGCATGGAGTACGGCCAAGTTCAAACGCCTTTTAAAATGGCAAACAGGACACAATTCAGGGATTCCTACCCCCATTTCCATTTTTGCAGCATGGAATAAATGTGCAGCTATGCATCCCTCTCACTTTTGCCACTGCAGAGGAATTTCAACCCCCCGCCCCCCCCTCACAGATTTGATGGAGTCAGACTCCTTTTGTTGGGAGACATTTCTCATGGCACCTCAGATGAATCATAAACCATGGGGGAAATACCAAATATCAAGTTGGGAACCAAAAGATATTGGGCATTCAACATTCCCATTGAAAAACATTGCCCCCCTTACTTTCTCATTAATTTGTGAATCAAACACAGCAGTGAAAGTCCAATTGAGGAAACCTTCCATCCATTTCACACCATTTAACTTTGTCCAAAATACATAGACATTGACAAATCTCTTCACAGAAAGGTCAGGTTACCACAGTCACCGAAAGTCACCCTTTACAACTGAGTAAACAGACCAGAGCTGAGCTAAGTCCATTAGCCATGTTTGAAGCTGAGCCAAACATTATAATGAGGCCATCTGAGAAAACAGATGTCTGGCCATCTGCCCAACTTGCTTTTGCTGATATAGTTGTCAGATGACCTCATTATGAATGCTTGGCTGTGTTTGAATGGCTGTGTTCTTTCTCATGAGCATTTCAATTCATGCCAGGGAGATTATATAACTCATTGTTTATGTACCTTGTACTTACCAGAGGTGTGGGCATGGGGGTCATGGTGAGAACACAGGTGTTAGTGGGGGTGGGATGAAGGGTGAAGGCTAGATGATCTAATAACTCCATGTTTACAACTAGAGCTAGACCTTCTAACCTACAGGCTGGCCCACCTCTGCCTCACTTCTGCCTCATCAACACAAAAATAGGGCAGGCAGGCAGGTTTCTCCAGGTTGGAAATGAGATCACGGAGTGAGGAGAATTCCCAATATCTGTCTCCTTGATGCAAATCCAGCTCAGCATTTCTGAAAACAAAGTGGAAGTGCAGTAAGGTGTTTTCTTGCTGTAATTTAACCAGCCCAACATTACATCTGCTTTTGCAAACAATGAATGGAACTAATATCATGGCTTGCAGTAATGGCAGATTCATAGGATATAGGTGAACTCTGCCAGGGAAAGGGAAGGAGTTGTGTGCAGGATGGAGTAGTGGGGGGAGGCGGGGGTGTTAATTCTGGGGAATGCTTAAAAGAAAACATACCTTTTCTACACCTTGTTAGGCATACCTAAATTAAACTCTGTACTTTAGCTGGAATTAATTTATTGTGTTATGATTGGAAATAATTAAAATCATTGTACGGGCTTTAACTTTACTGGGCCCAGTTCCCTCCACTGGGAGCTTAAGACCTGTTGCACCACTTTGGTTTGTGAACTGTAACCTTTAACAGCTCACACAAAGAGTAGAGGCAACTTTCAAAAACACTTCACATTGATAAGACAATACTAGCTCAATATCACATCTCTGGAACCGATAGCAGCTCAGAAACAATCAGGGCTTAACCTGGATTAACTAAATGCTGATGTCATCATTTTAAACAGAATTTATTTGTTTCAAAATACCTTTAGAAAAGACAAGGAAAGTCACCCTAAAGGAAGATCACAATGGAACTTTTCTTCTACTCTTTTAAACCATAAGAATTCTGTTGTTCCTAGGTCATCTAGCCTTCACCCCTCACATCGTCAGGAGGTTGACACAAGCTTACCATTAAAAATTGTATAGGGAATTGAACTTTGTCCTCTCAGGCACAATGTACTGACAATCTATCCTTACTGGTCATACTGTCTGTGTGGAGTTTGGGCATTCTCTCTGTGTCTGTGTGGGTTTCCTCCGGGAGCTCTGGTTTCATCCCACAGTCCAAAAGACGTGCTGGTTAGATGCATGTTAAATTCTCCCTCAGTGTACCCGAACAGAGGCCAGAATGTGGAGACTAAGGGATTTTCACATTAACTTCATTGCAGTGTTAATGTAAGCCTACTAGTGACACTGAAACTTTAAAGCTTCTGTATCTGCAGGGAGAGTGCATTGCACTGCTGGAGGTGTTGTCTTTTAGATAAGAAGTTAAAACAGGGCCCCCACCTGCCTGTCGAGGAAGCTGTAATAGATCCCACTGCATTATATTGGAGAAGGGCAGGGGAGTTATCCCCAGTGTCCTGGGTCAATACTTATCCCTCACTGGACATCATTAAGACAGACGATCAGCTCATTATCACGTTGCTGTTCATAGGAATTTGCTGTGTGAAAACTGTCTGTCGCATTTCCTATATTACAACAGTGACAACACTTCAGAAAGTATTACATTGGCTGTGAAGCACTTTGAGCTGTCCCGAGGCTGTGAGAAGTGCAAGTCTTTCTTTGTTGAACATTGTTTAGAGGCTCGGCATGCCATCCCCCCCCTCCCCCAACCTCACTTTCAATAAAATATTTAATTGAATATAATAATGTAATGGCTGCTTTTCTTTCAGAACATTCAGAAGGAGAGTTTCTGGAGTGTGATCAGTGTCTCACACTCGCTCTCATCAAGAGCCCTCTAGTGATCAGTAACCAAACTGCAAATGCAATAAACCTCACCTTCCACTTTCAGTGTTTCAAGGTGACACCATTCATCCCCAAAGAATGCGTCCCACTCTGCATGGGAATCGTAGCGGCTGGGACGTGGACTGTGCAAAGGTCCATTGATCTTGGGCAGGATTTTCTGGCTTTGGGACAAGCGCAGCTGGAAAATCCCACCCAATGAGCCTGATTTACAGCGAAAAAGCATTGAACAAAATATTTCAGCAACTACACAGAATCATAGAATCCTGACAGTGCAGAAGGAGGCCATTCGGCCCATCGAGTCTGCACTGACCACAATCCCACCCAGGCCCTACTCCCATAACCCCACTTATTTTATCCTGCTAAGCCTAAACACTTGGGTCAATTTAGCATGGCCAATCAACCTAATCAGCATACTTTTGGACTGTGGGAGAAAACCGGTGCATACCCACACAGACATGGGGAGAACATGCAAACTCCACACAGACAGTGACCCGAGGCTGGAATTGAACCCGGGTCCCTGGCGCTGTGAAACAGCAGTGCGAACCACTGTGCCACTGTTCTGCCCACAACATCTAATAAAATGATTTTTTTTTAAATAAACCATAAGACCAAATGATTAGGAGGTTTCCTGAACCTTGAAGGATAGCTTAGTGGGTTTGACAGTGGCTGAGCTGAGATTAGTAACATGAACAGTAGACAGTAACTTCTCAGCTTTGAATTCAATACTATCTGGTGCCACAATTTTCTTTGAAAAAGTCATGCTGGAATCAGAAGAACAAATTACATCTCGAGATCTGATTGCTTTGTTACACATCTGAAAAACCAAAGCATCTGAAGCTTTCTGCTGCTTTGTAGCAGTATTGGGTAGAACAGTGATTAATGGCTGAACAAACTTGATGTTATCATTTTGTACGTCAAAGGCAACAGAACACGAAGTTGGTCTTTTGTCCACATTCATCAAACGTAAAAATGTAACAGCTTCAATTGTCTGTTCAATAACATCAACCTCCATTTTCACATTCCCAAGAAAATCAAGAAATAACATTCTTTCTTGGAGGAATATAGGAATAGAATCCCTACATTGCAGAAGGAGACCATTCAGCCCATCAAGCCTGCACTGACAATGATCCCACCCAAACCCTATCCCCGTAACCCATCCGTGTTTACCCGGCTAATCCCCCGACACTATGGAGCAACTTACCATAGCCAATCAATCTAACCTGCGCACGTCTTTGGCCTATGGGAGGAAACCCACTCAGACACAGGGAGAATGTGCAGTCTCCACACAGACAGTGATCCCGAGGCCTGGCCTTGTGAGGCAGCAGTGCTAACCACTGTGCTGCCGTGCCACCCAAAGGAACAGGAGTAGACTCATTCTGCCATTCAACTAGATCCAGGAAGCTCTCCATGGTTTCAAGGCCAAAATTGATTATTTAACCATTAAAACCAGTTCTCCATTCACTATTACACTGCAGTGTGTGGGACCTTGCTGTGCGCAAATAGGCTGCTGCATTTCCCTACATTACTGAAGTCAGTATGTCATAGAGCCATAGAGGTTTATAGCATGGATACAGGCCCTTCGGCCCAACTTGTCCACGCCACTTCTTTTTTTTAACCACTAAGCTAATCGCAATTGCCCGCGTTTGGCCCATATCCCTCTATAGCCATCTTACCTACGTAACTGTCTAAACAATTTTTAAAAGACAAAATTGTACCTGTTTCTACTACTACCTCTGGCAACTTGTTCCAGACACTCACCACTCTCTGTGTGAAAAAACTGCCCCTCTAGACCGTTTTGTATCTCTCCCCTCTCACCGTAAACCTACACCCTCTAGTTTTAGATTCCCCTACCTTTGTCACAGAAGGTCCAACCAAAGTCTTGTACACACAAAGCATAATGTCCACCCCTTAAATTGAAGTGAATTTTGTAAAGTATCTTTGTTCCAGTCAAAAGCCCTCCAGTGTTCCATTGGTAATACACCCATGAGGCTTGGGCAGGTTTAAAATGGGAATGGGAAGATGAGATGGGATGCTAAAATCCTCTGAGAGCTTGTGAGAAAGGTGAGACTGTCTGGTGCCAGGGGGCTTAAGACATTTAATCCATTAGCTTTATCATTCAGCTGAAGCTGAAGGGCACAGGGGAAGACAGTTTGTTAGAAGGGCATTCCCCAATGTACATAGTAGCTGAGGAATTAACTACCACCGACAGTCAGGCTCAGCAGGCCCAGGGTGAGTATGGACATTAAACCTGCCATTGGTGCAACTGTGCAGTGTTCCTGCTGTCACCCAGACAAGGAAATGGCAGCTTAGCACAAATAGGATCGCATGTGGATCCTTCTTCCCATACTGCGTGCCTCGATTTGAATTCATGTTACCTGACAGACCTGAGGTAAAATAAGCAATAGCAACAATAACCCTGTTGTTCTGTAACAGTCACTTAGCCGTGTCTTCACACTAGTTAGCACTGATGCTTCACGGTGCTGGGGAGCCAGGTTCGATTCCCGGCATGGGTCACTGTCTGTGCAGAATCTGTACGTTCTCCCAGTGTCTGCATGTGTTTCTTCCAGGTGCTCCAGTGTCCTCCCACGGTCTGGAAGACGTGCTGGTTAGGTGCATTGGTCATGCTAAATTCTCCCTCAGTGTACCCGAACAGGCGCTGGAGTGCGGCGACCAGGGAATTTTCACAGTAACTTCATTGCAGTGTTAATGGAGCCATGCAGTGGAGATGCTGGCATTGGACTTGGGTGGAGCACATAAGAAGTATCACAACACCAGGTTGAAGCCCAACAGGTTTAATTGGAACCACGAGCTTTCAGAGCACTCACCTGATGAAGGAGCAGCACTCCAAAAGCTCATGACTCCAATTAAATCTGGTAGGCTTCAACCTGGCATTGTGCAATTTCTTACAGTGTTAATGTAAATCTACTTGTGACACTAATAAACTATAAAACTTTAAATTCTTGTTGAAGAAATGCAAATATGGACCCTGCAGATACCTGTGCAACCCTCTGACTGACAGAAGGGCACCCACCTGTACCACTCCAATGTCAGTACAGTCATCATTCTTACATCAATTAGTCATACTCTCCCTGGAATGGTCACTCGTAAACCTGTAAATCGGTGAGTGTATCCTCTGTTTCAGACATCTCCTTTAAGAGGAGCGGGGGGGCGGAGTTTGGGGAGGGTTACTTACATTGATTCTCATATCTGTGATAAAATCAACAGTAATATTACTATCCATGAATACCAAGAACATTCTTGTGAATTGTCCTGATGAGTGCAAAATGAAAAACTTCAACAGTCTCTTTATTGAGCAATACACAATTAAATTCCATGATTTGTATAGCCAGCAAAGATTGGGTTCTATATTTGTTTTGCTGTACTGTTTTTGAATACATATTTACTACATTGATATTGAAGTGAGTCCTATATGTTACCCTACACTCCGCCTAATGGATTGCAGATGCTACACTCTGTCAGGTCTCAAATAACCAAAAGCATCTGCATTGTTTTGGAACAGGGTAGATGTTTTTCCCTGTGTGTATTAGTTTTCCTGTGTAATTTTAGAAGGACCATCAATCAATTTAGGCCATTTCTGTTCAGAATGAATTGTATCAGACTTTCTCTCCTTTGGGTTTTTTTAAGCAAAACCAGTTGTTCTGCGCACTCCCATGGCTTGTACACTATGCCGCATTTGTCAAGAGCTGTCACTCACAGTCCAGGAAAGCTCCTATTGTGTTTGCACCATGACACACTGATGGAAATATGTGCTGCAATCTATTGTGAACCAATTCTAGCATCCGTTAGCAAGAGAGGAGATAAAGGAAACGTGGCTTTCGGTGTTACCAGCACGTGGACTATACCATGCACTAAAACACACCTGTGAAGAAGCCTAGATCTAGAAAATTATTTGAATCTATTTAGAGCTCAATAGACGACCTCCAACTGGGATGGGGCTAGGTGCAGCCTAGCTGGCCAAGAGGGAGGTACCCTCTATATCGACCATCCCTCCCACACCAGGTCTTCACATATCCGTGTGCTCCCTCTCACCTGCCCTGTCCAAAAGCCCAGCCTCACGCCCACATCTACTCAATGAGGTCTGCAGCCTGGGCCTGATAACACCACAGACTTAAAATCCAAAAAATCACTGAATACCTTCTTTGATTCTGGTTGCAGTCCCAGCCAGGACTCGAGAAAAGAGATGTCCAGTGCAATCCTTACAGTGAAAGTCAGTTTGGGGAAGGTACTTGCCTGGGAAAGGAAGCAGGTTATCTGGAGCAGGGAATGGTTTTTTTTACTAGTTCTGGAAAACAAAAGGGACAACATGAGGGGCATAGACAAGGTAGACAGTCAAAATCTTTTCCCAAAGGTAGGGGAGTCTAAAACTAGAGGGCCTAGGTTTAAGGTGAGAGGGGAGAGATACAAAAACGTCCAGAGGGGCAATTTTTTCACACAGAAGGTGGTGAGTGTCTGGAACAAGCTGCCAGAGGTAGTTGTAGAGGCGGGTACCATTTTATCTTTTAAAAAGCATTTAGATAGTTACATGGGTACAATGGGTATAGAGGAATGTGGGCCAAATGCAGGCAATTGAGATTAGTTTAGGGGTTTTAAAAGAAAAGGGTGGCATGGACAAGCTGGGCTGAAGGGCCTGTTTCCAGGCTGTAAACCTCTGTGACTCTATGACAGTGACCACTGTTCCCAGTGACGATGTTCGGGCTGGAAAGCTGCCAGCAATTCCACTGGTCAGCAGCTCTTGGTAGTCTAGTCTACTCCCCGTATGGAGTGGAAGGCCTGATAAATTATTGGCCAATGGCCATTGTGGAGTGAGCCAGCCTAGCTTACACAGCACCTTCCCCAGAATTCAAATTTTAAACACTTTTATTGTAACAAACAAACTAAAAGCAATGTTGTCTAAAACAATTATGCAAGCAATTTATTTTCCAAATTACAGAAAGTAAATTCCCCATTTAACTTTCAGCACAGCTAGTGATCTCCTATTATGATTATAACTTACACTGTCCCTTTTGTTTTCCAGAATCAGT
Organism: Carcharhinus amblyrhynchos; assembly: GCF_965287045.1. Taxonomy (NCBI): domain Eukaryota; kingdom Metazoa; phylum Chordata; class Chondrichthyes; order Carcharhiniformes; family Carcharhinidae; genus Carcharhinus; species Carcharhinus amblyrhynchos. The sequence continues at coordinate 30,021,690 of NC_137337.1, forward strand.
AAAAAAAATTCTCTGCTCCAGATAACCTGCTTCCTTTCCCAGGCAAGTAACTTCCCCAAACTGACTTTCACTGTAAGGATTGCACTGGACATCCATTTTCTTGAGTCCTGGCTGGGTTAATCTTCTGGTCTCCTTCAAATCCTCACAAACTCACTCTTCAATCTGACCATGAGCTCCTTTCCACATTCTGTACATTTAACCATCGGGTTAGCATTTTCTTTGCTACTGGTGCAGGACAATCTGCCCCCATCTCCTGCTCTCTATGTCTCAGGTAGCAACAAACTGACTCATCCCTGTGAGGTTCAGTGATATTTTATTGTAATGCTTTTACTGTAACAAATGAACTAAAAGCGACATTGACCAAAAACTATTTTGCAGGCAACTTATATTACAAATTACAGGAAAGAAATTCCTCACTTAACTTTCCATAGAACCCTACAGTGCAGAAAGAGGCCCCTCGGCCCATCCAGTCTGCATCGACCACAATCCCACCCAAGCCCTACCCCCATATCCCTACACATTGTACCCACTAATCCCTCTAACTTACACATCCCTAGACACTAAGGGGCAATTTTTTAGCATGACCAATCAACCTAACCCACACATCTTTGGATTGTGGGAGGAAACCGGAGCACCTGGAGGAAACCCACACAGACACAAGGAGAATGTGCAAACTCCACACAGACAGTGACCCAAGCTGGGAATCGAACCCAGAACCCTGGAGCTGTGAAGCAGCAGTGCTAACCACTGTGCTACCATGCCGCCCATATAGCTGAAGATCCCTTTCCACACAGCTGAAGATCCTTCACTCCAATTATAATCTGATACTATTTCTTTCTACTGGCTTTTCCTCTCTCATAGCACATCTCTATAGAACATAGAACATCACAGTGCAGTACAGGCCCTTCGGCCCTCAATGTCGTGCCAACTAGTGGAACCAATCTTATGACCCTGTAACCTAAAATATTCCAATGTTATCCATATGCCTATCCACTGACCATTTGAACTCCCTTAAAGTTGGCGAGTCCACAACTACTGCAGGCAGGGCATTCCATGCCCTTACTACCCTCTGAGTAAAGAACCTACCTCTGACATCCATCCTATGGTTATGTGAATCACATAGACCCTGTATCCAGGTAGAAATTCTAATTAGCTATCTTCTAGACAACCAATCCATTTACCTTGGAATTAAACAAACAGTTAAAATATAACTGTTTATGAAGAATGACATTCCTGACATCACTCTCTGAGACTTAGAGGCTGGCAGAGATGCTCTTGCCATTGTCCAGACCTGTGAATAACTTGCACATTCTTAGCAAATCTCTTGACTGGAGCCACTCTTATCCCCATAGCAACCTGGCCACCAAAGTTTGTTGCTCCGCAGAATTCAGAGCAGGTAATATGGCTCCTTCTTTCCTCATTTTACCTCGAATTAAAGAGACTATTTCAAAACATAGCAATCTTCTAAACAAATTGTAACAAATGCATATCACGTCTGTCAAACCTGATTGATTAAATAAAAGGTAGAGTTTTGAGAAAGGTTTGTGTTGTGTATATGAACTTTCAAATGGCATATAATGAAGTGCTACATATTAGATCTGTATAAATTGCAGAGGAGAAGGAAATGAAGGACAAAGCTAGTGTTTGTGAAAAGACTAGCAGTTAACATATAAAGGAATAAAAAACTTATAAACTTATGAAGCATAAAAGAATAGTCAAAGAAAGGATTGGAGCCAATTCACAACTGCAAATAAAATCTTCTTATAAAAACAGAAGGCATATCTTAGGTACTAAGTGAGTTACATTCACAGAAGAAGGCAGTTCTGCACAGTAAAGGAATCAGGTACTGAGAATTTGAGTAAGAGACATTAACAGGAGGTGTTTTGGCAGCACTCAAAGCAGAAAAGTCACCCAGTCAGGATAGGATGCAAGAGCAAATCAGGGTGGGAGTAGCAGAGGCTGCAGGTACTACACTTGAATCCTCCTGAGTTATAGGAGTGATACCAGATGGCTGGAGAGCTGTAAATGTTACACCCTCATTCAAAAAAGGAAGCAGATTAAACCCCACAACTACAAGTCAACCAGCCTAATGTCACCAATTTTTGATTTGATTTATTATTGTTGCATCTATTGGGATACAGTGAAAAGAATTGTTTCTTGTGTGCTGTACAAACAAAGCATACCATTCATGGAGTACATAGTGGAGAAGGAAAGGAGAGGGTGCAGAATATAATATTATAGCATAGCTGGTGGGAGGGAATCTTTGACATACCATAATCTGGGCCAAATTGTTTTGGCACTGGGGAAACCATGGAGGACAGCCAGCACGGAAATGATAAAGATCAGTGAATTCTGACAAACTGGATTTAGTTCTTTGATGAAGTCATGCAGAAAGTTGATGAAAATAGTATAACTGATGTCCTGTACATTAACTTTCAGAAGCATTTGATGAAGTGTCACATAACTGGAGAACACGCACTTAGGATTGTTTACAAAAGAACCAGAGGGGAGAGACGGAGGTTTTTTTCTTCCAGACATATGAGAGTGATTGTTCTGATCTAGAACGCACTGCCTGAAAGGGATCCAATCGTAACTTCCAAATGAGAATTTGATATACACTTGGAAAGGAAAATTTGTGGACGAACAGGTCAGTGGGACTGATTGGACAAGTCCTTTCAAGGAGTAGATACCGGCATAATGGGCCAAGTGACCACCTTCTGTGCTATAAGATATTTTAATAGTGGTAGCTACAACAGGTCTGGAGACTGGGTGTGCACCTGTGCATTAAAGGAGATATATTTTAGATCCCGCTCTCATGTTTGCAATGGTCCCAATCCCAGGATGCTGGTAATGGAAAGGCAAAAGATGTCTTTACCAGGTCAGACATCTCAGGTTGAAGAATCTTCCTCAGGACTGATGAGTTTTGCTGTTTACTCCACATCGCTCTTTCGTCAGGCAAAACAGAGAATGATGTATTTGTATAAGTGCTAATACATAGAGTTCTAATGTTTAGATGCTAGTGGTGTGGTTTGAACTGAATGATTTACTCACAATTACTTACTGTTCTAGCACAAAAAATGACACAAGCAAGAATGAAACATCCGGGGTCATATAATGCTGATAAATCTTCAGTTGAATGTCATTTGAATCCCTTAACATATTATTGCATTGTAACAGTTGCCAGTATATTTTATTCAAGATAAATGATAACTGCCTAAAATGTAGAAGCAAGATCCCTCTGTCCAAAGTGTCCTCAACGGTAAAATAACTCTCTTGTTTTGGCCAATAAAAAACTGTTGGCCAATATCTTGTGGATTTAAAAAGTTAGCACACAAATTGAGATGAGTTTGGGGATGAGATGCTTTTTCCATTCCCAAATGCATGCATTTTTAAATGAACGAGATTCTCTAAGGAAAAAAATGAGTGTCGTACGACACAGAAGGTCAGAGGCCAACTCCTCCCTCAGTTACTAAACATTTCTGCCATGAATGTGCCCCCAAAAATATGTGTTGAGTTAGGATTTTCAAAGATCTTCTATTGTCCATTATACTGCGCCATTCAAAGAATAAAAAGAACAGGGAGAAATATTCCCCCTACACAGAAGGTTCAGATTCAGTGAATGGTTCATACACTGCGGTTAGTCAAGTTGTTTTACACAATAGACTTCCTTCATAAATCCCTAAATAGTCACTTGTCACTATTGAAATAAAATACCTACAATGTTCACTTCCGTTGTTAAGAATGGATTGAAGAGAATCTATTAGTCTACAGGTGTACTGTCTTCTACTTGCCTACCACTGGGACAATTATGTTATAGGGTAGCATTCGAGAATTGATGAAAATATTACTAATTTTCTCACTGATATATATGAGTTGCCAATAAAACTAATCAAGCAAGAAATTGCCAGATCTCAATTATTGGATACAATGCTTTAAAGGACTTTTGTAATATTCCTACATCCCTCCAAGGCTCATTCCTCTCCATACGCAGGGGAGTGATTTCTAATGTTCAAGGATCCACAAGTGCTTTTAGCCCTGTCAGTACCTCAGTCAAATAACCATTTTCCAAATGTGTACCCAGATATTGATTGCTGTTGAGCCCTTTGACTGATGTGGTCATCACAACTTAGCCTGATTCTCTCCTAACCTGATGTCTGCCTATTTGATCAGCAGTCGGAGCTCCAGCTGCTTTGTTGCCCATCTCTGTCCCATTGTCACTGAAGCCAATTATACCAGTCTCCAGTATTGACACCATAATGCCTGGGCACCATTGTATGCAGAGTAGATGATGGGCCAAATAAGGACTCCATTCAACATTTGTGGAAAATGGGGAAGTGATGGCCTAGTGGTATTATCGCTAAAGGATTAATTCAGGAACCCAGATAATGTTCTGGGATTCTGGATTCGAATCCACCCCATGGCAGATGGTGGAACTTGAATTCAATCAAAAAAAATCTGGAATTAAGAGTCTACTGATAACCATGAAACCATTGTTGATTGTCGGAAGAATCCAGCTAGTTCATCAATGTCTGTTAGGGAAGTAAATCTGCCGCCCTTACCTGGCCTGTCCTACATGTGACTCCAGAGCCACAGCAATGTGGTTGACTCTCAATTGCCCTCGGGCAACTAGGGATGGGCAATAAATGTTGGCCCGCCTGCAACAACCATGTCACATGAGTGAGTAAATAATAAAAAAATTAACTAATTGACCAATTAGGGTAGTTGAAACAGCAATTGATTTGTATTTCATGGGGTGTGCACGCAGGCCATACGGGGGTAGAGTCTCAGCGGCTTTAAGCAATGACGCATCAGCTGCAGGGATCTGTCACTTGGGTGACAGAGTTTGAGGTTCATTCACTAAACAGGTCACATTACATTCAGGCCTACGACTCTGATATATTCCCCATTTTCAAATACTTAGTGAATCCCCTCTGCAATTCTATTGCCTCTATCTAAATGGCCCTTTGCACTGAAATGTTTTCAGGTAGATCTGGCTCAATTTCCAAACTTCAGCTAAAAGACGTCAACATTCGAGTATCACATTGTTCTTCTGCTGATAGGATTTAAACTGGATTTAGATGATTTACAATGCATGTTGTCTCACATCTGTATCGGTTTATGTGATTAACTGTACATCTTATTTTCCTGCTCTGAAAGATATTCCATTAATATGAGACAGTGGGAAGCAGTTTGGCGACAGCAGCACTGCTGGCTTCAGAACCAGATCATATCATTTACAGGTTTCAATCACACAGAGAGTTCTGACTAATGGTGCTTTGGTATTTTACAACTTACTACATTCTCCCCAGCTTCCTGGCTTCAGCAGGCATCACATCCAGGGCTCCACCCAGATGATGATAATGGACATCTGGCCAACTTCACCACTGTGAGCTTAGCTGGTCAGAAATACTGGAACCTCAATGTGGAACCCAATTCCCTCTCAATTTCCCTCAGTGCTACAATAATGGTTTGGCTAAGATTGGCACATGCCATCTGAGAGGATCCAGGCTGAATCACAGCTAAGGTTAGGATTTGACAACAAGTCTCCCAATATATGCAGTACATTTAGGCAGATGGTGGCATAGTGGTAATGTCACTGGACTAGTAGTCCAGAGACCCTGGGGACAAAGGTTCAAAGCAGCAGCCGGTTGAATTTAAACTCACTGGCTAATTCAAAATAGTCTGGAATTGAAAACTTGTCTCAGTAATGCTGACTATGAAACTCTCACTGATTGTAGTAAAAACCCATCTGGCTCACTTTATGGAAGGAAATCTGCCATCCTTACCTGGTCTGGCCTACATGTGACTCCAGACCCTCAGCAATGACCAAGGCAGCCACTCAGTTCTAACAAACTTCTACAAAGTCAAAAACAACTGAAACAAGATGGACAACCTGATATCGACCACAGCACCAGAGGGGACAATATCACTGCTAGGTCTGTCAATCCTGTAAAGTCATCCTTACTAATATAGAATTTTAGAATCCTACAGTGCAGAAGGCGGCCATTTGGCCCATCAAGCTTGCACTGACAACAATCCCACCCAGGTCCCAACCCCATAACCCCACATATTCACCTTGCTAATTCCCCCTGACACTAAGGGGCAATTTATCATGGCCAATCAATCTAATATCTGGGGACTTGTGCCAAGATTGGGAGGATTATCCCACAGGCTGGTCAAACAATAGCCTGAAATAGTCATACTCACCGAACAATACGTTACAGACAATTTTCCGGCCACCACCACCATCATCATCCATGGGTATATCCTGTCCCACCAGCAGGACGCACCCACCAGAGGTGATGGCGCAGTAAGGAGAGAGTTGCCCTGGGGAGTCGTCAACATTGACCCTGTACCCCATTGCAACAGGTCAAACATGAGCAAGGAAACCTCCTCCTGCTTCTTCTATGTCGCTCAGCAAATCAGTACTCTAGGTGAGGAATAATGCCCATCACCAACAGAGACTCAGTAACACCATGACAGAGCAAGTTAGCCAAGTCCTAATAGGCATAGCTGCCAGACTGGTTCTGTGGTAGGTAGTGAAGGAACCAACAAGAGAGAAAAACCTACTTGACCTCTTCCCAGCAACCTGCGTGTTATAGATGAATGTATCCATGAGAATATAGATAAGACCAACCAGCCCACAGTCCTTTTGGAGATGAAGTCCCACCATCACACTGAATGTATCCTCCATTACATTGTGTGGCACGATCATAATGCTAAATGGGTTCATAGATCATAGAATCCCTACAGTGCAGAACAAGACCATTTGGCTCATCATTTCTGCAGTGACCAGAATCCCATGCTATCCCCATAACCCCACACATTTACCCTAGCTAGTCCCCCTGACTCTAAGGAGCAATTTAGCATGGCCAATCCACCCAACCCGCACATCTTTGTACTCCGGGAGGAAACCGGAGCACCCGGAGGAAACCCACACAGATGGGGAGAATATGCAAATTCCACACAGACAGTGACCCAAGCCAGGAATTCAACCTGGGTTCCTGGCACTGTGAAGTAGCAGTGCTATCCATTTAGATGCATTAGAGTTAGATTCACAACAGATCTAGTGTCTCAAAACTGGGCATCCATAAGGCGCTGTGGGCCATTAGCAGCAGTAGAATTATATCCATCTATAATCTGTAATCCCATGGCCTGGCATGTCCCTCACTCAACCAGTTTCATCAAAGCCAGGGGATCAACCCTGTCTGGATGAAGAGTGCAAGAGGATAAGCCAGGAGCAGCACCAGGTGTAACTAAAAATGAGGTGTCAACTTGTTACAGCTACAACACAGACTAGTTGCATACTAACCAGCGAGTGAAAGCAGCATGTGATAGACAGCACCAAGCGATCCCACAACTAACAGATCTCTGGAGTCCTGCCACTTATGTATGGTGGTGGACAATTAAACAATTACCAGGAAGATAAATATTCTCATCCTCATTAGTGCGTGGCCAGCAGATCAGTGCAAGAGGCAAGGCTAAAGCATATGCAGCCACCTCCAGCTAGAGGTGCCAGGTGGATGATTCATTTCGGTCTCTCTGCAGGCCCCCAACACAACAGAATCCAGTCTTCAGCCAATTTGATTCACTCCACAGTGCTATCAAGAAGTGGCTGAAGGCACTGGATGCTGTAAGGGCAATAGGCCACTTTCACCTCACCTTTTGAGTTCAGCTCTTTAGTCCATGTTTGACCAGGGCTGTGATGAGGTCAGTGACTGCCCTTGACATCAATGTACATTTGACCAACTGTGACATCAAGAAGGCCCAGCAGAATTGGAATCAATGGGAATTGGGGGAAAAGCTCTCTGCTGGTTGGAGTCATACCCTAGCGCAAAAGAAAATAGTGGTCATCGGAGTTCAATAGTCTCAGTCCCAGATAATCACTGCAGAAGTTTCTCAGGATAGTGTGTTGGCCCAACTATCTTCAGCTACTTCATAAACGACCTTCCTCCATCATAAGGTTAGAAATGGGGATGTTCGCTGATGATAGTTCAGTGTTCACAATTCCTCAGATATTCAAGCGGTCCATATGCAGCCAGACCTGGACAACATTCAGGTTTGGGCTGATAAGTAGCAAGTAACATTTGGGCCACATAAGTGCCAGGCAATGATCATCACCGATAAGAGAGAATCTAACCATCTCTCCTTCACATTCAATGGCATTGCTATCATTGAATTCTCCACTATTGACACCCTGGGGATTACCATTGACCCAAACAGAAATGGACCAGCCATATAAACACTGTGGCTACAATGGCAGGTCAGAGTCTGGCAATTCTAAGTTGGAGTAACTCATCTCCTGACTCCCAAAGCCTTTACACTGTCTACATGGTACCTTCCCAGGCAGCTTTCTCCAGACTTTAGGAGTCTGATGGAGTATTCCCCACTAGCCTGGATGAGTATGGCTCCAACAACATTTAAGAAACTCAGTTGCATCTAGGATAAAGCTTGAAGCATAATGGCAGCAGTGTGTACCATCTCCAAGATGTACTGCAGTAACTCATCAAGGCTCCTTTGACAGCACTTTCCAAACCCAGGGCCTCTACCACCGAGAAGGACAAGAGCAGCAGTGCATATAAACACCACCACCTGGAAGTTCCCCTCCAAACCACTCGCCATCCTGACATGGAATTATGTTACCGTTCATCACTGTCGCTGAGTCAAAATCCTGGAACATCCTTGCAGGGACTATGGGTGTTCCTACAACACATGGGCTGCAGTTTGAAGAGGTTCGCCACTTCCTTCTCAAGGGCAACTGCGGATGGACAGTAAGCACTGGCCTCGCAATAACGCCCACACTCCATGAAAGAATAAAAAAGGGTTGCATCACTTCTTCTGATATCTGCTGCGATATGTTCATGTTTACATTTAGCCAACATCCGCAAACTGTTACTCAATGCAGCACAGCAAACAGAAATTTTACACCATTAAAAATGTATGAACTCATTGAAATGATTGGCAGCTTTCTCGATACCAGGGAGGAATTGCGAATATAATGCTGCACCTATTGAAGGTGACGGGAAGAGGAATCTCCAGGGTTTCTGCATCTGCTTTGCTATCTAACCTTGGAAGTGCTTTTCTGTGATCCCAGTTGCACTGACTCCCACGTTTAAACGGGCCACCAGCTTTTTAAAATCAGACCACAGGCGTAGAGTGGTTCCGGGTTAGACTCCGGAGATTCTAGGAAAACTGTGTTCCAAATTAATTCACTATTTTTAGAAAAGGTTGAATCATGGAAAAGAACAATGAGAAAAGCATCTTGTAACTCCAGCCTATAGCACAAAATAACATTTGGAAAATACTAGCACCAAGCTGCTCAAAGAGATGTAATTTCTCGGATACTCAAGCAGTCCATATGCAGCAAGGCCTGGACAACATTCAGGCTTGGGCTGATAAGCAGCAAGTAATGTTTGTGCCATACAAGTGTCAGGCAATGACCATCACCAACAAGAGAGAATCTAACCATCTCTCCTTTACATTCAATGGCATTGCTATCACTGAATTCCCCACTATTCACACCCTGGGGATTACCATTGACCCAAACTGAACTGGACCAGCCATATAAATACTGTGGCTACAACAGCAGGTCAGAGTCTGGCAATTCTAAGGTTGAGTAACTCATCTCCTGACTCCCAAAGCCTTTACACCACGTACATGGTACCTCCCCTGGCATCTTTGTCCTGACTGTTGTCACTTGGCCTAGTGGTTCCATAAAAATCCATTTATAATCTAGGCATTCGAATTTAGAACCTCACAGACTTACAGTAAAGAATCCTTAACATCATCATGTATCCCATTGATTTCAGAGTTGCATTTTTCCTGAGTGATTTAAAATTGATCTCACTGCCTGTGGCACTGTGGTTAGCACTGCTGTCTCACAGTGCCAGGGACCCAGGTTTGATTCCCAGCTTGGGTCACTGTCTGTGCGGAGTTTGCATGTTCTCCCTGTGTCTGTGTGGGTTTCCTCTGGGTGCTCCGGTTCCCTCCCACAGTCTGAAAGATGTGCTGGTTAGGTGCATTGGCCGTGCTAAATTCTCCCTCAGTGTGCCCGAACAGGTGTCGGAATGTGGCGACTAGGGGATTTTCACAGTAACTTCATTGCAGTGTTAATGTAAGCCTACTTGTGACATTAAGGGGCAAAAGCCGGGATCATTCCGGTGAAGCAGTTTGAGGGGTGGGACAGTGCATCCTGGGGATCAGCTGCTGACTCAATCCTAACTCCTGTCAAAGGATTTTTTGAATATTCTGGGCAGACACACGTGCTGCAGTGGGTGAAAGGGGGGACCCTAAGCCATGGAGGATGCAGAGTGGGCAAGGATAATGGGAGGTAAAATATTCTGTGTGGCTACTTGTCCAACGGAAGTGGCAATGGATCCTCCTTCAGTAGTTCACACATTGGGGAAAACAACTAATTTGAGGAACAGTAAGATGTCTCACAACACTAGGTTTAAGTCCAACAGCTTTATTTGGAATCACAGGCTTTCGGACCGCTGTACCTTCCTCAGGTGAGTGGAGAGCTAGGTTTCACAAACACGGCATAAATCGGTCAAGATAGAATTGCAAGATAATGGTTGGAATGAAATACCCGAAAAGACTTGCATTTCAACCATCATCTTGCAAGTCTGTCTTTGCCTATGTATGCTGCGTTTGTGAAACCTACCTCTCCACTCACCTGAGGAAGGTGCAGAGCTCCGAAAGCTTGTGATACCAAATAAACCTGTTGGACTTTAACCTGGTGTTGTGAGACTTCTTACTGTGTCCACCTCAGTCCAATACCGGCAACTCCACATTATAATCTGAGGAAGATCAGAATGGATAATGTAAAAAGGAAGCTTTGTGTGAAATAATCCTTTGTGCTCAAAAGTGACAATTCTTATTGTAAAGATAATTAGGACCGCATATTTCTCATCAGCACATTACCAGCTTGTGACATTAGTCCCTGTAAGTGACATTTCCAGTCACCCATGCTGTGACTGCTTCCAATTTTCCTGACTTGGGTTAATGATGTTTGAGGAGAGCCTCCCATATTTTGGAAGATGTTCCGCAGAGCTGCAGCATGCCACAACAGCTTAAAGGGGCAGGGCAGCGACTGCGTAACCATCAAGAGGTGGAGGAATATTTCTGCAGCCAGTTTTCAGGATGCAGATTCAGCAGAATGGCCTCCCACTGCCATTTCCCTTCATAACTTGCTGTGGGATTGTCTGAAGACAGACAGCCAAACTCAACCAATCTAAACCAGATACGTCTGCAAAGGTCATGGGAGAGTTTAGATTCACAGCCTCTAAATCTGTCTGGGGTCGGCAAGTTGCTGCTGTCCACGTCAGGTTTCTGGCTGTTTCTTTGTCATGAGATCAACAAGCATCTCAATTTGGGGTCTCGCCATTTCAAAGAACCCATCACAGGAAGGGTACAGTTGTTGCTGAGGTTTATTTATATCTCCTGACTTATCGAAGGCATGCTGGCAGAGGGTGGCATGGTGGCACAGTGGTTAGCACTACTGACTCACAGTGCCAGGGACCTGGCTTCGATTCCCAGCTTGAGTCACTGTCTGTGCGGAGTCTGCATGTTTCTCTGTGTCTGTGTGGATTTCCTCCGTGTGCTCTGGTTTCCTCCCACACTCCAAAAATGTGATGTGGAGTTGCCAGCATTGGACTGGGGTGGGCACAGTAAGAAGTCTCTCAACACCAGGTTAAAGTCCAACAGGTTTATTTGATAGCACGAGCTTTCAGAGCGCTGCTCCTTCATCAGGTAAGTGAATTCATCACCTTTATCAACTCATCAACTTCATCACCTGATGAAGGAGCAGTGCTCCAAAGATGTACGAGTTAGGTGGATTGGCCATGCTAAATTGTCCATTAGTGTCAGGGATATTAGCAGGGTCAATATATGGGGTTACAGGGATCGGGTCTGTGTAGGATCATTGTCAGTGCACGCTTGATGGGCCAAGTGGCCTATTTCTGCACTGTTGGGCTTCTATGATTCTAAGGCACCAACACTGAAAGATCCTCCACTCTATAGCATAACACGTTAATTTTTTAACTGAAGAACTCGTGCTTTCCCCACGTCTATCTGCCATGAGCCACAGTCCGCAAGGGACCAGATGCATCTCTCTCTATTTCAGAAAGAGAGACAAGCAGTTATAGCCTGAGAAATGCCACTCCCCATCAAACATTTTGACCAGGAATTGCCCCACTCTCAAAGTGGGTGTGTTGAAAGGAATAGCAGGTCTATTATCAATCTGTTTGGCTGCATCGTTCTATCCGTGGTCAACAAGTCCTGGTGTAGGACTTGAACCTGGAACTTCTGGCACAGAGGCAGGTGTGTGAGCCACTGAGCCAGAACGCCTCCCCCACACTCTGTGCTGGTTCAGTACAGGCATGGGATTGAATCCAGAGCTTTTCTGGTTTAGGCGATGCTGGAAAACCACATTGGACCACTGGGAGAATCCTCCCGACTCTTCAACATTGAGCACATTTCTCAACTGTTACAAAAATGTCAATTTGGCAATTAAACAACCTAGTCCAATTTGAAACAAAATAAAAGCTCTTTCCTGTCAGTCAGAAGGACTCAGGACCTTATATATATTCTGCCAGGAAGATCAAAGCCTTTTTTAAAGAAAGGTGAAAGTAGAATTACCTGATACCTTTTAATATAATTACATTAAAAACGAACATTTGCAAGATGTAAATGAGCTGCCTTTATATGGGAATTATTAACATTAGGAATTATTAGCGCAGCAGGACTGCAATTCTCTAAAAATGGCCCTGTGACTATTTTCATATTTTTAAATATGTCTCATGTACCCATCTCCTGACCTCTGCTGTCTTTAACTTAGCTCTATTATCCTGTGGATATTTACAGTTGTGCGGAATCAGCGGACAGTCCATTTGACCTCACTGCGTATATAACATACAGGAAAAAAAGACAAGTTTAGTTTGAGTTGCTGAAGCTTGCTGACAGGCGAACACATTCACCGCAGAACATTCAGCTTTTAAATCTGCGCAGGGCTGAGAATGAAGCAATTAAACTGGAACTGGCACTTACCCAGAGTTAATCCCTCACAGTCAGACATCACGCACAAAGAGATTGTTAAGATTTCTTCCTTTCTATCCTACTTCTTTTTAATGCCTAAACCACAGCAGAAACCCACAGTTCAGGTCTTCCACTGCAGTGCACGCTGTGAAATGTAATGAGTCCCAGCTGCAAATTGACAGCAGTCCCCACCCCGACTAATGGAAACAAACAGTCCAGCTTCTCAATATGGGATGCAAAGAATGTACTTCTGTGCCAGAGCTCTCTGCTCCTATTGGTGGATAAAATTACTTTGCCCCGCCCCTCTCCCATCAGATACCCACCCAAGGTCAAAGAGAGAGTGGATTTTTTTAATTACCATTGAAATGTTAATGAGGCAAGAAAGTATACCCACAGTTTGGAGGGTGGCTGAAGAAGGTCAAAAATGTGCCAGTGTTCCTGTGATGTCATATCAGAGACAATTTTCTGCAGATCTATCCACTGTGGGTGACACAGCGATTAGCACTGCTGCCTCACAGGGACCTGGGTTCAACTCCCGGCTTGGGTCACTGTCTGTGTGGAGTCTGTATGTTCTCCCCATGTCTGTATGGGTTTCCTCCGGATGCTCCAGTTTCCTCCCACAGTCTGAAAGATATGCTGGTTAGGGTGCATTGGCCATGCTAAATTTTCTCTCAGTGTATCCAAACAGGCGCCAGAGTGTGGCGACTGGGGGATTTTCTCAGCGACTTCATTGTGGTGTTAATGTAGACACTTGTGACACTACTTGTGACACTAATAAATAAACTTTAAAACACAGAGGACAAGCCGTCACTCAGTAAACTGCACTAGGAAGTTCACAAATTAAACAGTCATTTTAAAGGACAGTACAAATGACAGCCAGAATACAGCCTCGGCTTTTACTCGAGCTCTGTTTGGTTTGCATATTTTATCACCAAAATATCAAATGCTTGGTTCAATGAATCAATTTGATCTTTTTCTTCATTTGGCATACAAGCAATAGAGTTCAGGCTCACTGTGGAAATCCCCTCGTCGCCACACTCCGGGGCATGTTCAGGTACACTGAGGAAGAATGTAGCCTGGCCAGTGCACCTAACCAGCACGTCTTTCAGGCTGTGGGAAGAAATCGGAGCACCCGGAGGAAACACGCGCAGGCACAGGGAGAATGTGTAGGCTCCACACAGATAAGGGATCTGTTTACTTTTACAGAGGCCGGAAAGTACTGGCTGCCTATTGCCTTGTGTAATATGATCCCTTGTTGAGGCTGATTACAGATATTAAGAGAGGAATTTTTATTGTGTGTTATTGGTGGGTGGGGCGATGCAGTGGTGCTTGCCAGATGTCTTTGGCAACAGCCCGAAGCCATTTTGATGGCCAGGCTTCAACTGTACCCAACTGGCAGGCTGTGCCTGAGTGCTACCCCACAAACAGTTCACCAATCTTTTATGCGGGGGCTGGGGGGAGGTTGTCAGGAAACAAATACAAAATCTGGCAGTCCCTCCACAAAACTGAGGTAACGGGTCGCAGCTTTGGTTGGGGGGGACAGGGGCTGCAGATTCAGCATTGCTATGATCAGGGTGTGTTAGGTGGAAGGGAAGGGAAGGATGAGCGATGTACTGGGATGAAGATAATGGTGAGACCAGGAATGCCACTCAAGCACCGGGCAACATGGTGGCACAGTGGTTAGCACGGCTGCCTCACAATGCCAGGGACCCATGTTCAATTCCCAGCTTGGGTCACTGTCTGTGTGGATTTGCACGTCTGCGTGTGTTTCCTCCGGCAGCTCCAGTTTCCTCCCACAGTCTGAAAGACATGCTGGTTAGGTGACTTGGCCATGCTAAATTCTCCCTCAGTGTCCCTGAACAGGTGGGCAACAACTTTTGTAATAACTTCATTGCAGTGTTAATATAAGCCTACTTGTAACACAAATAAATAAACTTCTGACCCCACAAAAAAATGTTAAACAGAAATGTATCATTTTTGAAGGCCTGAAGCTAGAAGGAGAGGCTAGTACCTGAACCTGTGTACCCAATGCTAGACAGTGCAATTTTATTGGGTTACTCTGTACATAATAGAGCCTCATTTACATATCTGAATGTGACCCTCTCGTCTTTGGAAATCTTTAGATGAATTAAAGAGGCATGCATGAGGCGGAGTGGTTTGAATTATTCAAGCAAAATCATGCGTCGTTCTACAGGCCACATTAACTACAAACGGTTGTGAATGTAGCCCAATCCATCATGCAAATCAGCCTTCCATCCATTGACTCTGTCTATACTTCCTGCTGCCTCAGTAAAGCAGCCAGCATAATTAAGGACCCCACACACCCTGGACATTTTCTCTTCCACCTTCTTCCTTCAAGAAAAAGGTACAAAAGTTTGAAGTCACGTACCAACTGACTCAAGAACAGCTTCGTCCCTGCTGCTGTCAGCCTTTTGAATGGACTTACCTTGTATTAAGCTGATCTTTCTCTACCCCCTAGCTATGATTGTAACACTAAATTCTGCACTCTCTCGTCTCCTTCTCTATGAACAGTATGTTTTGTTTGTATAGCACGCAAGAAAAATACTTTTCATTGTATGTTAATACATGTGACAATAATAAATTAAATCAAATCAAATTATAGGAAAAATGTGATTGCACTGTAAGGGGTCCAGAGGAGGTTCACCAGGATACTGCCTGGGGTGGAACACTTAAGTTATGAAGAGAGGTTAAGTAGGCTTGGGTTGTTTTCATTGAAGCAGAGAAGAGTGAGGAGGTGACCTGATCAATTTGATTGAGTTTTTTGAAGGGATAACTAAGAAGGTAGATGAGGACAATCCAGTCAATGTTGCCTATATGGACTTCAGCAAGGCATTTGACAAGGTACCGCATGCTAGGTTGTTGCATAAGGCTAAATCTCACAGGGTCCAGGGTGAGGTAGCCAATTGGGTACAAAATTGGCTTGATAATAGGAGAGAGAGGATGGTTGTAGAGGGTTGTTTTTCAATCTGGAGGCCTATGGCCGCAGTATGCCTCACGGATTGGTGCTGGGTTCACTGTTATTTGTAATTTATATTAATGATTTGGTTGAGAACTTAGAAGGCTTGGTCAGTTAGTTTGCAGATGGCACCAAGATTGGTGGTAAAGTGAACAGTGAAGAACGTTATCTAGGATTGCATTGGATTCTTGATCAACTGGGCCAGTGGCCCAATGAATGGCAGATGGAGTTTAATTTAGATACATGTAAGGTGATGCATTTTGGTAGATCAAATCGGGGCAGGACCTACTCAGTTAATGATAGGGCATTGGGGAGAGTTATAGAACAAAGAGATCTCGGAATACAGATTCATAGCATCTTGAAAGTGGAGTCACAGGTGGACAGGGTAAGGAAGAAGGCATACGGCATGCTTGTTTTCATTGGTCAGAACACTGAAAACAGGAGTTGGGACGTCTTGTTGAAGTTGTACAAGACACTGGTAAGGCCACACTTGGAATACTGTGTACAGTTCTGGCCACCCTATTATAGAAAGGATATTATTAAACTAGAAAGAATGCAGAAAAGATTTATTAGGATACCACTGGGACTTGATTTATAAGGAGAGGCTGGATAGACTGGGACTGTGTTCTCTGGAGTGTAAGAGGCTTAGGAGTGATCTTATCGACGTCCATAAAATAATGAGAGGCATATATGAGGTAGATAGTCAATATCTTTTCCCTAAGGTAGGGGAGTCTAAAACCAGAGGGCATAGGTTTAAGGTGAGAGGGGAGAGATACAAAAGGGTCCAGACAGGTAATTTTTTCACACAGACGGTGGTGAGTGTCTGGAATGAGCTGGCAAAGGCAGTAATAGAGACAGATACAATTTTGTCTTTCAAAAAGCATTTCGACAGTTACATGGATAGATGGGATATGGGCCAAATGCGGGCAATTGGGACTAGCCTACTGATAAAAACTGGGCGGCTGGGCAAGTTGGGCTGAAGGACCTGTTTCCATGCTGTAAACGTCTATGACGTCTATGTACAGGATTATGAGGGGCATGGACAGAGTGGATAAGCAGCAGCTGTTCCCCATAGTTGGAGGGTGAGTCATGAGGGGACATAGGTTCAAAATGAGGGATAGGAGGTTTGAGGGGAATGTGAGGAAAATCTTTTTCACCCAGAGGATGGTGATGGTCTGCAATGTGCTGTCTCGGAGGGTGGTGGAGGCAGGTTACCTCACAACCTTTAAAAAGTACCTGGATGAGCACCTGAATCATAACATTCGGGGCCATGGGCCAAGGGCTGGCAGATGGGATTAGGTGATAGTTCAGATGTTTCTAATGTGTCAGTGCAGACTTGATGGGCCAAAGGGCCTTTTCTGCACTGTATGATTGTATGATTCTAACCCTTCTTTGACACTTTTGATGCTGAATGGTGGAAAAGGAACTTATTTATGAACACTTGGCATTCTTTCGCTAAATGACAGGCAGTAGAATATTCACTGTACTCTAGAATCATTTCAACCTTTGGAGTGATTACCTACTGGGTTTAACCATGTAAAGATTAAACGCTCAGACTTGCCAAGACAAATCAAATAATTTGTTGAGCAGCACCAGGAAAAGAATTGTTAAATTGTACTAACTCAACTTGTTCAGTCATTTCCTTCAGGAAAGGGAACCTGACACCAGGGTCCAATTGGGCCCTATTGTGTTTGACTCTTAATACTGTCTGGAGTGGCCTTACAGGTTGTGAGAGCAACTGGGGGATGAGTTATAAACCTCGCCTCACCATCAATGTTCACATCCTGAAAACACATTTTTGTTAATGTCACAGTGATAACACACGGCAAAGCTGCTGGATCAAAGTGAATTTGTTACACCAACATTTCTGTTACAAGAGCCAACAGTAAATTTATCATACCAATTTTTTTAACATTTTGAGCTTCTGCCCAACACATTTAATTAATGGTTGCAAGTTGTCTTTAGTAAACCTTTGACTGGACTTTCAAAGCCGGTCGGGGAACATGGTACAAAAATAATTGTGCCCTGATCCCTGTACCCAAACCACATAGCTCTTGCAATGCTGTTTTCAAATTCAAATGTCCTAATTGGCTGGAAGGTGAATTTGGCACTCAATTAGTGGCACCAGATACCCCCTGAAGATAAGAGTTGTCTTCCTGAGGTCAGCTGCAAAGGTAGACAGTAGCCATGTTGGGGATTACAGCTGTGTAACTGAAGAGAGTAAACATTTCCTGAAAGGACCAGCAGTGTCTATGATGGTATAAAGAATCCTAAAGGCGCTGGGAGCAGCATGAGGAGATCCAGGAAATGTCAGTTTTAAATCAACAGGGAGAAGGTTCCTGGTGACTGCACAGTGAATTCTGTGCACTAAGTTGTCTAGACTGTCCAATTTACCAAATCGAGCTTAGAAAGCTCCATTGCCCAACTGACAGATCCCTCAACAAACTCCTTAATGAACTCCTTAGCTGTTAGTTGACCATGATTGCATTTCCCACTCCCTCCATCACAGTGACCCCAGAGAAAACTCCTAGACCCACAATTTCCAAATCACAACCACACAGGGTCCAGACCCTTTTCAAAATGTGACCCCGAGTTTCAATGCCAAAATCTCTGTAGATATTATAAAGAAAAATAAACTTGTTTTCATATGGCGTTTTTCATAACACCAAGATGCTTTTAATTCTTTTGTGCTGTTAATGAATGGGGTAATGTGTGAAGCAGATTAAAGCGTACTCTTTAAATATAATCATATGTTATGGATAGGGGACAGATGATGGCGACAGCTGCCCTTAAGTAGCCAGCATAATCAAGGACCTCACACCCCCCGGACATTCTCCCTTCCACCTTCTTCCGTCGGAAACAAGATACAAAAGTCTGAGATCACGTACCAACCGACTCAAGAACAGTTTCTTCCCTGCTGTCATCAGACTTTTGAATGGACCTATCATATATTAAGTTGATCTTTCTCTACACCCTACTCATGACAGCAACACTATATTCTGCACTCTCGCCCTTCCTTCTCCCCTATTTACTCTATGAACCCTATGCTCTGTCTGTATAGCAGACAAGAAACAATACTTTTCCATGTATCCCAATACACGTGACAATAATAAATCAAATCAGATCTCTCGACTGACCATAAAAAATACTAGCATGTTTTAATGTTTTAATTACAATCAGGAAATTATTATGATTACAAAAGTGGCCGGCACTTAAGGTTTTAGGATTTCAAGAGTTCGCTGTTATCCTCAGGATGACAACTTTAAAAGATACAGGTCCATAATCTTTATTTGCTGAAAAAAAAGCTCTGGTAGATTTAGAAGGACAGATTCATTGTTAATTTTCACTGTAGCAGATTTGTTTTAGTCCACTGCAGTCAAAGTGTCATAGAGTCACAGAGATTTACAGCATGAAAACAGGCCTTTCGGCCCAACTTGTCCACGCTGCTCCTTTTGTTTAAACCCCTAAGCTAATCCCAATTGCCCACATTTGGCCTATATTCGCTATACCCATTTTACCCATGTAACTTTCTAAATGCTTTTTAAAAGACAAAATTGTACCCACCTCTACTACTACCTCTGGCAGCTTGTTCCAGACATTCATCTCTGTGTGAAAAAATTGCCCCTCTGGACACTTCTGTATTTCTCCTCTCTCACTTTAAGCCTATGCCCCTTAGTTTTAGACTCCCCTTTGGGAAAAGATATGGACTATCAAGCTGATCTGTGCCCCTCATTATTTTATAGACCTCTATAAGATCACGCCTCAGCCTCCTTCACTCGAGAGAAAAGAGTTTCAGTCCATCCAACCTTTCCTCATAACTCAAACTATCAAGTCCAGGTAGCATCCTAGTAAATCTTTCTAGTTTAATAATATCCTTTCTATAATAGGGTGACCAGAACTGTATACAGTATTCCAAGTGTGGCCTTACCAGTGTCTTGTACAATTTCAACAAGATGTCCCAACTCCTGCATTCAATGTTCCAACCGATGAAACCAAGCATGCTGAATACCTTCTTCACCACTCTGTCCACCTGTGACTCCACTTTCAAGGAGCTATGAACATGTACCCCTAGATCTCTTTGTTCTGTAACTCTCCCCTACCATTAACTGACTAAGTCCTGCCTTGGTTCAATCTACCAAAATGCATCACCTCACATTTATCTAAATTAAGCTCCGTCTGCCATTCGTCAGCCCACTGGCCCAATTTATCAAGATCCCATTGCAATTGAAGATAACTTTTTTCGCTGTCCACTATGCCACCAATCTTGGTATCATCTGCAAAATTACTAACCATGCCTCCTATATTCTCATCCAAATCATTAATATAAAGTGTAATAGGAAAGCCCTGTAATGAAGCCCTGGTACATTCTTTAGGTAGGTAGTTCAGACCAACCTGAAGCCTGAGGGCTGGATCTTTATCTCTTGCTGGTATAGATATTTCTGCTCCTGTCTAATCCAAATATGCTTTATTAAATCAACTGACCAAAAACCTAGTTTCAGCCATGTGTCCTCATAAATAGTTTCTGATGCTTAGGCCATTTTCAGACAATGGAGTTCAGATATCACTCATCCACAAACAAGCTTAATAAAATAGAGCTTTTCAACCCTATTTTTGAATTTCAACTTTGGAGTCAAAGAGTCTGCAACAGTTTTGTGAAACCAATCTTTTTAGTTAGTTGGAAAAGTCAAGCCATTAATCATGGGAAAGCTTAGTTACATTTTAAAGACTTTTCAAAGATATGCCCAGAATGCTCGTTTGCATCTTAATGACTTTGTCAAGACTTGTCCAGACATCAGGGGTGGGATTTTCCAGCTGCACTCGCTCCAAAACTAGAAAATCCCACCCAAAGTGAACTGACCTTTGCGTGGTCCACCCCATGTCAGCTACAGTTCCATGTACTGTATGGATGGGACAGGAAATTCCTCCTGAACATTAGCTCAGCGTTCTTGCTGTTCTATCTGCACCTCTCAACTCCATTTTGTTTTACAGGAAAGTGTCCATTTCAGATTTATACTTCATAAGTTCATATTTATAGCTCATATTGTATTGCGTGAGCATAAAATAATACATGAGAGACTGTAAAATCTCAACCATGCTTGCTTCTGCTCTAAAAAACAAGAAATATTACACTGTTAGACAGTTAAATTTATGCAAACCCTAATGATCAGGTCTATTTACAAGTAATGTTATACAAAGGCAACAACTTGCGTTTACTTGGGGAGTTAATGTAGAAATAAGATCTGAAACAGTATTAGGAAACATTAGAGTCTAAGTCAAAGAACAAGATATTTGGAGAGTTGGTGAATAGTTGGGTCAGAGGGTATTAGAGGAGAAGAGGGTGGTGGAGAGATTTATGGAGGGAATTCCAGAACATGGACTTGGTGACAAGGCCAAAAACGGTGGGATGAAGAATGGAGGCGGTACACAAGGGATCAGAATGAGAAGTTTAGAGAGATCTGGGAAGCGTTGTAAAGCTGGAGAATAATAGTGATGAGTAAGATTAGAAAGGATAAGAATTTGAGCATTGAGCTGGTGGGGGAGCAAGAACTCATGTAGGTTAACGAGGGAAGGGATAAAGATGCAGGAATTTGGATCTGCTGAAATTCACAGAGGGTGGACGATGTCTAGTCTACCCCGGGGGCATGACGGTAATTATGTCTGGAGGTGACAAAAGCATTGATGAGGGTTTGGGATTGTTGCTGGAAACGTTGAGAAACAACTAAGCAACTATGTTTGATGCAGAGGATATGAAACTCAGCTTGGCAAATGGGTTTCCATAACAGCACAGCACAACAGTATGAATACAAAAGTCATTATGCACTATGCACAATGGATCAATATCAATAAGTGCTATCTGCGTGTAATTCTACACCACATTTCACCGCATAATCTAGCTCATTGATTTAAATATGACGACTTTGATTATTCTCAAGTTTCTTGCTGCAGTTAGTTAGTGTGATGGTTTATACTTCTGATTGTATAGAGTTACATCAAATTGCATTGAAGACAATATTAGATGCAGCTTACTGACAAATGAGAACAGTGATGCTTGTCTGAATTTATTCCTCCCTAACTCTTTGCTTTTTTTGTTGGTGTCTAATTGCTTTGTGGGGGGTGAAAGGGGATCTAATTCTGCACTGGTTTAGACAAAAATGGTGGATCAAACATTCGCTCAGTAGCTACAGAAATACAAGATGGTTAAAAAAAAGGCTAAATCCATTCCAACCATGGAGTGAGAGCAGGTTAAAGGCAAAGCTTCCACTGGTAGTTTAAAGTTTATTTTAAGAATGTCATAAGTAGGCTTACATTAACACTGCAATGAAGTTACTGTGAAAATCGCCACACTCTTGTACTTGTTCGGGTACACTGAGGGTCAATTTATCATGGCCAATGCACCTAACCTGCACATCTTTGGGGAGGAAACCTGAGCACCGGAGGAAACCCACACAGGCATGGGGAGAATGTGTAAACTCCACACAGACTGTGACCTGAGGCTGGAATCGAATCCGGGCCCCTGGCACTGTGAGGCAGCATGTTCAGGATGAGGGTGAGCTGAGATTTGGGAAGTGTTACAAGACAGCAACTGTCATCCTCAATATTCTCAGCAAAGTCAGATGCTGTGGACTTGTCAACTCCATGTATTCCCTATGGGGCTCAGGAGATGCAGACATCCTTGCCCCTGCCAGTTCTGTTCCATTTCCTTCTGCTGAGTCTCAGCCTTGTCTGTGATAGATGGCATACAGGAGGACACTGAATGATCACACACACCAAGGTGGTGGCTACACTGCCTGGTCTGCCAAATATTCTCTTGCTGCTCTTTTAGGGAAAAGACAATTAAACTAATTTAAATAAACTGGGGGACAAAGCAAGAAGGGTAGCCCCTTAAAAGGGAGACACTAAAAGAAAAACAAAGCACCAATGAAACTTAAAACATTAAATCAGAAGGTGATTAACAGGGTCAATAACGCACTTCAGCTCCCGCTGAAGGCTAACAACCTTCTGCCATTGTCAAGGAACATTTGGGAATTCAGCTTCAGTTTGGTGATGAGGTGGCAGAGACCTTGCCTCAACTATTGACTCTTCTGGATCTCCCTGTCATGCAGCAGACTGGGCACTGCCCCTATACTTGTTGCAGCCTATGTGCGTTTGTGGATCATCTTCATCTCTGCCACCTCTGTGACAATGTGACAACACCCGGGCAAAAACTCACCAAACCACCTCCAAAGCCATTCCAGAGTACGGCCAGGCACTTCACAATAGGAACAGTTCCAAAAAAATAGACCTTGGGGGAAAATTACCCATCCCACCTGTCACGGGAATAGTAATGGGCGGGGGGGAGGGGGACTGACAACGAAAAGGTATTCTTGTCCTTGGGTGGGATTTTCCAGTTTTGGGGTGATGGCGGCCGGATGTGTACCATCAGGGGGCCTGGCATATGTAAAGCTACTGCACTGCTTATGTTGAATCTTCAGGTTGCTTTTCCATGAGCAAACTGTACAGATGCTTCCAGGATATTTGTTACCTAAATCTGGGGTCCTGAGGCATCAGCTCTTTGCATTGTGTGATATCAGGTAAGCGCCAAATCAACACTTGCAGAGCATGCAAACCATCTACATGTTCGTGTAGTCCTCACACAGCTCTGGATAGTATGTACAGCAAGTGCCCAGCGGTAGAACCTGTCCCTAGCACACAGAGATAGGGGCCTATCACGAAATTAGAAGCTGCACTGAATTTCTCCACTTAAAATAAAAAGACCCTACAATGTTCACATGTTCCTTTTCAGTCCTGTCTGTGGCTTACTGGAGAGAGTGGAGAAAATCCTGATAGCGAGGGGGATTGAATATAAAAGTAGGGAGGTTTTGCTGCAACTGTACAGGGCGCTGGTGAGGCCGCAGCTGGAGTACTGTGTGCAGTTTTGGTCGCCGCACCTGTGCAAGGATATTTTGGCTTTGGAGGGAGTGCAGAGGAGGTTTACTAGGCTGATACTGGAGTTGAGGGGATTGAGCTATGAGGAGAGGCTGAATAAACTAGGCTTGTACTCGTTGGAGTTTGGAAGGATGAGGGGAGATCTCATCTCATTGAGACGTATAAGATGATGAAAGGGATGGATAGGGTAGAGGTAGAGGGATTCTTCCCGCTCAGAAAGGACAGTAGGACTAGGGGGCACAGCCTCAAGATAAGGGGGGGGGGCGGTTTAGAACAGAATTGAGGAGGAACTTCTTCACTCAAAGGGTGGTGAATCTCTGGAATTCTCTGCCCATTGAAGTGGTGGAGGCTACCTCGCTAAATATATTTAAGACGCGGGTAGATAGGTTTTTGGTAGGCAAGGGGATTAAGGGTTATGGGGAGAAAGCGGGAAAGTGGAACTGATCCACTTCAGATCAGCCATGATCTTATTGAATGGCAGGGCAGGCTCGAAGGGCTAGATGGCCTACTCCTGCTCCTATTTCTTATGTTCTTATGTTCTTAAAAGCCCATTATCCATCTATCCATTTTTTGCCTTATCCTCGACACATCCTTTTCCAAACATGTCATTGTAATATTAGCTGGCTGATTGTAATATAGTAGTAAGGGAGAGAGAAATATTGACAGACGTTGATCAATGTTCCATTTCATATTCTGCTCATTGGCTGCTGATGCTTCACCCTCGATTGCCTTTCTCAGCAGTTTTTGTCACTTTTTGTCACTTTGGTTCTTTCCTGCTCCTGGGGGCAGGGTGAGGAGGCAGGTCCCAAGTCCACCTCAATCGGAACAGGGATCAAATCCATGCTTTTAATGTGAAACCATTAGCTCGCTGTTTAGCCAACTGGCCTTCCTGCAAATCAATATTACCAACTAGAATTAGAGTAATAGAGTCATAGAGCTTTACAGCATGGGAACAGGCTCTTCGGCCCAACTTGTCCACGATACCTCTTTTTTTTAAACCACTAAGGTGGTCAGTTCCAATTGCCCGCATTTGGCCCATATCCCTATATACCCATCTTACACATGTGACTGTCTACATACTTTTTAAAAGACAAAATAGTACCTGGCTCTACGGCTAACTCTGGCAGCTTGTTCCAGACACTCACCATCCTCTGTGTGAAAAAATTGCCCCTCTGGACCCTTTTGTATTTTTCCCCCTCACCATAAACCAATGCCCTCTAGTTTTAGACTCCCCTCCCTTTGGGAAAAGATATTGACTATCTAGCTGATCTATGCTCCTCAGTATTTTATAAATGTCTATAAGATCGCCTCTAAGCCTCCTACACTCCAGGGAAAGAAGTCCCAGTCTATCCAGCCTCTCCTCATAACACAAA
Source organism: Carcharhinus amblyrhynchos (assembly GCF_965287045.1). Taxonomy (NCBI): domain Eukaryota; kingdom Metazoa; phylum Chordata; class Chondrichthyes; order Carcharhiniformes; family Carcharhinidae; genus Carcharhinus; species Carcharhinus amblyrhynchos. Next base: position 30,047,001 of record NC_137337.1, read on the forward strand.
TTTTAGACATTGGGGCCAGTATGTAATATTACAGGATTTCTTCATGCAGCTTGGTTTAAGATGGTGACTGTAGTGTAGGCAAGAATGAACAGTGTCATTTTGACAAGGAGCTCAACTCTAATCCACACGTCTTTTATCACCAAGTCACTGGGGGCAATTCTCCCAAAAAAATTCTAAGTGTCGAATTTGCATAACCCTGTTGGCTTTTTCAGGGGAGGTTCAAACTGAACCTCCCATACTCTGTGCACTGCTGGGTGCACTAATGTGAATCACACGAAAAATCAGTGGGTGGGACCTAGTCCCACTGGTGAGACCAGCAGCATAGTGCTGAGTGGGCCATTGCGCATGTCCCAATCTGTCAGCACTGAGATTGGCACATGTGCAGTAGCCCCTGTCTGCTGGCCTCCCAATCGCTGGCCAGCCCCCGTGACCCTCCCCGGTCCAGCCTTGACGCCTCTCCTCTCCCCCAGTCGGCAGCCCCGACCACTCCCCCCCCCTCCCCGCAGCAAGCTGACACCCGCCCCAAAGGCAAGCCCCAGTTGCTGGCCACCCTCCCTCTGTCACTCTGCCCGAAGTGCAGAGCAGCAGTGAGATAGCCTACCCCCACCAATCGCATTCCCCCCCCCCGAGGCCCCGCCCCATGAGGCCCCACTCTTTTGGCATTGCCTGATGTCCAGTGGGCATTGGCACTTTGTCCCTTGGGCAGTGCCAACGGCACAGGCTGACACTGGCAAGATGGCATCCCCCGTACCCGACCCTCTGGGAGGCCTCGATGATGCCCCCTTCACTCCAGCAGGGTCAGGCCGCCAGCTCCCCGCAAGTGAGGTGATATTGTCAACACCGCTGGAGTGAAACACTCCTGATGGGGCAGGGGGAGAGGGAGGGAGGACTGAAGTCTTTGGACCTGCTAATGAGATTAAAATGGTATGGAGATGCTAGTTTGAATAAATTATGCAGCCCTGTGCCAAGTTCTGGGATGGAGCTGATGGCATTGGAAATCCAGCGCTTGGAGACTCATGGAGGTCATGGAGGCCAATGAGGGGAACGCACGAAACAGCCTCCACTCGAGTCTCCCTCCCGGTGTGCGACAAAATCAGCACAGCGGGACGGGAAAATCACCCTCCCTCCCCCCACCACACCGCCCCCATGCCCCCGTCTTTGTTTAAAGTAATCTCACCCTTTGCAAATGATATGGGCACCTTCAGACATTTTATTAATCTTTACCGAGTCTTTCCTTTCATATCACTTTTCACCTCTTTGTCTCACCATCAGAAATGCTGTTTAAAGTGGCTGGTATCTGACTCTTTAACTCTCCGTACTATGGATATATTTCACAGCTCTTTGTTTGATTCTTCTGTTACCTGGTCTCCAGAGCACTGGGTAGGACGCATCCGCACCACTCCCTGTTATCTTGGCACAAATATTTGTTGTGATGAAACGGCAGTGTAAGCAATCACCTAATACTCACAACCATTCACAGTCCAAATCAGCATGGGTTTCCTTCTCTAAGCCACCAAATGAGGAAGGTTTAGAGGATATGGTGGAGGGATGGGGAGAAAGTTGTCTGGCTGACTGGGAAGTTGACCAAGGGCCAAAGGTTAGCCCAAGGTAGGGGAAGGGAAGAGACAGTGTGAGCACAGGCCAGAAGTGGCCTACCATTTTAATAGGGGCTTGAATTTTTCCTTCATATGCAGGCCCAATCACCAGGCCTGATGGTCAGGCCCAATGATCAGGCCTGATGGTCAAGCTTGATGGTCAGGACCAATCACCAGGCCCAATTGTCAGGCCCGATGGTCAGACCCAATTGCCAGGCCCAGTTGTCAGGCCTGATGGTCAGGCCTGATGGTGAGGCCCAGTGACCAGGCCCGATCGCCAGGCCTGATTGTAAGCCCAATTGTCAGGCCCGACTGTCAAGTCCGATGGTTAAGCCCAATTGTCAAGCCCGATGGTTAGGCCCAGCAGTTTTTGTCACTTTTGGTTTGCTGTTCTTTCCTGTTCCTGGGGGCAGGGTGAGGAGGCACGTCCCAAGTCCACCTCAATTGGAACAGGAATCAAATCCATTAGTGTGAAACCATTAGCTAGCTGTCTGGCCAACTGGCCTTCCTGCAAATCAATATTACCAAATAGAATTAGATTAACAGAGTCATAGAGCTTTACAGCATGAGAACAGGCTCTTCGGCCCAACTTGTCCACGATACCTCTTTTTTTTAAACCACTAAGGTGGTCAGATGTGAACTCCACTCCTGTCTGAGACCAGCAGCTGAGATGAGTCACACACTGGCTAGCCAATAATAGCCACAATAATAACAGTCACCTCGCATGAAACTTATTCTCTGAGAGGATCAGCACTGCCCAGAGGGATTGGGAGGGGGACACTGGGGAACAGGAGGGGTTTGGGAATGGGGGGGTGGTGGAAGTTGGCTGGGGGATATGTTGGGGAACAGGGCAGGTGGGCAGGGCAGAATGTTGGGGAATGGGGGAGGTGGGGGTCATTGGGGAAGAGGGTGGGCGGGCAGGAAACGTTGGAGAACAGAGTGGGTGGTGTGAGGAATGTTGGGATATGGGGGGATTAGGGGAGGACTTTAGCGATCGGAGAGGAGGGGGTTGTGCCTCCCTAGTATCCTCTCCAGGCAATAGGTTTAAAAGACAGAAGGATGACATGATGAAGGTAACAGGGTGGAGTTTGGGAGATTATATTGTAGCAAGTCAGTAAGTACCTTTTACAGATAGAAACCTCCTTCCTTACACAGGATTTGAACAATATGGGTCACGGAGAAAACAATACAGTGCAGACTTACACAAGAAATGTTTACTCCCACATTCAAACTCTTTGTTTCATCTTCAGTCTCACGTTCCATCCTGGATGTAAATTGTGCCTTCCTCACCCACCCTTTCAGTGCTGACTGTAAAAATACACGAGCCTCTTAAAATTGTGGACCTTTGCCTATCGAATTGCCTGAATTAATTAGCCCTTTCATTGGATGGTCTGCCAATGTCTGGGCCATGATGTGGATGTGCCGGCGTTGGACTGGGGTAAACACAGTAAAAAGCCTGACAACACCTGGTTTTAGTCCAACCGATTTATTTGATAATAGACGCACAAGCTTTCGGGTTAGTCCCTTCGTCAGGTGAATGGAGAGTTCTGGCCTCAGGCAGAGCATATAAAGCACAGACAGTTTAGAGATTACTGATTAGAGATTACAGTTTACAGATTACTGATTACAGTTTACTGATTACAGTTTAGAGATTACTGTAAAGATTCGCATTCTAATCAGTAATCTCTAAACTGTCTGTGCTTTATATGCTCTGTCTGAGGCCAGAACTCTCCATTCACCTGACGAAGGGGCTAACCCGAAAGCTTGTGCGTTTACTATCAAATAAATCGGTTGGACTAAAACCTGGTGTTGTCAGACTTTTTACAATGTCTGGGCCCACAGCCCCCAGCAGATAATCACGGTGCAGTGTGACGCTGTTGGGAACCCCTCCCAGTGACAGCACTCTCTATTATCCCGGATGTGGGAATGCCAGATACACACTGTAGCAGCCTGAAATCTAGGCCATCAGTCACCGGGCAGGCCCCTGGGCTCGTTTTTAATTGCTGCTGGAGGATAGGAACAGGTGTGGGTACGTTTGGAAAACTGATTTTCCAGAGGGAAGAACTGGGATAGGATTCTCCGGCCTCCCAGTCACGTTTTCCCGCCGGCGGGAGTTGGCGCGTTGTTTGCTAACGGCTGGATTCCCTGGTCCCGCCGCTGTCAATGGGAATTCCCACTGACGTCACCCCCCTGCTGGGCAGGAAACCCAGGGGCGGTGCTGGCGGGACCGGAAAATCCCGCCATCCAGAGAAGTCCAGCCCTGGAACTGCATAATCGCCAGGACAATTTGTAAGGAATTGCAGCACATTAACCTCCATTAAGGAGCTCCGTGAAGGGTCATTCAGATTTGAAACACTGGCTCTATTCTCTCTCCACAGATACTGTCAGACCTGCTGAGACTTTCCAGCATTTTCTGTTTTTGTTTCAGATTCCAGCATCCGCAGTAATTATCGTGTCCTGTCTGGAACCAAATGGCATTTTCAATCTTTTATCTCAACAAAGCCAAAGAGTCTGGTGCATGTTAGTGTGTAGCTGTTGGGGCTACTGTGAGGCAAAAGGACATTTGTTTTGGTGATTTATTCTGGGAAATTTGAGAGGTTGATTAGTGCCAGGCTGAGTGCCGTACCTTTACTTGGCATTCATGGCCACCCTGCGCCATCTTTTTCCATCCGGACTTCTCATGAGCTACCTGCCTTCCTCAGTGGGGCAGCGGCAGTGTCAAAGATGGCTGCCGCCTGCCTCTGCCGCTGGAGCCAAGCTGGCAGCTCCCACCTCCTGGAGGCACTCTGCACCTCAAATTTGGTGTCGAGTTCACCCCACTTTTACATTTAAAAATTGGGCTCGCAATTTATCGAGGTGCCTGGTCTCCAAACCCACTTTGAAAATCCTGTCCCAGGCTATAGAATCAGGACAGTTAAAAAATTTCAAATTTACTTTCCGCGGGGCAACTTCTTCTGCCGCCCTTCAGGGTCGTGCTTGGTATTTGCCTGAGAGAAACTCATGACCACTTTGCAGGGAGGCCAAACAGCTGTTTGGTCCCTGGTTTGCTGATGCAATTGGCATAAAGCCAGTTGTAGGCAGACGCCACGGAGAACAATCAACATGAAATGTACTCCAGTGCCAATGTGGCATGCCATATTGGGCCATTCTGTGCCCATTTCTTCAACACTTTCCCACTCCCTCAAAAAATAATGGGTGCCGCACAATAAATTTTCTGGGCCAAAATCTTTCCCAGCTGTCCAGTTCTCTCTGGAGTATGGACAGCCTGCTTTGTTGCTGACTGATAGTTTTTAGTCCCTGAGCCAGTTTACAATCTGCTTCATCCTGGCACTCCTCCAATTCCCTGATCCTGTTTACAGTCCCTTCCAAATCCTGTTGGAAGGCCCCAGTTCCTCTTTATGTCCATGAGCATATTTGGTGTGCATTGTTTAATATTTGCTAACTTGAGTCTGACCAGAAATCAGTCTGGAGGGAGGCCAGGTTTCCCAGCGCAGTGTCTCATAGTATCATAGAATCCCTATGGAGCAGGAGGAGGCCATTCAGCCCATCAAGTCTGCACTGACAACAATCCCACTCCAGGTTCCACCTCCATAACCCCTCAAATTTACCCTGCTAATCCCCCGACACTAGGGTTAATCTATCGTGGCCAATCAACCTAACCTGCACATCTTTGGATTGTGGGAGGAAACCGGAGGAAACCCACACAGACACAGGGAGAATGTGCAAACTCCACACAGACAGTGACCCGAGGCCAGAATTGAAACTGGGTCCTTGGCACTGTAAGCCAGCAGTGCTAACCACTGTGCCACTGTGCCTCTCTACAGCATCTAGCTTTATCGCACTTTTACTGCAATAAAACACCCCTCACAAAGGAGAGAAGATTCCAAGTAGGCTGGGTGGATTAGGAGGCCTCACTATTACTTCTAAGAAAGACTTACTTTTATATAACACTTCACAACCCCTGAACTTCCCAAAGCGCTTTACAGCCAATGACGTACTTTATGAAATATTGTGAAATGTGCAAAGGTTACTCGTAACATAAAAATAGATTGTAAGAGTTCCTATAACTATTTAAATAGGAGAGGAGTAACTAAAGCTAGAGTTATCCCCTAAGAGTGAGTCTGAGAACTTGATAATGGAAACTGTGCCACCGTGTCTCCCTGCAGGTTGTGAGAATCAAACTCTCTCCTTTTCCTTTTTGCCCCAATTTTTCTGAAAATTTACTATTCACACTAACCACGGATACGTGTGTGAGATACCTCCATATAATATCAGAAATGTTATCAGAAATATCAGAAAACAATAGCAGGTTTTACATAACTAAACTGAAAACAGTAATAAATACACACACTTAACAGTATAACCAATATTTATTCCAAAAAAAATTACAGCTTGTCTGTGGAACTTTATAATACTGGAGGCGTTTGTAGAATAGAAGAATACCTACACTGCAGAAGGAGGCCATTCGGCCCATCAAATCTGCACCAACTTTCTGACAGAGGGTCTTACCCAGGCTCTAAACCCCTAACTGCACATACTTACTCTGCTAATCCCCTAACCTACACATCTTGAGGCATTAATGGGTAATTTAGCATGGCCTATCCACCTAATCTGCGCACCTTTGGACTGTGAGATGAAAACGGAGCATCCTGAGGAAACCCACGCAGACACAGGGAGAACATGCTAACTCAAGACAGTCACCCAAGGCTGGGATCCAACCCAATCCCTTGGCACCGTGAAGCAGCAATGCTAACACTGTGCCACTGTGCCATCCTTCTCAGAAGTGAAAAGGTTGAAACCCCCATATTATATTACAACAATGACACCCCATCCGCCACTTTAAAAATTCACCCCTTCCATCACTGACGCACATTGAGGGCAGTGTATATCATCTACAAGATGCACTGTAGCAACTCACCAAGCCTCCTTCGACAGAACCTTCCAAACCTGTGACCTCTACTACCTGAAAGGACATGTCCAGCAGATAGATGGTGAACAGCACAATCTGCAAGGTCCCTTCAAATCGCACTGCATCCTGATTCCATGCAGTGGTTTAAGAAGGTGGCTCACCACCATCTTCTCAGAGGCAATTAAAGTTAAAGTTTATTTATTAGTCACAAGTAGGTTTACATTAATACTACAATGAAGTTACTGTGAAAATCTCCTAGTCGCCACACTCTGGCGCCTGTTTGGGTTCACTGAAGGAGAATTTAGTATGGCCAATGCACCTAGCCGCATGTCTTTCAGACTGTGGGAGGAAACCCCAACAGACATGGGGAGAACATGCAGACTCTGCACAGACAGTGACCCAAGCCAAGAATCAAACCCAAGCCAAGAATTGAACCCTAGCCTCTGGCGCTGTGAGGCAATCGTGCTAACCACTGCACCACCGTGCCACCCCAGGAGTTGGCAAGAAATGCTGGCCTAGCCAATAATCCCCACATGTTGTGCGTGAATAAAAAAAGACTATGCTTCAAAAGTACCTTATCCAAAGCTCTGAATCACTTTGAGTCACAATGATGTCACGAAAGGGGTTATCGAAGTACAAGTCTTTCTTATTTTTAAGTGTCTATCAGTACACATTGATATCCCACACTGTATTTTTAGACTATCACCAGTTAATGAGATTTATGCTATTACAGCTCTGCTCAAACAGAAATAACTGAGTCAGCGCCACGGTGACAAACATAATCGATGAACAAATATAGTATTTCAAAGGGAACAAATTCCCATCTTCCCACTGCATCACATAGCGACACAGCCAGTTAATCCCCGAGCAGACTTAGAAATGGAATAAAATCATTTCAAAACAAGGAGACTGCCAGAGGTAATTACGCCACTGAAAATTGGCAGCTTTCTGTGACAGAGTTTGAGATGATAGACAGCTTATAGAATACTGACAGGGGACGAGGCAAGTGCAGCCAGAATAAAAAGATTGAATTTCTCAGTTAAAACGTCACACACAAAATTGTATTTCTATTTGTTTCTTTTGCCCTCCTTCTTCCACCAATTTTCTTTCAAACTGTATTTTGAAGAATTTGAATTTCCATATATATTGTGTGAAGTCAGTGTACGTGAACAATGTGGTGGGGCAGTAAATAGAGAGTTGAGGGAAATATGGCGCAAAAACAATACGGCTGTGGGGCATTTTAACTCTCAATGACTCGGAGAAGCAAAACAGCTCAAATAGTAAAGAGGATAGTACAGTGGCACAGTGGTTAGTACCACTGCCTCACAGCACCAGGGATCTGGGTTCAATTCCAGCCTCAGGGTGGCTATCTGTGTAGAGTTTGAATGTTCTTCCCCTGTCTGCACGGGTTTCCTCTGGATAACCCAGTTTTCTCCCCCAGTCCAAAGATGTGCAGGTTAGGTAGATTGGGCATGCTAATTGCCCCTTAGTATCAGGGGGATGAGTGGGGTAAATACATGGGGATAGGGCCCTGGTGGGATTGTTGTCAGTGCAAGTTCAATGGGCTGAATGGCCTCTTTCTGTGTTGTAGCTTTTCTATGCTTTCTCTATGAGAATGAATTTCTGGAATGTATTCAGGACAGTTAATGAGGCCTGAGGCTGAACTTTGAGAGTGTCTTAGGTCTTCCCACTGACTGGATTGTTCCCTGCTCCCATTGATGAAATATTCATCAGTACTGCAAAACAAAGATGAACTGTTTAAAAATAATGCTTCTGCAAGATGCCTCTATGCACCTGTTACAGGCTTTACCATTTCCATACCAGCCAGCAACATCAGATGCCTGTTTTATACACACTGTATGATGATTTGCATTTCCATTGAAACGACCACCTCAATTTTCTTCTCCAGTTCCAGTGATAGTGATGGTGAACATAAGGCAGCATGAGAAGCTATAGAAGATTTGCAAATAGCTTTTGTCCTTCGCACTAAATTCACAGCCAGTTTTGGCATATGGCTATTACGACATTTTAAAGCCATTTTTTTTGCAATGGACACAACAGTGGTAAAATGGTTGAAAATACACCATGTAATTATGGCAGCATCAGTTCCAGAAAAGGCTCAAAACTCAGGCAAATACCTCATTAAAATGTGGACAATCCCAGCCCACTTGTAAAGCTCACAAGTCTTTTCATTAAAGAGGCGCCAGATATAAACAGGGTTGTGAGATATCAGCCAATTCATCTTCCTGCACCACCACAGACATTAAAACTCAACGGGTGCTAGACAAACAGCAAATGACTCTTATCCATCCTTTGTTGTATTATGTTGGTCCCTCATCTCAAAACGCTCAAAGTGTAGAAGACCACCACACAGGATGTGTAACAGTTTAACCCAATGCCTTATTTGGGAAAGACCTTGGGGCTTGTATCGGTCACATGGTTAAGGCAGCTACAGCAGAAGCAGTTTTGGATCAGAGAAACACTAGGAGAGACTCCATCTAAAAAGCACCTAAACAAAAACCCATCAAACCAACCGAAAGACATCACAGCCAAAATAAAACAGCTATTCCTTCTAAGGGGAAGGAATCCACCTCCAAACTGTTCCATCTGCAAGGTCACCTGAGAGCCAACCTCCTGGCAATTCAACTACAAGAAACCTCGCAGCTTGCTGAGAATCCTTTGCTTTGAAACAAACACCACTCCAGCTACAAACTACAAAATAGACGGAAATTATTTCACCCTCATCTCTATCTAGTCTTTAAGTGGGATTTTCCAGGCCTGACACCAGAAGACGTCATTGCAGGTGGGACAGGAACATTTGGAAAGCTGTTAAAAGTAAACGCCTCGCCAAATTTCTCCCATTCCACCCACAATGATACCCATCTGTGTCGGGGCCAGAAAATCCCGTCATTTTCCTGTCACGGAAACCGTAGTGGGAGAGAGGCAGACCATGGAAAAGTCTGTTGACCCCGAACGGGATTTTCTGGTTTCGGGGCAAGCGCAGCTGGAAAACCTTGCCCATAGTGTAAGATGTTGCGTTAAAACCTCCAGGGCAGGAGTGTGATAAATAATCTTCTTTATTTTTTTTCCAAAAATATACTTTATTCATAAAAATCTCAAATAAACTATTGCAAATCTACATGGCTCTGAATTGCAAACAATGCAGAATCAAAACATTTTTACAGATTTATACAAATGACAGTCATTACATTTCAATACTAAAACTATATACGTGCCTCAATAAATTACTGTGTGCCGTTGTTGGTCAGATTGGCACACAGTTACGCAGGTGGAGGGTGTTCTGTAGTTCCTGGGCCCTCGGTCTGCCTCCGTTAAAAGGCCTTACAGTGTGGCCTTTCCCCATTGTGCCTTTGCGGCGGCTGCCCCAAGCTTCAGCCCGTCCCTCAGCACGTAGTCCTGGACCTTGGAACGTGCCAGTCTGCAACACTCGGTCGAGGACAGTTCTTTCAGCTGGAAGATCAGCAAGTTTCGGGCGGACAAAAGTGCGTCCTTCACCGAGCTGATGACCTTCCAGCAGCAGTTGATATTTGTCTCGGTGTGCATCCCCAGAAACAGCCCGTAGAGCACAGAGTCCTGCGTCACTGAGCTGCTCGGAACGAACCTCGACAAATACCACTGCATCTCACTCCAGACCTTCTTTGCAAAGACACATTCCACAGGGAGGTGTGCGACTGTCTCATCAGCCCCGCAGCGGCTTCGCGGGCAGCGTGCGGTGATGTTGAGACCTCGAGCGTGCATAAAGGATCTGACGGGGAGCGCCCTTCTCACCACCAGCCAAGCCAGATCTTGGTGCTTGTTTGTCAGTTCTGGTGATGAGGCATTCTGCCAGATGACACTGACAGTCTGCTCAGGGAACCATCCGACAGGATCCGCCGTCTCCTTTTCTCTCAGGGCCCCAAGGACGTTACGCACTGACCACTGCTTAATCACCATGTGGTCAAAGGTGTGTTTGCGGAAAAATTTCTCCACGAAGGACAGGTGCTGCAGTACGGTCCAACTACTCGGAGCGTTCCGCGGCAGTGTGGCCAGACCCATCCTTCTCAACACTCGGGACAGGTAGAACCTCAAAAAGTAGTGGCACTTGCTGTTAGTGTACCGAGGATCTACACACAGCTTGATGCAGCCGCACACAAAGGCGGCCATCAGGATGAGGGCGGCGTTGGGAACGTTTTTCCCTCCGTTCCGTTCTCTGGAGATTTGTGCATCGCCTCCCTCCAGACGCGATCCATCTTTGATTTCCAGATAAACTTCAAGATGGTCCACGTCACTGCTGCAGCGCAGGATTTGGGGATAGGCCACACCTGCGCCACGTACAACAACACGGACAGCACCTCACACCAGATCACCAGGTTTTTTCCTGTCATGGAGAGCGAGCGTTGCTCCCACAAGCCCAGTTTCTGCCTGGCTTTCGCAATGTGCTCATCCCAGTTTTTGGCGCAAGCCCCTGCCGCTCCAAACCATATCCCCAGCATCTTCAGGTAATCTGCCCTGACGGTGAAGGGGACAAAGGATTTGTCGGCCCAGTTCCTGAAGAACATGGTCTCGCTCTTTCCCTGGTTGACTTTGGCTCCCGAGGCCAGCTGGAACTGCTGGCAGACCTGGAGGAGCCTGTGAACAGATGAGGGGTCCGAGCAGAAGACAGCCACGTCATCCATGTACAGGGAGGCTTTGACCTGCGTGCCTCTGCTGCCTGGGATTGTCACCCCTTTGATGCCTGGGTCGCTTCTGAGGGCCTCGGCAAAGGGTTCAATGCAACACACAAAAAGGACGGAGGAGAGAGGGCAGCCCTATCTGACTCCAGACCTGATTTGGAAGCTATCTGTTTCCCACCCATTGACTGAGACTGTGCTACTGATGTCTGTGTAGAGCAGCCAGATCCAGTTGTGTATTCTCTCCCCAAAGCCCATTTTGGAGAGCACATCCATCATGTAGCTGTGCAATATTCTGTCAAACACCTTCTCCTGGTCTAGGCTGATGAGGCACGTATCCATCTGCCTGTTCTGCACGTAGGTGACCGTATCCCTGAGTAGCGCGAGGCTGTCAGAGATCTTCCTGCCGGGTACAGCACAGGTTTGTGCAGGATGGATCACTGACCCCAGAGCAGACTGGACCCGGTTGGCGATGACTTTGGCCAGAATTTTATAATCCACGTTCAATAGTGAAATGGGTCGCCAATTTCTAATTTCCTCCCTTTCTGCTTGTAGATGAGGGTGATGATGCCTTTCCTCATGGATTCTGACATCCTGCCTTCCAGAAACATACTCTCATATACTTCCAGGAGGTCCGGGCCCGTCAAGTCCCACAACGCCGAGTAAAACTCAGCCGGTAAGCCGTCGCTTCCGGGAGTTTTACCCTTCTGCAAGGACTCGACGGCCTTGGTCAGCTTGTCCAGAGATACCGGTCTGTCCAGGCTGTCCCGCTCACCGTCGTCTAAGACCTGCGTGATAGACGATAGGAAAGACTGGGAGGCCGTGCTGTCTGTCGGCTTCAGGTCATACAGTCCGACATAGAAGGATTTGCAGATCCTCAGAATGTCAGACTGAGCCGTCCTCTTCCTTCAGGCTGCTGATCACAGAGGTTTCTCTGTGTACCTTCTGGAAGAAGAAACGCGAGCACTTTTCGTCCTGCTCCACAGAGCGGGCCCTGGACTGGAAGATGACCTTGGCGGCCTCCGAGGCAAAGAGCGAGGCTTGCTGGCTCTTCACCTCCTGGAGCTCCTCCCTGACATCGACCCCCATCGACTGCAGTTGGAGCAGCTCCTACATGCTTTTCTGGAGTCGGGACATGTCCCCCCGTCTCTCCCTGGCCTTCTGAACCCCTTTGTGAATGAAGAACCTCTTAATGTTGTCTTTGATGGTTTCCCACCAGACCGATGGAGACTCAAAGAAGGGTTTGACGGTCCTCCAACCGTGGTAAACCCTCTCGAGTTCCTCGAGGTTCTCTGGGTCAACAGTTCTACATTCAGCTTCCAGGGCCCCCTGCCCACTTTCTGGTTTCCCTCCAGCTGACAGTCAGCCAGCAGAAGGCAGTGGTCAGAAAAGAACACCGGCTTGACGTCGATGGGCCTGACCGTGAGCGTGCGGGACACAAACATAAAGTCGATCCTGGAGCGGACTGACCCGTCGGGCCACGACCGCGTGTACCTGTGCTGCCCTCTGTCTGCTGGGTTACTGAAGACATCGAGCAGCTTGGCATCTTTGACCGCCTCCAGCAGGGCTCTGGACGTAGCGTCCAGTTTGTTTACAGCCCTGCTGGATCGGTCGGCCTTGTCAATGATGCAATTGAAATCCCCACCCAGAATGACCGGCCTGGAGGTGGTGAGCAGCAGCGGCAGCTGCTCAAAAACTGCCAGCCGCTCGATTTTGACGGCAGGGGCATACACATTAATCAACCTGAGAGGGCAGTTCTTGTACGTGACGTCTGCTACGAGGAGGCAACCCCCCACCACCTCCCTGACTTCGGAGATGGTAAAGCCGCCTCCCCGCAGCCTAGGCCCGAGGAACAGCAGTCGTTCCCACCTGACCAGATGGACGGTCCGTGGGGCCACACACTCGACCACCGCCTGAAGCTACTGAGGTGAGGGATCCCACATTCCTGCAGGAACAGCAGGTTGGCCTTGACATTGGCCAGGTAGGATAATGTGGCCGCACATCTCAACCCGTCTTTAACACTGCATACGTTAACAGAGGCAAACTTTTAAAGACATTTTTAAAGTAGAGAAGATTTGTCAGTTCTTACATCTCCTTCAGTCAGCATGCTCCAGGTGCCACATTCCAGTGGCGCTGACAAAATTCTGCAGGGCCGCACAAAAGCTTTCTGCTGCTCACTTGAATCAAACCTCCCCCTGCTCACTCCCCCAGTGTTAGTTCAAGGCATCCACCTTTTAGGTGATGTGATTTGAGGGTTATTAAAGGTCTTTGACCTGAAAAGTTAACTTGGTTTCTGTCTCCACAGATGCTGCCTGATCTGCTGATTATTTTCCATTTTTATATCAAACTTGCAGCATGCAGCACTTTGCATTTGCAAATATTAATTTTGTTCATCCAATACAGAGATTGTAATGAATGAATGCTGTGTCTCGGTAAGTGCACACATTCAGACACAACAGAAAGCAGTTTAAATTTGCTGTAACAACTGCACCAAGCATTTCTTTAACAATATCAAAGTTTGCAAAACACATAACAAATGGGCAACTTTATTTTTACATAAATATATATGGGGTGAGTAACCCTAATTTTGTGGAATCAAATATATCTAAATGAAGGAGGTGACTGGGCTACTCTGTACATGGATGATTACAATATCCCTAAACAGTCTTCAATTCCAATTCTCATCCAGCACTTAGGGAGTGCACTCTGACAGACTTTCATCTGTTTGCATAGCTATTCATTCCTGGAACAGCTCGCTAGTCTGTCAACAGGGGCTTACACCTTGAGGGGCGCCACTCCACATCGAGTGTGACTGACAGGAGTCTCTCCCACTCTTACTGCCTGTTATTGGTGTATTAGGAAGGATTTTGCTGGTTGACAGATTCAAACTGCTTGACTGCATTATGAATGCACTTTCCTTGGCCATCAAGTCCTGGGCTGGGACTCAAAGCCAGAGCTTCTGGCGCAGAGATTTTATTTGATTTGATTTATTATTGTCACATATATTAGCATATAGTGAAAAGTATTGTTTCTTGCGCGCTTTGCAGACAAAGAATATTGTTCATAAAGGAGAGAGTGCAGAATGTAGTATTACAGTCATATGGGGAGGCAATGGCCTAGTGGTACTGTCACTAGTCTATTAATCCAGAAGCTCAGCTAATGTTCTGGGTTCGAATCCTACCATGGCAGATGGCGAAATTTGACTTCAATGAAAAATGTCTGGAATTAAGAAGTTACTGAGGACCATGAAACCATTGTTGATTGCTGTAAAAACCCATATGGTTCACTAGTCTCCTTTAGGGAATGAAATCTGCCGTCCTTACCTGGTCTGACCTACATGTGACTCCAGAGCCACAGCAATGTGGTTGACTTGCAACTACCCTCCACAGGCAACCAGGGATGGGTAATAAATGCTGGCCAGCCAGTGACACCCACGTCCCATGAATGAATTTAAAAAATGATTGAACTTCTCTGCTGGTATTTGGTAGGGAGATCCAGGTTACAGCATTGGCCCATGCTGTTGAAGGAAAGGCAGTATTTGTCCACATTGGATGCTGTATAACTTGGAGAGTACTCTGAGGTGATGGCATTCTCAAAAGCCTCCTCTTCTGTACCTTCTCATGGTTGAGGTCTCAGGGGAGGAAGGTGCTAGCCAGGTTAACCTTAATGAATTACCACAGTGCGTTCAGCACATGGTAAATATTGCAGCCACAAAGTGCTGGAAGAGAGGGTGGGTACTGAGTTGAGCAACAAAGGCAACAAACAACCATGTTCTGGATGGTGTTGAACTTCTGTTGTGCCCAGTTGTAGCTGCACAAATCCAAACTCATGGTGGATATTCCATTACACTCCTGACTTGAGCTAAGTAGTTGGAGTTTAAGCTTCAAGAACACTAGAGGTGAGATAGTCATTGTGGGATATTCAGCCGCTGCCTTGATATGGATGGTCCAGCTATGTTTCAGGCTTGTGACGATCCTCAAGTTGAGTGGGTGATGCAACACAGAGGTCATGAGGAGATGACTGGAGCTGAGGATGTGGTAACTGTTTGTTTTTTAATGTGGCACACGTTCTACCTGCCATTATCCACGGATCTTTCGTTTCATAAAATCCCTACAGTGCAGAAGGAGGCCATTCAGCCCATCAAGTCTGTACCAACCACAAACCCACTCAGGCCATATCCATGTAATCCCATGCATTTACCCTACTAATCCCCTAACACTAGGGTCAGTTTAGCACAGCCAATCAACCCAACCCGCACATCTTTGGACTGTGGGAGGAAACCGGAGCACCCAGAGGAAACTCATGCAGACACAGGAAGAATGTGCAAACTCCACACAGACAGTGACCCGAGACTGGGATTGAACCCTGGTCCGCGGCGCTGTGAGGCAGCAGTGCTAACCATTGTGCCACTGTGCCTCCAGTGTATCAGAGGACTTGTGAATGTAGAAGATCCAAGTTGAATTGTGAGTGAACAACCCCACTTTTGATCCGACGAAAGGAAGGTGAATAACAAAGCAGTAATGGGGAGGTATTGGTCTAGTGGTATTATTGCTAGACTATTAATCCAGAAACTCAGCTCATGTTCTGGGGATGCAGGTATGAATCCTGTCATGGCAGATGGTGGAATTCAAATTCAATTTTAAAACGTCTGGAATTAAGAATCTACTCATGACTATAAAACCATCGTCAATTATCAGAAAAACCTATCTGGTTCACTAATGTCCTTTAGGGGAGGAAATCTGCCGCCCTTACCTGGTCTGGCCTACATGTGACTCCAGAACCACAGAAATATGGTTGACTCTTAACTGCCCACAATGGATGGGCAATAAATGTTGGCCAACCAGAAATGCACATGTCCCACAAATGAATTTTAAAAAAGGCTGAAGCCACTGGGCTGCAGACTCTTCCATGAATAACTCCAGCAGCAATATCCTGGGGCTGTAACCACTGATCTCAGAGAATCACAAACATCTTCCTTTGCGTCATGTTTTGACCCCAGCCATTGTAAAGTTTGCTCTTTGACCTCAGAATGAACAGGGTTTCCTGGTGTGATACTCACTCAAATACTACATTGAAATCTACAAATTGAAATTGAAATTGAAACTACAAAGGGTCGTGAATGTAGCCCAATCCATCATGCAAAACAAACTCCCATCTGTTGACTCTGTCTACACTTCCCCCACCTTGGAAAAGCAGCCAGCATAATCAAGAACCCCACGCACACCGAACATACTCTCCTCCATCTTCTTCCTTCAGGAAAAAGAAAGAAAATCTGAGGGCACGGACCAACCGACTCAAGAACAGACCTTTGAATGCACCTACCTCCCACTAAGTTGGTCTTTCTCTACACACTAACTATGACTGTAACTTTACATTCTGCACTCTCTCCTTTCCTTCTCTATGAAGGGTATGCATTGTCTGTATAGCACGCAGGAAACAATACTTTTCGCTGTACCCTAATACATGTGACAATAATAATAAATTAAATCAAAATCAAAAATCAAATCAGCTAGTCCTAATCAAAGGAAACTGCCTAAGCAGTGATCATATTGCTGATGTCATGTTTATTAAGTAATTGAATTGGAATTTAATCAACATAAATGGCAGTGGTTTCTCCCCCTTCATGTTCAGTTGAAAGGGAATGAGGACGATTTTGCTTTACAGGCAAAAAGAACAGCTTGCACACAAAGCACTGTGTAACATAAAAGCATTCAATTGACAAAAGGATAAGGTCAGAGGAGTAGATGATGCTGGGCAAGGGGCAAGTCAGGGAATATAGGGATGAAGGACTTAAAGAGAACGATCGGTGAGAAGGCAGTCAGACTTTTAAATTTGACACAACGGAGGGTATCGGAATAGGAGGAAGATATTTAACCTTAGTTTCACCAATCGATTAGATAATAACTGATGCCAATTTTGCAAACAACTTTGATTCAATCTGATACAATGGCCAGGGTAATAAGTGCCCACATCTCACAAATGCATTATAAAAATGTCTTGCCAGCTGGGGTAATCAAGTATTAAAACATATGTGGAATTTAAATGGGTACATAAACCACACAGTGAGAGCCTTCCTTTCCCAGAAACAATTTGTATCTTTTATTGCTAATTTTGTAGTTTGAGTTTCTGATATAAAATGTTATCCAAGTGATTCATCGGTGTGACTCTGTGGAGACGTTTGGCAAATTATAACACGCTAATGTTAACTCATTGAGCTAATGCTGCCAAAATAGTGTTAGGACATGGCAACGAGTCAGAAATATTGGATCCACTCCACACTGTGGCTAACTCAAGTGCTGTTCCTGGTAATTGTAGGCAGATGTTTATGTACATGATGTGTCCCAGCTAGTAGGATCATTATACCCTATTAGAAACAGAAAATGCACAACATCCACAATGCACAAAGCTCAGTGTTGCTGTGCAGACCTCATCCAAATCACCCTGCAATATGGAAGATTGGGTTCTGATAGATCGAAGTGCAAAACACTTTATTAACGATTCACACTTTAGTCTAATGAAATAAAAACCCTCTAGAGTTTGCATGCAAAACGTTTCAATCTTCATCCAAAATTGTCAACTTCCCGCTCAGTGCACAGGTGGGTAGAATTTCTTCAAGGATACACCAATTTCCAGGAGGTCAAATAACGTAATGGGCATTTCCATCATTCCAGAGTTTCTGAGTTCTCTTGCTAAAGTTGACTGCAGGACATCAGGACAAGGCCTCCAAGCAACAATGCGTTATAAAGTTTTTAAAGTTTATTTGTTAGTGTCACGAGTAGGCTTACATTAATGATGTTAGTGTTAAAACCCCTGTGGCATCCCCTATGTCAATCCCATATCCGACCACTTAATGGTTCAATATAGTTTTAACTATTTGGCCCCAGAGTTTATAAGTGAGTGATGAACAGATGCTGTCAACTGTTCATTAGACCAACATTTCCCCACAGATTTTACGTGGGGCTTTGCACCAAAAGCTGAGGATATCAGAAACCCATTTCACTCAGTGCCATCCAGGAAGGATCCCAGATCAGTGGGAACAGGACAAGCAACAGCAGGAATCTCCTGAACCAGACTGAGGCATGTAGCAGCTAAAGCAGGAAATGTAACTCCAAATATTCACTTCAATGTCAAATCATGTACAGAAAGCAAAGAGAGGCAAAGCAAATTTGATTGAGAAAGAGACAGAGAGAGAGTGAGAGAGGGAGAAAGAGATAAAAGAGTGGAATAAAGTATAGAATTCATTTTTTTTACATTTTGAACAATAATTACAATCTGAAGGAATGAGACTCCACATTAATGAATGTGAATTTTCAGAACCAGAGAGGTTTCTTGGCAGTAATTAAGGTTTATTACATCGCTAAAAAATAATTGTATTAGAATACACATGTCCTAATCATTTTGCCTGTGCTTAATGAACATCTAGTGGCTACACAGACCATGCAAAAATGGGATTCTAGTCACTACAAGTTCCATTGTGAAGTTCATAGAATCCTTACAGTGCAGAAGGAGGCCATTCAGCCCAACGAGTCTGCACCGACCACAATCCCACTCAAGCCCTCCCTCCATAACCCCATACATTTACCCTAGCTAATCCCCCTGACATTAAGTGGCAATTTAGCATGGCTGATACACCTAACCTGCACATCTTTGGACTGTGGGTGGAAACCGGAACACCCGGAGGAAACCCACGCGGACACAGGGAGAATGTGCAAACTCCACACAGACAGTGACCCAAGCCAGGAATTGAACCCGGATCCCCTGTCGCTGTGAGGCAGCAATGCTAACCACTGTGCCACCGTGACTTCTATAGTAAATCTGTGGTTGCGTGATCTGTAAGAACATCTGGCATCATTGATTCACCCTTAATTATAAAATCCAGCAGAGTGCAGCAACCTATTTCCCCCATGAGCACAGTGCCAAGCCTCACCGTGAAAAGCAACTCCAGCAGCAACTTGCTGATTTCTGCATTTAACTACACGTGTACAGTCAGCGGAGGACTTTGCTGAGTTGTTCACTCTTTCACAACGGTAAGCTATTGTTGCTGCAAAATCCAAACCATTGTGACACATCATTTTCTTTCCAATAATGGGGTAAAGTGTATTTTGAACAAAGCAATAACAATTTCTAGAAAATTGGTTTTGAAAGCATTATTTCATGGCAGCACAGTGGCACAGTGGTTAGCACTGCTGCCTCACAGCGCCAGGGACCCAGGTTCGATTCCTGGCTTGGGTCACTGTCTGCGTGGACACTGCATGTTCTCCCCGTGTCTGCGTGGGTTTCCTTTGGGTGCTCTGGCTTCTTCTCACAGTCCGGAATATGTGTTGGTTGGGGGGATTGGTCACACTAAATTCTTCCTCAGTGTACCCGGACAAGTGCTGGAGTGTGGCAATTGGGGGATTTTCACAGTAACTTCATTGCGGCGTTAATGTAAGCTTACTTGTGACACTAATAAATAAAACTTAAAGAAAAATGTACATAGTATGAGATAATAGCAAGAATCAATCAGTGGGATCTAATAATCCTAGAAGCAAAAGCATGCCACAAGAAGGGCAAGAAATGGAAATATAATCTGGTTTACATGCCACTGTGCCTTTCATGTTTTCACTTCCAGCTAATGTCCTACCCCTTGGCTACTGTCCTGTTAGTTCACATTGATACTAAATAACATCAACAAAGGTATAGTCAGCAGTCATGCGCACACACAGGAATCAGCACTGTGTGCAACATTTTAAATTTATACTTATAACAGGAAAAATGCTATTCAGTGACCTTGAGGAGCCTCTGAGACTCACTCGTAACCACATACTCAAAACTTGAAAACCATTCTGCTGAATAAAAAAGACACTCCTCGGATACAGCCAGTAAGTTATCACGAAAGATGAGGTACACTAAGTTTCAGCTTCACTGAAGGCCACAAGGGTCAATATGCACCCGCAAAAATAAATAAGGACCAGCTCCTGACCTCTTTCCCCAGCCACGAAGTCAGAAGAAATGCCTCAAATAGGCCTAAAAAAAATCATTGGCTTATTTTGCTGGACTAAGCGATGCATGTTTGTCCTCCAGTGGCAGCTTACTTGGTCACTCAAATAAACCTAGCTGTGTAAAGTATTGTTGTCATACACAAGGTGCTGTGTATGGTCCCTGAACTAACAACAGAGAGAGCGTGTGTTGAATTATTTTGTTGGAATTCAGAACAATCATGACCACACCATCTGCTATAAAGACGATATTGTCTGCTTACAATCCCTCAGCAGCGTCTGTAACAGGCAGTGACAACAATGAACAGAGATACTTTGATAATGACTACTGTCTATTATGTTGCTGTCTTGATTTCCATCCCTTTTCAAATTGTAATTC
This sequence comes from Carcharhinus amblyrhynchos, assembly GCF_965287045.1. Classification (NCBI taxonomy): domain Eukaryota; kingdom Metazoa; phylum Chordata; class Chondrichthyes; order Carcharhiniformes; family Carcharhinidae; genus Carcharhinus; species Carcharhinus amblyrhynchos. The sequence continues at coordinate 30,067,532 of NC_137337.1, forward strand.
TCATTTTAGTTTTATATGTCAAATATATCCACCTGTTCACTTTCTCGTATGGCTTTTCCATTGTATGAAGCATTAATTGCATTAAACAATATTACTTTCCTTCAACAGAGTTGTAATTAATTAAACAATGTTACATTGATTGCCATCTTGCTGAGTTTATGAAATGGAATGGATCTGTGTGTGAGCTTTCCACACAGACGTACAGGATTAAATGACAATGATCAAAACTAATGATCTTTTTTAATCAACAGCCTCAACTAAGCTGGTGACACTTCTCTGCTACTTCAGAATGCCACCTTGAGAACTCCCTTCTGCTGTGCCCAAGACCGCAAGAAACTACAAAAGGTCGCAAAAGTAGCCCAGTCCATCACACAAACCAGCCTCCCATGCATTGACTCTGTCTACACTTCCCACTGTCTTGGAAAAGCAGCCAGATAATTAAGGACCCCATGCATGCCAGACATTCTCTCTTCCACCTTCTTTCATTGGGAAAGATACAAAAGTCTGAGGTCATGTATCAACTAACTCAAAAACAGCTTCTTCCCTGCTGCCGTCAGACTTTTGGATGAGCCTGACTTGCATTAAGTTGATCTTTCTCTACACCCTAGCTTTGACTGTAGCACCCATTCTGCATTGTCTCGTTTCCTTCTCTATGAATGGTATGCTTTGTTTGTATAGTATGCAAGAAACAATACTCTTCACTGTATGCTAATATATGTGACAATAATAAATCAATTCAAATCAAAATCAAATCAAATCAAACAAAATGTACTGATGTCTTGGGAAAACCTTTACTCTGGAATGTGACAACAATGAACATGTTCTCTGCTGTGGGAGGGCATGAGGGAAACATTCGTTCGCAAACTTAATTCATAAAATCATAATATAGTTACTGCACATAAGGAGGCTTTTTGACCTGTTTTATCCGTGCAGCTCTCTGCAAAAGCAATTTCACTCATCCAATTCTCTTTTCAAAGGGATAAGCTTGGTAACACTTTAAAAATAAATAAACTGCATCTGAAATTTCCATGCATGCTATACTTAAATATTCCAGTGCTCTCCTGGTTGGCTTCAAACTTCACCACATCCAGAACTCTGTTGCTTCTACCTTATACCACACCAATGCTCCACTCAGTCCTCTTCTTAAGACATACAATCCTCCAATTTAAAGCTATTGTCCTTATAATTAAATCTCTTAATAGTCTTTCCCTCCTGAACTCAGTGTGCTTCCCCAACTGTATACTCATTATTCTTCCTTCTGCCTTCATTTATTCATTTCCACATCACCCCACCATTGACAGCCCTACTTTCAGTTGCCTAGGCAACTTGTGTTGGCTGTGGCTTAGTTGATAGGTGTTTGCTTCAGTGATTTCACCACAATCTAGGCTGACACTCTAGTATGGCATTGGGAGCCCAGTGTCATCTTTCAGGTGAAATGCTCAACTGGGGTAGACACATCTACCTGGATGTGGTCCGGATCTGCAAAAAACTCCACAGCATGACGTACACAACAGGGGAGTTCCTTCTGCCCTCAAAAAAAGTTGCTAAAACCAATGATCTGGTCAACATGATGCTGTGTGTGGGACCTCGCTTTGTGCAAATCGGCTAACATGTTTCTGACAGAAGTGGCAGTCCTTTCATAAAATGCTTTGAGACATTTGGCATCATAAAATGTGTCATTTTCAAGGCTTTCTTTAAGCCTCATGCTCTGAATTAACTCCCAATCCTTCCATTTTGCTTCTTTTCTTTCAGGACCTCTATAAAACTCACCTAGTCTTTGATCACATCCCCTAACAGCCCCAAATCTGGCCCAGCCTACATTTTACTCTGGTTACACCACTTTGAAACACCTTGACATATTTTAAGTTTAAGTTTATTTACTGGTCATAAGTAGGCTTACATTAACACCGCAATGAAGTTACTGTGAAAGTCCCTTGGTCGCCACACTCCAGCGCCTGCTCAGGTACACTTAGGGAGAATTTAGCATGGCCAATGCACCCTAACCAGCACGTCTTTCGGATGGTGGGAGGAAACTAGAGCACCTGAAGGAAACCCACGCAGACATGGGGAGAATGTGCAGACTCCACACAGACAGTGACCCAAGCCAGGAATTGAACCCGGGTCCCTGGTGCAGTGAGGTAGCAGTGCTAACCACTGTGCGAAAGAATGAAATAATTGCGCATTTTCTTGTCGTTTCTATTGAAACAATAACTATGATCTGACAAGCCTGTGCATTGTACTGGCACAGAATGCTTCTTTGTTAATACTGGCACAAGTAAGATAGCTAGAAAAATAAACAGCTCTAGGGTTGCAGGGTATGCATGAATAATCAGTTCTCAACTTACTCCTTCTCCCAATCCTACCCTTTTGTTGTAACATACTGGCCAGAATCTTACCACTGTTCATGCTGGTGGGATTTTCCCATCCTGCTGCAGTGAACGGAGATTTGGCTGGGCGGTAAATTCTCCAACCTCGCTGCAACGGGAGCGTGGCGTGAACAGCAGGTAAGACGGCGCCCACTGTGTGTAATGCCTTAGTTCCCACCGTTAACCTGGTGACAGCAGCCTGTGTTTATCTCAATGCTAACCCACTGTTGCGCAGATTTTAACCCGCTACTGAATCAGCAGAGACTGGCGTGGAGCTCTTAACTCTGAATCAAATCATTTACATTGATGGTTTTTAAACAAAATGTGGGTAGTTATAATGCAGAGAAGGTACTGCGAAAATCTATTTCACACGGCAACCAAATCAAAACAAAATAGGTAAGTACAAGCAAGGTGCTCGTGGAGAAGATATTATCAATAGCAAAAAAAAACACAATTCCACCATTTAATATGAGTCAAGATGTTTAATAAAAATTCAGATTTTACAAGATTGCTTGGGATGAGATTCCAGAATTTCCTCAAGGTTTAGGAGGTGTCCTGATGGAAAACAGCCATTTGGGAAATCGAGTGTTATCTGTAAAACATCTGTTCAGAAGAGGATTTGAAGGGGCTGAAGGCAGCCAATAGTTGTCTCTGTCCCGTTAAGCTGATGAGATCTGGAAGAAAGCAAATTTGTGGAACAGTCAGCCCATAGACATTCCCATGTCTCCTGCCTCCTGCTTTCCCAGGAATCTGGATGTCGGAAAAATACACAGATGCCTGATAACCACCACACACCCACCACATGTGCATGGATTCTTGGCAGGGGGTGCCCAAGTGTCACAGTTCTGCCCGTGGCGTCAATCCTTCACCACCACAAGATTTTTTCTGTTGCCTGAGGGAGGCCTGTATGAGAGGTGGCTTAGCGTGAGCACTTTGGTATGCAGCCGTGTTCCACACGGTGTTGGTGAATGGTGGCTGGATTCAGTTGGTGGAGAACTACAACAATGGGGCTTCTTCCTCATTGTATCCTTTTACCACCTTTGCAGCCACTGGGGCTCCTATGTCCTCCACCTTTGAGGACTTTTTGGATCTTTTTTGTCTGGAACCTCCCTTCGACCTCACCACCATGAGGGAGCCCTACCAATTGTGCGAGCTCCAGACGACGCTGCTCTCAGGTTTATTGGAACACATGAACCTCTTTGCCATAGCAAGGCGACGATCCTCAGAAAGGATTGGGAAAATACAGCCCTTAAGAGCCACAGGATGGAGCAGGTCAGACTAATCAAGTTGTAGCAGCTGGAACATTCCTACCTTATTGCAGTCAACATGAATGGAACTGGCTCTCTAATAGAGAGGGTCAATTTTCAACTTTCTTTCACAAAATGTCAGTCACGACTTCTAACATTGTCCTCTGTCTGTGATCACCACCCCCCCACCCCGTTCCTCCATTCCCTCAACCCCAATTCAACATGTAAAATGAACTACAGAGTTACGCAATTTTTTTTTATTCATTCGTGGGACATGGCCATCACTGGCTAGCCAGCATTTATTGCCCGTCCCTCCTTGCCCTTGAGAGTGTGATGGTGAGCTGCCTTCTTGAATGGCTGTAGTCTACATGTTGTGGGTTGACCCACAATGCTGTTAGGGAGGGAATTCCAGGATTTTGATCCAGTGACTGTGAAGGAAGGGCGATATATTTCCAAGTCAGAATGGTGAGTGGCTTGGAGGGGAACATGCAAGTGGTGGTGTTCCCATGTGGACAATAGCCCAAAGATTGTTCAAGAAGCAGCTGGATATAAGAAAATAAGAACTAGGAGCAGGAGTGTGCAATTCAACCCCTCAAGACTGCTCCGCCATTCAATATGATCATGGCTGATCACATCTCTGCCTCAACTCTCCTTTCCTGCCTGTTCTCCATAAGCTTTCAGCCCTTTACTAATTGAAAATCTGTCTATCTCCTCCTTAAATTCACTCAATATCCCGGTATCCAATGCATTCTGAGGTGGCAAATTCCACAGATTCATTACCCTTTGAGAGAAGTAATTTCTCCTTACCTCTATTTTAAATCTGCTGTTCCTTATCCTAAAATGATGACCTCTTTCTAGACTGCCCCACAAGAGGACGCATCCCTTCTACGTCTACTTTGTCAATACCTTATATCATCGTACACACCTCAATTAGATCTCCTCTCATTCCTCTAAACTCTAGAGAGGCCTAAACTGCTCAATCTCTCTTCCTAAGACAAACCCCTGAAAAGGTGAACGTTGAAAGGAAGTTTCCTTTTGTGGGTGAGTCCAAAACTAGGGGGCGCTGTTTTAAAACTAGGGTTCACTCTTAGAGGACAGAAATGAGGAGGGTTGTACGAATATGGAACTCTCTAATCAGCATTCTCCAGCCTCCCAGCCATGTGTTTCTTGGTGGTGGGAGACAGCGGGCTGTTCACGGGTGGCGGGATTCTCAGTTCCCACCGCTGTCAATGGATGTCCCATTGAAACCACTCCACACCATCGCGAAACCCATGGGCAGAGGTGCACCACTGTTCGGACCAGAGGATCTCGCTGGAGTGAACGGCCAGAGTATCCTGCCCTTTGCCCCAGAAAGTAGTGGAGGCAAGGTGACTGAATCTTTATAAGGTGAAGGTAGATAGATTCTTGTTAGGCCAGGGAATCAAGGGTTATCGGGGAGTAGATGGGAATGTAAAACTCAACACAAACAGGTCAGCTATGATCTTATTGAATGATGGAACAGGCTCAAGGGGCTGAACAGCCTACTTAAGCTCGTATTTCATATGTTCATATGTTTTGTATAATGGTGAAAGACAAAGCACTATCAAGTTTAGACTGAAGATTAGAACCAGTAACACTGCTTGTGATTTTAGGCTAACTGTAAGCAATGTTAGAGGAGATATATTTGTGTTATGTTAAAATTGTAGCCCAAGTTAAACAATTTTCAAACTCACTGAGAATTTATCATCTCATTACCAAGGTCTACTTTCATAGTTACTAAAAACGATTTATGTGACATATCACAGCGAATATTAATGCCAAACTAACGAAAGTCATTTCTCATTTGTGAGTGAATAACTAAAGTGGCAGCTTCAATTTCCAAACATCATTAATGTATATTAGGCCACTTCCATATTCCGGTTTTTTCCAGACATCATGTATATAATCGTTCGATTCATGTTTAGTCAATAACCTTTGTTATGGAACTGAACTCATCTGGAAGTTAAGTTAAATACTAATGGGGATCCTACAAGTTGTTCTTGAGCAGTTGGAGATGTACTACTTTAGAACGTGGTGTGGAGATGCTGGTGTTGGACTGGGATGTACACAGTAAGAAATCTCACAGCACCAGGTTAAAGTCCAACAGGTTTATTTGGTAGCACAAGCCACAAGCTTTCGGAGCGCTGCCCCTTCATCAGTTGAGTCCCTTTACTAATTGAGTCCCTCACCTGATGAAGGGGCAGCACTCTGAAAGCTAATGGCTTCTGCTACCAAATAAACTTGTTGGACTTTAACTTGGCATTGTGAGACTTCCCGCTTTAGAACAACAGGGGTAGCACAGTGTCACAGCAGTTAGCACAATTGCCTCACAGTGCTAGGGACCTGGGTCCAACTCCAGCCTCAGGTGACTGCCTGTTCTACCTGTGTCTGCATGGGTTTCTTCTAGGTGCCCCGGTTTCCTCCCAAACTTCAAGGATGTGCTAGTAAGGTTTGATTGGCTATGCTAAAAAGAAAATGCACCTTCATATCAGGAAGGATTAACAGGATAAATATGAGGGGTTACAGAGATAGGGCCCTGGGTAGGATTGCTGTTGATGCAATGGGTTCAATGTCTCCTTCTTCACTGTATGGATTCTATGAACAGGGTGTTCATGCAATGTCATATAAAATATATTATCAGGTTATAGACTAGCAAAGACTGAATAAGCAAGTTGGGAGGTGCTGTGCACCAGATAGGAGCATCTAACAGGAACAAGGTGGCAAAATGTGGTCCAGAGGCATGTGGAAAATGAGAAAACAAGAGACAGATTATCAAGCCAAAGATTCAGGCTGAAAAGAGCCAGAATGAAGCTGGGGGTCTGTCGATGACATGTGAGAGGCATTAGATGCAGAAACCCATGACCTGGGACAGAGTTGTGAAAAGGGAAGTTTTACCATTGAGTAATAGGAGATGGGTTTCGAAGTTTGGGATCACTCACACAGCTTGGTGCAAACAGAAGAGTGAGCAGCAGAATCCACAGAAGAAAACAAAGGGAAATGGCTGTTTATTTTGTTTGATTGTTTTGAGCTCTTTCTGAGGTACATACGGGGTGCAAGCTCCCCAAAATTACTCAAACTTCTCAAAACAGCTGATCTCTACATATAGACCCATTTTTTGTGGGGGATGCGGGAGGTGTGGGGGTGGGAGGGATGTATGGGAGATGTGGGGAGGTGCAGGAGGCTCTCACCCTCTTGCAGTTGGAATTGGTGCCCATGCCCTCTGCCCTGAGAAGGGGCACATGGCAGAGGGAAGTGCTGCTGGTGTTACTCCTGAAATTTTTGGCAGAAGCGCCACCTCTGATCATGCCCGCTAGGGGTGGAAGGTAGAGCTGCCGTGGTGACAGGGAGATGCTGCCAAAGGTGAGTTAATGGCTGGAAAGGTGAAACAGTTGGCAGTCACCCTCTCAAGTTTGGTAGCACTCTCTCAGAGAGAAAATGCTTTGAATTGTAACTTCTCACCTGGCTGCAGCCCTTCAATGTAAGTGATCCCAACCTACTCTACTTGCTAGTTTCACTGAAGGATCTCCTCCCACAGTGCACTCACCTCCATTACCCTGACAAGTCGCAGAAGGTCAGAAAACAGATTCGCTGTTTGGGAAATCCAGCATTCAGGGTTACATCAGATCTTAATAGTCATCTTAATAACCTCAACTCTTCCTCGATTACTTCCCCAACAGATCCAAGGAGGCTCCCTGCTTGTCTGCAATCCCATCCTGGGGAATGGCAACAGTGAAGGGGATGATGTTGGGATCCCGAGCCTAATATTAATTTCTGGGCTATCTCACCCCTTAAATTCTGCACCCAGCCTCCCCCAGGCTGGGAAAATTCAGGCTATGGAGTGTTTTGTTTTCCTCTTGTGCAACCATAAACATGTCAAAGATTTTTAAAGCAACAGTTTCTTGGAATTGCATGAAGCTACACCACCCATTCCTTTCTGAAATAGGACTGAGGTGTTAAAAAAAAGTCTCAAGAGATCAGTGAGCACAGGTTTCTTAAGATGAAAATGTAATCGAATATAGTGAATCATAGATTTCAGAACTGGACAAATTCCAGTTAAATAAATAAGGGACTCCTACTCACGAAGTTACTTATCGATCAAGTTATCCAATCTGAAAAACATAATCTCAATTATGGATAGCGGATCTCCTTTTAACTATGTCTATATTCAGATCTTGGAAAGGGTTCAAGTATAACTCCGGGTGAGGGAAGCAGGCAGTATTGGTTAGCTGCAAGACTGGATATTATAACCTGACTGAAAAGATTAATAACCTGGGTTTAAATGCTGGGGACAAGAGATTGGGCTGCTTGAGAAGTAATAGGCTAGCAATGTTGGAAAGTTTTCAGATGCATCGGCAGAGGTAATCATTTAGAAACTGGCAGAAAGCAATTTAACCAACTATGGATGTGAACTTTGCAGACTAAATGCTGTCTCGTCACTGAGCATTACACAGTGCGCACAAAGAGATGGGGGATTTCTCCATATGAAACAATGAAGAACACATCTGGCATAGTAAAGATTAGCACTTTACAATCTCATTACAAACTGACAGCCACTGCAACATTTTACTTTTGGTCCGAATGACTTTGGCATACTGTGCAGTGCTCATCCGCTACGATTTGTGAATTACATCTCTTTATCCACATTATTTCTCATTTTTGCTCCTCTGTTTCTCTAAGGGAGGGAGGAGGATGGAGAATCTTAATTTTGCACAGAAGGTCAAGAGAAAGAGGGGGCATTGAATTGGTGCGATTACCAAGCTTTGAACCCACAATGGATAAATATTTAAAAAGTTACTCACCACTTGGCAATGGAGAATCTCTTAGAAACCCGCCTCCCATTAACTTTGACTCACTGAGAAATGATGCTTCGGTATAACCAAAAAAGGAATAAAATACATCTCTGAGTAGATGGAGGAGCTGATGTGAAAGGCTAGAGATGTAATAACTCCCAAAGGATCAAGTGGAGGTGGTGGCATAATGGTATTGTCACTGTTCTAGTAATCTAGAGACCCAGGGCATGATCTAGGGGCCCGGGCTCAAATCTCAACACAGCTGATGGTGAAATTTCAATTCAATTAAAAAGTGACCATGTAGTCAGTCGTAAAAACCCATCTGGTTCACGAATGTTCTTTGGGGAGGGAAATCTGCCATTCCTGCTGGGTCTGCCCTATATGTGACTCCAGACCCACAGGAATGTGTTTGACTCTGAAATGGGGAGCAGTTAGGGGTGGGAAATAAATGCTGGCCCAGCCAGTGATGCCCATAAAATGAATAAAACAAAAGGATCAAATGCAATGAACAAAAATCTAGGAAATATTGGAGATGGATCATTTGCTTCTCGTTCCCCAAGGTGGAAACAGTCTTTATTTTATTCACTTGTGGGACATGGGCACCGCTGGCTGGCTGGCATTTATTGCCCATTCCTAGTTGCCCTTGGAGAGCAGTTGAGAGTCAACCACATTGCTGTGATTCTGGAATCACATGTAGGCCAGACCAGATGGCAGATTTCCTTCCCAAAAGGACATCAGTGAAGCAGATGGGTTTTTCTGATAATCAGCAATGGTTTTATGCTCATCAGTAGATTCTTAATTCCACATATTTTTTAATCGAATTCAAATTATACCAGCTGTCGAGGCAGGATTTGAACCTGGGTCCTCAGAACATTAGCTGAGTTCCTGGATTAATAGTCGAGTGAAAATAGCACTAGGCCATCGCCTCCTCTCGTCACTGGATAGCCAGCAAGTAACATTCTCCCAACAGTGTGGTAAGTTTAGAGGGAAGGATATCATAGCATCGTCCCTTAATCCATCAAGGGTATTATTCGGACTTCTTTTGGCTAAATTTTAGGTCACTTAAAACATTTTTGCATAAAGCTCCAAATATATTTGTACCCCAGAGTTCTGTATACAACAACAACTTACATTTACATAGCATTGTTAATGTAACAAAGGATTCAAGGGTACTTCACAAGTCACGATCAGAAAAAAACCTGAGAGCGAGTCAAAAGAGGAGATACAAAGGTCGCTGGCTAAACTTGGGCTCAATGAGGAAGGAGCGTTATGAAGAAGGAAAGGTCTAGGCAGGGGTTTCCAGAGCTCGGGGTCTGGACTGAAGTGTCAGCTGCCAGTGATGTTGCGTATGTGGCCAGAGGAATGAAGAGGTCATGGAGGGTTGTAGGACTGCAGGGTATTACAGATACAGAGAAGGGAGGGGCCCTGCAGGGGTTTAACATAAAGATAAGAATTTTAAATGCCCTGTCTGCAACAGCAGTGGACTCACCAACATTAAGGGCATTTAAATGGTCATTGGATAAACACATGGATGATATTGGAATAGTGTAGGTTAGATGGGCTTCAGACTGGATTCACAGGTCGGTGCAACATTGAGGGCTGAAGGGCCTGTACTGCACTGTAATGTTCTATGTGAGTCAGTCACAGTCACGGGGATGAGCTATAGGCATCTCGGGGGAATAATTTTTAAAATCAGGCAGGTCATCATGCTGGAATCTTTCCAACCTGATATTCTTCAACATCTTCATCACACACACACAGATAGTGATTGGGCAAGAAGATTTGCAAGAGAGACAGTCCATTAGCCAGGTATGGACAATATCACTGAAGTCATCGTTAATGAATAAGAGCTTATGTCAAGTCAGCATAAAGAACCACAGATTCCACATGAGGTTTCTCTCCACCTTTGGTCCAAAGCCACATCAGACATCTTTCATGTCCATGGCATGCGTCTGAAGGATCAATTGGTGCATGTGCCATCAGCAGTCATGTTGTAATATGTCTTTAAGGCATAGCAGCATGCCTTCACTCAAAGGGAAATGAGTCACAAGATCCAACCTTAGTTTCAATTTGGTCTGTAGAAGAACCTAGCACAGTCAACTCTGTCGCTGACGTCTTCAAATTTTCTACCCATGTATAAATGCTCCCATGTGCTTAATCTAAACAAATGCTCCCACAACATGTTTACACAACCCCTTATGAGTGATTGGTGCTAAACAACATGACAGGCAATTAAACTTTGAAGATCTGATAACCAGAGTGAACCATGAAGATGTGATACCCACACTTGATTAGTTAATCTCAGCCAGGCCAATGCCATGGGCACTGGATACTGGCTGAGCAACCTTGGACTAAGATAGAGGAACAAGATTCCTGATAGTCTTATTCCTAATTGTGATCTAGTGACCCCTGCTGTTAAGTGCATGTACGTCATTCAATAGAATTGACCTGGTTTGTGAAAGTTTAAATGCCTTAACCTTGCTGACACATTGCATGTGCTGACCCATGAATTACAGTTACTTTGACAAGGATACCAGCAAACAGTTGTTTCATTTTTCTCCTGTGTGGTTTACAATTGTTAGGTAAGGCAGCCAGAGGAGCGAGGGGAGGAATAACAGATCTGCAAACAATTACATTTGCATTTTTTAAGTAGTCTCTTCCTTTATAAAGACTCTTCACAAATACAAGTTGTTAATTTGCAACAGAACGTAGAACTGAATTTGTGGAATGAGAATGAAACCTTTTAGCTGTTAAATGTAGTCACAGCATAGAAGTGAAATAATTAATAAACGTGAACATGTTTCCTCCAACATTCATAGGATCCCTATAGTGCAGAAGGAGGCCGTTTGGCCCATCAAGTCTGCACTGACCACAATCCCACCCAGGCCCTATCCCCTTAACCCCATATACTTACCCTACTAATCCTCTGACATTAGGGGCAATTTAGCATGACCAATCCACCTAACCCGCACATCTTTGGAAGGAAACCAGAGCACCAGGAGGAAACCCAGGCAGACATGGGGAGAATGCTTCTCCTAAGCCAGGGTTCAAACTCAGGTCCCTCGAACTGTGAGGCAGCAGTGCGAACCACAGTTCCAACTCGCCAACCCTATTAATGACTCATTCATTGCTGTATTCATCCAGGAGTACCACCACACGAATAATATGACCAGTTTCTAACTTGTGTTATTGAATGCAATAGCTCAGTTTCGATCAACAATAAATGTTTTTTGTAACAGCTCATTCAAAGCCTCAGACATTGAGCTGATGGTAATTTTTATGATATATATTATATATTATATACATATATCAGTACATGCTTTGATAAGAATTCTAGGAGACGTGTACATCTGCAATCCATTTTATGAGAGTTCCTGGCACAATGGACACACCAATCCCAGAGATGATACTGCAGCTGTAATTTAATCCTGTTCTAGTGTTCCTCCTCTGTCAGTATTGTCTCACTCCCTACATAGATCAATCCAAACTCATACACACATGCTGCTCAAGTGAAAAATGGGACCTTATAATTTATTATCAAACAGGTCCAGAGGTCATAAGGAGCAAATATAAATTTTAAACCCAGCTGGAACAAAAGCTATTTGATGTAAGTGATACTTTCTCTAAGCTTGGTGAGGGTGATCTATTTAGTTAGCACTGTGTCTTCTCCTGTTACACACATAAAGGGCCCCAACAGTCACGTATACTTTGCAGTGTGCATCTGTTGGAGGTTGTGTTCTTTCTCCACCATTTCAATGGTTGAGCCAAAGCATTTGATACCATGTTGTCTACGAGGAAGTAACCCATTTTCCTACTTACAAAAGTCTCCTTAACTCACTGGGTCAGAGATTCAAATATAATTCAACAATAGTGTGACCTACTACTGGATGTCCTGCCAGATTGCTGTTGGAATACTTCGATAAAGAACAATGAGCTTTGTCTGACAAGTAATAATTTTATATATGGAGTACTTAATGAACTTTTAAATGGCTTGATATGAATAATTACTCACCAATAATCTGCTTGCTGATCTTCAGTTTGGGTTCCACCTCAATCAGACTACTCTCGATCATCTGCAAACTGATGGAAAATGCCATCAACAGCACTCACTCAGCAATACCCTGCACGCTGAGGCTCAATTTGAGCACAGGACCACTCCTGACTCAATTACAACCTTGGCCCAAACACAGATAAATGAGCTGAACTTTAAGAGGTGAATGACTGCCCTTGATATCAGCTTTTGACCGAGTGTGGCATCAAAGAACCTAAGCAAAGCTGAAGTCAATAGGATTCAGGAGGAACTCCCCACTGGTTGGAGTTATCCTTGATACAACAAAATGGTTGTGGTTGTTGGAGCTCAGATCCATGATATTACTGCAGGAGCTCCTTAGGGTAGTGTTATTGGTCCAACCATCTTCGACTACTTTCATCAATGACCTTCCTTCTATCATTAGGCCAGAAATAGGAATGTTTATCGATGGCTGAGCAATGATCAGCACCATTCATCACTCCTCAGATACTGAAATGGTCCATGTCCAAACATCACAAGACTTGGACAGCATTCAGGCTCGCTCTGATAAGTGACAAGTAACAATCACACCACACAAGTTCCAGGCAATGGTCATCTCCAACATTACAGAATCTACTATGTCCCCTTGACATGCAATGACACGGAGCGGCACAGAAGCTAGCAGTGCTGCCTCATGATGCCAGAAACCCGGGTTCAATTCTGGCCTTGGGTGACTGCCAGTGTGGAGTCTGCACATTCTCCCTGTGTCTGCATGGGTTTCCTCCGGGTGCTCCAGTTTTCTCTTACACTCCAAAGATGTGCAGGTTAGGTGGATTGACCATGCTAAATTGTCCTTTAGTGTCAGGTAGACTAGCAGGGGAAATATATGGGGTTACGGGGATATGGTCTGGGTGACATTATTGTTGGTGCAGACTCGATGGGCTGAATGGCCTCCTCCTGCACTGATTCTATGATTTTATGAATGACCTTGCCACCACTGAATCCCCAACATCAACATCCTGGGAGTTACTATTGACCAGAAATTGAACTGGACTAGTCAAATAAAAACTGTGTCTACAAGAGCAGGTCAGACGCTGTAAATCATGTGGTGAGTAACTCACCTCCCGACTCCCCAAAACCTGTGCAGCATTGACAAGGCACAAGTCAGGAGTGTGATGGAATACTCTCCACTTGTCTGGATGAGTGCAGCTCCAACAACACTCCAGAAGCTTGACACTATCCAGGACAAAGCAATCTCTTGATCAGCACCCCATCCTCCAGCTTAAACATTCACTCTCACAAGCTCACACGGGGATAAACTGACAATTTAGTAAGACTATAAAAGATGATGGTTGTTGATGGAATGGATATGAAAGACAGACACTAAATCTCTTCCATCCTATCCTCCCAACTGTTGCATTTCCCCCGTCCCTATCCTACTCACTGCCTCTCCCCCTCCCAGTGCTGTCACTCACTGCTCCCTCCCCTCTCTGATCCTCCCACCCGCTACCTCTCTCCCTCATCAACCTTCCCACTCGCAGCCTCTCTCCCTCCCTGTCCCTCGCACTCGGTGCCTCTCTCCTTCCCCAACCCTTCCACTCACTGCCCCTCCTCCCCGTCCCTTGCACTCACTGCCGCTCCCTCTTCCAGCCTCTTGCTCTCAGCTCTTCTCCTGCTCACCACTTCCCCGTTCCCTCACTTCACTCACAGCTCCGCCCTCTTGTTGACCCTCTCCTGAGCAATCACTCACAGTGAGGAGGGGGAGCCAGCGAGTGAGAGGGAGCAGAGGGAGGCAGCTAGTGGGAGAATGGGTTAGTCGGGAGTCAGTGCATCGGGGGTTTCAGCAATTAGGAGGATCAGTGAGTTGGAAAGGGGGCAATCTCAGAGTGAGTGAGCTGGAGACAGGAAGCAAGCTCTGAGAGCTCTTACCTTAAATTATTAAGAGTTAGTTAGAATATTTTTGGGCCAATTAGATTATAGATGGCAATAAAGTAAAGTACAGTTTATTTATTAGTCACAAGTAGGCTTACTGCAATGAAATTATTGTGAAAATCCCCTAGTCGCCACACTCCGGCATCTGTTCGGGTACACTGAGGGAGAATTTAGCATGGCCAATGCACCTAACCAGTATGTCTCTCAGAATGTGGAGGAAACTGGAGCACGCGGAGGAAACCCACGCAAACACGGGGAGAATGTGCAGACTCTGCACCGACAGTGACCCAAGCTGGGAATTGAACCCAGGTCTCTGGCACTGTGAGGTAGCAGTGCTAACCACCGTGGCACCGTGCCATCCCAATAGGTTTACGCAGTGATTATGATGATTATTCCTTTAAGAACAACAGAGCAGAACAGGATCACTTGGCTTTAGGGACCTATTGTGACTGAGAGTGGCCATTCGCTCCAGGGAGCGAAATCCTATCTATTGGGCAGAAGGCAGTCTGAAGACATATAGAAGATTGTGGAGGGACTGCAGGCTGTTGGGGGGGGCCGCTCGGGTCAGCCAAGGGGCTGCCAACCTCTGTACAGGTTTTCTTTGTTCATAAGTACTATTATTATGTCTGTGAATGTGCATCATTATATTTGCGACAAGGTTAAGATGGATTATGAGAATACTGCCTATGGCCCAACACGAGTATCATGGAGGAAAAAGATACTCAGCCGACTGTCTGTCTTTGAGCAAATACACCCAATAAGATGTTGAGATATTGCCAGGTATTGAGCAGCAGATGTAGAACGAACCTGGTTTGGCTGGTACAGTCGAGTTTGGAAATATATAGGAAGAAAATGAAGACAGTAATTTACAAAACACGGTTAAAAAAGAGGAATTAATGAAACAATGCAGAATCAACTGAACTCTATGAAAAATCAACTAGAAAATAAGAACAAATTGACAATAGAATCAGCAATTCAGTCAGAGAAAGAAACTGAGATTACATGCTAGGATAAGATTGCTAAAATGGTCACACTAATAAAAAAGCAGCAAGTCGTATGGCAGAGTTTCATGTGAGGCCATATTTGGAACAGTACATAGTTAAAGCCTACAATGAAAGTATTTATATTTAAACATATAAGCCCTCAAGATCTCATAAATGAGTCATCACCATAGCAACATTAAAAAAAATATTTAGTACATAAAAGGAAACTTTGGTCGAGGATCAAGTTAGATCCCTGGAATTATTGTCTCTGAGACTGGGCCCCTGTCGTGCTGGCAGACATGGAGTGAGGATCACTCGTAAACACATGGACCACTTGAGGAATATAGAGACTCTCCAACAGTCAGTGTTACCAACAAAAGATGTTTTTGAACCCATAAGCACTGCAAAACCTGATTGACCTGTTATAGACATAACCGATGTCTCCATGGAAGCAAATAATAATGAACTGCCTATGCCAGGTGGGTATTTGTTATTGCAGTTCCTGTTAATGTTAATCCTGTGGAAGCACCTCAGGCTACAGAACTACACCACTCTACAAGAAACAGAAACCCCCTCAGAGACTAGATTTCTAATTGTCCAACTCATGTACATAATCTTTAGTTAGAGTTTAGGACTGAGTAAATTAATTATTGATTATGGTGACTGTCCCTTTAAGAGCCAACACAGCAGAAGAGGCTTGCATCTAGAAGACACGCAGGGATTGGGGCATCCAAAGGGGTGCCAGCCTCTGTACAGCTTTTCCATGTTAATAAATACTGACTGTGTTCCTGATAATGTCTGTGAGTATTTATAATGTAAAAAAATTACAGGCCAGGGACATAACCCATCCTATCATAGATTTCCTTACAGGAAAGTGAATTTTGTTTAGCATATTTTCATTTAAAATGTTTTTTTTAACACATTAGGTACAATAAATGAGAGATGTCTGTCCTGCGACCCCTGCTAAACAACATCCCCACTTCACCATTCTCTCCCTGACTGGATACTCTAACTATTAATGGCTGCCAGTGACCCTTGAACTGAGTGGCAATTGCTGAATATAGTGGGTGGGATCTGTTTGGTGGGGCATGTTCCAATTGGTGGGAGGGATGTCAACCTCCTGTCTTCAACGAGTAGAATCATAGAATCCTACAGTGCAGAAAGAGGCCATTCAGCCCATCGAGTCTGCACCAACCACAATCCCACCCAGGCCCTATCCCCATTTACCCATGCATTTACCCTAGTTATTGCCCCTGACGCTAAGGAGCAATTTAGCTTGGCCACTCCACCTAACCTGCAGATCTTTTGGACTGTGGGAGGAAACCCACGCAGACACAGGGAGAATGTGCAGACTCCACACAGACAGTGATCCAAGGCTGGAACTGAACCTGGGTCCTTGGCGCTGTGAGGCAGCACATGTCATTGTGCCACCATGCTGCCAGAAAGAGGGAATTTCCTGAGGGACATTCCAACCTCAAACCCTCCCCCTTCAATACCTGGATTATCCCCAGATTGTGCACAGTCTTCCTGTCATGTTCAGTTGAAGGGTAAACAGGCCCAGAACCAAGCAGCCTGAGTAACAGAGGCTACTACAGGTGCGATGAGCAGTGGCTGGAGCTGAGCCATGGAGATACATTGCAGAAGTTGTTTTCAAGCACACTCCATGGCCAGAATTTTATGTTGTTCGGGTGGGTGCTCACCTGGGCTGAAGGGAGCAGATTAGAAATATATTGTACACCTGAGGCTATCAAGTGTCTGACAGATGAAAAATTCAGGCCCATGTTTCTTGTATGATATGGTAAGCCTGTGTGCCACAGGTTTTGTTTGGAGAATGTGTTGACCAATTTTTAAAAATCATTTCACTGAGGAAAGAAAACAAAGCAAATCCGCATCCAAACAGACAGAAACATGTCAGAATTCAGCTCCTGATGCTGCCACAGTGCTGTCGGGGAGGGAGTTCCAGGATTTTGATAGTGAAGGAACAGTGATCTAGTTCCAAGTCAGGATGGCAAGTGACTTGTAGAAGCAGAACTAAACCATTCGGCCCCTCGAGACTAATTTCCTTACTGATTAAAACCTGTCTATCTCAGCCTTCAACATACTTAATAATCCAGCTTTTACAGCCCTCTGCATAAAGCATTCCACAGACTCACTACCCTCTGAGAGTCAAAATTCCTCCCGATCAGAGTAAGGTGACCCCTTACTCTGAGAGTATGCCCTCAGGTCCAAGACTTTTTCACAAGGGGAAACAACTTCTCTGTATCTACCCTGCCAAGCCCCCTAAGAATCCTGCATGTCACAGTAAGGTCTTACCTCAATCTTCTAAACTTCAATGAGGACTTGCCCAACCTACTTAGCCTCTCCTCATAAGAAAATCCCTCCACATCCAGGATCAACCTAGTGAACCTTCCCTGGACTGTCTCCAATGTCAGTATATCCTTCCTTCTTAGATAAGGGGACCAAAACTGTTCACAGTATTCCAGGTGTGGTCTAATTAATACCTTGCATTGTTTTAGTAAAACTCCTTATTTTTATACTCCATTCCCTTTGAAAAAAAAAGTCTGCATTCTATTTGCCTTCCCTATTACCTGCTGGACTTGTATTCTAGCTTTTTGTGATTTGTGCAAGAGATCCCCAAATCCCTCTGTGCTGCAGTTTTCGGCAGTCTCTCCATTTAAATAATATTTAGCTCCTTCATTCTTCCCACTAAAACGCACAATTTCAATTTTCCTACATTATATACAACCTGCCAAGTTTTTGCCCACTCACTCAATCTGTTGAATTTTTTTATTCATTCATGGGACATGGGTGTCGCTGGCTGGCTAGCATTTATTGCCCATCCCTAGTTGCCCATGGAGGGCAGTTGAGAGTCACACATAGGCCAAACCAGATAAGGATGGCAGATCTCCTTTCCTAAAGGACATTCATGAAGCAGATGGATTTTTCCGACAATCGACAATGGCTTCATGGTCATCAGTAGATCCTTAATTTCAGAAATTTTTTTTATTGAATTCAAATTCCACCACCTGCCATGGCAGGATTTGAATTGGGTCCCGAGAACACCGGCTGAGTTTCTGGATTAATAGTCTAGCAATAATATCACTAAGCCATCACCTCCCCTAATTTGTTGTGTGAACCTCACCATTTGCCTTCTCAAATATTTTTGTGTCATCTGCAAACCTGGTAATAGTACATTCACTTCCGTCAATCAATTCATTAACATATATGGTTAATAATTATAGCCCAAGCACTGATCCCTGTGGCACTCCGCTTGTTACAGGTTGCTGTGCTGAAAATGCCTCTCTTATCCCAATGCTCTGCCTTCTATCAGTTAGCTAATCCCCAATCCATGCTGATAAACTACCTTAAAAACCATGGGCTTTTATCTTATTGAGTAGCCTTTTGCGCAGTTCCTTATCAAATACATTTTGGAAATCCAAGTGTATTACATCTACTGGCTCTCCTTTATCTATCCTGCTCATTATCAACTCAAAGGATTCTAATTAATTGGTCAGGCATGATTTCCCCTTCAGAGCCATACTAACTCAGTTTGATTATATTATGCATTTCTAAATGTGCTGTTATTGCAGCCTTTATAATGAACTCCAACACTTTCCCAATGACAAATGTTAAACTAACTAGCCTATGGTTAGGGCAGCACGGTGGCACAGTGGTTAGCACTGCTGCCTCACAGTGACAGATGTCGGGGTTCAATTCTGGCCTCGGGTGACAGTGTGGAGTTTGCACATTCTCCCTGTGCCTGTGTGGGTTTGCTCTGGATTTCCTCTCACAGTCTAAAGATGTGTGGGCTAAGTTGATTGGCCATGCTAAATTAATCCTTAGTGTCCCAAAATGTATAGGTTAGAAGAATTAGCAGGGTAAATATGTGGGGTTATGGGAACAGGAGCTAGATGGGATTGTTGTCGGTGCAGGTTCAATGAGCCAAATGCACTGTAGGGAGTCTATAATAGTTACCTGTTTTTTTGATTCCCTCCCTTTTTGAATAAGGCAGCTGTTCACTTCTTTGCGACTTTTCCTTGGGACTCAGCACAGTGACAATATCAATACCACATAGCCATCGTCCCCCTTCGAGAGCATGTCATTTAGACCAACATTATTGCTTAAATTGTATAATTCTGCCTGCTTAAACTCCAGCAGTAAACTGGGCACACTTGACTGTCCCTTGTCCTAAGCCCTCATTAAACTATTTCTATGTTCACTGCTGTCCGTATTTCCCAACAACTGATTCCCTGACTTTTAAGCATTGGGATGGGTTTCCTGACAAAGCAACATCCTGACGATGCACAGAAAATTCAGTGAGATTGTTAAAAAATAGTAGCTTCACCCCATGGCAAAACAGGATGGAAAGAGAAATAACAGTACAAACTC
Source organism: Carcharhinus amblyrhynchos (assembly GCF_965287045.1). Lineage (NCBI taxonomy): Eukaryota > Metazoa > Chordata > Chondrichthyes > Carcharhiniformes > Carcharhinidae > Carcharhinus > Carcharhinus amblyrhynchos. The sequence continues at coordinate 30,087,266 of NC_137337.1, forward strand.
AAACATTGATTGATGAAAAATAAAGATCTTGACTGAACGTGTGTAAAAATCCCTCTCAAAAGGCATAGTTTTAGACTTTGGTGCACAGCTCCGTGTGACTCAGCAACAGAGGGGGGAGTTTTCCCATCCCACCTGCCATGGGAATCATGGGGGCATGGACCACACAAAGGTCGGCCAAACTCCAGCGGGATTTTCCGGTTTTGGGGTGAGTGAGGTTGGAAAATCCCGCCCTATAGGTTTTTAATTAGCAGTACTTTAATTCAAGTGTGACTGATGATGGAAGGCAGTGCCATCTGCTGTTCTTTGAATGTCCAAACACCAAGGGCAAAATTTCCCCATGAGATTCATTGTGAACCCACAGCATCCCAGAATCAGGTTCTCAAACAGCACGGCAGCATTTTCTCAAGGAAATCATTCACACCATCAGTTAACTGTAGTAAACATAGGCAGTTATGTCAGTCTTATTGCCTCTTTCTCTGACACAAATTCATGTAAAGTCACAATTTAATCTTGTTCACATATCGGTGAAATTTCTGAGATAAACTTAGAAACATAGAAGATCGGAGCTGGAGGAGGCCATTTGGCCCTTCAAGCCAGCTCCACCATTCATCACGATCATGGCTGATTGTCCAACTCAATAGTCTGATCCTGCTTTCTCTCCATAGCCTTTGATCCCATTCGCCCCAAGTGAATATCTAGCCACCTCTTGAATACATTCAATGTTTTGGCATCAACTACTTCCTGTGGTAATAAATACCACAGATTCACCACTCTTTGGGTGAAAAAATGTCTCCTCACCTCCGTCCTAAATGGTCCACCCCGAGTCCTCAGATGTACCCACCATCGGGTACATCCTCCCTGCATCTATCCTATCTAGTCCTGTTGGAATTTATAAGTCTCCGTGAGATCCTTCTCATTCGTCTGGACTCCAGTGAAAACAATCCTAACCTAGTCAATTCCTCCTCATATATCAGTTCTGCCAACATCAGTTCCACCACCCTCAGAACCTGGTAAACCTTTGCTGCACTCCCTCGAGTGCAAGAACATCCTTCCTTGGAAAAGGAGACTAAAACTGCACATTCTACCTGTGGCCTCACCAAGGCCCTGTATAATTGCAACAACACATTCCTGCTCCTGTGTTCAAAACTTCTTGCAATGAAGGCCAACATACCATTTGCCTTCTTCACCGCTTGCTGCACCTGCATGCTTACCTTTACTGACTGGTGCACAAGTTGGGTAAAAAGCTGGGTAACTGTCAACGTCAACACATTATTAGCATTAAATACTGCCAACTGTTCACCGGGCACAAGGAAAAAGCTTTTCACTGACTTTCTACATGTCATGAGTGGTGGTAAATTTGAACTAAATATTTTGAGGCAGGTCATAAGCGTTAAATGCTGTTAAGCCTTCACCTAAAGTCATCGCAATCATGGATGTCAAGGTCAAACTTGTTATATATGTGGGTCTGCTAATGAGACTAATAATAAACCATGAAGTCAGTGGTAGTAAACTAACTGGAACATTTTATTAAAACAGCTCAAGGCTGACTAGACAAGCTCTACCCAAGGTACAGCTTGAATCCCAGCTCATCTGACCTGTTCTCTTAAAGGGGCATGCCCCCAACATACATAACACAACTGTTTCAGTTCGCTCCCGATGACATTTAATAAATAGCTCAGTGCACTGGACATAGCGGTGATCTATGAACAAAAATTGGCCATCCTATCTGACAAGCAGTTACAAAACTGGCATCTGGGCAACAATGCAGACAATTGCCCAACTATATCCTTCCCATAAAATGAGCAATCTAACCTAACCAATTGCTACCCAAGCAGTCTCCACCCATTCATAAAGTAATGGAAGAAGTCATCAACAGTGCCAACAAATCATAGGCTTGTACAGCACAGAAAAGGCCTTCGGCCTATCGAGTTCTCCCTTGGCGTACCTGAACAGGCATTGGAGTGTGGCGACTAGGGGATTTTCACAGTAACTTAATTGCAGTGTTAATGTAGGACTACTTGTGACAGATAAATAAACTTTAACTTTAATTTTTTTCTCTCTCAAATCCCCTCTGAATCTGCAATGGCTTCCACTTACCAATCACCTGCTTATCAGATACACAAATTATTCATTACTTTTGCATTTCAGATGTAATGAGTTTGCCTGTTGAATTGGGTGTGTCTGATCAGAGAACCCACTGACAGCATCTTCCTGTATTATATAACTGCACCCCCTAGTGGCAGTCAGCAATATTTGCTCCTGCTGTCTATCTCATTCTAAATGCCATACGACAGGCATTCTTTTAGATATTTGGTCCAAATGTTTGAGTATTTCAGGTTAGTCTTTCCAGTAGTCTGCAGTGCTTTCAAGAGCTGGTCCAACTGCAGAAATCCCACTCTGCTATCTCTGCAGTGATCAACTGCAAAGACCAGAAGAAAAGAGCTTGAACCAAACAAAAGCAAATTACTGCAGATGCTGGAACCTGAAACCAAAAGAGAAAACACTGGAAAATCTCGGCAGGATTGGCAGCATCTGTAAGGAGAGAAAAGAGCTAATGTTTCAAGTCCAGATGAAAACCCCATATCGAAGCTAAAAGGCATAGAAAGTGGGAGATATTTATACTGCAGGGGAAGGGAATGAAAGATGAGTCATAGCCACAGAAACAGGGGAATCGACTGCTAATAGCAAGCCAAAGAGAGAATAAAGGGTGTGAATGGCCAAACAGCAGAGAAACTGTAAGCTGTGACAGATGGAAATGTTGGGGGAGAGGGGGAAATGGGACAGAGGTAGAATGTAGGAAAGGGGGAGAAAACATAAGGGAAGGGGGATGAAGTAGGGGGAAGGGAAGAAAAATGAAGAAAGACCAGAAAGAAATGAAAGGCAGAGAACAATAACAAATTAAATAAAATAGAATGAAAATAAAAGGGGGCCGAGGTAGGGTAGAGCGAATGGAACCAGACACCCTGCATCTTCTCACCTGCCAAAACATAAAGCAGAGGCCCACACCAACATAATACCCAGAACAAAACAGTATACTGTGGATGCTGGATAAACAGGAAATGCTAGAACAATCTCAGCAAGTCTGTGAAGGAAGGAACAAGAATTAATGTTTCGAGCCTATATGACTCTTCCTCTCTCTGATCTGCTGAATTTTTTTCAACATTTTCTGTTGTTATTACAGTTTTAAGGACAATTCTTTATCTATCTTAGTGCCTACAAGGAAAGTGAGCTCTTGACAAGCATTCTTGCCTATCCCTCCTTCACCAACCCTCACCCGCCCCCACCCCCCCACACTATAATATGCAATTATAGTAAGTGAGGGCAGCAGCACAGTGCTGCCTCTCAGCGCCAGGAATCCGGGTCTGAGTCTGTCCTGGGGTGACTGTGCGGAGTCCACACGTTCTCCCTGTGTCTGCATGGGTTTCCTGCGAGTGATCCGGTTTCCTCCCACATTCAAAGATTTACAGGTGAGATGGATTGGCCATGTTAAATTGCCCCTTAGTATCCCAAGTTGTGACGGTTAGGGGGATTAGTGGTTACGAGGATCAGGTGGGCAGATGGGGAAAGGGTGTGTGGGCCTGACTAAGCTTCCCAGTCGGTGCAGACTGAATGGACCAAATGGCCTCCTGCTGCACTGTAGGGATTGTATGAAACATTCAGGACTCACTCCTGATTTTTAAAAATATATTTTTAAATTGTACTCAAGGATATAGCCACATCCTCTAATCTTTCTGAGTGCAAGCCTAGTGGTGTTGATTATATCCGCGGGATGGAATAATTTAGTGCAGCCAGGATAGTCTATCAGTTTGGAGAAACCTAACACAGATGGTCACAAGAGGGAGCCACAGGCACGCAGACTAATCCACAAAAAACTCTCAAATAAACCATTGCAAACCGACATATCTAAAAGTTACACACAGTGCAAAAAAATCATTTTTACAGTCCAATACAACGCTTATTTACACAAAATTACAGTCATTACATTTCAAAACTTAAAACTATATACAGACATCAGATTTTACTGTGTGCTATTGTTTTTCAGATTGGCACAGAGTTACACAGGCAGAGGGTAGTCTGCAGTTCCCGAGCTCTCAGTCTGCCTCTGTTGAAAGGCTTTACATGTGGCTTTTCCCCATTGTGCCTTTGCAGCAGCTGCCCCAAGTTTCAGCGCATCCCTCAGCACATAATCCTGGACCTTGGAATGTGCCAGTCTGCAACACTGACTCGAGGACAAATCTTTCAGCTGGAAGATCAGTAAGTTTTGGGCGGACCAAAGTGCGTCCTTCGCCGAATTGATGACCCTCCAGCAGCAGTTGATATTTGTCTCGGTGCGCATCCCCGGAAACAGCCCGTAAAGCAGAGTCCTGCGTCACCGAGCTGCTCGGGACAAACCTCGACAAATACCACTGCACCTCACTCCAGACCTTCTTTGCAAAAGCTTAGCAAGGAATTACTTTTCTACAGTGTACTACAGTTGTTTTAAAAGCAGCTGGAACAATTTAAAAGGGAGAAGCTGATGAGGGAATACAATACAGGTTTGTGTGAGATTTTAAAGCTTTATCTTTTCTGCTTCCAAAGTATACAATTTTCATTTTTCACCGGTCAGCCATATGTGAAAGATATCAGTTTTAATGAAACTATCCTTGAGGGGAAGGGTGGGGGTGAGTGGTCTGTTTGGATTTATTAACAAGGTGAATTTAGGGAAAATTTACCCTGTGCATTTTCATTGTACTTGCTTTTTTTTCCTCACTTTTTGCTTTTTTTGTTTGTGAAATATGGTTGTTCTAGATTATCTGTTCCATTTGCCTGTATAAAACTCTCTGTACTTCAAAGGTAATTCATCATGTCAGGTAATAAAACATGATAAACTCAACTAGTCAAGTTGTACAGCATTATGCATTAACATTTGCTTTAATTGTTTTTTTCTCAAGCAGGTGGATGAGATGGAGATTTCTGTTTCATAACCATGTCTTGAAGATGAACGTCACCTTTTCAACTGGGCAAGATTACAACTATTTAAAACTGAACTAACAACATCCTAAACTCAATTATCTAAGCCTTCTGTTAGTCTATGATTGTCTTTCAGATTATTAATAACCTGAATTCCTGATGGCTGACCTGATAGATAGAATCCCTTGTTTGGGTTCCCAGTTTTCAGTTGATGCTGAGGAGTCTGGCAGCAGGTGTCAATGTTGCTGAAAGGCTGTTAAAATGGCTGTTGATGTGTGAATAACCACAGCAGAATCTGACATTTTCCTGTCTGTAGTGCAGACCCGATGTACTGCTCAAACTCCCTCTGTAAAAACAGTGCGGGTCATAGGAGTATGATGCTAAAGTCAATGTTCCTCAGTTTCTACCATCTCTCTTCACTTCCCAACTCACCTCACACCAGGATATTCCAAGGCAACTGGACACTGCGCAAGATGAAAGAAAGGGAGAAAAATCATTGAAAAGCTTTGACCTTTGCAAACCATCACCTTGCACCTTTTGCAGGAACTACCACGAGAAGCCTTTAATTTATCCAGAATGCCTCTTTTATATGCTGGTCATATTTCATTTCAGAGCTTCAATAAGCTAAAATCAAATCTCTGAATCAAAGGCTAATCAGTTTGGTTAGTGCATTTACAATCAGTAAAAAGATCCAGCTCATGTTAGCATCAATTTAATAAATGTCAGCAGACCTGGTCATGAGCTCGCCCCCTCCAGTCAGGAAACAGCAGAGATAAAGAGGCAAGCATACAACTTCTTCCCATACAGTGAACCCTGTCAATGTCCTTTTCTTTAACTATTGTCATGGAGTATCTCTCAGCACAGGTCTCAGTATAATGTCCCAACTCAAATCAAGTGTCTTTAAACAAAGAGCACCAAAATGTGAGATTTGAAAGAACCTTTCTGTGTTTGTATACATTGATGGAAGTAATTCTTCAGACTGCATTTGTGCCTCACAGATGATCAGATTGTCTGGAGGACCTAGGAGGTCTTCCTCGGAGGATCATGACAACAAAAGTATGTACAGGGCCTGAATTTTCAGAATGGTGGGCTATTCTGTCCCTACCAGCCAAAGAGTCAACAGGAAACACACTCCCGCTGACTCCAGCAGCCGCAGCGCCGTATTACGGTCCAAAGAGCATTGATTGGCCTCAGTGTGGGAGTTTGTATCTCACTCAAGAGGAAGTCCTGCTTCGGGGAGCTGCCAGTCAATCAGCTTCTCCATCACAGCACTGCAGTGGCCAGAAGGCCACTCCTGCAGGGAGTTGCCTGGTACAGTCCCCAGGAACTGGAGGACAGGTAAGTGACAGGGATCCCAGGGTGGGGACATGTGGACATACAAAATTGGAGCAGAAGTAGGCCATTAGAGCCCTTGCTCTGCCGTTCATAAGATCATGGCTGATCTGTTTGTGTTGCGAATTTCACATTCCCATCTACTCCTGATAACCTTTGAATCTATCCACCGCTGCCTTAAAAATATTCAGTAACCCCACTTCTGCGAAAGAGAGCTCCAAAGTTGCATAATCCTCTGAGAGAATACATTTCTCCTCATCTCTGTCACATAAAGGTGACCTCTAACTTGAAAAGAGTGTCCCCTAATTCTGGACACAAGTGGAAATGTCCTTTCCACATTCACCTTGTTGAAACCGTTCAGAATCTTACATATTTTAATGCACTCACCCTTCTTTCCTCTGAACTTCAGTGGGCACAAGCCCAGTTTGTCTAACCTTTCCACATAAGACAACCCGTTCATTCCAGGTATCAATCTAGTAAACCTCCTCTGAGCCACCTTTACATCCTTAAATAAACAGACCAAAACTGCAGAGAGTGTCTGAGATATGATCTCACCAATGCCCTGTATAGGTGAAGCATAACATCCTTACTTCCATGTTCAATTCAACTCATGATAAAGGAAGGCATTCCATTAGCCTTCTTGAGTTCATGCTATACTTACATACTGACTTTTTGTGACTCGTGCATAAGACCGCTTAAATCCCCCCTGCACCTCAGAATTCTGCACTCATTCTCTGTTTAGGTAATACTCCTTCAATGGGCCTCAGTGTCTGCAGATCAGCCTCCAGCTCAATGGCTCTGAGCCAAAGTTCCTCAAGCCACAAACGTTTAGTGCAGACGTGTTTGTCCTGGATCACCTTGTTATCCAAGAGCTCCCACACCCTGCAGTTTGACACATCACCTGCCCTGCCATCCTTAATTTATGTAATTCATTAATTATGTTATTCATTTATTTATGGTGGTTTTTAAAATATATTTTATGAATTTTTCCACCAATTTGTGTATCATTTTAAACTTTAGAGATAGAGTTGAACTTACTCACTTACCAAATACTCACCCAAAAGCAAGCTCCTTTCCCTGTAGTAGAATAGGAATTAATTCTTATAGGGTGAGAAGGATAGAAGAAGGAAACAAATATCATTTGAGTGGTACAGGAGCACAGTGGTTAGCACTGCTGTCTCACAACGCCAGGGGTCTGGGTTCGATTCCTGGCTTTGGCCACTGTCTGTGGGGAGTTTGCACATTCTCTCTGTGTCTGCATGGGTTTCCTCCAGGCACTCCAGTTTCCTCCCACAGTCCAAAGACATGGGGGTTAAATGGATTGGCCATGCTAATTTGCCCTTTACTGTCAGGGGAACTAACTACGGTAAATGCATGGGACTATGGGGATAAGACCTGGGTGGGATTGTGGTCAGTGCACACTTGATGGGCTGAATGGCGTCCTCTGCACTATATGGATTATATGGACCTCCTTGCCCCTCACACTCACCAAACTCCAAGTCTGCACTAAGTTCCTCAGCTGCACTTAAGGACCTTAACTGGGGCAGGGGCAGACTTCCTGTCCAGTGCCCTGCTCATCCCAGTGGAAAATCACCCCCAGGTCGGGGCAAATGGGAACACAGACGGAATCCTCTCCATGCAATTTCATGCCTCCCCACACTTCAGAGCCCACCGGGGAAAGTGCAATGTTCTGGCCCAAGGCTTCAATGTGTCAGATCTAAAGAGAAATAAGTGGCAACTTTCCGTGATACAATGGCTACGATCCAAGCACCATCATTATTTGTAGTGACAGTGATTGAAAATGATATAATTATTCTGAATGAAATCAAATTATTCCTACACTGATTCAATACAAAAGCACAATGAGGATTGATGTTTGGACCAGCTGAATCCAGCTGTATGTTTGTCACTCGTGAATGATGGAGACTGTTATCACTATGCAACTTGAAAATATTCATTTCCCATCTTTGTTTTGTCATTTCCCATATCATTTATACACAGACAGTGGCCGAAATTTGCCCATTTCGCTTGCTGCAAAACTGTAGTGCGCGAGATAGAAAATGGTGACGGACCAGTTAAAGGTCAGTTGAGCTTGGGCAGGGATTTCCAGTCTTGGGGCACATGTGGTCAGAAATTCCTGTCCTATATTTCAGGCTCACAGTCAATTGTTCAAATTTGTGAATTATCCATCGCTTCATTTAGACTGGATTTCCCTCAATAGAGAATGTAGAATAGGGGATGACAGAGTCAAACCAAAGGGTCAGGCTTTTAGGACTGAGATAAAGAGACATTTCTTCATTTGCAGGATTGTGGATCTTTGGAAATCCCTACCCCATAGAATTGTGGACCCTCCTTCGCTGGGTTCACTCAAGACAGAGACTGATAACATTACAATCCCAGCAGATGTTACAACTGAACATGACAGGTCCAAATCTTTTTATATATTTATTTAAGATATGTGGATGGTGCCTTCTGAAACAGTCACAGCTGTCAGCTGATGAACTTTTAACAGATGTTAAAACATTTATTAAACAAGGACAAATGAATTATAATACATGATGCATTCACTCCGACTACACCTTTACAGATCTTTACAGATTTATGGATAGTACAAGTTAAATAATCTTTCTTATATATTAATGTTCAAAGTAAGTACACAGTCCATGTAAACCAACAGACAAACTGTGATCAAACATTACTCTCTGAAACCAGACAACTTCTGTAGATTTCTCATCAATTCCCCATCACTGCTCCTGATGTGAGCCATTGCTTGAACTAGAACTCTGTCTTTCACACAGGGGTTTCCAAGCCCTGCTCTCCAAGGAAGCACCTTGGAATCCTCTCCCAAGTTATGCTTCCTCTTGAATGTCCACACCAAGGATCCAATTCCAGGATTCCAACCTCGCCTTCCTGGATGCATCCAAGCTTTGTCTTCCCCATCATCTCTCAAGTAGCCAGCTGTGCCAACCGAATATCCCTGCTTCACAGGCTGTAGTAAGATGTCCCCAAAATTTTGGTCACCTTGGATCTCTGGCTTCTTGCTTCTTGCGTGCTCATTTTGCCTTCCATCTGCCTTCTGTGGTTTTGTCTTTTTGTATTCTCTCTCTGCTCCTCATCAAACAGAACCTTTTTTTTCCCAGATTCCTGTTCTTTGTTCCTTTGACAAGAACCTCGTCTTGGAACTTGTTTCTGTTTCTCCCCTTGGTTTCTGGAACTTTCTTCTTTAGTTTCGGGAACTATTATTTTCTGTTTCTGTATATTGTCCTGCCTGTTCGCACAGTTTCTGTGGAATGTTGCTTTCTTCTGGGCCACCTTGTTCCAGCTGAACTCAAAGTGTATTTGCTTTCTTGTGTGGGACTCCTGGTTGCTAGGCAACTGCCCGGTTTTTTTAGACCCTGTGTTTGTTTTAGAGTCATAAACAGCTCATTAGAAATGCAGTTATCTAAACAAAACCACAGATTTTCAGACAATTTTTTAAAAAGAAACCAAAACCCAAGTTGTTAACACAACTGCAGAGGTATGAATTAAGCTTAAACTTAAAGCTACACCGTATTCATAACACACATAAATACAAATATAAATTACTTAAAACTATCTCTATGTCCTAACAATAGATTTTTGGATAGTAAAAAAATTAAGGAATATGGGACTGGAGTGGAGGTCGAAGGTCAGCCACATTCACATTGAATGGTGGAGCAGGTTTGAAGGACTGAAGGGTCTCCAGTCCCTATTTCTTGTGTACAGATATTTATATTAAACAGGCACCAATGCTGAGCAGAAGTCTCCTAGCTTCTGCCAATAGCACCCTAACCTGATTCAGCAACCACTTGTTCTATGAAGCCGGTGAACATTAATTCACCTTTAACCATGTTCAGCTCATCAGTCACTTACCTTGAGGACCCCACTATTAAACAGGAACATCTTATCCACATTTAATCAATTGTGTACTGCATTCACTTAATATTGTTCTTACTTTGAGAGGGTCATGTTTTACAGACTTTCTATCTGTAACTCCCTTTGGGTCTCTTTCATCATGAATTCTGCAAAGAAAGTTTGGAAAGAAAAGTACATAAGAAATAGGAGCAGGAGTAGGCCATCTAGCCCTTCGAGCCTGCCCCGCCATTCAATAAGGTCATGGCTGATCTGAAGTGGATCAGTTCCACTTTCCCGCTCTCTCCCCATAACCCTTAATTCCCTTGTCTATCAGAAACCTATCTACCCGTGACTTAAAAATATTTAGCGAAGCAGCCTCCACCACTTCAACGGGCAGAGAATTCCAGAGATTCACCACCCTTTGAGTGAAGAAGTTCCTCCTCAACTCCGATCTAAACTGCCCCCCCGCCTAATCTTGAGGCTGTGCCCTCTAGTCCTGCTATCCTTTCTAAGCGGGAAGAATGTCTCTACCTCTACCCTATCCATCTCCTTCATTATCTTACACATCTCTATAAGATCCCCCCTCATCCTTCTAAACTCCAACGAGTACAGGCCTAGTCTATTTAGTCTCTCTTCATAGGCCAACCCCCTCATCTCCGGTATCAGCCTAGTGAACCTCCTCTGCACTCCCTCCAAGGCCGATATATCCTTCTGCAAGTGCAGCGACCAAAACTGCACACAGTACTCCAGCTGCGGCCTCACCAGTGCCCTGTACAGTTGCAGCAAGACCTCCCTACTTTTATATTCAATCCCCCTCGCTATAAAGGCCAGCATCCCATTCGCCTTCCTGACCACCTGCTGCACCTGCAGACTGGGTTTTTGCGACTCGTGCACAAGGACCCCCAGGTCCCTCTGCACCGTAACATGCTGCAGCCTTTTGCCTTTTAAATAACAATCCCTCCTACTATTACTTCTGCAAAAGTGGATAACCTCACACTTGCTAACATTATACTCCAAGTAACTGTCTTATATTGGGTACTCTGCTTAGATTTAGCTCCATAGCCTTCTTCTTCCTTTTCCTACTATCTTTGTTAATAAGAATTCCTTCGGGACATGTCTTTTATACACACCCACAAATATTCTGAACAGTGAGAACCAATATTTCTTAAATTTGGTGAACAGACGTTGAAGGAGAAGCAAGCAGTAAGTATTCTATAGCACTTGGAGTGAACAGGATCAAAGGTTATAGGGAGAAAGCAGGATTAGGCTATTGCGTTGGACGATCAGCCATGATCGTGATGAATGGTGGAACAGGCTCGAAGGGCCAAATGGCCTCCTCCTGCTCCTATCTCCTATGTTGCTATGTTTCTATCCCGTGCTGGCTACCTAGCAAGTGGGCATTTGGTACCTATGCCATCTTTGCTAATTCCCCACACAACTTCTCGCAAGCCATCCTGCCCGCCCCAGGAATCGTAATGGGCAGGACACGAATTGTGCAAAGGTGAGTTGACCTCAGGTGGGGTTTCCTGGTCTTGGGGTGAGTGGGACGGAAAATCCCACCCTCTGTGCAACTCTTGAGGTCTGAGTAAAACAGACAAGTTGCATTTGTCTTAACCAGTTCACAAAGCAGGAGGTGAACTGAGAAGGCCTTCCACAGGAATGCTCAATCTGAAGCCAGCCAAATAGAAACAAAGAACTTCTGTCTCTTATGTTTTACTGTATTATTCTCACTTGTTTGTCTTCTGACTTCCATCAGTAACTTCTTCTAACTTGCTTTCTTGCTTTAGGCTTTGGCATAGAATCACTATACTCTGTTGTTTATTTTTATCTCTCATAGACATCTTAACTGTCTGTCCTCATACTGTCAGTTTTCAAATCTGAAAAGTTACCATTACTGAAATGCTCCAGTTTGATCGAGATATAACGCCCTTCCTTCTAAACCTCGTCTAGATTTTTCTTCAACCTTCTTCACCCTTTGATGCACTGACCCCTTTTCTTCCTGTTTTCATTTTGTTATGTCTCAGATCTGTTTTCCAGGAGAAGAATTTTCAGACAGTGGAAGTCTTGTTTCCAGTCCGGAGTCTAGGGGCCCAGATTTTCAGGCCTTGGCCTGTGTCAGGATGGAGGCGAGCCAAAAGTAAAATGGCAGATGGGACCCGAATGCAGATGTCCTGTCTCCTTTCCAGGCTCTACATCTTTTCATCAGCATGGGAAAGCGGGTGGGATGTGCTTTAAATACGGGTTTGGAGAAAAGTTAGAGAAGCCGGTACTCTGGGGGAAAAGGTTTTCAGACCCAACTTTCATCAGTTCTGATGCTGCAGTGAAGGACCTGGGAAGTGCATTCTCCGCAAGGAGCAGTGAACACTGTTAAGAGGACAGACTAAGGAAACTTTATTCAACGTTGCCCCAACTGTTGTTAGTTTATTATGTTTATCTGACCTTACATCTGAGAAATGGAAAGAGGTGGAAGGGGAGGGGGGAGGGAGGGAGGGAGGGGGATGAATAGTGTTGGGTCACCTCAAGGGTTGCAACGATTCTTCTCAAAGGAGGCTTATAATTATAAAATGGATGGAGGTCTCTCACACATCCAGGCCATCAAACCAGGACAATAGCAGGTACATGCCACAAGAGCAAAGCTCCCTGAGCATTAGGAAGTATAGCTTCAAGGAATACAATGAGAAAGAAGGCCACCTTGTACATTGAGTGTATCATCTTAGGCGCACTTATCAGGATATGTCCAAGTGCTAGTGTAGGGGGAGGATGAGAATGTCCAGGGAGATGGTCACAGATATCCGTGCCATTCTGCAGGATGAACAGATACCTCACACCAATAGGTGGTAGGTGTTGCCCATCGCAGTTAAGGTTACTTTAGCCCCAAATGTTTCTGTGTAAAGTTCATTTCAAGGTTCTGCTGCAGAACTGTGCGCACTTCACAAGCGGCAGCCACCACTGCATGACCACAGTTATGAATGCTCTGCTTGTGTGGGAGGCACATTCTAGCAACTTTCCTATGGACAGACTCCCAGGCTCAAAGAACAATGTGTTCACCATGATTGCTGACTCGCCCAATGCAAGGGATAATCAACTGCACACAACTTGAGGGACAGATTTCGAGGAAGGACTCAGGTTGTTGGGACATGTGGAGGAGCGAGAAGGAGAGGAATAGCCAGGAAATCAGAGGGTGAACCATCAGAAACAGAGGATGATGAGGGGAGAATTGGTGGATGGCCTGTCCAGAGGTTGCTGGTGGGTTCCTTCTCTAACTGCACTGTGGGTGTACTTACACCACAGGGACTGCAGTGGTTCAAGAAGACAGCTGACTACCATTTTCACAAGGACAATTAGGGATGGACAATAAATGCTGGCCTACCAAGTGATACCTCCATCCTGTAAATGAATTTTTATAATGTTTTGAAAAACTCACTCTCCCAGCCCTACCACATTGATTGTAAGAGAATGCCATTCATAGAATCATAGAAACCCTACAGTGTAGCAACAGGCCATTTGGCCCATCGAGTCTGCATCGACCACAATCCCACCCAGGCCCTACCCCCATATCCCTACATATTTTACCCACTAATCCCTCTAATCTATGCATCTCAGGACACTAAGGGGCAATTTTTTAGCATGGCCAATCAACCTAACCCATATATCCTTGGACGCCTGCCATTGCACCCCTGCTGCTGATCTCCTCCATTATCTCCAGTCATACCTTCATGGTTTCACTTGGAGGCATCTTCCTCTTGTTGTAACATAAGAACTAGGAGCAGGAGTAGGCAATTCAGTTCCTCGATTATGGCTGACCTTGCCTTGGCCTCAACTGCGCTTTCCTGTCTGTTCTCTATAACCCTTCAACCCATTACTAATTAAAAAGCTATCTGTCGCCTCCTCAAATTTACTTAATGCCCTGACATCCACTGCACTCTGGGATAGTGAATTCCACAGATCCACCACCCTTTGAGAGAAGTAGTTTCTCCTCATTTCTGTTTTAAATCTGCTACCCCTTATTCTAAAACTATGACATCTTTGTCAAGATTGCCCCCACTTCATCAATATCTTTTATCATCTTATACACCTCAATTAGATCACCTCACATCCTTCTGAACTCGAGAGAGTAACGGCCTAAACTGCTCAATCTCTCTTTAAATGACAAGTGAGGAGTGGGATAGCTTGATCTTGGGTTCAGACATAACTTGTCATAACATCGAGGGCCAAAAGGCCTGTACTGTTCTATGTTCTATGTAACCACTCACCTCTGGAATCAGTCTAGTGAACTTTCCCTGAACTGCCTCTAATGCCATTACATCCTTCCTCAAATAAGAGGACCAAAACTGTACACAGTGCCCAGATGTGGTCTCACCAATGTCTTATCTAGTTGCAGCAACACTTTCTTACTTTTATACTCTATATTTTAAAAAATGTTTTATTCCATTCCTAACATTACAAAGCCAATGCTCAGAGTGGACCAGGCAAATGCAAATCCATTCCTTGCTTGCTCCGAAAACCAAATTCAAAATCCAATTGAAGGTCTCGTCAAGAGAGACAAACAAGATCCAAGCTGACAAGATGAGGTGTTGCACTCTATCCTGGGCTTGATCTGATGCTTGATCTTCACAAAAAGGCTGAGAAGCAGCCTTCACCATTTCTTTGGCTATAAATGCCAAAATTCCATTAATTAGTAGGAAACAGTGCCCCCCTGTGGACCTTTACAGTCCCCTGTCCCACATCCAGGGATATGTCATCACATTTGGTCTTTGAGTGTGCACTCCAGTCACTCCCTTGTAATCCACTCCCAATTTCAGAATCCATCTACTTTCTTGTTGGGGGTGTTGCTTTAAGTATTGCAACTCAAATTGATGCATGCAGATCATCATCATATCTACTCTACAAGGCAGGCCAGAAAGCTTGGAAAGGCTACAGTCATGTAATGGCTGGCTTTAAGACATGTCGCACTTACTTCTAGGTTCTCAGCACACAGCTGAACCACAGTTCCCAACCCCCACCTCACTGCACTGGCAACTTCAAATCCAGCTCCTTACTTCAACAAACACTCAGTAAACAGCTCCAAAACTTAAGAACAGATCAGATTTTACGAGTATAATTACTGCGGATGCTGGGCTCTGACAAAGAGTCATCCAGACTCAAAATATTGGCTCCATTCTCTCCCCACAGATGCTGTCAGACCTGCTGAGATTTTCCAGCATTTTCTGTTTTTGCTCCAGATTTTGCAACACAAGAATGAGCATTCTGCAATAATCTTCATTTTGTGAGGGCTGAGTGCAATAATATCGCTGTGTCTGAGAGAGGAGATCAAATATATTCCTGGAGAGGGAAGGATGAATGTAATCTTGATGTGGTTGTGGGTGGGCGTAGTGGGCAGGGTTGAGTCAATAATGGCCTCAAGATGTATTCTGAGCCACTCATTATCCAAAATTAGAATGTCTGAACTGAAAGACATAGCGGACTGCAGTGCCCTTACACAAATGTATAAAACAAGTTCACCGCAGATTGCTTTTACTGATCTGTGATGTTATCTTAGTGCCTGCTTCAAGCTATTGAGGTCCACATGTTATTGTGCTGACTTATAAGCCAACTGAGTTTTGACCTGTTCATTTCTCTTTACAGACGAGTGAGTCTGGGAGTATTCTGGCTTTCAAACCAACCTTGTGAGTCCAGCTTTTAACTGTAGCTGCTATTATATCAAATTAACTGCTGTGTTTCCAACACTGGTGACTCACACAGCTGGTGGCAAGCCCTTGGAAACTTGTAGGATTTGCTAACAATATTTGTTGGGAAAACCAATGTTTGTTGGATGTTTCTAGCAGCCAGTCTTAGAAAACTCTGGAAGTTTGCCCTGGAGTTCTCTTCAACTGCACTAGATCCAAGAGTTTGGGAGATGGGAACTTTAGTGTGCTTCTCATACAAGTTAAAATCAGCTTTAAAGCATTATTATGGATTCAAGCCATTCTTGGGGCATTCTAGGGTGGCACAGTGGTTAGCACTGCTGCCTTACAGTACCAGGGATCCAGGTTCAATTCTGCCCTCGGGTCACTGTCTGTGTGGAGTTTGCACGTTCTCCCTGTGTCTGTGGGGGTTTCCTTTGGGTGCTCTGGTTTCCCCCTACAGTAAAAAGTCTGACAACACCAGGTTTTAGTCCAAGCAGAGCTTGTAAAGTGCCAGCTTGCATTGGAGGAGAATGTGGAGCCAGGAGGTGATGTTTAGTGTGTGCTGGGCAGGGCCACGGGAGGGGTGGGTGTGATGCGGAGGGCGAGTTCTTTTGTATTCTTTATTCCAATTCAATCCAATCAAATCAAATCCAATTCAGAGTCCCAACAAGTTGGGACATTCCTGACAAGACAGGGCTTTCACCTTCTGTCTTGGGCTTGATCTACATGATCCAAGCTGATTGGAGTAGGTATAGCTCCTCCTCCAAGGCTTGATCTCATTTGCATCTTAGCCAAAAGGCCGAGATGCCACTTTTAAAAATTGCTTCAAATGAAGCTGAAATGTAACCTAATGACTTCAACCAAATACAGCATGTCCATACTACACTTGATCTTAGCCAAAGGGCAAGTACTGTGGCAAATCCTAATTATCACGGACAGGAGGGGGAGAGGGTCACAATAAACTTCCCACATTCCCCCACTCTCTACCCTATAATGGAAAAGGTGTTTTTTTAAACTCTGATTTCCCCCCTTTATGAATGGTGACATAACCTCCCCAGCCTTTAAATTTGAAAATGTTCTAGTCTTCTGTTAATCACTTGCACAGCAAATTCAAGGCAAGATGACAATAAAGGGTTGGTTTATTTTAAACACTCACACACATACGCGAGGGTTTTCGCAACATCCACGCCTTGATACACTCACATAATAATAAAAAAATTGGCCTTTTGGCTAAGATCAAGTGTAGTATGGACATCTGTATTTGGTTGAAGTCATTAGGTTACATTTCAGTTTCATGTGAAGCAATTTTTAAAAGCAGCATCTCGGCCTTTTGGCTAAGATGCAAGTGAGATCAAGCCTTGGAGGAGGAGCTATACCTACTCCAACCAGCTTGGATCATGTAGATCAAGCCCAAGACAGAAGGTGAGAGCCCTGTCTTGTCAGCTTGGATTGGGAATGTCCCAACTTGATGAGACTCTGAATTGGACTTGATTGGATTGAATTGGAATAAAAACAATAAATGAGGCAGAAGGAAAAGGGAAGAGGGCTCAGGGCATGGGCCACACTAAAATACAAGTGTGGGTTTCACATGTGTCCAAAATCATGAGTCACTTGAATGTTCCTTCTGAGGGGAGGTTGGCTGATTGTAGAATGCTTTGTCTTTCAGGCGGGAGACTTAGAAGGAGGCAAGTAGAATGAGTTAGTTTGGAGGCACAAGTTCCCAGGTTCCAGCAGTTTGGAGGTTTGATTGAGGCCTGAGCTCTTACTGCTGCCACCAGCTGGATGGCAGACAGCACAGGCAATTGCCTGGCACTTTGTTCACTTTGGAACTTAAATAGGAACTCCCAGAGTTAAGTTCCAACAGGCATTCTCACATTGCAGCTTGGGGTGGGGATGGAGGGGTGGCAGGGTGGGAAGGTCATGAGACACACCTCCTCGATATTGGACACAGAAAGTATATTCCCAAAGCTGGAATCTAGGTGCTTAATTGGAGTTGGGGTTCCTATTGTTTTTGGAGGTGTTTTTGGTGGATTAACTAACTGCCACTCCCTTTGTTGAACCTGTGGTGTTAGGATACTAACATTTTGATC
The DNA here is from genome assembly GCF_965287045.1 of Carcharhinus amblyrhynchos. Taxonomy (NCBI): domain Eukaryota; kingdom Metazoa; phylum Chordata; class Chondrichthyes; order Carcharhiniformes; family Carcharhinidae; genus Carcharhinus; species Carcharhinus amblyrhynchos. Next base: position 30,105,177 of record NC_137337.1, read on the forward strand.
ATTAGCACCACTATGAGAGATTTGCAAAGGTTTTCCTTTGTTCGGAGTTAGCTGGACTAGGAAGCATGTTGCCATGGCTATGGTTACCATGAAACTGCCGCAAGGCATCAGATGAGTGGCTGAACCATTTGTCGGCTCAGCAAGAAAAAGATTGCTGTATAAAATTTTCCAGTCGATGCATGTATATATATTTTTGCCAAGTCTCGACTGTGACATAATGCAGAGAAATAGAAACAGAGGTACATCAATCTCACTCTTGCTATCCACATCAGTTAAATGAAGTGAAGATCTATTGTGGGGGGTGATAGACCAGCCATTGACAATACCCCAGATTTTGCTGGAATGACACATCTTACAGTGTGTCCAGTTAGTGAAACTTCTGCCCTCGCTATTCAGTTCAAAAATGTTTTGCCCTGTAACTTGCTGGAAGCATGAGCTGGTAACTGTGCCAAGTGGGCTACTGGGCATTTGAGACTGCAGTAAACAACAGGACCAATAGTACCTTCTCAACTAATGAGTTTTAAGGATTGAGAAGGAAACAGGAGATTGATAGGGAAGAATATGGGGTGAATAGCAACAAATCAGGTCTAGGACAAGAAATAAAAGGAGGGCAAGAATGATTGGACTAAAGCCAAAAAGAAAAACAGAAAGGAAAATCAGGAAAAAGTTGAAAATTATACATGATTTGTTAAAACTCAAACAACAATTTATTACTTATAGGAATGAGACTCCACAATTTAAATTGTTCCCTTTCTGGGTTGGAGAGGATATGTGATTTTGAATCTCTGAGCTAACTAAGCACTGCTAACTTCCAACCCTAACCTTCCACAGCAAATTTAACTGGGAATTAATGTGCAAATGGAGTAATTTCCTGACACCGATGAGGTGGTTAAAGGTGAGCTGCCATTTTCACCAAACTATGCTGGGGAGGCACAATTCATTGATCAACCTGTGGGGAATAGCAATTGAGAGGATATATCTTCCTTGCCACCAATTGCTGATTTGCACAGTGATAACACCTCGCAAATTAAACTCGTCATCATTCTGACAGTAAAATCCAAGGCAATACTGTTCACTTCCCTTCAGGATTACCGTAGCATCTGTTTGGCATCCTCCCGCTATCGAAGGGGGACAGGATCTGCCTGAAACCCCCACCCCTAATTCACAAATCTCTCCATTACTGAGTTAGAGGATCTTATGAGGCGATGGTAGCTTAACGGTAATGTCTTTGGACTGCTAATCCAGAGGCCCAAGATAAAGCTTTGGGGACAGGGTTTCAAATGCCATCTTGGCAGCTGGTGCAATTAAAATTCAATTAGTTAAAAAATCTGAAATTGAAAGCTACTCTCAGTAATTGTAACAATGGAATTATCATCAATTGTTGTAAAACACCCATCTGGTTCACTAATGTCTTTTGGGAAAGATCTACCAACCTCCCCTGGTCTGACCCACATGTGACGCCTGACATGCAATAGTGTGGCTGATTCCTAACTGCTCCCAAGGGCAATTAGAGATGGGTAACAAATGCTGGCCTTGCCAGCGATGCCCACATCCGATGAATGAATTTAAAAAGTGCTGCACTCTAAGAAGAACAGCAGGAGCAGCACAAAGTTACAGAGAGTTGAACGACATCTCATTCTATGAGATGAATTTACACTCCAAATGGGCGTGGTATCTGTTGGAATTCCACTCCCCCCCCCATCTCCTCCTGCAATTGGGCAGGATGCCCAGCAATCTTGGCAGTATATGGGCAGCTCACCAATGAAATATAAATGCAACCCAACCATCAAAATGGTTTGGACCTCCTGCTGATGTCATCAGACTGACAGTCCATCGCGCACACAGTGAAAATCTACCTCCGAGTGCTTCTGGATGGTTCTGTGGGAAGTGTCTGGATTTACGTCATTAACCATGTCAATGCTTCAATCCTACTAGGCCCATGGTTATCTGTTTATGTGAAAAAAAGCACAGACACGAGCCCAGATTTTGCTGCAAAGATAATGGCAAGTTAATAGCCAGTGAGAAGCTGAAGCGGAGTATGTAAACCATTCAACAACTTGTGGCGAGGGAGAACTACCCCATGAATTACAAAGCACCACTAGTTCCTATACAATTTTGTGCCACTCCTCAGTTACCCTGGTGAAAACAGCAGCCAGCCCTCACTTTCCCTCGGAGTTTCATGAAATTTCTGCATTTGCACGTTAACACAACCAACTAAACTGGCTACAGAAAGTTAGAGTTGAAACTTAACAGTGTAAGTACCTTTTTAATGAGGAGATTTATGTTCATGCTATAGCGCTCAGCCTCCAGCCTAGAAAGGGAACAATTTAAAATGTGGAGTCTCATTCCTACAAGTAATAAACTACAGGCAGGATTTTCCGACGATTCCCACTGACAGGATCATCTGGTCCTGTCAGTAGTGATATTCCACCGTGGGTTCCTGGCAGTGGAGGGTGTGGACAACGGCAAATCCCATGGACAGCAGTGGGACCGGAAGATCTTGTAGTGAGGCCCACAGCTGCAAATGTGATGGGCCGAAGGGCCTCCTTGTGTGATTCTATGAATTCTTTGATAACTCTCCTTGATTTTGTTGTAAGATGTTGGTGTAGTTCAGTCGGTTTTACTAAGATATTTGTAGTCTTATTTCAATAGTAAGTATTTATTAACTATTAGAAACTATATACAAAGGGACAATATAGGTCCAAGTTAGGAGTGGTCTCCATGTTTGCCTCTACACACAGCTCTGTCCAACATTGCACTGACCCTAGGTGTAGGTCATGTGGTCTCTTATATCACCGTGTGGACAGTACTGTACTCAGTCCCACGTCAACCCTTTATGTGCCTGATCCTCCTACTACAACTTCCTTCCTTGCCATTTCCCTGTTTCTTTTCCAATCCTTGTTGTTAAGGTGATAGACTGTTGGTCTTGTTGTTCACCAGGGTCCCAGATGTAATGTTGCCCATGCCACCCGATTATCAGCTCACACTTCCAGTAACACACAGAACAAAGAATTGTCAAACTGAAGATTGCAGGGAAAAGTCTAAGCAACTGGTCATGCCACGAGATGCCCATCTCCATCCAACCCAACTCTGGACCATGGGATTAGGGTGACTATCTAAACTGTAGAACCAGAGCAGGCGTTGGCTGGAGAAGCTGAGCTGAAATGCACACTAGAAACTTTACTATTGATATATACAAAGCAATATTGATTTTGCACAGAAGTTAAGGTTACAGTATGGGTTTCACATCAGAATCTCACTTGGTTCAGGAGGCAGAGTAAACTGTCTAGTGATGGCATGGTCTTACACCTAGAATGCAAATCTGGTGCAGTGTCAAATTTGATTTGTAATGTCCTCAGGAATTTGTCAGGCTTTCCCTCTCACTCCACCACCCCTCACCCCCATAACATGTTATAGACCTAAATTGCCAGAGCCCAGCAATTCCCCCTCTCTGTCCTCTGAAAATTAATGGCATGAAATTCCAATAGGCATTGCCTGTTATTTGGGTATTACAGTACCTTGTGTGTCCACAATGGGTTAAAGGGTTCTCCAAGTCATACTGTATTTCATGAAGAATGAGCACACATGTCTTGGAGTAACTGGTTCGCGCAGAGGCCTTGAAGTCAGCAAGCATGTCTTCAGAACCTGCCATATAGCTTGCACTCACTCTTCTGGGGTGAGTCACGTGAGATGCCACTTTGATGAGGGCATTGCAGGCATTCCAACCAGAAATAGACAGATCATGGCACCAATTGGCACACAATGCTGATTTGCCATGGTTTGGAACTTTTGGAGCATTTTGGAACAGTGCCACTTTGGAGGTTAACACTCAGTGGACATTAATCATACAGGGCTGGACACAGGCTCGGCAGCAGGAAAGGACTCTCCACAACCTGTTATTTAAAGGGATCATCAGCTACACACATCAGATAGTTGCTGATTGATTTCATCTGGTGTTGGTCCAATTGTACAAGTGGCTGGTACTTTCTATAGTTATTTAATGTTGCACAAGCCATGTGGCAGGTATTGAAGACATGCTTGCTGACTTCAAGGCTTCTGTGCTAACCAGTTGCTCCAAAACATGTGTGCTCATTCTCCATGAAATACAGTATGACTTAGAGAACCCTGTAATTCACAGGGGAGTTCTCCCTTGCCTCTAGTTGTTGAACAGCTTACATGCTCTGCTTCTGCTTCTCACCAGCTATGAACTTGTCATGGAAAACAGGACAAAGGGCTGAAAAAGGGAGTGGGAGGTGGTATTGAAGAGCTCTGACTAGGAGGAAAAATCTGCTTTAGAGTTTTCAGGGGGAAATTCTCCTACCTGAATCTCAATGAAGGCCAATGTTCATGAGGCCTCCACTTCAATAGGGACATTCTCACTGAGGTCTGCCACCTGCTATAGTCACAACCGCAATCTCAAAGCAGGTTTAGTACCCACATTAGCAATGGCTGTGAAGGTCATAGAGTGTACAGCGCAGTAAAGGTAATTCGGCCCATCTCCATGGTGCTGGAGCAGCATCACGCAGTGGATTCAATTCCACATGTACCATTACCAAAAGGGATTCAACATTCCCTCAATATCTAGATGGTGGGTAACCATAGGCAAAGAGAGAATCATGCAGGTCAATGCCAGCTGCATCGTAACCACCATAGAACCAAAAGGTGGCTAGTAGAATCATAGAATCCCGACAGTGCAGAAGGAGGCCATTCAGTCCATCGAGTCTGCACCAACCACAATCCCACCCAGGCCCATTTCTGTAACCCCACATGTTTACCCTGCTAACCCTCCCTCACACTAAGTCAACTTTGCGTGACCAATCAGCCTAATCTGCACATCTTTGGACTATGGATGCAAACTGGAGCACCCGGAGGAAACCCATGCAGAAATGGGGAGAATGTGCAGACTCCACACAGGCAGTGACCCGAGGCTGGAATTGAAACCGGGTCCCTGCTGCTGTGAGGCAACAGTGCTCACCACTGTGCCACCATTATGCTGCTGAGCCACAAGGAATATCCATTGACAAAGATTGTCCACTGACTGGGCCACAAGGACTGTCGACTGATCACTTGGCTGATGACTGTGGTGTACAACCCATGCACACGTGCACAGCATGTATGACAAAGCCATGTTGCCACACGAAATATGACAGATCAGACCAGGGATGCTTAACTGGGTACAGGTTTATCATCCATCATGGTTTCCATGCCCATTGTTGGAGGCCATCTAATTTAATCGCCTTAAATTCTTCGCAGTAGGAAGACAGCTGGATGCACAGTGTATCTAGGTATGTATCAACTGCTCTCCTATGTTGTTCTCTGACTCTGTCAGTCTACTGTCAGCCCATATCAGAACACTGGGGATGTGCTGCCATGAATTCCCAATACACTCTGACAATAGACAAGATTTCCCCAACTACTGATTCCTTCTCCAATAATTATCCTGCTAAAATTCCGGGCAGGTAGCAGTTAAGCATTGTAAACATGGTTCTGCTTGGCTGGAATCAACTATTGGCCTGAGCACCATTAAAACACTATTCCTGTCTGACAGGAATGCTTATCTCATCAGCCAGTATTGTTTGGGTGTAAGGGTATGAAGAATTTCACCATTATCTCACAAGTTTCCTGGTTTTACTTCTTATCTCAGCCACACAAAGGTAGCTGTCATGGAAATAATCAGCTTGGGGTTTGATCTGATGCGTTGGTCAAAATTCTTAGCATTTTCAGCGATGTTTTGTTTCCATATTCATGCACCAGTTGGCCTGGCATACAGTTCAGGACAGGTGACACCAGCTTAATGCAGAAGTCTGTGGATTATGCCCATCATGTGACTGGAGGTATTAAATAACTCAGGACAATTTATCTCCAGCTTTTTATTGCCATCTAAAATCAGCAAATATTTCACATCAACCATTCAAATGTGACCTTCTGCTTTGCTGCATTGAATACTCTTGCGAGCAAATGGAAAGAATAACTGCAGAATGATACTCGAGCAAAGTCGAGTTTTGCTTTAAATGTGCAGCAATTTGCAGTGTAGACGATAATATATGAGACTCCAGCACTTTGGTCCAATGACCCTAAGTCTGTGACACTTAGGGCTGTATTTTACTATTAGCTTCTAAGTGTTGGGCAGACTTGACACTGGGAGTGTTTCAGATCTGACTTTTAGACCCGTTCTGAGGTGCCCCCAGACACACTCTGCCTGAAAAAATATCAGCGATTCCAACTTGCGCTGCTCAAGCCTGTGGGTGGGGCTTATTGCACCCGAAACCCTGCAGCTCCAATCGGCACCTCCAACTGTGCACGCACAAAACAAAATGATAGAATAATGCTCCCTGCCACATCACCCCTGGACTGGAGAATGCCTCCTGCTAACCCCCACAAACATTGCCCCACCCCCACAACATCAATGACCCCCTAATCCCCAAACCCCCCGCCACCCAGACTGATTGTGGGCCTCTCCCCCCCCGATCTCAGGCAGTGTGGCAGTGTGGCAGCGGACTCCCCCACCCCCTTCCCCCCTCCTCCCCCCCTGCCTCCCACTTCCCCCCTCCTCCCCCTCCTCCCTCCCCACTGATCTCATGCAGAGTGATCCCCCTCATCCCTGCCCCAGACCCTCCTGCACAAGGCCCCCATCTCCTCCAGACTCCGAGTGCTGTGTGACGCCTCCCTCTCTCTCCCCTGTCCCCAATCATTGAGGCACTGCTTCACCACCTCCCCCCTCTTCCCAGCAGCACACCTACAAGCGCTCACTTGCTTTCCATCAATGATAACAAGCAAACTGCATGGAACTTGCTGGAATGCTCTGCCAAACTGCCTGCAGCTGATCTGCCCTAATGAGGGGCAGCTCCATTAAAAACTCAAGAACGGATAGGCAGGCAGGTATTCCTGCACAAAATGTGTGCACGACCAGGCCCTGATTTCCTGAGGGCGGCCTCCAGAGGCTGATGGTTGCAGCAGAGGTGAAGTGGGACATCCTCTTTCCCCCCCAGGAGGACACAGACCTGAGGCTCTGATGGAAATGCAGCCTGGGAGGAAGTTGCTGCCTCGATCAATGCCAGGGCAGTCGACCCCCGAACTGAGAAGCAGTGCCAGAAAAAGTCAGTGACCTTATCTGTGCAGCAAGGGTGAGTGCCAAATCCTATCTTGCATCTTCCTCCAAATCTCCCCCAGATCCTCCCATCCCCAGCACTCTGCATGTTTTCAGCTCCTGAACCCCAAGCAGCTCCTTCCTATCCTCCCCCCCCCCCACCCCCCCTCCCAGAGCCCCACTGTGCTTGCCCTCTAAGAGCCACCACTTCTGCAGGAGTCATGCCACCATTTCTTTCATGGCTCTTTCTGTCTCCACAGAAGAAGACTGACCATAAAACCCAGTGAGAGGGTGAAGACAGAGGGTGGTGAACCAGACCTCTAGGTCCTCACCCACTTTGAGGAGTGGGCGCTGGAGCTCTCAAGGGAAGGGGAGATGCAGGCTGTCAGCAGCAGCATGGCCTGGCTGCCGAGAAGGTACGAGCATTCCTCCACACACCATGAGGCAATTTCTCGGGGACATGAGTTTCGGGTGCGAGGGGCAAGGTTTAAAAGAAATGTACGAGGCATGTTTATTTGCACAAGGAGGGTACTGGATGCCTCAAATTTGCAGCTGGGGTAGCGGACGCAGGTACGATAGTGACCTTTCAGGGGCATCTTTACAGCTATGTGAATGGGCTGGGAATAGAGACAAATGGTCCCTGGAAGGGGAGAGGGTCGCTAAAGACTGAGGGTCCAAGGGCCTGTTCCTTTGATGTAATTTTCTTGGTGCTTTGTTCTATGTTCAATGCAGAAATGTGAATCACGTGTTTAACATCCTGGATTCCTCTCCCTCCCTTGCGCTTAACCTGTTGCAGGGACAGATTTGGACACCCTGGGGTCTTCTGGACCACAGACCCCTGCTGCAGCTCCAGCCCATCCTGGTGCAGACAGCTTGGATGAGTCCTCAGAGGGTGCGGGTGAAGGGATCTCCAAGGATGGCACTGTTTTGGCGTCAGCCTCCAACTCACAACTCACTATCCCAGATACTGACACATCAGTGGATCAGTTTCTGGGTCACTCTCTGGTGAGCACAAGTGTGATAAAGTACATTGGGTGGAGGAGGGAGCGTCCAAGGCTTCTGGCATGCAGGGCCTCCTGGAGGCGAGGGCTCAGGTGGCCCATGGCCTCATACTGGGCCTCTGAGATCACTTCTCCCTCAAGCTGCTGGAGATGCAGCAACAGAGCCACCGAATGCAGGAGGGGCTAATGGCCACAGTGGACAAACTGAGGCTGTTGGGAGGAGTTCCAAAGCTTTCAGGAGGACCAGCTATTGCCTGTCTTGTGTGCTTCCCAAGCCAACACTGCAAGGGTGGCATCTGCAGTGGAAAGCCTGGGACAGGGGACCCTCACCAAGAGTGGCAGGCTCCAAGTGATGACCAAGTCACAGCAGGCCACAGCTGAGGACCTGAACAGGATTTTCAAGATTCTGCAACCCATGGCTGAGAGGCTGAAGAGTTTGCAGGAGATCCAGTTGGATAGTGCTGAGACACAGTGGACTATGGCAGCAGCTCTTGAAAACGTGGCCCAGTCGCAGAGAGTCATGGCTGAGGGGTTGCAGATCTTGGCCCAGTCTCAGAGGGCACGCTGCAGCCATTGACAGGTGGCTCCCGACACAAGTGGCCATCGCAGGGGGCTCGGCCACCATGGGTAGAACGCAGGTGGTCCTCCAGGAGTGGCACTGCCAGGTGACGTTGGAGCTTCTGGAGCTCACTGCAGAAGCACCACTATCCCATGGAGTGACCCAAGGGGTCCACAGGAGCCCAAGGGAGGAGGAAAGGTTTGAGCCCATGCCAGGGCCTTCTAGCCAGGAGACTGTGACTACACCTTCTGACTCCCCCCGTACACGTGGCTGATGGAAATTGAGATTACTTCCATATATCCCTGGCTGGGCTGCTCAGTTGTGTGCATTCTGGGGACTAACTCTTTATAAAGAAGGGCAGAAATGAAGAAACATAGGCTTAGTGTTTTTAAGCAGTTTTTTAATTCATTTACAGGATGTGGGTAGCACTGGCTGGGCCAGTAGTTACTGCCTTTCCCTAACTGCCCTCCACTTCAGAGGTCATTTGAGTCAATCACATTGTTGTGACATGTAGGCCAGGCCAGGTAAGGACAACCTTCCCTAATGGGCATATATTCATAACCTATCCAACCAGCGGTATTTACACCAAATAGGATTTTGTTTGCCACAATTTCATTATTTTAACTTCCTGGAAATAAGAAATTATTGTCAAGAGTAAGGGCACAAAAACTTAACTGTTTCACGTTTATTAAATGACTAACTGAGCTAAGAAGCAAATGCACAGACTTTGTATTATTGCTTTAGATCATTAAAAGGTAATATCTGCCAGCATTTGCTCATGTTTTTAATAATATAGACATTTTTCTTCAGATTCTTTATGGTTTGTGGTTTGACAGATTTTTGAAGTGGTCTGAAAATGCAGTTTGAAACAGGGCCCTGTCTCCATGGATAGCAAACTGTTCTCAGTACAGGATTTGTTGCCATACTCCCTTTGAATCAGACATTGTAAGTGGGAACATACTTGGTAATAAAAGCAACCTGTGAGGATCCAACTGCAGACACTTTTCCTGAAATATTTCCAAAACGTACATCACATAATCCCAGAGGAAACAGCACTAAAGATGAACTGTCAACTATCCCCAGCACAAGATCAATGTCCATGCCCAAAATAACATTGGCAAATTGAGATCGGATGCAGATTGTAAGTAAAATGATGCTGCCATTAATTTTTTTCAGTCATAAAACAGAATGTGTGTCTTGCACAGGTGATAAAGGCTCATTTCCAATTGTTGCAAAGACAACAGATGTTTCTGGGAGTGTGTAATCTTTAGCTCAGTACTGGAACTCGCTTTGGAGTCGGAAGTTGTGGTTTGTGTCCAACTCTGAAGACATGACAAAAAAAATCCAGATTTTTATTCCTAGTGCCATAGCAAAGGAGTACTTACTGTTGGAGGAGCTTCTTTTGAATGATGTTAAACTAACATCTCGTGACAGGGACTTGTCTGCCCTCTGAGATCCATGGCACTATTTCAAGGAAGAGGGAAGGAGTTACCCTGGTGACCTAAGCATGGCTCATCCCTCAACCAGCATCACTCATCTGGTCATTAACACCTTGCTGTTTTTAGGAGCTTGCAGCATGGAAATTGGTATATGTGACCTTACACAAGAATTGCAGGATGTGTTTTCCTACAAAAACAACTGTGGCTACAATTCAAAGGCAATTCATTGCTTGTAAAGCACTGTTGAACCTCCAGAGGTCATGATAGATGTTATGTAATTCCAGTGTCTCTCAACTGTGCCATGCAGCTCACCTATTCCCAGGAATAGGGCCTCAGCTGGAATTTTCTGACCAGTCATACCAGTGGGATTTTCCCAACCTGCTTCATTTGGCTTGCCACCAAGTTCTCCAACTTCACTGCAGTAGGAGCATGGCATAAACTGGTGATAAGATCGTGCCACTTGTCTTTCAACTAGGGACTCAACACAAGCAGGATTCTTCTGCTGTCCTGCCGTGGTGAGTTTGGTGGTGAGCATCTTTTATCAAGTGGGTGGGAATTTCGTTGCCTTCCCATATTCACTCCATTTAAGTCTGTGGATGACCTTCCCACCCTGCACCCAAGTAATCCCCAGGAGTGGCCAACTAATGCCTGCTTAAGGGCCTCGCCTCACCACCACTTGTACTAACCCAGCAGCAGACTGGGGCTTACCATTCAGAGAACATGACATGCAAACACATTCAGGACAGCCTGCAGGCTCCTGGGCTTGTTGGATGAAGAGGCAGTGGGGGATTTGTTCTTTCAAAAGCACAATGGTGAATCAGTGGGGGCTGACATCAAGAAGAGGAACCCAGTGGGAGCCACCTTGCTGCTGACCTCCCTCTACCACGACCCCTACCTCATGACATCCCTCTCACTGTTACTCACTTTTGGCCTGGGATCCAGAAATGATCTTAGGCCTCAGCTGGGTATCGCAGCAGCAGCCATCTCTTTCCCAGGGACACAACCATTCAAAGGTGTACTGACCTCTAATTGACCATTAGTGCTTGCTGGGGAAGAACTTGTGCCACCAGGGTCCTTGATACCGGAGGAAAGACTGCCATTGGCCTGTCAAGTGCCTGAATGGAACATGATGCAGAATGCCTTCCCAGAAAGAGGTGCTACATTGGTTATCTGGCTGACAACTGACACAACCATTAAATATTAAAATTTTGGTCTATAATCTCTGCCCCCATTTTCATTCCTTTTTCTCTGCTGCTTGTGGTTTTATTCATATTTTTCTCTTTTTTGCAATTGGACAGCAGTTGTTCAACATGTTGTTCAGGCTTCCTCTTTTTCCTTCTCTTCTTCCCATTATCACTCCATTCAGCCTTGTACCAGAAACCATGTTGTCATTCAATCTTTCCTGTGTCAAATACTTGGGGACAAACAACACTAGGCATGATAGTCGACTTAGGTACAGGCAACACTAGGCACTTAGAGTATTGTACAAGTGAGAACACAAAATACAGCACAAAACATTGCAGGGTGTTCTGTGGATTCATATAGAAAATGTAGCAGTTATAGTTCACTGTATCTTGCTCTTTGGAATTCTGTTATTGAAAAGGGCCTTATTTTCCTCCTGTGGCCAAGGCTGGAACACAGCAGTCCAGTGGGATTTTCCCATCCTGTTTCATTTTGCTTGCCACCAAGTTCTCCACTTTGCAGCGGGAGCATGGCATAAACTGGCGGTAAGATCACGCCGCAACCTTGCACAAGGTTTCCATTAGTTGTTTATCCTGAGTATGCAAGTGTTGACCTCCCTGATAACCTTGTTTGCTAATAAGCATTTTCCATTACTTGACAGAGATGTTTGTCTTAATTTTCACAATTGTTGTAACTTAATAGCTGGAATTACCACTTAATTTCCACATCTGCCTTCCACCATTCCAGAACTTGGATTTTGTTCTTTTCTCTGCCCACTTCTCTTTCACTCACTTCCCAACTTGTCCTGGTTCTGATGAAAGGTCACCAACCTGAAATGTTAACTGTGTTGTCTCTCCACAAATACCTCACAATTTCCTGCATGTTGCCAGCATTTGCTGGTTTCACTTCACAAATTCCTAGGATTTTGTTATTTGATTTCAGTCAAATCTCCCAAAATGACTTCTGCTTCAGTGAAGTTAAGATAACTCAACCCAAAACCCATAGGCTTCAGTGAGATGAAACAAAGCAGAATATTCTCTGCTGACTGATATCCAATGGCTCCTAATGGAGCCAGGGAATTTGTACAATTGATCACATTGTCCATGAGGTTAAGGAAGGGTAAATGTTCCCTGGTGAAGAAATCACAGACTCATGCTGTCTTTTTTAAAAACGACTTTCAAGACATTTGTCACCAGCAAAGTCAAAATTTATTGTGCATTGTGCTTGAGATGGAGAAATTGCACATTTAAGCTAGTGGATATGGAATGACAATGAAGCAGACTGACATCCTGGAAATGCTGCCAAACTTCTTGCAGTTGTACCCATCCAGGTAAGTGAAAAGGATTCTGTCACACTCTTGACTAAATGGTGAAACAGCTTGGTAGAGCCACTAGCTTGCTCTAGTAGTCACAGCATTTATACAGCTGGTCCAATTGAATTCATAGTCAATGATGAAGCCAAGGAAGTGAATAGTGAACATTCCACAATGATAACACCATTCAATGTCAAGTAGAAGTGGTTAGACCCTCTCTTGTTGGATATAATCATTCCCTGGAACTTGCGTGGCACTAATGTTATAAAATCATAGAATCCTGCAGTACAGAAAGAGGCCATTCAGCCCATTGAGTCTACTCCAACCATAATCCCACCCAAGCCCTATTCCCACAACCCCATGTGTTTACACTGACTAGTCCCCTTGACACTAAGGGGCAATTTAACATGGCCAATTCAACTAACCCGCACATCTTTGGACTGCTACTTTACTTGCCACTTTGCAGCCCAAGTTAAATGTTGTCAAGGTCTTGCTGCATGCAAGCATAGACTGCTTCATTATCTGAGGAACTGCAAACGAACTGAGCACTGTGCCATTGAATGTCAAGGGAAGGTAGTTAGGCTTTCACTTGTTAATGAAGATTTTCTTTCACCTCAAAAATTGGGCTGATTTTTACAAGATTTTGCGTTTTTTAATTTTGTTTTACCATTTTTAATCTGATCTTGAATGATCTATTTGGGGAAGCAAGTCATATATTCATATAATAACAATTACTTCCAGAGTTACTTTATAATCATTTCTATAAATATACTTCGGATGTTACTTGGATGAAGTTTATATGAAAGTGGCAGTCTATATTATGCAGCTGTTTTCATACTAAGCATTTTAAAATAGATGCAGTTAGGACCATGATGGTTCTTCTGTGCTGGTTGTTTGGAAAGTTAATATTTCTCTGATATTGAGCTTTATTTGCCAACAGAAAGAACTGGGATTGGCACATCTCATTGAATTGGCCATGTTTTAAAACTGCAAAAAGTTGTAGGCTTTCTCTGACAATTTTAACACCTTATTAAATCATGAATTGTCCTTTGGTCCAATGTGTGACTGAAGCTCTGCACTGTGCTGAGCCCATTTAAAACAGGCGGTTAGAAATTTGCACCCTTGGTTCCATTGTGCATATCAGCTTAGAATTTCTATTCATAATCATATTAATAATCAGTTCTTAACACTGACTTATTTTGTTTGCTGCCTATCTGTACAATGCCTTGGCATTGAAGATTTACTCAGAATTTGAATGTTTCCAATCAATGCGTATAAAAGGCTTTTTATCTACGTGCACTGTAGCTAGAATGAATGGAAGCAAAATCTTTGGAAAGCGACACAACCATTTGTTCAAAAGAGAAACGAGATGCACACACGTGTAGGGACAGAGTGACTTGGCTCAATCACGTGCAATACAGCTGTACATAGTTGAATAGTTCAAAGAGGGTCTTTTCATGTACACATAGCTTTAATCTTCCAACCTTCTTAAAGATTTAAAACTGACAGGCAATGATTTGAAACACGGAAAGGCCTCCAGCAGAGTGGCTACGGGCCAATAGAAATTTTGTACATGCATTTTAATTAACATCTTTATATCAAAAGGGGAAAATCTGAAACCTTAATTACGAGGGCGTATTTGATTTTTTTGAACAATATCCCCACATTATTAGTAACCTTGTTCTGAAAATCTTTAGTAAAGATCCTCTTCTGTGAATGTACTTGCCTACAAATGTTGTCAGAACAAAGTACAATATATGTTTTTATATTTGGTTTCCACTCATGCAAACAACTTTTCTTTGAATATCTACTTCCCTTAATCATTCAACCACAATAACTATCTGAAGCTGCAGAGGTCTGGGGAAAATTAAGTGTGTCTTTTAAGTATTCAGTTGTTGCAATCACTGAGGCAACTTTTTTCAAGTTTGATTTCCTCTTAGTTCCCCAGCACAGAGGCGCTATCTCCAGTGAGTCTTGGTTTTCTACCTCCAGAGCTCTGCCAAAGCTAGGCAATGTAGGAAGGGTGATAAATGTGTAGGCAAACACTTAGCCACCATTCTACTCTGTGCAATGATGCAGGTAAAATCAGAAAATCCCCATGTCAGTGCTGGCTGGATTTTATGGCCCCAAACCGGGCACTTTTTCAATGGGGGAAGAGGGGAGTGCAGATAAAATTTGAGGGGGAGCTAGCCCACCAATTCCTCACCCAACCCCCTACCCACAACACGTCCCTTCTAGGGTGGCTGGAAGCTGAAATCACAGCACACATGTAAATAAATAATTAAGGGTCAATTGAGCTTATTTACAACCATGCGGGTTGGTAAGTGGGAATAGGCAGTATCTTAAAAATATGGAGGGTAAGTGGAGGGGGCTTTGCGATTTGGGGCACCTTAGACAAGATAGATTCAGAAAGAATGTTCCCAATGTTGGGAGAGTCCAGAACTAGGGGTGTTAGTTTGAGGATAAGAGGTAAATCTTTTAGAACTGAGATGAGGAGAAATTTCTTCACCTAGAAGGTGGTGAATGTGTGGAATTCACTGCCACAAAGTGGTTGTGGCCAAAACGTTATCTGATTTCAAGAAGAAATTAAATAAAGCTCTTGGGGCTAAATGGATTAAGGGATGTGGGTGGGGGGGGGGGGGTGGGGTGGGGGGGGGGGGGGGGTGGGGGGGTGGGGGTGGGTGGGGGGGGGGGGTGGGGGGGGGTGGGGGTGGGGGTGGGGGTGGGGGGGGGGGGGTGGGGGTGGGGGGGGGGGGTGGGGTGGGTGGGGGGGGTGGGGGGGGGGTGGGGGTGGGGGTGGGGGTGGGGGGGGGGGTGGGGGGGGGGGGTGGGGTGGGTGGGGGGTGGGGGGGGGTGGGGGTGGGGGTGGGGGTGGGGGGGGGGGGTGGGGGTGGGGGGGGGGGGGTGGGGGGGGGGTGGGGGTGGGGGGGGGGGGGGTGGTCGTCAGGATACTGAATTCGATGACCAGCCATGATCATACTGAATAGTGGAGCAAGCTTGAAGGGCCGACTCATGCTTCTAGTTTCTATGTCTGTATGTTTCTGTTATCCTGGATAAGCGCAGTTCCAACAACACAGAAGAAGTTTGACACCATCCAGGACCAAGCAGCCTGCCTGGATGACACCCCAGCCATCACCTTCTATTTACTGCCATAGAATGTAATTGAGGGCAAAATATTGTGTCCCCCTATTCAGCAAGGTCAATATCACAGAAGGCCCATCAGTACATATTCAAACTTGTGAGTAACTTCAGCAATGGCTAAGTGAGTTTATCAACTGGATAATTGACCTATGTGGGCCAAGAAGTTTGCAGGCTGTGTGACCTGTGCAGTGCATGCTGGGTAAGGTGCTTCAGTGGGCTTCACTTTGGGGAAAAAAACATCCAACGTCCCCCATCTAGTGATCTTTGCTGGAAATGGAAGTGAGGGCAGCACCAGTCTCAACTGGAAATCTTCTGTTCATAAAACTCACCACCAGGGGTTACAAGTGAATAATACTGTCACTAGAATGAAGTTGGAAAGTACAATCTGCATCCAGTAAATAACAAGTGGTAGAAAGTTTAGCTGGATGCTGGAAAGAAGTTAAAAGGCTGTGACATACTTTAACAAGGTGCATGCTGTCATCGGATTTCCTTCATTGAATTACAACCTTTTTTCACATAAATCAGTGGAGTTTGTTATCGAATTTGCAGATTAAATATAGACTAAGTTAAGTGTGTGAGCATATGAGCTCATATTTGAAATGCTAAAAGAGGAACCGTTGGTTTCTAGAGCACATTCCACAAGAAACTACCAAATGCTGTGAATGTAGCCCAGTCCATCATGCAAACCAGCCACCCATTCATTGAGTCCGTCTATACTTCCTGCTGCCTCGAAAAAGCAGCCAGCGTAATAAAGGACCCCACACACTTCAGATATTCTCTCTTCCACCTTCTTCCATTGGAAAAAAAGATACAAAAGTCTGAGGCCATGTACCAATTAGCTCAAGAACTGCTTCTTCCCTGCTGACTTTTTAATGGACCTACCTTTGCATTAAGTTGATCTTTCTCTACACTCTAGCCATGACTGTAATTACATTCTGCCTTCTCTCTCATTTCCTTCTCTATGAATGGTATGCTTTGTCTGTACACTGCGCAAGAAACAATATTTTTCACTGTATACAAATACATGTGGCAATAATAAATCAAATCAAACCAAACCAAACACTTTCATAATAAGCAATGCCTCCACCTTATTGACCGCTAGCATATTTAGAAATATAGTCTAGCTACTTGTATTTTACTCAGAGGTGAAGTGAGCCCTTCCCAGGAGGTAGTGGCTGAAGCAGTCAGTTTTTATTTCCTGTCAGGTGGGAGATGACAAGTTCTGCTCCAGCGCAGTTTTCCTACACATGTAACATGGGGTCCTGTAGCATCAGACAAGAATTCACAGGCCAAGAACAATTGAAGACTCCTTCATTCACAGCTCATCGTTTACACCCAGTCCCTGGCCATATCTTAAATATCTCCAGAATCTTTTACTCCAATAACTGAGGGACAGATTGTGACACAAGTGCAATTGGTTTCAGACTATAAATCCTGCTCTGAAAGCAAATATTGGACATTGATTTTCTATTCTGTGCAATGAAAATCAAAAGAAGGGGAGGTGATGGCCTTGTTGGATTATCATGAGATTATTAATCCAGAAACTCAGCTAATGTTCTGGGGACCCGGACTCAAATCCTCCATTAAAAAAAATCTGGAATTAAGAATCTATTGATAACCATGAAACCACTGTCCATTGTCAGAAAAGCCCATCTGGTTCACAAATGCCCATTAGGGGAGGAAATCTAACGTCCTTACCCGGTCTGGCCTACATGTAACTCCAGAGCCACAGCAATGAGGTTGACTCTCAACTTGCCTCCAAGGGCAACTAGGGATGGACAATAAATGCTGGTCAGTCAGTGACACCCATGTCCCATGAGTGAATAAAAAAGACTGTTTCCACTTTGGAGAAGACGAGAAACAAATCACCCATCTCCAGCACCTTATATTTCCTCAATTCTTGCTCATTGCATCTGACTCTTTTGTTTTATTCATTTTACAGGGTGTGGGCATTGCTGGCTGGGCTGGCATTTATTGTCCACCCCTAACTGCCCTGCCTTCTTCAGGTGAGTCCCACCTGATGAAGGAACAGCACTCTGAAAGCTTGTGCTACCAAATAACCTGTTAGACTTTAACCTGGTGTTGTGAGATGCCAGCATTTTCATATCATGAAATATTGGAGTGATTGAACAGCATTCAGATCATTGCATCCAGCATGATTGATATGGGTCATTGATTCATTCATTTCAGATTAGATTGGAGGCAACTGCAATGACTTTAATCAGACAATTGAAGTTGCCCTGTTAAAATATGAACTTACTGATTAAGAGCCACAAAGGCATGGTGGCATAGTGGTTAGCATTGCTGCCTCACAGTACCAGGGACCTGGGTTTAATCCCTGGCTTGGGTTACTGTTTGTATGGAGTCTGCATGTTCTCCCCACGTCTGTGTGGGTTTCCTCCAAGTGCTCCGGTTTCTTCCCACAGTCTGAAAGACATGCTGGTTAGGTACGTTGACCCAAACAGGCATCGAACTGTGACGAGTCCTCCTTGCTAACATTTGGAAGCTGGTGTCAAAATTGGGAGAGCTGCCCCACAGATTTGTTAAACAACAGCCTGACATAGACATACTCAGGGAATCACACGTTACAGATAATGTCCCAGACATCACCATCCCAGATTTAACAAAGAGTGCAAGAGAACATGCCAGGGGCAACACCACGCATTGCTAAAAATGAAGTGTCAACCTGGTGAAGCTACAACACAGGGACAACTTGTGTGCCAAACATCAGTAAGTTATGAACAGAGCTAAGTGATTCCACATCCAATGGATCATACTTAAACTCAGCAATCATGCCACATCCAGTTGTGATTAGTGGTGGACAATTAAACAACTAACCAGGGAAGGAGGCTCCATAAAAATCCCTACATGCAGTGATGGGAAAGTCCAGCACATAAGGACAAAAGACAAGGCTGAAGTTTTTGCAAGTGCCTTCAGCTAGAGATGGATGGCAAGCTATGTTTGTGCCACACATGTACCAAGCAATCTTGGATTCCTTCTGAGGTCCCCAGCATCACAAGTGTCAGTCTTCAGCCGTTGCTTCACTCCACGTCATATCAAGAAATGGCCAAATGCACTGGATGCTGAGCAATAACACTGAAGACTTGTGTTCCAGAATTAGCCACACCACTAGCCATGCTGTTCTAGTACAGCTGCAGCATAGGCATCCACCTAGCAATGTAGAAAATTGCCAGATATATCCTGTCCACAAAAAGCAGGACAAATCCAACCCAGCCAAATACCTTCCACCAGTCTACTCTTGAGCATCAGCAAAGTAATGGAAGGTGTCATCAGTAGTGCTATCAATGGGACTTACTCAGCAATAAACTGCTCATTGGCACTCAGTTTGGGTTTCACCAGGGTCACTCAGCTCCTGACCTCATTATGCTCATGATTCAAATATGGACAAAAAAGCTGAACTCAAAAGGTGAGATAAGCGTATTGGCCCTTGACACCAAGGTAGCATTTGACTGAGTGTGGCATCAAGAAGCCTTAGTAAAACTGGAGTCAGTGAGAATCAGAGGAAAAACCATCATACAAAACTATCACAAAAAAAGATGGTTGTAGCGATTTGAGGTCAATGATCTCAGTCCCAGGACACCACTACAGGAGTTCCTCAGAATAGTGTCTGAGACCTAATCATCTTCAGCTGCTTCATCAATGACTTTCCTATCATCATAGGATCAGAAGTGGCAATGTTTGCTGATGATTGCACAATGTTCAATGCCATTCACAACTGCTCAGATACTGAAGCAGTCCATGTCCATCAACAACAACATTCAGACTTGGGCTGATAAATGGCAAGTTACATTCGTGCCACACAAGTACGGGCAATGACCATCTCCGACAAGAGAGAAACTAACCATTTTCCCCTTGACAATCAATGCCATTACCATCATTGAATTCCCCACAATCTAGATCCCGGGGATTACCATTGACCAGAAACTGAACCGGACTGGCTATATACATACTGTGGTTACTGGAGCAGGTCAGAGACTATGGCCGGAATTTTATCTACATGTATGCCTGAGTCTTGTAAGATTGAGCCTCAGGCCATTGGAGAATGCCATTTTGCAAACCTCACCTGTCCTGATTCCAGGGTGGGCGTGCCCATGCAATCAGGAGAAATTAAATCTGCAGCTAGTAACTCACCTCTTGACTCCCCAAAACCTTCTCACCTTCTACAAGCACAAGTCATGAGCGTGATGGAATTCTTTTCACTTACCAAGTGACAAAGAAGAGAAACATAGACTATGAAAGTAAGATTGCAGGGAACGTAAAAACTGATGGTAAAGGTTTCTGTAGATATGTAAACAGAAAAAGACTGACAAAAGTGAATGTAGGCCTCTTGAAGGCAGAAAGGGGAGAATTCATAACGGGGAATAAAGAACTAGCTGAGGAATTAAATTTGTACTTTGCATCAATCTTCACAAAGAAAGATGTGAATAATGTATCAGAAGTGCTGAGAGAAACAAGTTTTAGTGAGGAGCTGAAGAAAATTAGCATTAGTAGAGAAATGGTTTTGGGGGAATTGATGGGATTAAAGATAGATAAATCTCCAGGTTCTGATAATCTTCATCCAAGAATACCTAAGGAAGTAGCCCAGGAAACAGTTGGTCCATTGGTGGTCATTTTGCAAAATTGTTTGGACTCTGGAACAGTTTGTACAGATTGGAGGGTAGCTGATGTAAGCCCGCTATTCGAAAAGGGAGTTAGAGAGAGAAGGGGGAACTATAGGCCTTTGAGCCTGGCATCAGTACTGGGGAAACTGCTAGATCTATTATCAAGGATTTCGTAACTCAGCAATTGGAAGGCAGTGTATAATCAGGCAAGGTCAGCATGGATTTACAAAAGGGAAATCATGTTTGACAAATCTATTGGAATTCTTTGAGGATATAACTAGTAGAGTTGATTGAAAACCAGTGGTTTATTTAGACTTTCAGAAAGCTTTCGACAAAATTTCACATAAGACACTACTATGTAAAGTTAAAACACATGGGATTGCAGGTAATGTCTTGAGATGGATAAAAAGCTAGTTAGCAGATAGGAAGCAAAGAGTTGGCATAAATGAGTCTTTTTCATATTGGCAGTCAATGACTGGTGGGGTTCCACAGGGATCTGTGCTAGGACTCCAAATGTTCACATTTTATATTAATGATTTGGAAGAGGGAACTGAGTGTGTTATCTCCAAATTTGAAGATGATATAAAGTTGGGTGGGAGGGTGAGCTGTGAGGAGGATGCAGACGTATTTCAGCGTGATTGGATAGGCTGAGTGTGTAGGCATGTGCATGGCAGATGCAGTATAATGTGGATAAATGTGAGGCTATCCACTTTGGTAGCAATAATAGGAAAACTGATTATTACTTGAGTGGGTATAAATTGAGGGAGGTGAATACTCAATGAGACCTTGGCATCCTGTGCATTAGTCGCTGAAAGTAAGCTTGCAGGTGTATTAGGCAGTCAAGAAAGCAAATGGTATGTTAGCCTTCATAGCAAATGGATTTGAGTATAGGAATAGGGAAGTTTTGCTGTAACTGTATAAGGCATTGGTGAGGCCATATCTAGAATATTGCGTGCAATTTTGGTGTCCTTATCTGAGGAAGGATGTCCTTGCTATAGAGGGTGAACAGCAAAGGTTTACCAGGCTGATTCCTGGGATGGCAAGTCTATCAGATGAGGAGAGACTAAGTTGGCCAGGATTTTATTCGCTGAAGTTTAAGAGTGAGAGGGGATAGCATAGAAACATGCAATTCTGACAGGGTAGATTCAGAAAGAATGTTCCCAGTGGTGGGGGAGTCCAGAACAGGGTTGTAGTTGAAGATAAAGGGTAAACCTTTTAGAACTGAGATGGCGAATGTGTGGAACTTACTACCACAGAATGTAGTTGAGGCTAAAATTAGATATGGCTCTTAGGGCTACATGGGTCAAGGGATGTGGGGGGAAGGGGGGATCAGGATATTGAATTTGATGACCTGCCTTGATGAAAATGAATGGCAGAGCAGGCTCGAAGGGCCAAATGGCCTAGTCCTGCTTCTAGTTTCCAAGTTTTTATTTTTCAATATCTGGATGAGTGCAGTTCCAACAGCACTGAAGAGGTTTGACACCATCTAGGACCAAGCGGCCTGCCTGAATGGCAGCCCAACCATCACTTTAAACATTCACTCCATCCACCACCAATACACAGTGGCAGTTGTGTGTACCACCTACAAGTTGCTTTCCACAGCTCACGAAGGCTTCTTCAAAAGCACCTTCCAAATCCATGACACTTACCATTCAAAGGAGAAGGGCAGCTGATGCACGGGACACTACCATGTGCAAATTCCTCTCCAAGTAACAAACCATACTGACTTGTACACATATTGCCATTACAGCACTGTGAGTGCAGCTATAGCACGTGGACTGTAGCGCTTCAAGGAGGTGGCCCACCAACACGTTCTCAAAGGCAATTAGAGATGTTAGTCTAACAAATGCTGGTCTAGCCAAAACACTGACATTGCCAGCAGTATTCCAGTATTCCATGATTCCCTCTCAAACAGTTTTATCAGAATAAGAACTAAGATTTTATATAGCTTGTTGGTGTACAACCCTACAACCTGTATTAGAGTGTCTGGGCCATTAGCATCTTTTTAATCTACAGAGTAAGCCCTGAAACTGCCTGTTTAACCATAGCAGTCTGATGGATATCACCTCTTCAAAGAGAAAGGATCCCCTTGTCAAAAAGTAACTTTCTAATGAGCTCCCATGTTTGCAGGGAATCCTGTTATTAACTCCATGGGTCAACTACATTTTACTGCTTTCTTAATGATACTGATATAATAGAGAATTTGTTAAACTTTTCATGAATTGAAATTCTGAAATTTGTACATTATGGCTCTGGAGCTGTCCCAGCATCCCCTCTAATTCTTTAGTTTAGTTTAGTTTTAGTCTATTTATTAATATCACAAATAAGCTTATGTTAACATTGCAATGAAGTTATTGTGAAAAACCCCTAGTCCCCACCCTCCAGCACCTGTTCGGGTACACTGAGGGAGAGTTTAGCATGGCCAATGCACCTAACCAGCATGTCTTTCAGACATGCACCCTCTCCTTTTCTTCTCCCCATGTACTCTATAAACAGTACGTTTTGTCTGTATAGCGTGCAAGAAACAATGCTTATCAATGTATTCTAATATATGTGACAATAATAAATCAAATCAAATTAAATCTTTGTCATACAGTTCCAAAGAGGGACAAGGCTGTGATCTGAGAAAGGGGGAATGTATGAAAAGGGCCTAAACCTGGAACATTCCTTCTCATTCTAAGCAGGATACATTAATTTCTCGCAGCAAAGATGTTTATAGAGTAATGTGAAGAAAACAAAAGAGGAACGGTTACAAAGAACTCTGCTTTCAAGGTGAAACTGACAGTATGACATTGAGTGCTTACATTTCAGTTAAAACTGCACTAAAACAGGACAAATAACTACACTCTGTTGTGAGAGTGCTTCTAAAGAGCTACACTTATGACCTCCTCATTGCTTTACCCTGAAAATGTCTGTAGCTTCACAGAGAAATGTGTGAGAGGAGAGAATGTAAAAGCTGTAAATCAAAAAGTGGAATTGCATTTCAAGGATGTAAGCTGATGCAAAATAAACAGGACTGATGATTTACAGGGACAGGATAATAACGGCGTATTCAAAGACCAGGCAAATGAATTTTCTTTCCAAGTAATTTGATGTTTATCCATTGTAAGCTTAATAGAATTAATAGTTACAAGAATCAACAGTGCTTTGAAAAAGACAAGAAAAAAATCTTGTTTGGTATAATTCTATTCGATGGTTTCTTAGCAAAGGAAAATACAACCTTAGACGAACTTTCAGAAGAGGGAGTTTAGTGACAGATTGAAAACATTCCTCAGTGAAATGAAGATTTATTTTAGCAATAATGGGCTTGATTTTCAAATGCAGAGTCCCAATCCTGATCCCTGGGTGAATTTCATACCAGGAACACCAAGGTACCGGCAGTGGGACTCTGGAAGCGTTTTAGGAGGAGGTGGGAAATTAAATAACAGCCTGGAACCCCCATCCAATTAAGGACAGTGGGCAGGCTCTCCACAATGAGCCAATAGGAGGCCCTCTAGCATTGAACGATTGGCAGCCCACCATCAGAGGTGAATGAGAGCTCCCATGGTAGGATGGAAATTGCCTCTATTTTCCGCACCTCCCCACTTGAAAGCCATTTCCACAGTGCTGGGAAAATGGAGTCCATTTCAGGTCCTTGACTAATCATCAGAAGAGTCCTGAAAGCTCATCCACTTGAAACATTAACTCTGTTTCTCTCTTCTTATAGGCTGCCTGACCTGCTGGGTATTTCTGGCATTTTCAGTTTTCATTAGAACTGGGAGAAAGAGTCACCCAAAATCCCCATGGCTAACTGTTTTCCTGTAAACCATACTGGGAATATTTGTATGGTTTTTGAGTGAAGACAAAGTCAGGTTTAGCAGTGGTGTGTTTTGTTGCTATCCTGTCCACACCAATTACTTGCTAATAGAAATTTGTCATAGAATCCCTGCAGTGCAGAGAGAGACTTCAATCCATGGAGTCTGCACTGACTCTCTGCATCTTATCCAAGGCTCCCCCATAATCCCACATAATTCCACCTAATCTACACATCTTCATAAACTAAGGGGCAATTGAGCATGGCCAATCCACCTAACCTACACATTTTTGTACACTAAGAGGAAATTGAACGTGGCCAGTCCACCTAACCAGCACTTCTCTGGACTCTGGGAGGAAACTGGAGCACCCGGAGAAAAGCCATGCAGACACGAAGAGAACATGCAAGCTCCAGACAAACAGTCACCCAGACCGATACTGAGCTCAGATTCCTGGCACTTTAAGGCAGCGGTGTTAACCACTGTGCCACCCTTCAGCACCTAGCTCTATCGCATCTTTACTGTAATAAAACACCCCTCACAAAGGTGAGAGTAATTCAAGCAGGCTGGGAGGATTAGGAGGCCTTACTATTAGTTACTAGAAAGACTTCCTTTTATATAACACTTTACAACCTCTAAACTTCTCAAAGTGTTTTACAGCCAATGACGTACTTTTTGAAGTGCTGTGGCGTTTACAAAGACTACTTGTAACATAAGAACAGATTGTAAGAGTTTCTGTAACTATTTAAATAGGAGGGGAGTAACAAAAACTGATGTCAATCCCCCAGAGAGTAAGTCTGAGGAATTGACAATGGAAAATAAGTGGAGTTGTTGAAAAGGTGAGAACATAAGTTGTCAAAAGGAGGTAGAGAATCTGCAAAATTATATAGGTAGGTTAAGTGAGTGGGCAAAAAATTTGGCTGATGGAGAATGTGGGAGAATGTGAACTAGTCCACTTTGGCAGGAAGAATAGAAAAGTAACATATTATTAAATCGAGAGATTAAGAACTCTATGCTACAGAGGGATAAGTATGCAGATACAGTAGGTGAAGGCAAATAGAATGCCATTGCAAGGGGCACAGAATCAAAAAGTAGGGAAGTTTTACTGCAGCTGTACAGAGCTTGAGTCAGATAACATCTGGAGTACTGTGTACAGTTTTGGCCTTCTTACTTGGAAAATAATTTGACTGTGTAAAACACAGTTCAGAGAAGGTTCACCCAACCCATTCTTGGGAAGGAAGTATGACTGGGTTGGGTCTATACCCATTGGAGTTGAGAAGAATGAGAGGTGATCTTACTGAAATATATAAGATCCAGAGGGGACTTGATAGGGTGGATACCCAGAGGTTGTTTCCTCTTGTGAGTGAGGCGAGAATGTGAGAATACAGCTTAAGAATTAAAGGTCCCCATCTTAAGGCAGAGATGAGGAGACTTCTTTTCCCTCAGTGGTTTATAAGTCTGTGGAATTCTCTTCCTCGGAGAGACTGGGTCATTGAATTTATTCAAGACTGAGATAAAGAGATATTTGACAGACAAGGGAGTCAAGGATTATGAGGGGAAGACAGGCAAGTGTCACTGAGATCACAACCCAATCAGGTTTGTTGAGTAGCAGAGTAGGCCCGAGGGGCTGAGTGGCCTATTCCTGCTCCTAAGTCCAAGCACCTATGTTCTTTTGATGTCAGAAATGCAGCAGGTAATTTTCACTCAGCAAATTCCCGCAAATGGCAACAAGGTAATGATTGGAGAATGTGTTTTTGGCAACGATGATTGAGGGATAACCCCAGCCAAAGTACCAGGGGTCACTCCCCTGTTGCAACATGAGGTCATTCACCCCACCCATGTCCAACCTTTTCATGTGGGGACCTCATTTCCACCTTTTCCTCACTCAAGAGGCCGATAAACAAATTTCACAAAGCTTTGGCACAACATTAAACATGATTTTCATTTTAAAATATGAGCTATCAACAGAATTTGCTGAGAAAAATAATGTCAAAGCAATAAATTGATTATTCAACAAAGAGTATTTGATAATGATGGTCATTAGAGAGTGAGATGGTGAGGGTGCGTACGTCCAGCTCAGTCCCATGCTCACTCACTCACTCACCCCCACCCATTGAGAAAGTGGGTGAGAGTATGTGTTGGTGTATGAGGTGTGGGTGAAAGAGAATCCTGAGCCTGGGGGTAGCCAGACACACACTGGCAGGTCAGGGTGTGAGATGCACGAAGCCGGTCTCATACAAGGATTTGTGCATGCGCCAAGAAGGCATGTGCATCTCCCAGAGCCGGTGAAGAGTCGGAGTCTAGACCAAGCTGGAAACTGATGGGAGGACAGGTAAGTCATTTGAATCTTTTTTAATGTAGTTTAAATATGTTTAGCAGGTCATTATTGGGAACTTACCAGTCCCGATTGAATCTCCCACCCTACCAGCAGTACTTCACTCCATTGGGGTTTAAAGTAGCTCCCCACATTCAAGGAACTAGCAGGAGACCCTGCCAGAATGAAGGAGGGGCAGTCAGGGCCCCCCAGGGGATCGAGCAGGGGCATGGTGTCCCCTGGGCATGGGCACCCTGGCAGCAGCTGAGGGGGAAAGTGCCCATGCCCAAGGAGCACTTTGGACTGCCCATCGGGCATTTGGCAGTGATAACGGGTGGGGCCTATTGTGGGTGGGGCCTAGGGGCAATTGGTGGAGATGGGGGCCCCGCTGCCACTCTGCATGGCGATCGGTCTGGGATGGTGGGAGGACAGTGATTGGGGCAGGCTGTGGGGGGGTCTGCTGGGTGGGGCGGTCTGCCTCTTGGGGGGTCTGACCCGGGGGGGTGGGGCATCAAGGGGGAAGTCTGCCAGGGTGAGGGGCATGGGGGAATTGCCACTGCTGGGTGAGAGGGGGGTGGGTTGGACATCAGGGTGCTCTGGGGTGGGAGAATCAGGGCTGGCCCGGGAATTGTTGTAGGAGCAGTGATCGGGCCGTGGGGGATGCTGGAGGGACAGCACTACACGGGCCCTGGGCTGGCCAGCGATCGAGCTGGCCAGCAAACGGGGAGACTGGCAGATCGAGGCCACTGTGCACGCGCAGAGTTCTGGAGTGTCAGACTCTGCCACGAATAGGCTCCACCCACCCCACCCCCACCAAGTTTTTAATGAGATTAACAGTTGGGATCTCTGCAGTGTGCAGAATGCAGAGATTCAAGTGAGAAGCTGCACTGACAAGACAGTCATCACCTGGAACAGTTTTCCTGCTTTTCAGCGCTTTTGGGAGAAATACCCATGATTTCGCTCTCATACACACATTCTCCCACACGCACATTCTCCCACACACACATTCTCCCACACACACACTCTCACACACACACATTCTCACACACACACATTCTCCCACACGCACATTCTCCCACATACACATTCTCCCACACACACATTCTCACACACACACATTCTCACACACACACATTCTCACACACACACATTCTCTCACACACACACATTCTCCCACACACACACATTCTCCCACACACACACTCTCACACACACACATTCTCCCACACACACATTCTCCCACATACACATTCTCCCACATACACATTCTCCCACACACACATTCTCACACACACACATTCTCACACACACACATTCTCCCACATACACATTCTCTCACACACACATTCTCCCACACACACATTCTCCCACACACACACTCTCCCACACACACATTCTCCCACACACACATTCTCCCACATACACATTCTCCCACATACACATTCTCCCACACACACATTCTCACACACACACATTCTCACACACACACATTCTCCCACATACACATTCTCTCACACACACATTCTCCCACACACACATTCTCCCACACACACACACTCTCACACACACACACTCTCACACACACACATTCTCCCACACACACATTCTCCCACATACACATTCTCCCACACACACACATTCTCCCACACACACACACTCTCACACACACACACTCTCACACACACACATTCTCCCACACACACATTCTCCCACACACACATTCTCCCACACACACATTCTCCCACATACACATTCTCCCACACACACACATTCTCCCACACACACACATTCTCCCACACGCACATTCTCCCACATACACACTCTCACACACGCACATTCTCCCACATACACATTCTCCCACACGCACATTCTCCCACATACACACTCTCACACACACACATTCTCCCACACGCACATTCTCCCACATACACATTCTCCCACACGCACATTCTCCCACACACACATTCTCCCACACACACACATTCTCCCACACACACATTCTCCCACACACACATTCTCCCACACGCACATTCTCCCACATACACACTCTCACACACACACATTCTCCCACACACACATTCTCCCACACACACACATTCTCACACACACACATTCTCCCACACGCACATTCTCCCACATACACATTCTCCCACACGCACATTCTCCCACACACACATTCTCCCACACACGCACATTCTCACACACACACATTCTCCCACACGCACATTCTCCCACATACACATTCTCCCACACGCACATTCTCCCACACGCACATTCTCCCACACACACATTCTCCCACACACACACATTCTCCCACACGCACATTCTCCCACATACACATTCTCCCACACGCACATTCTCCCACACACACATTCTCCCACACACACACATTCTCCCACACGCACATTCTCCCACATACACATTCTCCCACACGCACATTCTCCCACACACACATTCTCCCACACACACACATTCTCACACACACACATTCTCCCACACGCACATTCTCCCACATACACATTCTCCCACACGCACATTCTCCCACACACACACTCTCACACACACACATTCTCTCTCACACACACATTCTCCCACACACACATTCTCTCCCACACGCACACATTCTCCCACACACACATTCTCTCCCACACGCACACATTCTCCCGCACGCGCACATTCTCTCATACACATTCTCTCACATGCACATTCTCCCACACACACATTCTCTCACACGCATGTCCACTTCTGCCCATGGGGCCCACACACCCAGCGCTAAATTCTATCCATGAAAAAGATGACTATGATTAGTACATTTTATTGATCTTTGAAGCCCTTTGTGGGCATGAATGTGACATCACTGGTGAGGGGTGGGAAAAATCAGGATTTCCTGAATCTCTTCATGCCCATACCTGTTGATCCGAAGCACAGAAAGTGCGGGCTCAAAACCCCCTCATGAAATCTGTGAACATTCTGCTTCATCCTGAAATATGGTTTAACTCAGTGTGGGATGGAATCAGCAATGAGGCTGCCATAATTCTGGCCAAAAAGAAAGGGGAAAAAGACTAGCAGGACGATCCATGCTTCCAGTCTGGGGAAGGAAGAGGAAAAATCCCTCTGGAAAACTTTTTATTCTTGGAGCACTTTGGGAAGCATTCATCTGCTGTTCTGGAGTGTTGGACTCACTACAGAATAACATCAAACTAACATTAGAATTGTCCAGAGAAAACAAGACTTCTGCCAAGTATTTACAATGCCTACCACCTCATTCTCGTTGGCAACGTGCGAGTGTCAAAAAACTCAAAGCCAAATACATGAAAGGTATTGCATATATGCAAGTTATTGATAATAAGTTCAGCTATATTAACCCTGTAGCCAAAGGAAAACAGATGTGAATTCAAAAGTTATTACTCATTCTCCATTTTGTAAATTTTCCACAATTTGTACGCAGCTTTTAATATTGAAGGGTATTCCAACGTGGTTCAGAGATCAATAAAATTTACTAATCATAGTCATCTTTTTCATGGGCAGAACTTAGCGCTGGGTGTGTGGGCCCCATGGGCAGAAGTGAACATGGGCATAATGTCTGCTCTAGGCAATGCCAATCATGCACTAGCTGGCAATGAAGGAGTGGCCAGTGAGAAGTTTGCATGAAGAGAGGCCCAGAATGTGCCTGGAGGTGGGAGTGGGACAGACTCAAGGGCAGAAGGTGATGCCAATGGGACATTTAAAGGGACAGCAGCTGTATCCATTGGTGTAGGGGGTGGGGGCTGGAAAAGGACAAGCCAAGACCTGGAGGGGCACAAAAAGAGAAAATGCTGGGAAATCTCAGTAGGTCTGACAATATGTGTGCAGAGAATAGATCCAGTGTCTTGAGTTTGGGTGACCCCTCAATACCACTACTGTCTCACAGCATAGGGATTTGGGTTCAATTCCAGCCTTGGGTCACTGTCTGTGTAGAGTGTGCACGTTCTCCCTCTGTCTGCGTGGGTTTCCTCCGGGTGCTCCAATTTCCTCCCACAGACCAAAAGACTTGTCCATGCTCCCCAGGTTTTATCACTAAGCTAGTCCCAATTGCTCACTCAGAGGAGTGGGAAAGAGAGCAAGGAAGATGCTGAGCCCCCGCAGCTGACAAGCCTTTGGGATATCCATCAGCAGCCAATTGGAGATGCATGGAAATCTGGTGAAGATTCCAGAGGGATTGTACAGTCAGTGGAGGAGTCCATCCAGGCAATGAACACTGCAATCAGCCTCGTTTCTGAATGCACTGGATCACCCATTGAGAGGATGGTGACTCTCATGGAAAGCTACATCAAGCAGCTCAATCAAAAGATTCTGGGTACACGTTTAGACTCGCCAGCACATTGCCAATGACCTCAGTAAAGCATTGCCAGTCTGAGAGATGGAGACAGTGTCTGGAGACCCAGCTAGGATCTCCATCGACAGTGATCAGAGAGATCCAAGTAAAGCTGCTCGATGTGCAGGAACTGCCCGCATTTGGAGATTCCTTGCTGGGCCCTCCTGATGGTGACAGCAGCTCCTCCACTCTTCTGCCAGTGACTGGTAGTGCCTCAGGTGCTGAGGTGACAGAGGTGGCTCCTGGTCACAATACAGAAGTCACTTGCACATCTGGGCCTTTCCATCTTCAGGCGACTAGAGGACGCCCGGCATGATTGCCTAGAGCAAGGGGATATCAGCGTCCACAGCCCACCCCCACTGCACTGACAGCAATGATCCAACACCCGCAGTGCAGCACCCGGAAAGAAATGAGAAAGCATTTTATACCAAGGAGGGCCATCGCAGGCAATATATAAATGTATATCTTCAGTTTGGTATTGTTCAAATACACTTTGTTAAATTGTTGTTTGCAAATACATGTTTGTGTGATGCTTGGGGGTGGCAAAGTGGCACAGTGGTTAGCACTGCTGCCTCACAGCACCAGGGACCCAGGTTTGATTCCTGGCTTGGGTCACTGTCTGTGTGGAGTCTGCACATTCTCCCTGGATGCTCCGGTTTCCTCCCACAGTTCAAAAGACACGTCGGTTAAGTCACTGGCCATGCTAAATTCTCTCAAAACCATAAAATCCCACCCGAGGTCAATGGATCAGAGGTGGGCAATGGATTGTGACACTCCACAGAGATTTCTTGCAGGTCCTTGGCAGGACTCTGAAATGAAGAAGATTAGAGAATAGTCACTTTCAATGCATTTGGTGATGAATGCCCTCTGACACGGTTCAATGTCTTCTGCCCAACAATCATCTGGCATATTGAAGTGGCATCTGCCTTTGAAAAGTGAAGCCTTCTTCTAAATTGGCCGGAATTTTATCGGCCCTTCCACCACGGGAATCAGAGTGGGTGAGGGATGGAGCATAGGAAAGTCCGTTGACCTCATGCAGCATTTTATAGTTTTGGGATGAACGAGGCTGTAAAATCCCACTCAGTGTGTCTCTGCCATCTCAAAATATTTTGAGCACTGTCTGTAAACTCTGCTAACAGGGTAGTGGCACGTCTGGCGGCCTCATCTCCCATGCAGCCCTCACTGGCCCTCAGTGCCTTCAGCCATGCTAGTTGGCAGATGTGTTGCTGCTGCCTCTGATCAACTGGCCTCCTCTTCCTACTTCTCATCTCCTCCTCCTCAGATGAGGAGTTCCCGCCATGACATGTTGAAGGCTCCAGAGAAGATGTCGTAGCTCAATCTCAAACAGACCATTGTCCGCAGAAAACTACCCAGCCTTCAGGGAAACAGTGACTACGACACCACACAACCCTGCCACAGCAACCTGTGCACGACATGCCGGATCATCAACACGGATGCCATTATCTTACATGAGAACACCATTCACCAGGTACACAGTACATACTCTTACAACTCATTGTCTACTTGATACACTGCAGGAAAGGATGTCCTGAGGCATGGTACATTGGGGAGACCATGCAGATGCTACAACAATACATGAACGAACACAGCTCGACAATCACCAGGCAAGAGTGTTCTCTTCCTGTTGGGGAACACTTCAGCAGTTAGGGGCATTCAGCCTCTGATCTTCAGATAAGCGTTCTCCAAGGCGGCCTTCACGACACACGATAACGCAGAGTTGCTGAGCAGAAACTGATAGCCAAGTTCTGCACACATGAGGATGGCCTGAACTGAGATCTTGGGCTCATGTCACACTATCTGTAACCCCCATGATTTGCCTGAGCTTGCAAAATCTCACTAACTCTCCCAGCTGAAGACAATACACATCTGTTTAACCTGTGCTTAACCCCCTCTCCACTCACATTGTCTGTACCTTTAAGACTTGATTACCTGTAAAGACTCACATCCCAACCATCATTTTGTAAATTGAGTTTGTGTCTTTATGCCCTGTTTGTGAACAGAACTCCCACTTACCTGACAAAGGAGCAGTGCTCCAAAAGCTAGTGGCTTTTGCTACCAAATAAACCTGTTGGAATTTAGCCTGGTGTTGTGAGACTTCTTATGGCAACACAGGTGATGAAAATAAAAAGCAGAAAAGTCTATCAAATATACTGCAATCCTAGCAGCATAGTCCCAACTTCAGTCTCTAGCACATTGCTGTGGACTTTTATCCCACCCTTGATCAACAAAGAGGTACCTGTCGCAATTGATACTCACCTGTTCAGCCCGCGCACCAACCATAAAACAGCCCTCATTAGGTGAATTGGAATTAAACTGGCAAATAAGGTGGTTTAATTGACCTTTGACTGAGGTTGGGTAGTCTTACTACTTTTGAGCCTCTGTGATATCAAAATGGAATACTATAACATCGGGATCTTCTCCCAATGTCCTCACACTTAATTTTACAATGTGTCATGTGAGATATCAGCCCACCCCTCACTATTAAATCCTGCCCCATGATTAGATGATATGTAGTCTGGAGCAAACTTGTTGGACCAATCAGTGGCATCACCTTTAGAACTAGAAAAATCCTAGGCCACTTCACTTGGAGTGAAGTTTAATCTTGCTTTCTATATTTTCCATTATCTTTATGAATAATTTTATCATTCCCAAGGTTATCTGTTCTAATGTTGTCCTTTCTGGCCTCTAACTTGTATGAAACTCCACCAGTCTTATCCAGTCTTCTTATGTAGGTCTGTTTGCTTATCAATCGATCTTCAAAGGCCTACACTGGACCCCAGTGCCTCAATGTATTATATTTTAATCCTCATCCTTGTTTTTAAGTTTCTGTGGCTTTGCCCACCCAGATGTGCATTGCCCTCACCCATTCAGCTTTATGTGCATGACTTCCCTTCACCTCACAACTGGTGGACTGGCCTTGAGTCACCTAATTCCTTTTCTCTGGAATTCCTCGCCTCACCTCCTCCATCTTTCTATCTTTCTCTTCTCTTAACATCTTTCAAAATTCCCATCTTCAGCCAAAATTTGGTTCGTTCTTCCCAGTTTCTCCTTTTCTGCTCCATCTCTATTTTCCTCATGTCTATCTGTGAAGTGCCTTAGGGTCTTTCTACATTAGTGGTGTCACATAAATTCAATTTATTTTTCTATTCTTATGGAGACAAAAGTAACTACTAGGGGGTTAATTATATATCAACTCATCATTTGATAATTGAAATGAAAGTTCTGTGGATGGAAATTGGAAATTATCAAAGTACTTCTGACTACAACTGACCATTGAAATGCATTGCCTATTATTTTATATTCTATCACAGAGCACTACTTTTAATTAATGTTTCATAGACAACGTTGATTCTCTATATGAAGACAGCACTGCCTGTCCTGTATGGATCGTGGGTCTTTCTTCAATAATATTAAGAAGCAGAACCATATTAACAAATTGTTTCCCCTTTATGTTCTATGCATGGGTCATTATTAAAGGTTATATACCCAGAGTAGCACCTAACCATGCTCAACAAACTGATTATTATGTTACAACAGGTACAATATACGAAGTCTGTTTTTAACATGTTAAATAATTTCTTGTAGGCCTCAATAATTCCAAGGAAGTTTCTCTTTTCCTTCCCATCTCCCCCAGAAATATCTACCTACTGAAAACATCCTGGTGACAAGCTAGTGACCTGTTCCAGGAATAACAAGCTCTGGAATTGATGAAGCTGATGGAAGTCTGTGTTGATGCACCACTATCTGCGGCAAGAGAATTGGAATGGACTAAAAACATCCAAACTGTGTGCATTTTAAACAATTCATTTTAGCAGCCTTTAACAAAACACTGAAAATAAGGGTCAGCAGAGGCATTGTATGAACTTAATGGTAGATTTTTATCACAAAATATCCCAGTTTATTTCTCCCATGTACACAGATCCCCATAAAGTGAAATAAAGTCCTTTGAGGAGCGATCCTACCAGCTTAAACAACTGAATTCAAGAGGGTTGACAAGAGTCTCTTGTCTCTATGGGAACTGATTTGGCTCCATTCTGCAGGTAAAATTGTGAAGTGGGCGATAATTGACACAACTACATTGTACTCTATAATATTCAAATGCAACAATGAATATTACAATAAACTATTTTATACAATTTTGATAAAAAGCAAGTACGTTTACCAAAAGACTTCAATTTAAAAGTTGCATTCTTCTACATTTAGTAATATTAGCTATTGGCCACATGAATCTCTGACAAGATGACATTTCATGCAAGTTGTGCAATGAAGCAAAAACTCCCATTTGCCTTTGCTTCTGTCAAATTAATTTTATTTTCTGTGAAAGTCAGAAAAGCATAACATACAAGTTTGAAATGAAACTTTTAAACATTTGATACTTTTTCCATTGAAAATACACCTGTAACCTGTAAGGTCATTATTCAGTAACATTCCAGTCACCTTTCTGCAGCACTGAAGCCTCCTCCACCATCCGTTTTCTTCCTGAAGGCTCAGGCATGTGAATGTTTCCAGAAGTGACAATGTTTTTTCTCCCCGCAATTTGTTTTGGCAAATGTCATGACCCACTCTTCACCTGTCTCCTCCTCATTTCAGAACTACCCAAATTGTTATCTTCTAACACTGCATGATGTTAGCCTTCTCAGTATTCAGGGGTGAAATCTTCTGCTCTCACTGGTGGTGAGCTTGGAGGTGGGAAGGACATGTAACTAGGTGGCACGGTGGCACAGTGATTAGCACTGCTGCCTCACAGCGCCAGGGACCCAGGTTCAATTCCCAGCCTGGATCAGTGTCTGTGTGGAGTCTGCACATCCTCCCCATGGGTTTCCTCCAGGTGCTCCAGTTCCATCCCACAGTCTGAGACATGCTGGTTAGGTGCAGTGACTATGCAAAATTCACCCCCAGTGTATCTGAAGAGACGCTGGAGTGTGGCGACTACGCGATTTTCACAGAAACTTCATTGCTGTGTTAATATAAGCCTACTTGTGACACTAATAAATAAGCTTAAACTTAGGCGGGAAGGTGGCATACTGGAACCCCACCTGCTTCATGTGCCTCCACCAGAATTAGATTCTGCTAATTGAGGCCCTCAAATAGCCAAATAATTATCATTTAAGGCCTCATCCACCATTGCTAGTATTAATCCAATGGCGGGTGGGCCCGTCACCATGCAGTGTGAGGGCAGCTAAAACTGTGCTGCCAACTTGTCACTTCTGGGGGCTGGGAGAGAGGTGGGATGTTTCCCTTGACTAAAAGGCCCTCAATGCCTGCTCGAGAGTTCTAGACATTGGGAGGGGGAGGGGTGGCCTGCTGAGGGCCATCCAGTCACTCTCCTCCCAAGCACCAATTCCATCCTAAACTGGCATCCACATTCTTGCTGCATGACTCCTAAGTTTTGGGACTCTCTAGACAGAGGTTTTGAGATCAATTGCAGCACATCTACTATCTCCATCTTAGACCAATTACTCAGCAACAGAAAAGCATCACAACTTGGACGAGAGACTGGTACCAATTCCCAAAGTGCATGAACATACTGACTTAAGTGAATATCTTAACTGACGCTGTCTCAAGGATGAATTAACTTAGATTACAAATATAGTCAAGTTAACTATCCCATGTTGAAAATGCTGTGAAAGGAGGAATGCTATCTTTATAGAAACATATTTATGTATCATTCTGTCTTAAATATTATTGCATTACAATTAGTTTGATTCTACCATGTATACTAAATGAAGAAACATTCCCCAAAGACTTATATTATTGATTAACATTTCAGTAAGCATCCTCAGACTGGTAATCAAAACACATTCTTCTATCATTACAGTGACTAACATCAAGGCTCTCACATTCAGCTTCTGGTCTAAAAGTCTTGAAAACCCTGCTATATTGATTAAATAGCAGCAAATCAATAACTGAAAGAGCGTTTAATGCTCAAAACTCTGATTAGTTTCAGATTTCTTTCAAGATGAACTACTTTTATGATCTTGATTCTTCACATCGGTGCCCTGAAGCTATGAGACTTCATGTAGACGGTTGAATTGACATCCAATACCAACTCAGTGCTGCTTCTGAATGACACCAAGTATCGTCCTGTAAGAAAATACTGCAGCTATTAACCTGGCAACGTTACGTTGCTGAAATTAACAAACTACTCCATATCAACATTCCCGATTTCACAGAAGTCAGAAGTTTGCCATCTGTAGAGATGATCATTCAGAGGAGGAGGTCTGAAACATGTAATTCCATCCAATTGGCCACAGCCCCCAAGCATCTTAATCATAAACTCTATCTAAATCTTTAAAATAAGAATACAATATCACAATCACTTTTTAAAATTAGGAAAGCATCAACACACCCTCTGGCTCTTTTCACTGTTACTAATTCACAGGATAAGGATGTGTGGGATAGAAGGAAATTTGGGGAATTGAATAAGTAACTGACTGCACCATAGAAGACAGAGGATGGTGGTGGAAGGAAAATTTTCAGTCTGGAGGCCAGTTACCAGCGGTGTACCACAGGGATCAGTGCTGGGTCCTCTGCTATGTGTGTTTTTTATCAATGACTTGGAAGAGGGGGCTGAAGGGTGGGTTAGTAAATTTGCTGATGACACCAAGATTGGTGGAGTAGTGGATGAGGTGGAGGGCTCTTGCAGGCTGCAAAGAGACATTGATAGGATGCAGAGCTGGGCCAAAAAATGGCAGGTGGAGTTTAACCCTGATAAGTGTGAGGTGATTCATTTTGGTAGGATAAACTTGAATGCAGGTTGCAGGGTCAACGGCAATGTTCTAAGGAATGTGGAGGAATAGAGAGACCTTGGGGTTCCTATCCACAGATCCCTGAAGGTTGCCACTCAAGTGGATAAAGCCGCGAAGAAGGCTTATAGTGTGTTAGTGTTTATTAACAGAGGGTTTGAGTTTAAGAGCCGTGGGGTTATGCTGCAACTATACTGGACGTTGGTAAGACCACATTTGGAATATTGTGTTCAGTTCTGGTCACCTCACTATAAGAAGCATGTGGAAGCATTGGAGAGAGTGCAGAGGAGATTTACCTGGATGCTGCCTGGTTTGGAGGGTAGGTCTTGTGAGGAAAGGGTGAGGGAGCTGGGGCTTTTCTCTTTAGAGTGGAGGAAGATGAGAGGAGACTTAATAGAGGATTATAAGATGATGAGGGGGATTGATAGAGTGGACGTGCAGAGACTATTTCCTTGGGTAGATGTGACTGTTACTAGGGGACATAACTATAAGGTTCATGGTGGGAGATATAGGAGGGATGTCTGAGATAGATTCTTCACTCAGAGAATGGTTGGGGTGTGGAATAGACTGCCTGCTGTGACAGTGGAGTCGAACACTTTAAGAACTTTTAAGCAGTTATTGGATAGGCACATGGAGCACACCAGAATTATAGGGCATGGGATAGCTTGATCTTGGGATTAGACATAGCTCGGCACAACATTGACAGCCAAAGGGCCTGTCCTGTGCTGTAATGTTCTATGGTTGTTGTAGCCCAGTCGAATAACTTTTTTGTTTCTGTCTTCACGGAGGAGGACGTGAATAATTTGCCGGGTGTTAGCGATGGAAAGGTGGTAGGAATGGAGGGTCTTAATGACATTACTGTTACTAGAGAGGTGGTGCTCGACAGACTGGAGGGGCTGATTGTGGACAAGTCTCCAGGACCGGATGGAATGCATCCGAGGGTTCTGAAAGAAATGGCGGAGGTGATAGTGGATGCCTTGGTGGTTATTTTCCAGACGTCGCTGGATTCTGGGGAAGTGCCGGAAGATTGGAAAACGGCTAATGTTACGCCGTTGTTTAAGAAGGGTGCCAGGCAAAAGGCGGGGAATTATAGGCCGGTTAGTTTAACGTCTGTGGTAGGTAAAATGTTAGAATCCATCATTAAGCAGGAAATTGCGAGGCATCTTGAAGGGAATTGCTTGATAGGGCGGACGCAACACGGTTTCATTAAAGGGAAGTCGTGTCTGACAAATTTACTGGAGTTCTATGAGGATGTGTCTAGGGCAGTGGATAGAGGAGAGCCGGTGGATGTGGTCTTTCTGGATTTTCAGAAGGCGTTTGACAAGGTACCTCACAAGAGGTTATTGCAGAAGGTCAGGGGACATGGAGTTGGGGGTAGGGTGTTAGCGTGGATAGAGGATTGGTTGTCAAATAGGAGGCAGAGAGTGGGGGTCAATGGGTGCTATTCGGATTGGCGGATGGTGACTAGTGGGGTGCCCCAGGGGTCGGTGCTGGGGCCTCAGCTATTTACCATTTATATAGATGATCTGGAGGAGGGAACCGAGTGCAGGGTGTCGAAATTTGCTGATGACACCAAGATTGGGGGAACGGCAAATTGTGCGGAGGGTGTGGAGAGTCTGCAGAAGGATCTAGATAGGCTGGGCGAATGGGCCAGGAAATGGCAAATGGAATTTAATGTTGGCAAGTGTGAGGTGGTCCACTTTGGTAGGAAGAATGGTAGGAAGGACTATTACTTACGTGGCGAAAAACTGCAGCAGGCGACGGTGCAGAGGGACCTCGGGGTCCTTGTGCATGAATCGCAAAAACCCAGCTTGCAGGTGCAGCAGGTGGTCAGGAAGGCGAATGGGATGCTGGCCTTCATAGCGAGGGGGATTGAATATAAAAGTAGGGAGGTCTTGCTGCAGCTGTATAGGGCATTGGTGAGGCCGCAGCTGGAGTACTGTGTGCAGTTTTGGGCGCCGCACCTGCGCAAGGATATTTTGGCCCTGGAGGGAGTGCAGAGGAGGTTTACTAGGCTGATACCGGAGTTGAGGGGATTGAGCTATGAGGAGAGGTTGAATAAACTAGGCTTGTACTCGTTAGAGTTTAGAAGAATGAGGGGAGATCTCATTGAGACGTATAAGATGATGAATGGGATGGATAGGGTAGAGGTGGAGAGACTCTTCCCGCTCAAAAAAGACAGTAGGACTAGGGGGCACAGCCTCAAGATAAAGGGGAGGCGGTTTAGAACGGAGTTGAGGAGGAACTTCTTCACTCAAAGGGTGGTGAATCTCTGGAATTCTCTGCCCGTTGAAGTGGTGGAGGCTGCCTCGCTAAATATTTTTAAGAAGCGGGTTGATGGGTTCTTGATAAGAGAGGGGATTAAGGGTTATGGGGAGAGGGCGGGAAAGTGGAACTGAGCCACGACAGATCAGCCATGATCTTATTGAATGGCGGGGCAGGCTCGAAGGGCTAGATGGCCTACTCCTGCTCCTATTTCTTATGTTCTTATGTTCTTATGTTATCACTGCACCATAAATACATTTCAGCAGATCCACATGGGGGTCAGGCTTCCTACACACAAGAAAGCAATGTGATTACAGCAATCATCTTACTTTGCTCAGTTTGGTACTGAATACATGGATCGTAAATCTCTGACTTGACTTTTTAAAATATCTCAAGGCATATTATGATAAGCATGAGACACTTTTTGGAAGTTTTGCTGTAAGTAAAATTGCTGTGCAACAAATGCTACCATTAAAAAATACCACAAGAAATCTTAGTTTTTTGCTATTCCAGTACATTGAAACTCTATCCATTGAACTGATGAGTTGCTTAGGAGTTAAACTCAGGTTTGAAATATTGATTTATACAGTATTTGCACCTCCAAAACCAAATCTAGTCGCTTACAATTTCTTCGATTCACAATATGATACTTGCATGCTGTCACCATTCAAAGTTTATTTGTTATTGTCACAAGTAGGCTTGCATTAACATTGCAATGAAGTTACGGTGAAAATCCCTTTGTCTCCACACTCAGGAGCCTGTTCAAGTACACTGAAGGCGAATTAAGCATGGCCAATGCACCTAACCAGCGCATCTTTCAGACATGCATGCACATTAAATCGTTCAATAAATAGTGTGGCCATTAAAATATCTTTAAT
Organism: Carcharhinus amblyrhynchos; assembly: GCF_965287045.1. Lineage (NCBI taxonomy): Eukaryota > Metazoa > Chordata > Chondrichthyes > Carcharhiniformes > Carcharhinidae > Carcharhinus > Carcharhinus amblyrhynchos. Next base: position 30,145,889 of record NC_137337.1, read on the forward strand.
ATTGCGCCCATGAAAGACAACCAATCAAAGAATCATAAATATAAGTTATTGTTACCAGACATTATTCATGCTTTTTCTCCCTTATCCTTCATTGACTTTGCCTCAGGATTCTCAATACAAAAGAATGCATTTACAAATAGCTGACTGAGACCTGTGACTTACATTTGGAACAACTGGTTGGGTTCCAGAGTCAGGCTGGGAGATTAATTTGATCTACCTTTTTAGCTCAGCATCTTCAGCATGATGGTGAAGTAGAAACCTGGAGCAATGCTAAAGGTGATACTACTGGGTAGCGAGGTGCATCACTACTGAATGATCTTTTCAAATATGCCCTTGGTATTCCCGTCTCTATATTTGAAAAGAAACAGTTTATCCCGACTATATTTTTTTTCAGTATTTTTATTCTAATCAAAAAACCCAATTTGAGTTAAGTCCAATCATGGTCCCCACATGAGGGACAAACAAATCCAAGCTGACAGGATGGGGCATTGCACACCATTCTGGGCTTGAGCTGACATTTCACCGCTGCCAAACGTCTGAAATGGCTTTGAAAAACTGCAGCAGGTAAAGCCTCAGCTTATCTTCATTGGCTCCCTTAATCCTAAGCTCTACCCTAATTTAGGCAAAGCACGATCAGAGGGCTAGCCTCATACCCTGCCTGATTATGGTTTCACCCTTGCCAGCTAAGTATTATAATACTGAGAGCTGCCATTCTACTCATGGAGTTCTTATTTTAAGTTCTACATTTGCCAAGCTACTATATTGGACCATTAAAGTAATTGTCTGCAAAGCCATTCCTCTCCTGAGTCACTAAGCTGTTATCTAATTGTGTGCCCAATTCCTGCCTCTATCTTATTGTCAATAGATCCGTGACTTTATACGTTCAGCTGACATGCTATGAAACTCACTTGCATTTGATAAAACCAATTCTCAGCAGTATACATGCTATCAATTTATGATCATCAAAATCAACATTTGGAGTGGCATGGTGGCACAGTGGTTAGCACTGTTATCTTACAGCACCACAGACCCGGGTTCAATTCCTGGCTTGGGTCACTGTGCAGAGTATGCATGTTCTCCCCATGCCTGTGTGGGTTTCCTTCGGCTACTCCAGTTTCCTCCCAAGTTAGGTTGATTGGCCATGCTAAATTGACCCTAGTGTCAGGGGGTTAGCAGGGTAAATTTGTGGAGTTACGGATATAGGGCATGGGTGGGATTGTGGTCAGTGCAGACTTGATGGGCTGAATGGCCTCCTCTGCACTGTAGGGATTCTACAATTCTATTGTAAACATTCAAAATTGGGGTCAGTTCACTGCTTCCTGTATTTTTATGCTAATTTCTCTTTCTCCTTTTTTATCAAAAGTAGTCATTCTGAGTGAATCAGATTCCCTGTGCTAGCACTAACCAGTAGGGTTAATTTCACAAGCTATTGATCTTTATCACAGCTGCCATCAGCTGCACGATAGTGGAAAACAGTATAATTGTACCAAGCCATGTTGTCTGCTGGGTAAAAATGAAGCTCTGGCACTGTTGTTGAGAGTGGCAGATTGCTGCAGCCTCTTCTTTATTACGCACAGACAGCAAACAGCCCCGGTGGTTGTAAGATGGCCAGCATTTGTAGTCTGAATTGTCTTGAATGCGAAATCCCTCAAATATCTTATAATCTGAAAGATAGTAACACATATCACATTATGGTATTACACAAGTTTCACTTCATGCATCAGCACAATTGAGCTCTGCAGTTCATCCAAATTTGAAATAAATAATTTCAGAGATCAAAATCTGAACTTGCTCTGTGTACTATCATTCATGATGTGGAGATGCTGGCATTGGACTGGGGTAAACACAGTAAAGAAGTCTCACAACACCAGGTTAAAGTCCAACAGGTTTATTTGGTAGCAAACACCACCAGCTTTCGGGGCTCTGCCCCTTCGTCAGGTGAGTGGGGACTTTAACCTGGTGTTGTGAGACTTCTTACTGTACTATCGTTAATACAGGTACTCCTAATGTAGAAGTCACTGAATTGTGCTCACTTAATTTCCGGCACGCTACGAAAGAGCCAAAACATATTAGTATTCTCAATTATCTGTCTGGTAGGGTAGGTTGATTAAATAAATGTATTACAATTCAATGTACTGCATATCAAGTTGCATTTATTACAATAAAAGCAAAATACTGAACACTGAAAATCGGAAATAAAAAAACACAAAATGCTGGATCAACTCAGCAAGTCTGACATGATCTGTGGAGAGAGGAACCTTTTTGAATCCATCAGTGGGATTCTCTGACCTGCCCACCACATGGGGCTGACACGGTGGCACAGTGGTTATTAGCACTGCTGCCTCACAGTGCCAGTGACACAGGTTGGGTTCCAGCCTTGGGGCAGTGTCTGTGCAGAGTCTGCACGTTCTCCCTGTGTCTGTGTGGGTTTCTTCCGGGCACTCTGGTTTCCTCCCACAGTCCAAAGATATGCAGGTTAGACGCAATGGCCACGCTAAATTCTCCCTCGGTGAACCCGAACAGGTGCTGGAGCGACTAGGGGATTCTCACGGTGACTTCATTGCAGTGTAAATGTAAGCCGATTTGTGACACTAATAAATAAACTTTTTAAAAAACTTTAAATGTTTCTTGGCAGTGGGAGGTGGCACGTCACTCACTACTTTCAGTTGGATTTCCCATTGATTCTACACAGTGCTGCTGGGAACCCTGCGGTGGGGTCGCACTGTCAGTCGGACTGGAAGATCCTGCCAGCGTGAACAGCCAGAGAATTCCAGTCCACACTTCCAGAGAACTGAAAAGAGGTAGAAATGTAATGAATTCTGCACTTGGAGAGATAGGTGGAGGAGGTGAGCAGAATAGAAGGACGTGGATAGGTCAGAACAAAGGAGAGATTGACAAAGGTAATGTCATGGGCAGAAGACAAATGCGGGTGTTAATGACGCCATTAAGGATTGAAGAGTGCTAATAGTGGCAAAATGTAAGATTGCAGAATGTGTTCATAGGAGAACAAAGATCTGTGCTCAGTGGGAGCAAAACTGAGCAACAAGGGACAGGTGGCCATGTGGGGAGGAATGGAGCTGTGTTGGGCCTGGCCAAGGAAATCAAAAACCAAAATTTCCGAAAGAGGAGTCAGAAAAGTACACCATCTGGTGGGATGAGGAGGATACGAAAAGGTAGACTGTGAACTTTCCCCTCGTTGATACCCCCTGACCCCCTTGTTTTTTGGACGCAACATGTCTCTACCCTTATATAATAAAGTAAAAATAAATTACTGTAGATGCTGGAATCTGAAACAAAAACAGAAAACGCTGGCGATCTGACAGCATCTGTGGAGAGAGAATAGAGCTAATGTTTTGAATCTGGATAAGCTTTCATCAGAGCTCCCCCATTTCTATTCCTCTTCAGTTCTCTAAAAGGGTCATGAGGATTCGAAACATTAAATCTGTTTTTCTGTCTCCACAGATGTTGCCAAGCCTGTTGAGTTTATACACATTTTCTGCGTTTATTGCATATGTTACATCTTGTCCAGTACCTGTGATGCCACATGTAATTTTACTACAAAATAACACTTTGACAAAAGTTATGTACCTGTTTTACAAATGGAATGGTTGATTTTAAGTGAATTGGTATGGAATTTATTCAACAGTTTTGTAATACCTGAATGCAATCATATAATGAATATAGGATGAAAGAAAAATCACACAGTCTTCAACTTACACTGTCCATGCAATGCCACAAAGCATTCCTTGTACTCAATTAAATATTAGGCCTTCCCACTTTGGTAAATTTCACCCAGGAAACGGAAGGTATCACTACAGCATGGTTTATTGGATGACCAGTACTCAGTGCCTGATATGAATAAACCAGATTCTATTTCCCTGCATTGTCCAATTCAGCATCTGAGTTGGGCATCACAGTGGCAAGCAAAAGCTGTGCCATCTATATGGAAAGGCATGAGAAAGAAAACAGAGTAGCATAGGGTCTTGTGTCATATGGATGGCACCTCATTGTAGCCATCCAAACAGAGATCTGATGCTGTCATGCAAACAGACTGCCTATTTGTCCTGTTAGAATCACAGAATCCCTACTGTGCAGAAGGAGGCCATTCGGCCCATTGAGCCTGCACAAACAATAATCCCAACCCTATCCCTGTACCAAAACACTATCTTCCCCCCAGATTTACCTCCTGGTCCTCCTTACACTAAGGCCAATTATGCATAGCCAATCCACCTAACCCACATATCTTTGGATTGTGGAAGGAAACCAAAGCACCCAGAGGAAACCCACACAGACACGGGGAAATTGTGCAGACTCCACTCCGACAGTCTCCCAAGGCCGGAATTGAACCCAGGTCCCTGGCACAGTGACATATGCAGTGCCATGCCAATGTGCCGCCTCTCTTGGTAGCAGAGATTTGCAATTGAGATGGACAGAAAATGCAAATACACTGAAAACATTGAAAAAGAAACATCTTTTTTTTATATATATTGTACTTAAAAGATTTGCATAAATTACTTCAGATGGGGGTGAATCAAGGTGAAGTTGATTCATAGAATGTTGTATTAAATGCCTGAGCACAAAATATCTCCAGTTATCCCCGTAAGAAATATTGGGATCTATGTATTTTGATGTTATAAATGTGTGTTTAGTCCATTTATTTATTTTATAAAACACACATCAGCTCTGATACAAAGTCTGTCCAGTGCTTACAGAAGGCCAGAGTTATATTGCTGATCCATACAACTGTAGCCATACTGGAATGACCTGCATGGAGGATTTATATCTGAGAAGTTCTTGTTGTCCCACTGAAGGATTAATAAATTGTGGGGAGGGGGTAAGAATATTAAATCTAAAGCAGTACCTTCCAGCCAAGAACGAGAATGATTAATGCGATGCATTCCAGACTTGTAAAGATACAACACTTCTTCAAAAGCTTCTAAGGTTTTATTAATCCCATACCGTAGGTCTCCTGGGGGCAATATATATCACAGTCAATTACTGACATTACTGCTACTTCCTGGAATGAATACAAGTTTAAAGATAATAATTACCTGTTGCATTCATAATTTCACACAAGAGGGGTGTTAAAGCAGTGGGTGCACTGTAGGGCAGCAAGTATGTAAAGAAAAATCTTTTAAAAAGAAACAGAAAACATTAATGGGGAAAACACAGTCAAAACAAAACAACATGGAAAGATTATTAATACAGGGTTTTTATGCAAGTGAATTTAATCAGTGATGCATATTTTTCAGTTGTATTAACAATAAAACTGTCTGGGGTTGTTGTCATTTGTCCATTGTACCCAGCATCTTTAGACAACTACAAACCCACAATAAAATGATCTTTAAGCTTCTATCTACTTTTTCTCCACGGGGTGCACTGCTGAGGCAGCTACCACCCCCTATCAAATGAAACATCTCACTTACACTGTTCATCTGGCTGCAAAAACCCTTGAAAAAGTTACATCATGTGGAATGATAGCATCTCATAGAATCACAGAATCCCTACAGTGCAGAATAGGCCATTCAGCCCATCGAGACTGCACTGTAACACAATCCCGCCTTATTCCCGTAATCCCTCATATTTACCCTACTAATCCCCCTGACACTAGCGTCAATTTAGCATGACCAATCCATCTAGCCTGTACATGTTTGGACTCTGGAAGGAAATGGGAGCGCCCAGAGGAAACCCACACAGACTCAGGGAGAATGTGCAAACTCCCCGCAGATAGTGACCCAAGGCTGGAATTGAACCCTCCTCTGGTGCTATGAGGGAGCAATGCCAACCACTGTGCCGCCCCATTAACCTAACCCATGCATCTTTGAACTGCGAGAGGAAACTGGAGCTCCCAGAGGAAACCCACACAGGCACAGGGAGAATCTGCAAACTCCACACAGACAGTGACCTGAGGCTGGAATTGAACCCAGGTCCCTGGTGCTGTGAGATAGCAATGCTAATCACTGTGCAACTGTGCCACCCCAGGCGTTGCTAAATGGCATAATAACTTTATAATTACTGATAAGCAACCTCACTGGCACTGAAAAGCAAATTTTATATTTGTAGGAGATCATATTTTTCCATACTGTCAAGCAAACTACTTCATTTATAATTATTTTTACAGTTTTTTATTTGCGCATTTTAAAGTAAAGGGATTCAGCACTTTTAACTGTTTTGCTGTCAGTGGCAATACTTCAATGTAATTTGCTTGCTTACATCACTGCTGTTGCATACTTGGTGATCCTCTGACTCAGCAGCAGATTTAAACTGCTCTTAAGGGGAAATCATGTTCCAAGATTGTCAAGTTTTTGTGGGTAGCTTTCTCCAGAATCAATGTGAGTGTCATTGCTTCCCTGCTGACGCCAAATCTAGACTGCCATGTTTATGGAAATTGCCTCTTTAAGGGTGATATTAAGATTATAAGTGAACTTTGAAAGTTAAAGATATTCTGGAAATATGTTAACTTTCCATATGTCATGGACATTTACCCAGCTTAGATACCTGAATGCGTTGTAAAGGTTTCTCTTCTCGTTTATTTGATGGCACTTCCCTTCTGCAGTGCATCGAAGATTGAAACTTCGGGTGGGAAACTCAAGGACACAGTCACTGTCCGCCTTACAGGAAAGTTCTTCTGTGCTGACATCATCCAGATCTGTCACTTTGAGCTCTCCGTCCACAATGACAAATTGACGCGGTTGGAAATCCAACAAAAGTACCGAGCCTAGAGGTGAGTGAGCTAAATAATGGAGCAGCTTCACTAGACTCAGACAAATCTGAAATAGATAGAATGCAGAATAGAGTACACAGTGCATTACCCTCCTGGAACCGATACTGTCTATCCTTGAAAATACAGGAATCCAAGACATCCCTGGGCAATGGGCATTAATTGGCATTTAGAAGATCGAATGCTAACTCAGATCTCTTTGGGCGAGCAAGTGGGCTTTTTGGTTTGGTTTGTCCTACATTAATATTAAGTAGTGACAAACACTCTTCTGTTTGGCTGGCTGAGTGCGATACTGGGACAGTCGGAGATTCCCGATGGACACTCGCATGTGGAGAATGGGCAGTTGTGCCAATAATGAATGGGAATCGTGACCCAGCAGAAAGTCGTATTTGTTACGGAGAAGTGAGAAATTCAATGGGAAATTAGCATCCCAGTATTGTTAGAGGTATGTGACATTGAACATTGACTAAATGAGTGTTTCAACCACATTTAAATCTTTGAGTATGACATTTCCTTGAACAGAATTCTTTTTCTATCGGTTTTCTTAGTGCCTGACTAATAAATTCACCTTCACCTACTGAGTCCAGTTTCAACTGGGCATTATGAAACTTACAGACACCCAGGCACAAGGTGTTCTCGTTAGTTATCACATGCCCTTGTTTTATGTAGATTTAGTCACTTTGAATTCCCCTATGTCGCTTCCTTATATTTAAATAGGAGAATTTCTTTCTCTCCCAGGACAAGTATTCCGGACCTCTGGCACGCAGGGTAACCCTAACCCTTCCCACTTTAATGCCCAAAAGGTGTTGGTTTAGATTTCTTACCCGAAATCTCTCTTCCCAGGGAGTTTGCAGAAGCTGTATCATTTCCACTGGAGTTCCCAGTTCCATCATTGCGGTTATCACTGGTCCATCTTCCAATCCACCATAAGAGCACTGACCATATAGCTACATGGGCAGAAAGCCCAGATTAGGTAGGAATTACAATGCTGATGACCCAGTAAAGTACCCACAATCTAAACAATGTTTTCATATCAACATCATAGATAACAATGGGAAACGTCTGCAGTCCTATGAGTTGTTTTCACCAGGGTGGCTTAATGGCATAGTGGTTAACACTACTGCCTCACAGTGCCAGGGACCCAGGTTCAATTCCTATCTCAACTGTCTTTGTGTAGGTTGCATATTTTCCTCATGTCTGCCTGGGTTTCCTCTGGGTGCCCCATTTCCTCCCACACTCCAAAGATGTATAGGTTATATGGACTGGCCATGATAAACTGACTTTTAGTGTCATGGGGATTAGCAGGGTAAATAAGTGAGGTTATGGGGATAGGGCCTGGGCTGGATTGTAGTTGGTGCAGACTCAATGGGCTGAATGGTTTCCTTCTGTGCTGTACGGTTCTATGATTCAACCAACACTGAACAAAACCCCCTTTTAAACATTGCAGAACAAATGGCATGTCTTTCACGTGAGGGAAATCAGACATAAAAAGAGCCTAGGGACTTTGAACAACTTGTTCAAAGAAGTGGGCAGAAGCAGCATCTTACAGGAAAATAGAGGTGGAGATTTGAGGCTGCACACAGCCTAAACACATTAACAGAAAATGCTGGAAAATCTCAGCAGGTCTGACAGCATCTGTGGAGAGAGAATAGAGTCAGAGTGACGAAGGGTCTATTCTCTCTCCACAGATACTTACGTGTTAAGGCTAAAGGTAAAACACCTGGAATCTGAAACAATCTTGACAGACACTCTCCCCCGGAGGGGGGAAGTATTGCAACGATTGGCGAGGGGAATAGCAATCTGAACTGCATCATGAACTCATTGTCAGTGGGGACATGAACTCGGAGCTGCCTTAGAGGCAAGGCGGTGCTCCTTTATAAGCCGCAAAAACTCCTTGACTTCGAGAAGGACAGCACTGCAATTAACTACTTGCAAACAAATCTGAACCATTCCTTTCTCGCATCCCTCATGTTTGGACAGTGATTTTCCAGCATTTTCTGGTTTTGTCTCAGATTCCCAGGTGTTTTACCTTTAGCCTTAACACGTAAGTTTGGAGTCTGAGTATGATTTCCGCCCAATAACAACTTAGCCTGGGCAGAATTCAATTAAAATTGTGTCAACAAAAACGGTGGAGCAATTTCAAGCACTCGCGAGTTGCGTCCATAATCATCTCATGTTCAAATGTCTGCCACCTCTCACAACACTTCAACATCTTCTCCAGTCCCGCCCACGACATTGAGCGTCTCCCAGCCGGGAACGGAAAAGCGAGATTCCGCCAATTGCGCTTATTGATGGTGTGAGATTCTCAGATCCAGCACAAACATTGGTGTTCATATCAATACAACATCAGGTAAACAATCACCAGTCAGTGAAAAGTACTGCAGGAATATCCATTTAGTTTAAGCCGAGTGGCAAGTACCTCTTGTGGTGTCCAGACTCAGTGTGTGTGTGGGATTTACCTTCTTCATTACCCCAGCTCAACATCTTTAGGCCCCTTTGGTTTTGTTCCACGTGCCAGTTAATCGATTGGTTGTGTGTCGTGGTTTAATTGATGGATAGCGGAGTTCCAGTTGGCATAATGCGAATGTGTTTGTGCGGAAATTTGGGCGAAGTTTCATCTCAGCAAAGCAACAGGAAGTATCAGGTCCATTTACAGTGTCAGAGGGAAACTCTTAGCTCCATTTCGAAACCTCTGAAAGCTTATGGGAGGTTGGATTCCTTTCAAATCAACTCTGCTCACATCAAATGATCGCATACTATACAAATTAATATCCAAACCAATCACTGTCCAAACATGAGGGATGCGAGAAAGGAATGGTTCAGATTTGTTTGCAAGTAGTTAATTGCAGTGCTGTCCTTCTCGAAGTCACGGAGTTTTTGTGGCTCTTTAAGGGGCACCGCCTTGCCTCTAAGGCAGCTCCGAGTTCATGTCCCCACTGAAGGGGCGTTCATGATGCAGTTCAGATTGCTATTCCCCTCGCCAAACGTTGCAATACTCCGGGGCGAGTGTCTGACAAGGTGCCAAACAAACGAGGCCGAGTGTGGCTACTCCAAACAAAGCTGTCATATGAACAGACTCCTTTGGCAGTATTTTGCAAACCTTCCAGGAGAAACTTGAGCAGCAGATTCTTGGGGTGCATTACTGCCTGCAAGTTCTCCCCTCCAAGGCACATTAATTTGGAACGATATCGCTGTTTCTTCACTTTCCCAGAGCCCTCCCTACCAGCACTGTGGGTGTACCTACACTTCCAGAACGGCAGTGGTTCAAGGAGGCGGCTCGCCACCACCTTCTCAAGGGCAATTAGGGATGGGCAAGAAATGTTGCCCTAGCCAGTGACACCCATGAACGAACAACAGGCATATTCTATTTTATTATACAAGATTCCTGGATTTCCCCCGTGTGACTTGAGGATTACACCTCAATTGTTTCCAGTGAGTAAGATTCTGCGGGCTATTCTGGGCTGGAATTCTATGATTGGGTCTTTTTGTGTCAAACTCATTGCTGGAAGCTGAAAGTGTGAAATGAAGAAGTGCGAGCGCAGGCAGCATGTTACCCGATCTTTAAAGTGATGCTAAAGGATAGGATATGCCTCACAACTCATTCTTAAAGCGGGAGCACTTACCACCACCCCAAATAATGCAAATATACTTACTGTATAAAGTAGCTGTCAACGCAGCTTCCAGAACAGTTTCCCTGCGATATCTGCCAGTTGCCTCGCTGTTTTGTTATACTTAAATATTAAGACTGCACCATTATAAGTCAATGCACTGTGAATGAATTCTACTAAATTGTGCATTTAACTTTTACAAAAATGTTCCTACAGGTGCTGCCTTAACAAATGGTTCGCGGATTTTGTCAATATTTATTTTAAATTAAAGTAAATCCGTGCCACAATTCAGAGAATTACCTGGATGATATTCGGATGCCGAAGCCTTTGCAGCAAGCTAATTTCCTTGATAATTTTAAAAGCTGCCAGTCTGTGGCAGTCCCTGGTTTGCCCATAACGCTGAATGCAGCGCATTACTTCATCGCCCTGGCTGTTCACGGTTTTCAGGGCGATGGCAGTGCCATCCTGCAGAGTCCCTTTGAGAACAGTTTTAGTGTAGCCAGAGCCCAAGAATTCAATCCCGGTGATGTTCCTGAACTCATTGCAGCCCACAGTCCCACCGAGTAGATTGGCAACAGCTCTGCCGGTTCTCTCCGGGGTGTCACCAGAGACCTGGCCAGGAGCAACAGCCTGGGATCCTGCCGCCGAGGAGTGCGGAAAGCGGTCGAGACCGGAAAGCTCCTGGTAACGAATGATTTCCACCGCCCTCTCTTCGATTTCCTCCACCAGCTCACGTGGCCCTCGGCTGAATAGTGACTTGAGTTGGCCAGGGAGCCCAGCTCTTACCCCCACACCCTCTGGCCACTGGTAGCGAGCGGCTAATTTAAGGACCAGGAGTACTGAAATGACAGCCAGAGCTGCAGGAAGGGAGCAGGCGATGGAAAGTTTCCTCCCCATGGCCAGTCCTAATAGCGGGCTGAGTTGTATCTGATTGGGACCGCGTGTCACTGCAAAACCATTGCAAGCTGCAGGATAATAATAACATGCTGGAGGTGTGTCTCTGAGCTGCTCCTCCCACCCCCACCGCAGTCTATCATGATCCTATCCACTGTACAACCACTGAACATTGTTTCTCTACTCAGAGGGTTGTAAATCATTGAAATTCTCTACCACAGAGGGCTGTGGATCTCAATCCTCGTTCCTTCCTTTTATCTATTTGTATTGGGTTTAAAATCATAAAGGGCTTAGATGGAGTAAATAAGCTGAGACTGTTCCCAAATGGCTGACAAACATAGGAACATAAGAAAAATGAATAGGACCAGGATACCATTGTGTATATTTAAAACAGAGATTGACAGATTTCTGATTAACAATAAAGTAAAGGATTGTGGGGACAGTGTATATAGAAGTCATTGAAGTATCCATGGCTGATTATATTACTGTGGCACAGTGGTTAGTGCTGCTGCCTCACAGCACCAGTGACCTGGGTTCGATTTCTGGCTTGGGTCATTGTCTGTGTGGAGTCTGCATGTTCTCCCAATGTCTGCCTGGGTTTCCTCTGGGTACTCTGGTTTCCTCCCACAGTCTGAAAGATGTGCTGGTTAGGTGTATTGGCCATGCTCAATTCTCCTTCAGTGTCCCCAAATAGGTGCTGGAGTGTGGTGACTAGGGGATTTTCACAGTAACTTCATTGCAGTGTTCATGTAAGCCAACTTGTGACTAATAAATAAACTTTAACTTATTAAGTTGCAGAGCAGGCTTGATGGGCTGAATAGCTTACTTCAGTTCCTATGTCCCTACATGTCTAATTGTAATTGACATATTTCATACCCAGCTATATCATGCTAACGTTATTTGTGGGAAAGGTTATCTGTGGATGGTTAACATGCTGACAGGTTGATTGTTTATAAAGCCTATGCTCTGGAAGATGTCAATCTTGCTCAGGATTCTCTGAAAATCATGGTTTAACAAACCCTCCCCCTCAACATCATCTTTCCTACCAAACTTTCAGTCACTGTATCATGACCTCACTTCCACATGGCTCATCATTCATTCCTTTTGTCTACTTCTACTGGATTTAAAGTCACAAAGGGCTTAGGTAGACTAAATAAGCTGAAGCTGTATCTAATGGTTAAAAAACATAGGAACATAAGAACAATGAATAGGACCAGGATCCCATTCTGTTTTCAATGAGAGATGGGAATTACTGGTAAAGCCCGCAAGTGTTGCCCATTCCCAAGGAAAAACAGTTATGTTACTGGACTGGACGAATCTAGGGTCCTGGACTAATGATGGAAAGACTATTAGTTTTATTTTGTTAGTTTATTTATTATTGTCACAAGTAGGTTTTACATTCACCCTGCAATGAAGTTACTGTGTAAATCCCCTAGTCACCACGCTCCGGCACCTGCTCCGGTACACTGAGGGAGAATTTAACATGGCCAATGCACCTAACAACACATCTTTCAGACTGTGGGAGGAAATCAGAGTACCCAGAGGAAATCCATGCAGACATGGGGAGAATGTGCATATTCTGCACAGACACTGACCCCAGCTGGGAATTGAACCCGGGTACCTGGCATTGTGAGGCAGCAGTTCTAACCATTGTGTCACCATGGACAACATGGTAGCTTGGGAATTTAAATTTAATTGAGTTCAATTAATCTGGAACAAAAGCCTAATATCAGCAATAACAGCTATGAAATGAGCAGCTTATCATAAAACCCTATTTGGTTCATTAATGTCCTTAAAGGAAGAAAACCTATTGTCTTCACCCAGTCTGGTCTAAGTGTAACTCTGGGCACCACAGAAATGCTGTTTCTAACTGCTCTCTGAAATGACCTGATAAGCCATTGAGTTGTATTCAAGGAGGCAGCTCACCAACTCCTGCTCAGGAGCAATTAGGGATGGGTAGTAAATGTTGGATATACCAGAATGACCTAGTGAATACAGTGGTGAGCTGCTTCCTTGAACAACTGCAATCCATGTGGTGTAGGTACACCCATGGTGCTGTCAGTGGTAGTAATCCAGAATCTTGGCACAAAAGCAATATATTTCCAAGTGGATAGTGTGAAACTTGGAGGGAAAATTGCAGGCGGTGGTTTTCCCATGCATCAGTCCCCTTGTTCTTCTAGGCAGTAGAGGTTGGGGATTAGAAGTTGCTGTCAAAGAAGCCTTGGTAGTTTGCTACAGTTCAACTTTTGATGGTACATACTGCTGACATGTCATACATGTGAGGGGATTGGATGGTTAACATTGTAAAGTGGTGTCAATCGAGTGACTGCTTTGCTCAGGATGGTGATGAGCTTGTTGGGTCTGTTGAAGGCAAGATGGAAGTTCCGAAGAAGAGTCATATTGGACTCAAAATGTTAACTCTATTTTTCTCTCCACAGATGCTGCCAGGCCTGCTGAGTTTTTGCAGAATTTTCTGATTTTATATCAGATCTTCAGCATCTACAGTATTTTCCTTATATTTTAGTATTGCATCATTCTCCCATCTTGTATCTTGTAGACAGTAAAAGGCTTTGAATCACAGAATTGTAATGGTGCAAAAGCAGGCCATTGTATCTACACTGGCTCTCCAAATGAGCAACTCACCTCGTACTTTTACCCTGCCTTCTCCCTGTAACACTGCACATTCTGCTTTTTCAGATAATATTCCATTTCCCTTTTGAATGCTTCATTTGAACCTATCTCCATCACATTCTCAGGCAGTGCATTCCCAAACTTAATAACTTGCTACATGAAAATATATTTTCTCATATCACTTTTGCTTATTTTACTAATTATTTTAAATCTATGCCCTCTCGATCTCAAGCTTTTCAAAGTTTGGGAACAATTTCTCCCTATCTACTGTTTCCAGACCCATCATGATTTTGAATACAGCTAATAAATCTCCTCTCAGCCTTTTTTTCTCTGAGGAAAACAGTCCTAACTTTACCTTCATACCAGAAGTTATTCATCACTGGAACCAATCTCATGAACTTTTTTGGATCCCTCTCCAAAACCTTCACATCTTCCAAACGTGCGGTATCCAGCACTGGATATTCTATCTTAGGCCGAACTAATGACATATACAAGTTCAACATTACCTTCTTGCTCTTGTAGTCTATGTCCCTATTAATAAAGCCTAGGATACTGTTTTGCTTTATTAATCATATTCTCAATCTGTCCTGCTACGTTCAATGATTTCACACATATACACCAGTTCCTACCTCCAAGCTTGCTATCATGGAATCTGGCAAAATTCAGCCCCTTGCGTGGATATTTTAAAAACACTTCAAGGTTAATTGTAGTACAAATTAGGCAAAATATAACCTTGGTTATGCTTCAATAATGAGATTCAGTCCCAAACACACAAGAGTAGAAGCTGCATTAGTAATTGTACAATTTATCTTCCTGCCAATTGGCTTTCTGCCAATTAGAGACAAATTGGGAAATATTTGCACCATAGATCCTTCCTCACTAGAAACTGGATTGAGAATTCCCAGAAGGCATTTCAGGCAAGATCCGAAAAGAAAGCAGATCAAGAGATGAACTTGCATCCAGTTAGCCTGGGCCAGAATTATTTCCTGTTTTTTTGGACAGTTTCCTTTACTTATTATTGCTTTATTATTACATACAAATTGTCATAATTCCAGATGACCATAGGCTGACTAGTGGCGACTTAATCTGAGGAACACCATACCTGAGGAGAGGTTGAGAAAGGTAGAGTCTTCATGAATAACTTCATGGGAATTGAATCTATACTGTTAGCATCACTCTGCACTACAAACCAGCCAACTGAGCTAACATTACAAATGACATTATATATAACAAATAATAGTCTTATGCAATCATTTGTGTAGTTATTAGGAGATAAATAATAATCATAGAATCATAGATATCATAGAAACCCTACAGTACAGAAAGAGGCCATTTGGCCCATCGAGTCTGCACCGACCACAATTCCACCCAGGTCCTACCCCCATATCCCTACATATTTTACCCACTAATTCTCTAACCTATGCATCTATGGTCAATTTAGCATGGCCAATCAACCTAACCCACACATCTTTGGACTGTTAGTATTTTTGTAATAGTCAAATATGCTAGATATCAGCGTGAATTAAAGTAGTTGCATTCATATTCCAATTTCAAATGTTGTAGCTTCAAGCCCTGCTCCAAAGCCTGAATATGAAATCCAAACTGACATTGCAGTGCAGCACTATCAGAGGTGCTGCTTTTCAAATGAAATGTTAAACTAAGGCTCTGTCTGCTTGTTCAGGTGGCTGATGAAAATCTCACAATGCTATTTTAATCGGACCAAGGTCAATTCTAAAAACAACTTGATTGTCAAACAAGCTGGTTTAACATTAGGCACTGCTACCACCACCCTCTGAACCTCAGTACTCACACTCTGATACTCAACAGTAGAATACTTGTGCCCCTGTTTGGTCAAGATCATCACACACACACACACACACACACACACACAGACATACACATGCACACACACACACACACGCACACAAACACGTGTGCACACACACACACTCACACAAACATGTATGCACACACATGCACACACACATGCACACACACGCACACACATGCACATGCACACACACACACATGCACACACACACGTACACACACATCTGCCAACTTGCAACAACCTACAAAATGATAGAAAAAGTTCTCAATCCACCCCCCACCTGCCATTTCATGCTGATGTATTCAACCCAGTCACGGTACAACTCCAATTAAGAAGGCAGATCCTGAAAAACGCTCCCACACAAAACTTAAACACAAATTCCACCTGGACAAATGAATGGGAATTATTGGACGTCACAAACAAGTACCTGCTCTCAAACCCAACCCAATAGCTGCCTGGTTTCAATCTTCCAAAGAAAGAGGGGCTTTCCCTCAATAGGTTCAGAACCGGCCAAGGGCTTTGCTTGGCCAACTACCACAGATGGGACATTAGTGACAGCCTCTATGCCACCTGATGAAGGAGTGGTGCTCTGAAAGCTCCTGCTACCAAATAAACCTGTTGGACTTTAACCTGGTGTTGTGACACTACTTACTGAGCCTCTAATGTGCCTATGGGAAAGACCAAACTATATACCACATCATAGAAAAGTGTCCAATCCACAGACTATCTGCAGTCAACACAGCAGATGAGAAGAAACTGCTCGGCTTAGGAATTTTGCATTCACTACATAAACAAATGAGGAAAAGGAAGACTTACTTTTATGACTACAGGACATCCCAAATCACTTTATTGACAATGAAGCACTTTTGACATGTAGTCACTGTTGTAATGTAGGCAATACAACAATGTAATAATGATGAGATAATCTGTTTTTCTGAGTTTAATCAAGGGCTAAGTATTGGTTAGGATACAGGAGATAACACCCGCTGCTTTTTTTCCAAAATAATACCATGGGATTGTTTATACACCTGAGAGAGCAGATGGGGTAGTTTTTCTGGTACCTTGGCCACTTAACCAACATCCCATTAACAAACAAATATCTCAATGGTGTTTGTGGCAACTTGTATGCATATTGACTGCCACATGTCCCTATGTTACAAAATTACAGCACCTTGAAAACTGTAATATTTCATTGCAAAACTTTGGGATATCCTACAGCCCTGAAAGCAAACTCTTTCTTTATCTTGCATTTTCGTTGGTATATTTATGGAACACTGGGTTTAGATGGCATGTGAAAAATAGTATATTTGAGTTAGCTTTAATTTTATTCAGAAGATAATTTCAACGTCTTATCTGCCATGCCTCTAACTGTGGATTTTGATTAAATGGCATGTGCATGAACTGCAAATCAGTAAATCAGACTGTTATGAATACCTCAGGCTCTTTTCATAAAGACAGGAAATCATAGTGTCTACTGTCAAATTAAAACAAGCTGCAGTGCTGCCTGTTGACAGCATAGCCACCGTCATTTCGGCTATGCAGCATGTTGGACAGGCAGTCTAACAGTTCCGAGTTAATGGAGGTGTCAAAAGATGTGGTGCTGAGGTAAAACAGAGCAGCAGCAGCTTACATGTGGAAACTGATGTTGTGTTTTGAGATGATGTTGCCCGGGGCAGCTTTGTAGGTGCAAAGTAGGAGGGGGCCAACAATCCAGCCATGGGGACACCAGAGACAACTGTGCAGGAACAGAAAGTAAAGCCATAATTCTTTGGTTACAATTAGATAGCTAAGAAGGGAATCATTTGAGTGCAATGCCACCCAGCTAGACAGTAATGGAGAGATGGCACGCTGGCAACGTGGCTAACTCTGCTGCCTTACAGCACCAGCGACCCGGTTTCAATTCCAGCCTTGGGTTACAGACTGTGTGGAGTTTGTATGTTTGCCCCATGTCTGTGTTTCCTCCAGCTGCTCTGGTTTCCTCCCACAATCATAAGGATATGTAGGCTTGGTGGATTGGCCATGGTAAATTGCCCCTTAGTGCCCAAAGATGTGTAGGTTATGTGGATTAGCAAATGTAAATGTGTGGGTTTACAGAGATGTGGTGGAGGACAGGGCCTGGGTAAGATACTCTGTCAGAGAGTCAGTGCAGACTTGATGGGCCAAAAGGCTTCCTTCTGCCCTGTGTGGATTCGAGGTGTTGGAAAATTATGGTGTGAACAACCCCTTCAGGAAGGACAACCTGAAGGAATGAGATTGTACATTTTTAATTGTTCACTTTCTGGATGAAGGTGGTTGATTGGCAGTCATTAACAATTATCAAATTATTAAAAGGATACCTTCACTGATTTAACTTTCTGTGGCATATATATATTTAATTTGCAATTAATATAAAATGCAGCAAATTAATGAAAATCACAGGGATATTATGGGCAAGGTACGATTTCCTCAGTGCTAATGGTGGAACAATGATATTCAGCCAATGATTGGTCACAATGTATCAGTTACATATATTTGCATATTTCTTCCTTGCCACACACTGTTGGCTGGTTTGCAAATTAATACTGATGTACGTTGTTCACACACTTATTATTTTAGCAAATTCTGCTCCATTAATGTCAAACACTAAGTAGGTTTGCCAAACCTGGATGGGCATATGACTTCTTCAGTCCAACTCAGTCAAGCAGACTCCTCCATTTCCAAGAATTTTATAAGAAATGAAAATATGTCAAAGAAAATGAAAAGAGCACATTTTTTAAATTGCCCTAATGTGTTGCTCCCAGCAGTGTAAAGGAGGTTAATGTTTAAGTCTTTGCAGTCCCAAATCAATGAAAGACATAGGGAGTTTATGTGTGTGTGAACTGGTGTGGAGATGCCGGTGTTGGACTGGGGTAAACACAGTATGAAGTCTCACAACACCAGGTTTAAGTCCAACAGGTTTATTTGGTAGTAAACTCCACTAGCTTTCGGACCGCTGCTCCTTCATCAGGTGTGTGGGGAGTTCTGATCACAAACAGGGCTTATAAAGCACATACAGTTTACAGAATACTGATTAGAATGTGAGTCTTTACGGCTAATCAGCTAATCAAGTCTTAAAGGTGCAGACAATGTGAGTGGAGATAGCATTAAGCATAGGTTAAAGAGATGTGTATTGTCTCCAGACAGGACAGTAAGTGAGATGTTGCAAGCCCAGGCAAGTCATCCACCAGGTACACAGCACATACTCTTGCAACTCAGTCAATGTTGTCTACCTGATACGCTGCAGGAAAGGATGTCCCGAGGCATGGTACATTGGGGAGACCATGCAGACGCTACGACAATGGATAAGTGAAAACTGCTCGAAATCACCAGGCAAGACCATTCCCTTCCTGTTGGCGAACACTTCAGCGGTCACGGGCATTCAGCCTCTGATCTTCGGGTAAAAGTTCTCCAAGGCAGCCTTCACAACATACGACAGCACAGAGTCACTGAGCAGAAACTGATAGCCAATTTCCGCACACACAAGGACGACCTCAACCGGGATCTTAGGTTCATGTCACACTACCTGTAACCCCCGTGACTTGCCTGGGCTTGCAACATCTCACTTACTGTCCTGTCTGAAGACAATACACATCTCTTTAGCCTATGCTTAATGCTATCTCCACTCACATTGCCTGCAACTTTGAGACTTGATTAGCTGATTAGCCGTAAAGACTCGCATTCTAATCAGTATTCCGTAAACAGTGTGTGCCTTTATATGCCCTGTTTGTGATCAGAACTCCCCACTCACCTGACGAAGGAGCAGTGCTCCGAAAGCTAGTGGCATTTACTACCAAATAAACCTGTTGGACTTTAACCTGGTGTTGTGAGACTTCTTATTGTGTGTGAACTGGCCCAGAGATGTCTGAATCTCACAGGATCCAGGGTGTATTATCTAAGTGGGTACAAAATTTGTTTCTTGACAGAAGCCAGAGGGTAGTTGTAGAACATTGTTTTTCAAACTGGAGGCCTGTGACCAGCAATGTGCTTCAGGGAATGGTGCTGGGTCCATTGTTATTTGTCATTTATATTAATAATTTGGATGAGAATATAGGAGACAGGTTAGTAAGTTTGCAGATGACACTAAGATTGGTGGCATTGTGGACAGTGAAGAAAGTTATCTCGAATTGCAACAGGATCTTGACCACTTGGGCCAGTGGGCTGATGAATGGCTGATGGAGTTTAATTTAAACATATGCGACGTGATGCATTTTAGTCGATTGAACCAGGGCAGGACTTATTCAGTTAATGGTAGGGCATTGGGGCGAGTTACAGAACAAAGAGATCTAGAGGTACATGTTCATAGCTTCCTGAAAGTGGAGTCACAGGTGGACAGAGTGGTGAAGGAGGCGTTTGGCATGCTTGATTTCATCGGTCAGAACATTGAAAACAGGAGTTGGGACATCTTGTTGAAGTCGTACAAGACATTGTCAAGGCCATACTTGGAATACTGGGTGCGGTTCTGGTCATCCTATTATAGAAAGGATATTATTAAACTAGAAAGAGTGCAGAAAAGGTTTACTAGAATGCTACTGAGACTTGATGGTTTGAGTTACAAGGAGAGACTGGGACTTTTTTCAATGGAGCGTAAGAGCTGAGGGGTGATCTTATAAAGGTCTATAAAATAATGAAGGGCACAAATCAGCTAGATAGTCAATATTTTTTCCCAAAGTTAGGAGAGTTTAAAATTGAGGGCATAGGTTTAAGGGGAGAGATAAAAAAGTGTCCAGAGGGGCAATTTTTTCACACAGAGGGTGGCAAGTGTCTGGAACAATCTGCCAGAGATAGTAGTCGAGGTGGGTACAATTTTGTCTTTTAAAAAGCATTTAGATAGTTACATGGGTATAATGGGTATAGAGGGATATGGGCCAAATGTGGATAATTGGGGTTAGCTTAAAAAAAAGGGCAGCATGGACAAGTTGGGCTGAAGGGCCTGTTTCCATGCTGTAAACCTCTATGGCTCTATGACTCTATGAGTGTTCCAGGGACAGGAGTAAGAGACCGGTCATAGCAAAATCTTTGATACAGCTACACCAAGGGAAAGGATTATTTTAAATTAATTTCTGATGCTGCTTTTGAGTGTGCTAACATGCAGCATATCAAAGAATGAAAGGATGGGTGTGAGCTAATGATATTGAGTACTGTGGTAACGTGGGGATGGTCCTTTGTGGGCCATGTGATCGGGCTGGCCCCGATAAAGGGGCTGGGAGAAGCCGGGCCAATCTGGAGCAATCCGGGGACAGGGAGCAACCTCAGTTGGAACGAGGGAGGAGAAGAGAATAGCCTTGTGTATTAATTCCGTCAGACCCTTATTTTGTATATATATTGTATTAATCATAAACCATTCCTTGTTGAAGCCACAACGAATTGACTTCAGATGCACTACAAATACACTTCCGAAAGACCTGTTTGTGATAATATTTGATTATTCCGCCTATCTTTACTGTTGCATGCATTGTTGGCAGTTGGTTACAACAGGTTATATTTGCAGGGAGGCTAAAAGTTTTCCTTTGGAATAGCTTGATGAGTGTCCCGCGTATATCACTTTTTTACAAAGTATGTGAGTTATTTAAATTCCTTTCAAGCCACAGAACATCTCAAGCATTTCACAGCCCACAAAATACTTTTGAGGTGTAGTCACTTGCAAAGAATGCAAACGTCAGTTTGCTGTTTGCTTCGGCACAGTCTGAGAGATGCTCGCTGAATTGATGTGAAGCTAATATTACACATTGATATGACACTCATCCTCTCCATCTCTCCAGCAGAAATTGCCCCCAAAATAAAAGCAAAATGTTGCAGATGCTGGCAATCTTAAATAAAATAGAAAAAGCTGAAAATCCTCAGCAGGTCTGGCAGCATCTGTGGAGAGAGAAACGGGAGCTAACATTGGGGAAGAATCATATGGACTCGAAACATTGACTTTTATTTCTCTCTCCACGCGTGCTGCTAGACCTGCTTGGAGTTTCCAGCATTTTGTGTTTTTATTTAAAATTGCCCCAGGGGCTTACCCACTGAAGGGCCAGGTCCCACTTTGTTCCTGCAGGTACTGATTTTAATCTGGACTTTGCCTGCATCCTCTCCCTGATGACAGGACCCTCCCTGGGACTCACCTGAGTGCGGGGACTATTCCTTCCCTGCACCAAGCTTTAGTTCCTGCTTGCCAGCCAGCTGATGTTTTTACCCTCCAGCCAAAAGCAGGCACTGGGATTAAAACCATACTTGCAGTGCTGAGGTCAGGGGAGTTTGCTGTTTACCTTGGCGTTTGCTCACACGATTCCCATGTCGAGTCAAGATAGAAGTATTTATTCAATATCCGGGAGTATCTGACTGTGTCATTCCGATGCACAATTCCTTGCCTGATGTTTGAAGTCACGTTGCTTTGTTAAAGTCAGTTTTTCTGACTGTCCCGATGTTTACATTCAGCAGCGACACTATGATGATATATTTATTGGGTGAGATACAGTTAGCTGGGCGGAGCCTTGTGTAGACGATTTGGGAGTAGTTGAGCTAAATGTCACACATCTGCGTTATAAAATTCAACCTCATGTAATAATTTGGAATATTTCAGGAAAACAAAACATCAGCCAGTTAAAATAGACTGCAAACTTTTTGGTTAATCAATCTAGAAACTATTATTTTAATATCACAATCCTAAGGGGATCAAGAATAAAATTTCAAAATTAATTAGTAAACGGGCAGCACGGTGGCACAGTGGTTAGCCAGAAGTCCAGATTCAATCCCTGGCTTGGGCCACTATGTGGAATTTGCACATTCTTCCCATGTCTGTGTGGGTTTCAACCACAGTCCAAAGATGTGCGGGTTAGGTAGATTGGTCATGCTAAATTGCCCCTTAGTGTTAGAGGGACTAGTTAGGGTAAATGTATGGGGATATGGCCTGGGAATTATGATTGGTGCAGAGTCGATGGGCTGAATGGCCTCCTTCTGCACTGTAAGATTCTACAATTCTATGAATTGTTGGGTTATTGAGAAGTTCTGAATTGTTACGTTTGGTACTCACACAATCCTGCTTCCGAAGATGTGCTAAACTATGGCATACATATTCTTTATTTTGCTCTGTTACCTGTACTCCACCACCACCCCCCGCCCCACCCTCCACCGGGGAGACCTGCTTCTTAATGAGACATGCTTCTTAATGTCATCAGTCTTCCACCTCAGCCTATCTATGGCTAAAACAACAACATCCACCTTTACCAATTCTGGATCCGGGTATTTCAATATAGTAGGTTCACTTCTGATCTTTCAACTTCTGTAATCCTCAATTCAGCCACAATTTTGTTGCTGAGTTGCAAGTCCAGCTCACTCTCAAATCTTTGTTGGCTTCTAAGTTCACCAGAATCTCAAACTTAAAATCCACGCATTTAATTTCTTCCATAATCTCATCCCTCCATCGACCTCCAGTGAACAATTGATGTGCTTCAACCAACAAGCCTCCATACTCTAGATGTTCCCCTCCAGATCTCTCCTTAAAATTTTCCTTAAAGCGCCATCTCTTGAACCTTTTTTCATCCAAAGTAGTATAAAGGGTTAAAAGAAGGGATATGCTATGATTGTAGATGATGATGTATCACAGAGATTAGTCAGCTATGTGTTAGACTCTCCAGAGATAGATGTTGGAACACCATGCTCAGGAGCAGCATGATCACTCTAAAACCTGTGTAATACCAATAAACGACAGGTAAGGAAGTACCAGAGTATGATTACAGTCTGCCTAATAACCATTCACCTTAACTGGTGTCCATAGATAAGAAGGACATAAGAACTAGGGGCAGAAGTAGGCCATCTGGCCTCTCGAGCCTGCTCCACCATTCAATAAGATCATGGCTGATCTTTTCATGGACTCAGCTCCACTTACGTGCTCACTCACCCACACCCTTAATTTCTTTTATATTCAAAGATTTATCTATCCTTGCCTTAAAATCATTCAATGAGGACCATCTCAGAACAATCATCAATCTTAATCACTGATTTCACCTCTGCATCTCTGAAACATTTTAGGACGTTTTGTTAGGTTAAGGGTACTTTAAAAATGCAAGTTGACATTGCAGTCGCAGAATTGTTTCTTTTTCTCCTTTGCCCAAGGAAACAACCATTGGTACAGGGTTTCCATGCAGAATCTTGCAATAGTTTTCAGATCTGTGTTCTGAGCCACAGTGAATTTACCATCCTTTGCCTCAGTAGGGCTGGAATATTTAGATCTGTTATCACATTTCCCTCTTGTGCCTGCCAAAATACATCCATCATTTCACCACCCTCTCTTTCTTCACGAGCCTGCTTAAAATCTAATTCTTTGACACAGCTTTTGATCCATCACCTTGCCAATGTCCTAATTATCTCAGCATCTATCTTTCTCAATTACATCTCTTGAACTGTCTTGCGACCTTTTTCTATGTTAAAGATGTTATTATGCAAGTAATTATAGTTGTCTGATGACATCGCCGTTTGTGTCTTCCACTCCCAACGTGCTTCCTCTGTAAGTTTTTAAATGATTTTTTGTGAATAACCCCAATATTTCCCCACTCAGTTTGCGTACCCCAAATGATCGTGTGTATGTGATTTTCTTTCATGCCTTTGCTCTGCTGGTAATGCTCTGACACTGACCCCAATGAAGCATGTAAAAATGTTTATCCTCCCCCCCCTTGGCAATGTCACTGACATGAAGAATTCAGTGAAGTAGGTAGGACATTTGTGTTCCCTAACACAAAAACAGAAAATGCTGGAAAGTCTCAGCAAATATGTTTAAAGTTTATTTATTAGTGTCACAAGTAAGCTTACATTAACACTGCAATGAAGTTACTGTGAAAATCCCCTAGTTGCCACACTCCGACGCCTATTTGGAGGAACACTGAGGGGGAATTTAGCATGGCCAATATGTGGAGAGAGAATAGAGCTAACGTTTTGAGTCTGGATGATCCTTCATCAAAGCATTTGTGTTTCCTTTCTGATTTCAGAGGCCATAATCCATATATAAAAAGTATTGTACTTTGCAGACTGAGTTTGGCATATACATGCTCACTTTTAAATTTGGAACAGATGTGATAGAAATTTGAAAACAGTAATAGAGGCAGAAGAAATCCACGCTGTCATTGGTGAGTTCTTCTATTTTCTCCTATATGGATCAAACATAATGCTCACTTGGAGAGCTGGTGCAGACATAATGGGCCGAATGGCTTCTTTCTGCTCTGTAACAATTGTGATTTATCATTTAATCTTTTCCAGCATGTGGTGTTTCCATAAATCAAGTATAAGGATCCAAATATGGGAGATTTCAATCTGCATATTGATTGGTCGACCCATGTTGGACGCGGTGGGCTCAAGGAGGAGTTCTTGGAATGCTGCCGGGATAGTTTCCTGGAACAGTGTGTGTTGGAGCCGACGAGGGAGCAAGCTATCTTGGATCTGGTGTTATGTAATGAGGCGGGTAGAATTAGGGACCTTGCGGTGAAGGATCCTCTTGGGGAGAGTGATCATTGTATGGTGGAGTTTCTGGTGCAGATGGAGGAGGAGAGAGTGGGTTCCCGGACACGCGTCCTTTGTTTGAACTGAGGGGAGTACGGTAGGATGAGAGAGGAATTGGCGAATGTTGACTGGGGGAGCGCGTTGGAAGGTAGGTCTGCTGAGGAGCAGTGGAGGATCTTTAAGGAGATCTTTCTTGGTGCTCAGCAGAAATTTATTCCGATGGTTAAAAACGACCGTAGGAGGAGAGGTAATAAGCCATGGATAACGAAGGAGGTGAAGGAAAGTGTTAAATTAAAAGCGGAGGCGTTTAGAGTAGCTAAGAGTAGTGGGCGAGAAGAGGATTGGGAGAGGTTTAAATGTCAACAAAGATTGACAAAGAAGTTGATTAAGAAGGGTAGGAGAAACTATGAAGCTTGGCTAGCGATTAATATAAAAAAGGATAGCAAGAGTTTTTATAAATATATAAAAAGGAAGAGGCTGGCTAGGGTGAACGTTGGACCCTTGGAGGATGAGAGGGGGGACTTAGTGGTAGGGGATGGGGAAATGGCTGAGGTCTTGAATAACTTTTTTGTTTCGGTCTTCACGGAGGAAGACGTGAATAATTTGCCGGGTGTTAGCGATGGAAAGCTGGTAGGACTGGAGGGTCTCAATGACATTATTGTTACTAGAGAGGCGGTGCTCGACAGACTGGAGGGACTGATTGTGGACAAGTCCCCAGGACCGGATGGAATGCATCCGAGGGTTCTGAAAGAAATGGCGGAGGTGATAGTGGATGCCTTGGTGGTTATTTTCCAGACTTTGCTGGATTCCGGGGAAGTGCTGGAAGATTGGAAAACGGCTAATGTTACGCCGTTGTTTAAGAAGGGTGCCAGGCAAAAGGCGGGGAATTATAGGCCGGTTAGTTTAACATCTGTTGTAGGTAAAATGTTAGAATCCGTCATCAAGGAGGAAATAGCAAGGCATCTTGAGGGGAATTGCTTGATAGAGCAGATGCAGCACGGTTTCGTTAAGGGGAAGTCGTGTCTGACAAATTTATTGGAGTTCTATGAGGATGTGTCTAGGGCGGTGGATAGAGGAGAGCCGGTGGATGTGGTCTTTCTTGATTTTCAGAAGGCGTTTGACAAGGTACCTCACAAGAGGTTATTACAGAAGGTAAGGGGGCATGGAGTTGGGGGTAGGGTGTTAACGTGGATAGAGGATTGGTTGTCAAATAGGAGGCAGAGAGTGGGGGTTAACGGGTGCTATTCGGATTGGTGGTTGGTGACTAGTGGAGTGCCCCAGGGGTCGGTGCTGGGGCCTCAGCTATTTACCATTTATATAGATGACCTGGAGGAGGGAACCGAGTGTATGGTGTCGAAATTTGCTGATGACACCAAGATTGGGGGAACGGCAAATTGCGCGGAGGGTGTGGAGAGTCTGCAGAAGGATCTAGATAGGCTGGGCGAATGGGCCAGGAACTGGCAAATGGAATTTAATGTTGGCAAGTGCGAGGTGGTCCACTTTGGTACGAATAATGGTCGGAAGGACTATTATTTACTGGGCGAAAAACTGCAGCAGGCGACGGTGCAGAGGGACCTCGGGGTCCTTGTGCATGAGTCGCAAAAACCCAGCCTGCAGGTGCAGCAGGTGGTCAGGAAGGCGAATGGGATGCTGGCCTTCATAGCGAGGGGGATTGAATATAAAAGTAGGGAGGTCTTGCTGCAGCTGTATAGGGCATTGGTGAGGCCGCAGCTGGAGTACTGTGTGCAGTTTTGGTCGCCACACTTACGCAAGGATATTTTGGCCTTGGAGGGAGTGCAGAGGAGGTTTACTAGGCTGATACCAGAGTTGAGCGGGTTGAGCTATGAGGAGAGGCTGAATAAACTAGGCTTGTACTCGTTAGAGTTTAGAAGAATGAGGGGAGATCTCATTGAGACGTATAAGATGATGAATGGGATGGATAGGATAGAGGTGGAGAGGCTCTTCCCGCTCAGAAAGGACAGTAGGACTAGGGGGGCACAGCCTCAAGATAAAGGGGGGGCGGTTTAGAACGGAGTTGAGGAGGAACTTCTTCACTCAAAGGGTGGTGAATCTCTGGAATTCTCTGCCCGTTGAAGTGGTGGAGGCTGCCTTGCTAAATATTTTTAAGACGCGGGTTGATGGGTTTTTGATAAGCGAGGGGATTAAGGGTTATGGGGAGATGGCGGGAATGTGGAACTGAGACATGACAGATCAGCCATGATCTTATTGAATGGCGGGGCAGGCTCGAAGGGCCGGATGGCCTACTCCTGCTCCTATTTCTTATGTTCTTATGTTCAAATTAATTCACAAGTAATAAATAAACAAGTACTTGCATAACTTTTGGTGCAAAACTAAAATGTCAATATAGAATTCGTATAATCTACTTTTCTCGTTGTAAAGGACAGATTGTAAGGACCTTGTCTGTAGTCCTGGGGGGGTGTCACAATCTATATTACAAATTATTTATTGACTCTATCTTTGATTAGATTTCAGTTTGGTTTTCAAATAGCATGAAACCTTTGCCAGGGTTAATTATTCAAGTGCATCAGTTCACATGTTCAGTAAAGCCAAACTGCACAGAGAGGAAATAATAAATGTTGCAAATTGATACAGAGTGGCATTCCAGCCTCTGAGAAAACGAGGGAATTATGGCATGAGTTTCGTCTGGACTGAACTGGGATATCGAACATCAGCAAATTTCTACTTTCTGGGGGAAAAAAGGCCAGCATTAATTTTCCCGTAATCTTTCTATATTCTAAATCATTAATAGCTTACATAGTAATGACCACTAGGGCATGTTTGCTGCTATGGGACAGATTATGCTTACAAGTTTTCAGCGCCCGGCTAGCTCAGTCGGTAGAGCATGAGACTCTTAATCTCAGGGTCGTGGGTTCGAGCCCCACGTTGGGCGGTTGACGTTTTTCTCAAACGTTCCATTAATTTAATTTTTATATTAAATTTCAAAGTTCAGACTGAAGCAAATTTTTTTTTACGGGGCAATTTTATTCTTTCATAATCATATTTTTTCAAAAAAATTCTTTAATTTATTTCTCTCCTGATAGATGAGTTTTTTCCCCCCCAGCGTCAGATTGCACCTTATTTTAAAGTTGATATGGCGATATGGTTTAATGTTTAAGAACCTCCTGAAGGTGGACACTGGGACTCCGAACGCTGCTAATTCGGATTCTGTCCCCATCAAAGGTTGTTGAGGTTGATCCAGCACTTGCGCTGTTGGTGAGACAAACGACCGCAGCGACATTACCCACAAACCGGCTGCTCCACATCTCGGAGCTCTCGCCGCTTTCGCCCTCCCCTCGCGCCCCACCTTTCCCTCCCCACCCTCATTCCCGCTTCTCCGCCCCCTCCTCCCCGTCCCTCTTCCCCGCCCCTCCCCACGCGGTTCTTCCCTCTCACGCCCCGCCTCTCCCCCTCACGCCCCGCCTCTCCCCCTCACGCCCCACCTTCTCTCTCACACTCCCGTCTCCGTCGCTCCCCACAGACTTCCTCGCCCCGCCCCCCTCCCCTCTCCTCAAGCAGACGCGAAACCCCGTCGTCAGCTGTTGCGTCCTTTTTGCGCCTGCCTGGCTCCCGTAGCCCCGCACTCCGCCATGTTGTGGCGACGCCCGTGACGTCCACATAACGACGGTTTTTTTGTGGAAGGCGATTAATCTTTTCCGCGCCGCTTTTGCCGATTTTTTCGGTTTCGGTCGCCGCGCGGGGCTTGTCTTCTCCGGTTTCGCACTCGGCACCGGCTCTGGGGCGAAAAAAAGCTCGATCGAGAAATTAGCGCTGGCGTTCCCGACTCCCTCTGCCTGAGCACAGGGCCGCCAACATGGCGGACGAGGAGGAGCGCAGGCTGGCAACACAGGAGGCGGCTGCTCCCCAACTGCCCCATGGCAGCTCAGGGCAGCGGGGCCCTGCGGCCGAGGCTGGCTGCGCCAAGCTGCCCTGCAAGCAGTTCGAGACCCAGTCGTGCCAAGTGCTGCCGGAGGGGATTGTGCAGGTGGTGGTGGGGGAAGCGCCCACTCGGGCGGTCAGCACTTTACCCGGTGACGGGCACAGTCTCCTGGCAGCTAACGGCATCATGAATTCGCTGACGGGGGCCTCTCCGGCTGGCGGCACCGCGGCGGTGAGCGCGGCTGACTTCACCGTGGCGGCGGCGGAGCTGGAAAGCATCTCCATCGAGTCCACCCCCAGCACCATTATTTATGTGCAGCCCGATGGCACTTTCGTGGAGGGCACGGGGCTGACCCCGGAGGAACAGCAACAACTGGTCGAGCAGTTAGCAAAGCAACAGGGTCTGGTGGAAGTAACTGAAAGCGAAGCGGCTCAAATGTTTGGTAGCCATCAGCAGCAACAACCTGCTCAGTTTGTGCAGCATGTGGGTCTGACAGATGAACTACAACAAGTCATTGCCCATGTTGCCAAGTCTCAGCAACACGCGACGCAATTCAGCAAAACCAATGTCGTGCAATTGAACTCCGAGCCTACTGAAAATCAAATTCTGCAGAAAAGTAACTTGGCATCATGTGTTCCCCCAGAAACTCGAGTGCTCGCCACCGATCAACATATGTTACAAGTGCCTGAGTGTAATGCTCTGATGCAGCAGGTACATGCGAGTGTTCATCCCAGCCAGGTTGTCCAAAGGATTGATTCATGCAACACGGCTCAAGTTCAGCAAATAAACATTTCCACCCAGTCCTCTCCAGTGAACCGACCCAGTCAGCCTAAGATTCTAACGGCAGTTTCGCAGCAGCAGGCCGTCTTTACTCAGCCGTTGACAATCATTCACAATGCAACACGACAATTGCAAAATGCAGCTCAGCAGGCAGTACTTCAGCAAAATCTACAACAAAGCATTGCACAGCAGAAGATGGCCCCGTTGCGGGTAACACCCTCATCGCAGGTACTGGTATTTTAGGTACTTTAACTATTTCTTGAAAAGAACACACATAATAGGTGAAAATAGCGTTTATTGTACGTAGAATATAAAGCTAGGGAAGTTTGCTACAATTGTGCACAGCATTGATGAGATTGTGTCTTCAGTAGTGTGTACAGTTTTGGTCTCCTTTACTTAAAGTGAGATATACTTTTATTGAAAGCAGTTGGGGAAAGTTCAGCTGAAGGAATTGCCTTAAGAGGAACTGGTGAAAAGACTGAGCCTAAACAAAATGTGCTAAAAAAAAGCTAGAAATTGAAATAACTAAAATTCAGCAGGTCTGACAGCATCTGTGAAGAGAGAAACAAGAAAAACATGTCTTATCGTATCTGAGGAAAAGTTATACAGACTCAAAACAGATAGTACCAGACTGTTTCTAACCTTTTCTGTTTTTATTTCAGTTTGGGTCTATACTCGTTGGAAGTTTAACTCAGTTCAAAACTGAGATGAGAATTTTTTTATCTTAAGGATATTAATCTTTTGAGATTCTCCTCCCGAGAGAACAGTGGTGGCTGGGTCATTTATATATCGATGGCTGAAGTAGTTTCTTGATCAAATGGAAAAATAGAGTTAAGGCTACAATCTTCAGGTCAGCCATGAAATGTTAAAAGTGTTTGGGGTTGGTGGTAATGTATTGAGATGGATATAAAATTATTTGGCAGACAGAAACAGTAGAAATAAATGGGTCCTTTTCCAAGTGGCAGGCAGTGACAAGTGGGTACCGCATGTGCATAGCTGGGTTCCCAGCACTGATCCAATTTATATCAGTGATTCAGATGAGAAAACTAAATGTAATATCTGCAGATTTGCAGATGAGACAAAGCTGGGTAGGAGGGTAAGTTGTGAGGTGGATGAAGAGATGCTTCCATGGGATTTGGACAAGCTGGGTGTGTGGGAAAATGCATGATAGATGCAGTATAATGTGGATAAATGTGAGGGTATCCATTTTGTTAGCAGAAACAGGAAGGCAAATTATTGCATGTGGCTATAAATTGAGAGAGGGGAATATGCAACAAGAGCTGAGTGTTCTCGTACACCAACCTGTGAAAGTAGGCATGCAGGTGTAACAAGTGATGAAGAAGGCAAGTGATATATTGGCATTCACAGTGAGACAATTGGAGTACAGAAGCAGGGATATCTTGCTGCTGTTGTACAGGGCCTTGATGAAGTATTGCATGCAGTTTTGATCTCGTCTGAGGAAGGATGTGCTCGCTATGGAGGGAGTTCAGCGAAGGTTTATCAGACTGGTGAGACAGACATATGGGGAGAGATTGAGTTGGTTAGGATTATATTCACTTGAGTTTAGAAGAATGAGTGGGCATCTCATAAACATATAAAATTCTACCAGGACTAGACAGGATAGATGCAGGAAGGATTTTCCTGATGGTGGCTGAGTTCAGAACCAGGGATCACAGTCTGAGGGTATAGGGTAAACCATTTAGGACAGTGTTGTGGAGAAATTCCTTCCTCCAGAAAGTGGTCAATTTGTGGAGTTCTCTACCTCAGAAAGCAGTTGAGGCCAAAACATTGTTTTCAACAATGAGTTTGAAATAGCTCTTGGGGTGAAAGGGTTCAACAGATGTGGCGGAAGTGGAGCAGCTCACTTAATTGGATGATCAGCCATGATCGCAA
This sequence comes from Carcharhinus amblyrhynchos, assembly GCF_965287045.1. Taxonomy (NCBI): domain Eukaryota; kingdom Metazoa; phylum Chordata; class Chondrichthyes; order Carcharhiniformes; family Carcharhinidae; genus Carcharhinus; species Carcharhinus amblyrhynchos. The sequence goes on from NC_137337.1 coordinate 30,177,637, forward strand.
AATTACTGGCAGAATAGATTTAAAGGGCTGAATGGCCTACTCTATTTTCTATGTTTCTAGCTTATTGAATGTTGGAGCAGTCGTGAGGGGGTAAATGCTGCTATTTCTTATGTTATTCTGTATTTCTGAATTCGCTTACAAATGTACTTTTGAAAATTCAACTGATTAGGCTTGTGGCTCTTAACCCTGTAAGTTCGTCACAGCACTTGTGAAACTACTGAATTTGCTCAATCAACCATTATTCTCACTCATCCTATCTGTTCCCTGGTGTAGCCTTCATTCCTACATCCTTAAGGATGAGGAGTTGAAAGCGTATGGGAGATTAACTGGGTTAGCTATCACTGCTGGAGCTGGCCGGCTAAAACAGCTCTCTATTCTGGAGTCATCCTGGGCTGCAAAGATAATCCTGGTTTCTGTTCTATTGTGCAAGCCATCTTATCAAATCTCTGTTCACTCTACCTTCATCTCCAACATTAAGTGCAAAAAGCTAGTGGATTTCGTTGTCACTAAAATTGAGACATAAGAACATAAGAAATAGGACCAAGTGAGATTCTGATGCAAGACCCATACTGTAACCTTAACTTCTGTGCAAAATCAATATTGCTTTGTATATATCAATAGTAAAGTTTCTAGTGTGCATTTCAGCTCAGCTTCTCCAGCCAACGCCTGCTCTGGTTCTACAGTTTAGATAGTCACCCTAATCCCATGGTGCAGAGTTGGGTTGGATGGAGATGGGCATCTCGTGGCATGACCAGTTGCTTAGACTTTTCCCTGCAATCTTCAGTTTGACAATTCTTTGTTCTGTGTGTTACTGGAAGTGTGAGCTGATAATCGGGTGGTATGGGCAACATTACATCTGGGACCTTGGTGAACAACAAGACCAACAGTCTATCACCTTAACAACAAGGATTGGAAAAGAAACAGGGAAATGGCAAGGAAGGAAGTTGTAGTAGGAGGATCAGGCACATAAAGGGTTGACATGGGACTGAGTACAGTACTGTCCACACGGTGATATAAGAGACCACATGACCTACACCTAGGGTCAGTACAATGTTGGACAGAGCTGTGTGTAGAGGCAAACATGGAGACCACTCCTAACTTGGACCTATATTGTCCCTTTGTATATAGTTTCTAATAGTTAAGAACATAAGAAATAGGAGCAGGAGTAGGCCATCTAGCCCTTCGAGCCTGTCCCGCCATTCAATAAGATCATGGCGGATCTGTCGTGGCTCAGTTCCACATTCCCGCCCTCTCCCCATAACCCTTAATCTCCTCTCTTATCAAAAACCCATCAACCCACGTCTTAAAAATATTTAGCGAGGTAGCCTCCACCACTTCAACGGGCAGAGAATTCCAGAGATTCACCACCCTTTGAGTGAAGAAGTTCCTCCTCAACTCTGTTCTAAACCGCCCCCCCTTTATCTTGAGGCTGTGCCCCCTAGTCCTACTATCCTTTCTGAGCGGGAAGAGTCTCTCCACCTCTATCCTATCCGTCCCATTCATCATCTTATATGTCTCAATGAGATCTCCCCTCATTCTTCTAAACTCTAACGAGTACAAGCCTAGTTTATTCAGCCTCTCCTCATAGCTCAACCCCCTCAACTCCGGCATCAGCCTAGTAAACCTCCTCTGCACTCCCGCCAAGGCCAAAATATCCTTGCGTAAGTACGGCGCCCAAAACTGCACACAGTACTCCAGCTGCGGCCTCACCAGTGCCCTATACAGCCACAGCAAGACCTCCCTACTTTTATATTCAATCCCCCTCGCTATGAAGGCCAGCATCCCATTAGCCTGCACCTGCAAGCTGGGTTTTTGCGACTCATGCACAAGGACCCCAAGGTCCCCCTGCACCGTCGCCTGCTGCAGTTCTTCGCCACGTAAGTAATAATCCTTCCTACCATTCTTCCTACCAAAGTGGACCACCTCGCACTTGCCAACATTAAATTCCATTTGCCATTTCCTGGCCCATTCGCCCAGCCTATCTCGATCCTTCTGTAGACTCTCCACACCCTCCGCACAATTTGCCGTTCCACCAATCTTGGTGTCATCAGCAAATTTCAACACCCTATACTCGGTTCCCTCCTCCAGATCATCTATATAAATGGTAAATAGCTGAGACCCCAGCACCGACCCCTGGGGCACTCCACTAGTCACCATCCACCAATCCGAATAGCACCCATTGACCCCCACTCTCTGCCTCCTATTTGACAACCAATCCTCTATCCACGCTAACACCCTACCCCCAACTCCATGTCCCCTGACCTTCTGCAATAACCTCTTGTGAGGTACCTTGTCAAACGCCTTCTGAAAAGTGATTTGATTTATTATTGTCACGTGTATTAGTATACAATGAAAAGTATTGTTTTTTTGCATGCTACACAGTATACTGTACTTGGAAAAGGCAAGGGGAGAGAGCAGTCATAGCTAGGTGTAGACAGATCAACTTAACGAAAGGTAAGACCATTTAAATGTCTGATGGCAGCAGGGAAGAAGCTGTTTTTTTGAGTCTGTTGGTACGTGATCTCAGACTTTTGTATCTTTTTCCTGACGGAAGAAGGCAGAAGAGAGTATTTCCAGGGTGCATGAGGTTCTTGATTATGCTGGTTGCTTCTCTGAGGCAACTGGAAGTATGGACGGTGTCAATGATGGGAGGCTGGTTTGAGTGATGGACTGGGCTTTGTTCACGACGCGTTGTAGTTTCTTGTGGTCTTGGGCAGATCAGGAGCCATACCAAGCTGTGATACAGCCACAAAGAATGTCTTTGGCATATTTCTCCCTTCTGCTAAACTATCTGGTCAGACTTCCTCTAAAGCTGTTCTTAATTCCTCTTTAATTTATTTCCTATCTTCCTTCATACTCTCTCTGAACTTCACCTTGTTGATGAGTCCCACCTGCCCCCTCGATTGTATTCCCATTAATAGGCTGACCACCTTGCTCACCCACATTAATCCAAATTGTTCATGGTGCTCTCTCTACTTTAAATCTGCTGTCATCCCCTCTCCTCAAAAAATCAAGCCTTTGACCTCAGCTTCTTACAAACTACGAGTGCATCTCCAACTTCACTTTTCTTTCAAGTCCTTGAATGTATTGTTGCCATCTGAATCCATTGTCATCTTTGCTGGAATTCCATGTATAAATTCCTCCAATCAGGTTTCTGTCGTTGCTACAGTATACCTGGTGTTGTGAGACTCCTTACTGTGCTTACCCCATCCAACGTCAGCATCTCCACATCCTGTTACAGAACAGCTATGATAGGATATTATTGATGACTTTGACTGTGACGAAGCTTAACTTTCCCTCTTTGAACTGTCTGCAGTCTTTGACACAGTTGACCACACCATCCTCCTCCAGTACCTCTTCATTGTCCAGCTGAGTGGGATTGCTCTCATCTAGTTTCGTTCTTACTGTTTAACTGTAGCCAGAGAATCACTTGCAATGGCTTTTCTTGCTCTCACAGTTCCATTGTTGGGCCCCCAGGAATTATCCTTGGCTCTCTTATGTGCTGCCCCTCAGAAAACATTATTCATTTTCATAAGTATGTGGATGACACCCAGCTATACCCCACCACCATCTACCTAGACTCTTCCATTGTTGCTGAACAAACGGACTGGCAATCTTGCATCCGGTACTGGATAAACAGAAATTGCTTCCAAATATACAATAGGAAAACTAAAGCCATTGTTTTCAGACAATGCTCCAAACTCTATATCCAAGCTACTGACTCCTTCCATCTCCCTGGCAATAGTCTGAAGTTAAGCCAGGCTGTTGGCAATCTTGGTGTTGACTCTGGTATGAACTTACCACCTCATTGGTGCCATCAATAAGACTGCCTATTTTCGCCTTTCTGTCTTACCTCATCTGCTGAAACCCTCATCACGTTTTTGTTAACTTTAGATTTGACTATTTCAATGTACTCCTGGCTGGTCTCTCAAATTATATCCTCCATAAACCTGAGGCCATCCAAAACTCTGCTGCCCATCTCTTAACTTGCCTCAAGTCCCATCCAAGTATTACACCAATGCTCATCATCTAAATTGGCCCTAGGTCAAGCAACATTTTGACTTTAAAATACTCATCTTTGTTTTCAATTCCCACCACGGTCTTGCCTTTCGCTATCTCTAGTCTCCTCTATCCCAATGACTCTTTGAGATATGTGTTCTAATTGTCACCTCTTGATCATCTTCTTGTTTTATTTGCTCCACAATTGGTGACTGTGCCTTCAGTTGCTGAAATTTCTTCCCTGTGCTTCCTACCTCTCAATATCTCTTGTCTTCTTTAAGAAACTGCTTAAAACCTACATCTGAACAAGCTTTTGGTCATCTGACTTATAGCTCCTTTGTGCCTCTGCCACATTTTGTTTTACAATGCTCATGTGAGATTGCATTATCAAACAAAATTACATTAAAGCTGCTATAGCTATAAGTTCTAGATTAGACTGTACTGTGAAACATGTCAAAATTTAAAGTCATGGCCCACCTGAGTCCAGAGTAGAACGTAGCAATCCCTCCTAGGCTTACAATTTTGCTCCACCCTTTTGTGTTTGTGCTTCCCATCAGCTCTGGATATACGTACAGCATTTCAAGAAGGTGGCTCATTGCCGGTTCTTGAGGTCAATTAGGGATAGGCAATAAATGCTGCTCTAGTCAATGTTACCCCTGTTCTGTGAACGAATAAAAAAAGTTAAGTCATTGTGATGAACTTTGCACCAGAGTTGTTCATTTTGTGAATGTTTGTAAAGTCATCTCAATCTTCCAAGGGATCAGTAGCAGCAGTTTTGATTGGTTGGACAGGTTATTTTGTTCTGACAAAAGGGTGTACGCAACATATACACACTGAAATAATTACATTTTATCACATTGTATTGTAAGTGCACTGCTATTTCTTTTTGCACCCATGATAAGAATTTGTAGTAATGTGAAATTGGTTCCTGAGATCGTAACCTGCACTGCTGGAATATTATACACTGGAGCTAAAATTTTCCTTCCTCATTTGTGGCTGGGATTTTCTGGTGCCACTGAAAGTGAATGGAGTTTTGGCTGCAATGCCAGATTTTCACAGTGGGTCCCGCCACAGGCAAGATCAGAGAATCCCGTCTGTGTTTAAGCATATACACATAGTTTCAGTCCTGCAATCACTTAAATTTACATTACAACTTATTGCCATCGACAGATAAAGCTACTTTACGTCATACTGTTGTATGAATGCATTTTTATATTCATTATGGACTTGAAATTTCATTTAGTAAATACTTATTTCAGCACTCTTAGCAGGCTGCTTACTTAGAATTTGAAGTTGATCTTGTTTGAAGTTTCACATTTATCAGAACGTTTGTAGTGACTTGCAATGAGCAGTATTGTGAAAAATATGCCGGAGGTCACAGGAAGGGTCACTCTAGTGTAATTTTTTGAAAATTCATCTGAAAAGCAACATGTTTGTATAACATAACGATTGAACCATGTGTAAGAAATATTTTTATCAGTTTTTTTGAGAAAGTGTACTTTCTTACCCAGCAAGAGTAATTGCCTTAAGGTGCTAAAGGATGACTCTTTCAGTATTAGTTGTAACTTTCATTCACTGGTTTGCCAATATAATGCTGCTTGACCATACTTATTCTGGTTTACCCACTTCAGAAGTGGATCTAACTGAAACGGGTTTTTGTTTTCTGGACTTGGGATCAAGATTTTTATGGGTTCAGATCCTTGGTATGTAGAAAGTCAACTTTAAACTACTGTAGAGTCATGTTAATACAGTGGAAGTGCTCACATGACATTGCTCTACACACATCATTAGATAACAATCAAAGTCAGTTTTGAAAACTTTGGAACCTTGTAACAAACTATAGCAATGTATTTGATTCTGCACTAACTTTCTTCCATTCATCAAATTGCATTTTTTTACTGTTCGTGTTTGTATGCCTGTTTATTTATGATGGGCAGTTAGAGAATCTTGGAACCAACCAAGCTGAAATTAGCAGTAAATTGAGCATGGAATTTGCTGTGTTTTTAATTTCGTATTGCATAATACTCCTGGACATTTTTAGAAAACTTGATCAAAATTACTCTCCCTAATTTAAAAAGTTCAAGAACCTCACACATGGCCAAAAATTTGTTTTTTAAAACTTGGAATTAATTGTTTTGTTTTTGTCTCCCTTCAGGTGAGTAGCATAATCTTTGCTGCTGAACCTGAGATTAATTATGCACCTGTAACTTTGTAGCTATGTTGGGAGAATGGAAATACTGCTCTGCTTTTAACTTTATTTGACAAATTGAGGTTGAGCATTTGTGTAGTGAACTCAAAAGTTAATTTTAAGTTGATTTTTGAAACTTGACTACTGTAGCTTTTCTTACGTTGTAATATATGAGAATGTAACTCAAGCTGTACATTTTCTGAAATTTGATTTTTTTTTAATCTAGTTGTTACATTTTATTTTTAATACCACTTTTGATTATCTTAATTTCCCGGCATGTGTTTTACTTCTCCCCATCCTCACCCTTTTAATCATTCTTGACAGCAGTATAATTGTGTGGATTGAGTTATATACCGTTCAGGTGAATTTGAAATTATTTTGATTTTTGTATAAAGTGAAATTACCTACTAAATGATATGCTGATTTCCATTTTGCAAATAAAGGAATCTGAGGTCATTGCTGTCTTTTGCCACAAAGTTCTGTCAGGACTACAGTAAATTTTTTCACAAGCATCAAACTAGGCAATCTTCCTGTTTTTCTGTCATGAAATCAAATCTGATTACGCCCAACCTGCATTCCACATAAATGATGAAGATAGTTAAGTTAGGCAGAGAAAAAGCCATCATTTGCTTTGGCCAGCTCTGAGTGAGCTGTACCACTCAAAATCCAAGTTGCAATTAACAAACTCCCTCTACAAACACCAAGATAAGCTGAAACAAGAGAATTTCCCGATGCTTTACCCATCTTCATGATATGGCATTCTCTGGAATATCCTTCACATTTAGGTTTAAGTATCCCTTGTCTAAAATTTATTCTGTTGGACTGCTCTTTGGATCTCTATGGACTGTCTTTATTTAAATGTTTGCAGGCATCATGTCTCCAGTTCTTTAGCTGAGTAAGCCTGCTTGCTGTTTTATGATCTTGCCTTTCTAGCCGAAAACCTCCTAAGTCATCGTACCCCAATCTGTAAATTGCTTGAGTTGTATTCACCTGAGGTGTTTACCAGTTTTAAGCTACGTTTTCCCCTGTTACTCTACAGTTAAAACTCTACTTCCTAAAACTCAAAACTATATTCTCAATCATACGAATTATGAACTAAATATTTGAAGGTTTATTATTTTGAAAGTACAATATAAATACAAGTTTTTGTTGCACGCTGGCATAAATATCTCATTCAGCACTGGAACTTTCTGGTCTTTATTGCCCAGCTACTCTCTGAATAATCATGCTGTAGTTGTAAACTTTTAAGTCATTGAATACTATAAGTTCTCTCTTTTTTTTACAGCATCAACTAGAAACTGTCCAAGTTCATATACAGACAGTACAGTCGCAGGAGGAAAAAGACAGACCTATGCCGCCTCTAGCAGTAGTGCAGCCCAAAATAGCAGCATCTGGTCAGCTGGCTAACCAAAGAACCAATGTTTCAGGGGGAGTTAATATTTCTGGACCTCAAATCATTAGAATACAACCAATTTCAACATCTGGGCCACAACAATATATTTTGCACAGCTCTTCTGAACCTCCAATTCAGCTACTTGTTCAGCGCCAGCCTCCTCCACTTGCACCCGTAAACTCCATTCGTGTAATTCCTGGAGTGAACATCAGTGGACAATCTGGCATTTTGACTAATACTGTAACTAGCAGTATACCTGCTATTACAACAGCTGTAGTAAATTCAGTCTCCTCCAATCATACCAAGAAGCATGAACCCAGTGATAAATCAAAGGAGAAAAAACCTGTGAAGGTTAAAACTCGATCTGGCCGAATATCACGACCACCAAAATACAAAGTAAAAGATTACAAGTTTATAAAAACTGAAGATTTGGCAGAGGGCCATCAGTCGGACTCGGATGATTATTCCGATTACAGTTTTGAAGAAGAAGAGGTGGAAACAAAAGTGGATGATTCAAGCCTATCAATGCCTTGCTCTTTCAAACCCAAAAAGTTTAAATGTGACACTTGTGAAAAATCCTATATAGGGAGGGGGGGATTAGCTCGACATTATAGACTCAACCCATCTCATGGACAGCTGGCTTCTGTCTCTGAGGAACAGAGAACTTCTGTAAACAAATCCAATGGCAATGCAGTTATAGGGGACAGTGGAGGGGCAGGTGATAGAAATGGCAAAGTAGCTCCTGAAGTAGTGATCTCACCTATAAATACTGACACTACATCTGTAATGGTGGGGAGCACAGCCCCATCTTCCCAAGACTTCCAACAGGTATGTAACAAAACACTGCATTCAAATGATCTCTTTATTCTGAAGGTGAAGTTGTGTTCGAATGTGGTTACGGGGTTACCGGCAGTATCCTGGGTACTTGCTCGAGTGACCGTTTGTTTAGGGTGAGTCTAAACTTGATGTGCGGGAAGAGCATCGTAGCAGATTGGTTCTTTGCTTTATGATTATCCTTCTGCTTCCCACCCCCTACACCTGTTTGCCACAAGATTCACTTTCTTTTCAACAATCCATCTTTACATTAGGCCTCTGAGGCCAGTGGAATATCTATCTCTGCACTGATTAGTGACCTAACTTGGGACCGTCCTGGTCAGTTTAAGTACAAAATTGTGCAATACTGACAGTAAGCATTAATATTCTAAACTGTTATCACTAACTAGGAAGTGGAATTCATTATGGAAGGTACATACTGTTAAAAATAGTAGTGCAGTGATTCATTCAAATCATAATTAAGAAAAAACTGTATTTACTGGTGCTTTTTCCCCTTTAAATTCAGTTTGTGTCAATTATTGCCCAAATCTGTTCAGCGATTTTTGAATCTAAATTCTGGTGGATTACTGCTGAGTTTTTATTAGACTCAGGTCAAACCACCTTTGGAATATTGTGAGCAATTTTGGGCCGCATATCTAAGGAAGGATGTGCTGGCCTTGAAGAGGGTCCACAGGACGTTCACAACAATGATCCTGGAAATGAAAGGTTTGACATATGAGGAGCATTTCAGGACCCAGGGTCTGTACTTGCTGGAGATTAGAAGGATGAGGGAGGACCTCCAGTGAAATTTACAGAATACTGAAAGGTCTGGATAGACATGGCGAAGATGTTTCCATTAGTGGGGGAGACTAGGATATGAGGCCACAGCCTCAGTAAAGGGATGACCTGTTGGAACCAGGATGAGGAAGAATACTTCAGCCAGAGGGAGGTGAATCTGTGGAGTTAATTGCCACAGAAGACTGCAGAGGCTAGGTCATTTGGTGTATTTAAGACAGAGGTGGATAGTTCTTGATTGGTAAGGGAATGGGGCTGAGAAGCATATCAGCCATAATCGAGTGGCGGAGCAGACTCGATAGGCCAAATGGTCTAATTGGACCATGAAACCATAATTCTGCTCCTATATGGTCTAAAACAGTGTCACATTTTTGGTTCTATGATGTTTGCTCAGTATTTGTTACTCTTGTGGCTGAGGCCCTTGTAGCTTGTCAAGATATTGCTGTTTTTTTTTAAAGGTGCTGGTGGCAAAGGTAGTTAACCCTTCAGAATCATTATAAACATTTGTACTGGAGGAGATCCAAAAATACTGTTATGGTAATTCTGTGGTAAAATTATGCTTTAAAAGGTTGCACCATCTCTAGTATTCAGGAAGGACACATTTTATTTCTGGTTCTGTAAGTTTCATATGTTGCATCTAAGGTCTGAAACTTCTTGTAGCTGTAACATAAAAGGGACCAATTTCTATCCATTGTCACTGACCACAGAGACAGAATAATCTGTAATTGGTCTCTGCCAAGGTCCAGTGGATGGCCTGAAAAACAAAGGGAAGAAAAGAAAACCAATTGCAATTGGCACTAACCAAAGACTAAGATTTAAAAGGGATCTCTGCTACTTAGTTAAAGCAGTCCTTGTTAGAAACTTTTTTTTATTTATTCAATTCAATCCAATCAAGTCCAACTCAGAGTCTCAACAAGTTGAGACATTCCCGATCCAAGCTGTTGACTGTCTTGGGCTTAATCTACATGATCCAAGCTGATTGGAGTAGGCATAGTTCCTCCTCCAAGACTTGATCTCATTTGCATCTTAGCCAAAAGACCAAAATGCAGCTTTTAAAAATTGCTTCAAATGAAGCTAAAATGTAACCTAATGACTTCAACCAAGCACAGCACATCAATACTACAGTTGATCTTAGCCAAAAGGCCAGGATAAACAATTGCAGTTTGAAATCTGTTTGATATTCCAAAGATGGCAGAGTAATTTGTGTGATAGCAGAATTTATAACCCACCAGCTCAAGAGATAATATAGGATGAGCTCCACTGACATTCAATTTGATTTTTCCATTTGCAATCGCTGCAAGTACTTTGGTTTCTACTGCAGTGTGGTTATTGGGTTTAAAGTTTAAATATTCTTCTATTGCTATTACTTTGAATTTTACAGAGAGAAATAATGGTATGTAGTAAAAGATTAATTTCTGACAGCAACAGTATCTGTGGTATGTTTCCAGTTGCATTAGTGAATGTTTGTATTTACACCCCAGCTTTTGAAATACCAGCAGTCATTGCTTTGATTTGTTTCTGGCAACTTAGGAGGTTTTGAAGTGAAAATGTACAATAACTATCTGTGCAGCATGAATCAAATACGCTCAATACTTGGCTCAAACTCTTTTTCTCCAAGTAATTTAAAATTGTACTTTTGAGCTCCCAATTAGCTTCCCTGATTCTCAGTTTTCAGCAATTTTTCAGTTGTTTATCTGCTCATCCACTTGCTCATGTCCACCTTTTGCCTGTGTCCCAGCATTGTTAATATTCTCCCTTTCTTAAAAGATTCGTGACATTGTCACCTCACAAAGTGCCTGTGATTACCACAACTGTATGTTTCTTTCTCTCAAATTCAGTTTCTACCCTTGCCACAGTGCTGAAATGACCCTAATCCTGTCTGGCTGAGTGATCAGAAACAGAATAGTGATTAATAGATGTTTTCTGCACTGGAGGAAGGTTTACAGTGAAGTCCCACAGGAGTCATTGTTGGGACCTTTGATCTTGATGTGTGCTAATGACCTAGACCTTGGTGTACAGGGCACAAGTTCAAAATTTACTTGTGATATAAAACCTGGGGAGGAGAGCAGTGTAGAATGTCAAAAGGACATAGACAAGTTGGTGGAACGGGCAGACAAGTGACATATGAAGTTCAATGTGGAGAAATGTGAAGTGATTCATTTTGGTTAGAAGAATGTGTAGAGAAATTAAAGGATACAACTCTAAATGAGATGCAGGAGCAGAGTGACCTGGATGCATATGTGCATGAGTCATTGAAAATGAACAGGACTGGTTGAGACCGCAGCTAATACAACACACAGTATCTTAGGCTTTATTAATAGGGGCATAACGTATAACATCAATGAGACTATGTTGAACTTGGATAGGACACTTATTCCACCTCAGCTGGAATGTTGCATTCTTTTTTGGGTGCAGCACTTTAGGAAGGACGTGAAGACACTGGAGAGAGTGCAGAAAAGATTCACAAGAATGGTTCCAGGGAGTTACAAAGATTGGAGAAGTTAACTGTTTTTCTTGGAAAAGAGAAGGCAGAGAGGAGATTTGATTGAGGTATTCAAAATCAGGAGGGGTCTTGACAGAGGAGACAGAAAAATTGTTTCCACTCGCGAAAGGAATAAGAGGGCACAGAAGAAACAATGGAGACACGAGAAAACATTTTCCACACAGTGAAAGGTTAAGATCTGGAATACATTGCCTGACAGTGTGATCGATGCATTAGAGAGGGAATTTGATTGCTATAAATAAAGAAAGAGTACGTGCAGATTTATGGAGAGAATGTGGGGGAATGGTACTAGGTGAATTGTCCATTTAATAAGCTAGTGCAGACATGATGGGACGAATGGCCACCTCCTGTGTGCTGTAACAGTTCTGTGATTCAGTCGTCTCGATTGCAAATGACGTCCTCTGTAGTGATGTGCATTAGTCCTTTGTGGGCTCTCAGCAATGATACCAACTGCCTGTCCTCGGTGTCCAAGTTAGAGTGACTACTCTTGCTTGTTTCAGTTATTTATATAATCGTGGCTAGAGTCTCCCTGCCAGCAACTTCCCTTCCCACCAACAGATATATATTTTTTTGCTGCATCTTCCTTGGCTACATCATTCATGGGCATTGGATCAAACAAGCTAACAAAATCAGTCTATTTCTCCACCATTATCTGACATCCTCATTGTCTTGAGGAGGCATATTTCCAAACTGCACATGGTAATACTGAAACTATTGTATCAACCCTACTACAAATTTCAGTTTCTTGCCACTGATTCCATCTACCCTGTCCACTCTTGGAGTTAAACAGATTGTTTCAATCTCAGCCTACAATTATACCTTAAGTTCTTCCTATCATGGAGACCATCTGCTTTCAGCTTTGTTACGTGGCTTGCTTCTACTGTGTCTTAGCCTATATTTCATTGAAATCCTCATCTATGTGATTACTGCTTCCAGATTTAACTGTTTTGATGTGCTTCTGGCTGACTTCCCACCCATTCTATATTCTGTAAACTTCAGCTGACCCAAAACTCTGTATCCTATCCTGCAGCAGGAGTTACCCAGTCAACTCTCATGTGCATGATCACCTAAGTTGATCCCCTAATAACTCAAACTTGAAACACTGATCTTTGTTTTAATTTAAGAGGTATCCCTAGCTGAATTCTCTGTTCTTCTACATTCCTCTCCATCCTTCACTGTCACTAATGTTGCTGTTAAAATTTACATGTTGCTTTAAAAAAGGGTGATGCAGTGGTTAGCACCGCTGCCTCTCAGTACCAGGCACCCTGGTTCACTTCCAGCCTCTGGTCACTGTTTGTTTGTGTGGCGTTTCCTCCCATAGTCTGAAGATGTGCAGGTTAGGTGGATTGACCATGCTAAATTGCCTTTTAGTTTTAAGGGACCAGTAGGGTAAATGTGTGAGGTTATGGGATAGGGCCTGGGTGGGATTGTGTTCGGTGCAGACTCAATGGGCCAAATGGCGGCTTCCTGCACTGTAGGGATTCTACGGAAAAAAAGATTTTTCAGCATAGTACTGTTACATTTTCTTGGGTGGTACAAGACCTGCATTACTTGCAGGCTAGTGGGAAGTCATTCAATTTAGCAGGGACATTGATAGGCACCTGTGCTTATAGCCCCATTCTCTGTAATCCTTTCCTCCTTGTTCTTTTGGATCCTCTTTAAAATTTAGCTATTTGACCAAGCTGTTGGTCACCCATCCTAAAAATATTTTCTTAATTTTTCTTCTCACGCTTCTATGAAATGCCTTGGGCTATTTGCTGCAGTAAAATTGTCACAAATGCAAGTGTTATTGGATATTGATATATAGTAATGTAAAAGCCTGACCAAATAATCTTCAAATCTGAAACAAAACTGACTGTGATTGGCTTACATTCAACATAAAAATACAATTGCTCCTTTTGTCTGTGTTTGCTTTTTTTTGTGCCCGTTCAATATATGCAGTGACAATTTAAAATATACAGTGAGCCCATTATGCAGTTTGTCTACTTTTGTTTTATTTCTCATTATAGTTTTATTGTGGGCTGTCAATTTTACAACTTGGCTATATTGTTCTTCCTTGCCCCATTACATTTTTGAATGTAATTTACCATATTTGAGATTTATGTCAAAGATTGGTTTTTGAGAGAGTGGTAAATTTTATGAGCAGGATTAAATGTTTATAGGTATGAGTGTTGTGTTGGTTACTTTCTTGTGCAACAAATTCTATATATGGGACTCTTAGGATAGTCTTTGTGTATTCTGCTTTTGGGTTTGGGCTAATTAGAATATATTTACTAATCAGTATGGTTACTTAACTAAATACAGCACTCAATTGGCAAACCATTCCACTATTCATCTTTATCTCTTTGCCTTCATACCCTATAACAGTACAACATTTTATTCAGAATTGGGTATTAGCCATGCCCATGTTGGAAGATTACTTGGAATTCCCCAAAATAAAGTAAAATATGCAAGTTTATTTTTCTTGCAGACAGAGAAGGTTACAGTAGCACGACATTTCCCTGGACGCCGGCGAACTGTACGACGTGGCCGACCTCCAAAACACCATAACACTTACCATCAAGAGCAAGTCCTGAAGAAGAAAGCAAGATTAAAAGAGGTATTAGGTTTTGGTACATGTGGTTTAGATAAATTTAGGTGTAGACTTTAAAACTAGATAGGATCTAAAATTTATTTGACATGTTATTTTAAAATGTACTAAAATATTTAATGAACCTTCAATGTAATGCACACCTCTTAAATGCTTCTCAGTTTTTTATTCTTTCAACTGATGAGTTGCTGGCTAGTTCAGTATTTATTGTCCATTCGTAATTGCTCTTGAGTACATGGTGATGAGCTGCAGTCTTGAACTGCTGCAGTCCATGTGTCATAGGTACACCCACACTGCTGTTAGGGAGGAAGGTTCCTGGATTTTGACCCAGTGATATTGAAAGAACGGTAATTATATTTCCAAGTCCGAATGGTATGTGACTTAGGAGAAATTGCAGATAGTGGTGTTCCCATGCATCTGCTGCCCTTGTTCTTTTAGGTGGTAGAGCTCGCAACTTTGGAAGGTAGAGGTAGGGAAGCTTTGGGAGAAGAAGATTGTGGGAAGGGATATCAGAGGAAGAGTGAGAGAAATAGAAGAGTGAGGAAAGGTGATGTGGAGAAATATGATGTGGAGATGTTGAAATTGCAGCACTCTTTTTAGTTCAAAAGCTTGTTACAGCTTTAAAGGTCAGAATTGTTTGAGTGGATCAAGAACTTTTTAATATTCAAGCAATGAGGTCATTGAAGATCTAACGGAAGGTCATTTGCCTGAAATGTTTGCTGTTTTTATTTCCGTAGATGCTACTAGACTTGCTGCATATTTTCAGCTTTTTCTGTTTTTATTTCAAATCATGAAATTTCGATCTGCATTAGCTAATTTAAGTGACTTTGGGGCCTTAATATTTTAATTCAATTATGGTGATGTGCCACTCACAGTTTAATTGCAGGGTACAGAATATCATATCTTTTGACAGCATGATAATTAAAATTATATTTTAACTAGCTCCTGAAACAGTGTGATGATGAGGAACTGATGGAATTGGCTCTCCCCAGGCTAACAAAAGTCATTACTCTTTGGGAATTTCTGCTGATGAAGGTAAGCCATATTATCCTTGAAGTAAATGTGTGGGTAGCTGTGTTTTGAACATTATTACAGGATAGATAGTTATGTTTCATGTAACTAAGCAATAAATATTTAAGTTCAGTTCCAAATAATTTCAAAAACAAAATTATCAGAATACACTTTTAACTACCAAACCTAAAATAATTTCCCAGAGCACTCAACTGGTGCAGACAGCTTCATAGGTTGTTTTTCCAGTATAATTGAGACAAGTTATTTTGTACATTTTATTACTGACTTCCAATTTATTCAAAATTCTCTTAAATCAATGTGGTTTTCACGTGGTGGGGGGGGAGACTTATCAAAAGAATTCAAAGTGCCAAAAGAGTGTGAAAGTGAATGTGTTTCTGCCCCATTTGTCCATCAGTAGACAGACCCCCCACCCCCATGGCTCGATTGCGGCCTCCACAAGCATTCCCGGGCCAACCCCCCCTTCCTTTTCCCATCTGGGAGTACCCTAAGCTCCAGCCAATCCACTCCCCATGGGAGGAGACCACCTGCTGGCCTCCTTCCAGCCCTGGTTGATCCTGTCTGCAGAATGGCAGTGGGATCCTTTGGCACTGCACCATGCCTGGTAGGCAGTGCCAAGGTGTCCCCTGGGCATGGGCATTTTGTCCCTTGGGCAGTGCCTGGGGCACAGACTGATACTGTCAGGGTGTCCATGCCAAGGGGGCACTATCCCTCTGCTGCCTGACCCCCCTGCAGCACCCAGATTGTTCCCCCTTTTATTCCAGCGGCGTCTCCTGCTAGTTTCCCAAAAGTGAGCCCGCCAAAGTGAATTTGTATTGATGAGGTAGGAGGTGCTATCAGACCCGGAGAATTCAGTCCTGGCCAGATAATCACATTAAAATGACTTGCAATCAGGGCTGGAAGGAGGCCAGCAATGGAGGTGGACCAGAGGGGTGGTCTCCTCCCATGGGGAGTGGATGGGCACTCCCAGATGGGAAAGGGAAGGAGGGGGCTGGCCCGGGAATGCTTGTGGAGGCTGTGATCAGGCCATGGGGGTGTCTATCTCTTGATGGAAAAATGGGGCAGAAACACATTCACTTTCACACTCTTTCAGCACTTTGAAACCCACCAGTTTCCTGTATGGCTCTGACCGCTCCAGATTGCCATCGTTGGAAGATGCGCGTGCGTCAGGAACACACGCACGAATCCTGCGAATTGGCGCATGTGCGAATCTCCAGGCCTGACTCGCCAGATAATTGGAATGAGAGAATTGCCCCCGCTATGTTTTTTTTTAAAAAATGAAGTTTTCATCAATTCGTTATTCGGGGTTTGTACACTGAAGCCTCAACTGCGTGTTCACTGGAAAATTGTTGAATTAGATAGCAACTTTGCGTTTCCACAATTATCCTGCTCATGAGCTGTCAATTTCAGTGGAATAATGATGCCAACATTGACAGTTTGCCATCCTTATGACCACAAAATCTGTGCTAATTTTTCGGTTGATTATATTTTATTCATCCAACTTTATGAATACGATAACATGTAAAGCTTGGGAAACTTTAACAGATATGTTATGCTGTTTTAGAAAGGATAACATCTACTTGTTAAACTTGAATGTCTGAAGGTTTTCCTGGTTGCTTAAAGATGCATTCCTTCCTGGTTCCACTAACAAATTAAAATACTGCACAATATCACAAATTTACCAGCCTCTGGAGGACTCCTAAGCAATGATCCATTTTTTATTTAAAAACTTCAAGCTTGCACGTGTATATGTGTCCATGTAACCTCCCTCAATTTGCAAACTTACTCATAAATCCACCATTTTGCAAGTCTTTGCAATCCATTGCAAACTGTAAATAATGGTGACCGAAACAGAATCCTTGATGAGAATTGTTAGCAGTATATCAGTTGTGATGATTTCATGAAAGTTGCTACCCTGTGGTGTTGTACTCAACATGTTGGACCTAATTAAGGCGAGGAGTTCTAATTTTTTTCCTAACTGCTTCTCTCCCCTTTCCCTTGAAAAAAAATCGCTAAAAGCGGAGAGATAATGTGGACCTTTCTTTTGGTTAAAATGTAAACGTATTTTTTTTTTACCTTAGTTTGGAATGCAAACCTATCCTCATACAAAAATTGTCCGATTGTTAATTTTTGAATTACTTAAATTTCTTTCCTTTTAGTTGAATTTCCCCCAGTTTATTGGTCCCTCTAGGTGCAAGCCACGTTGTTGCATGATTGTTCTGTAGTACGTCCTCATTCCTCCTATCATACTCCTTCAACTCAAAAAAAAAAGAATTTTGAGCAGGAATGTTTTAATATTGACAGGTTTGTGCCCACTGACTTTGATTTCTGAATGATACAGAAGCTTCACGTGCCTTTTGGATAGATGCAGTGGAAACAAATACTAGGATTACACGAGATCGGTTATCATGGTGGCGTGGCAGCACAGTGGTTAGCATTGCTGCTTCGCAGCTTCAAGGACCTGGGTTCAATTCCCTGCTTGGGTCACTGTCTGTGGAGTTTGCACATTCTCCTCGTGTCTGTGTGGGTTTCCTCCGGGTGCTTCGGTTTCCTCCCACAGTCCAAAGATGTGCAGGTTAGGTCGATTTGCCATGCTAAAAAATTGCTCCTTAGTGTCCTGAGATGTGTGGGTTAGAGGGATTAGCGGGTAAATATGTAGGGATATGGGGGTAGGGCTTGGGTGGGATTATGGTCGATGCAGACTCGATGAGCCCAGTGGCCTCTTTCTGTGTTGTAGGGTTTCTATGATTCTATGATCATCTATAAAAAATGCTTTAGTTGTAAATTATTTGCTCTAATGAATGCTTAAAGACAAAACATTAACTAGTCTTTCCCTTTCCAGATATAGATTGATCTATATTTCCCACATTGGCAGATTGCTTTGGTCAAAAAGAGAGAGTACAATGTGAATGAGCATGGCTAGACTTTCTAGTTACAAGTGTTACCACCCTAACAGTAACAATATGCTTTGATTCTAGGAGCCCATTATGAAAGATTGCCATTTTAAAGTTTTCACAAACCTCTCAAGGTTTTGCTTTAGTAATGAAAAAACTTTGTGGATCAGGAATCAAGAATTCTGGCCTGTTGCAAAATTAATGATGATGTGGAGATGCTGCCGTTGGACTGGGGTAACCACAGCAAGAAGTCTCACAACACCAAGTTTTAAGTCCAACAAGTTTATTTGGTAGCACAAGCCACTAGCTTTTGGAGCGCTGCCCCTTCATCAGGTGAGTGAGAGTTCTATTCACAAACACGGCATATAAAGACACAAACTCAATTTACAAAATAATGATTGGAATGCAAATCTTTACAGGTAATCAAGTCTTAAAGGTACAGACAATGTGACTGTAGAGAGTGTTAAGCACAAGTTAGAGATGTGTATTGTCTCCAGCTGGGACACTTCGAGAGATTTTGCAAGCCCAGGCAAGTCATGGGGTTTACAGATAGTGTGACGTGAACCCAAGATCTCGGTTGAGGCGTCCTCGTGTGCGGAACTTGGCTATTAGTCTCCGCTCAGTGACTCTGCATTGTCGTGTGTCATGGAGAACACTTATCCAAAAATCAGAGGTCGAATGCCCATGACCGCTGAAATGTTCCCCAACAGGAAGAGAACACTCTTGCCTGATGATTGTTGAGCGGTGTTTATTCATCCATTGTCGTAGTGTCTGCGTGGTCTCCCCGATGTACCATGCCTCGGGACGTCCTTTCCTGCAGCATATCAGATAGACAACGTTAGCCAAGTTGCAAGCGTATGTACCGTGTATCTCTGGATAGTGTTGTCACTTGAGATGATGGCATCTGTGTTGATGATCTGGCACATCTTGCAGAGATTGCTGTGGCAGGGTTGTGTGGTGTCATGGTCACTGTTCTCCTGAAGGTTGGGTAGTTTGCTGTGGACAATGGTCTGTTTGAGGTTGTGCGGTTGTTTGAATGCAAGAAGTGGGGGTGTCAGGATGGCATTGGCAAGAGGTTTGTCTTCATCAATGACGTGTTGAAGGTTCCGGAGAAGATGTCGTAGCTTCTTTGCTCCAGGGAAGTACTGGACTACAAAGGGTATCTGTCTGCCGTGTCCCGTGTTGTCTTCTGAGGAGGTTGATGCAGTTTTTCACTATGGTGCGCCAGAACTGTTGATTGGTGAGTCGAGTGCCATATCCTGTTCTTATGTGGGCATCTTTCAGCGGCAGGAGGTGTCTGTTGCGATCCTCCTCATCTGAGCAGATCCTGCGTATTCATAGGTTCGAACAAGACCTCTTCACCGCGCAGGCAATCCACTAGATACATCAATGACATTTTCTTCTTTTGGACTCATGATGAACAATCACTGAAACAACTATATGATGACATCAACATCCCACCATCGGACTCGCCATGAACTAGTCTCCGGAATTAGTTACGTTCTTGGGGACACATCTCCATCTGGGACGGTCACCTCAGCATTTCACTGTGCTGCCAGCCCACTAATAACCTCACGATGCTCCACTTCTCCCGCTTCCACCCTAACCACGTAAAATAAGTCACCCCCCTACGGACAAGCCCTCCGTATACACAGGATCCATACGGCCTTCATGACATATGACAATGCAGAGTCACTGAGCAGAGACTGATAGCCAAGTTCCCCACACATGAGGACGGCCTCAAATGGGATCTTGGGTCCGTGTCACACTATCTGTAACCCCCGTGACTTGTCTGGATTTGCAAAATCTCACTAACTATCCCGGTTGGAGACAATACACATATCTTTAACCTGTCTTAACCCTCTCTCCATTCATGTTGTCTGTACCTTTTTAAGATTTGATTACCTGTAAAGATTTGCATTCCAACCATTATTTTGTAAATTGAGTTTGTCTTTATATGCCCTGTTTGTGAATAGAACTCCCACTCACCTGATGAAGGGACAGCACTCCGAAAGCTCATGGCTTGTGCTACCAAATAAACCTGTTGGACTTGAACCTGGTGTTGTGAGACAACTTACTGCAAAATTAGTGAACATGACAAAATTTGCATTTGAGCAAAAACTTTGAAATGCTATTAGGTTGTTCCGTAGTCAGTTTTTCTTTTGTATGCCATGTTAGAAAGAATCTCCAATTGGATTTTTAGATAGTTAAGTCATATAAGCAATGGCTTTGTTCTGCAGTGAAGCTGGATTTTCATGTTTAATGCTGAATTCCTAGGTGGAAAAAGGACGTCCTGCCCGGCCACAATTTCCAGATGTGTATAAAGAATTTGAGATGCTGCATAAACACGTTAAGAAAATGGCTGATGAACATTGTAATGCCATTCGGATAAGTCCTCAGCAGCCCTTACAGATCTCTTCTGTTCAGGTAAATGCTTTTTTTTGATTTAAAGGTTTATTTCTCAAAACTTTTCCCACCAATTATGCCATTTTTCATTTTATGCATGAAGGTCTTTAAGAACCATCAAATATATAAAAATAATACTTTATTTTGAAATAATGTCCTCCCATTTATTGATGTTACCTTTTATTGGTAGCTCCTGATGGTAAATGTTTTGACTTTGCCAGCTACTAGTACTTAACCCATTATTTGCATGCTCCTATGTTAATAGTGCATGTCTTAGGCTAACAATTCAAGTATGCAAGCAATAATTTAAGGAAATTTGCACTAAGTTGGACTGTTATATTTTATGCACTTGAAAATCAAAATAAAGCACATCTTAAGTGAGAACAGAACATCTCGATCATTGTTCTAAAAAGGGAGCCTTTATGTTTCTTTCAGGGTCATTTGACTCTTGCTAAAGCAACATTTTGGAGCTTGTATAAATTAATTGCTTCATCTGTTAGGTATCTGTTGAACTGCACTTGGAAATATCTTTGTTCTTTAAATGCTTGCTTGTTTATTAAGTTGAAAATGCGATAAAATTGCAATAATTGATGTTCTGAAATATAATTACTTGGTTTTTTGTTAAAGTGGATTTGCTTTTGGGTATATCTGTGCATTTGTTTTTTTAAATGATTTTACCATCCTGTCTTGAAAGGAGAAAACTATGGAGATAATTCCATAGGTATTATCGCACTTCTGTCCCTCACTCAATAAGCCATTTGTCATGTAGCAGTCTCGGAAGCCTAGTTAGCTACTCAATTCTTCAATAATAATGACTTGCGTTTGTATATTTCTTTCCATCCTAAGGCGCTTCACAGGAGCATTATCAAACAAAATTTGACACCAAGCCATGTGATATATTAGGAACAGTGACTAAAAGCTTGGTCAAAGAGGTAGGTTTTTAAGGAACATCTTAAACGAGGGCATGAAGTTAGAGAAGCTGAAATGTTTAGAAAGGAAATTCCAGAGCTTAGGATATAGACGGCTGATGGTATGACCATCAATGGTGGATTAAAATTGGGATCTGCAAGATGCCAGACTTGGTGGAGTGTAGAGATATCAGTGGGGGTGAGTGGTTGTGGCTTAGAGACAGGAGGGACAAGGCCATGGAGGCGTTTTGAAAAAAGGAAGAGAATTTAAAAATGGAAACATTACCAATTTAGTCAGTGAGCACAGCAGTGATGGGTGAACACAGCATGTTTTACATTAAGAACAGGCAGCAGAGGTTTAGATGACCTCCATTAGGAGGGTTGAAGATAGGAAGCTGGTCAGTATAGCATTGTAATAAGTCTCACAACACTAGGTTAAAGTCTAACAGGTTTATTTGGTATCACGAGCTTTTGGAACACTGCTCATTTATCAGGTGAGTGACTCACCTGAGGAAAGAGCAACACTCCAAAAGCTCATGATACCAAATAAACCCCTGTTGGACTTTAACCTGGTGTCATGAGACTTATTACTGTGCCCACCCCAGTCCACACCAGGACGGCATTAGAACTATTAAGTTAGGAGATTGCTGTCTCAGTTTTGGTCTCCTATTTAGTCTTTTCCCACGTGGAATCAATTCTGCCACTCCCCAAGAATAATTCAGTATATGACACACACATGCCTTGCCTGATACATTCTTCTCATTGCAGCATGCTCTGTTAGTGAGCTCCTGCCACGATTTGAAACTCCAGTTTTGGCTGCTTTGTTCTCCCATCTGATGCAGTGCATCTATTGACATGATTAAATGCACTAATGAGAGGAAAAGTCTGAGCGTTGAGAGTCCTTGGAACTCTCTTCCTCAAAAGGCAGTGGAAACAGAGTTCCTCAAATATTTTAAAATTAAAGCAAGATAGATTCTTGATAAGCAATGGGGTGAAAGGTTATTGGGGGCAGGTGGAAATGTGAAGTTACAATCAGATCAGCTGTGGTTTTCTTGAATGGTGGATGGGTCAGTCTGGAGGAGCTGAGGGGTCTACTCTTGCTCCTAATTGGTATGTTCAAAAGCCTGCAGTGTTTGGCTCTATGCCATTTGAGTACCAACTCTTAGCACCATTGAGAGGACTGGGGTGCTGTCCTTGTTCAGATTTTTAGATCCTATGATAGATGCCTCATCGTTGATATGATGGGAGTACCATGGTCAAAAGAGATAACCGTAAATATGAATTGGGGTGTTAACTAAGAGAGGGAAATTTGGGCAAGAGAAAGTAGTGAACTCTTGAGGGGGGGCATGACGAGAGTTGAGATGGAGGTTGAAAGCACAGGAAATGAGAAGCCATTTAATACAGAGGTTGAGGGAGGCAAGCAGTGAAGATACCTTGGTGAGTTTTTTTTATCCTACTCAGGAGGATGATGGAGAAAGAGAGGTAGGATCATTTAACAATGCAATATAATGGACCATTTGGCCCAGCAGACCTCTACTGGTGATTTTCTCTGTCATCTAATTTCATTCCTCTGCTTGTTTCCCATAATAGTCCTCTTTTTCAAGATGGAAGTGTCCCCTTTACTCAGCATTCAATTTTCTACGTTAACTAACTTCACTTTCACCTCAATGTGTCCTGAAACAATGTGTCGTCAATGTCCTTTATCCATCTAAATTCTTATCTGTACTTACCACATATCCTAGTCTCTCAAGACTAATGTAGAACTCCACTACTTTTCCTTGGCATTAGTTCCTTAATCATCATTGTTGGCAGTAAACGAAGAACAAGCCAGGATAGACAAACAAAGTACTGCAGATGCTGGAAACCTGAAAAAATAGAAAACACTGGAAATACTCAGCAAATCTGGCAGCATCTATGGAGAGAGAAAGAATTCATGTTTCAGATCGGTGACTTTCTCTTTCCACAAATCCTGCCAGACTTGCTGAGTATTTTCAGCATTTTCTATTTTGATTCAGTGAGGTTGTCTGCTAGCACAGATTCTTAACGGATACTGCCAGTCTGAGGAATTTAGACCTCTCTGGTTACTACTTTGTTGAGGTTAAAACCTATCATCCAAGATAAATGATGAAATGCAAACCTGTCAGACTCCCCTCTTAAGCTAACTTGATAGTTACTTCATTTTTTTTCAAAGTTCTGGTTACTGTGTTGATCTCTAATGGTTTGATATTCTTGGCTATTTTGCAAGAGCTGCAGCAACCCAAGTTACCATCTTTCCACATTGAACCATACACACATTTAACATTTTCAAAACTTAGCTAAATATATTTCTCAAGATTTCAATACATTCGATTAAAGATCTCCTATTTGCTACAATACTCAGTGGAAAAGAGGGCACCTTTTTACTTCAAAAATCAGAGCTCACAAGTAGTGAGTAACTGAGTGTAGCATTGCAATAGTTTTGTGAATTGAGCAGAAAGAGGTTGTAGCTCATTAGTGTTTTTTTTTCCTCCCATGAATGTTCCAGGTTGCTGAGTCATTAGGATTAACTGAGTATTTGAACAAAGAAAACCAGCATGATACCAGCATGTCCCTGACCTACCGATTAATAAGTGTGGATGACCAAAATCATCTGAATTCATCTGGAGAAAAGCACATCATGGAGGTAAATGAAAATTAAACGTTTTCAGTGCAATACAGTGATATACATATTGGAATCATTCATTGAGATAACTGCGTAAAGCTATTTCAGTAGCAAACTCTCCTCCCTGGTTAAATATTAATCTCTTGCTTACATGGACAATGATTTGATATTGGGAAAAACAGGAATTGGGTTCAGTGAAACATAAACTACTGTTCAAGAGGTTAGTAAGGGAAGCATTCGAAACCAGTTATACTGAAGATTTTATAATTCCCTTTTTAAATCCTCATGTTTTTTCTTTGGCAAACCTTTTTTAAAAAATCATGCAACAAACACTTTAGTCCCTGGCTAAGTGTTTGTCCAAAAAAAAAGAGTTGTACTTATCCAAATAAATGGGGAAGAGAACATCACAGTCCTGACTTGAGCCTTGTGGATGGTGGACAGGCTTTAGTGAGCCAGCAGTGTGTTACTCACTGTGAGATAGCCCGATCTCTTGACATGCTCTTCTAGATATAGAATTTCTGTGGCTGGTGGTGGTAAAGGATTCAACAATGGTCAACTTCTTGAATCTCAAGGGGAGCTGATTACACTCTCTTGTTCGAGGGTGGCATGAATGCTACTTGCTGTTTATCAACTCAAGTCCATCCAGGTTGGAAGACATGGACCTGGTTCGTTATCTGAGAAGGTGTAAATGGAATTGAGCAATATGCATTTATTAGCAAACATCTCCACTTCTGACCAAATTTTGGAGGGAAAGTCATTTATGAAAGAGCAGAAGATGGCTGGACACAGGGAGTGTATCAAGATAGTAAGGCTCCCAGACTATTTGTCCATATTTACAATGGTCCTTATGGAGATCGTCAGTATTTGAGGCAGTCTCTGGGGAATGTGTCACTATTTACAGAGGTTGCCAGGAGTCGGCAGTATTTTAAACAGGCCCTTTGTTGGGGGGTGTCAGTGTTTACACAGGGCCCCTGGCAGGGCGTGAGTATGTGCAGTGATTCACTTTAGTAGGAAGATAATGAAGAAACAATATAAACTAAACTGTACAACACTAAAGAGGATTTAGGAGCAGAGAGACTTGTGTTTATATGTGCATGAATCATTGAAGGTGGCTGAATGGGTTACAGCATCCTAAGTTTTATTAATAGGAGCATAAAGTGGAAGAGCAAGGCAATTATGGGGACTAGTCACTAGTTTGGCCTCAGCTAGAGGGTTGTGTCTAGTTCTGAACATCGCTCTTTAAGAAAGTTGTGCAGCCTATGGAGAGACTGCAACAAAGATTCACTAGAATGGTTCTTGGGATGAGGAACTCAAGTTATCAAAATAGATTAGAGAAGTTAAGACTGTTTTCCTTGAAGAAGATTGAGAGGAGATTTGATAAATGTATTCAAAATCATGATGCTTCAGGACAGAATAGATGGGGAGAAACTCGTGAAAGGAGCAAGAATGCAAGTGCACAGATTTAAGTCACCGGAATTGAATTTGCCAGTGTCGTTTCCAGTGCCTACGTTAGACATTAGTGAAGTAGATGTGTTTTTACTACAGTCGACAATGGTTTCATGGTTATCATTAGACGTTTAATTGATTGAATTTTGTTAAGAAGGGTTTGAACCAGGGTCCCAGAGCATCATCTTGGGTCTTTGGATTAATAGTTTTCTGTGACGTTGCCATCTCTCTCTGATACTGAATAAAATGCTTTGGTCAGGTCACTGAATGTAGTAGAGTTTCTGGTGTGTTCTTGATATTTTCGTAGATTTGTTTTGGCACTAAAGGTCATGTTGGAGATTCCTCTGGAACCATGATCTCTAAATAATCAATCGTGATTGACAGTTCAATCCTCGAATCACAAAAAGCCAATTGTCATTGGCTGCTGAACTGCTGCCGAAAATGCACGGAAATCTTGCTTCTCTTGATGACGGGTGAATCAGCTCACTGACTGCCAAACTGTAGGTGTCAAAATGTGGACTTACCTGAGTGAAGACAAAATGGTGAGCGAAGAGCCAGGGACCTCGAAGAGGGCAAAAACCTACCATTTCCACCAGGAATGGGAAGGTGAATTTCTTTTGATATGAGTGACAAGACCATTTGTCAACAGTGTAGCCTTGAGTAAAAAAGTTAATTTGGAACAGCATCACAAGACAATGCATGCAAAATTTCAGGAAATTTCCCTTTAAACAGCCATGATGTGGAGATGCCGGCATTGGACTGGGGTGGGCACAATAAGAAGTTTCTCAATACCAGGTTAAAGTCCAACAGGTTTATCTGGTATCACGAGCTTTCAGAGCACTGCCCCCTCGTCAAGTGAGTGGAGAGTTTATAGACATAGACTTAATTGCAAGATAATGGTTGGAATGCAAATCTTAACAGGTAATCAAATCTTTACAGGTACAGACAGAGAGAGGCTTAATGACAGGTTAAAGAGGTGTGAATTGTCTCAAGCCAGGGCAGTTAGTAGGATTTTGTAAGCCCAGGCCAAATGGTAGGGGTTACACATAGTGTGACATGAATCCAAGATCCTGGTTAAGGCTGTCCTCATTTGCAGAACTTGGCTATCTGTTTCTGCTTGGCGATTCTGTGTTGTTGCATGCCTTGGAGAACGCTTACCCAAAGACTGGAGGCTGAATGATGTTGACTGCTGAAGTGTTCCCCAACAGGAAGGGAACACTTCTGTCTGGTGATGGTCGAGCGGTGTCTATCCATCTGTTGTCATAGTGTCTGCGTGGTCTTGCCGATGTACCACGTCTTGGGACATCCTTTCCTGCAGCATATCAGGTAGACAATGTTGGTGAGTTGCATGAGTATGTACCGTGTACCTGGCGGATGGTGTTCTCGTGTGACGGTGGCATCCGTGTCGATGATCTGGCACGTCTTGTAGAGGTTGCTATGGCAGGGTTGTGTGGTATCATGGTTGCTGTTCTCCTGAAGGCTGGATAGTTTGCTGCAAACAATGGTCGGTTTGAGATTGCATGGTTGTTTGAAGGCAAGTAGTGGAGGTGTGGTGATGGCCTTGGCGAGATGTGGACTTGACATGGAAGTCATCATGCAAGATGACAGAACTGAAAACTCAGTCAAAGGGCAAAGACTTTTGAGGACTTTTAAACAGCAAAGTACTGTCTTCTGACATAGCACACATTCAAGGCGAAGGCCTACTTTGGTTCCACGTGCCTCTGTGAGATGGCTTTTCCCCAGATAAAAATCAAGTCCAAATATCACACTCGTCTCTCAGATGCCCACGATGGCATAGTGGTTAATGCTGCTGCTTCACAGTGCCAGGGACCCGGGTTTAATTCCCAGCTAGGTTCACTGTCTGTGTGGAGTTTGCACATTCTCCCCATGTCTGCGTGGATTTCCTCCAAGTGCTCTAGTCTTCTCCCACTCTCCAAAGATGTGCAGGTTAGATGGATTGGCCATGCTCAATTGCCCCTTAATGTCAGGGGGACTAGCTAGGTTAAATAAATGGGGTTATGGGGATAGGGCTTGATGGTTTTGTGATTGGTGCAAACTCAATGGGCCGAATGGCAGCCTTCTGCACTGTAGGATTCTATGATGGACTATCTGAGACTGGTCATCTCAAAGCTATTGATTTCTTAGTGTACAATGTTATGCACAAATTTTTATACATTTTGGGGGGTTTTAATAAAGTCAAATTTTTAAGAGTAGATCTTGTGACGCATTTTGATACTAAAAGTGCTTACAAAGGTTAGAGACCACTGCCCTTGAATGTCTAAAGCCACATTCTGTCTGGGAGGATTTCCTCAGTTATAGAAAGCAGATAATTCAGGAAAATTGATTTCCCCCACAATGGACAAGAGGGAAATAACTTGCCTCTGGCCCCAGCAAGGTTTATGTTCCTTCTTGAAGAGAGTTACAATTGTTGCTCTTTTGGAGTTGGTGGTTGGGGAGTTGATTGGGTGAATGCAAGGAATCTTGATGTGAGCAAAAATCCACCAGCTTTGAAAATCTCAATTGGAATACTATTGTGGGCGCCAGCTTTTGTTTTCTTGCATTTGATAGTTCACTGGGGATAGCCTGGAGAGTATCAGCTACCATTGCAGATTCATGGTTAAGAAGTTGTTGAAAATATACTTTCCAGCATTGACAGATCACATTGCCATCCATATGAAGAGAAACATCATTCTGTGAATGTTGGGATTTTGTCCTTTTTAACCTTGGTCTATGCTTGGCCCTTGTGTCTTCTGGAAAAATTTGCATGAAGTGACAGTTATCACATTGTTGGATGTCTCCCCACATGTCCTTTTAGCTTGCAGATTTGTGTTTGGGCATCAGCCTTGAGGTGTTAGAATGCTATTGCCTTGACTTGGGTTGTTTAGCCAGGCAATGAAAAGCCGCCTGCTTTGTCAAATATTTCAGCATTGTTTACATCGAACCAGTCCTATTGATGGTACTCAAATCCAATGTGTAGGCACAGGCATCTAGTACAGCTGACTTCATGTGATCCCACTTTTCTAGAAATCAGTTGCATCTATGAAGGTTTTCCAGATTGGTCGTGAGCTACATTTGGAATTCCCCTCGTTGGAATTTCTCTCTCCCATTGGGATGCTTTAGAGATAGGACATTGACCTTTTTCCTCTTGGCCATTTGGGCCTTACAATGTCTCAGTGCTTGGTGAATAAAGGAAAGGCAATTTGCTTTCTTGTGCCTCTTTTAAAACATTTGATGTCTTTCTCCTCCATTGTACCATGCTCTTAATTAGTCACAAGACCAGAACCTTTGTTTAATCCTGCCTATTAAACAAGACTGTTTGGTTCAGTGTTCAGACATTAATTGATGCCATGAACAGCATGATGAAAACACCTTTGGGAAATATTTTGAGAGAAACTTTCACTTACTTCCATTAAAATGTTATTTTTGCTCCTCTTCAGAGAGACTTTGGAACTTTATCTCCTTCATCAAAACGAATGAAAATAGATGATTCTATAGCAGCAACTGACAACCTCAACCAAAATGGAATGGAAATAACTGGAGAAGTACAGTTACAAAGCTTAACTACTGAAGAAGGTAACGTGGTTTCTATTGTCAATCACTTTACATCTCAGTGGTCATCTTGGTGTAACATACTGTCAGTCATGTTGTGGTTGCGTTCCTGATCATCATAATTTGAAGTGAAACAACTTGAACTGTATCTTAGGTTTCCGTAGGGATGGATGTTAAAGCCAGAGTTACCTTCCTTTGAGTATTTCTCACCCGGGGAAAAAATACAATATACAAGTTGAAATACTGCATTCCTACCTGAAAATGATGTGCAAAACAAAATACTTGTTAAATTTAAAAGACGTACAATGCACAAATTAGATTCTTTAAAAAAAATACAGTGCAGCATTTGTCTGGGCAGAGTACTTTTAGATTGACCAACTACCATCTAGTGGCAGAGATTGATTAGTGCAGTTACACCGATTTCCACCAAGAGATGGGGCCCAGGACTTGCTGCGAATTAGGAGCAGAGCCAGTGCCCTTTCTGCATCACCCAACTGGATGGAACTGTACTCATCTGGTTCTAATCTTATCTATCCAGCTGTGGCCAGAGAATTACCTCCAGGGGCTTCTCTTCCCACTCTCACATTGTTACCTCAGAAGCTCCCCAAAGATTTATCCACAGCCCCTTCCTATTTCTCATCTACACGCTGTTTCTCTAATATCATGTGAAAACACCACTTTAGCTTCCAAATATATGCTGACAGCACCCAGCAATACCTCACACCATCACCTCTGTTGGACCACTTTGTATTTCCAAATTATCAACCTGTTTCTCTGACAACCAGTATTGGATGATCTGAAATTTCCTCTAACTAAATATTGGGCAAACCAAAGGCATTGCCTTCAATCCCCCAGGTTGTGGGATGGGGATGGTTTCTTTGCAGCTTGCAATAACATATGTGGATCAGACCCCAGCAGACTTTTACAAAGAAAGCGTTATAACACTATAATTTTTAGAAGTGTTGCAAAGAAAACATTAAGGTAATTTCCAAAGAAATACCTGTCATTAAGCTGAAAGTTATCTTCAAGGGTGTGTCTGGAGCACCATTTCAATGGCAGTACATCATGTTGGAACGTTTTCATGTTTCTCTTAATGTTAGGCCCTACTGTAGAAAGAAGGGGAAGATTTTGCCATAGCCTTTGCACAAAATAATCTGTTACTTACAATCAGCAGTGAATGCTACAGCTTTGTTGCTCAGAGAAAAAACAGGCTATTGTTGTCAGCAACTGTAGAACAATTTTATTTTGAGCTCTCAAAAAGAACCTTTGCTTTTGGATTTGAATGCATTTTAGGTTTTATATCATTGTAACTATCCAGTACTTCCAGCTCAAATTAGATGCAGGACAAAGCACCCACACTCTGTAGAAATAATGGCCAAAATCTTCCAGTCAACAGTGATATTGTACGCATTGCCACTGTCCGCAAAGGTCTCTACATCCGACCTTTTTGTGTTCTTCCATCCCGGACTTTCAATCTTGGCTGCAATGCTGATGGATCACCCCTAGACTTTTGACGAGAAGGATGCGCAGGAGGTGTAAATGGAGAGGACAGCCCCACTTTTTGCCTTATGTACATAAGTTTTTAAAGGTCACTAGTTTTTCAATGAATGGGTAATCAGATTGAGAGATGTGGAGGGTTGGACTGGGTTGGCGATTAGTTGGGCAGGATGTGACGAAGATCATGGAGTGTGTGTGTTGTATCAGGCAGAAGTTGAGTGCGGGTGGGGGCGGGAGTCTTGTTCAGTCCGTGTGGTTGTTATGAATTTGAGTGTGAGAGGTGGTGTGTTCAATTTCACCAGAAATTAAACTGTGTAATGTTTCTGTGCAAGTATCCATGTTATTGTGAACATCTAATTCATTATTAATGCTTTATAATAGCGCTTTCAGCTTTAGGAAGCTGAAGTGTTAAATGTAGGCTAAATAGAAAATCATGATTGAGAAATTGAGAGTTCTGAATGGAATGGAATGCAATTCAATCGAGCTTGAAATTTATTACATCAACATGCTCAAACCTTTCAAGTGTAAGCTAGAAAGTTATTTTAAAATGGCAAATGGGCTTACTTAGTGTTGGAACTGGAGACATGACATTTGTAGTTACTTCAATAAAGTACAAAAGATTAAGTAAGGGCATTGCAGCAAATAAAACTAGTTGATGTTTTGAAAAGCAGTTGAAAGACTGTAAGCTTTGGGTCCCGTTGTGGCATGTAGCTTCTTGAAAGTCAAGAGATAAAACCAGACCTGCATGCCTAAAAACTGGCTCTATTGTCCATGATGCTGCGTGCAATTGCGAGCTAGTATTAATCTGATACAAAGTTGATAAGGGGAAAAATGACTGGCAAGTTTGTGGTGTTGGAAGCTAAAATAAGTCTACAATAATTTGAGGAATAAAAGCCAGTTAATCTTGTTACAATTCTGGAAGCGATCAATTTGGTTGTAGATGGAAATCATAACTGAACTATTGGAAAGCAAGGAAATTGGAAATTCTGATGCTTAAGGCCACTGCACAGAAGTCTCAGGGAGAGCCATTCTAGAGCTTTGGAATTCAGAGTGTGAGGGTGGTAGAGGAAAAAGGTGGTAGACTGCTGAACCAAAAACTAATGGAAAGACCCCCATGAACTCTTGCACCTTTGAAAATGGCTGGAACACTGAAGTCAAGTCAGAGTGTATTCTGAAGAGTTGGCCTGTTCCTGTGCCGTATTGTTCTTAGTTATTCAGATAGCCACATGAACAGACTGGGAATAGAGGAATACAAACGAATGGTCTAGTTGGGCTCATGAGCGGCACAGGCTTGGAGGGCCGAAGGGCCTGTCCCTGTGCTGTATTCTTTGTAACTTTGGTTTGGCCCCAGAGAAGAAATGAATGAACCTTAAATATTTTGTAAGAAAGAAGGTGTGGGGAGGGAAAGAAAGAGTGGAATTGAATTTATAGCACAGGTTTTTATAAGCTATTATGTTATAGTACTTGCATTTATTTTTTGATATATAGTAAATGTGTTCAATATTAAAAACTTGAAATCTTGGGATGTAGTTCTGAGAGTTAATTGCTGTTTGTTTGGATTTCTTCTTTTAAGCATTAATGATTCCTAGCAGGATTGTAACACGACACGTAGTGCATTTCTCACCCAAGTCTCCAAAACCAAGATCAGTGTAAGAGAGGTGTGTGTGGCATTTGGGGCAGTACAAATCAGCACTTTGGAAGTTCAAACTTTTTGGGCAATAAGTCCCTATGGATGTATCAGGACTTCTTCAAGGTCCTGACGCACACCATGGACTAAGTCCATCTTTAGTTGCTATGGATTTCAGAAGGTTCAGGCCGATGTGCATTAATTCCATTCTCAGAATCATACTACTAATCCAGTATGACATAATTATGCTACCTCTAGGGAGAATTCCACTTTGATGTTTCAATAAAAGGTCAACCATGCTAGGCCTACTGGGAGTTAGATTGAGCTAACTAGACTTTGCGCCCTGTGTGCTTCAGGCTGTATTGGTGTCTCCCAGAAGATAGAGTAGTATTATAAAACACTGTGTATTGCATTTCTTATTTTATTTGCTTTTTTTAAAAAAATGCGCCACATTTTAAAAAAAATCCTTAACCAACCAGAAAAAGCATTTGCCTTTGCAGACTTTGGCCACTTTTTCTATGCAAAGAAAATAGCTTTGTGACTTTTTAAATTCTTTTCTGGTCAGTTATAGGCTGTCATGCAATTAAGAAGTGAATATCAAATTGGTCAACTGCAATTCTTATTGGGTTGGTAAGGAGTGATAGTGATTGAAGGTTTAAAGTTTATTTTAGTGTCATAAGGAGGCTTACATTAACACTGCAATGAAGTTACTGTGAAAATCTCGCAGTTGCCATACTGGTGCCTGTTGGGGTACACTGAGGGAGAATTTAGCATAGCCAGTGCCCCTGACAAGCACATCTTTTGGACTGTGGAAGGAAACCGGAGCACCCAGAAGAAACCCACGCAGACACGGGGAGAACTTGCAGACTCTGCACAGACAGTGACCCAAGCCGCAAATCGAACGTGGGTCCATGGCACTGAGGCAGCAGTGCCAGCAACTGCCACCGTGCTGCTGTTAGTAAAGTACAGTAACCACAGTTGCATGAATGTTTTTGTCATTGTATAATGCCGCTATATTAGATTGTATTTGGTGTGTTTACTTACACAAAATTCTGTTTTTATTGTAGGCCAGAAACAAACTGAATGTCCTACACTGAGTGCTTGTGATACACATGCAACATATGGACCGGCAGCTGTTCAGTTATTCGATAAACAAACAGATGATGGAGTGTTACTTTCTGAGAATAACATTAAAAATTCCAATACTATAGAACAATCTACTTCTGAGGAACTGTGTTACGAGGTAACTCAAGTAACCTTAACAAGTACTCAACTCCCTTTGTTGGAGCCACACAATGAAGTGCTAAATAATACTATACAGGGACAAGATTTTTTAGCCATGGACACAGATATTACAGCAGAGGAATTGGTTCAAGAACAGTTGTCCTGTCAAAGTATTCCAGAACAGCTGAATGATACTGAACTAACTGACACAGTGCAATCAGAGGATGAAATGACAGGTCCAAATTCACTGCTTTCAGATATGGCTAAGAGCAACCAAAAAAGTTCTGAAGCAAGCAATTCTGTTCAGGATTTGCAGCATCAGATGGGGAACCAGGATCCACTTGGCAATCAGGAACAGACTGGGCAGCTGAATGAATCTGACATTGCAGACCAGATGCAGCAGCTTGAGAAGGCTTTGTCACGGGATGTGGAGCCCATAGGAGAGGTTTGTAGCACTGAAAGCAATCACCTACAGCAGCACCAAACTGAAGAGACTTTTGAAGCTGACATCTCTACTCAAGTAGATCTTGATGGTCCAGTATCTCCTGAAGAGTTGAATGGATTGCAAATAGCCAATCAAAATAAAATAATGGGTCACTTTGAACAGAATGTTGGTCAAAGAAATCAGATGATATCAGCAAATATTCTGGAAAGCACAGTGACAGAAGACGGAGCATTAGAATTTCAAATACCTATTGAAAGTCAGGAATTGTTGGCTCAGGGACACGAACAGATATTCATTCAAACTTCCGAGGGCATAATTGTGTCACATGAAGGAACCGCAGTTGTGTCACAGACATCTGAAGGCATTGTTATAGTAACTAATGCTGATGGTACTACAATGCACATACGAACACCTGATGGTGTTCCCTTTGAAACTGTAGAAGCACTTCTTGCAATGGACTCAGAAGGACAAAGTGAAGGCCTGCTGGTTTCACAAACACAAACTGAAGTGGATCAATGATTGGGCTGTGCTCATCCCCCATCTCAAAAAATAGCAAAAATAACAATAAACTCTGTCGTTGTTCACTGAAATGCTAAGTACGAAACAGGGCTGTTCCATTATTTTTAAGAAGAAACTTGAGACTTTGTTTTTTTTTATTGTGTTACAGCGAACATTACTTAATGTATTTTTGTGTTGAACTTTATTGTCCCACAAGCTAACAAGTCTGGTACAAAAGTGGATGTAAAGTTTCAAGTGTGGTTTACCCTGAATGTTTCATTATGCCTGGCAAGATATTTGAAAGAGTGAATGAATCCAGGTACATTTATTGAAGTTTGTCCTCTAGAACATAGATGTGACTACAGTAGACCAGAAAATGTGATGTTGCTGCACTGAATTTGAATGTTTTTTCTTTGCATTTGAACTTTACATTTGAACTCCTTATTGCTTATTGGAAATGACTATTTTGCCAATATAGTATTTGTATACCTTCTACTGCCGATTTTTGAAACTGCCAATAAAAGATTAATTATACTTCTGTGAAAAAATTATATTAAATGTAAATCTCATGCTTTGCTAATTGAAAGTTTTGATAAAATCTTAATTATTTAACCTCTTGGTAATTCATCTCAGAACAGGAAAATGTTAAAATTAGCCCAGAATTAATGTGTTACAAAATATCAGTTGTAAATGATACAAACCTTTAGTTTGCATAGTTTATTTAAATTGCAAAAGGCCTGTAAAGTGACATGAAAGCATTTGGTAGTTTCTGATTTTAAAATGGTGGACTTAAAATGCAGTTTTGAGAATGGCTCTGAAATACAAGGATGTGTTTTGTTCTTTCTGTATTTGTTTTACGATGTGAAAAATTAGTTATTCAATTCGCTCACTTACTTTAGAACTCGTGGCCAAAGAAATTGGAATTAAACCTCAAAAATTAAAGTGCACAGTGCTTTTAAACCAGCATTAAAGTAATTAGCCTATGGATATTCACTTTCAAAGAAAAAATCTTTTAAGAGGAGACCATAACTGAAGATGAAACCTAGAATATTAATTCTGTATTGTTTGGCTTTCACTTTAATCTTAAATAATTTGACACCAACACATTTTTATCTTAGTGTTCATAAATCTCTTGTTGCTTTAATGTAAATTCAAGTACAGTTGTTTAATTAATTTGCCACCTTTCCACTTACTACAATGGTGTCCTGTTTTGTAATGCCAAACACTGGCTGAAGAGTCTGCTGTCTTTTTAGTTTGCAGTCCTATATTCTTAAAGTAGAGGATCAGATTTTTTTGAGATGGGCCAGTTCTAATAGTGGTGGAGTAATGTTAATTATCACCCAAATGTAAACTTTGTTTTGGAAAAAAAAATTTAAGTCCTTAAATCTCTTGGCTACATGTACAGCATGTTTTAAATCGTGCCCCGTACATGTTCCTTTTCTTTTCCCTGCAACTGATGTGAGCGATGCATTTAATGTGAAACTTGGTGTCCTTTTGTATTGGTTTGAGAGAATGTGGAAATGGGCAAGTTGTATTACTGTGCTATGTACATATCAGCTCATTACCTGTGCAAGCTGTTCATCAAACGTGTATTAAGGCTGTGTTGTGCATGTTAGTAGTTCCCACGTTCTTTATTGTACAACAAAACTTTATCAAAGAGCTGTAATTTGACTGTAAGTAATGAAAATATTTAAAGACTGATGAAAATAGCAGAGAATTGAATTTATTTTCTATTTTTAATAATATACAGATATTTTGTAATGTCTTGCTTATCAGTATGTTGCAATCTTGACAGACAGCTTTGTTGCCTTAATTTGATGGTGTGGTTAAAATGCCATCAGTAATGTTCTTCAGCCCAATTGGATGGTGGTTGTTGTCTTGTGACAACTTCATGGATTGGTGATTAATCATCTCTTGCATAAAACAAATGACATTTACTCTATATTGTCATTACAAAATGGAACTGCTCTCTGTCAAGTATCGACATTGTGACCAGCCAAAGGTTGGTTTGTACAGTGTATTATGAACCATTGTTAAACTGTTATAAATATTTGCTGTAGAGTTTAATGCAGAGCACTTGTGCTTTTCTCACTATGTGGGTCTAAATATTTTGAAAAGCTGCCTTGCTGTTTTAATAGGATGAAAAACTTAAAATTCTACCATCAAGCTCCATGAAACATTAGCAATATGTGGAACAGTTTAGAATAAGCCACCACAACAGCATTTTTTTTGTAGTTTTGGTATTCTTTGTTTTTACATTGCTTGAGAGTGTGAGACAAAATACAAATTTAAATATCTTTCAGGACCATTGTTTAATAATTTCAACAAAATTATTTTTTCAGCATAAGTATTTCAAAGTTTCTAAAAATAATAAATATATTTTTTCTTTGCCTTTTGTCACAATCATTGTCTTATTCAATTCTGCCATACATTAAAAGCACAAAATTTGATAATGGGTGAAACTTATTTTGCTGTTCATGTGAGTTCTGTTCCAACCGTTCATACAAACTTCAAAACTGAGCCCAATAAATATCAAGTTAGACCTACACAGATGTCTAACTTCAAACTATTTAAAAGCAGATGCATGCTTTTTCCAAGTTGGAACTATAGGTTTGACAGCATTTTTTTTGTTGATTTATCTCAGTACAAGTTGTTTTCCAGTTTTTTTTTATTTCAAAGATCGGTGTCCAGTTTCCAATAACATGCTTTCAGTGAGAAGTCTGGCCTTTTCTTCAATATAAGGCTGGTATAGCCAGGCAGACAGTTCCACCATCATAAGATCAGAGTTATTGGTGTGAGCAATCTCTTGAACAATTATGCGCTTTAGCTGCAGTTCTTTTTTGTACATCTCTGTTACCTGAAGTGAGATTTCATCTGAAACAAAGAACAGTTACTATTTAATAACTTATACTATATTTTCAGTCTAGGTATATAAAAGTTAAATTATGATGCAGTAATGCTGAAACATGACCTTACTATGTAGTTCAGTTATGCTAATCCTTTGAACAACAGGTATGTGATGTCCCTTTGATTATTCAGCTACCCATGGCCATTAATTACTGAAACTTTGCTCCTGTTGTAGAATAGCTAAACTTGTAGACCAGGGACTAAGGCCCTTAATTAATGCTGGAGGTATGTAGATATGGTTATCAGGAGATGGTAGTATTAGATTAAATTAAAATTTGAATTTGCTCTTCCTGCTAATTAGCCTGTTCATTATTACTGGCTAAATCTCAGAGCTAATTAAAGATACCACAGTGCAGTAATTCCAATGGAACCAAAATGCAACAGGTGATGCATGACTGTGAGCAAAGATGTGAGAAAATTAAGTTTAAATAAAGGAAAGAATGAATAATTTTGAAATGGTGGGTTGCACTCCAATGTTTGCACTAAGAGGAAATTAACAGAACAATCTCACACTCCTGTAAATGAATAGGAACCAGAGTAGGCTATTCAGTCCATCAGGTCTTTTCTATCATTCAATTATATTGTGGCTGATTATCAAGACTTTTCTACACTATCCCCATGATGATGTTATTTGTCTCCAGAAATCAGTTGATTTCTGTCTTGAAATGCTAAATGATTCCATTTCCACAGCTCTCTGGGGTCAAGAATTCACCACCCATTGTGTTAAAGTTCTGAGATTATGCCTCCAGCTTCTAGATTCAGCCTGGGGAAACATCCTCTTCACATGTATCCTGTTGTGCCTGTCCTGTAAGAATTTTAAGTTTCAATTAGATCATTGCTTGTTCTGTGAAACTCTGGAGAATACAGGTCTAGTTTCTTCAATCTTTCCAAGATAATTCCAACATCCAAGGCTAAGTCTGATGAATCTCTGTTATAGTCCCTTTTATGGAAAGTATGTCATTCCTTAGATTAAACTGCATACAATACATCAGATACAGTCTCATTGTGAGCATCATCTGTACTCAAATATCCATGCTATGAAGGCCAACATACCATTTTCCCTCACTGATTGTTGTATCTGCATGCTAACTTTGTGACTCATGCATAAGGCCACCAACACTTCTCAACCACTCAGCATTTAAGAAATATTCTATCTGCAATTTTTTGACACATTCATATTATAATAAATTTGTCCATTCACTTATTCACTCAGCCTATCCAAATCTGCTTGAAGCCTCCTTGCATTGCCCTGTAGTTTTGATGCATTAGCAAATTTGTAAATATTACAAATGATCTCCACATGCAAATTGATATCTCACAAATCAATAGAAATATATTAATCATCAAGATGCAAAACATCCACCTTCCTATAAATCAATAATTAGTTACCATTCCTTATGGAAAAGAATGTCATATTTAACAGGCAAGAATGTTGTCAGGAAACAGTGACTTGTTCCACAATATTCTAGAGAATATTGATTATTAACCAAATGTGACATTTGTATTTAATACTCAAATTAATCATACAAAAATATTTTGTGGGCCATGTATGAAAGAGGGGCATCTCCCTTCCACTTTCACCATACTGATGGGTATCGAGGTCAAGTATCCCTTTTGTGGTCATACAAAGTCTTTCC
Organism: Carcharhinus amblyrhynchos; assembly: GCF_965287045.1. Taxonomy (NCBI): domain Eukaryota; kingdom Metazoa; phylum Chordata; class Chondrichthyes; order Carcharhiniformes; family Carcharhinidae; genus Carcharhinus; species Carcharhinus amblyrhynchos. The sequence goes on from NC_137337.1 coordinate 30,216,626, forward strand.
ATCTTTAATACCAGTTTGCTCTGAAAAAGATGATGCAAGAATTAACATTTGAATTGCACGTGTAGGACAACAAGTGCATTTGATATTTACCATTGCACTCAATGAAACAAATGAGTTATTGATCATTGATACATTTACTACCCTGACCAGCAAGAGTTTACCTAAATATCATTGTAATAAAAGCTAAGACAAATGTCATACATTTCTAGGTACAATTTTATTGAAGTAATAAGGTTTAAATTTTAATGTCTTTCTTTCAGATAGTTGTACCATAGAATCCATACACTGCAGAAAGAGGCCATTTGGCCTATTGAGTTGTCATCGACTGTTTGAAAACATCCCACCCTGCCCGTTTACTATGGCTAATCCATCTAACTTACACAGCTTGGGACACGAAGTGGCAATTTAGTATAGCCAATCCATCTAACAGGGATAGCCCACACACACTCAGGGAAAATGTGTGGATTTTGCACAATCATCCAAGGCTGGAATCGAACCCAGGTCCTGAGCACTGAGGCAGCAGTGCTAACCACTGCCACCGTGACGCCACAAACTTGTGAGTTGATAAAGTTGATAAGGAACACTGCAGTAATATAACACAAACTTCATTGTAGTCTAGTAGATGAAAAAAAATGTAGGATTTTGACCTATTGGGTAATTGTCTCCCCTTTTAAATGTTCAGTGCAATGGTTCTGTTTCATAGGTTGCAGAAATATCTTAACCTTTTGCTAGCAGGGATTCATCCTCAAGTAGATGCAACCACAAAATAACCAGAAAGTCTGCAAAATTGTGATACCTTTATACGTGGCTGAATGCAAGATCTTATTATTATTTCTTTTTAAATTGGAAATTATTCAGATTTCAGCATTTTGTTATTGAAAAGGTTTATGGAAATACACAGTTCTTTGATCAATAACATGTTCAAATCTGGTTTTGAAAAATTGCAGCTTTTTCAGTAATTGTATTTTAAAAATCATTTTTTGCTGGCCTACAGATTGCAGTAGCTGGAGCTACAGGTTTTGCCATGTCAGTTTAAAGATCATCCTAAAGAAATTTTTTTTGTTGCCAGAAGTGTAATCCAACAGTTTAAAAAAAAATTGTCATGAACAGATTCACCAGATGGTCTCAATTCTTGAAACATTTTTCAGTGGGTACACTTCTGCCCTCTGATGCAAGAATCTGTTCCAACAATCCAGAAAATATCCTTTTACAAAGATGCTGTGTCCCAACATCTAACATTCTATGATAAATCTGCCCAACAATTGGTAATTCTAACAAAGTGTCTGCAGCGTGCAAGATTATTTACAGGGCTGACCTTCCAAATAGATTAGTTGCTAATTTCCCCTCAAACTGCAAGTTATCATAGAATTCCCACAGTGCAGAAGGAGGTCCTTCAGCTCATCAAGTCTGCACTGACAACAATCCTATCCCATGGCCTAGTCCCACAACCCCACACATTTACCCCACTAATGCAGATGGAATTTAATCCAGATAAATGCGAGGTGCATTTTGTAAGAACTAATGTAGGGGGGAGCTATACAATAAATGGCAGGGCCAACAAGAGTAAAGAAACACAGAGAGACCTAGGTGTGCAAGTCCACAAATCCCTGAAGGTGACAGCACAGGTGGAGAAGGCACATGGTATGCTTGCCTTTAAAGGATGGGGTATAGAGTATAAAAGCTGGAGTCTGATGTTGCTGTATAGTACTCCAAATGTGGCTGGTTAGGCCACATTTGGAGTACTGCGTCCAATTCTGGTCGCCACACTACCGGAAGGACGTGAAGGTTTTAGAGAGAGTGCAGAGAAGGTTTACCAGGATGTTGCCTGGTATGGAGGGTCTTAGCTATGAGGAGAGATTGGGTAGACTGGGGTTGTTCTACCCAGAAAGACGGAGAATGAGGGGAGGCCTAATAGAGGTGTATAAAATTATGAAGGGTATAGATAGGGTGAATAGTGGGAAGCTTTTTCCCAGGTCAGAGGTGACAATCACGAGAGGTCAAGGTGAGAGGGGCAAGGTATAACTTCGATATCAGAGGGACTTTTTTTTTTACACAGAGAGTGGTGAGGGCCTGGAATGCACTGCCAAGTAGGGTGGCGGAGGCAGACACGCTGGCATCATTTAAGATTACCTGGATAGTCACATGAGCAGCCTGGGAATGGAGGGATACAAACGAATGGTCCAGCTGGACCAATGAGCGGCACAGGCTTGGAGGGCCGAAGGGCCGGTTTCCTGTGCTGTACTGTTCTTTGTTCTTAATCCCTCTGACCTACACATCCTGGGACACTAAGCAGCAATTGAGCATGGCCAATCAACCTAACCCACACATCTTTGGACCGTGGGAGGAAACCCACACAGAGAGTATGTGCACACTCCACACAGACAGTGACCCAAGCCGAGAATCGAACCGGGATCCCTGGAGCTGTGAGGCAGCAGTGCCACCATGCTGTCCCCTTCTGGGCTTTTTTGAAAAAAGGTTATGTTTGTGTTTCAGAAGAGGATTTATGACATCAGTTATTTGTTTGAGTTCGGACATGTCTGCTTTTCTTTGTGCTCTGCCTCTTTTCTTTCGGTTTGTTGCCCCCCCGTGATACCTTGCCCTTATATCGTGGCTTCTTGTGTCCTGGGGGGCGGGTGTTGACTGGGACCTCCAGAGAAAGAGAGTATTGGGTGCATGGAAGACATGGACCATGATGTCCAGCAAATCTTCAAGTAAGGAGGGGCATCACAGAAAACTAATGGGAACATAAATAAATCAGAATTGTTAGCAGGAAAACAGGCACCAAAGTATACATCTTGCACATTAAGGAACTGCTTTATTTTAGGTGGTTGTTGAGATGGCATGTGTTAGGGTGTGGGGGCTGTTAGGTTGGGGACCTTTGTTGTGTTTCTGGGGGTTGGAATGTTAGATTTCAGTTTGATTTGGAAATGGTTGATTGCAATCACGTATGGACATATAAGTCTGTCAGACTAGCGGAGGAGAGGAAGTAGCAAACATGGCAGGGCGATGGACCAGGGGTGTTAGCGCTAGAGTTTTAATCCAGAAATTCAGTTAATGTTTTGGGGACCCAGGTTCAAATCCCACCACGGCAGATGGTGGAATTTGAATTCAATGAAAAATATCTGGAATTATAAATCTACTGATGACCATGAAACCATTGTCGATTGTCGGAAAAACCCATCTGGTTCATCAATGTCCTTAAAGGAAGGAAATCTGCCATCCTTACCCAGTCTGACCTACATGTGACTTCACAGCCACAGCAATGTGGTTAATTTTCAATTGTCCTCAGGCAACTACGGATGGACAATAAATGCTGGTCAGCCACCGACACCCATATCCCACAAATGAATATTAAAAAAAGAGAGGGCAGGAGGAGCTGCACAGGAGTCTACATTCAGGGGCTTTCAAACAGATTTCTCATACCTCAATTCATCCAGCAATGCATCAGGGACTTGCGCTTACCTTGGATGTAATAAACCTCGATCACCTGTTTTAGACACAAGTCCCAAACTAAATTATGGACAATACTACCTGGGGCTATCAAGGTCACCATGGTCCACAGCTTTTACAACATGGTTATTCCACGGTGCAGCTGACACCAATTATTTGTGTGCTATGTATGATATCAGGGATAGCACGTGGACTCTACATCAGGAAGAACACATGTCACATGCCCCATGGACTGAGAAGTCAAACTAAAGTGGGCTGGACTTCTCCAGGACCCATGATGCCACAGGCTGCGCTTTGTGCGCTCCTGATCATCAGCCTGGCATCTTTTATCAGTAAAAAAGTTCCTTAATGTGCAACACATCATATACATTGGTGCCTATTTTCCTGCTAACAATTTTGATTTATTTATGTTCCCGTTAGTTTCCTGTGATGCCCCTCCTTACTTGAGGATTTGCTGGACATCGTAGCCCTTATCTTCCACTTCTTAATGATGAGCAGCATGTGAGCACAAATACAGAAATACAGCCAGGCTGTATGTACTGCAGCTCACCTCACCCCCATGCTCCAGAAAGTGGAGCGTCCAGGCAGCGGAATCCCAAATGAGCTTCTTTATGATAAAGGACTTCCTCTCTTGTCGAGGCTTAAGCCTCTATTCAAGAACTCTAACACATAGAACATGCCTATATTAGGCGTCATTACCATCAGAAGTATCACTGAGCAGTCAATGTGCTTAAGCAATGCATTCACTGCACAGAACTGAAGCTCAAGTAATGTGGGTAAAGAAATTTAAGTGATAGTACAGTGATTAAAATTCATGCTTTCTGGTGGAAGGCCAAGGCTCCACCAGTTCAGCAAATGGGTCAACTGTAACCATAGATTGACAGCTTAAGGATGACGAGGTTCCCCCTCCCCCATTTCATACCATTTTGTCAAGGATATTGAGCAACTCTGTACAACATTCTTCCAGTTCTTTGCTATACTGGAAGTTTGACTTTCCAAGATTAGGGTTATCATCCTCCCCTTCCAATTCTTCCAATTTGATTTCACTTTCCCTCCTGAAGAAATTAAAACACGGGCAAAATGTCAATGTCATGAACAGTTTAAAGACAATTCTCAGAAGATGTTTTGTTTAATGCAACTGAATAATAAACATGACAAACATACAAGAAATAAATCTAGTCTGATTTGAATTATGCACTTTGTGTCCCTTAAGAATAATGTTTAGCTATCCAAGATAAATCACAGTGCACATTACAACTACTAAATATGTAGGTCCATTGGTGCCTACCCAAAAGAGAATGTTTATATAATGATCTGTTTGTTCATAGTTAAACATAGAAACGGTAACAGAAGCAGGAGAAGACCATTAGGCCCTTCAAGCCTGCTCCTCCATTCAGTTTGATCATGGTTGATCATCATTATTATTAATCGTCTTGAAGCAAATAAAATTCTTCTATCATAAAATTTGATTAAGGAAAGAAGTGTTACTTTAACTACCAATGATGGCCAACCTTTAGAATAATTAACTTCCAATAAATTGTGAAATATAATTTATGCTTGCCATGTTCCAAACACACTTGCAATGCTTTAATAATGATCCCTTCAAAGCACAACTTAAACTAAAATGGTGCAAAAAAGAGGCACGAGGTAAGGAATTCAGTTATGAATAAATTTACTACCAAGTGCATGCATTTTAAATACATCTGATAACTAAGGTTTCGAGATGTAAAGCTTTGAAAAGGTAATCCTTACTGGTTGCTGAGTTTCATATTAACTATTTTGTTTGCTATTGCGAATCCTGTGTTATTAAACTCTTCCCATTTCAACATGAAGTTGTGCCAGTCTGCAGCATTGTCCTTTAATTTTCTGGCACTATTACTTGAGTCTTTTTTTCTTGGAGTTAAGCTTGAGCTAGTAGATGGAGCTGTTAAAAAGAAACATAAATACAATGGTTGAAAAAAAAACAATTAAATGTATCATTAATAAATTAATGCTTAACTTCAGACCAATATATTCAAAGATAGAACAACTTGCAATAATACTTTATATTCCAAGGCACTTCTCATCAGGGAGGTATGCAAAGAGATATTACGATAGATGACCAAAAGCTTGGTCAAAAGAGGTTGGTTTGAAGGAGTATCTTAAGAAGGAGGCTATCAAGATAAAAGTTTCAGAAGGAATTCCAGTGCTTTGAACCCAGACTTCGAAAGCAATTTCACCATGAGCGCAGAGATTAAGACGGGGGAAACACAAGAAGCCAGAATTGGAGGAGTGCAGAATTTAAGGGTTGTAGAGATGGAGGAGGTCACAGAGGTAGTGAGCAGCAAGGCCATGGATGGAGTCGAAGAATGAAAATTTCAAAGTTGGCGCATTGCTTGATCTGGGACTAAAGAAGCAAGCAAGCAAAAGGGTGATGAGCAAACAGGGATTGAGTAAAGTAGAATGCAAGCAGGAGAGTTTTGGATGAGTTCAAGTTTCCATAGGATGGAGGACCAAATGCCAGACAGGAGGTCATTAGAATAAACGAAGGAGATTTCAACAGCAGGTGAGCTGAAGCACGGATTTCAAAAACAGGTGAGCTAAAGCGGGGATGTTGGTAATGCTAGGACACCATCTTGGCAACGGGTGGAAAGCTCACTTCAGTTCAGCTTCAGTCAAGTGCCAAAGAAGAGTCAATGTGCTTAAGCAATGCATTCACTGCACAGAACTGATGAAGCTCAAGTAATGTGGGTAAAGAAATTTAAATGATAGTACAGTGGTTAAAATACTTGCTTTCTGATGGAAGGCCAAGGCTCCACCAGTTCAGCAAATGGGTCAACTGCAACCAGATTGACAGCTTAAGGATGACGAGGTTCTCCCTCCCCCATTCAATGTTTTACAGTGGTTTTACCATAAACATAGTCAGCTTGTTGCATTATCTTAATATATATTTGAGACAAAAGTTCAACAAGTAAATACAAGAATTTGAGGACAAGTGTGGTAAGATACTTTCATCATTTTAGATTGAAATAAGCAACCTTACCACTCAAGTGAAATATTGTCTACAGGTAGATTCCCCAAACATTGAGCTGGGTTCAGTTTAACAGTATCAATCAATCATACACAGGGTCATCTGATTTTTCTCTATGTCACTCTCCACACCCCTCTTTCATGTCCCAACCCAATTTTGTTCTGTATCTGCCCCTGAAAAAAAAGCCCCCAATTCACTTACAAACACTTCTTATGGCTGGCCTTTGGCACTTTGTTTAGCATGAAATTTCTGCACTTACTGATTTGTTCAATTGCTCTCATCTTACCTTTGATACGCTAATTCCAATAAATCTATTGCTCTCTCTCATCCTGGTTGTTTCCCCAGGACACAGGCTCGAAAGGATACAGTGGATAACTGGTTTAGTCATTAATCACAGTAAGAAGTCTCACAACACCAGGTTAAAGTCCAACAGGTTTATTTGGTAGTAAACGCCACTAGCTTTCGGGGCTTTTTCCCTGACGAAGGGGAAAGAGCAGGGACGTTATGATGGAGCTGTGTAAAATGATGGTTTGGCCACAGCTGGAGTACTGTGTGAAATTCTGGTCACCACATTATAGGAAGGATGCAATATTGCACTAGCGAGGGCGCAGAGGAGATTCATCAAGATGCTGTCTGGGATGGAGTGTTTCAGCCACGAAGAGAGGCTGGTTAGGGTGGGGATGTTTTCCTTAGAGTGGAGAAGGCGAAGGCGAAGGGGGATCCTGATCAAGATGTTCAAAGTTATGTAGGACATAGGGTGGATAGGAAGCAACCTTTCTATTATCTGGGGGCTCAATAACCTGGGAACACAGATTTAAGTTAAGGGGCAGGAGATTTAAAGGGGATTTGAGGAGAAAATGTTTTCACGCAGCAAGCGGAGGGAATCTGGAATTCACTGCCTGAAAGGGTGGTAGATGCGGGAATTCTCACATTTAAGAAATCTGCACATTCTCCCTGTGTCTGCATGGGTTTCCTCCCACAGCCCAAAAATGTGCAGGTTAGGTTGATAGGCTATGCTAAATTGACCCTAGCGTCATGGGGATTGGCTAAGGTAAATACATGGGGGGTTACAGAAATAGGGTCCGGGTGGGATTGTGGTCAGTGCAGACTCAATGGACCAAATGGCCTCCTTCTGCACTGTAGGGATTCTAGGATTGAAATGCTATAGCATTCAGGGTTATGGTCCATGTGCTGGAAACTGGGATCAGAATAAATACGTTCTTGATGGCCTGCAGAGACACGATGGGCCAGATGGCCTCCTTCTACACTGTAACAATTCTGAAATGCTGCATCGTTTCACAAAATGTTTTTTCCCTGGGCAAAAATAAATGCATTTTCATAGAAACCCTACAGTGCAGGAAGAAACCATTTGGCCCATCGAGTCTGCGCTGGCCACAATCCCACCCAGGCCCCACTCCCTTATCCCTACATATTTACCCGCTAATCCCTCTAAACTATGCATCTCAGGTCACTAAGGGGCAATTTTAGCACGGCCAATCCACCTAACCTGCACATCTTTGGACTGGGGGAGAAAACCAGAGCATCTGGAGGAAACCCACGCAGACACAGGGAGAATGTGTAGATTCTCCTCAGACAGTGACCCAAGCCGGGAATAGAACCCAGGTCCCCAGCGCTGTGAGGCTGCAGCGCTAATCACTGTGCGACTATGCCGCTCTATCCTCCAAAATAAAACAGGTGCCAGTCTTAATACAGACCGAGGGTTTTAAGATGTGTGATATAACAAATCCTACATTTTTCGATATAACAAGCTGTTAAAGAAGCAAGTTCCAATGCTAATAGCTCACCTTCCATCTCCACCACATCCGCACTCAGTACCCGCTGCCTCTTCCTGCCGCGTCCGCCAATGGACCGTCCGTTCATCAATCCGCTCACTCTGATTGGTGCAGAGCTGCGGCCACCGATATCAGGGGATCTGATTGGTGAAGAAGGTGAACGGGAGCTGTGATTGGCCAATCCGCCCAGGAGCTCCGAGCGGAGGATCGGATTGGCGACTTGGCGGAGCTGCACTCTTATTGGCGGAGCGCACCGGTGACGAAGCAGGCAGATGGGAGCTCCAATTGGCGGAGCGACTGAATGCTAGCTCCGATTGAGTAAATTCCTTCAGTGACGCCACCAGGTGGGCGGGGCGCGGGCGAGCTGGCGGAGCAGGGATTTATGATTGGCCAAAACTCTCCAGTGACGAAGTGGGTGGGCCGAGCTTTGATTGGTGGGACGTAGCTGGGGGAATGGTCTGAACTCTGATTGGCGGAGGGCGGGCGGGAGGCGATGACAACAGCAACAAACATGGCAGCCGGGGCGGTGCGGGAGAGGCTGTGAGACCCATCCGGAGATCCCGCCTCGGGAGCGCAGTAAGTGGGGAGGAGAGGAGGGAGATGGTGACACAGTACATGGCGGGGCGGGGCAGGGCCGGGTTGGTGCTGGTGCTGGGATGATGGGTGAACCGTTAGTGCCGGGGGCCGTTTTAGGAGACTCTCTGATACGGCAGTGATCGGCTTGTTTACAAAGCAAAGCTCTTGTGGAAGTGTATTGATCAAAAGTCAGGTTATAGGCAGGAATCTGGAGATTAAACTCTTCATAATATTTTATAACATATCTAATATTTGCATTCTGGTTGGTTGAATAATTAGTTGTGTCTGACTTAAGATTGTTTCTTGTTAAGAAACCCTACAGTACAGAAGGAGGCCATTCGGCCCATCGAGTCCGTACTGACCATAATCCCACACAGGCTCTATCCCCATAATCCATAAATTTACTCCAGCTAATCCCCCTGACATTAAGGGGCAATTTAGCACGGCCAGTCCACCTAATCTGCACCTAACCTACTCACACGGCAAGGTAACACAGTGGTTAGTCCTGCTGCTTCACAGCTCCAGGGACCTGGATTCGATTCCTGGCTTGAGTCACTGTCTGTGTGGAGTTTGCACGTTCTTCTTGTGTTAGCGTGGATTTTCTCCGGGTGCTCCGGTTTCCTCCCACAGTCCAAAGATGTGCGGGTTAGGTTGATTGGCCATGCTAAAATTGCCCCTTTAGTGTCTTGAGATATGTAAATTAGAGGGATTAGCAGGTAAACGTGTAGGGATATTGGGGTAGGGCCTGGGAGAAATTGTGGTTGGTGCAAACTCGATGGGCCAGATAGCCTTTTTCTGCATTGTAGAGTTTCCATGATTCTATGACACGGGGAGAACATGCACACTCTGCACAGACAGTGACCCAGGTCCCTGGTGCTGTGAGGCAGCAGTGCTAACCACTGTGCAGCCCATTATTATTTTTGTAACCGCCTTCCCTACATTTGAACACTTTAACGGAGTGATAGCTGTTAAACTTGCTCAAATCAGACAATTCTTTATGTCAACAACCTAATTTTTCTTAGCCTTTTTGCTCCTCGATGGAGCATAGGCCACAAACACATTCTCTCCATTTAGCCCTGTTTTCGGCCAAATTCTCCAGCTGTTACCATGTACAGCCCTCTGGCTGTCATTTCCTTTTCTGTATCCCACTTACATGTGTTTCTTGATCTGCCTTGCTTTCTCTTTCCTTGCGGGTTCCATGTGAGAGCTTAATACGTAATGTTGTACCGCAGCTTCCTCAAAGTGTGGCCCATCCAACTCCACATTCACCTTTTGACTTGGAGGACCACTAGGTCTTGTTTTGTCTCCTCCTGTAGCCTAATATTATTCATGGCATTTGGCCAATGTATCCCAAGGATCCTTCTGATCTGTTGGTGAAGGATTGGACTTTCATCAACATTGTTTTGGTGGTCCTCCATGTTTCAGAGCCATAATAGAGAACAGACTTTATGTTGTAGTTGAAGATCTTTAGCTTTGTGACCATGGTGGTCTGTCTTGATTTCCAGATGTTGGGGACAAAGCGATGGTTTTCGTTTTGAGAATTTAGACTTTGCAGATGACGTAGCTTTATCACACAACCACAAGCAAATGTCAAATAAAACCTGTCAAGTGATGTAAATTTCAGCCAAACTTGGCTTTAATATCTATACAGAGAGAACAAAAGATAGCGATTAAAGACCAAGGACAACAACTTCATTAAGGAGCACTAAACTGGAAGAAGTAACAACTTTTACCAATCTGGGTAATGTTGTGGGTGCTACTGCTAGCACAGATAAGGATGTAAAGATCAAAATTGGGAAGGCTAAAGTGGTGTTCATAAGTTAACAATAATTTGCGTAATATTCTGGAAACAAATGAAAAGGCCAGCACAATATATATTGGCTGCTATTAACTTATTTTTAAACTTAAAGTTCAATTTATTATCGCCTAAAGATGCACCTTTTTGTGATTGCTTCTTGCTCAGCTATAGCATGCATTCAAACTAACGCAATCCAATCCTGCAATACAATCATTAAGTATTTATTTTAAAAGGGTAAGCTGTTCCTCATGAATGTTTTCCATGGTAGACTAAGCTTTCAGTATTCACTGAATTTGAGTAAAATCAGTTAAAACAGAGGGCAGGGAGGGAAAAATAGCAAACTAAGAGCAGGCATGGATTTCAAACTGCTTTTGACAACCAATGGCTTTGAAAGAACTTGAACAAATTTTTAAATTTATCATATTATTCAAATCCCAGCCAGCAGGTATATATAATGACGTGGGTAAATGGCTTCCCAAAATGGAAGGGAATGTCATGTAATATGAGTAATAGTTGTGCTTTTGGTTTCTAAGTTCTGAAGCTGTTTGTGTCAGTGTTCAGATCATGAAACTGAAGTGTGGTGAAACCATTCAAATACATCAGCATATTAAGCCTCATTGATTTGGAATGCAATGTAGATGCACGTTCAACCATGGACTCGCAGTAACCAAAAATTTGAAGTGACATGTTGTGTGTAAAGTCATGAGAAGTCTGGATGGGCTAATTAGGAAGAGATTGTTCCTATTGGCAGGAAAGTCAAGAGCCAGAGGACAGTAATTTAAGTTGTTCGACAACGGAATTAACAGGAGGAAAAATCTTTTTATGCAGCAAGTGTTAAGATCTTAAATCTACTTAGTGAGTGTGGGGGAAGCAGATACAAAGTTTCACTTCCAAAATGAATTAGCTAATTATCTGAAGAGAAACTAACTGCAGGGCTGTGGAGAAAAGGCAATAGAGTTGGACTAGCTGAGTCCATTAGTCTCCCATCTGTTGACTCCATGTACACGTCCAGCTGCCTCGGCAAAGCAACCATCACACTCAAGGACTCCATGCACCCCAGACATTCTCTCTTCTACTTTCTTCCATTGGTAAAAAGATATAAAAGTCTGAGATCATGTACCAACCGACTAAAGAACAGTTTCTTCCCTGCTGCCATCAGAATTTTGAATGGATCTGTCATATATTAAGCTGATCTTTCTCGACACCCTAGCTATGACTGTAACACTACATTCTGCATTCTCTTTCTCCCCTGTGTATTACAAAGAACAACCCAGCACGGGAAACAGGCCCTTCGGCCCAACAAGCCCGCGCCGCCGCATCACCCTACACCTATTCTACCCTGCGTGTCTACGAATAGAACCCCTGACTTAGCCAGATTCAGGGGAGAATAGTGTCAATTTGGTAAAACCAATCAGCCTAAGAGCACATCTTTGGGGTGTGGGAGGAAACCGGAGCGCCCGGAGGAAACCCACGCAACCACAGGGAGAATGCACAAACTCCCACAGACACAGGCCCAAATCCATGTATCTGCACAGCTAGCAGTGCTAGTCACCGAGCTGTTGCGGCGCCCGTCTACCGGTCCAGGATCAAGCACACACACCGACACGAAGTACTAGGCCACTCCCGGAACCTCCAAGAGTAGCCCACGCACGACCCACCGTGTGCATGCCCCTCGTTTGACAACGAGGTGGACCTCCACCTGCGGAATAAAAGACAAAAACGTTAATCACAAGCCTGCCTTTCCGGTGTCTCCCGAGATTCTAACCCTTATTTAATAACCCCTACCATAACCCTCCATCCTCGTTTCACTTATGTGCCTATCTAACTGAACCTTAAACGAGTCCAACGTTCCCGCCTCCACCACCCTACTCGGTAGCGCGTTCCATACCCCCACAACTCTCTGTGTAAAGAACCTTCCTCTCATATCCAAATTATACCTCTCCCCCCTCACCCTTAAATCATGTCCTCTTGTATTTGTAACCAATCTAGGGAGCAGTCTCTCACTATTGACTCTGTCTATTCCCTTCAGTATCTTATACCTCTATCATGTCCCCCCTCAATCTCCGTCTTTCCAAGGAGAACAGTCCCAGTTTCTCCAACCTTTCCTCGTAACCCAGCCCCTCCATGCCAGGCAACATCCTGGTAAACCTCCTCTGCACCCTTTCCAGAGCCTCCACGTCCTTCCGGTAGTAAGGTGACCAGAACTGGACACAGTACTCCAAATGCGGTCTAACCAACGTTCTATACAACTGAAGCATTAGACGGCAGCTTTTAAACTCTATACCCCTTCCTATAAAGGCTAGCATTCCATAAGCCTTCCTGACAACATTCTCTACTTGTGTCGCAACCTTCATGGATTTGTGAACCTGCACTCCCAGGTCCCTCTGTGTTTCTATACTCCTAATTTGTCTACCTTTAATCACATAGCTCCTCTCTACATTATTCCTTCCAAAATGCATCATCTCGCATTTGTCAGGATTAAATTCCATCTGCCACCTATCTGCCCAATGCACCAACCTATCTATATCCTGTTGTGTCACCTCACAATCCACTTCGGTACCCGCCAACCCTGCCATCTTGGTGTCATCAGCAAACTTGCTGATCACACCACCTACGCTCTCTTCCAAGTCATTTATGTAGACTACAAAAAGGAGAGGCCCCAGTACTGAGCCCTGCGGCACACCACTGGTCACTGGCCTCCAGCCGGACAAAGTCCCCTCCACAACTACCCTCTGTCTCCTATTACCCAGCCAGTTCTCAATCCACCTAGCTACCTGACCTCGTATCCCATGCGCCTTAACCTTTTCTACCAGCCTACCATGAGGGACTTTGTCAAACGCCTTACTGAAATCCATATAGATGACATCAACGGCTCTCCCATCGTCAACCGTTTTTGTCACCTCCTCAAAGAATTCCACCAGATTCGTAAGGCAAGACCTCCCCCTAACAAAGCCATGTTGCGTATCCCCAATCAGACCGCAACGCTCCAAATGCTCATACATCCTACCCCTAAGTACTTTTTCCATTAATTTCCCTACCACCGATGTCAAACTCACCAGCCTATAATTTCCAGGGTTATCCCTGCTACCTTTTTTGAACAGCGGTACCACATTTGCTACCCTCCAGTCTTCTGGGACCTCACCTGTGTCCAAAGAAGAGACAAAGATTTGCGCCAGAGGCCCAGCAATTTCATCTTTCACCTCCCTGTTCTGTGACTGTTCTGTGAACAGTATGTTTTGTCTGTATAGCATGCAAAAAACAATATTTTTCACTGTATCCGTATACATGTGACAATCAGATCAAAACGCTTAGAGAGCTAGTATGGACATGATAGGTTGAATAGCCTTCTTTTGTCTTGTAATCATTCTATGATTGTGGCGTAATTATATAAGTGTAACATTTTTCAAATATAGCAGCTGAGTTAATGACTATTAAATCATATTATTTTGAAATGAAGAGAAACAAAACAGCTTATGAACTTCAGTGTTTTGCTTTATTAACCTTTAAACTGAAAGTCAACAACCACTCTCAACATGTGTCGAATAACACCCTCTGTTAGTGAATGATGGGTGGATAATGTTGAGGCAAATTTAGTCTGTTTGCTAAATAATAATTCTAAATAAGTCTGTCCATGTGCTCATTTGGAGAGGAGTAAATGTGCTTTTTAAGGAAAAAGGTTTCCAAATCACCCCTGAAGATGTGGTTAACAGATCCTTGAGTCCAGAAGTTGTTGTGTGAAAGTGGTATTTTGTTGTGCCTTTGCACATACAAAACTGCTTCATTATAAATATTATGTTCATATAAAGCTAATGGAAATCGACAAACTAACTCGCTCCCTCTTGTCTCTGATGAACCCTCAGATACTTGGTGCCTTGGAGTATCTCACTGAGGTGGTTATTTTTAATTTATAAAAAGACAAGATAAATCTACCATTCAAGTTTTAGTAGTCAGTGATTGCCTCCTACTCTTTATTATGGTTGAAAGATTGTCAAGCAGCTGATGGGTGAGCCTCCATCTTTCTGCTCCCAAAACTGTTGAACACTTGCTGCATTCCTGCCTGGGATTTAAAATGGAGTTGGAGTCATTGGGTTGATATCAGGAGCGAAGGTCCTGGCCAATTATCTCCATCCAAGCTCTACTTCTAACACTTATATACATTCCCAGTTAAATTCTAATTAATTAATTATGGATGACAAAATTGAACATGGATTTTGTGGCCTGCAAGATCGATGTTTTCATTATCTAAACCCACTGTGACGAGGAGTAGACAGGTATTGTGGTTACAAATCAGGCCAGATGCTGGATTTCGATTGCATGGAACTCACCTGTTGACTCCCCAAAGCCTGCCCACCATCTAAAGGCAGGAATGTGATGCAAATACTCTCCACAGTCCTTGACACCATACAGATCAAAGCAGTCCTCTTAGTGTTATTGAAACCAGACTGCTCTTGACTGATGGAAATGGTTTATAAGCCGTCAAATCTTAATGGTGCAGGAAGAGGGCATTCTTTTTTATTCATTCATGGGATGTGGGCATCGCTGGCTGGACCATCATTTATTGCCCATCCCTAAATTGCTCTTGAGCTGAATAGCTTGCTAAGGTATTTCAGAGGGCAATCACGAGTCAATTGTGGATCTGGATTCACGTATACCAGACCAGGTGGCAGATTTCTTTACCCGGATACCACCAACACATCTCCTATTCCACCAGAACCCCAAATGTTCTCGACCACTGCTATACAAAAATCAAACGTGCCTACTGCTCTATTGCCCAACCCACACTTTGACAAATCAGACCACAAGGCTATTCTCCTGCTCGTCGCTTACAAGCGAAAACTGAAAAGGAGAATACATTAAAAAAAGTCATGCGGTGTTGGTCTGAAGAATTGGATGATCTCCTACAGGACTGCTCCGAGTCAGTAGACTGGTCAATATTTAAAAACTTAGCGACCAGCCTGAACGAGTACACCACTATGGTAACTGACTTCATTAGTAAATGTGTAGAAAACTGTGTGCCAAAGAAGTAAATTCTCGTGTATCCCAACCCGAAACCGTGGATGAACAGGGATATCCACTGCTTGTTGAAGTCCAGGTCTGAGACATTCAAGTCAGGCAATCCTGACCTGTACAAGAAATCCAATTGCGATCTATGAAAATCCATAAAAGATGCCAAAAGACAGTACTGGATCAAGCTAGAGTCCCAGAGTAGCCACATGGACTTCCACTGACTATGGCAACATCTGCAAGACATAACAGGCTACAAGATGAAAGAGGTAAAATTGCTGACATCACTGTGCCTCTTTTTGATGCATTCTTTGCCTGTTTTGAGCAAGAGGTCAGCAAGAGCATGCCCTCCACCTCAGAAGCCTTGGCCAAGCCTGTGTCTAAGATCATCATTGCAGACATCAGACCAGCCTTTTCCATAGTCAACCCATGGAAATGACTGGCCCGGTTAGAGTACCCAGACGAACACTCAGATCCTTGTGGACCAGCTGGTGGGGGGTATTTGCAGATATCTTTAACCTCTCTTTACACCAATCTGAGGTCCCTATTTGCTTCATGAAAATGACCGTCATTCCTGTACCAAAGAAAAGCCAGACAGAGTGTCTTAATGACCATTGTCTGGTAGCTTTGACATCCATCATTATGAAGTGCTTCGAAAGGTTAGTCATGGCACAAATCATTTTGGACCTCCCAGATTATCCAGATCCTGTGCAGTTTGTTTACTGCTGCAACAGCTCCACAGCAGACAGCATTTCCCTGGCCCTGCACTCAACCCTCAAACATCTGTATAACAAAGACACATGTCAGACTCCTAATTATTGATGACATCTTGGCCTTCAGCATCATTATTCCTACAAAAATCATCTAGAAACTCTGTGGCCTGGATCTCAGTTCTCCCTCTGCAACTGGACCCTGGACTTCCTAACTCACAGATCACAATCAATAAGGCTAGGCAACAATATCTCCTCCCTGATAACTCTCAACACCAGTGTCCCACAAGGCTGTCCCCTCAGCCCTTTACTATACTCCTTATGCACCTATAACTGTGTGGCCAAATTCCCCTCCAACTTGATTTTGTTTGCTGATGACACCACTGTAGTGGGTCGGATCTCAAACCATAATGAGAGAAAGTACAGGAAAGAGGAAGAATCTGGTGAACAGGTGCAATGGCAATAACCTCTTCCTCAATGTCGGCAAAATGAAGGAGATAGTCAACGACTTCAGGAGGTGTAATGGAGGACGTGCCCCTGTCTACGTCAACGGGAACAAAGTGGAAATGGTCGAGAGCTTCAAGTTTCTAGGTGTCTAAATCACCAATCTGTTCTGGTCTCTCCACCCCAACGATATAATTAAGAAAGCCCACCAATGCCTCTACTTATTCAGGAGACCAAGGAAATTTGGCATATGACTCACCAACTTTTACATCATAGAAAGCATTCTTTCTGGATATATCACTGCTTGGTATGGCTCCTGCACTGTCTAAGACTGCAAGAAACTACAAAGGATTGTGAATGAAGCCCAGTCCATCACACAGACCAACTTTCTATCCATTGACTCTGTCTATACTTCCCGCTGCTTTGATAAAGCAGCCAGCATAATCAAAGACCCCACCTATTCCAGACATACTCTGTTACATCGGGAAAAAAATGAAAAAGTCTGAGGTTACATACCAACTGACTCAAGAACAACTTTTTCCCTGTTGCCATCAGACTTTGAAATGCACCTGCCTCGCATTGAGTTGATCTTTTCTCTACACCCTAGCTATGACTGTAACACTACATTCTGCACTATGTACGGTATGCCTTGCCTATATAACATGCAAGAAACAGTACCTTTCACTGTATACTAATACATGTGACAATAGTAAGGGGGGCAAGATAAGGCGGGGGGGTGCAGTTTAGATCGGAGTTGAGGAGGAACTTCTTCACTCAAAGGGTGGTGAATCTCTGGAATTCTCTGCCCGTTGAAGTGGTGAAGGCTACCTCACTAGATATATTTAATTCACGGGTGGATAGGTTTTTGATAAGGGAATTAAGGGTTATGGGGAGAAAGCAGGAAAGTGGAACTGATCCACTTTAGATCAGCCATGATCTTATTGGATGGCAGGGCAGGGTGGAAGGGCTAGATGGCCTACTCCTGCTCCTATTTCCTATGTTCTTATGTTCTTAGTAGATCAAATCAATTTAGTGAAGCAGGTGGGTTTTCATTACAATCGACAATGGTTTCATGATCATCATTCCATATTTGTTTTGAATTCAGATTTCAACACCTGCCATGGTGGAATTCAAATCCAGGTCCCCAGATCATGACCCAAGGTCTCTGGATCACTACTCTAGTGACAATACCACCAAGCCATTGCCTCGCACCTTTTCAGCCCATCAAGCCTATGCCAGTTCCCTATATTAACACACTGTTCACCACCAGTACACTGGCAGCAGTGTGCACTGTCTCTACAAGTTGCACTGCAACAACACATTAAAGCTCTTTCAAAAGCCTTTCCAAATCCAGGATCCGTACCACCTGAGAAAGACAAGCAGCAGATATGTGGGAACAGCATCATTTGCAAGTTCCCTTCCAAGCCATGCATCATTCTGATTTGGAACTATATTGTTGTCCCTTCGCTATGTTGCTTGGTCCCAATCTGGAACACCCTAACAGCACTGTGGCTGTGCCTACATCACATGGACTGCAGCAAATGCAGCTTGCCACCACCTTCTCAAGGACAATTAGGGATGGACAACAAATGCTGGCCAAGCCAGTAATGTTCAATTCCTATGAAAGAAAAATAAGCATCTTAGATTAGAGTTTAAAAATGATGGGCTTAATGGCACACGGACTCCCACATATGAAGTAGGAAAGGGCCTGTAATATAAAAGATGTATAATGGTCTACAGCTCAGTTATGGGAGCAATTTGAGCTCTCAGCTTATTCCGGTGATTGGCTACCCTAACCATGAGGAGCAGTTGGACATTGCTCAGTCTGATTTGCATTTTCAACATAGCCTTGGTTTATCTTGTATCGTGTTGCTACTTCCAGCTCGAGTGAGCATATGGGAAAATAATCCTAATTCTGTCTCTGGCCTGCTCTCTTTCATGGAAATGGAGGGATGACCCTCATCAAGAGCAGGTTTCAGGAGCTGACTCAAGAAAACTTGCCTTCAAATTTTAAGATACTATATGCCATCTGTAGCCTTTTACTGCCAGTATTTTACTGTAGCCAATTATTCCATGGTGGTTTTGTTTATTTTTGCCATATGTATGTTTGCTTATATTATATGCTGCTTCTAACAAGCTCATCAATCAGTTTTTTAAATATTATACATGATTATGATCTGTCTGGTATGACTTGTACTTTCTTGCTGGTACAGGTTACGCTAATATACAGGTTTCAATTGCAGTTGCATCATGTTTGGCACATTATAGCTACAGCCTGTAGACCTATTGCACTATTATTAGAGCTTTTTATCTACACTGTGCAAACTCCATAATACTCCATATTAAAGGTGCTACTTATGGCAACTAATTATTTATAATTAAATATTTTTGAACATTATTTCCAGAGTTTGGATTTGATATTTGAAATAACTGACCAATCAATGCTGCCCTTGTCAGAACTTTGACTGTCCAATATAAACTTGCCTGTGTATGTGCATTTGTGTGTCTTTTCGCCTGGTGCCAATTTGTATTTTTGATTAAATTTTCCTTTTTGTTTTTTGATTATATAGTGTCTTATTGATGCCATGGCATTAGATGTGCACTTCACAACATTTAAGGAGTTCAGTCCATTATATTACCTACTTAATGCTATCCCAGCAAAAGTACAGAAAGGATTTCGTAATGTATTCGTTCAACTTACAGCGCTTGATGCCAATAAAGACTACATTGCAGTGGGCAGTAATATTGGAATGCTTTATCTCTACTGCAGACGGCTGAACAAGATGACAAAATATAATCTGGAGGTATGTTTGAGCATCAGCCTGTTACTGTAGTTGTGTGAATGGAAGAAACTGTTGTCTGAAGCCAGGTGATGCAGTGGGTTAAATACTGGCTTTTTAATTCTAATGTTTTGACATTCTCAATCTTTTTGACTAAAGTTAATGATTAGTCAGACCCACTCTTTTGCGATTCTGGTATTTTTTAATTGATGTATCCACGTCTTCAAAATGAATTAATTTAGCAGCTTTGTATATATTTCACAGAACTTGTGATTGCTAAAAGCTTTTTTTTCTCTCATTAAGGGTAAAACGGATGTTATTAGAGTGGTGAAATTGTTGGCCTGTTTTGATGACCTTGTTGCTGTTGGAACATCTTCAGGAAGGGTGGCACTTTTCCAGCTGGTTTCTCCATTGCCTGGAAGAAACAAGCAGGTAAATTAAAGCTTTACGAGTGACATTTGTTTGGTTATTAGATGTAGTCACTCCTGCAGATTTTTTCCTTTTTCTGCAAAGCTAATGGAAGTTATTCTATCAGCTTCCAGAGCCACCAAAGCAGTCTACTACTACTCCGCTAATACTGTAATAAAAACAAAAATGCTGGAAAAACTCCAGACTGGCAGCTTTTGGGTGCTTGTGAGATCAGAGCTGAACAAAGGGAGAAATGGGATGGATTACATATTGTTTAAGAAAAGGTGGAGCAAAATAGAAGTTCAGGAATGGATAGAACCTAGGAGAGATTGCACAAAAGCAAATTACTGCAGATGCTGGAATCTGAAACAAAAACAGAAAATGCTGGAAAATCTCAGCAGGTCTGACAGCATCTTTGGAGAGAGAATAAAGCCAACATTTCGAGTCTGAATGACCTGGCTGTGATGAAGGGGTCATCTAGACTCAAAATGTTGGCTCTGTCTCTCTCCAGAGATTGTCTCGTGCCCGAAATGTCTTTGTCCAAAGAAAGTGATAATGGTAGTATGAAGGACTAAAGAAGGTACTGAAGGTGGCACAAAGGTAAGATAGCAGAATGTGTTAATAGAGCAAAGATTTGATTTGATATTAATTTGATGTATTGTCACATGTATTAACATGTGGTGAAAAGTATTGTTTCTTGCGCGCCATACAGACAGAGCATACCATTTATAGAGAAGGAAACGAGTGAATGCAGAATGTAGTGTCACAGTCATGGCTAGAATGTAGAGAAAGATCAACTAATGCAAGGTAAGTCCATTCAAAAGTCTGACAGCAGCAGGGGAGAAGCTGTTCCTGAGTTGGTTGGTACGTGACCTCTGACTTCTGTATCTTTTTCCTGATGGAAGAAGGTGGAAGAGAGAATGTCCGAGGTGCATCGGGTCCTTAATTATGTGGCTGCTTTGCTAAAGCAGCGGGAAATGTAGGCAGAGTCAGTGGATGGGAGGCCAGTTTGTGTGAGGGATTGTGCTACATTCACAACCTTTTATAGTTTTTTGCGGTCTTGGACAGAGCAGGAGCCACACCAAGCTGTGATACAACCAGAAAGAATGCTTTCTATGGTGCATCTGTAGAAGTCAATAAGAGCCATAGCTGACATCCCAAATTTCATTAGTCTTCTGAGAAAGAGGAGTTGGTGGGTTTTCTTAACTATAGTGTTGGCATGGGGACCAGGACAGGTTGTCGGCGATCTGGACACCTAAAAACTTGAAGCTCCTGACCCTTTCTACTTCGTCCCCATTGATGTAGATAAGGGCATGTTCTCCTTTACGCTTTCTGAAGTTGATGACAATCTCCTTTGTTTTGTTGACATTGGGGCAGAGGTTATTGTTGCCGCACCAGTTCACCAGATTTTCTATCTCAAAGATCAGTGCTCTGTGAAAGCAAAACCGAAGAACAAATGACAGATGGCCAGTTGAGTGAGAGGTTGTGCATTAGGAAAAAATTGGGATTAAGGGGGTCAGGATGGTGGAGAGAGTGCAGTCTGAAGTTGTTAAACTCAATGTTGAGTCCAGAAGGCTAAGTGTCTAATTAGATGATGAGGTACTGTTTCTCCAGTTTGCATTGGGCTTCACTGGAGCATTATAGCAGATCAAGGACGTATATATGGGCATGAGAGCAAGTTGGTGAGTGGAAATGGCTAACGCCAGGGAGGCAGAGGTAATATGTGTGGACTTAGAAAAGGTGTTCCACAAAGCAATCACCCATTCTGCATTTAGCCTTCCCAGTGTCGAGGAGACAGCATTGGGAACAACAAATACCATAGACCAAGTTGAGTAAGGCGTAAGCTTCACCTGAAGGGAGTGTTTGAGGCATTGGATGGTGAGAAGGCAAAGTGTTGCACCCTCTGTTGTGAGTGCATGGGAAGGTGCCAAGGGAAAGGGATGAAGAGTTAGTGATGGAAGAGTGGGCCAGGATGTCACAGAGCAAGCTGTGAAATGCTGATTAGGGCTGAGTCCGATCATAATGAAAATAAATTTCACAGCAGCCTGATATTGTGGAAAACGTTCGCAACATTGCAGCATTAATGTACAGTAGCATTTTGTGATAAGGAAATTGAGTTAAAATGGGTGGCTTTTAGTGGAATGCAGCATTTTAAAAATATGTTTTAAACATGTTCAAAGAAAATAATTTTGTCTTGCAGCTTCTGAATTCATTTTCTGCAAATTTGAAAAATAAGTTTTCATGTGTTCCACGATGTAGCAGTATAGTTTTATTTAGGTATTGGCAAAATTATTACCTTTCTATGTTGCAGATTTTGCAGTTTTTCTTGGCTTTTATGATGTAACTCTTGTTCCACAGTTGCGTCGTTTTGATGTCAGTATACACAAAAGTAATGTTACAGCACTGGCATGGAGCACCAATGGAATGAAACTCTTCTCTGGGGATGATCAGGGCAAAGTTGTGTATGCCGCTGTTGACTTGGATCAGGTAATGAAACATAAACTAAAAATTGTGAACAAATAGGTTAGCTGATAGCTGCATTTACCACATGTTTACAAATCTATAATCCTATTTGAAAAAAAGAATTGTTTTGAAAATAGGCTCCCAAAAATAACCTTGCAGAATAGTGGTACTGTTGGTGTGTATAATAGACACACATTAAATTTGTACATGATGAATACAGGTAATTGGCTACTATTGGCAGTGACTATTGATGGACTGGCAAAGCTGTGATTGTTACCAGTATTTGAATTGTTAGATGGTGGTAAGTCAATCATTGAAATGTGTAATTGCAATATTAGGAGCAGTAAAGATGAACAGTCCTCATCTGACATGCACAATTTCCAATCAGAGTAATTGTGTAATATAGCTCCAGGGTCCTAGGTTCAGTTCCTGGCTCGGGTCACTGTCTGTGTGGAGTTTGCACATTCTCCTTGTGTCTGCGTGGGTTTCGTCCAGGTGCTCTGGTTTCCTCCCACAGTCCAAAGATGTGCGGGTTAGGTTGATTGGCCATGCTAAGAAGTTGCCCCTTAGTGTCCAGGGATGTGTAGGTTAGAGGGATTAGTGGGTATAATATGTAGGGATATGGGAATAGGGCCTGGGTGGGATTGTGTTCGGTGCAGACTCAATGGGCCGAAGGGCCTCTTTCTGCACTGTAGGGTTCTATGATTCTAGTACAGGTCTTGGGGGTATATGTATGTTTGGGGTCCGATTAATGAACTGGTGTGCCCCAAGGATCTGTACTAGAATTTTATTTTTAACTATAATTAATGGTTTGAATAGAGGAATAAGCTAGAGATTACTCTAACTTGGAAAGGCCAGTAAGTTGACTAGATCAGCTAATTGCAAAGTGGCTAAGACTATGGCAAATGGAGTTCATTGTGGGAGAAATGAGTTCATCCATTGAATTGGAGAGAAATCAAATTTTATTCTTGATAGTAACAGGTAAAAGCTATAATTGGACAAAGGATTTTAGTATTATTGATTTCTCTAAAAGCTACTGCACAGGTGCCAAAATAAAAAAATGAAGGCCAGTGAAATTTTAATTCATCATTTCAGAGGATTGGAATATAATAGAGGAATATACAAGTCTGAAATACTAGTTGCCCCATTTTAACATGGTTGATATTATAGGGCATGTGTGCACACTTTCCAGCGTAGTGTCATTTTGTGTCAGAGCCGACTTAGCGTCACATAACTCATCCAGTGCATTCTGGAGCGACAACACTGCGCCGCTTCTCTCTTCCCCCCCACCCACCCCCGATACTCTTCCTCTCACCTTTGTCTCTTTCTTCCACTTGCCACTGACCTGACCTGACCTGACCTGATGCTCACTACCAAACCCCCTTCTTCATCTTGTCCCCTTCTTTCTGAGCCTTTGCCCACAGCAAAGGCACGCATGGCAGGGGGGACGGTGAGAATGTTAGAGACAAGTAGAAACACTAAGCAGATTTCTTTAATTTAAAATTTGTTTTAAGTTATTTCATTTACAAATAACTTGTAATGCACATTATTTAACTTGCAAGGTGTAATGTTTTAATGTCTTTACTGATGAGAACGATAGCTTTTATATATTTGTAATGAGAGAATCTGATTTCTTAATGTTATTTAATTTAGAGTCACACACACTTCAGGAATGCATTTCCAACATTAAGCTAGTAATTACTGTGTTCAGTTTTAGGCTCCTATCATTTGGAAAGATACATTGACCCTGGAATGGGAAAGGTACATGTTCACCGGAATGATAGAAAGGAGTAAAATTAAATTGAGGACAGGTTGCATAAACATGGCTTGTTCAACCTTGAGTTAAGAAGATTGAGGTTTAGTTGAAGTATTTAATGATGAAATGATCCACTAGGATAGATGCAGGAAAACTATTTCCTCTGATAGAGCATAATCTTAAAGCTAGAGTTAAGCTGCTTTGCAGTGAAATCAGGAAGCACTTATTGTACTGCAGAGGTAGTGGAAATCAGGGAATTCTTACTGTTTCACCTCTGCCTCAATTTGACCATAGGCCTGAAGTAAAATCTGGGTCACTTGAAATTTTCACGACTGTGATTGATTGATAGATTTTTGTTAAGTAAAGGTATCAAGAATATGGGGTTTGAGGCTCTTTAGGCAGCACCTTCCAAACCCACTACTGCTGCCATCCAGAAAGACAAGGGCAGCAGACAAGTGGAAACGCCACCACCTGGAAGTTTTTTTTTTAACCATCTGGAGGTTTCCCTCCAAGTCACTCAGCATCCTGATTGGGAAATATATCGCAGTTCTTTCACTGTCGCTAGGTCAAAATTCTGGAACTCCCTCCCTGGCAGCACTGAGTATACCTACACAACATGAACTGCAGTGGTTCAAGAAGTTGGTTCACTAGTATCTTCTCGAGCAATTAGGGATGGGCAATAAATGCTGGTCTAGCCAACAAAGCCCACATCCTGTAAAAAAAAAACCACAAAAGATACATATCAGCCGTCATCAACTAGAATTATGAGTAACATTGAGGAATGGAATTGTTAACTTGTGCTTATCTGTGTACTCTTCGTCCAATGAAACTGTGATCAGTTGTTTTATCCCCTGGCTGAGTACCTTTATTTTGGCACAGAGTTGTACAGATCATATGGAATAGATTCACCACAAACCAGTTGAAAGATGACCTTTATAAAATCCTTTTAAACAAAAATGTTAAGAGACTGATTGCTAAGATCCAAAACTTCATGAACATTTAAAAAAAATGTGGGTCAATGTATGATGATTATTAAATTTGCATGTAAAATTTGAAATTATTAATGGTTGCAGGAGTAACATTATTACACCAGGTTGATTGATGCAGTGACCATGAAGAAACACATACTGAGGACAGGTTGGGGGAGCGTTTTGGAGAAGGGGCAATAAATTTCACAGCATGTTCTTGTGTCTACCCTTTATTGTATTTCTGTCATTGCAGTTGATGTTAAAGGAGGCCTTTTGGCATGGTATTGGTGGAAAATCTGCTATGAAATACCTGCACCCAACATCTGATTTGGCCAGTCACCTGTACTGCAGGTGCCAATGAATCACAGAATACCACAGTGCAGAAGAGATTGTTCGGCTCACTGAGTCTGCACCAACATATGAAAGGCCCTGATCTGCTCACCTAATCCTACTTGCCAACACTTGGCCCATAGCCTTGAGTGTTATGGCATGCCAAGTACTCATCCAGGTACTACTTAAAGGATGTGAGGCATTCCGCCTCCTCCATCTTGCCAGGCAGTGCATTCCAGACTATCACTCAGGGTAAAAAAAAAGTTTTTCCTCAAACCTCCCACATCTCACTTTTAACTTGTATCTCCTCATAACTGACCCTACAACTAAGGGGAACAGCTGCTCCCTGTCCATCCTGTCCATGCCCCTCATAATCTTGAACACCGCAATCTGGTCACCCCCTCTGTATTCTCTGCTCCAGAGAAAACAACCCAAGCCTATCCAACCTCTCTTTTTAACTTAAATGTTTCATCCCCGGCAACATCCTGGTGAATTTCCTCTGCGCCCCCTCCAGGGCATTCGCATCCTTCCTTTAATGTGGTAACCAAATTTGCACATAGTACACCAGTTGTGTCCTCACCAAAGTTCTATACAATTCCATCATGACCTCTCTGCTTTTATAATCTATACCCCGATTGGTAAAGGCGAGTGTGCCATATGCCTTTTTCACCGCTGTTAACCTGCCTTTTCACCTTCTGAGATCTATGGACAAACACGCCAAGGTCCCTTTGTTCTTCAGAACTTCCCAGTGTCAGACCTTTCATAGTATGCCTCGTCACATTACTACTTCCAAAGTGTATCACCTCACACTTTTCAGGGTTAAATTCCATCTGCCACTTATCTGCCCATTTAACCATTTCATTTATATCTTCCTGTAACCCAAGACACTAACCTCACTGTTAACCTCACCCGGCCAATCTTTGTGTCATTGGCAAACTGACTGATCATACCCCAACATAGTGATCTATGTCATTTATATAAATGACGAACAATAGGGGGCTCAGCACGGATCCCTGTGGTACGCCACTGGTCACTGGCCTCTAGCCACTGAAGCAGCTGACAGTCACCATCCTCTGTCTCCTACTGTTGAACCATAAAATCTGATTCCCCATGGGTTTATTTTATTTGATTCATGGCAGTATAATTTGATAGCAAACTACCTTGCTGATGGTTCATGTTGATTTTTGACCATTAGGTCTCCCCTCTGTTTTATTTTCCCCACTGTCAACTATGCACCACTTCTCCTGTTTGGGTTACAAATGTGCAAGTACATGTGCATCAAGAAATAAAGCTGGCAATAGTTGAGCTTACTCAGAAGAATCTTACAATTTAGTTTCTCAATTCTAGGACTCCTGGTGTTTTAATTACTGAAAGTAACTATGGAATCTCGCATATTCACTTATTTTTTTTCCAAATAGTTTTCATTTTAGCATTGATTCTTAAATTTGTATGGTGAAATATGGTGCTTTCGCACATGGATGTGAACATGTAAAAACAAAATCCATTATTTTGTAAGCACCTGCAATAGTTTTTTTTTTGAAGACAGGTTGATGTATCTTGCTGTATTCTTCAACTCTGAAAGCCAGCGTGGATCATTAAAAGTTGAAATACATTCATTTAACTGTTTGAATTAGCGTGAAGTTTTTAACCAGTATATTTTTAACTGTGGTATCCTGTTTTCTTGCAGGGTGTTTGTAGTCCCAGAGTGATATTGGAAGAGTCATCTCCAATAGTACAATTGGACTACACTCAAAAGGTTCTGCTTGTCTCAACTTGTCTGCGTTCTGTTCTTGTTTATACGGAGCAAAACATTATCAAGCAGGTTGGAACCCAGCCAAGAAAAAGGTAAGCACCCTAAATTTTAAATAATTCAGTCTAATACAGTGCATCAAGTAAATTTATTTGTGGCGTCTAAGTAATCAAAATCGTAACATAGCTCACTTAGACTTCCTGACACTTCCACGGTTTGTGATCATGTCTGGATCATAAGTCATATTCATTATGACATAGGCCATATAGCCCATTGAGTCTAAGCCAACTCTGTTCAAGAGCAATCGATACAATCCCATTCACCCACTGTATCCCAAGTTTAAAATTGTTGTGATCTCCTAACTCAGTGACTAAATTATTTTGTGCTGTACTGCAAAATCAAACTATTAAGAAAAATCCTACATTCCCACTCTGTGCTGATTGCAGCTGAAACTATTGTTAGTTTTAGTGTTGCCAAGGTTATGGAGGTGAAAAATTCCATTCCTGATTGTCATCCCATGAGTTGCTATGTATGGAGAGGGGAAGGATCAATTGTTTTGCCTCTTGCACTGGAATAGATTTTACACATTCAAATGCCCTGCAGCTGCCCCTGCCCCTGAAATCTTCCTCTTGGGTAAATCCCTGTCTTATGGAGAGCTGAGGAGAGGAAGTTGTAAGAGGGGATTAAATCATTTTGGCACTTTGTAAGAAGCATAAATGAATGAAACAAGTCATTTTGGCACAGATCAGCTATTAGTTGCATAGAAATGTGCAGGTCAATTTTTTTTTCTCTAGAACACCATGGCTGAGAATCTGTTTAATTGTTGATCAAGAATGCCATAGTGGTTAGCACTGGTGCCTCAGTACCGGGGACCCAGATTCAATTCCGGTCTTGGGTGACAGTTTGTTGGGAGTTTGCACATTCTCCTTGTGTCTCTGTGGGTTTGCTCTGGGGGTTCCAGTTTCCTCCCACAGTCCAAAGATGTGCAGGTTAGGTTGATTGGCCTTATGCTAAATTACCGTTATGTCAGGAGGATTAGCAGGATAAATATGTGGAGGGGAGGACGTTTACAGGAATAGGGCCTGGGTGGGATTGTTGTCAGTGTGGGTTTGATGAGCCAAATGGTCTCTGTTTGCACCGTACAGATTTCATAAACTATGGTTTTTTTCCTCAAGTGCAAATTGAGTATCATTGAAAATCAGTTCTCCGTGTTAGGAAATAACATTTTATACATAAGATCTTGTTTTATACATGCATGAAAACATCTTCAATTTCCCATTTCTCCAGTGCTGGCAGATTTGGAGCCTGTTTCATACCAGGCCTCTGTAAACAGACCAATGTGAATTTATATGCTTCGAGACCTGGACTTCGTCTGTGGAAATCAGACATACAAGGGGTTGTTCAGTCAACACTGCTTTTAAAAAATGTATTTACTAACGAAGTGAAGCCATTTGAACTGTTACCTCGAACAAGTTCGGCAACTGCAAGCAAAGGTGTTACTAAGCCAAATGAGAGAAACCTTGGGCTCTTGGAGTGCTTCTTAAATGATGGATGGGTGCTGAGCTGGAATAAGACTAGTATTTATGTGTTGGATGCAGTCAACCAGGTATGTAAAAGGGAAAGCTGGCCTAGCCCAAGCAGCTGTATTTCTGCAGTGCTGTAATATGTATGATGAGTTGCTCACTAGTGTTTATTAACTTGAATATTGATTCTGTAGATGTGAAAATGTATATCCTGAGGCAACATAATTCTTGTTGGGTACCAACTAAGGAAAATAAATATGATTCCAAGTTGAGAGTTTTTATATAGCTCTTTGTGACTGTATCATGCAATGCAAGCTTTTCTTTGATTCCAAGTCCAATTAGTAAACTGATTAACATTAATAACGCATTAAAGGAAGATACTTTAATTGAATTTAAATAACATTTTTGGTACAAAGCACCGTCCTCTTTTCTCTTTACCCACTCCCCTCTCTGATCGATGATTTCAAAAAGAAGAATTCACTTTTGTCAGCCTTGGTTCTGTTAATTGAAGTTTTTATAATAAATTGCAGTCGAGGATGTGCAATAATCAAATTTACCAGCACTAATATTCTTATGGTATAAGCTTCATTGAATAGATAGTCATACCTGCGTGAGAAAGGGGACATTAGCTGTTTGTGCAAGGTGTTTCTGCTTTGCTAAGACCAACTTATTGGCCAGCTACATGAGCATGTAGAAGCAAACAAACAGATCTGCTGGTAAATAAAATTCCTGGCACAGTAGCTAGTGATTCTTCTAAAGATGTGTTGATATAATTGCTTTGGGATATTTTTCAAAAAATTGTTAGATAAACTAATAGATTACATGAAGATTAAAATTCTCCATTACCTCATCTTAATTTGAAGAAATGGGAGCTCTGTGGTAGGGAAAATAAAATAGACATTTCTCCACATTTTTGACTCACAGACTTAGAACTCTGCATACTGCATATTGGCCTTATGGTGAAGTGATGTTTTGATTATTACATTAAAAATTGTGCTGCATTGCAGGCAAAGGATATAATTTATAACTTTTTCTTTATAAATTCCTATGTTCATATGAATTGCGTATGTGAACTTGTCAAACTGATTACATGCTCCTGCCAATGTAGACATTGAGAGTATAATTACTTTGACAAGTTTGTAAAGGTAATGCCATTATAAACATTAATTTTATAAGGCATACAAGGATAACAAAATATATGATTTTAAAATAGGACAATATCTGCACTGTTAAATGTGATTATCCATTGCACACTCAGTGCATTTCACCTGAAGACAGTACCTAACTTTCTTGTACAGAGCCAGGTGACATTGACTGTGTGGAATTTTCACATTCTCCCCATATCTGTGTGGGTTTCCTCTGGGTGCTCAGGTTTCCTCCCAGTATGCAGGTTAGGTGGGCTGACCATGCTAAACTTCCCTTTAGTGTTGGGGGACTAGCTAGGGTAAATAAATGGGATTATGGGGTTAGGGCTTGAATGGACTTGATGGGCTGGATGACCTCCCTCTGCACTGTAGGGATTTTATGACTGGTATATTTAAGATCTTGCGTATGTAGCATATTTCCCATGTTACAATTTTATGTGAATGTTCTTAGTGATACAATACTAAGTAAACATTTTGTAAAGGACATCTTGCCACCAGGTGGCATCAAACGTCTATATCAGCAATTGTTTGTGTTCATACGGTGCCTTTAACATGATCAAATGCCCCAAGACATTTCACAGCAACATTATAAAATATGACATTGACATTCGATGGCATTTCCATTGCTGAATCACCCGTTATCAACAGCCTGCTTGTTACCATTGACCAGAAACTGAACTGGACAAGCCATACAAATACTGTGGCTGCAAAGCTGGGAATTCTGTGCAGAATAACTCGCTTTCTGACTCCCCAAATCCTGTCCACCATCTACAAAGCACACGTTGGGAGTGTGATGGAATACTCACTATTTGCCTGGACGCGTGCAGCTCCAACAACACTGGAGAAGCCCGACACCATCCAGGACAAAGCAGCCTGCTTGATTTACACCCCATCCACATCCATTGGTCCCTTCACTGACACACAATGGCAGCAGCGTGTACCATCTACAAGATGCACTGCAGCAACTTGCCAATGTTTCTTTGACACCACCTAGAAGGACAAAGACAGTAGATGCTTTGGAGTACTCCCACCTGCAAGTTCCTATCCAAGCTGCACACCCTTCAGCCATCACTGTCACTGTCAAAATTCTTGACAGCACTGTGGGTGTTCCTAATATATGCAGCAGTTCAAGAAGGCAGTTCATCTCCACCTTCTTGAGGGCAATTAGGGATGAGCAAGAAATGCTGTCCTAGTCAGTGTACCTACACCCTATAAACAAACAAAAAAAAACTAAGCCACATTATGGACTATTAGGGCAGATGATAAAAAGCTTGGTAAAGAATCAACTTTTAACAGTCTTAAAGGAGGAATGTGAGGTAGAGATATGGATTTAGGCAAGGATTTCCAGAGCTTGGGGCTGAATGAAAGTTTAAACAGTAAGAAGTCTCACAACACCAGGTTAAAGTCCAACAGGTTTATTTGGTAGCAAAAGCCATTAGCTTTTGGATTTTTCTGGCTTTTGCTACCAAATAAACCTGTTGGATTTAACCTGGTGTTGTGAGACTTCTTACTGTGTTCACCCCAGTCCAATGCCAGCATCTCCACATCATGAAAGTTTAAAGCCAGGGGAGCTTTAGAAGCCAGAATTAGAGAAGCACAGATATGAGAGTTGTTGGATTGGAGGAGGTACAGAGTCAGGGAGGGGTGAGATTACAAGAAAACAAAATATAGGAGTAGAAAGTCTGCTTTTCTGTAATGGCTTTAAGGGCCCAAAGAGAAAATAAGTTATGGAGTTCCCACTGAGTCTGACAGCACAGAGCAATAATACAGTTTGACACGAGGTTGTTAATATTGCCCAGAGGAGACAGGCTATGGAAAATGAAAGGCACAATGGTGGAACCTTGAAATGTGATTCTGTTCGCCATGAACTGGACAAAACCCGAGATTCATTTCAATTAGCACTCAGAGGAGAAATGTGCATCACTATGCTTGATTTTCAAATGGGCTTAGACATAAACCTTCCTGTAACCAGATAATTAAATAAAAATGGTAGCCCTAATTGACTGGTCAAGCCTTTTGGGTTCTTTCTTTGTATTGTATGGATATTGGCTATCTTGATCTGAAAAGCTGCATGCAGAAAACTTCATGGGGTGTGGTTCAGAAATAGGTGCTGGAAATACTTGGGTCAGGAAGCATCCATTGCAGGAAGCAGACTTAACGTTTCTGGTCAATGACCTTTCCAGTTCTAATTAATCAGTTTGTTGGGGGGTGTTGTTGTTCAGCTCGTGTTTGTTCCCTTCAAGTAGACAGAACAAAAAATTTATGGAATTTCAAATTGGCATGTTTATTTATGAGCTAGCAGGGCTCTAATATGTCAGGTAATGGCATTGCATAAACAGGTATACTTCCAGATTCAATTCTAAGGAATTGACATATGTCAATTCGAGAATGTACATTTGTGTAGGAGTTAACCATGTTCACTCATAACAATTATTAGGTTTAGATGTGGATATAGTTGTTCAATTACAACTTGTGCACATCTACCTAATTATATTATGATCAAGCAATGATAGCTATACGTCTGACCAATCGTATATCAACCTCCCATTTTCCTTTGTTACTTGTTTTAATGGACACATGAGCTACAGCTGTATGTCGTTCAATTTAATTCTTGTGCACATCTGTTACTGAAGCCTCTCTTGTAACTAGGTATTGATGCTTACCTGGGTCTGCTTTAATAAAAAACCCGTGCTTCTTCTCATTGCAGCTTATGTGATTTTTAAACCTGTGTGATTGTTATCGTTTTCAGGTGTTAATCAAGTAGAGGCCCATTACATGGTGGTAATGTCCTCCCCCACACCTAACTCTGTTGTTACATACTCACCAGTACTCTACCTGGACTCCGTGTCCTTCAGCAATACTGCAGTACTTACTTCGATTTGAGGGCAGTTGGCAATTGGGGCACTCTGTACCTGCAGCGGTCACTGCTAACTGTGCCATTTCATGAGGATCCAACAATGCTTCGGTCGGTTCATTGTCCTTAATTGGACAGTGGCCTTGGGATCATTCACTGAATTGGCTGCAAATTGTGGCCTAGCATCCTGTGCTGGTAGAAGTGGGTCTTACTTCTACTTCTGGCCCTGGCAGTGGGACTTTGACCCTCCCAGGAAGCTCCAACCCTAAATGTTTGTGTCTTGTTAAGAAATGTCCTGTAATCCTCAAAAAATGAAGTCACATTAATTAAGCAACAATATCATGTTTTGATATTTCATTCGTGACATTTGCAGGCTCTGATTGGTGGACTGGAAGGGCTGAGTGGCATTATGTCTGTTTCCTGTACAGAAGATGAAATTTTCATGTTGACTGATGACCGTAATGTTGTTCGGATTTCCAACAAACCTGAAGGTTTGATGACAGCAGGTAAGATAGCTTGATTTAAAACATATGATTTTAGACTGAGGTAGAAACCTCCATGTGTATGACTGAGTCATACAGATCAGAAGGAAACCAAATTGGATACTTTTGCTTTGCTTAGTTTGATGACTCCTGGGAATTTCAGTTAGCCTCAGTATCCGTAGGCTGTCAAAGTGGGGAAAATCAATTAATCCTCTGCTTTTGGCTGCACTTGTATACTTAATAAAGAATGTCTAAATAAGAGGAGGCTAGTCAGCCTATCATGTCTGGGCTAGCTCTTTGGAAGAGCTATTCAGTTAGTCCACTCCACTCAGTCTGCCCCCAACTTTTTACCCCATTGCCCTACAATTCTTTTTTCCTTTTGGGTCTTATTTATTCAAGAAAGGTGAATCCTACTCTTTGTCCCTTAACTTCCACAATTAGAAATGTTCATGATGTTCATTGGACAAATGCATGAAGTGTCCCATGCGGTCAGTACCAGTGAGCCACATTTCTATATATTGAGCCCAAATTCATTGCCTTTAATTTATAGAATCATACAGTGCAGAAGGAGGCCATTCAGTCCATGTGAGTCTGCACCGACTACAATCCCACCCACGCCCTATTCCCATAACCCTATGCACTTACCCTAGCTAATCCCCCTGACAAGGGGCAATTTAGCATGGCCAATCAACCTCACCCACACATCTTTGAACTGTGGGAGGAAACTGGAAGAAACTCGCACAGACTCAGGGAGAATGTGCAAACTCCACACAGACAGTGACCCAAGCCAGGAATCGAACCTGGGTCACAGGAACTGAGGCAGCAATGCTAAGCACTGTGCTACTGTAACACCCCTAATTAAAAAGGATGAAATGGGGTGGAATAAAAAGTGAGGCCTAATTTAATATAAATGTGATCTGCTGAAGCACGTTTTGGAAAGTTTCCAGGGAGGAGATGGGTGAGAACAACATTGGAGATCATCTGTCTGTTGCACAATCCACTAACAGTTTAAAAATTGCTGAAGGATTTCTGTCACCGAAGTTGAATTTTCTTCTTCGGTATAGTCCTGTACAATCCTGTTTTGCTGTATTTTCCAAGTTCGCAAACTTTTACACGTGATAATATCTGATGTCAACAATTTTTTTAATGTGATAAAGTCAATGTTGATTTCCACTTTGTGTTTGGCATTTGAAAATTAGGCTGAATTTTTATAAGCCTCAAAATCACTAACTGAGAGGAAAAACATTTGAGGAAATTTTTAATGGTCGCACTTTTAGTTAATCTTAATCTCCTGACCTTGGACTCAATTAGAAGTTGGAGGTGAAAATATGCCTAATATTACTCTGATTTTAAATATGTCAGGTTGCATCCAGGTACCCTCCCAGTCTCATTTGAATTTTTCTAAATAAAATTGATGCAATTGAGGAATAAACGAGGCCCAAGGAAACACTGGTATTTCTTTTAGCCTTAAAATAGAGTAAAATTAGCCCATTTAGAGTGACACCAGAGTTGTAGTAAAGTGAAGTGCAATTAATATATAATTGCAATTGTGTATACACAATAAATTACTATGCAGTGAAGTTGTTGCATTGGACAATTTACAATTAATTTTTTTTGAAAGCTAACCTTACAACTCGTGAATATTGCTTCATAATTTGTTATGAGGCAATGTTGTTTCTGCCTAAAATATGTTGAAAGTTTGGAAATAGTCTATCTCTTAATAGTTTAACTTTTCTCTAATGTGTTGTTTGATGAACCATAGTTTTAACTTCAACACAAATACTATGGAATCCCTACAGTACAGAAGGAGACCGTTTGGCCCATGGAGTCTGTACCAAGCACAATCCCACCCAGGCCCTATTGCCGTATTTACCCAGCTTATCCCCTGACTCTCGGGACAACTTAGCCTGGCCAATCAACCTAACCCGCACATCTTTGGACTGAGGGAGAAAACTGGAGCACCTGGAGGAAACCCAAGCAGACACAGAGAGAATGTGCAAACTCCACACACACAATGATCCAAGGCCAAGATCCGGGTCCTTGACGCTGTGAGGCATCAGTGCTAATCACTGTGCCACCATGCTGCCCATCTGAGACCTCTTGCTTGACCCTCTTCTTTCTGATGACCGTTCTTTCCAATTGTAGGTTAACAATTTGATACTGAATTTAACTTGCTAACCAAGCAAATGTAAAGGTCTAAAACCAGTGCATGTAATCCTCCAAACAATAATGATGCCTCTGATTTCAGGAAGGTGACGTTGGTGATTATTGATTCCATGGCCCAGAGCCATTTCTTTTGCTTAAACTTAGCACCACAGGAGAGGGTGAGAGAAGAAGTGACTCATGGTGTGAACCAGCTCTCAGCCATTCATCTCATTTCTTTCTAAAACTCTTGAGTTTCTCCAGGACTCTTCTCTTTATAAAAGGCACAGGCATGAAAAACCTGGTTTCTGCTAGTCGGGAAATCTAGGCCTAGGAGTATAGCCTAAAAATTGGAGCCTCTTTTCAGGACTGAAGTTAGGAAACATATCCAAACACAAGGGTGGAAACAGTTTGGAAAGGACACTGATGTTTGTCAGTTATAATTTTAAAGCTGCAATTTAGATTTTTATAATCCAAGGGTATTGAGGGCAAAGGTGGGTGCGTGGATTTCAATTACAGATTAGCAGGAGGGCAGATCAAAGCTCCAGGGGCTGAATGATCTTCTGTTCTATGGTCTTGAACCTGAGTCCATGTTTTGGCAACTTATATTTTTCCCAGGTTAACTTGCATATTCATCAAGTTCATTTATATAAGATTTACAAGTGCAAGATTTTATTTTTAAACTTAAACTTCAAATGGACATCGACAATGACAGACTATTGTCTTTAGTTTTTTTTTAAGATTAAGCTATGTCCAGTGAAGAATCCATACCTTCAGGGAGAAGAGCGGTGAAACCATTATTTAAAATACTACTTATGGAGACTCCTGAGTTGTGATTTTTTTTTTTCCTTTTCCAAAGCAATTTCTAAATCTGTAAATTGAATGCAGATACAATTGCATTTTCAGGTGTACATTCACAAGTAAATTCTGCGCTGACGACAAGTTCCAGTGAACCAGTTCAAGAAACAGTAATCCCAACAGACTCAAAAGAAGCGCAAGGTGAACACAGATCTTCAGGAACCGGTAATGTTGAAGTGCACCATCCAAGGTCTTCAGATCCTGAGCAAAGTTTGAATGCAAGAAACAGTGCTGAAAGATGCATGTGGGATGAGACGAGAGAAAGAAGATATTCTGAAAGCGAACCAAGGAGCAGAAGCAGTTCTATAAACAGTGGTACTAGTGTTTTTAGCCATGTAACAACTCCAGAACAGCAGGTGGGAGCACCTTCCTCATCCGTGGCATTAACAAAGATACCAGATTCCTCAGAAAGGTTCAGAACAATAAATATGGAAGAATTTAACCAACAGCTCATTGTTGTTCCTGTAAAAAAGAAGAAAAAACGGAAGCAAGGTATTTTACATGTAACCATTTGCTTTATTAGCCTTGATCTTATCAATTTCAATAATCATTTGGTAGTACAGAATTGGACTTTTGCTGAGTAAAAAAACATGCTTTCAAATTCTTTTTGTCTTGGATTTAATAGGCAAGATTCGCAAGAACATCAATTTAAAGGGAACAGCAATTTAGTTTGCATGAGAAGAGAGTGCTGATTGGTTGGCAAGTGGACTCTGGTAGATGAGTTGCCATGGAGAATGCACCAGGGAAAAGTTAACTGCCAAGCTGTGCTTTAAATTCAAACCAGATAGCTTGACTCTGAGGTATCGCAATGAGGAATGAATCAAAAGCTGTTCCCCCAAGCTTTTGGGTTGAAAAGGTGCAGTCTGTGGACATGCTCCTTCTGTGTGAATATACGTAGCTTGCAGCACACATACGTGAAAGACATTGCGAACCTGACTGATGATCTTAAAATGGTTTTCAGTGTAATTCTTAGCACAGTCAGGATTGTTTAGCAAGTGCTGCCCAATTGGGGAATGTCATAATGCTGGACGCTATGTTTTGGATTTTGCCAGCGTAGGCTGGTTGAGTACTGTCCGTAATTTACCTATTGCAAACAGCCATTAGAATATGCTGCCACTATATGATACAACCCCCAATTATTGGAGTATCAGGCACATAAATCTGGTATCACGCTGAAATATATATACTATGTTACTCATTTGTGTGATGTATTTTTGGTTTGACAGCAACATCCTGTTAATGAAGAATATCACATGTTACTACTGCACAGTAACAGTGTGAAACAGCCAATTTCACCTGTTACTGAAATTTTGTGAGGCACTTTGCCCTTCCTGGGTAACTTTGAGGTAGATGGGGTGCTTTTCAGGACCAGTGGCATTGGGTCATTTGATGTGTGCATGATATACAGTGAGCAATGTATGATCAGTGTAGCCGTTATCCCGCAGGATGAATAAGTTTTCCACATACACGGTAAAGGATTCCTTCAACTTTGCAAAGACCATAGAGGACACTCATATCAATGGCAATGCTGCATCCGTTTGCTCATTTGACATGCTAGCCTATTAACCAGTGTACCACTTTAGGAAGCCATGGATATTTGCACTAAGTCGCTATATCACAGCTTTCTAAATGTGTCACCATTTTTTGAATCGATATTTATTGAACTTTTGAACTCAGCAACTCATGCATTTGAGTTCCGTTTTAACATCAAAGATGCCTCAATTTATGGTGTTGCCATTGTATTCCCTTGAAGCTGTGCTCTCATGAACGTCTTTGGCAGTTTTCACAAGAAATCCGTCTTCGATGGAATGACACTGAACCTCCTGCACTTGCAAGTTCCCGAAACAAAGATGATACATTGGCTATTTTAGACTTTGAATGTAAGAACTTCCTTACACACCTTAATGGCCTCCTTTGAAATGGAACAGTTGAATGAGCTTCCTTTTTACATATGCTAGTTGAGAAATCTGCCAATGCATTCTCTACTAGTGTCTAGAGCAAACCTGCCTTCACTGGTCATTATATGTGCTGGGTTTCCTACAATTCCACGCACTGAGAGATTGATCTTTGTTAGCAACCTCATAAATAGGGCCTGAGCCATTTGCTCACTGTGCAAACTTGACACTGAAGTAGGGCATATCAAAGCCATCCTGTGGCATAATGGCTCCCGTGATCAGACAACTACTCACTGTATATTGTGCAAATTCACTTTCCATCCTGAAAAGAGTGCACTGAAAGGATAAGAAATCAAAGATTTGAGCACCAGATGAAGCTATCTATTTCACACTGCTATTGTGTAGTACCAACGTGAATGATATCCTCCACTACCAGGTTGCTGCCATCAAGTCAAAAAGGCATCATGCCTATCGCACAAATGAGTAATGTGGTACATGAAGTTCAGTGCCAATATGACACCAGCTATGTGGGCCACATGTCCCAAAGACTGGTAGAGGCAGATTGTATCAAACAGCATATCCCTTCAACTGTTCACAACTGGTAAGTTGCCAACTGTACCCAACATGCCTGTACTTACAAAACACAAAACAAGTGTCCAACATTAGATGTAAGCCTGTGATTGGACAGCAATTGCCAAACAATCCTGATTGTGCTAAGAATTACGCAGCCAGCTAATTTAAAATTATCAGCCAGGGTTGCAGTTGGCTGACTTGCATGTGTTATAAACTACATGTGTTCACATGTAGGGCCTTGTCCATTGCATACAGAAGGAATATACTCAGGTACTGAGCCTTTTATAATTAAACAAAAGCTTGGGGGACAGCCATTCCTTGGTTCATTTCCCACGGCAATGCTTTGACCAATTGGAGTGAACCTGCATAGTTTGAATTTAAAGAAAAACTTGGCAGTTAACTGTTACCAAGTGCATTCTCCATGGCAACACCTTACC
Organism: Carcharhinus amblyrhynchos; assembly: GCF_965287045.1. Classification (NCBI taxonomy): domain Eukaryota; kingdom Metazoa; phylum Chordata; class Chondrichthyes; order Carcharhiniformes; family Carcharhinidae; genus Carcharhinus; species Carcharhinus amblyrhynchos. The sequence goes on from NC_137337.1 coordinate 30,255,775, forward strand.
AATCAAGTCCACTTGCCAACCAAACAACACGCTCTTCTCTTTCACTGTTCCTTTTACAATTGGTACTCTTGAGAATTTGTCCTGTTAGTGCAAAATAAAAAGCTTTGGCAGCAATTTCAATAATGTAAATGTGGGGGCATCTACTTTAAATGCACAAACCACCATAGAGCATTTCAATGACAACCTCTCTTAATTAATACTTGGTTATACCAAACCACAATCGTAGTAGCTAAATGTGTTATTACATTGTGTTGATCTGATTTCCTGTTTCTCACCCCTTCTGTTTTTCGCCCTCCCATCAAAATGTCTTGTATTTTCAATAATTGTATGTTATCTCTGTTGTACAGCAAGTTCTGCATCAGAAGGCAGTCTGGTAAAATATGAAATTGACTGTTCCACTAGCTCCCAGAGTTCAGAGCCAGCACTTCTGAGTGACTTTGCTAATGATGGCTCCATAACCACACCATGTGACTTGTCTGATCAGATGAGTTTGTTGAGCAGCAGCCTGGACCACTTGACCACCGATTCTCCTGAACAAGAGAGCCAGATTAGTACAGAGTTGAATATTCTTTCACAAGAAGAGAATAGTTCCAGTCTTTTTGACTCCAAAAAATGTCCTGAATCTGTATCGTCGTTACGTGATGATCGTCTACCTTCAGATTGTTCACCAGAATCTTTGAAGATTACAAATGTGGTGAATGAAAAGACCTTTTCCTCTAATTTGTGCTTTACAGAATGTTTAGACACTGAATCTTCTGTCAAATTGGAAATCTTAGGCGGTTCCTGCAATGAAAATGAAGATTGCAGAGGCGAGGTTTCTGTGTTAAATTGCTCTGAGTCAGTAATTGAACTGCAAGATAATTTAAATGGTACAATGTTTAATGCAGCTTGCATCAATGAGCCATGTGAATTAAGATCTCAGGATCCAGAATGTAATGGGTTGACTAGTGGGCTAAATTTGCAAGAATCTTTAAGTGAAAGCTCGGAATCTTTCCTCGATGAACGACATGCCCTGCTGATGAGAATTCTTTCACCGGACAAAGATCAGACCAAACAAAAAAACAAAGCTTTTTCGCAACTGTATTTTTCATACAGTGAACCACATTTATTAGATTCGACTGAAGGTCCACAAACTTCTGAAACTGTTTGCCCTGTTGATGACGATACCACAGAAAAAAAGAATGTCCAAGCACAACTTTCGTCGTCCAGTGATGATGAAGATATTTATGCTCATGGAGGACCCCATTCATCATCTGAAACCAACATAACCGAACTCTCCCTCAGTTGCAACGCTGAAAAATCACTTGGTTCAGTGTTTCAAGAACTGAATAATTCTGCTTCAGATGAAGTGGAACTTTTAAAATCAGATCAGGTGAAGCAAAAATTAAGTATTTTTCAAGCTAGTGTCCAAGCTTAAATTTAGCAGATTTATTTGATATCAAAAGCTTTTGGAGCACTGCTCCTTCATCAGGTGATGAAGGTGATGACCAGGTAATTTGCTATCACTCCAAAAGCTCATGATAGCAAATAAACCTATTGAACATTAACTTGGTGTTGTGTGACTTCTTTCTGTGCCTGTCCCAGTCCAATGTCAGCATGTCCACATCAAGCTTAGAATTTATGAGCTTAAAGTTAAAGTTTACTTATTTATTGTCACATGTAGGCTTACACTAACACTGCAATGAAGTTATTGTGAAAATCCCCTAGTCGCCACATCCTGGCACCTGTTTGGATACACTGAGGGAGAATTTAGCATGGCCAATGCATCTAACTATCATGTCTTTCGGACTGTGGGAGAAAATTGGAGCACCCGGAGGAAACCCACAAAGACATGGGGAGAATGTGCAGGCTCCGTACAGTCAGTGACCCAAGCCGGGAATCAAACCTGGCTCCCTGGCGCTGTGAAGCAGCAATGCCAGCAACTGTGCCACCATGCCTTTGCTTATATATTTTGTTGCTCAGTTAATATGATCATTTGTTCTTTAACATTTTCTGAAAGGCACTGGCAGATGAGCAGTGCAGAGAACTCTGATGTCAGTAACAAAAGTTTTGAGATATTTTTGTCAGAATTCTGTGAATCCATCACTAACTTCAACACAGATTGTAAAAATCTTGTTATTGCATTTGACACACGTTTTGGAAATGAGGATTTAGCTAATGGACCTTAAAGAGGAAAACAAAATCAATGCAAATTCATTGACTTGTTTCTTATTATCTTGTGTTGATAGTTTGCTGAGAGCTGGATGGGTTACACTGGCCCTGGGCATAGTATCCTCAGCCTAGTAGTTTCTGAGAAGCACGTCTGGTGTCTAGATTACAAGGGTGTGCTGTACTGTACCCCTTTTCATGGTACAAGTTTGCGGTGGCAGAAGTTTGAAGATGGCGTTCAGCAGGTGGCAGTATCTCCATCAGGTCAGTAATGATACAGTGGCCAAAGCAAATTACTACAGGTGCTGGAATCTGAAATGAACCAGAAGCTGCTGGAAAATCTCAGCAGATCTGACAGCATCTATGGCAAGAGAGCAAAGCTAACATCTTGAGTCTGGATGACTCGTGACTCAAGCCTTAACTCCATTCTCTTTCCATAGATGCTGTCAGACCTGCGAAGTACAGTGGTCTTGTTTTGACATGCTCTGCATTACCATAGTAATTATACAGCTGGATTTCCAAGCATTAAGTAAACAACAATCTTTGTTCAGTTTTCCTGTAAATTTCTGATGGAATGTATGTTATAAACACACAAATAGTAAAATCTGTGCTACGGCTTATGAGGAGAGTTAACACAATAATTGCACAATGAACACAGTTTCTGTATATATTACTCCTGTGTCTTATTTGCAAAACATAAATTCTTTAAACTAGAACTTGTAAAACCTGTTCTGTTTTAATTTTGGACAACTTTGGGAATTATATTAACTTTGTAAAACACAGGTGCGCTGTTATGGAAGATTGAACAAAAATCAAGCAAAGCTTTTGCTTGTGGTAAAGTAACGATGAAGGGGAAGAGACATTGGTATGAAGCCTTACCAAATGCTGCATACGTTGCTTTAAGTGATGACTCTGCGTGGATCATCCAAACCAACGGCGAACTCTATCTGCAAACAGGTATTTCAAGGAGATGTTTATTATTGCAACACTATGGTTGCAGCAGAAAATGTTTCTAGAAGTAGGTGTCAATTAATAGTTGTATTTTCAATTAATTCCACATTTTTCCATAGTTGCTGAACTGTTTAATTGCACAGATTGGCAGCAAAGAAAGTAAGACTTGAATTTGTATAGTGCATTTCTGTAAAAACTCTGGCTGTAAGGACTATTGAGACATCCTATTAACATGCATTTGAAGCGGAGTTACTGCTATACGGTAGGAAAATTAAAAAGATTATGGTTGTGAGAAAGAAATGGGACTTACAATTTAAAGAAGTAACCTTACTGGGTTACAGCATGATAAGAGTGCAGAGGATTGGGACAAATTGGATAACTCTTTCAAAGAGTCAGGACAAGGATAATGGGTGAATATGCCAAATGATACTATGGAAGTCCGATATACATAATATTTTTGTCTAGTAACTGTGTTTCCTGTAGTGATTTCAGTCTAGACCAAAATTGTAGGGAAAGCTTGAGCTTACCCACCTAGATCAGAGCCATCTTTTCCCACTAGTAGGAAATACTGCAGGGCATAGGGTGGCACATTGGTTAACATTGCTGCCTTACAGTGCCACGGGCCTGGGTTCAATTCTTGCCTCAGGTGACTGTCTGTGTAGAGTTTGCATGTTCTCCCAGTATCTGCGTAGGTTTCCTGTGGGCTCTCCAACTTCCTTCTCACTCCAAAGCTGTGCAAGTTTGGTTGATTAGCCGTGTTAAATTGCTGTTTAGTGTCGGGGGACTTGCAAGTTAAATACTTGGGGTAAAGGGATAAGGCCTGGATGGGATTGTGATCGGTTCAGACTCGATAGGCCAAATGGCCTCCTTTGGCACTGTAGGGATTCTATGAAAAAAGAGAAATTATTTGCCTCATATTGGAAGAATTGTTTGGGAAAAATACTTTCTTTAAATTAGAAAAGTTCAAAATATCCTGAAGTGAGTTAGAACTAAGTACTAGTTAGGGGAAAATAATCATTACTTCTAAACTTCCTATAGTTTATTTTCCCTATCACCATACCTTTGTTTTAGGATATACTTTTGATAGGGGCAAATCTTGACCAATACCAAGTCACCACTTCCATGGAATCCCAAAATGAATTTGGATGAGTATCAGCAGCCTATCGAATGCATCACCTAATGGCCACATACAGGCACCATTGGGCACTAATCTTGTCAGGAATCCTCCTTTTCCCAGCTCAATGGCAATGAGGAAAATTATTATGTTCATAATACTGGCTGACTACAACTAATTCAGCATTATAGTTACTCACTTCACTTCTCATAATCACTTTAACTCTTCCTGTTCCTTTTCTCCAATTGAATTTTGTGCACATTTCCAATTGATCTGTAGAAAATCACAAAGTGTGCGTAAGTTGAATCTACTCCACCAATTGCTACTTCCTCCAAATCCTTTTTTACCAATGAGATTTCAACTCTTCAGATTTTACTGTCTATGTTTTATGGCCTTGTTTTAGTGAATGGCAGTGTGTATTATGCCAATACAGTCCCGTGAACTTCATGGATAGCTGTAATTTGACGTGCCCATCCAAAAATATTTAAGATAAAAGCTACTAGCGTCATCATGTTACTATTTAAAACTGGTTAAATAGAACATGTTGATCGTGGTGTCAACTTACATGTTACTAGAACAAGAAGCTATGTTGGCAGCTGGTGGTACTAAGATACAGAATAGATTGAAATATTATATTTTCGAAGGGAAAAGTAACTGGGAATATTGTGTGCTGGAATTTTCCAACTATTTGTGCTGGCAGAATCTTCCGGTCTCACCGCCAGCACACCCCCACTATGGGTTTCACGGCACTGAGGGGAGAATTCAACAGGAAGTCCCGTAGGCAAAGCGAGAGCAGAAGATCCCGTCACCAGCCAATGGCAAGTCAACACTGTTGCTGCTAAACATGGCAGGTTGCAAGGAAAATTCTCCCCATGGACTATCATGTTTAGCAGTGAGGCAAAAGATTCGAGTAGGAATGCTGCAAGAGATATAGGAAATAAAAGTCATGATATGTAATGGTGAATCTTCATAAAATCTTCAAATACCTGTAGTTAGAATATTTTATGCAGTTTTGAGTTCCACATCAGAGGAAGAATGCTGAGGCAATAGCCAGAGTACTACAAAGGCTTTCTGGTTTGAGGGGTTAGAAATACATAGGAAGACTTCAAAAATTGGAACTGTTTAATAGAGGTACTTATAAAACCATGTGATAAGATAGAGTATATGGGAACAAACGTTTTTTTTGATTCATGAGGCACCAGTGCTGGCAAAAATGAGAGTTGTTCAATTGGGATGGCATTCACTGGAACCACACTGGGCTTGGTGTTCTGGCTAGTTGTATAACTAGGGCAGTGGAGAGAGCTTTGAACCAAACAGTGGGGGATAGGTTCGTGTGAGTGAAGATGTAATAAACCAAAAGGTAACAACGAGGTGCTAGAGCAGGGTAGCAATTTGGGTAAAAATAACCAGGATGTGGCAAGAAGGGAGATAAGGCCAGAGATTGCAAAAGTAGTCAAAGAAGGGTTAAAGGCTGTATCTGAACGTGAGCAGCATTCTTATGAAAATGGATGAATTGTTAGCAATGATAGAAACATGCATTATCTGATCGTCATCACAGCAACATGGTTGCAGGGTGACCATGGCTTGGACCTTAATACTGAAGATTGTTATTTTAAAAAGATAGGAAGTTGGGAAAAAGGTGGTGAGCTATCTCTGTTAATTAAGAAGATCTTTAGTACAGTAGTGAAAGATGATCTTGGCTCAAATGAGCAAGATGCAGAATCAGTTTTGGGTAGAGATAAGAAATGAGAAAGATACGAGGTCATTTGTAGGCCCTCTAAAAGCAGTTGCACAGTAGGTCAGAACATATAAATAAATGTGGCATGTAAGAAAGGTAGCACAATAATTTTGGATAACATTAACCTACATGTAGATTCGATGAACCAGATTGGCGAAGGTAGCTTGGAAGTTGAGGTCATAGAGTGTCTGCTCTTCAAAATAATGCTGTGGGATCTTTTACATCCACCTGAGCAAGCAGATGGAACCTTGCTTTAATGTCCCTTCCAAAAGATAGCACCTCTAACAGTGCAACACTCCCTCAGTACAACACAGAAGTGTCAGCCTTGATTTTTGTGCTCAAGTCCTGGAGTTGGACATGAACTAAAAGCCTTGTGTTTCAGAGGCAAGAGTGCTACTAACTGCTGTCACCCAAATGTCCCAAAGCAATGCCAATTCTCCCTCCATCCCTGACAGATATTTAATTATTTAACAAGTCCACTCACATTGCAGGCTAAAAGTTTTCTAGCACTTTCTGGTTGAGAGTTCTCAATCATTTTCACTTTTGTGCCGGTCATCTTCCTTCCCACGAATCATGTGTAGTTGATGGATAGTACAGTCTATCCTTCATTACAAAGATGACCATATAATTTCCATTAGTGTTTAATAAAGCTTTTAATGTTCCAAAACACAAGGGCGGCACGGTAGCACAGTGGTTAGCACTGCTACTTCACAGCTCCAGGGTCCTGGGTTCGATTCCTGGCTCAGGTCAGTGTCTGTGTGGAGTTTGCACGTTCTCCTTGTGCCTGCGTGGGTTTCCTCCAGGTGCTCCGGTTTCCTCCCACAGTCCAACGATGTGCGGGTTAGGTTGATTGGCCATGCTAAGAAATTGCCCCTTAGTGTCCAGGGATGTGTAGGTTAGAGGGATTAGTGGGTATAATGTAGGGGGGTAGGGCCTGGGTGGGATTGTGTTTGGTGCAGACTTGATGGGCTGAAGGGCCTCTTTCTGCACTGTAGGGTTCTATGATTCTATGAATAAATGTAGGAGGGAATAAACAAAAACACTTGGAATAAAAAGTAAACCAAAGTCATTTGATTTTAGCTTCGTGATGGTGAAAGGATATATTATGTCAAATCAGGATGGTGTACAGCTCACAGGTGATGGCGTTCCTTGTGTCTGCTGGCTTTATTGTTCTAGTTGTAGAAGTCAGGGATTCAGCAGGTGCTATCTAAGAAGCCTTAGGACATTGCTGCAGTGCATCTTGTAGATACAACACACCACTGCCACTATACGTTGGTGGTGAAGGGAGGGAATGTTTAAGATGGTGGATGAGGTGCTGATCACACAGACTTCTTTGTCATGGGTGGTGTTGATTTTCTTGAATGTGAATGGAATTACTGTCATTCAAGCAAGTGGAGTGTTACATCACACACCTTACGCTTTGTAAATGCTTGGCAGGTTTTGGGAAATTGGGAGGTGAGTTACTTCAGAATTCCTAGCTTCTGACCTCTTTTATCACTTTGTTTATATTGATACATCCAGTTCAGTTTCTGGTTGATGGTAACTCTGAGAATAATAATGGGGGGATTTCAGCAATGGTAATGCCATTGAATCTCAAAGGAAAATGTTGAAGCTGCACTCGTGGTCCAATGCAGAGTATTCCATCACAATCCTGACATGTGCCTTGTAGGTAGTGAATAGGCTTTGGAGAGTGGGAATGGAAGTTACACGCTGTAAAATTCCCAGTCTCTACCCTACCTTGTAGCCGCTGTATTTATATTGATGAGTCCAGTTGAGTTTCTGCTCAGTGGTAACTCCAAGGATGATGGTGCGTGTTTCAGCGATGGTAATGCCATTGAATGTCAAAGGGGTGGTTCGAGACGATCATTGCCTAGCATTTGTGTGGTGCAAATGGTACGTCATTTATCAGTCCAAGCCTGAATATTGTTGAGGTCTTGTTGAATATGAACACAGGCTAGTGAGGAGTAGTGAATGGCTTTGAATCTACTACAATCATGGGTGAATATCTCTATTTCTCACCTTATGTTGCAAGCCGAAGCAGCTGAATTGGCTAGTGTGAAAATGTCCCATTTTATAATACTCATCTTCTTTATGTTGAGCACAAAATTCACCAAAGTAATATATTAAAGATGTGTTGTAACTCTTGCACTTGTACTAGATACAATACTCTTTAGAACAACTTGAGAAATAATTTGTGTATTTATATTTGCTTATGTATTACAGGCTACAATTCAAAAATGATGTCTTCAGTTAGCTCTGATATAGGGTATAGATGTAACTTCATCAAATGTCCTTAGTGATTTTCTTCCTCTTATCCTTTTTCTCTCTTTTTCTTCCCTCTGTTTTCTCTCTTGCTTTTCTTTAGGTCACTGTCCTTTTGGTTGTAACTGGAAGTTTACATTATTTTCCTTTTACGAATGTTTTGTTTACACAACAATGATCTGATGCAAAAAGCACAAAATAATAGGTAATGTTTTATAATGTGTACCATTTCTACCATAGTATATTTAATATATTTGTATTCCCGTATCTTTAGGCCTTAGTGCAGATCGACCTTGTGCAAGAGCAGTGAAGGTGGAATGCCCTTATCCATTAGTGCAGATTACTTCCAGGAATAATGTGGTATGGGCACTGACAGAGCAGCGTACAATTCTCTTCAGAAATGGCATAAGTAGCTTTTGTCCTGAGGGAGAACTTTGGATGTCTGATATTGTAAGGTAGGCAGATTTTTTGTTGTATGAAGTGTTGTTCAGATCACTTTCTTTTGAAAAGGTTCTGAAAACTTTTACTTTAAACATATTTTGATTTATCTTCATGACTCGAATTTTCAAACCAAGATTTTGTTCCACACCCAAGCAATAATCATTTGAAAACATGCCATGATATATGCAGCAAGTTGTTATTTGAACAACGACTTTTTAAACTTCAGTCAGTAACCGTTTGGAATGTCAGAAATGTTGTGCAACACTAATTATCGGCATTTAGAGCTAATAAGCTCTCTTTTAGATGACCTACATAAACTTAATGGTTCAGTATTTGCAGCTGCAATGCTGAAAATCTTGTCATTACTATAAAACCCACCAACTTCTGGCATCCACACACGTACAGTTAAACACAGAAAGGAGAAGGGGGATACTCTAGTAGGGGTCAGACCTGGAGAACAGATTGGAAAAGGGGGCCTGTGAAGTAAGCAACTCCATTTTCCGCCTGAGGTTCGAGCAGGCTTAACTGCCAGGCTCCCTATCCATTGCCGGTTAGGAAATGGTCATTAATTGGCCACTTAAGGACCTGACATGAGGCCAGGTAGGGTGCCTAAGGCTTTGTTGTGCCATCCATTAAATTATGACCAGGCCAGGGGCGGGCTGGCGTAGGCACCTATGAAAATTTTTGGCTTGCGCACAGGGACCATAACTTTATGCTGCGTGAGAAGTCACTGATTCGTCATGAATTTAAACTATTTACATCTCACTGTGAAAACTAATAAAAATGTTAAGAATTGCTCGATCAGGTGTAACTCTGTACTCAGCATGGTGATTGCTCCACAACCTCTCTGGTACTGAAAAATTAATTTTATAAATATAAAGTTTCCATTTCCTTAAAAAGTATTGAAAAATTGCAGATTTTAAATGAAGTAATCTTCTGTTTAAAATTTTCATTTCCAATGTTTTATGTATTTGTCTCTATCTTTATTTAGTGCAATTATTTCAATATGATTCAATTCTCTGTATTTTACCGCGATGTATGTGGGAATTCTTCACTGTGATTGGCAGATCAGTCTGTCACCCTGTTATGGATGCCTCACATCCCCTATAACTGGTTCCAAATTGGAACTGTTGGCAGAGATGAGAAAATCTCCCCTCTGGGCCTGAGAGGTATTTGTGGACAACTTTTTCAAGATCAATGGCGAGCATCTTCCCTTTGACGCTTGACTACAAAATCCAGCCATCGGAATTTCACTAAATTTTAAATACCTTGTGAAACTTCCCCTTTTCCTCAAAAAGCTCTAATCATTGAAATCATAGAATCCCTACAGTCCAGAAGGAGGCCATTCGGCCCATCAAGCCTGTGCCAACAACAATCCCACCCAGGCCCTATCTCCCGTAACCCCATGTATTGACCCTGCTAATCCCCCAACATCAAGGGGCAATATAGCATGTCCAATTAACCTGACATACATCTTTGGACTGTGGGAGGAAACCGGAGCAATTGGAGGAAACCCATGCAGACACAAGGAGAATGTACAAACTACATACAGACAATGATCCAAGGCTGGAATTGAACCCGGGATCCTGGCGCTGTGAGGCAGCAGTGCTAACCACTGTGCCACAATGATGGCCTGCACTCCATTTTTTCTATTAAATGATTACCAGCATCCTAGCATTACATGACCATTTGCTTCAAATTGCATTTTCCCATAAAAATGGGTAGGATGTGAAAGATACTGGCTTTAGTTATCATGGATTAATATTTGAAAATGTAATTTAATTTGAACCAAACCTTTATTATACTTCTGATACTCTGGTTCAATGGTTTATGCATGGACCAGCTTGGGCCGAAGGGCCTATCTCTGTGCCGTAAATTCTAAGAGCGTGCTAAAGATTCCAGGCCACTGCTCAAAAGGACAATTCTCCCAGTGTCCTGACCTACATTCTTCCCACGGAGGCCACCATCAAAAACTGATTAATGCATCATTAGTACATTGCTGTTAGCTCTTGCTGGGCATAAAATTGTTGCATTGTCCCGAAAAGTGCTTCACTGTATGCTGTAGCACTTTGAGATTTTAGAGAGATGAAAGTAAGATGCTTTTTCTGTCAAGTCGTCCTAAAGATTTCTATCGTCTGATTAGTTTAGCAAATAAGCATAATGTAAACCATGACAGAAGGTTTCTTTATTTACTGCTTCCAGCAAAATAACAAGTCACCCTGAAAGAACTGATTCATCACAATAGGAGGAATCTTAAATGTGTACATAGCAGTGAGTAATTTGCATTTAAAATAAACTGTTGTTAGCATTTACACACACAAACAGAACATGCTGGAGAAACTCGGCAGGTCTGACAGCACCTGTGGAGATAGCGTAGACATGATGTGGATATGCCGGCATTGGACTGGGGTAAACACAGTAAAAAGTCTGACAACACCAGGTTTTAGTCCAACCGATTGATAGTAAACTCACTAGCTTTTGAGGGGTTTCCCTCTTCTTCAGGTGAATGGAGAGTTCTGGCCTCAGACAGAGCATATATATAGCACAGACAGTTTACAGATTACTGATTAGAATGCGAATCTTTACACCTAACCTGCTGTTCAAGTCCTAAAGTGGCTGACAATGTGTGAGTGGAAGGAGCACTGATCACAGGTTAAAGAGATGTGTATTGTCTCCAGACAGTACAGTAAGTGAGGTTTTGCAAACCCAGGCAAGTCACGGGGGTTACAGATAGTCCGACATGAACCCAAGATCCCTGTTGAGACCGTCCTCATGTATGCGGAACTTGGCTATCAGTCTCTGCTCAGCGACTCTGCGCTGTCGTGTGTCGTGAAGGCCGCCTTAAGAACATAAGAAATAGGAGCAGGAGTAGGCCATCTAGCCCTTCGAGCCTGCCCCGCCATTCAATAAGATCATGGCTGATCTGTCGTGGCTCAGTTCCACTTTCCCGCCCTCTCCCCATAACCCTTAATCCCCTCTCTTATCAAGAACCCATCAACCCGCTTCTTAAAAATATTTAGCGAGGCAGCCTCCACCACTTCAACGGGCAGAGAATTCCAGAGATTCACCACCCTTTGAGTGAAGAAGTTCCTCCTCAACTCCGTTCTAAACCGCCTCCCCTTTATCTTGAGGCTGTGCCCCCTAGTCCTACTGTCTTTTTTGAGCGGGAAGAGTCTCTCCACCTCTATCCTATCCATCCCATTCATCATCTTATACGTCTCAATGAGATCTCCCCTCATTCTTCTAAACTCTAACGAGTACAAGCCTAGTTTATTCAGCCTCTCCTCATAGCTCAATCCCCTCAACTCAGGTATCAGCCTAGTAAACCTCCTCTGCACTCCCTCCAGGGCCAAAATATCCTTGCGCAGGTGCGGCGCCCAAAACTGCGCACAGTACTCCAGCTGCGGCCTCACCAATGCCCTATACAGCTGCAGCAAGACCTCCCTACTTTTATATTCAATCCCCCTCGCTTACCGAAGGTCAGAGGCTGAATGCCCGTGACCACTGAAATGTTCGCCAACAGGAAGGGAACAGTCTTGCTTGGTGATTGTCGAGCGATGTTCGTTCATCCGTTGTCGTAGCGTCTGCCTGGTCTTCCCAATGTACCATGCTTCGGGACATCCTTTCTTGCAACGTATCAGGTGGATAACGTTGGCCGAGTTGCAAGAGTATTTACCGTGTACCTGGTGGATGGTATTCTCACGTGTGATGATGGTATCCATGTCGATGATCCGGCATGTCTTGCAGAGGTTGCTGTGGCAAGGTTGTGTGGTATTGTGGTCACTGTTCTCCTGAGGGCTGGGTAGTTTGCTGCGAACAGTGGTCTGTTTGAGGTTGCGTGGTTGTCTGAAGGCAAGAAGTGGGGGTGTGGGGATGGCCCTGGCGAGATGTTCGTCTTCATCAATGATATGTTGAAGACTCTGGAGAAGATGTCGTAGCTTCTCTGCTCCAGGGAAGTACTGGACGACGAAGGGTACTCTGTCCACTGTGTCCCATGTTTGTCTTCTGAGGAGATCGGTGCGGTTTTTCGCTATGGCGCATCGGAACGGTCGATCTGAGTCGAGCGCCATATCCTGTTCTTATGAGGGCATCTTTCAGCGTCTGGAGGTGTCTGTCACGATCCTCCTCGTCTGAGCAAATCCTGTGTATACGGAGGGCTTGTCCATAGGGGATGGCTTCTTTAACATGTGTAGGGTGGAAGCTGGAGAAGTGGAGCATTGTGAGATTGTCTGTGGGCTTGCGGTACAGCGAAGTGCTGAGGTGACCGTCCTTGATGGAGATGCGTGTGTCCAAGAATGCAACTGATTCTGGGGAATAGTCCATGGTGAGTCTGATGGTGGGGTGGAATTTGTTGATATCATCATATAGTTGTTTCAGTGATTGTTCACCATGAGGCCAAAGGAGGAAAATGTCATCGATGTATCTAGTGTATAGCATCGGTTGAAGATTCTGTGCAGTGAAGAAGTCTTGTTCGAACCTGTTCATGAAGATGTTGGCATATTGAGGTGCAAATTTGATCCTCATGGCTGTTCCGTGTGTCTGGATGATGCCTCCGTACTCAATGCTGACAACTGCCAGTTTCCAGATGCAATTTTACAACTCATCTGCTTTATCCTGGACCACAGTGTCTTCACCTTCAACAGCCAGTTTTTCATCCAGACACACGGAACTGCCATGGGGACCAAATTTGCACCTCAATATGCCAACATCTTCATGCACAGGTTCGAACAAGACTTCTTCACTGCACAGAATCTTCAACCGATGCTATACACTAGATACATCGATGACATTTTCTTCCTTTGGCCTCATGGTGAACAATCACTGAAACAACTATATGATGATATCAACAAATTCCACCCCAACGTCAGACTCACCATGGACTATTCCCCAGAATCAGTTGCATTCTTGGACACACGCATCTCCATCAAGGACGGTCACCTCAGCACTTCACTGTACCGCAAGCCCACAGACAATCTCACAATGCTCCACTTCTCCAGCTTCCACCCTAAACATATTAAAGAAGCCATCCCCTATGGACAAGCTCTCCATATACACAGGATTTTCTCAGATGAGGAGGATCGTGACAGACACCTCCAGACGCTGAAAGATGCCTTCATAAGAACAGGATATGGCGCTCGACTCATAGATCGACAGTTCCGATGCGCCACAGCGAAAAACCGCACCGATCTCCTCAGAAGACAAACACGGGACACAGTGGACAGAGTACCCTTCGTCGTCCAGTACTTCCCCGGAGCAGAGGAGCTACAACATCTTCTCCGGAGTCTTCAACATATCATTGATGAAGACGAACATCTCGCCAGGGCCATCCCCACACACCCACACTTCTTGCCTTCAGACAACCACGCAACCTCAAACAGACCATTGTTCGCAGCAAACTACCCAGCCCTCAGGAGAACAGTGACCACAATACCACACAACCTTGCCACAGCAACCTCTGCAAGACATGCCGGATCATCGACATGGATACCATCATCACACGTGAGAATACCATCCACCAGGTACACGGTAAATACTCTTGCAACTCGGCCAACATTATCCACCTGATACGTTGCAAGAAAGGATGTCCCGAAGCATGGTACATTGGGAAGACCATGCAGACGCTACGACAACGGATGAATGAACATCGCTCGACAATCATCAAGCAAGACTGTTCCCTTCCTGTTGGCGAACAATTCAGTGGTCACGGGCATTCAGCCTCTGACCTTCGGGTAAGCATTCTCCAAGGCGGCCTTCACGACACACGACAGCGCAGAGTCGCTGAGCAGAGACTGATAGCCAAGTTCCGCACACATGAGGACGGTCTCAACAGGGATCTTGGGTTCATGTCGGACTATCTGTAACCCCCGTGACTTGCCTGGGTTTGCAAAACCTCACTTACTGTACTGTCTGGAGACAATACACATCTCTTTAACCTGTGATCAGTGCTCCTTCCACACACGTTGTCAGCCACTTTAGGACTTGAGCAGCAGGTTAGGTGTAAAGATTTGTAATCAGTAATCTGTGAACTGTGCTTTATATGCTCTGTCAACTGTGCTTTATACGCTCTGTCTGAGGCCAGAACACTCCATTCACCTGAAGAAGAGGGAAACCCCTCAAAAGCTAGTGAGTTTACTATCAAATAAATCGGTTGGACTAAAACCTGATGTTGTCAGACTTTTTACTGAGATAGCGTAGAGCCAGTATTTTGAGTCAGGATGACCCTTGTCAGAGCTCAGTTGCTCAGGGCCGCTGCTGGCATCATTCCCTTGCACTGATTCTCAAGGAATTATTTGCACGCCTCATTGTTGTACTTGCTTTCACAAATACAGTTTGGAAGTTGACGTTAATTCTGCTGTTATCTGATCAAAAAAAAATTGAATTAAAAAGTAACATTCTCCCTTTTATAGTGAAAGGCAGATGCTAGAGTCAGTGTGCATAGCATTGGGAGACCAGCAGACAGTCTGGGCTTTAGACACAAATGGCAACCTCTGGTTCCGCACTGGCATCTCTTCAAAGAAACCTCAAGGTGAAGATGACCACTGGTGGCAGGTAAGAACTTACTGTGCATTGTAAACATGTTAAATAACTACTACTTTTAAATGCCTTTTTAGTTGGCCATTTGTATTGTCATTGAGGCAATGATTGGGAATAATTTTAACCACCAAGAAAGCTTTGTGATCCTGTAAGGGATTTGCAACTGGTGTTGTAAATTTTTGCTGACACCCTAAACCATGAAAATTAAATCTTATGGAGTTTTGAATGTTGGTGAATATGAGAATCTGATCATTCTCTTTGTTTCAGGTTATATTTTAGAAAATACTGTCTGCAGAGTTGGCAAATGTGCAAGTGCACAATGATGCAGTGATTGCTGTGCTGATCTTGCATAGTTATGATAGATTTGCATTTACTGTAAAACTTGTTATGACCACAGCCGATGTCAGTTGCTGAGCAAACTAAATGCCAGAGGGAAACTTGTCTTACTTTTTTGTGTTCTGAAAACTAGAGCAACAAACTCGCAGCAAGAGGTCTGGTAACACTTTTAGGGTTTTAAAAAGTAAAAGGTTTAATAACAAGAGGAAAAGAAAACTTAAACACCCATGATCATAGTATACAGTGAAAATTAGTCTTACAAAAATATTCCCCCAAAAGATTCTCTACTTGGTCTGACCCACAACTAAACATCTTCCAGGCACACTCCCTCATAGATTTTTAACTATAAAAATTCAGTCATATTACTCAGGGTAAAGCTGCTACACCTGTAATAAAGGCATACCACACGATCTCTCAAACTCACTACCACTCTGCTGTGGAAATCCAAGACTCCAGAACAGGACTGCTTTTTGCAGCCAGGACTTTTCTGGCTTGACTGGATGGCTGATTCAAACTACACCTCCTCCTGGCCTAGAGCTGTTTCTAGGGCTTTTCTCCACACAGCCAGCACCAAATCAACTCAACAGCTCATCTTAAATACCTCATTTCCCTTTCATTGATGATTCCATTGTCTTTAGCACTTATTTGAACTCAACTTTTCCAAAATCTTTCTTGTTCGTATTTTGTCTGTGCTTTTTGGTGCCAATAAAATATAAAATCTTTCCCTTGTTTGCTTATGAAACCTTTTGCAAATTGTCGGAAGTTCCTTACTCCCTTTTGAAATGTAGCAGAAACGGTTCCCATGTATCTCCTAATTCAAATTTCTAAACACAGCCTACTTGTAAAACCAGTTGACCATTGTTTCATTACAGATGTATGTAATTAACACCTTCACTCCTTTTTTTTCATGCCTCAATTCTTCCAGGCAAGCTATATCTAACATTTTCACAGCTTAATTAAACAATTTACACACAGCTTTCTTCACCACATTTCCCAAAAATATTATTTTAAAAAAGCCATTCTCACATCTCCATCATTATTATATGTATTCTTCATTAAAACTGCACTGTAAGAACTTGTCAGTATTAAATTGCACAGATGGAATGCATAGTAGGTAGGCTGGATGAACGAAAGGCCTTTTCTTGCCTAGAAACTTGTGCTTCTGTGGTGCGACTTTGCAGTCAGCAGCTAAGTGACAGTGCTGTCTTCAAAGAAAATTGTCCACTAAGATCTAGTTATCCATGTAGCATAGATTTCATCTGTCTCAATCTAACAGGCAAGATACAACCTCTCATCCATCCTGCCCACCTGCCCAAAGTTTTCACGTTTCCCAATGTTAATTTGATTCTGACACCAACAACATCCAACAGCAGTGATGTTGCCAAGCAGCCTGTCACATTCCAGAATTCTCAAACAGGGAGTAAAGTGCACTGATTATACTTCACTTTTTAAATCATTCTATAGGGAGTGAAATAAAGATTAGACAAATACTCGGAGTTAAGGTAGAATCTGACATAACTGTACAAAAATCATTTTTATTAAAAACGTGCAGTATTTTTATAATGGAGAAATCTAACATTACAAAGTATAAAATTAACATTCCATGGTCAAAGATATTGTTCAGTAGTTATGGAACAGTACATTGAATTCATCCACTCAGCAGAGTTTGACAATCGTTCGTGGATGTTTGTGCAAATGGAAAACAGTTTGCAGTGGTGTTCCACAGGATTAGGGCCCTTGTTGCTTGTTGTATTTATTAGTGACTCAAACTTGAATGAGAGAAGATACAATTCGAAAATTTGCAAATGACACAAAATTTAGCCATGTAATTGATAGTGAAGAGGATAATTGTTGACTCCAGAATGATATCAGTGGTTTGGTTAAATGAATGGAGAAGTGGCAAAAGGAACTGAATCCGGAAAAGTGTGAGATGGTGTATTTGGAAAGGGCAAACAAAGCAAAGGACTACTCTATAAATGGGAAGATAATATAAATGGGAAGAAGTGAGGGTCCTTGGTGTGCATGTCCACAGGTCCTTGTAGATGACAAGGCAGGTGGACAAGATGGTCAAGAAAGTATATGGAATATTTTTCTTTACTGTAAGATACGGAACACAAATGTAGGGATGTAATGATAGAACTGTTTAAAATGATGCTTAGGCCACAGCTGGTATGTTGTGTACCGTCTGGGTTACCACATTATAGGAGCAACATAATTTCTCTGGAGATAATGAAGAAGAGATTTACAAGAATGGTGTCTGGGCTTGAAAGTTACAGCTACAAGTAAAGATTGGTTAAGCTTGGGTTGTTTTCCATAGATCAGAGAAAGTTAAGTGGTGACCTAATTAAAATTATGAGGGGCCAAGACAGGAATACTTGTTTCCCGTAGCTGAGATGTCCACTACCAGGGAGCTTAGATTTAAGGTGATTGGTAGAAGGATTAGAGGGGGAAATGAGGAAAAAGCTTTTCACCAGGGGGTGGTGGGCATCTGGAATTAACTATTGAGGCTGAAATGCCCAGCTCACTTAAAAGTATTTGGATCTACACCTGAAATACTGTAGCCTGCGAGGCTATGGACCAGATGCTGGAAATTGGGATTAAAATGAACAGCTAGTTTCTTTTTTCTCTCTTTTGGGTGTTATGGACACAATAGGCTAAATGGCCTCTTTCTGCATTGTAACTTTTCTACAGTTCTATGCCAAGTGACAGTGAAGCTATATAAAAGTCAGAGAAAATAAACGTTATCAGAAATGACAATTTAAGTCACTCACTCCATTATTTTCTTTTTGCACCATGAAAAGGCCCTGATGATATAGGTGCACTGGTATAATGGTGCAAGTCTCCCAAACAAAATTGAATTTGCTAAGCTGTCATTGAGAGAGGGTTCATGAGTAAAGCATTATGGTATTTCTCCTTTAAGAAACCTAATTAAAAGTGGTGTTGGAAGCATCAGAGTTTTATTTAAAAAGCACAGTGAGCAAATAATAATTCAGCATCTCTAGTAGTGGAATGGATTTTTAATTGTAAATTATTGTCTAATAATTGGAGCTAATAAGCCAAATAAGTTTTTTTTCCAAAATATTATTGGCACACAGTTTCCAGTTGCAATTCTATCATGCCAGCACTTAAAGATGTAAAACCAAATTGTTGATGTTTGAAATTTTTTTAAGGTAATATATTTGTATCTCCAATTTAAAAGCTATTGCTTTTTGTGTTTGTGTGGGGGGGGGGGGAAATAATGCTGTTAGAAAGTGGATTATTTTTCCAAAGTATTGGCAGGCACTTTTTATTGCATTCCTTGATTAAGCAGAGTGGAATGCTTTTCTATGCAATATGTTATAATGAACTTGAGGGATTACTTGAGGGATATTTCATACTATGGTGCCAATAATATTTAAATAAGGAAAAATTATTTATTTAAATAAAATGATGCTCTTTGGATACTATTATGATTCACATGAAGATCAATAAACCCAAAGAACCTAACTTATCAAACAATTAAACAAATAACTCCAGTGGGAAAGAATTGGTAATATTTCACCTTTTTAATAGCTTGTACTTCAACAAACAAACCAAAATCACTATAAATGAAACATGAACTAACAGGTAAATCGTGGTCAATATCTATTACATGGGAAATAGAGACAGCAAAGATAGACCTCTTGGATTCATCAGTAAGCCCCTTCAGCATTTATGGCAGCAATTTCAGTCATAGTGCCCTTCAAGATTCTGATCTTCCTCTGGAAATTTCCAGCTCTTTTTCCTCAATGATTTAGCCACCGATTTTCATCCAACAGCAGTTTCACTTAACTTAGAATCCACAGGTACTATCTTCAACAAATTGATGCACTTTTCCAGAACTTGTCGGTTCTGCTTCTGTCGATCTTCAATGTTTGGATTCACCAGAATTACCTTTTGTCAGAGCCAACAGTAATGACCTTGTGCAATGTATGACTAATCCTGGCCATTCTATTATTTTAAAGTAACAGAAACAGCAACAGCAGTTTTTTTATGTTTGCTTATCTTCAGCTCAGGAATCTAGCCTTCGGGCTCCTCCTTTTCAGCCACTGCGCCACCACCACTGCTTGAAGAACACAATCATGTGGGCCAGTACAATCCTAGCTTTTCATATCCTTTTTCACCAGTGCAGGTGCACAAGGATATGGCCTGTGAATGGTCCCAGTGCTGACCTGCAGGAGGACACTGTGCAACCTGCTGCAGACTCCTCCAATGCTTCAAAGTAGTAGAATCCCCAGCTCTCTTTCCAGAGATGCCCCTCGCTCTCAATGACCACGTGCAGTTTTCCCTCATTCTATCTTGTAATGCAGATATCAAACGTAATGTCTTCATTCCAGTTCTGCATGTTGGTTTCCATGTTGCCAGGCTACTCGGTGACTAGCACTGCTAGCTGTGCAGATACATGGATTTGGGCCTGTGTCTGTGGGAGTTTGTGCATTCTCCCTGTGGATGCGTGGGTTTCCTCCGGGCGCTCCGGTTTCCTCCCACACCCCAAAGATGTGCTCTTAGGCTGATTGGTTTTCCCAAATTGACACTATTCTCCCCTGAATCTGGCTAAGTCAGGGGTTCTATTCGTAGACACGCAGGGTAGAATAGGTGTAGGGTGATGCGGCGGTGCGGGCTTGTTGGGCTGAAGGGCCTGTTTCCCGTGCTGGGTTGTTCTTTGTTCTTTGTACCACTTCAGTTGCGAATAGTCACGCAATCGTCACCTGGCTTGGGTTCACGGTACAGCACAGAGGCTAGCTCTGTGACGCAGGCGCAGTGTGCAACCTCTTCCTGCTCTGTTACTGCAGATTCCACCACAATAACTTTCTGAGCTGCCACATGCCTAAAGTTCATTTGTTGTTATAGTCCATAATTCTGTTAATGTTATTAAATCACTCCCCATTTTTGGTTTAACTTACTTTGACATTTGTGCAGCTAAGACAGCGAACGGGCAGCCCACTCTTCAGATGCTGCATTTGACTCCATGAGGAACCATCTGAGTGTAATTAGTTCCTTCATTTCTCCAGGGAGAAGCAATGACCTCAATTTCACACAGCTCCATAAATAACATTAAAGCAGGAATTAAATCTGCACTTGCTTCTTACTCAGTGCACTGAGCATTAACTCTTCGACTTAATACCACGTTCTGTTGTGTGTTTGACTTCCTCCTCTCCCTTACCCCCAGCATTCATTTAAAAATGTATGTTGTGTTTGAAATATAGTACATATAAATTTATCAACAAACGTTCCCATTGCTTTTAAATGGGAGGAAAAAAAGGCATGAATTTAACATAGCACAGAACTTTCCCCAGGAGTACAATGCCATGTCCTATATAGGCAGTTAACCCCTCTCAACAGACAAGGTGTGTCTTGGGGAGATTGTGTCCTAAATGGCCACCTACCTCCTGCCCACGTCATGCAGCAAGACTATGTAAGCGTGTTAATGGCACTATTAAATTTCCTTTACATTTACATCTCACTGACCAGCTCCCCACTTGAAATGGGTTTACTCTTCGGTAAGGAAGCAGTCTATACCTACATGTAGCAAGACTTGGATAACATACAGGTTTGGGCTGAGAAGTGGCAAGTAACACTCGCAGCAAATAAGTGTCAGGCAATGACCACCTCTAAGAAGAGAATCTAGCCATCCCCCCTTGATGTTCAAGGTCATTGCTATCATTGAATCCCCACCATCAAGATCCTGAGAGTTAACCATTGACCAGAAACTTGATTGGACCAAATACAATGGCTGCAAAAGCAGATTAGACACCATGAATTTTGCAGTAAATAACTCACATCTGACTCCCCAGAGGCTGTCCACCTGGAACTCACTAATCAGTTTTGAGATTAAATACTCCCCACTTGTCTGGATTAATGTAACTCTAACAACGCTCAGGAAGCTTGACACCATCCAGGGGAAAACAGCCTGCCTGATTGTATGCCACCTACACTGCAGGAACTCACCAAGGCTCCTTAGACAACATCTTCTAAACCCACAACCACTACCATCTAGAGGTCAAGAGTATCAGAACGCTGCCACTTGTAAATTCTCCTCCATCCTGGCTTGGAAATAAGTTCCTTCAATGTCCTTGGGTCAAAATCCTGAAACTCCCTAACTCCCTCCTGTGCCAAAATGTGAGACTGCTGGTACCAGTTGGCTGGATAAGGCTGTGTTCTGATCCAGTTTACAAAATGCAATAATGGTGGTTTATTGGTATGTTGCTACCTATTCTCAATTCAGTGTCAAGTATTGAATCTTAAAGTTCAGGGATTTTAGAAAAGGTAACTAAAAGTGCTCTTATTATCTTATTACTTAGTGCTATTCTCCTGTCTTTTCCATTGCACATTGTTTCTATTCAAATAATCATCAGATCCCCTCTTGAATGTCTCGAGTGAACCTGCCTCCACAACATTTTCAGGCAGTAGATTCCAGACCAAATCACTGTGTGTTAAGGCTTTTTTCCTACATCATGGTTGCACTCTCTGGAATTACATTGTATAGCATATTTAGATAAACTTTGCCTAGTGCATGATTGGTAGAAATTCACTATTAAATCCTAATTTGTGGATTTGGGAACCATAGGAACACTTTTCTGATACTTTGTAATTTTTTTTGCTAGAAATAAACCAAGTATCAGAAACGTGCTTTTCCAAAATAGCATATTTTGAAAGATAAAGTTATGTGGTAGCTTATTTCTTAAAAAAAAATTTGTATTATAGGTGAGCATAAC
This sequence comes from Carcharhinus amblyrhynchos, assembly GCF_965287045.1. Taxonomy (NCBI): domain Eukaryota; kingdom Metazoa; phylum Chordata; class Chondrichthyes; order Carcharhiniformes; family Carcharhinidae; genus Carcharhinus; species Carcharhinus amblyrhynchos. The sequence continues at coordinate 30,278,033 of NC_137337.1, forward strand.
GGATTATGTGGTCTTCGACCAGTGCAACATCTTCCAGACAATAATCCATGCAACACATAGCGTAGCCACAGTTGCTCAGGCTCCAGTAGAAAAAGTAGCGGACAAACTGAGAGGTGCCTTATGGTCGCAACAGCCTCCATCTCAACCAAGTCTCATCAGTGTCAACAGTAGTGGTGTATGGATTACATCGGGAAAAAATGAGTTCCACGTGGCAAAGGGCAATCTATTAGGTTGGTCGGTCTTTTCAAGTATGAATGAAATTTAGTGAAACTGTTTTTCCATTGTGAGGTACCAAATTTTAAGAAAACATAATTATGTAGGCATTTTATTTTTGTATTTTGTTTTTTGACCCATTATTTTATTCATTGAAGAATTCCTCAAATCTGCATGCAATGTATGATTACTAACTAAGAGGACAAGTAGTAATCTCTTCTTTGACTTTTGTAGGCTATTGGAAGGAGTGCTGCATTTTTGTGTAACCAGTGGTGTCACTCTCTGCCAACTTTGAGCTGCCAGTTTACCCACTGTTTCTCATCATGAAACCATTATCGTGCAGTCATCTTCTACAAGAGCAGATACCCACCTTTTTTAATCTTTGATAAAGCTTCGTTTGAAAAATATGGCTGGAAAAATAATTTTCAATTTATTTGGAGTATTTTTAACTAGGCAGCAGTTGGCGCTGAGTTATGCCAACCAGCGATATCAATGCAATTTTGCCCTGGCTTAAATATTTTAATACAGAAGTGACCATTACAATGAAATGGGTGGTTACTTCCCAACTTTTTGACTACCTTATGAGTATTGGAAAATCCATCTTTCTTATTGCATATGTAAACTTTGAATGTTACAGCTTTTTCTAATTATAATGTTCTATGTAGTTAATGATTTTGTTTATTGCAATCTTCAGTTGGATTAAATGTCAATGTATTAACTTTGAAGTGGAAATGTTCTAAAATTTAATTCCTTTGAGGGGGTTAACAATATATTGCAACTAAAGAATTAGGATTAAAGAGTGAGTTGTAGTTCAGTGCTTGTTCCGAAGCAACTCGTTTTGTCATCATGCAGGGTATCACACTTTGTTAGTTACCAATGCAAACTGAATTGGTAAGCTATTAAATATGATTCACTTTTATAGCTACATACTGGAAGACAATTGTACCTCGAGGAACGGTGTCAGCTACAAAATGGGCTTTTGTCATGGCTTCCATGGCCCCTACTAAAAAAGGTTAGTGGCTGCCATATGCAGCTTTTGCTTATGGTTTGTGCAATTTGTGTCCCTTTTATATTGTAACTTTCACACAGACTAGACTAATTGCTTTGTACTATGGATATAAGAATGTAAGGCAGTGTTAAATCTTCTATTTTTGTCTCTGCTTCTGCCTTGTGTGGTTCCAGAATTCCCTTGAATTGACTCCCCCTGTGTGTTCCAATGCAGACATTGGTATACTCCCTTAGGTGGCTTCTGGGAGAAGAGAAAGATTAAAAGGGAAAGAAAATTTTTTGTTAGGAAGTACTGACACAAAAACCAAAAATATTTGTACTTTTACAGATATGTTTGAATCTGGAAGAAGAAAAGATGAGTAATTGATTTTGATGCAGACCCTTCATTTGAATTGGGAAATCAACATGCTGTTTGAAGGTTGAGGCAGAGATTTGAAAGGAAACAAAGTGGATGTGTGTTGGGCTAGGCTCTGGGCTCTGATTCCACTCCTGTTCATTGGTGAATGACCCCTTGGGACTGCAGGCTAAGGATCTTGTGAAATAGATTCATTGTAGTTTCTCTTGGACATTACTTGTCATGTAAAGCTATCCTGAATTTGGTGCTACTTAGCAATGTCACTAACAGGCCAAAGGATAGTTGTGTGAAAGGTGGAAATATATCCCATACTGGGTGCAAGTACAGAATCCTCCTGCGATTTGGGGCTAGGGCAGAATAGTGGTTAGTAAATTCTCAAAATTGAAGAGTTTAGTTATGCTGGGGATAATTGTGCATCATCTCTGCAGGAAGCTTTGTTTTCTTTGACACTGGATGCTTCACTCCCCAGCTCCAAAAGCTTGATGTGCAAATAAGCAGTGGTTTGGGAATAGAGACCAAAGTGAGGGTCAAGGAGGACAACAGTTATTACACTTAATCCTATTAAAAGAAAGCGACCATGGATTTAATAGTTCACCCGCAGATTTTTCAAAGTAACAAAAAGGTGAAGAAAAGTCTAGATGACATTAAAAGAACAATCTCAGTTGGGAAGTCCAGCAGTATTAGAAAGGCAAGAAAAAAGTGAATATTGATTCAAATGGAAGAAAATTAAGGCCTGATATTTCAAAAATTAAACTTCAACCTTGCCAAGGAAAAGGATGAGATACTTGCAGTTAGCTTGGTTAGAACCATCTCGCGCGCTTGCTCTCTAACAAGGACCTCCAGACATTGGTATAAGTTATGCTTGGAAAGGTACTGCTGTAGTTTGCTCTTGCCTTCTGCTGGTTCTTGCTGACCAGGCAAACTCTCCTACTCTTATCGCCTGCCATGGACTTAGAAGCATTTGCAAGTTGTTAATAAACCTGTTTGGTCACATTATGAATCATCTTTTGCAGTCATCAAGTCCCAGAGTAGGAATCAAACCCAGGCCTTTTGGCTCAGTGGTAGGAACACCACAACTGTATCACCAGACTGACGGGAGCCATTAAGGATGTAGGCAGAGCACCCAAACGTAAGCTCATGGATGTATCAGAAACTTTCTTGTTGGACAAGCAAGATGTAAAACATCTTCGAGGAGGCACAGTGATTAGCAGCAACAGGGACTCGGGTTCAGTTCAGCTTTGGGTCACTGTTTATGTGGAGTTTGCACATTCTCCCCAGACCTCTGTGGGTTTCCTCTGGATGCTCCGGTTTCCTCCCATAATCCAAAGTTGTGCAGGTTAGATTGAGTGGTCGTGCTAAATCGCCCCTTTGTGTCTGTAGTTGGTGCAGACTTGATGGGCCAAATGGCCGCCTCCTGCACTGTGTGGATTCTATGATTTATTTATATATGTAGAAAGTAAAGGGGATGTAGCCATATTTTGTTATATCTCACCTCATTTTAATAATTTTCTTTAACAGATTCTGTCCAACTGGGTCCAGTTATTTAAGGGAAATAGCTAACTACATTTCAAACTACTTGGAAACTATTACTGTGTAAAAACTCTTCTGTACCTGAATTTAATCAAACAGCACTACTGAAGTCTTAATAGTTACATAATTCTTTGCTGACCGGTTGCTTTCCTGTACGTGACAGTGTTATGTTCAAGGCCACTGATTTGCACTTTCGTGATAAAAATAGAATGCAGCCTCAACATTTTGGTAAAAATTCTGACGTAACAAGAAAAATTAAATATGCCCTGATCACAGCCAACAGATTTACCTGCTCTTATTTTCATATCTTTTAATCTCATACAGATATTTATTCACTTCTTTAAGCATGTTGATTGTGTTAAGTAATTTTGCTGTGCCATTTGCATATTCTATAAGAGTGAACAATTTCTTAAATTCCCTTGAGCCAGTTTAAAGTTTTAAAATTTTGCAGTATAACTCCTGCATCTGTTTTTTATTCATTCATGGGATATGGTCGTCACTGGCTAGGCCAACATTTATGGCCTATCTCTAATTGTCCTTGAGAAGGTGATAGTGTGCTGCCGTCTTGAACCATTGCAGTCCATATAGTGTAGGTACACCTACTATGCTGTTAGAGAGGGAGTTCCAGGATTTTGACCCAGTGATAATGAAGGAAGAGCAATATAACAGAGCTGTATAAATTATTCAAATAGAGATTTGCATTTCATTAGTGGGCTTGGGACTGAAGTCTCTGGTCCCACTGGGCAATGCCAAGGGGGTGGAGCCTACAGGGGGCAGGCTTCGGGGAGGCGGTCAGTGGGGGAGGGGTGTCCTGCTGCCACCCTGCGCTGAGATCAATGATAGGGGGGGGAGGACAACGATTGAGCCTGGCCATCGAGGTGGGGGCGTTGGGTCGGCCTGCTGGGTGTATTGGAGCTGCGGGGGAGGACAGGGTGCTGTTGAGGGAGGTGTCAGGAAATCAGCACTGCTGGGGATAGATCAAGGTGGGGTGGAAGGGGTCGGGCTGGCCCAGACACATCAGGGAGGCCAGCGGTCAGCCCACTGGGGGGGATTGGTAGGCCAACAATGGTGGGTTGCTGTGCTGGCCAGTGATTAGGAGACCAGCAATGCAGGGCTACTCCGCATGTGCCGATCTTTGCGCATGCACAGTGGCCCACTGAATGCTATGCTGCTGCTGCTCTCTCCAGCGGGAATAGACCCTACTCACAAATTTCTAACAGAATTCACACTTGGGGTCTCTGTAACGCACAGAGTGTGGGAGATTAATTTTGAAAGTCCCACTGAAAAGACAGCGGGATTTATTCCAGTTTTTACGTGAATTTAACACTTAAGAGTTTTTTGGGAGAATCCCACCCAAGGTGTCTAAATTTTAACACATCTTGCATGTGAACTTTGCTACATGTATGTATGATTTATAACAGTTGCTTGTGAATTACAATTAAATTCCCCTGATGTATCACATCATTTAATTGGTCATGTTGTTGACAGCATCACAGTGACTGGGTGCTTTCAGTGAATGTGTAGTAAACGCGTCTAAATCCTTTTTCCTTTTCTACCTTTGCCAGTAGACATGTGTGACCTTTGGGTGCAAAAAATCAATGTCTGCCAGCTCATTGGATACCTTCCTTGACTGGTGGCTACTACGTACCATTTCTATATTATTTCCTTTGGTTTTATTGTTTAAGTTTTTAATCTATCAGTTGGGTTGGTGAAGCCCTCCCAGATTCTCTGGTGCTCTCAAGGAAAAGACAGCTAATGATTGGACTTCTCCCAATTTGTTCATTGTCAATCCATTCCAAAGTGCGATCCAGTCACTTTGTACATTTTTTTACATTAATTATTTAATTTCAGTGCATGCTACTTTGCATTAGAAGCCATTTTTCTGTGCTTTAGCCCTTTATGTACATGCAATTTTTCTGTAAGACTTCTCAAGTGCTGTAATATGCTGCACTGTGAAATTTTGGTAACAAAGATTTCTACCTGAAATTCTCCAAAAATTGTGAGCGGGCGCTTGTTCTTAATTACGCAATTGGCAAATGCAAGACAGTTGCTGCGTCATTGGAAGAATATAATAAGTGAATCTAGTAGATGGTTTGATTTTTATTTCAGTTTTACCACTGAAGAAAGGCTTTGTCCTGCTCTCCAATCACAACCTACTTGTCATTATTTGCTTCACTGCAAGAAATGAATTAGTACTGATTCAAACTCTGTCAATACAGTTGGACAGGCCGTGAATCACGATTCAGAAACAGAGCAACAGTCAGCCTGTATGTTCCTCTATATGTGATGATGTGGAGATGCCAGCATTGGACTGGGGTAAACACAGTAAGAAGCCTCACAACACCAGGTTAAAGTCCAACAGGTTTATTTGGTAGCAAAAGCCACAAGCTTTTGGAGCACTGCTCCTTCGTCAGGTGAGTGGGAGTTCTGTTCACAAACAGGGCATATAAAGACACAAACTCAATTTACAGAATAAATGATTGGAATGTGATTCTTTACAACTAATCAAATCTTAAAGGTACAGACAATGTGGGCGGAAAGAGTGTTAAGCACAGGTTAAGGAGATGTATATTGTCTCCAGACAGGAGACAATCTGTCTTGGCTATCTGATAGCCAAGTTCCGCACATATGAGGACGGCCTCAACTGGGATCTTGGGTTCATGTCACACTATCTGTAACCCCCATAACGACTTGCCTGGGCTTGCAAAATCTGTCCTGTCCTGTCTGAAGACGATACACATCTCTTTAAGCTGTGCTTAATGCAGGTTGCACTCACATTGTCTGTACCTTTTTAAGACTTGATTAGTTGCAAACACTCGCATTCCAATCATTATTCTGCATATTGAGTTTGTGTCTTTATATGCCCTGTTTGTGAACAGAACTCCCACTCATTGACGAAGGAACAGCGCTCTGAAAGCTAGTGGCTTTTGCTACCAAATAAACCTGTTGGACTTTAACCTGGTGTTGTGAGACTTCTTACTGTGTTGCTCTATAGCCAAATTTTGAACATAACTGATTTAGTTCCGGTGTCCTGGATACATCTGCTGCCAGTCTGTTCTAGTCACTTGACCACAAAGTGATATATCATAGTAAAACTTAATAATGTACCCAACTCTGTGGTTAAAAATTGATACCTGAAGAGGTTCTTCAAGTAAGGCATAGGGTAATGAATACCAGCTTTGCTAATGACACCCAGATCCCATGAATGGATAAAATAAAAACCTTTCCCAAATTGTTCATTCTATTTAGAACCACTGCGTAGAACCACCAACCCAGCTTTGCAAACAACAGGGTAGTTTACCATTTAGCTCCATGAGCCTCAGTCCAGGTAAATGAACTCTACAATGTAGTTATCAGCTATAAACTCAGTAACTTCAACACTTTCCAAACATGATTCGTTGCTTCTAAAACCTAATTTTAAAACCAGGTTTAAAATTGCTTGCGTCAATTATTTAAACATATCCCAAAAAAATCTATTGATTGCAACTGAGATTTGTAAGCACTACAGACATAGAAAGAGGAGAGATTATATCTACATTAAACAGGACGTAGATCCAAAGACACCAGGTAGAATGGCAAAGCTGGCCACACATTCTCTTCGTGTCCGGAAGAGAGCTCCACGGCTATGTGGAAAACGGTTGCTAGAATGTACAAGTTTAGATTCTGAATTAGCAGTCTCCTTTTGATCCAGGGTTACTGTGGCATGTAATGGGCTGAAAAATCCAATATCTGTCAGTGTCCCTTGTATTATTTCTTCAAAGCTTTATGGTGCTAATACCACAGGGGTGAATGAAATTAAGGTACCAATCAGCCATGATCTAATGAAATGGTGGAATAGACTCAAGAGGCTGAATGACCTACTCCTATTTCTATTCTTTGAAAGCTGTTTTCTTAATTTAACTCTACTCCACCCTTGTGGTGTGTAAAATATGTGGGTGTGAATGATTAACCTGCAGTAATGGCTTTATTTTTCTTCAAAATGATTAAATCCTAAAGTTAACACAGCAGGCTCAGGTTTTTTTGAATGAGTGATTTGCATTACACATTAGTAAATGATAGCTGTGGAATAGTTTACTTGATTAAGGGTCTTTATACACTTTCCCTGATTGGGTCATCCATGTTACAGCTTCCCTCTAACTTATGGAAATCTCCATGGTGCTTATTGTTGTACTTGAACTCACAGGATAATTGGATCATGGAACTGTATTAATAATGAAAGTGATTTTCCTGTATCGTAACTTCTTCTGTAGGAAGTTTTCTGTGGCTTGGACAAAGCAACAAGGACCTCTTTTGCATCAGTGATCAAAATCCTGAGTTTCGACCCTCTACTGTACAATTACCGCCTGACATAGAGATGGTACAGATTTCTGCCAACCACGATGCAGTATGGGGCCTGGATTTGAAGGGTGAAATACATATAAGGACCTTGTCAGAAAACTGCCCAAGTGGCATGCACTGGACTAAACTGGATCTTACACAGTTAGGTACGGTTATTTTTTTTTTAAACACCGTTTTGTTACAAGGCTTTTCCTTGATTTGCTGATGAGTTGTATCACATATGGGGTCCTCTTGCATTCCACTTGTGCCCAAATATGTCTGCTCTTTTCCTACACATTCGTTACACTTTTATGATGCTTCTCTCTTCTACATTCATCTTCTAGTCTTCTGAAAATGTTTAAAAGCATCAAACCTCAAGACCTTGTTTTGGAAACGTGAAATTTCACAGAATGATTTGATTTATTATTGTCACATGTATTAACATACAGTGAAAAGTATTGTTTCTTGCGCACTATACAAACAAAGCATACCGTTCATAGAGAAGGAAATGAGAGAGTGCAGAAAAAAGTGTTACAGTCATAGCTAGGGTGTAGAGAAAAATCAACTTAATGCAAGGGAAGTCCATTCAAAAGTCTGGCAGTAGCAAGGAAGAAGTTGTTCTTGAGTTGGTTGGTATGTGACCTCAGACTTTTTTGTATCTTTTTCCTGATAGAAGAAGGTGGAAGAGAGAATGTCTGGGGTGCGTGGGGTCCTTATTTATGCTGGCTGCTTTGCCAAGGCAATGGGAAGTGTAGACGGAGTCAGTAAATGGGAGGTTGGTTTGCATGATGGATTGGGCTACATTCATGACCTTTTGTAGTTCCTTGCAGTCTTAGGCAGGGCAGGAGCCATATCAAGCTGTGATACAACCAGAAAGAATGCTTTCTATGCTGCATCTGTAAAAGTTGGTGAGAGTCAAAGCTGACATGCCAAATTTCTTTTGTCTTCTGAGAAAGTAGAGCGTTGGTAGGCTTTCTTAACTATAGTGTCAGCATGGGGGGACCAGGACAGGTTGTTGGTGATCTGGACACCTAAAAACTTGAAGCTTTCGACCCTTTCTACTTGTCCCCGTTGATGTATATTGGGGCATGTTCTCCTTTACGCATCCTAAAGTCGATGACAATCTCTTTCATTTTATTGACATTGAGGGAGAGATTATTGTTGCCACACTAGTTTACCAAATTTTCTCTCTCATTCCTGTACTCTGTCTCGTCGTCGTTTGAGTTCCAACCCACTACGGTGGTGTCGTCAGCAAACTTGAAAATTGAATTGAAGGGGAATTTGGCCACACAGTCATAGGCATATAAGGGGTTATTGTAGGGAGCTGAGAACACAGCCTTATGGGCCACCAGTGTTGAGGATGATATTAGGGCAGGTTTCCAAAAGCTTGAGCAAAAAGAGCTAGGTTTTAAGGAGCATTTTACAGAAGGAAAAAGAGGTTGAAAGCTTTACCGGTAGAATTTCAAACCAGGGACCAAGGCAGCTGAAGGTGGGTGCTGTCAGTGGTGGAATCGGTAAAATTAGAGATGTGCAAGAGGCCAGAGATAGAGAAGCACAAAGTGCTCAAATGTTTTGGGGGAAGCAGAGGTTGCAGAGTTAGGATAAAGATATCAGTTAGTTATCTGTCAACATTGTAGTTGGAGTAGTCTCAAAAAAAATGTGGGGGGAGAGTGGATATCTCTTCTAGTTAGTGATCAGCAGTGCATGTTGACAAAACAGAAAAGATCTGATACCAAAGCAAAATACTGTAGATGTTAAAAATCTGAAATAAAACAAAATGCTGGAAATATTCAGGTCAGGCAGCAACTGTGAAGAGAGTTAACATTTCAGGTCAGGTGAAAGTCACATCTCAAGCAGTGACTCTGTTTTTTGTTCCAAAGGCGCACTGCCTGACAAACTCCACATTTGCAGCATTGTCTGTTTTTATTATAAAAATTAATTGGCTGATTGAAACTGTTTAGCCATTAATTGGCTCAAGTGCCTTATTCTAATTCAAACTTCAAATAGGCTCAAATCCCAACCTTCAAAGAACAAAGAAAATAACAGCACAGGAACAGGCTCTTTGGCCGTCCAAGTCCACACCAACCTAGGCTGTCTGATTGAACTAGAACCCCCTACCCTTCCGGGAACCATTTCTCTCTATTCCCATCCTATTCGTGTATTTGTCAAGCCCCTTAAAAATCATTATTGCATCTGCTTCCACTGCCTCCCGTAGCAGCGAGTTCCAGGCACCCACCACCCTCGGTGTATAAAAAGCTTGCCTTGTACATCTCCTTTAAACCTCGCCCCTCGCACCTTAAACTTATGCTCACTAGTAATTGACTCTTCCACCCTGGGAAAAAAGCTTCTGACCATTCACTTTGTCCATGCCCTCATAATCTTGTAGACTTCTATCAGATCACCCCTCAACCTCTGTAGTTCCAGTGAGAACAAGTCAGGTTTCTCCAACCTCTCCTCATACAGGCAACATCCTGGTAAATATTTTCTGAATCCTCTCCAAAGCCTCCACATCCTTCTGGTAGTGTGGTGACCAGAATTGAGCAAACTATTCCAAGCGTGCCTAACTAAAGTTCTATAAAGCTGCAACATGACTTGCCAAATTTTAAACTCAATGCCCTGGCCGATGAAGGCAAGGCAAACCTCGTTTAATATTTTATCACATTTCTTTGTAGATAATGAAATGTCATTGATATTGTGAAATTCTGTATGTTGTCACAGCCAATCGTTTTTTTATGGCTGGAGGTTTGTTTGGGAGAGGTTTGTTGGGTTGATGACGGACAAAAACGTGGCTGGAATTCTCCCCAAAAAATTCGAAGTGTTGAATTCACAGGAAAACTGGAGTAGTTCATGCTGTTTTTTTTCATGGAGAGTTCACACTAGAATCTCTCATACTCTGTGCAGTGCAGAGGCTTGATGTGGGTATGCCGGCGTTGGACTGGCGTAAACACAGTAAAAAGTCTGACAACACCAGGTTTTAGTCCAATAGTGCAGAGGCTGCCAGTGTGAATAGCATTACATAGGGGATGGGGCTTATTCATACTAGAGAGGCTGAAATCAGCAGACCTCTGTGCATGCACAGTGGCTCTGAAGTGTCAGCTTTTCGTTTGCTGGCCAGCTCGAGACCTCTCAAACAGTGACAATCCCCCTCCACACTCTGCAGGCAGACCCTCCCTCCACCAGTGACCACACCTTACCCCCTACCCCCCCTTCCCCCAGCCTTCCAATTGCTGGCCTCCCTCCAACCCCCATCAATTGCAATGGCAGAGTGCCAGCGGGAGCCCCATGCACGCTGATTGGCCCCGCCTCTAGCCCCCCAACAGGCCCTGCCCCATGCCTGATGAGCAATGCCAAGGTGTCCCCTCGGCATGGGCACTTTGCCCTTTTGACAATGCCAGGGGGCCCGGGCTAGCGCTGCCGGGGGGCCCTCCTTCATTCCAGCAGGGTCAGGCCGCTAGCATCCTGAAAGTGGGAGTTACTATAATCCCTGAGGGAGTGAAACACTCTGGCAGAGTGGGAGAGATTAGCGGGCCCGGAAAATTTAGTCCCAGGCCTGCTGATAGCATTTAAATAGTATGTAAGATACTATTTAAATGCTAGTCCCACTTCTGAGCCAATTTCCAGTGCCACCCAGATGCCACTGGAAATGCGAGCCTGAGAAACGCAAGCACGGCACGAACGCTCACGTGGACTCTGCAAATTGGCCGAAGAGTGATTCTCCCAGCTCACTGCGCCAGAAAATTAGCACAGCAGGATGAGAGAATCACAGCCCATATATTTGATATAGCCTAATATTTGCAAGTTTGCAGGTAACATGGACATCAAGATTCCAGAAGCTGTGTGTTAATACCTTACTCATATTCTATGCTGGAGTTACCATGATATTGTAATGTTTATGTTACAGGAATCAATTTGTGATTTACAGCTCTGTCTAATAAAGGAATTTTCAAAATGCAATGGGTTTAATTCCTCAGAAGTTCTGAGATCCGTTTGGCTCCATGAGGAAGCTCCCTAGGGGAATTCCACAGTAACTTTGTTGCAGTGTTAATGTAAGCTTTACTTGTGACAAATAAATTAACTTGAACCCCAAATGATAAGTTGAAGTTACCATGGGATTGCATTCTGTTTACAACAAATCAAAAATATACTTGCTTACAATTTGATAGGGTATTAGAAAAGTTCTAATGTGTTTTGTTTGGACAGTTTTTACCTGGAAAAAACTTGACTTTGAGATACGTCATTGCACTGTATAAATTTGCATTTTTATTATCTTTTATACTTGAAACAGTTTGTAAGAGCAAATCCATTTTTGTCTTCCATGTTAACAGCCACCATGCAAATATTCATGAGCTGAGTTGCTGCTGGTCTGTAATCCATGAGGGCTCTGCCTAAAGGCAGGTTCTTGGTTCATAGTCATTGCTAAGAATAATTGTTAGCCCCAAGCTATGCAACTTAAAAAAAATAAATACTTGATTATGATGGACACGGGCCACTTATAATAGTTAGCATAACTATTATGAATGTTGTCCAAAAAGCAAAATTTGAAACATGTGTATTTTACCAGTTGAGATTCATTCATTTGATTCATTATTGTGTGAGGTGGTTTATGAGTGATTCTCTGAGATAATCCTGAAATAGTCTTGACAGACTGACCAGACTTAATTCCGTAGTTTATTTGTGGCCTCCTATTACATAAAATACCTCAACCAGTCAATCCAATGACTCTTCTGGCAGCACAGAATTCATAAATCAATCCAAAATCTCTAATATTATAATCAAATATATCAATAGAAATAGCATGAAAGTAATGCAGGTAACGTGGGGATTTGACCATTTTAGTTGAAAGTGGCCAAGTATGTGGACATTCTTCCATTACAAGAGCTTTCTGTATGTTAGAACATTGGATGGAAAATGGAAACAGCAATGCAGAGTAGGTGTTATCTGAGCCTGTGTTTTGGATCACGGTGACGTTGTTTAAAATCAAAACACTTTAACAGCTGTGTCATCATGAGATTACTCCAGTGATATCCAAAGCATATGACTTGTGGCATTTTGATAATTGCTGATGTGGTAATCTTGTGTGAAAAACGTAAATGCCAGGCAGTCTAATGTTCGCTAAGTTTTTTTATATTCTGTTATTTAAATTGACTCTTTCATAAACAATTGTGAGACCTTGTCTGTTATTTTGTTACAGTAATCTGATTAGGTTAAGTCTTGGTCCTGTGATCGTACAAGTACTTAGAAATGAGCCAATTCTATAAAGGCCTTAATATTTCTCAAGATAAGTATGGAAAGACATTACACATGTCACTACAAACCAACCAGGAATTCACTTAAAGATCAACACAGACACAGAGATGAAGCGAGAACTGTGTGTGTTGTGTCTTGGTGGTGGGGTGGGGGAGGGTATGTGTGTGTGTTTCTTAGAGGGGAGGTGTCTGAGGGAAGGTATATCTTTGGGGAGGGATGTGTGTGCCTGTGTGGTGGGGGTGGGGGAATGTCTGTTCATATGGGGGGAGGTTGTAGGAATGTCTGTGTGGGTGGAATGTGTGTTTTTGTGTGGGAGGGGGTGTCCATGTGGAGACCCATGCAGTATATTGGCTGCCATCCCTCCCTCAACAAATGTTCAGGTGAAATCTTGCTGTATCCAGAATACGTTCACTTAAAATGTTTGTTCTTCAGAAGCAATGACGTGATACATGCAATGCAATCCAAATCCCAAATGGACATTTGGAAAGCTGTCACAATTATTTTCTAATTGTATTAATCTATGAACAGATGTATGAATTGAATGCAGGAGGCACAAATTCCAGCAATACTTTTGGCAATTTTAAATATTAAATTAAGACATTTTTTAACAAAGGAAAACTTAAAGCCCAGTTGCATTTACACCATTAAAATTAGTCCTGCAAAACGTTCCCCCAAAAATGATTCATTCTTTGTTAAACTCAAACATAAACTCAAGGATCTGTTCTGGGACCCTTGTTGTCATTTTCATAAATGACCTGGATGAGGAAGTGGAGGGATGGGTAAGTAAGTTCGCTGATGACACTAAGGTCGGTGGTGTTGTGGATGGTCTGGAAGGATGGAAAAAGTTGCAGCAGGACATAGATAGGATGCAGGACTGGGCGGAGAAGTGGCAGATGGACTTCAACGCGGATAAATGTGTAGTCGTCCATTTTGGCAGAACCAACGGGATGAACGAGTACACTATCAAGGGCAGAAGTCTGAGTAGTGTTGAAGAGCAGAAGGATCTAGGGGTCCGGGTCCACAGGACTCTTAAATCGGCCTCGCAAGTGGAGGAGGTGGTCAAGAAGGCGTATGGTGTACTGGCCTTCATTAATCGAGGGATTGAGTTTAGGAGTCGGGAGGTAATGCTGCAACTTTATAAGACCCTTGTCAGGCCTCATTTAGAGTATTGTGCGCAGTTCTGGTCGCCTCACTATAGGAAAGATGTAGAAGCTATTGAGAGGGTACAGAGGAGATTTACAAGGATGTTGCCTGGACTGGGAGGCATGCCTTATGAAGTTAGGTTGAGGGAGCTGGGACTCTTTTCCCTGGAGAGATGAAGGTTGAGAGGCGACCTGATAGAAGTTTACAAGATGTTGAGAGGAATAGATAGGGTGGACTCTCAGAGGCTATTTCCCCGGGTTGAAATGGTTGCTACGAGAGGACACAGATTTAAGGTGCAAGGAGGGAAGTTCAGAAGTGATGTTAGGGGTAAGTTTTTCACTCAGAGGGTGGTGAGTGAATGGAATCGGCTGCCGTCAGTGGTGGTGGAGGCGAACTCGCTGGGGTCTTTTAAAAGACTTCTGGATGAGTATATGGGGTTTAATGAGATTGAGGGTTATAGATAGGTCTGTAGGTTGGTAGGTGTTGATGTGATCGGCGCAACTCGTGGGCCGAAGGGCCTGTTTGTGCTGTAGTGTTCTATGTTCTATGTAGTTGCGAAACATTATTCCAGAGACAGATGGAAGGGCTTTGCTGTCATTGCTGTAGCACAATGCTGCTGATGGAATGTTAACCTTGAAATATTAGCTGTATGTGGCTTTGGAGATACTGCCTCCAGCTAAGTCGTCAGGAATACTATGCAGTGCAATGTCTATTTTAGGATTTGTAGCATCTATCAGCGTGGTTACTTTTTTTTGTCACTTAAGTCGTTCTGTTACTATAGCAAAGTTTTATGTTATTTTAAACAAATTGAAGAGTGTTCATTCTATTCCATATATTCAAATAATGTTCTATAAATTAAACCAACGTAAGAGGCTAAGTCTATATATAGAATGTGTTGAATTGAACATACAATTTTGGCCTTCTCCACAACCCAGAGTGCTTAATTGAGTCTGCTTTATTAGTTAAGGTATATTGCTGTACTGCAGTATTTTTCAGTAATATGAAGCTAATTAATTTCTGGAATCTGAGACATGCCATTTGTGAAGAAAAATGGATCTTTTAAATAACACGACATTGAAGCTATTTTCATTTATACTGCTTGTTTCAGGAGCAGTTTTTATTTTGCTATGAATAACTCAGTTCGCCAGTTCAGTGTCAATTTAATTGTAGAGCTTGGCTATTCCAGCTGTAGTCAAGCGATAACACATGGGCAGTTCTGCTGATGATCAGTGCTTTAGTTCAAATCACTTAATGCTATTTTTGTCACTTCTAGCTTTTCAAACATTAGCCAAAGCCTGGGATAGTTAGTTAATGTACACAGAAAGATACAAGTTAACCTCACTCTCGCTCGCTCCCTCTGTCTCTCGTGCGCTCTCACTCTCTCACTCTTTTACACTTAGATTTAACCTCCCCTTTTCCAGGAGTACAGGAGTCAGCCATAACTCGATGCTTTTTTAGTCCAATCCCTCTGGATCATGACAGGGTAAAATTTAATGCATGGAAACAATCAGCATTCCCCATTATTTCTAACCGTATTTCTAACTTCAGTGTAGTTTTCAGGGCCTTCTGTTATTAATAGTTTTTTTTCTCCTACAGGAAGCATAAAACTAGCAAGCTTAGCATGTGGAGGTCAACATGTTTGGGCTTGTGATGTTGATGGAATTATTTACTTCCGTGTGGGCACACAACCATTGAACCCCAGCATGATGCTGCCTGCATGGATAACTATTGAACCACCAGAGCAGGTAGGCACTTAAGATGTGTATTTTCTCTTTAGTTTTGACAGCAAGGGATATCTGTGATGGGAAATGGAATGCTTCTGCACTTTGACAACCCAGCATCAAGAATACCCTGCTTACATGTAAAGTCAAACTCACTGCCCACAGCTCCAACAGTGTATCTTAACCTAAAAATCCAATGAATGCACCAATGTGCATTTTTCTATTTTCTAATCAGTTATATTTATCGCTTTTCAGACATACTGTAAAAATTAGGGAAAATTTTGCACTGGATTGAAATACTTTATTTTGTTAGCACTAGGAGTGGTCAGTTAAAGAGATTATAGGAGCCTGGATTTTGCAGTTGGCAGCAAAGAAAGACACTTTTTGTTTACATCCCACCTCTCTCAGTAGCCCCCCCCCAATAAATTCTGTAGGCTTCTCAGCATACATTATCTTTAATCCAGTCTTTTCCTGTTCTGGTGCCATTTAAGGATCTGAGGCATTTGTGAGAACAAGAAAGAGCAAAACCCTTCAACCAATCAGACCGATGAACCCTTACTGACTTGCAAAATCACAGAATTTGCATAGTGCAAAGGGGATCATTTAGCCTTTCGTACCTTCACCAGCTCTCAAAATGAACAACTCTTCTCAGCTCATTTTCCCACCTTCTCCCTGTAATCCTGCACATTATTTTCAGATCTAATTCTCTTTTGAGCGCTTCAGCTAATTCTGCAACAGCACTCTCTTGGACAGAGCACTCCAGACCCTAACCACTTACTGTGGGAAATTGTTTTGTTTTAAATCATATCACCATTGCTTCTTTTATTAATTATTTTAAACTTGTGCCCTCTCGTTCTTGATCCTTTCACAAGGTGGAACTGTTTCTATCTACTCTGTCCACACCCCTCATAATTTTGAATAATCAAATTTTGGCTCAACTTTAATTTCTCAAAGGAGAATAGTCCTCGCTTCTTACGAAAGTCCTAAATTTCTTAATCTATTTTCATAATTGAAGTTCCTCACTCCAGGAAACATTCTCATGAATCCTTTTCTGCACTCTCTCCAATACCTTCGCATTCTTCCTCAAGTTCAGCGCCCAGAATTCGATCCAATATTCTAGCTAAGGCCAAACTAGGAATTTATGCAGTTCTGCATAACCTCCTTGCTGTTGTACTCTATGCCTGTATTAGTGAAATCCTGAATTCTATATGTTTACAAACAACAGCTTTCTCAGTCTATCCTGATATTTTCAGCACTTAGATACACATGCATCCAGGTGCCTTTTTTCCTTTACCCCCTTTAAAATTATATCCTTGATTTTATACTGTCTCTATCAAAATGATCACTATACATTTCTCTGCATTGACCTTCATCTGCCAACTGTCCACCTATTCCACCAACTTGTCTATGTCCTTTTGAAATTCTACACTATCCTCCTCACAATATAGATAAGGAAAAACAAATAGGACAAAGGAAGAGTGATAAAATAGACTGAAAAGAACAAAGCACTTTTTTAATCCTCCAGTCTTTGAGAGAGTGAGACACCGCACTTTAATTTTTTTTTCAGGGCCATTGAGGTTGTTCAGCAGTAATTATCACATCACTCTATTTAAAATGTGCTCCTAAATAGACCAGCCACAATTCTTTTTGTCATTTTTAGTATGAAACAGTACGCAGGTACAGCAAGTTCACCCCTTTGAAATAATTTCAGTGCCAAGGAATGTAACGATGCGTCCTATGGAGAAATGAGATATCTCTGATGGAAAATTTTGATTTCTGCATTTGATAGTGTGTGTGTGTGTACATGTGCCAGCATTAGATGTCCAATTTGCCTCATTCTAATGGTGAATGTCAATAACCTCACCATTATTAATGCAAAATCTGGACTGTTGACATTTTAGTTGAAGAAAGACTGACATTTTGAAATTGAACCACGCATCCGAATGGAGGTTTAATAATGCCAGTAATATTTATGTTACTCA
This sequence comes from Carcharhinus amblyrhynchos, assembly GCF_965287045.1. Lineage (NCBI taxonomy): Eukaryota > Metazoa > Chordata > Chondrichthyes > Carcharhiniformes > Carcharhinidae > Carcharhinus > Carcharhinus amblyrhynchos. The sequence goes on from NC_137337.1 coordinate 30,295,549, forward strand.
GAGTAAGATTCATAAGGTTGTTCCCAGAATTGAGTGAATGCAACAATTAGTAAAAATTGAGTAAGCTGAAGGCCTCTTGCTGCAAAAAGGAAGTCTAAAAGAAGATTGCGAGAAGTCTTTAAAATTATGAAGGTGTTAGATAGGGTAACTGTGGAGAAGCTGCGTGGTGAGAATGTGTAACTTGCTACCGCATGCTATGGATGAGGCGATTAGCATAGATGCGTTTAAAAGGCAGCTGCAGAAGAACATGAGGGAGAAATAAATAAGTTATGTTGGCAGGATAAGATGAAGCTCATATGACTTATGAACATTGCATAGACACATTGAGCTAATGACCTGTTTATGTGCTCTAAAATTCAATTCCATTCTAATTCTTTAGCCTTCTCGTTTTTCTCCTTTGCCCCACTTTTGAAATGCTTAAGATTTTACAGGTGATACCAACTGAGAAACAAATACAGTAATACCTTTGATAACTTTTTGATGCTGCTGGCTCCATAACTACTTTTTCCAATTTTCCATCTTTTCTTCCCCACATACTCCTGTCCCATTTTCATCCCACGTCTTTCAGAAGTCATTGACTCATCCAGTGGTATGGTTCCATAAGAGCAACCTGTTATGTTTGAACTTAGACAGTGATTGTAGGCAGGCTGTTCAACGGTGGAGTGTGAGCATGATTATTTCCTTATCAGCATCAGTATGCACACTTTCCAGCAGAGATGATCAGGAAGCATGAAGCCTGATTGATTTCCCTTCATGTTGTTCCCCATCTCCAAATCCAGGACACCGAGGTTAATGGTAGTTTTTCCCCTACTTTCCTGATTGAGATCAATTAACTCTGTATTGAGTAGAAACTTTTCCAGTTTGAGTGGTCCTCTGCCATTCTGTTTAATTTACTCACAGGATACCTTAAAGTCTGTTAAAGCTTAATATTAAAAGGCTCCAGTTAATGAGCCACATTGCAATTTGATCCATGTTTAGAGCTAGAAATTCATTCTGAAGGCCAAATGGTACTCCTGGTAGCTTTATTTAGAAACAGCACTGGCATGTGTTCTACACCATAAGTCCCCAGGTCATGCAATTGGCTAGCTTAAAGACTGAGTGGAAATCCATGTCACTTGCAAATTGAACTCTTCATCATACATTTTGTCTTAACTACTGCAAAGCATTGTAAATGGTACAGGCTGACTTTGAGTATATCTTGCACTTTCTCATTCTGAGCACATCAACTGCATTAAGAGTAATTGAAAAATGCAAATTTTAAAAATTATTCCTGGGATGTGGGCATTGCTGGCTGGATCAGCATTTATTGCCCTTCCCTAACTGCCGCTGAATTAAGTGACCATTTCAGAAGGCATTAAGAGTCAGTCAGATTGCTGTAAGTCTGGTGTCATGTGTAGGCCAGACCAGATAGGATGGCCGATTTCCTTCCCTAAGCAGACATTAGTGAACCAGATGGATTTTATGACAATCAACAATGGTTCTATGGTCATTAGACTTTTAGAACCGACAAGGTGGTTATCTCTGGGCTACTGCCTGAACCGTGTGCAGATGGGCGTAGGGTTGACAGGATTAAGGAAGTGAATGGGTGGCTCAGGGATTGGTGTGGGAGGAATGGGTTTGAATTTATGGGGCATTGGCACCAGTATTGGGGTAGGTGGGACCTGTTCGGGCAGGATGGGGTTGGTCTGAACCATGCTGGGACCAGAGTGCTGGCGAATCGAGTAAAGAGGACTGTAGACAGGGCTTTAAACTAATTAGGGGGGGGGAGGGTACGAGGGTAGGTGACCTTACGAGGTCTAAAGTTAAGGAGAGTGTACATGTAAGGGAAGAGGCCGAGGATGTCCCAATAATAGAGGGAGTAGGGGGCGTGAGTATAGTTGGTGGCGTTGCGGCAAATAGGGTCCAGGTGAAGGCTGGGATGAAAGCACTTTATCTGAATGCACGAAGCATTCGGAATAAAGTGGATGAGCTGATGGCGCAGATTGACACAAATGGACACGATCTGGTTGCCATTACAGAGACGTGGCTGCAGGGTGACAGGGACTGGGAGCTGAATGTACAGGGCTATCAAGTGTTTAGGAAGGATAGGCAGGAGGGAAAAGGGGGGGGGCGTAGCTCTGCTGATTAAGGATAGCATCACGGTGGTAGCAAGGGATGATATTGGAGCCAAGGAGCAGAGGGTGGAATCGTTGTGGGTGGAGATTAGGAACAGCAAAGGGAGGAAGACGCTGGTGGGTGTCGTCTATAGGCCCCCGAATAATGATCTGGAGATGGGGCGGGCTGTTAATGCGCAAATAAGTGCGGCGTGCAGGAATGGGACGGCCGTAGTTATGGGGGATTTCAATCTGCATATTGATTGGTCGACCCATGTTGGACGTGGGGGGCTCGAGGAAGAGTTCTTGGAATGCTGCCGGGATAGTTTCCTCGAACGGTGTGTGTTGGAGCCGACGAGGGAGCGAGCTATCTTGGATCTGGTGCTATGTAATGAAGCGGGTAGAATTAGGGACCTTGTGGTGAAGGATCCTCTTGGGGACAGTGATCATTGTATGGTGGAGTTTCTGGTGCAGATGGAGGAGGAGAAAGTGGGTTCCCAGACACGCGTCCTTTGTTTGAATAGAGGGGAGTACGGTAGGATGAGAGAAGAATTGGCGAATGTGGACTGGGAGAGCGCGTTGGAGGGAGGGTCTGTTGAGGAGCAGTGGAGGACCTTTAAGGAGATCTTTCTTGGTGCTCAACGGAAATTTATTCCAATGGTCAAAAAGGATAGTAGGAGGAGAGGTGATAAGCCGTGGATAACGAAGGAGGTGAAGGAAAATGTTAAACTAAAAGCGGAGGAATTTAAAGTAGCTAAGAGTAGTGGGCGAGAAGAGGATTGGGAGAGGTTTAAATGTCAACAAAGATTGACAAAGAAGTTGATAAAGAAGGGTAGGAGAAACTATGAAACTGGGCTAGCGCTTAATATAAAAAAGGATAGCAAGAGTTTTTATAAATATATAAAAAGGAAGAGGCTGGCTAGGGTGAATGTTGGTCCTTTAGAGGATGAGAAAGGGGACCTAGTGGTAGGGGATGGGGATATGGCTAAGGTATTGAATAACTTTTTTGTTTCTGTCTTCACGGAGGAGGACGTGAATAATTTGCCGGGTGTTAGCGATGGAAAGGTGGTAGGACTGGAGAGTCTTAATGACATTACTGTTACTAGAAAGGCGGTGCTCGACAGACTGGAGGGGCTGATTGTGGACAAGTCCCCAGGACCGGATGGAATGCATCCGAGGGTTCTGAAAGAAATGGCGGAGGTGATAGTGGATGCCTTGGTGGTTATTTTCCAAACGTCGCTGGATTCCGGGGAAGTGCCGGATGATTGGAAAACGGCTAATGTTACGCCGTTGTTTAAGAAGGGTGCCAGGCAAAAGGCGGGGAATTATAGGCCGGTTAGTTTAACGTCTGTGGTAGGTAAAATGTTAGAATCTGTCATTAAGGAGGAAATTGCGAGGCATCTTGAAGGGAATTGCTTGATAGAGCAGACGCAGCACGGTTTCATTAAAGGGAAGTCATGTCTGACAAATTTACTGGAGTTCTATGAGGATGTGTCTAGGGCGGTGGATAGAGGAGAGCCGGTGGATGTGGTCTTTCTAGATTTTCAGAAGGCGTTTGACAAAGTGCCTCACAAGAGGTTATTGCAGAAGGTCGAGGGACATGGAGTTGGGGGTAGGGTGTTAGCGTGGATAGAGGATTGGTTGTCAAAAAGGAGGCAGAGAGTGGGGGTCAACGGGTGCTATTCGGATTGGCGGATGGTGACTAGTGGAGTGCCCCAGGGGTCGGTGCTGGGGCCTCAGCTTTTTACCATTTATATAGATGATCTGGAGGAGGGAACCGAGTGTAGAGTGTCGAAATTTGCTGATGACACCAAGATTGGGGGAACGGCAAATTGTGCGGAGGGTGTGGAGAGTCTGCAGAAGGATCTAGATAGGCTGGGCGAATGGGCCAGGAAATGGCAAATGGAATTTAATATTGGCAAGTGTGAGGTGGTCCACTTTGGTAGGAAGAATGGTAGGAAGGACTATTACTTACGGGGCGAAAAACTGCAGCAGGCGACGGTGCAGAGGGACCTCGGGGTCCTTGTGCATGAGTCGCAAAAACCCAGCTTGCAGGTGCAACAGGTGGTCAGGAAGGCTAATGGGATGCTGGCCTTCATAGCGAGGGGGATTGAATATAAAAGTAGGGAGGTCTTGCTGCAGCTGTATAGGGCATTGGTGAGGCCGCAACTGGAGTACTGTGTGCATTTTTGGGCGCCGCACCTGCGCAAAGATATTTTGGCCTTGGAAGGAGTGCAGAGGAGGTTTACTAGGCTGATACCGGAGTTGAGGGGGTTGAGCTATGAGGAGAGGCTGAATAAACTGGGCTTGTACTCGTTAGAGTTTAGAAGAATGAGAGGAGATCTCATTGAGACGTATAAGATGATGAATGGGATGGATAGGATAGAGGTGGAAAGACTCTTCCCGCTCAAAAAAGACAATAGGACTAGGGGGCACAGCCTCAAGATAAAAGGGGGGCGGTTTAGAACGGAGTTGAGGAGGAACTTCTTCACTCAAAGGGTGGTGAATCTCTGGAATTCTCTGCCCGTTGAAGTGGTGGAGGCTGCCTCGCTAAATATTTTTAAGACGCGGGTTGATGGGTTTTTGATAGGAGAGGGGATTAAGGGTTATGGGGAGAGGGCGGGAAAGTGGAACTGAACAGCGACAGATCAGCCATGATCTTATTGAATGGTGGGGCAGGCTCGAAGGGCTGGATGGCCTACTCCTGCTCCTATTTCTTATGTTCTTATGTAAAAGATTTGAACCAGCATCTCCAGAGCATTGCCTTGGATCTCGGGATTATAAATCCAATGATAGTACCACTATGCCACTGTTGAATTGCTTCAGCTGAGGTCAGAAAATCCAGGTGGAACTATAACCTAAAGCAACAGACAAGAATCTGTAAACAACCCACAAATCAAGAGCGAGAGTAGGCAAAATTAGAAGACAACATTGGTGGGTTTTTTTTGTTTGCCGCTTTACACGATTGCCTGGGGAAATATTCAAAGGAACTATTCTTGACCTCTCCCTTTCTACATTTTTATATGTTGTCTTGTGGCACAGTAACAGTGGACAAGAGGTAATTTCCAAATGTATGCCAAATTCACCCTGCTCTATCTCACCATGGTCACTTCTATATCGATTAACTGCTCTCAAACAGCAAACCAAAGAAGAAGATATTAGGAGAGCTGAGCAAAGACTTGGTCAAAGAGGCGAATTTTCAAGGACCTGAAAGAACATATATATATGCTGATATTTATTTATATATGCAAATCACGTAAACTTGGGAGATTGTGGCGTAGTGGTATTATTACTGAACTGGTAGTCCAGAGACCCAGGGTAATGCTCTGAGAACCCAGGTTCAAATCCCACCGCAGCAAATGGTGAGATTTGAATTCAATAAAAATCTACTGAAGACCAAGAAACCATTGTCGATTGCCGTAGAAACCCATCTGGTTCACTAAAGTCCTTTAGGGAAGGAAATCTGCCATCCTTGCCTGGTCTGGCCTACACATGACTCCCAGATACAGAGCAATGTGGCTGGCTCTTAAATGCTCCTCTGAGATGAGCAATAAATACTAGCCCAGCCAGTGACATCCGCACTCCATGAATGAATTTTTTTAAAAACTTCTTGTTAAAGGATAAGTGAATTTACACAGTGGCACAGTGGTTAGTACCACTGCCTCACAGCGCCAGGGACCCCAGTTCAATTCCCAGCTTGTGTCACTGTCTGTGCAGTTTGCACATTCTCCCCATGTCTGCGTGGGTTTCCTCCAGGTGCTCCGGTTTCCTCCCATAGTCCAAAAGACGTGCTGGTTAGGTGCATTGACCCAAACAGATGGCGTAGTGTGGCGACTGGGGGAACTTCACAATAACCTCATTGCAGCATTAATGTAAGATTTGTTTGCGATTAATAAATAAATAAACTTTATTTTATGTCTAAGAATTAATGATGTCAAAATTTGGCTTCCCAAGTTATCTTGTATTAGCATTTCTGGTAATGCTAACACTTATGCTACCAACCTCCCTTCAGGTTCCACACAATCTCTTGAGCAATAGAATTATTTGTTTCTTGGTGACTTTCAAAGTCAGGCGACAGAAATGAACTGAAAGTTAGAATTATAGTTAGCTCGCATTAACTTAAACATAAAAGTATATAAAGAATTAGATAATAAGATAATTAGTGTGATTCAATTATAGTGATTCAGATGTAACTGATTATAAATTTGCAGTTTAATTCTAAGATTAATATAAATTAATTAGAATTAGATTCTATAAATGGTCAGGTTACAACATTAGGTAACCAGTATATTAAATAGATTAAAGTCTAGCTGCTAGGAGTTAGCAGTATTTCCAGAACTTGTATGACTTTGTGCTGATGTAGATGAATTGGTTGCCTTACCTTCCTCTGGGAGGATAGTGTTAGTCTTCTGAGACATAATAGTGACGTCCAATCCTGTTAGATTCACTATCTCCTGCACAGGCAGCTGTATCTAGACTAACTGCTGTACATTTCCTGCCCTTTGACTTTGGGGGAAAAAACAGTTGGATCTAAATGACATACTTTCAATCTTCTCTCTCCCGGAGAAGCGCATTCCTAATTTACAGATTCACACACCTACGTTATTCTGGATAAAGCATGACAAAATTAGCTAAAAGCTAATGTCTCAGCTCCAGTTCAAGAACACTACCGTGCACATCCATAATTTCCAGATACAATTCTCTAGTTGTATTGACTAATCTGACGGATATTGAAAAGCTCAATCTTTCTGCTGTCAATCACCTCACACAGCCCTGTTGATCCTCCTTCAGATAACATGCCAATTAATGTGGCACCTTCACCAAGATATACAAGGTCACTTGTTCACTCGTTGCTTCCAGCCATCGCTAAGAAACAGCCTCCAGTCTTTATTTCAGATTTTTAATTGTGTTGTGCATCAAGTTGTTTTGTAACATCAAAAGTTTCAGCATTGCGGTAAGATGCAATGTTGCCAATTCAATGAAGCAGCAAATTGAACGTTTGCTTTGTGAGTGTCCTTAACTTTGTAAGAGTAAACACTATTGTGAAAGCAGGTTGAAACCATAGGTTTCTTGTGTTAATCTAAAATCATGCTGTTGGAGAGGCAGATTGTGAACTCTGATTCCATGTAACATCTGAACACGCAGTGTGGAAAGTAATTCTAATTAGATTTCCTTTTCAGTTCAAAAATCATCCTTCAGAGAGGGAATTGTACAATTGGTGGTTGGCTCATAGGTTATGAATTATAAAGGCAGAATTTTTCATGAATCTCTTTGTACTTTAAATCTCTAATTATACTGTTGCAGTTAACTGTCTCCTAGGCAACGTTTTGGGGATTGGAAACTGGGTATTTCCACGGGTGGACATGTAGAGGCCTAACTCGTATCAACAACACTCTAATGCACTGTCTAGACATTATATAATGTGTAAAGTGCTTCTGAGATACCATTAGCTGCTTTTATGAAATAGTTTTGGATCCAACAATTGCTCCTTGTTTAGGTATGGAGAGGGAGTACTTTTACAAAAAGTCTAGTTGTATATTTATCTGATTTTTGATCATTCTGAACAATTTAACATCTTATGGGCATTTTTATACAGCAAAATGCCTTGATTATAGTTAGAGTCATAGCAGTTGACAGCATGGAAGCAGGCCTTTCAGCCCAACTTGTCCATGCCACCCTTTTTTTTTAAACACCTAAATTAATCCCAGTTGCATGCATTTGGCCTATATACCTCAATACCATCGTACCCTTGTAACTATCTAAATGCTTTTTAAAAGATAAAATTGCACCCGCCTCTACTACTACTTCTGGCAGTTTGTTCACCGCCCCCTGTGTGAAAATACTGCCCCTCTGGACAATTTTGTATGTCTTCCCCTCTCACCTTAAACCTATGCCCTCTAGTTTTAGACACCCCTATCTTTGGGAAAAGATATTGACTGTCTACCTTGTCTGTGCCTCTCATTATTTTATAGACTTCTATAAGGTCACCCCTCAACCTCCTATGCTCCAGAGAAAAAAATCCCAGTCTATTTTTTATAATTCAATCCATCAAGTCCTGATAACATCTTAGTAAAACTTTTCGGCACTCTTTCTGGTTTAATAATATCCTTTCTATATTAGGGTGACCAAAATTGCACACAGTATTCCAACTGTGGCCTTACCAATGTCTTGTACAACTTCAACAAGACGTCCCAACTCCTGTATTCAGTATTCAGACCAATGAAACCAAGTATGCCATTACTCTTTCATGCCATTAGAAAAATAAATTTCTCATTCAAATATCAAGAATTGACTTGGGTGGGATTGTCAACATGAGGGAACTTCAGAAGTAAGACTTATGATAAATTACGAAACAGATTATAGATTTAAACAGATGTGTATTTATTAATGTACATGAAAATGTTTTAAAACCAAGAGGAACAAGACTTGCAACAAAGAGTGAAATGTGCTTGGATCACTATCTAAGATGGCACTGGAGTGAGGCAACTTCTTTTAAGCTGTGCCCAGCATACCCTCTAATTCTATATTTTACTCTCATTCTATGTTCCAAAACTCTATTCTAACAGCACCCTAGCTATGACAGGAGCACTACATCTACACCCTCTTCTTTCCTTCTTTATGTCTGTATATGCGCAAGAAACAATACTTTTCACTGTATACTAATACATGTGACAATAATAAACCAAATCAAAGATCAATTTTTAGGTTAGGAAACTAAAAATAATCCTATAAAAATGATAATTTTTCATCTTTTGTTGTATACTAAAGGAAATATAACATGTGACTGGATGGCCTGCATTTTGAAAGTCCTTTCGTCTATAAGCCATGTGGAACACTTATTCCACGTACACAAGCTAGAATAAGTATTATCCTAGGAGCAAAAAAAAATGTGTGATTTGGGGTAAAAAAAAATCTTAATTTGTTTTCATCCAAAGGCCCCAAAAGCTTGCATGAGCTTGTGGCTAAGCGCAAGAGCAACCCTATTAGGATTTTTCATTAAACTCTTGCTGCTTGAATTCACTCCATGCTTCCTGCACCATGGTGATTTGTTTGTGATTTGAAACCCCATAACTTCATTCCGGGATGTTTGTTTCAGGTTCAGGTTTCAGATCTTTTCTGAACATGTGCTGATACAGCAACTAAGCTGTGCACTGCTGAGGAAAGCACAAACAAGTTACCAAAAGACTAGATGTGACTGTTTGTCAGTCCTTTGTATTCATTCTGACCCCACAATTTTGTTTCACTCTGTCCAGATCACTGCTCTTGTCAAAGCCGTGCATCCCAAACTATTTTTCATTGTGATCCTATTTTAACACCTGAAAATCTGATACTCTTTCCTGGTGCAGAAGTCATTGCAAAATTGTTGCATTTTTCCTGGTAATCTGTAATTGCGAAAGAGGGCTAATCAGTTCAGACCCACAGTAATGTCAGTTGATTTTCAGTGCCCTTTGAATGGGTTATCAAACCACTGCAGGAAAATCAAACAGGAATAAAACTGGATGAATAACTGGCATAAACTTATTTCTGTTTTACCTCTCCCTCATCAATCTGTCAAAGACGCATCTGTCCATGACTGTATTGGTAAAACCGACCACTGCATAGTCCTTGTAAAGACCAAGTCCCATCTTAACGTTGAGGATACCCTCCATGCTAATTAGAATAGATTCAGAACAGATCCAGCAGCTCAAATCTGGATGTCCAGGAGGCACCGTAGACCATGACCAGCAGCTATTCCAACCAAATAGCCTAGTGTATCCCTCACTATACCTGTACCATAAAGCCAGAGAGGATCAGCTTCAGCTCAGTGACAAGTGCAGTTGAGTATGCCAGGAACAGCACCAGGCATAAATTAAAATGAAGTGTCAACCTGGTGAAGCTTAAAAACACAATCAAATCATTCCGCAAGCTTCTAAATCCTAGAGAATACATTCCGAGTTTATGTAATCTCTCTTTGTAATTTAATCCTTGGAATGTAGATATCATTCTGGTAAATCTACGTTGCGCTTCCTGCAAGGTCAGTCAAGTTGTGGTACCCTAGAACTGGTCAGTTCTACAGGTGTAGTCTAAGTAGGGCTTTATGTAACTGAAATATAACATTCACCTCTGTGTAGTCTAGTTCTCTAGATATAGAGGCCATCATTCCATTCAACCTTCTGGTTAGTATCTATACCTGTTTGCAACATTTAACAGTCTGTGTACCTAGACTGCCATGTCTCTCTGAACTTACACTGCTTCTAGCTTTTTGCTATTTAGAGAATACTTTGTTCTGGCCTTTTTAGGTCCATAGTGGATTTGTCTACATTGAAATCCATTTGCTGTTGTTTTAACCATCCATTTAATATAGCAATATCTCTGTAATTTTTATGCAATCATCTGCATTGTTTACAATGCCACCTATCTTTGTATCATTAGCTGATATGGACATGTGGCCTTCTATTCCATCATTTATGTCTTTTGTATAATTTAAGCCTGTATAACTGAACTAAATTTAAAACGTTCTTCTCCAAATTTCAATATAGACTCAGACGTAATAGAGTCAAGGATGGGGTGGGGGTGCAGTTTTCTGAAATGTGTTCAGAAATTTCTAATCAGTTTGTTTCTGGCCGAAAGTAAAGGTAGCATTTTTGGATCTGGTTCGGGGGAATGAGGTGGTTTAAGTTGATCAAATATTAGCTGAGGAGCATTCAGAGAACAATGACCATAGTCCCATGAGGTTTAGGTTAGCTATGGAAAAGGACAAGGAGCAATCTAATGTAAAAAGTACTTTAAGGGCCAGTTTACATGGGTCGAGGACCGACCTGTCCAAGATAAACTGGAATTAAAGATTAGGAGACAGTGCTGTATTTGAACAGTGGACTGCCTTTGAAGATGAGATGGCTCAGGTATATTTGAGGAGCAAACAGAACTAGAGCTACCTGGATGACGGAAAAGAGTGGGTGTGTGACATCATAATCTGGTGGGATGCACCCAAGGGGAAAACAAGTTTGGGAATGCCCAAAGTACTGCTGGTTTGAATTGAAACAAAGCTGAGCGGTTAATGACTCCAGTGCTGCATTTTCCATGACAAATTCTCCATCAGAGTCCACTTGCCAACTACTCAGTCTTCTCTTCTCATGCAGCATAAATTGTTGTTCCCTGTTATTGTTTGGTAATTTCTTGCAAACTATCCTCATCAGTGCAAGACAGAAAGCTTAGATAGCATGCCTCTTCTCCAGCAATACTCAAGTTTTGGACTACCATGAGGAATTTAACTACATATGCACAGAAGGCCTTGCTAATTCTTCAGTGCCATTTGGTACCTATAAACATTGTGTCCTTTTCAGAAAGCCTTGGAGCTAGCTATAAACTTGTTTGATCAATCTTGAATAGTTCACACATGTAATGACAGAGATCTTATTTCTTTTTCTTCCATTTCTCTTCCCCTCACATGCTTCCTCCCTGCTACTTCCCAGAGTTAGTTGGTTGGGTCCAGTCCTCTGATAGCTTAACCAAATATAAATTCTTCACATTCAAGTTTAGAAGAATGAGTGATATTGGGTTTTTCATCTGTAGATATATCATAGTGCATCCTGTTCTTGTCTGGTATTCTATCCATGTTCTAGTGGAAGCTAATGTTAAGCCGTTGTTTAAGAAGGGTGCCAGGCAAAAGGCAGGGAATTATAGGCCGGTTAGTTTAACGTCTGTTGTAGGTAAAATGTTAGAATCCGTCATCAAGGAGGAAACAGCGAGGCATCTTGAGGGGAATTGCTTGATAGAGCAGATGCAGCACGGTTTCGTTAAGGGGAAGTCGTGTCTGACGAATTTACTGGAGTTCTGAGGATGTGTCTAGGGCGGTGGATAGAGGAGAGCAGGTGGATGTGGTCTTTCTAGATTTCCAGAAGGCGTTTGACAAGGTACCTCATAAGAGGTTATTGCAGAAGGTCAGGGGGCATGGAGTTGGGAGTAGGGTGTTAGCGTGGATAGAGGATTGGTTGTCAAATAGGAGGCAGAGAGTGGGGGTCAGTGGGTGCTATTCGGATTGGCAGTTGGTGACTAGTGGAGTGCCTCACGGGTCGGTGCTGGGGCCTCAGCTATTTACCATTTATATAGATGATCTGCAGGAGGGAACCGAGTACATGGTGTCGAAATTTGCTGATGACACCAAGATTGGAGGAACGGCAAATTGTGCGGAGGGTGTGGAGAGTCTGCAGAAGGATCTAGATAGGCTGGGCGAATGGGCCAGGAAATGGCAAATGGAATTTAATGTTGGCAAGTGCGAGGTGGTCCACTTTGGTGGGAATAATGGTAGGAAGGACTAGTACTTACGTGGAGAAAAACTGCAGCAGGCGACGGTGCAGAGGGACCTCGGGGTCCTTGTGCATGAGTCGCAAAAACCCAGCTTGCAGGTGCAGCAGGTGGTCAGGAAGGCGAATGGGATGCTGGCCTTCATAGCGAGGGGGATTGAATATAAAAGTAGGGAGGTCTTGCTGCGGCTATATAGGGCATTGGTGAGGCCGCAGCTGGAGTACTGTGTGCAGTTTTGGGTGCCGTACTTACGCAAGGATATTTTGGCCTTGGAGGGAGCGCAGAGGAGGTTTACTAGGCTGATGCCGGAGTTGAGGGGGTTGAGCTATGAGGAGAGGCTGAATAAACTAGGCTTGTACTCGTTAGAGTTTAGAAGAATGAGGGGAGATCTCATTGAGACGTATAAGATGATGAATGGGATGGATAGGATAGAGGTGGAGAGACTCTTCCCGCTCAGAAAGGACAGTAGGACTAGGGGGCACAGCCTCAAGATAAAGGGGGGGGGGGCGGTTTAGAACGGAGTTGAGGAGGAACTTCTTCACTCAAAGGGTGGTGAATCTCTGGAATTCTCTGCCCGTTGAAGTGGTGGAGGCTACCTCGCTAAATATTTTTAAGACGCGGGTTGATGGGTTTCTGATAAGAGAGGGGATTAAGGGTTATGGGGAGAGGGTGGGAATGTGGAACTGAGCCACGACAGATCAGCCATGATCTTATTGAATGGCGGGGCAGGCTCGAGGGGCCAGATGGCCTACTCCTGCTCCTATTTCTTATGTTCTTATGTTCTTAAATCAGAAGCGGGAACACTATTTTTTAAATAAAGTTAAAAGAATCATCCTGGTACCTGTATGGCTACAGGTTGCCTGTAATCCAATTGTTTCTGCCCCATTTGAGACACTGCTGAATGATACCCCATGAGTAAGTACCCTGGAATCATTTCATTTGTGCTACTTTCTAAACAGTAACCAATAAGAAATATGAATATTTTGTCACTAATTTACACATGGTGCGGGAGTCCAATAGAACATGCAAGTGTTTTTGATTGCACACAAAACTATTTATGGCTATGCAAGAGCATTCTAATGAAGACCTGTCAAGGCTTAAATGGTGAAGAATTGCCAGCAAATAATCTGGGGAAAGATATTTGGTGCCTTTAGTCAGTCTAGGATAGAGGACTTGAACATGATTAGCCAGAACTTGGGGATCTGGCTGAAAGTCGCAGGCTATGGCGTACAGGGACATAGCGTTCTACAACAGGTCGGATCTCATTCAGCAGGTAGCATTTGAGTATGTTATAAACAAAGATTCAGTATATTGCCCTGAAACCAATAAAACAAAAGCAGAGGGATTACTTGTATTTTGTTCATAAATTATGATTGTACTGGTCATACACTTACCGCTTGAAAGATAGAGCGGGGAGAAGGGAAATTCCTGAAGAAGTGGGATGACATTTTTATCACCATCATAGTCAGTGGCAATGTATTCTCCCTTTGTGTAGTAATGTATTCTCATTTCTCCAGAATATGCACTAGTGAGTACGTATTCTGGAGAAATGTTTACTTTGTATATTTTTGTTGTATTTTTATTTGGTGCAATCGTAAAATCATAGAACCCTACAGTGCAGAAAGAGGCCCTTCGGCCCATCAAGTCTGCACCGAACACAATCCCACCCCAGGCCCTACCCCCATATCCCTACATATTATACCCACTAATCCGTCTAACCTACGCATCCCTGGACACTACGGGGCAATTTCTTAGCACAGCCAATCAACCTAACCCGCACATCTTTGGAAGGAGGAGAGCGCAGATTGGCGTCTCAGTCGGGTGAATATGTCAGTTCCAATACTGAAAGCATCAGTATTAGTGACAACAACACATTCTGCAGCATTGGTAGCATTAACTCTTTCCATTTCATGTGCTCATTCATCTCAGAAATCCATTCCCAATTCCCAAAAGTAATTTCAATTGCAGTATTTCATCTACAACTTGAAATTTTTTAAAAATGCATATAGGAATTCATTTCCTGCCTGTCACAGCTGCACTACTGTCGCACGCTTTGGTTTATGCCGTCTCCAAACAAATTAGGAAGTTTATTTCAGGAACAGATTAACAGCAACCTCTTAATTGATCCAACCAATCATTCTTTAAAAAAGAGCCTGAGGCTGGTTTCTCACTCCAAAAGAGCAAATTCTGAGTGAATGCAGTTCACGTCACTGCAGTTAGACTTTGTGCTCTTAAAAGTGCACAGGTTCAGATTAGCTGAGTAAGATGTGGCACAGCACTCCAGTGATTATGCAACAGTATATCTGTGTTTGTAGATAAATATATAGATATCAAAATAAATTTTAGGGTATTGATTTTTTTTAAGGTTTTGACGTGATGTTTTCAACTTAACTCTTCCATTCAAAGCCATTAGGAACACAACTGATCAGCATTTATTCCAGTCCCAATGACCAGATGGTTTGGGCCATTGACAATCGAGGAAATGTTCACGTGCGAGTTGGAATAACAGAGGCCATGCCTGTAGGCACTGATTGGGAACACGTGCCAGGTAAAAATAGCCACCCTTGTATACCATTGTGCTTAGCCATTTCACAATGTTATATCTTTATCGGTAGCTGAGGTAAGATTAACTGTCCTACAATTTCCTATGTTATTCTTCACTCCACTCTTAAAACTGAAGGCATATTTGCTGTCCTCTGCCACAATTTGCCTTTACACAGAATTTGTCAAACTGTCATCCAATCCATCTCTGCTTCTTCCCAAGCTTCTCTTGAGTATTTGGATGTAGCTCCAACAACATTCAAGAAATTCAACACCATCCAAAACAAAGCAGCCTACTTGGTTGTCACCAAGTAACGACTTACGCATGCACTCCCTCCACACCAATGTACATTGGCAGCAGTGGATGTCATCTACACGATGCACTGCAGCACCTCACCAAGACTACTTTGCAAATTTATCGTCTCTACAGTCTAGAAGGCCAAGAGCAACAGATATGTAGGAACACCAACACCTGAAAGCTCCCCTCCTAGTTGCTCATCTTCCTGACTTGGAAATATTTTGCTGTCCTTTCATTGGTTCTCAGATAAGATTCTTTCTCTAATAACACAGTGGATGTACCTACACTACATGGAGTGCTGGGCTTCAGGAAGGCTCAACTCACCACCACCTTCTCAAGGACAATTAGGAATGGACAATAAATTCAGGCCTTGCCAGTGATACTCAAGTCCTGTGATGGATAACAGTTTTTTAAAATTTCTCTGGTGATTCACTTCTCTGAAAGCAGAAGCAGAGTACTTAGTATTTGTGCCAGTCCTTCCTTCTCCACGACAAGCTTGCTTCACTTATCTGTTAACTGATGTATCTCTCCCATGATTTATCTTGCTGCAAACATGCAACTTTTAAAAATAATCAACTTTTTGTCGCACTTGCACGTTTTGCCAATTTTAATTCACGATTTATCTTGTCCTTTTTGCTACATTTCCTGTGTTCATTGAGTTTAAACTTTTATTATCTGTCCTGTAAGGACTAAATACTCCTTTAGAAATTGCTTTCCTTTCACACACAACTCCAACATTTCTTTTCCTTACTGAAATATATTTGATTTGTATCCTCCATCTTCTGTTTAAATATTTCCAGTGTTGATCAGTAATTCTGTTTGGTGTTTTGTTTTCCCCTTCACCTTAATCTGGGTAAGTCTTTTTGTCTCATTTGCTTTTTTTTTAAACAATCTGACCGCTTGTTCCCCGCTTTCTCTATTCTTACACTGATCCTAACTATATTATAAACACAGCTTCCTGGATGTCCCCCTGCTGAGGTTACCTGTGCTTTCTTACCCAGAACGAGATTTTCTCACTCGTTGAAGCAGTGATTGAAGAATAATTTGTACTGGTAATTGACCTTTTTAAAAAATCACTTTAAATACTGGGGCATCAACAAAAAGAGTCATCTATTTCTCATGTTTTACTTTTTAGAACTATTTTAATGTCCCACACAATAACTGAAACATATTTACAGGTTTACAAGCAAGTCAATTAACTGTGAGCTATAGGACAGTGTGGGTTCGCTGTTCTAATGGAGATATAGCACGTCGTTATGGAATAACGAATAAAAATCCTGCAGGCGACTATTGGAAAAAGATTCCTGGTAATGTGATTTGCTTAACTGGTAAGTTTGTACAAGATTTGTGAGCACTAATCTCCCTTCTCCTCCTCCTGTGCACACATCACCACCCCCCTCCCCCCCACCCACCCAACCATTAATATGTGCAACTCATGGTCCAATTTACAGTTTAAAAGTTTAGAATATTTATTGATTTCACAACTGTTGCCTAAAATTATGTTTATAAGACCACAGTTCGTAAAAGTAACCTGTAGTTATACCTGTTATAACCAAATCTAGATCATTAAAGTTGATTCTTTGAGACAGGAACGTGATTGCTGGAACTAATGTCCTCACTGTCAAAATATTTTTAACAATGGGAGGGTGGTTGCTTTAAAATCTGAAGCCACTAATAATCAAATTTGGCAACCTGGTCCCCCACAACTCGGGTTGTATTGATGCAAAATCTAATCAATGTTAATTAGCAACAGAATAAGGATTGAGTGTGCAATTCATTTTTCTATAATAGTTTTATGCATGCGTATGCACACAGACACTGATATTGTTACAGTTGATGATTAAACTCTACTAAGAATGGCGTTGATCATCACTTCTGAAGAGGGATTAATGAGTGAGAAGAAAAAAACACAAACACTTACAATGGTCTATGCATATTTGAGTGACATTATTTAGTAAAGAACTATATATTTGACCAGAAATATCCTAAATTTTAATATGTTAAAAATTAGTGGTTATTATTTCTAGCAATAAAAGCAATCAAGCTTTTTAAACGTGCTTTTAGTTGCATTGGATGATTTGAAGCATAGATTCAGAAGTTTCAATCAAAACCATCCTCCTACCATTTGAAGCAGAAGAAGCAGCCTGATATGGCAGCATATTTTATCTTTGCTGACTACAGAATAATCTATTGTGGCACCTGGGTAATTGTACTTCTCCAGCTGATGGTCTATGGAATCAAAGAATCCCTACAGTGCAGAAGGAGGCCATTTGGCCCATCGACCACAATCCCAACCAGGCCTTATCCCCATAACAGTAGATCTGTATTCTCATGGTGTAAATCTGAGCTTTTTTTTCTATATCCAATTTTCCTGCTATGAAGTTACCAATGGTCTTCCAATATCAAACTTACCATCTTCATGCATCAGTTTAGAAATTAGGTGTCCAGTTTTTTAGACAGAATTGATATCACTGGTAATTAGCATCCAAATATCTCTTAATGCAAAATCACATGAATGCAATTTATAATATCATTCTGGTTTTATTTTCATCCTGCCACCCCTCGCCTGCTCCATTTCATTGGTAGTGGTAGTTACTCCTGGAATCCCATGACCTTGCTGACTGAAATTTGATTCAATTGGTGGTGATTAGGGTTTCAAGCCTGTAATCAATTGATTTGCATAACCCAGGTTTATTTATGCACTGACTTTATCAGAGTTATTATAACTGTTGGCACTGACTGCTTGTTTAACTTTACAAACAGTTTGCCCAAGTGTGATGAAGTAATTATTTGGTAATTGGATAAACTCGCAAAAATATTTTCCAAACTGGAACGTTTTGTGATTTTTACACTCCAAACAACTTTTACCACAATGATGTAATTGTATTTATGAGGATCCAATATCTGTTTGTTCTCTTTTAGAGAAGTTGCTATATAAAATATTATCGCATATTCAGAAAGGAGAACCTTTCCAAAGGAATAGAAGATGTATTATCCTTTGGAATTGCTGATTGAAAGAGTTCATACTTTGATATCAACTGAGTTGCAATGTTTGTTTGTTTCACATTGTTTCATGTTGTTTCACATGCTAAATTGCCCCTTAGTGTGTTACGGGATGTGTAGGTTAGAGGGATTAATGGGGTAAATGTGTGGGGTTACAGTATAGGGCCTGGGTGGGATTGTTATCAGTGCATGCTCAATGGGCCAAATGGCCTCCCTCTGCACTGTAAAGATTCTATGATTATTTCAATTGTTTGGACATTTGCTTTCAACCTTTTTAATAACATATGCTGTTCCTATTTTTCCATTTAGTTACTCCTCAAGATGAACTGTGGGCCATTAGTACTGGAGGCTCCCTTCTTCAGCGACTTACCAAGAATTTTAGTCACACTGATGCATTAATTAATCCTAACCGTATTACCCTTCTGGGTCAATCTGAGGACTTTGATGATGAGTGGGAGGTCATCTGAAAATCAGAGACATTGCAGCTTGCAGCATCAAGGGCACTTAGCCATGAATATTACTTTTCTCTTTATTTTCTCTAATGTGTTAGTGACAAGTACATTTAGTTAAACATTTTGTACAAATTTATTTGTGGTTTCAGTTTCAATGTTGTAATTAACGCATCTTTTGTGGCTGTACCAGTATTGGTGTACAAACAGGTACATTATTCAGCAAAGCAGCTGAAGGGCTTGAAATGCTACCTTCTAACTGACAACTGTTGACTCACTATGCTTTTACAACAGAGTATGACAATTTGACTGGCTTTCTGCATCCAATCATTTATTAATCCATGTATCATCGTCTGGCTTGTTGCTTTCCTATTGATATTTGAGATATGCTGTTGTTCTGTTCTTACGTAAACTGACAGACACACCAGGAACAACAAACTTGCACATCAAACAGCAATAAGAGCAGGAGATGGCACATTTTATTGATGCAAAAATGATGGGCAAGCTATAATTATGTTATTGTCCTTTTGTTCCTATTATCTCCTTCCTATTCCTGCTAGGAAGAAAAGCAACCTTGAACAGGATGATCGCGCCACTTACATACTTCCATAAATAATCAAAAGTAAACATATTTTTGCAAAGCAGTAGTGATTTTTGTCAGTGATTTTAACCATCTCAATATGTAGTACTAGCACCATATTGACTGAAAACCAAGTGAATTTCCCTGAACTAAGTCACCCTATTTGCTTTCAATTAAACCTGCGATGCAAACTAATTCCTGTGACTGAAAGTAGAGCAGTGTCCAACTAAAAACAAAAATTACCAATCTATCGTTAATTCATTCTAAGAAAAGCAGTAATATTGTACAATAGTGTAAAATGAGAATTTGGAACTTTTTTGTTTTGATTTACAATTATTTAAGGTGCTTCTAACTGCCAATTATAATCTAAAAATCTTCATCAATAGGAGTTGTAGATGCTGAGCAGAACGTTACTGAAAAGTCTATCTATCTTTAAAAGAGAGTTTTATATAGATCAGACTTTACTGTCCAACGATAATGCTATCTTCCAAAAAAGCCTTATTAAATTCCTTATTTTTTACTGTAAATAGTATGTGCTCAACTGGAATAGTAACTTGAAGCTCAGTTGCATTTTTTGCAATTTTTTTACTCCCCTCTTAAAAACTGACATAACTTGTCTATAATCAAGTTATAGTTAAAAGTCATTAATGAAGCTTTCTTGTGGAAGAAATAACAATGTTTACACTTGCCAGATATATTAATCAGACTCTTGTGTATAGATTCCGTACAGTTTTGAGTACATTCTGAAAGTTTAGTCCGTTGCATTTTGCACTTTGAGCATTTCTAATGAGTATCTGGTGAAAATCAGATACTGCAAAACTTGTGGTAACCTACTTATCGCAAAGTGGCTTCTTGTATTCATTGTACGGTATACCATGTTCCTGTTAGTTTGAAATGATGACTAACCTTATTTGTTATGATCCAGGAGTCCATGACTGACATTTAATTTTCTTCTGTGCAAAGAACTGAAAATTCGAAATATCAAAGAAACAAAAATAGTTCACCCCATGGCAAGTCATCCATTCCACAAAAAACACATTTTTTAAAAAAAGCTAACTGTTGCTTTAACATTAATTTAGATATCTGAACATTAGTTAATTGTGAAACATAACTTTAATAATGGAGTTCTTTTGTTGGTTTACCCACCCAAATCCTTTAAACTACATTGTGGTGTTGTAGTGTTAATTTAGCTAGCTGAACAGAAGTTAATTGTGAAACATAACCTTCATAATTCAAGTTATTTTCTCGATCTATCTACCTAAATCCTTTAAACAACTAAGGATTTGCATTGCGATGTTGTAGCTGTGTAGAAATACTTGTCAGACAAATACATACAGTTCTAGGTAATTATCTGAAAAATTAAACTTCCAAAAGGTTTTGGTAGTTGATGCCATGTTTGCTCTTTAGACTGACATTAGAAATGTCACTCAGAAATCACTTATCTGATCATTCAAGTTTACTTTGCAATCCAATAAATGGGATACTCGGCAAAGTCTGAAGTTTTTAAAGAATAATTGGATAGAATGATGAGCATGATTTAGATGGATGAAATCTAAAATATGGTTTTAAAAGAGAACTGGGTGGTGCAGTGGATTGCCATACTGCCCAATATCTGTGTTTGAATTCAGCTCAATTAATTGAAGTTTTTTAAAGGCGTTTAAGTTGTTTTTACCAACAGTAGTTGTGTTCCATTAAGTAAGCTTGGCATAGAGTCATCTTCGTTCATAATGTATACAGATGTGCAGCAAAAATCTGTGTATAGTTGAGGGGAAAAAATTGGCAGTATCACAGGCATCGTATTTGTTGTAAGAAGGATTCACATCGATCAAGTAGGAGATGACCTGACATGAAAATAATGATCATGGTGCTAAAAGTGGAAAATATTCCACTGCCCAGCACTGCCACCCTTTAATTTGTTAGACACACAATATAAATGCAATGTGAAATGAGAGACTTTGGACTGTTACTTGCACACACTCCAAATGTAATAGTGAAATTAATTGCAAAATTCTGCCAATGTCAATAAATTAGTTTACAAATATAAATGACTAACCTGGTTAGGCCAACAAAATTTACCAAAATTTAAAATGAGAAATTTTATTTGTCTTTTTAAAGTCTAATTGCTCAATTTAATTTCCATTCTTTAAAAATATTCCTAGCATTTGTTACTCATTCAGTGTTTTAGATGCAGTATATGAATTAGAAATGTTTCTAAGCTATTTAGTAAATATGGCTCTATAGTATTTTATAATTTGAATTCACCATGATTGTTATATTCCATGATGGACTGCATAACTGAGTGAGTAACAGCTTTAATATTTTCAAAGGAATGCATGTACATATGTGACTTGATTGTGGCCTTTTTGATGTACCATTCAAACCTTTTACAGCCTGAAACACATGGGGCTATTGAAGTACAATTCATAGATTAATTACACAGTAAATTGGAAAGACTGTTGGCTCTGTCTGTATGAATTCACTGGAAGAAGCTCTGGTGGTATTTAAGCCATGTTGTATCCAGAAGAATTTTACAAGCATGCTCCTGCATTGTATATTTAATTCTTATTTATGAATGGTTTCTAATTGCACCTAACAACAAAACTTATTTAAAAATGTTTATAATATTTTACATTGTGTAGCAAAGCTGGTACTGTTGCTTAAACATTACCTGTACATGATTGCATACTCTAGCAAAAATGAAATAAACATACTAAAAAATCTTTTCTACACATTTGTATTGAGTTTTTTAAAATTTGATTTATTATTGTCACATGTATCAGTATACAGTGAGAAGTCTTGTTTCATGCATGCTATATAGACAAAGCATACCATTCATTGAGAAGGCAAGGAGAGTGTGCAGAATGAAGTATTACAATCGTAGCTAGCGTGTAGAGAAAGATCACCTTAGTGCAAGGGTAGTTCATTCCAAAGCCCGATGGCACCAAATCTGTAAAAGATGTAATTAGAGCATTGTAAGAGAGTTTAAAAGAGTTAGAATTAAATTTTAGAAGCATAGAATGAGAGTAGAAGGTAGAATTAGAAGGTATGCTGGGCATAGCTAGCAAGAAGTTGCCTTGCCCTGGCACCATCTTGAAAAGCCCTCTCTGAATTTCTGGTTTTATCAGAATTAAATGTACAATCTTCAAAGCTGGCTGATGGATTTTTGCAGGATTTGGAGACTAAATGAGGTTGCATCCTATCTGTAATCAACCCTACAAGAGGATTATTAGCTCTCTGAAGATTCTTGGAACGTTATGCTGCAAGGATTGATTTGATTGACTTCTTTGTGCCTTTTCTCAATATAATAAAATTGCTGCTGAGTACAACAGGATGAGTGGGTTTTGGTCTTGTACTTTTCACTGCTATTCTGTAATTCAGCACAGAGAGAGTGGGTCCCTATTCAGAGTTGACACACCAGGCTCCCAGTGCAGACCCTGTGTATCCATATCCATCTGATGTGTTCATTTGTTGTTCTAATGGATGTTATTTGTGCTGACTTCAGTAAGTTTCAAGGATACTTTTCTTGAAACACTCATGACCCTGAGCAGACTTCGTCTTCAAATTGAGGGACAGCCAATGACAATGACTTTTCCTGACTCTGAAACTTCCGCGCTTCACCTTTTAGGGAATTCAATAGAAAATTGAATCTTTCTGGCACTGAGATTTTGCCCCTTACTCGAATAATAAGTCCTAAAGGCATTTTTTTTTAAAAAAACAGGAAAGCTTATGCTTTTTACCCCAAGTCATAGATCCTCAGTATGATCGATGTCCCTCTCATTTTTACAGCTTGACACCATCAGTCATTTGAAGTCACCCTATTCTTCAGATAGCTGTAACATTCATAAACTCCCTATCCCATCAGCAACCAAGCCTTGCACCTTACTCTGCTTAGCATTACAGTGATTATTAATCACAATGGTATACTGCACATGTTCATCCCTCTGGATGGCCCACTGGCACCCCCAAGGTGATTCTTTTTATACCCCCATCAACATTGCAAGGAAAAGATTCTGGTCATATTACACTGTTACTTGTGGGAGTTGGCTGAGCACAAAGCAGCTGCTGTTATAACAGTGACCAAGCTTCTTTTGGACTTCTTTGGTTGCGAAGGGTTCTGAGACATTTGATGGTTATGGAAGCCTCTATGTAAATGTTTCTTTTAAAGATGGGATTGCTTTTTGTCTGCCTGACTTGTACATTTCATCTTGAAATGCAATTTTCTGCACATATTTGATCTTTCAGCTCATTGTGCACTAGTGCTGCAATCTTGAGGTTATACCTAATGCTGGAAAGTAATTGCCCCAGTGAAACCCTAACATTGTACATCATTTCCAATATCAGTCAGATTCAATCAGACTCACCAGTTCTAAGTCAAGACACAATGATGAGAGAGAGACCTAGGTGTCAACCTCCAAACCCACTGATGTCCAGTAACCATTGTCCCTTCGTTTACTGGCCATTGAAATGCACATAACCACTATGCCAGCAAATAAACACACTAAGGTATTATCCTGTGCTATACGCAATTCACCTGAGAGAGCAGCATGTGGTCAGAGACCTGGATGTTACGGCATGAACCATACAGTGATCGTAACTTGTGTGGAATACTATTTTAAGATTGGGAGTTGGAACAAGAGGCATGAGGTCAAACTGGTATTTAAAAAAAAATTGGATTGCTTTCAGGATAAAGACCAACCGTTGGAATGAATTTGAGCAGTGGAGAGAAAAACCCAGGATCATTCAGGATATAATGGGATTAAGCAATGGAAAGTTGTCTGGGACTGTTCTGGATGAAATTCAGATGGACTGAATGGCCTTCCTAATCTGTCAGGATTTTGTGATCAGTGTGGGTAGGTGAGAAATAGGCTGCTCTGCCATCCTCATTCATTTAAATGATTGCAGCAGCCTCTGCCACCTTAATCACTGCAGATTAAAACTGGAATGTTGGTTAGTATAGAGGAATTGTATTTATTGTCCTCATAATTTCTAAGATGAAACTTGGAGAATCTTCATATCTGGAAAGTGAATAATTATTGTTCTGTAAACTCAGTCAGCCACTGAGTTGCAGTGCCAGCCATTTCTCACCTTGTGGAAACTAATTGTGAACAGATGATTCTATAGTGAGACTGTTTAATAACTCTGATTTTACTGGGAATATCACTGCCTGCAAGTTTCCCTCCTGACTTGAAAATATATTGCAGTTCTTCACTGTCACTGGGTCAAAATCTGGGAATTCCCTCCCTGATAGCACTAGGGTTGTACCTACACCACATGGACTGCAGCGATTCAAGAAGGCAGATCACTACCTCCTTCTCGAGGATAAATAGGGATGGGCAATAAATGTTGGCCTAGCCAAAAATGTGCAGATTGCATAACTTTGCATTGAAAATTACTGTTGTTGTTTTATAACGTTTTACTAGAATATCAGTATAACACAAGATTTACATGCAGTGCTTTCAGATATAACAGTTGCTACAACACCACATATTATACAGATTAGGCATAATAAAACTCTGCTTCTAATGAAATCCTTGTTTTAATTATCTCAATGCCAATATTTAGTTGATTTGAATCAGCCCAACTACAACAAATACTTGAACAGGATCTACCTGGACTAGCTTAAACACAACATTGGAATTCAAGCTAAGGCCATGTGCTGTATCCATGGGTTACCTGATGAGGCCTATCTTTGCACACAAGCCTCAACAAGACAATGGTCAGAAGGCAATATGTGTGAAGGTGGTTGAGTGAGGGGCAGTCTTTGTTTCTGAAAACAAAACTTCATATTAATGATCTGGAATATCATTCATTGAGAAGACTAATATGTTCTATAATTTAATAGAATTAAATGTCATTCATTCAATTTTTTCACATTTTTATTTTTCTGTTGCAGCAAATAATACCATATTTTTTCTTTGTCCAGAATGGGTCATTTATAGTAAAATGTGACCACATCTAAGCAAATTCAAAGTTGCTAAGACAACCAAAGTGCACAGACAATAGCAGACTTATTTGTGTTTTTTTAACCTTTGTGCTCAGTACTCGAGGCCACTCTTATGAACACACACTTGTTGCTTATGCACAATATTCATCCAATGGTGAGAGACTGGGAATTAAATAGAAACCATTATCTTCGTACGTAGCCCCTTATGATCTCCTAGACTTCAGAACACAGAATAATAAACACTACTAGCTTGAATTTGGATATAAACCATAATAAGCCTGCATTAGCAAAGATAACGCAGCATACGACAGAATTTCCCTAATCTATAAAAACATGTGACACTTCTTTGATGCTAAACTCTAAAGACGTCTAGGTTAGATGGATTAGTCATGTAAACGTGTGGGGTTACAAGGAAGGAGCAAGACAGGGGGAGGTTAGGTGGTATGCTCTTTCAGAGAGTTGGTGCAGACTCAATGGGCTGAATGGCCTTTTTCTTCAACGTAGGGGTTCTGTGGCTCTAACTGGTGTTTATACAGTAGCATTTTACATGTGAAATCATATGACCCATGGAGCCCCAAAATGCCACCTCCACACGTCTCAGTACAAAATAGTAGGATGTAACTGAGGGATAAATCACTGGTACCTTCCTGACTTTCAACTAAGAACAAAATAATGTTTTAAAATATATCACTGACAATTGCATCATTCTCTCAAATATCCACAGGACACACTTTTTATTTACTTTAAATGTGAAAATGGATGCATTCCGCAGCACAGTTTCCTTAACCTCCTTCAGACGTGAGACAATCATCAGTTAGCATGTGTTGCATTTCAACTTAATTTTGATAGATTTCAGGGAACATTAGCAAATTGACCCGATTGCAATCAAAATGCAATTTCATTGGAATAAGGGCTTTGAAGTGAACTGTTGAACTATATATTTATTCTTGCAATTTGGGCTTTGCTGATAAGAAAAGCATTTATGATCCACCCTCAGTTTCCCTGAAAAGGTGGCAGTGGGCCAACTTCTTCAGCTGCAGCCATCTATGTGGTGAAGAAGCTTCCATTGTGCTGTTCAGAGATTTCTAGGGCTTACCCCTCGCAGCAATGAAGGGATGGTAATATATGCCCATGTCAGAAGGCTATGTGACCTGAGGGTGAATTTGGGGTGATGATGTTCCTATGCACTTTATCATAGAATCCTACAGTGCAGAAGGAGGCACTGACCACAATCCCACCCAGGATCTATTCCTGCAACCCTCATATTTGCTCTACTAATCCCCCTGACACTAAGGGTTAATTTAGCATAGCCAATCAACCTAATTTGCACATCTTTGGCGTGTGGGCCGATACCGGAGTAACTGGAGGAAACCCATGCAGACACGGGGAGAATGTGCAAACGCCACAGAGACAGTGACCTGAGGCTGGAATTAAACCTGGGTCGTTGGCACTGTAAGGTCATGATGTGGAGATGCCGGCATTGGACTGGGATAAACACAGTAAGAAGTCTCACAACACCAGGTTAAAGTCCAACAGGTTTATTTGGTAGCAAGAGCCACAAGCTTTGGAATCCTGCTTCTTCATCAGGTGAGTGGGAGTTCTGTTCACAAATAGGGCATAAAAAGAAGCAAACTCAATTTACAAAATAATGCTTGGAATGCAAATCTTTACAGGCAATCAAGTCTTAAAGGTGCAGACAGTGTGAGTGGAGAGAGGGTTAAACACAGGTTAAAGAGATGTGTATTGTCTCTAGCCAGGGCAATTAGTGAGATTTTGCAAGCCCAGGCAAGTTGTGAGGCAGCACTGTGAGATAGCAGTGCTAACCATTGTGCCACCATGCACCCAAAATTCACTAGGATTTGCGACTCCGTTTTGAGTCAGTGGCTGCTCTGAAGCAGTCAAGTAAACATTTCAGATTAGAATCACTACGAGCAGGGTTCGAACCTGTGTAGGGAAACCCAATTGGATTTCCAGTCCAACACCTTAACCGCTGAGCCATCACAGCTATAAATTTAATCTGCCATGACAGGACCTGTTGACCTTTGCCCTTTCAGTGGTTAGGATCATAAGTTTTGGGTTTTTTCTGTCAAAGAAGCCTTGGTGGCCTGCAGCTGTGTATCCTTTGACAGTCAATACTGCAGCCAATGCTGGAGGGAATAGCTGTTGGGTTGAAATGATGGGTTGCCTATCAAGAGCACTTCCTTGTAATGGCAGGTTTCGTGTTGCACCCATCTAGGTAAGTGGCAAATATTCCAGCACACTCCAGATTTGCAGGTGGTGGGGTGGAACAGCTTTGACCCAACTGTAACCTGAGAAATGTAGTATGGGGTTGACCAAAAGAGGTGCTTAAACTGCAAAAGAAACCGATTTTCTCCTGGAAGTTATTTTCTCCTGAAACTCATTTTCACTGTATTGATAACACAATCTTGGACAACTCATCAGAATTTTCCATAAGAGTGGTATTATAACATACATTTTTCTGTTATACCATTTATTTAATGTGCTATTTCATTGGCTGTAAAATGCTTTGGGGAATCCTGGGGCCGTCAAAAGAGCTATTAGAAAGCAGTTTCTTTCTTTACTGCAAACATTTAATGACAAACACTATGGCCATGGCCAGCATGGTAGCACAGTGGTTAGCACTGCTGCCTCACAGTGCCAGGGACCCAGGTTCAATTCCAGCCTTGGGTTACTGTCTGTGTGGAGTTTGCACATTCTTCCCATGTCTGCATGGGTTTCCTCTGTGTGCTCCGGTTTCCTTCCACAGTCCAAAGATGTGTGGGTTAGGTTGATTGGCCATAGTAAATTTACCCTAGTGTCAGGGGATTGGCAGGGTAAATGTGTGGAGTTACAGGAGCAAGGCCTAGTGGGATGTGGTTGGTGTAGACTTGATGGGCTGAATGGCCTCTTTCAGTACTGTAGGGATTCTATGTATTACTTTCAAAAGATTTATCGGCTTCCGAATGTTCTCAAGATCAAATTGCACAATTGGTAACAAAAGTCTCAAAATCTAGCAAAGTTTCCATAAAACCTTTGTTTTAATATTTGCAGATATTCTCTGCTCACAGTGAGTCACTATCTTACAGCCATTTGAATGTAATATCACATTGAGCATAACCTCCAGAGCTGTTACTATGGGAATCAAATTGCATGAACATCCATTATTATGTGAAAGTGAATATGGTTTTTACTAACACACTAAGGCCACCTATTTTCAACTTCATACTTTGACTATGTCACAGTTTATCGTTGAAATCCTCGTCCTTGCCTTTGTTAACTCTGGACTCGAATATTACAATTCACTCCTGGTCGGTCTATTCACATTCTACTCTTTGTCAACCTGGATTCACCCAAAACTCTGTTGCTAATTTCTTCATTTGCAGCAATTCCCATTCCCCTATCACCCCTGTGCCCATTAACCTACACTGGTTCCCAGTAAAGCAACACCATCCTCGTTTTCAAACCCCTCCATGACCTTAACTAAAATCTCCAACCCCAACACCCTTTGAGATGTCTGTGCTCCTCTAATTCTGGTCACTTGTGCAGTCCCAGTTATAATTGCTTCACCGCTTATGCCCCAGCCCTAAGTTGCCTAAGCTCCAAGCTCTGGAATTCCTTCCCTGGATCTATTTATCCCTCTACCTTTCTTCCCTCTTTTAATTCATTCCTTAAAATGTACTTATTTGTCCAAGCTTCTGGTCATCTGTTCTAATGTGTCCTTACGTGGCCTGGCATCATACTTCTTTTTTTTATGTTCTTATGTAAATCCACCCTAAGTTGCTGTAGGTCCAGAGTCACATGTAGGCCCAGAGTTACACATAGGCCAGACTAGGTAAAGATGGCAGGTTTCCTTCCCTAAAGGACATTAGTGAACCAGATAGGGTTTTTAACAATCAATGATAATTTTGTAGTCACCACTGTTGAGACTATCTTTATATTCCAGATTTTTTCAAACTGAATTTAAATTCCATCAGCTGCTCTGGTGGGATTTGAATCTGTTTCCACAACAGCATTACCTTGGGCCTCTGGATTACTGGTCCAGTTTCATTAGTTGCTGTGCTGCTGCCTCTGACGTATGGGCAACTTTGTGGTTTAGATGTGTTTCAAAAGACTCACAAGGAAACCACACTGCTGCTCAAAGGTCAAGGGCAGGTCAGTAGCTAGGAGTGTTCCTGTTTCATGTAAGTCCATTTTCAATTTTGGAGCTGGGGGTTTGAGGGTCTTTGAGGGTGCTGCAGAATTATTGTGGGAGGAGCAGGGCTGTTGAAGGGGTGGGCTGTTGGTGCCTGTTGGGTGGGTAAGTTGGGAGTTGTTAAAGTGGTGAGGGAATGTTTGGGGGGATGTTGGAGAGTTGGGTGGAGTTTGGGGGTTGAGGGGGGATATTGTGGGATATTGGAAGGGTAGAGGGACTGGAGGTACAGCAGTTTCTGGGGAAAGGGGAAACAGTCAGTTCTTGTGTTAAGGCCATACTGAATATTTGTATCATTCTTCTCTAAAGACATCTGGTAGATGTCTGATTAACAGATCATGGCACTTCATCTAAATGCTTCTTACGTGTTATGAGGGCATCTTGAGGAGAATTGTTGGCATCTTGAGGAGAATTGTTTGATAGAGCAGACGCAGCACGGTTTCATTAAGGGGAAGTCGTGTCTGACGAATTTATTGGAGTTCTATGAGGATGTGTCTAGGGCAATGGATAGAGGAGAGCCGGTAGATGTGGTGTTTCTTGATTTTCAGAAGGCGTTTGACAAGGTGCCGCACAACAGGTTATTCCAGAAGGTTGGGGGCATGGAGTTGGGGTAGGGTGTTAGCATGGATAGGGGATTGGCTGTCAAATAGGAGGCAGAGAGTGGGGGTCAATGGGTGCTATTCGGATTGGCAGTTGGTGACTAGTGGAGTGCCCCAGGGATCGGTGCTGGGGCCTCAGCTATTTACCATTTATATAGATGATCTGGAGGAGGGAACCGAGTGTATGGTGTCGAAATTTGCTGATGACACCAAGATTGGTGGAACGGCAAATTGTGCGGAGGGTGTGGAAAGTCTGCAGAAGGATCTAGATAGGCTGGGCGAATGGGCCAGGAACTGGCAAATGGAATTTAATGTTAGCAAGTGTGAAGTTGTCCACTTTGGTAGGAATAATGGTAGGAAGGACTATTACTTACATGGCGAAAAACTGCAGCATGCAACGGTGCAGAGGGACCTCGGGGTCCTTGTGCATGAGACGCAAAAACCCAGCCTACAGGTGCAGCAGGTGGTCAGGAAGGCAAATGGGATGCTGGCCTTCATAGCGAGGGGGATTGAATATAAAAGTAGGAAGGTCTTGCTGCAACTGTACAGGACACTGGTGAGGCCGCAGCTGGAGTACTGTGTGCAGTTTTGGTCGCCGCACTTACACAAGGATATTTTGACCTTGGAGGGAGTGCGGAGGAGGTTTACTAGGCTGATACCAGAGTTGAGGGGGTTGAACTATGAGGAGAGGCTGAATAAACTAGGTTTGTACTCGTTAGAGTTTAGAAGAATGAGGGGAGATCTCATTGAGCCGTATAAGATGATGAATGGGATGGATAGGATAGAGGTGGAGAGGCTCTTCCTGCTCAGAAAGGACAGTAGGACTAGGGGGCACAGCCTCAAGATAAGGGGGGGGGGGGGGTGGCGGTTTAGAACGGAGTTGAGGAGGAACTTCTTCACTCAAAGGGTGGCGAATCTCTGGAATTCTCTGCCCGTTGAAGTGGTGGAGGCTGCCTTGCTAAATATATTTAAGATGCGGGTTGATGGGTTTTTGATAAGAGAGGGGATTAAGGGTTATGGGGAGAGGGCGGGAAAGTGGAACTGAGCCACGACAGATCAGCCATGATCTTATTGAATGGCGGGGCAGGCTCGAAGGGCTAGATGGCCTACTCCTGCTCCTATTCCTTATGTTCTTATGTTCCTGCCTCTTCAGGCAGTGAGTTCCAGACACCCATCACCCTCTGGGTGAAAAAGTTTTTCCTCAAATCCCCTCTAACTTGTCTGCCTATTACTGTAAATCTATGCCCCCGGTTAGGGGACCCTTCTGACGAGGGGAGAAGTTTCTTCCAAACCTACCCTATACTTGTCCCTCATAATTCTGTATATCTCAATCAGGTCCCACCTCAGCCTTCTCCGATCTCAAGAAAACAACCCTAGCCTAACCGGCCTCTCATCATAGCTGAAATGCTCCATCCCAGGCAACATCCTGGTGAATCTCCTCTGCACCCTCTCTAGTGCAGACACATCCTTCCTATAGTGAGGTGATCAGAACTGCACAGAGTACTCTCTCTAGCTGTGGGCTAACGAGTGTTTTATACAGCTCCATCATAACCTACCTATTATTATACTCTACCTTTTGGCTAATAAAGGCAAGTGTCCCACATGCCTTCTTAACCTTGCTGCCTTCAGGGATCCATGGACCTGCACTCTAACATCCCTCTGGTCTTCTGTACTTCCTTGCATCCTACCATTTACACCATATAGGGTATTGCCAATGGTTTCTGTTTCTATTTCAGAATGCTAGCAGCCGCCAACAATAAAGGGCTGGAATGTAATCAGTTCTGATGAACAGCCACAGACCTGAAGCGTTGGCTTTGTTTTGCTGTTTTTACAGAGATGTTAAGTCTTCCCCACCCCCCACCTTCAATCCCGCTATCCCCAATATGTTCTATCAGTTCAGATTTCCAGAATCTGCATTTTTGATTCACTTGGGCAGAATTACACTGTGATATTGAGTAGTTCTTTACGCTTGTGATAAAAACCAGAAGTGCTGCAGAAACTGGGCGGGTCCAGCAGCAGCAGCATTCTGTGGGAAGTGAAACTGGAAGGAACATTAACTCTGTTTCTCTTTCCAAAGATGCTGCCAGACTTGCTGAGTATTTTCAGCACTCTCTCTTTATGTTTCAAATCTCCAGTAGCTGCAGTACTTTGCTTTTATTTAGAGCAGTGATTCCCAAAGGATGCAGCTCGCCACACCGGTGTGGCGCAAGAGGATGGCAAGTGTGGCAGGAAGATTCAAGGACAATCAAAGAATCATTTAAACATTCATGTACCTATAAACCCATAGAAGTTTCCAGATTTCATGCCATCTCTCTTTGTGTTAAGTGCAGTGTAGTATAGTATAGTGTGTTGTTATTGTGTTTATTTGTAAGATTTATATTTAGTATTATCATTAAAATAATTTTTTTAATTTGAAGGTATTTCTTATCAATAAATTTTTATTCTGAAAGTGCGGCCCAGTGAAAAAAGTTTGGGAACCACTGATTTAGAATAATAGAGTTTTACAAAAGAAGCCCTTCAGCCCATCGTGTCCACGTTGGACATCAAGAACATATCTATTCTAATCTCATTTTCCAGCACTTGGGTGCCTAGACTTGTGAGGTATAGTGTTTCAAATGCTCATCTAAATATTTCTTGGATGCTGTGAGGGTTCCCGTTTCTACCACCCACTCAGACACTGAGTTCCAGATTCCCACCATACTCTGCAAGAAAAGGTTTTTCCTCACATCTCCTATAAATTGCCTGCTTCTTAACTTAAATCTATGCCCCCTGGTTATTGTCCCTTCTGCTAAGGGAAAAAGTTCCTCACTGTCTACCCTATCTATGCCCCTCATAATTTTGTACACCTCAATCAGGCCCCCCTCAGCCTTCTCTGCTTCAAGGAAAACAACTGCAGCCTATCCAGTCCCTCTTGATAAGCTGAAACACTCCTGGTGAATCTCCACTGCACCGTCTCTAGTGTAACTACGTCCTTCCTACAGAATCACATGCCACTCCAGCTGTGGCCTAACCAACATTTTATACAGCTCCATCATAACCTCCCTGCTCTTATATACAATGCCTCAATTAATAAGGGCAAGTATCCCATGTGTCTTCTTAACCACCTTATCTACCTGTCCTGATAGAGGTGGAGAGACTCTTCCCGCTCAAAAAAGACAGTAGGACTAGGGGGCACAGCCTCAAGATAAAGGGGAGGCGGTTTAGAACGGAGTTGAGGAGGAACTTCTTCACTCAAAGGGTGGTGAATCTCTGGAATTCTCTGCCCATTGAAGTGGTGGAGGCTGCCTCGCTAAATATTTTTAAGAAGCAGGTTGATGGGTTCTTGATAAGAGAGGGGATTAAGGGTTATGGGGAGAGGGCGGGAAAGTGGAACTGAGCCACGACAGATCAGCCATGATCTTATTGAATGGCGGGGCAGGCTCGAAGGGC
The DNA here is from genome assembly GCF_965287045.1 of Carcharhinus amblyrhynchos. Classification (NCBI taxonomy): domain Eukaryota; kingdom Metazoa; phylum Chordata; class Chondrichthyes; order Carcharhiniformes; family Carcharhinidae; genus Carcharhinus; species Carcharhinus amblyrhynchos. Next base: position 30,328,958 of record NC_137337.1, read on the forward strand.
TAGATGGCCTACTCCTGCTCCTATTTCTTATGTTCTTATGTTCTTATATCTTCAGAGATCTATGGACATGCACAACAAGGTCCCTCTGGTGCTCTATACTTCCTAGCATCCTATCATTCATTGTAAGACCATGAGTCCATAAGACATAGGAGCAGAATTAGGCCATTCGGCCCATTGAGTCTGCTCTGCCATTCAATCATGGATGATATTTTTCTCATCGCAATTCTCCTGCCTTTCCCCATCACTCCCCGATCCCCTTATTAATCAAGAACCTATTTATCTCTGTCTTAAAGACACTCAATGACCTGGCCCCCACTGCCTTCTGTGGCAAAGAGTTCCACAGATTACCACTCTCTGGCTGAAGAAATTCCTCCTCATCTCTGTTTTAAAGGATCGTCCCTTTAGTCTGAGGTTGTGCCCTCTAGTTCTAGTTTTTCCTACTGGTGGAAACATCGTCTCCACATCCATTATACAGTACCTTGCCAAAATGCGTCACCTCACACTTTTTAGGGTTAAATTCCATTTGCCACTGTTCTGCCCATCTGACCTGCCTGTCTCTATCGTCCTGTAATGTAAAACTTTACTCACTATTTACCATACCATCAATTTTAGTCTCCTCTGTGAACTAATTTATCCCACCTCCTACATTCACGTGTTTTATCTTTATTTATGTTGTTTGACTTTGTATCCCCTCCACATCCTTTCAAATAAGAAATAAAACTCTCTTGATGCAAGAGCAATGAGATAACCTGTAAACTTTCCGAAAGGTGCTGCAGCCATCAGCGTAACTGAGCTGGCAAACCTCAAAATTTCATTGGTGGAAGTGTTCAGAAAGATATGAGCTTCACTGTTAAATAATAGATGGGGGAGGGAGGGGGAGGCTGTAAGTGAGACAAATGGAAAAAGAGAAACTGGAACATGAGATGGGATCCAGGTCACACTCTGGCTGCCAGGACTTTTGACATAAATGGTCTGGGCTGAGTGTGGGGGAGGGAGGAGCTGGGGAGAGGGGGGAGGAGATGGGAACGGGGAGGATCGGGGGGGGGGGGGGGGCCCGGGGAAGGGAGGAGGGAGGAAGGAAAGGAGGTGAGTGTGGGGGTAGGAGCTGGGGGTGTGGGAGACGAGCTGGTGAAGGGGAGGAGCTGGGGAGAGGGAACTAGGGGAGGGGGGAGGACCCGGGGGGGGGGGGGAACTGGGAGGGAATGGCTCGGGAGGGGGGAGAAGCTGGGGAGGAGACGGGGCGGAGGGGAGGAGCTGGGAAAAGGGGAGGAGCTTGGGGCGGACTAGGGGAAGGGGAGGGGCGGGGCTCGTCCTCCCTCTGTTCATTGGTCTGGGTGGGGGGGGCGGGTCCAATACAGGTGACCAATGGGAGGGGCAGTGGCAGGGCTGGCTGGTATAAATACAGAGAGGGAGGCGCGGTGCCCGGCTCCCCGGCTCCGGGGGACTGGGGAGTGAGAAGAGAAGTGAGCGCTAGGCGGGCACAGCTCTGTGGTTACTAGCCGGCTTCCCTGCGCTTTGGGAGCGGCCGGAGTTGACCCTGAGCCCCGGGGCTGGGAGGCACACAGTAGCCCGCTGTCCCAGCCATGCCGTGGGAGCTGGCATCCTCCCCCGGGCACGCCCAGCAGCGCCGCTGGCAGAAGCGCTGCAAGAAGTCCTCCTTCGCCTTCTACCAGGCGGTGCGGGACCGGCTGCCGGTCTGGATGCTGGAAGAGATGCGGACCATGGAGGTGTTCCATTGGGAGGAGAGCGGGCGGGCCAGCAGCTACTCGCCCGCCGAGGCGCTGCTCTACGCCCTGGTGCACGACCACCAGCCGTACGGGCAGTACCTGCTGTCCCAGGAGCCGCGGGCAGCGCTGGCCGTGCCCAGCCCCAGCTTCTGCTGCTGCCAGGCGCCGGGGCCGCAGCTGGCCATGGCCGTGCGCTACAACCGGGCGGCCACCCTGGCGCGGATGCTGGAGGTGCTGCGGCGGCGCTTCCCGCCCGAGGAGCGGCGGCGCTACCTGGACCGGCGGGGCTGCCAGGCGGTGGAGGGCGGCAAGACGCCGCTGCACCTGGCGGCCGAGCTGGGCCGCCCCGAGTGCCTGGCGCTGCTGCTGGCCCACGGCTCGTCCCCTTACCTGGCGGACTGTGAAGGCAACACGGCGCTGGACACGCTGCTGGGCCGCCTGCTGTGTGAGCGGGGCCAGGCGGACACTGAGAGCCGGGGAAGGCGCTGCCTGCACAGCCTGCTGCTCTTCATGCCGCACATCAGCCTCAAGACGCGGGAGGCGCTCCGGGATAAAGCCGCCCTCTGGCAGCCCTTGCTGGGCACGGATCTCTATCAGTGGCTCTCGGGCTGCAGCCCGCCGCCCCTCTTCACCAGCGCCATGCAGACTTTAATCAGGGCGATCGGCCCCGAGCATTTCCCGGAGGGTTTGGACCAGTTGCCCATCTCCCACCTCTTGAGAACCGTGGACTTTAAACCGACCGCAGAGAGCAGCGCTCAGTCTAGCTACAAATGATGCACCCCTCTCAGGGATCCTTCCTTTTGATACTGACTGCTCAAGGACATTTCTCCTTAAGAATGCTAAAGGACATTTATTTTTCGTGAATGCTGAAGAACTCGCCCTTTTCAGGAATGCGAAAGCAACATTTCTTCTTTACTCAAGAACATTTTTTCATTACACACGAACGTTTAGTTTTGATCCTGCGAAAGAAACCTTCTGTAAACAGCTAAAGAACTTTTCCTGGAATGTTTAAGAAACATTTACGAAACATTTCTTCTTCATTGCTAAAAAAACATTGCTCAAGAAAACATTTCTTTTGCATTAACTCAAGAAACATTTCTTTAAGAACCGTTCTCTTTCAACACTGCTAAGGAAAGGACACTGGTCAAAAGAAAACGTTTTTTTTGTTGTGCCTGTAAATCAAAGCCTTGTTTCCAGATTTTAACAAATGCCAAACCATAGGAGGTGAACTTTTGTTTGGAAATGAGAAACTTCCAACACTTAACATTTAAGGAGCTGTGTTTATCCGCAGTTTTTAATTTATATGTATATAGTCGATTCAAACTATCGTTTGGACGAATAAATTGAATGCACTCGGATGGGAAATGTTGTCACTGCATGTTCTCGAGTTTTACTGCATACAGTAAATTATTTGTCAAAACTCGGTGTTTGGATGATTTTTAAGTCAGCCTCTTACAGCCTGATGCTGAAGTGAACTTTGTTTTAACCTCCCTGTTAAAAGATTAAAAGGTAAAGTTTGCCATAGTTCTAGATATGATATGGAGATGCCCGTGTTGGACTGGGGTAAACACAGTAAGAAGTCTCTCAACACCAGGTTAAAGTCCAACAGGTTTATTTGTAGCAAACACCACTAGCTTTCGGAACTAGCTGTTCCACCTGACAAAGGAACAGCCAGTTCTGAAAGTTAGTTCCAGATACCCATAGCCCGTGACTGGCGATGATTTTAACCCAAAGACCACTACACAGTAGTGCAGTAGTTAGCACTGATGTCTCTCAGCACCAGGCATCTGGATTCGATTCCCATCTTGGCTCACTGTCTGTGTGGAGTTTGCACATTCTCCCTGTGTCTGTGTGGGTTTCCTCCAGGTGTTCCAGTTCCCTCCCATATGCCAAAGATATGCAGGCCATGCTGAAGTTGCCCCTTAGTATCAGGTGGATTGGCAGGGTAAATGTGTGGAGTTATGGGAATAGAGCCAGGATGGGATTGTTATCAGTGCAGGCTTGATGGGCAATGCCCTCCTTCTGCACTGCAGGGATTCTATGATTCGACACCTCAGGCGAGGGGCAAAGTTGAGAATAACCTTAGTTGGAACGGGAATTGAACCTGCACTATTGGTGTTATTCTGCATCACTCATCAGCCATCCAGCCAACCAATCTCCATTCAAATGGTATACCAAGGTGAACAGTACTGCTCACACAATGAGAAGGTAGGAGTGTAATGTGAACAGATTAACTCACTGCTTTGCCTGCATTGTAACGTTGGTTAACAAATTCCGATCAGCACCCTCTGCTCAAGTATGCTAGGAATAAAATAGAAACTGAAACCCGAATCTCTAAATCCCTTCAGGAAATTGAGAAGAATATCCGGCAGATTGACAAACAGCCCTCATTACCGTAGAAACAGTTATAATGGTTACATTGTGCCCAATAAAATAGCCAAGCGAAAATTGTCACCTTTCACTAAGCTGTTGCTAATGGGGCTAATGTTTTAGGTGGGCTAGTCTATGTGGTGTGAGGGTGAGTTTATATGATATGTGGATCAATGATATTTATGATTTACACTCATTGTTTATTTTATTGTGTAGTATTGCAGGAGTGTTGATACTGTTTGGAACTCTATTTGTTAATAATCATGTACATGGAAACTGCTAATCAGTGGTCTCGAGTAGAAATAGAAGTTTGTCTAACAAAGTGGCTAATTTTCTCTGTTATCTTTTAGAAAGTTGAAGACACCACAGAAAGATGGTCAGGTTCAGATAGTGACCTCTCTGCTGCACTATTTCTGTCATGCCCTGGCTACCAGGCTTAAATTATGGTCGCTGCACAAACTTAGATTTGACTCCTTTGCCTTCCCTGTAATGCTTCCTCAAGTGAGCTGGTGCAATGGTCTGTATTGCCACCTGCCTGATGCTTATAGAAATGGAACCTCTCCCCGTCACACAGCTCTTCTCAATGTTAAAATCTATCCTGCAGTTATTCCAGATTAAGAAGCTGCTGTGATTTTGTGGACACTCCTGTTGTGTTGTCCTGCTTTCCTGACCAAGCCTTTCCTGTATTCATTTCAGCATCATATTAAAGTACAGTAATGTCCTATTTGACCCATGTTAGTAAATTAGGTACAGAATGAAAATGTAATTATGAGATGGACAGATCTGTTTTATTTTACATGATATTAGGAGGTTGTTAGATTTTGAATGAAAATACTTTGCACATGGGTAGATCTTTAATATTAGTTGTTTACTTGTCCAATTGTTTTTGTAATATAGTTAAGGCCATCCTTGTGAAATGGGTAGTAGTCGGTCCTTCATTTCCTTCCTTCTAATTTAGCCATTTTTATTCAACACAATTATATAATTGGCAGATATCCTGAAAGTTAAAGGCTATAGCTTCAATATGGGAGCACTTAGTAGTGTAGCTGAACCTTCAATACTGCAATAAGAAATGTGGTAACTACAGTTAAGATGCAACATCATCTAATACCTCTTGGATTTGATCATTGTCAACTGTTTATATCAGTGTTGTATCATGCAACCTCAGCATCTCTTGGCAGGACAAGGTCACCAACTTTGAGTCCTGGAGTGTGTTAATCCCACCAGCATACACTCTTTGCTAAGCCAACAACACTTGTGCTGATCCAGCCACATTCATGAGATGGATGAGGCCGCATGCCCAAAGGCCTCCTGAACACTGGCCACTGGGTCACATCTTCCTGGGCGCCCTGACTTCTGTTACTAGTGTTTGGATTTTTCAGTCCTGCCCACTGTGGGACTGGAAATCCACACCCAAAATCAACAAACCTTTGGCTGACCCATTAAATTTTCCATTCCAACCACAGAAAATCCCAGCCAAGGACACCTGCAACATCAACACTGTCAACCAATTGGGCAGCACTTGCTGGTGACTGTGATCTCTGGAGGTTGACTTAAAGGGGTATTGGAAGAGGTGAGCATAAAAAAACCCAGCAGACAAAGGAGAGAGTGCAGAGAAAACGAGCCAATGAATCTTGAACCTTCTGAGCCCAGGGGCTCCCTCTGCAGTAAATGCCAGAGTGGGAGTCCTGAGCCACACCAGGCTTACTCAACACAAAACTGGCAACGATGGGGGGGGAAAAAAAACTATTGTTTTATCAGACAAAAGCCTGCTACCATTACTGTTAATCTACATTTGTTTAAAAAGAGAGTCTCACTCAGCAAGATCTTACTGGGTATGGAGTGTTACAGTGAAGGGCATGTCAAAAATGCTAACCCATTCAGTAGAAGCAGTGGGGGCTGTAATTGAGAGAACACTGCATTGTTGTTCTGGCTTTTGAATGCAATATTCAATCAAGTGGTCATAAAGAACTCTGTGGCACAATTTCAAAAAGAGCAGGAAGTTTTCCCTGCATCCGTGCCAACATTCCTCCCTCAGTGATCACCAAAAAAGGCAGATTTTCTCTTTGTATGATCCTGCTCTGTACTAAATTCACCTAAAGTTTATTTATTAGTCACAAGTAAGGTTTACATTAACACTGCAATGAAGTTACTGTGAAATTCCCCTAGTCACCACACTCTGGCACCTGTTTGGATCAATGCACTAATCAGTACATCTTTCGACTGTGGGAGTAAACTGGAGCAGCCAGAAGAAACCTGCACAGATACGGAGAGGATGGCTGTTTGGAGTCTGCACAATGACCCAAGCTGGGAATCAAACCCAGGTCCCTGGCACTAAGAGGTAGCAGTGATAGCCACTGTGCCACCTGTAATGTTTACCCTATTTCAAAGGTCATTTATTACATATGAAGTGCTATGGGTTGACAGATGGAGAAATGGAGAAATGCAGATTTGTTTCAAACTATCCGATGAAACCGCAAGATTCTTTCAGCGTGCTTACAGTACAATGTCCAGCCCACAATGGAAACACTCCCTTATGGAGAAAAGGATCCTCTCTCTGTGTGCCCTTGTTCAGAAGAACGTTCAGAGTAGCAGGTTGCCATGACAGTTGAACAAATGTTTCCAGGAAACAATCTATCATTAAGTAATCTTCGGATCTAATGTACTGTGGCAGAGTGCTCCAGAGCGCCACCTGAAATGCAATCCCTCACATTTCATTTGTATTAATAGTCTGTGCTGGTTAGCACTGAATAAACATTCTGATTAAAATATTTCACCACACATTAATTACTTGTCTAATCCATGAGTATTTCTGCCATTGCTTTCTATTATCTTTTTGCTGTCTGAGGCAATTATTGTCTCAATTCACTATTTCATCATCACTAAATAAATTTGATTTGGCTTGGCATGAATTTACAGTAGCATGTTTTTGATTAACTTGAAAACTGAAGGGTAAAACATCAGAATCTAAGTTTTATATTATTTTCCTTTATGGGTCTCCCACCTATTGGAAGAAAAACTGCAGTAAAGCCTGTAAAAATATATTCTTTATATTATCATAAATTTAAAGTCAATTATTAAACAGCCTATATGACAGCACACAGGAATGGGAGAATCTTTGAAAATTGTGTGCAGGCAAATGACATGATTTAAAGTGCAATTTTAATAAGATGTGGATTGGGAAACATGCTCATTTAGCACACTGAAGTGCATTGAATAACTGAGGATAATGGCAATGATTGAGCCTCTATGTCCTCTCACTTATTCTTTCGATGACATTGCACAGATTAGCCACAAATTTATGGATTGCACTAACACATATCAATGCTAGTCTTTGTACCGATCTTGAGGTCAGAAATTTAGGAGACAATCTTAAAAATCTTACACAAATATGCATGAAAATAGGAGAGGTTCAGAGATTCTCCAGCCTCCCAGCTGTATGCTTCCCACCATTGGGAGGTGATGCATTTTTTGCTAGCGGCAGGATTCTCTGGTCCTGTTGCTGTCAACAGGAATTCCTATTTATGCCACCACACGGTTGTGGGAAGCCCACGGCAGGGGTGTGACACCAGCGGGACTGGAGAATCCCACTGGCATAAATGGCTGGACAATTCCAGCCCTGTTTTTTTTGGCAAGGCCCCAAGCGAAATCTTATGGCACTTAATGTAAAGAAAGACGCTCAATCTGATTTCTGCCATTAGAGGGAGTGGACAGAATCTATTCTTGCCAGAAAACCAGCTGCTCATACAGCGCATGTGCAGATCTGTGCAACAGGGAGCACACAACAGCACAGGGTCGTTGGGCAGAGACTGATAGCCAAGTTCTGCACACATGAGGATGGCCTCAACTGGGATCTTGGGTTCATGTCACACTATTTGTAATCCCCATGACTTGCCTGGGCTTGCAACATCTCACTTACTGTCCTGCCTGCAGACAATACACATCTCTTTAACCTATGTTTATTGCAATCTTCACTTACATTGTCTGCATCTTTAAGGCTTGACTAGCTGTAAAGACTCACATTCTAATCAGTACTCTGTAAACTAAGTATGTGCCTTTACATGCCCTTTTGTGATCAGAACTCCCCACTGACCTGACGAGGAACAGCGCTCCGAAAGCTAGTGAGGTTTGTTACCAAATAAACCTGTTGGACTTTAACCTGGTGTTGTGAGACTTCTTACTGTGTTTACCCCAGTCCAATGTCGGCATCTCCACATCATGACAGAGAGACCTGCCAGGCATCTTTCCCGCAGATATTGTGCACAGCCCCAGTCGCTGGTTGTCCCCAGCCGATCAGTCCCAGTCTGGCCAATTGTTACCTGAAACCTCCCATCCCTGGCCCGCTTAATTGAACCTCGTCCTCCCCGGACCAGTTGATCACTGCCCAAACACTCCACCCCAGGCCCACCATTCACCAATTGCAGAGAGCATCATCATGGCCCCACCCAGTGGGGCATTGCGGTCAGGAACAATGTGGGGGAGGGGGTGCTTGTTACGCATTCAACCCTGAAGGGAAAGATCAAACAAATGGAACTGACTGCATGCTGTCTGAAAATGGTTGCGGGGGTGGGGAGGGGAATGCTGAGGGAGGACTGAGGTGGGGGGAAATCAGGTCGCCCTCATGCTCATGTGGTGTGGAGGGGGTTGGGGGGATGACTGATTATTTTTGTGGTGGGGGTGAGGATGCCTCTCTTTGCTGAGGGGTTGGAGATGCCCTCGTAGTCAGCGAGGGTCATAATTTCCATTGTGTGTGTGTGTGTGTGTCTGTGTGTCTGTGTGTCTGTGTGTGTGTGTGTGTGTGTTGGCGGGAAGAAGGCCTCTGTCTAAACATGGATATTGGTGCCCACTTTAAAAGCCGTGCCCCTGTCTGAACAGCTGGGCTGGAGGGGTGGGTTTGCACTCCACATGAATTTAAATTTAAAAGTGGGTAACCCCACCTCACAGCGGCTGCCAACACTAGTGAGAAACTCTCCAGTATTCTCACTGGCGTGGACACTTGAAACTGATTTAGGTGGACTGTCTCAAACTTTCCTGTGGAGCTCAATCGAAGCCTCGCTTTATTGACACTGGGAATTTAATTTCACCCAGGCAACCTGGGTGAGCAAAACAATTCATCTTAAAATGTGAGTGAGTCACTGATGACGCTTGTACGGGCTCTGTACCTGTATATCAATCATTCTTACTTCGATAAACTGAAAATTATATTAATCCCTTAATGTGGAAAAAACCTGCAATCAGAGTGCTGCACTGTCACTGGTGCTAACTTTCTAATGAGACGGGATAATAATAATAAGAACATAATAAGAAATAGGAGCAGGAGTAGGCCATCTAGCCCTTCGAGCCTGCCCCGCCATTCAATAAGATCATGGCTGATCTGTCGTGGCTCAGTTCCACATTCCCACCCTCTCCCCATAACCCTTAATCCCCTCTCTTATCAAAAACCCATCAACCCGCGTCTTAAAAATGTTTAGTGAGGCAGCCTCCACCACTTCAACGGGCAGAGAATTCCAGAGATTCACCACCCTTTGAGTAAAGAAGTTCTTCCTCAACTCCGTTCTAAACCGCCCCCCCTTTATCTTGAGGCTGTGCCCCCTAGTCCTACTGTCCTTTCTGAGCAGGAAGAGTCTCTCCACTTCTATCCTATCCATCTCTCTCAGATGAGAATAAAAGATCCAATAGTGTTACTTGAAGAAGAACAAATGAGTTTCCCTGGGGTCCTGGCCAACATTGTTACTCAATCTGTGAACTCATTCTCTGTTCATTGTGACATTGTGGGAGCTAACTGTGCACATGGCTGTTGTGTTTCTTACATTACCACAGTTACCTATGGTTATGTAACTCATCTACAGCAACAGAATAGTATTTACATTTCCCACCTATCACCCTGACAATGCAACTTGGCCTCTTGTTTGCTTATCTAATAGCCACATAGTACTGACATAGAACCTTAATGATTCACTGACATCAAGGTCCTTCTCTCAAGGCTCAAATGCTTCCCTCTTCCCATTTTCATAATTACAAATGGACAATGGATACATTGTTCTCTGGCACTGGTTTCTCAGTAAAATGATTTTTCATACCCAGAGCTAAATATTCCCAAAGGTGCAGTTGGACTGGAGCAACCACAGTGACTGTAACAGGAGATCATCATTATTCTACACACAGCTAATCCAATAACTTTCGCAGAACAGTCCAAAATTCCGAGTGAAGAAAGGCAGCATTGAAATCCTTGTCATGATCATCCTGAAACTTAATTCATCTCAATGGTACATGTCAAGACTGCTAAGTGGAGAGCTCAGCGATAAGATTAGTAGTTAGGCATCTGTTGATAAATACAGAGATCCAGAAACATTCATACAATCCCTCCAGTGTCGGAGGAGGCCATTTGGCCCATCAAGCTTGCACCAACAACAATCCCACCCAGTTATCCCATGTATGTACCCTGTTAATCCCCCTGATGCCAAGGGGCAATTTAGCATGACTGATCCACCTAATCCGCACATCTTTGGACTGTGGGAGGAAACCGGAGCACCTGGAGGAAACTCACGTAGACACAGGGAGAACGTGCGAACTCCACACAGACAGTGACCCGAGGCTGGAATTGAACTCTGATCCCTGCCGCTGTGAGGCAGCAGTGTTAACCACTGTGCCCCCCATGACGTCGTTGTAATTAGAATAATATTTATGGATTGTTGGCTGTGTATGAGAGATGGGAATGTTTTAACAGGATTTTCCATGGAGATGCAGAGACATTAGTTTCTCTATGTTAGGTATGAACTTTGATAGACAAGCCAATGTATTATTTGGTTCCTTCAAAGAAACATGGAGACAGTTACGAAAGACTTCCACTCCAGTCATGCTGTGTGAACAATTGCTGCTGGAGGGTCATCAGCTCGGTGAAAGACACACTCTGGTCCACCCGAAACTTACTGATCTTTCAGTGCAAAGATTTGTCCCTGACCGAGTGTTGCAGACTGGCACATTCCAAGGTCCAGGACTACGTGCTGAGGGATGCCGTCAAGCTTGGGGAAGCCACTGTCAAAGTACAATGGGGAAAGGCCACTGTTCAAAGCATCTCAACCAATGCAGAGCGAGGAGCCAGTAAAAAACCCCTGGACTGGGTAACTGTGTGTTAATCTATAAAAACAGCACACAGTGAAATGTGATGATTATATATAGTTTGATGAAAAACTGAACTGTAATGTCTGTAATGTCTTGGAATGGAGCGCTGTAAAATATTGAAGTTAAGGAAATTGTAAATATGACTGTTTATTGCACTGTTTGTAATGATTAGGAATGTCATTTCTGTCATAGCTTATTTCAGAGTATTCATGAATAAAGTATATTTTTGAAATAATAAAAATAAACTGACAGGCTACTGGAGTTAAGTGACAGTAATCAGGAAAATATTTACACCAAATACAATGAAGAAAATCACTGATTTTCTCCAACTAAATTAAAACAAAACACAGTTCAATTGAAAAGAAAATTGTGAATTGTTTATAGAAATCATAGAAACTCTGCAGTGCAGAAAGAGGCCATTTGGCCCATCGAGTCTGCACCAACCACAATCCCACCCAGGCTCTACCCCATATCCCTACATATTTTACCTGCTAATCCCTCTAACCTACGCATCTCTGGACACTAAGGGGCGATTTTAACACGGCCAATTAACCTAACCTGCATGTCTTTGGACTATGAGAGGAAACCAGAGCACCCAGAGGAAGCCTGCGCAGACACGAGGAGAATGTGCAAACTCCACACAGACAGTGACCCGAGCCAGGAATCAAACCTAGGTCCCTGGAGCTGTGAAGCAGCAGTACTAACCACTGTGCCACCCACAAATTTAATAGCACTGAAGTTGCATGTTCATCATTACCTATAGGGTTATGTGACAAGTCACCAGTTTTCATACCACACTGTTAGTATCCCCTTGAATTTTGTCAAAGAGAGCATTTTCTCTCACAGTACTTTCCAGTGACCACAACCAGCAAGAAGAGCAACCGCTGCCAGAATATGGGAACAACACCACCAGCAAGTTATCCTCCAAACCGCATATAACCCTGACTTAGAAATATACCATCATTCCTTCATTGGCACTGGGGGAAAACTCTGGAACTCCCCCTAATAATGGCGACATGGTGGCACAGTGGTTAGCACTGCTACCTCACAGTGCCAGGGATTGGGTTCAATTCCAGCCTGTGTGGAGTTTGCAAGTTCTCCCTGCATGTGTATGGGTTTCCTTCAGCTGCTCCTGTTTCCTCCTGCAGTCCAAAAATGTGCAGGTTAGGTGGATTGAGCATGCAAAATTGTCCTTTATTGTCCAAAGCTTTTAAGTTTTTTTTACTTTTATTCACTCGTAGGACATAGGTGTCTCTGGCTGGCCAGCATTTATTGCCCATCCCTAGTTGCCCTTGAGAAGGTGGTGATGAGCTGCCTTCCTGAACTATTAGGGAGGGAATTCCAGGATTTTGACCCAGTGACTGTGAAGGTATGGTGCTTTATTAATGTGACAAGTAGGCTTACATTAACATTGCAATGAAGTTACAGTGAAGTCACCACATTCCTGTTTGGGTACTCTGAACATTTTTAAGCCAATATACCTAACAAGCACATCTTTCAGTGGGAGAAAATCAGAGTGCCCGGAGGAAACCCACGTGTTCATGGGGAGAATGTGCAGACTCCACAGATACAATGACCCAAGTGGGAATTGAACCTGGGTCCCTGGCGCTGTGAGATAGCAGTGTTAATCATTGTGCTTCCAAAGATGTGTAGGTTAGGTGGATTAGACACGGTAAATGCGCAGGTTTATAGGGATAGGGCCAGGGAGGTGGGGTGGGCCCAGGTAGGATCTCTTTTGGAGAGTTGGTGCAGACTCAATGGGCCAGATGGCCTCCTTCTGCACTGTAGAGATTCGATAGATTAATATGGTGGGAGTAGTTTCAACCCACAGACAGCCATTGATCACCCTTTCCCAAGGAAATTAGGCTTGGCCAATAAATTCTGTCCGAGCCAACAACGCCATATCCTATGAAGGAAAAGAACAAACACTGAGTTCTTTCACTTGATTTGGTGCCATCAAAGCATTTGGCCAGAAACACTCAGTAAATAGATTTAGATTGAACTGTGCTGTGTAAAGTTCAAATTATTGTCAACAATTTGGGAATGATGAGACCATGACCATACTTGTTCGGCCCAAAAAATATAGATAGCTTTGCAGAGTTCCCCAAAATAACACTCTTTCCCCTGATTTATTCATAGCTTTTTGGTAGAGGCTTGGCACTGTATAACTACTAACACACAATACATTATGGACTACTTGAAATGGATTCTATTTTCAGAAATACTGAAACAAAGGGAGGGCAATTCTCCCAAAAGTACTGAATTGGTGGGAAAACTGTTCTAGATCACGCCTGTTTCACACTTGAATCTCTGCACTCTATGCACTGCAGAGGGTGAGGGCGTTTCGTGCCAGAGTCTGACAGCTCAGGAACTCTGCACATGCTCAATGGCCCCAATCTGCCAGTCTCTCCATTTTCTGGCCAGCTCAATCACTGGCCAGCCCGGGACCCCCGCAGTGCTGCCCCTCTACCCCACCCCACAGCCCGCTTGCAGCCCTCACAACAATTCCTGGGCCAGCTCTAACCCTCTCCCACCCCGGAGCGCCCCGATGTCCAGCCCCTGACCCAGTAATGGTGATCCACCCACTTCCCCAGCCCGGCCCAGTCACTGGCCTCCCTCCAGCCAGACTGATCCCCATGCAGTAGGACACCCCACCCCCACGATCACCCTTAGGCCCTGCTCATAATGGGCCCCACCCCTTGACACTGCCCGCTGCCCGATGGGTAGTTTCAGGGTGCCCTCTGGGCATGGGCACTTTGCCCCTTGGGCAATGCTGGGGGGCACAGGCTGGCACTGCTAGGGTGCCCATGGCCAGGGAGAACAATGCCCCCACCACCCAACCCCCTGGGGGTCCCCGATTCCCGCCCTTCATTCCGGCCGGTTCCCCCACTAGTTCCCCGAACGTGGGGAGCTAGTCTAATCCCTGTCGGAATGAAATTTTCCTGGCAGAGTGGGAGATTTGATCAGGACCGGTAAGTTCCTGATAATGAAATGCTAAACATATTTAAACTTCATTATGAAAAGATTCAAAGGAGTTACCTGTCTTCCCGCCAGTTTCCAGAAAAGTTGCGGGTCGTGATGGGAGAATCATCCCCAAGATTTCTGTAAGTAACATGTAAGCAGTGTTGAAAGAATAGAAGTTTTTTTATTAATAATTTCACAAGTGTAATTTGTGGATCTCAGGCTTCAAAACCTCAAGAAAAGAGGTATTAAAACATGATGTTTTCATTATCAGTCTATATGGGTGGCTGCTGCAATTGTAACACCTACATGACAATGTCAGCAAGAGACCTTGAAACCTGTTGGTGGTCGGGCTTCATCTGCACTCCATCGCTGAGCTACCAATGTGTTGCAAGCATTGATAGTTAGCTCACCACCTTGGGGGCAATTGTTGATTTGAGGTAAGAGGTCGAGAAGGTAATCAAACAGAATAGAGACGTGCAGCAAGAGATCAAAAGGGAGGGTAGAGCAGAGCTAGGAGAAAAATGACTGAGAAGATTGTTGAAGAGAGATTGGCAGCAAGCCACAACTCACCTTGTTGCCCAAAAAGTGTCAGATAAATCAATTTTTATTCTTGCCAGGGTTGCTTCCAGTGATCCCTTTAGAGGACATTGGTTCTGGCCATTTATAGAGAATAATATGTATATTATATGTGATTTTGTTGGAGTGTTGGTAGAACTAATGTAGGGGGAAACTATACAATAAATGGCAGAACCATCAAGAATATAGACACACAGAGGGACCTGGGTGTGCAAGTCCACAGATCTTTGAAGGTGGCATCACAGGTGGAGAAGGTGGTGAAGAAGGCATATAGCATGCTTGCCTTTATAGGACGGGGCATAGAGTATAAAAACTGGAGTCTGATGTTACAGCTGTATAGAACGTTGGTTAGGCCACATTTGGAGTACTGTGTCCCGTTCTGGTCTCCACACTGTCAGAAGGACGTGGAGGCTTTGGAGAGAGTGCAGAAAAGGTTTACCAGAGTGTTGCCTGGTATGGAGGGTCTTAGCTATGAGATTGGGTAAACTGGGGTTGTTCTCCCTGGAAAGATGAAGAATGAGGGGAGACCTAATAGAGGTATATAAAATTATGAAGGGCATAGATAGGGTGAACAGTGGGAAGCTTTTTCCCAGGTTGGAGGTGACGAACACAAGTTCAGGGTGAGGGGGGCAAGGTTTAACTCAGGTTTAACAAGGTTTAGCTCAGGTATCAGAGGGATGTATTTTACACAGAGGGTGGTGGGGGACTGGACACGCTGGGATCGTTTAAGACTTATCTGGATAGCCACATGAACAGACTGGGAATGGAGGGATACAAACGAATGGTCTAGTTGGACCAATGAGTGGCGCAGGCTTGGAGGGCCTGTTTCCTGTGCTGTATTGTTCTTTGTTCTTTGTTAAAGCGATTAGAACTTTACAACGACTGGGGCAACACAATGGTTAACACTGCTTCCTCACAGCACCAGGGACCCAGGTTTGATTCTCGGCTTGGGTCACTGCCTGTGTGGAGTTTGCACAATCTCCTTGGTCTGGGTGGGTTTCCTCTGGGTGCTCTGGTTTCCTTCCACAGTTCAAAGATGTGAGGGTTTGATGGATTGGTCATGCTAAATTGCCCCTTAGTGTCAGGGGGACTAGCTAGGGTAAATGCATGGGTTATAGGGTTAGGGCCTGGGTGGGTTTGTGGTCAGTGCAGACGTGATGGGTCAAATGGCCTCCTTCTGCACTGTAGGATTCTAATGACATGGAGTAGTTCAGGTGAATAGCGTTTGAAAGAAAGATAGTTAGCACATGAGGCAGAAAGCAATTGAAGAATATGATGATGGATTAGGTTAAATGGAGTGATTGGGGCTCGTATGGAGAATAAACACTGCCATTGGCCAGTTAGGTTGAATGTGTGGTACACCCAGCCTACACTTTACTGCACCAAAATGGTATTTGGGTTCCTCAAGTCTCACAGAATCCAAAAGCGCATTAAAAATTAGGCTTGTCTCGGTCTTTTGGCAAAAATCAAGTGTAGTTTTGGCATCCTGCATTTGGTTGAAGTCACGCGGTTATGCTGAGGCTTCACTTGAAGCAATTTTTTAAAGCGGCATCTAAACCTTTTGGCTAAGATGCAAATGAGATCAAGTCTTGGAGGGGGTGTAATGCCTGCTCCAATCAGCTTGGATCATGTAGATCAAGCCCAGACAGGAGGTGCGAGCCCTGTCTTGTCAGCTTAGATCTGGAATATCTCACTTGCTGAGACCTTGAATTGGACTTTGATTGGATTGAATTGGATATAAGCAAAAAAAAGAGGTTCTTAGCACTTTGAGGAGATCACTGGACATCTAAATTGAGGCCTGTCAAAAATAGCAGCAGACAGTTTGCAAAAAGTTTATTTTTGTCATTTTGTAAAACAAGAAGCCTATAATCAGAACATGTATATAATCCTTTCTCCACCAACACTAAATCAGCTCTGTATCAGTGGAACTAAATTAATGAGTAGATCGAGGTGAGACTAAGGCGTAAAAGGATGTAAGAATTTTGTACCCATTTCTGTACATTAAATACGAGCACTTTTGAAAATCCACGCTTAACTAACACAATACAGCAACATACACCTATATCTTTCACTTGCCCCCAAGGTTTAGACTGATTAGGAATTGAAAGAAAACTAGTTTGTTAAACTCACAAATCAAAGCAGGTCAATTTTGTTTTTCTTTTAATTGATTTAGATATTTTACTTATGATGATGGAAATAGTCTAAAATAGATTTTGAA
Organism: Carcharhinus amblyrhynchos; assembly: GCF_965287045.1. NCBI lineage: Eukaryota > Metazoa > Chordata > Chondrichthyes > Carcharhiniformes > Carcharhinidae > Carcharhinus > Carcharhinus amblyrhynchos. Next base: position 30,345,935 of record NC_137337.1, read on the forward strand.
AAGATCTCACAGTGCTTGTGCAGAAAACCTTAGTGAGAATTGGACTAAGTTACAAACACCGGTCATTTCTCGGGTGGCAGTTAGTGTGACAATGTGATGCAAAGGCAGTGAACTTGTCTTATGAAACTCTGTCAGGCTGTGATTATACCTCTGATACTGATCTGAAATCATTTTCTGCAGAGTGCAAGATACAGCCAGACCTCAGTTACACAGTCAGATTTTTTGTGCTACAGACTGCAATCCCCAAACAGGCCAAATAATGCACACGTGCAAATCTTGGCATCAGGGGGCAGTCCATTCTAATCTTGAGTCCAAAAGCTGCAACAGCCCCTTGATCTTAACATTAGAACAGCTCCTAACTACATTTAAATAGTTCTGGATGTTCCAACACATCACTTTGCATTTTGAAAACTGAAACCACAAACTGGTGGGAGGTACAATTGGTGTGGATGGCCCATTGGTTGATTTAATCAGCCCACCGGTCAGGACAGCAACCTGAACCTGGTGTGATACTATTCCCATTTTTATGCTGACACAGACCTCAGACTTTGCTAAATATTAAACTGCAAGACTTTGGAAGGAACAGAAATCTCTGTTTAGCTCTCAATGGCAACAATGGCCCTCCAGTATCTCGTCAATGTACTGGTATTTAAGTATGAGCTTGAATAGCTAATGGCCCATTTATTTAACTGGGAAGCATGCACAACCAAACCCAACTATGCCCCAAACTGACATACAGGGGTAGATAGTGATCAGCTTCCTACTGGCTTTACACTTTCATAGTGCAATACCACTGAAGAAAATAAAGTGCCAAGTACTTACATCTCTTCATTTGCTCACTCCAATTGGGGTTGCTGAACTCAGTGTAAGCCAAGGGTCAAATCAAATCAAAGATTTCCTGATATGCAAGTGATCCATTTAACTATTGAGCCCCAAAAGTGCCGATTAAAAATAAGAGGTGAGTTCACCTGTGCCAAAAAAAACCACAAAGCAAAACAGACATGTAATGCCCATAACATTGTTGTGGAATTTCTGAGTCCTCTTTCACTGTAAAGTTTATTTATTAGTGTAACAAGTAGGCTTACATTAACACTGCAGTGAAATTACTGTGAAAATCCCCCAGATGCCACACTCCGGCACCTATTTGGGGACACTGAGGGAGAATTTAGCATGGCCAACGCACCTAACCAGCACATCTTTCAGACTGTGGGAAGAAATCGGAGCACCGGGAGGAAACCCATGCAGACACGAGGAGAAGGGGCGGTATGGTGATGCAGTGGTTAGCACTGCTGCCTCATAGTGCCAGGGACCCAGGTTCAATTTCTGGCTTGGTCTGTATGGAGTTTACACATTCTCCCTGTGTCTGCGTGGGTTTCCTCTGGGTGCTCCAGTTTCTTCCCGTAGTCCAAAGGTGTGCAGGATTGGTGCATTGGCCATGCTAAATTCTCCCTCAGTGTACCCAAAGAGGTACCAGGGTGTGGCAACTGTGGGATTTTCACAGTAACTTCATTACAGTGTGAATGTAAGCTTACTTGTGACTAATAAATAAGCTTTAATTTTAAGGTGCAGACTCTGCACAGACAGTGACCAAGCCAGGAATTGAATCCAGGTCCCTGGTGCTGTGAGGCAACTGTGCTAACCACTATGCCACCATGCTGTAAATGAGGCTCAGTAAAAATGCAAAGGGTCCTGTTCCCCACCCACTCCCCCAAGCACAGATGTGTTTAAATGTTTATACCGGCACATGTTATCTTGTGCTTTCTCCTCAGGCTGAAATAAGATGTAGGTGTGGTTCTTAACATCCTTAGATTTTTCTTCTTGTACCAGATCTGAGTTTCAGAAATTAAATGTCTTTTCCCAAATTTCATTGTGACACAGAATTACAGGCAACAGTAAAGTGACACTGATTGAGAAATCTGTTCACAACAGCATAGAATTCCTACAGTGACGAAGGAGGCCATTTGGCCCATCGAGTCTGCACCAACTACAATCCTTCCCAGGCCCTATCCCCATAACCCCATGCATTTTCCCTAGCTAGTCCCCCTGACACAATGGGCAATTTAGAATGGCCAATCAACCTAACCTGCACATCTTTGGACTGTGGGAGGAAACCAGAGTACCCAGAGGAAATCCACACAGACACAGGGAGAATGTGCAGACTCCACACAGGCAATGACCCAAGTCAGGAATCGAACCTGGGCCCTGTGAGGCAGTAGTGCTAACCACTGTGCCACTATGCCACAAGGTTTGTCGCTTTACATCTTCTTAGTGCAAGGATTATGAAAGTTATGTTGTTATCACATCAGTCAACTAGAATTCAAGGGTCATGACAAACATAATTAATCCTCGAGGTATTCTTGAAACCTGTTTATGTGGTCTCATAACTCAGTGATATTCAAATCATAGATACATAGAATGGTTACAGCACAGGAAAAGGCCATTCAGCCCATTGTGTACTGCCAGCTTTCTGCAAGAGCAATTCACCTAGTGCCAAAGGCCAATTTCCTATCACCAACATCTTTTATCTTGTACCAAAGGACCAGTGATTGCTCCTTACAATCAGAATAATCTACCTCAGGACCTTCAGTGATGGTCTGGATAGAGTAACAGGTTTAAACGCCCCCGCTAACTGCCTCCCTTTGGGTGAATTTCAGCTCACTCAATAAGGCAGCTCATACTCCTTGGAGCCCAGAGGAGATCCCCATGGCCTACATGGCCATCATAATATCCCTCCTCTTTAGAGCCACGTCTCTCCCTGCATCCCTACTGCAAGGACGTCTTTTCCTTCACTTGGCACTCAGTTGGAAGTCGATGGCAGGGCTAGGTCAGGTGGCATAAATTGAACAGGGGGCCTGATTTTCCGAGGGAGCGTCCACAGGGAACGATGCAAGTTCCTCCTCAGGTTTTGCTTCAGTCTGGAGGCCTGTTTCTTCAGCCTCCATCTCTGAGTCCGTACCTTCACGATCTGGAGGGGCCAACGCAGAGTCAGCTTTAAGCCAAGGCGGACACTGGCAGTGGCTATCTCTATGGCCGGTGGTGGGGGTGGTTCAGGCAGGTTCTGAAATGGTCTAAATGCTGCTTTAGGATTGGAGGCAGGGCCTGGATAGCCCAAAGATGGGGCTGGAAATGAAAAGTGTAAAGGAGATGTCCAGGCATCCATCCTTGTTCAATTAAATAAAGGAATGGAGGAGCAACTGTTTGTTGGTGCATTCTCAATGGTAACATCTCAACCAATCAGAGTTGACTTGCCTTCTTTTGAACTTAAACAAAAGCTTGGCGGATAACTGTTCCCTGGTTTTCTCCATTTCAACACCTCGACCAGAGCCCGCTTAGCGACCAAGTAGCAACTAGTTCCTCACACTGTATCAATTGATGTTCCTTTTGAGATCTTCAGGGGGTGATCTTATCTTCTCATCTCATTGGCCAATGGACAGGCAAGCGGGTAAGATTGCGAGAGAGGCTATACAAATGTACACATTTCTTTCTTTAATAAAGTTGATATTTAAATGAAAGTTGTTGTTGATGTCAAAGAAACTGAAACCCATCTTCTCTGCAGTGGCATTCATGGCAAGCTCCCTCACCACCACAGATTCATAATGTCTTTGCATATAATTGAAATGATTTAGGCGATTTTTTACTTACTCATAAAGTGACTCATATGCTGCTCTGCGAATATGCAGTGATCAAAATGCTGAAAGTAATTAAGGTTTTAATGTGTATCCAAATATAATGAGTTACTTCACATCATTAGTCACCAAAGTGCTATCCCACAGTGTCTTTATAAAGGGAGATTTATTCATCCTGTTCCTTCTATAAGCTGCTCTCTCAGTAGTGTCTGGAGCTGGTAGTAAACTGTTGTTGATGTAGAAATCCTTCAGAAAGCTCATGAGCAATGCTTGACAGCTGTACACACCCTTGAGAGCTCATGTAGGGTTTTGATGAGGGGGCGGCAAGAAGGCAGACATTCTCTCACCCTCTCCTATTGCACCAACAAATCTTCTGGGACTATGTTGTAACACTCCCACTGACTTGAGCAGGAGCAGGCTGCAGGGAACACGTTATAAACAAAGGAAGATGGCTGTTGGAAGCCAATCATCTCAGCCATACATCACAGCAGGAATTCCTCAGTATCTGAGACTCAACCATCTGCGGTTGCTTCTCTCTGATGCAAGATCAGAAGTGGGAATGCTCATTGATCAATGCATGGTGTTCAGTCGCAATTACAATTCCTCAAGAACTGAAGCAATCCATGTACACATGTTACAAGACCTGGACCAAGCTTGGGCCAATAAGTGACAAATAAGTTTCATGTCATAGAATCATCATAGAATCATAGAAACCCTACAGTGCAGAAAGAGGCCATTTGGCCCATCGAGTCTGCACCAACCACAATCCCACCCAGGCCCTATCTCTATATTCCTACATATTTACCCGCTAATCCCGCTAACCTACACATCCCAGGACACTCCGCGGCAATTTTAGCATGGCCAATCAACATAACCCACGCATCTTTGGACTGTGGGAGGAAACCAGAGCACCTGGAGGAAAACCCACACAAGGAGAATGTGCAAACTCTACACAGACCATGATCCAAGCCGGGAATTGTCACGCAAGTCAGATGGGCAGAAAAGTGGAAAATGGAATTCAATCCACAGAAATGTGAGGAAGTGCATTTGCAACAACACTGCGTAGTTGACTACATGGGAGGATACTGAGTAGCGTGGAGGAATAGAGCAACCTTGAAATGCATGTCTTACGGTTGATAAGGTGGTTAAAAAGGCAAATTATATCCACACATGTGCCGGGCAATGACCGTGACCAACAAGAGAAAATTTAATTATCCCTTCTTGACACTTAGTGACATTACAATCGCTGAATTCCCATGATCAAGATCCTGGGGGTTACCATTGACCAGAAATTGAAACTGAACCAGCCATATACATACTATGGCTGCAAAAGCAGGTCAGAGGTTGGGAATTCCACAGTGTTTAAGTTTATTGATTAGTGGCACATACCCTATGAATGACAGGAAAATGTGGTCCGCCAGTTTGTCAATTGGCAGCACTGGTCTCTCCAAGGTGGAGCAAGTATTGAAGCCGAGTTTCTGGGTGACAGAGCTCTTGAGTTTCCATCAGAGCTCCAACAGCAGGGGAATAGGCACCCAGTTTGAGAGCCCAGCTACAGTAATATTGAAGCTGAATATTTACTCCAAAACAGACCATAGAGAGGAACTGATTAATCCTGTCAATGGATTCCTCTACACTTTCAGAGGCGATCCTCAGATTCTTTAGCTGTCCTTCGCAAACCTAATTGACTCATTGCTCTGCCTCAAACATTGTGCTTCACATTGCATTGCCCCACTCCTAAGCCCCATGGGGGGGTGGGGAGTGGGGTGCAGAGGTAGAGGCAGTTGGTGTTGGGTGGGGGGCACATGTCTCCCACACAGTTGAGCTAATAGACGATATCACCTTCTGGTGAATTGCTTCTTGCTGCTTCTACTGTGAGTACCCGCTCCTATTGTGTACTTCAGAAGTTGCAAGCCCCTCTAAAACTCACTGTCTGTCCCGCTCAGCTGCCAAACTCTGTACTGGTGCTCAGGTGCAGTGGAGTGTCTGATGATCTTTCTGCAGGAAGGCTGCCCTCTTCGAGGGTGTCTTCTGGCAGAGTTTCTCAGGGGAGGTTCTTGCTGCTGTGAAAAGACCTGGAGAAAGATGAAAGGGTCAAGGTTGCAGATGCCAATGACAGACTCACCTGTACATGAAAGGCTTGACCTTAATGGCTGAGTTACTGAAGTTAGCTATTGGTGCAGTTGCTTGTGGCATACACAGGAGTGCAAGTGATAAGCCTTTACCCTGCTCCATGGAGATGCTAGCCTTGCCATCTACAACCCTGTGCCACTTATTCCCAGTGCTTCCTGGGCGAGGGCAGTTAGCCAGCTGCTCCTGTCCTGGTGGAGGAGAGGATTGTGAATAGTTACTGAGAAGAGGGTAGGTGTACATGTATGGGAATGTCACACATGGTGCCTGAGCTGAGAGCAGAGAGAAAGGAGGTGTTGGGGTGGCAGGGGACATTGACTGAGCGCTAAGTGGTTTGAGTAGGAATGGGGAAGGGGTCATGGGAGGAGGTGTAGGTAGTGCAATTACATCAAGTGAGGGGGGCAAAGTGTTAGTGAAGGCAACATTTGACAGGGATGTTAGGAGTGAACGCGAGCGGTAATCTTGTGCGTCCTTGTGATCAATGGTGAGGGATGGAATCATCGGGTCATGGCTCTGAAGGCTGGAGATGGAGAAGGAAGAAAGAGTCAGTGACCTGAAGCAGTGTAAGATGTTGGGAAAAAGGGAGCTGTACGCATTGTGGTCAGGAAACGTAGATTGGCATATTAGCGTCAACATGATTGGCAACCAGCCCTCTAATCACATTTTAATCAAAGCTGACAGTTTCATCATTAACATTTCCAAGTGCATCACCAACACCAATGCAGCCATTTTGCTTTCAATTAAAGTCAACCCCTACAGATCAATGGAAGTCATCATCAAATCTACAACACCTGGTTAGGCAGGCGTAGCATCTTATAGCCACAAGTTGGCCAAACGCCTCTCTGCACAAAACGTAAAATAAGATGTGATGACATGAAGTGGCGCGGTGGCACAATGGTTAGCATTTCTGCCTCAGAGCGCCTGGGACCCGGGTTCAATTCCGGCCTTGGGTGACTCTCTGAGTGGAGTTTGCATGTTCTTCCCGTGTCTGCATGGGGCTGCTCCAGTTTCCTCCCACACTCCAAAGGTGTGCAGGAAAGATGAAATGGCCATGCTAAATTATCCTTAGTGTTATGGGGATTTGCAGAGTAAATACACGGGGTATGGGGATAGGGCCTGGGTGGGATTGCTGGCTGAATGGCCAGGTATTCTATAACTCGGGTCAGCAATGCAATGTCAGTTCCCAAAATTAGGAAAGTTGAGCAGGTATGGGAATCAGAACCCTGGCATTTTGAAATGATTACTTAACGAGCCTTTGAGCTAGTTAGCAACCTGATTGTCTGCAACATTTCCCCGCTTACTGCATTTTTCGGATGTTGGATATGAAATGGAGTTTGGGAGTGGTTTACAGCCGTTTTAATAAAACAGCATAAAGGTTGCAGGGAAGAGCAGCCACTGAGACCACAGCTGAATGTAGCAGCAGATTCTGCTGCTGAAGGTGGCAGTGTCTCAAAGCCTTTCTTTAAATTCAATGTTTCACTTTTCTGGAGCCTGCCACAAGAAATAAAGACAGATTGAAAGAGCATTTGGGCCTTTAGCTCTGACCAACATCCTGTTAATAGCATAACCCACCCCTCTGTCACATGGCAACCCAGTCTAGACCCCGAATGGGGTGCAGAGCCCACCTTTAATTGGCTGCCTTCCCAATGGACAGCAATAAATTGGCCATTGAGGCTTAATTCAGCAAGCTGAGACAGCGGGAGCAGGTGGCCCGCTGACATTAGGGGAGGCGATGGCCAAGTGGTATTATTGCTGGACTATTAATCCAGAAACTCAGCTAATGTGCTAGGGACTCGGGTTCAAATCCCGCCATGGCAGATGGTGGAATTTGAATTCAATAAAAAAATCTGGAATTAAAAATCTAATGATGACCATGACACCATTGCCAATTGTCAGAAAAACCCACCAGGTTTACTAATGTCTTTTAGGGAAGGAAATGTTACCTGGTCTGGCCTACATATGACTCCAGAGCCATGGCAATGTGGTTGACTCTCAACTGCCCTTTGGACAAGGGCAACTAAGGGCAGGCAATAAATGCTGACCAGCCAGCAACGCTCATGTCCCATGACTGAAATTTTTTAAAACAAACCCTGTTCCACTTCCCTCTCCCATCTGAAAAATGTAAAATCCAGTCTGTGGGTGTCCTGTTCTAGTTACTGGGACAGACCAACACCATGAGGCTGATACCTAGTTCTGGACCCTCTCCTTTCCTTCTCCCCCTATGTACTCCATGATGGTAGGCTTTGTCTGTGAAGCGTGCAAGAAACAATACTTTTCACTGCAAACTAATACACGTGACAATAATAAACCAAATCAAATGAGAGCAGAAACTGGAGAAACTGCCTTTGCAGTTTGAGAAGGAAGTGTCTGAATCATGATATGAAATAATTGGGGTGTGTCATGGTTCAGAAATTTTCCGTATTTTTATCACTCGTAGGAAAGATTTAGGTTGATATATGGTTAAGTTGTGCTTTTTAAAACAAAGCAAACTGCAGTCTGAGAAAGGGAGAATTTTGAGGCAATGGTAGGCTTCCACAATGATTAGGAATGACCAACTATTTATTATCTTATCTCGAGTTACCTAGAAAACAAATCACAGCTATATAAATCAGTTTGAATACATTCATGTGACTAGCGTGAGGTATCTGGGGCGTAGTTTGTTTGACAGGTATACCAGTGAATCATAGAATTCTTCTGCCTTTGTAACATTGTTTTACTCACCTCACCTTTGCCTCATTCATCTGTTCTGAGACCTTCAACTGTGATTTCTTGAAAAATTCATTTATGGAATGAGGGCATCACTGGCTGGCCAGCATTTATTGCCCATCCCAAATTTCCCTTGAACTTGCTTGGTCATTTCAGAGGGTATTTGAGAGTCAACAACATTACTGTGGGTCTGGAGTCACATGTAGGCCAGACAAGTTAAGGATGGCAAGTTTCCTTCCATTAAGGACATCAGTGAACCCATGTGTTTTTATGGCAATTGACAATGGTTTCAGGATCATCATTAGACTTTTAACTCCAGATTTTTACTGAATTCAAATTACACCATCTGTGGTGATGGGATTCAAACCTGTGTCCTGATGTATTACCCTGAGTCACTGGATTACAGCACTATGCCACCAATACCAACACCACACCCCCCCCCCTACTCCCTAGTAGAGACTTGACCATTGTCACCTCTAAGATCTGTGGATGTGTGGCCACACAGCAGTCTAGAATGTGCTAACCAGAGATCAAATAGGTCACGCACAAGCAACATACCCTTTAAGATATGCCCATTCACGTCAATCCTAAATGGACCACTCAGTGTAACAAACCACCTACCACCAGCAAGAAGAAGTTTGAGGAGTAATTGGATTTGTGTTCCAACTCTGTCTGATTGTACCTCCTACATAAATTTCAACTTATCCAAAATTCCCATACCTTGGCCTCCATCGAGTCCCTTTTATCTGTCATTGACCTTTGGCTGCTGGTCCATCAGTTGTGAAATTCTCACCTTAATTTTCAAATCATTCCATGGCCTCCCTTTCTCAATAACCTGCCATCTTCCAGAAGATCGGCTCTCCTCCAATTTTGGCCCCTTGATGATGTATGATTTTTATCACTGCACTGCCAGTTGCCAAAACCTGAAGCATGAAACACCACCAGCCAACTGAGCCTAGCCACAGTCCTGGAGGCCAATCCTTCACACACACAGACCTCTCGACTTCTCTATTTTGCTTTTTTCTTCTATAACATTTAAAACCTAACATTGACCAGGAACTTGGCAATCTATTCCAATATCTCCCTTTGTGGATGCAATGTCAAATATTGTTTGTTAACACATCAGTGAAGTATTTGGGATGTTTCCCTATGTTTCAAAGTGCACATGAATGCCAGTTATTGTTGTTTGTAACAGTTAGCAGTCCATGTCCAAATTCAGCGAGATCTGGACAATATCCAGACTTGAGCTGACGATTCGACGTCATCATTCACACCACACAAATGCCAGCAATGACCATCTCCAATGAGTAGAGATTCTAGCCATCGCCCTTGACATTCAATGACATTACTATCACTGTATCCTCCACTATCAATATCCAGGGGGTTACCGTTGACAAGAAACTGAACTGGATTCAAGGACAATCTGGATAAGAGCCTAGCCTTCCAAGACAGAACTCACTCAGCTCAAGCCCGGGGCTAATCAGAACCTGGTTGGCCAGGAAACAGTAAGTGAGCTTGTTAACAGGACTGCCTGGCATATCTTTAAATTCAATTCATTGCTCTCAAAGATGTTTCTGCAGTTACTTGGATTGAAAGGAGCAGGCTTGGGTATGATGCTCTGTCAGAGAGTTGGTGCAGACTTGATGGGCTGAATGGCCTCCTTCTGAACGACAGGGATTCTATTCTAAAGGAGGGGAGGGAGGTGGAGAAACAGATTCTTGAAGATGAGGTTAAAGGAACTGAAAGCAACGCTGTCACTGTGGGATGGAAGAGGTGGGGAGATGCACAATTGATTGCAGCTGGAGGAACTCCAGGTTCAGGGAGGGGTTGTGGGGTTTGGCAGAGGTTACAGATAGGGAGGGATGGAGCCATGAAGCAATTGAAACACAAAAAGAATGTTTTTCCAGAAGTGGGTGTGTGCTGCACATACAATTCTGCCCCAAGCACCATGTGATGTTCACGCTACAACTTATAATCATGAATCAGGTGTACAGTCAGAACACCCTGTGTTATTCATTAGCTGCAGACTTGTTTGGGAAGCCAGATATCAAGTGTATCTAATGCACCTTAAAGGCAGCCAACACCGCTAAAAGGGAACAACACCATCACGTCTGCAGACAATAGGGCGACATTACTGAATAGAGAAATGGCAGCAACAAGGACTGAAAGGGACCCAATGCTTTCCAGTGTTGCTTTGACGACCCTGGTTATGAAGAAAAGAGGGGGATCCTTTCCTCCTAAACATCATCCCACCAATAGGAGGAGATGACAGAGGAGGTCAATAACAGGAGCTAAGCTTATTTGTTGAGTGACCTTGCCATAGATGATCAGTTAATAAGGCTGCTCTCTCCATTGCTGCTCAGACCCACTCAGTTCTCTTCACACAGCCCACAGCCTGAAGACTGACAGTGTTCCCCTTGGCGTTCCCTTCGGCTTTGTGCCACTTTACTCATGCTCTTTGTCCTCGAACCCACACAGGTTGCAACCCCTCCAGTTCCCCACACCACTGATAAGTTATTCCACCATGGAAGACATCGCCATTAAATACCTCACAAGACGGTCACTCACGCATCACTGTAGAGGAAGGACACCCACAACTCCAGACAGGAGGCTGCCCTCAGAGAGGGCCAACGTACCCTCACTTTGAAGAAACCATCTTGACCTTCACGGGCAAGGGCAAAGCAGGATTGGCAACTGTCCTGTTTTTTTTATGAGGTCATCCTGTAATTTTCCTGTGTCTCTTATTGTTTCTTCCTGGGATTATATTTGTCCCATTTTTCGAGTTAAATGTGCAGCTGCACTCCCACTTTTTGCCACAAGGTGGCATTGGATTGGCAATCCCAGAGAAGCAGGTACTGCTGCCCTCTTTACAGAAAGCAAAGTGCAATGGGGAACATACACACTCCTTTATTTTACAGATGTAATGATGGCCATGAGGTTCATCAATAGATCTCCCGGTGGACCTCATTGAGCACGAGCTCCCCTCCCACCCCCATCTATCTCTCAGTGGGCCAGACCCTCCCCCCTCACTGATCACCATCTGTTTGCAGAGCTCCCCCTGCAAATCACAGCCGCTTCTGAAAAGTCCCCACCTCCCGCTGATCATCACCCATGTAGAACTCTCCCCTTGCCACACCAACTCCCCTGTCATTTACCCACCACTACCCAGGCCAAAGAACAAAGAACAAAATCAGCCTGGGAAACAGGCCCTTCAGCCCAACGAGCCCACGCTGCCCACCCCCTTGGCACAGTTATGGTGCCCAGTGGGCATTGCCTTCTTGGCACTGTCTGGCCATGTCTCCCATTACAAAGGATGATTTTAATGGCCTCTGAACACCACCACCACCACTGCACCCGCCCCCCCCCCCCCCCCCACTGCTCCTTGTTCATAACTACTCAAAGTGTGATAGAATTTGTATGTTAATATATCCAAGAAAGCATTAACATGAAACAGCTGATTGCAGTTTCATCCCTTGAAAGCAGCATTTCATTTTCGATCAGAAAAGAGCAGATTAAAACCTTTTTTTCTACAATAGATAGCAGTTGCACAGTATGTTTATAAAGTGCATCATTTCTGCTAAGTTAAAAGGAACGAAGAACAAGACTTAACAAGTTTACTTATCAAATGCATTTTTTACAACACAAACTTACTTCCATTGTCCTTAATTAAAATAAATACATAGAAATCATGCTTACTTGGATGTTCCTTGCAAACCCAAACCCGACGTAAGCAAAATGCAGACTGAGGATCTGGGGAGGGAGTATGAAAAGCTGGGAATGGAATTAAAAAGTAGAACCGACAAGGTGGTCATCTCTGGGCTACTGCCTGAACCGAGTGCAGACGGGCGTAGGGTTGACAGGATTAAGGAAGTGAATAGGTGGCGCAGGGATTGGTGTGGGAGGAATGGGTTTGAATTTATGGGGCATTGGCACCAATATTGGGGTAGGTGGGACCTGTTCGGGCGGGATGGGGTTGGTCTGAACCGTGCTGGGACCAGAGTGCTGGCGAATAGAGTAAAGAGGACTGTAGACAGGGCTTTAAACTAATTAGGAGGGGGGACGGTGCGAGGGTAGGTGATGTTACGAGGTCTAAAGTCAAGGAGAGGGTACAGGCAAGGGAAGAGGCCGAGGATGCCCCAATAATAGAGGGAGTAGGGGGCGTGAGTATAGTTGGTGGCATTACGGCAAATAGGGTCCAGGTGAAGGCTGGGATGAAAGCTCTTTATCTGAATGCACGAAGCATTCGGAATAAAGTGGATGAGCTGGTGGCGCAGATCGACACAAATGGATACGATCTGGTGGCCATTACAGAGACGTGGCTGCAGGGTGACAGGGACTGGGAGCTGAATGTACAGGGCTATCAAGTGTTTAGGAAGGATAGGCAGGAGGGAAAAGGGGGGGGGGCGTAGCTCTGCTGATTAAGGATAGCATCACGGTGGTAGCAAGGGATGATATTGGAGCCAAGGAGCAGAGGGTGGAATCGTTGTGGGTGGAGATTAGGAACAGCAGAGGGAGGAAGACGCTGGTGGGTGTCGTCTATAGGCCCCCAAATAATGATCTGGAGGTGGGGCGGGCTGTTAACGCGCAAATAAGTGCGGCGTGCAGGAATGGGACGGCCGTAGTTATGGGGGATTTCAATCTGCATATTGATTGGTCGACCCATGTTGGACGCGGGGGGCTTGAGGAAGAGTTCTTGGAATGCTGCCGGGATAGTTTCCTCGAACAGTGTGTGTTGGAGCCGACGAGGGAGCGAGCTATCTTGGATCTGGTGCTATGTAATGAGGCGGGTAGAATTAGGGACCTTGTGGTGAAGGATCCTCTTGGGGAGAGTGATCATTGTATGGTGGAGTTTCTGGTGCAGATGGAGGAGGAGAAAGTGGGTTCCCGGACACGCGTCCTTTGTTTGAATAGAGGGGAGTACGGTAGGATGAGAGAAGAATTGGCAAATGTGGACTGGGGGAGCGCGTTGGAGGGAGGGTCTGTTGAGGAGCAGTGGAGGATCTTTAAGGAGATCTTTCTTGGTGCTCAGCAGAAATTTATTCCGATGGTCAAAAAGGATAGTAGGAGGAGAGGTAATAAGCCGTGGATAACGAAGGAGGTGAAGGAAAGTGTTAAACTAAAAGCGGAGGAATTTAGAGTAGCTAAGAGTAGTGGGCGAGAAGAGGATTGGGAGAGGTTTAAATGTCAACAAAGATTGACAAAGAAGTTGATAAAGAAGGGTAGGAGAAACTATGAAGCTGGGCTAGCGCTTAATATAAAAAAGGATAGCAAGAGTTTTTATAAATATATAAAAAGGAAGAGGCTGGCTAGGGTGAATGTTGGTCCTTTAGAGGATGAGAAAGGGGACCTAGTGGTAGGGGATGGGGATATGGCTAAGGTATTGAATAACTTTTTTGTTTCTGTCTTCACGGAGGAGGACGTGAATAATTTGCCGGGTGTTAGCGATGGAAAGGTGGTAGGACTGGAGGGTCTTAATGACATTACTGTTACTAGAGAGGCGGTGCTCGACAGACTGGAGGGGCTGTTTGTGGACAAGTCCCCAGGACCGGATGGAATGCATCCGAGGGTTCTGAAAGAAATGGCGGAGGTGATAGTGGATGCCTTGGTGGTTATTTTCCAGATGTCGCTGGATTCCGGGGAAGTGCCGGATGATTGGAAAACGGCTAATGTTACGCCGTTGTTTAAGAAGGGTGCCAGGCAAAAGGCGGGGAATTATAGGCCGGTTAGTTTAACATCTGTGGTAGGTAAAATGTTAGAATCTGTCACTAAGGAGGAAATTGCGAGGCGTCTTGAAGGGAATTGCTTGATAGAGCAGACGCAGCACGGTTTCATTAAAGGGAAGTCGTGTCTGACAAATTTACTGGAGTTCTATGAGGATGTGTCTAGGGCGGTGGATAGAGGAGAGCCGGTGGATGTGGTCTTTCTAGATTTTCAGAAGGCGTTTGACAAAGTACCTCACAAGAGGTTATTGCAGAAGGTCGAGGGACATGGAGTTGGGGGTAGGGTGTTAGCGTGGATAGAGGATTGATTGTCAAATAGGAGGCAGAGAGTGGGGGTCAACGGGTGCTATTCGGATTGGCGGATGGTGAATAGTGGAGTGCCCCAGGGGTCGGTGCTGGGGCCTCAGCTTTTTACCATTTATATAGATGATCTGGAGGAGGGAACCGAGTGTAGGGTGTCGAAATTTGCTGATGACACCAAGATTGGGAGAACGGCAAATTGTGCGGAGGGTGTGGAGAGTCTGCAGAAGGATCTAGATAGGCTGGGCGAATGGGCCAGGAAATGGCAAATGGAATTTAATGTTGGCAAGTGTGAGGTGGTCCACTTTGGTAGGAAGAATGGTGGGAAGGACTATTACTTACGGGGCGAAAAACTGCAGCAGGCGACGGTGCAGAGGGACCTCGGGGTCCTTGTGCATGAGTCGCAAAAACCCAGCTTGCAAGTGCAGCAGGTGGTCAGGAAGGCGAATGGGATGCTGGCCTTCATAGCGAGGGGGATTGAATATAAAAGTAGGGAGGTCTTGCTGCAGCTGTATAGGGCATTGGTGAGGCCGCAGCTGGAGTACTGTGTGCAGTTTTGGGCACCGCACCTGCGCAAAGATATTTTGGCCTTGGAGGGAGTGCAGAGGAGGTTTACTAGGCTGATACCGGAGTTGAGGGGGTTGAGCTATGAGAGGCTGAATAAACTGGGCTTGTACTCGTTAGAGTTTAGAAGAATGAGGGGAGATCTCATTGAGACGTATAAGATGATGAATGGGATGGATAGGATAGAGGTGGAAAGACTCTTCCCGCTCAAAAAAGACAGTAGGACTAGGGGGCACAGCCTCAAGATAAAAGTGGGGCGGTTTAGAACGGAGTTGAGGAGGAACTTCTTCACTCAAAGGGTGGTGAATCTCTGGAATTCTCTGCCCGTTGAAGTGGTGGAGGCTGCCTCGCTAAATATTTTTAAGACGCGGGTTGATGGGTTTTTGATAAGAGAGGGGATTAAGGGTTATGGGGAGAGGGCGGGAAAGTGGAACTGAACAGCGACAGATCAGCCATGATCTTATTGAATGGCGGGGCAGGCTCGAAGGGCTAGATGGCCTACTCCTGCTCCTATTTCTTATGTTCTTATGTAATTCCACAAGATTCCAGAGGGAATGGCTTGAAAATAATGAGACACAGATACACTGAGTTCCAAATTGACTTGGAAATTCTTGTTTGGTCCTGTAAGGGGTGGTGTTTAGATCCAACCCTTCCAGGCCCCTGTTGCTGCGAGATCCAATTCCTTGTCCATGTGGGATGTAAGATTGAATCATGTGAGTTTTATCAAGTCTCCAAAGTTTGTGCGTGGCCCTGTCAGCAGGCAGGGGCCCAACCAGGGAAATGCCTTGACCTCCAAAGGTGGGCTTTCTTTTTTAAAGCGTATTAGTCCTTTACAGACAGAAGGTCAAAGGGGAAAGGGATAGGGTCTCGCAGGAGACCTCAGCAAATTCCCCCTCTAACACCATCACCACCATCACCCCACACCACTGGATTGCTAGTAGGCACCAATTTACCTGGCAGGGGTGAAACCATGATCAGGCAGGGGACGAGCGAAGCCCATTGCACTGGGGACGTGCTGATGCCTGCAATGGTGGTTTGCCTAAGCTAGGGTGGAGTAAAGGATCAGGTGAGCCAATGAGGTTAAATCGAGGCTTTACGTGATGCAATTTTTCAAAGCCAACTCAGCCTTTTAGCTAAGATGAAATGTCAGATCAAGCTCAGGATGGGGTACAATGCCTCATCCTGTCAGTTTGGATCTTGTTTGATCGAGCCCAAGATGGAATGCAATGTCTTGTCTTGTCTGTTTGGATCTGTTTGTCCTTGATGTGGGGACCATGATTGGATTTAATTTGAATTGGCTTTTTTTGACTAGAAATAAAGTATTGGAAAAAAGAACATCTGGCCGCAGGAAACAGGTGCTTGGACATCTGCTGTGTCCAAGCTTGATGCCCTCCCATTCACCATGCAGTGCCGGGGAACTGGAGGGACTGGATTCCAATATAACTGTCAGCATCATGGTGCACAGGTTTTCCACCCTGGCAAGGACAGTCTTCAGTTATTAGAATAACCTGTCACCACTTTTCAGTTGCTAAAGTATGAGTCACATATTAAGTGGTCCATTAAATGAAGCCATTCAGCAAAGGAAGACATGAATGCGTTTTCCCAACAATAGCATGAGAACTCTGAAACTCTGTAACATTTAACATCAATCTCCTGGCTGAAGAAAGATATTTATATCTGTAAGTTAGTGGATAAAAATGAATATAGAGCAGCCCCCTCTCTATTGCTTCATAAGGTAAGAACCACACATCAAAATAATATCAAACCTCGTAAAGAAGCACTGTGCCAAATTACTTGCACTGCATGTTTATTTAAAAAATAATTCATCATATTCTGACAGGTTCTAGCAAAATTCTGTTAATGCAGCACAAAATGTATTGCAATTTTCTCAGATATGTCGGAATGTCAGAATAGCACCAGACATTCCTTAGAATAAGGAACAAACGTATTCAAGCTACTACTGTCACCAACAGCAGCAGATTATAGACACAAGAGAGTGGTCCAGAAACCAACAAATCAGACCAAAGCTCTGTATATACACCACAACCAAAACAAACAAAAAGCAATGGGCAATCAACTAACAGGAGAAGAGGCTGTGTGAATATTTCAATTATCAACTATGTTAGTATGTGAGTGCAAAAGGCCAGACTGATACGTTTGCAAAGATCTTGAAAATGCTTGGAAATCTCAGCAGGTCTGAAAGCATTTGTGGAGAGAGAACAGAGTCAGGATGTTCCTGACTCACAGCGTTGGCTCTATTCTCTCTCCACAGATGCTGTCAGACCTGCTGGAATTTTCCAGCACTTTCTGTTTTTATTTCAGGTTTCCAGCATCCAAGGTATTTTGCTTTTATCTCTGCAAACATCTCGTTGGATGATCTTATTTAGCCACCTCTGGAGGTCTCCAGTGTCCAGCAAATTTGATTCACTCCACATGACACTGAGAAAGAGCTGAGTGCTCTGGACAGTGCAAATGTTATAGACACTGACCACATCCTGGTTGTAGTGTACCAGACTAGATGAACCCTTGGAAAGGCTATGAAACTGATATCTAATTGAGAGAAATCAGTTCCCTGACAACTTGTCCGAAACACTTTACTTGAAACCTTATCCTGGATTTGATCTAGACATGGATACTAGGGCTGAATTCCAAAAGAGGCATGGCTGCCCTTGAATTAAATACAACACAATGGCAGAATGGTTAGCACCGCTGCCTCACAGTGCCAGGGATCTGGGTTCAAATCTAGCCTTGGGTCACTATCTGCGTGGAGTTTGCACGTTCACCCTGTGTCTGTGTGGGTTTTCTCTGAGTGCTCCAGTTTCCTCCCACAGTCCAAAGATATGTGGATTGGCCATGCAGAATTGCCCCTTAGTGTCAGGGGGTCTAAGAGGATAAATAAGTGGGGATACGGAGATACGGCTTGGGTAGGACTGTTGTCAGTGGAGGCTCAATGGGCTGAATGGCCTCCTTCTGCAATGTAGGAATTCTGTGGGCGGGATTTTACGGCCTCACTCGATCAAGACCAGAAAGTCCTGCCCAAGGTCAGCAGACATTTTCATTATCCACTCCTCGCCCGCTCTGATTCCATGGTGGGCGAGGTGGTAGAATTCCGGTGGATAATTCTATTCCATGAATGTTGTACCAATCAACTCCAGCCAAATTAAAGGGATTAACGGGAAAGCCCCCTAGTAGCTGGAATTGTGTGTGATACGAGGTAAGATGGCTGCTGGTAAGATTGGGGCAAATGCTGGTCATCACAGTCCCAGGATAACACTGGAGAAGTTCCTCAGTGAAATGATCTCAACCATTGAAAACTGCTTCATTAATGTCCTTTCCTCCATCGTAACATTGGAAGTGGGACAGTTTACTGACGATTCCACTCACAATTCCCCAACAGTGAAGCAACAATGGTATCACTGTCATTGAATCTCCATCATCAACATTTTGGTGGGTCACTGTTGCCCAGACACTGAACTGGAGCAACCGCATCAACACCATGGCTATAGGAGCAGGGTAGAGGCTGGCTACATTATGACAAGTTTCTCTGTTTCTTCTAAGCACTGTTTTCAAGATTCAGGTGAGAAATCTGATGGAATACTTAACAGTTGACTGAATGGGGTGCAACTACACAGCAGCATCTAGAAAACAGCTTACTGATAGGTGTATCTGCTGCCAGACTCAAAATGCATCCCTTTCGACAGTAGTTTGTGGATACAGTGTGTGTGATGTACAGGATGCACTGCAATAGCTCACCAACATCTCCCTCACCTGTGACCACCAAATGATCGGAGCAAGAATATTGAAGTCTCCATCTGAGGTTTGGACATATATCACTGTTCTTTCATCATTACTGGGTCAATATCCTGAAATTCCCTTGCTGCCGTGAATACAGTAGCACCATCACCAAGGAATAGTCCCACAATCACTTTCTCAGGGTAACTACGGACGGGCAATAATTTCATCCTTGCTCATGTGCTCAAATGCAAGAACCATTTTCCCCCTAAAAATGATGGTCACCTTCATTGCAGCAGTGTTCAAACTGGGTTAAGAAAACGGTTTAAGAACAAAACATTTTTTATCCAAATTGCATCAGTTATCCAATTTCTGGAACATGAAACTGCAAGTATGAGGGAATGAGGGACTAGACTGTGCGGTTGACAATATGGTCACTACCTCTGGGTTCAGTGAGGGCAAATATCAGCCATTGTTTTTATTTCTGATCATTATCCAGTGATCCCTCTGCTGAGCCATCTGCTTCAGTGAGTATTAGATGGAAACAGCATCAGACCTAACTGCGATGTTCTCATTAGGCGAACAGGTTGTTAGCATTCACTGTGTAGGCTCACATGGCCATTTTAGAGATAGATAATTATCCACAGAGGTTAGTCAATGGTCAGAAAACAACTGTAATGTCAACCTTTATTGAATGACCTTGCGTCCAGTGCCTCTTACATTGTAGTTTCCTGAAGCAGATACGACCATTTATTGTTTGAAATCTGCCAAAGAGGAATAGCAGGCTTGTAATTACTGTAAACATGCAGAGTGCAGGCTTCTGTTCAATTCTCGATTTACCATTTAAACTTTTTTTGGCAATTTAACCATAATCGTTGTCTGATGTTTAATCTGCTGCCTTTCACCATGTGAATTTATCCAAGGATAAAGGTTTTCTCAACTCACAGTGAATGACCTTAATATTGGGCTGTTGAAATTGCAAGGGTTGCAGCTAAATCTAGAATGTGGAATGATGTCAGAAGGGACACGCTACAGACAGAATTCACAACAAGGTGGATTATTTAACAGCACAAATAGGAGTAAATGGCAATGATCTAATTGCCATTACAGAAGCATGTCTGCAGGGTGACCAAGACAGGGAACTGCATATTCAAGGGTATTCGACATTTAGGTGGGACAAACAAGAAGGGAAAGGAGGTGGTGTTTGGCTGATAATAAGGAATGGAATCAGTGCATTAGGCAGGAGGAACTCAGATCAGAAGAACAAAATGTGCAATCTGTTTGGGTGGAGCTGAGAAGCAGCATAGGACAGCAAACATTGGTAGGATTTGGTACAGGCCACCAAACAGTAGTGGTAATGAGGGGCATGGTACAATCAGAAGATTAGAGAAGTGTGTAGCACAGAGTGATACAGTCATCATGGGTGCTTCAATCTGAATATAGACCAGCTAAACCTAATGCTATGGAAGATGAGTTTGTGGATTGTGTTGGGGATGGTTTTCTAGAGCTGCATGTTGAGGAACTGACTGGAGAGCAAGCTGTCTTAGATCTAATATTATGTAAAAAAATGAGCTAATTAACAATCTTGCTGTAAAAGAATCTTTAGGGATGAGTTGCCATAATATGATAGAATGTTACATTATGTTTGAATGTGAGATAGTTCAATCTGATCATAAGGGAAATGTTAATGTCTTCAAAAAAAAACTTATGAGATGAACAAAAATGATAATTCTGGAGAACATGCCTTCATGTTATGAGGGAATATTACAGAAGTTTACTTTGGAAGAGTGGAGATTTTGAAGCAAAGCTTTCAAACTTGACCAAGTTGCAACAGGAAAGTGAGTCACCCTGGTGAAGGATTCAACAACCATGGTCCACTCTTCAAAGTGAAACGTGAAGAGTAAATGTGCCTGTTCCAATCAGTTTAGATTGTGCACAGTATTTACTAATGGTTCAGGCTCTGGTACAAACTGGTTGTTTAATCTTCTCCATATTTATCTTCAGCAGTTTGACAACATACCTCTGTATAATGAGGATAGAAAACAAGCATAGCCTGAAATTCAGGAAATGTGTACAACTAACTTCTAATAAATGGACAGTAAGGCAGATGATCCACAGACAAAGCTAATGTATAAGTTTTTCTAAAAAAAGCTAAATCAGTGGGATAGATTCTGATTTCGTGTGATAAAGGATGATCGCGAATCAGCAATCTCTTTTACAGCTGTCTCAAAATTTATTGATAATGAAGTTAACAAAACATGCAGTGAAATAAGTTTGTTTTAGATCTTCTTGACAGTTGTGGACAAGAAACTTCTGAGTGACACTCGAACCCTATCGTCAGCGATAAGTCAGGATGAAAGTTTGCAATGTGTATAGATTTAACTGGCTGTATAAGCTGAGTGCTGATGTCTAATGCTATTAGGTCCTTGACACTCCCCCTGCTGGCGGGTTTGTAGGCAAGGGGCTCATTAGATCCAGCAGACAGCATGACAGCCACTTACACATGGCAATCTCATCACTGGTGCGGGTAGCATTTGGTGGCCTGTCTGTCAGTGAACCAATTGAGGCATTAGATAGGCAATTAATGTCTACTTAAGGGCCTAATTCTACCACAGGAGGGCATTAAACCAACAGAGGATGAGGCTTACATTAAGCGGCCAGTTCAGCCTGTTTCAGTGCAGGCTGGTGGTGGACAGAGGAGAGGCCCCTCTTAGTTGCACACCTGGCTCCATCAGAGGACCAACTGCACCCCTTCCCCCAACAAGATGTTACCCCACCTCTCCCACCCAGCAGCTTCCCCTCCTGCATGTCCCCTCAAACCCAGCAATCAACCATGCTGACACACTTCACCTAATCCCAAACGTTAATGGGATGTGGGCATTGCTGGGTGGCCAGCATTTCATTATCCAACCATAATTGCCCTTAAGGTGGTATGATGAGCTGCCATCATGACCTGCTGTAGGCCCCGAGGTATAGGTACAACCACAGTCCTGTCAGGGAATTCCAGGATTTTGACCCAGCAACAGTGAAGGAACAGTGTTATGTTTCCAAGTTATGGTGGTGAATGACTTGGTGGGGAACTTGCATCTGGTGGTGTTCCCAAATGTTTGCTGCCCTTGTCCATGTGATGTCTGTGGTTGTAAGTTTGGAAGATGCTGCCTAAGGAACTTGGTGAGTTCCTGCAATGCATTTTTACATGGTACTCACTGTTGCTATCTTGTGTTGGTGTTGGATGGAGTAGATGTTTGTGAATGTGGTGCCAATCAAGTGGGCTGCTTTGTCCTGGATGGTGTCAAATTTCCTGAGTGTTGTTGGAGCTACATTCATCCAGGCAAGTGGAAAGTATTCCATCACATTCCCTGACTTGTACTTTGTAGATGGTAGACAAGCTTTGGGGAGTGTGGTGAATTACTTGCCATAAGATTTCTAGGCTCTGACCTGCTCTGGTAGCCCCAATATTTATGTGGCTAGTCTAGTTCAGCTTCTGGTCAATGATAACTCCCAGGATATTCAAAGTGGGGGATTCAGTGATGGTAATGCCATTGAATATCATGGGGTGATGGTTAGATTCTTTCTTGTTGGTGATGGTCATTGCCTGGCACATTGTGTGGCATGAATGTTACTTGCCACTCATCAACCCAAGCCTGGGATATTGTCCGAGTCTTACTATACATTTGGACACGGACTGCTTCAGTGTCTGAGGAGTCGCGAATGATACTGAATATTGTGCTGTGATCAGCAAACATCCCCACTTCTGACCTTATGATGGGAGGAAGGTCATGGTGAAGCAGCTGAAGATAATTGGGCCTAGGACCCTACCCTGAAATTCCTGCAGAGACATCCTTGAGGTGAGATAATTGATCTCTAACAACAACAACCATCTTCCTTTGAGCCAGATATCACCAACAGTGGACAGTTTTCCACTGATCTCCATTGGCTCCAGTTCCTTGAAGTCATACTCGGCCAAATGCTGACTACATGTAGAAACCAGTCCTTCTCACCGGGCCTGAAAGCTAGGCCCAGATTTGCAGCATAAAGGAGTGCCATGGAGGTATGGGGGCCATGCAAGGTGGGTGGTTTGGCATGGATGGAGCATAGAGAGTATATGGGGTGGGGGCGAGGGATGAAAGCTGATTCTTGTTTCTTATTTTTTATTTATTTAAGCACAGCGCTGAAGCACAGGGGCAGGCCTTGTGCCAGCCTGATGTCACACCACACTTCAATCCCCCAGGTGCAGGTGGACATTTTTTAAGGTTGGGTTCGCTGAGTTGCGAAATGTCCCAACTTGGTGAATCTGACCCAGGGATGAAAATCTAGGTCCTAGTCTCAGTAGTAGTATGGTCATGAAACTAACATCAATCAATGTAAAAACCCATCTGGCTCACTCATATCCTTTAGGGAAGGAAATCTGTCATCCTTACCTGGTCTGGTCTACATGCAACTCCAGATCTGAAGCATTGTGATTAAATCTTAACTGCCCCTGAAATACTTAACTAGCCATTCAGTTCCAGGGCAACTGAGATGGGCAACAAATGCTGACCTTGCTGGTAACATCCACATCCCATGAAAGAATAAAAACAACATACCATTTCTGTTAAAAAAAAATATAATTCAATGCATATCATTTTGGCTCTGTGAGCTTTCTACCTTACTGTCAGTACTGAACAATTGATGTTAATTTATTGGTTATGATGTGTTAGGGATGTCCCTGAGATTGTGAAGGACACTGTATAGCTACAGTAAGTTCCTTCTTACAAAGCATAGTTTTTAATTTTTGTATTTATTGTACAGTAACCATTTTAAATGAATAACCATTTTGGGAAAATGTTCCTCTCATTCCATTTGTTGTAAAAGTGTCTCCTACATTTTCAGAATTTGCCAAAACCAGGCAGGGGGTATGGGTTGGTGAGGAGGGCAGTGGCAGAAGCATCTTGATTTGGCATGTACTATGCCTCCTACCAATACAAGGTGGCCATGCAAGATGGCTGCTGATGCCCATCTGCACACGTGCACTTGTCCCCACATGCACAGAAAACGAGTGACGTAATTTGCAGGAGTCAGTGTCAGTTGGGTCTTAGTCTCACCTAGTTTTGGAGTCCCGCAGGAGATGGGGCACTGCCCACCCTCAGTTTTCAGAGATTGGGATGAGGACAGAGGGGAAGCTTCTAATCCACCCGAGGGTAACCGCAATTCTGGATTACAACCCCCATAATCCCTCGTTAAGACGCAGAAAAGTCATTGGAGCAGGAGATTCAGAAATGGCACTGCTGGGTTTGATTCCTGGCTTGGGTCACTGTCTGTGTGGAATTTGCATATTCTTCCTCTGTCTGCATGGGTTTCCTCCGGGTGCTCCAGTTTCCTTCCAGACTCCAAAGATGTGCAGATTAGGTGAATTGACCATGCTAAATTGACCCTCAGTGTACCCGAACAGATGCTGGAGTGTAGCGACTAGAGAATTTTCACAGTAACTTCATTGCAGTGTAAATGTACACCTACTTGTGATTCATAAATAAACTTTAAACTTTGAGCTTTTGGGCTGAGATATTGGTGAATGGTTTCAAGGTGGGATCATCATTACTGAGAGTAGGGCCAATAACAGCTTAAGTAAACAACTCTCTAACTTCCAATTGTTTTGCAAGCAATAAGAACTTTTTATCAAAAATACTTGAATATTTCATAAAATTTTATGTAAAATAAACAATGAAACCATTTGAAAATTCCCTTTTAATAAAGCACATTGCACTTTGCTGTGCTCTGGAGTTGCCACATCTTTGTAGTTGGTCACTCTCAATGATATAACAAATTAACCCAGTGAAACTGCACATGCACTGCATTGGCAGGAAGCACAGCCTTTGGTGTATGAATTGGTGAGTTACATTTTAGCCTCCAACTATAACAGTATTTCCCTCCTTTTGGTTCTGATGATGGAAGTTGGTGCCCGGAGAAAGCTTGAATGAAGCCAAAGATTGAGCCAGGATCTCGTGCCTTGATGAAGTGCCCCCTCCTGCTGTAATTCATTTATTGCTGCTCATAGAACATAGAACATAGAACATTACAGCGCAGAACAGGCCCTTCGGCCCACGATGTTGCGCCGACCAGTTACAAAAACAATGACCCACTAGCCTATACCAATCCCTTTTCGTCCATAAACCTATCCAGAGATCTCTTAAACGCCCCCAAACTAGACGCATCTACAACTGCAGCAGGCAGGGCATTCCAATCCCTCACCACCCGCTGGGTAAAGAACCTACCCCTGACATCCGTCCTGTAGCTACCCCCCCTTAATTTAAAGTCATGCCCCCTCGTGCTAGCTTTCTCCATCCGAGGAAAAAGGCTATCACTATCCACCCTATCTAAACCTCTAATCATCTTATATGTTTCAATAAGATCCCCTCTTAGCCGCCTTCTTCCCAACGAAAACAACCCTAGATCCCTCAGTCTCTCCTCATAGGACCTCCCCACCATACCAGGCAACATCCTAGTAAACCTCCTCTGCACCCTCTCCAACGCCTCCACATCCTTCTTGTAATGCGGGGACCAGAACTGCACACAGTACTCCAAGTGCGGCCGCACTAGAGTAGTGTACAGTTGCAACATTACACTGCGACTCCTAAATTCAATCCCCCTACCAATAAACGCCAAGACACCGTACGCCTTCTTGACAACCTTATCTACTTGATTCCCAACTTTCAGGGATCTATGTACACACACACCTAGATCCCTCTGTTCATCCACACTATTCAAAGTCCTCCCGTTAGCCCTATACTCGACACATCTGTTGCTCCTACCAAAGTGAATTACCTCACACTTCTCCGCATTAAATTCCATCCGCCACCTCTCGGCCCAGCTCTGCAACCTATCTAAGTCTCCCTGCAGACTATGACACCCTTCCTCACAATCTACCACACCTCCAACTTTGGTGTCATCAGCAAATTTACTAATCCACCCAACTATACCCTCATCCAGATCATTAATAAAAATTACAAACAACAGTGGCCCCAAAACAGATCCCTGAGGCACACCACTCGTAACTGCACTCCATGATGAATATTTACCATCCACCACCACCCTCTGTCTCCTATCTGATAGCCAATTCCTGATCCAACTTCCTAGATTACCCACAATCCCATACATCTGCATTTTCTGCAGAAGCCTACCATGGTGAACCTTATCGAACGCCTTACTAAAATCCATGTATACCACGTCAACTGCCTTACCCCCATCCACCTCTTTGGTCACCTTCTCAAAAAACTCAATAAGGTTAGTAAGGCACGACCTACCTGCTACAAAACCATGCTGACTATTTCTAATCAATTCATTACACTCCAAATAACTATAAATCCTATCCCTAATAATTTTTTCTAAAACCTTGCCCACAACAGAAGTAAGACTCACCGGTCTATAATTCCCGGCAAAGTCTCTGTTCCCCTTCTTAAACAATGGGACAACATTCGCTATCCTCCAATCCTCCGGGACTACACCAGAGACCAATGACGACCTGAAGATCTGAGCCAGAGGCTCTGCAATCACCTCTCTAGCCTCCCAGAGAATCCTAGGGTAGATCCCATCCGGACCAGGGGACTTATCTATTTTCATGATGCTTTGAAATCGGTTCCATTAAATCATGATCAGTTGAAGGCATTTTTAGGATTTCATAAGTCTAATTCGAAATGATGCTAAGAGATGTTATGAGCATATGGACTCTCCATGACCCCACGTCTTCAGCAGGAATACAGAAGGATCTGAAAATATGAAGAGGTATACCAGTTTCTAAACATACTCATACAATTCAATCAGATTTAGTCACATCAGGTAATATTGATTGACTCTCACTCTTCAACCATATTGACGATACTTAATTATGAGCTTGTTGGAAGTGCACCAGCATCGATTACCAAATGGTAAGAGAGTTAATGAGGAAAAATATGCAAGTCCTGTATTGTTCTTGCTGATCTTTCTCAGCTGCCTGGCAACTAATTTTCTGTTCCCGAGGTACTTGGTTTGAATGATTCCTTCATTAACTCTCATTATATCCCTAAAGGGAGCGATTATATTACATCTGAGGTTTTGTCCTTGACAGCTGCAACTTTACTACACACTCCTTTAACGGCAGATTTTTAAAAATTACACAGGTCTCTGGTTCAGTGAATCCATTGATTAATTATTTCAAAGTTCACCAATTAGCCAAGCTGTTTTAAAAACAACTACTGGGTTGCACAACACAGAAATATTGTAGCATTAAAAACACATCTTTAAGGAGTGGAATGCATGAATTGGGCTAGCCAGGAGAGGGAAATGAAAACAGTAGACAATCTAAATGGGAACAGGTGCGTGAGAACATTGTTTGGCTGAAAATGCTTGGGGGTGATTATCATCTGAGGAATGTAACAGGCTCTCAGCCTGGCCAGTGGTGTAATCTATTGCTGGGTGATGAAGAAAGTAATCGGGCTGGGTGGGATTGTTGGGAGGTGCTGGGGCTGAAGAAATGCAACTGTATGTTGTAGGGAACTGGAGAGAGAGAGAGAGAGAGATGAGTAAGAATGATCAGATGATGGTTGTGGGGACAGCCATGATGCCTTAATTTTATCTATAGACCACCACCAAGACTTGTTAACCCTTGGTGACAAGGGATATCCTCCAGACAAGACGCACGGCTTCTATCAGAAATTAGGCCCACATGCAGAGGTGACTCACACCAAAAGCCATGTCGCCAGTGAGAATCTTATTGAACAGACCATCAATATGCTCAAACAGCAATATGCTCAAAAGCAACTCTTCAATTTATCTTCCTCTCCTGTCTCCAAACTGACGTTACTCACTCTGGTCTTTTTAGCCTCTCCACTCCTCCTTCATTCCCAACTGCAGACCTACCATTGATGAACTTAAATATCCCCAAGGCAAAGCTGTCCTGCGTCAGAAAAATTTACAAGACGGTGATGGAATTAAACAAATAGCCAAATGATGGCCCTAGTTGAACAGCTACAAAGCAGCCACCTGATATGAGGCAATGAATCCTTTCCAGCAGAACCTTAGTTCATGATATATTTAGTGAGTTTATCACACAGCAAATCAGGCATTAGGACAGAGCAATTTCTCTCAAGGATCCCACAACCAGTATAGGGCCTTTACTTTAACAGGTTAATAGGAGCTTTTTAAAATACATTTAGCGTGTGCTCTGGACATCTATAGCAGAAGTTCACTTTCAGCCAGGACAACATCTGCCAGATTGGATAATTAGGCACCCATTTCATGTCTAAAAATGTGTAGGCTCAATCCAGTGTCTCTGCAATGTGCCAGGGCACAGGAGTGCATCACCTCAACAAGGATTAGAATCATAAAACCATTATGTACAATGCATTAGCTAAATGCAGGATAGCATGTGATTGCTTTTCTTACACCTTTCCACACTTCTCGCCTCCAGTACAACACTGTGCAAAGATTTTAAACTAGGGATAGGCCAAAAACACTGCTCCTTTGGAGCTCTGCCAACAGCATTGCTTTAAAGGATAATATGATGGCTTTGGATCTTTGTCATAGATTCATTGAAATTCAGTGGCAATCACAGTATTATTGCAGCCAATTCTTCTTTACAGGAAGTAGAATTTTAACACCAAGCACTCTGTTCTTAATGGAAGTTTAGCACTTCCCAAAATTACTGATTGATTTTTTTTAACAATGGCATAAAGTGTGAATAGATTGCTCCCTACCTAAAGGTGCTTTCAATTTTCAATGAGGTTTAAATCAGTTATGTATCCAACAGAAAATGAGTTTACAATTTAGGATTAAAATGTCAGTGCAAGCATAAATATAGGTTAATGCCATCTGTTTGGCATTGTTCATTTTTATCCTCCCTCATCTTATCAATGTATCCCTGGACTTTACACTCTATAGCTGAAAGATGTTGCAAATATCTAGTTCATAATTCATTTAAATTATAACTTCTGGTTAAAAGCATGGCGGAAAATAGCTCCCTAATGCATTTGCCATGGCAACATCTCAACCAATCAAAATCAGCTTGCCAACCAATCAGCACTGTTTTTCTCATGCAGTAAAAATTGTTATTCCCTTTGAAATTTGACCTTTGTGTGTTTGTCCTGATGAGTGCAAAACAAAATGTTTCGTCAGCACGTATCTTTTCTTAACCACACTCAATACCTAGTTTCATGAATATAACTTCCAGAAGCTAAAGCGATAAATGCAAGATGAATGAACATCTGCCCAGCAAACTGATAAGGAACTATAAGTGAATAAGTGTGGGCTTAATGAACCTCTATTTTTCTTAAAGGATCAGTGTTGATACTGAAAGAAAAATTGAACAATGAATGATCCATTTGTAAACATTCAATGGATCTAGAGATTTGGAGAAAAGGGCATAAATTCCATTAGCACTGTAACTTATTCATTTGATTTAGGTTAAAGGTGCGAAGGGCAAGATTTAAAGGAGATGTACGAGGCAAGTTTTTTTACCCAGAGGGCGGTTGGTGTCTGGAACTCACTGCCTGGGGAGGTAGTCGGAGCAGATACGATAGTGACTTTTAAGGGGTGTCTTGACAAATATGTGAATAGAATGGGAATGGAGGGATATGGTCCCCAGAACAATAGGGGGTTTTAATTCAGTTGGGCAGCATGGTTGCTGCAGGCTTGGAGGGCTGAAGGGCCTGTTCCTGTGCCATAATTTTCTCTGTTTGTTGGTTTCCAGAATCAAAGAGTAGCATGAAAGATAAAATAAGTTGTTTAAATTTCTTTTTGAGGATGTCCCAAAGCATACAAATTATCATAGGGACAGACTATGGGGGTGGAAGATTCTTTTGTTTAATCTATCTCTGAATGTTTACTGACAATAGCATGCAATTCAATTTGGGAAACAGGCAGAGACACTTGCATTTTTACTTTGGTGTAGATTTCATCTCACCGGATTGAGAGAGCCAAGAAGAGATAATTGTCAAATATGCTGGGTACCTCGAGCAGAGAAAGTACTAGCTGGATGGGATATGATAGGGCTGAATCTCAACTTGGATGTAACGGGAGAAAAGCAGCTGGCATATTTGCTCTAACTTGCTGCTAGTGGAAGATATCTACTGTGGTCCTCATGGAGCCTTGTGGCAAAATTAGTCAGCAGTGTTAGCTTGGAAAGCTCCAGGAAGGCACATGAGTATTTGGAGATGACCTGAACAGGAAGCTGAGGCATCCACACTTGCAAGGTCTATAAAGAAGAGTTGGGTGGCTCAAGTAGCCAAAAGAGCAAATTGAAGGACCTCCATAGTATCTCATCTGGAGAAAAGCTGGAAAACCAAGGAGATTTAAAGTGAAGTCTGGAGGGCCATGGGACATCTGTGGGTTGGTCTCCAGAGAATTGAATGCACCTTCCCTCTATAAAGGATTCATGGGAGGGAAGTAAGAGTAAAACTGAGATCATTATATATGTAGTTAATAATGTTTACTCCATTTACGTTTGAAACAGAATTGTGTTTATTTTTGTTTAAAATTGTGAAATTTTGTGGCATAGCTCTGTCAATTAAACTGCTGGGTATTGGGATTTATTCTTTAGACAATAATGGTCCCTAACACTGGATACAGATTTTTATCATTGTGACATACATGATATTCACAGGGATGTGTAAAATACTGAAGCAGCTGATCTTCATTTTCTTTATTTTGTTCTTCCCTCTTTATTGGGTAAGAACCAAGCTCCTGACTGCTGCCCTCTGATGATATGATCAGATTCAGACTGTTGCCACGTGGTTAAAAATGGACACAAACATGGATGATGTTTGCCCCTGCTGGAGATTACATAGAATTACATTGGACTAATCAGCTTTTGAACTCATTACAGACTTGACACAAACATGGTCACAAGATCAAAATTCCAGAGGTGAGGTGAGAGTAACTGCCCTTCATATCAAGGCAGCATTTGACAGTGTGGCATCAAGGAACCCTTTTAACATTGAAGTCAGTGGGAAACAAGGGTACACTCACTGGCTGGAGTCCTTGGAACACAAAGCAGAATTGATTAAGATGAAACAAAAACAGAAAATGCTGGAGAAACTCAGCAGGTTTGACAGCAAGAGAGAGAATCAAGCCAATATTTCACGTCTGGATGACCCTTCGTGGTTAAGATGATTGTAGTTGTAGGATGATAATCTCTCAGCCCAAGGACATTGTGGCCCTGCGGAACCCCACCCCTCCCACCCCCACCTCCATCAGAAGGTCAGTAGAGATGATAAATGATAGCACAGTTTTCAGTAACATTCACAGCCCCTCAGATAATGAAACAGTTTGTTTGTGCACACAGCAAGACCTGGGCCTCTTCTACATTGGGCTGAGAAGTGGAAAGTTAGCACCACACAAGTGCCAGGCAATGACCGTCTCTCACAAAAGAGATTCAAACCATCTCCCCTTGATATTCAACACCATGGAACCCTATAGCCATCAACATCCTGGGGATTAACACCAACTAGATACTGTACTAGACCAGCAATTTGAATACTGTAGCTACAAGAACAAGTCAGAGGCTGGGAATTCTGCAGAGAGTAACTCACTTCCTGACTCCCCAAAGCTTGTCCACCATCTACAAGGCACAAGTCAAGATTGTGATGGAATAATCTCCACTTGCCTGGATGAGTGCAGTCCAGACAACACACAAGCAGTTCAACAATATTCAGGACAAGGCAATCTCCTTAACTGATGTCCTATCCACTACTTTAAACATTCACATCCTTCACCACCGGTGCAGCAATGTATACCATCTACAGGATGCACAGCAACAACTCACCAAGGCTCCTTTGACAGCACTTTCCAAACCCAAGACCTCTATTACTTAGAAGAATAAGGGCAGCAGATGTGTAGGAGCATCACCACTGGCAAAGTCTCCTCTAATTCTGTACTTTGACTTTTCAGGATAACATTCAGATCTTCATTCATTTGGAATATTAAAGTAGAATTTTCAAATAAAAGCTACATGCTCACTCTATATGGAACAATACACAGAAAAGCTGCGATAAGATAAATGGAATGGGAGGAGACATATGTGGTGTATAAGTACCAGCGTAGATTGGTTGATTTGAATGGCATGCTTCTGTGCTGTATATTCTGTTTAATTCTATGAAAAGCCACAAAACATTCTGGCTTGGAAATATATTACCATTTCTTCATAGTCACTGGCTCAAAATGCTGGAGCTCCTTCCCTTCCCCACATGCTCTATAATAGTTCAAGAAGGTGACTTACCATCACCTTCTCAAGGACATTTTGAAATTGGCAAAAAAAGTGCTAACCTTGCCACTGAAGTCCATAGCTCAAGGACAAATGGAAAAAAAGCATGATTCTTCCCTCTGAAATAAATCACCTGACACATCAATCCGTGAATACTTTTTACATGTACGAAACGGAGATTCGTCTCCTACATGGTCAACGTACACCATTAAGAGCCTTATAATCGAGATTTACTCAATTGTTACGCTTGATTGGATGTTGGTGAGGCCACATTTGGAGTTTTGTGTGTAGTTTTGGTGTCCTTACCTGAGGAAGGATGTCCTTGCTATGGAGGGAGTACAGCAAAGGACTGATTCCTGTCACCCCAGGTATGAGCAGAGACTAAGTCGGTTAGGATTATATTCACTGGAATTTAGAAGAGTGAAAGGGGATTTCATAGAAACTTATAAAATTCGAACAGTGTTAGACAAGGTAGATTCAGAAAGAACTTTCCAAATGGTGGGGGAGTCCAGAACTAGGGTCATAGTTTGAGGATAAACCTTTTAGGACTGAGGTGAGGAGAAATTTCTTCACCCAAAGAGTGGTGAATCTATGGGATTCACTACCACAGAAAGTAGTTCAGGCCAAAACATGGTGATTTCAAAAAGAAATTAGACATAGCACTTGGGGTTAAAGGGATCAAGGGATATGAGGAAAAGCAGGATCAGGTTATTGATTTTGATGATCAGCCATGATCAAAATGAATGGCAAAGCAGGTTCGAAGGGTCAAATGGCCTAGTCCTGCTTCTAGTTTCTATGTTTCTGTACCAGGATTGAGGTTGTTCAGGAGACACTGAAGAAGCTGGGATTGTTCTCCTTAGAGCAGAGAAAGTTAAGTGATTTAATTGAGAAATTCTGAAGGATTTTTATGAAGCAAATAAGGAGAAATCATTTCTACTGACAGAGGGTTGACAATCAAAGGCCACAAATTAAAGATAATTGGCAAAAGATTCAGAATGAAGATGAGAATTTATTTTAGAGAGCAAGTTATTAAGCTGTGGGCAAAATACATTGCATGAAAGAGGAATGGTAGCAGATTCAAAAATTACTTTGTTAAAGGCAATTAGATATATACTTGGAATGAAAATATTACAAGGCACTGGAAAAAGAGCAGAGTAGTGCAAATAATGCTCTTTTAAAACTTGAAAATGGTACAATGGGCTGCATGACCTCCTTCTCGACCGTGTGATTGTATGATTAACAAGGCTGGCAATGAAACAAGGATGCAAAACACTTTAACGCCTGTTTACACTGTGTTTCAGATGGTTACATACAACACCAGGTCATCATGACCCCAATTGAATGTTGTCTGTTTTGTTTCATACTGAGGATTTCTCTGTGTCAGGACGTCCAACCACACACCTGACAAATAAACTGGGATGATTTAAAGCAGGAAAGGCATGGGCAGTGTCAGACCGGACCATTTACACCAACCTGATATAAATCTCCTGCTTCACTGGCCAGACCTATATCAAAAATAAAAGGCATGGGGGTCATTTCTCTGATGTACAATTGGAGTGAATAACTATATTGTATTCACTGAGGTTCCAGAAGCATGACAACTGCTTCATAACAGCAGTCAATTAATAGCTGTTGCATTAATGGGCTCCTGTTTCTACAGGTACTTTGTAGTTGAAGCTGTAGAATTGTCTTAATCTG
The DNA here is from genome assembly GCF_965287045.1 of Carcharhinus amblyrhynchos. NCBI lineage: Eukaryota > Metazoa > Chordata > Chondrichthyes > Carcharhiniformes > Carcharhinidae > Carcharhinus > Carcharhinus amblyrhynchos. The sequence continues at coordinate 30,379,621 of NC_137337.1, forward strand.
TTAATGCTGAGAACTACTGTTTAGGTTCAACATTCAAACTCACATAGGAACTTCTTTGTCAACTGCTCAGTTTACTTCAAAAGGTATCAGAAATATGCAGGTTGCAAAGTACAGATACTTACTTTTTCTTTTAAAAAATCTGTTCATCCTCCATGAAGTCTGTTGCTGCCTGCTTCCAGAAGGCCCCTTGGTGTTTTGCCCAAGTGATATGAACTCCAACGGTGTCAATAAGTTTTTTGATTAGGAGGCAGTTGAATTCCATCCTAACCTCACTCAGCGGTTGCAGGCACACACTTTTTCCACAACTGACACTGGAAAATGAACTCTTCTCCAGCTCAGGGAGGCTGAGGCTGGTTGTGGTTAGGCCCCTGTCCCAGCACAGACCAAGGATTGGACTTGCTCTGCCTAAAGCAATGCAGAAAACTGACAGGGAAACCTTTCAACCTTAAAGGCGAAGACTAACTTTTATGAAACAAATGCAGAATGAGTTTTCATTTCAAAGGAAATTTTCTTTCATACCCACAAGAAACCAATCCTATTACAAGATAATAGGAAGAGGAAAGAGGAAAATGGATTCTCAATGTTACTTTTCTCCATGCATCATTGTACAGTGCACTTGTAGCCAGCAGACATTTTACAGGAGAGTAAGTGATCAGTGGTCACTATTTGGGTCACCATAAATGCTACCTACTCACTCTCCATCGCATATGGAAAGAGGTGACAGAAGATGACAAGCTATGTATGTTATAGCAAATTATGATTTAGCTGCTGGCTGTATTGAACTCAACCGTTGTTTTTGACTGTTCATCAAATTGTAAACAGTCAAAGTGGCTTTCTAGCACCCAGGGGAAATATCATTTACCTGGAGGGTATAGCACAGATGAAAACCTGCAACCAAAAGCAATCTTCTGTTCAGATGATGCTTAGTTCAAATGCATAAAAAAAGCACTATGTTGAGATTTTATTGGAGTTGTCAAATCATTTAAATCTAGGAATTCAGCATAGATATTCTTGGGGAGAGTATGGTATGCCCACTTACAAAGAACAGGAAGATAAATCCCTGATTTGATCCACAGTCTATATGGCACAAGCTGATTGCAGCTGACCAGGATAGATAGGGAAGAACTACAGTTGACCTATTATCCTAATGCTGGGAAATCAGCCAGGATTCCCATTCCCTTTTATTACCTAATATCCCCTTCAGGAAAGAGAAGGTACTTTTGGCATGAAATTCTAATCAGTAGCCATCTCTGTTTCAGCACTCTGGGTGCTGTCCAAAACAGTGCCCATGGCACATGTACATTTTTTAGGATGTTTTGCACCAGGCAGCATACTGGTGAGGGCATTGGCGCATATGCAGTGAATGGCCAGCAGTAGTTGAACCAGAGCAGCAGTGTACTGCGTAAGCAGATCAAGGTGGCAATCAATATGCAAAGCTGATTTAATACCAGTGGTTCTGTTTTGGAGCACAGTGCTCCAGCCAATCCCTCCATCAATCATGCAAGACAGAACACACATTTAGCCACAAGAAGTTACTCCCCACTGGCACACTTTAAAAGGAACATCAACTACTTTCAGGTTAGTTGCTGGTTGATATGTTCAGACTGTTGCATCAATTCAATGTGCGTTTGATGTTTTTCACAGTTGATTGAAGCATCAAAAGCCTACAGGGATTGGTGTGTGGTTGGTGCTGAAGAGGTTTGCACTGACTTCATGAATTCGGCACAAACTCACTGCCGCAAGCCACAGGTGCAATAGGAGCCATTCCCCTGACATTCAGTGGTACTACCATCACTAATCCCTTAATATAGGAGTTGTCATTGACCAGAATCTGAAGTAGACCAGTCATACAAATACTATAGCTACAAGATCAGTTCAGTGCTGAGAATTCTTCAGCAAGTAACATATGTTCTGAAACTCCAAAGACTGTCCACCATCTCCAAGGTACAAGTCAGGAATACTCTTCACTTGCCTGGGTGAGTGCAGCTCCAACAACACTCAAGAATCCTAACACCATCCAGGGCAAAGCAGCCCGTTTAGTTGGCACCACATTCACCACCTTAAACACTCACTTCCCCAACACCATGCATAGTGGCACCAGTGTGAACCATCTTCAAGATACACAGCAAGAACTCACCAAGCCTCCATCAATAGCACCTTCCATACCCACAATCTCTACCACCTAGAAGGACAAAGGACAAGGACAACAGACACATGGGAAAATCATCCCTGCAAGTTCCCCTCCAAGCCACTCATCATCCTGACTTGGAAATATATCAGTGTTCCTTCGCTGTCATTGGTTCAAAATCCTGGAACTTCTTCCCTAACAGCACTGTGGGTGTACCTACAGCCCATGGACTGCAACAGTTTAAAAAGGTGGCTCAGCTCTGCCTTTTCATGGACAGTTAGGGGTTGGCAATAATTGCTGGCCTTGCTAGTAAAAATGTGCAAAGACATTCTGTGAAAGAATAAAACCAAGAGTAGCATGTCTGGGAAAATGAGTAGGAGAAGCAGCTGGTAGAGGAAAGCGGCGGAGAGATAGGATCACTCTCAGCTGGAGGCCATTTCCATCCAGGATATTCAGGGAGCAGTTTTCCTCTCTAAACCTTAATAGGGAACAATCTGTATGTCACTGGCACATGCACAAGGATGACTGCGCTGAAATGTAAGACCTGCTGCAGCCACAATGGCAACTTCAGAGAATGACAAGGACAAAATTACTAGTGATTAGGAAGGTGATCATGGGGATGATCTTTCTTGTATCTGGCATCTTCCAGGCTGGAGTTGGTGGTATTTGGAACACCTGCCCAGTCCTAGATACCTCAAGTTTTTTTTATTCATTTGTGGGACATGGGTATTGCTGGCTGGCCAGCATTTATTGCCCATCCCTTGTGTGTCACCATCACAACAAATCCTGCACATGCGTGTGCATTACCCTGGGAGTTGCCATGGCTTCTACATTCGCAGTCACAGCTCAGCTTCCCAGCTGTCAGTGATCTGCTGGCGTTTACAAGAAAGAAAAGAAAGTTTTAGTCGGTGGGTGTTTCAGAATACATTTGACTCATTGTGATTGTCAGGGTTTGATGGGGTGATGAAACTGAGATATGTACTAGGTTGTCAGGAGAGGCCTATGTCTGCAGCGCCACAGGAGCGATCCCTGTCCTTCCCAGCAAGCTCAGCTGCAGCCTCCTTGAATTCGGTGAGGGTGAGGATCACTGCTATCCTTCCGCTGGTCTGGACTCGCTCTCGCTTATTATCTGCCAACTTGGCCAGCATGAAGGCGAAAGGTAATCATGTGATAAGAGGGAATGGAACAGAGATTGAGTGAAATGCGTGTTCCCTGTGTGTGCTGAGCCCTCACCAGCAGGGACAGAGGATGGACTGTGAGGAACGTGATAGATGAGTTGGTTGGTGTTGTGAACATGTCCATGAAAGAATGAGTGCTGATTTCTCACAGCTAATAGAGGTGTGAGATCTGTAAAGAGAGTGGCTATTTGAATCATAGAATCCCTATAGTACAGAATGAGGGTATTCAGTCCATCAAGTTTGCACCAGCTCTTTGACGCTAGTTGGCAAATTAACATGGCCAATCCATCTAAGCTGCACATCTTTGGAGTGTGGGAGGAAACTACAGCGCCCGGAGGAAATCCACACAGACATGGGAAGAACATGCAAACTCCACTCAGTCACCCAAGGTGGGTTCATACCCAGGGGTATGACCCCGGTGCTATATGCTATGAGTACGTGATGGCAGGATGAGAGTTTGATGTTGGAAAGAGCTGAGAGAAGACTTACCCTGGTGGAGCGGATGAGATTATTCATCTCCTTCCTGCACTGTCTGGCGCTTTTGACATGGTTGCCAGCTTCATTGACCGCCTGGGCAATGTCATCCCAGGGCACAGAGGTGAGGCTGCAGTGCTTCCTGGACTATCTGTTGGCGAAAGGACCTGCCTCTAGGGCTGGACTCTTCGAATTAAGGCCTTGAGAGCCTAGTGGTTGAATTAGGGTGCACACTTCTTAAGGCCTTTGGATTCTGGACATCCTGCACAATCTCCAAGTTGGCTGGAGTGAGTGATTTGAGTGTGTTGTTGAACTGCAGTTTAAATTTAATGTGGAGACCTTTGAACTGCAGGCTGACGGCAGGTGGGCAGATGAATCAGCTAAGTGATTCAGAGAGCTGTCCACTTGTACATAATTAATGAGGCTCCGAGGGTGGAATAGGGTGCGAGTTCCCAACATTCCAACCAGCAGGAATGGCGCCACTGGAACCACACACCACTGCACTTTAGACCAGCCCTAAACCCTGTTGTAGTCAATTTGTATGATTCTTAATGCTGGCCGCTCCAGATTTGATATCAGCGCAAAATGTTAACATTTTAATCCAGATTTCAAAACCAATTTATACATATATCGGAACAAACAATGATCCTAACACTCACTCTTGGGAAACACCACAACACTATTTCTCATCCTGCAAAAACAACCTTTACCACAATTGGCTCTTGTCTGTCTTTAAGTATCTATTACTAAATCCAAGCTAACATTGATAGTCCTTTTCCATGAGACTCAATTTTGTTAACCAGCCTTTTATGCGGTATTCTATCAAATGCTTTCTTAAAATTCTGGTTTCTTTCCTCATTTTGTTTATCAGAAGCAACATTTAACTAATAATTCAGTCTGCCGTGTCACTGGCCCTCAGTATAGTATATGTTGATAAGGTGATAAGGGACTTGACAGGTACAGTGTGGGGAAGGAGGCTCAAATTGTGTTAGGAGATTCTACAAGATCTCTTTTGGGGCAGAATGGCTGAGCATATTACACACGTTGCCCTATGTTAATGCTCGAGAACTGCCAGGAGTGGCATAGCAATTTTTTGAGGCAATTATGTACGTAAAATGAATTCAGAGGAAAACTTGCCCCCAGGGCAGTGAGTATTGTATTTCAAGTAAGAGTCATCAGTGCTTAACTTTGGCAGTAACGTTTATGTGGATATTTTAAGGATAAATTGATTGGAAGGTGCATTGATTTGCATAGCCATTCATTCCAGCATTGCCACACCAGTTAGACAGGTTATCGAAACCAATATTAGTCATACACCAGCAGCGTGCAAATGAATAATTGCTGAATTTAGAAGTAGTCAGTGTGGCCAGGAATCCTCACCAGGAAGATCAGTAAGGTGTAATCAGGGATTCTGTTTTAATCAACTCCATCATTTTTCTCCTTCAGCATTGAATGTTGCTCTTGGCGTTCCAGCCGGTTCACTGCCTATTGGATATGAGTAAAATATTTAATTACAAATCGTGGCACTTAGGGGCTGCTTTTACCATCAAGTTGCACTTGTTTTCAGGCGCAAAAATTTGGTGAAGTCGGGCGTGAGGCAACAAGCGTGATATGCGGCCACCTCTGCACCGCTCCCCCTTTAGCAAGGGCCAAAAATGACCACCATCGGGACCACACATGAAACGGGCGCAATGTATTTGCATATATTTAAATTGACTTAATGGGCTGCACGCCCAAACTTACTGGCACTTCCCCTTTTACCGCTGCTTTTGCCTGTCCAGGATTGGCACGAAACAGACATGGTCTGCAAAGATCCGATTTGGGCACTCCAGTTTCAGAGGAGGTAAGTTCAGAGCTTCCGGCGGCTTTCTGACTCAGATCAGTGGGGGGCAGGTGGGTCAAATGGTTGGGGGGGGTAGGGTGCGTAGGGAGTTGGGTCAGGTGGCTCTCTGACTCAGATTGGCAGGGGGATGGTGGGTCAGATGGGTCCACTCAGATAGGTGGGGGGGTGGGGGTTGGACAGGGGGGTCTGCTGCCACTCTGCCTCTGCTCAATGTGGGTGGAGGAGAGATCTGCTGCCACTTTGCGTGTGATCAGTGGAGGGGAAGGGGGGGGTCTGCTGCCACTCTGCATGTGATCAGTGGGGAGAGTGGGGAAGGGAGCAGGGGGCCGCAATCAGTCTGGGTAGTGAGGGAGAGGGGAGGATAAGGGGTCATTCATGCTGTGGGGGTGAGGCAATGTCTGTGGGGGCCAGGGGAGGCATTACCTGGCCCAGGAGCAATGTGGCAGGAGGGTGTTTTTCTTTTTTTACTGCACATGTGCCATCTACAAAGGAGAAATATTTCTTCCTATTAAACCTACTATGTCCTTTGTAATTTTGTCCAACTTAATTAGGTCCCGCTCGGCCAGCTCTGCTCTAAGAAAGCCGACACCAGCCTATCCAGCCTCTCATCACAATTGAAGCTCTCCAGCCTCATTCAACATCCTGGTAAATCTCCCCTGCACCCTCTCTAGTGCAAACCCATTCTGCCTACACTGTGGTGGCCAGAACTGCACACAGTATTCTAGTTATGGCCTAATGAGCATTTTATGCAGCTCCATCATAACCTCCCTGCTTTTAGATTCATACCTCGGCTAATAAAGGCAAGTATCCCATATGCCTTTTTAACTACCTTATCTACTTGTCCTGCTGCTTTGAGTGATCTATGGACATGGACCCCAAGGTCCCTCTGGTGCTCTGTACTTCCTAGCATCCTACTGTTCATTGTATACTCCCCTGCCTTGTAATCCTGCCAAAATGCACTACCTCACACTTTTCAGAGTTATATTCCATTTGCCACTGTTCTGCCCATTTGAGCAGCCCATCTATATTGTCCTGTAATCTACGTTTTCCTCTTCACTATTTACCACACCACAAATATTCATGTCATTTGTAAACTTGCTTATCACACATCCCACACTCACATCTAGATTGTTATTTAGTTAATTTCCTGGTCGGTATACAGGCCAACTGCAGATTCCTTTTAGTTTCCTTTGTCAGTCTTTGTGGAACAATTACACATTTCTTTAAGATAGGACAGTTTAGGAGGGTCTGAGTTTGGGCTTATTGGTAAAGGTTCAAGAGGAAGTTTAGAAATGTGCTATTGTGTAGTCTACTTGCTCAAAATTTTACAAAACGTAATTTACATGTTCCAAAGATGAATTGCTAATGTATATCAAATATATCAGTTTTTATCTTATTACTGTTAAAAAAAAGATGTTGGGATCTTCTAAGCTTCCAGTGATGAAAGTTAGACTTACTGAGTGGCCAGCTGATGGCTGTCAGAGGTTTGTATATTACTTCACAGCCATTTTGAGATGGGTGATTTGAGTATGCTGTGTTAACCACTATTGACTCTTTTTACGTATATCAGACTATGGTGATTGTCCCTTTAAGGGCAACACAGCAGGGTAAGGGTCCCCTGACCTGGGTGACCAATGGGGTCTCAGAGTAAAGTATCACTCTAGGGGGTGGAGTCCTCTTAGGTAAGAGACATTTTGGGATGTAGGGCAGGATGTTCTGGCTACGCTTGCCCCAAGGCTGGAAAATCCCGCATGAGGTCAATGGGCCTTTGCATGTTCCGCCTCTCCCCACATACTATAATTCCTGCAATGGGCGGGCGAGCGGGAAAGATGGAAAAATTCCAGAGCTAGTTACTGACATGAGGCTGCTTTGCAAATCTTATTAATGAATACCTTTTGTGTTTCTAACGAAATCTGTAAGAATGTATTATTACACAGACATAAGAAAATGGAGGCAAAATTAACCCCAAATATTTGGGAAACTTACATCCAAATAAATTTTAGTTTAAACAAGCGTATCTCTAATTAGTATTGACAATTATTTTCTGATCGGATTAATTTCATAATTTTCTTGAGCTTGATGTAAAATTACAATTATTCTTTGTATTTATTTGTATCTTTACCAGCAGTCTGTCCTCAATGCCGATCAGCTTTGCAGAGTTTTACCCTAAACCTATCGAGCAATGATCATGTTCACTGTTAAATCTAGCAGGCAATTCTAGTCAAGATAAAGCCACGCCTAATGTGATCTTTGCTTAACAAACCAGTTAAATATTAATGTAGCCCTTTTCAATGAAGCAAATAAAGGTCATTTAATCTCCCACCCCTGTTCCTCCTATTTTAAGCCTACTGTTCATAAACATTTATAACACAAAATCGTTCCATGATGTTGATGCAGAGAGAAAAATTAAGTCAAGCTCTTGTCAGTCTGCGGCGAGTGAACTATTTCCTGCAGTATCTGCTGAGCTTTATTCCTCTCAGCCCTGCTGTTATCATGTTCTTGTGGTCAGTAGAAGCAAGTTTAAAAGGCAGTACTTTCCTTTCTTTCACTTACCCAATAACTGCCAGCTATCTGCCTTGCTGAAGTTGTTAATTAAATTGGAGTCCTTGCTGGATGATTCAGCCTTCAGTCCAAAATACATCAGGACAAAAATCTGCCTGTTTTGAAAGATTACGTGGAAATTGATTTTCTCAGTTATCTGGAACTGCACACCAGTAGACTTCCCCATAAAAAAATTCTGAATTGAGTTTTCTTAGGAGTTGCTGCACTGTGAAGAAATTGTTTGGTCACCAATTTTAACGCATTGTATACAATGAGTTGAGAGTTAACTATTTCATAAGCTACAAACCTAAGCAGATATTAAGTTATACTGGCGATTTCTTTCATATTAGCACTGTGATTAAATATCTTTTGGCGTACTCCTGCCGATAGATGTTGTGAAGTATAACAGAGAAACATTTCAGAGAGCTGACCTTTGGCACCAGGTAAGGACCAGTTCCTGGACCCATGGATCAGAACCTGAGGAATCTCTGCAGCAAAAATGCCTGGGTGGGATTGTGGCTGGTGTAGGCTCAACAGGCCGAATAGCTTCCTTCTGCACTGTAGGATTCTATGATTCTATGTCCTGGGGCTGAGATGATAGACCTCCAACCATCTTTATTTGTGCTGCGATGACTCCAACCAGTGGAGAGTTTCCTATTGACTTTAATTTTGTGAGGGTTACTTTGATCAAATGCTGCTTTGTCAAGGGCAGTCCCTCTCATCTTATGTGGTAAATGTTCCGGTCCTGCCCAGCGGGACAGACGATTTGACAGACCATTTAAAGATCCATTGACCTCAGGTGGAAATTTCCAGTCTGTAAATTCCTGCCTTTAGCTCCTTTGTTCATGTTTAGACCAAGGCTGTACTGAGGTTTGGAATCAAATGGCTCTGGTGGAACCCAAACTGAGCATTGGCGAGCAGGTTATTGCTGAGTAAGTGCTGCTTGCCAGCACTGCCGTCACTTTGCTGATGACAAAGAGTGGACTGATGGACTGGTAGTTGACCGGATTGAATTTGTCCTGCTTTTTGTGGAAGCACATACCTGGGCAGTTTTCCACATTGCCAGACAGACGCCAGTGTTGTAGCCTCGCCAGAACTCGGAGCGCAGCTAGTTCTGGAGTACAAATCTTCAAAGCTATTGCTGGTATGTTGTAAAAGCCCATAGCTGTTGCTATATCAGGTATTTCTTGATAACATGTGGAGTGAATCCATTTTGTTGAAGACTGGCATCTGTGATGCTGGAGATCTCAGGAGGAGACTGAGATGGATCATCAGCTTGGCGTGTCTGGCTGTAGATGGTTGCAAGTGCTACAGCCTTGACTTTGGCACTGACGTAAACATTTATTAGCAGAATTTATTGTCGTAGCTACAGACACAGCAATTGCTGTCAGATAGGAAAATTCCAGGGCAGCATGAAAAAGCAATAAGAATAACTCTACCAGGACACAGATAAACAGCATTCCAGAGGCCCAGTTGTTTGACTTTTCTCCTGCAAATCCCCCAGAAAGCGCGACTGCACCTCCTCCAAATGCTTCTTCATATTTCTCCACTGCGTAATAACTGCCATATGCCTGGTGCAAAGCCAAATTAACAACTGCAGCATAAGCTGACTGGTAAACCTCATTTTGACGCCGGGTTTTAATTCAACTATGTGATGGAGTGACAGATTCACTAAATTAAATGCAGTCTTGTAATGAAAATAATGTGCAGGAGGGAAATCAAGAATGGGAATTAAAAATCTTCATCTTAGATTTGGAAGACCTTTACTGTTGCTTACATTGAAACAGAATGTGGTCAAATGGTCCCTTATGTCTGTTCTGCCACTCCAATAAATCATGGCTGATTTGTACCTCAAATCCATTATTCTCCCACTTGTTCCATATTCCTTGACACCCTTACCCAATAAAAATCTGTCTGTTCAATCTTGAAACAGCGTCCATTTCCGTTCAAGGGAGAGAATTCCACAGTTACACCACCCATTGAGGAAGAAGTGTTTCACAATGTTAATCCTAAAGGATTTGGCTCGAATTCTGCATTCTGAATTCACCAGCTGGTAATAAGCAGTCATTTCCACACATGTTATGTTAAGTTGACGGTCTGTAGTTCCCTTGGTTTTTCCTCTCCCCGCTCCCTTCTTTATGATGGTGACGTTTGAATTTTCTAACCCAACCACTCAGATACTGATCTCAGTCTTTCAAAACCAATATCTTCAGCCCCCCTGTCAAAGTCTGAGCTTTTCCTTGCAACTTACTAGGACATTTGTACCTCCCTCATTCTCCAATGTCCAAGAACAAGCTCAGTGGGCAGAATTTTACGTCCCCCCCACTTCCAGCCCGAGGGTTCTGAGGTGGGTGGGGAGAGAATAAATTCCATGGACTGGATTTAATTTTGGGGATCCCACCCACCCTGACCCAGGCACAATCTTACAGTGGGGCAGGGCCTCAGATGTGAAGCCCACCCATACCCCTAATAGGGCCCTTAAATGGCCACATCAGACTTGGACACTCTCTCCTCAGGAACCTGAGAGCTCTGGTTCTCTCCCTCCCTCAACCCAGCTAACCTCCAATACTGAGATTGTATCCCTCATGATTCCCCAAGGACATCCCCCTACCTTTCAATATCATGACCCCTGTGAAGAGTATTCCCAGGACTTAGGCTCAGGCATGACACTGCAGTACCTCATCCAGCCATGCAGCACTGTGTCTGGATTAGCGTACAGCTCTCTCTTCTGTCCAAGGCGGCCTACCAATCTGTGCTCAATGTCTGAGGCAGCCACAGGCCCTGTCAGCTATGGGGGCAGGCCATTTAAAGTGCTTGCCTCAGTACTGTGGGGTTCATCTCAGTTATAATCAAAACAGAAAGGCCCTCCAGCCCTCATCCCTCACCTACCACAGAATCCATATGTCCCATCCATATTCGTCCCACCCACTTCCTATGGTCCTCATGCCCCATGCCAAGTAAAGAAACTTCCCTGCCCATTCATCAACCATACACTGTATAGAAGCAGTGAACTTACAACGACAATAGAATGTGTAAAAAAACTTTAAAAGACTCTCAATCACTAATATCTTTACACTTTCTTAAAATGGTACTCCATTTTACTAAAGCCCAATAAAAGTGTCAATCATTGAAACTGTTTAAATTATCAAATCTAAAACTGCATGCACATGAAACCTCCTTATCTTATGTAAATAAAAATTGTGCAACTGACAGCATAGATCAGACAGCTATCAATCAAGCAATGTTTTCTCTGGAGGCCATATATTTCAACGCAGACATTTGTGTTCTCAGCCAAGAGTGCATAATGTAGTTTTTCTGACAGCACAATGGTAGTGCCACACAACCCAATGGAGGATGTTCTCAGTGTGAAGACAGGACATTGTCGCCACAAGGTCTCTGTGGTAGTTACTCCCACCAATTATTTTGACAGGATGGGGTAGGACGGGGTCATGTAGATTTTCCCTCGTGCTGTTTTTCTCACCAAATACTGCAGGCCCAGTCTGGTAGATCTGATTTTCATGACTCAACTCTCTTCATCTGGTACCACTCTTGATGGATATTGAAGTTTTTCACCCAGATTGTATTCCATGTCCTTGTCACCTTCAGTGCTTCATCCAAGTGATGCTCAATATTGAAATGTATTAATTCATCTGTCAGGGAGGATGAAGGGTGGTAGTCAGTAAGAGCTTTCCTTGTCCATGCTTTAGCTGATGCTATGAAACTTCATGGGCTCCCAGGCACTTCCCCCTACCCCCCTTACCCACTGATTGTCTACCACTGTGCTGTCAGCTCTGGTGGAACTGTCCAGTGAAGGAGGACATACCCAGTGATAGTGAGCTTTGGTTGATTTAGGATTCAGTGCATATGACAATGCCAACTAGTCTGTGCAACAACTCTCCCAATTTAGGCACAACTCTTAAGATGTTAGTGAGGAGGACATAACAAGGTTAGCTGGGCTGGTTGTGCCTTCCTGCACAGTCACTATATTGATGTCAGATGATCTTTTCAGTTTGGGGTTTTTTTTTCTGTAATTGTTTGATACAACTTCAGAGTCAACCACATTGCTATGTTTCTGGAGTCACACATGGACCTGAATAAGGACAGTCAATTTCCTTCCCTAAAGGACCGTCATAAACCGAGTCGGTTTTTACCATAATCCAATAATTTCATGTTTACAATTATGAACACAAGTGTTTTTTTATTATTCTTCAAACTTACCAAACCAGTTGAAGTCTCTTTTCTTACACAGCCTTTTTCTTCTGGTATGGTAACTCTTTCTCACCCAGACCTGATCCAGATTCAATACTTGCATGACCACTTCCTGCTGCCTGGGCTGAGAGAGAGAGAGTTGTGTGTGCAATTTTTTATTTTGGTGTTGTCACGTCCCTGGAGGCAATGAAATTGCCATAATTAGAATTCTTTGCCTGCACCTGTCTCCATTTATTTCAGATTTAAGAAAAGGGAAAACTGATGTTGAAAGACAGAAGTTAAAAAAAAAGATAAATGTGGGAAAAACATAGCAAGCCTGTCAGTACCTGAGAAGGGAGTTCAGCAGTTAGGCTGTGGAATTGACATGAGTATATTTTCCTCTTGTGGTGATAAAGAACTTGTGGTGAAACAGTATTTAATATCCACCCATCAAAATGGTAATTTGAAAACACGAACAACAAGAACCAGCCAATCACAGTGCTCTTGTAATAATGTTCATTTCACACTTCTCAAGCAACTCAATTGGAAAGTAAGTGACAATCTGTTTCAGCTTTTTAACTTTTCACAGTGTAAGCAAAGCACGGAAAAGCACAAGTGGAATTTTTGGCTTGTTTCTACTTCCAACTAGTCTTGCTTACCTCTTTACTCAACTTGACTTCCTCTTTCAGCCTTTTCTCTATAAGAAAAGCTTCTCCCTTTAGACGGCCATGAATGTTTGGAACTCTGTGCCCCATGAAGATGCGGTGACTGGGTCATTGAATATATTCAAGGCTGAAATAGACAGATTCTTGAACAATGGGGGACCTGAGGGTTCAGGGGAACAGGAGGGAAAGTGGATTTGAAACCAAGATCAGATCAGCCATGATCTTATTGAATGGTGAAGCAGGCTGAAAGGACTGTACTCCAACTCCTGCTCCTATTAGTTATGTTCTTACGTTCTCTATATTGGTTGCAGCTAGTAAAATCCCCGCCTGTGGTCCTGAGGCAAGTCCAATGCCACATTTGGTCTGAATAGTGGTAGAACACTATGCTGATCAAATTCCAGTCTCAGTGTTCCTTCACTCTTTCTTTCCCTATTTCTTTCTCCTTCCTATAGTTTCGACCTTTCATTTCTCGCTGTCATTCTAATTGTGATTAATTATTGTTCTCTGTGTCACTTTTACACCCAAAGTGTTTCTTTCTCGTGGTACCTCTTTCACTTCATGTTTCTTTCTCAAGTCTCTCACTTTTACTTCATCTTTACTCCTTTTTCTCGCTAACTATCTCTTGATTAGTGTCTAAGGCAGCTTTTCACTGTTTACATGTTTATCTCGCTCCTGTTCTCACTGGATGTTTGTGTGCCTTTTCCTCTCTTTGTTCCTCTGTATGTTTAGAGGTTATTTATTAGCGTCACAAGTAGACTTCCATGAACACTGCAATGAAATTTAGTGTGAAATTCTCCTAGTTACCAAACTCTGGTGCCTGTTTAGGTACACTGAGAAGAATTTAGCATGGCCAATGCACTAAACAGCACGTCTTTCAGACAGTGGGAGGGAGTTCATGCGGACATGGGGAGAACGTGCAGATTCTGCACAAACGGGAATCAAACCCGGGTCCTGGTGCTGTGAGGCAGCAGTGTTAACCACTGTGCCACCGTGCTGCAATATGTGTTTGTGTTTTTCTTATACTGTATTTATATGTTTTACTGTGTATACATTTCACTTTGACTGTATTTGTGTGATTCTGCCTTCTTCTCCTCTGTTTCTGTTATTGTCAGTACATGTTCATAAAATCATAGAATCCCTATATTGCAGAAGGAGGCCATTTGGCTATCAACTCTGCACCGATTCTTTGACAGAGCATCTTACCCAGGCCCACCTCCTGCTCTATCTGCATAACCCCACGTATTTACCCCATTAATCCCCTGAATCTACAAATCTTTGGACACTAAGGGACAACTTAGCTAGGCCAATCCACCTAACCTGCACGTCTTTAAACTGTGGAAGGAAACACAGGCAGACACGGGGGGAATGTGCAAATTTCACATAGATAGTCACTCGAGGCCAGAATTGAACGCAGGTCCTTGGTGCTGTGAGGCAGCAGGTTAGCACTGTGCCACCGTACCGCCCATGGTTTTACTCATTATTTTGTTTTTATTCTTTTCAGTTTTTTTGTGCCTTCATTTCCACATGCACGTTTCTGATGAGAAGTTTATCTTAAAATACAGAACCATGATGATCTTTGACATTTAATTACATTCATGGAAAATGACAATCTCTTACTCTGAAATCTGAAGCACTGTTTCTTGCTGACTTGGATTTTCCCTTTGTAATTCTTTCTTTATACAATGTCCCAAAATTGGATATGAATTCTTGTGCGCTAATAGAGTGTATTCTGTGTTCCAAGGGCATGACTGAAGATCCTATTCATAGATTCAGGCATTAACATGACAAAAGAAATTGGAACAAGATTTTATTGACTTCTTCTGAACACTGAAATTCATGAAAATGCAATTTTGTCTTGTTTGAACATTCCAGGCTATTTTAACATGATATCTGGTATGTTTGGCCACTACTGTATTGCCTGAAACAGTACCTGTAATTACTATGGGAAATGACTCACTTTTACTGGATTTATGTGACCAATGTTGCTGGAATGGTACCCAATAGCAAGAATAAATGCAACATTTCAGAGTGTAAGCTTCCTGCTAAAAAAATCAGTTCTTGCAGCTTTCTTCAGAACCCTTATTTACCATAGAAATCATAGAATCCCTACAGTACAGAAAAAGACCATTTGGCCCATTGAATCTGCACCGACAACAATCCCAGCCAGGCCCAATCTCTGCAACCCCACATATTTACCCTGCTAATCCCTCTGCACTAAGGGGCAATTTAGCAGGCCCAATGCACCTAACCAGCACATCTTTTGGACTGTGGGAGGAAAGCAGAGCACTCGGAGGAAACGCATGCAAACATGGTGAGAATGTGCAAACTCCACACAGATGGTGACTCACCAGGAATCCAACGCAGGTCCCTGGAGCTGTGAGGCAGCAGTGCTAACCACAGTGCCACTTTGCTGCTGCTTTAGTGAAAAATAATTTTGTATTTGTTTGTGAATCACCATTTCCTTCCCTCGATTTCTTTCCTCGGTGCATGACGGAACTACTCATACGCATGGTTCCTGCATTTTTAAGAATCCTTTGATGGGATGTGGGTGTGGGTGACTAGGCCAGCTTTTATTGCCCACCCCTAGTTGCCCTTCAGAAGGTAGTGATGAGTTTGAACTGCTGCAGTCCCTGAGGTGTAGGTACACCAGCAGTACTTTTAGGGAGAGAATTCCAGGATTTTGACCCAGCAACAGCGAAGGAATGGTGATCTATTTTCAAGTCAGGATGGTGAGTGACTTGAAGGGGAATTTCAAGCTGATGGTATTCCCAGGTATCTGCTGCTCTTGCCCTCCTACATAATAGTGGTCATGGGTTTGGAAGATGTAGTCTAAGGAACCTTGGTGAGTTCCCGCAGTGTATCTTGTAGGTGGTGCACACTGCTGCCACTGTGTGTCAGTCAGTGCTGGAAGGATTGAATGTTTGTGGGAGGGGTAGCAATCAAGCAGGCTGCTTTGTCCTGGATGGTGTCGAGCTTCTTGAGTGTTGTTGGAGCTGCACTCATCCAGGCAAGTGGAGAGTATTCCATCACACTCCTGACTTGTACCTTCTGGATGCTGGACAAACTTTGTTGGGGGGGTGGGTGAGATAATCACTACAGCATTCCTAGCCTTTGACCTGGTCTCGTGGCCACAGAATGTATATGGCTAGTCTAGTTCAGTTTCTGGTTAATGATAATCCCCAGGATGTTGATGTTTCTGTGGCCTCACAGGGTACTCAATTGTATCAAGCCAATACAAAGAACGAAACTATTTGGACCACTCATTGAAAGCACACCCAGCCCAGGTGAGCCTACAATGTCCTCTAACCTCTAGGAACCAGTGCTAAAGTTGGGGGAGTGTCCCACAGATAAGTTGAGCAACAACTTGATATATACATACTCACAGAATCATAAAAATCAGCCTAAATCCCAGGTTCCCCATTCCATATCACTGGGGTGGAGCACTATGTTATACAATGGCCCTTTGATTCCTCAACATTAACTCCAGACCACATGCAGTTTTATGACTTCAGGTCAAACATAGGAACATAAGAAATAGGAGCAGGAGTAGACCACCTAGCCCCTCAAGCCTGCCCCACCATTCAATAAGATCATGGCTGATCTTGCAGTGGTTCAGTTCCACTTACCTGCCTGCTCCCCATAACTCTTAATTCCCTTATTGATCAGAAATCTATCTACCTGTGACTTAAACATATTCAATGAGGTAGTCTCCACCACTTCAATGGGCAGAGAATTCCAGAGATTCACCACCCTCTGAGAGAGGAATTTCCCCCTCAACTCTGTTCTAAACTGACTCCCCCTTATTTTGAGGCTGTGTCCTCTAGTTCTTGTTTCCTTTCTAAGTGGAAAGAATCTTTCTGCCTCCACCCTATCTAGCCCCTTCATTATCTTATATGTCTCTATAAGATCACTCCTCAGCCTTCTAAACTCCAACGAGTATAGGCCCAATCTACTCAATCTCTCTTCATAAGCTAACCCCCTCATCTCTGGTATCAACCTGGTGAACCTTCTCTGCACTCCCTTTAAGGCCAATATATTCTTTCGCAAATAAGGGGACCAAAATTGCACACAGTACTCCAGTTGCGGCGTCACCAGTACCCTATATAATTGCAGCAAGACCTCCCAGCATGGGTTTCCTCCAGGTGATCCAATTTCCTCCCACAGTCCAAAAGACATGCTGGTTAGGCACATTGATCATGCTAAATTCTCTCAATGTACCCAAACAGGCACTGGAGTGAGGCGACTAGGGGATTTTCACAGTAACTTCATTGCAATGTTAATATAAGCCTACTTGTGACACTAATAAATAAACATTAAACTGAAAGGAAATTTGCTGTCCTTACCTGGTCTGGCTACATGTGACTCCAGAGCCACAGCAAATGGCCTAGCGTTTCAGGAAGGCAGCTCACCACCACTTTCTCAAGAGCAACTAGAAGTAGGCAATAAATTCTGACCAGCCAATGATGCCTGTGTCCCATGAATCAAAAAAAAGCTTTAAAAAAGATGAATGGATGTACTTAAGCCACTGGGGAACTCACCAACCTTCGCCAGCAGACTTTTCTTCTGAATGCAGCCATAATCCCAATTACAACCACCCTTGTACCACCTCCTCATGCCTGGTGTAACTCACCCTGAACATTTTCCATACATGCCCAGCGATAAATGATGTGGGCAATGTAAAATATGAAACTTTGTGTTTGTTAAAAAGATAAATTGATCTTTAGTTCATTTTTCAAAAAATGACAGGCTGCCTAACTTCAGTATCATCAGAGATGTAAGCAGGGGTTGCGGGGGGAGGCGGGTGCAGTGCACCCCATTTTTGAATGTAAAATTCACCCCTAAGAGGCAGCTATGTGCACAGGACACAGCACAGTCTACCAGCCCTGACACTAACTCGGATGTAGCACTGAAGACTAGGGGCTTTTCTACCCAAACTCCTCCAGGCTGTAACAATGGCATTTATCTGCCCATATGGAAAAAATGCCCAATTATATCCAGGCCACAAAATACAGGGCAAATCCAAGATGGTACATTATCATCTGATCCATCTACTTTCAATCTTCAACAAGTGATGGAAGGTGCCATCAACAGAGCTCAGTTCGTGTCACTGGACTCCAGGTTCCATTATACCCTTGGTCCAAATATGGCACCCAAGCTGAATTCCTGACTAGAGCTGAGAATGACTGCCCTTTACATGATACCGCATTTGACTGAGTGTGGCACTGGGGAGTTCTTGCTGAAGTCAAAGAGGAAAGCTCTCCCTGGCTCTGTAGCTGGTAGAAAGGAAGATGGTCATGATAGTGTGAGTCAACAATCATCTCAGCCCCAAGACATCATCGCTGCAGGAGTTCCCCAGAGAAACATGGGGCTAGGCCCAGAGACTTTATCAAAGAGCTGCCTATTGCAAGGTCAGAAGTTGTACTGTTTGTTATTGATTGCACAACAATCAGCTCAATCCACAGCTTCCTGTTGAAGCAGTCTGGCCTACATGCAGTGAGAGAATAGGCAATATTCAGGCTTGAGTTAAAAAGTGTTAAGCAACATTCTTGTCTCACAAATGCAGGCAACGTCCAGCTTTCACCAGTGTCATGCCAAGAAGACATGGAAGAAAATATATATATCTGCATTATCCTGACTACTTTATAAAATTATATTTAATAAAATAAATATATATAATGGACAAAGACTTTACACTGACTGAAGCCATAACTAGCTATGACTCACACAAAAGGAATTTCTTGCCTTCAGAAAACTACAGCAACCTGTTTATCACTAAAGATATGTAATATCCCCTGTGACTACAAAAACCTAATCTAAGGAAATGCACAAAGGCCCCTTTCCATTTCTGAGGCAAAGCCCTGACCACTGGAGACAAAGGCCGGTGTTTTACAACCTCACTTGGGCGAGGCTCGGAAAATCTCACCCGAGACCAACAGCGAATTACATTCTGGGCAGGCGCGGCCATAAAATTCCGGCAAATCTGTCTGTGAGGGAGAAGCACCCTAAAACCTCTGGTAAACTTATCAATGAATGAAATAGTGACCATTTCAAGAACCTTGACCATAATTTGTACAAACCAAGTGGAAGAAGTGGAAGTTATGTCACATGAACCCCCCTCCCGTAATATTACCTCATGAAGCTAAAGGAGGCATTTGTGGTCTGTGCCCTGTACCTCTTTCTGTCCCTTATTTCTCTTTTATTGTATGAATGCAAAAAGGGACGGGGATGTTGCAAACTCTCTACCTGCATTTTAAGCGTGTGTAAAATAAACTAACCCTCTGATTTTACCCTATCGAGAGGTTGTTGTGGGGTTATTAATAGAGGATTGGACCACTCTAAAACTGAAGCGTTGGAGAAAATGCATCACCACTTATAAAGGGGGGGAAATCTAAAATCAAAAGCATATTTTTGATTGCAAATGGTTTGCGAGAGGAGAAATCAGGGCTGTTTGAAATTAAACCCTTCCATGATACAAGAGAGAGCCTAACCATCTCCACATAATATTTAATTGCATTACCATTGTCAAGTTCTCTACCATCAACTCTTGTGGATCACAACAAATGAGAAACATTAGAAAGGCTAAGCTATGGCCCAAGAATAGGACAGAAACTGGATATTTTGCAGTGAATGGCACACCTCCTGAATCCTCAAATCCTCTTCACAAGGCCCAAGTCAGCAGTGGGATGAAATACTCTCCAACCACACCATCCAGGGCAAGGTAATTTAGTTGATTGCACCCCATCTTAAACACCATCTTAAACATCTATCCCACCACCAGTGGCAAACTATCGTGCACTGTATTCAGTCTACACGATGCACAGTAGCAGCACTTTGCAAATCTAGGACCTTGACCACAAAGAATGACAAGAGCAGCAGATGCATGGAGACACCAGCAAGTTACCTTCCAAGTTACACACCATTTCGGCTTGGACATCTATCATCATTAGTTCGTCATTGCTTGGTCACAAATCTGGAACTCGGTGCCTTTGGGAAGTACCATCAGTACATGGCTCTGGTTCAGTTGAGAACACTCTTGCTCCTGGGGTGATTTTCCATCCATGTTTCCAGTGGGTGGATTGGTGGAGGGGATGGAGCATCGAGGGGGAATCCCAAAACAGCTTTGATGCTAGTGGGTTTTCCCCTCTCGATTTTCCCCCACCCGCAGCCAGTGATGCAATCAGATACATCAATGACAGGAAGCCCATTATAATGTACTTTAATACAATTAGCAGGCTTCCCCAATCTAACATTGCCCCAAGTAGGGAAGTGCCCATCCTCCCTCAAGCAGCACAACGTCATATTGATGGCGTTCACAACAGGTTTTTTTTAAGTGGGTAGCTGGTGAACAGAACCCACTGGGGGTGGTGCCAGGGGCCTTGCCAGCGGTCAGTGCCATGGCAAGGTGTTGGGGGTTCGGTGTCCATGGTGGGGTGGGGATGGGGGATTCCATGGTGCGCAAGTTCCTTTATTCTATTGTTACCTTTTTGATATCAAATTGCCCTTCCCACCCCACCAGCGTGAAGCTGTGGGACCATTGATTTTATTTGGCTACATATCAAAAAATATGATGGCAAAAACCACTCCACTTTTCCCACCTGAGTCGACACAGTAAAAAAAATGAGAAAATTCCATCCTCTGAAACAGAAAATGGTTTGCAAGTTCCAACCCAGGGACTTAAACATTAAATCAAGGCTGTATTGCATTACAGTATAAAGGGAGTGCTGCATTGTTGGAGTTACTATCTTTCAGGTGAGGTGTTGAAACAAAGTCTTATTGTCCTCTGAGGAATCCCAGCACAATTTGACAAAAGCAGGTGAGATACTCCCAGTGTCCTAGCTAATATTTGTCCCAGAAACAGTTCTTAAAACAGATGATCTGATCATTGCACTCAATGCTTCTTTTGAGATCTTATCATGCACAAGTTTGCTGCCACATTTCCTACATTATGAGAGTGACTACACTTCAAAAATATTTCATTGGCTGTAAGCGTTTTGGAATGTTCTGAGGTTGTGAAAAGCTTGTAGAAATGCATTTGTTGCCTCTGTTTGGTCACAAACTGCAGCAATTCAAGAAGAATCCCCAACACCATCTTCTTAAGGACAAGATAGCTTATGCAATAAATGCTGGCCTTTCCAGAGACGCCCACACCCTGAGAATGATTTTTTAAAGTAATAACAGGCCTCCAGTATTTTATATTATGGCTATTCTTCACATTTTAACTAAAGAATGGAGCATTTTTTGGCAAATCACAGTCCTTGGTGAGATTGAATGAAATGTTTATGTATATGATATTGACATAATTCTATATTCAAAAAGAGTAAATTTTGGAAGCTTTAGGCACTGCACACCTTATGGACAAATGGTTAGGAGTGGCTAACAATCTGATTTCACATAAGTGAATTTTCCAAATTTCTAGAAGGATTCTGACTTCTTGTTGAAATCCCAGAATTGCACTCAGATGCCAGAAAATTTATTTCAGAGAGTTGCCAACCATACCAAATTGTCCTGGAATTTCCAGGAATGAAAGATTAATTTCCAGATCACTGTTGCAGGTACCCTGTGAGAACCACAGGGGGTATTTAAAAATTGTGTATATGTTCATTTCATTTTTTTTTTGTTTTTATTCCAATTCAATCAAATCAAGTCCAATTCAGAGTCTCAACAAGTTGAGACATTCTCAATCCAAGCTGACAAGACAGGGCTCTCATCTCCTGTCTTGGGCTTAATCTACATGATCCAAGCTGATTGGAGTAGGTATAGCTCCTCCTCCAGGGCTTTATCTCATTCGCATCTCAGCCAAAAGGCCGAGATGACGCTTTTAAAAATTGCTTCAAATGAAGCTGAAATGTAATCTAATGACTTCAACCAACAAAACATGTCGATACTACACTTGATCTTAGCCAAAAGGAGATTTAACAGGGTGGAGCGGTCAGAGTGGGTAGTCAGTCATCAGAGCCTCCAGGAATACATCCAACTAGTGTTAACAGCCCCAGGTATGAGTCAAATGGTCAGGTTCCTCATTAACTTTGGGATTTCCAACATTTCTTGTTCAGAAGTATGCTTTGTCTTTGTTAATTGAGCAATTAGATTCTGGCTCTCTAAGGTTTACTCTTTATTATGGTCACCAGAATCAGTTCAAAACTTCTGTGAATCCTGTGGCACCATGGATTTGTCGCCATTGTCCCAGATGACCTTAGCCGATTTTAATCTGAGGATTGCCACATCTCAAGTGAGGGACAAGGTTGAGAAGACTGGCTTTCATGAACAATCTCAGCTGGTACAGGAATTGAACCCATGCTGTTGGCATCGCTTTGCATTGTGAACCAGCTGTCTAGCCAACTGAGCTAACACTAGCAGTAATAGTATGAAGTGCACCTTTTTGGAATGTAATAATTTTCTTGTATGTAAAAATTGAACTAGTTTTCTAGTTCAATATGTCAAATAACAAACTAGAGAACAGGCTATTTTCAGTCTAATATTGTGCAAAGAGACAGGGTTAATTAATATTAAAGTAAGAAGAATACTTGGAGAAGAGTGATTATAACATGGTAGCACTTAATCTATGCTTTCAGAGTGATTTAGTTATGCACAAAGATAGGGTCTTAAACGTGAGCAAAGCAAACTACCGATGGTTAAAAAGGACAGTAGGAAGAGAGGTAATAAGCCGTGGATAACGAAGGAGGTGAAGGAAAGTGTTAAATTAAAAGCGGAGGAATTTAGAGTAGCTAAGAGCAGTGGGCGAGAAGAGGATTGGGAAAGGTTTAAATGTCAACAAAGATTGACAAAAAAGTTGATAAAGGAGGGTAGAAGAAGCTATGAAGCTGGGCTAGCACTTAATATAAAAAAGGATAGCAAGAGTTTTTATAAATATATAAAAAGGAAGAGGCTGGCTAGGGTGAACGTTGGTCCCTTAGCAGATGAGAAAGGGGACCTAGTGGTAGGGGATGGGGATATGGCTAAGGTCTTGAATAACTTTTTTGTTTCTGTCTTCACGGAGGAGGACGTGAATAATTTGCCGGGTGTTAGCGATGGAAAGGTGGTAGGACTGGAGGGTCTTAATGACATTACTGTTACTAGAGAGGTGGTGCGCGACAGACTGGAGGGGCTGATTGTGGACAAGTCCCCAGGACCGGATGGAATGCATCCGAGGGTTCTGAAAGAAATGGCGGAGGTGATAGTGGATGCCTTGGTGGTTATTTTCCAGACGTCGCTGGATTCCGGGGAAGTGCCGGAGGATTGGAAAACGGCTAATGTTACGCCGTTGTTTAAGAAGGGTGCCAGGCAAAAGGCGGGGAATTACAGGCCGGTTAGTTTAACGTCTGTGGTAGGTAAAATGTTAGAATCCGTCATTAAGGAGGAAATTGCGAGGCATCTTGAAGGGAATTGCTTGATAGGGCAGACGCAACACGGTTTCATTAAAGGGAAGTCGTGTCTGACAAATTTACTGGAGTTCTATGAGGATGTGTCTAGGGCGGTGGATAGAGGAGAGCCGGTGGATGTGGTCTTTCTGGATTTTCAGAAGGCGTTTGATAAGGTACCTCACAAGAGGTTACTGCAGAAGGTCAGAGGACATGGAGTTGGGGGTAGGGTGTTAGCGTGGATAGAGGATTGGTTGTCAAATAGGAGGCAGAGAGTGGGGGTCAATGGGTGCTATTCGGATTGGCGGTTGGTGACTAGTGGGGTGCCCCAGGGGTCGGTGCTGGGGCCTCAGCTATTTACCATTTATATAGATGATCTGGAGGAGGGAACCGAGTGTAGGGTGTCGAAATTTGCTGATGACACCAAGATTGGGGGAAAGGCAAATTGTGCGGAGGGTGTGGAGAGTCTGCAGAAGGATCTAGATAGGCTGGGCGAATGGGCCAGGAAATGGCAAATGGAATTTAATGTTGGCAAGTGTGAGGTGGTCCACTTTGGTAGGAAGAATGGTAGGAAGGACTATTACTTACGTGGCGAAAAACTGCAGCAGGCGACGGTGCAGAGGGACCTCGGGGTCCTTGTGCATGAGTCGCAAAAACCCAGCCTGCAGGTGCAGCAGGTGGTCAGGAAGGCGAATGGGATGCTGGCCTTCATAGCGAGGGGGATTGAATATAAAAGTAGGGAGGTCTTGCTGCAGCTGTATAGGGCATTGGTGAGGCCGCAGCTGGAGTACTGTGTGCAGTTTTGGGCGCCGCACCTGCGCAAGGATATTTTGGCCTTGGAGGGAGTGCAGAGGAGGTTTACTAGGCTGATACCGGAGTTGAGGGGGTTGAGCTATGAGGAGAGGCTGAATAAACTAGGCTTGTACTCGTTAGAGTTTAGAAGAATGAGGGGAGATCTCATTGAGACGTATAAGATGATGAATGGGATGGATAGGATAGAGGTGGAAAGACTCTTCCCGCTCAAAAAAGACAGTAGGACTAGGGGGCACAGCCTCAAGATAAAGGGGGGGCGGTTCAGAACGGAGTTGAGGAGGAACTTCTTCACTCAAAGGGTGGTGAATCTCTGGAATTCTCTGCCCGTTGAAGTGGTGGAGGCTGCCTCGCTAAATATTTTTAAGAAGCGGGTTGATGGGTTTTTGATAAGAGAGGGGATTAAGGGTTATGGGGAGAGGGCGGGAAAGTGGAACTGAGCCACGACAGATCAGCCATGATCTTATTGAATGGCGGGGCAGGCTCGAAGGGCCAGATGGCCTACTCCTGCTCCTATTTCTTATGTTCTTATGTTCTTACCTCAGCATGAGGGCCAAGTTAGCTAAACTAGTTTGGGGAACTAGTTTAAAAGTTATAATGGTAGATAAGCAAGGCATATTCCCTCAAATAATAAAAACCTCATGGGGAAAGTGGTCCAACTATGTCCAACAAGAGAAGTTAAGGGTAATAAAGATTTCAAAAATGATTCATAATGCTGTCAAAAATAGTAAACTTGAGGACTGGCAGGATTTTAGAATTCAGTAAAAGATGACCTAGAACTTGATAAGGCAAGAGGAAATAGGATGAGAGTAAACTAGCATGAGATATAAAAACAGATTTTAGAAACATAGAAAATAGAAACAGGTGTAGGCTTTTTGGCCCTTGAAGCTTGCTCTGCCATTCATTTTGATCATCAAATTCAATTTCGTAATCCCGCTTTTCCCCCCATATCCCTTGATCCCTTTAGCCCCAAGACTTCTATAGGTCTGTATAAAGGAAGATTAGTGAATGTAAATGTTTAAGTTTTAAGTTTTAGGTTTGTTTATGAGTGTCATAAGTAGGCTTACATTAACACTGCAATGAAGTTACTTGAAAATCCCCCTAGTTGCCACACTCCAGTGCCTGTTTGGAGACACTGAGGAAGAATTTAATATGGAGACAAAGACAGGAGAAATTATAAAGGGAAATTAGGAAATGGCAGAAACATGGAACAAATACTTTGTATCTGTCTTCATGGTAGAAAATATAAAACAAAATTCCAGGTGCAATGTGGAACCAAGGCTCTAGTGAGTATGAGAAATTTAAATGAATATTAGTGAAGGAATAAGAGTGGAGAAATTAATGGGAGTAAAAGCCCACAAACCTCTGAGCCTATTGGCTTGTACTTGAAGATGTGATTAAAGAAATTGTGAACACATTGGTTTTTATCAATCAGAGTTCTCTAGATTCTAGAATGATCTCTTTGGATTGGAAGATAGCAAACACAACCTGGTATTCAAGAACAAACGAAGAGGAGAAAGAAGAAATTATTGGCCAGTTATCAGTAGCAGGGAATATGCTAGAATCTATTATTAGGAATATGGTAATAGGACACTTTAAATATGATTGGACAGAGTCAACAAGGATTTATGAGAGGGAAGCTGTGTTTTGACAAATCAACTGGAGTTTTTTAGGTTGTAACTGTCGTGCCTGCCACACAGGCTGTTTTTAACCCTTATATGGTGAACAAAGAAAAGCGAGTCAACTTCTTGTTAGCACAGTAATATTTATTCACACACACAACTGACATTAATCACTCACACAATCAATACAAGTTATTTACAGAATACTAAAGTTCAAGTTCCATACTAGATCTTGGCTTAACTTTTGCGTGACTGGCAAGGACCCACACAGATATTGCCACTTATCCGCATGTTGGTCTCTGTAGTCCTCTGCGTAGTCTGGTCCTTCGGTCTGGTTTGATACTCTGGTTCTGGTCTTCCTTCTGTCATTGGTGTGGTGGCTCTCCACATGGTGGTAGTTGCTGGTGGTGATCACCGTTGCTGTCATTTGTGTGAGAGAGAGAGAGAGGGAGAGAGAGTTCCTCCTGTTGTGCAGCACCTTTTATCCCTCATTGGTTTTGCACCCTTTTGGGTGGTCTCTTGATTATTGCCAATCAATCGATCAGGGGTTGATCAATAGAGTCCAATCACGTCTTGCCACACCGTTCTCTGAGTGTGTACCCAACAACTGGAGGCACATTGGTCATATATTTCCCTCCAAGATAAGCAATTAAAGCGCCATTGTGTCTGGTAAAAGACTCTGTTTGACCAGAAAGTTTCCATTGTCTTTGACATAGCCTATGTCCTGTGTATTTGGTCATCTAAGTTGCAGCCTGTTTATCTCTGTCATTTAAGGCTGCAGCCTGTCTGTTTCTGTACTTGGCCAATTATCCCAGCATGCTTTGTAAATTGCCATCTTAGGTGGCTCATTTGACCACAAATCTAATAGGCTGGATATTGGGTAGTGTATGCAGTGCATTTGAATTTTCATAAAGGATTTGATAAAGTGCCACAGAAGAATTTATTACATAAAGCCACGATTGATGGGGTTTCAGATAATATATTGGCATGGATTGAGAATCGGATAGCAGACAGAAAGCAGTAGGAATAAACAGGTCCTTTTCAGGTTGGTAGTCTTTAACTAGGGGTTACTACAAGGATGAGTGCTTAGATGTCAGCTATTTACAAAATCTATCAATGACTTAGATTTTGCGTGTAATCTATCCAGGTTTGCTGATGATACATAGTTAGGTGAGAACATAAACTGTGAAGAAGATGCAAGGAGGCTGCAAAATGATATGAATAGGTTAGGTGAGTAGGCAGGTGGGATATCATGTGGGAAACTGTGAAGTTATGTTCTTATGTTTTGTATGTACTTATGTTCTTGTGAACCCGATAACTTCTTGTTTCTCTCATTATTTAGTTTTAAGTAATTTTTCTGATTTACTTTTTCAATACTGAACTTTAAAGATCTCTGTAACGTCATTGTTCAGAAACTGGCTTTCATGACTAAAAAGCTGGGGGTGAATTTTTCCATTGGAGTGGATTTGGAATTGGGACTAATCCCATGTCTCGTTCCAGCCACCATTTTGATCTCGCTGTAAAGCTTGATTTTGCAATACCCAGATCCTGAATTGGCCTGGAGGTGGACCTGTCACCCATTTCAGCAGGCCTGACCTGGACATGAAGGCAGACTGATTCCAGAGTGGGCCTGATGAAAGACCCATCTTCCCTGCCATCCTTTCAGAAAATCTTGAAGTCATCTTGAGATAGTGGTAGGAGATACTGAGGTTGCTGAAAAGTGGCTGCAGCTTGGCGTGTGCCTACTGACCTTCTCTGTCCTTGCTATCTAATTTGGAATGTCCCTATGACATATGGCCCAGAGTAATGAAACTCTTATGAAATAGTCAAACCATTGCAAGGTCCTAGGAGCCTTTATGTGGCTGCCTCAGAAGTGTACTGTAGGCCCAACCTGTCTCTGCCCCCTTCCTGCATGTGTCCACATTCTGTCATGCGCTGCTATATAGCAGATCCCAACAGCATCTGGGATTGAGCACAGCAGCCCATTTCAGGGGCTGACCATTCAGATATGAGGCCACCAACAAAGCAAAGCCCTGGACACTCCCAATTTCACACTATTCCAATAGAATTGATACCTCGAGGAAGTGGCCTCCCAAGAATCTTGTCACACAGATGACCTGTAAACATGAACAAGAGGCAGCCATCAGTTGCAAAGAATTCAGAACTCAATAGCCCCTCACATTGCCACACTGATGCTAAAGTCGCCATGAAGCAAACACACAAAGTGACTTTTGTACATTCTGTTCTACAATAACAGCATGGCACAGTCATGTAGCAGCCAGGCAAACTCGCGCACACCAGCTCCATGCTTCATTGATGTGGACATCCAAGTTCTCTTTGACAAAGTCAGGCACAAGAGGGCCATATTCTTCCCACAGGGATAAGACATGTGGATCAATATTGATAACACAGTCAGTGCCACAGGAACAGAACTGTGCTTGACTCTTGTCTCTTACTTCCACTTACCTGACGAAGGAGCAGCGCTCCGAAAACTAGTGGCTCTTACTACCAAATAAACTTGTTGGACTTTAACCTGTTGTGAGACTTCTTACTGTGTTTACCCCAGTCCAATGCCGGCATTTCCACATCTTGACTCTTGTCCCCATTGAAACATAGAATAGAATCATAGAATCCCGACTGTGCAAAAGAGGCCACTGAGTCTGCACCAACTCTCCATGTTAGCCAGCTGCAACCCCCACCCTGTCCTTATGAACCTACACATTTACTCCGCTAATTCCCTTAACTTATACATCTTGGGATACTAAGGGGCAATTTAGCATGGCCAATCAATCTAACCTGCACATCTTGGACTGCGGGAGAAAACTGGATGACCCGATGGAAACCTACCCAGACAAGGGAACGTATAAACTCCACACAAGAGTGAAATTGAACCCTGGCACTGTGAGGCAGCAGTGTTATTCACTGTGCCACTGTGTTGCACTTTGCAGTTGGAAAGGCCAGTCTGACCTCCAAGACACTGGCTAGGATCTTTGTCACATATTTGCAACAAGCCCAACAACTAAGGAGACACAGGATGCATGTTGTTCCTCTCCTTTGGAAGAGTGCATGCCCAGAATTTTGTAGCATAGTGCTTATGGGGACCGGCAGCATCACCAACCTGTTGCCTTGATCCATGTGGAGCAGCTTCATTTATCCATGCAAGTTGGCAGCGCCTTATATCTCTTTCCTTTTTGTCCTTACAGGAGAAATAGGTGCATTATGCCTAGGAGATAGCTTGGACTCCAATGATGAGAACCTTCAGCATGATCGAGGAGGCAGCTATGAAAATGGCTTGGAGCAAGTTATTGATCATGAGACCTCCATGCCAAGTGCACACAGCCATTGAAGAGATCCATGCACATGTGAGATGGGAGGAATGTGGCACCATGCAACACCTCATCTGAAAGCATGCTAAGCACGGGGTGGAGCGGAAGATCTCAGCACTGAAAACCGTCAGGGTCTCTGAGATTAATGCTCATCACTTCCTTTTGTGGGTCTCAAAGGTCCCAACACTCTCAGGCAACCTTACCGCTCTGGAAAATAACATGCACAGAAGAAGGAGGGAGTGATGCACAAGTATGAACCAAATTCAATATCCAGAATTGGAAACAAAACTTAAGACGTGGTCTGGCCAAAGTACTTTATCGTTTAAGAAAGACTTACTGATCTGTACTTCACCATTTTGGCTTTATTCTTTATTACTGCATTTGATTGGTTGCTTGTTGCTCTACAGTAGTAGGATAAGTTATGCAGCAATTGCACTAAATCTCCAAGGTCACTTTTAACTTCATATTGGCTATTTAACACAGTTCAAGGAGCACTTATGTCACCCATTCTTTCTTACTTTATGTAATTCATTATATGCACATTATATGAATTTTCCAACATTTGTCTCAATTACATACTTTGTTTCATAAATCTGGATCATTCTGCCTTAGAATTAGCTGCCTTTCTTTTTCCAATGTTGATCTCCAAGGCCCCATTCATCAACTTTCCCCTAATGACAAAACAATTTAAATTTATATAGCACCTTTAATGTAATAAAATGCACCAATGTGCTTCGCAGGATGACATTGAGGCATATAAAGAGAGATTATGTCTGATGATCAAAAGCTTGGTCAAATGGACAAGTTTTAAGGAATGTTCTAAAGGAGGAAACTGAAGTGCGGAATGAGTATTCCAGATCTTGGAACCTTGGCAACTGAAAGTTCAGCCACCAATGGTGGAGCAGCTCAAATTGGGGATTCACAAGAGACCAGAATTTAGAGGAGTGCAGGTATTACAGAAGGTTGTGGAGCTGGAGGAGATTACAGCTATTGGGAGCTGTGAGATAATGGAGACATGTAAAACCAAGGATGAGAATTTTATAATCAACATGTTGCTTGACCAGGGAGCCAATCTAGGTCAGCAAGCACAGGGGAACCTAATTTAGCTCAATTTAACCCAATTTAGCTCCTCTAATGAGTGCCTGCGATCTTCCATCTGCCAGCCAATTTTGTATCCTTTTCCAATGAATTTAATTTGAACTCCACTACTATCAGCTTTACAGGTGGCCTTTGTGGAATTCTGTCTTTTTTTTATTCTAAGCACAACATATTGTATGATTTGTATGAAATACCACCCCAACCTGTGCTGTCAGTTTCATAAAAATGTTAATTTGGTCACCTGGGCATAATTGTCCCCCTTTCAAAGCCATGTAGGCTTTCTTAAAGTGAACCTCAGTTGATTTCACTTTTTTTAAATCCTCCTTTGTGAATGCTTATGCTTGGAGAAAGTATCATCTTGCATATGTTGTTGCTCCTCTGTTTCAGTCCATTCATATTTTTTATGGTTCTTGGTTTTTATCTCTTGTCTCACACCTTCGCTGTTTGAGTACAGGAATACATTCTTGCTGTTATTCTTTGTGTATGCAACTATGCTTTTTACAGGGCCCTCTATTTCCTTATGATTATCCTTTTAACATGATCTTGTATATTCCCATATTTATCCCAATGAAAAACTTCACTTTTCACTCAGTACTTCCTCCTTATTTCACTTCTAATTAAGTTGTTAATCCGTTTAGGTTTATACTTGTTTTGGCTGTTCCTCTTTGATTCTAGGTCCATAGTTGACCTGGCTTAGCGTGATAGTGATGATAATGCGGCAGCATGGTGGCACACTGGTTAACACTGCTGCCTCACAGTGCCAGGGACCCGGGTTCGATTGGCTTGGGTCACTGTCTGTGTGGAGTCTGCACATTCTCCCCGTGCCCGCGTGAGTTTTCCTCCGGGTGCTCTGGCTTTCTCCCAAGTCCAAAAGACGTGCTGATTAGGTGCATTGGCCACGCTAAATTCTCCCTCAGTGTATCCGAATAGGTGCCAGAGAATGGCGACTAGGGAATTTTCACAGTAACTTAATTGCAGTGTTAATGTAAGCCTTATTTGTGCCACAAACAAACAAACTTTAAATTGTGGTAATAATGACAAGGTGAATAAGAGATTTGGCAGTGATCTGTAAACCGTGATCTAGGCCCTATACACCAGAACCACACCCTCCAATGCCCTCCAACAATGACCCAATTTGATTCTGCAGGTCAGCCTTGGTACTTCTATTTTAAATGACTGCTGACGAATCTAGCAGGATACAGGTTTCCAAAAGTTCAACTGTGCAACAAGCGAAATACACACTAATAAATTATGTAGTACCATCAAATAACAAGTGATTTAATTCGCAGACACTTCATCTTTCTGCGATTTTTCCAAGCTAATGCATCTTCTCACATGATCATCTGCACTTTTATGAAACACAGATCAGATGGACCAAAGGAACATTAATTGTGCTTCTTTGTACCCATATTAAAATTAATGGACAGGTGCTTTATTCACTAATGCCACTGGCTGGGGAGATCAATATTTATTGAAATCTAAAATAAAAGGAACTCAGAACATAGTTCCAAGAGATTATAAAGGCATCAATTCCTCGTGAATATGAAAATCTGTGTTTTAAATTACTTCGCAAAAATGTTAGGATTTTATAATCTCATGTAGATTTCAGCCTAGCTCTCTAGGTTCCCCGGCAATAGATGTCCTTCTTCCTAACCCCCATACAGATAATGTAATCAGCCTCTCTCCCATCATCCATACCACCATATACACACAAATGCTTCTTGTCCCAAACCTCTCCTCCACTGACTCAGCAGCCGATACGCAAATCCAGCCCTGCCCCCATCACTGGCCAGAACCTGGGCCCAGTCCGCACACCTTTCCAGCCAAGACATGGACCCACTGCCATCCTGTATCCCACACCCCAGCTGAGACCTGGTTCTAATTGGCACTCACCTTGCTCAACAACCCTGCAAGACTGAATGATGACTCCCTGAGTCTCATTACCAGTACAGACTCCTCATTTCCATTTTCTGATTCTTCTCCTTGGTCTCCTGGAGATGTCCAATGGTTGGTGAGAGCATGGCCGAAAGTCATCGTGGCGACAGTGGGCGTGCTGAGAATAACTCGTCCAACTCCTTTAGTCACAGGTTCTCCCCCTCCTGCCCTATCCTTGCTGCTCCTCCACTCATAGATTTTGCTTGTTGAGGAGCAAATAGAGTGATAGGGAGGGACTCTAGAATTGAAGGAGCTGGAGCAATTAATGTTGGGCAGTCAGAACATGTGATTGTCTCTCTCTTGTACAAGAGGAACTTTTCTCTCATTGGTTGCTTCCAGCATTGAATTTTTGCAGGCCTTTTGACGGAAATTGAGGGCAGGTTTGCATGTCATCCCATGTATTTTAAACCCTAGGACTGCGCCTCCACACTCTTATAGCTCTACATGAGTGTACTTTGTAATATGACTCCTCAGAAGTCCTTGTCAACACATGGTAGTTCTCTGAAGAGTGCAGTTGAACAGAGGGATCTGAGAATACAGGTACAGAATTCCTTAAAAGTGGCGTCACAGGTGGATAGGGTCATAAAGAGTGCTTTTGGTACATTGGCCTTTATAAATCGGAGTATCAAGTATAAAAGTTGGAGTGTTGTGGTGAGGTTGTGTAAGGCATTGGTGAGGCCGAATTTAGAGTATTGTGTATAGTTTTGGTCACCTAGTTATAGAAGGATGTAAATAAGGTTGAAAGAGTGCAGAGAAGGTTCACAAGGATGTTACCAAGACTTGAGAAGCTGAGTTACAGAGAGAGATTGAATAGGTTAGGACTTTATTCCCTGCAGCGTAGAAGAATGAGGGGAGATTTGATAGAGAGGTATAAGATTTTGATGGGTATAGATAGAGTGAATGCAAGCAGGCTTTTTCCACTGAGGCTAGAGGAGAAAAAACCAGAGGGCATGGGTTAAGGGTGAAAGGAGAAAAGTTTAAAGGGAATATTAGGGGGGATTCTTCATGCAGAGAGTGGTGGGAGTGTGGAATGAGCTGCCAGATAAAGTGGTAAACGCGTGGTCACTTTTAATATTTAAGAAAAACTTGGACGGGTTCATGGATGAGAGGGGTGTGGAGGAATATGGTCCAAGTGCAGGTCAGTGGGACTAGGCAAAAAATGGTTCGGCATAGACAAGATGAGCCAAAAGGCCTGTTTCTGAGTTGTAATTTTCTATGGTTCTATAAGGTGATAAGGTGTCAGCCATCTGAGCTTCTATGGCAACTGTGTGAGCTACCATGAAACTGTTAGCATTGCAAAAGAGGCTCCATCATGTCACAATGTCATGACCAATAAGAGTCAACTTGTCAATCAAACAGCACTCTTTTCTCATACAGAATAAGTTGTTGCTCCCTTTGAAATTTGACATTGTGTCTGTCCTGATGAATGTAAAATGAAAATCTTCATCAGCATGTCTCTTTTTCAGCTTGTTTCAAGCAACATTTGCTTATATGTTCTTCAATTTAAAATCTTGGAAGAACACATTGGCCAAAATGTTATGCCCCTTGCTGGGAGCAGGCAGGGAGCATAAAAATGAGTTGACTGGCATGAGTTACCATGGTAAGAAGTCTCACTGGTAAGAAGGTTCTGATCAGAGAACCTTCCACACACCTGACGAAGGAACACCGTTTCCGTAAGCTTGTGAGATTACTATCAGATAAACTGGATGGACTCTAACCTGGTGTTGTGAGACTTCCTACTGTGTTTACCCCAGTCCAACGCCAGCATCTCTACATCATGAGTTACCATGCCCATTGTCTACCCACTTCTGTTAGTATTTTACTAGCGGTGGATTAGGTATTGGGCAATCCTCCAACTTTGGCTCAATTAAGACCCTCAAGTGGCCAATTAGTGATAACTTAGAGGCCTGATCCCGCAGCCACTGGTATTTTATCATATACCTGCACCACATGGCAAGGCCATCAAATAAATGCTGGTAATTTGGCTGTGGGTTTGGGAGGGACATCCCTCCTGTCTGGCTACTTTGTACCCAATAGAAGGATCTGCACCCAATGGGGAAAGACTGTCCCTCTTTAACCCACCACCCCCAGCCCCCTGTTGATCATGGCCCTCATCCCTTGCCATGGCCTATGTGACTGGCTCTGGCAAGAACATTCTACTTACCTTCCAATCCAGTCTTCCCCACAACACCCTGTCAATGAATGGCTGCAGCCCTATATGTGCTGCCACTCTCAGTTACACTACGGGGACTGGGGAGTGTGGTGGTGATACAATGCCTTTAAGAAATGTATTTGTCATGTTTCTTGTGCAGGAGCTGTTTTTTAGTACCAATACTGGGGACGATGCGCCCCAAAAAATTCGAAGTGCTGAATTCTCAGGAAAACTGGTGTAAATCATGATTGTTATTTTCAGTGGAAGGTCAGACTTGAATCTCCCACATGCTTGTGACTTCTGCAGAGGTCATAATCATGAATATCATTAAAAGCTCGGAGGATAAGGCCTGTTCACATCAGAGCCTGACAGTTCCAGGACTCTTTGCATGCGCAGTGCTCTGAACTGTCAGTCTGCGCTTCACTGACCAGCACGATTGCTGGCCAGCCCGGGAGCCTCACAGTGCTGCCCCTCCTGACACCTCCATTGCCCAATCATGGCTTCCACAAGCATTCCTGGGCCAGCCCTGACATCCCCCGTCCAGAAGCATCCCGATCTCCAGCAAACCCCACCCTCCCCCAGGAGTGATGATCCTTCCCACTACCCCCATGCCAGAAGACACCCCCAAGCAAGGCAGACCCACCCCAGTCTGCCCCGATCTCCATGCAGAGCGGCAGCAGGACTCCTCACCCACACCAATCACCTCTGAGCCTTGCCCCAGTTTTGCAGACTGGGACTTGATTCGTTTGATTGACAGGTAAGGTCATATGACTGGGTGGAGCTAGGCTTACATAAAAAATTCAGCTTTAACAAACGGTCATCTGGACTCGAAACATCAGCTCCTTCCTCTCCTTACAGATGCTGCTGAGATTTTCCAGTGTTTTTATTTTTGGATAGAGAATTCAAGCTTTAATGCTGTTTTGGATGCTGCTTTGAGCTGTTAGAGAGCAGTGCCTCTTTTTTCCTCTTTCTGAAGTTGGAGGCTGGAACTTGCCAGGAAATAAATCCCATTCTCTGAGATGCTGCTGTTTGGAAATTGCAGAGAGAGGTATCCTGTCCTGTCTCTGAAGTCTGGAATCTGGGAACCACCAGACACTTGATTTACTCCTCTGAAGTTCTACTGTTTGAGGATATATCCTTATCTGTAAACTGCTTCCTGGATCTCTGTCAGATCCCTAGCATCCACGTAAGCATAGTTGCTTTTGGTGCTAATTGGTTCTAAAGAAGGGATTTATGTCTGTGGGGGATACTGCTAAATTGGAACAATAGAGATAACTAACTGTCATGTTTAAGTATTTTAATTGGTAAAAGTTTTGCTATTCCATTTTCTTATATTCTAATAGTGTTTTCAAACAAAATTTGTTCTATTAAAGCTTCCTTTCAAGTGGGTCAATTGCATCAAAGCTGGAGCGAAACACCTTATGCTCATTCTAATGCCAAAATCAAAAGTAAAAGTTGGGGTTTAGGCTTCCTTCATAATATTCCTTAGAGTTTCTGATCTGGCCCCTAACAGGAATTGCTGGTTATCAGATTGGTTGGCAGCTCTTGGAGGCAGGACATCTTCCCACAGAGGGTTAAAAGCAATGACCATAGGCAATTAGTACCCTGATGACCATAAAGTCAGTTCATGGTTGTCCTGGCATGGATAGGGCCACCACCTCCATGTAAAATTCAGTCCTTTGTTTTGCTGATTATTTTGAATTGAATATTATTTTGTGATATTGGACTTAAACCTTTATGTTTTTAAAATTCCCTGGTTTCTATTGATATTGGAGTATAGAGTATTGAGTGGAGTTCATCGATTTTAAGCTGCCCATCATCTGTATTCACATATTTTGCTTTTAGAAGCAAAATTACTTTAGCTTCTTTCATTTTTGCTAGGGTTCTTAAATTTGCTAAAACTAAAAGTTAAGGGGGGGGGGAATATAATCGTTTGCAATAAGATGAACAAGAAATTGAGACAATTGTCATCCTTTTTTGTGGCCATATGAGTGCACTTAAAGACTCAAGCTGGTAAATGTGGCAGAAGATTTTACTGGGGAAAATCACACCTAATTGATGAAGGTGTTAGTGCGTGCATGGTCTGTCTGCCAGATTTAAGCAGAACAGGCAGATCACCATCAGTGAGCAGTGCTGAGTTAATGGCTTCGATGCCATTTTGGAGCACAATGTCCCAATTTGTGCATTCTCATAACTTCATTTAGCATGCACTCAGCAGCAAGAAGGCCTCCACTTCACTCACAATCCCACCCCCCCTCCCCAACTCCATGCCACCCACTTCTGCCCCCCTACATCCTCCCCAGCACTATTCAAAAGGAGCATCAACCACTTACAGTTAGTTGCCGGTTGATTTCTTCAGTTGTTGTTCCTTGTGCTGTTCCTCTACTGCCTGATCAGGTTGCAATTCTTGCTCTTTTTTCATATATATCCCTTGAAGAAAAATAAATCTTTTATATTTTTCATTCATAGAATGATACGACCTTCCTTGATAATGTCCAAAGGTTTCTTTGAACTAACCCCTCTCTTCGTAGTTATCAATTATTGATTACTTTACTAACAAGCCATTTTATTTTTGATATTTCACTGTGGTCCAATGTTTGCTTTCGACTGGCTATATCTATCTGTAACCTTTTCTCGTTCACACTCTTTGAGGAGTGCACAAGATTATGAGGGGCATGGACAATGTGAATTGTCAGAAGCTTTTTCCTGTGGTGGAAGTGTTAATTACTAGGGGTGGTAGGTTTAAGG
This sequence comes from Carcharhinus amblyrhynchos, assembly GCF_965287045.1. Classification (NCBI taxonomy): domain Eukaryota; kingdom Metazoa; phylum Chordata; class Chondrichthyes; order Carcharhiniformes; family Carcharhinidae; genus Carcharhinus; species Carcharhinus amblyrhynchos. Next base: position 30,416,687 of record NC_137337.1, read on the forward strand.
TGCAAGGGGCAAGGGTTAAAGGAGATGTACAAGGCAAGTTTTTCTTACACAGGGTGGTGGGTGACTGGAACTCACTGCCAGGAGAGGTAGTGGAAGCAAATATGATAGTGAGTTTTAAGGGGCATCTTGACAAATTCATGAATAGGATGGGAATAGAGGGATATGGTCCCTGGAAGGATAGGAGGTTTCAGTTCAGATGGGCAGCATATTTAATGCAGGCTTGGAGGGCCAAAGGACCTCTTCCTGTGCTGTATTGCTCTTTGTTCAGGTTCTGGCATGGAAAGATGGAGAAGTAAGAAGCACATTTTTATACAATATGAAGCATATAAAGGAAAAATGGGTGTGTGAGATGTGGGGAAGCTGTAACGTGAGATGTAAGATTTGGTGCGAGGGTAAAGTTGTGTTTGATGGTTTCAGCCCATCTGCAGGCCATGACCTTAACAATGTGTATCCTGATAATGGACTTCATGGGGTGAAGAACATGCAGTCATTTCTGACCCTTTCTAGGTAGCTCCTGCTGCCACTGGTTGTTTACCATAATTTCCTGAAAGAGAGAAAGGAATGTGTTAATAAGCATTGTGCAATATGTTTGGATGATGCGCCTTCAAGCTATGAAATGTGGGCTTGAGGCTTTTAACAGTGCAAAGTACTGAGTACATTAGGGTCTAAGGGTGAGCAAATGAATGTCGGGTATATGCTTTGATTTATAGAGATTGTTGGCAGATTAGCGATGGGAATGTGGGGAATTGAACAATGGCTCAGACTATTAATGCAGTTGGTGGTATATAGCATTTGAAATGCAATCACTGATCTTGACCACTTGTGTGAAGTCACTGAATTTCTTGTGACATTCTGTCCAGTTCCATGGAGTTTGACTCCTGGCGTTTACCAACACAGCTATCTGCTCCCACTAAGCATGCACCTGGAAAGCCTCTTGTGGATACAGGACATTTCTCCTCATTTCTACTGTCTCAACCAGGGCCTTCAGTGTAGCAATCGAACACTTGAGCAGGCTCTCTCTCAGGTTGTGCCACACTTCAATATTTCACAAATCAGGGTCACTTAGTGCAAGGCTGCCAGCACCTGCTTCAGGTGCAATCCAGCTGACATTTAAAAGGTGCAAGTTAGTTTTAAGTGGTATTAACTGATGTTATTGGCTCCCAGTCTGACGTGTCCAGCCAGTCAACAGTATGGTTAGTGCTCGTTGGGCTCTGAAATTATTGAAAAGAACAGGCAGCACAAAATTGGCATGGGTTAATCTCTCATTGCAATCCCTGCACCTGTTGCCAGGGGCTACCGAATTTAACTCCAGTGACTGCATAGAACATGATGATTTTAATCTGAAGATTAAGGTCAATGAATAAAATATTGGATCAGGGATACGGACTGCAAAAAATACTCTTGAACCCTAAAGCTTAGAAAAACAAAATAGGCTTTCAGGAACTGTAGAAAAGTATGTTCTGTGCAATAAATTTAAATTATTTCAATGCTGAATCTTCAGTTAAAGGTATGTAGCTTTATAATATGACTAACTTTTATATAATTCTGGTTCATATCCTAGTTCTAACATTGTAACTATTGATCATATCCCTGGACTCTAACCATTCTTAATCTTGACCATACCCCCAAAGTCTAAGTATTCTAAAATCAAGTTATGTGATGTATTTTTATTGTTAATCATTACAAATGGGATTATTATTTTAAAGGTGAAAAGCTGCAGCATGCTATGGTGCAGAGGGAGCTGGGGGTCCTTGTGCACGAATCGCAAACACCCAGTCTGCAGGTGCAGCATGTGATCATGAAGGCAAATGGAATGTTAGCCTTTATAGTGAGGGGGATAGAATATAAAAGCAGGGAGGTCTTGCTGCAACTATACAGGGTACTGGTGAGGCTGCAGCTGGAGTACTGTGCGCAGTCTTGGTCGCTGCACTTGCGGAAGGATATATTGGCCTTGGAGGGAGTGCAGAGAAGGTTCACTAGGCTGATACCAGAGATGAGGGGGCTAGCCTATGAAGAGAGACTGAATAGACTGTGTCTGTACTTGTTAGAGTTTAGAAGGCTGAGGGGGGATCTTATAGAGACATATAAGATAATGAAGGGGATAGGGTAGAGGTAGAGAGATTCTTCTGCTTAGAAAGGATAGCAGGACTAGAGGGCACAGCCTCAAGATAAGGGGGGGGGGGGCAGTTTAGATTGGAGTTGAGGAGGAACTTCTTCACTCAAAGGGTGGTGAATCTCTGGAATTCTCTGCCTGTTGAAATGGTGGAGGCTACCTTGCTGAATATATTTAAGTCACGGGTAGATAGGTTTCTGATAGACAGGGGAATTAAGGGTTATGGGGAGAAAGTGGGAAAGTGGAGCTGATCCACTTCAGATCAGCCATGATCTTACTGAATGGCGGGGCAGGCTCGAAGGGCTAGATGGCCTACTCCTGCTCCTAATTCTTATGTTCTTAAATGTTCCCCACTTTGTTAGTAACGCAGCACAGCTATAAAACCTGGCCATGTCAAAACTTTAAGTCCCATAATTTCATATCTAGTAAAGCCACACATAGAATACTTATCCAATCCACATCTTAAAATGGAAAATGATTTATTAGGAGTAGAGAAGAAAAACATTGACAACAGGCAAATTCAGATCAATTAGTTGTTGGAGCTGAGATCATTCTGTTTAATGAAAAAAGTGTGAACATGGATAACAGGTAAATTAACTTCAGTGAACTCAATAGTGGAGATAAACTATTTATTAGAATAATAGTAATTACTAAAATGTACATACACAGAGGAAAATAACTTTCAGTCATAAGAGAGGATGGAGAAACCAGGGAACATGATGGTTAGGATTAAATAGGGAAATCAGGCAGAACTATCACTGGGAAGAACTCACCAGAGAAGGCTATTGAAGCAGCTAGTATAAATAGGGAAAAAGATAACTTTCTTTGGAGAATGAGTCGCTGATAGATACAACTGAGAACTTTGGGTTAAAACTGAATAAAAAGTTGGGCTGCTGGTCCAAATAGTTCAAATATTCCTCTGTTCTTTCCACTGATTTAATTGCAGCCATTGATTGCTTTTAACTTAATTTAGCAGCTTTTACTTTATCTATTCTAATCAAATAAATATTCACTTTTATCTTGCTAAATAGAGTAATCTCAGTTCTTGTAGAGTCTTCATAGCTGATTGGTCTATTTCAATCTCATTCCAATTTTGCCATTTATTTGTACTTTCAATATAGTCTACTACTGATCGTTCCCTGCTGATAATGTGGTCTGCTGGCGAGACCAAAGGTAGGCTGGGTGACCACTTTGTGGAACACCTCCTTTCAGTCAGCAAGCACAACCCTGAGCTTTTGGTCACTTGTCATTTTAATTCTCCACCTTGTTCCCATGCACTCCAACATTTCTGTCCATGACCTGTAATGGTGTTCCAGTGCAGCTCAACACAAATTTAAGGAAAAAAGCCTCATTTTTCATCTCAGCACTGTACAGCTTTCTGGTCTCAATATGCATTCAACAATTAGGGATCATACCCTCTGTCTCCACTTATGCGCTTCTTTTGGGGGTTTTGCTAGCTTGTTTCTTTATTGTTTCATGCTATATTCAGATAGCTACTATAAAGCCAGTCATAGAGGTTTACAGCAAGGAAAAAGGCCCTTCATCCCAACTTATCCATGCCGCCCTTTTTCTAAACCACTAAGCTAGTCCCAATTTCCCGCTTTGGCCTATATCCCCCTATAGCCATCTTACCCATGTAACTGTCTAAATATTTTTTTAAAAGACAAAATTGTACCCACCTACTACCTCTGGCAGCTTGTTCCAGACACTCATCACCTTCTGTGTGAAAAGGTTGCCCCTCTGGACCCTTTTGCATCTCTCCCCTCTGACCTTAAACCTATGCCCTCCAGTTTCAGACTCCCCTACCTTTGGGAAAAGATATTGACTATCTAACTGATCTATGCCCCTCGTTATTTTATAGACATCTCTAAGATGACCCCTAATCCTCCTATGCTCCAGAGAAAAAGGTCCCAGTCTATCCAGCCTCTCCTTATAACTTAAACTATCAAGTCCTGGTAGCATTCTAGTAATTTTTTTGTGCGGTCTTTCTGGTTTAATAATATCCTTTCTATAATAGGGTGACCAGAACTGTACACAGTATTCCAAGTGTGGCCTTACCAATGGCTTGTGCAACTTCAATAAGATGTCCCAACTCCTGTATTCAATGTTCTGACCAATTAAACTAAGCATGCCAAATGCCTTCTTCATCACTCTGGCTCCTTGACTCCACTTTCAAGGAGCTATGAACCTGTACCCCTAAATCTCTTTGTTCTATAACTCTCCCCAATGCCCTACCATTAACTGAGTAAGTCCTGCCCTGGTTCAATCTACCAAAATGCATCATCTCACATTTATCTAAATTAAACTCCATCTGCCATTTGTCAGCCCATTAGCCCAATTGATCAAGATGTGGACACAACATCTTCACACAATATTTGTATCTTTACTATATCCATTACCAGTCTCTTTGGTTTCTGCATCAAGAAATTATGTTCATCTCCTTTTCTCTCTACCCTATCACTGACCTTCCCTTTATTTCTGCCTGCCCCCTTCCTCCTCCCAAAGTTTAAAAACTCTTACATTTCTATCTTTCTTCAGTTCTGATTTTAAAAAAAGTCAACAACTTGAAACATTAACTCTGTTTTCTCTCCACAATCACCTGAGTATTTCTAGCATTTACTGTTTTTATTTAAGTTTACATAGCAGTTTCCATAATGAATGGAGGCACAAGAAACTATAATGGGAACCGTTAACTCCAGGAATATGACAAGAATACAAGATGCAAATCAAAATGTTACATTTTATTTTGCAATCAGGCTACAATTCTTTTGAGCCTGTATTTATTTTGTTAGTTAAATGATGATATACCAAGTGCCTTTTTCAATTCCATAACTATGCTTCTCCAGATTCCTTTCAGTAGCATGACATATTGGTCTGCCTTCCTGTAAATTATTTTGAATTGGACATATAGGTCACTGAAGTAAAACACAAATACAATTTTGAGAAGCAGTTATTGGGAAACTCTAATCATCGCACTGAATTTTTAAAATGGAAATGGAACTTTTGCTAATGACAAAGTAGATTGCCATCTGTTGTGGAGCTATCTTGTACTCTGAGAAAAAGAATGTTAAAACAAACATACTTTCTATATTTCAAAGTGTGTATCAAGCAGAATAACATCATGATCTGGTTGCAAAAGGACTGCTAACAACGTCTCCAAACCAGTTAGCAGCTGTGAAGTGGATAAATGGAAACAATTAGTCTGAAAAAAATGTTTGTCCTTTAGAAGAATGTACATGCATTCACACCAGTGGTAGTTCACCACAGATAGCAAAGCAGAATTCAGACGACAACCAAATCAGCCATGATCTTATTGAATGGCAGATCAGGCTCAAAGGATTGAATAGCCTATCCTTGCTTCGAAGTCCTGGATCTCAGATTGTCGTTTTTTAGTCCAAACTTAACCATAAGAAACTATTTGACGTTTTGATTTTAAGTGTTCACTTTGGATGTATCTAACCATTGCGAGAATCAATGTGAATTTCGATAAAATTGTAATGGGACAAGAGCAGCTGAAACAAATTCGGTGTTTACGTGGGTAACTGATGCATCAAAAGGCTTTCAAGGAGACGGTCCTAGTATGTTTTTCGTTTACCACTCTGAAGAGAGAAATGCTGCATCCCTGTAACGTTATATGAAACAGGATCTTTAATTGCTTCCTCCATGGCAAGCAAACTGAGTGATGCTCGGGGACAGCCTAGTACTGAAATGAGACTTTTTTTTCCGGCTTGCCCAGCAGAAAGTATTAAATACCATGTCACCCTTGTATGTTTCAACAGCGACTGTTGCAACATTAAAATCTCTACTGTGCCAAACTATTAGGAGTTTGCTACTGGAAATGATGTAACCAAATATTTGCATTGCAATATTAAAACCATCATGCATTGCGTGTTTTAACAAAGGAGTGGAAGTGATAGACGTTTTACAAAAATATTCATCCAACATGTTGTAGAATTTTAGAAATTACAGCTACTGGGTAGTTGAAACATTTGACCAACTACCCAGCCAGACTCTGACCCTTCAAATCATGAGCAATCGCCCAAGCATTTGTGGACCCAGGACACTGAGGTTCTTATTGAGGGCTTTGACTTTCTAGATGCAGAACAGTCAAATAATAATTCATTGTGTAATCAGCTTAAACAAGAGCAATGACCGAGCACAGAACTTTAAGCCCAAAATACACTTTCTCCTGGCTACCACTTTATCCTTTTAAAGATGGCAAATCTTTCAGTCCCCGTGCCAACTCCTTTGTAGATGGGAATAATTTTATCTACAGCTTTAATTGTAATTACAGAGGAAAGGGGGGGGGTTAATAAAACTTCACATCTCTCTTTTTTAAAAAAAATAGACAATTCCTCTATTGCAATCGGCTTGCTGTTAAAACCCTCCGCAGGAGGAAAGAGTTCTCAAAGTGTGAGCAATGTTTTTTCCTTGGAAGAGGAAGAACTACATTACCGAGCTTGATTATTTTGACAATAATTAAATAATCTTTCATTCTCCTCCGGGGAGGACAGGATGGAAAGTAGATGTGCTGAATTGAGTGTGGCGCGGAGCGATCCGGAGGGGAGGGGGAGATACGCGCGCTCAGTCCTAACGGCCGTCCCGCTTTTGATGGACAGGCGAGAAGACCAATAGGAATGAGGGGCGGCGCGCCGGCCGGCCAATGGGAGAGAGGAAGAGGCGGGCCGAGTGGGGCTGCGCATGGGCAGTGTGTTCCCCGGCCGTCGCTGGTGCTGTTTGGAGGGAGGGAGGCGCAGCAGAACGAGAGAGTCAGTCAGAGAGAGAGAGAGGGAGGGAGCTGCCGATAGCAGCGGCGCTCACACACACCAGAGGCGCTGACACTCACTCACCCACTGACTGACTGACAGCAGCCTTCGGTGAAAGGAGGAAAGTTCACCAACAGCAAGCAAGCAAGCAAAGTGCCTCGCCACAATTCCAAAGGGGACATCGCGGCGCATCTGACCATGCCCACCATGATCGAGAAAGGGCCCGAGGTCTCCGGCAAGAGGAGAGGCAGGAACGGGGCGAAAAGTTTTGGGGCCGGGACATCATCATCATCATCATCAACGACAACAACAACGACGGCGGCGGCGGCTCCCCCGTCCGCCTCCGTGGTGGTGCCGCCGCCGGCGGCGGCAACAACGGCGGCGACCAACGGCAACAACTCCTGGGAAGAAGCGAGCAGCGGCTCGGATGACGAGCACGGTAACTGACGATAGCCTAGAACTGACTTTTTAAAAAAAACCTTCGAAAGATCATTAATTACCGCGAGTTATCGAGACCGGCTTGTGGATGTGTCTTAACGGGGATGTTATGTTAACTACTTGTTACAGGTGGAGGAATGCGAGTGGGTTCCCAATACCAGGCAGTGGTGTCTGACTACGATCCCGGTGAGTTTTGAATTGTGTGTGTGTGTGTGTATGTGGGGGGGGGGGGGGGGGGGAGAGAAATAGCCTAAAACTGTCTTTCATTCCACCACCCGCCCCCCCCCCCCCCCCCCACTCACTCCCAAATACTTTATCCCAGAGAGTTAAATCCCCACAGGGGTCAGTGAAGGAGAAGTGGTGAGAGGAAGGGAAGTGTCTTCATCGTGAGAAGAGTTAATAAAGCAGACTCGAAAAAGTACAGGATATTAATTATAATAAAATGAGGGCAGATGAATAATCACTCCCACCACCACCACCCCCCCCCGCACTTCGCCCTGCTGTTCGTCTTGAGAATAGCAGTATTAGCAGCGTGTGCTGCTGCAGGCGTGCTTTGACTTAAATCATCATTTCCTACCCCACCCTGAATAAAATTGAAATATTGTACCCGATATTGTCCGCCCGTTCAAAAGTTCTGAATGGCCACAAGATCTTCAGCTCCCGGGTTTGCACCATACTTGATGTTCTCCGCGATTCCCCAAACTCCTTCCTCGTTAAACGGATACTTTCACATTCGCTATGAATTGGCACGAAAAAAAATGTAACTCAACAAATTTTGGTGCTTTTAAAGCCGCCTCGGCTCTCCTTATTTAATTCACATTCTCTTGCCCTAGTTCAGATCGACAACGCGATTTTAAAAACTAGAAGTGTATTTTGAAGTCTGCATTATTTGCCTCTGGGCGCATGTGCGAGACATAGGAAATCAGGAGGACATCGAAAAAACCATACGAAAGGTGCTGTGAGTGCATGTGTCGGAATATAATGAAAAGTTGGACACTTACATATTCTCCTGTGCTTATTGCGTGTAAGGCTTTGGCATTCGAGTATTTGTCATTAAATGGACTGTAGGAAAGCCACTTGCTAAAATCCGTTGGAAACAAACTCTCAAGTTGACAAAACATTTTTAATGTAATTATCGTAACTAATTTGACTTCATTAAAATCAGCAGTTAGCTCACGTTTAAAGGATCGGTGTTAATTATATCTCGGGAGTGTTTCAGACGTTGTACTTGGACTTTAGCTTGTTTAACAAATTTTTAGAACAAAAATGTTTCAAGACCACATTTTGTATTTTTAATAACTGTTGCAGTAGTAGTGAAATTTAGCCTTGTGAATAAGTTAGCTTTGTTTAAAATCAAATTGATCACAATAGGGAATTCAACATTGATATATCCTTGTTTTAATTTAAGTCTCAGGACACAGGCACTGTTGTAATATAGGGGGTTTTATAGTAATAAGAGTTTACTTGAAGTACAGTAAAAGTATGTTAAAGGTTCCAATCTCCAGTAAATTGATGTGATTCAGTTTAAGCATAATAGGGTTGATTATAAGGAGCAGTGGAAGATTTGTTTTAAAAAAAATGGGTTTTGTTGGTTTTAAAGGAGGTGAGAGAGCTTGGAGAGAGTGCATGACTGGCTGGAATCGGAGAAGTCTCAACACAAGGTTAAAGTCCGACAGGTTTATTTGGTAGCACAAGCCACTAACTTTCAAAGAACTGCTCCTTCTTCAGGTGATGAAAGAGCAATGCTCCAAAAACTAGTGTCTTCAGCATGGTGTTGTGAGACTGCTTACTGTTTACCCAAGTCCAACACCAGCATCTCCAATCATGGAATCAGAGGAACAGTGAGGTTGAAGAACTTTGTAGTATTTGGGAGATGCAAATGCATGAAAGGATTTGGCAGTGAAATGGGAAGGTAATTTGGAAGCTGAGGGTTGATGCATGCCAATGAGGAAAGAGTGGTTGGGACTTGATGTGCAATAGGATGTAGTAGTGGAGGTTTGAACGAGAGGAAGTGGTGATTGTGTCGCTGGCTAAGCGAGCATTGGAATACTGAAGACTGGAGGAGTGAAATACGTCAAGTGGATTTGGAGATGTATTATGGGGGTCTTGATGATGGACTGGATATGGGTTGTGACTGAATAGATGCTGTAGTTCTAAGTAGTCTGCTAAAGCCTGAAGTAATGGCTGAGCTAGAGAAATGGAATTAGTGGCGTGGGTATAGTTTATGCCTGGATCCTTGGAGAAACAGTCAATCTGTGGGAGATGGTAAGAAAGGCCACTGCATGTTTTGTCCTGAGCTACAGTTACAGTCAAGAAGTTACTACTTTTTGGGTGAACTTGACTTTACAATTGCTTTCTTGCTAAGGTGTAGCCTCACATAGTTGAATCATTGTTTTCTTAAATGTTGCCCAAGTGGTCACTTCTGAATTGTGAAGATGGGACTGTTCAACAGCAGATCCAAGTTTGTTTTTGCCCCAGTATCCACATGTGAACTTCTAGTCAGGCTAGTGCAGTCATCTTCTACTCAACAACAACAAACTTGCATTTATGTAGTACTGCTAATATAGAAAAATGCCACCAGGAGGTGCTTGACAGGATTGTTACACAAGAAGATATGGCAGGTGATTAAAGAGAGAGGTTTTTGAGTACAATCTTAAAACAAAAGACGGGATTGCAATTTGATTACATGGGGCCCAGATACCTGAAGGCATTGCCAGCAATGGTCGAGCAATTAAAATCAGCTGATGAATGGGACTTGAAAACACTGGTGATATATCCATAACCCAACAGTACTGAAATTGTGGATTGACCTTGGAACTGTTCTGGTCTGCATAACTTGTTACTGTTTGTGTAAATTCTTTGAACCATTGGATTGTGATCTTCATTTTGATACATGTCAAATGTATGTTACAATTATTTTTTAGGCTAACGAGGAATTCTGTAGTTCGTTACATTAATGACTTAGAGTCATAGAGGTTAGAGTCACTTGGCCAAAGAACCTGGGTTCAATTCCCGCCTTGAGTGACTCTGTGTGGAGTTTGCACATTTCCCCCTGTCTCCGTGTATTTCCTCCTTGTGCTCTAGTTTCCTCCCACGGTTCAAATATGCATAGCTTAGGTAGATTAGCCATGGTAAATGCATTGGAGGGGGGTGATAAGGTGTTGCTGGTTAAGATGCTGTTTTGGCGAGTCAGCGCAGACTCGATGGTCAAATGAGGGGTTCTAATGTATGTTATTTTACATTGAAATGACTTTGTATGGACTTTGAGTTTAGTTTGAATTTTCAGGATTAATTGTAATCAGTAACATGGTGTGGAAAGCATTTGCATTTTTTCAATATTAAAATGTGGTATCCACATTACTTTCTCTCTAGCAGCATTCTGGTTTCTGGGGCTGAAATTGAAAAAAAACCCCAGCATTTTGACCTTCACTGTTCATTTTAAATAATAATTAAAAATAGTGGTCAGTGGGCTTGTACAGTGAAGTTTGGAATACATTGAGCCATTAAATATAACATGTTTGGATATTGCTTTATGGATGCTTTCGGATGCTTCAACGTATTGGTAAACAGAAACTTTCATGTACCAGTTTGTACCACATACAAGTATTTCTTTCGAGATGTGGTGTTATTGATTGAATGCCCGCTTAACTTTTGAAAAGAATGCAATGAGTTCTAGTTTTAAAATATTTTTTATAAATGTTAAGTTCTATGGTGGGGTGGGTGGAGAAGGGATTGGGAATCATTAGTTTATTTCTGAAAGGAAAAGATTGGCAGTTGAGCCAAAGAAAAATAAGATGTGGCAGTGAACTAAATTGCTGTTTTTGTTTCCATTGTGCTAATATGTTGTCAAGATGATAATATATGTATTGCTATGAAGAAAGCTGGTTTTATTTCAAATCTATTAACTGCTTGCCTTTAGTCATATGTCTATAATGGTATGCAGCTAATAGGAAGCAGAGGCGAAAGACAGATTTATGGAATTAGAATGGCCTACAGAGAGGATTTTTTTAAAATGAAGACAAGATCCTGATATGTCAGCTGTTTTATTGTTAGAGAAAATATTAGAAATAATATGCCCTTTGAGGAATCATTTTCTAAGTGGAACAAATAGTTTTTAAGGGATGTAGTTTAAGAGTCTATTTTTAAGTCTTTTAAAAGTGAACTGACAATGACTTCAGTGGTAATTGCTGAGTAATTTTAAACTATCTTGGCAATGTTTCCATGAAGGATATATTGAGATTCGGAATAAAAACTCCAACTAATTGCACGTCTGTGTGGCACTATGTCTGGCCGTGACTGTAGGTGCTGTATATGTAACTATAGGAAAGAGACATTGGGTGCAGCTCCAGGAACTATGAATGTAAATGGTCGATTAAATACGTGAGGTGTACAGGCAGCGCATAATCTAGGTCATGGAATGCAATGGGAATGTGTACATGAGTCTGTTTGACTCCGGGTTGTTAAAGCATTTCATGAAGTTGGTGAGCTAATTTTTAGTTGCAGGTTAAAACTGTAAAGGAGGAGTGTGAGGTGTATTACTTCTAATTGTCATTTTGTATGATTTGTGGCAGATGTGAAATTAGAGAAATGGATTTGGATAGTCACTATGCTGATTGAAAGGAAAATGAATAATTCTGTTATTTTTAAGCTAGCTGTTGTTACTATCATTTCATGAGAAACTGAGCATTCTGAAATTCAGAATGCTAAAAACTGGAGGCATCTGCGCAATTTGGAGTGCATTGCGGTTTACCCAGTTGTAATCCTCATTCCCGAGTCATAATGTCATGAGTTCAAACCCAGCTCCAGAAATATATGCAGTACTGAAGGAGTTCTGCATTGTCTAGTGCATTGTTTCAGATGGAATATTAAATCAAATCTCCACTTACCTATTATTTTGGACTTTACAAAACATCTCGTAGCAGAATTAGGAAAAAAAGTTATTGTCTAGGCTCACATTTATTCTTCGTACTATTAAAACTAGTTTAACTAGTCATCAATTAAATTGCTGTAGTGGGATCTTAGTACGAATTGACAGCTCATTTTAGATATCTAACGGTGCCCGCATTTCAAAATTAATTAATTGTTGGCTTAACCTCTTTAAAAGACACTACATAAATACAATGTGTTCTTTGTTTCTGTAGTTTTGGTGCTTGAATTGGCTAGGAGGTGCAAGTTCTTGAAAGGAAGTGGTTTATTCAAGACCAGTCAATCATAGTAAAATTAATATTCAAATTTTTAAAAGTTGGATAAAGTTTGAAGATAAGTCTTAAAATGTAGAATCAGTTATGAAACTGATAGTAGCTTGTATAGTGCCCTTAATGTAATAAATCGTCCCAAGTTGCTTCATAGGAGAGTTGTAAAGCAGAATTAGACACTGATCTGTGAAGGTGTTTTTTTAAGGCAGATGTCCAAAAGCTTGGTCAAGTAGAAGAGGGGACTGAAAGCAAGAGAGATTTTTGTAATTGAAATAAAGCATTGAGAGTCAGTGAAGATAGAGGTGGTGAGTGAATCATATTTGCTCCAAAAAAGGACACGAACAACAAAGTTTTGGATGACTTCAAGTTTAGGGATAGTAGAATGAGGGGTTAACCATGACTGTATTGGTCCTGTTGAGTCTAGAGGTAATAAAGGATAAAGATTTCAGCAGCAGATGAGTTGAGGTATTGGAGGTGGAAAAAGGTAGTCTTAGTGATGACACAAGTATGTTGGAAGGTGATTCTGGGTCAGATGTGACCTCAAGGTGTGAACACTCTGGTTCAGCTTCTGTTACCAGAGGGGAGTGTGAACAGAGTGGAAAAAAGTCAATGCCAAAGGGACAAAAGATAATTTCATTCATGTCTGTGTTTAGTTGGAGGAAATATCTGCTCACCCAGGCTGTTGGACAAGCTGTTGGTAGTCTAGTGATACTGGAGGCGTTGAAAGGTGGTAGTGAGATAGAGCTCAGTATTGTAAATGTATATCTAAAAACTTGATATTGCTTTTGGATTGTGGTAGCAAGCAGATGAGAACTAGAAGGCCAAGGATAAATCTTTAGGGAACAGTGCAGGAGCAGGATGTGAATCCAATGACCACAATTGGCTAACAATACTTTTCGTTGTATCCCGAAACTCGTGACAGTCATAAATCAAACAAATAAATAAGAATTAATCTGGTGAATGCATTCCCACCCATTTGGACAGTGGTAGAGAAGAGTAGGATGTGAGGCCAACTGCAACAAGGACTGCAGACAGGATGAAGATTTATAGTTGACCTTTGTCAGTGATGTAGGATTACTCTGAGAGCAGTTTTGCGTTGAAGTGAAAACTTCAATTTGAACAATTGAAATGTGAAGTTCCAGGAAAGATGGGCATGGATTTTGGGAGATGACAAAATCTTTCAAGGACTTTGAAATGGAACACAAGGTTGGAGATGGGGCAGTGGTTTGCAAGGATGGTAGACACAAAGGTTGTTTGAAGACTGGTGGTCATGTTAGATTTACAGAAGACAAACTGAAGAGAGGACCGTTAACAGTATCAGCTAACATGACTAGGAAAGGAAATTGTGGTCGGTACTTTATTGGGAATAAGGTTGACGAAGCAGGGGATGGATCTAATGGACAATGTGGGATATAACTGTGTACTGTTCTATTTTATTTTAGGATTTTGAGTTCTGTTTGCCCTGAAAGAAAAATAAAACATAGGTTTCACTTTTGACTGCGATTCGCTTTGGCTTGCTTAGGCACCAATCCTTTTTATATGCCACAGATAAACAGCAAGGCTGCCGCCAAGCAAAACAGCAAATAGTGAAATGTAAAATTATAATTCTCTTGTATTGCCTGAAAACACTTCATTTAAATTTAGTGATCATGTGTGAATGCTCTTGGAGGTGATTTAACTGTCATTGCTTCAGCTCTAGCAGCAATCAACATTGCAGCATAATTACATATGTATTCTGTATGCTTGTGCTGCAACTTTCTTCCAGTAAACCACATTGTAATGGCATTGTATCTAATATTCCACACTGCAAATTAGTTTTTTGACATGGGGTCAACATTCAAATTGTTGCTGTGGTTTTTTTCTGAAAACTATTAATGGGCATGTACTTTCTTCATTAACCAAAGTGTTGTAAGACTCTTCAGACATGTTCCTATCAACAAGTCCCTTTGCAGGCCTTGTGATCATGCCACTGTTTAACCTAACCCTTTCCTGAGTGCTTCTGGACATCTGATCCAAACTGTTTGTAAGTTTTTCTTGGCTTTTTCAGTCCTGCCTTTAGAACGCTTGCTTTGCTCTCAGCCTCACTTTTAGGTTTGATCTGATGACCCCCTGCCCAATGACTTTATTCCTCCTCCCTAACACTCACTACTTGGCTAAGGTTCTCATTGTTCTCAGACAGAGAAACCTATCTACATTCGGCCTCATTCGAGATGAGATTGGAAGGATTATAGGAAATAGCAAAAATGTTAAACATTTGGTCTGTTTGCACAAATAAGACATAAGACACCCAAAATAGAGGAACCAAGAGTCGAATGAGTGAAGAAATATTAGTAAAGAAATTAGCTGTTGAAATCCATCAGATTCCTGAACCTACCTACCTATGTTTCAGGGTTCCGAAAGAGGGTGGCTATAGCGAGATTAGATGTATTAGTGATCTTCCAAGTGCTCGAGATTCTAAAATAATCCCGGTGGCTTAGAAGGCAGCAAATGTCACATTACTATTAAATAACGGAGGGAGAGAAAAAGCTGGAGGACAGCTGATTAAGCTGGAAAATGCTGAAATCCACTCAAAGGAAGTGATAACAGAATTTTTAGAAAATCATAATTTGATTAGGCAGAGATGAATGGGGAATTGTGATTGTCAAATGTACGAGAGTGTTTTGAGGTTGTATCCAGCAGAGTGGATAAAAGGAAGCCTGTGTACGTAGAATATTTGCATCTTCAAAAGGCATTTGGTAAGATGCCATAAGATAGATTGTTGCACAAGGTAAGGGCTCATGAAGTTGAGGGTAGCTCATGGATAGTGGATTAATAGAAGCACAAAAAATAGTAGGAATAAAATGATCGTTTTCAGGTTGACCAGTTATTTGTAATGGGTGTGCTGCAAGGATCATGCTTGGACCAAAGTCATTTACAATCTAGGTTAATAACTTAGAGAGACCAAATGTAATGTATCCCATTTACTGATGATACAGTTGGGTGGCAAGTTGTTAAGAGGGCACAATGTGCAGAAGGATACAGATAGCTTGAATGGCAAGGTGACTTGTGGTTCAGGTCAGAAACGTAAAAGTGCTTTATGGAACCTGGGTCATAAGTTTTGCCTCTTGAATTTAGCTAGGAGAAGCATGAGATGTTTTATTTCAGGTATGATTCAAACACCCACTAGGGAGCTTTTATCAAGCAAAGTTTATTTAAGAATATATAGTTAAATGTATAGTAAGAAAATTAGCAAGAACTTTTATCAATTACAAACAAACGGAACAACCACTCTAATGTATAACTCTTCACACATATATCTAATGTGTTCCAATCAAACCAATCCCACAGACAAAAGACCCTTTTCACAGGTTTAACACAGCAGAGACTAATGCTCACGTAATACTGGACTTGGGTCTTTTGCATGAAAGCTGCAGTTCTGCGGCTAGACTCTGAGCAGTTTGACATCAGAACAGCTTCTCAAAAAAACACCAGAGACTCTAGGTAAGCCACCAACAGCTGATACCCCCCCTTCAGAAAAGCAAGACCTGCTTTGAGGTAACCAACAGAATTTCCAAAACCAGGGCAATGGAGAAAGACTTCCTTTCAGCTTGATATCCTTCTAAAACTGTAACTACAGCCACATAGAAAATGAAACCTAAATTCACTGGAAAAGGAAAAAGAACTGTCCAAAAACATGTGACCATCCTCCCAACAATGCAGGATCATAAAACAGCCCATAGTTAAAATAAACAAACCCTGTTTAAGCAATAAAAAAAGCCCCATAGACAACCTGGCGACAATGAGAAAAACAAACTACAAAAGTTTGCTGACAGCTGCAGCGTACATGATTTAAAAACACTACTTAAAGGTACACAAACGTTATGATGACAGTTGGAGTAGAACCTGTGAAGTAGAGAATTAGAATATTTATTGAATGATGAAAAACTATTAAATGTTAACATTTAGAGGAATTTGGGTGTCTTTTTAAACAAAGTTAATACAATAGCAAAGTATGGTAGATGCTAGAAATTAGAAATAAACAGCAAGTGCTGAAAATGCTTAGGTCTGACAGCATCTCTGGAGAAGCAAAGGTTAATATTTTGGGCCTGTGACCTTTCATGAGAATTGAAAAAAGTTATCGTACAGATACAATAAGCAATTAGGAACGCAGATGGTATGTTGGCTTTTATTGTAACAGGTTGGAGTACAAGAACAAAGAAGCCTTGCTGAAATTGTATTGGTGAAATTACACCTGAATATTGTGTCCAGTTTTGGTCTCCAACCCTGAGGAAGGATGTACAAGTCTTGGGTAGGGTGCAATGAAAATTCACTAGAACCAATAAGGGAGATTGAGTAGGCCTATGTTTTCTGAAGTTGAAAAGAGTGGCAGTTAATCTAATTATAAAGTATGAGATTGAGAGGGCTGATGGATTTTATGCTGAGAGCTTCATTTTCCTGGCTGGAGAATTCCGTATTAGGGGGCAGAGTGCTATGATAATGGGTTAGCCATTTAGGAAAAGGATTAGAAGGCATGGCACAGTGGTCAGCATTGCAGCTTCATAGCACCAGGGACCTGGGTTCGATTTTTGGCTTGGATCGCTGTCTGTGAGGAGTCAGTTTATTCTCCCCATGTCTGCATGTGTTTCCTCTGTCGATGGTAGTCATGATGTAGAGATGCCAGCATTGGACTGGGGTAAACACAGTAAGAAGTCTCAACACCAGGTTAGAGTCCAGCCAGTTGATTTGATAGTAATCCCACAAGCTTTCGGAAACGATGCCCCTTCAAAGGGAGACCGTTTCCGGAAGCTTGTGGGATTACTATCAAATAAACTGGTTGGACTCTAACCTGGTGTTGTGAGGCTTCTTACTGTGTTTCCTCCCACAGTCCGAATGACGTGCTGGTTAGGTGCATTGGCCATGCTAAATTTTCCTTCAGTGTACCCAAACAGGTGCTGGAGTGTGGCGACTTAGGTGATTTTCGCAATAACTTCATTGCACTGTTCATGTAAGCTTACTTGTGATACTAATAAATTAGCTTTTAAACTAGAAATGTTTTCACTCAAAATTGTGAATCTTTGGAATATTTTACGCCAGGTGTGCAGGGAAGCTTCGTTGTTAAGCATACTTGTGACTGAGAATAATTAGATTTTTCGATCAGTATTGGCCAGGAAAGTGGAATTGTCAAAAACTGCTACAGTCTTTTTGAATGGCAGAAGCAGAGCAGACTTGATGGACTGTATGATCTACTTCTGTTTCTTATTTTTTTGATTTTGATTCTGCTTCTGACCAGTGCTAATGAACAATGCTACAAGCCATCAACAAGTGTTTCATTGAAAATAGGAAATGCATTTTGAGTTGTTGAAAGGAGATTTTACTCGTTATGAAGGCAAATTTAGTGTTAATCTTTAATTTTTGTAGAATTTAACCATGTGTGTTAAAGATCCTGTAAATTACAGTAAAATTGAGTTTCCTTAACTAAATTATGACCTGTCACTGTAAACTGTTCAATACGCTTCCTAAACTTTCTCCACCTCGTTTTAGGACCTACTTTAAAATCTACCTCATTTATTATATCTTCAAGTTACCTGATTTGATTTATTGCCACATGTATTAACATACAGTGAAAAGTATTGTTTCTTGCACGCTGTACAAAGCACACCATTCATAGAATAGGAAACGTGAGAATGCAGAATGTAATGTTATCGTCATAGCTAGGGTTTAGAGAAAGATCAACTTAATGCCTAGAAACATAGAAAAAGTTACAGCACAATACAGGCCCTTTGGCCCACAAAGTTGTGCCGAACACGTCCCTACATCCCAAATACAAGGCAAGTCCATTCAAAAGTCTGACAGGGAAGAAGCTGTTCTTGAGTCGGTTGGTATATGACTTCAGACTTTTGTATCTTTTTCCTGATGGAAGAAGGTGGAAGCGAGAATGTTTTGGTAGGCGTGCGGTCCTTAATTATACTGGTTGCTTTGCTGAGGCAGTGAAAAATGTAGACAGAGTCAATGGATGGGAGGCTGGTTTGTGTGATGGATTGGGCTACATTCACAACCTTTTGTAGTTCCTTGTGGTCTTGGGCAGAGGAGGAGCCATACCAAGCTGCAGTACAACCAGAAAGAATGCTTTGTATGATGCATCTGTAAAAGTTGGTGAGAGTCATAGCTGACATGCCAAATTTCCTTAGTCTTCTGAGAAAGTAGAGGCGTTGGTCGGCCTTCTTAACTATAGTGTTGGCATTGGGGGGACCAGGACAGGTGGTTGGTGATAGAAATCATAGAACCCCTCCAGTGCAGAAAGAGGCCATTCGGCCCATCGTGACCACAATCCCACCCAGGCCCTACCCCCATATCCCTACATATTTTACCCACTAATCCCTCTAACCTACGCATCCCAGGACACTAAGGGGCAATTTTTTAGCATAGCCAATCAACCTAACCAGCACATCTTTGGACTGTGGGAGGAAACCCACGCAGACACAAGGAGAATGTGCAAACTCCACACAGGCAGTGACTCAAGCTGGGAATCAAACCTAGATCCCTGGAGCTGTGAAGCAGCAGTGCTAACCACTGCTGCCCAAAAAACTTGAAGCACTCAACCCTTTCTACTCGTCCCCATTTGATGTGGACAGGGGCATGTTCTCCTTTCCGCTTCCTGAAGTCAATGACAATTACCTTTGTTTTCTCTGCAGCAGGCGACGGTGCAGAGGGACCTCGGGGTCCTTGTGCATGAGTCGCAAAAACCCAGCTTGCAGGTGCAGCAGGTGGTCAGGAAGGCGAATGGGATGCTGGCCTTCATAGCGAGGAGGATTGAATATAAAAGTAGGGAGGTCTTGCTGCAGCTGTATAGGGCATTGGTGAGGCCGCAGCTGGAGTACTGTGTGCAGTTTTGGGTGCCGCACCTGCGCAAAGATATTTTGGCCTTGGAGGGAGTGCAGAGGAGGTTTACTAGGCTGATACAGGAGTTGAGGGGGTTGAGCTATGAGGAGAGGCTGAATAAACTGGGCTTGTACTCGTTAGAGTTTAGAAGAATGAGGGGAGATCTCATTGAGACGTATAAGATGATGAATGGGACGGATAGGATAGAGGTGGAGAGACTCTTCCCGCTCAAAAAAGACAGTAGGACTAGGGGGCACAGCCTCAAGATAAAAGGGGGGCGGTTTAGAACGGAGTTGAGGAGGAACTTCTTCACTCAAAGGGTGGTGAATCTCTGGAATTCTCTGCCCGTTGAAGTGGTGGAGGCTGCCTCGATAAATATTTTTAAGAAGCGGGTCGATGGGTTTTTGATAAGAGAGGGGATTAAGGGTTATGGGGAGAAAGCGGGAAAGTGGAACTGAGCAGCGACAGATCAGCCATGATCTTATTGAATGGCGGGGCAGGCTCGAAGGGCTAGATGGCCTACTCCTGCTCCTATTTCTTATATTCTTATGTTCTCTTCTTTTGACTAGGTATCTTTGATTTTGTACATCTTTTGTACATCTGTCACAAAATCAATGAATTTGCACTAAAGAAAACACCACACTACACAGTTCTTATAATCTAACTGAAACTTTAATTCCTTCATTATTCTTTGACAACCCAGATTCATTTATTTTTTAACATCTTTCTCCATGTATATTTGGAAGGATTGTTTCTGGCCAATCATCAAGCTAAAATGTTAATCCTGTTTCTCTCTCCACACCTACTTAATCTGAGTATTTGCAAAGTTTTCTATTCTTTCATATTTCAAGCATTCGTTGTGTTTGACTTTTCTATTAGGTAGGCCTGCATTGCTTTTGGTAGGACATTTTATCTCCTGCCTCATTTCCTAATGTAAAAGAGCAATGACCACTTTCAATTCTTCCATCAGAATCAGCAGGTTTAAGTTGCTTACTTCCTTAGTGATTTTTCTATCCAAATTTATAAATATAATTGTTTGGTGTTATCTTGACTGGTTGATATTGCTTTGCATCAATATATATTTATCTGCACTAGAAGATATACTACTTTCAAGTGTTTTCCTAAGAGTGTGAAGTTCTTTTTTTACAGGCTGGCTGTAGAGTCTGTTTTGGAACAATTTAGCTAATAGCTAAAATGTCTTTATCTGCCATCAGGGTAATAATTATGATGTGCCAAAGATGCATTTAATTACTTTTGAATGAGACAAAATGCTTGGAAGTGCTCCTGGGGTGTGGGTGGAAAACATGGCTTTGCTTTGTACAGGGGTGAGTTTTAATAGCTAATGCCACTAGCTAAATCTAGCAAGCAGTACAGTTGCTCCATGTCAGGCAGGGATTTGGTCAGCTATTTATTGAAGCAAGTAGTAATCTACTAGTAATCCAGGAACCAGGGGTACTCTGAGAATCTCTTCGGTGGCAGTTTGAAAATTTATATTCAGTTTTAAAATACCTGGAATTAAAATGTTGTAACCTGTGTGACAAATACCTAGTTCATTGTCCTGTGTTAACTTTTGAGAAGTGATGTTTAATTCTGGAAAAGTTAGCATTTAACTGAGGAAAATAGGATAAATGCATCTAAAGGAGCTTGGAGTCATTTACACTTAACAGTTTGGGAAAATGTTGACTTAAGGGGTTAGCATCTAAAAAAGTAAGACTCTAAAGCACAGGTGGTTTTGGTTAGCTGGAGATATGCACTGCTAGTAATGAAATGCAGTCTAGAGATGTTTTGTTTTGGGAGTTGAAACTAAATTAGTTTAAAAGCACTCAGTGAATCCTGAAAATCTGTGTCCCCATGGAGACGGGTGGAAACTAAAGATTCTGTAGATTCAATTTAGCTACATTTTCTCGGAGTGGGTATGTTTGACAGTGACAAAGAAGCTACATACTGGGAGGTTCTGCTGTTAGCAGTTGAGGTAGTTGGACTCAGAAAACCCCTGTATGTCACTTTATGCAGCTGAGGGTTGCAGTTTGGACCTTGATTTGTCGTCCCCAGAGAAGCCCATGGAGCCAGTAAGTACGATTAGAGCTCAGGAGAAACCCCGGACAGCTTGGAATGTGGCAAGTGAAGAGGTTTAGGGCTCCAGAGAATTTTTAAAAAATGGTTCAAATCTCCTTGTGACTATGAAAGATCAGTTAATACTCCTACTTATGGCAGTTCCAAACACTTAATTGTGGTCACAGGTATTTGTCTTAGCTTGTGACTTATTTCTATATGCACACTGTGTCACCCTACCATTGCAATGTAGTATGAGGTCTTTGTGTCAAACACTCTTGCCTGATGGGAAGGAAATGTAGTTGATGTGTGATGATCATTACTTGCTGTCTCTGGTTAGAATTCTGTGTACTTTTACCTAGTGCTATCGCATTTGGATGTACCCATTGCATATCTGATTATTCCACTTGCAGCCTATGAACCTATTCTGAATTTTTTTGAACTTTCTATGGTTTGTGATTTCTGAATTTAACACTACTTTTGTTATCTGCCACATATTTGGTTTGAATTGTCTTGGGTTAACTTTTCATGAATCATGACTATGAGCATTGCGTATATAAGTGCCTTGAAATGGGGAAATAGGTCTCTCGAGAGGAATTCCAAAAACATTATGAACACTAGAGAAGTTTATTTCCAGGGACTCCAGCAGTCCAAACACAGTCAAGTTTTGTCCACCAGCAAGTAATGCAAGCTGACTCAGTTTTTCCAGTAAATAGAATTGATCACTTTGTAGCCATTAGTAAGGAGAATTTTACTTCTGATATTCTATAGGCCATTTAATGAAAACAAACTGAGTATGGATTAAGTCTGAGGGATTCTCACATTGGTCCTCCAACAAAATGATAAATCATTTTCTCAACTTCTGCACAGGGCACACAAAGTATGTGTCCAGTTCAGCTGCTCGGCAGGATACATAACAAGCAAGTCAATTTGTCATTTGAGGCCTGGAACAAATACTCTGAGGACCTAAGATGTTTAAAACTACCCTTATTGATTTTATATGTATATTGAGAGCTTCCAGGTTAAGAATGACATGAATTGATGATGTATCAGCTTTTGATTGTAGTTACTTGCATATTTGAAATGCAAATTCCATGAGCTGAGACATGTTTGATCTGTGGATGCTATTATAGTTATCAGGGATTACTAGGTATGATGTTTAATACTTAAATTCAATTGAAACTATACTTGGTTGTAATAGTATAGAAAAACCTCAAGTACTTCATCTTAGGAGCTCAGAATATTAAATTCATGTTTGTATCAATTCAGTCGTTATTTTTCTCCAGGATCAAGCTTTTAAAATAAATTTTCACTTTCTTGTACTTTATCATGACTATTGTTTGAATTTTAGCACTTGTCTTTTTATTTTAGGTGTTTTCTTGACTGTATTAAACGTAGCACCTTTTTGAGGTAGTGGGTTGTGGAAGTAGCTTTTGATTAACTTTATCAGTATGTGGGGCTTTTTGATGACTGGACCATTGAGTCCTAATTATCCATAATCATATAGTCTGAAATTTGAATGACCTGTAGGCAATCTGTTTGATTCTGTTGCTAAGTTTAGTACATTTTCTTTTGAAACAATTCTGTAGTAACCTTATTTTATAAAAGCCTGGTTATTGGATCTATTAAACTTCAATGTCTATCAGCAGTAAGCTACTGTTCAAAAATATCCAGATCTAAAGTAATTTTCTCTCAAAGCTGGTCCTTGAGCGTTTGATTACTTTCCATCTGTGGTAAAGAGACACTAAATATTCAGGAACATACATAGTTAGTGGCATGTGGAAAAATTATTTTATTTGATATATCAGAGTCTCATTAAATTTGATTACCGCTCACCTAGAAACAGTTCTATATTGCACACTGCAGAAAGAAAATATGTAGCTGTGAAATTTTTTTAACATAAAAGATTGGAATAAATGGACGTTTTGACTGGATTTTCCCAAAGTACAACTGAAATAACTAGTTATAAGAATTGTCTAATTTTTAAGTATGCACCTGTTAAAATTTAAAATTTCTTGTTCTTAAAATACTTTAATTTTTGGACTTGATTTGGTGTTTGGCATTATGAAGCTTGACCCACAGAACTTTATCTGTTAATCATTGGGCTATCTGACTTCTGAATTTTTTCTTCAAACTTGAGTTCTGTACACTTCTGAGGGAACAATGTATGAATTCACATGACTTCACCTCATTAGCAGACTCATGATTAAGTCAGCCTGCTGACAGGTATCAAAAGAGATAGCATGCTGGTTTAAAAACAGATAGCAGGGTAGGGGTTAAGGGCGGTTACTAAAATTTCAAAAGATGGGTGGTGATATTTAGCAAAGATTGGGGCTGTTGTTCACAATTTATGTAAATGATTTGGACTCTGGAACCTGACGTACAACTTCAAAATTTATGGCCAACACAGAAGTGGTTGGGGAGAGATGGGGGAGGGGCAATGCAGTTGATGTCAGGGATGACATGAATATCTTGCAGTTTGTGTCTGTAATTGGCTTGGTGGTGCATTTTGGTAGGAAGTCCACGTACACCTTGGAAATTGAAAGTCTAAGTGAAAGAGGAACATCGAGGTAGGGGCACAGATTCTATTGTTGCAAAAGAGCTTTACAAGAATTCTACTAGAACTGACGGGCTCACTATCTAGAAACGAGAAAGCTGGGAAGCATGTTGGGGTTGATGTATTAAAGGTCTTTGCGATTACATGAAATTTATTTGATGGGATAGATTAAAAAAAAAACTTGAGAGAGCAAAACTTAAGGTATTAATTGTAAGATAAATCCAAAAGGGAATTCAGGAAAGATTCTTTACCTGGAAGAGAGATTAGAGTGTGGAACTTGCTACGGTAAGGAACAATTGTGATGAATAACATAGATGCATATGAAGGGAAGCTAGGTAAACGAGAGAGAAATGAATTACCAATTAGTTGCTTGGTAGTACAAAACTACTGTTGCTGAAAACGAAACATGCTGACAAATCTTTTCATGTTGCCCTCATCAGGGCAAACACAAGAATACCAAATGTAAATAGGAAGAACAATTTATCTTGCATAAGGAAAGAATGTTGATTGGTTGACTACTGGATTTTGATTGGTAGAGGTGTTGTCAGCGAGAACACACCAAGAAACCATTAACTGCCAAGCTTTTGTTCACATCCAGCAAGTGACACTTGTTAAGACATTGCTATAGGGAATGATAACCCCAAGCCTTTTCTGTTGAAAAAGAAACAATGCATGGACATGTTCTTTCTCTTTGCAAAAGATAAGGTCCTGTGTGTGAATATATGTAGCTCCTAGCACGCAGAAGTGAGCTGCAATGTAAACACGATTAATGATTTCAAATGGGTAAAAACCTGAGCACAATTGTGATCGTTCAAGTATCGTCCAGTTTTGGAATCGTGTCTAATGTTGGACACTGTTCTGAGTTTTGCAAGCACAGGCTGGGTGAGTGTAGTCAGTACTCTGCCTGTTGCAAACAGTGAAGACACGTGCTGTCTGATACCGTCGGCCTGTTGGGACAATTGATTGATATACCTGACGTCTCACCGGCACTGAAATGCATATGCCGTAGCCCTCCAATTTAATAGAAACATAGGTGCAGCTTAACAAACCCCCACATATACAAACATCTTTGTCCAGCATTAATCTAATTATAAATTACATCCTTGCTGGCACGGAAATATTAAATTAAACCCACTAAAATCACTGTCTTGTTTCCAATGTTTACCAATACAAATATAAAATCCTTATACGTAGCTTTGTTTTCCTAACAAGTGGAATAAACTGGCAGCATGAAATGGTTGGGCTCAAAAGTCTGTTTTGCATTGTATACTCGTATGTAAAATTATAAACGTCAATTAATTGCAATCTAAGTACATTTCCTGATCTATGCAGTTTACCAACAGTTAAAATACCTTGCCAATCTGTGTGAGGGTTATGCAGCCCGTCCGAGATTGAAAAATCGCTCACGTAATACACCTTTGAAGCCTCCAAGATCCTTCCAAAATGGGAGTTGACTTGTATGCTGAATATAAAATTTTAACCTCCTGGTGTGGGTAGTTGCTATTTTGAAATATGAGAAGAAACTTAAAACTGGTGACTTGTATTACATGAATGTGGTTTACTGAGTGAATTAATTGTACTAAGATACCTTTAACTCCAATCATGGAATTTTAGAACCGTCAAATTCATTGCTGTGAGCATCTTTCACAAAGTTATATAGAGTTATTTGAGCAATCCTCTCCAACATTAGACTGTTTCATTCTGACAAGTGATTGCAGTAGCCTATGTGTTGAGTGTATGTAAAAGCATGATTTTGGTGCTGGAAAATGGGGTCACCTTGTTCACCATGTTGCCTTGTATGCCATGATCTGTGGTACAGAGTATTGATGGTTAATAACTTGTCTTCTGCCTCATGGTTACTGTTTCTTTCCAGAGTATAACTTCACATTATTTCTGAAGTTAGCATTGATTAAGATTTTTGAAATGTCTTGACTTGCAACTTCTAGAGATTGTAAACCAGCTAACTTTGTCATTCTACTACAATAAAAAAAAGGCATTGCACTTACTTCATTTCATAATTAAAGTCTTAAAATATTGGATGTACCAAGATATCTCATTTTGGGAGTTCCTGATGTTCTTGTTGCACTTAAGAAACACTTAGTAATGAGCTATGATGCTGAACCTGCCTCACTATCTGCCAACATCCTAATTACAAGCCACGTGAAATGAGTGAGGTGGTGAAAGAGGCAG
Source organism: Carcharhinus amblyrhynchos (assembly GCF_965287045.1). Taxonomy (NCBI): domain Eukaryota; kingdom Metazoa; phylum Chordata; class Chondrichthyes; order Carcharhiniformes; family Carcharhinidae; genus Carcharhinus; species Carcharhinus amblyrhynchos. The sequence continues at coordinate 30,442,856 of NC_137337.1, forward strand.
ATGCTTGCAAGCTTGTAAACTGTCCTCCTCCAAAGTGATAGGAAATGCAGCGTCTGAGGGCAGTGGTACTGCAGCTGACTATTTGTTTATTGCTTAGGGAAAATTACCCAAAGCACTTGCAACTTAGATTTAACAGAAGGCAAAAATTCCAGTGTTTTTCCCCCTCCGCTAAAATGAACTGCTATGCTTTCTGTTTGACAACTGTTTTCAAGTTTTTTTTATTATTGAAATGAAGGTCAAGCTTTGTATGTTTCAGCAAGCAGAATTTAAGCCTTTGTTACAGATTCTCCCTTAGTTGATGTAAGATTTTAAACCAAGCATTTGATATCTAGCTTTTCAAACGCATACTTTATTACAAACTGATTATTGCACCTGTTATGCCTGCAAGCAAAACATGTATGTTTGACCAGAAAAGACTCAACAGCAGTACAGTACCGCTGCTTCAATTGAAGAAAACTGAGCAAGTTCAAATCTTATGCAGCAGAGAACAAGTGAGTTCCAAAGACTGAGTACAGCTGTTAAAAAGTACACTATGACTTTGACTATTAATCCAGTTTTTGTGTGAGGACTAAAATTAAGATTGTTGTGTCAAAAATACTGAAGTTTATTGCTTTTGGATGTTATGCTAACTTTGTTTTTCATTTTTAAAATGTTAAGCTATTTTAGATTGAAAAATATTTTGACTTGGCACAAAAAGCACATACGCTCATGTGACAACTGACACGAATTGGTCCTTTAAATGTTGGATTAAATCTGAGGCTTCCCAATCCTGGAACTTTCCAAAAAGGGAAGCATGATCTTTGAAATACAGAATTGGCTTGCCCAAAACTGCTTATAGTGCTCTTAAATATGGTCTTAGAGAAATTAACTGTATCCCAATGACTTTATATTCTATGCTTCCTAGTATGAAATCACTTGACATTTCTAGCCTTTTTTATGGCCAGTTTGACTTAGAGTGCCACTCTTCATACATGAAATCCCTCTGCTGCTACTTGATTTCAAACTTTGATTATTTATGGAGCAATTCCTTCTCACTTTGAAAACATATAGTTCAGGGTAGAAAAAAGTGCAGCAAGATCTGTCCAGCCTGCAGATATGTGTCCTCCATCAACATTTTATGATTTTTGTTACAGATTTCAGTGCTCCCCATTTGGTCTCAAATTCTGGGCATCCAGAACAATGAACCCATCCCTTTTCAATACCACTTAACTACACCTCTACATTCCAGTGAGTTATTATTTACTCTTGCATTTGCTCTGTGCAATGAACATATGTGAACACATTCCTCTTAATTCCAATTCATCCATCGCGTTTTTATTTGGTATCTTTGCCAATTTAAAAAGAAATCAGTTTAAATCACATCTGTCTTCTGTCTATCCCTTCTGTTATTAGTTTCTGAAACCTTAAAGGTTGGTCAGGCATATTCCTTATAGAATTCTATCTTACCCTAATTTGCTTATGTTTCTTCAAGTGTTTAGTCATTATGTACCATATTGTGGACTTCAATAATTTACCAAAAACAATGGAATTATGACAGACATTTCATGATTTTGATGTTTCCACTGATGTCCAGACTGGCCTTCATCCTTTATCACCCCTGTACTTTGCAGCCCACCTTGATTCACAAATTCTCATCTTTGTTTTTAAATTCTCTGTAAAGCCTCATCATCCTTATCGCTAAAGCCTCCTAAGATTTCTGTATTTCTCAACTACTGGCCTCTTCCATATTCCACCTCCTTCAGCTGGCTCGTCTCAAGCTCTGGAATTCCTTTCTTATTTCTTTATCTCTCTGCACAGCAATCTTAATTTTAACCCTCTGCAAAGCTCCTTGGGGCATTAAAAGTGATATATGATGCAAGTTGTTGTGCATTCCTGCCTCCCCTTCAGATTTTGGCCCTGTTAATTTTCACCAACAACAATATTTGCGGAATACCTGTCTTCTATTTTGAAAAGCATTTTAATTTTGGTAAAATTCGATCATCCAGCAAAATACTTTTTGCATCTTTTAATCAATCTACTGGTTTGTATCCTTTATACCTGTTGAAATAATTTTGCTGCCAGTCCCCAACCATAGTTTCTAGTTTTCCTTGCATTTAATCTCAGCACGTTCCTTTTCATCTTATTTGTTCCAGTTAAGAACATTTTGTCCTTGTCGTTACAAAAATGAAAAACAACTTAATCTTATGGCCACTGCTTTCAAAATACTTTTAAGTCATACATTTGCTCTGCTTAGCCACTCAGGATTTGGTCAAATTGCTACTCCATCAGGGAATAACTATGTATTGACTGAGAAAGCAGCCCTGCATGCTCTACAAAAAAAAACTTTGTTCTTATTTTTTATTCCAGCCTACTTTGGATAGTTAAATACTTAGTTTCTTACTTGAGAAATGTTTTCTAAATTGTCTAGCCTCATTAACCATGAGGAGGAGATATAGCTTTTCCTTCTGAGCGTGAAGCAGGTGAAGAGTGTTGCTTTATGCAAGAACTCTACAATTTCAAATCAGTTCTTTGCTTTTCATTAGTCTAGAATATCTTCCCGCTATTAGGATTGGTCCCTTTCAGTCTCTCAATGATCATTAGGTTTTTAACCTAATGAAATTGCCAAATAATGACATGTAAATTTAAGAACAGTTACCATATACTGCAGCTTTTCAAACAAATTTTGAATTCCTCTTTCAGTATAATATCATGTCCCAAGTTTGAAATCATTTTTAATTTTTTTGCATCTGTGTTTATTTTGAGGACTGGGGCATGGTTAAATTTTAATATCTTGGTATACTAGTAGATTTAACTAAATGTATCTAGGTAAATTTTTCTAGGCTATTTTATTAAATGTTGATATTGAGAATGGTGACTGAATTCCAACATTTTAACTTATCCATGCAACCAGCCATGGTGATTAATCCAGTCTGATGACAGATCGTTGACCTGAAACATTAAATGTGTTTCACTCCAAACAGATGCTATCAAACCTGCTGAGCATTTCCAACATTTTCTGTTTACACCAATGATTTATTTTACTTGGAGCGCATCTTTATTACGTTTGAAGTATATGTAAATAAGTTTCCTCTAAGGTGTTTTTATATTTCACTTGTGCCTCTGTTCCCAAGCACAGAAATCAAGTTGAAAACTGGCTTTCCAGTCTTAGAGTCCTGATGCCCTAATGTAAAACTGTTTTGCAAACTCATCTTGGATCATGTGTGGTATCTGACTTAACTGTGCCTGCTTGATTGTGAATCTGGTGAAATGGTTCTACAGCAATAATTTCTCCTTCAGTGTCAGTAAAACGAAGGAGATTGTCATTGGCTTCAGGAAGTGTAGTGGAGGTCATGCCCCCTGTCCATATTAACAGGGATGAAATGGAAATAGTTGAGGGCTTCATGTTTCTAGGTATTCAGATAACCAACAACCTATCCTGATCCCTCCACATTGTCACTATAGTTAAGAAAGCCCACCAAGATCTCTACTTTCTCAGGAAGCAAAGGAAATTTGACATGTCCACTATGACTCTGTCCATCTTTTACAGATCTATCACAGAAAGCATCCTTTCTGGATGTATTACAGCTTGGTATGGCTCTTGCTCCAACTAAGACCACAAGAAACTACCAAGGGTTGTAAAGGTAACCCAATCCATCATGTAAACCAGCCTCCTATCCATTGACTATGTCTACACTTTCCACTGCCTTGGAAAAACAACCAGCATAATCTAAGAACCCAAGCATCTCAGGCATGCACATTTCCATCAAGATACAAAAGTCTGAGATCATGTGTCAGCCGATTCAAGAACAGCTCCTTCCCTGCTGCCATCAGACTTTTGAATAGACCTCCCTGTATTAAGTTGATCTTTCCCTACACCCTAGCTATGACTGTAACACTACCTTCTGTACCCTCGCCTATGCCATCTGTGAATGGCATGCTTTGTATAACATTCAAGAAACAATACATTTCACCTTATCAATACAAGTAACAAAAATAAATTAAATCAGATTTATTTTATATTTAAAGTTGACAGATTCAGCAATGCTTAAATTTTGGAATTAGATTTTATTCTTTATTTAAGTAATGTGCTATCTTGACATGGTGCCATGTCCAAGCTGTAATATGGGTCAGGGCAGCCTTTGGGAAGAATTTATATCAAGTAGAAAATGAGACTTGAGTTCATGTTTGATTGCTGAATAAAGTCAGAAATGGATCCCCCCCCCCCCCCCCCCCCCCCCAATAGAAGTCTTCCAAGACCATATCCTACCTGTAAGTGAGAGGAAAGGCAATCCGTTTCCTGGCTTCTATCAGTATCAGATTTCACCTGGGTGTTTGGCTGCAATACAAGTGACAAAAGTCCTATTACCTTTAGTCTTTTTCATGACATCATGCTGTCTATTCTCTGCCCTACTTTACAGCAATGAAGTTAAGGTTGAGATAAGAATCCGTTGGATTCTCACTTAGGCTGATTTTTATTAATGTTCATGTGTTTGATGCACAACATGTCATAAATTCATTGCACCTTATTTGCTTTTTGTATTTCTAGTCAGTGACCCCTTGAAAATTTGCACCAGAATTGTCTGTGCGTTAATTCCAACCTCAAGTATCAACAGTAATGTTCCTTGGCATAATAGATTAAGTAGCTGAAGATTTTACACCCCTTCTAGACATGCTGGCAAAGTCTTGTATCTGACCTGTATTGAACTTTGTTGACTCATTATCTAAGCATTAAAAGAGGTATAATCCTTGTTGATGTAATAATAAACAAGTATAGGAAGGTTTATGCCTGCATAATTATGAAAATCTAGATTCAGTGCTATAGAAATTATATCACATTATAAATGGGGCTGTTTCTATATCATTTGAGAAGTTGATTACAGAACTACTTCCTGAAGCGACAATGTAATATAAATGCAACGTTCGACTTCAATGCAACAAAAGCAGCTTGCATTGATTTAGCTCCTTTAATATAAATGAAATGTTCCAAGGTGTTTCTCAGTATGACACTGAGCCACAAATGGAGATATGGGAGTCAGATGAGTAAAAATATAGATTTTGAAAAATGTCTTAAAGGAGGAAGAAACAGGAATGTGTCGGGAAGGAATATCAGAGCTTGGGGCCTTAGCAACTAGAAGTATGACCATCACTGGTGGAGCAGTTATGATTGGAAATGCACAAGAGAACCAAAATTGAAGGTATGCAGATACCCGAGGGTGGAGGAGATTACAAAGATAGGGAGGGGTAAGGGCACAGTGGAATATGAAAGCATTACATTGTAGATGTTGGTTGACCAGGAGCAAGTGTAGGTCAGCGAATACCTGGATGCTAAGAGAATGGGACTTGCTGCTGGTTAAGTCATGGGCAGCAGTGTTTTCCATGACCTGGAGTTTATAGAAGGAGACTACATAGAGAGCACTACATTGGAATAGTTGAGTCCAGAGTAAATGCAGGACTAGTGGAGAGTTTCAGCAACAGGTGAGCTGAGATGGGTATGAAGTTGCATTATGGGTAGTCTTGGGGAAAACATAAATATGAGGTTGGAAGTTAATCCTGGGATTAAATGTGACACCAGTCTTGTGAAAAGAATGCCTGAGATGTTGATGAGATCTGGTTTGGGACCAATAATGTGTTTTAAAGTAGACAAACTTTGAAAGTTGATTGAAATAAAGCCACAAAATTCCACAAAAATGAACTTCTCTATGCAAGGTCAGAAAGGTAAAACAACTTTCAATATCTGTCTTGTATTCTAGCATTCAATGTAATTGAGGTGCATGTGAATTAACTGGCTGGTCGAACACACCACGTTACAAAATGTGTCAAATGTGACCAAAACAGATTCCATGGATTCCTCAACCGCCCACCCAGACATCTGTTACATTGTGAGCCAACTAATCTCACGAAACCTTGCCTTTCTTGCAAAGGTTTCCATTATCTACCTTTTGATGATCTCACCTTGTAATTCTTTCCAAAGTCACTCTAACTCTGATGGCTTCAAAGCAGCCAAGCTTGCAGGATTTCAGTTTTGTCTTCCGAGATTACATTTCCTTGGTTTTCCAAGTGCACTTGAGCATCAATTTATAAGTGCAATTTCAAATCTTTGGCAGCAGCAAGCAAAATGCCACTGCTCCAAGGGGATACATTTTCCCCAACTGCTTGCGTCACAAAATCACCAACATTAGGTTGCCTTCTTCAAAATTCAAGGTTTCACTTGAGCTGTCTTTGACTATTAGGGCCTTTCCTAAGCCCACTTCATTTACAAGTCTGTCCCCTGTACCACCTCATTTAAGTGGAGACTTTCTACTTTTATCTTGGCCAGTATCTGTCCCTGTTGCCTGTCTCTGGGATACTTATTGGGACTTTGTGTTTGTCTTCCCCTTCCTGGTCCCCCTCTTCAGGGGCATTTACTTGCCTATGGTGTGCTGCACCTGGTCACCTGACCTGGGTTTTTGTGGTGTTCCCTTTTCTCAATATGCAAGCACACAGGACCTGTCTTGATCTTGAAGAGCACAAAATATCTGAACACTGCATACGTAGCCAGTTCCTGGCTGGTGTATGTGTGGGAGGCCTGCAGTTCATTGGGATTTGAAGTTCCTGACTTCCAAGGTGAGCCTGGGTTTCTTAACATGCGGAATGGAGTTGGAATTGTGAGTTGGGGAAGAGTTTGGAATGGGAACCAAAGCCATTTGCTTCAGTTTTCCACTATTTAATTGGTGGAAATTCTGTTCATCCAGTACTGGATGTTGGATAAGCAGTCTGATAATTTAGCAACAATGGAGGAGTGGAGTGAGCTGGAAGTGAGGTAGAGCTGAATGCTGTCAGCATACACATGAAAAACAACACGGCCTTTTTGGATAATGTCACCAAAAGGCAGTATGTAGATGAATAGGGACTGAACATTGTTTCTTGGGGAAGTTTTAATGTGGGAACAGAAAGAGAAAGTGATTCTTTGGCGCATTAGATAAGAATGGAACCACATTGGAGCTGAAATTATCCCACAGGTGAATGTTGCTTTTCTAAAGTTTTAAGTTTTGAACCGACGATTTAAAATACTGTTCCAATGCATGCATCGCTTTGGGCTTCGCCTCTTCTGAACTAAGTAACTTCCTCTGCCTTTTCAACCCTCTGAGAACTCCCAGCTCTGGCATTTTGTGCACTTTCTGCTCTCTTCACTCCACCATTGGTGACTGTCTTCATTGTCTCTTTAAATTTAGGAATTCTTTTTATGCATCTTTGCATTCTACACGCTTCCTTTAAAATTGTCCTGTAGGCTATGTTTTTGAAGTCCCACCTAATAAGGGTGCAAGGTTTTTACCTAAGTTTAGTTAGGGCATTATGATTGGCACAGGCTTGGAGGGCCACAAGGCCTGTTCCTGTGTACTTTGCTTTGATCTTTTTGTTCTAATATCTCATTCGTTACATTTTCTGCAAGGTACTACATGAATGCAAGTTGTTGATTCAAACTGCAAAATTACTTTTGTGGTTTGATATGTTAACATAGTTCTTGCTTATCAGAGGAGTGTATCTCTATATTCAGGAGAATGGAAGCATAGTTCTAATGTGGTTGGACTCCTAATCCAGAAGCGCAGGTAAATGCTGTGGACATGATTTTAAGTCCCATCATGGGAGCTGGAGTATTTCAGATTCAATTAATTAATAAATCTGGAATATAATGTCAATCATGAAACTTCGCAACTGCAATAATAATCCATGTGGTTTACTAATGACCTTCAGCTGATTACCACCTTCCGTCTTCCCCCTCTACCCTATTGATTTTAATGCATGATCAGTGCCTAGAAGGTATTGAAATGCTTCCAGTACCTTGGAAGTATCTTTCACACAAGACTAATATTGACAAAGGAATTCTTCATCACCTGAAACCTGCTGGTGCAGCCTTTCGTCACCTGAAGAAATGAACAGTTGAAGATTGCAACATCAAACCTGAAACTAAGGTCATGGTCCCTTGTACAGAGCTGAAACGTGGATACAATATAGCAGGCATCTTAAAGCACTGGAGTCACTTTTTATTGACACTACCAGCGGAAGCTCAAGCATATTAAGTGGGAGGACAGCCACACCACCGTCACTGTCCTCTCTCAAGCAGCATAATGGAGCTTTGATCATTTCCTTCAGTTTTGTTGGTTTTGTCATACAGTTCAGATATCAAGCTCCCAAAGCAGATCTCCCAGCTCCCTCAGGGCAGACACCAGAGGAAGATCAAAGAAGCGCACTCAGGATGCGCTGAAAGCCAACGAGAAGAAATGAACATTGATATCAGTTTCTGGGAGACTATCTCCTTGGACCGAACCAGATGTCAGAAAAAGTTTCTGGGAAGAATCTTAGCATTTTGAAACCCAACAATGATGAAATGAAGCAGAAAAGCAAAAGTGATGAAAATGGCATGTCATAATCCAAACTGCACACAACCAGACCCCTCAAGACAGCAAATGCTCTGTGTACCATGAAGTCTGCAGGTCCGAGTTGTCCTCATCAGCCATTTTTCAATTTGTGAAAGACAGTTATCCTCACTGGTGAGGAACAGCCTCACTTAGTTGTAAGTAGTACAGAGATTGAGTATTGGAAAAAAAACTATCAAAGATTTTCATCTTGCGCTTTCCAGGATAGCTCACAAGAAATTACTGAGTGTTGGGGAAGCATTCATTTATGCTGCATGATGAGTGCTGATAGTTTGGCAGGTGGACTCTGGCAGAGGCATTGCCAAGCAGCATGGAACAGTTAATTGCCCAGCTTTGTTCAAATTAAAAACCAGGCAGGTTGACTCTGGTCAGATCATGACCAGGGAATGACTGTGTTCACTCAGCTTTTTTTCAGCTGAAAATAACTCAGCATGAAGATATGTTCTTTCTGCATGCTGAAGATGGAACCCTGAGTGCATATATATTGATTGTGGTATGCCTAAGTGAGCACGCTGAGAGCCTTAACTATCTGAAATTGGTTTTCAGTGTAATTCTGAGCACAATCAGGATTATTTAATAGGTGTTATCCAATCATAAAATCATGCCTAAAATGGGATGCATTTTGAGTTTTGCAAGCTGGTTAAGCATTTGTTGATTGCAAACAGCTGACTGGATGTGCTGTGTAATACAATTCACCAATCATTGGGATACATGGTCTTTTTACACTGAATTACATAAACACTGAAATTCCTATACCACATTGCTTATTTGTGTGTAGAACCTGTTTTTGGTTTAACAGCAGCTTCCTGTTAGCAACACGTGTTGCCACTGCAGATAACAGTGTGCAAAGGCTAGTTTTCTGTTCTTTGAATTTTTGAGACACTTCACTCTTTCTTAGGTATGCAGGACACTTTTCAAGACAAAGTGGTGCCTTAAGCCAATTCATGACCCTGAAAAGTGCCCAGTCTACCTCAGGTTACTCTGGATGAATAGGGCCTCAAAATTTTGAGCAACAGGTGAAGCTAGCTGTTTGACGCTATTACTATGCTTTAGCAACATGAGTTGTATTCTCCACCAACTGAGTGCTGTTATCAAGCCAGAAATTTGTTCTCTATCTCCCAAATAAGCAATGTCTCATATGAATTTTGTGCTGTTGTGAAGCCAGGCATATACAGTGTGTCCCATTGATTGGTGGGGGTCATATCAAACAGAATGTCCTTTTGGCTGTTTGCAATGGGCAAAGTACTTACCACATGAAACTGGCCTGTGTTTGCAAAACTCAAAACATTGTCCAAAGTAGATGTGACTTTAGATTTGGACATCACCCATGAACTAATCCTGATTGTGCTAAGAATTCCACCAAAAACAATTAAAGATTAATAGCTAGGTTCACTTACACATGCGAGAAGCCACATATATTCTCACACCTGGTCCCATCTTTTGAGACAGAAGGAACGTGTCTACATATTGCACTCTTCTCAACTAAACAAAAGCTTAGGGCTCAGTCATTCCCCAGGGCAATAACTTGCTAATCAGAGTCGGTCTGCCCATTTTTAATTTGTACAATACTGGGCAGCTAACTGTACCATGCTACATTCTCTATAGTAAAGGCTCCACCAATCAGAGTTCTCTTGCCAACCAATGGATGCATTCTTCTCATGCAGTGTAAGTTATTGTTCCTCTGTTACTGTTGGTAATTTCTTGTGAACTGTCCTGATGAGTCCAAGATGAAAAGCTTCGACAGTATGTCTTCTTTCAGCAATGCTCTAACAATAATAATCAGACCTCCTGCATGTTGAATACCTTAGAAGCATAGAGGGCTGTCAGATTCTGACTGCCATCCATGTAGAGGAGTTGAGTATCCATCTCAAATAATGGTTCGTAGCTTCATTACTGATTGAGCTGACTAAATGAAGTATCTACCAAATTGGGCCTTTATAGATGATAGTGCCAGCATGAGGGAAAACATTTACTTGACCTTGCCTGCATTGCTCTGTCTTTCTTAGATGTTCCCAGCATGTTAATTGTATTGTTCCTGTTAGGACAATACAGGGTCAATGACATTGATTAAGAACATGATCAGTTATAAGGAGAGCCTTCGGGGACATTGATTGTTGATTGAGGAGGAGACAGACATATGTTAATTCTGTAACTAAATCTATTGCTAAGTAAAAGATTTGTCTGCTTTTTCCATCACTATCTGGCTTCAGAATGAAGTAACATTAAGCAGCACTTCAGTAACCATATCAGTGTCTATTTTGGGTTCCACCAGGACCGCTGTGCTCCAAACCTCCATTAAAACCTTAGTCCAAGCATGCTGTTAACATCAAGACAGCATTTGACTTAAATATGGGGTTAAAGAGCCTGAGCAAAATTGGTGGAAACCTAGATGAAAACTCTGCAATGATTGGAGTTGTACCCAGCACAAAAAGTTGTGGTTTATGGTCAAAGGATCATCAATATCCTTGGGTTGCCATTGACCAGAAGTTTAATTAAACTATCCATACATACTGTGGCTAAGTGTAGGGTGGAATCTAAGAATATTGTAGCAAATAACTTGCCTCCTAATTCCCCAAAGCCTGTTCACTGTCTACAAGACATGAAGTCCAGGAATATGGTGGAATACTCCTTACTCGCCTGAAAAAAAGCTTAACCAGCCCCTGTCCACCATCTTGAGCATTCTTTCCCTACACCATCACTGGTGCACCGTGATAGCAGTGTGCAGAATCTACAAGACGCACTGCAGCAACTTGCTATCTCCTTTAATAGCCCATTTCAAGCCTGCAGGAAAGCAAGTGGCAGACATTGCCACTTTACAAGGTCCTCTCCAAGCCCCAAGTTTGAACTGTATTGCTGTGTTTACACTGTTGCTGGATCAAAATTCTGGAACCCTGGAACGTGACTGTTAATTTATTTGCATTATGTAGACTGCAGTGGTTCAAGAAGGTGGTGCACCACCACGATTTCAAGTTGAGTTGAGGGTCACAATGAATGCTGACCCTGCCAGTGACACTGTCATCCCATGTACAAAAAGAGATTAGCTGTGTAGCACTTTGATGTCCTGGAGTAATGAAAGAGACAGTTCTTTCTATTTCCTCTTTTTTTTGGAGTGGTGGTGGGGGCTGGGGGTGGGGGGGGGGCGGTTTGGCAGGATGTGTTCCCAGAAATAGATTTTAGTTTCTCTTGGTTAAAGTCAGATTGTCATTCTTACAACAGGAACATATCTGGTTGGAAAATCTGAGTAAAGTAATATGCAATTTTATATAAACGTCTTTCTCACCTATCACTCCAGTTTTGTTGAGCAATTAAGATTTCTGAAAATAATATAGATTGCATTAATGTGCAAACTTTGCCCCTCCATAATTTTTATACATTTTTGAAATTATCAAACTTTTTATATTGAAGTATTTTTTTCTCAGCACAGCTGTAGATGGAATCAGTTTGACCTTCAGTATTTTCACTTTCTCAATGTTTTTTTTCCTGTTCCTGGATTCTTTCTCATTTGTTGTCATCTATGTATTTTTTTTGTAATATGTTTCTTCTATTTTATGGATCTGAAGCAAGTGGAGTGTTCTTTTAACTGATTATTTTACAAAATTTAGTTGGTTCAAATGTTCTCATGCAAATCAGCAGCTGACATATCAGGCTTACAAGGGCAAGAGAACAGTATTTGTTGCCAGGTACCATAGCTTTATTGGTTGAATGGGGGATGGGTGGGATACATGAGACTGGCCTCCTCAGGGTCCTAGTTTGCAAGAATTTAATCCCGTTTTTGGGAATTTTTGTAACCATTCACATGCTTGACAACATAGCATAATGCATACTATTTTCAATGTTTGAATACCCCAAAATATTCACATTTCTAGTATATTAATAAAATGTCAAGAAGTCTGTAACTGACTTTGAGTAAATATCAACGATAACCCACTACCATCGGATAGGCATGTGCAAGAATTATATGCTTTGTATTTATACTTTTATAATTGAGATTGTGGGTCTATGAAGTCAATACATCATATTCCTAGGTTTACATTACTAAACTGCCATTCTTATCCTAAAGCATGGGGAATGGGAACCACATGCATCAGGAAATAATACTCACCCTTCTCGTGAGGAAGTGTTGAAACAAGCTATTAGTTCTGCTGAGGATTTTGGTTTGCACATGTTACTATATGATTCTGGCAACTTGTGATATTCTTTTAGTAACTGTGTGAAACTTTAAATTTAATCAGTGAAATCGGAAGTAAGGCAGCATATTTGCACGTTCTTCCAATAGTTACATTGGCTGGGAATGGGACTCTTGGAGAATAAGTCTGGTATTTTCTGCATGACTTTGACCAATAGTAGTCTTGCCTATAAATAAAAAATAAAATATAGTAATGGTCTGTTTATATTAATGCCAGTGTTCAGCTTACCATTTACCTGACTCTTGACGGAATTGTCATCTCATCCTTGTGTTTCAGTTTTATTTGCCTTTACTGTCTGCTTTAGGTGTTGTGAACTTTTTAAGTAATGTGGTATTTAGTTTTTCCTTATCCTGTACAGGGTCTGATGTTCTGTTGTTTGTTCATACTTTGTGGGATTAATTCTTATTTACACTCTGCCCATGTGACTCAGAGGTATGTGAAACAATTGTTGCCAGAAGAAACACATAGTGAAAGGAGCTAACTTGTGCCCTTCAAGTCATAGCTGTTTAATGCACTAAATTTGCAGGGATGTGTTTTTTGGGGGAAATATTGTCATTCAGTTTTATGGCTTATTCATTAACAGTTTGTACTGTATTCAATTTCTTCATAGAAAGTTGTCCTTTGTGGTACTATCAAGTTTTATGAGTAGAGTCACAGACTCAAAGGTTTACAGCATGGAAACAGGCCCTTCGGCCCAACTTGTCCATGCTGTCCTTTTTTAAAACCCCTAAACTAATCACAATTGCCCGCATTTGGCCCATATCCCTCTATGCCTATCGTACCCATGTAACTATCTGAATGCTTTTTAAAAGCCAAAATTGTACCCGCCTCTACTACTACCTCTGCCAGCTTGTTCCAGAAGCTCACCATCCTGTGTGTGAAAAAATTGCCCCTCTGGGCATTTTTGTATCTCTCCCCTCTCACCTTAAAACTATGCCCTCTAGTTTTAGACTCCCCTACCTTTGAGAAAAGATATTGACTATCTAGATGATCTGTGCCCCTCATTATTTCATAGATCACCCCTCAGCCTCCTACGCTCCAGAGAAAAATGTCCCAGTCTGTCCAGCCTCTCAATCCATCAAATCCTGGTAGCATCTTAGTAAATCTTTCCTGCACTCTTAATAATATCCATTCTATAATGGGGTGATCAGAATTACACAAGTATTCCAAACGTGGCCGTACCAATGTCTTGTACAACTTCAGTGTTCTGACCGATGAAACCAAGTGTGCTGAATGCCACCTTCACCACTCTGTCCACCTGTGATTCCACTTCAAGGAGCTATGAACATGTACCCCTAGATCTTTGTTCTGTAACTCTCCCCAACGCCCTACCATTAACTAAGTCTGACTCTGGTTCAGTCTTACAAAATGTGTTACTTCACATTTGCCTAAATTAAACACCATCTGCCATTCATCAGCCCATTGACCCAATTGATCAAAATATCTTTGTAATTGAGATAACTTTCTTCACTGTCCACTATGCCACCAATCCTTGCATCATCTGCAAACTTACTAACCATACCTCCTATATTCTCATCCAAATCATTAATATTAATGACAAATAACAGTGGACCCAGCACTGATCCCTGAGGCACACTGCTGGTTACAGGCCTCCAGCTTGAAAAACAACTCTACAACCACCCTCTGGCTTCTGTCAAGAAGCCAATTTTGTATCCATTTAGATACCTCCCCCTGGATCATGTGAGATTTAAACTTATGCAACAACCTACCATGAAGTACCTTCAAAAGCCTTGCTAAAGCCTATGTAGACAACATCAACTGCAGTTCCCTCATCTACCTTCTTGGTTACCCCTTCAAAAAAACTCAAATTTGTGAGACATGATTTTCCATTCTCAAAGCCATGCTGACTGTCCTTAGTCAGTACTTGTGTCTCTAAATACCTGTAGATCCTGTGTCTCAAAATACCTTCCAACAATTTACCCACCAGAGATGTGAGGCTCACTGACTTGTAGTTCCCCAGGCTTTTCTCTGCAGCCCTTTTAAACAAAGGCACAACATTTGCCACTCTCCAATCTTCAGGCACCTCACATGTGACTATCGATGATTCAAATATCTTGGCTAGGGAACCTGCAGTTTCCTCCCTAGCCTCCCACAATGTCCTGGGATACACTTCAAGTCCTGGGGATTTATCTACCTTGATGCACCACCACCTCTGTAATATGCACACTCCTCAAGACATCACTATTTATTTCCCAAGTTCCCTAACATTATGCTTTTCTCAACAGTAAATACCGATGAGAAATATTCATTTAGGATCTCACCCATCTCTTGTTGATCCACATGTAGATGACCTTTGTTGATCCTTAAGAGGCCCTACTCTGTCCCTTGTTACTCTTTTTTTTGCCCTTTATGCATTTGTGGAAGCTCTTTGGATTCTCTTTGTCTTATCTGTCAAAACAATCTCATGGCCTCTTTTTGCTGTCCTGATTTCTCTCAACTCTACTCCTACACCCCCTATACTCTTCAAGGGATTCACTTGATCCCAGCTGCCTATGCATGTCATGTGCCTCTTTTTTCTTCGTGACCAGGGCCTCAATATCCCGGATCATCCAGGGTTCCCTATTTCTACCAACCTTGCCCTTCACTCAGAGAAATGTATTTGCCCTGAACACTGGTTAACACACTTTTCAAAGCATGCCACTTACCAGATGCCCCTTGTCCTTCCCACAGACTCCCCCCAATTAATTTTTGAGTTCCTGTCTGATACCATCAAAATTGGCCTTGCCCCAATTTAGAATTTTAACTTTTGGGCCAGACCTACCATTCTCCGTAGCTATCTTAAAACCAATAGAATTATGGTCACTGGTCCCAAAGTGATCCCTCACTAACACTTCTGTCACCTGCCCTTCCTTATTTTCCAAGAGGAGGTCAAGTTTTGTCCCCTCTGTAGTCAGTCCTTCCACGTGCTGAATGAGAAATTCCTCCTGAATACACAACAAATTTTTCACCCAACCCTCTAATACTATGGCTGTCCCAGTCAATGTTGGGAAAGTTAAAAGCTTTGAATATTATCACCCTATTTTTCTTGGGGCTACTTGTGATCTCCTTACATATTTGCTCCTCAATTTCCAGCCAACTGTTTAGGGCCTCTAGTTGTTCGTCTGTCGTCATCGATGAGGACCTTGACACCATTAGTCATTTTGAGGCTGGTTGCGGTGTGTCCGAAGATGACTGATCAGGCCAATTTGGGCATGGAATGTCCTGACACATATTGGACAGACTTGTGTAGACACTGTAGTTGTTGTGCTGGTGGCTGTGGACTTGTGCAGCTCGCGCTTAAGTTGTGCTACAGCAATACACCATGCTTCGTGAGCTTGACAGCCTTTGTGGATGAGGCAGCACCAGGTAGAGCGGTTTTGTGCCAGCATTTCCCAGGTGGTTGTGTCAATGTCAAGCGACTTCAGGGAGGCTTTGAGTGTGTCTTTGAAACGTTTCTTCTGCCCTCCATGTGAGCGTCTTCTAGCAGAGAGTTCCCCAAAAAGGAGCTGCTTGGGTATGTGCTCGTCTGACATATGGATGACATGACCTGGCCACTGGGTCTGTGTGCTCATCAGCAGTATGTGGACTGATGGTAAACTTGCTCTAGAGAGAACTTCAGTTTCTGGTACTTTGTCTTGCCATCTGATGTGTAATGTTCTGCAAAGACAAGTCATGTGGAAATGTTTGAGCTGTCTTGCGTGCTTTCGATACACAGTCCACGTTTCACAGGCATACAGGAGGGACAACCTATCAATGATTTCCCCTTCTTATTTCTCAGTTCTACCCGTATAGACACAGTGGCCGAACCCTTGGATATATCCCCCCTCAGTACAGCTGTGATGCTTTCCCTAATCAAAAGTGCAACTCCCCCTCCTCTCTTACCTGCTGTTCTATCTTTCCTATAGCATCTGTACCCTGGAACATTGAGCTGCCAGTCCTGTCCATCCCTTAGCCATGTTTCAGTAATTGCTATAATATCCCAGTTCCATGTACCCATCCATGCCCTGAGTTTGTTGCCTTGTCTGTCAGGCCTCTTGCATTGAAATAAATGCAGTTTAATTTGGGCTCCCCTTGCTCACTGTCCTGCTTTTGCCTGATCTGCCTGGTACTAGGATTACTGACCCTGTCGTTACTACTTAATGTGCTCTCTAACTTCTGTGTTGTCCTCAAACTTCTCTTCTGTCTCCCTACTGCTTTGGATCCCATCCCCTGAAAAACTAGTTTAAACCCCCCTAGAGTGGCTCTAGCAAATCTCCCCGCCAAGATGTTAGTCCCTCTCCAGTTCAGGTGTAACCCGTCCTTCTTGAACAAGTCACCTGTTCCCCAGAAAAGATCCCAATGATCCAAAAATCTAAATCCCTTCCCCCTGCACCAGCTCTCAAGCCATGCATTCATCAGCCTAACCCTCCCTCCTATTCACACTCATTCGCATGTGGCAGCAGTAGTAGTCCTGAAATAATTACTTCAAGGTCTTGCACTTTAGCCTTCTGCCTAACTCTCTATATTCACACTTCAGGACTTCGTCCCTCTTCCAACCTATGCCGTTGGTACCAGTATGTACAGTGATCTCTGGCTGCTCACCCTCCCCCTTAAGAATGGCCTGCAATTGCTCAGACGTCCTTGACATTGACACCAGGGATGCATCTTGGAGTCTTGATTTGTGGCCACAGAAACGCCTGTCTGTGCCTCTAACTAGCAAGTCCCCTGTTGCTACTGCTCGCTTGCTCTTTCCCACAGCAGAACCAGCTGAGGTGTCACAGGCCTGGCTGCTGTTGGTATTTCCCCTTGACAAGCTATCCCCCCAACGCTATCCAAAACGATATACCTGTTTGAAAGGGAAATAGGCACAGGAAACTCCTGCATTACCTGCCTCCCTCTCCTGGCAGTCACCCATCCACCTATCTGAACCTGTGGTGTGCCAACCTCCCTGTAACAGGTGTTACACACTCTGCCTCCTGTATGACCAGTAGAAAGTCTGACAACACTGGGTTTAAGTCCAACCGATTTATTTGATATTAAACTCACTAGCTTTCGAGCTTACCCCCTTCACCTGACAAAGGGGGTAACTTCGAAAGCTAGTGAGTTTAATATCAAATAAATCGGTTGGACTTAAACCCAGTATTGTCAGACTTTTTACTGTGTTTACCCCAGTCCAACGCTGGCATACCCACATCATGTCCTGTATGATCTGCAGTGCATCGGCTTGCTGTTTCAACCAAACAATGCAATCTGTGAGGAGCTGCAACTGGACATACTTCCTGCAGACAAAGTTGTCAGGGAGAACATAAGAACATAAGAAATAGGAGCAGGAGTAGGCCATCTAGCCTTTCGAGCCTGCCCCGCCATTCAATAAGATCATGGCTGATCTGTCGCTGCTCAGTTCCACTTTCCTGCCCTCTCCCCATAACCCTTAATCCCCTCTCATCAAAAACCCATCAACCCGCGTCTTAAAAATATTTAGCGAGGCAGCCTCCACCACTTCAACGGGCAGAGAATTCCAGAGATTCACCACCCTTTGAGTGAAGAAGTTCCTCCTCAACTCCGTTCTAAACAGCCCCCCTTTTATCCTGAGGCTGTGCCCCCTAGTCCTACTGTCTTTTTTGAGCGGGAAGAGTCTCTCCACCTCTATCCTATCCATCCCATTCATCATCTTATACGTCTCAATGAGATCTCCCCTCATTCTTCTAAACTCTAACGAGTACAAGCCCAGTTTATTCAGCCTCTCCTCATAGCTCAACCCCCTCAACTCCGGTATCAGCCTAGTAAACCTCCTCTGCACTCCCTCCAAGGCCAAAATATCTTTGCGCAGGTGCGGCGCCCAAAACTGCACACAGTACTCCAGCTGCGGCCTCACCAATGCCCTATACAGCTGCAGCAAGACCTCCCTACTTTTATATTCAATCCCCCTCGCTATGAAGGCCTGCATCCCATTCGCCTTCCTGACCACCTGCTGCACATGCAAGCTGGGTTTTTGCGACTCATACACAAGGACCCCGAGGTCCCTCTGCACCGTCGCCTGCTGCAGTTTTTCGCCCCGTAAGTAATAGTCCTTCCTACCATTCTTCCTACCAAAGTGGACCACCTCACACTTGCCAACATTAAATTCCATTTGCCATTTCCTGGCCCATTCGCCCAGCCTATCTAGATCCTTCTGCAGACTCTCCACACCCTCCGCACAATTTGCCGTTCCCCCAATCTTGGTGTCATCAGCAAATTTTCAACACCCTACACTCAGTTCCCTCCTCCAGATCATCTATATAAATGGTAAAAAGCTGAGGCCCCAGCACCGACCCCTGGGGCACTCCACTAGTCACCATCCGCCAATCCGAATAGCACCCGTTGACCCCCACTCTCTGCCTCCTATTTGACAACCAATCCTCTATCCACGCTAACACCCTACCTCCAACTCCATGTCCCTTGACCTTCTGCAATAACCTCTTGTGAGGTACTTTGTCAAACACCTTCTGAAAATCAAGAAAGACCACATCCACCGGCTCTCCTCTATCCACCGCCCTAGACACATCCTCATAGAACTCCAGTAAATTTGTCAGACACGACTTCCCTTTAATGAAACCGTGCTGCGTCTGCTCTATCAAGCAATTCCCTTCAAGATGCCTCGCAATTTCCTCCTTAATGACAGATTCTAACATTTTACCTACCACAGACGTTAAACTAACCGGCCTATAATTCCCCGCCTTTTGCCTGGCACCCTTCTTAAACAACGGCGTAACATTAGCCGTTTTCCAATCATCCGGCACTTCCCCGGAATCCAGCGACGTCTGGAAAATAACCACCAAGGCATCCACTATCACCTCCGCCAAATCTTTCAGAACCCTCGGATGCATTCCATCCGGTCCTGGGGACTTGTCCACAATCAGCCCCTCCAGTCTGTCGAGCACCGCCTCTCTAGTAACAGTGATGTCATTAAGACCCTCCAGTCCTACCAGCTTTCCATCGCTAACACCCGGCAAATTATTCACGTCCTCCTCCGTGAAGACAGAAACAAAAAAGTTATTCAATACCTTAGCCATATCCCCATCCCCTACCACTAGGTCCCCTTTCTCATCCTCTAAAGGACCAACATTCACCCTAGCCAGCCTCTTCCTTTTTATATATTTATAAAAACTCTTGCTATCCTTTTTTATATTGAGCGCTAGCCCAGCTTCATAGTTTCTCCTACCCTTCTTTATCAACTTCTTTGTCAATCTTTGTTGACATTTAAACCTCTCCCAATCCTCTTCTTGCCCACTACTCTTAGCTACTCTAAATTCCTCCGCTTTTAATTTAACACTTTCCTTCACCTCCTTCGTTATCCACGGCTTATTACCTCTCCTCCTACTATCATTGCTCCCTAATTGTCCACATCTGACAGGATGTGGGCAGTTAGATTTGGGCAAATGTTAATTTTAAACAGAAAATTTAGATTTCCAGATGGACTTTGATAAGTACTAATGAATAGGGTCACAACATGCAAAGTCAGGGGACAAGTCACAATAGATGGCTAACTGGCTGTAAGACGAAGTGGAGTGAAGGTAGAGGTTCAGAATGGCAAAAGGTGGAACAAGATGAATGCTGGAGCCTCTGTTCTCAATGTATAATCAGTTAAACTTTGGAATCAAAAACAAGTCTAACTTTGTAAATGACATTGGAAGATGTATGCAACACTCAGAAGGACTGCAACAAATTAGGTGAGATTATTAATTTGTGGAATGGGCGTAAACCTGGCAAATGTTTTTCAACATAAAAGGTATTACATTTTGTTAAAAATCATAGTCACATTGCTTAGAAAATAAAAATCTAAATGGGGTAAAGGAATAGAGGGATCTAGAAGAACGAATATACAAACCACTGGTCCACTAACGATTAACCACTGGACACTTTGGCCCAACCATTTCAGCTGCTTTATCAATGACTTTCCTTCCATCATAGAAGTAGGGATGCTTGCTGATAATCACACAATATAAATACTCTGGCTACAAGAGCAGGCCAGAGCCTTGGAGTAGCTCACTTCCTGACTCCCCAGAACGTGTCCACAATCTACGAGACAAGTCAGGAGTGTGATGGAATACATTCCACTTGGCTGCATGAATGCAAAACACTCGAAGCTTGACACCATCCACAGGAAGCAGACTACTTGATTGCTATCCCTTCCACAAACATTTACTCCCTCCTCCACCGCTGCACATCTAGAAGATGCACTACAGGAACTCAGCAAGGCTTCTTGGACAACTCACGACCACCTAGAAGGGTAAGGGCAGCAGATACATTGGAACATAACCTGGAAGTTTTCCCCCAAACATCACTCCATCCAGACTTGGAAATATATTGTCGTTTCTTCACTGTCAGTATTTTGGAACCCCCTCCATACTAGCACTTTGCTTGTACCTACATCATATGGACTACAGCAGTTCAAGAAGGCAGCACTATCTTCTCGAGGGGAATTAGGGGTGGGCAATAAATGCTGCCTAGTCAGCGAAGCCCACATCCCATAAATTGATTTAAAAATTGTAATACAGGCTAATGCCATTTTTAAAAAAGGTATTGGAGTTTTTGCAGAGGTATAAAATTGAAAGGTTATGTTGAACTTTAATTAGGTTGCACATAGGAATATACAATTCTCATCACATTGTAAAAGGTATATAGATGGACTGGAGATGGTGCAACAAAGATGTTGGTAGATGAACTCAGAATATACTGATCAGGGAAGGATGAACTGGCTGGGGGTCTTTTTTTCTTCTTGAAAAGTGAAGGTTAAGTTGATAGCGAGCTCTAAAGTTATTAAGGGCTTTGATAGTCAATAGAAAAATGTGTCCACTCTGGGGGTCAGCGGGGTGGGGGTACCTGGAGGGCATCTATTTTGAACCGAATTTGAATAATCAAATGAAGATATGAATAGATTGTTTGGCAGGGAAATTAATGGTACAATGCTCCTTCCAATCTGTAACTTCCAACCATTCCCTTCCCTATGTCCCCAAATTCTTCAAACTATCCCACCCTTCCTTTATCGCTCCATTGCCAGCCTTGCTTTTACCAGTCCAGGTTTCATGCTCTGAATTTCTTTTAATTACATCTGCTTCTCCTCTTCTCCCTTCATTAATTATGCATTTTAAAAACCACATTAACCTATTCTTTAGTCACCCTTCTTGTATCTGCTGAGGCTTGAGAGCCACTTGCCTTACTGTAGCATCTTACATTTTAATTTTAATTTTAATTTTGTATTTTTCCTTTGTCTCTTCCTTCTCATTCCAGTCCTTCCTTTCCTCTTTGTCTCTCTGTCTATTTTGTCTCTGATTCACTGTTTCCTTGTCATTTCTCTGTTCGTTCTTAGTCCTCAACTGTCATTTATTGAAGGCACAGTCTTAGTCCCACTACTCATTAAGGTTTCGTGTAACTGCTCATAACATGGTCTTTTCTATGTTGTGAAGACCAAACACACATTGGGTGGCCTATTTATGGAATGCCCATGTTCAGTCTGCAAGAATGGTGCTGAGCTTCAGGCAGCCTGGCATTTCAATCCTCTCATGCTGACATCTCCTTTGTCCTTGCTTGCTGCACTTCTCTTTACATGAACCTTTTCCAGTTCTGATGAAAGGCCATCAACCTAAAACAAAGGGCCAAAAATCTTCCAAAGAGTGGTAATTGCCACTATACTCTGGTGCCGTGTGTATTTCTGGCCTGCACATCTGAATCATGCCACTTCATAAATGCTGATTGTACTTATGTGAGTCCTCCTCCTCAATGAATCTGAAACCTTTGAGCGATGGAGCTAATGCTGCTGAGAAAGCTAAGCATGCCTCCTTTTTTACAGCATTAGCTGCTATGTTTTGGTCAGCCTTCACTCACTAATAGTGAAAAGTTTTGGGACATTTCAATACGTTTTGAGCGTGTTTGGGAATAAATGAAAATGAGGTAGGTGGGTAAGCGGCAGGATGATCTGGTTGGGGGTGGGAAGGAAAGTTGGGAAAGTGGAGGTGGGTGTTTGGGGATTCAGTTGTCTAGTTATCTAAGTTAATTTTTTTTTTCTCTGTCTAGCGTTTCTTGGCTAACTATCCAGGCAAGTTGGAATTGTTTGGAGTCTCCAACACAACTTTTGGAGGGCCCCAGGGAGCAGGGGAGTTAATAACCCATTAAAAGTTGAAAATTCTTGAGCAATTCCCAATGTCCTTGCATTGGGACTTCTCCAAGGGATCCTCCAGCATATACCTCCAAGTTGTTCCCATTGGGACACCAGAAGATCTGGGCCATTAACTCTTTATCCACAAATGCTGCCTGACCAACTGAGTTTTTCCAGTATTTAATGCTTTTTTTTAAGGTTCCCTGCTGCACTTGCCATGCTGTAATCTGTTTGCACATCTAATGCATAAAACTTCCAAACTGAAGGATGGATGGAAAAAGTCCATTAAATAAGGCAAGGTGCAAGTGTTTCTGCTCTAGCAAATTTTCAGCCAAATATTTTCTTATTGGCTTTGTTAAAAAAACTTCATCATGTAATCACAAGTCAGATGAGGTGAAACTGACAACAGTTGACAGTGTGCCATCAAGGAGTCTTAGCAAACTTGAGGTCAATAGAAATTGGCAGGAAGGTCTCCATTGGTTGGAGTCATACCACTCATGAAGGAAGAGGTTATGATTGTCAGAAGTCAGTCATGTCAGCCCCATACATTGCCTCAGTCGTACCTCAGCCTAGTGTCCTAGGTCCAACCATTTTCATCGATAACCCTCTTTCTCCTGAGATCAGAAATGGAGAAGTAAGCTGATGATTACCGTGTTCTACACCAGTCACATAAGCAGTGCTTGAAATCAGACCCAAGCTTAGCTTGATAAATGGCAAGTAACAGGTTTGCCACAGAAGAGCCAAGCATTGACCATCCTCAACTATTTCCCATGCCATTCAATGGCATTATAAGTAAATCTTCCACAGTTAAAGCCTTGAGGGTTACCATCAACCAGAAATGGAGAGGTGATGTATGGTATTGTTACGTTAGTAATACAGCGAACAAGTGTAATGCTCTGGGAATTCCACCATGGCAGATTCAATAAAAACCTGGAATTCAAAGTCTAATGTTTATGATCATTGAAACTATATTGCCATTCCTTCACTGTCACTAGATCAACATCCTATAACCCCCTATTATTGTCATAAGGGCATATCTGGCTCACAAATGCTTTTTAGGGAAGGAAATCTGAACTGGTCTGTTTGACTCCAGACCCACAGCAATGTGGTTGACTCTTAAACGCATTCTGCAGTGGCCAAGCAAACCACTCGGTTCAAGGGCAATGAAGGATAGGTAACAAATGCTGGCCCAACCAGCAACGATCATGTACCCTGAATGAATATAAAGAAAATAACTGGATTACCACACTGAAAGAGTAGATTGGAGGTTGGGATTTTTGGATAATTCACCACCTGACTCCCAAAATACAAGACACAAGTATGATGGAATCCTCTATACTTGCCTGGCCAAATGCAGTTCCACCAACATTCAAGAAGCTTGACACCATCAGGGACAAAGCCGTCCACCTCGTCAGCATCACATTCTCCAATTTAAACATTCACATCCACTGCATAGTGGCAGTAGTGTTTTTTTTCATTGTGGAACATGGGCATCGCTGATTGGCCATACCTAGTTTCCCTTTGGAGGGAGGGCAGTTGAGAGTCAACTACATATTGGCCAGACCAGATAAGGATGGCAGTTTTTCCTTCCTTTATGGACATTATCAGATAGGCTTTTCCAACAATCGGCAATGGTTTCATGGTGATCAGTAGGTTCTTAATTTCAGATTTTTTTTTTATTGAATTCAAATTCTGCCATTTGTTGTGGTGGGATTCAAAACTAGGTCCCCAGAACATTCTTTATCTGAATTTCTGGATTAATAGCCTAGTGATAATATCACTAGGCCATTACCTCTCCTGTCATCTGCACAATGTAAAAGCAACTACTTCAACAGCACCTTCTATTGTCTTATGTCTACCATCTAGGAAAGCATGGACAGCAGACACATGGAAACCCTACCATCTGCATGTTATCCTCCAAGCCATGCACAATCCGTACTTGAAACTAAATTGCCATTCCTTCACTGTCACCAGATCAACATCTCTTCCTTACAACATCGTGGGTCTACTTACACTACACGGACTGCAAGAACTCAATATCTTTTCACTATCTTCTTGAGGAGAAATAGACAGCAAATGCTGGCATTGCCCACATCCTGTGAACAAATAAGAATGGGGCATGGGCTACAATACCATTTTGGGGGAATGTGACTTGGACTTGTAGCTTCTAGATGTGTAATTTAAACTCCATTGTGTTTCTGCACTTTTTTAAACATCAGATTAATCTGGAAGGAACTTGCTGTAATGCTGCTGGTTTTGGTGAGAACCAACTGAATTTGTTGCTGTTTGATGTAAATCATCACATTGATTAGCGCTAATAGTCTGACCATAAGCTGAGTTTCAGCCACTTCAACAGGAGTGCAAACTATTCAGTAACTTCAGTAAAAAGGGATTTTAAAAGGCAATAGATAAAGAGAATTATTTGGTCTGAGTTGCACAGTAATACTTATTTCTTTTTGGGTTTTACTGTTCCTTTTTGTTGGTGAGCAAAAGGAATGCTTCAACTTTAAAATATATTTGTGCTGATCATCAATTCCAGATGTAAAAATTGTAGAACATTCTTTGTGATGCAACAGTATGATTTAATACTTTTATAAAAAATGTGCTAAAGCTTACTATTTGGCTTGTGCAAAATTAGTTGTACGATGGAAATTTCACTGATTTCTTTGGAGCTCAATACACTGTCAAATGTGATTTGAAGGAAAATGATCATGTTTTGACATTGAAGCAATACATGTTTGGACATAATTCATTCTTTATTCAACTGTCTAGAGAATATTCTTCAAACAATATTTATATTTGTGTGCCAAGGAGCTCATTTGAAATCCTTTTTGTTGTGGGGGTTAACAGTGATTGTTCTGTATGCATGCAGCTTATAGGTTAAATCAGAGCACAAACCTCTGATGCATTTTGCATTATTATGAATTGGTCAATATGGTAATTAGCTGCATTGTAGTGAGGATTTTTCCATTGCTTATAATCTGCTCTATTTCAACACATTTTCGGTGTTCTTCCAAATGTGGAAAATATAGATCCCAGCATACCTTTTGAACTTCTCCAATTTTGTGTGCAATTATTCAAAGTTGACATGCTTTTAAAGGTTCAGGTTCACAGTATTAATTATG
Source organism: Carcharhinus amblyrhynchos (assembly GCF_965287045.1). Taxonomy (NCBI): domain Eukaryota; kingdom Metazoa; phylum Chordata; class Chondrichthyes; order Carcharhiniformes; family Carcharhinidae; genus Carcharhinus; species Carcharhinus amblyrhynchos. The sequence goes on from NC_137337.1 coordinate 30,468,675, forward strand.
GCACTGATGTTTGCAAAAATAACATGGTATTTTAACATTCAGTGACTTTTGCAGAGATTGTCCTTTTCTCGTGGATCTAATGCTTGTGCACAATATAATTATAATTATTGCTTTTATTGCTAAATTGTACTAAATGTCAACCTAGTCAAACTTGAAATATGCAGATATGTGTATTCATACTAAGTTAGCAATGGGACAGTTAATCAGTTTATCACAGCAACCTTGAAACAACTTTTGCATGGGGAAAGGGAGAACAAGGATAGAAAGGAGAAAAACGAATCCAAGATCTGTGGATTGTTTAATATTGTACATGGCGCTTGATGTGTTGAAATGACAAAGGAAAGCATCTGGTCTTGCCATTGTTTCCTAAACATCTCCCTATCTTTTTCTCCACCTAGCCAACACCTCCCCTCCCTTTCCCTTCCTCTCTCTTCCTCACTCCCCCATTTCCCCCCAATAATCCTTCCCAAGCTTGCGTGCACACCCCAACTTGTGTGTACTTTTAATGTAAGTTGATTGCATTTTAAAAACCAGAGCTTAATATGTGTAGTGCATATAAACTATATTTTAATAATTGTTTTTATCCTCCCCACACAGAGGTTGCAAAGCATTGTCAGGAAAGGGAGAACCTTGGAATGCTGGTCTGGTCACCGAATCAGAATATATCTGAGTCTAAATGTAAGTTTGTGCTTCATTTTGCACTTTAAATATTACATTTATATTCATAGCCTTATTTTCTTTTCAGAAACTGATTAGAAAACATAAGTTTCAATGAAAATTTTTGCCAGTTTTCAAAGAAGTGGTTTCTAATGAATATTCAATTTGCACCTGTAATTGCTAGTAAGTATATTTGGAAGAAACCACTGAAAACATGACTTCAAGGTATTTTAAGATGAAACCTGTCGATTTTACCCTATAACATCTGGCAGAATAGGTAAAGGGTATGGGTTGGCTATCTTTCTCTCCCAATGTGTCATTTTATATTTTGTCTGCACAAATATATATGTAAAAATGAGTTTTTGACCAAGTTTGTACAAGGAATCTTTTGTTTTTTTTCAACAGGAATAAGCCAGATTAATTTGCACAGAGCAATATTAGCATTTTTGTATCTACTCTTGCGATCCTTTTGTTCTTGTAATTAATTTACATAGTATTGGTCTGAATTTTGTGGCCAGTTGAAACAACACTAACTTCAGACAACTTCCCTAAAGTGTCAATATTCCTGTTTGTGATATGATCTAGAATCTGATGTCATCTATAGGGATCTGCTGCCCTAGATCAGCCAATCACAGTAAAGGATTCTCACAGACCACAAACTGCGGAGTAAAAAGCACAGGTTATAGTTAATTTTCTAACATTTTATAGAAGACATAATATGGGATATGCACAAGATTATAAGTAGAAGATGAAATATCAAAATGTTTTTAAGTTTCTTTTAATAAATTGTAAAAAAAAGGTTGCTCTGACGGAATGATAGTCCACGTTGTAAAATTTAGTTTTTCGAAGCCAGGGAAGTTGTTCAGTGATTATGGTTTAGTTGTTTGAAAGCTTCTTAATACGGCTTGATATTTCCAATGTTTTTTTGCAACAAGAATAGTGTGTGGTTATGCCAAATCACTGATTCTGCGAAGATTGTATTTGCAAAGGTTGCAACAGTGAACTCTGGAGGAGCAGTAGTATCACGGATGGCAAATTTTGGATTCCTGTACTTAACTGGAGACAACAGAAGTTGCTGTTCGTTTTACATGGTAATGATAGTATGCATTGACAGTAGAATCCTTACAACCACAAATTTCAAACCAATAATAGTGCTAATTTTGAAAGATGAAGTTTCAGTAATATCTTGATTTCTCCTTGTCATTGATGAATTTCAGTGGTCTGAGAATTAAAGTACTCTGACGGATGTGGGAGTCTGTATTTAAAATGTCTCTAGCCTATTGATTAGGCCATTAATAGCACTGGCAATCTCACTCTGCAGCACAAGTTTCCTAAGATTTTTCTGAACAAGTTAGGAAGTTTGTTTTTCATAATTGAGAATTGAGGGACATTTATGAGCATATTAGTTGATGTAATAATTATTCTTCTAAACTACACCTTCAGGGTCTACCAGAATGTTAAAAATTTAAATGTATAATGCAAAAGTATCAGTTGTTTTAAGGGGTCATTTTGAATAAAGAGTAGTGAAGATTTTGTTAATGAACAAATCTAATCATAATTTACTGTGAAGGATACTTGCAAGCTATGGCCTTGTGTTATTTATAACTTCAATACAGAAGTGCTGTGATGATCAAGCCAACATTATAACTAATATTATTCGAAGGTAGTCTGACAGTGTTTTTGACTTTTCAAATATTACCACTGGATTACAGTGTGAGATTTTATGACCTCACTGCTGGAGCAAGTGTGTCCAACATGGGTAAAAGATGATGTATGAAGGAAATAGATATGCAAGTACAAACTGAACTACTTCAGCTTTACATTTCTTGTAATTAAATTACTTGTTGATGAATTTGAGGACCTCAGCTAATTGTCATTGGCAGCTTTAAAATTAGTGAGTTAAATGGAGTAGCAAAATGAAAGTATAAAATAAATATCTGGGAAACAGGTTGTTGTTACATCATTCTCTGAATAGTTGCTGAATTTTCTTTCAATCAGTCAGTTAAGTGACATGCACTGAAATCATTACCATTTTAATCTTGAAATTATGCAATTGAGAAATCTACACGTGTAAAGTTTGGCCCAATATGAATTGCGCATTATTCCTCACCATTGAGATGTATCTAACTTGCCTAAATCAAAGAGCTGGATGCATTGCAGTAACTCAAAGGCTTCTTCAAAAGCTCCTTCCAACCTATAGCTTCTATCACTTGGAAGGATGTGAACAGCAGACCCAGGGGAAAACCTGCACCCTCAAGTTCTCCTTCCAAGGTCAACCAGTGCATTAATAAGACAACCTGGTTGGTTAACCATCAACAGCTCAAGTTGATGACAAGTTGAATTTTTGCAAATTCCATTGGCATATGTATCATAGTGGAGCCATCACTCCAGATAGGATACTATAGGTATTATAAATACCGAATAATACAAAGGTTGTATTTTGCCTCCTAGAACTGTTGCTTAGTCTTTCAGCTAGTTTTCTTTTGCTACGTTGATGGGTTGAGACATCTCCACCATGAATTTCACTAGATTGTAATAACAGTTTGGATTTCAGTAACATTAACCATGAACCAATATCTCAAAGTATTTTGCAAAATGACAAATACAAAACCTGATTAAGGGGTTCTGTGGAACTATATTTATAGCATGATGATTCTATCTCATCACTGCCTTTATATAGAATTTAAGAGTTGAAAATCCAGTCAACTGAAAGGTTTAATCCTAATTCTTTGTTACTACTTTGAAATAAGGGTGATTCATTCGAATTTTTAAGTGAGTTTCTAAGCAAAACTGTTAGTACATGTTTTCTGATACAAATTGCAAACAAAGGCAACAAAAACATATTAAAATCTTCTGGTTAATTTGCTTCTCTGATTTCAGGTTTCAGGTTCATGTATATTATTCACAATGAACCAGTAAAAATGGCTGCATGATGCTGGCACATGAACTAACTGCCATACCGCTGGCAGTGCTAACACTTATTTGCTGATATTTTCAGAGTGCACAGGTTATTCTTAGTTTGCCATCATCACAGATTTGCTAGAAGTCACGATTTGTATTCTAGATTACTTTTGATATTCAGACCCATATATCTATTTCTGTCACGATGCTATCTGTTTGTTGCATGATGTAATCTCCTCCATGAAGTATGTTAGTAAATAAAATTATTAGTGTGAATGTTAAAAGGAAATTGGTCCAAAATGATTTCAGTAACTACTTAGGCTACGCCACCTGAGTTGAAGGTACCATCAGCTTTGGTTAATATGCAAAAGGAGAGTTAATACTGATTGCTGCTAACATCAAATACATAATTCTGCAAAGAACAAATTAATACTTTTTATCTAAAACGCAACATGCACTTTACTAGTTGCACTTAATCTTACATCTTAGGAGATCATTGCTTCAAAGTCTCTATCATATATTCCCCATTCCAGACATCACTCCATAATCAAAATAGAGAATTGACTTCATTTGTTGTACGTAGAATTATGTAGCGCGGAACAGACCATTTTTAGCTTATGTGGTCCATGTCAATGTTTACGTAACTCTCAATCTTCCTTACACATCTCTTCATCTAACTCGATCAATATAACCTTCCATTCCTTTCTTCCTCCTACATTTATCCTGCTTTCCTTTAATGCACCAATGCTATTTGCGTCACTACTTTATGGTACAAGTCCCACATAACCATTCACTGGGTCAAAAATTTCTTTACTAATTCTCTATTAGATTTATTGATCTCCTTTATGTTTATGATCCCACTCTTCTACCCCAAGAAACATTTTCATAATCTTATAGATCTCTATCCTGCCACCCTTCTCAGGAAAAAAAAACCAAGCTTGTTCAGTCATTTGCCTTGGGTGTAACCTCAGTTTTGATCACATCCTTGTAAAATTATTCACACTTTTTGGTGCCATTTTATTCTTTTCTAGTATAGAGATCATTCTGCAAATGTATTATTCAAAAATTAGCATCATCTGTCTCTATTGACTGTGTCACCATAAATTTTGAATTATTATCTCTATGCTTGGTTTGGGACCTTTCTGGATTAAACAATTGCGCAAGTTTGAATCCTATTTTGCATTTACCAAGATACTGCCAGTTGAGTATTTGTCATTTGAGAAGAGCTTATCATTTGCACAAATACTGCAAAAGATTGGTTGTAAGGTAATTCCATGCATGATTCAGTTTCGAAGGTTAATTGAAAAATAACAATTTGAGGTAAATTTCACGGTTCACAGTCTAATTTTGTATCTGTTTATCTGATCAGAGTTTTGCTACAAACTAAATTGCATTGCTTACTGAACCAATCATGTTGATGTTGGTCAAATATTTTCATCTAATGTGCACTTAGTTCAATTGCCAGGTTATTGGGATGTGGCAGAGTTCAAAGCTGAATCACAATTTGGTAACATTTGAGTTAATTGATGAACTTTGTTAATATTTTCTACTAAAACACCAAAGTACTTTATGAAAGCATGAGTGTTTTGAGGAGCCCCTATCAAAGAAATATTTACTGTTGATTCCTGACATTTGTACAGCACCTGCGCTGTTGTGCCTCTCTACCTCCCTCCTTGCTTTCATCCTTTAACGTAGAACACAGAACACTACAGCACAAACAGGCCCTTCGGCCCACTAGTTGCGCCAATCACTTCTATACTTACTAAGCCATAGACCTATCTATAACCCCTAATCCCATTAGATCCCATATACTCATCCAGAAGTCTTTTAAAAGACCCCAGCGAGTTTGCCTCCACCACCACCGATGGCAGCCGATTCCATTCACTCACCACCCTCTGAGTGAAAAACTTACCCCTAACATCTCCTCTGTACTTGCTTCCCTGCACCCTAAATCTGTGTCCTCCCGTAGCGACCATTTCAGCCCTGGGAAATAGCCTCTGAGAATCCACCCTATCCATTCCTCTCAACGTCTTATAAACCTCTCAGGTCGCCTCTCAACCTTCGTCTCTCCAGGGAGAAGAGTCCCAGCTCCCTCAACCTGTCTTCATAAGGCATGCCTCCCAATCCAGGCAACTTCCTTGTAAATCTCCTCTGCACCCTTTCAATAGCTTCCACGTCCTTCCTATAGTGAGGCGACCAGAACTGCGCACAGTACTCCAAGTGGGGTCTGACAAGGGTCCTATAAAGTTGCAGCATTACCTCCCGACTCCTAAACTCAATCCGTCGATTAATGAAGGCCAGTACACCATACGCCGCCTTGACCACATCCTCCACCTGCGAGGCTGATTTAAGAGTCCTATGGACCCGGACCCCAAGATCCCTCTGCTCTTCAACACAGCTAAGACTCCTACCCTTGATATTGTATTCCTTCATCCCATTGGTCCTGCCAAAATGGACCACTACACATTTATCTGCGTTGAAGTCCATCTGCCACTTCTCCGCCCAGTCTTGCATCCTACCTATGTCCTGCTGCAACTTCTGACAACCCTCCAGACCATCCACAACACCACCAACCTTCGTATCATCTGCGAACTTCTAACCCATCCCTCCACTTCCTCATCCAGGTCATTTATGAAAATGACAAACAGCAAGGGTCCTAGAACAGATCCCTGGGGCACTCCACTGGTGACCAACCTCCATGCAGAAAAATGCTCATCAAAGATGCTCATCAAAATCTACCTCTTGACCAATCTTTTGGTTATCTCCTTGTGCTGCTTCTTATTAGATTTTATTGTATAATGCTCCTGTAAAGCATCTTGGAACATTTTATTAGTTTGATATTGCTTTATCAGTACTAGTGAACATTCCACTCTCAAGGTTTGTCATTAGAGGATAAAGTGAACTTTTCCTTTCTGTTGTCTTCATTTTCCTACTCCTCTTTTCTTCAAACTGTTTATTGTTTTTCTTCTTTTTCACTTCTCGTTCCTATTCTTTGTTTTCTTTGAGTAATAGATAATAGTTGGTATTTGAGGGAAGAAATTATTTTATTAAGAACAGATCAGTGCAGCAGGCTGATAAATTGTGAATTTCTTTTGAGGGATAACAAAGATGAGAGGGAAGAGGAATGACAGTAGAAGATGCAAGACAACAGGACGCTGAGGGGTAAATGGAACAGTATTTATGATGGAAACAGGGGTTAAGAACATTAAATTTCCCCCATGTAGGTCTGACGTTCAAAACTTTGCAGTTAAGCAATTGCAGTGGGTGAGGGTGGATATGGTGGTGAGTGTGTTTAACAATTGAAATTACCAAAGTTATGGAGAAGTATTTTTGGTGATTAACTCTTATTGGAGAATTAAATAAGTTGATATTTTATTCTGCTAATTTTTAACATGTTCTAGGTTAGGGAATAAGTCTGGCAGTTTCCTGGGAGATGCACAATGGTGGGTGAAACTGGACAATTTGCCCCAAAATGTCACTGAAGGCTGAATAGAAGCTAGTATCAGTGTTTATTAAAAATAATACAAGTAGCAATGATTTTCATTTTTAAAAGTACTATGTATGAAAAAAATTACAGGCAGTTTTGGCTGAGGAACCAGAGTTGAACTTGCTAGTTGCCCTCTTTGAGAGTGGCTTCTACTCAGGGTTTCAGGTTTCTGCCATGAGTCTTCATGTGCAATTTTTAACTGCAGATCTTTGGAAACATGAGGCAGGATGTTTTGTAATCCAGAATCAGGATTTTGTTTTTCTTTCCTTCTCTGTTGCTGTGCCTCATTATTAAAATGTTGTGACTGAAAGCATGATGCAGCTTGATGGACAAGTTGCTTCATCCTGAATGATTAGTAGCAAGCTCCTCCTAGTCATTCATGCCAAGACTGCCACACTCAAGGAGAGCTTCAAAGTGTCTCTGAAGCATTTTCTTTGTCCTTCCTTAGAATGATAGCCATTTGGGAATGAAAACAGGAGTGGATGAAGGAGATTATCTCGTATCCAGTCCATTGAAGTTGATTTTGCAGTTTTGCCTGAGTTCTTGCAGAGCTGGTTCCAGGAAGGACATTCATTTGTTTGATTTTTCCTACCAACAAATCTGCAGGATGTGGCAGCGGCATTGGTGGAATTTCTGCAGCATTGTGCATGCCACTGATGCACAGTCTCATACTGCAGCACAGGATACAAGTGACAACAACTGCTCTGCATATCAACAAAATTCCAATGTGCAGAGATCTTTATTTTCAAACACTTGCTGTAGTTTGTAGATGGCTGAACTGGCTCAGCTGATCACTTTGCTTGTCCATGGGATATGGATGTCGCTGATTTGGCCAGTATTTGTTGCCCATCCTCAGTTGCCCATGAGAAGGTAGTGGCAATCCATCACTTTAAATCTCTGCAGTCCATATGGTGTAGATACACCTATACTGTTATTAGCAATGGAGTTCAGGATTTTGGTCAGTGACCGTGAAAGAACAATGATATAGCTGAAAGTCAAGATGGTATGTGGCTTGGAGGAAAACCTGCTCGTGGTAGCGTTAGTATGCATTTGCTGCCCTTGTCCTTCTAAATGGTAGAGTTCATTGATTTGGAAGGTGCTGTCAAAGAAGCCTAAGTGAGTTGCTGCAGTGCATCTTGTAGATGATATACGTTCAGTGGTGGAAGGAGGGAGTGAATTTTTATGATGATGGATGGGATGCCAATCGGGTGTCCTCAGACAATTGACTTTTGCCCTGTAGATGGTTGGCAAGCTATGGGGAGTCAGGAAATGAGTTACTTGTTGCAGAATTCCCAGTCTCTGACCCGTCATGCAGCCATATTACTTGCCACTTATCAGCCTGAATGTTGTCCAGGTCTTGCTGCATATGGACACAGACTCCTTCAGAATTTGAGGAGTTGTGAATGTTGAATAATTATCTTCTGAACGTTCTCATTTTTGACCGAAAGAAAAAGAGGTCATTCATGAAGCAGCTGAAGATGGTTGGGCCTAAGACACTACCTTAAGGAACTCCTACACTGATGTCCCAGAACTAAGATGATTAAACTGATGTTGGATCTCCTAATTAGTGGTGGCCTTTTGAGAGAGGCAGTTGGCAAGGTATGTGAAGTGCTTAACTTATTCCAAGGTCTTCTCTTCACACATATATGAGAAGTGCAATATTTGGCTGACCAGGTGTAGGTTAGTAAGAGTTTCATTTTGGCAGCATTAAAGGGAAGGCCAAGTTTCTAGTGAAGAATTATTAAAGATCAAGAGTATCTTGTAAATCTAGTCAAAGTGGCAATGACACTGGTTATCCCCAAACTATAGATTACAAATATGTATGGTCGTTTATTTAATTTTGGCATAGAGGCAACTGAACATTTGAACAATACTTAATACTGACACCAGGAGGGCAATTGATCTTTGAAGTGAATAGCCATCCAGTTGATTGTAATAGTATGCGGCTATTATACAGCCTTGTTGTGACCCAGATTTTTGCAAGTGTCTATTTCAGATCTCCCACTCAAGATGGTTGCAATCATATCAGCATGAAGCAGCTACAGGATTGTGATGAAGCTTCTTGAACATCCCAAATCTTTGGAGTATTATCCTGACACCCTTATAATTTTACTGAGTCAAATGCTTTGATCAAGTAAATGAATGCATTGAAGTGTTCTTGATGCTATTCTTGGCACTTTCCTTGCATTTCTTTGGTAACAAAGACCATGTCAAAAGTTCCTCTGGAAGGTCTAAAGCCACATAGTGTCTCTGGAAGATTTAGCTATGTAAAGTAGGCAATTCGGGAGTACACGTCAGGATTTTCCAGCTGTGAACAAGAGGGAAAGATTCCAGTAGTTTCTACACCATGATTTATCTTCCTTCTTGCAGATAGTTACGTTAGTTGCATTCCTGAAGAGAGACTGGGGGAGAATTTGTTTTCTTCCTAAATCTGTGAGATGAGTGCATGGAGCCCTGTTGTGGCAACTTTGTGACATGCCATCAGGGCTGCAGGCTCTTTAAAATCCATTTTGATTGTTACACCTCTCCCATCAATGGTGATTCACCAATGGATTCTAAAGGTTCTGGGGATAGCCTGGAGAGTATCTACTGCCACTGTGACTAAAAGCACAAAAGTGTGATTAATTCAAATTAATGCAAATTGTGACAAATAGAACAGCAACAACTTGCATTTCAAAAGCTCTTTTTAACCTGATAAATGTCCCAAGGTACTTCACAAGAGTATTGTGAAATCGCAGTGGGTCGGATGACCAAAACCTTGGTTATAGAGAGATTTTAATGAGTCTATTAAAGAAAATTGAGGTAAAATGACAAAATAATGTTACCTAGATTGTAGATGTTACTGGAAGGTTTTATACTACACAAGTCTGAATACTGCAGATAAAATAAGTATAATACGAAGGAATTTCATAGAATCTCTATTGTGCAGAAGGAGGACTGTCCTGACAACAATCCCACCCAGGTCCCATCCCTTTAATCCCACGCATTTACCCTGCTAGTCCCCCTTACAATTTAGCGTGGCCAATCCACCAAACCACATCTTGGTGTGTGGTAGGGAACTGGAGCACCTGGAGGAAACTTGCACAGACACGGGGAGAATGTGCAAACCCCACACACCCGAGGCTGGAAGTGCAATAAATAGTGCCCTTACTGGTAATGGAAGGCCTTGTCTGGATCAGGAATCATTTTGCACTAACAAGATCATAAAATAGTTACAGCACAGTAGGGGGCCATTTGGCCCATTGTATCCATGCCAGCTGTCTGCAAGAGCAACTCACCTACTCTCACTCCCCTGCCTATTCCTTGTGGCCCTGCACAATTTTTCTTCGCAAGTAATTGCCCAGTTCTCTTTGAAAGCCATGGTTGTATCTGTCTCATTTGCATTTTCAGGCAGTTGTAATCCTAGCCACATGCTATGTTTTTTTGCCAATCATTTTAAATTGGTGCCCTCCACCAATGGAAGCAGTTTCTCCCTAATATGCTGTGACCGGCCCCTTATAATTTTGAACTCTTCTATCAAATCTCCCCTTATTTTCTCTGGAGGAGAGAAAATTAGCCTCGGCTTTTCCAAGAAATCCCTGTAATGGATTCCGAGGCTAAGGAGCTTTCTTCTTGTGAATCTTTGTGCGTTCTCTCTAATGCTTTCACATCCTTCATCAGTATAGTGCCCAGATATGGACAACGTGCTCCAGTGGAGGTCAAACTAGTGTTTTTTATATAGGTTTGTCGTAACTTCCTTGCTTTTGTGCTCTATGCCCCTACTTGTAAAGTCTGTGATCCTGTCCGCTTTCCCCATTTGCCTAACTTCCACTTGCAATGATTTGTGCATGTATATCCCCAGCTCCCTGTATTTCTGCACCACATTTAGAATTGTACTATTTATATTGCCAGTTGTTCTTTTACTGAAATGAATCACTGCACACTTCTCTGCTTTAAATTTCACCTTTCATTTAGCTGTCCATCTCATCAGTTTGCCTTGTGTCCTCCTGAATTCTGTCACTATCCTTATAGTTATCAAGACCTCAAATTTTTTTATCCACAGATTTTGAATGTGCCCTCTGTATACCCAAGCCTAGATCATTAATATATATCCAGAAAAGAAGGATTCTGAACAGCTGACCTCAGAGAACCCCACTGTATACTATTCGTAGTCTGAAACGCAACCATTCACCACTACCCTGTTTCCTGTCACTTGGCCAATTTTGTATCCATGCTGCTTTTTGTTTCATGGATTCTAACATTCAGAACTTCTTCAATTACTTTTTTGGAAGGTTTTGCAAATCACATCAATGACACTACCCGAATCAACCCTCTCTCTTATATCATCAAAAGACTCAAGGAAGTTAGTTAAACATGATATATCCTTAACAAATTTGTGCTGTATTTCTTTAATTCGCATTTGCCCAAGTGACCATTTTCCTGAGTTATCGTTTCAAAACTTTCCTACCATTGATGTTAAAGTGGCTGCCAAAAGGTAATGGAATAAATGGCTAACTAAACCTTTTGTTCTGTTGAGTTCATTAAAGAATAATGATTAACCTTGAATTCTCAGCCAAAATTCTGGGCTTGAGTCTTGAAGCGGGCATAAATGCATGACCTATTGACTCGAGCAAGAGTGCCACCACAGAGCCATGGTTGACCATTGAATGCATGAATAAAATTCTGTGGCATCACTGGTTCCCTTTTCTCCCTGTTGAGTCATTTTTGTTGATTCTTGATCATTTTGTATTTACTGGAAGATTTTCTTTTTCTATTTCAAGCATTTAGAAGTATTTTTAACTGAATGTTTAGCAGAAATAACTATGTCTTAGGTATTTTAATTGAACACTTTTTATACATTGTAACATGCTGTGGTTTTATTCTATATAGTTAGTTAATTTCAACAGGTTTGGAACTGACCATGTGGTTCCAGTAAGTGCCAAGTATTTGAGATAGGGGAGGGGTGAAGAGGAACAATTTAGTTCATATCAGAAGTACACTTAATTATTGCACAGGCTATGTCTTCTGTGGGTGTCTTTATTGGTACAATATTTATGCCATAGTAACTTGAAAGCCATACTAAATGTATCCTATATTCACAAGTCTTGTGTAGTTGTATTGTATTTTCTTATCACTATTATATATTAATCAATTTCCAGAACCACATCCACTTTATCAGCATTATTTTCAACTGAGGATTTTTGAGAACTCACCTTTCAAGTCAAAATTTAGTAGGATGTGGTAAACCAACCTAAAATCAAACTGAACAAAATGAACCAACTTTTGCCTGTACTGATATCTCTATTGAATATGTAATGAAATGTCAAAAGAACAAAATGCTAAACGTTTTCATAGTGCTTTATAAAGTGTTGAAATAAAATGTTATGCTGGTAGTAATATATCATATCATTTCAGCTGTGTTGCTTATGAAAGTGATCTACCTATGGATGACCTGAAAGATAATTACCACCTTTTGGGAAACAAATCTGCAGTATATTCATATACACAGGATTTGTGTACATGACTTGGTTAAGTTTAGTGACTCCAGCACTGATTTTAAACTAGGGCCCTGTAACTAACAAAAGAAGGCATCTGACACAAAGCTTGCATGCACTATGTCAGCATCTGAAACATTATAGAGTGTTAAATGCTTCTTAGTGTTAACCTTTTTTGTAATTATAATATTGAGCAGGACCTATGCAATGAAGAGCAGTCTTGTTTACTTCATGTCACATTTTTAGTTTTTCTATCCATCTCAAATTTTAGTTCATTCTTGCAGGTGGACCCAACTCGCCTGCATTTTGGGTGACTAATAGCCTTGATACCTATCAGAACTTTTAGTAATTCATTTAGTAATTGGATGACAAACAAAACAATTAGATGCAAAATGATCTTGTCGTTCCTGGAAATTCTAATTGTTTCTTCAATTGTAGTACAGTGTCACATCAGACTTTGCTGTTAGCTTTCAAGATTTGAGCAAATTATTTGAAAACACGACAATTTATTACTTGTTACGTAAAGATAGATTGTGCATGTATGGTTTCATATATATTTTTAAAAAGTAATATAATTTTAATAAAATATCTCTAATTTTCTTGTGGCTTACTAGAGCTCCACTCAGCAATTCTGCTATGTCATATATGCTTAATGAACATTTCTTGCTGCTGGAATTCCCTTTGGTTAGCTGTCAAGGCTTGTTTGTTGAGAACTGGAATAACTGACTTACATATGACAATTTGGACTAGGACAGTGAAAATTAAAGGGGCAATTGCAACACCAGATACAGAACTGCTTTATTTATGTTGTGCTGCATTTTCCACACCGCATCAGCTAATTAGAAAGTTGTGTCAAGTACACAAAAATGTAATCATGATGTTGATGTTGGAAAGGATGTGGCCTGTAACTCCCACTTGTATAAGACCCTGAGAAAAGCTAAAGGCTTTTTTGCTTTTCGGACCTTTTACCATCAATCATAGAGACCTGCAATATGCATCTTTAAAAGAATTGGCTGATTTTAGAATTGAACATTTTCTGTTTTTAAATCCAGTTTGCCCAGCTTTCAACTTCTATTAAGTGTCCAGGTTTTGACAGCAGTTGACATCAGCTAATGAATTCTTTGACGTATACAGTGCAGCCCTTCCAGAACAAACATACACAAGAAAGAGTAGTACTGATTTGTGTAGTTTTGAATGATAATTCCTTACATTTTCAATTCATGAAGCCAAAGCTCATTTGAAAATCAGTATTTTTTTTACAAAAAATACTTAATGCAAAAATTGCAAATATCATTGAATTCTGTGCTGCATTTTGTACAATAAAAACTTTTAGTCCAGACATGCTCAGCTGTGAAGTATTTACTTGTTTTGATATAGGTATTATATTGTATGGGTCAGTGCTGGTCAGCATAGTATATGTGGTCTGTTTAGCCAAAACAAAAACAGAGGACTTAGAAGCAGTAATAGGCCGTTCAACCCTTCAAGCTTGCTCCATTATTCAATAAGATTGATTTTGTTGTGATCCAAACTGCACTATGTTGTCTATCCCCCATAACCCATGACTCAGTTATTTAGCAAAAATCTATCACTGCCGTGAATAAATTGTGACCTTGCTTTCTGGGACATACTGTCAGTGTAGCCCTCTAACAATAAAAACGGGCAAAAACAGTAAGAGTGTGTGCAAGAAAGCTAAAGTAGGTACCAGAATTCTGAGCCCATTATAGGCAATATGATACAGACAGTGATAAGAGACCAGGAAATTTTCATGCCACATTCCTGTTTGATTTCTGGTCACTAAATCTTGTCACATTCAATACGTAAGTATTACACTTTTATTGAAGGGATTCGCATCAAAGCTGTCCTCTCAAATTTAGACAATGTTTTCTCAGAGAAAAACTGCATTTATATCACATTTTTCACACCTGTAGGAGATGCCAATTGCAGCCTGTTAAGTACTTAGTGTAGAGAAAGGTGGTAATTAATTGACAGGCATTAGTAGAATTTCATAAAGAAGATGATCTGAGATGATTGTGGAAAAATGTTGGTTCGGATTCTTGAAGTCCAACTGCAGCTGTTCAAATAATGCTGTGGTATCTTTCATGCCACCTTGAGAAGTGAGATGAGGCATTGGTTTAATGCCTTATCCAAAAGTCAGAGGAATCTGACTTTTTCATGTAAGGGACCATGTTTCAATTTTTTTCTCACTCATGCAGCTGATGAGCAAATTTCAGTAAGATAAGGCAACATTCCTCCACCTTTTCCACTCTCTCAATCCTTTCTCATTCTTCCATTCAGTCTTTCACCTTCCCATTCTTACTGCTTTCCCACTCTCTGTTCACATTCCCACTCACTTTTTACTTTCCCATTATCCAGCATGTGCCAAAAAAAACTTGACTTCCAAAAATTGCAACAGCGCCATTACACAATTCGTCACAAGTATATTTTGTGTTCAAATTCAATTTATTTTTGAGCTGATTTTCTTCCCCCACATTGTTACAAAGTAAAAAGTGTACAACCCTTATTAGTATCTATTTGATCATCTGATGTATACTTTAGATCGGGGTTGGCAACATTTCGAGAGTGGCATGTCATTTATGAAGTCTTTATATATAATTAAACTATTGTATGTAAATTAACTAAGGTTTTCAAAATACTTAAGATACTTTATTTAAATTTTAATTTACCATTTGAGATCCCTACCCTTTTCCATGCTGAGTTTTCAATGTACTTGGATGCTTTAAGTTGCGCCACCAGACTTCTGAATGATCATTTGTTAATTGATTGAGAGGTTCAGAGGACTGATTTCATGCATGAAAACCTGTTCACACATAAGAACATAAGAAATAGGAGCAGGAGTAGGCCATCTAGCCCTTCGAGCCTGCCCCGCCATTCAATAAGATCATGGCTGATCTGTTGTGGCTCAGTTCCACTTTCCCGCCCTCTCCCCATAACCCTTAATCCCCTCTCTTATCAAAAACCCATCAACCCGCTTCTTAAAAATATTTAGCGAGGCAGCCTCCACCACTTCAACGGGCAGAGAATTCCAGAGATTCACCACCCTTTGAGTGAAGAAGTTCCTCCTCAACTCCGTTCTAAACCGCCTCCCCTTTATCTTGAGGCTGTGCCCCCTAGTCCTACTGTCTTTTTTGAGCGGGAAGAGTCTCTCCACCTCTATCCTATCCATCCCATTCATCATCTTATACGTCTCAATGAGATCTCCCCTCATTCTTCTAAACTCTAGCGAGTACAAGCCTAGTTTATTCAGCCTCTCCTCATAGCTCAACCCCCTCAACTCCGGTATCAGCCTTGTAAACCTCCTCTGCACTCCCTCCAGGGCCAAAATATCCTTGCACAGGTGCGGCGCCCAAAACTGCACACAGTACTCCAGCTGCGGCCTCACCAATGCCCTATACAGCTGCAGCAAGACCTCCCTACTTTTATATTCAATCCCCCTCGCTATGAAGGCCAGCATCCCATTCGCCTTCCTGACCACCTGCTGCACCTGCAAGCTGGGTTTTTGCGACTCATGCACAAGGACCCCGAGGTCCCTCTGCACCGTCGCCTGCTGCAGTTTTTCGCCACGTAAGTAATAGTCCTTCCTACCATTCTTCCTACCAAAGTGGACCACCTCACACTTGCCAACATTAAATTCCATTTGCCATTTCCTGGCCCATTCGCCCAGCCTATCTAGATCCTTCTGCAGACTCTCCACACCCTCCACACCAATTTGCCTTTCCCCCAATCTTGGTGTCATCAGCAAATTTCGACACCCTGCACTCGGTTCCCTCCTCCAGATCATCTATATAAATGGTAAATAGCTGAGGCCCCAGCACCGACCCCTGGGGCACCCCACTAGTCACCAACCGCCAATCCGAATAGCACCCATTGACCCCCACTCTCTGCCTCCTATTTGACAACCAATCCTCTATCCACGCTAACACCCTACCCCCAACTCCATGTCCCCTGACCTTCTGCAATAACCTCTTGTGAGGTACCTTGTCAAACGCCTTCTGAAAATCTAGAAAGACCACATCCACCGGCTCTCCTCTATCCACAGCCCTAGACACATCCTCATAGAACTCCAGTAAATTTGTCAGACACGACTTCCCTTTAATGAAACCGTGTTGCGTCCGCCCAATCAAGCAATTCCCTTCAAGATGCCTCACAATTTCCTCCTTAATGACGGATTCTAACATTTTACCTACCACAGATGTTAAACTAACCGGCCTATAATTCCCCGCCTTTTGCCTGGCACCCTTCTTAAACAACGGCGTAACATTAGCCGTTTTCCAATCTTCCGGCACTTCCCCGGAATCCAGCGACGTCTGGAAAATAACCACCAAGGCATCCACTATAATGTATGTGGGTCCAAATGCTTAAAGCATTGCAAATGCAATTTTCTTCAGATAGTTAAATCACAGTCCCTGGATTTGCACTCCAGAGGAAAACTGTGGGGACCCAGGTTCAAATCCACCATGGCAGATGGTGAAATTAGAATTCAGTAAAAATCTGGAATTAAATGTCTGATGACCATGGGGTCATTGTCAATTCCTTTGACACCCATCTGATTCATGGGCGGCACGGTAGCACAGTGGTTAGCACTGCTGCTTCACAGCTCCAGGGGCTTGGTTCGATTCCTGGCTCAGGTCACTGTCTGTGTGGAGTTTGTACATTCTCCTCGTGTCTGTGTGGATTTCCTCCGGATATTCTGGTTCCCCCCCACAGTCCAAAGATGTCCAGGTTAGGTTGATTGGCCATGTTAAGAAATTGCCCCTTAGTGTCCAGGGATGTGTAGGTCAGAGGGATTAGTGGGTATAATATGTAGGGATATGGGGGTAGGGCCTGGGTGGGATTGTGTTCAGTGCAGACTTGATGGGCTGAAGGGCCTCTTTCTGCACTGTAGGGTTCTATGTTTCTATAACTCTGCACAGAATTATCAGTCTTTTATGTCATAGCACACGTCTTTACTATAAAAATATTGTTAAGGTGCCAGATCAGAAACTTCAAGGTATGTTATGAAGCGAGACTAGACCCCAACAATTAATTTTTGGCATAAATGAGGAAAGGATGCTTTGCCTCAGGAGTAATTAGGGATTAATTAGGGATTTTTTATCAAAATAAACTTTATTCATTACACAATTTATGAAAAACTCTTAAAATGAAACAAATTAACTCTTGGCTCAGTCAGCGAGGGTAATAGTGGCAGGGTGCATTTCTGAATGGAGGACTGTGACAAGTGGTGTTCCTCAGGGATCAGTGCTGGGACCTTTGCTTGTAATATATATAAATGATTTGGAGGAAAATGTAACTGGATTGATTAGTAAGTTTGCAGACAGCACAAAGGTTGGTGGATAGTGATGAGGACCATCAGAGGATACAGCAGGATATAAATCAGTTGGAGACTTGGGTGGAGAGATTGCAGATGGCGTTTAATCCGGACAAATGTGAGATGCATTTTGGAAGGTCTAATACAGATAGGAAATATACAGTAAATGGCAGAACAACTAGGAGTATTAATAGGCAAAGGGATCTGGGTGTACAGGTACATAGGTCACAAAGTGGCAATGCAGGCAGAGAAGGTAGTCAGAAAGGCATACGGCATGCTCGCCTTCATCGGTGGGGTATTGAGTTTAAAAATTGGCAAGTCATGTTGACACTTTATAGAACCTTAGTGAGGCCGCACTTGGAATGTAGTGTTCGATTCTGGTGAATTCCTACCAGAAGGACGTGGAGGCTTTGGAGAGGGTACAGAAAAGATTTACCAGGATGTTGCCTGGTATGGAGGGCATTAGCTATGAGGAGAAGTTGGAGAAACTTGAGTTGCTCTCACTGGAGCAATGGAGGTTGAGAGGAGACCTGATAGAAGTCTACAAGATTGAGAGGCGTGGATAGTCAGAAACTTTTTCCCAGAGTCAGTTACTAGGGGATGTAGTTTTAAGGTGCAAAGGGCAAGTTTTAAGAGATGTACGAGGCAGATTTCTTAGAGTGATGGGTGCCTGGAACTCGTTGCTGGGGCAGGTAGTGGAAACAGATACAGTAGTGACTTTTGAGGGGCGTCTTGACAAGTACATGAATGAGATGGGAAAAGAGGGATATGATCCCCAGAAGCGTAGGGGGTTTTAGTTAAGTTAGGCAGCACGGTCGGTGAAGGCTTGGAGGCCAAAAGGCCTGTTCTTGTGCTGTAATTTTCTTTGTTCTTTTCCTCTTTAACAGTTGGGCCATCTTTAAACATAAACTTCTAACTTCTGAATTGTACCCAGCCTGCATCCAGCTCCACAGGAGTGTTTGCAATTGCTGTTTGGTGCTTCATTGTGTGGATGCTGCACTTTGCTTCTAAACAAGTCGATTTTATCTTGCAGCAGCTAAATTTGCTCAAAGCATCTCAATTTATATGCACATGGTGCTGCAATAGTTCTGTTCCTATTGGTCTCAAAACCCTCCAGTGTTTTTAAATTTTGCAACTGAAGAAGGTGGCAGAGGCAGGATCACTGAATATTTTAACGCAAATTCTTATTAGGCAAGGAAATCGAAGGCTAATGGGTAGATGGTCGAAGTCGAAGTGGAATTCAAAACACGATCAGCATTAATTTACTGAATGTTGGAGAAGACTCGGAACTGAATGGCCTACCTCTCTCATTTCATTTTGTTTGTATTGCAGCTTCTATTTGGATTGATGCCGCAGGGCTTGTATTCTGCAGCAGCATAAAGCCAAACACATGAACAAAAGTTCCCACCGGCAGGTGTTGCTGATACCAGGATGTCGTTGGGAAAATTGCATCAATGCAAAATTGAATATTCCAGCATAATCGTGTGTAAAACCTGCCACCGTAGCTTACATCTGCTCAAAAATCATATTTGACTATCCAAAATTGAAAGTACTGTTTCAGGATAATTCAATTTGAGCTTTCCTTTTTTCTGATTTTGATAAGAAAATAATGCCATGAAATCTGTCACATCCATCTGAGATGGCAGGCAGGGCCTTAGTTTAATACCTTAACCAATGAAAGGTACCTCTGACAATGCAACACTTGCTAAGTGCTGCTCTGGAATGTCAACCTTGATTTTTATGCTGAAGCCTTAAGGCAGTGATGAGGGTTCTATCAACTAAGCCAAGGCTAAGGAATGGTAAATGCATACATAGCCATGCCTTATTCCAGTTTAATTTTAGGAAGACAAAGCATTGCTTATGGCCTCTGACATCCAACACAGAAAGAAGTCTGAACGCCAGGTTAAAGTCCAATCAGTTTATTTGGTAGCGCAAGCTTTCAAAGTGCTGCTCCTTCATTAGGTGAGTGGGAGTTCTGTTCACAAACAGGGCATATAAAGACACAAACTCAAGTTACAAGATAACGGTTGGAATGCAAGTCTTTACAGGTAATCAAGTCATAAAGGTACAGACAATGTGAGTGGAGTGAGGGCTAAGCACAGTTTAAAGAGATGTGTATTGCCTCCTGCCAGGACAGTCAGTGAGATTTTGCAAGCCAAGGCAAGTCGTGGGGGTCACAGTGTGACATGAACCCAAGATCTCGGTTGAGGCTGTGCTCATGTGTGGAACTTGGCTATCAGTTTCTGCTCAGCGATTCTGCATTGTTGTATGTTGTGAAAGCTGCCTGAGAGAATGCTTATCCGAAGTTTAGAGGCTGGATGCCCATGACTGCTGAAGTGTTCCCCAACAGGAAGAGAAGACTCCTGCCTGATTGTCAAGTGGTGATCATTCATCTGTTGATGTAGCATCTGCATGGTCTCCCCAACGTACCATGCCTTGGGACGTCCTTTCCTGCAGCGTATCAGGCAGACAACGTTGGCCGAGTTGCAAGTGTATGTACCTGATGGATGGTGTTTTCACATGAGATAATGGTATCTGTGTCGATGATCCAGCACGTCTTGCAGAGGTTGCAGTGGCAGGGTTGTGTGGTGTTGTGGTCACTGTTCTCCTGAAGACTGGGTAGCTTGCTGCGGACACTGGTCTGTTTGACGTTGTGCAGTTGTTTGAAGGCAAGCGATGGGTGCGTGGGGATGGCCTTGACGAGATGTTTGTCTTCATCGATGACATGTTGCAGACTCTGGAGAAGATGTTGTAGCTTCTCCGGGAAGTACTGGACGACGTGCCCTGTGTTTGTCTTCTGAGAAAGTCGGTGCGGTTTTTCGCTGTGGCGCGTCAGAACTGTCAATCGATGAGTCGAGTGTATATCCTGTTCTTATCAGGGCATCTTTCAGCCTCAGGAGGTGTCAGTTGCCGCCTCATCTGAGCAAATCCTGTGTACACGGAGGGCTTGCCATAGAGGGGTGGCTTCTTTAATGTGTTTGTGGTGGAAGTTGGAGAACTGGAGCATTGTGAGGTTATCCATGGGCTTGCGGTACAGTGAAGTACTGAGGCAGTCACCCTTGATAGAGATGCATGTGTCCAAGAATGCAGCCAGTTCTGGAGAGTAGTACATGGTGAGTCTGGGATGGAACTTGTTGATGTCGTATAGTTGTTTCAGTGATCATTTGCAAAGGAAGAAAATGTCATCGATGTATCTATGTATAGCATCAGTTGAAGGTCCTGTGCGGTGAAGGGGTCTTGTTCAAACCTGTACATGAAGATGGTGTATTGAGGTGTGAATTTGGTCCCCAGGGCTGTTCTGTGTTTGGATGAAGATCTGGTTGTTGAAGGTGAAGATGTTGTGGTCCAGGATGAAGTGGATGGAGTTGTAAAATTGCACCTGGAGATTGGCAGTTGTCAGCGTTGAGTACTGAGGCAGTTGCAGCAATGCCATCATCGTGGGAGATGCTAGTGTCGAGTGCTGAGATCCATTGTGACAAGGAGTGCTCTTGGTTCAACTGCTCCATGTGTGCTGAGTTTCTATAGGAAGTCCATAGAGTTGCGACAGAGGCTGGGGGTTCTTTGTACAATGGGTTCCAGGATGCCCTTGACGTAGCTGGAGAGGATCTTACACATGGTTCCATTGCCTGATATAATGAGGTGGCCAGGTGTGTTGGCCTTGTGTATTTTCGGGAGGCAGTAGCGATCACCAATGTGGGAAGTACATGGGATGAGAGCATGGAAGGTGCTCTGAAGGTCTGGATCAAAGATCTTGATCAGTCTGAGTCGACGGGCAAGTTCTTTGGTTGGATCTGTGGATAGGTGTCTGAGGTGTTCCTCATTCACTTGGTACACTTTGCAATAATCTGTTCTGTTCAATATGACAGTGGCCCCTCCTTTGTCATCAAACTAGCAATGTTGCAGTTGGTCTTGAAGCGTTCATGGTGTTGTGCTTGGGTGACGTTCGAGGCTGTGTTGAGTGCAGCTGATGAATCTGGTATTGATGCACCTCCTGATGGCTTGGGCTTGTCAAGTCGGGGCAGTAGCCTTCCGGGAGAGTCCAGTTTGATTCTTTCCTCTTCGGTTGTTGCACTGCAGATCTCTGGAGAATACAGAACCATGGCATCTTGCTTGGCCCTTGCTTTCTTTCCCTCCCTCCCTTAACCCCCACCTCTACACACATTAAATTTGCAGTAGTCTTTAACTTTCTGAAGTTTTGCCTAAACTTGTTACTTTGGGACGTTATTTTATAACTTACCATGTAGCTTGTCAGTTATAGTCAGTTTTCATGTTTGCTTTGTCAGTCACAAGTGTTTGAATGTACATGATTATATGTACAATGTTATATATTTGAATATGTGGTTGTATCCTAAGATGCCACTGTGTTACCAGTAGAGGGTGCACAATGCTTTAGCTACTAATCAATGGGAAGATTGGAGCACAAATTTAAATAAATATATAAAATTATTATTTATTCAACAAAAGCTCCATTAGGGTGCTCAATTAATGCACAATCATTTTTGAATTTCCATGAAAGTTTTCATCTCTAGGACAGATGATATGCCATGTTTTGATTTTCTCATCAATTCGTTTTTTGATTTGATTTATTATTGTCACGTACAAAGAGAACAAAGAACACATAAGAACAGGCCCTTTGGCCCTTCAAACCTGCACCGATCGCATTGTCCTATCTAGACCAACTGCCTGTATCTCCCTATTCTCCATCTGTTTATGTTTATGAAGATGAGTCTTAAATGTCGCTAACGTGTCTGCCTCAACCACCTCACATGGCAGTGTATTCCAGGCCACCACCACCCTCTAAATATATAAAAAAAAAGCCTCCCCCACATCTTTACTGAACCTTTCCCCCCGATCTTGAACTTGTGCTCCCTTGTAATTGTCATTTCTGCCCTGGGGGAGAAAGCTTCCAACTGTTCATTCTATCTATATGCTTCACAATTTTGTAAATTTATATCAGGTTGCCTCTCAGCCTCCATCTTTCCGCTTCATTCAATCTCTACTCAGTGAATACCCTCCATACCAGGCAACGTTCTGGTAAACCTTTTCTGTACTCTCTCCAAAACTTTCACATCCTTCTGGTAGTGTGGTGACCTGAATTGGACATTGTATTTCACACTGTATTTCACATGTGGCCTAACCAACGTTTTATACAACTAACGTAATTTGCCAACTTTTTTACTCGATGTCCCGTCTGATGAAGGCAAGCATGCCATTTGCTTTCTTCACTACCTTTTCCACTTGTGGTGCCACTTTTTAGGATCTGTGGACCTATACTCCCAGATCTGTATCCATGCTCCTGCTTGTTCTGCCATTTGTTTTATAGCTTCCACCTGAATTGGATTGACCAAATGTATTACCCTGCATTTTCCCGGATTAAATTCTCCAGCCTATCAATATCCTGCTGTATTCTCTGACAATCTTCATCACTCTCCACAGCTCCAGCAATCTTAGTATCATTCGCAAACACTCATCAGACTAGCTATGTTTTCTTCCAAGTCATTAGCAGAGATCCCAGCACTGATCCTTGCGGACTACTATTAGTTACGGACCTCCATTCAAAAAAACACCCTTCCATCGCTGCCCCTTGTCTTTTATGGCCAAACCAGTTCTGAATTCATCTGGCTAGCTCATCCTGGACCCTGTGATTTAACCTTTTGCAATCCATGTAGCCAACATCCACAGCCCTTCCCAATCATTTGGGAATCATTTTTGTCACCTCCTCAAAAAACTCCATTAAATTAATGCGATTCGAACTCCCTCATACAAAACCATGTTGTCGGCCACTAATAAGACCATTCAGTTCCAAATGTGTATAGATTCTATCTCTAAGAATCTTCTCCAACAATTTCACTATCACTGATGTCAAGCTCACTAGCCTGTAATTACCTGGATTATCCTTGTAACCCTTCTTAAATAACAGGCCAATGTTGGCTATCCTCCTAGCCTCCTGGACCTCACCTGTGGCCAATGAGGAAAGAAAGATTTCTGTTAGAGACCCAGCAATTTCATCTCTCATTTCCCTCAGTAATCTGGGATAGATGCCATCTGGCCCTGAGGATTTGTCTACCTTAATGCTTTTTAATACGCCTAACACTTCCTCCATCATAATGATTTGTTCTAAAGATTTACATATCCCTCTAAGACACCATCAATCAACATGTTCCTCCTTTGTGAATACCAATGCAAAGTAATCATTAAGGATCTCACCCACTTCCTTTGGTTCTACACATAATTTCCCTCCTTTATCCTTTCTCTAGCTAGCCTTTTGTTCCTAATGTATGTAAAATGCCTTGGGATTCTCCTTAATCCTGTATGCCAAGGACATTTTGTGACCCTTTTTGCTCTCCTAACTCCCTGTTTGAGTTCTTTTCTACTTTCCCTGTATTCTTCAAGTGCTTCATCTGTTTTTAGTTGCCTAGTCCTCATGCATGCATCCTTTTTCTTCTTGACTAGACTGTCAATTTTCCTGGTTATCCACTGTTGCCGAATCCCACCTTTTTACACAGGCACATGCCTGTCCTGCACTTGGATCAACTACTCCTTAGAAGACTCCCACATACCAAACGTGGATTTACCCTCAAACAGCCTCTCCCAAACCAGATCCTAATCTGGTTGTAGTTCGCCTTCCCCTAATTTAGCACCTTAACCTTAAGACAGCACTCTTCCATGAGTATCCAAATTGTGGTCACTGTTTGCCACATGTTTCCCCAACTGCAGCTTTGACCTGGCTGGGTTCATTCCCTAGTACTAGGTCCATTATAGCCCCCTCTCTAGTTGCACTATCTACATATTTTTGCAAAAAACCTTCCTGTAAACAATAAATTCCTCACCATCCAGGCCTCTAGCCCTAGGGATTTCCAGTCACATGTATTAGTATACAGTGAAAAGTTTTTGCATGCTGTACATAAAGGAAGGAAAGGTGAAGGTGTTCAATGTAGTGTTAAAGTCATAGCTAGGGTGTAACAGTGCAATGTTAGAGTTTAAAAGAGTTTGAATAGAGTTTTAGAAGCATTGAGCAAGAGTATAAGGTAGAATTAGAGGGTATGTTGGGCACAGCTTGCAAGAAGTTGCTGCGTTCCAGTGCCATCTTGGATTCTTATTTGTTTTGTGCAATTCAAACGTAGCAAAATTGAAAATTAATACACTGTTCTGCGTAACTACATGCATGCTCAGTTTGCACATTTTAAGGCTATAAACGTGCAATGACCAAATAAGGAAAACATTGTGCAGTTCTTCAGTATTGGTGTGTGCATTGTTTGTTCTTCTCCTGAAACTTTTTTTGCAGTTGTTTAGATATGTGCAAAATGTGCTGTGTAAGTTCCATAGGAACCAATCAGGTTCACACGGAGTCTGTGAAAGTTCTCATGTTCTCTCCTGAAGGTAATGACTGGTAGTGGGATAAGGTTCAATAGGCGCAGTTACCACTTCATTCAGCTTGCTGTTTCTGGGTGGTGCACTTTAGGAAGTGTGTGAAAATACCAGAGTGTAGAAAAGATTCTTGAGAATGGCTCCAAGAATGACGAACTTCATGGTGACACAGTGGTTAGCACTGTTGCCTCACAGCGCCAACAACCTGGGTTTGATTCCCGGCTTAGGTCACTGTCAGTGCGGAGTCTTCGTGTTCTCCCAATACCTGCGTGGGCTTCCTCTGGGAGCTCTGGTTTCCGCAGTCCGAAAGGCATGATGATTAGATGCACTGGCCGTGCTAAATTCTCTCTCATCGTATCAGAGCAGGCACCAGAGTGTGGATTTTCACATTAACTTAAGTGTTAATGTAGACTTACCTGTGACTAATAAATTTTTAAAAAGTATCATTTGGATAAGCTAGGATTACTTTCTTAGTAAAAAGAAAGCAGGAAAGATATTTTGTTAGAGGTATTCAAAATCATGAGGTCTGGGCAAAGTAGATAGGGAGAAACTATCCGTGAAACAATTGTGAAAGGATTGCAGAATTGAGGGCTGTGAGAAAACTCTTCTTCACACAGGAGGTCATTAAGGGATGAAATGTACTGCCTTGGTGTGCAGTGCAAGCAGATTCGATCAAGACACTGACGTTGATTTAAGAAAGGTTTTTTAAAAATCATAATCTCTGCAGCTCTCACAGCTTCAATGTTTCTTAGCTGATGTCATGGCACCAGTTTGTCTGGGGATGTTCTTTTATTGCTGCTTTAAATGTTGGGGGGGGCAGTATTTTTACTGGGATGTTTGTGACTGCTTTGTTGGGAGAAAAAAACTGGTTGGCAGGAGGTCAGGTAACAGGAATTCTTTCATTTTCAGTTTGAGCTGCTGTTAGAGTTGAGTTTTAGAAGGGACAGCAAACTGAAAAGTGGTGTTTTCTCTCTCCCTGTTGTTTTGGAAGTTCTGCTGATTTGAAAACAAGGTCTTGCCTTTCTGAAGGGTGGAATCTGCTGTTGGTGGCTTGCTAGAGTCCCTGGTGTTTTGGGGAGCTGTTCTGAGTCTATTTCAGATTTCATTTAAAGGACTCAATTCAGTATCACGTGAGCATTAGTCTTTGCTGTATTAAACCTGTTTGAAGGATCTTGTTTATGGGATTAGTTTGATTGGTACAGCTCCTATATTCATTAAGGGTATACATTATTGTGGTTATTTGGTGTTGTTTGTAATTGATAGAAGTTATTGCTAACACTCTTACTATACATGTTAACTATATTCTTAAATAAACTTTGATAAAAGCTTCCTACTGGGTCATTTGAATAATTTCTGAAATGAAACCTATTATGCTTATTCTAGCCATATTCCAAGACAAAGTTTATGATCCAGGTGGGCTTCATAAAACTCAAGTTTCTGACCTGAACTATAACAGCATTCAAAGAGAATTAGATTATTTGAAAAGGAACTATGTGCAGGGTTATGGAGAGAAGGTAGGTGAATGGCACTCAGTAAATTGCCCATTCGGAAAATGTGTGCAGACATAATGGGCCAAATGGCCTTCGGCACTCTAAAAATTGAGAGATTGTGACTTAAATGCTTGTTTCAGTGGGCCAGTGCCAAACCCCTCTATTGGCATTCTCTGCCCACCCTCTGACCTGAATTCATTATTTAGGCACTTGCCTGGTCAAAGTCCAGGTCATTGTTCTCAAAGCAGATATTGCGCTTTCACATGCTGCCAGCACATCAGAGGCCAGCAGCATCACTGGCCACTGCCAGTACTGCATTAAGCCCAGGCTGCAAGATCATTGAAACTGAGTGAAGGTTGGTTTTGTCAGCAAGGTCGTGACATAGGCACATTGCCAGGGTTTATCTGGTGAGTTGCACATATGGACCAAGGTAAATAATTTAGGTTATTCTATATGAACAGGGAATACGCAACACAATATGATGCATTTCCTGCAAGTGAAATTATTGAGTCCCCCCAAACTAGCTGCTTTAAAAAAATACTCTGTACTCAAGATTGGGGGAAAGGCAAATTGTGCGGAGGGTGTGGAGAGTCTGCAGAAGGATCTAGATAGGCTGGGCGAATGGGCCAGGAAATGGCAAATGGAATTTAATGTTGGCAAGTGTGAGGTGGTCCACTTTGGTAGGAAGAATGGTAGGAAGGACTATTACTTACGGGGCGAAAAACTGCAGCAGGCGACGGTGCAGAGGGACCTCGGGGTCCTTGTGCATGAGTCGCAAAAACCCAGCTTGCAGGTGCAGCAGGTGGTCAGGAAGGCGAATGGGATGCTGGCCTTCATAGCGAGGGGGATTGAATATAAAAGTAGGGAGGTCTTGCTGCAGCTGTATAGGGCATTGGTGAGGCCGCAGCTGGAGTACTGTGTGCAGTTTTGGGCGCCGCACCTGCGCAAGGATATTTTGGCCTTGGAGGGAGTGCAGAGGAGGTTTACTAGGCTGATACTGGAGTTGATGGGGGTTGCGCTATGAGGAGAGGCTGAATAAACTAGGCTTGTAATCGTTAGAGTTTAGAAGAATGAGGGGAGATCTCATTGAGACGTATAAGATGATGAATGGGATGGATAGGATAGAGGTGGAGAGACTCTTCCCGCTCAAAAAAGACAGTAGGACTAGGGGGCACAGCCTCAAGATAAAGGGGAGGCGGTTTAGAACGGAGTTGAGGAGGAATTTCTGCACTCAAAGGGTGGTGAATCTCTGGAATTCTCTGCCCGTTGAAGTGGTGGAGGCTGCCTCGCTAAATATTTTTAAGACGCGGGTTGATGGGTTTTTGATAAGAGAGGGGATTAAGGGTTATGGGGAGAGGGCGGGAAGGTGGAACTGAGCCACGACAGATCAGCCATGATCTTATTGAATGGCGGGGCAGGCTCGAAGGGCTAGATGGCCTTATCCTGCTCCTATTTCTTATGTTCTTAAGTCAAAAATGAAAACCAAATAAAGCTGAGTAATTTTAAATCATTTGCAGCAAGCCCAATAAAAAAAACTTTCTCTGCAACTCATTTCTTTCACCCAGAAATATTTTTCTCTGACTATAATGCAAATCATACTCGACTTCTTATGTTCTTATGTTTTGCAACATGGATCAAATAAAAGGTGGGGAACTGAGAACAAGTCTGACATCTGTTCCACTGGAGTTTCAAACATCCTGAGTTTCCAAGTGCCAGGCACTTCCAGAGAATAAGCTGCTGCTGTGCAAAATTAAGTTGCACTTGTAACGTTGGTGCCATGTAACTTGAAAGACTGAAGTTTTTTTAAACTCACCCACCAGCAATTCATGTGCATGAAACTAAAATATTTTAAAATCGCTTTCATTTGAGGATTTTGTGTTCTAAAAGTAGAGGCTTCTGTTCATTTTCAAGATTTTTGGTTTACTCTGAATGCAAAAAATTTGCATATATACTAATGGTGGCAATTCCACAGATGCAGTGAGATATAAAGCCTCTCATCCTTGCTGCCAATCTATGGTCAGATTAAATCATTTTCACTTACTGAAAATAGATCTGTACCCTATTCATTAATGAGAACGCACTTAATAAAGAAGCTTTCATTTGTCATACACACATTCAGATATTTGGGTAGGTATAGGCAAAGCCTCACCACCTGCAGAAATAAATCAGGATGTTGTCAAACTATTTTCTGGTAAAGTTAGCAAAGCATATTATTGCAGGCAGTATTAAACCGCTAAACAAGGAAAAAATAATTTATCACGAATAGCAATAATAAACTATGATCTACAAGCAAAAGTGATCATAGTCCCTAGCGCTGGATAATATAAATTTGACAATTGGAACATTGACCCACTAAATGTACAAATAATCATTAAAAATAACCTGCTAATGTGACATTAAGGGATTCTGTGACTTGCTCTGTTTAAATGTGAAGAAACTGGTACCACCATTCGCCTGGACAGTCAAGAAATAAGGCATATATTTGAAAATGGCTTTCTCACAATAACTGAAATATACTTGGCTTGCAAATGTTTAGGCTTAAAAATCAAAGTGCATCTTTCTGGTAGGTTTGGGGGAAGAAAATCAAATCTATTGGGCAACTTTCCTAAATTATTCATTAGTAAAAATCCAAGTCAGTGTCAAACTGAGCTATGCAGACCAAATATATTCCAAGTTTAATGCAGATTTGGCAGACCAATGCAGAATAACTGTCCTCATGGCTCACAATGCTTACAAGTTTTATATCGTCTGCAAATTTTGAAATTGTCCCCTACACCAAGATCAAGGTCATTAGATGTGGAAAGAGCAAGAGTCCCAACACTATACCCTGGGAACTCCACTACAAACCTTTCCCCAGTTTGAAAAACATTCATGAATTACTGTTTACTGTCACTTAGCCAATTTTGTATTCATGTTGCTGCTGCTACTTTTATTTCATGAGTATAACTTTGTTCAAGTTTGTCATGACAAAAATGCCAAGTGCCTTTTAGAAGTCCATGCATATGTCACATCAACCCTGACTATCACCTTTTCAAAAAACATCAAGTTAGTTTAAACATTGTTTTCCCTCAAGAAGTCCATGCTGGCTTTCCTTAATGAATTTATATTTGTTCATGTGATTGTTAATTTTGTCCTGAATTATTGTTTCAAGAAGTTTCCCCACCCCCAAAGTTAACCTAGCCGGTAGTTGTTGGCCTTGTCTTCGTATCCTAAAGGATGCAATGTTTGCAATTCTCCAGTCCTCTGGCATCGCTCCTGAATCGACAGGTTTGGAAAATTATGGCCAGTGTCTGCAATTTCTACTGTCAGTTCCTTCTGTAGCCTCGGATGCATCCTATCTGGTGCTGGAGCCTTGAACATTTTAGGCATGGACAACCAATCCAATAACACCATCTTGTCAATTTTGAACCCTTCTTGTGACTCAATTACCATCTCTTTCACCATGACCTGAACAGCATCTTTTCGCTTGGGAGAGACCAATGAAAAGTATTGGTTTAATACCTCAGCCGTGCCCTCTGCCTCCATGCGTAAATCCCCTTTTTTCCCTAAATGATCCTAATCTATCTTTTACCACACTTGAGCTATTTATGAGCCTATAGAAGGCTTTGGGATTTCCTTTTATGTTAGCTGCCAGTCTCTTTTCATACTTCCACTTTGCTTCTCTTATTTGCATTTGCACCTCTTCCTCTCTGAATCTTCCACACTCAGCTTAGTTCTCAGTTGTATTTTCTACCTGGCATCTGTCATAAGCATAATTTTTCTTCCCATCTTAATTTCATCTGTGGAGCTCTGGATTTGTTTGCAATACCTATATCTTTGAAGGAAGTAAATCTTGACTGTGCCTGAACTATCTCCTGTTTGAAGGTAGTCCATTATTGAGCTACTGTTTTCCCTTCCAACCTTTGACTCCAGTTTATTTGCCACTGATCTGTTCTTACCAAATTAGAGGTGGCTCCCCTCAGTTAATTCTTTTAACTCTAGATTGATTGTTTTCCCTTTCCATTGTCAACCTAAACCTTCATTTTCCTATTGACACTTGATCCACACGGCTTACTTCGTTCCCAGGAACCAGGACCTCCTTTCTCATTGGACTGGAAACAGTACTGTAGAAAACACACTATTATCCCCCTGCGCCTTTTTCTACTATGATGTGGAGATGCTGGCATTGGACTGGGGTAAGCACAGTAAGAAGTCTCATAGCACCAAGTTAAAGTCCAACAGATTTATTTGGTAGCATAAGCCACAAGCTTTCAGAGCACTTCTCCTTCATCGGGTGAGTGGGAGTTCTGCTCAAACAGGGCATATAAAGACACAAACTCAATTTACAAAATAATGAAATGTGAGTCTTTACAAGTAATCAAGTCGTAAAGGTACAAACAATGTGAGTGGAGAGAGGGTTAAGCACAGGTTAAAGATGTGTATTGTCCCCAACCAGGACAGAGATTTTGCAAGCCCAGGCAAGTCGTAGGGGTTACAGATAGTGTGACATGAACCTAAGATCCCGATTCAGGCCATCCTCATATGTGCAGAACTTGGCTATCAGTGATTCTGCGTTGTCGTGTGTTGTGAAGGCTGCCTTGGAGAACGCTTACCCAAAAGTTATAATTTTGGGCATTCAGCCTCCGATCTTCCTCACTGGCTGGAGTGGTGGGATGTTTTAGTATGCAACCTAAGTGCAATGAGTGCACAAGTATAAATCTACCTTTACTAAGTGAGCTATTGGTGGAATTTGCTCATGGTCTTTCATAAAAACATCTCTTAAATTAACCAATAAATCACTTGATATCATGAAATCAGACTTTTATCTGTGAATTCCTTAATGCCTAAAATGGTTTTGAAGAAGGAATTTCAATTATTAAAACATTTCATTCATGATAAATATCTTTTGCTTTTAAATTCTACCAGCAAAGGTGTCAAGCTGTCCACCAATATTCATCAAAAATACAGCTCAGTTGCAGTGTTTCACCAAAGCAGAAAAGCTGTCCTCCACTTCCAGTCCAGCCACTACCAAAATGCAATTGATGTCCTTATTTTTATTGTCTGCCTTTGGCCGTTGTTATCTCACCTTGGCTATACATGCATAGTGGTAAATAAAACTGCAGCAGTGCTGCTGCTGACTGTGCACTTCCTGCCGGCAAATAATGGCAGGTGTTGTCTGCCTGTAACATGTTTAAAAAAAAAGTGAATAAATTTAAATGTTAAATCGTAATGAAATTAACTTTTCATGTTTCAGTCTTCTGTGAAAAGTCAAGAAATTCTCAAACTGGGAATGAGGGGCCATACCCGAAGACAAAATTCATGATGCTTGAGTAGGAAATAGCCAGTTCAAGCTCAACCTTTTGAGTTTTCTCCTCCTTGTCCAGTGTGCAATTGATGTACCATGTTTGGAAACAAGTTTTTATTGGATAATAACTAACAACAGGTGGAATGTGTATTAATTGAAGTAAAGTTTAAAGTTTGTTACATAAGATATCAATAGAGTTTGCTGGTCTTGCCTATCCTTTTGGCTGTAACTTGAAATTTGATCATAATATGAACTTTATTTTTTCATCTTTTCTGAGAAACTTCATTAGATTGTTTATGATCAAATATTAGGTATTCTCTCAAGTAGAAAGGAAAGCAGATATTTTTTGTCATTGTACTTGAAATTCAATTTTAAAAGCATAGGGTAATATTGTGAATTGTCTTGCATTGAAAAGCCATAAACTAAATCTAATCCAGTGACAAGCAATGCAGATAACAGTTTTTTGAAACTTGCCTTCGTATGTATAAATTCTAGGAGCATTGAAGGCATTAAAAGACATTTCTGTGGGCAAATGTAAAAATATTGTGTAATGATTTTTTTGGTTGGAATTTTCATTGTCGCTTGGTAGTACAGACTTCAGCTTTGCTAAAGGGAGACATGTTACCAAAACTTTTTAGCCTACTGTCATCAGGAGAAATGTGAGAATGTCAAATGATCATGATTTCCATCACAGGTTTCCCAAGCTCCCTCATAATTCAAAAAAGCGCAGGGCTTGAACATATTTATCTTGTTTGCAGAGAACAGGTCCCTGCTTTTGAATGAATGGATATCACATCTAGTAAGTGAGCCATGTTATAAACTTGATGATCTTAAATTGATTTAGTGTAGCTACCAGTGCATTCAGGATTGTTGAGCAAATGTTTCCCAATCATGGAATCAGTAGACTTATTTTGGGTTTTGCAACCACGAGCTGGCTGAATATGATATGTGCTCGGCATATTACAAACAACCAAAGGAACATGTTGTTTGATACAATCAGTCAGCCGCCAAGATGTACAGTCCATTACCTGGATGGCACCAGCATGGAAATTCATTTGTGAGATGGGCAGAACGTATTTTTGGATTGGCGACAGCATCCCAATAGTGGAAAATACCACATAATGCATTATGAAATGGTTTGCTGAAC
This sequence comes from Carcharhinus amblyrhynchos, assembly GCF_965287045.1. Taxonomy (NCBI): domain Eukaryota; kingdom Metazoa; phylum Chordata; class Chondrichthyes; order Carcharhiniformes; family Carcharhinidae; genus Carcharhinus; species Carcharhinus amblyrhynchos. The sequence goes on from NC_137337.1 coordinate 30,501,809, forward strand.
TGTTCAAATTTTTCCAGTATTTTGACTTTCCAGGTATTTTGAGATGGATTGGGCGCATTTCGGGTCCATTTGTGAGTTGGCACAGTGTACAGTGACCTGATCAGGATAGCTTTGATATTCTTTGTGTCAATTATTTGATGTAATTTACTGGATTAAAGGATGGGATAAGTGCTTGGGGTGGCACAGTGGTTGGCACTGCTGTCTCTCAGTGCTGGGTCCCAAGTTCAATTCCTAGCTTGAGCCCCTGTCTGTGCAGTGTCTGCACATTCTCCTCGTGTCTGTGTGAATTTCTTCTGGGTATTCCAGTCTTCCTCTTTGTCTGAAAGACATACTGGTTAGATGCATTGGTCGTGCTAAAATCCTCCTCCAGTGTACCCAATGAGGTGCCAGAGTGTGGCGACTAGGAGATTTTCTCATAACTTCATTGAAGATAAAAGGGGGGCGGTTTAGAACGGAGTTGAGGAGGAACTTCTTCACTCAAAGGGTGGTGAATCTCTGGAATTCTCTGCCCGTTGAAGTGGTGGAGGCTGCCTCGCTAAATATTTTTAAGACGCGGCTTGATGGGTTTTTGATAAGAGAGGGGATTAAGGGTTATGGGGAGAGGGCAGGAAAGTGGAACTGAGCAGCGACAGATCAGCCATGATCTTATTGAATGGCGGGGCAGGCTCGAAGGGCTAGATGGCCTACTCCTGCTCCTATTTCTTATGTTCTTATGTAGTGTTAATGTAAACCTACTTGGGACAGTAATAAAATAAATTTGAACTTAAGTTACTAGTTACAGTTTACAGTGAACTTAGATGAAGGGACATATGGTTGCATAATTTTGGTGAATCAAAGGGAATATAATAAGTTGTGAAGGGAATATAAGGAATTTGCAAAGGGATGTAAATGTGTCAAGTAAGTGGCCAAAAAATTGGCAGTTGTGTATAATGCAGGAAAATGTAAACTCCATTTTGGGAGGAAGACTAGAAATGCACTATATTTAAATTGGGAGCGATTGCAGAATTCAACTATACGGAGGGACCTGGTAGTTATCCTGGTTCACAAAGTTGGTATGCAGGTACAGCAAATAATTAGGAAGGCAAAGGCAACGTCGACATTTATTGCAAGGGGAATTAAGTATAAAAGTTTGCTGCAGTTGTACACAATGTTGGTGAAACCCCATCTGGAGCACTGTTTAGTTTGGATTTACTTAGTTGAGAAAGGGCATAATTGTATTATAAGAAAGTTTACAACATTTTCTTTGGTGATCCCTCACTAATGAATATGATTGTCCGTCTAAGGAACTCTTGTGTTACCGGTCATGAATTCTGTGGGTTCTTGCCTGGCTGATGAGCCTCACCCTAGAGCTATATCTTTAACTGCACACTTGTCAGGGGTTTCTGGGAGATGTGTCCAAGGACTGAACCTTAAGTTGCTGGGATTTCTTTCTCAGGCTCTTTTTCTGGGCTTCCTCTTGCCACCAAGTGTCCTCGAATTGTAGTAGCCCTTCAACAGGAGGTTCTCCAAGTAGGTTCCTTCTCAGCAAGGATCTCCCATGGCGTCTGTTACATTTCTTGAGCCAAATAAACTTTCAGGGTTCTTTGGAGCACTTCCTTTATCCCCCTTGTTTGGGAACCTTCCTTGAACTGGGTGAAGATGATTTGCTTTGGCAGCTGGGACTCTGACTTTTTAAGCCCATGGCCGGCCCAGCGCTGTTCATTTTGGATGAGCTTGGCCTCAATTATAGTGCTCTTGGCTTCTTCAAGGACGCTGATGTTAGTACGCCTGTCCTTCCAGATGATGCGGAGAATCTGTCTCGGACAGCATTGATGATACCTCTCCAGGGCCTTTAGATCATGTCTGCATGTAGCCTGAGCCACGAAAGTTGAGGGAGTGACTGCCTCGTACGCTAGGATCTAGGATCAGCATGAGTGTTGCAGTTGTCGAAGACATTCATTCTTTGGCATCCAAAGTTGCTGTTCGTGGTTTGGATATGATGTTGCATCTTTGCATCAATGTCAACTTTAGATGAGAGCTGGCTCTACAGGTAGGGGAAATGATCCACGTTTGGGGAGGGTTTCTCCATTGATCATGATGGAGGGAAAGACCTGATCTTGCTCTGGAGCAGATTAGTAAAGGATGTTAACCATCTTAAGGCTGAGACCAATTCCTTCTATGGAGGTGTCAAGCATGGCTTGGAGATTCTCTTCTGAGAGAATGGAGATGGTAGTGTCATTTGCATACTGTGAAGTTCTGTGAACGATGTCGGTGTTGTTTTTTTCTTGGATTTCAACTGGTTGATTCTTGGATGAGAAGGTTATCTTATGAGGGAACATTGGACACGTTGGGTTCCTACTTGCCCGAGTTTAGAAGAATAAGAGTAATTCTCAATGAAATATGAAGGGACTTGACGGAGTGGATGCTGAGGATATTTCCCTTTATGCGAGAGACGAGAGCTAGAGGATACAGTTTACAAACACGATGTCCCCCATTTTAAGACTGAGATGAGAGATTTTTTTCTCTCAAAATTACCTGGAGCCAGGGAACTTGTAGGTCCTCGTTGCTTTCTCCATCGCAAAGTTTTGGCCAGTTGGAGTCAACTTGCCAATCAATCTGCACCTTTTTCTCCTGTGGTAGAAATTGAGACCCCCTGAAATTTGGCATTCTCATAGTTCTCGAGTGCAAGATAAAAAGATTCAACAACGTGTCTCTTTTTGGCAATATTCAATTTTCACATTCTGTTTAGCACCTTATGTTGGATAAATTTTGGTCACTTAAGGGCAGAATACTTCAAAGGCATTTTGAGTGATTTTTTTTTTTAATATTGGCAAATTCTCTTGTCTGAGTCAGGATTTCAGGCCATCCAAAATTCTGCTGTTCAAGTCTTAACTCTCAACAGGTCTTGTTCACCTATGACCATCTACATTGGTTTCTAAAATCTCATCCCTCATTTCAGATCTCTCTAAAACCTGATCCTTCCAATCCCTGAAATTTCTAGCCTTCCAACCCTGTTTCTGCACCCTTCTAATTATGTGTTCCTAATTTTAATCACTCCATTATTGGTGACGGTTGAACCAAAGTCATAAGCTGTGCAATTCCCTCCCAAAATCTCTGCACCTCTTCCCCTCGCCTGCTACTTTGACTTATCTTTTGGTCATTTTCTTCTCTATTGTTGGATGTGGGCATCACTGGCAAGGTTAGCATTTGTTGCCCATCCCAAATTATCCCCAAGAAGATGGTGGTGAACTACTTTGCTGAATCATTTGAAGTCCCTGTGGTGCACGTACACCCATAGTGCCACTGGGGAAGAAGTTTCAGGAGTTTGATGCTGTGACAGTAAGGGAACAGCAATATGTTTCCAAATCATTGGGAGGGGAGCTTCCAAATGGTAGACTTCTTATGCATCCTTGCCCTAGCTGGGGGAAGTCACAGATTTGGAAGATGTTGTCAAAAAAAGCCTTGAGTTTCTCCAGTACATCGTATAGATGGTATATACGTTTGCACTGTGTATCAGTGGCAGATGAGATGCCAATCAAGTGGGCTGTTTTGTCGTGGTTGGTATCAAGTTTCTTGAGAGTTGCACTCATCTAGGCAAGTGAAGCGTATCCCATCACACTTCTGACCTGCGCCTTGTAGATGGTGGACAGAATTTAGGGACTCAGGTTACTTGGAATTCCCAGCCACAGTTCTGCTCTTGTAGGCAGTGTTTATGTGGCTGACCCAGTTCAGTGTGTAGTTAAAGGTGAATCTCAGGATGTTGCCAGTTGGGATTCTTTAGATTGTCCCTCAGTCACTGCCTGTCTGGTATTTGTGTGGGATGAATATGCCCTAATTTCACTATTCATGTCCCCTTCAAAACTTGATATTATTTCGTAATGTTCATGTGAAGTACCTGATTTTACTATGTTGAAGATATATCAATGCAAGTTATTGTAGCTTAATGAATCATTACAAGTTTCTTGTTTGTTGCTTTCTGCCACTTGCCTATTCCTTGTCTCTACTGGCTGAAAATCAGCCAGAAATCAATAGTGTGATATATAGGTTTGCAATACATAACTGAAAATGATGGCAGGATGTGTACAGGAAATGTATGCTACAAGCAAGGCATTTTTGCAAGTTTGAGTGTTATTGTCAAATATCATGCACCAACTTGGTACGTAAACATTTGCCTACAGTTAAAACAAACCACTCCTTGTAAGCTGTATCAGGACAGAAAAATATAGTTAACATTGTTAAATTCTTAGATTGCTTGTTATTGGAATTTCTTTATTATACTATGCCTTAAATCTTTATGCCTAGATTTAAATGTTATTGTGTTCAAGAACAGAGGAAAATTTGATTTTCTATCAAGATAAGCCTTAGTTGAATGACTCAAAGTAAAATGTAATATGCAGCAGATGACAGTGCTGAGACCTGACCTCATCCATTTCCATCATTGAATGTCATTGCACATGAAGTGCAGGCATCACGGTTGGCTTGCAATAGCCTTTTCTAAATCACGATTATAGTCCAGTGCTAACAAGATCTGAATTGTTTTGTAACTTAATATATTTTTTGTACTTTTTTAAAAACAATGGAATAGATAAAACTAGCTCTGACGCAGTCATCTCAATGTTGGCTCTATTCTCTCTCTGGTGCTGAGATTTTCCAGCATTTTGTTTTTGTTTCAGATTCTAGCATCTGCATTTTGCTTTTAGAATAGATAAAACTGTTGTGCCTACTCATTGTGGGTTGCAGAATATGCCTTGTATTTAGCATATTTCCTTTTTGGCATTTCTTCTACTGAGCTGCAAATCGAGAACCAGAATAAGTGATGGGCTCGTCTAGTTTGATCCATCCCACATTTCATAGTCCTATCATTTTCAAAGATTTGGAGGTTCAAATCAAGGTAATTCAGTGCTGAAATCCTCTATTTTATAATCTCGTTCATGCTGTTTTTGATGCATAGAGAAACATGTACTTAAAGCGGCATGATCCTTTCCAAGTCCTGGAATAGTCTTTTCTGGGTTATGTTTCACTCTACTGGAAATACTGATGGAATGAAATTGAATATATGGGGCAATTTATAGGAGATTGAAAACCTAAACATTTAAGCAACCTGGAGAAAACTGGACATCGAGACTCAGTCAAAAAATCTGGACTGTCCCAGCCAAACAAGACATCTGGTCACCCTTGGATATCACTGAGAACCCACTGGGGCGATTCTCCCATCATGACCCGCGGGTCGGGCTGGGAGATGCATGTCATCAGCCTTTTTCCGGGATTTGTGCATGCGCCGAGAACACATGCGCATCTCCCAGAGCCAGAGAACAGTCAGAGTCCAGACCACTCTGGAAAGTGGCAGGAGGACAGGTAAGTCATTTGAATCTTTTTTAATGTAATTTAAATATGTTTTGCATTTCATTATTGGGAACTTGCCAGCCCTCATTTGGATCTCCCACCCCGCCAGAAAGTACTTCATTCTGGGGTTTAGAGTAGCTCCCCACATTCCTGTTGGAACGAAGGGGGGCAATTGGAGGCCCCCCAGATGGTTAGGTGGTGGAGGGTGATGCCCCCTGGGCATGGCCACCCTGGCAGTGCCAGCCTGTGCCCAAGGGGCAAAGTGTCTATGCCCAGGGGCACCTTGGCACTGTCCATCAGGCAGTGTCAAGGGGCAGGGCCAAAACTTGGTATAACGTGGGGCATGAGGTGAGGTGCACAATCTGCCTCCACGCTGGTCCCCCCTTTACCAAGGCCCGAAAATGGCTGTAATTGGTACCATGCCTGAAACAGGCGTGATGGCCATTAAATGCATTTGCATGCATTTAAATTGACTTAATGGGCTGCATACCCAACCTTGCTGGCACTTTCCCCTTTACTGCTGCGTTTGCCCATCCAGAATCGGCATGAAACAGACATGCTTCACAAGTCTAATTCAGGCGCTTCATTTAGTGAGGAGGCAAGTGCAAAGCATCGGAGGGCTCTCTGCTTGAGATCAAGGCAGGGGATGGAGTTGGGTCTGATGGAGCTCTGCTGAGATCAGAGGGGCAAGGGCTGGGGTCCGCTGCCACTCTGCCTGAGATCGGACTGGGGGGAGGGGCCCATTTGGTGTGGGCAGCAGAGAGGTTGGGAGGATAAGGGGGTCAGTGGTGTTGGGGCAATGCCTGTGGGGGCCAGGAGGAGACATTATTTGGCCCAGGAGCAACGGTGGCAGGGGAGCAGCGTTCTGTCATTTTTCTCTGCGCGTCCGCAGTTTGAGGTGCCGATTGAAGTTGCAGAATTTCAGATGCCTTAAGCCCCGCCCAGCACGATTCGAGTTCGCTGATATTGTTCCAGACAGTGATTATGCGGGTGCTTGAAAATGGGTCCAAAAATTGGATGTGAAACACTCCCAGTTTCGTGTCCGCTCAGCACTTAGAATCAAAATGATAAAATAGGGCCCAATGTTTACAAAAAACCATGTGGTAAAAAAGCAGATAGACAACATCACCTCTGGTATTGCGACTAAAGATTTGTTGCTAGAATTGTAAGTGTATTCATCCATTTACAGTTGCAAGAAAAACAGATTTTTATGTTCAGCCCTTGATTAAAAATGCAGCACCTGGGCAAGGCTTCACTGGCAAAACTGTAATTTTACAGGTTATGTTTGTAAAGTTTGGAATACACTGACTTTCAGCTACAACTGTGACTGATTTAGAAACTTCTGCACTGTGCATTTTTGTCGATTCTTTTGAGTCAAACTTTTTATGCAAAAGAAGGAAAACGCAGCAACTTATGACTTGATCAACAAAAGAAAATCTTGTTTATTTTTTAAAAGTAGTTTTTCTTCTAGAATTTTTATAGCATTTTACAAAATAGTGGATGTCTGGAATTCGTTACCTGGAATAATGGTGGCGGCAGAGACCATAAACTCTTTTTGAAAGTACCGGGATCTGCCCCTTAAGTGCTATAAGCTACAAGGTTATGGGCCTGATGCAAGAAGATGGGAATAGAAGAAGCACCTGGGTGTTCCTGGGCAGGCATGGACAAGATGGGCCGAATGCCTATTGCACCATAAGTTTTCTATGGCTCTATGAAGAGTAAGAAATTTAAGGAAATGAAGTTGACGCATTCAGATCAACTTGATTTTTGTTGCTTCCTGCTTTGTAGAAATTCTCACCTTATTGTAACCTGTGAAGTAGCCCTGAGCATTTAAGTGGGTTTGTTTATCTGATGACAAGTTTGTGACTTTGGAGTTTGTAAATCACTGGTTGGAAGGAAACATTTAATAGTGCTCAATGATTAATCATTATCAATATTCTCACCAAATTTGTTTGACATGTCAGTTGGCAGAAGTTTCTGTTTTACAACTGTTTTATCTCATTAATCCAGACTCTTCGTTGAGAGCATAACAAATTGAAACAGGAGTAGACCATGTAGCCCCTCGAACCTACTGCAGTATTCACTATGATAGTATGATCATGTTTGTTGGTCTTGCAGCTCAAGTCCATCCTGCCTGCTTCCCATATCCCTTGATTCTCTGCTGTTTATCTCACCCTTAAATATGTTCAATGCTGGAGCATCATGGAGCAAGATTGCATTAAAAGGAGGAAATTCTTATAGCCAAGGATGTGATTCTTAGTCATAAGAGCAAGCTTTTAAGTTGTATCTCAGTTGTTTTGTAGCTGCTCATATGCTGAAGTACAGTTTTGTGTATACTGATGTATATTTTCATTGATGTTTACAACCCCTCAAGTCTAAGTAGTTAGTAAGATGATACATTGGTGTAAACTGAAAGATGTGGGAATAATTTTTTCTTTGTCACAAGGGTGATAGTGGATTGCTTTGACCTCTTAACTCCCCATTTCATTCCATTGATTTAAGTGGAATAAAAAATTGGATTGGTTCTATAGTGGGATGAGTGATTCAGTATGTTAACATGCAGGTGATGAAAGTGATCTTTTTTAGTAATTGCCATTAAATATGCTAATTTAAAGTCGTCAACATTTAAACTTTTTTTTGCATTTTCAGTGGATGAGTACATTTCAATAGCCAAAGAGAAGCATGGCTACAACATGGAACAGGTAATAAAATTTAGACTTGAGTTGAGTCTGACTAATCTGCTGATCACCAAACTTTCCTTGCTGCCCTCATGTTAACTGACATTGAATATGGCTACCTTCCTCTGATGCTGACCCCTCTGTTTGGAAACTGTCATCACATCCTTGCCCATGAAAAACCCATTTTCAACTTCATCTGACTTACTGTGTCATCTTCAATTTCCCTTCCTTTTTGTTGAATATGCTCCATTAGAATTTCTCCAATCAGGCTTGCATCCCTGCCACAGCACTAGATTGAACATAAACGCATGTTCTCCGACCATAGTGTGATCCCTACTTGATCTCGCAGCATTGTTTAATTTGGAAGACCATTACATCCTTCTCCAGCTCTCCTCTGTTCTCCCGTTCAGTGGAATGCTCTAACTCAATTTTATTTTTACCTATCTGCTTATAGGCAGAATAACTGCAAGGATTATTTGCTGTCCCTGCACTATTATCTGGAGATCTGTCAATAATCGGATCCTTTTTTGTCCTCTGCGTACTCCCGTTGCTGATTTCATCTGCAGACGTGGAAGCAACTTGTGTTGACAGCATTCAGTCTATTTCTCCACTGCCTCTTTGTTGTCAGACTGCTTGTCAAACATCTGCAGTTTCTTCCAACTTAGTATTGGAAAGGCTGAAGTCATTGGGTGGGATTTTCCAGTCATGTCTATCCTGTGATCGGAAATTACTGCCCGAGGTAAACTAACTTTTTAGCTGTCTGTCGAGTTCTCTGTCCTGCCTGTGATGATTCCATATGGGAAAATTTTGGCCATCATCTTTTGCCCATATCAAAGCCCTTTACTCTAGCCACCAAATGCATCCCTGTCCCAAGAGCCTCAAAGGTAAAATTATTGCCTAATGATTTCATTGTGACACCACCCTATGTTTTTCACTCCTTCCAGCTTTATGACTAATTTATTCCAAAATTGTCTGTACCCATGACTCTGACCATGTGTTTCCTGCCATCGAGATTCCCTTCTTAAACGTCTGTACATTCCTCTCCCCCTCCAATCCTCCTCAAAACCTGTTGCATTTGACCAAGCTTTTATTTTCACCACCTTTTGTTTGGCATTCTTTTGATTATGCCCATGTGAAGCATCTTGAAAAAGAGGTGCTATATAAATACAGTCAGTTATTTCATAAGTCATCACTGTGATGGAATACTCTCCACTTAAGCATCACTAAAGAAACTCAGTGCCACCCAGAACAAAGCAGTCCACTTAATCGGCTGTCCAACCACCAAGTCATGCATTTATTCCCTTCACTATCGACATGCAATTGCAACAATGTGAATTACATACAAGATGTTTTGCAGCAACATTCCAAGGCTGCTTTGTTGGCACCTTCCAAACCCACAACCTGTAACACCTAGAAGGACAAGGGCAAAAACACTACCATCTGTAAGTTCCCGCCCAAGCCACACATCATCCTGACTTGGAACCATATCACCGTTGATGTCACAGGCTCAAAATCCTGGAACTTCTTTCCCAGCATGAGTACCTACACTGCATGAAGTACAGTGGTTCATGAAGGCGGCTCAGCACCAACTTCTCAAGGGCAATTTGGGATGGGCAGTAAATGCTGGCCTTGCCGTTGATGCTCACATCCCATAAAAAAATAATCTCGGCTTCTAGTGTTCTCCCATAATTGAAGCCTGTCACCCTAGCATAATTTTTATTTAATCTTTTCTGCATCCTGTATGCTCTTCAGTTCCTTGCTATTGCAAACTGAGTTAGACAAATCACTGTCTAACCAGTAATTTCAGAAGTTTGGATGCCTGCCTCTCCTCTAGCATAGCTTCCATTTCATATATTTGTGATTATAGAGTTTGTGTTTATTTTTATGACTACCTCAACATTTTAGAATGTGCCCTACTAGCTGCTTTTTCCACCTAAGTTCTGCCAACTTTTTTAGCACTAATTCTGTTTCTATAATTATCTAATCCAATGTCTCATTTTTGTGTATGCTATCATAGGCAATTCACTATCTCCATTATCCTTGACTATGTACTATTTTTGGTCTCTGTTTACACTACCATTTCTCTAACTAACTAGTTTTAGTCTTCTGGCATTCCCTTTTGTGTTTGCTGCCCTTTTTGTGCTAATTTTAATTTCTGTAGCAGTTCTAAGACATTTTAGCAGCCACTCCTTTAATTCTTGTGACAGTATGCCCCACAATCTGGTTACTCCCATTCCTGCTGAATTTATTTTTCTCCAGTCTTGTTTTTGTATCGACATTTCAATTTTTATATCAAACCTTATTTTTCTTGCATGTAGGACAGGCCCACTTTCAACAATGAAAAATTTTAAAAAACAGTGCCCCTTTTCAATACTTTGCTGCTTATTGACTCCATGCTGTATAAGGTCAGATCTCATTTTGCCTACACTTTTGTTCAGGAGCAATAACTTATGGGGGCGGGATTTTACGGCCTCACTTGACTTGAGACCAGATCCCGTCGGAGGTCAACGGACATTTGTTGTCCACCCTTTGGTTGTTCCGTCTCCATGGTGGGCAGGGGGAAGAATTCCAGCAATGCTGTACTTCACCCCTGTTTAAAGTGGTATATTTTCATTTCTATCCGAATAGAAAATGTTCTGAATTTCTTGAAGTTAGTAATCCATTATTATGAGGCCAGTATTTAGTGCCCTTCAAGCTGCCATCTTGAATCACTGCAGTCTGTTATTGTGGTTTTGATGCAACAGAGTTGCTTGTTGGGCCATTTCAGAGGGCAGTTAGAATTGACCATTTTGCTGTGAGACTGAAGTTACAAATAGGCTAGATTGGGTAAGGGCAGCATGTCTCCTTCCCTAAATCTGTTGGATTTTTTGGATAATCAGGTAGCGATTACTGATGGTAGCTTTCTATTCCAGATTGTTTAATTAACCAAATTTAAATTTCCCTTTTGGTGTGATGGGATTGAAGTTCATATCCAGAGTTCTTGTTATAGACCATTGGATCAGTTGTCCACCAATCTAACCACTTCTCTACCATGCCTGACAGGTTTTGCTATCCCATAACAGAGCAATTTTTGTTTGATTCAGGGTTACTGCTTAGTCCACTTCTCCTTCAAGCTCTGACTCCATCCCACCACCGCCGCCCCCCCCCCCCCGGCCCAAATAATTGATAATAATGTCTTTGTTTGCATGGAGACAACTGCGCGAGGAGAGGAGTTCATGCCTCTTGCTGCCAAACAGCATTCTGAGAGTGAAGCATTTGAAAGTGAATTTTGAGTATTGAAGAATTGCTTGACTGTTACTTCCTCCTCACCACAAAATGAGTAAGCCATTTGAATTGTTTTGGGCCTGAGTCTAAAATTTGCAAGTACCTCAAGAAAAAACAACATTTTGTTAAAATGGCAGCTTGCAGCAGTACATATCAGAAGAATGATCAGTCTTACTAGAGCACCACCATTGGCAAGAAGATGTAAGATATGGCATAGCATGTTTACTTGGACAGTTTTCATCCACGATATGGGTACAAAAGTTTAGAGTAGAAATATAAAAAGGACAGAATATGTAGCTTTTAAAATGGACACGGAATTAAATCTGTGCAAGATGGTCTGATCTTGAACCCCTCCTTGCCTGAAAGACTAAGGATTGCGTTGTGGTTCAACAAGTGCCTGTAATCCTTTCTTTCTCTTCCCCATCCCATCTCCACCCTGGCCAAAACATTGGATATTTAGTATATCATGTCTGTGGAGAATAAACTTCAAAGAGCAAAACCATTCCAGAAATTCACTTTGTAAATCTTACTGCCTTAACTCCGAACCTTCCTGCACCCCATTCCACTTTGTCCAATAAAGCAGCATTGAAAGTGGTGATGAGGTTGGGCAGAGATGTTTTGGGCTGCAGACTACTTTTTGGCAATGTTAATTCTATTGTGATTGGCTTTAATGTACTTCTGTACATGGCATGTGGAGCAATTTTTATTTCCCTGTTGTTGAGATGCTATAACACAGTAAAAAGTCTGACAACACCAGGTTTTAGTCCGACCGATTTATTTGATAATACTCACAAGCTTTCGAGGGGACCCTCGAAAGCTTGTGAGTATTATCAAATAAATCGGTTGGACTAAAACCTGGTGTTGTCAGACTTTTTACTGTGTTTACGCCAGTCCAACGCCGGCATTCCCACATCGTTGAGATGCTATGCCAGCATATAGGAACATCAGAGTTGCAAATATTTTCATGTACCCTTTTTGAATGGGAGAACTGTTTATTTTCTGTTGTTTTCTTTGTGCTAAATATGATCACTTGCTTCATTCTTATATGCAAAGTACAGCTTCAAATTAGTCTAATGCTGTGGATTAGATTTCCTGATCGTCTGATTAAGTACTATTGGATAACACTTATGGAATACAAACAAGATTGTGTCTAGAAACTTGAAATGCAGCTAAACGTTAAAAATGACTCTGCAGTTGGCAAAATATAGAGCTTAGTTATGTCATAGCTGTGAGTGTACTTGATTATTGCAGAGGGACAATGTAATAGTATGATGCCAGGTTATACATCAATGTCCAAAGCTTATAGAACATGAAGTTTGTTTTAAGCAAAATGTCTGTAACCTAGCTAATTGGTGGCAAAGAAAAAGCATTTTGTGCATTTAGGGAAGTTTTGGTAGAGATTGTGTGGTTGACTTAGCCCTAAGTAGTTTCTAAAGGATAACTAGTCAGGATCACTCCTAGCTAGCTTCCGATTGTGTCATACCTTACTAAATGGTCCTATTTCAAAATAACACATGAAACTACAAGATTTTCGTTTAATAAATACATCATGCAATGCAATATGACTTGTAAAGAGATTGAAGCAGCTGCTTTGAAGGTGGCAAAACTTGTTTACATTAAATTTGCTAGTCCCAGTTTCATGGCAAGTGTTAGAACCACTCTTTATTCTGCCCGCTGTCTCCCATTCTGAACATGAGTGTGTTCTCATTTAAATGAGTCTGTCTGAATAGACAGTAGGTGCTTTCTCAACTAGTGAGCTGACCAGCCAGCTGTAACTAGCTGTGACATTAGTATACCTTTAAGAAAATTTTTAAAAAGTATGATTTCTACAGCTCTCAGCTTCAGTGATGTCATTGTTGCCAACTTGACTGGAAATGTCCTTTTATTGCTATTTAAGTGGCTTGAATGGGGTTGTTTGTGTTTACTCTGGGATTAGTTTTACAATCCTACATTGTTAGCAGGATGGTCATTATTTTTGGACAGTTTTTCATTTTCGGTTTGGAGCTGCAGGCTTGAGTTTTAGTTTTAGAAGGGACAACAAGCTTAAAAAGAAGTGCTTTCCTTCTTTCCCTGTGGTTTTGGAAATTCTGTTGGTTAGGTAAAAGAGAAGCCTTGCTTCCTTTTTTTTTGGAAATTCTATTGTTTTCCTGAAGGATGAAAATCTGCTGTTATTTGAGGGGGGGGGGGGGTGTAGCGTTTAGACCAGAATGTCTCGAGTGTTTTGGAAAGCTGTCTTGTCTTCAAATTGCTCAGTGAATCCAGAGAACTGCAGACCTCAACCAAAGGACTCAATTTACATTATCACGTGAGCAGTAGACTTTGCTGTATTCCACCTGTTTAAAGGGTTTTGCCTATGGCAAGGGTTGTTTATGGAGATTAGTTTGATTGGAACACATTAGATATCTTTGTTAAAGATTATACATTATGTTAGTTTTGTTTCTTGTTTGTAATTGATAAAAGTTCTTGCTAATTTTCTTACTATACGTGTTGACTACATTCTGAAATAAATGTTGTTTGATAAAAGCTCCCTAGTGGGTCATTTGAATTATATCTGAAGGGAAGCCTATCATGCTTATCTTAGCCAAATTCAAAATGCAAAGCTTATGATTCAGACAGGCTTTAGCAACCACTTGAATTTCTAACCTGAGCTACAACAAGCTGACAGTGATTAGATGTAGGTTATGAAAGAAAAACTTGTATTATATAGCATTTGTCGTCATCACATGAAATCCCAAAGTGCTTTTAACATCAATGATATCAGAAATAATGTAGGGAATGAGGCAGATGATTTAATCACAGCAAGGTCCCACAAACAGCAATATGGTGATGACAGGATAATTTGTTTTTACTGAGGTCATTGGAAGGATACATTGACCTTTGAAATTTTATATTCGGTTGAGCAGAAAAGCTGGGCTCAGTTTAGCCACTTGTGCAAAAGACGGGATAGCAATCTCTTAGTACTGCACTATAGTGTTAGCTTTTAATTTTTATGCTGGAGTGGGACTTGAACTCACAACTTTCTGACTCAGGAGGAAGTGCTGCCAGCTGGGCAATGACTGACATGGGAATTTTTTTCTAATTTAAAATTACAATTGAGTGAGTAGCCCAGTTATAAATAAGAATCTTTATTATAAATGAAAAATACTCGTGACCCAAAAAGGTACCATAGACTGTCATCATGTTTTACTAATGAATGGCCAAACTGAGTCACTATTCGTGCAGGTCTACAATTGAGTGACAATTTCAGATTCTATTTTGCCACCTGTCTGCCATCTTAGGATTTTGTTCCAGTCCCCTCTCTTGCTTCAAAGTACAATGCATTTAATTTTAATATGTTGTGGATTCTATTTGTACTCATTAAATTAATTTTCCGTAGGCTTTAGGTATGCTGTTTTGGCACAAACACAATATTGAAAAGTCCTTGTCTGACCTTCCGAACTTCACACCATTTCCAGATGAGTGGACTGTGGAGGACCGGGTCCTCTTTGAACAAGCATTTAGTTTCCATGGGAAAACCTTCCACAGAATTCAGCAAATGGTAGGAAGAAATTAATTGATCTAGCATTCAGTTTATTAAAAACTAAATTTATGACAATTATTATAAGTTGCATTAAAAAATTATATTTAGTTATGTCTGTGTGCAGAGTATGTATATTTGTCTGTGATTGCTGGAACTTAGTGGCCATATAATGCTAAATATAAATGATTTGAACATTGATATAGTTCAGCCTTTTGTGCATATTTTCCTCATCCTTTTGTATGATGTACCTTTCCTATCTGAGAGACTGAGCTTGAGACAAGCAGACACAGTTTAGTGGAACAAGAACAGAAAAGACCAGCATTTTCAAAGCAAGCATCGTCAGAACAAATGTTATGGAAGCAGAAAAAACTGGGAGAATGAACTGGAGTCCTTATAGGAACTAGGATGTGAGGAGCTGTTGTTGAGGTAGTTGAGTCGGTGCGTTTGTAATGAATATTGATAGTCAGCTAATCACCAGTAATGGAGACAGATCAAGGAAGGGAAGCATCAGTGATGGACCATGCAAAGATGAGAGAGGAGTGGAAATTGGAAGCAAAATTGATCATTTTTTCCAGGTCCAGATGAGAACATGAAGTGGCACCATTACAGTCATCAGTGTAATGGAAAAAGAGTTACAGGAGCACATCTGAGTAGGATTGGAATCCACAAATAAATGATCATAACTGAGAATGCTGAAATTTTGATGCTCAAACTGAATGGTGGAGCAGGCTCAGCTCAAAAGGCTAAATGGCTTACTCCTTCTATTTTCTGTTTTTATGCTTCTACCCAAATTATTTAAAGGTAGTACCCATGTTGGGATAGCAACAACCATATGATACACTCATACAAAAGGCTATCATTTTTATATATGAACATATATATAAAAATATATGTTATCGATAGACGATTTGACAGTAGTAGTCAGATGCTTAACTTATGTGCAACATTCAGCCAATGTCATTGGAGAAAAATTTTGTTAGCCCTCCACTCAAGTGCAGGAGTACCAGGATTAATTGCAATACTCATATTGCTGCCCTGGTTGAAATCAGCTAAATTGGCACAATCTGGGGATTGTACCTGAGATCTACCTTTGGCTTAGTAGTGTAGCCAAAGGTAATGCATTTGCCTAGTGATCTATCGGATCACATTAATTTGTATTTTTATTATGAGGGAATGTAGAATTCCACAAGACCATAAGAAATAGGAGCACGCGTGGGCCATATAGCCCTTCCAACCTTCTTTGCCATTCAGTATTACAATGCCTGAACATCAGTTCCTTTGCCATTCCTATCCCTTTATCCCTTGATTATGTTAACGCCCAAAAAATCTATCATTCAGTTTTGAATCAACTGATAAGCATTTTAGTTTGATTAAAGCCACAACTGAGAGGTAGTTGCACTGACTGGATTTTTGAGACTTGATTATATTTCAGAAAATTTGTTAACCATGTATGTCTCTGCAGTTGCCTGACAAATCTATAGCTAGCCTGGTAAAGTTCTATTACTCATGGAAGAAGACACGGACCAAGACTAGTGTAATGGATCGTCATGCTCGCAAACAGATGAAACGGGATAAGGACGGAAGGTAAATAAATGCATACCCAGCTTATCTGGTTAGGATGAGTTGCTGAAGTCAATGAATCATGCAATAAATATTCTCTAATATGAAGCACTGGAATAAATAAATGCTTCAAAACGATGCCATGTGGCCAGTTTTTAATCCCATTATAAAAATAGCTAATAAAGGGGTGAATTTGCTTTCATGTTGAAATGTATGCAGGCTACAAAATAGGTCATTAGGAAGGGGTTGGAGCTGGTCAATTTATAACTGAATGACGTATATCTAAAGTGTTCAAAGCTCTTCACGCCAAAAACGTCATTTTCTTGCATGGATGAGTTATTTGCCTTTTAAGGGCTGGCGTTGACTTATTTACTCACTTCTTCATTTCTCTGGGAGTTCCGCAAGTAATTGTTTCCAAAATTGTGATGGTTTGTGAAATGATTTCCTGTTAGTGCAATTAAGTGCATTTAATTGCATTCAAAAATAAAATTCATTTGGAAGATTTTGTTTTGAGCCATTTCCTCAGTTGGCGTACAGAAAGTGACCTTTGTCATGCTGGATTCACGTTTTTTTGACTTTCATCCTTAATCTCATGTAATAATATCATCTTCTGTTATAGCATCAGTGTCTGAAAGTAATGACTTCCTTATCAATAGCAACAATAGGTTCAAACCTCATGAAATCTGGTAAACAACAGAGAGCAGATGCTCAGAGCTTTGCTGCTTCAGAATTCTCTGTTGGCAAAATCCTCAATAGTTAGGTCCTGCTGCCACCTATGCCAGCAGGTTGAATTAGTATTGCCAATGGATTCTATATTAACATGCAGATATTCACGTGAGGACTCTGCAGCTGTCAACTCTCATGATGAGTTTTCTGTTTCAGATGTTGCGCTCTCCTCAGACACTTAGTGATCCATGTTTTTTTTGAAAGGTTACAGTCAGATCAAGAACACTACATTGTGCCCTTCTAGAGTTCTCAATCGCCAACAGCTTTTTTCCCCTGGTAGTCCCAACGTAGACTGAGGATAATTTTACACTTTAAGTTTTTTCTCCCCATGACCATTTTATTCATGAAGGCTAATAACATTGGATGCAGATGTAATGGGGAACAGCTTTATCAATGTTAAATAAGTTTTCTGACTGAGGTAGAATTTCAGAAATTTTATCACTCACTCAGTTGTGAATGCTTTTTGTCAGAACGTTACTTGCTTCCTTGTGTGTGGATCTAGAATTTGTGTAGTAGTTTTTGACATTGTTGATCTAAAATTGAACAACAGGACCGTTCCAAGCTTTGAGCATATTTACCGTTTCCAGTAAGATAGCCATGAAAGTTGTGCACCTGTGGTCTAAGTGAATAATGTTTGAATCTGAACTGAGCAACAGAATTCACTAAATAGGATTAAGTTGGTTAGGAAACTTGTATTCAAATTAACTGAGTACCAATTATTTCAGCAACAGGTATGAGAGGCTAAAGGCCTATTCCTGTACCTGTGCTTGTTTAAATTCACAAACTGTCCTCATTTTGATTGTAATTTGTTTTTGCATGGTTTAATTTGAATTAACAATACTCTAAATTTTTAGATTAAAGAATGAATTATATATTTCTCTATACAGAACTGAAAATCGTGTGGCTTTCTTGCTATTTTTCTGTTTACGGCAGTTGTGTAATTTGGGTCTGGGTATTGTTTTTGCATAGTAACTTAGTGATTCATCTACAAGTCCTGTTTCCTTTTGCAGTGGTGATGAGAATGAAGAGACCAATGCAAGTACAACCAGTATCATTGACAGTGAAATTGAGCCAAGCAAAGAGGCAAAAAAAGAGGTGAGTTGGCTTTGTTACACTTTCAGATCAGCTGTACGCTTACTTGCAGGAATATTGTCATAGAAAACCCGTAAAGGTAGATAGAAATTGATTTGGCACATTTCAGATTTTTACCAAAATATCAAATGCAGAACTGTGCAAATTAATATCACTGTGGATTGTAAAATTTGAATGAATTGCCTTATTTGAGTAATTTCCTTTTATAACACGAAGCAGTTCCTGATTCAATAAAACACCACATTCTTTAGAGGTCCAATTTACACTTCTAACTGAATTTTCAGAACTTTTACCAGGATGGCAAAGTGGCACAAGTGGTTAGCATTGCTGTCTCATAGTGCCATGGACCCAGTTTCAGTTCTGGCCCTGGGTGAATGTGTGGAGCTTTCACATTCTCCCCATGTCTATGTGGATTTCCTCTGAATGCTCTAGTTTCCTCCCACACTCAAGATGTGCACATTTGGTTGATTTTTTTTTTCATGCTAAAATGCACCTTAGTGTCAGGGAGATTAGCAGGGTACGTACTTGAGGTTACGGGGATAGGGCCTGTGTGGGATTGTAGTTGGTGCAGGCTCAATGGGCTGAATGGCCTCTTTCTGCACTGTAGGAATTCTGTGTAGCTCGCTCTAATGAGATTTGACTCATTCATGCTGCTTTTGCAGCATTAGTTTTGGTAGCAATTCCAAATTGTGTTCAGGTTAGTTGCATGTCAAAGCTTCTCGCTCTGCATTGTTTGTATCTGACTAGCAACATAAATACAGTTAGTGTTTTTGTATTTTTATATTTTGATCATGCTTGTATGTTGGCATTCTTTACTGCAAGCACCTTTTAATGAGTGTGCTGTTGTAAACGTTGATACCTGAATTGTACCAGCGTAGGATTTTCCCTCAGTTGCTAATGCAAATGTGCCTAAGGTAGCAAAAGGATATAATTATACTGGACAATGTAATTTGCACGATGAGTTTGCTTGGAGTAGCTGTTTGGCATTTATTGAGAAGTAGAAGTTTGTATGCCTTCTTTAAGCAATCTCATAAAAATATCACTTATTCAAACATACGTATAAAGTTGAACTGAAAGTGTCAAGGGGACCTGCCATATCAGCAATTCTCTCGCGTTCTTAAGTATCAAATTCATGGGAAAACTGGTGTAAATCACGCTTTTTTTGATGCAACTTCAGACAAGAATGTCTCGCACTGTGACCTTTTGTATTGCACAATCAGGAATGTCATTAAAAGCTGCCCAGTGGGCAGTGCCAGGGTCCACCACTCCCCTGCTACCTGACACCCTCAGGTGGCCCCAATTCTCCCCCCCCGCCCCAGCCTCACTCCAGCAGGATCGTTCCACTAGTTCCCTGAAAATGGAGAGCTAGTCTGAACCCCGCCAAAGTGGAAAAACTCCTGGCGGAGTAAGAGATGCTAGCGGGCCTGATAATGACATTTAAATTGCATTTTGAAAGCCATTTATATATTAGCCCTGCCTCCCATTTGAGTCCCGGTGCCATGCAGATGTTGCCGGAAATTCGGGCCTGGGAGACGCAGTCACAACATGAACACTCGGGAATCCCGTGAATCGGTCGATACACACTTCTCCCTACCTGCCACACTAAAAAGAATTAGTGCGACGGGATGGGAGAATCACCCTCCTAATGATTTCCCAAGTGCTTCAAATGAGTTCATAGTGTTGTGTTATGTTCCCGTTTCCCCTTCCCTGTTCTTTCCCAAAGAATCTCTCCTGTTTGGAAAGCCATTCCACCCCTTGATGTTAACACTTCACTGATATTCAAATATTATGACAAGGGTATATTTTTGTTGGATCCTTGATGGTGACCCAAAGTGAGCAATCTTTCCTTGTTGTAACGACTGCAGCAACTCTGTTACTTAAAAATAACTCCTGTGTTCTGCACTGGACATGCATCAAAAAATTATGTGCAATGTATGGTATTGTTTAAAGTTGTGTAAATGGAGCATGTAAGGAAACAGTATGATCTAAATGATGTTTATATCTGATCTTGTTGAAGCCTTTTCGAAGGTTGGCATTCCTTGTTTGTTCATGCAAAATACCATTGGCATAAATAACACCAACGATAATCAAAGCCTAGCATTTATAATAAATGCTGGTAACTAAATGTCTTCTCTAATCAAATGTGAAAGCTCAGTTGTATTCCCCTAGAATTCAGTTGATTGCATTCATTGCTTTATGTTGAATTCAAAGAATCACATGTACTCTTGGATTGCAGAATTAAGCTGCTACACAAGCAAGACTATACTATAATTTTTAAAAAGTTTCAATGCACCTTTCTCTATTGAGAATTTCCCCCAGTGGACAACCAGTTTGTTAGATGAGGTGGGGGCCGCCTTAATTCGTTAACCAAGCTGTTCAATTTGTAATTACATGAAAGGATGCCTACTGTAACTTTTGGGAGCTATTTTTACTTTATGCATTACACTACTAACCACATTTTGTAGGCACTTAAACAGTTGGAGAAAATTTTGTGGATATCCTGTCTTGAAGCAATATGTGAATGAGTTCATTGGCAAAATGCCACAGTGATTAGAAGCAAGCTTTGCAAGGGTTGGTGCTCAGTCAACAGATATAAATTTTTAACCACATTTCTTTAGCATATAAACTTATAAGTTTCTACAGTTTTCTTACATTGTAACCAATTTGCATTTGAGAGATTGCAGGAAATTGGGATTCAGAATTGAATTCCATGTAAGAGTTTAGTGGCCAATGCAATTATAAACACTAGTTGGCAGCATTTGGCTAAGTTTTTTTTGATGGTTTTCAAGTAATGAAGATAGTTTGTTTTCCAAACTATTTGTTTATTTAGAACATTTTACAAACTGAACCTACCTCTTGAATTTCAAGATGGTATTTGCTTCTCCCATGCAAATTTCCAGTTTAACATTGAGGTATGAACACTTGCATGGTGAAACACTACAATGAAATGTACCTCTACTAGGTGCAGGCCCGCCAGGAATTACCTGCTTTTGGAAACTCCAAACTTGCAGTACTCTTAGTCAAAGGAACTTGACCATTTTTAGGATGGTTTTGAAATTGATTTTAAATTGTTGAATACAGATGCTCTTCAGTCCCTCCTCCTGTTTTTTGATGCACCAAATATCACCATCATTCCTGTGGTAACTGGCATTAGAAAGAAGGATTTGATTTTATTTGTCTGCTTTCATGGGGCAACACATGTTCTGGATTAGCAATGAAAAGTCACTTTTTTCAATTTCTCAGAATGGAGAAGGTTATGAGGTGACTAATAAAAGTTTTCAAGGTGAAGGCTTTTGAAGGAACTAATGGGGCGGGGGGGGAACATTCCCTCGATTGTGAATAACTAAAGGACATTGATTCAAAATCATTAGAAAAGTATCTAGAGGGAAGATGAGAATATTTCTCAGTGGATGAGCTGCCAGAATTGAATACGATTTCTGAAAAAGCTGATTCCATAAATAATTTTAAAAGGAATTGGTCAGTTAGTTGAGGAGGAGGAACGTTTGGGGCTGCAAGCAAAAAAAATGGAGCTATGGGACTAAACATGGCTGCCCTTCCAAGAAGCCAGCACAGGCACGGCTGAATTGATGGTCTCCTGTGCTGTAAAGATTTGAGTCTACACCTGGTGACTTTAGCGTGTGCCCTTTTATCTAACAGCAGGGATCTCAAACTGTGAAAAGTGTCCCACCCAAGAAGGAGACACGAACTGTCCAAGGAAAGCAAAGAATAAGTCAGAAGCCTCCAAGAGGGATGTTCCTGATTCAAGAGGATCTTGATGCATTGTCCACAAGTTCTGGTGCTGCTAGCACAGTTCTCAGACAGCTTGATATGGAGTTGGTCTCACTTAAGCGTCAAGTAAGCTCTGCAGTTTGTTCATTTCAGTTACGTTCAGCAGAATTCCTTTCTAGTTGCTTTTTAGAAGCTTTAGTAAGAAAACTTACTTGGCTTTCTGTTACACTTCTCATAGTATCGTGCATGCAATATTAGAAATGCAGTTGCTTATCAGCTAGGATCCTCTTCTGGTTATTAAGTTGGACCTTAATGCACAACACCCGCAATATTATTTGTGCGTATCACTGTAATAGTTCATGATTTCTGTGCTTAATTTTCTTAAGACTAAAAGTGAAAATGAGCAAACAGGCAGAAAATAGGTGAAATATGCGAGAATAGCCAGTTTATGGTTGCAAACCATTCTTGACTTGATTAATTCTTAACTTGCATGTCAATTTCAGAGGGGGGAATCCTTAATAGAAAAAGAAACTCCCTGTAGCTCCTGGGAATGTTGTGTCTGATTCAGGGCTGGAATGAGACAATATATATAAATAATGAAAAAGATTGCTTTCTCAAATGCCGTCTGTGAATTTAAAGAGAGGTGAATCTGATAGAACTGCAAATTAAATGCTGAGCTAGTTCCATGCATGATTGCTTTGCAAAATTAGATTTATGCTAATTATTTGATTAGTTTATGCAAGAAATAGCTTCTGCTGCAGAATTGTTTGACTTTCAACAATATTTTAAAAAAATGCTTTCACACAATATGCTGACCTGCAAAGTTTGATTGGAGTGAATCTCAATTAGAAGGAGGCCATTCAGCCCATCTCTGCATTGGCATTCCAAATAAGCACTTCACTTTATTCTCCTGCCTCCTTGCTATAGCACTGCACATTCTTCCTCTTCAGATAACTGTAATTCCTTTTTGAATGCCTCACTTACACCTGCCTACGCTATACTCTCAAGTAGTGAGTTCCAGACCTGAACATGAACAGCATTACCTGTAATAAAAAAAAAAATTCTCATGTAGCTTTTGCTTCTTTTGCAAATTACTTTAAATCTGTTTTGTCATTCTTGATTCTTTCATAATTGGGAACTATCTACTTTGTCCAGGCCCCTCATGATTTCTGAATAGTTCTATAAAATCTCCTCTCAGCCTCCCCTTCTGCAAGAAAAACAATCATAGCTTCTTTATTGTGTCCTCATACCTGAAGTACCTCATCCTGGAACAATTCTTGTGAATCTTTTGTGCATTCCAGTGTCTTTACCCCTTTTCTAAAGTGAACTGGACACAATACTTCAACTGAGGCTGATAGTGTCTTACACACAATTAACACAACCTCCTTACACTTATAGCCTGTACCAAGCTTGCCCAAAGTATGACCCACAAAGCCCCTCTGTAGCTCCTGGCACCAGTTTTCAACATCCCAGTTGAAGAGGAGAGCTTCAATGGAAGATTCTTCTAGGAGCAGTTCGTCCAAGCATGAGCCATTTCTCGTACAATTTTGCTTCTGATAGGTGGATTAGTGAGCTGATTAGCAGCAAACGAAGGAGAGAAACAGGTTGATTGGAGGAGCAGAGAACATCATAGTGAGGGTGCTGAGGGCTGCTGGGCTGAAGGAAGTAAAGCAATATGAATTGCAGCCTGGGGAACTGCACATCTGACCTGAAACCCAAAGAGAACAAGTTTGAGTCAGGGTCAGGAGACTGAGATCAAGTCAGGGCCACAGAACCTTTTTGTCAGGCCCAGGGAGGGTGAAGTCTTGGCAAGCCTGGGGAAGACATGGTGCCATAGTGAATATATGGGTAGGAGGGAGGGACTATGGGAGCATGAGTGCGTGTCTGTCTTATGCCCAGTCTCGGGTTTCTCATTCGCTTCGACCATCACACATATACATGCACAAACTCGCACTTACTCACCTACTGTAATTACTTTTTTAAACTGAGTTCATTGCTATCATGTTGTTGCACTTTTGCTCAGCATTTGCTGCTTTCCTTAAAAAGTAAACTTTTGTATTTGGAAATTCAGTTTATTTTTGTGGCAACCTTCATTTCTGAAATTTACTTATCGGCCCCTTGGGTATGAAAAATAAATGTGCCTCCCCATCCATCCCAACTCAGTGAAAATGTTGGACCACCCTTTTGTGTGCTCCTATTAGCAAAGCTTGGGATACATTGTGTTTTTTTTCAAATCAGTCTTCTCAGCCTGTCCTACCACCTCCAATGACATACGTATGCACCTAGGTGCCTCTGCACCTTAGCCCCTTTATTTTGTATTATCTCTGTGTTTGTTGTACCAAAGGGAATCACTTCACATTTCTTTGCATTGGGCTTCATCTGCCACCTGTCTGCCAATTCCCATCAATTTGTGTATGTCCTTTCAATATTCTACCCTTTCCACCTCACAGTTCACAATGCTTGTAAGTTTTATACCATCTGCACATTTTGAAATTGTGCCCTGTACGCGAAATTCTAGGTGGTTGTTACGTATCAGGAAGACTGACCCTGCAGAACTCCACTACGAAACTTCCTCCTGCCTGAAAAACATCATTAACCACGACCCACTGTTTGCTGTCACTCATTTAATTTCATATCCATGTTGCTACTTTTCCATTAATTCTATGAGTTGTATCTGCCACGTCTGTTATGTGGCACTATGAAATGCATTTTGGAAATCCACGTACAACCCTCACTATCACCTTCTCAAAGGAACTTCAAATTAGTTAAACACATTTTTCTTTAAGAAATCCATGCTGCCTTTCCTTAATTAACCCATTTTTATCAATGTCTCTTATTATTGTTTCCAGAAGTTGCCCCACCACCGAATTGAAATTGATTAGTCTGTAGTTGCTGGGCTTTTCATTACACCCTCTCTTGAACAAGAGTGGAACGCCTGCAATTCTCCAATCCTCTGGCACCACCCGAGTCCAAGAAAAATTAAGTCCAGTGTCTCCACAATTTCCACTTCTGCATCCAAGGACACTGGTGGTGGTCTTTCCAATATTAATCATTGATAGTCTCCTCTTCATCAATTTCAAACTTTTCTAGTGTCTGAATTATCTTCTGTTTCACTATGGCCTGATTGAAAGCATCTTCCTTAATAAAGCCAAATGAAAGGTATTCATTTAATACCTCCTGTCTCCTTGCATAAACCAGCTTTAATTTTTGCACCTGTCTGTATTTTCCTTGCAATTTTGAATGTCTACATCTTTCTCAATATTTGGTGGCTGACGGACTTCACCAAGCAATGTAATTGCAGTTTGTTTATCCCTTAGCTCAAGCCAAATAGATTTGTCTTTGACCACTATGGGACATTGTCTTGTTCCAGCACTGCAATAGTTTCTTAACCAAAACTGCCATTCCTCCCACTTTTCTACCTTTCTACCTTCCTGTCTTTTCAGCATGCCTTGTACCCAGGAATATTTAACATCAAGCCCTCCCCTTCTTTGAGCCAGGTCTCTGTTATACCCACAACTTCATGTTTCCACATGGCAATCTGCGCCTTTAAGTCACCAATCTTTCTTGCCACACCATGTATTTGCATACATGCACAGTGACCTTGACTTAGACTGTATTACTTTCTCCCTTATTTCACCCCACCTGTTAACTTGCTATTCCCTATCCAACGCCAACTAACACTCCCAGAATGCCATGCACCTCGGCCTTTTCTGTCTTCTGGTTCCCATACCTCTGCCAAATTAGTTTAAAGCCTCCTAACGTTGTGAACCCAAACACAACCTAATGTATGAAGTGACATTTAAATTTCATGCATTAAAGAGCATAAATATTTAACAACAACATCTGTGTGCCCCTCCAGCAGTGTAGTCAAACAAGAAAAGGGTGATTTGCAACTGGACCAAAATTCTGGATAGGTCATAACGTACCAAACATCAGTCACTTTTTGGAAGTGTCAGGCACTCCCATGAGCAATCTTGTGTATCCTTATATCATTGGCTCTGAATGTCTTGTATTTACAATTGAACAATCTAGAACTCAAGTCTATAATAATAGAACCCCTGCCCCTGTGACCTGAAATATCAATATCATTGACATATATTTCTTCAATCTTTGAGGTGAGACTTGTGTGGAATTATTAAGCTGCTTAATTTCAAGATTAGGTGATTATAAACAGCAGTAGTTATGATCAAGTTTACTTAGTCATCAATGTATGTTACAGTAACAACATAAAAATGATGTGCACATCATACTACTTGGCTTCAGTGGGTCACTTTGTTTGATTTAAACAGACGACTCTGAATTTTACCTTTTGAACGTGTCTCTTCTGATATCTTACTGCTTCAACTATTGCTTCTGTTGCAAAGGCTTTTTAAATGCTTCACCTTCTGTTAATTTCCTGAATATTTAATCACACGACCAAAAACAGTGGGTGTCAGGTATTCATCCATTATGAAAAGAAACCACCAAGTTGCTTATTTCCTCAAAGATTGTAAGTAATGTAAGTCAAGTGCATTATCATTTCATTGTTGTTATTATACACTTTTCTTAAAATGCATTTAAAATAACCATCTTAAGTAACTGTCCTAAGTTTGTTCAGTAGAAAAATGGTCAGAACTTGTGAATCTTGTACAACCCATGAAGCTCTCTGGTGTGATGTCCAGTGTAAGCTGAATTCATCAAATGATGTTGCACAGAAGGAGGCCATTTGACTCATCATGCCTGTGCTCTCAGCTAGGAGAGAATTATATGTGCTATCTTCCCTGCTCTAAAATTAGATCGAGGAAAAATAGCTGCTGTTCACACCACTGATTTACCATCCAGCAAACTCTGCATAAGTGTTTGCTTGTGATGTCAATCAAGTGCAACAGAGTAATCTTAGGCTCTAATGCCCATTAAAATCAAATAGGCCGCCAGCACTCCCTGTTTAGGCTTGCATGTGAAGAATGACATAGTGCCGTAGACATTGACGTATCCTAGGAAATGTCCACTAGTAAGGAGTTGATGCTTTCAGAATATATGGAAGGGAGAATATAGTCATGCTTTGTCTGTCTCCTGCTAATGGGAGAATAAGTTCTGTGGCAGAGTTTGAAATACATAAATCATCTTAGTCTGTCTTTGACAGTTTCATCAGTGACTCTATGTTTACTGGGTCATTAAAATCTAATATTCTAGATCCAAAATGTGAAACAGATAAATGGTGCTCTCAAACAAAAATTAGACGGTGGGATAGAGGAATTCAAGCCACCTGAGGTAAGGAACTATTCACCTTAATAAATAAAATTGGGGTGTGATATATATTGTCTTTGGTGTCTGTGCCCAACACACTGATCTATTCTATATTATCTGTGCACCTTAGGAATACAGAGTGGATTTATGGCACTTCTTAACATGTAAATAGACAGTCCACATATTGTATAAAACCTCATGACATCTGCCTTTGTTTTAGTTAGTTATCCTATTAGAATTTTTTTCCTTGTCACAAAACGTTTGGCACAAAGTTTCATAATAATTTCAGATAATCCAGTAGTGCTGGTGATACTTAGGCTAAGATTGCAAGGTATCCTGTACCTAAATGTTGATCGTGGTGAACAATGCATTATAAAGCAATCATCTAGTGCCATGATTCCCAACTAGTGTGCCATGACACATTTGGTGTGTTGTGAAGGCATCCCAAGCTGCTGTTAAATGAAATTCAAAATCCATGTCAATTGAAACTAACTTTCCTCTTCAGATTGGTGGTCAGCATCCCCAAGGCCCAACAAACCTCGAGTCTCCCATGCATGCACCAGCTGAGAAAGGGCTGAACATATGCAGTTCATATTATTTTTGCGTTGGTAATCTGAACCACACAAGTGCCGACTGGGAAAAGGTCACACTTGCACGAGTTTGGTCTTTTAGTTCGGTCAGGCCCATGCACGTGGACGCAGTCAATGTTTTTTTTAAAAATCTGAACTGCTTATGTGTGGCCCTTGCCAGGTGGTGCGCATGTGGGAGGCACGGTAATGCTTGGGACTTGGAGATGCGGACTACTGAACTGAAGACAAAGGCAAAATCCCTGGGAGAAGTCCCCAGTGAGGGAAGAAGACAGTGGTAGAAAAAGGGAACCAATAAACTAAGAAAACGAGAAATAGGCTCCAAGTGGGCTTGAAAGAAGTCCTAGCTGTGGTAGAGACCCCAAAATAGGCTCTGAAGAGCGGAAAAGACAACCAAATGTTGGTTAATTCTTTGTTGCGGTGCGTTGGGGCAAGGAGGCACGATAGTGTTCTGCTTGGTATTACAGAAGATCTAAAATTGTGCTTGTAAGTTGATGCTTGAGGGTGTTTATTGTGTGTTTGACCTCATTTGCCATGGATAAGTTCTTGAAGAGCGAAGAATCTCACTCTGAATCTGATGTAATGAAATGAACAGAAGCTCAGGAGAAGAAAGCAAAGTTTGTACACAAACAGTAGAGTGACAGTTATTTGGCCTTCGGATTTTTGTGGATTGTCCCAGAATGTCTGATTTGCAGCGAGAAGCTGTCAAAGGTTATATTGGTACCAAGTCAGTTGAGGCACCTTTTTCAATACAAAACATCATTCACTCACCAGCAAGGGTATACTGTACTTCAAACATTTGAGAGAACAAAACATAAAGCAAAATCAACATATGATGTGCAGGTTTCAGATATGTGCAGGAGGCAAGTTACCTGGTGGCTGAGCTCATTGTGAAATTGAAGAACCCACACACCATTGCTGAAACCTTATTCTGCCAGCGTACAAAATTATTGAGAGTAATGCTAAGCTGATTCTGTGAAAGAAATCAACAAAATTACTCCTACTCTTTCTGGTAACGCAATCAAACAGCACACTGTCAAAATATCAGTTGCTATTTTGGGAGAAATTATGGCTCCACAAATATTAGTGGGCACTGCCAGCTCTCAGCCAATGTCAGGTACGTTGATGGGGATTCTATCAAAGTGAATATCATCTTTTGCAAAGAATTGCCTGGTCATTCAACTGGAGAGGAAATCCTTTGTGGCACAACTTCTCCAGAGGAAACCATCTCAACTGGATCAAGTGCAAAAATATCTGCACTGACGAACAACTTCCATGACAGGAAAAGTCAAGATTTCATGAGTTAGGTGAAATAACAGAATCCTGACCTCCAGGTCAGCCACTGTATCCTGCACCTTGAAGCCCTTATTGCCAAAACAATGCCATCTGAGTTGATTGCAGTATTAGACCAAACAGTGAAAATTGAGTTATGGGAAGTCAAGTCCTTTAAAATCACGTTTAGAGTTCATTTATTTATTATTGCCACATGTAGGCCTACATCAACACTCCAATGAAGTAACTGTGAAAATCCCCTAATCACCACACTCCAGCACCTGTTTGGGTACACTGAGGGAGAATTTAGCATGGCCAGTGCACCTAGCCAGCACATCTTTCGGATTGTGGGAAGAAACTGGACCACCCAGAAGAAACCCATGCAGAGAATGTGAATGCTCCACACAGTGACTAAGATGGGAATTGAGCCCAGGTCCCTGGTGCTGTGAGGCAGTAGTGCTAACCATTGAGCTGCCCTTTATGGTCACGTTTGTTTATTATTTTGTGTGAAAATGGAAACCAAGTACTAAGGTTTAGTCACGCATGTAGAAGTGTGATGGCTATCTCAGGGAAAGGTCCTCATGTTTATAAGCTCCCTAACGTGCTGAAAGCATCTTCAGCTCTACATGAATTGCCACACATTTAATATGTGATGATTCTTGGTGTGCTAAGCTTGAATATCCTTAAGATATAATCAGCCATCTGAGCTGAATATTAAAATACAGGGGAAAGTGAGAACATTCTGATTGTCGCATATAAACTTCAAGGTTTCAAATCAAAACTGGCCCTTGAGCAGGAAAAAATGGCAAGTGAGTCAATCGAGATGTTCAAGCTGGTATCAGCAAATCCTGCTGGCAAAAGCACACTCCATTCCATCTCCACACAACTTAAAACTCTGCAAGAGAAGTTTGAATGCTATTGCTGCTCCAAGGACATGAAAGATTTTGTGCATGTAATCCATTTAGTTCACTTTCTCTTGAATCGTCAAATAAATTGCCATTAAAAGAACAAGAGGAATTCGCAGAGCCCAGGATGAATCGGACACTGAAACTGATGTTTGCAGAGGTGTCACTGAATATATTTTGTTGGTTATGGGACTAGGATATCCACCTATTTCATATGTACTATAGCAGTACTCACCATTTCTCACATCCTGCCTGTGTGATTTGGCACTCTTAACACTGGCCTATTTAAAACTAAAGAGTGGAGCAAGACTTGTGAGCTGCCCTGTTGTCAGTTCCTTCCCGGATCAAGAGGCTTTCCTCACAGAGGGAGGCCCAGATGTCACAGTAATGTTGTCAGTAAGATGCTGCTCACAGTATTTTCTTCAATTATGAACTTTCACGTTGAGAAATGCAGATTTTTTTTAATGGGAAACACTTAAATTGTGTGCATTTGCAATAAGGAGTATTGTACTTTATGTACAACTGGTAAACTACTGAAACCAATGAAAACTGTTTTCGTGAGGTTTTAGAATAAGACTTTTTCTAGAGGACAGTTCATTTGGAGAAAATAGATATGCCTCAACATTCTTTTTGAAATGTAAAGGTGTGCCGTGACACACAGGTTGGAAGCCACTGCTCGAGTGCCTTGCCATTGACAGTAGTGACAGCTGTGAACTTCGTAGAGTGATGCATTCATCCACAAGGAAACTATGTTCAGGGAAAGTCTACAATGGAGTATTCCACTTGCATACAAACAACAAGCAGCAGTAGGCCATTCAGTCTCCCAAACCTGCTCCAGCAATTAATAAGATCATGGCTGATCTGATAGTAACCTCAAATTTGCAGCCCAGCTTGGAAAACAGAGCTATTTGTGTTGCTTTTACTTCTCAAAAGGTAAAGCACTGTTAACAACTCTGCACTTGTATAGCAGTTTAAACTTGGAACTTGAACCACTTGTGAAAGAGATTCCTGCTTTTGCTCCTTAATGGCCAAACTCTAATTTTCGAATTATGTACCTTGTTCTTGATTTCCCATCACAAAAAAATTCGATGCCCTCGAATCCTTTTAATATTTTAAACACCTTGATCAAATTGCTCCTCAATCTACTGTACTTGAGAATACAACTCAAGCTTATGCGACTATATTCATAATTTAATCCTCTAAACCTGGCATTATTATGTTGGACCTGTGCTGCCTCTGCTCTAAAACCAATTTTGGAGGTGCATCACCAAGACTGAATGCAGCTTTCGGATAGCATCCAACCAAGGTACTATTGCAATAATATTCCTCCCATTGATTTCCAGCCCCCTTGTGATAAAGGTCAATTTGATTACTTGTTGCACCTCTTTATAAGCTTTTGATTATTTGCATATCTGGAGTTCTGAATCTCTTTGTTCCTCCACAGTTTATTGTATTTCACCATTTAGAAAATTCAGATTGGTCAAAATGGATGTCCTAACACTAGCTCATGTTGAACTCTATTTTTGCTGTGATTTTGCCCACTCACTTAAATCTTTGTATATCTATTTTGGAACTTGTTACTCCCATCTCCATCACTTGCGTTTTCCTTAACCTACTGTCATCTGCAAACTGTCTAACCTTTCATCCAAGTCATTACTAAATATGGGGAAAAGTTAGGCTTGACGCTGATCCCTAGGGAACACCATAGGACATAGAACATTACAGCGCAGTACAGGCCCTTCGGCCCTCAATGTTGTGCCGACCAGTGGAACCAATCTAATGACCCTCGAACCTAAACTATTCCAATATTATCCATATGCCTATCCAATGACCATTTGAATGCCCTTAAAATTGGCGAGTCCACAACTGCTGCAGGCAGGGCACTCCATTCCCTTACTACCCTCTGAGTAAAGAACCTACTTCTGACATCCGTCCTATATTTATCACCCCTCAATTTAAAGCTATGTCCCCTCGTGTTAGCCATCACCATCTGAGGAAAAAGCTCTCACTGTCTCCCTATCTAATCCTCTGATCATCTTGTATGCCTCAACTAGGTCACCTCTTAACCTTCTTCTCTCAAACAACCTCAAGTCCTTCAACCTTTCCTCATAAGACCTTCCCACCATACCAGGCAACATCCTGGTAAACCTCCTCAGCACCCTTTCCAATGCTTCCACATCTTTTCTTATAATGCGGCGACCAGAACTATATGCAGGCAGCACCAGAGTTTTGTACAGCTGCAACATGATCTCACAGCTCTGAAATTCAATCCCTCTACCAATAAATAATGATTTATTATGTATACAATAATTTGTTCTTTCCTACGAATCAGTGTGTACCCTTTCTTCCCATCCTGTCTCCTAATTCCCAGTTAATTTCCAAACCAGGTCTACTATAGTGGACATTCCAATTTTATTTGTATTGATTTATGAACTATGTGTTTAACTTTTTTGATTGCATTATGGAAGTGTCAATAAATAACATTCTATAAGAATATCGTTTTGGAGAAGGAGAGTTAGTATTATGGGGTTAATTGATTTAGATTAGCTCCTGCTAGAAATGAACTGTCAGTGATAGAAGTTCAGTTTCACAAAATGTAGAAGTGGCTAAATTGCATCTGTTGGAAACTTAGCAACATTTTTATGTATGCTCAGCGTGTTCTTTTCTCAGAATTATTAAGTTTAGGCTAGACTGGTACGGGGAAATTCACATAATCTGAAGAAAAGCGGGGACCCTGATGTAGCTGTTCATTTATTTTGCAATGTATCATCCATTTGATAAGGCATGTTGCAGCATATTGTTGGGCTAATGCTGAACAGTTTACAGATTTTCAGTTAGCAAGAATTGTTTAAAATATGATGTTGCATTTTAAAACAAATAATGCCTGAATTTTTTCATATCATTCTTACCTCTGAGTCAAAAGATTGTAGGCTCCATCCCCAGTTCACTAACTCAGATGCAGGCTAACACACGATTGCAACAATGGATAAATTTATCATGTTCATATCTACTGTCTTTAAGTTGAGGTATTAAAACAAGGCCCTGGCAATCTTGTTTGGTTAGATTTTAAAGATTTTATGTAAATGAGAGCAGAATGTTCTTGTACCATACTGGCCAGCATCCATGCTTCAGTCGTCATCACTAAAATATGTTAACTGGTCTTTAATCTTGTTTGTTGTTTGTGGCATATTGCTACACTCAGATTATCCTTTTAAAAGTAAGTAATTGATTGTGGAAGACTTTAGGATACTAAATGCAAGTTTATTCTTTAGGCAAATCAGAAAATTAATGCCCGTTGGACAACTGAAGAGCAACTACTAGCTGTGCAAGGTGAGTAAATATTCCACATGGATTTACCATTTAAAATGTAAAAATGTTAATTGAACTTTTTGTTGATCATAGGATTTCTTTCTCCCACACAGCAATAAGAAAATATGGCCGGGACTTTCAAGCCATATCAGATGTAATTGGCAATAAGACAGTAGTACAAGTGAAGAACTTTTTTGTGAATTATCGCCGTCGTTTCAACCTTGAAGAGGTTCTGCAGGAGTGGGAAGCAGAACATGGTAGCAGAGAAGAAAATGGAAGCATTGCTGATAAACCACAAAATTCTCCAGATGTTGCTACTAAACTTTCTGAGGAGGATGAAGAGGCAAGTCTCCATCCTTTGCCTTGAGCATTGTTTATGAGCCTTTAAAAAGCAAATATTCAATGAAGAATGAAAGTTTATTTTCGTACTTGTATTTTTTTTGCTTGGAGCACAGGCATTTACAAAAAAAAGGTTCATAATGTGACATTGCTCTCAATTGCAAAAGCATTTACCAAATTTTGCTGGAAATATTTCCTACAAACTAACTGTTAAACTAGTATTAAAATAAATTGGCAAGGGGTCAGCACCATTTATATAGAAGTAAAAAAATAGGAATATGGTTCATAAGTGTTGGATACTCTAATTCAAAAGGGCATTCAAATGGTCATTGGATAGGCATATGGATAATATTGGAATAGTTTAAGTTAGAGGGCCATTAGATTGGTTCCACTAGTCGGCACAACATCGAGGGCCGAAGGGCCTGTACTGCGCTGTAATAGAACATAGAACATTACAGCGCAGAACAGGCCCTTCGGCCCATGATGTTGCGCTGACCAGTTAAAAAACAATGACCCACTAACCTAATGTTCTATGTTCTGTGGTGTTCCCCAGGGATCAGTGCCAAGCTCAACTTTTCCCCATATTTAGTAATGACTTGGATGAAAGGTTAGCTTGCAGATGACAGTACGTTAAGGAAAACAGCAAGTGATGGAGATGGGAGTAACAAGTTCCAAAATAGATATACAAAGATTTAAGTGAGTGGGCAAAATCACAGCAAAAATAGAGTTCAACATGGGCTAGTGTTAGGACATCCATTTTGACCAATCTGAATTTTCTAAATGGTGAAATACAATAAACTGTGGAGGAACAAAGAGATTCAGGACTCCGGATATGCAAATAATCAAAAGCTTATAAAGAGGTGCAACAAGTAATCAAATTGACCTTTATCACAAGGGGGCTGGAAATCAATGGGAGGAATATTATTGCAGTAGTACCTTGGTTGGATGCTATCGGAAAGCTGCATTCAGTCTTGGGTGATGCACCTCCAAAATTGGTTTTAGAGCAGAGGCAGCACAGGTCCAGCATAATAATGCCAGGTTTAGGGGATTAAATTATGAACGTAGTCGCATAAGCTTGAGTTGTATTCTCAAGTACAGTAGATTGAGGAGCAATTTGATCAAGGTGTTTATGTAGTAATGTATTAGATAGGAGCAGACTATGAAGAACTGTAAGGAACGTAAGGACGTGTTTAGGATGGATGACTAAATGCATTATGTGGCACAGAAGGTCAGTGAGCTTCAAGCACAAGTAACTGTTCAGGAAAATGGTGTAGTGACGATAATGGTGATGTGACTTAAACGATGAAACTAGCTACTTTTCAGGGAAACAATGTTCAGAAAATATAGGGAAAGAAAAAATGTCTACTGTTTAGGGAAGTCATTGTAATGTTGAAAGAGATGACGATCTTGAGGGCCCAAGGACAGAATCCGTTCGGTTAGAGTTTAGAAATAAATAGGGGATGATAGTGCTATCTGGATATTCTATAGGTCTCCAAATAGAGAAAGGAGGAAATCTGCAAGCAAATTGCAGAGATGTGCATGAACTGTAGAATGGTAATATTGGGGGATTTCAATTACACAACTATCAATCAGGGTATTAAAGGATAAGGAGAGGGGAGAATTCCTGAAATGTATTCAGGAGACCTTACTTGACTAGTATGTTCAGTCCAGCTAGGAATGTGGTATTTCTGGATCTGGTGCTGGGATAAGAGTTGGGCCAGGGAGGACATTTGAGTAAGATTGATCACCATATCATGAGGTTTAGATTGATAATGGCAAACCAAATCCAGGACACCTTGAATGACAAGAGAAATTGGGATTCGATGAAACAACAAAGGGTGTGTGATGCATGTCAGGTGAACTATTTAAGCGAGACACAAGCCAAATACAATAAGTTGAAAAGGAAGGGCAGTGAAGAGCAAAGTAAGACTGGCAATGAATGAGTATCAGGATAGAATGGCAGCTAACATGCAAAGGAACCCAAATATCTTAAACTGGCATGTAAATGGCAAGCGATAGTAAGATGTGGGGTGATCCTATTAGGGACAAAGAAGATGACGTGTTTGGAGGTGCAGAGCAAAACACAAATACTTAACGAATACTTTGAGTGTAGTAAGGAAGATCATCTTAACAAAATATTGGTAGAAAGAGTTGGCAGAGGTGATGGATGGGGTGAAAATTGGTAGGCTAGATGTAGTGGAAAGGTTGGCTGCACTTGGAGTGGATAAGTCATCTGGTCTGATAGTTTGCAGCCCAGAATGCTAAAAGAAGTGGAATTGGAGATAGTGGAAAGGCTTTCCATGATCTTTCAATCTTCTCTAGGTAAGGGGGACATCCCAGAGGATTGGAGAGTGTCAAATGTGACACCCTCATTGATACATAATGCCTAGTAACTACAGGCTGGTCAGTTTAAAATCAGTGGTGAGTCAGATTTTAAAAACAATCGGGGAGAAAATCAACAGGCACTCAGAGGTTTGAGTTAACTAAGGACAGTCTGCATTGATCTGTAAAAGGCAGAGCATGCTTGGCTAATCTGGTTGATGAAGTGAATGCGCAAGATGTTGATATGCATTCTAAGAAAGCATTTCACATAAAACCATATCAAGGGCTGATTGACAAAATTGAGGCTCATGGAATAGGTAGGTTGTCGTCAGCTTGGGTAGGTTTTGCTTAAAAATAGGAAACAGAGCCATGGTAGATGGTTGCTTTTCCACATTGGAGGATGGGAGTCAGTGTTGTTCCCCAAGGGCCAGTACTGGGGCTCACAGTTTTCTTTGATGTATCATAAAATAGATAAATGACTTGGATGTTGGAATACAGGAAAACTTCAAAATTTTCCCATGAAGAACTTGGAGGTGTGACAAGCAATGAGGATGATGCAAACAAAGAACAACCCAGCACGGGAAACAGGCCCTTCGGCCTACCGAGCTCGCGCCGCCACATCACCCTACACCTATTCTACCCTGCGTGTCTACGAATGGAACCCCTAACTTAGCCAGATTCAGGGGAGAATAGTGTCAATTTGGTAAAACCAGTCAGCCTAAGAGCACATCTTTGGGGTGTGGGAGGAAACCGGAGCGCCCGGAGGAAACCCACGCAGCCACAGGGAGAATGCACAAACTCCCACAGACACAGGCCCAAATTCATGTATCTACACAGCTAGCAGTGCTAGTCACCGAGCTGTTGCGGCGCCCATCTACCGGTCCAGGATCAAGCACACACACCGACACGAAGTACTAGGCCACTCCCGGAAACTCCAAGAGTAGCCCACGCACGACCCACCGTGTGCATGCCCCTCGTTTGACAACGAGGTGGACCTCCACCTGCGGAATAAAAAGACAAAAACGTTAATTTACAAATCTGCATTTCTGGTCTCCCGAGGTTCTGACCTTATTTAATAGCCCCTACTATAACCCTCCATCCTCGTTTCACTCATGTCTGTCCAACTGAACCTTAAACGAGTCCAATGTTCCTGCCTCCTCCACCCTACTCGGTAGCGCGTTCCATACCCCCACAACTCTCTGCGGAAAGAACCTTCCTCTCACGTCCAAATTAAACCTCTCCCCCCTCACCCTTAAATCATGACCTCTCGTATTTGTACCCAGTCTAAGGAGCAGTCTCTCACTATTGACTCTATATCTATTCCCTTCAGTATCTTATATACCTCTATGATGTCCCCCCTCAATCTCCGTCTTTCGAAGGAGAAAAGTCCCAGTTTCTCCAACCTTTCCTCGTAACCCAGCCCCTCCATGCCAGGCAACATCCTGGTAAACCACCTCTGCACCCTTTCCAGAGACTCCACGTCCTTCCAGTAATTAATTGAAACAGGACAGATATGCTAGTAGAATAGCCTGATGAAGTAAACGGTAAATGAGAAGTGAGTGTGGCAGAGAGAGTAGTTTGCAAAGCATGAGAGATTTGGGCTTCATAAATGTATTGAATACAAAAGGTAAATAATGCTGAACCTGTAAAAAGCTCTGGTTAGGCCTCAACTAGAGAATTGCATACAGTCCTGCACGTCCTACTTTAGGCAGGATATGTAGAGATGAGGGATTTTGCCTCCAAGGAAGGTTGAAGGGAGATTTGACTGGAATATCCAAGATTTTGATAGGTTTAGATAAGGCAGAGAAAGAAA
This sequence comes from Carcharhinus amblyrhynchos, assembly GCF_965287045.1. NCBI lineage: Eukaryota > Metazoa > Chordata > Chondrichthyes > Carcharhiniformes > Carcharhinidae > Carcharhinus > Carcharhinus amblyrhynchos. The sequence goes on from NC_137337.1 coordinate 30,539,473, forward strand.
AACTTTCATGTTGGATATGTGGCACAGAAGCAGGCTATTCAGCCCCGCCAGTCAATGCCAGTATTTACTCTTGACTTGAGCCTTTTCCCAAGTTTGCTCATCTAAATCTGCTATTGTAACCACCTGTTCGGTTCTCATTCATATGCTTGTCTGGTTTCCTTTTAATTGTATCTGTGCTATTCACTCCAATCACCCTGTGGCAGCAGGTTCCATATTCTCACCAGTCTTTGGGATGAAGCGATCTCTCTTTATTTCATATTGGTTTTCTTGGGGACTGTCTTATTTTAATGGCCTCTGGTTGTGCTCTACCCAAGAGGAGGAGACATTCTCTCTGTATCCACTCAAAACATTCCATAATCTTAAAGCCTGCTTTTAAGATCACCCGTCTGCTGCCTTTCTCTAATGAGCCATCTAATTAACTTGCTGTGCAGCTGCCACAAGCAGGCAGCTTGTTTATCACTGACAGAAAACTGAACAAAACTAGAAGCTGATAAATGCAAAACCACACTAGATTTTAGAAAGTGATCAGCCTTTAAAGTTCCCTCACTCACCAAGTGTCCCAACTTAAGTAGTCTGTCAAGCTGGACATTGTGCTACTTCTGTTTCCATTTTGCAATCTTGCAGATTGAATTCAACAATTTTAGATTTTTGCCATAGCTTTTTTTTAAAACTTTATTCTAATCCAATCAAATCAAATCCAATTCAGAGTCCCAACGACTTGGGACATTCCCAATCCAAGCTGACAAGACAGGGCTTTCACCTCCTGTCTTGGGCTTGATCTACATGATCTAAGCTGGTTGGAGTAGGCATAGCTTCTCCTCCAAGGCTCAATCACATTTGCATCTTTGCCAACAGGCCGAGATGCCGCTTGAAAAAATTGCTTCAAGTGAAGCTAAAATGTAACCCAGTGACTTCAACCAAGCACAGCATCTCGATACTACACTTGATCTTAGCCAAAAGGCCGAGAAGCAATTATTGTCATAGCTTTTTTTCCCAACAAGAGATGTTAGTAATTGTGCTGTGGCTATTTATAGCTCCGAGACTGTTTTGTTTCCTTTCTTGTCCCCTCCCCTTCCCTTTTACCTTGCTCTATCACCCCTTTTGTCATTTAACCACTGCTGCCTTCTATTTCAAAGACCTGTCCTTTTGTTATTTGCTCGTGTCCCCTTTTCCTTTCCCCTCTGCTTACTTAAAAATCATAAAAGAAACACTAAGTTAACAAGTACAGTAAACAGTTAACAAGGCAAATGATATATTGGTCTTTTAATGTAAAGGGATTGGAGTAAAAGAATCAGAGAACCTTGCTGCAGGTGTACAGGGTTTTGGTGTGCCCACACCTGGATACAATGTGTAGTTTTGGCCTCCATATATAAGGAAGAATCTACTTGCATTGGAGATGTTACACCAAAGGTTCTCTAGATCGATTCCTGGGATCAGAGAGTTGTCCTATCCTTTTAAACTGAGATGAGAAGTTTCTTCACCGAGGTTCGTTGAGAATCCCAGAGGTTCGCTATCTTAGGAGGTTGTGGATTTTCTGTTATTTCAGTGTTTAAGGCTGAGACCAGTTTTTGGTGTCTCTGGGATTCAGATGATATGGGGAGTGCGTGAGAAAGTGAATTTAAGGCCTGATCAACCACGATCATTGTGAATCTGGACCAGGCTTGAGGGACAGTATGGTTTTCTCCTCCCATCTCTTCCAGGAATGTTCTTTAAAATTGTTATGTTATTACATTTGTCCAGTTCTGACATTAAGGTCTTAAACCTGAAATATTAACTCTATTTTTCTTACCTCACAGATGTTGCCTGACCTGAATATTTCCATCCTCTGTAGTATTTTGCTTTTGTACACTGATTACAACATGACGTATGATTGTGTAGATAATCAATTAGGGCTGGTCAACATGGCTATGATACCCCTGGCCCAATGATCAAAAAGCCTAAAATAGAACTGGAAATTCTTAGCAGGTCTGGAAGCCTTTGTGGAGGGTGAACACAGTTAATATTTCAGTACCATGCCTATTGTCAGAGCTGAAACAATGGAGAAATGTTCCAACAAGTGGTCATCAACTTGAAGCATAACTTATCAGATTTCTGATGCAGTAAGCCACTAAAAGTTGTCAGAACTTTTAATGTAGATCTTAAAATTTGTCATTTCTGAAATTCTTTACATGTAACCTTTTTGAAACAATGTTTTTCAGGCTCCTTCTGTGCTCGATGTAAGATATCATTCTGCATCATGAGTGATGTGCAGTAGGTGATCTGAACAAGCTAAGTTGACTACTGTTTAGTCCAGGTCATCCAATGATGCCAAACTTCAACCAACCACCTCCACAAACTCACCAGGACCAGCTAGCTTAACACCAAAAAAGCTACGATGTTCACAAATGGACGCTTCTGCCTTACCCTGCCTCTGCCACCAGAACAGCTTCCACTATTCACAGAAGTCATAGAGAAACCTTTTGATTTGACATTATGCTTCAAAAAAATGGAAATTCACAAAAATGCTTGTGAATGTCTGTTGTCTTCGTTTAACCAGTTCATGACTAATGTCTCCAGGGCATTAATAATTTGTATATTTTTGGAACTGTGACTGCCATCAAATGCATCTTTGCTTTCCTCACTGATGTTTATGATTTAATGTGAATGCCATGATTGTATAACATATAACTGGCATACAGGAAATGGACATCTGAACTGTCTCTAAATTATTGGGTACTTAAAACTGTATTTTGGACTGTGTATTGTAGACTTTAAACATACCTCCCAGTCTGAGGAAACTTGAAGGTAAAATAGGGCCTTTTATTAGCATATTCATGAAAAGAAAAATTGGATCTGTTTTTATTTAAGTTGCATCTTTTTTTGCTGTACAGTATTTTAGAGTAGTATGTCCACATCAAGTATGGAGAGACATTTTACTTGAATATTGCAGTTATTGGATTGAAACTGATCATATTCAGGTACTAAACTGTGGCACAACTGAACTGTTGAACTCGTTGCATAATCTGTTGTGCTAACCACATGGAGTTCTTGCTTATTTAGCATGGTATGGGTTAAGCACAACATGCTATACAGACCCGTTGGGTTCATTAAAGTCATTTGAGTCTATGCATGTTTCTGTGTAAGAATGGGTGTTTACAATTTCTACATTAATATTTACCTGAAATTCAAATCCTTATTAGTCCTTTCTGGGAGTAATATCCCAGCATTTAGAATTTTCTAAATTAAGTTTGTTAAATTTGCTTTATGGGTTGCTGCTGATATATGTAGTGATGTTTGCCAGAATTTCAAAAAAAATATAAGGATTTAGTTTGCAATAAATTGGGCATGTTTTTTATATAGCCTCTTGATGTGCTCAATAGGATGTTCTTTTCAAAAAAAAAAGTCAGTGTGTTTATATTGCAGATTTATATTTTATTGCCTGTTACTGCTAATTTTAATTGAGATAATTATGTGACAATTTCTAAGGTTTTGAGCATATTATACCATGGTTCCATACTGAGAAATGGTAATATTACAATACTGCTTTGAATATTGTGCAGGATTCTTGTTAAATTTTTAAGAAGCATTATTATTTCAACATTGCATCCTTGCAACTAGGAAATGTGGAAGGGATGTACATCATAGAATAGAAAAGGAACAAATGGGAAAATTGTAAATGCCACTTGTGGAAAATTGTACTCTAACTTCTCAAAACGCACACAAGTTTTGCTACAGTAAGACAGCATTGACATTTTTTCAGGAGAGTTAACTTTTTAAATCCCTCTATTTTTCTAAGTTTAAACATGTAAAAATGCTGGTAAGATTCTGCCACATGATCTCTTCTGCTTGTGAAGATTGGAACAGTAATATAACAGCCATAACTGTAAATACAGATTAGCTGACTAATCATGTTTTATTGATTGGGAGCAAAAAGAATTGTGAAGCATTTGATCTCTAATGGAAAATTGATCAGAAAATCTACATTTTAGTTTGCTTGAAATAAGTACTTGGGGTAAAAAATACAAACCAAATTGCACTATGGAATAAAGTGTACACATTAGGTACTTGCACAATAGCTGCAGTACAAACCACATTAGATAAAACAAAATTCTGCATTGCAAGTTGTGAAAATACTTGTTTCCAAAACAGAACCTACAGCATCGCATAAACTAAAGTGGAAGCACATGTAGTAATGCATTAACTAAAGTGGAAGCAATTGATCAAATTCTGTGGGAGAAAAAATAATTTTTAAATGTGAGCAGATTGTAAGGAAGAGTGCTTTGTGTGCTGAGAAGTTTGAGGAACAAATGGTCACCTCACAAGAAGCAGCATTGTTTTTAGAAATTGTTTGTTTCACCTTTTAAATTTGAAACCCAAGTGGCTGTTTAATTTTAAACAAGCTTACAATGGTTGTTTTTATTCTTTCTAGATTAACTTCTTTCTGACTTGACAGCTAACTAAAGTAACGTGAAAAGAATGATTGCAGATAAATAAACTATTGTTTGAATAAAGTCTATCATTATGACCAGATTTATTAAATCTTTACATCTCTGTGCAAAAAACTCTTTAAAAGGTCTGAAAAGCTGATAAGTGAAAATGTGGAAATATCTTTCTTAGTAAGAATATGCTATCAATAGGAATTGGATTAATAACTTTTCGAAAGTGGAAATTTTATTCAGATTTAATTCAGTTTGATTTCAATACAATTTAAATAATCCAAGCAACACTCAAACTGTGATCAGAAGTACTAACTCTCTAATATCCCAATCCATTGTGATAACTGAAGTTCTAAGAGATTTCTAATCTGAAAAGACTAGAGCCCAATAGTATTGTTTTCCTATTTCAGGCACAAGTGTATTTTCAGAAGCTCATCAGAAACAGCATGACTAAACACTTGGTCAGGCATCAGCTGATCAAAGAGAATTGCTCTAAATGACTATCAATAAGGCATTTGATAAGGAAATACAAAAGCTTATTAGCAAATATGAGAGTACCTGGATTATTGGAGGTAATTTTGGGAAATGGGTTGATAACTGGGTATATGTCTTGTTCGGTATCAAAGTTTGCTTTATACCCCCCCTGTCAGGTACCTTGGGATGTTTTATGTAAAAAGGTGCTATACAAATTCGGATTATTGTTTGGGAGGTAGGAATGGGGGATAAAGTCAATGTTCTTTGACCAGATGGATTCTTTTCAGACAAAGGCATCAGATTATTGGGAATAGATGGGAATGTAGAACTTGAACCACAAATAGATCAGCCATGATCTTATCAAATGGCGGAGCTGGCTTGAGGGGCTGCGGGCCTCCAGCATTTCTTCTGTAAAGGATAGAGGATTGTGAATCCAAATGTGCAATTAGCTTACGGCAGGAGACAGATTTAAACAGGTTGAACTCCATCTGCCAGTGTTTAGTTAGGAGCTGTTGAAGAACAATGGGATTTAGGTGTCCATGCACTCCAAGCTTTTGCACAGCTAATATTGGAATGTTGGCCTTTTATTCAGGGGTTGTAATACAAAAATTAAGTATTGTTCACCTATGTGAAGTAAGCATTGTATTCAATATTGGGCATTAAACTTTGGAGAAGCTACTGGCCCTTGATGTAGGTAAAAAGATAGTTTCATCAAAGTGATACCAGGGTTTAAAGGATTAAATTAAATGCTGGGTGCATAAACATGTATGACCTTGAGTTTACAAGATTGGGCGATTTGATCTGGGTGTTTAAAATCTTACAGGGATTTGATAGAACAGCAACAGAGAAACACCGACAGCAGAATTAGAGGGTGTAATTTTAGTCAACGAAAACATTTCAGAGTGAAGTCAGCAGTCATTTTTCGCATGAGGGTACAAAAGCCCGAAACACACTTCCACTCCACCCTGTCTCCTTCCACAACTGCTGACACTGCTAGTTGAATTGAATTTTACAAGATGGAGTGATTTTGGTTGGGAAGATTTATCTATATTTTGATCTGCACTACTTGCTTCTAGATTAGGGGTTTTCAAGGATGTATTTTGCGAAATGGTCAGGATATTCTGCAAAATCCACAACTCTAAAAGCTCTTCTGTTCCTTGAGGGAGCCAGTATTGAAGTGTCTCATTCCAAAAGTACATTTATCTACTGAATAATTTTGTCTTGTATGAATTCAAGTGTTAAAACTATATGCGATTGGGAGAAGATGCCCTTTGGATTCACTGTAAGCAGCCATGATTGAGTTAACTTTATTTTCACCTTCCCAACAGAGGGCAGCATGCAGATTAAATCTGACAGACTAATTACTTGTCACCTTGTTCAATTGTTTGCCAATATGTTCATTAATATTGTATGGTGTTCATTTATTTGGACTTAAATGTTACAATGCAGGTGGCTACTTGTATGCAGCAGTGTCCCCTCAACAGACCAAAGACAGATGTGTTTTTAAAAGAAAAATAGTTTAATCTCACCTCTCTCCACCCCAATTTGTGTAACTCTCAAAAACAGAGAAATGACAGGTTTCCTTGCCTTTTAAAAAGGATAAATAGCATGCAAAATTAAAGCACAGCAGTAACACACAGGTAATTACAGAAGTAGAGTAGCATGCTTTGGCCGTCTTTGGTCCACTAAAGAAATCGAGATTAGAGATTTATGGCAATGAAGTCAGTGGTTTATTGCTTGTTTGGCTATGCTAACCCCAGAATCCTGTCTCAGGTAAAAGGCCTTGGTACACTCTCTGCCAAGTTATTTCACGTCAGGATTATTGTCCACCTGCTTTTGCATATTCAGACTCTTGTTCAGTTCATATTCCACCACCCCCCCCCCCCCCCCCCCGACCCTGCCCCGCCATCCCCAAATTTGCATTAGTTGGACTTAAAAACTTGTCTTTATTGGTTTTTTATGAATTCCTCATTTATGGCTGTACATAATTTATATCCACCCGTCATTTAATGTATTTTCGCAAATGCTTTCTCTTGGTTAACGTCAAATATAAAATTGTTTTTATTCTAAGACTCTTTAATAATTCATTTTCGGGGGATATGACTGCAGGGCCACTGGCATCCAGGTGTATAAATGCTGATTGTAAGGATATCTTGCAGCTCTTCTCTCTCATTCATTTGGAACCAGCGTGTCAGAACAGTGGTGCAGGAAATTGGAGAAATTTGCATTTATTTTTAAGATTTGAACAGAACTATTTGTAACCAAAAAAATTGGAATTTTGTAAGGATTTATCTGAAATAAATTGTGTTCCTCCACATTCTAATGACCAGTTATATGTAGTTTATGGTGAGCAGGTTTGCTGGCAATCACTTGCTGTTTGCTTGCTCTCAGGACCACTGTAGATATTGGGCAGTTTTAAACCAAAAAGTTAACCAATTTAACTGAACAGTCAGGTCAATTTCCAAGTTTTTCAGAATCTTTTTCTCTTTGAATGCAACACTTGTCAATTTTAATTTGAGTCACGGTTTGTAATGTTAAGAGCAAATTACTGCGGATGCTGGAATCTGAAACCAAAAAGAAAACACTGGAAAATCTTAGCAAGCCTGGCAGTATCTGTAAGGCGAGAAAAGAGCTGATGTTTCGAATCCAAATAACCCCTTGTCACAAAGGGTCATCTGGACTCGAAACGTCAACATTTTTCTCTCCTTACAAATGCTGCCTAACCTGCTGAGATTTTCCAGTGTTTTCTCTTATGATTTGTGATGTTTCCTCTTTCTCCTCAATCTCGGCTTTGTTAAATTCAATTATTCTTAATTTAAGAAGCGTAAAATATGTAAATATAATTTGAGATTTGTTGGTTGTGACGCCGCCTTTCCAAATCTTTTGTTGGCCTGGTGGGGTGGGGGAGGGTGATGGCCTAGTTGTATTATCACTAGATTATTAATCCAGAAACTCAGTTAATGTTCTGGGAACCTGGGTTCCCCCCCTCCATGGCACACAGTGAAATTTGAATTCAATAAAATATATCTGGAATTGAGAATTCACTGACCATGAAACCATTGTTGATTGTTGGAAAAACACATTGGTTCACTAATGTCCTTTAGGGAAGGAAATCTGCCATCTTTACCCGGCCTACAAGTGACTGCAGAACCACAGCGAGGCGGCTGACTCTCAACTGTTCTCCAAGGCCAGTGCGGGATGGGCAACAAATGCTGGACAACCAGCGTTGCCCATGTCCCACGAATGAATAATTTTAAAAAAAAGCAGGTTCCATGCAGATACTTATCAAATCTCCATGGAGATGAGACCAGATAGCCCCACCCCTTGTATATGATTGGCAATTAATTCAGCTGTGCACCCTGGAATTATTTTATTGAAGTGAACTGTTACTGAAAAGGTTAACAACCATTGCTCTAATGTTCTGCCAAATGTTTATCCCTCAGACAACACTAAAAACAGGCTAACTGATCATTCTTATTACTGTGGTCGAAAATCTCCTTCCTCGTTCGTGACAGATTTTCCTGTGCTACTGAAAGTGAATGAAGTTTTGACTGGTATGCCAAATTTTCCATTCTTGCTCACAACAAGTCCTGCCAAGGACAAGACAAGAGAATCCTGCCCTGTGTGATTATTGCTGTCTGTATGGCTGCAACATTTGCCTGCAAAATTGAACATCAAAATTAAGTGGTTGGCCATCAAGTAATTCCTATTACTAAAGCTGCCTTTGGATCGGTTTCCTCTTTCATATCAAATATGTCTTTATCCATCAATACTGACTCTTAAAATTACAAAATCTACTTATGGCATGTAAATGCTTGCATATCTAAGGAAGCCCCATAGTCTCTTCCACTGCTGGATACAATGCAAGAAATGCATGATTTTTCTCTTGCCATACTCCATCATGATCTCTACAGTAATCTTACTCTTGCTTAAATTTCACTTCTACTATGAAGATCAGTACTTCACTGAACTTCCCTCTCATTCTTTGAAAGATTCATGTGTTCCATGCTAAATTCACCTTCTGCTTCCTACAGTTTTACGGCAAAACTTATCACATCATCTTCGTTTATTGGCAGGGCTTGAAAACCGGAGGTTCATTGCTTACTCAATCTTGGTATTATCTAATCATCTGGTTTTATCTCTTTCGAAAAGCTAAAATAGACAAGTTTTTTAAATATTGAGATGGTCAAGGAGCTTCTGTGGAGAGGGAGGTAGAATTCAGGTCAATGACCTTTCAGCAGAACTGGGAAAAACATAAAACTCTTTCTCCACAGATGTTGCCTGACCTGATGTGTTTCCAGCATTTTGAGTGCATTTCTCCAAGCTGTTTTTAAGAAGTAACAAATTTCATCAATAACCTGTGGTTTGTAATCATATAATTTGATCCAGAAATCGTTCAGTCATCTTGCAAACAAATATTTGGTGTTTTGCTTAGCAATGTCATTTTTGGGTATTTCCTAGAAATATTTACATTTTTTTTGTACCCATGACTGAACTCTGCCATTTTTCTTGAGCGTTTTGCAGTAATCACCAAGCCAGACAATAGTTTTCACAGTGGCTAAATGGAGTTCTCTCAGCCCTCTGTGGAGATTTGTCATGGGGCAGTCTTTAATGATCTGAATCAATGATTGAGCTGCACAACAGCTGCAGTCTAGGTTCCCTGTAAGTCCCCACTTGTGCAATTTACTGCACAAAGGCCTTAGTCAGAGTGGAAATAGTTGAGGAGTGCTCAGTGTTGGTGTGGCAAGTTGAAGCTGGGCAGACAGGCTGTGGGATCTGTCATGAGGAAGTGGTTTTTAATGGTGGCATGTTGGTTCCATTTCTGCTGCCACAGCACTCTGCTTTTATTCCTTGGCACGGTTGCCTTAGCCACAGGCATGCAGCAGGTGGATTGGCAAGATCTTTGTATAGTGGTAGACTTGGGTTGATGTAAACGTTATTTAGGAAGTTTCTTGTTGCAATCTCCCTTGTGGAGAGGTGGAATGTTGCTCAGGACTGGGAGGCAAGTGAGTTCAGAAGTTCAGAGGTACACAAGAACACAAGAAATAGGAGCAGGAGTAGGCCATCTAGCCCCTCGAGCCCGCCCTGTCATTCAATAAGATCATGGCTGATCTAATAATGGTTCAGTTCCACTTGCCCGTCTACTTCCCAGAACTCTTAATTCCCTTAATGATCAGAAATCTATCTACCTGTGACTTGAACACATTTAATGAGGTAGCCTCCACTGTTTCAATGGGCAGAGAATTCCAAAGATTCACTACCCTTTGAGAGAAGTAGTTCCTCCTCAACTCTGTCTAAATTGACATATTTTGAGGCTGTGCCATCTAGTTCTTGTTTCCTTTCTAAGTGGAAATAATCTCTCTGCCTCTACCCTGTCTAGCCCCTTCATTATTTTGTATGTCTCGAAGATCCCCTCTTGCCTTCTAAACTCCGAGTACAGGCCCAATCTACTCAATCTCTCATAAGCCAACCCCCTCATTTCCAGTATCAACCTGGTGAACCTTGTGTCCAGAATGATGCTCGTTGTGTTGAGCTGAAGATCTACAAGCCTGGTGTGATTTGACTTGTATTATACTGGTGAACAGTTCTCTGCAGTCGAGCAACAATGGCAAGTGCTGAGCTCCTTAAGGTTAATACTCAGCTGGATATAGATACAAATATATTCCCAATAAAGAGGAAAATCTAGAACGTTTACATTTTAGACCAGGCAATAATCAATTCTGACCACCAAATCTGCTCACTATTAGTGAGCTGGTTGAACAGGCAAGGCTTTAGATCATTAGAATATTTTGTTTCACAAAGCGTACTTCAAACATGCAAAATAAATGCATGCTATTTGGAAAACATCAGGACAGGCTGATGAAGAGCAGTGAGATTGAAGACAGTCATGTGAGCCATGTGGTTTTTCAGAACTTGAGTATTGCTGAGAAGAGATGCTGTTGAAACTTTTCAGCATTCGCTCATCAGGACAAGCATAAGAGGGACAACTTCTTTAAAAGTAAGAATTTATACGGCATGAGAAAAGGAGTTCTGATGGTGGTTGAGGTAAGAATGAAAATGCAAAAAAAAAATCATAAATGAAAGAGATCTAAGGCAGAGCAAACTTTGAAACAGGGTGGTATGGTGGCACAGCGGTTAGCACTGCTGCCTCACAGCACCAGGGACCTGGGTTCAATTCTTGGTTTGGGTCACTGTCTGTGTGGAGTTTGCACCTTCTCCTTGTGTCTGCATGGGTTTCCTCCAGGTGCTCCTGTTTCTTTCCACAGTCCAAAAGATGTGCTGGTTAGGTACATTGGCCATGCTAAATTTTCCCTCAGTGTACCCAAACAGGTGCCAGCGTGTGGTGACTTTGGGATTTTCACAGTAATGTCATTGCAGTGTTAATGTAAGCCTTCTTGTGATTTAAATACTTTAATTTGTGCAGGACTTGAGTTGAAATGACATGAATGAAGTTCGGGTTGATTCTTCACCCCACCGTTGTTCATGTCATCAGGCTGTTGTACAATTTCAGGTCTAAGAGATAGTGATTCAATTAAATTATTGTAGAACGTGGAAGGGATTTCTTGGGCTTTGAATTGATTAATTGTGTTTGTGTTCCCAAGGGTTTTCAACAGTTGCCGCAATCAGTGTTACCGCTTGTGACTTGTAATAACATACTTACCCCACCTAGTTGATCTGCTTATTTGAAACGAACATGAAGTTATGGAGTACTTCATCAATTGAATTTACTAAAGTCTCATTTGGAGCATCCCCCCGCCCAAAATGCAGAATTCTGGATATCTTTGCCTCAACGACATACAGCATTAACCTTATCAGCAAGATTTCTGACCACAGCCAGGCCATTTTCTTTCTTTATTTTATACACAATCCAGGCCTTCAATTACAACTCTCCAATTATAAAGCAGCCATTATGTAATCTTTTTCACCTCTTTAGGAAGTGTTTCACTTTTCTACTGCACAAATGCTCAAACTTCCTTTTGAATCCAGCCTAAACGACTTAATTTAAAAGAATTAATTTTATGCGCAGACTCCATTAAATGTCAGTTGTAGGCCCTGAATACCTACATGATTCATTACTCTAATGTTAATTTACTGCTATCAAATTTCCATCCTGTTTAGGAGATTATAATCCTGTATTTGTACTCTGCTTTTCATCATATTTGAAATGTTTCTTTTGAAAAATAAGCTTAGTGTACATGTCTGGCATTTACAGCTGTGACTGGATTGGCATTTCCAATATAACAGCACCATGGTATGTTGAAATTTGGGTTTACTATTTTAGTACACCAAACAATTAAATGTGGCTGGCTAGGGCCAATGGGCAAAGTCAGCTGTGTCAAATAACCATTAGACTTGGGAATAGGTATAAAAGATGTTGGACTTTATAAAACTAATAGGTAGTTTTTCTAAAAGTAATAATCATTTTAAGTACATGCTACTGATTGTTATGTGTTAACTTGCTGGATAATCACTGGCCTACTTAAGACCATGGAAAAGAAAGCAGAAAATGCTGGAAATATTTGAGGTCTGGCAGCATCTGTGGAGAGAGAGAGAGTTTGCACTTGAGATTGATGACCTTTCTTCTGTCTTTAAGCCTTTTAACTCTTAGGTTCACCTGTAACCAGCAAGTATACAAAAGGCACAAGAGCTCTGGAAAACAAATGATGCAGTATAATGTATCAGTGTGATCGGTTACTGACAGAAGGTGAGCCGCAGCATTTGTATTTCTCACTCTATATGTTCCTTCAGTTTTGCAATAGCTCAAGATGATTATTCTGTTTACGTGGGTGAGACCAAAATCGCATCTACGCCCTTTTTCAAAAGGGCTGCATCCCTAACATTCAGGAGTTGACTCACACCCCTGTTATCTCTTGGGGTGAAACCAGACTGAAACATTAAAGTTGTTCCATTTTCAGGAACCGAATGAACATACAGAACAATCATTATGATTGGACTCAAATACTTGCTATTACTTGTCTTTGCATAATGATGGAAGAAAAAATATATAAAAGTAGGGAGGTCTTGCTGCGGCTGTATAGGGCGTTGGTGAGGCCGCAGCTGGAGTACTGTGTGCAGTTTTGGGCGCCGTACTTACGCAAGCATATTTTAGCCTTGGAGGGAGTGCAGAGGAGGTTTACTAGGCTGATGCTGGAGTTGAGGGGGTTGAGCTATGAGGAGAGGCTGAATAGATTAGGCTTGTACTCGTTAGAGTTTAGAAGAATGAGGGGAGATCTCATTGAGACGTATAAGATGATGAATGGGATGGATAGGATAGAGGTGGAGAGACTCTTCCCGCTTAGAAAGGATAGTAGGACTAGGGGGCATAGCCTCAAGATAAAGGGGGGGTGGTTTAGAACAGAGTTGAGGAGGAACTTCTTCACTCAAAGGGTGGTGAATCTCTGGAATTCTCTGCCCGTTGAAGTGGTGGAGGCTGCCTCGCTAAATATTTTTAAGACGCGGGTTGATGGGTTTTTGATGAGAGAGGGGATTAAGGGTTACGGGGAGAGGGCGGGAAGGTGGAGCTGAGCCACGACAGATCAGCCATGATCTTATTGAATGGCGGGGCAGGCTCGAAGGGCTAGTTGGCCTACTCCTGCTCATATTTCTTATGTTCTTATAGTGGATGTGTCACACTTCTTTTGACTTTGAACAAAATCTCTGATTACCCAACTGCTTTCTAATTGTCTTGGGTCTTGAGTCATTGGTACTCAATCTTGTTCTACAAGGTGAATGTAACTGAATTGCTGTGCCTGTGTTGTAGATCTGTTTTCACCACCAAAGAAGAGAACTCATGCCAGAATGTTCAGGACCAGTGACTTGATAACAAAATAGCTAAGAGATGTTCACTAATTAAACAGACTGGCCAATAAGTTGCTCATTATTTTAGTCTTTGGGGAAAGAGATTTAATCCTTTCTTCAATAGCATCTTCATCCCCTCATTTTTTTTCAATCTAGGGTGAATATATTTTGCTTTGAAACAATTAAATGTAACGGTTTCCTAAATTCTTCATAAAACCAAAATGTTTCTGATTATTCCCCTTGCTTGCAAGACTGTCCTCAATCTCAGTGGGAACATGTCTGTCAATTCTCCTGAACTGCAAGAGGCCGTAAGCTTCCAAGGAACCTACCTAAGATGTGCAATCCTGCATTTCATATCTCGGACCTTTTGAATTAACTGCAGTACCACATGTTCTATGGCAGATCATGCCTAAACCTTCCAGTAGACACAGGGTTGCCTGTGAGGCCCTATGCTTGGACTACCAGCTTCTTTGTCTTAGGATAATGCCTAAATGAAGACCTATAATTCTGCCATGGGGTTTTTCTGTTTTGGCACTAACCAAAACAGTTGTGCCCAATGCATAGCCTTGCTGCCAAAAAAGCATGTGGCAATTGTTGTCCCTGCTAAAGTATGTGTAAGTATAACATATGTGCCTATTCAATACTGCATGAGGAATAGATGTAAATTGCCCTGAACACACTGCGCCCAATTGTGTGATTGAACACTAGCTAAGAATTTGGTGCATTTAAAAAAAAATCAATGAGGTAAGTGGGGGTGTTGTCCCCTGTTTTGCCTGAACCTACAGTGTGGCCAAGTAGTTGCGTCACCTCAATTTTCTGCCTGCTTGCAGCCAGTTATCTAGAGCTCCTCGGAATAGGTAACCCCTTGTATCATTTGATGCTTGGAGCTTATTTGATAGATCCTTCTGCATGGTCAGACTTGGATGGAACTGACCAGCCATGCACCATGTTGCCAGTAGCCTATTTTCCCTCAACACCTTGGCATTCATGTCATTACTTATCAAATAACATGTACAGGCATTGTGGATGACCGTCGTTCCAGGACTTGACCTAATTGTCTTCACGTACTTGCTTTTTGCTTATGTGGCCCCCCTCTCGTCTCATCCGAGGCAAGTTAAGTTTATCAATGAATTTGGTCTCCCAACTCACCGACTGTCTGACCAATTTCACGTGGTGTTTTGAAGAGGTGTCATCATTTGACAGAGAAAGCCAAATGACAATCCAGACTTCCGAAAGGTCTTTGCTTACAGTAACAAAAAAGGCACTTGATGAAATGATTGGCAGCTCATACGGATTTGAAACAAAAGTGGATTAGTAAGTCAGTAGTAAACCAGTCTCTCATCCATTGACTCTGACGACACTTCCTGCTGTCTTAGCAAAGCAGCCAACATAATTAAGGCCCCCACGCACCCCAATCATACTCTTTCCCTCAATAGAAGAGGGAAAAAAGACAAAAGTCTGAGGTCACATACCAACCAACTCCACAACAGCTCCTTCCCTGCTTCCATCAGACTTTCGAATGGACCTACCTCGCATTAAGTTAACCTTTTTCTACACCCTAGTGATAACTGTAACACTACACTCTTGTTTCCTTCTCTCTGAACAGTATGCTTTATCTGTATGCCACACAAGAAACAATACTTTTCACTGTATACTAATGCATGTGACAAATCAAATCAAAGTAGCTAAAAGAACTTTAGGTCCAAATGAATGAAAATGTTGAATGATGTGTCTTAGGTCAGTGCTGGGAACCATCTTCTTCTGGGTATACATAAATTAGATTTACAATCTCAATGCAATAATGTGGATTTGAGACAACAACAGTCTTATAAAGGAATTTTGATAGGAGTTTGAGCATTTACTAATTAGCAGCAAATGAAATGCAATAGACAAATGCAAGATACCAAATATTGGAAATTGAAAAGAGGCGAATGCATAAAATAGAACGTGACATGAAAAATTGAAGAAGGTATAGGATCTAGTTTTCCTACGTTGCAGCAGTGACTACACTTTTGCATTGCTTTGCGACAGCCAGTGATTGTGAAAAGTTTGCTTTGCAAATCTTTGTAGAATCTAGATGCTTGATCATGTTTAAATAACAAGGCAATTACTGTAAACAAAGGAAACCGGGTGCTGGGTGATACTGCTGCATCAGTAAATCCCCAGAAGTGATGCTGAAGCTATACAATGCTTGTCAGCCCACACCTGAAATATCATGTCACTATGGCATAGGATAACCATTCAGGACACAGTGACATTGCTGCAGAGAACAGCAATAAAGCTGGTAGCAGTATTAGAGGAATGAGCCATAAAGTATGATTAGAAAAGTCAGAGCTCTTCAGTTTTGAAAATGTGTCAGATAATATTATGGAGCTGTGTAAAAATATTTAATGATTTTGTGCACCCAAAATAAAAAATTTTCTTTCATACCATCGGAACACCGGACTCCATTCAGAAACAGATAATTGCTCTGAATGAAATGAAATGTGCAGGAAAGCTTCCCCATCAGAAATATTCTAGTAAACTTCTATAAGGAAATGTGACGTTTATCACTGACAGTCACTTAAATGCAATACTGCTTTATTATAACAATATCTTCAAATTGTGATAGGGGTACAGCCAGTATGGTACTGTACAGCATAATTACAGCAACAATATCTTCAAATTGTGGCAGGGATACAGTCAGTACAGTACCCTGCACAGCATAATTACAGCAACAATGTCTTCAAATTGTGGGATACAGTCTGTATACTGACTACAGCATAATTGCAGTGATATTCATTGTGGCAGTGGTACAGTAATTTTCAGTATAGTATGGTTTGGTATGTATACAGCAACGTTCTCAGTATGGTACAAACACAGCAACATTCTCTTCATACTGTGGTAGCAGTACAGTGTTCAGTACAGTCAGTACAATATGGTTAGTTTGGTATGTATGATATGTACACAGCAAAGTTCTCAGTACAGTACGGACACAGCAACATTATCCTCATATTGAGGCAGTGGTACAGTGGTCAATTAAATATGGTCAATACGATATGTACTCAGTAACGTTATCTTCATCTGGGGCAGTGGCCCCCATGCATTCTTGGTACAAAAAAAACAACAGAGCTGTCACAATGCAACATATTGTCCATTTCAGTTGTCAACAGAATTGGATAAGACAGAGAATGGTTGTTTACAGATTAAAGATGTAGCCAGAATTCTGGTTTTATGATGCTTTTTCAGCTACTTTGACCACAATTCCAATGCACAGAAATTGATACTTTTGGTTAAATCCAAGTTTTTAAACATTTGGACATACATTAAGAGGACTATAGGAGCTTTTTCAGAGACTAAATATTGAGCTGGCTTTCATTTGAGGGATTCCCCTTCTTAATTACAGCTCAGCTAATGCAAATACTCAGGCAACAGTATTATGGTTAAAGAAGCTTATTTCCCAGGCCTGGTCAATGTATGAAGGAAAGAGATTTAGAGCAGTTCTAAATCATTCTGAAATTACACTACTTTCAGCATTACAATATCAAAAGTAATTTGCCTGTCCCATTGCTCACACCAGCCAAGTGAACCAATAATTATTAATAAAGTTATTTACTTTGGTTAATAACATTTACCCTCTGACAATATGGAAATACATGAGTCTATGGATTTTGAGAGCCTTTCTCATAGTCTAACATTTTCTAGACTTTCTTATCTAATGTAATGCATAATTTATTCATTGGATTGTCTGAGATTTCGAGTGCTGTCCTTGGCTAGGGATTTTTCTATTCATTAGCGATGTCAAAAGACACTAAGAATAGCCTTTCCCTTGTCTCAGCAGGAGCATTGTTCTGAAGAATGTGGTTCTTTTTACTTGACTACATCTCATCATGCCTTAGAGCATTGTGCGATTGACCAAGGTATATGCTTTTAATACAGAATATTCAAAAATGTTTTTTGAATATTTAAATTATCTAACAGTGGTTATGTGTCAATGCAAGCAGTACCTTTGTAAAATATATTCCAGGCACTTTGTGAATTCACTTTAGTCTACCCTGATTGGTTAGTCTTTAGTCCCGAGTTATTCTAAACCCTCTCTCATAAGAACCAATATTTATTCTGTTATTTTTGTTACTTTCATGCATTTGTAGTTTTTTACTTAAAATCTCTTGATCAAGTTGGTGATAAATTCACTCTACCATTGAATGAATGAATTACCTGATAAATGCTTTGAGAATTATATGGTATTCTATTATTAATGTTGTTACAATCAAATACACCAATAAGACACTATTAGATTTGTAGTATATTTAACATACTGGGTTTCAACTGAATGAGTTAAAGACAATTTCAGATTTTTAAAGAAACACTTAAAATTTGAATTGCCACATTTAAGTGGGAGAGACAACAGTTTTGACAAAATACAGCATGATGAATATCTCTCAATACAAATTTAGGTAAGTCGTGATTAGAAATAAACTGTTGGTGTCAAATTACACTTGCTCTTAAGCAGCAATGACAGAGTAGACGAGTTTCCTGAGTTTAAATAGACTGCAGAATCTTGCAATCAGTATAATGCTTATTATATTTGGTCAGATAAATCCAAATAAATGGAACTTAAGGTCAATTATGTCCGAGTGGGTTGTCCTGTGACCTTAGAAATTCTGAGTCTTACAAATGGTGGGTGCGGAAAACAACTTCTCAAAGCCACCCTTGGTGGACGAGTGACTGGCATGGCCAGCAGGTATAGCCCATCCCGAATTGTCCCTTGAGAAGGTGGCAGTGAGCTGCCATCTTCAACTGCTGTAGTTTTTGTGGTATACACGCACCCACAGTACCATTAGGAAAGGAATGTCTGGATTTTGACCATGTGAAGGGAAAGAATAATATAGTTTCAAGTTAGGGTGGTGAGTGGATTAGAAGGAATCTTTCAAGCAGTGGGTTTTTCTTGTGCCTCCTGCCCTTGTTCTTCTAAGTGATAGAGTTTGTAGGCTTTGAAAATGCTGTCAAGGAAACACTGGCAAGTTGCCTTACTGCATCATGTAAATGGGTGGCAAGCAAGTGAGTTGCTTTGTCTTCAATACTATTAATCTTCTTGAGTGTTGGAGTTGAGCTCATCCAGACAAGTGGAGAGCATTGAATCATACTCCTGACTTGCATGTAGATGGTGGACAGATTGGGAACATTAGGTGAGATGCTCGCTGCAAAATTCCCAGCTTCTGACTTGTTCATGTTGCCACAGTATTTGTATGGCCAGTCCAGTTAAGTTCTTAGACTTGAGGGTAGGGGATTCAGCAATGATAATGCTGTTGGATGTTCAAAGGGAAATGATTATTGCTTTGTACTTTTGTGGACTGGAAGTTATTTGTTACTGAGGCACCGGCTGTAAGGTAAGTTTTTTGGTGGCTATGGCTATGACAATGCCAAGGTATTTCTTGGCTAGTCTATAGCCAAATAGCAATTTTGGCACAGATCCCCAGATATTAGTGAGGAGGACTTGACATGTGTTTTGTCATTTCCAGTACCTTGATTGATGTTGGATCATCCATCCAGTTTGTTTTTCGGCTTAGCTGTAGTGGTTTAAAGAGGCATTTTGTAGGGTGCAGTTAAGTTGATCGCATTGTGACTTGTCTGGAGTCAGATGTAGGCCAGAGCAGGTCAGTGTAGCAGATTTTCTCAGATGAATGGTATTAATGAACCATGAGGATTTTTACAATGAGCTGGTAGTTAATGATCACTATTAATGAAACCAGCATTCTATTCCTGATTTATTAATTCCCCAGCCCTCACGGTGGAATTGAACTTGTACCTCTACAGATTTAAACTGGGTTACCAGATGCCAGTAACATTACTACTATCCTAACTTTGCCCAGTGCTCTTGATTTAATATACATTGGGCCATCACAAAGATAAACAGAGCATGGTGCTACCAAATATAACAGTTGGTTGAGGTTAACTCCTAAATTCCTTCAGATATACAACTAAAACTTGCAGTGAGTTGTTTCAGCATCTTAAAATCTTTCCTACTGAGATAACAGCTATAGAGAAATCTGGGCTGTGCATTTCACAAGCTCCAGCTGTAATCTTCAAATATAGGGCATTAGATGCATAGTGATATTTCAGCATATAATGTGGAGGTAAAAATCTCTCATTTTTCTATACTCCAAAATTATTGAACATTGTCAAACAAATATAATAGGCAACATCTTTAAATTGTGGTTGTGAACTCCTCAAACAATCCAGAAAGTTATCCTTGCTGTATGAGGATCCAAAATAATACATTGAGGCTCTACCATGTTAATCAAAATCTTTTAATTAATAAACCATAATTTGCCTGAGAAATGACTTACTGAGACCAGAAAAACATCAAGGGTAAGTATTACACTTTTTTAAAAAAACTGCTGTCATCTATTTCAAGCAATTACTGTTGTTTGCTTTATGTTAGTGGAAGTTGCTGATAAGCAGGTCACTGGGATATAGATCTTGACCTATTTTGTGAAGTTTGGTGTGTGTTAGTTAATTCAGCCCCATAACCAACCAGAATGCAATGTTACGCATTAGGTGGGATTTTGGTGACTAATTCAGGAATATACCTGACTGATTTAGAATTTTCTCAATTTTGTGCTGACCCTATACAGAAAGGTGAATACTGTATCTCTCTCTCTAAAATAGCACTTGTTCTAATGCATTCACAAACAATATAAAAGGGGCTTTCCTGCATCAAGCCTCAGCCATAAGCTGCTTCCTGTTCTAGCCCTTCAGGGTGCATGCAGCACCCTTGCAGATCTTGACATTTTTTTTCAGATTCATCCACAAGTATTATTTGTTCTTGTGAAGTTGACGACATTCATTCATGAATAGCGTGGGACAGAAATGGTGTCTAATTTGGGAGAGGAACTGACACTGGCGATGGAGTTTATGTATCCAAAGTGCTTGATATTTCCTCCTCTGCAACATTGTTCCATCTGCTCGGCTGCATTAATAACTCGATTTAGCCACCAGTTATTATAAAGCTGCACTGAGCAGTGTGGATTTCAAGATTTAAGTTCCTAACATTTCTACAAATGCTATTTAATTTAAAACAATTATTGGGCTGTTCTGATTTGTTCGGAGTAAAGTTATTTATTAGTCACAAGGAAAGCTAATGTTAACACTGCAATGAAGTTTCTGTGAAATTCACCTAGTCGCCACACTCCAGTGCCTGTTTGGGCCAATGCACCTAACCAGCACATCTTTCAGACTGTGGGAGGAAACCAGGGCACCTGGAGGAAACCTATGCAGATAGGGAGAGAACGTGCAAGCTCCGCACACAGTGAACCAAGCTGGGAGCCGATCCAGGGTTCCTGGTGCTGTGAGGCAGCTGAGCTAACCATTGTGCCATCGTGCCACTTGATTTGTGAAAACCATCAGACCTCCTGTTGTGAATTATTATAGCTTCATACCCCTGCCTTTATAAACCTCCACTGCTAGAATGAAGCTGTGTTTCAACACAGTTTAAAGTTTATTTATTAGTCACAGGTAGGCTTACATTAACAGTGCAGTGATGTTACTGTGAAAATCCCCTCGTCACCACACTCTGGCACCTGTTCAGGTACACTGAGGGAGAATTCAACATGGCCAGTGCACTTAACCAGCATGTCTTTCGGATTGTGGGAGGAAACCCATGCAGACATGGAGAGAATGGGTAGACTCTGCACAGACAGTGAACCCAGGTCCTTGGCGCTGTGAGGCAGCAGTGCTAACCACTGAGCCACTGTGCTGCCCTGTTGCTTGGTCAGGGAACTTGAGACTGGGTTGTGTTTCAATTGCATCTTTACCCCCAGAAGCAGCAGGTTTTGCAGCATATGATATACTGATGTGTGCATACATTAAAATCCTATTGTTATCTTTTCTAGACAAGCTTGAGATGTTTCCTTGTGGTAAGTTCTAGAATACGAGCTCTCTGTTGACTTGGTGTCTTCATTGCCCTCTTCTCTATTGAAGTTTAGTGATATTTTTGATCAGTGAAGCACAACTCAACCTATCTAACTGAGAAGCCAGCATGTTACCTGGGGGAATGCCACCATCATCCTTTATGTTCTGTTTAATGACCCATTTTTACCCTTAGTAGTAAAGGAATAGCATTCTCCTTGCTGACAACTAATGAGAACTTACACAATCTTCTTAGTGCAAATTTCCTCTAATCTGGCTTCTGATTTAGTGCTGTGCTCTCTATCAGAGATCTGTGGTGCCTATGAGCAGTGGAAGGAACAGAAAGGCTCCTCAAATTGAGGGTATTCTCACTAATACTCTAAAAGCCCAAACCAGGAGGCATGCATCAACTTTAAATTACATTTAAAAGCAAAATAAAGGGGTGAGAAAGGCAGATAAGATTTTTAAAAGAATTAGACAGCCAGACAAAAAAAAATCTTTTTTAAATCTTCAACACTAGCTTCTGAAGAAATGAGGCTCTATATTTTTTAGGGCCAAAGACATTTGGCAGGAATGATGATTAATCTCATTGTTATATATTTGAAAGGATTGCAGGTTGCTTTAAGAGCTGATCACATGATTTGATGGTGATGTCATTAGGGTGTTTGCACAGGTTGCTGTTTTACTTTCAGTTTGTACTGTGCAGTGCAGAGAACATCTCTTAATAAAACCTGTTGTGCGTTAGCTTGAATCAACAGTACAAACCATGCTATATTCTTTTTCTTAAAACCCCACAACCCCTAACATAGTTAGACGTTACGCTCTCTAGACATTGCATTCTCTAATTCTGATAAGGGCTAGCCCTGGTGTTTTCTGATGTTTTAACTAACCCAAGGCAGTGGCACGGTAGCATAATGGTTAGAACTGCTGCTTCACAGCACCAGAGTCCTGGGTTTGATTCCTGGTACATTCTCCCCATGTCTGCGGGGTTTCCTCACACTTCTGAAAGACGTGTTGGTTAGGTGCGTTGCTCCGATCAGGGATTGGACTCTGATGACTAGGAGACTTTCACAGTAACTTCATTGCTATGCAATGATATCAAACAAACTATGCCTTTCTCTAGGTACCCCAGAGGTACTGTCCCTACCCTCACAGCCAGTTCAAAGTAGAAGATTAACCCAACAAGGCTAGATAAGAACATAAGAACATAAGAAATAGGAGCAGGAGTAGGCCAACTAGCCCTTCGAGCCTGCCCCGCCATTCAATAAGATCATGGCTGATCTGTCGCTGCTCAGTTCCACATTCCCGCCCTCTCCCCATAACCCTTAATCCCCTCTCTTATCAAAAACCCATCAACCCACGTCTTAAAAATATTTAGCGAGGTAGCCTCCACCACTTCAACGGGCAGAGAATTCCAGAGATTCACCACCCTTTGAGTGAAGAAGTTCCTCCTCAACTCCGTTCTAAACCGCGCCCCCCCCCTTTATCTTGAGGCTGTGCCCCCTAGTCCTACTATCCTTTCTGAGCGGGAAGAGTCTCTCCACCTCTATCCTATCCATCCCATTCATCATCTTATACGTCTCAATGAGATCTCCCCTCATTCTTCTAAACTCTAACGAGTACAAGCCTAATCTATTCAGCCTCTCCTCATAGCTCAACCCCCTCAACTCTGGCATCAGCCTAGTAAACCTCCTCTACACTCCCTCCAAGGCCAAAATATCCTTGCGTAAGTACGGCGCCCAAAACTGCACACAGTACTCCAGCTGCGGCCTCACCAATGCCCTATACAGCCGCAGCAAGACCTCCCTACTTTATATTTATCCCCCTCGCGATGAAGGCCAGCATCCCATTAGCCTTCCTGACCACCTGCTGCACCTGCAAGCTGGGTTTTTGCGACTCATGCGCAAGGACCCCGAGGTCCCTCTGCACCGTCGCCTGCTGCAGTTTTTCTCCACGTAAGTAATAATCCTTCCTACCATTATTCCTACCAAAGTGGACCACCTCGCACTTGCCAACATTAAATTCCATTTGCCATTTCCTGGCCCATTCGCCCAGCCTATCTAGATCCTTCTGTAGACTCTCACCACCCTCCGCACAATTTACCTTTCCGCCAATTTTGGTGTCATCAGCAAATTTCGACACCCTGCACTCGGTTCCCTCCTCCAGATCATCTATATAAATGGTAAATAGCTGAGGCCCCAGCACCGACCCCTGGGGCACTCCGAATAGCACCCATTGACCCCCACTCTCTGCCTCCTATTTGACAACCAGTCCTCTATCCACGCTAACACCCTACCCCCAACTCCATGCCCCCTTACCTTCTGCAATAACCTCTTGTGAGGTACCGTGTCAAACGCCTTCTGAAAATCAACCAAGAATAAGTCAGCTACGTCCAGATGCGCAGCAGGACATAATTCACTATCAGAGATGCCAACGCCAAAAAAAACCCCAGCACATATGACCTGTCTGTACTTTCTCGAGAAAATGAGCAAGGATTCCCAAATCACAAAATGACAAAATTACAGAAGTAAAACATGATTCTAATCGGTCGAACAAGAACTGTCTTCACCCACACTGAGGTCTTGCAAGGCCATACCAGTAGCTCTATGCCAAACCACTCACCACCCTGCCATGGGGCTACTCACCTTATCTAGAAAATAAAGTGAAGAGTACTAAAAATTGTACTCCCTCAGTGTAAACATAAGGATTACAGCACATTAAAAAATATCCTCAGGTCATAGAACCAACTCAGCACGCTCCCCAATGGAAAGAAGGAAACCCACAAACAATTAAACTACTTCCCTCATTGCACTGTCAGAGCTTGCCAGTGGATGAATAGCATCAAGTGGAAAAGACAGACAATCCTGATTTTGACAGTGGAATTGGATATCAGGCAACAAAAGCCTCCCTGCTGAGAGATTATGCAACCATGTCAGGATAAAAGGCAACATCACAAAATCAAAATTATAATGTCAAGGGAACAAAATTCAGGATTAATGATGAATTGCAGGATATAACCTTCCACGGAGCTTGAAAAGACCAAAGCTAGGATCGCTGAGCATCTTCCAGGATCCATCCGGAATTTCACCAGAGCCTCTATACCTCCGTCATGTTGTCAACCTGAAGCCCCGGCAAAGAAAAGCCTAGGACTCAGTGGGTGACAAGGACTCAATATGTCTAACAACTTCCAACCCTTCTCAACCAGCACCAAGAACAAGGCAATGTGAGACCAGTGGTTAGAGTCTTCACCCGACCCCAAAGAATAGGTAAAATGTGCTTCATTGAAATCGAGGCACTTTTGCCCTCAAATCCAGATTGTGAAAGCAGGGCAGCCAATTCTGAAATTTGGTCACGAATTCATCGTCAGTTTCCCTCGGGATACCAGGCACATCTTCCCTGAGCCAGCCAGGATGTACAACACAGGATGCAGCAGGAATTCCAAAGACTAAAGGTGAATGTTCCCCCAAGTAAAACTGCCTTCTTCCTTGACAGCATTCTCAGCTTCATCCCACTTTCTTTAAGATATCTCACAATTCATCAACACGAGCACCAAGGATCCGTGTCAGGGAGCTGAGAACATCATCCACAACTTCCTCACTGGATGTATGTGTGCATGTTGATAGAAGTTGATATCACATTTCCTCCACTGTAAATGTGAGAACTGTTAGTCGTCTTGTTATTTCTATTGGAAAAATCCAGACCAGTTTCCTTGCTTTCCTCAGACATCGTTCAGTTTTAAACCTTGACATCCAAGTTTGGACTTCATTTCTTAAACAAAAGGAGAACACAGCTGAAGGTGGTTGATAAAACCAATGGTAATACTGTCAAGTTAGTTAGTTAGCATTGCGGCTTGGGGTTGTCGAAAGAACAGTGAACAATGAATCCATCCTGGGGGCTATTTGCACAACATTACAGGAAATAAAATCAAGCGGGCAGGATTTATTTCAGTAGCAGGGTTGGGATCTTTCCAGCTGGACCTCCTCCCTCACATTACTACAGTAAATCCTGAAAATAAATTCAGGAAGTTATCATCATAATATCCCTCCAGCCCAGAAGGAGGCCATTCGGCCCATTGAGTCTGCACTTTCCACAATCCCACCCAGGCCCCACCCCCACAACCCAGTGCCTTTACCCTAACTAGTCTCCCTGACACTAAGGGGCATTTTAGCATGGCCAATCCACTGTCTGGAGGTTAAAGATTAAATATGTCTCAGAAATGGGATTTTAACCCTTTCTTTAAATTGAAGGCTTTCTAAGGCAGAAAGACAAGGTGGAGGTGGAAGATGTCTGAGGTGGAATAGCATATGAAGCCTAAAACCCAGCTCAGGGCAAGACTTTGTCAAGAAAGGAATCGGATAAACCAGAAAATTATAAGCCAATTATTTTAGTTAATGATAACCAACTGGGTGGCATGGTGGCACAGTGGTTTGCAGTGCTTCCTCAAAGCGCCAGGGACCAGGGTTCAATTCTGGTCTTGAATGACTGTCTGTGCAGATCTGCATAGCCTCCATGTTTGCATGGGTTTCCTCCAGATGCTCCGGCTTCCTCCCACACTTCAGAGATGTGCAGTTTAGGTGGATTGGCCGTGCTAAATTGCCCTTTAGTGTCCCAAGATGTCTAGGTTAGTTGGATTAGCCATGGGAAATGTGTGGGGTTAAGGGGATAGGGTGCAGGAGAGGGCCTGGGTGAGATACTCTTGTCAGAGATTCAGTGCAGTTTTGATGGGCTGAATGGCCTCCTTCTGCAATGAAAGGATTCTATGATTCCATGAATCTACATGACAGGATCAAATTAATAAGTACTCAGTCATCAGGGAGGGGTGCTCCAACACACTCCTCCCTGATGAGCTCAATGCATTCTACACCCATTTTGAGGTGAGTGAGAGCATGTGCTCCACCCTGGAAGCCCTGGCTGAACCTATATCTGGGGTCACCATTGTCGATGTCAGAGCAGCTTTCTTGAAGGTCAACCCATGGAAAGCAACTGGTCCGGATGGGGTACCCAGGTGTGCACTCAGATCCTGCACGGATCAGCTGGTGCAGGTAGTCACAGACATCTTCAATCTCTCTTTACAACAATCTGAAGTCCCTATCTGGTTCAAGAAGATAACCAGCTTCCCGGTACCTAAGAAAAACCAAGCAGCGCACCTTAATGACTATTGGCTGGTGGCTTTGACATCCATCATTATGAAGTGCTTTGAAAGGTCAGTCATGGCACTAATCAATTCCAGCCTCCTGGACTATCTGGATCCACTACAGTTTGCCTACCACCACAGCAGGTCCACAGTAGATGCCATTTCCCTGGCCCTGCACTCAACCCTGAAACACCTAGTTAATAAGAACACCTATGTCAGACTCCTATTTATTGACTACAGCTCAGCCTTCAACACTATCCCCATGAAACTCGTCTCCAAACTCCGTGGCCTGGGCCTCGGCACCTCCCTCCGTGACTGGATCCTGAACTTCTTAACTCACAGACCACAATCAGTAATCACATCAAATTTGCTGACGACACCACCACAGTGGGTTGGATCTCAAACAATGATGAGACAGAGTACCATATTCTCTATGGTAAACTGGTGTGGCAACAATAATCTCTCCCTCAATGTCAATAAAATGAAGGAGATAGTAATTGACATCAGAAAGCATAAAGGAGAGCATGTCCCTGTCTACATAACAGGGACGAAGTAGAAAAGATCAAAAGCTTCAAGTTTTTAGGTGTCCAGATCACCAACAACCTGATCCCCCTATGTCGACACTATAGTTAAGAAAGCCCACCAACGCCTCTACATTCTCAGAAGACTAAGGAAATTTGGCACGTCAGCTACAATTCTCACCAACTTTTACAGATGCACCATAGAAAGCATTTTTCTGGTTGTATCACAGCTTGGTATGGCTCCTGCTCTGCCCAAGAATGCAAGGATCTACAAAAGATGGTGAATGTAGCCCAATCCATCATGCAAGCCAACCTCCCAACCATTGACTCTGTCTACACTTCCCGCTGCCTTGGCAAAGCAGCCAACATAATTAAGGACCCCATGCACCCCATACATTCTCTCTCCTACCTTCTTCCTTCAGGGAAAAGATACAAAAATCTGAGATCAGTATCAACCAACCCAAGAACAGTGTCTTCCCCATTGCTGTCAGACTTTTGAATGGACCTATTTTGCATTAAGTTGATCTTTCTCTATACCCTGGTAATAACTGTAACTCTACATTCTGACTCTCTCGTTTCCTTCTCTAAGAACAGTATGTTTTGTCTATATTGTGCGCAAGAAAAAATACTTTAATACATGTGTCAATAATAAATCAAATCAAACCAAATCAAATCAGAACTGAGAGGTAATAATGAACAACTAATAAAGAATTCTAAAAGGCAGATCAAATTTTAGAGTTCTTTGAACACATATCAAAGAGGCTAAATAAAGAAAATCAGTGGATGTGGTTGGCATGAATTTTTGAAAGGCTTTTGATAGTGCGCATCACAAGAGACTTAATAACAAAGAGCTGGAAAACTTCTCCATTACAACTGGTAGATCCCCATCAGCCAACCTGCCTTGCTCAACTTTTCCTGAACTTACCTGAGGGAAACTAGGAGCAAGAAACAGGTAGTTGTCAAGGAAAATGTCTGAGAAGGATTGCCACATTGTATCAAGTCTAGACTTGAAAATAGTCACAGACCAATTTCGATTCCATCAACATTTGCTTCTGTAGCAGACAGGAAATGATGGCAGAAGCCAGTGGGTGATTTGGAACCTGTTCTGTCAAAGTTGTTAGTATGAGTCTACAGCAGTCGGGCTGCAAGCAGAAAGTCAAATGCTTGACAGCCTATTTCTCCCAATGCAAATCATGTGGCACATTACTTTCTACTTTGGCGCTTGCAATGAGAAAGGGACAAAGCATATAGGGAGCAGGTAGCAGTACAAAGCATCCGCCACACCCCCTGCCAGGGACAGATAGTCCTTGTATGCCAATTTGGCAGAGAGATCCAGTAAAGGTGATGAAGCACTAGCAGAATCACAGAAATGTTACAGTGCAGAAGGAGGCCATTGGCCATTGTGTCTGCACTTTAGTGCCATTGTCCCATATTCTTCCCGTAACCCTGCACATTCTTCCTTTTCAGATAACAGTATCGTTTTCTTGACTGAACCTTGCCTCCCCCACAGTGAGGCAGTGCATTCCAGGCCCCAAACACTCGAAGTATCAAAAACGTTCTCTCATATCGCTTGTGTTTCTTTTGCCAATTACTTAAACCTGTTGCCTCTTGTTCTTAATCCTTTCACAAGTAGCAACAGTTTCTCCCTATTTACCCTGTCCCGACCCCTTATGATTTTGAAAACTTGCTGTCAACTCTCCTCTCAATAAGCCCTGAAAGTAATACTGTTGTTAGCAGTACTTGGGGCTGAGGGTAACCATACATGGAGTGTCCCTGCAAGAGATTGATGTCAACAGCGGCTGTACACTGGGAATCCCCTGTTGCGTTCTCTGTGAGGGGATTTGCATAATTGCTAGAGATTTAAATATTGGTTTTGGGCTGGTACTGAACGGGATGTGGGAGGGGGGACTGGCGACTGGGGGATGCAGTTGGGGCCTAATGATGCTGACATAGTGGATCCTTGTACTTGAAAGCCATGTGAAGAAAGGAGGCATGACTTAGAGATGCTAGTGCTGATTTCCAGTGTGCTAAATGTGCTACTTCCAAAGAAGCAGATAAACGTTCAGGTTTCTGAGGTGGTAGATGTCTCTTTGATAGGATAAAGGTCAGTGTCTTTGCATATTCAGTCAGTGTAGAGGAGGTGGTTGCAGGCAGCAAAGTATGTTCAATTACAAGTCCTTATAACACATTCTCTCATTAAACGTTGTTGAATATGGCCTATGGAGAATTTCTATTTACAAATCCAGGAATAAGGACAAAGCAGAGGCAAAAAAAAAACAAGTTCTCACAATCATAGACTGAAAATGCTAACACTTTTCACATTTTTAACTTTCATAATCCCCATCAGCTGAGCATCTGAACATCTAAAGCCAGACATTTTGACTAAAGGGCCAGCGACATCATAATAAAGAATAGTTCCAGTAAAATAAACTGATACAGTAAATCATAGAATCCCTGTAGTGCAGAAGGAGGCCATTTGGCCCATCGAGTCTGCACCGACAACAATGCCACCAAGGCCCTACTCCCATATTTACTCTGTCACTAAAGGGAAATTTAGCATGACCATTCAAACTAACCTGCACAATTTCGGACTGTGGGAGGAAACTGGAGCACCTGGAGGAAATACACGCAGACATGGGGAGAATATGCAAACTCTACACAGAAAATGACCCAAGGCTGGGATTGAACCTGAGTCTCTGTTGCTGTGATACAGCTGTGCTAACCAATGTGTCACCCTGCCACCTCCAGAGAACCAATGGGAATATATTTATGAAGTTCCCCCCTCCCCCCACAGTCCTGTAATCCAATAGGCATTATACATAGAATTTCTTTTCCTGAACTGGAAACATTGAGCTGAAGCCTCCAAGGCAGATCTTGCCTTATAGAGCAGAGCATGCAAGCAGGATGCTGTGATATGGGGAACATCTCTGAAGCCACACTGCCATATTACACACCCCTTCTCTACAGCTCCCCTTTAGGTGGCAAGAAAAAGATAACCCTATGTTAGTTCAATTGAGAGATGTGTGAAAGATATGTATTTCAGAAGAAAAAACAGCTACCATTTGTTCAGAATATTTTTACAATGGCTTCAATGTTTTAATGTTGACATTTAATAAGCTCAAAGCCTCCTTCCTGCTGTGTATGCCAAACAAATGGAGGTTAGTTCTAGCCATGAGTTAATGTATTGTGCGATGTAATTGCCAAATCCAGCATGTCTAAATGATTAATAAATCTCTGAAGGATTGATGCACACATAGACATGTATTGTGGACTCCTTCATTTCCCCTCCATGTGTTGTTGTATATTTTGATTTGAAATAATTAAAAGCAGTTTAGTATAATAGTTTACACTTTTTAATTTAAGAATCTTCGTGACTGGGAAGCTGAAGGGACATTTCTTTCTGCTTTTTATGTGTACGGAGGCTGTGCAGCGCAGGCACTTTTAAACAGCTGAGCTATGAGTTGGCAGTGTGAGATTTCACTGGGAGGAGGGGGTCATCTGTTGACAGGTTGCTGACGTTGCAGGAAGCTTGGGAATCTACTCTCTGCATTTGTTCAAAATGGATGGTAAGTGATGTGTAAAAATGACTACTGCACAAATTTATTGACCTAAAATGACATCAGAGATGGCATGGATAAGACAAGCCACAGTGTACAAAGATATTTATCTAAACACCCCCCTTTTCATTGAAAGGAATAACATCTTAATTCATCTAAACATCCTGATTCATAAGTTACTCAACAGACATAGTCCATAAAGAAAATGACCGCGTGTGACTCTAAAAGTGATTTGTTCTATAGAGTTGGTTCCAATTTCACCAGCCCTCACACACACACACACACTAGGACGGGATTTTCCAGTCTCATCTGTGGCAAGACCTGTTCCAAGTGAGAATGGGAAATTTGGTTTTCCAGCCAAAACTCAATTCACTTGCAGCAGCACCGGAAAATCTCAACTGCGAACAAGGACGGGAAGATTTTGTCCATAATGTTTGTTTGAAGCGTTCAGATCTTCAAATGGTATCATTCAAATTGTTGTTGGTTTTTTGTCTGGTTTCTTCCAATTTCTGGGGTGATATTGCCTCTCTGGGGATCTTTGCTGCCATGGTAACTGTTGCCTTTGTTGGGGAATGGTTGACTCTGGGATTGATGGTCGGTTGTTCCGGAAGTGAAATCAAATTTACTTCATCAGCTGCCTGCTGTGAAGGAGAGCTTTCCTGTGTACATGTAGCTATCTATGGTTGCAATGATAGACCAGGCCATTTACTTTCACCGTGTATGATCAACCTTTCTACACAGCTCCCAAGTTGCCTCTTGTTGAATGTGCTGAATGTTTGCACTCTGACCAGCTCTCCAACTTTCAGCTCTGGCAACAGCTTGGAAGCTTTATTAAAGGAAAATATGGCTTTCTCTTCCTTTGCTTTGACCTTCTCACTCATTCCTCCTGGCTTCAGTCATTTTTATAGCTGTGGGAAGAGTAATCTGGGTGTGACATGACATTAGTGGGAGTGTTGCTGTGCCCTAAAGTTGCCCTGTACACTTACGTGCTGAATCTAAGTTCAAAGTTTATTTATTAGTGTCACAAGTAGGCTTACATTCACATGCTAAATCCCCTAGTCGCCACATTCCAGTGCCTGTTTGGGTTCACTGAGAGAGAATTTAGCATGGCCAATGATAAACTAACCTGCACATCTTTCGGACTGTGGGAGGAAACCAGAGCACCTGGAGGAAACCCATGCAGACATGGGGAGAATGTGCAAACTCTGCACAGACTGACTCAAACTGGGAATCCAACCAAGACCCCTGGTGCTGTGAGGCAACAGTGCTAACCATTGTACTACTGTGCCACTAACTGAGTTTTTGATTCAAAAGGGAATTAGACTGTAATATGATAATAACAGATTATTACCAGATGGCACTCCTCACCATATTGCGATGAATTTACCTTTTTTATTTTTTACATGGCGCTGTTACAAATTGTGAGGTCTGGTCCTGCGTGAAGTCTTGGCACAAGGTCTTGGATATGAGCAGAATGAAGAAGTGTCTGACATTCTCTCAGAGAAATGTTACTCTGATGGACCTATCCAGCCCTGTATTAAGGGCCATTTGCAGTCACTTTCAGGAAGGCATACAGATTCATAGCTGCTTAGGGCGGCACGGTGGCACAGTGGTTAGCACTCACAGCACGAGGGACCCCTGTTCAATTCCTGGCTTGAGTCACTGTCTGTGTGGAGTTTGCGCATTTTCCCCATGCCTGCATGGGTCTCCTCCGGGTGCTCCGGTTTCCTCCCACAGTCCGAAAGATGTTCGGGTTAGTTTAGCATGGGCCATGCTAACTTCTCCCTCAATGTCAGGGGGACTAGCTAGGGTAAATGCATGGAGTTGTGGGGATAGGGCCTGGGTGGGATTGTGGTCAGTGCAGACTTGATGGGCCGAATGGCCTCCTTCTGCGCTGTAGGATTCTATGATTCTTTCACACCCCCTAACACAGAATGTAATAAACTATTCAATTTCCCACCATTATGATCATTTCTAAACTTGGTCAAATGAGTCAAAACTTGAATCATTTGGTTATAATATTGTCTGGTGTAACCAGCATGGTGTGGGTTATAAATACATAACTAATCGGACTAATTTTAGCCCCCTCACATTTTCCATTTTTCTCTCCTGAGAGTGCTAATTCATGTTGGTACAGAAATTCCTTCATCCACAATCCCAAACAGTATGATTCACAAGGCCACTTGTCTGTTGAATCACATTCGAGGCTGGTTCTGATGTTTGGGATTCTCCTCATCTTCTGGCTCACAGCGTGCAGAGAGATGTCCAACTGCAAAGCTCCTAGCCATAGCTGCTAAAAATTGTGGTGAGGCCACTATACTTCTAAATCTGTTTAACATCAGGGTCAGTGGATTTATCCCAGTTGCAGTCAATCACTTAAAACCATCATCACAACAAAATCAGCTCAGATTTATATAACCCACTTGGTGTAACTTCCAGTCAAGTGGAATTTGAATTGGGTTGACAGTCCACTCCTAGTTTCTAATCTTCAAATAAAGTCCTCCTATCTTGCCCTATCTCCTGCCTCAGGCTAGCTCAGATCCAGCACAGTGTGTTCCTGAAGCCAAACACTGAGGGCAGCTCAATTAAAGTAAGTAATCTGCACTTTCTTTCTTGACAGCGTTAGCTTCCATAAATCGGGTAAGTTTAAAGGTCCAAACACTTTGACAAGCCAAGTGTAAGGTAAACGGGTAAGATTTTGTTGCGTGGGAGCTGGGATTAGGCCAGGGTCTGGAATGGGCTGGGTTAGACTTGGGGTAGTGCTGTTGAGGGGGTGTGGTCAGATTGGGACACACCTGGGAGGGAAATTCATAGGCTTTGTGCATGTGCCGGCCATCAAGCACCTATCTATTCTAATCCTATTTTTCGCCACTTGGCCTGTAACCTTGTATGCTTATGGAGTTTCAAAGTTCATTCAAATGCTTCTTAAATTTTGTGAGGTACCAATGTGTACCATGACCACTGGCCTATCATCCTCCCCTCGAATGTCCTTGACCCTAATACCAGTGAGGCAACTTCCATCCTGAAGTCTCGTTTGTGACCACAGAAAGGCCCATCTATTTCCCTCACAATTGAAACCCCCCAAACTATTGCATTCCTATATTTTCCCCTCTCACGTGCAGTAGAGCCAATCATGGTGCAATGAACTGGGTCTGTTGCTGCTTTCACCTGCGAGGGGAGGGGGCAGAGAGAGCGAGTGTGTGTGAGGGGTGGAGGGAAAGTGTATGTGAGTGGAGGGGGGAGAGTGTGTGTGTGAGGGGTGGAGGGAAAGTGTATGCGAGTGGAGGGGGGAGAGTGTGTGTGTGAGGGGTGGAGGGAAAGTGTGTGTGAGTGGAGTGTGAAGGAAGAACGAGAGAGAATGTGTTAGGAGTTGTGGAGAATGTGCTTGAGTGAAGGGGGGAGAGTGTGTGTGTGTCTGAGGGGTGAGGGGAGTGTGTGTGTGAGGAGTGGAGCGAGAGTGTGTATGAGGGGTGGGGGAAGAGAGAGTGTGAGGGATAGGGGAGAGAGTGTTGGGGGGAGAGAGAGTGAGGGATGGGGAGAGTGTGAGTGAGGGATGGGAAGAGAGAGAGTGTGTGAGTAGAGAGGGAGAGAGAGTGTGTGTGAGGGATGGGGTGAGAGTGTGTGTGAGGGAGGAAGGAGTGTGTGTGTTGGGGAGTGGAATGTGTGTGTAAAGGGAAGGAGAGTGTGTTTGGGAGTGGGGGAGTGTGTGTGTGAAGGGGAGAGGGGAATGTGTGTGTGTGTGTGTGTGTGAGGGATGGGGTCGGAGTGTGAGGTAGCGGGGAGAGTGTGTAAAGGGTGTGTGTAATTAAGGTTCAACGCCGGCATATCCACATCATAATTAAGGTGGCCCAGAGGATTTAACGGTGAAGATCAGGAATTCTGTTCTGAGACCCAAATCCTTATTCTATTCCACAATAGGTGTCATTTCACCAGTGGAGCCACCAAGTGGAGAACCTGGTTATAACACAGTAACAGAGAGATCCACCAGTTTAAGAGGAACTGTTGGTATTTATTACAAAGGATGTATTGTATAATCACCTGGGAAAGTTGTCTGTTATTAGAGAATTCTACGGTGGCTTTGGGACATGGAGGCCCAGCTTTATTTTATCTGCTTTGAGTTCTTTGACCAAATAACCAAAATCACAGAGGAAGTCAGCACTGTAAATGCAAGCATATATTTTCAGAAAACCTTGATAAACATGTCATTTCAAGAGCTGATGGGTAAGATTTCACTGTGCAAAATTGATAAGAAATTGGTTACAATCTTTAGTGTTTTTGACAATGTAGTTCTCGCTGTGTTTTCAGTCCTTGGTTTGGTAATAGTTGCTTTAGTGGTACCCTATCCACTCCATGTAGCAAGCTGTCTTTAAGATCAGAATGTGCCTCTGAAAGAGGTTACAGAAATTATTAATGAATGGCTTTACCCCATGTACCAGTCTCCCTGTGATAATGGGACATTGATTTAACTCAGTTAGTCCCGATAAATCTACCAGCTGACAAATGAATTCATCCTCTAACAGAGCTTCCTGAAAGAATGGCATAGTGGCATATCGCTGTACTAGTAATTCAGGGCACCCGAATTCGAATCCCACCTCGGTGGATGGTGAAATTCGAAATTAATAAAAATCTGGAAATAAAAGTTTAATGATGGCCATGATCATGGCCTATGATTTTATGATTTCTATGATTCTATGAACTCCAATAAATAGATAAAACCTAATTTCTCTGGGTGGCATGGTTAGCACTGCTGCCTCACAGCTCCAGGGACCTGGGTTCGATTCCAGTCTTGGGTCACTGTCTGTGTGGAGTTTGTACATTCTCCTCGTGTGTGCATGGGTTTTCTCTGGATGCTCCTGTTTCCTCCCACAATCCAAAGATGTGCAGGTTAGGTTAATTGGCCTTGCTAAAATTGCCCCTTAGTGTCCTGAGACGCGTAGATTAGTGGGTAAATGTGTAGAGATATGGGGGTAGGGCTTGGAAGGGATTGTGGTTGGTGCAGACTTGATGGGCCAGATGGCCTCTTTCTGCACTGTAGGATTTCTACGATTTCTATGATTCTTCTATGAAACCCTTGTCGATTGTCAGAAAAGCCCATCTGGTTTGGTAATGTTCTTTAGGGAAGGAAATCTGCCATCCTTACCTGGTCTGACCTACATGTGACTCCAGATCTACAGCAATGTCGTTGACTCTTAAATGCCCTTGGGGATGGGTAATAAATGCTGGCCCAGCCAGTGACTCCTACATCCCATGAATGAATTTTAAAAAGTCACTGTCTTGAAGGCTCACACCATCCTTACGGGATAAAGTAGGGCAACTTATCACCCACCGTGGCAAGGTTGCATCCATTCTGGAAATGGAAGCATTTAATTTGACCATAAGACTTGCTAGCTGTCGGTTATCAAGAAAGTACTAATTAATTAATTTCATCAATTTACATCAATCTCAATCACGAGTCACATCTGATTATAATTATAAACAGTTTCCCATTTGTCCAGTTCATGCTGCAATTACTGTGACATAACTGACCTGCTTTTGTTACTAATTATTCACTTTGTCAATTTAAAACAATTTGCATGTTTGGCATTTAAATACTATTGATTGTGTTTCCGAGGGTGGGGATAATGTATAACTTGTCTGAACTCTTTGATCTGATAAGAAAAGCTATCTCATTGACTTGACATGCTGTTATGCTAATTGTAGTTAATTGAGTAAATTTGAGTATAGTCTGAACTGGTTGATGTAAGCAAGTTGTGCAAGACAAATTCAGGCTTCTAATTCCCTCTTTGTGTTAAAGTAATTAGTAAATCATAGATGGTGAAGGATTGACGATTCATGTGGTGGCCTTAGAAGATGGTGGGTCCTGTCAGATAGTTTTCTGAGCTGTCAAAGTTTTTTGGCAAAAGTGTTTTGTCGCTTGAACTTCCACACAAGCACCAAAGCCTAATTTGGCTAGCATTCACCTCCTCCATACACACCCCGAGTCTGCACATTGTCCCCGAGGTGACTGGTGGTGGGGTAGAGACCATTCTCCACCTCCATGTGGAATGTGCCTTTGTAAAGGAGGTCTGGATGAGCTGGTTTCTGTTGCAGTTCATCCTGAGCAGCTCCACGATCAGGATTCTGCACTCTCCAGGCTGTTCCCAGGGATGCAACACAGAGAAACATCAGCTGTTGCTGGAGGATCATCAACTTGGCGAAAGATATTTTTGATCTGCCCACAATCATTGGTCTTCCAGAATAAGGAGTTGTCCCTGACTGAGTGTTACAGACTGGCACATTTCAAAGCCCAGGACTATGTGCTGAGGGACACATTAAAGCTTGGGGCAGCCACCACCACCGAGGTGCAATTGGGAATTCGCTGTCTAAAACCTCTCTGCTATAGTGAACTGAGGGAGTGGAACTACATAGAATCCCCTTAGCTGTAGGACTCACATTAAATGACTCACAGTGAATATTACATGTACCATAATTGTATGGAAACACCTCAGAGTGCAACTTGATCTAGGTAGACCATTTAAATACTTTTGCACCATTTATAATAACCATTTAGAAATGTCTGTAATGTTTGACTGTATTGAAGCACCTCAAGGATGCAACATGACGTATGTAGAGAACCTGAATATTATTGCATTTTGAAATGTTTGTAATGTTCTTTGAGGTATATTATGAATAATGTATATTTTTGCAAAAGAAATGTTCATTTGGTGACCTTGATAAATATTCTTGTCAGTCTGTTTATTTTATATCATTTACCTCACTTTTAACCAGTTTAGGATTTACCAATATCCTAGTCTCTAAAATTGATCTAAGTATCTCTTAAATATCTCCTCCAACTCCCAATGATCTTCTAGTAACTCATCCAGTTGTCCTCTTAGAGGGTCCCACCTCACATTTAATAACTTCCTTTATTAACAGTGTTGTAGATTTCTGGACTTACTAAAATATTTCTGAGATTCTTGAGGTATTTTCTTCAAACTCAACCACTTTTGCTCTCTTTCCATGCTTTCTCATTCTTTGTTACCTGTATCACACAGTTTGCCACAGATGTCCTGAAACTTGAAGCAGTCTCCTTTTTAATGGTGCACTTGGTTTGAACTTTTTCAGTCTCACTTCAAAAATATCCCAATGGTAACCTAAATGTGCTAATTTCTCTTTCCTCATCATTTAAGCTCCACAAGCAAGCTGATGAGGTCATTAGGAAGGCAAGTGTGGTTTTAAGTTGTATTAACAGAACAGCACAATATAAAAATAACTAGATATTTATACATACATTGGCTGTACTGGGACTTAGCAGTGCTATTATTAGAGTAACGTCTTTGGTTTTTAGTCTCCGCACATAATAAGGGGTATATTGGAATCCTGGAGAGGAGCGTAACCAAAATAGAATCAGACTGTGAGCTCTTGGTTATAAGGATAGACTTGATGAATTACAGTTATTTTTATTAGAGCAATAAAGTTGAGAAGAGTTGTGGCAAAATTTTTCAAAGGAGAAAGAATAGATGATTAGACATGGACGTGAATGGGACAACTCAACAGTGTGCGTAGAAAAAAATACAAGCAAAAAGTTAAATTAGGTGCCAAGAGATTTATTTTCACAGTCAGTGTCCTCTGCAAGAGATTACGGAAGTGTGCAGGCAGTATAAATTCCCTACCATTCTTCAAAAAGGAGAGGGACACGTTCCTGACAGAGGATGACATTTCAAGTAATAAAAAACAGGATGTACAGTAGCTGAGAATAACCAGAATAAGCTCTCCGTCTTAAGTCGCCTTAGGGGATTTTTTAAAACCAAATTGGTGCTTCTTGATTTTTTTTATCCTTTGCAAGAGATTGTGCAATGAATGAAGGTAGGTCAATAAAATATAAAAGCAGCTCTGACAAAGGGTCATCCAGACTTGAAACATTGGTCTATTCCCTCTCCACAGATGCTGACAGACTTGCTGAGATTTTCCAGCATTTTCTATTTTTTGTGTGAAGGTTGGTCAATATTGTAAAATTGTGGCTGCTCACAGAGGACTTGATTGGATAGTCTTTTCACATCTTTTTTGCTTTCATATTCACTCAAGTTTCAACAAACAATTAACCAATAAGAATTACTTCTGTAGGACATCATTTTAAAGAGGGAATGTCAGGATGACCTGTATGATATCCTAGGTGAGAATTCTGTTTTAAGCTCAGTGTAACTCCTCCAAAGTTATATACTTGCTTCAGTTGTGGGTGAAAGATAAAATAATCATTAACAGATGTAGCAAACTAGGTTGAGTATGTTTGTCTTTTCTCTTCCTATCATTCCTGCTCCTCTTTGACTTTGTTCGGTGTTGATTGTAATTCTGTCTCCTTCTTTGTACTGCATCATAAAGATTGAGGTATAAAACCAGCAGTGCTCAATACGTTAGTATCTCACCCTCAAGTCTACTCCCAAGACCCTGCCAGCTGCCACAGTAAACCAAAGGCCTCCTCTTCGAATTTGCACTCATCATGTAATTGACAGCCATATCATGACCAAGTTGGCAGCGGGGGCGGGGGGCGTGGAAATAGCATAGACATACTCCAATGCCCCTGCCATGGCTGTCCATACATTAGGATGGTTATCAGAAAATCAGTGATGTGCTGTTTGCAATGTTTTCATCCATTGAATTGAAAATCAAGTTGCGTGTGATTTGTTTTTATTAAACTGCCTTTGAGCCCACTTGCAAGGGTTTTTGAAATATTTCATCCAACATGTCCCGTGTAACTCATTTCAGAAATATCGCACAAGGACTCTTGTGCTCACAGCTCTTTCTGTCAGGCCC
The DNA here is from genome assembly GCF_965287045.1 of Carcharhinus amblyrhynchos. Lineage (NCBI taxonomy): Eukaryota > Metazoa > Chordata > Chondrichthyes > Carcharhiniformes > Carcharhinidae > Carcharhinus > Carcharhinus amblyrhynchos. The sequence goes on from NC_137337.1 coordinate 30,579,053, forward strand.
ACGTGGCTGTAGGTTTGGAGAACTCTACCGTTGTGGTTTCCAGGTGTGAAGAAAAGGAATTACTGGAGTTCAATCAGCTGAAGGCGACACAAGCAAAGAGCACTGGTGAGCTGGCTCTTCCTCCACTTAAGACCACTTAAGATCTTGAGGGCATTGACTTTGAAGGTTATCTTGTAACAGTGACAAAAATCAGCCTATCCCTGAGCCAGGCTGGCTGATCGATTAACACCAATCAATCGCCTTTAGAACAGAATGCAAGAAGGACAAGGTTAGTCAGGGATTTATCAATACTGATGTGGATTTTGAATACTGTAAGATCCTGAGGGGTATTGACAGAATGGATATGGAGAGAATGTTTGTCAAAGGATCTAGAACATGGGATTAAAAATTAAAACTAAGGGGCTGCTCATTTAAGATGGAGGTGAGAAGACTTTTTTTCTCTCAGAGGGTAGTGAGTCTCTGGAACTCTCCACTTCCAAAGGCAGTGAAGCAGGTTCTGTGAATATTTTTAAGACAGAGCTGGATAGATTCTTTATTTCCAAGAGGGTGAAAGGTTATCGGAGGGTAGGCAGGAGTGTGGGGTTGAAGTTGCAAACAGATTAGCCATGACTTTATTAAATGGCAGAACAGGCTTGAGGGGCTGAGTGGCCTACTCCTAGTCCTAATGTGTATGTCTGTAGGCATACACAAGCCAGTGGAAGTGAAAAGCACAGGAGCGATGAGCAAGCAGATCTTAGTGTGGGACAGGATGTGGCCAGTTGAATTCTGGTGAGTCAGTTCATGTACAGTGGAGTTTGGGGAAAACCATGATTTGGAGAAGCTAAGCCTTGCGACCATTAAATGGAGAATAAGGGCTTCATTTGGTCTGGAAGTGAACCAAGGGCAGTGTGAGCGCTGTTGAGGAGAAGGAAGAAAATATTATTTTTGACGGGTTAAAATATAATTTGAAGCTCAGCTTAGGGGAGGCAGTGGTGTAATAGTACTGTCACTGGATCAATAATCTAGAGAACATAAGAACTAGAAGCAGGAGTAGGCCATCTGGCCCCTCAAGCCTGCTCCACTATTCAATAAGATCATGGCTGATCATTTCATGGACTCAGCTCCACTTACCCGCCTGCTCACCATAACCCTTAATTCCTTTACTGTTCAAAAATTTATCTATCCTTGCCTTAAAAACATTCAATGAGGTTCAAATCCCATCATGGCAAATTTGAATTCAATTAGAATCTGGAATTAAGAGTCTGATGATGACCATGAAACCATTGTCAAATGTTGTAAAAAATATCCATCTGGTTCACTAATGCCCTTAGGGAAGGAAATCTGCCATCCTTACTTGGTCTGGTCTACATGTGACTCCAGATCTACTGCAATGCAGCTGACTCTTAAAAATGCCCTCTGAAATGGCCTAGCAAACTATTCACTTCTAGGGCAATTAGGGATGAGCAACAAATACTAGCCCGGCCAGCAATGCCCACATCCCACGATTGAATAAAAAGAAAATCAAACCCACTTTGTTGGGTTCAACCTGGGGGAACAACTGATAAGGTGGATGGAACTGGGGCAAGGATGTAGCACTTTTGCCTTCATACAATGTTAATTTGAACTAGTTCTGATTCATTCATAACTTGTTGTTAGACATAGCAACTGATCAGCTGGTGATACTGATGGAGCTAATAGTTGTCTACATGTGCAAGCTGATCCTGTGTCTATTATTAATATCATCAATGGACAACAAATTAAACAATGAAAAGCTCAAGGATGGAACTGGGGAGGTGCTCCCGAGGTAACAATGTAAGGGTTGGAAGAGAAATCATTGCGAGTGATGAGCTGACAACATTGTTGTTGGAAGGCAGCAAAAGGATTCAGGATGAAGTATTTAAAACGAAAGGGTTAAAGGAAGAGAGTTGTAAAATGTGCTTTACTCTTACCTTGAAGCCATTTGGCAATAGAAGGATTTGCCTAAAGAATGGCAGATGTTTTAGATGGTTGAGTCACATCAAACAGTGACACAGTAACACAGGAATTATGCATGAATTTGTGGCCCTCAGATTTGGATCTTTGGAAGTGGGAACTGTATCAATGGTGTCAAACTTGTGAGGAATCAAAGGTGCCTTCCTCCTCCACCCACAACTACACTTCCCTGCAGAAATCTTTGGATAGTAGATAGAAGTGCCAAGAAGTTGAATTTTCCTCCTTCCTTGCCAAATTGTACAGAGGCTGGGTGTAGATTATTATCCTCTACCAAATGATTCCTAGCTATCCATATTGTTGCAATTGTACACGGTATTGGTGAAACCTCACGGAATAAATACTGTGGTAAGTTTTGGTCCCCTGGCCTAATATAGTAAAATTGGAGGCAATCATAAAGCGATTCACCAGCTAATTCCTGGGATGACAGGGTTGTCCTATCCAGGGAGAGACTAAATAGTCTGGGTCTGCATTCCTTGGAGTTTAGAAGAATGAGGATTGACCTTATTCAAACATTTAGGATCCTGAGGGGGCTTGAAAGGATAGACGGTGAGATGTTTTCACGAATGGGAGAGTCTCAAATAAGAAGACATAGCTACAAAAAAGGGGCTGGTCATTTAAAACTAAGGTGGTAGAAATTTCTTTTCACAGAGGTGGTGAATTTCTGGAATTTTCTGCCCCAAAGGGTAGTGGAGGTCTTTTGGCTAAGATCAAGTATTGGATCAAGCCCAAGATGGGAACAATGGTGTACCTTGTCAGCTTGGCTCTTTTTTTGTCTCCCTCGTGGGGACCTTAAATTGGATTCAATTGGATTTTGAATTTGGTTTTTGGAGTAAGCAAGGAATGGATTTGGATTTGCCTGGTTCATTTTGAGCATTGGCTTTGTACTTTAAGAATGGAGATAAAAAAACGGTAGTGGAGACTGGATCATTCAAAGTATTTAAAGTATTCATTTTTTTTCTGCTCCACTTCCTTTTTTTGATCTTATTCTTTCTCTGCACTTGATTTTCTTGTCTAATTTCTTCATTCCTGAAGGTATTGCTGCCTGCTGTAAAATGGCTCCACAACTCCAGCTACCCTTGTTCAAGTGTGAGCTTGAGAGATGGCTTAGTGGTGACTATTTGGACACAATGGATATTGCAGCCAAGCCCAGTCACTCCTCAATTAGGTCTCCACACACACACACTTCCGACACGGATCACAGTAACAATTTGCAGCAAAGGATCTAAATGATCTCCCTCTCCTCTGAAACAGGCCCTCCCAAGAATAATGGGATCAATTTTATTTCCCAAATATTTCCCCATCTGAGAATCAGCAAACAGAAACACAACTCACAATGCATATAGTGGCATTAATGTTTCTTCAGAGGTCAAAAGAGAAAGAGGTGATCCGGAGAGTGGTTAAAGAGGATGGTTTTAAGACAAGTGTTATAAGGTAGGAGGGGGAGATGAAGAGGCTGTGGGAGAGTGGTGGGCAACCTGCATGTGGCTCATCAGGGTTCTGAAAGCCGACCCAAGGCATTTTGTTGCCAGATTCTGCTGGTCTCCACTGCGTAGCTTTTTCCTACCAGTATTACTGAACTGATACTCACATAATAGTCACTTGGAGTTTTGTGTGCAGTTTTGGTGTCCTTATCTGAGGAAGGATGTCCTTGCTATAGAGGAAGCACAGCAAAGGTTTACTAGGCTGATTCCTGGGATGGCAGGTCTGTCATAAGAGGAAAAACTAATTCAGTTAAGATTATATTCACTTGAGTTTAAAAGCGTGAGAGGGGATTGCAAAGAAACTTATAAAATTCTAACAGGGTAGAGTCAGAAAGAACGGTCCCAATGGTGGGGATAGGGGTCATAGTTTGAGAATAAGGGATAAACCTTTTAGGACTGAGGTGAGGAGAAATTTCTTCACCCAGAATGTGTGGCATTCGCTATACAGAAAGTATTTGAGGCCAAAACGTTATGTGATGTCACGAAGAAAGTAGATATAGCTCTTGGAGCTAAAGTGATCAAGGGATACGGGGGGAAGGGGGATCAGGATATTGAATTTGATAATCAGCCATGATCATAATGAATGGCAGAGTAGGCTGAAAGGGCCGAATGGCCTATTCCTGCTTCTGATTTCTATGTTTTCTTTTCTGGAAAGCAAGGGGACATGAAGTGAGGTGTGTGCTGATTGCATACAACGATGACTGTGAGAGCTGTGCATTCCCTCTGTGTCCAATCAAACAACGTTGAATATAGCGTAAGTAAGGTAAGTGTATTTATTTTGTTTTTATCATTTGAAGTTGATGGTTCTGTTAATATATAGATGATTAAGCATTTTCTATAACTTATGAAATATTTGGTGTATCTTCAATATATTTAATCTTATCGATGGGATCATAGTTAGTGAACAAGCCTGATTTCAAAGCTGTGGCCCACTGAGATGAAGGTGAGCCACTCATGAGGGCCCCTCACTAGCCTAGCTTACCCATCACTGCTGTAGGACATAGGCAGGGATTTCAAAGCATGGTCACCAGTGCTGAGGCGAAGGAAGAGGCTTCACAAAAGGCCACCACTGGAAGAACAGACTTTTTCAGGGTAAAATATTAAAGACGCTTGAAATTTCAAATAAAAAGAAACACTGCTGGAAATATTCAGTAGGTCAGGCAACATCTATGGAAAGAAGGCAAAGGGTGCAATGAAATGTTCTGATGGAAGTTAATTTTGGCCTGAAATGATAACGTTGTTTTGCTCCACAGATTCTGCCGAGTATTTCCAACATCTTTTGTTTTTATTTGCAAGTTTGTCAGAGGATGGGGATTGGGGAGTAGTTGTGGGGTTGGGGAAGGTGTGTGAGAGAGAGAGGGGAGAGGAGAGGAGGGGGAATGGTGATGAAGGGAAATAAACACAGAGAGATGCTTGCTGGTGTTGGAGCCATGCATGTCAGTAGCATTGTCCAACTCGATCCCCACTCAATGTATTATTGCCAAAACCCTCATCTAGACTGGATTATTCTAGTGCTTCCCCGCAGAGCCTCCGCGTGCTGTAACTTCATCTCATCCAAAATACTGGTGTCCGTAACCTAACCGAAGTACAGTACTTCATATCTATCACATGGCAACAAGGACAAGAGAGAAGGTGGTCAACCATATCTTACGCAGCAGGGAAGGTGGGGATAATGTAACCTGGTCACAGCCCTACAGGATGTCAACTGTGCCTTTAGTTTGGTGCAAGTCAGAAATCTAGTTGAACAAAGTCAAAGGGTTGTGGGAGACATGGAACTAACCTTGGGGCCTGTCATTCATAGGCTCTGGGAAGTGAGGTTACGGATAGGGTCATAGTCTCAGTGTTTACAGGGTGGACAGGGGGCGATGACTGCTGTGTGGAGAATGAGAGAGAGACAAGGAACCATTAAGATGGGGAGTTGATTAGCCTGGTGGGAATGGAAATGGATTGCGATCAACTTGGAGGGTGCCTGAGGAGAAAGAAAACTAGGAAGGCCAGGGAATTCCGGACTTGTGCCAGTTTGAATTGGTGGAGGAAAGCAGCAAATGTAGGCTGGAATTCCATCACCCTGTCTGCCATGGGAATCGGAGCAGGCAAGGGGCTGACAATAGGCTAGGTCCATTGACCTCAGGTGGGATTTTACAGTTTTGGGACAAGCGAGATGGGCAAGAAAGGCACGTCCTTTGTAACAGCACACTCACACAAACACACCCTACACAACTGCTCGACAGATAGTTCCCACGCTTTAGAAAGGCCAGAATGTCACAACTCACCCAGTTCCAAGAAAAGTAAAGGGGTGGGCTCTTTTCGACATTTAACCAAGAGTAAGTGGGCACTGGTATTCTAATTTGAGACAGGGTTAGTCATTTCCAGGAGTTGATGTCGATAAATAGCATCCAGTGAGGGATCAGCCTGGATGGCAGGAGGTACTGTGTAAATGAAGTTGCATTTTTGGACATTTGCTAACGTCACTGATGCCAGTACCGGCGTCCTCTCCTCTTCTCTCCAACAACCCACGGTTTCTCAATTTAACTAAAGCAACCTTAAACCTCACAGGCCATATTTGGCTACCTTTCACTTTGACATGTGCCTGAGAAAAAGTGGATGAAACATTTACAAGGGGAAAAAGAATTCACAACAAGTGGCAGATTCTGAAACATTTGTACCTCTTTAAGGCTGTTTAGTCGGTCAAAGTATTGCTGCTGCTGCTGTGTGTGTACTGGGTGTTATATTGTTTATAGAGAAGGGGATTTCCAGAGACAGAGGAAGTGATATTGACACAAGGGGCTTTCCAACCAGCAGACTCAGTCTGCAGTGAATGGATCCGCGCTCGCACCGGCAGCACACACACACAGAAAAAAATGGGGAATTTTAACGTTGTGCAATCGCTCCTTTTCAGTACAAGGCGTTCAAAATGGCAGCAATGAATCAGAGGTGCTTTTCGAGTACGTTTTTACCAGAAGACGCCGTTTTCCGGTCGCCTGCCCCGCGAAACTGACACGTTCGGCTCCGGGAGTGAAGGATAGAGAGACCGAGGCGCACACTCAGCGAGGGCGAGGGTGCAAAGATCCATAGGAGACAAGGGGGCCGCGTTCGGATGAAGAGCAGCGTTTGGGGTTAGTACCGGCTGAAGGGATCAGGGAGGGGTGGAGGGCGACCGGGGGGTTTCAAGCAGATCCACCCTGGAGCTGCCGGCTGGAGGAGGATCATTCCCAGCTCCCTGCCCAGCCCGGCATTCAGCCTGGGAGACTGCTGGGTCCTACACTCTCGGTAGGCGGACTCAGTGGCTCCTTGTATGAAATTCAAACACCTAAAAAAAACACACACACACACATGCTGGAAATTGGCCTGTCCTGGTGGGAAGAAGTTGGTTTAGACTACACATAGAGCCAGGCTCTGCATACACATTGCATCAATATCCTGCTTCCCTCCCCGCCTGTCTAACTGCCAGCTCAACTTCACAGTATAGACTGAATACCGAGTGGCCTTTTAAAGATCAGGCATACAGGTTACACAGGAGGGGTTATTCTGTTAAAACGCTAACTGGAGATGATGTAAGTGTAGAGTTTAAACAGATGTGTCAATGCTTTAGTTACTTGTAGCAGTAGTTAACCAGGTTTAATGGCTTGCTAGAATAGTTAACCAGGTTTAATGACTTGTAACAATAGTTAACCAGGTTTAATGGCTTGCTGGAGTAGTTAACCAGGTTTAATGGCTTGCTAGAATAGTTAACCAGGTTTAATGACTTGTAACAATAGTTAACCAGGTTTAATGGCTTGCTGGAGTAGTTAACCAGGTTTAATGGCTTGCTGGAGTAGTTAACCAGGTTTAATAGCTTGTAACAATATTTAACCAGGCTTAATCGCTTGTAACAATAGTTAACCAGGTTTAATGGCTTGCTGGAGTAGTTAACCAGGTTTAATGGCTTGCAGAAGTAGTTGACCAGGTTTAATGACTAGCAGCAGCAATTGACCAGGTTTTATGGCTTGTAGCAGTAGTTGAACAGGTTTAATGGCTTGCAGGAGCAATTGGCCAGGTTGAATGACTCGCTACAACTCACCAGGGAGAAGGAATAAAGTGCTGTGGATGGAGTGTTTCTGGCGTTAGTTGTCGCCTCTGTCTGCTCCTGTATCCTATGCAGTGACCCGGTTTGCTCTGTAGTGAGTAGTTTGCTAACAGAATTGTAACCACGTCAAATGCCTTGTGTCTCTGAAGACCCTCTCAGCAAACAGGGCTCTGCATAATGCCCTTTGTTTTGTTGTTGGAATAAGTCGCAAACGATCGAGCCTGAGGTTAAAAAGAGCGCTCCATTTTTTAAGCAGAGTCGGTAGCCGAATGGAAAGGGTGAATCAATGGAGGAATGTATCACCAACTTGACCCAGCAGCATGCAGCTCATTCTTAGAACAGGTGAAATCTGCTGACTCTTGTCAATGGAAACCGGGCGGTTCACTGCTTTTTTTTTTGCTCGCCAGTTTCGAACACTGTAAAGTGAGCGCCTACTTTGTATCCTGTTTGCATTGTGTGCAGCAAGCCCCTGGGTAAAGGAATAAAATAAGATTAAACACAGAAGCTTGTTGTTCAGGTAACAAACTGAGGCAGAGAGAAAATTTTGAAGTGATCTATTCTCTCCAACCTCCTCCGAGTGAGTGTTGTTATCCGTTTATTTTCTAATGGGGTGGGGGGGGAGGGGATGGGAGACACTGCTGCCAACTTTACCAACTGTGGTACCATTTCAGCAAGCATCAAATTCTGGAAAGCCTTTACAGGCCTGTCACCACCTGTATTGCGAATGGGGAATGGCAGTTTTGGCACCCATTTGTCCTGCTGTCTCTAAGAGATGTTACCTGACACACTGGGATTCAAACACTTTCCCTTTCTCTTTGAGTATTATACAGACTTGGTACAAAAGCAAAATATGTGGAAAAGCGGAGATCCTTTAGAAAGTTCAGCATTTACTGGGGGTGACTTTCAATTTTCCGGCTGTCACTGTACTCAATCCCAAGTCGAGAAGACTTGAATTTGACCATCTTAACCAGCGTTGCCAGATCCAGAGGTTATACTGGCATTGGGGTCCATGCACACGTTGTCTGTTCCTGTAGTTGAAGAGTATTCATTCAAGAAGTGAAGGCCGAAAGATTTGCAAATGTTTTAAGTTTAAATATTTTGGGGAGGCAGTTTAAAGCATATTTCATTTCATTCAACTTTTTTTGGTTAGTTTTGTATCCTTCCCTTCTCTTCTACGTCTGGTGATATATCAGTTTCATAGGTTCTCTGTAATACAACACAAAGCGTCATTTGAAGCAAATCATAGCACTAAATTGTAACAAAGATCTGATTTCCAGATAGTGCCTTATTACGTTATCCTTATTTCTTAGGCTCCTATTTTTTGTTTTTGTAACTGATTGGAAAAGGGACAAAGAGGCTAAGTGGAGGTCAGTTGTCATTCTTTATGTTTGAACACAGTCAGTGAGTGCCAGTGAGTTTATTTGACTCTGGTGTTCTTTAGCACTTCAGCCTCCACCAAGTGTTCACACATGTTTAGAACATAGGGCCACTGAGTTTACGATTTAAGATTGGAAACTTTTTTTTGCCTTTGTGAGCTTGGGGACGCCGAAGCTGAATTGCAACATCCCATCACTTGCCCAGATCCACTAGCTCAACATCAAGTGTTGAGCTTGGGACCTTTCTGGATTGTACTGTGTCTTTAGTCTATTGGGAAGATGGCAGCTAATTAAATTAGAAACATGCACGCAAAACGTTGACAATAAGTAGCGTGCTAGGTGGAATCAATGGAGAGAAAAAAGATCAAACACCTAAAATATTAACTCTGTTCCCACAGATGTTGAGTATTTCCAGCATTTTCTGTTTTCTTTCAGATTCCCGGTGACGACAATATTTTGGTGTTTGTGCGAGTTAACATTGAATTGTGTAGAGGAGCACTCATTGTACAATTTCATAACTTATGTTGATTATACACAGACAAGGAAGGACATAACCATTCCTTAAGGGTGTAGCTTAATTATTTTTGGAAGGCTGCCTATCCTTGAATGTATCTGTCACTTGGATGAAAAACAATAGTTTACTTTTCAGTTTATTTAGAGAAATATAAATAAAACCTTGTTAGCGAACTACAATTAACTAGGATTTTTATTTGGGTTTAAAATTCTACTAAATTTGTTCATTTTATCTAAACTTCTTCCATTCTACATTTAAGACGTCACAGAAACAAAGGGGCGGCACAGTGGTTAGCACTGCTACCTCAGCACCAGGTAACCGGGTTCAATTCCGGCCCTGGGTGACTGTCTCTGTGGAATCTGCATGTTCTCCCTGTATCTGTGTGGGTTTCCTCCCACGGTCCAAAGATGTGTGGGTTAGGTTGATTGACCATGCTTAGTTACCCCTTAGTGACAGGGAGATTAGTAGGGTAAATACATGAGGTTACAGGGATAGGGGCTTGGTAGGGTTGTTGCTGATGCAGACTCAAGCCGAATGGCTTCTTTCCACACTGTAGGGATTCTATGATTCTAAGATACCTAATAGAATTGACAGTAATATACACACTTGAGGAAGATGAATATTCATTGGCCATTGTTCCCAAATACAATGTTAGACATGTCAGTTTTACAGTATGTTTTAAAACCTGTTGTACCAAAGATCCAGTATAGTTTCTTTAATTACTGATGATACTCCACTCTCCTCCTCCTCCCCCTCCCCTATTCCCCCTCATAATCTTTGGACCCCCTGTTGTAAAGAAAAAACACTATTAGTTTAGTACCATTCTCAACAATGGGCCATCCCAATGTGCTCTCTGGCCAGTGAAGTCCTTCTTCTGAAGTTAGTTGTTGTAGTAACACAGGGCAATTCACATGGTCCCACTATAATGTTAATGATCTGGTTGGTGATGTTGATTAAAGGATAGTTTTACAAATAATTATCGGGGAGAATTTCTTGTAAAGCAAAATACTGCAGATGCTGGAATCTGAAACAAACGGAAAACGTTGGAAAATCTCAGCACATCTGACAATATCCATGGAGAGAGAACAGAGTCAATGTCTTGAGTCAAGACAACCCTCGAAGGGTCTCTCCACAGATGCTGTCAGACCCACCGAGATCTTTCAGCATTTTCTGCTTGTGTGAGAGAATTTCTTAGCCCTTTGCCCTTTTATAACTCAAAGAGCAGACCGAACTGCAGCTTGCATCTCATCCAAAAGTTAGCACCTCCCACAGTTCCCTCAGTATTGTGATGAACTGACAGCCTACATTATAGACTCCGAGCTTTGAAATAAGACTTGAATTCATGATTTTCTGAATCAGAATGATCCCATTGTAATTGGTGAGAAAGGAGGGGGATAAGTAAAGGTCAGCGACAAGTGGAAAACGTTATCAAATGGTCCAAGTCTACTCTTGCGTGTCATCCATTGTCTCAGTTACAATGATGGCTGAAGCATTATCGTCTGCTTTGGCTACAGAGTTTGGCAGAGGAGAACAGAAAATTATGTATGGATTTTGCTTGTTATTGACCTAATGCCCTCTGATAAATGTTGTGGGGATGTTGGGCAAGAACAGGCTGTGATACCTTTCATATCAGGAATGCATTCAACACTAATCAAAAGTTTTGAGATGCTGCGCAGCGTTTAATTTTTTTGGTCAGTAAGGGAATCAAGGATTATGGGGATAAGGCAGGAAAGTGGAGCTGAGGATTATCACGTCAGTCATGATCTCATTTGAGTGGTGGAGCAGGCGCGATGAGCCAAGAGGGCTGCTGCTGTTCCTACCTGTTATGGTCTTGGGTGTCAGTGTCTGTGGAACCATTAATCTATTGAGTCATCACCTTCAGGAGCGAACATTGGAAGGAAACAAATGAAGTCAGGAATATCTCTTTCTGTAGACATTCAGATTTTAAGAGTCTTCAGATGTATAATTTACCATTTATCATTGTTTTCCATTTCCCCCTCTTTCCATGATCTTTGGTTTTTCTGTTTTTGTGAAATATTAATTGGAAAACATTTGAAGAGCAAAATTAGTTTCTGTTGTGGTGTGCAGTCTTGTCATATTGTGACAGACTGTAAAATCCTTTGATGTGACATTTAAAAAGGTCATTCCACCCCTCACCATCTATTGGGACAGATCTCTGTTAGAAACTAGGGTCATGGAACCTTCTGAAATGGCAAAGGTGTTTTTTCAAAAGTCGCTTGGGGAAGATTCTTATTTTAAATCCTGACTGAAGTGCAAATGGTGTAAGAAATGGGGGACTTTTTAAATTGGGTGAACTCAAGTGGCATGATGCTAAGTAGATACAAGGTGCTTTCAATAAAAAAAGGGAAAGTAACTAAAGAGAGAGCAACTAAATTTCACAGAGTATACAAGCAACCTATTATAGTGAGAAATTGTTGCTAATTGTCATCACAGAGCTTGTAGAAGACCCTTTTTGGATTGGGGACATAATAAATTGTAGTTTCTCTGCAACTGAACATGAGTAGATTTTTTTTTTTTATTTTTCTAGGCTGATATCAGACTGCACAGGGATTGCTAATGGATTTAAAATGCATTATGAAGCTGCTGTGAAGAGTCTTGATGCAGATTGATAAACTTTGTGCAGGGCAGCAGAACTCTGCTCAGACTGTGGTAATCCTTAGCAGGACCTAGAAAGTCATAGTCCCAATGAGTGACCTTGTTTTTTTTTCAAAGAAAATGCACCCGTATTGGTATTAACAGCTGAAATGTACACAGGAGATTGCAGAAACAAATGTAGATGTTTTTTGTGCGGTACTGTCCATATTTGCCTGTAGAGCGCGCAATAAACAATACTTTTCACTGGATGCCAATAAATGTGGCAATAAACCAAATCAAGACTTTAATGAGTGATCGTGTTTTTAGTTTCAAGGCCTCCAAACAGGATTGGGACGGGAAGGGAAGGTGGAGGGGTGGTGTTTGGTGATGATGGTACAGGTATTGTGACCCAGCTACTGAAACATTATTTTATCCATTATTCCAATTCAGTCAGATTGAAAGATCCTATCGCAGTTTTGGTAACATAAATTTTCAAGTTCATTTATTCGTGTCACAACACTGTACATTAACACTGCAATGAAGTTACGTTGAAAATCCCCTGGTCGCCACACACCGATGCCTGTTCGGATATACTGAGGGAGAATTTAACATGACCAATCCACCTAATGAGCATGTCTTTCATTCTGTGGGAGGAAACTGGAGCACTCGAAGGAAACCCAGGCAGACACAGGGAGAACATGCAGACTCCACACAGACAGTGACCCAAGCTGGGAATCGAACCGAGGTTCCTGACGCTGTGAGGCATTAGTGCTTACCACTGTGCCACCAAGTAATGGCTCAGATTAGTGGATACTGGGTCATAGAGAATAGGAAGGTTTCAGAAGCAAATCACTGCCAAATTCATTGACCTGGAATGTGCTATCTGTGAGAATGTTGCAGCTGCCCAGAGGAGCTGGATTGGGGAAATCAGCAGATTTCATCACCTTCACCCAACAGTGACTGTTGCTGGAAAATATGAGGCCCATTTGTGATGTTCAGCAACGTAAAATAGTTTGATGCCAGTTGATCAGATAACAAATAGCCTTTTGGGTGGGGGTGATATGCAGATCTACATCTGCAACTGCTGACTGTCTGGAAGAAAGAGAAAATATTTTTATAAATGAAATCTATGTCATGCTACTCTGGGATATTGTTGCTGTAGAACTTGATCTAGCATTGCAATAAATTTGGTATTATACCAGTAATCCAGCATTGGCACTGACTGTCATTCAATTAAATTAATTTGTGACAATTGCAGCCATGGAGATCATTCTTGAGTAATACATCAAGCTCTGGAATTAGGGAAAAATATTTGCATGGTATCTGAAACTACTGCTTTTTGATTGTTTTCTCCTCATTCCTACTCCCTTTAGCAGAAGGGTAGCTTTGCCCCTCTGTCCGTGCTATACCCAGTTTCCCTCTTCACTGGAATGGATAAGCAGTTAGAATCATAGAATCCCTACAGTGCAGAAGGAGACTGTTTGGCCCATTGAGCCTGCACATACCACAATCCCACCCAGGCCCTATCCCTGTAACCCCACCTATTTATCCTGCTGGTCCCCCTGACTCTTGGGGGCAATTTGGCCTGCCCAATCAACCTATCCCACACATCTTTGGACTGAGAGGGGAAACCCACACAGAGATGGGGAGAACGTGCAATCTCCATACAGCTGGTGACCTGAGGCTGGATTCGAGCCCGGGTTCCTGATGCTGTGCCACCGTGCTGCCCCAGTTGCCCTGTCCAAAATGGTTAAAATGGATTCTGTACAGCAGTTTTACTCCAAGCTACCTCAAATTGTCATCAAAAGCATTTTGGTGATGTTTGACAGAGTTCTGTGCTGACAGTAACACTGGTGGCAACCTGAGAGGAAGCATTTTGTGAGGTGACGATGAAATCTCCAAAGGTGGACAGTGCCATGTTGAGATGGTTTGTCAGTGATCCTTTGACATTGGTGCTGGCATTGTACCAACTGCAGCTGGCACTGATGTGGGCTTTCTGGCAGAAGCCAGCAAAGTAATCTTCTCCAGCCAATCTGAAATTTCATGTTCAGATTTGTCAGTTCCAAACAAATGTAGATGTGTCAGGCTATACAAGTGTAAAAAGGATAAATTCCAAAGCACTGGAGACTACACACACACACATCAGCTTTGTTCTTACTACTGTTTCGAAAGAGAGTCATGATGGACTCTGTGTTTCTCTCTCCATGATCTTGCCAGACCTGTTACAATTTTCAGCACTTTCTGTTTTTATTTGAGATTTCCAGCATCTGCAGTATTTTGCGTTTACTTATTTTTGCAGTGTTTGGTACCATTTCAACTAATTTGCATACTTAAAAATGGCTTGAAATAATATTTGCACCATAGTTCAGTCACTTGTACCATTATGGAGTAGAGAGTGGTTTTTATTAAATGCCACTTTCATAACCTTGAATACAATTGAGGTAATTTTACCAGTTTGAATGATTTGCGATAGTCACTGTGAGCATTTGTAGAGCTCTCTGCCTTAATGTGTCTTTTTTTTTTGTTGATCAAAATAGTAAAGAGTAAAACTAGTGTTGTACAAGAAAACTATAACTGTTTATCTAGTGCTGCAAAATGTCACAATGTCCAAAAAGGCTGCAGAGTTTGAAGTGCAGACCCTTGCAGGAGGAGAGAGAGACTTATGGGAAAATTGACCATTTTGGTTGACTAGGTAAACGTTAAGGTGGGAAGGAGAAAGCAAGGATGGATTTAGGGAGGGTTCTAGTTCTAATGGAAGTGAGGCAAAAGGTGTTGCCGTGAATCACATGGGAATGAGACTTGAATGAAGCTTTTAAGGGATAGGATGCGAGTGGAAGAGTTCTGGATTTATTGGAGGTTACATGAGGTGGGCAGGGAAAGCAAGGGAAATGTTGAATCTTGAGGTGCCTTAGATAGACCAAAAGCTCTGTTGGGACAGTAATATTTTGGAAGTAGGCAGTCTTGTTGATGAGCTAATGTAGGGTTTGAAACTCCCTAACAGTCGAATCAAAAGAGTAAGGACGTTTGTAACGATAGTTGAGAGAGGTGGGGCCAGGACCCCGACTACAGGGTATCCTGGAGAGGCAGAACAGGATGACATTACAAGGATGGAGAAAGAATAGGCAAATGAGACGAGTAAAGACCAGCTTGTTAGAGTTGCAGGGTTGCATTTTAACTATATGTTCAATTCTATGTAAAGTGCCTAATCTGTTTTCTTGTGATATCCTTTATATTACTACCCAAAGATTCTCCGAATCTTCATTAAACTGTTACAGCCAGTGCTGCTCTTGGCTTGGGCACATGCCTGCCTCCTTTCTCAGTAGCTTTCTGTTTTTGTTTTTCTCACAGTTCTACCGTGTATAGATTTCTCAGAAAAGTGAGTATGTATGGCTAGTACAGCTGCCTCATGGCGCCACGGATCCGGGTTGGATTCCCGGTTTGGGTCTGTGAGAAGTTTGCAGATTCTTCCCGTGTCTGCATGGGTTTCCTCGGGGTGCTCCAGTTTTCTCCCATAGTGCAAAGATGTGCCGGTTAGGTGGATTAACAATGCTGAATTGTCTCTTCGTGCCCAAAGATGTGTAGGTTAGGTGGATTAGCCCTGATAAGTGCTATAGGAATTGGGGGAGGTAGGTGGTGGTGTTAGGTCTACGTAAGATGCCCTTTCAGAGTGAGTTGGTGTAGACTCGATGGGCCAAATATCCTCCTCCTGTACTGTAGGGGTTCCAGGGTATGCTGAAGTAAACAGGTTTGGTACATTATTGATTTGATTTATTATTGTCACATGTATTAGTATACAGTGAAAAGTATAGTTTCTTGTGAGCTATACAGACAAAGCATACTGTTCGTAGAGGAGCAAATGAAAGAGTGCAGAATGTAGTTTTATAATCATAGCTAGCATGTGGAGAAAGATCAACTTAATGCAAGGTAAGTCCATTCAAAGCAGCAGGGAAGAAGCTGTTCTTGAGTTGGTTGGTACAGGACCTCAGGTTTTTCCTGATGGAAGAAGGCGGAAGAGAGAATGTCCGAGGTGCATGGGGTCCTTAATTATGCTGGCTGCTTTACCGAGGCAGTGGGAAGTGTAGACAGAGTCAATGGATGAGAGGTTGGTTTGCATGATGGATTGGGCTATGTTCATGACCTTTTGTAGTTTCTTGCGGTCTTGGGCAGAGCAGGAGCCACACCAAGCTGTGATCCAACCAAAAAGAATGTTTTCTATGGTATGTCTGTAAAAGTTGGTGAGAGCTGTAGCTGACATGCCAAATTTCCTTGTGCTTCTGAAATAGATGAGGTGTTGGTGGGCTTTCTTCACTATAGTGTCAGCATAGGGGACCAGGACAGGTTGTTGGTGATCTGGACACCTAAAAACTTGAAGCTCTCGACCATTTCTACTTCATTCCCATTGATGTAAACCGGGGTGTGTTTTCCACTGTGCTTCCTGAAGTCAGTGACAATCTCCTTTGTTTTGTTGACACTGATGGAGAAATTATTGTCGCCAGATTCTCTATCTCTTTCCGGTTCACCAGATTCTCTATCTCTTTCCTGTATTGCATTGTAATGGTATTGACCCATTGGGGAAAGGATTGAGAAATTTCCCTTGTGTTGTTCCACATCATGAGTTTGTGAGGTATTATACTGGTGAAAGAGAGGGAATTTGAAATTGGGAATTTTAACCAACATTGCACTCGGAACACCTGGCAGCTAGACTTAAAAAGTCCCTGTAGCTGAAGTCAATGAACAGGTTGCGTGCCTGCAGTTCCACTTGAGGAAGCATGTCAAGGCACAAAGTATTTGTGAACTGCTTCTAAAAATGATGATGAGAACAGTTGTGTTACTGTCCATGCCCAGTATTGGCAGCATATTTGCTGAGGGATCTCTTTTTACAGTTCTTCACCTGTCACTAAGAATAATTGAAATGAATATTGACCACAAGCTGCCAGGAATTAAGCTGACAAGTGCACACTGTACCACAGCCCAGTGGTATTTCTGCTTATGGAACCAAGCATGAGCCCAGCAAGTGATGCTGAGCGTGAACCAGTTTTTAAAATGAGCATGTTTTAACTTGTGAGGATGGAGGATCAATCCAACAGAAATAGCATGGGGATTGCCCAGTTTGAACTGAGGACAGGAATAAAATGTGATAAAGGACACACTGTACATCTTGTTTAGAGACATGACTTCACTTCTGCGTAGTTCATATGATTCTGGTTTAGGGGAACCACTTGTTTGCTCAGTGAAAGCAATTTATTTTAATGGTGTGGTGTTCACCTTCACTATTCCAGTATTGAAGTGTGAGAACTGGCAAGACACTTGGGTATTTCCTGACTGTGGGCTCTTCCTCCTCTGACTTTGCCTCTTTCGTATAGGATTGATCCGGATATGTTCCACAACTTCTGATTTTATACATATATGTATTGGACCATGCACAGAAGAAAATTATTTAACCTCTTCTTTTATTGCTTGATTTTTTTTTTTGATTAGAAGTTTTATGGTAGTAGTTCACAGTTATCTTTATTAAATCATTGGTGTTCGAAGTTTTGAAGATGATACCATTAAAGTGTTTGGAATAATTCAAAGGTTCTTTAGATTGGAACTCAAGTGATTCAGTAATTAAATATTAAGCCACTGCGTCTTGCTTTAAGAGTTGAATTGTGTGTTGTATAGTTTTATGGAGCCACAGAACTTCATGATTACTTTCCGCAATGCAAGTCTGCAGTTGATATACAATTTAGAGCAGAAAAATTATTGTTCTGGTAACTTGCATAGCCATAGAGGAAATATTTATATGCTGTTCTGCATTGGTTCTTTTTTTTAAACAGGCAATTTTGATTTGATTTGATTTTCACCTACTGGATATAGTGAAAAGTATTGTTTCTTGCGCGCTATATAGGCAAAACATACCGTTCATAGAATATATAGAGGAAAATGATAGGGCGGCAGAATGTGGTGTTGCAGCTACAGGTAGGGTGAAGAGAAAAATCAGCTTAATATGTGATAGGCCCATTCAAAAGTCTGATGGCAGCAGAGAAAAAGCTGTTCTTGAGTCTATTGGTACATTTTTTTCAGACTCTTGTATCTTTGGTTTTCCATTTCTTTAGTGAGGGGTATTTAGTTAAATGCTATAGATAGCAGCTTTGGAGGAGCTGCCACCAGTTCAGGTTTAATGGACTGATAGATGTTCAACAATACTGCCATTCCCATGAGCCGCATCCCAAAACAGTCATAGAGGTGGATCCTTTCAGATCATGTATAATGTCAATCAGTATTGGAACCTGGCTTTAAGATTACATTGCGTACCAAGCATCCTTCCTAGCTTATGGCACCCAGAGCCCCTGTCTGTTCTGTCTATGCTGTCTACTGGCTTCACAGGATTGAAGAGTTTGAGAAAGCTTTCTGAGAAGGAGACTGTACTGTTGACTCTTTCTCTGGAATCATATCCTTTTGGCTGAAACATCCAAAAGAATTTACTCTCAATCGGGAGAAGGGTAGAAATGGCAACTAGAAGTGAGGCAGATAACATGATGACTACCTCAACCCATCAGGCCAGGTAGTTAGCTCCATCTACCATTCCTGTATTTGGAGCTTGTTAAAGATTCAGAAAGAAGAGTTTGATAGTTGAAGGGATAGAGAATACAGAAATTTGATTCTGATTTTCCTCTGCCTGGATAGAACAAAGAACGAAAACAGCCCGGGAAACAGGCCCTTCGGCCCAACGAGCCCACGCCACCATCTCAACACCACCAGTCCCCCTCTCCACCCACAACCCTTGTCTAATGTTTTATGGCCATCCAGATTGAGGGAAACTAATTTAGGGACAATTTATTACTGCCAATCAGCCTAACAGCACATCTTTGGGGTGTGGGAGGAAACTGGAGCACCCGGAGAAAACCCACGCAAGCACGGGGAGAATGCACAAACTCCCACAGACACCGGCCCAAATCCATGTGTCTGCACAGCAATCAGTGATAGTCACTGAGCTGTCGTCTTGCGCAGTATCTGGTCCAGTTTAGGCACACACTAATGACATGAAGCACTAGGCCAATCTCGAACAACCAAGAGTAGCCCAAGTACGACCCATCACGTGTATGACCCTCGTTGGACACAAGGCGGACCGACTAAAAACCTGTGAATGAAAAGGAAAAAAAACATTATTATTGTACCATATCCATTTACCTTACCAGGGACGCCCTAATACTAATGATCCTTATTTAAAACAATCTCCTATATCCACCCATCTCCAATCCAGTCATGTGCCTGTCTAAGTTACTCTTAAATGACTCTAGCATGTTTGCCTCCACCACCTTACTTGGCAGAGCATTCCATACCCCCACTACCCTCTGTGTGAAAAACCTCCCTCTGTGTTATACCTCTCCCCCCTCACCTTAAGTCCATGGTCCCTTGTCCTATGTGTCTCTATCATAGGAAATAGCTTACCTCTGTTTACTCTATCTATACCCTTCATAATCTTATATACCTCTATTAGATCCCCCTTCAGTCGCCATCTTTCAAGGGAAAAGAGCCCCAATTTCTTCAATCTTTCCTCATACCCCAGTCCTTCCATACCAGGCAATATCCTGGTAAACCTCCTCTGCACTCTCTCCAGAGTCTCCACGTCCTTCTGGTAGTAAGGCGACCAGAACTGGACGCAGTACTCTAAATGTGGCCTAACCAACGTTCTGTACAACTGCAACATTAAACTCCAGCTCTTATATTCTATACCCCTTCCTATAAAGGCTAACATACCATAGGCTTTCTTCACCACACTCTCCACTTGCACTGCCACCTTCAAAGACTTGTGCACTTGCACCCCTAGGTCTTGCTGTGATTCTGTACTCCTTATGGGCTTACCCTTTATCATATAACTCCCCCCTACATTATTCCAGCCAAAATGCATCACCTCACATTTATCTGGATTAAACTCCATTTGCCATGTATCTGCCCAATCCACCAGCCTATCAATATCCCGTTGTATTGCCAGACACTGCTCCTCACTGCCCACCAATCCAGCCATTTTGGTGTCATCAGCAAATTTGCTGATCACACCACCTACTCCCTCTTCCAAATCATTTATATACACTACAAAGAGAAGAGGTCCCAGTACTGAGCCCTGTGGCACACCACTAGTGACAGACCTCCAGCTAGAAAAGGACCCCTCCACTACTACTCTCTGACTCCTCTTTGTAAGCCAGTTCTCTACCCATCTAGATACCTGGCCACGTATCCCATGAGCTTTAATCTTCTCTACCAACCTACCATGAGGGACTTTGTCAAAAGCCTTACTGAAATCCATATAGACGACATCAACGGCTCGTCCTTCGTTGACCGTTTTTGTCACCTCCTCAAAGAATTCTACCAGATCCGTAAGGCAAAACTTCCCCTTTACAAAGCCATGCTGCGTATCCTTAATCAGATCGCAACACTCTAAGTGCTCATACATCCTATCCCTAAGAATCCTCTCCATCAACTTGCCTACCACTGACGTCAAACTCACCGGCCTTGTATACAACTCGGCGAAATAAGGGAAAACAAGAGCTATGAGTATGAAATACTCTGGCTCAGTTTTTTTAATCATTGTAAAATATTAATGTTGCATCTTTTAAGACCATAAGAATAAAAGCAAGAGCAGACTGTCTAGTCCTCCGAGTCTACACACCCTTTCAGTGAGATTGGGGCTCATCTTAAATCTCCATTCCAATTTCTTGCCCAATCTTCACTCTCCTGTGTGGAAGCTCAAATAATGTTTCAGAATATTTCAACTGTGAAATATGCCTATGATGTGAAATAGGCAATGTCTATTGATAGCCAAACAATAACAACTGAAGGCTAAATATTCGGTCATCTCTGCGCTTCTTGTATGAAGCACTTTGGTTCAACGCTGCTACATAAAATCAACCTACCTCCAAGCGATGATTTAATTAGAGGACTGTGTGGAGTTTGTATGCTTATGAAAGAGAATGAGCAGATTAAAGTGTTCATTTGCTAACTAAATCCCACTTAGTCTTAATTATTGGAATAACCATTCAAACCAATGTTACCTCAAGTTTGTTGAGCTTGGTGCATTGATTTGTATTGTCATGGGAAAAGTCTCATCAACCACTGTTTATGGCAAACATTGTATCTGAGTTTCATTTATTTCCTTGAAGTCATAGTGTTGAAGTCTTATTTGCCATCTGGAATATTCTGTTGGAAGGAAATATAGCTTTATTCACCATGCTTAATATTTTCTGTTTAATCAAACACAATAATTAGTCATTTTAGAGAACTGTTGGGATAAAGCCTCCATTAAATTCATCACTAACTAAAGTTAACAAATTGGGCAAAGAAATGCTGGGCCTTGTGTAGCCTCCTGATTGCTTATGAACCACCAGGAATAGAAGTAGGCCATTCAGCCCATTGAACCTGCTCTGCTATTCAGTATTACCATGGCTGATCATGCCTTATTCCCAAATCTCTTTAGATCATTGACATTTAGAAATCTGCCAACCTCAACTTTACATATGGGTGTATGACTGAGCTTCCACAGCCCTCTGGGGTAGAGAATTCTAAAGATTCACAACCATCTGAGTAAAACAAAAATCTCTTCATCTCAGTCCTAAGAGGCTTCCCCCTTTTTTTGAAATTGCACCCCCTGGGCCCAGACTCCTCAACCAGGGGAAACATCTTACTGGCACCTATGCTGTCTTGTCCCTTTAAGTATCTTGTAGGCTTCAGTGAGATCATCTTTCATTCTTTGAATTGCCAGAGAATACAGGCCAAGTTTTCCAAATCTCTCTTCATAAGACAGTCCTGCTATCCCAGGAACAAGCCTGGTGAGTTTTTGTTCCTTTCCCTTTAAAGCAATAACACCCCCTAAGATAAGGGGACCAAAACTGGGCAAAGTATTCCAGGTGTTGTCTATGTAAGATTCTATACAGTTCAAACAAGTCTTTACTACTCCTGTACTCAAATCGTGTTGTGATAAAGGTTAACATATATCATTAGCCATTCTAATTGCTTGCTACACCTACATGTTAGCTTAGAATGACTTATTGACGTGGACACCCAGGTTGTCTCGCACATCTACACTTTCTAATCTCTTACCAGTTAAGAAATACACTTTAAACTTTTTCCTCCTTCCAAAGTGGAAAACCTCAAATTTTTCCAATTATGTTTCACCTGCTGTGTTCTTGCCCACTCACTAAGTCTATCCAAATCCTCTTGATTTGCTGCTTTGCATCTTCCTTACAACACACACTCCCACCTAGTTTTGTGTCATCTGTGAACTTGGAAATATTACATTTGATCCACACATCCAAATCATTGATGTAAATTGTGAACAGCTGTGGCCCGTGCACTGATCCCTGTGGTACTCCACTAACCGCAGCCTGCCAACATGAGAGTGACCCACTTATTCTGTTTTCTGCCTGTTAACCAATTCTTAATCCATGCTAGCATTTTACCTCCTATCCCATACACTTAAATTTTATAACAAATTCCGGTGGGGGACTTTATCAGGAACCTTGTCAAATTCAAAGGATAAGACATCTGCAGAATCCCCTTTATCAAATCTGTTAGTAACGTTCTCAAAAAATCTCCAACAGGTTCATCAAACAGTTAATGCACATTCTGCCTGTGATTTTTGTAGCTTTGTGATCCATTATTTAGAGGGTTTTGCCTGTGTAGTAGTGACTGAGGCAACTTGCACACTTTCATTAAACACAAATCAGCAGAGGACACTAAGCAGTTTTGTGTTCAAACATGGGAAAGTGTAGTTTGTCCTTCCGGTTCATGTTATTCTGCTGGTCTAGATTTGTGCATGAAGTTCACTTGAGGATAAAAGGTGATCTGAAATCTTTTATTGGAACACACTGCCTTGTTTCTCGCTTGGTTTCTGTGGTACCATGGTGGCACAGTGGTTAATGCTGCTGCCTCACAGCACCAGGGATCCAGGTTCAATTCTGGTCTTGGGTCAGTGTCTGTGTGGAGTTTGCACATTCTCCCTGTGTCTGTGTGGGTTTCCTCTGGGGGCTCCAGCCCCCCCCCCCCCCCCCCGTAAGTCCAAAGATGTGTGGGTTAGGTTGATTGGTAATGTTAAATTGACCCTTGGTGTCAGGGGATTAGCAGTGTAAATAAGTCTGGTTACAGGAATAAGGCCTGTATGGGATTGTTATCAGTGCAGACTCAATGGGCTGAATGGCCGCCTTCTGCACTGTATGGATTCTATGATTCTGTATTCATTTTCCAGTATCCTTCTGAGAGCCATTAACAATCCTGATTGAGTTCATTTCTGATTTTGTAATAGATCCATTGTAGGTTTGTGATCCTAACTCAACTAGTTTTTTTTTGTGTGCAAGATTCTTTGAATTATTATTGATGTCCAAACATAATGAGCTTATTCATGGTTATATTTGTACAGGGCGTCTTGTAGCAGGAATGTTCGCAGTTTTGTACAGAGCTGTATGTTGATCTATTTCAAACTAAACTATGTGCAGCGTAATATTCAGTGCAGGTTTTATGTTAGAAATTTCTTTCTTGGGGGCTGCCAATCTGGAATGGGAAATTAAGGGTGTCATGTGGTTGCAAGGGTCAGAGTCCGACCCTCAAAACCCAGGCAAGTCTCTTTATTTACTTTTTTTTTGTGACAGAAAAGCCTTGCCTTGTACCTAAAGGAGTGGCGTGATTCTCCTGATTCCATAAGGAATTTTCCACTGGTGTTTAGCCAGGCCTTCTACCACTACAGGGTCTGTTCATAACCATTATCGAATGTCCTTTTCCAGGTGAAGTATGAAGTGAAGCAAAATAGTTATTTTTTGAAAATGGTGATGTAGCCCCTCGTATCTGCATTCACTCCCATTTACAACGATTCCAGGTTGATATGTGGGCTGGAATTTTCCAGCTGTTCGTGTCTGAGATTCTCTGATCCAGCTGAGGGCCCAAATTGTCCGTCCTCACTTGTAGCAGTGGTGAGACGTGAGCAGCCGGAAAATTGTTTATTCATGTCCGTTTAATGATCAGGCTGGTTTGAAATAATGGCATGCGTAATCAATACTGTGTTTATTAGACTTGCGAGGTCATTTGGCATTTTGCCTGTTCTTTTATAGGATTAACCTAACCTAGGAAAAGAACTTGCATTTGTTATAGTGCCTTTCATGAAATCAGGGTATCCAAAACACTTTGAATCCCTCATTGAATTCCTGTAGCCATTGTTGTGATGCATGGAAACATGACACCCAGTTACATAGCAAGATCCCACCAGTAGAATCCAAGATGGCACCGGAACGTGGTGACTTCTTGTAAGTTGTGCCCAGCATACCCGCTAATGCTATCTTTCACTCTCGATCTATGCTTTTAAAACTCTCTAACTCTTATAAACTCTCTACCTCGCATCAAGTTGATTTTTCTTTGCACCCAAGCTATGACTGTCAGACTATATTCTTCACTCTCTCCTTTCCTTCTCTATGAACAGTATGCTTTGTACAGTGTGCAATAAACAATACTTTTCTCTGTATGCTAATACAAGTGACAGTAATAAATCAAATCAAATAGGATTAATCCTACCTGTTAACTTTAGAGGAACATTTTATTCCAAATACTTTCTTGTAGGTATGCTATAAAGAGAATTTCATTCTTGAAGCAATATCCTTGTTCCTTATCAGCCAGTGTTGGCTCCAGGACAGTTTGCAAGTTACATTCATCTGTAAAGCCATAGGAGGTGTCAACTGGAAAGTACAGCATGAATTCTTCGAGTATGGCTCACCACCTGTGGAGCTGCTCAAGTTCCTCAACATTTTCACTGCCAAAGGATTGTTTTAAATTGAGATTTTAGTTAACGAACAAGCTAATTACATTAACTGCTGAGAACCTATTTCTATAATGAATAACAATATGTTGTGAACGTTTTAGTCCCTGATTGTATTAAGCAAATCTTTTTTTTGAGAATAACTGGCTGTTGAATGTAATTGGCTAGAATCTGAGGTTGGATTCAGCCTGCTCCATTAGACCAGATTCTAGTGAGATGATAACAGACGAGCAACTGTCTGTAAACGGAAATTGGATCAGATGACTATTATTATCAAGAATTTCTCATTTACATTCCAGAACCTTTTGCTTTATTGATAATGTGAAGTTTGCTGATGGATTGCAAGCCTGGAGTGATTTTTATCTGTATTCATTCTTATTTGTAGGAAGATGGTTCTATGGAAACCTATTAAAGCACATGATTTGTCAAAAACCGAGCGAGGAATTTGTAGAATGTCATTTTCAAAAAAAAAACCACTGAAATTCTGATTAGTTGCCAACTCCTTAATTACCCCCCAATAAAAAAAACCCTCTTCACTCACCAGTTTCAATCTTTTCAATGAGAACCGGATTTTAGCCAGAATCAAAATTTGCATTTATCAAATGAATTTCTTTAATTTAGATACTGTCTTCTGGCAGCTCAGAGAAGGTGGGGGCAATTTGAATCCAAACCCTAGAAGGAGATATTGGGGGCATACACCAGAGCTTGAGTGAAGACGTGTGCTATAAGGAGGATTATTTTATTTGAAACAATCTACAGAACAAGAGAATTACAGGCTTTAGGAACAGATTTCCAGAACTTATGATTGAAAGCATGGGAGAGAGAAATGGGCTGACGTTGCAATAATGGAAAGTTGACAGAGGGATAGGGTTTGTAATGCTGGAAGAGCTAAGCCATGGAGAGATGGGAATTTAAAATTTGGACATTGAGGGTCCAGGAACCAATGTAGGTCAGTGAAGGTTGGATCAGTGGGCTGGTCAGACTTGGTCAGTAGTAGAGGAGGATGAGCTCACTGTCACAGAAGATGGAGGATGGGAGGCCCAATGGAAAAATTCTCGTTTTAGGTCTGTTACAGTTTCCTCAGATACCATTAATGTTTAAAGAGAAACTCACAGTCTGTTACTGAAAGAAGGAAGCCACAAAATTCCACAACTTAAATTAAAAGTTTTACTATACAAGAGTAAAATAAAGCAAATAGTACTGACAAAACATTATTGTAGGTTACCAGTTATACTTTACAATGAAAAAAAAACAAACCATAAGCACTAGCATTCTTGAAATCCTTAATTAAATCTTCCCCTTTCTGCTTTACCCCCACCTCATCTTCCACTGCTGAAAGTATTAGTATTTGGCTACTTATCAGATTCTTGAAGGTTCTTTCATTTACTGGGATCAGTTCCAAAGTTTTCCACAACTATTTCTAGGTTTGGGATTTATTGGGCCTTTCCTTCCCTACCTGTTAAAGTAATCCCTTCTAAATCTTCTTTAGACTCCTCCAAGATTGAGTTTTTCAGCTCAAGGTTGAGCCGTCCTGCACTCTTGCTTAGTGACTCTACCTCAGAAATACTCTGACATCTGATAGCCCTTTAACTTCTAGTCGAAGCTGCTGTACAGTACTTGGTACTCATTCATTCTTAGTCTCTTTCTCTCTCTTTGCCTGTTCCCAAACTGAAGTGTTTTTGGCCTACAGAAAACAGAGATGAACCCCACCCAGAAGCGCAGTTCCCTGCAACCTATCTCCATAGTAACCTGGCATGTTCCAAACAAAGATTTAATCTAATAGGTTTTTACCTTCAAAACAAACCTTTGGTCCTGTGACTTATGTGACTAATTTATATCTCTGATGGACTTGATTACCCTTTTTTCCCCAAGACTTACTGCCTCCACCAATAAATTCCAATATTTACCAAGGAGCTTTTAGCTTCAAAACCAAACCTTTGGACCCTGAGGTCTGCATGAATAATTGACAGGGCAATGCAGGTCAGGAATACTGTCTCTAGTGCTGCAGCTAAATAAAGGCCTCCTGTTGTTCTGTAACACTACCGCCCTCCCCCCCCACTCATCCCGACTCTGACTTGTATGTACACATGGGAGGACCTTTGTGTAAATGCCTGGGTGGTCTGGCAACCTCTGATTTCCAGAGATTCAGTAACCTTTCATCTAAAAAATTAACCTTTCTGAAACTAAAAGTTGCCTCTATTAAATATGAAACTAAATAATTATAACAGGTTAGCCCTTTAATTGTCTCACTGCGGTTGTGTTATTGGATCTGTTAACACGTTAGCTTGATCGTCAGCATTAGGCAAGTGATTTGGGTCACTGCAAGTCTGATTGCAGCTGGAATGATATTTCAATTGCATTTAGCTGAACTACTGTCACATTGCAACATTAAATGAACCGTGTTCCTTCCAAGAAGATACTTAAGCAGCTATGTGATACTCATGCAGTGTTTTGCGTTGACTAAATAGAAAGGACTTAATATAGAAGTCTTTTAACATAGAACAAACTAAACATTACAATTGAAAGATACAATGGTGGAAATTTTCCCACTCTGTCTGCCAGGGGAACCGTGGGGGGTGGGTGGTGCGGGGAGAGAAGGAGAGAGATTCCATGCAAAGGTCCATTGATCTTGGGTGGAATTATCTGGTTTTGGGCTTAGCATAGCCAGAAAATTCCACCCAATAACAATGATAATGAAATGGAGATATGTGTCAAATAAATTTAAGGTGGCTTAATAGGATCAAAACTAATCAGATAAAACATTCATGATTGAGTGTTGTCTGTCTCCAATTATTTCCACTTTATGCATCAACTGACTTAATTTTTTCATTTTCACTGCCCCATCCCAATTTTGAAAAGTTCAGGAATTCTATTGTGGAATGGCTGAAAAAAGGTTTGTAATATTTTGAAATGAGATTCTGTACATGTGCATAACTGATATTCTCCATATTAATTTCCAGCTGACTAATGTTACTAGTTCTTGCACCTGGAAAGTTAAGGCTGTCTGACCTTATTGTGGTCAGCTTAAATTTGCATTTTCACATGCGACTGATTATCGAGTGTATTCAGAAACTACTTTTATAATTTGGTTCTTGTGCCTGTAAAACACGTTGACCCAACAGTAGCCTTTACTGATCAACTCCACTGTGCAGATGGAGCCCAATTACTTACTGATGTCAAGATTGCCAACCCAGTAGACTTGTATCTTTGTCCAAGAACCACAGTGGGTTACTCATTATTCCACGTTTCAGCTATTTTAACTGTGTGAGAAAAGATGCCCAAACATTGGGAAGTAAAGAAAAAAAATTGTCCAAGGGTGAATTGCTCTATTCACAGGATGTAGGGACATGCAGATAAAATCTGTTTGCAAATTTACACTCCCCCCGCCCCCGCCTTTGCCACTCCTCCTACCTCCGGGAACTTTATCAAACCTGTGTAGAAACCATATATATACCGAAAGGATGAAGGTAGAATATTTTTCATGATCCTGCAGGTATTGTATACATTAGACTATTTTTGTGCATCAGGAAGTTAGACCAAGTGATCTTCTTAAGCCTTCACATGGTCTGAGCATGCACTGAATCTTGGTTCTGCTGACGTTGTATTCTTGCAAAGGAAGAATTGGAACAGACAGAATGGACTGAATGGCCACTTTCTGTGCCGTAACCATTCTGATTCTGTGTTTTGATATCGTTAGATGTGTTCAGCCAGACCATTCATTAACGTGAACCGTCATGTTTTGGCAAAAAAAGCAGTGACTATGCAAGTTCTGCATGAGAGAGTTTTTCGCTGAGTGATTGTGAAAGAACATTATGACCTTCACTGGAGATTGGTGCCTTCCCCTTCAGATACTTGGAAATGGAAGAATAAAAACTGAAGACTTGTGATGAGAGAAATAAAGGCTTCTTCTGCACATTGAAATGACTGTCATTGCAACGTTGTGCTGCACACTAATACACCTGGAAATCTGTTTAAGTGTACTCTTGTGGTCTTTGATGCAAGATATTCAAATGTACTAGAGGTGTGGGTTGACTTTTTGCTGAACCAAAGTTTTCAGACTGGCATTTGTGTTTTTCGGTTAAGATGATAGCTGATGTAATTTACATATTTCTTGTATGTAATCTTTTCACAAGAATTTTTTCTGATCTAATGGAGTGTGTTATTATTAATATGGATATAGACTGGGCAGATGCTTTGTGATGTGGGGATAGGGTGAGTTAATCTTTTGCTTTCATTCACGTTTTATTGACGATGACAGCTCTACCAAAGCATTTCATAATGGAGGAAAAAAGTTTTTTTTTACATGAATTTAAGAGACTCCATAATTACAGCAGTTACTATTTCCATTAAGGGCAAAAAAAGCAATTAGGCTTGTGGTTTCCTTTAGAGAATAATAAAGAGACTTAGTCTTCATCTTGTTTTTAGTAAAACCTACCTTTTCATTCACTTTACATTGAAAGCAGCCACATCCCCTTAACCTTTTGAGCACAAAATTTCCTTTACTAAAGCAAACAAGTATGTTTTCCATCACCTAACAGAATAATTACCTGGTGTTCTTCCTATGAGGTATGTGTTAGTAGTTTGAAGAGGATTTTTTATTAATAATTAAGACTTAAAATGGCTGTTTTTTGTATGGGCACAATGCTGACAAATGACGAAGACACAAGCCCTTTTCTGTTAGAATTTAGGTGGGTTCAGTGTAACTGTGTTGTCGAGAGTGGGATTTCTAAACTTGATTTTGTTTTTAACTTGTGAAAATCCGAGCCTCTTGTTACAGGGATGGTAGCTACGTTTTGGCAGTTCCAGTACACCTTTCAATGGCCAACAATTTGATTGTACGTGACAAACCAAAAAAGGGATACTTACATTTGCAGACTGAAAAAAAATTCCATTGAGTAGCTTTAAACAGGAAACAAGGTAATGACGCACGCAATTCAGTAATCCCTTAATTTTTCATGATGTGGAGAGGCTGACGTTGGACTGGGGTGGGCACAGTAAGAAGTCTCATAACAACAGGTTCAAGTTCAACAGATTTATTTGGAATCACGAGCTTTCGGAGTGCTGCTGCTTCATCCAGTTTGGCTCTGCTGCAGTGCGTATATTCAAGCCACGTTTGGAAAAAGTTGAGCACATGCTTCTAGGCAGTACTGAGGGAGTGCTGCAGTGTCAGAGGTGCCATCTTTTGAATAAACATTAAACCAGAAGATCCCATGGCATCTTTGGCATGACAGTTTTGAAGGAGAACAGTGGATTTTTTTCCAGTATCCTTGCCAACATTTATCCCTCAACTAATGTTACTAAGTCAAATAATTTGTAATTTATCCTATTGCTGCTTGTGGGACTTTGAACAGGTTTGTTCCATGTTTGCAAACATTCTATGCATAAAGCATCTCATTATTTTTCTCAAAGATGCCAAGGTAGCTCGCATAGAACTACATTAACTATAAAGTTATAGAGACATACAGCATGGAAACAGACCCTTCAGTTGTCTATACTGACCAGGTTTCCTAAACTAGCCTCATTTGATACTTCAAAAATATTTTTTTGGTGGTAAAGCTTTTTGTGGCAAACAGGATGTAAACATTGCTATATTCTCCTTGTTTCCTATTCACATATATGTCTTGGATTCAATGTAAAGTGGTCTAATTTGTTGGTAATACCAAACAAGGAGTGAAATTGGTTAATGCAAGTCAAAAATTACAGATTGAGTTGCACAAGATTTGGAAGGAGACTGAATAATGGAAATGAGATTTAATGCAGAGAAATATGCAGTGATAGCTGTAGCAAGGAAAAATAGGTGACATGAATGGCAATGAACTGAACTTAACCAATCCAAAGTAGCTATCAAGATGCTAAATGATGGAACTCAAACAGTAGAGTTTAAATACGCAAAATAATGATCAGCTGGCATAGAGCTGTGATTCATTACGTCTTGAATACTATGTCCAATTCTGGTCACCATGAATACTGGAGGGAGTACAGAGAAGAGCTGCTAGACTGATCTGAGTTTTAAGCAAAGAGTAGGGAGCTTTTCAACCTAGTTAAAAAATGTCTTGAGGAGAACTTTTCAGAGTTGACCCAGACTTTTAAATTAGACTGTAACATTAGAGGGCATATGTTGAAAGTAATGAACAGTCATCTTGGAACTGATGTCTGGAAATTATTCTGCACACGCAGAGCGATCAAGGTATTAAATTTTGTTTGTGTGAAATAGTGAAAGCAAATTCCTGGAATCATTAGAGGTGTACTTGGATGTTATAGTGGGGTGGAACTGTGTTTAAATCTCTCTTGGGGCAGCACAATGGTTAGTACTGCAGCCTTACAGCGTTAGGGCCCCAGTTCAATTCTGGCGTTGAGTGATTATTCTTCCCCTATCTGTGTGGGTTTCCTCCGAGTGTACCGGTTTCCTCCCCCAGCCCAAAGATGTGGGGGTTAGGTTGATTGGCCACGCTGAATTGCCCCTTAGTGTCAGGGAGATTAGCAGGGTAAATTTGTAGAGTTATGGGGATAGGGTGTGGGTGGGATTGTTGTTGGTGCAGGCTCAATGGGCCAAATGGCAGTCTCCTGCGCTGTAGGGATTCTATGATTCATAAAATGAGCTGAATGACCTTCCTTATCTGTAATTCCCTTGTCCTGTCCTTTCATGTACTTTCGGGGGAATAAAGAGATGTCACCTGAAGCCCTAACAAATGTCTTTTGTTCAGTAATTAAAAACCGATGATCTGTCCATCCATCTCATTGTTGATAGTGGGTTTATTCAGCTCCTTTTGTCACACCACTCCCAAGTAATCAGTTCCATGTGAACTACATTGGAATTTTCTGAGAGATGTAATGAGATGCCATTCAAATACAACAGCTTTTCTCCCCTCCTCCTCTCGAAGGCAACGAGTAATACACATTGAGATATAGTTCCCTTAGGCCCTGGCAGCACTTCCAACACCAGGCTGAATACTGGAAATGGTACATAAAGTAATGTAATGCATTACCTACCTTATTTCATTAATTTGACATTTTGTTTGGATTGCCTCAAGTGAATCTTTAAGGTAGGATTTTTCTTTCAGTTGGAAATTTGTATGTGCTGTTGGGGGCTTGATTGATAAGTACACTTTGTGGGGTGGTGTTGAGTCATTTAATTGAGAGGGCTTTAAGCTTGATAGCCGTGACGACTGAGCTCAATCGGGAGAATACTGGATGTCCTATAACTGATCTTGCATTGGGAAGAGGAATGGTCAGCTAGCTTCCTATACCCCGATATTTAGAAGCCCCAGTTTAGGGTGTGGCTGATGAGTAAGGATAGTATTGACTTTGGCAGTGGCACTGACCCGATAGGCGGTAGATTGTTACAGCCATATTTCAGCTTGCAGCTGGGCAAGGTACAGGACTGCTTCCATCACCCAGACTATAGTAGCGCCATTTGTATCACTAACTTCACAAAAGGAAAGAAGAAATGAGGAGAAAAATATTGTGTTTGTGAAAGAGAGAAAAAGATTTACGTTTGGAATTATTTCCGTCATTTTTGGAAATCTGAAAGGACTTTAACTGTCTGGGATTTACCTCCGTTTATTCCTAGGGGCAGCTGAAGCCTAAATTTAGCCCACTGAATTATGAACCAGCTTTGATTATGTTGGAACTCGGTATACCAGCCTTCAATTAGAATACACACGCTGCTCCTGAGCAAATTAGTTTTTCTTGCCAAGGCATCAAAAATGTGAAAAGAAATAAGTTATATATTGTAAACGATTGACAATTGCCATCAGAAACACAAATAGCACTGAGTATGCAAGTGGTGGTGGTGCAGATCACCCAGAGTCTGTGTTGCTCTGGCAACACACACTTTACATGCATGTTGTAGTCTGGAGCTATGGATAGTGATGATCGGGACGTCAATTTCTTTCCAGCACCTGGCTGGCCAGGAACCTCTGTCACTGTTTGCCAATGGTGTATATTGGATGGATTGTAAGGTGGATTTTCAATCTGCTTGATTGCTTTATTAATACACTTTCCGTGGCCATCAAGCCTTGGGTGAGACTCGAACCTAGAGCATGTGAGGCCAAGAACACTATCCACTGAACCACAAAACCCCCCATTAAATATTTAACATATGGGGCTAATTGAGAGAAAAATAGTTTGCAAAAACAGTTCACCTAAGTAAGAATAATTCAACACTGAAATCAGTATCCTAGAAATTAATTAGATAAATATAGAATTAAGTTCTGTTGAGAGCTAACAAACTTAATAGTATAAGAAAGGTGCTCTATTAATTTGATTCATTCTGTAATATCAAGAAACGGGTGAAGAAACTATATAGCAAAGGCTGGTGCTAATTCTGAAGATCTTGCTCCAGAACCAGTCATGCACCTAGCCAAGCAGTTCCAGTTCAGTCACAACACAAAATGTAGAAAATTGCCCAGGTATGTCCTGTCCACAAAAAGCAGGACAAATTCAACTCAGCCACTTACAATCCATCAGTCTACCCAGGGGTGGAAGATATCATTATTATCAGTGTTATTAAGTAGCGTTTAATCAGTAACAATCTACTCATCTTCCTCTTCAGAGGATGGTGTTAAACTCTAAGGAATCACAGTGAACAGCCTCTGCCTGTTGAGGCAACATCCGTTCCTCATGTCTGCTCTACCCCTAGGTAAATTCATCTGATAATTATATCTGGACTAACTGCTTTAAATCTCAGCTCCTTTCATCTCAGGGGAACACCTATGTCCAGATGATACAAAACCTGTTTGTAACTGGTGCTATAACTGTCTTCATTCCCCTGTCAGAGACGCATTCTCTGATTTTTAGCTCTGGACACAGTAAAGGCTACGGACACAGTAAAGGCTACAGACGCAGACAACAGCATGGCTATTTAGTTGTGCTCCAGAGCTGGTTGCGTCCTTAATCAACCTGTCATCGTACAGCTACCTTACAGTGTGGAAAATTATCCAAACAGGACAAATCAAATCTGTTCAATTATGGCCCCATCATCTTACTCTTACCAGCAAGAGATGAAGGTGTTGTTGATAAATGCTGTCACTTACGCAGCAATAACTTACTCACTGTTGTGCCTGGGCCACTCATCTGTGCACATTCGTTACACCTTTGCTTTGAATACCAGAGATGAGGTGAGAGTAAATGACATCAAGGTTGCATTTGACCGTGTGTGAATCGTAGAATCCCCACAGTGCAGAAGGAGGCTATTTGGCCCATCAAGTTTACACTGACTACAATCCCACCCAGACCTATTCCCGTAACCTCACACGTTTACCCTGCTAATCTCCTGATTCGAAAGGGCAATTTAACATGGCCAGTTCGCCTAACCTACACATCTTTGGACTGTGGGGCATCAATAGGCCAGAATAAGATTGAAGTCAATATCGGGGGAAAAATTCTCTGCTGGTTGGAATCAGACAGAGCATGAAAAGGAAGATGGCTATGCTTGTTGGAGGCTAATCACCTTAGTCCCAACTACAGGGTAGTGATTGCTTCGTCAATAACCTTCCATCTATCGTGAGATCAGAAATGGGAATGTTCGCTCATCGTGCACAATGTTTAGGACAATTTGCAACTCCTTGGATACTGAAGTAATCCCTGATGACATGCTGCTAGACCAGGACAACATTTGGGCTTTGACTGATGTGTGGCATGAATGTTACTTGCTACATGTTGGGTATGCTTATTGACTGACATCAAGGGAGAATCTAATCATCTCCTCTTGACATTCAATGGCATTATCACTGGATATCCTACTGTCAACACTCTGCAGGTTTCTATATAAATACCATGGCTTCAAGAGCAGGTCAGAGGCTGGGAATTCTGTGGAGAGTAGCTCACCTCCTGACTCCCCCAAGGTCTGTCTAACATCTACAAGGCACAAGTCTGGAGTGTGACTAAGTAGCCTTTATTTGCCTGGATGAGTGCAGTTCCATTAACACTTCAAAAAACTTGAAGCTACACAGGACAAAGGAGCTTGTTAATTGGTTATCTATCCATTACCTCTAAAACATCCACTCCCTCCACCACCAACATACAATGGCAGCATATGAGGCATATGCAAGATGCAATAGAGCACTTCACCAAGGCTCCTTTGACAGCACCTTCCAAATCTGTGACCTACACCACCTGGAAGGACAGATATATAGGAACCCCATCACCTGCAAGTTCCTCACGCCAGCCAGACTTGGAAATACATTGCCATTTCTTTCTGGTTGCTGGGTCAAAATCCCAGGCTCTTTCCCTAATGAAGTTTGAGTGTACTCTCACTTTATAAACTGCAGTAGTTCAGGAGAGCTTGAGAGAGGGAGATTAGGAACAGGAAATTGCTCACAACCCATGAACAAATTTTTAAAAATCCATATGTACCAGAGAAAAGCTCCTACGCCCTCAAGCGCACAGACTATTATGTAAACTGGAACTAAACTAGGATTAAAGACTGTTCTTTCATGTCGAAAACAGTACCATTGATGATATCCAAATTAGTGTCGTGTGGGAAGCATGCCAATTTACTCGTCTGCTCCCTCATTTTTCAGATCTTTGCTGGTTCTAACGGAGGCCTTGGTGTTTTCCTATCTAACGAGCTGTCTGTAGGCTTGTGGTTTTAAGATTTAGTTTCTTTCTCTGGTAAGGAGTATTTTATTTGTGGAAGTGCTTGTGATTAAATTAGCATTAGCCGTTCTTGTCCTAGCATTCATTTCCTAGGACCCACATCAGAGCATTTCCCTGATGTGAACCATACTACCTCGATGTGCGAGCAACTTGAGGTTTTGGAATAACTTGTGATGCTGCTAACAAATGTTATACTGTGATCTGCTAAATTAATCTGACTTTAAGGCAAAAGAGAAACTTGGAGTATTTTTTTGAAGTTGATTATTGTAATCATGTCAGGAAACACAATAATCCATTTTCCCACAGCCAGTTCCCACAAGCAGCAATGAGCTAAATGA
Source organism: Carcharhinus amblyrhynchos (assembly GCF_965287045.1). Lineage (NCBI taxonomy): Eukaryota > Metazoa > Chordata > Chondrichthyes > Carcharhiniformes > Carcharhinidae > Carcharhinus > Carcharhinus amblyrhynchos. Next base: position 30,614,768 of record NC_137337.1, read on the forward strand.
CCATATAATCGCTTTGGGATATCTCTTGGGGAAAGAATGTTGGTCAATAGAACTGCTTTACCGTTGTTTGAATAGTGATGTGGAGAGCCGGTGCAGACATGATGGGCTGAATGGAGTTCTGTAGTTCTGTGGGATTTTTTTATTTGAGAGGACAGATGGGACCTCAGTTTAGCGTCTCATCAGGAGATTGGCAGCTGCGACAGTGCAGCTATGTGCTGTAGTCGAGCCAAAGTATGTGCACGAGACCTTGAAATTTGGTTTAAATCCACGTGCCTCTGGTTAACTAACAGGAATGATGCCACAAAGTCACACAATTGTGTTTAATACAATATAGTAAATTCAAGGTCTCGGGTTAGTCGTCTGTTCTGTCACAGTATTATGAATTAAGAGAAAGTGGAGTGAACAGTACTCTATACTATTTGAGTTGTGTGCCTTTCAGGTAGAAAGGCTTGCTAATTCTGTTTACACCCGAGTCCAAACATGTGCAGGATAAATTGCCCATTAGTGTCCCAAGATGTATAGCATGGTGGCACAGTGGTTATAGCACTGCTGCTTCACAGTGCCAGCGACTCGGGTTTGATTCCCGGCTTGGGTCACTGTCCATGCAGAGTCTGCACATTCTCCCTGTGCCTGCGTGGGTTTCCTCTGGGTTTTCTCTCTCAGTCCGAATGTCATACTGGTTGGATGCGCTGGCCATGCTAAATTCTCCCTCAGTGTACTCGAACAGGTGCCAGAGTGGCGACTAGGGAATTTTCACAGTAACTTCATTGCAGCGTTAATGTAAGCCTACTTGTGATACCAATAAATAAACTTTGAACTTAAAAGTTTTTAAGTTAGGGGAGATTAGTGGGGTTAGGGACACGGGCTTGGGGTAAAATGCTCTGTCGAAGAGTCGGTACAGATTCAATGGGCCGATTGGATTCTGCGATTGAATTTTGATTCACAGAGGTTATGGACTTGGCAATTTGGACATAATTTTGAGTATTTTGTGGCATTTAAGTCTAAGCACTCAGAGAGAGTGGTTGAAAAGTTGTGTTTCTGTACTCAGAGGAAAGCAAAATACTGTGGATGTTGGAACCTGAAACAAAGATGTGCAGGCTAGGTGGCCAGCTCTGATGAAGGGTCATCTGGACTCAAAGTATTGGCCCAATTCTCTCCACAGATTCTGTCAGACCTGCTGAGGTTCTTCAGCATTTTCTGTGTTTCAGTCCCTGACTCTGTGTTTTCCATCTATTAAAATCAAGAATTGGAATGTGGACTTTTGATTTTATGACCAATGTTCCCCTGAGAGAGGTATTGCTCATCAGGAGCTGCGGTTGGGAACTATCTGACATAATTGGATGGCATAATTCATAGAATCATAGAAAAGTTATGGTGCAGAAAGAGGCTATTCAGCCCATTGTGTCTGTGGCAGCCAGAAAGAGAAAGAAAAGGAACTAGCGCCTCATTTTAATCCCACTTTCCAGCTACCTGGTCTGGAGCTTTGCAGTTTACGGCACTTCAGATGTAGATCCTGGTACCTTTAGGTGAGTTGAGTGTTTTTTTTTCAATCCAGTTTTTAAAAATTTAATATGCTGATCATTTACTGAACACTTGTTCTTGAGTTATAATTTTTTTATTGGTCACCTTCAGCACCGACTGCCATGTTAGTATTAAGATTTTGAGCAGTCCTAGCCGATATTTTTATCTTATTAACATTTAAGTAACCGGTCGTGGCTGCTGGTAAAGGTTATGGGGAAAGGCATTTTGAACAATCCTTCAGTTAAGAGTTCTTTTGATTGTTATCAAAATTGATGGCATTATGCTCTTCCACTTGTTCAACCATACGGACCTTTTTGTTATTCACCTTTTCTCAAAAAAAATGTTGTTAGGCTTATTATTAAAAAGTTCAAGCAGCAGAAAGAGCACGCGTTGCTTTCAGAACTTTCCCCTAATAATTTTTCTGGGAATTTTTGAGAGGCCATCCCCGGCGCTACCAGGAACTGCTCCTGCCTAGGAAACTCCCTAACTGAATGACTGACCTCCCTTTTTTTAAGTTCTGTTTATTGCTCTGTCAGAACAGTATCCTCATGGCAGTGTTTCCAGGTGAGTCCAATTCTTTTTCAAGGAAATGTTGCTTGACAGTCAGCAGCAGTTTGGAGTGAAAAGGAGATTATGTAGATTAAACATATGCTAGTAAGCTTCAGTACCCTGGCGCCCAACTTTTATGATTCCCAATGTATATCATGGCACGCCTTAGTACTGCAAACCCCTTCTGAGGCCCATCTCCGATTTTCTCTACCTCCTTCCCTTCCTGGAAACTTCGTATTTAACTTTTCCCTGTTGCTCTCGCTTCTCGGAGATGCCAATCACAGATCTGAAGGCAAAGGTTAGTTTTTGGTTCAATTTTGAATGTTTCTTCCTGACGCATTTTGTGGGAAGGGTCTTCAGTTTGCCATTAGTGACCATTGCTTCAGTGTGCAGTTCTGTTGTCTCTTGATACGATACACACAGAATCTAAAGTGCTTAATACTGCTGCCTCAAAGCCCTGGTGACCCAGGTTCAGTTGCGGCCTTGGGGTGGCTGTCTGTGTGGAGTCTGCATGTGTCTGGGTGGGTTCCTTCTGGGTGCTCTGGTTTCCTCCCACAGTAAGAAATCTGACAACACCAGGTTAAGTCCAACCGATTTATTTGATAGGAAACTCAAGTTTTTCTTGTGAGTTTACTATCAAATAAATCAGTTGGACTTAACCTGGTGTTGTCAGATTTCTTACTGTGTTTACCCCAGTCCAACGCCGGCATCTCCACATCATTCATCCCACAGTCCAGCTTAGATGGCTTAGCCATGGTAAATGTGTGGGGTGATGTGGAGATGCCGGCGTTGGACTGGGGTAAACATAGTAAGAAGTCTCACAACATTGAGGTTAAAGTCCAACCACTTTATTTGATAACAAGTTTACTATTTGAGTTTACTATCAAATAAATTGGACCTTAACCTGGTGTTGTGAGACTTCTAAATGTGTGGGGTTACAGGGGTAGGGCAGAGGGGAGGGCCTGGCTGGGATGCTGTTTCGGAGAGTTGGTGTGCAGACTCGATGGGGTGGATGGCCTCTAGGAGCTTGTGGTGAACTTTTACCAATGTTAAGTCTATGTTTAGAAGGGATCGTGTAACTGAGGGAGCGGAGGGTTTCTGTGACACATCTGCTTGGAAAGACTGCCCGCTGTCTTTATTTTCTTTGTGGGTCTCTTATGAGAAAATACTGTTTGCTGAGTTTTTAACCAACACAAGTAGCGCTGCGCTGGGCTGGAGTGGCGCTGAAGTACTGAGTTAATAAAGAAGCAATCAACAGTCATGTAGATGTGATGTTGTTTTTCACCGAAGTTGAATGAGTAGATGAAGCACATTTTGTTGCTGAAAGTCACTAACTCACACTGGGAAAATTGCAGCATTCTCATCAGATTTGTAATGCATTTAAAAGATGTGTTATTACGATGTCAGTATTATTAAATCCCTAGCTTGGATTTGCCTACCCGCATTAATCTAATGCCAGCAAATAAATGGGTTTGATGCCAATGTTAACGTAATATTAGTTGCAACACTGAAGCCAAATCGTGGCTCTGTTTAGGTTCCGTCGTTTACTGCGAGATTGAGAACAGGTTTGGGATTTGATGCGAGGGGTGTGTTTCTGTGTGAGCTTAGCATTGCTGTGAAGTGGCTTCAGCGTCACAGGTGCTGCCCGTCCTATTGAGTTTATCTAGCATTTTATGCGTTTATTGGAATTTAAATTGCCCAGTCGCTGATAATCAGCCACGTGAATAGGGTAGATTTAGCTTAAAAACAATTTAAATAGGTTAATATTATAATGTTAATACCAGCAGATGAGACAACAGTGGTGATGGGGCGGCATGGTAGCACAGTGGTTAGCACTGATGCTTCGCAGTGTCAGGGACCCGGGTTCAATTCTTGGCTTGGGCCCTTTTTCTGTGCGGAGTTTGCACATTCTCCCTGTGTCTGCATGGGTTTCTTCCGGGTGCTCCAGTTTCCTCCCACGTTCTGAAAGACATGCATTGACCCGAACAGGCGCCAGACTGTGGCGACTAGGGGAATTTCACAATAATTTCATTGTAGTGTTAATGTAAGCCTTACGTGGACTAATAAATAAATTTTACTCATGTTTGATGCTTTCTGTGGAGCCCAAACCTTTTTGACAAACCTGCTTTACCTCAATGTGCTTGAAAAGTTGAAGTGATGGGAAATCTGAGCTTATTACTGGAACTCTGTACAATGGCTCTGATGGGATTCCCCTCCCCTGGTGGTTTGGTAATTGTGAGAATAATCATGGCTGGCCTGCTCAGTGGAGGGTGAAGGGGCTATTTGCAGATGTACTTTGAACAGAATTGAAAGTTACTTTTTTGCCAAATGAATTAACTACTCCTGATTTTGGATTTTGTGGTCAGAATTTCTGTCTTTATCACCTTTCCCTTAATACTTTGTGTCAGTCCCTAGTCCATTCTGAGCTGTATACTAGGTTCACAATCAGTTTCGAAATCAAACTTGGCCCTCGGAATTTTATGCCGATTTTATAGGAGTCATTCATTATGATTTATTGCATTTTTATCTCACCCTTTGCTTTTTTCCCCCACTCCCCCGGACAGCCATTTAAACTAGAATCTATTTTCTCCCATTTTTCCGACAGGAGTCACTGGATACAGGTGGCACAGTGGTTAGCACTGCTGCCTCACAACCCCAGGGGCCTGGGTTCAATTCCCGGCTTGGGTCACTGTCTACGTGGAGTTTGCACGTTCTCCCTGTGTCTGCTGTGGGTTTCCTCCGGGTACTGCAGGGAAAAACCTGGGAACTACAGGCCAGTGAGCCTCACATCCGTGGTGGGTAAATTGTTGGAAGGTATTTTGAGAGACAGGATCTACAGGCATTTAGAGAGACCAGGACTGACTAGGGACAGTCAGCATGGCTTTGTGAGTGGAAAATCATGTCTCACAAATCCTGAGTTTTTTGAAGGGGTAACCAAGAAGGTAGATGAGGGAAGTGCAGTTGATGTTGTCTACATGGACTTTAGCAAGGCCTTTGACAAGTTACCTCATGGTAGGTTGTTGCATAAGCTTAAATCTCATGGGATTCAGGGTGAGGTATCTAAATGGATACAAAATTGGCTTCTTCACAGAAGCCAGAGGGTGGTTGTAGAGAGTTGATTTTCAAACTGGAGGCCTGTGACCAGCGGTGTGCCTCAGGAATCAGTGCTGGGTCCACTGTTCTTTGTAATTTATGTTAATGATTTGGATGAGAATATAGAGGGCATGGCTAGTAGTTTGCAGGTGGCACTAAGATTGGTGGCATAGTGGACAGTGAAGAAAATTATCTCCAATTGCAACAGGATCTTGATCAATTGGACCAGTGGGCTGGTGAATAGCAGATGGAGTTTAATGTAGACAAATGCGAGGTGATGCATTTTGGTAGATTGAACCAGGGCAGGACTTAACAGTAGGCCATAAGGGAGAGTTACAGAACAAAGAGATCTAGGGGTACGTGCTCATAACTCCTTGAAAGTGGAGTCACAGGTGGACAGAGTGGTGAAGAAGGTATTCGGCATGCTTGGTTTCATTGGTTAGAACATTGAATACAGGAGTTGGGACGTCTTGTTGAAATTGTACAAGACATTGGTAAGGCCACACTTGAAAAACTGTGTGCAATTCTGGTCACCCTATTTTAGAAAGGATATATTATTAAACTAGAAATAGTGCAGAAAAGATGTACTAGGATGGTACCAGGACTTGATGGATTGAGTTAGAAGGAGAGGCTGGATAGACTGGGTCTTTTTTCCTCTGAAGCGTAGGAGGCTGAGGGGTGATCTTATAGAGATCTATAAAATAATGAGATCAGCTAGATGGTCAATACCTTCTCCCAAAAGTAGGGGGCATAGGTTTAAGGTGAGGGGGAGAGATACAAAAGTACCCAGAAGGGCAATTTTTTTTCACACACAGGGTGGTGAGTGTCTGGAACAAGCTGCCAGAGGTAGTGGTAGAGGCAGGTACAATTTTGCCTTTTAAGAAACATTTAGTTATATGGGTACAATGGGTATAGAGGGATATGGGCCAAATGTGGGCAATTAGGATTATCTTAGGAGTCTTAAAAAAGAAAGGGTGGCATGGATAAGTTAGGCCGAAGGACCTGTTTTCATGCTGTAAACCTGTATGATTCTACTCTGATTTCCTCCCACAGTCCAAAAGATGTGTAGGGTGGTGGATTGGCCATTCTAAATTGCCCCTTAGTGTTGGGGGGAGGAGGTGCTAGCTACGGTAAATGCTTGGGGTTATGCAGATAGGGCCTGGGTGGGATTGTGGTTGGTGCAGACTTGATGGGCCAAATGGCCTCCTTCTGCACTGTAAGGATTCTGTGATTCTGTAGTGATCAGCAACCTAAAATGATTGCAGTAGACAGACTGGGGATCCCCATATTATTCTAGTCTACGCAGCTCAAATTGGAGAGTTGGGAAAATGCTGTTTAGTGTGAGGAAGGGGAATAAGTTAAACGATATTTGTCAACTGGATAGAAGACGAGAAAAGAATCCAGAGATACTGATTGGTAAATAATCTACAGTAGTAGCAGCAGATAGTCCAAACAACAGGGACTAAGATTGGTGATTAAGCTAGAGCCAGTTGGGGTCAATGTATAAATGGTTACTGATCCCATGCCTATAACTGATATCACCAAGGGGCTGCATGTAGAGGAGGAAATGGAAGCCATCGAGGATTATTCTTTGGGGTATTCTGAAGGTAACAGCCAGATGGGTGACTGGAACCAAGCAAGGCTAATAACACGAGTTAGAGGGCAGACAGAATGAATCAGAAGAGAATGGAATGGCCTTCTGTATCAAACATTGGAGAGGTCAAGGAGAATGCGTCACAATCACAAAGGAAGTAATTTGTGATGTTTATCATGGCAGCAATGTGATAGGACAGAAACCTGTTTGGGGCATGGAGTTACAAGAAATTGGGCATGGATTTGGAAGGTATCATCTTCGAAAGCTCCGGAGATGAAAGAAAAGTGAGACGTAGCAATAGTTTGGAAGGAATGAGATTGAGGAGGGACTTTCTTAGGAGGATTGATGGTAATTTTGAAAGGAGGAGGAGGAGGGGGATGTTAACTGAGGGAGATTTACAATGTCAGCTAGCACAGGGAGCAGGAAGGGAAGTTGGGCAGTCAGCAGTTCAGTAGAAATTTGTTCAGGGAAGTAGAAGTGTCGTGAGTGGGATGAGCTGTAAAAGAGCACAAGAGCAGATGGAAGAGAAACTGAAGAATCATGCAGGTTCAAGGCAAGGGCAGGTTAGAGTCGGGGAAGTGGCGGGGGCTGGGGGTCAGAGAGATTACAGCCAGAGAGGTGGGGGGGAGGGAGGGGTTAGTTAGAGTCAGGGAGGTGGGGCGGGGGATGGAGCCAGGGAGGTGAGAGTCGGGCGGAGCTGGGAGTTTAGAGCCTGGGGGGAGGAAGGCTTTAGAGGTGGGAGGGGGGTGATGGAGCCAGGGAGGTGAGAGTCGGTGGGGGGGAGCTGGGAGTTTAGAGCCTGGGGGAGGGGGGCTTTAGAGCCAGGGAGGTGGGGGAAGGGGGGGGTGGTTAGAGCTAAGGAGGTTGCGGGAGGGGGAGAATAGAGCCAGGGAGGTGGGGAGTGGTGGTTGGAGCCGGGGAGTGGTGGTTGGAGCCAGGGAGGTGGGGGGAAGGGGGATTTAGGCGTGGGGTGGGGGGAGGGTGAAAGCCAGGGAGGTGGGGTGGGGAGGAGTGGGATGATTAGAGCCGGGGAGATGGGGTGGTTAGAGCCAGGGTGGTGGTGATGGGGGGACAGGGTGTTAAAGTGGGGAGGTGGGATGGTTAAAGTAGGGGAGGATTTATGGAGGTTTAACTCTGCGGGCAAATGAAAGATTGGGGAGAGTGAACGGGTGAAGAAACAGAAACTTCTAGACATCAATCAACAGGACTCAATTTTAGTGACAAATGAAATCCTTAATGGCTGTTAAACGTGAAGGTTGAGGTGGCAACGGAGAGCATTTAAAGGCCTGTCTTTGCTTTCCAGAATGACCTTGCTGCTGCAACTAAGAGTTGATGACCAACCATGATTATTGGCGGGCTAAACCAAGCTTGAACCAGACATGCTCAAGTCTGTGTCTCTCTGAGTGGAGTGTGCCAACGTAGGGGCCACATGATGGGGGTGAGGGAGGGTGCAGTGAGGAAATACATTTCTGTTGTCGAGATTATCTGCATTTGGTCAAGGACTGGATAACACTGAGCTCAAACACCACCTATATGAGCTCTGAACAGGGGCACAGGGAGGTGGATGGAGTTGGTGATCTTTTGGATTGAACCAGTTGTTAGCTCTGGTGGTCAAATTTTACAGAACCAACCCTCATTTCCCATGTTTCTCTGATTGGCCCGATGTATGAATACACTTTCTGTGACCATCACGTTCTGAAGAGCTTCTGACCCAGAGGTAGGGACACTGCCCAGTACACCAAAAGACCTCCAACCCTCAATAACAGGAAATGTTAAACCAGAATTTTAATCCTTTCAAGAAGCATTTTTCAATAACGAATTCAAAATTCTTAATGAGCAGAAGACAGCAAGACTCGAGCAGACGTAATGCAACCTGACTGAATTCCAACCAGGTATTTGTCTGATTACAGTCTGATTGACTGGCGCTTCATCCCCTACCTTAAACATTCATTCCCTCTGCTGTCAATGCATAGTGGCAGCAGTGTGTACCACACACAAGATGCACCACAGCAACTCACCAAGGCTTCTTCAATAGCACCTTTCAAACCCGTGACCTCTACCAAGAAGAAGGGCAGCAGATACCCACATCTTGAGGATTAATTTAAAAAAAACATCAACTGCACATTTCCCTCCAGATCACACACCGTCCTGACATGGAAACAATGACTTCACTGTCACTGGGTCAAAATCCTGGAATTCTCTTTCTGACAACGCTCTGGGTGTACTTATAGGGAGGCCTTCAGTCTTGTCTTAATTTCATTCATTCATGGGCTGTGGGTGTTGCTGGCGAGGCCCGTATTTATTGGATTGACACGGTGGCACAGTGGTTAGCACTGTTGCCTCACAGCGCCAGGGACTCGGGTTCGATTCCCAACTTGGTCACTGTCTGTGCGGAGTCTGCATGTTCTCCCCATGCCTGTGTGGGTTTCCTCTGAGTGCCCCAGTTTCCTTCCATAGTCCAAAATATGTGCTGGTTGGATGCATTGGCCATGCTAAATTTTCCCTCTGTGTACCCGAGCAACACCGGAGTGTGGCAACTAGGTGATTTTCACAGTAACTTCATTGCCGTGTTAATGTAAGCCAACTTGTGACAGTAATAAATAAACTTTATTGTCCGTCCCTAATTGTCCTTGAAGAAGGTACTGGAGAGTTGCCATCTTTGCATGTGAAATTAGGTGTGGGCAATAAATGCAATGTCCACATCCCATGGAAGAATGAACAAAGACACACTACAAAGTATTTTCCATGATAAGATGGTAGGAAAGAATATATTGCACATGCAAAAGATGTTCTTGGTCATGAGGGCAAGCTGGACTTTAGCTATTTAAATGACAATTGTAATTTCACCAAAAAATGAAACCAGCAGCGCAACGCAAGCTGATGTTAATCTTGCCCTTAACTGTAACTCCAAGACACAGTGGCATTGTAACTATACTGCCTACGTAATAACTATACTGTCTATAATTATACTGCCTATATAGTAACTATACTGTCTACGTATTAACAGCTGACATAACAATGCTGGATTGGCTGTAGTAAATGCAAGGGGGTATGGGGATAAGGTTTGGGGGGGGGGGGGGGGGCGGGGCAGTGGAGGTAGAGGCCCTGGAGAGTTAGTGCAGACCTGATAGATAAATGATCTCCTTCTGCACTGTAGGGATTCTATGGTTCTATAATACTATATTGTTTTTGCTTCTTTTGCCAATTACTTTCAATCTGTGCTATCTCGTTGTCGACACTTTCACGAGTGGAAACAGTTTCCTCCTGTCTACTCTGCAAAGTCCCTCGTGATTTTGAGTGGCTCAATCAAATCTCCTCTCAGCTGCCTTTTCTTCTAGCAAGGGGTCCCTATTTCAAGCTACCTTCATACTTGAAATGCCTTATCCCTGGAGCCATTCTCGTGGATATCTTCTGCACTCTTTCTAATGCCTTCACATCCTTCCCAAATTGTGGCGTCTGGAACTGTATGCAATGCTCAACATTAATTTCCGCCTATACAAATGATACTAATTGATGCCATCAACACTTGAGTATGCTTTCTAATACCTTTATATTTTATGATGCCTTAATATCATAATACTTTTTATGGTGCACCATTAAAACTAGGATAGCCCCATCTGCCAAGATTATACTAGGGAGCAAGGAGGGTGAATAGCAAAGAATCTCAGCACCATCAGTATGGGCAGCCCTGAATGGAAATTTAGGTAAATGTACAAGTTTGCTGAGGGCAACTCATGTATATGAAAGGCAGACCATAAGCCACCATAGTCTGTAATAGGACTGTCACTGAATTGGGTGAATGTATTCTATTGGCAAGCAATTCAATTTTGGGAAAAGTAAAGGTAAAAGTTTTGGCATCATTCAAGAGATGGTTCGATGTTATGTTAGAGGCCTCCCTTTCTGCTGGAAGGATGAGACAGATGGAGCAAATGGTCTTCTACATCTTACTGTGAGAAGTATTGTATTCATCAGATTTATTCCATTCATGAACATTTGTGTTTCATCACCAAGTGATTAGGATCGTAGAATATCATGGTTCAGACTGAGTCAGCTTTCAGAAACCGTTGGCCTAGTTATACCTGTCCCATTGTGAAGTGCAATGATTTATGCTGGAAACTGCTCGTTTGGACAATTAGCATCACAAAATGCCCCATGGTACAAAGCCAAACCCATTAGCATGGCAAGTAAAGAATGTGACCAAAAGCACAGTGATTTTAACTAGGTTTTTATAGGATGGCAAATGATGAAGTGAGGATGCATTTGAGAGAGGTCCTGGAGTGTGGGGCCAAGATAACTGAAGGAACCGCATTAAGGCAGTGTTAGGTTTGGAGAATGTGAACAGGAACATAAGGCTGGAGGAGAAAAAAACCTAAACCTCTGCCACCAATCTCCGTCTATAACTGCTCACTCAGGCTAAACCAAGCTACTCACAGTCATGGTGCGGTATTCAATCTCAAACTCCATTTCAAACCCATATACTCCTCCATAACATGTCCACCTGCCTCTGCCTATAGAATCCTACAGTGCAGAAGGAGTCCATTCAGCCCATCAAGCCTGCACATCAACCACAATCCCAACCAGGCCCTATCCCTATTACCCCATGCATTTACCCTAGCTAGTCCCCCTGACATTAAGGATCGATTTAGCATGTCCAATCAATCTAACCTGCACATCTTGGGACTATGGGAGGAAAACGGAATACCCAGAGGAAACCCACATAGACACAGGAAGAATGTGCAAACTCCACACAGACAATCACCCGAGGCCAGAATTGAACCCGGGTCCCTGGCGCTTTAAGGCAGCAGTGCTTGCCACTGTGCTGCCCCAGCTGCCAAATCCTTTAGCTGTAACTTCACCTGCAGATTCACCAATGTTTGCCTGACCTGCCTTGCACGTGCTTGGTTAACTTTAGCTAATCCAAGGTCTGCCATTCCACACAAGTCTCGCTCACTGACTGCTCCCATTCTGTCTGATCCCTATTTACCTCGGTTCCTAGTCCCTCCATGCCTCAAATTTTTAAAGTTGTTATCTGTATCTTTGAATTTGTTCATGACCTTACCCCTGCCAATCTTTATCATATTCTCCATCCCTTCATCCATACCTCACCCCATCATTATTTCTTGTGAATCTTTGTTCTGTTTTCTCTACAGTTTTCTGGATATCATGCTATGTAATTCCCTTGGTAAGCTGCTCCACCTCTCCTCCTGCATTTTTATAATCATAGAATGTTTACAGTACAGAAGGAGGCCATTCAGCCCATCAAGCCTGCACTGACAACAACCCCACCCGGACTCTATTCCTGTAACCCCACATATTTACCCTGCTAATCCCCTGACACTGAGGGGCAATTAAGCACGGCCAAACAACCTAACCTGCACATCTTTGGAGTGTGGGAGGAAACTGGAACACGGGGAGAACAGACAATCGCCCAAGGCTGGAATCGAACCTGGGTCCCTGGCACTGTGAGGCGGCAGTGCTAACCATTGTGCCACTGTGAACCCAATGGTCAACTTTTGGATGCTCCTCTAATATCTCCATCACCATTAGCTTAGCATTCACTTCCTGATGCCACCTCTGTAAAATAACTTGGGATGGTTTCTTTCAAAGGTGCTATATAAATGCAAATTATTGACAATGATTTGTCTGTTTTTATTTTTCCATTTGTCATGCTGCTGCTATCGCTGCTTCTGGGGATAAATGATGCTGATAAACCTCATTTGTAGGTGGGATTTTAGCCCCCCCCCCCCCCCCACCCTGCGATCTCTTTTTCTTGACCCACTCCTCACCCCAGGCAGATTTTCCAGAGGCGGATTGCCATTGGCCACTGGCGGGGGTTTCCAGTCCCACCCACGTATACGGTGTTTTTCCTGGCTCGCCTATCCTGCTGCTGAGGAACCTGCCAAAGGAGAGGGTCGCTGACAGTGGGACAGGGTGATTCCAGGGGCGGCAAGGGTCGGAAAATCCCGCCGGTAGTTTTTGTTTCCAGTAAGTATGGCCCTGTCAAATCATGGTGATGTTCCCAGACTCTGCACAGATATTTTCTGCTTGCACAATTAAATTCTTAGAAGTTAATGAGTTGTTCCCAGGCTGGATCAGTGTTGGGTGTACGTGTATCTGTTACCAAGGTGTATGAAACTGAAGCTGCAATAGTGAAAGTACCTGGGCCGGTTACAAGAAATCAGGAATAGCTTGATCTGGTTCCCAGTTGGGATTCCCCGAGTCCCAACGCAGGAACAGACAAATATAATTTAAATAGAACAGGAACCAGCTTGTCTGGAATATCTTTACGCGTTCAATAGGTACAAGTAATTGGTTGATTTTTTTCTTTTGTTCCCCAGTTTCTCAATCAGAAACTGGAGGACTGATTCCAGGAATTATAAAGTGGAAGTGTACATATGGAACACACTGTGGGGAGGTTTCCCTTCCCGGGACTCAGAGTGGGAGGGGGGTGAGCAGACCATGCAAAGGTTTGTTGACTTCGGGCTGGATTTTCCAGTTCTGGGGCAAGCACAGCTGGAAAATCCTGCCAATAGTTAAGGGGAGTGCAAACCAGAAAGCTAAGATGTTTGTTGGTTTCTCATCCCGAGTGACTTGCCCCAAAGTCAGGAATGAAACAGTCAATCAGGAACAATGGGACATAAAAGCAACATGAGATGTAAAAATAAGGCTGTTTTACTGACCCGGTTTGTGTGCCTTCCAGTTAATGTAGGGAAGTAGCATCCCCCAAGTTGCCAGTGGTGGTACTATGGTCTTGGAGAGATTGAAGGTGGGAGATTATGTGGACACATCCCCTGGAATCGATCCAAATAGAGTTGGCAGCCCTGCCAGCCACTGATGCGAATGATGCAATGTTTTGGGGGGAAGGTGGGGAGGTTTTTATGATCCTCCGCTGAGCATAAATTTGGCAGAGGTGGTGGGGAGGCAACCATGTAAAATATGAGAGGTCCACAGTCCACCCACCACTTTCCCATCCATTCCTGAACTGTTCCCCATAATGCAGTAAGTGGGCAGATGCCTAAACCAACAGTCTACCCAGCATTTTTAGATAATTCACAATTAACTGAGCTAATTTACCTATGTAATTACTCTGCCTACACTATAATACGGTTGGATTAGACAGGCCTTTTTGTTTGAGCCCAAGGTTTAAGAAAATAGGATGAAGAAGGGACACATTAACATGGAGTTAAGACTGCCCTGTGCACATAAGGAGTGTTCTCTTTCCCTTCCTCCCCACCACTTTGCCCCCTTTTGCCTGCCTTCCTAAGTCTGCATCCTCTGTCCCTCCTCGCTGGCTGCTTGATTCCCTCCCATCCCCAAAAAGGCTTGACCTGGGCCCTAGAATCTATTATCACCTCTTGTGGGTTGTTGGCATTGCTGGCAGTGGCCATGTCTGAGGTCTGTCATTGCTGGGGCTAATTGGCCAACAGCTCTCTAGGGCAGGGCCTCTCTCTCTCTCTCTCTCTTTCTCTTTCTCTTTCTCTTTCTCCACCACCCCCAAACTGACGGGTGGAAGTCCCACTCTCCTCCTTTAGCCATAGTGTGGTGTCAGAAGGCTGAGTGGCAGGGGTTTTTTGGGTGCATGGGCTGCCGCTGTCTTTCCTTCTGTTGGGGAGGGGACAGCGCCCCCCGCCCCTTTATCAAATCCAGCCTTCCATTACACTGAACCAGAATGTAGTGTGATGCCGCCCTGTATAAACTTCGGACAGTAAAGATATCGGAGCAACCCAAGGACAATTATCTTTAATTCATTCACAGGAAACTTCTTGCAGTAGCTACTCTATAGTGTTAGCATTATATTTTAGTTTTTATCTTCAGGTTTTATACTTTGCATTTTAAATGACCTTTTTATGAACACACCACCATTTTTGTCTTAATCCTGTTATGAAGGTCCTACCAAGAAATCCGAAAGAGTAACAGATAAATTATTATTTTTGCTCAAGTATTTTAGTGATGGATTTACCAGTTTAGCTATTGAGCTGAATGAATGGATGATTCTGAGAATCTGGTATCATCTGCAGAGAGAGAAACACAGTTTCAAGTCACCCTTCTCCAGAACCCTTATGCAGAAGGGTTACGTGGACTCAAAACTTTAAATCTATTTCTCTCTCCACAGATGTTGACAGACCTGCTGAGTTTATCCAGCGTTTTCTGCTTTTACTTCAGATTTTTAGCAACCATGGTAGTTTTCTTCAGACAGTTGAGAGCTGGGTCAAAATCAAATCTATTAAGATGGTGCTGGAACGAAGTGAGTTCTTGCAAGCTGTCCCCAGCATACCTTTTAATTCTATCCTTTACTTTTATGCTTTTAAAACATGTTCTATAATTTGTTCAAACTCCTCCCTTCCTTCTCCCCAGTGTACTCTATGAACGCTATGCTTTGTCTGTATAGCTCGCAAGATGCAATACTTTTCGCTGCATCCCAATGCATGTGGCAATAATAAATTAAATCTAGAATCGAGCAAATTGTTCCCTTCCATGACGGAGCTATAGCCAGGTGAGCAAGTGAAAAGCGTATGAAAAGTGTTCTTTCTTTAGAAAGGAAAGATGACATTAACAACGACACACCTGCTATGACTTCCGAAAGAGTTTTAAAGCTGATTAAGTACTTATGAAGTGGAATTATTGTTGGAAATTCAGCAATCAACTTGCAATGCAACAGCAATGTTGTCGTACGCCACCTGTTTTCATAGAATCCCTGCAGAGCAGAAGGAAGCCACTCGGCCCATTGAGTCTGCACTGACAACAATCCCACCAAGGCCCGATCTCTGTAACCCCATATACTTACCCTGCTAATCCCCCTGGCATTAAGAGGCAATCGAGCATGGCTAATCCACCTAATCTGCACGTCTTTGGATTGTGGGAGGTGCCCCGAGGAAACCCCACGCTGACACAGGGCGAATGTGCAATCTCCATGCAGACGGTCGCCTGAGGATGGAATTGAACCGGGATCCCTGGCACTGTGAGGCAGCAGTGCTAACCACCGTGCCACCCAGTGATGTTTGTTGAAGAATAGGTATTAACAAGGACACCCAGAAGAGCTACCAGGCTTCTCTTTGAATAGTGCCCTGGGATCTTTAATGTCTCCTGAGAGAGCAGCTGGGAGATCAGTTGAGCATCTCGTCAGAAAGATGGCACCTCTGACAATGCAGCACTCTCAATGCAGCGCTAAGGAATTGCTTTACACGACACACTTGTGAAGCCCTTAAAGTTTACATTTAAAATCGTCTATGATTCTGTTCCGAATAGGTTTAAAAGCCAGAGGGTTTGTTACTATTATCCAGTTCAGCATCTGTCAGTTCAGTAGTTTTTAAAAATTTGTGAAAACGAAAAAATCTATCAGAGTAACTTCTGCATTTACTGGAAAGGTTACAGAACTGATGATGTGGCAATGTCTCCTGGGATGGTAAGTTCTGAACTACCTCAGCAAGTGTGAAAAGAGCACTCCGAGGGAATTTCCCTTCCTTCCTCTCTTTCTTCCCCGTCCAAACCCTTTCTTCTCGAGACTTTTGTGTTCATGAAGTCTAAATCAATGCCGCTCATAACAATAAGGCGCGCTTATATTTCCTTCCATTTGCTTTTTCTGTTTTTTTTCCTCCCAATTTGTCCAGCCTCCTCTGAACTGACTCTGTGACTGGTGCAGCACAATTCCATGCAAAGCCTTTGATTCATGTGGTTATTGCTCATGTATGTTAGGAGTCTGGCATGGGCTTCATCATAAGCGTGCCTATTTCTCCCCTCAACCGTGTGGCTCCCCCCCCTCCTTACCGCCCTCCCTCCTCCCCAACCCCTCCTTATCGCCCTCCCTCCCTTCCTCCCTCCCTAACCCTCCTTACCACCCGCCTGCCCTCCCTCCCCTTGCTTACCTCCCTCCCTCCCCTTGCTTACCTCCCTCCCTCCCTCCCTCCCCTTGCTTGCCCCCCTCCCCCCTTGCTTGCCTCCCTCCCCCCCTCCCCTTGTTTACCGCCTGCCCACCCCTCCTTACCGCCCTCGCCCGCCTCTTTCCCTCCTTACTGCCGCTGCCCCCCCGCCCCCCCTTCCACACCATTCCCTATTCAGGTGGTGCTGAGGTTATTTGTAGCTTCCACTACTGTGTTGACTGAGTTTGGTTAATGTTATACCAATTGATCTCAAGGTCTTCCTGGTCTCCATGGCTTAGTATCATACCAGTGATGTGCTAAGCACGTGAATCATTCGGATTGGCAGTGTTCTTTGTGCCTGGCTCCAAGCTCAAACTTGCTGAAGGGTAGGAAGTGCCGTGTTCTTTCTGTCTAGCTCCACCAGAGAACGTAGGTGTAGCAGAACTCACTGCTACAGTTCAGAGCAAGCATCTGAATTGGGCAGGATGTTAACGGTTAACATGTACAGAGTTCCTGTTCAGAGTTGCGTTTACTGTGTCCTTAGCAGGAATAATGTATGGAAGAGTAACTTAGGAAAATCCACAGGTTTGAGGGAAAATTGAATCTGCACGAAGACATGCTCTGTTGCTTTGTCCGTGTGATGATGTGCAGCCAAAGCATGATTCACAAGCCAGGAAAAGTCAGAGATGTAAATAAATGGCATTAATTCCAGAGCACTGACTAATGGGGCAACAGTAAATGTGCACAATTGATCATGCGCTTCTATTTTGTAACCTTGATGTACAATTATGTTAGCTACAAGTGTGATATGTGTAAGCAGCAGAAAGGATTAGAGGGTGTGCTATTGGAATATCACGGTAATTTTGTTTTGCAACAGGGTTTATTTTGGGATCTGGGACTTTCCTCTTGCATCTTTTATCAAGTCCTGGTATTTAACTTTGTGGAAATCCAGAAAGGCATCCTGCCAGTGAGTGCTTACTGGATTTTGGATGCGATACAAGTTCTTTGGTCAGCCGGTTCTGCGAGACTGAAGGAGCCGAGAGTAAAAGACATATCCGTCTGATTGGGAGATATGTATAAATAGAAAACAAACACGCTGAAGTTACAGACTCTTCAGATCATTATTCTAGCTCTTTGTTGAAAGAATAATTTTGCAGTAGAACAGAGGAATTGTGTGTGTGTTCACTTGTACAAAATTCTTTTTCAGGCGCATAGATACCATGTGTCACTTGAAAATTGCAGGAGAAGCCTTTCTGTTTTTGAGGGTTTTCTGTTGAAGTTGTCTTGAGTTGGATGGATAACAGAATGATTTGGAAACTATTCTTTCACTGGTCGGACCTGAATTCAAATCCTTGGAAATTATGTAAAGGAATAACATTCAGTTCAACACTGGAGAATTAAGAAACAATTGTTATCTCAGTTGCATTACACTTTAATACAGACTTGAAAATATTAGTCTTATACGTTTGCCAGGCACCATTTATTAAAATGTAATTGGAATCCAGTGGGTTGAGGTCATGGTTTCATTGTTGTTGGCCTGTTTGTCTGTAAAACTGTGGATTTTCTTTTTCTCTGCCAGTGGGTTTAAGGATGGTGGGAGGGCATATAAAAGCCAGTGGCTTTTAGTCCACTTGCTCCCAACCTGTCTGAAATTTTACAGGGTTGGGGGTAAGGAATGGGGGAGGGTTGGTTGGCTGACCCCCCCCAAGTCTATTGGCAGAATGTTAAACTGCATGCTTCTGGTCTGACTGAGTTAATGTATTAGCATTTTGTCTTCAACATGGGGGGAACAAAGTCCAATGTTGAGTGTTTCCTGCTGCAGAGACTGAGAGGCAACCATGCCACATTTTCTGGCCCCAAGGTCATTAATTATGCAACTGGATGTTTTGTTGTGTGGCAGGCATGATGGCCACATATTCCACCATCACAACTGGGAACCATGTTGAAAAAGCACCCAAACATCACTAGTCCATGACTGAAGATAGAAGGTGGATCTCTGAAGTTGAAAGATGGATCATTGCACCTGGAATTATGTCTTGAATGTAGATGCCACCACCACCACCACCATCCACCCACCCATGAACCACTGCTGAGGTGTTCCAGGGTCCATGGTTGCTTCCTTCCCAAGCACTGGTGACAGCCCCAGACATTATTCAGCTGAGTCCTTACATCTGCAACACTGCATGCTTTAGACTGGTGTGTTTCCCTGCTAGCATCGCAGTGAATTGGGCATCAATGGACCTATTGAACTGGGTCTTCATCTGCAACCCATTAGCAGGATGCAAGGCAGCTTCCTGCTGGCGGGTTTCCTGATCCGCCATGGTGGGCACCAATGGAAGATCCCATGGGAACCTCATGCTGGCATGAAACCGACTCTTGCAATTGTGCCAAATTCTTTCCCGTCCCACCCTGGTGAGGGCTTGGAAGAATTCCACCCAAAGTGCTTATCTTTGCCTATAGTACATCTAATATTTAGAGCCGTTACAGAATGTTGATTATCACTAACTTAGTTCAACTGGCTTGCAGTTTTTTGCTCTAGAGTGGGGTCTACACTATCATTGCTATGATGGACTCTGGATTAATTTATTGCACCATTTTTATTTTGGAATTTTCTTTCCCTTGCTTTGTGACAGGAGACTTGGATATTTGTATTTTTGCACGCATGTTTTGATGCAGGAGAGGGGTTGAGCTCAGAAATAATACACTTTGAAAACATTAATGTGGTGAAATGGGACTGAATTAGATCTAAATTCAAATCCAGACTGATGGAATATGAATCTCCTTCCTTTAGCTCCTCAAAAAGGTTTCGTATGAATTGAGTTTGACCAGAGTCAACCCAATTTCCCTGCAGATATAGACACACGTTCAATTAACTATAGATTGGCCCTGAGGAGGATGCAAGAATTGATGATTTGGAAAATAGAAATAGCTTTGTCCTTTTCCTGTCTCCCTGTAGACATTCTGTTGGAGTTAGGTTGTGAATCCTGTGCCATTTTTGTCCAGTGATGCAATTGGATGCACTCTGTGAGCCTGTACAATTGAAACTGGTGTACGGTTTGATGTACCATTATTGTGGGCTGAATTGGTGCTGAGCTGTGATTCCACAGTACCTCACCTTGGGAGGATGTTGAGCACCAGCCTAGTTAGTGTTAACCAAATTCCATCATGGTCAAATTCAACATTTGTATATCTATATGACCCCTCTGGGGAAAATGTGCAGTGAGCAGTCTGGGGACCCCTGGTTAATTTTTTTTCCCCTTCCTGGCTCAAGGGTACTGAGGGTAATTTCACTACCCACAATCTTGCTAAGGGCTTAATCTTTTCTTTCTTTGCTTTCATTTTGCTCACTGCCACACTGTCCCCTCCAATGTAGAGGGTGGGCTGAGTGATTCTTCACAGGCTGCTTCCCTGCTGCTCTGCAACAAACTAGGAAGGAGTACAAAATCAGTGTTTACCTTTATTCCATATCCCTGGAGAAAATGATAAATTACTCTTCTAATCCTCTTCTTATAATAGGGAGGAACAGACAGTCTCCCTTAATTATATCAAACTAACCTAAAGGAGAGAGAGTCATAATTCTGACTTGATCCTGTCACCTTACTCGTCCACTAAACCACCTGAGCTGAGGGCTACCCAAAGGGGTGTATGTAACTCAGTAAAGTGCAGCATCAGTTTATGTAATGCAGTAGGAGAGATGGCCAATGAAGCTCCGTACTAAAAGCTGCTTCTCTACAGATTTGGACGGCCGTAGGCCATGGCAACAGCAAGAAACATAGAGTCATCAGCCCCGCCGCTTTCGCTGGAGTCCCTGGTGCAGCAGGCGAATGTGACTCATCTTCCAAATAGCAAGCTGTCATCCCTAAGCATTGAGCCAGAGGATGGGGGCTTCACGGAAAGGTTTGTGCTGAAGCTGGAAAACAAGTACAGGTGTGAACATTGCCGTCTTGCCCTCTGCAATCCCAAGCAAACTGCCTGTGGCCACCGATTCTGTGAAAGCTGTGTTCGGAAAATTCTTGGGTAAGAGACTACTTATTAGAAATTCCGATGTATAATCTTGGATAAACTATCCTTCAGATATGGTAATTATTGTTTGTTTAGTGCATTGCCCAGCTTGGCGTTTAAAAGGAAAACAATCATTCTTGGGCTTATTTTAACTGAATAAGTAACTCGTCATTACTTTGGAAGCTGTTATCTGTGCCATAGTGACATCAGAATGTCTTCAAATATTAAATTATTGATTGTTGTCTCATGCTTCAGAAGTAACAGTAGCATTCCAACTTCACTGGGAATAGTCACCACATAAAATTCAACTGAGTTTGGGTCAGTACTGTGCCAACAGCTGGAAAATCACAAGACCCAGAGGCTATTGGGGGGGAAAATGTCATTTGGAACAAAATAATGGGAGGAATTTTCTGGCCATAACACCCTGCCACCACTGCAAGTGAGGACAGTGAATTTGGTGCTCACCCAAATCTCCATTCACTGCACCGGGACCAGAGAATCCTGCAAGTGTGAATGGCTGGAAATTTCTCCATCAGGTATCTTCTGTTGTTGAAAAAAATACGTCTAATTTTTCCAGTGACTTCATAGAATTATAGAGTCCCTACAGTGCAGAAGGAGGTCGCTCGGCCCATCGAGTCAGCACTGAAAACAATCCCAACCAGGCCCTATCCCCATCACCCCCCCGCCCCTCCATATTTATCCCTCAAATCCCTCTAATCAATGCATCCCAGGACACTGAGGGGCAATTTAGCATAGCTGATCAGCCTGACCTACACATCTTTGGGGTGTGGAAGGTAATTGGAACACCCAGAGGAAACCCACGCAGACATGGGGAGAGCGTACAAACTCCAGACACAGTGACCTAAGCCGGGAATCAAACCCAGGCCCTAGAGCAGTGAGGCAGCAGTGTTAAACACTGTGCCACCCCAATGTCATCACTTGGAGATCATTTCATGAGTGCTGTTTATGTTAATAATTATCTCTTTTGAAGTATATAATTTAAACAAATGACCATCAAAGATGAGAGATTTAGAATGTATGGGGACAGATGGACTCTAAATCCAAGGGTTGATGGCATTAGTAATGAACATATGGATGTATTGCCAAGCAATTCCCCATAATGCTTTTTAGATGCAGTTTAGAAACCAGAGGTTTCTGGTGATATAACTTGAGAACTAAAAGGAATATGTCTTTTTAAATAACTGAAGTATTTCTTTACCATTAGGATTTACATTATTGTGACAATATTTATTTGTTTTATGTTTTTAGGAATCCGAAACCAGTTTGCCCAGTTGATAATGAGTCATTATTTGAGAATACGGTAGGCAACCAACTACAGTACAGTACAATAGCCTTTAAGTTTGCTTTTAACACTAAATCTAGACTAACCTAACATGGCTTTCATACATTTTAAAGGTCTTTAAGGACATGTGCTGTAAAAAGGAGGTTCTTGCACTTCAAGTCTACTGTAGGAATGAGATAAATGGCTGCAAGAAACAGCTACCTCTTGGAAAGCTTGAGGTAAATGATATGATCCAACATCTTAACTGAAGCCTATTTAGCAAGTTATTTTGATGCATTTTTAGATAACAAGTGGACTGGGGGATTATGATTTAATATGGGGAGTTTGATCTGGTCTCTTATTAATGCTTACATTATTTATCATTTGAATATATACAAAATTTTTAATGTTAGGACACTATGACATAACTGGGTTGTCAGTGATTTTAATGCGTAGGTTTTATTTTGAGAATTTTTAATTAATAATCAAAGAAACATTCACCAGCCTTGGTGACTGGATAACTGTTGGCCCTGTGTTTATTGGTGAGTTTTATAAATATTCCTTTATGGGGTGTGGGCAAAACCAGCATTTAATGTCTGTCCCTAAATACCCTTGAGAAGGTGGTGGTGAGTCACCGTCTTGAATAAAACAAAATGACTTCCAAGGTCATTTCAGAGGATAGTTAAGAGTTACCTGCACGCTATGGGCCTGGAGTCTCATATTGGCCAGATTGGGTAAGGACAGCAGATTTCCTTCCCTAAAGGACACACTGATTTCAACTGTCAGCTTTTTCATGGTCACCATTACTGATAGTCAGCTTCAATTCCAGAGCTATTTAATTGACTAAGCTTAGGTTTCCCAGCTAGTCCAGATCATTAGTCAAAACCTCTGGTTTTACTAGTCCAGTAACATAACTTCTACCCTACTGTATCCCCAGCTGTCAAAACCATGCCATGTTTGAACATTGTTTGGATGGAAAAATCCCATGTCAATATCTATTTTTTTGTTGTCTCTCCTCACAAAGGGTCATCTACTTGAATGTCCTTATCAGGAGGTCCGGTGTGCACGCAGGGGTTGCACGGAAATGGTGCAAAGGAAAGATTTAGCCGATCATTTAAATTCAAGCTGTAAATATCGGGAGCAAACCTGTAAATACTGCAGGAATCACATCACTATTGCAGAGTTAAAGGTAAGAGACTTTGGAAATAGTACATGCTCTTCTGTTCTCTTTCTCGCCTATCATTAGTGGTGTTTGTTGCCATGTTTATAATACATCACTTTTTTACCTTTCAAGTTTATTGAAGGGAGAATCAGAATTGTGCTCAAATTCAGTGTTACTGTGGCAAACTCCGTGCTGTGTTCTTAACCACCTTTGTGGCTGCTGCCAAGCTTATGTATGTCCCTGGCTGTTCTTTCAGCTTTTTAAGTGCTGGTTGAGAACAAGCCTTCTACGCAGGTAGAATGAGTGTTCCTCTGATGGTTCTCAAACTAGTCACTGTGTTACATCGTAAACTGTCCTTGGATATTTAATTAAAGTAGCGACAAAATGCAAATATTTGTTGAGCCCAAAACTCCTGTCATGAGTTAACTGTAAGGAAGCTAAGGAAATTTGGCATGTCCGTTACAACTCTCACCAATTTTTACAGAAGCACCATAGAAAGCATCCTTTTAATACGTTCCATTCAAAAGTCTGATGCCCCCTGCCCCCCCTACCCAGGTGCATCACAGCTTGGTATGGCCCCTGCTATGTCCAGGAACATAAGAAACTCCAAAGGGCTGTGAATGAGGCTCAGTCCACTATGCAAAACAGCCTCCCGTTCATTGACTCTGTCCACACTTCCCACCTGACTTGGGAAAGCAGCCAGCACAATCAAAGACCCCAGACATACTCTTTTCCACCTTGTTCCATTGGGAGAAAGATACAAAAGTCTGAGAACATGTATCAACCGACTCGAGTACAGCTTCCTTGCTGCCATCAGACTTTGGAGTGGACCTACCATATATTAAGCTGATCTTTCTCTACACCCTAGTTATGACTAACTTTATATTCTGCACCCTCTCCTTTCCTTTTTCTCCCATGTACTTTATGAACAGTGTGTTTTGTTTGTGTAGCACACAGGAAACAATACTTTTCACTGTATACCAGTATATGTGACAATAGTAAATCAAATCAAAGAGATAGCCAAATCAGAGTGAGTGCTGCTAATACATACCAATTAATGCAGATCGGGCTCTTGTCGCTGCATACAGTGTGGGCTACAAAATGAAAAAAGCCTTGGACTCTTTAACTGCCGTGCTTTAACTCTCTAACTGCCGTGAATTATATTTTCTTGTAGTTCAGTATTGAGGGTTACTGAGATTTGGCAGTGTTTTGAATAGTTTGATAAGAATGCTTCTGATTTCAGGCAAATGCTGTGGTTCTTTCTCTCTTGTGTAACAATACGTGACATTTTATTACATATCTGGCTGTAGTTCTTTGTAACTGGTGGTGGGAGAGGTGTTAACCAAAACCGGCAACAATTCAATCACAAATAATGATGTTTGGGTAAACCTATAACCAAAGTGATGTTAGCGTTTTTACTACCTCGAAAGAGCATGATCTTTAAGGGGTTATGTTTTGTTGATTTTTGTGCAAAGTGAGTCACAGTGAAAACTAACCTGGGTTCATATTTTTCTTCAATCCTGACTTTCTCCAGTTAAGACCGGGGGGCGATTGTGGGGGAAGGGAGTCCTGCTGCCACTCTGCACTCAGTCTGAGTGACAGAGGGAAGGAGGCTAGCGATTGGGGCTGGCCATTGGAGTGGGGGAGAGTCAGTCTGCTGAGGGGGTCAGGGCTCCGGGATGGGGATGTCGAGGCTGGCCTGGGCATGTTTGGGCAGCTAGCGTGGTTGGGGGTGAGGGATAGCAATCATAGGGGGTCTTGGGGCTACTGCGCATGCTCTGATCTTGGTGTTGATAGATGGGTGCATACACAGTGGCTCGTCCAGCACTATGCTGCCAGCCTCTCCAGTGTGAATAGACCCTGCCCACAGCATTTTAACCTAAATCATGTTAGTGCACTCTGCTGTGCACAGAGTGTGAGAGATTTTTAAACCCTCGCTGAAGGAAAAACATAATTTACTCCAGTTTTTATGTGAATTCAACACTTAGAATTTTTTTGGAAGAATGTAGTGGTCCATTTTGGCAGGACCAATGGGATGAAGGAGTACAATATCAAGGGTAGGAGTCTCAGAAGGATCTTGGGGTACAGGTCCATAGGACTCTTAAATCGGCCTTACGGGTGGAGGATGTGGTCAAGAAGGTGTATGGTGTACTGGCCTTCATCAATCAAGGGATTGAGTTTAGGAGTCGGGAGGTAATGCTGCAACTTTATAAGACCCTTGTCAGATCCCACTTGGAGTACCAGTTCTGGTCGCCTCACTACAGGAAGGATGTGGAAGCTATTGAGAGGATGCAGAGGAGATTTACAAGGATGTTGCCTGGATTGGGAGGCATGCCTTACGAAGATAGGTTGAGGGAACTAGGTCTCTTCTCCCTGGAGAAACAAAGGTTGAGAGGCGACCTGATAGAGGTTTATAAAATGTTGAGAGGAATGGATAGGGTGGATTCTCGGAGGCTATTTCCCGGGGCTGAAATGGTCGCTACGAGAGGACACAGGTTTAAGGTACTGGGAAGCAAGTACAGAGGAGATGTTAGGGGTAAGTTTTTCACTCAGAGGGTGGTGAGTGAGTGGAATCGGCTGCTGTCGGTGGTGGTAGAGGTGAACTCGCTGGGGTCTTTTAAAAGACTTCTGGATGACTATATGGGATCTAATGGGATTGGAAGTTACAGATAGTTCTATGACCTGGTAGGTATGGATATGATCGGCGCAACGTGGGCCGAAGGGCCTGTTTGTGTTGTAGTGTTCTATGTAATCGCCTGCAATTACTCTACCCTCCTGTCAAACTTGAGACAGAAAGACAGATGTCTTTCAGAGCCACACTGGACCTAGGTTTTAATAAAGAGATTCAGGCTGTTTATTCTGTACAAAAACTGTGCATAATCCTGCATCATGCTGCATAAACAGTATCTTTAACATTTTTCTATCAGTCACATCCTGAATTTGAAAAGCGTGTGTAATCAGGTCTGCCAGCGCCAAGGAACTGCCAAGGGTGTGATTTATCTCAACTGAGGTCATTTGATCAGGCCCTGGGAGTCTGCTGCCTGTGATGCTATTTCCCAGCCAACATCAACATGTCCAGGAGGAAGGCAGACGTTTTCTTTGGGCAGGATATGAGGGGTGGTGGGTTATGGTTGGGGTGCTGAGATAGTGAGGCAGATTTAATCGTAAAGAACTGTGTTTATTTTTGAAAGTGAAATGCATCAAAATGATTATACTTGTCAACGCAAGTCGTTGAGACTCGACTTTTCTGATCAAATGCCTTCAATCAGGCTTCACTCTGGGCGGTTCAACAAAAGATTCTTTTGGTGTGATGAGCCACATTAAAATAAGGCATCTAAAAGCTGCACATGACTGCAAGTTAACGGACGGATACAATTTAAAAAGCACGTGTCCAATCTTGGATAATATCTTTAAATTACTTCAGCAAACTATTTTGAGGAGGGTGGCGTATTTGGAAAAAATTGACGGTTTCTCTTTCTTTGTAGAAACATGAAGACTTTGACTGTCCATCATTCCCAGTGCCGTGCCCTAATAAGTGCAATGCTTACATTCTGAGGGGAGAGGTAAGCGTGTTAGTCTTTCCTAAGTAGCCCAGTTTTAAGAGTTGTTAGCTGGACATTTCTGATTATGGATTCAGTTAATATGGAGAAATTTCTTTAACTGCATAATATAACATTACAATCTAGTTCTCCTGCAAGAAAATCACCACATAAAATTTATCCCTTTGAGGGAGAATGACAGGAAAGGGCGATTTGTGATTTTGTAAATTGCCACTTGTACAACTGGGTTCTGTTGAGCCCTGGAACCTGCCTTTACTTGTAGGGTTTGCTGAGTTGTGTGCATCTTAATCTGAGTTGAAAGATTCCCAGTCTCTCATCCCCATTATTGAGATGGTGATGTATCCGCGTTCTTATGTGCTTAGGCACAAGGCTGTCTGGGCTTGATTGCTAAAAGCAATTGTAAGCAATAAGATGTCTTTTACTGCATTTGAATGGGAGCTAAATGCACTCTAATTGAGCGTTTATCTCAAGTAGTGAACTTCTGAGAGGTTTATATCACACTTGTGTCCTTTGACCCATCAAATTACAAAATACTATGTTCCTTATTATGGAAATATAGTGAAGAAAATTGAGAGCCAATTGATGAAGATGTGTTTAGGATTTCATTATCCGCAGCACAGAGCGGAAATCTTCCGGTTGTGGCCAGATCAGCCAGAAATCATTGTTCATTTCTCACGTTTGCTATAGCAATGGTGTGTGTGCTCAGGTGATTCAAGTGCAATGATTATTCGAGGTCAATGATTATACAATTATTCCTGTTGGGAAGGGACAATGCCGTCACCTGTAGCCTACAGATAATGTTTTTTGTTGTTTTACTCTTAAACAAGTTTTTCAGTATAAATCTTTGTTTAGATGACACAAGATGAAGGAAATCCATTCTGTACCAAATGGAATACATGTTCAAGTATTAGACATGGTACCCTCACCCTCTGGGTTGCATATCTAGTTTAGGATATTAGGATATATTTGAGATATCATAAAAGTAGAAACCGCTGGAAATATGCAATAGGTTCGGCAACATATTTGGAGAGAGGAATAGAATTCACATTTCTGGATGATGACCCTGCTTCAGGATTCAGAAGCAAAGTAAATAATGTTAACATTAAAATTTAGGTCTTTAAAAAATGCAAAATCATCTTCTGTGTACTTAGACGCATATTACCATTTTTAACATCTTTGTAAGATTCTGCCATAGCATCATTCTTTATCGGCTAACCCCCTGACTGTCCTTATCAATAGCCTTTTAGTTATAGATAAAAGTGCATGATTTGAGTTGCGCGTTGGAAGATTTATCAACAGTGCACTCTGTTTTCTATCTGCAGTTAAGTAACCACCAGTTGCAATGTCTCAATGTGGTCATGTCTTGCCCATTCTCTAAGTATGGATGTACCTTCCAGGTCAGTACAAAATGTTTTTATTGTTCTTCATATTGAAGCTTTGCTACAAACAGGAGAAAAATCTCAATAATAGCACTAAAATTCTAGGGTAAAAGCCAATTACTGCAGATGCTGGAATCGGAAACAATGGGAAGAGAAGAGAGCCAATGTTTTGAGTCTAAATGACCTAGAGTCTAGGATCATCTAGACTTGAAATGTTAGCTCTATTGTCTGCCCACAGATGCTGTCAGACCTGCTGAGATTTTCCAGCATTTTCTATTTTTGCCTCTAAAATTCGAGGAGTCGATCTTACCAACAGAAGCCATTTCTTGAAATTGCAGAGGAAAGAGAAACTGCCTGGTATCCCTTTGTTGCACTGTAGATGGCTGCATTATAATATTACGGCACGGTGGCTCAGTGGTTAGCACTGCTGCCTTACAGTGCCAGGGAGCCGGGTTTGATTCGTGGCTTGAGTCGCTGTCTGTGTGGAGTTTGCATGTTCTTTCTGTTCCTGCATGGGTTTCCTCCCACAGTCTGAAAGACGCGCCGGTTAGGTGCATTGGCCAGGCTAAATTCTCCTTTAGTGTACGTGGCGAAAAACTGCAGCATGCGACGGTGCAGAGGGACCTCGGGGTCCTTGTGCATGAGTCGCAAAAACCCAGCCTGCAGGTGCAGCAGGTGGTCAGGAAGGCGAATGGGATGCTGGCCTTTACAGCGAGGGGGATTGAATATAAAAGTAGGGAGGCCTTGCTGCAGCTGTATAGGGCACTGGTGAGGCCGCAGCTGGAGTACTGTGTGCAGTTTTGGTCGTCGCACTTATGCAAGGATATTTTGGCCTTGGAGGGAGTGCAGAGGAGGTTTACTAGACTGATGCCGGAGTTGAGGGGGTTGAACTATGAGGAGAAGCTGAATAAACTAGGCTTGTACTCGTTAGAGTTTAGAAAAATGAGGGGAGATCTCATTGAGACGTATAAGATGTTGAATGGGATGGATAGGATAGAGGTGGAGAGGCTCTTCCCGCTCAGAAAGGACAGTAGGACTAGGGGGGCACAGCCTCAAGGTAAAGGGGGGGCGGTTTAGAACGGAGTTGAGGAGGAACTTCTTCACTCAAAGGGTGGTGAATCTCTGGAATTCTCTGCCCGTTGAAGTGGTGGAGGCTGCCTCGCTCAATATTTTTAAGACGCGGGTTGATAGGTTTTTGGTAGGCAAGGGGATTAAGGGTTATGGGGAGAGGGCGGGAAAGTGGAACTGAGCCACGACAGATCAGCCATGATCTTATTGAATGGCAGGGCAAGCTCGAGGGGCTAGATGGCCTACTCCTGCTCCTATTTCTTATGCTCTTATGAACAGGCACCTGAGCGTGACGACTCGGGGGATTGTCGCAGTAACTTCTTTGCAGTGTTTATGTAAGCCTACTTGTGACACTAATAAATAAATTTTAACTTTAATGTAACATGTAGAACAAAAGACGTACCTTCATGAGCTTACCTGGTGTATTTATCCAGGGACTAATACTGTTTACTGATTGCCTATAGTGAGTTTACATTTCTGTTTTATTTTCCATTGTTTTCTCCACAAGCTGACACTGAATTTTCTTTGCTTACTCTTTTAGGGAACCAACCAGGAGCTTAAAGTGCATGAAGCTGATAATATGGCTCAACATTTGAACTGTGTGCTAGTGAAGAATGGAGATCTGGAAAATACGGTAATCAGAGGGAGCAATTTGTTTGGTCCATCAGTGCTTGTTAGTCAAATCTGTGGTAATCGTTTTTAAAAGACTGCTCGCTGTGGCAGAGATCAGCAAGATTATTTTAATTTTAACCAGTCTGCCTCATTTATTCTTTAGAAACAAAGTTGCTGCTTGTACTTCACACCAATGCTTCAAATATTGAATCGTAGGAAAGCTGCCTTTGGTCCAGCCATTTGTTCCAATATTTGGATTCTATTTGCATTAATGCCAAAAAATGGTGTTGATGCGGTGGAACCCTGCTGTTTCATCCCAAATCTCATTGTGATTTTCCTATTCTCATTGTCTATCTATCCCTGGTCTATTTTATGTCAGCTGATTTCTTCTAGGATGGTGGTGCCATTCCTATCTCTCTCATCCACTGCAGCCCCACAACGCTGAGATATCTGCAGTCTTCTCATTCTGGCCTTTTATGCACCCCCAATTTGAATCGCTGCAAGATTGAGGTCTGTGGTTACACCCCAAGCTCTGAACCACCCTCCCTACACCCCTCTGCCTTTCCACCTCGCTTCCCTCCTTTAGGATATTCCCTGAAAAGCTGCCTCTTTGACCAAGCTTTTGGTTATCTGACCTATCATCTCCTCATGTGATTGGGTGTCATTCTTTGTTTTATAATGCTTCTGTGGAGCACCATGGGACGTTCCATTACGTTAAAGACGCTGTATAAATATAAGTTGTATTGTTGTCAAAATAGTGGAATATTTGATTGTAAATCATTTGTGTGTTTAAACAATATATTTCGGGCTAACTAGTTAACACTAGGTAAAAGGTAAAGTCGTCATAGTCCCAGGTGACCGCAGGCTGCTCTAACCCTCAAAGGTGGTGATTTAACCTGAGAATCACCACATCTCAGGCAAGCAGCAACCTTCACCAATATCCTCAGCTGGTATCAGAATTGAACCCACGCTGTAACCACCGCTCTGCATTGCAAACCAGCTGTCCAACCAACTGAGCTAAACGAACATACTAGAAGTATGATAAAACCGTTCAGCTTCACTTCCCAAGAAACAAAATTTGTTTCCTGTTACGCTTGGGAAGATGTGATGCAAGGGATGTCTTTATTGTAAGAAAAGGGTTCTCACGATGGAAGGCAGCTGTGACTGAGCATTCTCTTCCAAGTCTGTCACACGCACACATCCAGCATTTGCCTTTTGGTTTCTTATTCTGTGGTGCTGTTTCACCCAGTGGAAATCCCGGAACATTCTATTGCTTCCTCTTTGTCATGAGATAAGGGAACATTTAAGTGCTTGTAAAATCCATTATTAAACAAAAAAAAGCCAAGTTATTCAGTTACATTCTTGCTTTTGCTTCTTCCTCCTTCCATCCATTGGGAGGTCAAAAATTAAATACTTGGCCAGATGCTGTGCTGACTAACGTTAACGTGGTTTAATGTTAAGACAGTGTACAAAGTTAAATTAATTTAAGAAATAGTGTAATCATATTAAAATGCCCCTGAGATTGGAATTGTGACATCCTCAGCACTGATCCCCTGGTTTAACTTGAATGGTAAAATACAGGGAGGTGGATGATTGAGTGGGTGTGTGTCAGTCACTCGATACAGGATTATTCAAAGTTCTCCTTATTGTGTAAGTACAAGAGGACTGTTGAAATTGCTCAATGTGCCATCTAGTGGCCTGATTGAAGTCAACAAATGGAATGGGAACTGAATTGTCTGAGAACAAGGCGTTCTACATCTTTTTAATACAGACCCCACCAGTTTAAAATGCCCAGATAAAATGTATCGGGCAATGGCTGTGATTGATGTTAATTAAAAGTTTTCTGGATATAGAATCTTGGTTTCTTCTTCACTTACGCACTCGATAAGATAAAATCAGCTTCGAGCTCGAGAGCATGTTCCACAGTTATTATTGCATAATTACCACCAGCATTAGTGCTTGCCAATTTCTAGACTGCATAAATTCACTAATACAAAATCCAGTAGCAGCAGCTGGAGCGATTGAATCTGCTACATTTGACAGCTTCTGCCACCAGGATTTAAAATCTAACCCGGTTCTAGCGTGACCTTTTATTTGTCATACACTGAAATCACTTTTATTGGGTGGGAATTCTCTAATTCTACATGGTTGGCTCAGTGGTCTAGATGCACTGCTGATGTCCCTATATCTATTTCGCTCTGCAGGAGTTTCCAAGTTTCCCTCCACCCTTTCTGCTATTCTACCATAACCATGTAGGCCTCCTTGAAGGCCATCTTTTGTTCCTGTTCTTGTCTCCCATATCTCCCAGTTCTGATCATTTGAACTGAAATGTTAATTTTGTTTTCCCTCCTCACCAGTGCTACCTGACCTGCTGAGTGTCTCCAGCAGTTTTCTGCGTTTATGTTCGTTGCTCTTGTAATCCTTAAAACTGGTTTCCCTGGTTTGGGCTTAACGTGGGGCTTGCACAATTTAAAGCAAGTTAAATTCTTGCTGTACAGGTATCTATCTATCTGACTGCAGGCCACAACTGAAAAGTAAACGAGCTGGGATTGTCCAAGGCTGGCGTGTAATGGCCTTAGAATCCTGGCCAGTTTCCTCTTGTGCTAATCAGGGGCTGATATCTGTAGCTATGTAAAAACAGCTTTGCAGTGTTGCTTGGATACTTGAGATTTTTCTGTGTATTCCTGACCATGATGTGCACCATAGAAGCACAAATTCAGTGTGCAGTAGAACGTTGGGATTGTGGGAGACTGTGTGTGTCAGGCACCACTGCCCCACAGTTCCATTGCTAAATATATGCCTCTTACTGATGGTGATCACAAACTGAACCAAGTGTAGGGTAGGTTTTCTTGTGCTTGAGTGCTCTGTTTCAACTGTTGTCCTTTCAATGCTTTAACAATGGAATAATGAGGGAAAGGTTGTTCCGATGTCACTGAACACTGGTTGTGGTAATGTGATAATTTAGGGAACTGGAAATGGCTGAGGGTTGATTTTTTTTTTGAACCCTGGGAGTTTACGGTCAGCAAGGGCAAACATGAATGGGTCAACTTAGAGGAATAGTTTCAAGGTGCTACTGTACTTAATCCCACTAGAAATTCTAATGTCGTAGCAAAAATTAACTCATTTTTACTGTAAAAACAATCCTGGATGTTTTGTGCGCCTCACCAGAAAGGGCTTTTGCCAATTGAGCTATGACAGCCAATGGAGAAATGTGGCTAATGCAGTCTGCAGTGTTATATAACACTGAATTTGATGCCTTACATGGTAAGGTGGATTGTTCACTGTAGATTTCTGAGAGAATCTGGAACTATGGTGCATTCCTCCGCATCTGACAATTGAAAACAGGTGTGTTCTAGATCAAGGCATTTTAATCGAATACTTTTTAATGACTTGTTTCTCATTCTGTTTGAAAAATCATTTTTAAGGAAACCCAGCCAGCATTTATAACCTCAAGCTGGTTTTGAATGAAGATTCCTTTGATTTTACAAGTTGCAGCCAAAATATTTCAAAGTTTCTTCTGCACTAAGAAAGCCTAAATGCATTGGAAATGTTAAAAAAAAAAATCACATTGCGTTTTATGTGTAAACTTTGCCCGGATGTTGTTTTGTGTAAAGTTTATATTCGCCTATCAAATCAATGACAGGTATTGATTGGGATCTTTTTAAGCTACAAGCAGCTATCCGGTATTTGATTGTGAATCCCTTGCAGTAACGCAAAAACCGGATTTCACGCTGCCAGCTGTTGACTGTGTTCACTTTTTAAAAACGGTGGTAGCAGATGTTGATGATTTGTGCTATTTGATTTTTTTTAAGCCTTGGCTTTGTCTGTGTTTTGGATGAACAATCTGTGCTTTTTTTTTTGTTCTCAGCAGTGGTGTGGATGCATTTTTTGTGGGTTCCTTTGTTGTCCTGGTTCCGTGGAATAAATGGAATTTTTGGAAATGGGTCACAGTTTCCTCCTCCCTTTTCTAGATGTGTCAGCACTGGCTGAGTGGTGGCCCTATTTTCCCCTCCAGCATGTGAGCTTGTGGCTTCAAGCCCCATTCCGCAACCTTGAGCACACAATGTAGCTTGGCATGTCAAGTAGGGTGCGCTGTTAAGAGGTGATATCTTTTGAAATGAGATCCTGTCTGATTGCTCAGGTAGAAAACAAGAACAAAAGAAAGACTTGCATTAATATGCACAGTAGCACAGTGGTTAGCACTGCTGCCTCACATCTCCAGGGACCTGAGTTTGATTCACTGTCCGTGTGGAGTTTGCACATTCTCCTCGTGCCTTCTTGGGTTTCCTCCGGGTGCTCCGGTTTCCTCCCACAGTCCAAAGATGTGTGGGCTGGGTTGATTGGCCATGCTAAAATTGCCCCTTAGTGTCCTGAGATGCATAGGTTAGAGAGATTAGTGGGTAAATATGTAGGGATATGAGAGTAGGGCCTGAGTGGGATTGTGGTTGGTGCAGACTCAGTGGGCTAAATGGCCTCTTTCTGTACTGTAGGGTTTCTAGGGTTCTATGGTTCACTGCTGCCTCACAGTGACAGGGACCCAGGTTCAATCCCCAGCTTGGGTCACTGTCTGTGTGGAATTTGCATGTTCTCCCCATGTCTGCATGGGTTTCCTCTGGGTACGGTTTCCTCCTACAGTCCAAAGATGCGCAGGTTATGTGGATTGGCCATGTTAAATTGCATGGGGTAATTGGGTTAGGGCCTGGGTGGGATTGTGGTCAGTGCAAACTCGATGGGCCGAATGGCTTCCTGCACTGTAGGGATTCTATGATTCTATAGTGCCTTTCACAATCTCAGAGGAGGCGGTAGTGCAGTGGTATCGTCACTGGACTTGTAATGTTTGAATGCCATCATAGCAGATGGAGAAACTTGAATGTAATAAAAATCTGGAATTAAAATCCTATTGAAATGATGACCATGAAACCGTTGTCTGTTGTTGTGAAAATCCATCTGGTTCACTGTTGTCCTTTAGGGAAGGAAATCTGTCATCTTATCTCACTTGGCCTACACATGATTCCAAACCCTTAGCAATGTGGTTGACTCTTAAATGGCCACTTGCTTCAAGGGCAATTAGGGATGGGTGAAGCCCACATTTCTTGAATGAGCTCTTTATGACCAATGAAGCATTTTTGTAATTTTGTGATTCTGGCCTCACTGTATTTTCCTGTTGTAATATATGGAAACAATGTGATGAAGGGTGTGGAGAGTCTGCAGAAGGATCTAGATAGGCTGGGCGAATGGGCCAGGAACTGGCAAATGGAATCTAATGTTGGCAAGTGCGAGGTGGTCCACTTTGGTAGGAATAATGGTAGGAAGGATTATTACTTACGTGGAGAAAAACTGCAGCAGGCGACAGTGCAGAGGGACCTCGGGGTCCTTGTGCATGAGTCGCAAAAACCCAGCTTGCAGGTACAGCAGGTGGTCAGGAAGGCAAATGGGATGCTGGCCTTCATAGCGAGGGGGATTGAATATAAAAGTAGGGAGGTCTTGCTGCGGCTGTATAGGGCATTGGTGAGACCGCAGCTGGAGTACTGTGTGCAGTTTTGGGCGCCGTACTTACGCAAGGATATTTTGGCCTTGGAGGGAGTGCAGAGGAGGTTTACTAGGCTGATGCCAGAGTTGAGGGGGTTGAGCTATGAGGAGAGGCTGAATAAACTAGGCTTGTACTCGTTAGAGTTTAGAAGAATGAGGGGAGATCTCATTGAGACGTATAAGATGATGAATGG
This sequence comes from Carcharhinus amblyrhynchos, assembly GCF_965287045.1. NCBI lineage: Eukaryota > Metazoa > Chordata > Chondrichthyes > Carcharhiniformes > Carcharhinidae > Carcharhinus > Carcharhinus amblyrhynchos. The sequence goes on from NC_137337.1 coordinate 30,650,170, forward strand.
GATGGATAGGATAGAGGTGGAGAGACTCTTCCCGCTCAGAAAGGACAGTAGGACTAGGGGGCACAGCCTCAAGATAAAGGGGGGGCGGTTTAGAACAGAGTTGAGGAGGAGCTTCTTCACTCAAAGGGTGGTGAATCTCTGGAATTCTCTGCCCGTTGAAGTGGTGGAGGCTGCCTCGCTAAATATTTTTAAGACGCGGGTTGATGGGTTTTTGATAAGAGAGGGGATTAAGGGTTATGGGGAGAGGGCGGAAATGTGGAACTGAGCCACGACAGATCAGCCATGATCTTATTGAATGGCGGGGCAGGCTCGAAGGGCTAGATGGCCTACTCCTGCTCCTATTTCTTATGTTCTATACCTTGGTTGAAGGATAAACAATGACCAGGACACTTGGGACATCTCATAGAATCCCCACAGTGCAGAAGGAGGCCGTTTGGCCCATCAGGTCTGTACTGACCACAATCCCACCACAGGTCCTATTCCCGTAATCCCACATATTTACCCTGATACTAGCATCAATTTAGCCTGGCCAATCAACCTAACCCGCACATCTTTAGACTGTGGGAGGAAACCGGAGGAACCTCACGCAGATACTGGAAGAATGTGCAAACTCTACACAGACAGTGACCCAAGGCCGGAATTGAACCTGGACCCCTGGTGCTGTGAGGCAGCAGTGCTAACCACCGTGCCACTGTGCAAGAGAAGAACTTTTTTTTTCATATAGTGTCATTAGCTCTTTGTCCACCTGGATTAACATCTCCTGCAAAGGATGGCACCTCCCTCCTTCTTGAACTGGAGTTTCAGCTGAGATTAAATGTTCAAGTCTTTGGAGTGCGACTTCAGACAAACATTTTAGGGTCTGAAATTTTAATATCCTACATAAATTATAGGAGGCCACAGTATTGTCTAAAGAAGAGCAGCGGTATTCTCCTGAGCCGTATTTATCACTCTACCAGCCCCACGGAAAGCAGATTAATTGGCCATGGATCTCAATACCATGTGTGGGATCTTGCTGTATGAAAATTTAGCTGCCAGGTTTTGTCACGTTGCAACAGTGACTAAAGTCTATCGGAATGTATTGAGATCATGAAAGGCAGTTCATATTTGTAATTTTAACTCTTTCCTTTCCTGTCTCTGTACATATTTGGTAGGAAAGAGTTTGAGACAGACTTTCAATTCTGTCAGAATTTGCGTGGGAAGTCATTCATGATAATCCTGCAATCTTTAGACCGAAATTTCTTTCTTTCCATTATGTCATTGACTGCCATTGTTGACATGCACCTTGCTTTTTCATTATTAACCCCAGGTATGGTCATACAACATACAGTTGGGAGTAAGAATAGGCCATTTGGCCCCTCAAGCCTGCACCACCATTTAATAAAATTGTGGCTGATCTGTGATTATGGCCTCAAGTCTGCTTTCCTGTCTACCTCCTATATATAATCTTTGGCTCTCTTGGCTCCTCCCTTCCACTACATACAAGTTTCAATCTTTTCGTCCATTCTCTTTTACGCCAGTTAATTTTATCCAATTTATTTTCATGTAATGCAGTTAGAAAGGCAGTCAGCTGACTGACACAATAGGGTAACCCCAAATGATAGGCTAATAAGTTAATAGCTCTCAGTTTTGGAACTGTAGCTATGAGAAGGGAGCTGTTTTTGCACTATGCTGTTGGGTCTTTGATCTGGTTTGATTGCCGTTAGCCATGTTGAAACCAAAACCTCGAATGATGTGAGAAGTTCTCATTTAAAATGTTTCTGGGCATTGTTCCAGCCGTGAGCTCCTGAGACTAGACGTCTGAGAACTATTGAAAAAAGCTTGTGATTCACCCTTTTCCATTCATCTTAAATCTAAACTCGATTCCTTCGTTCTACGAAAGAACATTAATGTTCACTGGTATTGAAGGATTATACTTTAATGTGCAGTTGGTCTTAGTTTTATACTCTCACTGGACTGAATTACAATGTGAAGTGCATGTTGTTACTTAGCTGAGATTAAGGTATGTTTATGGACAAATTTGGATCACTTTTTTGACATCTTATTTAAATATACAGATTGAGAGTAATTTCATTTTTTTGCATTTAATATGTTGTGTTAAGGAAATGCGGGATGAATAGATACAACACCCTGGATACACAAAGTCATTTGACATATTCCTGTCAAATTATTAAAATGGATATGAAAATTCAGGCAGAACAATGGCTCTTTTAGTATATTGGACTCCCATTTAAATCCCAGCCAGCATCTGTTCACCCCATGACCAAGTGATCAAAGCCTTCCTCTCTCTCTCGGAGAGACAACTGAGAAAGTGGTGGTATCGGGACGCTTTTAAAATGGAAAACCTTGTCTGAAGCAGTGTTACCGCTTGTCAGATGATCATGGCATCTGGAACGGGCCCGAGGCCCAGTTCATTCCTCACTTCCGGGAGTACAAATAGCAGATGATAAGAACGTAAAGAAATAAAGCTGAGATTTTTGTATATTTGACAAAAATTAGAGATTTCTGGTCTCTGCAAATGAGTGACAAATATGAATCTTGATGCCCGAGAACATAAATCCAAAATCTCTGGTGAAGAGATCAACACTGCTTGCTGATCTGAGACCTTTAGTAACAGCATTTTATTAAAAAATCTTGTTGCAGATTTTTGAGCTTCAGAACAAATTGCAGGAAAAGTCTAAAACAATTGACATTATGGCAGCTCAGATAAGCCACATGGAGAAAGAACAAAGTAAATTAGGACAGCTTTCAAGTAAGAACGAAAGTCGACTTGGGCACATGCAGGTAAGAACAACCGGCACAAATAAAAACTGCTCTGGTATCTGCAGCTCCCATTAGTGGGAGTATGCCTATAATATAGCTTGCTGTAGAATGTTGAATGGTTTAGGAATAAAATGTCAGCGGAAAGCTTGATCAGATTATACAGCGCTGTTCTGATTAGGCTGTCTGCTTGCAGAGAAACGACGGTGACAGGGGAGGCGGTAGCATAGTGGTACTGTCACTGGGCTAGAAATCCAGAGACGCTTGGTAATGCTCTGGTGATCTGCATTCAAGTCCCACCACAGCAAATAGTGGAATTTGAATTCAGTAAAAATCTGGAATTAAAAGTCTACTGATGGCCATGAAACTATCGTCAATTGTTGTAAAAGCCTATCTGGTTCACCAATGTCCTTTAGGGAAGGCAATCTTTCATCCTTATCCGGTCTGGCCTATATGTGACTCCAGATCCACAGCAATGTGGTTGATTCTCAACTGCCCTCAGGGATGGGCAATAAATGCTGGCCCAGCCAGTGACTCCCACATCCCAGGAATGGATAAGAAACAAACTTTCAGGATCTAAAGGTTCCAAGGCTACATGACAGTGAACGGACTAAAGTTTGAGTAAAGACTAAGGAGGCACAGGCTTTTTAATCTAGAAAGCTTGCAGCTGAGCTGTGATCATGAGTTTATAAAATAGTTAATGTTTTGACATGATACCAGAATTGGAACAACTTTCGTAACCAAACTCCCCCACTTTCCCACAGAGTGGAAACATAACAATCCTCTGCCTCTCTATCCTTGATGTGGAGATGCTGGTGTTGGACTGGGGTAAACACAGTAAGAAGTCTCGCAGCACCAGGTTAAAGTCCAAAAGAAAACTCTCCACACACCTGACGAAGGAACAGCGTTCCGAAAGCTTGTGGCGTTTACTATCAAATAAACCTTTTGGACTTTAACCTGGTGTTGCAAGACTTCTTACTGTCTCTATCCTTGAGCACGGATTTAAATGTAAATGATGTAGACTCTAGGTTAACTGCGATGTTGAGCTTCCCTGTCCACCTCAAAGAGTATCTTTTCACATTGTGTCAAACATGACATTTAACTTGTGCTTCTTTTCTGTTTTGTAGAAAATGTTAGCCAGTCACACAGATAAATTAATGAATATTGATCAAGCGTCACAACAGACGTATCAGAAGCAGGAGGAGTCTGTGAGAGAGGTGAAAAGTTTGGAAGAATCTGTAAACCAGCTTCAGATGCAAGTGCGACAGCTGGAACTGTCCGGCAGAACTGTTGGGTCAGGCACGGGAGCAGCGAGCCTCAGTGAGTACAGTACCATCACTCTAACCCCTAGACTGAAGGACCTGTTTCCATGCTGTATATCTCTATATGACCTTCTGTCACCTGCTGTTGAAAAGTTAGGAGTAATGCAACCAGTTTTAGAAATAATGGAGCATTCAAAACTAGGTTACACTGATAATATGCCAAACTCTAGAGGAGCTCTGGGTCATAATTCTAAGCATTAAAATTTTATTTGTTTGGAGGCTGGATATTATTGCCATGACAATGGTTTCCTCCCAATAACTTTTTAAATGAGAACACTTTGTCTTGAGTTGGCCATCATTAAGAGGTGTGATAGTAAATGAATTTATCGCTGCAAAATTACCCAGCTCAGATAAAAGCTTTCGATCTGAAAATGTTTCTGGGTTTTTGTTTGCAGCAGCACTAGATAACCAAGTAAAGAGACACGACAACCTACTGAGCGTCCACGATGTGCGGTTAGCGGACATGGACCTGCGCTTCCAAGTGCTCGAAACGGCGAGCTACAACGGGAAACTGATTTGGAAAATCCGAGACTACGCTCGCCGCAAACAGGAGGCTGTCAGCGGGAAAACGTTGTCCTTGTATAGCCAGCCGTTTTACACGGGTTACTTTGGCTACAAGATGTGCGCTCGGGTTTACCTCAACGGAGATGGGATGGGTAAAGGGACTCACTTATCGTTGTTTTTTGTCGTTATGCGGGGAGAGTACGACGCACTGTTACCGTGGCCTTTTAAACAGAAAGTAACGTTGATGCTATTGGACCAAGCACCGGCCAGTCGCCACTTAGGTGATGCCTTTAAACCAGATCCTAACAGTAGCAGTTTTAAAAAGCCAGTAGGTGAGATGAATATTGCTTCAGGCTGCCCGCTCTTTGTTGCACAGCCGGTCTTGGAAAGTGGGACGTATATTAAAGATGACACTATCTTCATAAAAGTAGTTGTTGATACCTCAGATTTGCCGGACCCCTGACCCATTAACGTGTCCGACACGAGGGGAGTTAAAATTGCAGCACGGGGGCTCTGCACCAATGGAGCACAGCGTTGTTGATCTTCAACAGATGGACATTCCTCGCAGCTGGTCGCTATGAGCAGTTCACCGGTCCCACCTGAAGCACAAGGACTTCACTTCACAGCAAAAGAGGTCATACTGGAAGGACACCGATAACTTTAGAATATTTGGTGGTGATTCATTCTGTGGGTTCCCTCAGAAGCTGTGTTAAATACATTACAGATGTCCTGAAGTAATGACAGACAGTATTGATTGTCCAATCAAAGTGGGAGTTGTAGTTGGAACTCTGAAAAAAGCACTGTAGCATGTTTCTGTTAGCATTACAATCTGGCTACTCTGTATGCTACAGCAGCATGGCCAAAATGTGACTTGCATTCTTCCTTTTGTTTAGCTTCCAAGTTTGAGTTGGGCTCAGCACTGAGTTATGGTAAAGGGAGTTTCCAGAGTTGCGACAATGTGACTCCAGGTCATTGCCTGTAAAACTCCCCAGTCATTTCTTCAATTCCAATGAGTTGAGTGGCTGTGGTTTGATGGGAGGGGTGAACGAGAGGAAACCTGCCAGCTGAGAGTCAATCCAACAGGTTCCTCCCATTTCATGTTGTCTGGGGTGCATGGAGAGCTCATTCAAAATGAGGGTTTGGATTGACTTGAAATGTTTAAAAAATATTATTTAGTTCCTATTCTTGGAATGTTAATGTTATAGTTTCTTGCTGTGTACTAGTCCTGAATACAAAAATCCTACGGGTAACCAAATCTGATCTGGTTCTTGGATCACTGTCTGTGTGGAGTTTGCACCTTCTTCCTGTGTCTTGCGTGGGTTTCCTCCAGGTGCTCTGGTTTTCCTCCCACAGACCAAAGGTGTGCAGATTAGGTGGATTGGCCATACTAAATTAACCCTTAATGAGAGGGAGATTAGCAGGGTAAATGCACGGGTTACAGGGATTAGGGCCTGGGTGGGATTGTTGTTGATCCAGGCTTGATGGGCTGAATGGCCTCCTGTACTATATGATTCTAGGTTTCCAATTGGAGAATAAATACACTACCAACTGGAAGCAGCGGTGAATCACAATGACAATTTATCATCTAGTTTGACCTCAGCAAACTTCAACCTAAGAAATGAATCACATCTGCTTTGTCCCATTGAGTCGATCTGTTATCAATGTAGTCTCACTGGTCCTAACTACAGAAAGCTCTCTGTTGTCCACCAACAGGGTCGTTCCCTTCATTCACCCTTACTGCAGCAAACTCTATGTGGGGAACTGCGTGACCAGGATTGCCCCCTTCCTGGCAGCAGCCATGTGGTACAGTATGCAGAAAAGTACTGCTCACATGATGTGATGAGAAACAATACAAGCTGGAATCACCATTGATGGTGTGGCTGGAATTGACAAGACCACCTGACCATGAAATCCATTTTCACAAATTGGCAATAATCAGACCTTTTTACATTGCCTAGTTTGTACTGCAGTAGAACCAGTTGAGTAGGAAGTGCACATTCAATTTTGATATAGTTGTTTCCAAATGTACAACTGAAGATGTATTTCTTCCACTCATCCCTGTGTCACTTGTTGTCTTATGACACGGATCATCCAAACACACAATAAATAGTCCATTCCCCTGATGCTGGCTTGGTAAATGCACTCCATATTGTGGTGGTAAACCTTCTTGCTGGGAAGGTTCCTGTCTCAATAGCCCTGGCCTGTGCTGAATTATCTGATGACACCAGGTTTAAGTCCAACCAATTTATTTAATCAAATAAATCGGTTGGACTTAAACCTGGTGTTGTCAGACTTTTTACAGTGTTTACCCCAGTCCAATGCCAGCATATCCACATCAGAATTATCTGATGATAGGGCATGACAGGTCATTCAGGTGTGGAAAGTTTGAAAAATTTGCCAAGTGCCAAAGATCTGGCGGAAAATGCAAAATGTGAAGGTGTTCAGTAATGCGGCTTTCTGTGATGAACTCGGTGTCTCGTTGCAAAAAGAATTGAGTACAGGAGCAAGGATGTCTGAAGCTGCAGCTGTGCAGGGCCTTGGTGGGACCACACCTGGAGTATTGTGTCCAGTTTTTGGTGGAATCTTTGCTCCCCCTTCCCAGCAGCAGAGATGGTCTGCCATTGGCTGTCCCAAGATCCTCTGGTCCACCAATGCCGATGGGGTTTTGCCTGCCTTGTGCTCTCCACCACCAGGGAACTTGCTGGGGTGCAGGGGGAGGGTGGGGGGTCACCATTGGCAGGACCAGAAGATTTTGCCAGCCAGAAGGGCCAGAGAGTTTTGACCTTGGTCTCCTTGCCTAAGAGAAAGGATATACTTGCCATAGAGGGACTGCGGTGAAGGTTCACTGGACTGATGGCTGGATTCTTATATGAGGTGAGATTGGGTTAGCTGGGCCTGTATTCACTGGAATTTAGAAGAACGAGAGGGGATCTAATTGAAATGTATAAAATTCTGACAGTGCTGGACAAACTGGATGCAGGGATGATTCCTCTGGCTGGAAGTTCTAGAACAAGGGGTCACACTCTAAGGATATGGAGTAGGTCATTTAGGATTGAGATCAGGAGAAGCTTCTTCATCAGAGGGTGGTGAACCTGTGGAATTCTCTACCATGGAAGGTTGTGATGGTTAAGTGACTGAATATGTTTTGCAAGGAAGTAGATTTCTAGACTGTAAAGATCTCCGGAGTTTGGGGAGAGTGTAAGAGTTCAGCATTGAGGAGCAGCCCTGATCATATTGAGTGGCAGAGCAGATTTAAAAGGGACAAAAGGATCTACTCCTACTTTCTATGCTTTGAAGTCCAGACTCTCATGAAGAACAGCCATTTGAGGGAGGTTTAGTAGCACATGTGGACCCAAGCCAGTGTCAACCACACCCTTCAACTCAGATGTTTAAAAATCCATTATTGTCAGTGATTCTAGAATTCAGTGCGGATCAATGGGAAATGGAAGACAACGTGAGGATTGGTCTTATTCACTGTGTCACTGTGAAAACTCAGCCGGTGTTCCAAGAGAATGAGATGGAGAAACAAGCTGTGCTTTTCACCTCGTTTTGCATCACAGGCAATACTTTGTGAATTTGTCAATCGAAAAGAGGTTTGCAATATTAACTATGTCAGCTTTCTCAAACTTTACCACAAGAGTAGCCAATAGATAGTTACAAAAAGTGAAGGTGGATAATTTGGGATAGCACTTGAAATAAGGATAAGTCCTGAAATTTGTGGGTACCATTCCAATCCAACCCTTAATAATTTGATTTGCTCCTCCCTCGCAATGGTTTTGTGTACTCTTACTTTATGTAAAGCCTCCAAAGATGGGAATTTGTTTGACCCAGGTTACCACTCTACAAAATTATTGCATTGTTTATTACAAATCTACCACCTGGCTACAACTTAATCATTGGTGTGCAAGTGAGGTTTGGATTAAAATACTAAATCAGTCTGGTCTTTTTCTGATCCTGATTAAGGGTGGGGCCTTTATAAATTTATTTTCAGAAACTCTTTTGCTTTTATTGGATGCATTGAAAGAGTTGGCACCTTTGGCGCTTATACTCTGGTGTTTGCTTATTTTTGTCTCCAGGGTTAGTGTCTGTCCATGTTCATTCTGCTAAATCCCTCCCCCCTTATCCAGGGGCTAAATTGTACACCCATGTTTAAAAGTCTGCTGTCAGAACAAACAACTCAAAATTTAGTGCTGGAGCTGTAGGGAGCTGGTATTTGGGAATGGGGAGCTGGACATCGACGCTAGGGGTCCTTAAATTCAAGCAAAACACAAGTACCAGTGTACGAGGACTCTGTCACGAAGGATGAACTGGTGATACAATAAGGGCATCATGTTGACCTCGAACATCACCTCCTTTTTAGCCACTGGAGATTCTGCTCAGGAGAAGCTGGAAACCGCAAGCATTTCAAATCAGTCCATCCCTTTGAATAAATTATTTTGTTCCAATCTTTCAGGATATTGTAGTGTTTACTTTGTAACAAATGTAACCTCAGCATTTTTGACATTACTAAAAGTTATACTATTTAATGACTCGCAGGTTTGGGTGTCTAAGTGTGTGTGTTATTCATACTGGAAGGTACCAGTGACATTACATTTTGTAAGATCTTCTTTTCCTGACTGTTTGTTGAAACCTTTGTTTCTCTGACCTCCTTTTGTCACCAGTGGCTGTGAAACAATGACTTTGAGAACACAAAGACATCTTATCATTTCTGGAGAAATGTAATTTCAATAAATGCAGATATACCTCAAAAGGAAACTTCTCTACGCTGATCCTCTGCAAGTTGTATAATTATCCATGCACTGTACACAGTGCAACCACAACAAATTATGTGCATTTTTATGAAGTGGAGATGCTGGTCTTGGACCAGGGTGGGCACAGTAAGAAGTCTCTCAACACCAAGTTAAAGTCCAACAGGTTTACCTGGAATCACGAGCTTTCGGAGCATTGGTCCTTCATCAGGTGAGTGGGTGTACATTCGCAAACATGGCATATATAAGCAAAGAGACAATTGCGAGATAATTACAGATTGGAATGTGAAGAATGGTTGGGATGCTCCAAAAACTTATGATTCCAGATAAACCCGTTAGACTTCAACCTGGTGTTGTGAGACTTTTACTGTATTTTTATGATACATTTAATTTAGTAAAACATCCCCAGGTGCTTTGCCAAGGCATTATCAAATAAAACAACACCAAGCCTTGAGATGCTGATGGCCTAAAGCTTGGTTTTAAGGCGCATCATCAATAAGGATGCAGAGGCAGAAAGGGATACAGAACAATACTGCACAGGAAACAGGCCCTTTGGCCCGCCAAGCATGTGCAATTAGACCATTTGTTTGTATCCCTTCATTCCCAATCTGTTCATGTGGCCATCTAGATAAGTCTTAAACAATCCCAGTGTGTCTGCCTCCACCACCCTGCTTGGCAGTGCTTTCTAGGCCCCCCCCACCCTCTGTGTAAAATACATCCCTCTGATATCTAAGTTAAACGTAGCCCCCCTCACCTTGAACCTGTGACCCCTTGTGTTTGTCACCTCTGACCTGGGAAAAAGCTTCCCACTGTTCACCCTATCTATGCCCTTCATAATTTTATACACCTCTATTAGGTCACCCCTCATCCTCCATCTTTCCAGGGAGAACAGCCCCAGTTTACCCAATCTCTCCTCATAGCTAAGACCCTCCATACCAGGCAACATCCTGGTAAACCTTTTCTGTACTCTCTCCAAAGCCTCCACGTCCTTCTGGTAGTCTGGCGACCAGAACTGGACGCAGTACTCCAAATGTGGCCTAACCAACGTTCTATACAGCTGTAACATCAGACTCCAGTTCCTATACTCTGTGCCCCGTCCTATAAAGGCAAGCACGCCATATGCCTTCTTCACCACCACCTCCACCGGTGATGCCACCTTCAAGGATCTGTGGACTTGCACATCTAGGTCCCTGTGTGTCTATACTCTTGATGGTTCTGCCATTTATTGTATAGCTCCCCCCTACTTTAGTTCTACCAAAATGCATCACTTCACATTTATTTGGATTAAGTTCCATCTGCCATTTCTCTGCCCAATTTTCCAGCCTATCTATATCCTGATGTATTCTCTGACAATGTTCATTGCTATTTACAAGTCCAGACATCTTTGTGTTATCCGCAAACTTACTGATCATGCCAGTTACACCTTCTTCCAAATCATTTATATATATCACAAGTAGCAGAGGTCCCAGTACAGAGTCCTGTGGAACACCACTAGTCACAGACCTCCAGCTGGAAAAAGACCTTCCACTGCTACCCTCTGTCTTCTGTGGCCAAGCCAGTTCTCCACCCATCTAGCCACCTCTCCTTTTATCCCATGAGATTTAACCTTTTGCACCAACCTGTCATGAGGCACTTTGTCAAATGCTTTACTAAAATCCATATAGACGACATCCACGGCCCTTCCCTCATCAACTGTTTTTGTCACCTGGATTCTGGAATTGAAGACCTCACCTCTGGAGGATGTGGCTGCCAATGACAGGACAATTAAAATCTGTGATGCCCGTGAGGTCAGAATTGGAGGACAGATATTTTGAAAGGTTGTGGTGTGGAAGAGATTTTGGAGATAGGGAAGGCAAGCTGGCAGAAGGATTTGGAGACGGGGATGAGAATTTTAAAATTGCACCATTGCTTACATATGTGCTAATGTAGGTCAGTGAAAGGAGGATATGTTGTGAGTTAGGATATAGCAGCAGAAGTTTTGATTACTTCATTTTCTGGAGGGTGGCAGATGGGAGGCTGGCTGGGAGTATTAGAATAGTCAAGTCAAGAGGTACCCCAAGGCATAACTGGAACTCTTACTGATGGCATAGACATGTGGTTCGGATATAATATAACTCCAAGAAGAAAACAGTCTGTTTCAGTCTCAGACTGTTGGCAAGGAGATGGGTGGAGTTAGTGGCAACAGGAACTCGAGATTGGTTTTAGTTTTTCCCAATATTTAGTTGGAGGCAAGTTCTGCTTATCCAGTACTGACTCTCGGAGCCCGTGATGAAATCCAGCTGGACATTGTCAGCCCTGCTACTGATATATCCCATGTTTCATTACATGTTACAAAACTAACACTGTTATTTGGAAAAGGTTACCGAGGGGCAGCCTTGAGATGAGAAATAGGAAGGGGTTAAGATCCTTGGCGACACGGGATAACAATGTGGGTGCAGAAAGAAGCTATTGTCGGTTATTTCCTGGCTCTGGTGAGAGTGGAACCAAACAAATCCAGTTGCACTGAGCTGCATTATGGAGTGGAATGGCTTGGTGAACCATTCTCATAAACCTCTCTGTACTCTCTCCAACGTGTTCACATCCTCACAATAGTGTGGCGTGTAGAACTGTACACAATATCCCAGCTGAGGCTAACTGATCATTGTACAAGAACAGCATAGCTTCTTTGCTCTTGTATTCTATGTCCTTACTAATAAAGCCCAGGATACAACATGCTTTATTAACTGCTCCCTCCACCTGTTCTGCTAACTTCAATGATCTATGCACATATACACCTAGGTCCTTCTCCTCCTGCACTCTCTGAAGAATTTTACCCCATATTTTATATTATCTCTCCCATGTTCTTCCTGCGACTGCATCATTTCACACTAGTCTGCACAGAACTTCATCCGCCACTTATCTGTCTACTCCACCAAAATGTTCATCTCCTGTTGACATTCTACACTGTCCTCCTCAGCTTGCAATACTTCCCCAAAGTTTGGAATTCTCCCCAGCACGCCAACATTTAGATCATTAATCCATAGAATAGAATCGAATCCATAGAGTCCCTATACTGCAGAAAGAGGCCATTCTGCACCTAACCTCCCATCCAGACCTGCCCTATCACCGTAACCTTGTGCATTTACCATGACTATTCCACTTAACCTGCACATCTTTGGATACTAAGGGACAATTTAGCATACCTAACCACCTAACCTGCACATCTTTGGACTGTAGGAGGAAACTGGAGCACTCAAAGGAAACCCACACACAAACATGGAGAATGTGCAAACTCCACATAGACAGTGACCCAAGACAGGAATCAAACCCGTGTCTCTGGTGCTGTGAAGCAACAATGCTAACTACTAGACCTGCCTGCAATCCCCACATCTCAAGAAACTTCTTATCAGCCATGGTTCATCTGCAAATTTTGGCTGAATGCTTTTTGAATGTTTTTGCAGGTCTGACTGGCATTTACTGGTGCTATTTACCAATATGTGACCATTTTGCAGTGAGGAGGATTGCATCTTACACAGTTTTCCTGACATGAATAACAGTACTGTTCAGCTAGTAATCAAAACATCATCTAGAAATTAAATTCCAAGCCATGTAAAGGCCCAGACAATATGTAACACATTAACAAAATACCTATGGATTCATAGAATTAGTGATGTTTATTGTACTTGAATAAACCTTAAATATTGTTATGACATGCTACTCTTAAAAAGAACTTGTGCATTGACTGGGGTTGACTTTGCTAACTTCCTTTATTAGGATGGGTCAGATATAATGGGCCATAACTTCTGACATTCTGCATCTTTTTTTGGGGGGGATGGGAGGGGTATTCCCAAAATGCACAGGGAATCTCCAATGGAGGATCCCAGGTAAGGTTTTCAGGAATTGCCCAGAAATGTAAACTTCTCATGACCAATTGTCCTGCTTTCCAAAAAGTGATATAAATCACACCAGTTTCTAATTGTACCAAATTGATAAATAAACAATGTGAGAAAAGATGTACAAGCAAGTGAGGAAAGGTTAGTCTTGTTGCAATCATTCAAATGAAAGCATATTTGTTACTTTGCAAAAACACAGAAGGACACAATACAAAGCAATGGCAGCTACAATAATGACCGTGCATGCACACTATCCTTGAATTAACCCTATCCCACAAATATTTACGTTTCTAAACTCTGAGAAATGTCCCCTGTCCCAAAACAACATCCCATACAGTTTAACTCCATGAGCTAAATCCAGCAAATAATTACCATGAGTTGTGTCTTTAATTTTAGGAAGGCTTCCCTCTGATCTAGCAGAGACTTTGAGATTTTCAAACAAGTTTCTTGCATAGAATTCTCCTTTTAGGGAAAACGTCTCTTTGGAGTTGGGTGTGGTTATGACCACAACTGTGCACCAGCTGTTTCTTCTCCACTACAGAACTAACCCTGCTACTGATATATCGCATTTCCCTTTTGATCTCATTCTATCTGAACAACTCAACTTAGAAATCAGCCTCTTGGCACGTAAGTGTGACATACATTGTTATGCCTCTACTTTGGACTTATCTCTTGTATAAAATGATGAGGGGCATAGATAGGATGAACATACATTGTCTTTTTCCTAGGGAGGGAATTGAGAACAAGAAGGTATAAGTTTAAGGTGAGAGGGGAAGATTTAAAAGGAACCTGAGGGGCAAATTCTTCACGCAGAGAGTTGTGCATATATGGAATGAGCTGTCAGGGAAAATGGTTGAGGCAAGTACTATAGCAACATTTAAAAAGCATTTGGATAAATACATGGATGGGAAAGGATTAGAGGGATATGGGCCAAATGTGGGCAATTTGGACTAGTTGGGAAGCCATGGCTGACATGGATTGGTGGCCAAGGGACCTGTTTCTGTGCTGTATTGCACTATGACTCTTCTGTAGTTGTAATACTTATAATTCTATACTCTATTGTTCTCCACTTCACATAATTGAATATCTGTTTAGCCTGCTGATAAGCTAATTTGCATATCAAAAGCCTTCCAAGCAGTTGCTCTCTTATCCAATTCTTTAAACTCTATTTTATCCAAGATTCTTTAATCATTGTTTTATCCAATTCTTAAATCTTTATTCAAGCGTGTTGACAACTTAAAATCATAAAGGAAATATGGTAACTTCCCACTTGCAGTACCTCCTGGTTGCCGCTGGTCCTTTTTGTAACTCTGCAGCCGTGGTGTCTTCAAGATTCATACCTATGTATAAACGTTCTCCTGTGCCTAGTCACAGTAAATGAACCCAAATCTGTTTGCACGATCCCGTGTAAGCAAATACTGCCTTTATCTCATTGTTGAAACCACAACAGCCAATGCCAGAATGAAGAGGAGACATGCCCTGACCTGATGTCCTAAACACCTTCAATCCATTGGTGAGTAAATTGTTGGGACCATGGATCTATTACCAGGAAATTTCTAGGAGAGGCTGCTAGTCTGGAAGGGGTGTGATGGTGGTGTTTGTGTGTGGGGGTTGCGGGGGTGGGGGGGGGGGGGGGTGCGGTGGCTGGGGAGGAGTGAGAGGGTAAGTTGGGCAGGGGGGATAATGGGGAGGAGTGAGAGGGTGGGTTAGGAGGTGGGAGAGGCCGCTTTAAAATAGCACCAATTCAGTTAAATGGCCTTACATCAGACTTGGGAAACAATGCCATAACAAATCTTGTGATATTAAGCAAGATTACAGACACCATTATCTGATCAATGTTAAAGTGAAACAACATTAAAAAAGGTATTGATCTACCCAATTTCCATCACTTATAAAATGACTGACATAGTCCCACATAGGAGATGTATTAAGAAGGCTAACGCACATGGGATACAGGTGATCTGACAAGGTGGACTCGTAATTGGCTTAGTGGTAGGAGACAGAGGGTGGTGACAGACAGCTGCTTTAGTGACTGGAGGCCAGTGACCCCAGGGACCCATGCTGGGCTCCCTATTGTTCGTCATTTACATAAATGACATAGATGACTACATTGGCAAACTTACTGGTCCTACCCCAATGACACAAAGATTGGCCGGGTGGTTAACAATGAGGTTAGTGTCTTGGGTTACAGGAAGATTTAGATGAGATGGTCAAATGGACGAATAAGTGGCAGATGGATTTTAACCCTGAACAGTGTGACGTGATGTAATTTGGAAGGAGTAATTTGACAAGGAAATATACTATGAAAGGTCTGACACTGGGAAGTTCTGAAGAACAAAGGGACTTTGGCATATTTGTCCATAGATCTTTGAAGGCGGATAGGCAGATTAACAGACAGTGAAAAAGGCATATAACACACTCGCCTTTATCAGTTGGGATATAGATTACAAAAGCAGAGAGGCCATGATGGAGTTTTATAGAACTTTGGTGAGGCCAGAGCTGGAGTACTGGTCGAAACATTTTAGGAAGGATGTGAATGCACTGGATGGGGTGTGGAGGAGATTCACCGGGATGTTGCCTGGGATGGAACATTTAAGTTATAAAGAGAGGTTGTACAGGCTTGGTTTGTCTTCTCTGGAGCAGAGAAGACTGGGGGCATGCCCTGATTGAGGTGCTCAAGATTATGAGGGGCATGAATAGGGTGAATAGGGAGCAGCTGTTCCCCTTAGTTGAAGGGTCAGTTACAAGGGGCACAAGATAAAAGAGGGGAGTGAGAGGTTTAGGGTGGTGACGGTCCGGAAGGCATCGCCTGAGAGGGTGGTAGAGGTGGGATGCCTCACATCCTTTAAAAAGTACTTGGATGAGTACTTGGCACATCATTGCATTCAAGGCTATGGGCCAAATGCTGGCAAGTGAACCTTTCATGTGTCAGTACAGATTTGATGGGCCGAAGGGCCTCTTCTGTACTGTAGAATTTTGTGATTCTGTGATCTCAACCTCTGAGTAATTGGCAGTCTTCTGTAGTAGAGAATTCCACAAGTTCACCACCCTCTAAGTGAAGACATTTCTTCTCATCTTAGTCCTAAATGGCCTACTCCATATCCTGAGGCTGGGACCCCAGCCAGAGGAAATAACATCCCTGCATCTAGTCTGTCCAGTCCTGTCAGAACATTATGTTTCAATTAGATCCCCTCTGTGACTGGAATGAAGTCTTGAAAAGCAGTATTGTCTGTTTACAGTTCTTATAAACGATATACTTATAAACAATAGCATTTGGAAGTTTCATGATACCAGGTCGGCACCATAGTACAGTGGTTAGCACTGCTGCTTCACAGCTCCAAGGACCTGCGTTCGATTCCCAGCTCGGGTCACTGTGTGGAGTTTGCACATTCTCCTCGTGTCTGCGTGGGTTTCCTCTGGGTGCTCTGGTTTCCTCCCACAGTCCAAAGATGCGCGGGTTAGGTTGATTGGCCGTGCTAAAATTGCCCATTAGTGTCCTGGGATGCGTAGGTTAGAGGGCTTAGTGGGTAAATGTGTAGGGATATGGGGTAGGGCCTGGGTGGGATTGTGGTCGATGCAGACTTGATGGGCTGAAGGGCCTCTTTCTGCATTGTAGGGTTCTATGATTCATCAAGTTTGGGTTCAGGTACCTAGTGAAAAGAAGATTCAAAGGTATCTGCTCAAACTAAATGGATGGGTTGAGGAATGGCAAATGGATTTTAATATACTTAATTGGAGTGTGTGGAATGTTGGAACAGCAGACTTGACACATTAAATATTATCAATGATGGGTTAACAAACATGGAAAATGGGTTGTGATCTAATCATTGGCCAATCATTGAAAACATCCAGTCAGTGTGTGAAGATAATTATAGCAAGCTCATCAACTAATATTGTTAGAGGTAAGTCATAGCACATCATTTTAACATGCATAACATCATGTTCAATTTCTGGATGCCCTACTAAATGCCATTACCAATTGTTCACTGGAGTAAGCTGGTGACTGCAGTAAAGAAGATTGATGGAGGTTAAACAGCAAGGAAACTGCAGTGAAATTGTCAAAGACTGCAGACCTTTTCATGGTGACGGAGAAAGTGTGAAAGACAATTAAACCAGCTACTACTTATAGGAGGAATCACATAGAGTGTATCAATAAGTGTATGCTTCACTTGTATATGCCTCAGAATCACTGGCAAGGTCAGCATTCATTGCCCACATTAAAGATCTTGGAAATGCAGTGCAGTGTAATGTAGGATTGCAATTTCCTGGGTCAGTAAGTGATTACCATTTAGTATCCAGTAATCATTGCTGAAAATACGTCTGAGTGATTTTGTGTGAGAACAGGATCAGCTTTAGTATTATGACCCCAGAACTGAATAGCTTGCAATCATTGTCTGGAGTCATGCCTGAGAAGCAGCCTTCATGGGACTGCTCTTTCATCTCTGAAATGTGGGCCTGAAGTTTCATCTTCAAGGCAGGTAGGAGGCAGGAAAATTCCCTTGGTGCGCCCATCACCCCCTTTCACACTTCTGATATCGGGAGTGCGTAGGATGGGACCGGGACTTTTGGATCCAGGTTTCACCTGCCATTTCAAACATTCCAAAGATCTCTCCAACTCTAAAAATTCAGACTATGGTTTTGAATCTAACATAGACTGAAGGGTACCAGTCTTGTTTGTCTGTTAGCTGCGAGGATGCTGTGTAAAATGAGTAAATGCAAAAAGCCTCAGCACAAGATTATCTGGTTAATAAATTAGAAGTCTCACTCAGCGAAATACAGAAAATAGGAGCAGGATTAGGACATTCAGGCCTTTGAGCCTGCTCCACTGTTCAATCATGGCTGATCCTCTATCTCAATGCTATGCTCCCACTCTCCCCTCATACCCCTTGTTGCTTTGTGTATCCAGAAATCTATTTCCTTTTAAAATCTGCTCACTGGCATGGCCTCCATAGCATTCTGCAGTAGAGAATTCTACAGGGTCACCACCCTCTGAGTGAAGACATTTCTTTTCACCTCAGCCCTAAATGGCCTACCCAGTATCCTGGGGCTTGTTCTAAACACCCCAGCCAGAGGAAACAATATCCCTACATCCGGATTGTCCAGCCCTGTCAGAACTTTATGCTTCATTCTTCTAAACTCTAGTGAATACAGGACCACTCCAACAGGGTGACAAAAAATAGAATAATGTTATATTGGCGCAGCAAAAAGTGAACTTTTAAAATTGATGAGAGTTGAGGGAACTATATGTTTGCCCAGCCATCCGAAGCTTGTTGTTGCTAATGGGGGATACTGGATAAATATTTCATTATCCCCCATTGCCAGATTCAAATCACAATAGCAACCCCAGCATCTACCACCTTGATTAGCACAAGCGATATCAAATCATAGCCAGCTGAGTTCAATACAAGATGGCTGCCTGTACCTCATAGAATCATAGAATCCTACAGTGCAGAAGGAGGCCATTCAGCCCAACAAGTCCACACTGACCACAATCCCACCCAGGCCCCATTCCCACAACTACGTTTACCCGAGCTGATCCCCCCGACACTAAGGGGCCATTTAGTAGAACCTATCCACCTAACCTGCACACCCTTGGAATGAGGAAGGAAACCGGAGCACCTGGAGGAAACCCACACAGACACAGGGAGAACTTGCAGACTCCACACACAAAGTGACCCAAGCTAGGAATCAAACCCAGGCCCCTGGCACCGTGAGGCAGCAGTGCTAACCACTGTGTCACCCTGAGGAACTATATTTCAGTATCAATTGAGATCTTTACGCCTGAAAGAGGAAAGAGGAAAAATTGGAGAATGTGTTACGAAGCAATATAAGATAGCAAAATACTGCAAATGCTGGATATCGGAAATAAAAACACAAAGTGTTGGAAAAACTCAGCAGATCTGGCAGCATCTGTGGGGAGAGAGAGAAACAGAGAAAACGTTTCAGGTCAATGTCCATTCATCAGAACCACTCATCAGGTTGGTGAAAGGTCACAGACTTGAAACATTAATTCTATATCCCTCTCTGCGAGCCCTGTCTGAGTATGTCCAAAGATTTTCTGTCTTTATTACCTAGCACATGATTTCATTACTGTTTAACTACTGTACAACAGCTTCACGTGACATTTCCACAGATGGTTCAAAGTTTACTGTAAAAAACAAACTAAGATTGCATAAGATCTGAGGACACTATTCCTGCAACATGAGGTCGGCGCACTTTATCTCCTTCAGCCTGTTTTTCCGTGAGTATTTTCCGTGAGTTCGATAGGGTGGCTAGCATTTGCAGGAGTGATGCTGATGAAAGTAGATGATTTGGACATTGCAATGAAAAGAAAGAAGAACAGTTTTGTTTCTTTCTCATGGTAAATCCACCTTTTCCTGGAAGGGTGGGGTTGTCCAGTTCTCCTCTGAGTAAAGATAGCTGGAACAATGCAACGATTATATACACAGTCCTAATATTACATTCACTGGCTAATGAGGATCATTCGCAGCTCTGGATTATGTGGATTCATTACTCTCCAAACAATAAGATTTATTATTGTTTTACAATTTGTGCAGACCCATGATCTCCAGAATGAGCCGGTCGAACAAACTCATAGAATCCATACAGTGCAAAAGGAGGCCATTCGGCCCATTGAGTCTGCACCGACCACAATCCCACCCAGGCCCTATCCCCATACCCCCATGCATTTACCCTAGCTAGTCCCCCTGACACCACAGGGCAATTTAGCTTGGCCATTCCACCTAACCTGCACAACTTTGGATTCTGAGAAGAAACCAGGGCACCCGGAGGAAACCCACGCAGACTTGGGGAGAATGTGCAAACTCTACACAGACAGTGACCCAAGCCGGGAATCAAACCCAGGTCCCTGGCACTGTGAGGCAGCAGTGCTAACCACTGTGCCATTGTGCTGCCCTATAGAACAAAGTATGTTGCCAATATCCCCAGTGTAATCCTACTCATTTAACACATACGTGTTTTACGTAACTATTTATAAGAGCTATCATAAAATAAACCTGGGAAACTGTAAAATCTTTCCATCAATAATGGATGAAATAATAGAGCAGATTATTAGAGATAAACCTTAACTTATTAACTGGCAGTCAATTTGATTTCAGAAGGGGCAAATACTACCGTATCCAAATGTTTGATTTCTTGTGGGCAGTGTTTTTAAATTTTGGACCCTAGGGGGAGATGGTAAGTGGGTTTCACAGCACACTTCCCATTGGGTGATGTGGCACATGCTTACAGTTGATTACTCGCTTGGAAGCTATCACCCACATCTCATATGACAGCCCCTTCAAACATGGAATCAATCTAGTGAACCTCTTCCGAACTGCCTTCAGTGCAGCACTGAATTACCAGAATGATATAGGGACTCGAAGGGTTAAATCACAAGGAGCAATTACAAAAACTAGACTTTGATTTCCTGAAGGTTAAAAGGTTAAGGATGGTTTGGTCGACATTTTTTTTGAAGTATAAAAGGAAACAATAGGGTCGGTGGAGAGAATCTATTCCTGCTGACAGGGGAGTTTTGGGCAAGAGGACAGAATCTAAACTTTAGAATCAGATCTTCCGGGGTGAAGAAGCAGTTTTCTATACGCAGGGTTGCAAAGATCTGAAATTAACTCTCTCCTGCAAACTGCAGTTGATGTTAGGTCACCTGCAAAATTTAATTTGGGAATCAATAGATTTTTGTTAGCTAAGGGATATGGAGTTAGGTCACAAATTGGCCATCATTTCCTTGAGTGGCAGAATGGGCTTGAGGGCCTTCTTCTGTTCCTATGTTTTGATATTCCTATGATAGATTACACATTGCCTGCCAGGTAACTGTTTTTTTTATTCCAAAAATATACTTTATTCATAAAAATCTCAAATAAACTATTGCAAATCTACATGGCTCTGAATTGCAAACAATGCAGAATCAAAACATTTTTACAGATTTATACAAATGACAGTCATTACATTTCAATACTAAAACTATATACGTGCCTCAATAAATTACTGTGTGCCGTTGTTGGTCAGATTGGCACACAGTTACGCAGGTGGAGGGTATTCTGTAGTTCCTGGGCCCTCGGTCTGCCTCCGTTAAAAGGCCTTACAGTGTGGCCTTTCCCCATTGTGCCTTTGCGGCGGCTACCCCAAGCTTCAGCCCGTCCCTCAGCACGTAGTCCTGGACCTTGGAATGTGCCAGTCTGCAACACTCGGTCGAGGACAGTTCTTTCAGCTGGAAGATCAGCAAGTTTCGGGCAGACAAAAGTCCGTCCTTCACCGAGCTGATGACCTTCCAGCAGCAGTTGATATTTGTCTCGGTGTGCGTCCCTGGAAACAGCCCGTAGAGCACAGAGTCCTGTGTCACTGAGCTGCTCGGAACGAACCTCGACAAATACCACTGCACCTCACTCCAGATCTTCTTTGCAAAGACACATTCCACAGGGAGGTGTGCGACTGTCTCATCAGCCCCGCAGCGGCTTCGAGGGCAGCGTGCAGTGCTGTTGAGACCTCGAGTGTGCATAAAGGATCTGATGGGGAGTGCCCTTCTCACCACCAGCCAAGCCAGATCTTGGTGCTTGTTTATCAGTTCTGGTGATGAGGCGTTCTGCCAGATGACACTGACAGTCTGCTCAGGGAACCATCCGACAGGATCCGCCATCTCCTTTTCTCCCAGGGCCCCAAGGACGTTACGCACTGACCACTGCTTAATCGCCATGTGGTCAAAGGTGTGTTTGCGGAAAAATTTCTCCACGAAGGACAGGTGCTGCGGGATGGTCCAACTACTCGGAGCGTTCCACGGCAGTGTGGCCAGACCCATCCTTCGCAACACTCGGGACAGGTAGAACCTCAAAAAGTAGTGGCACTTGCTGTTAGTGTACCGAGGATCTACACACAGCTTGATGCAGCCGCACACAAAGGCGGCCATCAGGATGAGGGCGGCGTTGGGAACGTTTTTCCCTCTGTTCTCTGGAGATTTGTGTATCGCTTCCCTCCAGACACGATCCATCTTTGATCTCCAGATAAACTTCAAGATGGTCCACGTCACTGCACGTTCACATAGTTTTAAATATGAGTATCTGAGATAAAATTTGAACATTGCTTCATTACTTGTGGTTGTGTGACCCTTTTAAGGGGCAAGTTATTGGAAGGTTACATACCCATCAGGTCAATCGTGACAAGGAATGTGAATTGAGAGCTGGAGCACAGGCTTTCTGGTAGTTGGATTCCGGGAGTCGTGGAGTTCAGAAGCATTCTTATCTCTGCCTTATGTATAAATAAACCCCTGTTTGTTTATCTGCCTTTTTTGGTGGTCAGTTCCTTGCAGCTATTGCAGTACAGAACCCATGAGTCAGCCTGCATTATGTGCTCACATCTCTGTGACCCATGACATTCTGACTCAGAGCTGGGAGCTACCACATGACCAAGGCTAACACTGAACCAACTGAAGCACCAGAAGTCATGTGTACTCAATAGAAAAGTGGAATTTGAGGGACAAACTGAGTGAAGTCACGGAATCTGAGAATCATAGAATCCTACAGTGCAAAAGGAGGCCACCCAGCCCATTGAGTCTGTACCGACTACAACACCATCCAGGCCTCATCCCCATAACCCATGCACTAACCTTAGCTAGTCCCCTTGGCACTAAGGGGCAATTTAGCTGGGTAACATTCTGGGGAACATACATTAAGGGTGCCAGCATTTGGTACGGGGGCCGATTTTGGGGCGCAATTTTCTCACCCTGCCCGCCATGGGAATTGTAGCGGGTGGAGGCAGACCATGCAAAGGTCTGTGGCTCTCCGGTGGGAATTTCCAGCCTTGGTGCAAGCGTGCCTGGAAAATCCTGCCCTTGGTCTCTGAACTCCAGGGAATCATTGGATTATATAGTGTGCCTGGAGGACATTTTGCCTATTCAACTTGTCCCAGCTCTCTGAAAGAAACTTCCAGTTAGTTCCTGCCCCACCTTTCTCTTGAATCTTAAAAAAAACCTGACTTTCTTTTGAGATCCCTTACGATTCTGCCTTCAGCATCATTTCTGGTGCGGGCATTGTGTGGGTAATTTTCAACTTCAATTCTTGAGCAGTGACCTGGTGGGGCAGGTCACCCTTCATTATACAGTCCACACGATTTTCATCTGATTGGCTACACTGTTCCTTCATGGGTTTCTTGAACTCTTTTCCCAAGGTTCTGGGGAACATACATTTAATGGCAAACAGCTGCAGAAATTCATGCCCACAAGTTGGATCAAGGAAGGTTAATGTTAAATACTAGAACCCAGCACAGCAAGCCAAGGGCACACAGACACAACTTGGTTAACGAAGCAAATATAGCATTCATCTCGTAGAATCCCCACACTACAGACAAGGCCATTTGGCCCATCAAGTCTGCACCAGCTCTCTGACAGTGTATCTTACCCAGGGCCTCTCCCACACCCTATCCCATACGTTTCCAATGGCTAATCCCCCTACACATCTAGGGACACTAAGGGGCAATTTAAGATGGCCAATCCACCTAACCTGCACATCTCATTGCAGAAAATGCTTAGCTTGGTCTTGTAGGTGATATACTGCAGATAAAAAGCTGTGAAGGAGGCCCAGATGGTCTGCATCAGCTTACCTTTGTGATTTCTTTCACCAGTTCTACTCAGTCACCAGGTATGAACTGCTATATACACCTGCTCGGACCTTACCAGCTGAGTGGACCTCATTCCTGCATCTCTAGCCTTCTTCACTCCTGTCTGTTTATTTCAATTATCACATAATATTTTTGTTAAAGAGGTTTCGGGTGCTTTGTACAGACGATGGATCCCTGACACCAACTTCAACAATGCCACAAACTGGGACAAGGGGAGAATACCTTGTAAAAATGACCGAGTTCAGTTTCCCAGAGACAAGGTATGTTGGAGTTCTCTTGGTTTTCCACTGATTTTTTTCATTCACCGCATGTCAACAAATTTACTTTTTAATCATATTGTTACCTTGCAGAGCTTAAGTGTTTTCATGCAATCATCGCTTCATTTGATGGAGATGGTAAGAAAAATATTGTATTTTTCTGAAGGAGGAGACTTTTGTAAAGTACGTGGTTAGATTCAAACTTTTTAACAGTGGCAAAACAAACTCTATTTCATTAATGTGTTGTGTAGTTTAAAGTGTTTAACCTTCAAGCCAATATAAATGCAGAAGTTGTGTATTTGTGTTGATAACCTTTAAGCGAGGTCCCCATTTTGACTTGGTATATTATTCTTACATGTATAAATATCCAATGAAAAGTACTGCTTCTTGCGCGCTATGGAGGCAAAACATACTGTACATAGAGGAGGAAAGGAGAGCGTGCAGAATGTGATGTTACAGTCATGGCTAGGATGTAGAGAAAGATCAATGTAGTACAAGGTAGATCCATTCAAAAGTTTGATGGCAGCAGGGAAGAAACTGTTTTTGAATCAGTTGGTACCTGACCTCAGACTATTGTATCTTTTTCTCCATGGAAAGAGGTGGAAGAGAGTCTGTCCAGGGTGCTACATAAGAACATAAGAAATAGGAGCAGGAGTAGGCCATCTAGCCCTTCGAGCCTGCCCCGCCATTCAATGAGATCATGGCTGATCTGAAGTGAATCAGTTCCACTTTTCTGCTTTCTCCCCATAACCCTTAATTCCCCTGTCAATCAGAAGCCTATCTACCTGTGACTTAAATATATTCAATAAGGCAGCTTCCACCACTTCAATGGGCAGAGAATTCCAGAGATTCACCACCTTTTGAGTGAAGAAGTTCCCCCTCAACTCCGTTCTAAACTGCCCTCCCCTTATTTTGAGGTTGTGCCCTCTAGTTCTGCTATCCTTTCTAAGCGGGAAGAATCTCTCTACCTCTACCCTATCCTTCCCCTTCATTATTTTGTAAGTCTCTATAAGATCCCCCTTCAAACTTCTAAACTCTAACAAGTACAGACCCAGTCTATTCAGTCTCTCTTCATAAGCTAACCCCTTCATCTCCGGTATCAGCCTGGTCAACCTTCTCTGCACTCCCTCCAAGGCCAATATATCCTTTCGCAAATATGGGGACCAAAACTGCACACAGTACTCCAGCTGCGGCCTCACCAGTACCCTGTATAGTTGCAGCAAGACCTCCTTGCTTTTATATTCTATCCCCCTCTCTATAAAGGCCAACATTCCCTTCACCTTCTTGATCACCTGCTGCACCCGCAGACTGGGTTTTTGCGATTCAACAAACAAAGAACAAAGAACAACCCAGCACGGGAAACAGGCCCTTTGGCCCAACAAGCTCGCGCCGCCGCATCACCCTACACCTATTCTACCCTGCGTATCTACAAATAGAACCCCTGACTTAGCCAGATTCAGGGGAGAATAGTGTCAATTTGGTAAAACCAATCAGCCTAAGAGCACATCTTTGGGGTGTGGGAGGAAACCGGAGCGCCCGGAGGAAACCCACGCATCCGCAGGGAGAATGCACAAACTCCCACAGACACAGTCCCAAATCCATGTATCTGCACAGCTAGCAGTGCTAGTCACCAAGCTGTTGCGGCACCCGTCTACCGGTCCAGGATCAAGCACACACACCGACACGAAGTACTAGGCCACTCCTGGAACCTCCAAGAGCAGCCCACGCACGACCCACCGTGTGCATGCCCCTCGTTTGACAACGAGGTGGACCTCCACCTGCGAAATAAAAAGACAAAAACGTTAATCACAAGCCTGCCTTTCCGGTGTCTCCCGAGGTTCTAACCCTTATTTAATAACCCCTACCATAACCCTCCATCCTTGTTTCACTCATGTGCCTATCTAACTGAACCTTAAACGAGTCCAACGTTCCCGCCTCCACCACCCTACTCGGTAGCGCGTTCCATACCCCCACAACTCTCTGCGTAAAGAACCTTCCTCTCATATCCAAATTATACCTCTCCCCCCATTCGTGTGATTCGTGCACAAAGACCCCCAGGTCCCTCTGCGCCGTAGCATGCTGCAGCTTTTCGCCCTTTAAATAATAATCCCTCCTACTATTATTTCTGCCAAAGTGGATAACCTCACATTTGCTAACATTGTACTCCATCTGCCAGGTCCTCGCCCACTCATTCAGCCTATCCAGATCCCTCTGCAGACTTTCCTCGCCTTCTACGCAATTCGCTTTTCCACTCATCTTCGTGTCATCAGCAAATTTTGTTACCCTACACTCAGCCCCCTCCTCCAGATCATCTATATAAATGGCAAACAGTTGTGGCCCCAGCACCATCCCTGCGGCACTCCACTAATCACCAACTGCCAACCAGAAAAACACCCATTGATTCCAACTCTCTGCTTCCTGATAGATAACCAATCCTCAATCCACGATTGAGCTGGGGTCCTTGATTATGCTGGCTGCTTTTCCAAGGCAGTGGGAAGTGTAGACAGAGTCAATGGATGGAAGGCTGGTTGGCATGATGGACTGTGCTATGTTCACAACCGTTTGTAGTTTCTTGAGGTCTTTGTCAGAACAGGAGCCATACCAAGCTGTGATACGTCCAAAAAGGATGCTTCCTATGGTGCATTTCTTTGAAAGTTGTTGAGAGTCTTAGCGAACTTGCTGAATTTCCTTAGCCTCCTGAGAAATTAGAGGCGAAGATGGGCTTTAAACCTTTAAACAAGGTTTCCACTGAAGTTAATGCAGCTGATTAGGAGAATCCTTGATAAAATTCATTGCATTAGTCCAGCAATATAAAACTGACTGACTGTCTGTCTGTGTGAAGTTTGCACGTTCTCCCTGTATCTGCGTGGGTTTCCTTTGGATAGTCCGATTTCCTCCCACAGTCCAAAGATATGTGGTTTAGGTAGCTGGACCATGCTAAATTGCCCTTAGTGTCAGAGTAAATAGGAGTCAAGGGGATAGGGCCCAGGTGGGATTGTGGTCGGTGCAGACTGGACGGGCCAAATTGCCTCCTTCTACACTGTAGGGATTCTGTGATTCTACTATACGGACAGACCTTAAAGCCAGTCGATAGCTTGAATGAGAGTTTTGGGCATGAGAAGAAGATAAAATATTTTAATTTGTATATTTTAAAAACCATTTCCTAACAACTGAATCATATTTGTTTTTATATTTTCCAATTTCTTTGAATTTTCAAAGTTCACCAAATTTACGGCAGGGAATGCAAATAATTTTGCATTCATTGTCAACAATATTATTAACTTAATAAAATGTCCCAAATCACCTAGAAAGAGCAATAACAAAGAGAAGTAAATTTGATATCAGGCCACAGGAGAGTTTAAGACAGATGGCATAAAACACTCTCCAATCGACCTCCTCTAAAAGCAATTTACCATTAAGACATTTTCCTTATAGTTTGTTCTGGAGGTACATTTTCACACATACCAAATCCTCTTAAATACTCACAACAACATTGTTAAATAAACGTCAAATTAAAGTTTTAAAGTTTATTTATTACTGTCACAAGTAGGCTTACATTAACACTGCAATGGAGTTACTGTGAAAATCCCCTAGTTGCCACACTCCGGCGCCTGTCCGGGTACACTGAGGGAGAATTTAGCATGGCCAACGCACCCAACCAGCACGTCTTTCAGACAGTGGGAGGAGCATCTGGAGGAAGCCCACGCAGACACGGGGAGAACATACAGACTCGGCGCAGACTGTGACCCAAGCCAGGAATCGAACCCAGGCCCCTGGCTGTGGGCCAGCATGGTGGCACAGTGATTAGCACTGCTGGGGACTCACTCCCCTTGTTAATTCATCTGAGTCTGATCGAAGTAAAATGGCGACAGTTAAGACATTTAATAATTATTGACAATGGGATTGACATTTAATTTGTAAAGTTTAGTATCTTCTGGGTGTAAAACTGTTGAAAGTTTAAGTAAAATGCCCCCTGGCACACTGAGACCTGTGTACGCTTCTGTTTTTGTTTCACAATTGGAATGCAATCACTCCCTTCACTAAGAATCAAGAATGGAACAAGTTTTATCCTCATTTTGCTTCGGTGAGGCCTTTAATGAGTGTTTATTAATCTGGTGTGGGAATACCTGAAGAACGCTTTGGCACTTTCCCCAACTTAAAGCTGGGTGGAGGGGGAGGCGGGGGGGGGGGGGGGGGGGGGGGGGGGGTGGCAGTGGTGAGGATGACACATGTTATTCAGACTTGCTATGTTTCCATCAGATGTGTTGAATTTAAATTCAGCCGAACCAAACCACACCTTTGTTTCGTCACTGAAATTTGAAAGGAGTAAATCTCTTTTTAAAGGCTGTGTTCGAATTTCAGCACAGAAACTAAAACTGCTTAGTTCAAGGTCAACGTTGCAACATGACTCCGGCTGATTAATGATAAGAAGGCATATAGCATCTACACGCAAGCAAGGCTGAAATTAAAGCTTCTACTAGCGGTGGGGATTAACTACCAATCAGATGACAATTCTGCATTCATCTACAAATTAATGGTTTCTTTGAAATGATGTGAGTTTTTATTCTGCTCGGAGTGAGAGATCTGATAAAGCTCTGCCCCTCGGCCTCTCTGAGCTGCCCCGTTCATTCACAAATGGGCCAGCCTTCTCTCTCCTGAGGTTTGCCTTGTGATGGAATGGCCGACCTTCCCCTCAGAGTCTGCTACCTCACCTGGCAACTGCTACCTTTTAATGTTCTGGGATTTGGTGGTTCATGGTTCCCCTACCCAACTTGTTACATTCAGTGAGCAGTATGTGATTATAATCAGAGATATGTTCATTTGACTCAATGATCTTTTTAACAGTCTCACTTACCTTTTTGTTGCATGTAACATCGCTGCTTCACTGCCCAACCACCCCCCCCCCCCAACCGCCCACACCACCCCCCCAACCTCTCTCCCCGCCCAGTACTTTTTGATTCAGTCCCAGGTGCCCAATGTGGGGCATTCTGCACAATTCTGCATTATCCCCTCTCAACAACCCACCCACCACGGTTCACACTCCAGCGACCTGCACTAACTCCCATCCATTGAATTCTTAAGGGATAGATTTGGAGAGCCCACTGGGCAGTACTGGGTAGAGGATCACAGGGGCTGACTAATTGTGTCTGAAATGAGGAGACATTTCAGCACTGAAAGCATTATGAATCTTTCAATTTCTCTACCTTTCAGAGCAGTTTAATCGTTGAGCATATTCAAGATAAATATCGGTAAATCTTTTGATACTAAGTGTAATAGGTCTGCGGAGAAGTCCCTTCATCAAAATCCCTTATTTACACTGTAACAGCAGTACACAGAATGCTAGTAGTTAACAGTCTACCTCTGGGAGCGTCAGAGGTTAAATACAAGGCAAGGGCTTCCTGATTGGCCCATTTATTGGATCCTTAATCACAGAGCTCATACTCCAATAGGCCAATCTCAGTGGCCTGATTGAAGTCATCACTCCTAGGAATATGGGGTTAACGTGGGATCATATTGTACAGATGGAAGAATAGCTAGGATTGCACCGAATAGCAAAGCAGGTTTGAGGGCCATATGGTCTACTCTTCTTCATTTTCGACTCAGCTTGCCTTCTCTACTCTAATCTTATTGCCCTTCCAACCTACCTTAACCACACTCTCCATTTGAACTGTCCTACTCATATTCAGGAAGCGTAGTGGAGGATATCCCTGCTCACATCACCGGTGATGAAGTGGGAATGGTCAAGAACGTCAGGGTTCAAAGTGTTCAGATCACCAACAACCTGTCCTGGTCCCCCCTGTGCTAACGCTATAGGTGAGAAAGCCCATCAATGCCTCTACTTTCTCAGGAGGTTAAGGAAATTCAGCATGTCTGTTATGACTCTCAACAACTTTTACAGATGCACCACAGAGGGCATCCTTTCCGGATGTATCACAGCTTGGTATGGGTCCTGCTCTGACCAAGACTGCAAGAAACTATAAAGGATTGGGAACGTAGCCCAGTCCATCACGCAAACCAACCTCCCATCTATTGCCTCCATCTACATTTTCCACTGCCTCGGAAAAGCAACCAGCATAACTAAGAACCCTATGCTCCCCAGACACGCTCGCTTCTACCTTTTCCTGTCAGGAAAAAGATACAGAAATCTGAGCTTATGTACAAACAACTTTTTCCCTGCTGCCATCAGACTTTTGAATGGACCTACCATGCATTAAGTTGATCTTTCTCTATACCCTTGTTATGACTGTAAAACTATATTCTACACCCTCTCCTTTCCTTCTCCCCTATGTACTCTATGGCCAGCATGCTTTCTTTGTACAGCACGCAAGAACAATACTTTTCACATGAGGCAATAATAAATGAAATCGAAAACTTTATCCATGTCTTTCCATTCCCCTTGCCTCAAACTTAGAGCATGCCAACACCTCCTTATATCCATCACCACTTTCAGACAATTCATTGTCTTTCTTTTGTCCTTCTATTCAGAGTATTTCTGCCACTTTTGTTATTCTTAATAATTCTACATTCACCAACTCGACAGATGTGATGTGAATCTTGATTTCTGACTCTAAGTTGAATTTACTAAGACAGCTTGTCTAGACACATAGTTATACTGAAGCTCCAATCCCTTCAGTTAAACATTGTGAAGATCAACACCAAAGCTTTCAGCCTCACCACAAGCCCCGTGTCCTCGCCATTAATTCCAGCCCCCTACCTGGCAACTGTCTTGTGCTCAACCAGACAGTTCACAACTTCGGCGTTCTACTGGAACATGATCTCCTTCCCTCTTCCATCACAAAGACCATCTACTTTCAATGTAACCTTGCCCCCTCTCCTAAAATCCTGATCCATGCCTTTTTCTCTAGATTCAGTATTTTCTTGGAATCCTTCAGGCCCCATAAATTTCAGCTCATCTCTTGCCTACATCCTGTCCCACACCAAGTCCCGTTCGCTCACTGTTCCTGTCCTTACTCATATACTCGGATCCAATCCCCTAATACCTCAAAAGTAAGATTCTTCTTCATAGGTTTAAATTGAGACCTAGTCTCTCCGCTCCTCATGGTTTACCTTGTCTAGCATTACAACTCTTCTAGAATTCTGCATTCATCAAATGCTAATTTCTTGCACAACCTCCACTTTATTCACCCAACATTGCTTCACCTGCTTTCAGCCATTTAGAGTCCACATTGTGGAATTTCCTCCATTTCTCCACTTCCCTCATCTCCTTTAACACCCTCCTTAAAACACACCTTTTAGTGACCTCTGTAAATATCTCTGCAGCTCAGTGTCAATTCTTCTGTCTGATTATAGTTTCTGTGAAACATCTCAGATTGTTTTATTACATTAAAAGAACAACACAAATGTGGCTGTTTCAGAGTGAGACAGCCAGTTGTGCAGAATGGTGAGTAGGACCATGCACTCATGCCCAATATGTACTGAGTTGAGTTTGTCAAATCCATTTCAGACAGGATCTTTACAGCTAGTGTAAAGATCCCAACTAGAAAGTAGGGTGGCACGGGCGGCATAGTGGTTAACGCTGCTACCTCACAGCGTCAGGGACCCGGGTTCGATTCCCCGCTTGGGTTGCTATCTGTGTGGCGTGTGTACGTTCGCCCTGTGTCTGCCTGGGTTTCCTCTAGGTGATCCTCTGGTTTCCCCCCACAGTCTGAAAGGCATGCTGGTTAGGTGCATTGACCATGCTAAATTCTCCTTCAGTGCACCCAAATAGGTGCTGCAGTGTGGCGACTGGGGGATTTTCACAATAACTTCATTGCAGTGTGAATGTGAGCCTACTTGTGACACTAATAAATAAATTAGCTACATTATTAGTTTGAGATTAACTGCCCATAATATTGCCTGGATTAGCAGTAAACTGTCAGAGGCTGGGATGCCTGGTGCAGGAAGTAAAGATGTTGCGCATGAGCAATAGTGGTTTTGTTATGAGGCTGGGGCAAACTTGGCTGTAAATATTTACTCCCATAAGTGCTATGTTACTCTCTATGAATAGGAGTGTGACATTGTATGCCCTGGGTCAGCTATCAGCTTGGTTCCCTTTCACACCATTCAGACCTCTGAATCAGGATCCGCTCTATACTTCATCTATATGTCAAGACAGACAGTCCCAAGCAGCGCTGAGTGAGTTCTTAGCAGTGGTTAGCACTGATGCCTCACTGCACCAGTGACCCAGGTACAATTCCAGCCTCGGGGGACTGTGTGTAGAGACTGCATGTTCTCCCCATATCTGCATGGATTTCCTCTGGGTGCTCCAGTTTCCTCCCACAGTCCAAAGATGTGCAGGTTAGGTGGATTGACCTTGGTAAACGTGCAGTGTTACGGGGATAGGGCAAGGGGTGGACATGGGTAAGATGTTCTTTTGGAGAGTTGTGCAGACTCGATGGGCCAAATGGCCTCCTTCTGAACTATAGGGATTCCATGGAGCTTTATTGTGCCTGAAATCTCTGCTGATGCTGGTAAACGATGAAGTAAATTTTTCTTTCAGACTTGGGATAAGGGTGAATAATTACTGAACAAAATGTCTTCTACATAATACAACCTGTTAAAATATTACTGTCTAAACTATAGACCATGCACTATATCAATCAGCTGGCCTAGTGCCACGGTACAGTGTTGTTAATATTAGATATTACAATAATGATCTATTTAACCGCCATCTCTTTAGATTGAGAAGAACTTACTGTTTTCAACTTGATCTGTTTAGTACTTGCCTCTTGATGGGGAGCTTATCCTCAGTCATGGTGCTGGATTTGCTGCCAGTGATGGTCAGAGTGAAGTGGGCTGTGAAACAGGTATGGTGTCATTTAGTGAATTATATGTTCGCTCAGTTGGCTGACGGCTGGTTTGTGAATGCAGAGCAATGCCAACAGTGTGGGTTCAATTCCCATACCGGCTGAGGTTATTCATGAAGGCTCCACCTTCTCGACCTTGCCCCTCACCTGAGGTGTGGTGATCCTCCGGTTAAAATCATCACCAGCCTGCTCTCTTTCTCTCTCAAAAAAGGGGGAAGAGGAGCCTCTGGTACTGTAGCTTTACCCGTGAGAAATGGTGTAATCCAACACTGATGTAGCAGTGAATTCTGGAATTCCGGTTAAAGACACACCTGTCGGGGTTTTCCAGGAGTTTTTTTTACTGGAAGTAACCAAGAAAGTTTAATATTGACACTGGATTCACAGAATGGGAAATACTTAATTTCCCAGCAATAATTGTTTTTTTTTATATTGGGTACAATAAATGATCCTACACAGAAAGGAAACTTACGGAAAAAATGTGGGTTTTTTGGGAGGAGCATTCTCTGGCTGTTCACACCAGCAGGATTCTGCGGTCCCACTGATAGTGCACCCCCTCTGGCAGCTCTCACGGCAACATTGACAGCGGTGGGACAAGAGAATCCCACCGGCAGTGAACAGAACACCTCCCCCTGCCTCCAAGAAACCCATGGCTGGGAAGAGGGAAGATTCCCCCATTTATTGTGGAGTGCTAAAATGACATGCCACATCTTTTTCAATTGCAGGCGAGGACATCACTTTCAAAGACTCTGATCAGTATCAATGGTATGATCCCAAACACTGGCACACAGCTTTATCAGTGAGTGACCTCGAAAATGAGAAATATCTGTTCACTTTGGATGAGGAAAGTGTCCCCTGCCAATATGATGATGTCATTTTCCGACCTGGGACGTCTTTTCGTGTGAACCTGGACAGTGATGTACAGATGATCAATGTTAAAACCATTTCAGTGATGAATAGGGTGAGTCCTCTTTTTCTTCAACTTCTTCCCAGAGTTTTGATCCTGTAACCATATCACCTGTATTTCCCAATTTAAAATATAGAATCATATAGTACAGAAGGAGGCCATTCGGCCCATGGAGTCTGCACCAACTACAATTCCACCCAGGCCTGACCCCCACAACTCCATGCATTTACCTTAGCTAGTCCCCCCGACACTAAGGGGCAATTTAGCATAACCAATTCATCTAATCCACACATCGTTGGGAGTGTGGGAGGAAACTGAAGCACCCAGAGGAAACCCACGTGGACACAGGGAGAATGTGCAACAGTGACCCACGCCAGAATCAAACCCGGGTCCTAGGCGTTGTGAGGCAGCAGTGCTAACCATTGTGCCGCCCAAAATATATGGGGAAAAAGGCACTGAAGTGGATGAACAGCCATGGTGTATTGAATGGCTTGCATCAAGCTCAATGGCCTACTGCTGCTTCTATGTTCCTTTATTTCTATGAAGGTCATGCTTTGTGGAAAGGTCAACTGAGAAAAAAGTGACAAGTTGGGTCAGGCCATTTTTCAGGGCTTAGGTATATCCACCTAAAATAGGCCTATTTTCAGATGCCTCAGGGTAATGGAGATGCATGAGCAGAGCAAGGTCAATGTTTTCTAAATATGTACATGGTCAAATCAATACCTGCCACTGAAAAGTAAATTATATATATTTTATTCCATTATTGGCCTCTCACTCGCTGTCCTCCTTACCCTTCTCGGGACTTAGTGGCACTGACAGGCTGATCTGTATGAATTTCTAGATCTTTAGCTGTTTGAAGAATTGATTTGTTGCAAAATAATGACAGTGACTCGTGTGTCTGCTCAGTTAAATGATGCGAGATTAAACATTTTTGTTTTATATAATAGAAATTCACCAGCAATGATGAGTTTACTGAGTACAAGTGGTCAAGTACTGGAAAGCTACAGTTCCAAGGAAATGGTTCAATCGCTGTGACTAACACCAAGTGTGATGATAAATCTGGCTGCAAATGTGGGAACTTTGGTGTAAGCATCAAGCTCAAATCAAATTTCTGTGCTAATTTTAGATTTGTCAAGCATGTATTTTCTAGACTTCCATTAAATCATTTAGTGTCAACATATAAACTTTCATAGAATCCAAACAAGACCACATCTCTGGATAATAAGTTGAACAGCTTTTGACTTCCATATATTTGTTGGCAATAGGGTAAGAAGTATTTATTTACATGCAGCTAGTTTACTTACACAATTATCCATCAATCATAATATTTCTGTCATTCTGGTTGCAAAGATTTACTCCTGTAAGTGCAATGTTACTCTCTATGAACCAGACTGTGACATTGTATGCCCTGGGTCAGCTATCAGCATGGCTCCCTTCCATTCTCTTCAGTGGATCCCTGAATCAGGATCCCCTCTATACTTGACCTCTTAGTCTAGGCAGCCAGTCCCGTGCAGTGCTGAACGAGCTCTGCACTGCTCAATGAGCTGTCATATGAAATGCTAATCTGTGTGCCTGATGTGGTGAATGTAAAAACTCTCAAGGGTCCATTCAAGGAAGAACAGGAAGCTCCCCCAGTATCATTAAAAATAGATTATCTGGTCATTTATTAATGAGGCTTTGCTGTTTGCAGTGGCTATACTGCATTACCTGAGCAACAAGAACTGAAACTCAACAGTAATTGATTATAAAATGCTTTGGGATATTCTGAAATTAACTAGGGTGCCACCATGCTTCCAGTAAATCCATTCAAAACATTTTATGATCTTGTAGTCTTCTGATAGCCAGGTAAATGAGCACTCCATTGGACAATGTGTCTTCGGCTATCAACTAAAACTGAAATTTATTACAACCAAAGGTTAAGCAGAAGCATAAAGTCCATTCAGCACTTTTCACCTGGTTACAATTTTCTCACGTATCTCCCTGAGCACAAAAGTAACAAAAAAGTTAAACTTTTGTCAATTCTGTCAATAAAAAATAAACCTAAATCACAGAATTCCGATGATCATCGTTGAGGGTCTGTGTGTGACGCAGGCTCTGGTACACTGGTTTGAGAGGAGCTAGGCAAAGCTGTGACATTTATCCTTCAGAGTCAGTAGTTCCTTGAATTGTCCATCAAATGAACCAAACCCACTTCCTCAGAAACTAGTCTCCAGTGGCTCAAAGGGACAAGATTTCACTCAACCAGATTCAGTAGAAACCAGAGTTAATTAACAGGAAGAGTTTCTCATGATGTCAGGCTACTTAATTTGAACATAAAATGTCTTATTATAATAAGGCCCACTGGTGTCACAGCAACTGTATTTGGCTGTGTTGACTTTGGCCCCAGTTTGCCTTACCATGTAAATTCTAGCCACACCTACAGCATGTGGATCCTGTCTCTCCCAGAGGTTTGCAAATGTTGACAGGCACATTTAAAGAGTCAGTCACTATTTCACAAGCCAACGTTAACGAAGTAAAGTTAAGGTTTATTTATTAGTGTCACAAGTAGGATTACATTTACACTGCAGTGAAGTTACTGTGAAAATCCCCTAGTTGCCAAACTCTGGCGCCTGTTCGGGTACACTAAGGGGCAATTTAGCATGATCAATGCACCTAACCAGCTTGTATTTCAGGCTGTGGGAGGATCCCAGAGGAAACCCACACAGACACAGGCGGAACATGCAAACTCTGCACAGGCAGTGAACTAAGCCAGGAATTGAACCCAGATCCCTGGCGCTGTGAGGGAGCAGTGCCAACCACTGTGTCACCGCACCACCCCAAAGGACAAAGAGAAAGCAAGAAAGCTGTGGATGCTGGTAATCTGAAAACGTAGAAAAAACAAACACTCGAAAGGTCAACCAGCATCTGCTGAGAGCAGACAAGTTGAATTTTCAGTTTTGACCTGGGGTCTACACCTGGAACACCAACTGCTCCTGATCTCTCCAACAGTAACAGGGTGGAACAAAGTCACTCTTGTCATGACTGCTAGTAAAACATTACAATTTGGAGGAAGGGTGTTAGATTTAGCTTCCTCAGCACACAGGAGACTGAGTAATTTGTACAGCACTGAGTAATAAATCATTCGGTTTACACCTCTGATCAAATTTCCCACTTGATTCATTTTAAGTGGAGGGACAAGAAGTACCTGAAAAGAGGTATAGACAGCAGCTGGAGGAGCTGTGTGGGGAAAGAAATATAAAGCTACTGCACAAGAACAGAGTATCACTCAACAAGAAATTGGGGATAATAGCCTACTAAATGATTCAGCACTTCTCTCTCCAGGGAAACCAGTCAGTTTGCCCTCCAGAACCTTCCACACCGCCAAAAAAATCAAAGGGGTGTGTTTCACACACTCATACAAAGAGGTGGGGCCTCAACACGAAAGCAAAGCCCGGCTGCTCAGAGATCGGGGCGCCATCTTTAAAGGGTCCCCTGATCATAACCCAAGTAAACCTGTTCTCCCCTCCCCTCAGCCCACCGTGAGCTCTCAAAGGCTCCTCTCCCAACCCCTGATTAGAGTCCGCACTTCTCTACCCCCCAGCCAATTCTCAGTCCCTTTCCCCCCACCCATCAGCCCTCCACCCCTCCCAAACAGACATTGCTGGCATTCCCAGCTCCTCTGTCCACCCTGGGCTGAATCCCACCCCCCCACCCCCCCAATGAGGCCCCCAATGGGGGCTGCCCCTTGGCACAGGTTGGCACTGTCAGGTTGGCATAGGCATGGTGTCAACATGCCAGTGCCAATCTGTGCCAAGGGGCAGTGCGGGGGGTATTGGCAGGGCACTGTCTGGATATGTCCCTCTCCCCACAGGAGTTATACTTCCCTTTGTGCCCCCGGGGAGACCCCCACGACAGGTTCACATCTGTGTAAATGGCGCCGATATGACATCACGTCAGCGCGGTGTCAATATGCAGCTGGTGGGTTAATAACATTTGGATGTATTCAAATTCATGTAAAACGGGTTCATGATATCCTGATGATCTTGCTAGTGAGGGGCTGGGAATATCTGAAATCTTGAACTTGCCAGCAAGATCTGGGATTTCTGGATTCTGAGCCTCTGCCAGCATTCACAGCGAGCATGGGCTCAAGGTCACCTCTCCTATACTTCTATAACTCATGTTTTATTTGCAGAATCACAGAAGGATTTGCTCTAATTTGCATCAAAGATCAGGAAGACTTTGCCCAGGGCTTCTTTGTACAAACCCATTGGAGCCTCAAGGACATTGCTGTAAAATATGTGGTGAGTGTTTCTCATGTTACACTTAATTTATCTTCAAATGTGATCTACTTTGATTTTGTTTAGATCTCTGACACACATTTAACTGATTTACGTGAATTCTGTGTTCATTAAGGTGAAGGATATTTGTATTACAAGAATGGGACATTTTTCAGTGCACAGCCTTCACCTGTCAGCCTTGGACAGTTACATTCTGAGTAAAATTACTATCTCTCAGCATATACTTAAGGAAAGCAACCAAGTGTGAATTACAATGATGACTTTTTATTTCCCACAACAGCCACCTGAGTAGACTACAAATTTAATGCCAAATTAGGAACAGCAGGAGGATTGGGCCCAAAATTAGTCTAAACTTGATGCTTGTTTGTCACTATAAACTCTTGAATAAAGACTAAAATCTAAAAAGCCCTTTCCCAGCATGGTTTTAGTAAATACCAATGATAAATTGAATACAACATACCAACAATGACAACAGATTAAGACTGTGGTCCATCCAGTTTATGTATCATAATTGTAAACTATCATGTTGAAACCTTGTATGTTACAATATATTTAGAGTCATAGAATCCCAACACTGCAGAAAGAGGCCATTCAGCCTATTGAAACTGCGCCAACAACATTCCCAACCAGGGTCTATCTCCATAACCCCATGTATTTACCTTGCTAATCCCCCTGACACTAAGGGGCAATTTAGCCAACCAATTCACCTAATCTGCACATCTTTTGAGGAAACCCATGCAAACATGGGGAGAACGCCACACACACAGTCATCTGAGGCTGGAATTGAAGTAATGATGTAGAGATGCCTTCCACACACCTGACGAAGGAACACCATATCCGAAAGCTTGTGGGATTCTTGCTGGAATTGAACCCAGGTCCCTGTGAGGTAGCAGAGCTAATCACTGCGCAACTGTGCCATCCACGCTGTCTGTCCTAGTCAAAGCTGCATCATCTCCCTCTTCTGGAAGAGGTGAAAAGTAGATAATAACCCAAACCAATATGGTAGGGAGAAAATCAAAAAAAAATCAACTTCAATCCATATAGGATATCAAAATTAATCTGCTTTCTCAAGTGATTGGTTCCTTCCTGTATGACCATATCCAATTTGTGCATTCAATTCAATGATTAGCATCCACACTGAAAGAAAAGAGTTCATTTTCGAAAAGGGTCGAAGCATATTCATGATTCTCGTATCTGATGTCCATGTCTAGTAAGGGCGTGAATGGACATTTAAATCAACATACCCAGTAAAGATTAGGGTCGGTATCCAAAATGAACAAAAACAAATGAACTTGCGCTCGTATAACATCTTCCACATTATCTCAAATGAAACTTAGAGATGGGCAATAAATGCTGGCCACCCAGCGATGCCCATGTCCTATGAATAAATATATTTAAAAAAGGCAATTTTTGAAGTTGTAAAGTTGGGAACAGCAGCAACAAATTAGTGCATGTCAAGTCCCACAAGAAGTAATGAGGTAAGTAACCAGCTGACTTTGTTTTATTCATATTGGTCGAGGGAGAAATATTGTTCAGGATATTAGTGACTTCCTGCTTTTTGACTAGAGTTATGACATCTTTTACCCAGGGCAGAAAGTTCTTAGTTTGACATCCCTTCCAAAGAATTGCATCTTCAAAAGTACAGCAATCGCTCAGTATTCATTGAGCAATCAGCCAAAATTATATATTCAAATCCTGGAGAGGGTTTCAATCAGGAAGTAAAAGTTTAAAGTTTACTTATTAGTCACAACTAGGCTTACATTGACACTGCAATTAAGTTATTGTAAAAATCCACACTAGTTGTCACACTCCGGTGCCTGTTCGGGTACACTGAGCGAGAATTTAACATGGCCAATCCACCTAACTAGCATGTCTTTCATTGTGGGAGGAAATCAGAGCACCTGGAGGAACCCCACACTGACACGGGTAGAACGTGCAACCTCTGCACAGACAGTGACCCTTCTGACTCAGAGGCAAGGTTCCTACCACTGAACCAAGGCTGCCAGTAAGGGGCAATTTATGTTCAGTGATTTCCATACAACACAATACACATAGAAACTTGGCAGGCCAGTGAATTTTAAGAATGTATTTACAGAACAACACTAATACCGATGTGAATTGGTTTTGCTTCCTAGTAATGCCATGATTCCTGTGTGAATATAATCTGAATCTGGAGGCTTGCCCAGAACTGACACTTCTGGGTGGATTCTTGCTTCTCTTCTCTCTGGAATCAATGGATTCCCCCAACTTGATTTGCACTACCCAAATTGAGTACCAGTGTCTTCAGACTGAAGTATAACAAGGAGCTAGTGAGTGCAAGTCTAAAATCACTGTTAACATAATGTGTAAACTATTATGTTGTCTCTGCAGGAGGCAGCTATATTATCACAAACCAATTACAGGTTAAGTGATATAATTATGTAATTCTGCAGGATTGACTTTTTCAGAAGGCTAAATCAGTAACAAATTATTGTTGTCATCTTGGATTCTAGGTGCTATTATTTATTTAGAATATGGTCCGGCGTTCGATCTGGAATCATACCGGGCGCAACTCACTGACTCATTTCTTGGCTTGGTATGTTGTCTCCAATTCTCACAGTATTTCATTTCTTCTTCATAAAGAAATAGAACTAGTCAGGAATCATTAAGTAATCTTCTAACTTTAGTTTTTGTTCTGCTGCCTTTCTCTCAACCCTATGCAGCAGCCGTAACAACAAGGGTTCATACATCAATATTCATTATTATTACAGAACCATGTTTTACAATATTCCATTTGTCCCAGATTGTTTTAAGTATCAAGGTTATTATTTCCTTGTAGGTGCCCAATGAAGTTTAACTCTTAAGGCCAGGTAATCTTCTTTCCTGTCCTGAAAGCACCCTTCCCCAGACACTATTGTCCCAAGTGCTTTTCTTTACATGTAAGTTTGAGTAATAGATATCTGTTGGAACAATGGAACAAATGGCAGTCAAGTCTGATTCTACCCTCACTCAATATTCACACAACAAGCAGGGGAGGAAATTATGGCTGATGTTCCTCTCCCTGGTCTAGCGGCATCTATATTAATTATAATTCTTCTACCACTGCTTCAGCACAGACTAAGATTCAAACCTGGACCTTCCTTATCCTTGTCGGTCAATGACACACCAGCTAGCATCTTTAACCACAAAGGGACTAGTATTTTATGGTCAGCTTTGAAGCAAGGTCATTCAAAGCCAGCTGCACTGAGCGTTATGCGTGATGAGAAATTTAATGCTGTGAAATTGGATGGTTTAATGTGTGTTTTCAGTGTTGAGCTGCAGTGACATCCTCAAGTTATCCATGCGGCACTGAGGAATTCTCACAGACAGACAGTCAGAAAATGTAAAAATCAACAATCAAATTACTTTTGCTTTACATAGTGCAACATAAGGATTAAAGCATACACATGGGTGAAGATAAACACTGAAATACTCAGAATAAACTTTTAAAAAGATTATTTTTAAAATGGCTGAAAAATTTTGACATTAATTTAACATGTGCTAAATCATAGAATCCTACAGAGCAGCAGGAGGCCATTTTGCCCATCGAGTCTGCACCCACTCTCTGATAGAGCATTTTACTCAGACTCACATTCCACTTTATCTCCGTAGCCCCAGGTATTTTTCCTGCTAATTCCTCTAGCCTACACATCTTGGGACACAAAGGGGCAATTTAGCATGGCCAATCCGTGTAATCTGCACATCTTTGAAGTGTGGGAGCAAACCAGAGCACCCAAAGGAAACCCACACAGACACAGGTAGAATGTGCAACTTCCACACAGGCAGTCACCCAAGGCAGGAATTGAATCTGCATCCCTGGTGCTGTGAGGCAGCAGTGCTAACCACTGTCCTGCCCTGACGTTATGTCCTGGTTCAGAAGGCAAATGATGCCAAACGCTGATAATGCACAAAAATTTCATGCTTTCCCTGCTATGCTACTTGGATACTCTGAGATTCCACCCTAATGGCTGTAAGCTGCTATAAAGATATTGGGTGGAATTTTTACTGCCCCTCATGGTGAGGGATTTTCCAGTCCTGCCAAAGCCTATGGACATTTGAATGTCTCATTGCATTTTCCAGTCCTGCCGCAATGGAATGGTAAAATTCCACCCATTGTCCTGGACTTTCTTCTGAAGTAGATATCTCTCCAATAGGATTCTAGAGCCTGACTGGTTTCTAATGTTTAGCTTGTGAATTGCTGGTGACAAGCAGTATGGTAAATATTGTAAATCTCCTAATGGCAACTGAACTGTTCTTAGCCTACGGAACTCCTCCAAACCAGTTGGCATTGTGATTGTGGATTAACATTTAAACATGGCCATAAATAAAAAGAAAGTCGGAAAAATGGTGGTCATAATTCTTTAGAATGCTGGGCTTACAGGGATATATGTTTAGAGCTGAAACTGCAAAGAGAGGATCAATTTGTGTTTCATCAAATGCTCATTTTGATATCATGACTATGAGTAGAAATGGATTTGTTTCCACTAATGCTCGTCCTCAGCTGCTCTCTGTGGTAGGTCTGTACATCTTACAAAATGATAACGTTGCTTAGAATAGAATCCCTACAGTGCAGAAGAGGCCATTCAGCCCATCAAGTCTATATTCACTCTCTGACAGAGCATCTTAGCCAGGTCCTCTCTCCCACCCTATCTCCTTAACCCCCACACATTGGCTAATCTATCTAACCTACACATCTTGGGACACGATGGGGTAATTTACCATGGTCAGTCCACCCAACCTGCATACCTTTGAACTTCCTGAATATTTCAATGTTTGTCTGTTAGTCAGTGTGGCTGAAGGTTTATTTTCACTTTACCAGACGAAATATAAAGGTGTACAGATGTCGGTGACAAAAGTTTCCAAAAAACAGTCTTCAAAGAAAATCATCCCAATTGATGCCGTTCCCTGTATTCAGATTGTTTTAATTGATAAGGTTGAGTTAGCACCGGGAACACTTGCAGCTGCACTGGCACAGGAGATTATGGAGGATATCACTTCCCAAGGTAACGATATTTGTTTTGATGTAATTGATAAAATCATACCAGTGAGCCCTATCATCTAAGCAGGTGGTTCAAGACAATGAATGTACTGTTTAAGATCTGGATTGGATATTTGTACCTTTCTGATAACAAACTGTCAAAATAAAACAGAAAATGCTGGGAATATTAAGCTGGTGGTGGGTGGGGAGGAGGGGCTGGGGGTGGGGGAGAAGGGTGGTGGGTGGGTTGTGGTAGTCAGAGGTGGGGAGGAGGGCTGATGGGGGAGCTGAAGGCAGAGAGGAGGGCTGGTGGTTGGGATGAGGAGGAGGGCTGGTGAGGGACTGGGGTGGGGAGGAGGGCTGGTAGTAGGGGGGGGTTGAGTGGTGGGGAGAAGGGTTGGTGGGGGTGTGGGGTGACAGTGGGGAGGAGAGCTGGTGGTGGGGGTGGGGAAAAGGACTGATGGTGGGGGTGGGGCAGAGGGCTGGTGGGAGACGTCCGTTTTCGAGACTCCAGAGACAGTGTTGGATGAATATGAGTGCCAAGATTGGCTGGTATTAGGATTGAACCCATTAGCTGAGTTATGATTTCTCTGCATCATTTTCCATGCCTCTCTTACTCCCCTCCATCCCCCCGTGTCTCTCCATGTCTCCTGTATCCTCCAACCCCCATGTCCTTCTATGTCTCCTGTTGCTCCATTTGCCTTTTCCCTCCATGTCTCCTGTATCCTCCTTGCCCCATGTGCCTCTATGTCTCCTGTATCCTCTATCCCTGATGTCCCTCCATCTCTCCTGTACTCCTGTATCTTCCATCCCCCATGCCCCTCTATGTCTCCTGTTCCTCCATCCTGCCTTTTTCCTCCATGTCTCCTGCACCCTCCATTCCGCCGTGTCCCCTGTATCCTTCGTAGTCACCATGTAGTTTTCAGGAGTCATGTGATTGCGATGGGAATACTTTGAAGTGGACTTTGAAAACAAAACCGCTAAAAATCTAGTTAAAGTGTTGCTCATTGCTACCCATTCACACAGAAAACATCTTCAGTGTGTAGTAAGCAAAGACAGATATGGAATGTAAAGATGCATTCACTCATCCTGACCTTGGGAGAGAACATTAAACCTTCTGCGGTTTTACATCCAGATCTTTGAAG
The DNA here is from genome assembly GCF_965287045.1 of Carcharhinus amblyrhynchos. NCBI lineage: Eukaryota > Metazoa > Chordata > Chondrichthyes > Carcharhiniformes > Carcharhinidae > Carcharhinus > Carcharhinus amblyrhynchos. The sequence goes on from NC_137337.1 coordinate 30,694,385, forward strand.
CTAGTTTGCTGGCATTTGTCACAGTGGCTATCTGCTACCATTGTCTTCATGGTGTCTGTCTGGAGGAGTTTGTGAGGGAGTGGGACCCCTCTCCTCCTCTACACCTCCTGTACTGAGACCTCCAGAATGGCAGCAGAAAACATTGGAGCACATTTCCTAGTCTGTTGTACCATTTACACTCCTCTTCCTACTCAGAGGCCCTTCTTGAATCAGCTCCAAAATCCTCCCCAGCCAGAATACGCCTCATATTTAAGAGGTGAAAGCTGCCTTTAAATAGTCCGGGCTACCTTTAAATGGTACCAGCCTCACCTGAGCTCAGTTGCCTTGCTGAAGTTTGGAGCCATTCAGCAGCATGCTCAGTACTGTATAGCACATCATTTAAATCAAGGCTTGTGTGCTTTGTAACGAGTATGAGGTGGTGATGCTGACATTGGACTGAGGTGGGCACAGTAAGAAGTCTCACAACACCAGGTTAAAGTCCAGTCTAGCTCCTCTCTAGACATGTCCACCACTCATTGTCCTTGAACCCTCTTTCTGCCATTGGACACCTTGACGGTGCTGAGTATGTGGCACACAGAGCCAATAAACATGGAAATGTCAATACATAAAGATCAAGAGAAGGAGCAACGCTCTGAAAGCTCGTGATTCCAAATAAACCTGTTGGACTTTGACCTGGTGTTGTGAGACTTCTTACTGTTACGAACAAACACAGATTAATTGCACATTGTTACCCCCACCTGCCTAATCTAACATCCTCCTTTTTCTTTTAACTAGCCTGAATACTTCATGCCTTCAGGAAAGATTTTTTTTATTCTTCTGAATCATTGCTGTTTACAAAAAAGATTGTAAAATCCCAAAGTGTTACTGGAGCTCATAGTTAAAAAAAGGGAACACTATATTTGGAGCACAATAGCGTTTTGAGCTAATAGCCTTCAGCTATCTGCCTGTGTTCTGTTTGATTCTAGGCCACGTGTTTGGAATCACAAATGCTTGGCTGGAGAAAAGCGAAGAGCAGGATGGAGGAAACATGAATGCAGGATGGGTTGTCGGGATTGTGGCTGGTGTTCTCATCGCCGTGCTGTTAATTGGAAAGCTCACTTGCCTCATTGTTTCAGGAAGAATTAGGTGAAATTAAATTTCTTAAGGGATTAGCAGACATTTCAGTTTGAATCCAGAAAGAAAAATATGGTAAGAAGGAATGCAGATGGATGGACCGCAAAAGTTGCAAAGAATTCTGATAATTATCACCATCTTTGGGGTAATATGTAAACCCCCTATCCGTGTGAGCCAATCAGAGGTGGCCAAACCAGCAGGAAAAGTCAGGGATCTGTATTGGTGTTTTGTTGTTCCACAGAACAGTGGCACAGTGGTTAGCACTGCTGCCTCACAGTGCCAGGAACCTGGGTTCAATTCTCAGCTTGGATCACTGTCTGTGTGGAGTTTGCACATTCTCCCCATGTCTGTGTGGGTTTCCTCCAGGTACTCTGGTTTCCTCCCGCAGTCCAAAGATGTGCAAGTGAAGTGGATTGGCCATGGGAGATGTGTGGGGTCAGGGTGGGGCCTGGGTTAGTTACTCTGCCAGCGACTCAATGGGCTGAATGGCCTCTCCTACACAGTAGGAATTCTGTGATTTCTGTTGAGAGTCAATTATATATATTTGTTTAAACAGTGATTCCTAATGGTACCACAGGGGAGAGTAGGTTCTGTGTGTATCCCTGAATTAAGATGGTTATAGATGCTCAGTGGGAGATGTGAAAATTCAGCTTGTACAATTAATCCATGCTAGCTCCTCTTTAGATGGGTCCACCACTCATTGTCCATGAATTCTTCTTCTGCCATTGGACCCCTTGATGGTGCTAAGTGTGTTGGCATGCAGAGCCAATAAATATGGAAACGTCAAAACATAAGGGTCTTAATCAGGATTATTTTCAATCTCTTTGTTTATAGGACAAGGTTTAAAAGTGCTGATTTGCTTTAGCAATAGGATCTATTCTGTCCAGTGCTTCTCCTGTATCTAGTAATGATACTTAAATTGGAAGCAATGCACAGAAAGAATCTTTTCAAATTTGAATCAGAGAGCGTGTTGGATATACCCAGGATCTGGGGATGAGTCACTCTGCAGCTTAATAGGGTGCAGCCTGCGTTGTTTAAATGGTGCTGCAACTATTTTTGAACAATTTATACAAATGACTTAAGCATTTAAAAAATTAGATTGATGTTAAATAGAGGATCTAAAAAAAATTGAAAAGTTGGGCAGATCAAACCAGAAAAGTAACTCTGAAATTTAATAGGGTTTCAGTATGGTGGCTGGTAACTCATGGAGTGGTGGTAGTGGTGGTGGTGGTGGGGGGTGGGGAGAGAGGAGGAGGAGGAGGAGGAGACAGGTGGTGGTAAAGGGGTGAAACAGTTCCCACCACAAAGTTATTTCATATCTTTTTTTCAGTGGCATGATTGCACAGTGATTAGCATTGCTGCCATACAGCTCCAGGGACCCAGATTCGATTCCTGGCTTGGGTCACTGTCTGTCTGGAGTTTGCACGTTCTCCCCGTGTCTGCATGGGTTTCCTCCGGGTGCTCCAGTTTCCTCCCACAGTCTGAATGATGTGTTGGTTAGGTGAATTGGTCATGATAAATTCTCCCCCGGTGGACCCGAACAAGTGCCGGAGTGTGGCGACTGGGGGATTTTCACAGTAACTTTATTGCAGTGTTAATGTAAGCCTACTTGCGACTAAAAAACAAACTTTAAACTTTTAATTTCTCAGTTGTACTCCCCACTATTCTAACTTGTGAGGTTTAGATGCTGGGTAACACAGGAGGGGAACTGTTTTATTTTTGATTATTATTTCACTTGTGGTAGGTTTCAGACTTTTTCGAGTTCTTGTTGAGAATTTTCTTTTCCCTTGTGGGTAGTGTGTGGTCAGTGCTTCTTATACAGCTCGATTCTCGGGACAGTGATTGTAAGTGCACCAATATCCCCTGACTACAGCAGCTGTGACATGTTTGGCTGAGGAACAGAGTGCAGTAGAATGATCGAACCTCTGCTCCCGCAGATGTCCTGTTGCCACCTTTGGTGGGGAGTGGGGAGGTGGGGTGGTCAGGTTTGTTGGCCAACAAAGCTACACGTTGACTGGGCCCACCATCAGGTGCAGCTGGGGAAGCCCAGTTTTAAAAAAATCTTCCAGTGTTAAACATCCAACATTTTTAACCTATGATTGTCAGAGGTTGTGCAAGTCTGGTACAACCAGCGCATAAAAAAGCCCCAGTTTGCAGCAACTTGTGTTTTTTATCAGTCTCTTCCATCGACAGAGCCAACATTCCATCAGCTGTCATCATTTTTAGAAGATATATGCAATTTGACGATGAAGAAACAACTGAACGAGGGATCGGCAATCCTGTGTTTGATTCATCTGTACATCTGTCGCCTGTAAGTCATTAAAAATTATCCTTTCCCTTTTAGCAACAACAGTAAATAATGAGGGTTATTCGAATAATGTCCAAAACATGAAGCAATTGAGCTCTGAAAGGTCGCAGTTTGTGCTATGCAGACAGATCCTTTGTACATTTGTTTGAAGCTGCTTTCTAAAATAGGGAGTTTTCTCAGAATGTGAGGCAGGAGGCCACACCTAGTAACCAGCACAGCAAGGATCCCGCCCGTCAGCTAACTAGATCAAAGGGTGGGTGTAGTAGTAAATGAGTGTGGTCGGGGGAGGGAGGAGGGAAGGCCAGGGCAATTAATACCTCAGACATCCCTGCGGCAAAGGGACAAGCAGCGTTGCCGCTCTTCTTGACTAAATCTTTTTCTAAAAAAAGAATCTTGTACCTTCATGGACTCGCAGCTGCTTGCTGCTGGGTTTCCCCGCATGTCTACACTGGGCACTGAACTCACAAACGTCTAATCTTCAAACTTTCTCACCTGTGTATCATTCAGGTGGGGGCCAGAGATCACTGCAAACCCACAACAGCTTCCAACCCACCCACTCCCACTCAGTAACTGCCACTCCGAAACGTACTCTTCAGAATTTACCGGTGGCACAGTGGTTAGCATTGCTGCCTCACAGGCCTGGGTTTGATTCCCAGCTAGAGTCACTGCCTGTGCAGAGTCTGCATGTTCTCCCTGTGAAAAGTCTGACAACACCAGGTTTTAGTCCAACCTATTTATTTGATAATATACTCACTAGCTTTCGGGGTTACCCCCTTCGTCAGGTGAATGGAGAGTTCTGGCCTCAGACAGAGCATATAAAGCACAGACAGTTTAGAGATTACTGATTAAAATGCGAATCCTTACACCTAACCTGCTGTTCAAGACCTGAAGTGGCTGATAATGTGAGTGGAAGGAGCACTGAGCACAGTTTAAAGAGATGTGTATTGTCTCCAGACAGTACAGTAAGTGAGGTTTTGCAAACCCAGGCAAGTGCACTCACATTATCAGCCACTTCAGGTCTTGAACAGCAGGTTAGGTGTAAGGATTCGCATTTTAATCAGTAATCTCTAAACTGTCTGTGCTTTATATGCTCTGTCGGAGGCCAGAACTCTCCATTCACCTGACGAAGGGGGTAACCCCGAAAGCTAGTGAGTATATTATCAAATAAATAGGTTGGACTAAAACCTGGTGTTGTCAGACTTTTTACTGTGTTTACGCCAGTCCAACGCCGGCATACCCACATCATGTTCTCCCTGTGTCCATGGGTTTCCTCCGGGTGCTCCAGTTTCAAAGAACAAAGAACAACCCAGCACGGGAAACAGGCCCTTCGGCCCACCGAGCTCGCGCCGCCGCATCACCCTACACCTATTCTACCCTGCGTGTCTACGAATAGAACCCCTGACTTAGCCAGATTCAGGGGAGAATAGTGTCAATTTGGTAAAACCAGTCAGCCTAAGAGCACATCTTTGGGGTGTGGGAGGAAACCGGAGCGCCCGGAGGAAACCCACGCAACCACAGGGAGAATGCACAAACTCCCACAGACACAGGCCCAAATTCATGTATCTACACAGCTAGCAGTGCTAGTCACCGAGCTGTTGCGGCGCCCGTCTACCGGTCCAGGATCAAGCACACACACCGACACGAAGTACTAGGCCACTCCTGGAACCTCCAAGAGTAGCCCATGCACGACCCACCGTGTGCATGCCCCTCGTTTGACAACGAGGTGGACCTCCACCTGCGGAATAAAAGACAAAAACGTTAATCACAAGCCTGCCTTTCTGGTCTCTCCCGAGGTTCTAACCCTTATTTAATAACCCCTACCATAACCCTCCATCCTCGTTTCACTCATGTGCCTATCTAACTGAACCTTAAACGAGTCCAACGTTCCCGCCTCCACCACCCTACTCGGTAGCGCGTTCCATACCCCCACAACTCTCTGCGTAAAGAACCTTCCTCTCATATCCAAATTATATCTCTCCCCCCTCACCCTTAAATCATGTCCTCTTGTATTTGTTACCAATCTAGGGAGCAGTCTCTCACTATTGACTCTGTCTATTCCCTTCAGTATCTTATATACCTCTATCATATCCCCCCTCAATCTCCGTCTTTCCAAGGAGAACAGTCCCAGTTTCTCCAACCTTTCCTCGTACCCCAGCCCCTCCATGCCAGGCAACATCCTGGTAAACCTCCTCTGCACCCTTTCCAGAGCCTCCACGTCCTTCCGGTAGTAAGGTGACCAGAACTGGACGCAGTACTCCAAATGCGGTCTAACCAACGTTCTATACAACTGAAGCATTAGACGGAAGCTTTTAAACTCTATCCCCCTTCCTATAAAGGCTAGCATTCCATAAGCCTTCCTGACAACATCCTCCACTTGTGTTGCAACCTTCATGGATTTGTGAACCTGCACTCCCAGGTCCCTCCTGTGTTTCTATACTCCTAATTTGTCTACCTTTAATCACATAGCTCCTCTCTACATTATTCCTTCCAAAATGCATCACCTCGCATTTGTCAGGATTAAATTCCATCTGCCACCTATCTGCCCACTGCACCAACCTATCTATATCCTGTTGTATCACCTCACAATCCACTTCGGTACCCGCCAACCCTGCCATCTTGGTGTCAGCAGCAAACTTGCTGATCACACCACCTACGCTCTCTTCCAAGTCATTTATGTATACTACAAAGAGGAGAGGTCCCAGTACTGAGCCCTGCGGCACACCACTGGTCACTGGCCTCCAGCCGGACAAAGTCCCCTCCACTACTACCCTCTGTCTCCTATTACCCAGCCAGTTCTCAATCCACCTAGCTACCTGACCTCGTATCCCATGCGCCTTAACCTTTTCTACCAGCCTACCATGAGGCTTTCCTCTCTCAATCTAAAAGGCATGCTGGTTAGATGCATTGGCCACGCTAAATTCTCCCTCAATGTACCAGAACTGGCGCCTGAGTGTGGCAACTAGGGGATTTTCACAGTAACTTCATTGCAGTGTTAATGTAAGCCAACTTGTGACAATAATAAATGACCTTAAACTTAAGAAAACTAGAAATAATCTAGTTTTTCTTCTTTTTCACCACCACAAAATTAGTGAATATTTACAAAATTAAATATCTGACTAAATTAAATCAGTAAAAAGTCTGACAACACCAGGTTTTAGTCCAACCTATTTATTTGATAATATACTCGCAAGCTTTCGGGTTAGCCCCTTCGTCAGGTCGGGGCTAACCCGAAAGCTTGCGAGTATATTATCAAATAAATAGGTTGGACTAAAACCTGGTGTTGTCTGACTTTTTACTGTGTTTACACCAGTCCAACGCCGGCATACCCACATCATAAATTAAATCATGCAGTCCATTGACTCTGCTCCCTCATTTAATATAATCATTGCTGATCTCCTGCCTCAGATCCTCCATAATTCTTCGATTCCTCACAACAGGCCAAAAATCTGTCTGCCTCGGCCTTATTCAGTAATGAGGCGTTGACAGCATTTTGGGGTAGAGAATTCTAAAGATTCACAATTCCTTGAGTGAAGAAACTTCCCCTCATCCGAATCCTAAATGATGGGCCCCTTATCCTGAGAGTGTGCCCCGTGTTCTATATTTCCCAGCGAAGAAAAACACCCTTTCAGCCTTTACCCTGACACACTCCTTCAAAATCTAGGGGGTTTTAATGAGATGAGTTCTCATATTTCAAAACTCTAGAGAGTAATGCCAAATTTATTTAGCCTGTCATCACAGGACCTTTCAATACATGGACCAATCCGCCTTTACTGTGTCTCCTCCAAGGCAAGGATGTAGATATAGACACCAAACAGCGCACAGTACTTCAGGTGTGGTCTCTCCAAAGCTCAATCCCTTTGCAATAAAGGTCAGAACCAAAATGCAACTGTATACACTCCAAGTCAAAGGTGTGGCTCTGGGCACCTACATGGGTCCCAGTTAGGCTTGTCTCTTTATGGGTTGTGTGGAGCATTCCCTGTTCCAGTCCTACTCTGGCCCCTCCCACAACTCCATTATCGGAACATCAAAGACTATTTCAGTGCCTCTTCCTGCTCTTGCCTGGACTTGGAAAACTTTATCAATTTTGCTTCCAATTTCCACAGCTCTATCACCTTCACACTTTTCTTCCCTTCCTCGACTTCTCTGTCTCCATTTCTGATCATAAACTGCCCGCTAGTATCCATAATAAGCCCACTGACTCCCACAACTACCTTAACTACAGCTCTTCACACCCCACATCCTGTAAGGACTCCATCCTATTCTCTCAGTTCCTTCACTTCTGCTGCATCTGTTCTGATGATGCCACTTACCAAAATACCGCTGCCAATATGTCTTCTTTCTTCCTCAATCATTGTTTCCCACCCACTTGGTTGACAGGGCTCTCGACCGTGTCCAACCCATTCCCCAGACTGATGCCCTCAGCCCCCCCTCCCCTCCATCCCAGAACCAGGATAGGTCCCCATGGTCCTCATTTTTCACTCCATCAGTCTCTGCATTCAAAGGATTGTCTTTCACCATTTCCGCCAACTCCTGCATTATGCCACCACTCAACACATCTTCCCCTCACCTCTCCCCCAACGGCATTCCACAGGGACTGTTCTCTCTGGGACACCCTGACCCACTCCTCCATCATATGCAATACCTCACCCCCTGCCTGTGGCACCTTCCCATGCAATTGTAGAAGGTGTAACACCTGCCCCCTTACCTCCTCTCTGCTCATCATTGCAGGTCCTAAATACCCCTTTCAGGTGAAGCAGCGATACACGTGCACCTCCTTCAAATTGATCTATTGCATTCGCTGCTCCCAATGCAGTCTACTGCACATTGGAGGCACCAAACCCAGACTGGGTGACCACTTTGCTGAATAGTTTCGGTCTGTTCACAAGCAGGACCCAAACCTTCCTGTCGCTTACCACTTCAACAAACCACCCTGTTCTGTCCATGAATTCATCTTTGGCCCTTTGCAATATTCTAGCGAACCCCAATGCAAACTGGAGGAACAGCACCTCGCCTTCCAATTGCGCACTTTACATCCTTCTGGACTGAAAATTGAATTCAACAACTTCAGAGGATGAAATCTCTCCTCCACCTTCACCCCATTTCCATTTATTTTATTCCATTTCATTTCATTTCATTCATCCATTTTATCATCTGTCTTTCTTATTTCCACTTTTTTACTCCATTCCCAGCTCTCCTTCTGTACTCCCTCGCCCCACTTTCGGAGCAACTGCCCCATTACTCAGGCAGTCCCTTAACCATCTTAACCTCTGTTCTGCCACTCACGCATTCTGATCACTCAATGGGCACTTTTTGCACCTTCTCAGCCTCATTTACATTCCCTTTATAAAATTCCAGCACCAACCCCCACCTGCCCACCACCGTAGTATAAATCTCTGCCAATTCTCTTTGCTCTTAGCTCTGACGAAGGGTCATCTAGATTCATAACATTGGCTCCTGCTGTCTAACCTGCTCAGATTTTCCAGCATTTTCTGGTTTTGTTGCGACGGGATCCTACCTGTTGTTGTCTCTCCCCCTGTTCTCTGCCAAAGACTCCAGCACAGTGCAAGATCAGAGGAGCTCAGTCTGCTCTGTATTTAACCTGCATTATGAGATAAACTCAATTGACACTGGCTTTTCATTTTGTTAATGTGGAAGACTACATGAATAAGTTCTGAAACCAGCTGAACAAAAGTAAGTAGAAGGTAACCCCAATAACCTGTGACAAGGTCAAAAGTACAATCTGTAATCATCTGAGACAGATTCTGTACCATTGTTAAAAAGAGACTTGTCAAAGTTTAATCAGGAGCCAACATGTATGTGGATATCTGGATTCAGACTAACCTCTATTTCTCTTGTAGGATTCTAATGGCCTCTACTCTGGAGAAAATTCAATAGGCACTGTCACAGATCAGTCTGGGACCAATTTTGTTAATCCATCCTTCGAACAGGATTTCAACGACAGACATCGTTAAAACTTGTATGTTCAGTTTTAATACTCTGAAAACCAGTTGAACTTGCATGAAGTAATTTGCCCCTTCACAGACAAATCACAGGAAGAAAAATTGCTTGTTAATCACCATTGTAGAGAAATAGTTATTCATTTCATTTTCAAACCTGGCCGAATTAAAGTTTTCTCAGACAGCACTGAGGGCAGTCTGTAAATTCAGTGGCTACATAAAGGTGTGTTCTTTTCAATAGATTTTGAATATGTGATAACGTATGCTTTTACTTTTCAATCTACAGATGTTATTCAGCTAAGCAACTGTCTTTTACAAACCAAATCTTCCCAGTGCCAAGAAAATAATTTTGTGAATGTGCAGCATGTCATTTCCTTGCTGCCTGTTACACAATATTCTCTTCCTGTCTTACTCACCAATGCGCTTAATTAAATTTTACACTGAATTAAGAGAAAAATAATTAGAGTGAAAGAGAATGGGGAGGGCAAAATTCATAACCAGAATGAGGTACTAACTGAAAAGACAAAGAAATGAAAGAACAGCAAAAGAGATGAAAGAATTTTTTTTGATAGGTAGCGAAACTGGGTTAACACTTCATTTATCCTCCAATCTCTATAATGAATCCTCCGCATCTGAACCTGGATTATCAGGATTAAGTGCCAGCTAGCAGAATTTAATACTTGAGCTGGTCAGACTTGGTCCATATGCAGCTTCTGATATGATTGAATTGCCAACCTAACAGAGACAGACTATTCCCTTTTACAGAGAACATCAAACTTTTATAACCCAATCGCTGTCTCTTATCAATCCAGGCTAATTTTCAGGCTATGCAGTGTGGGTCTTACTTTGAACCATGAACAGACCACTCAGCTTTGCCTTCGTAATGCCTGATTATTTGCTGTATATGTTATCAAACGTGGACAACTACCTGACATATAAAACCCTGAAACAAGTAGATAGGAGATCATAAACGGATACCAGTGCACAGTCACTGGCCAATGGTCAGAGAGGTGGATCTGTACAGATAACAAGGTAATTATTTTATGACTTGTCCTATGTTTGTCCTTTGTGTTGTTTCTTTTCGGTATAGTATAAACAATGGGCAGGATTTCCTATCTACACTCACCCCTAAACTGGCAAAACCCCGCCCGAGGTCAACATGGTCTGTCTGCCTCCCAAAGTTTGTGGGTGGGACAGGAAAACTCCCCCCATTATTTGGAACTGATGTTTTCAGGAAATCATTAAAATAAAATCATGGTTAATATCTAATAAGAGCTTTTGTAAAAGATATTTTCCCTTCCATGAGTCATTTTATAAGTTCGTGATCCTGTTTTTAAACACTACTGACAGAAGATTGTAAAAGTTCCAGATATGGCTGGAATTCTCCGACCTCATCCATGGCTGGGATTCTTCAGTCCCGCTGCCGTGACTGGAGTTTTGGCTGGGCACCAATTTCTCCAGTCTTGCTGGGCAGTGATGGCAGGGTGAACAAAATCGGAGCATTCCAGCCTCTATCTTTGCTCAGTTAAAAACTGTAACTGCTGTACACCACCATCTTCATGTTAAAAAGCTCCCAACCCCCATTCCATTAGACACAGTCATCACATAAGCCGTAAGATTCATAGCTGGTGACTTGTGTATTAAACACTGCCATTCTGCTGAAGTGGTGTCTAGAGTTAGTGAGTCCCATCCTCTTTAAATGCTTTTCAATATAAACCATTTACTTTGAGGGAAAATTCTCAATAAACATGTGGATCAAAGTGTTCCTGTTTTGAAATGTTGGCCTTGACAACTTTCTTGTGAAACTTGGCAGGTAATTTTAGTCCCACCAAAATACTTTTGAGTCAAAATTCTCTCTTGGATCTTAGAGCAATATAGGAATTTAACATCTCCCACAAACTTCAACATTAATGAGATGGCAAATGTACATAGGTTTATAGGCCACAGGATAAGCAAGACAACTGTTGTTACATAATACTATTCTGGCATTGGAGGATTTTCTTCTATTCACTCGTGGGACACGGGCGCTGCTGGCTGGCCTGCATTTATTGTCCACCCCTAATTGCCCTTGGAGGCAGTTGAAAGTCTACCACATTGCTGTGGTCCTGGAGTCACGTGGGCCAGATCAGGTAAGGATGGCAGATTTCCTTCCCTAAAGGACATTAGTGAACCAGATGGGTTTTCCTGACAATTGGCAATGGTCTCATGGTCATCATCTTTTTTCAAAATTCAAATTCTGCCATCTGCTGTGGCAGGATTCAAACCCGGGTTGTCAGAACATTAGCTGAATTAATAGTCTAGTAATAATGCCATGAGACCATTGCCTCCCCATTTCCAGTTTAACCTGAGAACCACACATCTTAGGTGGCAGCCAGGCAATCAAATCTGTGATGTTGGGTAGATGGAAAGATGGCAGCCTGAGCTTTGCAGCTCCACAAGGCAATATTACTGGTTCTACAATTTAAGGGGTCATGTCACATTACACCCACCTCTCTGGCTTTGACAAAGGGTATGCACTCCATTGTCTGGGTCCCTGAGATTGCTCATATTCCAACCATAAAGTCTTAAAGGGAGGTTATGCAGTCCTTTGTCCTAGCAGACAAATAGGCTCCAGTTGAAATGTAGAAGGCCTCTGATAGTTCCCTTTGAATTTAGTCTCTGCAGTCCACAAGGGCTGTTTTAAAAAATATCTGGAATTAAGAACCTACTCATTACCATAGGATCTTTGTTGATGGTCAAAAAAACCCATCTGGTTCACTAATGCTCTTTAGGGAAAGAAATCTGTAAAAAAAACATCCTGTATGATCGAACTCTGGATTTTATGGAATCCCTGCCTCCCCCATAACATTCTGGTTAAAAAGTCTGATTTGTCACTGATAGATTGGAGGCTGGCTTTCTGCCATGTAGGGACAGGAAGATCCAGCTCAGAGATTTGCTGGCCAATCAGAAGCCAGCAGATCTTTAGGACCAACAGTGCCACAGAAAGGAGTGGCCACAGATGGTACTGCAGTGCGGCAATATGGCATTTAGCGCTGGACTGCATTCGAAGTGAGCTTTCTGGATACCAGGCTAACAAGTGCCATTGAAGGTGATGAGGGTCAATTTTTGAGAGGTAGAGGGGAGGGAATTTGCAGGGGAGGAACACCTTCGCTGAGATTCTCCAATGAGCCCAGAGGGCCTGTTAAGATAGGAGCACAACACGTGCCACCAGTCTGCACAGAAATACTTGCCAGGCTGACTGCTTGGCATGGGTCACTCCTGCCATCAGTTAAATCCTGCTGGATATTAATTACCCAGTTGGGGCCTCAAATGACCTATTGACAGGTGGGCCACCTGATGCTACATCCCCCCAGAAAACTTATGGTGATGGCTTTGCAAGAATGGCTTACAAGGGTGAGAAACGTCAGCTGTGAGGATAGACAGGAGAAGTTGGAGAAACTGCGGCTGTTCTCCTTGGAGAGAAGAAGGCTAAGAGGAGATTTGATAGAGACGCTCAAAACCATGAGGGAGCTGGACAGAGGAGATATGGAGAAACTAGTCCCCCTTGGAAAAGAATCAAGAATGAGAGAACACATTTAAAATGATTTGCAAAAGAAGCAAATATGATGTGAAAAAAAACTTTTTCACACAGCGAGTGGTTTAGGTATGGAATGCAGTGTCTGAAAGTGTGGTGGAGGCAGGTTCAGTTGAGCTAGTGTGATGATACTGTGCCTTTAAGAAATGTAATTACATCATGTTTCTTGTGAGGGGTATGTTTAAAATTCAGCTGTGGTTTATCTGAATTGGTAAAAGATAAAGTAAATTTATTTGTTATATTTAAACAGTAATGTTAAAATAAAATTTGTTTTGATAAATGCTTCCTACTGGGGGTAATCTTAACCATGAACGAACATGAAAACAGAAGAGAATCGCAGTCATTTTATGGACGAGCTCCAAGATGCTATCTAATAGCACTTAGATAAAAAGATTCCAAATGTGATTCCTGCCAGTAGGATGAGGGAACTGAGTCTATTCACACTGGGAAGCCAGCTGAAGACTGCTAGAGGATGCTATTGCGCAAGAACCCTGGTTTCTCAGTGCACTGTGTACAGTGTAAGAGTACGTCCTTGCGACATCACATCGACCCCCTCCCCCCAATGCCACTCTTGGCCAATTATTGCCCCCAACTCACCCCCCACCAGCTGGTTTGTTGCCCTGGCGATCCCCGATACAGAGAGAGTATGCAGCTCCCCATTCCTTGCCCCCCCTTCAGGCTCTGCCCTGTTCAGGCCCCTTCCCTCAGGACCCACCCCTCTACTCTGCCTGGTGCTTAATGGGCTGGGTTGGGGTGTAAAGCTGTCATTGCCAGTGTCCCATGCTGGCAGTGCGAGACTGGCACTGCTCACCTCTGCCCCCAACAGCCTCTGGTCCCACTGGCGAGGCCATCATATATCTTCCTAACCAGTGAGGGCCTCCACTGGTAAGCTGTTAAAGCCAGTGAGCCAAAACAATTCTGTCCCGGGCTTACTATTATTACTGAAATCAGGTCATGAATATTAAAATCAGCCACGCGCCCTTCCCAAGTACAAAACTGATCATAGCCATTAATGATAAGTCGGTAAAGTCACCCCCATTGTGTTAATAGAATCACCTTCTCCTCACAACTCGGAACTTCTGATCTGGTTCCTAGCACTAGGTTCAAGCTAGAAAAGAACAACAGACAATGAGGTGACAAATGCGTCAAATAATCCCAGATAAAACTTGACCTGCAAGTAGGAAAGGAGATTTAACAAAGTGATTCCTTGGTTCAACAAAAAGGCAGCAGAGAGGTGAGGCTAATGGTGTGTCTGCTGTGGTTTAGCTGGTAGCACGCGCACCCTGAGACAGGCTGGTGCAGGTTCAAGTTTTACTCCAAGAGTTGAGCATAAGAATCACATAGACAGTGCAGTTTAAACTACACAGACTGCAGAGTGACACAGTGCTGTTCTAATGTTTAAACTACACAAACTGCAGAATGACACAGTGCTGTAAAAATGTTTAAACTGTACAGACTGCAGAGTGACGCAGTGCTGTAAAAATGTTTAAACTACACAGACTGCAGAATGACACGGTGCTGTAAAAATGTTTAAACTACACAGACTGCAGAATGACACAGTGCTGTAAAAATGTTTAAACTGTACAGACTGCAGAGTGACACAGTGCTGTAAAAATGTTTAAACTACACAGACTGCAGAGTGACACAGTGCTGTAAAAATGTTTAAACTACACAGACTGCAGAATGACACGGTGCTGTAAAAATGTTTAAACTACACAGACTGCAGAATGACACTGCTGTAAAAATGTTTAAACTGTACAGACTGCAGAGTGACACAGTGCTGTAAAAATGTTTAAACTACACAGACTGCAGAGTGACACGGTGCTGTAAAAATGTTTAAACTACACAGACTGCAGAATGACACGGTGCTGTAAAAATGTTTAAACTACACAGACTGCAGAATGACACGGTGCTGTAAAAATGTTTAAACTACACAGACTGCAGAATGACACTGCTGTAAAAATGTTTAAACTATACAGACTGCAGAGGGACACGGTGCTGTAAAAATGTTTAAACTACACAGACTGCAGAGGGACACGGTGCTGTAAAAATGTTTAAACTACACAGACTGCAGAGTGACACGGTGCTGTAAAAATGTTTAAACTATACAGACTGCAGAGGGACACGGTGCTGTAAAAATGTTTAAACTACACAGACTGCAGAGTGACACGGTGCTGTAAAAATGTTTAAATTGTACAGACTGCAGAGGGACACGGTGCTGTAAAAATGTTTAAACTACACAGACTGCAGAGTGACACGGTGCTGTAAAAATGTTTAAATTGTACAGACTGCAGAGGGACACGGTGCTGTAAAAATGTTGAAACTACACAGACTGCAGAGTGACACAGTGCTGTAAAAATATTGAAACTACAGACTGCAGAGTGACACAGTGCTGTAAAAATGTTTAAACTACACAGACTGCAGAGGGACACAGTGCTGTAAAAATGTTTTTTAACAGGAGAAGCGGCACCGTGGTTAGCACAGTGGATAGCACTGCTGCCTCACAGCACAAGGGACCTGGGTTTAATTCCAGCCTTGGGTCACTGTCTGTGTTGGTTTCGTCTGGGTGCTCCGGTTTCCTCCCAAAGCCTAAATATGTGCGGGTTAGGTGGATTGGCCATGCTAAATTGAACCTAGTGCCAGGGGGATTAGCTAGGGTAAATATGTGGGATTACAGGAATAGGGCCTGGGTGGGATTGTGTTCAATACAGATTCGATAGGCAGAATGGCCTCCTTCTGCACTGTAGGGATTCTATGATAAAGTAATTTATGTCTGGTGGATGGGAAGATTCGATGTTAACCTCGCTGTGTACATTAGAAATGCATTCAAATTGATGTGCATCAGGTTTGTGCCCTTCTGGGTGAGATCACCTCATTGGGGAGGGCCCAGGAACATTGCGGTTGGAAATCTCGCCAGCCCAAATACCGTTATTGACCTCTCGTGAGATTTTGTGGCTGTGATGGGATTTGTGCCCATGGCCTCTGGGCACTTTAGTCCCGCCCGAGGAACATGTTCGAATCTTGCATCTTTTTTGAATAATCAGTAAACATGGGGAGCCAAGAGTTCCCATTTGCTCCAAGGCAACGCCTCAACCAGAGTTGGCTTGTCAACCAGTCAGAATCCATTTTCTCCTGTGGTACAAATTGTTGATATTGTTTGAAATTTGGCATTTCTGTGTTTGTTCTGATAAGCGCAAGTTGAAAGGGCAACACGTTTCTCCTTTCAGCAATATTCAAATTCTGTATCCGAAATGAATTATAATATCAGTCTGCAGCAAGGTGCAAAGTGCTCACTGCAGAACCATCACTAGATGGAGACAGAGTATTAATTTCATTTAGTAATATATTTTAAAATGCAGGAAAACTTAACAACTCCAGCATCATTCAGTAGTGTATCTTTCATATTCAAGGTATATGTCATCACAAACATTATAGGTAAAACATGTATTTGTATTTGGAAACACTTGCAACTCAAAGTCAGAAGGCTGCAGATGTAGGTTATAGTATAGCACCAATCAAAGACCAGGGTTGTTCTCCCCCAGAGGCCTGAGAAATATTTATCCCTTAAGAAACACAAGAACAGATTATCTGATCATTATCTCATCACTGTGTGAGAAGTTGCTTTGTGTACATTGGCTGCCACTCTTCCTAGTACAACAGTGGCTGGGATATATTGTCCCCCCCCACCCACCATGCATTGTGTTTTGCAGCAATGGATGCATCTTCTGGTCCCACTACTGTCAACAAGTTTACCTGTCGTTTGTACAACGTTGTCCGTTGTTCAGGGAACCTGCGGCGGAGGGGGGGGGGGGAGGAGTGCCCACTGATGGTGGGAATGGAAGATCCTACTGAGAGTGGCTGCAAAATATCAGCCAGTGACGTCACTTCAGAAGTAATTTTGGTATAAAGTGAAGTTATGAAAGTCGTAAAATCATAGACTCCTTCAGGGCAGAAGGAAGGCCATTCGGCCCATCCAGTCTGCACCGACCACAATCCCACTCAGGCCCTTATCCCCATAACCCCATGCATTTACTCTAGCTAGTACCCCTGACACCAAGGGGCAATTTAGCATGGCCAATCCACCTAACCCACACATTTTTGGACTGTGGATCCAGTCACTGCAGAAGTGCACGCCTTTCTTCCTTTTAATATCCCATGATTAGAATTTCTGCATCGTCTAAATTCTCGACGTTGAACAATGGAATACTTTCCAGTCAGTCAAAACCAGCCGAGATAATATTCTGCCTTCATTTTCTTTACTTGCTAAATTCTTAAAAATCATTTTACAAACAGTCCAGCAGGTCTATGTTGTTTCTGTCCCACAGTCTGCTCTAATGGTTTAATTATTTTTTTAAGAAGGAAATGATTGGAGTCAGGCTCAGGTGGCAGTGAGCTGTTATTTGTTGGTCAGCTCAATAACTGGGCAGCTCCACTCTGAGAGGCGATTGATTGCCTCCGAGGGAGGAACAGCTGTTTGTGCTCGCTAATTACAGAGCCACAGTGACAGCTGCGCTGGAGACATCTGTGGCTCACATCCTCCTCGCTCGCGCCTGTCTGAAAGAGGCCGGGAGCCGGGAAAAGCCTCCTGTGGGAAACGCTGAGAGAGTGCTGAAGGTAAATGTGAAGAATCACCACCTATAGTGACACCACCTGTCTGCAATAGGGGGGCTGATTGGTGCCAAGAGTTAAATAACAGCTCGGACTCAAACATGTAATTGTAATCCCCCCCTCCCCCCGCCCGTCCCACTGCCCATAAAGGCCATCTGGTGACTTCTCTCAAGGAAATTCCAATAGTTGATGATCTTCTCAAACAATCAAGAGCTTACGTTAAGGCACATTTAAATCGCCATTTCATTTCCTGATTCCTTCTTGATTGCAGACTCAGCTTGAACAATTAATTCAGATGAAATTGTCCAGGGAAATGGTCTGGAAGAGTTCTTGGCCAAAGAGAAGAATTAACGTCCAGCACAGATAAGGAGTATAGTTCGGCCAATTCAGCACCCTCACAACATTTGAGCCCAAGAACATTTACAAATTTGGTCAGTAAGAGCTTGTATTTTATATCTGCGCTCATCACCCCTCTCAGAAGTGCTTCAAGCTGCTTCACAAGTTATAGGGTGGGGTTTTCTCATATATGTCAGGCTCTGACTGAAATCTCTGCTGCTCCACAGCCCAGTTTTGAGGCCTCTCTGAATAAGAACCAGTAGGTGCATTTTTCAGTCTGGTGGGTGTGGCCTGATCCAGGAAGGAGGGAGAATTTAGCATAGCCAATGCACGCAACCAGCACGACATGGAGAGAACATGCAGACTCCACACAGACAGTGACCCAAGTCGGGAATCGAACCTGGGTCCCTGGTGCTGTGAGGCAGCAGTGCAAACCACTGTGCCTGTAATTCAACTCCATCACCTTCCACCACCACAGAGGTAACGGAAATTCTCCAGCCACACTCCCCAACCCCACACAACCATTGGGGGCTCTCCCTCCACGCCCACCACCGTGGAAATATTGCTGGAGTTTACCTCCTCACTGCCAGCTTCCTCCTTCAGCACCCCCCTCATGAACACCATAGTGCCTCCAAGTTCCCCCTTCAAAGTGCTCGCACCCACCGCCACCACACCCCCCCACCCCGGCCAAACCACTCAGTGGAACCCCTCTGTTTGGTTCCCCAGAAGGTCTGCTCAGGCACTGCCTGAAAGCACGTTAGATCTGATAGGTTGGCACTGCCAGGCTGGGAGGTTAGCACTGTGCCAACTTGGCGACAGCAACTTGGCAGTGTCAATCTGTGCCAAGAGACAGTGCCAAGCAGACATGCCCCTCTCCATCCGGAGGCTATAACTAATCTTTGCATCCCTGAGGGGGGATTTCCTCCACTGATTCAGGTTTCTAAATAACTATTGTAAACCTTGCCAATGTGACGTCAAGTGGGTGAGGTTTGAATATTCAGTGGGGCGGGGGGGATGGAATCATGTGGCCAGGAGGGTGTGGGGGGGGGGTGCTTAATTTCATTAAAATATATGGTGCGGCATGGTGGCACAGTTGTTAACCCTGCTGTTCCACAGCGCCAGGGACCCAGGTTCAATTCCGGCCTCGGGTCACTGTCTGTGTGGCGTTTGCACATTCTCCTCGTGTCTCCTTGGGTGCTCTGGTTTCCTCCCATAGTCCAAAGATGTGCGGGTGAGGTAGATTGCCCATGCTAAGTTGCCCCTAGTGACATGGGATTAGCAGGGTAAATATGTGGGGTTACAGAAATAGGGCCTGGGCAGGATTAAGATTGGTGCAGACTCAATGGGCCGAATAGCCTCTTTCTGCACTGCGGGGATTCTATATTCAAAAACATTAAAATGAGGATCTCGCCCTTTGTGGATATGAACATTGTGATGCTACTGGCGAGGGGCAGAGATAATTGGGAAATTCAATCTCTCTGGAGAGAATTGTGTTTCTCAATTCTCAATGTATTTTACACCTGCATCGTCATTCTTATTGACAGAAAATGTGGACTGAAAATTGCCCCTGACATTGTGATCACCAGAGCAGCAAGATAAACACTCTGCTCCAGATTTTCACTGTGAGAGGCTTGCAGTTGTTGCAAAAATTGCTGAAAAATCGCACCAGTTAACTTAGCGTTTTCCCAACTCCGCGGGGAGCTGGATTGGAATTGGCTGGGTCCCACATGTGTGTGATTTGTGGAGATGGGCGGCCACTTAATTCATTAACTGTCTCCACTGAAGTTGGATTTTGGAAGAATAGGAGTGTGAAATCTCACCTGTGAAGATTAGAACAGGCAGGAGTAGATCTGACTTGGTGGATTCTTATGGATAGCCATGCTACTCTTTGGAGAAGTAAGGTACCATATTGGATAAGATTTCACAGCACCTTTAGGTGTTATAAGGCACCCTTTGGGAGACTTAAGGTATCCTCTGGAATTGTTAAAAGTGAACATGGTTAGGCACAAACTCATTGGAATTGTCATGTTGTAAAAGAAGTGTCCAGGAACTGTCCAGCTATCAAGTAAATGCTAAGGAGCTGTCCAACTGTCAAAGCTATCCAGAAAATGTCAAACGTGTAAAAGTTACCCAGGAAGTGGCAAATCTGTCAAAAGGCACTGTCCAAAGATACTAGGTGAGTTGGCATGGAGAAGTTAAAAGGTAGTCGGACAGATGTTTGCATGGGTTGGCACTAAGTTAACATGGAGATATGGGTCAATGGGGATGGATAAAGGGGTATTAAGTTGGCATAGGTGTATGAGGAGTGGGTAGAGGGTAACTAAGTTTGTATAGAGGTACAGAGCAATAGGGGTATGGGACATGGGTTGATATGGGTTTGCATAGATGGGACTTCAGGAGTGTGTGGAGGATGAAGGATAGTATGGAGGATAAGGACTGGAGGGATGCTTTTTGATTTTTAAAAAAAATTATTCAAACACAGTGCTGGGACACAGATGCAGACCTCATGCCTGGGCAGTCTGCAGATTATCTTGTTGGCCTACACTGGCTCCAGTTCTCCACAGCTGAAATTTAAAATCTAAATCCCTACAAACACATTCTGCCCCCACTCCCCGACTGAAAATTCTACCTACGAGTGGACATTTTTAAAAAGCTCAGGTTTACCAAGCTGAGAAATCTCCGACTTGGTGAAATGGACCTGGTGACAAAAAGCTGGTCAGAGAATCAGAATTTTGTTGCAAGTAACTCCTGATTCTCCAAAGCTTGTCCACCATCTACAGAGCACAAGTTGTGAATGTGATGGAATACTCCATCCCATTGAAAGGATGGAAAAAGAATCCCAAAGACTGGAGAGGCACGGTGGCACAGAGGTTAGTATTGCTGCCTTAGTGCCATGAACTCGGGCTCAATTCTGGCTTCGGGTCACTGCCTGTGTGGGGTTTGCACATTCTCCCTGTGTCTGTGTGGGTTTCCTCCCACACTCCAAAGATGTGCAGGTAAGGTGGATTGGCCATGCTAAATTTCCCCTTAATGTCCCAAGATGTGTAGGTTAGGGGGATTATTGGGGTAAATACTTGGGGTTACGGGGAACAGGTCTGGAAGGGATTGCCCCTTAGTGTCAAGAGGATTACATGGGACTACAAAGATATGGGCTGGATGGGATTGTTGTCGGTGGGCCAAATAGCCTCTTTCTGCACTGTTGAGAGTCTATGATTCTCGGCACAACAGAGAAATTAGTGCTGAAGAAAAGAATGATCTTAGGAAGCAGGCAAAAATCCTGGATCAAGAGGCCAGTTTTAAGATGACTAGGTGGTTCTGCACTAAAGAAAGGAGGAATGCTGAAGAGATCATTGTTGGAGGAATGCGGAGTGTGTTCATGGGGATTTAGATTTTATATTTTAGCTGTGGAGAACTGGAGCCAGTGTGTGCTCACATCATAATTTGTAATCAGGGTGTAAAAAAGTTTACATAGTTGAAGGCAGTAAAATTAGAAAATGCTGATAATGTCTGTGAGAGTTCCATCCGGGTGCTCCGGTTTCCTCACACAGTCCAAAGATGTGCGGGTTTGGTGGATTGGCATTGCTCCTTAGTCACCCAGGATGTGTGGGTTAGGGGGAATTAGCAGGGTTACGGGATAGGGCCTGGGTAGGATGCTCTATCAAAGAGTTGATGCAGACTTGATGGGCCAAATGGACTCCTTCTGCTCTTTAGGGAATTCTGTGATGATGATGTTTTAATGGCTAGCCTTCATCAGAAACTTTTTAAAATGGTTATTGTTAGTGGATTCCTCATTTAGATGACCGTTATGAGGTTTCAGTGAGCCTGGAATGGTGTACCTTCTCTGCTGTAACTTATTCCGTAGATCAGTTGAGGAAACAGCAGGAATTTGGAGAGTTTCCCATCTCGTAGCAGCCTATCTAAATACAGTTTGAGAGTAAGAAGAATAACTACTAACTTTCAGCAACAGGGTGGGGCACAAACAAAATAACTAGATAGCTTACAAGAGAACATTTGCGGGAGGGGGCCTCAACTATTCTAGCCACGTGAACTATTTTAAATGTGTCTGGTTGGCAGCTAAAAATAAGAGTTATTTACACAATTTTGATGGGTTGCTCTGAATTGGTGACATAGAAACTCACAACATAAGGCACAAAAAAAAGGACTTTTTTAACTTTAGATTTTTTACTCTTTAAGCTAACAATGGGTGTAGTCTCTCAAATAATTAATGCATACATTTCTTCCTGTAGGAGCATATGCCTTTTGTTGTTTGAGCGATTGGTGGATCAGGCCTGTGAAATACTTAATCCTGTTTTATATTACATGTCTCAGTACAACGCAGTCTCACGGTTCATTAAAACCATACTACATATAAATTTATCTTCAATATGGAGGACATTTGTGGTTTTTGTTTGCAAGTCACTGACATGGTGCTAATTTAGAACTTCTTCTAAAAGCAAGTTTCAAGTTTATTTATTAGTGTCACAGGTAGGCTTACATTAACACTGCAACAAAGTTACTGTGAAAATCCCCTAGTTGCCACATTCCAGCGCTGGTTCAGGTACATAGAGGCCAATGCACTTAAACCAACATGTCTTTTGGAGTGTAGGCGGAAACTAGAGCACCCAGAGGAAACCTACACAAACATGGGGAGAATGTAAAGACTCCGCACAGATAGTTGACCCAAGCCGTGAACTGAACCAGGGTCCCTGGTGCTGTGAGGCAGAGTGCTAACCACTGTGCCACCATGTGATTTTGTACGATCTCGTGAGATTTTCTGCTCCTGTCACCAATCCCACCTGATAAAAATGTGAGTGGAAAATCCCCCTCAATAAGTGCATGGTTATATTACAATAATTAACCTTAATCATACACTGGGGCAAGTTTTCACTTTTACTACTTGAGTGTTCACCAATCTTTGAACAAAACTCAAAGGAAAATCAAAGGGAGATATTTGCATGTCCTTCATGAACTCACCAGGTCTTCCTTCCAAAAATTTAATTAGGTGAATTAATCTTATTTATTATTGTCACATGCATTAAAATACAGTGAAAAATATTGTTTATTCTTGCTATACAAAGCATACCATACACAGAGAAGGAAACAAAAGAGTTCAGAATATAGTGTTTCAGTGATAGCTAGGGTGCAGCGAAAGGTCGACTTAATGCGAGGTAGGTCCATTCAAAAGTCTGATGGCAGCAGGGAAGAAGCTGTTTTTGAGTCAGTTGGTACGTGATCTCAAACTTTTGTACCTTTTTCCCGACATAAGGCGGCGGAAGAGAGAATGTCTGGGATGTGTGGGGTCCTTAATTATGCATGGGGGTCCTTGATTATGATTGGTATATGATCCTCCCTGCTAGTTTTTTCCAATCTGCATTCTGCCCACAGGGGATGCCAATGGTGGTTTAAAAAAAAGACAAAATACCTTACTGTCAGCTAAGCAAAGACATTTGGAGAAGATACAGGAGTATCATTCTGTAGTGATGCTTTTAGTGGCACTATGGATGCTTATCTCTGCTTCCCAGCAGCAGGATGTGCCATCAGCTGCTTCTCCCATGGTCTCTTGGCATTCTGCAAAGCTATGTGTGCACAGAACTATTATTCCCTACATGTGTCAGAAGCTATCAATTTGGTGGTCTTGGGCATCACATAACTTGATGTGATACCAGGTTCTGAAATTTGGGGAATATCTCTGCAGGCAGCATTTGCTTTGAGTACTCAAAACAAAAAGGTTCAGGCAGCCGGAATGCACACAAGGTTTGGAATTTTTTAAAATCCATTTCAAAGTGTTTGGTAGTACTCTGAAATGATTTTGGAAGCTTTTTGGTGAGTTTTTGAATTTACTAGAGAATGTTGCCTCTTTTCACAGGAATGGCAGAGGTGTAGGTGGCCCATATTCACAAAGAGGCTGACCAAGTACAGATGCAGTGGTGGCAGTACCCAGTCTGAAGCATGACAGGAAATTCCAGATCATCAGCGGTGAAGGCAACCTCTGTACCATATCCTTGTTTAGTTGGAGCTGGAGCCCTCCATGCTCTCTGACAATAGCAGGAGGCTATCAGCAGGCCAGCTAACGCACCCAACGTTTCAGTGTTTGTTTTCAGTTCAGACACTGCAGTGCTTTCTCAGCGAGAGGTCTTTATTGAACTGATTGTAAAATGGCAGCTTACAGAGTGCCTCAAAAGGCAAAGTCACATGCTTACAGCAAGCCAGATAAGACATGTAGTAATACTGTATTTCAAAACCCAAATATCCCCTTTACGTAAACAAAAGATCCAAACATCACCCTTTCCGAACAAACAAAACCCATTGCAGGCATGACTCTGAGCCACCCATTGTTCTAATGCATTAACAACTGCTTGTTCTACTGGTCTGTCTTTGCCCTTGCATTGCATACATAGTTGTTAAATTGTGCAGGTCTCTTAATGGAATGCATGTGTTGTCATTGGGGAATAGCCATTCCCTGGTTCATTCTCCATGCCTTGACCAGAGTTGACCTGCTAGCTCAAATGTGAAACAGAAGTTTAGCAGTTAATGGTTAACTGCTCTCTGATGCGTTCTCCATGGCAACACCTTAACCAGTGCCAACTGGTGTTCTTGTCTCATGCCAGTATAAACTACTGTTCACTTTACTGTTGGTTTATCTTGTAATGGTGCATCTCTTCTTTCAGCAAAATCAGACTAAATGTCATATCCTTGTTAGTTCATTGGAGGCTTCTGAAATGGATTTTACCATTCTAATGGAGTTTAACAGTAAGAAATGTGAATGGACTCGAAGTTGCATCTGATGCAGATGATACGTTTTAGATGTTATCAACGGTTTTCTTTAAAGAATGGTAAAGAATGTGCTATTTCTAAAAGTGAACACACTTTTAGAAACCCCTCAAATTTAGCAAACTTTCAAAACGTCAGTTAAGATGTCACTAATTTAAGATTCCACCTCTGTCGAGACATATAAATGCAGATTGCCTAAACCACAAACATTGTCCAAATGCTTTCTAATCATACTTATTCAGTTCTCAGGCTTTTCTACTTACTGCGCCACCAACTTTTTAAACTATTTTTAAACTAACTCAAGTTCTCATATCACTCTCCCCGCCCCCCCCCCCACCTCTTCACTGAGAGGTTAGTGGCAGCTCCTTGTGTGAAGTACCTCAACCACTCCCTCTATTTTCCACAAGAAAACTCATTTTTCATCCCTATTCAGACCCACTCTTCCTATTTTCTAAGTTCATAAAAATATTTGCTTGCTTTTGTTACCACCCTGCGTTTTCTCACTCCTTTGCCCTTCTTTCTTGTCAGCTTGATTCTTTATTATGTGACATTAAACCCTGTTTTCAGTTTTATATTGCATAGATTCATAGAGCACCAAAGGAGTCCATTTGCTGTTTTATGTCTGGGCTGAATCTTTTAAAGAATTTTCCAATTTAATCCTCAGACCCAGTTTATACCTCAAACAGGTCATTCCTCCTCATCTGGAAGCATAACAATTGGGTTGGGGGGTGCGGCGGACAGAGAAGAACACCTCATTAGGAATCATTACAAATTAGAGGATCTTGTCTAGGGACCAGTCGTAACACTATCCATATTAGAAAGCAAGTCAAGTTTCAACCCATTCAAACTGTCCCTCACAATTTGCTATAGTCATACCTTGCAGCCTCTGCAAACTTCTAAATCATCATGCCTAAACCCAAATTCTAGTTATTTATGTATAAGCAAGCAACAACCCAAACATTGATTTCAGGGGACCTGCATACTATATATGTCTTTTAGTCAGAAAAACACCCATTTACAACTACTCTGTCTCCTATCTCTTAACTAAATACACACCCATGTTACCATTCTCCAATTAATACCACGTGATTCTATTTTCAGATTGTGTGTTTTATTCAAATGTCATTTGGAGATGATTGATTTTTATCTCCATGTTTGTAGTCATGCAGGGAATTTTAGCTGTGTGCCCTTTCTTTCCTCCTTGTAAGATTATGGTTCAGCTTGTACCCTACCTATCTCCCTCCTTAAATACCTTGCATTGTTTATTTACTATTTTACCTGAAAACTAATCTTTCTTTCTAGTGCTTCATTTTGGTTCTGTGGACATTGGCTCTCACCCTGTTTAGGCATGCTAGGCTTCTATCGGCTGAAACTGGCACAAACATCTGACCAATCTGAAGATTTCCTTACAGTGCCACTTATGCCATGTATCAACCTACTTATCAAAGTTGCTAAAATGGCCAAAAATTTCAGACGGCTGTGACAACATTCCTTTGGCATTTCGGATCTTTGTTCATGTAAACACAGACTATTAAACAGTTTGGTACCTCCCTCTTATGCTTTATTGACAAGTCAATTCTCAATATTTTGTCAAAGCACAATTCCATAATTACAAAGAGTGGTTAGCCGATTTTAAAACTACCCACTTTCACAAATTAACATAAAAAATGTTTCACCAGTAGTGTTAGGCTCCACAGCGAGCCCTTTTAAGTAAATGAAAGAAGTTTGATTAGTTGCTTAATGTGGCACGTCACAATTACCATCCACTCGGTCAGGGATCTGGGTGACTAAAACATGCAATGCTTTTTGCAGTGATCTTGAATAGGGAAATCATACTGCATCAGTATGAATAGTAAATTATCACAAATACAGCACGGAAGGCACACAGGTGTGATGACAAAATTGATATACTGGCTGTGATGTATAAGCCTTTAATGCAATATGGACACAATTGAATGAGTAATAATGTTATCATACACTGAACATGAGTTATATATACATTGACACACGCGCACACATTAACTGCATCCACCAGGAGCACATCATCTGGGTCCATATCAAAATTTACAAGACTGCTGTGGATATTTTGTTTGTAAAGAACATAACTAGTACAACATGTTTCGAAGGAATGTTTTTTCATGCAAAGACTGACTTTGAAAAAGATCAAATTAATGCAGCTTCCTTTCATCCCAGAGTCTATTGCCTTATATCTATGCTACCTCTTGATCAGCGATTAGGACACACACTTTGTTGAGTCTTTTACAATAATTGTATATTTGAAGCTGGTCCAAGTCTGCCATTTCCCAGCATTAATATTTCTGCATTGGGTCCATAGACACTGATAAACATGGATATTGTCTCTCACTACAATACAGCACAAAGAAAGGACATCTACTTCAAAGGTTAAAAACAGTAATACAAAAAGCAACTAAAATTCTTATTCACAGTATTATTTACTAGTGTCATGTATACCCTGAAGAAAACATTTTTTTCTTTTTTTATATATAAACTAAGATGCACAAACAGGAACAGTACATGGACAATTTTTTTTTCACCATTTTACCAACTATGTTAGAAATTTGGAAGGAAAGTTTGGTGTGAAGAGGGTGTGGGCCTTACAATCCCAAATTTATTTGGCTGTTAAAGGCTGCAACTTAACATCAACACTGCACAAAACCATAATCACCGAAGAATATGAGTGACACTTAGTCACTGTATTGGCTGACAGTCAAAATTAAGCTGGAATTGTTCATAAAAGGAGCCTGAATACATAATTTAATGTGCAATCAGCAAGAATTAACAGAAAAAAAAAGTTCTCCATTCTTGGCACTTTCTTGGAGCAATTCATCAAAGATCCATTTTTTGAGAGGAAAAGAATCTCAGAAAATGGAGAATCCTATTGTTGTGTGGCTTTATGTGCTATAAAGTGTCACTGGAGGAATCAGTCATGCATCACATGTGGAGTGGTCCAAACCATCCAGTGTAAGTTGGTTCCTGTGAGGAGAGTTTGGGCTTGGTGGGCTACTTGGGTTTGAGCTGTTTGAAGGTGTTGAATGCCTAGTTGAATCAGAATCCTGCTGATTGACAAAGAAAGGTAAGCATATTAGTTTATGTTTGCTGCTAACTTACGTTAAGAAAAGATAATCAAATACTGATTAGCTTTACTTTCCATTTCATATTTACTATATCCAAATAATTAGATGTAACTGCTTACCTCTCTCTCAAGATCTTGGTCCGGATCAGAGATATTACGTGCTGTCGTAACAGCCTCCCCACCTGAGAAGTACATACATCATATGTCAGTACTTTGACATATTAAAAAAGAACTGTATTTCTAGGTACCATATTTGAGAATCATACATGATTAGTTCTCTGTAGTCATCAGGAATTAATGAAATAATCAAAGGCAAAGATTAAAAATATCCAAATGATAATAAAATAATTTTGAACATAAACTTTGCCTGATCAACCTCAGACTTTGATGAGTGACATCTCAGATTGGTAGCAATACTTTATGATGTAAAATCGTCTCGACTTCAAAAAGCCTCGGCAAAAAGATAAGTCAGTGGATTTCAAGGACGTGGGCAGGCAATAGTGATTGATGAAAAGGTGACAAAAAGGCAATTGTGAGGAGAGTGAGGTTAATGGAGGCTGAAGTATGGAGTTAAGATGCACCAAGAGTCTGTTTTGGATCCTTCCTGGAGTAAATCTAAATAAACGACCAATGTTTCTGTTTCAAAACAAAGTGATTAAAACTGCAAATGATATCAAGCTAGGGAGAATTAGAAGAAGCAGGCTCAATCATATAAAGGGAGCTTCACAATCTACAAAACTTGGCTGATCAGTGGCAAATAGAGTTCAATAATTTCACATCAGAACTAAAGTGAGGTGGTACAGGTACACAGAATGAAATATAATTTGTCAAGGATTAAGTTGAAAGAAACATTGGAGTATCACTTTGCATTAATGAAACTAAGTGGCAATCAACAAAATAACACACTGCTGGACTGTTTTTTTTTACAAAACAGTTGAGATAAATCTCCAGAAACAACTCTAAAGCTGTACAAACTCTGGCATGCATCATTTATAGTTCTATCATTATTCAGATGCTTTAGGCAGTGAAAAGCAATGGAGGGTGATCCCATGCACTTACAGGGATGAGTTGGAGGAACAACTTATAAGCTAAGGCTCTTTGAACATTGGATAAAAAACTCAGAGGAACCATGACAGCTACTCAATTGATTAAAACTGGTAAAAGAGCAGGACAATAAGGTATAGGCTTAAGGTAATCGACAGCTGGTAACAGGGTGCCAGGTAGGTGTCTAATGTCTTATCCTGAAAACTAAATGCTATTATATAAAAAAAAATTCAGGACAGAAATCCCTTTTTAAAATCTGAATGCATCTTCTTCCTCCTCTCAAATTAAGGAAGGCATACAATGTTGCATTGAGAATGTTTTATCAGAAATAAAAATAAACATAATAAATAAAACATTGGTTAATGCTGCTCCAGTGCTAGACAGACTTGGCTGCCAATGATGGAGTGAAGGGAAAGGGGGATGCACATCAGGCTAGGGTCAGAGTCAGGGTTTGAGTTGGGGGATAGGGTTGAAAATAGTTAGAGAGTTAAGTAGAGGAGATCAAAATGGGATTTAAACATGAGGATGAAAGAAGCCATCATTTTCTTATGTTAATATTTATTAATACTATTATTTTGAATTAATTATTGGGCAGTATTAAGCCATTGTTTTCAGTTCCTGCTCCAACCTCTGTTCCTTAGCTACTAACTCTATTCCCTCTCTCTGGCAACAGTCTGAGACTATGCCAGCCTGTTTGCAGCCTTTGGGTCTCATCTGATCCTGACTTGAGCTTCTGACCTCATACTATCACCAAAACTACCTGTTTCCAACTTTGTAACGTTGCCTGACTTTGTCCTGTCTCAGCTAATCGGCTGCTGAAATCCTTGTTCATGCCATTGCTGTCTCTATTTACAACTATTCCAATGTACTCCAATGTTGAAACAGCCTGGTTTTCCCACATTTTACCCCATTTAAACCCGAGTTTATCCAAAACTCCGCTGCTCATATCTTAACTTGCAGCAAGTTCAGTTCCCCGACCATCTGTGCTAAATGTTCCATACTGGCTCGCAGTCAAGCAACGTCTCACCCTTGTTTTCAAACTCACTCATGACCTTGTGCCTCCCTATCACTGTGATCTCTTTCAGCCCCACAATGTTCTGATATATCTGTACTCCTCTAATTCTAGCCTCTTGTGCATCCTCAATGATAACTGCCATGCCTTCTGTTGCCGAGGCTCTGAGCTCGAATTCCCCTCACTACCTTGCTTTCCATGAATCTACGAACAAGTTACTTAAAATCTACTTCCTTGACCAAGTTTTTGCCCATCAGACCTACAGTCTCCTTATGTGGCTTAATGCCAAACTTTGCTTTACAGTGCACTTGGGAGGTGCATTGGAACTTCTTGTTATATTAAAGGCGCTAATAAATAAGTTATTATTGTATATAAATATTAATGCTAAATGGTTTATGTATAGACTAAGAGGAGCTATCCAGGCACCCACTTTGGCTGATACATGTCCTTAGCATTTATGTGGAATGGTTGCATTCTCTATGATGAGCATGCACTCTCTGGAGTTTTGATGAGTGAGGGGTGAATGCATATAAGATTCTGAGAGGAATCAAAAGGATATATTTTAAGAGGTCTTTCACCTGGCTGGGAAGTCTAATACTAGGGATACAATCCTACAATAAGGGGTCAACTATTTCAGCTTGATTTGCTGACCTACAGTGGTTTCCTGTGTTGCTTCCCTAGACTTTAAAGTTCTCATCCTCATTTTCAAACTTCTCAGTGGCCTTGTCCCTGCCCCCATCACTAACCTTCCACAGCTCCACGATCCTCGAGAGATTTCCAGACTCCAATTCTGGTTTCTTGCACATCCTATATTTTAATTCCTCCTCCATTGGCAACCGTGCTTCAAATGCTAAAGACCCATGCTCTAGAATTCACTACCTAATCCTCTTTGCTTCTCTACCTTTTTTCCCTTATCTACAATGTTCCTTAAAACTTTGTGGTTGCCCTAATGTCCTGATATATGGCTTTTTTTAAAAATAATCCTCTTGTTTCATTGCATTACAGCTACTATAAAAATGCAAGTTGCCATTGTTCTTGAAGGTATAGATACCAAATGCATTTTCCCTGTGTTCTGATGAATAATCTATTCCAAGCACAATACCCTTCCCCACATACAAATGTGCATTCAGGAGATATAGAGCTTGGGAGGAGTTTTTTTTAAAAAGAGAACTGTACAACTTAAAATAACTTACCATGCAGTTGTAACCAGTAATTTGTTATCTTACTGTTATTGTGAAAATAGATTTCCATATTTGGCTGTTTCTATTAGTAAACTTGTATAATCATCTAGAACACCAATCCATTTAAAGACTCTTGTTTCTTTATCATGCAGCTAGCAGTACCCATGGACATACAAGCATGCTTAAAGGACTACAAAATTACACAAAGCAAATGTCATTACCTGATGCTGTACGTGTAATGTACTGTTTGCTTCGCTGTTGTCTTGAAAGATTGGACTGGGAAGCACGTTTTTCTCTTAACTGCTCTTCCTGTGACACCGGAGACACACTCTGCAGCAACAAGAGAAATATTACATTGTTTTTCTTTTTCAAGAAATGCTCAGTAACTCTTTAAACATTTGAGTTGAAGATTATTTTCTTTTGAGGGTATGATCAGCTGCACTTTGGGGAAGCTATTCCTACCCTGGCTGAGAAAGAGGAAGAGAGACAGGAAGAGAAAGAAAGCAGAGGAAAGCCTTGCAGTGAGGAATGATCATTCTGGAGATAGACTTCAGCAGGGAGTTGGCACATGTGACAGATGTGCTCAAAGTTGGTTGGAGGAGATATCTGGGCATGGTGTCGAGGAGCTGAAGGGGAAGGAAACTGATTCTGCTAAGTCAACAAAAGGAAACAGGCTAGTTAATTATCTCAGGAAAGAAACATCAAATAAGCTTTTGTGCTATACTACAATGCCCACAACCATTTAAAACATACCGTTTTATATTTCAGAAATTGAAGTCAGATGATCAAAAAAAAACCCCTATCCCATAAAAACAATTACACTGAATTCCAACTTTCATAGTGGCTATTTTGGAATGATAAGCATTTGAAAATTACAATAGTGTTAGCTTGCTGCCTGTTCAATATTCAAAAAACTAAAATATTTTGTGGATACTCTAGAATGTTACAGAACTGTGAAATAACTTAAAAAGAATTGAACTATCAGAATGTTTATTGGGCCTTTCAAGTATAATTGGTGCCTTTTAAATGACCTCACAACAGATGTTTTCCCAAACATTTTTCAGTAGTTACGTGCGCGACTTGATAAAGTTATGCTTCCACTGCAGTGCAAAGCTTACAGTGAAGAGACGTTCTCTAAAAACGAATGATGCACATAAGGAATTAATGCTGAAAGAAAACTAGGAAGTACAAACGTGAGAGCGCTCAGTTACATACAGGCTTAAGAGAGTTTCGAATGTGTGATATTGTTTACATAAATAAAGCTGAAGATCTTTCTGAACACTTCATCTTCAATTGCTCTTGGAAATTTGTTTGAGACTTAAGGTTCATTCCAATTCCCGGAATATTTCACCTATGTTGTAAAATTATGGATTTAAGCAAATAACCCACTCAGTTTAGCCAATTTACAAAATAATTTCAGCACATTGCCTTGCATTATTTCTTATGTTCAATTTTGTTAGAATACAAACTGAACAAAAATATTGTAGTTTCATTTTTATTTCCCATATTTACCAGTGGAAGATCCATAAGTACTTGCATGCCATCTCCTGGTCCCATGTGAGCCACATGGTTAAAGTTTGTTGGATTTGATATCAATTTTGACCGCATCTCAGGATCTCTCAACATTTCCCTGGTATGAAAACAAAGATCATACATGCAAATCAGAAATTGCTCATAAAAATAGCTCAATATCTCTGAAACAACATGCATTGTTAGTACATTGCTCAAGGTCCTACCGTCTTTGTTGTATCCTTTCCTCTTCGGGTATCTTAAAAGCAAACCGCTTTTTGCTGCGGGTTCTGAGCATCTGCTTTCTGCTGTTGTCTGAAGTGTCTGGCACACTCAAATCATCCCCCTCTGTAAATAATGTTTGAAATGAATGCACATCAGAAAGCCAAATTGCATCAGACAATAAAGGTATAAGATTTCTATACCTCATGAGGAATTATAGCCAAGATGTTAAAGGACATGGTTGAATTAATCCTCACAGTCTCAGTTTATGATAGTGTGATGGCATAGCAATATTACAAGCTATACAAAGATTCTCTCCATTGATAAAGAATTCTGACCAACCTTCCAAGGGCCCAAGAGAACAGTAACTCTCAAATGTGAGAAAACTGTAAGGCCTTTCCATATGAATGAACATGCATCTGGGACATAATTAACTGGAGAAAGTGAATAATGTTGCCATCGAGATACTCTTAGTTATTCAACAGCAAATGGATCCCATAAGTCTTTTCTTCTGTTGTCTTCAGTCAATAGTAACTGGTGCTTGAACAGGGCAACAACACTGGTAGCTATCCAGAATTTTGGCCATGTGACATTTCAGGTGCAAATCCTGGCAATCTCTACCTTGTCTTCACACAATATTCTCATGTGTTTTTTCCATCAGGTATCATAGTATAGTACTTAGAAGTGGGAGCCTTGGCTGATCTTTTTCTTGCCTAATTCAGGAACATGGATTGTAATGTGCCCACAACTGTCCCAGTTGAGATAATTTAGATCAGCATAGACCGTAGACTGAACCTGAACTTTTGTGCTCTTTATAACTCAGCACTGTGCTGTGTGGCAAATTTACCTTGACTACTTTAAGATTGTATTCACCTTTTAAAAAATAATTCCTGAAAAAAGCAGCACAACATATCGCACACAACATTAAGTGCCGCTTCCAATGTAGATTTCTGGCTTCCAGGATTGCAAAAATAAATTCTCTGACAATCAGAATGTCTGTAATTCTCAATAAAGCATTACTGGAATAAAGCTGGATATGCTGGATATTATTTAGCAAAATAGCTATAATTTGACATAATTGTGGTATGTCAATGAAATGATTTAAAAGGCTGGAAGGAAATAGCGTAGAGTATGCATCTTATTAAAGCGGATAAACATTTAGACATTTTGTCAAGCAAAATATTTATTTGTGCGCCAAAAGAAGTGTCACCTAAATATGACTAAGAAAAATAAGCGTTAAGCCAATGTTTGAGGGTGACCTCTACATTTAGTGCATCAATTAAAATGAAAAGGTAAACAATGCAACTAAACATCCTACACTTTCACTTAAAAAGAATGACAGGTGCATATCCAAACATAAATCCCCAAACAAAAATATCCCTTGTTCAACATCTCTCCTTTACTTTGAGTTGCATCTAACTGAAGACAAGTGAAATTACAAGCTGATCTGAACAGGTAAGGTGTAGAAGTGTGTGGGACTAACTGTGCTATAACATCTAAAAATGAGACACAAAATGGCAAATATTTGCCTTTCCAAGCACAGTCTCAAAGCAAAGGTCCATTTCTCTAATACACAAAAGATACAACATGTACTCAAATATGTTCATATCAAAATAATGAAACAAACCTGAGTAGTTACTCTTGAAATATATTAACCGTGGAGGTTCTGAGTTGAGTTGGTTGAGTGTACCATCAGCATTTAGTGGTCGAATCTGGTTTAAAACATAATACAGTATTCAAGTTGAATTTTATGAAACAAGAGACCTTTGCATCAAACTGAACTCTGATCATCTACAGTACCTTCCTAAGAGGAATTGTTTGGACCCATTCCATTGTGTTCACATCAAAGATGTCCACACCATACTCACTGTATATTGTTAGATAAGAGGAGGTGTAACCTAGCATAGATGTAAAAAAGTAATTAGTTAAATTCAGTAAAAGTTGTAGGTCTGCAGTTTTCACAAATTTGTTTCATTATTTCCAGTGCAATTCACGCAAAACCAGTGCAAAAGACCAAGAAATTTTAAGCACAAATTCCATCCAATGTGAATCCAGCTTCCACAATCTCATACACTGCTTTAAACAAAAATTCATGTTGAAAGCCAGCTTTACACTCAAACTGGTCAAGTCCCAAATTCAATAAATTCAATGATTTCCTTTGCTGGTTTCCTCTCCTTTTGAGATCTTAAAGAGACTCTTAAAATTAAGCTGCTTTGTTTTTTTAAAAAAAAGACACTAGTAAACATTTTAAGCTTTTTTTAAAGCTTGCTAAGAAACGGACTGCTGTATACCAATGCAACTGATGAATAGCTGTGTATAATTTTTTTGAAGTCATTTTCTATGATTTTAAAATCGAGTTACTTGCAGGTGGTAACCAAGCACTTTAATAAGAATAATTATTTTTTGTAACAAACCCATTTTCAGCTGTGTGAATAAAACTGCATCAGGTCCCCACTCTTGAATTTATAGTAATTCTAGTAGAATTAAGTAGTTCTAAAACACTGCTCAATTGGAATAGTTTATGGAAGATTTGACATTTGGCAATATGGAAATGAGTTTGAGGAGGACATTTGAGCAAAGGAAGCACGCTTCCCATTATTTGAGAACAACTGGTGTCTGAATTGCTGATTCAGCCTAAAGTGAAAATTCTTGGTCCTGATGTTCAAAATTAAGTGAAACAAAAATTTCTGTTGAAAATGAATTCCCTTCTTTCCTATGCCAATATGCTCCTTGCCTTTCCTCACAGGGATAAGGATCTACAGACGTGGTGTCATCGCCAATATATTGCTGTCACTTGGGCCTTTTTGAAGCAATCTCCATAGTGAGAGCAAACTGCACACAGAGCAAATTGCAAGGATCTTCACGGCTTGGCATTAGAAAAACAAGTTTAGAGAGATTAATGTGAATGAGCAAAATCTTGGTCACAGCCATTTGTTTTATATTTAAAAAAAATTAATAAAGTTTTTTTTAAGTTCAAAGTTCATTTA
Source organism: Carcharhinus amblyrhynchos (assembly GCF_965287045.1). NCBI lineage: Eukaryota > Metazoa > Chordata > Chondrichthyes > Carcharhiniformes > Carcharhinidae > Carcharhinus > Carcharhinus amblyrhynchos. The sequence continues at coordinate 30,730,101 of NC_137337.1, forward strand.
TTAGTCACAAGTAGGCTTACATTATCACTGCAACATAGTTACTGTGAAAACTTAGTTGCCACACTCCAGTGCCTGTTCAGATACACCAGGGGAGAATTTAGCATGGCCAATGCACCTAACCAACACTTGTTTGAGTGTGGGGAGAAACCGGAACACCTGAAGAAACCCCATGCAGATACGGGCAGAATGTGCAGACTCCACATAGACAGGGACCCAGACAGCCAGGAATCGAACCTGGGTCACTGGCGCTTTGAGGCAGCAGTGCTAACCACTATGCCACCGTGAAGCCAAAGACTCTGTTGCTAATGTTAGGTGAATTTGGCTGCTTAAAAGGCATAAAGGCTTGCTGGAGATTTTAAGAGATAGGGTGTTACGAGAGATCACCATATGACCAATACAAGACTTCCAGGGTCAATGCTAAAAAAAACTTTAATTTCTTGGAAAAGGTTCAATTAAAAAAGCATATCTTTATGATGTATTAAAACTGTAAATATTGAAGGCACAGAGTCTGTGATATCAAAAGCTCTTGTTTAACCAACTTTAAATTTATCAGAAAATAGAATATGTTTATTGAAATGGTGCAGAGCATTTGGAATATATCCAATGAAGATCAAGGAGATGGGGAGAATACAATTAGTTGAACTCTAGCCTGCGCTTGTCACTACACCAGCTGGTTTAGTGTGACATTGGTCAAGGCTGGGAAGAGGTAATCCAAGCAGTCACTGCTGTGCAGGGTTGAAAGACCAAGGCAGAGTGAAAGGAGATTTATATTAACAAAATTTCAGGTTTCTTCATGTGGTGCCAGCAAGCAGCTGTGAATATACTTCCTGTATACATTCCCCAGGTGGATAAAAACAGAGCTTTAAATAACTATTTATACCTACAGAAGGTGGGATTTTCTAGTCTCGTCTGCTACCAGGATTTCCAGTCTTGCCAAAAGTCAATGACTGAGCCAATGAAACTCCCACAACAGACAGGAAAATCCTGGCATGGGTTTGCTTGCTTAGTCTTACAGAAGATTGTAGTAGATAGAATTTGAGCCATCTCTTTACCACAGCAATCCAAAGCTAATTCTATTGCCTCCAGTGTGCCAGCTCAGCCTTCAGTCATCTGAAGGAAAGAGTATTTGACGACCAGGATCTCAAACCCGAGACTAAGGTCACGTTTCACTGGACAGCAGTGATCCCCTCATTCCTATATCCTTCAGTGATTCGGACAAAGCCATGCACCTCAAAACACTGAAGTACACCCAGTGGTGCCTTCGCAACAGCCTACAAATCTAGTACCAAGAAAGATGGCCCAACAGCAGCATCCTCTCCCAAACCAACTTACCAAGATTAAGGCACTAATCACTCAGACTGAGTAGAACATGCCAGTCATATGCCTGACACTAGATTTCTGAAGCAACTATTCTACTCAGAACTCAGTCATGACAGGAGAGTTCAAAAAGGACAACAGAAATGCTTTAGGGATGTCCTCAAAGCATCCCTGAAGGGATCAATTATACTCATGGGAGATTCTAGCTGGTGACCATCAAAAATGAGGAAGCCATATTCAGAAAAGCACTGAGCGTATTTAAAGACTTTGTGGGAATTTGCAACGGTGAAGTTGATGAATTGGCAGGAAAGCTCAAACATCCAAACAAACTATCTATTCAACCCTCCAAAGCACCACCTGCCCTGCTTGTGGAAGTAGGTATTGGACTTATCAGCCATTTCTGAACCTTCAAATTGGACTGGAAGAAAACATACTCGATCCTAAGGAACTACCTGAGAAGGAGACTCAAACAGACGGCAAGTCCTGAACTCCGCAAAAGCGCAGTTAGATAGGGAAAATCTAGAAAGTGCTACCCCTATAGGGTGCATGCTGTTGAAGTCCTGCCAATTTAAAATGCACCAGAAATCAATGATAGACAAAATTGGGCGGCACGGTAGCAGAGTGGTTAGCACTGCTGCTTCACAGCTCCAAGGTCCTGGGTTCGATTCCCAGCTCGGGTCACTGTCTGTGGAGTTTGCACGTACTCCCCATGTCTGCATGGGTTTCCTCCAGGAACTCCGGTTTCCTCCTACAGTCCAAAGATGTGCAGGTTAGGTTGATTGGCCATTCTAAGAAATTGCCCCTTAGTGTCCAGGGATGCGTAGGTTAGAGGGATTAGTGGGTATAATGTGTAGGGATATGGGGGTGGGATTGCAGTCAGTGCAGACTCGATGGGCCGAAGGGCCTCCTTCTGCACTGTAGGATTTTATGACTGTAAAAAAAACTGCTCTTATACGCTTAGTTACACTGTAAAATAAAAACGCTGAAAAAAGTAACATCTTGTTGAATGAGGTGTAGCTGGGCTTTTAATGGCATAACAAGTTCATAATTACTGTTTAATATTCTCATTGCCCTGCCAATTTAATTTTATATTTGCTAATTGCCAACACTTTGCCTACATATTTTTTAAAGATTTTTTTAAATGTGGTTAACTATATTTCTGCTTTGCACAGCCCAGACATTATTTTGCTCTCTGCAAAATTGAATTAACAGTGAAGGATTATCAGTTCATTCCTACTTTGTTGGGTATTAGAATACTTCAAGATGATTCGATTACTTATCCTGCTTGAAGGTATCACTATTGCTGGATGCCTGAAGACTTGATTCAAACTAATGATGAAAAGATGAAATCCATGTAACAGATTGCTAGATCTTTTTCGGCAGCTTTCTTCTAAGTCAGTAGTAAGTGCTGATTCTTTGCCACTAGCTGCAAAATACACCTTGATTTAATTGGGAAGGTGCTTTTAATTTAATTGGACCATGTGTTTCTTTCCCATGTGAGTGTGCCCTATAACAGACACTTGTTTTGTAGGTTTTAGTTTAGTAACAACTTAGTGTCACTCTTATTGGCCCATCAAAATAGGTCCTATTAGTACTGAGGATAGCAGAAGATGGTTTCTGGTTACACATTTCACCATCTGCTGTCTCACAGCGCAAGGGATCCGGGTTCGATTCCTGACTTGAGCCACTGTCTGTGCAGAGTCTGCATGTTCTCCTCATGTCTGCGTGGGTTTCCTCTGGGTGCTCCGGTTTCCTCCCACAGTCCAAACGATGTGCTTGTTAGGTGCACTGGCTGTGCTATGTTCTCCCTCAGTATATTTGAGCAGGCGCCGGAGTGTGGCGACTAGGGATTATCACATGGTTAGATGTTTGGCAGTATAGGCACATTCAGTTCCCCTCCAAGCCTCACACCATCTTGACTTGAAAATATATCACTGTTCCTTCACTGTCACTGGATCAAAATACTGGCACTCTCTCCATAAGAGCACCTTGGATGTACCTACATCATATGGACTTTATGGTTCAAGAAGGCCACTCACCACCACATTTGTTAAGGCAATTAGGGATGGGCAATAAATGCTGGTCTATCCAGTGATGCCAAATCCCATGAATAAAAAAACTGAAATATTCATAAGCAATGTCTAGTACTGTTGAACCTGAGAGAACGTCTAAGGTAGATATCAAACATCTATTGAAGAGTTTCACTGTAATAGTTCAAAGGATTTCAAAGGTAACATCCCTTTTTGAAATTCTGTTACCTTAATTCTTATTCTAACAGTGAAAGCTGAAGATCTCATGGGGAAATTATTCCACAAGAGAAGAAACCAGCCTCAGTGCAAGAAGTCTGTTGATAATTCCAGAACAGTTCAACGTATGTATTGAAAAGGACTTTAGCTAAGTACTGAAGGGCACGTATTTTTGCTCTGGTTAAAAATCAGAAGAAAATCTCTTCAATAATTTAATGGATAAATAATCTGCTTGCTGCATTCTGAATCACGCAGACCAGGAAAGCTTAAGTTTAATCTCTGGTCTGAATTAACTTCTCAGCCAGTGTGGTTACTATTCACCTTATTGGTCTGGGCCTTTAGCAGCAGGGAAGGTAGCCACTGAAGACAATCACCCCAATTTCCACTATGTTCACTATCAATGAACTCTGCTCGCAAATGTATATGTGCGTTTTTGGGGAGGACATGCTAAGGCTGACCCACTCATCCACCATCCTGACTTGAAACTATAATCACTGTTCCTTCATTGCTGTTGGGTCAAAATCTTAAAACTTCTGCCCTCACAGCACTGTGGGTGTACCCATACCACATGGAGAGCAATGCCTCAAGAAGCTGGCTCACCATCACGTTCTCGAGGGCAATTAGAGATGGGCAATAAATACTGGCCTTGCTAACAGCGCTTGCTCTCCACGAATAAAAGTACCAAAGGAAAGGGAGAAATAAAATTGTCAGAATGTCAACAGAAAAATACTTTAAGTCCATCATATTTCCTGGTGCCCTTTGATGTTTAAGGTTATTGGGATGGTGAAACTTGCTGTTTGAGGGGTGAATTAGGTATCTGCATTGCAGTGTAACATTGCTCCAAAAGTCTGGGATAAATGTTTACCCTTTCAAAAAAAAAACAGCCACCAAAACTCCAATCCAGAACTTGTAGAAAAGCATATTTTTTACATTTTATATCTGGAGAGACTAAGTTAAATGCTCCTTTCTGAATTGGAACTTTGATGGCTGCTTAATTGACAACTTACTTACTAAAGCCTTCCATTTCAGTTACTTAGCTAACTGAAAAACTTGAATCAGTTTTTTATTATGGCATCCTGGATATTAAATAACCATTGTTTTAGCACAAAAGATTTTGTTTGGCATTTGAAAGTACTTTACACCTACTCTTTTAACCAGAAGACACTAAAAAAACTGCCAAGTTTTTTTAAATGTAAATTCCACAATGTTAGTTGAATTGAAAATTGAAATATAAAACCCAAGAATGCTTAGGTATTTAGGAACAATTTTGGAGATGACGCAAAAGTAATGTATTTAAGGAATTCTTAGAATTGGTACCTTAATACTAAAGGGAGAAACGTTTTGAATAACCAGAAAAACACAAAAAAACTCAATGCTATGACAACTCGTGCATAGAACAAAAAATATGTACATACCACAGGCAACAGGAACTGCAGGCCACATCAGTTCTTGCATTCGTGACCTCCTCCCTTGCACGTCCACATATACACCAATATGGCTAAAACAGAGCAAGTACTCTTTATTGCTAAGCGGCACAGCACAAAGAGCATCAAAAGGCTGCTGTGAGAGAAATGCAAGCGATGAGTCCATTAGATTAACGAGGTTTGTGGAAGGTCCATCTCCCTGGACATTAAGCAGTGAAAATCCAGAAGGATAACCAACACAAAGTCTTTCCTCAAAGACTGCCATCCATTGCACATTGCCCAGGGCCTGAATTTCATTGAATTTCTTGTAGTAAGGTTTAGTTCGGCTAATTTCATAGCACAGGACTTGCCGTTTCACTGCCACAAAAAGAGCGCTCACAATACCCTGCCGCAAAGATCCAGAAACCATGGTCTGGCAGCCTTTTGTTTCAGTGAGTTTAATATCAAAGGTGGTCTCAGGTCCATCAAAAGCAGCCCATGGATAAAAATGAACATGTCGATTTCGACCACAAATAAGGACAATGAGATTTTCTTTGGGAATAAGCTCAATCTGGTAGACTTTTTTACAGTCAGCTGCTCGAACAATCACTGCAACCAAGAGAAGATTTATTATATACACTGAAAATTTTCTGCATTCAATATTTATAATAGAAGTAATTAAGGTACATTTTTGATCATACAAGTCTTCAAATCTTTCCACATTCAGTAAAGTGAGCCAAGTTTACAAAAATCAATTCCTACGCGGACATTTTTGAAAATTATATTTAGTTGCAATTTGAATGGAAAAAGACAAATCGATATTTGGTAGCTTACTATCTCGTGTTAACTCTACAGCAAACAGTCCATCCTCTGTGCCCAGAGCTATACGCTCACGATCTAGGAAAATCACAAAAAGTGAGGTTTGATTTTGCAAAAATAATCTGTGAAAACTGGTATTAAAATTTACACTCTCTTGAGGAAAACATCAGCTGGCCTTACCTATAACAGCAGCAGATAAACTTGTTTTAATAAAAGGCAGTGTACTATCATAAGCTTCCTGTGGAATATATACAACTCTGTTTCTAAGTTTATTTTTTTGTAGGATATTCTGCAATCCTTCTAGGATTCCAACCCATTTCCTTTTCTCACTTTCACTTTCTGTCAGGATGAGGAGTGAGCAGGTCTTTGATGGTGAGGAGAGGAGCAAAGTTGTCACCTGCAGAATAACATTTATATAATTAGATTTATGTCAACTATACAAATGCAATAATCATCCTTTCTTGGTGCAAATTAAATCAGTCTGATTTTGCATTCATCCACACATCGTAGCCTCTAACAGCTTCCAGCTTATTTTTGCAGCGTAACGATATATTGAAACGCGGTGCCACTCAGCTTTTTCAAAAATTCTTGTGAACATGAGGAAAGTCAGTGTTAGAGTACAGAGTCATCTTGAATCAGAATTCTAGTATTAAAGCAGGACAAAGATCCCATCGACTAACACAACAATATATTTCATGACCTTTCTGACTGAGCCTGCCAGTTTAGGGGCAATCTGTTGAAATATACACTGACTTATCAAATTCATTTCATATAGGAATCTTAAGAGATGCCAGGCAAAGACTTTCATCCCTATCATCTGGGGGTGGATTTGATCCCAGATTCCATTGCTCCTTTTTCAAAGCATAAAATTAGTACTTACATTAAACACTACCAAGCATTACTGAAACTTTCATTCACCTCCAACAAAGTCAAATTTCAATATGGACACCGCCAGGGAAGATACTCAAGACTGCACAATTAAAGTTCATTATTGTGAGATTAATTCTAACCTTGAAAATGCAGGGAATATCCTTCCGCGTGGCATGAATTACATCAGATGCAAATACTGAACTCACAGAAAAGGCTTCATCTCTGCAGATAAAAGTTTAACAGCAATAGTCACAACATAGTTTAGGCTTGACTGAAACATCGTATCAAGTGAAGCTTGGAAGACAAAAACACACATTTTACCAAAAGGACATACTCTTCTTACCAGCTTCCCAAAACTTTGGGAGCTGAATCTTACACAACCCTTCCCAAGCACAGTTAGCTATTTATTGGCCCTTGATAACACAGTGTAGACGGTAGAAATAAAATGATTGAGAAACAAAACAGAACATCGGTGGTAGGGAAATTAATGGAAAAAGTACTTAGGGGTAGGATGTATGAGCATCTGGAGCGTTGCGGTCTGATTGGGGATACGCAACATGGCTTTGTTAGAGGGAGGTCTTGCCTTACGAATCTGGTGGAATTCTTTGAGGAGGTGACAAAAACGGTTGACGATGGGAGAGCCGTTGATGTCATCTATATGGATTTCAGTAAGGCGTTTGACAAAGTCCCTCATGGTAGGCTGGTAGAAAAGGTTAAGGCGCATGGGATACGAGGTCAGGTAGCTAGGTGGATTGAGAACTGGCTGGGTAATAGGAGACAGAGGGTAGTAGTGGAGGGGACTTTGTCCGGCTGGAGGCCAGTGACCAGTGGTGTGCCGCAGGGCTCAGTACTGGGGCCTCTCCTCTTTGTAGTATACATAAATGACTTGGAAGAGAGCGTAGGTGGTGTGATCAGCAAGTTTGCTGATGACACCAAGATGGCAGGGTTGGCGGGTACCGAAGTGGATTGTGAGGTGATACAACAGGATATAGATAGGTTGGTGCAGTGGGCAGATAGGTGGCAGATGGAATTTAATCCTGACAAATGCGAGGTGATGCATTTTGGAAGGAATAATGTAGAGAGGAGCTATGTGATTAAAGGTAGACAAATTAGGAGTATAGAAATACAGAGGGACCTGGGAGTGCAGGTTCACAAATCCATGAAGGTTGCAATACAAGTGGAGAATGTTGTCAGGAAGGCTTATGGAATGCTAGCCTTTATAGGAAGGGGGATAGAGTTTAAAAGCTGCCGTCTAATGCTTCAGTTGTATAGAACGTTGGTTAGACCGCATTTAGAGTACTGCGTCCAGTTCTGGTCACCTTACTACCGGAAGGACGTGGAGGCTCTGGAAAGGGTGCAGAGGAGGTTTACCAGGATGTTGCCTGGCATGGAGGGTCTGGGGTACGAGGAAAGGTTGGAGAAACTGGGGCTGTTCTCCTTGGAAAGACGGAGATTGAGGGGGGACATGATAGAGGTATATAAGATACTGAAGGGAATAGACAGAGTCAATAGTGAGAGACTGCTCCCTAGATTGGTAACAAATACAAGAGGACATGATTTAAGGGTGAGGGGGGAGAGATATAATTTGGATATGAGAGGAAGGTTCTTTACGCAGAGAGTTGTGGGGGTATGGAACGCGCTACCGAGTAGGGTGGTGGAGGCGGGAACGTTGGACTCGTTTAAGGTTCAGTTAGACAGGCACATGAGTGAAACGAGGATGGAGGGTTATGGTAGGGGTATTAAATAAGGGTTAGAACCTCGGGAGAGACCGGAAAGGCAGGCTTGTGATTAACGTTTTTGTCTTTTATTCCGCAGGTGGAGGTCCACCTCGTTGTCAAACGAGGGGCATGCACACGGTGGGTCGTGCATGGGCTACTCTTGGAGGTTCCAGGAGTGGCCTAGTACTTCGTGTCAGTGTGTGTGCTTGATCCTGGACCGGTAGAAGGGCGCCGCAACAGCTCGGTGACTAGCACTGCTAGCTGTGCAGATACATGGATTTGGGCCTGTGTCTGTGGGAGTTTGTGCATTCTCCCTGCGGATGCATGGGTTTCCTCCGGGCGCTCCGGTTTCCTCCCACACCCCAAAGATGTGCTCTTAGGCTGATTGGTTTTACCAAATTGACACTATTCTCCCCTGAATCTGGCTAAGTCAGGGGTTCTATTCATAGACACGCAGGGTAGAATAGGTGTAGGGTGATGCGGCGGCGCGGGTTTGTTGGGCCGAAGGGCCTGTTTCCCGTGCTGGGTTGTTCTTTATAGATAATCATTAGAAGCCGCATGATCCCATAACTATTTTTAATTCTAAACTATTTAAAAAGCAATTCCAAATTTATAAAATTGCTTCTGATTCAGCTAAATGAAAGACTATGGTTTTCTCTTACCATCCACTGTAACTTTAGATGATGATTTCTGGAAATCCCAAAGAACTGGCATTTTTTTTGGGACGGAATTTGTTTGATGAAATGACTCTCATACTGAATTTGACAAAACTACTCAAGATAAAATAAATTGGGAGTAATTTATAATCAAGATTATTCTATTAATTTGAATTGTGCACACAGATTCGATCCACAGCATGCATTTGGGAATATAAATTATGATCAAAATCAAAACAAATTCCTACATACCACATAAAATTTCAGACAGAATAATTAAGACAGAATTAATATGCTGAAATTACTTAATTGGAGTGAGCCTTGTGGGAAAGGGGCCAGCTGCTGGGAACCCACACAGCAGGTTTCAAAGATAGTTGAATGGTTGATCATTTTCAGGCAAGGTGAACATTCCAAGAATAGGGAGAGGACAGGGAGGTGATCAGATGTCAAGTCTCTAGTTTTCTGTCTAAGCAACAGCATTCCAGGATAGAGCTCAGACACAGAGACTGAGGACGAGAGTGAAGTTCAGTGTTAACTAGCAGGGATCTGGTAGTTATCGAAGTGAGAGGGACTCACTAACAGAAATGGGTAAAGTATTTTGCTATTTTCCGAGTTATGAAAAGTATTATAGAATATAATTAAATTTACCATAAATTTTGTTTGCATACCATATGCAAAATATACCAGCTGGTTTACAATTGGTCTCATCTCATCTGAGGAGCAACCTCCTTTTACAAGATAGGAAAAACACATGGGCCGTGCAAAATTTCAGTATCCAATTTACACAATGCAAATTTCATTGTCAGGACATGGTGGTTTCGCTATTGCACATCTGAATATTGAACAGATTTAGGAACTAGATATAGTTTTAAGTGAGGTATACTTGCACTTGTGAGTGCAAGGAACAAGATATAGCTTTTAAATTGAACTTATACTGTTGTATTTGTGTTTTAAGAAAACTGAAATCTAGGTTTGGTTTCATTTTAGAGAGGTTTTTTTTTAGATGGAGCTGGGAAGTCTTCAGGCCCTGTTTGTATACATGCATTTTTAATGAGGTTTCGTGACTCTCGAAGTGAAGAGATGGATTACCAAGGGGCTAGTAGTTTAGGGAAGTTAAAACAAACACAAGAAGAAAAACTGTGCTGTTGCCAAGTAACAGGGGGTCAGAGCAAGAATCCACACAGAGACAGGGAGAGACATGAAAAGCAGTTTTGGTTTCAGTTGGAAACACCATAAAGTGAAGACTCTAATGGAAAATCATACAAGACTGCTGAAGAAATTAGTTTAAGTAACTCATATGTGTTGCTCTAAAGTAAGAGTGCATTTAGAGCAAGTTTTTTGGATCTCAAGGAAGGTACTAATTGTGGAAGGACTTCCAGTGGGTGTTCAGAAATACTGTGGAAAAGAAAGCTCTTTGCAACTGAATCTGCTCCACCTTTGCTGTGAAACTAGTGGCACTTCTTCACTAGAGTGCTGAGTCTGCTTGAATCAAGTTTTTACTTCTTGGTCTGTGTTGAAATGTTTCCAACCTTTTGTTGCCTTGTGTAATATAGTTAATGTTTCTTTAGTAAATGTCTTATCTTTTTGTTAAAAAATCCTATGAATCTGCTCAGTAAGTACCATCCACTGTGTCAAAAAAACAAAGAACGATCCTATCAAGCCAGGTTCCCTTCTGGGATCTGATTTGTCCAACATCAGCTGGAATCATAGCAAACAGTAAGAACAGAGAAGGTAAGGGATTTGACTTCTACCTGCAACATTGCAAAGTGATGTACAACCCAAGAGAATATTGGAGTAAATCTGACCTTTTAATATTTAAATTTGTGAAGCATTGGAAAACTACAATTTCTGATTCATTTCTAGATTCATTCCAATTAAGACAGTCAAAAAAAACCTTTATGATCAGATTACAGAACTGTCAAGAAACTACTTAAAAATTACTGAATGGATAACATTAGAATTCAGCTTTTCCATTACTTCTTTGGATGAGGAGGAGGGCTGGAAATCAAAATACTAATGATCTACTTTTTATCCATTAATGTCTTATTATTCCTAAATCTGAAAGCCTACCTCAAATCCAGCACCAGGCTAGCAACAACTCCAGGCTGCATAGATTTGCCTTCAGCTACGTCGTATAGAAAAAGTTTACAATCACAAACCACTGCATATGCTCTTTGCCAACCTTTCTTCACCCCAGTGGGCTTAGGAACCTAAAGCATAGCATTAAAGGGAATAAATAAATAGAATTAAAAATTGTTTAATCATCACAAAATGCCTAGAAGAACTTTTGCACAAGTCCCTTTCCCAATTATATTTTGAACTTTTACATGGTTGTCTTTTCTAATTAATTTCATTTTGCAGCTTTTGGTTATCTTCCTATTCTGTTATTCAAAAAACTAATTTTAATAGATATATTAGTTATACATTTGTAAAAACAGTATACAATATCATTTAATAATTAAATCCCCCCAAATGTGCTTAACAGCAGATGAAACCCAAACAGTTACAGTGAGCATCAAAAAGCTATCTGAACACTGGTTACTTAATCACATCTAGTGCTCATAGATCATGGAGGACAGTGATGAGGTGATTGGATAATGTTTAATCATATTTGCATTTTAACTGCAAACTACTAGGAGTAAGCAGCACTATGCTATTGATTAAATTAAGACAGAGCACCTTTTCATAGTGACCACTATGTTTATCAGGGCAATAATCAACTATCAACTCTAGGTTTAAGTGCAGAGTTAATCCTATCAATTTGCTAATATTGAATATACACTGAACTTGCATGCATATCAAGCTTTGTAACCTTTGCCATAGGTTCCAGATCTTATCCAAAAATGATTTCCATACCTTTACATAGCCTTTGTAAGCTGTTCCTATCCCCCTTTGAACATCTATCCCAAGTGGTCTCTTTGCTTGCTCAGATGGAAGAGGGCATACTTGAGGGGCACTGTCTTTGCATAAAACGTGGCATATGAATGAGCACACTACGGAATAGGAAATGATATTTAGAGGGAGACATAATACAAAAGCACATTAGGTTTTATTGCAATATTAATAAAATTGGAAACTTGAACAGATACTTAGATATTGTCAAATGGAGGCACAATTCGTTATTCACTACGTTACCAACATTTTGTTGAAACAAAAACATAGGTGCAAACGTAGTTTTAAAAAGTTAATTTACATATTATCACCATCCAATATTAAACTTCAAGATCAAAATTATTAGAACAGGCAATGCTAGTGAATCACTCACCATCGCAGGCATATCCCTGTCGCACTAAGCCCACCATCAGAGATGTACAATGGCTACACTGTGTAGGGCTCGAGAAATTTCTGATACTGACCTGATGGGCTTTAGGCTGAGGATTTAAAGAGAAAAGTATAAAAGTGGACTTAATAAACTGACAGAGCTGTTTCTTCGATTAAAAAACTGTTTATACATTACTGGCCCAAGGACCAATTCCACCTCCTGGAAACATCTGCCAAATACACGGTCAGAGACATACCTCTAGGATCACGTTCATCAGCCACGCAAGGATCCACAGAACCCATGACCAACCAGCGAAATGGAGTTTCTTAGATGGACAATCATTCTCGTTAACAAGTGATTGCCAAAGATGATATCGTTACTGATCAAGTGAACTCATTCAATTTTTGGGGTTGGTTTGGTGTAGAGGATTATGGGCCAAATGCGGGCAATTGGGACTAGTTTAATGGTTAAAAACTGGGCAGCATGGACAAGTTGGGCTGAAGGACCTGTTTCCACGCTGTAAATCTCTGACTCTATAAACTGAATTCCAAAGTCATTATGTAGTTTTACTTTATTAACAAGTATTTTACAAAAATTCTAAAATAAATTAAACTTGGCTCAAGTTTTATCCACTTAACCAAATGGAGGTGAGAATTGAGTTTTTAGATTAACATCTTTTCCTAATAACTCCAGAAGTATGTAAAAAAAATACCTTAGGCAAAGGAGTAGGCTGTACAAATATAGGAGACGTAGCAGCAGGAGCAGTTTGTTGGGGTGTTATTGGTTCCTGGAATTTATAAAAAAAAGCAAACATTACATTGCAGTAAACTCAAGCTCACGATTTCAACACCAGTGATACAGTAACAATCAACTTTTCTGTTTGCTTTTAAAAACATGTTGGTCAAAGTCACTGCAGAATCTGGACATTGGGGTTATCATATGTAACTTTATGCTAGAATTATATCAGACTCAGTTCAGGCAGGTTGGAAAACCATATCTTTGAAAGTTCAATATACAGCATATTCCGATAGTGATACATAGTACCTTGTGGTGGGATGTTTAATTCTCAAGACACTAGAGGACCAATAACCTTATAATAGTCCAATCAAGGAATCTGTTTCAAGTTAAAAATACTCAAGAACTATCCATAATGTACTACATAATGTCCGAGGTTTTGATGAAAGGCAAATTTAATGTTTAATCCATTGTAATTTTAACTGTAGCATTTCTTTACTACATGATCTTACTTAAGCTTTCTGATAATAAATCAATATATCCAATGCCAAAAAATATCACAACTGGCAATATCTTCCAAGGCCACTGTAATTATTGTGAAGTTACTGTGCACATACTAAGAGCTTATTCTCCTTGTTGGTTTTTAAGAGATCCTCCAGCGTAGAGCAAGACACAAAAAGTAACATTTCATAAAGCTACATCTCCCAAATTTTATACATGAAAATATCCAATATGTACATAATTCCAAAAATCTGTATCAATATATTAAAAGTCTTGTATACGTTTACAATAATTTTTCCCACCATAAATGTTGAATTCAATAATTATTATGGGAACGGTCTATCTAAACTTGTCATGCTGCAATTACACCTGCCTGCTAGTGGGGGTACTGCAGCACCACAATTACAGCAAGGCAAGTTTTTAACTACAATTAGATCTCATGACTTCAAGAATGGCAAGGTCGAGTGGGTTCTAGTGGCCCAGAGACTGGTGGAAATAACATGTTGTCAGCAAGGAACAGACCATGCCACATCAGCTCACTTCCTTCGTGCTTTCTCTGAATAATGCCCTCCAAAATTTAGTGGGCAGAGAAAATGCTGCTGTTAGCATTGTGCTACGCAGACCTGAAGACTTTAGTTTGGTTTCCAATCTGTGCTTACTTAGCTAGGTAGCAGACGGGGTACCATAACATGATTCAATGCCACCAGGCTAGGAACGTGCAAGTAATAACAGGTCCAGTTTCCTACTTGATCACCTTTGATGCAAGGCGTACCTATGCAAATGTTAGGTGGGAAGAGGGTGAAAGTTGAGTACAGTTCTCTCCAAAGTGAGTACAATTCTCTCCATAGTGAAATGATCACTGACCTAGGTTCATAAATGAAATTTGGCTGAAGCTATACACAGTAAGACTCAGAATATTGACAAAAGCATTTAATTGGGTTGGAAAAGGCATAGGAAATTACTTTCTTGGGAGAATATTATGCTTCATAAAGTGATTTAACAGTGTATGCTAAGTTAAATTCTTTGGCATAAAGGTTTCTATCACATTGCTAAAAAGAGACATGCTGCCAAAGATTTCAGTCTTGCACACATCAGGATAAAGCAAATCTGTATTTTTTGAACTTATCAACTTGCACAGTTGAGTTCAGTTTTAATGACACCATATATGCCTAAATAGATGGAGTAGTCATGTGATCCCTCTATGTTCAGGTAACATTTTCATTGGTTTCCATGAGAATTGCTTTTTTGATGGAAAGAAGCCTAACCTACTCAGTGCATTTTTCTGAGATGTGGGTATTTTTGTGATTTTTAAATGTGTAGCTGCACACAAGGATTTCCAAACACTTTACTACATGCCATCCTGCGCTCAAGTTCATTTCTGATACGGAGCAGTCTAATGTGCTCGCTTTCCTCAACGTGCTAATTTAGTAATCTGTTCACAAGTTCTCCAGCACCATCTATCGTAAGCCCACTTTCTTGGGATTCCAACAGCTCCATACATTATCAAATTGGTCCCATCAGCAACCTTGTAACTAGGGCCGAAGCCATTCGTCAACCTTGAGGCAGAACAGAGTACATCAAAGCCATCCTGCTGTACAATGGCTATCCTGATCAGATCGTTGTTTACTGTGTGTTATGCTAACTTGCAAATGGGCCAAAGGCCACATTTTTGTACCTGAAAAGTGCCCAATCTGTCCAGAAAGGCAAAATATCTCAGCAGGTAGGTCTGCTGAGGAGCAGTGGAGGATTTTTAAGGAGATCTTTCTTGGTGCTCAGCAGAAATTTATTCCAATGGTCAAAAAGGACCGTAGGAGGAGAAGTAATAAGCCGTGGATAACAAAGGAGGTGAAGGAAAGTGTTAAATTAAAAGCGGAGGCGTTTAGAGTAGCTAAGAGTAGTGGGCGAGAAGAGGATTGGGAGAGGTTTAAATGTCAACAAAGATTGACAAAGAAATTGATAAAGAAGGGTAGGAGAAACTATGAAGCTGGGCTAGCACTTAATATAAAAAAGGATAGCAAGAGTTTTTATAAGTATATAAAAAGGAAGAGGCTGGCTAGGGTGAACGTTGGACCCTTAGAGGATGAGAAAGGGGACTTAGTGGTAGGGGATGGGGAAATGGCTGAGGTCTTGAATAACTTTTTTGTTTCGGTCTTCATGGAGGAGGACGTGAATAATTTGCCGGGTGTTAGAGATGGAAAGGTGGTAGGACTGGAGGGTCTCAATGACATTACTGTTACTAGAGAGGCGGTGCTCGACAGACTGGAGGGGCTGATTGTGGACAAGTCCCCAGGACCGGATGGAATGCATCCGAGGGTTCTGAAAGAAATGGCGGAGGTGATAGTGGATGCCTTGGTGGTTATTTTCCAGACTTCGCTGGATTCTGGGGAAGTGCCGGAAGATTGGAAAATGGCTAATGTTACGCCGTTGTTTAAGAAGGGTGCCAGGCAAAAGGCGGGGAATTATAGGCCGGTTAGTTTAACGTCTGTTGTAGGTAATATGTTAGAATCCGTCATCAAGGAGGAAATAACGAGGCATCTCGAGGGGAATTGCTTGATAGAGCAGACGCAGCACGGTTTCGTTAAGGGGAAGTCGTGTCTGACAAATTTACTGGCGTTCTATGAGGATGCGTCTAGGGCGGTGGATAGAGGAGAGCCGGTGGATGTGGCCTTTCTTGATTTTCAGAAGGCGTTTGACAAGGTACCTCACAAGAGGTTATTGCAGAAGGTCAGGGGACATGGAGTTGGGGGTAGGGTGTTAGCGTGGATAGGGGACTGGTTGTCAAATAGGAGGCAGAGAGCAGGGGTCAATGGGTGCTATTCGGATTGGCGGTTGGTGACTAGTGGGGTGCCCCAGGGGTCAGTGCTGGGGCCTCAGCTATTTACCATTTATATAGATGATCTGGAGGAGGGAACCAAGTGTATGGTGTCGAAATTTGCTGATGACACCAAGATTGGTGGAACGGCAAATTGCGCGGAGCGTGTGGAGAGTCTGCAGAAGGATCTAGATAGGCTGGGCGAATGGGCCAGGAACTGGCAAATGGAATTTAATGTTGGCAAGTGCGAGGTGGTCCACTTTGGTAGGAATAATGGTAGGAAGGATTATCACTTACGTGGAGAAAAACTGCAGCAGGCGACAGTGCAGAGGGACCTCGGGGTCCTTGTGCATGAGTCGCAAAAACCCAGCTTGCAGGTACAGCAGGTGGTCAGGAAGGCTAATGGGATGCTGGCCTTCATAGCGAGGGGGATTGAATATAAAAGTAGGGAGGTCTTGCTGCGGCTGTGTAGGGCATTGGCAAGACCGCAGCTGGAGTACTGTGCGCAGTTTTGGGCGCCGTACTTACGCAAGGATATTTTGGCCTTGGAGGGAGTGCAGAGGAGGTTTACTAGGCTGATGCCGGAGTTGAGGGGGTTGAGCTATGAGAGGCTGAATAAACTAGACTTGTACTCATTAGAGTTTAGAAGAATGAGGGGAGATCTCATTGAGACGTATAAGATGATGAATGGGATGGATAGGATAGAGGTGGAGAGGCTCTTCCCGCTCAGAAAGGACAGTAGGACTAGGGGGCACAGCCTCAAGATAAAGGGGGGAGCGGTTCAGAACAGAGTTGAGGAGGAACTTCTTCACTCAAAGGGTGGTGAATCTCTGGAATTCTCTGCCCGTTGAGGTGGTGGAGGCTGCCTCGCTAAATATTTTTAAGACGCGAGTTGATGGGTTTTTGATAAGAGAGGGGATTAAGGGTTATGGGGAGAGGGCGGGAATGTGGAACTGAGCCACGACAGATCAGCCATGATCTTACTGAATGGCGGGGCAGGCTCGAAGGGCTGGATGGCCTACTCCTGCTCCTATTTCTTATGTTCTTAATTCAACAAGCCATTTCACATCACTATTATGCAGTGGCAATGAAAATAGTGCTTTCCAATAATAGGATGCTGTCATCCATCCAACAAGACATTCTGCATACCACAATTCAGCAACGTTGTACATGAATTTCAATGTAGGTGCAAGGTACGAAGGCTATACACTCCATGACAGAATCAAATAACATGCTCCTCCATTGGTTGTAATAGACACCACACTCAAGCAGCTCATGCTTGCAAAAACTCAATACAAAATGTCTTCTGTTAGATGTGAGTCTATGATTGTTCAGCAAGTACTGCCCAATCCTGAGTGTGCCAATCACTACACCAACAACCAATTTAAGATAATCAGACAAGCTCATAATATGGCTCATTTTTACATTCTGGAAGAGACATACCCTCATATTCAAGGACCATTCTCTGTAAATAGAAGAAATATGTTCAAGCTTTGCAGCATTTCTGAATCACCAGGAAGATTGGGAAGCCAATAGTTTTCCCATTGTTTTCTCAATGGCAACGCCTCAGGCAAATCAGACTTGACTTGCCAATCAATTTTCTCTTGCAGCACAAATCATTGTGTGTTTACCATAATAAATACAAGTCAAAAAGCTTTGGAAACACGTCTCTCCTCATGCATACACAAGTTTCGTACTAACAAGCAACTGATGATTTCTATCAGTACTTACATCCCTCCGGTCCAAATTACTAGAAACCGATGGTGATGGAGAATGGGAAGATGCTTCTGGTTTTAGGCCCCCTATGTCAGACTCACTAATAGAACCACTCTGTAGAAAATAAGAAACAATATTAAACAAAACTTTGCACAAGAATCACTATCAAATGGATACTTCAATTGTAGTAGGTTGCAGTTGTCATTTTGATGTGTGCAGTTATGGTTTTAATATTGACTACAGTAAAAGCTTATGGTATTTTCCACGTGGAATTTATAACAATTACCAAGAATAATGATGGCTGCAGGTCTAATTATCAGTTTAGGTAGTGCTGAGGAAAGGAGCAGTTTTATGCAGAAACTGTGGTATGAAGGTATTATTTGTTGGGATGGCCAGACTGACGTTTGAGGAGGGACTGATTTGGTTAGGATTTTATTTGCTAGAGTTTAGAAGAATGAGGGGGGATCTCATAGAAATCTATAAATTTGAACAGGACTACACAGAGTAGATGCAGGAAGGATGATCCCGATGGTAGGAGAGTTCAGAACAGGGGGTCACAATCTAAGAGTAAGGGTAAACCATTTAGGGCCAAGATGAGGAGAAAGTGGTGAGCCTGTCCCTGTGGAATTCTCTTTCAGATAAAAGGTACAATATTAAAAGCAAAATCAATAATGAACAGTTTAAATCACTAGGTTTATATTAAATGAAAATATACAAAACATTAACTTTGTGTAGGGTTTCTCCATGTTGGGGAAAGTGATGGCAGTGAAGAGAGGGAAGGGTGCTGGACCTCTGACAATACATGGAAGCTTCATCCTACTCATGTTTCATGTGGAATCTTGCTCATGTGGAATTCTCTACCACAGAAAGCAGCTGAAGCCAAAACATTGTATGTTTTCAAGGAGTTAATTGTAGCTCTTGGGGTTAAAGGAATCAAAGGATATGGGAAGGCAGGGCAGGGGGGAGGACGTGGGAATAGGTTACTAAAATGGATGATCAGCTATGATCATAAGTGGCAGAGCAGGCTTAAAGGGCCAAATGGCCTAATCCTGCTCCTATTTTTTAAGTTTCTATGGAACGTTTGGGAGACCAATTCAATTGGAACTACTTCTGTGTTTTATAGTATACTCAAAGTCAGATTTATTGAATAAAATGCATGAATAAATCACTGCAGGGTCTCAGAACTTTGAAAAATTCCTCAAAGGCCGAATCAGAATTTATATTTCAGTAGTAAAAATTGTATTTCCCAAAAAATGGGGAAATTTTCATATTGCAGTGGCATAATAACTGACAGCAGTGAAGGGCAAAAATATAGCTAACACAAAAATGTAGTCTACCGTCATGATGTCATGCTTTATTCCAAATAATGATTTTTAATCCATTAACTGGAAATATGAATTGAACATTAAAAGAAAACATAATTTATAAAACAGACTAAAGTGACTGGAATTCACAGCCAAAATGTATACTTTATTTCCATTACATTCTACATTGCAATCTTTTTGAGATGGACATTGCATGCTTGCAAAAGCTAATCAAAAACAATGACCTTAAGAGAAATGTGAACGAACCATATTTTCTAATCCGGAAATATGTCTGCAACAAAGTCAAAGGCATAATATCGAGATACTCAACTAGGCGGAGACAAATCATCAAACTCAATATCGTGAGCAATGGACCCTAAGAGGGGGAGCAGCGCTCTGAAAGTTAGTGGCTTTTGCTACCAAAGAAACCTGTTGGACTTTAACCTGATGTTGAGACTTTTTACTCAGTCAAAGACAGAGGATAGCACTGGAAGGGTGCGTTCCTGAAAGGAGGGCTGTGACAAGTGGCATTCCTCAGGGATCAGTGCTGGGACCTTTGCTGTTGTAATATATATGATTTGGAGGAAAATGTAACCCCTATCCTTCCAGGGACCATATCCCTCTATTACCATCCTATTCATGTATTTGTCAAGACGCCCCTTATAAGTCACTACCGTTTCCACTTCCGCTACCTCCCCCGGCAACGAGTTCCAGGCATCCACCACACTAAAACATTTGCCTCATACATCTTTGGTGGTCAGTAAGTTAATGGAAAAGTTCCCGAGGGATAGGATTGACAACCATTTGGAAAGATGCAGCTTAATCGGGGATAGTCAGCACAGATTCGTGAAGGGTGAGTCTTGCCTCACAAATTTGACTGAATTCTTTCAGAAGGTAACTAAGTGTGTAGATGAAGGTACAGCAGTTGATATTGTATACATGGATTTTAGTAAGGCGTTTGATAAGATTCCCCATGGTAGGCTCATTAAGAAAGTAAGGAGCTGTGGGATAGAGGGAAATTTGGCCAATTGAATAATTAACTGTCTATCTTATAGAAGATAGAGGGTGGTGTGGATGGTAAATTTTCAGACTGGAGACTAGTTACCAGTGGTGTACCACAGGGATCAGTGCTAGGTCCCCTGCTATTTGTGATTTTTATCAATGACTTGGAGGAGGGGGCTGAAGGAAGGGTCAGTAAATTTGCTGAAGATGTCAAGATTGGTGCAGTAGCAGATGAGGTGGAGGGCTATTGTAGGCTGCAAAGAGACATTGATAGAACGCAGAGCTGGGCTGAAAAGTGGCAGATGGAGTTTAACCCTGATAAGTGCAAGGTGATTCATTTTGGTAGGACAAACTTGAATGCAGATCGCAGGGTCAACGGCACAGTTCTGAGGAATATGGAGGAACAGAGATCTTGGGGTTTACATCCACAGATCTCTGAAGGTTGCCACAAGCGGAGAGCGCTGTGAAGGCGGCTGATAATGTGTTAGCGTTTACTAACAGGGGGTTTAAGCTTAACAGCCATGGGATTATATGCTGTTCAGGACCTTGGTGAGACCATGTTTGGAATATTGTGCACAGTTCTGGTCACCTCACTACGAGGATGTGGAAGCATTGGAGGGAGTGTAGAGGAGATTTACCAGGATGCTGCCTGGTTTGGAGGGTAGGTCTTGTGAGGAAAGGTTAGGAAGCTAGGGCTTTTCTCTTTAGAGTGGAGGAGGATGAGAGGCGACTTAATAGAATAGGGGGATAGATAGAGTGGATGTTCAGAGACTATTTCTTCAGGTGGTGTGGCTGTTACTAGGGGGCATAACTGTAAGATTCATGGTGGGCGATTTAGGAGGGATGTCCGAGGTGGGTTCTTTACTCAGAGTGGTTGGGGTGTGGAATGGATTGCCTGCTGTGATAGTGGAGACGGACACTTTAGGAACTTTCATGCGGTTATTGGATAGGCACATGGAGCACACCAGAATGATAGGGAGTGGGATAGCTTGATCTTGGTTTCGGACAAAAGTCAGCACAACATCAAGGGTCAAAGGGCCTGTACTGTGTTGTACTGTTCTATGTTTCTATCTCCTTTAAACCTTGCCCCTTGTACCTTAAACTTGTGCCCCTAGTAATTGACTCTTCCACCCTTCGAAAAAACTTCTGACTATCCACTCTGTCCATGCCTCTCAAAATCTTATAGATTTCGATCAGGTCACCCCTCAACCTCTGTCGTTCCAGTAAGAACAAACAAAGTTTCTCCAACCTCTCCTCATAGCTGAGAGGTTTGGAGGGCCGAAGAGCCTGTTTCTATGCCATAATTTTCTTTGTAAAACAAAAGTTAACCTCATTTATGTGCTAAACTCAAGAAAACCTCTCCTACTGGTTCTTTTACAATCATAGTATGCAACCAGTTAAGTACATACTGAATTGGCTAGTATATCCTTTAAAATAATGTGTGTTCAAGTAAAGAAAGGGAAAAGGGGGAGCCTTTTGACTCTTTCCTAACAGGTTTTAACATAAGCAAGAATAGAAAGTGTATTTTATCAACAGCAATATGTTCAGCTTATGCACTATAAACTGCATTGGATTGAAGATGCAGACATTGGCCTCTTTCCCCTTCCATTGATTCACCTACTCCGTACATCATCCCGGGTTAATGGAGTAGGTATACTGAAATTGATTACAACAGGAAAATAACAAAAGGCAATTCTTCAATTTTCCCATCCTCATTATGTGGGAATATACCCACCAGCATTTCCTAACTCATGCAGGTTGATACTTTAGTACAGTATTACTCTTAAAGGTGCCTTTCTCAGATGAAACATCAAACTGAGATCCTGTCTTTCCTCCCAGGTAGACATAAAACATCCCACTTTGAAGATTGCAGCTGAGATATCTCAATGTCTTAGTCTCAATCACTAAAAGCAGATTACCTAGTCATCATCACGTTGCTGTTTGTGGGAGTTTACTGCATGCATTTTGGCTGCCATGTTTCTTACATAACAACAGTAATACATTCAAAAGGACTTCATTGGCTGTAAAACACTCTGGGTTGTCTTAAGTTCACAAAGGCACTGTTTCAGTGCTGCTCCTCTCTGTAACAACGTGAGCTGACATTTAGGCCGAAAGGATGAGAATGCTGTGGTAATTTATGTTCCTTTATTGTCTTTCTACCTTTGCTATGATGTCAAAAATGAAGACAGGTTTACAATTATATAGCACTTTCAGAATGTCCCAAAGCATTTCTGGCAATAATGTACTTTTGACATGCAGTATTCACTGGTGTAATCTGTATGTCTTAATGAGTCTAATTGAGCACAAGATCTTGACTGAAATTCCAGTGCAGTGTGTGAGTTTTGCACTAAGAGGAGCAAAAGCTTGGATGAGAAATTAAACTGAGGTCTTGGTCATTTACATTCAAATGTAACAAACTCACTTAACTTCTATCTACATTTTGAGTAACCCCTTTCTTTCAAAACAAAATATACTTCAAATCTGTAATAGTACGCAACGAAGAGTTGCAATCCAGTTTTGATTCTTCTAATGAAACAAATTTTGTTGCTTGTAAGTTATACAAGCAACCAAGTGGGATAAATTACCTCAAGCGTCTTCAGTATGCAGTTTCCTCTTAGCAGGGACTTATATAATGCACTCAAGAGCAACTGTGCAACCATTGATGTATGTAATAAAGTTGTTATCTCATCAAGCCACTTGCCTCCAATCTGAACAATATAACCAATGTTATCATTCTTCTCTTGTTCTCTCTGAACCTATCACTTTCACTGATATAATATAGACATAATAGCTGCTCCTTGATTTCTGACAATTGCAAACACTTGCTGGAAAAAAAATCAGGGCACTGCAGTTTGACTTGCCCAAAATTTTCTTTCCTTGCCACGCAGGAACAATTGACAGCGTGCCTGAGACAGAGGATTGTAGGGAATCACATGCAAATTGAAAGTCATGATAAACTAGATCCTACCAACTAATAAAACTTTGCTTTAACATTTGGTTCACCCTTTGTTACAAAATAAACTATGGCATTAGTGGCAAATCAGTTTATCACATTGCTGTATATGCAGTAATTGGATCTTGAATTATCTGATGCTGTGTTTCAATTGCTATACCAAATTTATGCTACTGCATTCAAAAACAAAATCTACAATTAAGTCCACCCATGTAGGCATGTCAGGGTTGGTATAGCATTGTTTTATCTAGAATTTACAGACTGTTATAGCATCATAGGGGTATACAGCTCAGAAAAAGGCCCTTTGGCCTACCTATTATGTCTGTGCCAGTCAAAGACAAACCACTCAGCAACAACATGAACTATAATGCAGTGAGAACACTCAGCTGCACGTCAGTGCAAGGCTAACTCACTCATACTAACATGCAGCTGTTCAGTCGCCTGCAAAATGTGGAACAAGGTGTAAATACAGAATTGCACATGCTCTATGGCGCTCAGCAGCTTGAGGCAACTCCAGCAACCATTAGCTACAGCTTTTGAAATTCCACCAGTATAGAAAAAGTAGCTTATTCTTAAATTCTTTTCTTCTTCCCACTTACTTTACTTTTCCTGGAGACTCTCACTAAGCATGACATTGTCATTGGAGGCAGCCTTCTGGTATAATACCCAATTAGACCTAATTTCTAAATATGAGCACCATGTATCAAAAGGTTATTTGTTGGGATTATGACAGCTAAAACTTTTCCTTTACTGATCTGATGTTCAGACAAGCAGACACTGGTATGGCTCTATGCATTGTAAGCAATAGAGTGCGATCAAGAGCAGAAAACCAGTGTTTCCTGATGTTTCTCCTTAGCTTAGCAAATGGAGACCATGATGACACATTCATTTTTAATAGGTTTTAAAAATAGTGCATGGTTCTTTGAATGAACTGGTGACATATTTTGTTATTCATTTAACCATTTGGCCAATCTCATATGGTAAATGTTACTTTACTGACACACAAATTACAAGGTAATACTTAACAAAATGAACAATAACTGTCTAATGTTCAAATTCACTACTTACAGTTATACTTATTACTTAGCTTGTAAAAAAAAATCCACAGGAAACACATACTTAGCTATTGCTTGACAACTTGTAATTATAAAGTTAATGAATTGACAGTGAAAATGCTGACCAAGTTTTGCTGAACTCCAAAACCAATTTAATGTTAAAAGGAAGTAACAACGAAGGGAAAAAACAGGTTCAAGGCAGGATGGTTTTGAAGCAACTTTTTTTTACACCCCAGTATATAGTTGTGTCATTGTACACATTCACATCTTAAGTATTCATCGTTTAAAAGCTTTGCGTTATACAGTTCAGAACTGATACCAAGGACAGGACATAGCCACAAATATACAAGTAACCTCCCACCCCAAGCAATCTAATTGCATGACTGAGTTTTTCTGCTCTCTGCTGTCTGGCAATGGGACTTTGGTTTTTGCTTTTTTTAAAATGATGTATTTAAGTCTAGTTCATTAGGGAGCAAGCTTTAATAGTGCACACAAAGCAAAGCACTTTTGTCGAAGAAATATGTTAAAATGAGGATATGGCACATTTATCTTAAGGGATCTTCTAACGGAAGTGGTACTGCTTCAATCAATTTATTTTTAAACCTTCACCTATAACTGACTGAAGAAAGGATGGTGTCAGGTATGGTAAAAGATTTCCTTACATGTCTGTTCTTTATAAAGCAGGGCTTGATGGAAGATATCAAAGATTGAAAAGAGTAGGCAGCAAAACAAGAAGAATCATTGAAAGAGTACATTAAAACAATATTTTAGACAGGAGTCAACTGCACATCACTTAATGTAAATCTCAATACACTAGGATGCAGATTAATTATCTGTACACTAAATGCCAAAATAGTTCTGGAGTTCAAATAAACACCTGTGAAGCCCTTGCTGGAACCAGAAAATAGGAATTAATGGCTAAGTACTAACAAAGCTTGACCTTTACTGGATAAAACAGCCAAACAACACTAAATCTGTGCTTAAAATATATTATAATTTAATTGTTTAGATGAATTGAAACCATTAAGCACAATGACTGAACATCATTTGAAGTAATTTGTCCAATTTTATTTGAACTCCGTCTAGTTAATTGGTATTGCAATGAGACACAAATCTTTTCAAAAATGCCAACCCACATGTTTAGTAGGCTGTTGAATTGCGTTATAATTTAGGCAAAGGATAATTCTATATTTTTTCAAGTACAATCACAATGTTAACTGCAGCTTGAAGTCATTGGGAAAAATGACTATTTGAGTACTAATTTTCAAAGATTAGCAATAGTAATAGTAAGTACAGAAAGTTTCATGTAAAGCTACAGCAGAAATAATTAGGATGGAACAAGGAAGCAGAGTGAGTTCGGAGGGTCAGATTATGCAAGTGCCAACAAGTTAGGGTGACAAAGCACGCACAGAAACTTACTTCTTCCCAAAATGCTAGGAGAGATGATGTAGACGAAGAAGAAACAGAGCCCTTAGTGCAACAGATATGAAAAAAATACACTTAGTGAATTCCCTTATGCAAATTCAAAAGTATTAATCAGGATACCATCTCTCACGAAGAGATTGCTGTATTTGGGCATAACCAATTTTGATCAAAAGACGACCTTTATTTCATTTTAAAAAATTACAAATGTTTTAAAGGTTCTTGAAAGATGTCTGGAATTACCATATGCAATGTGACAAAGTGTACAAGTAGTTTAATTTGTTTTTAAAATTCTAAAGGTTAAGGACCGCAGCTTGAAGAATGGAGTGTGGACTGAATCAACTGATTACAAAAATCAGCAAGTACATCTTTTTCTGAGCAACTAACCAGCATTTCCTGACTGAATCTTGCTACTTTTCAACATATCTGACTTTTCTCTAACAACTGTGGCAATTTGCTGCAAAAGATTGCAAAATATATTCCGTGTAGATGTGGCAAGACTCTCTACTCCATGCAAATCCATGTTTCTGTTCTATTCTATACAAGGTATCCAAAAATATCTACCCTGCTCAATTAAAACATATTAACCACCACAGATAAAATACTCCTCGGAGTTTGAATTTATCACTGTATAATGAGCACTTACTTTAAATCCCAAGTCATGTGGAATTGGAGAGGTGTTAAAGTAGTCAAAAATGGAATCCTGAAAATCTGGAAGTTTGAGACCTTTAAAAAAGAGCAAGAACACAAAAAATTGCTTCCTTTAAAAATAAAGCTAACCAGATGTTTAAAAAAGCTAGGGCTTTTGTATTTATAGCTCATAGTAAAGCTGTTGCATGCTGCAGATATCACCAACCTTTTTCTGTTCTGTTCCTGCTTTCCTCTAATTCTTTCTTTAAGTTCTGTATCTCTTCTATAAATTGCTGATTCTTGGCATCTGCCTCCTTCAGTTTACTAAAATAAAAGGTTCATGATAGAGACAGAATGCAGAACACCAAGATGAATTCAAATCAACATAAAAGTTGCCAAGAAATTTGCCAAAGATTTTAACATTCAATATTTAACAGTTACAAAAATCAAAGGGAGGATCTTGCATTTATGTAGTGCCTTATTACAACCCAATGTGCTGCATAAGCAAAGAACTGTTGCCCTTTTAAGGGCAAATGAGCAGCCAATTTCAAAGCAGCAGGAATCCACAAACTCAATAGAATTACAGTCACCAGGGAACTGGTATCGAGCAAATTGTTGGGGCTGTAGCTGAAGAATCCCCAGTTCCGGATGGACTTCACCCTAAGGTCTTGAAAGAAGCAACTAATGCTTGGTGCGTTGGTTTTAATTTTCCAAAGTTCCTTGGATTCAGGCAAGGTTCCGTTAGATTAGAAAGTAGCAAACGTAACCTCTTTATTCAAAAAGGGAGACGGAAAGCAAGAAACTACAGGCCAACTAGCCTAACATCCGTCACAGGAAAAAGATTGGAAGCTATTAAAGATGTTTAGGCAGACCACTTGGAAAAATTCATGACAATTAGGCAGAGTCAACATGGTTTTGCAAAAGGGAAATTAAGTTCTTTGAAGGAATTGCATGTGCTGCAGTTAAAGGGGTATCGGTGGATATACAGTACTCACATTTCCAGGACACATTTGATAAGGTACCACATCAAAGATTATTACAATAATAAAAACTCAAGGTGTATGGGGTAACAATCTGGCATGGATTAAAGATTAGCTAGCTAACAGGAAACAGTTGGCATTTTGGTCTTTTTCTGGTTTGCAGGGTGTGATGAGTGGTGTGCCACAGAGGCCTCAACGTTTTGCAATTTATATAAACTACTTAGATGAGAGCACTGAAGCTATTGTTGCTAAACTTGCTGATGATATAAAGATAATAAATTGTGAAGAGAATGCAAGAAATCTTACAAAGGGACATAGATATTTTAAGTGAGTGGGCAAAGATCTGGCATATGGAGCACAACGTGCGCAAATTCAAAATTCTCCATTTTGGCAGGAGGGATAACAAGAAGCTTATTATCTAAATGGTGAGAGATTGCAGCTCTGAGATGTAGCGGAATCTGAATCACAAAAAGCATTTTAAATGCTTTCACGCTCTTTTAAAACTGCAACTGTCTCTGCCACAATGTTTTCAACATCTCCATGTAAAGAAATTCATTTTAACCTTTCTCCTCAATCTCAGGTGACAATCTCCCATCAAAAATCCCTAATTACTGACTCAAGTTAGAGTAAACCACCTTTCCCCATTCACCCCATCAAACTCTTCATAATCTTAAATATATCTATCATATTTCCTCTCACCTCCCTGTTCCAGTGGAAACGATCTCAGTATCTCAAACTTATTTTCATAACAGCAATTTCTCATCTTTGGTATCATCGCAAAGAGTCTGCTATACGCTCTGTAACTAATTTCCTTTCTATAATGGGCAGACAGCACTCTTAACTATGACCTAGCCATTGCTTTGTACACATCTTAGAAGGGTTCACAGGGTAGATGCTGATAGGTTGTTTCCCTTGGCTGGAAAGTCTAGAAGTAGGAGATATTGGATAAAAGGTTGGCTATTTAGAATTGATTAGGGAAGAAATCTCTTTAAAGAGTTGTGAATTATTTGAATTCTCAACCTCAGAGAGCTATAAGTGCTCTGTTCTTGAGCATATTCAAGATTGAGATCAAGATTTTTGTATTATAGAGCACTAAAGTATATACAAATAGAGTGGGAAAGTGTGGTTGAGATCATCAGTTATGATCTAACTGAACGATGACACCAGCAATAAGGGCTATAAGGTTATTCCTGTTTCTATTTTAAAATAAAGTTCCATATATCCCATCAAAATAGCAGCAACAATCATTTCAAGCCAAAAGCTAAAAATTTAGCCAAGTTGAGTCTTCAAAAAGTACAATGAAAACTTGAGTGAAAAAAATTTTAAGTGTAAAAATTCAAGTTGAAAGTCAAATAAATAGTTACAGGGAAAGCCTGCAGAATTTTGGAACTGCATTTATTCATTCTTTTCTTTTATGGAGACTAGAAGAACGAACGATTAAAGATAATGGGCAGGATTTTCCGGCCACGTTCACCCCGAAACTGGAAAATACCACCCAAGGTCAACAGATTCCATTGAGTGGGACAGGAAAATTCTGCCTGGTACCTGTAGAGATCTATTCAATTCAGCAAGCAAAGCCATGGGAAATGAACAGCAGTGCTATTAAACAGATGTACCAATAACCAGAATCAGTAACTAGTTTGATAATGGAAGTCATACCTCTCAAATGCCATGTTAGTAGCTTTCACCCTACTTAGCTCTTCCTGTACCAATTGCTTAGCACGTATTTCTGCTTCAAGGGCT
The DNA here is from genome assembly GCF_965287045.1 of Carcharhinus amblyrhynchos. Classification (NCBI taxonomy): domain Eukaryota; kingdom Metazoa; phylum Chordata; class Chondrichthyes; order Carcharhiniformes; family Carcharhinidae; genus Carcharhinus; species Carcharhinus amblyrhynchos. The sequence continues at coordinate 30,759,245 of NC_137337.1, forward strand.
GACTGTAGTTCTAACCTAGCTGACATATCCAACTTTGCGCTTCGTCTCACTTTCCATAGTGGATCCTGGAAAAGTATAACAAGACATAAGAAATTAACATATCAGTTTGTCTGGAAAATATTAACAATTTTGGTAGATTTACCAGTCTGGCAAGGGTGAGGAAGTTGAATTAACCTGTCTCTGAAACATCCTATATTAATAATGATCTCTGCTGATGGCAAATTAATGATGTTAATTTGACTTCTCTTATTATAAGGTCCAGTAAATTCCAGGTGGCGTCATCACTATTCACTTCTCAACTACAATGAGTACAGTGGCTATATACAATATATATTATGCATTCAGTAGAAACACACACTCACACGCACGCATGTTATAAATACATATATTATAAATGAATGCTACAAGGGGCATTGGCAGTGAGGCTCTCCAACAGTTAAATGGCAATAGGCTTTTGTATTTTGTTGAATTGTGGTTACTATTCTAATAATGCACAAACAAGATCAAAGCACACTTCCCTCAAGTTGGAGATGGCTAGTAACTAGAATAATATGCCTCCACCTTCTCCAGAAATATTTTACGTTGCCATGTATTTGTATCATCATATAGGATTAGAGATTTAACAATTAACTTTAACAGCATATAGCAATATATTGCGATTTCAAAAAATTTTGATCTACACGTTAATTGCAGATAAATGTAACCAGAAAAGCACATTTGTTATTTTATTACGTGAGATTATTCACTTATAAATGGTGCTGCTCACAAGACTAAATGAATATTTCTAATATGAAATAGGCTCATTAATATGTTCTAAACTATTCTTCCTTCAGCAAAAACAAAGTAAAAGATAATTAGGATTCAAGTAAACTATTACAAATCGTACCAGTGTTCTTGAACCTAAACTAGAATTGCGCAGCGATTCAAGTTCTTCTGTCATCTTGGATGCCAGAGCCTGTAAGTATCCTCTTGCGTCCTTCTCATCACTCACCCTAACAAAAAGAAGTCTCCTTGTTACATAATGATTAATAATAACTACAGAAACTGGAAGACAGACAGTCTCATAGCAAAGAAACAATTCTATTTTAAATGGATACCAATACATACCACTGTATAATCTCTGCAATTTGAGCTTCCCAGTGAGCCACTGATTCTTTTCTGGCTGTGAGGTCTTGCAATTCATCTTCAAGTCGCCTGTTCTGTGTTGTAAGCTTGTCCACAAATGTACACATCTGAAAAACAAAAGTTGCGATTTTTAAACTAGAAATGCACAATTATTTTGAGTGAATAGCTTATGAATGCTTCATGCGCACATATAGGAATTTTATCATAAATATGCAATGAAACACGCATTATCTAATTCCAGCAAACACTCAATCATCATAGGAACTTAAAAGCTAAATTAGATTAAATGCTTAATGATCTACTAGTCAATATGAGCTTGTAACAAGTCAGGCTATATTTTTTGAAAATATATAAATGCCTCAACCAGTCATTTTCTAAATTCCATGCATGTACATTTTCCAGCATTTACTACTGAACGACGATTGGCAGAAGGGGGAACGAGGGGGAGGTGGGAAATACAGATGAAAGATTATTCACTTGAAACGTTGGAATTTAGATCCTGCAATGGGCGTTTTCCCCCACACTGGCTGGGCAACCACTGGAAGCTGTGTCACTTCTAACTGGGAGGGCCAATGCTATTTAACTGCAATTAACTGGCCGGCGTCAGGCATCACATCGAGTTAAGTCTCCAACACACCGTTAATCCTAACCCCAAGAGCTGTTGTAGAAGCTGGCATCTCTCCATTGCCAGCAGTGCCATTGGGAGCAAACGCTGGCGCAGTTAATGTTCTGAGGTCTTCATCAGGGATAACTGCTGGATCCCTGAAGACAGACGAGTTACAGAGAGGGTGTCACTGGCAAGGGTGTGGGGTAGGTGGTGGTGAGGGGTCAGATGCAAGGGCAGGAAAGTGACTTTCAGTAGCCTCTCACCTCACAGGCATGCCCACCTGATCTCCCCTCCCACTATCGCCTCCATCACCTTCCCGCCTCACCAGGTTCCGTTAAATTCTGCCCATCAACTATTTCTCTCTGCAAAGATTCTACCAGATCTGCTGAGTATTTCCACCATTTTCTGTATTTACTTTAGGCATAGTTACTGCACTGGCTGAAACGAACAATCCCATTCTTTATCATTGATTATGCTAACAAAAAAGTAGTTGCTAAAAGTAGAACTTAAAAAAGAATTTTGTTTTAAATCCTTTATAAACATGTTCGGCTAAATAATTAACACAACAGCGTTAGCGTCATGAGAGGAGAAGACTGCAGCTGTATGATTTCATAGAATTGTCAGTTATTACAGGTAACTTGTATATCCAGTACACACTGTATATAGTATGAACACAACAATATTTGTTTTATCTGGGGTTTTGAAATTCTACAATTGCGTAGGAGAACTTAATTGATCTTAATTGAGTTAGATCATATCTTCTAAATAATTCCTTAACATTAGCCCTATCTTTGCACTGCTATAACATTTTTCAAAGTTGTAGCTACAAATCCAGACATCATCAACTGCCGGGCAATAAAAAAATGGGTCAGCAGCAATGGGCAGTGCAGAATAACCTATCAACTTACCGTCATTTTTTGATGTAGTTATTTCATAACAACAAATTGCTAGGTGTCTATCTAGAATGAATTTCTATCCAAACCCGGTCTTACAAAAGTATGCATCTGATCGTACTTCACATGAATGCACGGATGGTTACGTCCATTTCTGACGTGAACACTTAGCTGAATAAAACTTAAAACAGCATAATTCATGGATACAAAGGTGATAATATTTCTGAAATGCATATTGAACAAAGTGACTTACTCGATCATTCTCAACTGAAAATTTCTTGTTCTCTTCGATAAGCATGTTTCGCTCACATTCATACTTCTTTTTTAGCTCACCCAGAGTCTCTTCCATTTCATTGTGCCTATGCGCAAGATAGATAGATATATTCAGCATTTTAATCAAATTGTTCTATTAATTGGCAATTCATTTGTTCAATTATACATCATGTGGGTCTTTTTTGCTGCAGCATTAGTCTCCATCTTATACAGATAATGATCCACAAGAGGCAGTTGCACCCAAAATCGAAATCCAGAGCTAAACGTGCAAGTTTCTTTCTTGTTTGAACTATATACAAAGGTTCAGATAGAGGACAGATGAATCATTCACAGCTTCACTTATTTTATTGTACAATTTTTTCATATATTGAGCATTATGGTAAAATGTGTATAGCTTATGGTTCAAAATATGTAATGATGTAATTGCAGCAATGCAGTTTTTTGTAATGTTAAAAGCAATTGCTCTTAATACTTGACAGAAATATTAAGCAATTGAATTCTTCAAAAAATCATGTTCACGGATGGATTCAGAATGAAATACATCTGAAGGCTGTAAACTTAACCCAAAACATTTGCAGACTCAATAGCTAATATCTCTTATAACATCAAATTTGTTTTTGTTCAGTGGATTTTTGAATATTACCAAACTAAGAATGGAATACTGGAAGTTAGAGTCAATTGGGGCTTGAACTTTGATATCAAAAGATTAATTTTGCTGCTATTTGCTGGAAAACAGCAATTTAACAGCAAAATTCTTCACAATTACAGTTTCAAATTTTAAAATGAACATTGTTGACTAAATTAATTGAAGGACTCAATAAATGTTCTATGCTTTTGCATCAAAATATGAGACAAGAAGCAATATTTCCAAGTTTTCTTAATATACCTGAACATTGCAAGCCAAGACAATGCTATTTAGTCTGACTTCCTTTAGAACTATAGAACGTACTTAGTATGCAACAAGAATACAAAAATATTGAAAATAAAGAAGAAACAAATAACAAAGAGCTACATGCATTCATTAAACACATATAGGAGACTATGCTGGTTAAAAGCAGAGTTGTATAAATGTATGGAAGCAATCAAAAGAAGTCAAATAACGCCATGATCAATCAGAACACTCACTACTTTCAACTACTTATTAAAATAAGGCCATGCCTACAGATCAGTTGTTTTCTCCTCATTCCTGGTCTCTCCAATTGTACCAAGGTCCTACTGCTCCCCAGAAAGAAATGAGAGTGGAATACACCAGTGTGGATTTAAATGGCCCACCATTTCATGGTACAGTACTTCACTATTCTACTAAGAGCAGCCTTATCAAGGCAGTTTTCTAAGTGAGCTTTTCCCCTATTCTCCAGAAAACTGTTTCTCAAGCTTCACATTATTTCCACAATTGCTGTACTTGTATTTAAAGCAACTAGTAAGACAAGTAGAGTTCTTAGTAGTTAACTAAGTGCCTTTTTTTGGCTATTTACCTGTCTCTCTTGGCTTTCTCCAGTTTGTCCTTTAGTATCATGACATCCTTTTGGAGAGCTAAATGTTGGGCATCTGAATCATGGAGCTCCTTTTTAAGGTTCTTAATTTCTGTGCTATGAGCAGCTTCACACCTCACCAGTTCCTCCTCGTAGAAAACTAGTTTCTTCTCCAGTTCTGCTTTCATCTTGGAGAATTCTTGCTGATGCTGTAAACTGGACCCAGCAGCTCGACCTCCTTGCTTCAGCTAAGCGTGTGGGGGAAGAAGACAGTTGAAACTACTTTTCACATACAAAAATCCTTTCGCCTGGTACCTCATCTCTAACTCACCTCCTCTGGCCAAATTTGGTTGGAATATTCTACTCTGGGACAATGTCTCAGTATTTTGCTGTTGTTTGGAGATCAGCATATTCATTTGGATATGGAAACTAAATAAATGAGGGCAAATAGTCTTTAATTTAGGAGTGTGGTTTTGTTTTATAGTTACCCTCTAATTCACCGATATTTTACCTTCAAATAAAAACATGATTTAGTTTTGAAAAATATTTTCAATATATTCTGACCTTTAATGATTCCACTTCACTTTCCAGTTGTTTGGAATAAGTTTCGCTGTGTTCTCGAAGCTTCCTCTCCTTTGATGCTTCAGCGATCGAGTCTTCCAACTGGGCTTCCAGCTAGAAAAGGAAATATTCATTGCAAACCTATGCTTACACCCCATTTCACATTTCCCACCACAAAATTGATGCACAATCCTTTTGGCAGGCATTATAATCGATTACTTACAACAATGTTTCAGAAACAGAATCAAAATCATTTTTTAAACCAAATGAGAAAGTGCTGGAAAATCTCAGCAGATCTGGCAGCATCTGTAAGGAGAGAAAAGAGCTGATGTTTCAAGTCCAGGCGATCCTTTGTGGCACAGCTTTGAAAAACGGTCATCTGCACTCGAAACGTTAGCTCTTTTCTCTCCTTATACATGCTGCCAGACCTGCTGAGATTTTCCAGCATTTTCTCTTTTGGTTTCAGATTTCAGTATCCGCAGTAATTTGCTTTTATCCATTTTTTAAACAGCCTTGGATGAAACAAATAATTAAGAGTTGTTGAGCGGTACTGCTTATTCCACAAATTCTCGTTTGCAGCTTTGGGAGATTATGAAAATGATCTTGGAAGTAAAAAAATCTGAAGTGGTACAAAAAGGTTCAAATTCTCAACCGATTTAAAAGATTGAAAACAACATAATGAAGAGCTTTATGCTGCATTTTACAATATAATTTAAGCACTCTAGTTCTATCCTTGGTAATATTACTCACATTCGTAATGTTTTTGCCATTTACCATGTGACAAGATTGCATAATGTCTTAATAAAGTTAAATACAGCTCACTACAATTCATATTATGAGTTAAAACTAAGGCAATAAAATGTCACCTTCAATAAGTGGTGAGACCCAAATTGCTAAATATTTAAAACAAGAGTAATATTTTAATAAACTTGGATTAAAATCAAAGCAGAGCACGAGAACACAAGATGTAGGAGTAGAACTTAGCCTGCTTTGCCATTCAATATGATCATGGCTGAACTTGGGTTTCTACTTTATTTTCCACTTTATTTTCCTTTCTGCTCCCCATAATTCACCAAGAGGCCAAAAATCTGTCTTTCACAGCCTTAAATGTTTTCAATGATGGAGCATCCACAACCCTCTGGATAGAGAATTTGAGTGAAGTAGTTTCTCCTCATCCCAGCCTGAAATAATTGGCTGCTTATCTTGGAACTGCGCTCTCTTCCCCTGCCTTGTTTTAGGCACACCAACCAGTGGAAACAATCTCTCAGCGTCTCCTCATCAAATCCCCGCAAGAGTTTTGTATTTTCAAAGAGATCTTCTTTCATTCTTCTGAATACTAGAGAACATAAGCCCAATTTACTAAGCCTTTCATCATACAACATCATCTTCATCCCAGGCACCAATCGAGTGAACTTTTATGATGTCGCCTCCAATGCAAGTACACATCCTTATATAACCGAACCTGCACACAGTATGCCAGATATGGTTTCACCAAAATCCTTTACAACTGTAGAAAGGCCCCTTTATTCCTGTGCCCCAATTCACTTGCAATAAAAGCCAACATGCCATGTGCCTTCCTAACTGCTAACTTTTTTTGAACATCAACATTTACAAATTTCAAACCTTTTAAAAAATATTCTGCTTTTCTATTCTTATAAACTAAGTGAACAACTTAACACACTACATTGAAATCCATCTACCATCACGTTGCCCTATTACTTAACCTATTGCAGCTTCCTCCCCACTGCTCATATTCTCACCTACCTTGATATCATCAGCAACTTTCATACTTGGCTCTCTAATCTCTTCACCCAAGTCATTAATATAGAATGTAGTGTTGTGGGAAATTCACCACTTCGGAGTCAGACTTGGAGGTCAAACAAAAGTTTTATTCAGACAAAGCTTTGGGAGAAGCGCTGGTACTCCGCACTACTGCCAGCCACCTTCTCAACTACACAATGGCAGTTGAGCATCTTTTATATATTTTTAGATAATAGACAGTACGGACATTAGTTGTTAGCACATCGTCACAAGTTGAGTAGACAGATACAGACATCGACAGTTAACAAACCATTATAAGTAGACAGGTACGGACATCAATAGTTGCACATAGGGTGGATACATTTATGCAGTTATGTCCTCTATCAATGACTGGTTTTGTTATATACATTTAAGCCCTCATCAGTGGCTGATCTCGTTATCAAATTCATTGTTCTAGATCTGCTCTTATCTCAAGTTTTAAGATGCCGCAAGGTCTGACCAGTTTCCTGCAGCGATTTAAACACTACAGGTTTAACTCTTTGTGCAAATGTCTCTGCCCAAAGTCAGTGCCTCTTAATATCCCTTCCCAGAGTCCACTGCGTGCGCCAGGTAACCATATTGTGTCCATCACTTCCATTTCATCCTAACAGCAGGTAGCTAAGGCTCCAACTCAAATTATTGCAGCACTCTAGTATTCACTGCTTGGCAACCTGAAAAAGTAGCAGTCCCCAAGGTTTAACCATCTTCAGCTGCTTATCAAGTACCTTCCCTCCATCATGAGGTGAGAAGTTGGGATTGTCGCAGATGATTGCACAATGTTAATCACTATTTATAGCCCCTCAAATACTTAAGTAGTTCATGTCCAAATACACGAAGATCTGGAAAGTATCTAGGGTTGGGCTGACAAGTGGCAAATAACATTCGCTCAACACAAATGCCAGGCAATGAGTGCAGCTCCACCAACACCGAAAAGGCTCAACACCATCCAAGACAAAGCAGCCCATTTGATTGGTATCCCTTCCACAAATATTCACTCCCTCCACCACCAACAGTGGAAGCAGTGTATACCATCTGCAAGCACACTGCAGGAATTCATCAACGCTCCTTAGCATCTTGCAAACTCGTGACCACAAGCATCTAGAAAGCAAGGGCAGAGAAACCCAAGAGCAATACTACTTGGAAGTTATTCTTCAAGTCACTCACCATCCTGACTTGAAAATATATTCCTTCATTGTCATTGGGACAAAACCTCCCTAACAACATTGTAGGTGCACCAGGGATTGCAGCAGTTCAAGGCAGTTCACCACCACCTTCCCAAGGTCAACTAAAGATGGGCAATAAATGCTGACCTAACCAGTGATGTTCACATCCAGGAAGTGAAAAGAAATGAAGAATCAATTTTGTAATCAATGAAGTTCAAATGAATAATTAAGGCTAGATACTTTGCAAGGTAAAGTATACTCCAAAAGGTAATATTATTTTGTGTTCTCGTGTCTGAGGGCAATGTATTGCTGTCTTTCTGCTCTTCTGTCCACTCTCAAACTCGAAATAGCACATCCATCAACATAAATATGAAAAACTTCATACCGTAAAAATGACACAGCAATTTCCACTAGAATATGCATCATTGAATTATGCTGAGATTTAATTGCAAAAGCTCAAACAACTTGATGCCTGGTTATTTATAAAGATTATCTAGTAGATCGTTCGGTAATTTTTTTTTAAGTGATTAAGCTGTAGCCTACTACGGTATGATTTGATATTTGAATATTTAAATGTTAGTACTTAAAAGCGGCATGGTGCAGAGATTAATAAAGAAGTAATAGCTAGACAAATTAGAGTTAGCCAGAATACTGTTTACTTGCAAAACTCTCATATTTGGAGAGAACTAAACAAACAATAATGATCTTGTGTAAATCAAACTCTTCGTTACATTAGCTTCCTCTCAATGATGCTGCCATGTTCACTGCCTTCCCGTAACAGTTCTTTTGTACTGGAGTATATTGATCAGATGAGAGCTTGGTCAGAATTTAATTGATCTTTTGTAAATTTACAGGCCAGGATTTTACAGCCCCTCCCTGCCAGGGATGTCCCTTTGAAGTAAATGGCAATTTAAATGGCTCATTGTATCTGCCAGAGAGAGATATGCCAGACAGGGCCATGAAAGCCTGGCCATGGTCTTGCTTTCCATTGGTCATTACTGTTTGAATTCTAATTCTAGGAAGGAATAATGGTGTGAAAGATATCCCGAAACACTGAGGGACACATGTCAACTGTTGTCCTTAACATTATAAAATGAAGCTAGAAGAATTGGGAAAAATGCATTTATGATTTCTTCAGAAATATATCCAACTATTCAACTGAGTTGAAATTAAGAGGCCATCATTTATGTTTGTCGATCAATACAGGTGTTAGTTGTAGTATCTGGAATCAAGTTTGCAGTGGTTTAAATTTTGAAAATCTTTTTTCCACAGTAACGATTTTTTTTAAAGATAAGCTTGCTTACTATCACTTTCAATTGTAATGCTTGTCTGATGAGGACCACATTAGTGAACAGTTCAATTTATTTCCTCTGTTTCAGAGCTCTGATGCAGCATATGAAGATAGAAAAGAGAAAAAAGATCTAAAGCTCAATAGTAAAACACAGATACGATGTGACTATGTGAAACAATAGTCAAATGGAAATGAACAGTCTGAGGAACTGCAGTAAGAAAGATAGTATACTGAATGAGAAACCCGGGCGGCGGCGGCGGCGGCGGGGGGAGGGGGAGGAGATAAGAGAGAGAGGAGGAGGAAGGAGGAGGAGAGATCTCTTTCCACTTCTATCCAGTCAAACATCTCCAACATCCTCACATAATTACTTCTGCTGTGTTCAGTTCTTTGATATGGCACCAAAACAAAGTAGATTTCTTACAGGATGAAAACGCACGCACTAAATGCTTTGCACGCTTGCCAATGTTAAGAATTCAAATTGTCAAACAGCTGAGGAAAGCTATATTTGACAAGTTGAAAAACAAATCAATTAACAAATGACAATTGGCAGCAGGCTGATTATTCTATCCTTTCATTGTTCCTCCATTTACTGTGCTCCTTTTGCTTTTTTTAAAAAATACTTTTGGTGCTTTTTCCTCACCCAGTGACTGTTTTGTCCTTTCAGGACTTATTATTGAATGAGAGATCAAGAAATAGTTTCTGACAAGTGTCAAATTAATACATACGGATTACTACTTGTAATGTAGAGATCAGTATTTTCTAAACATTTGAGTGCTCAGGTCTAATGTAAAGTGGGACTATGAATATATTCTTTTAGTTTGTTGGTGACTTACCTCCTTTCTGGTCCTCTCTGCTTTCCTGATTTCTTGACGCATTGTCTCAATCTTCTGCATAGCCACTTCCAACTCTTCCTCTTTGTCACGAAGATGTCGGGATAACTTTTGTTTCTGTGAGCGCAACTCTGCCATCCGTTCATTGAGTTCAGAGAACTCCTGCATTGCAATTTTTCTCTGCTGATGTGCATCCTTTAATTCCTTGGTTTGGGATTTTTGTCTTTCAAGGGTTTCAACAAGTTGCTGTCAAATTTATGGGTCAAAAAGACATTACATTAATACTAAAAATAAATTTGCAGAATTTGCTACAACTCAAGTGGTATGAAACTACAGATTCCAATTTCAAACTGGCACCTGTCAAACTGAATGAAGTTCAGTGACAAAACAGCACTATGCATGCTCCAGTCCCACATGTGGTTAACTTTTAATATTAGAAAAGTGCTGACAAAAAGATATTCTCTCATAGTCTTCTCGAGATCAAGATTTCTCAAACTTTGAGCTGTGGAACCCCTAGTGACCTTCCAAGTGCATCAGGGAACCCCAAGCATTCTCACTATCAATACTCCTTTTTCACCACAAAATATGTGAGAACGCAGAAATCAAATGTAAACAAGTCTTTTCTAGCTAGATCTATGCACATAATAGGAATTAGGAAGAGGCACACAGAGACACACGCTTCCTACACACACATCCACACACTTCAATTTCCTTGTAATTTTTTTCCTTTACATTCTTTCTACTAGTTGGTGACCTATAGACTATACTGAGCAATGTAGTTGCTCCTTTTTTGTTCCTTAGCTCAAGCCAAATAGATTCTGTCCTTGATCCTTTTGGGATATCCTCTCTCAAGCACTGCAATGCTCTCCTCAATCAATATTGTCATTCCTCCCACTTTTCATCTTTTCCTGAACACCTTGTATCTAGGAATATTTAACACTCAATCCTGCCCTTCTTTGAGCCTGATGGTAAGTTAGCTGGCCTACAAATCTACGCTTTCTCAATGTGGATTTGTGTTGGATTGCTGTTGCTTTGTGTTAATGTCACCGTTCGCCTGGATGTTCCTGCATAACTCCCATATTAAGCCTGTGCGGTTAAGGTAAGGAGCAGGAAATCTTGGGAGGGGGATTAAAGGTCTCAAATTGTTTCCGATAACAAAATTTTGCATAACGTCACATTTTCTGGGAATCAAACAACAACGTTAAGCACTGGCTTCCAGACATTAAAATTAACATTATAATTTGCATATCTGAAATGTTACACATTAACAGGTTCTGACTAACTTGCTGCATATTTCAAGCAATTTATATATTTTACGACATTTTAAGGATTTGCGTGATTTATGATGCCATAGGAATACATTTAACATTACTGCAATGTTGTTCCATTGCCTGACTTCTTGAGCTAGTTATGTGTCAATAATGAATTTTAAAAACACTTCTGATTGTAGTAATACTCCTTTTTTTAAAATCATAACCAAGGTCTGTTTGCAATAATCAAAATTAGAATTTTACTTGTGTACCTTGTGATTTTCTTCTTTTTCTTGCTTAAGTGCTTTAATCTGTTTTTCAAGTGCTTTTACTTTGTTTGTAGTTTCTTCAAAGTCCTGGCGGAGCGACACTGCATTTTCAAGTTGATGTTCCAATCGGTCCGATTCTAAGAACAATGCATAAAAGCCAAAAGTCTATAACTGAAATGTACTTTTGAATGGGCAGTTAAACGAGTATTCAAAGCCTTTTTGATCACTTCTGTCTGTAGTGTCATCACAATAGCTGAATATTACAAATTCATACACGCTGTTTTCCAGTGTTCCGTGCAGAAATAAGCAATGGCATTTCTCTGGGCAGATTTGTTAACAATGACACTACTTTGATTTGATTTATTATCACGTGTTAGCATACACGGAAAAGTACTGTTTCTTGCGCTATACAGACAAAGCATACCGTTCATAGAGAAGGAAAGGAGAGGGTGTAAAATGTAGAGTTACAGTCATAGGTAGGGTGCAGAGATGGTACGTGATCTCAGAGTTTTGTATCTTTTTCCTGATGGAAGAAGGTGGAAAAGAGAATGTCGGGGGTGCGCGGGGTCCTTGATTATGCTGGCTGCTTTTCCGAGGCAGTGGGAAGGGTAGAAGGGAACTCAGAGTCAATAGATAGGAGACTGGTTTGCGTGATGGACTGGGCTTCATTCACAACCTTTTGCAGTTGAATCTACTTTGCATTCATATCATGCACACCTGATGAAAATTAATTTTATTGTTCTATCAAGGTATCAGCATTGTATTCAATTTCAAAATATTGATCAAGTTAGAAAAAGTGTATCAGATTCAAGTAGAGTCCTATGACTTAATGAAGTCTGTCTAAGAACCTTTTTTTATGCAATCACAAACTAATTAAGATACCTGTGAATAGCAAAAGATATGAACGTTACTGTACTTGACAATTTTACAAATGGGAGTCCAAACCAGTTCTGACATATGGCACATTTGAGTTTAAAGAATTAATCAATTTGCAGTTGACCTGTCACATCATCTGAAAAGATATTAATTCCTTAGCATGCGCTGAAGCATATATGGTGAGACGATAGGATTAAATTTTATCAAAAACTCTCCAGATTTACACATATTTGGCAAGCTTTGTCGATGCACGTAATGTTCTAAAGATGCATGGTGTCAGAAAAAGGTAATAGCAAAAAGTATCTCAGTACCGGGATTTTTTAGGAAGGTGGGATTTTTAGACACTTTAAATAAAAGTGGACAGCACAGTGGTTATCACTGCTGCCTCACAACGCCAGGGATCCGGGTTCAATTCCTCGAGTCACTGTCTGCGTGGAGTTTGCACATTCTCCCCATGTCTGCCTGTGTGTGCCGATTTCCTCTCACAATCCAAAGATGCTCTGATTAGGTTGATTGGTCATGTTAAATTAACCCAAGTGTCAGAGGGATTAGTGGGGTAAATATTAGGGTTTACGAGAATAGGGCCTGGGTGGGGTGGTGGTCAGTGCAGACTTGATGGGCTGAATGGCCTCCTCCTGCATTATAGGGATGCTATGATTCATATTAATAACAATCTCCGAAGAGCTAAATATCATAGAAACCATGGCATTCTTACAGTGCAAAAGGAGGCCATTCGGCCCACATAAATCTGCACCAACTCACCGAAAAAGCATCTTACCCAATCCCACTGACACAATGCATTTGCCATGGTTAATCCACCCAACTAACCCACATGTCTTTGGACATTACTAAGTTAGCATGGCCAATCCACCTAACCCACACGTTTGGACTGATAGAGAAAACCAGAATACCCGGAGGAAACCCGTGCAGGCAGTGGGAGAATGCACAAACTCCACACGTATAGTCACCCAAGGTTGGAATCAAACCCGGGTCCCTGGCGTTGTGATGCATCAGTGCTAACCACTGTGCCGCTCAGATTCTTCCAAGAAGCATAAATCTACTTAACTGGATATTACAGACACAAGGGATTCAGGTATATTAGATGACACTAACTCAAAAAGAGTAGGAAGCCCAGTTTTGTAATGCTCCTTTAATGCACCAGCTTTTGGAAGCACTGGTCTCTGGAATTTTTATTGACAAAGTGTGCCTTGGCTGTGAAACAAACATCAAATAATCCATGAACTTGATTTGAAATGCATGTTGTACTCAATTCAAAAAAAACTTAACTTATACTTCTAGTTTTAGTAGTTTACTCAGAATAAGAGCAAGGGACAGCATGGGAATCACTAAATTGTAATTTCTTTAACTAAATTTTGATACAACAGCAATGTTTAATATAGGGGTGGAGTAGGATTGTGAAGAGTTAAAGATCATGGAATAACCAGAAGTACTTTTGCAACAGAAATTGATTATATGTGATAATGCTCAAAGGACTGAGTGAAGAAGACTTTCTTTAAAAAGACAGAAAGATTTACCCCAGTAAAGCAGGGAAATCCTATAAGAGTCAGGAAGAGCTTTGGACTTTATACTCAAGACTACAGGCAGGCAGCTGTTTTAATGAGCATTCATGAGATTCAAATAAATGCAAATTGCAATCATGCCACCAGCCAACAGGAAGGCCAACCTGCCATTGGGAGAATTACAACGTGGTTTTACACCGGGGGGTTTCTGATAGATTCTCCACTCCTGCCTGCCAGGGACTGGATGGGAGAATTTCACCATATGAATCTATGGAGAGAGTGCAGTGTGATGCATAAATGCACTGTGGGGTTTTCAGTTGCTGACTATGGTTGCTGTTTAAGTATATGTTGATTTCATTGCGTTTGTTACATTAAATGTTGTAATGAGATCCTTTGAGTCGGAAGTTGGGAAATTCAAATTTCTTTTTAAAAGCGATTTGTGGGGATTCTAATAAACTTCATTAATTTAGATGTAGTAGCAAAATCTGCTTTCAGGATCCCTGGAACTTTACCTTCATTGAGCATGAAATCATTGGCTGAGCTCACAGCAGGAAGATTATCCTGTTGCAGATCATTTAAGTAAAGCATATGAGCCTCTGGCTCATACATAAAATGTACTTTGTCCTTAGGTCTGTCATTCGTGTGATTAATAGAATAAACTTTAAGTACTCCTTTCCAAAACAAAATACACAGTTTGCTTCCCCTACACCAGTTGTTTCCGTCATGTGTGAACCTGCAACTCCAGTGGGAAAGAGGGACGCAAATGCCTGCTAACCAGGTGCATCCTGAGCAATGAGGATCAACTTCATTTCCAGAACATTAGCAAATTTGAAATGTAATTCCCATTTATCACATTTATGCCTTAAAATGGGTTGAATAGTCCTGAACAAATCTTGAATCTAACCCACTCTTTGATGGGCAAAATCTGTCCACACAATTGGCTATCAAGCCACCTTTTTAGAAAAAAACATTCCTCAATCTGAATATTAGTTTCTTGGATTTTGATTGAAGCTCATTTCCTGCACCTGGATACACCAAGGAATACATGGCAAAGGAAATGGAAAGGCTTTCTCCGTACCTTGGATTTGAGAAAAAAAAATTAGCAGATAATCCAATGAAGAAATGAGGAATGTTTCTTTGGTGATGATCTGAAATTCACCACCTGAGCGGATCATGAAATAAGAAATAACAGGAGGATGTTATTCAGCTCATGGAGCCTGCTCTGCCATTCTGTAAGATCATGACTGGTCGGATTGTGGCCCTCAATCCACTTTCCTGCCTCTCCCCAAGAATCCTCAACTTCTTTGTTGATAAATCTAATTCAGCTTTGAACATATTCAATGACCCAGCCTCTACTGCTATTTAGAAGAGAATTCCAAAGGCCAATGAGCCTGGCAGAAGAAATTCTTCACCGTACTTGAATGGGAGATCCTTCATTTTTAAAACCGCGTGCCCTAGTTCTCGATTCCCCACAAGATGAAATAGCCTCTCAGGATCTACCCTGTCAAGCCCACACAGGATTTTGTAGGGTTCAATAAGATTACTCCTCTCTTCTAAACTCCAATGAATGCAAGGCCAATCTACTCAACTTTTCCTCATTAGGAAACCCTTTCATCCCAGAAATCAACCCTGTGGACCTTCTCTGAACTGCTATATATACCCCAAAAAGGAGACCAAAATTGTACACAGTATCCCATGTGGTCTCACTAATGATCTATACAGTTGTAGCAATATTCCCCTACTTTTATCCTCTATCCCCCTTGCAATATAGGTCAACATTTCATTTGCCATCTGAAGTACCTACATGCTGACATTTTGTAATTCCAGTACAAAGGCAGCCAGGTTCCAGTGTACTGCAGAATTCTGTAGTTTCTCTCCATTTAAATAATATCCGGCTTTTCTATTCTTTCCACCAAAGTGGACAACCTCACATTTTCCCACATTATACTCCACATCTGCCAAATTTGTGTCCACTTGCTTAACCTATCTATATCGCTTTGCAGACACTTGGTATCCTCCTCGAGTTCTTTTCTATTTGGCTGCGACACAGTCAATTCCATCATCAAAGTCATTAATATGGACCATAAACAGTTGGGACCCTAACACTGATCCATGACACTCCACTAGTTAGTCAAGCTAAAAATGATCCATTTACCCCAACACTGTTCCCTGATAGCCAATCCTCTACCTGTGCCAGTATATCACCCCCCAAAACCATGAGTTATTAGCTTGTGCGGTAATCTTCTGTTTGACACTATCAACTACTTTTTATCAAATCCAAATTCACAATGTTTGCTGGCTCCCTGCTATTCTCCCATGCTTGTTACATCCTCAAAGACCTTGAAGAAATTTGTCAAACACAATTTCCTTTTACAAAACCATGCTGAATCTGCCTGTTTGCATTATCTTCCACATCCTCTGTTACCACCTGAATAATGGATTTCAGCAATTTCCAAAGACAGATGTTAAACTGTCTGATTTATATGGGTTTCTTTCTCCCTCCTTCTTAAAGCGCATTTTACATTTGTTTTTCCATTAAAAGGGTGGAAAAAGCAGATTCAATAATATCAAAAGGAAATTGGATATATTTGAAAGAGAGCAATGTGCAAGGTATAAAAGTAAAATGTAAAGTCTTCATAGTCCTAGATGACCATGTGCTGAGGGGGAGAGCTGATGGTGATTTGACTGAGGATCGCCACACCTCAGGCAATGGGAAAGACTATGGAGATAGTGTAGAGGAGTGGGGCTACTGGATAGTTCCTACAAAGAGCCGACACAGGCATGATAAACTGAATGGGCAGCAAAATTCCAACTCTGACTTCCCTGGCTGCAGCTGATGTGAACCAACTTTGGCTTTTACAAATGGAACATAAAGGCTTTAGAGAGGATGGCACTTGAAAACCTGGAAATTCATCACCTGAGAAACTAGCTGAGTCATGACCTGAGGCTTACAGATTGAATGATGTGCATGTTAAGTAAAACAGATTCTCATTCCTTGTAGTTATTAATTTCAATAAGATATTAACAAAAGAAGAGTCAAGGCAAATGGCCATTGTCCAAAATGTTGGATGCCAAGGTTGAAAACAGTCAGACAAAATGTAGTGGGGTAATTGGAATCAGGTGGTCATTGGTGAATTCTCAAAAGAATACGGCCAACCAGAGATGGCAGCTCTAGATGCAAGGCTATATAATATTAACCTGCTTAGAAGTTCATTGTGCCTAGATGAAGATTTTGGAAAGGATCACAATAATAATGAATGGTTATGCAAATGGCTAAGAGCAAAGTGGAGGAGAAATGTATTATGGACAAGAGGAACAGTTATGCTGAAAACATGGTGATGATCAATAGTTAGAAGATGACATTCAAGGTAATGAATAATTTGAGAGTTGATATTAGCTTCCATCAGTTCAGGTTTTATTGGTTTAATGGCAATAGCCTGATAGGTTAAACACAATCACCTTTATTAGAGACAGAAGTACAACAAATAAGTCTGCAAGGAAAGTTGTGGCATGAGTGCAAGAAGCCAAAATATGACAAAAAATGTACCTGCTAATTTTTTTCTGAGTTTCTCCATTTCTTCATTTAATTTCTTGATTTCCTTATCTCTGCTGCCAGTTCCCATTCCACGTGTTGAACTATGAAGTGACTGTACTGTCTGTGTAGATTCTAAACAAGAGTTCAAATATATAAAAGTAAATTAGATATTACACAGGACTGAAGTCAAATCAGAACAACAACAGCAAGATCTTATATTTATGTAGGGCTTTCAACAGAATGACACATCCCAAGATGCTTCACATGACCATAACAAAACTAAAGTATGACACCAAGTCACATTAGGTCAGATGGCCAAAATGTATCTCAAAGTTGTGGGGCTGGAAGAGGTTATAGAGACTGGGAAGGCAAGGCCATACACAGATTTCAAAACAAGTATGGGAATTTTAAAATCAAGACATTGCTTGACCACTGTGGGTCAGCGAGTATAGGGTGGTTAAGTAGCAGGCTTGCTGCAAGTTGAGAAACTGACAGCAAAGTTTAGATGCCTTTAAGTTCAAATCCATGACTTCTACCACCTAGAAAGACAAGGGCAGCAGATGCATGGGACCACTACCACCTGGAAGTTCCCCTCCAAATTGCTCACCATCCTGACTTGGAGACATATCATCGTTCCTTCACTGTCGCTAGGTCAAAATCCTAGACTTCCCTCCCTAACAGCAACATGGGCATATCAACAATGGATGAACTACAGCAGTTCAAGAAGGTAGCTTCTTGAGAGCAATTAAGGATGAGCAATAAAAAATGCTGGCTTAGCCAATGTTGCACAATCTCATGAAAAGAATAAAAAATAGTTTAGACAGCAAAATGTGGGAGAGCAGCAAAAAGTTCATTGGTGTGGTCGAGTCTAGAGGTAACAAAGGCGTGAATAAGAAAGAAGCAGCAGATGAGCGGAGACAGGGGCAAAAGTTGAGTAATGTTCCGGAGGTGTAATTAGTGGTCTCAGTGATGGCACAAATATGAGATCAGAAGCTCAGGTGTGACCCCAAGTTTGCAAACAGACTGGTTTAATCTCAGACCACTGGCAGGGAGAGGGATCCAGTCAGTAGTTAGGGAACAAAATTTGGAACAGGAACCAAAAACAATGGCATCAGTTTTCCCAATTATTTAACTTGAGGAAATTTCTACTCATCCAGTACACGGTGTCAGAAAACCAATTTTTAATTTAGCAATAATGCAAGAGTTGAGAGAGGTGTTGATGATGCAGAGCTGGGTGCTGTCAGCGGACATGGGAAAATATTGTGCCTTCAGATCATGTTGCCGAGGGGTAGCATATACATGAGCAATAGGAAGGGGTCAAGGATAGATCCTTGAGGGACAGCAAAGATGTCAGTGCAGTAACAATCTAATAATCTTGATCTTTTAAGAAAACTTGTGACTGTTGAAATCTGAATAATAGAAGATAGAAATAAACATATCAAGTGGTACCTGTAAAAAGAAAAGACAGGTTGAAGTTACAAGTGTGCATATCTCTTTAGAACTGATGCCTAGCCTTTTGGTTTTCTGTTTTTGGACACATTGGTTTCCAAATCTGATGACGCTTGCAAATCATAAGCACTAACTTGTCTTTTCCCTTTACAGATGCTAACTGATCTGCTGTGTTTTCATGCTTATCCTGTTATTTAAATCTTAAACTTACCTTGCAGTTTCCTAGTTAGTTCTAGTTTCTCTTGTTCAAGCCTGTGGATTCGCCTTTCATAAGCCTCTACTTGCAAACTGTTTTCCAAATCTATTCGTACATCTGCATCCCCATCAATTGAACCTGATTGCATAACATGTTTCAAAGAAGTTCTGTCTGATAAAGGACTGAAACAACAAATCACATTACTCATTGTTGCATTCAAAATATCAGATAACTTGATTAAGCATTGACAATTCAATGAACATAGTCATGCAACCCAGCAAAGAAATAAAGCTCACATTCAATAAACGCTTTTCAAAACCTCAAGTGTCACAAAATGCTTCAACTTTGAGATGTAATCAATGTTGTAACATAGTGAAATATGGCAAATAATTAATGGGCATAAAGATCCCACTAAAATAAATGACCAGATTACCTGTCTTACTGATTTGAGTTATGGGATACATGCTATCCATGGGACTGGGAGAACTTCCTACTCTTTGAATAGTGTCGTGGGATCTTTTGCACCTAGTTGAAGGGGGGAGCCAGGACAATGGTTTAATATTGCATCGGAAAATCAGCATCTCCCACAGTGTAACAATCCCTCAGTATCTCACTGAAGTGTCAGTCTAGGGTGGCATGGATAAGTTGGGCCGAATGGCTTGTTTCCATGCTGTAAATCTCTATGACTCTGTGCTCAAACTGCTGGAATAGTAGTTTAACAAAGGATCTTTTTATTGGAGCAAGAATGCTTTCACTGTGTCATCGGTGACTCTTACTAGAATGTGTCAAGATCACTCGAAATTAGACAATGAATGTTGAATCAAATTCTATACTGATCAAGAGCTGAATGAAAAAATATTCAGATCTGATGACTCGGCCAACTTAACACATTCAAATCCATGTCACTCATTTTGTTGTGCAGTTTACTACCAGCTGTGAAAAATAATATAATGCACCAGATGCTGTTGCACCTGACATTTATTGGACAATAAATGTATTTTCAACAGGTTGAACAACATAGTTGATTCACTTAACTGCATGGCTCATTCCAATTTAAAGTTATATTTTAACTAAATGTTGGTACTCAATTTGTGTTAAATTAAACAAGAACATATCCAACTCAACATATTAAACAAGTGAGCAGCTGAGACAGGAAGACGAGGAAGATTCAGGTTTGATTCCTGTCTTGTTCTCAGTAAGTTGATCAAAGGCAAGGTTTTTGGCTCGAGACCTTTGGGCTAGGGGGAAGGAATATCAGCCAGGTTCCTGCACTGGATCACACTACATGCTCAAAGTGCTTTGTGGACATCAAGGAAGGATTGGTTAAACTTACCAATAATCCCCTACCTTGGCTAAATGGTCTCACACATCAAATATGACTTGGGTGAGATATGGGATTGTTTGGAATCCTGAACCATCAAAAGGTCAATTGCTCAAAAGAAAATTAGTTTTTGTGAACCATCAGCTTATACCATTTGATGCAAACTTAAAGCTCTTTAAGGGAACAGTTTACACTAGATTAGTTATGCTTACAATAAGGTGCGGTTTGTTTCAATTGTTGAGCATTTTCATAATATTCTGAATGGAAAACAAAGTAAAGACTTCTTAAGCTGTTTTTCAGAAGCTGATATAGTTATGATCCATTTGTTAACAACTGTGGATTGTTTACTATAGTACATGTAGTCACACAAAAAAGTGCAGCATTTTAATAAAGTGCCTACCTGCTGGTGGTAAATGTGAAGCCTACAAATGGCAGATGCAGTCCAGAAAAAGCAGTGTGAGTAGCTGGAGGCACCAATTCCTAGGACAATCAAAATCATTAAGTATAAATGGAGGGCTTTTAATTCAATAAATTGTGACAATTTAATGATTTAAAATCAACTCTGAACACTAGCCATAAAATAGCAAAGTTAATTAAAATGTAGAAATAAAATAATTGTGTTGTCTACCTCAAAATTAGAACTGTATAAGTATTTCTGCAAAATAGGGCTGCTAGTTCTGGTCAGTTCAAGCACAGATTTACCTTGATGCTCAGTGGGAGCACACATTGAGCCAGCTCGTAATAAACAGAAGTTGGCTAAACCCTTCCAAGTCTACTCCTTGTTCTATGCTAAAATACTTTAGCTGAAGGAAGCCCAACTTTAAAGCTTGGAAGACATTGGGAAAGCAGCAAGGTTCATGGAAGTCCAATTTCAGAATTCAATCGGTGGACTTGTTAAGGATATGGGTGAGAAAGCTATCTGACGAATCTTGACTCATCCATCTGCAAAGAACCCAGAGATCCAATCTCCCTCTCCTATCACAACACACCACTGTTTGTTAAAATACTTTTCTCTAAAACAATTTTTGCCTCACGATGTTACTGAGAATTCCTAATAGTGCACTATTCTGTAGTTTTAAATTAGCCTGAGGTGTTTCATTCAATGTCCCCTTGCCCAATTCAAAACTAATGCCAATATAGGTTTTCATGCTGAACTGGCAAATTACATTTCAATTATTAACAAATTCTTTCTCAAGGTAAACCAGATTTGACAGTCCTGTTAGTTACACTGCTTCTCTCGTTAAAGAACAAAAACAGGGTGGCACAGTGGTTAGCATTGCTCCCTCACGCCTCCAGGAACCCGGGTTCAATTCCAGCCTTGGATCACTGTCTGGTTGGAGTTTGCACATTCTCCCTGTGTGTGTTTCCTCCCTCAGTCCAAAGGTGTGCAGGTTAAGTTGATTGGCCACGCTCAATTGCCCCTTAGCGTCAGGAAGACTAGCAGGATAAATGTGTGTGGGGTCACGGGAATAGGACCTGGATGAGATTGTTTTTGGTGCAGGCTTCATAGGTCAAATACCTCTTTCTGCATTGTAGGGATTATATTATTCTACGAGGCCCAGTTTTATTGCAAGGTTGAAAGGAAAAGTAGAGTTTTTGATTGGTCAAAATATGGAAGTACTGCTGATTAATCTTCCATAGAAATTTTAAGATCATTTTTGATGGGGTGGTTTGGGAGGGTGGGTTGAAAAAGAGTGAACTTCAAATGAGTTACACAATGCTAATGGTTGTGACAAGTATTGCATAAAGTAAGCAGAAACAATCAAAATTTAATTTAAAAATGATTAGGCTCATTTTTCATTTCTAATTATTTTGTTCCCAAGTAGCCCTCTATTCTGAATTTCACACAATGTAAATAACGTTCTGTGCTTTACAAATTGGCTTTGCTTCAAAATTGCATTTCTGATCAATTAAAGCCACATAAATTATTTCAGGAAAACACAAGGATCGTACCTACATACATTAGCGACACCAAGATATTTAGATGTATAATAATCATCCTAAAACTTGAGTTTTTAATAATTCAAATTATATTAATTGCATCACACATTTTAAGTAACTGGAAACTGTATTAAGTGTTCTACAGATGGACGTCAATATTTTGAGAAAAATCAATGGAATAACCAGATGTCTACGAACAAAAACAGTCTAAACTTCCAGATGGTCACAGATTTTAATCCAAAAGCTGCCTGACAACTAAATGAGCTTCCGATGAATTTAGAGGGGTCTTGGTCACATCATTAAATAAACCATCTAGCAGTGGTAACGCCAAAGGCCTGTGACTCACCAGACCTTTCTTCCTGCTGCTGCAATTTTGGGAGTAAAACAACATTTGGAAAAGAAGAGGAAGTGAGGGAAAAGTGTTATCATAAGGGTGGTAGTTCTATGAAATGACACACAAGTACGGCTAAAAATCAAAAAATATGTCTCATTTATAGTCAAATGGTACCACTGGATGTTACATTTTAAGCTATTCCGACTTAGAACATTTAGTAATCCACTAAAACTGAAGTACTAACTGGATTTTTGAGAACATCATCATCTACATCAAAGTTTGAAGTGTCTGTTGGACTGCTGACTTCAGGAATATAAGGTGCTTCAATATTTCTAATATTGTCCCAATCAATCCCTTTGAAAAATGAATGTTTTCTGAAATCTTCCATTCCATTTTTTCCAATGCGATGTTCTCTACTACAGATTAATCGCTGTATCAAGTCCCTGGCTTCATCAGATACATCAGTGATATGTGATGGAAACTGGAATCGTTCCTGTCAAAGATGCAAACTAGATGTTACTGACAATGTCATCCAAATAAATAGTTAAATGGTATTGTTTTCATATACAAGACAGAGTTCTAGTTGTACAGACGTATTCCCTGAAAAAGAAATTAGCTTAGAAACAAAGTTTTATTCTGCTTTCAAAGAACAAAGAACAACACAGCACGGGAAACAGGCCCTTCGGCCCAACGAGCCCACGCTGCCATCTTAATGTATTTTTCCTACCTCCCTTGACCCGTGTCTATGCTTATGGTATCCCCATTAACATTTCCTTGAGTATATGTTGTTTTCATTATATTTTTCTTATCAGAATTCTAGATACGTGATTATCAGAACTGGGCGCAAGATACATTGAACAACCCTAATGGCATGCTCAAAATAAAATCAATTTAAACATGCGGTAAGCATATCACCAGCTTGTCATAATGTACTGCATTACCAAGTGATACAAAGTCATCCTCTTCCTACAAAGTGAATGGCTGTGTTTCACTGCAAATAGTTTAATCATAACATAAATTATCTAAAAAACATCAACCTAAAAGAAATGTGGCTTACTTGGTGATTCATAATTTTCCCATATGTTTCCACAAGTGACTCTGCATAAAATGGCGTTTCTCCAACAAGCATTTCATACATGCATACACCAAGAGACCACCAATCGCATTCTGGTCCATACTTTCCCATTCCATCCTCCATTGCTTGCAAGATTTCTGGAGATATGTAGTCTGGAGTACCCACCGCCACAGAGGATTGTACCTAAAGACAAAAAAGTACACCTGAAACCTGCATATCTGTGCATGTTTTACTTTAACCAAGAAAATGCAGCAACAAAACGTTATTGATTTAAACATTCATCTCCAGATACAGTGAAACCCCGATTTTATGCGCCCCAATTTAGCGTGAATTCGGAAATAACGCGATGAATCATTGGACCTTTTTTTTGCTCTTTCTGGGGAACCGACAAGTTTTTCGTGAGTTAATTTCATGTTTTCTTAGATCGAAATGGAACAAACTGCTAAGAATCTTTTTCTGTGAAAGATAAGCTTCACGCACTTGACGTGATCAAGACAAAGTCAAACTCAAGTTGCATCGGAATCAACACTTCGTGCTGGAAATCTCAGGAGAAAAGTTGCTTTGCAAAGTTGAAGAAGGAGGCCTGAATGTGAAGGAAGTTTGCACTTGGGTCAGAAAGCCTGGGCAGCACTCAGCTCATCATGTGTAGAGAATTGCTGGGAAAAAGGGTCTGGTGCCAGCCTTTTCATCACGCCAATGCACCGTGGAAGATGATGACAAGCCAGATTTTTACAGCTTCACAGAGGAAAATGTGCATGAGGCAGAGAAGCTGTCTGAATGCAGCAAAGAAGAGCTACACCAGTAGCACGCTGCCAACGACAAATGCCCAACATATGAGCATCTGACCGATGCCAAGATCATCCATAACATAACTATAGCAGCAGTAGAGGCATGTGTACTGGTTCTCGAGTCACAAGAAGATAATAAATGAAGAGCCTCCAGCCCCAAAAGTGTCTGAAGCCATTGAACACCTTGAGGCTAGCCTCCACTGGCTGGAGACTCAGGACATGGACCGCATAAAATTCCTCCAACTCAGAAGTATTCTAGATTTTGCTCGCAGCCAGCAAAATGCTACGTTCAATCAAGTAACACTCAATCACTTTTTAAAGAAATAAACTGTTGTTGTTTTGTTTTATTAAGAAGCTTTACTAAAAATTAATTTGTGTTTTAATTTCTACTGTAACAACAATTTATTCACAGAATTCTTTAATTAAAAGATAATTTACTTGCCAGATGGTAAATGCACAAAAAAGGGTCAAATAGGGTATTAATAGGGGTTTGAATGCTGATTTTCTTGAACCCCAATTTAGCATGACCCCATTTTTTCACAATAACATTTTATGGACCCTAACCATTGCGTTATAATGGGGCCGCACTGTATTTAATGAAAAGGGTCAACTAGTACATCCCATCTTCACAAATATTATAAAGTGAAAAACACTGACTTTCACTTGTCATTGCGAAGCTATTTTTAATTAATTCTTGGAATGTGAGCATTGTTGGCAAGGCCAGCATTTGGTATCCATCCATAATTGCCCAGGAGAAAGTGATGAGCCACCTTTTTTGAACCTCTGTGGTACAAGGGCATTCACTGATGTTAGAAAAGGAGCTCTAAGTTTTTGATCCAATGATAGAGTTCCATATCAGGACTGTGTGAGTGTCTTAGAGGGGGACTTGCAGGTGAGCGTTTTCCCCAAGTGGCTGCTGCTCATGTCCTTCTGAGTGGCTGAACTGTCAGCTTTGGACAATGCTGTGACATTGGCATGGCTGTTTGCTGCAGTGCATGTGGATGATATGCATGGTTGCAACAGTGCAGGTTGGTTGTTTAAGGTGGAGGATGTTTGCACAATTATTATAAAGCACCATTGTATAACTAAACAACAAAATACAGTTCCAGAATCTCTCTCATTCCCTCACCCATTCTGTGCTTATCAAAATCTCAATCAGCTTAGCTGTTCTCTAGAGTTACTGGTTTTCATCAGATTAGAAGAGAAATTCTGAACTAAGATTTTACAGAAGCTTTTTAATGCTGTTGTTTGGCAGACATCAGTCATAGGAAATCATGTTTATAAGAAGACAGAACAAATTGTTAAGTTTTGAGTTTCAAAATGATTACAACCGGACACTAAAAGAAGTAAACAGATTTAGTTAAGATTACCAAAAATGAGTGACATTAAAAAAAATTGGGAAATTACCAAAACTTTGCAGATGTTTTGTTTGAGAACAACAAAAAGTTGTTTGTACTCCACACTAATATAGTATGCATTGTAATATATTTCATGTCCTGTGATACAAATAACTATTTCCTGAATGTTACTAGGATACACAGTAAACACTGTTCCAATGTAGTTGTTCTTCAAATATGTATCTAGAACATACTTCCAGAAACAGTACTCACAGTGCCATCATTCATCAACTTCAAGCAGGAACCAAAGTCAGCAAGGCGTATATGTCCATTCATGTCCAGCAAAACATTATCAGGTTTTATATCCCTGCAAAATAAAAGTGACCATTACCAATTTTTGAGGGGACAGGAAAGGGAAACTCGCGCACAAATAATGATCTTGATTATCAAAGCAAATTACTGCAGACGCGAGAGTCTGAAACAAACACAGAAAATGCTGGTAAATCTCAGCAGGTCTGACAGCATTTGTTAAATGTTGAGTCTGGATCGGCCAATTGGCTCTATTCTCTCTGCACAGATGCTGTCAGGCCTGCTGAGATTTTCCAGCTTTTTTTTGTTTTCATACTTATGTTGATTATTTATCTGAAATCTCCCAGTTTCTTCAGCAAACCATTCCCAATTCATATGTATAAAAAGATATCATTGATATTTATATAAATCAAGAGAAAGTTTGATATAGAAATAAAAACAGCGCTGTAAAAGTGCAACAGGTCTGGCACCATTGAATCCCAGAGAGCAGGAGTTGGGCATTCAGCCCATCAAGTTTGCACCGGCCACAATCCCACCCAGACCCTATCTCCATAACGCCATGCATTTCCCCTAGCTAGTCCCCTGACACTAATTTAGTGTGGCCAATCCATCTAATCGGTGCATGTTTAGACTGGGAGGAAACCAGAGCACCTGGAGGAAACACATGCAGACACAGGGAGAATGTCCAAACTCCACATAAAGACAAGCCAGGAATTGAACCCGGGTCCCTGGCACTAACCTGTTGTGCCAACGTGGAGAGAGAGAAAACTTTCCATGTCCAAAGACCCTTTCCAACGATATTAATGCAAGATTGCTTTGAACAGTATCACCTTACACTGTGTTTACATTGTTTTGAAGTTACTGTGCTTAATTTTTAAAATATATTTTTGATTACTGCATGCAATTTTGTAAAAATGCAAGCCTTTAGAGTGATTGGCTATTATTCATAGTATGCTAGCTGGTAAACTTTCCTTAAATCAGTAAGGAAGGGCAGAATACATGTCACAATGAAAGTTTTTTTTATTGCTCTGTCAAGCTTCTCTAGAATTTTGTTTTGTCAAAGGGGCTTCAATCTTCCCACAGTTATTTTACCTTTACCCCTATCCCACTTTCCCTACCACTCGTGTCTCAGTACATTTCCTTAGACAATGTTTTTCCAGTACCATTACAAAGGGTAGCCTTGCTTCAGGTTCAACAGCAGGTTATATATTCAACTTTCTAAAATTAATTCTTGGGATGTGAGCTTAACTGGTAAAGCCAGCATCTGCTGCCCAGCCCTAACTACCCTTGAAAAGGCAATAAGCCACTTTCCTGAACTGTTGCAGTTTATGTAGTTGGTTACCCCTACCACACCCACAGCAATCAAAGCAACTCAAGCAATTCAATTAAATTCAACCCTATGGTTGCACGACAGAAAGGTATCGACACAGTCCTGTCCCTTACATGATTCTGAGCCTCAATGGGGTACTTAGGTGAGGGAATTTATACATGATTCCTACAGTATAGGCACTAAAGTACTGGTTTGTAATTTTAAGTCAATATCTCTTTCAATCTCCTGCTCACACTCGTTTTACCTGCTGAATTTGTTTGTGTATGTTTATTACATGTCTACATTCTGCAGTAGTTCATGTAGGCCTGCCTCCTTGCCTTGCCCCATGTTTACGGAGCGGTGTCTGTCCCTCAACCAAAAACAATCAATTCTCTCTCTCTCATCTAATGGACAGAAATGCCCACAGACCTTTGTGGACTACAGCTATTTAGCTTGCATCAAAAAATTCGTAAAGACTGAATAAAGTCATAGTGTGATTCAGCTTTTAGGCCACAAACTTATTTCTTATATAAAAAAATCATTACTATGTAGTACGGGTACATCCACTGTGCTGTTAAGTAGGAAATTGAACTGTGTGAGCAATTCAAGCAGTTGGGTACAGAGCAGACATGGGAATTCTGATCCATTTTTACACCCTCTCCAAACCCAAGATTCTAAACTAAGCTGATCCTTCAACTAATCTCAACTCAAAATAACAAAATTAGTGACCTGAAGTCAACTATGTCAACTGAGATTAGTAGAGATCAGGTATCGAGTTTACAATCTTCAGGGCCTGCATCAATGCCATCCAAACCATTATATTCAACCAGTGAAATGGATAGAAAACCTGGTCCTGATCCAGGTTAATTCACAGCATTTTTTTTGAATATCTAATTAGACTGTTACATCAAACAGGTGGCACGGTGGCATAGTGGTTAACACTGCTGCTTCACAGTGCCAGAGACCGGGATTCGATTCCAGCCTTGGATGACTATCTGTGTGAAGTTTGCACATTCTTCTCATGGGTTTCCTCTAGATATTCCGGCTTCCTTGCACAGTCCAAAGATGTGCAGGTTAGGTGGATTGGCCATGCTAAATTTGCCCCTTCTAGTACCAAGATGTGTAGGTTAGGTGGATTAGCCATGGTAAATCAGAAGAAATCATTGCTGAACTAAAAGCTGCACCTATTCTATGATGTATATAAATTTAGCATTGATAGGGAGTGAACCATTTTATTCAGAAATTTTCTTGTAATTCCCATGAAGTCAGCAGGCTCTGAATGAAATAGAAGTTTTTTTTTCCATGGTCTTTTTGAAGAGCTGATATAAATAGCGGGTCACTCATTCACACAACAGGAATATCTGCGCCAGAAGTAAACCTGGTGGTCAGATCTGTGACTTTTCTCTCCTGAGGCTTGCTTTTGTAAAGCCATTTCTTTTGAAGTTAACAGTTTTTGACCTTAATGATCAGTAGTTGCTGGTATCATTATAGCTTGTTTCTTCTCGCACTCAACAGTAATTGAAAGTTACTTTAGCACCTTTCCCACTACAATAAAAAGGGTGCAAATCACAAGTCCTGTAGAGAGTTTAGCCAAAATCCTAATTAAAACATGCACTCAAGTGCCATTACTGAAAAGGTTGCAGTGCTACTGTAGTATTGCTACTGAAACTAAACTTTTGTTTAATCATCAAATTTAAAAGGTTCAATCAGACTGAAAACTAAATTTAACTTGAAAGCTCTTTAATTCAATTTGCAAATCTGCAGCAAAGTTGCTAGACCGTCAGAATTGTATAAACAATTAATGCAATGCACTGCATGCTGTTCACAACCATACAGGCACAAATGTTCTTCACATCTGCTATCTTGATGTGTATGGATTGAACTGTTCCCGAGGTCTGAATTCCAAATAAGGCTCCAACAGCAAACATAAAATTACATGGCTGCAATTTAAATTTACTATAAGTTATTTTTACTTGTCTAAATTGTGGTGAAATAAAATGAGAATCTTATTTTCTTAAGCAAAAATGTTATTTTTATTTTATGCATAACATTCTGCCACTTACGAAATTCTCATTAGTGCAGTCTTCCATGAAATGTTTGTTTATAAAACTCATACTTTTCTCATTCTGGCTTCTCTTCTGTAACCCAGGCCACACATTCCAGTGTTGCATTCTGTATGGTTGGTTTTGTTCCAGATTTAAATTTGTATTGCACAGTACTCTTATACAGGTTTACATAGAGCCCAGAGCACAATGTTTAATACATCATTTCAAAACTCCTGGTCATTGAAGCAAGCTCTGGGGAAGCCTGACACTTAACCACCACACCTAAAAAATGTTGAGTTAATTTTGCATTCATAATGTATTCATTCTTCCCTTGCATTTTTTCCCACTCTCTCCCTTGATCGAAAGCTATTAAATTGCTAGGTTCTCTCATTTTGGTGATTGGCCACAGATTTGAAACATTAACTCTATTTATTTTGCCTGAGATCTGCCAAACGTAAGTATTTCCAGCATTTTCTAATTTCGGTTAGATTGTATAACTGAATATAATTCTGATCATTTTAGCAGAGGTGAAAACAAAACTTGACAAAGAAGAAAACCCAGATAAAAACAAACAGAAATTGAACAAGAAGGTTTATACCTTCCACTTCAAAACTGGAAAAGGAGAGAGAGCGAATGTTAGGTTATGGTTGTGGGTAGGGCAGGGGAACTTAAATAAGGCAAGCTAAACAAAACGTTTTGTTCTTTTCACATTTATTCCTGTAGCAATGTCTTTGGTCTAATACTTGGCAGGTTTATCACTGAAATGTTATTTCATTCAGCACCAGTGTAATATGAAACGCCCTGGAACCTGCTGGTAATCTTAGCTCTTACATCTGAAGCATTTGTGCAGACTTGATGGGCCAAATGGCCTCTTCTACACAGTAGGGATTCTATGGTTCTAAGTACCGAGCTCCTTTATTGTCCCTACGCTGAATTATTTTAAACACCTGGGGACGGCACAGTGACAAGCATTGCTGCCTCACAGCATCAGGGATTCAGGTTCAATTCCAGCCTCGGGTCACTGTGTGGAGTCTGCATATTCTTCCCGCGTCTGCGTGATTTTCCTCCCACAGTCCAAAGATGTGTGGGTTAGGTTGATTGGCCATGCAAAATTGCCCTTACCGTCAGGGGGACTAACAGGGTAAACATGTGGGGTTATTTGGATAGAGCCTGGGTGGGATTGTTGTTGATACAGGCTTGATGGGCCGAATGGCCTCCTTCTGCATGCAGAGATTTTAGGTACTGTGTTTTGTAGGATATCAGTTATATACCATAGCACAAAATACTGGGAATCATGGTTCAAAATACAGTGTGAAATTGACTTGTGAAGTATGCACATAAATCCTGTATCAACACGATTAACTGCCTTATTGATTTAAGAAATTAAAAGTAACGATTCTGGCTGTGAAACAAAATACTTCCAATGCTGAAAATCTGAAATAAAAGTAAACAAAAATGTTAGAAATAACCCATGGGTCATGCAGCATCTTTGGTGAGAGAAATACAGTTAACTTTTTGGGTCAATGAAATTCTGACAAAAGACCATCAACCTGAAATGTTAATTGTGTTTCTCTCTCCATGGATGTTACCTGACCTGCTCGAGTACTTCCTACTTCTATTCCAGATTGTGCTGGCCAGTTTTAGTACTGAAGTCAATTAATGATTTAATATGAAATCCAGACATTGTAGTTCAATAAACAAACATAATTCTAACCTATAAAGTATCCACTGTTAGATTATGCAAAAATTTTCAAAAGCAAAATACCGTGAACGCTGGAAATCCGAGAGGAAAACAGAAAATGCTGGAAATGCTCAGTAGGACTGGCTCCAACCGTGTAGAGAGAAACAGGGTTAATGTCTCATTCAAACTGATGAAATGTCTTAGTCCTGAAAAGTTAACTCTGTTAACACTTCAAAATGATTTTATTGGCAGCGAAGTGCTTTGAGACATCTAGTGATCATGAATGTACTATGCAAGTACAAGCTTTCTTTATACAGATGCTGCTTGGTCTGCTGAGCATTTCCAGTATTTTCTATATTAAAAGAAAATAATTGGTAGACAGACACTCAAAAACTTTCATGTGTATTAATTTATTTACACTTCAGTAATATCAGCATAAAGAGCTAAAATTACCACTAAATAAATGTGCCTAAATAATGTGGTTGAAGTTCAAGGCTTCATCTTTTAGAATTTCTTTTCTATAGTACTTGGTTAATTTTTGAAGGGTACTGCCCAACAATTCCCAGAATTATGACTTTACATAAAAAACATGGGTGCATGCGCATAAACAACGTACAATATTCACTAATGGCTATAGACAGGGACATTCAAAAACACCCACAAGCAGACTAGAAATTATTCACAACTGACAACAGTGAGAGTCGGACACCAATATTTTATACCATGCATCCCAAGTATGAAAAGTGAAAAAAAAAAATAGAATTCGCCTTCCGACAATCAAAGGTCTGTGATGATTGCGCTAATCGCAAACATGGCAATGAAAAGGGCAATGCAATTGGCTTCAGCAGCTGAACCTGGGGGGAAAATTGATTAATGACTCTTGCTGGATTTCAGGCAAGAGCACGATTTAGTTAGTTGAAGCCCTGACATTAAATTGCTTGCCAATACTCACGTGCAATGTTCTAACTATGTTAGGAGTTGTGGGTTTTAATTAAAAAATGTGGTTTGCACATGTAGATTCAGCTAACAGAATGATTCTAGCAACGTTTTCCTGCACAGAATTCAAAGTAAAGCAGCAGCCTCTGCAACACCCTAATGATATCACCATTAAGTCACATGATCAACTCTTAAAGCAATCTGCAACGAGTAAAGTATATAGCATCACCATCCCGACTCGCACTTGATAGCGACTTGATTGAACTACTGGCAAGGGCATAACACCTGCATAACCATACCCCAGCAAATGGCCAACACCTTTAGGATTGGTGGGGGGCATGGTGCAGAAGGTAAAATAGGCAAAAATCCACATTATCATAGCAGCATAAGATTCACATAAAAAATATACACATACCTGTGTACATAATGTAACTGGTGAATGGAGTCGATAGCTAAAACCATTTCTGCTATGTAAAATTTGGACATTTCTTCTGGAAGCCTGTCTTCGAACTTGCTGAGCAATGTCAGCAGATCCCCACCCACATAGTAGTCCATAACTAAGTACTGAAAATACACAAAAATGCACCTAATAAGACAGTACACATTTTCTACCTTTAAATATATTTGGTTAATCAAACCAATTACAAGTAAATGATTATCACTAAAAAAACCCTGCTTTAACAACTTGAGATACTATTTTCTCTGGAGTGAACAACTATGTTATCTTTTTGTTCTGTTGGGTAACTTCAGAAATGCAAGTGAAAGCGGACTTACCAAGTAGTTATCATCTTGGAAGGCATAGTGTAGTGTAGTAATCCACTGGCAATCACCATTCACCAGAACATTCCTTTCTTCGCGAAAGCAAGCAGTCTATACATAAGGAAGTGTTTCATGAGCCTGATTACGTATTTTTAGTTAGATTGCATTATTTCCTACATTACTTCCTAGGTTTGGCTTCCATTTGATCAAACTGGACCCCTGGTATGACCACTGACTAGCAACCAAAGGGATTAGTAAACTGAGGAAAAAAACTTTTGCCCACAATTAATGCTTCACAGTTTAAATATCATTTAAGAACATCAAAGCCCCATTTTGAGTCATTTTCAAAATTTCCATGCATCTTGAATACATCATGCTTTCTTCCAATCTGATTTTTTAAAATATCTGTTAGCAAATGAGATACGACCTGATTTACTTACCATGAGCCTGGCAAGAAATGGCGTATATTCAAACTAAAACAGCAGCTTCATTGTACTATTAATACCAGGCAGATGGAAATTGCCACTCAATACTACTGAAACTAATGCTTCAGAATAGTAACACAACTAAAATTCTGCCACTAGTTTACTTTGTAATTATTTTATATTTAACAGCTGCCTAAAGATAAGGAGGATCTTTTAAGGCAGATGCTACATGCGTTGTCAAATGGAACCCAAATAAGGAATGAAGTGAAGTTGATAATTTGAGGAAAAATCCAATTCTGTGGAAACATGTGCTTACATGTGAATGAGTCTTCGGAGTGCAAGGCCATCAGGTTGAGGATTTACCAGTAAAGGAGAAAGATCTCTGGCGAGATCCGTGACTACAGAGTTGTGCTGTATCTCGAGTCTATGCGGCAATCTCACGGACTTGGACAGTGGGCTCAAAATTACCATCTTAAATTTGCATCATGGCTCAATTTTGATCTAAAAGTAGCAAACTAGTAAGCCCCTGAAATTTTGCACTTCTAAATATTTATATTATCGAAAAGTATTTTAAAATCTGACAATTCAAATGCTGCCCAACTACTTTTAATGATGATGGAAATCTGCACAGTGAATTTCACCAGCACCATTGCTTGCACAATGTATTCTGATTATTGTTCCTAACCACAAATGAATTTAAATATAGGTGTAAATTTTACTGTCACATTAAAGACAACCCAAAATCTTGCTGAGTGAAAGTGTGCCCCAGAATCCCCTATTAGTGCCTGTCTGCAATCTAGTTTCAACACTGGTGCTCAGCTAAAGTGTTGACCTAACTAGACTAAAAACTTAGATTAAGGCCAGCTCTGGCTAGCAGGATTTACTCTGCATCAAATTACCAAGTGCCCATCCACACACAGATTGAAATACTAGAAAAGGAGTGATAGTAGCCCCCCAATTTCCCCAACCAATAAGTGACAGGAACATGTTGGAGCACATACCCAATTAACATTCTGTCATGTTCTTCCCAAATCTAAAGATCTGCCAATGGCAGATGGAAGTCATAGGCCACTGAGTATTAATTTTAGAGGATATTTCACAATATTGACCTGAAAGTCTGGTAGACTACTATGGGAAAAGGTAGACGTTTACCAGTCTTAGGTGATTAAGGACTGCATGGCTCAATTTATTTCTTGTAAAAAAATGCAGCATGTGCAAGCAGATTTTATGAAAAGAACTGTGAATACAAATTATGTGGCATAAAGTGTTATTTCTTCACCAAGATGGGCTTACTGTAAAGTTATTGACACTTCTGAACAGCGGATGCCTTCAAGTAATTGTCACGTTTCATTTTAGAAAAGGTAGGTTCATTCTTACATCATTGATATTTTCGTATTTTCTTTCCTCCATGAAATCCTTAATGCATGTGTGACTAGATGACAAATCACATCCAGCCCGTACTAAATCTTTCCAACACTTCAGCACAATGGTCAGTTTAAAGAAAAACATTTATTTCCCCACTGCTTTTACATGGTTTATACAATTCCCCTGTAACAAAATACAAAAATATATACTCTGGTCCCTAATGTGTGTAACTGATACTTTACACAGTTCCAATGATTCACATTGTGATTGTAATCCTTCCAGCTTAAATCAAGCTCCTGCACCTAAATAAACTGGCTTGCTCATTACAATCAGATAAAAAATATCAGAACTACAAAAATTGTAGATATTCATCTTGTTTCAAGTTCTCATATATAATAATAGTTAGGTGGTGTAACCACAAACTGGTTTAAGCAAAAACAATCATTTATTTCGAAAAGCGATTGTGCTGAGGAAATGAAAATTAGATCCAATTGAGCACCTAATGACAAAAAATAAACTCCTACAAACTATTTACTAGCTAAATTTCTCCTAAGTTTTTTTCTTTAAAAGATCAGAAGGAGAAATCACATTATGTCAACATCATATGGTTCAAGTGAGTTTCAACCATGATCCATTTTCACTGCAATCTCAAAGCATAATTTGCCACATCCATCTGCAAGGCAATTCAGCCCAAAATGTAAAATTGGGATGCATACACTGAAATCTACATTAAACCCATTCTTACCTCAGCACGTTTCAGCATCTCCCATTTATTGAGTATTTTCATAGCATAAACACGTTCAGTGTTCTTCATTTTCACAACTGCAACCTAACGAACAAAATTGTGAGATTTACACAAATTTTATAACAGCTTACAAGTCATCAGTCTATTCAAAATTAATAAAGGACAGAATCCATGTTTAATTTCTTCTTGCTCTTTGCTCTAAGCAACTCACACGTGTTTCTAAAAATTAACACATTTATGATTAATTTTGTAGAATTAAAGAATAATGCAGCATAGAATTTGGTCTGTCATGTCTGTGTTGGCTCTTTCAAACAGCAATCCAATTACTCCTATGTGCTGGTTCTGAGTAATTTTTTCCTCCTTCAGTATTTATCCAATACTCTTTTGAAACTTAGTACTGAATCTATTTCCATTCCCCTATCAGACAATGCACACCTATTCCAAACCACATGTTGTGTAAAAGATGTCTTTCCTCATGTTGCTGTGTCAATCATCGCAAGTCTGTGCTTTCTGGCTATCAACTCTTTATGCATTGAGAAGTAGGGTCTAGCTTGTCACGCTGTATATGAATTGAATTGTATTTACTGTTCTTCAATACCCCACTAATGTTTTCACTGGAAGGTTTCAGCCTGGGAATGGTCTTAATATATTTGTCCAGAACTGATCTTTAACTAACTGAAATTAGATTGTGCGTCTTGAGATTGTGTATTTTAGCCAACTTTTTCAAGATGCCTCATTGGCATTTCATCAGCAAACAACTGGAATACTGTTCACCAGTTTCTAGCAGTTTGTGCTCATTTGTGTTTCCAAATTACTTGCAGAAAGATTAGAAAGACAAGTTTGAAAAGCTTTATTCAGATAAAGATGACTGTGTTGGCAGAGAACTTGAGTAAAAATGACAGTCTATAAATATTACCAGCCTGAACTCATTAAAAAAAACTACAAATTCAGTCCTGAAACAAATAAAAATGTCTAATTATCCATTATCAACTGTTTTGCTAAAGTTGGAAACGTAAACATTCTAAATACTAACAGCTGTGAGACAGAAAGAACGCGAAAGAGAAACAATAAGATGCAAGACTCCATATCAGGAGACAATGTATTTAATCTTTGACATTTGAGGAATTGATAGAACATAGAATCCCTGCAGTGTAGGAGGACAGTTGGCCCATCAAGTTTGTACCAACTCTCTGACCGTGCATCTTTACTCAGGTCCCCTCCCCCATCCTATCCCCTTAACCTCACACATTTACCATGGCTAATCCATCCAACCTACACATCTTTGGATACTAAGAGGCAAATTTAACATGGCCAATCCACCTAATCAGCACATCTTTAGACCGAGAGGGGAAGCCAAAGCATCCAGAGGAGAAACACACAGATATGGGGAGAATGTGCAAACTCCACATGAGCATTCAAAATTGGAGTCCCAGGTCCCTTGAGCTGTGAGGCTGCAGTGCTAACCGCTCAGCTGTCCAAAACAACATTGAGGATTCCTCTTTCTCTCACCCTCACCCTCCATAAGGACAATGTTACCTCCCTTTTCCAAATTCAGACCAATGTCAGGAATCCAGAAGTGAGTCAAACCAGGTTCACTTTCCACCAGGACTGCTAAACCCCAGGTTCCCAACACACAGCAATTCTAAGCCACAGGGCGACCTCAAGATGCAAAATTCCAACATCCTCACTGTACTATGAAACTGTGTCAGCTGCAACAAAACCCCAGTTCCCCTTCTGAGTACTGCTAAACACTAGACAATACTTTCCTCTTAACCACTGCATCTCACGTACCAATTTGTGTTGTGTTGTTAGCTTTAAAATAGTAAGCTAACAAAAGGTCATTTTCAGTTATCACAGAATAATTAGTAGTGCTGAGAAATTTAATCAAAGTACCCAGTGAAGGAAACTGATTAAAAATATTAATCGCTAAATCAGTGGTCTTGATGTCAAGCTTAAATATGCATTAAATGCATCCAGTGTTATAGAATGGAAAAGGCAGGAGAATGGGGATGAAAAAAATCAGCCATGATTGAATGACGGAGCAGATTCAATGGGCTGAGTGACCTCCTTCTGCTCCTATGTCTTTTGGTCTTACAGACTTACAAAATAGTGTTACCTTACAATGCCACAGAACCACTACTAACTATTTATTAAAACTGTTGAGAGATTCAGAACATCCCAAGCTTTTGTAGTTAGTTCTATTTCAGGATTTAATCAATGGGAAACTCCATTTTAAACATGTCAACATTTCCATGCAGTAGCCTTTATGTCTGAAGTTGCTCCTGTTGATGGCCTTTAATGTACTAGCAAACAAAATTCTGCAATTTAACCCGAGTTCTATCACTTGCCAGCTCAATTACAAAGCTGCTAGATTGAATTCCAGAAATCCATCAGTCCTCATCTGGCTGCAGTCAAAGTGGAGTAATGTAATAAAATGTAAATACATGAAATTCATTTTCTTCTTTACTAAGAGTAAGGCGCCTAGTCGCTTGAGCTGGAACGAACTGTACACAGTAATAAGAGGCCTACTGAAGAGAATCCACTAGTGTCCACAATTACTCCTCATTCACCATTCTGAAAATCCATCTCAGTTTCTTCCACTATGCAGTTTCACAGTTTTGTCCAATATCCCTCCCCACCCCCTGCTGTTTTTTGCAAAAATATACTTTATTCATAAAATATCTACAAGAGACATTACAAAATATTTCAAATTGTCAGAACAAGAAAGTGCAATGATATTCACATTTTTTCCAGAGATCAAGATTCTCTTTAGGGTGTTTCAATTCAGTAATGAGAATATCATAAACATTTCAATATTTTTGTTACAGAGAATACAATTCTATTCAAACCACATACATGGGTCATGTTGCATTCTGAGGTGCTTCAATACAATTACATACTATTAGGATTAAGCACACAGTTCGTGGGGTTTTATATGGTTTAAAGCCCCTTTGTGTACATTGGCTGAGAGGCCTTGCACAGTGGCCTTTTCCTATTGTACTTTGGCAATGGCTGAGTGCACCCAAGCTTGAGTGCATCCCTCAGCACGTAGTCCTGGACCTTGGAATGTGCCAGTCTGCAACACTTGGTCGAGGATAGTTCTTTGCACTGGAAAATCAACAGGTTTTGGGCAGACCAAGGAACGTCTTTCACCGAGTTGATGATCTTCCAGCAGCAGTTGTTGTTTGTCTCAGTGTCTCTCCCTGGGAACAGCCCACAGGGCACAAAGTCCTGTGTCACAGAGTTACTCAGGATAAATACTACTGTATCTCTCTCTCCAAACCATTTTTGCAAAGGAACATTATAGGGCTGTGGTACTGCTTTAACATGCTGACATGACAGTTGCTTTTCTTCCCTATAGTCTGGGGTGTTGATTAGATAGTCCACCTCCCCAATTCTCTTTGCTACTGTATGGGTGACTGAACTGGGCTTTCAGAGGGTCACCCTGTATCAGTGGGAGCACGAACACACCATCTCCTGGCAAAGGATTCAAGTCTTGAAACGTTTGTCTGCTAGCTTTTTCATAGCTGTTTGGGAGGTTTTTATGCACTCCTGAACCACATCACAGGCTCCTGTAAGCTGCTCACGAAATGGATATGATATTGTCTAACATGGCAAGCTCTTTCTTCTACTCTAAACATTTGTCCTTGATTAGCTGAACAGGACCCCTCACTTAGTACCTACAAGCTAACTCAAAAGAGGCAAACCTGCTTAACTCAGAAGTCCTGGTGGAAAACAGAACAAAATCCAGGCCTTTATCCTAGTCATGGAGATACGTGTGACAGGATGCCTCAAGTACTGTTCTAAAGCTCCTTACAAAATGTGGGTGATATGTTGAGGACCTCCTGGAATACTTTAATCAAGGTTTAAGCCCTGATGCGACTGGATCTCAGTGGACAGCTGATAATTGTGTTAATTCCTCCACCACTAGCTTGGCAGAGATGGTTCCCAGTGGAATGGCCTCTGCGAATTCAATAGCTACATTAGGGGTTCCATTCACATACACACAGGGCAGGGTAGGTGTAGGAAAATGCTTTGTTGAAGGGGCGGCGCGGGCTCGTTAGGCCGAAGGGCCTGTTTCCCGTGCTGGGTTGTTCTTTGTTCTAGCCACATCAATAGTAATAGGAATATATGGTTTTGTTTTCATCAGTGGTCTTGTTCAATCCACAAACAGCTTTGGTTCTCCAAATGCAGGTAGGGGAAGCATACGTGCAGGTTTATTGCAAGCTGCGGTTTCGCCACTACTTGACAGGTGTGGCAAGATTTTCAGAATCTCATCACATCTTTGTGGAGGTGTGGCTAATAAAAATGCTGGTTTATGGGGGCTTAAGCTTTTCATACACTGACACATCCAGTCATTGGGATTTCATGGGCTAGCCTCAGTATCTTGGCAGCATCACTATCTGGTGGATCACTGTCCACTTTTCATTTGCATGTCTGTGACAGGCTCTCCACTTCAGCCTGTGTTCGAGCAGTCTGTACCAGGCCAGCTTGCTGAACCACAACCAAGGAAAACCTACTCATTACATCCTTGGAGTCTTCCAAACTTCCCAAAAAAGTTCTGGATAACTAGATGGTTGAAGTCATCTGTCTACAGTGCTCGTTTGGCCACCTCTGAATGGCTCATTGGGCCATAGACCAGGTTACCCCACAGTCAAGAAAAATGCAAAGAATTTTCATCTGCTTTTTATGTGCCCCAATAAATCCTACAGACTTTCCCTCTAACCTCCAAAAATCAGCACAAAAGTGATCAGTCTTAAGGGAACTGGAATACATAAGCATCCAAGCCGTGCTCCTTTTGTTGTCTGAGGTGGGGTTTCTGTATTTCCAGCCATCCCCTCTCTCCCATTGGTGCTCAGCTTTCTAGCGTTCTCCCATCTCCTAAGCTTTCCAGGCTGCTGAGGATGAATAGGTAAGGGTTTCTTTTGGGCTGAGGACTTAAGCACAAGCTCATAATCATTAGTGAGAGTTCTGCGTGACTGGCCCTTGCCACTTTCTGATCTTGTGTGTGTTTTTAGGAAGAGGCTGTGCATTTTTGAATGGGGTGGGATGGCATGATGGCGCAATGGTTAGCACTGTTGCCTCAGAGGGACCCAGGGTCAATTCCCGACTTGGGTCACTGTCCGTGTGGAGTCCACGTGTTTTCCCTACGTTGCATGGGTTTCCTCCTGTTTCCTCCCAGTTGGAAAGGTGGGCTGATTAGGTGCAGTGGTCATGTTAAATTCTCCCTCAGTGTACCTAAACAAGATTTGTTCTTTCTCTTTCTTCTTTTTATTTTGGAATTCTAGTTGTAGCCATCTCCGTTTTAGTTGTAATCATGCTGAAGCTAAGCTGCCTGTTCCACATCCTCCAGGTAAACAATCTAATTGTGTGGCCAGTAGTTTTACAGTTTCAGCTTTCCTGGCTTTTGAATGCATCTGTAACTGCACCACCTTAGCTATACTTTTTAAACTCAAAGGTTTGAAACTTTAAATTATTGAAACTAATTTCCATCTGTTCTAGAAAGACACTGGCTTCAAATGTGATTATTTTGCACTTTAGTATGGTAAATCCAAGAAATCTTGCAGCAATTCTTTCTTTTTAAAAGAAATTTGCTTTAAGGGGACAGGGGTTTTCATGAATTTAGCAAGGATGTGCTTTGTCAGTACTGCAGGAGTCCCACTATCTACACTTTCAAATGATAAAGAATTGACCAGAAAGGTTATTTGAGCTTAAACAAAGAACAATATAGGTTTATTGACCCTAATTCCCGAATTAAAACTAGACAAATTGCAACCATCATTCCTACACACACATCCCCTGGACCCATATACACTAGTTCAATTGGTAGAACATGAGGATAAGTTTACAGTTTGTGAAAATAAACAATCAAATAAAATATACAGTTAACTGCCCTTTGGCTAGTGTCGATGCAGTGATTCTACATTGTGTTCAGTTGGCTTCCCGAGTGTAATTCTATGGAGTAGATTACCACATTTCATTCCCAAAAGAGCTTGGTTTGCAATAGATTTCTCTTCTCAGGGTAGTTACTTTCCAAATCCTGCAACTACACTTTAGAAAGGGTGACAGAGAGAGAAACAGCTTCCTTGCAGCTTTTCAGTGTAGAATTCTGATATCTTGTATACTCTGGTTTTGTAAAACAGTACTGCTGGCTGTAAATTCTACAGGTAGTCTTTGTTTCATACAACAGGTAAATTGCATTTTGATGTCTCATCTAATATGAAAGTCAACCATTGCCTTAATAGGATTCCAATTTGCTTTTTTTTTTAAAAAATTGAGCCCAAAAATTTAAGACAAAAGTGCTTGCATGAAATGCAAAACACTAAAATCTACTAAAATAACTTTTATGAGTAACGTATCTTGATTTTTATAAGAACATAAGAAATAGGAGCAGGAGTAGGCCATCTAGCCCTTCGAGCCTGCCCCGCCATTCATAAGATCATGGCTGATCTGTCATGGCTCAGTTCCACATTCCCACCCTCTCCCCATAACCCTTAATCCCCTCTCTTATCAAAAACCCATCAACCCGCGTCTTAAAAATATTTAGCGAGGCAGCCTCCACCACTTCAACGGGCAGAGAATTCCAGAGATTCACCACCCTTTGAGTGAAGAAGTTCCTCCTCAACTCCGTTCTAAACCGCCCTCCCTTTATCCTGAGGCTGTGCCCCCTAGTCCTACTGTCTTTTTTCAGCGGGAAGAGTCTCTCCACCTCTATCCTATCCATCCCATTAATCATCTTATACGTCTCAATGAGATCTCCCCTCATTCTTCTAAACTCTAACGAGTACAAGCCTAGTTTATTCAGCCTCTCCTCATAGCTCAACCCCCTCAACTCCGGTATCAGCCTAGTAAACCTCCTCTGCACTCCCTCCAAGGCCAAAATATCCTTGTGCAGGTGTGGCGCCCAAATCATTTTTGTGAACATTTTTCCTATAATGCTGTTAAATATTATCTTTCTTTGCATCTCAATGGTGTCTCTTATGACCCTTATCTTTCAAAATCTTTTACAAATTTCTTCCGATTAGTAGGGACATGGCTTTTTATGTTATAAAATAAAAAAGGAAACCATTTACGTAAATATGCGAGTGAACTGTCAGTTACCAAAATTATTTTCATGCTACTGCCATTATTTGTTTTGGATCCTGTAGTGATATCCAGAAAGTAGTAAATGTTTATTTCCAATAGCAGAACCTATCACCTCAAAGGAAAAAACTTAACGTAAGCGAATGTGTTATCACCTGAGGAAATTAACAGAATTTGTTCTCAAGCCTCAATAACTAGCATTAAAAGAAATAAATGGCAATTTGGGCTGCCATGTACTGTTTTTCTACAGAACCCC
Organism: Carcharhinus amblyrhynchos; assembly: GCF_965287045.1. Lineage (NCBI taxonomy): Eukaryota > Metazoa > Chordata > Chondrichthyes > Carcharhiniformes > Carcharhinidae > Carcharhinus > Carcharhinus amblyrhynchos. Next base: position 30,802,064 of record NC_137337.1, read on the forward strand.
AGGCAATATGCTATGTTATACAGAGTAATACATAATTGTAGCAGTGCAATAATACATTATGTCCCTCTACGGCTGCAAAGTCTAACTCAGGTTGTCAAATACATTAACCACGAGTCAAGTGTGGCTACTCAGGAATTCAGGTGTGGCAAACTGCATGCTTGATTAGTTTATTGAAAAACAGGAGGCACCAATGTCAGGCATATGATCTCAATACTCATTTTGCATGGCCCATGCATGTGCACGTTGCCTTTTTGTAAGATTGTTGGTGAAATAGTCAACACAACAGCAGTGCCCAAACACTTTTGATTGTTTCATGCACTTTACTTCCTTGGTTACTTACTAATGATCTGCTACAAATGTGCAATAATTTTACCCATATAGCGCCATCATAATTCCAGTGAATTGGCACTCCTTCCAAGGCCAATACACAAGAACACAGGAATTAGGAGCAGGAGGCGGCAATCTGACCCCTCAAGCCTGCTCTGCCATTCAATAAGGTCATGGCTGATTGAACTCTGGCAGCAATTCCACTTTTCTGTCACCCATAACCCTTCTGATCAAAAATCTATTTAACTCAACCTTGGCTACATTCAATGACCTAGCCTCCTCTGGTCTCTAGGGAACAGAGTCCAACAGACAAATGACCAGAGAAAATTTCTCCTCCTCTTAGTCTTAAATAGGAGGGAGTATAATTTTAATTGCCCATGACTAAACAGAAAAGTTTTGATTTGCATATTTGTGTAATCAGTGGTGTATTTCTCCTTTCCCCTCAATTTCTACGTTCATACATGAAAAGTGGGATAAAGAAAATAGCTACAAGGAAAAGATCACAGAGAAAATATGATTTTTTTCCAAATTAACCCAGATTCAAAGTCCAATGGTGTATTCTTGCAGAGTTGGTAGGCTGAACAGTGATGGTGGATAATTCACATTTCTGGTGAGATGACTTCCACTATGGGATAGGCATGTAGAGATGGATTAGTCTTGTAAGTGCTGACACAGATGCTCCACTAAAAACAGTGAAGGTGTGAAACCAGGTATTCAAACCCGGCCAGAGACCTTATTTAGGAACTGCTTCTTGCTAGATGGAAAATGGCTGAACTTTACAGCTTCAGCAAGACAGGGTCCAGCCTCGAGCATCATGTGACAGGACACCCACTTCTCCATTTTGATTTGGGCAAAGAATATTTATCTGTCGGCATTTATGAAATGGATTGTGTTTCCACCATTAATAATTTCAAGAGGTTTCAGGATCCTATGCCCTCGTAAACGGGTCGTTTTTGTTGCATTTCTAAGGCTAGGCTGAAGCAAACAGTGTTTGTAAAATTGTCTTGGAATTTGGTCTCTGCAGTCAGAGAGCATTAGCGCCTCTTTAGAGATAATGAGTGTCAACTTCTTATTGCTGCAATCTTCCTTTTGTTTGAATCATAGCTTTAATCATTTTAAAGCCTTTGCCCTGTTTTTATGATTTTATAAATCAGCCATGATGATATGTTGTATATATTATGAAAGAAAATTTTTAAAAGTGTGTCCCCTCATTGTAGATTGTTTCACATGTGGAAACATCATTTCAACTTCCAACCTGTTGGAGTCCCCGCAGGTTCTTATATGTTTCAATAAGATCACCTCTCATTCTTCTAAGCTCCCAAGATACAGGTCCAACCTATTCAATCCTTCCTCATAAAACAGACTCTTTAAAGTCAATCAAGTGAACCTTCTCTGAACTCGTTCTAATGCACTTGTATCTCTCCTTAAAGAGATCAAAACTGTACACGACACCCTAGATGTGCTCTTGCTAAGGCCCTGTACAGCTGTAGCAATACTACTCAACTTTACCAACATGCCACTTGCTTTTGCCACATTCTAACATTTTGTGATTCATGTACCAGGACTTCCCGGTCCCTCTGTACCGTAGAGTTCTTCAGTCTCTTTCCATCTAAATAATATACTGCTTTTCTATTCCTCCTGCCAAAGTGAAATAGTTCAGATTTTTACCCACTTCCTCAACCAACTCAATCCCTTTGCAAATTCTATGCTGTCTTGACAAATGACTTTTCTATCTTTCTATCAGCAAATTTAGCAACCGTACATTTGGTCCCTTCATCCAAGTCATTGTTACAGATTGTAAGTAATTGAGGCCCAGCATTGCTCCCTGTCTCATTCCATTAGTTACAGGTTGCCAATGCAAAAATGACCAAATTTCCTTTATTCTCTGTTTCCTAATAGCTATGATGTGGAGATGTCAGCATTGGACAATAAGAAGTCTCACAACACCAGGTTAAAGTCCAACAGGATTATTTGCCTACAAAATACTCACATTGCAACCATTATCTTGTAAATTGAGTTTGTGTCCACGTATCTGCCCTGTTTGTGAACACAACTCCTCACTCACCTGATGAAGGAATGAGAGTCCAAAAGCCTGTGCTGCCAAATAAACCTGTTGGACTTTAACCTGGTGTTGAGAGACTTCTTACTGCCTTAATAGCTAGCTAATCTAATGATATGAATCATTACCTCCTCCATGGGTTCTTATTTTGTGGAGTCAAATTTAATGTGTTACCTTATTCAATAATTTTGGAAATCCAAGTACGCCACATCTATAGGTTCCCTTTGATCCACCTTGCTTATTACTTCCTCAAAAAGCCAACATGTTACTCCTGCAATTACCTCTAGTAAAGAATTCTCACATTTTTCCAATGAAAAGTTAGACCAACCGGTCTCTAATTTTCTTCATGTCTCCTTTCTTTCTTGAATAAAGTGATGCGATTTACGATTTTCCAAACCACTGGGACTTTTCCAGACTCGATGCAACTACTATCTCCGCAGCCAAATCATTTTCAAACCCTAGGATGAAAGCCACCAGACTCAGGAAACTTGCCAGCCTTTAGTTCAAATAATTTTCCCAGTACTTTTCCTTTGTGATTGTCTTAAATTCTTCCCTCCTTCTCACCTCGATTTTCAACCATTAAGGTTTTTTTGTCTTCTATAGTGAAGACAGATTTAAAATGTCAGTTTAGTTCATGGAAAGTATAGAGAAATGCAAACAGCCAATATTATACCACCTATTTTAAGGCCCAGGAGTAAATACACACAAATACAAACAAAATTCAGCTCAATAGCAATATCCCTAGCAAACATTTTGAAGTAATTATTTTGTATTTGTCTCACCACCCAGAAAATTAAATATTTTAGTCCTGAATCTTTGGAGTTTTATTTGTAATTCCATTATGAAATGTGCATGAGGACAAACATTTTACAATTAAAATTAAGAGTATTGTATGCCAAATATAAGCTGCACAAACAATTTACGCAAAATTACGGACCCTGAAAGCTGCACTGCTGCTCATGAAGTTGAGACTGGGCCTCAAGAGAGGGAGTGAGCTAGAACACAGCATAGGTACAAGATAACTATACTGCCATTGTGTAAAACAATACATGACACGTAGAGTACCTCAAGGGCAAAGTCTTAATGGTAATTTCCGCAAAAGGAAGCACATTTAAAAAAACATTTAATCAATCTGTGACTGAATCAGTAGTCAACCAAGCCAATGCAGTTCCAAACTCATTTGGTGAATGGGAGCAGGAAGGAACAGCCAAGCACTTTCAGACATTCAGTTCCCTCTTCTGTTGACAACAGCTGGCCACATTTAGGAAGCCTGTCTGATAGAAAGAGCTCTGAGCCCAGAGGAAGTGCGTGTCCAGGGGTGTTCCTTCTGTACATAGAAACAGTCAACTCCTTGAATTGTTGCAAGAACTTAACCTCAAAGAGAATTACTGTAATGCACCAACAGTCATCTGTTTTTGCTGAAGCCAAATATGTACATATAGCTGACGCACAGTGGATTACTCATCATCCACTGATATTAAACTTAGTTCCTGTACATGGTCACACCTTGTTAGCTGCAAAAAAGATATAAAATTGCTTACTATGTCTGCAATTTCCTTCAGTGCGTGACCCCACCCTGTCTGTACAATAAGATTTTAATAAATTTGAGGGTAGAATCTACCATGAAGCCTCTCCCAAGCAAGCAAAATGTGCATTTGTGTAGCACCTCTTACATCTTTAGGACTACCCATAAAGCTCGAATAACTTTTAAAATGAGAGTCACTATTATGTGGGCAAGCATGGAACAAAATTTGTACAGTAAGAAGTCTCACAACACCAGGTTAAAGTCCAACAGGTTTATTTGGTAGCAAAAGCCACTAGCTTTTGGGCCTCTGACCCTTCATCTGGTGAGTGGAGAGTTGTGATCACAAACAGGGGATGTAAAGACACACACTCATCTTTACATCCCCTGTTTGTGATCAGAACTCTCCACTCACTGACAAACGGTCAGAAGCCCGAAAGCTGGTGGCTTTTGTCACCAAATAAACCTTTTGGACTTTAACCTGGTGTTATGAGACTTCTATGTTTACTCCAGTCCAATGCCGGCACTTCCACAACAGAATTTGTATACAACAAACTGAAATGAGATAAATGACCAATTAACCAATTATGGTGATCTGATTGAAGAAAGTGTTTGATCTGAATGTTTAAGAACTCCCTTACTTCTTTTTAAATAGTATCATAGGATCTTTTATGTTCATCTGAACACACGGACTGCCTCTTTTCAATATCTCTTCCAGAAGACTACATTATCTGTCATTGCAGCCACTCTCTCTAGCCGGATGTTTGATATGCTACTGACCTACAGGATTATTTAAAAAGCCAATACCCATGAGCAAACAAATGGATGCACTTTGAGTTTTTTTAAAGTTCTGATTCTATTTGGAATTTCTTCTGCGCACACATATAAACAAGCTAGTTTCTGTTTTGCGACTCAAGGCTCAAGGTGCATTATATGATCATGATGATGTCATTGCTCAAATGGGTCTATATCTTAAACACACACATTCGTGCATTTGCGCTGTGTCATGTCCTCAGGCAGCCCCAAACCACTTTTCAACCAGTAAGTTAATTTCGAAGTCAGTCACTTGTGCGTAAACAAATGTTGCAGACATTTTGGATACAGCAAAGTCCCATACACAGCGAATTAATAAATAAATGGACCAGTTAATATTTTGTTTTTATTTAACTACAGATTTAGGACATGGCTGATGTTTCATTTATTCCCCAACTGTTCTAGAACCACCTTTAGAATATAACCAAGTGGCTTGCTTGGCCATTTCAGAGGGCAGTTGAGCCTTTGCTGTGGATCTGAAAGCACATACAAGTCAAACTGGATATAGAGACAAAGTTCCTTCCCTATAGGACATTCGTGAACCAGATGGGTTTTTATGACAATTATTGACACCAGCTTTTTTAATTCTAGATTTTATTTAATTGCAATTAAAATCTACAGCTGCCATACTATTTGAACTTAATCTTTACCTTCTCTCCAATACTCAATTTAAAGCAACTTTAAACTCCCCAAATGCAAGATCCATTTTTTTCATTTTAATAGCCTAAAGTGCACCCACCATGTTATTCTAATTACATTAATTTCCAGCCAGGGACCAAGCTTCCTAAGTCTCTGGAAATCCTTTCAGCTTACATTACAAATGTTTTTAATGTTGTACATAATACCTCACCAATGCCACCAATTCCTAAATGGGTTTCACAAAAGTTAGCTTGGCAGGTTTGAAGACCCACTTGCTGCACAAGAACAGCATATTAGGAGCAGGCAGCATCAGCATCATAAAACTAGTTTTAATAAAATATCAATTAAACACTACAAGGCCTGCATAGCTTGAACGTGTAGTTTGAACCTTCCTTCTCTGCTTTCCCCCTCATCCTTCCGTGGGCCAGCTATGAATCAGCAACACAGTAGGCAAGCTGTTGGGTTATTGACATGGTTTCCATTACTACATTTCAGGAGCCTGAATCACAAATCATCCTTTAAACTTGTAAGAGCAGCAGTACATAGGCAGCATTTCTCACTTTACTGGCATAAACGTGTAAACCACAAAATGCATTTCAGGAAACCACATTTGGTCACCATTTCCTTTCACTGAAAATATCCTCTTCCTGACAGCATCCTGTAAGCATTCTCACCCTCGATAGTGATTAATAATAATCCACTTAGTCTGCTGAAGTCTTAAAGTTTTTGTGACCACCATGGAAGTCTGAGGCAGCTAAAGGATCAAATAAATTATTAACATTTCCAAGGCTTTTCAACGTGTATCTATTGAGCACAAGAGCAATAAAGAAAAGATAATTGAATGCATTATAACTTAAATTTCCAGTGCGTCAATAATTGTATATTGGGTCAAATAGATCAGTTTTACTACTCTAAATGTCCATGATGATCAATACATGAAAATTATATTTTAGATTCATCTTGTTGCGCACAGAACAGTACATGGTTCATACATCGTTTTAAAAAAATGAAACTTCATAATATTTGCATTAATAATAGCAATGCCATTACCTTAAACACCAAGATGTCATCACCTTAAGTCTCACCACGAATCAAATTGAAATTTTAAAGTTGAACATGTATAAATACTTCAAACGCCAAGTTTGAAAAAAAAACTAGATTAAAGATAACACGATCCAAATGTTTGAAAGCAGGAGATATGGTAAGGCGTAGGTTCAAACAATACTTTAATGCTTTTTACGCAAGCTTAGTTAATACCTCGTCTGGATTCAATTTCTCCAGTATTCTCATTGTTCTCACCGGGTCCCCATAGTCCAAAACCTCCAACTTGCTCAAAAGCCTAGCCTTCAATAAGACCTATCTTTCATCACTTCTGCCCTCATTAAACAACAACCTATATTGATTCCATGCCACCAACACATCTTCAATTACCACTATAGCTTTGTACCCACAATCCCTATTTCTGCCATCTCCCCCACTGCCTGATTTTACAGTGCAGAAAGAGACCAGTCTAACAGGTCCATTTTGACTATCACGTTCCCCATAAGTCTCCTCCCACTTTTTAAAATCAGATTTTTATATGAGCACGTCCCTTTATTCTCCTCTTCATCATGTATTTTTCTAGCTTTTCCCTAACAGCAGGTATGTCAGTCACCTCAACTACTCCTTAGTTCTAACATTCTAATCACTCACTGGATAAGGAAGTCTTTCTCAATTTGTGACTGCATTTGTTGTAAATATGGCCCCAGTTCTGGTCTCCCTTCAAATGAAAACATTTTTCCTACTTTTGTTATGATCCCAATTGATGTTATTGCTGGATGAGAAGGACTCAATAGCCATGAACTTTCAAACTTTCACACAATACCTCAGGGATCCAGCCACTATCAGTTCACAGGCAAGAGGTAGAGACTGCCAATCTTACGACTACTTCAGATCTCTGACTTCTCACTAGCCAACTCCACCAGACCTGTACTTTTCAGCTCTGTCCTTAACTTCAATAAACATGATCCTATTCAAGTTTTGCCAATCCTTTAACTTGAGTTTTATGGGGTCTTCTCTTTGCATTCCCTGATTTCTAGAACTACCAGTCCTGTAATTTATCTAGGACTTGCTTTCTTATGCTTCTGGCAGAGCTGAGAGAGCTGTTTCACCTCTAGCTTCCTGGATCTTTCTGCTACTGGTTCAGTTAAAACAAAATAAAAACACAAGGTATTTTCCCTAAAGGTGAGCTCTCACTGCTAAGCAACAGCTTGTCCTTTCTCCAAGTTCTTTACTTCGTATGCCATAAACTCTAAGCACAATACAGACACAGTATGAAATGAAACCAAAATCCTCATACATGCAAAGATTTTTGTTTAACATGAGTATAACTGAAGTTTCAATACTTTCTAACACTAAAATCTGTAACTTACTTTCAATATCTACCAATACAAATATAGTTTACTTAAAACATCACCTTCCTGACACTACCTTATCAAACTCTTCCTAAAATTAAAGGCCGCAATCAGGTCTCCTCCACCTTTTCTTGTAGCATTCTCCCCTCTGCATGGGTTTCCTTCCTCAGTCCAAAGATGTGCAGGTTAGATGGATTGGTCATGCTAAATTGCCCCTCATTGTCCAAAAACGTAGGTAAGGAGGATTAGTGGGTAAATATATGGGGTTATGGAGAAAGGGCCTGTGTGGGATGCTCTATCAGAGAGTCAGGGCAGATTCAAATGGGCTGAATGGCTCCCTTCTGCACTGTAGGGATTCTATAATGACTATAAATTTATAATCATTACCTTAGCCAGTTTTAATAGGCTTCAGGTACTACATGCATTTATGTCAAAATTTGTTGTTGCTGTTACATTTCCATTTTTGAAGGCAAGAGAATCCTGAATGAAGAAAGGGTAAACCCTATAGCTTTAAAAATTTGAAGACTTTGTTTTTTCTTCTGTGAAGACCACCAAAAAATAGCATAGTATAAAAGCCAGTGGAGCTTTAAGGCTGCGGGCATTTAAGAATTAATATTGAAAACAGTATAAAAGAGAGGACAGAATACCTACCATTAGGAGAGACTTAACATCTGTAATTCCCTATCATCTTTAGTTCTATGCTCATATGCCTTTGGCCTTTTCAACAGCTTTCCACCTTTACCCCGCTATTAGTTGCGGATGTGTTAGCTAGATAATCGCTGCTCTGAAACTTCGCCCCTTAATCCTTCTGACTTTTTAATTCTTTTTCCAATAACCATTCGAAAAGCAATCTTTTCAACCAAGTTCTTGATTATCTCTAATTTAGCACAAAAAATGATCCTTTGCATATTTAAAAGTGGTAACTTGACAATTTTATTAATGAAGTTTATAATGAGTTTATCATTAAACTTTATTAATCAGTGTCTAGCCCATGACCTGCAGGTAACCCAATACCAAATCATAGAAAATGATTTTTAAAAATCTATGTATAGCTATTTACTGGTTTCATTCGTGTGCGGTAGACAGTTTATTAGCTAGTTAAATATTTATCCATTAAAAACTATTAAAAGGATTGTACTCGCACCCTGGCACCTGAAAGTACAATTTTAAAGATATTCTTAAAGTCATGCAACTGATCTAATTAGCATAAAGTCACCTTGGCGATTCACATATTTTCCTGTGAGGGGCAGGGAAAGCAGGGATAGAGCTGGCTCTCGATGTGATTTTTGTTTAACATTAGTGCTAAAGGTTTTGGAAATACAATTTACACTGGACGTAACCTGGATGTGAAATTTCTGGATCTTTAATGCTTATCTTGCTCAATTTAGACAGCAAACTCTGTAAAGGCTAGTGCAACCTACCTAAAACGCTACTTCAACAGAGGCTAACAAGCCTAAAATTAAAGCAAAATCCTGCGGATGCTGGAGATCTGAAATAAAGACAAAGTACTGAAAAAATTCAGCCACACTGGCAGCATCTGTGGAGAGAGAAACAGAGTTAACGATTCTAGCCCAGTACGATGACTCTTCAGCACTACGACTCTTCAGCACTACTGCCAGACCAGCTGCACTTTTCCAGCACTTTCAGTTTTTATATTTACAAGTCTCCCTAGCAACATTCCTATAAAGAATTTAAGGAATTTCTGCTCAAGGGGAATTAGGATGGGCAATAAATGCTGGCTTTGCCAGTCAGTGTCACATCTCAAACACACATCTTTACAGTGCTCAATGTAAAAATCCCGAAATGAAGAAATAAAAAACCCTACAATCTGTAAAATTTAATTCTGTGTTATATTGTGCTGAAAATCTTCAATGATGCCTGCCAGAATGGCAATATTCACCTCAAAATTGCACATTTTCTCAAACCTGGTTTCATTTCAAAATGTTGGCATCCCTCAGTTGATATCCATTTTTAAAGTTACTAAATAACTGACAATAAATCATGAATCTATAATCTAATCTCAGGGTTTAAAGCATTTTATGAAGTGCAATGGAAACAGTTTCTCTCCAGCTACTCTATCTACACCTCTCATGATTTTGAGTGCATCAAAAGTTCTCTCAAACTTTACTCTAAAACAACCAGGGCTTCTCCACTGACTCTCATAACTGAAGTACCTCATCGCTTGAGCTATTCCCCCAAATTGTTTCTGCACCCTCGCCAATCCCTTCACATCGTTCCTCAAGTGCAGTACCCAGAATTGGACAAAATACTCCAGTTGAGGCCAAACTGGTGTTTTCTTAAGGTTCATCACAACTTCCTTCTTTGTTCCTTTTGTCTCTTTATAAACCCAGAACGCCAATAACGATGGTCACGCAGCCAGCAATATTGGAAATTTGCAGCCTTCTTCCTCGAGAGAATTAGAATGGTGTTTTATAAAATGATGAAGGTCCATCAATGAAATTTTTCCTAAAACAAATCTTTTGGACTCATCCTCCTCATATGTGCATTTTGACAATTAATATTGCTCTTCTGCTTAACTAAGTACTAAACTTAAATTATTTTTTGCTGCAGCTTTAATTAATTAGAGTCTTCAAAGGCCAGGATCCCATTGCCAGCAAGACTGTACCCAACATTTCAACTCAGGACCTGGTGCCCTTCCCTGCCCACTATGCGCAGAGGTATCCTAACAGTGGATCACTGCAGCCCCTAACCCAATGCTGCAGTGAGTTACACAGCTCTTCCATAACATCTTGTGTAAACCACATCTGTGCATCCGTTTGTTGACACTTAGTCACATCCTATTCAACGTTAAAAGTCCTCACTACACCCAGCTATATAAAGAAACAAAGCAGATTTTTTTCAATGTTTCAAAGAACAAAGAAAATTACAGCACAGGAACAGGCCCTTCGGCCCTCCAAGCCTACACCGATCACGCTGCCTGATTGAACTAAAACCCCCTGCTCTTCCGTGGACTATATCCCTCTATTCCCATTCTATTCATGTATTTGTCAAGACTCCCCTTAAAAGTCACTATCGTAATTTCCTTCAGAATTCTAAAATTTAATCTCTTTTGGGAGCAATAGATCTTCAAGTTTTGCAATTTTAAGATTTACTGAAGCATGTTAATTAGACACAGACAAAGTAGGTCTGATAATTACAAGCCCGAGTGGCCTGTGTATAAACACAGGAATAAAGTAACTAGTTGACTTTGGTATGTGAGCAAATTGAAACTTAAAGGGGGAAAAAATAAAATGTAAGAACAGGATAGACTAATTTCCTTACACTTGCTAAGCTAAGGCACCAATTTTATGGATTTACCACTTTTTTAGGGCAACCTGTTTAATTATACAAGAAATTTATAGAAAAATGGAGAATTAATGGATTGAACTGTTAAGAGGTTCTAATCAAGTTAATTTCTTAATCAAGCTTTGTATGTAAAATAAATGAATTGCAGGCTGGTAGTTCTAAGAAGAATTGTTGAGATAAAAATGATTTAACTTGCATAAAAGGTAACCTGTTCCATTCATTAAATTTTTGTCTTGTTGTTCTGTTTTCCCTCCACCCAAATGCTTGTTTTCCTTATCCTACTTCACTCACTGGATATTTTATTTTCACTTTCTCTCTAATCTTCTTTGCTGCACCTTTTACAGCATGGCTTACTTTCCTTTCATTTTATAAATCCTTGCCTTTTCCATTTTGAATTCAGCCAAAATTTCTAGTACTACTTCATCAACAGTTATCCTCTAATTGTTCTGTCTCCTCCTTTTGTAACCTCTGTGGCCAACCACAAACTTCTGCAAAAAAAAGGCTTTCATCAACTTTAATCAGCTACTTCTTTTAACAACTTTCCCTTTTTATGTGTACAATAAATTCCATTAATACTTATTTACCTGACAGTCACTTCCTATACCTTCTACTTTCTCTTTCTTTCTCCCCTCTGCCACATTAGTTTATAGTTATTGCCAAAGCATTAGTTATTCTCATGGAAATGGCACTGATCACAGCTTTGGTCAGCAGAAGCCTATAGAGACCTTTCCTGATACAGAATGGGTCCGATTGTATAAGAAATCAGAGCTCTTCCATCCCAACACCATTTCTCCAATCACATACGTAATTGAATCACCATTACTATACTGTCTAGCCTGTTAACTATAGAAGTACTTCTGTCATTATTACCCTTGCTCTTTCATCACCTCATGTTTTGGTACAATCCCAATTCTATTTCCAGGATTACAACTTCTGTTGCTTCCCATCACTCTTTTAAACAAGATAACCTGGCAGGCAATCTATTGTTTGGAAATCTTAGTGGTATCACTGTAACAGGGATTCCACACTAATTATCCACTTGATAGTTCAACACTCGAGGAAATCTCTGTACTGCCTTTGTGGATGCTCGCTCACTCTTTTTCTTTGCTAACTGTTGTAATGAGACCAGGTCAAAAGAGGTTTACTAACTTTCACAAGGGAAAAGTGAGTTCATCAAGGGGAGGGGTGGAGGTGGAAGAGATAAGCTTCTATTTGAAAAAAAAGAACAATCCATCCCTGATAAGGAGTCTTAAATGGGTGCTTGTATTATTTCTGAGGAGTGGACAGCCCCTTCCTCAGATAACCGGGTTTTCTGGCAGAATGAAGCAAGCAGGCACTTAAGATGAGGCCATGACAATGAGATTCCAATCCTACATAATAGAGTGAGCAGTTCTGGGTAGCCTTGAGTGGGCACATCGCCAGCCTAATTGTTAGGGTCACAACCCAAGCTTTATAAAGGTCCATACAATCTTAACTTACACAACTGGTTGAGTAGCACTGTAGGAACCAGCCAAGTATAACTAATCACAGCAGCTGTTAATTAAGTAAAATATTACTGGCTACAACCAACCATGAGACATTGCACTAAGTCAGTCAGTAAGTTCTTAACAGCAAACAGAAATCAAATAAATTAAAAGCACTGTGCAGTACAAATTGCAGTACTGTGCCCTAATCTCATCTGGTGAAATTAAACTCCACAGTGTTCTTTCGCACTTGTAATCATATCTTGAAAAATGTTTGGATGTATTCTTTCTATACATAGTCGTATACAATTTTAGACCATTCAAAGCATTTTGATGAAGCAGTTAGCATTGGTCAACATTTTTAAGTTACACCCGGAAAATATTAAAGTAATCGTGACTCTTTGTGCAGTGACAGTTTCCTATTACAAGTGATTGAGTACCAATATGGTTGTGTGACAGAATTTCCTGCACACCCGGTGTTTGTGCTGGCATCACATTCTTACTTTCAATCCCTTTATTCACTGCAACTACAGTGTTATACGCCAGTAAAAAAGTTGATTTGTCCCTTGTCATAACAATGCCTATTAAGGAAGTGTCTAACAAATTGCGGAATGTAACCTGTTGATTCTCAGACAGGTTTTTAGTCCTCCACCTCTGTTCAGGAAATAAGAATTACATTAGAGGATACTGAACTTAAGCCAATTCAATGGTTCTTGTCCAAGTCCCAAACAAACAAATTGGGTTTGAGAAGTTTTACCTCCAAAATATATATATATTATTTTACACATATAAATGTGTTCTCTTATTACATTTTAAACGTTGAAATTTCAATAATGTTTTAGATTTCAACAATTATCCAATCTAGTAAATTAAGTTTGAAAATGAATTCACTTCAGGTACTGTGTAACCAAGCTAGCACAGTCAAAAACTGTATCAATATACTACTTTTTTGAAAATGGAGATGCCAGTGTTGGACTGGGGTGGGCACAGTAAGAAGTCTCACCAAAGTTTAACCTGGTTAAAATCCAACATGTTTATTTGACATCACAAGCTTTTGGAGCACTGCTGCCTCATCATCCGAAAGCTCTTGATTCCAAATAAACCTGTTGGACTTTAACTGGGTGTTGAGAAAGAAAATTCTTTGGACATTGGGAGGTCACATATTACATATACTGGTAAATCTGGGGTAGTAGTGTTGCAAAACGATAACTCATGCAACCTTCTTGAAATATGCAATCTGGCCCAGAGAATAGTGCTGTCAAGTTTTATTAAACTCGTTGAGAATTGGTGGTAAGTGTCTGCATCTAAAGAGGGGATTAAGTACGTAGAGATATAATGGAAGGTTAAATGCCCAAACCACTATAGAGAGCATATTTTGATGCTAAGAATCAATATTCCAGACTGTACATAATATTCAACTCAAAAGACGATGGCTGCATATCATTGCCAAAAGAAGGTGATTTGCAAAACATATTGGAATTTCAGTAGGTGCTTCATTAGGTGTAAGAGATTATTTGTTTGACTGCTCACCTCACCAAATGCTCCTCTGCCAATGACTTTCAACATTTCAAAATCATCTCGGCGCAGCCTCAGTTCCTTTACAGTAGAGGTGAATGGTTTCGCTGTAAAGTTCAAAAATGATGGAATTAGAGAGGTTATATACATTTATTTTAAATTATGACTTTCACTGGAATGTTAGAAAATTAGGCCAAAAATTCACACAATTCCACTACTCCAAGTATTATTCTCTGCAAAACAAAGCACTTCAGATATTTTAAATAATCAGACCGCCACATTTTAAGATCATGAAATTAGTTGTCGCTCATCTAAAAAGGAAAAAAAATGCAGGACAATGGGAAAAGGGTAGGAGACTGAGTAGCTAAAATGCTCTTTGTAGAAAGCCAGCAGCGGCTTGACAGGCTGAATGGCCATCTGTAAGGATTTTATAATTCTACTTCATTGCCCAGGTTTTCATTCTTGAGGCAGGAATTGTGAGACAGCCTATTTCCTGAAGTTGAGATCCTGCCTCCTGCCCAGCAGGACCCATTCACGCTGTTTGCATGGTGAGGTGACGGAGACAGGCTGGAGTCAGGGCCACGCCTTTGCGGCAGACCAAAAAAGTTGATCTGTCCACAGACACTGGAGATCAAGATGTAGAACCTGTCTCAGACTTTGAAATGTTGAAATAATAAAATGCAAAACATAAGAAATCCCTCCTGGGAATAATCTATAGGTTCCCTAATAGTGGTTCCACAGTAGGACACAGTATAAACCAGGATACACTGTGGGCTTGTAAGAAAAGTACAATCATCATGGGTGATTTTAACATCCATGTAGACTGGATTAATCAAATCAGTAAGGGTAGTCTTGAGGAAGAGTTCATAGAATGAATTAGAGAATGTTTCTTGGAACAATATGTTGTCAAATCAACCAGGGAGCATGCTATTTTGGATCTAATATTTGTGTAACGAGATGGGATCAATTAATGATCTTGTACTAAAGGATCCTCGGGGGAAGAGTGATCATCGCATGCTTGAATTTCATATTCAGCAAGTCCCACACTAGTGTTCTGATGTTAAGCCAAGCTAATTACATAGACATAAATAGATTTGGCTCTAATGGACTGGGCAAAAAGGCTAAAGGATAGGACTGTTGATGAGTGGTGGCAGTTGTTTAAGGAGATATTCAATTCGTCCCAACTAAAATGTACTCCGGAGCAGCAGGAAGACTTCAAGAAGGGAAAACAACATCCATGGCTAAGCAAGAAAGTTAAAGGCAACATAAAGACAAAATTAAGGCATATCATATTGCAAAGGTCAGTGACAAGCTGGAGGACTGAGAAACTTTTAGAGTAGTAGAGGGTTACTAAAGACCAACAGAAGGTTACAGAGGGGAAGGTCTAAAATGCCCATACTCACAATGCTGTAGCCAAAAGTATGCATACTGCATGCAGGCTTGCTACTAATAACTTATCTTGGGACCATAATCCTACATGACAGGAATCGTGTGTTTGGGTTCCATCCAATTTTTAAATCCTCCCTACCATCATTCCAACACAGACAGAAGTATGAAAATCCAACCCTATGCTTCTATAATCAGTAGCATGAATGTTAAAATTCCACAAATGTTTTCACGGCTTTAAAAGGCAGTATTTATGAATGCACTAATGTTCAACAGATATTACCAATTATGATAAACTTAAATTAAATTTTTAAAAATTCCAAACCCAATTTTATCTCCTTTTCATCAAGAAAACACTGATCATAGATGAACATTCTTTTCAATGAAAATGTTTAGACATAAATCAATGGAACATGTGTTTGAAGCTATAATTCCTAATTTGTGTTTGTGCATGTGTCTTGTTGAAAGTGAGGGAAACGTGGCAAAAGGTGAAAGCAAGGATGGCATGGTGACAGAATGGTTAGCACAGTGCCAGGAACGCAGGTTCAATTCCAGCTTCGGGTGACTGCATGGAGTTTGCACCTTCTCCCCGTGTGGGTTTCCTCAGGGTGCTCCAGTTTCCTCCCACTCTTCAAAGATGCGCAAGTTAGAAATCGACTGGCCGTGGTAAATTGCCCCTTAGGGATTAGCAGGGTAAATACATCTGGTTATGGGGATAGGGCCTGGGTTGGACTGTTATCAGTGCAGACTCGATGGGCCACATGGCCTCCTTCTACATTGTAAGGATCTTACGATTCTATGAGGAAAAGTTCAGAGGAAGAGTCTGTACTGTGGTAGTTTCACAAACTCCACCGCACATAGTTTCAGAAAGTCATTCGGAGGTGTTGGGTTCGTTCAGTTTGCTATTTACTAAAAATGAAATTAGTCACTCAATTTACATCATGCTGATAAAGGAACTGTGTGCTTCAATTATATAAAAGGTAAAGTCGCCATCATGCCAGATGACCAAAAACTGCTCTTCCCTTTGAGGGGGAAAAGTTGACTGGTGGTGATTTAACCTGAGTGCTACCAGATCTCAAGCAAGGGGCAAGGTTGAGAAGTGGACCTTCATGAATAACTTCAGCTGGTACAGGAATTTAACACTGTTCGGCGTCACTAATCAGCAGTCCAGCCAACTGAGTTAAACTGAACTTGCTTCTAGTATTCACACGAGTACACAGGCAGCATAATTAAAAAACATATTTGCACCATGCCACTCAACCTTGGGATGTATAATCAAGTATTTTTGAGGTGTGATCACTGTTTTAGTATAAGAAATGCAGCAGCCAATGTGTTCACAGGAAGATCCCACAAATAGTAATCTGATCATGATCAGATAAGCTGCTTTTAGTGCAATTGGTAGAAAAATAAATATTGGCCAGACACATACTCGCTTCGAAACAGTGTCATGGCATTCTTTACATCTACCTAGGAGAGCAGATGGACTCTTAGTTTATCATAATTTAGCAACAGAAAATCTGTACAAATGCTTTTTGAGAAAAAGTTTATACCTTTTAAAAATGTGAACAGGGTTGGCAAACTACATGACGTAAAAGAAAACACTAATACGTAAAGTAGATATTTTAATTGGCATCCTATTTGTACATTATGACTAAACATGTTTAGAGTTTTGCAATACAAATAAAAGTCGATGTCACTGTATCAATGACCGGAACAGATATAGCAAGCTGTTGTACGAAGACCACAACATAAAGGTCAATTGCGCAACTTTCAATTAATGTTTTGGCTATTAACATTGTGCAATATTAGCTGAGGTGGCAAAGCAGATACAGAACTATCTATGCAGTGGTGGCAATGCATATCGTTAAAATGTTGCAGCAACTCAACCATAAAACAATACTTCATTCTGTGGTAATGCATTTTGGAAAATCTAATATAGATAGGAAATACAGTAAATGACAGGATCCTTAAGCATATTGACAGGCAAAGGGATCTGGGTGTACAGGTACACAGGTCACTGACAGTGGCAATGCAGCTGGAGAAGGTAGTCAAGAAGACATACAGCATGCTTGCCTTCATCAGCCAGGGTATGGAGTTTAAAAATTGACAAGTCATGTTGACGCTTTATAGAACCTTAGTGAGGTCGCACTTGGAATAGAGTGTTCAATTCTGGTCGCCGCACTACCAGAAGGATGTGGAGGCTTTGGAGAGGGTACAGAAAAGATTTACCAAGATGTTGCCTGGTACGGAGGGCATTAGCTATGAGAAGAAGTTGGAGAAACTTGATCTGTTCTCAATGGAGTGACGGGAAGTTGAGGGGAGACCTGATAGAAGTCTACAAGATTATGCGGGGCACGGACAGACGGATAGTCAGAAACTTTTTCCCAGGGTGCAAGAGTCAATTACTAGGGGGCATAGGTTTAAGGTGCGAGGGGCAAGTTTTAAAAGAGATTTACAAAGCAGATATTTTGTTTTTACACAGAGGGTGCCTGGAACTCGTTGCCGGGGAGGTAGTGGAAGCGGATACAATAGTGACTTTTAAGAACATAAGAAATAGGAGCAGGAGTAGGCCATCTAGCCCTTCGAGCCTGCCCCGCCATTCAATAAGATCATGGCTGATCTGTCGTGGCTCAGTTCCACATTCCCGCCCTCTCCCCATAACCCCTAATCCCCTCGCTTATCAAAAACCCATCAACCCGCATTTTAAAAATATTTAGCGAGGCAGCCTCCACCACTTCACCAGGCAGAGAATTCCAGAGATTCACCACCCTTTGAGTGAAGAAGTTCCTCCTCAACTCCATTCTAAACCGTCCCCCCCTTTATCTTGAGGCTGTGCCCTCTAGTCCTAATGTCCTTTCTGAGCGGGAAGAGCCTCTCCACCTCTATCCTATCCATCCCATTCATCAGTTTATACGTCTCAATGAGATCTCCCCTCATTCTTCTAAACTCTAACGAGTACAAGCCTAGTTTATTCAGCCTCTCCTCATAGCTCAACCCCCTCAACTCCGGTATCAGCCTAGTAAACCTCCTCTGCACTCCCTCCAAGGCCAAAATATCCTTGCATAAGTGCGGCGACCAAAACTGCACACAGTACTCCAGCTGCGGCCTCACCAATGCCCTATAGAGCTGCAGCAAGACCTCCCTACTTTTATATTCAATCCCCCTCGCTATGAAGGCCAGCATCCCATTAGCCTTCCTGACCACCTGCTGCACCTGCAGGCTGGGTTTTTGCAACTCATGCACAAGGACCCCGAGGTCCCTCTGCACCGTCGCCTGCTGCAGTTTTTCACCCCGTAAGTAACAGTCCTTCCTACCATTACTCCTACCAAAGTGGACCACCTCGCACTTTAAGGAGCGTCTTGACAAATACACGAGGGATATAGTCCCCGAAAGTGTAGGGGGTTTTGGTTAAGTCAGGCAGCATGGTCGGTGCAGGTTGGGAGGACCGAAAGGCCTGTTCCTGTGCTACATTTTTTTTGTTCTTTGTAAAAACACACCTGTTCTACTTTATGCCAGAAAGCTGAATAACTAAACAAACCAACATTCTGCCTCCAGAGGTTATGAGAACAAAGAACAAAAACAGCCCGAGAAACAGGCCCTTCGGCCCAATGAGCCCACGTCGCCATTTTAACATTACCAGTCCCCCCTCCACCCATGACCCTTATCTATTGTTTATGGAATTCCACATTGAGGGAAACTAATTTAGGGACAATTTATTACCTCCAATCAGCCTAATAGCACATCTTTGGGGCGTGGGAGGAAACCGGAGCACCCGGAGAAAACCCACGCGAGCACGGGGAGAATGCGCACACTCCCACAGACACTGGCCCAAGTCCACGTGTCTGCACAGCAAACAGTGATAGTCACTAAGCTGTCGTGTTGCCCAGCACCTGGTCCAGTTTAAGCACACACCAACGACATGAAGCACTAGGCTACTTTCGAACATTCAAGAGCAGCCCTTGTATGACCCATCGCGTGTATAAAGATTGGTTTTCACTGGTGACTCAAAGCAGAGCTTTCCCCTGTGACAATACCAATACAAGTCAATACTTTCTGGCTACAGGAAGGTGTAATGATGCAAATTTTGTTACTACTTAGCCCAAAGCCTGAATGTTGTTCAGGCATTGCAGCATGCACACCCAGGCTGCTTCAATATCTGAGAGTTATGAATGGCACTGAACACTAATCAGCACTGATCAGCCCCACTTCTAACCTAATGATGGAGGGAAGGACATTGATGAAGCAACTGGAGATAACTAGGCCTAGGGCACTATCACAAGAAACTCTTCACGTCGTGGAGTTGAGATGACCGACTTCCAACAAGCATAACAATCTTCCTTTGTGCTCGGTAAGTCACCGACCCATGCAAAGTTTTCCCCCTCAATTCACGTCGACTTTAATTTTGCTAGGCCACTTTGATATTACATTGTCTAGTGGTACCTTGATGTCAAGGGCACTCACTCACACTTCACCTCCGGAATTTAGATCCTACGTCCATGTTTAGATAAGAACTCTACACTGAGGTCTGGAGCTGAATGGCCCAGGTGGAACCAAAGTGAGCATCGCTGAACAGATTGTAACTGACTAAGGGCCATTTGATAGTACTGTTGACAACACCTTTCACTCTACTGAGACAGAATAAACGTCACAACAATTGGTAATGGCTGGATTGGATTTGTCCTGCTTTTTGTGGACTGGCCATACCCAGGTCAAATCTTCCATATTGCTGGATAGATGCCTGTGCTGTAACATTATAAGACAGTAAAGAGTATAACTAGTTTCGAAGCATATATCTTCAAAAGTACAGCTGGAACGTTGTCAGCACGCACTTCTATATCAAGAAACAGCTGAAGGAGACTAGATATCACATGAAGTGAATTGAATTGGCCGAAGATATGATGGTGGAGCTCTCAGGAGGTAGAGGTAAACCATGCACTCAGTACTTCTGGCTGAAAATGTCTGCAAAAGCTTCAGCCTTTTTGCATTGACGTGCTGGGCTCCCCCATCATTGTGGAAAGATCAAATCACATTCTCACAGTTCATTTTACAGAAAAAAATATGAAGTTGAACCAAAACAATAGGTAGTTCAGATCCAAACATCAAAGGACACAAATTTCATCTATTTTATTGGTGATATGCTTTTGCAGTCTCAGTTTGATTTTTATTGGCCAGTCACTTAAATGGTTCCACAAAATCAGCTTTCCTTTTGACTGTAAGCCTGTTAGTTGATTTAACATATGTGAATTTACATTTGTGGGCTTCTCATCACTCTGACTAGTTGGGTAATGCACCCTAAAATCTTGTGCTACCCAACTATACAGTTTCCCAGTTGAAAGCTGTAGAATATTATGGAATGAGAACATGCACATGAGACTTGTATATTTATCACACACTGAAAAAAAGTGATGATCCGCTCCAATAAGGATTTGTACATGCCATAAGGATAACCTTAGGCAGTGGAAGAAAAAAATAATAAATCGACAGGGAAGTTTTAAGTGACCACAGACTCAAGTGGTCTAAAGCAATGGCCCAGATTTTGTACCAAGAGTTATGGGGAGACCAATACCATTCGCTCACTATCATTGAGTAAATCAGACAGCAGTATACATGCACAAACACAGAAATCTAGATATTGCTGTCTAAGGCACACGCTCTCCATTCACAAGCTTTGCTGCACTGCCTTTTGCTAGCCAAGAGATTATGGTATTTATCCAGTAAACACCAGAAAAACAGTTAGCATGTCCACTTAAGTGAGTATGTTTGCATATCTTGGCCATTTTAATCATGCACCATGAAAATAACAAACGGACACTCAAAACCAATGCTTACCTCAGATCATATCATGGCATTAAATAGAAAAATGTGAGGCAGGACCAAAAAACATTTCACTGAAAGTTGGATACTTGCTTTGCTTTTACAAAGATATTTCATCAAACCTTTGAAAAATATGTTGCATTTCCAGACTGAAAGTTTATTCATACAAGACTTGAAATGTATGGTGACAGATATTTAGTAATGTCATTAGGATTATTTTTTCTTCAATGTTATTGCAATTGTACTGCGAACAAAATTCATTGGGACAAGTACTGGAGTACATTGACAACGGAACTATTCATAAATAAAGCATGCTCACAGACAGACTTCTGTGGCAATTAATATTGGGAGCATTGAGGCAAGAGCACCCAATTTCATCTTGTGTTAATAGGATTCTGTGTTTAGAGGTTGTTCTATTATGTCTAATTACGTCTTGTATATTGCCCAAAATTTAGTTACACTTCATTCAAAAAGGCATTTTCTGGTTTTGCAGCAAGCATACCATGTTCAAAAGTTGAAGTTCAAATCAATTCTCTGATTATGTTCACTGCATCCATGAAGATTATATCAATGCACCCTGTGGAGGAGGAAACTATCACTGGTAGCAACTTCAGGATTTTTGCATTTAATTGCACATATATGGACGCAAACGGCTGTCAGTTTTGCACAGCATGAAGGTTGACATTGACAGTTTCACAGTCATTACAACTGTAAATTCCAGGACAAAGTCTTTAGGAGGATGTCATGTTTTTGCACCTGAACTTCAGAGTGATAACACAAATAGCAGAGAGTGACTTAAAAAAACTAATCTTTGTATTTCTTTACAAAAATGTATCAACAGCTCAGTATGTAAAGAACAAGAGCCAAACAGCTTGTTTGAAGAATGGATTATTTACAACCTAACAAAACCCTGCTTTTGGCTGGCATTGCTGTAAGTAAACAACATACTTCACTAAAAACACATTATCAGTATTGTAGGTCTGAAGCTGCTGCCAAACAATGAGAGAAATTAAAATGGTATAGGAAGGGGAAAGTGAAATAATAGACATTCAGAATGACAAATACAAAGCAAAGTTTATAGACAGTCCATCGGTGACAATGACTTTCTTGAAGGGAACATCTAAAAGTTAATTGCTGACCATCTTGGCCTTGGCTGTACTCATACCATTTACACAGAGATTTAAAAAATACTTAGTTATTTTATTATTTTCTGCACGTACAATAAAAACACCAGAATTTATGTCTGATTGTATCCTCACTGGCCGAGCTCAATATGGAACCCTGTTCCATGGGATGTGGGTCTCACTGGCCAGACCACCATTCGTTATCCATTCTTAATACCCTCAAAGAGGTGCTGGTGAGCTGCTTTCTTGAACCACTGCAGTCCACGTGGTGTAGATACAATCACAGTGCTGTTGTGGAAGGGTTTCCAGGATTTTGACCCAGGGACAGTGAAAGAACAGCGATATATTTCCAAGTCAGAATGGTAAAGGGTTCAGAGGGAACAACCAGGTGGTGGTGTTCCAATGAGATTGTTGCCTTTGTCCTTCTAGATGGTAGCAGTTATGGGTTTGAAAGATATTCACTAAGGAGCCTCAATGTGCTCCTGCAGTGCATTTTTAAGTGATACAGTGTTCATCAATAGTGAAGGGAGTGAATGTTTCTGGAACTGCACTCATCCAGGCGAGTCCATCCCACTCCAGACAAGTGAAGAGTACTGCATCCCACTCCAGGCAAGTGGAATGTATTCCATCACACTCCAGGCAAGTGGAGAGTATTCCATCACATTTGTGATCCGTGCATTGTAGATGGTGGACAGACTTTGGGGACTGCTAGCCTCTCATCAGTTACTGCAGTCACACTATTTACATGGCTGGTCCAGTTCAGTTTCTGGCCAATAATAGCCCCCAGGATGTTGATGGCAGAGGATTCAGTAATGAAAATGCTATTGACTGTCAAGGAGCAATAGTTAGATTTTGTTCTGTTGGAGATGATCATTACCTAGCATTTTTGAGAACATAAGAACATAAGAAATAGGAGCAGGAGTAGGCCATCTAGCCCTTCGAGCCTGCCCCGCCATTCAATAAGATCATGGCTGATCTGAAGTGGCTCAGTTCCACTTTCCTGCTTTCTCCCCATAACCCTTAATCCCCTTGCCTACCAAAAACCTATCAACCCGCGTCTTAAATATATTTAGCGAGGTAGCCTCCACCACTTCAACGGGCAGAGAATTCCAGAGATTCACCACCCTTTGAGTGAAGAAGTTCCTCCTCAACTCTGTTCTAAACTGCCCCCCCTTATTTTGAGGCTGTGCCCTCTAGTCCCACTATCCTTTGAGTGGGAAGAACCTCTCCACCTCTACCCTATCCATCCCTTTCATCATCTTTTACGTCTCAATAAGATCCCCCCCTCATCCTTCTGAACTCTAACGAGTACAAGCCCAGTCTATTCAGCCTCTCTTCATAGCTCAACCCCCTCAACTCCGGTATCAGCCTAGTGAACCTCCTCTGCACTCCCTCCAAGGCCAAAATATCCTTGCATAAGTGCAGCGACCAAAACTGCACACAGTACTCCAGCTGCGGCCTCACCAGTGCCCTGTACAGTTGCAGCAAGACCTCCCTACTTTTATATTCAATCCCCCTCACTATGAAGGCCAGCATCCCACTTGCCTTCCTGACCACCTGCTGCACCTGTAGGCTGGGTTTTTGCGACTCTGCACTGTAGCATGCTGCAGCTTTTCGCCTTGTAAGTAGTAGTCCTTCCTATTATTCGTACCAAAGTGGATAACCTCACACTTGCAAACATTGTATTCCATCTGCCAGGTCCTCGCCCACTCGCTCAGCCTATCTAGATCCCTCTGCAGACTTTCTACACCCTCCGCACAATTTGCTGCTCCACTTATCTTTGTGTCATCAGCAAATTTCGACACCTTACACTCGGCTCCCTCCTCTAGATCATCTATATAAATGGTAAATAACTGAGGCCCCAGCACCGATCCCTGGGGCATTCCACTAGTCACCAACCGCCAATCCAAATAGCACCCATTGACACCCACTCTCTGCCTATTTGACAGTCAATCCCCTATCCACGCTAACACCTTACCCCCAACTCCATGCCCCCTAACCTTCCATAACAACCTTTTCTGCGGCACCTTATCAAACGCCTTCTGAAAATCAAGAAACACCACATCCACCGGTTCCCCTCTATCCACCGCACTAGACACATCCTCGTAGAATTCCAATAACTTCATCAGACACGACTTCCCCTTAACGAATCCGTGCTGCATCTGCTCTATCAAACAATTCTTCAAGATGCCTCACTATTTCCTCTGATGACGGATTCAAGCATTTTTCCTACAACAGACGTTAAATTAACCGGCCTATAATTCCCTGCCTTTTGCCTGCTACCCTTTTTAAACAGCGGCGTAGCATTAGCCGTTTTCCAATCTTCCGGCACTTCCCTGGAATCCAGCGAGGTTTGGAAAATAATCACTAAGGCATCCACTATCACCTCTGCCATTTCCTTCAGAACCCTTGGATGCATTCCATCCAGTCCTGGGGACTTGTCCACCATCAGTCCCTCTAGTCTGTCGAGCACTACCTCTCTAGTAACAATGATCTCATTTTTGTGGTTCAAATATTATTCGCCACTCTCAACCTGGACATTGTCCAAATATTGCGGCAATTAGAAATGGACTGCTTCACTTAATATCTGATATACTGAATTTCACCCCACTGTTGGCATTTAATATTTTGAACAAGGAGTTAGCACTGTTGCCTCTCAGCACCAGAAACCCAGGTTCGATTCCTCACTTGGATCACTGTCTGTGCGGAGTTTGCACATTCTTCCCACGTCTTTGTGGGTTTCCTCCAGGTGCTCCAGTTGCTTCAGCCAAAAAACATGCCGGTTAGGTGCACTGGCCATGCTAAGTTCACCCTCAGTGTACCCGAACAGGCGCCGGAGTGTGGCAACTAGAGGATTTTCACAGTAACTTCATTGCAGTGTTAACGTAAGCCTACTTGTGATATTAATAAATAAACTTGAGGTGCAAACTGTAGTAAGGTGGAATTAGATGTAGTTAAATGGCAGAGGTAGTGTTTAAAGTAAAGTTTACTTGTTCATTTATTTACTTACACTTCAGTGAAGTTACTGTGGAATTCCCCTAGTCACTACGCTCCAGCACTTATTCGGGTCAATGCACCTAACCAGCACGTCTTTCAGAATGTGGGAGGAAACCGGAACACCTGGAGGAAACGCATGCAGACACGGGGAAAACAAACAAACTCCACACAGACAGTGACCCAAGGCTGGGAATCAAACCCTGACACCGAGGCAGCAGTGCTAACCACTGTTCCGTCCCTGTTTATTAGTCTATTTGTCTGTGAACAACATCTCAAAAACTAATGGTCAGATTTCAACATAACTTGGTACACAGATTAGGATATGGCCTAATAATTAGCTTTGGGCAAGGATGAAGGTCTGGATCCTGGAATTTTTTGAAGAATCAGTAAACACTGAAAGATTGGACATTTTTAAAGAATGCTGTAGGCTGTTTTAGCTAGAATACTGTTTGTTTTAGAATGTTTTGGATTGTTTGGATTGTCTCAGCTGCTGTGGTGGAATTTGCACAGCAGTCAAAATATAAGCAGGGTTTTCAAAGCAGGTTGGTGGATGTGGATTGGCGTGAAGCACAAGATAGAATCTCCTAATAAAACAACTTATTTTTCAGCTTTGTAGTTACAAGGCATCAACCAGGCAAGGAAAAGTCTCAAGGTAGAGCTGTGTAACTGTAATAATGCCAAGGTAATACAACGTAGCAGAGGTATGCACTCAGAAAACCCTCTTCACTTGTTAATGCTGTGTCAATTAAAACATCTTTAAAAAGCTGCTAACTATCAGGTTAAAACAAGACTGACGGTTCATAATGGCAATTATAGATAGGGATAATTTACTCTTGTGTGGAACCCAATGCTTCTCAAACTTTTGTACTATGAAAAACATAGTGCGCCTATCAAATCAGTCAAGAAAAAATATATCTTAACAGCATTGATATGTTTGTAGAAGTGGCATAAAAGTTTCAACAGCGACCACTGTGAGAGGTTTGCTACATGTATACTCCTACACTACGTTTTCAGTCTCCTTGGTAATAGGCTGAATGAAATCACAAAGACTGCTTATTGAACAAAGAACAACCCAGCACGGGAAACAGGCCCTTCGGCCCAACGAGTCCGCGCCGCTGCATCCTCCCACACCTACCCTGCCCTGTGTTGCCCAATTAACTCTGCAGTAAAACATCAGCAAAAAAAATGGAATAAAAGAGCAAAAAAAAAATTAATTCTGTTGCAATTCTAGGCACATTATAGAAAGGATATTATTACACTAGAAAGAGTGCAGAAAAGATTTACTAGGGTGCTACTAGGACTTGATGGATTGAGTTATAAAGGAGAGACTGAACAGACTGGAACTTTTCTCTCTGGAGCTTAGGAGGCTGAGGGGTAGCCTTATAGAGGTCTATAAAATAATGAGGGGTGTAGACAAGGTAGATAGTCAATATCCTTTCCCAAACGTAGAGGGCATAGGTTTATGGTGAGGGGGAGAGATACAAAAGTGTCCAGAGGGGGAATTTTTTCACAGAGTGCGCTAAGTGTCTGGAACAAGCTGCCAGAGGTAGTAGCAGAGGCGGGTACAATTTTATCTTTTAAAAAGCATTTAGATAGTTACATGGATACGATGGTATAGAGGGATACGAGCCAAATGCAGGCAATTGGGATTAGCTTAGGGGTTTTAGAAAAAAGACCAGCATGGACAAGTTGGGTC
Source organism: Carcharhinus amblyrhynchos (assembly GCF_965287045.1). Lineage (NCBI taxonomy): Eukaryota > Metazoa > Chordata > Chondrichthyes > Carcharhiniformes > Carcharhinidae > Carcharhinus > Carcharhinus amblyrhynchos. The sequence continues at coordinate 30,829,118 of NC_137337.1, forward strand.
AAAGGGCCAGTTTCCAGGCCGTAAACCTCTGACAGCTCCGAAAGCTCGTGATTCCAAATAAACCTGTCGGACTTTAACCTGGTGTTGAGAGATTTCTTACTGCTTCTAACTTCAGAAACTGGAACTATTATTTGCTACCAGAATAATGTATTATACAGTATGGTCTCTTTCGATGCAAAGTATTTGTGTTCTCTAAAGCAAACAAATTTCTGTACTTCTATGTTGGCATCCTTCCAAGAGTGTATGATGATGGACATGTAGCAAATCCTTTGGGGATGAAATAGCTTCATACGGCGCATTTTTACTGACTGCTGAAGAGATTGATCCATCAGAGGCAGTTTATATGAAGTGAAGTGATTATCAGGTGTAATTGTGGGTTGTTATTTGCACTGTCAGTGCTTGTTGCCAAGCTGCTGTAACAACGGATCATCATGGTGGCATAAGCCATGATTGTCACCTACTGGTGATATCAGTCTTAGAACTTGCCACTGTTGCTAAGCTTGTTGATAAAAATAAAGATTTTTGACTTCAGTTTCAATTACAGGCTTCCATAATCAGCAATTAGCATTGCTGCTTCACAGCGCTAGGGACCCAGGTTTGATTCCAGCCTTGGATGACTATGTGGAGTTTGCACATTCTCCCTGTGTGTGCGTGGGTTTCCTCCCAGTGCTCCAGTTTCCGCCACATTCCAAAGATGTGCAGATTAAGTTGACAGGCCATGCTAAGTTGCCCCCGAGTGTCGGGAGATCAACAGGATAAATATGTGGAGTTACAGGGATAGGACCTGGATGGGGTTGTTATGTTATGTTCATTTATTTGTCACAAGTAGGCTTACTTTAACACTGCAACAAAATTACTGTGAAAATCCCCAGGTCGCCGCACTCCGGCACCTGTTCGGATATACTAGGGGAGAATTTAGCATGGCCAATGCACCTAACCAGCCGTCTTTCGGACTGTATGAGGAAAGTGGAGCACCTGGCAGAAACCCATACAGACATGGGAAGAACGTGCAAACTCCATATAGACAGTGACCCAAGCCAGGAATCGAACCCGGGTCCCTGACGCTGAGAGGGAGCGGTGGTAACCGGTATGCCACAGTGTTGTCAGTACAGGCTTGATGGGCCAAATGGCCTTCTTCTGCACTATAGAGATTCTATGAAATTATTTTCTACCTATTCTTTCCTCTCGAATTCAAGCGTGCTTCCAACAAAATGCTCATTGTTAGGTGCACTGCATTAGCAATATAGGGTAACTTTCTAACCTCACAACAAGTCTCTCCAGGTATCCATATTTAGGTTTCCTAAATTACCACTACATTTTTACATCTTATCTCTCTCTGGTTAAATGGATAAAATCAATCTCCATTTCAACTTTGAATACTGTGTACAGTTCTGGTCACCCTATTATAGGAAGAATATTATTAAACTAGAAAGAGTGCAGAAAAGATTTACTAGGATGCTAGTTATAAGGAGAGGCTGGATAGACTGGGGCTTTTTCTTCTGGAGCATAGGATGCTGGAGGAGTGACATTATAGAGGTCCATAAAATAATGAGGAGCATGGATCAATTAGTCAATATCTTTTCCCAAAAGTAGGGGAGTCTAAAACTATAGGGCATAGGTTTAAGGTGAGGGGAGAAATACAGAAGTGTCCAGAGGGGCAATTTTTTCACAGAGGGTGGAGAGTGTCTAGCACAAGGTGCCAGAGGTAGTAATAGAGATGGGTACAATTTTGTCTTTTAAAAAGCATTTAGATAGTTACATGGATAGGATGGGTATAGAGGGATATGGGCCAAATGTGGGCAATTGGGATTAGCTTAGGGGTTTAAAATAAAGCAGCATGGGCAAATTGGGCCGAACAGCCTGTTTCCATGCTGTAAACCTCTGACTTTGACTCTATAACTCCTCCCTCAGAGTTCACAGAAGTTCCAAAATATGATTTAATACCCCTTCCATTGAAGTGCCTTATTGGCAGAGGAGGAAACCAACTTGTTCCAAATTTTTGCCCTCTGCCATTTCTGACTAGTTTTCCTGCACAGTTCCCATGTATGCAAAACACATTCATATCAAAGGATATGAATCAATGAAAACACAACTGAATTATTTTTACACCAATTTTTGAGGTGCTCCATATAAGGAGCAATTAGTTTAATTGTGGCATACTGCCATTACTACGTTAATCACTGGTTCCTGTTTCTTGGTAGTAGCCACGTATAGATTATTCTCCTCATATTTGACCCATAGTTAGTCACAGCTCACTGCTTCCACCTCATTCAATCTGAGAACTTACAGTAAAGGTAAGCATTGCGATTTTGGAAGTGAGATAATACAAATAATTAATTTACTCTTTATGGTGAAAGAAAGTGTTATCTTTAATCACGTCAATCAAAATATTCTGTGATAACCTGCAATTAAAATTACCTAGCCTGGTTCACTAACTTTCTTTAGCAAATGGGAAATATTTGAAATAATATGGCTGCAACATGTTTTGGTGGACAGGGGATCTAAAGCAAATACAGTATTTTGTTACATTATTACGTGTAACCCAGATGTGGAAGACGATCTGATTAAATTGCTGGATTGTGATCACCAAGCCAGATGGAAAGAGGCAACAAGCCTCATCTGCACAAGGCACAAATGTTGGAGAGTCCTATGCCACCTCAGAACAACCCAGTGACCATTAATACCAAGTTACCCATCTGCAAATGTCAAACAATGAGCAGTCTCCTTCGCATAGGAAAGGCATCACTGGGCGGCGGAGGCGGAGGCGGAGGAGGAGAAAGTGAAGCAGCAAACCTGGAGCAAGTGGAGATCCTTCCATTGGCAGAATGCCTCTAAATCTTGCCCTGGATGCTTCACCACCCTGAAGTTGGTTCAAGTATTACATCAAGCTGGGCACTGCTACTGGTTATGGCAACATCATTCCAGAGTTCCAAAAGGACCTTGACGCCTGCACTTGGTTAGTCCAATTCTTTACAAGGGTGACATGAGGTATGATGTCAAAATCTCAGCACATACAACAAACAGGCAAAGGTTCAAAATTACCACCAATTTACTGGGCAATATCCATGTGCTGCAAAGCAGTAGAGCATGTAACCAACAGCAAATTGAGCCTGACACTGAGAACGTGCACCAAGCAGATGTGCAACAAATAAGAAGCACATGCAATCAAGTTCTCATATTAACCACCTGCACAGGAATTGCAAAACAGGAAACAAATAAATGGTTTACCCCAGGGATCTGCCTTAGCCCCAGCCCTGTTGAACTTGTACAGCAGCAACCCACCCCCAATCCATTTCAGAAGCTTATCCAGGTAAATGATGTGGGATAACAGCTCAGATCTCTCCTGACCTGGATGGCATACTAAACAATAATATTATCAAGTTGGCCAATCGCTGCAAGACAAGATCCCAAAACTGATCATCTTCGCAATGCTGGCACCAAGAGGGAACTAACTGGTTCTGGAGGATGGCCAAAGACTGAAGCAATTCCAATTACCTAGGCATCGCTCTCGACAGAACTCTCACGTACAGATAGTACCTCTTCATGATTGCTCAGAAAATTACAACTCGCAATAAGCTCCTCAGCAAACTTGCTGGTACCTCATAGGGATCACAGGCCTAGACCGTTACGGCTTCTGCTCTTGCCATCATGTACTCAACTGCAGAATACTGCGTCACGTATGAAACCAATCTGCCAACTTAACAACGCAGATCATTACAGGTATTCTTTGACCAATTTGCCTCCCTTGGGTCCCAGACCTGAGCAACATTTACCCTGCATCATTATCACCCATTCTCTCCCCCATTCACCTATTACTACCCATATGGTTAAACATCCACATTGAATAATAGCTGAGGACCCATAGCAGAATTGGCAGGAGAAAATATCCACCAGAAACCATTGTCTCATCTAGACCCCATTGCTCAACCACCTAGCCTTGATTTGCTATGGCAACAATGAGCCTTTGTGAAAAATTTCTAGAATGGCCAGGCTCTGTGCCAACACCTACATCAGTGAGGCCACCAAGACTATCCAGGCTGCAGCTGTAGCACAGTCCAAACAGCTACCCATGTTGTTCAGGTGTACCACTGGCTAAACTTGAAGGTGGCCTTGAAGAACTCTATTTTGTCACTGATAAAGACATTCACTTAACTCCGTGACTAAGCACATTTTAAATAAATAAGTCTACTATATTTCCAGTGGACACAAAATGGATGAAAATAGTTGTGAAATGCAGTGGAAATATTAATCAAACATTAAACTTTAATCAATCAATTAGAACGCTTACTATTAAAGTTCCATTCAAGTATGCATTTGCTTTTAAGATCAATTCAAAATCAGTGCAAAGAGTGAGCAATCAATATTTAAGTGCCATTATGAGACTGGTATTTTTCTCTCAAATTAACTAGTCTAGAACAACAGTGACTGTCCCAAGAGCTGTCACTAACTATATAAAGTTTATTTATTAGTGTTACAAGTAGGCTTATGTTAATACTGCAATGAAGTTACTGTGAAAATCCCCTAGTTGCCACATTCCATGCCTGTTTGGGTACACTGAGGGACAATTTAGCATGGCCAACGCACCTAACCAGCACGTTTTTCAGATTGTGGGAGGAAACTGAAGCACCCGGGGGGAAAAAAACACACAAACACAGGAAGAATGTGCAGAATCCACAGAGTAACCCAAGCCAGGAATTGAACCTGGGTCACAGGTGCTGTGAAGCAGCAGTGCTAACCACTGTGCCGCCCTGTATATACACATCTTAAAAAAATGAATGAGTATTAATCTATATGTCCAGCATAAGCATAGGATAACAAGATTAAGTGTCCCCTCGGCACGTGGCACAGTAGTTAGCGCTGCTGCCTCTCAGCACTAGAGGCTGGAATTGAATCCGGGCCTCAGGTCATTCCGTGTGGAATTTGCACATTCCACCCATGTCTACGTGGGTTTCCTCCGTGTGCTTCGGTTTCCTCCCACAGAGCAAAAACGTGCAGGTTAAGTTGACTGGTCATGAAAAATTGACCCTACTGCCAAGGGACTAGCAGGGTAAATATGTGGGATATAGGGCCTAGGTGGGATTGTGATTGGTGCATACTCGATGCGCCGAATAGCCTCCTTCTGCATTGTAGGGATTCTATAATATTGCATGACTTGTAGCAAGATGCACAGTTTTATTTCAAACGAGTGGTTTTAATAACATCCTAAACCATAAGTGCACAGCTGGGACAGCTGGAGAATTTTAACAAATTGAAGACTGAATTGTTGCTCTAACCTCACTTCCAGCTACTTGTTGTTTTACAAGATAGTGTACAGTTCTTTAAAAAGATGCCCCAGAAGTATAACTAATTTTATTTAATAAAAACAAGCTATAAATCCATTATTAATGTATGGCCTTAGCAATAATGCAGAACCTGTTGTACAGTTCCTCCTGACATCCAATATGTGACTAAGATTTACATTTGGCTATATTTACAAGTTTCATAAAATCATTGTACACTTAACTTATCCCAACAATTTTCATTTTTTAAAAATCTTGTTTTAAAACACTAAACGCTACAGTTTCCTCTTTCCATTGTTTCAAATACTGTACGTTTTTCTAAGTTATTAAAGAGGGAATTAATCTACCTCTTTTGTCTTTTTCTCCATTTTGTTCTTAGAGTAGACTGACCTACATTGAGACCGCACAAATAGCTCACCAGAAGCAATGGATTGTAGCCTAAAAATTCCTCACCTTCACTATGGAGAAACAGCCTGACCTCCATTCACTCCCAAATCCACCCCACAACAGAACAGCAGCATTAAAGTTGCATCTGCTGCTGCCTCCAACATTTGCGCATATGGATTATTTCAGGCTGATTTTAGTTCTGCTTTTGTACAGTCAGCTAAATTTACCTAGTGTACCACAAGTCTCGTTCTTTGTACTGTTGCGATTCCCCTTTGTTGGGCGGTGGTATTGATAGCGGCATCTACAGTTTAGCAAACTCAAAGCTGAATTATAATTTCCTATTAAATTCACGTTTATAACATACATATATGCACAATTTTCCTGCAGGGCTGGAGTTTAAAAGTCATGACTGTGAGAAGAAACACCACCAAAATCTCACTCAAGGTTTAATTTAACAATGCGATTATTCCAACAGAAATTATACAGAGAAAATCTATGAAGAATTATATGAATAATTTCACCCCAAAATAAATCCTGTCTCACCTGACCCTCAGACTCAAGTTACAATTTAAATTGTATTTTCAAATGGTTCGCAATGCAGGGTAAATGCCCTGGGGAATTTTGCACTTTTGGGCAATTGACAAACTAACCTTACCTGTGAACCTCCACAAGGGGTTTCCCAAATTTCCATAATTAAACTCGGCTTTTGTTTAATTAACTTGCATATTTGGGGTACCGCCAATACGATGCCCTGGAGTTTGAAGTTATGGCCCAATAAGTTTTTCCTTCCATCTAAAATAGTAAGCACAAAAGTACTGTGCCACAACCTGATGACTAAAGTCCCTACACTTTATTTAAAGGAAAAATTACACTGTGTGTAAACATTGCTGCACCCAGTGCATATGTCACTGTAATGAACATTGGTCTGTTGTGGCTACAGAGGCTGATTTGAGTGATGATCCTTTCCACAGTTGGCACAGATGAATATAGCACTGGCCCAAGCACAACTGATGTTCTTTTCATTCTGGCGGGCTCTATTTTCTGCAATCTGGTCACTTTTTTTGTCCTCTGCTCTTTCCACGCCCTTCCCAACTGCTCGTGTCCAGAAACTCTAGTCAGCAGTGAGGATTTCCCATGCGCTGACTTTGATCACTGTCAACTTGGAGTCACAGTTGCAGACACCCGTGAATCACAGTTGTGGGTCTGGCACCAATAAGCTCAAAGTCTAGGTTAACATATATCAATAGGAAGAGTCCTTACACCGACACCTGGGAAACCCCACTACACATTTTTCCCCTGTTTGAAAACTGCTCACCATGACCCACTTTCTCCTGTCACTGAGCCAACTTTGTATTTTTTCAAAAACATATTTTGCCCTTAAAGTCAAATCTTGGCTTTCTTTAATTAAACCGCACTTGCCCATGACTATTAAACTCATCACAAATCATCGTTTCTAAAAGCTACCTCACCATCAAGGAAACATTGACTGGCCTGTTGTTGCTGGGCTGATCCTTACACTCTGTAGGATGAGAGTGTAATATTTGCAATTCTCCAGTGCTCTGGCATCACCGCTGTATTGAAGACGATTGGAAAATTTTGGCCGGTGCCTTTGCACCTCATTGAGTCCTAGTGACTTAAACAGCTTTATGGACAGTCAGCCCATCAAATACATGCTCATCAATTTCAAATTAATCAAGTATCTCAACCATTTTCTCTTTTGCCATGATTTAACATTCTCCTTGATAAAGATTGATACAAAGTAGTCAGTCAGTACCTCAGGTTTGCCTCCTGTCTCCATGTGCAAACCCCCTTTTGGGTTCATAATCAACCTCACTTCTCTTTTTACCATTCTTTTACTATTTATAAGCCTTCCAGGAGGATTCCTTATGTTAGTTGCCACGCTCTTATCATGCTCTCTTCGTTTCCCTTATTTGTGCTCTCATTTTACCTCTGAACCTTCATTATTGTGACTAATTTTCAATTGTATTAGCCACCTAACATCTACAATAAGCACCTTGATCTTATTCTCCATCTCTTTTGCAATCTAGGGAGTGCTGGATTTTTTTGTCCCATTCTTCTCCCCAAGGGAAATGTGCTAATTTTATTCGAATAAAAAGGCTTTGAGTGAAAAGGTTGGGGCTAGATACACAATCGATCACTTCCCTGGTCTAACAATTTAAGGGTTAATGACAAAAGTACATGGTTTTATGTTTTCTGCTTTTGACCACGTCCTTCTCTGGACTTTAGTTCTCCCTAGGTTGGAAAACAAACAGCAACCAAATATTGTAGGGCAATAAAGTTTGTTTCTTAGCACCATGGGACACTCCTTTAGAGACAAATATTTATAACCCATCTCTTTACCATATAAAAACTAAATGACACACTGGCACATAATGAGGAACTAAACTGGGCAGAAATAGGTGTGTTAATGACAAAGACCAATGTTCCTTTAAACACTTAAGAGGAAACAGTTCTTGTTTAATGCTAGAAATATTGGCAAAGATATACAAGTCATCAATCCAATCAGGATCAGCCTGGTCTAGTAAGCCATTCATAAAATAACTTGTCAATATAACTAGTTTATAATTCATGAAAAGGACTAAACTTGCAGGACAATGTTTATAAGAATCAGCTTCTGCCCAATAGATGGGAATCACGAGTTAATAAGAATTTCAAAATTCTGAGTGCTATGATGATCAGTCTGAAATTGTGCACTAATATTCCTTTATTGATTCTTAACAACAATAATGACTAGACCTGAAGAAAGTACTTCACTGGCTGCTAGGTCTTTGGGACATTCAATAGTCAAAAACCTTTTTTTCTCCCATTCTTTCACGGGTTGTGAGCATTCTAGGCCAACATTTGTTACTCATTCCTCACTGCCCTTGAGAAGGTGGCAGTGAGCCACCTCTTGAACTCTACTTCATCTGGTATAGGTACACCTGCAGTGCTGTTCGGAAGATGGAGTTAGACCCAACGACAGTGATGGCAGGAGGATTTATTTTCCTGTCAAAACAAAATGCACCTTGGAACGGAACTTGCAGATAAGGGTGTTCCCATCAATCTCTGCCCCTGTCCTTCCAGGTGATAGAGGTCAGAGGTTTGTAACACTGTTAATGGAGCCTTGGTGAGTTGCTGCAGTGCATATTGTTGATGGTACACACTGCTGCTACTGCTCGGTGATGGAGGGAGTAAATATTTAACGTGATGGATGGAGTGCCACGGAATAAATATGGCTAGCTCAGTTCAGTTTCTGGTCAACGGTAACCCCCAGGATGTCAATTGAGGGGGATTTAGCGATGGTAATACCACTGAACGTCGAGAAGTCATTGTCTAGTACATGTATGACATGAATATTACTTGCCACTTATCAGCCCAAACCTGATTGTTGCCTTGGTTGTGCAGCGTTACAACACAGATGGTATCTGAGTTCCGAACGGTGCTGAACACCGTGTCATGATCAAACATCCCTACTTCTAACATTATAATGGAGGGAAGATCACTGATGTTGCAATTGAAGATGGTTAGGCCTAAGATAATAACCTAAGGAACTCCTGCAACAGTCTACTGGGACTGCAATGACTGCCCTCCAACAACCACAATCATCTTTCATGCTAAGTATGACTCCAATCAGCACAGAATTCGCACTCAGTCCCACTGACCTAAATTTTGCTAAGGTCCCTTGATGCTATTCTCAGTCAAATGTTGTCTTGTTGTCAAGGGCAGTCACTTCACCTGATCTCTTTTGGGTTCAGTACTCTTATCCATGCTTGGACCAAAGCTGTAACGAGGCAGGCGCTGAATGACCGTGAATGAGCATCAATTAAGAGGTTATTACTGTGTAAGAGCTGTTTTACTGCATTGTTAAGGACATCTTTTATTACTTTGTTGATGATTCAGAGTAGGCTGATGGGCAGGAATTGGTCAGACTGTTTTTGTCCTGCTTTTTGTGGAGATTACACATCTGGGCATCTTTCCACATTGTTGAGTAGATGCCAGTATCATAACCACACTTTTCTAGTTAAGGGTGCAGGTGGTTCTGGGGCACAAATCTTTAAGTACTATTACCGAGGCAGCACTCAATCTTTGCTGTCTCAGGTGTCTTCGGCCATTTTCTTTACATCACAAGGCAAATTGAACTGACCGAAAACTTGCACCAGCCACGCTGGGGACCTCAGGCCAAGATAGATCATTCCTTCAACATTTCAGGCTGAATATGGTTGCAAAAACTTCAGTCTTGTCTTTTGCATTCATGCTCACGTTGTTCCCCATCATCAAGGGTGGGGACGTTTGTGCAGTCTCCTCCTCTGGTTAATTGTTTAACTGTCCACCACCATTCAAGACTGTATGTGGCAGGACTGTAGAGCTTAGATTTAATTCCGTGATTGTGGAAGCATCTCTTCTCTATAATGCCTGTGTTGCGACTTATTATAAATATCTAATTTTAAGGTTCATTTGTCTTAGGAATAAAACTTTTAGTTTTGAGAAATAGATTTTTAAATGCATGATAAATGGAAAAACCTGGGTTTGGGAAACTGGTAAACACTCCTAGGATAAATTAGAATTCAAAGGATGGCCGATGTTTACTGAAAGGGGTTGGAGTTAATGGTGGACCTCTCAGCTTCCTAATAGAGCCAGCAAATCTGGTAAGCTTGCAGCTGTCCCCATAAATTATTCCCGAGTTCCAGAATCAGAGATGTTTTGAAGGTACAGTTAATTAATTTGGATCATCCCAGGCATGCCACGTCACTATGGGAGTAGACTGCAGGGAGGTTTTGTTTTTTTTTAACCGAGAGATTTCTCATAAAAAGGCACTTGAGGTCAGCCTGGAAGCAGCTTTTAGACAAGCAAAGAGAGAGGGAGGGGCAAAGAGAGGGAGGGGCGGGGGGGAGAGAGAGAGGCACAGAGAAAGTGCCAGGAGTGGTAGACCATTAGCAGAGGCCTGTCAGGAAAAAAACGATGGTTAGTGACTCCCCATCAGAAAACAAGAGAGCAGTGAGGCCAATGCTCGGACTGGGGAGTCCAGGTGAAGTGCTTCTTTGGAGGGGAAACAGATATAGATTCTTTTCCTGTTCAGTTCTTAGTCTGGTTCCTTCAGGATTGAGTTCTGCTGTGTTTCATTTAATGGCGCAGGATGCCCTCAGCTCCTGATGACAAACAGGAATAAATGTGAGTTATATCATGGAATTCTATGCAACATCCAAAGTACACTGCGGCATTCAGTCTGATATGGGAGCCACGCAGAAAAACTGAGCTGCAAGTGGAGGATAATGGTTTTTCTACATAAAAAATTAAATATTGTCACAAGTATGAGACTTGCGTCTCTCAGGAAATATGGATGATGTTTAAATTCCTGGTTGGACAATACCACTTCAGCAGATTTTTAAAAACAATATTAGGAAAATACATTCAAACTTAGGCTGTGGCAGAACTTTAGTAAGCTCCAGAAACTGCACTGCATGTCTCCAAACATCAATGAGCAATGCCATGCAAGATTTACTGGTACATCAGTAATGAATAGTTTTATAATGTCAACATGTTGCAACAGCATCTGGATTGTTTATTTAATATCAAAAGTCAGATTCTAAGCATCTGTTCTCTCCTTTAAGCAAAAATATTCTTATTCCCACTGTCTTCAATTTTTTGAAATGCTGTGTTGTACAAAAATTTGAAACCTGATGACTTTTAGAGGGGGAGCTGCTGAAATATACAAGGTTTACCTGCATCAATCTTACAAAGATGCCTTCACACAGTCATGTTAATGATTCTATTGCCCCTGGGTAAATGACACAGAAAATGCGAGCTGAACAAGAAATGAAGGATATAGTTCAGAAATAAAAAAAGCCAAAGAAAAAGATAGCTGACTTATCACACTTGTTTAAAATTTGAGGTATGTGCATTTCTATGGAGATAAATCTGAAAGTCTTTCTCTCATTTTTGCAGGAAGATGAAGACAGAACCCACTAGCATCTACATTTAATTTGAATCCTGAAGCGAAGTGAATAGTTAAACTTTACAGCAATTTGATTAAACAAGCAACTTTTTGAAAGAAGATCAAAATAATACATAGGTCAATAAATACAGAGCAAAAGTGAATTGACATTAATAGAGAGGTTTCCTAAATTTAACCAGCTCTGGTAAAGCTGTCAATACATTTTTACTGCCTTTCAAAACACAATAGGCTTTAACATGGAGTGGTGGTGGCAGGAGGCATAGTCAGGGAAAGGAATACAACCTTCGGTGGGATGGGACTGACTTAACCCCTGGACAGCCAATAGCACCGACATATGTACAATCTACAGGATGCATTGTATCAACAAGCCTCCTTCCCTTTCAATCCATACACTGACAAGGATAACAGCAGGTAAAACTCCTGGAAAAATCAATATACCAAATTCCTCTCCATTGTAACTTGGACATGATTGCTGTTTCTTCTTCATCACAGGGTCAAGGTCTTGGAATTCCTAACTGAACACCTTTGCAGGAGCAACACAATCACAAAACCTACAACAATTCAAGGACAAGGCCCACCACAGTTTCTCAAATTAGCTGAGAATGGACAATAAAATGTGGTCTTTCCAGTGCTGCATAAATCCTAAAAGAGGGATAAAATGACTATGTACCTCCATTCTTGACTTCTTATAAAGTTCCAACTCAAAATTCAACAAACCTTACAGTGATTGACTCAATGAAAATATAGCTTATTACAACTTACATTCATATAGAGCCTTTGCCAAAGAGGCAAAGGCAAATTTGGTAAAAATGGGTGCCAACCTAAAGGTGGTATTAGGAAGGCTGTTGCAGCCAGGGGAACCTAGAGATAGGGACAGGTGAGGTAATGAGGCAGTTCAAACACCAAAGGTAAGAATGTTATTGTAATGCATACTTAATCAGTAGACACAGACAACAGATTTCAAATCCTAAATTATCCAAAGTTTTAATCAAATTTAGCAAAAATGTATGTAAAGGGTTGAGGGAAAGGAATAACTATCTTAAGTATTGTCACACAAATAAATCTGCATCTGTGGTTACTTAAACGTGTCCTAGATTTGTGGTTAAACCTGCCTGTAACTCATTTGTTTCTGGTACTTGTTATATAATTAAAAGTGAAATAAGCATGACAGCTGGATACAAAACCTTAGCCATTACGTGCATCAAAATTAGCAACATATGGTAAGATACATACCTGATTTTAGACCTTACAAATTTCAGCTACGGAAAAAACATTTTTTCTAAAACACGTTTTGACTGTTCATCAATTATGGCAGTTAAAAGTCAGACCATTTTTCATTTTAGGAAGCTGACATAGGGATATTCCACAAAGACATACTGATCCACCTGTATTCCAATATAAAAGAGTGAGGTTGGGAAGTTTGGTGTGTACAGGATGTATGCAAAATAATGCAGCAAATTCTCTAGTAAGCCAACAACAATTTACAGTTTTGTTACACTCATTAAATAAAGAGATAAAGGTGTTTTACATTAAGGTGGATAACAATGTTGACAAGAAATGGGAGAAGCCATGAGAAGAATAAAAACACAAATGAACAGGCTCATCTCAAGGAAGCAATAAAATGAAGACACTTAAGAGGTTGGAGTTTGAGAACAGAGACAAGGTGAGGAAAAAATTACATATGGTTCAAAGAGATTATGGAAGTAAGGAGGGGGAAGGCTGCGGAGGTAATAACTTAAATCTAAAGTTGTTTCTCGCGAGACACAAAAAAATAGCTCGAGTATGCAGGTCAGGTCTCAGGCCATTGGGTTTTGAGTGACATGCACTTTTAATAAATGTCAGGAACAAGTAGGCCAGCATTGAAAGTATCATGGAAGTTCAACAATTAGGTAATACAATTCTAGTACTTAACTGCTGCAGCACAGTGATGGGAATATAGTTTGAATTCTGATCCAGTCTAATACTGGATAGATGCTAATCCTATGCTGAGAGTGTACAACTATTTTACTCCCGTTATTTCATTTTTAAAAATTTAATTCAGGGCTCAATCATTGGCATGAATTTTTAATTTCTATTAAACTATTAAAAGTCAAAACAGCAATTGGCAATGTTTTAAAATATTGAAATTTCAAGTACACCTTTAAAACAACCATGAGACAAGTTAAAACTAAAGAGTTGTTAACTCAACTTGATTAAATAACGAGGGGTGATAAGGATAGTGTGGTCGACCTATATACGACATTCAAAAGGCATTTGACAAAGTACCACATGATAGACCTGTGTGCAAATTTAAAGTCCGTGGGATTAAGAGAAATACAAAATGGATTCCGGGGAAGTGCCAGAAGATTGGAAAACGGCTAATGTTACGCCGTTGTTTAAGAAGGGTGGCAGACAAAAGGCAGGGAATTATAGGCCAGTTAGTTAAACGTCTGTTGTAGGTAAAATGTTAGAATCCGTCATCAAGGAGGAAATTGTGAGGCATCTTGAGGGGAATTGCTTGATAGAGCAGACGCAGCACGGTTTCGTTAAGGGGAAGTCGCGTCTGACAAATTTATTGGAGTTCTATGAGGATGTGTCTAGGGCGGTGGATAGAAGAGAGCCAGTGGATGTGGTCTTTCTTGATTTTCAGAAGGCGTTTGACAAGGTACCTCACAAGAGGTTATTGCAGAAGGTAAGGGGGCATGGAGTTGGGGGTAGGGCGTTAGCGTGGATAGAGGATTGGCTGTCAAATAGGAGGCAGAGTGTGGGAGTCAATGGGTGCTATTCGGATTGGAGGTTGGTGACTAGTGGAGTGCCCCAGGGGTCGGTGCTGGGGCCTCAGCTATTTACCATTTATATAGATGATCTGGAGGAGGGAACCGAGTGTAGGGTGTCGAAATTTGCTGATGACACCAAGATTGGTGGAACGGCAAATTGCGCGGAGGGTGTGGAAAGTCTGCAGAAGGATCTAGATAGGCTGGGCGAATGGGCCAGGAACTGGCAAGTGGAATTTAATGTTGGCAAGTGCGAGGTGGTCCACTTTGGTAGGAATAATGGTAGGAAGGACTATTACTTACATGGCGAAAAACTGCAGCAGGCGACGGTGCAGAGGGACCTCGGGGTCCTTGTGCATGAGTCGCAAAAACCCAGCTTGCCGTTGCAGCAGGTGCTCAGGAAGGCTAATGGGATGCTGGCCTTCATAGCGAGGGGGATTGAATATAAAAGTAGGGAGGTCTTGCTGCGGCTGTATAGGGCACTGATGAGGCCGCAGCTGGAGTACTGCATGCAGTTTTGGTCGCCGCACTTACGCAAGGATATTTTGGCCTTGGAGGGAGTGCAGAGGAGGTTTACTAGGCTGATGCCGGAGTTGAGGGGGTTGAGCTATGAGGAGAGGCTGAATAAACTAGGCTTGTACTCGTTAGAGTTTAGAAGAATGAGGGGAGATCTCATTGAGACATATAAGATGAATGGGATGGATAGGATAGAGGTGGAGAGACTCTTGCCGCTCAGAAAGGACAGTAGGACTAGGGGGCACAGCCTCAAGATAAAGGGGGGGCGGTTTAGAACAGAGTTGAGGGGGAACTTCTTCACTCAAAGGGTGGTGAATCTCTGGAATTCTCTACCTGTTGAAGTGGTGGAGGTTGCCTCGCTAAATATTTTTAAGACGCGGGTTGATGGGTTTTTGATAAGCGAGGGGATTAAGGGTTATGGGGAGAGGGCGGGAGAGTGGAACTGAGCCACGACAGATCAGCCATGATCTTATTGAATGGCGGGGCAGGCTCGAAGGGCTAGATGGCCTACTCCTGCTCCTATTTCTTATGTTATGTTCTAAATGGAAAGTGGAGAGTAGCGGTGAATGGACTTTTTCCAGACTGGGGAAATATACAATAATGTACCTCAGGGATTGTTATTAAAGCAATTGCTCCTTTTGATATATGTTGACTTGGACTTGCATATACAGAGCACAATTCCAAAGGTTGCAGCTGACACAAAAGTTGGAAACATAGTTAAAAGTGAGAAGAATTGAAGCAGATTTCAAAGCTACAGAAGAACACAGATAGGTGAAATTGGAAGAGTTTTGGGCAGATGAAACTTAACACCGACGCATAAAGTGACGCACTCAGAATTAGAAAAAGCAATACAAATTATTCGGTATAATTTTTTAATGGAGAACACAAACCTGGAGGTGTACACACACAAGCCTTTTGAGGGTAGAAGATAAAAGTAATTATGTTAAGAAAACAAGGGAGGTAAGTTATTCTTAGGACCTCAACTGGAATAGCGTACAATGTCAGCCACCACATTTTAGGAAGGATTTTGGAGAGGATGCAGAGGAGATTTATTAAAATGATACCAACGTGAGGCACTTCAGTTATATTGAGGGATTAGAGAAGCTAGCATCATTCAAACCATGAAGGGTTTGATAAGAATAAATTGAGACGCATTGTTCTCACTGACAGGACAGTCAATAACAAGATGACACAGATTTAAGATTGTCAGAACAACCATGAAAAGATAGTATGGCTGGGAGTGCAGTTCTTTCCAACAGCTGGCCTAGGCATGATGGGCCAAATATCCTCTGTTCTGTATTATTCCAATGATATAATACAGATTGTTGTCTTACAAGAACTGACCAAAGGGAGTCTTGTTAAAAGTAATACACTGCGAGCAAAAGGTAAAGGTTGAGCAATTAAATCATATCGCTTCATTTAAGAAAGACTGGGAACAGGAGTTAATCATCGGGCAATATGTTATAAAGCCTCACCTTCAGACTGCTGCCTGAATGCCACATTCTGCTGATGAGTCATTAACAGGCAGAAAGACATTTCTATTTTAAATTGTTTGCTTACTTTATTTTCTAATATTCTAAATTTGATTTGTATTTTACAAGCCCAGACCAGACACTTTTGAAATTTGTCAAAAAGCGGTGCTTATTTTTTAAAAGGGGTGGGGGAAGGGACAAGTCCCTTCTCACGTCAACTGCACATTTCACAACATTCCTTTCTCATTAGAAGATTATCAGGCATTTCACTGCCTGTGTCTCAACTTGTTTACTCATTACATGTTATAACTATTTTCTTGAATCTGGTTCACAATTCTAGCACAGAAACCACTGAAGTGATTATATTTTGAAGCAATTAACTGCTTTCTCCATGAGCAGAACACAAAATAAGAGATCTAGCTGGAACTCACTATTTCACAGCGTTTTTGAAAACAATATCTGAAGAGTTGACAGGAAGTCTTGATTTCAGGTTTTTTTTAAAAATAGTAAAAAAAGTGGAAGTTAAAAAATAGACATTGACCAAAGAACAGTGCTGCTGCTAAACAAGGAAAAAAAAACGCAGAAGCATCGGTCCTTGGGACACTAAGGAAATTGGATTATGACAATACTCAACTCAACTTCCATCATGACTGTCGTTTTTTCAAACTTTGAAACTGTAAAAACATCCCAAGATATTTTACGGGAGCATTACCAAATAAAATTTGACGTTTAGCCAAAGATAGGTTTTAAGGAGGGCCTTAAACGAGGAAAGGAATGGGGGGCAGATGGATAGATTTAGGGAAGGAATTTCAGACATTAAGGCCTAGGCAGCTAAAGGCAATGGTGGGGGATTTAAAATTGGAATTGCATAAGAGGGAAGAATGGAGGAGCAGCAATCTTTTAGAGTTGTAGGGGCAGAACAGGTTAGAAACAGGAAGCAGTGGGGCCATGAAGTGACTTGAAAACAAGTGTGACAATATTGAAATTGGGGCATTGCAGACAGAATCCATGTAGATCACTGGGCACAGGGGTGATGGGTGAAAGGAGCACAGTGCAAATTAGGAGACAGACAGCAGAGGTTCAGAAGAACAAGTTTGAGGACAGAAAACTGGAGGTTGGTCAGAAAAGTATTGCAGCAGTTAAGTCTGAAGACAATAAGAACATAGAGAAGGGTTTTAGTAGATGGTAACCTAAAGCAGGGCAGAGTTGGGTGATGTGACAGAGGTAAAGAGTGCAGTCTTGGTGATAGAACAGCTGCGTGGTCAAAGTTCATCTCAGCATTAAATAGGCTGGGTGAGCCTCAGACAGTTACCAGGGAGACAGATGGAGTTAGTGGATGCAGGCAGCTAAGACCATGGCTTTGATCTTCCCAATATTTGGAGGAAATTTCAGATCATCAAGTACTCAATGTTGGGCAAGCAGCCTGACAAAGTGGGGACAGTGGAAGAGTCAAGAGAGTGGTGTGGATATCGCCACTATAGGTATCTGAATGTTTTCAGATAAGTGCAATAAGAAGCTGCTTGTAGATGTGAAGCAGGAGAAGCCAAGAATGGATCCAAACAAAAACAGACCTCCTAGCATCACCTGACTCAATTTTTGAACAGGGAAATTAGATAAATGTACATTAAAATTAACAGTTCAACATGCAAGACAAAGTCATTGCAAGTCATCATCATTCTATTAACAAGGTGAAAAACAAGCCTTTTGCAGTCAATTCAATATTATCCAGCACATAAATACAAGAGAATGAACTGACAGGTTTAAAGTAAGAAAAACAGAATTTATTCCCAGAATAAAAAGTAGGAAGGTTTATTGCATTAAGTAGAAAGCCTCAAAATAAAAATGTCTTTAAGATGCAAGTTAGTATGAAAGGGCTCAGTGCAAGGGAATAAAGGGGGCTCTCCAACAAGTCTTAAATGGCAAGAAAACAAATGTATATTGCTGTTTCATAATTGTTAAAAGTAATTATGGGTCATCCTAGCAGCATTAGGCCAAATAATCTAACCAGTCTTTCATAACATCACAGCATTTAAAAATGTCTGAATCAGAAAGTTTGCAAGCTGTATAAATCTTAATAGCTTATCTTGGCAGAAATGCTACAACTTCAAAGAATACAAGTTTATCGCACCAAAAATTGCTGTCATACTGACGGATTGAAGCATTTTCTGGAAGATCTGCTCTGACAAAGTCATCCAGACTTGAAACGTTGGCTCTGTTCTCTCTCCACAGATGCTGCTTGACTGCTGTGATTTTCCAGCATTTTCAGTTTTTGCTTCAGATTCCAGCATCCACAGTATTTTGCTTTTAAAATATTATGCTGCTACTTAAACCAAGTTGATGGGGAAAAAAGCTACATTTTCTCTATGTTGGCACACAAAGTACAACAAGGGCATTTGTCGTCCTGTACTTCCCCAGAGCGGAGAAGCTACAACATCTTTTCGACATGTCATCGATGAAAACGAATGTCTCGCCAAGGCCATCCCCACACTCCCCTACTTGCCTTCAAACAACTGTGCAACCTCAAACAGACCACTGTATGCAACAAACTACCCAGCCTTCAGGAGAACAGTGACCACGATACCACACAACTCTGCCACAGCAACTTCTGCAAGTGCCAGATTGACACGGATACCTTCATCTCACTGAGAATACCATCCACCAGGTACACAATACATACCTCTCGTGACTCGGCCAACATTGGCTACCTGATATGTTGCAGGAAAGGATGTCCCTTGTACCCATGCAGTCGCTACGACATGGATGAATAGACATCACTTGACAAACACCAGGCAGGAACGTCTCCTTCCTGTCGTGGCAGCGGTCAAGGGCATTCAGCCTCTGATCTTTGCTAAGTGTTCTCCCAGGTTGCTTTCACAACACAACGTAGAATCGCTGAGCAGAAATGGATAACCAAGTTCCGCGCACGAGGATGGCCTCAACCAGGGTCCTTGGTTCATGTCACACTATCTGTAACTCCCACGACTTGCCTGGGCTTGCAAGATCTCTAACTGTCCTGGCTGGAGACAATTCACGCCTCTTTAACCTGTGCTTAACGCTCTCTCATAAGAACATAAGAAATAGGAGCAGGAGTAGGCCATCTAGCCCTTCGAGCCTGCCCCGCCATTCAGTAAGATCATGGCTGATCTGTCGTGGCTCAGTTCCACATTCCCGCCCTCTCCCCATAACCCTTAATACCCTCGCTTATCAAAAACCCATCAACCCGCATCTTAAAAATATTTAGCGAGGCAGCCTCCACCACTTCAACGGGCAGAGAATTCCAGAGATTCACCACCCTTTGAGTGAAGAAGTTCCTCCTCAACTCCGTTCTAAACTGCCCCCCCCCTTTATCTTGAGGCTGTGCCCCCTAGTCCTACTGTCCTTTCTGAGTGGGAAGAGTCTCTCCACCTCTATCCTATCCATCCCATTCATCATCTTACACGTCTCAATGAGATCTCCCCTCATTCTTCTAAACTCTAACGAGTACAAGCCTAGTTTATTCAGCCTCTCCTCATAGCTCAACCCCCTCAACTCCGGTATCAGCCTAGTAGATCTCCTCTGCACTCCCTCCAAGGCCAAAATATCCTTGCGTAAGTGCGGCAACCAAAACTGCATACAGTACTCCAGCTGCGGCCTCACCAATGCCCTATACAGCCACAGCAAGACCTCCCTACTTTTATAGTCAATCCCCCTCGCTATGAAGGCCAGCATCCCATTAGCCTTCCTGACCACCTGCTGCACCTGCAGGCTGGGTTTTTGCGACTCATGCACAAGGACCCCGAGGTCCCTCTGCACCGTCGCCTGCTGCAGTTTTTCGCCATGTAAGAAATAGTCCTTCCTACCAAAGTGGACCACCTCGCACTTGCCAACATTAAATTCCATTTGCCAGTTCCTGGCCCATTCGCCCAGCCTATCTAGATCCTTCTGCAGACTCTCCACACCCTCCGCGCAATTTGCCGTTCCACCAATCTTGGTGTCATCAGCAAATTTCGACACCATACACTCGGTTCCCTCCTCCAGATCATCTATATAAATGGTAAATAGCTGAGGCCCCAGCACCGACCCCTGGGGCACTCCACTAGTCACCAATCTCCAATCCGAATAGCACCCATTAACCCCCACTCTCTGCCTCCTATTTGACAACCAATCCTCTATCCACGCTAACACCCTACCCCCAACTCCATGCCCCCTTACCTTCTGCAATAACCTCTTGAGGTACCTTGTCAAACGCCTTCTGAAAATCAAGAAAGACCACATCCACCGGCTCTCCTCTATCCACCGCCCTAGACACATCCTCATAGAACTCCAATAAATTTGTCAGACGCGACTTCTCCTTAACGAAACCGTGCTGCGTCTGCTCTATCAAGCAATTCCCCTCAAGATGCCTCACTATTTTCTCCTTGATGACTGATTCTAACATTTTACCTACAACAGACGTTAAACTAACCGCTCACATTGTCTGCACTTGTGAAGACTTGATTACCTGTTAAGACTCGCATTCCAACCATTATCCTGTAATTGAGTTTGTGTCTATATATGCCCTGTTTGTGAAACAAATTCTGCACTCACCTGATGAAGGAGCGGCGCTCCGAAAGCTCACACTACCAAATAAACTTGTTGGACTTTTATCTGGTGTTGGGAGACTACTTACTATGCCTACCCTTGTCTAACGCCAACAACTCCACATCATTCACGAGCAAACAACCCTCCTTGCTCCAAACCCAAGGACAAGGAGATAAACAGCGGGATGATTATATTTCACCATCCCAACATTTCCCTCCTTTATGAAGGAAAATCTAAACTATTTGCTTAATATCTCAAATATCAAAACAATTGCTAATGGGATCTCAACGAAGTCCATATAATTTAGCCTGTGCCCCAACATCCCCACAGAATTTCTGACTGAAACCACATCTTATAACAACATTTTTGCTTACCATAAAACACAAGACATGTTTACTGGCTCAATACAGTTCTCTTCTTTTCTGCAAATTGGGTAAAATTACTTGATTTACATATTTTTGAATTTGTGGAGTTGAGTTACTGAGGATGCAGGCAAAATCCACACTCAAATTTCCAACAAATTAACATGACCTCCAACAATCTTTCTACTTCAATCCTACTCACCATGCAAGTTACAAAAGTCCTCTTAAACCACTCTGCCCATTCCCCCTGCCTTTATCTCCAATGCAAGGAGTCATGGAATTTTGTTATTAAGATCAAGACCATTCGATTAGCTGCCTCTGCCGTGTCTCATCTTTCCGGTAATCCACCTGGCCAAACTTCCTTTAATGTTACCCCACCTGCCCTAGGCCTGAGCTTGCATCTTTCTCTAGTCTCTGTCCAATCTCATTTCATGCTCACACTAGGCTCATCTTGTCCTCGAGACCCACCTTTTGTTCCATCTGTCCTATCCTCACTGAACTGATCACTCAACTTCCCCTCCTAGTCCCAATGTTAGGCAATGCTGCAAACAGTTCTCTCCCTTCAGGTGCTTATTCTCTTCAGCATCTGTGGTTATCATTCCCCTTCTCAAAAATCTTCAACCTTCACTTCTTCTCCAAAGTCATATCATCTCAAAAATCCACTCCCATCTTTTCTGAAACTCCCTTAACAGTACTGAAACAGACTGGTAAACTTTCCCTTTTTGTTCTTGATATATCTACAGTTTTTGACATGATTGACTACACTATCCTCCCAAATGTCTCCACTGATGTCCAGTGGCACAGGACTGCTCTCACCTGGTTGCAGTCTTATCTAGTTATTATTTTGTCTCCCAAGAATCTTTGAGCCCCTTGTATTTCTCATCCATATGCTGTTCCTCAGCAACAACATCCAAAAGCACAGCATTTGTTTTCACATGTACACCAACAACACAAAGCTCTACCTCACCGCTACCTCTCGATTTGTCCACTGTTGCTAAATGATCAGACTGCCTGACATCCAGTATTGGAAGAACATAAATGTCCTTTAATTGAATTTTGGTCCTGCTCCAAATGCTGTACTTTAGCTATTGACTCCATCCCTCTCCCTGGCAACAGTCCGTTCACAACTTTAGTGTCACATTTGACCCCCGAGATGAATTTCTGATCTGGAGATCATCTATTTCCACCTTTGTAACATTTCCCGACTGTGTCTTTGTCTCAGCTCAGCTTCACTGAAACGCTCATTCACAGCTTTGTGACCTCTCAACTCGACTATTCTAATGCAGTCCCACATTCTACCGAGTAACTTAAGGTCATCCAAAACTCAGATGCCTGTAACTTAACCCACACCAACTCCCATTCCACTAACACCATTATGCTCGCTGACCTATGCTGGCTCCCAGTCAACTGGCATCTTGATTTTAAAATCTTCATTCTAATTTTTAAATCCCTCCATGGTTTTACCGTTCCCTATGTCCCCCAACCCAACAACCCTCTGAGGTAGCTGCACTCCTCGAATTCTAGTCCCTTAAGCATCCCCAATGTTAATTGCTTCACAGCTGTCTAGGCCTAAACTCTGGAATACACACCGTACACATCTTTGCTGCAATCTCACTTCCCTCCTGGAAACGTACATCTAGCCTAATCTCTCCTTATGTGGCTCTGATTCACACTTTGTTTTATAATGCTTCTGTGAAGCACCTTAGGATTTTTTAGATCATAGAAATCATAGAAACTCTACAGTACAGAAGAGGCCATTCGGCCCATCAACTCTGCACCGATCACAATCCCACTCAGGCCCTACCCCCACATCCCTACATATTTACTCACCAACTCCTCTAACCTACGCATCTCAGGACACTAAGGGCAATTTTTTAGCGTGGCCAATCAACCTAAACTGCACATCTTTGGACTGTGGGAGGAAACTGGAGCACCTGGGGGAAACCCATGCAGACATGAGAATGTGCAAACTTTAATATGGTAAAGGAGATATATATTTGTTGCTGTTTTAGCGCAGTACAAGAATGGCAAGGTGTGGAACAAAATCTTATTAAAAGTTGTGAAATAAGTAAACTTACTTTTATGAAAAGGAAATTGCTTAAAAGATTTTATCCCAGAGCAAATGGACAAATTCAACATTTAGACCTAGATGGCAAAATAACTCAACTAAAAATGGCCCAATTAACCTTACCATACACAAATTAATCTTCATTTCTTTTGAGCTTTCAATTGCCACAATATGGCAACTCTCGACTTTCACAGAACATATGAACAATTTGTTTTCAAGCAAAAAGTATAGGTTATAGGTCTAATCTCTAATACCTTGGCGTAATTATGTTCTGTCCACCACAATTTTATTTATCCTTAGTGCAAAGGCAAAAAGGTTTGCACCAAAGCTACAAAAACAAAGTACTGTGGATGTTGGAAATCTGGAATAGAAACTGCATGAAACACTTAGCATCTGTGGAGAGAGAAACAGAGTCAGTGTTTCAAGTCTGAGTGATGAAAGATCTAACTCTGGTTTTCCTCTCCACAGATGCTGCTAGATTTATATTGCACCACAGCCAAATTAAAGCAGTTTTTAGGACCCAACTAATTCCAAAAGTGAAACAAAGCAAAACATGTACCCTGCAGCACCAAGTGTTTCTAGAAAAGTATGATAGAGAAGGAGGCCATTTGGTCCATCAAACCTGCACTAGATCTTTCAAACAGCAATCCAGTTTTCTGTCATTTTCTTACCACAAGCTTTTATCCAGTTTCCCTTTGAAGGTGACCTTTGCATCTTTACCCACCATTCCAAAGGATGGCATGGTGGCACAGTGCTAGCACTGCTGCCTCTCAGTGCTAGATACCTGGGTTTAATTCCAGCCTTGGGTGACTGTCTGTGCGGAGCTTGCATATTCTCCCTGTGTCTGTGTGGGTTTCCTCCAGGTCTCAGGTTTTCTCCCAGTTGCACAGGTTAGGTTGACTGGCTGTGCTCAATTGCCCCTTAGTGTCAGGGGGATTAGCAGGGTAAATACATGGGGTTTCATGGATAGGCCCTGGTGGGATTGTTGTCGCTGCAGGCTCAGTGGGCTAAATGGCCTCTCTCTACACTGAAGGTATTCTATAAAATTCGAAGCACTTGTTCCTTTAAAAGTTTTTTTCGATATGTCATTCTGAAAAGCCTCATATGCCATATGGTTAAAATGGACAAAAAATCCCATGCTCTGCATGTGTATTGACAGGTTGTGTGAAGGTTTCCAATTTTGGCTACATTTGCAAGGTTCACAGGTAAGTTACAACTATAAAATGGGAAGCGGTTCAGTTCATCAATGCAACGAGCTTGCACGTATTTAAAGAAAACTCATTGAAATCATTATAATTGCGCCACCATTTTTAAATTCTTTAGAAAAACAACACAGGTGTAACAGTATGTCAACATTTACTTGACACGTACTTCTAATACTTCTCATTCCCATTCATTTACATTGGTTCTGCAAACTTAACACTTCCCCTTTATATGCAACAATTACCTGTCAACAAAAAGCCCAAGCAGTTTTTTTTGACTAACAGCTATAATGAAAACTGAAAACAATTACAAGATTCCCAGCTCCAGAACATTTGTTTCCTCTTTCAAAATTAAAATTAGCTAAAAATTCCATCAAATTCTTATCTGAGAAAGAAAGGACATTGGATGCCTTTGTAAACACAAGTTGAGACATCTGTGCTTCTAGCCCAACCAACAAGAATAAGGGAATGTGCATTACCTTTTCATTTCCCTCCCCCTGCCATACTACTGTCCAAGTTGCGACTATTTCAATGACTCTCAAACTATCTTGTTAATATGTACCCATGCAATTTAAGAGAATAATTCAATGCTAGAGAACTAATGATTCAAATATAATTAAACTTTAAACTAGGCCAAACAGCCTAGCTTTCTGGTGTAGCACCAAGCTACGCCTCCTTTGCAAACTTTATCCATTTCACAATGCAGGGTTTATTTAATACTGAGTCACAGAGTACACAACTGGCGTCATATTTGGAAGTGTACTGAAGACAACACCATCTACTATAGTGCACTGTGGATAAAAACTTTCAAGTTAATTTTCCTTTACCAGTAGTTGTATTTTAGTCTTCAGACCCTGTGCCTTTCATGCAAGTAATCATATTTTATGATCAAAGCACAGAAAACAGATTAAATAAATAAAAGATCAAAGCTTTGATGTTGCTAAGACTTGGTTCGTTTGCTGGCACAAAATCAAATTATACAGCTGTCAGTTCAGTCTTGTTTATTACAGGAGAACAATAAAGTGTCATTCAACTTGAACAACAAAAAAGTATTATTTGCATTCCATATGAAAATGGCAATTCAATCCAATTTAAGTTACAGCTACAAAGAAATGTGAATCTTGGAAAATACTATAAAATGTATTGATAACAATGATTTTGCAGAATTGCTCTATGAGCAGAGATGCTAATAATAGAGGGATGAAAATTAACAACTTTTAACAACAATGTCAATTGGACTGGTATAACAAATACCTTCTTCCTAAATCAAGCAGATGCATTTATCCATCTACAATAAATTCTGTTTGCCAAATCGTGGGTGGGGGCTTCACACACGTTTAAACTAAGATAGGTTTTGCATGCTGAACTGTTGCACCATTTAGTTGAACAAAGTGGGGCACTGAATTAAATAGCCACAAGTTAAAGATTTGTTTCAAAGTTCTTATCCAGGCAAAATCTTATTACAGCTGAATCTTATCCATCCGGCTTTAAAAGATATCCAAAATTTAATTTTACAATTGGTACTCAAAGTTAAGACCTCCCAAATGATTAACAAATCATCATATTGCTGGGTAACTGGATTAACGTTTACTACTAGAAAACAAATGTGAAACCAAAACTGAATTGGAAAATCTGAAGCTTACCAAAGATAGAGATAAAACGTGTTGTGGAACAGTCTTTGTAGGCTGTATTCTTATTTTAACTACCATAAATTTGGTACCTGATTAAGAGTTTTAATTTTTACAATTATATTAATGGCAGGCTCAACAGGAAGCAAGCACCACTTGCTAAAAGGCCTCTCCCAACTGTATTCCTGTGTTGTTTTCATTTCCACTGTGTCTCAGATTGTCTCTTTATCTTTGCAGCTTCAGTTAAGTTTCTATTTCAAGCCCTTTCCCACCCTTTCCTTCCACATCACAACAGAGGGTACACAAGAGCAGCATTAACTGTCCTACAATTCACCAGCAAAAAGTCAATTCCCTTCAATATCTCTGGGAGTCCAACATATCTAATTTTCTTCTGACACTGTTAGCAAGCACCTACCAATTATTAAGAATAGGTGACTTCAGTAGCAGAGTGGCAGAGGTATAAATTAACATTTGAGTACAGTTGAAAAAATAGGTGGGGGACAGGACAGAGAAGAGAACCAATAACTACACCAGTCACAGAGAGGGCACTGATCACAGGGTCATTTTGAATAGTTACCCTCATCCATAACAAAGCATTGCACAGACAGCCCATTCATTACAGCAGCAAATTGTTTAAATATATCCAAATTTTTCCCTCCACTCTATTCACAAGTCCTTTCCAAATATGGATCATTCTCAAGTGAATAACTTGCTGATATTATTACTAAAGTCAATGGGAAAGTACCAATTGGAAGGTATAGCTCTTTATCCTTTTTACACTCAGGATTTACCTTTTCTGAACCAGTTACTATCTTGAATGCCTCAATGTAATCACCTTGCAGACATTTCTTTCCAGGCTGAAATATGCAACCCTCACCAGTCTTTCCTTATAACTCAGACCCTTGACACCAAGGAGCAGTTTTGCACTTTCTAGCCCAGAAGCTGTTTTCAGAAATCATTAAGGCAATGCTAACAAGCTGAAGATACAACAAAAATGAAATTAAAACAGCAAATGTAAGTGAAGTAAACCCTCCTAGGCAGTTCACTAAATCAAAAAGAGACAAGCTTTTACCTATATTTCTGAACTTTGTTTTGATTGGCCCCATAAAGATGATCGCTTTTTACCTTCCTTTCTAGCACTGAGGGAGGGTTTCTACCCAGTGTTGCTGAGCTCCACACAAATGTATGCAGAGGACACAGTTTACTCCCTTTTTGTGTCAAGACTATTTTCTGTTAAGGAAAGGCAACCCTTTGCAGCTGGTAGAAAAGATGAATAGCACCGGAAGCATCTAATGCTAAGATGCTTCCATCATATTGAAAGATTCCGTACTGACCTAAATTGTATGTTACACCAACATATTGGCAACCATCTAAATACCTCATTTTCAGCTTTGGTGTGATGTTTGGAGTATAACAGCAGAAGGAGCAAAGAAACTTTTGAAGAAGGAAACACGCAAACGCAATCTAACAAACACGGGTCAACCCTGGAATGCACTTTATTAAGTGTAAATTCTCCGACAATGCTTCACTAAATGGAATCTGTCTCACACTCAGCAACCAGTGTCAATTTGAGAGTCCTGTGTTGCTGATGGAATATTCAGTGCTGTTTACTTCTGCTTATTCCAATTAAAAAGAAACTCAACATGCAATGTAATCCAAGTTGCAGATAAACGTTGAAAACTTTTCCATCTTAGAAACCAAGGGACTCTAGTTTGAAAGATATAGGCTGAAACACCAGCCATTCAAACCGGCGGGATCTTCCAGTTACGGTGCGTCTCCACCTTGGTCAACAGGTGCATTTAATGGGAAACCCCATTGACAATGGCGGGATCAAAAGATCCTGTTGGCAGCCAACACAGGACCACCTTCGCCACCATGAAATACACAGCGGGTTGGTTGGAAAATCGTGCCCATAAAAGCAATTAAATACTAAATGAGTGATGGCCAGGATTTTAAATATAATTTATCAATGGTTGTATCAAAGCACTAAAACAGACATTAAATAAGGCATAAAACAGTAAGTGCTGGAAATATTCAGTAGGTCTGGAAGCATCTGTGGAGAGAGAGCTCATGTTTTGAGTTGAGTCTGACTTCTTCAGAACTGAAGAAACATAGAAATGCAATGGTTTAATGGAGTGTACATATTACAGAGGTGGTGGTGCTGGAAGTCTTAAAGCGCATCAAGGTAGATAAATCCCTGGTACCTGATGAAGTGTACCCCAAGGCATTGTGGAAGGCTAGGGAGGAAACTGTGGGTCCCCTAGCTGAGATATTTGAATCATCGATAGTCACGGGTGAGGTGCCTGAAGATTGGAGGGCAGCAAATGTTGTGCCTTTGTTTAAAAAAGGGCTGCAGGGAAAGCCTGGGAACCACAGGCCAGTGAGCCTCACATCTGTGGTGGGTAACTCGTTGGAAGGTGTTTTGAAGACAGAATGTACAGGCACTTAGAAACCAAAGACTGATTAGGGACAGTCAGCACGGCTTTGTGAGCGGAAAATCACATCTCACAAATGTAGCTGAGTTTTTTGAAGCGGTAACCAAGAAGGTAGATGAAGGCAGTGCAATTGATGCTGTCTGCGTAGACTTTAGAAAGGCCTTTGGTAAGGTACCGCATGGTAGGTTAAATCTCACAGGATCCAGGATGAGGTATCTAAATGGATACAAAATTGGCTTCAAGGAGTGGTTGTAGAGAGTTGTTTTTCAAGCTAGAGGCCTGTGACCAGTGTGCCTGAGGGATCAGTGCTGGGTCCACTATTATTTGTCATTTATATTATTAATTTGGATGAGAACATAGGAGGCATGGTTAGCAAGTTTGCAGATGACACCAAGATTGGTGGCATAGTGGACAGTGAAGAAATTCATCTCCAATCGCAGGGGGATCTTGATCAATTGGGCCAATGGGCTGGCAAATGCAGATGGAGCTTAATTTAGACAACTGCGAGGTGATACATTTTGGTAGACTGAACCAGGGCCTACTCAGTTAATAGTAGGGGAGCATTACAGAACAAAGAGATCTAGGGATATAAGTTCATAGCTCCTTGAAAGTGGAGTCACAGGTGGACAGAGTGGTCAAAAAGGCATTCGGCATGCTTGGCTTCATCGGTCAGAACACTGAATACAGGAGTTGGAATGTCTTGTTGAAGTTGGTATGGCCACACTTAGAATTGTGAGAGCAATTCTGGTCACCCTATTATAGAAAGGATATTATTAAACTAGAAAAAGAGTGCAGGAAAGATTTACTAGGATGCTACCGGGATTTGACGGATTGAGTTATAAGGAGAGGCTGGATAGACTGGGACTTTTCCCTCTGGAGCGTAGGATGCTGAGAGGTGATCTTACAGATGTCTATAAAATAATGAGGGATATAGATCAAGTAGATAGTCCATATCTTTTCCCAAAGGTAAGGGAGTTTAAAACTAGAGGACGTAGGTTTAAGGTGAGAGGGAAGAGATACAAAAGCGTCCAGAGGGACAATTTTTTCACACAGAGGGTGGTATCTGAAACAAGCTGCCAGAGTTAGTAGTAGAGGCAGGTACAACTTTGTCTTTTAAAAAGCATTTCGATAATTACATAGTAAAATGGATATAGAGGGATGTAGGCCAAATTGGGATTATCTTAGGGGTTTTAAAAAAAGGGCAGCATGGACAAGTTGCGCTGAAGAGCCTGTATCCATGCTGTAAACCTCTGATTCTATATCCCTTTGAAACAGGGGAGGGGAGGAAGAACAAAGGGGAACTCTGAGAAATGAAGAGGGCGGGAGAAAAAGCATACGACCAGAGAAAGTGCAAACGGTAGAATAATGAATAGCCCTGTCCAAAAGCAAAACATGAAAAACATGGCTCAGACTATCACACGTCAAAAAAAAAATCAAAATAGGAAACCGAGCAAGGCCTGAAATTGTTGAATTCGGTGTCGAGTCCAGAAGGCTGTAAAGTGCCTAATCGGAAAATGAGGTGCTGTTCCTTGAGCTAACATGAGCCGCTGTTTCATGACCTGCCTTTTGTGAGGTCACAAGGTTAAGAAAGGTCATGGGAAATCCCACTTACTTTAAGTTGTAGGGCAATGCAAATTTGTAATTTGGGCAAGCATTTTTAAAATTAAGCAGAATCACAAGGCAAGAATCCTTCACGGTGTTAGAACTTCTGTTGTGGCAGTTCAACTGGAAATTCTTTTGCACCGTTCAATGCTTGTAAGTAAACGACACACAAGCAAGAATTCAATAATTTAATCCCTTAGGAGTAAATTGCTATAACAGAATGACAGAATTGTAGTTCTAACCATGATTCGTCATTCAGCAAGATCAATCTTAACCAAGCAGGCAGTCAAATGGAGTTGTGAAGTGGAAGTGAACCATTTCACTTGCAAAATCTAAGGACAAGTAAAAATCTGGAGGGGGAATAAACACCCACACACATTTCCTCACGGAGGCTTTGAGCAAGCAATTGTGTAGCATTGATGGGGGCATAAAAATAGAAAAACCCAAGAAAATAGTTGCAGCATAAGAGGTGATAAAATTAAAACAGGGTCTCACATAATCAATTACTGAAAACTGCCACGATAATGCCCATACACAAACAAATGTTTTATAGATTAATGCACATTACGGTTAGCCAGACCACTATGAACTTCTGATAGAATTTCTTTCACATTGTCAATTTAAACACACTTCACTTTTAAAATCCTTCTTTTCCTGCCCTGATATGCTCAAAGCCCAATTTAAACTAGTTCACCAATTAGATGATATATTTTTACCATTATTCTGTGAGCAAGAGAGGAAATAAAAACATTATGCACTACTCTCACATTTTCTAAACTTTGAACTAAAATCATCCAACCAGCACAAGCAATTTCGAAGATGTCCACAAATTCTAACCAAAGTCACCTTCTGCACTGTAGGGATTCTATGAAGTCTTGTCAAATTTCCTTATACCTAAAGAATATATCAAAATGAATGGATTGAAAAAATACTCACATTGTTACTGCAACACTGGAGAAGTTGTCACATCTCTGAGCTTTTGCTACGCTCAAAGGCACTACACAAGGGAATGCCCCATATTTCCGGAACTGTGCTGCACCAGCATGCATGAGAAGTTTAGTTAGCAAGATTTGCATAGACACAGATACATGAGAATTAAATTTCACTGATCCATATTTTATTACCCGCTATTTAGAAAAACCATCCAATTGATACAGGAACAGAATTAAGAAAGACAAGAATATCAGAAGCAAGTTGGGTAAGGTACATGAAGATGATAGCAAACTGGGGCCAGATATAGCAAGAAGGTCACTCAGGAGCGGGCTGGAGCTAAAGGAACCTCAGTAGAGATCTAAGTTTTAGACAGTCAATTTATGATATATTCATAAATAAATGTGGACTTCTAATAAAATCTTCAGTTGCTATTGAGGAGGTTAAAAATTTGCCTGCAAACAGCATTAACCACAAGTTAATGATCAGTTTTTTAAAAATTCTGCATCAATTTCTCTCTGCCAGGACTCTGGGCCTCCATTTCTAAAAATTGATCTGCTCCCGTGGGATTTTATTACCTGCCTTTTTTTACTTTGCTCACTATGCAGTCTGCT
Organism: Carcharhinus amblyrhynchos; assembly: GCF_965287045.1. Classification (NCBI taxonomy): domain Eukaryota; kingdom Metazoa; phylum Chordata; class Chondrichthyes; order Carcharhiniformes; family Carcharhinidae; genus Carcharhinus; species Carcharhinus amblyrhynchos. Next base: position 30,860,879 of record NC_137337.1, read on the forward strand.
GTCAATAAGCTTAAGATGTGGAGATACGGCGTTGGACTGGGGCAATCACAGTAAGAAGTCTCACAACACCAGGTTAAAGTCTAACAGGTTTATTTGGTAGCAAACGCAAGTGGCGTTTGCTACCAAATAAACCTGTTGGATTTTAACCTGGTGTTGTGAGACTTCTTACCGTCAATAAGCTTAGTCAGCCTCGTACTATGTAGTACGCATAGAATGCTCTCCTCTGCTGTAATCATTCAGTACCTCAAGCCACACCAGTCTCTGCAATAGCAATTTAGCTAGTCCCACTCCTCCATCCTTACTTAGTAACCCAGTAAATGTTTTCTCTTTGGGTGCTTAGCCAATTCAGTTTTGAAACCCAGGACTGAATTTGCCCCCATCACACCTTCAGGCAGTGCATTTCAGATCCTAACCACTTGCTGCATAAAAAAGGTCTAACCGCATTGGGGCGGCATGGTGGCACAGTGGTTAGCGCTGCTGCCTCACAGCACCAGGGACGCAGGTTCAATTCCAGCTTCAGCTCTGTGGAATTTGCACATTCTCCCCGTGCGTGCATGGTTTCCTCCAGGTGCACCAGTTTCCTCCCACAGTCCAAAGATGTGCGGGTTAGGTGCATTGGCCATGATAAACTGACCCTAGCGTCGGGGGATTAGCAGGGTAAATATGAGGGGTTGTAGGAAAAAGGGCCTCGGTGGGACTCGATGTGCCAAATAGCCTCCTTCTGCACTGTTGGGATTCTATGACTTCTATGTTGTTATCTTAAACTTGTGTCCTCTGGTTCTTGACCCTTCACCAGAAGGTACAAGGCTCTTGCCATCTACCTGATCTAGCCCCCTCGTGATTTTGAGCACCTCAATCGAATCACCTCTCAACTATTTATTTTCCAAGTAGAAAAACCCCAGCTTCTCCAATATAACTGTGCAACAGATTGCTGCCACCGCTCCCCATAGATGATGCCTGACCTGATGAATATGTCAAGCATTTTCTGTTTTTATTTCAGATTTCCAGTAGCCACAATATTCTGCTTTTCAATGGAGGAGAAATTGCTGGATCTGGTTCTGGAAAATGAGGTGGATCAAGTGTCATAAGAGCATAAGAACACAAGAAATAGGAGCAGGAGTAGGCCATCTAGCCCTTCGAGCCTGCCCCGCCATTCAATAAGATCATGGCTGATCTGTCGTGGCTCAGTTCCACTTTCCCGCCCTCTCCCCATAACCCTTAATCCCCTCTCTTATCAAGAACCCATCAACCCGCTTCTTAAAAATATTTAGCGAGGCAGCCTCCACCACTTCAACGGGCAGAGAATTCCAGAGATTCACTACCCTTTGAGTGAAGAAGTTCCTCCTCAACTCCGTTCTAAACCGCCTCCCCTTTATCTTGAGGCTGTGCCCCCTAGTCCTACTGTCTTTTTTGAGCGGGAAGAGTCTCTCCACCTCTATCCTATCCATCCCATTCATCATCTCATACGTCTCAATGAGATCTTCCCTCATTCTTCTAAACTCTAACGAGTACAAGCCCAGTTTATTCAGCCTCTCCTCATAGCTCAATCCCCTCAACTCCGGTATCAGCCTAGTAAACCTCCTCTGCACTCCCTCCAGGGCTAAAATATCCTTGCGCAGGTGCGGCGCCCAAAATTGCACACAGTACTCCAGCTGCAGCCTCACCAATGCCCTATACAGCTGCAGCAAGACCTCCCTACTTTTATATTCAATCCCCCTCGCTATGAAGGCCAGCATCCTATTCGCCTTCCTGACCACCTGCTGCACCTGCAAGCTGGGTTTTTGCGACTCATGCACAAGGACCCCGAGGTCCCTCTGCACCGTCGCCTGCTGCAGTTTTTCGCCACGTAAGTAATAGTCCTTCCTACCATTCTTCCTACCAAAGTGGACCACCTCACACTTGCCAACATTAAATTCCATTTGCCATTTCCTGGCCCATTCGCCCAGCCTATCTAGGTCCTTCTGCAGACTCTCCACACCCTCCGCACAATTTGCCTTTCCCCCAATCTTGGTGTCATCAGCAAATTTCGACACCCTGCACTCGGTTCCCTCCTCCAGATCATCTATATAAATGGTAAATGGTGTCAGATAGGAAACATTTAAGAGTGATCATATCATAACATTTAGGTTACCTAAAAAAGGTAACAAGGAAAAGGAAAAGGAGCAATCAAGTATAAAAATATCTACAGTGGCCAGTTTGTGGCTTGAGAATGAACCTGCCCTGGGTACACTAAAATGAATGAATGGCAAGCAAAATTCCAACAGATCAATGGGCTGCCTTTAAAGAGATGGATTGGATACGTCTGGATACATTCCTATGAGGATGAAAGGTAGGGCAAGCCAAGCAAGACTTCCCTGGAAAAAGAAAAAGATAACAAGATGAAGCAGGAAAAGCATATATACAGGGCAGATGTCAGGTAGATGACATAATTGAGAATATAGAAAGTTCAGAGGGGAAGAAAGAAATGAGATAGGAAGAAAGAGAGTGTAAGGAAAGAATAGCAGCTAACATGTTAAGAAATCCAGAAGTCTTATTAATAGTAAAAGGATTGGAAGAGGACAAGTACAGCAATTGTGGACCAAAAAAATGATCTACACATGGGGGCTTGCCTGGGGTTCTGAGTACTTTGCATCTGTCTTTATCAAGGAAGGTGCTGTAGAAATAACAGTGAATGAGAAGTACCGGATGGGCTACAAATTGATGAACTGGAGATACTAGAAACTCAGGACCAGCTGAGATGCATCCAATGAAGCTCAGGGAAGCCAAGGTGGAAATTGAGGAGCTGCTCCGTAATCAGTCAATCCTCCTTAAAGACAGCAGTGAGAACACAATCATTGCATGATTTTATTTTTAAACTAAGAGAGCGCACAGCGAGAGAGGGTTTTAAGGCATCAAAAGCTCCAGATGAGCAGACTAAAATCCAGGTACAAAGTTCAATGTTAGTTATGTGGGAGGTCTGAGAGAGAAAAGTTAAGAGTTTTTCTTTAGGCTGTCTAGTGGTAGCTTACAGTTACAGTTTGCTCAGTTGAGTTCTTTGGAACAGCAGTAGGCCATTCAGCCTGTGAGCCTTGTCCACCATTTGATATAATGTAACTTTCACACCCATTATTCCCATAATCCTTTACATATTTTTGCATATACTGATATTTATGTATCAAGATGATTGTTCAAAATCCTTGAAAATAATTAGGTTTGTGTTATCTGCAAATCTTGAATGGTTAAAAACTAAATTAAACCATCTGATTGATAACTTTGTCTACCTTGTTAGTAAATGGAACTGTTTTTCGGTTGATGAAACTGTCTCCCTGATTAAATGCAAAACAATCAGCATTGCAATTTAATGCACACAAAGCCTGAGAGATTCAATGCTACTATTGTTAAATGTAATAACTTTTAATCACATATGATCAGCTTTTTCCAAAAGGGATAAAACCTTGTGGTAAAGACACGTGCTGAAAGAAAGAAAAATCCTAACAGATAAAGCTTCACAACTTTATTAAATCACACAGCAGTGAATTGATATTTTGTGTGTTGCATAAAATCAAGTTTCATCATCTGAGTTGTGAGAAGCAGACTGTCTGAAGCAGGGTGATGATTCGTAAAGCATGTGATAAATTTATAAACAATACTGCAAGAATATATGTAGACAAGGTTCAAAAATGTTGAACACTGTAAAAGGTAGGACTAAAAATGCACCCTTATTAGCTGATAATGATGATTCCATTTTAAAAATATAAAATTTTGCTTGCAACTGATGTAAACATGTTGCCTGGACCTCATTCAATAACTTAGCTTACTGTTACACGGAGTACACAGTGATAAAGGCATTATATCTCCAGTGGGTGATGAATACATGAAGATGGCTTTAATAGAAGTCATTTTATGAAAATAATACACACCAAAAAATAACTTAATATTAAAATTTGCCATGTTACAATCTAGAATACACATAGGCTTTTGTTAACATTGTAGTTAGATGAGCAATCTTGACTATAACTATGTGGTCTGTTCCTACCTCAGTTTGTTCAGGCTGGCTCACACGCCAATGTAAAACATGCCATATTCAGGCAGGCCGATCGAGCGTGATCAAACATCGCATGTAATACAGGTGCAAGTTTCTCACAGCAGCAAAGACCTGTCATCCAACAGATCCTTCATAGTTCAGGCAAATTGCTTGCACAGGCTAACTTGAGGCAGTTGGGCATATATGCAAGGCATTTCTAGACTTCCTGTTCGAGTATGCTTGGAATTGGAGATGATCCATATAATCCCTGAAGCAGGTGCATGGAAATGAACGTAAACAAATCTCAAACTTTGGCTCAAAATAAAAGCAAAAGACTGCAGATGCTGGAATCTGAAACAAAAACAGGAAATGCTGAAAAATTTCAGCAGATCTGACAGCATTTGTAGAGTGAGAACGTTGAGTCTGAATGACCCTTCATAGAGAGTTATTAAGATTCGAAATATCAACTGTTGTCTCTCCACAGATGCTGTCGGACCTGCTGAGATTTTCCAGCATTTTCTGTCAAGCCTTAGCTTTCAAAAATTAAAGTTATAACTTTTTTTAAAAAAAAAATCAATGAAAACGTGATGATTGTTGTTTTTGCAGTAGAAACAAGAATATAAAATAAACATAACCAAAACACAAAATCTCTAGTTAGTATGCTTTATTGTTCACAATGGGTCCAGAAAAGATGTTCTTGTCTGGCTACAAAACCAAACTATTTTAATTTGTTACCATGTGTAATATGCACCTTAACTTCTAGGCAAATCTTCAGGAGAAAATGTACATTACATCTGAAACATTTACTGTAATTAGATGGTGTTAACTCAGAACTCCAAATTCAGTAATTCAGCCTACAAAATAGTGAAAGCAATCTAATTTCATGGTAATGCTATTCCAGGCACACTAAGAGAACACAGTACACTGTTGCTCTTGTTAGTACATTAGATGTAAATTTACCAGGCCTGTCAGGAGGCAGTGTTTGAGTCTACAAAAAAAAGAGTCACACTCCATTTTTTTTTAAAATTGATGTTATTACAGTTGGATATTACTTTGATGGGAATATTTTACACGAGTGTTATGTGACTGAAATGTAGCCATTTGAATTTATGCCAAACTGAGGAAAAGGTCTGATATTTTTACCTGCCAGTTCATAGTTTTTAAAAAAAAGAGATTTGAAGGCAGACAAACATCCATTCAAAATACAATTTGTACACAATATTTTACAGCTGGTCCAATAGATAGGTTATAAATTAAAACAAAAATAAATTGCATATGTGAAGTTCTGTAGTTATAAAAGTGGCATTCACTACAATGGCTCCGAATACAAAAGTTCCTAATTTGACTATAGATTTCATAAGATAAACACATTTCTGTATCCCAAATACATTAATTTACTGAAGACAAATTTTCCGTCAGTCATCCATTTGAAAGAAAAAAAAATGACTATATTCCATGCAAGATGTCCAGGGGACTGCTTATTAAGTTGAAGTATATTCACTGGACAGGTCTACATCACCAATTTTAATAACTGGGGCAATGAGAGTTCTAAATACAAATCATTCCCTGCCCGGCATTAAAGATGACATAAGCAGTTAAGAGAAAAAAATTCAAAAATACTTCTATTATTACACTAATTTCAATGCCAAAAAAGCCAGCACACAGTTTTTCCTCTTGTCTAGAGTACCCCAAAGTCCCCATTCTTAATCACCTCCTCTTCCTCTGTTTAAGCATATTTACATGCTGCCTCCCAATGATATTATCTTCAGGCTTTGGACAAATTTCAAATAATGCACACATATGCAAACCAAATCACAAATAAGTGCAAAAACATACAAACATGAAGACACAAAAAAAGGAGAAGCCTCCAATTTCTAGCAGTACTGGACTTGAGACGCTACAGGCCCCATTATTTAGGCCATCCTTGTTTAGCCCGGGTGCCAACTATCTATTACTGCCACAGGCATCAATTGTGAAGGCCCTGCTTAATTTCAGTATTAACTTGAGTGGAATTTACAAAATATCTCTCCAAGCTACCAACAGATTTTAACTCACCTGATCATGATCTGTGCAGAAGATAAAACATCCCCAGCACTGATTTGTGTGCCACCCTCAGGATAGATCTGATGTATTGTCACATGTATTATTTGGTGAAAAGTATTGTTTCTTGCATGATATACAGACAAAACATACCATTTATAGAGGTGGAAATGAAAGAGTGCAGAACATAGTGCTACAGTCATAGCCAGGGTTTAGAGAAAGATCAACTTAACGCAAAGGAGGTCCATCCAATAGTAGCAAGGGAAGAAGGGTAGCAAGGGAAGCTGTTCTTGAGTCGGTTGGTATGTGACCTCAGACTTTTGTATCTTTTTCCTCCGATGGAAGAGAGAATATCCAGGGTGCGTGGGATCCTTAATTATGCTGGCTGTTTTGTAGAGACAGTGGGAAGAGTCAATGGATGGAAGGCTGGTTTGCATGATGGATTGGGCTACATTCATGACCTTTTGTAGTTCCTTGCATCTTCAGCAGAGCAGGAGCCATACCAAGCTGTGGTACAACCAGAAAGATGCTTTCTATGGTGCATCTGCAAAAATTGGTGAGAGCTGTAGCTGACGTGCCAAATTTCTTAGTCTTCTGAGAAAGTAGAGGCGTTGGTGGGCTTTCTTTACTATATTGTCAGCATGAGGCGCCAGGCAGGTTTGGTGGTGATCTGGACACCTAAAAACTTGAAGCTTTCGACCATTTCTACTTTGGTCCCCACCCCCCCCTTGATGTTCTCCACTATGCTTCCTGAAGTTGATGACAATCATCTTCATTTCGTTGACACTGAGGGAGAGATTATCGTCATTGCACCAGTTCACCAGATTCTCTACCTCATTCACGTACACTGTCTTGTCATTGTTGGAGACACGGTGGTGTTGTCAGCACACTTGAAAATTGGAGGGGAATGTGGCCACACAGTCATAGGTGTATAAGCAGTATAGTAGGGGGCTGAGAACAGAGCTTTTTGAGACACCTATGTTGAGGATGATCGTGACTATAGTTGCCATTTTCCCACCTGTGGCACTGTGGATATGCCAATACCACATGGACTGCTGTGGTTCAAGACAACAACTCATCACCACCTTCTCAACAGCAATTAGGGATGCTGTTCGTGCCAGCAATGCTCACGTTCCATGAATAAGGTTCCAAACTGATGAAACCACAACATAAGACAACATACAGGCTAAACAGTGGAAGCAGCATGGTGTAGACCAGGCCAAATGTGGACCCCAAAGCCTCTCTATGCAGCCTTTCAAAATGTCGAGCAAACAGGCAAGTTGGAGCAAAAATTTCTGCTCAAGGATAATTATAGAGGGCAATAAATGCTAGCTTTGCCAGAGACACTCACATCCCAAGAGCAAATAAGTTACAGTGAACACCACGTAAAGTAAAAATCACAAGCTCAGACGTGGTGGGAACTCGGCTTAACTGAATTTGGTAGGGCTCCAGCTAATACTGTGTGACAGTGTCCTTGCTTTGTGCCTCAATTTGTTTAATTTAGTTTAAAAAGGCAGTTTATAAAGCTGAAACACCAAGAGCTACCAACAGTCTCCCCTCGTTTAAGGATCCTGGCACACAGGCTGCATAAACCTATAATTTGATCATGATTTTCGTCAGGTAGAATTACATTTCCTGATGCCATCTCTCAAAGTGACCTTGCACCACCCATAGTAATTCAGCTGACTGGAATATTTCTCCATTGAAAACAACTGTACCATTCTTCCCCTCCAAAGAAAGTAACCTCCTTCCTGCCAACTGGGTGGGGTGGGACGCTGTGGGCTAGTCATACAGCTGCCAACAGACAACTGTGCAATCAGCCCACAGCATCCCACCCCACTCACCCATGAGCCAAAATAAAGACATTCACTCTCCCACACACAACTCCACTTAGAACTTTTGTCTCCTTTAATCTTCTGGTTTTCTCGGATTGTTTCGCACTTCCATTACCTTTGGAAAGGTAATGTTACAGAATCACATTCATACTTTACTGAGTGACATGTAGCGAGTCTGGTTTAGAAATATCGGAGCATCGATTATTTTCTGCTTATATAAATGCAAGTCTTTTTGTGTGAATTCTCCTAGTGGGAGGATTCTATCTTCAGTCTCCCGGAGACTTCTCAGTACAAGCAAAGTCAATTCCGTTCCTTCTCATCATTTGATTCTCCTCCTATGTATTACTGAATATCACTTCTTGCGTAAGGATTAAGATTAAATGTCATTAAGTTAAAGTTTATTTAATTAGTGTCACAAGTAGGCTTACGTTAACACTGCAATGAAGTTACTGTGAAAATCTCCTAGTCACCACACTCCAGCATCTGTTTGGATACACTAAGAGAATTTAGCATGACCAATGCACCTAACCAGCACACCCTTTGGACTGAGGAGGGGAAACTGGAGCACCTGAAAGAAACAGAACGTGCAAACTCCACACAGACAATGACCCAAGCTGGGAATCGAACCCAGGTCCCTGACATTATGAGGCAGCAGTATTAACCTCTGTGCCACCCCAATATGAAAGTCAATAATAAATCCAATAAGATAAAACCTTTTTTTTAGAGACAAGAAAATTAGAGCATATTTCGCATTGGAATTGAAACAAATAGTAAAAATACATTTGAGTAGATAGGTAAGTACATGAGGGAGAAATGAATAGAAGAAAATAAAATAAGGTGAGGAGGGTTTGAGTGGAACATAAGTTAGCTGAGTTGAATGGGTTGTTTTAGTGCTCTGCATTCTACGTAACAGCAGAATTTTTTAAAAATACACACTTTGTCAAGTTAAACATGTTTAAATTGATAATTTTCTTAACTTGAACCAGTCAACCATCATATGCAAGAAGCCCAGTGTTACAGGATCAGGAAACTTCTCAGCATTGCAAGGAATAAGCTCAAATCTTCATACAAAAATAAACGTAGAGCAGAATTTTCTAGAGCTGGTAGTAATTCAAGGTTTATAATACTATACCATGAGTTTTCATGGCTTAGTACATAAATACCAAACCTAGTATTGTACTGAGCCACATGACCAAGCTGGTTCTAGTTTGAGTTGTGGTCTGTATCATTTGTCATTTAATTGCAAAATGTATAAAGTCCCAAAAACTGCAAAGGCTAAAAATATAAGAGACAAAACAAACTAGATCAGTGAGTAGTGATCAGGTGATACCAGACCTTAGCACCTCCTCACTATTCACTAACGCAAAATGTGTATCTGAATGGGAGGCAAGGACAGAACAATTCTTAATTGAGCAGCTCAGTATCAAATCATCTGTTTACAGTCACTGCCTGCATCAGGCTCAGACGGTAAAGTAACATTTGGGCAAGTACTAGAAGTTGGGAATTGGGAAAGACAAGAAGAGTTTGGAACTGAGTAACATTTACATCACGTTATCTTCCATTCTTTGCTAAATGAAAAAAACTTTTGTTAGTTTTCCTTCATAATTTAGTTTCATCCATCAAAACTGTAATCCCCCCTTCAAATCTTTTGAATTAAAAACCTAATAACACAATCAAAAAATGTGATAAAATCTTTCCTAAGAGCTATATCATCCATCTACAGCAGCTACCGATTGATTGTTCAAGTCAATAAACCATCCAAGATTTCTAACAGATGCACTGCTCTGGAGAAACAGCATAACAGATAAAGGAATTTCAACAAGTCAACACTAGCTATCCCCCTGAGAATGAAACAAATACATGTTAGAACACTCATGGCACTGTGCAAAACTGGTATTTAGCTACATTAAGACTGCACAGTTCTATTGAGCATTCAGCTGAGGAAGAATATTCAGTTATTTTAACATTACAGAAAATTGTGTTGCTCCTTCACTTTCATTCAAGAGGACTCTCAACCTACATAAATTTACTGGTAAAATGACAAAGATAAGAATGTTAAAAAACAGTTTATGTCTTATGTGGCTTGTAACTTTTCCCACTTTCCCTAGCCAAGGTAAAGATGAAAAGATAAACCCAAAATGTATGAGACACTGATTAATACCAGAAAGAGATATTGCTTTATGAGGGGCCTCTCTGGTTCCACTAAAAAATATTTAACCTCCAGCCTGTCTTGGAGGTCAGTAAGCATGTACAATTCAAGCATTCATCTCTAAACTTTCCATAAATGTCCAGTGCACAAAAATTCCTATTCCAGTTTATAGGTGATCATACCTGCTCCCAAAAAAAAAATCAATCTGCAATGGAAATAAATTCAATACTATTTGTAACTAAATATTACTATTGCTCAACTCACTTCTGAATAATAAGCCCACAGTGCATTATTTCCAAGACAAAACAATAAAGCATTAAGCAGAACTACATACATCCCATGCACAGTTGTTGCACTGCACCTGATTCGCCTGCAGTGGCAACATCTGAACTGCAGGCCTGTTACGTTTGGGGGGGGGGGGGGGGGGGGAGGCTTTGGTTACAGGACTTTGCATGTGCTTGTTTAAATCCATTTTTGTGATAATGTATTCCAGCTTTCTGAATGCAGCAACACTTTTACCATCTGAAAAATAGTTCAATTATCTTATTGCCTTCTGAATCAGTAGTAGAAAAGCATTGAAAAAAAGGCAGATTGAAGAGAGGCTTCACAAAATTAATAGCAAAACTAACAAAGCAAGGCCAAATTGGTGAGCCTGATGGGATACAGGAGTAGTGAATTGTATTGAGCTATTTGCAATTATGCTTAAAAAGGTACAATAGCTGCCATTACATGCATTATATAAGGTAAAAGTTCTTGCAGGCTTATCTTCTAACAGCTGTAATACTCTATGACCTTTGACATAAGATTTTATATAGTCAAATTGCACAGTTCTTCAACCTTCTTAATACATAATTAAACACTGAGCTTATGAGGGATCACTTATGAAAAAATGGACCACACAAAGATTTGATAAATACTTTCACACAGGGCTCACTCTTCCAGAAAAGGATTGAAATTAATTTGCTTGACAGTAAATGGTTTCTTTTTAAAATGAAAAACTGATTATCTAATCCTAGAAACAGCTATTTACCCATCAGTGTCAGTTTTAAGCTGTTTCAAAAGTTAAGACAAGATGTACTACCGTTTATTTTATTTCCTATAAATTTAATGCACCATATACACAAAAACATTGCATAATCCACCGTATTCAAAATAGAGCAGTAATGCTGGAGATTTTTACATTTGTCATATCCAACACAAATTAAGTGTGCAACACAAGAGTAAAAAATTGCATGTGAAGGGGAATGAGATACTAAAGTTCAGAGAAAGATTAAAAGGTAATTTTCACAAGGCACTCCCTTTCCTTAAAAATTTTAACCACTATTTCAAAATTGACATTCCAAGCCTATGACAAAATTGTGGGATTATTTTTATGTTGAAGAGAAAGCAGTTACTTTTATCTACAAACAGCATTACTGCAATGGAATAGTTTAGAACCTTTATTTGAATGCCAACTTAAACAAAAACAATTTAACTTGAAAATATTTTTCAAAAAATTGATCAGAGGGACTAAAATTAAGCTTAGACATTCTCAGAAATCCTACAGTGTTTTGGGCTTTCTCTGATCTCCAAAAGCCGTAGCCCACCTAATTACGAAGGATGACTGACTTTCTCTGTTTAACCAGCAATAAGAGCAAAGCAAGTCATTCTGCAGTTAAATTTAACATGGAACCACAATTCTTGTAAACTTTAATGAGGACTTTAAAAACAGTACAAACTGTAAGATTATTTTGGTGTGTGCCCAATTTTGCATGTGGATCAAACAATAATATTGCTAACTCTCATTTAAGTGTGCATATTTATCAAATACTTTCCAGATATTAAATGATAGTTTGCCTTGTTGTTGACACCTTTAACAAAAGTTAATTCCCCAACTGACAAGGCAAGCAGTGATGATTCCAATGCAGGCAGAATTAGGCATTTTATTTCTGACACTGGGACTAATTGTCAAGAAAGAATTTTCTCAATTAAAAATATTTTAGTTTATTTTTGCAGTTACATCTAAAACCTGATACTTGTGAATTCAGTAAATCAAATCCACATAGGCCAAAGAAAATGGATAGGGCTGGTTTACTTTAATCTCTACTATAAATTGAGGCAGCCACTCTTCATTTACATCCCATGAACAAAAAATGAGATTCCCGATATGAGTTTATCAAGCTGAACATGCTTAAAAATAACAGTGCATTTTGCCTTCAGTCTTTCATAATTTTATGCACCTAGAAGTTTTATGTTCTGTCACATCCATGCTCTATTTTGCTAGCTTTCACATCTGAAATTTTCCAAGGAATCTTATTGTTTAAAAAGCATTTTCATCATGTTTGAACCACAGAAAAGCTATGATACAAAAAGATGCATTCAACCCAGCATGCCTGTGTCGGCTGAAAAGAAAGGAAAAACTAGTCACTCATTTTAATCCCACTTTCCAGCACCTGGGCTGTAGCCTGCTGGTTAGAGCACTTCAGATACAGATTCAGGTAACTTTTAACTAAAACAAGCAAAATACTGTGGATGCTGGAATCTGAAACAAGAGGAGGATACTGGAAAAACTCAGCACGTTTGGCAGCATCTGGGGAGACAAAGCAGAGTTAACACTGAGTCTGCTTGGCTCTTCATCAGAACTAAAGAGGGGATAATGTGTTCGATTTTAAATTGTAGCTGTAAGAGATTGCAACAATATGAGTAGCAACTTTAAAAGCAAAGACAGATGCCTGTGTGCGTGTGCATACAGGATGCACTGAGGAAATATACACAAAGGATATTTTAAAAGCGAGGTTCAAGACGGAGGAGGGATGTCACAATCTAAAGCCGCCGAATTCAACGCCAGATCCTGAGGGTTGCAAACGTGCTCAACCAGAGGATGAGATGTTGCTCCTCCAGCTTGAGCTGGGTTTCACTGGACCATTGCAGCAGGCCAAGGATGGATACGTGCGCATGAAAGCAAGGTACTGAGTTTAAATGACAAGCAACAGGAAAGCTGGGGTCATGCTCACAGACTGAACTAGGGTGTTCCACAAAGCAGTCACCCAATCTGCATTTAGTTTCCCCAAAAGGAGACAACATTGGGAGAAGTGAATACAATAAACCAAATTAAGGAAGCACAAATGAAATGCCGTGTTCAGTTCCAGGTACCGCATTTGAGGAAGTATGTGAAGGCATTGGAAAAAGTACAGAGGAAATTCACAAGAATGATTCCGAACTGGAGCTGTTGTGATGATTCAGTGCCCTTAAGAAATGCATTTATATGTTTCTTGAGGTGTATTTTAAAATTCACCTCTATTTTACAAAATGCCAATTTGGCTGGAAAAAAACATATAGCTCCATCATAATGCAGGATAATAACTAATTTTATCTTGTCTCAACATAGTTCATGCATTTGTGTTTGCTTAGGTTACCCTTGAGGTCAAAGTAGAGTTTTGATTAGGTTGATTGACAGATGAATGGGAGGAGCTAAGCTTGCAAGAAAGATAGAGAACTAAACAGTCAGTTCCTACCTGGTTCTCAAAGAAGCAAACTCTCCAGAAGTACTCTGAGAACTCCAGAACTGACAACCTAAGCAAATACAGGCTTATGTATTGTGAACTGATTTTGAAGGGGGGGTTTTAAATCTCTAAGAGGAATAATGCTTGAATTGGAAGTCATAGGTTAGCAGTTAAAAGTTGCATCTTGTCACATTTACACATTGTTCAAATGTTAACTGTTGAGCTTATTTATTTGTTATAGTTAAACTGTATTGTTAAATCAAGGCTGTTCTGAAAAAACTTGCCAGTTTGTCAGTAGATCCACACCTGGAATGAAACATCATATTCCTCACATTAATACCAAAAATAGCAAATAGTTGGGGTCTAGTCTCACTTAATAATATCAGTTTCTGATCTGTCCCTTGAACTAAAAGGGTGTTTACCCTATCACCCCCATTCATACTGCCCTACATTAGCTACTAGTCTGGCAACACCTACTTCGCAATGTTTGCTTCCTTGTTTTCAAAATCTTCCACGGACTCGTCCCTCCTCATCTTTGTAACCTCCTACAACCCTCTAAAAGATCTATGTGTTACTTCATTTCTGACCACAGAAAATTTCTATTCATCCCATTTTCATTGTTCCACCACAAGTAGTCATGTCTTTGCTGTCTAGGTCCTAAGCTCTGTAATTTCTTCCCTGAATCTCACTGCCCCTCTCACCTTCTTTAAAACACTACAAAACCTACGTCTTTGGCAAAGCTGTTGATATCTGTCCTAGTATATCCTTATGTACACTTACGTCAAATTTTGGTTCGCAAATCACTCCTGTGAAGCACCTTGGAGGACTCAACAATGCCAAAACTGCTATATAAATGTTAAATGTTGTTGAAGCCTACATTAACTTTTATAAGTCAATTATCTCCAACATTAATAGGTTTAAAGAAAAATTAAATTAGGTAGCCAAAATACATGGTTCAAAATTAAAAGAAGTTGTATTTACAGTATTATAATCCTTTGAACTAGTGTTTGACTGCTCAAGGATATACTAATTATCAGGCTTGAAGAAACACTTGGCATTTTTTACTTGCGGGATAAAGACAACTTTCAATGCTTTTTTTTAATAAAAGGCCTGGTTACAGAAAAATCTTTAAAAAAATACACACACCCTTATCCTTGCCAAGACATTTCCCAAAGAGGTGTGGTGGCTGTGGGTAGTAAATTATATTTATTGTCCAATGCCAGTAAACTAACATTGTTTTTTTGCCAACACACACCCAGTTCATGCAGAACTTCCTTAGCAGTTAAGTCTCAAATTAAAGGTCAGTGAAAGTCAAGTTCCTGCTTTCGGCAATGATCAGATAGCTGTTTTTTTCCACAAAGCATGTGACTATCACCCAACCAACCTTAAATCAGTTAGTTGTAGGATGTTTATTGTAAGGCAGCTGTTTGTGCTCATTAAATGTGAAACCATATTCAGAGGCCAAGTACAACCTTCCCAATTTCAAGTATTTCAACATTAAATATTAAAAATATAATAATTTACTGATTAAGAACACGAGAATCTATCCACATTGAATATTAACCTTTCAATATTGTCATTTGTGCCAAATATCGGTCACTGAATACAAAGCTTTTTAAGGTTACAATTCTTAATGCTATCAAGTTAATGTTTCCCTATTTCAGTAACGTACTGTTAAATGACAAAATACTGACAGGTAAACTGTATTTTAAATTTACTTTTAATCATTTACAAAACTGCTTTAAGATCTGAATTGAGGAGGTGGGGATCAAAACTATTCCTGACATCCCATTTTCAATACTTGGCACAGTTAAGTTACAGGACAGAAGATATTTGTAAAGTATGTCCATGCCTAAGAGAAACTAAAGTATCGCAGAATTCAAGCAATCAATATTCAGTGTATGAATAATTTCTCCAATCTGTTGGAATTCATCTTACTACTTTAGTACTTTATGTAAATAAACAATTGAAAATAATCAACAGATATCAAGTCTGATAACATCACATTAGAAATGAATGTCCCTCATCAAATTCTTCAGCAATTTCAGCAAGGATTAGCATTAAGTACATGCAAAAGTTCTTAGATATCTCTAGGTAAGACTAAGTTCACAATATCCAAATGCCATTTGATCTCTCTAGCAGGTGTTAGGAAGCCTTAAATCGTTCCATTTATAGATCTAATCGTTACATTTGCTCTCAAAATCAGCACTTTGAGACCTTTCCTTTCTCTACAGTGATTAGATCACAGTCTATCTTCTTCCTGGCCATAAATGAAAGTGCCAATGAGCAAAAGAAGACAACACAGACTTCAAAAGGAAAATCCAATTTGTCAGAAGTCTTCAAAAATTGCACCCATCTTATTGCTGTTACCCAAGAACTGAATTTCCTGCTGTTATTAAACTGATACCAGAATGGAAAGAGATCATTTTATTTCTTATTCCATTAAGGATAACAACTTTCCAAAAGCTAGAACATTAACTATTGGTTGCAAAATCCCACCTTCATCCATATTGGAACTGTAAAACAAAAAAAGTTTGTAGTTTATAATTTTTATATTTCATTCCAATGATGAAAATTTACTGGCACTGATTATTCAACGTCAGAATCAAGAACTCCCTGCAGATGTACACTATCTGGATTTATACTAACACTGAACCTTCTAATTTGAAACTTTACTTAAGAAATGTATTCAATATTGCGAACAAAGAACTCCAAGATGAAGGGAAAGCCATCTCATGCAGTTAAACGTAGGGAGGGAAGTGAAAGAGAAATGATATTGAACTGTCGAACATATAGTGACATTCTTCAAAACCATCCTCAAATGTCAAAAGTTACTTGTCAGAAAGAAAATATTGATCAGATAACATTAATGGAGAAACAAAGTACTGCAGATGCTGGAAATCTGAAATAATAGAAAAAGAAAATGATGGGAATGCTCAACAAGTCAGACAGAATCTCTCTCCAGAGAAACAGAGTTTTGCCTCAAGTCAATTACCTTTCGTCAATACGCCTGACTTTGAATATTTCCAGCATTTTCTATTTTTAAGAATATGTTAAATCAGACAACTCCAAGCATTATTAGCTTCTCAAGTTATGAAACAATTAGATAAACCCCAACTACTGAAAAACAATCCAGATTCACTGATGCCTTGAGATAACATCTGAATTGATAACATCACATTAAACTATCCTTCCGAAACTTAAAAGTTCATACAAATGTGCTTATATATGAATTAGGAGCAGCCCACACAGCCCCTCAGGCCTGCACCAACATTCAATAACAGCGTGGCTAATCTGACTGTAACCTTCACTTAACTGAGTTACTCCAATTCAAGCTCACAGGGAGTTGGAGCCTATCAACACTGGGTGTTAGAGTACACCCAGGACAGGCACACACACTGTAATGTCCTAATTATGTAAGGCGCTGTGTCCTTCTACAGAAGAGGTTTTGGTTTGCACGCGGAGATTCAAATAAACACACAACACATTTTATTGAGGAACTGCTCTTTGTTCTGTATTAAGTACAAAACCATATATAAAACAGCAGCCTGAGCACACATCGTAATGACATAACCATCAAATATGATCAGCTTGCAACCCTTTTTAAATATATAACATCCCTCCCCCTTTATTTCTGTGATCATGACAACAACTTACTACAATGCTATACACAGACCAGTAAGACACAGTACTATGCATTTATCATTATGCACTATCAATAAGAAAGTCAGAGAGAAATCTATTCCTCATTGGTTGTAAATGGTGTTCTGGAATTAGACTGTCCCTGACTTGAGAAGTGAGATTTGGAACTTCAGTAGATATTTCCTTGAAACTGATTCTGTATAATTCTCACTTGTTTTAATAGCAGAGGCACAATCATCAAGCAACTCAGATTCAACTAAGTCTTCCGTAACAGCATTCACAACACTAGGGACTAAATGAGTTGGTACTTCTGGAGATGATTCTGAGAAACCATTTCAAGGTCACAATTAGTCAGCATGGCGTTGATAAAATATTTCACCTTTGGTTTCAAATTGAATCTGTTTTTGCTAAAGCTATGGCTGGTACCCATTTCTCACTCGTGGCATAATTACCTGTTAACACACAAGCTCCTTGTTGAAACAAGCATTGTTTTGCCTCACTTGTCATCTAGCAACTTGAGATTGCTGTTGACGCCCTACTATCTCTGAAGTTTCTGCAGGTAATAACAAATCAAACAGGTCTCAACTTTCTATTTCAAGAGTGGTAATGCAGGTGAACTTTGGGTAGTCACACAAGTAATGTTTAGCGTTTCAAAAAGTTGCTAAAAAGCTATTCACATGGCTCGATAACGAACCTTGTACCTTTGAAGCTTTTAAAGAATATTTCAAGGATTGTACAAGTCTTTCAGTTAATCCATTGATTGATGAATGATATAGTGTAGATTTTATATGCTGAATACCATTTACATTGAGATAATATTCAAAAAAACTTGTAAAGTGTGAACCATTATCGCTAACAATCTGTTCCAGTTTACCAAATCTTGCAAAAAATATCAAGTTTTTCAATGGTTTGTTCAGATGCAGTAAATCTCATAATAACAGCTTCTGGCCATTTTGAGTATGCAATTATGATCAAGGTCATATAACCCTCAAATAGACCAGCAAAGTCTACATGTAAATCATTGTCATGGAATTTAGGCCATTCCCAAAGATGTAAAGGAGACAACGGTGGTGTATTCCTTATTCATGCACTGGACTGATACTAGAACAAAAGAACAACACAGCACGGGAAACAGGCCCTTCGGCCCAACGAGCCCGCGCCGTTTTCTCCCACCTTTTCTTCAATCTGAGCATCCAGAACTACCCACCAAAAATAACCATATACTAATTTCTTCATCCAGATTATACCAGGATGTCCTTCAAGAACTCTTCCATGCAGACTAGGAGAAATAATCACTCAGATTCGCCACAATAGACACCCGCCTTGGACAGTCAACTCAAGCTTCCTTGACATATATTGTTTCAAATCAGGTTACAGGCAATGTGTTCCAGCTACTGTACCTTTCAATACCATATCAATCACCTTCCCCACCATTTCTGGTATGTCGCTGAACTGAGAAGCTGTCACAGGCAAATGATCTACTAGCAAAAAGTAAAGAATATTAGCAAAACTAGCACGCAGTATCTGCTCAATTAGGTAAAGGTAAGCATGATAATACATCATCATTAGCATGGCACTCTGATGATAGATCAGTAACCATCTTTGCAACTGACTAGCAGCTAAAGGCGGCATGGCTTTCTTTATATGGCCCAAAAATAGTAATTAAGAGTCAATGATCAGTCAATAATGTGAAATGATAAAATGTGCCTATGCCAAAAATTATACTTGATGCTTCTTTGTCTAGCTGAGCACACTAAGATTCAGCATTAATCAGAGTACGTAAGCTATTGGTCATTCTTCTCTCGAAGGCATAATTTGTGAAACTACTGCCCGTACTCCATAAGGCAAAGCATTGCCAGCAAGAAGTAATGGTAGTCTCTAGCTAAAATGAACCAATACTTCAACGACATTCATCTGTAAATATACTTGTGAAAGATCAATCTTGCTGAATTTCTGCCCACCTGATAACGCAGCAAATCTTTTACTAATTAGAGGAAGTGGACATTGATCAGTGCACAACACTGGATTTATGGTTGTTTTAAAATCTCCATAAATGTGAATTGAAACATCCAGTTTCTTGACAGGTACAATGGGAGTAGCCCAGGCACTCACTGTAACTGGTTCTAACACACCAGTGTTAACAAGTCACAGTAATTCTTATTTGACCTTGACACAAATTGCCATAGTACCAATCTTGCTTTCAAACTTTCTGGTTGACTATCAGGCTTTGTCTTGAACTTCCTTCATTGAGCCAAGAGTCTCTTTGAATACACTTGTATTTATCCAGAATGTGCTGTTAAGAGTACTCCAGTTAAGTTTTACCCTCTTCTACCATAATATCCCAAATATAGCTGGAAAAAAACTGCAGCAGGCGACAGTGCAGAGGGACCTCGGGGTCCTTGTGCATGAGTCGCAAAAACCCAGTTTGCAGGTGCAGCAGGTGGTCAGGAAGGCGAATGGGATGCTGGCCTTCATAGCGAGGGGGATTGAATATAGAAGTAGGGAGGTCTTGCTGCAGCTGTATAGGGCATTGGTGAGGCCGCAGCTGGAGTACTGTGTACAGTTTTGGGCGCCGTACTTACGCAAGGATATTTTGGCCTTGGAGGGAGTGCAGAGGAGGTTTACTAGGCTGATGCCGGAGTTGAGGGGGTTGAGCTATGAGGAGAGGCTGAATAAACGAGGCTTGTATTCGTTAGAGTTTAGAAGAATGAGGGGAGATCTCATTGAGACGTATAAGATGATGAATGGGATGGATAGGATAGAGGTGGAGAGACTCTTCCCACTCAGAAAGGATAGTAGGACTAGGGGGCACAGCCTCAAGATAAAGGGGGGGGGGCGGTTTAGAACGGAGTTGAGGAGGAACTTCTTCACTCAAAGGGTGGTGAATCTCTGGAATTCTCTGCCCGTTGAAGTGGTGGAGGCTACCTCGCTAAATATTTTTAAGACGCGGGTTGATGGGTTTTTGATAAGAGAGGGGATTAAGGGTTATGGGGAGAGGGCGGGAATGTGGAACTGAGCCACGACAGGTCAGCCATGATCTTATTGAATGGCGGGGCAGGCTCGAAGGGCTAGATGGCCTACTCCTGCTCCTATTTCTTATGTTATGTTCTTATGTTCAGTGTTTGTCCACTCAACCCTACACTGACCATGATGCTCTTCCATGGATGTCCTTAAAATCACATCAGCTGATTTTAAAGGAAGATGTTTCAGCTTTTCTTGGCATGTAGTCTCAGGAGTTAAAGATACAGCAGCAACAGTATCAACCTCCATCCTAATAGGTTGTCCACTTAACTCCAGAATCATCCAGAATCTTTATAATCCTGTATGGAAGGTTTTAGTTCCAATTTTACTGATAAAAACTGGTACAAGCAACTTTTTTGTAATTTTATTCACTTGAAGAAAGTACTGAAACCACTCTGCATAGGAACACCATTATTCATTTTCTTTACTGAAAGGCCCATGGAGCCTAATTGGCTCTTGCAGGCACTAGTGACTCAAGACTACTCAATATCTTTTATGCTGCCTTCCCAAAACTCCCCTTTTTACTCTGGAGACAGTTGACAATCTTTTTTTTTCAAAATGATCCCCAGCTGTATAGCAAAGCATTCCTTCTTTTCGAATGCACAAGATACTGCCTGAAATCTCACTCTTCTTTCTCTGGTCAGAAAAACCCCTCTTCTAAAAACAGAGTGCTTTTTCTTACTTGGGTGATCCTGGCACTATTTTAATCCTGTTTTTGCTTTTCCCCAGCTTTGAATATTGGAAGTGTGAGGACCCACAATTTTTTCTCTTAGGATCTTTACTCAATGAAACAAAAGCCCAGCCCAATTCATTGCTAATTTTCTTTCTGTAATGTCCTAACTATGTTAGGAGTTGTGGGTTTTAACAGAAAAAGAAAAGACATGGTTTGCACAAGTAGATTCGTACAACCACACAACAGATTTTAATCGAAGAGCTATTCTTTGCTCGGCATCAGAATACAAAACTGAAAGTAAAGCAGCAGCTTGAGTACACACCCTAATTACGTCATCATCAAATCATGCGATCATCTCTTAAAGCAACCTGCAACCATTTTTAAATATATAACACACACCGCCACTGTGCCACCCATCTGATTGTAACCTCATCTCCATAATTCCACCTACCCACGATAACCCGTCATTCCCTTGCTCATCAAGAATCCATCTAGCTCTGCCTTATAAACATTCAAAGATTCTTCTTCCACTGCCTTTTGAGGAAGAGAGCTCCAAAGACTCGATGCTTGGCTTAAATTTCTCTTCATTTCACTCTTAAATTGGTGACCCTTTAATTTTAAACAGTGACCCCCTAGTTCTGGATTCTCCCTCAAAAGGAAACATCCTTTCTACATCCACCCTGTGAAGACCACTCAGGATTTTATATGTTTCAGTCAAATCACCTTTTATTCTTTTAAGCTCTAGCAGATACATGTTTAGCCCATCCACCGTTCCCTCATAAAACAAGTCATCTATTCCAGATATTAATCTAGTAAACCTCATTGAACTGCTTTCAGTGTATTTACATCTTTCCTTTAAGGAGACCAGTACTTTATTACTAAAGCATAACCTCCCTAATATTGTATTCAATTCCTCTCACAAAATAACAACATTCTATTAGTTTTGCTAATTGCTTGCTGTGCTTGCATACTAACCTCTTGTGGTTCATGCTCAAGGATATCCAGATCTCTCCGCATCTCAGAGCTCTGCAATTTCTCACCATTTACATCAGATACTTTATTTGTCCTGTCAAAATGGACACTTGCTCACATTCTATCCCATTTACCTGATTTTTGCCTGCTCATTTAAACTTATGATGTCCCTACGCAGCCTCCTATGTCCTCTTCACAACTTATTTTCCTAACTGATTTGGAAATACTCAGCAGGTCTGACAGCAATGGTAGAGAGAAAGAGTTGGTGTTCCAGGTTGATAAAATTGCATTTTGAACAGTTATAATGTGATAATGATAAGATAATCTGCTCTCATGATGTTTATTGATGGATAAATATTGACTTGAACACTTGGGATAATGCTTCTGCTTTTCTTCGAAACAATCTCAGGGACCTCTTACAAGGATATCCAGACCTCTCTGCAATCACTAGTTATATAGCTTGAATCACAAGTATACAAGAACATCAAGCAATTAGCAAAGGTAATAGATTATTATTTTGTGAGGGGAATTGAATACAAGATTGGGAAGGTTATGCTTCAGTAATAGAGGGTACTTGTCTCATTTATTTAATGAAAGATGTAAATGCACTGGTAGCAGTTCAAGAAGGTTTACTAGACTAATATCTAGAATGGATGACTTGTTTTATGAGGAAAGGCTGGACAGGCTAAACATGTATCTGCTTGTGTTTAGAAGAATAAGAGGTGATTTGATTGAAACATACAAAATCCTGAGTGGCCTTGACAGGGTGGATGTGGAAAGGATATTTCCTTCTGTGGGAGAATCTGGAACTACGAAGTCACCCAGGAGGGTACACAGGGGTGCTGGAATTCAGCTAAAAGATAGCATTCCCTCAGTACTGCACTGGGCATAGCAGCCTCACTTAGTGCTTGAAATCTGGTTGGGGACTTGAACCCTCTACACCTTTGAGAATCAGGGGAATGCTCCCCACTGATCCAGATCTAACATCATAGCCATAGTCCACATAAGATCATAAACATTTCTCTCCATTAGAGAAATCACTAGTTATACAGCATGAAGTGCACCATTTCACAATTATGGGATAAGATGAGGAGGCCTCCACGAACTACCACAGCCAGCACAGGAATTGAACCTGCGATGTTGGCATCATTCTACATCACACTCTAGTCATCTAGTCAATTGAGCTAACAGAAACCTCACCTCCATTTCCATCTCCCAATCCCCTTTAACATTCTGTATTTTTCTCCAGTCTCTTTCTCTTGCATCTCAGTTTGAGATCTGCTCAAAATGTTTTTGGCAGTGGACGTCCTAGTCCATCCTGTCTGGGTCACAGGGGCATGTCTGGAACTCCTGCATAAGCTCCTGATGTTAATAACTCTGAACATTTGCAGTGTTAACTGGCCTGTGCAGACCCCACATTTGGGGTACAAAGTATTTACGACAGTCATGGGCCATATGGTTCATGCCAGTGTTTATGGCCTGCATTAGCCTCTTTTCCAACCATACTTCATCTCACTCCCCTCATCATATCCTTGTATTCCTTTGTCCTTTATGTTCATCCAGCTTCTCCCTTAAAAGGTATCAATGATATTCACGCTGACCACACTTATGGCCATGCGTTCCACAGTCTCACCGCTCTCTGGGGAAAGAAGTTTCTCCTGAATTCCCCCATTGGATTTATCAGTGACAATCTTATATTGATGGCCCACTCTTTCTGGTCTCACCCACGACTGTAATCATCTTTACATTGCTACACATAAGCAAACCTTTTCCTGATCACAGGGATCACTGGGGCTTTGACAGTGTAAATATCAGGTTGAACTTAAATTTGGCTGGTGACTCAGGAGAGTGAGAAGCAACATCAGGACAAGAGGGAGAGCTGCTTGCAGATTTGACACTCCACTACGGCTACCACTTAGCCCAGAGTGCACATATCTGCTTCAGAGAAATAGAAACATAATACGTGAGGAAAGTTGCTAAAATATTTAATTTCTATTTTTCTTTTAAATGGAAATCTTAATTTTGAACAGAATCTGTCGGTGCACCTTTTCTGCTCCCTCTGGCAATGTACAATGATAATGGAGCAGACACAGCTGTTGCCATAGTGATGTTATTGGCTGCTGGACATAAGGTTAATAATTTTTCAAACTCCAGAAAAAGCTGAAATTTTTATTTGAAAAGATAAAGATTGGAGGGGAGTGGGGAAGAGCAGGAATGAGACTAATTGATAGCACTTCCAAAGAGCTGGCACAGACATGATGGACTGAATGGCTTCCTTCTATGCTGTATCTTTGTATGTATTCCACCTTTGCAACAGAAAATTTAACCACCATACCTTTGGACTCTTTATCAAGTCATTTATATAATTTGTAAAAAGGCTGAGGCCCTAGTACTGATTCCTGTGACACACCGCTTGTTACATCTTGCCAACCAGAAAATGACCCATTTATGCATACTATTTCCTGTTAGCTAGCCAATCTTCTATCCATGCCAATGTGTTACCCCCTATAAAATAAGCTTTTAGCCTTCATAGGATAGTTACTCACAGCACAAGACAAAACACATTACGTACACCGTAACACTAAACTCACCAAGCACTATTTATGAGCTGCAGTATAAACGAGCACAAAATACACTGCAGCACAGGCTCGCTTAGGTTCACTTTTTTTTAAGTTAATTGCTAAACATAAATAATCATGGCTACTGCATTTACAGCTTTGTGGCATTGGATTTACTTCATAATCATTACACACAAGCCCAAGCAAAACTGACATTAATTAGGTTAAAAAAAATCCTAGTCATCAGATGGCAACATCACAGCCTCAAACTGCATTGTAGAAGTTGCTCAGTGCCAATTCCTTGGCCCAAGCATTATCAACTATTTCACTGACAGCGTTCCCTGCCATAAGTTCAGGCATGGAGCTCAATTCTGAAAAGGCTTGTGTCAGCCTACGTCAGGGCCTGGAAAACTTCCAGGCTTTGGCTGTCAAGAGGCAGGTAACACCAACCAGGCAAGTGGCAAGTAATTTTTAAAAGAAAGCTAATCATGCCCTTCTAGCTTTCAACACCACCAACCTGAAGCTTAACTGAACTCAATATCAACACCATGGCTACACAAGCAAAGCAGGGGGCATTGCCTACTCTATGATGAGCAGTTCACTTCCAGAATCTCCTACACAAGCTTCAAGGTTCAATTCAGCTATGCAATCAAACACTCGCCATCCACCTGGATGGGGGCAACTACAAACATCACTCAAGTCATTTGACACAATCCAAGGCACTAATTTCCATCTTCCCAATTACCAGTCTACTGTAGCTAGGGGATGCCATCCAGCAAACTCTCCTTTGTTACTTTTTTGTCAAGAAAGGCAACTCAATGTGGTGCGAATACCATCACCTCGAAGTTCTCCAAGTCTCACACTGACTTGCACAGATAGTCACTGATCCCATATCATTAACTGGTCAATATCCTGGAATTCCCTACCATCACTGAAACACACCACCACCAATATTCATATTAGTCACCCGTATCTCAAGAACAACTTTTTAATCAGTATATTATTGCAATATCTGAAATACTACATTACTTTACAAAAATGCTAAGGAAACTTAAAAATGACGAGACCTCATCCAAACCAACCCGCCAGTCATAAATGCATCTGTTCATGACAATACTGGCAAAGTGGCTACCACATAAACCGCTTTGTGTTCAATCTGAGGACCAACCTTTGTACGGCGCCATCAACATGCTAAATGGGATAGACTCAGAACAGAACAAAACTAGACATGCAAATCATCAGCAGCAGCAGAATTGCAGTCAACCGCAGTCTGTAACCTCATGCTTGACATAGCTTTCATTCTACCATTATGATCAAGTCAGGAAACCAATGTGGTTCAGTGAGTGGTGGAGCAGCATCAGGCATACACAAAACTAAGATGCCAATCTGGTGATGCCAAACAATCTTCAGCCTGAAATACTGAGCAGCTGAATCATCTCAGCTTCTTCCTGAAGTCCCCAAGATCACAAATACCAGTCTTGAGGCACTTTGATTCATTTCCCACAATACCATTAAATAGCTGAAGGCAGTGAATACAATAAAGACTATGAGCACTAATGACATCCCAGCTGCAGTACTTAAGATATGCATCCCAGAACTAGTCATACTCTTAGCCAAGCTGTACCACTACAGCTACAACACTGCATTCACCTAATATTGTGGAACATTACCCCATGTATAACCTGTCTACAAAGCAGATCAAATCAAATCTGATCTATTACAACTCCTTCAGTCTTCTCTGAATCATCATGGAAGGTGACATAGATAGTACTATCCAGTGGCAAAAAAAACTTGCCCAATGTTCAATTTAGGTTCTGCCAGGACAACTCAGCTTCAGGCATCAAAATATCGTTGGTTCTAGATGTACAAGAATTGAAATCAAGGGGTGAGGTGAAAGTGGCCATGCTTTACATCAATGCCACATCTGACTGAGTGGGACATCAAGGAGTTCTTGCAAAAACTTAAGTCAATGGAAATCAGGGAAAAAGTTTTGTTCATGGGTGTCATACAGAGCACAAGGGAAGATGGTTGCAGCTGTTTAGTTAGAGGCCAAGCATCTCAGCTCCTTATCAATGCACAAAGCCCTCAGGGAAATGTCCTAGGACCAATCGTCTTCAGCTGCTTCATCAGAAGTCTCTCCCACTTCTGAAGTTCAGAAGCAGGCACTTTCACTGATAATTGCACAATTTTAAGTAACTGTGCAACTCTTCAGATACTGAGGCAGTCCATATGCTTCTAGAGAAAGACCCGAACAACATTCAGGCTTGGGCCTCTTTTAAGGTCACACCAAATAAACAAACTCAAATTAAATTAGAACAAAGTAAAAGGGGCAGCTCCCCAAAAGGAAGGGGAACAGCCCGAACAAAAACAAAGTACAAAGGAAACTTAAAAACGTCAAATTAAAATGTGATTATTAGGGTCAATAATGATATTCAGGCTTGGGAAGTAGCAAGTAGCATTTGTGCCACCTAAGTACCAGACAACGATCATTTAGAGATAGTCCAAACATCTCCCCTTGACATCTTATACCATTACCAACCATGAATTTCCCCATTAACTTTCTGGGGGCTACAACTGATCAGATACTGAACTGGAGCAACCTTATAATGCTGAGGTAATAAGAGCAGGTCACAAGCTGGGAATTCTGGAAGGAGTAACTCAGCTCCCAGCACAGCCCCTGACATGCAAAGCCTTGCACTGTGGTAGCAATATGCCTGACAACACCAGGTTTTAGTCCAACCTATTTATTTGATAATCAAATAAAAAGGTTGGACTAAAACCTGGTGTTGTCAGACTTTTTACTGTGTTTACGCCAGTCCAACGCCAGCATACCCACATCGTAACAATATGCACCATTAACTAGATACAATGTGCCTACATTCAAGCTGCATCTTACAAACGTGCAATCTCTATCACTGAGAATGGCAAGGGCAGCAGGTGCAAGAGAACACCACCATCTGCAAGTTCATCCTGACTTGGAACTATACTGCTGTTCCTTCATTGTAGCTGGGTCGAAATCCTGGAACTCCCTTCCTAAAAAGCAGTGTGGATATGCCCACACCACATGGACTGCAGCAGTTCAAGACAGCAGCACATCATCACATTCTTGAGGAGTACTCAGAAAAGCTAACAGATCAAGAGCTGGTGAAAGTATATGATAACTCAGGAAAAGGGACACCAGTAGTGTATGATGTGACTATAGGAAGGCAAATGCATTTTAAAAAGTTGTTTGACTGAGACCATAGACCATAAAACAAACTGCATTATAACTGTACAAAGGTTTTGTATCTCTCATTTTGGAGCATTATGTCTACTTTTGGTCCCTGCACATTAGCAAATAATATCACATTGCTGGAGAAGACCAAAATTATATTGCATTTTTGAGCTTTAGTTCATCAGGGAGTAAATTACTGCAAACGTTGGAATCTGAAAATAAAAAAGAAACTTCTGGTACAAGGTTAGGGATAGAAATAAATGCTAGCATTGGCAGTGATGCTCACATCCCAACAACGAATTTTTAAAAGTTTACTGAATTATCAGAGTGAAATCCTGCAGGCGCTCAGACAAATGTATGGTGATGAGGTTCCAAGAGCTTGTTTGCTTGCATGCATGACATGAATCTAGAAAGGAACAGTTTTCAAATCCAACTGAGCAGCTTTTGATCTCTGGGCATAATATGTGCAATCTTTATTCAATGATGTGTAATAAATGTTAATGGCTACATATAAAGTGTGATGCTGATCTGCCTTCTTATCTCATGCTTTGCATGAAAGGCACAGGGTAAAGCTTTGACTGATAATTTGATAGTTTTAGTTTGGCATGTCAGTTTGACTGAAATATGTCAACCGTAAACAAGAGTGCTTTCTGGAACCTACTATTATAATGTGTAGTTAAATTACTTTCCAAGTATTTGAAAGCAGATTTTAAATTAAATATTCATTGCTTAATTCCTTTCATAAAAGCAGGGCCTTTAAGTATGCTACAGCAGCCAAAGAGAAAATAAAATACCTGTATCCACTGCCTAAATGATTACCTTTCACCCTGCAGCTGCCACTCGCTTCCTAGTGTCCTACAAATCAGTATAATATTTAGATAGATCCTACAAGGTAAACAGCAGTTATGAGGTGATGTGCTTTTCTTACTTTCTGCATAGTCCATCAAAAATTGATCCATTGCACTGCATTTCAAAACAAAATACAATTAGTTGCAGGCCGAAATTGAGGAACAGCCATTAGGCTTTGTTTGGTACTAATTTGACAATTCAAAAGAATTTGTGAATTACGTTTGTTGAACCATTTATGCAAGTTTCTATCTTTTACTATAAAACATACATAATTGGAATTCAAGTTACAATATGCTTGAACATTTGAGAAAAGCAACTTGGTCAAAATCACGGTTCAATCAATTAAGACAAAAACAATTGCTGGAATTATGGGCACTGTTAATCTGACATCCACCTATTACTGTACCTTGTTCTAAAATGGGGCAAAATTGGTAAGTCGTTGCAAGAGGACAGAGGTATCTATCATCTGATATCCACTCAAAGGTTTCTGCAGAAATGCCGTAAAAGATCAATTTGTGGGAGAGTTGCAATTACAAATTGAAGCATATTACATAAACAGGATATCATTCATGATCACTGTTCACCCCTTCAGGATATCTGGTCTTATTTGATTATAGTGCAGATATGTCGGATAAGGAACTAGTTAGACCTCGTAAAAACAGAAGTTAACAATAATAGGATAGGGGACGCTCAAATGGAATTCCTAAGACCTATTACTGGGACCACTACTGACCATCATTTTCTTTGATGATTTGGAGGGGGCATTATTGGAACCATTTGTAATTTCACCGATGACAATAACATTAGTAATTTGAGCAAAATCAATAGGTTGCGAGCTAATTTAGCTAAGTAAGCTGATTAGAATTTAGTGTAGCAGATGTCTACAATGTGACAAATGCAGTTGGAGCTGGGAAGCCACAGGCATTGTTGTATTATGTAGGAGTACTCAGAAAAGCTAACAGATCAAGAACTGGTGAAAGTATATGATAACTCAGGAAAAGGGACACCAGTAGTGTATGATGTGACTATAGGAAGGCAAATGCATTTTAAGAAATTGTTTGACTGAGACCATAGACCATAAAATAAACTGCATTATAACTATACAAAGGTTTTGTATTTCTCATTTTGGAGCATTATGTCTACTTTTGGTCCCTGCACATTAGCAAATAATATCACATTGCTGGAGAAGACCAAAATTATATTGCATTTTTGAGCTTTAGTTCATCAGGGAGTAAATTACTGCAAATGTTAGAATCTGAAAATAAAAAAGAAACTTCTGGTACAAGCACGGTGGCGGTTCAGAAGCATTTCTGCCTCTGTGCCAGAGATCCCAGTTTGATTCCTGATTTGGGTTACTGTCCGTGTGGAGGCTGCACGTTCTCACCGTATCTGCATGGGTTTCCTTTGAGTGCTCCAGTTCTCTCTGACAGTTCAAAAGACATGTGTTTAGGTGTACTGACCATACTAAATTCTCTCCCAGTGTACCGAAACAGGGGCCGGAATGTGGCAGTTAGGGGAGCTTAGGGATTTTCACAGTAACTTTATTGCAGTGTTAATGTAAGCCTACTTGTGGCACTAATAAATAAACTTAAAAGCTCATCCACTCAAAATGTTAACCTTGTGTACCTCTCCATAGATTCATGAGTTAGAGCTATTTAATTATAGAAATGAAAGATTAAAGGAAATACGATTAATGCTTTTATAACGTTGGAGGAATTGAATATAGTTAGGTTGAATAGGTTATTTGATTGTGGATAGCAACAAAAGAAATATTGGCTACGCATAAGATCTCTTTAGCCTTCTACAACTGCCAAATCGTGCAGTGGGTATGGATTCTTTCCTGTCTTTTAAAAGAAAAATGACAAATCCGTGAGCAAACATGGCATTTCTAGTTACAGCGGGTAGGTTGCTAGTTAGCTGGGATTAATTGGAGTTACAGACTGACACGGTCTCCAGGAGCCTTGCTTGATTACCTTAAGGAATCACAAAGGAGTTTTTTTCTGAATGGGATGCAGGTCTTTCTGCTTTATTTGCTTCTCCCAGGCCTTTGCATGGTTGGGGTGGGTCAACAGTGTACGTGATTGCACCATGTCTGGTTGGGTGGTTTTTTTCCCATCCTTTTTACACATTTGCATGTTGCTTATTGGCTGATGTAGATGGAACATTTAGGTTAAAAGACAACTATTTAGCTGCAACTAAAAGAATAGGATGAGATTTTCAAATCAAAATATTGTTCAAAACTTCCAAATGTAAACAAATTTGTGGTCCTATTAATGTCCAAAACAAATCACAAACAGTAGTACACACAAAATAACATTAAGTAACAACTGTGCAGCACTTGCCATCAGCTCCTTTGTACACAATTTCTTCAAGTACCAATCATGCTAGTCTGATGTTAATGTATATGTTCCTTATGAGACACAATAATAGGGTGGACATGAACAAAACTATATTTAAGGTTAAACAACCTATTGTTATTTGCTGAACTGAAAACTGAATGTCACAGGGATCTACTCCAGTGTTTGTGACAAAGGTCCTACTCGTACAAAAATTCAGCTACTTATTTGCCAAATTAGTGATCCAAATTACAAAATACTATTTCAAATTAGAAAACAGCGATAGCAAAAGCATTGCAAACAGTGTTGCTAAAATTAAAATCACACTGAAACAATCCAATTATCTGATCTGTTTGAAATATTCTTAATTTATATAATTTTTTGCAACATACATGCATTCCTAACATGCTCAATTCAAAGCCCATTTTACACAAATTCAAAGTACATAACTGGTCATAATGCTTGCAGTTTTGATAAAAAGGCCTTTAAAAAAAACAGCAGCTGCCATTTTTCTAACACCCCTAGTAATTATGGCACAAACTAAACAACACTGAATCCACCTCTTAATACGTAGCAAGTATCACTAATCAATTTCAAAATATGTTGGAGGGTCTTCTACTGGGGACTTAACTGAAATTTTTTTTTTATTGGAGTTTTTAAATTCAAATATGACGATCTTCTTTAAAAGTTACAAGTTTTGTTTGTTGAGAAATAACTACAATGACAGAATTGGGAACAATGGAACAGATGTCAGCCAGACAAAACCCTCTCAATACATCACAAAAGCATTTCAACTGTAAATGACTCCAGATTACTATGATTAAAATTTAATTTCATCCCCCACTTTCAAAATTTGAGTTGGCATTCTGCAAGTAGAAAATATTTCAAAAAGACAACTAATGAATAAACCATTCCACCACAAGATCGCAAACATTGTACAATGAAGTAATTAAGTCAGCTACAGTGTAAATAGCTTTAATTGTTGTCAGTAGGTGACTGAAGTTTTTCTACCTTTTAGGCAAAAACCTTGGTGAACAAAGAAATTTAATGAACTTCTAGCATGTAGAAACTTGAAGCAGAATTTTTTCTGTTTGAGACTACCATTCAGCCCATTATGCTCTTTATCAGAGTTATCCAAAATTAATCCCATTGCCTGCCCTCTTACCTTAAACTTCCACAACAAATAAACAGCCAGTTTTTCTTTAAATACAATGAACTCTATTTAATTATTCCTCATGATGGATCACTACATGCACCAACATTTGATGTAAAAACATTGCTCCTATGCTCTCTTCTTGTTTTAAATATAATTAATTACAACTCATTGATCATTTCCCAACCAAGGGAATAATAATTTGTTATCCATAAGAGCACAAAAAATAGGAGTAAGTCAAACGGCACCCTCAGCCTGCTCTGCCTTTCAGTATGATCATGGTTGATCATTAGCCTTAATGTATCGGAAGTGTTGAACCTTGAATAAATCTTCCATGACTTCTGATTCAGTGGAGATAGCCCCAATATAGCAAATGCTTTTTTGCCTCATCAAACCTCCCACCTTTTCTGTTGTCATCAACAAACTCTGATAACGTGATCTCTACGTGCAAGCTCAGATCATCTATTTGCACCAAAAACAAAGATGGACTCTTAACATTCTGAGGTACACCACTTCCAAACCTTGTCTAGTTCAAGCAATGCCTAATCTTCAGTGGTCAATCTCCTCTGGTGTCCCCTAATCAGATGGTGGAAATCCCATTAAATATAAACAGGGTTCCCGTTGAAGTTGCAACAGTGCACCAGGAGAAGCCCTTGCTTTGCAAAGAGCCTTTTTCAGAAGCACCTTCTTGAATGCATTCTGAAAATCCATGTATACCACACCTGCTACATACCCTTTATTGATCCAGTTGCTTCTTCAAAATCACTTGCAATTAACTAAATATTAAAACTATATTTTAACTAAATTGTAAAAGATTAATGAATGAATGAAGCATAATAATTTGGCATTGAGTGCACTGTGGTCCAATTAGCACAGAAATAAAAACATA
The DNA here is from genome assembly GCF_965287045.1 of Carcharhinus amblyrhynchos. NCBI lineage: Eukaryota > Metazoa > Chordata > Chondrichthyes > Carcharhiniformes > Carcharhinidae > Carcharhinus > Carcharhinus amblyrhynchos. The sequence goes on from NC_137337.1 coordinate 30,893,695, forward strand.
TATAAAAATCACATTCAGTCTACATAAATCAATAGTGTATATAGTGACAAATCTTTTTACGCATAAATCTAATCTCCACTGTACAGTTAACAAGCCAGCAATTCATGTGCTGCAGTCAAAGAGGGAGCCCCAAAAGAGAAGTTTCATAAGGGCTGCAAAGAGACATTTACTCACATGCAAGGTTTTATTTTTATTCTGAAGCTGTCCCAACATTGCTTTTTCAGAGGGTTCATAAAAAGAAAAGCCCTCATCTAGGGTCCCTGCAAAATTCCATACAATTACCTGCAAATGAGTTCTAATATGACTGAGATGACAACAGCTGCATTATTAAAGGTAGATTTTTTTATCTAAAAACTTATTCCATTAATAGTACTCTGTATTTAAGTGTGTATATGTACTCAGTTTTAGATGGCTCATACTACTTTAAGAGTTATCAATATAAGTGAGCCAAAGTATAGTTCTAAAAAAAAGAGCAACCAGTTTGGTTGATTATTCAGTACATTAACAGATGTATTGCAATGTTTAACATTATAGTTAAATGGCTATGCAAAGTAAGACACGGTGAAGGCTCCTTCCAAGCCGTTTAAAAAATTTGTAATCTGCATGATTGATTAATAGAAGAAAAAGATAGGGTTCGAGAAATACATTGATTCAGAAACTATTAGATGTAATATTAAAAAGCAAGACTGATTTTACTTTAAAATCTTGACCAACTTCAATTTAAATTAAAACAATGTAGTTCTGTACACTTAGAAAGCATGTTGGCAATGGATTTTAAAGCTTTCCAGTGATAAGTCATGTTCATATTTCTAACGAAAAGAGTAGCAATACGAAGGCCCATTCACAACAACCTAACTGATTTATGCATACATGCACACAACAGTGTAGAATATATATTTCTAAATCAATCTATTTCTGATCAATAGAAATTTAAAACTGTTAAGATTCAGGAATTATATGTCTGAAAATGATTCAATTACATGTTAAAACGACAGAGTCTATGGAATTAGCAGCATGGATTACAACAAATCCCCAAACTATAACAGACATTGCTAGCACCACCCAATGATGTCAGATCTCAAATAATATGGAAGATGCCTTTCTAGAAATTGAACTGTGCAAGTTGTCACACTGCTACCTTTTAAAGTATGTGTCCTTTTTATGCCAAGTTGAAAGTGAATACAATGGCTCACCATTCAGTTGCCAATCGCATTACTAAGGTCAATAAAATAGGCCACGAAGTGAATCCTCTTAGTTTGTGAACATATTACAGAACATTAGCCATTTAATTATAAACTAAACTGAATAAAACTGTTACTACATTGCTGTAATAATATTATGCCTGTTCCCAGCAAGCTAATCTCTAGAAATAGCACATTAAGAATTGACAAACTGGTAGTAGAAGAAACAGAAGAGCTTTTATTCCCATCACATGTCTACCTGACTTGAAATTGTGAAATATGTACAATGAAGTACTCGTTAATAAAAAGCTAACAAATGGGCTGCAACAAGCAGCATTTGGATTAAACTGCTGCTGGTCCTTGTTTGTTATAAGGAAAGCTACTGAGCAAAAAAAAGTCAGGCAGACGTCTGCCTGAACATGTTGTGGAAGAGATTAATTGTCTCTCACTCCAATTTTTTTTTTGTCCAAGTCGGGGCACTTTTTTTAAAAAATAAAAGCAATCATGATTTGGAAATTCGTAACATATCAAAGCATTAAAATCTGAGTTACTTATTAATCGAGAATTTTGATGAACAGTCAGCAATATGAAAATGGTTCTTTTTTTTCGATGCTTAGTGGAAAATGCGGAGAGGTTTAGCCCAACCTGTTCCACAAAAGTAAACAAAACAGTTCTTTCTTGAATCTGGGCGCAGTTCAAAAGAGTGGGTCACTTTTAAGGATTCGCTTACCCCATTCCAGGAATTCAGCAATGTATTTTTCCCGTCGGATGGGCGAACTGCTACATTCGTTGTATAAACAAATTAAAATATCCAACAAAGTCTCCACACTCATGGAACTTGCGTTCATCTGAGGTCCGTTCAGGAGCAACTGCTCCAACTTCTTCAGGCGAACCTTGGCTGACATTTTATCCCCCCCAAGTTTATCTTTTCCTCTCTTTCTTTTTCACTCTGTTCCTTTCGACCCCTCCGAAAGGATCCTCCTCAGAAAAAAAGGGGCGACCACTGAGCCGCGTCCAGTTGCCCGAAGGAGATCAAAGCGGTGATTTATTTCACATTAAAAGAGGCAGGAGCTGACATTTTCACGGTTGAAGTTGAAAAAAGGGGGCCAGAGGAATGGAAAGCTCAGGCCCAGCTGCTGAGGAGATTTCCCCCCCGCCGGCACCAAACCCCGCCGCTCTCGCTGGTGGTGCTGGAGCCCGGGCCCGCGGAGCCAGCTCGCCCGCTCAGCCCACCCTCCTCATCTCCCGGCCCCGCCGCCGCTGCCAGCGCCCGTGCGGCTGCTGCTCGGTGTGGAGCCGGCGGCGCTCATGCCGGCCTCTGCCCGCCTGTCTGCCTGCTGTCCCCGCCGCTGCTGCTGTTTGGCCCGGACTGTGGCCGCTGGGCTCCGGCTCTCAGTCTCTTGTCTCTCACGGAAAGCCGGGCGGGTGCCGCACGGCTCCAACTCCTCAGTCTCTGTCCCTCAGCCGCGGACACTGGGCTGCAGCGGCTCTCCAGCTCCACAAAGACACCCACCGGAAACACCGCAACGTCACCTGATTGACAGCCCATCCCCATGGCAACCGCCAGGAACCTGGAGCGCGAGCGAATGGGAATGTGTCCCCTTGGAGGAACGGGAATGGGAATGTGTCCTCTTGGAGCAATGAGATTGGGAATGTGTCCCCTTGGAGGAACGGGAATGGGAATGTGTCCCCTTGGAGCAATGGGAATGTGTTCCTGGAGCAATGCGAATGTTTCCCCTGGAGCAATGGAAATGGGAATGTGTTCTCTTGGAGCAATGGAAACGGGATTGTGTCCCCTTGAGCAATTGGAATGTGTCTCCTTCGAGCGAGGAGTCTATGTCCTTGAACGAATGGGAATGTGTCCTCTTCGAGCAATGTGTATATCTTCCCACTGGAGAAATGGGAATGTGTCACCTTGAAGCAATGGGCATGTGTCACCTTGAAGCAATGGGAATGTGTCACCTTGAAGCAATGGGAGTGTAATCCCTTGGATCAATGGAAATGTATTCCTGGAGCAATAAGATGTGCCTTTAAGAAATGTTTCTTAAGTTATTTTCTTTGTAGCTATAAGCCGTTTTGGTTTCATTGCTGCTGGACCCATCTGCTAGAGGTCTTATTTATTGCTCCGTCAGTGGTTTAAATGGGGTTGTTTACTCTGAGGTGTTTTATGATCATGCATTATTAGGAGAAAGATCATGTGTAGTGGACAGATTTTTCTCTCTTGTGAATTTAGATTTCATTTTCTGTTTCGGCTGGCTGCAGCTTTTAGTTTTAGAAGGGACATCAAGCTGAAAAGAAATGTTTCTATCTCTCCCTGGTTTTGGAAATTCTGCTGGTTCACTGAAAGCAAAACTTCTTGCCTTCCTGGGGTAGAACAATTGCTTTTGGTGGCTTGACCAACTGTTCTGACTTCAAACTGTTTTGGTGGTGTTCAGAAGGCTGTCAGAATTTACAAAGATGAGAAGTCAGGATTTTCAATTCTCCAACCAAAGGACTCAGTTTCAGTATCACATGAGCATTAGTCTTTGTTGTGTTATACCTGTGGAATGGATTTTTTGTCTATGGGAAGTTTTTGTTTGATTGGAACATCTTAAATAGAACATAGAACATTACAGCGCAGAACAGGCCCTTCGGCCCATGATGTTGCGCCGACCAGTTAAAAAGCAATGACCCTCTAACCTAAACCAAACCCTTTCCATCCATAAACCTATCCACGGATCTCTTAAATGCCCCCAAACTAGGCGCATTTACAACTGCAGCAGGCAGGGCATTCCAATCCTTCACCACCCTCTGGGTAAAGAACCTACCCCTGACATCCGTCCTATAACTACCACCCCTTAATTTAAAGCTATGCCCCCTCGTGCTAGCTTTCTCCATCCGAGGAAAAAGGCTATCACTGTCCACCCTATCTAAACCTCTAATCATTTTATATGTTTCAATAAGGTCCCCTCTTAGCTGCCTTCTTTCTGACGAAAACAACCTCAAATCCCTCAGTCTCTCCTCATAGGACCTCCCCTCCATACCAGGCAACATCCTGGTAAACCTCCTCTGCACCCTCTCCAAAGCCTCCACATCCTTCCTATAATGTGGGGACCAGAACTGCACACAATACTCCAAGTGCGGCCGCACCAGAGTCTTGTACAGTTGCAACATGATGCTGCGGCTCCTAAATTCAATCCCCCTACCAATAAACGCCAAGACACCGTATGCCTTCCTAACAACCCTATCTACTTGATTCCCAACTTTCAGGGATCTATGTACACATACACCTAGATCCCTCTGTTCATCCACACTATTCAGAGTCCTACCGTTAGCCCTATACTCCACACATCTGTTATTCCTGCCAAAGTGAATTACCTCACACTTTTCCACATTAAATTCCATCCGCCACCTCTCGGCCCAGCTCTGCAACTTGTCCAAGTCCCCCTGTAAACTAAGACACCCTTCCTCACTATCTACCACGCCTGCGACTTTGGTGTCATCAGCAAATTTACTAATCCACCCAACTATACCCTCATCCAGATCATTTATAAAAATTACAAACAGCAGTGGCCCCAAAACAGATCCCTGAGGCACACCACTCGTAACTGAACTCCATGACGAATACTTACCATCAACCACCACCCTCTGTCTCCTATCCGCCAGCCAATTCCTGATCCAATTACCTAAATCACCCTCAATCCCATACATCTGCATTTTCTGCAGAAGCCTTCCATGGTGAACCTTATCAAACGCCTTACTAAAGTCCATATATACCACGCCAACTGCCTTACCCCCATCCACCTCTTTGGTCACTTTCTCAAAAAACTCAATAAGGTTAGTAAGGCACAACCTACCCTCCACAAAACCATGCTGACTATCTCCAATCAATTCATTACTCTCCAAATAACTATAAATCCTATCCCTAATAATTTTTTCTAAAACCTTACCCACAACAGAAGTAAGACTCACCAGTCTATAATTCCTGGGGAAGTCTCTGTTCCCCTTCTTAAACAATGGGACAACATTCGCCATCCTCCAATCCTCCGGCACTATACCTGTGACCAACAACGACCTGAAGATCAGAGCCAGAGGCTCTGCAATCGCCTCTCTTGCCTCCCAGAGAATCCTAGGGTAAATCCCGTCCAGCCCAGGGGACTTATCTATTTTCAAACCCTCAAGAATATCTAGCACATCCTCCTTATCAACTGCAATACTGTCCAGTTTACAACCCTGTAACCCAGTGTTCTCCACAGCTACATTTATGTCCCCCTGCGTGAACACCGAAGAGAAATATTGGTTCAATGCCTCTCCAATCTCTTCCGGCTCCACACACAAATTCCCACTGCTGTCTCTAACTGGCCCCAATCTTGCCCTAACCAACCTTCTGTTCTTAACATATCTATAGAACATATCTACAAATATGTTTGTTAAAGATTTTACATTATCGTGGTCGTTTTGTTTTTTGTTTGTAATTGATAAAAGTTGTTGCTAATTTTCTTGCTATACGTGTTAACCATATTCTTAAATAAAGTTTGTTTGATGAAAGCTCCCTAGTGAGTCATTTGAATCATACCCAAAGTGAAACATATCATGCTTATCCTAGCCATATTCAAAGAACAAACTTATGATCCAGGCAAGGTTCATGAAACACTTTGGAGTTCCTGACCTGAATTATAACAGTGTCCCCCTGGAACATTGGAAATGTATCCCTGGAGCAATAGAAATGGGAATAGGAATGGGAATGTGTCCCCGAAGCAATGGGAATGTGTCTCTGGGTCAATGGGAATGTGTCTCTGGAGCAATGGGAATGTGACCTTGGAGCAATGGGAATGGAATGTGTCCCTGGATCAATGGGAATGTCACCCTGGAGCAATGGGAATGTGACGCTGGAGCAACGGGAATGTGATGCTGGAGCAATCGGAATGGAGTGTATCCCTGGAGCAATGGCAATGTGTCCCTGGAGCAATGGGAATGGAGTGTGTCCCTGGAGCAATGGGAATGGAGTGTGTCCCTGGAAGAATGGGAATGTGTTTCCCTTGAAGCAACGGGAATGTGTCTCTGGAGTAATGTGAATGTGACCCTGGAGCAATGGTAATGTTTCCCTGGAGCAATGGTAATGTCCTCCTGGAGCAATGGGAATATGTCCCTGAAGGAATGGGAATGTGACTTTGGAGCAATAAGAATGTGTCTCCCTTGAAGCAATGGAAATGTGTCCCTGGAGCAAAGGGAATGTGTTCCCCTGAAGCAATGGGAATGGGAATGTGTTTCCTGGAGCAATGGGAATGTGACCTTGGAGCAATGAGAATGTGACCCTGAAGCAATGGGAATGTGACCCCCTGGAGCAATGGGAATGTGACCCCCTGGAGAACTAGGGATGTGTCTCCCTTGAAGCAATGGGAATGTGTCCTTGGAGCAAAGGGAATGTGTTCCCCTGGAGCAATGGGAATGGAAATGTGTTTCCTGGTGCAATGGGAATGTGTCCCTGGTGCAATGGGAATGTGTCCCTGAAGCAATGGGAATGTGTCCCTGAAGCAATGGGAATGTGTCCTGGGAGCAATGGGAATGTGTTTCCCTGGAGCAATGGGAATGTGTCCCTGGTGCAATGGGAATGTAATTCCATGAGACAATCTGTGCCTGTAACACACCAATCTTATTGATCACATTTTGTGCGTTCACATATCTGTATTGTAACACTGATTTAGATATTATTATGTTTTCTGTTATTCTGACCCCACCTAATAATATTCTGTTCCCTATTCTGGTGCTATCTGTCTCTCCTAGTCTTTTGTGCACTTTGGTAGCATGAGTCAAATCAAATCAGAGCAGTGTTTATAACAGTGAAAGGTCATCGATCTGTTTTTCCCTCTATAGATGTTGCCTGATATGCTGAGTATTTCCAGCAATTTCTGTTTCGTTTCAATTTTATGCTCGCTCATTTAGTGCAATCAGCACATGCTGGTGTATTTTATCTCTAAAATGTAAACGTCTCTCATTTCAATAGTTGCATATTATGTATAGCTAATACTCAGTGGTTACAGTACTGACAACAACAATTACATGTTCATTCAAATATATATTTTTCCATATTAAATTGAACAGGTCTAATCCTGCCCCCTCCTTAGGAAACAAGCAGCTGCACAAACCCCTAGGTTCAGTGCCAAGCCCGTTTGTCTAAGAAAATGGTTAGGCAATCTGCTACCTAACCTCCACAATACTATTCCTTAACTAACCTATAGAAAAGGAACAGTGGAAAGTAGGTTCCAAAGTTGGCTCAGTGGCAGGAAGCAGAGTGTCAATGTGTGTATTTTGACTAGAAGGCTGCTTCCAGGGGAGTTCCATCAGCACTAACATAACTTCCCTTTCATAAAACTGTGTTGACTCCACTGATTACCTTGAATTTATCCACGTACCCTGCTATAACCTTTTTAATAATAGCTTCTAACATTTTCCTGAGAACAGATGTTAATCTAACTGGCTTAACTCCTCTCTGTCTCCCACTCTTTTTGAATAAATGAGTTACATTTGTTATTTTCTAATCTAATGGAACTTTTCCCAGATCTAGTAAATTTTTAAATTAAAACCAACATGGCAATGGGAAGAAAGGAGCTCAAAGCATCCCTAAAGAGATCCCTGCCGACTCCTGGGAGTTTCTGGCCTGTGACCAACCAAAATGGAGAAGGCACATTTGGGGAGATATTGAACATATAAGGAGACTTTGTCAGAAACATGCAGAGGCGAAGTCAACGGGGTTGGAAACAGCACACAAACAACCAGACAACTCATCTATCCAACCTGCCAAGCATCGCATGCCAAGAACGTGGCAGAGTCTGCAGATCATGCATTGGACTTACCAGCCATCCCAGAACCCATCAAATCACAGCAAAAACAAGTCACCTTTGCCCCCAAGGGACTGCCTAAGTTAAATAATTGTGATTAACCTTATTTTCTGTATGACATTTTTGTAATCATTGAATTGCAAACTCCATGACTTCTTATCTCTACAAAAATTTAGAGAACTAAATACACGTTTATGAACACAAGCATTTGAAATACTGTTATAAGGTGTGATAGTTTGAAGAAATGAACAGAAGCTACATAAATGAATGATAGTATGCTAGGCACCTCAATATGTGGTGCCACAACATGAGAGGATATGCATGTGTAATGTTTGACTCAATGAGAGTGGGAGACAATTGGAGAGATAGTTGCTACGCTGTACTCCTTTACCTCAGTTTCAGCATAGAAATAGTAAAGTATCAGGATAAGACTAACTTTCCCAGGATGAACATCTTAATACTTGAACCTTAGGTGGCTCATTATCACATCAAAACATTTGAAAGCACAGGCTTCCAGGCCTGTCTAAAGATGTTGCTAAAGTATAGTTGACAATGGCAAAATTCTTATCTCGTGTCATAAAGCAGAATCCCTTGTATTTTTATAAATTTAGGTAGACAGGATAATTCTGATCTTAAACTGCTTCAACTAGTTTCAGCTACAAAGAGTTTTCTTATCTCAATATAGGGGAGTAGGCAATGTACAAAATTATTATTGTATCCATAGTTTCCAATGAGTGGCGACTTACTCTTGCTGCTACTGAAAACACAGCCCTAAGTTTAAGAAGCTAAAAAAGAATCTGTTCAGTACTTCTGGAGAAATGGTCTTCATTTGAGGTTAAGTGATGAATGTGATAGGAAGGGGTAAAGTGCAACAGATTATGAATATCTTTACCATTTAATGACGAGGGTCAGATTTTCAGAAATAGATTTAGATGATTTAAGAATCTTGCTACTTGATTAGAAGTATAAATCTTTTGAGTGGCTAAGCAAAAAAATTTTATAACTTGCATTAGTGCAGGATGGGAGATCAAATACTTTCTGTCATTTGTGGAATAAATACTGCAGTGAATCTCACATGACAAGACTTTCCTGCAGAACCATGGAATCCACTTCTACGCAAATGATCACAAAGACAAAATAAGGGCTAGAGTCAGAGATACGTCTCTAGGATGGGCAGAAGTTCCCTTCTCCTCTCAAGAGATGTAAAAAGTGACAGAAAGTTCGGAAATTTAGACCTCTATCTTTTCTTTTTAATTTATTCATTCATGGGGAGTGGACATTGCTGGCAAGGCCAGCATTTATTGCCCTTTCCTAATTATCCTTGATTGAAGTGACTTACCAAACCATTCTGATGTAAAGTTGGCAATCTGCAAAGTTAACCCTACTGACCTCTCTCCACAGATGCTGCCTGACTTGCAGTGTTTCCAGCAATTTTAATTATAATTTCAGATTTTAGCGTCTGCAGCATTTTGCTTTCAGTTATTCTTTCAAAAAACTAAAATGTTCTAGTTCATAATTTTTTATTGTCATTCATGGGATGCAGGTGTTGCTGGTTGGAACAGCACATAATTCCAATCACTTGAGAAGGTGGTTCTGAGCTGTCTTCTTGAACTGCTGCATCCCATGTGGTGTGGGTACATCCACAGTGCTGTTTGGAAGGGAGTTCCAGGATTTTGACTCAGCAAAGGTGAAGGAACAGCGATGTCCTTCCTGAATGGAATGGTGTGTGGCCTAGAGGGGAACTTGCAGGTGATGGTGTTACCAAGCATCTGCAGCCTTTGTACTTCTAGATGGTAGAGATCGCAGGTTTGGAAAGTGCTGCTGAAGGAGCCTTTGTGATTTGTAAAGCCTTCATGACTTTATAATGTCAAAGTATACGAGCACACCAGACAACATTTAGAACAAATCATAAACGCTAACTTATTGTGTTGTGGGAAGATTATATGCTAATCAAGCTCATCTACAGACATTCATTAAGAGCCATTGAAATACTCATGGCCTGCATCTTACTGATGTCAGCCACAAAGCATGCATTCCTCACATAATTTTGTAATTTGCATAAGATATCTTTCATAACTAGATAGAATGGAGATTATTATAGCAGTTATAATAATGACAAATCTTTTACTGTTTCAGATGGAGATCTCCTTGGCAGGGGCAAGAATGAATGTTTAATATCAACGCTGCGCACATCATGCAAAAAACGTTTGAGTATCAGCCATGGCTCAGCAGGTAGCACTTCTACCTTTGGCATATAAGGTCCACACAAGGAACTTAAGTATATAAACTAGACCCATGTTCCACTGCAGCACGAAACGTATCCTGTATTAAAAATCCCGATGATGTTAAATGCAAAGGAATCCCAAAACCCGAAGGGTAACTTGGAACATTGGTTCTTCGTGGTGTATATTTCCAATTTGTTATAATGTGAGAAAAGATATGCAAACCAGGGAGGAACAGTCTTGTTATGATCAATTAATAAAGAATATTTCATAGCATAAAAGAAAACATATGACAAGGAGGCCTATAATACATTGCAACTGTCACTTAACTATACTAATAGCTATACACACAACACCTCATAAAATTACCTCTTGTTCCCAACTACCTATCTTTCCTGAACTCTGAAAAATGACCCCTTTTTCCCCAAGCAATGTTTAATATTATATAACTGTATGAGCTAAATCCAGCAGCTAATTACAACCTACAGGCTATTTGTCCATGTTTGTGAAAACGGTCGTCATGATTCAGGTAAATCAACGATGTTTTTGATGGAGGAGACCATGTATGTCAGAAATTTTGGAAGGAGCTCAAGTTGGGTCACAGGAATTTTTAATCAAAAACAGGACCTTTGGCTTATGAAATGGACGTACAAGGGAAAACCATCCAGAAACATATAAACGGTTTACAAGTACAAGAGCTGTCCCAGCAGCCAGTATTGCCACCTAAAATCATGCTGCTAGCTGGCAACATTGTTGACTATCCAAGCAGTGAAGTACCGAGACAATAAGCTTGTATTGCCCATGGAAATGGATAAAGCTGAGTTACCAGTATCTGAGGAGATGCCTGGTATACTGGTTTCTGCAGAAATTTGTAAGAAGGCACATGACCCAGAGGCAGGGTCAGTCCAGAAATGAAAGAGATGGGTAAAGACTTAGGAAAGAATCAGCTCCCTACCTGTCTTCTCTATATATGTATATAGCTTTGAATTGTTAAGACTTGCTATTAATACAATCAAGATTACAAAGTCTATCACATGATGCCTGAAACAGGATATTTCATGGTAACAGCACCTGGATCAGACCCCTCATCCTCACAAGAATGCAGAAAAGGCTAAGAAAAAGGACAAATCCAACTCATCAGATTGGTTTGGACCAACCTAAGGGCCAAATCCAATAGGCCATTTGGCAATCTTGACAATAAATTTTCACATTTCCTGATATAAGACTTATATTAAAAGAACCACAGAAATCCCAGAGTTATGCTTTATTTTACAAGTTTGCAAGTTAGATAATCTTGCAAATTATGTTGTACTGATGCAAGACATTGATGAATCCACAACCAGCGTCAGTGAACTGCTAACAGCCTTTGATGACTATTTTAATCTTCCAATTAAGGACAGTTCAAAGTTTAAAAAAATAGGAATCTCCCAGCGAAATGATGGTAAGGCAAAAGACAGCACCTAAATTAACCACATGAGGGTGTCAGAGAGAAATGGAACTTTCCAGAAGCCCTAATGATATATCATTATGGGGAGCCCAAGGCAGAAGTCTCAAATGATTTCCTTTTCAAATACATGGATACTTCTGCAGAACTGCAACAGTGGCTGCTAATGAAAGACAAAGTTTTGAACCAGATGGACCAAGAAAAAGGAAAGAATCATTCAGAAAATATTCTCTTCAAACCCGAGTTGTCTGAACTCAATCTCAGGTACATTCAGGCACAATAGCAGACAAGAAAGACACTCATGGAGCTCATTGTCTTGAAGGACTCTTTTACGAACCAGTAGGTACTCCTGGAAAAACACAAGGATTTAGAATAATGACGAAAGCTACTTCAGAAAAATAGCATTAGAGTTATCAGAAATGACAAAGCTATACACAGACGTGCAGAATCAGAAAACAAAAGTTGCACAAGAAAAAAAATCATTGAAAGAGCAGCGTATTGTCCTCCAAGATCAGATTCAAAAACAATCCAATACCCTTTGCTAACACGACAGAATGAATACCTTGTGCAGCAGAATGGCAGAACAGCAGAACAAACTCAATGAGACTCTGCTAAATTAGTCAAGACAAAGTACTTGAGCTTTGCAACAAAAAGGAAAACCTCTTGAAGGACCTTTTCATGATACAAGGCTCCCTCAGGTCCAAGTTTGTCCCTCAGGAATATTAACAGCAAGACACATTAATTTAATGACGACTCAGTTTTCAGAGAAGACTCAGGAATGTTCACTGTTCTAGGAGGAAGCAGTTGCACATTTGGAAGGACCTTTGGAAAAACAAAGTTTATACTAGGAGATGAAAATCCAGAACATTCATTGGTGAATAAAGGTAGAAGTTCACATTATAGTGTGTGAGGTCTGTCAAAAACAATTCACAGAAGCACAATTACAGAATGTGACCTTGAAAAGTAGCACAAAGGAATTATACTCTGCCAAAGAAAAACTGATCAGTGGAGATACAACATGGAGTAGCAAACAGATCTTTAAATAATTATGCTTTGTCTGGAATCATTTTAAGTCTCCTCTGAGCAGGGATCTTTGCATAGCCCTAGATCTCCTCTAGATGGCAGAAGATGTCAAGACAATCACTGTCATTAGCCAGCCAAAACATCATGGTCCTTCGTCCTCAAAACACTAAAGAGTATTCAGTTTCTCCTGCCATCTTTCTTTCTATTTTGTGGCACTGCTTTGTCCAACACCATTCCAGATCCTGCAAAGTCCCCAGTGGTCAGGCCAACCTATTGTAAGCAATATTACTATTGCATCTCCATAGCAACGTATACCAGAAAAGGATCTGAGTCTGAGGGACCGCTACCTCCATTTACCACGATGGTACAGTTCGTAGTCACACCACCCACTGCACACACTTCCTGCCAATGTTCAAGAACCACAAGGGATGTTGGAACCTTGTGCCACCATTAACCAGAAAACACAGAGATAAGCCTGCTACTCAAATTGCATTCATCAACTTGGCAGAGAGCTTGCCAATGGCCCAAATGGGAAAAAGAAGAAAAGTCACCGGCAAGTTGATGAATGCAATTTCATCCAGCCTGCAATAAACAATAAAGGATAACAACAATCATGTGCCATCATACCAGGCAGATCAATCAGATGTGGCTTAACATCAAGCTATGTAAGAAATGAATATTGTAGTAGCAATAATGTTATAATAGTATTAAAGTTGTGACAATAAGGTAAACACACAAATGTTACAACAATACAAGACTCAAAATAAACTGAAGTAACTCTACATCCATGAGATAAAAACTGGGGGGTGATGGTGGGGGGGACTGGGATGTGGCATTGGGAAGATGTGGTCTGGTACATACAGTGTTAATGTGGGTCTGTGTACAGTATCGCCCACACTGTGATGTAAGAAGACACATGACCCAGAGTTAGTGTCCATCTCTAGACAGAGACATAGAAACCTAGGATTGAGTCAGATCCATACCCCTACCCTCCACTGTATGTCTATACATCGTTATGAGTTGGTAATAAAGACTTGATGTTAATATACTAGACTTTATATATATACTATAACAGACTATGAAGTTTACTTCGTGGTGTCCAAAGCAGCGTTCTTTAGCTCTTCTTCTATCCCAGCCACTTAAAATTAAAGTTAAAGTTTATTTATTAGTCGCAAGTAGGCTTACATTAACACGGCAATGAAGTTACTGTGAAAGTCCCCTAGTTGCCACACACTGGCGCCTGTTCAGGAACACTGAGGGAGAATTTAGCATGGCCAATGCACCTAACCAACATGTTTTTTGGACTATGGGAGGAAATGCAGCATCCAGAGGAAACCCACGCAGACACAGGGAGAACGTGCAAACTCCACATAGACATTGATCCAAGCTGGGAATCGAACCTGGGGTCCCTGTGCTGTGAGGCAGCAGTGCTAACCATTGTGCCATCATGCTGCCCACCTGCCACACAGTTGGGACGGGCTGAACACAATTTCCACATTTGTTTATAAAGACAGAAAATACTGGAAACTGTCTGCAGGCCAAGCAAGACCTGTGAAGTCACAAACAAAGTTAACATTTCTGGTTGATGACCTTGCCTCAGAACTGGAAAAAAAAGAGATGTAATAGGTTTTACAGGACATTTGTAATCACAAAAGACAAGGAGATTTGACCTTCAGAGCTCACAATGAGGACAGTGCTTCTAACAGACAGATATCACATCTGGGATTGACCAGGCCCATTTCAAAAGGGATGTTATTTGCATTTGATAAGCTCACCTTGATCATAAAGTGAATAGGTCTGCCAAGACAATGAATTCCCAAACACTGGACCCTCAGCATAGATGATATCTCTTTCAACAACTGATGACTAGAACATCATGAGCCCTGATATCAAAGTCAATTCCAGACAATGGATAAAAATCCCTTTTGGAACCATTGCAGAGAATTAATGTCTCGTGACCATTTTGAAATTTCAATATAATTTTAAGCACTGTCTTAACATTCAATTGGTGAGCCAACAAGAATTCGCCCCCTCCAAGCAGAACAATGGCTCGTACCTTGAAGCCTGTTTCTGCTGGAAGATTCCATACTAATACCTACAAAACTGACCCAGCCCCTGTGTACTTACTTCATCTTGCAGTCAGCACTAACTGAAAATTGAATACTATGGCTGGAATTTTACTGCCTTTCCTGCCCCTGAACCAGGGTGGGCAAGGTTTGTGGAACGGCATTCTCTTTTGGCCTCAGGTGGGATCTTATGAGCCTCAGGCAGGTGAGGAGGTAAAATTCCAGCACACAACTCCAGCCTTCAGCCACCTGAACTCAAACCCCTCTACATGAAAGAATTCCTCATTGGCCTTCAGCCTTTGGACTCTGGAAATCACATGATCATATTCATTTCAGTCGTTCTTGTATTGTAAAACCCCTTTTCTCAATTCCCTCCCCCCCTCCACTTCCTGAATATGTATATTTGGAGAGGGACATTGCAAACACCTTCCCCAGTGTTTTGAATTAAAAATAAACTAATCTTCTGAGTTAATCCTAATTTGAGTTTGCTGTGGATTATTAATAAATTGGATCACAAAAAATTAGGAAAACACACCACCACATTTTATTAAACATTCAAAATGCATCTCCTGCTTACAGACAAGTGGTAAGAAAAAATCAGTGCAGTTTGTCTGTCTCTCGCCTGTCTGTAATATATGTCTATTTGCATCGCCTCGACAGGCGTCTCTTTTGCTTTATCTGTCCCATTACCATCCTCTTTTGTTAATGGTTGGTTGATTATGTTGTTAAGCGATGATGGACATTGTCTGATTAAGAACTGAGCACACAAATAAAGAAAAGCAACTGGTGGGTGTTGCAGGAGCCGGAGTGGATAATAAGCTCTCGGAATGTTATTTCAATTTAATTTGATATACTTTTGATTTTTTTGTTACAATTCCCTTATTAGGGGCTGTTCATTAGTTAATTTGTTCATTTGTTTAATTGTTCTATTTAACTCAGTATAAAGAGAGTCAACAGGGACATTGAGTGGGTAGATAGGAGACAAAGAGTGGTAATGCTGCATCCTGTGAATTAATTTACTCTCAAAGGAAAATTCTTGTCTCTGTCTTATTTCATGCTCCTGGCTTAGATCCATTGAGCCATTTTCATATTGTAACATCAACACTTTCAAAAATTTAATCTCACCTGCTTTCCACACTACTGCAGGTCTTTCCTTTTCACCTCTCTGCCTTTGCCTACTTCAACTTGCTACAATTCTTAACTTCTTCTGATTCTGATCAAAGGCTGTCAGCCTGTAGCGTTTACTTCATTTCTCTCTGCACAGTTGCTGCTTCACCTGTAAGAAACATAGCTAACTTTTCAGATCTGTGGCTTTTCATCAGAACTGAGACATTTAATAGATTTCGAACAAGAGAAAGGGGATAGGTTGGGAAGAAGAGCAAAAGAGAAGAATTGTGATAGGATGGAGGACTGGAGAGATTAAATCATAGAATCCTACAGGGCAGAAGAAGGCCATTTGAGTCTGCACCGACCACAATCTCACCCAGGCCCTATCCCCATAACCCCATACACATCCTAGCTAGCCCCCTCTGACACTAGGGTCAATTTAGCATGACCAATTCGCCTATCCTGCACATCTTTGGACATGGGAGGAAACCAGAGCACCCAGAGGCAACTCATGCAGCTGGGAATTGAACCCGGGTTCCTCGCGCTATGAGGCAGCAGTGCTAACCACTGTGCCAAAATGAAAATGAAATGAAAAAGGTATCATGTCGCAAGGTCAAATGGAGTGGTAATGGGATAGGTAAAGTGACAAAATGTGCTCATAGGAATGCTAAATGCCAGTACTCTGACTAGCTGTCGTCCAAATATAATGTAAAGTTTCCCAATCTTCCAACCTTCCACTGGCCTTTGCAATATTGTATGCCTTAGTTTTTGTCTCTAACTTCCTTGCTTAACCATGAATGTTTCTTTTCTACTTACAGTCTTCCTTCCTCTCTGGAATATATTTTAGTTGGGAGGAATTGAATATCTCCTTAGACAGCTGCCACTGTTCATCAACTGTCCTACCATTTAACCTCCTACCCAGTCCACTAGGGCCAAGTTTGTCCTCATGTCAATGTCATGTCACCTTTGTTTATCTCCAGAAGGTGAGTTCAATTTCTCACCTTCAAATTGAATTTTGAATTTAATTATGATCATTCTTCTCTATAGGATCCTTAACTATTAGGCCATTAATTAATCCCTACTCATTACACAATACCAAATCCAGAATAGCCTGCTCCCTGGTCGGTTCCACAACATTTTGCTCCAAAGAACAATCTCTAATACATTAAATGAACTCTCCCTTGAGGCTACCCTTGCAAATTTGATTAATCCAGTCTATGTGCATATTAAAATCACCCCTGATTATTGCTGTATCTTTCTTACAAGCCTCCAGTACTTCCTGGTTTATACCGTGCCACATTGTGGAACTATTTGTTGGGGACCTATACATTACTCGCATCAGGGACTTTTTTCCTTTGCTATTTCTTATTTCTACCCAGCCTAATTTCACATCTTTATCTCCAGTGTTTATATAATTTCTCACTACATCATTGACCATTTTCTTTACTTGCAATGCTACACCACCTCTTTTTCCTTACTGTCTGTCCTTCCGAAATACTGAGTACTCTTGGATATTCATTCCCAGACCTGGTCTCCTTGTAACCATATTTTAGTGATCGTCACAACATTATACCCCTTTGTCTCCATTTGTGCTGTTAACTTATTAATTTTATTCGGAATGTTTTATGTATTCAGATACAAAGGGGCCGAGCCAGCCAAAGAGATCTAAGTACCAAATGAGCGTGAAAATGGGAAAAATTTGGGACTTTTTTTGGGCAGCTTAAAGGCCAAATCTTACCTGACCCTGACAAAAAGAATTAGGCCAAACCAGCCTGCAGGGAGAACGGGTGGGGCCTAACTCACCTGAAAGCCGGCTGATAACAGCTGAGGGCACAATTGCAAATGCTCAGATTTCTGTGTTAGTAGATCATTCTCTGCCTCCCCTTAGCTGTGACCGGCCTTCTGGCAGAATTCCACCCCTGCCCACTGCTGCTGGGCTCTGCAACTGATTGCTACCCCTGCCCAGGTTGATTGCCACCCACCACCCCCCACCCCCGCCACGAGTACGGGGCTCTGCAGTCGATCGCCCCACTTCCACACATGCTGATTGTGGCCAAAATCCCCACCATGCCCCCACGCAGAGATCAGCCAATTGCCAGTTGCAGAGCGCGCAGCGGTCCTCTGACCCGATTGCTAGAGCCAAGTGCACAGCGCTGCCTCTCCCTCCAATCGCTGGAGCAGATCCCTGCCCTGGATCAGCTGGACCCTGTCAGGCCCTACCCCCTCAGGCTGTGCCCCTCCAAGCCACCCTTGGCACTGCCTGGTACCTGGTGGGCACAGCCTAAAGGGCAGCTCACCTCTGCCCCCAACCTCCCAGGGGGGTCTCTGGTCCCCTCGGTGAGGCCATCACGTCTTCATTTAAATATTGAGATCAGCTTCATGTCCTTTTCAGGTATCTAGATATCCGGTACTGGTAAGATCGTCAGAGGTGAGAAATTGGGTGCAAATCTCAGCTCTCGTGCGATCTTATCAGCTCACCCCGCCCATCAGTCAGCAGTGAGATAGTAAGATTTCTCCCTTTGCCTTTAGGTTTGTTCCACTGTCAAGTTTCCCAACTCTTTTATTGTTCCCGGTTGTTAAATGACGTCCACACGTTCTGTCCCTTCCTTTTATTCTTTTGGTAACAATCCACCTCATCACTAACCTGCACTCCTATCATCTCTTTTAATTTTGATGTTCTAATTTTCCATGCAACTGGACACTCCCTCCCCTCTATTTAGTACCTCCTTGTAGCACTGTGGTCAGTTTGCTCATCCTCCATACAGTCCACCCTCTCATCCACATGGGTAGCAAGAATCTTTAACCTATTGGACAAGGACAAGGGCTGAGGCTTCTGCAACCCTACCTTCTGGGTCCCTCTGCCTGGCTCACTCACAGTCACCTCCTCCTGCCCCTGACCACTGGCCGAACTCAAGGTAGTTAATTTAAGGGGTGTGACTGCCCTCTGAAACACAGTATCCAGGTATCAAGTCAGGACTATTTCTCAACAGTCATCTTGGCCATTGCAGCTAAAAGTCACCACAGTGAGTAGCACTTACAGTATTTTGATATTCAGCATTTTGGTATGAAGATTGAGGTTATCTATGGAGAAGAACAAGGAAAGATCCAAAATGAAAATAGTGAATTGAGAATCTGGATGAAGTAAATTAGTATCTAAGATTGTCAGGTAAAAACTGTCACAGAACAATGGGCTGCCTTTAAATAGAAGACAGTTCTGGTACAGTTGAAGGACATTCTTATAAGGGTGAAATGCAGGACAAAAAACTAGAGTTCATTGGATAAGAAATGGAAAGAGAGTAAATTGAAGCAAAAAAAAAGTGCATATGACAAATGTCAGGTTAATAATACAATTTAAAACCAGACTCAATATAGAAGATTCAGAGGGAAGTGAAATAAGGTTTAAGAGAAATAAAAAGTGAGTATGAGAAGAAACTGGCAGCTAACATAAACAGGAATCCAGAAGTCTTTTGTAGGCACATTAATAGTAAAAGGGTAGTCAAAGGAGGAGCGAGGCTGATTGGGACAAAAGGGTCTTTATAGATGGAAGGAGAGGGAATGGCGGAGGTATTAAATGAATACTTTGCAGCTGTGTTTACCAATGAGGAGCTGCCGCCAAAGTCAAGTGAAAGAGGAAGTGGTTGCGACACAAAGATAAACTTGATGAACAGGATGTATTGGGAAAGCTGACTGTACTTCAAGCTGATAAGTCACCAGGGCCAGATCAGATACATCTGAGGAAATTGACTAAAGGAAGGGTAGAAATTGCAAGGCATTGTCAATAACTGTCCAATCCTCCTTAGATACAGCTGTATTGCTGGAAAACTGGGGAATTGCAAATGCCGCATGCTTGTTCAAAAGAGGGTATAAGGATAAATGCAAAACAATAGGTCTCAGGAAGGCAAGAAAGTTTTTAGAAACAATTATCCAGGACAAATGTAACATGTGAATGCATTAAGGAAAGTTAACATGTATTTGTGAGAAGGAATTAGTGTTTAACTAACTTCATTGAGATTTGAATGAGGTAACAAGGAAGGTCGATGAGAGCAATGTGGTTGATGTGGCAAGGTATAATTCAAGTGGGAGTATTTGAAAATAAATCTGCTTATTGAGCGGTACAAATTTTATAAGATTACACAGCTCCCTCATTATATTGAACCTCACTGAGGCATTCCAATTTCTGACGATTAGGTCATATCACAAGTTGATCTTACAACTGAGGAATACATTCGGATTCATGGCCAGTTCCATTTATTTGAATATTTTTTCATTTCACATTTCAAAATAAGATGATTTAAATTGTCTTCATGTTTCTGCAGTCTGGGTTTCAATCCGGGCAGATGAGAATGTGTCTTTTCCGGTGGCATTCGCCTATAATGCAAAACTATTCAAGAAATTGGCATCAATTGACTATCTGAACTAGAGGGTGGGATTTTCCGGCCCTAATGCTGGAAAATCCCACCAGAGGTCAATGGAGCTGTGCATAGTTCGTGTTCTGCCTGCTACAATTCCTGTGACAGGCTGGACGGGAAAATTCCACCCAAAGTGTATGTTACGTTAGAAGTAAAAAAACGCAATACAGTAATGGGTGCTTTTCTGAAGTTCAGGTTAGTTGGGGACAAAATAAAAGGGACTGTCATCTCCTTCTGATGTTGCACCAGCTTTCCTCACACCCATGCTTACTTGCCCTGTATTTCTGTCTAGTGTTTGGCATTTCATGTATAGGGACTGTTGGACCTCCGGTATTTCTCAGTAAGAGGTCTTTATGAACTGATTCTAAGATGTCTGCCTCCAGAGGCAACTGCATGGCATAGTCACATGACTACAGCAAGGCAGACATGTAAAACAGATTTCAAAACCAAAACACTTGGCATCACATTGCTGCCCTCTTACAAACTATTATCAAGATGGACTGTAGAGGTGATTAGACTATTACTTGAGGTGCTGCAGTCATTCCTGACATTGCCAGGGTAGAACCTTTAAATAGATATTAAGATCATTGCTATGCAAATCCCAGCTTCTGGCAGGCATAGCTTAATCTATACACTTACCTCTATTCATCAAGATAAAATTCTTGCTTCACCACTTGTAAAATTGAAAGTCTTTCTTAATCTTATTTTTTGTCCTTTAAGAATTTCTGTTTCCTTTAAGACCCAAGCAGTCACCTAGCTTCCCCTCCCTATAAATTTTCACACCCCAGAGATGCCTCTTGGAGTGTGTGTATTTTTTTTTATTTTTCCAAAGATTGTAGGCATCATTGGATGGACCAACATTTGCTGCACTTCCCTAATTGCCCTTTAGAAAGTGGTGATGAATTGCCTTCTTGGACCACTGCAGTGAATGTGCTGTAAGTGCACCCACAATACCGTTAGAATTTTAACTCTGCAACAGTGAAGGAACTGTGATATATTTCCAAGTTAGGATGGTGTGACGCTTGGAGGAGGACTTGCAAGTGGGTGTTTTCCCAAGCATCTACTGCCCTTGTCCTTCTAGTTTGTAGAAGTCATGATTTGGTAATTGTAGAAGGAATGTTGGTGGGTTACTGCAATGCACCTTGAAGGTAGTACACACTGCTGCTATTGTGCATCAGTGGTGCAGGGAATGAATGTTCAACGTGATGGATGAGGCTCCAGTCAAGCAGGCTGCTTTGTTTTGTATGGTGTCAAGCTTCTTGAGAGGTGTTGAAGCTGTAGTCGCCGAGGCAAGTGGAGAGTATTCCATCAGACTCCTAACTTGTCCCTTGTAAATGGTGGACAGTCTTTGGGGAGTCAGGTGATGAATTACATGCCACATGACTCCTAGCCTCTGACCTAGTTTTGTAGTCATTGTATTTATATGTCTGGTCCAGTTCAATTTCTGGTCAACGGTAACCCCCAGAATGTTAATAGTGGCAGCTTCAGTAATGATAATATCATTGAGTGTAAAGGGGAGATGGTTCCATAGAATCTCTATGTGCAGAAGGAGGCCAGTTGGCCCATCGAGTCTGCACCGACACAGGGCCGGATGGGATCTATCCCAGGTTACTGCAGGAGACAAGGGGAGAAACAGCTGGGGCCTTAACATGTCCTCTTTGACCACAGGCAATGTTCCAGAGGACTGGAGAATAGTCAATGTTGTTCCCTTGTTTAAGAAAGGAAGCAGGGATAATCCAACAAATTATAGACTGGTAAGCCTGACATCAGTGGTGGGGAAGCTTTTGGAGAAAATACTGAGGGATGGGATATATGGACATTTGGAGGAAAATGAACTAGTTAGTGACAGGCAGACTGGTTTTGTAGGGGAAGATCATGTCTCACCAACCTGACTGAGTTTTTTGAAGAGGTGACAAACAAAATTAATGCGAGAAGGGCTGCGGATGCAATTTTTATGGGCTTTAATAAAGTGTTTGACAAGGTCCCACATGGTAGATAGGTACAAAAACTAAAATCACATGGATTAAGACTGGGCTGCATACAGAACTGGCTTGGTTATAAAAGACAGAGTAGCGGTAGAAGGATGTTTTTCAAAATGGAGATCTGTAGCTAGAGGTGTTCCACAGGGATCAGTGCTGGGATTTCTGTTTGTAGTGTATATAAATTATCTGGAAGAAAATGTGGGTAGACTACTTAGTAAGTTTGCGGTTGGCACTAAGCTTGACAGAATTGCTGGTAGTGCTGAGGATTGTCGGAGGATACAACAGTTATAGATAGGTTGGATTTTAGGCACAGAAGTGGCAAATGGAGTTTAATTTGGACAAATGTGAAGTGATGCATTTTGGAGGATCAAATTTAGGTATGAATTATATTGGCAGAAACCTTAGAAACATTAACATAGAGAGGGATCTGGATGTGCAGGTCCACAGTTCCCTAAAAGTGGCAACGTAAGTGGCCAAGTGCTTAAAAAGGCATATGGCATGCTTGCCTTCAGCAGCTGGGGCACTGAGTACAGGAGTCGGGAAATTATGTTGCAGCTACATAAAATCTTGGTTAGGCTGCATTTGGTGTACTGCGTGCATCTCTGGTCACCACACTATCAGAGGATGTGGAAGCTTGAAGAGAGTGCAAAGAAGGTTCATCAGGACGTTGCCTCGCCTCAAAGGTTTTGGCTAGGAGGAGAGATTGAATAAACTAGGATTGTTTTCATTGGAAAGGTAGAGGTTGAGGGGAGACCTGATAGAGGTCTACAAAATTATGAGAGTCATAGTCAGGGTGGATAGTCAGGAGTTCTTTCCCAGAGTAGAAGTGTCAATTACAGGGGGCACAGACTCAGGGTGAGAAGGGGAAAGCTGAAGGGAAATGTGCGGGCGAGGTTTTTCACACAGGAAGTGGTAGGTGCCTGGAAAGCGCTGCCAGGGGATGATTTGGGAGCAGCACATTAGTAACATTAAATAGGCATCTGGATGGGTACATGAATAGAGGGGAAATAGAGTGATACGGACTGAGTAAGGGCAGAAGATTTATTTTTAGTTAGGGTAGCATGATCAGCACAGGCTTGGAGGGCCAAAGGATTTGTTCCTGTGCTGTACTTTTCTTTGTTCTTTTGACTCTCCAAAAGACCATCTTACCCAGATCCAACACCACATCCCCCTATCCCCATTACCCTTACGCATTTACCAAGGCCAATCCACCTAACCTACACATCTTTGGACGTTAAGGGCAATTGAGCATGGCCAATCCACCTAACCTGCACATTTCTGGTTCAGTTCTCTTTTGCTGGAAATGGTCATTGTTTGGCACTTGTGTGACATGAATGTTATGTGTTATTTATGCTGAACAGGAAGATTGGATTCTGAAGGCACCATCCCAGCTGGACCCTGGTGTTCTGCTGCTGACATAGTTTTATATAGTACACATTATTGTAAGTATTTTAAAGTTTATTTTTCTTTAGTTAAATCCTTTGGTTTCTTCCTTAAAATTTCCTGTTGAGCTTCCCTTGTAATGAAAACTCCTCGAACTGCACTGTAATTGATTACTATATTGGCTATTTTGCAATAGATATTCTTGCAATTCATAGTTAAACTTCTCGGAGAATTTAAAGTTTGTCTTACCTAAAAGAATACATTTCCAGATATGTAATTCTAAATCTCATTGTGTAAATGGTTTACACAGTTCACCCAAAAATGTTGCCTGCTTTCAAACACCAGTTTAACCATCTTTCACTTATTTACCACAGAATTCTTTTTATTAACTGAGAGGCAAAAGGCTGACAGCCTCCAGACCGTCAGTCCACTCCCTATTTATGAGGCATTGATATTGTATGAAAACCAATTCTCAAATGACTCTCTGGCCACCAGAACAGCAAGAAATCTCCAGCATCAGACAGCTGACAACTAATCCTCAGGCAAATTCCTCTCTCATTTTAATTGCCACATCCCAATCAGAGACTGCAAGTCGTGACAGGTTTGTGTTTCAAGTCAACAACGAAGGATGGCTTGGTTTTGGTAACTCTGAAAGCAAGAGATGCAACAGGGGAAAATGTTGTCTTATTTATTGAATTCTAAATTTGTCTAATCAGTTTTTGCCCAGAGGAATGAAAAATGGTATATAATCAAGACTTTACATATTACCCTGAGCTCGAAAGGGCATGCTCAGTGTATATAGAGAGTAATGTATCACTGTGAATATAAATTGAAACTTTGCTATTTGTATACAAGAGCAATGTTAGTGAGACACTCAAGAACCAGAGCAAGTAACATGTATGACAGAGAACACATTAGGCCTCTTCCCCTATAGACTGAGGATGGGGTATTAGGACATCACAAATACAGATTCAATACACTCGAGGGTAGAAGTCCACTGGAGTTCAATTGGTCATGACAATGAGTGGCTGAGCTATATAGCGTAAGGAAGTTCTTGGTTCAAGCATTGGTTGGTGCTGAGTGGACTAATCTCACCCAGGCTGGAAGTAAGGATGCTACAATTAGCTTGAGCATTTCTGGGTTAAAAGGGAGGAAGTAAAATTAAGTTAATTTATTATGCAATGAAGTTACTGTGAAATTTCCTGAGCCACCACAGTCTGGCGCCTGTTCAGGTCAATGCACCTAACCAGCACATCACTCAAAATATGAGAGGAGACCAGGGCACCTAGAGAAAACTCACAAAGACACGGGGAGAATGTGTAACGTCCACACAGTGACCAAAGTTAGGGATTGAACCCAGGTCCCAGGCACTGTGAAGCAGCAATGCTGACCATTGTGCTATCATGCCACCACTTGTTTGACTGCTAAGGATAAGAACAGGAAAAACTTGGTCTATAATGGCAATTGAAAGATGTTTACTCATTGCTCACTATGTTTAAATAGTCTGAGGTGATAATAGACAAAATGATAGGTTGTATTGCCATATTAGTTGACTTTAAATCCTTAGATGTCAGGATGAAATTGTAGTATATCCGCTATACTATATGTAGTTTTGGTCAATTAACATAAGGGGGACATCCATATCTCAGACGTGGTATGGAGAATCCAATAGTATAGATTCCCAGTGTCAGACAGAAGAGCTATTATGAATGTTGTGATTAACAAAGTAAGGATTTACTGCCATGAAAAGAGATGTCTCAAACCAGACTTATAAATACATAGAGACACTGACCAATATTGACAAATTAAACTCTAAACAATACTTGTAGATATTCAAGAAAAGTAGAATCATAGAATAGAATCAAGTCCATTCCCTGGTCTAGCCCTGTGACCTATTTCCCATGGCTTATCCATCTAACCTACATATTTTGGGATATTAAAGGGCAATTTAACATGGCCAATTAACCTAACCTGTACATCTTTGGACTGTGAGAGGAAACCAGAGTACCCGGAGGAAATGTGCAGATGGTACACAAGGCCGGAATTGAGCCCGGGGTCCTGGGGCTGTGAGGCAGCAGTGCTAACCGCTGTGCCACCCATAGGATAAGAGGGGACAGATTTAGGGTGTCAAATTTTGGATGAATATCAGGAAGTATATAGTTATAGATAATGCCAGCAGTGCTTTATCTCTCATTTGTCCTTGCAGGAGAAAAGGACACTGAACGTGGAATTTTACCAGCTTGCCCAGCCCATCAATGGGCGGAATGAGTGGTAAAATCATGCAAGAGCTGAGAAATTAGGATATGCCTGATTCTCGGGCTCTCTTGCAATTTTATGAGTGCTGGACTTCCTGCACGGGCAGCCTCTTGCCAGAAATGGGCAAGAGGCTCAATAATTTATTTAATTATGTTAAAATTCTAATTTGCATGCAATTAGTGAGCCCAGTACTCAATCATCCAGGCTCACTTGCCTTTATGGCATCTCCAGTTCTCTGGCAGGGAAAACATGAATGGGAAACAGTCATTTTGGCTTTGCCGGTAGAACTGGAGGCCATTGGGGCCCCCCAGGAAAACTGGGGGCACGGGGAATGCCCCGTGGGCCGGGCCACCCTGACAGTGCCAGCTTGGCATCTTGGCACTGCTGGTCTGGCTCCTGGATAAGGCCAACTGGGCATCTTGCAGGGGCAGGACCTATGGGGATAGGGTCTACAGGGTGTGGCCTGAAGGAGGAGGGTCATGAAGGGGTAGGGCATCCAAGGCTGGGACATGAGTGGGTGGCCCAATCGGGAGGTGGGGGGAAGAGAGGGGGCTCGCTGCCACTCTGCAATGCAATCGGAGGAGGGAGCGGAGTTCTGCTGCCACTTTGCAATGGGGCTGAATGGTGGGTGCGATCTATCTGGGTGGTGGGGGTTAGATACCCATACTCTGGGGGGACCACGATCGGCCGGACACCTTCACAATTATAGGTGTGTGCGGGGAGCTGGCTGAGGCTGCCTACAGTAGCAGGGGCCTAACAGCTCTTTGTCTGTTAGGCCCTTGCTGCTGCTATTGAGCATGTGCAGGATCAAAGATCCCCCTACAGACTGGCTGGTGAATTAAGCCCAGTTTACTGCCTGCAGCAACTAGAAACAGCCTAGCCCATTTTTTCAATGACTAAGTGCACAAGATTGGGCATGGAAACTTGCCCAAAAAATGGATCAGGAACTCTCCCATTTTCACGCTAGCTGGACACTGAGGGCCCTTTTTTACCATTTTAATTCTAAGTGCTGGGAGGATTTGAAACTGGGTGTGTTTCCAGTCCGACTTTTAGACCCATTCTCAGGCACCTCCATGTGCACTCTGCCTGCAAAAATATCAGTGAGTCTGAATCGTGCTGCAGAAGCCTGTGGGTGGGGATTAACGCGCCTGAAATCCTGCACCTCTGATTGGCGCCTCCAACTGCACATGTGCAGAAAAAATGATAGAATGCTGCTCCCCTGCCACATCCCTCCTGGGCCGGATAATGCATCCCCCTGGCCCCCACAGACATTGCCCACCCCCACAACGTTATTCTCCCACACCCTCTGCCACACAAACCGATTGTGGGCCCCTCCCGCCTTTCCCCCATCGATCTCAGGCAGAGTGGCAGTGGACGGCCCCCCCCCCTCACCGTTCCCCTCACTGATCACAGAAAGAGTGGCAGCGAACACCCCCTTCCCACTCACTGATCATAGGCAGAGTGGCATGGACTCCCCAGCCCCACCTGTTTCAAACAGAGAGCCCTACACCACCTCCCTGCCCCCCCCCCCCCCCCCCCCATCACTCTCAAGCAGGGGGCTGTTGGATGCTCAGCACTTACCTCCTCACTAACCGCAGTGCCCGAATCAGACTTTTGTAGAGCATGTCTGTTTCACGCTGAATGTGGGTGGGCCAGCATGATGGTAAAGGGGGAGGTGCCGATAAAGTTGAGGATGCAGCCCAATAAGTCAATTCAAATGCATGCAAATGCATTTAAATGGCCATCGCGCCCGTTTCGGGCTTTGGTAAAGGGGGAACCGTCACTGAGGCAGGAGCAGTTCACACTACTTACCTCACACTCAACTTTACCAAGTTCCCGTGCCTGAAAATAGGTGCAACTTGATGGTAAAATTGGGCCCTTAGCATCAATCTCATTAAAAATTGCACCCTAATTTTAGGGAATGGATTCTCACTGAAGGAGGAGGGAGCTTGCGGTTGTTACTGCCATGAAGGAGGGAGGAAGGTGGCCCCACAGGACCAAGTCAGGGAATGGGATGGACATCTCTGGAGGAGAGTGTGAAAAGATATTGATATCAAAGGGATGGAGTGCACTCATCCCTGACAGTATGCCAAAGATGCAGCTGTAGTGGGAAGCTTCAGCACTGCAGAGACTGCTACTGTCAAAGTCCAGTTCTCATGGTCTCTTGTTTTTGTGTATCCTATATGTTTGTCATAGAGGAGGAATGCCACAGGAGATTGCTGTTAATACATCCTCTTCCAAGATTCAGCTTAATGTGTGAAAGGTGATTTCATTTTCTGCTCCACGAAGGGTAAAATTGGATATCCCACAGGATGTTACTTGCTTCCATCCATTTGATCACTCGGCACTTAAGCCAAGATGCAAAGCCACAAATCAATATTAGTACATGACTACAGAATAAGAGGAAACAGGAGTTAAAATATAGAAATAAGTTAAACGTGAACTAATAGTGAATTCATGCCCTGGCAATTTAAGAGGTCATACGGGATCTAGAAGAAGTGTTCTCTGTGCAATTTGTTTGGACGGAATTTTTAGTTAAGCTGACATGCAAGATAAAACAAATGTTCAGCAAGCTGAATTTTATCTCCATCTTGTTTTTAAAATCAACAGTATTATATTCACCCAGCTCTGGTAAAAATTCTCATTTAGATCTAATTTTCCTTACAGTATGAATCTGATATTCACCTGTGAGCTGCACTGACTCCAGCCAATCTAACACAGCAATGTGACATGGCATGTCAAAGGATTTAGATCATTGAATAATGCAACACAGGAGGAGGCCATTAATCCCATTGCTCTATTGAAGAACAATCCAGTAGCCCCAAGTCTCGCTCTTCCCCTATGTGCTTGTAATTCTCTCTCCTTCAAGTATTTATCTAATTCTTCCTTGAAGGCTGTTGAATCTGTATCAACCACTCTATCAGGTATATATTCAGGTTAAGTATCAGGGGCAGCACAGTGGCACAGTGGTTAGCACAGCTGCCTCTCAGCGCTAGGGATCTAGTTTTGATTCACACCTTCGGTCACTGTCTGTGCGGAATTTGTGCATTCTCCCCATGTCTGCGTGGGTTTCCTCTGAGTGCTCCAGTTCCCTTCCACAGTCTGAAAGACATGCTGGTTTGGTGTATTGACAATGCTAAATTCTCCCTCAGTGTACCCAAACAGGTGCTAGAGCATGGTGACTAGGGAATTTTCACCGTAACTTCATTGCCGTGTTAATGTAAGCTTACTTGTGACACTAATAAATAAACTTTAATATTCCAAATCTGAACCACTTGTTTCTTAAAAGAATGAAGTGTTTGCAATTCAACTGCTTCTGTTGGGACCTCCATTCAGGAAGAAAGTACAATAATGTTGTGAAAGATTGGTCTTAGAAATTCTCTTTTTGTACATTTTTTGATACATTCAGACACTTAAATAATGTTTAATCACGCTTGAGTGTTTTGACAAATTGTGGGATCTTGGAAGTTGAATTAAATAGTTGTTTGAACATTGATGTGTTTTTTTTTAGTTAAGCACATCTCCCATTATCATCAGCTTCCATTAAAATTAATGAGCAGCTGGTTAGCCGTTCAACAGCTGAGCAGAGTGACACATCTAATAGCATAATAACACATCATATTGATCATTCCCATGGGGGATTCTGCTCTAATAACTAATAGTAAAAATATATTTTATGATACATTTTGAATATGGAATGATTATACCGTTTCCTCCTCATTGAAAATGACTAGTTCTCAGCACCTTCAGTGATAACACTGGAAATGAAGGGAGCAGGAGCTGAGAAGAAATCTCCTGGATTTAGTATTGCATTTATTTCAGATGATCCACTTTTTATATGCAAAATTTAAGCAAAACATGTTCAAAAATAAGAATGTTGGGATAAATGGCATGAAATACCATGGCTTAACTGTAAGGTTCCCTTTTATTGTTAACTATTATGAAAGCAAATATGCAGATAATTTTAATTTTCTAATATTAGCAAGGATGTCACTAGGCTGCCCCAGTTGAGCTGCCATAATTATGCTGCTGGTGTAACCTACTATATAAATGTATGAGATCTATTTCTGTAAAAGGAATGATAATTTCATTGCAATGTGATTCTTAAACAGATTGAAATTTATCATTTGATACATGCACAAGTGTAATACTGAATCAATATTACACATTTACACATCAATATCAGTATTCATCAATTTTTTTTAATCTTCTGAATCCCAACTATATACTGTCCTTCTGTCTTACAAATGTTGAACAGTAGCAGGGATAGTTGGGATGGAGGGGAGGACATGGGGGCTGGAATTGGGGGGTGGTGGGGATGAAGGGGAATTCGATTTTAGTTCAATATGTACACAAAGCTGATGAATTGGTCATATGTCACTTGTCCAAAGTTAGTGTCAAGAATGCCCAAATCATGTTGAGGATTGGTTTCGTTTTAGTAGACCTGGTCAGCCAGAAACACCTACTGCTACTTTCCAGTTGTGAGAGGATTGGGTCCCAGCAGATCAGGGCTTGAGATGGAGAAACTAATCCAAAAGGGGCTGAAGCGTAGACTGGGTAGTGGCCCACAGTGTGGTTAAACAGCAAAGTGCAATGCTTCTGTTGTTCCTAGACCCAATTGCACCAACACCGTCAGGGTATATTCAGAGGATATAAAATGTTTAGACTAATGTTGGGACTCTTTATTATGGGAGTTCTTTCATTTCAGAGGGATTTGGTGAAAGTACGTGTCATCTCGCCATGCAGTGAAACCAACAGACAAAGATCCATTTGGAAGTAGACACTTTATAAAAGGAGCCACTTAGTCATCTCAAAGGTCTTCCTCCTTATTACCTTTGACCATCCTCACAAATCTCCACAGGATCCTTGTGCCTGGAGAATATTCTTTTCTCACCTTCAAATTCCTCCATAGTTCTGACTTTCCTGAACTCTATGCTTTCCTCACGTTTTGTCTTCTTATTGCTGCGACTTTGGCGAACAATTCAAATCTTCCCATGCCTGTGGTATTCCTTGCTCGATCTCTCTGCCCAGCCACCTAACTGCCGGCTTCCTAAAGCTAATGCATTTATCTCCTTTTGCCGCTTTCTGAATTTTGCCCCATTTTACCCTCCTGCTATCCACCACTTAGTAAAGTGCTCTGAGTGCCAGAAATGTACATAATTATTGACTTTCATGTATTAAACACATTTTAATAAGCTGAATAATTCATATCTAGGAGTGTGTCGATTTGCATTTGACTAATGTGCTGCTCCGAATGCTAACACACTATTGTTAAGCTCTGTTAAAGTCATAACACATTTAATATAGCATCTATCATTCACAAAATGTAATTGAACTAAAGAAAAAAATCACTATAAAAATTCAAAAGAAAGTAAATATGCATGTAAACTATTGTGTGACTAGAAGAAGCAGGAAGCAAAATTGGAAAACACTTCCCAGAAAGTCAAGTGAGGGAGATTAGCTGAATAATACTTTGCTGAAATTGAACAAGTGCAGAATGTTTTCAAATAAGAACAGTTAATAAAAGCCTCTGACTCCTCTCCACTCAGGAAAGTGGGTAATGACATTTGGAATGCTGATATTCCAAACTGGCATTTGTATCTTGATCTTCATGGGTTGACATTTAGATTTATTGCAAGACAACAATATGGGATTTTGCATCATACGTTGAATTATTCACAACAATTTTCCAAGACTATCCTTCCCTGATTTTCTCAGGTTAAAAAAAATGCTTTTCACAGGAAACTTTAGGGATTTTTAAATTGGATAGATTTGACCAATGGTTAGATTTAGTCAACTGGCAGTTGAATAATTTATGTTCATCCTTTCCCTGAGAAAAGATTTGCTGAATACAATCGCTAGGTCGAAAAAAAGTTTGTAGAATTTTTGATTTCTTCTGATTTCAACACATCAACAGGCAAATCTTTAAGCTTCGACTTTGCGGAGGTTTCAAGTTGTTGAAGATAATGTTACATTTCTCTACACATCTTGTACATAATGTACGCTGTGCTACCATCCAAATGAATGTTTTCATAAAAGCACTTACATTCATTTCTAGCACCTAGATTTGAACTCAGGTCAACTTCCAACTTTATTGGAAAGACATTTCCCTCTGCAATGGGTGCAAACACCTTAAGCATAGGGAGCTTAGGTAATCTCAGTGTTGGTCTTTGCCAACATTGTCTCTTGGCAGAAGCTGCTCAAAATTATTTTACTGATTGAAAGTGAATGAAAACATCAGTGATGCTGTGTCGATTATCCCTTTAAGGGCAACACAGCAGAAGGAGGGTCAGCTGACTAGAGGGAGCAACTGGCACTGCAAGTAAGTAACTACTCTGGGAACTGGAGTCCTCTCTTAAGCAGAAGACAATCTGAAGACATGTAGAAGACATATAGGGATTGGGGCAGGTGAGGGGCTGCTGGCCTCTGTACAGTTTTTCCATGTTTATGAATACCTATTGCGTTCCTGACCAAGTCTGTGAGCATGCATCATTACAGAAGGTCAGAAAGCTTTGAAGGAAAATGGAAAATGCTATAATGGTGCAGTGTAGGAAGTTTAGGTGTATTAAAGGTGTAGAATAGAGAATGTTTATCTTGTGTATGGATAATTGTAATTGAGACTAACTGCAGAAAGAAATCAAAAAACCTATTATGCAGAGGTGACTTCCCCTCCAAGTACAGTTTTTATTTACACTAACAAACTTAATTGCAATTTCAAATGAATATTCCACTTGCACCTTGGTAATTTAGAATATTTTGTTACTGGCATAAATAATGTTCTTCTCATTAAAAACTAATATTTCAACTGTATCTGGAGGAAATGAAGCCTAGAATTGACACAGTGTAACACGATCAGAAATGAAGTTGGTGGAGTAATGAAAAGTGACAACAAACCATTGAAAAACTCTGCAACAACAAGAAAGCAGAGCAACAAACAATAATAGACCAATGGCTGAACTTATCTGTAAGGCAGCAATTACTTCTGATTTTCAGTCTATCAAAAGTAGTCAGTCTGGATTGTTGATGAAAATATTTTTTAGCTCTAATTTATGATATGCTGGAAATGTCTAACAAGAAATTTTATGTTGTCAAAATTTAACCAGAGATAACTTCTCAGTTTCTAGAAAACTGCTGAAAAGTAGAGATTCTGTTAATAAAAACTGTATGCTGCATATACACACTCACCTGATGAAGAAGCAGTGCTCTGAAAGCTCATGATTCCAAATAAACCTGTTGGACTTTAACCTGGTGTTGTGAGACTTCTTACTGTACGCACTTTGATATTGCTCACATTGCTCACCACCACCTTCTCAAGGGCAATTAGGAATAGGCAATAAATGCTGGCCTAGCCTGTGACATCTTTTAACAAAGCAAACTGATCTCTGAGAATAGATGGGATTTAGGTCAGACAGAAGCTGAGAAGGAGGTTTGTGAAGAAAAGTCTCTGAACCCAAGGAAGCTCCACTTGCATTGAGTTCATTGGTGTTAATGTGATTAGTTCACTACAAGAGTGGGTAGTAGAACTATAATAGGTTCATTGAAAGTAATGTATTATCAAGAACAGTTCCCATCATTTATGAAGTCTGCTCATTGCACTTGAAAGAGTCCCTGGGTAGATCTAAAGCATTGTATGCGGCACGGTGGCACAATGGTTGGTACTGCTGCCTCACAGCACTAGGGACTCAGATTCAATTCCTGTCTTAGGTCACTGTCTATGCAGAGTCTGTATATTCTCCCCATGTCTGCATGGGTTTCCTCTGGGTGCTCCAGTTTCCATCCACAGTCCAAAAGACATACTGGATAGGTGCATTGGCCATGCTAAATTCTCCCTTGGTGTACCAGACCAGGCGCCAGCATGTGGCAACTAGGGGAATTTCATAGTAACTTCATTGCATTGATAATGAAATGTGACACTAATAAATAAATAAAAACTGCATTCTCTGCTTCTTGAAGATTCAGTGACAGATTCCAGTCTGCTTATCTAGGGCTGATCTGAACTCTTTCCTAGATCCAGTGTATCATCTGTTAGAATGACCAAGAAAAAGGGGGAAAAAAAGAGAAACCAACAACTGATTGAATTCCAATTCCATTCCTGTTCCTTGATCAGAGCCAGCATGGTGGTACGGTGGTTAACACTGCTGCCTCACAGTGCCAGGGACCTGAGTTCAATTCTGGCCTCAGGCGACTGTCTGTGTGGAGTTTGCACATTCTCCCCATGTCTGGGTTTCCTCCAGGTGCTTTAGTCTTCTCCCACGCTCCAAAAATAGAATCATAGAATCCCTGCAGTGCAGGAGGAGGCCAATCAGCCCATCGAGTCTGCACAAACCACAATCCCACCCAGGCCCGTAACCCACATATTTACCCTGCTAATCCCCTTGACGTTAGGGTCAATTCAGCATGGCCAAGCATGCCTAACCTGCACACTTTTGGATCGGGGGAGGAAACCAGAACATCTGGAGGAAATCCATGCAGACACGGGGAGAATGCGCATACTCCGCACAGACAATGGCCTGAGGCCAGAATAGAACCTGGGTCCCTGGTGCCAAGAGGCAGCAATGCTAACCACTGTACCACTGTGTCCAACCGATGTGAAGGTTAGGTGGATTGGCCATGGTAAACTGACCCTTAGTGTCTCAGGATGTGTAGGTTAGGGGGATTAGCAGGATAAATATATACGGGTAAGGGCCTGAGTGGGATCCTTTGTCAGAGAGTCAGTGCAGACACGATGGGCAGAAGGGCCTCCTTCTGCACAGTAAGGATTCTATGATTCTAGTTAACTAACTGAAGAAGTGGTCATGCAGCACTTTGTCTCTAACCTCCTACTTTGAACAGACACAGAATGGATGAGCATCGTCTGCACCTGCTGTTAACCAGACACAAACTGCTCAAAATAATCAACACATTTAACATGTTATAAGCAGTGGCTTTTTATTTGCTGGCAATGGCACTGATAAATGCTTTACATCATTTATCTGTAGCAGGTGACTGCCCATGGTAAGCATGGACAGTATAAGATGTGGAGACTATTACTCAATTGAAAGTGGGTCAATGTGCAAAAATAGGGACAAAACTGATATAGACCCATCAATCTTACTTGGAGCCTGTGAAATGAGTGAACTTAGAGAATATCCGTGCTATAATAGAACAGCCATCATGGGTTCACAATATGGATACTAGAGGTGAGATTTTTTAACACGTTTAAAACCCATCCACTGGCACAGAGATGAAATCAGGGTTTTATAAGCACTTAGGATTGCATGTTCAGTATGAACCACTGAGATTGAGAAGCTCCCACACAGTCTTAGCCAGTGGTTTACACATCTGCCTCTTTATGTAGAGATTTACCTGGCTGCCAAGCCCACTTCAGCCAATAGGGAAAGTAACTCAAGGGCAAGGATTTACTCTTCAATCAGATTCTTCACTGATTATTTTACATTTTTTAACCCTGCACAGTTACCTCTGTCAGATATAAATGAACCCCACCCTCCCATAACATAATAAGGATAAGGTTAAAAATTTGTTACCTTCAAAGCAAGCTGTGAAAATATAAATCAGTAAAAGGAAATTGACTGTGTTTGCTGTGTACACAACGTGAAGAGTTGCAGAGGGCCGAGAGCGCCACCTGCTGATGTGAAAGAAGGCCACAGTGGACCTTGCTCAGATTCACATTGGGAATTCTAGTCAAGTGCCATCGACTGGCATCAGGGGAGAAAAACAGCCAGTAAATCTAATAGGTGGATGTGGCCATTTTCACAGTGCCCACAGGAAACACTTCAATAAATGTTCTCCTGAATTGAAGTTGGCTGGAACTTGTTTGAAGTTTTGTACAATAAGTTATTCAGTAATGTAATTGAAATAAACAGCAAAACTGACCTGAGATTTCAGTATATGTTTCAAGAGCCAGAAGGGGTATTCACTGAAAACTTCACCTAAGGATACTGAGTGCTGTGTTATTTTACCTTGCTGGACATTTTATATGTGTCACTGGTAGAAAGGGTGTGCTGGGGCATTGGGGCAGCACGGTGGCATAGTGGTTAGCGCTGCTGCCTCACAGTCATGATGTGGAGATGCTGGCGTTGGACTGGGGTAAGCATGGTAAGAAGTTTCACACCAGGTTAAAGCCCAATTTAAAGTTGGACTTTAACCTCATGTTGTGGGACTTCTTACTGTGCCTCACAGTGCCAGAGACCCAGGTTCAATCCCTGGCCTGGGTCACTGTTTGTGCGGAGTTTGCACATCCTCCCCGTGTCTGCATGGGTTTCCTCTGGATGGTCCGGTTCCCTCCCACAGTCCAAATGACATACTGGTGAGATGCATTGGTCATGCTAAATTCTCCTTCAGTGTACCCAAACAGGCATCGGGATGTGGTGACTAGAGGATTTTCACAGTAACTTGCAATGTTAATATAAGCCTACTTGTGACACTAATAAATGAATAAACATCTTAAGAACATAAGAACATAAGAAATAGGAGCAGGAGTAGGCCATCTGGCCCTTCGAGCCTGCCCCGCCATTCAATAAGATCATGGCTGATCTGTCATGGCTCAGTTCCACCTTCCCGCCCTCTCCCCATAACCCTTAATCCCCTCTCTTATCAAAAACCCATCAACCCGCGTCTTAAAAATATTTAGCGAGGCAGCCTCCACCACTTCAACGGGCAGAGAATTCCAGAGATTCACCACCCTTTGAGTGAAGAAGTTCCTCCTCAACTCTGTTCTAAACCGCCCCCCCTTTATCTTGAGGCTGTGCCCCCTAGTCCTACTGTCTTTTTTGAGCGGGAAGAGCCTCTCCACCTCTATCCTATCCATCCCATTCATCATCTTATACGTCTCAATGAGATCTCCCCTCATTCTTCTAAACTCCAACGAGTACAAGCCTAGTTTATTCAGCCTCTCCTCATAGCTCAACCCCCTCAACTCCGGTATCAGCCTAGTAAACCTCCTCTGCACTCCCTCCAAGGCCAAAATATCTTTGCGCAGGTGCGGCGCCCAAAACTGCACACAGTACTCCAGCTGCGGCCTCACCAATGCCCTATACAGCTGCAGCAAGACCTCCCTACTTTTATATTCAATCCCCCTCGCTATGAAGGCCAGCATCCCATTCGCCTTCCTGACCACCTGCTGCACCTGCAAGCTGGGTTTTTGCGACTCATGCACAAGGACCCCGAGGTCCCTCTGCACCGTTGCCTGCTGCAGTTTTTCGCCCCGTAAGTAATTGTCCTTCCTACCATTATTCCTACCAAAGTGGACCACCTCACACTTGCCAACATTAAATTCCATTTGCCATTTCCTGGCCCATTCGCCCAGCCTTTCTAGATCCTTCTGCAGACTCTCCACACCCTCCGCACAATTTGCCGTTCCCCCAATCTTGGTGTCATCAGCAAATTTCGACACCCTACACTCGGTTCCCTCCTCCAGATCATCTATATAAATGGTAAAAAGCTGAGGCCCCAGCACCGACCCCTGGGGCACTCCACTAGTCACCATCCGCCAATCCGAATAGCACCCATTGACCCCCACTCTCTGCCTCCTATTTGACAACCAATCCTCTATCCACGCTAACACCCTACCCCCAACTCCATGTCCCTCGACCTTCTGCAATAACCTCTTGTGAGGTACCTTGTCAAACACCTTCTGAAAATCCAGAAAGATCTTGGTAGGGCCCCTGCAGGAGGAATGGAAGAAGGAGATGAGGCCAGATACAGCAGCATTAGCTGCTAAAGGAGAGATAGTTTCTCTCTCCCCTGCAGGTACTGGACATCTCTATCTCATCTCCAACAGCACCTCTGGGCCTTATCTGAGAGAAACCACATCCCTTGAATGAATAAGATTTAAAAAGAAGATACCTACAAACAGATAATTATTGTGTTTGAGCTAAAAACTGAACTCTGACATTTGCTAGCAAAGTGTGAAGTAAAGGTACCAGGGAATATGGAGCAATGGCAGGTAAGCGGAACAATCTTTAGGAGCTGAGTATCATATTCCTGTGGCCATGTCCTTACCTTCTGAAAGTAAAGAAATAATCTTACAAATGAAGGAAAGATGAAAGTGACGATTCATCAATGAAAACTTGGTGAATTACCAGGCCTGTCTCTATTCCTATCAGGAGATCTGCCCACTCTGCTTCATTCTGACACATGTACATGTATAGTAACGTTCAAAGAGCTCACTTCATTATTCCAAAAAGAAATTTCTACATTGAAGTTTTTGTCATCTCTTTTATAATATCCCAATGTATGATTTTACAAGGGGTCATGCCAATTAGTTTAAAGCTTCTTTTGCATTAATGGTTTGCAATCAAATCCGTACATTTCAAATGCAGAAAAGTTGGATCCCCAGTTCAAATAATGTTTCTTTTGTCAGTGATAACTTTGCAACTACAGTCGATAATTGGATCATATTATGAATCTTCTGAGAAGCTGCAATCAGTGTAAGATTGCTACGCTGCTCCTGCTCTTTTTTGCATCATGGCTCCACATTTCTCATCCAGATTTCCAAACTGGGCTTCCTCAGAAATGTGGAGCATACCTGTCCTCCTTTGTAGTGTAGGAGTATCAAAGGAATCCAAGCCCCTTTTTTATGACACTAACTGCTATACTCCAGTAATCTTAAAGTTCACAAAGTCACTCTGAGGAGCTAGGAGAAAACGGTAGGGGCGGGGATGGCAGGTAAGTGGGTGGAGAGATAGGGTAGCAGGTAAGTGGGTAGGAAGTAAGATGGCAGATTAGTGGGTAGGAGGGTGCCAGCTAAGTGGGTACAATGGTAAGTACATGGGTTGGGAGTAGGGTGGCAGGTAAATGGGTTGGGGGTAGAGTTGCAGGTGTGGATAGAGTGACAAGTAAGTGTGTCAGGGTAAGGTGGCAGGTGGGTGGGTCAGGGGGCTGACTGGCAGGTAAGTGGTTGAATGGTAGGGTGAGTCATGGGGGGGGAGGATCGGGAATACTTGAAGGGGGTAGTCAGACAATCAGCGGGGTGTTTTGTGGGTTGGGGCTGTACTTGGGTGGTCGGGCGAACTCAAGGAATTCCTATGTAGTCAGTGTGTCTGGACCTCCAAGAGGACACCAGTGCATCTTGGAAAGGCAAGAGCGGGGAGCGAGGAAGGACTTGGGGGGTTACCTCCAGGGTACAACCATCTGGAGATCAGAGATTCTGGGCCACTATTGCAATCTTTTGAAGTGTCTAAGCATTTAGTACATAAGCAGTGGTATAGGCTGCCATCATGTGGTACCTTGTATTCTGACAGCTTTTCTATTCAAATGAATTGTTAGCACTGCCCCTGTGTCCTAAAGCAAAAGGAAAGCTGTTGGGGGCATCAGTGTGAGGCGCTGTCCGACGTGTTAGTTTTAAATTAACCATTTATCTCCCACCCAGCAGCAGATTGTTTTGATTTAGTGAAATAATTTCCGGATAGTTTTGTTGAACACCCAATCAGTAAGTACTAAGTTGATGAGCTGAGCAATGACTGGAAGCAGCCCTGTGATTTCTTCCACCTCTTTGAGGTTTTCACCAGGAGAGTTGGTGGATCTGCCACATTGATCCTGAACACTTTCTGCAGTGTCATCTTGATAGTCATCCTGGATCAGCATTGTACTGCAAACACTCAGAATTGTCAGATATTCAGGTCGAGGCAAGATTTAACTGCTTTTCTAGTTGGACTAAATACGTAAAGTTGAACGTTACATGAAAATGCCTGTTAGTATAAACATCCGCATATTGATGTGAATTAAAAAAAAGTCCTCACTTTTACATACAGAAATAACCATTGTGATAAATATCAGGAGGCAATGTAACTAACTTACTGGAGGGGGGGAGTACTTACCATTCTACCCACTGACCTGCCACCCTCCTACCCACTAACCTACCGTCTTACTTCCTACCAACTTACCTGTCATCCTACCCCTCCACCCACTTATCTGCCACCCCCTCCCCTACTGTTTTCTCCTAGCTTCTCAGAGTGACTTTGTGAGCTTTAAGATTACTGGAGTATAATCAAACTCAGCCACTTCTGGTTTCAATGGAGACTGGGCGATGGCCACTAAACAAATCTACTCACAGGGCATGGTCTGGTCATTTAAGTATTTAAAGAGGCTGCAAGCCCTTATTTTCATTATGATTATATTTTTAATCAAGGGTGGTCAGGTTGCCAAAATCTGAGAAAACCTGACAGGTAAAAAGGGGCAGGAACGGATAAATCCATGATGTGCTTGTGAGATGTGCAGGAGTGTTTCCACTTGGTCAGTTAATCCCACCAGTGAACCATTGCAGCCTGCCTGCCTACCATTAATTCCAGGAGCATCATCTTTCCCTACACTACCACGATTGGATTTCCCCCCACCCCCTGTGATGTGACCTCCCCTCCCCCACAAGTAGAAAACCCACCATGATTGGAACCTGCCTCTTACCATCAGAGCAGCTCTCGGAGATCAGAAGAATCCCTCCCCAGAATGATTGAAACACCCATTCCATTATCCGTCCTTTCCCTTCCTGGACTTCCATCCTCTCAGCCCAGCTAGGTTGCAACAATTAGACACATCCTGCGACTAAAATCTGCGGGACATTTGCTTCACAGCACCTTTGTAAGGAATGTGTCATTGAGGTAAAGTCCAGGTAATTGACACTTTCAGGAACATCATTATATTCAACTGGGATTGGCTTGGCTAAAGAAATAAAGGGTTTGCATTTGTGTAGTGCCTTTCATGACCTCAGGATGTCCCAAAAGCATTTTACAACCAACCTCAGCTGAAAGATGGCTCCTTCGATAGTGCAGCAATCTTTCATTTCACCAGAGCGTCAGCATTGAATGTCTTGTTCAGGACTTGAACTACCAACTTTATGACTCAGAGCTCAGACTGGTACCCACTGAGCTTCAGGTGATATTGGCAGCCCAGTTTCAGCCAGCCTGTCTGGCGGCGTCAGGGCACACAGCTGGTTAAAACAAAGGTCATGCATTCCATTCTACATTCCTCCAATGTTTGTGACCATTCCGACTGCTGGGTAAATGGCAGCTGGACACAAGAAGGTGGTGGTGACCTCATTAAAATATTGATTAGTTGGCTCAAGTGGCATCATTCAGAACTGGACAGGATCTTGACTGTTGATTGTAGTGGTGAGGCCCATTGCCAAAACCCTTACTGAAAGTCAATGCTAAGCAGGAGCGAACCACAAAATCCCCACAGATGTCATTATTTAAAACAGTTTCCTGAGGAGCAGGACTTCTTCTCCAGGCCCCAGAAGGAAACTTTGGACCACCCCTGCTGCAGGCTTCCCTCCCCCAAACTGGGATTGACTCAAACAAACCCCCAGCCCTTGTGTCCACTTACTTAATACTGACCATTTCCTTGTGCCCCATTAATGGTCTCCTGCCACTTTAAACCCTGCCTCAGTCCCTCAGCCTTATAGTGATTTAAGCAGAAGTCTAAGTTCAATCAAATGGTTTTGGATGTTAAACTCAGACGTTTTGCTTCCAGCCTTCGTCCTTCTATGGTACAGTTTCCAATTAAAATTAAGACTTTTATGTGTATATGAGGTCTAGGCCATTTCATATTACAAGTGTTTTTTATGGCCACATGAGAAGGGATACAAATATGATTCTCCTATCATACTAAGCCAAGTCTGATCATAACAGGGTTTTTTTTATGAATTTAGAAGGAAGAAGGAACTTTCTCAATGCCTGTGTTTAATTTCTTGTGTAATGGTGACTAAGATGGGGTGGCACGGTGGCACAGTGGTTAGCAGTGCTGCCTCACAGCTCCAGGACCCAGGTTCGATTCCCAGCTTGGGTCACTGTCAGTGTGGAGTGTGCATGCTTTCCCCGAGTCTGCGTGGGTTTCCTCTGGGGGTTCCGGTTTCTTTCCACAGTCCAAAGGTGTACAGGTTAGGTGTATTGGCCATGCTAAATTCTCTCTCGGTGTACCTGAACAGACACCAGAGTGTGGCTACCAGGAGATTTTCACTGTAACTTCAGTGCAGTGTTAATGTAAGGCTACATGTGATACTAATAAATAAACTTAAGAAACGAGTCTGGCAGGCTTTCCTGAGGTTTAAAGCAAAAATGGGTTAGTTGTTATTGAGCTAAAAAGGACATTCAGGTAAAGAATAAATATTTATTGTGCTTCTCAAACTTTCACAACTTACATTCAAACAAGCACAAACATGCAAAGTTTCCAAGTTATGCTGAAGGTACAGTGGTTATTTTCGAAGCCAAACTAAAGTTCATTGCTGAAAGATAAAAAAACATGAAAGTTCACTGCTTATGAGTCATTGACAAAGTCACTGTGGCTGGAACAGAAAGTTTTACAAGCTCCAATAGATTCCAGGAGTTGAACTGAAGTCCATATAATTGCAATTGTCAGAGAGACAATTTATTTTTAATCTATAGTCCGCCTCTTCCAGAAGTTGATGAATTTTGCACCTGGAGTTCCTTTTGATGGAAAATTCACAGGGTGGGATTCTCCGGCCATGTTCGCCCCAAAACCGTACAATCCTGCCCGAGGTCAATGGACCCTTGCTTGGTCCGACCCCCACCCGCGATGATTCCCGTGGCAGGTGCGATGGGAGAATTCACTCCACTATCTCTGACCTATCTTTTTAAATTGTAAGAGATAGGCTTTAATTTGAGAGAGTAGAGAAGAGAGGTCCTTACAGCTTAATTGGCAGCTTTTCAGGACTACTGAGTGCCTTTGTCTTTAGCAGCTCGCATTAAAAAGATTGCATATCACCTCTCTCTCCCTTTCATGATTTCAGAAGGGAGTTGTTAACCTGATGAGTCAACTGGCAGTTACTTAGTTTCATGGGCGATTGGGGGTGAGGGAGCAGGGGAGGCTGAGTATGTTGGGTCTGTATTGTCCCAGCCATTAACCCTCTTAATGAGCCATTATGCATCTAAATGAGATAGGAAGACATGGTTCCATATAACTATCATGCTACCTGATCTTTGGTCTCCATTGGAGAGGGCATCAAATGCAAATGTTCTGTCCAGTAAATCTGAGTTAATCCCTTTGAAATGGTGCTTGATATTCTCTGATGCAATGATCCAGAGAAGGATGTTTTGGTATGTCCAAATTGCAATTTACAGCGGAACTTTCCAGCAGCTGGTCAATTTGCAATACTAGCAATCAGGTATGTTGTGGCAGTCACCTTTAGTCAGTATGTTTTCATGCCTGTAAAAAGCTCTTTTTAAACAGTTCAGTAAACTGGTGAAATTACAGATGAATATCATTCATTGACAAGTCACATCATCATGACGTGTCACAGGAACATAGGAACGGGAATAGGTTATATAATTCCTCCACCCTGTTCCACTAATGTTTGGTGACCTAACTCCATATATCCACAGTTGGGTTGACAAAAATCTATCAATCTCAGATTTAAAATTAACATTGATCAAGTATTATCAACTACTATTGACAGAAGAAAGTTCCAACTTCTACCACTCTTTGCATATAGAAACATTTCCTTGTTTTACTCCTGGCTGTCATGTTCAGACTCTGTCATCTTGTCTTAAACATTCCAATCCACTGAAATAGTTTCTCTCTATCCGGTTTCAGTGTTCCCTTTGACGTCTTGAAAATTTGGATCAAATCACCTTTAAACTTTTACATTCCGGGGAATGTAACTCCAGGTTGTATAATTTCTTCTTGTAGTTTAGCCCTAGGAGTCCCAATATCATTCCTGGAGATTTAAACTACATTTCTTCAAAGGCTAATATATCCTTCTTAAGGTGTAGTGCCCAGAACTGTTCACAGTACTCCAAGTGTGGTTTACCCAGGTAAAAAATGTAGGGATAATGGGAGTAGGGCCTGGGTGGGATTGGTCAGAGCAGACTCAATGGGCCGAATGGCCTCTTCCTGCACTGTTGGGTTCTATAATGACC
This sequence comes from Carcharhinus amblyrhynchos, assembly GCF_965287045.1. Taxonomy (NCBI): domain Eukaryota; kingdom Metazoa; phylum Chordata; class Chondrichthyes; order Carcharhiniformes; family Carcharhinidae; genus Carcharhinus; species Carcharhinus amblyrhynchos. Next base: position 30,937,456 of record NC_137337.1, read on the forward strand.
TGTTAATGTTATTTTGTAATTCATTGATTTAATTTACCTTGGTTACAATGCCTTTTATCTTGGTGTCATCAGGAAATTTGGATATATTGGCACCATGTTCCTCACTGGGTTTAAGATTTTATGGAATGGTTCAGCAAATTATAAAATATTAATGTTATCTATGTTATTGTATTGCCCAGTAAAGGCATATTATCAACTTTCAACCAATACTTGTAAAAATTAGACACAAATAAGTTTCATTGGCTGCCACAAATCAAATGACTTTTAGCATGTGGACTATAGACAGTATTGAGTCTCTGGCTAATACCTAATTAAGTATGGACATAGGTGAGGGTATCTAATAGCATTTGTAGACTTCACTTGTTTAAGGATGGGCCAACAGATAGAGACTATGGAGTTTCCAGATTGCTCTACTTCATGCTTCATGCTGGATAAAGGGGAAGATCAAAACTTAATGACCACTATCAATTTCCTATTGTATCCAATTAGACTGGATGGGCCACAGAAGTGTTACCCCAGCAGCCATGTGACCAAAACTACATTCACATATTGTGCCTTTGTTACCCCAGGACCCATCAGAATCATCAGAACCATTAGACATCATCTAGCATTAGGAACAGACTCTGAAAATCATCAAGCAGCTGAAGTACTTAACCTGCTCCAACTTCAAAGTTCACCTGAGAATCAACCTCCTAGATATTTAACTATAAGAAAACACAGTAGCTTGCTGTGAACCCTTCACTTAATAGAGCTTTCACTTCAACTTTAAATCATCAAATCCATTCAAAAACCACAGGCCTGCCATGTGGGAGACCTGAAGTGGTAAGTTAGAGACTGGATTAAGTATAATCGGTGAAAGTGCACTACCTTTATCTGCGACAAGGGCAGGATTTTCTGACCATAATTGTGTGTGTGTGTGTGTGCACGTGTGTGTGCACGTGTGTGTGTGTGTGTGTGTGCACGTGTGTGTGCACGTGTGTGTGTGTGTGTGTGTATACATGTGTGTGTGAGTGTGTGAAATTAGAGATTCACACGGCTTGGGACAATCTCATGCATACTTACTCCCTGTTACCCCAATTCACTTTCACAAGGTTTAAAAGACTCTCCTATATATGGGCCAGCTGCTATTTCCTTCATCTCGCATTCTGTCACCTACTGCACACACTGGAAAACTGATGAGCTGACCAGGCACAGCCTAATCCAACACTAGCAGCTCATTGAGAGAATAAGAATGTAGATGAGATCCAACAAGATAGATAAAATTGAAAAATTGATGAACAGCAGTGTGTGTGTGTGTGTGTGTGTGTGTGTGTACGTGCGCGTGTGCGTATAACATTGCATTCATTCATGGTTACTGTGTGAGAATAAATAACGTTCTTCATTTTAAACTCATGAATTTGCTGCCAAATCATTGGCACATTGGTACAGTAGTTAGCAGTGCTACCTCACAGTGCCACGCACCCGGGTTCAATTCCAGCCTTGGGTCACTGTTTGTGTGGAGTCTACACATTCGCCCCGTGTCTTTGTGGGTTTCCTCCAGGTGCTCAATGTCCTCCCACAATCCGAAAGACGTGCTGGTTAGGGTGCATTGCCCGTGCGAAATTCTCCCTCAGTGTATCCAAACAGGCACTGGAGGGTGGTGACCATAAGACCATAAGACATAGGAGCAGAGAATTAGGTCTTTTGGCCCATCATGTCAGAGACTAGGGGATTTTCACAGTAACTTCATTGCAGTGTCAATATAAACCTAATTGTGACAATAAATACATAAACTTTAAAATTATTTCATTGGAATACATCTTCCAAGGGTGAGAAAAGTCTCCTTTTTCCACATAAAACACACTGATTACAGGTAGTAAGAGAGCAGATACACTCACCGGAATTCTACTGCTTCACCCTTCATGGAATCAGAGCGGGAGGGGGTGGACAACGGAAATGTCCATTGACCTCGGGTGGGAATTTCCAGTCTCGCTTGAGCGAGGCCGTAAAATCCCATCCATTCTGTCTATGAAATGATATTCACTACCAGGGAGGAAGGAGCCCATTTAAAAACTGTCATCTAATCTCAAGATTGCAGTGACTTTGGTTGTGGTTTATAACGTTACATGAACATAAATTATAGTTAAGCTGACACTCTTCAGCTCAGGTGATCACACATTATGGACATAGCAGGGTTGAAAGTCCAGCACCCCTGCTTTAATGGACGTGTTTACTCAAAGTGAACTTGGTTGCCAGCTCTTGACATTACGTTGGAGATTCTTGCATATTCTATTGGAGGCAAGGCATGGCCAACTTATAAAAGGAGGTGAGGCACAGCCCTACATCAGAAGTTGCCACTTTCTCAGCCCTCATTGTGACTTTGTGTTTTATTAATTTTAAATAACTACAGTACATGTGTGAAAGAGTCAAAATAAATGCCACAATCAAAGGATGACTGAAAGGACTGTTCTATGTTTGTCTGCATTTCCCTTAGAATCCCTTAGTGTGAATTAAGGACAGTGTTATGTGTGGAGGATATAAGTTGACAAAGGGGCCAAAAGAGCAGTAGAAGAATCTGGCAACAGAATCACATTCAGTTTCACTGCTCATTAATCCAATACTGCAGTTCAGATTTTGTCAATTATAGATGCATTTCAAAGGTAATTATGCAAATTTATGTGCTGAAATCAACATGAACTCTCTGCTCATGTGAAGCTGGATGTGGCAGCACTAAACAGAGGGGACCATGTGTGAAAGTCACTGCATAATGTGGAGGGTGCATTCTGTCAGGAGAGAGAGATCCATGCATCCCCCTAGGAGGAGAAAGAATGGTACAAAGGGAGGAAGGACAAGGCATAGGTGGGTCCATTGTAACAACAGTAGGAGCACACTGGAGAAGAGTGCAGAGAACTGTGATAAAGGGCCTATCCCCAGGAGGGAATCTACTATACACGGCTGAACTATCTCCAGATATCCAAACAGCAGCATCAGTTCATACTGAGGCTCTTCAGATAGGCTTCTTCAATTACACTGGCCTTGAAGATTGCCATGCCCTTCAACTTCTACATCTCTAGGTCTTTACCAAAATCCACTATTGATAAATGTGGGGTCTCCAAAGCTGGATGTAATGCCTCAACAGGGCCAGACCTTGAATAATGAGGAACCTCTTTGAATACCTCCAATGATGTGCAGGAGGCTGCTGAGGAAGCAATAGCAGATGAGGAACCCCTTTTCCAGAGAGAGTGGGACAATGTCATACATACTTGCTTTCTGTGACCTCAATTCTCTTTCACAAGGTTTAAAAGACTCACCTATATGTGGGCCAGCTGCTATCTCCTTCATCTTGCATTCTAACTGTACACAGTTGACCAGGCACAGCCTAATCCAACACTAGCAGCTCATTGAAGGAGTGAGGATGTAGACGAGATCCAATAAGGTAGTAAGAATGAAAGATTGATGAACAGCAGTGACTGCAACGTATATTGATTTGCATGAAATTATAAAGCTTTTATCAGGTCCAAACTCTAAATATCTCTAAGTGCTTTTCTTGGCTTGTTTATGAGTATTCCTATGAGGTGCCACTCCTTTGTTTGCAAGCTGAGCTGGAGGTAGGCTGCTGACCTGGCTGTCCAACGATCTGGGATGATCTTGGCAGCTGCAGAGAAGACCTCAGCATACTGTGAGGCTCTTCCACCTGGTACAAGACCCTCTTCTGTGGTCATGGCACTGGGATCACTGGCAGAGAGTCTCTTCCTCTTTTTCAAGGCATACTACACATCCCTGATTACCTGACATAGATAAACAGCAATGGAGACATCAGGCTACTTGTCCGTCCCCTGCCTTCCCAACACTATGTAAAATTCTCACCCTTGTTTTGATGGCCTTGGCCCTCCCTAACTCCATACATTTCTCCAACTCCCCAAGAATTCTAGGGCCCTAATTCTGGCCTCGTGTGCATTCCCAATTATAATTACGGCACAGTTGGTGAATGTATCTTCAGTTTGCCCAGCTCCAAACTCTGGAATTTCCTCTTTGTGCTTGTCCACCTCTCAGCTTTGCTTTCCTCCTTTAAGACACTTACCTCTTTGATCAAGGTTTTGTCATCCATCCTAATTCCTCCTTATGTGGTTCAGTCTCATACATGTTTTAGAATGCTCCTGTGAAGCACCTTGAGACATTTCATTATGTTAAGGGTGCTATAAAAATTCAGGTTATTGTTATTGCTGAATATAGGTTTACATGCATTTCCAGCAGTCACTTACTAGCCTGTGGAATGCCCAATCACTCCATGGAGGAAGCACCCGCTTGAGTCATGGCAACACTCATAGGACTGGATTTTATAGACCACTTGATTTGGGTTTTCAGGTGGAATGAGCCTGTAAAATATCATGGGCACCATGCCCACCATTTACCCACCAATCCCTGATCCCTCCAAAATTTGACCAGTGGTGGAGGTGCTGTCAGGTGTCTTGCTCACACCCATGGACCAATTAAGGCCCTTAGGTTGCCAATTAATCACCAGTTAAGAGCCTGAGCCTGTCTCTGGTGGGATTTAAAAGGTGGTGGGAGACACCCAGGGCAAGCACCCATCCTGGCAACATTTACTATATCAGCTGCTGGTTGGCAATAAAGGAATCTCCTTAAAAGGTGCTTTGGGCCCATTAGTGCCCCCACTCCCCTCCACAACCCCCTTCTCCCAGCTCTTCCTTTCTTTCCCCAGCCTATCTAACCCAATCCCTCACTACCCTTTGTCCCCGCACCCAGTGCCCCAATGATAATAGCAGTTCTAATGACTCCTCCTCTTCCACATACAAAATATTAAAGTTTGGAAGGTCTTCACCTTTTTAGCCTCTCTTATTGTTGAGACCTGTTTCCTCTGGAAACTGAAGGGGGACATTATTAGTCTCCTCATGAAGGCTAGCACAACACTAATGCAGATTGCAGCCGTAGTAGGACATTGGATATAGATTGGTGAGTCTGAAGAAGTCTTTGCCGTCATACATAGGTTATTGATATTTAAAACCATTTGCAAACAAATGGTAAAGTGTACAAGCAAGAAGCTGTCTCCATGAGTGTGGGTCATGTGGTCTCTTACATCATGGAGTGGGTGGTACTATATTCAGTCCCACATTAACTTTATATATACCAGACCCTTCTACTGCACCTCCCCTAAGTCTTTATCCAATGTATTTGAGATTATAAATTACCTTAGTTTACCTTAACAATAATTTATCTTATGTCTTATATTGTTATTACTATCATACATTTACATTGTCATAATGACATTATCACTACCCCACCTCCACTTTCAAGTCTCAGAATTCAAAATATCTGGTGGTCTGGAGACCTTTTAACCCTTCTATATCTCATTGGCATTACTGTTGGAGGAGTGGTGGGCTCTGCCATTATTGGTTCTGTTGGTTGGTTTGAAGGTAATTCTGGTTCTGGGTGTCTTTTCATTCTTTTCTTCTATCATTTTGCAGCATGGTGGCACAGTGGTTAGCACTGCTGCCTCAGAGCACCAAGGACCCAGGTTCAATTCTGGCCTCAGGTCACTGTCAGTGTGAATTTGCACATTCTCCCCATGTCCGCATGGGTTTCATCCGGATGCTCCAGTTACCTCCCACAGTCTAAAGACGTGCAGGTTAGGTTAATTGGCCATGCTAAAATAGCTTCTTCGTATCAGGAAGATTAGAAGGGTAAATATGTGGAGTTACGGGGATAGGGCCTGGGTGGAATTGTGGTCGGAGCAGATTTGATGGGCTAAGTGGCTTCCTTCTGCACTGTAGGAATTCTGTGAACCACTCAGGGTCAGTCAGGCTGTTGCGCTGATTAGTGATTGGGACTCTAACTCATTTCTTGTGGATTGGATGAACATTGTGCTTGTCTCCTTGATGTTTCTTTTGCTTCTTCCATCATCTTGTGGGTCATGTTGATGTCCTTCATGGTGGAGGATAAGCACTCCTGTCACTAGAGTAAGATATACTTATTTCTGCATTTCCCTTTTGGCAATGGATAACTGCAACCAGGTTCCAACATTGTTTGTGGCTTTGGCAAGTGGGCTGGGCAGTATTATGTTTGGTGTTTGCAATATTGACCTTTCACCAGGTGTGTTATCAGTCATCTGCTGGTTCATCAACCATAGTTCTTTGTCCAATAGGACTGTTACCCTGGCTCCTGTGTCTAATTTAAATGTGTTAAATAGCTATTGATCGAGATGTCCATATTTTAAAATGAGAACCAAGATCTTTGACCACAACCAGGAATCTTGGCTGTTTTTCTCCTGGGCTTACAGTCTGGACCTTGAGGATAATCTTTGGGTTTTCTGTGTATTTCAGCATGTTTGCCTTGCACAGTTTTCTGTAATATCCAATCCTGTTGAACTGAAAGCATTGGGCTGATATTGCAGGACAATGATCTTGCTTGTAGGGGTGATTTGCTTCTCAGCAACAGCATAGTCACTCTGCTGGTTGGTTTGGGTATTCTTTTCCCTGGCTGTGTCTTTGCAGCTTAACCAGCTGAACTGTGGGTTCGTTTCTGCACCATGGTTTATTTTGTCCCATTAAATGGTTCTGCACTGCTTATGGAGTTCTGACTGCCTAACTATCCAGTTGCCTTTTCCAGGTTTAGATCTTCCTTTGCTCACATGAGGACCTAAAGTGCATCTTCTACCACTCCTAACACTATTCTGTTTCCAATGAATTCAGATTTTAACTCTCCGTATTCACAACATTCTACCATCCCATACAGATCATTGATAAATGAATCAACAGGTTCTCCAGGCTGCTGTACTTGCTTGTTAAGTTCAGCTCTTTTGTGTAATTTATTACTTCTTAGAAGGAAATAAATACCAAATGATTTTAGTCTTCAAATTTAGCAAATGATTGATTCCCTGTCTTCTAATAAAGTTATCCACAAATGGGCTTACCGAGTAAAGTGGTGTATTAACCTGCTTTGCTTCTGACATTTTGGACGGAATTTTTCCATCTCGCCTGCCATGGAAATCATAGTGGGTGGGGGCGGAACATACAAAAGTCCATTGACCTCGGGTGGGAATTTCTGGTCTTGGAGCGAGTGCAGCTGGAAAATCCCACCCTTCTGAAAGTAGAGCTAAGGGGCATGTCCTCAGAATGAGGGGGAGCAGATTTAGGGCTGAGTTGAGGAGAACTTCTTTGTCCAAAGGGTTGTGAATCTGTGGAATTCCCTGCCCAGTGAAGCAGTTAAGGTGACCTCACTGAATGTTTTTAAGGCAAGGATAAATAGATTTTTGAATTGTAAAGGAATTAAGGGTTGTGGTGAGTGGGCAGGTAAGTGGAGCTGAGTCCAAGAGAAGATTGGCCATGATCTTACTGAAGGGCCAGATGGCCTACTCCTGCTCCTAGTTCTTATGTTTGTCTCAACCTGAAGCGATGCTGTATTTGAGGAATGTTTCCTCCAAAGTTTCCAGTTGCATGACTAACCTGGGCCTTGGATTAGTCTGACACCTATGGAACAAAATAAGGGACAGTTCGATGGGCGGGGAAGGTGCTAGTGTCCCTGGCAGTGGATGGGGTGGGAGAGGGGCGGGATGGGGGATTGGTGTGTGATGATCCATAAATAAGGGGCACAGTACAGAGTCAAAATAAGGGGCAAACCCTTCAACTTTGGAACAGTTGGTCATCCTGGTTTAGTTTTATTTTTTGGGGAGGTGGTAACAAAGCTGAAAGTGAATTCTGCAGAAATGATTATAAATGAGAAGCTGCAATAAACACAATAATTTGCTCTCAGGTTACTTCTGAGTTCAAAAAAAATTTGTTGAGAAATGGCAATGTCCAAAACATTGAGTGATTCTCTTAATTCCTATCAGGAAATAGGAACAATAGTGTTCCATGTTTCAAGTACACGCCAGCTTCATTGAAAACCTGACCTTTGGTGGCAAGCCGCAGAACCAGATGTACAACTTCCTTGCAAGCCATAAATACTTCTAATAACAACGACGCAGATATCCCTCAGGGAAGAATTCCCACAACACCGTTTCCTGTTTTGACCAACAGCCTGCCACACGTGATGAAGAGTAATACTCTCTGTGTTGATATCACTCGCAGCAGAATAGTAAACTCTCTGCCTGAAGGATAAATAGCAACTTAATCATTTCAAAGGCATAGGGTGAACTGGACAGCTCATGGACAAATGGTGAATTATCTTTGTTGCTCAGAAAGCCAGGGCAATATTTGTAGAAGATGATTGATCATGGAAATATATCCTCACCTTTAGTACGCAACAGGTACAAACGCACTACAAGCACAAACATTCAGATATCTTCAAATTTACATTTGAATTTACAAATAAGGCAGCATTAATGGAGGCATTGGGGCCCACTGTAATTGGAAAGCAAGCAAGAACACCACATTGCCTCTTTTAGGGAAGACTCGCCATATTAAGTTCTTAACTGGATGTGATGGGCCTTGGCCAGGATCATCGACTCCAGATGTGATTGTCAATCAGAGGCTGGCATTGACCTACCGCACCATCAGGAGGCACTGGCTGCTGCTGGTACAATGCCCCTCCAGGGTCTAGTATCATTGCCAGATGCTAGACCACAGGTTAGAGATGGAGGGAGGGGAGTCCATAGCAAAGGCTGGAGTGGAGACATTTCTCAGTGCACCCACTCTTCCTGATGTCAGGTTCCTCAGTCACACACTTAGTGCCTTTAAATGAAGGACTACTCCTTGTGGAGCCTGCAAGCTACTCCACAGGGATTTGCTTGTCATGTTCCCTGCATGGCGAGCACACTCACCTCCCACATCCACCGCCATCCATTGGGCAATTAATCTATGCCTGGGACCTTCTCAAACTCTGATTTAAAGTTGGGTGATTCTAATTCTCTTACCAGAATAGTTACCCAAGAAGAATTAGAGGGAACAACAACAATTCTAACTCCTGCTAATGAGATTACTGACACCCCAATTCCCCACTGAATTGCTCCCACTATCCCCCCAACAGCCCCTAACTAACTTCCTGATCTCTGACTACCACCCACTCACTGGCTATCCCCCGAATTTCCTGACCATCTGACTGCACCATGACCGCCCAACTACCACCCACTCCCTGAATTCCAACCACCGCCTCCAGCTAACTGTACCCTCACTCACTGAATCCACTAAACCCCAAAACCATCTGATTACCTGCTCAATCCTGACCCCTGAATACCTCATTCTTCGACAACCTTGGTTCTCCGACCATGTCACTCAACACTCCAACCACACCATCCACTATCCCAACCACCCTAACCCCTGGCCCTGACCACCTTCCCGACTAATCCGGATTCACCTTAACCCTTCACTTAGCTTCTCTCCTAGCTTGCCAAAGTCGCATTTAAACAAAGGAGCAATTAAACATACTGAGATATGGCAGCTGCTGTTGCTGAAAAGGGGCCCAGCTTTGAGTCCCCCAGTTTTTCGACACTGCACCGAGGTCTCTTGGAGCAACCACACTGTTAGTATGTAACCAGTGATAAATTTATATTGATGTAATGTGACCAGTGGGAACAGGATGTAAGGGTCAGCTGATCCAGTAAAACACAGAACCAACCACAGAATAATGTAATAGTCAGCTAACTAACTGATTTACGATAAATGTGGAACTATAGAGAATTGTGGGAAGTTTGGAGTGGCCAGGGGGCGAGGCCTCAAGTTTGGAGAAATGGTGTTTCTTTATTAAATCCTTTCTTTGATTTGTAAGTTGGAGTACGTTTTCTTGTTGTTTCATTCACCTGCATTTTGAAGAGCTCCTTCTAAAGAAACACTTTCTGTTTCTCAGCAGGCCCCGATCGGGGGTCAGGATGAGAAATGTGGAGATCCAATCTAAGATAGGAAAATAGGAATGGAGTGGCAATCAGACAATGATTGCCACTCCAGGGGAGATTCGGCTTAATGTTACTCACAATGTGATGAATAACGATGGAACACATAGAAATCAATGATTTGTTCTTTGGCAACACAATACGTCTGGCCACACTCCCCTCAAGACCAGAGAATCCCATCTAAAGTTAATGGACCTTTACATGGTCCACTCCATGCCTGCTACAACTCCCGTGGTGGGCGGGATGGGACAATTCTGGTAAACATCTTGAAATCTTTCTGTTTGCTCAGCAACTATCTATGGGTCTGTATTTTTGTTAGTTGTGTTCCATTGTACTTTACTGTTATGTAATTTATTCTAGAAATTCTTCCTTGCAACTTTATATTTTGACAGCTCACGAACAAAGGATCTAAATTCCAAAATTATATTGTGTCTCTCTTAGGCACTGTTTCAATTAATTGTATCCTAGATTAAATGGTTAATGTTACATTATGCTCAGAATTGGGTTGGAATTCCTGTGCAGAATGTTCTGGGCCTGTCTTTCGGAAGCTTCTTTCGCACTCTCACTGTGCAGCAATCCTCACAGAAAGCAGCAGAGAGAATTATCTTAGAAACCACACCCTCTCTTTATGACACCTGCTACTATACTCTGGTAAGTAGCAAATTTTAAGGTCACAAAGCCATTTTTGGAATCTACAGGGTGAAGGTAAGTGTGTAAGTTAAGTGGGTGTAGGGGTAGGGTGACAGCTGGGTGGATGAGAATAGGTCAATAGGTAAGTGTGTATAAGTTGATAGAATGACAGGTGGGTGGGTGAGCAGGTAGGGTGGCAGTGGATGAGGCATAGGATGCATGGGGTGATTTTGAGGGGGTAGTTGGGTCAGAAGCCACTGGGGGATTGGGGGTCTATTTAGCTGGTTGGGGGTAGCCAAGTTGGGGGAATAATCAGGCTGGGAGTAGTTGGGGGGATCAGGGATTGTTGAACATTGGAGTAGTTGGGGATTCAGAGTGGAAGGAATACAAGGGATCAGTAGTATAGTTACCCAGGAATTAGAATTTTGTTTAATCCTTCCAACTTTTCCTGGGTAACTGTTCAGGTAGGTGGGTCAAATCCACCTGGTGTGTCCGACTGTAACTTAGGCTTGGAGAATTTTTTGAAGTGTTCCAGACAAAAGGGAATTGCCCTGTGGAAGTCCCAAACTTCCTGGCTAAGTCCTGCTTAGTCGGAGCACTGGGACATCCAAGGGATTCCCTCAGTGCATCTTACAATGTACTTCCATGGTAGGACCATTTGGAAATCAGAACTACTGAGTCTTAATATCACTCATAAATCATTGAATGTGAACTGTGGGATTGCCTACAAAGTTTAATTGTATCATTTTAAACTTTGAACATATGTTTGCCATCAAAAGTTTAGGTCACATATTCACTGGAATTTCCAGGGTGGGCGAGGCTCACAGAATGGAATTCTCCATTGGCCTCAGATAGGATTTTACAAGCCTCGCCCAAGCAAAGTCGTAAAATCCCAGTCATTAACTTTCAGTTCAGAAGTTTACCTTGCCACAAGAATACATACATTGAGTGGAATTTTAATTATGTACGCAGTTTCTAGCAGGAAGTGGCACTCAACTCTGGACTTGCTGGTTCCCACGTGATTACAATTGAAATGTAAAGTGCCAGTGACGTGCACGAGAGAAATATGCAATCAGGCAGTGGGGGAAGATTTTCAGTGCTGAAACTGTGATAACCCCCAAGACTTGCATGAGGGATCATTGATTGACCTCCCTGTGGAAGTGATTGAATATGAGCTCCTGGGGGAATTGGTTGCTAATTCACCAGGTGGAGCTCGTATTCTGAGCCCTGTACAATGCAGACCCCTCAGTAGGTCCATTATTGCATTGTCCTGATTGGACGCTGATTGTGTTCGTCACAGGCTTGTGATTTTGCTTTATTTTATTTTGTGCAATAAAGCACTTTCTAGCTGACTCCTGGAGTTATTATAGAAATGCACCATCAGCTGATAATACCGCAAGTACAGGCGGGCAATAAAAGAGCCATTTGGACAAACAGGGAGGCTGTGTTTCTTCCTGCTCAATTCCATGCACAAGGGTAGCTTGGTGTTTTAAATTTAAATTTAACTTGTAAATATTTCATATTACATTGATTTCACTTCATTCATGTGCGCATTATCATTATTTGTTGAGACTAATTTAGTCAGAGAGCTAAATGTACTGGTGTTTCCCATGGTTGGCACAAATTGATAGTTGCATGGGAGTTAGGGATATTTCTGTATTGTGCCGTTGTGTTTTTCTGTTCACTTTTTATTGATTCATGTTACAGTCCAATGTTGTACTTGCCACTCTGTGGGACTTAATCTCTGTATCTCAACCTAGTGTCGGGAGATTCAAATTTTGTCACCTATCTAATTCAAACACCCGGCATGCCACATTTCCTGCTTTTCCTCTAAAATCCCCCTGATTATTTGTGTCAGTGCAAATAATGATCTACGTCTTAATGTTATGCTTCTTTTGATTTTTGCCTGTGTGTGATTTTCATATCTGAATTATTACTGAAGGTGTATGTCAGACCAATATGTACTTTTCCACTCTTTGCTATTGAGTAGTGCCGGGACCAAGTAACAGTAACCATGGGGTGTTTAAAGAAAGCTGTGTAAAGAATCAGAGCAACACAAACAATGATGGGCTGGGCAAGACTTTCTGATCCTGCAGATGCTCAGCTTACTGCGAGAGAATGGTGTTAGCCCATGAAAAGCTGCAGTTTGAGGAAAAGAGAGAACTATAAAAATATAAAGAGACAGCAGTAAATCTATACCCAATCTTGAGCAAATATGTCTGTGTTTAGAAGGCCATTCTTCCTTCACAGTTTGGTAGAAAATATTATTTTGTTACCGTGTGTGGAATAGATTTCAGTTATGTTCTGTTGTCTCAGTATCTTTCAAAGTTACATACCATTGTCTTTCTGATTGCTTACTTGTATAAGATCATAGAAAAGTTATAGGAGCAGAATTAGGCTATTTGGCCCATTGAGTCTGCTCATGGCTGATAAGTTTCTCAAACCCATTCTCCCTCCTTTTCCCCATAACCTTTGATCCCCTTACCAATCAAGAACCTATCTACCTCTGTCTTAACTACACTCAATGACCTGACTTCTACAGGCTTCTGTGGCAATGAATTCCATAGATTCACCACCTCTGGTTGAAGAAATTTTCCTCATCTCGGTTCTAAAGAGTTGTCCCTTAACTACGAGGCTGTGTCCTCAGATCCTAGTCTCTTCTACTGATGAAAACATTTTCCCCACTTTCTCTATTCAGGCCTTTCACTTTTCTGTAAGTTTCAGTCTGATCCCCCCTCATCCATCTAAACTCCATCGAGTACTGACCCAGAGTTCTGAAATGCTCCTCACTAATCAAGCTTTTCACTCCCGGGATCATTCTTGTAGACCACTTCTGGACCCGCTGAAAGGCCAGCACGTGCTTCCTGAGATACAGGGCCCAAGTTTGCTCACAAGACTTCAAATGGTCTGACCAGAGCTTTATAAAGCCTCAGCAGTACATCCCTGCTTTTGTATTCTAGTCCTTTTGAAATAAATGCTAACATTGCATTTGCCTTCCTAACTACCAACTCAACACGCAAGTTAACCTTAAAAGTATCCGGGACCAGGACTCCCCAAGGTATATATACTGGGAGCGCTGATATGACACCACCTGGACAATGCAACACTCTGCCCCTGACACCTGGTCAGATTTCATGATAGCCAACAAAACTAATATAAAGATTGTTTAAAAGACACTTAGAAAAATTGTCAAATTGACTTCCTCACATGGAAACAACTTGCTTAAGATAAGAAAGTGTGGTGAAAAACTAATCATGAAGGTATCTCGTTCTCTGCAGATGCTGAATATAAGCTCTGGCAGAGGAAGTCTCAAATCAAGTTCTCAACCTGTTGTATCTGGGATCCATCCTTCAATCAGTGGGAACTCATTTCAAACAAAAATTGGTCTCACCAGTCACCAAAGAGCTCACAGCAAAAACTTGGACAATATTTTGTCTGTTTTCTTCCGCATTGAAGGACAAGCAATAACAATGACAATGACTACATGTAGCTTAGTACCACAGTTGGGAGACAAGCAGACTAGAGAATGGGCCAAAATCAGCAACACTTGGCATGCTGCAGTGAGCCTTCTCACTTGTACTAGGATAGGAATAAAATAGCCCACATTCTGGCTCCTTGTTACTTCTCAAGTTGGCTCAGTTAATAGCAGTCACGGCTAAGAGTTAAAAGGATGTAGGTGCGAGATTTGCCCAGGTCTTCAGCACAAAGTTCTGGCTGACACATGAATACTGTACTGAGGACATGTTGCATTGTTGGAAGTTCTATCTTTCAGACGAGATAGGTGGATGTAAAATAACTGGCAGGACTATTTGAAAAGGATGAAGTTCTTGATATGAAGACCAATATGCTCTTCTTTCAACCAATATCACCAAAAGCAGATGAGCTGGTTACATTTCATTAACGGTGGATGGAGCTTTGCTGTATGTAGGTTAGTTTCTGAATTAACTTACATGCCAATAGCTAACTTCAAAAGTAGTTTATTGGCTAAGGAGCATTTTGAATATCCCGAGAGATGTGATAAGGTGCCTTATGTCTTCTTCTTACTATCTAATGATGCTTGTTGGGGAAGTACACTTGTTTAAACATAGGTTAGGGTACCATCAGATTTGGCTGTAAGATTCAGGCAAATGTAAGAAGAACACTGGCTGCACATGTGAAAACTTATCACAAGTGAGTAGGTGAAATAATCAAATTCACATTTACATATCAACCACATCCCAGTGAAACATCTCAAACTACTTCTTCCAGTGAATTACATTTTGCAGTTCACTGATTTTTCTCAAATAGGAAAATGTGCCGACTATTCTGCAGTTACAGTTTTCCACAAGTAGGAGTGAATTAATTTTTTAAAAAAATTCACTCGTGTCGCCTCCTGACCAGCATTTATTACTCATCCCTAATTGCCCTTGGAGGACAATTGAAAGTCAACCATATTTATGTGGCTCTGGAGTCACATGTAGGCCAGACTGGGAAAGGAGGGCAGATTTCCTTCCTGAAAGGACATTAGTGACCCAGATGGGGTTTTCCTGACAATTGACAATGGTTTCATGGTCATCAGTAGATTCTTAATTTCACATATTTTTTATCGAATTCAAATTCCACCATCTGTCGTGGCAGGACTCAAACTTGGATCCCCCAGAACATTAGTTGAGCTTTTGGATTAAAAGTCTAGCAATAAGTACCAATAGGCCATCACCTCCCCTGAAAAACAGTTTGACTGATTTAGGTGGCACTGCACCGGTTGAGGGAAGACAACATGAGAAGTTACTGTTCTTTTTGAATGGTGTCTTAGGATCTTCAATATTATCTGAACATACAGACAGGCCCTGTGTATAGGCCAGCATGACGAACAATTCAGCATTACCCAGTTCTGCACTGAAACGTCATCCTGGATTGTGCATTTAAATTCAAACATACAATCGACTAATACCGGGATGAAAGTGGTACAGAGTGTGGTTGCACAATGTTGGGAGGGCTGTGTTCTTTCACACATGAGGATAATATCTGATTTTCATATTTCTGATTGATCCTACAGGCAGTGATGATAATAATTCATTAATGAAGGGACATGATCCAAGCAAACAGCTGCACCAATGTGAAATGGTGGTCTTGAGGATAAAATGATTAATGAGAAAACTCTCACTACTTTGTTGAGGTTCCTTTCATATTTACTGAAACAAAGAAGTTGCAATATTTGTCTCCAGTTGCAATTATCATATTCCAGTCAGATGGTTCAAAAGCCCAAATTTTATTCAAGTCCAAAAAGTGAAAAACAATTGAACTAAATTAAATAAAAAGGGCAGCTCCCTAAAGAGGAACCGCCAAAACAAAAACAAATCACAAATGAAACTTGAAACATTAAAGCAAGAGGTGATTACAAGGGTCAATAATACACTCCAATCTCTGCGGTGTCCAAAGTGCTTGGAAGGCCTTGGTGGTGCACATGGACACAGCATGTTCCCTCTACAGGGACATCCGGCCCCAAATGGAACCACAGTAGCAGGGCAGGCAGACAGTCAGATCAGATGACTGCCTGGTTCACCACCCACTACTTATAATTAAGCCAATTAAATTAAATTCACTCAGGGACAAAGCAAGAAGGGCAGTCCCTTAAAGAGGAGCCACCTGAAATAAAAACAAAGCCCAAATGAAACTTAAAACTTTTTTTTGTCTCAAATGCGGACAGACACATTGACCAGTTTGTATACCTCAAAACACTTTAACAAAAAGACAACACTTGTTTTGCAGTTCAACCCAACTCTATTAACAAGTTCAATCAATATTAATGCACAGTTCCCATACTTACTTAACCCTGTGATTTTCACAGTGGCTTAATTGCAGTGTTGATGTATGCCTACTTATGAGACTAATAAATAAACTTCAAACTCTCTAAAACAGTCCACAATATCCCTTTAAAAAGGGGATAACCTGACAATGCTCTCTTTAAACTGTGTAAATGATAAATTGAGTTGAGTTTTGAGTTTGGGAGCTCAGATTATTGCTAAATGGGTGTGGAACCCACAGCTGATTGATGGGGATTCTTTTCTAACAGGTGCACTGAATTAGGGTGTTTGGCCACTGGAAAGAATTGAAGTTAATCATTCCAGTCCTGCAATGCCCAACAAGCACTGAAGACAATGATGGTGTCAGTGAACACGCTCCCTCTCCAGGGACACCTGCCTGTGAATGTAGCCATGGTAGTGGGCCAGACAGTCAGGCTGGATGACTCCCTGGTTCACTTCCCACCTCTTTTAAGCTTAAATCAATTAAATTAAATAAACAGAGGAACAAAATAAAAGGGGCAGCCCCCTAAAGGGGAAGCACCCAAAGCAAAAACAAAGCACAAATGAAACTTAGAACTTTAAAACCAAGAGGTGGTTAAAAGGATCAATAACACACTTCAGTCCCTGCAATGCCCGACGTGCATGGAAGGCCAGGATGGCACCAATGGACACTGCAT
Organism: Carcharhinus amblyrhynchos; assembly: GCF_965287045.1. Taxonomy (NCBI): domain Eukaryota; kingdom Metazoa; phylum Chordata; class Chondrichthyes; order Carcharhiniformes; family Carcharhinidae; genus Carcharhinus; species Carcharhinus amblyrhynchos. The sequence goes on from NC_137337.1 coordinate 30,954,366, forward strand.
GCTCCCTTTTCATGGGCAATTGGCCACAAATATAGCCGCAGTACAGGGACAGACAGTCAGATTGGATGACCTCCATTGGCTTCCAAAAGATTGACTATTGAGTATCAATCAGTGACACAGTCAGGCATTGCAATACTGACTCAATTGGCATTATTGGTTTGTCAAGGGTGGGTCAGGCCTCTGATTAGTGGCCTAGCTTTCCCTTGTGGCAGGTGAGGTACACCTGATTCATGCCAAGCCCGTAATTTTCAGTCAGCTTCATCCTTAGATTTCAACTTCCTCTAGCTTTCATGGATTGTGGATCAAATGAACCTCCCAACTTGAGCAGCCAGTTACCCATTATAACATCTCAGCAAGTTTGACAGCATCTGTGGAGATAGAACAGAGTCAACATTTAGAACCATGATCTTATTAGATGGCAGAGCAGGCTCGATGGGCTTAATGGCCTCCTTCTGCTCCATGTTCATACGTGTGTAAGTCTTTGGCATGAGACTTGAAGCCATGAACTTCCCATGTATTAAAATGTGTTAGTACATCTAAAGCTAAATTTATTTGTACAACCACGTAGACTTTTGAAAAGTTAGAAGCATTTAACCACTGGAGCAGTGAATATTTCAGTTTGTATTTGCAGCTGGCTGAATTTACAAGAATTGATAGTCCAAAATTCAAGGTTGATAATTAAATTCTAAATCCCATTTTGATGAAATAAAAAGAGCTAAAATGAATCATTTGTTATGAGTTTGCATTGGATTTACTTTGAAGAGACAAAGATAATTTCTGAATGCTCTTTACTTTGGGAGAAATATTAACATTAAACATTTTTAGTTAATTAAGAGTCCATCAGGAAGATCCTTTGAGGTTTACAGCAACACTTTATCATTTAATTGAATACTGAAATTAAGAAAAAATCTCCTGTTATAATTATTCAATTTGTTCTTTTGTAAGATGCAGGAGCACAGCTGATGGTTTGTAATTTTTGATGTTTTATGGTCTAAAATGTCTGCAGTTTGAAAGCAGCAATGACTGTTTATTATTCAAAGGATTCACATTTAAACAGAGTCCTTTAGAAAATGGGCACATCAAAGGAGAACACGCGTCATTCTATCAAATCTTTATTTATTAAATAAAAACCTCTCTGTGAAAGTGCAAATTTGGAAAACAAGTCTTCCTTGTATTACAACAATAATCCATACTCTTTTGAAAGAACCTGAATTGGTTTCTATGAAGAAAAGATCAATGTTAGGATCTCTGGGAGATTTTAATCCTATCCACTTTTAGGAACAATGCAGATGGGTGAGCATTGAAATGCCCTGAGTTATTTATGCTCCATTTCCAATTTTTAAGCGAGTGTTTGGACTGGTTGCTAAGTTACCTGCCCAAAGTTGGTAATATCCAACGAAGGCCTAATGGTATTACCATTGGACTGTTAATCCAGAAACTCAGTTAATGTTCTGGGCACCTGTTTCGAATCCTGCAGGGGCAGACAGTAGAATTGGAATTCAATTAAAAAGAAATCTGGAATTAAGAATCTACTAATGACTGTGAAACCGTTGTCAATTGTCAGAAAAACCCATCTGGTTAACTAATGTCCTTTAGGGAAAGAAATCTGCCATCTTTAGCTGGTCAGGCCTACATGTGACTCCAGAGCCACAGAAATGTGGTTGACTCTCAACTGCTCTCTGAACAAGGGCAACTAAAGATGGGCAATAAATAAATGACGCACATGTCCCATAAATGAATAAAAAGAAACATAAACTAGTTAGGGTCTGATAATATAAAGAAGCAAATTTAACTTCATGGCCAAGGGCTAAGTGAAGGTCAGCAGAAAAAGGTTTGAAAAGCTGAAGAGACTGCATTATCACAAGGAAACTTTAGGTCAGCCCTGCCCTGTCTCTTTTTTGGTCTCTTTTCTATCTCTTTCTACCATAGGCTGCCATGGAACCTCTTCATTTTTTTTCGTTCTCTCATTTTATGTGAACATTGGTGGTAAGGGCAAGATATGTTTCATATCTCTTCCCTTACCTTCATGTTGGCAGATCCAATTCTCTGGAGGTCACAACCACTTCCTGACCATCATTCCAGAAGGGAGGTGGATAGGACATGGTGGTTTAGATCTTTGTGGCTCTCACCTACTGTGGGGTGGGGGGCTGGAGGTGCAGTGGTTGAGAATGAAAACTACTAGTTTCCTAATGGAAACATGCTGACCATTAAATTCTATCTCTTTGAAACACATTCACTGAGCTTATGCCTGTGCTTGGTTAAAGTACTGGACGAAAGGATATTTTCTAAAGATTTCTAAGCCCATCTTTGAAATCAAAATTTCCCTCCACTCACCCATCGTCTCACTTGTAGGTGTTGGATTGTTCCTGAATATTATTCCATGGAACTAATCTCCATGTGTGAACCTAGTTAGTGAGTCCTTGCAGATTATTTAACCTTGATCCAAGATAAATGTAACGGGCAAAACCAAGAGCTGACAAACGGCGAGAACTCAGTCAACAAAGAGAATCCCTGGAAGATTCTGGGCTGTATCAGCTGTCCGGGGAAATTCACTGACATTGTGCAGTCTCTCCATGATGACATGACTGCTGCCGTTCTCTACAGAGGACTGGATTTGATCAGAACTAGAGTCAAGCAAGGATGTATGCTTGTGCCCATTCTTTTCTCCCTGTCCCTAACCGGGTCAGGCCCAATGGGATCCAAGTTGAGTTTGATGGGAAACTTCTCAACACCCAATGAAATTGAAGAGCAAAGTCTCTTGTATGACTGTAAGAGATCTCCAATATGCAGATTGCTGTGTTATCCCGGCACTCAGCCAGAAGGAGACCTACATACCACTCTTGACCTTTTCAAAAAAATTTGGGTTGAACCCTAGGGCTGCATCTGAGTTCTGATAAGACGAAGGTCCTCCTCCAGGCAAAGCCATGGCTTGCACCAATCCCCTCCCCGTCCCCACCCATGGGTCACCACCAGGTGGCAGTTGATCACTTTGTCATCTTAATGGCTATGTGTCCCAGTCAGTGACCATAGACTTGAAGATCCTGCAAAGAATCCAGTGCATGAAAAACTACTCAGACAAGTCTTCAATAACTAAGATCTACTGGTGGGACAAGAGGATCGCTATTGCCATTGCTCAATCACCCTTCTGAAGTGTGGTCTCTACTTTCTGAAGTGTGCTCTCTACTTTCAGCTTGTGACTGATCAAAGATCACAAGGAGGCAGTTGTCCTCCTGACACTCCTCTATAGCAGTGTAATCTGGGTGATGTATCACCGATGCCTGAGACATGCCATCGGTGCTGCCTATGGAAAATCTCGCGTGTCATCTGGGTGGATCACTGTACAAATGTGAGCGACCTCCAGAAAGCAGGTGTCCTCAGCATAGAGGTGACCATGCTCACATGGCAACTGCATTGGACAAGCCACTGCTTCAGAATGCCGAATACCAGAATCATAGAATCATAGAATAACAGCATTCAGGAGGTCATTCAGCCCATCAAGCCTGCACCAACAACAATCCCACCCAGGCCTTATACCTGTAACCCTACGTATTTACCCTGCTTATCCTTTCTGATACTAAGGGGCAACTTAGCATGATCAATCAACCTAACCAGCACATTATTGGATTACTCAATTGCCATTGCTCAATCACCCTTCTGAAGTGTGCTCTCTACTTTCAGCTTGTGACTGATCAAAGATCACAAGGGGGCTAGTGGAGACCTTTCAAAGTTACCCTGAAAGCCTACTTGAAGAAGATTGGCTTTGACTTTAACAACCGGGAAGACAGTGCGTATGAGTATGATGGTGAGTCCTGCTTCACCAACGTATAGCTTGTTTTGAAGCAGGTGACTCAGGCCAAAGTAGAGAGAGTAAGGAGACAGCTCAGGAAGACACATGACTCTTGGTTGATTACAAACTGAACAACTGACTGCCATGTCAAACATTGTTTCTCCCTTTGCCTTTTACTTTATCTTTTCTATCTTCTTTACCTGGCACTGACTTAGCCTCTATCACCTACAGCCTCCCTCTCTCTCTCCTTTCTTATTGTCTCTCTCTCTTCTCTCTACTGTAAGACTCAATGGCAAGCCTCCTCCTCACTCCCAGGGCTCACCAAAGAAGATTCAATCACAGAGGGTATGACCACAAAACTGGTTACTGTCTTCCCTGGATCTCTATACAAGTCATCAGATAACAGTCAGCAGGGAGCTGACTTTTCTCCTTCCTTAAATGGCCGAGAGTGATGGCATTCCTCAACGACCGCTCCTGCTAAGAGCTCAGGAATGTTCTCTGATTCTGGCATTCGGCATTCTGACTGATTCAAAGCATCGTAAATTCAGAAGAGTGCGCAATTGATGTGGAAATGGGAAAAATTCCAGTGAGGCGGCGAAAACCACAAGACTGGTTCCACCATTACTCAGAGAAGTTGGGTAACACTGATTTTTCAAAAAGCTAAAAACACTTTCACAAACTTAAATAACATTATGTTTAAGAAATTGCTGCTAATTTGAATATAGATTCTAAAGTATTTTAGTTTCAGGGAATTATCAAATAATGATGGTTCAGACACTACGGGGAAGAATATGGAAATCAAAAGACATTTAATTTATTCCTATCAATAAACAAAATAGACCAGAAAGATAAGCTCTCTGAACACTCTCCTTCCCTACTCACTGTGCTTCATCTCCAATCATGAGGGGAGACTGCACAATGTCCTCTTCTCAATCTAATTAGATACATAACTTACTGCTGTTGCTCTCACAACAGGTACAAACTGCATTCTGCTTTTATCTGATAGCAACTGGAAAGCATTTCACTGCTCTGCTAATTGCTTTCACATTTCACGCGGGAGCTATTTTCTTGCAGAGACATCTACACTTTGCAGCCAGCCATGAAGCATGTGGTTATCTCTATGGACTCACAGCAAATCCTCTAACCAGGAGCCTATATCACCTGCTCTCTCAGCTTTGATCAAATCTCAAACTGGTGCCATTCATTATGTGGCATGCCATCACCACTGCCTTTGCTAGGTGGGAGTATGCATTGAAAGGGGCTTCAGTTGTAGAGGAAATTTCCTATAGGCTGTTCTACCACAGGTGAGACCCAGCTCCATGGGGGTAGCACGTGGTGCAATGAGACTGGCATACATCGCACTGTCTCAGAATAATAACATGCCCACTCCCTCTCCAGCCCATTAACCAATGCCAAACCAAATGTGATAAAATGAGCTGGTCCAGGCTGCCCCAGATGCAGCTGTAATGATAGTCCACAGCTAGACCCCTGAGCCCAAGCTCCTAAGGCATATGAGGGATTCTCATCTAAGTACCAGCAGCCACACGAAGATCCTGTTGTGGGAACACAGGAATAGACAAAGCACCAGGATTAACACATGGGTGATAATGTATATTATTTGCAGTTACATCATCTATTAAATAGGCACGTAATTGGAAATTATGACCATACCTTCAAAATAGTTCTATCAGAGACGCTCCGCCTGCAATGTTCCATGTTATGTATATCAAAGCTGGTTGGATGTTGGAAGCTTTCAATTGCAGATAGAAAGATTGATCCAAATGGCACCAAGGACTGTTACTGTCTGTGCTGGTGATTGGGTGGGAGAGAGAATGGATTGGCCAAGTCATGAGTTGATCAACTCTTACCAAGGAGCTCAGGTTACAGCTGGTGCTTCTGATCCACACTTCTGATCCAACTGTGTTATTGTTGGGACCTTCTTCAGCAGAAAGTTCCTCTTGCTGTGCAGCCTCTGTTTGCTACTCTTGTTACACAGCATAATTATAGAGTGGATTTTTCCCAAATATAGGCAGTTCGCAGTCGGCGGGAAAAATGGCGAAGAAACTGCCTATCCCAAAGGTGGCTTTCCCTGCCATAACAGGAGACAGCGCCAGGGGAAATGCCAAGGGGCAGTGCTGGGGGCAGTGGTAGGAGTAATGCCCATCCATTAATGACCATTTCTCCCCTGAGCGACGCACTCGCCTAAACTCCTCTGGTGGGTTCTGTTCGGCAGATACATGCCCTTGGAGATCTGTCATGATTCACATCAGTATGCTAATGTGAATGGGCAATCTAATGGCAGTGGGTGGAGTGGGGGGCGGGATTGGGGGGGCAGTGGGGACAGCTGGATTGTCAGGCATGAGGGCACGATATTGACATTTAAATTTATTCAAATAGAGATCTTGATGTTGAACACCAAGCAGTCCAATAATGTTCCTGGTGAGGTTCTATGGTTTTGTACTCAAACTGCTTTTCCAGTTACTCGGCAACCAAAGATTTCACATGATGTTGTGAATGGTGCAAACGGCAAACTCCTTAACTCAAAACTATCAACCACTGACCTGCTTTGCTGCCAGGTGGATGATGGGAATTGGAGAGCTTGGAGTATATAGACATCATTGTAAAAGCTAGGGACATAGGCACAGAGCTGTAAGTTGCCTTGGTGATAATCATTTAGCTCGTGAACATTTACGGATAAGGTGTCTTTTCTATGCAAAATTCCTCAGCCTAGTCCTGAATTCACATCCTTTTCTAGTTTCTATCCTAGCTCCCCTCATGTTCTCCCTGAACTCACCTTGTCCATGAGACTCATCTCAAGCTTCTTTGACCCTATTCCCACTAAACTGATGTTCTGTCCAGGTGAGAGGGGCTGAACAGGGCTCTGCTCTTTCAACCTCTTTGGTGGACCACAACAGTTACTTGATCTTTGGTCATCCTTGAGGCGTAGATTTTTAACTGTTGTCACCATTTTGCTTTTATGGATGCATTTAGATGTAGAACATGTTGCAATTGCTACAAAATCTTGGTTCCCAGGTAGGTTTCTGATAGTTGTCTTCCTGAACCAGGTGACACTCATTTTTTTCAAAAGCAGAGAAAAGGGGAGAGGACAGCTATTTAATCTGTTTCCTCTGCTGAAAACTTTCTTCACACTCTCTGTGTCACTTGCAATCTCTCTGCAGTGTCTGCAGCCCGGTCTGTTATACTTCATTCATTGTGTATTTCTAAAGATAGTTTGGGTGACTCAGTCTATGGTAGCCATTGTTTCAATATCCAGCACTTTGTATTTTAATGGGGGCAGTTCTCCCATCCCACTGCACTAAATTTTGGAGATTGGGCAGTCCAGAACAGGAGGGGTTCAGGGCTGGCCCATTAATGGACAGGGGGCTGTGATTTGGCCGTGGAGTGGCTTGGGGGGGGGGGGGACAGCACTGTGGGGGGGTCCTGGGCTGGCCAGCGGTTGAGCTGACCAGCAAATGGGGAGACTGACAATCTGGGGCTACTATGGATGTGCAGAGTTCCACTGATTTCAGCCCAATCCTCTGAAATTTAATGATGTTCAATTAGTGGCCTCTGCAGTGCGCAGAGTGTTAGAGATTCTAGTGTGAACTCCCACTGAAAAAAAAATCAGCGTGAACAACTCCAGTTTTCCCACAAATTCGAGACTTAGAATTTTTGGGGGAGAATTTCACCCAATGTCTCTTCCTTGGACAGTAATGTGTTTCAATAGGTCTCAGAAGGTTTGTTTGTTCCCTCACCTTCACCTTGGAAGGTGGCCTTGAGTTTTTAAGCAGTTTGTTCTGTCTTATTTCAAAAAATAAAGTAACATAGCCTCGTAACACCTCTGCATCACAAGTAATAAAATGAGATTCACTCTCATTTCATTATATTAAAAAAACAAGAAATACACATTCACTTCCTACTCGGAACTAATGTTTACATTAGATCCATGAAAAACTTTTGCAGTTTTTAAATGGTTTTTTTGAAGGAACAATTTAATTTCCCTAATTTCATTCTTCTGTCAGCCTTTGGGAGCAAGTTCTCGACATGAGCCCTCAGTTTGCTATGACGTGGTGATCATGTTCTTGCATTGGTTTTTCCTTTCAAGTGTTTGGTTACAAACAAAACATATCTTCATTTGAAAAGGTTAAGCTGTCATCAAGGTTCTGAAGTTGCTCTTTTTTGATGATATGCATGACAGGTAATTTTGTTAGTGATTCTGTACTTGTTCCTTGCTAGGACTCTGGATTAAGTATCTCCTAAGGGGTTTCGTTGGTTTGCTTGGCTGTTAGCTCCCAAATTATCAGTAACAACCAAGCTACTCATGCCCTGAGTGGGGTGTTCTGTACTTCGCACTGGCCCTGCCTTCAGACTGTTTAGCACAGAAGCTCTTAACATGCAGATTTTGCTGGTCTGGTTGGCTCAGTTCAACTTCTAACCTTTGGCTGTCCACCTCTAAAACCTTTAATTTGTTTGCTCCAACTCAGGCACTGTTACAAATCTGATTTTTAGATGGTTAGTGGGCTGTCATTGGAATTTTACCGACTATAGGAATTCTGCTTTTGTGTCCAGTACTGCACTTGTAGTGAATGTAAAACTTGGTTTGTTTGATCTTGCTGCTCAGTAGTTAACCCTGCATCAGTTTCATTGATATTCCCTCTGTGATCTCCATAGGCTTTGCCTGCTTTGGGGCGGGCTCTCCTCTCTCCCTCTTCTGTTTTGGGAATGGGCATTTCACTATTGGTTCAATGTCCTGGAATACTATTGCCCCCCCAAATGAATGTTTAGCTCATGTGCTGCTCCCTTGTGGCTCTTCAGCTGCCTGAGGCATTATTCTCACTCATTCTGGGTTTATTTAAAGTTTATCTATTAGTGTTACAAGTAGACTTATATTAACCCTGCAATGAAGTTATGGTGAAAATCCTCTAGTTGCCACACTCCAGTCCCTTTTCGGGTACATCGAGGGAGAATTTAGTACGTTAATGCACTTAACCAGCACGTCTTTCAGGCCGTGGGAGAAAACTGGAGCACCCGGAGGAAACCAACATGGAAATGGAGAGAACGTGCAGACTCTACACAGACAGTGAGCCAGGCTAGGAATTGAAACCAGGTCCCTGGCGCTGTGAGGCAGCAATGCTAACCACCCATACTGTTTGATTTGATTTATCATTGTCACATGTATTAGCATACCACGAAAAATATTGTTTCTTGCGCACTATACAGACAAAGCATACCGTTCGTAGAGAAGGAAAGGAGAGTGCAAATGTAATGTTACAGTCATAACTAGGATGTAGAGAAAGATCAACTTAGTGTGTGCTAGATCCATTCAAAAGTCTGGTGGCAGCAGGGAAGAAGCTGTTCTTCAGTCAGTTGGTACGTGATCTTTGTGCTTTTTTCTGGACAGAAGAAGGTGGAAGAGAGAATGCCCAAGGTGCATGGGGTGCTTAATTAGGCTGGCTGCTTTTCCGAGGCAGCGGCAAGTGTAGACAGAGTAAATGGATGTTTACATTAGACCCAAGAAAAGTTTTTGCAGTTTTTAAATGGTTTTTCAAGGAACAATTTAATTTCCCCAGTTTCATTCATCTGTCAGTCTCAATATGAGCCCTCAGTTTACCATGACCTGGTGAGGAATGAATTGACTTCCTTCTTCCTCAGTTGGTCACAACAAAGGTTTAAGTGTATTTTTTACGAGGATGTGCCTTTTCCAAATCCAAGTACATTTAATTATTAAAGCTGTGAGCAATAAGGAGCCAATCAAACAGAGTTTTCACAAGGTAAAGAAAGAGCAAATGCATTAACTACTAAGCCTGGAAAAAAATAATAAAAACCAAAATTAAGCATTTGGCCCTTATGCAGCATGGAGGCCCCCCTGTCTCCCCAACACCCCCCCCCCCCCACCACACACACACAAACATATCTGCACACAGGCATGTACACACACATGTGCATACACATGCACCACACATTAGGGAAGTTAGAACCCAATGAAAAAAAGTTAATAGAATATATAGTTAAATGTCCTTGAGGTGTGGATCTTTAAATGTTGTAGCTGATTTGGATTAGCTGGATGCAATCAGATGTTGCAATTATTATTAAATCTCAGTTCACTGATAAATTTTTGATAGGCGACTTCTCGAAACAGGTGACACACCCTTTTTCCAAAAGAGAGAGAGGGAGAGAGAGCATAGCTTTGCAATCTGTTTCCTGCGCTGAAAACTGACTTCACACTCGCTGGGTGGGATTTTCTGGCCGTGCTCGCCCCGACAATGGAAAATCCCGTCCAAGGTCATTGGGCCTTTTCATGCTGCCCCTTGCCCACTACGATTCCCGTGGTGGGCAGAACGGGAAAATTCTGCCCCCCCCCCCCACCCAGCTGTATCACGTGCAATCTCTTTGCAGTGTGTGCAGCCTGGCCTGTTTTGCTTCACCTATTGTGTTTTTCCAAGGGATTGTGGGTGGTTCATTCTGTGGCAGCCATTGTTTCAGTATCCAGCCCTTTGCTTTTTAATGTCTCTTCATTAGAGAATGATGGGTTTCGATGGGTCTCGGAAGGTTTGTTTGTTTTTTTTTCACTTTCACCTTGGAAGGTGGCCTTGCATTATCGTGTAGTTTGTTCCGTCTCAGTTCAAATTGCAAAATTTCCAGTCAGTTGAAAGTTCGCCAATCATATTTTCAAAAAATTAAGGGCATAGCATTGTAACACTGCTAACTAGCCAACTTGCTCTCTTGTTCCTTCTGTTACCAGATATTGTTAGCACTTCTCTCTCTCCCTCAAAGCCAGCACTTGACCCCATTGCCCTTGCAAACTACTGGCCCTTTTCCAGCCTTTCTTTCCTCTACAAACTGCTTGAACATGCTGTTGCCTCTTAAATCTATGCTAATTTTTCCCAGAACTCCATGTTTGAATTCCTCTAATCAGGTTTCCACCCTGTCACAATACTGAAATGGCTCTTATCAAAATCACATATGATGCCCCTATGTGGCTGTGACAAAGGTAACCTTTCTCTCCTCATCCTTGTTGACCAGTCAGCAACCTTTGACAGGGCTCACCACAACATCCCTGTCCAAAGTTAGCCACTGTTGTCCAGCTGGGAAGAACTACACTCAGCTAGTTCCTTTCTTATTTATCAAATTGGATTATTGTGTTCCTGTTCAGGAGCATTAACATTTAATAAAGAAATCCAATAACCCAGCAAATAATCAACAGAGCTACACCAGAAGATTTCACCATTTTAAAAGAGAAATTAGCTTTATTGTATTGAAAAACAAAACAAAACAAGCACTATTAACTTAACACTATTGTTTGGAACTATTTGTGCTCTGAACTCAGTTCTACTTGTACTTTTCCCCAAGAATTCCCTTATACATTGTACTAATTTTGAACATTAATTCATTTTTGTGGGACCAACACAAAGGTGTGCCACAGTCCTCCAGAATTTAATTCTCCTCAGTATTGCAACTTTCTCCAAAGTACAAGGTTTAAGGCGATTCTTCCATTAGTTTTTGACTAAGCTACCCTCCAATTTTCTTTAGAGCCCCCACAATTGTAAGGGGCTCCTCAGCTTCTTGTCCTGGCTTTGGACATAACAAGACTAATTTTTCACAGTCTGCTCCCACAGTTTCTTTACAGCTCTTTCCAAGCTGGGTATTTTTTGCCCCAAGATTCTATGAGGATCACTGTAGATTTTTTCCTCTAGCTTCAAACTAGGCAAGTGTTCCAGCTTATTTTCACCTCATGAATTCCAAACTGAGCACAAGCCCCGATCCACATCCCATACAGTGAATAATAAAGTTATTATTCCCTGCTTAAATGCAGGCCGGTCTAACATTCATTTATGTTGGCTCTCCCACTCAGTGAATTGCAGCCCACATTGAGCGCAAAACTGTCTGTCTGTTCCCAAGTGGACCATTTACTTCTGTCAGTTAATACACTGATATATCAAACAAAAGAAAATTGTACCCTCACACCCTATCTCCATGATGATGTGGATGTTATCAAACAGAAATATAAACAAATAACTTTACCTTGCATGTTACTACTTCATTCTGTAACTCATCTGAATGATTTCCATTGCTAATGGAGTTTTACAACCCTTTTTCCAGGTTTCCGGGTTCCATTACAATCTTAAAGATGGATCATTAGTTATTCAATTTTATCCACTACCCCTCTGACATTGCAAGAAAGATATAGGATTCATTTTAAGTGTAATAAACCCAGCTTTGTTTGGATTGCATTTACATTAGAGTTGATTTTTTACCAGTTTCTCAATCAGATATCAGATAATTCCCAAAGCTAGAAGTTATATTCTAAAATAAATGAATTACTCACAACAGTATCCAGACTATCATTTATAAGTGTTACCTTTCCCCTCCTGCGTCATTATCTTTAGTGACCCCCACGGATCTACGGGTGACCCCTACCTATTTTTAATCTACACCCTGGGATCTTGGCAACAAGGTCTGAAAGCATTTTAGTTTTTACGTCATTGCTGACTACACCCAGCTCTACCTCACCAATATTGTTCACTACTTTCCCACTGTTGTTATAATATCAAACTGCTTCTCCAACTTCGAGTACTGGATGAGCAGAAATTTCATAGAAACCCTACAGTACAGAAGGAGGCCATTCGGCCCATCACGTCTGCACCAACCATGATCCCACCTAGGCCCTACCCCCATATCCCTATATATTTACCACTAATCACTCTAACCTATGCATCTCAGGACACTAAGAGCAATTTTTAGCATGGCCAATCAACTTAACCTGCACATCTTTGGACTGTGGGAGGAAACCAGAAAACCTGGAAAAAACCCACGCAGACATGAGGAGAATGTGCAAACTCCATACAGATAGTGACCCAAGCTGGGAATCGAACCCAGGTCCCTGGAGCTGTGAAGCAGCAGTGCTAACCATTGTGCTACATGCTGCTTTAAATATTGGGAAGACTAATGCCATTGGTTTCAATCCCTGCTACAAATTCTGTTGCTGAGATATCAACTCCAGCCCACTCCCTGGTAACCATCTGAGGATGAACTAGACTGTTGGCAATCTCAGTGTCATACTGAACCCAAGGTGACTTTATGGTTGCAACTTAGGGCCCTATTTTATCATTGCTGGGCGCGAAAATGTGGTAAAGTCGGATGTGAGGTCATTAACGTGATCCGTACCCGTGTCCGCGCAGATGGCCACTTTACCGAAACCTGGGAATGGCGGCAATTCGATTCACACCCAAAATGGGCGCAATGGCGATTTAAATGCATCTGCCCGCCCAACTGTACCAGCATTTCCCCCCTTACCACTGCATTTACTGATCCAGAACCGCGCCGGAATGAACCTTCTAAATAAAAGTCTGAATCAGATGCTCCAGCTGCCGAAGAGCACGTTCAGCGCTTCCAATGGCTCTCTGACTCAGATCAGTGGGGGGGATGATCATTGTCTGGTGGGGAGGGAGGAAGAGGCAGGTCAGATGTTCCTGGGGGTGGGGGGTGGGTGAGTGAGGCCAGACCATTCTCTGGGGTGGATGAGAGAGGCCAAATTGTTGGCGGGGGTTGGGGGGGGGGGAGAAACGGGAGAGATGTATCTCAGGTGTGGGGGAGGGGGCAGATGGATCTTTGGTGGGGGGGGGCAGATGGATCTTTGGTGGGGGCGTGCGGGGGTGCTGCCACTCTGCGGGCGATTGCGGGAGGGGTGCAATCAGTCTGGATAGTGGAGGGGTGGATAAGGAGGACAGTGATGTGTGGGAGATGGATAAGGGGGGCATTTATGTGTGTGGGTAGTGGGGGGGGTTTATAAGGGGGACAGTGATGTGTGTGAGTAGTGGGGGGGGGTTTATAAGGGGGACAGTGATGTGTGTGAGTAGTGGGGGGGGTTTATAAGGGGGACAGTGATGTGTGTGGGTGTTGGGGGTGTAGATAAGGGGGACAGTGATGTGTATGGGTAGTGGGGGGTGGTTTATAAAGGGGGACAGTGATGTGTGTGGGTGGGGGGGGGTTTATAAGGGGGACAGTGATGTGTGTGGGTGTTGGGGGTGTAGATAAGGGGGACAGTGATGTGTATGGGTAGTGGGGGGTGGTTTATAAAGGGGGACAGTGATGTGTGTGGGTGGGGGGGGGTTTATAAGGGGGACAGTGATGCGTGTGAGTAGTGGGGGGGTTGTCTAAAGGGGACAGTGATGTGTGTGGATAGTGGGGGGAGGGTTTATAAGGGGGACAGTGATGAGTGTATGCACCACCGCTCCTGCTTTTCGCTCCCAGACAGCTTTCTCCACTTTCTGCGGCCTGGGAGTGATCTGACACGGGCGTGCTTTTTCATTCATGTGCAACGCGCAGTTCAGAGCTCCAATCATTTCGGGCGTGTTAAGCCCTGCCCACAGCGTGAACGGGACTGGAGATGGCTGAGAGCGTATGGGGGCACCTGAAAGCAGATTTCTAAATCAGATCTGCATTACACCCAGAATCAGCACTTAGAATGAAAATGGTAAAATCAGGCCCTTAGTGTACCCTGTTGGGAGTGGGTGAGGGTGGGGGCATGCATTTAATGAGGTGGAAAGTCAATCAGTGAACAAGGACATCAGACAAACTGTTTTGTACGGGGTGGGGGGGGGAGCGGGGTGGTGGTGTGTGAGTGCACACTTGTGGACAGATTACCAGCGGTGCTGATAAAACAGAACAACTGTCAGCCTCCAATTGGCTAGCAGAGCTTTGAGGTAGGACATCCATCCTGGAGGTCCCAATGCCTGAATGGATTTAAATTGTTTTGGGGCTCCTGGGAATGGCTGTGGTATGGTGCCTGCTGGCTCTCTAGCTGATGAACAGGCCCTCTGTCACAAATATTAAGTCTATTACTAAGACAGCCTGTTTCCACCTTAGTAGCATCAGCTAACTCGCTCAGCTGACTGGCTGCTGAAACCCTCATCAATGCCTTTGTTACCTTCCAGCTGGCTCCCGATCGGGCTCCTACAAATGTGCCTTTGTTAACTTGGGATCATCCAAAGCTCTGCTGCCTGTGTCCTTGCTTCCACCAACTCCCATTCACTTACCATGCATGTGATCTACACTGGCTCTCAGTTAAGCAATAGCTTGATTTTAAAGTTCTCATCCCTCTAGTGCCTCGCCAATGATCCCCCCCACCCTCCCCCAACTCTGATTTCTGCTAGCCCAATAGCCCTCTGAAATACCTAACGTTCATCTAATTCTGGCCTCTTATAAGCAACCCTGTTTTTAATTACTCCACTATCAGAAGGCATGTCTTCATCTGCCAAGCTCCCTAAGCTCCCTAAGCCTCTTATTTGACTTATGTGACTTAGTTTCACATTTTGTTTATGAGATTGCAGTGAAGAATGTTGGGATGATTTATTGTGTTAAAGGTGCAATCTAAACATAAGTTGTTGTTGCTGCTGCGGCTGCTGCTTAGGAAGTAGCTGGGGTGAAACAAATTGGCCTGAATGCATTCATGCCCCAAAATGCCAAGAAGATAGTATTTTCAATTTCTCTCCCTGCAAATCATAGAATCCCCACAGTGCACAAGGAGGCCATTCAGCCCATTGAGTCTGCACCATCTCTTTGACAGAGTATCTGACCCTGGTCTCATAACCATGCTAACCCCCCTAACCTACACATCTTTGGACACTAAGGATCAATTTAGCATGGCCAATCTACTTAACCTGCACATCTTTGGATTGTGGGAGGAAACTGGAGCACCTGGTGGAAACCCACACAGACACAGGGAGAAAGTGCAAACTTCACATATAGTCACCCAAAGCCAGAATTGAACCCGGAACCCTGATGCTGTGAGTCAGCAGTGCTAACCACTGTACCCCCCAGTCAAATCAAACAAGACTCTAGATGATCACTCCAACCATGCAAATATTTGTATTCATAGATCATAGAACAATACAACGCAGAACAGGCCCTTCGGCCCACGATGTTGCGCCGACCAGTTAAAAAACAATGACCCTCTAACCTAAACCAAACCCTTTCCATCCATAAACCTATCCATGGATCTCTTAAACGCCCCCAAACTAGGCGCATTTACAACTGCAGCAGGCAGGGCATTCCAATCCCTCACCACCCTCTGGGTAAAGAACCTACCCCTGACATCCGTCCTATAACTACCCCCCCTTAATTTAAAGCTATGCCCCCTCGTGCTAGCTCTCTCCATCCGAGGAAAAAGGCTATCACTGTCCACCCTATCCAAACCTCTAATCTAATAATTCACAGTAAGAAGTCTCATAATGCCAGGTTAAAGTCCAATCAGTTAATTTGATAGTAATCCCACAAGCTTTCGGAAATGCTGTTCCTTTGTCAGGTGTGTGTGGAACCTGTGAATCCTATGATTATCTACAAGGTACAAGTCAGGAGTCTGATGGAATAATCTCTGGTTGTCTAGATGAGTACAGTTCCAACAACACTGAAGAAACTTCAACACTATCCAGGACAAAGCAATCTGCTAGAGTGGCACCCCAACCACCACCTTAAACATTCACTCCCTGCATTAAGATATCAGTGTGTACCATCTACAAGATGCACTGCAGAAATGCACAAAGGCTCCTTCAACAGCAACTTCCAAACCCATGACCTCTACCACCTAGAAGGACAAGGGCAGCAAATGCATGGAAACCACCACCACCAGCAAGATCCTCTCCAAGCCATTGATCATTCTGATTTGGAACTGTATTGTCATTCCTTCATTGTCGCTGGGTCAAAATCCTGGAACTCCCTCTTTAACAGCATGTGGTGTACCTACACCACATGGATTGCAGCAGTTCAAGAGGTTGGATTGCCATTATCTTCTCAAAGGCAATTAGGAATGGGTAATTAGCAAGTCCCATGTCACATGATAGAGTAAAAGGATTATGGTGGTGTATTTTCTTAAAGTTGCTCCTGTTCCACAGTGTAACTTTAGCCAGAGTGTGATGAACCCATTTTTATGAATGCAATATGGTGTTTTTGGCTACAGTCCTGTGGAGGTTACAGTGCTGGAGTAGTGGCATGAGGAAACTTCTGGCCTATGACTGTTTGCAAAAGTTATAATTTGAACTGTATTCTTAAAAAAAATAGAATTGCTGATTTTTGTTTACAGGTGTATTTTAATTTTTAATCTTGTTAATTTTATGTTCATGTCCTCTCATTCTGTGATTAGTCTTTGTTAGCTCTAGAGTATGATGCACGTTATAGGTTGAGTAATGCATTGATGGTTAAGTTTTACATACTTCATTTGCATGGGCAAGAAGAATGCTTACCTTCCTCAAATGCTGGAGAAAACTTTGTAGCAAGTTTACAAAACAGCCAAACAGTGAGTGCTTTTAAGATTTAGTTTTATACAGTACTAGTGTGGAATTACATTACACGCAGTGTCAAATAATGTGAGATGGCCTACCTGGGGGGGTATCACACTGCTTTGATTTCGTGCAGACTGAGCTTTGACTCCAAAATTATGCTGCCATGTTCACAGCAATATGCAGCCAAACTGCTTTTTCATTGACTTGTTACTTGTTGTGTAGATCCAATTGCTCGCAGTTGGAGATTACTGTTAGAAGGGGACAAATGCTGGAGAGAAAGCAGTACCAGTGTTAGCTACAGCATTGCTGCCATTTCCTGCCTCTTGCACTGTCAAAACTGTATTTGTTTGCACTAACGCTCTGGTGCTAAATTGGCACTGACTTAGTAAAGCCAATTAAAATGTTGTTAATGACTCACCACACTGCTGTTACTTTGCTTCAGGAAATAAATACCTCTGTGGTGCACTGTGTTCACTAACTGAACTGAAGTTTGTTTTTGCAAGTGTGGCTTTCGGCAGAGAAATGCTTAAAGTGCCAAGTGCCTGGTTGTGTGTGTGTGTGTGTGTGTGTGTGTGTGTGTGTGTGTGTGTGTGTGTGTGTGTGTGTGGGGAGGGGGGGACAGGGGGAGGTCTACACTACTCAATATTACCCATCTTACTTGACTCAGCTTCTGAGGAATATAAAGAGCAGCAGTTATGCAATATTACTGAAGTCTCAGAATAGCAAGTCATAATGTTTGCAATGAATCAGTCTTGGAAATTTTGCCTTTTACCAGCTTCTAAAATAGAAATTTATAAAACCAACTAAAGATTAGTGCTTGTACAGTGTAAAGATGAATGCCATATAGTATAATATCAATACAAGCCTGAGTTGTGATCCTGACAGCCATTCGACCTGTGCAAACTGCTTCATTTGTAATTGTTAGATGTTGAAATTTAAGAATTTCATTTGTCAAAATATTAGGAATAACTCAGTTTACAGTCATGGCCAAAAAGACAAATATTTCTTCAAATCAGCTATTCTAAATTTGAAGGGAAGAGGCAGAATTGACAAGATTAAGTTGTAAATTTTTGCAGTTGTCAGCAAAGAGGAGTCAAAAGCAGTTATGCTCTGTATAATTGGTGCAATTAATTGTTAAACAATACCATGTAAGAATTGTATTTGCTTTGTAATTGCACATTGTTTTTGCCAGAACGGTTTGTCAGTCCTAATGTATCCTTGCACCTCAGTAGTTTATAAATATTGATGTTAATTTACACCTCATTATTGCCCCATTTTTAGATGTAAGGAAGGTGATGGTGAGATCAAAAACATGAAACGAAGTATAGCTGATTTACCACTGAGGATCTACATGTTCCATTTTTGTAGAACTCAAAAGGAGATGGGTAAAAATGCCTTATTAGGATTTCAACCCCATTTTGCCTGGACATACATTGCCACCTCTACAATCCTTGTGTAATACAACTTGGGAAGCTGCTATTCCAGTAGTAATTAAAACAATCCTTTGCAAGGATTACATTGTCAGTTAGAAGGAAATCCTTCAATGGCTCATGTTTTGAATATTTAAAGCTTCCAATATTTCAACTTCTTGCTGTTGCGGGTGCTGCAGCAATTTCCTTAATTCCAAAAATTGTCATACTACTTCTCATCCTTTCCCTCTAAGTGCAGTGACAGGCTCATCTTGATTGGCTGGCATTCTTGATTTTCTACCCTCCCATTCAGCCAATCAGAGGTGTGATTAGTGCCAGCAGCTCTCCCATACAGATCAATTGGACTTCCACCAATACCATTGGCCAGGTGGCATAGACAGTCTAACCTATTGATTTCCAGTGAATGTGACAATCGGTCCCATGATGACATGTTGCTTTAAGGGTGGTCTTCTGGGTGCAATGGATATTATTTATATAATGAATATGATGTTCTTTAGATTCTCTGGGGATCAGTATGGGCCTGTTTAGCAATGCCTGCCATGTCTGTGCATGAGCAGTGGAAAGTGCTGTATCTCTGATGGTGCATCACTGCGGATTTTTGTGGCCTTCGATTAAATCCCAAAAGTTCATCCATCTTTTATGCAGGATATGCAAATTTATGTTTGCCATCCATTTTAATTAGCCATAGTCTGAATAACTGGCTGAGTATATTTCTGCCCTATTTCCTTTGCTTCTTCTGGATTATTTTTATTCATTCACAAGTTGTGGGAGTTACTACAAAGCTGTACTCATTGCTTATCTCTAATTTCCCTCGAGAAGATGGTGCTGAGCTGTTTCTTTGAACCACTGCAGTTCATGTGATGTAAGTACACTTACAGGGCTGTTAGGTAAGGAATTCTAGGTTTTTTGACCCAGCAACAACATCAACAGCATCTGAAGGAATGGCTATATATTTCCAAGTTGGGATGGTGTGTGCTCTGGAGGTGAACTTGGAAAAGATACTGTTACCTTGTGCCTGCTGCCCTTGTCAGTCTAGATGGTAGAGCTTGCTGGTTTGGAAGGTCTCGCTAAGGAACCTTGGGCTAATTGTCGCAATGCCTCTTGAACACACTGGTGGAGGGAGTGGATGTTTAAGCTGGTGGTTGAGCTGTCAATCAAGCGGGCTGCTCTTTCTTGGATGGTTCTATGGTTTTGTTGGAGCTGCACTCATCCAGTCAATTCCATCACACTCCATCTACGCCTTGTAAATGGCAGACAGGCTTTGGGGAGTCAATGACGGGACCCTCTACCGCCATGCCCACCACGGAATTGACGCGGACGAGGGTCCGTCAACAGAAATCTCCGTCCACGTCAGCTGGGAATTTCCAGTCTCGTCCGAGCGAGACTGTAAAATCCCGCCCAATGGGTGAGTTATTGGCCACAGACTTCTGATCTGCTCTTGTAGCCAAGGTATTCATATGGCTTGTCCAGTCAGTTTCTGGTCAATGGTCACCCCCAGGATGTTAACAATGGGGGGATTTGAATGTCAAGGTGGGTATGGTTAGACTTTCTCTTGTTGTAGATGGTCATTGCCTGGCACCTGTGTTGCCCCTTATCAGCCCAAGCCTGGATAATGTTGGGTTCTTGCTGCCTGCGGGCACAGACTGCTTCAGCACGTGAAGAGTCCCAAATGTAACTGAAGACTGGATTGGCCAGGTTTATGGCATTAACAGCAACACCAACATATGCTCGAGTGATTTCCCCAGCGGAAAACACAGCTGCTTGTCCTTGCAACAAAGTTACGGTTAAAAATAAAGATGAGACATACAATTCATCCACAACATCCAGATCTCAGAGTTTAAGGAGCTGGATCATCTTCGCCCTCAGTCATTTCTCCCATGATAACTTCAGCTCTTTAAGCTCTTTCTCCGTTGCTGAAAATCAAAGGTCTCACTCAATCTCCTCCGAGATCCTTCAGACAGATAAAGATCCAGAATGGCACACGCTTATGCCTGCTTTTCTTGCAGATTCTGTCCAAGATGATAAAGGCGGGAATGCTCGGTTGTGTTTGCCGGAATAAGGGCAATCTCAGTCCGTGTTCTCTACCAGAGATTTGCATTCCGTATTTAGGTTATCACAAATGTATCTGTCAACCAGCGGGTGAATATTGACCCAATGGGTGGTGTAAATGTGCTTATCTTTATACCTAGCGCGCTCGGATCAGCATGCAACACCAGACATGTATTGCGACTTTCATTTGTTTTAATGGTTTTATCAAAAAAATCTGATCAATTGATATTTGGAGGAGAATTCATTGCTGGATTGCTGGTGTAAAGTCTAAATGATGACATGATGGATGCTACTCTCAAATAGCTCTCCCTGGCTGCGCCGGGTTTTAATCCGTGCAGTTGTGAATATTTTAAACTTTAAAAAGGGCAAATCTGGAGAGAGATGCGATATAAGACGTCACAACCGCAACACTCAATTTAGATTTTAACCTCTTCGTAGACGAAGAAAGCTTTCTTCCTGCTTTCTGACAGTCGGCGTCCTTTGTCTGTTATTGTACTTGTCAAACCGGGTGGGCGACAGTAACACATGGGGGGGGGGGGGGAGAGCAGTGTCAAGTCACCCAGCTGTCAGAGACCCCCACACCCAGAACCGTGCAGACACACCGCTCAAAAATCAGGGCGGCTGGCTGGCCACAAAGTGGCTGATCCCATCTCAGTCTCATCGCAAACTTATCCGGCTGCTGCTGCCTTCCATCGCCCAGGGAAAAAAGAGTCCGACAATTAGTTTGAGATCAAATCAACGTTTGAATTGAAGGGATTGTAAAAATAAAGACACCGCCTTCTTGAGTCTAAAATCATTCCAGCGCCAAATAACTGATTAAATTATCACCATTACCATAATTTGTGTGCATATGTTTAATTTTTCCATTATAGTTCTTTTAAAAGAGTGAACAGGCTATATATTTTTTAGCTAACTCCCCGCATCATACACAGTATTTGCTAGTATCCCCCTCCCACAATACACACTGGAGGGTGTGACCCCCCCACCAACACCCCAGCTCCTGTAGAGCAGCCAGCACTGGGATCACTGACTCCAGCTCGGCTGCTCTCCCTCCCTCACTGATCATGTGTTAAGACTCTCCTCTCTCTCTCCCTCTCTCTGTGTGACTGCATGGACAATTGCTGGTGTGTTTCTTGGGGCGTCTCACACTCACCAGGTCCCTGTCAGCTGCAGTCGCCTGCGGCCAGCACAAGGCTGTCACCCATCCGCGGCGGCACAAGCGGAGTCTGATCAGCAGCAGTTAAGCTGCAAACAAACAGCTCGCCACAAACACACACACATACACACACCTCAGAGGAAGAGCAAGCGGAGTGTGTGCAGGTGGATAGAATCTCTCAAGGTAAGAATGGTGGTTGTGTATGTGGGTGTGTGTGTGTGTGTGTGTTTTACACTCCCGTTGCACTCCTCTCTGTGCCAGCAATGGGCTGGAATGCAAGGACCATTGCAATCCCCGGGACCGTTTCTTCTTAAAGGTAAACATTTTGCTTTCTCCCCTTAACCATCGGCTTAGAAACAAAACCATTGATTCATTGAATCGACGGCAGCTCTCTTGTGTTTAGAATGGCGTCCAACAGCAGCTGGGCGTCTTTTGAAATCTAATCTACAGGAGCAATCAGGGACCGTGGAGTTTTGGAAAATGGTTTTATTTTTGGCAGCTTCGTGTACCGCCAAGGTTTTTTTCGCGAAATGTTTCCACTCCTTGTTGGAATGTATGGCAGCGGATAGCACGGACTCAGGCTTGTTAAAGCGCTCTGGTGAGAATGATTCTTCTCACTGAGGCAATCCAGCCCCAGTCCTGTTCTCTGACAACAATAATCTCACTCTTGGTGTCCTCGTCGCCCTGTTCAAGAACACCGTTGTTCAGCCTCTCGTTTGAAAATACCAGCCAGCTGATGCCCATTCGATTCGGGCTGCCCGCACTGTGCTCAGGATGACAGACTGCCTCTCTCTCTCTGTGTCTAACTGATTGAAGTGAAGTGTTCTTGTCCCCGGCTCTCAGCACTTTGGATGCTTGTTAAAAATTGTTTACCCGCTAACTTGCTTTGCATTTTTTAAGACACCCCATTGCACCAAAATTAAATCATTTGTTAACTAAAAGTGTGGGTAGCATATAGGATGGTAAACTGGCGTGTAGAATTTGTCAAACTCGATTAGTACTCTGTTTCAGAATGACGGAAGTGATGAGCAGCTGCGAGCCAGTAATGGAGGATTTTACTTTAAACCAGACACCAGAAGAGGGAAGACTCCCCTTCCAGGTAATGTGTCGGTTGTGTGTCTATATGTGTGCGTATGTGTGTGTCTATGAGTGTGTGTCTACGTGTGTGTGTCTGAGTATCTGAGTGTTTTTGTGTGTGTTATATGCGTGTCTATGAGTGTGTCTTTATGTGTGTGCCTATGAGTGTGTCTTTGTGTGTTTATCTATGAGTGTTTCTTTGTGTGTGTCTCTGTGTGTGTGGCTATGTGAGTGTGTGTCTGAGTATCTGTGTTTTTGTGTGTGTCTATGTGTGTGTCTATGAGTGTATCTTTGTGTGTGTCTAAGTGTGCTTATGAGTGTGTCTTTGTGTGTCTATGACTGTTTCTTTGTGTGGGTGTCTGTGTGTGTGTTTACACATGTTTCTTTGTGTGCATGTCTATGTGTGTATTTACACATGTTTCTTTGTGTGCATGTCTATGTGTGTGTTTGTGTGTGTCTGAATGTTTCTTTGTGTGGCTGTCTATGTGTGTGTTTATGCATGTGTCTTTGTGTGCGTGTCTACGTGTGTATTTGTGTGTCTATGCGTGTATCTTTGTATATGTATCCATGTGTGTGTGTGTCTATGAGTGTATCTTTGTGTACGTCGTGTCTGTGTGTGTTTGTGTGTCTACGAGTGTGTCTTTGTATGTGCATCTGAGTGTGGCTTTGTGTGTATCTATGTGAGTGTGTGTTTGAGTGTGTATGAATGTGATGAGTGTCTATGAATGTCTGTGTATATGTGTGTGTTGAGGGGGGGGGAGGGAAATAGGAGGTCAAGGTGCTCAACAATATACATCATCTTAACTTTATATTTCTTGCTCTCATTTCCCGCTGTCACATTCTGCACACCAGGTTGGCAGTCTGTAGAAGTGACGGTTTGTTACTCGCACACATGCGGGTAACCGCCTGTGTTCCCGCTTGAGTTTATTTTTGCTTCTGTCACCAGACAAACAGTGCGAAGAATCACTTCAGCAGTGTACATTTTATCACTCCATTATAATCACATAAATTATAGATGTATGAAACAAAGAATGGCAACTTTGCATGTTTAACTGGGAACTATATTCGTTAGAATTGTTGACATGTTCGCCATTATCAAGGGAAACACTGACACATTGATTAACGATGACCAGTTTCTATATTCCCCAGAGTTGGGCAGTAAACTTGAGATCTCAGCTGACCTGGAGGGTTTTTTTCTCCACAGTGGCAAGATGAAATGGTTTCAGTCATTAAATGAATCAGAAAGCTGGAGGTGTTGGAGGAGGATTATGTGCTTGACGATGTCAAAGATAGCAGTGAGGTCAAGCAGAGATAATGCACCATAGTTACAATCACAGAGAATGTGATTAATGACTTTAGGGATGCTAGGGCTATTTTGGTGCTGTGGGGAGAGATGAAAACTCAGTTGGAGGTGTTCAAATAGGGAATGTGGGAGAGGTGGGTAGGCATCTAGGAGGTGACAACACAATCAGGGATCCTGGAGTGTAAGGTCAGGTTGTAGATCAAATTATATTTAGCGGTGACTGAAGGGCGAAGATTTCTTTTTGAGGGGGGAGGTGATAACAGTTATTTTTACAGATAAGGTTAACAGTGCTTGAAGAGCAAACCACTCACAATGCCAAAAGTTTAGTGGGAAAAGGGATGTAGAGAACAGGAGTTTGATGTCATGAATGAGGTGAACATGGAAAAGAAATCCATAGAAATTAGATATTTGTTGATTAGTGTCTCAAGTGGGCTTACATTAACACTGCAATGAAGTTGCTGTGAAAATCCCCAACGGGAAACACTGCGGAGCCAGTTCAGGTACACTGAGGGAGAATTTTAGCATGCCAATGCCCCTAACCAGCATGCCTTCCAGGCTGTGGGAGGAAACGAAAGCACCCAAAGGAAACCCACACAGACACAGGGAGAAAGTGCAGACTCCACACAGACAATGACCCAACCTCGGAATCAAACCTGGGTCCCTGGCGCTGTGAGGTAGTAGTGCTAACCACTGTGCTACCATGCCATAGATGTGATGGATCCACAACTAGGTTGGAAACAGAGGAATAAGGCTTGGTGGCAGAGAAGGAAGCAGACAGTTTCTATTGGACATGAAGCAAACCATTAATTCCATGCATTCCGTGAAGGAAAAAGGTAAGGAGATGATAGATAATCATTAGTAATTAGATAAACAAGTCAGGAATTACCTTTCCTCACCAGAATGAAATGTGACTAGTGACCCATTCTGGAAGGATGGAATTTTACTATTTTGAGACTAAGTGTGGTAGTGGGTGTCTCCGGTGACTTCCGTCCCAATGGTCAAAATAGCAGAATCGTGTGTTTGGACCCTCATTAATTATGCACAGGTGAGTTTCCCGCCTCAGCTGATGGGTTCAAAGGTCACAGAACCATATTTAAATACCAGTCCATTCACACTCAGATCACTCTTTCAGCCCACCTGTCTTCAGGCCATGCAGAATGTCAGCAACCCAGAAGAAAAAGCACAAAGAAGAAATCTGTTCCTTGATTCAACCACTCTCACCCCAAGTCCATCACCTGCAAGGCAGCCATGCCCGATTTGGACATCTACCAACTGCATATGAAGTCTTTATGCATCCACTTACAGTAGACAATGTGGTATCCCTCTGACCCCCTTGTTTGTGAGCTTTTCATGCAGCCTTGTTGGGATCCAGGTTCCCTTCCCTTGGTCTTCACTCTGCCTTCCCAATGTTCATCTTCTTTATTCACCTGCTTTTCCTCTGCCTGCCATTGTGAGCTCTCACCCTACTGCCACCCCCCTCCCTTTACACAGCCCCACTTTATCTTCATCAGGCTACCATCCCCTTACTAACACCCCTCCATCACTTCGCAAGACTTTCGGTTTCAACTTTCAGTTGAATTTCAATTGTGGTGGCTGCATGAATTTCACAGCACAGTGCTGTCCAGACAGACACTGATGTGTGGCATGGGAAGGTGACCCCAGGTGCAGTACTGATCCGGAATGGTGACACAGATGGATCCATGTGTCCACCAACACAGTACTTTCCATGAAGACCAGCTCGGCATGAAGATGAAGGGCAGGGATTGGTTTGCCCCAGCAGAGTGGAGAACAGTGCAACTATGGCAGAAAGTTTTGTTGCACTCGCCTCAAAGTCTTTTACCAACTCTTCTAATAAGCATTCACAAGATCCAAATGACGCAAATCGCATTCACGTCACTTGCCAGCCGGAAGACCATTAATCTTCCATTGGGATAACTGCAACATAATTTTACTCCAACTTTTTGATTCCCACCAGATTCTCCATGCCTTCCCGCCACCAAACCCATGGTGGGCTGCTTGAGAGAATTTTCCCCTAGAGTCAAGTGTCATCAGGAAAGATCTGACAATAGATGACTAAACCAGACATATGCCAGAAAAGTCAAATCTGCATCCACTGGATTGAAATGGAATAGGTAGGGGCTGCAAAAGGGGGCAAGATGAATGGATAAGATTTTCCTTGGGGCAAGGGTATCAACAGTGGGCTTGATAGAATAATTGAACAATAGAGGTATTACAGCAAATGGAAGTTAGACAGAATGGAATTTGCAAGTGCAGTTTTAGGTAATATTGTGGTAGTCTTTCTCCCCAGAGGTGGATACAGAAGTAATTTTAGTTGATGGAGGGTAAAGAAGGTGAATCATGAAGGATGAAAGTAAGTGGTTGGAGAGAAACTTGTCAGTGATTGAGACTAGATGATTGGAGAGGCTATAGGAGCTTGTGTGGCCAAGGGGGATGCCTGTCAATATGGGTAGGAGAGTTTAGAAGGAAGGTTACGGAGAAAGAGACCATTGAATTTGAATCAGAGAAGATAATGGGAGCTGAGAAGGAAATTGAAGTCACTTTAGATGTTTTTAAGCAATCATCATAGAGCAGGCTGTCCACTAATTGTTTCAGCAATAAGGTGGTACTATAAGGTGGATACCCTGATGTGGAAGAAAAGGGAGAAGCTACACATTTCAAATCTCCATAAAAAGCTAGTAAACTGTCAGCATGTTTTACCACATGCACATATAAATAAAATAGCTTCACATTTTAAGGATAAAAAAATCAGTCAACTTGAAAGTAACTTTTTTTTAGTAGGAAGAATTGAAAAATACAAAAGGAAGGAAGGTACCATTTGCAATAATAATCTATTTTTACTACAGATATTTCCTGATCCCCATGAAAAATCTGAACGATTTCCCAAGATGACAAAAAGACTGCCATCAATTGTGGTTGAACCAACTGAGTGTGGAGAGGTGGAGAGTGGAGAGTTGCGATGGCCACCTGATGAAATGAATGTACCAGAAGATGAGGAGCATCACCAAAGTGAATTAACATCTAAACCAAAAGTACCAGAGGAGGAAGAGGAAGGTAAATGTGTATTTCTTACAAATCCATTTCTATAATTATTTTAGTTGATTTCCAAGTTTATATTTTGGACTAATTAATACTAAAAAATGCCACACTTAAGAATTGTTTCCCTTACATTGAAGAAGAACTGATGTCACAAGGCAAGCTTATCTCCCTGTTAATTTTCATTTATAAACAATATTTGAAGGCATAACTTTCTTTTCAAATGGAAAGTACATACAATAATGACCTTCTCAATTGCTGCCTCCAGCAAAGGTATCCCATATATCTGCGATATAACGACATATTTAATCAATAAGACTGTCTCATTCAGGGTACAGCATGCCTCATTATTGTGTTACAGTTATGAGTTATGTTTTATTACAGCTATAATCTTACTAAATACAAACATGTTCAGCAATTTTATCTTTGGTCAGATCTCTGATCTTCTGAGAAATTGAGTTACAATTTTTAACACCACTATCTGCTCATTCATTAAACTATATATTTGAATAGAAACAGTTACCCCTCAATAAGAAGTATTTGTTCTAATAATGTTAAAACCTTGCTTCACTTTCTAAATGAAATGCAGCATTTACTGACTATATAATAATTTGAACACTACAAAACAGGAAAGTGAGGAATGGCTGATTTTTTTCTTTGAAGATTGTGCTTAAATTCTATTGTCAATATACTGCACCAGGAACCTGCACAGTATGAATTATTGAGGTATAATCTGTTGAAATCTTATTTCTTTTAGTGACTCAGCTAACTTACAAGGAAGACTTTAATGCCCTTCCCATGCCAGTTTGTGGTGGGGGCCTTCCTGCCCTCCTGCAAATTGAGGCTTTTAAGTGGGCATTTAATACCTGCTTAAGGCTTACGTCTGGACGCTGCTGGTATTAACCCAGTGGTGGCCGAGTGGGAGGCTCGACATGTGGACAGTAGGCTTCCAGGGTGGGGGCCCTCGTTCAAAGGTATTCAGTGCCTGATTGAAGGACTCAGCATCGGTAAGGTGGGACAAGTGGGGTGGTGGTGGTGGCTACAGAGAGCCACCTGCTGCCCTTGCTGTTGACACCCCACCCCCAATCTCCACCTTCTCTTGCTATCACTCACCTGTAGCCTGGGATCCAGTGCCTGTATTAGGCCAAGGGTAGGTGTCATACCAGGAGCAGCTATCACTTATCCAATGGCATTGCTATTTGATAGAACTGCTAATCTGTTTTTGGCCAGTTAAGTGCCTGAGTAATATTTAACTTGGTGGGCCTTTCTTAAAAAGAGGGACTCTTGCTGGCTCTCCAGCCATTACTTCCATTACATACTGTCGACAATTTCTGTCAGAATAAGGAAGTGTTATGGACAAGAGGGAGTTTAAACAGCTTTGATGTCTCCTCTCACCATCTGTTTGTAAACAGAAAGGTGTTTTGATTTTGATTTTGATTTTCCCCTTTTACAAATGTCGGCATATTTTCCCAACCCCTCAGTTTTGGTCTGATCCAATTTCTATTAATAACCCCACGGCAAACTCGAGATATGGTAAACACAGAGAGTTAGTTTATTTTCAGACACTCAAATACAGGAGGGGGTTGCAACAAATCTTCCTTTTCACTCATGCAATAAAAAGGGGGGGGGGAAATAAAGATTTAAAGGGCTATAATATATTCTTTCACAGAGGTCGGCGGGCAAAAGACTGATGCTGTATAATTCATTCTTCTAGTAGAGATAACTTCTGCAATGGGGTAGGCATGTGGAGATGAGTTAGTCTTATAGGTGATGTTATAGAAGTTCAGGAGTTCCAGTAGGAACAGTATTGATGGAAGCCAGGCACTCGCCTGACTGAACCTTTATTCTGAACTGCTGCTTGCTAGATGGAAGATGGCTGACTACTTGGCAATACTGCAAGACAATGTAACTCGTTCTCCTAGCTGGGTGAGGGGGAGAGAATCATGTGATTCCTATATCTCCACTTTGGCTTTGACAAAGGTTGCATATTCCTTTCTCTGGGTTCCTGGGACTGTTAATGTTTCAAGAATGAAGACTTTCAGAGGAAGCTGCAGGCTCCTTTATCATAACAGACTACTAGTCTCCAGTGGCCAGGACTGGCTTGGGAAATATAGATGGTCTATGTATAATTCTGTTTGAAGTTGGTTTCTGCAGCTCAAGGTTTGTTAGTGACTCTTCAGAGATAACGAGGCATAAGGTGCTGTGATATTGCCAAATGGCTACCATCATTCGAACGTACAGTCAGACATGGCTCCAGTCATTTTAAAGTCTTTGTCCAGTTATTAAATTTTAGGAAGTAGCCTTCTTTATATGTATAATTCATAAAAATATAGTATGAGATCCTATCTCTGTTACAGAAGTTACAAATAAATGATATTTATTAGCAGTCTGGTACAGTTGAGAACATCATAAAGATTGACAATCACATGCAATTTTTCTCAGTTACTGCAAATTCCATTTGCCATATGCTAATGCTTTAAGTCTTCTCCTGTCATCTTCCAATCTTCTTTTGAATCATGCCAGGGAACAATATTTCAGCATCAACCACTTAGGTGGTTGTTGTTCATATTGTATTTGACCCTATATGGAGAATGAACATTGGCAGACTAAATTCTATTCCCACCTGACATGCATACACATGTACTTTCCAGGAACTATTATTGTGTTATTGGACTTGATCAGGATTCGGAAGCCTAGCTAACACTTCTTCTGATTAGCATGTAGATTCAAGCCAGTTGTCACTGCTATATTTTACACCTTTTAATAATGTTACAGCACAATATACATATTACAATTATTGATAATATTTTCACTGAAAACAAATTGTTGTGGCGTACTGGTATAATAAAGCATTATGTTACATTATGGTTTCGCCACAATTTGCAGTCAGAAGTGATTCTAACTGTTTTTTATTTTAGTTAGGCTTGTCCTTGCATGTCTAGATTTTAATTTTTTTGTGTGGCAATTTGTCAAAAACACAAGCTGATAACATCACAGTGAAAGAAACGGCACCTCTGGGATCCGAGTAAACAGGACAAGCAACTGTGTATCTCATTAACCAATCAGACTGATGGATTGCAAAATTAACAGCATAGGGGCTGGGAAGGAAGTGTAAATTAGAGTGGGTGAACTAAATGCAAAAATCAGACTCAGAAAGAGAAATAAAGAGGTGAAAATATTGGATTAAAAGAGAAAGAGAAAAGATACAGAATAGACAAGTTTTAAAAAATGTAAACACTATATTTTAAAAATCTCTTAACAGTGAAATGCTGCAAGGAACAAAATCGCGCTCCTGTATTAGTGAATATTCAGTGTGAAAGAGATAGCAGTGATGAGTTCATGTCATGTTATTAAAAGGATACTCAGAGCTGAACTGTTCTAGTGCAGGGGGCTGGTGGGGCATTGTTCTTCCTCCTCCTCCAACCCCTGACCACACCCGCCCCTGTGGAAAAGTCAGTCATGAATCAACAAATTTTAAAAAAGGCTGGCCCGCAGTGACCTGAACAAAGTGACACTGGGACCTCTGCCCCTCAGGCACAGCAAACCCTGCCCTGGAGAGCTGCCGGCCAGCCTGATTAGCGGGAAGATGGTGGGCTCACCATCTGTGCTGCACATGCCCCTTCTGCTGTGGATATGCTGGTGAGGGCTGTAAAATTGCTCTCCGACTGAAGTGCTAAGAGTTAACTGTTGTTGTTCACATAAGTACAGAAACTGGAAGCTTTTAAATGTGTGTCAATAGTAAGGCAGACACCATTTCACATTTTTGTGAAGCTAATGACTTTAACCTCACCATAATTCCGACAGCAACTTTTTAACAGATTCTTTTATAACTTGTAAGGCCAGCATTTGTTGTCCAGCCCTAATTGCCCTTGAGAAGGTGGTGGTGAGCCACCTTCTACTGCACTCTCTGTGGTATAAGTACATCTACAGTGGTGCTAAGGAAAGAGTTCCAGTTTTTTGACCCAATGATAGTGAAGCAATGGCGATATGGTTCCCAGTTAGGACAGTGTGTGGTGTGGAAGGAAACCTGGATTTAGTGGTGTTCCAATGTATCTGCTGCCCTTATTCTTCTAGGTGGTAGAGGCTGTGGGTTCAGAAGGAATTGTCAAAGGAGGCTCGCTTTGCATCTTGTAGATAAGGCAGTGGAGGGAGTCAATGCTTAAAGTGACAGATGGGGTCCCAGTCAAGTGATCTACTTTGTCTGGGAGTGTAATGAGCTTCCTGAGTGTTGTTTGAGCTTCACTTATCTAGGCAACTGGGGAGAATTCTATCACACTCCCGGCTCGATTCTTGTAGACAGTGAACAGGCTTTGG
Organism: Carcharhinus amblyrhynchos; assembly: GCF_965287045.1. Lineage (NCBI taxonomy): Eukaryota > Metazoa > Chordata > Chondrichthyes > Carcharhiniformes > Carcharhinidae > Carcharhinus > Carcharhinus amblyrhynchos. The sequence continues at coordinate 30,985,813 of NC_137337.1, forward strand.
GGAGTCAGGAGGTGAATAACGAGTTGCAGAATTCCCAGCCTGACTTGCTCTTGTAGTCATAGTATGTACTTCATTGATCTAGTTAGGCTTATGGTTGATGTTAATCCCCAGGATGTAAATGGTGGGAGAATCAGCAATGGCAATGTTACTGAACGTAAAGGGGAGATGGTTAGATTCTCCATTGTCGGAGATGGTCATGGCCTGGTACCTGTGTGGATAAATGTTCTATGTCTCTGATCAGCCAAGCTCTTGCTGTGTGTGGGCACCGACTGCTTTAGAAGCTGAGGAGTTTCAAATAGTACTGAACACTATGCAATCACCAATGAATATTTCCACTTCTGACCTCAATGAGCTTCTCAATTTAGACAAGAGGAGGAACAATAGAGTAGTAGAATAAGGGAGGCAGTGATGTAGTGGTACTGATGCTGGACTGGTAATCCAGAGACCCAGGGTAATGCTTTGAGGATCTAGGTTCAAATCCCTGCCACTGAAATTTAAACTCAATGAAAAAAATCTGGAATTAAAAGTCTAGTGATGATCATAAAACTATTGATGTTAAAAACCCATCTAGTTCACTAATATTCTTTTAAGGGAAAAAATCTGTCCACCTTGCCTGGTCAGATGACTCCAGATCCACAGCAATGTGGTTGACTCTTAAATACTCTCAGAGATGGGCAATAAATGCTGGTCCAGCCAGCAACACCCACATCCCATGAACGAAAGAAATTGTGAGGCATTTCTCCATATTGAAGTTTAGAGCATTAGTCATGCTGACATCTGTTTCTCATTAACTAGTTCAAAAGTACTTTAGGATGGAAAGGGGAGGGGCTATGAGAAGAGATTGCTTCTTACTTTACTTCAACAATAGTACTTAACAAACAAAGAGCAAAAAATATTTTTGGGTTTGGAATCCTGAGGTAAGTCATCTCCTGACTTCACAAAGCTTATTTTTCACTTGCCTGGATGAGTGTAGTTTAATGCTCAAGAAGCTCGATACTATCCAGGGCAAAGAGCCCACTTGACTGGTGTGCCACCAACAAACATTCACTCGCTCCACCACTCTTGCACAGTATCAGCGGCGTATATACAAGAGGCACTATAGCAACCTACCAAGGCTCCTTGGTCAACATCTTCCAAACCCATGACCTCTACCACTAAGAAGGACAAAGGCAGCAGCTGCATGGGAACACCATGTTCCCCTTCAAATCAAACAGCATCCTGACTTGAACCAATATAATCATTCTTTCACTGTCGAAGAAGGATCAATGTCCTGGAACTCCCTTCCTAACAGCACTGAGGGTACACCTGCACCATATAGAGTGCAGAGGTTCAAGAAGATGGCACACCACCACCTTCTGAAGGGTAATTAGGGATAGGCAATAACTGCTGGTCTAGCTAGTGAAATCACATCTGTAAAAGAATAAAGAAAAATATAAGTTATTTATAAATATGTGAGCAATTATATATATATATCTTCATTGGCATAGAGATTTGTTGAATTGGTGGAATAAACATAAGTTTATGATTGCTCTTTTGTGACATGTGTAAAGCATGAATCCTCCTCATTTTAGCATTAAGCTTCAGGAGGGAAACAGCTGGAGTAATAAAGAGGGGCAGTACCACTTAATGAATCAAATCAGCTGAGTCAACCCTAGTTAACCCCACATTTGTTTTTTTCCATTAAAGTGCTCATTTTCTGCGAAAAAATTAAGTGCATGTAAAGCTTGCTTTTACGTATAAAAGGAATAGGGTCATTTGCACTAAGGGAAGTGTTAATACTGTTTTATTTTGTTCTTTTTTTATTTCACTCATGAGAAACAGTTGGATAACTTTGGATCGTGCTTTCAATGATTGCCTGTCTGAGTGTAATAATAGTGTTCTATTTTCTAGTTACAAAGTAAATAATGTTAATTCTGTTCATTCTAGATGTATCATCACACCCCAGTCAAATACCAGAAATCGAAATAGACTATTCTGATCAAAGAACATCAGACAACTCAAATGACACCAGCTAAAAGCTGACATGGCCTGACTGGCATCCCACTGTGAATGTTTGGTCACAGACTGGAACCTGGTAGAGAACCTCAAAAAGGGATTCTGAGTCAACAGACTTGTTTGTCAAAAGGCTTCATCTGAATGTTTTGCAGTTACTTGAATTTCTGACATTATTTATATATGTGGTGGTTGATGTTACATAGGGATAGTATTTATTGTTTATATATTGTCTGTGTCTTAAACTTCAAGCATTAAGTACACATTTAAGCGTTATGTTCATACTTGATCAGCAATGTATTTAGTTGCCTATATAGCTACAGATGTAGTAGCTGCTTTTATTCTTCCTCTTCTTCTATGTCAATCACCACACCTGATCCAGATATTGGAGTAAAATACTCATTACTAGCAAGCATTCACTAGTGTTCCACACATGTTAGTGTAAATGTGAAATAAGTATAAGAAAAGACAAATTAAACAAATTCTGTCATAAGAAAACAAACTAGTATTGTTCGCTTAGGTGCAAACACCTTGGATGGATTTTGAATTTTGGAATGCCAGGGGCCTTCAGCTGGCCAGGTTCTGGAACGTTACAATGGTTAAACACTGTGATTTATGAACCTAAGATAAGGTGGACAGAAATCAATTAGCTATTTGAGAAAAACCCAAGTTTGAGGTCTTGTTATTCTAAACCTTTTCCATTTGCAAGTTGACAGCGCAGCCTGTTCCCAGGCAACGGGAGAAATGAGTAGCATTGAAATGAATGGAGATAGCAGAAGAAAAGTAATGCAAGGACCTACTGAAGGGTGCTATGCCTAAACTCTGCATGTAGATCATCACATATTATTTGCAATATTTTATATGGAAGTGTCTTTTATATTTGCGTTACAGTTCATTTTGAAATCAAAAGCTTTCAGTTCTTCCTTGCATCATCACAATTAAACATGTATGTTGCAATGTCAGTTTAGTTGCAGAATACCTGTGAAACATTGGGCAGATTTTCATTCCTCTAACATCATTAGATTACATTCAGTATAAAAGGATTAACAAACCTGTTTTACAGATGTTATTAGATAGGTATATGATAGGTATATGAGATGATGTCAGATAGAGGAGAATATTTTAAAAAGAGTCAGAGGAAATTCAATGCTGCAAGGACAGAGTTTATTGGAAATTGTGTAGATCACTAAATAATGCTAAAGGTGCACAATTTGAACAATGTAGCAGACCTGGACAGACAGCAGCAATAAAACCCAGCTACAGTGCTGTACTACCAATGTCATCATTATCTCTTCATAGGGGAAGCAGTGGCATAGTGGTACTGTCACTGGATTAGTAATCTAGAGGCCTGGGTAACGCTCTGGTGACTGAAGTTTGAATCCCACCATGGCAGATCCGAAATTCGAATCCAAAAAAATCTGGACCATGTTTGTTGATTGTTGTAAAAACCCATCTGGTTGATTAATGTCTGTTAGAGAAGGTAATCTGCCATACTCACCTGGTCTGGCTTACATGGTTGACTCTTGAATGCCCCTTCAAGGGCAATTAGGGATGGTCAGTAAATGCTGGCAACCCTAATTTTAAAAATTGATTTAAAAATTCAAAACTTAATACCAGTGAAGAAGCTACACAGCCTGTCCACGAAGCTCTTTCCTAGATACTGTTTTCATCTGGGCCTCAATCATTCATAAAACCAGCATCACATACCTGTGGAATGGATGGAATTCCAAAATAATCATCCAGTTCTAAAAAAAAACCCATTTGAGTATTTTTGATGGAAAATGGGGAATCAGAAACATTCCCTGTTAACATCATTTCCTCCACAATTTGACTTGATTTGTTATATTGGCACGAGAGAATAGGAATTGATTTAACCAAAACCACTGATATTAAATGCAGCAACAGAACAACCAAAAAAGTAATTGAAGTTGTGCCAATTCAAACCATGGCTCATTCTTAAGTTAGCGTTTACATGCATTATTTATTGGGAAATAAACTATTAGGTTATAATTCCACCAATTAATGTTTAGTAGTCAACAAACACAGGTGGCAATGAAATGCATACTGTACCAGAGAAAGGTTCATATTATGTTAGATAATTTCCATCTCCAATGCTCTCATTCACATATCATACTTCTGTGCTATTCTACAAATTTGGAGTAAGGATAAAAGATCAGTGTTATCTGCACTGTACAAGATTATGTTGAAGGTTTCCTTGAAATATTTTAGATCCGCTGTTCTTGTACATTCTGAACAGTAAAATGGCACAATCTGAAAAGGATGGGGGAAAGGAACATAAGGTGGAAACTTATTCTGTCAGGTTTTCATCACTTGTAGCCTGGGATTGAAAATTCTTCAGGAAGTCAATGGATGGGGACTTTGCACCCTCCCTCTCCCAGTGCATGGCCAGACTAAACCCTGGCAGCAGTGGAATACAGCAGTTTTTAATATGCCCATTTCTATATTTGGAAAACAATAAATTTAAATCCAGAATTTTCAACCTTTTAATTTCACCTAACTCTGATGTGCTGTCGCTAAGTGTTGCAGTGAAATTCTTCCTCACTCCTCCTCTGGTGGGACACGTGTTCTAGTGTGCCAAAATGATGCAGACATCCATCCAAAGTACATAAGTTGACTGACTCCATGATTTCTAATGGGAATCAGCATCTGACCCATTGATGAGGAGGGGTCCTGAACACTGCTGCTGATTTAACAATGCAGAGGTCCAGCAGAATGTTTGCATCCACTGCCTATTTATACAACGGTTACATTTATACTAAGTTTACGATTCACCCTCAGATCTTGATGGTAATGTAATTTTAATGATTCCTTATATAATTTAACATATTCTTATGGATAGCCTGAGCTAACATCATTATGCTGCTGCTTTCCATTCTTTCACCTTTAGATCACTGTGGTTGATTTGAATACTTTCAATTTATTACATCTTCTTTTCAAACTTAATCACAACTCTGTTTCTTAAATGTTGGGCTCATTTTCAACCTTACCCAACAACAAGAAAATAAATTGCAACATCTTAAGTATGCTTTCTTCTGCTAAATGCCAGCACTCACCAAAAGCAGGCTGACATTCCTTGAAACCTGCCGCTCAATGTTTGGTCCTGAGGTGTACGCATACATGAATGGATGTAACCAGCTAAAGGGAGAGATTATCTGTGCAATACAGAGGTCATTTCACTTGTGCTGACCAAGTGAAAACAGTGCATAGAGCTCTGCCCTTGCTGGGGCAGGAATTCAGCTCACGGTTACCACGAAATTCCATTAAAAGGAAGGTGTTACTCCTTCATAGCTCAAACATCTGAGAAATGTCTGCTGCCAAACCAAACCCAGTGGCTCTATCCATTTGCATACTTAAAAACTGTGTTGTGAGGTGAAGAGAGAAGGGCATGGATACCAAATGCTAGGTGCTGGGATAGTTTCCTTCCACCACATGTTTGAAATTATATTAGCATCCAAAAATGGGACACTGTTTGAACCATTGTCTGTTTCCAAAGCACTCACTTACTTCAGTGAAAGCTCGGCACTTTCTACTTTTTGTGCTATAGCAATAGAACCTCATATGGCAACAAAACATAACTCAGTTCTCAGTTCTGTGACCATTTCCAATTCAGTACCAGCCTTTAAAATAGACGTGCACATTTGTGATACTGTACCTGAAAAATACAGGTCTGACTTTGTTTCTAGTAGTTTGTTTAGCAAGAGGTGTACGTGCCACTTTCTTGTTTCTACAATTCAACATTTCTGATACTCTGCTGAGCTGTAATTACAACACATTTTGTGCATATGGTTTCAAAATAAAATGAATTAGAAAAAACTTTGTCTTTAAATTTTATTTCCTTATTGATAAATTAGACACAACATCAAGCATAGAAGATTTTTCTAGAAAGCTTTAGTATGAACAAACATGCTTCTTGTTATCTATCTGGTGGCATAATTGTTAGTACTGCTGCTTCACGGTGCTGGGGACCTGGGTTCGAATCCCGGCTTAGGTCACTATCTATGTTGAGTTTGCACATTCTGCCAGTATCTGCGTGGGTTTTCTCCCACAGTCCAAAGATGTGCAGGTTAGGTAGATTGGCCAGGCTAAATTGCCCCTTAGTGGCAGGGGGACTAGCTAGGGTAAATGGGTGGGGATAGAGCCTCGGTGGGATTGTGATTAGCACCAGACACGATAGACCAAATGGTCTCCTTCTGCGCTGTAGCATTCTATGATTCAAGATGTTCTTTAAAAAATTTGTTTCACTGGATAAAGTAATATGGTCAAAAGGTTTCAAGTAACCACCTACTATATTTCCAGATGATTGTAGTCTGTTTAAAGACGATATTAAAATATAGAAAACAACTTGTTCTCTCATTGGCAAAGTTTATATGCAAAAACTGTCTCCTAACTATTCTTTCCTCCTCTTTAATTCTTTGTGTCATAGGAATATAGGAGCTGGAGTAGGCCATTTAGCACATTGAGCCTGCTCCGCCATTCGAATAGATAATTTTTCCCCACCATCCCCATCCCTTGGTTCATTAGTATCCAGAAATCTACCAATTTCTGTTTTAAACATCCTCAGTATTTGAGCTTCCACAACCCTTTGGGGTAGTGAATTCCAAAGATTCACTACCAAAATCACAGTTCTAAATGGCCTGCTCCCTATTCTGAGACTGTGTCCTCTTGTTTTAGATTCAGAGGAAATAACTATTTACATCAACCCTGTCATGTCCTATAAGAATTTTGTAAGTGTCAAAGATTTAATATCTTATCCTTCAAAATCTAGAGTATGAGCTCAGTTTCTTCACTCTCTCCTCATAAGACAATCCCAGGTTGAGTCTGTTGAACCTTTGTTGCATCCCCTCTTTAGCAAGCATATCCTTCCCAAGATAAGGAGACCAAAATTGTACACAATATTCCAATGCAGTCTCACCAAGTCTCTACACAATTACCGCAAGACTTCTTTACTCTTGTACTCAAATTTTCTTGCAATAAAGATCAACATATCATTTGTCTTCCTAATTTTTTGCTGCATCTCCATGATAGCCTTTATTGACTCATGAACAAGGACACCCAGGTCCCTTTGAACATCAACACTTTCCAACCTGTCACCATTTAAGAAATATTCTGTCTTTTTGTTCCTCCCAAATTGGATAACTTCACAGTTAGTCGCATTATATTCCATCTGCCATGTTCTTGGCTAAATCCCACTGAAGCTTCATTGCATCCTCCTCACAACTCACATTCCCATCAAGTTTGTGTCATCAGCAAATTTGGAAATATTACATTTGATTCCCGCATCCAAATAATTTATATAGATTGTGAACAGCTGTGGCCCAAGTATTAATCCATCAGATATCCCACAAGTAACAACCTGCCATCTGGAGAATGGCTTGTTTATTCCTGTTTTCTTTCTGTTAACCAATTCTCATTACTGCACTGGCTTATCAGTCTTGATTATTATGCTCAAGTTTAGGAGTGGGGCTTGAAACTAGAACCATGTAATTCAGACACAGGTGTACTACCAGCTGAGCTAGAGCCGATACCACTTTTAGCTTTGGATGCCTGAAACACTAGATCCTGAAGTCCTGAAAGATAGTACCATGTTTCAAGGGCTGGAAACTGGCTGGTGTCCATTCTCAACAACAGGAGCAGTAACATGCATTTATATAGCACTTTGAGTGTAATAAGTAACGTAAAAATGGACTGTAACAGCTTCTACAAGTATATAAAAAGAAAAAGATTAGTGAAGACAAATGTAGATCCTTGATAGTCCAAAACAGGAGAATTTATAAAAACAAAAAGACAGAGCAATTAAACAACTAATTTAGTTCTGTCTTCAAGGAGGAAAGACACAAATAGCCAGAAACACTAAGGAATCAAGTGTCTAGTGAGAAGAAGGAATTGAAGGAAATTAGCATTACTAATGTTGGAGAAATTGAGGGGACCAAAAGCTAATAATCCCTGGGCTTAATAATCTATAGCCCAGGCTGCAAAAGGAGCAGCTATAGAAATAGTAGATGCATTGGTTGTCATCTTCCAAAATTCTGTAGATTCTGGAACAGTCCTGGCTGAGTTTAACCCTGATTTAAAAAAGGAGGAAGGGAGAAAACAGGGAATTACATACTGCTTAGTCTGATATCAGTAGTAGGGAAAATGCCAGAGTCTATTATAAAGAATATGATAACAGGACACTTCGAAAATATCAACTTGATTAGACAAAATCAGCATGGATTTATGGAAGGGGGATCATTTTTGACAAATCTACTGGAGTTTTTTGAAGATGTAACTAATAGAATAGATAAGGATGAACCAGTGGATATGGTTAATTTGGATTTTCAGAAAGCTTTTGATGAAGTTCCACATAAGAGGTTAGTCTGCAAAATTAAAGCACATGGAATTTGGGGTCATATTTTGGCATGGATTGAGAATTGGTTAGCAGACGGAAAACAGAGAATAGGAATAAATGGATTGTTTTCAAAGCAGCAGGCAGTGACTAGTGGGGTCCTGTAGGGCCCAGCTATTCACAATGTACATCAATGTTTTGGATGAAGAATCTAAACACACCTGTGATGTTGGGGACCTCTGGAGGAGGCCGAGATGAATCACCCAGTAGGCACATCTGGCTGAAGATTGTTGCAAATGCTTCAGCCTTATCTTTTGCACTGATGTGCTGGGCTCCTCCATCACTGAGGATGGGGATATCTGTGGAGTCTCCTCCTCCACTGAGTTGTTTAGTTGTCCACCACCACTTATGGCTGAATGTGGCACAATTGCAGAGCTTAGATCTAATCTGTCGATTGTGGAATCCCTTAGCTATGTCTATCACTTGCTTCTTGTGCTGTTGACACACTAGTAGTCCGGTATTGTAACTTCACCAAATTGACACCTTGTTTTTAAATGTCATAGGATCATAGAATAATAGAGTCATACAGCACAGAAGAAGCCTTTTGGCCCATTCAGTCCGCACCAACATAGTAGAAATACCTGAACTCCCACCTAATCCCATGTGCCAACACTTGGCCCATAGCCCTGAATGTTATGATGTGCAAAGTGTTTATCTGAGTACTTATTAAAGGATGTGAGGCAACCCGCCTCTACTATCCTCCCAGGCAGCACATTCCAGACTATCACAATGCTCTGGGTAAAGAAGACTTTTCTCACATCTCCCTTAAACCTCCTGCCCCTCAGCTTGAATCTGTGCCCCCTCGAGACTGACTCTTCAACTAAGGGGAACAGCTGCTCCTTATCCACTCTACCCATATCTCTCATAATCTTGTACAGCTCAATCAGGTCACTCCCTCAGTCTTCTCTGCCCCAATAAAAACAACCCAAGCCTACGCAACCCCTCTTCATAACTTAAATGTTCCATCCCAGGCAGCATCCAGCCCCTCCAGTGCAAGCACATCCTTCTGATAATGCGGCGACCAAAACTGCACACAGGATTCTAGCTGGGGCCTCACTGAAGTTCTATACAACTCCAACATGACACCCCTGCTTTTGTAATCTATGCCTCGATTGATAAAGGCAAGTGTCCCATATGCCTTTTTCACCACCCTACTAACATGCCCTTCTGCTTTCAGAGATCTGTGGACAAACACGCCAAGGTCCCTTTATTCCACAGAACTTTCTAGTGTCCTACCATTCATTCAGTACTTTATTGTCAAATTACACCTTCCAAAGTGTATTACCTCACACTTTTCAGGGTTAAATTCCATCTGCCATTTACCTGTCCATTTGACCATTCTGTCTATACTTTCTTGTAGCCCAAGACACTCTGCCTTATTGTTAACCACACATCTAATCTTTGTGTCATTCGCAAACTTACTAATCCTACCTCCCACATAGTCATCATGTCATTTATATAAATGATAAATAATACGGGGCCCACCATAGATCCCTGTGGTACTAAAGCACTAAAGCAGCTTTCTGTCATCACCCTCTTTCTCCTACAATTGAGCCAAATTTGAATCCACTTCATCAAATTATCTTGTATCCCACGTGAATTTAGCTTCTTTACAAGTCTCCCATGTGAGACTTTGTCAAAGGCTTTGCTGAAATCCATATAAACTACATTGACTGCATTATCCTTGTCAGCACAGCTGGTCATTTCCTCAAAGAATTCAATCAAATTTGTTAGACATGACCTCCCTCTGACGAGGCCATGCTGACTATTCCTGATCAAGCTTTGCCTCTCCAAATGGAGATAGACGCTGTATTTCAGAAGTTTCTCCAACAGTTTTCCTACTACTGACATGAGTCCCCTGTTTTATGTATGCCTGGTGTTTCTCCTAGCATGCTCTCCTGCATTCTTCATTCAACTAGGGTTGCTCCTACCTATAGTGTCATGGATAGATGCAACTGCAGACAAGATTGGTGAGGATGAGGTCAAGTATTGCATTCCTTCTTGTTGGTTCCTTCATCACCCTCTGCAATCCTAGTCAAGCAGCTATGTCCTTTAGGACGTGGCCAGCTCATTCTGTGGTGGTGCTACCAAGCCTCTCATGGTGATGGATGTGGAAATCCCCCACCCAGAGTACATTCTGCACTCTTGCTGCCATCTGTGCTTCCTCCAAGTGGTGTTCAACATGGAGGAGTGCTGATTTATCAGCTGATGGGTTGGTACATGGTAATCAACAGGAGGTTTCTTTGCCCATGTTTGACCTGCTGCCATGAGATTTCAAGCAGTCGAGAGTCAATGTTGAAGTCTCCCAGGACAACTCCTTCCTGACTAAATACCATTGTGCTGCCATCTCTGCTGAGTGTGTTCTGTTAGTGGAACAGGAATAATGTCAGGGATGTTATCTGTAAGGCATGATTCTGTGAGTATGACTGTGTCATGCTGTTGTTTGGGTTGTCCCAATTTTGGCACAAGTCCCCAGATGTTAGTAAGATGGACTTTGTAGGGTTGACAGGGCTGGGTTTGCTATTGTCGTTTCATTGTTTAGTCAGTACTGGGTGGTCCATTCCTTTGGAACCATTGAATAGAACTGAGTGGCTTGCTAGGCTATTTCAGAGGGTATGTGACAGTCAATCACATTGCTGTGGCTCTGGAGTCACATGTAGGCCAGACTGGTAAGCATGGCAGATTTCCTTCCCTAAAGGACATTAATGAACCAGATGGGTTTTTATGACAATTGACAATGGTTTCATGGTCATCATTAAACTTTTGAGTCTGGATGTTTTATTGAGTTTAAATTCCACCATCAGCCATGGGTCCTCAAACCATTGCCCTGGGTGTCTGGATTACTAGTCCAATGACAATAACACTGCATCACTGCCTCCCTTGCCCATTGGAAAATTAGAATTGTGTTGGGGTCCTGCACTGAGCTAAGGACCTCAATTTAAATAGCTAAAATAGTTGGGTTGCGAAGTAGAATAAAACAATTTAACATCTCTGATCAAAGAACAAAGAACAACAAAAATTACAGCATAGGAACATGCCCTTTGGCCCTCCAAGTCAGCACTGGCCATGCTGCCCGACTGACTAAAACCTCCCACCCTTCCGCGACCATATCCCTCTATTCCCATCCTATTCATGTATTTGTCCAGATGCCCCTTAGAAGTCATTATTGTTTTAGCTTCCACTAACTCCCCAGGTGGCGAATTCCAGGCACCCACCATCCTCTGTGTAAAAAACTTGCATTTAACCTGATCAATACATTTAACCTGAGATGTAACAGTGACAGTGGCATCACAAGATTACTTTCTTGAGAGATTTCCTGGTTTCTATAGCATTTATTGGGCCCAATATATAAATAACAAGGAATAGAACTAAAACTGCAGTTAACTTGATTTTAAAAATCCTACTTCTAAAATTCTGTTTGGAACATCTCAGTCTCCTAATTGCAACGAGAAAGCAGTAATGAAAATTGCTTAGTCATCGGCCATGATGAATCGTCTGACACACTGGGTCACCTTCCAATTTTGTAACAATTGCATGACATTTCATTGCTAATCTTTTCAAACGTATATCAGACTTGTAAGAGTTGGAATAGATGAGTTTTGAAAATAATGCTATTCATGGTATAATGATAAGCTTGTTCAGATCTAAGGAAAATAACTGTGACTAATTAATTTGGGAAATAAGCATTTTGTTTTTTCATAAATAATTAATGGCAGTATGGATATGTAGAGGGAAAGTTGGATTTGTAGCACTTCATTTTTAGATGCTACAAGGCCACATAAGTATCGAAAATGGGAGGTCCATAGGACACCTCCCATTTGGGAAAGGTGCTTGCATATGCATAACCTGCAACATACAGAACTGCAACTGGTGGAAATCAATGTGCATTGCTGATCTGACACTGATATTATCATTTTCAAACTGCACACTCCAGCCAAAACTCTGTCTTAACCTTCCATAGCCTGATGTTAAACCATCACTATTTTAAAGGAACCAAGAACAACTTACAGCCTTTGTTGCTGAATTATTTCTTCCAACTGCTGGTGTAATTGTATATGCTTTTGAAGCTTTCCTATCCTCATCAAAAGCTTTAACATTCTACATGTGGTGATCTGGCTGGTCTTGAAGAAGTTTTTTGATCATTTGCAATCTGTGCTGAGAAACGTTGCTTCAAGACATGAGTGACCAAGTAGAACTTCCTCTGAGAATCGGAACTTGACTGGGAAAACAATGAGAAGCAACACAGAACAGGAAAAGCTGCTGGAAGAGGGAAGTAAAGGATAGGAGATAAGCTCACTCAGCAGGAGGCTACATCTGTGTAGATCTTTCAGGAAAAATTATCTTACCTGGACTTCAGTGAGGATCACTGCATGAGATATCATCACAAAAGAGATTGTGACTGAAGTCTGTCAACTCCTGAAACCACCAAGTAAGGGAGCGACAGCATTGTTATAGCTTCCACGGTTGAACAATTGCCAACATATGTGAGCCACATGTTGTTGGTGCAAGGCTTGTCACAATCCAAAATCTTTAAGGATGAGATAAAGCACATGAATTGAAGGATAGAGTACAGGTTGATTGAGATTATTGGTAAGTGAGTGAAGTGAGATAAGAAGTGGATGAGGCCAGTGGAGCTAGAAATTGATCGCTTGTAGAATTTGACGATTGAAATCACTCAGTTTGAGACCCATTCTTGTCAAATAGCAAACTTAACCTTTCACTTCACCCATGTTCTTGGAACTCTAAACCTACCATAAAGCTCCATTGCTACTTCTTTTCTCTGGCTCCTGAGCATACATCCAGAGGGGCTTCTTCCCACCAATGGATATAGGTTTGGGTTGAATTTTTGCCACGGAGGCAAAAGACCAAGATCATTGCACAAGGAGGCCATGGCCCAACAGGCATCAGAATCGCATTTTCAGAGGCTTGCTCAGTGATTGTTCTGCTAAGCAAGTAACGATGGTTGTATTATCTCAGACCCTCTATCTCTGGCTCTCGTAGAAGAGTCAGTCGCCAGCTCTTCAAGGGATTTTTCTTGTCCCCATGGATCGATCCATACACTTTGTGCATTGGAGTGAATAACTGAGGCAGCGTGGACTGGAGAAGGTTGAAGGGCTCTTAGCAGTTGCTAGGAAAGTAAGTGCACACAGAGGGGAAACTTTAGTTGTGATCACTGGCAGGAGGGTGTCGAGGGAGGGCAGATCACTGGGTGTCTTGATAAATTGGAATTAGTGATGTCGTTCACCTAGGGGGAAGTAGGAGGGAATGCTCAATGCCCTCTATCAATTCAAGGCATGTCTGTCATTAAATGAATGTACTATCCAGCCTTGGCAAAGAGGGTAAAAAGCTACGTGCAAGATGTAATGGTGTGCAGCCATTTCTGGGGTGACATTAAAGTCTGCGGCTGATGCTTGGAAACACCGAGAAGCAAATAATTACCAGATCACGGTGAGTTTAACTGTGAAGTGCGAAGTATTTGACAATAAGGGCAAAACATGTGTAAACATCTGGCTGAGAGTTGTAGTCTCCTGTGGCAATGCATCTCAGTCATGGTAGTTGATCCTGTGGTGAGAGTTTAGCTTTTGTTTTGTTCATTTGCTTCTTTCCTTTCCCTTGCCTTTCTGATTCTGCCCTTCCCTGGGACAATGTCACCACTCATGACTATTGGGCCCAAAATCTGACCATCCCACATGCAACCCTCCCCCAGTGGGGATAAATAATGGCTCCATTGCTATCGAGAGTCTTCCTTCTCAGCAGATGGCCACCCAATTCTCCACTTTGTCCCTGTTCGCCTGCCCTCATGATGCCAGGGTTGCTAACCTGCCTGGGTGCTGAGAGTTCACTCTCCCTGCTATGAGTGTAACCTTTTACTAAATGCCCATTTCCCTTTTGTCCTGCCAATCCTCTATTGGGTGATGCTCTGGGGAAGCCTCAACTAGAGCATTGCACACCATTTTCACCTCAGCTGTTTAGAAACTGACAGTTTACATACGTACATAATACAAACATTCAAATTAGGAGCAGGAGTAGGTCATTGGTCCCTCGAGCCTGATCTGATTGTGGCCTCAACTCCACCTTCCCTCTTACCTCCTCTATCCTTTGACTACTTCACCAATCAAGATGTTACCTAACTCAACATTAAAAATAAGTATTGGTCCTGCCTCCACTGCTTTCTAAGGAAGAGAATGTCAAAGACTCCTGACCCTCTGAGAGAAAACATTTCTCCTCATTTCCGTCTTTAATAGGAGGCCCCTTATTTTTAAACTTTGTACCTAGTTTTGGTCTCTCCCACAAGAGATCCACAATCCTTTCAGCATCCATCCTGTTAAGCACCCTCAAGATGTTACATGTTTCAATAAGATCATCTTTCATTCCTCTAAATTCCAAGGATACAGGCTCAACATGTCTAACCTTTCATTATAAGATAACTCCTGAAACCCAGGAATCAATCTGAATTCCTTCTAACGCAGTTATATTCTTTCTTAAGTAAGGAAACTAACACTGTACACAGTCACATCTACGCCCAATATAACTGTTGCAAAACATCTCTTATATTTCATTCCTCTTGCAATTATTTTCAAATTCGATTTGCCTTCCTAATTGCCTGCTATACCTGCATACTAACTTTCGTGATTCATGTAGTAAAACTTGCAGGTGGCTGTATACAACTGAGTTCTGCAATCTCTCCCTATTCAAATAATATGCTGCTTTACTATTCTTCATCACAAAGAGGACAAGCACATATTTTCTCATTTTATATTTGATTTGATTTGATTTATTATTGTCATATGTATTGGTATACAGTGAAAAGTATCATTTCTTGCGCGTTATACAGACAAAGCATACCATTCACAGAGAAGGAAAGGAGAAAGTGCAGTATGTAGTGTGCCGTCATAGCTAGGGTAGAGAAAGATCAACTTAGTGTGAGGTAGGTCCATTCAAAAGTCTGATGGCAGCAGGAAAGAAGCTGGTCTTGAGTCAGTTAGTATGTGACTTCAGACTTATGTATCTTTTTCCCAGAGGAAGAAGGTGGAAGAGAGAATGTCCAGGGTGCGCGGGGTCCTTGATTATGCTGGCTGCTTTTCCAAGGCAGTGGGAAGTGTAGACAGAATCAATGAATGGGAGGCTGGTTTGCATTGATGGACTGTGCTAAATTCATGACCTTTTGTAGTTTCTTGCGGTCTTGGGCAAAGCAGGAGCCATGCCAAGTTGTGATACAACCAGGAAGAATGCTTTCTATGGTATATCTGTAAAAGTTGGTGAGAGTCATGAATGCCAAATTTCCTTAATTTTCTGAGAAAGTAGAGGTGTCGATGGGCTTTCTTAACTATAGTGTTGGTATGGCAGGACCAGGGCAAGTTGTTGGTGATCTGGACACCTAAAAACTTGAAGCTGTCAACCATTTCTACGTTGTCCTCATTAATGTAGACAGGCACATGTTCTCCACTACGCTTCCTGTCGATGACAACCTCCTTCATTTTGTTGACATTGAGGGAGAGATTATTGACGTCGCATCACTTCACCAGATTCTCTACCTTATTTCTGTACTCTGTTTCGTCATTGTTTGAGATCCGACCCACTACGGTGGTGTCATCAGCAAACTTTAAAATCAGGTTGGAGGGGAATTTGGCCATACAGACATAGGTGTATAAAGACTGTAGTAGAAGGCTGAGAACATAGTCTTGTGAGGCTTTGGTGTTGAGGATGATCATGGAGGAGATGTTGTTGTCTGTCTTTAGTGATTGTGGTCTGTGAGTTAGAAAGTTCAGGATCCAATTGCAGAGGGAAGAGCCAAGGCCCAGGCCATGGATGAGTTTTGTAGGAATAATGGTGTTGAAGGCTGAGCTGTAGTCAATAAATAGGCGTCTGACATAGATGTCTCTGTTATCTAGGTGTTTGAGGGTTAAGTGCAGGGCCAAGGAGATGGCATCTGCTGTGGATTTGTTACAGCAGTAGGTGAACTGTAGTGGATCCGGGCGATCTGGGAGACTAGGATTGATTTGTGCCATAACTAATCTTTCAAAGCATTTCATAATGATGGAATTTAGGGCCACCAGATGATAGTCATTAAAGCACGCTGCTTGACTTTTCTTTGGTACCATACTCCATCTGCCAATTTTTTGCACACACATAACGTATATATTCCCTTTGCAGACTGCTCATTTTGTCATCAAAGCTTACTTTCCTATCTATCATCGCGTTATCAGCAAGTTTAGCTACCATACATTTGGTCCCATCATCCTAGTCATTAATATCAATTGTAAATAGCTAAGGCTCCAGCACTGATCCCTGTGGCACTCCACTCATGACATTTTGTCAACCAGAAAGTAATCCATTTCTCTGTTTCCAGTTTGCTAGCCTATCCTCTATGCATGCTACTATGTTACCACCTACACCATGAGCTCTTATTTTGTAGAGTAATCTTTCATGTGTCAAATGCCTTCTGGAAATCTAAGTAAGGCACAGCCACAGGTTCCCCTTTATGAATTATGTTGGGTTACTTCCTCAAAGATTCATATTGCTTGCTACTTCATCAAAGTTTTTGATACCTGTGCGTCCCTTTAAATATTTCACTCTTTTTCTTCGACAACTCCAAACAAACTTTTTAACAAGTGTAATTGGCCTCAACTGGGAGGTGAGCAGAATTCATTTCATTCTCTCTCTGCCTGAGGGTTTATTGCCAGTGCCAGATTGGTGCTTTGAAATTGACATATTGCTTGCTACAGGTATTTTTGGGGAACCTTGCCTCCATTCCCACTGGAGGGCAGGGCGGGGGGAGGTGTGAAGGGGTGGGGGGGGGCAGTGGGTGGGGTGGGGGGGGTGTGGGGAGGTGGGGGAGGTGGGGGGGATGGGTTGAGGGTGGGGGGGTGGGTGGAGGGTTTCAGGAAAATTCAGCCCCATGTCTCTCCTTTCCTCCATGTCCTGCACCAAGACCAGGGTAGATTCCACTCTCACATATTCAGGCATTCCTCAAAGTGTTGCAGCACAGATGCACATTACAAGGACAACCACCACTTCTTGCAGACACAATGTAACCACTCCTTCCAGAGTTACAGGCTGCCTTTAGTTGCAATTGCCAGCCTCCTGCTAACATTGTAGTGAAAGAACAACATGGGCAGTACTGGTTGTAAGCAACTAACTCTCACAACAGCAGGTAGTCCAAATTTCGAGTGCTGCAATGGGCGGTCACACGTTAATCACATACCAAAAGCCCCACCGCCGTTTTCAGGGCTTATCCAAATTAACTACTACAGTGAGTTAGTTTGTAGATACGACTGAAAGTTGAGGGACCATTCCCCAGTTTTTCTCCTTGATATAGGTGGACTATCTGACAAAGTGCCAATCAGAGAGACATGAATCCCTGTTGTCTCTTGTTGAAAAACAAAATGAGATATGAAAACCTGATAACAAGTTCATTTCACTAAGGAGCTAGAGGTATGCAAGTAACCATTTTATGCCTGTTCCTGCAACCGTCCAAGACCAATGAGTTGTATATTTGTGTTTATATATAAATTTGGATATTGAATTGAAAAGTTGTTAGTCTAGGAAAACATCTAAAATAATCTTGGTGTGATTTCACATGGTAGAAATAGAGAGCAGCACTTTCACTCAATCTAAAATAAGGCACTGATTTAGTATCAGAGAGAACATACAGATGATGTTATGAGTACTTAACAGGTGCTAACACTCCTAACACTTAGAAAAGCATTGATACAATTAATTAATTTAATCTGGGAACTAAATATGAAGGTATTGCAAGACCAGAAGTAAAGGCAGTCAGCTACAAACGATCATGGTTAAGTACTATACTCTACACTGGATAATGACTTTACTGATTGTAAGGTTAATTTAATCAAAAAAACTTTAAGGACTGCAAACTGTTTGGAATTTACCAAAGACTGTTGCTGGATCTAAGGGAACAATTTTTGAATATTTTAATGTTAGCATTTCTCAGAGATGGCTGCTTGGGACTTCTGGGAGATTGTGATCCAAGCGTGTCCCCAACAATCATTTTTCACACAAATGAAGGATGCAATGATGTCCAATTTCTGCACCCCTCGCCCGTCCAATTCCCCGCCCACCCACCACAACTTTTGTTTATGAGAACATGAGGAATAGACGTTGGAGTACGCCATTCAGCAATTTGAGCATGGTCTGCCATCCAATAAGATCTCGTTGATCTTTATTTCAACTTCATTTTCCCACCTGTCCCCATATCCTATGATTCTCTCAGGTTCCAAAACTCCATCTTGAATATATTCAACATCTGAGTCCTCTGCGGTAAAGAATTCCAGCTATTCACAAAGCTTTGAGTTAAGAAATTTCTCCTCATCTCAGTCCTAAATGTTGACACCTTGTTCTGAGATTCTGACCCTCAGTTTAGACACTTGAGTCAGGGAAAACATCCTCCCAACATTTATCCTGTCAACACTTTAAGAATTTAAATGCTTCAATGAGATCACATCCCATTCTTCTGAACAATGTCCGGGATTTTGCGCTCCTGTCACATCGGGTGTGAATAATGACGGGAGCACAAATGTTCACCAGAGGCCCAAAATGAATTGTGTGTCAGCAAGAAGTCCTAATTGTCCCCACCAATGCCATAGCAAGATTCCCAACACCGAAAGTCAGTAACCCCATTAGGATAAAATTAAATCTAATTGAGGCCTGATAGTACTTCTTCACCTGTTATGTAATCCATTCATGTCAGCACGAGAGCTCTCCCATGGCATGCAGATGGCAGGCAGAACCTGCCAGAAGAGCTCAGGTGAGTGCATCGCTCAGAAAGGAGAGGGTCATGCCAAGGCACTGCCCTGGCATTGTCCAGGCAGTGGCAGGGGCCAGTTCCTGGGCAGCGGCAGGGGGGTATTGTGTGTGCAGGGTATCAGTGGATGTGTTGGGGGGGTGCGGGGCTGCATGGGTGTGACACTATACATTTGCAGTAAGACACCATCATTTTTGAATTCAATTCAAGAGGATGCAAAGAGACATATTTGTCTTACAGGAAGTGCACTCAAGGTTCACTGGACTGATCCCTGGGATGAGCAGTCTATGTCCAAATGCCAAAATGCCTGCACAATATTTAGGCTTGGGCTGACAAGTGGCAAAGATGCCAGGCAATGACAATCTACAAAGGAGGATCCAAATATCACCCCATAACATTCAACGACATTACCATTGTTGAAGCCACAACTATCAACATCCTAAGCAGTGACCATCATGGGTGATCAGAAACAGAACTGGGCTAGACATACAGATGCTGTGGCTTCCAGAGCAGGTCAGAGGTGAGGAATCCTACAGTGAGTAACTCACCTCCTGACTCCCCAAAGCCTGTCCACCATCTACAAGGCGCAAATCAGGAGTGTGATGGAATGCTCTCCACTTGTCTGGATGAGTGCAGCTCCAGCAACACTCAAGAGGCTTGATACCATTCAGGACAAAGCAACCCACTTGATTGCTACCTCTGCCAAAACCATTCACTCCCTCCACCGCTGATGAACAATGGCAGCAGTGTGTACTATGTACAAGATGCACGACAGGAACTCACCAAGGCTCCTTCAATAGCACTTTACAAACCCTAACTACTACCATCTAAAAGGACAAGAGCAGCAAATATCTGGAATCACCACCACCTAGCGATTCCCCTCAATCATTCACCACACTGACTAGGAAATATATTGCCACTGTTACTGGGTCAAAACCCTGAAAGTCTGTCCATAACAGCAATGTGGGTGTACCTACATCTCAGGGACTGCAACAGTTCAAGAAGTCAGCTCACCATCATCTTCTCAAGGAAAGCTAGGGATAGGCAATAAAAGCTAGCATAGCCAGTGACACCAACATCTTTACAGGAGAATATTACAGAACATTAAGACTTATAAGATTGGGCTAATACATGAACATTGTAGGCAATGAACAGCAATGGTAGGACTGGTTGTATGCAGCAATCTCTCACAACAGGTGGCACTTCATGCTTCTAGTGCAGGCTACATTGCAATGAATGGGCATGTGCCAATTGCACATGGACTGGATTAACGGACAGGACCAGAGTAGGAATAAATGGGTCATTTTTGAGTTGACAGGTTGTAACTAGTGGGATATCACAAGGATTAGTACTTGGGCCTCAACTATTTAAAATCCATACCAATTTCTTCGATGAGGGGACTGAGTATAATGTATTCAGATTTGCTGAAGGTACAAAGTCAGATGGGAAGCTAAGTGATGACAAGGAAGCAAAGAGGTTGCAAATGGATATGGGTAGTTTAAGTGAATGGGCAAGAACATGGTAAGCTCTGTCCAAGCATATTATGATTTTCTAAGTGTCCTCGTGTCACATTCTTATGAGGAGGCAGTGGTGTAGTGGTATTGTCTTTGGACTCGTAATCCAGAGGCTCAGGCTAATGCTCTGCGGAGACTGGCTCAAATCTTATCATGACATTTCACTCCAGACCCACAATAATGTGGTTGACTCTTAGCTGCTCTCTGAAATAGCCTAGTAAGCCACTCAGTGCCAGGGCAAATTATGGTTGGGCTACAAATGTTGCCATTACCTCCAACTTCCACATCCCATGAAAGAATAAAGACAAAGGGTGGGATTTTCAGGCCATACTTGCCCCAAAGCTGGAAAATCCTGCCAAGGTCAATGAATCTTTGCATGGTCCATTCCCCCGAGCGCTATGATTCTCATGGCAGGCGATATAGGAAAATTTCCCCCCATGACTCTTGCATTTTCCCTACCACTGATGTCTGGATAACTGTTTTTTTCTCTTCCTGCTTTCTTGAATATCTTCCAATACGTGAGAAACATTCTAAAATCTAACAAATTCTGAAAGATCAAAACCAATGTTCCCTCAGCTATGCAGAACCTATCCAAAATTATTTCACTATAATACTCCTTGCTCAGCATTGTTAAAAGCAGCCTTAGAGAGACTATTCATTGGCCTTTTTTGGTAAACATGTTCTACATTTATCAAGTTGAAATGGAGTTGTGTCAGATAATTTAGGATGTTTGCTTCCTGCAGTTAAGGTGGATTTAAAGATATTGGGCCGGATTCTCCAAACTCACCCACAGCTAGGTCCCGCTGCAGTGAATGGGGATTTTGCTGAGTGCCAAATTCTCCATTCTCGCTGGCGGCAGCGGATCGTGAGCAGCCAGAAAATCCTGGCTATCGTAAGCTGAGGTTAATACCAAATAGAGTCATAGAGGTTTGCAGCATGGAAACAGACCCTTCGGCTCAACCTGCCCAGTTTTTCCCATTAAGCTAGTCCCAATTGCCTACATTTGGCTCATATCCCTCTATATCCATCTTACTCATGTAACTTTGTAAATGCTTTTTAAAAGAAAACATTGTACCACCCTCTACTGCTGCCCCTGGCAGCTCATTGCAGACACTCACTTCCTTCTCCGGACACTCACCACCCACCCAAAAATTGCCCCTCTGGACCCTTTTGTATCTCTCACCTCTTACCTTAAGCTTATGCTGTCTAGTTTTAGACTCCCCTATCTTTGGGAAAATATGTTGACCATCTACCTTAGCTATGCCCCTCATTATTTTATAGACCTCTATAAGATCACCTCTAAGCCTTCTATGCTCTAGAGAAAACACTCCCAAAAAGTATTCACCAAAGAGAAGGACTTGGTGGATGCTGAGTCTGGGAAAGGGTGTGTAGATAGTTTGAGTCATGTTGCAATCAAAAAGGAGGAGGTATTGGGGGTCTTGAGAAACATTAAGGTAGACAAGTCCCCAGAGCCTGTTGGGATACACCCCAGAATACTGAGAGAGGCAAGGGAAGAAATTGATGGGGCCTTGAGAGAAATCTTTGTATCCTCACTGGCTACAGGAGAGGTCCTAGAGGATTGGAGACTAGCTAATGTTGTTCCTTTGTTTAAGAAAGGTAACAAGAATAACCCAGGTAATTACAGTCCGGTGAGCCTTACATCAGTGGTCAGGAAATCATTGGAGAGGATTCTTCGAGATAGGATTTACTCCCACTTGGAAATAAGTGAACATATTAGCGAAAGGCAACATGGTTTGTGAAGGGGAGGTCGTGTCTCACTAACTTGATCGAGTTTTTCGAGGAAGTGATGAAGATGATTGATAAGGGTAGGGTGTGGTGGATGTTGTCCACATGGACTTCAGTAAGGTCTTTGACAAGGTCCCTCATGGCAGACCGGTACAGAAGGTGGAGTCACATGAGATCAGAGGTGAGCTGGCAAGTTGGATATAGAACTGGCTCAGTCATAGAAGACAGAGGGTAGCAGTGGAAGGGTGCCTTTCTGAATGGAGGGCTGTGACAAATGGCATTTCTTGGGGATAAATGCTGGGACCTTTGCTGTTTGTAATGTATATAAATGGCTTGGAGGAAAATGTAACTGATTTGATTGGTAAGTTTGTGGATGACACAGAGGTCATATATGCGGATAGCGATGAGGACCATCAGAGGATACAGCAGGATATAGATCAGTTGGAAACTTGGGCGGAGAGAAGGCAGATGGAGTTTAATCCGGACAAATGTGAGCTAATGCATTTTGGAAGGTCTAATATAGAAAGGAAATATACATTAAATGACAGAATCTTTAAGGGTATTGACAGGCAAAGGGATCTGGGTATACAGATATGCTGAAAGTGGCAACGCAGGTGGAAAAGGTAGTCAAGAAGGCATATGGCATGCTTTTCTTCATCGGCCAGGGCACTGAGTTTAAAAATTGGCAAGTCATGTTGCAGTTTTATAGAACGTTAGGTAGGCTGTACTTGGAATATAGGACCCGACTTTACCAAAAATTCGTGCCCGTTTTCGGGTATGAAATTGCGGTAAATTCGGGAGTCGGGCCTTTAACACAATCTGCACCCGAATCTGAGCAGATCGTGACTTTACTGACACCAAATTTAGGCACGGATCTGGTCTGCGCCCAAATTGGGTGGCCCGATGGTTTATATGCATTAGCATGCATTTAAATTGATTTAATGAACCACGTGCCCAACTCTACCGCCAAGCCTCACTTTACCGTCCTCGGGTCCGTTCTGGATCCGCGCTGTAAGTAACCTGCAAAATAAAACCTTACAGCCTTCCAAAGTGAATTACTGATGTTGTATTGGACTGTTCCATCTGGGTACGCTGACACAGGATACACAGCAGGAAGCAATCTTTCAGAAGGCACAAACCACCACAGCCGCGGGCTCCAGCCCAGCGTCCAAACGCGCTGCCTCCGATTTTTTTGAACTACGCATGCGCAGTTCAGAGATCCGAATGGTCCAGCAGTGCTAAGCCCCGCCCACAGCGCGGATTACATTGGAGCCGACAAGAAGTGTAGAGGCGCACTGGAACGAGGATTCCAGACTCGGATCCGTATTACACCTGGATCCGGCCCTTAGGCTCCAATTGGTAAAATCGGGCCCCATAGTGTTCAATTCTGGTCGTGGAGGCTTTGGAGAGGGTACAGAAAAGATTTACCAGAATGTTGCCTGGTATGAAGGGCATTAGCTATGAGGAGAGGTTAGAGAAATTTGGTTTGTTCTCACTGAAATGACACAGGTTGAGAGGTGACTTGATAGAAGTCCACAAGATTATGAGGGGCATGGACAGATTGGATAGCCAGAAGATTTTTCCCAGGGTGGAAGAGTCAACTATTAGGGGGCATAGGTTTAAGGTACGAGGGGCAATGTTTAAAGAAGATGTACGAGGTAAGTTTTTTACACAGAGGGTGGTGGGTGCCTGGAACTCGCTGCTGGGGGAGGTCATGGAAGCAGATATGATAGTGACTTTTAAGGGGCATTTTGACAAATACATGAATAGGATTGGAATATAGGGATACGGTCCCCAGAAAGATAGGGGGCTTTCGTTCATTTGGGCAGCATGGTCAGTGCAGGCTTGGAGAGCCGAAGGGCCTACTCCTGTGCCGTAATTTTCTTTGTTTTTTTCTATCCAGGCTCTCCTTATAAATCCACTTTGGTAGGAATAATGGTAGGAAGGACTATTACTTACGTGGCGAAAAACTGCAGCAGGCGATGGTGCATAGGGACCTCGGGGTCCTTGTACATGAGTCGCAAAAACCCAGCTTGCAGGTGCAGCAGGTGGTCAGGAAGGCTAATGGGATGCTGGCCTTCATAGCGAGGGGGATTGAATATAAAAGTAGGGAGGTCTTGCTGCGGCTGTATAGGGCATTGGTGAGGCCGCAGCTGGAGTACTGTGTGCAGTTTTGGTCGCCGCACTTACGCAAGGATATTTTGGCCTTGGAGGGAGTGCAGAGGAGGTTTACTAGGCTGATACCGGAGTTGAGGGGGTTGAGCTATGAGGAGAGGCTGAATAAACTAGGCTTGTACTCGTTAGAGTTTAGAAGAATGAGGGGAGATCTCATTGAGACGTATAAGATGATGAATGGGATGGATAGGATAGAGGTGGAGAGACTCTTCCCGCTCAGAAAAGACAGTAGGACTAGGGGGCACAGCCTCAAGATAAAGGGGGGGGCGGTTTAGAACGGAGTTGAGGAGGCACTTCTTCACTCAATGGGTGGTGAATCTCTGGAATTCTCTGCCCGTTGAAGTGGTGGAGGCTGCCTCGCTAAATATTTTTAAGACGTGGGTTGATGGGTTTTTGATAAGCGAGGGGATTAAAGGTTATGGGGAGAGGGCGGGAATGTGGAACTGAGCCATGACAGATCAGCCATGATCTTATTGAATGGCGGGGCAGGCTCGAAGGGCTAGATGGCCTACTCCTGCTCCTATTTATGTTCTTATGTTCTAAATCAAACCATCAAGTCCCAGTAGCATCCTAGTAAATCTTTTCCGCACTCTCTCTATTTTAATAATATCCTTTCTATAATAGGGTGACCAGAACTGTACACAGTATTCCAAGTGTGGCTGTATAAGTGTGTTGTACAACTTCAACAAGACGTCCCAACTCCTGTATTCAATTTTCTGACTAGTTATGATAAGCACTCCCTCACTACCCCATCTGCCTGACTCCACTTTCAAGGCGCTATGAACCTAGATCTCTTTGTTCTATAACTCTCTCCGGAGCTCTACCATTGACTGAGTAAGTCCTGTTCTGATTTGATCTACAAAAATGCATAATTGCACATTTATCTAAATTAAACTCCATCTGCCTTTCATCAGTCTACTGGCTCAATTGATCAAGATACTACTGCAATCCTACATAACCTTCTTCACTGTCCACTATGCCACCAATCTTGGTATCATCTGCAAACTTACTAACCATGCCTCTTAAATTCTCATCCAAATCATTAACATAAATAACAAATAACAGTGGACCCAGGATCGATCCCTGAGGCACACCACTGTTCACAGACTCCAAGTTTGATAAACAACCCTCCGCAACCACCCTCTGCCTTCTGTCATCATGCCAGTTTTGTATCCAATTGCCTACCCTCGATCCAGAGAGATTCAACCTTATGCAATAACCTACCTTGCAGTAGCATGCCTCATCCAAATCATTAATATAAATGACAAGTAACAGTGGACCCAGCATTGATCCCTCAGGCATGGTTAGTGATTTGCATGAGAATTTAGAAGGTGTAGTTAGTAAGTTTGCAACAGCCTACCATGCAGTACCTTGTCAAAGGCCTTGCTAAAGTCCATATAGACAACGTTGACTGCACTGCCCCCATCCACCTTCTTGGTTACCCCTTCAAAAAACTCAATCAAATTCGTAGACATCATTTTCCAGTCACAGAGCCATGTTGACTGTCCCTAATCATTCCTTGCCTCTCCAAATGCCTGTGGATCCTATCTCTCAAAATACCTTCTAACAACTTACTCACTACAAACGTTATGCTCACTGGTCTTTAGTTCCCAGACTTTTCCATGCAGCCCTTCTTAAACAAAGGTACATTTGCCACTTTCCAATCTTCAGGCACCTCACCTGCGGCTGTTGATGATTCAAATAACTCTGTTAGGGGACTTGCAATTTCCTCCCTAGCCTTCCACAATGTCCTGGGATACACTTCATCAGGTCCTAGGGATTTATCTATCTTGATGCACTTTAAGGGTTTTAGCACCTCTCTCTGTAATGTGTATACTCCTTAAGACATCACTTTATTTCCCCAAGTTCCCTAACATCCATCCTATCAACCCTAATAACAGAAAATACTGATGAAAAATATTCATTTAGGATCTCACCCATTTCTTGTGGATCTGCACATAGATGACCTTGTTAATTCTTAAGAGGCCCTAATCTCTTCCTAGTTACTCTTTTGCCCTTTATGGATTTGTCGAAGCTTTTTGGATTCTCTTTTGCCTTATCCGCCAAAGCAATCTCGTGTCCCCTTTTTCCCTTTCTGATTTCTCTTTTAACACTATGCTAACACCCCCTATGCTCTTCAAGGTATCTACTTGATCCCAGCTGCCTATGCATGTCATATCCCTGCTTCTTCTTCTTGACCAGGGCCCCAATATCCCGAGTCATCCAGGGTTTCCTACTTTTACCAGCCTTGCTCTTCATTCTAAAAGGAATGTGTTTACTCTGAACCTTGGTTAACACACTTTTGAAAGCCTCCCACTTACCAGACATCCCTTTGCCTGCCAACAGACTTCTCCCTATCAACTTTTGAAAGTTCCTATCTAATACCATCAAAATTGGCCTTGCCCCAGTTTAGAATTTTAACTTTTGGGCCAGACCTATCATTCTCCATAGTTATCTTAAAACTAATGGAATCCCTCACCAATGCTTCTGTCACCTGCCCTTCCTTATTTCCCAAGAGGAGATCAAGTTTTGCCCCCTCTCTAGTCAGGCCATTCGCATACTGAATGAGAAATTCCTCCTGAATACACTCAACAAATTTCTGTCCATCCAAGTCTCTAATACTATGACTTGAATATTGAATCTTGAATGTTGCCATTTATGTGTCGTGATGCAAGATTGGACTTGAGCTCTTGTATATACATAACTGCTTGAAAAAATGTTTCAGGTCTCAGGTTTGTAATTATATTTTTTCGTCCTCTTTGTTCCTTGTTATGATGTAAATACAAGTCAATATGAAAACTAGTTATGAAATTTATTACCAAAAGCAAATTTAATGCCCATTGAATGAAGTAAGATAAACAAGTACATGAGGATGCACTTTGCATGATATACAAAAATACATTTAAAAACATTCAAATCACCACCTTCTGCATTTGAATGTCATTGGGAAATTTACTGCATATACAATACTGACTATGCTCTCAGAGCACTCTCCAAAATTAAAGTAAAATATTAGAAACCTTTAACGTTTTACATTACAGTTTGCAAGCACAATGTTCAAGGTTTGGCTACAGCCTGCTATTTATATTTTTATTGTTCCACAACTGAGACCTCCAGAGAAAGCTGCTTTGTTCACTTTTGTGCATTTGCATGCCTTAATCTCTCAGTGACGTCTGTACATTGTCGCCATGACGATCACTTGCCTCAAGTGAGTCAGAAAGCTGTGCAGGGAAAACTATCAGGTTTTCTGAACAGCATAAATTCAGCATGTGGCAACACAGAAATACCATAAAGATAGATGATTTTTTTTCAAAAAACTCAAACCTAAATTTAGACTGTCTTTTGTTAAGAGGCTGAGGCAGAAACAATTTTGTCTTTGCACAAGCTCACTGCAGCTGTAAAAGATGCACTGTTACTGACAGATACTCATTCATTCTTTACATTCTAAATAGGCAAGCATTTCAATAGAACTTTTGGATGGTCGTGCATCTCATAGCATATATTAGTAAACACTTCAATAAAAGCTACAGTCACTTTTATCTTGATACTTATTCAGGCCTCAAACAGGATCAAGGCAATGGGATACTGACACAAGCTGCAGTTCACTGTAAACAGAGATATTCGTGCCATAACGACCAAGACAACATCTGTTGTCTTTTATATGTAATTCAGCGCAACTTGGACAACATTTGAATTTTAAAATAATTTATGTTTCACTTTGTTGTTCTAAATGTCTAGTACTAATACACACTGAAGGACATTATCTTTGAAAATAAATCTTTTCATCAGTAGACAGGGAAAAAAAATTATAATTTAAGAGACAAATCAATTTGCAAAATTTAAATTCATCTAATTTTGGTGGTCAAAATGTAAGGTACCATTAACTTGTATCAACCTGTTGTTTTTAAAATGGAGAAAAGTTAATCTATTCACAATCCTGCTACATAGATGATGACAGTTGTTTTTGCCAAGATTTGTTCATGCGACTCTCAAACTATTTGTCTTGAGTGGTCAACCTGCAAGCACTTGCTTTTTCTCCTGTACAGTGTGAAGTGTAAAAGAGGACACGGGGGACAGGCTGGTGAATGAGAAAAACTATCTATAGAGGCAAAGGGGAAGTGAATAGCAATCTAAGACAGAACTAGATACATCTTGCAGCAAAAGGATTTAGGAATACCACAGGTAGAAGAGTTATGGCTTTTCGCAAAGTTTGGGAACAAACAGGTTGCCTTTCCTAGTCCTGGGCATTCCATTTCTTTTGAAATTTTTCAACATTAAAAAAACCATAGACAACTGAATCGACGGGTGAAGAACTCATATTCCATTTCTGGGGCCAAAGTTAGGGTCGCAGAAGCAGCACGAGCCCGTACCAGGAGGCTGGTGACTCAGATCTCATTTCAATAATATAGGAACATAGGAACAGGTGTAGGCCATTCAGCCCCTTGAGCCTACTCGGCCATTCAATAAGATGATGGCCTGACTCCATGTACTTCCCCCAGGCCCAAATCCCTTGATTTCTCTGCTCAATCAAAGTTATCTGAAACTTAAACCTAACAGTATAAGTGAGTGGCCATCAACTACTGAGCCTCCATTGGTAGCTTGCCCATTTCAGCAGAACTGACTTTGCTTCACTGAGCCTCACTGGCAGCAAGCTCCAAGTACGTATGAAGAATGTGAGAGTGTGGTTGCAGGTGTGGGGGTGGGGGCAGGATAATAAAAGGGGAGGGGGGGTGGCTGATTGTAGCCAATAGTGGCTGTCAGTTATGCTGTAGAGCCAGATGCAGCAACTCCTGCTCTTCCTGGCACCATGGTGGCGACCGGTTCCTGTGCCACATCATCCAAGTAAGGAAAACCCAAGTGCAGCAAGTTCAAAAAACAGGCACAACGATGAACAATTTGTATCTCAGTGTGTCAAACACATCACGCACAAGAATCACAAAGATTAAACCTCATCATTTTACAAAGTATCCAATTTTTAAAATCCTGATGTGCTATTTATGCAGATTGCCTAAAGGTTCAGGGAGTAGGCTGGGGGAATTAAGAGGGATAGCTGGCTGACTTCACACCTAAAGTACATTGCAATAATGGATAGGAGAAAGAAGGGACCAGGATAGGACTTCTCCTTTTAAAGGAAGCTGCACCCTATGCCTATTCAGAAGGTGCTAAAAAATTGGGCTTATTTCCATGAACAGAAGGCTGTGGTGGAGATGGCCAAGCGAGATAATTTAATCATCTATTTGTCTATGTTATTGGAACAGATACAAAAACTACTTGCTGGACTCAGGATGATTCATAAAGTAGCAATGCTCACAGCTTCTCTAGTTTTAGTTAAACAGTCTTAAGATGAATGCCAACAAAATTTTATTGCTTCACTGTGGTAGTATTCAAAGCACTCAGGCAACTGTTGATCTCTTTGAAACATGTACATGCACACTGATATAACTGCTGTTGGCAGAGAGATATGTTTCTAGTGTTGCACACAAATCTTGTACTGTAGGATTAACAAGTATGCTGCCAACCTTGCATGCTAAATGGCCATGGGCTGAAAGTGTGGCATTTTCTTTATTGTTCCAAATTTCCAACATATTCAATGTCTAGCTATTTTTCAATTGCCTAATCGCTTCTCCACAATAGTTCACTGATGGGGTACTATAGGTAGAACTTTCACCTTGAGTCAGATTTAAGTTGCTGCACCTGGCTCCACAGTATAGCTGACAGCCACTATTAGCTATGATCAGCCAACCCCTTCCCTTTCATTATCTTACCTCCCCCTCTCAACCCTCAGTCCCCACACCCACGCTCTCACATTCCCAGCACTTATTTGGGGCTTGCTGCCAGTGGGGGAAACACAGAAATGTGTAGCCTATAATCCAGGTTGAAACTGCAATGCAGTATTGAACAATGCTGCACAAGATATAAAAACCAGTTTCCATCTTCCCTCTCATGTGGCTGTAATAAATCCTATTTCATTATTTTGAGAAAGAACAGGGGATTTCTGTGTCTTTGCCAATGTCTATCCTTCTACCAACATCACTAAAAAAGTATATAATCTGGTCATTATAGTATTGCTGATTTTGGGTGCTTACTTGATGCAAAGTAGTTGCCATGTCCCCGACATCACAACAGTGACTTCACTTGGACAAAGTACTTCATTTCCTGTGAAATGCCTTGGGATGGACTGAGGTTGTGAAAGGCACAGTGTGAATGCAAGTCTTGCTCTTAAAGTGCTCTTAAATTATGGAACTGGAGGCCATAGAGATAATGGTGATTGAGCAGGTACAAGGGTTAGTACAGTCCTTGGCTTATTGTTCCTTCTTCATTCACCAGCATGCAGACATGTATCATACTATAGCAGAATAACATACTGTATCTGCTATGTTTTCTCTGCTTTAATGTCACCATGCTAACTTTTTTGTTTGTTCTCACAACTGTTCATGTGGGGAGGTGGGCAGCAGAGTGTAGTATTTGCCATGTCCCCAGTATTTTGCATAACTGCAGAAGTGATGTAGGAGGAGTTATGTGGCAGAGTTCATGAAGAATCACAGAGTGACTTATGGAATATGAGTGAAGATGACAAGTTAAGGCATTAGTAAAGGTGTAGGAACATATTCCTAATTATCATTCCCACACTCTCCACTACAATTTTTCCTTCTGCAACTTGGCTGCCCTGCCCCTGTCTTGACTATGTTTTTACTTCTAATGTGCCTTAAAAGCTTCTTAATCATCCATCATTTTTTTGATCTGTCTAAGCATCTGTACCTTTTTTTAAAATATTCTGATGTCCTGATCAACAATGATCTTGGTGGGTGGGTGTGCTGCATTATATAACTATTCTACACTTGTTCATGATATTCTTAAGGGGGGTCATAAGCCAGAATTGGAGAGAAAATGCTTTGTTCCTATGGAGCTCACTAGATACTAGAGATAGCCATTAAATAAAGGTACCATAACTGTTACTAGGGTAGCGGACATGGATAAAATTGATTTTCTATTTATGGTCACAATGGAAAATTAGTGGATGGGAATTCCTTTCTGTTTGCAAAAATAATGGTATTAGGATTAGTGGCCTGTTTAGTTACGTGTGTCATCAGTGCCTTATATTTTGGGGAACCTAAGAAAAATACGTTTTCTCTCTTACTGTTTGTTAATCTTCATCAACAGCATTTATCAGCCATTTTATATACAGATAAATTTGGGTTAGAGTAAAATCCATAGAATCCCTACAGTGCAGAAGGAGGCCATTCGGCCCATCAAATCTGCACCTACCAGTTGCTTGAAATGATCCAAGATTGTAGACGTTTAAGACTTCGGCCTATTTTTTCCTGCCATGAAACTTCTCTGATGGTCTAGCTCTGGAGGATAGCTTATTTCTTTGACTGTGGCTGTAGTGAAGTTTTGTTTGATGGCCACAAGCATGTCTAAGTACGTATACCTTGATCTGCTTACATGAGCAGTTGGGCAAGATCATGGTGCTGATTAAGGAAACAGACTGGAATGTATTATGGTGCTACAGTGGCACACTGGTTAGCATCGTTGCCTCACTGTACCAGGGACCCAGGTTCAATTCCCAGATTGGGTCACTGTCTGTGTGAAGCTTGCACATTCTCCCCATATCTGCATGGTTTTCCTCTGGGTGATCCGGTTTCCTCTCAAAGTCCAAAGATGTGCGGGTTAGGTGGATAGGCCATGCTAAATTGTCCCTTAGTGTTAGGGGGACTAGCTGGGGCAAATGCATGGGGTTATAGGGATAGGGTCAGATTGTGGTCAGTGCAGATCTGATGGGCTGAATGGCCTCCTTCTGCACTGTAGGGATTCTATGATTCTAAACCACCTTCAAGAAACTTCGACTTTTGTGAGCAACTAAGACATTAAGCTATAGCTTTATAAATATATATAATGTATATTTCTCATTGTTATTTCTTCATTTAAAAAAAACTGACAAAGACCCTTAAAACAACTGAACCCAGGTCTGCCTGTATCCATCAAAAAAGTAAGCCACTTGGCAGATTTAGGAAAACCTTGTTATCTCTGGGCGATGACCACTTGTGGACTGCACATCTCAAATTCAAAGAGATCAATACAAAGATCGTCTGCATTTATAATCTAGACTGGCCAGAAGGAGGCTGAAGGTCTGCTAAGACACAAGGTCTTGTAACCTTCCATTCAAGTTGAATTGGCTGAGACATTTAGCAATCTTCAAAACTCATCTGTGTTCCTTTGTTGGTGGAGAGATGGGTTCGTGTGACAAGGTGGAGAGATGGGTTCGTGTGACATAGGCCTCTGGCTTGTTGAACATGTAGATGTTGCCTTGCTGAGCAGAATAACTCGGTCTCCTCTTTATCACCTAACTAGCAGTTGCACAGATAAGGAGTTCTTCCCAGGTAGACAACCTGGCCCTATCCTGCACTGCTTCTACTGGAAATCCTGTACAATCATCTACAAGGCAGATTCACTCTGTATGTCTAGCTCACCTTGGGAAGTTAGCACCATCAGAAAAGATACAGAGAACTGGCTTTCAATATGCCGACCTCCGTGAAGAAATCTCTCATTGGACATTGATTCTGGACCTGGGAATCTTATCTCAAACTTACATAAGAATATAAGAACATAAGGAAAAGAAATCAGAACAAGCCATTTGGCTCCTCAAGCCTGCTCTCCCATTCAATAGTATGATGATTTATCTGATTGTAGCCATAACTCTATTTTCCTGTCTGTCCTTCATAACTTTTGATCTCTTGTTGAAAAGAAACATCTGTCTAAACTTGCCTTGAAAATATTCACTCACCCGGCCTCATGTGGCATAGAGAATTCCAAAAGATTAATAATCCACCGAGAGAAGAAATTCCTCCACGTTGCTATCTTACATCAGAAATTCTTTATTTTGCATTTGTGCCCCTTTTTTAGATTCCCTCCTGAGGGGGGACACCCTTTCAGCAACTATCCTGTAAAGCACCCTCAGAATCTTATATTTCAATAACATCACTTCTCAATCTTCAAAATTATTTGATTTGATTTGATTATTATTGTCACGTGTATTAACACACAGTGAAAAGTATTATTTCTTGTGCACTATACAGACAAAGCATACCGTTCATAGAGAAGGAAATGAGAGTGCGCAGAGCATAGCGTTACAGTCATAGCTAGGGTGTAGAGAAAGATCAACTTAATGCAAGATAAGTCTATTTAAACGTCAGACAGCAGCAGGGAAGAAACTGTTCTTGAGTCAGTTGGTACATGACCTCAGGCTTTTGTATCTTTTTCCCGACAGAAAATGGTGGAAAAGAGAATGTTCAGTGTGTGTGGGGTCCTTAATTATGCTGGCTGCTTTGTCGAGGCAGCAGGAAATGTAGACAGAGTCAATGGATGGGAAGCTGGTTTGCGTGATGGATTGGGCTACATTCACGACCTTTTGTAGTTCCTTGCGGTCTTGGGCAGAGCAGGAGCCATACCAAGCTGTGATACAACCAGAAAGAATGCTTTCTATGGAGCACCTGTAAAAGTTGGTGAGAGTTGTAGCTGACATGCCAAATTTCCTTATTTTCTAATGAGTATTGAGCCAACCTTCTCAATCTTTTCTCATAACACAATCCCTCATCCAGGAATGAAACGAGTGAACCTTCTTTGAAATGCTTCACATGTAATTGCATCACTCTATGAATAAAAAGATCAAAGTTGCAGCAAGTCCTTGATTAACATTGTAGCTGCATTCCTTTAAATGGAATAACAAGAAATCCAATAAAAGTGCAGGCAAAATTTCCTTTTCACAAAAGCCATATTGATGCTGATTGATAGTGTTATGATTTTCTACATGTCCTACTACTTCTTCATTAATTATAGACTCCAGCATTTTCCCAATGACAACTGATTTTAAGCCAGCTGGCCCATAGTTTCCTGTTTTCTGTCTTCCTCCTTCTGAAATAAAGATGGAACATTCATGATTTTCCAAACTGTGGGGACCTTTTCAGAATCCAGACAATTTCGGAAGATTACAACCAATGGTTCCTGTAGCCAATGCCTGTAGCCAATCCTTGAAGGCCCAAAAATGCAGGCCGTCTGTCCTGGGGACTTGTCAGCCTTCAGTCCCTTTTGCTTTCCTAATAATTTTCTCAAGTGATGGTGATGGCTTTATCAATGAATTATATCTTTATTGAAAGTTATGTAATATCTTCTTAAATGTGTGCAACTCTTCTTTACTATCTAATCTTTTAACCTATATTCCCAGTCCGCTGTTCCCAATCCTTTGCTTTTATTGAAGTTGTGGACATCAGTTTCAGACCCAAGTTTTGGAGCCTCAAGTGAATGTGAAATTTTGTCATATTATTAATACTCTTGTCTTGAGAATTCTTTACTATAGGTCATTAATTAATAGCCGGTTCCCTAGTTAGTTCCAGAACGTATTATTCTAGGAAACTGTCCCAAATACAATCTATGAACTCATCCACAGGCATCCTTTAATTGTCAATTTGATTCATCCAATCTATAGAAGATTAAAATCGGCCACTTTTCCTATATTCTGCACATTGTCTGCTGAATATGTATTATGGAATCTGTGACTATGTTTAACACAATTTATATTGTCTATTCTCATTATGATTTTGACTGCTCCTGTAACATTGGCCGGAATTATACTGCCCTGCCCGCCACGGGAATCAAAGCCGGTGAAGGGCGGACCAGGGAAAGATCCATTGACCTCGGGCGGGATTTTACAGTTTAGGGACAAACGAGGCCATTAAATCCCGCCTACCATGTCTAAACCTTCTCTTCTTAGCCTTGAGTTTTTGCTTGGGGCACAATTGGCAGATTATGCCCAGAATACATTCCTAGATTTGCTTAGGTGAAGCTTCCATGCAAATTCATTTGCGTAATTCCAAACCTAAAATGTCCCATGAATCAGTGCAGCCAAACAGTGTAATCAAACATACATAATTTGTGACAGGTACAGGGCCAATGGAGCCCAGGATGATTTTTGAAAATCATTAATGGAATGTGAGTGCCATTGGCAGGGCAAACAGTTATTGCCAATTCCTAATTGCTGTTAAGTAGGTGGTGGTGAGCTGTCTTCTTGAAACACTGCCATCTGTGTGGTGAAGGTACATCCACAGTGCCGTTAGAGGGGGTTCTAGAATTTTGGACCCAGCAACGATGAAGGAGTGGCAATATATTTTCATCTCAGGATGACTTGCGACTTGAAGAGGAACTTGTGCTGATGTCTCCATGCATTTGCTGCCCTTGCCTTTCTAGGTGATAATGGTTATAGACTTGGGAGGTGCCTGTGATGAGTTGCTGCAGTGCACCTTCTACTTACTACACCCTACAACTACTGTCGACTGTTGTAGAGTGAATAATGTTTAAGGTGATGAATGGGGTGTCAATCAGCCAGGTTTGTTCTGGATGGTGTTGATTTTTTGAATGTTGTTGCATTCATCCAGGTAAGCAGAGAGTATTCTCGCTGTTGACTTGTGCCTGCGCATTGTGGAAAGACTGGGGAATCAGGAAGTGAGACACACTTAATCGGGCGGTGTAGCAGGGGTAATCATTTGTTTTGGACAATGATTGGTTCCGATGGACAGACTGTTGAAATAGTGTAACAGATAACATATACTCGAGCAGTTATGGGTATAATTCACTAATGCTTAAAATTGTGTGATCTTCTGCATTATTTGATTTATGTATCCCAAGGTACAATTTAAAGTAAAACCCATGTGAATTTGTTTCCTTCAGTGTCTTCAGCATGTCAATCACTTCTTTATTGGTAACTTCCAACATCGTAATCTGTCCTAGAAATTATACCTTGACAGTCAGAAAGCAGGCTGAGGGTGCCTTTATTGAACAAAAGCATGACAAATTTACTCAGCCAGTTATCATTCTCAATCATTTATAGTCAAATCTGAGATACTATCTAAGATATGACTATAAATGATTGAGAATGATAATTGGCTGAGTAAATTTGTCCCCTGCATTTCCAAGAATCTTCTTTCTTCAGATTTATTTGTTAAGAATCTTTAATATTGTTATAAATCTTCAGTTTGCTGCCCAGGTGTAAAACTACTGTTGCAGGCCAGCTGCTTGTTATGGAACCTAAATGATTTTCATTTCCATTGATTCCAAGGCAAATGAAATGAAACATTTTCTATAATGGGCAGGCAGTCTCCAACACCTGTATCATATCTGGATGGCAGGCTGAAAATCTATCCTATTGTGTTTTCTATTTCCAGTGATCCTTTTTTCCTCACCTATTTTTGCTCTCTTGATTGGTTTCTTCACATGCAAAACTTTATTCCTGTACTAATCTATGTCCTCTGGTCTATGTGCACTATTGTATTTGATGGCAGCTTTATTTTGGTACTTACTCTTTGCTCCTCTTGCTGCCCTTATCAATTTCTGTTTATCTCAACTACACTGTTTACCAAGTGACAAACATTTACTGTGAGTCAAATACCCCCTCAAGCCCACACCAATGGGTTCAAAGGGAAGGGGAGAGCCAAAACTCGGTTTTATACCGGCATGAATCTACAGCAGGATCATCCACGGTATCCGCTATGGCAGATTGGGAAACCCACTGATGGCTGGTGGTAAAACTCATTTGTACACTGCTTGAACACCCACACCACATTCTCTGGGGTGCCAGTAGGAAAACGTACCAGAGCGAAACATGCCTGGAATAAAGTGGTATGCAGACATCAGGACTCACCTCATAAATGCCAGGGGCTGCCTCGGGAGTTCAGGATGGAGGTTGATAGCAGCTTTGAACCCCAGAATACCACAGAATGCATTGGAGAAGCATCTGCAGGTGGACCTTCCAAATTTGGTGTCCTGGTGGTGCTCTATCTTCTAGCCTTTGAATGTTCTTAGAGATCCATCTTTATTTTCAGGAGGTCCATATTCTTTCTTTAAGAGTAGGTCAGTGATATTGGACACCTTTTCAGTATGACACCCGAATTAAAGGCAGACTACATGCTACCAGGTCTGCCCCAACTTAGAATATGGCACAAAACACCCAATTGGATAATTATTATGATCGGGGTTGGAAGATTTGGCCTGTTTTTCACTGTCCTCTGCAGCAGGAAAAGCTCCACGTTCCCACCCTGCAGCAGGACTTAGATCCCAGATGGGGGTCTCCATATGTTGACAATTATGAATTTCTGAAAGCGTCCCACTTTCTACTGTATTCCCCCTTCGAAGAACGTGATCTGGTGTACTCTCATACAGCTTGGGATGATTCTCTGGCAGCACAGCAGGCTGGGAGACTCAAGTGGAAGCTATGTAACGGGCTTCCCGCTGGGTGCCATGGCTTCCAGATTTCCGGTGCCATCAGCTCCACACCAGAAATCAGGGAGGTTGGCGGGAGTGCTGTCCCGTTGCCACTCAACATTTGGGCTTGGTGACAGAGGGAGGGAGGCTAGCAATTGGGGCTGGCCATTGGGGTGGGGTGGGGTGGGGTGGGGTGAGGGGGGCAGAGAGAGAGTTCGGTCTACCAGGAGAGTGGAGCGAGGGGTATGAAGAGGCCTGCAGGTGTGGAGGTCGAGGTGGGCCGGGGCCAGAACGGCCAGCGTTGTGGGGCAATGGGGCTGGCCAGTGTTGCGGGGTTGCTGGGCTGGCCAATGATTGAAGTGGCCAGCAATCAGGAGGCCGACAGTATGCGACTGCTGTGCATGCGCTGATCTCTGCTATGACAGAAGGGCTCATGCGCAGTGGCCCACTCAGTGCTGTGTTGCTGACTTTTCAAGTGGGAATAGGCCCCACTCACAGCTTTTTAATGCAGTGCTCAGTCTAGGAGATTTATTTTGAAAATCCCACTGAAAGAAACCAATGGGATTTACTCCAGTTTTTAGACAAATTCGGGAGAATCCCATCCCATGTCTTTACATTTCCTCAAATTCCATTTATTGAATGACTTTGGTTGTTATTGGCAATACACTATTGTGTAGGAATAATGGTGGCCATGTACTTACAGATCAACATTGAATATTTACTATTCATGCATTTTGATGCCTTTAATTAAGAAGATTCTATGACTCAAAGGACCTGGGAGAGGTCTGGATGACATCAGTTTTCATAAGGTAATTTGACTGAAATTTGCATATTGGTTTCTGCCACATTTTACAATGCTTTACAACTTTGCATTTAGGGTTGTGTTTGTACTGTTTCATTTTTGGATTACATTATACAGGACATATGGCAGGGAAGCAGGTCATTCAAACTAACTAGTAAATGCTGGTGTTTATGTTTAATCCTCAATAAATTTACATAGCCATTCGCTATGTGGCAAGTATTGTATGTCTTTTTGGATTGTGGCTACCCATGGCATGTTCTGCTTAAACACCATTAAACATCATGAGTGGCACGGTGGTTAGCACTACTGCCTCACAGTGCTAAGGTCCTAGGTTCAATTCTGGCCTTAGGCCACTGTCAACATAGAGTTTTCACTTTCTCCCCTTGTCTGCATGGGCCTTCTCTGGATGTTCTGGTTTCCTCTCATAGTCCAAAGATGTGCAGGCTAGGTTGATTGGCAATGCTAAATTGATCCTAGTATCAGGAGGAAAAGCAGGGTGAATGGATGGGGTTACAGGAATAGGGCCTAGGTGGGATTGTAGTTGGTACAGACTTTATGGGCTATAGGGATTCAATGAATAAATAGTCTAGTAGAAGTTACAAAGATGTCTTTATTAATATTATTAAATCACGTACATATTTTACATTGGAGTGTGCAGACATGGACAGCACATCTCCTTACAAGTTGTTACCTAGCTATATACTTCTGACCTAAACTCTAGGGCAGATACCACCACCAGTGCAGTACTGTACTCAGCCCAGATTAACCCTTAATGTACCAGATCCTTCTACTACATTTCTCCCAAGTTTTTATCCCTTGGATATAGAATGGCAATAATTATTTACAATCCAATTTAAGTTTTGTGATGTCACAAGGCTTATATACTTAACTTCAGTGCATTAATAGAGGTCATACTTCCTATCTTCCTCCTTCAGGGTTTGAGGTGGTCTGGAAGTCTTGTATCCTGGCCACATCTCAACTGCCCTCTAGTTGGTAGGAGTGCTGGGATTTAGGGGCTGCTGATCATGCTGGTGGATTGTTTTTTGGAGCTGGGTGCAAGTGTAGCTTCATGCTTTTTCCATTGGCAAGTATTGGGCCATGCCTGGTTGGTCTAGTTACTGGGCGATGGTTTTGTCCCATGCATGGTGGTTATTTCTTTCCGGGAGAATGGGAGTGGTATCCGTCTAGCTGGCTGTAACATCCCTTCTTCTTCTTCAGCTTTTACCAGCAACTGGAAGCCTTCTGGGGACTGAAGTGTAAGGCAGCTCACTTTTGTTGAATAATGTTTGTGTCAGGCTGCTGTGGTTCAAGTGATGTGCATTGTTTCATCACACTGGTAGTTAATAGAGTCACGTGTAGATTGTCATCTCAACTAACTGCAGTGTGATTGCTAATGGAGGCAGAGATTCTTCTGGAAGCCATTCTGGCTCTGACATCATTTAGACTGGGAGTGCTGCGGTAACATCGTGTGCTGTAGGCTAATCTGGCCCTTAGCTTCATTAGGGGCTTGAAATGGAGAAGAATGGACCTATTTCACCAGTAGGGAAGAGACATTATAAACAATGTCGACATTGGGTGCTGCTGCATTTTGAGAGGAGGAATTTCTGGCTGTGTGGTGACTGTAGTTATCTTCACATCTTCTGCCAGTTGACCTCTATATTTACATCCTTCTGCCATGTGGTAGAGGTCATTGAAGGAGGAATTGACAGGCACTCCTGTGAAATTTGGCAAGTTCCAAGATCTTGTAATGCAGGTTCAAAAAAAGGTCAAAAGCTCTTAAAACATTTTCAAACTTAGCAGGTGATTCCTTTATGGCTTGCTTGGTAATGATATCATTTGCAATCAGCCCAGTTGAACAAGATAATTTGCTAACATATTCTGCTTCTACCTTCTTATTTAACCCTGCAGCTGAGGAACATTCTTCTCCAATAGCTCCAACTGTGAGGTTGATCCAGGCCATACATAAGGCATATTGGATGTAGCAAAGAAGAACAAAAATCCATGGTGGAAAGATTTTAAAAGTGTGGATGCCTCTTTAAAAGCTGGGTGAACATCAATATGCCTCCAAAGGTATTGCTGAGGAGAGGATTTTAGCGCACTTTGGACATTTGGCATGACTTTTAAAATGGTAGCCTAGATTGGAAGAAGGAAGAAACTGCAAAATAGCTGTGGGTCAAGTCACTACCATGGGTGAGTTGAATGGCATTGCCCTGCCATAGGTCAGGTGCAGGTTGTGTCTGTAGGATGGCATTAACTTGCCATGGATTGAGCTTGGGTTGGAGCAGAAGTACTTCTGGCCAGGAGGCCAAAAAGTTGACAAGCATTCAGTTTTTTACTTAAACAAGATCTCTGCATTTTCAATTTTTTATTTTTCTGCTGTTGCACTCTGGACTCAGGGGCCACCTGGATGGGTGCTGAGTTGGAGGGTGGGCTGTGACGAACATGCAACGGAGTTTTCTGCCTGTCTGATTTTTAAAAGAAATGGTTCACAGGACTGGCCTCTCTGGAACTTTAGAAAAAGTTGTTTCTCACTCTGCAAACTGTTAGCTCTGCTTTATTGAAATAGCTTTCACAGGGATTAAATGGAGATTTTAGCATAACTTTGGTCTTTTTTTCTGATGCCAGGATCTTCTGTCACTGGAGTTTTTCAAATGAGTTTCCTCTTGTTTTGAGTGAAGTTTTTCTTTGAGCAGAGATTTGTTGATGGAGTCCTTTCCTTGATTTATTCGGTCTTTTTATAGAGGATATACATTTCGATCCCTCACTGTCACCATGTTGGATTGGTTTGTCACTATCCATGCTGTGTAATGCTCAGACATCATAAAATAGTCTCGTAGAAGCTACCAAGAAGTCTTTATTAGCATTAATGTATTGTGAACAAATTTACAGTAGAGGGTACAGGTATGGAGAGGACTCTCGAGTATGTCCTTACATGTTGCTACCTAGCTCTGCACTGCTGTCTTAAGCTCTAGTTCAGATGGCTTCTTACATCACTGGTAGGTTGGACTATACTCAGTCACAGATTAACCCTTCATGTACCAGATTCTTCTACGACATTCACCACTCTTTCAGTTAAAATGTTTCTTCTGAATTCCCTAGTTCTGCGATCATTAGTAAGTACTAGATCTTATTACTAAACTGACAATTCTGCTGTTGATATTTAAACAATTTCTCTGCTAACTGTTTATTTCATTCCTGGGTTATCGATCTTTTCATAATTTGCCACGGTCAACTTTTAGCACCAAAAATCCCCTCATGATTCTGTGTGGCTACTTATTTTTTTGTTGATGCAATTGAAATCACTGTTTCAGAAAGCACATGTTTAAAAGCTGCCTACTCCTATGACTTTACTAGTGTTTCATGCAAAATGAATAAAAAGATGCTTTATACTATTTTACAGAGTTCAGGAATGTTAGCCTATAATTCCTTTTTCTAATTTCCTGATGAGAATAAATTTATATACCTACCCTCTCTTCATAGCTGAACATCCCAAAATCCAGGACTTGCTCTGCATAGTTTCCAACAGGTTTGAAATTCCTTCAAGCCCAATCTTAGATCCGAAGCGGGAGACAGGAGCAGAGCACATGACCCAACCGGAAAAACTGAGGCCAGTACAAAATTGGGCCATTGTTATCATTAATCTTATTTCTGATGGATGGCACCTCTACAGACAGTTGACCCGTTTTACAAACCTGAGTATTGCACTCGGCAATAGAGGTAACTATAAGCTCTGGGATGATGGTGGCGTTGGTGAGGCTGAGGTATGGGAGAGGGGGGCAGAGGCTGACTGAGATACTGAGGAGTCAGGGAATACTCTTGTTCAACAAGAACAGAAAATGCTGGAAAATCTCAGCAGGTCTGATAGCATCTGTGGGGAGAGAATAGAGCCTACATTTTGAGTCAAGATAACCCTTTATCAGAGCTCTTGTTCATCCTGACTCCATCATAATGATCTTTTTTTAAATCTTGCCTGACACTAGAGATTCTAAAGTGACACAGACAAAGTGGTTTGCTCAGACCTAGACAACTTCAGGAAAGGATGGACAAGAGTCCCTTGTTTGGGTTGCATTCGGTTTGCTTATTCCTGCGAGTGGGATAAAGACAGACAATTCAGCCCACTTATTCTTCCTGAAATTTGAAGCTATTATTCCTGAAGCGCTACAGATAAAATAAATGCATAAAATTTAAAACAAGGTACGTAATTTATAAAATTATGTATCTAGTGCACATAAATTTATCAAAATTTATCACATGGCGGTACAATGATTGGCACTGCTGCCTCACAGTGCCAGGAACCCGGGTTCAATTCCCGGCTTGGGTCACTGTTTGTGTGGAGTTTGCACATTCTCCCCGTGTCTGCATGGGTTTCCTCCTGGTGCTCTGGTTTCCTCTCGCAGTCCAAAGATGTGCAGGTTAGGTGGATTGGTCATGCAAAATCACCCCTTAGTGTTAGGAGAACTAGCTAGGGTGGATGCATGGTGTTGTGAGGATGGAGTCTGGTTGGGTTTGTGGTTAGTGTGGACTTGATGGGCTGAATGGCCTCCTTCTGTACTGTGGGATTCTATGATTCTATGAAATATGCTTGGCTGAATGAAACTGGTTGATAAGTACTCTCCATTTACCAAATAATCATGAAAATAATAAGCCATGCTTTTGCTAAAAACATTTTTCAGTTGACTTTCTTATGCTGTCAGTGTATTGTAACTAAAGATAGCAGTGCAAATTACCCTATTGTTTCTGTAACAGTTTGGTTGCATGATAACTTGTAATAAGCAGCAGTTGCTGATGGGACTAATGTTTGATTTTCACAGATAATAGTAATAGAGCAGTGAGTCTTAGTCATATTACAGACTAAATATTTTAGCAATAAAGCAGAAAAGACTATAGTCATCTTTTAAAATAATACCCTTAACTATTCTGAGTTAATTATTTATACAATAACTCTGCTCTATGGAGCCATCAGTTAGTAATTCTTATGAAACAGTCCCAGAACTATGGTTAATTATAATCTTTAATGTTCACTGCAGGTGCTTTGAAACAGTTCATAAGTTAAATGATGCACTCAACCTAAAGCTTTATAGATATGACCGCAATATTGCACGATACTACTGACTCAACCAAAATCATGGAAGCAAAATAACAGTAAAATATAAAACTCACCATTATTAATGTATTCAGCAGCAAATCAATGAAAAATGCTTTTCTATTTCAAGCATTGGTTGCTTCTCTATATTCTCTTTACAGACTCCTGAAAGATCCCTCATCATGCCATTACTTAATGTGAGCTTTTATTACATTAGTTTCATTAATTATATAGTATATAAATGCTAACCTAACACACTGAACTCGGATTTATATTGGTGTTTGTATGTAATGCGGACACTATTTGTTGCCCTATAAAGCAAATATACGTAACAGCTGATCCTGCCTTCAAATTGTATGCACCACATTCAATTATATTCCCTTAGGAAGGAGATTTACAATACTTTGTGCTCTAAACAGTGCTTCAAGAATGTGCCAGTAGCCTGACCATACATAGTTGCTGTAGAGCTAATCACGGAAGATGTGCCATGTGACATTAGCGCTTCATTCTAACATGTCTAGTTACTCCCATGTGGAGGTATTTACCATCTAGTGCTGCTTCTGCTGAAACATCCTGACATTGCAATAGATCACTAGGGAATTAATAAGGCAGCTCCTCAATGATTTTCTCCCCCACCTGCTGAAGGTATAACTAAAAAATATTACAAGCTCAGTGGAAAATTGCTCTTCATCTAATTTTCTCTTCTACTGTCCCAGTGGTTAAATTTGGTGAAGCACTTATCCAATTTTATATTATAGAGAACTAAACTACTTGCTCTCTTTGCTAAATATTCCAAAAAATTCCTTCAATCCTACCCA
Organism: Carcharhinus amblyrhynchos; assembly: GCF_965287045.1. Classification (NCBI taxonomy): domain Eukaryota; kingdom Metazoa; phylum Chordata; class Chondrichthyes; order Carcharhiniformes; family Carcharhinidae; genus Carcharhinus; species Carcharhinus amblyrhynchos. Next base: position 31,030,365 of record NC_137337.1, read on the forward strand.
ATCTTTTCTCTGCTTGTGTTAATGTCTCATGTTCTGCCTTTTGGTATCAATGGTGAATTATCCTCTAAATTCCTGAAAGTTATTCATATGAAAACTTTAATTATATTAATTACAATCATACAGCAGATAAGGAAAGCGTTTGTAATGCAGAACAACATACCTGTCCAGCTCTTTGCAAAAGTTATCTATAACTCTGTAATGCAATAAATGTTTTTGAAAAATCCCAGGTTTTATTGGAAATTGATAACTGAGTCAGGAAACTTTCATGTGGGATAAGGTATCAAACAATTACAAATATTAGCAAGACAGAGGCAATACAATTATTTTGTGATGAATAAAAATGGATTGTTTGTCTTATTCATGGAACGAGGGCATCAGTGACAAGGCCAAGATTTATTGCCCATTTTTGAAAAGGTGGTGCTGGATCTCTGTGTTTAATTGCTTCAGTCTGATTGGAGAATACACTACACGGTGTATTAGGTGAGGAGTCCCAGGATTTTGATTCAGCAACAGCAAAGGAATGATGATATGTTTCTGAGTAAGAATGATGCAAGACTTGGAGGGGAACTTGCAGGTGATTGTGTTTTCAAGCTCTTATGCTCCCCAGTGGTAGGGCTCAAGCATTTGGAAGAGACTGTAAAGGAAGCTTAGTGTAGTGTATCTTGTGGATGGTACACACTTCAGCAATGGTGCTCTGGGAATTATCAGAATGAATGTTTAAAGCAGAGGATGGGATGCCAATCAAGTAGACTGCTTTGTCTTGAATAGTTCAAGCTTCTTGAGTACTTTTGGAGCTACACACACCTAGGCAAGTGGAGAATATTCAGTCATACTCCTGATTCATGTCTTGTAGATGGTGGAAGTCAACGGGGTGCCTGATGGGTGAGTAAATTACCACAGGATACCCACTCACTGACCCTGTTTTTTTAGCTACACTATTTGCACACCAGGTCTAGTTAATGTTTTGGTCAATGGTTGGTGGTGGGGATTCAACAATGATAATGCTGTTGAATAATGTCAACAGGAGATGCTTCAACTTTCCTTTGTTGGAGACAATGGTTACTTGGTATTTGATTGTCAAAAATATGGCTTCCCACTTATCAGCTCAAGCTTGAACACTGACCTTGCCAAATCCAGGCAAGGATGGCTTCATTACTCAGGGAATTCCGAATGCAGCTGAACACTAGATGTCATTAGATAACATCCCCAACTTCTGACCTTATGAGGAGGGAATGTCATTGATGAAGCAACTGAAATGGCATGGCCCAGGACACTGCCCTGATGGATACCTGCAACAATATCCTGGGGCTGAGGTAACTGACCTCCAAAGCCCAAAACTTTGTTCCTTTGTGCTGGTAATGACTCCAGCCAGTGGATAGTTTCTCCCCGTTTCCCATTGACTTCAATTACACAAAGACTCTGTGAAGCCATATTTGGTCAAATGCTATTTTGATGTTAAGAGCAGGCTCTCTCACCTCACCTCTCTGGCTTGGAACGGATAGTAATAATTGACTCTGGTTAGAATATATTTTGTAATTGATAACCAGCAGTATAGGCCTACAGACAGACTTGCTTCTTTTCAATTCTTAAATATAGTGCAGGAAATCATCTATTATAATCATTACTTTCATTTCTCTTTCCATAACATTTCTTACTTTTTTAATATTAAGCAGTGGATTGTTTACCTAATGGGCAGTGGTCTTGTCATTAATGATAAAAAATTGTCAGTCTCATTGTTCTCTTAAATCACACAATGAAATAATCAGGTGAAAAAGTTGCTTGCATATAATCACATACTTGTTTGTTTCATCAATATGTCAACTATTACATTGGATTTTAACTGGAATATAATAGACTCTTGGTATTTGCCCAAATAGTGTTAATGCAAGGAAGATTGTACAGCAAGACTTCTATCGATTTCCATACAGAACCATGTAGTATAAGGACTTAACTATATAGATAATCAGTGAAATATCTGCCAATGATTTACTAAAAGAGGCAGCAAAGATGAGAGGATCAGTTGATGTTTCATGTATTTGCTGTACAAAACCCTTTTACATGTTTCTCGTGTGAGTAATCAATCGAACTGTCACTGTGAAACTAACTGAGATAGCATGTTTTATCTAATCATGGGACACATGGGACTACATGGTCTGATGATTCCTGCTGACCCCTTAAAATGACCCCAGAGTCAGATCAGAGTACATTTCTGAGAAGTGGATTGAAAGTTCTATTCTACCTTGTTGAAGGTATCTCCCAATTTGAAAGGCTAGACTAAAAGTAAACAACCTGTGACAAATTCTAATACTTACCTGAGGTTCAAATTGGAATCACAGCTTGGGAACTACAGTTCCCAGTGGGTCTTTGGACTTCTGCACATGCATCAGCCAGAAATGGCTGCACAGTCGCAGTTGGTACCTTTCATGTCTTCAGGCTGCAAACCAGCCCTGTGTGCCTGTGCAAAGAAAGGGAATAAAATGAGTCAGATGATGCAAAACTGGAGGTCAAGTGACCTGAACAGGAGTATCATTCAAGAGAAGGTATCCCAGGTAGCAGGACATGGAAAGGGGAATAGTGAGATGGTCCCAGATCAAGAAGGAAATCCCAAACCAGAGTGGGATAGAAAGGCATCCCAGAAGAAAGTCCCAGCCAAGAATAGTGATAGGGATCAGAGATAGATCCCATTGAATCAAGGTAAACAACAGGAGCAGAGAAAAAGGTTCCAGGTTAAAAACTCGAGCAGACTCAAAGAAATGGGCTCAAGAGAAGATCTGAGAGGGCAGCCAAAGGTTGGTGACTCTGTTCTGTTGGCCATAAGGACAGAGATTCCCTATTGGAGCAGTAGTGCTCTCTTGGCACGGCTGATGATCTGAAATTGTGCTTGTAGGTAAAGCATGAATGTATTCAGAGATGCAATGAAAGAGAATCACAGAAGATGAGATTAAAACCCTGGAGATGGATTCTTGCTGTTTGAGTGTTAAACAACGTTGGGAGAGCAGTTCCAAAATGAGATCTTCAAATGTGGAGATTGGTAACCATTGTGAGAATGAATCTCAGTTGGCTCACTGCATAACAGGTGTCTGGGTAGGTTATTAAGAAATCCATAGAATCTGCTTTGGTCACATCTGTTATTTACCTTGGAGTGTGGAATGTCTAACCACACTTGGATAGACACATGAGTGAAACAGGGATGGAGGGTTATAGGAGACTGTTTTAAATAAGGATCAGAGCCTCGGGACGTTCCTGGAAATCTACTGTTACATGTGTTGATGTTTTTTCTCTTTCACTCCTCAGGTGCGTCGGTCCACCTTGTTGTGTAACGAGGGGCACGCACACAGTGGGTCGTGCGTGGGCTGCTCTTGGATGTTTCGAGAGTGGCCTAGTACTTCACGTCGTTAGTGTATGCTTAAAACTGGACCAGCATATGGGCACCACAACAGCTCAGTGACTATCACTGTTAGCTGTGCAGATACATGGGTTTGGGCCAGTGTCTGTGGGAGTTTGCACTTTCTCCCTGTGGTTGTGTGGGTTTCCTCCGGGTGCTCCAGTTTCCTCCCACACCCCAAAGATGTGCTGTTAGGCTGATTGGTATAACAAATTGTCCCTAAATTATTCTCCCCTTAATCTGGTTTCCAATGGGGGTACCATTAGCATAGACATGGGTCAAGGGTGGAGGAGGAAAAACACATTGTTAAAATGGCAGCGCGGGCTCGTTGGGCCAAAGGGCCTGTTTCCCGTGCTGTGTTGTTCTTTGTTCTTTGTTCGCAGGTTGCCAGTTGGTTCACATACACTGCACACTTACCCTGAATATTAGAGTATATGAACGATGTAGTAAATTGTTTTATCTTTTCAAATTTCTATGTGTGTATAAAGTTATCACTGGGGTGAAGGAATAATGAACACTCAAATCATTTTTTTTGTGCTTGTGTTGAGATCTTTCCAACCTTTTTGTCTGATGTAATATTGTTCATTCTTGTTAATTAATGTTTTACTCTTTGATTTGATTTGATTTATTATTGTCACATGTATTAACATACAGTCAAAAGTATTGTTTCTTGCGTGTTATACAAAGTATACAGTTCATTGAGAAGTAAATGATAGAGTGCAGTATATAGTGCATTGTCAGAGAGTTTAAAAGAGTTAGAATGAAGTTTTAGAAGCATAGGATGAGAGTAAAAGATAGAATTAGAAGGTATGCTGGGCACAGCTTGTAAGAAGCTGCCTCGCTCTGATGCCATCTTGGAAGTGATAATAATTGTGTTAATAGTTCATCAGCAAACTCTTGTGAATTTGTTCAGTAACTTAACTCCCATGGTTCCTAAAACAAGAATAAAAGTTGGGACCTGTCAAACCAGGTTTCAATCTGATGGTGATCTGACTTGCCCAATAGTAACATCAGATGCGATCATTACACATCAAATATACTGACGTTTGATTGTGCTGAAACAGAAAAGGAATAAAGTATACCATCAATCCCATGTAATTCTTTAACACAAGAACATAAGTAATTGGAGCAGGGGTGTATCACACTGGCCGGTGTGCCTGCTCTGCCATTCAATACGATCATGGCTAATCATTTGGATAGTTTGTTCCAGGACAGTTACCAGACCAACTTGCCTAAGTGCCATGAGGAATTCTTTTCAATGTGCAGTGTTATGTACATGCAACTTGTTCTTAAACAGTTAATCTTTCTTATAAAATTATTTCTCAACATTTAGGCTAGAATGTTCCATTTATTCACATTTGGCGGGATCTTCTGGTCCTACCAATGATGAACCCCTGCTGTGGGTTTCCCAGTGATGAGGGGTGTGTTCATCAGGAAACCCCACTTACAATGGAGAAGAGTAAGTAGACCCTGCCACCGGCCAATGGTGGGCTGCCTCTGCCACTGTGAAACACATGGTGGATTATGCAGAAAATCCCACCCATAGAAGAGACAGAATGCGTTATAAAGATGTGGGATGTGATTTATATCCCATTCATGCTGCAGATGGTAAATCATTAACAATTTTGGATCAACGGCATGGTGGCACAATGGTTAGCACTGCGGCCTCACAGCACCATGGACCTGGGTTTGATACCTGGCTTGGGTCATTATCTGTGTAGAGTTTACATGTTCCCCCTGTGTCTGCGTGTGTTTGCTCTGGGTGCTCCGGTTTCCTCCCACACTCCAAAGATGTGTGGGTTAGGTGGATTGGCCATGCCAAATTGTCCCTTAGTGTTGCGGAGGCTAGCTAGGGTAAATGCATGGGGTTATGGGGATAGGGCCTGTGTGGGATTGTGGCCGATTCAGACTCGTTGGGCTGAATGGCCTCCTTCTTCACTGTAAGATTCTATAACTTCATTGTGGGTTACAAGATATATCCAAGGCCTTTCAAAATGCAGTTTAGCTGCTCTGAAAGGTGAAGAACAAGTGAGAACATTGACCTCAGGCTGCAGTGTTGTGCTTCACAACAAAAGGAAAATAAGACAAACATTTAAAAACTGAAGAGTAAATTTAAACACATCGAAGATTAAACTAACTTTAGCAATGGCATAAAACAAGCAGTAGTGGTTTGCCTGTGTTACACAGCCAGTCTGATTCTTCATTCTGTTAATTCAGGACATCCCAAAGTGCCTTAAAGCCATTGATTACTTCTGAAATATAGTCAGCATCGTAAAGTTGGAAATGATTTGCACACATTGGTTAACCCACACTGTCACATTAACAGCAATGTGATAATGACCAGATCTGCTTCAGTAGTTTTGGTTGAAGGATAATCATTGGCCAGAGCACTTGAGTGAACTGAGGTAAATGAGCAACTGTCTGCTTTCTGTTTTCATGTTTTCTAGAGTGGGACTTAAAACCACACCATCTAATTCAGAGGCAAGACGATTACTACAACTCTGACATACATCCAAGTTCAACAGGCTAACAGAATATTGGCCTCCATGTGAAGAGGACTAGAATGTAAAAGTGAGGAAGTTATGCTTCGGTTGTACAGAACCTTGGTCAGACCCCTTATGGTGTGCTGTGTTCACATGTGGGCACTGTAAGATACATTAGCCTTGGAAAGGGAATATTGGACTTTTTCTGGTTAAATTATGAGAATAGTTTATATAGGGTGAGATTCTCTGGCCTCCCCTCGGCATTTTTCTCAGCAGTGGGAGGCAGCACACTGTTCAATGGCAGTGAGATAGAACATAGAACATAGAACATTACAGCGCAGTACAGGCCCTTCGGCCCTCGATGTTGCGCCGACCAGTGGAACCAATCTAATGACCCTCTAACCTAAACTATTCCAATGTTATCCATATGCTTATCCACTGACCATTTGAACGCCCTTAAAGTTGGCGAGTCCACAACTGCTGCAGGCAGGGCATTCCATGCCCTTACTACTCTCTGAGTAAAGAACCCACCTCTGACATCCGTCCTATAATTACCACCCCTTAATTTAAAGCTATGAGGTAATAAGCCGTGGATAACGAAGGAAGTGAAGGAAAGTGTAAATTAAAAGCGGAGGCATTTCGAGTAGCTAAGAGTAGTGGGCGAGAAGAGGATTGGGAGAGGTTTAAATGTCAACAAAGATTGACAAAGAAATTGATAAAGAAGGGTAGGATAAACTATGAAGCTGGGCTAGCGCATAATATAAAAAAGGATAGCAAGAGTTTTTATAAGTATATAAAAAGGAAGAGGCTGGCTAGGGTGAACGTTGGACCCTTAGAGGATGAGAAGGGGGACTTAGTGGTAGGGGATGGGGAAATGGCTGAGGTCTTGAATAACTTTTTTGTTTCGGTCTTCACGGAGGAGGACGTGAATAATTTGCTGGGTGTTAGCAATGGAAAGGTGGTAGGACTGGAGGGTCTCAATGACATTACTGTTACTAGAGAGGCGGTGCTCAAAAGACTGGAGGGGCTGATTGTGGACAAGTCCCCAGGACTGGATGGAATGCATCCAAGGGTTCTGAAAGAAATGGCGGAGGTGATAGTGGATGCCTTGGTGGTTATTTTCCAGACGTCGCTGGATTCCGGGGAAGTGCCGGAAGATTGGAAAGCGGCTAATGTTACGCCGTTGTTTAAGAAGGGTGCCAGGCAAAATGCGGGGAATTATAGGCCGGTTAGTTTAACGTCTGTTGTAGGTAAAATGTTAGAATCCGTCATCAAGGAGGAAATAGCGAGGCATCTTAAAGGGAATTGCTTGATAGAGCAGGCGCAGCACGGTTTCGTTAAGGGGAAGTCGTGTCTGACAAATTTACTGGAATTCTATGAGGATGTGTCTAGGGCGGTGGATAGAGGAGAGCCGGTGGATGTGGTCTTTCTGGATTTTCAGAAGGCGTTTGACAAGGTACCTCACAAGAGGTTATTGCAGAAGGTCAGGGGACATGGAGTTGGGGGTAGGGTGTTAGCGTGGATAGAGGACTGGTTGTCAAATAGGAGGCAGAGAGTGGGGGGTCAATGGGTGCTATTCGGATTGGCGGTTGGTGACTAGTGGAGTGCCTCAGGGGTCGGTGCTGGGGCCTCAGCTATTTACCATTTGTATAGATGATCTGGAGGAGGGAACCGAGTGTATGGTGTCGAAATTTGCTGATGACACCAAGATTGGTGGAACGGCAAATTGCGCGGAGGGTGTGGAGAGTCTGCAGAAGGATCTAGATAGGCTGGGCGAATGGGCCAGGAACTGGCAAATGGAATTTAATGTTGGCAAGTGTGAGGTGGTCCACTTTGGTAGGAATAATGGTAGGAAGGATTATTACTTACGTGGAGAAAAACTGCAGCAGGCGACGGTGCAGAGGGACCTCGGGGTCCTTGTGCATGAGTCGCAAAAACCCAGCCTGCAGGTGCAGCAGGTGGTCAGGAAGGCAAATGGGATGCTGGCCTTCATAGCGAGGGGGATTGAATATAAAAGTAGGGAGGTCTTGCTGCGGCTGTATAGGGCATTAGTGAGGCCGCAGCTGGAGTACTGTGTGCAGTTTTGGGCACCGTACTTACGCAAGGATATTTTGGCCTTGGGGGGAGTGCAGAGGAGGTTTACTAGGCTGATGCCGGAGTTGAGGGGATTGAGCTATGAGGAGAGGCTGAATAAACTAGGCTTGTACTCGTTAGAGTTTAGAAGAATGAGGGGAGATCTCATTGAGACGTATAAGATGATGAATGGGATGGATAGGATAGAGGTGGAAAGACTCTTCCCGCTCAGAAAGGACAGTAGGACTAGGGGGCACAGCCTCAAGATAAAGGGGGGGACGGTTTAGAACGGAGTTGAGGAGGAACTTCTTCACTCAAAGGGTGGTGAATCTCTGGAATTCTCTGCCCGTTGAGGTGGTGGAGGCTGCCTCGCTAAATATTTTTAAGACGCAGGTTGATGGGTTCTTGATAAGCGAGGGGATTAAGGGTTATGGGGAGAGGGCGGGAATGTGGAACTGAGTCACGACAGATCAGCCATGATCTTATTGAATGGCGGGGCAGGCTCGAAGGGCCAGATGGCCTACTCCCGCTCCTATTTCTTATGTTCTTATGTCCCCTCGTGTTAGCCATCACCATCTGAGGAAAAAGGATCTCACTGTCCACCCTATCTAACCCTCTGATCTTCTGTTCCCGCCACTACCAATGGGAATTCCCATTGAAGCCACCCCATGTTGCCAGAAAACCTGTGGTAGGATGTGTACTGTCGGCACGAGTATCCAGGGAATTCTGGCCTGAACTTAGCTTGTGATAATTTGAGTTTAGGTGATTGGGTGTAATCTATTTGAGATTTTTAAAATATGAAAGGAGGAATTTGGATAGCAGCAAATAAACTGTTCCCTCTGGTGTGGAAATCCAAAACTCATAATAAAAAGGCAGGTATTGTAAATGAAATTGAGATACAAATCAGCCACAGTTTATTTCAATGGTCAAACAAGCTTCTTCACTTTTACATTCTAGGCTTGAAGGCTGAATTGTCTACCCCTGTTTTTATCCTCCAAACAAGGAGAAAGTTATTTCTTTTTGCTACTGTCCTTTTCACTGGAGCAACAATAAGAACAGTTCTAAACATGACCAACCTTCTCCCTTCGTGTGCTACTTCACATATAAAGAAAATCTAATCCAGGATGTTGGAGCAAGTTAACATCTTTTTTCTCCTTCTTCTGTGCTTCCAGTCAATTCTGTGTAATTTCTTCATGATTGTTCTGTTAGCAAGGTTGTCACTGAAGATGTTCCTATGCCATGGGGTAGAGTCTGTAGGAAATGTGAACATGTTCTACTTTTTGTATCTTTTATATTTATTGCACATTTTATAATTTGTCTGAGCTCCTGATAAATGAAGGGTTAATTTCAGATGTGTGAGGAAATGTTGACTGCGTGATGTGAATGAAGCTGGTCCTATTTCAGAAGACGGAAGTGCAGATTTGAAGAGATTCTTTGCATAGATTTTAAGAAGCTATGGGGAGAGACAAGGAAGGAGTAATGTGTTGCCTGTAGCTGTTGAGTAATAGGGAAGCAAGACTATCTGAACTAGGATACTGACTGCCTTATTAACTCATTGAGCTCATTGAGCCAAAATGGTCTTTTTTGTCTTTATTTTAAATAGATGATGGTGGTTTGTAGGGTCACATGAGTTCATTCCAATACTGCGGCAAAAATCTATGAGTCTTACAAATTCAAGAATTTGTCTTTAGATATCAAATTTGGGTGAAAGGTTTGACTTTCAAAAACTTGACCATAATCATTGAAGCCATTTGGTGTATTTCAAGACAAAGAGCTTATGAACAGGAAATGCAAAAGTTACTGTGAAACGTCGCAAGCACTTCTGTCTCTTGTGTTTAAAAGCTCCTAGTCTGGGATATAATTGTTTCTGAAGTTGAAGTTGACAAAATAGATTGATATGAGTTGCTGTTTCAAATGCTCAAATAGAAATTTACCTGAAGCTTAAGGGGACAAACAAGATTTTGAGTTTTGGAAAAGTGTCAAATAGCAAACAATCTGCGTGGTCACTGCATATCAAATAAAGAAATCTCAGCCCTCAGACACCTCCATGGCCTGATCGCTGGCCCCCTGAATATGTCCGGGCCAGCCTCGACAAGGCCCACCCCCCCCACAATGTGTCCCCCTGTAATTGTCCCCTCAACCAAGGGAAACAGTTGCTTCCCATTCACTCTGTCCACTCTCTTCATAAATCTTACAGACACAAAAGGAGTGAAATTAAAGCTCAGAGAGATAGTTGAGGGGTCGGAAAAAAATACTTAGCAAGAACTATCAACAAGGGAAAGGGAGAGCTGGAGAGTCTTTATAATCCATGCATTTTTTTAATGTTATTTAGCGAGTTGCTCTGAAGTGGGGAATTCCAATACAGGCAGAGATTAAATTTGTTGATGTGATTGCAAAGTGGTTATTACTGCTGCCTTACAGCACCAGGGATAGGGTTCAATTCGAGCCTCGGGTCACTGCCTGTGTGGAGTTTGCATATTCTCCTGTGTCTGCATGGCTTTCTTCCAGATGCTCTGGTTTCTCCCCACAGTTCAAAGATGTGCTGGTTAGGTTGCTAGGCCATACTAAATTGCCCCTTAGTGTCAGGGGGATTAGCAAGGGTAAATACATGGGGTTACGGGGATAGGGCCTGGGTGAGATTGTGGTCGGTGCAGACTTGATGGGCCGAATGACCTCCTTCTGCAATGCAGGGATTCTATGATTCAAATGCAGGAAAATCAGCCCGTGGATTTACCTTAGATTTTGAATTATCAATCAGTGATTCAGAAGTCACTAGGTGGGGTGAAAATCAGGCCTGATCACCTTACCTTCAAGTGAGAATTCATTGTCTGGCAACCATAGCTAAGAGGTATGTATATGGCATCACTGAGCATTCATTCAAAGACTCTTTGTTTTAAAACCACTCAGATGACAGAGGAGAATCCAAAACATTATTTCCTGCGAGGATCCATAATGCTACTGAGCTAAGAGTCGACATCTCTGTGTAGGTCAAGATTTTAAATGCAGCACAATTCAGTTGCCCAAATTCTCCCACATATACTTGAAATCTATTACTGAAAGGAAAGTCACATCTCAGAAACGTGTTAAAAATCAAGCAGGGTAATTCCAAAAGAATTCCGTTAGATTAGGCTAAAGGCTTAATGAAATTACTTTGTTTGGGGAAAGGTGGATAATTATGAGGAATCAATATTAGAGGTTGTGTTTTACATGTTTCCCCAACCCCCCCTTCTCTCCCCAGGGAGGGGGGGGTGGGGAAAGAACATACAAAATAAGACTCCAGCCTCCCATCCACCCCTGAGCTCATCATCACAAGATGGGAATGGGGGGAGGTGGGGATGCGATGGAGGCATGAGTGGGCTGCCGATTTCACATTCATACTTAAGTGAGCAATCTAAGGTCAATTAGACATGTTATCTAGCCAACTGACACTGTTAATATGTTATCCATTCCATAAATCACTTACTGTTGGCAGCTGGGTGGGAGCACGGGAGCTGGTTTTTTCACATAAATATCTAAAGAGTGGGAAGGAAGAGGTGGAAGGGTCCTTTGGCGACGAGGGGATGGCCCACACTAAGGTTGAAAGCCACTCCCATTCCTTCATAACAACCCCCTCCTTTAAACTCATCCCTTCTACCCATCCCTCTCCTTAACACACCCAAATCCTCCCAACTCAAGATCCTGGACATCTCCAGGGATCCATGGAACTTGGTCTTCTTCCACAGTCCCAGCAGTTGTCATTGATGTCCTTGTGGGATTGCTGGGACAGAGAATGAGGCTTCCTTCACGGAATGGAAGTCCTAATTGGCCCTTGTTAATATACATACAATCCTTACAGCGCAGAAGGAGGCTATTCAGCCCGTCGAGTTGAATATGCTCTTTTCAGCGCTTGATGGCTGTGCGGCAGGTTGATGTGGAGTATGTCTACTTTGGTTCCAGGGAGTGTGCCATCCACCTACCCACCCCCTGCCCATATTATTCCACACCATGTCTTACTTGATCCTCAAGGTGGGGACTATAGGAAAAGTGAACCTTTTACACTTTTGTATCTTTTATCCTCTTTTGTTTTGCATGAGCTCCTGGTAGACAAAGGGTTAATTTTAGATGTGTGAAAAATATTGCCCACATGATTGGAGCTAATTCAGAATCACAGGGATTGATGGTATGAATTGATAAAATGGAAGGGAAAAGCAAAGCAGTGGACAGATATCCAAACTATAGTATCAGTTGTAATCAAGGGATATGCTTTGAAATGTATAAATCAATGGACTTTAGGGTTATAATTAAATTAATTAGAGGCTATTAAGTCTAGCAAATTGTTATGCAGGAAAAGTTAACAATGAGCCATTTATATGTTAAGGATATCCTGTTCAGGTTATGACTATGGTTTGTGACCCTGAATAAGTTAATATAAGTATTGACAGATGAAATAATAAGATCAAAGCCCAAAAGCAACATCAGAACATGGAAAATTGCTTTGTTTACAGAAGATAAAAGCACAGATTTGAAGAGGTTCCTTGCACATGTTTTAAGAAGATGTGGTGAGAGAAGAGAAAGGAATCATATGCTGTCTGTAGCTGTTAGAGTCAGTAGGGAGCAAATAAAAACAACTGAAGTAAGACACTGAGCGCATTCATTTGTTAAGTATAACTTTTGTTGCTTACTAAAATTGACCTGATACCAAGGGTGGAATTCTTCCATTTTGAGACTCAGTGCAGTGGTGGGTAGTTTTGGCAGCACCATTGACCATAATAGCAGGAGACCATGCCAGACTCACACTTGGAAACTCATTAATTATGCACAATGAGTTCCCTTCCAAATCTCTGGTGGGTTGGGAGCTGATTTCTCTGCCCACGCTCAGCTGATGGATTCAAAGGTCCAGATGCCATATTTAAACATCAGTCCAGCACTCTCAGCTCACCTGTCTTCACCAGACCCTGCAGGATGTCAGCAACCCTGTGGAAAAGGCCAATAGCCTCAAGAAGAAGTCTGTTCATTGATTCAACCACCTTCAACCTACCCTCCGCCCCTGAGGCACTCATGCCCCATCGAGTAGCTGCTTCTGGAGTCTTCATCGATTCACTTTCAGTAAACAATGTTCCTACTGATCCCCTTGTTCGTGAGATTTTCATTCAATCTTATTGGGCGCCAGCTTCAGCCCCCAACTCTCTTACACAGCCTTCCTTTCCACATTGCCCCCCCTTGTCCAACAGGCCTCCACCATCCCCCAGCCTCAGTTTGCAATTTGAACTTTGGACATTTGTTCAGGTGGCTGAATGAATCCCATAGCACTGTGCTATCCAGAGAAACACAGGTGGGCGGCACCAGGGGAAGGCGGCCCCCTGTACTCCCTAACCCCAGGTACAGAACTGATCTAAAATGGTGACATAGGAGGGCATACAGGATTCAGCAGCATGGTGCTATCCATGAAGTCCAAGTCAGCATTGAAATGAAGGCAGGGACCTATCAGCCCAGGCAGAGTGATGAACAGCTCACCAGGAGCTGCACAGGATTATGGCAGTGTTGCACTTACCCTGAAGTCTGTGAAGTGAGGACCACCTTATGCATGCCACTCTTTCTAGACAAGACGATTCAATGGAGATTACTTGCAGAGGTCGATATGAATTTTAAACAAACAATGGATATAGTGCAGGCAACAGAAAATGCTGAAAAAGGTGCACAAGAGTTACAGAGCACACAAAATGCACCATTCACCAGTTAGGGTGGGAACCTATGGTCAAAATGAAATAAGTAACTGTGAGGTGGGCAACAAGTTCAGCCACAAATAAGATGATGCAATCCATCAGCAAAGTTTGAAGAGGAATGTTACTGATGTGAAGGTAACCACTCCCCTGAATCCTGCAAGTTTAAGGAGGCTCAGTGTTTGTTTTTGACATATGCAATTTTCCAGAGGATAATGAAGGATCTGCTTAAGGGGCTACCAGGAATTCTGGTATACCTTGATCATGTTCTCGTAACTGGATCGACAGAAGCCGAGCATCTTGCAAACTTAGAGGGGGTGCTAAAGAAATTTCAAGTGTTCACCTCAGGAAGGAGAAGTGTACTTTTCAAGACACTGGAATAATGTATCTGGGATACCATTATAGATGGACAAGGATAACATCTCCTGGATGAAATGGTAAAGGCCATTAAGGAGGCATGGGCCTCCAAAAACACATCTGAGCTCAAGTCATTTTTCGGAATGGTAAATTACAATTGGGCATTTTGTTTAACCAAATTTGTCGATGTTATTGCATATGCCCTCTTCCATATTCTGTTAAATAAACACCAACCTTGGTTGGCCTTGTAAGACTCTCCAGAAAGAAGCTTTCAACAGACTAAAACAACTGCTGTGTTCTTCAAACTTGTTCATGTATTTTGACCTGTCTATGGAACAGGTGTTGATCTGCGGTGCCCCTCCATTGGGCAATGACGCAGTGTTGAACCATGAGATAGATGGCCGATCTGAAAGGCTATGTCTCAAGAACTCTCTCAGCAACTGAAAAAGATTACTCACAAATTTGTGAAGTGGGATTTTATGGCTCGCTGGAGTGAGAATGGAAATGCCCACCAGAGGTCAACAGACATTTCTGTTGTCCATCCCTTGCCCGCTCTAATTCCTTGGTGGGTGAGACAGTAGAATTCCGGCGATAGTGTTTGACAATGGAACAGTATTCACAAGCACATTAGGACTGCACTTTAAGACCCAGCATCTAATGGACTAGCTAAAAGAGGTGTCCAAACTTATAAAGAAAGAAGTAGTCAGAGGAATCCTGGGAACCAGAATCTCAGACTTCCTTCTTGGCTACCAGGCTACTCCACATGCAACAATGTGAGTCCCACCAGCAAAGTTGTTAATGAAACATCCACTAGAATTCTACCACTCTGCCCACCATAGAATCGAAGCAGGCATGGGATGGACAATGGGAATGTTTATTGACTTTGGGCGGGACTTTCCGGTCTCGGGTTGAGTGAGGCCGTAAAATCCCGCCCATCGTCTCAGAATGGGACTGAGCCTCGTGTCTTCAAATTTGTCAGGGAGGGTACAGGCCAGCCAAAACACTCAGAAGGCAAGGCATGATTCATACCGGTCAACATGATCATTTATGGTGGGAGTGTGAGTGAGGAATTTTGGTGGTGGGTCGAGTTGAAAATCTGTCAAAGAATACACAGTTGACAGTCAACTTGTTTCTCTGAGCGAGAATCATTTCCCTCTGCATTCTTTATCTTTATTCTATCTTTCATTATTTTGTAAACTTGCAACTTAGGTAATTATTCAACCACATTCACGGGGGCAAGTAATAACTTAATTCACCCAACGGGAAAAACAGATGGGGTTGTGTGCTGGTTTTACCCCTCTTCTACTTTTACCCTCCTTGAAGTCAACAGAGAGCAATATTAGGCAGGATGTAAGTTCAGTATTCCACCTGCTCCTGTGAGTGCTCCAGCAGGCAAGTTAGACCACAATGATCCCACAGCCAATTCTCAGCCAATCATATAACTTGAACGAAGATCATAAGACAGAAGTCATCGATATGGTGTGTGATCAGCACAATTCTGAAATTGGCCTCCATGGCAACACATATGAATTGCTCAATAGACTTATCCACAAAATAAATTAAAAAATTTTGGCCAGAATTGTCTGATGTCCTAAGCCCCGCCATTGCTGCCAGTGAGAATTTGGAGCTCAGCCAAATTTCCAGTAGGACTGGAGAATCCCAGGTGCAGGCAAGTTCAGAGAATTCTGGCCTATATTTACAACATTTCCAATACTCTGAAGCCTTATGCCCGAATTACTTTACAGCATTGATGCTAACAGCATTCTTAATGTTGGCGATGCTGCCGCAAAATAAATGAGTCTGTGCTGTGGCCTCTAGAGGCCTTTTTTTTGGTGTCAACAGACTTAACATTCAGCCTGGCTGTGCAAGCTTTCATGTGCACCTTTGTTTGCAGTTGCTTTCATAGTGTTAGTAAAAAAATGGACACATTCCAACGCACCTGCGGCCTCAGACTTTTTTTGCAGAACCAGTTCTTGAAATGTTCCTGAAATATAAAGAAAACATGCTGAAGACTTGGTGGCTTGTGCATTTGAGCTTTTGCAGAATGTTGTGGATTGATGTTAGTGACTGTTGGCTAAATGTTTGTGATAAAACAAATATGCAATAACACATTATTTGCCAGGGTAATATCCAACTGATACGCTTTGTTTCAAATATACATTTGGTATGTTTACACTGTTCTAGAGAACTCATTGATGTAGGTAGCAAAATTAAATTTAAATTCACAATCATATTCCGTGAGGATCACTCAGTAAGAAGAGAAATACATTGTTCTTATGAAGATCCGCAGCAAAATTAAAATCAAACGCACATCCATATTCAGTGGGTGTTATTTTTCAGGGACATCAGGAAGCAGTAACATTGACAGAAAGCGCAGCTGTTAATTTGCAGGTGTAAATTATTCCTGACCTTTGGTAAAAGGGTGTTTCAAATTTATCATACAATGTGTGACAGAATCATTTGTGCAATTTGTTCAAATACTCTTGTAAGGATTTTCTTTAAGCTTTGTAAATATAATAAAAGGGGCTGGAATATCAGATTAAGCAAACCAACAAATTAAGTCTAAATGCAAATAAGAAGGAGGAGATGACGATGGCAAATCACATTGTAGAACCCAATCTTGTTAGGGTACATAGATCAGTTCCACATCAAGTGATATACAAAAGAACATTATCTCAGAATAAGATTTTGGAAATGTCATACATTAAGAATTAGCATTCATTTTTCAGTATACTTATAGTAATTGTATGGTTGTCAGAATAGAATTTATATGCTACAACTTAATACAAATAGGCTTTATGGCTTTCAAAGCAATTTTCAATCTTTGACAGTATTCAGTGGCCAATTCATTGAAATAAGGTTCAATGCATTCGTTTTAATTTACAAGGCTATTGGAATAGCAATATTTTAATATAATGATCATGAAATGTTAAATAGTGGATTTCCTATGGCGTTGCTTACAGTAAATTATGGGAATATTCGGTTTCCCTTGGAGCGGAAACATTGTACCATATTACATGTAATATATTCCTCTGTCGAGAAGGAATCATGCGCAGGATGCCATATCCTTTCTAAGGCCACAAGGTTTTGACATGAGAAACAATGACCTTCTGGAGTTGAACATTCACCTCTGAGAACTTTTAAATGGACTAACAGTTATCGTCTAACATTATGATAAATCAGAAATTATACTGTTGCAAAGCAGGAAAGAGTAACTGTTGGTATGTAAAAAGAAAAGAATAGTACATAAAGCCAGTGAAATAATTTGGAAATAAAGTTGTAAGGGTTCTGTCCAGATGCAGTGAAATAATTAGTACTTCCCTTATCCATTTAACCTACATAAATAAATAGATTAATAGAATCTCTACACTGCAGAAGGAGGCCATTCTGATCATTGAGTCTGCACTGACCTCAATCCCACCCAGGACCTATTCCCGTAACACCATATATTTACCCTGTTAATCCCCCTGACACTAGGATCAATTTAGCAAAGCCAATCCACATAACAGGCACATCTTTGGACTGTGGGAGGAAACCGGAGCACCCAAAGGAAACCCACGCAGACGCAGGGAGAATGTGCAAACTCCACAAAAACAGTAACCCAAGGCCAGAATTGAACCTGGGTCCCTGGCGCTGTGAGACAGCAGTGCCACCGTGCTGCCCTTAGGTGAAAATTTTATTGCTCTTCTACTAATAGGGTTATCCAGTCTGCCAAATTCAATGGATTTTTGAATGGGCTCAGCATTCGGACATGGCTGTAAAATTCCACCCTTTCAGTCATCCTTGTTTTCTCTTCCCAAAGGCTGACCTTGGTTCACTGTCGCCTAATGCTTCAGCTGGAGCTGTTTTCTTAACAGTGGTGATCTTCCACTTCCACTCTTAGGGGCAGGGAGAGGAGGCAGATCCCAAGTCTACCTCAGCCAAAAAATGGGAATCAAACCTGCACTGTTGGCATCATTCTGAACCATAACCATTTTAGTTAACCCTCACGTTGGGGGGGCTCAACTATGTAGCGGACAAAGGGACACTTACACAAAATATTTTGTACTAAACACTCTTTATTGATACTTAATTCACTTCTTTAAACAACTTCTTATCTTACATAAAGTGTTAAATAGGGTTACTGGCTAAATTATCTGTCATAACTAACAACAAAGATAAAGCCACTTCAGAACCTCGATACCAATAAATCTTTCAAATGGATGTAACCAACTACCTCGGAAAAGAAACAATGTGCAAGCAGGTTAGTCGGGTCCTAATGCAGTTCAGAGTCAGCAAGATACAGTTAAGATTGAGGGGATAAACCAGACCAAGGCTAAGGGAATGAGTGGGAGTGAATATGTTTATTTTTTTTTCCTTTCTTCATAAAAGGAAGGCGTTGCAGCAATGGGAAATTGTGACTGAGTGAGATTTATCTAAAACTTCTCTATGTAACCAAAAATATGTTGAATTGCTTTCAGAAGTTTCTTTTAAAAAAAACAAGAAAAGACTGTGACCAAAGTGGCTGCCATGAGTCACCTGATATCTTGAATTTAAGGTGTTTTTTTTCCTGGAAGGTTACTATATGGATTGCATTGCTGACTTATTACTCATGGAATTTCACACCTGGAGGGTTTCAAGGTCCACTTCAAAAAGGGACTCTCAAAAAGAGGATATTAAATATTGCAAAGTGCTGTACTTTAATCAACTGTGAAAACAATGGGAATGGCTAACCAGCCAGATACCCAACAAACACGTAAAACCCCTTGTGGAGGGTAAAATAATCCCATCTCCTGTTGGTTTCTAGTATCTCAAAGTGTCTGAGACAAAGTATCCAAAATGTAATTGCTTGTTCGATAACAATGACTGCAAGACATATCAATTGAATTCCTTCTAGGGATATAGAGATAGGTGGTTTAAGAATTGGTTTTGCCAAGCCAGAAACATGGAAAGAAAAGTGAAAATCTGAAAAAGGGAGCCGTAAAGAATGTCTCTCTCTTTTCCTCTGAAGCTAAAGTTGACTCTAGCAAAGTGCTTGAACTTTCAATTCAAACTCCAGGATTTTAAAGAAAACCAGCTACCTTCAAACGTCCACAACATTCAACAACCTACGCTGTAACTCAAGCAAATGACTTAACTGTATATTCTTTCAACTTTTATTTGGACTCTTAACTTTTCTTACTTCTGAGATTTGTGCATGTGTCTTTGATTATTTTTCCTTAGGTTTACTAACAAATAAACTTACTCTTTGGGGGCGATTTTACCATTGCATTGTACCCATTTTTGTTCGTGACATCGTTGTAAAATGGAGTGTAAAGCGATTAGCATGATTGCCGCTGGTTTTGTGACTGGTGCCATTTAATGAGCACCAGATTTCCGGCACAGTCAGCCTCACGCTGGAAATGGTCTTGACGCAGATTAATTTATTGAAATGTATTTAAGTAAGTATTTAAATGGCACTAGTGAGCCCAGCGCGCAATCGTCCGCACTCACCCCCCCTTTATGATCTCTTCGGGAAAGGTTCTTGCCTGCGAGGAATAGACATGCTCCCCATGGATGGGGAATGTCGATTTGGCCTCATCGGTGGAACCGGAGGCCATTGAGGCCTCTCAGGGAGGCCAAGGGCAGTGCCACAATGGCAACTGGGCAATGCCAGTCTGTTACCTGGACGATGCCCACCAGGCAGTGCCAGAGGGCGGGGCTGATGGGCAGGGGCCAGTGGGAAGTGGGGCCAGTGGGGTAAGTGGTCAGTGGGGTGAGGCCGAGCTAATGGGGTAGAGGCCAGTGGCAGTAAGGCTAATGGGGGATGGAGACCGCTGCCACACTGCAAAGATTGGTGGGGGGAGGGAGGTAGAGGGGCCTAATGCTATTCTGCAGCGACACATTCAATGGGGAGGGAGGGGGTCCATGATCAGTGGTGGGGGGTCACCGGGGACTGTATCTTGGGCCGCGGGACATTTGTTGGACGGAAGCTGCTTCAGGCTGCCTGCAGTAGCAGTGGCCTGACAGCCCTCTCTTTGTCTGTCAGGTCCCTACTACTGCTAATGCGCATGTGCAGCATCAGAGGCCTGAACATGAGCACTACCTCCTTCTTTTGGGTGTGTTAAGTCCTGCCCACAGGCTTCTGCTTCGAATAACAGCCTCACTCAGAATTTTGCAGACGGAGTGTGTATGGGGTGGGGGGGCTAAAAACAGGCCCAAAAGACAAATATGAAAGGGCTGCCCAGCACTTTGACAAAAAATGGTAAAATACTAGCCTTTATTTGACTCAGGAAAACCTGGTTTGATTGGCTCATTATTGCAAAGTAAATGCATACAGATTGGAAAAGGCACTTATGAGAAAATAAAATTAAAAATAGCTTTTTTCCAACCAGCTGAGGGGGCTGGTTCCAGTTCAATCCTCCTTACCTGGTCATAACAAAAGAGCAAGTGATGGTAACATTACATTTACATAGAGAAAGGGAATAATGCCAGAGAATTGAAAGATAGCTAATGCGATTCTTATATTTGAAAAGGGAAATAGAACAAGTGCAGAGAACCATAGACCAATAAGCTTTGTGTGTTGTTGGGAAAGACACAACAATAAAGCATTGAGAAACTGAAAACACAAACAGCAGACAGCAGGAATTTCAAAAGGGAAGGTCATATTTGATCAACCTTATTGAATATTTTGAAAAAGCAACAGAAATAGTAAATAACGGGAATGTTTTGGATGTAATATATTTAGATTTTCAAATGGCCTTATTTAATTTATGACATAACATACTACTGACTAAGGTCACAACCTCCAGAGTCAGGTGACAAGTAACAGAATGGATAGCACGCTACCAACTAAACATAAAATAAAGTATAGGGGCTAAAGGTAGTTACTCAGATTAACAAAAGGTGTTCCGTAAGGATCGTGCTGCCATTCTTACCCACCACCTACATAAGTAACTTAGACTTGGGAATCCTACATTGAATTTCAAAATTTGCAGACAGCACCAAATAGAGAGGAGGACACTGACAAAATAAAGAAAGGCAATGACCATAATTTTACATTCATCATGAGCGCAAATGGCAACGTGAGTGCAAGATCTCGCGAGAATCTCATCAATGAGATCTTGTGATGCTATCACAAGACAGTTTTCAACATAGATGACCTTTTGTCATGCTGAGCGGAGAGAAGCCCATGCGGCCAGCTGGGAATTTGTAAAAGTGTTGGTCTAAGTGAGATAGCAAGCACGGCAGTCACTGACCATCGGTAGGATGCTCTTGGGTTAGATGGGCAAAGGATAAGGGCATGGACTGGACTCCACAATGGTCACTCATTCTCTTTTTTTCCTTTTAGTTAATTCACAAATACAAACATGGAGCCAGTAAGGTTGGAAGTAATCCTTCTCGCCAATAGGAGAAAGAAAACTCAAATGAACCTGGCCAGATGATCAAGTGCTGGGGAGGTATCTAAATGGAGCACCCAATTGATTGAAGTGTGGCAGGCGAGTCAGAGTCAGCCTGCCACAGCTGTGTCGTGAAACTTGCGCAAAATTTATTTTTCAAAGTGCCCAAAAATATGGCGCAAAAATATGCAGGTGCTGCCAGCAGGCTACTGACAGCTTTTCTCTCCCAAAATGATACTTAGGCAAAATAATGGAATATTCTGCCCCTTAATAAACTTGCAGGTGGCAAAATGACATGTGAACTTCAAAATAGATGAATGCGAAGTGGGAAATTTTTGTAGAAAGAATACTGAGACCACATACACTCTGGAGCACAGGTGTGTGGCTGGGTAGAGGAGCAGGGGGATCTGAGGATGCACATACACAAATCACTGAAAATAGCAACACAGGGTAACACAGTCATTAGGTTTAGGATTAAGAAAAGTTAGGTTTAGGATTAAGAAAACACAAAACACAGAGGGTCACTTCTAAAGAGAAAGAACCAAAATACAGATAAGCTATGGTGAGAACCATGTTTAGTCTACCCTTGATGAAGTGTAAATAGTCCTGAGCTCCATATAAAAAGGATACAGTGGCATTGGAGATGATACAAAAGATGAACTAGAATGACACATGAACTGAAAAGTTAGACCTATTAGGAAAGATTGATGAAGATCTGTTCTCCAGACTGAGGTGTGACTTGATGGAGGTCCTAAAGGTTATGAAAGGGCGTGGAAGGGTCATAAAGGCACTGAAGGAGGCATTAGGCCTACTAGTAGAGTTAGGAAAGCAAGTTGGAAGGAGGCTGGTGTGAAGCATAACTGTGGACATGGACCTTTTGGGCCAAATGTCCTGTTTATGTGTAATATTTGAGATGAGATATCATCAAATCCTTACATAACTATGTTTATAGCCCTTAGTTTGTACTGACAAGTTTGGATAGTACAGCCTAGGACTGTATTCATGCAATTGTATCCTTCTGAGAAGATGCATGAATGTTTAAAGTGCAGTCAATGCGAGTGACGGAACCAAATCCCTGGACTAAATTCTGCACATCCTCTTTGAATAACAGCATGTCTTTATATTGGACAAGATTTGCAATTTTCAGTCTATTTTTCCAATCTATCCAAATCTAGTTGCAATCTATTTCCTTCTTCTACGGCTCTGACTCTACTGAATAATTTAGTATCATCCATGAATTTAATTATTGTTCTATCTGAGCCCAGATTATTAATATGCCTAATAAATAACACGATAACTAGCACTAAACTTTGGGGCAAAGCACCACTGCCGCGATCTGATTGGAAAGCTAAAAAACAATTGCTGCTTTTGACCCTTTTGACCCTCATTATACAATCTATCATGCAATATTTAAACAACGGGATTTGGTTTTAATACACTTATTCATGTGGAATTTTATCAGTTCTTTTGTTTAAAAATCTGGAGCGCAATTTGGCCTTTTCTGATGAACTTAAGAGGGAAAAGCAAAGATAACCCATTGGCAGTGTTGGTGTGTATTCTCGCTGTGCTCTTAATCAATGAAATATGTAAGGGGTCCGTTTCCACAACGTCATACTGATGGGACGGGCTCTGAGTGAGCCTGCCCTGCCAGCAATTTTGATTTTTGAAAGATTGGAGCGAGTGATTTGATTGAGGAGGTGGAGGAGGGCCCCAGGACTGCTTAGGTCAGTTTTGAGAGGAGGCCCAACCTCGGGATTATGGTCCAGAGCAGTCTCAGCAACACCCAGAGAATGAGGAGGTTACACCCATCTAACATTGGAGACTCGCATTGCTCAGGTTCTCCTGAAGAAAACTTTCCTATCTGGCCATGAATGGCAGACAATGTCATGCATATTTGTGCTTGTCAGGAGATGTGACGATTATATCTGCCACATTCTGTGGGAGGCTCTATTGCCCCATGAACTCAGAGGGCATCTCCTGCTAGGGATCCACAGGAGATCTATGCAGCATCTCACAGTCCTCAGAATACTAATGTATCAAGAAGGTGACATATGACCTCTGAGTAAGGCTCATCAATGTGTGAACTTCACACTTGATGAAGCTGCTACATTTCTGGGGTTTGTTGCTATCTTCAGCTTCTTCAGAGTACAGGGTGCAATCAATTGTGCATACGTGGCTTTAGGAGCTCCATTGCACCAGTATCTGATGTTTATTAACAAGAAATAATTCACTCCATCAATGTTCAACTGGTGTGTGATCATCAGAAACACATCATGCATGTTTGTACCAGGTACCCAGTCCCCAAACTCATACATCCCTCTCAGGTACCTCACATATTTGAAGGGTCTCAGAGAATACAAGGATGGCTGTTTGATGATAAGGGGTACTTGCTCAGATGATGGCTCATGACACCAATATGTCAACCTTCAGGTCACTCAGAGGAGAGATAAAATGTGGTGTTAAAGGCAACATAATACACCATCATGCAGACCAAAAATTTCCTGAAGGTGCACTTCGAATGTGTGGACTGCTTAGGTGGTTTTCTGCAATAGTCTCCAGAGAGGGTATATTCTAGCATTGTGGTCTATTGTACCCTTCAAAACCTGGCAATTCAAAAGGGGGGATTCCTTGTCAGAGGGAGACATGGAGGAGGCTGAGGACTCCTTGGACAATGAAGAGCACAAAGAGCAAGGACCAAAATTGGGTGAGAAAGGTTTGCTTTCATATGAGCATGTCATCAGAGAAACATAACTTAGAGGATAAACCCATGCCATACTGGCAGCCACGCAACTATAGAATGATTAATGTACAGGCAACAGGACACAACCATATTCCTTCTGTTCCTTAGTGCCATGCCAGTGAACTGAAAGGTCTTTGCAACCAGTGACATCAAGAGCAAGTTCAGAATTTGGACTCATACCTTTAACTCTCATTATTCACTGGACCCTAAATTTTTGAAAAAGTCAGTGGCAAATCTATCAGAACATCTTTGGGCAGTGATAACCACCACTGAAGTGCTGACACTGCATCAAAAGACTTGATGCAGTGATGGCCACCTTTATGAGAAACATTTTGCAGACACTGAGATGTGTGCATGGCTGGAGAGACCATCATGAGTGCAGGTCTTGTGCTTTGGCACTACCAATGAAGGCAGCCTGCTCATTTTGAGAGACAATTACAGCTGCCCCTCTAAGGTTAGTGAGGATGCCTAACTCCATGATGTCTTGTAAGGAGTGTCATTATGAATGCGCTTTTGCAAATACTTCCAGCAAAGAGTTTGACACATCTCCCTGACACAACTCAAAAAACTATCATGAGTCAGCTACACATCACATGAATGTAAGGCTCACCAAGGGGGGTGAACTCTAAGTGGAAGCACTTGCATTAAGAGGGCACAGAGATGCATATGCTTGACACTTTCAAATGAACAGACCATTCTCATGTACGGCAAACGTATTTACAACATGAAAATAACACTAATTGAATGCCTATGACCCAGAAATGATTTCAAATCTTAATTTTTCAGACCCTACAACTATGACTAGTTATGTCCTTGATGTCTACAGAAAAGTGGAGGCAATCTGTTGACTGGTACATCTTTTTGTCTTTGATGACTTTCACAGTATCCTCTAGATGGTGGACAGCTGGAGGGCCCCTGAATGCGTTGGGTGTCCTGTTGTGGGCAGGTGAACCCTCCTCGGCCTGCACAACTGGAGATGATGGAAGGTTGGGTAAAGCTGGTCACTCTTGGAGTCACCTTGGTGAATGGCCCCAGGTCTCCAACTGTTGGTTTTCCTTCTGATGGGCATGTATATGATTTGTTCAGTTTGAGGTTTCTGGTCAATGGTAATCTCCAAACCATTGTAGATGGTGGGGGATTCAGCAATGAGAATGCCATTGAATGTCAAGAAGAGATAGTTGGATCCTGTCTTGTTGGAGATAGTCATTGCCTGGCACGAGTGTGGCATGGATGCTCTGCCACTTGTCAGCTCAAGCTTGTTGTCCAGGTCTGTAAAGTATGGACCAAATGTTTCAGTATCTGAGGAGGTAGTATGAGAATGGTACTGAACATTGTGCAATCATCAGAGAACATACACTCCTGCAGCAATGTCTTGGGCCTAAGATGATTGTGAACTTTCTTTTGTGTTCTGTTTGACTCCAGCCAGTGGAGAATTTCATCCTGATTCCATTGACTTCAATTTTACCATGGCTCTTTGATACCGCACTCTGTCAAATGCTGACTTAACGTCAAGGGCACTCATTCACACCTCACTTCTTGAGACCAACTCTTTCTTCCATGCTTACACCAAGGCTGTAATGAGGCCAGGAGCCTTGACGGCCTGGGAGAACCCAAATTGAACATCCAAGACCGGTGGTTGTTGACCTCACTATTTATTCTCAACACAAAATCTGGGCCAATGTCTCTACAGGTCCAGCATCAGAGTGCTGAACTATCAAGTCTGAGACCCAAGCTTAAATTTTAAACTTGACTGGTGTTGTCAATCATGCTCCTCTTTTATAATTTTCTGCATGCTCTTATAAGATGCAGTTTAATTTCATTATGTCGTGCAAGTTATGGTATGTTATGTCACTGAAGATGGAAAAATTGTCCATTGATTCTTATCCATGCAATTCCATTCTCTCGAGCATTTCCTAATGAATGAATCAATAAACAGTATTGACAAGGTCAGTGAAAACTATTACAACCTCTTGATCAAAGAAGATGATATAACAGTGTGATGGTGGTGGTAAATGTGGAAAGGAAGGTTTAGTGCGATTATTTAGTTGGCTTCTGGTTTCTGCTTTCTCCTGATTATCATCTTCATAGAAACATAGAAAATAGGAGCAGGAGTAGGACATTCAGCCCTTCAAGGCTGTTCCTCCATTCATCATGACCATGGCTGATCATCCAACTCAGCAACCTTTTCCTGCTTTCCCCCCATATCTTTTGATCTTTTTGGTTCCAAGAGCTATATCTAACTCCTTGAAAACATATAATATTTTGGCCTCAACTGCTTTCTGTGGTAGCCAATTCCACAGGCTCACCACTCTCTGGATAAAGGGATTACACCTCATCTGAATCCTAAATGGTTTATCGGGTATCCTCAGACTGTGACCCCTGGTTCTGGACTCCCTCGCCTTTGGGAACATCCTTCCTGCCACTACCCTGTCCAGATCCTGCCACCAGCGAATGGCAGTGAGATGTTTCTCACTGCTGAGAAACACATGGCTGGAAGGCCAAAGAATCCTGTCTTACATTTAGTTCCCTCTTCTAAGCCATTCATATATATTTTGAATATCTGGGGTCATAGCAATTATTCCTGTGGTATCCCACTAATCACAGCCTGCCATTTCGAAGAAGACCAGCTTATTCCTACTCTTTGTTTCCATTTTGCCAAGCAGTATTCTATCCATCTAAATACACTACCCTAAATCCCATGTGCTTTAATTTTGTTTGCCAATTTGCTTTCACCAAAGCCCTAATGTAGGGCTTTGGTGAAAGCTTTCTGAAAATTTAAGTAAACCACATCCACTAGCTCCCCCTCATCAACTCTACTACTTACATCCTCAAAGAATTCCAGTAGATTTGTCAAGCATGATTCACCATTTGTAAATCCATGCGGACTCTTTCTGATCCTCCACATTTCCCAAGTGCTCTGCTGATAAATCTTTTATAATGGATTTTGACATTTTCCCCATTACCAACATCAGACTGACTGGTCCATAATGGCCTGTTTTCTCTCAACCTTCCTTTTTAAATGGTGGACTTGCATTACCCACCCTCCAATCTGTAGGAACTGTTCCAGGGTTTATAAAATCTTGGAAAATGACAAACATTCGTTGTCCCATTCCCATTGTTTTTCACTGTGGCCCTGCTTTATTCTTCCCCTTGATATCTCAGCCTATCACTTTTCTTATTCTCCTTTCTTCTTTTGTTCTTGTCCATGTTGCCCCTCCTCTGACTCCTTGCATTGGTTCCCATTTTAGTTTAAACCCTCCCCAACCACGCCAATGAATATTCCCTCAGGACATCAGTCCTGGTCCTGCCAAAGTATAACTTATCCAGTGTGTACTGGTCTGAACCCCCCAACCCCCAAATCCCAATCCCACCCCCTTCCAGAACCGGTCACAATGTCCCAGGAATCTGAAACCCTCCCCTTCACACTGTCTCTTCAGCTATGGATTCATCTGATATACCCTGGAATTTCTGCTCTGATTAGCATGTGGCACTGGTGGTAATCTTGAGATCACTACTTTTGAGGTCCTAGTTTTCAACTTACTTTCTAACTCCCAATACTTTTAAAACATCACCCTTTTTTCTGCCTATGTCATTTATATCAACATGTACCACGACCACTGGCTGTTCATTCTCCCCCTCCACAATGTCCTGCAGCTACTCTTGACCCTAGCAGCAGGGAGTCAACATACCATCCTGTAGTCTCTCTGTGCCCATCTATTTCCCTTAAAATGGAATCCTCTATACTATTGCATTCCCACACTTCTTAGTCCTCTCCCATGCAGCTGAGCCAACTGTGGTGCAACAAATTTGACTGTTGCTGTTTTCCCCTGAGAGGTCATTGGTTACAGGAAATTCCTGCCTAGTCCTTTTGTCCTGCCTGATGTGCACCCATTCCCTTCCTACCTATGGAGTCTTAGCCTGCGGTGTGACCACCTCTCTACATGATACTCTCCATCTCGGGGATGCTCAAGAGTGTATCCAGCTGCCTCTCTAGCTCCAAAACCTGGGTTTTCAGGAGTTGTAGCTGGAGACACTTCCTGCACAAATGCTAACCCCAGGCGCTGGAAATGCATCCCCCTGTTTCCCACATAGAGCAGAAGGAGCACACCACGGCTTTGAGTTCTCCTATCATCACTTACTCTTTAAATCTTTTGGAAGATCCTTAATAACAAATAATACCAATTACTATAGGATTCTTTTTCTCTGGTCCTTGTTACTACAGAATACAACCCTTATAAACTATAGACCATAAACAACAGAAAGACCCTACAAACTATCAGTGATAAAAGTAATAAATACTTACCCATCCGTACTCAACTAATCTGCTGCTTCCACTTGCCCTGCGTCACTTTTGAATCCTGACCGCCCCTCAGGAGTTCCAAACCAGCACTCTGCTCTGAGTCTCACACTTTCCCTTGCTCTTTTATCTCTTAGCTCCACTCTCAGTCTCGCTTTTTCTCACACTCTTTATCCTCCCGGCTCTGCTCTCCAACTCTCCGACAGCTGCAGCTTATCCCCCAGCTCTTCGGCTTTGGTCTAGTCCAATCTACTAATGGCTTTCCTGTGATGTTCACTTTGCTTTCAAATCCAACGCGTTCCCAGGCTCTTGGGAGCTTCTCTCCCCGTTCCACAAGTATCTCCTGCAGGCCCGCCTCGCCGTTCCTCCTGAAGGTGAGTGATATCCAGTATAATCTATTTCTTCAGATTCAATTAGCACCACACTTATGTTAATGGCGTTTAACCAATATAGTGGCATTGAAATCCAGTCATTTTTTTGAGCCAGGCTTAATTTCATTGTGAGGTGAGAATGACAGTAGAACAGTTAAGTCATTTATTTAGTAATGAAAAGTACAAACAGTCTTCCTTAATGTTGCATGATTTATAAATAGGAGAAGAAAGATTGCCTGTAATTCATAACTGTCTCATGTTTCCTGCTGATGATTTCCAGGATAGTCTTTTACTAAGGTTTAGGCCTTGATATAATGCTGCACAAACATTGGCATATGGAGGCTTACTTTACAGAGGCATTACCTGCAACACCAAGAAAGCAGGCAAAGGAGCGGTGTCAGAACATGGCTTTTCACAGAATAACTTTTAAGTTTAATTGCTCAGGGGTGTTTTGCTTCATAACTGAAATCAGGGACATTCGTGATTTTTCTCTATGCAGAGATTTAGTTAATCCCTAACAATTTTTTTCCCATAATTATCTAGGTACACTACAGGAGTTTAATTTTCTTCCAAAAACAGGTGGGTTACAGTTGGTGAGGAAAATCAATAATTCTGGAGTTTTTATCTATTCCTGAGTGTAAGACTAACAGTAAAAAAAAGACTTGGTAAAAAGTGTGAAGACCTAGTTAAAGACCAGTTGTTATTAAAGTCATGCAGTTTTGCATAGAGTGAAAGAGAAACAAAGGGCAGGATTTTCTGGCCATGCTTGCAGCAAGACCAAAAATGCCCCATTTGAAGTCAACAGACCATTGCATGGTCCATGTCCCACCCGTTACTATTCCTGTGGCGGGTGGGATGGGAAAATTCCACCCAAAATGTTTTTTCTGAACTCTCAATTAAAAAAGAGTTAGTTACATGAAGGAATGGCCAAGGTCAGCACAGCAAGTATTTGCTGTTCATGAATGGTCAGTCGCAGATTTAGAGGGGGTGATGACAGGACCTATCCAACTGACACCCACTGCCTGTTCTGAGCTAACGACTGCTGGGAGCTCTGTCTCATCACCCAACAGCTTTGGAGTATGCAGAGGCAGAAGGAATGTGTGACCACCAAACAATGAAATAGACACAGGCAGGTAGCGCAGGAGTTCCCCGAATGTACCCCACTCTTCAATCAATATTCAATTGTGAAAACTAATGAGAGTGATAGTTCATCTGGGGAGTGCAGTCAGAACCAAGTTCACGACAAGCAGGGGTGACTCAGCTGTATAGGGAAGGGGAGATGGTTACAAGGAAGACCAGAAGTATGATAGCGATAAGTGACATAATATTTAGGGAAGTAGACCAGAATCTCAGTGACTGCAGGTGTGAACCCAGGATGGTGTGTGACCATCCTGGTGCCAGGGTCAAGAATGTCACTGAGCAGCTGCAGAACATCCTGAGACAGGAGTGATGCTGCTATAACTATTACAGAGACCTAGCACAAAGAAGGGCCAGATTTGGTGTTAAATATCCTTGGATACAATAGATTCAGGACGAATTGGAAAGGTTAGAAAAGGGGAAGGGGAAATGATATTGATTAAGGAGAGCATTGTGATACTGGAGTATCACACCAGCCTGATATGGGTTCCCAGTTGTAATACATTTCCATGAATACTCATTAGTGTAAAACATTCAATCTTTGATAAAAGTTCAGCAACACATGAGATTCTCATGACACTCGGATGAAATTTGTGTAAAGATAACATGTATCTGTTGGCCTTTTGCAATTGTGTGTAAGGTCAGAGGTTTTCCTTGTTTAACAACACAAGGGGAAGGGAGCAGGAGAATGGCAGCTTGAATGGAGGCTTGGGATGGTCAAGGTTGTGCCAATGGTGTTGTGGCCACTTTGGGCAGCATGGTGGCACAGTGCTTAGCACTGCTGCCTCACAGCTGGGTTCGATTCCTGACTTGGGTCACTGTCTGTGTGGAGTTTGCACGTTCTCCCCGTGTCTGCGTGGGTTTCCTCTGGGTGCTCCCATTTCCTCCCACATTCTGAAAGACATGCTGGTTAGGTGCATTGACCCGAACAGGCACCGGACTGTGGTGACTAGGGGAATTTCACAGAACTACATTGCAGTGTTAATGTAAGCCTTACTTGTGACTAATAAATAAACTTTACTTCTCACATTGGTTTGGATGATATAGGCAAAAAGTGGGATGTGGTCCTGCAATTAGAATTTAAGGAGATAGTTAGGAAATTAGCAAGCAAGACCTCAAAAGTAATAATCTCTGATTACTCTGAGTACCATGCACAAGTGAGTATAAAAATAAGAAGATAAAGCACATGTGTGTGTGTGTGGCTGGAAAGATGGTGCAAGAAGGAGGGCTTTAGTTTCTTGGGACATTAGGGTTGGCTCTGGGAGAGATGGGATCTATACATGCTGGATGAGTTGCACCTTAATAGAGCCAGGACAAAGTTCCTTGCAGAGCGATTTGTTATGATATTGGAGAGGGTTTAGACGAAATTGGCAAGTGTGGGAAACAAGAGCACATATCAGGCTGGAATACCAAGCTACATAGATTACTGGGAGAGATCAATTGCACTGGAGTAAGGAATAGTAAGTTAATAGCTGGGATCAGAATAAGGGAGAAAGTAATAAAGTCTAAATAAGAATCGAAGTGCATGTAATTGAATGCATAGAGTATGGTTAATAAGACTAGTGAGTTACAGGTACAGATTGACATATGGAAATATGATGCTGTAACTATTATAGAGAACTAGCACAAAGAAGGGCCAGACTCAGTGTTAAATATAAGAACATAAGAACATAAGAAATAGGAGCAGGAGTAGGCCATCTAGCCCTTCGAGCCTGCCCCGCCATTCAATAAGATCATGGCTGATCTGTCGTGACTCAGTTCCACATTCCCGCCCTCTCCCCATAACCCTTAATCCCCTCGCTTATCAAAAATCCATCAACCCGCGTCTTAAAAATATTTAGCGAGGCAGCCTCCACCACCTCAACAGGCAGAGAATTCCAGAGATTCACCACCCTTTGAGTGAAGAAGTTCCTCCTCAACTCTGTTCTAAACCACGCCCCCCCCCTTTATCTTGAGGCTGTGCCCCCTAGTCCTACTGTCCTTTCTGAGCGGGAAGAGTCTCTCCACCTCTATCCTATCCATCCCATTCATCATCTTATATGTCTCAATGAGATCTCCCCTCATTCTTCTAAACTCTAACGAGTACAAGCCTAGTTTATTCAGCCTCTCCTCATAGCTCAACCCCTTCAACTCCGATATCAGCCTATTAACCTCCTCTGCACTCCCTCCAAGGCCAAAATGTCCTTGCGTAAGTACGGTGACCAAAACTGCACACAGTACTCCAGCTGCGGCCTCACCAATGCCCTATATAGCCGCAGCAAGACCTCCCTACTTTTATATTCAATCCCCCTCGCTATGAATATTCCTGGGTACAATAGATTCAGTACAGATTGGAAAGGTTAGAAAAGGGGGAGGGGAAACTGTACTGATTAAGGAGAGCATTGCAGCGCTGGAATATCACACTAGCCTGATATGGGTTCCCACAAATACTCATCAGCATAAAACATTCAATCTTTGACAAAAATTCAGCAACAAATGAGATTCTCGTGACACTTGGTTGAAACGTGTAAAGATAGCGTGTACCTGTTGGCCTCTTGTAGTTGTGTGTAAGGTCAGAGGTTTTCCTTGTTTAGCTGGACAACACAAGGAGGGGGGAGCAGGAGAATGGCAGCTTGAATGGAGGCTTGGAACCATCTAGGTTGTGTCAATAGTGTTGAGGGGGGATGTGTGGACTCGGGATGGAGGCAAGGAGGAGTGGAAAATGAATCCAAGGAAGGACAGAAGGTGGAGCCAGGAACATGGTGGTGTGGAAGAGGGAAGAGCCTAGCATTCTGGGTGTGGTGGTGGGATAGTGGAAACAGTCAGTCAAGGTAAGAAAATTAGTGACCTATAGGGTCACTGCTGTCAGTACTGTCAATATCTGGATCCATCTGAGTGTTGACTGATGATTCCAGACAGGGCTTTCAGTTCACCAACAACATTTCAATTATTCCTGATTCCCACCATCAAGAACTTGCACTTAAAAAGCATCTCTGGCATAGAGGCTGTCCTAAGGTGCCTCAGAGGCAGATAGAAGGGAAATCAAGCCAAGAGGGTTGAACAAAGGCTTGGCCTAAGGGATAGTTTTGGAGAACATTTTTGATGAAGGGAACACAGTGATGAGGTAAAAGGTTTTAGTCATGGAATTTCTGAGAGTAAGACCAAGAAACTTGAATGCACTATCACCAATCATGAGGCACAAGGAAAATGATGTATTAAGGACAGAGCCAAAAAGATGGAGTGTTCAGCCTGGGGAGTATAGAGGAGATTACAATTATACTACTCATTGTGAGGAACAGATGGAGAGTTATTTGAGCATTGCACCTTTTTCCACATGGAGTGAAGGGACCTGATTCTTTCGAGGAAAAATTGTTTAAATGTATGAAGTAGAAAAAGATACACACTCAAAGAGAGCACAGGACACTGAGACTTGGTTTAAATTGCACCAACAAAGAGCTACCACAGACATCACAGGATAAACGGTCTCATGATATACATTTCTGCCACTAGAAGGGTGACCTCTCTTCAAAAGTACTCCATTACCTATAATGCATTTTGGGGTATGCCAATCCCAATGCAAATTATAAAGACTTTCTTGCTTTTCAATCATCTCTAATCAAAAGCATCAGGCAAGGCTGTGAAAGGATTTCACAGGAATGATGACTTTAAATTCAATACTATTTGGGAACCAAATGGTAAGTCAGGAAGGACAGAAGTGATTACAGCCTCGGTCAGACTCTGGCTGAGAGCCCAGGGGTAATTTAGCCACTTGTGTGAGTTCATTCAGTGTGAGTATTTTTAGAAATTAAGTGGTGGGTGGGAGGATGGGTTGGGAGAGAGAGAAGGGCAATGAATCTGCACTCCCAGTGTTAACAGCAAAGATAAAAACATGTATATTTTACCATTAGTATTGTTATCAAAATATTAGATTATTTGTAATTATAAAAAGAAGCGGTTAATATAACATTTCATCTTTCTGAAACCTTCCCTAGCTCTAAGTTTAGTTTTAATTTAATTATGGAATCTTAATTAATTTGCTTAGATTAAAACGATGACACGGTGTACATGAGTAAATAATTGATGTATGTAGAAATGATAGATTATAAGCAAAATATGACCAGTTTCATTTCTAATACATTGCTGATTCTTTTTAATTATATATAAATTTAAAATGACACTTTCAGGAATTAAAAACTAAAATGTTTAGCATACTGCCTGATTTTATTTATCTAAAAGACGCCTCATAGAGATCTCATGCCTTAATTTCCATGGTGGGTCACTTTTCAGTTATGAAAATTAATTCAGACATTCCTCAATCCAAGTACAGTCTCTCCATGACACTACAAACTGGGAACTTGCGGCCCAGGCAATAAACTATACTTACCAAGTCCATTGTTCATTTGGGAACAATCCCATTTTGCTTTCTCCACAGTTGGGTCCACAAAATATGGAAATAATTGAGCAGCCAGTTAAATCGATGGAAAGTGTCAACAAAGCATCATTACGTGCACATTCTGACTGGTAGCGTTACTGTTGTCTTTGGTGACTCCACTCTCAAAACTGGCACCAAAACACTTAAAATGGCCATTTTAATCAGTGACTAGAAAATGCTTACCAAAAAAAGGAAAATGTGCTCCACTTGTCTGAACAGTAATAAACTGATGAGTGATAGTACCAATTAGATCCCATCATCAAGGATTATGTTACCCTGTCACAGTACCCAATGAATTCACGAACTACATTATGCAAATGTACCATAATCGCTTACTCTTCGCCTGCCTGCTCACTCTACTGCACAATCTAGCACATTCATTGTGATGATGGTCCCGACATACTTGTTTGTCAGTTCTGATTTAAATAGTCGACAGAAGGCATAGATCCAGCAGCTGTGGCTGATATTTCTTTTGCTAGATATCACAGCAGATTAAATGGGTTTCATTTATTATTTTTCTGGGGAAGGACATAGCGGTGATATTATTGTAATTCAGGGATGCATTCACTTGTCTGTATGTCACTGCAATTCCAACAGGCTGAAAATACACAGGGTATGGAGATTTACACCTGCAATTTCCGCAATTTGTGCAGACAGAGCTCTAGGATGGGAGCGCAAATTCAGAAGATTGATCGCTTAAGAGTGATGAGATTCTACCTGGGGGAGGGCCCTCCTTGTGATGACTTCAACAGACACACATTCTTTACTTCTGAGCAGCTTCAAGGTTATTATAAAAACCTTGAAACCATGAATGTTTTATTTATCTCCAGCTATGGGCTAGATTAGCAAATGACCTTTATCTACTTCAGAGACCATTTCTAAATGTATCTGAGTGTACAGATGAAGCATATTTACAACTCAAGCCTGCAATTTCTGAAACTGATATATTAATGACTGTGTTTTTTTATACTTTCATGGAACGCCAGCTCACTAGCAAGGCAAGCATTTATTACCATCCTCAATTGCCTTGAGAAGGTGATAGTGCTGTCTTCATAGAAATCATAGAAACCCTACAGTACAGAAACTGGCCATTCAGCCCATCGAGTCTGCACTGACCACGATCCCACCCAGGCCCTACCCCCATATCCCTCCATATTTTACCCACTAATCCCTCTAACCTACAAATCTCAGGACACTAAGGGGCAATTTAAGCATGGCCAATCAACCTAACCCGCACATCTTTGGACTGTAGGAGGAAACCGGAGCACCCAGAGGAAACCCACACAGACACGAAGAGAACATGCAAACTCCACACAGACAGTGACACAAGCCGGGAATCGAACTCAGGTCCCTGGAGCTGTGAAGCAGCAGTGCTAACCACTGTGCTACCGTGCTGCCCCATGGTCTTCTTTAAACCATGCGGTCCATGTGATGTAGATACACCTCAGTGCTGTGAGAGAGGGAGTTCCAGGATTCTTCCCCAATGATAATGCCATAATGGTATAATGTTCCAAGTCAGGAAGGTGTGTGGCTTGGAGGGGAGCTTGCAGGTTGTGACTTTTCCATTCACCTTTTGCCCTTGTTTTTCTAGGTTGGTAGAGGTCCTGGGTTTTGAAGATGCTGTCGAGGGATGCTCAGTGAGTTGATGAAAGGCATCTTGTATATGATACACACTGCCACTACGATACCCCAAAATGGTGGATGGGGTGCAGATCTGTCAACCTTATAAAAGTCTTGATAATATTGAAAAAACATTGAAAAATATCAAATAAAAATGTATTAAAAAACTATTATGACCTCATAAAGATGTTAATCAATCAAACCTAATATTCTACTTCAGCCTGTCTAAGCAGACTTGTGCTGAGCCAATCCATTAGTGAGACTTGTAGCTCAGCCAGACATTCACAATCTATCAATAAAAACAGATGGCTAAAGATCTGTTTCTCCAGATGACCTCATTGTGAATGCTTGGCTGAGCTCCAAGATTTATTAATAGGAACATAAGAACATCCATCCTGTTATTGTAAGTATGAAAGACAGTGTCTAATGGACACTTTTATGAGGTTGTAAGAGTAGCAGTTATTTTTCAAAGCATATGCAGCAATGAGTGTTCTTTCCATGAGCAATTGAAGACCTGCCATGGCTATTACATACCTCATTTTTTCTTAAGTTAATGCATACTGGGCAAATGAGCATGGAATATATGGGTGCACGGAAATCACATGGAAAAAATAAGAGGGCATGGGGGATATGGGAGGCATGGGTAAAAACTTTTAAACTGGCCTTTCAAAAGCTTCTGATGTCCACACTATGGTTCAGAATTTCTTGAAGAGGCCATAAAGCCAACCCCCACAGGAGAAGGAACACTCTGTCCCTTTCTGACACACTCTGATAATCATTTCCCTTGTTGCTATCCTGCTGTCTTACCTTCTTCTCTCCCTTTAGTTTATCACATCTTTCTTACCCCAACTATTTAATTTAAAGTTCTCTCCGCTGCCCTAGTTATATGGCTTGTCACACTTGCCCCATCATGGTTGAGGTAACAGTACAGTTTCCACTTTCCTCAATTCCAATGCCAGTGCCCCAGGAATCAAACCCATTTCTCCCTTTGAGCAACACATTTAACATTCTAACCTTATTTATCCGAAGCCAATTTGCT
Organism: Carcharhinus amblyrhynchos; assembly: GCF_965287045.1. Taxonomy (NCBI): domain Eukaryota; kingdom Metazoa; phylum Chordata; class Chondrichthyes; order Carcharhiniformes; family Carcharhinidae; genus Carcharhinus; species Carcharhinus amblyrhynchos. Next base: position 31,067,335 of record NC_137337.1, read on the forward strand.
GTAGCTCAGGTTATAATCCAGAGATTATTACTTTTGAGGTTCTGCTCTTTAATTTAGCTTTTAGCTGTTCATACTCTTTAAGAACATAAGAACATAAGTACTAGGAGCAGAAGAAGGCAATCTAGCCCCTCGAGCCAGCTCTGCCATTCAACAAGATCATGGCTGATCTTTCCATGGACTTAGCTCCACTTACCCGCCTGCTCACTATAACCCTTAATTCCTTTACTGTTCAAAAACTTATCTATCCTAGCCTTAAAAAACATTCAATGAGGTAGCCTCAACAGCTTCACTGGGCAGGGAATTCCACAGATTCACAACCTTTTGTGTGAAGAAGTTCTTCCTCAACTCAATCCTAAATCTACTTTCCCTTATTTTGAGGCTGTGCCCTCTTTTCCTAGTTTCATCTGCCAGTGGAAACAACTTCCCTGCTTCTATCTTATCTATTCCCTTCGTAATCTTATATGTTTCTATAAGATTTCCCCTCATTCTTCTAAATTCCAATGAGTACAGCCTCAGTCTACTCAGTCTCTACTCATAAGCCAACCCTCACAACTGTGGAATCAACTTAATGAATCTCCTCTGCACCCCCTCCAGTGCCAGTATACCCTTTCTCAAGTAAAGAGACCAAAACTGTACATAGTACTACTGAGCTGCAACACCACCTCACTGTTTTTAAACTCCATCCCTCTAGCAATGAAGGATAAAATTCCATTTGCCTTCTTAATTACCTGCTGGACCTGCAAACCAACTCTCTGTAATTCTTGCACAAGGACACCAAGATTCCTCTGCATAGCAGCATGCTGCAATTTTTTACCATTTAAATAATAGTTCATTTTGCTGTTATTCCTACCAAATGATGACCTCACATTTACCAACATTGTACTCCATCTGCCAAACCCTCACCCAATCACATATACTATCTATATCCCTTTGCAGACTTTCAGCATCCTCTGCATACTTTGCTGTGCCACTCATCTTAGTGTCATCTGCGAATTTTGACACCCTACACTTGGTCTCTAACTCCAAATCATTTATGTAAATTGTAAACAATTGTGGTCCCAACATTGATCCCTGAGGCACACCACTAGTCACTGATCACCAACCAGAAAAACAGCCATTTACCCCCACTCTTTGCTTTCTGTTAGCTAACCAATCCTCTATCCATGCTAATACATTACTTGTAACAATGGGCACCTTTATCTTATGTGGAAGTCTTTGGTGCAGCACCTTATCAAATGCCTTCTGGAAACCCAGATACACCACATCCACAGGTTCCCCATTGTCCACTGCACATGTAATGTTCTCAAAGAATTACACCAAATTAGTCAAACATGACCTGCCCTTCATGAACCCATGCTGCATCTTACCAATGGAAGAATTTAAATCCAGAAGTCTCGCTATTTCTTCCTTGATGATAGATTCAAGCATTTTCCCTACTAAGCAGAAACACCTTCCTTATCCTACCAATGTTGATGATACCTATGTGGACCATGACCATTGGATCCTCTGTGTCCAAAAATAAGCTTCCCTTCAGCCCAAAGTGTATGTCCTAAACCGTGGCAGTGGGCAGGCAACACATCCCTCTCAACCCTCGTTCTGATATTCATAGAACTGTGTCTATCTCTCTAACTATACTATCCACCTCTACAATACATTTCTATTAGCTCTCTGTACTTGATTGACTTCCCGTACCACAGTGCCATAGTCAGTTTTATCATCCACCCTGTAATCCCCATTCTCATCTGCACAGGTTGTAAAAACTTTGAACATATTGGACAATTGCAAAGGATGAGGTTCATCCACTTCTACTTTCTAAACCTTTGCCTGCCTCACTTGACCATTGACAAAAACAGAAGACCATGTCCTAGGGATGGCCTCCTTGAACAAAATGCCCAGGTAACATTCCCCATCCCCATTGTGTCACAGTGTCTGCAGCTTGGCCTCCAACTCAATGATTCTGAGTCGAAGCTCCTCAGACTATAGCCATTTACTGAAGGCACATTTGCCCTGGATCACACTGGCATCCAAGAGTTTTCACATCCCACAGCCGCAGCACATCACCTGCCTGACCATCCTTATTATATCTTAATTAAGTAACTAACAAATTATTTTCTTAATTAATTTTAAATTAAATTAATGCTACATCTCACTATACATCCTGTGCTCATTTAAACTTTAGTTATCCAATACAAGCTATCAGTTAAGAAAATAATAGGCTCACTAATTTCTTACTTCCCTTCTGTTAGTGTTCTTTAAGGTATTTTCAAAGTTTACATTTTCTAAATTCCAGCTCCTTACAGACAGTCTCTAACAGCATTTACTCCCCAACCAATTGTCCAATAACTTTCCTGTGCGGCCGCTCATGGAATTTTTTTCTCAAACTTAGCACTTTCTGGAAGCTAAAGCTGCATTCTTCTGCAGGTCCGCCTCTCTGCTGCTGCTTCTCTTAGTTCCCTTTGAGTACCTCTTCCACTCATTATTCACCAATTCTATTAAGGCCTCTCTCTGCTATTTTAATTCTCGCTCATGTTATTTCATTCGAAGATCAACATCTTATACCAAAAACAAATGCTATGAAATACGGTAGAAGAGCAATCACAGAATCATGGAATCCCTACAGTGCAGAAGGAGGCCATTTGGCCCATCGAGCCAACATCAACAACAATTCCACCCAGGCTCTATCCCCATAATCCCATGAATGTAATCCCCCTGACACTAAGGAGCAATTCAGCTTGGCCAATCAACTTAACCTGCACATTTTTGGACTGTGGGAGGAAGCTGAAGCACCTGGAGGAAACCCATGTAGACATGGGGAAATGTGAAAATTCCACACAGTCACCCAAGGCAGGAATGGAACCCGTATTCCTGGCCCTGTGAGGCAGCAGTGCTAACTGCTGTGCCACAGTGTTGCCCCAGTTAAACTATGCAACTAGTCAATGAGCAGTGCAGTTACAAGCATAAACAACTGAAACAACAGCTGATGGGCAACACCATGACACAGTGAGTAGCACTGCTGCCTCACAGCGCCAGGGACCTGGGTTTGATTCTTGGCTTGGGTCACTGTCTGTGTGGAGTTTGCATGTTCTCCCCGTATCTGCACGTGTTTCCTCTGGATGCTTCGGTTTCCTCCCACAATCTGAAAGACTTGCTGGTTAAGCAAGCATTGATCCGAACAGGCACCCGGATTGAACAGGATGGCTGGCATGCGTGAACAGCTCTTCTCTTTTCTTTCTCCATGCCTTGCTTCTTTTCAAAGCCTCACTGAACTCCATGAGAGTGTTAGACTGAAGTTAGGAAGAATGTACAGTCAGGAGTTTCTCTTCATCACCTATTGCAGATGGAGCTCTCTCAAACACTATCCTCGATGCCCACTTTCAGGGATGGACTTGTGGTTCATTATTGACAAGAACATAAGAAATAGGAGCAAGAGTAGGCCATCTAGCCCTTCGAGCCTGCCCCGCCATTCAATAAGATCATGGCTGATCTGAAGTGGCTCAGTTCCACTTTCCCGCTTTCTCCCCATAACCCTTAATTCCCCTGTCTATCAAAAACCTACCTACCAGTGACTTAAATATATTTAGCGAGGTAGCCTCCACCACTTCAACAGGCAGAGAATTCCAGAGATTCACCATCCTTTGAGTGAAGACAAGGCCCAATAGAGATTGAGTTCTTCGTTCAAACAATGGAGAGAAGCTCACCCTTATCATGGCATTTCAACATGCTAAGGATTGTTTCCTCATGACCAATATCACAGTCCCTTGAGGCCAGACTAGGGGAATTTCACAGAAACTTCATTGCAGTGGTAATGTAAGCCTTACTTGTGACTAATAAATAAACTTTAACTTTAACTTTGACAAACAGAAGTAGAGAATGAGGATGTTGACTTAATATGTTTAAAATCTGGCAACAAAGGACTGTGATCATGAGGAAACAATCCTTCGCATGTTGAAATGCCATGATAAGGGTGAGCTTTTCTCCACGGTTTGAACAAAGAACTCAATCTCTATTGGGCCTTGTCAATAATGAACCATAAGTCTATCCCTGAAAGTGGGTATCAAAGATAATGTTTGTGAGATCTGCAATAGATGATGGAGAGAAACTCCTGAGGTACATTCTTCCTAACTTCAGTCTAACACTCTCATGTAGTTCAGTGAGGCTTTGAAAAGAAACAAGGCATGCAGAAGGAAAAGAGAAGAGCTGTTCATGCATGCCAGCCATCCTGTTCAATCAGGTCAGGTACTCTCTTTTCAACATTGTCATATATCTTTCTGCAAAACTTATGTGTTCGAGCCCATATTATATCCCAATTAAACTTAACATAATCAGCATATTAGTTGCAGTCCATTCAGCTTTAACTGATCTACAACCCAGTGTAAACAAACAAAATTCACAAAGTCAAGACACTATCTCTGAAAAAAAGTTTGCAAACCCCAAGAGACACCACACAGTACTCTCTTCTGTTCTGTGGTAACATTCTGTAATAGTCTGCAAGTTGGAACTGCTTTTAAATTAACCCAGTGGGCTGTTGCACTGTTAGCTCCTGCGGCACTAACCTCTGAAGTTCAGTAAAAACACTAAAAAAAACTTGCCATGTTCATGGCAGTGGCTGCCATGAGAACTTGATTTAAAAAAAAGAGTTGGGATTTTCCAGCAGTTATCTTAGCAACATCTTAGAGATGCCACCAGGTGCGAGAAAGCTATTAATCTGAAACTGACAGCGTGCATACCCATATAACGCCAATGTTAAAGTAGGTTTTGATAATTGTCAGTTGCTCATTCCATACAATTGTTAATGTCACCTAATCACAGTGATCCACTCAATGGGAAGCTATCCTTGGCTCCTCCTACTTGCCTATATCTACATCCTCTCCTCGGGTTCCGACACCCAATCCCTTAACTTCTCTACTGCTGCTATTCCCAGATTCAGTATTAAATCAGCCAAAGTTGCCTCCAATTAAATATGAAGACTGAAACCATTGTTTTCTGTATTCACTGCAAATACTGTTCCCAGCCACCAACCACAACACTCTTGCTGGCTAACGCTTCAGGACAAGCTAGATTGTACACAGCTTTGAAAGAAAAACAGGAAATGATGGGAAAAAATGGGCAGGTCAGACAGCATCCGTGAACATAAGAACATAAGAATTAGGAGCAGGAGTAGGCCATCTAGCCCTTCGAGCCTGCCCCGCCATTCAATAAGATCATGGCTGATCTGAAGTGGATCAGTTCCACTTTTCCACTTTCTCCCCATAACCCTTAATTCCCCTGTCTATCAGAAACCTATCTATCCGTGGCTTAAATATATTCAGTGAGGTAGCCTCCACCAGTTCAATGGACAGAGAATTCCAGAGATTCACCACCCTTTGAGTGAAGAAGTTCCTCCTCAACTCCAATCTAAACTGACCCCCCCTTATCTTGAGGCTGTGCCCTCTAGTTCTGCTATCCTTTCTAAGCGGGAAGAATCTCTCTACCTCTACCCTATCTATCCCCTTCATTATCTTATACGTCTCTCTAAGATCCCCCCTCAGCCTTCTAAACTCCAACGAGTACAGACCCAGTCTATTTAGTCTCTCTTCATAGGCTAACCCCTTCATCTCTGGTATCAGCCTAGTGAACCTTCTCTGCACTCTCTCCAAGGCCAATATATCCTTGTGCAAGTGCGGCGACCGAAACTGCACACAGTACTCCAGCTGCGGCCTCACCAGTACCCTGTACAGTTGCAGCAAGTCGTCCCTACTTTTATATTCTATCCCCCTCGCTTTAAAGGCCAACATTCCATTCACCTTCTTGATCACCTGCTGCACCTGCAGACTGGGTTTTTGCGACTCATGCACAAGGACCCCCAGGTCCCTCTGCACCGTAGCATGCTGCAGCTTTTTGCCTTTTAAATAATAATCCGTCCTACTATTATTTCTACCAAAGTGGATAACCTCACACTTACTAACATTATATTCCATCTGCCAGGTCCTCGCCCACTCGCTCAGCCTATCCAGATCTCTCTGCAGACTTTCCACACCCTCTATGCAATTTGCTTTTCCACTCATCTTCGTGTCATCAGCAAATTTTGTCACCCTACACTCAGCCTCCTCCTCCAGATCGTCTATATAAATGGTAAAAAGTTGAGGCCCCGGCACCGACCCCTGCGGCACTCCACCAGTCACCAACTGCCAACCAGAATAGCACCCATTGATACCAACACTCTGCTTCCTATTAGACAGCCAATCCTCTACCCATGCTAACACCTTAACCCCAACTCCGTGCACCCTAAACTTCTGTAGCGACCTTTTGTGAGGCACCTTATCGAATGCCTTCTGGAAATCTAAAAACACCACATCCATCAGTTTCCCTCTGTCTACCATGAAGGGACCTTTCCAGTTCGTATGACTCTCCATCAGAGTAAAAGAGAGGGAGAAATGTGATGGATTTTGTACTGTTTAAGAAGAGGTGGAGCAAAATAGAAGGTTAAGAATAGGTGTGGAAGCTCAGGAGAGATTTGACAAAGATATCATGGTGCATAAGACAAAGAGAGTATTAACAGCAGTGTTAAAGAATAAAGAAGAGGTTGATAGTGACATCAAGGTAAGAGGGCAGAATGGGTCAACAGCAGAAAGAAATCCAGAGGAACAGAACCTGCAGGAAGGATAGAAGTAAATACTTGAGGAGGAAAGAAAAGATATGACACAAGTTGATAAGTAAAAAATAGGAGGACTAATACTATGAAAATAGTGCCGAAATTATAGACAGAATGAAATAGCCGTTTGGTTGTAGAGAACCTGAGTATTGCTGAAAAAGAAGACATGTCAAAGCTTTTCATCTTGCATGGATCAGCACACTTGGCAAGAATATGGGGATTAGAAGTAAACAACAATTTATACTATATGAGATAAAAGTGTTCATTGATTGGCAAGTAGACTCTGACTTGTAGAGGCATTGCCATGGAGAATACACCATGTTGCTGATAGTTAACTGCCAAGCATCATTTGAAATTTAAATTGTCAGTTTGACCCTGATTGCCAAGGCACTGCCCTGAGGAATGAATTAGCGAATGGCTGCCACTTATTTTGTTTAGCTCATGTTCTTTCTGTCTGCAAAGAACAGGGCTCCGTGTATTAATATATGCGGCTCCCAGTGCAAGGAATTAGGCAACACTGCAAGTCTGAGTGACAAAATTAAATTGGTTGTTAACATAATATTTAGCACACAGGATTATTTAACAAATGTCATCCAAATGCAGAATCATATCTAATGTTGAACACTGTGGGCCCGATTTTACTATCGCATTGCGCCTGTTTTCAGGCACTTGAAAACTTGGCAAAGTTGGGCATGAGGTGAATAGCGCAGTCTGCGTCGGTTCCCCCTTTACCAAGGCCTGAAAATGGCTGCGATCAGCATCATGCACGAAATGCATGCATTTAAATTGAATTAATGGACTGCATGCCCAACTTTACCGGCACTTCCCCCTTCCAGAATTGGCACAAAATAGATGTACACCATAGACGTCCGATTCGGGGGCTCCAGTTAGTGAGGAGGTAGGTGCTGAGCGTCCGATAGATCTCTGTATGAGATTGTCAGAGGGGGAAGGTGGGTCCACTGCCACTCTTCCTGAGATCAATGGAGTGGAAGGGGCATCTGCTGCCACTCTGCCTGAGATTGGTGAGGGGGAAGGGAGGGGGTGTGCTGCCACTCTGCCTGGGATCAGTGGAGGGGAAGGTGGGTCCACTGCCACTCTACCTGAGATCAGTGGAGTGGAAGGGAGGTTTGCTGCCACCCTGCCTGAGGTTGGTGGGAGGGAAGGGCCCATGATCAGCCTGGGTGGCAGGATGGGGGTATAAGAGGATCAGTAGTTTTGGGTCGTGGGGTAATGTCTGTGGGGGGCAGGGGCAAACATTATCCAGCTTGGGAGAGATATGGCAGGGGAGCAGCAGTCTATCTTTTTTTTTCTGCGCGTGCGCAATTGGCGGTGCTGATCATGCCCCACCCACAGGCTTGTCAGAATCACTGATATTTCTGCAGACAGAGTGCATATGGGGGCATCTGAGAACGGTCTAAAAGTCGGATCTGAAGCACTCCCAGTTTGAGGTCCGCCCAGCACTTAGAATCAAAATGGCAAAATAAGGCCCTATGTTTTGAATTTTGCAAGCACAGGCTGGTTGGTTCCAGTCTGTAACTTGCCCATTGCAAACAGCGGCTGGACGTACAGCCTACAGCCTAGCATCATACTGATGCTGAAATTCATAGACCACATCACTCATTTGGATGATAGCCAGAATCGTTTTTTTGGCTTGACTGCAGCACCCTGTTAGTAGCGAATACCACTCGTGTTGCTACTGTATAGCATAGAACATAGAACAGTACAGCGCAGTACAGGTCCTTCGACCCTCAATTTTGTGCCGAGCTATGTCCAAATCCAAGATCAAGCTATCCCACTCCCTATAATTCTGGTGTGCTCCATGTGCCTATCCAATAACCGCCTGAAAGTTCCTAAAGTGTCTGACTCCACTATCACAGCAGGCAGTCCATTCCACACCCCAACCTGCAACATGAACTGGCAGCTTCACCTGTTGTCCAGATTTTCAAGATGTCTTTCCCTTCCAGGGTAATCTGAAGTAGACTGTGCACTTTTCAGGGCCCAAAGTATTGGCTTTGGCCCACCCATGAGCTTGCGTGATACACAGAAAGAAACGACCTGAACAGGGTAGCCATTATAAATTGCTGTTTTCACCCTTTGTCGGCATTCTTGTGAAGTGCCCTGATGAAAAACTTTGACTATTTCTTGTTCCAACAATACAGAGGAAAATAAGACAGAATATGCAGTGAAATAAACAGCCAGAAAATGAAGAATGTTCTAGAAACTATAAAAATAGATAAAACAACACAGGAGAAAACATGTGTTTGCAATGAATTGTAATCAAACTAATTTCAATCATATGTTTTCTCCTGCGTTGCTTTATCTATTCTTATAGTTTCTATAACATTCCTAACATTCTTAAAGACTAATAAATAAATAAATTTATTAGTCATAAGTAGGTTTACATTGGCACTGCAGTGGAGTTACTGTGAAAATCCTCGAGTCACCACACTCTGGCGTCTGTTCGGATACACTCAGGGAGAATTTAGCATGGCTAATGCATCTAACCAGCACGTCTTTCTGACTGTGGCTAATAAAGAGAGAGAGTCTTTAATAGCAGTCTGCTAGAATGAAACTAAATTCAGGCCCTGGGAATTCAAGGAGCATTTATCAACCATCTTACAAAAATGCTTACAATGCAATAAGGTTAGAGTTTTTGCAGCTAGATTCATTATTTCTGTAATCTCAGATGAGTAAAAATGTGCTACACTGAAGTATAAATAAAGCAGGTGTTAAAATTCAGCACTGTCCTGAGATTCCCACTCTGTGAATATAAGTCTAGACAGTGGCCCAAGATACATGTTTCAGAATTCAATAAGTGCCATGGCTCCTGAGATCCAAACACAATCTGTGATAAACCTTGTCAATGTCAATAAAATTCATAATCTGAATGACTTTCAAAAGAAATGCAACCTCTTTGACTCATCAACTGACTATAAACAGGGACATTATGACTGGGATTCTCTCAAAAAAATTCTAAATTCCCAATGTGCAGGAAAATGGGACTAAATCCTGTCATTTTTTTCCAACGTAATTTCCAGATTTAATCTCTGACACTCTGTACATCACAGAGTGCCCTAACATGATTCATTCTGGAAACCTGGGGCCTATTCCCACCCAAGAGGTCAGCAGCTAGTGCTGAGCGGGCCAATGCGCATGCGCTGATCTGTCCTATTTTAAGGGCCATTGCCGGCCTCCAGATCGCTCGCCACCCTGATCACTAGCCAGCTCCACAATCCCTCATCATAGGTCTACTAACCCGCCTACCCCGCAACCCAATCACTGGCCTCCTTGGGCAAGCCCCAATGTCGATACCTCCCCAACAGTCCCTCTCCCCCCTTCCTACAATCCCGATAACCAGTCCTGACCCACCCCCCAGCCAACAGTCCTGACCCCTACCCACACCACCCCAGCGTTCATCACCTTCCTCCTCCACCCCATTCCTGGCAACCCCAACGCCACCTCCATCTGATGGCCAACCCCCATCGTCCTCGCTCCCTCCCTCCCCCACTGATCGCCTGGCAGTGGGTGCGGAACATTGCGTTACAGTAGAAGAGAAAGATCAGTTTCATATAATAGTTAAGAGTCTGATGACAGCAGGAAGATACTGTTCTTGAGGCTGTTGGTATGTGTTTTCAAACTTCTGTATCTTTTCATCCCAGTGGAAGAAGTTGGAAGAGAGTCCAGAGAGTCAACAGGGATTATTCTGACAGGCCGACAACCATTTCACACTCAGATGAGCACTGATTGGCAGCAGGACTCTGTCAACACTTGAAAAGAAGTGCTGCCTTGAAGAGCTGCCAGCCAATCTGATTGGCCAACGGCCCGCCAATCCATCCAAGATCAGCACCCTGATTGGCCAGAAGAGGCACTGCAGCACCACGCCTGGGATTGAGTACAGGGAGTCAGTGTGAGTTAAACTGCAGGGGGCCCGGGAAGGAGAGGGGATTTCCTGGGGGGGGCGCTGTACAGGTGTGTGAGTGTGAGTGGTTAATCGAAGGATATGCTGGTGGAACGGAGAGGCGGAGGAGGAGATCTGGAGGTGTCCAGTCCATGAGTCAGAAGGGGGCTTTCAATGGAGACACTACCTCTCCTTTCCCACACAGGATTGGAGAATTTGGGGAAATTGGGGGATAATTTTTTTCTATTTTCTACCCTCAGCTATCCAGCACCCGCCAGCCTTAAAACTGAGGCTGGGTGGGAGAAAACTCTTAAGTGGACATTAAGTTACTGTTTTAAGGGCCTTAGCTCTCCCCTCTCTCTGACGTTAAAACCCACCAAGGAGGAGTGTAAAATTCAGACCTGGGCCTTAAGCATATGGTCTAAATTGACACTTAGCATCTCAAGTAACTTACTTTGCAGCAGAGATCGGTCTTAGTGTTAAGGAGCCAGGATCTTTCTTGCTTCTCTAGCCTGGGGAAGCTGAGGCCACTTATAGGACAAAGCTGTCATTCTGGCTGAAATCAATTAACTTAAAATAGAACTGAATCTGGGACCTTCTTGTCTGCTTGGCTGTAGTGTTACAAAAACAGACTCTGGATTAACAGGAAATGCTTAATAATTGGACATGTCACATTTCTCTGCTTCAAATAAATTTGCACAAGTATATTTTTGATGAGTTAACAGAGATTCATAAAGAAAAAAAGTATTACAATAATGTTAAACTGATCAACTTAAACATGTTATTCTGAATATTTGTAGTTAATATTTTTCAGATTAATTAGCATAATAATTGAAGCTAGCCATGTTTTCATATCCCAAAATCTCTTCAGTGATTGATCTTCTGGAGCAAAGAATTTATTTGACAGCCTGTCTGAGGTGAGGATATGTGGTCAAATTTTGGACAGACAAACAAGGAGCAGGAGTAGGCCATTCGACCCTGTGAGCCTGCTCCGCCATTTAATAAGATCGTGGCTGATCTGATTATAACTTCAAATCTGCATCCCGCCTACCCCCAATAACATAAGAACAAAAGAACTAGGAACAGGAGTAGGCCATCTGGCCCTTTGAGCCTGCGCCACCACTCAATAAGATCATGACTGATCTTTTCATGGACTCAGCTCCACTTTCCTGACCTCTCGCCATAACCATTAATTCTTTTACTGTTCAAAGTTCTAACTATCTCTGCCTTAAAAACATTCCAAGAGGTAACCTCAATTGCTTCACTGGGCAGGAAATTCCACAGATTCACAAGCCTTTGGGTGAAAAAGTTCTTCCTCAACTCAGTTCTAAATCTGCTCTCCCTTACTTTGAGGCTATGACCCCTGGTTCTAGTTTTACCGCCAGTGGAAACAACCCCTCTGCTTCTATCCTGTCTATTCCTTTCATAACCTTATATGTTTTGAGAAGATCCCCTCTCATTCTTCTGAATTCCAATGAGTATAATCCCAGTCTGCTCAATCTCTCCTCATAAACCAGTCCTCTCAAATCCAGAATCAACATAGTGAATCTCTTTGCTTACCCAAGAACCTGTCCACCTCCACCTTAAAAATATCCAGACTCTACTTCCATCTCCTTTCCAGGAAGAGAGCTCCAAACACTGGGATGGGGGTGGGGTGGGGTGGGGGTGCCTCAATTTCTGAGCAGTTGGGTTTTATCAGCGTGTTTAGGCTCCACCTCTCTATCTGACAGCGTGAAACATGCCCCCTTGTTTTTTTTTTGGTAGAGTGTTGTAAGATCTGGAGAGAAAAGCAACCAGTTTCTCTAGGGAGAAACTTGCCGGTTTTCTCAGTGGAAACAGCATTGCCATTTTTTGGTAAGATTTCGCCCATTGTGTTAACCTCGTCGAACATCAAAGACCCTGTGGTTATGTTTTTCCACATGAATGAGTTGCTGCCACAGTTCAAATGCTATGTTGAAGAGGAAGACTGGGGATAAAGGAATTTTAAGAATATTAAAATTTATTGTGATTGCATGCACTGTTTTTCACTATAAGCTGGTCATTTATTTGATCTAAGTTGGTTTACAGCCCAAGATTCAGACGATAGAGAATATTTTCAGTCTGCTTATCAGACGAGTGGAATAAAATGGTTTTTCTTTCTATTCTTAAACAAATCAGCATGGTGAACTCCACAAGTAGTGGTGATATGAGTCAATCAGCTAAATGTAATGGACATTTTGAAGTGTGACACATGCTTTCTTATACACCATAGATGCATTCTCGATACAATAAATATAATTATATAGTTTGCCTGTAATGTTTTGACTTAAAGTGTCACTGCAAGGAGGATGCATGGATTTAGAAATTCAACGATTGACGTTGTTTAATAGAATTTTGCTTTGACCATATTCGTGCGTTTAATTAATTTTCCTATCTTATCACAATGCTATCTAATTATGCAAATTATGCATAATTTTTGCTGAACAACATCACAACCATCCTATTTATCATTCATGTCACAATTCTAAACACTCGCCATTGCTGCTCAGCTTGCAGAGACCTAGAAATGTCTAAAACCACATATGATTCTTCCTAAAATCTAAATGCAGTACAGCACTTGGAAGAATTAAAAATCATTGTCCTTCGCCTAGCACAACCATCCATAACGATATATTTAACTCCATTTATTAATAGTTGAGTCAAAGTACTTAAGTCAAATCTATTGCATATACAGGCAAGCCAGCTGCACTTCTTAAAATGTAAAGGCTGGGATCCTCCCAAAAAAATTCAAAGTGCCGAATTCACATAAAAACTGGAGTAAATCCAGCTGTTTTTTTTCAAAATGAATCTCTTGTGCATTACAGAGTGCCTCAATGTGAATCACGATAAAATCTGTGGGCGGGGCCTATTCTTGCTGGAGAGGCCAGCAATGTAGTGCTGAGCGGGTCATTGTGCACGCGTTGATCTGTCACACTGGAGATTGGCACATGAGCAGTAGCCCTACACTGCTGGCCTCCTGATTGCTGGTCAGCCCCTTGGCCCCTCATCACTGCCCCTCTGACCCCATCATGTCCCGATCGCTGGCTTTCTGGATGTGCCCAGGCTAGCCCTCTCCCAGCAACCCCCCCTTGATACCCCCCAATCCTCCCCGTCAATCCTGAACTCTCCAAAGCCCAGACCTCTGCCCCAGCAGGCCGACGCTCCTCCCACCCCTGATGGCCACAGTTGATCAGCTCTTCCCTCCCTCTGTCACGGACCCCAATTGCAGAGTGGCAGCAGGACATCCCTACCCCACCGATCTTGCCCTCTCCAGCCCCGCCCCTTTACACTGTCCAATGCCCAATGGACAGTGCCAAAATGCTCCTTGAGCATTGCCAGTTTGCTCCTTGGGCAGTGCCAGAGAAACCAGGCTCGAACTGCCCAGGGGCCTCCTCCTTACCCTGACCTCCTGCGGGGCTTCCGTGGCCCCCTTCACTTCAGTGCGGTCAGGCTGTCAGCTCCCCATTCATAATGAGTTGTTGTAAATCTTGCTGGAGTGAAACACTTGGCAGGAGGTGGAGGCTAGCATGCCCAGAGATTACCATATTTTAATCAGCTCCATGCCAATTTTTTTAGGTATTTCCATCACATCAATTATAAGAGTTATTCATTATTACTTAGATCTATTTTAATCTTACTATGTTCTAACGTTCCTTTCTGTTTAAACAACTTATATTTTTGGAAAGTTCTGTGCATGAGATGAAAATTTTTTTTGTTATGTACATGAGGTTTAGCTTGATGTGTTAGCATGCCATTTTTACCACTTATGTTAATGCCTGTTTGCAATATTTTATTGGATTCATTAACCCATTTATTACTTTCTTAGTGTCAGCCTTGTCTGCGCGATGGCGGTTTTACCACTGAGTCAGAAGATCATGGTTTTTAAGTCCCATTTCAGGAGTTGAACACAGAATTCAAACTGACACTCAGAGTGCAGTACTCAGAGTGTTGCATTGATGGAGTTGCCATGGGCAAAATTTTCCAAAAGCAAATGGCAAAGTATCAGGTTCTGACTGAAAACCAGCATATTTCTCCCCAGAGAAACAGGCGGGTTGTCTCTACAGATCTTCTGACACTTTGTCAAATAAAAGCGGGGTGCGTGTTTTGTGCTGTCATCCTGGGGAGGGGCGCGCTATACATGCCGGCAAGCCCAGCTCCACTGATTAAAGTTGAAGACCCTGCTCCCTCATCATCTTTGGCATAAGGCCATCAGAGACCCCTCCCCTGTCCCTGCAATGCAGACATGCCCCCCCCCCCCCCAACTCCTCACCTCCAAGCCTCTGATGCAATAATCACAACTGATTCCCAATTTTAGTACCACAGATCTCATTCATGGCACAGGTCACCTCAACCTCCAAGGTCTAAGTGTGGGAAGGTTACGATCAGGATCCTGCTGACCCATCCTTCAGGGCTCGCACTGCTTTTCTCGTCAGACACCCACTTAGAAATCTTTTGGGAGAAGTGCAGCCAACATTTGAAGTCAAATAGGAGTCGTCCTCAAATGTGAAACATTAGCTCTCTTTCTATCTCCATTGTTGTTACCAAGTCTGCTGAGCATTTCCAGCACTTTCTATTTTTATTTAATGATTCATGGGACATGGGACATCACTAGCTGGCCAGCATTTATTGGCCACCCCTAGTTGTCCTTGTTCAGAGGGCAGTTGAGAGTCAGCCACATTGCTGTGGCTCTGGAGTCATATTAGGCCAGACCAGGTAAGGACAACAGATTTCCTTCCCTAAAGGACATTAGTGACCTGGATAAGTGTTATTGACAATGGTTTCATGGTCATCAGTCGATTCTTAATTTCAGATTTATTTTTATATTGAATTCAAATTCCACAATCTGTCGTGATGGGATTCGAACCCAAGTCCCCAGAACATTAGCTGAGTTTCTGGATTAATAATCTAGTGATAATACCACTAGGAGTAGTGATTGAAATTTGTTTGAAGAGATGGGATTTGAGGATATTTTTAGATCGAAAGAGATAGAGGCATTTAAAGGGAGTTCCTACAAAGATTAAGACTTTTCTGTAGCTTTTAGTACATATTAATCAAAAAACTGATTATTTGGACATTAGTACATTGCTATTTTGGGACTTTGCTGTTCATAAAATGGACTGACTGCACATTTTCTAAATTAAAACTGTGGCTACATTTCTAAGAAAAACATTGCCATCTGTAAAACATTTTTGACATCTTGAGGTCATGAAAGGCACCACTTTAATGGAAGTCTTTCTGTCCTTATTATAAATTTACACTATTTGAAGCAGAGCTATGCAGCCAACATTCTAATCCATGCTGTTCTGTTTTTCACTCCAACCTTCAGGTACTAACCTTACTGAAGTAAAAAAAAAGCAGTTAATTCACTCATTGACAATATCAATAAAGTGTCTGCCACACTATTTTTGCAGGGTCTCCCCAACTGGTGGTCTTTGTGAATAAATACCTTTGAATTGCAATCAGCTCCTCCATGAAGGAACAAGTGATGGAATTTTTGAGCCCGCGGTAGCCTTCAGCATAAATGAGGGCCCAAAATCTCGTGACAGTCGAAAAGCTCATAAAAGAAGTGAGGGGATCTCACCTCTGAGGGAGATATCGGAAGTGAGGGTGCAGGTCACCACTATCCACTGGAGAAGGGGCATGAGAGAGGCAGTTGTGAACCTACATAAATCCATCCCGGATTCGGAGAGGAGGAGAGTTTGGGAACTGGCCTAGTGGCGGTCTCCATTATTGTTGAGGGGGTAAGACCATGAGTGTGGGGTTGGAACGGCTCTAGTGTGTCCTCCCACAGTTCCGTTTACCTTTGCTGGGGTAAAAGTGTTGGTTCCTATGAGGGACTGCCTTTCTGGGGTAGTGAGCCGCTCCAGGTTGGTTGAGCAATGGTAGGGGTCATGATTAGCTCCATGAGGTGGGAAAGATCCTGAGACTGAGGGGCCAACAATGACACAAACAAAGCAATGTACAGTTGTAGGGCCTGAGCAGTGTGAAGGTGGCGTGCCGATGCTCATGGTAGCCTGGCCAACTGGGCTGGGTGCTAGATGTTCAAAATGGAGGGGCTCATTAGAGTTGCCAGTAATGAGAGCAGGGAGATGCAGGCAAAGGTTAATGATCAAGTTGAGTTTAATTTGGAGGCTCGAGAATTATCAGCTCATCCACGCATGCCACAGGAGGTTTAGTTTAGAATTCAAATTTAATGATCTACCATGAAGGGAGTTGAACCTGGAACCCCAGAGCATTGCTCTAGGTTTGTGGTTTACCAGTTCAGTGGCCTATACGACTAGGCCATAGGCCTTCCTGGATGAGTCAACTAAGGCCATTAAGTCAGTAGAGTGATGGATGAATCTGCCATTGATTGGCAATCATGAGTTAACCCTTTGGGAGATGAATCCTCCAAGTATTGAACTCCATGACTTGCACCCAGCATTCGCTCAGAGAATTGACACAAGTTATGCTCCCAATACAAGGTGCAAAAGTTACAGAACTCAGCAGGCAGTCACAATCTGACAAGTGTTGTTGCAGCAGTATTCTCATAGAACCCCTGTACTCCCCATCCCGAGATGTCTGCACACCAGGCCAACCCGTTAACCCACATGCCCTCAGTCTCAGCCTTGAGGGATCATAAGCACCACTAAGTCTATCCAAGGTGAATGCCCATTCGTCACATGGAGTTGGAAAAGTTTATTTGAGGTCATGGTCATTGTGGGTGAGAGTTTGGGAGGGGAGCTCACTGGGACAGCGCTCTCGGAAGGGAATGACCACCGATGGTAAGTCCCATGTTTTGATTGGGCAATGGGCCCAGTCTTTGACAGGACTCCTCATTGCTCTCATTCTGTTTCCTCCCTTCTAGTATTTGGATTGACACCATCATGGAGCCAGTGGAGCTGGTGGTTCGACTTACAGCGTGGGCAAGGAGAGAGAACCCCAAAATCAACATGCGACTGCAGGTAGACAGGGTGAGGATGAAGGGGTGACAGGGCCTGCTGAGCTACTGGATGCTGGGTGCACCACATAGGCAGGTTGGCCAGAGGTGACTGTATCGAATACGGGTCTACTGGCAGAGAATAAGCCACCTCCAGATGACGGACAGCCAGTGCAAGTGGGGATTGTGGGTTCCCGAGGGATGGCGGACCACATTTTCCAGGTCATTCAGGAGTTGGTGCTACATGGGCTGGGAGGTCACCCACTACCTGTCGCCCTGAAGCTGTTTGCTAAACTGAATTTCTAGACTAGTGGATCCTTTCAGGGCTGCACCGATGATCTCCATGGCATCACCCAGTCCTCTACACATAAGCGTATCAGAAAGGTGATCGATGCATCCTTTCCAAGGGTACATAACAACATAAACTTTGAGCGGGATCAAGCTAATCAAGATGTCAGAGCCCTAGGCTCACACACACTGCTGGATTCCCCCACATGCAGTGAGTAATTGACTGCACTCACATGGTTGTGCAATCCCTGGGCATTATAGTGCCCCATTCATCAACTGCAAGGGATTCCACTGCCTGAATGTGCGACAATGCCAAGCTGTGTGCCCAGGTCCCAGGAAGAATCTGTGACAGCTACATCCTTGGTCATTCTCAGATCCTAGCAGTCTTTGAAGAGCAGTGGCTGGAGGGATGGCCTCTCAGCACCAAAAGGCACCCTCTTAGGATATGGCTGATGAAGCCTTTGCGGAGGCCACAGAGTGCAGCAGAGACTCAATACAATGAGGCTCATGCAGTCATTCTCAGAAATCAGCCTTCTGAAGAAGCAGTTCTGGTGCCTGTAACAGTCAGGGGGAGGCCTCCTGTATAACCCCAGAGGGTTTTGTGCATCACTGAGGTGTTGCTGTCCACTCCATAACCTGGCGTTGCAATGGGGCAAGGAGCTGGATCAGGAGGACATGGAAGACAATCACATCTCCTCAGATAAGGAAGAAATCAAGGGTGCAATTAGGAGTTAAGACCAGAAGAGAGTGAGGAAGGGCCTTCGGGCAATGGTTCCAATGGTTCTGGGCAGGGCCCAGGATGCGCTAATATCCATTTGCGTTTCGAAGGTGCTGAACTCAAGTGATGCTACAGCGAGCAAATCAGAGGCAGGTCTCCAAAAAAGTGGCACAAAACAAGTGGAAATCTTTTTCTTTGTTAAAGTGGCTGAAGATACGTTGACTTTCCTTGCTGACCATGTTGGCGGGATTCTCTCTGCTTTTCTCACTAAAACCAACACTTTGAAAATATATCAAAAGGTTCTGCCTATGTGTGTCTAGCACAGATCTTAACATTAGTTATATACATTGCACTATGTTGTTAATTTGAGGAGGCTCATTAGCTGAGCTACAGAGCTGATGACCTGCAGCATGTGGTGACGTATAGTGAGGAGTAAGAGTCTCTTTGCATGCTTTCTCAGTTGCAGAGGGTGCAGGATTTGGACTTTTAGGGCATGTATTTAAAATAAATCTTTTATCTGAACACAAATAACTCATGCAATAATTTGAGCAAGTAATGGCTACCCAGCAAGGTCTGGTCCTGACTGCATTAAAGCGCCAGTCTAATTTATGTACTCAAATATTGACATGGAACTTGAAACCAAAACCTTTTGACTTCAAAGATGAGAGTGGCATTAATTGAACCAAATTGATGCTGTCATGAGAACAGGAGCTCAATTGGAACCAAGTCCCATTAAAACCAATAGATATACTGACAGTGATCATGGTAAACTGCTACCAGAAATTGGATTCTGGCAATCATGTTTGCCACAACACCAAACTTTGCTTTATAATTTTCTACAATTAAGTAATACATCCATTTGATCCAAAATGTGAACCAATTCATCAGATACCATCTCTTTTTAGAATAGAAACAAAAATACATTTTCCACCAATTTGTTGGCTTATTTTATAATCACTATTTAAATATAATTTTTCCTATAACTTGTTTAACAAAGAGCTCTTGACAGTGTCTCAAAGTTTCATTGCATATTTCATTGAGCATCTTAACAACGCCTCTTTATTTTTAAAGGGAAAAGGAGATTCACAAGTGATTGTTGTAATAGCTCCATTGAGCTTGTGAGCTTGGTTATGAATAATGAGTAGGGCAACTTGAATTTAATAGAAATAGTGTCGCATGCCACTTCACAGAAAAGTGCCTTGAAAATGGATACTGAGCCATGAAGGAGGACTTTACAAGTACTGACAAGAAATTAGGCTAAAACATTTTTAGAGAGTGGAGAGGTAGGGGTTTAAAAGGAAGTTCCTATGCACAGTAGAACACTGCTGCAACTTTGGAAATTGTTTTTCTTCTCCTTGAGTTTACTTATTGGTTAATACAAAAATACTTAGGCCAATTATTAAGGATTAGAGACTTTAGTGGCTGTATTACAAACTGGAGAACTGTAATAACTCCACACAGGTGAAAGTCCCATCACTAAGTTACTTTATTTACACCATACATCTGTACACAGCCAGTTCTCCAGTTGCTCCCTGCTGAATGCAGGCTGGGAGTCTGGCACACTTGCTTTAAATAAGGAGCATGAGACTCTCTGATTTAACCATCAATTAAGACTCATCAGGTATTTTTTTTTCAGATACCAACCAATTAAACAAAATCAAATTAATTGAGGGACAAATTAAAAGGGCAGCTCCCCAAAAGGAGGGCGACCGGCCCAAACCAAAAATCAAAGTAGAAAGAAAACTTAAAACATCAAATCAAAGTGTGGTTATCAGGGTTTATAATACACCCCAGCTCCTGTGGTGCCAAGACTCATCAGGTAGTTCATATTCTAGCAAGCCAATCTCATTAGAACGGCTGAAGTCATCACACAAACTGTCTGAGTTGGTAACTTGCTCATAACAAAGACAAAATCAGATCAGCTGCATCATTTCCTCTTTAGTTTAAGTTTAGTTATTAGTGTCACGTTAATACTGCAATGAAGTTACTATGAAAATCTCCTAGCTGCCACACTCCGGCACCTGTTCAGGTACACTGAGGGAGAATTTAGCATGGCCAACACAGCTAACCAGCACATCTTGAGACTGTGGGAGGAAAGCGGAGCACCTGACGAAACCCACACAGACTGGGCGAGAATGTGCAGACTCCAGACAGTGACCCAAGCCAGGAATCAAGCCTGAGTTCCTGGCACTGTGAGGCAGCAGTGCTAACCACTGTGCCACCCGTACACAGAAAACATAACCATACCCACTTAATGGTAACCCACAACAGAAATATTACAAAGAATATTCTATTTCTTTTCTTGATTCAAAATTTCTGATGTCATGATGGAAAATAATTCAGTAAAAATATTTTTTCTCCTATTCACCCAGTTTTTAAAAACATATCTGTATCAGAAGTCAGTGGCCTGCATTTTGTGATTAGCAGTCAAGCAATGATATTTGCTGTTGACTCTGAAGGAAGCTATCCACAAAGGATCTAGTGATCTCTGTAGCATGGATTGCCCCTTTGATTTATCAGTTTCAATGCAGCTCCAAAACAAGGCGATTTCCAGATAATCTAGCAACAATGATGCCATGCAGCAGGGTTAACAGCCAATCGCATTGAAGCATCTTCACAGACAGCAAACCACAAAGTAAAATGCATTGACTTTCCTTCACTTTTAACTAAATTTTACAGAGTATGAAATAAATGATTGGGACTAATGTACAAACTGAAATATTAAGAAACCTTTTAAAATATTAATTCCTTTTATCAAAATGGAGAAGTCCGATGAGATTCCATAAATATAAAATTAGGAATCTGGGATTAGAGCAGTTTTCAACTTGGTCAGCCATTCAACAAGGTGTAACTTTTTCAAGATTTTTACAGCAAGACAAACAGCTTAAGAGGATAAGCCTTTGTCAGTTCAGTGGCTTCAGCACGCTTGCACTGTGATTGTACTTCAACAGCACACCCAATGGAGAAGTGCAGAATCAGTGACAGCAGGCTCTGCATCTTCACGTTTAACTGCGCATATGCAGGCATCAGAAGTTGCTGTCAGTTTCGGAGAAGTAATGTCAATGAACACTGATGGTTCTGTTGTCATCACTCCAAAAAAAAACCTTGAGTAATATTAATCTGATAACCTTCTTTAGTCCGACAAGTGAGTACCAGAGTAAACAAATGTTGCAGATTTCAACTTGGCACAAACAGATGGAGATTGTAATTTTACTTTTTAGAGATTGTTTGTAGGATTTGTAGGATGTTCTCTTTCCCTTCAATTCATTTTGCTTCCTGATTGAGTTCAGTAATATTAATGTGTTACCTTGGGAATAGACCATAACGGTAAAAGGGAAGCAAATCATCCATGTGTAAGTCACTTATAAGGATTTAATTTTGCAATCACTATTTAGGTATGCTAATAAGAATTGATTTCTGCTCGACTGCAGAAATGCTATTTTGCACGGTGCCTGGCTACAGTAATCAGTGCTGCTGTAATGATATGTAAGCTAGTCAATGAACAGACTTGTAGTGACACTTATCAAAGAATCAAAGAATCCCTACAGTACAGAAGGAGGCAATTCAGCCCATCGAGTCTGCACTGACAACAATCCCACTCCAGCGCTGTAACCCCACATATATTAACCCTGCTAATCCCCCAATTTAGCATGGCCAATCCACCTAACTTAGTCAAATCAAAGAAGAAAACTTAAATTTTAGAGTATTTATTGCCTTAGTATTTTTCAAAAATGCCTTATTTCATAGAATCATAGAAACCCTATGGTGCAGAAGGAGGCCATTCGGCCTATTGAGTCTGCACTGACCACAATCCCACCCAGGCCTCATCCCTGTAACCCCATATATTTATCCCGATAATCCCTTTAACCTATGCATCCCTACTAAGGGACAATTTAGCATGGCTAATGCACCTAACCCTCACATCTTTGGACTATGGGAGGAAACCAGAGCACCCGGAGGAAACCCACACAGACACGTGGAGAAAGTAGAAACTCCACACAGCTAGTGACCCAAGCCTGGAATCGAACCTAAGTCCCTGGCGCTGTGCGGCAGCAGTGCTAACCACTGTGCTACTGTGCTGCCCCAATTTCACAATTTCAAAAAATTTCACATGTAACAAAATGTTTTTATAGAGCCTTGCCTACCATAAAGAACAAATGTTAATTTCTAATTTTTTGATATTGCCTTCTGGCCACTTTCCACCGCAGGTGAGGGTTGAGTATCCCACCCTTTGTCTTTTCCTTGCATCACGTATAATTATTGATTCAGCGATGGCATGCTTCCAGCATCCCTTCTTTTGTAATATTGTAATCAAGCAAAATAAAGCAATAATTGACAGATGGAAAAGCAGAAATCATTCAGTTATGACCTACAGATATGGAACTGGATTTTACAGGGTGAGGTATTACTTGCATCCCCCGCCAACTGAAGGGTCAAGAGGAGGCCCGCTAACCAAAAAGAAAACCTGCTGTCCTGCAGTCCTTTTAGACTGGAAGCATGAATTATCAAAGGTCAAGACTTTACCCTCCACCTGGAGAGGAAGTCCCATTGGAGAAGTCAATCTGATTGACCAGCAGCTCTGTAGTCCCAACAGCGCCAGGTGTGAGGGTGACTACTGCTGGGACCACAGGCAGGTCCCTAACAAGAGGCAATCTTTTTTTAATTCAATCTGGGACATGGGCATCACTTCCCCATGGCTGATCCCCTTTAGCTTATACTGCTCCTGGCATTAATATAAATTATTTGTTCATGTCTTACATGCTTTAACTCTCATTTTTATAAAGACAGTTAGTTAAATGTGGCTGTTATTTTGTAGACTTTGCAAATCTTACCTACTTGCGTCAGTTGGACATCGTTACACAGATGGTAGCTCATGATACCGGCTTTTGACAGCTGCTGATGGCAAATCGCGATACCGGCTTTTAACAGGAAGAGTCCTGCTGGGGGCAGCCACGATCGCACAAGTAACTTCAAAGACAGGGATGCCGGTACTACTGCAGAAGGGTTTTGAACTGTGACCGGATTAAGCCTGTGTCATGACTGTGGCTGCCAGCTGGACAGTAATCTCTGGTCAACTCTGAAGCTAAATCGTGACCAGGGAAAGAAGACCTGGAGGTCTGGCTGGAACTGGAACTTTGAATCGTGATTACTGCTGGAACTCATGTTGTATAAATGCCCACTTGTGTTTGTGTCCTATGAGAAGCCTGGTAGTCCATTGTGAGGATTCAGTTCTCCCAAAGCTCTGGAGTAAACGCCAGAGCTTTGAAATAAAAACCACTGTACTTTGACTCACTAATAGTCTCCGAGGTGTTATTTTACCTACAACAGGGATGGATTACCCATTAGCCCTGCATCCCCTCCCCCCACCTCCACCCACTGTTCTAAAAGCCATTAGGCTCTTTGCCAACATGAAATCTAGGAGCCCCACAATCTGTCATTGGGCAGCCTTAATTGGATCAAAGTGAAATTTCTGCCCCTCAGGCTCAGGCAGTGCTGCCCCAGAAGAACAAAGAGCAGCAGACAGATGTGAAGGCCACCACCATCTTCAAGTTTCCCTCCAAGTCACACGCCACAATATTGCTGGTTCAAAGTCCTGGAACAACCTCCCAAACAGCAATGTGGCTGTATAAAGATCACATGGACTGCAATGGTTCAAAGTTGTGGCTCACCATCGCCTGCTAATCAGTAATTAGGAATGGACAATAAATGTTGCCCTTGCCAGCAACACCCATCCCAAGAACAAATTCTTAAAATCCCAAATCAATATTTCTGCTGCACAAAATAGAAATAGGATGAACCAATTCATTCTAGATATGTCAGAAGTATTCATCAAACACGTAGGACATTGTCCTTTTTGTCACATGTGAAAAGATATACATGTCTCTTTGTTTGACTAGCCATGAAGTGAGTAGGTGCTATTAAAATATATGCTGGTAATGGACTGACCTTGGCAAAGTTATTTGTGGAGTACAATAAGTTCTTGATGATAATGTACAGACGCAGCTTATGACTATTTAAAGTGAGTAGATAACTTCTTAATGAGATTTAGCCACTTCAATGAATATCAGAATATTACTATCATTTCCAATATATTGCAGAGGAGTCCAAAAATGACAGTTACTAAAATCAGATATGTTATCAGTTTCACCAAAAAACTGTTTTCTGTTTCTTCAGATCAACATTCCACCATTGATCACATGAGGGCCAAGTGTATAAATATCCTTTGCAAAGAGGATCTGTCACATGTGCAACAGTGCAATTCGAAACAAGTTGTGCCAAGGATCACATCACATCCTGAAATCCATTTAGAATAAAAGAAATTGAAATTTCTTTGTGGAAACTAATGTTCTTTTTTTCAATTCATTCATCGGACATGGGTGTCGCTGGCTGGCCAGCATTTATTGCTCATCTTTACTTGCCCTTGGAGGGCAGTTGAGAGTCAACCACATTGCTGTGGCTCTGGAGTCGCATGTAGGGCAGACCAGACAAGGATGGCAGATTTCCTCTCCTAAAGGACATTAGTAAACCAGATGGATTTTTCTGACAGTCGGTAATAGTTTCACAATCATCAGTAGATTCTGAATTCCAGACTTTTTTTAAAATTCAAATTGCACCATCTGCTACGGTGGGATTCGAACCCACTGGTGTCCCGAGAACGTACACTGATTTTCTGGAGTCTAGCATTAATACCACTAGGCTATTACATCCCCATAATCTAATCTTAGATAAGAAAAAAATGGTCTGATAAGAAATGTGTTGATCACTACGAGGTAGCTGGAAAGTTCAGCCTCGAAATGGAACTGGGATCAAGCATCACTGAGTGACTATCCTAACAATTCCTGCAGTGATGCAATCTGAAGCCTTAAGATGACCTGAAAAGCTACATCCTTGAGATGCATGTCAATGTCAGTAGATCTACCAAAGAACCAGGATTAAAGTAAGGGTTGGAAAAAATCTCAGCACATCTGGCAGTATCTCTGGAGAGAGAAGCAGAGTAAACATTACAGGTCTGTAATCTTTAATCAGAACTGAGAAAGGTAACCACATTTAGGTTTTGAGCAGGGGATGTGTTTGGATTTTGATATATAACTAGTCTGCTGGACACAATTAGCTTTCTGTAGTCATGTGATTATGCCATGAGTCTGCCTCTGGAGGTAGACATCTTGAGGCTAGTTCAATAAAGACTTACTGTGACATGACACTGATGAAAACCGTTGTCCTTATAAATAAAACATGGTGCACTGAATTGGCAAAAAAAAGATTAATTGTCCAGGAAATGTTATACGGATTAAAACCTAGTCTATCTCCAGAGTAACTACAAAACTGATCTCTCAGTCACTCATGCTGATCACCCGACTACTCCACAACTCCCCTACACTCCCTGACTCCACTACTGCATAAACCTGCCACCTCACACACCTGCCATTCATTCACTTGCCACCCTACCCATATGCATCATCTCAGCCACCTTGTACCTTATCCACCTACCACTTCACTCATTTGCCAGTTCACCCACCAGCTGCCGCCACCTCATCATTCCACTGCCCTACCCAGTTGCCAGCCTACTGAGGTCCCACCCTACTCAACTGTCACCCTAACCACATGCCAACTCAAACACCAGCCACCTTATCCACTTACCAACCCTACCTATTCACATTTTCATCCACTCATACATTCACTAACATTCAAACTGGACATTTAAACTTACCATTTGGCAGCTAGCGTTATAAAAAGGTCGCGTGTCCTGTCTTCTCCTTGTGTCTTCTCTGCTGTGATGGAGCTCTCAGAGGAATGCTGTGCTCTGCATTTCTGAGAAAATCAGATCGGAAGGTCCCAGAAGCAATGTGGGAGTAGTGTTGAATTGGGGGAAATGGTTGAGCAGAATGGCAAACAGATAATTGCTGCTTCTTGAAAGATCCATTCTGGTAGGATTTGAACATGTGTCTCTGAAGCATTAGTCTGGGCCTCTGGATTCAGTAACATTAGCACTCAACTACTATTCCCTGTTTCCAGGATTATAAAGGGACTTGATAATGTAGACCATGGCAAGCTGTGCTGCACCAGAAGATCTTACCAGTGGGAACAACTGGAAAATCCCACCCACTGCTAATTCATTCAAATATAAATTAGGGAGTCTTCTTTCAGAAAGGTTGCAGCATATACTATACAATAATCTAAGTACTACTATATTTAAACTATAATATACACTAAATTATAGAATAGTTTAAGATACAGCAAAATGAATAATGGATGAAAGAACTTCCTTTAATAAAGCATTGCTCATTTGGTAGGAATAATGGTAGGAAGGACTATTACTTACGTGGCAAAAAACTGCAGCAGGCGACGGTGCAGAGGGACCTCGGGGTCCTTGTGCATGAGTCGCAAAAACCCAGTTGCAGGTGCAGCAGGTGGTCAGGAAGGCTAATGGGATGCTGGCCTTCATAGCGAGGGGGATTGAATATAAAAGTAGGGAGGTCTTGCTGCAGCTGTATAGGGCACTGGTGAGGCTGCAGCTGGAGTACTGTGTGCAGTTTTGGTCGCCGCACTTACACAAGGATATTTTGGCCTTGGAGGGAGTGCAGAGGAGGTTTACTAGGCTGATACCGGAGTTGAGGGGGTTGAGCTATAAGGAGAGGCTGAATAAACTAGGCTTGTACTCGTTAGAGTTCAGAAGAATGAGGGGAGATCTCATTGAGACGTATAAAATGATGAATGGGATGGATAGGATAGAGGTGGAGAGACTCTTCCCACTCAGAAAGGACAGTAGGACTAGGGGGCACAGCCTCAAGATAAAGGGGGGGCAGTTTAGAACGGAGTTGAGGAGGAACTTCTTCACTCAAAGGGTGGTGAATCTCTGGAATTCTCTGCCCGTTGAAGGGGTGGAGGCTGCCTCGCTAAATATTTTTAAGACGCAGGTGATGGGTTTTTGATAAGTGAGGGGATTAAGGGTTATGGGGAGAGGGCGGGAAAGTGGAACTGAGCCACAACAGATCAGCCATGATCTTATTGAATGGCGGTGCAGGCTTGAAGGGCTAGATGGCCTACTCCTGCTCCTATTTCTTATGTTCTTATGTTCTTATAAATTCAGCTCATTCCCAAGGTGCTTTACAATAATAGAGGTCAACTAATTAACTTTATAATAAGTTCCTTTAGCACTCATTGATAACTTATTTGGTAAACAGTAAGCACCAACAATTATTCAGCACAGCACATGAATTAAAATTAATTTAATTCTAATTATTATCATCAGGTACAAAAAAAACCAAATATAATTAAATGATTTATTTCATTGTATGGGACTTAAATAAAATCAATAGTAAATAATGACGCATTATTTATACACTGCCCATGCTAAGGGGGTACAAGCAGGAACTAAGGAGTGCAACATGGGCAATGACTAAAACAGTGTGATAATTGTAACTTGATTTGGTCCTAATTAAAATATATTCGTAAGAATCCAACTTGTATCCATTGGGGCTTGCAGCCACCGAGATCAAGGTCCAGCTGAAAAATGAAATGGGCAAGAACAAAAGGACAAGTTGGCACATCCGCCCATTCCTGCCACTGTTAGGTTTTAGCATCCAATTACAATGGTGGAGACGGGAACATTGTATCCCTGGACTCTCCTTCAATCATTGACTTCAAAGGCAGAATACTAGGCTCCCAAGGGAAGATTCTTCGCTTCCGGAGATGTATTTTTGAGCTTGGTGATGTTGGTCTTCCTGACGTCATCACACCAGTTTTGTGTAATGCAGCAGGTGAGTGGGCTTAAAAGTCTGAACCCCACCCACATTATGTAGATGTCAATTCAGAGTGTATTTAAAGCCATAACATAGTGTGAATGCCTTTAGAGTCAGATTCACACCATGCCTGGTTCCCATTTCTTTATGAGGAAGCTTGCTAGGGTTTGTTTAAAAGCTATAGTTCTGAGCACTGAGTCTTAGCTTAGCAGTTAGTAGAAATATAGCTGCTGGGAATACTTTTTGAATGAACAGTGTATCCATTTTAAAATCATGTGAGCTAGAGGCCTTTTCACAGTTTCTGTGTATTCTGCTGGGTGCTATATTTTGCTGCTGGCCATCTCCTAGAACTATAAAATACCTGAGAGAGATGGCCATTGTGGGAAGTGCAACCGTTAGTGAGGAGAATGAAGAGGACAGCAAGAAGAAGGGCAGAGCAGGAAGTCCTGGATGCAATGGTAGTGCAGGGAAGACAGTAAGAAGTCTCACAACACCAGCTTAAAGTCCAACAGATTTATTTGTTAGCACAAGCCACTACCTTTTGCAGCACTGCTCCTTCATCGGGTAAGTGAGAGTTCTGTTCACAAACAGGGCATATAAAGACATAAACTCAATTTATAAAATAATGGTTGGAATGCGAATCTTTAAAGATAATTAAGTCTTAAAGGTACGGACAATGTGAGTGGAGAGAGGGTAAAGCACAGGTTAAAGAGATGTGTATTGTCTCCAGCCAGTACAGTTAGTGAGATTTTGCAAGCCCAGTCAAGTTGTGGGGGTTACAGATAGTGTGACATGAACCCAAGATCCCGGTTGAGGCCGTCCTCATGCGTGCCGAACTTGGTTATCGGTCTCTGCTCAGCGAATCTGTGCTGTTGTGTGATGTGAAGGTTGCCTTGGAGAACACTTACCCGAAGATCAGAGGCCGAATGCCCGTGATCACTGAAGTGTTCCCCAACAGGAAGAGAACATTCTTGCCTGGTGATTGTCAAGCGGTGTTCATTCATCCACTGTCGTAGCATTTGCATGGTCTCCCCAGTGTACCATGCCTCGAGACATCCTGTCCTGAAGCATATCAGGTAGACAATGTTGGCTGAGTTGCAAGTAGATGTACCGTGTATGGGGTGGTTGGTGTTCTCATGTGAGATGATGGCATCCATGTTGATGATCCAGCACATCTTGCAGAGGTTGCTGTGGCAGGGTTGTGTGGTGTTGTGGTCATTGTTCTCCTGAAAGCAGGATAGTTTGCTGTGAACAATAATCTGTTTGAGGTTGTACGGTTGTTTGAAGGCAAGAGGTGGGGGTGTGGGGATGGCATTGGTGAGATATTCATCTTCATCAATGACATGTTGAAGGCTCTGGAGAAGATATCTTGGCTTCTCCACTCCGGGGAAGTACTGGACAATGAAGGGAATCTAGCACCGTGTCCCGTGTTTGTCCTCTGAGGGGGTCGGTGTGGTTTTTCGCTGTGGCACGTCGGAACTATCGATTGATGAATCGAATGCCGTATCCTGTTCTGTTGAGGGAATCTTTCAGCGTCTGGAGGTGTCTGTTGCATCCTCCTCATCTGAGCAGATCCTGTGTATATGGAGGGCTTGTCCATTGGGGATGGCTTCTTTAACATGTGTAGGATGGAAGCTGGAGAAGTGGAGCATTGTAGCTCACGGTACAGTGAAGTGCTGAGGTGACTGTCCTTGATGGAGATGTGTGTGTCCAAGAATGCAACTGGTTCCGGAGAGTAGTCCATGATGAATCTGATGGTGGGGTGGAACTTGTTGATGTCATCATATAGTTGTTTCAGTGATTGTTCACCATGAGTCCAAAGGAAGAAAATGTCATCAATGTATCTAGTGGATAGCATCAGTTGAAGGTCCTGTGCGGTGAAGAGGTCTTGTTCGAACCTGTGCATGAAGGTGTTGGCATACTGAGGTGTGAATTTGGTCCCCATGGCTGTTCTGTGTGTCTGGATGAAGAGTTGGTTGTTGAAGATGTAGACATAGTGGTCCAGGATGAAGTGCATGAGTTGTAAAATTGCATCTGGAAATTTCAGTTGTCGGCATTAAGTACTGAAGCAGTTGCAATGTCACCATCGTGGGGGATGCAGGTGTAGAGTGCTGAGACATCCACTGTGACAAGGAGTGCTCCTAGTTCAACTGTTCCATGTGCTGAGTTTCTGTAAGAAGTCCATAGTATTGCGACAAAAGCTGGGGGTTCTTTGTACAATGGGTTTCAGGATGTCCTAACATAGCTGGAAAGGTTCCCGCACAGGGTCCCATTGCCCGATACGATCAAACGGCCGGGTGTGTTTGCCTTGTGTATCTTCGGGAGGCAGTAGAGATATCCAATGCGGGGAGTATGTGGGATGAGAGCACAGAGGGTGCTCTGAAGATCTGGATCAAAGATCTTGATCAGTCTGTTGAGTTGATGGGTATGTTCTTTAGCCAGGTCTGCAGACAACTGTCTGTAGTGATCCTTGTTCAGTTATCATTGTTCAATTGTCCCACAGCTTTTGTCGTGACACTACGGACTTCCTACTGAAACTCAGCACACACGGAGCAGTTGAACCAAGAGCACATGGTCCTTGTCACAATGGATGCCTCGGCACTCTACATCAGCATCCCCCACAATGATGGCACTGCTGCAACTGCCTCAGTACTCAACACCGACAACTGCCAATCTCCAGATGCAATTTTACAATCATCCGCTTCGCCCTGGACCACAATGTCTTCACCTTCAACGATCAGTTTTTCATCCAGATACACTGAATAACCATGGGCACCAAATTCACATCTCAATATGCCAACATCTTCATGCACAGGAACGAACAATGTTCAGACAAGACCTCTTCACCGCACAGGACCTTCAACTGATGCTATAAACTAAATACATCAATCACACTTTTTTCCTTTGGACTACATGATGCCTTGTTGATGACATCAACAAGTTCCATCCCACCATCAGATTCACCATGGACTACTCTCTGGAATCAGCTGCATTCTTGGACACACGCATCTCTAACAAGGGCAGTCATCTCAGCCCTTCACAGTACTGCAAGCCCATGGATAATCACACAGTGCTCCACTTCTCCAACTTCCATCCTCGTTAAAGAAGCCATCCCCTATGGACAAGCCCATCCGTATACACAGGATCTGCTCAGATGAGGAAGATTGCAACAGACACCTCCAGACGCTGAAAGATGCCCTCATAAGAACAGCAGCAAACTATCCAGCCTTCAGGAGAACAGTGACCACAACATCACACATCCCTGCCACAGCACCTCTGCAAGACGTGCTGGATCATTGACACGGATGCCATCATCTCACATGAGAACACATCCACCAGTTCACGGTATATGCACATGCAACTTGGCCAATGTTATCTACCTGATATGCTACAGGAAAGGATGTCTCGAGCATGATACATTGGGGAGACCATGCAGACGCTATGACAATGGATGAATGAACACTGCTTGACAATCACCAGGCAAGAGTGTTCTCTTCCTGTTGCGGAACACTTCAGCAGTCAAGGGCATTTGGCCTCTGATCTTC
This sequence comes from Carcharhinus amblyrhynchos, assembly GCF_965287045.1. Lineage (NCBI taxonomy): Eukaryota > Metazoa > Chordata > Chondrichthyes > Carcharhiniformes > Carcharhinidae > Carcharhinus > Carcharhinus amblyrhynchos. The sequence continues at coordinate 31,099,092 of NC_137337.1, forward strand.
GAGTAAGCATTCCCCAAGGCAGCCTTCATGACACATGACAACACAGAGACTGATAAGCAAGTTCTCCACACATGAGGACAACCTCAACCGGGATCTTGGGTTCATGTCACACTATCTGTGACCCCCACAACTTGCCTGGGCTTGCAAAATCTCACTAAAATTGCAGCTAATCAAGTCTCAAAGGTACAGACAGTGTGACTGTCCTGGCTGGAGACAATACACATCTCTTTAACCTTGCTTAACCCTCTCTCCACTCTCATTGTCTGTACCTTTAAGACTTAATTACCTTTAAAGACTCGCATTCCAACCATTATTTTGTAAATTGAGTTTGTATCTTTATATGCCCTTTTTTTGAACAAAACTCCCACTTGCTCTTTTATTACCTTATCCACTAGAGGTGGATAAGCTAACGGCATAGTGGCACCCTGGTTATCACTGCTGCCTCACAGTGCCAGGGACTCGGGTTTGATTCCCAGCTTGAGTCACTGTATGTGTGGAGTTTGCACATTCTTCCTGTGTCTGTGTGGGTTTCCTCTGGGTGCTCCAGTTTCCTCCCACAGTCCAAAAGATGAGTTGGTTAGGTAGATTGGCCGAGCTAAATTGGCCCTTAATGTCAAGGGGTTTAGCTAGGATAAATACATGGGATTATGGAGATAGGGCCTGGGTGGGATTGTGGTTGGTGCAAGTTTGATGGGCCGAATGGCACTGCAGGATTCTATATTTTATGAGGTAATAGCACCTGGGCCTCCTCCTCAACCTGCTAAATCCTTCTGCTCTAAAAGGAACCTGAAAATGGTAGATCATGTTTGAGAACACTAGTGGTATACACGCCTGAAACAGGATCCTGTTCACCAGTCTGAGAAGCAATGTTAGTGATTAAAGATGATTGTTTTTCATCCCCTTCCCTTGCCTGCAGCCTCAATCGTGATTGGGAATAGATTTTACCCGACTGATAAAAACATCTCAGGATCATTTTAATGCAAATTTATTCAATTTTTCCCCTACCTGGTATTATTACATTATAAGACCACAGAGGTTAAAAATGCATTTAAGTTTCCAGATAATTGAGAAAGTGAAGCTAAGAATGTGCAATGCTATTTTCTTGCTGTAACTTAATGTAAATACTTAAATGTAAATACATATTTATTGGAGCATCATATAAACACAGGATTGTGTTGACCAATGTTGGAACAATTCCATTACATTTTCCTACCCAACAGATAGCACAGTCATTGTTTACTCACCAAGTTAATTATTTTACTTTTGACCCTGCATGAGGTTTAATGCTTGTTTTTCCTCCCAACAGAGCAACATTTAAACAAACAAGCAATGCAGAAAATGTCTGGCTGCTGCACTTGACTCCACTGATAACAAAAGGAAGATAAGCTATAGAACACAACATATTTTGCAACTCTGTCTCAGCAATAATCTTATTTTAAAGACCAACATACCCTCACGTAAAAATGATTTGCAAAGATAACAGACTGACATAAAAAATCCAAAATGCATTATCAATGGTGGGTGGGATGGTGGCACAGTGATTAGCATTACTGCCTCACAACACCAGGAACTGGGGTTCAATTCCGGCCGTGGGTGACTGTCTGCGTGGAGTTTGCATGTTCTCCCCCTCCTTGCATGGGTTTTCCTCCCGGTGCTCTGGTTTCCTCCCACATTCCAACCATGTGCAGATTAGGTGGATTGGCCCCTGCTAAATTGCCCCTGAGCATTAGGGGGATTGGCAGGGTAAATATGTGGAGTTACAGGAATAGGACCTGAGTGGAATTGTTGTCGGTGAAGGCTCAATGGGCCGAATGGCCTCCTTTTGCACTGTAGGGATTCTATAATCAAGACATTTTCAGAAAAGAATAGGGGCAGGAGCCTCTTCCTCTCTCAGAAATAGGAAAGTTTTCCCAATTGTTTTTAATGATAGCTGTGCCCAATTAAACAAAGTATATTTTTATTCTTTCATGATGTACTTCTGACATCCAATTATCTTTAGCTGTACACTTCCATTAAACAGATAAAATAGGGAAAGAATAAGTGACATTCCCTTTCTTTATTACCTGTCCAAAAATCAAACATCTATGCATGAAGAACGATAATCTCATTCCAGATAATGGATGATTCTAGAATCTTGTGTGACCAGTGGAGAAATGTGCATTAAAAATGGGACGACAACGTTACAGTCATGGATCCTCCAGTCTCTTGAAATTATGCCAATTACTTGCAGCTTAGATAAACTGAAAGAGGAAACCTTTTTGATTTCATAGAGCATACAAAAGGTAAATATGCTGATCTGTTTGCTTTTTTAACTAATTTTCCTACTTACCGTGCCCTGACATATCTGGTGAACTGCAAAAAGAAATTGTACAGCAGAAAATAAGTTCAGATATCAGAGGGTTAAAACAGTTAAATGTGTTCCTCGCAGAATGTCATGTAATAATTACAAGGTCTGTGCCTTCTGACACCATGCACTACCCTATAAATTGGACTGATAAAAGATATAATTATCTTTGTGTTGCAGACGACAGCAACGTTGATTGTGACTGCACATGTTACTTCTGCCTAATTTTGTACCAAAATATTGAAATACAAGTGAATCAATACTTCAGACAATTGTTAGCACAACTAGAAAATTAAAAATTGCTTACCAGGAGGAAAAATTATAGCTGTAACCATATTTGCTGTCAAACAAACATCCAGAGAAGTTAGCGATTCCACTGTTGCATTGCAGATACTATCAGTGTATCTGTAACTCATTTCATCTAATACACCTCAGGTAGCAAAATTAATTAAGAAGGATAAGCAACATAGCATACTGTAATTGAAATGTTCAATGAAAATCTAATTAATTGTGTAGCATCTTTGCCCATCAATAAAATTAAAACAAAAAATGCTGTCCATTGGCCAAGGTCTGTTTCCAGCTGTGCTATAGTGTTAAATGGCATATGGTAGCACGGCACACCATCTTGAAGGGCAAGGGAAGAACTGGATGACTCCCAACCAACCCAAATCAAGTGCCTGCCAGATGACTGTAGAGCCATATAAAGCGTCTAACTGTGCATTCATTTCCTTTAATTATGTTAAAAAGGCTGCACTCTCTCTAAGTGTGGAGTTCCACTATAAGTTTTGGGTAGATTAATTTATCCTTATTTTTCTACCGTCCAACATTTTAAAAATACAAATTGATAAAAATATCTTTTAGGTTACATTCTGTAGTCTTTGTGGGTAATACTGGTGCCACTTATTTTTTGTCAGCAATGTCATAGAACCATAGAATCGTAGAATCCCGACAGTACAGAAAGACACCACACGGCCCATAGAGCCTGCGTTGATTCTCCAAACGAATATCCTACCCAGGCCCTCCCTTCCACCCTATCCCCATAACCTTGCGCATTTACCATGGCTAATCCAACACATCTTTGGACACTAAAGGGCAATTTAGCATGGCCAATCCACCTAACCTACAGATCTTTGGACTGTGGGAAGAAAGCAGAGCACCCAGAGGAAACCCGCGCAGACCTGGGGAGAATGTGCAAACTCCACACAGACAGTCACCCAAGGCCAGAATCGAACCCAGGTCCCTGGTGCTGTGAGGCAGCTATGCCAACCACTGTGCCATCATGCCATCCCTGAATTCTGGATATTTCAATCAATAAAAATTTTAGCTATAAAATAGACTCCAACTGTTTCATTATGTGACTGCAACTAAGGATTGGAAAGACCAAAACCATTGCCTTAAGTACCAAACATAAATTTGTTTTCCTAGCCACTGACTCCATCTCTCTCCCTGATAACTTTTTAAAGCTCAACCAAAGTTTTCACAATCTTGGAGTCATATTTGACCTCAAGATGAGTTTCCAATCACATATCTACACTTTCATTAAGATTACCTACATGCACATCTACAACACTGCCCAACTCTACCATTGCCTGAGCCAGGCTGCTGCTGAAACACTCATCCCTAATTTTGTTACCTCTAGACTTAATTATTTCTGGTCAACCTCTTGAGTTCTACCTTCCATAGAGGTTATCCAAAACTCCATTGCCATATCATAACCCACAACAAGTCCCATTCACCTATCTCCCCTGTGTTCACTGAGTCATGTTGGCTCTTCATTAAGAAACACCCAAATTATAAAATTCACATTCTTGTTTTCAAACCTTTCAATGGCCTCATTCCTTCCTATTTCTGTAACCTCATCTGGACCTACAATCCTTTGAGGTATCTGTGCTCCTCCAATCCTGGCCTTTTGAGCATCCCCAGTGTTCATTTTTCCATGATTGGTAATCATGCTTTTAGCAGCACAGTGGTTAGCATTGCTGCCGCACAGTGCCAGGGACTGAGGTTTGATTCCTGGCTTGGGTCACTGTGTGGAGTCTGCACGTTCTCCTGTGTCTGCATAGGTTTTCTCTGGGTGCTCCATTTCCTCCCACAGTCTGAGAGATATATTCGTTAGGTACATTGACCATGCTAAACGCTCCCTCAGTATATTCGAATAGCTGCCGGACTGTGGCGACTAGGAGATTTTCACAGTAACTTCATTGCATATTTTATTTCATAATCATCTCGTGAAGCACCTTGGGATACTTTGCCATGTTAAAGTTGTTCACAGAAAACCTCCAACCTCGTTCGTGGCTGGGATTCTCCAGAGTTGCTGAAAGAGAAAGTGAATGGAGCTTTGATGGGAACACCAAATTTTCCATTTTCACTTGCAGTGGGGTGGAAACAGAAGAGGTTGAAGAATTCCGCCCATTCTATAAATGTAGTTTGTTGTTGACTGTTGCGGCTAGTTGCTTCTCCCAAGTTCCTAATAGCAATTATTGGTGTTCATTGTCAACAAGTATGAAAGTTTATTTTCAAAGTTTTACTATTTCTCCTATCATTTCTGAATGCTCCTTTTCTTTTATATTTTAATAAAGCATTGGTGCTTTATTAAGTATTTTTCACTTTGTGCTGACACTGCAATTGGAGTGCAAATACAGCATGAATCCAGAGCTCCTCTTTATCTGGCCATCATTTTGGACCTTAATTCCTAATTTGCACTCCACGCATTTACTGCTGGTGTAAAGCCATGTGCTAAATTTGTCACACAAATCAATTGCAAATCACTGAAAAGTAAACGTATGGTAACTAGAGCTTATATGCACATTAGTGTAAACACAAGTATTATTTTTAACAGGTTGGATCTTCCAGAACAATATGGTTAAAATACATCCCTGCTCATTCAACTTCAATGGTTGGCATTAGATTAAACCTTGCATCTCACATGCTCTTAATTTTACAAAAATCACAACAAATCAAACAACTTGCTTCGAAGTATATCATTCTCTTTATTTGCTGAGTGCCAATAATAGCTTCCAAACACTAGTGCTAATGCCAGAACAACAATAATTTCTCCAAAGGACAGAATATACTCAAGGGCCAATAGGTCTAATGTTTCAATCGTGGTTTAAGGTGCATTCCTAATGGCCTAACTACAGGAAAATAATTTCAAGTTTTGCGCCTCACTTTGAATGCAACCAATAGCTTAGCACTATAATCTCAAAATCAAGGGAAAATACTATGATGAATATCTCATTGGGAAAAAATGTCTAATTGCTTCCACTGGGCAAGACATTTCAATAAGAAGTCTGACAACACCAGGTTAAAGTCCAACCAATTTATTTGGTAGTAAACTCACAAGGTTTTGGCGTTTGGCCCTTCGTCAGGTAAACAACAATAATTTGCTCCTTCGTCATTCACAGTGAGTTTACTATCAAATAAATTGGTTGGACTTTAACCTGGTGTTGTGAGACTTCTTGCTGTGTTTACCCCATTCCAACACCGACATCTCCACATCATGTTAAAATAAGTTCAGAGCTACATTAACTCACCCAATACTCTCACTCCTGCTAACATATCTTGCAAAACTCAACTGATTCTACTCCCCCCCGCATTTTGCAAGTGGTAGTGAAGTTGGTGATTAGGGGGATTTCACAATAACTTCATTGCAGTGTTAATGTAAGCCTTACTTATGACTAATAAATAAGCTTTTTAGTTTTAATCCTGAGCACACTAATAACTACACTAATAACCAAATCAGTTGAGCTTGTAAAATGGCTTATTTATGCTTGCTAGAGGCAAAACATATTCACATGCAAGGACTGTAAACAAAAGGAATATGTTTCATCTTGAACCTTTTCTAAATTACCTGGGGAACTCGAGGAGTATATATTTGATTTCTCTACAGCAGCACCTCAGCCAGAGTCCACTTACCAACCAACCAGAAACATTTCTGCTGTAGCATAAACTATTGTCATTGTTTGTTTGAAATTTGGCATTCTTGCATTTGTCCTGCTGAGTGCAAGACAAAAAGCTCCAACAATAAAACAACTATCATATTATTACATATTCCAAATATGGCAAGAGTAGAAACTATAACTTAGGAGCAGCTTGCCCTAACATTGCTTCTTCAATGTCTTCCTTTTAATTTTCATCATTCATGTAGCTTTCTTCACAATTATGCAAACACCTCTAAGAAAAATGCATACTAACCATACGGCAGCCTAGACTGAGGCTATATTGTATTTTATGATACAAATCTTTGTTGTATAATAAATCTGGTTGACTTAGAAGTTGCATTGAAGTGAATGGCATGTTGTTTACAGGGTGCCTGCTTTCTATTTGTTAGAGAAGGTTATTCCTGCATGGATCAGATTACACAGAAGCAAAAGTCCTGCCAACAATGATTGGTCCATATGTCACCTTCAAACATTTTGTTTTCCTCCATCCCCTCTGTTGACTTCTGGTCTTCTGTTTCCATGGCTGGTCCTATCCAGATGAAGAACTTATGAATGAGCAGAAGGAAAGCGTTTTGGAGATTTTCACAAGGATTTAATGGTGAACTCCTCTGATCTGTCTAAGCAGTGGAATCTCTGCTGCAGTATTCCTCTACTATGTTCTGCCAGGACCTAGCTGGATGCATGATTTGTATTGTATCTGCATTCTACATCTGTACATGGGTTTCTGCCTAGCAGCTACTTGCTGCTTTATATACCAGTGGCATAAAATGAAGGAATGGGAATTGTTCTCATTGCTCTTGTTGTAAAATATGTTCATAAAAGAAATGGGGTTTTTTTTGAGCCTGAAAGACATAGGTATGCCAGAATTAAGTCCTGTATTTTTGGAATTTAATAAGTCCTCTCGTGCTGGGCTCTCTCTCTCGTAGATGAAGTGGTGAAAATATTTCTCCTGACAACCTGGTTTACCATACTTGACGGTGCATGGAAGTCTGATCCAACATTTCAAATGCTTCCTTGAAAGAATCCTGAAATATAGAAATGTATTGCTGTGATCACCTTATCAGCAGCTGTAATCATGATGTGATCATGATGTACCTTGTATGGAGGGTCTGGTCAAGGTGGCAACATGACTTGCCCAGGATCTGTGATGAATCATAATCAATGAAGGCAGATTTATTTAGACATATCCAGGTAGCCTCCTAAATATATAGTTCCTGGGGATGGGGGCAAGTCAATGTCAAATCAAACAGTGGTTAACATTGCTGCCTCACAGTGCCAGTGGCCTGGGTTCAATTCTGGCCTTGGGTCACTGTCTGTATGGAGTTTGCATATTCTCCCCGCGTCTGTGTGCATTTCCTCCAGGTTCTCTGTTTCCAGCCACAGACCAAAGGTGTGCAAGTTAGGTGGACTGGCCATGCTAAATTGCCCCTTAGTGTCCAAAGATGTGTAGGTTAGGTGGATTAGCCATGCTAAATGTGTGGGGTTAAGGGGATAGGGCTGTACTGTGGCCTGGGTAAGATGCTCTTTCAGGGAGTTGGTGCAGACTCAATGGGCCACATGGCCTCCTCCTGAAGAGTGGGGATTCTATGGTCGCCAGTACAATTTTGCCTGTCCTTCTTCCTTCGATATAAAATGCTTTGCCAAACCTTGGATTGCTGAAGGAATACCCAAAGGAGTTCCCATGCTGAGAAAGCTGCTTGTCGACAGTGAAATAGCAGCTGCCATCAAGACTGCAGCGAGAAAAACAACACAAAACAGCAGCAGCACATCCAGATATAGATATCCAAAACTACAAAAAAAACTCACAACTTCCACTACAATACCAGTCAAACACATCATTAAGATATGCTCCTGAAAGACGGATCAGAAACGGCTGCTAGGACCTTTTCCATATAGCTCATCAGGATAAAAGCAGTGAAGAAAAATTATTAGTAACTTTGGTGTGAGAAAACATTCCCTAAGGTTGCATTAAACTACAAGCTCTAACACAGCCTTGATGCCTGCATCATTAACTAAATGGCATCCTGTAAAGCTAAAAAGCCTACATAGGTTCTGAATTATGTTATTTGATTCATGCATTATTTTTTTCCATACAAAGTCTGTAGTTTTCTGTGAACTAATAGTATGTTGAATGACCTCACTAAGCAGACCAACAGGACTATATTATGTACACACTCTGCCTTGAATTTCTTCAATAGCACCGTCGACCCTAAAGCCTGGGGTTGTATGTGGCCATATGGGCAGCATATGCCCAAGGTTGCTCCCATTAATTAAAATGTTACGTGATGATAACAATTAAAGAAAATATGCAAACAAGATTCTGAAATATTCAGAAGGTTATGAAGATTGTAGACTGAATTTAAAAAAAAGATTAAAAAATTATCTTCAGCATCAGACGAGCTTGTTCCTTGCTACAGTACTATTATGGACTTATAAAGTAAAGTTGAATTATTAGTCACAAGTAAGGCTTATATTAACACTGCAATGACGTTACTGTGAAATTCTCTAGTCGCCACAGTCCAGCGCCTGTTTGGGTTAATGCATCTAACCAGCACGTCCTTCAGAGTGTGGGAGAAGACCAGAGTACCCAGAGGAAACCCACGCAGACACAGGGAAAATGTGCAGAATCCACACAGATGGTAACTCAAGCCGGGAATCAAACCCAGGTCCCTGGCACTGTGAAGCAGCAGTGCTAACCACTGTGCTACCATGCCGCCCACCTTAAGGGCTTAAGGCTACCTTTGTACATCTCTCAAAATGCAATGTTTTTTCCTGTTTCAAAATGTGTACAGTTGAACAGTTAATAATGGTAAACTGAACTTTTCACACCTTTTTACACATGGAAGAACCCACTAATCATTACAATGGGTGGATACTCATTCATTTTAATTAATCCACTGACACATTGAAAAGCAGGCTCTCTTACATGTAATGCAGAGAAAAATTCTGGTTCCTTATTCTGCAATCTCGTAATTCCACAGACCATAACAGCTCTCAAGGAATAAGCATTTTCTATCCCCAGGCCAAAATAGCTGTAAAATGTTCAAGACTCAACCAGCATAGGCAGGAAAAAATAAATAACATAATCTGAGTCAGCATGAATCATAGAATCATAGAATCCCTAGAGTGCAGAATGAGACCAATCAGTCCATTGAGCCTGCACCAACAACAATCCCATCCAGCTCCTATAAAAGCAGTATCCAAAAGCATTGCTTCTCCAAACTTATATACCATTATGATCCCTCCTGGAAAATGACTCCCAATGAGGCAGAGGAACTAGTGTCCACTGAGAGCAGGGTCTGGTTATACAAGTCATCTTCAAGCCACAATCACTCTTATCACTTTGCCCTCCCATCCTTTGAGTGTTCACTTTTCACTGTTCCCAATTCAATTATCATTAGCAAACCCCGGCAGTGTTGTTTCCAGCTAATGTGTAACATTTTGCAACACTTTAGAGTATGGAACAGCTAGAGACCAGGTCGGCCCAGGCACAGCTGAAGGTTTGGCTGCTCTGGGACCAGACAGTATTTGGTAGATCTGGGAGTGGCTGAAGGTTAGGTAGGCCCTGCAGTGGCTAGAGGTTGAGTAGACCCTGAAGCTGTTGGATGTCCAGGAGCTGCTAGAGGGTGGGTAGGCCAGGGAATGTCTAGAACTTTGGGAGGCCCCGGAGCGGTTGGAGTTTGGATAGACCCACCAAATTGAAAGAGGGCCTGGCTGGCCGTTCTGATTGATTTCTCCTAGAGTAGTGTCCAAAGTGTGTGTATGTGTCTATATGTCTGTGTGAGAGTCTACGTGAGTGAGAGTTTCTGCACACATGTGAGTCACTTTGCATGTCTGTGCCCAATTTTACCATTGTGTTGCTCCTGAAAACTTGGCAAAGTTGGGTGTGAGGCGATTAGCACAATCTGCACCCATGTCTGCATAGATGTCCACTTTACCAAAGCCCGAAAATGGCTGCAATCCAAACTGCGCCTGAAACGGGCGCAATGGTGACTTAAATGCATTTGCATGCATTTAAATTGAATGAATGGGCTGCCTGCCCAACTTTACCTGCATTTCCCCCTTTACCATTGCTTTTACCCGTCCAGATTCGGTGCGAAACAGACATGCTTGGCAAAGGTCTGTTTTGGGCGCTTCACCTTCTGAAGGGGTAAGTTCAGAGCTTCCAGCAGTGCTCTAACTCAGATTGGTGGTGGGAGGCAGATCAGACATATCTCTGGTGGGGGACAAAGAGGGGCCAGATGGATCTCTGGTGGGGGGAGGGAGCTGGGGAGCGGTGGGACTGCTGGTCTCTATGGCGTGGGGAGAAGGGGGAGCAGAGAATCATGATCGGTCTGGGTGGTGGGGAGGGGGTTAGTGGATCAAGGGGACAGTTATGTTGAGGGGGGGGGGGACGATATCTGTGGGGGCCATCACTCCTGAGCCGCTTTATCTGCTTTTTGCGTTCCGGGAGCAATGTGACAGGGGCGTGATTTTCGATTTTACTTTTCACTGCACATGCACAGTTGAAGGCTCTGATCAGAGCAGCAGTATTTCGGGTGTGATAAGCCCCACCCACAGTGTGATTCAGACTCGCAATTTTTTTTCAGGTTAAGTAAGTATGGGGGTGCCCGAGAACAGGTTTCCAAGTCGGATTCTGCATTGCGCCCAGATTCAGCACTTAGGATCAAAATGGTAAAATCAGGTCCTTTGTGTGTGTGTGTATGTGTGTGTGTGTGTGAGTGGGTGAATCTGAGTGATTTGGTGTGAGAACGAGACTTGGAATAAGTTGAAAACACACATCATACCTTCCTCATCCTCCCTCCCCAAAAACTATCCACAAAAAAGGTTGGGAAAAGCAAAGCTGAATGGCAATCTGCTCCCAACACTGCTTTCATATAAATTCCAGTGAAGCCATCATGGAATCAGAGGCAAATACAAGATCAGTGTTTGCTAAGCCCAGCTCCTGAGCTATGGCCTGGTCATCACCCCTTCCCTGGTGACCCTGGGTTCTAGTCTGCCTCCCTTTAACTTTGCATCTTAAGCAAGAAGCCAAACAAAAAGGGAGTACTGGTGAACTGTGCTATTTGGCAAATTTAAATAGACGTTTTTATTAATTACTCTTTTTTGAAATGTATTTGCTTTGCACTGATATTTTAGAAATTCATGTTAAATGTTATATGAAACCTTATCTTACCAAAATTTGATGATTGGTCCTTGAATGAGAAAAAAATTGAAATCTGCCCCCTCAACCCAAAAAGATTTGACAAGCATGCTTTAGAAGCATGCATCAGCTGAAGACTTGTGGGTGCAGTGGGCTAATTCATCAAAAGAATACTGGTGTGTCAGAAATCTGACATGATCCTGCTCACTCCCACATCTAACCAGTTCATGTTCGATGGTGTGTGAGAAAGCCACAGGGGGAAGGCTGTAATATTAACGATTCTAATGTGGGAAGTGGCAATGAAGTGAAGGTTTAATCCTCTATTATGGTGTTAGCTGCTAGCACACAGGTTTCCCAAGCTGTCTGATTTGCGCCAGGTTCAACCATGTGCTTGAAAAGCCAAGATTGACAGAGCAATGAAATTGACAGGCTGGAAAGCCTTTAACTACTGAATAATGGCAGATTTTCCCTTGCCCAAAATGAACAGCTTTTATTCACTGCACTTGTTCTGAATGTATGCTTGCCTTTAGTTTGTAAATGATTTCCAACAGTTTGCAGGACATTTCTGCTATCTTGGAGATCTTTTGACTTTGATCCGCATATCCCAGCTGTCAGATTTCACTGCAGAGGGAAGCAGCTTATGCCATTCTACCTTGGACCCCTGATAAGGAACAAGATGAGCAGCATCAGAAACCCCAGTTGCTGCTGAAGTAACACCAGCAGTAGCAACCGCTGTCTGTTCCTTAGCCACCTGATGTTCCACACAATACAGAGCTGCAGCTTGAAGGAGACAAGCCCCCCACAAACAGAGGATATACACACAGAGGGTCAGCTTTCTGGACACGACTGAACAACAGTGCCTCAGCAAATTCAGACTACCTGCAGTTACTGACATCTGCACTTCTTGAAACAAGACCACCTTCCAAGTGGGCCAGATGAGTACACATTGCCAGTGGCCATCAAGGTCACCTCAGTCCTGCATTGCATCACCTCCGTCCTGCAATGCATCACCTCCAGTTCTTTGCACAGATCTGATGGTGACATTTGCAGGGTTTCACAATCTGCTGCTCAGTGTGCTTCGCAAAGATGAAAATAGCCACGTTTTCCAGGTCTACTGCTTGCTGCAATGGTTGGGTTCATACAAATCCAGGTGGCAATCACATGTGTCAATCAAATTGCCCTCATATCTTGCAAGAGTATTCATCAATTGAAGGGAAACCAGTTCCATAAATTTTCAGCTGGTGACCACTGGAAACAATCATGCATATCTATGCAAGATATACCAAAGGGGCCACGATATTTTCCTCCTGCACCAGTCATGTTTTGTACAGAACTTTGCAGTTCTACATGGAGTCAGTGGATGGAGATAAGGGTTACCCTCTGGGATGTGGCAGATGATAACAATGAGAAATCCTAGAATTGATTAACAGGAAAGATACAACCAGAGCCACTTGAACAAGTGACCATAGAACATAGTGTTGGCCTGCTGAAGATGCAATTCAGATGTCTGGCCGATCAGGGGTGGGGAAATGTCTACAGTCAGCACCAGAAAGGTGTCCCAAATGATACTGGCCTGCTGCCCTTTGCACAACATGGTGCAACAGAGACAGCTAAAGCTATAAGCAGAGGAAGGCGATGACCACCCATCATCTTCAATGGTGGAAGAGGAAGGGGAGTAGCAGGAGGATGAGGAGCCTCATGTAGCCAGGATCCCTACCACTGCTCACCTAGTTGACAGCCTATGATGATCTCATAACAGCCAGATAATCAGAGGCTGTGAAGGAAATTGACTTCCCAATGCTGAACCCGCTGCACCCAGCTGAACTTCCACCGAATACAAACGATTCTCAATTAATAATTATTCATGTCATTTCTTTTCATCTACACTGGTGAAACCATTTTCTTGAAGTCTGATGACAGACAAGTGGAAACAATTAACCAATGGAGAATTGAAATAAAGTTTATGGTTCATTAACATGGAGACAATGTCCTCTGGGTTCTAGAATGCATAAGGGTGCTGTGAATGATGGCCCTACCCACATTCGTGCAGGGACAGACCTGATTATCAGGGACTGGAGTCAGCATGTGAGACTTTGACTGTATTGGGTGGAGAAGGCTTAGAGATGATGCCAAGGAGGGAGGAATGGAAGCATTCTAACAGAGTCCATGCTTCCATATGGCCTGTTTCCATCTTCCCTCTCATGAGGCACATGGACTTTTGTGTTAGCCAAGAGTTGGAGAGGACTTTGTTGCTCTTTGCTTCAATGAGCTACTGAGTGACCAAGGTGAAACTTTCTTCCATTTTATTTAAACTGGCATACTAAGTGTGCAGGCCACTGGTCAGGGCTATGCACTTGACCAACTGCTGCATCAGATACTTTAAGCAGTGGGCCATTCTTTCCATGAAGGTGAACTGTAGCACAAAAGTCTGAAACACCATAATACTCATGCTTGAAACAAACTCCTCCAATCTCTCTACAAGGCTACAAGTTGATTCTGAAAATGCTGGCAGGACATCATACACTTCCTGCTACTGCTCCAGAATAGTCCTCTTCATGGATGCCCTCATGAAATGTAACATGCAGACCTTGGACAACATCGGCTTGCGAGAAACCTTAGATCCAGGGTGACCAGAAGGTTTGTGACACCTTAATATGCTTGTAAAGCATATGACATGGTGTTCTCTTGTTACTGGTGTTCTCTTGGCACAACTGGGTATCTGAAATATTGTGTGGAAGGCAAACCATGAGTGATCCAGGGCAAGGGAATACCAGAAGGAGAGATTGAAACCTTGGAGGTGGACATCTGGGAGAAAGCACTGTTTAGGGGGAAGATTCTAAGGTATATTCTTCGAGAGCGGAGTTTCGAAACCCTTGTGTGGAAGATAGAGTTGCAGTGAGACGTGTTGGCTCACAGTGTGACATGGTCTGGGGGAATTGATGAGAAATCCATAGAAGTTATTTCAGTGGCATCTGCCTTTTAGTTCCAGAGAGTGGTGTGTGAACACAGTTAGCGTTTTGGTTTAGATGGACTGTGTACTTATTGAAAATATTTGGGTGTAAGATAGGTTTTGTAATTTGTGCTATCCTTCCAAATCTGTATAGATCAGTAAAGGTATAGCATAGGTAAAGGAGTAGTTACAGGTCATTATTTCCAATTTAATAAATGGTGTATTCTTTTGTTAAAAGTTCATCAGCTGACACCTGCCACTCTGTTCTGTAGCCACCTTCCATGTCAAAAACAAAAAAAAATTAATCAAGACGGTTTGCTCCTGGGATCTGACTTGTCCTGCAGTATCATCAGCTGGGATTATAACAAATGGCAACTACATTGTTAAGATTTAATGGCAATTTCATTGTTCAACTGGTGATGGGTATTTGTACGCCTTTAAATGGGGATAGCTGGGACACTGATGGAGTCATGCTGACTGTGAACTAAGCCAATAAACTCTCTTCAGCAAAGAAACCTGCTGTGTCTTAGTTTAAAATTCATCAACCAGAGCGGATCCAGTTAACATGATTCACTATGTGACAATATGGATCGTAGAAGAATCATAGAATCCCTATAATGCAGAAGGAGGCCATTCGGCCCATCCAACCTGCACTGACAACAATCCCACCCTGGCCCTATTCCCGTAAGCCCCTGCTAGTCCCCTGACACCAAGGGGCAATTTAGCATGGCCAATCCACCTAACCTGCACGTCTTTGGACTGTGGGAGGAAACCAGAGCACCCAGAAGAAACCTACGCAGACACAGGGAGAATGTTCAAACTCCACACAAACAGTCACCCAAGGTTGGGATTCTGGGGTTGTGAAGCAGCAGCAGTTAACCACTGTGCCACCATGCCAACCTGCCTAACTACGTGCCTTAGGGGCCCTATAATATTTTAATTTCAGCGCTCAGGGGGGTGTGTATTAGTTGCTTGACAGTGCTTCCTCAGAGTTTGTGATATCCTCCGAACACTCCTAGGTTTCCTTCTGCATCATCTCCTGAGTATCAATTGAAGTACCCTTAGAAGATTAAGTGCAAGAATTAGAGCAGACAAAGGGAACAAGTTCATTGAACAGATGATAATATTTCAGTAGCTGTTGAGATCAATTCAGTGTGAGTGTGTGTGTTAGAAAATGTTGTCACCAAATATCGGGGAGATTCACAATACTTCATTTCCAATAGCCAGGCATTCTGACAGTCTGTAGATTTTAGTGCCTCCTCTCTTGCAGCAGTCAGGGTGGCAATCAAGAGAGAGTCACGGCTGGTTCTCTGCTCCCTCTGGTGTTCTGTGTGCTCTTCTTCTGCAAGTAGGGAAAACAATGAGTTGTGAGTGCATGAAATGAAATGTCTTGAGAGGATGGAAGAGCAACATTTGAGGAAGGTGACTGTGAATGATGGGTGTTGGCAATAAGACGAAGCAGAGAGTCAGCTGCTCACAAGGACACAGAAGGAGATGCCTGGAGGAAGAAGAATGGATTGAATTGCGTGCTGTTTTGGTCTGAGGAATGCTTTGCAGGGAAGTCTGAGTGTGGGCTCTGACACCTGATTGTTGGATTTTACCCTGCTTTTCTGCCCTACTGAAGTCACTGAACCACTTTTGGCACTGCATCATTGAGTGAGGGACCACACTCTAACTGCTAACCTCCTGAATCACTTCCAGCCACTCCTGCCAGCTTCAAAGGCTGGATGTTTCCTCCGGACTGCTAGGAAGAGTGTTTTTTCAGCAGGGCCTTACAGCCCGCACATGACCTTCAAGAATGCCTTAGAGAAACAAGTCTCTCCGCATTGAGCCTACATCATTGTCCTTCCTCTCTCCTCTGGGAGTTCTGGAATGAATCCATTCTGTTCCCTGCCAGGGTCCATTTGAAAAGAGCTTCCAACTGTCAGGTGTGGATCGTCGTCACACTTTGTCAGGAAATTGAAAGCAACATGCTAATTGAGTTAATAAGGTATGACAAAACCCAAAGCAGCAACCGTTGGGTTCCCAGCCTCCTCTGGTGTGAGCCGGTCTAAATGTCAAAATTCTGCCCGTTAACCTTATCTTCAACTTTTCCCGGATGCTGCTTGATGTAAGCATTTTTGCAGTTTAATCTATGAATAAGTACTGTCTTGCTTATGTTGCCCACACGCCAAGACAAAGAAACCTGTCTGACATGATCCCTCAAGTAACACCACTAAATAAAAGATCAATTCGCAATTGAGCTCATTGCTCTACGTGGGCTATTGCTGAATGAAAAATGGCTGCTGTACTCGCAAGCCTCAACAGTCAGTGTATTTCAATTGTATGTGAAATGTTTCTGATACACATGGCTACATTTCCTGACCATTTTTCATTAAGAGATGAGAAACTTAACTTAACCTGTAAGCCTTTCCAAGTCCCTTCAAAAAATTGGCAGCCACAGAATATCTATCCCCAAATAATCAGCATAATAAATACAACAATCCCTTTCAGAATGAACATGCTGAGAGATTCTTTCCAACGCAGGAGGCATGTTGCAATGACAGTACAAACCTTTGGAACATTAAAGACTCTCCCATTACCTTACCTCATTTAATATTGATTATGAAACAGCATGATTTCCAGTGGTAATACAGATAAGATCTCTGTCCTTGCACATACCTTGCAACCTAATTATAATGTTATCAGTAATTCACATACATAACACTTTACTTTCTATCTTGCGTCACCTTAGAAAATAACATTCCTGTACCCTTACGTTTTTCTTGCCTTTATCCAAGACTTGTGAGCATGCAATTTGAATGTTCAACTCAAAATGTATTTGTAGTTCTCCATTGAATGTGGACATGGTTAACGTGCTTAACTGTAAATATTTGTCAGCTAAAAGAGTTTGATAATTACCAGAACAAAGTTCAAATGTCCAGTTTGACTATCAGATCCAGAACAACATGCCACAGTACATTTTATGCTTTGCTTTCTGCAAGTCATATTTCCCTTCATTGAAGTTTTCTTAGTGCTGATGTTAAATTTATCCTTCCGAGAAAGAGTTAGCTGCTATTACAGTAATACATGTCCTACTTATTTAAGCATTGATGCCTTTACAATAGAGATCAGTGATGCTGCAGAATAAAATATCTTTCCCTTTTGAAGCTGATGAAGGTAAAAATCAAACTCATACTGTCACCAATGTAACTCATTCCACCCAACCAGCAAAGCGCAAATGCAACAATAGAATGGTATTTCATAGAATTTTTGGGAATCACAGCACAGAAACTATTAATTTGGCACATAAAACCTGTGTC
Organism: Carcharhinus amblyrhynchos; assembly: GCF_965287045.1. NCBI lineage: Eukaryota > Metazoa > Chordata > Chondrichthyes > Carcharhiniformes > Carcharhinidae > Carcharhinus > Carcharhinus amblyrhynchos. Next base: position 31,116,772 of record NC_137337.1, read on the forward strand.
AATGTTTTTCTCCCCACATCCTTTAAAATTCCTCTTTTCAAGTCATTAATTTCCTTTGAACAAAATTTGTAGCAGAGAATCCCAGATTGTAATCCATCTCTGCTTTTTTCTCAACTCATGGCTCATTCTCCTTATCATTATTGGAAATCTGAGGCCTTTTGTGTTAACATCTCACAGACAAGTAGAAAAATTTTCATCTATCATAGCTCACTGTAATTCTTTTAAAGAAAATTATTTGTTCACAGGATGTGGATGTCATTGGCTAGGGCAGCATTTTATTTCCCATCCTGGGCTGCCCATGAAAAGGCAGTGGTGATCTGCCATCTTGAACCGTTGCAGTCCACGTGGTGTAGTTACACCCACAGTGCTGTTAGGAAGGGGTAGTTCCAAAATTTGCCCCAGTGACAGTGAGGGAACAGCGATATACTTTCAACTCTGGATGGTGTGTGATTTAGAAAGGAACTTCCATGTGGTGGTGTTCCCGTGCATCAGCTGCCTTGTCCTGCCAGATGGTAGAGATCACAGGTTTGGAAGGTGCTATTGAAAGAGTCTTGGTGAATTGCTGGAATGTATCTTGTAGATGATATACACAGCTACCACTGTCATCATTGGAATTAAATGTTAAAAGTGGTGGATGGAATGTCAATCAAGCAGCTGCTTTGTCCTGGAATGTATCAAGCTTCTTGAAACTGTTGGAGCTCAACTCATCCAGGCAAGTGGGGAGAATTCTAACACACTCATGACTTAGGCCTTAAAGATGATGGACAGACTTGGGGAGTCAGGTGAGTAACTCGCCTACGATTTCTAGCCTATGATTCGCTTTTGTAGACACAGTACTTATTTGGTTAGTCCAGTTCAGTTTCTGGTCAAAAGTAGCCCCCAGGATCTTGATAGTGGCGAATTCAATGATGGTAATGCCATTGAATGTCAAGGGGAGATTGTTAGCTTCTCTTTTGTTGGAGATGGCCATTGCTTGAAATTTGTGTGTTACTTGCCACTTATCAAACCAAGCTTGAATGTTGTTCAGATCTTGCTGCATCTGGGCATGGACAGCTTTGGTATCTGAGGAGTCATAGATGGTGGTGAACATTGTGCAATCATTAGCAAACATCCTCACTTCTGACCTTATGATAGAGGAAATGTCACTAATGAAGTAGCTGAAGATAGCTGGGCCTAGGACACTACCCTGAGGAATTCTTGAATTGATGTCCTACAGCTGAGATGATTGATCTCCAACAATCACAACCATCTTTGTGCTAGGTATGACTTCCACCAGTGGAGTATTTTCCCTGATTCTAATTGACTCCAGTTTTGCTAGGGCATCTTGATGCCACATTTGGTCAAATACTGCCTTGGTGTCAGGTTCAGTCATTCTCACCTCACCTCTTTTGTTCATGCTTGGACCACAGCTGGAACTTGGCCCAGGAGCTGAGTGGCCCTGACAAAAACCAAACTGTGCATCAGTAAACAGGTCATTGTTGTGTAAGTGCCATTTGATAACATTTCCAATAATCCTTTCCATCACTTTGCTCATAAGTGAGAATGGGTTCATGGGTCAGTTGTTGGCCAGGTTGGATTTGATCTGTTTTTTGTGGCCAAGATATACATGGGCAATTTTCATATTGCCTGGTTGATGCCTGGTAGATGTGCTGAAATAGCTTGGCTAGGGGCACGGCTAGTTCTGGAGCACAAGCCTTCGGTACTATTTCTGGGATGTTGTCAGAGCCCTTAGCCTTTGCAGTATCCAAATCCTTCTGCCATTCTTGATATCATGTGGAGTGAATTGAATTGGCTGAAGACTGGCATCTATGATGCCAGGGTCCTCAGAAAGAGGCCCACGCAGATCACCCACTTAGCACTTATAACCAAAGATGACTGCAAATGTTTCAGCCTCGTATTTTGCTTTGATGCACCAGGTTCCCCTATCATTGAGAATCTTGACGACCTGTCTCACGACCTTCTCTATTCTAATAGAATGGGAGGTCTTCAGGTGCAATAGGAAGCATCCCTGCCTAATTCAAGATCCACACCAGGATTTGATGGCCAAGGAATGTGCGTTCATAATTAGTCAAGTATCAACTTGCAAATTCTTCTAACATACTCCAATGGCAGAAGGGATCCCTGATCAGCCACATGATGGATTGAAATTAGAGCTTCCACCATCACCACCAAATGGGCGACATGCTGGCACAGTGGTTAGTACTACTGTCTCACAGCGCAAGTGACCCACGTTCGATTCCAGCCTCGAGTGACTGTCTGTTTGGAGTTTGTACGTCCTCCCGATGTATGTGTGGCTTTCCTTCAGATGCTCCAGTTTCCTCTCACACACCAAAGAGGTGCAGGTTAGGTGGATTGGCCATGCTTGGTGTCAGGGGGATTAGTGGGGTAAATATGCTGTTTTATGGGGATAATGCTTGGGTGAGATGTTTGAATGACCTCCTTCTGCATTATAGGGATTCTATGAAAAGCATGCATGTAAAAGTGTGTTGCTACAGCAACTCAGATTCCTTGTGGGGGGTAACTGGCTTAGTTGACTGGAGAGCCAGTGTGGGTCATATTGGTGCCAACAGCACAGGGCTCAATCCCCATTCCAGCTGAGGCACGACTCATGGCGGAGATTGTGGCACTGTGTGTCAAACATGCTTCAGGCAAAGAACTCAAAAAAAAGAAGGTTCTAGCGAAGCAAGGCCTATCTTCTCAAGTCTCTCTTTATAACTGAAACTCATTACTTCCGACATATATTTCTTTTCTATTGTTATTATAACCTTCCCAAAACCCCACCTGTGATGTAAGTTGTAAAGTTTAACATTTTCATTTTGTTTTTATATTCTGTCTTTCTAGATACAAAACCAAATTGACTTATTTTATGGCCTCATCCACTTAGACTAGTAAATTTAAGATGCTTGTATCGTATGTACTTTTTCAGTGTTTGATTGTGATATCTATTGATATTGATTCTTATCTGCTATATTAACTGTTAGTTAAGTTTGGAGGTGGTTACAAAGAAACAGAAACTACTGTAAAGCAAGCAGTGAGAAGCATGAGAATGCAGACATTTATAATATTGAGAAAAATCTCCTGTTTAGACACAGAACCTGATATTATCTTTGCAATTCTCTGAAGCATAAAACACAACAATTGATGATGTGATGGATAATAATTTAAACTTACCAGCTCTGACACCTTTCTCTTCTTTGCCGGGAGATCCACTCAGCCGTGAGATTGATGGATTTCAGGGTTCAAGAGCTTTGTGCTTAACATGCCGATGAACAGGCTAGATGTAGCAGCAACCTGCAAGAAGGTGCTACTCACACACAGTCTCAGAGCAGAAGATACTCAAGCAACTCACAGAAGATAGGTCTATGTTTGATACGGTGGTAAGTTCTGTGGAGAAATACCTCAAGACAAGAAAATTGCAACAATCGAATGGTAGACGCTTTGAAATTTTGAAGAGTCCATTAGCCAGATACGTTCAGAAATGTGCCCAAATGATTCTCAATAGTGGTCAGGATATTTAGGTCTGCCCATGGCTGGTTCTCTGGCGGCGAAGGTGGTTCGCCATTGGCCACCGGCAGGAACTTCCAGTTCCACCAAAGTCACTGGCCATTTGCATGGCTCACCAGGAACAATGCCTTGCAGTGTTGCCTTCAATGTGACCAGAAGATCCCACCATCAGGAAGGGCTGGAAAATCCCAACCACTGTCTTTCCAGCTTGCAAGAACGTCACTCATGCTTAAATTGGAATCACTTTGCAAAAGTGTGCAGATAATTGAAGAAAAGGAATTTGTTGATTCAATAAGTGGAGAGTCTGTTCCTGAGACTGTGGAATGTGTATAGGGTTGCAGGTGATGAAGCCTCAGATCATTTTAAGGAACGCTTAGTTGAGATTGCAGGTGCTTCAGCGCTGTTTCTCATCAATGTTGGCACAAAAGTATCTGCATTGAGTGACAAACTCCACCATCATTATATTTCAAAGCTTTTTCTCATTGCTGTGAGAAGGTTAAGATGACCCAATTATTCTGGTTTTGGGAGCAGTCACAGTGCATTACAAAAATGTCATCCTACTCAGGTTCATATTCTATGTAGTATCACAGATGCTTTAAAAAGCGTTCTCCAAAGTAGCCAGTGAACAGAGTCTGTGTGTGCACCATTCGTTAAGGGAGAGTGCCATGCTCTTTCTGTCAACACATCAATTCTGCCAGTTTCGAGAAATTTGAGATGGCCTCCATTTGAAATCCATGCTGAAATGTCACAGGAGTTGAAATGACTTGAATTAGATGGAACGAATTGACTCATCGCTGTGAAAGTAAAACCTAGTCATTGCATGATGCAAAAATGGTGAACCTAGATTGTGCATCGACCTTAAGACAGTCAAAAAAGCAATCATTCTATTCTCGTTCCACGATATCAGCATTAGTTACAGACAAGTCATTTTGATTTACAGCACTGTCTCTCTTTGGTTCTCCATCAACCTGGAATGTTGCTGTATTTTGCTTTGACACCTGTGGCTTAGGGTTTGTAGCCAAGTTTAATTCAGACAGAGGCAATTCATTTCTAGTTAACTCTTTCTTGTCAATCTGAGGTTTCAGTTTTGCTTTAATATCAGAAGTCTGAGTTCTTGATTCTCTGGGCACTTCCTGAGGTAAACTGTAGTTTTTCTTTATAACAGCTGCAGGCATATATTTTCTCAGGCCCACTGATCTTGCCAATGCATTCTTATCTCTAATCATTTTAAGGGATTTTTGAGAAGAATGCAAAGGCAGCACATGATCTCTTGCCAGACAATTTCCCAAGATATCAAGATAACAGACAATTTGGGCACTACTCCTGTAGTAACAGTAATGAATGCATGGTTTAAATTTAGTCTATACAATTGAACAAGTAAACAATTTCCATCAATGTCCTGTATCAACATACTTATATTTAGCTAACTTTTTGAAGTGATATTGAAGTCTTTTGCTAACATCATGATTTGAGCTTTCCCCATATCCCTACGAATAACTACCACTTCGGTTCCTTTATCAGGGAAAAACTGAGTTATTTCATCCTCAAGTATAGAATTCCCATGATCTTTTATGCTCTGACTTAAACCCACAGTAAATACATTAGATGATATTGGCCTATCATAACCATCACTCACTGGTAAAGCATTTTCTGGAGAGACACAAGACAGTCCTACAAATGTCAGAAACTTAGCTTTCAATTTCTAGAAATCTGCCTTCAGGTGCCCTAGCAAAAGTAACATATTGGTTTCCTTAAAATACACCTATCCCTCACATTGTCTTCTTACTACTCAGAGGAACAATTGTCTTTCCACTTTTACAATCCCCCTCATGGTGATTAGTGCTCCGATCATTATCACTTCTCTTATCTTGGTACCTTCTATGTATATTTGCAAACAAAGATTTGCTGCCACTTACTTGTTGTAAGATTCCTGGATAGGGACTGTCAATCACATCTGATGCTGTCAGGACTTGAGAGCAAATTAAGAATTTTTCAGACAACAAAAGTCTTTAGAGCCAGACTTTTGAATTTGAATGAGGTCCTTGCAAGACTGGGGGAAGGATCTCACATGCGGGCATGTGAACAGTGTGACTCCAGTAAGTACCTTATTTTAACAACCTTAGCATGTACTTCTGCAGCATATCATATGTTCTCCAACAAATTTTAAAGGTAATGAAGGCTAAATTGGGCCATAAACATCCTTTGTATTAGACTGTCAAGTAAACCTCAAAAATGAGGTCTTAAGGGAAATTCACTTGATGTCACCAAAGTTTTGCTGTATGGCTTACTCTGGAAAAGCTCTGCAGTATAGTAGAATCAAATGGTTCCAACAGAGGAAGCTATTCAGTTCATCAAGACGTGCTGGCTCCCTGTTTGAGCAACTCAGCTTGCGCCGCTCACCTTTCTTTTTCATTTGCCTTGCAAATCATTTCCCTTTAGATAATTATTCAATTGTCTTTTTGAAAGTCACCAAAAACCAAATACTTTGAACTGGTGTTCTCTAGTTACCAACCTTTTCACCAATGGGAACCATTGCAATTGACCTCCCAATCACTCATACTGTCCCACCAACCAACTGCTCCTACAAACTGCCTTGTACTCCTGCTGACACCAAACCACCCCCCCTCCATCCCACCCTCCCCTGTCCCACAAGGTCAGTTCTGAGTCTGGGACTTCTGCGGCAACCAACTAATCTCCTGACTCCGTGAAACCAGTTCATTGTATCTAAAAGGCACAAGTCAGGAGTATGATTAAATTCTCTCCATTTGCCTGGATGAGGGCAGCATTCAAGAAGCTTAAGGCCATCCAGGACAAAACAGCCCACTTGACTGGCATCCCATTCACCACCTTTAACCTTCATTCCTTCTATCGCTGATGACCCTTGTAGCAGTATGTACCACCTACAAGATGCACTGCAAGAACTCAACAAGGCTCTTTTGACAGCATCTTCCAAACCTGTGACCTCCACTACCCAAAAGGATATGGGGAGCGGATGAATGGCACCACCACCGTGTACGTTCTCCTCCAAGCCACACACCATCCTGACTTGGAACTTTATCTCTGTTCCTTCACTGTCGCTGGGTCAAAACCCTAGAACTCAACAGTACTGCGGGTGTTCCTACAGCACATGTACTGTAGTGTTTCAGGAAGGTAGTTCACCACCACCTTTTCAAGGGTAATTAGGGATGGGCAATAAGTACTGACCTGGACAATAATACCCACATCCCGCAAAAGAATAAGAAAACTGTGGTGGTTTGAGGGCCCAGGTCGGTTTAGAGGGGGAACAGTGGCTGCACTTGCTCCTGGGGTGTGATGGATGTGTAGTGGCTGCAGCACCCTCATGCACATTACCAGCTCGGTGAAGCGGACTGCAATCAAAGCGTCCCTCACTTCCCTTCCCTGCCAGACCCCTGCCATCGCCAACTGCTCTCTTTCCTCCGTCTCTTCATATGGCGGGACATCCACTTCAGCCCCTTGCTGCCCCTCTTTCTCCTCCTCCTCCAGCTCCAGCTGGTCTCCCTGTTGCTGGGTGATGTTGTGTACAGCACAGCAAACGATTATGATGCCTGAAGCACGCACAGGGTCATACTGAAGGGCCTTCCAAAGTGGTCCAAGCAGCAGAACCGCATCTTCAGCAGGCCAATGCACCACTCCACGATGGACCAGGTGGCTGCATGGGCCTCGTCATAGCGGGTCTCTACCTTGGTCTCGGGTCTCCGCGCAGGCGCCATCGGCCATTACCTTAGCGCATAACCCTTGTCACCCAGTAGTCATCCTGGGAGCCTGGGCTGGTCTTCAAAGAGCCCAAGGGTGTCCAAATGCCGGATCCCAAAGCTGTCATGGACAGTCCCTGGATGGCATGCATCGACCTGCATGATTATCATTTGGACGTTCAGGGAGTGGAACCCCTCCCTGTTCACAAATTGCTGTGGCCTTGCATGTGGGGTCCATAAGGCAATGTGTGTCCCATTCACTGCTCCCTGCACATTGGGAATCCCAGCAATGGAAGCGAAACTGAGAGCCCAGGCTTCCTCCTGTACACGGCCCACATCTAAATGAATGAACTGCCCTGCCCAGGCCTACAGTGCATCTGTGACCTGCCACACACATCTGTGGACCCCAACGAGGTCGCCACTGGGTGCCTGGAAGGAGCCGGAGGCATAGAAATTCATGGCAGCTTTCACGTCAACAGGGTGGCTGCCCCTCCCCTGAGGTGCCAAAGCATAACTGTGTCGCACTGTAGTCTTGGAGAGCCGAAGCCAGTGACAGCGCGTCTCCTCTGAGAGGGCCTTGAATGAAGTGTGGGGCCTGTACCTTCTCGGCCTCGGCACCCTCCGCCTTCTGTGCACCCTCTCGGGAGCCTGTTCGCCCACCTCCTAGCCCTAAGCGGCAGCCCCCTGCCCTCCTTCCCAAGGGACTTGGTGGCTGCTCCTGCGGTGGTCTCTCCATGCCTACCACTTCCTGAGCTGCCTCCTTCTCCTCCACCCTTGCTGCCACCCTCATGGCCAGCTCCAGATCAAATAAACTGTGATCCATCTGCATTGTGGGGTTTGGAAAGAGCATAGAATGATGGATTATTATCATTGGCTGCATAGACCCAGCACCACCCCAATCCCTCACTTGGGCCAGTAGCTCCACTTGTGGGAGCTGGCAACACCACACAATCTATGGTGCCACGTGTGGCCCGGTTAGGGTTGTGTGAGATTCCTATCATACCAAATGCTGGCACAGATTATGCAGGTCGGTATGCAGCGGGCAATGCACACCCTTGAGCTATTGCTACATGTGCAATTGCAGCATCCTTTACAGGCATGTGTTGTTGGTCCGTGACACAGGACAGGGACAGATCAGCACCAGGTGTGTGCCCAGTGACAGCAGAATCCATGCAGTCCATGTCTGAACCTCGGCACCCCAGCCTGGGGCAGCAACTGCTTCATCTGGTTAGGCCTCAATCAGCACATGGTGCATTCCTCCCCCACCCCGGAACACCAGCACTCAGTCGAGTCCCTGCCCACACCTCACGGCAAGATAATTCCAGTGCAAATGCTCTGAAGGGGAAAGGTAAGCAGGATTCCTTTATAAGGCCTCCTAACTGAACTATAGCACTGCCCCAGAGAGGAGGAGTCAGTAGGACTCCTTGATGGGGCCTCCCACAGTGAGCTACAGCACTGCCCCAGAGAGGAGGGGTCAGTAGGACTCCTTGATGAGGCCTCCCACAGTGAGCTACAGCACAGCCCCGTAGGGGAGGGGTCACAAGTCTCCTCGATGGGGCCCCCCACACTGAGCTATAGTGCTGTCCTGTAGGGGAGGGTCAGCAAGACTCCTTCATGGAACCTCACCCAGAGAGCTGTGAGAAAATAGAAGCCCCCTACCCACCTCCCACCCCAGATATCATGATCCATGAGCCAACACCTGAAGACAGCAGGAGGAAGCCCACCAGGCGTCTCCAGGGCTTGCTTGCAACATCCCCCACGCTCCTCTCATAGCATTTACCTCCTCAGCCAGTTCAAGGCTGCCATGTCAGGTTGACTTTTATATACCTGCTCTGATTTGTGCCAAAGTGGCATCACGCCAAAGAAGTGGGAGACGCAAACATGGGCGGAGATTGCCATGTCGATCCCTATAATAAGAAGTCTGACAACACCAGGTTTAAGTCCAACCGATTTATTTGATAGTAAACTCACAACTTTGATAGTTTACTATCAAATAAATTGGTTGGACTTAAACCTGGTGTTGTCAGACTTCTTACTGTGTTTACCCAGTCCAACGCTGCATCTCCACATCATGATCCCTCTAATGGCATGCTAAGGTGTGGAAAGTCATGCAAATTAGCGGCCTGCCAGTTTTCTGCATGTTCCCAGCAGCGCCATTTTTCTCTGGTTGGTTGATGCACACGGTTCGTAAAAGGGAACCCGCAAAATGGCTGACACATGCATCTCCTGGTCCAACCAGGAGAAATGTTGCAGGTCACGATGGAGAATGGCCCAAGGTTTCCGATCCCAATCGGAAGATCAGAGCTATTAAATTCACAGTATATTTTCCTTTTTAAAAATGTAGCATTCTTATTCAATTAGAAATAATTGGTGTGATATGCGTTTATCACCTGCATTAATCTCTACATAGCGCTAACAAGCGCATTTATTTTGAAAGTACTCTCTTATTTGTGAGAGCTCAGAATAGCTTCTCTCTAAACATGCTGTCTGATAGTATTGCCATCTGCCAAAAAGTCCATTTATAACCCTTAAGCAATTCTTGCAAAACACTTTTGCTTTAATGTTTGTTTCTAGAAATAGATTTTAAAAAACTCAGTCTACTGGTATTTTTCTCTTCTTATTTCCAATTTCACTGCAAGGACAAAAGGAATAACCAGCCATTGGCAGTGGAATGAGCTTTCTGATGAGGATCATTTCTGTGTCAGTGATCTGTATAGGAAAATTCATGATGTAAATCAGCAGGATCCACATGGTGGTAATCTTCCCTGTAATTATATTTGTGACTTCTTACTGTTTTGATCTTCAGATGAAACACTGTATGTGCAAAATGTATTCTCAAAATAATGTAAAAATAGTATGTCCACAAGAAACTTGTCATACCTGCCATCAACAATCATAATAGATTATATTTCAAGCCATTCAAAGCCAAAACTACGATTGTTCTCCTCCCTACACCATTCAGTTTGATTTAGCGTGTACTCTTTAAAACCCTGATCATGTTGATACGTTAAAAATTATAATCAGCTAATTACATGTGACAAGAAGTACAGTATAAAGTACTGTGTACCTTTGATCTTTGGAAATAATCTGAAGGACTTCTTCTTTACATTGGTGTTTGTTAATGCAGAAATTATCACTTTTTGGAATCTGACAACTTAGGACACTTAAAACAATGACCTGTATTGAGCAAAGATTTCCTCTCTATACCAGACATATCAAAATTTCAGACCCCATTCCTTATAAGCACATCAAAGCACACTCCCAGTAAAAAGCCTAAGGGCTAAAGATTTGATTGTCACATTATGATGGAACAGGGGTCATGAGTAGTGACCTGGCCTCACCAGTTTTGGTGGAGGTAGTGGGAAGCAGACAATCCAGTTGTCATGGTCCACTTGGTACCAATGACATAGGTGTTGGAAATTGGTTCAGTTCAGGGACTACGAGCAGCTAGGAGCGAAATTTGAAAAGCAGAAGCGCAAAGGCACTAGTCTCTGGACTAGGACCCGACCTATGAGAAAACCTATGCTGGGTAAATAAGGTTAAAGAGTTGATTGTGTGGCTCAAAAATTTGCATGGGATAAATGGATTTCAATATATAGAGCACTGGCACTAGTAATAGGGAAGATGTGAGCTGTAGTGTTGGGGCAGTGTTCACTTATACCATTGAGGCTGTCTTCACCTGTTCCATTGGGGCAGTCTTCATCTGTACCATTGGGACAATGTTCACCAGGACAAGTGTTGGTGAGTCGTATAATTAGGGCAGTAGCAAGGGTTTTAAATAATGGAGGTCAGGGAATCACGTGAGGAGTGATATGATAAATTAAGGAGAAAAGAGAAGGCAATAGAGCAGGGTAGCAATGTGAATAATGATAACCGGTATGCAAGGAACTGTAGAGCATACAAACTCCAAACACCAGCAGATAAGGCCAGAGTTTGCGAGAACGATAAACAGACAGTTTTGAAGGCTATGTATCTGAACGCACACACTATCCATAACAGAACTGATGAATTGATAGTACAAATGGAAATAAATATGTATGATCTGATAGCCATTCAGACACATGACTGCATGGCGACCAAGGCTGGGACCTAAATATTCAAGAGTGCTTGACATTTCAGAGGGGCAAGGTGCTTGGAAAAAATGACGAAGATTTATTCTGTTAATTAAAGATGAAGTAAAGTTAAAGTTAATTCATTTGTCACACGTAGGCTTACATTAACACTGCAATGAAGTTATTCATTGCCACACTCTAGTCTCTGTTCGGGTATATTGAGGGAGAATTTAGCATGGCCAATGCACCTAACCAGCACCTCTTCTGGACTGTGGGAGAAAACCGGACACCCAGAGGAAACCCACGCAGGCGTAGGGAGAATGTGCAGACTCCGCACAGACAGTGACCCAAGTAGGAATTGATTCCGGATCCCCGGTGCTGTGAGGCAGCATTGGTAACCCCTATGCCACATGCTGACATTTGCACAGTAGTGAAAGGTGTCCTAAGTTCAGAAGATCAAGATGTAGAAACAATTTGATTAGAGATAAAAAGTAGCAAAGTTAAGGAGTCACTTGTAAGAATAATTTCTAGACCCCTTGACAGTGGTTATACTGTAGTTAAACAAAATATATAGGAACAAATAAGGGATTCTTGTAAGAAAGGTACTGCTATAATCACCGGTGATTATAATCTTTAGATTGGATGAATCAGATTTTTAAAGGTAGCCTGGAAGAGTGTATTAATCCCAACCAGGGAGCTGGCTATTTTAAATTGAATAATGTGCAATAGACATGATTATTTAATGACCTCATAGTGACAATGATCATAACATGATAGATTTTCAAATTCAATTTGAGGATGAGAAGTGTTGGTCCAAGACTAATATCTTAAACTCCAATAAGATTGTGAAACAAAGTTGGCTAAATTGAACTGGAAAATAGGTTAAAAAATTAGCAGCAGACACTTAAGGAAATATTTCACAGCTCTCAGCAAAAATATATTCCAGTCAGAAATAAATGCTGCGGTTTTCCCATTGCCACCTGCAACTTTTCTGTTGGTCTGTGGTGGGAAACGTGCATCTGCAGCCTTGACCAGGGATTTGATCGTGTGCTGGGAACACATGCGCATCTCCCAGAGCTAACAAACAGTTGCTGGTCAGATCACACTGGAAGTTGGCAGAAAGACAGGTAAGTCATTTAAAACTGTTTTTAATCTGTTTTAAATATGCATATTAGGTAATTACTGGGACCTGAAAGGTCCCAACCGAAACTTCCACTTTGCCAGAAGTACTTCATTCCGGTGGGGTTCAGACGAGCTTCCAATGTTCAAGGAACTAAAGGGAGACCCTGCTGAAATAAAGGGGGGAGGGGGGCAATCAGAGTTCCCCAGGGGGTCAGGCAGTAGGGAAGTGGTGCCCCCTGGGCATGGGCACCCTGGCAGTGCCAGCCTGTGCCACTTGGCACTGCTCACCATGCATGTGCTCATTCCCAGGGGGTACCTTGGCACTGCCCACCAGGCATCAGGCAGTGCCAAGTGGGTGGGGCAATTGTGGGCAGGGCTTATGGGCAATTGGTGGGGATGGGGTCCTGCTGCCACTCTGCAGACAGGATCAGTCTGGGATGGAGGGAGGGCAACGATTCAGGTGGCCTGGGGGGGGTGGTCTGTGGGAGGGTCTTCCCCTGGAGAGGGGTGGGTCAGCTGGGGTGAGGGGAGTGGGGGGATCACTACTGCTGGGGAGTGGGGCCTGGATTCAAGGTGTTCCGGGACAGGGGGGATCAGGGCTGGCTTGGAAATCGGGCCGTGGTCGGGGGAGGTGTGTGGTTGGAGCGGGCTGGATGGACAGCACTGTGGAGGTCCCGAGCTGGCCAGTGATTGAGCTGGTCAGCAAATGGGAGGTTGACAGTTTGGGGCCACTGCGCATGCGCAGAGTTCCAATACTGTCAAACTCCAGCGCGAATAGGCCCCGCCCCCCCCAAGTTTTTAATGAGATTCCCGACTGGGACATCATCAGTGCATAGAGAATGGAGATTCAGGTGAGAAGCTGAAGAGTCAGGATTTAGAACAGTTTTCTGATCAGATTTTAGAAACCAGCAAAGATGGTTGGAGAAATTAGAGAATGAAAGACAAAACAGATAATAAGAGCCTCTAAAACCAGCATGGCAACAATAATCTCTCTCTCAATGTCAACAAAAGGAAGGAGGTTGTTATTGACTTCAGAAAGCGTAAGGGAGAACATGCCCCTGTCTACATCAATGAAGACGAAGTAGAATGGGTCGAGAGCTTCAGATTTTTAAGTGTCCCGATCACCAACACCCTACCCTGGTCCCCCCTTGTCAACACTATAGTTAATAAAGCCCACCAACACCTCTACTTTCTCAGAAGATTAAGGAAATTTGGCATGTCAGCTATGACTCTCTCCAACTTTTACAGATGTACCATAGAAAGCATTCTTTCTGGATGTATCACAGCTTGGTATGGCTCCTGCTCTGCCCAAGAACGTAAGGAACTATAAAAGGTCATGAATGTAACCCAATCCATCATGCAAACCATTTCCCATCCATTGACTCTGTCTACGCTTCCTGCTGCCTCGGCAAAGCAGCCAGCATAATTAAGGACTCCATGCACCCCGGACTTCTGTCGTGAGAAAGATACAAAAGTCTGAGGTCATATACCAACCAACTCAAGAACAGCTTCTTCCCTTCAGACTTTTGAATGGACTTGTCTTGCATTAAATTGATCTTTCTCTACACCCTAGTTTTGACTATAACACTACATTCTGCACTTTCTCGTATCCTTCCCTATGAACAGAATGCTTTGTCTGTATAATGCGCAAGAAAAAATATTTTTCACTGTATGTTAACACATGTGACTATAATAAATCAAATCACATCAAATCGAAGGTTCACTTCACTGATTCCCAATGATTTATTGAGCAGATTGAGCCTAGAAGAATGAGAGTTAATCTTATTGAAGCATATAAAATCCTGTGGGGACTTGACAGGGTGGATACATAAGGGATGTTTTTATCTTGTGGGGAGGGGGGACACATTTTAAAAATTGGGAGTCTCCCATTTAAGACTCAAGTAGGATTTTTTTTCTGTGAGGGTTATTAGTCTGTGCAGTTCTTTTTCCTAGAGTGCAATGGAGGCAGGATTATCGAATTGTTTCAAGGTTGAGTTAGGTAGATTTTTGATCGACAAGGGAGTTGACGGTAATGGGGGGCAGGCAGGACGTTAAGGCCAGAGTCAGATCAGCTTTGATATTAATGAATGATGGCACAGTTCAAGGGACCGGCTGGCCTACTTCTGTTCCTATTTTATGTTCTTGTGTACGTTGTAGGCAGCATGTAGATTTAGTGTAGCCTCTCTATTTCTATGATTGTAGCATAAAGCTGAGTGTCTGCTATGCTGCTGGCTGCCTTTATGCTTAGCAGGGAGCTGTTGACTGGCTGCACCATGGGCTTTCAGATCTTAAAGCCATCCTGTCCCTCTTAAAGGGAAACTACCCTGAATTTCATGTGGCCGCTGCTGAATGCTATTGTGCAATCCTAAAGATGGATAAAGAACCACCAGAACAGGGGAATCCAGACTCATGAATGATGCTGGAGTCCTTTGGAGTGGATGTGGGCAGGAGGAGAGACACCTTGGTTCCACAGGATGCCAGGAAACCCTCGAGGACAACACTCAGAAGGGATTTGGAGGTGACCTGGGAGGTCAATTTCTGGCACTCAGTCAGAGAGCAGCAGTGCCACAAGCAGTCTGATGACCTCAGGTAAGTGAATAAGGTCATGAATGCATCCTCTACTCACTGCTACACCAACCTCTTCCACTGCTCAATGTACCATTTCTACCACTCACTCACTAAGCACCAGTCCCTTATACTGAGGATTCATGTCTAACATTCCACTTCACCTTCATACATCTAACGATGCTGTCAAGTCATCACTCATTACCACTGAATACTTCAGTGATGGCAAGCTCATCATCTAAACATAGCGCAACACAATCACTGACCTTCCTCTCTGTCTTGCAGGGCAAGGTACACATTATAGAAAGGAGCAGAACCTGAGAGGCCAAGGATGTCTGCATCTCCTGAGCCCAACAGAAGAGTGTGATGGGGCTGTCTGCAACAGAAATCATGGCATCCAGCATTGCTGAGAACACTGATCCCAATATGTTGTTTCCTGATGTTCCCTATTAACTCTCAGTATACCGTCATTCTGCTAGCTAGTGTGATAATCAAGTTGCAGAAGGATGATGATCCTTCTGCAACTTGCATGATGATCAAGTCGCAATGGACTTCTTGCCTTCCACCCCACCCTGCTTCCATCACTTGATCTGACACTTGGAGTTAGAATCTCAGATACAGGCACGGCATGTACCTTAGAGACTGGTATAGAGTGAGCATTTACCTATGGTGTTACTGGACACACATGAGGAAAAATGATGTCTCGTGTTAGCCCAGTGGACAGCAATGTCACAGATGAATTCTGCTGCTGAGAACAGATGAAGACCTCAAAGCATTGATGCACACAGATGCTGAGTGTTTGGCATGTCTGCCAGACAGTCTGCTTTTACTGCAAAGAAGCATGGCAGAGCTGGTGCCAACTTGTGCAGAGGGTATCACACAAAGGTTGCTCTGTCTGCAGTCTCTGCTCCATTCCCTGTCTTGCTACAAAGCTTCTGCTTTCCTCACACATGTTACAGCCTTTGTTGTGGATTGGTCACCTACTCCTCTGCTTTCCCTATGAGGATACAGCAACATTACCTGCAAAATCCAGGAACTCAGCACAATATTTCCAAAAACATTCCAGAATACTTTCAGACACTTGTGGTGTGCAAATTCATTGAATAGACCTGCATTTCCAAAAATCTGAGTCCACCATGCTTCTGTGGGGTATTATTATGTGTGTTATGGACAGGAGAGAGATGACAGGTTGGTAGAACCCTTTTATCCACCGGTTGACTGATTGCAAAAAGATGTGTTTTAAAAGAAAGAGTCCTAACCTCTTGAGTGCTGTGACTCATAACAAAATAAAGACATGTTTTCTTGTAGGTTTAAAGAAACAAAAAATAAATGTTTATTTCTCAACAACAAAATATATTTGCAACAGCACCCACTCACATACATACACACACATCCACACACAAGATAAGTTGATTACAAAAGTATGCACTTGAGTTATTAAAAAGGCCAAATATCTACTATTATACTTTGCGTCTTTTGAGATGGAAGCTTGAAACTTTGCAGGCCTGCTGATTTCCTTTCATTCACCGAAGAATTTGAGGTTAAGAGTTTCTGGCATATAATTCATGGTGGCTTGCTACATGCAGTAGCAGGTTTCTGAATAGTCTCCAAACAAGATTCAGTTGAACCGTGGTGGCTCTTCAACTTAATAGGTAAAGAGCTAGTCCCACTCTTCTGGCTGTTACTGGGTTCAAGGAGGGCCCAACTCTTTGTTGGGCTTGACATTTTCCCTCTAGGTGTCCTTGTCTCCCAGATTGACTGAGGCTGCTGTCAAAGTGTGCGTAAATAACTTCTCCTTATCGTAATCTGATTTCAGTCAGGTGACCATTGTATCTGCTCTTTTCCATTGTCCACACAAATAGTCCCTGACAACCTGAGAATTGACAAACAGTAAGGGTTTGACTTTCAGCCACTTGAATTGCCTTGTGAATGATTGGGTTTCTGTTTACCAACATTATGTGAATTTCCATTCTGCAACCAAAATTCTGCAAGGGCAGCATGCAGAGGTGTTTAAGATCATAAAGTGTGTAAAAGGAGAGTAGGGCTGGTTAGCTCAGATGCTTAAGAGTAAAATGTGTAACGTCTCCAGCAGTACAGATCAGTCTCCCTACTGGCTGATGTGGTTCTTAGGGTGTGCCTCTTCTACTTGTTTCATGGTGATACCATGGCACCATTAAGCCTTGGTTAGCAACCCTCTGATACCAAGGATGCTACATGAAAGAAGGAACATAAGGAGAAATTGCTTCCAGTAGTTGAAAGGTCAATAATCAAAGCACAAATCTAAGTTGACTGGCAAAAAAACTGGAGGAGGCATGAGGAAAGATCCAGCCATAGTCTCATTAGCCAGAAAGAACCAGTCACAGTTTCATTAGCTGCCTTTAAAAGGGATTTGGATAGACTCCTGGAGGAAAATGTTTGGGATATCGGGAAAAGTGCAAGGGACTAATTGGGTTACTGTCTGAAAGAGCTGGTACTGACTCAATTGGACACACAGCCTCTCAGTTTCTGTCAGATTGTGTCATTCCAGTCTTTTTTTTACATTCCACCCAACATTATTGAAAGTGAGAAAAAAACTGTTTTCAAACAGAATTGAAAGGAAAGTGTTAATTATAAAATGTGCCCATTACGTCTCAGCAAATTAATATTTCAAGAAAATTGGAAAGAAGCAACATCAGTCTTCAGCTCTAACTTACTGCTATGCACTCAAGGTACTTTTTCTCACTATAAGTATTTTTTAAGGGTCAATATTTAAGAAGCAATATCGCATGGTTCAGGTACAAAGACTAAATCAAACAATTTATTATTCTCAGAAAGTGGTGAATAAATGTAAGATTAAATAATACATTACTTTCTACATTATTTAGATAAAAACATAAGAACATAAGAAATAGGAGCAGGAGTAGGCCATCTAGCCCTTCGAGCCTGCCCCGCCATTATATAAAAGGAATGTTGTCATCATGAAGTCTGCATGTAGTAACCAGTTTTATTACCTGTGCAAACATGCATAACAGACTGTTATGATCCCTGTGGAGCCATTTAAAAAGAAATCTCAGTTCTTGATTAATAGTTGAATAAATGATATGACAAGATTTCACTTTTTAAGACTTTTACTTTAACAAATAAGCTAAAGCAAAATTGACTAAACAGTAGACATTTTATACTTTAAACTACAAAATAGAATTGTCCCCTTTTATATTTAACACAATTAAACATCCTACTCCATGTCTAAATTTTACAATGTCCCTTAAGCAGACATTCCATTTTCCTGGTCCTAAGTGATCCCTTATTCTTGTGAATTTACATCCAGTATTTCCTTTCCCAGACCTGGTGACTTTTAACCCTAGAACTGTATTTCATTGTGGGGGTTTTCCTGGAATTTCTCCTTTTAGCTCATGCTAAGCAAATCTTCCAGTCTCATTTTAAATTCTCACAAATTTGGTCTTTTCAATCCAAGCATGAACTGCCATCCACACTCCTGCAGGATAAACGATGTAGGCACGTTGCCTCTAGCTATTCTCTCTCTCTTTACAATCACTGCAGACTGACTTGTACATGAAATTCAAGGATATTTTTTAGGAGAACCAGGTAATCCAACCCTAAGATTGGTTTGTTATGCACCCGTCCCTTCTTAAAGCATATCTCCATAGCAAAGAGAATCACGTGGATCCTGTATCCAAGTAAAAATGCTGATTTCTACTAATAGAATCTATTAGTGCTGATAGCATGTTCACATTTTAGAAAATTCAGATTTCAGATGTGATCATAATGACATTTTCCAGGTCAGATGTTCATTTGCTGGATTTTCAGGTGCCTGTGTTCACATTGAAGTTCATAAGATGCAAAATTCATATAGCCACCACATCAGAATTATTGTGGCATTATGTGGTGTTCCTCTAGTATTGATTTTTGCTTCCTACCTAAGCTGATCAGCTCTACACAGACAGCAGCAGACCCCTGTCAGTGTCATTTGTAGACCACTTGTCGAAGGCAGCCTACAGACATTGAAGGGAAAGCTACATCTTAAAAAAGAAGTTATACAGGGAGATCACTGCAATGTACATTTTTGGGGACAGAATATTGGGGCAGACAGAGGGATCCAGACTGATGTGCAGGGCACTGGAAGCATTGGTGGTGCCTGTGAGCAGCATAGGAGATGTCACAATTGCCATGGGCCATGAAACCCCACAAGATGACATTCATAAAGGAGTGACAGCCTGCTGATCAGGAAAGTGATCTCCTGGATCCTGAACCAGAAGGCTTGGCAGCAGACCACAAGTGAGTGTCAATGCCCGTGAATGCATCTACAGACGAGCTGAAAGGTGGCATTAGATTGGAAAGCTCTTTCGGCTGACCACAGATATGATATGCCCTAAATCTTTCTATGTTTCTATCTCCTACTCACCACTTTGTCAGCCTCTAACATTGCTCAAATCATGATGTAACACTCCCAGGCACTCAGGATTGACACCTAACAAATAGGAACTTCTCACCTTCATGCCTACTGATGTCACTTGCCTCTTACCCAGCTCTTAGAGCTGCTGATTCTGCCAGCTATTCAACTAGAGTAACATATCACCTAGACACAGTGCCATAGACCCACAGGATCTTTTTCAGGATAAACCACACAGATGAGGCATTGATGTTGGGGATGGCATTAAACAGGAAATTATAGATGCATGCGATAAAGGATTATATTCACTGGTGCTTAGAAGAATGAGGTGAGAAACTCATGGAAACCTTTAAAATTCTACCCAGAGCAAGTACATGCAGGAAAGATGTTCCTGATAGTGGAGACATCTGGAACCAGAAGTCAAAGACTAAGGACAGATGGTAAACCTTTTAGGACTGGTGCCTTAGAACCATAGGGGTGGCAGGGCGACACAGTGGTTAGCACTGCTGCCTCACAGCGCGAGGGACTTGGGTTCAATTCCCAGCTTGGGTCACTGTCTGTGTGGAGTTTGCACGCTCTCCCCATGTCTGCGTAGGTTTCCTCTGGGTGCTCTGGTTTCATCCCACATTCTGAAAGATGTGCTGGTTAGGTGCATTGACCCGAAGAGGCGCCGGGCTGTGGCGACTAGGGAAATTTCACAGTAACTTCATTGCAGTGTGTTAATGTAAGCCTTACGTGTGACTGATAAATAAACTTTTAACACGAGGAGAAATTTCTTCACCCAGAGAATGGTAAGTCTATGGAATTCATTATCACTGAAAGCAGTTCAGGCCAAAACATTATCGCCGGAAATCTACGGCCTCACCTGCCACAGAATTGGAGCGGGCGAGGGGCCGATAATGGAAATGCCCACTGACCTCAGGCGGGAGTTTCCAGTCTCGCTCGAGCGAGGCCGTTAAATCCTGCCTAACATGTTTTCAAGAAGGAGTCGGTTATTGCTCTTGGGGAAAATGGGATCAAAGAATAAGGGGCTGTATGATGTCGGGGCAGCACCAAGTCACTGTGATCTAGTACTTGCAGGCGACGCACCTGTTTGTGGTGATATTCTTTTAGAAAGACACATGGCCGCATAAGTACAGCCTGCCCCTGGGGAACTAGATAGGCCCTCCTGGCTCTGCTAGAGGTGGTGCTACGCAAATTAATATTGAATCCTTCACTTAAAAAATACAATTTCCTTATATCATATGTTTTATTTAAGGTAAGTAGCTTTTATGTTGTAACAGAGACAGCAAAATTAAAGAGTATTTGTGTTAATGATGCTATGGCTTACTGTCATTTGCAAGTTATACTGTATGATTTAATAAGCCATCCTCAACATACAGGTAGACCTTCCCTTTTTAATATTTGATATGAAACATTTTATTTATTACACAAAAAGCAAGTAAGTAGATACAAAATATCCAGTTGCAGTGCACAGCATTGCTTAAAGAACATTGGAGGGACAGTTACTGCGCTGAAAAGTAGGGACGATAGCTCATTTACAAAGTGGATAATGTTTGTTACTGATACTGGCTTAAGAAAAAAAAGTGATGAAATACTGTAGCTGGAAAGGACACAGAAAATATCCATTACCAGTACTGATGCCATCCAATACGAAGGGCATCATGATACAGTGAAGTAATCAGCAGTATTAAATTGTAAAAGAAATACTCAAACCCATAAATATGTTAATCATAGTTATATTTAGAAACTGCAGTGTTTCAAAAGTGCCAATGGATACTAAATTAAGTTGTTCTTTAACACATCACTGAGAATGATAATTCTACAGAAAACTCTGCAAGTATTTTTTGCAAACTCTGCAATAAATGAATGGGACATATTTTGATGAATAAGATCATGTATATGTCTACATCAGTAGTCTCCAACTGTTTTAAGCACAAGATTACTTTTACCATCAAAAAGCGACACAAGTTCTACTCTTAAAAATTTGACTTTACTAAAACCCCCTAAAATGGACTTATGCATAACACTCACCTATTCCGAGAGTGATGCCTGTGCTTGCACACTATCTGACAGTGCTGTGAAGTCTGGGTTGTAGCTTGAGATGGCCAGTCTCATACAGTTGGGTATCGGTGAGACGAGTGCAATATTTGAACTTGCTGATTTTCATCTGGGAAAAAAGCCACCTTCAAGGTACGTGGAACCAAAATAGGTTTTCATCTTGGGTGCACACGATGTCAAAAGAGGGCATTTCTCTCTGTTTACAAATCCCCAAAAGCCTTTGCCCCTTGACCGAGCTTTCAGATCTGTCATTTTGCATGATGATTATTTACATGTCAAGTCCACAGCTTTGTTCAAACATCTGCTGAAATTTTGCTGTCAGTTCTCCAATGTCCACTTGAAGTAAAGGATTTAAGACAAACATAATGATTTGTTCCATTTTATTTAACTCCTGAAATTGTCTGTTGAATTCCTTCACCAACTTCTACAGGTGATCACAGAATTTGTTTGGATGGAACGCTTTCTGTTTGACTTGTTGTTTGGTTTTCTCCAGATTTTGGAAGTGTTCTTTAACTGGGAGGACCACAGACCCAGTTTCAACTTGAACACATTCACTGCACTGATCATGTGTGACAAGTCTCTGTCCCTCTCCTGCAGTTCACGGTTCAGGTCATTCAATTTTATATTTATGTCCGTAAGAAACACCGAAGTAGCACAATACCTGATAGCTCGCTTGATTCAAGGAAGGTGACAATTTCAGGGAGCAGATCTAAAAATCTCTGGAGGACTTTTCCTCAACTTCACCACCTCACATTTGCACGAAGGATTACCTCATCAAGCTCATTGAGTTGACAATTTGAACAAGCAATGTTGTAGAGCTGTGGCACAAATTGAGCTGACAGTTTTGACAACAGCTGTCATTGCATAAGAAAAGTCAACAACCTTGCTTGCGAGCCCTTGTTGGTGGATAACACAAAGGAAGCTTCTACATCCTTGTTGTCAAACCTTGGCAGTGCTTGAATATATTTAAATATGTCCCCACTAGGCCTTTGACCACCATGGGTTAATTCCTCCTCATCACTTTTCTCGCTCTTTGCCTTTGTCTCCACCGATTTAAGCTGATCTCTGTGCAGTTCCAGTTTCTGAAGTTCAAGGGCCCTCTTTTTCTTTTTCTGCTGCCATTGCCTGCCTCAGTCTTTCCTTTTATTTTGCTGAATTTTTTTTAACATTTCCCTTAAACATAAAAAAAAGTCAATTGCACTACTGTCATTAAACTATTACGTCTACTGACTCATCAAACTGCAGTATAAAAATATTCACAACTTGATAAGTCTGGTTTTATTTGCTGAGACACATCCTTGGACAACAATTCTACCCCTCTTAAAGCAATAAGAAGTCTCACAGCACCAGGTTAAAATCCAACAGGTTTATTTGGTAGCAAAGGCCATTAGCTTTCGGAGCGTTGCTCCTTTGTCAGGTAAGTGGAAGTTCTGTGTTTACCCCAGTCCAACACTGGCATCTCCACATCATTATTGTTAAAGCACCAAGTGGCATGCTCTTGCTGACTGTCATAATTTCACCTTCGTTTTCAAAGTCTTTGAACAAGGTGTTGGCAGCAACCATTATAGTAACTTTGCCATCGGAGAATGTTTTCTTACGTTTTGCCAGCTAATGTGAAAAGACGCCTTTTTGCGAGTCTTGCCTTTAGCCACAGGTTTTGAAAAGAGTGACTGTTCAGCTTGCAATATCCCCTTTAACTCTCCAACTTTCTTTGTCCAAATGGCAGTGTTTAAAGAGAAATTTTCCTGCAATTTTCCATGTATTGTCTTGTGAAGCCATTCCAAATTACCTCTTTTACTCAAAGCTACACTCTGGGCCCGATTTTACTATTGCGTCATGCCCGAAAACTTGGTAAAGTCGGGCGTAAGGCGATTAGCACGATCCGAGCCTGCATACGCACAGATGCCCATTTTACCAAGGCCCGAAAATGGCCGTGATCCAAAGTGCGCCCGAAACGGGTGTGACGTCAATTTAAATGCATTTGCATGCATTTAAATTGACTTAATGAGCTGGATGCCCAATGTTATCTGCATTTCCCCCCTTTACCATTGCACTGGCCCATCCAGATTCTGCATGAAACAGGCATGCTCGGCATAGATTGCTTCCGGCACTGCAGCTTCTGAAGAGTTAAGTTCAGAGCTCCCAGTGGCTGTCTAACTCAGATCGGGTGGGGGAGGGAGAGGGGCCAGGTCATTCTCTCTGGTGTGGGGGGAGAAAGAAGCAGGTCAGATGTGTCTTTGGTTAGGAGGGGGAAGAGGAAGGCCCGATCATTCTCTAGTGTGGGGGGTTGGAGTGGGGGGGGATGCTGGGGAGGGGAAGGTCCCAAGCTATCATCACTTTGTCTTCATCCAGCTTGGACCACGTTTTGGCATCTGCAATTTGGCAGCCAATGAGCTGATTTGCTCGTCATCACAAAAAGCCAGAGTTGCCCACATTTTCAGCAGCAGTTTGGCAGCCAATGACAATTGGCTTTTTAAGACTCCAAGATTAACCTGTCGATTGCAATCGACTATTTGGAGACCACCAGTGTGCACCGTCAATGGAAAAACTCAGCAAGTGGGCAACAGGTTGATAGAATTGTAGTAGCTGGCCCCTTTGGGGCCAGTACATCAGGAGGACCATGTGACCCGATCACCCAATTGGGAACAAGTGCAGGGATCTCAGTGCCAAGCACGGGCTTTTGCAGCCAAAGTAGATCCTTGAGCTGTAAGTGCTAACATTATGAAAATATTTTGTATATTTATCTGTTTGTAAATAAACAGTTATAGTTCGTTACACTAGCTGGTGATCACCAATCTTTGCAATTACTACAGAATATATTTGATCTTTCAAAACACTGCAGTACACCAAACATTGATTTGCCATTTTTTATTTTCTTCACTCCTGATGACATTGAGTCTTTGTAAAGATAAAACTCCATAGGAACTGCATTATTTCTGCATGAAACTAGTCAATGTTTTATGATACAGGAAATATTTTACCAGTACTTACTTCCCAAATCCTGTGGCAAAGTGGCATGAAGTTGGGGGAGTGACCATTTCACCTGCTTGATGTTGTAACAGAGGCTCAAACCACTTCCAGTGTGGGCTTTATTGATTGCCACCAGTGAACTGTCGGTGCCATCAGCATTCTACTGCATCTTCACTGACTATGGGATAGCAGAAGTTTAGCCAGTCCTGATATTTAGCTTGCTGGCAGTTCTTGTATGTTGATGGGGGGGAGGGAGTGGTGGGCGGTGTTGTGGTCTCTTACTGTCTGATGCCATCTTAAGTGTTCTGTCTCTATGCTAAGAAAGATATTGAGAATGATGAGGGTACTCACAATTACAAAATGTTTATTATTAGCAACAACTAGATGCATGCACAGCCTTGATCTAGTCATGATGTGGAGATGCCGGCATTGGACTGGGGTAAACACAGGAAGAAGTTTACTATCAAATAAATTGGTTGGACTTAAATCTGGTGTTGTCAGACTTGTTACAGCCTTGATCTAGCCTGGGTCCTAACAGTTACATTGGTTTACTACTTGACTATACTTCTGACTCATAAGATATACATGGACCACGTTAAAAAAGCTACGTGCAGCTATCAGCGGGAAAATCTGGCAGTGCCTGACAGGTGATAGTCAATCAATTTTTGTGAGGGAAAATATCCCCACCATGAAACACAATTGGCCAGCCCAGCTTCACAGAGATCAGGGCACCATCTTTAAAGAGTATCCCAATCTCAAAGCTAACTGACATGCGTTCTACAAAGTCCCCAACCCCCACGCAATGGAAATGGTGACCCTCTGCTGAAAAGGGCATTATCTCCCCTAACCCTAAATGAATGTGTCACCCCAAGCTCACACTAAGCAGGCATGAATTTGACCCAACACCTCCCCACAAAAACCCCCGATGCCTAAGCCGACTCTCCCCAAGTCAGAAGCCTGACCCCCAGCCACTGCCATCGCACCCGCGCCCCCCCGCCCCGCCAGACAGAGGCCTGACCCTCAACTCTTCCTCACACAGCCTCCTGATCCCCATTCACCCCCTGTCTGAGGCCTAATTCCCGACCCTTCCCCCCACCGCACCACACCCCGCCCCCCCCCCCCCGTAAGTTAAAGGCCTGACCCGCAGCCCACCCTTGCAACATGAGACACACCCTGATGTGGGGTAAGAAAAGGTCCCATCCACCTCAACCAACCCCTTCATGACCACTCCTGGGCAGTGCCAACTTGGCACTGCTCCATGCAGTGCTAGATGTGAGACCTGTCATCCTGGATGTGACACTTAGGTTGATACCTGCCATGGTGTCACTGCTAGGGTGTCATAGAGAGTTGTACCAACTTCCTCGATGGCTGGAAGATTACACTCTTTGCTGCAAGACTGAGGTAGTCAATGGCTTCACCACCCATATCCCCCCACAAGATCTGCAAACCAGCTCCCCATTCCAAGACTGTGATTCCAACCAAGCCCACAATTCACCCATCTAAAGCCCACTATCTCTGCCCCCAAAGTTATTATTTACTTGTAGATACAAGAGACTGAGAATTCTGCAATGATTAACTCACCTTATAGCTCTCCAAAGTTTGCGCACTACGCACAATTTACAAGTCAGGAGTGTGGTGGAATATTCTCCATTCACTTGGATGAGTGCAGCTCCAACAACACTTAAAAAGTCAGCACTATCCTGGATGAAGTAGACCGTTTGACCTTAAACATATACTCACTCCACCATTCGCGTACCATGGTGTCATTGGCCACCATCTACATAATGCACTGCAGAAATTGCCAGTGCTCCTTTAACAACACCTTCTAAACCTGAAATAACTCCTCTGAGACTGGTGTCCCTTCACCAGATTCCCTTTATTTACAAACTCAATTCCACTCCGAAGAGTGCCTCAGGTACAGAGTCAGAATCTTAGTAACCCTGATACTCTTCGATAAATGTGTATATACACATACACAATGGGGTAGGCAATCATTACCTCAATCAGGGAGCTCATAATCCAAAGGGCCCACCTCATGGGCCTCATTGAGGCCATGACCTCTACCACCTAGAGAACAAAGGCAGCAGGCATGTGGAAAAACCGCCACCTACATTTTCCTCTCTAAACCACATACTATGATTTGGAACTATCAACACCATTCCTTCATTGTTCACTGGAACAAAGTCCTGGCATTCCCTCTCTAACAGAACTCCAAATGCAGTTACAAAAATGGCAACAGATCACCACCACCTTCTCAAGGGCAATTAAGAATGGGGAATAAATGCTGTCCTTGTCAGTAGTACACATATCCCATGAATGAATTTTTAAAAATGCTATAACATCAAATTAATTTATCTAAATTCAGAGTGTAATCATGCAGAAGCCTGCAAGTATTACACACCACATTCAATCTCCCTTGATACACACAGCCTTTCCTCTTAATGCAAAATTATGTTAATTCAAGTGGTCATTATATGGAGAAGCCGCCTGTGCTATTTTATTTAAATTGATTAATTCATACAGTTGAACATTTTTTTTTGAGGATCAAGCAACTTTGAATTAACCAGAGATGTTTAGATTTATGAGGATGTTGCCAATACTGGAAACTTGTAGCTATGAGGAAAAATTGGATAAGCTGGGGTTGTTCTCCATGGAACAGAGGAGGCTGAGAGGAGCTTTGATTGAGATGTACAAAATTGTGTGGGGCCTGGATAGTGTAGTTGGGAAGAGCCTAATTAGCAGAGAAGTCACTGATTAGGGGCATTGATTTAAAGTGATTGATAGAAGGATGAGAGGGGAGATGAGAAAAAATCATTTCACCCGGAGGGTTGTAGGCATTTGGAACTCATTGCCTGAAAGGGCAATAGAGGCAGAAACCTTTAACTCATTTAAAAGATGTCTAGTTAAGTTAAGTTTGATTTTATTTGATTTGATGATTTATTATTGTCACATGTATTAACATAGAGTGAAAAGTATTGTTTTTAGTGCGTTATACAGCCAAAACATACCATACATAGAGAAGGAAATGAGAGAGTGCAAAATGCAGTAATGAAGTTAGTGAAGTCTAGTTAAGTGTGTCTGATGAGTTAAGGGCGAGGATTGACACGTGTAATTATAGTATAATAGCCATCAGAGAGGCATGGTTGAGTGAGGGGCAGGATTGACAACTCAACATCTAAGTTATAGAGTCTTCAGACAAGTGGTGGGTGTAAAAGAGGAGGAAGCATTGCATTATTGGTTAAGTAGGCAGTTATTGCAGTAAAGAGAGATAACATCTTAGAGGAGGGCATCAAATGAAGCTTTGTGGGTAGAGCTTAGAAATGAAAAAGGGACAGTCATGTTGCTAGGTGTTTATTGTAGACTCGAGGATAGTCAGCAGGAAGTTGAAAAGCAAATATTTGCGCAATTCATAGAGGATGTAAAAATAAGAAGGTAATTTTATTAGGTGATTTCAATTTTCCCAGCATTAATTGGGATAGCCATCATGTTAAGGGCTTAGATGGAGTAGAGTTCTTAAAATGTATACAGGAAAACTTCTTGGGTCAATATGAGGAGGATCCAACAAGGGAGGGAATGAAGCCAGACAAGTGATTGATGTGTTGGTGGGGGAGCATTTTGGTGATAGCGATCATAACATGCTTCAATTCAAATTTGTTATGGACAAAGAAATTGACAAGCTGTAGAAAAAGATTTTGGATTGGGGGAGAGTAGATTTTAACAAAATTAGGCAGGATCTGGCCAAGGTAGACTGGAATGAGTTACTTGTGGGGAAATCTACAGAAGAGCAATGGGGGATGTTCAAAGATGAAATGGGGAGGGTAGAAGCCCAACATGTTCCCTGTGGGGTAATAAGAAGGTGCAACAAACCCAGAGAACCATGGATACCAGGGCTGTCAGGACATAATGAAAAAGAGAGGGTTTTAACCAGTATAAGGGGAATAAGTCTGCAGAGGCATTAGTGCAGTACATAATGTGCAGGATGGAACTTAAGAAATCAATTTGGAGAGCAAAGAGGGGATATGAAAAAGCTCTGGCTGGTAGGGAAAATGTTAAGGTATTCTATAAGTATATCAATGGGAAGAGGATAACCAGGGAAAAAGTAGAGCCCATTAGGGACCAAGGGGGGAACCTGTAGGTGGAGGCAGAGGACATTGGTAGAGTGTTAAATGAATATTTCACATCTGTCTTTACCCATGAGAATGAGAAGGTAGTTATGGAACTCAGGGAGAGAAACTGTGAGGCTCTAGAGAAAATCATAGGGAATGACAAGATATTGGTAGGCTTAAAAGTGGACAAATCTCCTGGTCCAGATGAACTGTGCCCCAGGTTGTTGTGGGAGGCAAGGGAGGAAATTGCAGGGGCTCTGACCAGATTTTTAATTCCTCCCTCACCGGAGGATTGGAGGACAGCTAATATGGTCCCACTATTTAAGAAATGTTGTAGAGATAAGCCAGGGAGCCACAGAGCAGCGAGTCTGATGTCCATGGTCGGGAAACTACTGGAAAAGATTCTGAAGGAGAGAATCTATCTCAATTTCAGAGAGGCAAAGTTTGATCATGGATAGTCAGTATGGATTTTTCAGAGGGAGTTCATGCCTAACAAATTTGATTGAATTTTTTGAGCACGTAACCAAGTGTGTGGATGAGGGTGGTGCAATTATTAAAAAGGCTAATGGACATGGGATACAAATTGATCTGACAAGGTGGATACTTAATTGGCTTAGCAGTAGGAGACAGAGGGTGGTGACAGATGGCTGCTTTAGTGAGTGGAGGCCAGTGAGCAGTGGCCCATCATGTCTGTACAAACCACAATCCCATTCCTATTCAATCCTATCCCCATAACACAATGTATTTACTCTGCTAGTTCCCCTGACACTCACGGTCAATTTAGCATGGCCAATCCACCTTATCAGCACATGTTTGAACTTCTTTGGAATGCACTGTCTGGCAGAGTGGTGGAGGCGGGATGCCTCACATCCTTTAAAAAGTACTTGAATGAGTACTTGGCACGCCATAACATTCAAGGCTATGGGCCAAGTGCTGGCAAGTGGGGTTACGTGAGGTTAGGGTATTTCATGCATTAGTGCAGATCCGATGGGCCAAAGGGCTTCTTCTGCACTGTAGTAATCTGTGATTCTGTGATAGATATGCATAACCTGCAGGACCATGTATCAAATGCTGGAAAGTGGGATTGGGCTGGATGGCATATTTTTCAGCTGGCACAGACATGATGGGCCGAGTTAAGTAAAGTTAATTTATTAGTTACAAGTAAGGCTTACATTAACACTGCAATGAAGTTGTTGTGAAATTCCACTAGTCACCACAGTCCGATGCCTGTTTAGGTCAATGCACCTAACCAGCACGTCTTTCAGAATGTGGGGAGGAAACCGGAGCACCTGGAAGAAATCCATGCAGACATGAGGAGAATGTGCAAACTCCACTCAGACAGTGACTCAAACTGGGAATTTAACCTGGGTCCCTGGCGCTGTGAAGCAGCAGTGCTAATCACTGTGCTCCTGTGCCACTTTCTGTGCTGTAAACCTCTATGATTCTAAGTCACAACAAAGTTAAACTTTGGATGCATTGAATATTTCCTGGTGGAGGCTATTTGCAGCGCAGTATACAGATTAATATCAGTATTATAATGGAACTTAATTTATACTTGTGATCCCATTTAATTTTTTTTAAATGTCAGACATGAGAATTTTCACCCAATTCTTCTGCAGATCCGAGGCACTTGAAAAAACCACACCGTCATGTGTATAATCACAAACAGGAATCTCAAGGTAAATGTTATAAACTTCCATTTAATTGGAAAATACAGTTGCCATGTAAGAGTCAATGGGGGGGCGGACCTGAGACAGCTGGGCCGGGAGTGTTGGTGGCAGCAGGAGGTCTGGGTATCAGGTCTAGCAGGAACAGAGCCAGCAGGAATCCAAGGAGTCAGTCAGAGGACCAGCAGCAGTATGGAGGCTGTTTTTGTTCTTCCAGCTGTCGATCATCATGTTTGTAAAGCTTTACTGTCAAAACTACTATCAAATCTAATCCTTCAGCCTTTGGCATGCACATTCTCTGAGTGCATGGAACAAAATGAATAGATTGGGGATGTGACAGAACACTATTTTTAAATTCTCAAGAATCACAAATAGTTTTCACAGGAATCAACACATATCTAAAAATATAATGAAGTGAGTACAATGGGCTAGAATGTTCTGTCAAAATAATTATGTGGCTAATGCTGCATGCCATTATTTATGTGCAACATCGGCAAGGGGCAGATGCACAGTTAAACTCAAATAGGAAAGATTTGCATTTATATAATGGCTTTTCAATCTCCCAATGATGTTGCTGCAATTGGCACACAGAGAGGAGCTGGAATGACTGGGTAATTTACTTCAAAGTACAGACAAACCACAGAGCAAAGAACAAATACAGGGAAAGGGTAACTGTCAGTCAGCCAGTTAAGGGCAAAGTAGGGGAGATAGTGAAGGAAATCCAGCAGATACCAGTCCACTCCAACAAATGTAAGGTATTCGACACTTGTGAGGATAAGGAGGAAAAGGCGGGTAGGAATTACATTCAAGGTACCTGGTGGTGCAGAGCCAAAAGTGGTGCGGTGTCAAAAGGTTGTAGTTGTTGAAGTTATGCAATTTGGTACAAATATAGTATGCTTTGCATCCTGGATTAAAAATTCAGAAGGGTATTGCACCTACCTGCTGTCACGGATATCTCAAAACGGCGTGAAAATAATTTGGAAAGGAACAAAGGATCCAATTGTTGGTCTCCATGCCAACATAGGAAAGATTGCAGAAGGTGTCTTGTTCGGGAAGTAAAATGAATTAGGAGCCATTGAAAAATTGGATCTCATGGGTAATTATCTCTGGATTATTCCCTCAGCAGTGTGTGATTTGGTGTTGTGGCAAAACAGATTAGGCAAGTCTACTCATGGCTAATGGAGTCAAGCAGAAAGGGAGGTTTTATTTTATATCACACTGGCACCAAGACTGGGACAAGAAGGAGTTGCGCCATTGGGATGAATTGCACATGAACTGGATGGTGACTAATGGCCGAGCAGAAAAGATTATTAAGACTTTAAATCGCTGAGATGGGTGGAGGGAACTGCTAGAAATTGCAGAAGCTCAACAATAAAACAACTAGGAAACCAGACAAAGGGACAAACCAAAGGAGAGGTGGGAGATAATGCCAATGGCTAGAAATTAGATAAATCAATTGAGCACAATGGTAAAATAACTAACAGAGAGAAATAATAAACAAGCACAATTTAAACTGTTGGCCACAGAAATGTAATGGGATTACAAAACAAAATGTGATGAAGTGGAGGGAATAATTTATGGAGAGGTTTTGAATCTAGTAGGAATGATTCACCCTAATATTGGTGTACAAGAAACGACCAAACAGAGGAAAGAAATTAAAAGGTGAAACGTATAACAATTCTGCAATGTGAGTAGCAGTTCTTGGAATGCTGCCGGGATAGTTTGCTTGAACAGTGTGTGTTGGAGCCGACGAGGGAGCGAGCTATCTTGGATCTGGTGTTATGTAATGATGCAGGTAGAATTAGGGACATGGTGGTGAAGGATCCTCTTGGGAAGAGTGATCATTGTATGGTGGAGTTTCTGATGCAGATGGAGGAGGAGAAAGTGGGTTCCCGGACATGTGTCCTTTGTTTGAACAGAGGGGAGTACGATAGGATGAGAGAGGAATCGGCAAATGTTGACTGGGGGAGCACATTGGAAGGTAGGTCTGCTGAGGAACAGTGGAGGATCTTTAAGGAGATCTTTCTTGGTGCTCAGCAGAAATTTATTCCAATGGTTAAAAAGGATCGTAGGAGGAGAGATAATCAGCCGTGGATAATGAAGGAGGTAAAGGAGAGTATTAAATTAAAAGCGGATGCGTTTAGAGTAGCTAAGAGTAGTGGGTGAGAAGAGGATTGGGAGAGGTTTAGATATCAACAAAGAATGACGAAGAAGTTGATAAAGAAGGGTAGGATAAACTATGAAGCTGGGCTAGCGCTAAATATAAAAAAGGATAGTAAGAGTTTTTATAAATATATAAAAAGGAAGAGGCTGACTAGGGTGAATGTTGGACCCTTAGAGGATGAGAGGGGGGACTTAGTGGTAGGGGATGGGGAAATGGCTGAGGCCTTGAATAACGTTTTTGTTTTGGTCTTCACGGAGGAGGACGTGAATAGTTTGCCGGGTGTTAGCGATGGAAAGATGGTAGGAGTGGAGGGCCTGAATGAAATTATTGTTACTAGAGAGGCGGTGTTCGACAGACTGGAGGGACTGATTGTGGACAAGTCCCCAGGACTGGATGGAATGCATCCAAGGGTTCTGAAAGAAATGGCGGAGGTGATAGTGGATGCCTTGATGATTATTTTCCAAACCTTGCTGGATTCCGGGAAAGTGCCGGAAGATTGGAAAACGGCTAATGTTATGCCGTTGTTTAAGAAGGGTAGCAGGCAAAAGGCAGGGAATTATAGGCCAGTTAGTTTAACGTCTATTGTAGGTAAAATGCTCGAATCCGTGCTCAAGGAGAAAATAGCAAGGCATCTTGAGGAGAATTGTTTGATAGAGCAGATGCAGCACGGTTTCGTTAAGGGGAAGTCGTGTCTGACGAATTTATTGGAGTTCTATGAGAATGTGTCTAGGGCGGTGGATAGAGGAGAGCCGGCAGATGTGGTGTTTCTTGATTTTCAGAAGGCGTTTGATAAGGTGCCGCACAAGAGGTTATTACAGAAGGTTAGGGGGCATGGAGTTGGGGGTAGGGTGTTAGCGTGGATAGGGGATTGGCTGTCAAATAGGAGGCAGAGAGTGGGGGTCAATGGGTGCTATTCGGATTGGCGGTTGGTGACTAGTGGAGTGCCCCAGGGATTGGTGCTGGGGCCTCAGCTATTTACCATTTATATAGATGATCTGGAGGTGGGAACCAAGTGTATGCTGTCGAAATTTGCTGATGACACCAAGATTGGTGGAACGGCAAATTGTGCGGAGGGTGTGGAAAGTCTGCAGAATGATCTAGATAGGCTGGGCGAATGGGCCAGGAACTGGCAAATGGAATTTAATGTTGGCAAGTGTGAAGTTGTCCACTTTGGTAGGAATAATGGTAGGAAGGACTATTACTTACGTGGTGAAAAACTGCAGCATGCAACGGTACAGAGGGACCTCGGGGTCCTTGTGCATGAGTCGCAAAAACCCAGCCTGCAGGTGCAGCAGGTGGTCAGGAAGGCGAATGGGATGCTGGCCTTCATAGCGAGGGGGATTGAATATAAAAGTAGGGAGGTCTTGCTGCAACTGTACAGGGCACTGGTGAGGCTGCAGCTAGAGTACTGTGTGCAGTTTTGGTCGCCGCACTTACGCAAGGATATTTTGGCCTTGGAGGGAGTGCAGAGGAGGTTTACTAGGCTGATACCGGAGTTCAGGGGGTTGAACTATGAGGAGAGGCTGAATAAACTAGGCTTGTACTCGTTAGAGTTTAGAAGAATGAGGGGAGATCTCATTGAGACATATAAGATGATGAATGGGATGGATAGGATATAGGTGGAGAGGCTCTTCCCGCTCAGAAAGGACAGTAGGACTAGAGGGCACAGCCTCAAGATAAGGGGGGGGTAGTTTAGAACGGAGTTGAGGAGGAACTTCTTCACTCAAAGGGTGGTGAATCTCTGGAATTCTCTGCCCGTTGAAGTGGTGGAGGCTGCCTCGCTAAATATATTTAAGACGCGGGTAGATAGGTTTTTGATAGGCAAGGGGATTAAGGGTTATGGGGAGAAGGCAGGAAAGTGGAACTGAGCCATGACAGATCAGCCATGATCTTATTGAATGGCAGGGCAGGCTCGAAGGGCTAGATGGCCTACTCCTGCTCCTATTTCTTATGTTCTTATGTTCTTATAGAATAATAATCATGGGAAATGTCAACTACTCCCAAATAAATTGGCTGGAAGAAGTAATTAGAGGATAATAAGGTCTTTTCAGTATATTTAGGAGTCCTCTCTCACCTCACTCAGCTCATAAGAAATGCAACAAGAATCATTGCTGGATCTTGCAATGAAGCGGAATAGATAAGACATGCAAGAGTAGGAGAGCATCATAATAGTATAATCAACAACATAGTAAGATTCAAGATTAGAAAGTTGAGTGACATAAATCAAAGAAAGACTAAATTAGTCTATTGGAAAAGAGAAAATTGTGAGAAAATGAGGATGGAATTGGATAGATAAACTGGGGGAAAATGCTTGAAAAAAATAAAAAAGAAACACAGAGGGAAATTTTAAAAAAGGATCATCAAAAATTGAAGAGAAATGCACTAACGGCCAAAATCAGGATTATTATGGGGCACAGTGGATAAATAAAATATCAAAAGAAAATTACATGTAAAGATTTACTGAAGGCAGAATTTTCCCATTCCCTCTGCGACTGGTTTGCTGGCAGCATTGGGTGAGACAACATGGCAGGAAATAAAAAGTCACTTTCTTGTCAGTATAAAACGATAGTAAGAAGTCTCACAACACCAGGTTAAAATCCAACAGGTTTATTTGGCACCCCACAAGCTTTTGGAGTCTCCACATTATGGTGTAAAACAATGGCAGCAATGTACTCCTCTGCCCCTTGGATCATTCCAAGGAGAGGCCAGCATTAAACCATTTTTCACCACATTCATGGCAATGCCGATGAAGGCCCGACTGGAATTGTCCCCCCCATTAGAGCACAGCAGAGTCGGGAGAAGACAGGACACCCCCATTTACAATACCAGCTGCCATATATTGTCTGGTAAGTTTTAAGGTCCAGTCTTTGAATGTAAATGGGTGAGTGAATGGGTGGGTAAATGGATTAGTGGGCAGGTGCGTGAGTAGATAGTGGGAAGGTGGCTCTCCTCTTGACATTCAGTGGCATTACCATCACTGGAGTCACTGTTAACATGAGCCTGATTTTTGGCATTAATCAGAAACTGAACTGGAACAGCCATATAAATACTGTGATTACAAGAGCAGGTCAAATGCTGGGAAATCTGCAGTCAGTAACTCATCTCCTGACTCACCAAAGCCTGTCCACTATTTACAAGATACTTTAAATCAGGAGTGTGATGCAATATTCTCCCTTTCCCTGGATAAGTACAACTCCAAAATATTCAAGCTTGTCGCCATCAGCACAAAGCAGCCCACTTGATTGGCATCCTGTCCACCACCTGAGACTAACTAAAGAACAAAATCATTTAATACCAAAATTTACAGTGGGTATCAGATTAAGGCACATAGCTAATACTGAGGACAAATGCAACGTAATATTTAATTCAACTGGGCAGTTAAATTAATTTTAACATAGATCAATGCAAGGTTATGAAAAATAAAAACATCTACTCTTATTTTCTTAGAAATGAAAAGTTAAATGGGGTAGAAAATGAAAGAGTTCTAGGTATATCAGTTAAGTGTTTGTTAAAAGCAGCATTGCAAGTCAGCGAAGCAATTGGAACTGCTAAATAAATCTGGAATTTATTTCTGAGGGAGGGGGTAGAGAAAACAAACATAATCAAGTTATTTTCATGATAAGACTACCTTCTGTAAGCCACAGAAGTGGCCTTTTCCTTTGGTGCACAATAAAGGGTGTTGGTGATGAGAAACCAACATATGGCTGAATTATTATTGTAACAAAGGGTTTCAGCAGCAGATGAGCTGTGGTAAGGGGTGTTACAGAGGTGAAATACTTATTCTTAGTGATAGTGCAAATGTGTGGTGGGAAGCTCAACTCAGAGTCACTAAGTTGTTTGTTATTGTAGGTTTCTTGATCTGCAGATTAGCCTGGATTCAGAAGCTTGGTTCTGGATGCTAATCAATCTACCTGTACTTGTCTTTTGAAAGACAATGAATATTTATGGTACAAAGTTTCATTACCGATAAACACACAGAAGAATAATTCCAATTGGTTAGTGTTACAATATGAATTTGTTGACAACTCTATTATGCATCTAGATGCTTAGCCAAATTAGGGAACTTTGTTTTTAAGAGGAACCAGATACTGTGCATT
This sequence comes from Carcharhinus amblyrhynchos, assembly GCF_965287045.1. Taxonomy (NCBI): domain Eukaryota; kingdom Metazoa; phylum Chordata; class Chondrichthyes; order Carcharhiniformes; family Carcharhinidae; genus Carcharhinus; species Carcharhinus amblyrhynchos. Next base: position 31,153,183 of record NC_137337.1, read on the forward strand.
GTTTAAGAGGTTTGTCTATGTAGGGAAAGTGGTAATCAGAAGCTGAGTGTATTTTTCAGGAAGTCTGAATATCTGGTGGAACTTTTTTATTGGACAGTATATACTTACAGATCCTTTCAGGTGTCAAAAATTAACCGATGACTCAATGATCAGGAAAGTGATGTTCGCAATTTGGGAGTGAAATTGGTCTTTGCCAGTATTGCAAGTGGATGATTGCACAAACTGGCGAGTTGAAGTCAATAGAAAACAAAATTGGTTGATTTGTAAAGCTTGCTGCTGATCCATTGTTGCCTGCTTTGCATTCCTCCTGTCTCTTTTTTATTGTGTATTGTGTAAATCAAATACTGTTCTATTGGTTTCTTCCTATTCTTCTTTTCTTTTGGTTCAGGAAATGATTTTTTAGTTTTATCTGAGCATTTTGGTCTGAAAATGAACCATCTATTGAAATAAATTGGAGAATAAGAGACCTGTGGATGTATTATTCTGTGATTAAATACAATATAACTGTTAATCCTATAGCTTGCTATCCCATTCACAGCATGTATAAAGATTACAGGAATTTGATTTGCTTATTTATTCTTCACAGTATAAAGACAGCTTTAAATAATAAAGAAACTCAAAATGTATTGCTCACAATCAAAATGGAGGGACATAGAAACCTTCTTAATGTCCACTGGTTAGTCTTTGAACAATCAATAAACATCGGGTGGGATTCTCTGGCCACGCACACCCCAAGACTGCAAATTCCCATCCGAACTCAACTAATCTTTGAATGGTCAGCTGAATTTTCTGTCTCACCTATTATGATTCTTGCGGTGGGCGAGACAGGAGAATTTCAGCCATAGTGATCAAATGCCTTTTAGTAGTGAGCAGTACAGAAACAGCTAGCTGACATTGATGTGCGTCAGTTAGATGCTACATCTGAAAGCACATTGTAAAAGTAATTACAGCAAAGGAGATTCCTGACACTGATAGTCACAGATCAAAGTGGTTATCCATTTGGAATTCAGCTATTCATCAATACTACTTCCTCACTGAGAAGAGCAATTAATGGTATGGTGCAAGAACATGCAAGCTGTTAGAAAAAGATATGCACTGCAACATGAACATTGTAAATATAATACAATGTATTTTAATTGCACTTTTTCACTCATTGATTCACGGCTTCACTGCCAAAGTGGCCACTTGTGGGCTTTAAATGAGGGCAAGGGCCCTGCCCACCCCACCGTAAAATCTCATCTGATTGGACAGACAAGAGGGATCCCAGAGGGAATCCCATCCATGCTATTTTACATGCTTTATTAACTACTCATAATTATGTGCATAGTGACAGCGGAGGATACAGATATGGAGCTGATCCTGTTCTGGGGCTTAACCTAACTGTGTTCATTTCCAGACTGAGCCTGGCTCTGGATCATGTGTTTTTACTACATTAACCCTCTATGTACCAGACCCTTCTACTACAGCTCTCCCTCAAGTCTTTGTCATGTTGATGTAGAGTCACCTTAGTTTACTTCCATGTGTTACATTGTTGCAAGTTTTGTGCATTAACCTTATTGTTGCAACCTTAATGCTTTTGTAGTATCATTGATACTACAGTATTAACAACATTCTCATTACCCCATATCCCTTTTCAAGTCCTTGAAATTAGAGGTTTGGATGGCTTAAAGGCTTTATAACACTTCCACATTTAAGGTGCTCTTCTGTTGGGGATATGGTAGACTCTGGTGTTGCTTGTTGTTGGCTTGGAGGTTGGACTGGTGTTTGAGTATGGTTTCATCTGTTTCTTCCATTGCTTGAGGTTAAACCCAAGCTGGTCAGGCTGGTTTGGTGGTGTATGGCTGTTGTTACTCTTGGTCTCTTGCGGTGTGGATGAAAATTATATTTGTCTACTTGATGGTATTCTATATTCTTTCTTCTCCATTTATGCTGTTGGGAAACTCTCTGAGGAAGAGCCTTCTTGTGTGAAGAAAACAACTGAGAAGCATGCCCACCTCTGCTTTTTGTTGTTGATGGTGCACAGCTGCTACCATGCTGGCTGGCAATTGCCATGTGTGCACTGACTGTAGTTAGAGGTTAAGGGTGCTAACACTGTTGATGTGTCTCTGATACCTGTGCCACTGGAGGTGTAATGGTAATCTCATGTGCAGTAGGTTGGTCTGACCACTGGGGATTTTCCAACATCTTGAATATAGATGGACAGACCTGCCTGTAAAATGAAAAGAAAGATCACAGGTGAAATGAGAGTCTGGTAACACTTTAGTGTCCGAAGACTCAGGGAATGCTATTCTGGCTGAGTAACAACTTTGGTAGCCCTGACATTTTATACAAGCTGGATAAGATCAATGGCTGCTGACTGCGGACAATAAACATCATCTCAAAGATTTGTTTGTCACCAAACCTCAGTGGTTTGAGCATCATGTCGAAGACTCGGAGTCAGAGTCCCCAGTTCCACACAGTGGAGAGATTATCATTCAATTCCAGTGGCCTTGGAGCCATGGCTCCTCATCTGGCAGGACTGTCAGGCTGGCACCAAAATCTCATTTAAAATTGGTTAGATGACCATTTACCAGGATATCAGCGTTCCAAATCAAAGAACCACATTCTCTGATGTCTCCCAAGAATGGCTGTGCATCTTCTGGATCTTTGATCTCAACATTGTGAATTATCATTGGGATGCCTGTGCAGAACTGTGGTTTCAACTTGCACAGTTTACCAAAGTGTCCCTGTCTATTACAGTGGAAGCATTGGGCAGTACCCGCGGGGCACTGATCTTTCCTGTGAGACATCGCAGCACTGGCAAGGTCACTCTGCTGGGCAGTTCAGCATTGTTTTCCTTGATTTATGTGACCTCTGACCTGATTTGGTGAAATGAGGTTTGGTTTCTGCCATGAAGTATTCTCTCCCCTCAGGATGGTCCTGTGTTGTTCACATAGCCCAGACAGTCTCGCTAGCTGGATAGCTTTGTTAATGGTAAGATCATCTTTTGCTTGTAGGAGGTCAGAGAGGGAATTGTCGGCAACACCCACCACGAATCTGTCTCAGATGAGCTCAGACTTTAAACTGCCCTATTCATATCCTTCTGCCATCCTGTATAGATCATTAATGAGGAATTGACAGGTTCCCCAAGGAGCTGGACTCTTTTTAAACTGAACTCCCTCCAATATTTTGTTGTATCCCAAGTTGAAATGGATGTCAAAAGATTTCAAAACATTGTCAACTTTGGTAGATAATTCATCAATAGCTCATCATGAAATGATAGAATCATACAATCCCTATTGTGCAGAAGCAGGCCATTCGGCCCATAGATTCTGTATCAACTCTCTGAAGAAGCATCTTAGCCAGACTCTATCCCCATAACCTCAGCTAATCCCCCTAATCCAAAACATCTTGGGACACCTTGGCAAATTAGCCAATCCACTTACCCTGCACATCTTTGGATGACGCCATCTGCTATTGGCACAATCGAGTAAAAAAGTGAATTAACTTGTTTTGCCTCAGATTTTTAATTCAGGCCTGCAGCAAGGCTGCATCTTAAAAATCTTCTCCAAAATCTCCAAAGGACAGCAGGGTGGCACAGTGGTTAGCACTGTTGCCTCACAGTGTCAGGGACCTGGGTTTGATTCCCAGGTTGAGTCACTGTCTGTACTGAGTCTGCACATTCTCCCCATGTCTGCATGGGTTTCCTCCAGGTGCTCCAGTTTCCTCCCACAGTCTGGCCATGCTAAATGCTCCTTCAGTGTACCCAAACAGGTGCTGGGGTGTAGTGACTGGGGGATTTTCAGAGTAACTTAATTGCCGTGTTAATATAACCCTACTTGTGACAATAATAGTAGATAATAATTGTCTAGTCTGGGCCATTGGTGAATATGATGTGGAGATGCTGCCGTTGGACTGGGGTAAACACAGTAAGAAGTCTCACAACACCAGTTTAAAGTTCAACAGGTTTATTTGTAGCAAACGCCACTAGCTTTTGGAACTGACTGTTCCTTCATCAGGTGGGTGGGAATTCACAAGTTCAGAACTCCCACCCACCTGACAAAGGAGCAGCCAGTTCCAAAAGCTAGTGGCATTTGCTACAAATAAACCTGTTGGACTTTAACCTGGTGTTGTGAGACTTCTTACCATTGGTGAATCCCAGTGGAGCTGGAAGTATGGACTTGCAATCCATTTTTGATGGTTTTAATGCTAGACAATGACCTTTTAAATTGACTGAAGCCATGTCCGACTGTGACCCTCAAAAACAAAAGCTATTACAGAAAACTGTGCCTTGTTATCTCTGAAGACCCTCCTGTGGGCTGCAGAGACCAAATTTAAAGGGAATTATACAAAAGTCATCTACATTTCATAAGCCAAGTCTGGTCACTAAAATATACTAGTTTGCAAGGACAAAGGACCCTGTAGCCTTCCTTTCAAATTCTAAATGGTTGGATCATTTAACAATCTCAGGAACCCAGACAAAAGAATATACACCCTTTGTCAAAACCAAAGTGGAAAGATGGGAATCAGGTGACATAAGCCCTCCAAGCTGGGAGAACCAGCGATACTGTCTTGCTGTACTACAAAGCTCAGTATGCCAACTTCTTATCCGCCAAGCAGCAGCACAGAAAACGGTTCTGTCCAGGTTTGAATGCCTGGGCCCCATCTATACTGTTTCTACTGGGAGTTCTGAACTTCTATACAATTTCCTGCAAGACTAATCCATACCTGCGTGCTTATCTCATCATGGAAGTCAATTCTACTGGAGAAGTAAACTATCCAGCATCAGTTATCAGCCTGTCGACTGTCGACCTTTGTGAAGGAATATGCCGCTGGACTTTGATTCTAGACTCACATGAAACAATGATTATTTATTATTGTAGTCTTTGCCCTGTGAATCTTTTTGTCTTTTTGTCTATCCCCCTCTTTTATTGTCTGAATGAAAAGATGGCTATGTTGTAGCCCTCTTCTCGTGTTCCCATATATGTAAATACACTAACCCCATTGAATGAATTCTATCTCAAGGTTGTTGTGGGTTTACTAATAGAAATTGGATCACACCGAATCTAAGGGATCAGAAAAAACTTGGCAGGCAAATAAAAATCAAAAATACCTGTTTATGGGTGGGTGGTAAGAAGAGAAATTAGGGTCATTTAAGTTAAACCCCCACAAAATAATGTGTACCTTAGAGGGAATTTCAGGTGGTGGTGTTCCCATGTGCCTGCTGCCCTATTTTCAGGTTGCAGATTTGAAAGGTACTGTTGGAGAAAGCTTGGTAAGTTGCTTCAGTGCATTTCTTCTTGATTTTTTTGAAAATAATTACCTTCATCTATGTTTCTGGTTACCAATTCGCCTGTCAGTGGAAAAAGTTTTGCATATTTTCTCAATGAAAATCTTGCATTATTGAACATTATAAAATCTCCCTTAACCTTCTCCTGTAAGAGCAATATCAATTTCCCTTTGCTATTTCTAGACTTTGCTGTTTTAATTGTAGCAGCAAATAGGTGTATTATTCTTTAATAGTCTATGGGTGGATTCTTGTAGTCCTGCCATAGGTGGCTCCTTGCAGAGGGTTCCCGGCAACAGGATGGGCAATCCACCAAAACACTGTGGACATTGGTGGGACCAGAAGATCCCATCAGCAGCCATGGCTACCTCTGCACAGGAAAACACACCGTGAAGGGAGGGGGGTGGTGGAAAATCCCACCCCATAGCTTAGAAAGCATCTGATGAACATGGAGATCTAACTGAGGTAAATAAAATATGCTCTCTCAAAGAAGCATCCCATTGGTTTTGGGTTTCCTCAATTGAATTCCTATTTGGCATGAGTCTACAGATGGTGCAATTCTACATAATTTTCAATTAACTGGCAATTTCACACAAAGGCAAGTGGTGTAGGAGGTGAAAATTTCACACTGTTATCATTGGCAATGCTTTTCTGAGCATTTGGAATTTTTTTAAAGTGTATTCTTGGGATGCAGGCATCACCACCAAGGCCAGCATATATTGTCCATATTGGCCTAATGTTAGGAATAAGTTAGGTTTGCTGGGCCATTTCAAGAATAAGCCATGTTGGTTTAGGATTGAAGTAACATATAGGTCACAATTGATAAAGACAGATTACCTTCTTGAAAGGGCATCAATGAGTTTTTAACGACAATGAAAAAGATTTATGCCCATGATTATTGCTGGCAGTTTTTTTATTTCCAGATTTGTTTTTAAATTCACAAAGGCCATGGTGGGTTTTGAACTTGCATTCTTCGGATTATTAGCCCAGGCCTCTTAATCGGTTATCCAGTAATGCACTATTGTATCCCTGTGAATGAGATATACTTGACCTAGTTTGGGAATGCTTCACTCCTGTTGTTGAGGAAATATTGAGAGTCAATGAGGATGCCATGTTTGATATAGACTACGTAGATTTTAGCCAGGCTTTAGACAAGTCCCTATATGGCAGGCTGGTAAACAAATCAAGATCACATAGGCTCCAAGGGAAAGTGACAAATTGGATCCAAAAGTGGCATAGTGACAGGAAGTAAAGGGTTAAAGGATATTTTTGTGACTAGGTTATTTCCAGTAGCATCCTTAAGGGTCAATACTGGATTCCTTGCTGTTCTATAAAAGATTTAAAAGAAGAGAGCATGATTAGGAAGTTTGCAGATGATAAAAAAAATTGGCCATGTGGTTGACATTGAAGAAGAAAGTTGTAGACTACAGGAACACATCAATGGCCTGTCAGATGAGCCAAAAAGTGAAAGGTAATGTATTTGGGGAAGACAAACAAGAAAAGGGAATACACAAAAAGTTGTAAGATACTAATAAGTGTAGAGGAACCTTGAAATGTATACAAGTCATTATAGGTGGTGGAACAGGTAGATCAGGTGGTTAAGAAGGTATAGGGGATCCTTGCCTTTGCTGGACAAGGCAATAAGAGCATTGACGAGATACTAATTCTGTATAAAACACTAGTTAGATTACAGCTAGAGTTCTAAGTGAAGTTCTGGTCAGGTGATCATACCAAAGAGGGCATGGGTGATTATGAGGATGTTGCCTTGAAGGAGAATTCTGGACACAAGGAAAAGTTGAATATGCTGCAGTTGTTTCCTTTGGAACAAAGGAGGCTAAAAGTAGATTCAATTGAGGTGTACTCAGTTATAAAGGGCCTGGATAGAGTGGGTAGGAAGGATGCTTTTCAGCCAGTATAATGGACAGTAAATGGGAGCATAGAATTAACATAATTGATGGAAAAATTGGAAGGTGTTGAGAAGTCATTATTCTACCCAGGGGGTTGGAATCACTTTCTGAAAGGGTGGAAAGGCAGTAACCCTCATCAAGTTCAATAAGCACTTGGTTATGTACATTAGGTGTCATAACCAACATAGCTTTAGACCAAACACTGGAAACTACCTCAGCTATGCCTTAAATATTTCTATGCTGCACAATGTGCAAAAGTATTATTTTATCCTGACAAAAAGAGACCCCAAAACAAAATAGGAGTGACTCTTAAGTAAGGATTAAATTAAAATATTGCGACTCAGGTATGGCATATATTGAGTCCTTTTGGAAAACAACTAAATTACAATTCAATAATATTTAATATGAACAACAATTTCTGAAGGCACTTAGATTTAAGAAACTAGGAGATTCTCAATACACTTCAATCCCTTTAAAAGATTGATAGTCACAAGTGAGACTTTTTGCCAAGCAGTACTGTCAATTTTTTTGATGATTTGTGCTTTTGATATCTTGACAGTAAGATTTACAAATCTTCCATGTTTATTAAAAAAAACTCCAGAAACATGTTTCAGAGTCTGCATGTTTTGCCTGCTGGCCATCACAGAAACCTTTATAATAGTTAGGTCATCAGAAGAAGAAATAAGTAAGTAGACTGACAAAGATAATGAAGATTGATAGCCCTTTTGAAAAGTTAAACCTGATAAAGATACACGTTGTAAAAGATTCTTTAAAAAAAGACGTATGTAACAGGTACAGGATTAGAGAAGACTGACACTTTCCTATTAGCAACAAGTGAAATAACTATAATAAGACCTAACACATTTTTCAAAGTGTCACATCAACCCTTATCGGATAAAGTCAGAGGGAGAATACAAGAAAAAAGAGTGATTTTGATTAATGCTTTCCCCAATCTGGTCAAGATAATTCAAGTTTTGCAAGTTTGTAAGAATCTTGTACATGTGGTAAAGGAGGAATCAAGTTCCCAATTAATTTATGCAGTAATTTTGACTGAATAATTGACTTTTATTATCAGCTGTTACCAAATATGTCACAACAATATTTTTAAAAATTTATTTTTCTAACACAAAAACATTTGCTCAATGACAAACTGGTTAGCTTTGCATGAAAAATACACATTGCTACCAGTGACTCACCATCAATCCTCCATTGGGATAACAATGCAAGTCACAAACATCAATTCTGAGCCTGGAGGTTGGGTGGCTTGTAAACCAGGATGAGGCAGTTTGTAAATGGCCTGGTAAGCTGCCCACTTCAAACAGATACACATAGACAACTCAGTGTCTTGCCCCAATTTTAGGTCATAATTGAAAATTCATATACAGCTGGATGGAGCATAACCATACATTTTTGAAAATGCTTCATTCAGTCTTATTACCCCACTTACTGAGGGTGGAATTCATTGAAGCGTTCCACCAGTTAAAGGCAGATCAGAAGTTGTCAGGTGGTCGAAGGGGCCACACAGGGTAGGTTTAAACTTTTCCTGCGTAGGACCAGGACAATAAGAAGTGCTTGTCCCCAGGCGACATAAGGAAAGTCATTGTCTACCTTGTCTTGGACACCTCCCTCCTCCTTACCCAAGAATCTCCCATGACTTACCTTCTTGCTGATGAACCTTCCATTAGCTTGTGGCTGCCCAAATTTCCATTCTCACCCAAGTGCTTGCTGCTACTTCTGCCCATTTCAGTCAGGTAGCCAAATACTGATTTGTAGCTGAGGCCCTACAGTAGAAGTAATTGGGCCTGAAAGCTGGACCTACAAATGCGTTTTACAACCTGCCTCCAGAAGCCCACAAGGAGATAAAATTGTCATTCCACTCTTCACCACCCACTCTCTATTTTCTCTTTTTGACTATGTTTTAATTCAATTAATTACCTTCCCTACTTCCTGTATGGTGGCATAGTGGTTAGCATTGCTGCCTCACAGCTCCAGGGTCACGGGTTCAATTCCCAGTTTGGGTAACTGTCTGTGTGGAGTTTGCACATTCTCATCTGTCTGCGTGGCTTTATCCTGGTGCTCCAGTTTCCTTCCACAATCCAAAGATGTGCAGGTTAGGTGGATTGAACATGCTTAATTGTTCTTTAGTGTCAGGGGACTAACTGGGTAAATACGTGGCATTATAGGGATAGGGGCGGGGTGAGAGTGTTGTCAGTGAAGCTCAATGGGCCAAATGGCCTCCTTCTGCGCTGTAGAGATTCTATGATTCCTTACACTTTATTCTTCTCCAGTATTCTCTTGTGTGGTACCTGCTCAAAGTCTTTCTGAAAATCCATGCGTAAGGCATGCATTCTTTTTTTTCCATTAAAGCTGTCACTTTATCAAGGAACTCTATCAATTTTGTGAAGCCAGTCTTCCTTTATAAAATTCATGTTGGCTGCCTCTAATTATTTTCTCTTCATCTAGATGCCTGGGAGATTGCAATCACTTAAATGCATGCAGATCTGATGAGCCACACATCTGCAAGGATGTTGCTTAGCCCATTCTTGACGTGCTAATCCAGCACTTGAGTGTATCCAGGAGCCCCTGCATTTTCTCCTCTCCATAACAACAACCACTTAGTTGTTTGGAAATAGATTTTGCAGCTGGTTTGGCATTATTAATTTTCATCATTTTTAATCAAGCAGGTTTTCCTTTTATCACACTATTTTGTGCAACATGGAGCAGAATAACAAAATAGAATCAGAGAATCCCTACAGTGCAGAAGGAGGCCATTCGGCCCACCGAGTCTGCACCAACTCTCCGGCAGAGCATCTCGCCTAGGCCCACCCACCACCCCAACACCACACCCCGCTCTATCATCTAACACCACACATTAATCCCACTAGTCTCCCTAACCTACACATCTTGGGACACTAAAGGGCAATTTAGCATGCCAATTTACCTAACATGCACATCTTTGGAATGTGGGAGGAGAGCGGAGATTCTCCCCATGCAGACATGGGGAGAATGCGCAAACACGACATAGACAGTCACCCGAGGCTGCAATCAGACCTGGGTGGGGGGTAGTTTGGCACTGTGAGGCAGCAGTACCAATTATCGTGTCAATGTGACAACGCAAATGTGATAATAATTCTACTTAGGTTATAATTGCACGTTTTGGGTCTGTTTTGCCTTTCGATGATCTATATTGTAGTGTCATTGCATAGCTAGCATATAGGGAGTATCTTCAACTTGAGAATAATCATCTTCCAGATATCAAAAAAAGATATGTTTTCATGCATATTATTTCACATAACACTGCTGCGCAAGATCAAAGTAGGATCACAGTACACTTAAAAAGGTTGTTATATCAGACTATTAGTTGTATATGATATTGAAAGCGGTGCTGAATAGCTCTTTACTGTTACACAAACAGATTCAAATCTAATTGTGGGCTTCTTCACACATCACAACATGTAAACATATCTGATGTTCATCAATTCTTTTAGCGTCTCTAATTTGAATATTTGTAGAAAGGTAAAATACAACCATATCATGATAATTGCAGGTTTTTAATCAGCTAATTTAACTAATTGTGGTTGATCTGTTTTAACATGTTGATCCTGTGTACCTAAGCAACTGTATGCACTGTTAACAATTTTTTTGCAATTGCTAGTTGCACCTTATCATGTGGAGATAGGTAACATCACAGGCTGGACTTTCACACTACCCACCAGCCTGCCACAACCTCCACTGCAATTGGCTAAGATCAAGTGTAGTATCGACATGCTGCACTTGGTTGAAGTCATTAGGTTACATTTCAGCTTCATTTGAAGCAATTTTTTAAAGCGGCATCTCGGCCATTTGGCTAAGATGCAAATAAGATCAAGCCCTGGAGGCGGAGCTACACCTACTCCAGTCAGCTTGGATCATGTAGATCAAGCCCAAGACAAGAGGTGAGAGCCCTGTCTTGTCAGCTTGGATCAGGAATGTCCCAACTTGTTGGGACTCTGAATTGGGTTTAATTTGACTTGATTGGATTGGAATAAAGTTTAAAAAAAAATCAGCAGAAGTGTCAAGGGCCTGTTCAATGATAGACCAATTGAGGCTTTTAAATGGGCAAGTAATTTGCAATTAAAGGCCTCATCCAGCCACCATCAGGGATTTAACCAATAGAGGAAGAGGACCATGTCAACTGTCCAGACCAGCTGGTGGTGGGCAGAGAATGGGGGTGGGGGGAGCAGAGAGAGTGTCTGCTTAATGGAACCCCGGACTCATTGGAGAACTCCCCAAGTTTTTTGCCCTCCTAGGTTGCCTACACCATCCCTCGACCAACTAAATTGCATTCCAATGCTTTGTGCTTCTGTTCCAAAATTCTGGGGAGCTTCCAGTCTCTATTTGGCCTGAACTTACGGAACGTCTTGTTCCAGAGGGGCAGGAATCCCCTCTCCAGCCTAATGGCCGCCAGGCACGTTCTGTTACCCTCAGGGCTCGATCCTGACCTTTTAGCCAGGAGGGTGGGGAAAAGTTGGAAGGTTAGATATACTCTGTCAACAAAAAAAATTAGCTGCCCTTAAAAGTTGCAGAAAAAACGCTGTGAATTTTTTAAAATCAAATTGATTACTGAATATAATCTATCCCTCAATCAAAATTGTAAAGCAAATGAAATATGTTTACGTTGGCAATATTTGTCAAATTCTACTCTGGCAGGTGCAAATTTTTCTATTGGTTTTTAAGCAGAATAAATGTAGAGTTACCCTTTTTACATGTACAAATACTGCAGGCTCACATAAAGTAAAGCTTTTGGTGGTTGGAAAATTTCAGCGACCTAGGTCAAGTTGCACTGTTATTTGTAATTTACAATGCACTGAGTAATGGATGGAAAAAGATATTTTTAAAGGATGATTTCATCATGTTTTTGCACCTGCAGAGAAAGAGCATTTTAGAAAAGTAGGCAAGTCTGAAGATAGTTAAACTATTCTATGTATAGACAATTGTCAAGCTCAGCCTCGTGAATCTGAGTTTGTGAATGGTAACACTTTTACACCTACTTTCTCCATGTCAGCATAATCTCATTTATTCAACCAATGGACCAGGGCTTCATCCAGAATATAGAATATTATTACAGAAGAGGTTTCACGAGAAAGTTAATCAATCATGATGGCACAATATAGAGCTTTCAGCCGGCTTATAGCATAAAAGATGAAATTTTTAATGCAGCCTGTGTCTGAAAATCAGTGAAAAATGTAACATTAAGGAGGGCTTGGAGAAGACTGTTGCCAAGACTTACATTTGAGGGAGGCTCTTCTGATTAAGAAGATTCTAAAGGATTTAATGTAATGTTTATGTTCTCAACATCACCTGAAATAATGGAAATGGTGAATGATATTCCTTCTATACACCTAATCAGAAACTTTGTGGAAGTGAGGTAGTAAAATGGGTTGAAGCTGACAAGGTGGCTGAAGTGGCACATGCTGTTAGTGATACAAGTTTGAAGTTTATTTTAATGTTTATTTAAAATGGACTTACATTAACACTGCAATGAAGTTACTGTGAAAATCCCCTAGTCACCGCACTCCAGTGCCTGTCCAGGTAGATTGAGGGAGAAGTTTTAGCATAACCAATGCACCTAACCAGCACATCTTTCTGACTTTGGAAGGAAACCAGAGAACCCAAAGGAAACTTACGCAGACAGGGCAAGAATGTGCAAACACTGCACAATGACCCAAGTCAGGAATCAAACCCAGGTCCCTGGCGCTGTGAGGCAGCGGTGCTAATCATTGTGCCACTGTGTCATCCCGTGATACAGAAATTATGGAGAGTGTTGTAACTTCTGAAAAGCCAAAGGACATTGTAAAAGACTCTGAAGTAGAAGGTACCAGTGAAGAGGAAATGACTTGGCCACTGCTTCTTCAGTTTTTGATATATTGATTAAGTTGCTATAGGCAAACCTGTTACTCTGCACAACAGGTTCAGCAATTGAATATTCTGCACTCCACTTTCATCCAGAAAAGGTAGAAGGCAAATAGACAAGCTGACATCAGAGATTTATTCAAAAATGCATCCAGGGCATGTACTAGGATCTAATCTACACATATCTTCAGTGACAGTTGTAAGAAATGCTGAAGTTTAGTTCACTTGAGTACCTGTATATTGTATTATTTTCTACTTTAGTTTATGTTTTATTGTACTGTTGAAAGTTGGAAGTGAAAGGAATGTTGTTCTTTACTCTCTGAGTACTCGCATATTATTTTATACTTTATTCTTTGAATGTTCATGCGACAAGCATGGCGCTACGTTCCTCTGGTAAATGAAGCTCATCATTAACCAGCAGTTTCAATAGACCAGCAACACCCCCACACATGCCGGATAATAAAGATTTTACTGTAGTTTGAACTTCATTTCTTACTTGTCAGCCCAACTACAAACCATGTTCAGCTTTCTTTGCAAAGCCTTAATGCTCAAGTGACTTTTGCTGTACATGGAACAATTTGAGATAACTTTTAATTTTCTATGGCCTCCATTTGATTCTATAAAATTGTGTCTTCTTTCCCTCTTTTGTGTGTGTTTCGGTTCACCTTCCCTGTTCTTCCATTTTGCCCACCATTCTCACGTCTGCTCTGAACTAGCGAAAGCTAACCCCTGCCATGGGAAGTCTAAAACTACGAAATGATGCCCAAAGCTCCCCAATTCATCTTTATTAAGGCTGAAATATCAATAGTTTTTTGTTGGAAATCCATCATTCAGCAAAGCTATTTTTATTAATAAGGTTGGGAGAAATAGAAATGAACATTTTGGCAGTATGCATCGTTCTCTTTGAGTATTACTGAAAAAAGACATTGGGCTAAATCTAACTAAAAAAATGGGGGAGTGTAGTTCCTGGTGAGGGAGTGGGTTATTAACATTTCAATATATTCAAATGAATGCAAATCAAGTTCATGCCCAGTGAGAGATGCAGCATCTGGATCTTGAGGCCCCACCCTCATTGACATGGATGGCAAACGGGGGCTCAAGATCGCCCCCTATTTGTCAAAGCATTTCATCTTGCACTCATCTGGACAATTACAAGAATACCAATGTCAGGGAACAACAACTTTATACTGTATGTGAAGAGGATGCTAATTGGTTGGCACTTAGCTCATGTTGGCAGAGGCCATGGTACATTGCCATGGAGAGTACACCAGTTAATAGTGCGTGCACATATTCTTTCTGTCTGCAAAGAACAGGACCCTATGTAACTTTCAGTACATGCAAATACACTTCAAGCCCAACTGGCAATCGTACATTGGTTTGAGGATTAGTGTGTGTACATGAGGTGTGTGGTGTAAGTGTGAACACACACAAAAGCAGTTAAAGGAAGGATTTGTAATTAAAGGGACCCTGGCATGGATCAAAATGCTGAACTGCACAAGGATCTTTGAAATTCCAGCAACCAGAAGGAGTAGAGAAAGAGATCCAAGGTAGACTCCCTGGTGGTCTAACTCATGTGTTTCTCGGGCTTGTATTGACTTATGTCGTCGAGGAGGAGTTTAGTGTTGGCAGACTGTGCAAAGGTAATATTTGATGCATGGTTTTGCCCAGTGAAAATTTTAATGGATAATTGGGAAGCTACATAATTACAATGCGGGTTATGGAGGCTCCACTATAGTCACTAAATCAGAAAAATAATCAAACTGGCTCCAAATATTTTGCCAAGGTAACGCGAAAGCCATGGTGACAACCATCTAGGACTTTTTTACGACCATCCTGGAACTTGTCATCCTGCCCCGCCTGTGTCTCTGAATTCTTTCCTCTTGTTGCTGGCCAATCATGGACCATTCTTACATGGGATGAAAAGAGACTGCTCCCCACCCCTGAGAATGCCAGCTTCACTCTGGCAGTCAAATCAATGAAACTATCGGGAGCCACCTCTCTACTCCTTGCTCGCGCTGTCAAGGCCATGACGGCAACTTATCACCTGTCCGTGACCTCGGCCAATCTGCTTGGCAAGTCATTTATGAGAGACGAGTAAATGCTTCATGTGTAGCCGTGTCACATTGACTCGAGAATAAAAATCACTCCTACACATGACCATCTGATAAAGATTCACATCTAACACACCTCCATATTGTTGCCTTCACAGATGAGATATCCCTCAAACCTTTTCATTCAGCAAGAACTACCAAACATGAAGCATGAAAGCATGACAGAGGACATTCCAAAAATGCACATAGTACACACAAGAGTCAAGTGAACAAATATATTGTGATATCTATATGCATTTGTATACCAAACAAATATCTCAACACCTAAGCCACCATTGTATCCTCAATATTTAATTTTTCTTTTACAATGCCTTGTTGTGACCTTGACATCAGCAGCTGATGAGGAGGCAAGCTACTGCAGCAGTCCTCCACCACGTGACTGCACATGGGATACCTACCAGCTGCACACACTTAAAATTTGCATTGTGTTTGCAAGTTTTGTGGCTCCTGACATATCAGTGGACCACATCTCGTCCTGCCAACCGGAGCCACACTTTTCTTATTAAAGACCCACCTATTAAGAGGTTAGTGCAAAGCTCAGCTGGCCCCAGAAGAACATGCATCCAATTGATTGGAAAAGGTTGCAAGCCCTATTGTCTTCCAAAGCTGGATTCCCCACATGTGCCTCCTGCGTGCAAGGCTGTCTGTCAGGAATACACATTCATACAGACTGCACTATAATTCTTGTTCTACCAAGGTCTGTTCCATACAAAGTTATTGAAGAAGGTAGCAATCAGATGCAATACATTTCCTCATGGGGAGAGAAACACAGAGGCACACATACTGTGCTATCATGTTTTCCCAAGCAGCAATTTTAATAACAGCATTCAAAGGGACATACAGTAAATTTCTTTTGACCCTCTCCTTCGGGAATAGTGCATAGGCGTCTAACAGCACATCATTTTTATAAATAAGTTATCTCAAAGATATATTTGACAGTGCATTAGCTGCCTTCAGCAAAAGTCCATTATGTAGATTCACTACTTTGTTTGCAGAAAATTGTTCTGATCTCATGTCTTGCATGAGGCTTCTTTTGCTTTTAATTTGGCTGACTGCTTTCACTGGAGACCAGACAGCGAGTCAAATGTCAGAAAATTGCTAGTTTGATGGAGTAGCTGGTATTGATTTTGATATGGAACAGCATGTTTTTCTGATCTTCACTTGTGTGTGTCATTACAGGCACCAGTCTTGTTAAATTATTTTGAGGTGTGTAAACATGTGTAAATTTCATTGGCTTTTGTGGTTAATTGTTCCTTGAGGTAAAACTGGAATTTTTTTTCTTGTAGTTTTTAATTTTTTTAGCACTGCTACCTCACAGCACCAGGGACCTGGGTTCAATTCCAACCTCAGGTGACTGTCTGTGTGGAATTCTCCCCGTGTCTGTGTGGGTTTCCCTAGAGTTCAAAGTTGTGCAGGTTATGTGAATTCACCATGCTAAATTGCTCCTGAGTAGTCCAAGCTGTGTAGTTTAAGGGGATTAGCAGGGTAAATATGTGGGGTTCGAGGGATAGGATACGGAATTTTCCTGCACCATCCACCACGGGAATCATAGCAGGCGGGACACGGGTCATGCAATGGTCCGTTAACCTCAGGCAGGATTTTCCGGTCTTGGAGCGAGTGCAGCCGAAAAATCCCATACAGGGCCTGGGTAAGATGCTCTGTCAAGGAGTCAGTGCAGATCCATTGGGTAAATGGCCTTCTTCTGGATTGTAGCAATTCTATATCTATTTGTTTAACAAATACACTGCCATATTGAGGTCATGCGCATATAAATCTATCAGTTAATTTTGAGAAATGAAAATTTACATTTATATCACTAGAAGCCAGAACAACCCAACATTTTTGACTTTACTAAAAAGGGCTAACTGCCAAAACATTTATTCAAAAAACAGTAGGTGTTTAAAATTGAATAGTAATAATTAATTATACATTAAATAAAATAAATATAAAATAAGTGACACAATTATAAAAAGGGTGCGGGAGCAGAGGGACCTGAAGCTATACATGTAAAATTGTTGAAGGTGGCAGGGCAGTTGGGACATAAGGCACATGGAATTCTACGCTTAACAAATATAGGCATAAAGATTGTCTTTTAAATTTTTACTCCATCCTAAAGTTACAAAGCCAATGCTCAGAGTGGATCCAAACCCATTTTTTACTTGCTCCAAAAACCAAATTCAAAATCTAATTCATGATCCACAGATGAGAGACAAACAAGATTCAAGATGACAAGATAAGGCATTGCATCCCATCTTGACTTGATCTTAAGCAAAATGACCGAGATAGGTGCAAAGGTAAGCTAGGAATGGTGCACTTTAAAAAAAAATGTTCATCCTCAACTGGAGTAGTGTAGACAGTTCGATGCACCACAATTCAGTAAGGATGTGAAAACATTAGAGAGGGTGCAGAGAGGATTCACAAAGAAGATTCCAGGAACGAGGAATTTCCATTAAGTGGATAGATTAAAGTAGCTGAGGCTCTTCTCTTTATGGAGAAGAGATTTGAAAGAAGTATTTAAGATCACGAGGTTGGGTCAGGACAATGTACATAGAGAGAAAATGTTTTTATTGGTGAAGGGCCAAGAACCAAAGAACACCAATTAAAGATGAATGGCAGATTGTCCAATGGTGGTAGGTTCTTGTTTTTAATGCATTGTGAGGTAGGATCTGGAATGCACTGTCTGAGAGAATGTGCTGGAGACAGATGCAAGGTGTAGCTTTCAAAAGGGAATTTGATAATTATCTGAAGGAGAGTCTGTATCGACATGGAACATTTACCCCTTGCGCACAAGTGGATCCACAATGACGTGAAGAAAGCCTTGAACGGGATTGATGTACTATTACAGACAGGGCATGGGAGTAGAATATGAAAATACTCAACTTGTTTCAAAATGTATTTTTCGACCTTGATGTTTTAATGATAATTCCTGCCTGCAGAAGAGTTTCAAAACATTAAAAATCATGAAACATTAGTGAAATATGTTACAAGGCATATTAACAGACTGGTAAGGAGTGTAGTGTCCTGATAGTTGTGAGGAAAACAATTAAAGATCCTCACAATTTATCACCCATCTGATAGTCTGATACGATCTCATATCAGTGACAATTGTATTCTATTTTCCATTATATGGTATATATGGTGCCATGGTGGCATAGTAGTTAGCATAGCTGCCTCACAGCACCAGGGATCTGTGTTCAATTCCCGGCTTGGGTCACTGACAGTGTTGAGTCTGCATGTTCTCCCAGTGTCTGCGTAGGTTTCCTCCGGGTGCTCCAGTTTCCTCCCACATTCCAAAGATGTGTGGGTTAGGTGCATCGGCCACACTAAATTCTCCCTCAGAGAAATTCTGAAACTCAAACAAGCGCCGGAGTACGGTGACTAGAGGATTTTCACAGTAACTTCATTGCAGTGTTAACGTAAGTCTATTTG
The DNA here is from genome assembly GCF_965287045.1 of Carcharhinus amblyrhynchos. Classification (NCBI taxonomy): domain Eukaryota; kingdom Metazoa; phylum Chordata; class Chondrichthyes; order Carcharhiniformes; family Carcharhinidae; genus Carcharhinus; species Carcharhinus amblyrhynchos. Next base: position 31,171,788 of record NC_137337.1, read on the forward strand.
TGACACTAATAAATAAACTTTGAGAACTTTATAAAACTACAAAGGCAAAGAGAAAGGGAGAAAATAAGGTAGGTATCGTAATAGAACATAGAACACTACAGCACAAACAGGCCCTTCGGCCCACAACTTGTGCCGATCATATCCATACCTACCAGGCCATAGAACTATCTGTAACTCCCAATCCCATTAAATCCCATATACTCATCCAGAAGTCTTTTAAAAGACCCCAGCGAGTTCGCCTCTACCACCACCGACAGCAGCCGATTCCACTCACTCACCACCCTCTGAGTGAAAAACTTACCCCTGACATCTCCTCCGTACTTGCTTCCCAGCACCTTAAACCTGTGTCCTCTCGTAGCAACCATTTCAGCCCTGGGAAATAGCCTCCAAGAATCCACCCTATCTATTCCACTCAACAGTTTATAAACTTCTATGAGGTCACCTCTCAACCTTCGTCTCTCCAGGGAGAAGAGACCTAGCTCCCTCAACCTATCTTCATAAGGCATGCCTCCCAATCCAGGCAACATCCTTGTAAATCTCCTCTGCATCCTCTCAATAGCTTCCATATCCTTCCTACAGTGAGGCGACCAGAACTGGTACTCCAAGTGGGGTCTGACAAGGGTCTTATAAAGTTGCAGCATTACCTCCCGACTCCTAAACTCAATCCCTCGATTAATGAAGGCCAGTACACCATACGCCTTCTTGGCCACATTCTCCACCTGCGAGGAGGATTTAAGAGTCCTATGGACCCGGACCCCAAGATCCTTCTGCTCCTCAACACTGCTAAGACTCCTACCCTTGATATTGTACTCCTTCATCCCATTGGTCCCGCCAAAATGGACCACTACACATTTATCCACGTTGAAGTCCATCTGCTACTTATCCGCCCAGTCTTGCATCCTATCTGGAGGCTACAGTTGAGGAGGAATCAACTGGGGATAGCCAAAGGGAGCAGGTCTCTGGTGGTGAGCCTATTGTGAAAGCTCAGGTGGTTAGGGGATGTAAAAGATTGGGCCTAGTGATTGGGGACTCCACAGTTAGAGGGACAGATAGGAGAGTCGGAAGTAAGGGTAGGGACTCAGGGCTGGTGTGTTGCCTACCAGGGGCTGGGGTCCGGGATGTATCGGAAAGGGTATTCAGGACTCTTAGGGGAGAGGAAGATCAACCCCAAGTTATAGTTCATGTGGGGACGCGTGACATAGGGAGGTTAAGGGAAGGGGATATTAAGCAGAGATTTATGGAATTGGGGTGGAAACTAAAGGCCAAGTCAGAAAGAGTGGTTATCTCCGGACTCTTGCCTGTGCCACGGGATAGTTTAGAGAGGAATAGGGAGAGGGAAAGTTTGAACTCGTGGCTGAGGGGATGGTGCAGGAGGGAGGGGTTCAGGTACTTGAGCAATTGGGGCTCATTCTGGGGAAGGTGGGACCTCTATAAGAGTGATGGTCTGCACCTGAATAGGAGGGGAACCAATATCCTGGGGGGTAAATTTGCAAAGGCTATGCAGGGAGGTTTAAACTGATTCGGAGGCGGGGTGGGATCCTGAGTAGAGGGGGTGAAAGTGAGGGAGGCATAGATGGGGACTGCAATGCACGGCATCGCGGGGGTGGGGTGGAGCAGGGTTTGAAATGTGTATACTTTAATGCGAGGAGTATTCGCAATAAAGTAGATGAACTTGCAGCGTGGATCAGTACTTGGGACTTTGATGTTGTGGCCATTTCAGAGATGTGGATAGAGCAGGGTCAGGAATGGTTGTTGCAGGTTCCGGGGTTCAAATGCTTCAGTCGGAATAGAGAAGGAGGTAGAAGGGGGGGAGGGGTAGCATTATTAGTCAAGGACTGTGTCACAGTGTCAGACAGGAAGTTTGATGAGGACTTGTCTGTTGAGGTAGTATGGGCAGAGATTAGAAATAGGAGAGGAGAGGTCACCCTGTTGGGAGTCTTTTATAGACCTCCTAAAAGTTCTAGAGAGGTTGAGGAAAGGATTGCGGAGACGATCCTGGTTAGGAGTGAAAGTAATAGGGTAATTGTTATGGGGGACTTTAACTTTACTAATATTGATTGGAATTGCTATAGCTCTAGCTGATTAGAGGGGGCAGTTTTTGTACAAAGCGTGCAGGAAGGTTTTTTGACTCAGTATGTTGATAGGCCAACTAGAGGTGAGGCTATATTGGATTTGGCGCTGGGAAATGAGCCAGACCAGGTGCTGGACTTGGAAGTTGGTGTGCATTTTGGTGATAGTGACCACAATTCGGTTACGTTCACCTTAGTGATGGAAAGGGATAGGCATGAACCTCAGGTCAGTAGTTTTAGCTGGGGGAAGGGTAATTACGAGGCTATTAGGAGAGAATTAGGAAGCATAGGTTGGACTAGGAGACTACAGGGACTGGGAACGTCCGAAATGTGGAGTTTTTTCAAGGAGCAGCTACTGCGAGTCCTTGATAGGTATGTCCCTGTCAGGCAAGGAGGAATTGGTAGAGCTAGGGAACCGTGGTGCACTAAAAAAGTTGATTCGTTGGTTAAAAAGAAAAAGGAGGCTTATGTTCGGATGAGACTTGAGGGCTCAGGTAGTGCACTAGAAAGCTTTAGATTGGCTAGGAGGGAGTTGAAGAGTGAATTAAGAAGGGCTAAAAGAGGACATGAGAAGACTTTGGCTGATAGGATTAAGGAGAATCCTAAGGCGTTCTATAGGTATGTTAAGAACAGAAGGTTGGTCAGGGCAAGATTAGGGCCAGTTACAGACAGCAGAGGGAAGTTGTGTGTGGAACCGGAAGAGATTGGTGAGGCATTGAACCAATACTTCTCTTCGGTGTTCATGCAGGGGGACATGAATGTAGCTGAGGAGAACACTGGGTTGCAGGGGTGTAAACTAGACAGTATTGCAGTTGATAAGGGGGATGTGCTGGATATTCTTGAGGGTTTGAAAATAGATAAGTCCCCTGGTCTGGACGGGATTTACCCTAGGATTCTCTGGGAGGCAAGAGAGGTGATTGCAGAGCCTCTGGCTCTGATCTTCAGGTCGTCGTTGGTCTCAGGTATAGTACCGGAAGATTGGAGGATAGCGAATGTTGTCCCGTTGTTTAAGAAGGGGAACAGAGACTTCCCCAGGAATTATAGACCGGTGAGTCTTACTTCTGTTGTGGGCAAGGTTTTAGAAAAAATTATTAGGGATAGGATTTATAGTTATTTGGAGAGTAATGAATTGATTGGAGATAGTCAGCATGGTTTTGTAGCGGGTAGGCCGTGCCTTACTAACCTTATTGAGTTTTTTGAGAAAGTGACCAAAGAGGTGGATGGGGGAAAGGCAGTTGACGTGGTATATATGGATTTTAGTAAGGCGTTTGATAAGGTTCACCATGGTAGGCTTCTGCAGAAAATGCAGATGTATGGGATTGAGGGTAATCTAGGAAATTGGATCAGGAATTGGCTAACAGATAGGAGACAGAGGGTGGTGGTTGATGATAAATATTCGTCATGGAGTTCAGTTACGAGTGGTGTGCCTCAGGGATCTGTTTTGGGGCCACTGCTGTTTGTAATTTTTATTAATGATCTAGATGAGGGTATAGTTGGGTGGATTAGTAAATTTGCTGATGACACCAAAGTCGGAGGTGTGGTAGATTGTGAGGAAGGGTGTCGTAGTTTGCAGGGTGACTTAGACAGGTTGCAGAGCTGGGCCGAGAGGTGGCGGATGGAGTTTAATGCGGAGAAGTGTGAGGTAATTCACTTTGGTAGGAATAACAGATGTGTCGAGTATAGCGCTAACAGGAGGACTCTGAATAGTGTGGATGAACAGAGGGATCTAGGTGTATGTGTACATAGATCCCTGAAAGTAGGGAATCAAGTAGATAAGGTTGTTAAGAAGGCATACGGTGTCTTGGCGTTTATTGGTAGGGGGATTGAATTTAGGAGTCGCAGCGTCATGATGCAACTGTACACAACTCTGGTGCAGCCGCACTTGGAGTATTGTGTGCAGTCCTGGTCCCCACATTATAGGAAGGATGTGGAGGCTTTGGAGAGGGTGCAGAGGAGGTTTACCAGGATGTTGCCTGGTATGGAGGGGAGGTCCTATGAGGAGAGACTGAGGGATTTGGGGTTGTTTTCGCTAGAAAGAAGGCGGCTAAGAGGGGATCTTATTGAAACATATAAGATGATTAGAGGTTTAGATAGGGTGGATAGTGATAGCCTTTTTCCTCGGATGGAGAAAGCTAGCACGAGGGGGCATAGCTTTAAATTAAGGGGGGGTAGTTATAGGACGGATGTCAGGGGTAGGTTCTTTACCCACAGGGTGGTGAGGGATTGGAATGCCCTGCCTGCTGCAGTTGTAAATGCGCCTAGTTTGGGGGCGTTTAAGAGATCCGTGGATAGGTTTATGGATGAAAAGGGATTGGTTTAGGTTAGAGGGTCATTGTTTTTTAACTGGTCGGCGCAACATCGTGGGCTGAAGGGCCTGTTCTGCGCTGTAATGTTCTATATTCTATCTATGTCATGCTGCAACTTCTGACATCCCTCCAGTCTATTCACAACACCACCAACCTTCATATCATCAGCAAACTTACTAACCCACCCCTCAACTTCCTCATCCAGGTCATTTATGAAAATAACAAACAGCAAGAGTCCTAGAACAGATCCCTGGGGCATTCCACTTGTGACTGACCCATCTACAACCACTCTCTGCCTTCTGCAGGCAAGCCAGTTCTGGATCTAAAAGGCTAAAGCCCCTTGGATCCCATGCCCTCTCACCTTCTCAGGAAGTCTTGCATGGGGGGCCTTATCAAACACCTTGCTGAAGTCCATGTAAACCACATCCACCGCTCTTCCTTCGTTAATGTGTTCAGTCACATTTTCAAAGAACTCAACTAGGCTCATAAGGCACGACCTGCCCTTGACAAAGCCGTGCTGACTTTTTCTGATCATTCTAAACTTCTCTATATGCTCATAAATCTTGTCCCTCAGAATCCTTTCCATCAACTTACCAACCACTGAGGTCAGACTCACCGGTCGGTAATTTCCTGGGCTATCCCTGTTCCCTTTCTTGAAAATAGGAACCACATCCGCAATCCTCCAATCATCCGGAACCTCTCCTGTCTCCATCAACGATGCAAAGATCATCGCCAGGGGCTCTGCAATCACTTCCCTCACCTCCCACAGTAACCTGGGGTACATCCTATCCAGTCCCGGCAACTTATCTATCTTGATAGAATTTAAAAGTTCCAACACATCCTCTTTCTTAACGTCCACATACTCAATCTTTTCAGTCCACTGCAAACCTGTAGTACAACCTCCCAGATCACTTTCCACCGTGAATACCGAGGCAAAGTTCTCATTAAACACCTCTAACATTTCTTCCAGTTCCACACAGACTTTTCCCCCTTCACCTTTTATAGGTCCTATCCCTTCACTTCTCATCCTTTCACTTTTCACATAATTGTAGAATGCCTTGGGATTCTCCTTAATCTTACCCGCCAAGGCCTTCTCATGACCCCTTCTGGCTCTCCTAATTTCCTTTTTAAGCTCCTTTCTACAAGCCTTATACTCCTCTAGATCCTTAACATCTCCTAGCTTTCTGAACCTTTTGTAGGCCTTTCTTTTCTTCCTGACTAGGTTAATCACAACCTTCGTGCGCCACGGTTCCCGCGACCTACCAAAACCTCCTTGTCTCATCGGAACATTGTCGTGCATAGCTCCAGTCAAACATTCCTTGAAAATCTGCCACCTTCTTTCAGTACTTTTCCCCAAGAACACCTCCTTCCAGTTTATTTGTCCAATTATCTGCCTGATGTCTTCATATTTCCCCTTACTCCAGACAAACACTTCCGTAGCCTGCCTGATTCTATCTCTTTCCAATGCTATCGTGAAGGAGATAGAATTATGATCTCCATCCCCGAGATGCTGTCCCACCGAGAGATCCGACACCTGTCCTAGTTCATTAGCCAGCACCAGGTCAAGTACAGCCTCTCCTCTCGTAGGCTTATCCATGTGCTATGTCAGGAAACCCTCCTGAACACACCTAACAAACTCCTCCCCATCCAAACCCCTTACCCTAGGGATATTCCAGTCGATGTTTGGGAAACTAAAGTCTCCCATCACGACAACTCTGTTATTACTACATCCCTCTAGGATCTGTTTCCCTATCTGCACCTCAACTTCCCTGTCACTATTCGGCAGCCCATAGAAAACACCCAGCAAAGTTATCGACCCTTTGCTGTTCCTAACTTCCACCCACAGAGACTCAGACAGTCCCTCCTTGGCATCCACCTTCTCTGCAGCCATGACACTGTCCCTGATCAACAGTGCCACTCCGCCACCACTTTTGCCTCCCTCCCTGTCCTTCCTGAAACATCTGAATCCCAGCACCTGAAGTACCCAGTCCTGTCCCTGAGACATCCAAGTCTCCGTAATGGCCACCACATCACATTCCCAAGCAGCAATCCATGCCCTAAGCTCATCTACTTTATTCAGTACACTCCTGGTGTTAAAATAGACACCTTTAGACTCTCGGTCTGGGCGTTTCCCTTCTCCATCACCTGTCTAACCTTCCTCTCATACTGCCTACAGTCCTTCTCTACTTGGGAGCTAACCTCCTCGCTCTCAGTCACCTCATCTCTATTCCCTCCCCGCATCCTTTCTAGTTTAAAGTCCCCCCAGTAGCCCTAGCCAACCTTCCCGCCAAGATATTGGTCCCCCTGGGATTCAAGTGCCATCCGTCTTTATTGTACAGGTCACACCTGTCCCTAAAGAGGTCCCAATGATCCAGGAACCAGAATCCCTGCCCCCTGCTCCTGTCCCTCAGCCACGCATTCACCCTCCACCTCATTCCATTCCTGCTTTCAATCTCCTGCGGCGCAGGCAGCAATCCTGAGATTACTACCTAATGTAATGGCTTAATAGAATACCTATGGTAATAAGTGATGTGGACCATGATGTGAAAGTGATATTAGCAATCAAGTGCTAGAAACTCTAAACAGCAGACAGAGCAAGGCAGCACTCAGGGGAAATTTTCCTATTTTTCAGTTAATCATATATATAGTTTACATAGTAAATAAACCATTTGAAGTAATTACCCAAACAGGGTTACAACCTCTCTAGGTCAGATACACCACGTCCCCAGTGTTGTATTTGAAACAGAGAAAAGTTTGGATTAGAAGAGTTCACATACTTCACATGTTTAGGCTACACTTACTCATTTGCTATTTTCATAGTGTACAGACATTAGCCCACGCTCAGCACTGGAAAACTGGATTTCATGAGGGTGAGTCTCCCAAAAAAATTCAAAGTGCTGAACTGGCAGGAAAAATGGCATAATTAACTATTGTTTTTTCAGTGGGAATTCAGTCTTGAATCTCCCCACTCTGTGCAATGTAAAGGTCACAATCATGAATATCATTAAAAGCTGAGGGGCAGGGCTATTCATGTTGGCATTGTCAGGGTGCCCACATCCAGGGGGCACCATTCCTGTTGCCAGATCCCTGGGGGACCCTGATTGCCCCCTTCCCTGAACATGGGGAGCTACTCTGAACCCTGCTGAAGTGAAATGCTCCTGGCGGTGTGAGAGATGCTATCAGGCCCAGAGAATTCAGTCCTGGACCCGATAAAATCATTTACCTGGTCTTCTCGCTAGTTTCCAGCGTGATCTCCACTGTGCCGCCTCTCTGGCGGTGGGAGACATGCATGCATTGGAAATGCATGTATGAATCCCATGAAATAGCCAACACGCACATCTCCCATCCTAACATGCCAAACAATTAGGGAGTCGCGATGGGAGAATCAGGCCCCACGTTTTTCAAACACATGAGATGGTTACGGAGTGTATTTAAAGAAGAAATTATTGTGTTGCAGGTCAGAAAGTCAAAGCAAGTAAATGACGACCTTTCTATCTCAAGACAAGTATCTGAATTTTTCAGATGGTGAGGTCTTGCTCCTGGCTATATGAAGATGCCCCATGACTCCAAGCACCCTTCAGCCTTTTCACCCTTGAATGAGCATCAGGTGGCTGCAAGTGGGACTTCCGCCCCTCACTTGGGAGGAAGTCCTGCCTTAGAGAACTGCTGCCAATTTGATTGGCTGGCAGGCTTCCAATCCCTGCAGTAACAAGAGTTGCAGTGGACAGAAGAGGGCAGCTGAGACTAACCCTGGATACTGGTGACTGAGGTAATAGTGCTCTATCTCCTGGGGTGATTCCCTACTTCTTGGGTCCCACTTGATCCCTCTAGCCAGGTGACCCTTAAAGGAACAATCACCAGGCCCACCAAGTTCAATTCTCCCACCAGGAGTATTGAGACTGGGTAGGAAATGGCCCTTAAGTGACCAGTGATTAATCACTTAAGGACCTCAACTGGGGCAAGAGTAAGCTTTATGTCTGACACCTTGGCTTCTCCAGTATAAAATTTCTGATGGTCAGGGTGGGCAGGTACTTGGAGAGAATCTTATCGCCATCAAATTCAATCTTGTATACCAAATAAGACCATAATATATAGGAGCAGAATTAGGCCATTTGGCCCATCGAGACTGCTCTGCCATTCAACCAAGGATGATATGTTTCTCAACCCCATTCTCCCGCCTTTTCCCCATTATCTTTGATCCTCTTACCAATCAAGAATCTGTCTATCTCTTTCTTAAATACATTGAATAACTCAGCTGCAGTAGCCTTCTGTGGCAATGAATTCCACAGATTCACCATCCTCTGGCTGAAGAAATTCCTCCTCATCTCGGTTCTAAAGGATTGTCCTTTTACTCTGAGGCTGTCCCCTTGATCCTAGTCTCTCCTCCTAATGGAAACATCTTCTCTATGTCCACTCTATCCAGGCACTTCAATGAGATCACCCCTCATCCTTCCAAACTCCATTGAGCACAGACCCAGAGTCCTCAAACACTTCTCAGACATCAAGCCTCTCATTCCCAGGATCATTCTCGTGAACATCATCTGGACATTTACCAAGGTCAGCATATCCTTCCTTATATATGGAGCCCAAAATTGCTCACAATATTCCAAATATGTTCCTCTCCCTCAGGGACAGGTAAATGGCATCTAATTCCATCTTCAAATAACATGAAATTCAATGCATGTAAAGTTAAGAATCTTCATAGAATCACAGAGTGGCAATATCACAGGAGGTCTTCTAGCCAATTGTGCCCATGCCAGTCCCCTATAAGAATTGCTCAGCTCATCCAAATCCTCTGCCTTTTCCCTGTAGCCCTGTAAATACTTCTCTTCAGGTAACAGTCCAATTTTCTGTTGAAAGTCTCAATTGAATCTTCCTCCACCACACTCTCAGACAGTGCATTCCTGAATCTATCCACTCACAGCAAAAAAATATTCTTTTTCATGTTGCCTCTGGTTCTTTTGCCAATCACTGTAAATTGGCATCCTCTGGTTCTCAACCCTCTGCCAATGAGAGTAGCTTTTCTCTATCTATTCTATCAAGGCCTCTCTTGATCTTAACACATCTATCACGTCTCCTGTCAACCTTCTGTCCTCCAAGGAGAATATCTCCAGCGTCACCAACTTATCCATGTAACTGAAGTCTTCTTATTATTTATTAGAAAAATAAATCACCATACATTGAGCTAAAATGTCATGAGAATGTAATTTAGCCCTTGTGAATTTCAAGTCATTCAAATAGTTCTGCCAGTAGAGGCTAACAAGACACTACCATTTGTACAAAACTCTACTGGCAGAATAGAATCATGCTTAAAAGGCAAAGACAGCTTGTGAAATCAAGCATGCAGATTGGCTCACGTACTGCATTTTGCAACCAGGAAAATTGCCAAGGTTTTTTGGAGAATGTACTGTTGATTGGATCAAGCCTTATCAAAGCTTCAATTAATATTCTGTAAATATGGCTTTTCTTGCTGCACCTGGTTGCCCATATGAAAGTGGTGCAGCAATAATGAATAGTCCACCTTAATCTTACTTGTTAATTGTTGTTCATCCAGTTAAACTGGCCAAGAGCCACCCTTACAATGGTTGGAATGATATTTTCCCCCACATACTCTGCATCCTTTTAAGCACGGACAACTAGCTCTTTAAATTTGAGCTGGTAGCCAGAATTTATGTGCCCCCTCCCCCGCAGTTAGGACATGTTCCATTCAAAGCTGTACTTGGGGTTTATGATAATTATTCAAATCACCTCATCACACCTCCCCACCTCCATCAAAAATTGTCATCAAAGAGTCCTTACCTGGTCTTGCATCACTCCCAGATTTTCATGGAAATACAGCACTGAGACTTAAATGGTATCTTCAAATAAGGAAGGAATGTAACATTTTTCTGATTTAAGTAAATAAATACATGCAAAATCAAAAAACAAGGGTGACCTTTTCATCAAATCATTGACTAAAACCATGTAAGCTGTTGTAAACAACACTGTGTTATCTGTCTTGGACCTCATTTTTGGCTTTAATAACAATATGGACCCCACAATTATTAACCACTTCTGAACCAGATGTACACTAAGACCAACAACTTAAATTTATACAAAACCTTCAACGTAACCAAATACCTCAAGATGCTTCACAGGACTGCTATCAAAATTCAACACCGACTCATGGAAGGAGAAATTAAGAGTGGCAACCAAAAGCTTAACATTGAAACATAGAAGACAGGTGCAGGAGTAGTTCATTCTGCCCTTTGAATCTGCTGCGTCATTCAATATGATCATGGCTGATAGAGTCGTAGTCATACAGTCACAGAAGTTTACAGTATGGAAACAGGCCCTTTGGCCCAACTTGTCCATGCCACCTTTTTTTCAGAAAACCACGAAGCGACTCCCAATCTCCCACATTTGGCCCATATCCCTCTATACCCATCTTACCCATGTAACTGTCTAAATGCTTTTTAAAAGACAAAATTGTACCCACTTCTACTATTACCTCTGGCAGCTTCTTCCAGACACTCACCACCCTCTGTTTGAATAAATTGCCCCTCTGGACACTTTTGTATCTCTCCCTTCTCATCTTAAACTTATGCCCTCTAGTTTCTGGCTCCCTTACTTTTGGGAAAAGACGTTGACTATCCAGCTGTTCTATGCCCCTCATAATTTTATAGACCTCTATAACATCACCCCTAAGCCTCCTACTCTGCAGAGAAATAAGTCCCAGTCTATCTGACCTCTCCTTATAGTTCAAACCATCAAATCCCAGTAGCATCCTAGTAAATCTTTGCTGCACTCTTTCTAGTTTAATAATACCCTTTCCATAATAGGGTGACCAGAACTGTACACAGTATTCCAAGTGTGGCTGTACCAAAGTCTTGTACAACTTCAACAAGACATTCTAACTCCTGTATTCAATGTTTTGATCAATTAAACCAAGCATGCCGAATGCCTTCTTCACCACTCTATCCACTTGTGACTGCACTTTCAAGGAGCTATGAACCTATATCCCTAGATCTCTATTCTATAACTCTCCCCAACGTCCTATCATTAACTGAGTAGGTCCATTAATGAGTAGATTCTCATCTGAGTAGTAAATCTGAGTAGATTCATTCTACCAAAATGCATCACCTCACATTTATGTAAATTAAACTTCATCTGCCATTTGTCAGCCCACTGGCCCAATTGATCAAGATCCCGTTGGAATCCTAGATAACCTGTCTTATAGTGCAACATGGCACCAATCTTGGCGTCATCTGCAAACTTGCTAACTATGCCTCCCAAATTCTCATCCAAATCATTAATATAAATGACAATAACTGATCCTCCATCTCCCCGTCATACTCAGATATTCTCCCCATATTCCTTAACATCTTGAGAGTCTGGAAATCCATTTCCTTCTTAAATGCATTAGTGACTAGGTCTCCACAGCCGCCTGTGGTACAGAATTCCACAGGTTCACCATCCTCTGAATGAAGAAGTTTCTCCTCATCTCAGACCTAAATGGTCTACCCCATATTCCCAGACTATGACACTTTGTTCTAAGCCATGACCCCCCCCCCACCCTGCTCCCAGCCAGAGGAAACAACATCCCTGCATCCACACTATCCAGCCCTTTCAGAATTTTATATGTTTCAATTAGATCCCCTTTCATTCTTCTAGATTCCAGTGAACGCAGGCCTAGTCAACTCAATCACTCTTTGAAATGATAACCCTGCCATCCCAGGAATCAGTCTGGTGAACTTCCACTGCACTTCCTCTATGGCAAATATATCCTTTCTTAGATAAGGAGATGAAGAGTGCACATAATATTCCATGTATGGTCTCTCTAAGGTCCAGCACAGTTGCAGTAAGATATTGCTTGTTTCTGCACTCAAGATCTCTTGCAATGAAGGCCAATAGAGCATTTGTCTTCTTAACTGCTTGCTGCAGCTGCATGCTTGTGTTCAGTGATTGGCGTACAAGGACACCCAGATCCCTTTGCCCATCCAACATTTCCTAATGTATCACTGTAGCTATTCATAAGGACACCAGCAAAGTGAAAACACCAGCAAAGCCTGATCATTAAGAGGGCTAACTCTGTGTAAGGCTAAAGGACTGAGAGCCGTATGAGCAGCTATGGTACAAATACAGGAACTGATTAGACAGTGGCTGCTGCTATGCTTGAACAGACAGTTATTGAACACAAATCCCTGACAGTCGTGTTCCTGAGAGAATTACGACCACCTGACAGAAGCATGACTCTCGGTTGATATTTGTGACCAAAGATACAGTGCTTGATTAGTATCCGTCCTTGGAGTACGTGACTATAAGTATGATCTGCACCACCAGGATCTCTTTAAGAAGAAGACACAAAGAGACATTTGCAGCAGTAATCCGGGATCAACAACTGTAGAAGCAAGACACCAAGTCTGAGATTCAGAACATCTGAACAAAACCCATCAGCAGGGAATTTGGTCAGTTTACCTTGCCTCTAAGTTCAATCGTAAGTTTGGATATTTTGTGAAATTTTTATACCTTTTGAATACTTGTGTGCATAATGGAGTAGGTCAAAAATGTAACATTTTACACGATTACAGCATGGGAAACTAATGTTCTTCTTCCTTCTTTTCCTGTCTGCTGCTTTTAACACAGTTGATCACATCATCTTCCTCCAGTGAATCTCCTGTGGCACCCAGTTGGATGGAATTTCAGGCTTCATTCTTCTCTTGGAACCATAACCAGAGAATCATCTGATATGGCTTCTCCTCTCACTCACACACCATTAGCTTTGGAATTCCACATGGATCTACCCTTGAATTTCCCATCTACATGCTGCTCCTCAGTAACATCACTCAAAAGCTCACTAGAGGGTTCCATGTGCATTCATGTCCATGGAACCTGATAGTGACAAAGACAACCACCGCCTCTTGATCCGTCCATTGGCTCATATTTCTCACATTGTCTGACTTCCAGTACTAACTGAGCAGAGATGTCCTCCAAATAAAGGAAGATTAAAATCATTGTCTTTGGGCCACGCCAAAAACTCTGTTCCCTGATCACCATTTGCATCCCTTCCTTTGTAACTGCCTAATCTGAGCCTGGTGACTGAAGACCTTGGTGCAGTGTTTGATCTGGAGATGCACTTCTGAGCACATATTTTCTCCATCACCAAAACTTCCACCTCCAAAAAGCACTGGGCTTTACCTTGCTTCATACCATCTGGTGCAGAAAACCTCAGCCAGGACTTTGTCACCTCTAAACATAATAATTCCAATGTTCTCCTCGTTGGTCACCCACCTACATAAACCTGTGCTCATCCAAAACTCTGATGCACATAACTTAAATCATACCAACTCCCAATCATCCACAAACTGTTCTTGCTGACTTCACTGTTTCCTATGCCAACAAAGTTTTGTTATTAAAATCTGCATCATTGTTTTCATATCACACCCTGATCTCAACCCTGCCCATCTCTGTCACCTCCTTCAACCTTACAAATCTTTGAGGTATCTAGCTCCTCTAATTCTGGCATAATTTTAATTGCTCCAATATTAGTGTTCATGCCTTCAGCAGTTTTGGCCCCAAGGTCTGGATTTATCTCTCTAAATTGGTGGACTTCTCTCTTCTCACTTAAGAAGGCCCCCAAAACCTACTTTAACCAAGCTTTTAGTCATTAATCCTGATATCTCTTTCTGTGGCTCAGTGCCAACATTTTATTGATAACACTTTAGGATGTTAAAGGTGCCAGGTAAATGCACATTTTGTTACCCCACAGTCAAAAAGGCTCAAATTTCAACCTATATTCCAAACATATCTACATCAATGAAGGTGAAGTAAAAATAGTCAAGAGCTTCAAGTTTCTAGGTGTCCAGGTCACCAAAATCTGTCCTGGTCTCTCCATGCCAACACTACAGTTGAGAAAGCCCACCAAAGCTTCTCCTTTCTCAGAAGGCTGAGGAAATTTGGCATATGACTCTCATGAACTTTTACGGATACACCATAGAAAGTATTCTTTCTGTTTGGATCGCAGCTTGATATAGCTCCTGATCTGTCCAAGACCGTAAGAAACTATAAAGGGTCATGAACAAAGCCCAGCATCCCACCCATTGACACTGTTTACACTTCCCACTGCCTCTTAAAGGCAGCCAGCATAATTAAGGGCCCCACATACTCTGGACACATTCTCTTTCACCTTCTTCCATTAGGAAAAAGATATAAAAGTCTGAGGACACGTAAAAACCAATTCAACAGCTTCTCCCCTGCTGCCATCAGACTTTTGAATGGGCGTACCTTGTATTAAGTTGATCTTTCTCTACACCCTAGGTATCACTGTAACACTACATGTTGCACTCGCTCCTTTCCTTCTCTATGTATGATATGCTTTGTCTGTATAGTGCGCAAGAAACAATATTTTTCAATGTATACTAATACGTGACAATAATAAATCAAATCAGATATCAAAATATATCTAACCCTACCCAAAAGCAACAGTCTTTGTTTCATTGCAAATAAAAATTAGGATGAAAGGAGGGACATCACAGAAACAAACATGAACACTACCCCGTGATGACATTCCCTCCAGTTAAAGAATGCAAAGTAAGTATCAGAAAAGATGAAATTAAAGAAGAAATTAAAACTACCTTTCCATGTTTAAATCATCAAATGTCCAAATTGACAAATACAGTTAAAGCTACATAGTTTGATTATTACTTATCATTCAAAAATGTGTTTTTAACACAAATTTGTCTATCCCTGGAATAAAGGATATTTTAAAATTCAATAAAATTCTCTTCTATAATAACTCAAGGAGTTGGCTGTGAAGGAACCATGCTTTTATTGCACAAAATGAAAATAAACAATAACCACAAGCCTGTGATAAACACAACAGGTCCCAACCGGAACTAAAAGGTTACTGGACCCTCTCAGGGTCTTGCTTTATACAGGGCTCAGTATATGAGCTCTACTTGGTTGACTAATTACCAGTCCACAGGGAGCTCATATTCAATGAGCCCGATTGGGAAGTCAATTAATGATTCCTCATGCAGATCATGGGGTTCACGACCAGGGTGGCATGGTAGCACATTGGTCAGCACTGCTGCTTCACAGCTCCAGGGACCTGGGTTTGATTTCCAGCTTGGCTCACTGTGTGGAGTTTGCACATTCTCCTTGTGTCTGCGTGGGTTTCCTCCGGGTGCTCCGGTTTCCTCCTACAGTCCAAAGATGTGCAGGTTAGGATGATTGGTTATGCTAAAAATTGCCCCTTAGAGTCCTGAGATGCATAGGTTAGAGGGATAAGTGGGTAAATATGTAGGGATATGGGGTTAGGGCCTGGGTGGAATTGTGGTTTGTGCAGCCGCAATGGGCCAAATGGCCTCTTTCTGCACTGCATGATTCTGTACTTTTTCCAAATTGAAAGTATCTTTTTTCCAACAGGCTGGTTCATCCATGGGAGGAATTAGAACTGGGGACATCCATCTTTTCTGATACCCACTTTGTAATCTTTAATTGGAGGGAACATCATCACAGGGATAGTGTTCATGCTTGCTCCTATGATGTCCCTCCTTTCATTCTAATTTTTATTTGCAGGGAAACAAATTTCAGATATTTTTAAGGATGTTGCTTTTCTTTGATGACTGCTTATTCGCCAACCTTTGTTTTGGTAGGACAATGTGTTGGAATTCATTACCCTTGATGTCTTGGCTTGAGATCAGAAACACCAGCACTCTCTGTCAGTGATCTTTACTCCCCACTTAATTTTTCCTTAAAAATGGAATTTCACCTAGGAATGGTCCTGACGATTTTTCAGAGCAAACGTTGACTTATATAATGGGTGAAGACCCATAAGTCTCCCTATGGCGAGTTCCTTATTTGTGCTGGGAATCTCAAAGGAGGCACTGAACACAAGTTCTCTGAAGACAAGTTAGAGAATGGATCAGCAATGGTTAGGATTTGATCCTATTTGGCTTAGTGCTACAACATGCATGAATATTTTACCCCATTATCTTAACATTGTCTCATCTAGTAACCTTTACATTTGACCACAATACAATTAAAATAACCACAAATACAACACTCTGATTTCCTGACATGTTTTAGCATCAAGTGCAGTATCAAATCAAACGTTGGCATTTCATTTTTTTTCTGTAACGAGACTATTTTAAGGTATCAGATTTTTACTGCGAAGATGTAAACAAGTAGATTAATCATCAGAAAATTCTGAATCTTGTATTGTGAGTAGCCATCTTAGACACAGGGTCATCCTGACATGAAAAATTAACTCTATTCTCTCTCCACAGATGTTGCCAGACCTGCTGAGATTTTCCAGCATTTTCTGTTTCTGTATCTTAAACTTCATGATTGGAATGAAGTGAGATCTTACTGCATGCAGTTGAGAAGATACTGTGTCTTTTAGAAAAATAGTTATACTATGTTTCTTGTAAGGGGTATATTTAGAATGCAGCTCTGTTTTATATGGTGCTATAGGGACTGTTGATGCATATAAGCATGTAAGGCTGTGTGTCTGCAAAACAAGCATCTCACATGCTGAGAATGGAGGTTAATTGTTGATTTTAGCAAGGAGTGTGCTTGGTTTAATCTGAGTTGATGCATTTTTGTTTCCTTTCATTTTTCCCCTGGGGTTTCAGGGTAGGGTTTTGATTAGGTTAATTGAGAGAGACTGAGACATGTGAATCAGCAGAGCTCAACTTGCAGGGAAAACACATAGATTTTTCAAAAGCCAGTTTCTACCTGATCCTGAAAGAAGCACAGTGTCTCTCTCTCTCTCTGGAGGCTGCGGTGTGGGTGCTGTCAGAATACAGGTGTTTCTCTGTTTCTCTCTCTCTCTCTCCAGAGGTGTTTAGAAAGCTCTGGGACTGTTAACAAGTACAAGCATGTAAGCCTGTGTGTCACTTACTGACCTTGAAGAGGTGTTTAAATCTATAAGAGGAATATTGCTTAAATTGGAACTAATAGTGATAGGTTAACAGTTAAGAACTATATCTTGTCATGTTTAAGTATTGTTCAATTGGTAAATGTTAAGCCAATTAATTTGTTATAATTAAACTGTGTTGTTAAATAAAGGTTGTTTTGATAAAAGCTTTCCAATTGTCAGTAGAATCACACCTGGAGTGAAACATCATATCCTCACATTAATGCCAAAATAGCAAATAGTGTAACTTCATAATATACCTTGGGGTTTCAGATCTTGTACCCCAACTGAGTAAAATGTCCTTGATTCTAATCCACACCCTTGTTTCTAATGCATCAGGGACGTACAAATGAATGGATGACAGCGCGTTATGAGTCACCATTATATGTGTAATGAGTACAAACCTTCACATAGTACCAGTCACTATCAATACAATCAAATTGTGTGCTTAGTGATTGCATTGAGAACATCATGGATTGAATTTTATTGTTGTGACTAAACAAAAGCATTGATGTTGAAAGCAGCTCTCGACATATAATGAAAGAAGAAAATGCTGAAAACACTTAGGTTCTGCAGTAGTTTGGAGAGGGGAATGGGGCGATGTTTTGGGTGGATGACATTTCATTAACCTGGAATGTAAACTCTGTTTCTCTCATCTCAGGCACTACCTGACCTGCTGACAATTTCTACCTGACCTGCTGACAATTTCTAGCAGTTTCTGTTTTATTTCAGATTTCCATCATCAACAATATTTTACTCTTACTTCAATTTATAACTTGACTACAGAATAAAATGGAGTTGTGACCATGTCCACAATATTCCTCCGTTTCTGGACCTGTGGCTATCTAATGAGGTGACTGCATGGTACCTACTAAACCATTTCTATTTATGCTTTCTGAGCCCTCTCATAATTAAGAGACTTCTGTGTGAATACAATTCCAGTCACAAACTCTGTATTATACTTTTCATTTCTTTTTTTCTGTTTGAGAATAAGAACCCACAAAGTCAAAAGTGCTCCACTTCCACTCCTGGACGAGCAAAAAGACAAGACGTTTACTTACCCAAAGTGATAAGGTGTCACTTGCAAAATCCCGCTGGATCCATGTAGTAGCTATTGAAACATCAAATCTTATTCACCTGGTGGAATTTTAGAACAATATCTCACCACTTGTAGAACCCATATTATTGATGGGGTTTAATGCCCTCTCCAATGAGAGTTCAGGAGTGACCAGGCCAATTAAACAGGTGGTAGGGTGATGGCTAGGTACACCTCCACCCCAATTAGGTCTATCGCATGACAAAAAAATCCATCAACAACCTTCTCACCCCGCCAATTTAGCATTGATTGCGCATTTAAGGGCCTGATTCTGTTGCCACAGGGATTAACCCAGGGACTTGCAGAACAAGCAAAGCTGATTGTGGGATCCTGAGGAGGGTGAGTAGCAGGAGTGCGTTGGGAGGGGGCAGTGTAGGAGAATCCCTTGTTCAAAGTAATCAGTGCCTGACTGAGGGACCCAGAATAGGGAGAGAAGGAACACTGAGACTCACCTCTCCCCTGGTCTATGACATTCCCCTCCACACCCAGAGCTCCCCCTCCTGTGACCTTGGATCCAGTGACATTCAGGGCCTCAGGAAAGTGTCTGACTGGCAGCAGCCACTACCTCCCCAGTTTGGGGGCGGGGAGAGAGGGCTGCCTCTCAATAGAGTTGCCGACCAATGGAACTTCCGCATCAGTGACCCCTGAACCTCTACTAAATAGTGCCTTATAGCTCTGTACGGCAAGTGTGTCTGATTCATTCAAGGGGAATTACGGCGGGTCAAACAGGAGGTACAATTAGCATCTTGCTGGTCCTGCCCCTAAGTGACATCAGGAAAAAGAAGTTTCCTGCCCGCCCTACTACCCAAAAAAGCGTTCTTAGTGCAAAGAAGGAAACATCTAAATCATTTACTCGCTAAACTGCTAATTAAACGAACATTGATCAATTGGAAGGTGACATATGAGTTACCATCCCTTTACTGGGAAAAAACAGCTCTGCACAATGCCTGTAATTGGCTACAATTACTTTCTAAGTAAAGTAGCTAAAGTTATGAGTCTTTGTCAATGTTTCAAATGAATTTGAAGCTATTGAATTCAAGTCTGATGTCACATACTTAAGAACTTTTCAGATTACCATAGTAACATCAGTGCATCACATTGCAAATCACCTTACATTTTTCTCACAGTTGGCATTTTGTTCACAAAATTGAAACAGTGATGTGCACTGATTACTTTTTTTTTGATTTCAAGTCAACAGAAGGTGTATTCCTATTGCCATAGATAACCATTGATGTTCAGAACAATCTGGCAGACAGACAAAAGTGCAACACCCTTCATACATTCTTCTTGAAAGTGGCATTAATCTTGGTGCAAAACAGATGGGTTCTTTTCTTTTAGTAAAACAAAATAGGTTAACAAAAACGTGAGTCGAAGGGTAAAAGACAACCTAGAGGTTTTGAATGACATCCATATAATTAATTGCCAGAAGCAGCAAAAAAAACTCGCATTTCACAGCACTCCTCATGTAAATTGATGCAGTAAATGCAAATCAGCTGGATTTTCAATAGACTTTCAAAGAGGTGCCCCCCCCTGCCACAAATACACTCGTGAATAAGATCAGGGAACATGGAATCAGAGGACAAGTGATAGAATGGATTGCTAGCTCTCTTCAAGTCAGAATACAGAGAATGGGAATAAATGACAGTTACTTTACAGTGGTAGAAGATTTCCAAAATATCAGTGTTGCTGAGATTTTGGCTGTTCATAATTTACATGAGTGATTTGAATTTTGGAATTGAAAACACAAGTCAGAATTTTACGTTGAATGTACGGGTACACACTCAACCCGGAAAGGTGTGAAATCAAGCGAGATGTTGATTGCACATCCAACATCATAGCGCTTGCATGTTGGTGGGTGCGTGCAGGAGTTGGACACAATTAAACAGGCAGGTGAACCCATAAGGAGGCAATCATCAGCGATTTTACATGGTTTTATGGTTGCTGGATGGGCCAATCGACCAGGTAGCCTTCACACCTTCGCTGCAAATTGCATCCAGGATGGGATAAAATGTCTGGGGTCAAATAAAATAAAATATGATATTTGAGGGTTGAGTTCTGCTGCCAGGAGCTTTAATTTGTGCGTTGACACTGTTTGCAGCATTTGATTGAACTTGTATCATTTTTACAGTACTGCAACTCCCAGAGGCGGCTCCACAACAGTGTCAGACTTTAGGGAGCACCCACCTGCACCCTCACTTCAGTTCCCACCCTGTTCCCACCTCATTTCCAGCAGTTAACTGGCCAGCCAGTGTGAAATCATGGTCAGTGAGCTGAATCGTGGCCGGAAGTGTATATTGTGTCCACTTCCAGGTCTGCCAATGACTCAGAAAGTTCACATCTTAATTTCTAAACTTGTAGATAATACCAAGTTGGAGAGGGTTAGTCATAACTGAGGCAAACTGTAACAAATTACTTTCAGAATGAGAAAATAATTGACAAATGAAATTCAACATAGATAAATTTAAGACTGTAATTTTTACTCTAGATGGAGAAAGGGATGTAGGAGTAAAATACATCAATTACTGAAAGCCGAACCACATAAGAAAAGCAATTCTGGCACTGAGTTTTATATCTAGTGGGATAGAACTGAAAAGTAAGGAAGTTACATTAAACCTAGATTCAACTTTGATCGGGTCACATTTGGAACACTGCATGCAGTTCTGGTTGTCATAAAGGATACGGAAGAACTAGGGGTGGTGTAGAGAAGATTTTGAGGAATGATACCAGAAATGCACATGTACACGTCAGGAAAGAATTGTCAGACTGGTCCTCTTCTCTCTTGAAAGAAGAAGGCTGAGACGTCTTTAAAGTTATGGGAAATTTGAAAGAGTGAATGCAGGAAGAATGTTTCATCTTTTGCGGAAGAGCACAACTAGTGGCCATTAATATAAGGTAGTCACCAAGATAGCCAATAGAGCAACATTTCATAGAAACCTGGGTTCTGCAAGAGGCCTCCAAGGGTCCCACAGAAATACAGGAGCAACATTTCCTACATCAACAAAATCTGCATGACAGCAGCGGTTTAAAATTTTCTTAAAAATGAAATCAAAGAGTCCCATCAGAGCCAGGATTCAGCATGTGCTGGCTAGTGATAGGTTAACTAGGCCCAGAAAGAGGGCCAAGCTCTTCCATAAAAGTGGGAGGCAGGAGCCTGTGTGCCTGAACGTGCCAGAGAAGGTCAGTGAATAGCACATCAAGCAGCAAAACGAGTGGAGGAACGGTCAGTGGATTGAGTGGCTGGTGGCCAGCAGAACAAGTGGAGGAGCAGGTAATAGAGTGAATAGAGGAGTAGACCATGGAGTGTGGGTGGAGGAGTGGGTGGAGGAGCAGGTGGTAGACCGGGTAGTGCAGCAGGTGGTGGAGCGGGTGGAGGAGTGAGCGGGGGAATAGGTGGCAGAGCGAGTGGAAGAATGGGCGATGGAGCAAGTGGATGATGTAATCAGCAGAGGAGGGCATGGCTGAACAAGCAAAAGAGTGGACGGCGAAGCGAGTGGTGGAGTAAACGCAGGAATGGACAATAGATTGAGCAGTGGAATGGGCAGCAGAGTAGACAGCGTAGCAAAGGCCCAGTGGAGGACAAAACAAACGAGAGAATGTGAATGAGCATGAGGCGGGGGGGGAGAGGACATTGCGAGGGGGCCACTGGGAGGGCCATGGGGAGGACCTGTGGGCCATGGGGAAGGAGCCATGGAGAGAGGGCGAGAGGTTTGCATTGCTGCAGCTGGTATGAATACCATGTAGCTGGCGAATGTCACTGTACATATTTTTAACTGTGTGCTTCTCCCTAATTCCAGAGGTCACAGGTTCGAAGTGATTAAGAGAGCTACTGGAGGTGACTGAGCCAAACAACTGGCTGTGATAGTGGCTTATCACTCACGAGTGCTAATCTGGGAATGTTACTTAGCAAAGGATTAGTGGCTGAAGGAGGGCAGAAAGCAAGTGATGAAGATGGACCACTTCAGCCAATCAGTGCAGAATAATTAGAGGCACCTTACAGAGTAAGTTACTGTATTGCACTTGTGGGAGAAGCCCACACAATTGACAAAAACATTGATTAAAGCCTTCTTTAAAGTCATTGTAATGTACACACTAGATGAACATGCTGGTAAAAAGTTTGCTATAGCTATAGCTATTGGACAATATTGCCATTGACGAATTCATGATCTTGCTGTTGACATCAGGAGTTAACTAGTTTCTCACCTGAAATGCTGCAAAGCATATTCATTGTAGCTAGATGAGTCAATTGGCACGTCAGGGCTTGCAATATTGATTGTATACGCATGCTATGTGTTTGATGACATTATTGAGAAGGACTTGCTGCTGTGTGCCTTTTGCAAAGCAATGCTACTGATGAAGAAATATTCAACTGCATTAACAACTTCATGGGAAGACATGGAATTAGTCAGGAGAAGAGTGTGTTGATGGCACCAGGGCAATGGTCAGGAAGACAGCAGGTGTTGTAGCACCGCACTGCATGAGTAGTCACTGGTTCCTCTACAGACATACACTAGCTGTTAAGGAGATGCTGCACCTCTTAAAAAAATGTGCATGATACAGCAGTGCAAATGATCAATTGCATTAAAGCTCAACCACTGAAATCAAGGCTGTTTAAAATTGTGAGAGACAAAATGGGCAGAGAGCATACAGTACCGTAGGGGTGATGGTTTTCATGAGGCCAAGTGCTTGTGAGAGTTTTTGAGCTTTGTGGTGAAGTTTTGATGTTCTGCGTCGATCAGAAATTTTGACTTCCGGAGGTTTTGACAAGAATCTCGTGGTTTCTGAGGCTTACATATCTTGCAGATAGTTTTACAAAGCCAAGTTAGGTGAACTTGTCACTACAAGGAAAGTCTAAACACTCTGTCTAGAATGATGATCAATCAGAGCTTTGTTCAATGGATTCAACAGCAGAACTTGTGACTGATGCCAAGATTGAAGTCCCCATCCCAATCACTGGTGTGACCCAACGGCAGAATTGTCACACAATAGGCAGTGTTCAAGTGCAGATAGACCAGTAAACAGCAGAGGAGGAAAACACCTTGACACACTCAATAGCTGTGCAGATGATAGTTACACTTCCAACTGTGCCAGTGTTCCCAGTAGGAGCCACCAATCCTAACCCCACTCCATTAAGAGCAGGGAGGTGTCCTGTGCTGAAAGACAGTATCCAAAAAGACAGGTTGCTGAACATCTGGGTTACTTTTCAGCTGAATGAGAAATAAAGATGTTTTCATCACAGGTTATAACAATGTTCATTATATCAGACAACCCAGACAAACCTCCACACAAGTTTGTCACGGCATAGATCAACTTTAATAACAGAAAATGCTGCAAATACTCAAACATGGAGAAAGAAAGTTAACTTTTCAAGCTGATGATCTTTCAAAAAATCTGGGAAAATTAGAGATGTTACATCAGGAAATGGTAGAATAATTCCAACAAATTCAATTTTTATTTGAGATATCCAGCAATTTGTAACAGTGAACTTTACATTCTTCACAAATGTAAATGTACAAGGAATTTATAGTATTATAATTAATGTGGGATCTATGATTACTAAAAGAGGCCATTCAACCAAAACATTTGAGAGCCACTGTATTAGTGCAGGACGTACCCCCATTAATCCCTCTCTTTACCTAGATCACCTCGGTTTCATCACCAAATGGAATCTGCCAGTGGCCTTGGCTAGCTTCCATGGGGTGATCTGCTTGACCTCTCGCTGGCATTTCCTTCTCCTCGGGGCTGGGGTCGAGGTTGGCCCCGAGCTGCAGGTAGCTGGTCAGTGAGTGTTTGTGTGAGTCACTACAGTGCTGGAACCCTGTGCACAGCTCTGGCAGTAACCAGTAGCCCTTTTCAAGGTGAGGAAACAAGGTCCAGATCCCAGCCCTGGGTCCACTACATTGAGGCCACCTCCAATTCATCAAATATGTAATTAATCTGGAAATTCAGTTGTGCACTGCCAGTTCTCAAAGTACCGCGGGGTGAGGTGGGTCTGCTTCTCCTGCCAAGCTTTTCAAAATGAGCTCTGACTGTTCAGAGCAACTGAGCATTTAGAAAGAGGTTGCATTGGATATGGGTGAAGGCCTAGATAGTCCTGTATCATAATCCAGAGCAGCTGAAGTGAGTGAGGTGAGGCTGAAAGCATAGCAAAAGCAATCAAGTGCGAACCCCTTAAAACTTAGTTTGGAAGCAATTATGAAACAAAACAACTCTGTCCAGGGTAATGCACCTTTACTATGTTATTGAACATGGACTGAATTATTTATAAACCAATATTTTTTTAAACCATAGATTTGAGAGTTGAATATCTCTCAGAAGAAAGCATTAAACTAGAAACAACTTCTTATTGTCTGGCACTAAAAGAGAAAATGCTGGAAATTCTCAGCAGGTCTGGCAGTATCTGTAAGGAGAGAAAAGAGCTGACTTTGAGTCCAGATGACTCTTTATCAAAGCTTTGAAGAGGGACATCTGGACTCAAAATGTCAGTTCTTTTTCCTCCTTACAGATGCTGCCAGACCTGCTGAGATTTTCCAACATTTTCACTTTTGATTTCAGATTCCAGCAACCGCAGTAATTTGCTTTTATTAAAATTACATGGCACTTTGAACATAGTAAAACATTCCTAAGGTGCTTCACCGGAGCACTGTAAAACAAAACATCATACCAAGCCACATAAGGACATAGGTGAGGCAACAAAAACTTGGTCAAAGAGTAGGTTATCAAGAGTGCCTTCAAGGAGGAGAACAAGGTAGAGTTTTGGCGCAGTGTAACAAATAAATTCCAAAGCAGGGACGTACGCAACTGAAGGTACAACCATCGGTGGAGGAGCGAATAAATTTTGGATCTGCTCAAGAGGCCAGGACTAGATAAGTGTGGATATCTCAGGGTTGGGGTTAGATAGAAAGGAGTGAGGCAATAGAGATATTTGCAAATGAGGATGAAAATTTTAAAATAGAGATGTTCCTTTACTTAGCGCCAATGTAAGTCAGTTAACAAAGCTATGATGGCTGGGACTTGTGCAAGTTATGACATAGCCAAGAGTTCTGACAACCCCAAGTTTACAAAGAATGGGGTATGGGGAACAATCCCATGTGCATGTGTAAAGATACTGTTCAATGGATTTTTAAAGACAATGTGGTTTACTTTCATGGGATTTGGGCATTATTGGCTAGGTCAGTATTTATTGCCCATTCCCTAATTGCCCTTGAGAAGGGTGAGCCACCTTCCTAAACCATTACAGTCCATTTGTTGTACAAAGTACTGTTACAGAAAGAATTCTAGGATTTTGCCCCAGCAACAATGAAGGAATGGTGATATAGTTCCTAGTCAGGAGAGTGTGTGACTTGGAGGAATCGCACAGATGATGGTGTTCCCATGTGTCTGCCGTCTTTGTGTTTGTAGGTATAGAGCTTGCAGGTTTGGAAGATACTGCCAAAGGAGCTTTGGTGAGTTGTTGCAGTGGTAGTGGATGGGTTGCCAATCAAGCAGACTGCTTTGGCCTCAATACTGTTGAGCTTAAATATTGCTGGAGCTGCATTTATCCGAGTATTCCATTACACTTCTGATTTGTGTCCTGCAGATGGCGGATAGGCTTTGGGGAGTCAGGAGGTGAGTTATTCATGACAGACTTTCGAGCCTCTGATCTGCTCTTGTAGCCACAATATCTATATGGATGGTTCAGTTCAGTTGGCAACCCCCAGGATCTTGATTTTGGAGGGGTTCAGCGATAATGATGCAACTGAATGACAAAGGAAGATGATTGGATTCTCTCTTGTTGGAGATAGTCATTGCCTGGCACTTATGTGGCACAAATGTTACGTGCCACTTATCAAAGCAAGGCTGATATGTTGTCCAGGTCTTGCATGTGGCCACGGACTGCTTCAATACCTGAGGAGTCACAATTGGTGCTGAATTTCGTGCAATCGTCAGGAAATATGCCCACTTCAGCCCTTATAATGGATGGGTGGTCATTGATGAAGGGGATTATGTGGACACTTCGCTAGTGAAGCAGAAGATAATCTCTTTCTATACTCCTTCAAGCCAATTGTTCCTGGTGAGACTTTACAGACAGGTTACCTCTTTTCCAACAGCTTTGGAACATAGAAGGTGCAGGGATACTAATGGTTCGTCATCTTTGACTGAGATTTCCAGTCATTGGAATGTGGTAAATCATTTTTTAAAAACATTAAATTAGTGGTTTGCAGTGAATTAATAAGTTTGTAAAATCAGGTTTTAATAAAGTATAGCTTCATAACAGTAACAAAGCAAATGTAACAGCATTTCAAAAGTAATTCCGTGGTTGTAGAGAGCTTTGGGAAGTCTTGAGAGTGTGATAACATTACAAGGAAATAGGTCTGTGCAGTAAATTTTAGTTTAAGGTAACCATTTTAGGATGTTTTAATATTATATTCACTGTACTAAACTAACAAGGTCAAGATGCCATTTTATAATTAGCACAAGGCCAAAGGAGCCCCTTTGTATCCTGTACTTAACAATAACTCACGTGTATTTAACAAGAATTGCTATGTAATTAGCTACCAGCCAGAAACAGATGATTGAATAACTGGTACACCTCAATTACATTGTCATTGAAGAATAGTTAATTAAGTAGTTATTGAGGCTACAAAAGTTTTGTCTGTGGGACAGGAAGCAATCAGGTACCACGGAGTAAGTTCCATTTTGGCATGGGCAATCTGGAGCAGGTGCAGGATAACAACTGAGGACTTGCATTGATTCAGACAAGGGAAACATCATGAACACGCAGTCTCATTGTTCCATTTCTTGGAACAAAGTGCACAAATGGCTAAAACCAATGACATTTGCACAGTAAAAACACTTGACCTATCAACTAATTACAACAGATTTGGTTTGAGATGAAGTAATAAGATTAAAAGTGAATGTTTCGAGAATCATCTTTGCTAATTCAAGAAAGCAAGGCTTGTCATAACAGGATGGATGTAGCCCTGGGGTTGGTTTTTGGGAAAATTGCTATCAGTGGGGGAATCTGGACCAATTTCCCAGTTGAAGTTGTAAGATTCTGAGGCGTATTTGATATTGTTTTCCCATTTTTTCAAACAATATTTCTCCAGAAGTTATTTTTCAGAAATATGAGTCCTATGTTTCTTTTCAGCTGCCAGCTCTTAATTAATTATTAGAGCTGGTATGCCCTCGGATTTACACATCACAACCAACATGTTTGGAAAAGTCATCTTCTATTTGTATGAAATAATAACATTCAAACTCCAGCATTCACCTTTGGAGCAAAGAATGCCTCAAGCTCAGTCACAACATTTTTTAAGGTGCAAAACTTTGAGCTATTGAATAAAATGAATTTTAACACCATGGTGCTGAGAATTGCTCTTGGCAGTTGCATTGCCAGTTATGATTATAAAGAGGGAAAGAGATTTGCTACACTGCTTGAGCTAAAAGCACAACCATCAGCCCAAACACTTTTATCTGGTGACTCATTTTGTCATGCGTGGTGCATATTTTGTTACTAAGACTGTACGAAGGATGGGTTAGGCTGAGGAAACACAAAGAAAAATAAAGAACAACTTTCAAGTTCATTTATAAATGTCACATCAAACTGTCAATTGTGCAAGGCTTGCATTATTTTAGCTCACTCAGAACAACAGTCTAATATAACCATCACTTAATATTACCAAATCAACATGCTGAGATTGTCTTTACGGTTTAATTTTTTGAACTTTTTTTATTTTAAGGCCAGTGTAGGTTAAGCATCTGATTCAACAATTACGTTCTGTAGTTTCTGTTTTAGTTTTCAAATCAAAAACAATGATTGCAGGGGAAAACTAG
Source organism: Carcharhinus amblyrhynchos (assembly GCF_965287045.1). NCBI lineage: Eukaryota > Metazoa > Chordata > Chondrichthyes > Carcharhiniformes > Carcharhinidae > Carcharhinus > Carcharhinus amblyrhynchos. The sequence goes on from NC_137337.1 coordinate 31,199,973, forward strand.
CTCCTCACAAGATTGCAAGGTTTCAGCAGGTGGTGCCTACTGATAAGAACCAATGCAAACTAAATGAATACCAAGTAGCCTTAGCCAACCTCCTTACAAAACACACAAAATACAATCGGGCATCAAACAGAACTAAAACATTTAGCCTCCTCCATCTCCTGAGATTAAATGGCATGAACTATTTACCGTTCTGAAACTTTAGAGCAGTTACAGGAAGGCAAGTGGGTCCAGAAAAGTACATTTCCACTTATCCATCTGAGCCAGTGCACCTGTTTCGCCACCCTCCACGATTAGTTACCCACACCCATTACCCTCCCTTCACCTCACCTCCCCTCCCCTCATAAGATCTCTGATATCCCCTCCCTGTCCCGAGATCTCAGACCACTTTGCTTTTTCCAAAGTTTCTGTCAACACCATCCCCAGCCCACAGGTTCACACCCCAAATGAAGTGTCTGATATGCCCCCCAAGAAGTCTCCAGATCCCTTCCTGAGGACTCTGATAACCCAATGCCTTAACCAATCTGACCTCACTGTAGAGATTCTATGATTCTATAACAATATAAAATAAAACTCCTATTATCCTGCATTGGAAGGTCAACTGAGTTCATGAATTCAAGTCCTCATGTGTCACCTGTAGACACAACTTTTTGACCCAAAGGTGAGAAATGTAACTCACTGATCCAAGCTTCAACTGTTTTAAGCTCTCTGTTTTGACATAACGGAAGTTTAATTGTATTCCATAAATGCAATCAAAACACAATTACTTCATTAACTACCATTCAAATGTGACGTGAGAAAAATTTCTTTCACATGACGGTTGTTTTGGTTCTGGAATGCATTGCCTGGAAGTGCGGTGAGGCAGGTTCTAACAAGGCATTCAAGAGGGCGTTCGATGATTACTTGAATAGAGTACGGGGGAAAAGCAGGGGAATGGCACTAAGACATGATGCTCATTTGAGACCCAGTGCAGACATGATGGGCCAAATGGCCTCCTTCTGCGCCATAACAATTCTGTGACATCATTACGCGCCTCAGTTTGTAATCATTGTCAAATATTTGGTAAGGAAAACTCCCAGATTATAATGCTTAGCTGAAACCTCACCCTGGGAACATAGTCCAGTAGTGTAAAATCATTTGCAAGAAAAATAACAGGAGCTATTCTAAAAAAGGAAAAAAGCTTATGTAGCAATAACATATTAAGAAACAGCTTGCATAGGTTTCATCAAACCTCTTCGTTTTTTTTTAAAACGGGAGTGATAAATAAAGTACATTTTCTGAGAATATAGTTTGTTGTGGCTTTCAGAACATCTCTGACAAAGGAAGCGGTGAAAAAATACCAATGAAGCCAAAATTAAAAACAATGGAAGTATAATATGGGATTATATAAGAAATTGAAAGTAAACTCCTGAAAGGCAAGTTATCCAGCTGAGCTGTTTAGTGTTCCCTTCATTTTTTTTTGGCTCCAGCTGCTTGAGATCCAACTACCTTTGCAAAATGAGTGAGCAACAACAATAAATTACACACGTATAGCATTTTTAACACAGTGCCTGACGAGCACTTCACAGGAATGCAATCAGACAAAACTTAAGACCAAGGAAATTAAGGTTTCAATCCCACCACTGCCTTTGAATTCTCACCCTGCTGACCTGACATCCAGTACTGGATGAGCAGAAACTTTCTCCAACTGAATACAGGGAAGATTGAAGCCATTGTCTTCAGTCATCATCACAAATTTGAGTACCTAATGTTAGGGTGAAAAAATAAATTAAGTAAAAGGGAGGATACCGCCAACACCCCTGTTTTAGAGTAAAGAGCACACACCAGTTAACTGCTTATACCTCAAGGATGCAAGATCTGCAGAACCTGCCGGCAAGGTTGGTTACTTGCAAGAAGAATAGATAGTCTCTAGTTAGGAGGAGATAAAGGTGTTTTTTTTTAGAGTGAAGGTTTATTAATAAATCTATGCAGGTAATTTTGGAATTTTAGAGTGTTCTGTATACTGACTAATTGTATAAGCGATGTATATCTGTGAATTGGAATGCTCAGTATTCGCATGATCTCCTCTTGAGACCATTTTAGAACTGAGAGCTGTATTAGATAGTGCTGCTTCAGAGTTTTCTCTGGGGAAGTGCACTCGATGCTTGAATTTATGAATAAACAATTGTAACTTTTCCCTGGGTCTCCTGTGGTTAGTAGGAAAAAGTCCACAATATCATTTTTAATCAATACGACCACTTACGCCCATTTTCTTCCTTTCTTGTCTCTCCTAAACACCTTGTACTCAGGAATATCTAATGCCCAGTCCTACTCTTCTTTGAGACAGGTCTCTGTTATTGCAATAACATAAGCATTTCATTTGTCAATCTGTGCCTCTAGTTCACCAATCTTATGAAGCACATTCCATGCATTCACATTCATGCACGTTAATCCCGATTCAGGTTTTTTAAATTTTCACAGAATCCCTACAGCGCAGAAGGCTATCAAGTCTGCCCAACTCTCTGACAGAATGTCTTACCCAGGCCTTCTCCTGCGCCCTACCACCGTAACCCCACACATTCATCATGGTTGACCCATCTAATCTTAGTGTTTCACATCTTGGGACATTAAAGGGCAATTTGGCATGGCCAATCCACCTAACCTTCACATCACACTGACTCCATCTAATGACTTACTAAGCCTGCTCTAATTCCATCAAATTTTCCAAGTATTTTATTTACTTTGATACTACTCCCTGATATATCCTTATAACTAACACTTCCCTATATCCAACTGTCAATTTTTCTCCATGCCTTTGTGAACTTCCCCTCAGTTTCCCTCACCCCACCAACATCATATAAATCTCCCCCTCCCTCCTACAGCACCAGCAAATATCCCTGCAAGGACATTAGTCCCAGTCCTGTTAAATGTAAACCATTCTTCTTGTATAAGTCCCAAGTGCCTCAGAACTGGTCCCCATGCCTCAGAAATCTAAAGCCCTCTCGTTTACTCCATGTTTCCAGCAACATGCTGAACTGCTCACTCTTCTTATTTTAATGCTCACCAGTACATGGAACTAATCCTAATTACTGCACTCTGTGACATCCTTGACCCTGGAACCAGGGAGGCAACATACCACCTTGGATTCAGGTCTACAATTGCACAAATGCCTGTCTGTTCCTCTAACTGTGGAACGCCCTACACGATAGAACTTCCATTCTTCCTCCCCCACTCCTGTCCAACTGAGCAACCAATGGCATCACAGACTTGGCTGTTGCTCCAGTCCTCTGAGGAACCATCTCAGTCATCAAAATGGAAAAGCGGTTCGAGAATGAGATTGCCTTGGGGAATTTTGAATTACCTGCTTGTTTCTTTTAGATACTCTAGCAGTCACCCATTTCTTTTTTGCCTGGGTACTTAATAGCTGCATTGTAACCACCTCTCCAGGCATGCTATCTATGTCATCCTCAGATGCACCACAGTGACTCCAGCCACTACTCAAGTTCTGTAACCTGGAGTTCAATTTCTGCAACTGATAACATTTCCTGCAGATGTAGTCATCGAGGGCATTTTATGCCTGCATGACTTAGAGTAACTGACTCAATCCCTTCTGATTTGATTTGACTTGATTTATTATTGTCACATGTATTAACAGTGAAAAGTATTGTTTCTTGCACACTATACAGACAAAACATACTGTTCATAGAGAAAGAAGCGAGAGAGTGCAGAATGCAATGTTGCAGTCATAGCTCGGGTGTGAAGAAAGATCAACTTAATTCAAGGTAAGTTCATTCAAAAATCTGACAGCAGCAAGGAAGAAGCTGTTCTTGAGTTGGTTGATACATGACCTCAGACTTTTATATCTTTTTCCCCAAAGGAAGAACGTGGAAGAGAAAATGTCTGGGGTGCGTGGGGTCTTTAATTATGCTGGCTGCTTTGCTGAGGCAGCAAGAAGTGTAAACAGAGTCAGTGGATGGGAGGCTGGTTTGCATGATGGGTTGGGCTACATTCATGACCTTTTGTAGTTCCTTGCAGTCTTGGGCAGAGCAGGAGCCATACCAAGCTGTAATACAACCAGAAAGAATGCTTTCTATGGTGCATCTGTAAAAGTTGGCGAGAGTTGGAGCTGACATGCCAAATTTCCTAAGTCTTCTGAGAAAGTAGAGGCATTAGTGGGCTTTCTTAACTATAGTGTCAGCATGGGGGGGCCAGGAAAGGTTGTTGGTGATCCGGACATGTAAAAACTTGAAGTTCTTGACCCTTTCTACTTCATCCCCATTGATGTAGACAGGGGCATATTCTTCTTTACACTTCTTGAAATCAATGACAATCTCCTTCATTTTGTTGATGTTGAGGGAGAGATTGTTGCCACACCAGTTCACCAGATGCTCTATCTCAATCCTGTACTCTGTCTCATCATTGTTTGAGATCCGACCCACTACGATGGTGTCGCCAGCAAATGTGAAAATTGAATTGAAGGGGAATTTGACTACACTGTCATAGGTATATAAGGAGTATAGTGGGGGCTGAGAATGCAGCCTTGCGGGCTACCTGTGTTGAGGATGATCAGGAGGTGGAGGAGGTGTTGTTGCCTATCCTTACCGATTGTGGTCTGAGAGTTAGGAAGTTCAAGATCCAGTCACAGAGGTAGGTGCCAAGGCCCAGGCCACGGAGTTTGGAGATGAGTTTTGTGGGAATAATAGTGTTGAAGGCTGAGCTGTAGTCAATAATTAGGAGTCTGATATAGGGCGTCCTTGTTATCTAGGTATTCCAGGGTTGAGTGCAGGGCCAGAGAAGTGACACCAACTGCGGACCCGTTGCGGTGGTAGGCAAATTTTAGCGGATCCAGGTAGTCTGGGAGGCTGGAATTGACTCGTGCCATGACTAACCTTTCGAAGCACTTCATAATGACGGATGTCAGAGCCACCAGCCAATAGGCACACGGCTTGGTTTTTCTTAGGTACCAGGATGATGGTCATCTTCTTGAAGCAAATAAGTACCTCAGATTGTTGTAAAGAGAGGTTGAAAATATCTGTGACTGCCTCCACCAGCTGACCTGTGCAGGATCTGAGTGCACATCCGGTACCCCATCAGGGCCAATCGCTTTCCCTGGGTTGACCTTCAAGAAAGCTGCTCTGACATCTGCAGTGGTGACTCCAGAGACAGGTTCATCCAGGGCTTCCAGGGTGGAGGGCATGCTCTGCTCCTTGTACGAGACTGTTCACAACAATGACATCCTACTTGAACCCGAGATAAGCTTCCAATCCCATATCCACTCCACTGCCTATTTCTACCTCTACATCACCCTTCATCTCCATCCCTACCTCAGCTCATATGTTGGCGAAACAATCATTATGCCTCTCGCACCTCAAGATTCTACTTACCCAATGGTTTCACAGCTGACCTTCCATCTTCCACCACACACAAACTTATGCTGTTCCAAAACTCTGCTAACTTTATCCAAACTCGCAACAAGTCCCATTCCCCACCATCCTTGTGTTCACAAAGCTTCATTAGTCCAGCAATGCCTCAATTTTAAAATTCTCATTCATGTTTTCAAATCCTTGTTGGACCTCACCCCTCCATCTCTATAGTATTGTCCAGCCATACAATTGTCCAAGATCTCTGTGCTCCTCCAATTCTGGCCTCTTGTAATCCGCAATGTCAATGCATCACTTTCCAAAACTCTCTGTCCCCTTTATCTCTTGTAAGATACTCTTTAAAACTGATTTAATATCTCCCGTGGCTCAGTGCTAAACTTTGTTTGATAATGTCTTTGGATGTTCCACAATATTAAGGGTGCTATGTAAGTGAAAGTTGTTGAGATATTAGTCTGGTAGTTGGGTCTGGTGCATTCAGGGTTAAAGCAAGATGGAATATATCACTCCCCACATGGTGTTGTAAGAAGGCATGTGACGCAGAGCCAAGGTCAGTCGAGAGATGGACAGAGATGGGTAAAGATCTTGGATGGTGTCAGCTCCATACCTGTATTCTCTATTGTATCCATGTATATATTCCTGAGTTAAGACTTACTGTTAATATAATCAAGGCTACGAAGTCTATTTCATGATGTTTGACGCAGGATTTTTCGTGGTGGCTGCATCTGGATCAAAATCCTTACCTTTGCAAGAATGCAGGAAAAAAACTAAGAGAAAGGACACCTTCAATGGATTCTAACCTGAAACAAATTCAGAGCTGGTGTGAAAAAAATTCACCAAAATGATAAAACTCAGAGTGAAAACAACCTGAAAGCAAGAAGGTAGAAGTTTTATTCCAGCCTAAGTCTCCATTGACTTTTGCCTGGAAGTCCAGCTTCAGCAGAGCTCACAGCCTGCAAGGATGAGATAATTTTTCTAACTACCAGACCTATCAATCCTTTTCCTTCATTCAGTCAAGAGCGTTGTTTGAAAGTAACCCATCGCTAATTCTGATCCCCAACTTCGAGCCTGAACAAGCGGCTCCCACGTTCAGCAAAGGAAAGATAAAATAGTTAATTATATCTATTTTGGGCACTTTGCGACTGTCCGATATCCTAAACAACAGGCCTGTGGTTCTTTTTCTACGTGTCTCGACTCACAACACTATACCACTGATTAAACTAAGTTGTCCGCCAACTGACCCACACAGCCATTGAGGACTTTTCTTCTTCAGACAAGATTGCAAAGCTGCCATTTTGGAAAACCCACCAAAAACTGGTAAGCACAGGAAGATCCAATGATCGGCAATGAAAGGTGACACTATCTTGCGGAAACCTATAATCTCTTAAAGCTGTACCTGACCTCTTCAATTCTTCAAAATGAAACACAAATCCAACTCACCAGATTGGTTTGGACCAACGGCAACCTTGAGAATAAACTTTTCACATTTCCCAATTCAGACTTCTGTAAAAAAAAGAAAAACACTTGATTAACGCTTCCTTTTACTGGTTTGATGATCTTGTGAATCATTTTATCCTGAAACAAGACCTTGATTAATCCTCAGCCAGCCTCTGGGAACTGTTTTTGCCTTTGATGAATATTTTCATCTTCCAGTCAAGGACAGTTCAGAGTTTAAATGGAGGCATAGGAAACTCCCAGCAAAGACAATATCCAATCAAACCACTTGAGGGCACCAGAGAAACATGGAACTTTCCAGAATCCCCAGCGATATATCTTTTGGGAGGGTGATTTTGGCTGAAGGCATCATGGACATTCCCCCAGAACCATACCGGAGGCTGGTAATGGAAGAGAAAGAAAAAGCCCTGCACCAGGCAGACCAAGAGAAAGCAAAGATTCACTCAAAGTGCTTACATCAAACTCAACCTCAAGTTAAAAAAAGGGCAGCATGATAGCACAGTGGTTAGCACTGCTGCTTCACAGCTCCACGGACCTGGGTTTGATTCCCGGCTCGGGTCACTGTCTGTGTGGAGTTTGCACATTCTCCTCGTGTCTGCGTGGGTTTCCTCCGGCTGCTCCGGTTTCCTCCCACAGACCAAAGATGTGTGGGTTAGGTTGACTGGCCGTGTTAAAATTGCCCCTTAGTGTCCTGAGATGTTTAGGTTAGAGGGATTAGTGGGTAAATTACATAGGGATATGGGGGTAGGGCCCAAGTGGGATTGTGGTCAGTGCAGACTTAATGGGCTGAAGGGCCTCTTTCTATACTGTAGGGTTCTATGATTCTATGCAAGCATGATAGCAGACAAGAAAGGCACTCAGAGCTCATTGCCTTGAATTATTCTTTGATGAACCAGTAGGAGCCGCTTAAGAACATAAGAATTTAGAAATAATGATGAAATCTACTTCAGAAAAATAGCATTGGAGCTATCAGCAATGACAAAGCTATACACCGACATGCAGAATCAGAAGACAAGTATTGAGCAAGACGACAAACAGTTGAAAGAGCAGTGAATTGTCCTCCAGGATCAGATTCAGAAATAATCCAATCCCTTCAGCAACATGACAGAATAAAGAATACCTTGTGGGGTAGAATGAAAGCAAAACAAATTCAATCAGACTCTGCTAAAACACAAGAAAACTCAAAATGAAGTATTTGAGCTTTGCAACAAAAATGAAAATCTGTGTTTCCATGCTACAAGGCTCCCTCAGATCAGAGTTTGTCCATCAGGAACAATACCAAGTGAGATAAAATGAATTTAATGCCACTCTGAATGATCTGACAACTCGGTATCAAAAAAGTGTCAGGAATGTTCATGTTCCATGAGGAAGCCAAGAGGTGCAAGAATGAGACTGCTGTGCTGAAGCAAACAGTTGCAGGAAGGAACCTTGGAAAAACATTACATTCCCAAGGTGTCTACAAAAATATGAAAATTGAGAACATGAAATGCCAAACAAAGCTATAAGTTCACACTAAAGTGTGTGAGGTCTGTCAAAAACAATTCACAGAAGCACAATTACAGAATGTGACCTTGAAAAGTAGCACAGAGGAATTACAGTCTGCCAATGAAAACCTGATCAGTGGGGGGAATACAACATAGTGTAGCAAACAGATCTTTGAACTGAATGTACAGTGTCCATAATCAGCCTTTCTCTCTTCTGAATAGGGATGCCTGCATAGCCCGCTAGACAGATGATGTCAAGTCTTGTACTAAGGGTCACGGTTTAAAAATAAGGGGCTGCTCATTTAAGGCTGAGATGAGAAGAAATCATTTCTTTCAGAGGGTTGAGTATCATTGGAGCTCTTCTTCAAAAGTCAATGGAAGCAGAGTCTGAATATTTGTGAGGCAAAGGTAAATAGATTCTTGATAAGCAAGGAATTGAAAGGTTATGTGGGTGGTAAGTCACAATCAGATCAGCCATGATCTTATTGGATGACAGAGCAGAGTCAAGGGGCTGTTTGGCCACTCCTGCTCCTAATTCATAGGTTTGTTGGACTACCATTGTCATTGACCAGCCAGAACAGAAGTCCTTTGTTCTAAAACACTAAAGAGTATTCAGACTCAGGCTTCTCCAATGATCTCTCTTCCCTTGTTGTGGATCAGATTTGTCCTTCGTAATTCCAAGTCCCAGAAAGTCCTCAATGGTTAGACCAACATAACACACGAGGCTATGATAGTACTTCCACTGGAAGTGGTACCAGTGAAGGATCAACAGTCTGAGGAACCTCTACCTCAAACACAACGATGGGCCAGTTGGTAGACATACTACCCACTGTGCACACACGGCAACCTCCAGCCAGCCTGCCAGAACCACAGGGGATGCTAAAACATCACTGCAATCTCGCACCATTAACAACAAAACACAGAGGTGAAAATGCTACTCAATCTTTCTCTTGCCATAGTAACATCCTTCCTTAGCTCCAGAGAGTGAAGGTCCATACTGGAAAAGAAGCAAAAGCATTGCCAGGCAGATGAATACAATTTTCACCACACCCACAAAAAACATCAAGAGTAACAATAACCATGTACCGAACTAGCCAGATCAACAAGGTGCGATTTAAACTCAGGCACTACAAGAAATGTCAACAGTTGGGCGGTGCCTTTCGCCCGGGTTTTTTTTCAGCCATTATCTGATCTTTGAACCTGCCACATTGAAGGTGAAAGTGAAAGGGTGTTTTGGAAATTCCTGTCGAAGTTGATTGAAGGAAAAAAAAGACACCAACCAGCCGTTTAATAGACGTCTTTCTTTCCCTGTTGGCTCACAAATCTCGACAGCCCGGGGCTGCACCTGGTCTGATCGCCACCTGCACCTTAATCAGAACCCGCCACGAGCGAGCTCGGTCTCAGGTGTTGGCCTGAGGCATCTTCCCTGAATGATGCTGACCTTGCCCAGCACCAAGGAACACAGTAAGTGGGGGACAATTTAACTCGTCATTCTCCAAATCAAATCACCTCATTTAATTTACGCTTGCAATTTCTTTCTCTAGTTTACTTCCAAGCAGCAAGTAAACAAAAAGTTCAACCCCACCGATTCTTGTTTTCTATTTCCTCCATGGTTTTGTTTGGTTTCGTTCTCATTTTAGATTGATTGAAAACCATTTGTATGCAGTTTTGACAGGCGATTGACCCTCGGTATATTTTTCATCTGTTGTCACAAGTAAGCTCTCAGGATGTGAGCGTCACTAGCTGGGCCACCACTTGCTGCCCATCCTTAATTGCCCCGGAGAAGGTGATGGTGAATATTATAACCATAAAAGGAAAAATTGCTGACGGTTTGAAATTTCTGTATGTTTTGACGGTTACTATATCATAGAATCATAGACACGTACAGCGCAGAAGGAGGCTATTCAGCCCATGGAGTCTGCACAGACCACAATCCTACCCAGACCCTTATCCCCACAATCCCCTTGGGCAACCCTAGCTAGTCTCCCTGACGCTAAGGGGCAATTTAGCATAGCCAATTCACCTAACCTGCACATCTTTGGATTGTGGGAGGAAACCAGAGCACCTGGAGGAAACTCATGCAGACACAAGGAGAATGTGCAAACTCCACACAGACAGTACCCAAACCAGGAATTGAACCCGGGTCCCTGGTGCTGTGAGGCAGTAGTGCTAACCATTGTGCTACCCGTAAGTATTTAATAAGGTCTTGCAAGTTGGTGTGATATGTTGCTTGTTGGATATTTTCATTTTTAACTGATCTGGGTTTAATGATAATGAAATTATCTGCCTTTGCAATCATTGCTCCACTGATGGAGGAACAGCACTCCGAAAGTTTATGATTCCAAATAAACCTGTTGGACTTTAAGCTGGTGTTGCGAGATTTCTTACTGTGCCCACCCCAGTCCAATGATGGCATCTCCACATCATGTCCATTGAAATGAGCAGCAGCTTCAGGAATCTGTGCTTCTAGACATCTAGAAGTTGCTGTCATTGAACCAAGGCTTCTCCAGAGGGTGTGCTGTTCAAGCCTTCAAAAGTGCAAAACCTAAGCAATTGGTGAATTGATGAAAACTTGTACTTTCACTGTAAAGTCTTTGAAGAAGTTGCACTTATTGTGTGAGGTATTACTAAGCCTTTAATGATATACCAACAAAATAATTATTACCAAACATACTCACTGGGCCTGAAAAGCTAATTTTATTTGTGGAATATCAAAGTTCTCTCATTTTAAAAAATGTGGAACTTTGCATTTTTAAAACTTTTGTTTGCCTTTCTTGATTGTAATTTCAGTCTAAAATCCAATCATAACTACTTATTTCACTATCTGACAACTTAATTTAAAAGTGAAGAGATTCAGTGCTTCTAACTTGTGGGATCTTGTCTGAGAAGATATCAGTGTGATTGGTTGTGTACCCCACTTGCCAATATCACAATTGCTGAGGGACCTGGTAACCTCCTTGATTTTGGCACTGAATTTACAATGTTCAGGGAGGAGGAAGTCAGAATCACAAAAGATTGCATGGTCTTTTTGGTTAGCTTCTTTCAGAGGGCAGTAGCTTTGCAATTAGCTACAAAATCTAGTCCAGTTTCTTCGAATGGGCTAGAAATTGCGGTGAAGTAGCACAATTGGAATGATGTGTTAATGTTGCTTATTATTCATTAATAAAATATCAAAATATACTCCGTAATCCTTCATTAATTGTAGGATGATTAGTGCTGCGCTGCCAGGAATGAAGCTGAAGCTGTGTAAGTGTTGTTCGTGCCATGAGACTGCCTATTGAACTTAATGGAGAACATGAAGTTAAATTGATGGATTTGTAATAGAATTAAAAATTCATCTAGTTCTTGGATCTCCCAGCCCATTACTTGGTGGTTAAACTAGGAATGAACCCTGCTTGAACTTTAGGGGGTGTTTGCCACTGTAATAATCAATAGGCCAGAAGCAAGGCATCTCAGAAACTAAATTTGGCAGTATAAAAAGTTTTTTTTTTCCAGCTCATCTTTGTACATTAGCTTAGGTAAAATTGACCTCCACCTCCTAACCCCAATCCTGTAGAGGCTTAACATTAGTGACAACATGCTAAAAATTGGTAGGCCATGCTTTTTGGGCAGATGGTTTGCAATTCAGAACTAGCCAAAGCCCATTCAGATTGCAGAACATGCAAACTTTATGTACCTAATAATAGAATGATTGTGGTGTTGGTCTGGATGGCAGCAGCACTGCAGTCTGCTCCTAAATGCTGCCTGCATCAGTGCAACTCACACACCCATCACGTGGAGAAAAGCAGACAGAATGAAGATGAGTTTTGGTACATGATTCTTACAACTCAGAGTTCAGTTCAGTCTGGTCAGTCATAATGATGAACCACTAAGGTAATGAGGAAAAATATATGATTGGAGTTGTTGTAAAGAAACTCACTATATCTAGTGAAGGCTGGAGAGTAACTCCATTAGTATCATATCAATTATTTGCTTGAAGAGGAAATCTGATGAAAGAAGAATATATCAGAAATTGAAAGTCACAAAGTAACTGAAAATTTGTTGGTATCACAGAATCCACTGGTAGAGCAAAGTATGCCAGGGGATTTGAAGGACAAAGGACTTGCCTTTTGAGGAAAGACTGAGAAGTTCAGTATTTGCTGGAGTTTAGAAGAATGAGAGGTGATCTCACTGAGGTTACAAGATGCTAAAGGGGGTTGATATGGTGGGTGTAGAGTGAATGGTTTCCCTTGTTGGACATTCTAGAATAAGAACTCTTAGTTTCAAACCAAGGGGTGGTAGATTTAAAACAGGAATGAGGAGGAGTTACTCCACTCAAAGGGTCCTCTGTGGAATTCTCTACCCCAGAGTGCAGCAGATGCCAGAACACCACAAACTTGAAACTTAATTTGTGAAGAGATGTGTTAAAGGGAACAGGCAGGAAGATGGAGATGAAATCAACCCCGATTGTATTGAATGGCTGAGCAGACCTGAAGGGATGAATTGCCTACTCCTAATTCTGATATTCTTTGCCACAGTCCCAACCATTAAGTGGAGTCAAAGTTCAGATTTGACATGTCAGCTGTGACTGTGGTGTTAAATCCAAAAAAAAATTGATCAGTTTTGGTGTAAAATTAATAGACTTTGGATTGTCTCTACTCTTTGCTCTAAGCCTGATGATTTAACTTATGTTCACTTTTCTCCATAAGCTCAAAGTTTTGTCGGAGTCTTCACATATAGTTCTGTTTCAAAAGCTAATGTTTTGATGGGGACAAATAAACGGGAGAAAAATATGTGGAATGGAATTGATAATATTAGTAATAGTTAAATGTATAGTTTATTAAGGGTACCAAACTATCATCCAGAGGTAACTGTAGTGGTGCTATTGAATTACAATTCCATGCAATATTTCGAAATCTACCTTTTTGAATATAAATATTTTATCCATTATAGATCTTTTTTCCATTTCATTTGAGTTGTAAAGGCTTATTTGAGAGTACAGTATTGCTGCTTAAGTTTCTTGTATGACTGATATCTTAATGTTCAACTATATGCATTTTCATAAATATTAAATTGTATTCTCTTAAGCGCAGAAGAGGTACTGAACTATTGCTTGCATTCAGAAGTATAACAGAAAAACAGCATCGAATGATGTCGAATTCAAAAATAGTGCCAAATGATGATCTACATGAAGGCAAAGATTCACTTGATGAAAACCAGGCTGCCTGTAATGTTTCAGATGTTGAAACTGGGATCACCAAAAAGAAAAAAAGCTTCCGCAGAAATAGTAAGAAATTATCACAAGAATCCAGTAACGTGGGTGTTGATGTGCCTGATTCAAGTCCAAGAGAACAGCTTGGAATGTTTAGAAGTGTGCTGCGATTAAGCAAAAGGTTTAGTTTGCCATTTTCTTCAGAATTGGAAAAAAATAAAACAGCAGGTGTGTCAGCTGGAAATACAGTAAACAGCTTAAAAGAACAGGAAGAAGCATGCAATGCATTAGAAAATCAAGATACTAAAGACACAATTGAAAATACAAAGTTGCCACTGTCAGGTAAGAAACAGAAATGTTAAGGAAAACATTTACATTTGAAATTAATTTCAGAATCCAGCATACACTGACTATAAAATGTAGGAGTAAAAGAAGGCTATTCGGCCCATTAAGTCTGCTCTGCCATTAAATGAAATCATGACTGATCTGATGTGATAATCCTTAACTCCACTTTCCTGCCTTGATTCCCTTACTGATTAAAAATCTTTCCATCTCAGCCTTAACCATACTTAACGAGTCAACTTCTACAACCCTTTGCGGTAAAGAATTCCACAGATTCACTCTTCTCTCAGAGAAGAAACTCCTTCCCATCTCAGTCTTAAATGGGCAATCCCTTACTCTGAGATTATGTTTTCTGTGTCCTAGCCTCTCCCACATGAAGAAACAACCTCTCAAGCCCCCTTAGAATCCTATATGTCCCAATAATGTCACATCTCGTTCTTCTAAACTCCAATGCATACAGGCCTATCTAAATAATCTTTCTCGATAAGAAAACCCCTCCATACATGAATTGACGTAGTGAATCTTCTCTGGACTGCCTCCAATGCCAGTCAACCTTTCTGTAGGTAAGGAGCCCAAAACTGTTTGAAGTATTCCAGGTGTGATCTAATTGGTGCCTTATATAGTCTAAACAAGACTTCCCTATTTTTATACTCCATTCCCTTGAAATAAAGGCCAACATTCCAACTACCTTCCCAATTCTTTTATTCATTTGTACAACATGGGCATCACTGGCTGGCCAGCATTTATTTTCCATCCTTGTTGCCCTTGGTCTGAGTGGCTAGCTAAGCCATTTCTAAGAGCAGTTGAGGGTCAGTCACATACATTGCTGTGGCTCTGGGGTCACATGTAGGCCAGACCAGGTAAGGACTGCAGATTGCCTTCCCTAAAGAACATTAGTGAACCAGATGAGTTTTTCTGGCAATTGACAATGGTTTCATGGCCATATGTGGATTCTTAAGTCCAGGTATTTTTTCAAAACCCGGATGCCCAGCACATTAGCTGAGCATCCAGATTAATAATCTAGCAATAGTACCACTAGACCATCACCTTCCCAAATTACCAATTGTCTGCTGAACTTGCATGCTAGCTTTTTATGATTTATACACGGGGAACATCAAACCCTCTGTGTTGCAGTTTTCTGCAGAAGTTAGATGGATTGGCAAACATAAATTGCCCCTTAGTGTCCTGAAATGTGTGGACTGAGGGATTAGCAGGTAAATATGTGGGGTACAGGGATAGTCGCTGGATAAAATATTCTGTCAGAGAGTCAGTGCAGATTCGATAGGCCAAATGGCCTCCTTCTGCACTCTAGGGATGTTACGATTCAAATTATTTCAGCTTCTTTACTTTTCCTACCAAAGTGCATAACTTCACATTATATTCAATCTGCCGAATTTTTGCACACTCACCTAACTAGTCTATATCCCTCTAAACTCCTTGTGGCCTCCCCACTACTTGCCTACACATCTATTTTTGTGTCATCCACAAACTCGGCAATAGTACATTCACTTTCCTTGACCAAATCATTAATATAAATGGTGAATAATTGTGGTCCCAGCACTTTTGTACAAAAGTGTATCCCACTAGTTACAGAATACCATCCTGAAAATGTCTCTCCTATCCCATCCCTCTGTCTTCTATCAGTTAGCTAATCCTCTATCCAGGCTATTATACTACCCCTTAAACCAAGGCCTGTTATCTTATTAGGTAACTCTTTGTGGGGTATGTTATGAAATGCTTTTTGAAAATCAAGTAAATTACATCTACTGGTTTCCCTTTATCTGTCCTGCTCATTTTCACTTCAAAAAATTCTAATTTGTCAGGCATGATTTCCCCTCATGAAGCCATGCTGACTCTGCTTGATTATATTATGCATTCTTTATAATTTTCACAAGACAAGAGTTATGTTACCTGGCCTATAGTTACCTGATTTTTTTTGACTCCCTCCCTTCTTGATTAAGGATATTGCATTTTTTGTTTTGCAGTGCTGTGGGACTTGCCCAGAATTTAAGGATTCTTGAACGATTACTTCCAGTGCATCTACTATCTCTGTAGCTACTTCCTTTAATACCCTGGGTTCAACCCATTGGGTGCAGGGGATTTATCAGCCTTTAACTCCATTAGTTTTCCTATTTTTTTTCCTCTATTGATAGTTATTATATTTCTTGTGAGACATGAACTGTTTTATAAACATCTGCCATTGCTGATCAACTGTCTTTCCTACTAAATCCCTTTCCCGGTCCATTTTAGCCAACTCCTCCCTCAATCCTTTGTTATTACCCTTATTTAAGTATAGCACTGTTACTTCTGACCCATGTTTCTCACTCTCAAACTGTGTGTCAAATTCTATCATGTGATAGGATCCTACAGCGCAGAAAGGGGCCTTTCAACTCATTGACTCTGCACTGACCACAATCCCACTCAGGCCCTATAATCCTTATAATTGCCCCTGAAACTAAGGGGCAATTTAGCATGGCCAATCCACCTAGCCCTATCTTTGGACTGTATGAGGAGACTGGAGCACCAGGAGGAAACCCACATAAACACAGGGAGAACGTGCAAACTCCACATTGACGGGAAGTCGGGAATCAAACCCAGGTCTCTAGTCCTGTGAGGCAACAGTGCTAACCACTGTGCCACCGTGCCGTGTCATTGTTTCCAAGGGAATCTTTTAGTCTTGGACCTCATTATACATTACCAGATCCAAAATAGCCTGATCCCTGGTTGGATCCACAACATATTGTTCTTGGAAACTGTCCCAAGCACACCCTATGAATTCTTCCTCATGGCTATCCGTGCCAATTTGATTTTCCCAATTCACATGAAGATTAAGGTAACCCGTGATTAAAGTACTGCCTTTTTTATATGCCCTCTATCTCCTGATTTATTCTCCATCCTACAAAATAGCTAGCATTAGTAACTGAAATGTTGCATGTGATTTGTATCAATAACAGGGCTGCCGTCATATTACTTGCTTTACCTTTCACCTCTATGATTAACTTGAACTCTATAGCTACGCACAATATCTGAAGTTTCAAAACTACTGCCGCCAATTAAAAAAAAAGCTTTTTCTTAATTTAAGGAAGCATTCCTGTGGAGCCAGAAGGAGTGCACCTGTCTCCATAGTCCTCATGATTAAATTATGCAATGTAAAATGTGCAAGCAAATAGGAATGAGGCCCAAGGACCAGTCTTGCGGTTGGGGCATGCACTGTTAGCGTGCCACTGGATATGAAACAGTTTCCACCCCCACAGATCAGTTTTGTGCCAGAAACGGTGAA
The DNA here is from genome assembly GCF_965287045.1 of Carcharhinus amblyrhynchos. NCBI lineage: Eukaryota > Metazoa > Chordata > Chondrichthyes > Carcharhiniformes > Carcharhinidae > Carcharhinus > Carcharhinus amblyrhynchos. The sequence goes on from NC_137337.1 coordinate 31,217,079, forward strand.
GTGTTTCCTTTATTTCTGGTTGCCAAAGAAACAAGAAACTTTCAAAACATTCTCTGACCAAAGTACCATGCCACGGTCACAAATTCTTCCGTTTTGACTTATGTCCTTCAATATTACGTTGGCCTAGTTCTTTATGACATGGGTGCCTGAGAGCAGCATGTAAATGAATATTTATCACACTTAAGTAAATATAAAATTACTCCACCTCTAAGGTCAGTGTACCAGAAGTAGGTACCCTGGCTAACTTAACTCTCCTTGCAGTTCAAAGTCATTGAAGTTAGATGTAACTTCAAAACAACAGAATCACTGGCATATGACTTTTTCATTAGAAATTGAATCTTGCTGGTTTCTGAGACTTAACATCACACCACACACTTGCAGATCAAGTCATTGAGGGAATCTGCTATTTCAATCAAGAAACAACTCAGTTACGACTTGGAATATATTTGTGTCATATTTGCATATTAAAAATGGTTTCTAATTCAGTAAAAATATATAAAACGTTTTATGGTCTTCAGTCCTATAGCTTATTCTGTATATAAGATATAGCCCTGAAACTCAGAAGAAAAATTAAGGTCTAAAAAAGATTAGTTGATGCAAACAATACAGGAAATATAATGCTTTTAAACTGCTTATTCTCTTTAATTGTTTTGCAGTAATGGAAATAAACCAGTTAATCTCCAAAATGTCATTAGTGGAGGCAAATGAAAATATAAATAAATTTGAAGAAGAGTTGCTCAATGAGAGAGAGCCTGAAAAAGGTGAAGTGGCATATCAAGAATACACCAAAAAAGTTCGAGATTTCAACTTACTCTGTGATGAGCTTGCCAAACAGATAAAGTCCATAATCACTAATTCACTCAGTTTAGCTGAAAGCAACAGTAACATCCTATGTTTGGCATTGGAAGTTGTTGAACTGGAAGAAGCAGCAGATAAAAAATGGCAAGAAAAGGTGGACCATCCTGGTGTTAACTGTTTAAGAAGACCTCGGAAGTGGAAAGATTTATGGGCAGAAACAGTTAGAAAAAGTGTGGAGGAAAAGATAGCCAAAGTGCATTTACCTACAAAGGAGCAGGAGACATCATGGCTTGCATTACACTTAGTGCATCTTCAAAAAACTATTTTGGAAGACTTGAAAATTGTAAAAGATTTGGTACAAAAATGTTACCCAGAAAAATACAATATTTTTAACGTGTACGTAAAATGCTATCATGAAGCTGTATCGTCTCACCTGGAATGCATCCAGCAGAAACACCTTGAACTAAATGATCTTTTTTCATTCCTCAATTGGATTATTCACACCTACAAAAGGTATGTTATTTAAATGTTTTATATTTTTTCTCCTCATACCATTTAATAAACCAATCAGTTAATGCTTAAAATATTGCTTATTCATAAAATCATATGATAACCATGACAAAACTCCTACAAAAGAAAAATACTGCCAATGCTGGAAATCTGAAAGGAGAACAGAAAATGCTGGAAACACTCAACAGGTCAGACAGATCCATGGGGAGAGAAAGAAGTAGCTTAAACATTTCAGGTCAATGTCCTTTCATCAGAACAGTTATATGATAAAATGGACAGCACTAAATGTCCACTAAGTATATCTATATAATTGAGCTCACTATTATAATAAGTCAAATTTACGTATGTATCAGTTCAGGAAATGTGCTTGCAAATCTGATATTGATTTTTTTTTTAATTTTATCTCTTACAGGGATAATATTTATTGTCCTTACCAAAAATAATTTTTCTTGTAGGTGATTTTCCTTATCAAAAAGATTACTTTTTCTGTAGGTGAATTCCCTTTTCATTGTATCCACTACACTATCATCAGTTATGTTCTAAGGTCTCTGATTAATTTTGTTCTCAATATTTTTAATGGTAAAATAAGTGTGTATTTAGCTATATCTTGTTACAGTGGTTAATCTTAATAAACAGAAGTATATCTTTGCTTATTCTAAAAGCACATCAAGAATGTATGTTTTATTATTTTAGTTATGGTGCTTTTTTATATCCTAATGTTTTACCCTCAACCTTCCACCCCATGGCCATTGTGCTTTGGCTAGGAAACTGTGAGATCAGGACCAATTGTACTCTGTGGCCAACAATAAGGGAATCACTACAACTGAGTGTGAACCAGTGGATATGGTTTATTTAGATTTCCAGAAGGCCTTTGACAAAGTTCCACATAGGAGATTAATGTATAGAGTGAAAAGTTGTGGTCCCAGCACTGACCCCTAGTCATCAGCTATCATCCTGAAAAAGACCCTTTCATCCCCACTTTCTACCAGTCACAGTAAGAAGTCTCACAACACCAGGTTAAAGCCCAACGGATTTATTTGGTAGCACAAGGCACTAGCTTTCGGAGCTCTTTCATCAGGTAAATGGGAGTTCAGAACTCCCACTTACCTGATGAAGGAGCAGTGCTCTGAAAGCTAGTGACTTGTGCTACCAAATAAACCTGTTGGACTTTAACCTGATGTTGTGAGACTTTTGCCAGTCAACCAATCCTCTATCCATGCCGGGATCTTACCCTTAACACCATGGCCTCTTAGGAACTGAAGGCACTGTTGCTAAGTTTGCAGATGTTACAGAGGTATGTAGAGGGACAGGTAGTATTGAAGAAGCAGTGGGGTTGTAGAAGAACTTGGACAGGCTAAGTGAGTGAGAAAAGAAGTAGCAGATGGAATGCAATGTGGAAAAGTGTGAGATTATGCACTTTGGAAGGAGGAATGGAGGCATAGATTAGTTTCTAAATGGGGAGTTGCTTCGGAAATCAGAATCACAAAGGGACTTGGGAGCCCTTGTTCAAGATTCTTTTAAAGTTAATATGCAGGTTCAGTCGGCAGTTAGGAAAGCAAATGCAATGTTGGCATTCATGTCGAGAGGGCTAGAATACAGGAACAAGGATGTATTCTGAAGCTGTGTAAGGCTCTAGCCAGACCCTATTTGGTATTGTGAGCAGTTTTAGGTGCCGTATCTAGGGAAGGATGTGCTGACTTTGGAAAGGGTCCAGAGGTGGTTCACAAGAATGATCCCTGGAATGAAGAGCTTATCATATGAGGAATGATTGAGGACTCTGGGTCTGTACTCATTGGCGTTTAGAAGGATGAGGAGGGATCTTATTGAAATTTACAGAATACTGTGAGGCCTGGATAGAGTGGATGTGGAGAGGATGTTTCCACTAGTAGGAAAAACTAGAAACCTTAGACTAAAATATCGATACTTTAAAACAGAGATGAGGAGGAATTTCTTCAGCCAGAGAGTGATGAGTCTGTGGAACTCTTTGCCGCAGAAGGCTGTGGCGGCCAGGTCATTGAGTGTCTTTAAGACAGAGATCAATAGGTTTTGGGCCAAGTGGCCTCATTCTGCTCCTATGTCTTATGGTCATATATGGTGTTGGAAGGGGGAGGAAGAACAAATGGGAAAGTGTGGGATAGAGTCGAGGATGGGAAAGATAAAATGACAAAGATGTTGTGGAACAAAAGACAAAAGTGGTCAATTGTTGTAAAGAAACACAGCTTTAATCTAGAATGAACATGAATGACACAATAATGAATAGCTCTGTCCAGAAGCAAAAATATGCAAAACAAAAGAGTCAAAATGGGGAACGAAGTTGATGGTCTAGAATTGTTGAACTCAATTTCAATTCGACAAGGCTGTAAATTACCTAATCAGAAGATGAAATGCTATTCCTCCAACTTACTTTGAGCTTCACTGGAACATTGCAGGTACCAACCTTCAGTTAAGAAGAAATCATATTCTTCTATCTAGATATGCTTCCAGACCTACTGAGTATTTTCAGCACTTTCTGTTTTTATTTTAGAACATCTGCAGTATTTTGCTATTATCTTGAAAATTTTGCCTTAATTAATTAAGCTCTTGTTCCTCAAATCGATCTAAGTAATTCAGTGGTATGTGCAGCTTTAAGTATTCTGAAAATCAGGTGCCTGAAAAGTTCTATTTTGTTGCAGTAGCGATGTTATGAGTCATCCTGATCTTTCACCAGAAGTGAATGTACCAGAACTCAGTCCTTTGTTAGACCAAGAGGTTATAGAAAATGTCATGGACAAATATGCCAAAAAGTTACAGGTATGAATTGAGTGATGAATGTTACTATTCAACTGTTCCAATGAAGGTGAACTACATTCTGTAATCATTGACGCAAGTGCAATATGTTGTCAATTTTATGTCCCTCACGCATTGTACACAATGCCTTTCTCTTTTTGGTCACAATCCTTTGTATAGCAGTTTTCTTTTAGTATTTTTATTTTTATTCTCAAACCTGATCACTCATGCACAAGACAAGGCACAATTTGCTTTTAGACAGCTGTTCTGAAACCAGAGGAGCGCTTTCTGATGTGGGTCAGTGAGCAGGGCAAGATGGTTTATTCTCAGCTTGATTGAACTTAGACTTGAAGCTTCTTCTTTGGCAGTCCTCAAGGTCGAGGATATCTTGCTTCCATTTTGGGGAGTTGGGTTCTGTGTTGGCTGAATAGTCCAATCCTTGAGCCGCAGACATTGCCATAGGTTTGGCAGGCAGTGTTTGATGAGGCAGGTGAATGAGATGTTCTGGATTCTGGATCTGGAGGCTGTTTATTCTTGGTCTCCATGTGCTCTGCCTGGTGACACTTGAGGTGATTGGCATCTTCACAGATGTTTCTTCTCCAGTTTGTGTATCCTAAGGCAAGCAACTCCCATCTGTCAATGGTGATGTTGCATTTATTTAGGGAAGTTTTCATAATGTCCTTGTAGCATTTCCATTGCAAAGCTCTGAATGGAGGACTCGTTTCGGGAGTCTTGTGTCAAACAATTGGACAATGTGGACGACCCATAGTAGCTGGTCAAGTGTGAGCAGTGACTTGATATTGGGGATATTGGCCAGGGAGAGGATGCTCATGTTGGTTCACCTATCCTGCCAGTGAACTTGCAGGATTTTGTGGAGGCAACATTGGTGATAATCCTGCGGGGATTTGAGGTATCTGCTGTACATCGTCCATGTTTCTGATGCATACAAGAGGGTGGGGACCACAGCTGCTCGGTAGAGCATGAGCTTAAAACTAGGTCTCTAACAAAAAGTCATTTTCCTAAAGACATGTAAGGGATGAGGGATCTTTTCTGTGTTTTGAAGTGGCAAGTCTGGCAACTAATGCAATATCCTTACTCTTGACTCCATTGTGTTTTCTTTGATCAAGGCATTATAACTCTCAGTGCTATTCATTCACTCTATCTGAAGTTTGCATTGTTGGGAAAGCAGTAAAACTACATAATTTAATGTCTGCCACAGTTTCAAAGGACAAGCTGCCTCTATTATATAAGGGCACAAGGACATAGGAGAATTACTACAATGGAGAAATAATTGCCTTTATTTGGTTTCCTTCACAAATTGAGTACGTGCAACAGGATCCGGAACGTTCAGGTTTTCAGACTTGTGGAGGTTTTATTGGCACAAACCACTTGGAAATAGTAACAGTAGATTTATAATTGGTGAAACAGGCCAAATATTCAGTGTTCCAGCGTAGCTGAGATCATGGTAATCAAAGTAACAGGGAAATAACGCCTTGTAATGATATAGCTTAATAAGCACATTTCACATTTGTAGATGCCACACCTTCATTGAGTCGAGCACCAACTGGGACGCCTTACTGGAAATTTGCATGAGATAGCATAATACACACGTATCTCTTTTCTTGCCCAAGTCTTCATTCACTCACAGTCTGACATGAAAGAATGCTTTACCTGATTGGTAATAGCATATTACCTGCACCAATTATCATGCATATTAAGAAATAATTTGCTGATAGCTGGGTTGGATTCCACATATAGCCAAGTAGAGATCTTCCAGACATCTACATTCTCCTTGGAGAAAAGGACCCATTATCTATTGCACAAAACAAAACTATTGGTGATAGAACCAATATTTTTCAACCTCTTTCCTCATATGAAGAGAAAACTCTGGAACATTTGGGCAAATACACAAGAGAAGTAGATGGTAAAAATGAGTGGCAAGCTGCAGGTTAATTCTAACCACCATGTTCTTGTGCTTTTTAGCTTCTGTAGGATAAGCATAGGTCTGGATTTTTGTCCCATGGTTGGGTTTGTAGCGTTGGGAGATTTCCTGGCTCAGTGATCCCAATCTTTAGAAATATTCACCCACAGGTAGGGTTTTCAGTCAGTGCTGGGGGAAAGCAGCTGAAACAGGAGTAAGGATAGATGACCCTGAAACATGTGTGGAGGCTGCCAGGTGCAGAGGTGTGCTGCACAGGAGGTTTTGCCTCTTTGCTTTGGCACTGTTTAAATAAACTAATGATACAGCAAAGTTTGTTTCTCCTGAGCTCGTCCCCTCCTCACTCTTCTCCCATGCAAAAGTCCCCATACCCCTATGCCAACTAAATAACTGATGTTAACCTATGCCCACCACCCTTTGCCTTTACCCCTCCATGCCAATTCAGCTAATATACTTGGACAGTTCCTTGACAGGTTTGATACTTCATGGATAGTTTTGGCAAACTTGACAGCTGAACAGCTCCTTAATATACCTTGACAGCTGGGTAGTTACAAAGGGATTGTGTATAGAGAGTGCATAATAATGTTTACATTTAACAATCCCAAAGCATGCCACATCTCTCCTGTGATCATATTCAAAGGAGGACCTTACTCTCCAAAGTGGTCCCCTAGCTATTCATAAAATCTTGGCGAGTTCAGACCTCTTCCTGCCTGTTCTAATCTGCATGCTCCAAATTTCACACACCTGTTCTTCCAAAGTCCCACTTCAGTGGAGGCAAATTGTGATTTAAATGGCCATCTGACTCCCCCGAATTGTGTATGTGTGAACACAGGTCCCACTCAGACAGAAATGGGAAATAAAGGGTTCAGGAATGGGATTTCCAAATTTTGGCCACATCCATGATTTTCACTATGCCGGATCATGATATTTCAGCACTATATATGTTCATTCCCTGCACTGAATGCCCTATGGCTATTGTGCTGCCCCTACCTCCTCCACTGGCAGAAGTGTCACAAAGAAAAGCAGAAATAAAAATTTGTTGCCGCTGCTTCAAGGCTGAACGCTCCCTCGTCACACATTTGTATACATACTGCTATCTGCTCAAGTTCTACCTCCTGAGACATCCGCAGGGTAGTGTAGGAAATAAACCTGAATCCTGAGGAAAATGAGGTGTCACATAGAGTACAAGTTCCTTAGACACTAGAACTCAAAAGATGAAGAGGCATTTTGCAGATGGCACTTATCCAAATCTCAGGGGATTTATATTTAAAAGTAGGTTGCTTGTAGATCATTAAATTTTTGAACAGACAACTGAGGATGGTGTCTCAGAATGTGCCACAGATGGTGGCACTGTTGGAGGAATCAATTAACTGCAATAATAGCACTGTGATGATGGTATCTTTTGCATTTCAGTAAATAAATAGGGCAACAAATGCTTTTTATGTCTACACAGTTATTCTGTGTTGCAGGCTTAATAAGCAATTCTATAATAACCAATTTCACATTGCTGAGGTATATGGGTGATCTATTACAGAAATTTTCTGATATGATGTGCATTTATCTTTTAAGGAAGCAATTACTGTCAACCATTGTATACCTAAACCAGACGTGGTGTAAAAGCCACATGACTTGCAGGTAGCTTGCAAGCAGCAAGATATAGAATAGGACTCAACTGTTAGATTGCCATTTCCCGCCTTGTTACTTGCCCTGAAATGCAGGTGTACTTCTCATACCCAAACTTCTGACTTGGACTGAGGGGGAACAGTGAAGTGCATCAGGTTCCCGGGGTCTTCAGTCAAGGGCAGGAGACTCCAAGGGTAAAGAAAACCCACCTTTTATTTTGAACAGCACTGGCTGCCATGAAGTAGGTAGGTTTAGAGGTTCAGCCACTTTGAGAAGTCAGGGAGAAGCTAAGTAGGTAGAATAGGGTGGAATAGAGGTGGGGCAGATGTGGATGGAGTTGGGTAGTCAGTGGGTCGGTGTGTGGTGTTGTGGTCTGGCAATGGGTTGATCAATTGGGAGGGACAAATTGATTAGTGGGAAGGATCAGATCATCAGTCGGGCAGATAATCAGTGTGGAGGGATATGGTGGTCAATTGTGGGACAGGTAGTCAGTGACAGGTAATTGGTGGGGAATTGGTCAATCGGCGTAGTTGGTTTGGTGGTATGGTAGAATCACTAATATAGTTACCCAGGAGTTAGAAGTGATTTTAATTCTTTGAATTTTTCTTACGTAACTATTCTTGTGAGACACTCAGAACAATCCAAAGAATGCAATTAAAATCAAAGCGACTGATGTTCCCAATGCAGGACAGTTGGCCAGTGGAAGCTTGAACATCCCAGGCAATTGCCATGCAATCCTTATAGAACCATAGAACAGTACAGCATAGAAACAGGCCTTCTGGCCCTTCTTGGCTATGCGGAACCATTTTTCTGCCTAGTCCCACTGACCTGCACCTGGACCATATCCCTCCACCCCCCCTCTCATCCATGTACCTGTCCAAGTTTTTCTTAAATATTACAAGTGAGCCCGCATTCACCACTTCATCTGGCAGCTCATTCCACTCTTCCCACCACTCTGTGTGAAGAAGCCACCCCTAATATTCCCTTTAAACTTTTCCCCCTTCACCCTTAACCCATGTCCTCTAGTTTTTTTCTCCCCTAGCCTCAATGGAAAAAACCTGCTTGCATTCACTCTATCTATACCCATCATAATTTTATACACCTCTATAGTATCTCCCCTTATTCTTCTACACCTCCAGGAAATAAAGTCCAAACCTATTCAACCTTTCTCTGTAACTCAGTTTCTCAAGTCCCGGCAACATCCTTGTAAACCTTCTCTGCACTTGTTCAACCTTGTTAATATCCTTCCTGTAATTAAGTGACCAAAACTGCACACAATACTCCAGATTCAACCTCACCAATGTCTTATACAACCCCACCATTACATTCCAACTCTTATATTCAATACTTTGATTTATAAAGGCCAAATTTCCAAAAGCACTCTTTGCAACCCTATCTACCTGTGACATCACTTTTAGGGAATTATGTGTCTGTATTCCCAGATCCCTCTGTTCTACTACACTCTTCAGTATCCTACCATTTACCATGTATGTTTTACCTTGGTTTGTCCTTCCAAAGTGCAATACCTTACACTTATCTGCGTTAAACTCCATCTGCCATTTTTTTAGCTCATTTTTCTAGATGGTCCAAATCCCTTTGCAAGCTTTGAAAACCTTCCTCACTGTCCACTACACCTCCGATCTTTGTATCATCAGCAAATTTGCTGATCCAATCTATCACATTATCATCCAGATCATTGGTACAGATGACAAACAACAATGGACCCAGCACTGATCCCTGTGGCACACCACTAGTCACAGGCCTCCACACTCTGGCTTCTTCCATTGAACCAATGTCTAATCCAATTTACTACCTCTTCATGTATGCTTAGCGACTGAACCTTCCTAACTAACCTCCCATGAAGTCCATGTAGACAGCATCCACTGCCTTCCCTTCATCCACTTTCCTGGTAACCTGTTCGAAAAACTCTAATAGATTGGTTAAACATGACCTACCACGCTCAAAGCCATGTTGACTCTCCCTAATAAGTCCCTGTCTATCCAAATATTTGTAGATGGTATCTCTTAGTACTCCTTCCAATAATTTACCTACTACTGACTTCAAGCTTACTGGCCTATAGTTTCCCAGATTACTTTTTCAGCCTTTTTTAAACAACAAAACAAAATGAGCTATCCTTCAATTATCCAGCACCTCACCCATGGACACCGACATTTTAAATATATCTGGCAGGGGCCCTGCAATTTCAACATTAGTTTCCTTCAAGGTCCAAGGGAATACCCTGTCTGGTCCTGGGGATTTGTCTACTCTGATTTGCCTCAAGACAACAAGCACCTCCTCCCCTTTCATCTGTATAGGTTCCATGATTCCCTGCTTGTTTGCCTTATTTCTGTAGACTCCATGCCAATTTCCTTAGTAAATACGGATGCAAAAAAACCATTTAATATCTCCCCCATTTCTTTTGGTTCCATACAAAGCTGACCACACTGATCTTCAAGAGGACCAATTTTATCCCTTACTATCCTTTTGCCCTTAATATATCTGTCGAAGCTCTTAGGATTAGCCTTCACCTTGACTGCCAAAGCAACCTCATGTCTTCTTTTAGCCCTCCTGATTTCCTCTTTAAGTAGTTTCTTGCACTTTTAATACTCTTCAAGCATCTTATTTGTTCCCTGTTGCCTATACATGTCATACATCCCTCCCTTTATTAGATGTGCAATATCCCTCGAGAACCAAGGTTCCTTATTCTTATTCACTTTGCCTTTAATCCTGACAGGAACATACAAACTCTGCACTCTCAAAATTTCTCCTTTGAAGGCCTCCACTTACCAATTATATCCTTGCCAGACCAAACCATGTTTTTTAGATTCTTTCTCATTTCTTCAAATTTGGCCTTTTTCCAGTTCAAAATCTCAACCTGAGGACCACTTCTATCTTTATCCATGATCAAGTTGAATCTAATGGCATTATGATCACTAGAACCAAAGTGTTCCCCTACACACATTTCCGTCACTTGCCCTAACTCATTCCCTAATAGGAGATCTAATATTGCATCCTCTCTAGTTGGTACCTCTGTATATTGATTCAGAAAATTTTCCTGAACACATTTACAAACTTCACCCCGCCTAGACCTTTTAACAGTAAGGGATTCCCAATCTATATGTGGAAAATTAAAATCCCCTATTATCACAACTTAATGTTCCTGGCAGTTGGCTGCTATCTGTCTGCAGATTTGCTCCTCCAATTCTCGCTGACTATTGGGTGGCCTATAATACAACCCCATTAATGTGGTCATATATTTCCTGTTCCTCAGCTCCACCCATATGGCCTCGGTAGACAAGCCCTCTGTCCTGCCTGAGCACTGCTGCAACATTTTCCCCGACTAGCAATGCCACCCCACCACCCTCTACCTCTATCACATCTGAAACATTGGAACCATGGAACATTGAGCTGCCAGTCCTGCCCCTCCTGTAGCCAAGTTTCACTAATGGCTATAATGTGTCAATCCACACCCTCAACTCGTCAGCCTTCCCCACAATACTCCTGGCATTGAAATAGACACACCTCAGAAGATTATTACCACCACACGCAACCCTTCTATTTGTGATTTTGCATGAACTATCATTTATTTTCACCCCCGCTCCACTATCTGCTCTGGCACTCTGATTCACACCCCCCTGCAAATCTAGTTTAACTCCTCCCCAATAACACTTGCAAATCTCCTTGCAAGTATATTGGTCCCCTTGTAGTTCAGGTGTAACCTGTCACTCTTGTACAGGTCCCACCTTCCCCAGAAGAGGTCCCAATGATCTAGAAATCTGAAACCCTGCCTCCTACACCAGTTCCTTAGCCATGCGTTCATCTGCCTGAGCATCCTACTCTTACCCTCACTGGGACATGGCACAGGTAGCAATCCTGAGATTACTACCCACGGGGTCCTGCTTTTTAACTTCCTACCAAGCTCTCTATACTCACTCTTCAGGACCTCCACATTCTTCCTTCCTACATCGTTGGTATGTGCATCTTTGGGGTACCCTCCCAGGGTACAGCACCCCAGAGATCCATTTCAAAGGCCTAGATGTTCAGCCTTCCCATAAATCTATCTGTATATTGTCTTATCTTCAAATAAAGAGCCTACGTTCCATTTTCACCATGGTATAAATGGTACATTTATATCAAATATCATTCCAGATTTTCAAGTTACCTTCACAAGTAAGTCATTAACATTTAGTTTTTGAAGGTTTGGTCATTTGTGAAAACTTGTCAATGTTGTGGTACTGAAATATTCCAGTGAGAAACCTAAGGTATACTATATGATTCATTTTTTAATTTATTGCCCTTTAATTCGAGGATTCCTCAACCATTTCAGAGGGTGGTTAAGAGTCACATATAGACCAGACAAGGTAAAGTAAGCCAGATGGGTCTTTATGTCAGATCACCAATGGGCATCATTTGGACTCTTAATTTCAGATTTTTATTGAATTTAAATTTCACCATCTCCCTTAACGGGATTCAGACCTGGGTCCCTGGAGCCTTACCCTGGATCTCTGGTTTACTAGTCTGCACCCTGAGATGAAGATAGTGGTTGTTAGGTAAGTAGGCTAAAGCACAAAATGAAAAAAAGAGTCACACATATTAATTACCTACCTACCACAACAAAGCTCAACATCCTAATCAAAAATCTCAAGCGTAAAAACAGTCATCTGAAATAATAGAATAAGCAGTCCTTCACAAAAAGAACACTCTCAAAAGTCAAGGCTTTTAAGTGAAATAAATTCTGCCATTTTTTGAATTTGCAGACCAAAATTTCAACCTGGATGGAAAATGCTTTAGAGGAAGAGATGAAAAAATTTGAATCGCAGGAACCAGAATTATTGACGGGTTGCTACCATTCTGATATGGCCATTCACATAAATCAGGTAAATATTTCAATATTCTGAGTATATACCAGTACGTTGGAACAGGAGAAGGCCATTCACTTCCTCCAGTCTGATTCATCATTAAATGAGATTATGGCTGATTGGTACCCTAATTCCATTTTGTCTTTGTCGCTTAGTTAGCAAAAATCTGTCCATCTCAGATGTAAAATTATTAATTCAGCTTTCTTTATTCGGTCATGGGACACAAGCATCACTGGGAGAGCCAGCATTGATTGCTAATCCCTAATTACCCTTCAAAGTGATGGTGAGCCCCTTCTTCAACCACTGCAGTTAATGTGGTAGATAAGCTCATAGTGCTATTAAATGGTGCACAATGCTGTGTACCATTGGTAGTGGGAGCGATGATACATAGGGTGCCAATCAAGTGGGTTACATTTTTTCCAGATTGCGTTGAGCTTCTTGAGTTTTGTTGTGCTTCTTGATTACTTTTGGAACTGCACTTGTCCAAATAAGTGGAGAGTATTCCATCACACTCCTGACTAACACCTTGTAGATAGTGGACAGTCCTTGGTGATGTTAATGGTGTTCAACATGAAATCATAGAATTCAAGGAGAGGTGGTTAGATCCTCTTTTATTGGAGATGATCATTGCCCATCATTTGTATGGCATGAATGTTCCTTGTCATGTATCACCCCAAGCCTGAATGTTGTTCCAGATTTTACTGCAGGTACACACTGCTTCAGTTTCTGAGGAGTTGCGACTGGTACTGAACACTGAAGTCATCAATAAGCATTTCCACTTTGGACTCTATAATGGACGGATATAGCAGCTGGCCTAGCTCACTACCCTCAGGAATACCTACAGTGACATCCTGAAGCAAAGATGATTGGCCTCCAACAACAAAAACCTTCTTCCTTTGTGTTAGATACGACTGCAAGCATCGCAGTGTTTCCGTAGTTCCCAATTACTTCAATTTTTCTGAGTTCCTTGATGTCATGGTCAAATGCTGCCTTGACATCCAGAGAAGTCACTCATCTCATCTCTGGAATTCCACTCCCTTACTGGACTAAAGATGTTATGAGGTACTGCATTGAGGGATCTTGGCAAAGCCCAGAAGTTTGTACCAGCTATGAGATGCACTGCAACAACTCACCAAGGTTCCTTTGACAGCACCTTCCAAACTCATTAACTTTACCCCCTAGGAGAACTAGGGCAGCAAATGCATGGGGACACCATCACCTGCAAGTTTCCCTTCAAGCCCACATGATCTTGGTTTGGAACTATGTTGCCTACTTCTCATTGTCGCTGGTTCAAAATTCTGGAGCTCCCTTAACAGCACTGTGGGTGTTCCGACATGATGTAGACTGCAACAGTTCAAGAAAGATGGTTCATCATTTTCTAAAGGCAATTGGGGAAGGGAAATACTACCTAGCCATGGACTGTCTGTCCATTATAGAGTCTAAAGTGAAAATACTTATTGGTGACTTTACAGTGTTCAGTACCATTCACAACTCCTCAGAAACTGAAGCAGTATGTACCCACATGCAGTAAGATCTGGAACAACATTCAGGCTTGGGGTGATACATGGCAAGAAACCTTCATGCCACACAAATGTTGGGCAATGACCATCTCCAATGAAAGAGGATCTAACCATCTCTCCTTTTACCCATATCTCATGAAAGAATAAATAAAATCAAGCTTTTGAATATGGCTTGCACCTTTCCAAAGTCAACATATCCTCTGTAAAGTGTGGTGTCCAGAACTATGCATAAATATTTAAGTATTGTTGCCTGTTTTAAATTATTAATTTATCAGTTTTCTGAGTTGTCCTTATTGCATTATGTTAACAACAGTGGTATAACAAAATAATCTAGTTTTCTGGTTTTTCAGGAAGAGTTACTTATTTCATGAACAAAAATGTTGTAGAGTATACCAAGACCTTGTTTGGCTGCAGCAACACTTTCACCCCTTTCATATTGGGAAGATTGGGAAAAATTTAAAAAACAACCTAGAATGACTAAGAAAGCAATAAAGAAAGGAAAGATGGAGAATGAAGCTAAACTAGCTCTAAATATAAAGAATGATAGTAAACGTTTTTACAAACATATAAAGAAGAAGAGACTGGCTGGAGTGAATGTTGGACCCTTGGAGGACGAAAGGGCGGATATAGCGGTGGGTGACGAGCAAATGGCTGAGGCTTTAAATAAGTTTTTTGTGTCAGTCTTCACAGAGGAGGACACAAATAGCTTGCCAAATATTAAAGAAAGAAGATAGGTAGGAGATGAGGTCCTTAATGCAATCACTGTCACTAGAGAGGTAGTGCTTGATAGACTAACGGGACTGAAGGTAGACAAGTCCCCGGGACCGGATGGAATGCATCCCAGGGTTCTGAAGGAAATGGCAGAGGTGATAGCAGATGCCTTAGTAATTATTTATCAAAATTTGCTGGAATCTGGGGAAGTGTCAGAAGATTGGAAAATGGCTAATGTTGCGCCGCTGTTTAAAAAATGTAGCAGACAAGAGGCAGGGAATTATAGGCCAGTCAGTTTAACGTCTGTAGTTGGAAAAATGCTAGAATCTGTCATCAAAGAAGAAATAGCAAGAAAAGAACGGTTTGATCAAGCAGACGCAGCACGGATTCGTTAAGGGGAAGTCGTGTTTGATGAATTTATTGCATTTCTGAGGATGTGACTAGTGCGGTAGAGGGGAACTGGTGGATGTGGTGTTTTTAGATTTCCGGAAGGCGTTTGATAAGGTGCCTCACAAAAGGTTGCTGCTAAAGGTTAGGGTGCACAGAGTTGGGGGTAAGGTGTTAGCGTGGATAGATGATTGGTTGTCTAATAGGAAGCAGAGAGTTGGTATCAATGGGTGCTATTCTGGTTGGTAGTTGGTGACTAGTGGAGTGCCGCAAGGATCGGTGCTGGGGCCTCAACTGTTTACCAGTTAAATAGACGATCTGAGTGTAGGGTAATGAAATTTGCTGATGACATGAATATGAGTGGAAGAGCAAATTGCGTGGAAGGCGCAGAATGTCTGCAGAGAGATCTGGATAGGCTGAGCAAGTGGGCAAGGACCTGGCAGATGGAGTATAATGTTAGCAAATGTGAGGTTATCCACTTTGGTAGAAATAATAGTAGGAGGGGTTATTATTTAAAGGGCGAAAAGCTGCAGCGTGCTACGGTGCAGAGGGACCTGGGGGTCTTTGTGCACGAATCGCAAAAACCCAGTCTGCAGGTGCAGCAGGTGATCAAGAAGGTGAATGGAATGTTGGCCTTTATAGCGAGGGGGGATAGAATATAAAAGCAAGGAGGTCTTGCTGCAACTGTACAGGGCACTGGTGAGGCCGCAACTGGAGTACTGTGTGCAGTATTTTCAAAAGGATATGTTGGCCTTGGAGGAAGTGCAGAGAAGGTTCACTAGGCTGATACCGGAGATGAGGGGGCTAGCCTATGAGGAGAGATTGAATAGACTGGGTCAGTACTCGTCGGAGTTTAGAAGGCTGAGGGGGGATCTTATAGAGACACATAAGATAATGAAGGGGCTAGATAGGGTAGAGATAGAGAGATTCTTCCCACTTAGAAAGGATAGCAGAACGAGAGGGCACAGCCTCAAAATAAGGAGGTGGGACAGTTTAGATCGGAGTTGAGGAGGAACTTCTTCACTCAAAGGGTGGTGAGTCTCTGGAATTCTCTGCCCATTGAAGTGGTGGAGGCTACCTCGCTGAATATATTTAAGTCACAGGTAGATAGGTTTCTGATAGACAAGGGAATTAAGGGTTATGGGGAGAAAGCAGGAAAGTGGAACTGATCCACTTCAGAACTTGTTAAATGGCGGGGCAGGCTCGAAGGGCTAGATGGCCTACTCCTGCTCTTATTTCTTATGTTCTTATATTCTAGCTCCTCATTATGAAGACTAATATTCCATTCGCCTTTTTGATTATGTTTTGTAAATGACCACTACTTTTTACTAATCTTTATATAGGGGCAGACTTTGGTAAAAAGCTGTTCCTAGTTTTTTACCATTTAAAAGATCCTCAAATCCATCCTTTTTTGATCCTAAATGGATGACTTGCATACCTGCATTGAAATCTCTGAAACAGTTTTAACCATTCACTTAATCTAATCAAATTTTTTTTAATTTTGTGCTTCTGCCTATACTATTTGCTGTGTCACACATCTGTTTGTCATCAGCATTCTTAGATATTTGTCTTCTTGTTTTTTTTTAAATTAATTTACAGATGTGGATATCACTGATAAATTATTTCATTTCAGTACTTGCCGTGGAGCGAGAACAGGTAGACGTGACATTGAATAATGAGATGTTCAAAAGGGCTCTTAAACTTAAAAAGGGGACATATTGGATAAACTAAACAAACTCGCATTACTACAAATATTTAATAATTAGTTAAACAAAGGTATAGGCTGAAGTTTTACCACCTTGCATGCCATGGAATCGGTGCGGGCGAGGGTCCGACAACAGAAACCTCCGTTGACCTCGGGCAAGAATTTCCAGTCTCGCCTGAGAGATGCCTAAAATCCCACCCAGAGTGCCGAGGTGACTGAACAAATAGCTAAATTATTCCTATTTCTGAGAATGGATTAGAACATGTCCAGAGAATTATAGACCAGTCAATTTAACATTGGTGGGAGTAGAATTGATGGAATTTTTACAAACCAAGAGAATTGATGAGGTGGCCCAGAATAAGACTATTGAATAAGGCTGGTTTCTGTGGAGTCAGGGGACAAGTAGCAGAATGAATTTTTAGTTGTTAGAACGTAGAGACTGGGAATGAAAGGTATTATTCAGAGTGGCAGAAGGTGGGACGCAGTGTTCTGCAAGGCTCAGTGCTGAGATCGCTGCTGTTCACAGTTTACATTAACAATCTGGACTTTGAAATCAAAAATGTTTACCATCAGAGAGAACCGGAGAGATAACATTGTCCCTGCAACTCACCGGTGATATTACAAGGTTCAGGCCCACAAAGGGCGAGAACCTCATTTTAATGGACTTGAATAAATCTTAATATGATTACACAGCTCCTCTCACCTTCTCCACATGACCCCACTTCACTGAATATTTAAATTGCGCCAATGTGACGTCACATCAGTGATGCTCACTGCAGCTTTTTAAAAGCGAGATTCAGTCAAGAGGATCCCTCCAGGGCTGCAAAGGTAAGTATAGCCCCCTCCCCAACCCCCACTAAAGGAGAGGGACACCCCCAGACAGAGCCTTGGCACTGCCCCCTGGAACAGGTTAGTACTAACAGCACTACCAACATGGGGCAGTTCAGGGGCAAGGCCCTTGTTACAGCCTCCATGGGAGAACATAAGAACTAGGAGCAGGAGTAGGCCCTCTGGCCCCTCGAGCCTGCTCTGCCATTCAATAAGATCGTGACTGATCTTTTTGTGGACTCAGCTCCACTTACCTGCCTGCTCACCATAACCCTTAATTCCTTTACTGTTCAAAAATTTATCTATTCTTGCCTTAAAAGCATTCAATGAGGTAGCCTCAACTGCTTCACTGGGCAGGGAATGCCACAGATTCACAACCCTTTGTGTGAAGAAGTTCCTTCTCAACTCAGTCCTTGCTCACTCCCCCTTATTTTGAGGCCATTCCCCCTAGTTCTAGTTTCAGCCACCAGTGGAATCAACTTCCTTGCTTCTATCTTACCTATTCTTTTCATAATCTTGTATGTTTCTATAAGATTTCCTCTCATTCTTCTGAATTCCAATGAGTATAGCCCCAGTCTACTCAGTCTCTCCTTATAAGCCAACCCTCTTAACTCCAGAATCAATGTAGTGAATCTCCTCTGCACCTAATCCAGTGTCAGTATGTCCCTTCTCAAGTAAGGAGACCAAAACTGTACACAGCACTCCACGCGTGGCCTTACCAGCATCTTATACAGCGGCAACATAATCTCACTGTTTTTAAACTCCATCCCTCTAGCAATGAAGGACAAAATTCCATTTGCCTTCTTAACTATCTGCTGCACCTGCAAACCAACTCCTTGAGAGTCCTGCACAAGGACACCCAGGTGCCTCTGCGCAGCAGCATGTTGCAATTTTTTGCTATTTAAATAATAGTCCATTTTGCTGTTATTCCTACCAAAATGGATGACCTTATATTTATCAACATTGTACTCCATCTTCCAGACCCTCGTCCACTCACCTTAGCCTATCCATATCCCTTTGCAGACTTTCAATGTCCTCTGCACACTTTGCTCTTCCACCCATCATAGTGTCACCTGCGAATTTTGACACACTACATTTGGTCCCCAACTCCAAATCATCTATGTAAGTCACAAACAATTGCGGTCCCAACACTGATCCCTGAGGCACACCACTAAACCCTGATCGCCAACCAGAAAAACACCCATTTACCCCCATTCTTTGCTTTTTGCTAGTTAACCAATCCTCTATCCATGCTAATACATTACCTGTAAAACCATGCACCTTTATCTTGACCGACCTGGTTTGACCGATTGATATGTAGATTAAAATCCCCCATGATAATTGCTGTACCATTTTTACACGCATCAGTTATTTCTTTGTTTATTTCTCGTCCCACAATTATGTCATTATTTGGTGGCCTATAGACCAAGCCCATCAGTGACGTTTTCTCCTTACTATTTCTAATTTCCACCCAAATAGATTCAACCTTTTTTTCCATAGAACTTATCTCTCACAACTGCCCTGATGTCATCCTTAAATATCAGAGCTACACCACCACCCTTACCTTCCTGTCAGTCCCTCCAAACAGTTTGATACCCCTGGATATTAATGGCCAGCAAATCATACTCATTCGCAACGATTTGTGCTGTTAACTCATTTACCTTGTTTTGAATGATACAAGCATTCAGATAAAATGCCCTAATGCTAGTTTTTGTATCTTCTTTTTGAATTCTAACACTTCCATTAATAACATTCCCTGAGTTCTCCTTCCTTTTAACTTTTCTCCTGATTTTTGATGTAGATGGAACTTCTCCCCACATTTTGTCCTTGCTCCCTCCTTCTTGGACTCCTTACATAGGTTCCCATCCCCCTGGCATATTAGTTTAAACCCTCCCCAACTGCTCTAGCAAACACTGTCCCTAGAACATCAGTTCCAGTCCTGTCAAGGTGTAACCTGTCCAATTTGTACAGGTTGCACCTCACCCAGAACCAGTCCCAATGCCCCAGGAATTTGAAACCCTCCCCCTGACCCCATCTCTTCAGCCACATATTTATCCAATATATCCTCACAGTTCTACTCTAATTAGCATGTGGCACCAGTAGTAATCCTGAGATCACTACCTTTTGAGGTCTGATTTCTTAACTCTCCTCTTAGCTCCCTGTATTCTGCTTTTAGGACCTCATCCCTTTTTTCACTTATGTTGTTTGTACCAATGTGTATTATGACCACTGGCTGTTCGCCCTCCCCCTTCAGAATGTCCTGCGCCCAGTCCAAGACCCCCTTGACCCTAGCACCAGGGAAGCAACATACCATCCTGGAATCTTGTTTGCGGCCACAGAAAGGCCCGTCTATCCCCCCCACACCTATTGCACTGGCACACTTTTTACCCCTCTCCTCTGCAGCAGAACCAACCATGGTGCAATGAGTTTGGCTGCTGCTGCCTTCCCTAGAGAGGTCACTCCCCTCAACAGTATCCAAAACGGTATATCTGTTTTGCAGGGAAATGGTCACAGGAGATTCTTGCATTACCTGCTTATCTCTCTTGCTCTGTTTGATGGTCACCCATTCTCTCCCTGTGTGCGGAGTCTGAACCTGCGGTATGACCAACTCTATTTGCATTACCCACGATACTCTCTGACTCACAGATGCTCCATAGTGTTTCCAGCAGCCACTCCAGCTCTGAAACTCGAGCTTCCAGGAGCTGTAGCTGGAGACACTTCTCGCAGACATGCTGAACCAGGGGACTGGAACTGTCCCCAGCCTGCCACATTGGAACAAGAGGAGCAAACCACGGCTTGAAACTCTCCTGTTGTGTCTTACCCCTTTAAATTAAACTTTTGAAAGATGTTTTATTTCAGATTTATACAATCTTCTAGGGCCCTTCTTTCCTGCTCCTTGTTACTACCGAGTATAACCTTTTCAAACTATAAACCACAGAAATTACACAAACACTATAATAATGTACAACAAACACAATGCCAAGAGCAAAAAGAAAAAAATAACACTTACCAATCAGCACTCTAGCTTGTAGCCTCTGCTGCCTGTTTCACTTAACACCCTGTGTTCATCAAACTCCAAAAACACTCCTCTCAGTCAGACAGCACTCAACGTGCAGGAGGGAAGGCTTCCATTTCTGCGTGGTGGGGGAGAAGAGTGGACACTGAGGGAGGGGGTTAGAAATGCTGGCGATACATCTGTGTTGGTGAGGGGAGATGGGAAAAATGTTACCAATTATTGATAACCCAATGGAGGGAAGGGTGTCCCTGATTGTCTGGGCCCTGGACCCGTTGGGGGGTCTCTTCTGATCGGGGCGTCCTTTAAAGATGGCACCATGTTCTTTGTGGAACCAGGTGCCGACTCTATCAGGCCCCACCCCACCAGGCAGTGTAAAATGCAACCCACTCTTTCTTTTATTCATAGAGGCTCAAGGTCTGGAGAGAAAACTGGTCTGTGCAACTGGAGAGCTACACGCTAGCTTTCACTCTGAGCCTGATGCTTTGAAAAAATACGATATGAACAATTTCTAAATTTGTGGATGTCACCACATTAATGAAGATAGTTAATACAGAGAAGGACTAAAACAAATACAGGAGGACGTTAATAAACCTGCAGAAGAGGCAAATGATTTGCAAATGAAATTTAACACCTGTAAATGTGAGGCAGGTAGAATCGGGGATTATGCTGGGAATTTTGTCCTACGATCTAATGTTGCAAACAGATCTCTGACGACAAAGATGAAATTCTTCTAGTTGGTTTATCTGCTGTTGGTAGGTCTTCCAATTCTTGTACCAATAAAGAAGTGATATAATAGCCACTGCTTGATAGTCTTCGACGACTTGTGCTGAGGCAAACTCTGAGCCTGTGAGTAAGTCTGTTACACGTTGGCTCGCTTTTGCCTAGCAATGGTTGATTTTAGCCATCCAGCATAGTGTTATTGGAGAAGATCTTCCCAAGAAAGCAAAACCTTTCTGTACCACGTGGAAAGATATGTTGTTGATAGTAACTGTGGGGTCACTAATGGTCAGGGAGGTGTTTTTCATTGCATCGTAGTTTCATTTGGAGTTGGTATACTTGGTCACTGCCTTTATCCCTTTTGACAAGTTTTGCTTGGTCAGCTCCTCGGGCAACAGCAGGCGCACAGCGATCTGAATCTCCTGGGAGCTGATGGTGTTGCGCTTGTTGTAATGGGCCAGGTGGGAAGCCTCACCCGTGGTGCGTTCAAAGGTGTCTTTGACGAACAACTTCATGATGCTCATCGTCTTGCAGGAGATGCTAGTGTCGAAGTGAACCTTCTTCATCACTTTGTAGATGTATATGGAGTAACTCTCCTTCCTGGACTCCCTCCTCTTCTTGCTGCCCTTGGGTAACATTTTATTGATGATTTTCTTGGCACCTTTCTTGGCTGCCCAGCTTTCTTGTCCTCAACCATGATCCTGATCAACTTCAGAAACAGAATGACTTGATACAAAATCTCTGTCTTCTCCATGCTTAATGTCAGCCTGTGTTCTAAGGCTAGGGCAAAGCAATAAATAAGCAACCCAAATCCCCCCCCCATCGAAGCATAAGCACTAAATTAACACAGCTTGTTCCAGCAATGGACAATGAAGCGCACAAAAACCCAGACTGGATTTGTCTTGTAGATTTCTCTCACTTAATTCTAAGATTCTGACTTCAAAACTTCTGTAATCGCTTCGATTTTCTGTACCCTGTTGAGAGTTCTTCTCACACCCTAGGTAGAGATATTTCTTGCTGGATTTCCTTTCTCTCAATTGCAAAGAACTTTTTTTTTTACCTCCATATACCCCAAACTGTTAACAAGTTTCCTCTTCTACAAAGCATTTGAGCAAATTGACTAGTTACCAGGGCACGTAAATGACTTTTTAATTAGCTCCAAGCATCTGATGTTAGCTCCTAATCTGCTACATTCTGAAGAAGATTCTCACACATCTAGAACACCTTATCAATTTAAACCAGGTCTCGCCAGCTTGGTGAGGCTTAATGTAGTTAAAAGCAAGTATGCAAGGCATGGTTATAAAAATGCATTTGAATTCTACATCATAGTGTTTAGGCTTATACAGATACGTGAAGCTGCAGTATTTAAATCCATAGCTTAATTCTGTTAAAAATTGTAATTCTTAAGGCATAACTTTCGCACAGGAGAGCTATATGCAGTCTACGTCGTAAAAATATGAATCATGCCTCTCAGTTTGACGTTGCATCTCATCAGCTTTTGTGTTCCACTAGTTATTCTGCATTCCTCATAAGGCATGCTGAAGCTTGCGTTCAGCAATTTTACAAGCTTGGTGGTTGTCGCTACAAGACTTGCATGTGCAAATGGTTTCTGTTTGAGAAGATGATAAATGTTTTCATTATTCTCATCAAGCTAGCTTTGGTGGTTGTGTTTGTAGTATCCCAGGACATCCATTGAACTTGAAGATCTATTCATTGAGCTGCTTTCTTTCATCTCCTAAATCACTGGAGGAAGTTATGCTAAACCTGTATCAGACCTTTGTTAGACCACATGCAGTCCTGGGACCTTTTAAGAAATAAAATATAGCAACACTGGAGAGGGTGCAGAGAAGATTTGCAAGGATGATACCAGAATTGTATGGGTATACATGTCAGGGAAAGATTGACAGGCTAGATCACTTTCCTCTTCAGGAATAAAAAGGCTCAGGGATGACCTAATGGAGGTCTTTAAAATTGCAAAAAGTTTTAATAGATTGGATACAGAGAAAATGTTTCCTGTTGTGAAAAAGAGACTAACTCGAAGTCTTCAATATACAATAGTCACTCCAATGGGGAGTTCAAAAGAAACTTCTTTACCCAAAGAGTGGTGAAAATGTCAAACCTCGGAGTGGGTGAAGTGACTAACATAGACGTGTTCTATATTGGTGAGCTAGATAAGTATGAGGAGAAGGGACAATAATACAGAGTTACAATGGTAGATTTAGTTATGAAAAAGATGATGGATTCAAGTGGAGCATAAACATGCATGTGGCCTGCTTGGGCCTAGAGGCCTGTTTCTGTATCATATATCCTATGTAATGTAACCCTATGTAAATGACACTCTTAAATAATTTTTCTTGCATACGAAATAGGAGCAGAAGCAGGCCACTCAGCCCTACAAGCTTGTTCCACCATTGAATAAGATCATGGCTGATCTGATTGTAAACTCAACTTCGCATTCCTACCTACCCCATGACCTTTCATCCCCTTGCTTATCAAGAACTTATCTAGCTCTGCCTTAAGTTTTTTTTTTAATTCATTCCGGGGACATGGGCATCGCTGGCTGGCCAGCATTTATTCCTATCCCTAGTTGCCCTTGAGAAGGTGGTGGTGAGCTGCCTTATTAAATTGCTGCAGTCCATGTGCTGTAGGTTGACCCACAATGCGGTTAGGGGGGGTATTTCAGGATTTTGACCCAATGACTGCAAAGGAATGGCATTATACTTCCAGGATGGAAAGTCAGTATGGTGAATGGCTGGGAGGGGAATTTGCAGCTGATGGTGTTCCCGTGTACCTGCTACCCATGTCCTTCTAGATGGAAGTGGTTGTGGGTTTGGAAGGTGCTGTCTAAGGATCTTTGGTGAATTGCTGCAGTGCATCTTGTAGATAGTACATATGGCTGCTACTGAGCACCTGTGGTGGAGAGAGTGGATGTTTGTGGATTTAGTGCCAATCAAGCAGGTTGCTTTGTCCTGGGTGGTGTCAAGCTTCTTGAGTGTTGTTGGAGCTGCATCCATCCAGGCAAATGGGAAGTATTCCATCATACTCCTGACTTGTGCATTGTAGATGGTGGACAGGATTTGGTGAGTCAGGAGGTGAGTTACTCGACACAGTGTTCCTAGCCTTTGACCTGCTCTTGTAGCCATTGTGTTTATGTATTCAAAGATTCGGCTTCTAAGGTGTTTTGAGGATGAGAATTCCAAAGACTCATGATGCTCTCCAAGAGGAAAAAAATCTTCATCTCTGTCTTATGCAGGCAACCTGTTTGTCCTGCATTCTAGATTCTCCCTCGAGTAAACAAGAGGGATGAGGGTCAAGTGGGGCAAAAAGGAAAGACAGACAGAGATAGGTTAGAGAACAGGGGAGATTAGATTACAAAGATGTCATGGAACAAATGGCAAAGAGAATGGGAATGATAGTAATAAAGGAACAAAGCATTTGTGCAGAGCAGAAGTTAAAAGCAAAGTAATCAGAAGCTTTTTTCCAGGGTGGCTTAGGTTTAAGCTGCAAGGGGCAAGGTTTAACGGAGATGTATGAGGCAAATTTTTTTTCACAGAGTATGATGGGTGCCTGGAACTCGCTGCTGGGAGAGATACTGGAAGCAGACACGATAGGGATTTTTAAGGGGCATCTGGACAAATAGATGAATCGGATGGGAATAGAGGGATATGGTCCCCAGAAGAATAGGGGGTTTTAGTTCAGACGGGCAACATGCTCGGTGCAGGCTTGGAGGGCCGAAGGACCTGTTTGTGCTGTAATTTTCTTTCTTCTTTTCTTTGTTCAATTAAAAGTCAGCACTGTCTGAAAGAAAAAAACGTGAGAACAAGGTACAGACTGGCACTAGGAAAATATGCAAAATGGAGGACAGAATTCATGGCTTGAAGTTGCTGAACTGGTTATGTCACTGAACTAGTAATCCTGAGGCCCAGAATAAAGCTCTAGGGACGTAGATTCAAACCCAATGTTGTAGCTGATGAAATTTAAATTCAATGAATAAAAATTGAAAGCTAGGCCCAGCATTGGTGACCGTGACACAATCATCAATTGATGTAAAAGCCCATCTGGTTCACTATAGAGAAGCAGCTGAGGCTACCTCATTGAATGTTTTTAAGGCAGAGATAGAAAGATTTTTGAACAGTAAAGAAATTAAGGGTTATGTTGAGCGGGCAGGTAAGTGGAGCTGAGTCCACAAAAAGATCAGCCATGATCTTACTAAATGGCAGTGTAGGGTTGAGGGGCCAGATGGCCTACTCCTGCTCCTAATTCTTATGCTCTTGTAATGCCTCTTCGGAAAGGAATTCTGCCATCCTTACCTGGTCTGGCTTGCATGTGACTCCAGTAACATGGTTGACTCTTAAACTGCCCTCTTGAAATGTCCTACCAAGCTAATCAGTTCCAGAGTAATTGGCATGGGCAGCAAATGCTGACCTTGCCAGCAGCACCCACATTCCATGAAAGAATAAATTAGATCCAGCAGAAGTTGTAATGTGAGAAGTAGTTAACATTTCAGGTTGATGCCCTTTAATTAAACAGAATGCCCAATTTTCCTATTTTCCTTTTGCCCTTCTGCTTCTGTCATTTACATCTCCTTTTGATCCACCTTTTGCTTCTTTAGCTGCCTCACTGCCAACATCTTTTACCCTATATCATTATCACTCGGGTTATTTAATCTCTCCTGCCGCTTGTTTTTTTTTGCTCCCCCAATCTCAATTTTCCACTGCATCAGACTTGGGAGCCTGTAAATCTCTAACACGTTCCAACTCTGATAATAGGTTCTTGACTCTCCACAGCTGACTTTTTTAAACCTGTTGAATGGTTTCTAGTATTCTCTGTTGTTGTTCTGCATTTAGATATATCTACCCTATTTTGAACATCTTTCTGACATGATGTGTGGGAAGCAGAGATAAAATTAAAATACTGCCTGTGTAAATTTATTCCCTTTTGATCAAACTAACTAAAATCTACAGCACCATAGTACCATCTAGGGGTGGAGAAAAGTTGCACAATTGCGGGATTTTACCTTAAACAATACCAGCAATTTATATTTATATAACAACACCTTTAGTGTAATCAAATGGCCCAAGTGCTTCCCATGTATGACTCCAAGTCACATAAGGAGATATGAGGTTTGATGACCAACTGTCTGGCCAGAAAGTGTCTTAACAGAGGAAAGCAAGGTAGACAGGCTGTCAGAGAGATGTAGGGAAGGAACTCCAGAGCTTGGGCCCTAAGCAACCAAAAGCACAGCTACCAATGGTGGAAGGGTAATAACTGGGAATGCTCAAGAGGCCAGAATTAGCTGAGCGCAAATAACGGAGGGTTGTGGGGCTGGAATAGATTATAAAGGTAGCTAAGGGCAAGGCCACTGGATCTTTTAAGAATAAGGATGAGAATTTTAAAATCAAGATGTTGCTCAACTGGACAAGGTTAGTGAGCATGGGGTGATGAGGGAAATGGGACTTGCTGTGAGGTAAAACATGACCAGCAAAGCTTTGAATGACCTCAAGTTTACAGTGGGTAGAATGTGAGTGGTCAGCCAAGAGTGAACTGGAATAGTTAACTCTAGAAATAATGAAGGCATGTTTGAGAGTTTCAATAACAGATGAGTTAATAAAAAATAAAATACTGTGGATGCTGGAATCTGAAATATAACTAGAAAATGCTGGAAAATCTCAGCAGGACTAACGGCATCTGTGGAGAGAGGATAGAGTCAACATTTCAAGTCAAGATGACCTTCATCAGGGCTCAATAATGGGCTGAGATGGAATCAAAGAATCCCTATGGTATAGAAGGAGGCTATTTGGCCCATTGAGCTTGCACTGACAACAATCCTACCCAAGTCATACCCCCGTAACCCAGTATATTTACCCTGCTAATCCCCCTGACTCTAAGGGGCAATTTAGCATGGCCAATCAACCTTACATTCACATCTTTAAAGACTGTGGGAGGAAACCGGAGCACCCAGAGGAAACTCATGCAGACACAAAGAGAATTTGCAAACTCCACGCAGACAGTGACCCGAGGCTGGAATTGAACTCAGGTCTATGGCGCTGTGAGGCAACAGTGCCAACCATTGTGCCACCTCATGGACCTAATGGTTCCAGAGGAGCTTCCAGTGTCATTCCTGTTTTTCCCCCTTGTTTTCTTTTTCTGTTATTTCTATGTCATAAATTTTCTGTGCCACATGAGACCAATTCCTTCATTCTTATACAAATGGAATTCAATATAGAAAATGCTGTTCATGTGATTTTAGTGCCAGCATAATGAGTGTGGATTTTGTTTCCTGTATAGTAGTCAAAGTTTAAGTTTGATGATCCACAAAATCAATAAGTATGCGCTGTTTGTATTTTTATTCAGCTCTATTAAGGTAATATATGGCTGTGCAATGATGTGTAATTTAATTCCTTTGTGATTTTATTTTGCAGATGATTCATGAAAACCTGAATAAATCAGGCAACATCAGCAATAAACTGAAGGACAAAGCTTTACATATTTGCTTGGATGAATTAACAAATTTACTACACTGGTAATTTTTATAATAGCACTAAGTCCATTGTAGCCTGCTTTACAGTCACAAGTTTACAATCCCAGTAGCACTGGAGATTTTGTGCCAATATAACTACAATTGAGTTCTTGCCAAGGTAAACTTCCTACGGACTTCACAGAAATGATATCAAACAAAATTTAATACCAACTGTTCTTAAAAACAAAAAGAGGATATAAGTTCTAAATTTAGATTTGTATACTTTTTATATTGGAATTAAATGAGTGATTCCATCTATCAGAATTGTAGCATTTCATTTAATCATTCTTTATGTTGATAACATTTATTTCACCTTTAAAGGGTTGAATGTATTAATGAATTAAGACTTTTTCATCGATGTTTATCTTTAATAGCTTGTACATTATTATTTATATTTTACACTTAATATATTTTCATTAGAATTAAACTTTGAATTTGTTTTATTAGCTATCAACAGGCACTGAAGGACAAAAGAACAAGCATTCCAAACCCACTGCCATTTTTGATAGTAAGCGTCAACAGCTATATTGACATAAGGTAAATCTTCTTAATGACTGATATGAATAGTGTTGCCTCTTGGATATAGGGGTACTGATATTACAAACAAAGGCCAGAATTTTACCACTCTGCCCACCATGGGAAGCATAACGGGCAAAGGGCAGGCAATGGAAAGGTCTGTTGACCTCACGCAGATTTTACGGTTTCTAGACAAGGGAGCCTGTAAAATCCTGCCCAAATACTCTCAACTTATCACACAACCTACTTTATTATATCTTATCAAGTTACCACAAAAGTAACAAAACTCCATACAAAAGATATCAAAACTTTTTTACAACACAGTATTCATCCCCTGTCTTAATTCATTATACACAAAGTATCTGACCTACTTCATCTTCCACAAATTATTCAAAAAGTATTGAAAGCTTGACAAAAATAACCAACTCATGACTTGGACTTAGATACCATCCATGGCGAGGCAAGGTGATCAGACTGTCTCCCGATGGGCTTTGTTCCGATGTCTCAGAGTCCAGGACTTGGGGTCTTGTTGCTTATTCTGTGATGGTTGGTCCTGTGGGTTAATACTGTTGATGCTTCTTTGTTTCTCTTAAAGAGATCCTGCTGACACTGATGTGTCTTCAGTCACGTCCTCGCAGGACAGGCACTAATCAGTGTCACTGTCTTTTTGGTCACAAAGGCTTAGGGAGTCGTGTCTCCTCAAGGGGTCACATTTCTCTCAGGAACACGATACACAGGTTCTGAGTTCAATCATTGTCTGTTTAAGGCATAGCCAGAGCTACTGTCCAATCAGCTCTTGTGCCTAATCTTCACTGCGCTTCCTGTTCTTTCCTGATTGATAGGGTTAGCCTTTTTTAAACATCAGCCTTTGCTGGTTTCTTTGTGACTACCCATTAGGCTACAACAGTATAAAAATGTTATAATATATTCATATTAGTTGCAGTTTTAATGAAAAGAAGCCTGAAGGGCATCCAAAGTTCTCCATTGTCAATTAAGTACTTTTGAAATGTAGTTGCAGTTCCAACATAGGGGAAAAGTCAGCACTATTAGGTCTAACAAAGTGTGATTAGATGAATGCCTTATATTCATTTTTTTTTGGTGACATCAATTCAGGGTTAAATATTGCCAGAACACCGGTGGAACTGCCTTCTGTTTCTTCAGATAGTACCTTCGGATCTTTTATTTCTAATTCAGAGAGTATGTTGGATCTCCCATGAATGTAACATTCCACAAGTCCCGGACTGGTTTGTCAGTCTGGGTTATGTGCTGAACCCTCTGGAGAAACCCTTTGAGCTTGTTCTGTATTCAAGAAGATCATGGTTGATCTGTGACCTAACTTGAAACACCCATTGCTTCATATCTCTTAATATCTTTGGTTTAAAAAAAACTTTTCAATCATCAATTGTTTGTGATTTGTTGTTTGTAGAGAGTTTCAAATTTCTGCTATTCTTTGTGTGTAGAAGTATTTTCTAAATTCACTCCTGAAATATCCGCCTCCAGCTTTTGCTGGATTTAACTAATAGGGCTCCATGATATTGGATGTTGTTTGGGAAAGGCGCATTTCTCAAGAGTTCAAGAATGTAGATAGCTGGGAACAGGGGTTAAAGCTCTGAGACACTTTGTGTTGTATATCCCCTATTGTAGTGTACTGTTGTAGTGTATTGTAGTCTTATTATGTGTTTCTTTTAAGTTAATTTTTTTATTAATTGATTACACCAAGTTCCTCGCCAATTTGCAGATCTTTCCTCATACTGTACCAAATTGAAAATAAACGCCACTAAGAACCAGAGTTCCAAGTTGAGTTTTGGGATTCCCTCACACTTAACATCAGTGGGGTTTTTCCACATAAAGATAAAACTCTTGTGGATAGAAGTGATGATATTCAGCCTACATGTAGCTCAATCTTCTGGAGAAAACTGCAGTCCCCCCCCTTACCTAATAGTGGGTGACAGTGGTTAGCACTGCTGCCTCATTGCTCCAGGGGAGCCGGACGTGATTCCTAGCTTGGGTCACGGTCTGTGTAGAGTTTGCACATTCTCCCCGTATTTGCGTGAGTTTCCTCCAGGTGCTCTGGTTTCCTCCCACAGTCCAAAAGTGCATGCTAAATAGCCCTTTTGTGTCCTGGAATCTGTATGTTAAAGGGATTAGCAGGATAAATACGTAGAGTTACAGGGAAAGGGCCTGGGTGAGATTGTTGTCAGTGTAGGCTCGATGGACTGAATAGCCTCCTTCTGCATTGTAGGGTTTCCATGATTACAGCACCTCATTGCCTTTTTATTAATTCCCAAAGGTTTTTTCTATTACTCTACCTGAAAGGCCATTCCAGGTATTTTTATGTGAAGAACTGATGAAACTCTGAATGTGCCTGTCACCAGTTTGCATGTATGTGCCCATGTCCTGCTGTTGTTGTGTATAGTGAAACCGTTTTCAGATTTCTAATTTGTTCTGTTTATATTTTATGTACTTTTCAATGGTTGTCTCCTTTTAAAACAGAACAGTCGACATGTTTCTAATTTGTCCCCATTTTTCAGCTGATTAACACTAGGAATTCTGGTGTGGTTCTTCTCTAGACTGTATTCAGGTCTTGGATGTTTCTAGGAAAGTTTTCCTCCTGCTGCTGCTGTCCCATTTATCCCTCAAACATTGCAGGTCCTTTGGCCCAACCACTTTTGTTGATCCTTCTTCGCCAATGAAGAGTAGCTGGAAATTCCATGTGTCCACCTTGTTCCCATCCCTGTTATTCTCCTGTTCTTTTTTTTAAGTAACCATATAACCTGATAAAAATTGACTAGGTCTTTGTTTCAACCATTATTTCTGGTAGTAGTTTCCACTGACTGTAAAAATGTTGTTCTTGCTGCTGTCCTAAATTTCTTTCTTTGTGGATGAAATCTTGAACCCACGTTTATCGGTGGGGGCTCAAGATCTGGACGTCATAGTTCCTCCAACTTCAGACCTTGCCAACATCATCAGGTCCATGACCATAGTGAGCGTGAACCTATTTTGCACGCATTTA
The DNA here is from genome assembly GCF_965287045.1 of Carcharhinus amblyrhynchos. Lineage (NCBI taxonomy): Eukaryota > Metazoa > Chordata > Chondrichthyes > Carcharhiniformes > Carcharhinidae > Carcharhinus > Carcharhinus amblyrhynchos. The sequence goes on from NC_137337.1 coordinate 31,248,507, forward strand.
AATATTATTAATCCATCGCCTCGCAGTAACCTCACCACTCCCACCCTTGTATATTGACTGTGCCAATGTGACGTCACAACAGCATGGTTTACACCAAGTTCATGTGTGAGCCTGATGTGGGGTTTCCTGGGGTATAGAGGTAAGTATAGCCACCAGGGAATGAGGGACATAACCAGGTAGCACATAACCAGGCAGTGCCCTGGAAATGCTCTGGCACTACCTTTTGGTAAGAAGTCTCACAACGCCGGGTTAGAGTCCAACCCTAGAGTCCATCTCGATATCATGACTACCTTTTGGCACAGATTGGCACTGCCAGGTGACACCAGTGTAAGTCTCATGGGGGTGAGGAGGAAGGTGGAGGTTAAATGCTGCTGTGCTTTCGAGCTGGCAGCATTCCAGTGAGCAAGATGCCAGTGATCATCATCGCACTGGGGTGGATGGCATGTCTGATTGGGGGCAGGGGGAAGAGGGGCCGATGATCGTGGGGGAGTGGTGGTGAAAGGAAGGGACTGATTATCACGGTGGGAGGGATGTCAGAATGAATGCTCGGTCCAGTTGGAGTGGGGAGATGAGGGAAGGAACTGAGGCCTCAGTGGTGGGTGGGGGAGATTTATTGGAGTTCTGATCAGGGCACCCTTTAAAGATGGCACCTCGATCTCTGAGCCGCTGGGTTTTGACAGTGTATTTTAATCACGCCCTCTCTATGACAGCGCGAATCATGCCCCCTTGATTTTTTTGGCAAATGTGGCAGAATCTGGAGAGAAAACCGACTTGGTTTCTCGCCAGAAGCAACACTCTATCATTTATTGGTAAGATCTCACCCAATCAATATTTATGTGCCCCCCTCCTTGTTCTCGCTTTTCTCAATTATTATAAGCAATCTGTTTCTATCTGCCCTGTTCCTTCATTGTTTTAAATACTTCGTTGAAATTACCCTTTAACCTCAAACAAAAAGCAATAAAATGTGCATGCTGAATAAACTACCAAAAAGGCAGAGGAAAATATCGCCCAGTGTTGCCACATAATATGTACACCAGGTGGCACTGAAAAAGCATAGTTTGACATCTAAAACTTCAAGAATACAAACTACCCATCACATTTACAAATTTATTCTCCACACCCAATAACCGATCTCTCATTCATTGTCATTATTCCATACGTTGAACGCTGATTATCTTTTATCTCCCTCCTTCACGGCTGCAGGGTATACGTAAAGACTCTTAAGCAGGACAATGATGGACATGCCGGCAAAGTAGAAGAGACATTGAACAAAGTTGTACAAGAACTCAATGAAATTCTCTTAAAATACATTGTGCTTCAGGTGGAGGTATGTTGGGAACGGGGTGCTCAAATATTTCATATATCAACAAAACACTACTGTAATTGGATACTTTATTTTCTAGCATAGGTTTAAGAAGCTCATGGACAGGAAATGGCTTTCCAATAGTGAGAATTTTAATCAGATAATAAGTATCGCTGAAAAATATTGTGAAGAGCTCAAGAAAATGAAACAAGACAATTACCAGGTATATTTTTTACATTTCAAATATGAAGCATTTCAATTGGCAAATGCTGTAAAAAGAATAACTATTTAAAATAATTGAAAATTAATTATCTCTGTTTAAATGAAAGATCCTGATATCTGATGTCCACTCTTGGTTCGTTAAAGAGTATGTTACACAAATCCTGAAACTGTACCTTCACTGCAAATCATCTAGCAAACGTGACAAAGCATCAAATAAGATTAGGAAAGAATTGGGAACAATAAATAACATGTATGAAGAATGCGTAAGTAATATAACTATTTTATGTTGATTTTAATTGTTGGGTTTTGCTGGAAGATTTTATTTATGCTCCAATTGGCACACCTCAGTCCTGACTTCCCCAGGTGAGCTGAAGCCTGTTCAAACACAATTCATCCACTGTGTATAGGCCAGTTTGTTAAAAAGGTAAACCTTCCTTCAGAACACATACCAGTCATAAATCTAACAATGACCCTGTTTGTCATATTTATGTACTTTGCATCCTCTTTGCGTGCTTATCTAATGGAACATTGCAAAGATACTTAACATCTTCTTAACATTTAGCCATTGTACTAGACAATGGTTCACTACAAAGCTTGGTTCTCACAGTTTGTCATTTACAGTTTCTAAGTGCTTTATTAGTCACTTGACAAGCATAAATGGACTACTATTGAAGGTGCAACAGGATGGCCTGCTAATACTTTTGCTACTAATTAAATCACATTCTAAAGTTTATTTATTAGTCACAAGTAAGGCTTACATTAACAGTGCAATGAAGTTACTGTGAAATTCTCCTAGTCGCCACAGTCCGGCGCCTGTTCAGGTCAATGCACCTAACCAAAATGTGGGAGGAAACCCACACAGACATGGGGAGAACATGCAAACTCCACACAGACAGTGACCCAGGCCGGGAATCAAATCCGGGTCCCTGGTGCTGTGAAGCAGCAGTGCTAAGCACTCTGCTACTGTGCCACCCTAAACTGTCCCTCAAGTTGTATAGTTGAAAGCCATGTTGGTATCCTTCATCCCTGTTCCTTCATATGAAAAAGCAATCTTTTTTTCTGGTTCTTTGCCAAAGCAGGAATGAAGGCCATAGATATTCAGTTAGCTATATTATGAAGTCATTGATAAGTAGTGCTTTAAATTACCTGATCTGTATCTTGTTCCAATACTCATTATTACTTCTAAACTCTAGCCTTATTTAAAATTTGTTAATTTTCTAAAAATAATTATTCCTTTAATTTTTGAAATTAAATGGTTCCTAAATTTAGCAAACTCTGATGAAAAGTGTAGTTTAAAAATATATTTTTGCTTGGGGAACCCTCCTGCAAATATTAACAAGCTTTTGGAGACCTCCAACGCATATTGACTCTGCCAAACCTGTCTGAAATTCCAAAAGACTGTCAGATAATTAAAGAAAATTACTCATTATGGGTAGCACATTGGCTGGTGCCACTGCTTCACAGCTCCAAGAACCTGGGTTTGATTGGTGAGTATCTGTATAAAGTTTGTACATTCTCCCCAAATCTGCGTTGATTGCCTCCGGGTGCACCTATTTCCTCCCACAGCCCAAAGATGTGCAGCCGACATGGATTGGCCATGCTAAATTGGCCCTTAGTGTCTCAAGATGTGTAGATTAGGGGGATTAGTGGGGTAAATGCATGGGGATATGGGGATAGGGGTGGGGGTTGGACCTTGTTAAGATGCTCTGTCGCAGATTCAGTGCAGACTGGGCCAAACGGTCTCCTACACTATATGGATCTATGATATCATGGCAGATTTTATCGTTACAATACAATAATTGAAATGAGTTATTAAGACCAAAAGATATAGGAGCAGAATTGGGCCATTCGGCCCATTGACGCTGCTCCACCATTCAATCATGACTGACAAGTTTCTCAACCCCATTCTCCCACCTTTTCTCTCTAACTTTTGATTTCCTTACATAAGAACATAAGAAATAGGAGCAGGAGTAGGCCATCTAGCCCTTCGAGCCTGCCCCGCCATTCAATAAGATCATGGCTGATCTGTCATGGCTCAGTTCCACATTCCCGCCCTCTCCCCATAACCCTTAATCCCCTCGCTTATCAAAAACCCATCAACCCGCGTCTTAAAAATATTTAGCGAGGCAGCCTCCACCACTTCAACAGGCAGAGAATTCCAGAGATTCACCACCCTTTGAGTGAAGAAGTTCCTCCTCAACTCCGTTCTAAACCGCCCCCCCTTTATCTTGAGGCTGTGCCCCCTAGTCCTACTGTCCTTTCTGAGTGGGAAGAGTCTCTCCACCTCTATCCTATCCATCCCATTCATCATCTTATACGTCTCAATGAGATCTCCCCTCATTCTTCTAAACTCTAACGAGTACAAGCCTAGTTTATTCAGCCTGTCCTCATAGCTCAACCCCCTCAACTCTGGCATCAGCCTAGTAAACCTCCTCTGCACTCCCTCCAAGGCCAAAATATCCTTGCGCAAGTGCGGCGACCAAAACTGCACACAGTACTCCAGCTGCGGCCTCACCAATGCCCTATACAGCTGCAGCAAGACCTCCCTACTTTTATATTCAATCCCCCTCGCTATGAAGGCCAGCATCCCATTAGCCTTCCTGACCACCTGCTGCACCTGCAGGCTGGGTTTTTGCGACTCATGCACAAGGACCCCGAGGTCCCTCTGCACCGTCAAGAATCTATCTAGTTCTTACCAATCAAGAATCTATCTATCTCTGTCTTAAATATACACAATGACATGGCCTCCATAGCCTTCTGTGGCAATGAATTCCAAAGATTCTACCTCAGGCTGAAGAAATTCCTCCTCATCTCAGTTCTAAAGTGTTGTCTCTTTACTCTGAGGTTGTGCCCTCGGACCCTAATCTCTCCTTTAATGGAAACATCTTCCCCACATCCACTCTATCCAGGCCTTTCAATATTCTGTAAGTTTCAATGAGATCCCCCCTCATCTTTCTAAACTCCTCCATCAAGTATAAACCCAAAGTCCTTAAATACTCCTCATATGTCAAGCTTTTCATTCCTGAGATAACTCATGAACCTTCTCTCGGCCTTCTCCAAGGCCAGCACATCTTTCCTTATACGCGGGGCCTAAAATTGCTCACCATATTCCAACTGTGGTCTGACCACAGCCTTATATTAGGAAGTAAACAAGTGTATAAATAGGACCTCAGAATAAAATAACATGTTTTGGGAATGGATTAATCAGCTAAAGGCATAGCAATCAAGTAGCAATTTCTAGTGAAAATATAGTTCTAAAAATATAGATATTTGTTATGATGACTCAGAAATGCATAAATTACTTGCTTGTAAATTTTGGTGTCAATCAGTAGTTGTGCAATAGAAGGCAAAGTTTAAAAGAAGTGCTTGTAGAGTGCATCAGTACGAGTAATCACTTTTTAGATGAAGGCAAAATACTGCGGATGCTGGAATCTGAAACAAAAACAGAAAATGTTGGAGAAACTCAGCAGGTCTGACAACATCTGTGGAGAGAGAATAGAGTCAACGTTTCAAATCTGGATGACCTCTCGTCAGGGCTGAATGCTAGGAATGCCTTCCCTGAAGAAGTCCTGATCTTCTCTCCAACTCTGAAGAGTCATCCAGATTCGAAGCGTTGGCTTTATTCTGTCTCCACAGATCCTGTCAGACCTGCTGAGTTTCTAGAACATTCATAATTTTTTAGATAGTGGATATATTAACCAAACTTCTTGTTTTTCAGGGCAGTGCTGCTTCATGGCTTTTTCCAGTAACTCAAGATCTGTCTGATTTTATTGGTTCAAATGAAAATGAACTTGAGACAAAACTGAACACCTTATATACGGACTATCCAGATATTAGGTAAATTGGTCTGCTTGGTACTGAAACATTTTGTCAAATCATGTTTCTAAGATGCATTAAAGGCTTTATGATTTCTTTATCTTTAGCTCTCCCAACACAGAAATTGTGTGCTGAATTTGGAGACATTTTACTCCTGCAGCTTGGAATGCCCCTACATTAGTTTAAACCATAGAAATGTTTGAATTATTTATGATAACTTTTGCTAATGCATAATTAATCATAAAAGTGCACGTGGCTAAGGTTTCATGTTGTCTCGTCCCTGTCCTCTGGTTACTAACTCTGCACCCAATATTTGCCATTTAGCCTAAACTTCCTTGGTGTTTGTCTGTTCTTGGCTACTGTGCTGAACTTGAGCCCAGTACATTTATCTCTCTTTATTCTTTTAAGGGATATAGACATCACTGGCTAGTCCAGAATTTAATGCATATCCCTAATTGCCCTCGCCTTTGAGAAGGTAGCGGTGAACCAACAAAGCCCAGACCCTCACGCAAACCAGCCTCCCATCCATTGACTCTGTCTATGCTTCCCGCTGCTTTAGGAAAGCAGCCAGCATAATCAAGAACCCTATACACCCCAGACATTCTCTCTTCCACCTTCTCCCATCGGGAAAAAGATACAAAAGTCTAAGGTCACATACCAATTGACTCAAGAATTAATTCTTTTCTGCTGCCATCAGACTTTTGAATGGACCTACTTCATATTAAGCTGATCTTCCTCTGCACCCTAGTTGTGACTATAACAGAACATTGTACACCTTCTCCTTTCCTTCTCTATGAATGGTATGCTTTGTCTGTATAGCACGCAAGAAACAATATTTTTCACTGTATACTAATACATGTGACAATAAATCAAATCAAAAGTCAGATCCAGTACAAATATACCTACAGTGCTGTTAGGAGGAGTGTTCCAGGAATTTGGCCCAGCAACAATTCAGAAACGGCAATATAGTTCCAAGTCAGGATGGTGTGGGACTTGGAGAGGAACTTGCGCATGGTGTTATTCTGAGGTTGTGAGTTTGGAAGGCGTTTTGTGAGTTTGTGAAGTGCATCTTATAGATAGTGCATGCTGTTGCCACTGTGCATCAGTGGTAGAGGGATGAATGCTTAAAGTAGGGGGTGGGCTGCCAGTCAAATGGATTGCTTTGTCCTGATGGTATTGAGCTTCTTGAGTGTTATTGGAGCTGTGCTCATCCAGGCAAGCACTTGGCATGGTTTGTGGATGGTGGACTGGTTAAGGGGAGTCAGGAGTTGAGTCACTCACCACAGAATTCCCAACCTCTGACCTGATCATGTAGTCACCAGTATTTATTTGACGGGTCCAGTTCAGTTTCTGGCCAGTGGTAATACTCAGGATGTCCACAGCGAGTGATTCAGCGATGCTTACTGCCATTGAATGTCAAAGGAAAATGATTAGGTTCTCTCTTGTTAAAAATGGTCATTGTCTGGCACTTGCGCGGTGGGAATGCTTCTTGCCATTTAGCCCAGGCATGAATGTTGTCCAGATCTTGCGACATGTGGATGTTCAGTACCTGAGGTGTTGTGAATGTTGTTGAACATTTGTGCAATCATCCGGAAACATCCTTACTTCTGACCTTACGATGAAGGGAAAGTCACTGAAGAAGGAGGTGAAGATGGTTGAGCCTTGGACACTGCCATCAGAAATTCCTGCAGTGAAATCCTGGAATTGAGTGATTAACTGTCAACAACCATAGTCATTTTCCTATAACTTCAACCAGTGGAGATCTCTCCTCCAACACCTCCGCAACCCCCCCCCCCTCCCCCAACTTCCCCATTGAATTCAGTTTTGCTCGGGCTCCTTGATGTTACAGTCAGAGTCAGAGTGTCTTACAGCACAGAAAGAGGCCCTTAGGCCCATTGGGTCTGCACCAGCCATCAAGCCTCTATCCCATTTTCCCAGCATGCTCTTCTATCATCTTGAACCACTTCCAAGTTCTCATCTGAATTGTGGTAAAGCTTTCCCGCCCTCTCAGGCAGCAGTTCCAGATTCCTCTGGGTGGAAAAGGTTTCTCCTCAAATCGTAGCACTGTACAGCACGGAAGGGACCCGACAGCCCGTGAGTCCACCCTGACACATTGGAAACACCTGAACTCCCACCTGCCAACACCATGTCTTGAATGTTACAACAAGCCAAGTGTTCATCCATGTACTTTTTAAAAGGATGCGAGGCAACCCAACTCCACCATTCTTCCAGGCACTCACTCAAATGCTGCCTTGATGTCAAAGGCAGTAAAAGCTCTCGCATCACCCCTTATCCATATTTGGACCAAGGCTGTAGTGAGGTCAGGTGCTGATTGGCCATGGCAGAACAAATATTCAGCATCCGTGAGCAGCTTATTGCTGAGTAAGTGCCACTTTACAGCACTGATGACAATCCCTTCCATCGTTTTGCTGATGATTGTGAGTAAGTTGATGGCGTGGCAGTTGGTTGGGTTGGATTTGTCCTGCTTTTTGTCGATAAAATATGCCGAGAAAATTTCCCAAATTGCCAACTAGAAGCCAGTTGTACCTCTACTGGGGCAGCTTAGCTAGGGATGTGGATATATCGGGAGCTGTCAGAATGCCAGCAAGGTCCATAGCCTTTGCAGTATCTTCAATTGATTCATGATATCACATGGAGTGAATCACCTGGCTGAAAACTGACATCTAGGTTGCTAGGAGCCCATCTGAGAAGGTTGAGATGGATACTTTGGTACTTCTGACTGACGATGGTTGCAATTGCGCTGTTGTGCTGGGCTCTCCCATCGTTGCAGATGGGGATATCTGTGGAATCTTCTCTTATTATTAGTTGATTAATTGTCCACTGCCATTCATAACTGAATGTGGCTGGACTACAGAGCTTGAATCTGATCCATTGATTGTGGGATCACTTAGCTCTGTCTATCATGTGCTGCCTTTGCTGGTTGGCAAGCAAGTAGTCCTGTGTTGTAATTTCACAAGGTTGACACCTCATTTTTAGGTAAGGTGTTGGTATTGTTCCTGGCATGCCTGCCTGCACTTTTCATTTTGATCCCCTGGCTTGATGGCAGTGATAGAGTAAGGGTTATGCCAGGCCACAAAATTACAGATTATGTCTCGTGGGTTCCAAGTTTTGAGTTGCTAGATCTGTTCTAAATAATCTCCTTCACATGGTGGCAGTGCCATGCAACACAATGGACAGCATCCTCAGTGTGAAGATATGATATAATCTCTGCAAAGCCAGTGCGGTCAATCCTCGTAATTTTATCATGAACCAATTAATGTGCAGTGCATAGGTTGGTAAGGACAAGGTCAAGTCGGTTCTTCCCTCTTAGTGGTTCTCTCACCTGCTACAGATCAAGTCTAGCAGCTTTGTCCTTTGGGACTCTGCTAGCTCGATCACTAATGATGCAACAGTGCCACTCTTGGCTCTGCAGCAAGAGTATGCCCTTGCCACCCATCTTCCAAATGGTGTTTAACATCTGCTGAGTGGGTGGGGGTGATCGATGGTCACCAACAAGAGGTTTCCTTGACCATGTTTGACCTGATGCCATGAGACTTCGTGGAGTCCAGAGTATGCTCAGGGAAACTGTCCAAATTTAGGGGCGACACAGTGGCACAGTGGTTAACACTGCTGCTTCACAGCTCCAGGGACCTGAGTTCGATTCCCGGCTTGGGTCACTGTCTGTGTAGAGTTTGCACGTTCTCCCTGTGTCGTCCGTGTACTCCAGTTTCCTTCCACAGTACAAAGATGGGTGGATTAGGTGCATTGGCCATGCAAAATTGTCCCTTAATATCCTGGGGTGCATAGGTTAGAGGGATTAGCAGGGTAAATATGTGGGGTTACCAGGAGAGGGCCTGGGTGGGATTGTTGTTGGTGCAGACTTGATAGGCTGAATGGCGTCCTTCTGCACTGTAGGGATTCTATGATTCTAAGTTTTATATAGCACTATTCTGCCAACTCTGGTGGATTCGTAATGCTGGTGGGACAGAACCTTCCACACACCTGATGAAGGAACACTGTTTCCGAAAGCTTGTGAGATTACTATCAAATAAACTGGTTGAACTCTAACCTAGTGTTGAGACTTCTTGCTGGGAATAGAACTGACCAGAGGTGGTGATGACGGTGCCTTGGACATAGTCTGCAAGGTATGATAATGTCAAGCTGTTTTTTGATGATCTTAAGGCAGCTTTCCTAATTTTGGCACAAGTCCCCAAATTAAGAGAAAGATTTTGCAGCGTCAACAGGGTTTGGTTTGCCATAGTTGTCCATCCAGTTACATTCCTTATTGACTTAACTGTATCAGTTTGTTTGAATAAGAGGTTTACTATCCCATTTCAAGAATCAACCACATTGCTGTGGTATAGGTCAGACCATTTAAGGACATCAGATTTCCTTTCTTTGAGGTCATTAGTGAAATAGATGAGTTTTTAACCATGATTTCAAATTTAATAATTAAACTTAAATTCCACCAGCTGCCGTGGTGGGATTTGAACCTAGGTTTCCTTAACATTTTCCTCGGCCTCTGGATTACTAGTCCTGTGATGTTACCATTACGCTCCTGCCACCACCTTCCAATTACAGTCCTCTCTTTTGACTTTTCCATACTCTCACTGATCTCTCCACCTCCCAGCTATTCACTCCACTCGATTCCTATCCCACTCCACCTTGGCTTCCTTTGCTCCTGTTGCCATCACCTTTAATCTCTATTAAACTGTTACCCTTTCTGTATCTTGCTGAATGTTGAAAAATTTTTTGTTTTTGTATTGATTCTTCTAACATTTGGTGTACCCTCTACCTTACAGAGAAGAACATGTTTCAGCCCTTCTTTATTTCCGTGGGATCACAAGAGGGAAAAAGAAAAACAACTTACTGAAATATTTCAACCAATTGGAAAATGATTCAGAAGGTTCAGCAACAGAAGCCCGCCATTCACTTTTTGAACAAATTGTTGTCAGTGGACCAGTGAGCTGCATGCCTTCATTTATTTGAAATCAAAATTATATCCATAAGTTTAATGGATCGGTCTCAAATATTCCAAACATCCTTGGGTATAATGTAAGATTCCTCCAAAACTTGACAGCTACAAAAATTACTTTCGTCATTTGCAATGTAAAGCAATTCTTAAATCGATACTTTTTTTAAAAAAACTTCTTAGATCTCCTAAGATGTATATTGGCCACACTTCTATTATGTCCAATGTGTTTTAATTGTTCCACTAACAATAACTACATACAGCTCCTGCTCTGACCAAGACCACAAGAAACTACAAAGGGTTGAGAACGTAGCCCAGCCCATCGTGCAAACCAGCCTCCCACCCATTGGCTCTGTCTACACCTGCTGCTACCTCGGAAAAGCAGCCAGCATATTCAAAGACCCCTCGCATCCCAAACATTCTCTCTTCCACCCTCTTCCATCAGGAAAAAGGTACAAAAGTCTGAGAACACGTACCAACCAAGTCAAAAACAGTTTCTTTCCTGCTGCCATCAGACTTTTGAATGGACCAACCGTCACCCACCCCCGCGCCCCCCCCCCCACATTTACCCCATGAACAGTATGTTTTGGCTGTATAGTGCACAAGAAACAATACTTTTCACTGTATCCCTATACATGTGACAATCAAATCAGATATACTGATGACAGTGTGTCTGTTTCATTGAAAAGCAGAATTTAAATATTTGTGACTGAGATTCTTTAATAATGAATTCCATCAGGTAGTAGAGAAAATAGAAAACATCCAAGTGAAAATCATGGTGTTTTAGTGACCGTAGGGGAGCTAGGTACAAACAAAATTACAGTAGTGCATTGGCTATGTCCTGCTTTTACTCACGTTCCTGACAGTTTCCTGAAAGACATCTTCCAAATTTTAAGCACCTCAATTTTTTTTAAGGCAGAAAAAATACATCTTCCCAGTTTGAATCTATATTAATATTACTGTTCCTCCAGATGCTCTAAATATGAAGTGTCTCTTCCTTTAAAAAGAGTCATAGACCACTTCTGATCCAATATTATTAAGTACATCTGCTGAGAGGAATATGGTGCTTGCCTAGAAACTTCTGTGGACAAACAAAATCTAAACAAAAAGCTTGAATTGATTGACCTTGAAGAAGGGGATTCCTAACCAGCTAATATGATTTATAGGCAGAATGCAGTCTTTCAGAGGACAAGAGATCAGTATGGAGTTAAATGATTCTTTAGACATCAGGAGATGAGATTGAAAGATCTCATGAGATGAAGTGGGAAATCATTGAGACCATCCAAGTTGAAGTGAACTTTGGAAGGAATTCCAAGGGGGAATCTTTGAACGTGAAGACCAGAAACCTTCATCAGAAGGAGACAGAGTTTCATTAAGATTTTTATTTTATTTATTCGTGTCACAAGGCAGCTTACATTAATATGCAATGAAGTTACTATGAAAATCCGTTAGTTGCCACACTCTGGTGACTGTTCAAGTACACTGAGGGAGAATTTAGCACGGCCAATGCACATGATCAGCTTGTCTTTTGGACTGCGGGAGGAAGCCCACGCAGATACAAGGAGAACATGCAGATTCCATACAAATTGTGACCTGAGTTGGGAATCAAACTTGGGTTCCTGGTGCTGTGAGGCAGCAGTGCTAACCACCATGCCACCAATTGAGTAACAGTGTTTACTGATGTCTGGATGGGTCGCATTTGTTATTTATTGTGTAGTGTGGTGAGTTTGATCACAGTTTGCGTTGGATTCCTGAGTCTGCACTCTAGCACCAGCTCACAAGCACAAATTCAGCTCTTTGACTGTACTGTACAGAATAGTTACTTTTGCCCCATTGGCCTGCAGCACAGTATCACCAACCTTCTCGTGCCCTTTCAAATCTTCAGGGCTTCTTCTGAGTCCTCATTACTTACGATCTGCCCTTTTTTCTTGTTATGTACCAACATCTAATAGCACCAGGCATTTGTATAGTTACTTTATCACTGAAAGATTTCTCAAGGCACCTCAAGACGTGTGTTCAAAGAAATGAATGCTGAAACAAAGAAAATATTAGGGTGGATAATGGTTGGTCAAGGAGATAGGTCTTTAGAAGATCCTTATGGTAAGGGATGAAGCAAAAGGACTTGGAGAGGGAAATTCTACAACATAGAATCTATATGAGTGATGACAAGGCTGACATTGGTGAGTGAAAATCTGGAAGATGAACACAAGTGTAGAATCAGAAAAACAGAATATTTTGCGTAAGCTGTAGAATGGGGCAGAAGTTACAGAGGTAGGAATGTGCAAGAATTAAAAACAGGAGTAGGCCATTCAGCCCCTCCATCATTCTGCTAAATCATGGTTGGTCTCTTTTAACTGTGTTTTCTACATTTCCCCGTTACCTGATCTCAGTTTGAAAATTCACAGGCTTAATAGGGAGAGAATTCCAGAATTTCTATATATCCTTTACAGTACAAAAGGAGGCCAATCAGCCCATTGAGCCTGCACTGACAACTATCCCACTTAGGCAACATCCCTGCAACCCCACCTATTTAACCTGCTAATTCCCCTGACACTAAGGAGCAATTTAGCATAGCCAATCCATCTAACCTGCACGTCTTTGGAATGTGGGAGGAAACAGAAGGAAATCAGTCTAGTCACAGTTGTCTGAACAATTATTATGCGAAACAACTGCTTTGGATTCTTATAGTCAATTCTTTCCTTGGGTTCAGCATTGCCACCCAAGTTACATTTCTCGAGAGCCAGGGTGTGGCTTCGTTTGCTCAATATTTGGTAAACGTAGCATGATTCCAGGATCAGAAAAAAGAGAATGCTTATCACATAGTCTCCTGTTCTCAAAAGAATGTCAAGATGTAAATTAGCAGAAAGGATTTATCTTTGATTAGTCAAGCACATGTACTATATTCTGCATAAACGATATACTTACAGTAGTTACAAACTTGACATTTTTCTTTAATGCCTAAATAACATACGTTTCTGCTATATCCTCACCATGAAGTTGATAATTGTTCAGACAACTGTGACTAGATTGAGTGATTGTTGCACATCTTTGAACTTGCTGTGAACCAGTATTTTAGCACTTGAAGGCACAACTCAAGAACTCCCTTCCTGGTAGTCTGGCTCAGGCAACTGAAGTTAACTTTTTTAAAAGCAATATCCAAACTCACCAAATGTGCAGGTGCTGTGACTGTATTTAAAGCAACAGTGTAAAGCTCTTGAACATATTTGCAAAGGTTACAACACACCAAGAACATTTAATTCAGAAGATCTTGATAGCAAAATATGAACTTTAACAAAAACAGAAAATGCTGGAAATACCCAGGCTAATCATCTACTAGAAACATGGAATTGCTTTCTCTCTCGCCAGATGCTGCCTGACCTCCTGAGTGCTTCCAGCATTTTCTGTTATTTCAGATTTTCAACACTTATTGTGTTTCAGGTTTTTGCAAGTGTACAAAAGCAAATGACAGCTTTGACAATGGGTCTGGTATCTCTCCTGCTGAAAATTTCCAGTATTACTTGCTTTTATTTTGTAAATATATACTGTATTTCAGGCATGTTATTCAATAGAAGTGTGTCACATGCAAGCTGGGACTCTGCCCTTTTTTTTGTCTGATCAGTTCTGTCCTTCAAATTGCAGTATTTTTAATACAATAATTATAATCCTACAAGAGTGATTGAACTGACTACGTCCACATTAACAACATGGAAGTAGTGTGCTCCTTGTTCTTCTTAATCGGTGCATGGCATGTAGTGTAGTGGGAAATTTTAAGAAAATGCGTTGCCATTTCATTTCTAGACTTAGCAAGCATGTGAACACCACTTGAAACTGCTATCCAGATTTAGCAATTCTTCCAAATTAATCAGCATTGCTGTTTGTTCAGTTTGAATTTGGTCATTCAACTTAAACTATTATGTTGTTTTCCTATATATTAATCATTTTGAGAGCCAAAAATCAATAAAAGCTATGCTTTTTAAGAGAAAAATATTCCAATAGGCAGTGATAGGCACATTATTTTGAACTATGTGGTATTTTGAATCATTAGTCTATGGTGTAGCTAGAATTTTATTATGCAACATTTTGGATAACATCCATTATTCAAATCCACATGCCAATCATTTCTGGGATTTCAGATCATTTAACTTTTTTAATACGGCAAATAGAACTAGACATACTTACATTACTCTTATCCTCGGCTAGCTCTAATCTGAAATAAATAAAATGGTTAGAAAAGTATGATGTTTCACTGAATAATAAATGCAGCATACCTGAAATAAGTTGCATCTCGTGGCACATTGTTCTTCACCAAGAGTTTGTCAGCTGGACGTGCTTGATAATTATCCAAGAGCGACATGATTTTACAGCTTTCTTTCGAGTCCACGGCAGCATGGTGGTTAGCACTGCTGCCTCACAGCACTAGGGACTCGGGTTCAATTCCGGCCTCGAGTAACTGTATGTGTGGAGTTTGCACGTTCTCCCTGTATCTGCATGGGTTTCTTCTAGGTCTCTTGTTACCTTCCGCAGTCCAAAGATGTACGGGTTAGGGTGATTGGTCATGCTCATTGCCCCTTTGTGGCAGGGAGATGAACAGGGGTTGCGAGGATAGGGCCTGTGTGGGATTATTGTCAATGCAAGCTCAATGGGCCAAATGGTCTTTTTCTGCACTATAGGGATTCTATGATTCTATTCTGCGATTCTACCTGAGAATGCGCACGTGGCTCTTGTTCAAAGTGGATGTGAAACCAATCAAAAAACATGCCCCTAGTTACTCAGGCCCTATTAAAATAGCGCTCAGGTAATGTCCAGATACTCTTGAAGCTCCTGGGACATTTTCCCCTCCCAATCACAGCCAACTTTATTTGTGTATGCCAGCTGCATTGAGAAAACCAAGGCCAGTCAAAGTATACTTTGCATCCTTGAGAGCTATTGGTGCACTCTGCTTAACTTAGGGTCAAATCGCCAGAACAGACTCGTTTCATCAGCATTGTAAATTTGTTCAGGTGAAAAGTTTTCATCTGAAGCTAACATAGCAAACTCATAAACTCATTTTCCAGTGGCATTGTGGTCTGCAGAGACTTTATCATCACAAGCTTTCAAAAACCTGATACCATGACACTTTTTGGGTTTCTCCAACCAAGCTTCAGAATAATTTCCACAATGGGTCCGGTTGCAGACTCATGCTGGAGAGAGAGGGGCCAGTCTTGTCCTCAAGTCAAAGAACAAAGAATAGAGAAAAGTACAAAACAGGAACATGCCTTTTGGTCTTCCAAGCCTGTGCTGAGCATGATGCCCTTACTAAACTAAAAAAAAAATTTCTGCCCTTACTCAGTCCATATCCTTCTATTCCCTCCCTATTCATGTATGCATCCAGATGCCTCTTCAATGTTGCTAATGTGCCTGCTTCCTCCACCTCTTCTGGCAGCACATTCGAGGCACCCACTAATCTGCATGAAAAACTTCCCCCGCACATCTCCCTTAAACTTTTCCCCTCCTACTTTGAACCTGTGCCTCCTTGTAATTGACACTTCCATCTGGGAAAAAGCCTCTGCCTATCCATCCTGTCTATGCCTCTACCAGGTCTCCCCTCATGCTCCATCTTTCCAGTGAAAACAATCCTAGTTTACTCAACCTCTCCTCATAGCCAACACCCTCGAAACCAGGCAACTAGCAAGTGTGAGGTTATCCACTTTGGCTGAAATAACAGTAGGAGGGATTATTATTTAAAAGGCGAAAAGCTGCAACATGCTACGGTGCAGAGGAACCTGGGGGTCCTTGTGCACGAGTCGCAGAAACCCAGTCTGCATTGCAGCAGGTGATCAAGAGGGCGAATGGGATGTTGGCCTTTATAGCGAGGGGGATAGAATATAAAAGGGAGGTCTTGCTGCAACTGTACAGGGTACTGGTGAGGCCGCAGCTGGAGTACTGTGTGCAGTTTTGGTCGCTGCACTTGCGCAAGGATATATTGGCCTTGGAGCAAGTGCAGAGGAGGTTCACTAGGCTGATACTGGAGATGAGGGGGTTAGCCTATGAAGAGAGACTAAATAGACTAGGTCTGTACTCATTGGCGTTTAGAAGGATGAGGGGGGATCTTATAGAGACGTTCAAGATAATGAAGGGGATAGATAGCGTAGAGGTAGAGAGATTCTTCCTGCTTAGAAAGGATAGCAGGACTAGAGGGCACAGCCTCAAGATAATGGGGGGAGGGGGGGGGAGGGGTGGCAGTTTAGATCAGAGTTGAGGAGGAACTTCTTCACTCAGAGGGTGGTGAATCTCTGGAATTTTCTGCCCGTTGAAGTGGTGGAGGCTACCTTGCTAAATATATTTGAGTCACGGATAGATAGGTTTCTGATAGACAGGGGAATTAAGGGTTATGGGGAGAAAGTGGGAAAGTGGAGCTGATCCACTTCAGATCAGCCATGATCTCATTGAATGGCGGGGCAGGCTCGAAGGGCTAGATGGCCTACTCCTGCTCCTATTTCTTATGTTCTTAACATCCTGGTGAACTTTTTTTGCACTTTCTCCAAAGCTTCCACATCCTTTTGATAGTGTGGTGACTAGAACAGCACTCAATACTCCAAATGCAGCTGAACCAATATTTTATATAATCCTCTGCTAATCAGTGACATTGCAGCCAGTTTGTGACATTTGCTGTTGGAGCCCAATGCATCAAGAGAGAGGGCTCATGTAGTCTGATAAAGATGCTGACACCCGGATTATGAGAATTCTTGAGCATCTTGATTGAAGTTCATTTGATTGGAGCCTCACTCATACTCTGCAGTGCTGGTTGGAATCAGATGTGTGCAGCTTAGTAATGGTCGTAAATACCAGGCAATGCTTGTTCAGCTTCCTCCACATAATCTCTGAATGCATTGTTTACAGAAGTGGCTGACAATTTAAACGCTTGCAGAGAGAAGCTATTGATGATTCTTAATAAGCTGATGGCATTTCAAATGCCCAACAGCCTTTGTCAAGAAGGTGGAATTAATGAATCAGAGGTAGTTGGATTGGCTTGCAGAGCACCTTTCACTGTCATGGCTCTGAACATTAAATTTTCTAGATCAGTCTGTCTGCATACACAATCTTGCATTTCCCACAAGCACTCTGAGAGCAGGCCAAGTTCATGTAATGTGTCACATACATCAGGGCTAAGTCATAAGAGAAACTGTTTTGAGGAAATTCTTTTCAACAGACTCTCTGTCCAAGTTTCCCTGTCCAAATCCGAATTGTGTTATCTTTAATTACCAATTCAAAATGAGCTCATGATGCTCCATTGTTGAGCCACACGGTTCAAAATTCAGCTTGAAATGAGCTTGCACGGTGGCACAGTGGTCAGCACTGTTGCTTCACAGTGCCAGGGACCTGGATACAATTCCAGCCTTGTGTGACTGTCTGTGCAGAGTTTGTATGTTCTCCCCTTGTCTGCAGGAGGTGGTGGGATGCTCTTTTGGAGAGCCAATATGGGCCAGATGACCTCCTTCTGCACTATGGGGATTCTATGATTCTATCTGGTGTTTAAAATATGGCTTATTTTGAATGTTTGTGAGTATGATACTGATTTAACTTAAAGATAGCAGGGTACTAATATTTGTAAGTTATCAATGGTAAACAGCGTTTGTAAGCACTGATTTAAATAAAGGGGGAATAGGGTTCCGATGTCTGTGGGGTACTGATGTCTCTATGTTTATCAATGTCACAATAAATTATTACAGAGAAGAGCAGTGAGTGTTGACCATTTTTTCCACTAGGACATGTCCAGGCCGAAGCTTAGAGTTAGGAGTATCGGCAGGGGTTCACCTCCATACAAACTAACATAATGGAATCAATTAGTAATCTATTTTATCAAGGTCATAATGTGAAATATTAAGGGGTTGGGGGGGTTGCAAAATAAGGGTAAAAACTATTGGGACTGTTAAACTCCCTACTCAATACAACAGACACTTAACTAAAGATAAGAGGCAGAAATCTTCATCCACAAAGCTGCATGTGCATTAGGTAACATCAGAAAATTGAGTATATTATCCTTGGTTTTCCATCTATTAAATTGAGTTTGCAATTACCACGTGCAAGGTTTTACTGATGGAGCAAGGGCTTAAAAAATTCCACACATGCAAAGCATAACCTGTATGCTCAAATCATACAATGGTTACAGCACGGAAGGAGGCCTTTCAGCCTGTTGTGTCCATTGAGTCTGCACAGACCACAATCCCACCCAGGCCCTACCCCCACTACTCCCTCTAACCTACACATCTCAGGACACTAAGGGGCAACTTAAGCATGACCAGTCAACCTAACTCACACATCTTTGGACTGTGGGAGAAAACTGGAGCACCCGGAGGAAACTCACACAGCCACAAGGAGAATGTGCAAACTCCACACAGACAGTGACCCAAGCTGGGAATCAAACCCAGGTTCCTGGAGCTGTGAAGCAGCAGTGCTAACCACTGTGCTACTGTGCTGCCCACATGTCTAAATGGAACCTCTCACAAAAGAGCAGTTCCCTCTTACATCAGTACTGGTAGCAGTACCAGTAGCCCACGCAACAAAACCCTGCTTCTCACACTACTCCTTTGGCTGTACATTTAACCTCTATTTACCACTATGCCAATTCATTCTTGATTCAAATAGTCCAGAGACTGAGGTTCTCATTTTTAATTTGGAAAAAATTCCTCAAGCTTTCTCAGCATGCCTGCTAATACTGCCAATGTAGTTGGTTCCTACTCAGACCATGACCACTGAATTCTCCATCTCCCACTCCAAGTTCACCTCCAGTGGAACATTCTCTCACCCTCGCAGGTGGCAGGCAGCACAACTTCAGAACTGCCGGTCGGATAATCACATTCCTTTTCACTCCCCCCATTTGGATAGCCGACTTCACCTTGATGCTTGGTCAGTTTACCCAATCAGCCTGCAGCCCTTGTTTCACCCACACCCACAATACAAGGTAGTATACCTTGTACCTATTGGCCACAGTTAGAAGCCAAGACTCCTCCTTCACTACATCCTGTATCCCTGCATTTGCCTGACTTGGAGCTACACCCACCAGTCCCTGACCATTGACCAACTCTCTAATGTTCTACTCAACCTTAGAAGTGTGACTGTCTCCTGAACAAAGTGTTCAAGTCACCCCACCCCCTCAGTGATGCCATGCAATTTTTGCAGCTCGGACTCCAATTCAATAACTCTGAGTCAAAATCCCCTGAGCTGCACCTGGTATGGGAATGCCAGATTCAGGTTTGCTTTAAAGGTGGAAAAGTAGATTGCTGCATTGGAAATTCTTACAAGATGAACACCAGGCCACACAGAGGAATCAACACTACCAGGTACATCGCTGGAGCCATTGATGATGCAGGTGGGCTGGAGTAGAGATGCCACGATCTCTAGAAGTGATGAAATGTGACAGGAGACCATTAATCATCAGCAGGAGGGAGTGGGAGCAGGTGAACAGGATGTTATACAGCTGGAGTCTGGACCCAAGTACCTGACAGCAATGCCATTAGTGTGTGATGACTTCACAAGAGTGGTCGATGTCTGTAAGCATATCTTCACATGACATCTCCTTCTCATTACTACATCAGCCTTTCTTATGTTCGATACATCATCCTACACATCTTACACCATCTTGCACTTCCTGGCAATCAAGAGTCACTCCTAACATCCATATACTCCACTTTTCCCTCATGCATCTACTAATCTTCTCTTCCACTCATGCACGTTATGCTTGTACGTACCTCCAGCCTTCAGCAATGGCATGCACCTCATCCAGATACAGGACACGTAATCACTGACATTTTGCCCTCTCTGGAGGGACGAAGTGATACACGAATAGAATGGGGCTGAGCAAAGCTGGCAGTGGACAAAGATGTCTGCATTTCCTGAACCTTATGGAAGAGGTAGATATCCGCATTACAGAACTGACTGTGATAGTGCCCATAGGGTGAGCACATTGAAGGCAATTTATTGATGTCAGACACACAAGAACTGTCATACAGGAGTCCAAGCAAGAAAAGACGGAAAAGCACAGCACTAATGAAGAAAGCCTCATCACTTAATCTGGCATTTACAGCCACTAGCTCAGATACAGACATTGCACACACTTTGGAGATTGGTATAAAATTGGGATCAACATGTGGTGAGTCATCTGGCACCAGTTGATTGAGGAAGCATTAATGCCCTCAGCAAATGGACCAGAACAATTACAAAACACACCAGTGTACTTTCATTTCCTAGTAAAAAAATTCCATATATATAACTTAACCACTGTCTCGATACCTGGCCCTTTAAGCAACATCACTGTGAGACCTATCTTGTTGTTTTGCCTTTAACAACATTATTGAATATTAGTATTCAGGTGTTACATCAACCAGTTAGGCTGCATGATCAGAATAGCACCATTTCAACAAGGGACATATCTGCATGTTAACCCATATCAATGATTAGAAACATGAGGAACACACAGGTAGGCCCCGCCAAGCTTTTGTGAAGCGAAGGTTAGCCTTGATTTAATCTGCAGTGATGAACTTTGTGTGTTTGAATTCATGTGGGGGACCAAATATGAAGTCAAATATTGTTTCAAGCGTCATAAAACATCAAAATGAAATATAAAAATGTCAGTATTTGGTAACCTTGAGAGGAATTGAGGCTGGCCAGGCAAAAATGAAGCAAAATTCACCTCATGGTAGAGAATCAAAATGGATTCCGAGAAGAAAGGTTAAGTAGTATAGTATCCTATTAACATGCAATATTTCCCTTGTCCACTGTTTCACTGGCTGGTAAAGTGGATGTACAGTTATATGAAACCTGCATGAGGCCTGTGAGAGATTTTAGGGCACCAACCCCAAAGGACGAGAATTACTAAATTCCAGGTGTCAAATAGTGAACAGATTCAGTGTACACAGTCTACAGAGACCAGGAACAGTTGCACAACAAGACTGCAGAGTTTAAAGAATTTTGCCTGTTAATGCTATCCAATTGTACCATATATGAGGTACAACCCAAGACTACATCCCACGTGATATTGCGTGTCAAACTTGTGTAGTTACTTCTCACCCATGCCATATCATCACACAAACCAACAGATCTTGTCTTGTATCTCATACAAATGCAGACTTAAGTAGGCACACCTCTTATACAATTGAAAGCCTTACTACACTTCCAAGGACACCACAGTTCGATTTTAACACAAGCTCAACTGTTGGCTGCATGTTGCTGATCAAGAGTTCCTGCCATGGTTCAGTGGTAGGTAGTGCTTGCTACACAAGGTTGTGGATTTAAATCTTACTTGAGACTTGAGATATATTCTAAGCTGGTCTTTCAGTGCAGTACTGAAGGGAGTGTTGAACTATTGAGGATGCAGAGTGGAATTTTATTATTCCGTAACTAAGTGTTGACTCAGGTGAGAAAGGCAGTGTGCTGCCTGCCAGCTCCACTGGTGGCTTTTCCCTCCAATTTTTTGACACCTTGGGCGGAATTTTACCGGCACGTCAGCCCAAGTTTTGTGCGTTCCCGCCTGAGGCCAACGGAGAATGCTATTCTCCGAACTGAGCCCGTCCCCGGAATCGGGGCTGGCATGCCGGTAAAATTCCAATACTAGTTAAAAAATATTCTGGATGCAGAATCCAAGACATTACTCTTGTGGGTGGGCTCTGAATAAGCCTGCCTTGCCAGCAATGTTGGCTTTCAAGAGAAAAAGAGTACCCAGATCTACAATATAATTTAAGAAAAGATCCCCCTCATGGATGTAGAAACCCCCTATCGTGGATACAGGAAACCCCCACATGGACATGGCAAATCTCCCCCCACGAACAGAGGCAACCACTTCCCACAGACACTAGGGTTGCCCCATCAAAATGGGGAATCTCCTACACTGAGACGGGGGAATCTCTCCCAATGGACATGGGGTACTACCCAATGGACATTCCCCAATGGAAAACCCCCTCACCAGCAGTGTCCTCAGCACTGCCTCCTGTGCCAGGGGGCTGTGCCAATCGTCAGAATCCAGGCAATACTAGGGTACTGCTGAGTCATAACCCTCTCCCTCCGTTGTACTTACCTGTGCAACCCTGGAGGGGGGGTTCTCTTCACCAGGACCCTGTTTGCCAGGACCTGTTGTAAACCCCACCAGCATGGCATCACATCAGCTCGGGTTGTGGGGATTATCCAGTGAGGGGGTTATACGGTGGGGAAGCCTGCTAATTAGATGTAAAAGTCTGGTAATAGGGTTCCTGGCTTTTCATTGGTGGGGGGTCTGGAACAATTGGAATGGGAAATGTTGCCTACATAAAAGCTCTTTGGGAACTCCCAATGGAATCTCTAATCCAACCGGCTTTCCTGCCTGTCAAAAACAGGAGTGGAGAATCACGACTGCTGTGTTGGATCAGACATCAAGGACAAGGTTTTACTAAAAAATGGTAGAATGTTGTTTCTAGTGAGAAAACTGTGCATTTCTCTCCAGAGGAACAGGCCAATTTTCTCTCCAGATCGTATGACACTCTTCCTAGGAACTATCAAGGGGGTGTGTTTCACACCATCTTGTAAGGACAGAGCCTTAGCACACTGGCAGAACCCGGCTGCACAGAGATCTTTAAATGGCACCCTGATCAGAATCTGAGTAAACCTTCCCACCTTGGAGGTCTCAGGGGCTCTCCAATCTCAATCACTGTCGCCACTTCTCTCCTCCCCCCTCTAATCATAAACATCGGCCCCTTTCTCTCCACCGTTCCATCTGAATCACCACCACACCTTCCCCCCATCCTCCAACACCCATTTCCAGCAGCTCCTGCTCCTCCATCCACTCCAGCCCACATCCAAATCTAACCGATGCCCCTGCCCACCATGAAACCCCCATTGGGCCCCACCCATTGGCACTGCTAGAGTGGTACAGTGCCAACCTGGCAGTACCAACATGTGCCAAGGAGCACTGCCTGACCATGACCCTCTCCGCAGGGGGCTATGCTCATCATTATGTCCCCAGGGAGATCTCACAAATGCTTCATGTCGAGGTGAACCTATTGTAAACTGGGCCAACATGATGTCACATCAGCATGCCATCAATATATGGCAGGAGAGTAAATATATGGCAAGGGGGCAGCTAAATTATATTGAAGTCTATTTAAATTCATGCAAAGCAAGTTCACGATGACTTCGCAGGTGAGGGGCAGGGAAAATCTGAAATCGCAATCTCACCGGCAAGATTCCCGACCTCCAGAGCTTTAGCCACTACTAGTATTCCTGTGGATGGCAGTAGTGGGCTCAAGGTTGACCCCCCCCCCCATCAGCCATTTCAGTTAAGTGTGAAATGACATCTTGGCAATATTTCTCTTGGTGCCCTGACATGTATCCCTCAGTGAATGCTTAAAGAACAGGTTACCAGGCCATTTATTTTATTGCTATTTGTGTGACCTTGTTGTGCAGCAAGTGGTGGTTGTGTTTTGTTTACATTACAGCAGTGACTTCGTGTGGACAAAATATTTCAAGAGCCAAAATGCAATTTGGGCTATCTTACGGTTATGGAAGATACGACATAAATGCAAATCTGTCTTTTATTTTTATGCATGTCTTTTATTATGTACATACCTCTTTAATTTTCGGTATCTCATGTTTTCCTTTTGCCTGTACAAGATGGCATAGGGAGCACAATCCCAACCTACGTCCTAGTAAAGCTTAGGCATTGAAGGCATCTCCTTTAATGTGCCAAAGAAACTCTGCAGGTGTCAAGGAAACTCACCCACTTGAGTTACAACAGCTTTGTGAAGATTGTCCAGTGCAGCAAACATCAAATTTATCATTCTCCTGCATATCATCCTCATTCTTCAGATGGCAAGTGCAGAGGAAAGTCCAATCTACCAGATAAAAGCAAATTACTGTGGATACTGGAATCTACCAGAGTTGAGTGTTTGATTTAACTTTAGAACTTTGCAATGGAGAGAGGTGAAAAAAGAAAATACAACACAATAATACAAATGGTAACAGACCACAAAAAAAATCTAACAAACTAAATGTTGTCCATGTAAAGCCAAGAAGTGGAAAAAGGATTAATGCCACTCAGTCCCAATGCAGCTTAACACCAATTTGGGATTTTTGCCTTTGGTATTCTCTCTGCCAGGGTAATGATGTAAGTCATTCCTGTAAGTGGTCTGAATCTCTTACAATTAAACGGCGTTCCCATACTGTCCAATATCTATGATAATGTAACCCAATATATTACAGAAATATTCCCTTGCCATCTGAACTAGATATTCATTTGAAAGATCATGAGATAAATTCAGCAAACTGTGAAGTAGATTGACTTCATTATACAACCAAGCTTATTTTCATTTCCATTCCACTGAGTTCAATGATTAACTTGACAGTTTTAAATTTTAAACAATTCATTATTTCTTTCAGAGAACAGGTCAGACTGGGACAGAGAACTGAAACAAAAGAGATTGCAGAACTTGCTTGGCAGTACAGAGCTTGAGTCTTACTGAAAAAAAGAGACCAGCTGTCAAAGAATTTCATCTTGCATTCATCTGGACAGATGTCCTGATTTCAAAATTTCGAAAGGAACAGCAATTTGTAGTGCACAAGAAGAGGGATGCTGATAGGTTGGCAAGTCAGTCCTGTTTGGTCAAGATGTTGCCATGGGAAATGCACAAGGGAAATATTATCCTCCATGCCTTTGTTTATTCAATAAAAGTGCAAGGTCTGGACTTCTTTGCCTACGGAGGACAAGTCCCCTGAATAATATATGTAGCTTCCAGCAAGTCTAAGTGAGCTACATTGTAAGCCTGAATGATAATCTTAAATTGAATGGTATCATTCAGTATAGTTTATGTCATTTATTTATCAAGGTTATGTATTTATTATGTACTTGATATAATATTTGTAAAGGGCTAGTATTTTGCTCCCATAGAGTGAAATGGAAATTTATCCATGTGTGTGTTTTTAAGGAGCAGTGAGAAGAGATCAGGTAGAAATTGTTGAAATAGCTTAATTCACAACAAGTAAACAAATAAAGCAAGCATTGTGATTGCAGACAATTGAATTTCATCAGTGTAACTTTTCTTATGTAACAATGAATATGCTACACTCACCCACATTAATGAATCACATTGTTACAAGCCCAGTTGGTATTAACGATCGACAAGTCAAATCCCAGAGATGCTAACTTTTTTTTAGAAACTGTGGAGTAAAGTTACTGAACAAATTCACAGGAGTCTGCTGGTGAACTTTTAACACAAAAATAAAATACGTATTTAAATAAGAAAGGTGAACTAATTTACACCAGACCTAGAAAGGATGAAAAAAAATTGAAATATTCACTATTCTTTCATTCTAGCAATTTCTGTACAGATACAATCAAATTCAGAAAGATAAAACACTTTACAATATCTATCTTATACTCCAATATTCAGGGTAGGTATGAAGAACATATGAACTAGCAGAGTGAACTGTGGTCAGATACACCTTACTCCAAAATAAATCACAGGTACGACAAAAGCAGATTCCATGGATTTCTCAACATCCCACACAGACAGTTGTCACATTGTGAGCCAAATCTGCATCTCGCAGAGTCTCAATCTCGCCTTCTGAGATTTCTTTCCCCTGGATCTCTGAGTATGCTCAAACATCACCTTTCAAGCACAATTTCAGATCCGTGGCCATGTCAAGCAGAACACCACTACTCCAAAATCCCACCAACTTTCAGTTGCCTCCTCTGACCTTCAAGGATACTCTCCACATTGCTTCAAGTTGGCTTCTTGCAGCTATCTTTGTAACTTGGAGCCTATTGCTCTGTTTCTTTCTTGTAACTTGACTTGATGGGCCTTGATTCTTCATTGGAGGGATTCTACAGATCCTTTCTAGGACCTCTCCTTATCCCTCTCCATGCCTTGCTCCTTGGGACACCTTCCTCAGTAATGGCACTTAGGTTCAGGTCAGCAGAACTGACATTTCACCCCAATTCTTTCCTTTCTTGTTTCTGCGCAGATGCACAGGGTCTAAAGATGGTAAAATAAAGCAGAAACTGCGTATGCATAAGAACATAAGAAATAGGAGCAGGAGTAGGCCATCTAGCCCTTCGAGCCTGCCCCGCCATTCAATAAGATCATGGCTGATCTGAAGTGGATCAGTTCCACTTTCCTGCTTTCTCCTCATAACCCTTAATCCCCTTGCCTACCAAAAACCTATCTACTCGCGTCTTAAATATATTTAGCGAGGAATATATATATGCACACCACTTCCCAACCAATACATGCACAGGAGGCCTGAGGCCCACTGTTAATTGGTGATCCCCACCTCCAAGGAGTGTATCTGAGTTTCCTAACAACTTTGCTTGTCAATTGTTAGCTGCATTTTACTTATAGATTCGTACAATTTTACAGCAGAGAAAGGGGTAATTTGGCCAAAATTACCTTTTCGGGCTGAGCTGTTCTGGGCAGCACGGTAGCACAGTGGTTTGCACTGTTGCCTCACCACTGCAGGGATCTGTGTTCGATTCCTGGCTTGGGTCACTGCCTGTGTGGAGTTTGCACATTCTCCCTGTATCTGTGTGGGTTTCCTCTGGGTGTACCAGTTTCCTCCCACAGTCCAAAGATGTGCGGGTTAGGTTGATTGTGTCCCAGGATGCATATCTTAGAGGGATTAGCAGGGTTATGGGGATAGGAGGTGGGTGGGATTGTTGTCAGTGCAAACTCGATGGGCCGAATGACCTTCTTCTGCACTATAGTACTTCTAGGATTTCTCTGGACTCTTCTGCATCAAAGCAGGCCAAACTGAAAAGTACCAAGTAGCTGTCTCAAGATATATTAATGTAACCTTGGTTTTCCCCTGAGTTCCCTAACTACCCTCCCATCTCACTGCTCATGTGCATGTTTTCCCTTCTGTCAAAATAAAGCAATACTTTTGGCAGAATTATACAGTATGGAATTAAATCAATCTTATTTTCTATAACTGGCATCTTCTAAATGTTCCTGTGAACATATTAAGATGACATATTTACATTCTCTAAAGATAATGTTTACCGTATGTAGATGAGGAACATCTGAAGATAACGTTTACTGTCAACTCACAAAGTCACAATGTGTTTACCGTCAACTCACAAAATGTCCCTTCAACTCTCACCGCTCCTTCTCCATTCCATATTTGACTTCCTTTCTGAAAGAAAAACAATAAATTGCTTTTATTTAAATATTCTGTCAAACATAAGCTTTGTACAAAAATTAATTTTGAAATTGCAAGCTGACGTCTTTGTGAAAATCAGTAACAGATTGTTTACAGTTTAAACATGAAACAGCTGCTGAAAAAATGCAAATAATCAACACAGTATCATAGTTTCCTTCTCTCTGTCTCTCACATAGACAAGTAGAGAACCTCATTATTTAAAACACTCAACATAAGCTCAATTTGTACAAATCTTTTAAAATTTGATCTCTATAATTTATTGAAATAATTCCGAGGAAATAAAGTGAGCAAAACTGTTGGAAGTTGACTCGCTACATCTTGTGGTTGTTTTGACTAAATGCCACCAATGCCGCCTGGAAAATATTTCAGATTAAATGGAGTTGTTCTTAAAGTAAAATCTTGCATGTTTCACTTGAGGGAGATACAAAATCAGTCAGCGCTTCTGGTTATAATTTATTCTTCAGCACACAAAGCAATTTACAAAGTATTATCAGCAGATAGAGTACAATTAAACGTCCGTGGAGTGGGAGAGACGGGCTGTTCACTTAATCTTCTGTCTCAGTGAAATCGGGGAATGTGAGACATGCCGTGCTTACAGCGTAATTAATATCTAAAATTTACACACAAAGACTAAAGTATTTCGGACTGTGGAGCTTAGGGCCTCTATTGAGTAAATGGATTATCTGGTACGTTTGTATGTTTTTATTTCCTTTTGGACGAGTGCCATATTAGTCTACAGCCCGGCTTTACTTTTGGTTTTCTTTGGTTGTTTATACCTGTAAAGAATTGTCTGATTATATGGCTGTTGTAACCTGCACCAAGTTTGAGTGGCGGGAGTGAATGAAAGAGAGAATGCACTTGCTGTAACAGGTATTTCAATCACCCTTCTCATTTACCATCTCATTAGAAGTTTTAATTGCTACGGTATTTTGCCGAGCTATTGTAACGAGCCTTCTAATGATTTGGGTGTAAACTCAGCTGAATTTTCTTGAAAACCACAGTTTGTGTAGTAAGCCGTGCCTAGATGGACTGAGTTACTACCTTAAGCTTAAATGTTGGCGACCTTAATCTATTTACGGTCGAAAGTGGTAACAGAGCGCTTCACATTTCGAACTTTGCAATGTGTTCTGTCCCATCTACCTCAAATCTCTGCCTGTATACAAACACGGCAACGTTGTATTGTGTACGATCGTATTGGCTTGTTCCTACAATCCTGTTTTTCTCCCAAAGATCCTGAATACTTCAGAGGAGCTCGAAAGTTGTTCTTATAGGCACAAAATCATGATGAATCTCGTTTCAGGGGTATTTCTTGCCTTTTTAAAAAAATACATTGTGTGGTTAATATATAGACGAAAATATACAGGCTCTGTTGATCTTTAAACGCTTTATAATGTCACGAAAGTCTCATTGCTTTATAAGTCTGACGTGAGGTTAAGTGCAGTTTATTGATTGGCTACGGTGTGTTGAACAATAAAAGGTTTAAAGAAAATCAGTAAACAGGATCCTCACACAATAAATCTTTCAAATTTATTGCTTTTGGCTAAAATGTGAAAAGGAACAGAAGGGTGGTGTTTCTCCTGTAATTGTAACATTTATTTGTTTTTCAAGATGAGAAAATTAGCCTGATGCAGAGAATGTCTCAGTTATTCTTGCATTCATTTAGGTTGTAGGACTACGATCCCTTGTTAGCAAAAATTAAACCGCACGTTAACGTTTTTAACCAAGGTACCAATTTTGAGAATTTCAATCCCTGGCAATTTCAACTCTTAAGATAAGTAGTAAGATTTCTTGAATATCAAGAAGGAATTGTGGAGGAGTAGATTTACATGATGCAAATATATAAACAGAAATTCCTCCAAAGCCTGTGGATAAAATATTAACTTTGGGTTTCAGAACTCATCTTGAAAACAAATCTCCAAAATAAGGTGGCACAGTAGTGAAAAATAATTAGTATTGCTGCCTCACAGCTCCAGGGACCTGGGTTCAATTTCAGCCTTGGGTGGCTGTACATGGAGTATGTTGTCAGACAAACAAACTATGTATCCTGCCTAGCGGATCTAATTTTGAGGGATTAGTGTTGGCAGGTCAGCTGGGCAGGTTGGTTTGGGAGAGGATGGGGCTGTTGGATCTTACTTGCCAGTAGATTTTGAGGATCTTGTGAAAGTGCTGCTCGCGATGTCTCCCTGGTGCTTTTGGTTCCCTGATGGAGGTTGGCCAAGTCGCTTAAAATATATAGGAGTTGGGGATCTGCTGCTTGGTAAACATGACATTAATATGGGTTTGAGATCCTGGTCCTCAATTATTGGTCCTCAGTCAGCTGAAGGCTGATGTGGCACATTACAGGCCTTCTAAATTGTACTCCCTAAGAGGTCTCACAACACCAGGTTAAAGTCCAAAAGGTTTATTTGATAGTGTGAGCTTTTGGAGTGCTGCTCCTTCATCAAGTGAGTGAGCAGTGTGCCTGAATGATTATCGTCTGGTGGCTCTGACATCCATCATTAACAACTGTTTCGAAAGGTTAGCCATGGCATGAATCAATTCCGACCTCTTTGGTTGCCTGGATCCACAACAGTTTGTCCATCGCTGCAACAAGCCCACAGCAGCCTGGTGGGGGAGCAGCGCTCCAAAAGCTTGTGCTACTAAATAGACCTGGTGTTGTGAGACTTCTTACTGTGCCCATTCCAGTCCAACTCCAGTCATCTCTGTTAACGCGCAAATAAGTGCGGCGTGCAGGAATGGAACGGCGATAATTATGGGGGATTTCAATCTACATATTGATTGGTCGACCCATGTTGGACGCGGTGGGCTCGAGGAGGAGTTCTCGGAATGCTGCCGGGATAGTTTCCTTGAACAGTGTGTGTTGGAGCTGATGAGGGAGCGAGCTATCTTGGATCTGGTGCTATGTAACGAGGCGGGTAGAATTAGGGACCTTGTGGTGAAGGATCCTCTTGGGGAGAGTGATCATTGTATGGTGGAGTTTCTGGTGCAGATGGAGGAGGAGAAAGTGGGTTCCCGGACACGCGTCCTTTGTTTGAATAGAGGGGAGTGCGGTAGGATGAGAGAAGAATTGGTGAATGTGGACTGGGGGAGCGCGTTGGAAGGTAGGTCTGCTGAGGAGCAGTGGAGGATCTTTAAGGAGATCTTTCTTGGTGCTCAGCAGAAATTTATTCCGATGGTTAAAAAGGACCGTAGGAGGAGAGGTAATAAGACGTGGATAACGAAGGAGGTGAAGGAAAGTGTTAAATTAAAAGCGGAGGTGTTTAGAGTAGCTAAGAGTAGTGGGCGAGAAGAGGATTGGGAGAGGTTTAAATGTCAACAAAGATTGACAAAGAAGTTGATAAACAAGGGTAGGAGAAACTATGAAGCTGGGCTAGTGCTTAATATAAAAAGGATAGCAAGAGTTTTTATAAATATATAAAAAGGAAGAGGCTGGCTAGGGTGAACGTTGGACCCTTAGAGGATGAGAGGGGGGACTTAGTGGTAGGGGATGGGGAAATGGCTGAGGCCTTGAATAACTTTTTTGTTTCGGTCTTCACGGAGGAGGACGTAAATAATTTGCCGGGTGTTAGAGATGGAAAGGTGGTAGGACTGGAGGGCCTGAATGATATTATTGTTACTAGAGAGGCGCTGCTCGACAGACTAGAGGGACTGATTGTGGACAAGTCCCCAGGACCGGATGGAATGCATCCAAGGGTTCTGAAAGAAATGGCGGAGGTGATAGTGGATGCCTTGGTGGTTATTTTCCAAACGTTGCTGGATTCCGGGGAAGTGCCGGAAGATTGGAAAATGGCTAATGTTACGCCGTTGTTTAAGAAGGGTGGTAGGCAAAAGGCAGGGAATTATAGGCCGGTTAGTTTAACGTCTGTTGTAGGTAAAATGTTAGAATCCGTCATCAAGGAGGAAATAGCGAGGCATCTTGAGGGGAATTG
This sequence comes from Carcharhinus amblyrhynchos, assembly GCF_965287045.1. Classification (NCBI taxonomy): domain Eukaryota; kingdom Metazoa; phylum Chordata; class Chondrichthyes; order Carcharhiniformes; family Carcharhinidae; genus Carcharhinus; species Carcharhinus amblyrhynchos. The sequence goes on from NC_137337.1 coordinate 31,279,909, forward strand.
CTTGATAGAGCAGACGCAGCACGGTTTCGTTAAGGGGAAGTCGTGTCTGACGAATTTATTGGAGTTCTATGAGGATGTGTCTAGGGCGGTGGATAGAGGAGAGCCGGTGGATGTGGTCTTTCTTGATTTTCAGAAGGCGTTTGACAAGGTACCTCACAAGAGGTTATTGCAGAAGGTAAGGGGGCATGGAGTTGGGGGTAGGGTGTTAGCGTGGATAGAGGATTGGTTGTCAAATAGGAGGCAAAGAGTGGGGGTTAATGGATGCTATTCGGATTGGAGATTGGTGACTACTGGAGTGCCCCAGGGGTCGGTGCTGGGGCCTCAGCTATTTACCATTTATATAGATGATCTGGAGGAGGGAACCGAGTGTATGGTGTCGAAATTTGCTGATGACACCAAGATTGGAGGAACGGCAAATTGCACAGAGGGTGTGGAGAGTCTGCAGAAGGATCTAGATAGGCTGGGCGAATGGGCCAGGAAATGGCAAATGGAATTTAATGTTGGCAAGTGCGAGGTGGTCCACTTTGGTAGGAATAATGGTAGGAAGGACTATTACTTACGGGGCGAAAAACTGCAGCAGGCGACGGTGCAGAGGGACCTCGGGGTCCTTGTGCATGAGTTGCAAAAACCCAGCCTGCAGGTGCAGCAGGTGGTCAGGAAGGCTAATGGGATGCTGGCCTTCATAGCGAGGGGGATTGAATATAAAAGTAGGGAGGTCTTGCTGCAGCTCTATAGGGCATTGGTGAGGCCGCAGCTGGAGTACTGTGTGCAGTTTTGGTCGCCACACTTGCGCAAGGATATTTTGGCCTTGGAGGGAGTGCAGAGGAGGTTTACTAGGCTGATACCAGAGTTGAGGGGGTTGAGCTATGAGGAGAGGCTGAATAAACTAGGCTTGTACTCATTAGAGTTTAGAAGAATGAGGGGAGATCTCATTGAGACGTATAAGATGATGAATGGGATGGATAGGATAGAGGTGGAGAGACTCTTCCCGCTCAGAAAGGACAGTAGGACTAGGGGGCACAGCCTCAAGATAAAGGGGGGGCGGTTTAGAACGGAGTTGAGGAGGAACTTCTTCACTCAAAGGGTGGTGAATCTCTGGAATTCTCTGCCCGTTGAAGTGGTGGAGGCTGCCTCGATAAATATTTTTAAGACGCAGGTTGATGGGTTTTTGATAAGCGAGGGGATTAAGGGTTATGGGGAGAGGGCGGGAATGTGGAACTGAGCCAAGACAGATCAGCCATGATCTTATTGAATGGCGGGGCAGGCTCGAAGGGCTGGATGGCCTACTCCTGCTCCTATTTATTATGTTATTATGTAAGAGAACATTATTCTCATTGTACTGACTAAAAGGATTTTTCTTCTCATGTAGTATTTTTATCTCAGCAGGGTAGAACTTTCTTTTCTCTTTGCTGTTTGGCTACTTTACCGTGCATTGCTTTATATGGTAATCTCTAGCCTAAGCCTTTCTGATGTAGCAACTGTTTACAGCTTTGACAAAGGGTCATCTGAACTCGAAACATCACCTCTTTCTTCTCCTTACAGATGCTGCCAGACCTGTTGAGATCTTCCAGTATTTTCTCTTTTGGTTGCAACTGTTTACATTGTGAATCATTCTATCAATTAGCTCTGAATAAGCTAACTGATCATACTAATTTTACCTTTCCACTAGGCTAATCTTTTACTCACCCTGCTTCTCTCCACAACTGGGCTCTGGGCAAAAATAACATCTTAAATTTTCCACTTCAATTACACTGTCTCCCAAGCATAACTTGAAGGGATCTGGTTGCTAAATTTTTTGGGAGCCAAGTTGCATGATTGCTACTGTCCCCTGTCCTTCCTGGGATTGCCACCAGAACTGATGGATATGTGCATGTAACAAAAATACATCATCTGATGTACTTTCAATATTTTACATTTTAGCAATGCCCTGTGCTACAATGTGTAACAGGAGAGGATTTTAAAAGTGCAAAAACCAGAAAGCCTACAATTGCAACTTTATTTATCACACTAACTCTGCTACACTTATTATTAAACTGAAAAATCCCAAATTTGCTATGAACACCATCACAACATTACAACAGATCTTCAAGGCCTGCTGCAGTCAATCGTTTTTTAAGCTTTTATTAATTTATTTGTGTCACAAGTAAGCTTACATTAACACTGCATTACGTGACTGTGAAATCCCCTAGTTGCCATATTCTGACACCGGTTCAGGTACACTGAGGGAGAACTTAGCACGGACAATGCACCTAACCAGCACATCTTTCAGACTCTGAGAGGAAATGGAGCACCCAGAGGAAACCCACACGGACATGGGGAGAAGGGCAGGCTCTGCACAGACAATGACCCAAGCCGGGAATCAAACCTGGGAGCCTGTGAGCTCGGACAGAGCCCCATGTGACCTCCTGCCCACTGAGTAAGTCTGCCCCTGTTCAGCTTGGTTGGGGAGTCTTTGACAGGGCCCTCGTAGTCTGCAAAACAGAGAGGATATCTGTTAAGGCCAGGGTAGCAGAGCAAACAACACACAGTCAGTTCTATTAAAATCATGTGGAAGTGAGAGAAAGCAGAAGAGAAAAACATTTTAATTGCATGGGAGAATTCACTTGAGTGTTTCCTACCATGCCTTTGTTGTTTCGTTTGCGAAATTATATGGGGAAAGTATTTTTTACAGAACTCTCTATTGTCACATTCTCATTTCCCATTCAACAAAAGGACAACTGGGGGAAGTCTACAGCAAGCAGGTGGGTTGTCAATTCAAGTGTTGGGGGCAGGGGGAGGGGGATGAAATTGGGTAGTCAGGGAGTGGAGGAAATGAGGGGCCTGGAGACATTGTGGCGGGGGGATTGGGAGCTATTTGGTTCACTGACTGCTGTGGCTTGGTGGGGGAGGGGCGGGGTGGTGGTGGATGGTAGGGGTCATCATTGAGGTTGCCAATCATGGAAGTTCCTCAAACATGTGGATCAATGCGGGAGGTATAAAGGCAAATCCCTCCAGCATCCACCTTTTAGCTACAGTCAAAGCCAAAGGTAGTTGAATTTGATTCATGTTTCTCAAATTCACCCCAATCTAAACCCCACCTATTTTGTAGATTAATATTGCCCACTTTTGTTGCTGCACTCAGCGGGGATGATCTGCTTGCGATTACCCTGCCATTCTCTTCCATTTTTGCTGACAAAGCTCCACTCAGCCCTCAGGGAACAGAAAAAGGAGTGGACACAATTACAGAACTGAAATTGTTACATGACCTCAGAATTGGGGCACCATGAGACTAGGTGGTAGAGTCATAAAGGTTTACAGCATGGAAACAGGCCCTTCGGCCCAACTTGTTCATGCCACCCTTTTTTTTAAAACCCCTAAACTAATCCGCGTTTGGCCTATATCCCTCTATATCCATCATACCCATATAACTATCTAAATGCTTTTTAAAAGATAAAAACCCACCTCTACTACTACTTCTGGCAGCTTGTTCCAGATACTCACCACCCTCTGAAAAAATTGCCCCTCTGGGCACCTTTGTATCTCTCCCCTCTCACCTTAAACCTATGCCCTCTAGTTTTAGACTCCCCTATCTTTGGGAAAACATATTGACCATCTTACTGGTCTATGCTCCTCATTCTTTGATGGACCTCTATAAGGTCACCCCTCAGCCTCCTACGCTCCAGAGAAAAATGTCCCAGTCTATCCAGCCTCTTCTTATAACTCAATCCATCAAGTCCCTGTAGCATCCTAGTAATTCTTTTCTGCACTCTTTCTAGTTTAATAATATCCTTTCTAGAATAGGGTGACCAGAATTGCAACAGTATTCCAAGTGTGGCCTTACCAATGTCTTGTACAACTTTAACAAGACGTCCCAACTTCCGTATTTAATGTTCTGACCAACGACGCCAAGCATGCCGAATGCCTCCTTCACCACTCTGTCCACCTGTGACTCCACTTTCAAGGAGCTATGAACACATACCCCTAGATCCCTTTGTTCTGTAACTCTCCTCAATGTCCTACCATTAACTGAGTAAGTCCTACCCTGGTTCAACCTACCTTGTATTTGTCTAAATTAAACTGCATCTGCCAATCGTCAGCCCACTGGTCCAATTGATCAAGATGCTGTTACAATTGGAGATAACTTTCTTCACTGTCCGCTATGCCACTAATCTTGGTGTCATCTGCAAACTTACTAATCATGCCCCCTATATTCTCATCCAAATCATTAATATAAATGACAAATAACAGTGGACCCAGCACTGATCCCTGAGGCAACAACTCTCTATAACCACCCTCTGGCTTCTGTCAAGAAGCCAATTTTGTATCCATTTAGATACCTCACCCTGGATCCTGTGAGATTTAACATTATGCAACAACCTACCATGAAGTACTTTGCCAAAGGCCTTGCTGAAGTCCATGTAAACAACATCAACTGCACTGTCCTCATCTACCTTACCCCTTCAAAAAACTCAATCAGATTTGTGAGACGTGATTTTCCACTCACAAGGCAATGCTGACTGGCCCTAATTAGTCCTTGCATCTCTAAATGCCTGTAGATCCTGTCTCTCAAAATACCTTCCAACAATTTACCCACCACAGATGTGAGGCTCACTGGCCTGTAGATCCCAGGCTTTTCGCTGCAGCCCTTGTTTAAAATCCAATCTTCAGTCACCTCACCTGTGACTATCGATGATTCAAATATCTCGGCTAGGGAACCCGCAGTTTCCTCCCTAGCCTTCCACAACGTCCTGGGATACACCTCATCAGGTCCTGCAGATTTATCTACATTGATGCGCTTTAAGATTTCCAGCACCTCCTCCTCTGTAATATGTACACTCCAATATGTATTTCCCCAAGTTCCCTAACATTCATGTTTTTCTCAACAGTAAATACTGATGAGAAACATTCATTTAGGATCTCACCCATTTCTTGTGGATCCACACATAGATGATCTTGTTGATACTTAAGAGGCCCTACTCTTTCCCTTGTTACTCTTTTGCCCTTTATGTAATTGTAGAAGCTCTTTAGATTCTCCTTTGCCTTATCTGCCAAAACAATTTCAGGTACCCTTTTTGGCCTTCTGATTTCTCTCTTAACTCTATTCCTACACCCTCTATACTCTTCAAGAGATTCACTTGATCCCAGCTGCCTATGCATGTCATGTGCCTCTTTCTTCTTCTTGACCAGGGCCTGAATATCCCCGAGTCATCCAGGGTTCCTGACTTCTGTCAGCCTTGCCCTTCGCTCTAAGAGGAATGTGTTTACCCTGAATGCTGGTTAACATACTTTTGAAAGCATGCCACTTACCAGACGTCCCTTTTCCTTCCCATAGATTTTCCCAATTAACTTTTGAAAGTTCCTGCCTGATACCATGAAAATTGGCCTTGCCCCAATTTAGAATTTTAACTTTTGGGACAGACCTATCATTCTCCATAGCTATCTTAAAACTAGTAGAATTATGGTCACTGGTCCCAAAATGATCCCTCACTAACAATGTTACGAAGATATTGCAGAGGCTTCTGTTTTACATTCAGGTTGTTCTCTGTATGGGCAAAAAGCCATGTCAATCTGCTGTTGTTAGCTTGAATCTACACGTGCAAACCACATCCTTTCTCATTGTTTAAAACCCCTAACATAGTTTGAGCATTACAGTTCTAATCTGCTTAAATGCTGCATCACTTTCCTTTGTTCCATGTTCTCCTTCTCCATCTTCTTTTCCTTCTGCATGAAAATTGTATATGGTTATTAACTAATTACAATTCTAATCAATTACAATACTAACAGCACTATGGTTGTACCTCCACAACATGAACTGCAGCAGTTCAAGAAGGCAGCTCATCACCACTTTTTCAAGGGCCATTAGGAATTGGCAATGAATGCTGCTGGACATCACATCCCACGAATGAATATAAAAAAAACTAAGATATTCACAGAAGAGTCATACTCTTCCTTAGTGCATCACAAAGTGGGGAAGAAGAGGATTAAAATTGTTCACTCTCCCACAGGCAATCAGAAACAAATCCAATGTTCTGAAGACTGAATTCCAACATAAAGTGTTCCAACAAACTTTCTCCAGGTACAGTAAGCACTACTTAAACTTCCAGCAATCTTCAGGTTGAAGAAGTAAACCTTATGATGATTTTTAAAATAGCTGGGATTCATATTTCTCATTCTCAATGAGTCGATTGTGAGTCTCGAGCTGCAGCGTGAGTCTTGTTTCAGTCAGTATCACAGGGGCTTAGTGAACAAATAATAGAGTCAAATCACATTGGAAAATTCAGCTGATTAATTTCTGGGTGAAAAACAATGGAAATGGTTTCCCTGCCAACTCACTGTCCAATCGCGATAGCTTTAGATCCCAGAAATGTTGAAGATGTCACGGACATTTTAGGGCTAATAGCAAATGTGTCCCTGAAATTACAGAGTTGTAACGTTGGATTGTGTGTGGTTGTTTGAGCCTAATTTATTTCCGGGGGCAGCAGGGAGAAATCTATTGAGTTGCTTCACTTCAAGGTGTAACTAGTGGCAATCACCCTTAATAAATTAAGCATGTGATGGGAAGTGAGAATTCGTGCAGAAGAATTTGAAAAAAAAGACTAAATTACCAATATAATTTTTTTTTTCATTTTTTTACATGTTCAGTTACAGGAATTTTTAACTAACTGGTAGGCACATGCCAAATATAAAGTAAAAACAGAAGAACCATTTCCTAAACAGCCCTTAAAGTTTCCTAAATGGTCATTGTTACTTATATTTTGAGTTCATAACTTATGAATCTACAGGTTTCATTTCCTTAAAGTGGAAAACATAGTTCCTCAAGAGATTTTTGAAAATTAGAACTTCAAGAGGACCAAAATTTGGGAGGTTGCAAAGTGCCGAATTGAAAGATGTGATGCTGTTCCTTACGCCTATCTTGAGCTTCACCTGAACAGTACATCAGAGTGAGGACAGAGATGTCAGCATGTGTAACCAGGGGGAGAAATGAAATGGCAGCCCCTGGAAGCTACTGGGCATGCCTGTGGACTGAAAGGAAGCCTTCTGCAAAGCGGTCACCCAACCTGTGTTTGGTCTCCCTGGTGTAGAGGGGCCCACATTGTGAACAGTGAATAATACATCAGGCTAAATTGAAAGAAGTGCACGTGAATTGCTTCTTCACCTGGAAGGAGCCTTGGACCGAGAGGACAAAGGACACAAAAGCGCAGGTGTTACATCTCCTGCATTTGCTTGGAATGCTGAAAATAAAGGGGAGGGGAAAATGTGTTTTGTGGTGGTGGAAATGACAGTAAATAATCTGTAAATCATCTCTAATTGAATCCATTCTGTAAGAGTTCAGAAACAGAAAGAGCATGATCAAACTGCAGGTAACATTCTTCCTGTCTCCAAAAGGACTCACCTGATGAAGGAGCAGTGCTCCGAAAGCTCGTGATTCCAAATAAACCTGTTGGACTTTAACTTGGCGTTGTGAGATTTCTTACTGTCTCCAAAAAGGGGCATAGAGGGTCAAATCTGGAGGGAAATTGCAGAGATGTGAAAGAATCATAGAATCCCTACAGTGCGGAAAGAGGCCATTTGGCCCATCGAGTCTGCACTGACCACAATTCCACCCAGGCCCTATTCCTGTAACCCCACTTGTTTACCCTGCTAATCCCTCTGACACTAGAGTCAATTTAGCATGGCCAATCAACCTAACCCACACATCTTTGGACTATGGGAGGAAACCAGAGCACCCAGAGGAAACCCACGCAGACACGGGGAGAATGTGCTAACTCCACACAGACAGTGACTTGAGGACAGAATCGAACCTGGCTCCATGGCACTGAGAGGCAGCAGTGCTAACCACTGTGCCACCTTGCCGCCCAGTACTGTGGAATGGTGATACTGTAAAAAGTCTGACAACACCAGGTTTAAATCCAACCAATTTATTTGATAGTAAACTCACTAGCTTTCGGGATTAGTCCCCTCTTCAGGTGAATGGAGAGTTCTGGCCTCAGACAGAGCATATAAAGCACAGACAGTTTACAGATTACTGATTAGAATGCGAATCTTTACACCTAACCTGCTGTTCAAGTCCTAAAGTGGCCGACAATGTGAGTGGAAGGAGCACTGATCACAGGTTAAAGAGATGTGTATTGTCTCCAGACAGCACAGTGAGTGAGGTTTTGCAAACCCAGGCAAGTCACGGGGGTTACAGATAGTGCAACATGAACCCAAGATCCCTGTTGAGACCGTCCTCATGTGTGCGGAACTTGGCTATCAGTCTCTGCTCAGCGACTCTGCGCTGTCGTGTGTCGTGAAGGTCGCCTTGGAGAATGCTTACCCGAAGGCCAGAGGCTGAATGCCCGTGACCACTGAAGTGTTCGCCAACAGGAAGGGAACAGTCTTGCATGGTGATTGTCGCGCGATGTTCATTCATCCGTTGTCGTAGCGTCTGCATGGTCTCCCCAATGTACCACGCTTCGGGACATCCTTTCTTGCAACGTATCAGGTAGACAATGTTGGCCGAGTTGCAAGAGTATTTACCATGTACCTGGTGGATGGTATTCTCACGTGTGATGATGGTATCCATGTCGATGATCCGGCATGTCTTGCAGAGGTTGCTGTGACAGGGTTGTGTGGTATTGTGGTCACTGTTCTCCTGAGGGCTGGGTAGTTTGCTGCGAACAATGGTCTGTTTGAGGTTGCGTGGTTGTCTGAAAGCAAGAAGTGGGGGTGTGGGGATGGCCCTGGCGAGATGTTCGTCTTCATCAATGATATGTTGAAGACTCCGGAGAAGATGTCGTAGCTTCTCCGCTCTGGGGAAGTACTGGACGACGAAGGGTGCTCTGTCCACCGTGTCCCGTGTTTGTCTTCTGAGGAGATTGGTGCGGTTTTTTGCTGTGGCGCATCGGAACTGTCGATCTATGAGTCGAGCGCCATATCCTGTTCTTATGACGGCATCTTTCAGCGTCTGGAGGTGTCTGTCACAATCCCCCTCATCTGAGCAAATCCTGTGTATACGGAGGGCTTGTCCATAGGGGATGGCTTCTTTAACATGTTTAGGGTGGAAACTGGAGAAGTGGAGCATTGTGAGATTGTCTGTGGGCTTGCGGTACAGTGAGGTGCTGAGGTGACCGTCCTTAATGGAGATGCGTGTGTCCAAGAATGCAACTGATTCTGGGGAATAGTCCATGGTGAGTCTGATGGTGGGGTGGAATTTGTTGACATCATCATATAGTTGTTTCAGTGATTGTTCACCATGAAGCCAAAGGAAGAAAATGTCATCGATGTATCTAGTGTATAGCATCGGTTGAAGATTCTGTGCGGTGAAGAAGTCTTGTTCGAACATGTGCATGAAGATGTTGGCATTTTGAGGTGCGAATTTGGTCCCCATGGCTGTTCCATGTGTCTGGATGAAAAACTGGTTGTTGAAGGTGAAGACATTGTGGTCCAGGATAAAGCGGATGAGTTGTAAAATTGCATCTGGAAACTGGCAGTTGTCAGCATTGAGCACTGAGGCAGTCGCAGCAATGCTATTGTTGTGGGGATGTTGGTGTAGAGCGCTGAGACATCCATTGTGACGAGGAGTGTCCCTGGTTCAACTGCTCCGTGTGTGCTGAGTTTCAGTAGGAAGTCCGTAGTGTCGCGACAAAAGCTGGGGGTTCTTTGTACAATGGGTTTCAGGATGCCCTCGACGTAGCCAGAGAGGTTCTCACACAGAGTCCCATTGCCTGATACGATGGGACGGCCGGGTGTGTTTGCCTTGCATCTTTGGGAGACAGTAGAGATCTCCAATGCGGGGAGTACGTGGAACTATTCCCCAGAATCGGTTGCATTCTTGGACACACACATCTCCATCAAGGACGGTCACCTCAGCACCTCACTGTACCGCAAGCCCACAGACAATCTCACAATGCTCCACTTCGCCAGCTTCCACCCTAAACATGTTAAAGAAGCCATCCCCTATGGACAAGCTCTCCATATACACAGGATTTGCTCAGATGAGGAGGATCATTACAGACACCTCCTGACACTGAAAGATGCCTTCATAAGAACAGGATATGGTGCTCGGCTCATAGATCGACAGTTCCGATGCGCCACAGCAAAAAACCGCACCAACCTCCTCAGAAGACAAACACGGGACACGGTGGACAGAGTACCCTTCGTCGTCCAGTACTTCCCCGGAGCGGAGAAGCTACGACATCTTCTCCGGAGTCTTCAACATATCATTGACGAAGACGAACATCTCACCAGGACCATCCCCACACCCCGACTTCTTGCTTTCAGACAACCACGCAACCTCAAACAGACCATTGTTCGCAGCAAACTACCCAGCCCTCAGGAGAACAGTGACCACAATACCACACAACCCTGCCACAGCAACCTCTGCAAGACATGCAGGATCATCGACATGGATACCATCATCACACGTGAGAATACCATCCACCAGGTACACGGTAAATACTCTTGCAATTCGGCCAACGTTGTCTACCTGATACGTTGCAAGAAAGGATGTCCCGAAGCATGGTACATTGGGGAGACCATGCAAATGCTACGACAACGGATGAATGAACATCGCACAACAATCACCAGGCAAGACTGTTCCCTTCCTGTTGGCGAACACTTCAGTGGTCACGGGCATTCAGCCTCTGACCTTCGGGTAAGCATTCTCCAAGGCGGCCTTCACGACACACGACAGCGCAGAGTCGCTGAACAGAGACTGATAGCCAAGTTCCGCACACATGAGGACGGTCTCAACAGGGATCTTGGGCTCATGTCGCACTATCTGTAACCCCCGTGACTTGCCTGGGTTTGCAAAACCTCACTTACTGTACTGTCTGGAGACAATACACATCTCTTTAATCTGTGATCAGTGCTCCTTCCACTCACATTGTCGGCCACTTTAGGACTTGAACAGCAGATTAGGTATAAAGATTTGCGTTCTAATCAGTAATCTGTAAACTGTGCTTTATATGCTGTCTGAGGCTAGAACTCTCCAATCACCTGACGAAGGGACTAACCCGAAAGCTAGTGAGTTTACTATCAAATAAATCGGTTGGATTTAAACCTGGTGTTGTCAGACTTTTTACTGTGTTTACCCCAGTCCAATGCCAGCATATCCACATCACAAGTGGGGATACTGGCACACTTAAATCACACAATTATCAATTGAAATGATGTTAGAATAATGAGAAAAGGGGGAATGGAATTTCTAAAATGTGTTATGAAGGATTGTGGGGTAAAAGGTCAGGACACAGGGGAGCCTATCGTGGGAAGGAGGATGAGGGGTGAAAGCGGAGATGCAGGAAAAGAAATGAACATGGTTGAGGACATTATCAACCACAATGGAGGGAATCCTCGGGTGAGAAAAAAAGAAATCTAAAAAAGTGCTGGCATGGAAATTTGCAGGTTTGAAATAGATGTGATGGAAACAGAGGAAATGGAAGAATTGAACAGGTGAAGGGTATAAGATGTAAGGAAGTGTAGCCGAGATAGCAATGGGAATTAGAACATAAGAACATAAGAAATAGGAGAAGGAGTAGGCCATCTAGCCCTTCGAGCCTGCCCCGCCATTCAATAAGATCATGGCTGATCTGTCGTGGCTCAGTTCCACATTCCCGCCCTCTCCCCATAACCCTTAATCCCCTCGCTTATCAAAAACCCATCAACCCGTGTCTTAAAAATATTGAGCAAGGCAGCCTCCACCACTTCAATGGGCAGAGAATTCCAGAGATTCACCACCCTTTGAGTGAAGAAGTTCCTCCTCAACTCCGTTCTAAACCACCCCCCCTTTATCTTGAGGCTGTGCCCCCTAGTCCTACTGTCCTTTCTGAGCGGGAAGAGTCTCTCCACCTCTATCCTATCCATCCCATTCATCATCTTATACGTCTCAATGAGATCTCCCCTCATTCTTCTAAACTCTAACGAGTACAAGCCTAGTTTATTCAGCCTCTCCTCATGGCTCAACCCCCTCAACTCCAGTATCAGCCTAGTAAACCTCCTCTGCACTCCCTCCAAGGCCAAAATATCCTTGCGTAAGTGCAGTGACCACAACTGCACACAGTACTCCAGCTGCGGCCTCACCAATGCCCTACACAACTGCAGCAAGACCTCCCTATTTTTATATTCAATCCCCCTCGCTATGAAGGCCAGCATCCCATTAGCCTTCCTGACCACCTGCTGCACCTGCAGGCTGGGTTTTTGCGACTCATGCACAAGGACCCCGAGGTCCCTCTGCACCGTCGCCTGCTGCAGTTTTTTGCCACGTAAGTAATAGTCCTTCCTACCATTATTCCTACCAAAGTGGACCACCTCGCACTTGCCAACATTAAATTCCATTTGCCAGTTCCTGGCCCATTTGCCCAGCCTATCTAGATCCTTCTGCAGACTCTCCACACCCTCCGCGCAATTTGCCGTTCCACCAATCTTGGTGTCATCTGCAAATTTCGACACCATACACTCGGTTCCCTCCTCCAGATCATCTATATAAATGGTAAATAGCTGAGGCCCCAGCACCGACCCCTGGGGCACTCCAGTCGTCACCAACCGCCAATCCGAATAGCACCCATTAACCCCCACTTTCAGTGGGCTTTTAATAAACATTGAGCATGTCTGATAGCCTCTATTGGGAAGAGGGGATATTCTTGAGGAGGCAAGAACAGAATCCATTCAGTTACAGTTCGAAAACAAAAAGGGCATGATCACATTATTGGTTCCTTTGGTCTCCGAAGAGAGAGATAGAGGAGCAAATCTGCAGGGAAATTGCAGAATTATAGAGTTGTGATATGGGGAGACTAAAACTACACAATTAGCAATTGAAATTATGTTAGAATAATGGGAAAGGGGGGGATGGAATTTCTAAAATGGGTTCAGGGGATCATTAAACAGTATGTTTTTAGTGCATCTAATGAGGAGGCATTGCTAGATCTGGTGCTGTGGATCAAGTAGACCAAGGCTGGGATTTAATGAAGCAGGATTGATGATGGGAGAGCTGGGAAAATCAGCAGGAAGTACCCACCTCCAATGCTGGCATCGGGAAAATTGTCCCCAATTTAATGGGGAGGGCAGGAATGGGAATCCCAGCTGCTGGTGGCAGTCTGTCATTTAGGTTCACTAATGAGTCATTTAAAACCAATCAACCTGGAGCTCTTTGGAAGTTAATGGTGGCCTCAGGCATTTAATGGGAGTTGCAAGAATCTCTGGTAGCTCCCAAACGTCGCCCAGCAAACTCCATTGAGCATTCTCTGCCACTCAGTACAATCATGGGCTTCATCCACTTTTCTGTCTACTCCCAGTAACCCTTCATCATCCGACAGACTCAAGATGTGTCTATCTAAGTCTTAAGTGTGTTCAATGATGGCACGTCCAAGATTTTCAGGGGTAGAGAATTCCAAAGAAACAAAATCCTTTGACTGAAATAATTTCTCCTCATCTCAGTCCCTAACAATAGACCCATTATCCTGAGTCTGTGCCCCCATGTTTTAGACTCCCCGACCAGCAGAAATAATTTCTCACCATCAACCCTATCCAATCCCTTCAGAATCTTGTTGGTTTTGACAAGATCACCTTTCATTCGTCTAAAGCCCAGAGATAATAAGCCCCGACTTACTCAGCCCCTCACAGCCCCTTCATCCCAGGGACAAATTTAATGAACCTTCACTGTACTACCTTCAGTGCAAATATATACTTCTTTTAATGCAGTACCATAGTGCAATTGTTAGTGGACTGGTAGTCCAGGAACCCAGGGCAATTCTCTGGGGACCCAAGTTCAAACCCCCCACAACAGACAGTGTAATTTGAATTCAGTGTTTAAAAATCTGGCACTAAAAGCCAGATGACTATGAAACGGCTGTCATAATAACCATCCGGTTCACTTAAGTCCTTTAGGGAAGGAAATTCGCTGTCCTCACATGGTCTAGCCTGCATGTGACTTCAGATCCACAGCAATGTGTCTGACTCTTCAATGTCCTCTGAAATGCCAACCAAACCATCCAATTCAATGAGTGGATAATATATTCAGGATGGGCAATAAATGCAGGCGTAGCCTGTGATGCCCATTTCCTGCAAAGGAATAAAAAAGTAAATTGTCAAACAAGATTTCCCTGTTGTCAAACCATATTAACATATTCTTATCATACTGTACTTCTCCATGTGTATTGTGAAGACTTCCTTAATAATAGATTTCCCAACACATGATGTTGTGCCATCTGGCCTGTAGTTCTCTGTTTTAACTCTTTCTCCTTCCTCAAAAAGCAATGTTACATTTTTTCAAATTCCAATCCTTTGGAGTTTCCTAGTGTATTTCCAGATCTACGCAATTTTGGAAAATCATAGCTAGTGTATGCAGCACCTCACAGCTATGTTTTTTAGAACCACAAGGTGTAGATCACTAGATCCAAGGCATTTGTCAGATTTTAGACCCTTAAATTAATCCAGTTTCACTGCTGATATTAATTTCCTTAATTTCTTTGAAGTTTATTTATTAGTGTCACAAGTAAGCTTACATTAACACAGCAATGAAGTTACTGTGCAAATCTCCTAGTCGCCACACTCCAGTGCCTGTTCGGGTACATTGAGGGAGAATTTATCATGGCCAATGTATTTAACCAGCACATCTTTTGGACTGTGGGAGGAAACTGGAGCACCCAGAGAAAACCCAGGCAGACACAGGGAGAATGTGCAAACTTCGCACAGACAGTGACCCAAGCCAGGAATCGAACCTGGGTCCCTGGTGCTCTGAGGCAGCAGTGATAACCACTATGCCTTCATGCCACCCATGCCGCACTCCTTTTAGCCACTAGGTTATCTTCTTTTTCTGTTTTGCAACTTGTGTCTTCCACTGTGAAAACAATGAATTTTCCATGTTTCAGACTGATGGGTGGGATAGTTGGTCTGTGTGGGATCTTCACATTCTCACCGTATCTGTGTGGGTTTCCTCCGGGTGCTCCAGTTTCCTTCCACATTCTGAAAGACACGCTGGTTAGGCACATTAAGCCAAGGTACTGGGGATTTTCACGGTAACTTCATTGCAATGTTAATGTAACCCTGACTTGTGACTAATAAATAAACTTTTACTTTACTTTTTATTCAGGAAGTGGTAATTCATTGAAATCATAACATGGTCAGATGGATCGGCCGTGCTAAATTCTCCCAAACTAGTGCCAGAGTGTGGTGACAAGGGAATTTTCATAGTAACTTCATTACAGCGTTAATGTAAGCCCACTTGGGACTAATAAGTAAACTTAACAATCAGGCGGATTTGAAACAGTTTTCTAAACAGGAAATCATTTTTGGCAGATGCTTATATTTGGCACAATAAAGGAGAACTGTTTCATGTGCTATATCTCCTTTTTAGGTGACTTGTGGTAGGAAACACAGTTCTCTATCAGATGAAATGGCTCATGAGATTGGGGTTAATATTTTAGAATTGATAGAGGATTGGTTGAAAGAACAGAAGGAATACATAAGTCGTTTTCAGGTTGGCAGGTTGTTAGTTGTGATTTCTCACCACTGCCAAGCGAGAAGATAGTGCCCTCGTTACTCTACCTCCAGCAAAAGCACTTGGTGGTGAATGAATGTCAGATGAATTACTTTCACCTCCTCAGGGCTGTGAAAATTCACCCTAACACTCTGAGAATGGATATAGATAGACAAAGTGAGTGGACAAGAAGATGGCAGATGAGAATAGTGAGGGGAAATCTGAGATTATTGAGGAACTATTAAAATTAGGTTTCTGAGAGATTTGGGTGTCCTCGTACACGAAACGCAATGGATGAGATTTTCCATCTGTTCACATTTGTGGGATCTTCCAATCCCACTGATGGTGACCCCCTACTGTGGGTTCCCCAGTGGCGGAGGGTGCAAACAATGGGAAAGCCCAATAACAGTAAGTGAACTGGAAGATCACGCCACCAGCCGGCTGCCTCCCACACCACAGAACATGCCATACTGATAGGGTTGGTGGGGGTGAGGTGGTGGTTGGGGGAGGGGAATGGGAAATCTGCCCAGTAAGTTGATATACAGGTAGAACAAGCAGGTGGAAAGGCAAAAGGGGTCTGTTGGCCTTTATTGCAAAGCGATTAGGATGCAAGACTAAAGAAGTCTTGCTGCATACGTTCAGAACTTTGGTGAGACCATGCTTAAAGCACAGTGCATATATTTGGTGTCTGGATCAAGGGAAATGTCCGAGCATTCCCCTGTTCGGACGGAATTTCACATTGGCTCGAAGCCGAGACCCCCCTCCCCGGGTCAGGTGCCCCACAGCGTGAGCTGCCTCGCGGAAATGTCCTCCGTGCCTTTTTCCAGCGCGCGGAGGCGTTTCCTGTACGGGCTGCTGCTGCACACCTTCCACTACCGCGTCCTCGCCCATCGCCCGGATACAACTTGGCGGGCCTTGTTGCTGCCGGGCGGTGGAGGTCCCCGATGGAGGTCCCTCTACGGAGGGATCTCCCCCAATTACCTCGGGGACCTGGGGTGGAGGGTGCTACACGCGGCAGTTCCGCACAACAGCAGGATTCACTGGTTCGCGGGCTCCCGAGACTGCTCTTTCTGTGGCCTTGTGGAATCCGTGGACCACGTCTACGTTTTGTGTTATAGACTGCACACCCTTGTTGATTTTCTGAAGAACCTTTTATTGATGTTCTGTTGCATTTCAGTCCCACGCTCCTGATCTACGGACACCCAGTGCGGAGAGGGGAGGTTCGGGATGCCGATCTCCTCGTGAACCTGCTCCTGGGCCTGGCGAAACGCGCCATCAACAGGTCCAGGCAGCGGGCGATCGACGGGGCCGTCCGTCCCGACTGCCTGCCCCTCTACCACGGCTACATTCGCGGCCGGGTGTCCCTGGAGAGGGAGTACGCGGTGTCCGCGAGCACAGTCGAGGCCTTCCGTGCCCGTTGGGCACCGCAGGGGCTGAGGTGCCTTATAGATTCCAATAATCACATTTTGATTTGACTTGTCCTAAGTTTCCTTTGTACTTTTTGTTTCCGTTCGGGCCGTTCCCCCTCCTTTTGGGGAGCCGCCCCTTTTTCTTTATCCGAACGTAATTTAAGTTTGTTTACTTGGTTCGACCCGCAAGAACAAGGGAAAGATATACTTGCCTTATAGGAGGCGCAACAAAAGTTCACTAGATTGATTCCTCTGATGAGAGAGTTGTCCTTTGAGAAGAGATTGAGTAGAATAGGTGTATACTTCCTGGAACTTAGAAGAATGAGAGATGAGCTCAGTGAAACATATAAGATTCTGAAAGACTACTTGGCAGGGTAGATGCTAACAGGCTGTTCCCCTGATTGGTAAGTCTGAAACTAGGGGGAATAACCTTAGGTTAAGGAATGGCCATTTTGGGCTGGCATGAAGACTCTTCAGAGGGTTGTGAATCTTTGGAATTCTCTACCTCTGCAGGCTGTGGATGCTGTACTCGAGAGTGATGCTGATGGATTACTGAATCCTAAAGTAGTCAAGGAGTGTGGTTCTGATGAAAGGTCATTATATCTGAAACATTGGTTGGGATTTTCCATCTGTGTGCATCCCAAAACCAGAAATTCCCGCCTGAGGTCAATGGATTTGACATGGTCCACTGAATTTACTGTCCAGCTGGCTACAATTTCCACAGGGACAGAACTTTTTGCCCATTAACTCTGTTTCTCCCTCCATAGCTGCTGTCTAACCTGCTGAGTGCGTTCAGCATCTTCTGTTCTGTACGCGCAGCACTGATGCCTCACAGTGCCAGAGACCCAGGTTCGATTCCCAGGGCCACTGTCTGTGTGGAGTCTGCACGTTCTCCCTGTGTCTGTGCAAGTTTCCTGCGGGCTTCCTTTCGCAGTCTAAGAGACACGCTGGTTAGGTGCATTGGTCATGCTAAATCCTCCCTCAGTGTACCCAAACAGGCACCGAAATAGGGGATTTTCACTGGCGTCAGTGTTAATGTAAACCTACTTGTGACTAATAAATAAACGTAAACCTATTTTAATGAATATGAGGACTGGGCAGCAAGTGGAGTTGAGGTTGAGGATCAGCAATGAACTTATTAAATGGCAGAACAGGCTCGAGGGACTGTATGTCATATTCCAGCTTCTATGTTTCACATTCTAATGTTCTGATGTCCTAACTGCTCATTTTTGAACAAATATTAATAGAAATTATTATTCATAGAAAATGCAATCATGGGAGCTATAGCAAAGCTAAGGCCTCGCATGCAAAGCCAAGATCAATCTGAATAAACAACACTATTGTCATGAAATTTATCACAGAAATATCAAGGGTAGTTTTCCAGCTCAAAAGAATTGGTGGAGCCTGGGATAGCAGTGAATACAATTAATTTGTGAAGATAACAATCCCAGACTGTCGTAATCTATCAATTCAATCAAATGATTGCTTTTGGAGAAGTGTTACTAAGAATAGTTTCATTATGTCTACTCATCATTGAGGAATTTCCAAGATTACATAATAAACCTAGATTACCATCTCTGGCACTAACAAAACCACAGTATAAATAATTGAATTTTGTGCTCTTGATGTTTTCCTCCAATCTCTCAGTGATTCATTTTGAAATTGCGCCGACTACAGATAAAGAATATTCCAGGTTTGTCTGTGTTGAATCAGCCAAAATTGCTGCCATGGGTTCTACATTTGGCCTCATTGTCCCCAGACAAGGAAATAGTTCATTTTCGAAATCAGCCCAAATTATTATACAATAGGTCAGGTCTCCCACCCTGTGGATCATTGGAAACTGGATGTATGATCCAAGATATCTGCTAGGATCCTGCAGAATTCCTGATGCGCTGACACCTATGGGAATTGAATGGGAAGCTTGAACTTCTGATCGACAACTTCCTTGTTCCCTGGGAACAAAATTGTTTGACTCTGAGTTGGAGTCAGAGACTTTGAGCAGTTCCGATGTACTTTTCCACAGAGTTACACAGTAAATGTGAGACAGAAAGATCGTAGTCCAACGTCTGACCCCTGAAATCACTCATGCTGCCCAGCCAAAACCCTGACTACCCCCATACTTCCAAATAACCACAAAGTTTCCCAACTCCCCCAAGCCAAACACACTCAAAAGCCCATTGTAACTACGTGCCATCCTAACACCTCACCAGTTTGCCATCTAAGCACCTTGGCAACTCACTCAATTGCCACCCTTTTCTACCTGGCACACTATCATCTCATCCACCTACCACTGAACCCACCAGTCACCTTATTCACTGCCACCCTAACACCTCGCCAAACTATCAGCTACCCACCTGCTACCCTAACACCTCACCCATCTACCCACCCTACCCATTCACCCATATATACACTGGACATGCAAACTTATCTTGGCAGCTAGTGTCAAAGGGTACATATCTTCAACACTGATTTTCTTTGTTGCTCCTTATGTGGATTTCTGTGCTGAGAGTGTCTTTCTGCATTATGGATTGGAAGCCTGGTCTTTATACAGGTTTTCAGGTAAGTGGATGGGTTTCTGTCCAATTGCATCAGACATAGTGGTTCCCACTCTAATCGGAAGATTTGGGCCTTTGTCACATGCCAAAAAGACAATGTCTTTACATGTGGGGATCCAATTAGCTTTGACTGTGTTGCCCCCCATGTTATCCTGGCATCATATGCCATAGCGGGTCACATTAAAAGAATAACTGGTGGGCCTGTGCCAGACAGTGGCTGGATCTTTTGGAATGACATCCCAGCATTCCTTCAGGAGCAGAGGCCAGAAAAATTGGAGAGGGAAGCATCTTAAAATCAAAAAAAGTTAACTTTTCATCAGAACTGGGATCATATCTGAGGAGATTAATTTATTTTTCTCTTTCACATACTGAATAACCTGTAATGCATTCCTAACATTCGCTGCTTTTATCTAGATCTCTACATTTGACCTCTGAGTGCTTCAATACAGGGCCAATTATTCATCTGAATGTATTAAATTTCAGTCTACTCTGATGCAATTCAAGGCCCTATGTTTGCTCATTGCATCTTGTTTAGTGTAGTTGGATTAGCTGATAATAAAATTAAATTTAGATTTAGATCATAAAATTATACTTTTAGGATGGAGAATGCAACCACTGTACAGTACTAAAAACAGCAAACACTGGAAATCTCTGGCAGCATCTGTGAAGAGAAAAACATAGTTGACGTTTCAGATCTGTGACTTTTCTTCATCGATTCTAATAGAAGCATTTTCTATTTCAGATTTCCGGTATCCACAGCATTGAGCTTTTGTTCTGTACAATTCTGTTAATCCATTACTAAGAGTGTGTCATTCCCAGAGAAACTTGAAGAGGTATACTCTCATTAGCATTTAGAAAAGCTTTAGGAGGCTTTGGGAAAATTATGAGATTGCATCATATTTGATGAAGCAATCAAATGATGTTAGAACTGTTACAGCAATAACAATATTGTCAGAAAGATACTGAACATACTTGATCATTTCCAATGTGAGACAGATGAAGACAAGACTGATATAAAATTGTTTTACTGGGTTAGGACACAGTTGCGTTGAAGAGGTAAATGAGAACTCTGAACACTATGGCCCTGAACTTCCACAGGCTATAATCCCTGTATTTCCACCAACACTGCACTCCATGGCTTGTGAACAGAACTCCCACTCACCTGATGAAAGAGCAGCGCTCTGAAAGCTTGTGGCTTGTGCTACCAAATAAACCTATTGGACGTTAACCTGATGTTATGAGACTTCTTACTGTGCTTACCCGAGTCCAACGTCGGCATCTCCACATTATGTAGAATCAATGCTTGGTTCAGGTTTCCCTGGTTCAAGTTGATCCTACACTTCATCTTCCACTGAGGCTGGCTTGGCTTTGGGTTCC
Organism: Carcharhinus amblyrhynchos; assembly: GCF_965287045.1. Lineage (NCBI taxonomy): Eukaryota > Metazoa > Chordata > Chondrichthyes > Carcharhiniformes > Carcharhinidae > Carcharhinus > Carcharhinus amblyrhynchos. Next base: position 31,300,683 of record NC_137337.1, read on the forward strand.
TATTTTCTTTCAATTCCTTAATTCTGGGACATAGTTCATAGAATCATAGAACCCTACAGTGCAAAGAGAGGCCATTCAGCCCATCGACTCTGCACTGACCACAATCCCACCCAGGCCCTATCCTCATACCCCTACATATTTTACCCACTAATCCCTCTAACCTACACATCTCAAGACATTAAGGGGCAATTTTAGCATGGCCAATCAACCTAACCCACACATTTTTGGACTGTGGGAGGAAACCAGAGTACCTGGAGGAAACCTGTGCAGACACAAGGAGAATGTGCAAACTCCACACAGACAGTGACCAAGCCGGGAATCGAACCCAGGTCTCTGGGGTTGTGAAGCAGCACTGCTAACCCCTGTTCTACGGTACCACCCTATAAAAGTTTCAGTTCTCTGTGTTTCACTTCCTCATTGTCCTTATTGTTGTCCTCTTTAAGCTATTTATTCTCTGGCTCTCCTTCGTCTTGGTTTCGGTTCCGCAACTGCCATTCTCTCGATATGCTCAGTGCTCCTTCCACCTGTGTGCCTCCTCCTGAGGTTTCTCTGCTCCATCCGCCATGTTCCTGCATTGTGTTGACATAAAAGATCCAAAGGCACTAAAAGAGAAAATGCTGGAAAATCTCAGCAGGTCTGGCAGCATCTGCAAGGAAAGGAAAGAGCTGATGTTTTGAGTCCAGGTGACCCTTTGTCAAAGCTTAAGCTTGCTTTGGATCTTGGATGCTGAGTATCGAAAAGGTAAAGGGACAGATGTTACACCTTCTGTGATCGCATGGGGAGGTGCTATAAGTGACAGGAGATGTGTTGAGTATAGTAGAGGAGTGGACTAGGTTATCCCAGAGGGAATGGTTTCTGTGGAGTGCTGACAGAGGGGGTGAAGGGAAGAAATGTTTGGTGGTGGCATCACGCTAGAATTGGCAAAAATGGCGGAGGATTATGCTTTGTATGCCAGGGTTGGTGGGGTGAAATGTGAGAGCGTAGAAATGTCCTTCTATCCTTGTTCTGGGAGGGAGGAGAGGGGATGAGAGTCATGGCGTGGGAGATGGACTGCACACCGTTGAGGGCCCTGTCAACCACTGTAAATGGCAATCAACGATCGAGGAAAAAGGAGCACATATTAGAAGCACCACTTTGGAAAGTGGCATCATTGGAACAAATGCGACGGAGGCGAAGGAGCTGAGAGAAAGGGATGGAGTCCTTACAGGATGTGGGCTGTGAAGAGCTGGATAACTGTGGGAGTCAGCGGGCTTGCAATAGATACTGGTAGATAGTCTATTGCCAGAAATGGAAACAGAAAGGTCAAGGAAGAGAAGGGAAATGTCTGAGATGAACCAAGCGAAGGTGATGGAGGGGTGGAAACTGGAAGCAAATTTGATGAATTTTTCCAGGTCTGGACGAGAGCATGAAGTGGCACCAAAATAGTCATCGATGTACCGGTAAAGGATTTGTGGGAGGGGATCTGGGTAGGCTTGGAACAAGGAATGTTCCACAAACCCTAAAAATACAAGTGTTGTTAGAACCTATGCGGGTACCCTTTGCTACTCTTTTGATTTGGAGAAAGTGGGAGGAGTTAAAGGAGAAGTTGCTGAGAGATAGAACGGGTTCAGCCAGGAGGAGGAGAGTGGTGGTGGATATGAATTGTTCAGGTCTCTTTTCAAGAAAGAAGTGAAGAGCTCTCATGCCATCCTGGTGTGCGATGGAGGTGTAGAGAGATTGCACATCCATAGTGAATAGGAAGTGGTTAGGACCTGCGAACTGGAAGTCAATTTGAGGCAGGGCATCAGAGGAATCCCGGATGTAGATGGGGAGGGAATGGATCAGGGGAGTGAGGATGGAGTCAAGATAAGAGGAAATAAGTTCAGTGGAGCAGGAGCATGCTGACACAATGGGCCTACCAGGGCAGTCCTTTTAGAGGATTTTGAGAAGTAGGTAGAAGCAGACTGATGTGGTTGGGAGATAATGAGGTTCGAAGCTGTGGGGAGAAGGCATCTGGAGGATAGTGTCGGAGATAATGGTGTTCAATGGTGTGGATGGCCCAGCGGAGGTAGGAGGACGTATCTGAGAGTTGGTGCTCAGCCTCTGCAAGATAGAGGTCAGTACGCCAGACAACGACAACTCATTTGTTGGCAGGTTTGATGCCACTGTCAGGGTTGGACCTGAGGGAGCGAAGGGCAGAAGGTTCGGAAGGAGAGAGGTTGGAGTGGGTGAAAATTGAGACGGCCATCGTCCCGTCGACAGTTTCCAATGAAAAGATCGAAGGCAGGTAATTGTCCCGGTGGGGATGTCCATTTGGAGGCAGAATGTTGGAGGCACGTGAAAGGATCTGTGGAAGACGGGGGAGGACTTTTGCCCACAGAAGTGGGCACAGAGACGTAGGCAACAGAAGAAGAGTTCAACATCATGTCGAGCCCATAATTCATTGAGATGGGGATGTTAGGGTACAAAACTGAGTCCTTTGCTGAGAGCAGCACGCTCAACCTCCGAGGGGGGAAGATACTATTTTCAAGGTGAGGTGGAGATGCCGGTGCTGCACTGGGGTGGGGCACAGTAAGAAGTCTCACAATACTAGGTTAAAGTCCATCAGATTTACTTGGAATCACAAGCTTTTGGAGCACTGCTTCTTCCTCAGGTGAGTTTTGTTTCTTTTTACATTCAACAAATAAGAGCAAAACCCTGATAAAACTGAAGAATTATACATGGTAGGCCTCCACACCTTAGCTACAACATGGAGCTTTTAAATAGAGTTTCAATCAGAGACAGGATATCTGGAATATTTATTGAGACAGAAAAGAAAAATCTTTTACACAAACTAAAACTGTCACTGAAAACTTGAAATAACGTATGAGAAATGTGGCATGGTGTTAATGTTACAGTAATCCAGTGGCCCAGAGTCTAATGCTCTAGAGTGATGGGTACAAATATTTCAAGTGACGCAGTTTCCCTTCCCACCTGCCTGTGTGTCTGCCTGTCAGCAAAAGTTGTTTTTTGTTTTGAAAACAGGCTGTGTCACTTATTCCAAAAACCCTTTGTTTTTGTGTAGTCATTTTTTATAAATGACTTACAGCAAATTACCTTAGGGTTAAATTTAATTGGGAGAGGGTGATCACACACAAGTGTACAGTAAGGTGATAAAAAAGTGCTATGTATGACGTATAACCTCAGAAATTCTTATAAATTCTTGTGATTCCAGAGGAGTTCCATCATGGAGAAGTCCCAGTTTGGGTGAACCCCTGTCTAAAGACTAGAGTGCAGGATTTCTTTAAGATGATGGTGCTGCAGTGAGATGAGAGTGTTATTTAGAGGCTTGGACGGTTTTGGCTGGTGATGACCAGTGTCTTCTAGGTAAACAAGCTTAAAGGAGGACTTGTTATGTGCTGCTCAATCAGTCTGTCTGCAGGTTGGAAATAAATCAGCAAGCTGCTCTGTTTCTGCTTTCTCCACTCTACATTGAGATTTCAAAATGGTCACTGGAGTTATGTGACTTCCTTCCAGAATGAATTCATCAAAGAATATTTAACCTGTATCTGACTTTTGTTTGGTGGCTTGCAAGTCCCATCCATTACCCTCTGAAAGTGTACCTATTCATATTGATGACCTTTTTCCAGGTAACTATTGTCTTGGTAGACCCTCAAAACCCACTAGAGAGCTAAGCTTATAAACATATTAAAAATGTCAATTTCCTTTCAATAATTCTTTTTTGGAATGGACGTTGAGTGTCCCAGGTGCAAGATTCCGTGAGCAACAGTCAGGGCATTTCTCCAGTGTAATCCAGATCATTAGTGGTCAACTTATAATTCCAGACATCATGTGATACCATCTTTTAGTTCCATAAAGTTCATTTTCAAATAAGTGAAAAAAAGGTTAATGTATATGGATTATGATTTCTTTCATGTCTTCAGGATATGTCACTGCAAACCCAGGGAAGCTACAACATATGACTAAATGCAGGCTAAACAACAGAAATAGATAAAGCTAAACAATTTCACAACTAATAGAGCAGATCAAAAATCAGCAATCCTACCACATCCATTTATGAACGGTGGTGGACAATTAGGCAACCAGAAATGCCAAGTTATTGATCCATCTTCACCTCAAGAAGTCCCCAGCATCATGGATGCCAGTCTTCAGCCAATTCAATCCATTCCATAATACATCAAGAAACAGCTGAAATCACTGGTTACTGCAAAAGCCATGGGTCCCGACAATATCCCAGCAGTAGTACTGTGCTCCAAACTAGCCACACGCCTATACCAATATAACTACAAAACTAGTACCTACTCAACCATGTAGGAAATAGCCCAGGTATGTCCTGTCCACAAAAAGCAGGGCAAATCACAGCCCCATGAGTCTACTCACAATATTAGCAAAGTGTGGGAAGATGTTGTTGATAGTGCTACTAAGTGCTGCTTACTCAGCAATAAGTGCTCAGTTTGGATTCTGCTTCAGATCGTAATGTAGCCTTGCTCCTAACATGAATTCTGGAGATGGGATGAGAGAAACTCCCTTTGACATTATGACGGCATTTATCCAAGCACGGGATCAAGGATTAAAACCTTGAAATTTTAAGCCAATGCAAATCAGGAAAAAAGTTCCTCACCGGTTGGACTCATACCTAGCAAAAAGGAAGATGGTTGTAGTTGTTGGAGGTGAATCATCTCAGCCTGGAACATCACTGCAGGGGTTTCTCAGGGTATTGTCTGAAACCTAACCATCACCAATTGTTTCATCAGTGACCTTCCCTCCATTGTAAGATCAGAATGATGATTACACAATATTCAGTACCATTCACAACTCATGGAATCATAGAATCCCTACAGTGCAGAAGGAGGTCATTCAGTCCATCGAGCCTGAACCAATAACAATCCCAACCAGGCGCTATCCTGTAACCCCATGTATTTACCCTGCTAGTTCTCCTGATACTAAGAAGCAATTTACCATGGCCAATCACCTAATCTGCACATCTTTGAACTGTTGGAGAAACAAGAGCACCTGGAGGAAACCCACATGGACACAGGAAGAATGTGCTAACTCCACACAGTCATCCAAGGCCAAAATTGAACCCAGGTCCCTGGTGCTGTGAGGCAACAGTGCTCACTACTGTGCCCTTAGTACTCCTTAGGTACGAAAACAGTTACTTGTCACTTATCAGATCCAGGTTAAATATTGTCCAGGTCATGTTGCATGTGACATGAACTGTTTGGAGGAATGATGTTGAATAGGAATAACTGTCATTAAACAAAAAAATGTTATTTTTAATCCATGTTTTTAAACAAAAAAGTTATTAATTTGCCTTGGATTAAAAGGAGGATACAGGTAAAATAGAAATGGTGCTAAGTTTCCAGTGGTGATAGATAGAGATGCAGAGCTCAGGTAGATTAAGGTGGGACCCTGGCAGTGCCCACCAGGCACTCTGGCACTGCCCACTGGGCATCAGGCAGTGCATGGGGAATCACACACTCTACAATTGAGGATCGCTGGCAGGTGGATGGGAGAGGGCGACCGGGGAAGGGGAGAATCTGAGATGGCAATCAGTTGGGATGGGAATAAGGTTCGGCAAATACTCAGGAGTGTCACAATTGGGGAGGCCACCATCAGTGTGGCTGCAATCGGGGGCAATCAGGAGTTGAGGGAAGTGATGTTCATAGGCACTGGGCAATCAGGTGCATTTACAATAGCACCCTCTAAAAATCACCAGCCGAATTCCAAGCTTAAATCGACTCCAACCATTCCCCTGAATGGTTAGAATCATATTTTGCCACATTTCTTTTCTGGAAGCATGATAAGATTTGGATTTTTCACTTGCTGGTTACTGTAAAAGCCATGGATCCCAACAATATCCTAGCAGTAGCACTGTGCTCCAAACTAGCCACACACCTATACCAGAATAGCTACAAAATTAGTATCTACGCAACCATATAGCAAATAGCCCAGGTATGTCCTGTCCACAAAAAGCAGGGCTGAAGACTGGCATCCGTGATGCTGGGGACCTCGAGGTGAAGATGGATCAATAACATCGCATTTCTGGTTATCTAATTGTCCACTACTATTCATAAATGGATGTGGGTGCATTTTTCTCCCATTTTCAGGCTCATTTACTGTTTAAATTTTTTTGGTAAGATCACCTCCAATGTTTTGAGTCTGGGTGACTCTTTTTCAAATCTCCAAGGACTCCAAAACGTTAGCTCTATTCTCTCTTCGCACAGGAGCAATATAATGTTCCCACTTCTCATTCTCTACCCTTAAGGCAGAGGGGCTGTGTAACCCCCACCTATTCACACCGGGAAGGTCATTCAATAATCGGGGCGGAGAGGGAGGGGGGGCTGCTAACTGTGTCACATAACTCTTCCTTTTGTTGGACACATCTGGGCACTTTGCAGTTTGGTTTGTGGCTAATATCACCTTATTAAAACTCTTAAACCGGCCACTCTCCTCTGGCAACAAGCCACCATCCTCTCAAAGAATAAAAGCAAATTACTGCGGATGCTGGAATCTGAAACCAAGAGAGAAAATGCTGGAAAACCTCAGCAGGTCTGGCAGTGTCTGTAAGGAGGGAAAAGAGCTGACTTTCCAATCCGGGGGACCGTTTGTCAAAGCTTTGATGCTGCCAGACCTGCGAAGATTTTCCACCAGCATTTCCTCTTTTGGTGCCACCCTCTCAACCCCATTATAAAACGCACATTTACCGAAGGATTTTGTCAAGACAAATTCACAGCTTTCAGCAATACAGCTTTCAACAGTCACAGCTTTGCCCTGGGGCTCAGTGTGTGTAACATTGTGGATTTTCAGTCTGGGAAGAATTCGCTGCTATACAAAGGATTCCCTGCCGCTGAAATATTTATATTCTTTTATTAACGGGTCCCTGCGAGGTCATATGTTTTGTCGGAATCGCGGTTCCGGATTCCCCGCGTAATTTCCCAATGCAAAGAGATTCACACTCCACCCTTTTGCTGCAGCGTGGCGGGGTATAAATAAAAAATCAGACTGCGGGTAGATTCAGTCTGCGCTCATCTGCCAAAGCCATCTATTTGCCAGGATCTGCGGACGACTTCCGTCTGTTCCGTAAAGCAACAAAATCCCTTCCAGGTGGGAATGAGCGGATTCGTCCTTGTGGGGAGTCGGTGAGAATTAGTGAGCACTTCACCTCCATCGGTTTGTTCAGTGAGCTCTGGATTTGCGGGGGGAGTTGGGGAAACGGCGTCGGTATATCGGTTAGTGATTGCAAGATTTATATATATATAAAGCACACACAGGGACAATGGAAATCCGACCTCAAAATAGGACAATCAGTGTGAAAAAAAAGCAAACCCCTAAACCAGAATTAGAAAATGCTGCAAATACACAGCAGGTCTGGCAGTTATCTGTGGAGAGAGAAACAGGGGGAATGTTCCAGGGCGATATTACTATTATCAGCATTGATAACCCCAAACCATCCAGATGATACCTTCTAACTTCTTACATATTAACAAGAAGCGACAGATAAGAAAAGTTAATTTTGCATAACTGGTCAGTTTTCTTTGTAGTTGGCAGAAAGGTTCTGGCGGCTATATGGTGCAATCGGATTAATAGTAAAGGAACAAGGATTGTTATATACAAAAATCAATAATCAATATCAGCAACCCGATATTCCTTTGGATTCTGGATTCAGAGTTCTGTCCATCGACTGAAGGATTACTGACGTGGGGGTGGGGGGAGGTGGTCGCTGGGTAAGGGAATGAGTTTGAGCGTAGATGAGTGAATATGGAAGCGAGTACGTGACTGTGAGAATAAGGCAATGAGACTGTAAAAAGCGCTGTTCAGTTTCTGAGTGAAAGTGTGAGGAAGTGATTGCGAGATTGTGTTAGAGAATGATTAAGAGTGAAAGTGTGATCATGGGCTCTTAAATGAAAGACTGCTGGAGTGAAAGATTGTTGCGAGTGGGTTTGGAGTAAGTATCTGTGCGAGTAGAAATGTAAGTGAGAATGAGCGAACGTATGTGACTGAATGAGAAATTGAGTGAGAAAGTACAGTAAGAGTACCCGAGGAGCCAGTGAGAGTGAGAGCGTCTGTGAGAGTCCAGTTGAATGTGTGTGGGTCAGTGAATTAGTGGGAGTCTCGGGGGACATGTACCTACCTAAAACATACTGGAGCCCCAGCACTCACTTTCTCACCTGCCCCACACCCTCCCGCAGGCATGCTTGAGGCGAGAGAAAGAGAAAACAAGATTGAGTTCTTAAAAACTGTGAAGTGCTGCCAAAACTACTATCTCCTAATTTCACCTGATTACTCATGTGAAGAACCTTGCGTGTTTGACCATGTGGAAGCAGATATGCGTGGTGTAAACTGTGGTTAGAAATACTTACAGTACTTGAAATATGATCGGAATTTACCAGATAATAAAAAAATCATGGGATATTTAAATAATTATTCATATAATTACACAGGGAGGCTGCACATTCTCCCCGTGTGGGTTGCCTCCTGGTACTCCAGTGTCCTCCCACGGTCCAAAGATGTGCGGGTTAGGTGGATTGGCCATGTTAAATTGCTCCCTAGTGTCAACAGGACTCGCTAGGGCGAAATGCATGGGGTTATAGGGCTTGGGTGGGATTGTGGTTGACTCGATGGGCCGAATGGCCTCCTTCTGCACTGTAGGATCCTGTGATTCTGTAAATTGACTGCAATATCGCAGTCGTTATCTTTGTGTTGCTGAACCTCAATGCTGTTCATTTTTAGACATTTTAAACGCTTAAATAAATTGACCAGTTAGAAAAACTGCCAAGAAGCATCTTTCTATAATGATGCTTGAATTTATTCCAGTAAAGTACTTTTTTCTGCGTTCTCGTCAATTAGGCTCACAGCAAAGTACGAATCTTTCGGACTGTAGTTTTCTGGACTGAAGTTGAGCCAAGTTCGCTATCATTGGTTGGAATCATGAAGAAAATTAAGAGGTTCTTAGGTAAGATCACTTTCTCCTCTAACTTTTATGGCTCATTTTCTTATGTTCTTATATTATGTTCATTTTACCAATGTATATTAGACTTTTTAAGTCCTAAATGAGTTTATTATTAACAACCTTCCTGTTCGCTTGGGTAGCAACAAAAATAGTCAATGCTCGGACGCTCCGTTTATTTCTTCCTTCAGCAAGGAAAGCAATTTGATTTGATTTATTATTGTCACATGTATTGGTATGCAGTGAAAAGTATTGTTTCTTGCACGCTATACAGACAAGACCATAGAATACCGCCCATAGAGCACATAGGGGAGAAGGGAACGATAAAGTGCAGAACAAAGTGTGTCAAATTTGTAAGAGACTTCAAAAGAACGTTATTAACAAGTTTAGAAGAGTTAGAATTCAGTTTTTAAAGTGCAGAACGAGAGTAAAAGACGAAATTAGAGGGCATGCTGTGGACAGCTCGCAAGGCGTCACCTCGCTCCGGCAACATTTTCTTTTACAAAATTTGTAAGTTGAATATTGTTGACAGGTAGGGCGCATTTAAATGCGAGCATGTGATCATTCTTGTGTTTGTCAATCAAAGGAAAAATTTTTTTTATGCACTATTCTTATCCAACTGTGAATGGCACTGTCTTAACAGCATTTTCTTGCTTAATTCTAAGTGAACTTTGGTATGTTTATCCATAGCACATAAATTTATAGTTTTTTTGCAACAGAAAATGTAAAACCAAAAGTGTCTGTTGTGGATAAGGTTCAGTTAAAAAGCTTCACAACATCAGGTTAAAGTTTAACAGGTTTATTTGGTACTGGCACTGCTCCTAAAGTTCGTGACATCACATAAACCTGTAGAATTTGAACCTGGTGTTGTGAGACTTTTTACTGTGCCCAACCTAGTCCAACGCCGGTTTCGCCACATTGAGGATAAAATTTGATTGTGTAGAATGTTTGATTGCCAAGATTACAAGTTTTGTCTCCAGTCCTGAATTTTTGAACAAACTTTGTTTTTGCTCGTTCGTTCATCTCTCTCTTTCTCTCTCTCTGATGGTTCTAGGTTAGGATAACTGCTATAATGCCTCAATACAGAGATATAAAAAAGAGATAAATGAGAATAGGCGGCAGTGTTTACCTCAGATTTGGGATGCTAATGATGATTCCAGCTCAAACAAAGTTTGAAAGATACTAAATAGTTATCCCTTTCCTCCTCCCCCCGCTCTCCATTTTATGATCAATTTCTAATTTAATTTGTGTTTTGAAACTTCATGTACTATAAAGACCCACCAGTAGTTTTAATTCATGTCTTACGAAATTTGATCATATTACAGCGAGAGACAACAAGGTTGTTGCCAAGAATGATCTGTCATCACAGAAAGCGAATCCTCCAGGCAAAAGTTCAAAACATGCACTGGATTCAACAGACGACCCTATGGATATTTTAGAAATCAACGGCAAACACTGGCATTCAGTCAAACTGCTATCAGGTAGGCTTTCTTAATTCACATTAAAGGAAGGGTTACTATTGAAAATACCTTTGTGACTATTAAAGCTTTAAAGTTGCGAAGGTTCAGGGTACCACACCAGCTTCTTAAAAAGTTAAAACGGCTGGAATGTATCATTGCTAAGAAATATTTGGAATTTTCCTATATCTTGTTGGAATTATACACTTCCATTATTTTGAAAAATTACCAGTGAGGAGTCTGTTCACATTTGGTTATCCGACTATTAAACTTGATCAAAACTCTATTGGATGAGCATTTGAAATATCATAACATTCAAAGATATGGGACAATTGCAGGAAAATGGGATCAGTGCACCTTTAGTGATAATGTGGCAACTAGGGGATTTTCCCAGTAATTTCATTGCAGCGTTGGTATAAGCCTAGTTGCGACTAATAAATAAACTTTACTTTGTCAGTGCAGACTTGATAAGCTGAAGGACCTTTTCTTCACTGTATGACTCTATGACTACCTCATGGTTTATAATGGACAGCACTGTAGGCATTAATGTTTTGGATTTTCACCACGACAGACAGTTTTTCTGATATGGCGGAAGAGGACAGAATGCGGAAGTTCCACCCCTGAACATGGCACCTATTAGTTTCACGGGGACAGGAATGGGTCCATGTCAGGATTTGCACGTGAGCATTTCACAGTGTGAATAGTGTCTGAAACCCCACATGTGAAGCTTAGATCTGGTAGGAGCAGGTCTGAACTTTGTAGATTCATTTGGATAGCCAGTGTTCCTGTGGCGAGGTAAGGTACCCCTTTAGATATGGATCAGGGTCATCTTTGGGGGAAATAAATTGTTGTTTGAGTGAGGTAAGCTGCACTTTGAAATTGACAAAATTAGGCATGAATATGTGTAAAAAGTGCTTAAACTCATCGGAACAATCAAAAACAATTGTCAAGATAAACTGCCAAGTGGAGCTGTCAAAACACTTGTCAAAAGTGTCAAAAGGAACTGTTAAAGGGAGCTTTCATGATGTCAAAATAGTTAAAACTCCTGCCCTTTAATTCTTTGAACATATTGCCTGGACTGTTAAAAAAAAAGATTGCTTGCTATTTTACTCTGCTGACATGAATCTTGGGGTTACTATTACTGAATTAGTGCTGCACTATTTCACAGTTTGATTGACAGGCCCCAATCATTATGGATTCTTTGAAATGGGACTATGAAATGCAATGCTTGTTGTTAGTGTTTGTGTAATGGAATGAAAATTTTGTTCTTATCAAGGATGACGTGATTGAAGGAACATAAAAGTATTAAATGTTTTTTATAAATGAGTGCATTTTAAAAAGGATAAAGTCTGCAATAGACACTTGGTTATATATTTTGTTTAATCTCATCATGGGTCCTGAAGACTGTACATTGTGAGTACTGGGTGCATTGGTACCATAACCATATGGACAAAGGATGGCGGGTGTAAGCCTTCTATCAACATAAGTTGGCAATAAGCTGGCTTGGGGTAATAAAGGGCCATGGGGGTTGGGTGGGGACATAAGTTGGGTCACATAGGTTGGCATGCATGGGGCATGGGGAGTTTGTGGGGGGAATTGTGAGGGGTGAGGGCAGAAAGGGTGTTTTATGCTTTTTCAAAGACTCCAATACAGTGCTGATGCACAGAACTGGTCAAATCTTGCCTCCTCAGGGGCTTCCTCCACACTCACCAGGGTCATCTGGCCCAACCCTTAATATAGTCTGCCACCCCAGAATGAAAATCTGATAATTGGTCAGATATTTTAGGAAGTTGAGTTAGTAGTGCCAGGAATTTTCCCAATTCTGCAAGCTGACACATGGACGGAGATCAAGCCTTTAAAGCATAGGGCCAAAACTTTCCATTATGTTGACTATGTGTCATTTTGAGCAAGGAAATCAGAGAGCAGTCTGCTGGTGGTGTTGGCAAGATATCTCACCTTATTTTCAGTTACTTAGGAAGAAAAAAAATTTCATGAATTTTACGCCATGCCGATGGTGTGCTGATTCTGATTCACCCACCCCATTATCATGTGAGCTCTTCAATCGGGGATTCTCTATTTAAACACCACCCCCACATTCACTCCAAATCCAATCAAGAGGATAACTGCAAGGAAGACAGCACCAAGGTTTTCAGAGGGACCACTGACCAGAATGCTGGATTGGGTGGAACAGAGGCAGGACCTTCTCTACCCTCAAGTGGGCAGAAGACCAACAAATAAGGGCACCAACACGGCTTGGGAGGTTGTGGCAACACTGACAAGTGCAAGATCACTGCACAAGAGGACAGGCATCCAGTGTCAGAATAAGATGAATGATTCCCTTTGTGCAGCCAGGGTAAGTCATTCTTCCCATCTCTCAACACCCACCCACTCATGCACCCATCACTCTTCCATTGGAAGCTCACTCACTGCCACCTCACCAGGCCCCAATACTCGCCTTCCCACACGTCTCCTTATCTTTCCTGTGGCTCTTCTCCTATCGCATCATAGCTCCCACTCACCAATCATGCATGCCAGGCGTCCCTACCATCTGAACCATCACACATCCTGTTTACACTCTTGCCATCTGTCTCCTTACTGGACAAGCTGTCTCACAAAGAAAGGAATGAACACACGTGGGGCTATGCCCAATTTAAAATCTTCATTCCATTTGAGGAGTGAGCCCTGGAGCTTGCTGGGAGGAACAGGACTGTTCCTGCACTGAGGGCAAGATGGGCAGCAGAGGAAAAATTGAGGACCCTCAAGACATTCATCTACCCTGCCAGCCCCACATGAGTTACATCTCTCCTATCCTTATACCCCTGCCATGCACGAATACCATCTCCCTTCCTTTGCAGTTAAATCTGTCCAGCAGCCCAGCTCATCCTCCAGTAGGGTGTTGGAGACCATGGAGCAGAACTTCTCCGACAATGAATTTTCGGTCATCTGCACGGAAGGTGTCACTGCTGTCCCCCACACCCTCCACCAGCACAAAGTCACATCTCAGTGGGCATGAGCAGTAAACATGCTTCTGGGTCACTCACAGATGATGATCCACAGCAGGCAGAGGCAGCTACGTCCCAGGGATCCAACACTCGGAGGAATGCTGGAGCCCCAGACCCTGCTGAACCCCATTCAGATGATATACCTCTGGACCCAGTCATCCCTCAGCTGCCGGAAATACAAAGGCAAAGTCATGAACATCAGGAATGGATGTTAGCTTCACTCCTCAGATTGCAAAGCCAACTGGAAGAGTCCCAGCGCCTTCTGTCGGAGGAGATCATGCTGACAATCGGAGGCAAACTGGCCAGCATTATTATAGTGGCATCCGCAGTGGAGACCTTGATGCAGAACATTCAATCCAAGATGGGGGATGACCACTGCATGTTTCAGACCATGAAATCCATGGTTCAGGGAATCAACTACATGGTGTAGGCACCTTGGGCATCCATGAGTACCAGCATCAGAGGATGGCAGGGTTCCAGGATCTCACTCCAGCTGCTCCTCCATCCCATGGACTGGGATGGAGGAGCAGGGGCCCACGAGCACTCAAATGGGAAGAGGATCAGTGGGTGCACAGTCCAAGGTCTTACACCCAGGAGAGCTTGAGGGTGTCCAGCCCATCTAACTCCCTCTGGCTGTTGCTGTCACAGCTCCAGCCTCGCACACTGCGGAAGGTGGAAAGACTACAGCTGTGCTGCCTGAAAGTTGGTCGGGGCCTTCCAGGCCCCGGTCCCCCAGAGGATGACGGCCAAAGTCATCTCAGGAAGCAGCAGACAGCAGGCCACCTCGACTCAGCGGCTTGGCAGTGTCAGGCTGATCCTGCATCAGGTGGCTCAAAAGCTGCTGAGTTACAAACACAGTTCCGTTAAATGAGGCTGGGAGTGGAGTTTGGGAGATGATGTTGAAATTGCTGGTGTGGCAGCTGTAGTAATTGGAAGGATAGGCAACCAATCAACTTAATGAACTATAATGGGTTTTTAACAAGCAGATAAATATACAGAGTACTTCCATAATGTTATCACTAAAGCTCACACTTTGCAGCACACTTGTTCTCCATTGGGTGATCAGATCACATGACCCTCTTGGTGTACGCCCCCTAAAGTGGCCAGCTACTATCTGTGCAATGAACCACATTATTTTTGTAGCACGCACAGCAGATCTTCTGTCCCTGCTGCCTCCACGAGAATAATTTAGCCTGGACTTGTTTACGGGGGTGGGTGAGGGGAAATCCTGCTTTAACTTTGGCAAGTTACAAAAATAGAGGTAAGGGGTGGAACTTTTCCAAAAATAAGCAGAGTAATACAACGGGTGGGAAAAATAGCGAGGAAGCTTCCCGCCCCAAATCCCCAACCCCCACTGTATCTTCAAAAGAAAATGAAGGGCGGGTTGGTTTTGAAGATCACAGCATGTCTTACAAGGAATTAAAAATAGAAACTCCGCCCTAAACACCGACCCCCCACCCCCCAATTGAACTCCTCCACGGAACATCCACCCCACAGAACACCACCCCATGGAACATCTCCCCGTCCCCCTTCAAGGAACACACCTCTGCCCACTGGCACTGCCCCCCTGCCCGAACAGTGCCCATGCATGACATCTCCCCCACCACCCCCCGAACTCCTCCGGTGGGTTCTGTTGGTTAGGTGCACACCCTGGGAGACCTGTCTTGATTCAGGTCATTGTGAACTCACATTGTGGATAATTTGGATATGGGGGGGGGCGAGGGGATTATCAGGCTAAAGGCTTGATGATGACATTTAAATATATCCTGACATTGAACATCGGGATTCCCCTTACTTCGTTAGCAAAGGGCAAAGACAACGGCAAGCAGGAAATTCCACCAGCATAAACTCCCACACCCCCGTCACTGACCCTGCCCCCATGGGCGGAAAATCCACCCCCCCCCCCCCCCCCCAGGCTTCTCAAAAATCCATCTCTTCCTCCTAAACCTTTACACTGTTCATTTTCAAAATGATTAATAGATGTCGCCGTAGTATTAAGAACATTGCTGAAAGTTTGTAACAGCGCATTTATTTCAGTTTTAGCGGTATTAAAACAGGTTAAAATCGAATTAGCAACATAGATAAGTTACATTTTCCAAGCTTAATGTTATTGAGATTCAATCCTTAATAATTGAGTATGTTTCTTGTCAGCGAAGGAATATTGCTGTCTCCACCAATGAACTGATGGTATAAGTCTACTTTTAAAAATGAAGAATATATTTTTTAAGTGTATTTATTAATGACACAAAGAGACTGACATTAACACTGCAATGAATATACTGTAAAAATCCCCTGGTCTCCACATTCTGATGTCTGTTCGGGTACACTGAGGGAGAATTTAGCACAGCCAATGCACCTAACCAGCACGTCTTTCAGACTGTGGGAGGAAATCAGAGCACCCAGAGGAATCCCACCAAACATGGGGAGAATGTGCAAACTCCACACAGACAGCAACCCAAGCTGGAAATTGAACCCAGGTCCCTGGCGCTGTGCCACTGTGAATATGTTTAGTTAAACTTTGTGACTTTGAAGAGCTTTGAAGTGTAAAACCCTTTTAAATTAAATTATCTAGATTCCACATTCTTATTTTTAACGGGGTCCTCAGTAGTACTTGATACGGTTGATTAATCTCAACATTAGCAAATTTAAGTTCAGTTCAAAGACATGGTTTCCTGTTTGACAGATGTGAAGGTAAAGAATCCACGGCAAACTCAAACTGTTGCATTCCAAACTTTTGTTTATTTCTTTCAAGCCCATAGAGAAACCTCGAATTGTGATGACTTTTAAAACAAGGGGAATACTGTAACCTCTCAATCTAGCTAACACCAGGTCTTTATCAACACATTCTCCTCATAAGACTAGCAATTTGAGCTACCACAGCCTATATTTAACTGTCTCACTCAGCAGACAGATATGCAGACTGAACCATGTACAAAAGATGGCAATGGTAAAATGCTAAAATGTTGATTCAGGCTGACATAGAACTCTAAAATTTGGTAGTGTTTAAAGTTGATGAATATTTGTGCAGGTATGGTTCTGCTAACAGGCAAAACATTGACTGGAAGCTAATTTTAATTCACAATTTTTTTATTATTGAGCCACTTACTGCTTAGCTCTGCTGCCTCACAGTGCCAGGGACATGGGTTCAATACTATCCTTAGATGACATTCTTCCTGTGCCAGCGTGGGTTTCCTCCATAAGACTATAAAACATAGGAGCAGAATTAGGTCACTCGACCAATGGAGTCTGCTCCATTATTCAATCATGGCTGATACTTTTCTCATCTTCATTCTCCTGCCTTTTCCCCATAACCCCTGATCCCCATACTAATCAAGAATGGTCTGGATGCTTCAGTTTCCTCACGCTGTCCAAGGATGTGTGAGTTAAGGTGACTGGCCATGCTAAATTTCAGCAAGGTAAATATGTGGGGTTATGGGGATAGGGCTGGGGTGAGATTGTTGTCAGTGCAGGCTCAATGGGCTGATTCCCTCCTTCTGCATGATAGGGATTCAATGATTTTTCTATGACACTTCCAATTGTCATCCAGGCAGAAATCCTGGTCTTTCTTAGCTGATTACTAACAACAACTTTCTTCCACTCAGAGAAAGACATCAAAGAACTTATTGAACAAAAAAGATATTTTAAGGCTGATCAGCACCTCCTCAAGTTGGAATATGAGCGATACACCAATGATGCAAAGGGCACAAATGAGGAAAGCACCAACAAGGGAAAAAAAGAGATTGATTCTCTGTATGAGCTGCTCAGTGCTGAGATCTTCACAGTGGTGAAAGAATCAATGAACATTTCCAAAGAACAACCAAATCGCTTGAAAATGGCGGTGCAAGTGAAACTCCAGGAAGAAAAAGCAGATCAAACATACCTAGAGGAAAAGGAAAAATTGGGAAGCATTCCAGAGATTAGACCAAGACAGTGGGGCACGAAATGGCTGAGTGTTCTGCAGGACTCTGTGAATGAAAGAATAGGCGAACTTCCCAGCGGATCTGATGACAACAAAGCTGAGTGGCTCACACAGTGTTTAACGCAGCTTCGTAGCCAGCTCACAGCAGATTTAGACACTGTTGTGAACCTCATTAAACCATGTTATCCCCAGGAATATAACATATGTGCAAAATACGCTGAATGCTATCATAAAAAGCTTTCTTCTCACTTTGCATCATTCGCAGAAAGTGGGCTTAAAGGAAAAGAAGTTTATCCACTTCTCTACTGGATTTACAATTATTATCCACAGTAAGTTACTATGGTTTTGTGTTTACAATATTATTATCTTAAGCCCCTTGGCAAACCTATATTTCTGTTAAGGTCAGAAAATTCTTATTTGTCTATCTCTTTTTACACCAAAGAAGTATAAAGGAAAGGCGTTATCAACAAACAACGTTTCCTCTATCATTGTGCTTGAGCAAGGTCAATGACCTTGATTATTCATTTTGATGTTTTTAATTACCTTGATTTATTATTACACAATTTCAGTAAATTCTCTTCCCTTCAATTTCATTCTCCTTATATACACAGAGTTGGCTATCCATATAACTTGTGTAAGCACCCCTGTATAAAAGTATATAAAATATAAATAAAATATATATAAAATATAAAGAATATAAAAGTAGGGAGGTCTTGCTGCAGCTGTATAGGGCATTGGTGAGGCCGCAGCTGGAGTACTGTGTGCAGTTTTGGGCGCCGCACCTGCGCAAGGATATTTTGGCCTTGGAGGGAGTGCAGAGGAGGTTTACTAGGCTGATACCGGAGTTGAGGGGGTTGAGCTATGAGGAGAGGCTGAATAAACTAGGCTTGTACTCGTTAGAGTTTAGAAGAATGAGGGGAGATCTCATTGAGACGTATAAGATGATGAATGGGATGGATAGGATAGAGGTGGAAAGACTCTTCCCGCTCAAAAAAGACAGTAGGACTAGGGGGCACAGCCTCAAGATAAAGGGGGGGCAGTTCAGAACGGAGTTGAGGAGGAACTTCTTCACTCAAAGGGTGGTGAATCTCTGGAATTCTCTGCCCGTTGAAGTGGTGGAGGCTGCCTCGCTAAATATTTTTAAGAAGCGGGTTGATTGGTTTTTGATAAGAGAGGGGATTAAGGGTTATGGGGAGAGGGCGGGAAAGTGGAACTGAGCCACGACAGATCAGCCATGATCTTATTGAATGGCGGGGCAGGCTCGAAGGGCCAGATGGCCTACTCCTGCTCCTATTTCTTATGTTCTTATGTTCTTATAACCAGCATTTTACATGTGCTTACATTAATCTGGATGCCTGTCCTTTTGTTTACCTGCCTTTCTTATGAAGAAGCAACTTACACTGTGCAGCATTCCAAACTGCCTGTAACTCTGAACAAAGAATCATAGAATCATGGAATCAGTGAATCCCTACAGTGCAGAAAGAGGCCATTCATCCCATCGAGCCTGCACCAGCAACAACCCCAGCCAGGCCCTATCCCTGTAAACCCACGTATTTACCCTGCTAATCCCCAGACACCAAGGGGCAATTTAGCACAACCAATCACCCTAACCCGCACATCCTTGGACTGTGGGAGGAAACTGGAGCACCCGGAGAGAACCCACACAGACAGGGGGAGAACGTGCAAACTCCACACAAATAGTGAGCCACGATGGCAATTGAACCGAGGTCCCTGGTGTTGGGAGGCAGCAGTGTTAACCTCTGTGCCACCCTGCCACCAAGAATTGTAAGTCAGAGTGAAAAACTGACAATTCCATTACACAAAATACTGCTGCATTATTGCCTGTGCCACCAGATTACCATCTCACCCCAGAAGCCCTCAAAAAACCTTAAACTTTTTTTTTGTTGTCAAGCTCCTTACATGGTGGTTTCCCTGTCCACACTGGTTGAATACTTGCATCAGGAGGAAGAGGCTCTTAAGTGGGCATTACTTTCTCACTCAAGGACTCAACTGGCGATGTGATAGGAAGGCTATCCATCATGAACTAAACCTGGATTGAGATCCCCACCCAATTAAATGTCCCCTGCCACCAAGCACATTACAGGACAGGGCTTTAAATTCCACCCCGTATGCTTGCTAGCATTATTTCTTTCAACAGTGTTTTAGGGTATAAAAACAATAGAAAGCAAGAATTGAAAGATGGACTTAATTTCATGTTTATCACAACTCATATCAGATGAGTAAAATCAATCATTTCTCTTTACTTGTTTAGCTTAATGAATGCTGTCATGCCATCTGAGGATGCAAGGCAGCAACTGTTAAACAGCCTGCTCCCAGAAAGTACAGTCAGTCAGTTGAAAAATGAGTACTTCTCTGTTTTACAGGTAAGCGATTGTCACTTACTTACTTTTGAAACCTATTCAAAAATATTCTTGAGTAACATCATGATGACTTTTAGGCCTTAGTGGCCATTCCATCACAAACATTTTTTGCAGCAGTATTCTGTGGATGACTTTTGTACAAACTGCGTATTTTATGGGTAATGCTCTTCTTCATTTATCTTTGCATTTTAGTCGGATGCCAGAAAACACATGATTAAAAGTTTGCATATAGAAGAGGAGAGCTGGAAGAGTGAAGAAGAGCCTTTGGTGCTGAATGATTGTTACCACAGCGAGTTACCTATTGACATAATTCAGGTACCTACAACAGAACTCATTTCCAAAACAGAACATGCCTATTTCTGTTACATTTCATTGTTGCAACAATATTTGTTGTCCCAAGCAAGATTAAAGAGGAGAGCAGAAATCTTATAGCTAAGTTACAAAATATAGTGGCATTTTCAAATATTTTCCCTCACAGCGACAGTGAATCAAACAAAAAGCAAAGGAATTGTGGAATTTTAAGCATGAGTCACTTCATACCCATATAGCTGTGATCTCTTACACTTCTACAAGCACAGTAAGAAGTCTCACAACACCAGGTTGAAGTCCAACAGGTGAGTGATGAAGGAGCAGTGCTCCGATAGCTTGTGATTCTAAATAAACCTGTTGGACTTTAACCCAGTGTGGTGAGACTTCTTGCTGTGCCCACCCCATTCCAACATTGGCATCATGACTACCTTCTATGAGCATTACACAGGTACATGGTCTTAAATTTCCTTTCTACCATCTAATTTTGTAAAATAACCAAAGTGGAACTGGAGAGTCTTAGAATCTCTTGCTTCATTGTTATTTTGTGATTCGTTGAAATGGAGACCGATGCATTGGGTAGTGGAAATTTTATAAGAATCAAATGAGTTAAATAATTTCTAAATTAATTATAATTGATTGTGTTAAACCTCGCAAGCAGTGAATATTAGCAGTTTGTCTATGTTGGAAATGGAGACAGAGAGTCAAGGAAAGAAAGGGGAATGTTGGCGATAGACCATGTGAAGGGGAAGTGAGAGCCAGGTGGTATTCTCGCTAGACTATTAATCCAGAAACTCAATTAATGTTCTGGGAACCTGGGATCAAATCCTGCCATGGCAGGTGGTAGAGTTTGAATTCAATAAAAAAAAATCTGGAATTAAGAATCTACTGATAACCATGAAATGATTGTTGATTGTCGGAAAAAACAATCTGGTTCACTGATGTTCTACAGGGATGGAAATCTATCATCCTTACCTGATCTGGCCTACAGGTGACTCCAGAGCCACAGCAGGTTGACTCTCAACTCCCCTTCAAGGGAGACTAGGAATGGGCAAAATAATGCTGGTCAGCCAGCATGTCCCATGGATGAATTTTAAAAGATAAAAACATGGGTGGAATGGAATCAATGGGCATGAACCCCTTTTTGCTGCAATTAAATTCCACCATTGTTTCAGTAGATGCAATGTGTTCTTTTAATGTTGTCAGAATGATAAATCTGTAATAATTTACCTGTCAGCCTGTTTTGTTTGGTATGGGGGGTGGTGGGGGGTGGTATATTGCCCTAGTGAGGAATGTCAGGGCTGGAGAATGAAACACTTTCTGCCAAGCAATCCCATGCCAAGCACAATATGAGCAGAAGCAGAACAAAACTCCCACTGAGATAAAAGCCAAATACTGTGGATTCTGGAATCTGTAACAAAAATGAAGGGTCATTTAGACTTGAAACATTGACTCTATTCTCTCCCCACAGATGCTATCAGACCTGCTGAGATTTTCCAGCATTTTCTGTTTTTGTTTCAAACCCCCCACTGTCCTTTCCGAATGACATGACCTAACTTCATAATGCTGCCTCCTACTCAATGTGACATTTTTTATTTGCCATGGCAAATTGAGGTAACTGTAAGCATGATTGTCGCTTTGGTGCCAGTCGGTGCTGTGGATTGGGGTGCTATAAACAATATTCTCCTGCATGTCAGGAAGTCAGTTGAGGTAACTATTCAAACTAATCTCAGTCAGCACAATAGTCAGCAATGAGGCCATAAAATTGTTTTTGGATAGGTGTCAACTTTCTTCCCAGCATGAAAGAAAAGCTTTGTGATTCAGTAATCTGAAAATCGGGAAAATTGGTATTAAATCACTTTCTTTCCATTTACAGATGCCATTTATAGCAATAAAAAAGCATTAACAAATTAGTATTTTGTGTAACTTTCACCTTTATTCCTTTGACATTTATCTATCCCCAAACTGCATCACCTTTCTGTTTAAATTTCATCAACCCATGACAATTTTACCACGTTGATTTACTGCTTCTGTGGGATTAAAACTTTTGCTACGTTTTACTTACCAAGAGTTTGCTAAATATTTTTCTCTTATCTGTCAGATAATTAATGGAGCAGTTCAAGACACCACAAGTCTCACTTGTGAACTGGGTGAACAAGCACTAAACATCATGCTCGAGGAGACAAATTATTTCCTGGAAAGGTAGTGTAAATCCCATGAAATGTAAATGTTCCAAGCTATTAACTCAATACTACTCAGATCAAAGGTGGCACGGTGACAGTGGTTAGCACCGCTGCCTCACAGCGCCAGGGAACCCGGGTTCAATTCCCAGTTTGGGTCACTGCCTGTGCAGAGTCTGCACATTCTCCCTATGTCTGCGTGGGTTTCCTCCAGGTACTCCGGTTTCCTCCCACAATCTGAAAACCTGGTTAGATGCATTAACATGAACAGACACAGAGTGTGGCAACTAGGGAATTTTCACAGTAACTTCATTGTAGTGTTAATGTAAGCCTTACTTATGACTAATAAATACATGTTTTAAACTTTAAAATCCTGACATGGAGGCAGTCCCAAAATCCCACATGGTTACAGAGAGTTATGCCAATTAAGAGATTTTTTGTAATTTCAGTACTTCTGAGCAGAAGTTTATGTATAAACCTCAAACCAGTCTGAGATCACATACCAACGGATTCAAAAACATCTTCTTCCCTGCTGCCATCAGACTTTTAAACAGGCATACCATATACTAAGTTGATCTTTCTCTACACCCTAGCTATGACTGTAACACAACACTCTTTCCTTCTCTCCTATGTACTCTATGAATGGCATGCTTTATCTATATACCACACAAGAAACACTACTTTTCACTGTATCCCAATTAATGTGACAATAATAAATCAAATCAAATAAAACCAGTAAATATCTATCACATATTGGGACGATGAGTTGTATCATTTCCTGGTTGCAGCAAGTAAGTAGCATTCC
Source organism: Carcharhinus amblyrhynchos (assembly GCF_965287045.1). NCBI lineage: Eukaryota > Metazoa > Chordata > Chondrichthyes > Carcharhiniformes > Carcharhinidae > Carcharhinus > Carcharhinus amblyrhynchos. The sequence continues at coordinate 31,323,662 of NC_137337.1, forward strand.
AAGTCTTAGCTTTGGAAGTTATTTTCCTTCCAATTCTCCAAATGTGTACATGCTTTTTCCTGACCAAATGAAGAGCTTTTAATGCATATAGTTATCTAAATGCACTAGACACCAGATACCCATCTGCTCCTTCCTTGGAGAGGGACGGGGGGGAAGGGGGGAGGTGGGCAAGGAGGCACGAGCATTGATTCTTATAGCCATAGAAGAGAGTGAACTATCCATCAATTATTTTTATCCCAGACCATGTCATCATCATTGGCTGTTCCTTGATTCAAGGATAATCTGTACTCATCAACTCAGGCGTTTTTGTCTTATGCCTTCATGTAACTGAACAGGACAATTCTCACACCGTAGATTTTTAGATACATGAGGCAGGATGTCCCACATGGTACTGGGATCCGCTTGCAGGATTTGCCTTTTCTTTCATTCTCTGATGCCTCAGTGCCTCAGCTTTAAGGTGTCTTGAGACACTGCCTGTGCAGAGTCTGCACATGCAAGTGTGATTGCTGCTTAATAGACAGATCATCACCATTTTGAACAATTGGTAACGAGTTCCTACCAGTCATTAATATCAAAGCAACCATGCCATGCTTCAAGGAGAGCTTCAGAGTATCTCTGAAGCATTTTCTTTGTCATCTGTGGAAGACTGGCCATTTCAGAATTGAGAAAACAGGATGTATATACATGGTGGTCAGAGTAGCTTGGTCAGTGTGGTCAGCTGAGGCAACTGAGGTTATGGAGTTTTCCATTTAGACTGTATTTCACCGGAGGGTGTTGATCATTGATGGGTTGAGTGTGCACTGTCAGGTAGATCTCCCACTCAAGACAATTGCAGCATGAAGCAATTGCAAGATTGTAAAGAGGTTTCTTGGATTTCCAAATCTTTGGAGTGTAACCCACAGAGCGTGGTGATTTAAAGATCCAATGCTTTGGTCACACCGATGAATGCAATGGAGAGTTCCCGGTGCTGTTCCTTAGATTTGTCTGACAACAGGCAGTTGGAAGTTGCCTTAAAAGACCTAAAGACACATGGCCTCTGGGAGGATCTCTTCAGCTATTGGAAGTAGGCAATTCAGGAGAATGTGACACACGCTTTTCCCTGATATAGTCAGCAGGAAAATATCTCAATAATATCCCTTCTTGAATTGTTGTATTCTTGAAGTCGGGGATGGGGAAGTTTTCTTTCCTCCCAGATTCAGAGATTAAAAGCATTGGGCCTTGATGTGAACAAAAGTCTGCCAATGGTAGTTATTGTGGGTGCAGAGTCAATGGGCCGAAGGGCCTTTCCTGCATTGTATGACTCTATGTCTATGACTCTAGCTTTGAAGACCTCCAGTAGAATACAATCAGGGCCGCAAGCCTTGTGGTTTTTCAAACTTCTGATTGCTTGTCTCAGCTTTCCCATCAATGGTAGCTCAGCCATGGATTGTACCACAGGTTACTGGGGGATAGCCTGGAGAATATCATCTGTCAATCTGGAGTTAGTCAAAATGCTCCTTCCAACATTGCCAGAACACCACCCTGTGAGTGAAGAGGATTCTGTCCATTTGACTTCAGTGACTTTCAAAATAGCTTTACCTGTCATGATCATCAGCATATTGTTGGATCTGTTGGCTTTTTCTTCCCAACACCAATCCTTTATCTTTTCACATCTTTGGCTTCAAATTTGAGCCATTGCCTTCTTGATTTGCAACCTTGGGTTGTTCTGCCAGGAAATGAGGGCTATTCATTTTCCTTCCTGGAGGTCACACATTTGTACATCATTTTCATCAAACCAGCCTTGATGATGGCATTTCCACAGCCAATAACCTGGATACAGGAGACTAGACATGATGCGGCGATGCCAGCGTTGGACTGGGGTAAACACGGTAAGAAGTCTCTCAACACCAGGTTAAAGTTCAACCAGTTTATTTGATAGTAAACACACAAACTTTCGGGGTTTGCCCCTTTGTCAGGGGCTCTGTTTGAGACCAGAACTCTCCACTCACCTGACAAAAGGGCAAACCCCGAAAGCTTGTGGGATTACTATCAAATAAACTGGTTGGACTTTAACCTGGTGTTGTGAGACTTCTTACTGGGTCTACAGGAGACTAGTACAGTTGATTTTCTTTGATCACATTGTTCTGGAATTTAGTTGGATGTGTGAAGGTTTTCCAGATTTGTCATGGGATTTCTTCTTTTGGTCAGGCTGCTTTATGAGTGAGACATTGATCTTTTACCGCTTGGAATTTTGGGTCTTGCAATGTCTTAGTGTTAGTTGGATGTTCACTGTCAGTTGAGCAAGTCGATGATCTGCCCACAGGATCTGCCTGCATGGATTAAGTGATATGGACATTTTCTGTTGATGGCTACCTTGACCAGGCCCAAGAGTAGATCCATGAGGAGGTCCATTGATTTGTCCGCCCGCATTCTGCTCTGGGTGGCCAAAGATCAGGAATGTAGGACAGAAAAGCTGCCAGAAATATGGTGAAGGTCCTTTCAATAATGGAAGAATATCTCTTAAAACTCAGTCGGTTGGTGCTTGCTGTTCCCCCTCTCTGCTTTCAGCCATTGTCTCTCTCTTTCTGTCCCCTTCCTGCTCGCTGATGCCAGCCATTTTACATATGTGGAACGTAGACTTAGCCAGGCTGGAGAAATTGCAAGTGGCCTGTTGGTTCTCAAAATGACTTTAAAAACCTATTTGAAGGAACCACTCATCTTGATGTGCCATCTCTCCAAATTTTTAAACCTTAAAATTGATAAATGGATTCTGCAACTGGGCCACCATTTCATTCCAGTGAAGGAAAAATAAACAGATTTTCCTGCTCAGTGTTATCCAGCCAAGAATTGTTGGACAGAAACTGTTGGAATAAAATGTTGTTTTTCTTAGCTCCCTATAATAGAAAACACATGAGTTTAAGAGAAAAGTGATGGCAAAGCTAATGCTTAGTTTCCGCTGCAAAGCTACAGAGCTAAATCTTACCAAATATGACAAAGTGTTGACTCCGGTGAGAAAATTGGTATGTTTCTCTCCTTAGAAACCGGTCGGTTTTCTCTCCTGATCTTACCACACTCTGCCAAAACAAAATCAAGGGGGCATGTCTTATGCTATCATACAGAGGGGCTGTGCCTCAACACACCAACAAAAGCCAGGTGCTCAGAGATCGGGGTGCCCTCTTTAAGGGGGTCCCTGATCATAACCCCAGTAAACCTCCCTCCCCAGCCCACAACTGAGGTCTCAGGGACTTCCCTCCCCAGCCCCAATCGGAGTCAGCATTTTTCTTTGCACCCCCCACCCTCAATCATCACTTTCACCCCCGATAATCGGCCTCCTCCATAATCCCCACCCCTATCCCCCTCCCTGACAATTGGCTTCTTCTCCCACCCTCCCCTCAACAGACTGAGCTGGCACACACAACTCTTCCATCCACTCCTGGTCCTCACCACATCTAAATGGATTCCCACCACCCCCCTCTCCCCCCCAGCCCCCAGTCTCCCACCCCATCCCACTATGAAACTCCCATGAGGGCCCATCCCATGGCACAGGTTGGCATCTACCAGGCCTCTCTCTGGCCATGTCAATCTTCCCCTGGCGCAATACATACCTTTTGCGTCTCCCAGGAGACCATTATAACAGTTTCACATTTAGGTGAACCTGTTGTAAACCACACCGATGCTGTGTCATGGTGTCAATATACAGCGGGGAGGTCAATACCTGTTGAGGGGACATGTTATTTAGGGTAAAATCTATTTAAATGCTTGTAAAGCAGGTTCACGTTCACAATGGGCATTAACCTGATGAGGTCAATGGCGAGGGGTGGAGAAGATCCAAAATCACAAACTCGCTGGTGAAATTTGCAGCTTCCAGATCTTGAGCCCCACCGGCAAGCGTGGGCTCAGGGTCACCACCCACCCCCCGCCCCCCCGGCCAATTGCTTTGTAAAATCTGTGGTAAAGTCACAGCATGTGGCCAGCTTCAAAGCCGCTTCATTGTCTTGCATCAGAACTGCTGCTGGAATGCCTGAAGATTGCGGTTAACAGGAAAGAGATGGTTTATTCATTATTGTGTGGTTAACTGTTGTCAAAGAATAAAATCCCACACAATATTATAAGCTAGAGGGGTGCCAATCCACATCAAGCATGGTTGACCAGAAGTCTCTCTTGCTCTTACCACCAGCCGTTGGTGTGTTAGGAAGGATTTGCAGGTGGACTCTCAACTTGTTTGTGATGTGAACACACCTTACTTGGTCATCAAGTCCTGGGATGGGACTTGAACTCAGAGCTTCTGACTCAGAGGCAGGGATTCTACCCACTGCACCACAAGACCTTCAGTAACTACAGTAATGCTTAGTTCCAAAGCAATAATTTTCTGAAAACTGTGCTAAAGTCACAGCATGTACCCAGCTTCAGAACGTTTGATTGTGTCACATCAGAACTGCTGGTGGGTTGTCTGAAGATTGCAGTTAACAGGAAGGAGGCAGATAAAGATGCAAGAAGGATGTTCATGAAGGATGATATATTTTATGCTTAGGAGGAAGAGGGTGACATATTCAGAGAAATAGTAACTATAATACATTGTAAAATTGGAACATTTAGCCCGTGAGCTTTTACCCACATTTAACCCAAGCATGGCTGATCTGTCCCTCACACCCATTAACCCTCTGTTTCTCCGTATTCTTTGATGTCCTTACCTTACACAAATCTTTCCATATTAACCTTGAAAATTTCAATTGACACAATATTCACATTCTGTTTGGGAAAGATTTCCATGACCCTCTGTGTAAAAAAAGTACAGTCTGATTTCACTCCTAAATGACCTTTTGCCAATTTTACAATTATGCTCCCTTGTTCTTGATTAACTAAACATTACAATGGTTACTGACTGTTCTTGTGGTGCAGTGGGTAGCGTCCCTGTCTCTGTGTCAGAAGTTCTGAGTTCAAGTCCAATTCCCACGACTTGATCACCACGAAAATAGATGATTCCTTATAATATTTTGAACATCTCAGTTATGCTAGCTCCAATCTTCTAGGATCAATGATATTGATAAAATGGAGAAAACCTAGAAAACTCAATGACCTAATTGATAAATTAGAATTATTCTGAATTACATCGTGTAGTGATACAAATATGTTGACACTTTGTTTATAGCTCTTGTGGTACAAATGATGAATAAAATATAAAATGTCTTTCAGCTTCCAGAATTCAGCAGAAAATTTTGAAAAAAGCCATTTCAACCACCCTAATTTCATTCCGAATATAATCACAATTATCAACAGTTGTGAATCTATCAGGTAGGTTTGGTGAGCTGAATGGTATAACATCTCTCATATTGGAAATGTGTCTAATATCTTGCAATACTAAGCATAAACAATGTTGTATGGAAGTGTAGACAAAGTTGCTACAAAATAATTTAAAATATTTCTGTTTGGACAATAATTAGTTCGAGGACTTTAGTTAGATTTCTCAGTCTGAGTTTTAGATCAATAGAATGTTAGTTACATAAAAATATCTTTGCAGCCATAAATAGACCACATGGTGATACGGTGGTTAGCATTGCTGCCTCCCGGCGCCAGTGACCTGGATTCAATTCCAGCCTCGGATGACTGTCTTTGTGGCGTTTGCACATTCTCCTCACAGAATCATAGAATCCTACTGTGCAGAAGGAGGCCATTCGCCCCATTAAGTCTGCACTGGCCACAATCCCACCCAGGTCCTATCCCCATAACCCCATGCATTTACTGTACCTAATCCCCCTGACACTAAGGGGCAATTTAGCAAGGACAATCCACCTAACCCACACATCTTTGGACCAGGGGAGGAAACCCACACAGACACAGGGAGAATGTGCAAACTCCACACAGCCAGTCACCAAAGGCCAGAATTGTGTCAGGGGGACTAGCAGGGTAAATATGTGGGGTTACAGGAATAGGGCTCGGGTGTGATTGCTTTCAGTGAAGGCTCGATGGGCCGAATGGTCTCCTTCTGCACTGTAGTGATCCTATTCTATGAAATTTCCAAGATTGATTTTTCGATCAATAAAATGTGAGCTGTATAAAAAAATCTCTTTAAGAGGCATAATTGACATAAGGGATAGATATCAGTCTTCAATACACCCATTATCAGGGTGAAAACAAAACCAAAAGTCAACATTCTCACAGGGCTGTACCTGGTGCCCCAAAAAATATATTCAGTGCTAACAAGTGACTTTTTAAAAAATTTAGGTCACTTTCCTGTGGAGTTGGGAGGAGTGTCTTGGTTCTACAGCAATGTTGAGGGTTATCGATGTTCCATGACTGACCTTTCTTCCATGTGCTTTCCCCAGCACCACCACACCCTCCCACCCCAACTCTTACCCTAACACCTTCCAGGATTTGCCCAACAAGGCGGCAAATATTCACTAGATTGACTGCTGCAGCTCTCTTTCACAAGGCTCTTCTGGGTTTAAACATGTGCAATTTCTGAACCTTCCTTTCTGTTTACAGGAATTACCTTAATAAAAATGAGAAAATCACAAATGCCGCGCAGAAAAGTGAAATCCTTTCAATTCTGAATGAAATGGAAAAAAAGAGAAAAGACAGCTTGATAAAAACCTTGTTTCGTAAATTAAAGGTATGGTATGAGCAAAGTAAACATGTACCCCAAAAGTGAATTTTAAAAGCCTGTAGAAGCAACTTCTTATAAAATTGAGAAAGCACAGAATGCTTACAGTGCAAAAAGAGGCCATTTGGCCCATACAGGTCTGCACAGATTCTCTTACGGACTACCTTAACCAGGCCCACTCTGCTGCCCTATCCCTACAACCCATTGCACTCAACATGGCTAATCCACCTAACCTACACAACTTGGGACAATGTAGCATGTCCAATCCAATTAACATGCACACATCTTTGGACATGTGAGAGGAAACCCACACAGACATGGGAGACAACATGCAAACTCCACATAGTCACCCAAGGACAGAATTGAACCCAGGTCTCTGCCACTCTGAGGTAGCAGTGCTAACCACTGTGCCACCTAGCACTGAGTTATACGAAGTCCCAGAATCATGTTGAGAAAAATGTTGAGAAAGATTCTTCATTTTCTTTATACATGATGACTGATACTTATGTATACTGTGCTCAATCCCTACCATTTTCCACCATTTTTACTCAACCTTATTAAAGGAAAATTCCCATTGCTCTTGACAATGTGCAAATCTGTATTAGGAAATATCCAAATAACATTTGGAAATATCTGGCTTAACAAATTGTTAACATTTGTTTGGGGGTCAAGTTTTGAAAAGAAGAATTATTTTCCATTTATATAATTTGAGTTATTGTGAATTAAATCCTTCACTTTCTTCCTTAGCCTCACTGCAAAATGCTGGTGACAGCAAAATGGCTTGACTGTCCGGAGCCCATAGACAATATTTATGATATTACAGAGGAATATCTCACAAAGCTAAAGAAATTGAAAGCACTACAGTATCAGGTATGTCACAGGATTGAGAAAAACCTCCTCATAATCAATAGCTTTCTCTAATGCACAGTAATAACACTGCAAAGATGATAATCCACAGTTGTGCCAACATTCTGCTAACCATTTTGAAGAGAATGTTAGAATACTGCCAATAGATCGATATGTAAATGTCTTTGTGGCGGGACACTGAGCTGTACAAAGACCCAGAATCATTCCATGCTATCTTAACCAACTTCCACAGATGGGGCATGCAATTAGCCTTCTTAACCTTGGGCTGGGGAAGGAAGAACAGTTAGACTGAACTCTCACTTGTGGTCATGTCCCAGAGCAGTGACTCATGTTGGAATCACACATGGGTGTGGACAGAATTAAGTGTGATTGCTAAAGTTCACAATCACTGCTAACCCTCAGAAACTGAAATTGCAGCACTCACAGGGACATGGGATGGAGGAGACGTTTTCAAAAGACTCAGACTTTTGGAGATAGTGGGGTGGGAGCAATAGTGACAAATTTGTAGCAGAGGATGGGTGCTGGTTTGCCAACAGGCTGACACCTCCTGATAATTTGTCCAGGGATAGCTTCAAGGATTTGGCAGTAGCTCATCCAGCATTGGCAGGAAACCATTTAAAGAATATATTGAGGTAATTTAGCAAGGCATTATTGAGGCAGAATGGATTTTTACCAGAGCACACGGGAGATCTGCCTTGTCTGCAGCTCATCAACTCGTGAACCTCCATCTGATCCCTCTTCATTCACCTCAGCAGCATTCACAGTGGGGTTACCAATCACCCTTCACTTTGGCTGCTCTGTATGGCTCTCTGTATGGTGTCCTCGGGCCAGGGTCCTCAGTTGGACCGTGAATAGGGAGGGGCAGCCTCCTGTGGAACTAAGCATGGTTGAGAGTGAGCATGGTCAGGGCCAGAAAATGGTTCTTCCTCCTAATCATTTTCTACCTTGGAAAAATTCAATCCACAAAGAACACTGGCAGTTGGTGGGAAGTGCTCAGTATGAAAGCAAACCTTTCGAAAATAAGTAACAGCAGAAAACTGGAGGATGGAGGGAGCCTCAATTTCCAAAAAGCTCTTTGATAAACATTTAACTTGGAAACATTTCATAAAAAAATGTAGATGTTTGCTTTTAAAGGAATAAAATATTCCATATCCACACCCTGCTATAATTCTTATCTTGTTTTTTTTAAACAGGATCTACTGAGAGAAATCCATAAGCAGCTCATTACAGAATATATTCTAAGAATTATGAAGAAAAGGCTGAATTGCAAAACAGAAAATCAACAGAAACAAGTAGCAAACCAGATAGAGAATGAAGCTGACCAATTACAGAAATTATTCAGTTTCTTTGTAAGTAAACCAAATGAGTTCTGAAAATGATGGGAGGCGGGATATGGCATTGGAACGGGAAAGCAAGTTGCACAAAGGATTGGGAGAAACAGACAGCACTAGAATGAAAAACAGTGATGTGATAGGTCGACATTAGGTTTACAGTGCATATATGTAACCACACAAAGCTTGGCGGATAAGACTGGTCAGCTGCAGTAAAATGCTGAAAAATCTCCACAGGTTTGAGAGCATCTGTGGAGAAAAGCTAAGCTTTTGAGTCTGGATGACCCTTCATCAGAGCTGAAGACAACTGTAAATAGGACGAGATTGACACTGTTGTGGTGAGGTGGGAGGAGGGGGGAGTGTGAGGTGGGCGCTGTGGCTACTGGATAGAGGGCCAGCAGTTGGTGGAGACAGGGAAGATTGACAGCAATGTCATGGGCAAAAAAATACAAAGGGATTGTAAATGGTGGTGGTCATGGCTAAGAAGGGTGCTAATAGCAGCCATTAAGAGATCAGAACATGGAAATGGCAGAACAAAAGTAAGCAGAATGTCAAAAAACAACCTGAAACAGATAATCAATGGCCCTGGGTGGGAGAAGAAGAGACAGCAATATGGGAAAAATGATGGAAAGCAGGATTTAATAAAGAAGGGGAAGTTTTTGAGTTGGGCTTCACTGGAACATTGCAACTGGCCAAGGATGGACATATGGACATTAGAGCAGGATGGTGTGTTTAAATGGCAATCAACAAAAAGGTCTGGGTCATGTTTGGAGACAGAGTAGTGTTCTGCAAAGCAGTCATCCAGTCTGTATTTAGCCTGTCAACATAACTAGACAACATTGGGAACAGAGGATGCAATAGACCAAATTAGAGTGAACATAAAGTCATGCTTCACCTGAATAGAGTGTTTAAGCCTTTGGAAGATGAGCAGATGCAGGTTCTCTGATTGCATTGGAAGGTTCTGTGGGTGGTGGGTGAGGTGTTGGGTGTGATGGAGGACTGGACCAAGGGGGTGTAAGGGGAAATGTATTTAGTGGTGACATCATGCTGGAGTTGGTGGAAATAGCTGAGGATGATCTTCTGAATGCGGAGACTGGTGGGGTGAAAAATGAGGAGAAGGGAGCTCCAATCCTGGTCTGGAAGGGAGGGGAAAGGGTGAGAACAGGGTCATGGGAGACGGGTCGGACACAGTTGAGAACCCACAGTGGGTGGGAAATCACGATTAAGGAAAAAGGACGACTTATCGGCAGTGCTGTTTTGGAGACTGGCATCATCAGAACAAATGGGATGGAAGTGAAGGAACTGAGAGAATAAGATGGAGTCCTTACAGGAAGTGGGGTGTGAAAAGCTGTAGCCAAGATAGCTGTGGGAGTCAGTGAACTTGTAGTGGATATTAATGGACAGTCCATCAGATGCGCAGAGAAAGAGGTCAAGGAAGGGAAGGGAAGGGAAGTGTTGGAGATGGATCATGTGGAAATGATAGAAGGATGGAAATTAGAAGTGAAATTGATGCATTTTTTCAAGTCCAGACGAGAGCTTGATGCAGCACCGAAATAGTCAGTGATATACCAATAAAGAAGTTGTGGGAGGGGGCCAAAATAGAATTGAAACAAGGAATGTTCGAATACTTTGACAGTTTAACTCATTAAGTGCACGTGCACTATTATAGCAGTGGAATCCCTTCTTTCTGCTGCCTGTACTTGTAAAATCCACCCAGGTACATGTCCAGGCCTTTATTGAGGTTGTGTAATGAAACAGATAGGTACGTGTACAAACAAGCATTGCTTGATTCAACAACCATTGGAATTGTGTTTAGCAACAGCCAACTTGCAGTAGATTCTAAGAGCTGCATTTCCAAGTTTAGAGGATAATTTGGGAAATGGGAATAAGATCATTTCTACTTCTTCTGAACTTGCTGGTGTAGAGGAAAAAAAATTCATGGCAAGTGAAATATAATCAAAGTAGTATTTATAACAGGAATGATCAGAATTAGAAATGTGATGGCATAGAATTAACTCCCCCCACCATGCACCAGAGAATGATCCCCCCACCCCACCCCCTCAATCCCACCAGACAGCAATTGGGCCTCCCTCCTCTCTAACCTCCCCCACCACCCCGCCACAGAGATACATCTGACCCACCTCCTCCTCCCCACCAGGGAATGATCAGGCCTGCCTCCCCTCCCCCTGCCCCACCAGACAAAAATCTGGCCTCCCTCTGCACACCCCCTACCATCTGCCATCAACCACCACGCCACCCCCCCCCCCCCCGCCCCCCCGCCCCCCCACCGCCAACTTCCTGCACCAGACAACGATCTGGCTATCCTCCTCCCTCCCCTCCATTCACCAGAGATACATCTGACCCACCTCCTCCTTCCCCCCACCAGAAAATGATCAGGCATCCCTCCTCCCTCCCCCCTCTCCCCCCACCACTGATCTGAGTCAGAGGGCTATTGGAAGCTCTGAACTTACCTCTTCAGAAGCTGGAGTGCCCGAAACAGACTTTTGCGGAGCATGTCTGTTTCTCCCTGAATCTAGACGCGTGTACACGATGGTAAAGGGGGAAATGCTGGTAAAATTGGGCATCCAGCTCATTAAGGCAATTTAAATACATTTAAATTGCTGTTGTGGTTTGGATTGCGGCCATTATTGGGTCTTGGTAAAGTGGGCATCTCTGCGGACGCAGATCGCATTAATGGCCTCATGCTCAACTTTGCTATGTTTTTGCATCCGAAAATGGGTGCGACGTAATGGTAAAATCAGGCCCAGTGACCCAAGCGAGGAATCAAACCCGGGTCTCTGGTGCTGTAAGGCAGCAGTGCCACCGTGCCGGGTAGTTATAAATCACTTGAGGCACCTGTTGCATTTCATTACCTCAGCAATATATACTGATTACTGTTCTGCCACCACACTCGTAGCATTTCTTCTTTAATGTATCTAATAGGAGAATTGTTTTTGTTTCCCACTTAACCAGGGATCTGAAGCTACATATCTAGAGTCTGCACTCCGTGAAATAGCTGAAATCATCCGACTAAGTGATGTCAATGCAATTATAATGGAAGTTGCTGCACTCTTTCAAGACTTCCCGGATGTTGGGTAAGAACAGTTAGAAAAGTATTTCCACATATCTGATGATGTTTCGTGAAGTGACTCATTAGAAATTCACTTACGCTTTGAAAAGAGTCCAATTTTCATTCTGTTCAGATATGTAGGGAATATGTTTAAAGTTTTCTAAGTATTCTTTGCAGTATTTAAATTTCAATGCCCGCATAGATCACTTTGATAAGGCCTTTCCATAATTTGAAAGTTGTACAAACACAAGCATGTAAGGATAGGGATGTTTTTGTGTTTAACAGATGCAATGTTGTTAAAATATTTTTTGGAATATTTTAGGTGCATAGTAAATGGAGCTAAACATAACATCAGGAAAACACAGTTCTTAGAAGTTAAAAGCTGTTATGCATTACACTGTAGTATTAAATAACCTAATTCAAACAGCATTTTATAGCAATTTTCAATTAAACCTGTGTGAAAGTCAAAGATGCAATAACACTGATTGGAGAGAGTTCTGTAATGGAAAATCATCTTCCAAACAAATCCAAGCATTGCCAAATGTCTGAGAAAACATGCAATCTTGCTGGAAATGGGAGCAATTGGATGAAACTGAATTTTAATTGTTCTTAAGAAATGTTTGTGGCATTGTGAGGGAGTTGAGTGTGTGGACTGATCGTGCAACCAATAAAACCCCTACAATGGCGGTAATATATTGACAATGAGAAGAAATCTCTGGAAAGTGGCTGATGCATTATAGGCAATGGTTCCTTTGAGTATGCAGATTGCATGTATGCTGTAATGCTCTGCATTAATTAATGCTCTTCAAACACAGCAGGATAGCGTAAAATAAAGGGTACACTTTCTAAAGGGGGCACAGGAGTAGGGACACTTGGGTTTATTTGTGCTTAAATCATTGACAGTGGCAGGACAATATGAGAGCACAATTGATAAAATGTACAGCATCCTGGGCTTTATTATTAGGGGCATAGAGTATAAGAGCAAGTAAGTTGTGTAAAATGTGTATAGAACACTGGTTCAGCCTCAACTGGAGTACTGCACCCAGTTCTGGCTGTCACACTTTAGGAAAGATGTGAAGACATTAGAGAGTGTAGAAAACATTCACTAGAATGGTTCCAGGGATGAGGAACTTGCATTACAAATGTAGATTGGAAAAATCTCTGTTTTCCTTGGAGCAATGAAGTGGAGATGCCGCTGTTGGACTGGGGTGGACACAGTAAGAAGTCTCACAACACCAGGTTAAAGTCCAACAGCTTTATTTGGTAGCACAAGCTTTCAGAACGCTGCCCCTTCATCAGGTGAGCAAGGCTGAGAGATTTGGTATTCAAAGTCTAGACAAAGTAGGTAGGGAAAAAAATGTTCCCATTGGTGGCAGCGTCAAGAACAAGAGGGCACAAATAAGGTAATTGGCAAAAGAAGCAATATTGACATGAGGAAAAATCTCTTCACACAGATAGCAATTAGGATGTGGAATTCACTGCCTGAATGTGTGGTGAAGGCAGCTTCAATTGAGGCATTTAAAGGGGAATTGGATTGTTATTGTAAAAGGAAGAATGTGCAGGGCTCTGGGGAGAAGGCAAGAGAGTGACAGAATGGTAAAATGCTCCTATGGAGAGCTGGCATAGACACGATGGGCTGAATGCCCCCCTTCTGTCCTGCAACAATTCTGTGATTCTATGAAAACTTTGCCCGATACTGCTATTGATGTACAGTCCTTCACTTTGCATTGAATTTCCTGATTCAATAGTGATGGTGGAATAAATAGTCTGCTGGCACAGATTCCAGACAAAACTCTCTACTGAATGCTCCAAAAATTGACTTGGACTTTCCATATTTACACAACTATGATGCATCACTCACCAGTTGTAGACTTTCTGACCCCAGCCCATTGTCTGGGTGAGGATATTTTGTATATTTGAAAGTGGCTGTGCAGTCTCTGTGAGGGAGTCTGCCCGGAGGTGACTTTAAATGAATGCTTCAAGTATGGATTACTGGTGACCTTGAAAAGTTGCTGAGCGTGTAGCTGGCAGTCCTGTGGCAGGATTCAAACTGTCAGCATCATAATTTTAATTCTAAGTAAACTACTGCAATCAACTGCATAAGCAGTTATTATGCAATCAAATGCATACTTCAATAACCTTAAAGAAATTGCATTAATTAGAACAAAAGCTGCTAAAATCACGTGTGTTATTGGTCAACTCAAGTTTCTGCCCCCAGTCTGCAGCCAATGGTGTTCTGAAAAAGCAGCTGATATTATTGACTCCTATCATCTGCTGGTGTAGAAATTTCCAGAGCGTAATATTAAACTTGCCACACACCAGTGTCCAAAACATCCAAAGTGTTGAGAATTCTGATTCATGTTAATGCAGAAAACAGGCATCACTGATTAAGATTTTATTACAATTGGATAATTTCTTTCCAAAGTTGTTATTAGCTAAGCTAGCAATTCACCCCTGCATGCAGATATCCACTGACCAGTGTGCCTGGAGAGAATAATTATTCTAAAGTTAAAATAAAGTTTATTTATTAGTCACAAGTAAGGCTTTCATTAACACTGCGATGAAGTTAGTGTGAAATTCCTCTAGTCGGCACACTCCAGTGCCTGTTTGGGTCAATACGCCTAACCTGCACGTCTTTCAGACTGTGGGAGGAAACCGGAGCACCCGGAGGAAACCCACACTGACACGGGGAGAATGTGCAAACTCTGCACAGACAGTGACCCAAGCTGGGAATCAAACCCAGATCCCTGACGCTATGAGACTTTTATGTAGCTGTAAGCATAGTTCTGTTACAATAGAATTCTTTTGAAACATTCAGCCTCATCCAACATTCCACTCTCTACAGGAAAGAACACATCAAAACCATCTTACACATGAAAGTCAATGTGAAAAAATCAGATGAAAAGAAGATTCTGAATATTCTCAACACTCCTATGAACATTGGAGACTCTTCTGTAAACAGGAAACTCTTTTCCAACACGACCCTTCTTAAAGCTATCTAGAAATCAACTCCTCATTGGGAAACAATGCAGCAAAAGAATGATTTCTTTTTGGTCAACACTGAGCACATCAAAGCCAGATGTAGCACTGTCAAATGGTAACTTATCGCTTGTACTACTATGGAATTTCTCCTTTTCCCACACAGCAGCCACCCTTTGGTTGATTGCCTAATTAAAAAGAAAGCACTTGCATTTTATGGAACATCTATCTATCACGTTCTCAGCTTATCCAAAAGAACTTTACCGCTGTTAGAAATTGCTGATTACATTGTCATGATGTAACATGTGTTATAAATGCTAGTGTCAGCCTGAGTTTATCTCGGGGGGAGAGGGGGGAGATTAAATTCATGGGATAACAAGGTTTAGAACTGTACATTAGGATTCAGATGGCGTGTGGTAGACAAAGGTAAGTCCATTGGCATTCTAGTGTTTGTTCAGATCCTGTTGCTGTCCCGACACCTTTACTTATTTAGATTCAATGGCAGCAGGAGGGGGTCATGATCAAATTATGTTGGTGAATTCTGCTCTTCAGTGGAGGGAGGAGTAATCTGTTTGCGGGAAACAGATAGAGGAAGCAGGCTGATGTAAAATGGAACACCAGACTGCAGCAACATGAGTCTCTGCTCTGGCCTGAAGGTCACACCGTAAGAGGTTCAATTTCTTATGGCCAATATTTGCACAGAATGGAAGTTCATTCTGAAAATGTTATGAAGACAATACACTTGTTTTTAAATTTGTTCTTGGGATGTGAGTGCTATTGGCAAGATCAACATATGTTGCTCATCCATAATGGTCCTTGAACTGAGTGGCTTACTCAGCCATTACGTTGGGCAGTTAAGAGTCAATGATGTTGCCAGAGTTCTGGATTCGCATGCAGGCCAGACTGGGTAAGGACAGCAGATTTCTTCCCCTGGAGGACATTAGTGAACAATCTGGTAGTTTCATGATTCTTATTAATGAGACTAGCGCTATGTAAGCATCCCCTAAACAGGAGCTTACATTTTCTCTATGTTAGAAGTGAAGCTGTGTTGAATGAGTGAATGATGATTGTAGCTGGGGTACTCTGTGGTCTCTAGCTCTGCAATAAAGCAGCTCAACGATTCACATCTGGCTTCACCTAATGCTGTTATTGTGGCCTCACTGAACACTGAGCATGCACCTATTGTAAATCTACCCTAATATTTAATCACTATCCATGGATTATGCTTTGAGATGGAGCCATTGTTGTTAAGTAGGGAAACTCAGCAGTCACCTTGAAGTGCCAGCCGCTTTGGCCTGAATGTTCTTGTCCACTGGAATGAGATTTTAAACAGCACACAATGTACAACTTCAATCCCATTATCTTATTCTGGATTTGAATCTGGAGGTGAAAGATGACTTACCACTGTTGAATAGTTTACAAAATTATAAATTCAGATTATAAATTCTTTGACTCCAGATGGTCCTGATGCACATTCTGAGTGTATTTTTAACTCAGAATCACAACATCAATAAGAGGATTCTGTGCCAAGATTCAGCTTTTACTTTAATGTTTTACTTGATATAACATAAGGTACAACAGTCACAAAAAGTTAAAATTTCTCAAGCAATCAATGCTGGACTTTCGGAACTTTGTTTTAATTGGATGAAAAGTGAAACGTTTTGATATGGGTGGATACATAAGACTCATAGCACAGAAAGTATTTTAACAGGCGGAATTTTCCTGTCCAACCACCGTGGCAATAGTCACGGGCCAGACAGAAAATTTGGTGGACCATTCAAAGGTCTTTTGATCTTTGGGCAGGAATTTCTGGCCTTAGGCAGTGCGTGGCTGGAAAATCTCGCCCATTTTCACAATTTGGGTGATGACGTTCTGAGAAATTTCAGGTTATTTTCCATACTAATTTTACATCATACTCAGGCAAGCAAGGTTATCAACTGTCTCATGAGCAGAAGAATAAGAGAGGGATAGCTATAGGGATGCAAACAAATGTACTGGGCGGGGTTTTCTGGTCATGCTCGCCCTGAAACCGGCAAATCCTGCCCGAGGTCAATGGACCTTTCCATGGTCCGCCTTCCGCCCAGCATGATTCCCATGGCGGGCAGAACGGAAAATTCGCCCACTACCTCTTTATTACATTTTAAGCCAATAACATTCTTTGGAAACAGTAGCCTAGAAATTATAGTTGACAATAATAGAGAGTAAACTGTGAACACTTTTATTGGGCATTCTCCGTCCAGTATTGTAACAGGCTGAATGGGCCGAAGGGCCTTTTTCCCGGGCTTTTTTTTGTCTTTGTATTTGTGCTTATATCAAAATACCAGGGCAAGAGAGTCAAATCAACAACGTAAGCATTTGTTGATGTTGCGAATAGTTACTTCTAGGCTATCCTATTTAAAACTTGTGTTTAATAGACACAATATTCAGCATTAGAACAATTACATTTTAATACCTAGTCATCAGCTGAGGGCATTAAATAATTTCAATATTAGAAATCATGTTAATTTTCTTCAAAAGCCATTCTGGTGCATTATGTAGATACTGCTGCATACATGTATCTGCCCAGTATTTTACAGAATTAAAAAAATGTTTGCATAGTTTTACAATATACCTAAAAATGAAATGAGCCAGGTAATGTACTTACAATTACAAAAAGTATTATGACTCTTATTGCTACTCCTATGTTTCTATGTTAAATACAAATGCACTATGTAATTATATAAGTCTGTTTCCTAATAGGACTTCCGCAGTATTAAAAAAAATCTGCATTTTTGTTTATGAATGTACATGCAAAATGATTTGTGTTTTATAACAATTTTATGCATTATTCTCTGTTGGAGACAGTGACGTAACTGAGGTTTACTCACACAATCTCTGGCTTTACTCCGGTGCTTCACAAATAAAAAGTACAATTGTTATTTGGCTTGTTATTGTTTGCGTTTTCTAAAACAATCTGATCTCTGAGCAGGCACTCTGTATAACACAATTTCTGGTTTGCAAGTCTGACATATTCCTTTTTTCCTATGAAAAATGTTAAGTTTAATGCATTATAACAAACCCATGGGTTGACAATGTTTAGTGTAATACAATCTCTTCAAGATCTCATCAATTTGGGTGTAGGATTTCTGCTCAGCTATTCAGAACATCTGGAATAAATTTGTCCAGCTGGTTGTCAAGTTGATAATCAGTTGAAATCTGTAAAACTTTGCAAATGGTGCTGTACAACGTTCACTGGCAGTTCCCGTTGTTTGATAACAATGGCTGCCGGTTGAGGACTAAATGGTGTCCATGGCATGCCTACACTTCTGTGAATTGTGCTGTCCGGCAGGTTGGTGAAGGACGGATGTGTCTGCAGCTAACATCTGCCAGACATATGGAGAGCAGGCAGATTACATCAGTCAGTGTGCCAAGCTGATGTCGTGCCATTGCAGCTGTTTTGGAGCTCCAAGTTCCAACTGATGTTCCCCGCAGTTGGGTATCCCATCTCCAGCTCACAGAACTGAACACGCATTAAGCAGCATGAAAGGTCACATCCCAATCCGAGCATCATCAGTAGGAACATTAGAAATAGGAGCAGAAGGAAGGCATAGTCTCTTCAAACCTGTGGCTGATCTTTGACTTCATCAGCACTTTCTCACCTAATCCCATCCAGGAATCCATTAATCTCAGCCTTGAATATACTCAATAATTGAACATCCTTTTGGTACCGAGAATTCCAAAGATTCACCGGCCTCATTTCAGTCTTCACTTGCCTGGATTAGTCCAGCTCCAACAATACTCAAGAAGCTCCACATTATCCCAGTGTTACAGTCCCCATAGAGACCAATGACATTTAAAACTGTGATGAATGCCCCAGGGACCAAATAACTGCAGGACAAGATTTCCTGTGTTCAGACTTTTACTGCAAAAAACAACTTAAGTCAACATAGATTAAACATTACTTAACAGGCAACTGACACAGCAAACCAAAGAAAATGTACTTATGCATTAAATAATTAACTCAATCAAAATTCTTCTTTCAGCTCATTTTGTTATGCACCACACTCCTGGCAGATGGGCAGCAATACAAAATCATGTCCCAGGTATTCCCAGTTTCCTGAAGACTCATTTTCCCTACAATGCCGAGTCAAATCATTCCACTTGGAACATCCTGGCACCAACTTTCACCAGCAAAGGCTAATCTTGGTGAATTATTTTCCTGAGATCCTGACAAGTCCCATTAGTTCAGTATTAGTTCAGTTCCTTTTCTTTCAAATGGAAAATTAACTTTTAAAAGCATTTTGCTTAATTATTTACTGAAAAGCAGTTAAACTCTGCTCTGAAAAATGGCAACTGCTATTTCTCCACACAGCAGTAACTCCTTTTCTCTCCCTTTCTTCATCTCTGTGTCTTCATAAAGCAGCAGTTCATTTTCCCATTACATAATGTAAAAACTGTAATTCGATTTTCAATAATTTTTGTTCAGGGTTCTTTCCCCATGACATGACAACCAGACCAGATGGGTCTGTCCCCAGTCAGAGGTTGAGTAGAATGATCACCATCCACCAATTCAGAGCATTCTATTTTACCTTAAGTTAAAAGAGACATTTTAAAACATAACCATCCACTAAAATGCTGCATTTGTAACACCAGGACAAAGCAGCCCACTTGGCTGGCAGCTCATCCACTGGCTTAAATATTCACCCCCTCCAACACCAGCACACTATATTTGTAATGTATACTGTATTCAAGATAGAAGTCACAGAACCCCTATAATATGGAAGGAGGCCATTCTGCCCATCGAGTCTGCACTGACCACAATCCCACCCAGGCCCTATTCCCATTTTTACTCTGCTAATCCACTGACACGAGGGTCAATTTAGCATGGCTAATCAATCTAACCTGTACAGCTTTGCATGGTAGAAGGAAAACTAGAGCATCTGGAGGAAACCCATTCAGGCACAGAGAGAATGTGCAAACTCCATACAGACAGTGAACCAAGACTGGAACTGAACTCCGAACCCTAGTGTTGTGAGGCAGCAGTGCTAACCACCATGCCACTGTGCCCACAATAGAAATTGCCACGGCTCATAAAATATCATCTTATAAATCAGTGAACTCTATCACCTAGAAGAGCAAGGGCAACGGAAGCAATGGGAACACCTGAAAGTTCCCCTCCAAACTGCACAATATCCTGGTTTGGTACTAGATCACCATTCCTCCACTGTCTCAAAAACCTGGAATTCCTTCCCTAACAGCATTGTAGGCATGCTTAGACCCATCAATCTGTAGCAGTTTTAAGAAGATGACTTATTACCACCTTCTCAAGGGCATTAAGGGGTGAACATTAAATTCTGGCCCTGTCAGCAACTCTCAGATTCAGTGAACAAATAAAAAAACTTTCTCATTGATTAGTTCTGGCTTTTTCTACAAGTTGCTGCTTTTTGGTGCATTTGTATTTTTCAAGTTGCAAAAATCTACAATGAATGTGGCAGCTGCTGAGGACTTCCTGCTAATCCCTTCCACAAACATTCACTCCCACCACCACCAACAAACAGTGGCATCACTGTATACCATCTACAAGATTCACTGCAGGAACTCAACAAGGCTTCTTAGCCAGCAACTTCCAAACCCACAATTACTACCATCGGGAAGGACAAAGATAGCAAATACATGGGAACACCATCGTCTGAAGGTTCCCCTCCAAGCCACCTACCATCCTGGCTTGGAAAAATATTGCTGTTCCTTCAGTGTCTGGGGTTGGAGTCCTCTAATTCCCTCCCGAACATCACTGTGGTTGTACATACACCACGTGGACTGCAGCAATTCAAGGAGGCAGTTCACCATCACCTTCTCAAGGAAAACTGAGGATGGGCAATAAATGCCGGCCTAGCCAGCAACACCCATATCCCATAAATTAATAAAATAAAAATAATTTTAAGGCTTCTACGAGAATTAGTATCTCCCAGACATGGGTGCACTCATATGCCTTCTCCTTGGAATAGGGCATGACTAGGAGAATAAGCAGAGATTATGCAGAGTAGGACAAGTTGCTGGAAGAGGGTTTGAGGGCTGTTGTGGAGGCCACTCCTGCTCAGAGTGCTCAGGGAGCTCTTATCTGAGCCTAAGTGACAATTGATGTGTGAGATACTTAAACTTCATTCACCAAAGAGTTGCCCACTGAAATCCCCCAACTGCTGCAGCTGCAACTTGAGTCCTAGAGCAGGGAAACATGGACAGTGGCTGTAAAAATGACAAGGCAGTGGAGTTATATGTGAATGGTTTCTTGCAAGTTGAAGCTTGGCTATATTTGAAAATTTCCAGTTCTTCATTCACTTGCATAAAGGAAGTCATTGAGTCGCTGAAGTATACATGCAGATTCATTAGATGGTAAAGAAGGCAAATGATACAGGAAAAACACTCTTGTATTGCTGCCCTTGCTGTTGCTTTTCAGTCAGTTCTAACTGCCATTGCATGTGCCAAGGGGGTGCAGTCTGAAGCCTGGCCTTTTTTGATCACTGATTATCGAGAGGGTGGAATCTTTTCTGCTGCTGGCACTTGGAGGAGTTGAAGACGCAATCCTCTAAAGAACCTGCAGTCTGCAACATGGGGAAACCTGAAAAACTCACTAACCTTGTGCTTGCTTTACTCCTTGTCCCTGGCAAAAAGAAAAAAAAACACGTGGTCAGTCATCTCTCTTCAAAAAGAGGAGCAAAGAAACATAGGCGAGAGATTTCGAGTACAGGAGCAGGAATGTGTTGTTACAATTATACAGGGCCTTGGTGAGGCCACAAGTAGAATATTATGTGCAGTTTTAGTTTCCTTTTCTGAGAAAGAATGTTCTTGCGCCCGAGGGAGTGCAGCAAAAGTTTACCAGGCTGATTCCAGCGATGGCGAGACTGATGTATGAGGAGAGATTGACTAGGTTAGGATTGTTTTCACTGGAATTCAGATGAACGAGGAGGGATCTCATTGAAACTTATAAAACTCTAACAGGACTAGACAGGGTAGACGCAGGGAGGATGCACCCAATGGTGGGGGAATCCAGAACCAGGGGTCACAGTCTGAGGATTCAGGGTAAACCGTTTAGGACGGAGATGAAGATATGTTTCTTCACCCAAAGAATGGTGAGCCTGTGGAATTCATTACCACAGAAAGTAGTTGATGCCAAAACATTGAATGTATTTAAGAGGCAACTAGATATAGCACTTGGGGCAAATGGGATAAAAGGTTATGAGGAGAAAGCAGATCAGGCTATTGAGTATGGATGATCAGCCATGATCATGATGAATGGCGGGGTAGGCTTAAAGGACCGAAGGGCCTCCTGCTGCTCCGATCTTCTATGTTTCTTTGCTTCTCTTTTCTAAGAAAGATGACTGACTACATGTTTCTTTTCCTTTTTGCCAGGGACAAGGAGTAAAGCAAGCACAGGATTAGTGAGTTTTTCAGGTTTCCCCATGTTGCAGACTGCAGGTTCTTTGCACGATTGCATTTTCAACTCCTCCAAGTGCCAGCAGCAGAAAAGATTCCACTCTCTTGAAAATCAATGATCAAAAAAAAGCCAGGCTTCAGACTGCACCCTCTTGGCACACACAATGGCAGTTAGAACTGACTGAAAAGCAACAGCAAGGACAGCAGGAGAGGGTGTTTTCTCTAAAACGTGAATATCCATCCAATTTAGAACTGTCAGTACTCTCTAACTTGTGCCCTTAGCTTTCATGTGGCCTTTGATCTCTTGGCTTCTATATTCATATTTATATTTCTTATGATTAAACCTGGTATAAGAACATAAGAACATAAGAAATAGGAGCAGGAGTAGGCCATCTAGCCCTTCGAGCCTGCCCCGCCATTCAATAAGATCATGGCTGATCTGTCGTGGCTCAGTTCCACATTCCCGCCCTCTCCCCATAACCCTTAATCCCCTCTCTTATCAAAAACTCATCAACCCGCGTCTTAAAAATATTTAGCGAGGTAGCCTCCACCACGGGCAGAGAATTCCAGAGATTCACCACCCTTTGAGTGAAGAAATTCTTGCTCAACTCCGTTCTAAACTGCCCCCCCTTTTATCTTGAGGCTGTGCCCCCTAGTCCTACTGTCCTTTCTGAGCGGGAAGAGTCTCTCCACCTCTATCCTATCCATCCCATTCATCATCTTACACGTCTCAATGAGATCTCCCCTCATTCTTCTAAACTCTAACGAGTACAAGCCTAGTTTATTCAGCCTCTCCTCATAGCTCAACCCCCTCAACTCTGGCATCAGCCTAGTAAACCTCCTCTGCACTCCCTCCAAGGCCAAAATAACCTTGTGTAAGTACAGCGCCCAAAATTGCACACAGTACTCCAGCTGCGGCCTCACCAATGCCCTATACAGCCGCAGCAAGACCTCCCTACTTTTATATTCAATCCCCCTCGCTATGAAGGCCAGCATCCCATTCGCCTTCCTGACCACCTGCTGCACCTGCAAGCTGGGTTTTTGCGACTCATGCACAAGGACCCCAAGGTCCGTCTGCACCGTCGCCTGCTGCAGTTTTTCGCCACGTAAGTAATAGTCCTTCCTACCATTATTCCTACCAAAGTGGACCACCTCGCACTTGCCAACATTAAATTCCATTTGCCAGTTCCTGGCCCATTCGCCCAGCCTATCTAGATCCTTCTGCAGACTCTCCACACCCTCCGCGCAATTTGCCGTTCCACCAATCTTGGTGTCATCAGCAAATTTCAACACCATACACTCGGTTCCCTCCTCCAGATCATCTATATAAATGGTAAATAGCTGAGGCCCCAGCACCGACCCCTGGGGCACTCCACTAGTCACCAACCGCCAATCTGAATAGCACCCATTGACCCCCACTCTCTGCCTCCTATTTGACAACCAATCCTCTTTCCACGCTAACACCCTACCCCCAACTCCATGTCCCCTGACCTTCTGCAATAACCTCTTGTGAGGTACCTTGTCGAACGCCTTCTGAAAATCAAGAAAGACCACATCCACCGGCTCTCCTCTATCCACCGCCCTAGACACATCCTCATAGAACTCCGGCACCCCTCTTAAACAACGGCGTAACATTAGCCATTTTCCAATCTTCCGGCACTTCCCCGGAATCCAGCGACGTTTGGAAAATAACCACCAAGGCATCCACTATCACCTCCGCCATTTCTTTCAGAACCCTCGGATGCATTCCATCCGGTCCTGGGGACTTGTCCACAATCAGCCCCTCCAGTCTGTCGAGCACCGCCTCTCTAGTAACAGTAATGTCATCGAGACCCTCCAGTCCTACCACCTTTCCATCTCTAACACCCGGCAAATTATTCACGTCCTCCTCCGTGAAGACCGAAACAAAAAAGTTATTCAAGACCTCAGCCATTTCCCCATCCCCTACCACTAAGTCCCCCTTCTCATCCTTTAAGGGTCCAACGTTCACCCTAGCCAGCCTCTTCCTTTTTATATATTTATAAAAACTCTTGCTATCCTTTTTTACGTTAAGCGCTAGCCCAGCTTCATAGTTTCTCCTACCCTTCTTTATCAAATTCTTTGTCAATCTTTGTTGACATTTAAACCTCTCCCAATCCTCTTCTCGCCCACTACCCTTAACGCCTCCGCTTTTAATTTAACACTTTCCTTCACCTCCTTCGTTATCCACGGCTTATTACCTCTCCTCCTACGGTCCTTTTTGACCATCGGAATAAATTTCTGCTGAGCACCAAGAAAGATCTCCTTAAAGATCCTCCACTGCTCCTCAGCAGACCCTCCCTCCAACGCGCTCCCCCAGTCCACATTCGCCAATTCTTCTCTCATCCTACCATACTCCCCTCCCGAACAGGTCCCACCTACCCCAATACTGATGCCAATGCCCCATAAATTCAAACCCATTCCTCCCACACCAATCCCTGAGCCACCCATTCACTTCCTTAATCCTATCAACCTTACGCCTGTCTGCACTCGGTTCAGGCAGTAGCCCAGAGATAACCACCTTGTCGGTTCTACTTTTTAATTCCATTCCCAGCTTTTCATATTCCCTCCCCAGATCCTCAGTTCGCATTTTGCCTACGTCGTTGGCACCCACATGTACCACAACGACCGGATTCTCACCCTCCCACTCCAGGTTCCTCTGCAGCCCAGATGCGACATCCCGGACCCGAGCACCAGGCAGACAACACACCCTTCTGTGCACTTTGTCATTGTGACAAAGGACAGTGTCAATACCCTTAACCCCACTGTCCCCAATTACTACTACGTTCCTTTTCACCTTCTCCTTGCCTATATCCTGCTGCATCACTGTACCGTGTGCAGTTTGCTCACCCACCTCACCTCTCTCGTCCTCGTCCACACTGGAAGCAAGAACCTCAAACCTGTTATGCAGATTGAGAGGCTGAGGCCTCCGCTCCCCACCCCCCTTCCTCCTCTCCCCACCCCCCTTCCTCCTCTCCGCAGCCCCCTCTTGTTCCTAACCCTTAGAGTTAGCCAGTCTGGCACCCTCTCTCCCCCTGATGAGCCTCAGTGTCTGTAGCTCAGAGGCCAGCTCATCTACCTTGAGCTGGAGCTCCTCCAGCAACCTGCACTTACTGCAGACATGGTCACTGGGAAGGACCCTGGGGTCCACCAGCTCCCACATCATACAGAAACAACACGTCACATGCCCCTCCATTATTCACTGTAGTAATATTGAAAATTTCCACACGAACTTACCTGGCCCTTTTTCCCCCAAGCCCTTTTGTTCCTAAGCCCTAATAGCTCACTCTACTTCCCTCTCACTCCGCTGCCCGCTCCAACGCTATTCCATTAGTTATTTTTAAAATCCTTATCAGTCATATGTATGGCCTTTGATGTCCTGACAACATACCTCCAAATCTCTCTGCCCTCTGTAATACCATGTCTACTTTTATGCAGCATATAATTAATCATATTCTTAATCCCCACACCTACCAATATTGAATTTCATCCATCCATTTTATGCATATTTGACTTTCTTATCCGCATCCCTGTGCAACTTCCTACTGCCCCCTTTGGAATGAAATATTCTTCCTACAAAGTTAAAGTTATTAGCCACAAGTAAAGCTTATATTAACACTGAAATGAAGTTATTGTGAAATTCCTGTAGTCGCCACACTCCGGAGCTTGTTCTGGTCAATGCAGCTAACCAGTACGTCTTTCAGAATGTGGGAGGAGACTGGAGCACCTGGAGGAAACCCACGTAGACACGGTGAGAACGTGCAAACTCCACACAAATACTGATCCAAATCAGGAATCAAACCTGGGTCCCTAGCACTGTGAGGCAGCAGTGCTAACCACTGTGCCACCGTGCCACCTGGTATCTTCTAGATGGCATCTTCTGAAAATCTCAACACAACTTCCTCTGGGCCTTAATCCAAATCATTGACATGATGGGTGAACAGAAGTGTCTCCAGAGCTGAAGCCTGTGGGACATCGCTACCCATTTCCTATCAGACCAATACACAATTAGTTGATATAGTTGCCACTTGAGAAGTGCTCTGGGATCACACTTGAGGTGGATATGCTGGCATTGGACTGGGGTAAACATAGTAAAAAGTCTGACAACACCAGGTTTCAGTCCAACCGATTTATTTGATAGTAAATTCACTAGCTTTTGGGTTAGCCCCTTCGTCAGGTGAATGGGGAGTTCTGGCCTCAGACAGAGCATATAAAGCACAGACAGTTTAGAGATTACTGATTAGAATGCGAATCTTTACACCTAACCTGCTGTTCAAGTCCTAAAGTGGCCGACAATGTGTGTGGAAGGAGCACTGATCACAGGTTACAGAGATGTGTATTGTCTCCAGACAGTACAGTAAGTGAGGTTTTGCAAACCCAGGCAAGTCACAGGGGTTATAGATAATGCGACATGAACCCAAGATCCCTGTTGAAGCGGAACTTGGCTATCAGTCTCTGCTCAGCGACTCTGCGCTGTCGTGTGTCGTGAAGGCCGCCTTGGAGAATGCTTACCCGAAGGTCAGAGGCTGAATGCCCCCTTCCTGAATGTTCCCTTCCTGTTGGCGAACTGTCTGTGCTTTATATGCTCTGTCTGAGGCCAGAACTCTTGATTCACCTGACGAAGGGGCTAACCTGAAAGCTAGTGAATTTACTATCAAATAAATCGGTCGGACTAAAACCTGGTGTTGTCAGACTTTTTACTGTGATCACACTTGAGGGTCAGTTGTGAGTGTTTTATTTCCACATTCCAACTGCATGCTCATAAATTTCAACGAAAAATGGCGATGACTTCCTTTTTCACTGCAAGAGGGCGAACGGGGACATTAATGCAAAAAAAAATATTGTTTTAAAGATGTGAAATCACTTTCGCAACTTGGATGTTTCTTAAAGTATGTTCTGAGGAGAGTGCTGAGGAGAAACGTGATCCAGCAGATTTTCCAGAAATCCATGAAAGTGTTTCCACAGCTTATTTTGAAAGGCCATCTGTGATTATAATCTGAAAAATCAAAACAAAGTCCCAGGCAGATCATTTTTCAAATATTTTGCAAAGTTTTTTTGGAATGTTTAAGCTCAAAACTGGGTCATAAATTGGACCCAGGAATCAAAATGGTGGAGCTATTGGTCTCACTGACATACTGCTGCTTTGACAGCCTGTCCAAGCTTCTGGTTGTATTGAATCCTGGTTTCCACACTCCCACTGGAAACAGGAAGAGTCTCATTAAAATAGGGGTCAATAATGTCATTTAAATCTCAGTCCCATTTTTTGCCAATCACCATCTGGATACAGCTTGCTGGTGGTGTTTTCTGGGAGGGAGCCGCTTCCAGTGACATTGAAGTGATATTCACCCCTGTCAGATGAAGCTCATAGAATCATAGAACTCTACAGTGGAGAAAGCGGCCCTTCGGCCCATCGAGTCTGCACTGAATACAATCCCACCCAGGCCCTACCCCGATATCCCTGCATATTATAACCTCTAATCCCTCTAACCTACACATCCCTGGATACTAAGGGGCAATTTCTTAGCGTGGCCAATCAACCTAACCCGCACACCTTTGGACTGTGGAAGGAAACTGGAGTACCTGGAGGAAACCCACGCAGACACGAGGAGAATGTGCAAACTCCACACCAACCTGACCCAGGAATCGAACCCAAAACCCTGGAGCTGGGAAGCAGCAGTGCTAACCACTGTGCTACTCATGATGTGCCGCCCATGATGGGGCTTTGCTGGAACTGTCTGGCCGTTCACACTGGTGGGATCTTCTGGTCCTGCCAATGGCACACTGCCACCATGTGTTTCCCAGCGGTGAGGGGTGCACGCAACAGAAAACTCAATTGACAATGGCAGGGCCAGAAGATTCCACCTCCGCAAACCAGCAAGACACGTGGTGCCGACTGGCCAGGGTTTGCCAGCCCCACAGTGCCAGGATCTATGGAGGGGGATACAACAAGCCAACCAAAATTCCATTGACTTTCAACGGGACTGGACAATCCCGGTAGTGAGCATGGCCAGAAAATCCTGCCCTTTATCTTGGCAATTGCTTTTGGCGTTTTCACCGTAAAGGGTTTGAAAGCTTGTATTTTTTCCAGCCCCCTCAGGCCGTGTTTTCCAGTGACGGAGCGGCTCACCATTGGCTGGCAGCGGGATCATCCAGTCCGCAGTGTTTTCATGGAATCCCATAGAATCCCTACAATACAGAAGGAGGCTATTCAGCCCATCAAGTCTGCACTGACCACAATACCACCCAGGCCCTATCCCCGTAGCCCCACACATTTACCCTGCTAATCCCGCTGACACCAAGGAGCAATTTAGCATGGCCAATCCACCTAACCCACGCATCTTTGGAGTGTGGCAGGAAATCGGAGCACCCAGAGGAAACCCACACAGGCACAGGGAGAAAGCGCAAACTCCACAAAGACAGTGAGCCAAGACCGGAATCGAATCTGGGTCCCTGGCGCTGTGAAGCAGCAGTGCCCATCCAGTCCCATTGCCAGAGAACCCACCACGGGGATCACCTTTGGTAGGACTAGAAGATTCCACTGATGGGAAGGGCTAGAAAATCCCACCCTAACTATTGCTGCTGCCATTTGCTCATGTCCCCTGCTCTACTCCACTGTTTCTTCCTAATCCTAATAATATTCCTGCTCTTCAAGTTACGGATACAAGTACTTGGCAATTAGTCATATTCCCCACTTTCCCAGCTCCCTTTCAGTAAACTGTCTACTGGAAATACCCTATGATGGTGAAAACCAATAGGAAAGCTCAGATAGGTCCCACACTGATTCTTCCAGGCAGCTACCACACTTAACCCATCAATTCCCTCCTTGTTTATCACACACAGATAAAAAGTACCCCATAGAAATTTATCAAAGCAGCATGGGTGACAATCTTCTCTTGCTAGTTGTTGATACCAGTTGAGTGATTTGCCATCTGTTCTGGAAAATAACATGATGATGGTCTTAGTACTGCACTTCGGAAATAAAATCACAGCTTGACAATATTAGTATGGATTTTAAAAGAGCATTATCAATTAAAATGGGTATTTATGATATCAGATTGGAAGGACATTAAGCCTGGTTATTTAGTTAAGCCCATTTTTGGGTCTAATATTGTCAGCACTAGGAACACACACTAAAGGTTACAGATCTGAGACGGGCACAGAATTGGGCCTTAGGACTTTGGAAGCTGCGTTTGCCTCCAGCATCTTTCTAATGTGCCCAAAATATCCCACAGCATTTACAACAATAAAGTAATTCTGATTTGTCCAACTACCTGCCCCAACCACAAATCTATGTGGTCATTTAAGAACCATTTCCCACTTCTCTGAGATTTCACAGGTAACAATGGGCTGGTACCAGCAATAGGTGGGAAACTGAGTGTATTAACACTGCTCAGGTTTTAGGCAGGAAAGGGGGGAATTCCTTTTTTATGGGTTCCCTGTTTTGACTGAAGGCTCCCCTCCAAATTTCTGACACCAGCGCGTTTCTCTCCCTCTCTGATCTTGTCCACTTAGCACCTCCCCCACCCATCCCCCTGTGACCATCACCTCCTTGTTACATTTACAAGCAGCAGCTTGTGAGGTGCCACAAAAATCACCCACGGAGCCCTAAAAAGAGCCACATGCACAAAGGTTGAGGGTGGCTGTGACTTTCAAAGGCTTAGGCAGTGGATGCCCTCCAATCCATGCAGTGCCAACTCCTGAAAAAGCTTGCATAGATGAGCCACCGTGTCCCTGGACAGGTAAAGTCATCCCTGACATCTTGCTCATCCTGGGCCATAGAAGGCACCTCCAAGCAGCCACTCACTGTGGTGTCTCCGGTGGCAGTGGAGCAGACTCTGCCACCCCTTCCCTCACAGGGCTCTGCTCCTGCCTCTAGAAAACCAAATATCTCCATTGACATCTTCTCTCCTTTCAATGCACTGGAAAAATGAGAGCCAGTTCCAAAGGCTCCACCTCCATCTCGCACCACTCACTGTGAGTAAAGAAAGAAAGAGGGCAAACATTGAGGCAGCGCCTCTATGTATTGACCCTTTGTCCATCTCAATAGTAACAGACTACTGTGCTAGCCATCACATTAAGGACCATTTCCTTACAGTCCCCCAGCATGGACAAGATCCTACAGCACCCTTTCCTCACTCAGCCTGTCTGAATGGCTGCAGCTTTGGAACCCAGAGCAGGACGATATGGGACCCACACCTGATGGAGCAGGGTGCTTTTTGAGCTTTTACCCTTTGCCCTTTGTCAGCGAGGATGTATGTGCTCAGCAAATGATGCAGGAAAACTATGGACTCACAAAATGGGGAGGTCAGAGCGCTAAGGGTTAACTGCTGAGTGGTAATCAGTGGCACTCACACCAGTAATGAATATGTGGGCATAATTAGCTCAGCTCTCAAATAAAGGAATGTTAATAGACTATATAAAAAAAAGACTACTGTTAGATAAAGTTATGCTCATTAATGTCATGTCTCTCTATTCGAGTTAACGTGCTCAGTCATGAACTCACAGGTACCTCTCCTCACATCTTAGTGAATCCTTCAGGCCTTGTCTTCAGGACACCCACTCAACTCACTAGCCCAGGCTTCCTTTTCCAGTGTTAGGGGCCTTCAAGAAGAAGATGGCCATCAGCTGAAGATCTAAGCCACAGAATGAGTGTGCTTTAGTAACGGCTTTCTCCCCTCTCGGTGATGAGTCCTTTCCCTCTTCAGAGGCCAGACCATGGGCGGGACTTTATGAGATTCTTTCAGCTAGTGTGAAAACAGGAGTTCCTGATCCATTTTTTGGGCGAGCTTTCACTCCCAATCTCATGGATTTACACATTGAAAATATGGGCTAGACCATTTCTAGCCACTAGAAGTAGTGGGTGTGGCTCAACTCAACCTGCAGCTCAGATTGGAGCCACTAAACTGCATATGTGCAGAAAAAGCTAAAAAATAGCAGCTCTCCTGACAGAACCGCCACCCCCAAACCACCCCCCCCCCCCCCCCAACACCCCACTGGACCAGGTACATCCTCCCCATCTCCCCCACAGACTTCAGGGATTCCCCCAACGTTACCAATTTCCTTTCCCCACACCTCACCCTTGCCCCCAGCATCCCCTTGCACATGGCCTCCACTTCACCCCTCTGGCCCCGATTGCTGAGTGAAATGACCTTCTCTCTCCCCTGTCCCAGATCATCACAGAGGCACATTTCACCAACATCCTCCCCATCCTCTCCATCAGCACACCCGCAAGCATTGACTTGAATTCTCCTTCATGGTAACAAGAGAAACTGCATTAAATTTGCTGGAAAACTCTAATGGATGCGTGACTTGCCCAAACAAGGAGCAGCTCTATAAAAACCCCAAGAATGGACAAATGGGCAAGCAGTGCAGTAAGTACTGGTCTCAAGGATTTAGCCCCTCAGAGTTGGTCAGGTTGCTGGAGGCGATGAGAGCAAAACAGGACACCCTCTTCCCCCCAGCAGGACAGCGCCACAGGGGAAGGGATGGCAATGCATCCTGGGAGGCGGTGGCAGCATGTGTTAGTGCCAGGGTACTGGCCAGGAGAACCGGGAAGCAGTGCCGCAACAAATTGAATAACCTAATCCGGGCAAAAAAGGGTGGGTGTTTTACCTCATCTAGCATCTTTCCCCAAAATGACTTCCAGATCCCTCCACCATCAGCTCCCTGCGTGACTCCAGCTCTTGACCCCTTAGTACCTCCCTCAAATCCCAAGAGTCTCACAACTCTTGCCCTCTGAGGCCCACCTCCTAAAACCCTGCTATCAGATCAGACATGGCTCCTTCTGCCCCACAGGTAAAGAATGCCCATAACCACAGGGAGAGGACAAAGACAAGGGATAGTGCGATCTTGAGGAGAAGCCACTGGAGCTTGCGGGAGAGGAGGGAATCTGCACAATTAGCAACAGCCAGGTCGAGCTGCAGCACAGAAGTGAGCACCTGCCTACCCTCCACTAGTTGGAGATATCTGAAGTAAGTTGCATGTAGCCCAGATTCCTGTCCCTCCCTTGCACTTAACCTTGTGTCCTGTGTTGCAGGAAGGGACTCAGATGTGCCTGGGACACCTGGCACCATGGCCCTCCCCTCCAGCTGCTCTCATCCATCCTCCCCATGACAGCTCAGAAGATTCCTCACAGGAAGGCAATGATGGGACCTCCAACACCAGTTTTGCGACAGCTTCCACCTCACAATTCACATCCCAGGGAGTCTCACATCAGTGGGTCAAATTAATGGTGAGACGTCTGGGTCAACCCCAAGATTGGCAGGACCAGTTGACAGCAGACCTTCTGGAGCTCACTGCAGAAGCACCACTGTCCCATGGAGTGATCCAGAGACTCTCAGGAACCCCGAGGGAGGAGGACAGGTTTGGGTCCGTACCAGGGCCTTCCACCCAGAAGACATCTTTTGACTCCCCCCTTCCTGACACCAGGGCATCTCAGGGGCAGTGAGATGAACAGGGTGCCATGGATATGTCCATGATACCTGGAAACCAGCCAGGACCCTCAAGGTCCAGGCGTTCCAGAGAACGATCACCAAGGGCATCACAGGCCACAGGGTGCGGTAGACATCCGGCCACACCTATCTGGGAGGGTGTACATAAAATTAAAGTAAAGTTTAGAAGTTGCAGCGGCACTAAGATAGCATGGATGAAGGAGTACACCAGTTAGATAGAATATTTAGGCACATTAAATCTCACTTTCACTTGTTACGTATTAGCACTTAATTGGATGGCATTAATAAACCCCACAGCTGTGACTAATATGTCTCTGATAAGCCTCCAATAAGAATGTACTTAGCCAACCTTCACTGGAGGGAACCTGTATGTTGATGTCAATGCGGGAGGTCCCTCAGCACATAGCTACTGTGAAGATCAAGGCACTCAAATCATTCACTGGCAACAGTCGGTGGCATGTAATGGCAGCACTTCACAGCGTCTGTAATGGCATCTGCAGAACCAAGGAGTTATTTCCTCCCCCACTCACCCCAAGGCCCTGCATGGGTGTTTAGTACTCCGTTACCACCCACCCAGATGTGGGCCCAGATGCTAGCGTGCATGTGGAGCTCAGGTAGAGTCAGACTAGTTTGCACCAGGGTGTCACCATAATGGAACATAGCGAGTCATCATCACCCTGCTGCCTGCCACAGAAACTCGCTAACACAGCGTACTCAGGCCCACCACTCTGGTGTTAGAATGAGAAAGGAGATGGCAGGGGTGCACAAGGAGCCAGTACGGGGGAGGGGGTGGGTGTTGGAACCCACATGTGGCAACACAGGGCCCTAGTTCCCAAAACGCCTGGTGATCAGGGTCTCCCTTGCCATCCTTGCATGCTTGACTCTTGCTGCCGCCAGCCCTCCAGCGCCTGGATGGTGCTGCTCCTCGTCATCATCCTCCCCCTCCTCCTCTTCTTCCCTCTCTTCCTTCTCCTCTTGGGTGGCCTCCACCCCAGCATTGCCCAGCCAGTGGACCTCCTCCTCCTGCTCCAAAAGGCCTCCCCACTGTTGCACCAGGTTGTGGAGGGCACAGCACACCACCACAATGCAAACAGTGCCAGGGGCTTATACTGGCAGGCCCCGCCAGAGCAGTCCAGGCACCTGCTTCAATTTGAGGAGCCCTATGCAGTGCTCCACAAGTGACCAGGTGGCAATGTGGGCGTCATGATATCGGGCTCCTGCTTCCGTCTCAGGCCTCTGCACAGGTGTCATCAGCCATGTGCGAAGTGGGTACCCCATGTCCCCCACAAGCCATCAGGCTCCTCTTCAAAAACCTGTGGGACATCAGATCTCCTCAATACGAAGCTGTCATGCACGTTGCCGGGGTGTCTGCACAGACGTCCATGATATTCAGCTGATGGTCACACACCAATTGCACATTAATTGAATGGAAGCCCTTTCTGTTTATGAATCTTCCTGAATTTTTCTCCAGGGCCTTGAGGGCGACATGGGTGCAGTCTATAGCCCTCTGCACATTTGGCATCCCCTCAATAGCCACGAATCCTGGCTTCCTGCTGGGCATTGTCCAGGTCAAATTTCTTATACTGGCCAGCCTGGGCATACAGGGCTCCGGTGACCTCCTTCACACACTTGTGGACAGATGATTGGGAAATGCCACAAAGGTCTCCACTGGCGGCCTGGAAGGACCCGGTGGCATAAAAGTTTAAGGCAGCCGTCACTCGCTCAGCCACCGGGATTGGGTGCCCCCCATCCCGAAGTGCCAGGCGCTGCAGCAAATGGCGCAAGGGTCGCACTGTCTCCTTTCAGAGCTGGAGCCATCGGCAGAATGCGATGTCCGACACTTGCTCAAAGGACATTTGCGTGCAGAACTGCCAGGGTCTCTGCTTCTTCCTTCTCCTGCCCCCCATTCAATCCCCAATCCCACCCCTCCCAGCAACCCACACTCCCCAATCCCACCCCTCCCAGCAACCCACACTCCCCAATCCCACCCCTCCCAGCAACCCACACTCCCCAATCCCACCCCTCCCAGCAACCCACACTCCCCAATCCCACCCCTCCCAGCAACCCACACTCCCCAATCCCACCCCTCCCAGCAACCCACACTCCCCAATCCCACCCCTCCCAGCAACCCACACTCCCCAATCCCACCCCTCCCAGCAACCCACACTCCCCAATCCCACCCCTCCCAGCAACCCACACTCCCCAATCCCACCCCTCCCAGCAACCCACACTCCCCAATCCCACCCCTCCCAGCAACCCACACTCCCCAATCCCACCCCTCCCAGCAACCCACACTCCCCAATCCCACCCCTCCCAGCAACCCACACTCCCCAATCCCACCCCTCCCAGCAACCCACACTCCCCAATCCCACCCCTCCCAGCAACCCACACTCCCCAATCCCACCCCTCCCAGCAACCCACACTCCCCAATCCCACCCCTCCCAGCAACCCACACTCCCCAATCCCACCCCTCCCAGCAACCCACACTCCCCAATCCCACCCCTCCCAGCAACCCACACTCCCCAATCCCACCCCTCCCAGCAACCCACACTCCCCAATCCCACCCCTCCCAGCAACCCACACTCCCCAATCCCACCCCTCCCAGCAACCCACACTCCCCAATCCCACCCCTCCCAGCAACCCACACTCCCCAATCCCACCCCTCCCAGCAACCCACACTCCCCAATCCCACCCCTCCCAGCAACCCACACTCCCCAATCCCACCCCTCCCAGCAACCCACACTCCCCAATCCCACCCCTCCCAGCAACCCACACTCCCCAATCCCACCCCTCCCAGCAACCCACACTCCCCAATCCCACCCCTCCCAGCAACCCACACTCCCCAATCCCACCCCTCCCAGCAACCCACACTCCCCAATCCCACCCCTCCCAGCAACCCACACTCCCCAATCCCACCCCTCCCAGCAACCCACACTCCCCAATCCCACCCCTCCCAGCAACCCACACTCCCCAATCCCACCCCTCCCAGCAACCCACACTCCCCAATCCCACCCCTCCCAGCAACCCACACTCCCCAATCCCACCCCTCCCAGCAACCCACACTCCCCAATCCCACCCCTCCCAGCAACCCACACTCCCCAATCCCACCCCTCCCAGCAACCCACACTCCCCAATCCCACCCCTCCCAGCAACCCACACTCCCCAATCCCACCCCTCCCAGCAACCCACACTCCCCAATCCCACCCCTCCCAGCAACCCACACTCCCCAATCCCACCCCTCCCAGCAACCCACACTCCCCAATCCCACCCCTCCCAGCAACCCACACTCCCCAATCCCACCCCTCCCAGCAACCCACACTCCCCAATCCCACCCCTCCCAGCAACCCACACTCCCCAATCCCACCCCTCCCAGCAACCCACACTCCCCAATCCCACCCCTCCCAGCAACCCACACTCCCCAATCCCACCCCTCCCAGCAACCCACACTCCCCAATCCCACCCCTCCCAGCAACCCACACTCCCCAATCCCACCCCTCCCAGCAACCCACACTCCCCAATCCCACCCCTCCCAGCAACCCACACTCCCCAATCCCACCCCTCCCAGCAACCACACTCCCCAATCCCACCCCTCCCAGCAACCCACACTCCCCAATCCCACCCCTCCCAGCAACCCACACTCCCCAATCCCACCCCTCCCAGCAACCCACACTCCCCAATCCCACCCCTCCCAGCAACCCACACTCCCCAATCCCACCCCTCCCAGCAACCCACACTCCCCAATCCCACCCCTCCCAGCAACCCACACTCCCCAATCCCACCCCTCCCAGCAACCCACACTCCCCAATCCCACCCCTCCCAGCAACCCACACTCCCCAATCCCACCCCTCCCAGCAACCCACACTCCCCAATCCCACCCCTCCCAGCAACCCACACTCCCCAATCCCACCCCTCCCAGCAACCCACACTCCCCAATCCCACCCCTCCCAGCAACCCACACTCCCCAATCCCACCCCTCCCAGCAACCCACACTCCCCAATCCCACCCTCCCAGCAACCCACACTCCCCAATCCCACCCCTCCCAGCAACCCACACTCCCCAATCCCACCCCTCCCAGCAACCCACACTCCCCAATCCCACCCCTCCCAGCAACCCACACTCCCCAATCCCACCCCTCCCAGCAACCCACACTCCCCAATCCCACCCCTCCCAGCAACCCACACTCCCCAATCCCACCCCTCCCAGCAACCCACACTCCCCAATCCCACCCCTCCCAGCAACCCACACTCCCCAATCCCACCCCTCCCAGCAACCCACACTCCCCAATCCCACCCCTCCCAGCAACCCACACTCCCCAACCCCACCCCTCCCAGCAACCCACACTCCCCAATCCCACCCCTCCCAGCAACCCACACTCCCCAACCCCACCCCTCCCAGCAACCCACACTCCCCAATCCCACCCCTCCCAGCAACCCACACTCCCCAATCCCACCCCTCCCAGCAACCCACACTCCCCAATCCCACCCCTCCCAGCAACCCACACTCCCCAATCCCACCCCTCCCAGCAACCCACACTCCCCAATCCCACCCCTCCCAGCAACCCACACTCCCCAATCCCACCCCTCCCAGCAACCCACACTCCCCAATCCCACCCCTCCCAGCAACCCACACTCCCCAATCCCACCCCTCCCAGCAACCCACACTCCCCAATCCCACCCCTCCCAGCAACCCACACTCCCCAATCCCACCCCTCCCAGCAACCCACACTCCCCAATCCCACCCCTCCCAGCAACACACACTCCCCAATCCCACCCCTCCCAGCAACACACACTCCCCAATCCCACCCCTCCCAGCAACACACACTCCCCAATCCCACCCCTCCCAGCAACACACACTCCCCAATCCCACCCCTCCCAGCAACACACACTCCCCAATCCCACCCCTCCCAGCAACACACACTCCCCAATCCCACCCCTCCCAGCAACACACACTCCCAATCCCACCCCTCCCAGCAACACACACTCCCCAATCCCACCCTCCCAGCAACACACACTCCCCAATCCCACCCCTCCCAGCAACACACACTCCCCCAATCCCACCCCTCCCAGCAACACACACTCCCCAATCCCACCCCTCCCAGCAACACACACTCCCCAATCCCACCCCTCCCAGCAACACACACTCCCCAATCCCACCCCTCCCAGCAACACACACTCCCCAATCCCACCCCTCCCAGCAACACACACTCCCCAATCCCACCCCTCCCAGCAACACACACTCCCCAATCCCACCCCTCCCAGCAACACACACTCCCCAATCCCACCCCTCCCAGCAACACACACTCCCCAATCCCACCCCTCCCAGCAACACACACTCCCCAATCCCACCCCTCCCAGCAACACACACTCCCCAATCCCACCCCTCCCAGCAACACACACTCCCCAATCCCACCCCTCCCAGCAACACACACTCCCCAATCCCACCCCTCCCAGCAACACACACTCCCCAATCCCACCCCTCCCAGCAACACACACTCCCCAATCCCACCCCTCCCAGCAACACACACTCCCCAATCCCACCCCTCCCAGCAACACACACTCCCCAAACCCCCCCCTCCCAGCAACACACACTCCCCAAACCCCCCCCTCCCAGCAACACACACTCCCCAATCCCCCCCTCCCAGCAACCCACACTCCCCAATCCCCCCCCTCCCAGCAACACACACTCCCCAATCCCCCCCCTCCCAGCAACACACACTCCCCAATCCCCCCCTCCCAGCAACACACACTCCCCAATCCCCCCCCTCCCAGCAACACACACTCCCCAATCCCCCCCTCCCAGCAACACACACTCCCCAATCCCCCCCCTCCCAGCAACACACACTCCCCAATCCCCCCCCTCCCAGCAACACACACTCCCCAATCCCCCCCTCCCAGCAACACACACTCCCCAATCCCCCCCCTCCCAGCAACACACACTCCCCAATCCCCCCCTCCCAGCAACACACACTCCCCAATCCCCCCCCTCCCAGCAACACACACTCCCCAATCCCCCCCCTCCCAGCAACACACACTCCCCAATCCCCTTCCCAGCAACACACACTCCCCAATCCCCTTCCCAGCAACACACACTCCCCAATCCCCTTCCCAGCAACACACACTCCCCAATCCCCTTCCCAGCAACACACACTCCCCAATCCCCTTCCCAGCAACACACACTCCCCAATCCCCTTCCCAGCAACACACACTCCCCAATCCCCTTCCCAGCAACACACACTCCCCAATCCCCTTCCCAGCAACACACACTCCCCAATCCCCTTCCCAGCAACACACACTCCCCAATCCCCTTCCCAGCAACACACACTCCCCAATCCCCTTCCCAGCAACACACACTCCCCAATCCCCTTCCCAGCAACACACACTCCCCAATCCCCTTCCCAGCAACACACACTCCCCAATCCCAGTCCCCCCCGGCAACACACACTCCCCAAACACCCCCAGCAACACACACTCCCCAATCCCACTCCCCCCCGGCAACACACACTCCCCAAACACCCCCAGCAACATATACTCCCCAATCCCACCCCCCCCCGGCAACACACACTCCCCAAACACCCCCAGCAACATATACTCCCCAATCCCACCCCCCCAACGATACACACTCCCCAATCCCCCCCCCCAGCAACACACACTCCCCAATCCCACCCCCCCAACAATATACACTCCTCAATCCCCCCCAGCAATTTATACTCCCCAATCCAGACCCCCCAACAATACACACTCCCCAATCCCTTCCCCCCAGCAACACACACTCCCCAATCCCCCCCAGCAACACACACTCCCCAATCCCCCCCAGCAACCCACACTCCCCAATCCCCCCCAGCAACACACACTCCCCAAACCCCCCAACAACCCACACTCCCCAATCCCCCCAACAACCCACACTCCCCAATCCCCCCAACAACCCACACTCCCCAATCCCCCCCAACAACCCACACTCCCCAATCCCCCCCAACAACCCACACTCCCCAATCCCCCCCAACAACCCACACTCCCCAATCCCCCCCAGCAACACACACTCCCCAATCCCCCCCAGCAACACACACTCCCCAATCCCCCCCAGCAACACACACTCCCCAAACCCCCCAACAACCCACACTCCCCAATCCCCCCCAGCAACACACACTCCCCAAACCCCCCAACAACCCACACTCCCCAAACCCCCCAACAACACACACTCCCCAATCCCCCCCAGCAACACACACTCCCCAATCCCACTCCCCCCTGGCAACACACACTCCCCAAACACCCCCAGCAACATATACTCCCCAATCCCACCCCCCCAACGATACACACTCCCCAATCCCCCCCCAGCAACACACACTCCCCAATCCCCCCCCCAGCAACACACACTCCCCAATCCCACCCCCCCAACAATATACACTCCTCAATCCCCCCCAGCAATTTATACTCCCCAATCCCGACCCCCCAACAATACACACTCCCCAATGCCCCCCTCCAGCAACACACACTCCCCAATCCCCCCCAGCAACACACACTCTCCAATCCTGCCCCCCCCAATAACACACTCCCCAATCCCTTCCCCCCAGCAACACACACTCCCCAAACCCCCCAACAACCCACACTCCCCAATCCCCCCAACAACCCACACTCCCCAATCCCCCCAACAACCCACACTCCCCAATCCCCCCAACAACCCACACTCCCCAAACCCCCCCAACAACACACACTCCCCAAACCCCCCAACAACACACACTCCCCAATCCCCCCCAACAACACACACTCCCCAAACCCCCCAACAACCCACACTCCCCAATCCCCCCCAACAACACACACTCCCCAAACCCCCCAACAACCCACACTCCCCAAACCCCCCAACAACCCACACTCCCCAATCCCCCCCAACAACACACACTCCCCAAACCCCCCAACAACCCACACTCCCCAAACCCCCCAACAACCCACACTCCCCAAACCCCCCAACAACCCACACTCCCCAATCCCCCCAACAACCCACACTCCCCAATCCCCCCAACAACCCACACTCCCCAATCCCCCCAACAACCCACACTCCCCAATCCCCCCAACAACCCACACTCCCCAAACCCCCCAACAACCCACACTCCCCAAACCCCCCCAACAACCCACACTCCCCAAACCCCCCCAACAACACACACTCCCCAACAACCCACACTCCCCAAACCCCCCAACAACCCACACTCCCCAATCCCCCCCAGCAACACACACTCCCCAATCCCCCCCAGCAACACACACTCCCCAATCCCCCCCAGCAACACACACTCCCCAATCCCCTTCCCAGCAACACACACTCCCCAATCCCACTCCCCCCTGGCAACACACGCTCCCCAAACACCCCCAGCAACATATACTCCCCAATCCCACCCCCCCAACGATACACACTCCCCAATCCCCCCCCCCAGCAACACACACTCCCCAATCCCCTTCCCAGCAACACACACTCCCCAATCCCCCCCCCAGCAACACACACTCCCCAATCCCACCCCCCCAACAATATACACTCCTCAATCCCCCCCAGCAATTTATACTCCCCAATCCCGACCCCCCAACAATACACACTCCTCAATGCCCCCCTCCAGCAACACACACTCCCCAATCCCCCCCAGCAACACACACTCCCCAATCCCCCCCAGCAACACACACTCCCCAATCCCCCCAGCAACACACACTCCCCAATCCCCCCCAACAACCCACACTCCCCAATCCCCCCCAACAACCCACACTCCCCAAACCCCCCCAACAACACACACTCCCCAAACCCCCCAACAACACACACTCCCCAAACCCCCCAACAACACACACTCCCCAAACCCCCCAACAACCCACACTCCCCAATCCCCCCCAGCAACACACACTCCCCAATCCCCCCCAGCAACACACACTCCCCAATCCCCCCCAGCAACACACACTCCCCAATCCCCTTCCCAGCAACACACACTCCCCAATCCCACTCCCCCCTGGCAACACACACTCCCCAAACACCCCCAGCAACATATACTCCCCAATCCCACCCCCCCAACGATACACACTCCCCAATCCCCCCCCAGCAACACACACTCCCCAATCCCCTTCCCAGCAACACACACTCCCCAAACCCCCCAACAACACACACTCCCCAAACCCCCCAACAACCCACACTCCCCAATCCCCCCCAGCAACACACACTCCCCAATCCCCCCCAGCAACACACACTCCCCAATCCCCCCCAGCAACACACACTCCCCAATCCCCCCCAGCAACACACACTCCCCAATCCCCCCCAGCAACACACACTCCCCAATCCCCCCCAGCAACACACACTCCCCAATCCCCCCCAGCAACACACACTCCCCAATCCCCCCCAGCAACACACACTCCCCAATCCCCTTCCCAGCAACACACACTCCCCAATCCCCTTCC
Source organism: Carcharhinus amblyrhynchos (assembly GCF_965287045.1). Classification (NCBI taxonomy): domain Eukaryota; kingdom Metazoa; phylum Chordata; class Chondrichthyes; order Carcharhiniformes; family Carcharhinidae; genus Carcharhinus; species Carcharhinus amblyrhynchos. The sequence goes on from NC_137337.1 coordinate 31,365,784, forward strand.
CAGCAACACACACTCCCCAATCCCACTCCCCCCTGGCAACACACACTCCCCAAACACCCCCAGCAACATATACTCCCCAATCCCACCCCCCCAACAATATACACTCCTCAATCCCCCCCAGCAATTTATACTCCCCAATCCCGACCCCCCAACAATACACACTCCCCAATGCCCCCCTCCAGCAACACACACTCCCCAATCCCCCCCAGCAACACACACTCCCCAATCCCCCCCAGCAACACACACTCCCCAATCCCCCCCAGCAACCCACACTCCCCAATCCCCCCCAACAACCCACACTCCCCAATCCCCCCCAGCAACACACACTCCCCAACACCCCCCAACAACCCACACTCCCCAATCCCCCCCAGCAACACACACTCCCCAACACCCCCCAACAACACACACTCCCCAATCCCCCCCAGCAACCCACACTCCCCAATCCCCCCCAACAACCCACACTCCCCAATCCCCCCCAGCAACACACACTCCCCAATCCCCCCCAGCAACACACACTCCCCAATCCCCCCCAGCAACCCACACTCCCCAATCCCCCCCAGCAACCCACACTCCCCAATCCCCCCCAACAACCCACACTCCCCAATCCCCCCCAACAACCCACACTCCCCAATCCCCCCCAACAACACACACTCCCCAACACCCCCCAACAACACACACTCCCCAATCCCCCCCAGCAACACACACTCCCCAATCCCCCCCCAACAACCCACACTCCCCAATCCCCCCCAACAACCCACACTCCCCAATCCCCCCCAGCAACACACACTCCCCAATCCCCCCCAGCAACCCACACTCCCCAATCCCCCCGCAACAACCCACACTCCCCAATCCCCCCCAGCAACACACACTCCCCAATCCCCCCCAGCAACCCACACTCCCCAATCCCCCCCAGCAACCCACACTCCCCAATCCCCCCCAACAACCCACACTCCCCAATCCCCCCCAACAACCCACACTCCCCAATCCCCCCCAACAACACACACTCCCCAACACCCCCCAACAACACACACTCCCCAATCCCCCCCAGCAACACACACTCCCCAATCCCCCCCAACAACCCACACTCCCCAATCCCCCCCAACAACCCACACTCCCCAATCCCCCCCAGCAACACACACTCCCCAATCCCCCCCAGCAACCCACACTCCCCAATCCCCCCGCAACAACCCACACTCCCCAATCCCCCCCAGCAACACACACTCCCCAATCCCCCCCAGCAACCCACACTCCCCAATCCCCCCCAGCAACACACACTCCCCAACACCCCCCAACAACACACACTCCCTAAACCCCCCCAGCAACACACACTCCCCAACACCCCCCCACGGCAATGCACACTTCCCAATTCACCTCCGCAGAATGGCAACACAGCCTCCCATACATCCCCACCACAGCTCCCTAGAATGGCAGCACAACACCTCCCCTTCCCCCCTGTCTCACACACACCCAGAACCAATGCAGTGGTGGCCCCAGACAGTACTGCTTTTCAAGTCCTAAGGTTGCACTTCTGAGAGTTTCCAGCCCATCCTCCACTTCCGACATTGTTTGCTGCTGCTAGCGGGGTCCAATTATTTTTGATAACATGGGAATGAGCGTGAAAACGGACGCCATTCCCACTAGTTGGCTCGGTCCCGATTTTCATGCCAAATATCAGACGCAATGAGGTTGTAAAATTCCGCCCCATGTCTTGAAAAGGCCATTGCACCTCCAATACCCCTGCCATGTCTCTGACCGCCCCCCCACACCCACCTCCCACTGCTCTCCCTGTCTGAGTTAACAACCCTGCCATCTCAACCTTCCAAAGCACCCCCTCTCCCCCTCAACACTCTTTGCCCGAGATGCATGAACGGCTGCCCCCATCTCTCTCTCCAACACACATCAGTTCAGGTATGGTTTCCCACGCTCAATGGCCTGGCGGATGTGAAGTATGATCCCAGCTTAAGTCTTTATTGACTCTTAGAATTACATTGCTGCAGTGAAGAATGCAAGCTAGTCTGTATACTTGCTGGTACATATGACTCTGTCCAACACTACACTGACCCTGAATGCATATCCTATGCTGTCTCACATCCTGGTGTGGGCGTACTGGAAAGTCCCACACTTCATAAATGCATACCAACTTAATTGATTTTGTGAAATACCAGCATGTTTTTATTCTGACTGATTTGTTTCCTCATGGGATTGCCATTAGCTTTGTAATTATTTTCCTATGTGCTTTGTTGTTCTGTGCATGTGAGCTGGTTATTAGTGTTTAAATGAAGGGTTTGTATCTTCAGCGGAGAAGAGTGTAATTGATGATCACAGTTCTACTCCTGTCAGCATTATTTCATATAAAAGGCAACATTGACAAAAGGCGGAGTTGCAGAAAGAAAACAGTTTCGAACTGCATTGAGACTTGATCAAAGTAAAACTTCCAGTGTTTATTTTCCCATCAACCCAATCAAGGCCTCTTTGGCACCAATTCAAGTGATGACAGCAACTGACGGAATTGGGAATTTTAATGAAACAAGAGCCTGTTAACTCAAAGCAAAATGGTATGAGATGTTAACTCCCCAGTATGGAAAGTGTTTCAGGATTGGTTGCACTGATGATCGTTGACTCATTGGGTGGCCCTGTATTCTATGACATCTGATTAGGTGGAGCGATTAAAAGTCTTTCGGTTTTCCGTAAATGACATACACTGAGTATTCATAATACATCAGGGCGAACCTCAATTCAAAACACCCTTCAGAAGAGTCAAAATGTCCATTTGGCTGCCTTGCTAGTTAGACAGTTTTTTTAGACACCTATTTGACATTTGTATAACTAAGAAGATGGCACAGCGGCAGCTTTACTTATGACTAACAGGATCTAGGAGTTGGGTTTGGAGATGGTGAATCTGAGTCATGCGGACTCGAATTCCGGAATTTTACCGCCTTGCCCGCCCGAGGCTCGTAAGATCCCGTCCAAGGCCAACAGAGAATGTTGTTCTGAGAGCCTCGCCTGACCCAGTTCCAATAAAATTCCAGCAGAAAAGTCACTTTTTGTTTCTCTCTCCACAGATGCTGCCGGACCTGCTGAGTTTTTCCGATATTTTTCATCTCTATTTCAGATTTCCAGCATCCAGCTTTTATATTATGACCTGTTGTTGTTGTTAGATTGTCTTGGAAGATGTTTGGTCTCTCACTCTGAGAAAGGGGCACAGCTGGAGGAAAAGGTTCTTTTTCAAAGTAATATTTATTCATACACTTAACTGTGTACAGGATTACAAAATACCAGAACATAGCCAAAGTTCACCTTTCAGAGTCTCCCCAATTTCTTCTTTGTGACATAGTGATTATATATCGCATTTTGTACAAGTTTAGTATCTATTGTTGGAGTAATGTTAGAGTTAACCTTTAATTCTACATCTCCCCTCAATCTATGGATGGAATTCTCCCATTTTGAGACTGTGTAGTGGCTCCAGTCATGCCGGTCTGCCGGAATAGCAGAATCCCACACCAGATTCTGCACTTGGAAGCTCATCCATTATTCACAGGCGAGTCTCCTGCCTGAGGTGGGGGGTTGGGACGATGGGAGGAGGTGGGGTGGATTTGAAGGTCCCAGCACCATATTTAAACACCAGTCCAGCACACTCACATCGCGCTCTCTCCAGTGTCTTTATCAGATCGTGCAGGATGTCAGCAACCCAGAGGGAAGAGGTTAGCAGTCTCAAGAGGGAGTCTGTTCCTCAATCCAACCACCCTCTCCCCAGGACCATCACCTGTCCCTGCCCCACTTTGACTTCTACCCAACACATCTGGAGGTGTCATCCATCCCCTGCCAGTAAACAAAGTGGTAGCCATTTGACCCCTTTGTTTGTGAGCTTTTCATGCAGCCTCATCGGAGTCAAGAGCCCCCCCCGCCGACCCCGATCCTCCCTCTGCCTTCCATTGTTCATATTCTTCAGCAACCTCCTTGCCCCGCTGTCAGCCATGGTGAGCCCTTGCCCTCCCCCTGCCCTTGCACAGCCCTGCTTTCATATTGCCCCCATTGCCTTCACCAGGCCTCTTCACAGACACCCCTCCCCAAAAACCATCTGCCCAACCCACTGCGTTACCTTGCATTCCAACCCTAATCAAAATTTGGACCTTTGTTGCAATGGCTGCACATCAGTGGGACACAGTACTGTCCAGGTAGACACCATTGTGTGGCACCAGGGGAAAGGAGACCCCTGTACTCCCTGAGCCCCAGGCATTGTACTGATCCAAGGCAGTGACACAGGAGGATCCATAGGCCCGGCAGCACGGTGCTGTCCATGAGGACCAGTGCAGCATGGTAATGGAGGGCAAGAACAGGTTTGCTCTGGCAGTGGGGTGAACAGCACATCAGGAGTGGTGCAGCACGATGGCAGAAAGTTGTGGCACTCAACCCAAAATCTCTGTTGAACTGAGGGCCGTCTTGTGCATGCCCGCTCATTAGCATCTGGGCTTGACACCACTGTAAATTCCCACTGGTGTGACACAAGGCACGGTGCTGGCAGGCAGCTGTTCTAATGAATATTCATCAGGTGCAGATGACTGCAAACAGCATTGTGCCACCTGCCAGTGGGAGGAGTGATCTGCCATTACCCTGCCACTGGCCGAATTGCAATGGGATTTTACATCAATGGGATTCGGACATTTTGGCTCTGGCCGGATTCACCGAGCCCGCACATCACCAAAGCTGCCACGAGCGGGCTGGGAGAATTCCACCCTAGCTCAACGTGCAATGTACACACCCTCCCTCCTGCAGCAGAACATGCAAATTCACAGATAAATACATCATCCCTGTTCCCAACCCAATCCCAACACTTCCCACTTTTCCCAGAGCTGTGCAGTGCTGGTAACCCGCTCAGCAGCAGTGGGAGGCCAATTCTGCATGTACACTGGGCCACTGTAAGTAGATTCCAAGGGCAATGCAACTCTGATCGCATCACACAGTCTCCAGAAGCTCAGATACTCAGAGGGAGTGGCTGCACAGGGATGTTGGAGCGACATGTCTGTTTACCGCTGATTTTTATAGGAATTGGAATGAGAAAAGGTCACTTTTCACCGTTTGAATAAGGGTTGTGGCAAAGTGCTCCAAATCATCTGGGAAATTTTGAAGTGAAGTTAAAACTAACGAATGCCTCATACTCTGGCATTTCTGTTGCAGGGCAATGATGTTTGCTACGTATGGTATATAATCTCAGGAAATACTGGGCCATTATAAACCAGTCTGAGTCATATCCTATGTCTGCAGCAATTGATGCTAGGTCTTTTTAATTGAGGGTTTGCAAAACTGTTTGTTGGTCTGTATACAATAGGGAATTTATAAAGTTTATAGTAAGAATATATTTTTGTCGTTGTCAATGACACAGAGTGGCAGCAGGATGTGATCTATCTGGATTTTCCAAATTGAGTCCTGTGATCACCATCACAAGGCTCCACCTGGAATATCCACACAATGGAGCGAATTTTACAAGAGGGACTCAGGACTCCAATGTCAAGGTCCAAAGCAAGTCCTGAGCCCTCATTTACTGGCAGCAGGACCTGCTTGGCAATTTACCACAAGAGGCCTCCCAGCTGACCACCTGCCGCCCACATCCAATTAAGGATGGTGGGTTGGGGTTAGTCCCCTCCTGTTGCTGCCAGCCCAATCAGAGGGATGGCAGCTCTGCAGACTCAGCAGTGCCAATGGGTGAAGTGGCTGCTGCTGAGGAGTGCAGGAGATGTGTGGTCTACAACAGGTAAGTTAAAGGAATACCTTTTAAGTTCACAGGGTCCAATGTCGGAGAGGGAAGTCCCTCCAGGGAAATTGCTGGGGCCACAAAGGCCGACCTTCCTGCCAGCAACGCTCTCTTTATTTCGTTAGATCATTACCAAACCCAACAGCCGCCTGCATTTAGTTAGCGCCCATCCCATGTGACAGTGGGTTTGCCCCACTTGGAAAATGTCAATGGCATCATGAAAATGGCTCTTCATTCAGCCTTTGATAATGGGAATTTTTCCCCTGCCTCCTTGGAGCAGGAAGCTTCTTCACATCTGATCCCACGGCCAGTAAAATGTCCTAACAGCCGGACTGTGCCATGGCCTGATCCAACCCGAACTCCGCAAGATTTTACTGACTCCCTGCCCTCACAGCTTCCTGGAGACTGGGGAACCCTTGGCCCAGGACTCCTTCTGGTCAGTAATTCTCTCAGCGTTCTTTCTGCAGACGGCATCTTTTTCATCTTTCTCTTGTTTTCCAATTTCCAAAATATGTTAAAATGTTTTTTTTATTCCAACAGCTGCAGATAGTTAAATGGAAATTATCCACTAACATAGTTGGTGCATTCCATATGGAGTGAAATTGGCTGCAAGGAAAATAGTTTCGTTTCAAATTTCACGAGCTTAAAATTCCATTTTATTAATGTGCGGCTTCTTCCTAGGTCTTTTTTGTCCACCATTTTGAACTCTTAGCCAACAGCACACCAAGTTCTGTCATTTCGATACGGACACAACATTTGCATTCTGCTACCCCCAGTTTGAAATAAAACATTGTTCTATCCATCATGCCCTTTGTTTGAGATTTGAGTTGAGAAATTCTGCAACATTTCATTGGTCTCCATAAATTAGCCTTCTTTACACCATATCAAACCTCCTGCACCAATTGTTAGGTAAATTTTTGATGTGTTAGCTTGATTCCTAACGGTTCTATGAGTGGTTTCTGCAGTAGAGTGTGATACAGTTGTGCTTTGAAGTCTGGAGATACTCCATATTTGGTTACTGTATAAGTGAGGAATAAGGGTTTAATATTGTTCTTGGATATCTCCTGCAAGACATGCCTTAAGACGGCCAACTCTAATTACAGAAACCGGCTTAATTTCCAGGCCATCCACCATTTAAAGTCTGTGGGTGTCCTCCAAATAGGCAGTCCAGGCGGTTGAATGAAGAGAGCAAATAACTTAATTAAATATTTAAATCAAAGTCTTATGAAATCAAAACAAACTATTGGAATTTTGGTTTTAAATTCAAAGGAACATTTCAGTTATAAACAACATTAGTCCATCTGGAGTTTGGAACGCAAGGTTTCGTCAAGGGGTCTAGCTGGGATTTATTGGGGTTTATCTATTCTCCCAAACTACATTGCTTAAGGCTGTAGCTTGTTAAAACCATTATTATTTATTTACAGCTCTATGCACATCCTAGGAATTCTACATGAGATTGGAACCTCTCCTCCCTTCAGATCTCTGTTACTCAGTTGTATAACATGTCATAGTTCCACCAGCATGAGTACTCCCGATGTTAACCCTTTATACACTGCAGATAAGAAAGAACATAATGGCCTTGAAGAGAGTACAACACAGATTCACCAGAATGAAACATTATGAGAACAAGCAGCATGGTGACACAGTGGTTAGCACCGCTGCCTCACAGCACCACGGACCCACGTTCAATTGCCAGCTTGGGTAACTGCCTGTGTGGAGTTTCCATCTTCTCCCCATGTCTACGTGGGTTTCCTCCGAGTGCTCCAGTTTCCTCCAAAGGTGTGTGGGTTAGGTGGATTGGCCATGCTAAATTGTCCCTTAGTGTCAGGGAATCTTACCAGGGTAAATGCATGAGTGAGTTTAGTGGGGTTTTTTTTGATTGTTTTTTTTTAAGTTTGACCCCGGAAGTAGTTGCGAGGGCACTCGGGTCACGTTTTTTTTTCACCCAACTATAAATTAGACCGGAGGGGTTTCCCGATACTCTACACGGGTAGAGTATCCCAGCCCTCCCCCCTCCCCTAACCTAAAAAAAAGAGAGAGAGAGAGAGGGGCTCTGTCTGAGAGCTGGTAAGACTGCTTTTGTATTTGTGTGTGCTGTAAGTGCTTTGGCTCACAGGGCCAAAGAGATAAGGTAAGTTGTAAGTTTTTTTTTCCTTTTTTCCTTTGGGTTGCTCTAAGGGGTAAATATGAGTGTGAGACCTGTATGTTGTTGCCAATGCAACATGTGGGAGGTCTTGGAGGCTCCTGGCCTGCCAGACATCCACACCTGTGCTCGGTGTGTGGAGTTGCAGGCCCTACGAAACCAGGTTAAGGAGCTGCAAATGCAGCTCGAGGACCTTCGGCTAGTTAGGGAGAGTGAGGAGGTTATAGAAAGGAGCTACCAGCAGGTAGTCACACCAGGGCAACGGGATGAGGGCACTTGGGTTACCATTAGGAAGGGGAAAACGCGGGTGATGGGGAGCACTCCGGTGGATGTCCCCCTTCAAAATAAGTACTCCGGCCTGAGTACTACTGGGGGGGACAGCTCATCTGAGGGAGGAAGCGATGGCCAGCTCTCTGGAGCTGAGCCAGTGAGCCAAAAAATCAAAAAGGGAAGCAGAAAGGTAGTATTAATAGGGGACTCCACAGTGAGGGGCGCGGACAGGCGTTTTTGTGGACGTAGAAGGGAGTCGCGGATGGTGGTTTGTCTCCCTGGGGCTGGGATCCGGGATGTCTCTGGGCGGGTCCCAGACATCCTGAAAGGGGAGGGTGAGGAACCGGAGGTAGTAGTACATATAGGTACTACTGATGTAGGTAAGAAGAGGGAGGCACTTGTGAAAAAGGACTATAGGGAACTGGGTAGGCAGCTGAGGAAGAGAAAAGCAAAGGTAGTAATCTCAGGATTGCTGCCTGTGCCAAGGGAGAATGAGGGAAGAAATGAAATGAGGTGGAGGGTGAATGCGTGGCTGAGGGACTGGTGTAGAGGGCAGGGATTTCAGTTCCTAGATCACTGGGACCTCTTTAGGGGTAGGTGGGACCTCTATAGTAGGGACGGGTGGCACTTAAATACCAGGGGGACTAGTATCTTGGCGGGAAGACTGGCTAAGGCTACCGGGGGGACTTTAAACTAGAAAGGATGGGGGGAGGGAACTGTGATGGGGAAACTGGGACGGAGGAGGTTCGCTCCCAGGTAGGGGAGGACCGCAGGCAGTATGGGTGGGAGGTTAGACAGGTGGTGGAGATGGGAAATGCCCAGACTGAGGGGCTGAAGTGTATATATTTTAATGCAAGGAGTATAGTGAATAAGGTAGATGAGCTTAGGGCGTGGATAGCTGTTTGGGATTGTGATGTGGTGGCCATTACGGAGACTTGGATGTCTCAGGGACAGGACTGGGTACTTCAGGTGCCAGGCTTCAGGTGCTTCAGGAAGGACAGGGAGGGTGGCAGAAGGGGTGGTGGCGTGGCACTGTTGATCAGGGATAGTGTCATGGCTACAGAGAAAGAGGATGTCGTGGAGGGATTGTCTACAGAATCTCTGTGGGTGGAAGTTAGGAACAGCAAAGGGTCAAAAACTTTGCTGGGTGTAATCTATAGGCCGCCCAATAGTGACAGGGAAGTTGAAGTGCAAATAGGGAAACAGATTCTGGAGAGATGTTTTAATAACAGAGTTGTCGTGATGGGAGACTTCAATTTCCCAAACATCGACTGGAATATCCCTAGGGTAAGGGGTATAGATGGGGAGGAGTTTGTTAGGTGTGTTCAGGAAGGTTTCCTGACGCAGTATGTGGACAAGCCTACGAGGGGAGAGGCTGTACTTGACCTGGTACTGGCAAATGAACCAGGGCAGGTGATGGATCTTTCGGTAGGAGAGCATCTTGGATATGGTGACCATAATTCTATCTCCTTCACAATTGCGTTGGAACGAGATAGGATCAGGCAGGCTAGGAAGGTGTTTGTCTGGGGTAAGGGGAGATACGAAGAAGTCAGGAAGTTACTTGGACAAATAAACTGGAAGGAGGCGTTCTTAGGGAAAAGTACCGAAGGAAGGTGGCAGATATTCAAGGAATGTGTGTCTGGAGCTCTGAATGACAACGTTCCGATGAGACGAGGGGGTTTTGGTGGGTCGAGGGAACCGTGGTGCACAAAGGATGTGTTGAACCTAGTCAGGAAGAAAAGGAAGGTGTACAAGAGGTTCAGGGAATTAGGAGATGTTAAAGATCTTGAGGAGTATAAGGACTGTAGGAGGGAACTTAAAAGGGAAATTAGGAGAGCCAGAAGGGGTCATGAGAAGACCTTGGCGGGTAAGATTAAGGAGAATCCCAAGGCCTTCTATAAATATGTGAAAGGTAAAAGGATAAGAAGAGATGGGATAGGACCTATAAAAGGTGAGGGGGGAAAGGTTTGTGTGGAACCAGAAGAAATGGCGGAGGTGCTTAACGAGTACTTCGCCTCAGTATTCACGGTGGAAGCCGATCTGGGAGATTTTGTTATGGATTTGCAGCAGATGGAAAGGATTGAGTACGTGAATATTAAGGAGGAGGATGTGTTGGAACTTTTGAATTCTATCATGGTAGATAAGTCGCCGGGACCAGATGGGATGTACCCCAGGATACTGTGGGAGGCGAGGGAAGAGATTGCAGAGCCCCTGGCGATGATCTTTGCGTCATCAATGGAGACGGGAGAGGTTCCAGAGGATTGGAGGATTGCGGATGTAGTTCCTATTTTTAAGAAAGGGAACAGAGATAGCCCGGGAAATTACCGACCGGTGAGTCTGACCTCAGTGGTTGGTAAGCTGATGGAGAGGCTTCTGAGGGACAAGATTTACGAACATTTGGAGAGGTTTGACATGATCAGGAATAGTCAGCATGGATTTGTCAAGGGCAGGTCGTGCCTTACAAGCCTAGTTGAGTTCTTCGATAATGTGACTGAACACATTGACGAAGGAAGTGCCGTGGACGTAGTGTACATGGACTTCAGCAAGGCGTTTGATAAGGTCCCCCATGCAAGACTTCTTGAGAAGGTGAGAGGGCATGGGGTCCAAGGGCCTTTGGCCTTGTGGATCCAGAACTGGCTTGCCTGCAGAAGGCAGAGAGTGGTTGTGGATGGGGCTTTTTCTGAATGGAGGTCAGTCACCAGCGGAGTGCCTCAAGGATCTGTTCTGGGACCCTTGTTGTTTGTCATTTTCATAAATGACCTGGATGAGGAAGTGGAGGGATGGGTAAGTAAGTTCGCTGATGACACGAAGGTCGGTGGTGTTGTGGATGATCTGGAAGGATGGCAAAAGTTGCAGCAGGACATAGATAGGATGCAGGACTGGGCGGAGAAGTGGCAGATGGACTTCAACGCGGATAAATGTGTAGTCGTCCATTTTGGCAGAACCAACGGGATGAACGAGTACACTATCAAGGGCAGAAGTCTGAGTAGTGTTGAGGAGCAGAAGGATCTTGGGGTCCGGGTCCACAGGACTCTTAAATCGGCCTCGCAGGTGGAGGAGGTGGTCAAGAAGGCGTATGGTGTACTGGCCTTCATTGATCGAGGGATTGAGTTTAGGAGTCGGGAGGTAATGATGGAACTTTATAAGACCCTTGTCAGGCCTCATTTGGAGTATTGTGCGCAGTTCTGGTCGCCTCACTATAGGAAGGATGTAGAAGCTATTGAAAGGGTGCAGAGGAGATTTACAAGGATGTTGCCTGGACTGGGAGGCATGCCTTATGAAGTTAGGTTGAGGGAGCTGGGACTCTTTTCCCTGGAGAGACGAAGGTTGAGAGGCGACCTGATAGAAGTTTACAAAATGTTGAGAGGAATAGATAGGGTGGACTCTCAGAGGCTATTTCCCTGGTTTGAAATGGTCGCAACGAGAGGACACAGATTTAAGGTGCGGGGAGAGAGGTTCAGAAGTGATGTTAGGGGTAAGTTTTTCACTCAGAGGGTGGTGAGTGAATGGAATCGGCTGCCGTCAGTGGTGGTGGAGGCGAACTCGCTGGGGTCTTTTAAAAGACTTCTGGATGAGTATATGGGGTTTAATGAGATTGAGGGTTATAGATAGGTCTGTAGGTTGGTAGGTGATGATGTGATCAGCGCAACTTGTGGGCCGAAGGGCCTGTTTGTGCTGTAGTGTTCTATGTTCTATGTTCTATGTTCTAAATGCATGGGGTTATGGGAATAGGGCCTGGATGGGATTATGGTCAATGCAGACTTCATGAGTCGAATGGTCCCCTTCTGCAATGTAGGATTCTATGATAAATGGCATAAAATTGGCTATTATTCCCTTGAGTACATGAGTTTGAGATATATTCCTGCTTTATCAAGGCCCATCCTTCCTCAGATATGGGGTCCAAAACTGCTCACAATACTCCAAATGGAGTCTGACCAGAGCCTTATACAGCCTCAGAAGTACATCCCTGCTCTTGTATTCTAGTCCTCTCATCATGAATGCTAACATTACATTTGCCTTTCTAACTGCCAACTGAACCTGTATATTAACCTTAAGAGAATCTCATGTCCCTTTGTGTTTCTGATTTCCTAAGCATTTCCCCATTTAAAAAATAGTCTATACCTCCATTCCTCCTTCCAAAGTGCATAACCTCACACTTTCCCACATTGTATTCCATCTGTCACTTCTTTGCCCATTCTCCTAACCTGTCCAAATTCTTCTGCAGCCCCTCTACTTGCCCAATACTACCTGTCCCTTTACCTATCTTTGTATCATCTGCAAACTTAGCAACAGTGCCCTCAGTTCCTTCCTCTAAATCGTTAATGTATATTGTGAAAATTTGTGATCCCAGCACTGACCTCTGGGGCACACTACTGGTCACTGGCTGCCATCTTGAGAAAGACCCCTTTATCCCCACTCTTTGCCTTCTGCCAGTCAATGAATTCTCTATCCATGCCTGGGTCTGACCCTAATCACCATGTGCACCTAACATATTTAATAGTCCCCTATGCGGTACCTTATCAAGATGTTTTGTGTTCATGTGTGCTCCTAGTTGGGACAAGTTCTCTTTAAATGTTTGATCACATGATGCACTGATGACATCACCAGCAGTTGGGCCAGGCTTACAGTCAGTCTAATCTAAGGGCCTGTAAGAGCAACATCTTCCCCAATACAAACTCTTGTTTGCTTCATACCGATATGGGCTGCAGCTTCTCTTTTATAATACCAAAACAAAAACTGGCGACGAGCTGGTTGAATCTCAACTGCAAGCACTTGAAAAAAAGAACTGCAGAAATTTGGTGAAGTAAGACAAACCATTGATCAATGCTGCCTTTCAAAGGAAATTATGAAGGTACAAACAGCTCTGAACCAAAATTGACCTCATCAAAATATTCTGGAACAGTACCTGGAACAGTGCTCCCTCTAATGTGAGTAACAAGTACTGTGAGCTAGGGGAAGGAACAGGTGAACTCAGGGGACCTTGTTCGAAAGAAGGAAAAAAACAAGGTAGTGCTAAACATTTCATGGCACATTTGTGCTTACAAAGCCTTCCCATAGTTAAAACAATAAGGGTTTTTGGCACTGTGGAACAGTATGATAGGAGTTCTGAACAATGGAACATTATCTGAAAGATTTGAATACTTTGTCCAGGTGAACAAAATTTCAGAGGTCATTTTAGTCCCAACCTATCTGAGCATGATGGGGGGATAACATTCAACCTCCTGTGAAGTCTGGTGCAACCAGAAACATCAGGTCCAAAAGTCTATTGTGAGATTCTGGAAATATTGCATTGTCACTTCTCTCCTAAATCGTTGGTCTTCACTGAGGGTTCAAGTTCCATAAACATAACCAGCCAGAAGATAAATCAATCACAAAATTGAGGAGACTTTAAAGAAATTGGCTGAATTCTGTGAACTTGGAGATGTCTTGAATGACACCAATAGAGACAGATATGTGTGTGGGTAAATAAGTGAAGCTATTGGACAAGGCCATTAACAGAAAACAACTTAGACCTAAAGAAGGCTATAGAAGTCATGATCTCTGTGGACCTAGTAGCTAAAGAAGTGTAACAATTAAGCTCGAGCACTACAGTCCACAAGATATCAGCTGAAACACAAGTTCAAAATTGCCACCAATGTTCAGAAACTGGACAGACAGCAGCAGATTGCTGGAGTAAAGATGCAAAATGCAAGAATTGTCAATTAAAAAGGGGCACATAGAATTTGTATGTTAAAGAAATAAGTTTCAAACAATAATTATAAAAAGTATGATCCAAATGCACCAAGTGAAAACCTGAATAGAGGGAAGAGTATCCATGGGATACACAAAGGGCACGATAAAGGATCCAGAACACAGTCAGATAACAAGCTGCCATTGAACATATTGGCAATTGCTGGTGTAACCAGCCATTACTGAGTTAATTTCTTACTGGATGGTAAACCAATAAAAATGGTGGTGAACACTGGAGCTGGAAACTGTTTACCAAGAGAAATTATATCATCTTAAAAGCTTCAAAGATAATGTTCAAACCTATACCGGAAACTCGTTCCGTTGAGAAGTTGTATCGATATAAATGTATAGCTAAAAGGACAGATTGCAGACTTGTCCCTGCACATCGTTAAGTTTAACTATCCAGCCCTAATGGAGAGAACCTGGCTGGAGAGAATCAAGTCAAGCTTGGCCAAAGTTAATCTCATGTCTGAGTCCAAAGTAGGTCTACTGAAAATTTTACAGAAATATGCCATTGTCTTCAATGGCGAGCTGGGAAACATGAAAGAGACCTCATTCAAAGTAAAGATTAAGGACGATAGTTAAGCTGAATGTTTAAAGGCTGGGTCAGTACCTTAAACCACCAGGCCAAAGGTTGAGACAGAATTAGAGAGGATAGTCAAGATGGGAGTCCTCAAACCCGTCAATGTAAATGATTTGGCCATGCCAAAAGTACCAGTGATGAAGAAAGATGGTTCAGTATGCATATATGGCAATTTTAAAATGATCATTATTCCAGTACTGTTTGCATAGCAGTACCCTCTGCCTTTAATTGATGATTTGCTTTCTGGGTTGGCTGGATTTCAGTAACCTTAGTCAAGCTTATCTCCAGATAAATGTGGACCTAGATTCACAACAATATTTGACAATTGTGATACAAAAGGGCTATTCTGATACAAAAGGCTTCCATTTGGCATCACATCTGCACCTGCATTGTTCCAACGTTCCATGGATCAAATCTAGGCTGACCTGAAACTTAACTCCAATATATTGGCAATTGTCCTATATCCCTTTACATCTTTAGTTCATAAAAATATATCCATCTGAGTTTTATAATCAACAATTTATCTATCACTAATTGCCATTTATGGGAGAGATTTCCCAACTTCAAGCATCTTTTGCATTTGGAACTGTTTCTAAATTACATTCCTGAAAGGTCAGTCTCTGATCTGTGGACTATGCCCTCTCATCTAAGACCTCCTAAGGTGCAGAGAGCACATTGTAGGGAAATGCAGGTATGCAATGTACATTTTTCTGTCCAATCATCCAAAAACATAGAAACCATGAGCCATATACATCAGGGTGGCATGGTGGCACAGTGGTTGGCACTGCTGTCTCACAACACTAGGTTTGATTCCCGGCTTGGGCTGCTGTCTGCACTGCCCTCTTTCTGCGTGTGTTTCCTCTGGTTGCTCCGGTTTCCTCCCACAGTCCAAAAGGCGTGCTGGTTAGGTGCATTGGCCATGCTAAATTCTCCCTCAATGTACCCAAACAGGCCTCGGAATGTGGCGACTGAGGGGATTTTCACAGTAACTTCATTACAGCGTTAATGTAAGCCGACTTGTGACTGATAAGTAAACTTTAAACTTTACTTTTATATTCCTGTGACTTGTCTGCAATACTCCCTGTGAGTATTGCCTGTTTGGCAGTGCCTGTAATCATGATAACAGCCCTTAATATGGGTTAGCGCTGAATGAACTGACCCCGTTTACTGGACACTCGTCACTATCTGTTAATCTCGCAACCCATGCTGGAAAGTGATTTGCGGGACAGTCGGAAAAACACAGCTTGATTATGATCCCAAGGGAATCAAACAGCTAGCAGGAGGAGTTCCCACATAGTGGAACCTCGCTTCAACCTTCAGCATTGAGGCAAAAGAGGAAGAAGATTAAGTAGAATGGTTTATATTAACCATTAAGAGAAATATATCAAGGAAGGGAATGACTTGGAACCGCTGCATTAACTACCCCAGAAAATTACTATATTTAACAATGTGGCTTCGCTGAAAATAATGACTTGATTGAGCAAGAGGCTTGTAAATCACATCGTTAAGTTTTTGATCGCAAACGGCTAAAGTCACACGCAAAAGATATGACAGTTCTTTTTATGAGAGGCTGCGATGATTTGAAACAACTTTAGTGAATTGGCAGCATGTCGTCTCTGCATCTTCCGGGAAATAACGGGAATTATTCTTGCGTTTGGAAATCCCCACAAGTCACGCTTACATGACCAGGGTTGTGGATCAGACAGATCCAACTCTGCTAAAGAATCCCACTGTGAATTCAATGACATCAGCCATTGCTGGCAGAACTGAAAAGCTTTAATTTTAATCTGCAACACATTTTATCTTTGACATGACCCATTAGTATAATGCTCACAGCCAGATCCAGCAGGGACATTCCAAAGAAACTAAGTTGATCTCTTGAAGACCGCGCAGCCCACAATTCACACAGGATTCCGGGAATCGACGCAAGCTTCGGGGAAGAGACGCAGAATCTTTCTGCTTCTCTGAGTCTGGAGAGGGTATTTGGTAATGTGCAAAGTTTATCTCTGCAGGCAACCCAGTGCTTAGCGACGTCAAAATATCGTTAATAATTCAAGCAAGTCGGATTCTTAACTCAGAATTAGCCACGCTGCAAGGATATTTACAACAACAGCATCAATAACTAATGACTTTAACATTGTGCTTCAGATGAGCCTTATCAAACAATTTGATACTGAATCACATGAGGAGTTCATGACTGGCAGTGGTGGAGCAATCTGAATCGGGAATAAAAACATAAGCTCATAGGAGCAAGAGTAGACTGCACAAAAGCAAATTACTGTGGATGCCGGAGTCTAAAATAAAAATAGAAAATGCTGGAAAATCTCAGCAGGTCTAACAGCATCTATGGAGAGAGAAGAGAGTCAAAATTTCCAGTCAGGAATACCCTTCATCATAGCTCAAGGAAGGGTTCTCTTGACTCCAAACATTGGCAGTAGGCTATACAGCTCCTTGAGTACGCTCTGCCTTTCAATATTCCTTTTTTTAAATTCATTCAAGGGACATGGGCATCGCTGGCTGGCCAGCATTTATTGCCCATCCCCAGTTGCCCTTGGAGGACAGTTAAGAGTCACCACACTGCTGTGACTTTAGAGTCACATGTAGGCCAGACTGGGTAAGGAGGGCAGATTTCCTTCTCTGAAGGACATTAGTGATCCAGATGGGTTTTTCTGACAATCGACAATGGTTTCATGGTCATCAGTAGATTCTTAAGTCCAGATATTTTTCATTGAATTCAAATGCCACCATCTGCCAGGGTAGGATTCGAACCCGGGTCTCAGAACATTAGCTGAGTTTCTGGATTAATAGTCTAGCAATAATACCAGAAGGCCATTGCTTCCCCCGATCATTATATGATCGTGGCTGGTCTTCTGCCTAAGTTCCAGTTCTGCTGCCCCACTCGCCATATTGTCTGATTCACTGAGAAATCAAAAATCTATCTGTCCCAACTTTGACTATGCTCAATGATGGTGAATTCATAACCCACATAGGTCAAACATTCATAACATTCTGAATGAAGAAATTTCTCCTCACCTCAGTCCTAACTAAGCAGCTCCTTACCATGAGGCTGTGTCCCTCCGTTCTTGATTACCATCAAAGAGAAGCAATCTCTGTGTTATCCTGTCAAGTGACTTGGGAACGCTTCAGTGAGACACCCCTCATTCTTCTAAACTCCAGAGAGTACAGGCCCAATTTATTCAGCCTCTTGTCATAGAACAATCCTATTACTCCAGGAACTAATCTACTGACTCTTCACGCCACCTCCAAGGCAAGTGTATCCTTAATATATGGAGAGCAAAACTGCGTACAGTACTCCAGGTGTGGTTTCACCAAAGTGCTATACAATTGTAGCAGAATGTCTTTGTTCTTGTAGTCTCCAATCCTCTGGTTTAAAAACCCAACTTGACTTCCTAACTGTATGCTGTAACTGTGTGCTGTTACAGTTTTGTGGTTTACAAGATTATTATATTTTGCACTGTGTCTTTAAACTTAGGTTAAAATGAGGGGATCATGTGACTGTTCTGAATTCTGCCTGACAACAAGCTTGACTAAGTTAAGTGATTGGCTAAGGAAGGTGCAGGTTTCTCACACCTGGGAACAATGGGCAAGGACAGCTGTGCTAACAGTAAAAAAAATCCAGCCGGCTTCAAGCTTTTGGGGCAGGAGTAACAGAAAGAGAAGAAAAGAACAGCAAACGGTTTGGTCAATAGAGCATAAAAGTTGTAGGTCAGTAGTGGGCAACCCAGGCTAATGAATGAGCTGCATGAGTGGCCTTCCTTCATCCTAGTGGGCCGCAAGATTGAAATCAGGCTTGCTCATTGACCATGACCCCAACAATAAGATCAAATATATTTAATATATGCTGAATATTTCATAATGAATTATAGAAAATGTTTAATAATTTATATATTACACTGGCATCTTCCTGCTCCCCAGACCTAGAATGCCTAGACCTAGAACACTAAAATGCTGTCCCTACTCCCTTCCGCAGAGTTCACCTCCGTTATCCTGGTGGCAGTTTACATCTCATCCCATGCGGACGTGAAAATTACGCTGGATTAAATATAAAGTACCGCAGGGCTCGGTACTTGGACCTCTTCTATTTGTGGTATATATTAATGACTTGGAAGAGGGGGTAGGTGGTGTGATCAGCAAATTTGCTGATGACACTAAGATGGTTGGATTGGCGGGTACTGAGGAGCAGTGCCTGGCAATGCAACAGGACATAGACAGGCTGGTAGATTGGGCAGATAGATGGCAAATGGAATTTAATCCGGAGAAATGCGAGGTGATGCACTTTGGCCGGAATAATGTGGAGGGGAGTTATACGATAAAAGGTAGAACTATCCGGAGTATAGATACGCAGAGAGACCTGGGGGTGCAAGTGCACAAGTCCCTGAAGGTGTCGGTGCAGGTGCAGAATGTGATGAGGAAAGCGTATGGTATGTTAGCCTTCATAGGAAGAGGTATAGAATATAAGAGTAGGAGTCTGATGTTGCAGTTGTATAGAACGTTGGTTAGGCCTCACTTGGAGTACTGCGTCCAGTTCTGGTCGCCGTACTACCGGAAGGATGTAGAGATCCTGGAGAGAGTGCAGAGGAGATTTACCAGGATGTTGCCTGGTATGGAAGGGCTGTCTTACGAGGAAAGATTGAATGAACTTGGGCTGTTTTCCCTTGAGAGACGTCGGCTGAGGGGGGATCTAATAGAGGTTTATAAGATTATGAAGGGGATAGATAGAGTAAATGGTGGTAAGCTTTTTCCGCTATTAGAAATGGATAGAACGAGGGGTCACGGGCTTAGGGTGAGGGGGGCTAGGTATAAGACAAATATTAGAGGGCAGTTTTTCACGCAAAGGGTAGTGGGGGTGTGGAATGCACTGCCGAGTAAGGTGGTGGAAGCAGGCACGCTAGGGTTGTTTAAGAGTCACTTAGACAGCCATATGAGCGGGCTACATATAGGGGGATATAGTAGGCCTTACTAAACATTGTAGGCTTGGGAATACGTTTTGCCTCAGGGATGTTAGTCTTTGCCTGTTTAATAATGAATTTTTTTGTCTCCACAGGCATTTAAGTCCAGCAAGGGGCATGCATGCGGCAGGTTGTAGTGGGCTGCTCTTGGACGTTGCTTCGGGAGTTGCCTATTGCTTCATGTCATTGGTGTGCTTAAACTGGACCACCTCGAGGGCAACATGACAGCTCAGAGACTATCTCTGTTGCTGTGCGGACACATGGATTTGGGCCTGTGTCTGTGGGAGTTTGCACGTTCTCCCCATGGTTGCGTGGGTTTCCTCCGGGTGCTCCGGTTTCCTCCCACATCCCCCAAAGATGTGCTTTTAGGCTGATTGATCGGGTACTAAATTGTCCCTAAATTGGACCTCCCTGATCCTCGCACGTTAGGTGTAGACTAAAATCATGAATAGGTCACTGAGACAGTGGGATGGCGGCACGGGCTCGTTGGGCCGAAGGGCCTGTTTCCCGTGCTGTGTTGTTCTTTGTTCTTTGTTCTTTGTACTCCACTATGAATAGCCTTGAGACAAAACATCCCGAGGCCTTGTTCATCGTGGCTGGGGACTTCAATCAGGCCAACCTCGAGCATCCTACCAGCGTGTCTTCTGCTCCAGCAGAGGTCCAAACATCCTCGACCACTGCTACACAAATATCAAAAATGTTACTGCTCTATCACCCGCCCACACTTTGGTAAATCAGACCACAAGGCTGTGCTCCTGCTCCCAGCTTACAAGCAAAAACTGAAGTGGGAGAATCCATCGAAGAAAATCATGCAATGTTGGTCTGAGCAATTGGATGATCTCCTATGGGGCTACTTGGAGTCGGGAGACTGGTCAGTATTTGAAGGAAATAAAGTCAGCAAGGAAATGAAGGAAATGGAGTCAGGAGACTGGTCAGTATGAAGGAAATAAAGGAGAGTATTAAAAGCTGATGCGTTTAGAGTGGCTAAAAGTAGTGGGCAAGTAGAAGACTGGGAGAGGTTTAAAAATCAACAAAGATTGACTAAGAAGTTGATAAAGAAAGGAAGGATAGACTATGAAGCTAAACTAGCACTAAATATAAAAAAGGACAGTAAGAGTTTTTACAAATATATAAAGAGGAGGAGGCTGGCCAGAGTGAATGTTGGACTCTTAGAGGATGAGAGGGGGGATTTAGTGGTGGGAGATGAGGAAATGGCTGAGGCCTTAAATAAGTTTTTTGCCTCGGCCTTCATGGAGGAGGACGCAAATAGTTTGCCAGATATTAAAGATAGAAGGATGGTAGGAGTTGAGGGCCTGAATGCGTTTACTGTCACTAGAGAGGTAGTGCTTGATCGACTAGAGGGACTGATGGTGGACAAGTCCCCAGGACCAGATGGAATGCATCCCAGGGTTCTGAAGGAAATGGCAGAGGTGATAGGGGATGCCTTAGTGATTATTTACCAAACTTCGCTGGATTCCGGGGAAGTGCCGGAAGATTGGAAAATGGCTAATGTTACGCCGCTGTTTAAAAAAGGTAGCAGGCAAAAGGCAGGGAATTATAGGCCGGTTAGTTTAACGTCTGTTGTTGGAAAAATGCTTGAATCCGTCATCAAAGAAGAAATAGCGAGGCACCTAGAGAAGAATTGTTTGATAGAGCAGACGCAGCACGGATTCGTTAAGGGGAAGTCGTGTTTGACAAATTTATTGGAATTCTATGAGGATGTGACTAGTGCGGTAGACAGAGGGGAACCGGTGGATGTAGTGTTTCTCGATTTTCAAGAGGCGTTTGATAAGGTCCCCCACAAAAGGTTGCTTCAGGAGGTTAGGGGGCATGGAGTTGGGGGTAAGGTGTTAGCGTGGATAGAGGATTGGTTGTCGAATAGGAGGCAGAGAGTTGGTATCAATGGGTGCTATTCTGATTGGCGGTTGGTTACTAGTGGAGTGCCGCAGGGATCGGTGCTGGGGCCTCAGCTATTTACCATTTATATAGATGATCTGGAGGAGGGGGCTGAGTGTAGGGTGACGAAATTTGCTGATGACACGAAGATGAGTGGAAAAGCAAATTGTGCAGAGGGTGTGGGAAGTCTGCAGAGGGATCTGGATAGGCTGAGCGAGTGGGCGAGGACCTGGCAGATGGAGTACAATGTTAGCAAGTGTGAGGTTATCCACTTTGGCAGGAATAATAGTAGGAGGGATTACTGTTTAAAGGGCGAAAAGCTGCAGTATGCTGCAGTGCAGAGGGACCTGGGGGTCCTTGTGCATGAGTCGCAAAAAACCCAGTCTGCAGGTGCAGCAGGTGATCAAGAAGGCGAATGGGATGCTGGTCTTTATAGTGAGGGGGATAGAATATAAAAGCAGGGAGGTCTTGTTGCAACTGTACAGGGCATTGCTGAGGCCGCAGCTGGAGTACTGTGTGCAGTTTTGGTCACCGCAGTTGCGCAAGGATATTTTGGCCTTGGAGGGAGTGCAGAGGAGGTTTACTAGGCTGATACCGGAGATGAGGGGGTTAGACTATGAAGAGAGACTAAATAGACTGGGTCTGTACTCATTGGAGTTTAGAAGGATGAGGGGGGATCTTATAGAGGCATATAAGATAATGAAAGGGATGGATAGGGTAGAGGTAGAGAGATTCTTCCCACTCAGAAAGGATAGCAGGACTACAGGGCACAGCCTCAAGATAAGGGGGGTGCAGTTTAGAACGGAGTTGAGGAGGAACTTCTTCACTCAAAGGGTGGTGAATCTCTGGAGTTCTCTGCCCGTTGAAGTGGTGGAGGCTACCTTGCTAAATATATTTAAGACACGGGTAGATAGGTTTTTGGTAGACAAGGGAATTAAGGGGTATGGGGAGAAAGCAGGAAAGTGGAACTGAGCCACTTCAGATCAGCCATGATCTTATTGAATGGCGGAGCAGGCTCAAAGGGCTAGATGGCCTACTCCTGCTCCTATTTCTTATGTTCTTATTTAAAAACCCTGCGACCAGCCTGAGCGAGTACACCACTGCAGTAACTAACTTCATTACCAAGTGTGTAGAAGACTGTGTGCCAAAGAAGCAAATCCGTGTTTCCCAACTGGAAACCATGGATGAACATTGCTTGCTGAAGTCCAGGTCTGAGGGGTTCAAGTCAGGCAACCCTGACCTATACAAGAAAGCCAGATACGACCTAAGGAGATCCATCAAAGATGTCAAAAGACAGTCCCGGACCAAGCTAGAGTCCCAGGCTAGCCACTTGGATCCCCACGTTGACTATGGCAAAGCCTGCAAGACATAACAGACTACAAGATGAAGGCATGTAAAATCGCCGGCTCCAACACACCCCTCCCTGATGAGCTCAATGCATTCTCCACCACTTTGAGCAAGAGGTCAGCGAGAGCATGGCCTCAACCCCTGGAAGTCCTGGATGCACCTGTACTTGAGGTCACCATTGCAGATGTCGGAGCAGCATTCTCAAAGGTCAACCCATAGAAAGTGACTGGCCCAGACAGGATACCCAGACGAATATTCAGATCCTGTGTGGATCAGCTGGCGGGGGTATTCACAGATATCTTCAACCTCTCTTTACAACACTTCAAGGTTCCTATCTGCTTTAAGAAGACTATCATCATCCCAGTGCCAAAGAAAAACCAAGCAGAGTGCCTTAATTACTATCGGTCCAGTGGCTCTGACACCCATCATTATGAAGTGCTTTGAAAGGTTAGTTATGGCACAAATCAATTCCAGCCTCCCAGACTGCCTGGATCCACTACAGTTTGCCTACCACCACAGCAGGTCCGCAGCAGGTGCTATCTCCGTGGTCCTGCACTCAATGCTATATAACGAGATAACAAAGACACCTATGCCAGACTCCTATTTATTGACTACAATAAATACAATCAGCCTGCAATAACATTATTCCTGTGAAACTCATCTCCAAACCCTGTGGCTGTGCCTCAGCACCTCCCTCTGTGACTGGCTCCTGAACTTCCTAACTCACAGACCACAGTCAATAAGGATCGGCAACAACACCTCCTCCATGATCGTCCTCAACAATGGTGCCCCACAAGGCTGTGTTCTCAGTTCCCTACTATAATCCATATACACCTATGACTGTATGATCAAATTCCCTTCCAATTCGATTTTCAAGTTTGCTGACGACAGTAGTGGGTCAGATCTCAAACAATAATGAGATAGAGAATCTGGTGAACTGGTGCAGCAACAACCTCTCCCTGAATGTCAACAAAACAAAGGAGATTGTCATTGATTTCAGGAAGCAGAGTTCAACGGCGACGAAGTAGAAAGGGTCGAAAGCTTCAAGTTTTTAGGTGTCCGGATCACTAACAACCTGCCCCGGTTCCCCTCATGCTGACACTATAGTTAAGAAAGCCCACCAATGCCTCTACTTTCTCAGAAGACTAAGGAAATTTGGCATCTCAGCTATTACTCTCACCAACCTTTATAGATGCACCGCAGAAAGCATTCTTTCTGGTTGTATCACAGCTTGGTATGGCTCCTGCTCTGCCCAAGACTGCAAGAAACTACAAAAGGTTGTGAATGTAGCCCAATCCATTGCGCAAATCCAGCCTCCCATCCGTTGACTCTGCTTACGCTTTCCTCTGTCTCAGCAAAGCAGCCAGCATAGTAAGAACCCCACATGCCCCACATATTCACTCTTTCACCTTCTTTCTTCGGGAAAAGATACAAAGGTCTGAGGTCATGTACTAACTGATTCAAACAGCTTCTTCCCTGCTGCCATCAGAGTTTTGAATGGAACTACCTCGCACTAAGTTGGTCTTTCTCTACACCGTAGCTATGACTGTGACACTACATTTTGCACTCTCTGTTACTTCCTTCTCTATGAATGGTATGCTTTGTCTCTATAATGCGCAAGAAACTATATTTTTCGCTGTATGTAATACATATGACAATAAATCAAATCATATTAATAGAACTCTCATCAACTTCATATAATAAAAAACGAAAGAAATGTTTACATTGTGGATGTGCATGAGTCGCAAAAACCCAGCTTGCAGGTGCAGCAGGTGGTCAGGAAGGCGAATGGGATGCTGGCCTTCATAGTGAGGGGGATTGAATATAAAAGTAGGGAGGTCTTGCTGCGGCTGTATAGGGCATTGGTGAGGCCGCAGCTGGAGTACTGTGTGCAGTTTTGGGCGCCGTACTTACACAAGGATATTTTGGCCTTGGAGGGAGTGCAGAGGAGGTTTACTAGGCTGATGCCGGAGTTGAGGGGGTTGAGCTATGAGGAGAGGCTGAATAAACTAGGCTTGTACTCATTAGAGTTTAGAAGAATGAGGGGAGATCTCATTGAGACATATAAGATGATGAATGGGATGGATAGGATAGAGGTGGAGAGACTCTTCCCGCTCAGAAAGGACAGTAGGACTAGGGGGCACAGCCTCAAGATAAAGGGGGGGCGGTTTAGAACGGAGTTGAGGAGGAACTTCTTCACTCAAAGGGTGGTGAATCTCTGGAATTCTCTGCCCGTTGAAGTGGTGGAGGCTACCTCGCTAAATATTTTTAAGACGCGGGTTGATGGGTTTTTGATAAGCGAGGGGATTAAGGGTTATGGGGAGAGGGCGGGAAAGTGGAACTGAGCCACAACAGATCAGCCATGATCTTATTGAATGGCGGGGCAGGCTCGAAGGGCTAGATGGCCTACTCCTGCTCCTATTTCTTATGTTCTTATGTTCTTATGTTATGCAGGGATTTAGCTCACAACGATGTTGTGTGCAATCAGCATACACCTCGATTCACTTGTCCATGTTTTAAGTACATCCCTCTTTAGTAACAGCGGCAGGAAAAAAATCCACATGATAGAAATCAGCAGAATACGGCAACTCTGTGCGAGTACAACGATTTACAAAATGTCTCATGGATTGTATTCAGAACACAGGTCACATGTGGCCCCTGGGCTGCAGGTTGCCCACACTGCAGTATGTCATTTACAAGCTACCAAAGCAGATGCAGTCTCTGGTCAAAGAAATGCCATCTACATCCGCCTGAGGAATCCAGAAGACTCATTTTGACATGGCCAGGAAGGGAGATGAATCATCAGAGCGAGCTTGAATCCTAGTGGTGATTTAAGGAAACTCTCTGAAAAAGTCCAGAACAACAACATGGAAAGGTGTGAGCTGGATGTGACTTGGGCTGCTTAATATAAGGACTGTAACTCCATAGAGAGTGTGATGTGTAGCAAGCTTTAAAGAGAACGTTCCTATTCTGTCATTTACAGTATAAGTATAATTATAAGTTGTCTGCAAAAAATAGAAAAATAGATTTTCCAACTGTGCTTGCCTCAAAACCGGAAAATTCCACCCACAGTCAACAGATCTTTCCATGGTGTGTCCCTCGCCCGCTACGATTCCTGTGACAGGAAACTTCACCCTATAGTGTTTAGCTAATGGTGTTTTTAATCATTTGTTCCAATAGAATTCGTTAACATGAAATCTTGTATCTTTCTTTTTGGTCATTAATTGCAAGTTCAAATTTATTTTAAGCATTATAGGTCACTCCGTGGGTCATGACAAACTGGGGGCATTTTCGGGATTTCAACTACAAAGGCTATGATGAATGCACTGAGCTTTGTAAGATAAAAGCTTAACAGATGGGATATGTTTCTAGGGCTATCTGTTCATTAGCTTCTGGGACTTGCTTCAGAACCATGGAATCTCTACAGTACAGAAGAAGGCCATTGAGTCTGCACCAACTCCCTGAAAGAGCATCTTCCCAGGCCCAACCTATGCATTTATCCCACTAATCCAATTAACCTGTACATCTTGAGACATTAAGGGGCAATTTACCATGGCCAATCCACCTAACCTGCACATCTTTAGACTGTGGGAGAAAACCATCCAGAAGAAACCCATGTAGGCACAGGGAGAGCATGCAAACTCCACACAGATACTTACCCTAAGCTGGAGCTGGATCCTCTGCCCTTACTCCATTGTCCTGCCTATCTGCTGGAAATTTCTGTAAGAGTTGGTTTCTTGTCAGTTAGCTGGTTCCAACTGGAGTACCAGTGCTTATGCATTTCAGTGTCGACCCCTGGTTGCTGAGCAACAATCTAATCTTCCTTTAAACCTTTTAATTACAATGCAGGCGCCATTTGAAATGAAACCAAAACCCACAGACATGCAAGTACCATTACGTAACATGAGCTAACTGAAGTTTTGACCACTTTTTATACAAAAACAAAAAAACTCATTTAAAGCTAT
Organism: Carcharhinus amblyrhynchos; assembly: GCF_965287045.1. Classification (NCBI taxonomy): domain Eukaryota; kingdom Metazoa; phylum Chordata; class Chondrichthyes; order Carcharhiniformes; family Carcharhinidae; genus Carcharhinus; species Carcharhinus amblyrhynchos. Next base: position 31,392,437 of record NC_137337.1, read on the forward strand.
ATCTTATTTCTAATTAATACCCACAAGTACAAATGTACATTACTTACAACTACCTATTTCCTGACACAAGAGATTGCTTTAGGCATGTTTTCAATGTACTGACTCTGTAACCAGTTTAGATGTAATACTAATAAGCAAGCGTTAAGCAGAGACCGTATTATGTCTACAGTCTGTCTATTTGCCAAGTGCCACATCTGGAGTCCAAGCTAGAATGACACATCTCAGAACATGATTGCAGCAGTGGAGATATTGATATGGACAGAAATACATTGGATATGACAGCAGGACACGCACCATCAAGCCCACCCCACCACAGAAAATGATGCAAAACCACGTGGTTTCCCATTGACCTCAGCTAACCACATCCCTCCCCTACAATGGGACACCCCAAAACAATCTATAAAGAAAAAATACACTCTGCCGTTCATCTGTGACTGTGACTATGCATAGACATAGAAAAAGCACCCATTGCAATAAGCCACTTGAAAAATTTGCAAACCCTTCCACTTAGAAAGGTCTTGTGCAACCAGTGATGGCACAACTGTAGCTGCTTGATGTGCACATTTGGTATAATTCGCAACTGTCAGCTTGTGGGGCCAAAACTCCACAGGCCTGGCATTGAAGTAGAATTGTAGTGATGCACTGGAATGCACTGATTATGCCAGAGTATGTGAAGTTCACCACATTTCAATTTGCACAGTGGGCATCTCTGCCTTGCAGAGGAAAATTGTTATTTTATGACTAGACTTCAAACGTGTGTACAAAAGTAAATCAAATCAGCACTTGGAGAATGACAATGGGTCATTCACGGTGGCATGGCGGTTAGCACTGCTGCCTCACAGCTCCTGGGACCCAAATTCGATTCTGGCCTCGGGACACTGTTTGTACATTCTCGCCGTGTATGCATGGGTTTCCTCCAGGTCCTCCAGTTTCCTCCCATACTCCAAAGATACGCAGGCTGGGTTGACTGGCCATGCTAAATTGCCCCTTAGTGTCAGGGGGATTAGCAGGGTAAATAGGACTTGCTTCAGAACTATAGAATCTCTACAGTACAGAGGAAAGAGTTACGGGTATAGGGCCTGGGTGGGATTGTGGTTGGTGAAGACTCATTGGACCAAATTGCCTCCTTCTATACTGGAGGGATTCTATGAATAATAAACTTGGATTTTTTTCTCAGTGCAGCTGGGTTTAGCTACTGTCTTGAGGTCCTGTTCCCCTGCATGACCGTGTGAAACATGCCCCTTTTTTTGGCAGATTGTGATAAGATTGGGAGAGAAAACCGAGTAGTTTCTCTTCAGAGAAACATATTGGTTTTCTTGACAGAAACAAGTTCGGCGTATAATGGACACTGCAAAAAAATCAGTGAAAATTAAATTGAAAACAAAGTGTAAATAACCCACTGTTTCATCTGGGATGGAGAATTTGGGGCCTGGACACTGGAAAAGGAACAGGTGAAAAGATATTATCTGCACCTCCTACACTTGCATTGAGAGGCACAGCTTGTGGGGAAGTAGATTAATGAAGAACTGGCCATGATGTATTGGAGGGATCTTATTGAAACTTACAGGATAATGTGAGGCCTGGATAGAGTGGACATGGAGCAGATGTTTCCACTAATAGGAAAAACTAGAACCAGAGGGCACAATCTCAGACTAAACCACAGATGAGGAGGAATTTCTTCAGCCAGAGAGTGGAACTCTTTGCCACAGAAGACTGTGAAGACCAGGTCATAGAGTGTCTTTAAGACAAAGCTAGATAGGTTCTTGATTAATGAAGGGATCAGGAAGGAGAATGGGAATGAGAAAAATATCAGCCATGATTGAATGGCAGAATAGTTTCGATGGGCCGAATGGCCTAATTCTGCTCCTGTGTCTTGTGGAAGGTGACACCATCAGAACAGAAAAACTGGGAGAAAGGAATATGGTGCTTAACAGGGAGCGAGGTGAGAAGAAGCATCGTTAACATAACTGGGGGCACCAGTGGGTATATTAGATATTGGTTGACATCCTAGCTGCCGAATTGCACATAGAGAGGTTGAGGGTATACTACACGAAGGTGAGGGAGCAGTGGAAATTTGAAGCAAAGTTCTCTATTGGCATGAGAATGAGAAGAGCACTGAAAGAATCATCAATGTAGAGGAGAGGGAGGCAGCCTACTTAGGACTCCATCAAAGAATGTTCTTAGTATTCCCAAAAAAAGGCAGGCATTGTTCTAGCATTACTGCCTCACAACACCAAGGACCCGGGTTCAATTCCAGCCTTGGGTAACTGTATGGAGTTTGTATGTTCTCCCTGTCTCTGCGTCGGTCTCTTCTGGGTGCTCTGGTTTCTTTCAACACTCCAGGGATATGTGAGTTAGGCTGTGCTAAATTGCCCATTAGTGTCAGCAGGATTACCAGATTAAATAGGCGGGGTTATGGAGATAGGGCCTGGGTGGGATTGTTGTTGATGCAGGCTCAATGGGCCGAATGGTTTCCTTCTGCAATATAGGGATTCTATTCTATTCAATTCTATTCTGGTCTAGTCTCTAAAGTTATCAAGGGGAAAGAGAGTGCGTGGGATTATGGCATTGACATAGAGGATCCTTCATGACCATGTTAAATGGCGGAGCAAGCTCAAAGTGCTGAATAGCCTATTCCTGCTCCTCCTTTCCCTGTTATGAAAATTGGAATGAGCTGTATCGTTGGCCACCTTAAGCCTGGGCAGTGAGATTGGCAGGCCACTTGCCAAGCAGCGCAAGGGTGAATTTACATGTTTCTTTTAGTTGGGAGTGCCGGCTGAAATGTGATTGTTTTCCATTTCGAGAAAACATTCCAATCCTTGTTATTCATTTAATCCTCCATCACTCAGAGGAATTTTAATTATTAGTTCAGCTGAAACTGTTTTTTGAAAACCAGCTCTTGAATTTGCGTCAGCTTTGAAAATCATTGCTTTTCTGATTCCTGCTACTAACTGTTCCCAGACTTAGAACTGCTTTTTTTCTGATTGCCAGCAATAAGATGTAAGAAGTTAACGCAAGCAGAGCCCTAATGTAGCAGCTATCCTTGTGCTGCTTTCTTATCTGTTGCCAAGGCTGCTAAAGTTCAAACTAATGCAATATTTTGCACTGGGAGAAATTAAGCCTAAGACTGCTGAGTTAGCTTCAGTGTAGCCCTTGTAGGTTAATCATCTCACAGTTAGTTTCCAGAGCTGGCGAGCATGGAAACAGTGTTGGTAATTTTTCCAGGAAGAAACTCACAGGTCAGTTATTTGTGACGTTAATGAATCTTTGTAGGGTTTTTCCCAAGTTTTTGCATTCAGCCTGCTAATCGCCACAAACCTCATTTACATACGGTTGCCCAAGTGTCAATGGTGCAGTAGGTGGAAATTGCCTGGACTTAACCCGTGCACTTGAACCAGGTCACACTCATTTCAATGAAAAGGAGCTGCTATCAGGATCTGTTGTTAAGACACAGAAGTGAGGTGTTCCGCAAATAAAGGAGACCAGAAATCTTTAACTGGGGACTTGTGAAAGTGGGAAACTTTTTTTTTGCCAGCAGACACCATCCTTGCTTCTGATTGCCTTTTGGAGTATAAGCAGATTGCCAGATCTCCCTCTCTCCAGCCATCTAGCACCAGGGATATTAAGGCAGAGGGATCCTGTGTAGGTACCTATTGCCAAATTCTGAAAGCCATGATTGTATGAAATGGTTAAGAAAGAGACTTGAAACAGGTCACTTGGTTAGCTCTTCTGAGTGGAGGCATGACTGATACTGAATGCAAATGGCGTGCATTAAAGAACATAGTAAGAAGTCTCACAACATCAGATTAAAGTCAGGTTTATTTGGAATCACAAGCTTTCAGAGCACTGCTCCTTCATCAGGTGAGTGGAGTTAGGTTTATAAACACGGCAAATATAGGCAAAGACACAATTACAAGATAATTACAGATTGGAATGTGAAGAATGATTGGAATGCGAGCCTTGATAGGTTATCAAGTCTTTACAGGTACGAACAGTCTGCATGGAGAAAGGGATAATAACAGGTTAAAGAGGCATGAATTGTCTCAAGCCAGGACAATGCGTTCCTATGGATGGTACACATTCCTGCTACTGTGTGTCAGTGGTAGGGAGATAGAATGTTTGTTGGTGCAGCATCAATCTAGCAGATAGCTTTGCCCTGGATGGTGTAAAGCATTTTGAGTCTTGTTGGAGCTGCACCCATGCAAGCAAGAGTATTCCATTGCACTTCTGATTATGCCTTGTAGATCATGGACAGGAGGCTAGTTACTCATGGCAGAAGTCCTAGCCTCTGGCCAGCTGTTGCAGCCACAGTATTTATCTAGCTAGTCAAGTTGAGTTTCTGGTCAATGGTAACCCCCAGAATGTTGATAGTGGGTGATCAACGATGGTAGTGCCATTGGATGTCAAAGAGCAATGGCTAGATTCTCTCTTGTTGAAGGTGGTCATTGCCTGGCATTTGTGTGACACATTTGTAATTTGTTATTTGTCAGCAAAAGCCTTGATGTTGTCCAGGTTTTGCTCCATTTGGACCTGGACTGTTTCCATATCCAAAGAGTCATGGATGATGACAAACATTGTGCAGTCATCACCAAACATCACCACTGCTGACCTTACGATGGAAGGATGAGAATTGATTAAGTAGCCGAAGTTGGTTGGGCCTAAGATACTACCCTGAGAGACTCTCATGGTGATGTGCTGGAGCTGAGATGACTATCCTCCACCAACAACAACAATCTACTTTTTTGCTAGGGAGGATTTTAGATTCCACCTCCCCCAAATTACTCCAGTTTTGCTTGGGCTTCTTGATGCCACACTCAGTCAACTGCAGCCTTCATGTCAAGGGTAGTCACTCTCACCTCACCTCTGGAGTTTAGATCTTTGTGCATTGTGATTTGCCAGGTCAAATTCACTTCTAGAACAGTGTTGTCCAATAGGATTTCAATGCTTGCCATACTTATGCCAGTCAGATCACCACATTTTACAACCATGTTCAAGACTGATACTCCCACCACCAGAGTTAGGAGGACAGCTTCAAAATGGTTTTACAATTCAACTGTTTCCACAAAGCAAGCCCGATTGTCACCACCCTTTAAGAATGTACAATCTGTTAACTGAAGTATTCAGTATCTGACAGTGCTCTGATAGCATTCTCTTTCTACCAGAGCAATAGTCCCATCTCCAACCAATGAATGTTCCTCAGAGCATTAAGTACATGTGGCAGTGCTATGATCAATGGTTTTGTGTTTACTGCCAAACATCCAAGCGATGAAAATCCTACCCTTTAACACTACTGGAAGTGACTGGTGGAAAAACCATACAAACCTTTTGTAAGAAAGATGTTTTACTTTGTTTGGTGGTCATAGAAATACTGGTGAAGAATGTCTGGGCTGTTTGGAGGTTGCATGATAAAACTTCTAGTTATACATGTAACCAATATTGTCAACTATAACTGGACTTGAAATGCAGTAGGCTTGGGGATGAAAACTTTAAACTTATTCCAATTAGGGCTTACTTTGTTCAGTGTGAGCTGACCGTCTGATAACAGGAAAGAAATATTTATTTGCTGAGAAAATTGCAACAGCAATTCTATCATTAATGCAGGCAAGACATACTGCTTCTGATGGGCAATTCTTGCATTAACAGAATGCAGAAATTGCCACAAACCCAAAAAGTAATCAAATATATTATTGTTGTTTTACACCTATTTAAAATTATGCAAGTTCAGATTCAGAAATGGTAATGCACAAAGCTATCAATATTCATAAATATTTAAGAACATAAGAACATAAGAAATAGGAGCAGGAGTAGGCCATCTAGCCCTTCGAGCCTGCCCCGCCATTCAGTAAGATCATGGCTGATCTGTCGCTGCTCAGTTCCACTTTCCCGCTTTCTCCCCATAACCCTTAATCCCCTCTCTTATCAAAAACCCATCAACCCGCGTCTTAAAAATATTTAGCGAGGCAGCCTCCACCACTTCAACGGGCAGAGAATTCCAGAGATTCACCACCCTTTGAGTGAAGAAGTTCCTCCTCAACTCCGTTCTAAACCGCCTCCCCTTTATCTTGAGGCTGTGCCCCCTAGTCCTACTGTCTTTTTTGAGCGGGAAGAGTCTCTCCACCTCTATCCTATCCATCCCATTCATCATCTTATACGTCTCAATGAGATCTCCCCTCATTCTTCTAAACTCTAACGAGTACAAGCCCAGTTTATTCAGCCTCTCCTCATAGCTCAACCCCCTCAACTCCGGTATCAGCTTAGTAAACCTCCTCTGCACTCCCTCCAAGGCCAAAATATCTTTGTGCAGGTGCGGCGCCCAAAACTGCACACAGTACTCCAGCTGCGGCCTCACCAATGCCCTATACAGCTGCAGCAAGACCTCCCTACTTTTATATTCAATCCCCCTCGCTATGAAGGCCAGCATCCCATTCGCCTTCCTGACCACCTGCTGCACCTGCAAGCTGGGTTTTTGCGACTCATGCACAAGGACCCCGAGGTCCCTCTGCACCGTCGCCTGCTGCAGTTTTTCGCCCCGTAAGTAATAGTCCTTCCTACCATTCTTCCTACCAAAGTGGACCACCTCACACTTGCCAACATTAAATTCCATTTGCCATTTCCTGGCCCATTCGCCCAGCCTATCTAGATCCTTCTGCAGACTCTCCACACCCTCCGCACAATTTGCCTTTCCCCTAATCTTGGTGTCATCAGCAAATTTTGACACCCTACACTCGGTTCCCTCCTCCAGATCATCTATATAAATGGTAAAAAGCTGAGGCCCCAGCACCGACCCCTGGGGCACTCCACTAGTCACCATCCGCCAATCCGAATAGCACCCGTTGACCCCCACTCTCTGCCTCCTATTTGACAACCAATCCTCTATCCACGCTAACACCCTACCCCCAACTCCATGTCCCTCGACCTTCTGCAATAACCTCTTGTGAGGTACTTTGTCAAACGCCTTCTGAAAATCCAGAAAGACCACATCCACCGGCTCTCCTCTATCCACTGCCCTAGACACATCCTCATAGAACTCCAGTAAATTTGTCAGACACGACTTCCCTTTAATGAAACCGTGCTGCGTCTGCTCTATCAAGCAAAACCGTGCTGCGTCTGCTTACTGTTCACTCTGCCCCATCCAATGTCTCCTCCTAAAGTTTAATACCTCTGGCATGTGCAACAATGATGCTTTGAAACATTGGACATAGAACATACAATACTACAGCACAAACAGGCCCTTCAGCCCACAAGTTGCGCCGATCATATCCCTACCTACCAGGCCTATCTATAACCCTCAATCCCATTAAATCCCATGTATTCATCCAGAAGTCTTTTAAAAGACCCTAACAAGTTTGCCTCCACCACCACTGACGGCAGCTGATTCCACCCACCCACCACCCTCTGAGTGAAAAACGTACCCCTGACATCTTCTCTGTACCTACTCCCCAGCACCTTAAACCTGTGTCCTCTTGTAGCGACCATTTCAGCTCTAGGAAATAGCCTCTGAGAATCCACCCTATCTATACCTCTCAACATCTTATAAACCTCTATCAGGTCACCTCTCATCCTTCATCTCCCCAGGGAGAAAAGACCGAGCTCCCTCAACCTATCCTCATAAGGCTTGCCATCCAATTCAGGCAACATCCTTGTAAATCTCCTCTGCACCCTTTCAATAGCTTCCACATCCTTCTTGTAGTGAGGCAACCAGAACTGCACACAGTACTCCAAGTGGGGTCTGACAAACGTCTTATAAAATTGCAGCATTATCTCCCGACTCCTAAACTCAATCCCTTGATTAATGAAGGCTACTCCACCATATGCCTTCTTGACCACATCCTCCACCTGCAGGGCCGATTTAAGAGACCTATGGACCCAGACTCCAAGGTCCTTCTGATCCTCTTCGCTGCTAAGAGTCTTACCATTGATATTATACTCTTTCATCCCACTGGACCTGCCAAAATGGACCACTACACATTTATCCATGTTGAAGTCCATCTGCCACTTCTTCGCCCAGTCTTGCATCCTATTTATGTCTCGCTGCAACTTCTGACATCCCTCCAAACTATCCACAACACCACCAAACTTCGTGTCATCGGCAAACTTACCAACCCATCCCTCCACTTCCTCATCCAGGTCATTTATGAAAATTATAAACAGTAAGGGTCCCAGAACAGATCCTTGAGGCACTCCACTGGTGACTGACCTCCACGCAGAAAAAGACCCATCCATAACAGCTCTCTGCCTTCAACAGGCAAGCCAGTTCTGGATCCACAAAGCAACAGTCCCTTGGATCCCATGCCCTTTCACTTTCTCAAGAAGTCTTGCATGGGGGAACCTTATCAAACGCCTTGCTGAAGTCCACATAAACCACATCCACCACTCTTCCTTTGTCAATGTGTTTAGTCACATTTTCAAATAACTCAACTAGGCTCATTAGGCACAACCTGCCTTTGACAAAGCCGTGCTGACTACTTTTGATCATACTATACTTCTCTAAATGTTCGTAAATCCTGCCCCTCAGTATCCTCTTCATCAACTTACCAACCACTGAGGTCAGACTCATCGGTTGGTAATTTCCCGGGCTATCCCTGTTCCCTGTCTTGAAAATAGGAACCACATCCGCAATCCTCCAATCCTCCGGAACCTCTCCCATCTCCATCGACAATGAAAAGATCACCGCCAGAGGCTCTGCAATCTCTTCCCTCACCTCCCACAGTGACCTGGGGTACATCCCATCCGGTCCCGGCAACTTATCTATCTTGATGCAATTTAAAAGTTCCAACACATTCTCTTTCTTAACGTCCACATACTCAATCTTTTCAGTCCTCCACAAACCTGTAGTACAACCACCCAGATCATTTTCCACTGAGAAAACCGAGGCAAAGTACTCATTAAGCACCTCTGCCATTTCTATCGGTTCCGCACAGACATTTCCCCCTTCACCTTTTATAGGTCCTATTCCTTCACATGTCATCCTTTTACTCTTCACATATTTGTAGAATGCCTTGGGGTTCTTCTTAATCTTACCTGCCAAGGCCTTCTCATGACCCTTCTGGCTCTCCTAATTTCCTTTTTAAGCTCCTTCCTACAACCTGTATACTCCTCTAGATCCTTAACATCTCCTTTTCTTTCTGACTAAGTTCATTACAACCTTCATGCACCACAGTTCCCGAGGTGGGAGCGAGGCAGGATGATGTGAGCTGCCATCTTGCCATCCCAGTGGCAGTGCCTATGATTTACAAATTCTAAGCCCACACTATGTGTAGTGGAGTAGATTATTATACAAAATAATCTCAGGAGACCCAGTGCAGAACAATCATTTATTAGTTGATGCATTATGAGAGCACAACCTTAGAGAAGGACCTCCTTTTCCCAGCTGAAGAACCACACAATACTTATACCTGTAAGTCACGTTGGCAAGGCATTACTTAGAATCCAACATTGTCTAGTTTTATACAGCAAGAGAAACATCCCAATGAATGCAAGATTAACCTGTGATTCATGTTTTGCTATCAACCTCTGAAGTATGTGGGTCACCCTACAGCAATTATTCTCGATAGAGCCAATGAACCGTTGAATACAAAACTACCCAGTTCCTGTAACATACTTTTTAGTGAAGCTCAAGACCCCATTATTCCTGTCCCAGAAACTGCCTCAGGAGAACTGTGTCATTATGATTCTTCTTCCTGCAGAGCACCTCAGGGACTTAGTTTGTCAAAGAACAAAGAACAAAAATAGCCCGGGAAACAGGGCCTTCGGCCCAACAAGCCCGTGCCACCATTTTAACATTACCAGTCCCCCCTCCACCCATAACCCTTATCTATCGTTTATGGCATTCCACATTGAGGGAAAACTAATTTAGGGACAATTTATTACACCAATCAGCCTAATAGCACATCTTTGGGCTGTGGGAGGAAACCGGAGCACCCAGAGAAAACCCACGCAAGCACGGGGAGAATGCGCAAACTCCCACAGACACTGGCCCAAATCCATGTGTCTGCACAGCAAACAGTGATAGTCACTGAGCTGTTGTGTTGCCCAGCATCTGGTCCAGTTTAAGCGTACACTAACGACATGAAGTACTAGGCTACTCTCGAACATCCAAGAGCAGCCCTTATACAACCCATCGCGTGTGTGCCCTTCGTTGGACAACAAGGCGGACTGACTTAAAACCTGTGAATTAAAAGAGAAAAACATTAGTATCATTCCACATCCTTATACATTACCAGGGACGTCCCAATGCTAATGAACCTTATTTAAAAACAATCTCCTATATCCTTCCATCTCTAACCCACTCATGCACCTAAGTAACTCTTAAACAACTCCAGCGTGCCTGCCTCCACCACCTTACTTGGCAAAACATTCCATACCCCCACTACCCTCTGTGTGAAAAACCTCCCTCTAATATCCGTGTTATACCTCTCCCCCCTCACCCTAAGCCCATGGCCCCTCATACTGTGCGTTTCTAACATAGGAAATAACTTACTACTGTTTACTCTATCTATACCCTTCATAATCTTATATACCTCTATTAGATCCCCCCTCAGTCGCTGTCTTTCAAGGGAAAACAGCCCCAATTTTCTCAATCTTTCCTCATAACCCAGTGCTTCCATACCAGGCAACATCCCGGTAAACCTCCTCTGCACTGTCTCCAGGGTCTCTATGTCCTCCCGGTAGTAAGGCGACCAGAACTGGATGCAGTACTCCAGATGCAGCCTAACCAACGTTCTATACAACTGCAACATTAGACTCCAGCTCTTATACTCTATACCCCTTCCTATAAAGGCTAACATACCATAAGCTTTCTTCACAACCTTCTCCACTTGCACTGCCACCTTCAAAGACTTGTGCACTTGCACGCCCAGGTCCTGCTGCGTTTCTATACTCTTTATAGGTCTACCCTTTATCATATAACTCCCCCCTACATTATTCTGGCCAAAATGCATCACCTCACATTTATCAGGGTTAAACTCCATTTGCCATGTATCTGCCCAATATACCAGCCTATCTATATCCCGTTGTATTGCCAGACACTGCTCCTCACTGCCCGCCAATCCAGCCATCTTAGTGTCATCTGCAAGAAGAAAGAATGTTCCTTTTTTTGTTTACAAGAAAAGTTAAAAATGAGAGACATTATAAATGCTTTGTTAGTTTTCAGACATGTTGTCGTGGAACACATATTAGGAACTCAAAGGGGAGGAAATGTAGTAACTGAATTGGTTGTTCCTCCCTCCTGCCAATCAAAATGGGGCGGTGGTGGAGGTGGGGGGAATTTCTGGTGTGCATCTTCCAGTAGAAAGCTGGGCAACAAGGGTATGAGCATCACAATATGTCCCTCAAAAAAGCTACATTTATCAGCACCAAACCCTGCTCCTACCTCAACTTATTACACTTCCATGTAGTGTCATGCTTTTATCTTCAATCAGAATAAATAATTACTCACTTGTCAGTTTAATATTTTAATTTATATATATACACATGTACAAACTTTAAGTGAACACTTTGTAGTTTACAACACAGTAAAATTTAAATATATTACAATCTCAAATACAGAGTAGCACCAAATAGCAGGGCCCAAACAACAGCCCACATTCATAAAGCACCGTTCACATAATGAAATCTCTCACGATGTTTCACAGGAGGATAATAGAATGAAATATGATAACCAGCCACACAGGCAGATATTTGGTCCAATAAATAGGTTTTGCGGTGTCTCCAAAATGAGGAGACTGAGTTAAAGAAGTGGAAGTGTGTTAGCAGGGAATTCTGGAACTGGGGGCCGCAGCCAGTGAAGGCACGGCCATCAGTGGTGGAATTGGGATTGCACAGGAAGTCAGAATTGGAGGAACGTAGATACCTCAGTAGGCAAAGGGATTGGAGGAGATTACAAAGATTGGAAGGGGCAAGGCCACAGAGGGATTTGATAACAAAGATGAGAATTTAATGTCAAGCTGTTCAATTTGGAGCCTATGTAGGGTCAACAAACACAGGGGTTATAAAGGAATGGAACTTGCTACAAGTTAAGACATGAGCAGACTTTTGAATGACTTCAAGTTTAGGAATGGTAAAATATTGGAGACCAGCCAGAAGCACAGCCTAGTTGAGAAATAGTTGAGTCTCGAGGTAACAAAAGCATGAATGATGGTTTTAGCAGCAGGTGGGCTGAGATGGGGGTCAAAGTTGGACAATGTTATGGAGGGAGATTAGGTGGGGGTCTTATTGATGACATGAATATAATACCACAGTCTCATCTCAGGATCCAATGTGACACCAATTTTACAAACAGACCAGCTTAATGTCTGATTTTTACCAGGCAAATGAATGGAGTCAGTAAAACAAAATGTCTGCAGTATTTCTGTCACATTATGAGTTATTTCTTTAGGGTGCTTCCATCTTTCTATTATGTGCAATTGTACTTGTTATTTTATAGTCACCTACAAGATGGCAAACATAAATATTTTAGCACATTTACGTTATTTCTTTTTGCAATTAGATCCTAGGTAGAAACTCCCAGAAATAAAATTCCTATGATATGAAGACTGAATATCCTAACAGTAACAGCCTGGTGATAGTTCATACAAGAGCAAAAATTGCTTCCATCATTACTGATTTTCAAAAAGACAAAAAGATTGATGATATAGCCTCTAAGAAACAAGTCAAAATATGAGCACTTTCTGCTGTCAGCACCATCACTGAAATGAGTTTTAAAACTTTGATCCGAATGGCAGAGTTTGCAGCTCAGTCAATCTTGTACATTGCTTAAATCCAATTGTCCTTCATACACAATGCTTCTGCTATTCATTGATTGTTTTTCCCCCGTTCTCAACAACAACAGCAGCACAACAAATCACAAACATTCGTCCTCCATCGGCATTTAGATACTTTTATTCCTTGAAATAACTTGTTGCACGATGCAAGATTATCCTTGAGTTCCATCATGTCATCCAATTGTTTAAGGATGCTCCGCCTGTCTCTTTTGGAAATCTTTCCTTTAATGTCCAAAATAGCGCTGATGTGTTCCTTCCTGTAAAATATAAATTAAAGTATTTTACACTTCAATCCTTTATTTTCTGAACTCAAGTGAAATTGCTAACCCTGATTAGAATAACTGGAATAAGGTAAAGTTGAGTACCTCCAAACCTAGGTTTATCCTATGTTATTTTTGCAGTCTCCCTTATTGCCTATTCACCTTGCCTTTTGATTGAAATATTTCTTATTCATCATATACTGATGACCCTTTGACCCTTTCAACTATGTCCCTATAACCTTATAAAAGTATTACTAAAGTTATGCAAGTTTCATTGAACTTGAACTTATCACTGAGAGTTCTAACAATCAATTGCCATCATAATTTTGGTTTGTCAGTCTATGGACGATATTTGTGACAATAATATGCACGTTTGGAGCATTTGGAGATTTCTTGTGTTGTCACCTTGAATTTTTCATGAAAGAAATACTTTGACAGGGTCTGACACCATGCAAGGCTAAAGAGATATTGTCATTATTTGCCTTGCATCAAATCTTTATTGATGACTCTCCTGTTCACTTTCGAAGTGCTCTTTCTATGCTGCAGTTAATGATTCATTTTTGACTCAATTTTCATCAGTTCATGAGTTCCTAAGAACTCTGTTGTCCCCACTACTTTGTATTTCCCATAATAATGGCTTATCCTTTCATAGTACTCTTTTGAAAGCAATTCTACTCAGCATTCAGTGAGAGTTCTTGGTCCCAGTACACAAACTTCCAACCATCTTGTGTGATGGTTAAGTCACTGAACCTTGACCTCCTCCCAAGTTTTTCAAAAGACAAAGTAAATGTGCTTCTCTCAATTCTCAAGGCATGCCATTTCTCTTTATCTCTCAGAAGCTCAACCTAGAAATAACACCTCTTATTTCTTAGTAGTCCTATTTGTTCCCTCTAAGGTTGAAGTTGACATGCTGATTGTAGTCTTCACACAAATCAGATGTGCCTTGCCTGCCACAAGGGGAAGCCAGTTGCTTAATAGCTACCTGACCCTTCCTAATGAGTCAAATATGCCAGAATCTCAATGCATGACTGTACCATTGATTGGTGCCCAACTTCTAACCTTTTGGATGTATAGCTGTCTACCTGATGAAATGGCTGAGAGGTTAAGGCAGTGGATTGTATTTGACTAAAGTCCAACCTGCCATTCAATGCATAATTGGGCATGAAATGACAGTGGGCATCCCCACTAACTCTCTGGATGAGGAATGCCAAAGGCTAATCATCCTAAAGACTCAGGTCCTTGGTCTGTTAGCATCTAAATCAATAATTTAAACAATAATGTGGCTGGTCAGGTTACATTGTATAGACCAGGCCAACAAAATGGACTCCTTGGCCAGACCTTTCCGGCCATTCATGCCAGCGGGATCTTCTGATCCCCTGTGGGTTTCCCAGCAGCAAGGAGTGCATTCAATGGGAAATCCCATTGACAATGGCAGGATCAGGAGCTCCCACTGCCAGCCATGGTAGGCCACCTCCACTGCCACAAAGCACATGGCGGGTTGTATGGGATATCCCACTCCTTGCCTATGCCTTCATTTTCATTGGAATATTTTACTGCATATTGCTGCAGCCAACCATCTGACAACTTCATATCCCACTGCATCCGTGTCAATAGATAAGAGAATTGGGTTTCTGTTTTCAAAGTTAGGAAGATGATACAAGACGTTAAGACAAATCTTAAATTCCGTAATATAAAGTAATTTGATTTATTTGGCAGCTTGAAGGTGTAGCTTTGAGCATAGGTCTTTAATCATGGCAATTTTTCAATTGTGATGTCTTTTTAAGTTGTCAACTTTCTTGAAACTGTCAGCTTTTTCAAGTCCTCAGGAAAAGAATGATAAAAAAACACTGAGTTCTATATGATTACTTACCTTACATCGGGGTAGCTTGTAACAAATGCAGCAACCTCTATCTTTAATGCCTCCATATCATTGATTTTTAATATTTCTGCCACATCTTTGATGGCGTTGTTTAGCCAAATGGCACTAGACAGCTGAAATTATGAAAAATAAACACATATTTTTGACTGCCACTGCAAATTTGTAATAAACAAAGAACAACACAGCACGGGAAACAGGCCCTTCGGCCCAACGAGTCCGCTGACTACAGTATACACGAGAATGTGGCTGGATAAGGTTTTACAAAATCAAACATTGAAGGAATGATGGAACGATTTTGGGCCCATGTTATTTGTCAGAGGGGATGACAACGCGGACAGAAAATTTGGCGAGATTAGGAAAACACAATTCTCTCTGGTGAGATCCTGATTTTCAATTGTCCCTGCCTCTTGCTGGCAGCACAACGAGAAGTCTGCTGCAGAAGCCAAGGAACATCATTTTAATAGTTTATAATATCATTAACAAGCCTCCCTCCGGGACTTCCCCCCTTCATTGAATATTCACCAGTTACCAGCATGACATCACACCAGGGCAATTTACAACAACTCTGTGAAAACAAGAATTTGGCGACCTCACCTCTGAAGGGGATATCAGAGGTTAACGCTCAGGTCGCCATTACCACTCAGGGTGCCAGTCGCAGAGGGGGAAAACAAAGAGGATGATAGTTTCAACTTGGGGGCTGAATAGCGGCAGCTTGGACTATGGTGTGGCTCACAGGCCTGAGCAGCCCTTCATGTATGTGAGCCTCTAAGGTTAAAGGGCCAGAGGGTGCTGGGAATCTGAAACCTGCAGCCTGAAAGTGGTAGAGGCAGGATCCTTCACACCATTTAAGAAGCATTTAGATGAGCACTTGAAACCCCACAGCATACAAGGCATCAGACCAAATGCTGGAAATGGGATTAGAATAGATGCTTGATGGCCAGGACTGACACGATGGGCCAAAGGGTCTCACAAGAGGTTATTGCAGAAGGGCGAGGGACATGGAGTTGGGGGTAGGGTGTTAGCGTGGATAGAGGACTGGTTGTCAAATAGGAGGCAGAGAGTGGGGGTCAACGGGTGCTATTCGGATTGGCGGTTGGTGACTAGTGGAGTGCCCCAGGGGTCGGTGCTGGGGCCTCAGCTTTTTACCATTTATATAGATGATCTGGAGGAGGGAACCGAGTGTAGGGTGTCGAAATTTGCTGATGACACCAAGATTGGGGGAACAGCAAATTGTGCGGAGGGTGTGGAGAGTCTGCAGAAGGATCTAGATAGGCTGGGCGAATGGGCCAGGAAATGGCAAATGGAATTTAATGTTGGCAAGTGCGAGGTGGTCCACTTTGGTAGGAAGAATGGTAGGAAGGACAATTACTTACGGGGCGAAAAACTGCAGCAGGTGACGGTGCAGAGGGACCTCGGGGTCCTTGTGCATGAGTCGCAAAAACCCAGCTTGCAGGTGCAGCAGGTGGTCAGGAAGGCGAATGGGATGCTGGCCTTCATAGCGAGGGGGATTGAATATAAAAGTAGGGAGGTCTTGCTGCAGCTGTATAGGGCATTGGTGAGGCCGCAGCTGGAGTACTGTGTGCAGTTTTGGGCGCCGCACCTGCACAAAGATATTTTGGCCTTGGAGGGAGTGCAGAGGAGGTTTACTAGGCTGATACCAGAGTTGAGGGGGTTGAGCTATGAGGAGAGGCTGAATAAACTAGGCTTGTACTCGTTAGAGTTTAGAAGAATGAGGGGAGATCTCATTGAGACGTATAAGATGATGAATGGGATGGATAGGATAGAGGTGGAGAGACTCTTCCCACTCAAAAAAGACAGTAGGACTAGGGGGCACAGCCTCAAGATAAAAGGGGGGCTGTTTAGAACGGAGTTGAGGAGGAACTTCTTCACTCAAAGGGTGGTGAATCTCTGGAATTCTCTGCCCGTTGAAGTGGTGGAGGCTGCCTCACTAAATATTTTTAAGACGCGGGTTGATGGGTTTTTGATAAGAGAGGGGATTAAGGGTTATGGGGAGAAAGCGGGAAAGTGGAACTGAGCAGCGACAGATCAGCCATGATCTTATTGAATGGCAGGGCAGGCTCGAAGGGCTAGATGGCCTACTCCTGCTCCTATTTCTTATGTTCTTATGTTCTTATGTTATGCATTAATACTTTTATGATTCTATAAATATTCGCAATGCAGGTTCGAGGAGTATGATCTACTCTCCTGCTCCTATTTCTTAGCTCTTAAATAGAAGAAAAATTAACAAGGTAGTTAATTCAATCTACTCACCTGTTCTGAAAAAACACGTTGCAACTCATTAGAGTCTTGAATAATTTTATTAATTATTTGAGGCCTGTTCTTTACTGTACATCTCAACGAACTGCAAATAAGGACTGTTATGTATTCCTGAGCAATTTTACTGTGTGCCCTCTCTACCAAAACCTGCAAAAAAGAACATTTTAAATTCAACATTATTTTCCACAAGATTGATGGACTTTAATGACATGTGTTATATTTATTGAGATCAAAGCTTACATTACCTTGTGGGCTGTTCCATTTAGCTTGGAACATTGATTAAAATAACATGTGATTAACAGCTTCACTTTATCCATGTTCTCAAAACTGGGAAGTCCAAATTCTCTCAGATTCGCTCTCAAACAAACCTAAAATCAAATATAATGTGAAATTTAATTATGTTGGAGCGGATAATCCATCTCCCTGTTGCTAAACTGTCTTGGAATTTCATCCTCAAGGCAGGTAGGGGGAGTTGGGAAGATTCCTAGCTTAGCTCCCCCACCTAAGGAGAAAGTGCCCGCAGAGGTGGGATCTTCAGTGCTGGAGGATGAAGTTGAGGTAGTGATCAAGGAAGTGTGAAGTCACCCAAGATGGTTGACAGTTATGGAGGTGGGTTGTTTCAAGGACCCACCTTCATGCTGTGGGGCTGTGTTCTAGTTAAAAAAAAGACCTTCCAGCCCTCACCCCTCACATCCCTTCACACTCTAAACACTCCTCATCCATGCAATCATATGCCCCTCCACCAACCCCAATGTCCCCTCATGCCCCCATTCCAAGTTCCCTCTTCTTCCCACCCTTTCAGACCCCTCATGCCCCCATGCCAAGTTCTGCCATTCCATCCACCCCCTCAAGCTCTGAGGCCCCTTGTGCCAAGGTCTGCCTTCCACCCACTCCATATGATCTATCACACCCCCATGAAAAGCCTAGGCACTTTCATGCACATTGACCAACATTAGCCTCTCAAACACTATTTGTATGTAGTGGGAGGCATTTAAAGAAAGCTTTGAATAAATACAACCCATTGATAACTGTCTCCTATGCTTGAAAAAAGACTGCAGAGCAAGCTACTAAGCTAATCGCCCAGGCCCTTTGTAGTTTCTAAACCATAAATCCTTGAAACCACTTTACTTGTGCCAACAAACATTATGAAATTGGCCACAGAAAGCAGAGAGCCTCAGCTGTCAATTAAACAATGTAGCAGCTGTTCTTATACTCGAATAACTGTCAGGACACTCAGCCAAGCATACATAATGAGGAGAATTAGGGAGTTGGAGGGGAAGCCATGACATTGCATCAGGAACATGGGGGGGACCATTTGAACCTACTGGTTAAAAGGGTTCATGATTCCTCTAAGGGACTGTGAGCCATGACTCTAAAAACTTGGCCCAACCTCATGAGAATTGCAGAGGAGGAGGTGATACCTATCTCCACAATGGAGCTGACCAGGTCGACAGTGCCATATGTGAGCTTTTGACACAAACAAGCCCACACACTTTAAAGGCACTCCTGAAAATTAAATATTCATCCACATTGGCTTGCTGAATGGCTGTGGACACCTCACTTGATCTGGCAACCCATATAGAAAAGTGAAAGTTATTATTGTAGGGTCCAACTTAAAAAATATTTGTTCCAACATCTCTCTGTCCTGCTGAAAGCTTGAAAATACTTTACTGTCAACACCTCTCATTTGTTTTACTCTTTCATGGGATGTGAGTGTCTCTGTTAACATCAGCATTTGTTGTCCATCTTTAGTTGCCTTCAAGAATGTTGCAAACAATTGGTGGGATTTTCTATGCCTCCCACTGTGACAGCGGAGGTGGCCCACTGTTGGCCGGTGGTGGAGCCTTCCCATCCTGCCATCGTCAATGGGGTTTGTATGGACACCCACCACTGGGAAACCTATGGCGGGTATTCATCATCAGCGGGACTGGAAGGTCTCGCCAGAGGGAACAGGCAGAAAATTCCAGCTAATAATTCAACAGCTGGGGAAGTAATCTAAACATTTCTTCTGTATTCTGACCAGAATGTGAGTAAAAATTTAAACAAAATTCCTGGACTGGAATTCCCCTTTGACCACTGATGTTAAATCTGTTATGAGTGGGTGGAAGTAATGCTGGCTAGATTTGACTGAGCTTTTAAGGATTTTGAAAAGAATCAACAAGGTAGATTTATGCTGGTGAGAAAGTCCCAGGCAATGGGCCACTCGGAAGAGAAGTTTGGAAAAATTTCTTGACAAAACATGTTCTTGTGTAAAGCGCAGCAGATTCCAGCTCAATAAATCACTTTTAGTTTGAGAATAATAGATTTTGCTTGCAAAGATATAAAAAGAACATGGAGCCCAGACAAGAGGTTGGAGTTAAAATATGGATCTCAGTGATTGCCAGAACAGGTTTGAGGGACTGAATGGCTTGCTCCTGTTTCTATGTAGAACGAGAGACTGGAAAATTGGCCCTCTAGTCTTTAACCAAAAGCCTCACGAGTAATTCCATGATGTTTTCCTGAAGGTGTTAGAGAAATGCACAGCCAATACAAAAACACTCCAATTGTAATGCGAAAATGCGCTTTCAGTTTCACAAAGCTGGCTGTGAGTTCTGATGTTTCCAAATTACTGTCTATAAATGCAGCTGTTTGTGTGATTGTGGTGAGGAAAGCGTGACTCACTATCTGTTAAAGGAAATGAGCTCACCTTGCATTGGGCACGTGAACCATTTTTATCTGAATCAAACACTGCAGTGTTTTGTCCTCTGATTTCAATGACTGAAAATCTGAATAAAGACCTACATTGCGTTTTTTGCCTCAGGGTTCCTAATGTGTGATCCTCTGATAGTCACTACAACTTGAAATTGGCAGATTTTTAAGGCAGATGGACAAGGAGACGTGCAATTTTTTCACAACCTCTTTCTGACTGGTGTCAATATTCCAAAGCCAATAAATAATGGCACAATAACCTAATTAACAATGCCAGGGTGCAAACGTGCCTGTTGATTTGTTGTTCTGACATAAGAGTGCAGTCTCATTCCATCATTATGCCATAAATGGGCATTGACAAAGAATTGTAGCTTTGTATCGTACCACAACAAACCACACTGCAGTCATATAGAGAGCGCCCACACCTGGACACTGTCATATTTGGGTCACTCAGCCATACCCACAATTTGACAAACAACTCAAAGTTTAAATGTGAAGCCTTTTCCTTACAAATCTGTTATTTATTGTCACAGTTTAACCCGGGACAACGCTGCAGATGTTCCTCAGGGTAGTGTCCTAGGCCCAACCACATTGAGCTGCTTCAACAATGACTTTCCTTCCATCATAAGGTCATACTCGAGGATGTTCGCTGATCATTCCACAATGTTCAGCACCATTCCCACCTCCTCAGATACTGAAGCAGTACATGTCCACTGCAGCAAGACTTGGATAATATTCAGATTTGGGCTGATAAGCAGTAAGTAACAGCCACACCACACAAGTACCAAGCCATGACCATCTCCAAGAGATAATTTATCCATCCTTAAAATTCAATAGCATTACCATTGCTTAATCCTCTCCATCAACATTGTAGGGTTGCTAAATTTAACAGGACTGGCCACATAAACACTGTGGTTAAAAGACCATGTCAAAGGCTGGGAATTCTAGTAACACAGCCCTTGATTCCCCAATATACAAGGCTCAAGTCAGGGATGTGATTGCCTGAATGAGTGCAGCTCTTTCAAGAACACTCAAGAAGCTCAACACCATCCAGAAAAAAGCAGCCTGCTAGATCCATCCATCAGCTTCAGCATTCACTCATTCTATCCCCAATGGACAATGACAGCATTTTATATCATTTATATTCTACAAGATGCACTGCAGCAACTCTCCAAGACTCCTTTGACAGCACCTTCTAAGTCAATGACCTCTATCACCTAGACGGAAAAAGGCAACTGAAGCATGGAAACACCACCACCTACAAGTTACCCATCCAAGACACACACCATCCTGTTTTGGAATTATATTGTTGTCCCTTCATTGACTATGGGTCAAAATCCTGGAACACCACATAAACAACATTTTGGGCGTACCTGCAGCACATGGACTATAGCAGTTCAAGAAGGCGCCTCATCTTCTCAAGGGCAATGAGTGATGGGTAATAAATGCTGGTCCAGCCAGTGATACCCAGATCCCGCAAACAAATAAATAAAACAAATGTTGAAGCTGACATAAGTAACCACGCGTGGTGCCTTGGTTGCATAAAGACTTTCAAATCCAGATTAGACTCATTTGAATTTAGAAATGATTAGCTGTCATATCCCCTTTATATTACTGAACCATGCAGCTGTAAATGTCATTCATCTACTATCATGGCAGATTCCACAAAACTGGTGACAACAGCCAAAAACAGGTTCAAGTTGTAAGTTTTGTTTCTAGTTGGAAAAAGTCAAATCAGAAAATGACTTTACTGGCCATTACTAAAGGCTGAGCACAAAGTCCATCCATCTGGGGAAAACAGTGCAGAGATAGAAACCACATCTTGATGTGTCAGAGGCTCATTCACTTTAAAGCATCATGCCAATGATTGGCAAGACCCTGTAGAAGTACTGATGGTTATAAAAAACACAGCGTCAACAAATTGGTGACTTGTCAATCATAGAATAGAATCATAGAATCCCTACAGTACAGAAGGAGGCTATTCAGCCCATTGAGCTGGCACCAATACCAATCTGACCCAGGTCCTATCT
The DNA here is from genome assembly GCF_965287045.1 of Carcharhinus amblyrhynchos. Classification (NCBI taxonomy): domain Eukaryota; kingdom Metazoa; phylum Chordata; class Chondrichthyes; order Carcharhiniformes; family Carcharhinidae; genus Carcharhinus; species Carcharhinus amblyrhynchos. The sequence goes on from NC_137337.1 coordinate 31,414,332, forward strand.
CCATAACCCCATGTATTTACCCTGCTGATCCCCTGACACTAGGGGGTAAATTAGCTTGGCCAATCAACCTAACCCGCACATCTTTGGACTACGGGAGAAAACGCATGCAAAATTCACTGCAAACTAAGTCCATGTCATTAACCTAACTTTCAAAACATTTCATTCTTCTAGCACTGTGAAATAAAAGGGTACTAATCAATCATCCAGTTCCATATAGTAATATATACAATAAGGGAACAGATTGTAAAAGTAATTCTTGTGGGTTATATTAATTGCACGGTCAACTGTACTTGTACAGCACTCTAAATATAATTCCCTGGCCGTTCTGCCCTGCTGCCACTGCATGCGAGGATGGTGCTCAGCCAAATCTCTGATCACTGCAGCGGAACCAGAGAATCCTGCCAGCGTGAACAGCTGGAGAATCCCAATGTATATGTTAGCAAAGGAAATGTGGAACAATTTTTCCATAACTAATCAATTCGACCTGTCTTTGCACAGGAGAGTGAAGACTCAATATAGTCTTTGGGGGGATTACTATTTGAGAATGGGGTGAGGGTGGCAATAGGGAATTGTAATTCAATAGTCATTTTAAAAACCTATATTCTGGCTGTTTTTTTATATAATATTTTAATTTTGTATTATTAATGAATTAAGTGGCAGATTAAAAAAACTTGGGTTTGGGGCACAAAGGACTTTCACTGTATTGTGTGTGAAGGAGTTGAGTGAGGTGACTGAATCGCTGCTTTACGGATTGAAATGAATAATTACAATTTGGCAAGTGGTGTTGAGGGAGGAAGGTATTGTATTGGTGTATATTCCAACTTATTTCCTCCTGCCAAAGAATTTAAGTCACAGACTTTTGCTGAATTGTGTGTTAAACTGTCCAAGGTTTCCTCCTAGTGGTTTAATGAAAAATTGTCTGACATCAATACTCTAGCCAACAATACAATGAAGGTATTCAGATCTATTAGAACCTGTATTTGATAACTTAATGTAGCCATTGTCTTCATAGCAAAGTTATTTTCTGAAAAGATACAATATTACAAGAGAGTGCCTATGTAATTGGTGAAAGTTTATACTGTACCTTGACATCACAAAGAAGTTTTTTTAATAATTGGTCACATTTCTTTGTTTCTACTTCTGTAAGTACAGCCAAACATTTTCTAATATCTTCAGGATTGTTGTGAGCTATTATTGTCACAAGACCTCTGAAGCGAACACAACCTGTTATAATCTCCAGGCCTTTGCAGCCAGACATATCCTTGGACTTCTCAATATATTCCAGGTAACTTCAAAGGCAAAAAGTAAGAAAAATATATATTTTTAATTTTAGGAGTTTCTTACATATCTCAAACTTCATTACACAGAAAATATTTATTCAGCTTTTTTAAGCATATCTACATACCCATACCATTTTCAGCTTTGGGGAATAGTGGGGAAGTGGTGGAAGGATTACCAAGCTGATTGTGCTGCTGTACCGCGTTATGAACGCTCCTTCCATGACTAACAAGTCTTGGCTTTGGCCTTGAACCCGGAGCTTCTGGTCCAGAGGTAGGAAGGCTACCACTGTCCACAAGACTTTTTTATTGCTCCAATGATAAATACATTCCAGGATTTTCCACTATAGTGGAAGAATCATACCCATATGTGCATTAAGTTTTATTTATTCATTAGTGTCACAAATAGGCTTGCATTAACACTTCAATGAAGTTATAGTGACCTAGTCGCCACACTCCAGCGCTTGTTCAGGTACACTGAGGGAGAATTTAGCCTTGCCAATGCATCTAATCAGCACGTCTTTCAGACATCAATTCCAGTTGACCATTACCCGATGGAAAGGGCACAGCTGGCATCATAGACCAATGGTTCCCAACCTTTTTTTACATCATGGTACACCTTTATACTGTAAAAGATTTTGAGGCACACCTCCTAATTTCCCCAACTAAACCACCCTCTAGCAAAAGCCTTTTATCTCTAAAGCCTCCTAAAAACATGTCAAGCTGCCAGTTACCACAAATTTTTATTAGTTTAAGTAGCTTACAATGAAAGCCTGATTACCAGTTGCACATCAAATACAATATTTGAATTGAAAATGTATACAGATTGTGTTTCCCATTAAAGATTGCAATTGCTTTCAGTTTTTTAAAGTCCGCATTTCTCAATGTGAAAGTTCATAATTGAAGAAAATACTGTGAGCAGCATCTTACTGACAACATTACTGTGACATCTGGGCCTCCCTCTGTGAGGAAAGCCTCTTGATCCGGGAAGGAACTGACAACAGGGCAGCTCACAAGTCTTGCTCCACTCTTTAGTTTTAAATAGGCCAGTGTTAAGAGTGCCAAATCACACAGGCAGGATGTGAGAAATGGTGAGTACTGCTATAGTACATATGAAATAGGTGGATATCCTAGTCCCATAACCAATAAAGTGTATTCAGAGACACCTCTGCAAACGTCAGTTTCAATGTACGATTCATCCTGAGCTCTGTGAATTCCTCTTGTTCTTTTAATGACAATTTATTTGATGGTTCAAGAGAAAGTGAACTAAATGGATAACATGCAAGTCGAAGTCTTCCATGCTCTTGGAGCAGAAGTAGCATTCAAACTTCTCTTGAAGAGTTTTAAGATGTGTGGAGATGAAATGGAATGTGCTTTTGCCAGCAGGATTTACTGATGCCAGATTGAACATCTCAATTGCCATTTTTTCCTTCTTAAGGGCCAGTTTTGATCTGAAACTTTGAAGTTTATCTGTAGCAATCAGAATGTTCGTACCCTCCCTTGTATTTTAACTTTCAGCTCATTCAGATACTGAATATATCTGAAAGCTAGATAAGCTTAATCAAATATTCTTGCATGTTAAATTTTTGTGTGGCAATCCATGCAGAGCCAAAAAATTTTTTAGTGCGTTATGAAGAGCAGAGACATGAGAGGGAACCTCTTGTCAAGACAGTCAACATACTTGTGTGTGCATGAATGAATCCTGGTACTCAACTCCCATCCCTTCCATGTTTCATGTAAAACTGCAGTTAACTGAGATGGCACTGTTTTGGCAAAAAGGGCTTCATTGTACAGGATACAGTGGCTGACCTGGATGTCAGTATTCTGTCCTTTCACCTTGCTCATGAATCCTTCCTTAGGGGAAGCTGCAAATGCTTCTGCACTTGGTCCAGTTGAGATTGTTTCCCTCCCGATAAGCAGTTGTGACACAAAACATTTAGAGTCACGTGACCAGCAATTCTTTGCAAAAGGAGATATCCTCTTTGATAGAATCCCCATCAACGTACCTGACATTGGCTGAGAGCTGGCAGTGCCCACTAATACCTGTGGAGTCATAATTTCTCCCAAAGTAGTGGTTGATATCTACTGATATTTTGACAATATGCTGTTTGATTGCATTATAAGAAAGAGCAACTTCGTCAATTTCTTTGGCAGAATCAGCTTAACATTACTCTCAATAGGCTTTTAGCAATGATGTGTGACTTCTCCAATTTCGCAATGAGCTCAGCCACCTGGTAACAGCGTGGATAGAGGATTGGTTGTCAAATAGGAGGCAGAGAGTGGGGGTCAATGGGTGCTATTCGGATTGGCGATTGGTGACTAGTGGAGTGCCTCAGGGGTCAGTGTTGGGGCCTCAGCTATTTACCATTTATATAGATGATCTGGAGGAGGGAACCGAGTGTATGGTGTCGAAATTTGCTGATGACACCAAAATTGGAGGAACGGCAAATTGTGCGGAGGGTGTGGAGAGTCTGCAGAAGGATCTAGATAGGCTGGGCGAATGGGCCAGGAAATGGCAAATGGAATTTAATGTTGGCAAGTGCGAGGTGGTCCACTTTGGTAGGAATAATGGTAGGAAGGATTATTACTTACGTGGAGAAAAACTGCAGCAGGCGACGGTGCAGAGGGACCTCGGGGTCCTTGTGCATGAGTCGCAAAAACCCAGCTTGCAGGTGCAGCAGGTGGTCAGGAAGGCTAATGGGATGCTGGCCTTCATAGCGAGGGGGATTGAATATAAAAGTAGGGAGGTCTTGCTGCGGCTGTATAGGGCATTGGTGAGGCCGCAGCTGGAGTACTGTGTGCAGTTTTGGGCACCGTACTTACGCAAGGATATTTTGGCCTTGGAGGGAGTGCAGAGGAGGTTTACTAGGCTGATGCCGGAGTTGAGGGGGTTGAGCTATGAGGAGAGGCTGAATAAACTAGGCTTGTACTCGTTAGAGTTTAGAAGAATGAGGGGAGATCTCATTGAGATGTATAAGATGATGAATGGGATGGATAGGATAGAGGTGGAAAGACTCTTCCTGCTCAGAAAGGACAGTAGGACTAGGGGGCACAGCCTCAAGATAAAGGGGGGGGCAGTTTAGAACGGAGTTGAGGAAGAACTTCTTCACTCAAAGGGTGGTGAACCTCTGGAATTCTCTGCCCGTTGAAGTGGTGGAGGCTTTCCCGCTAAATATTTTTAAGACGCGGGTTGATGGGTTTCTGATAAGAGAGGGGATTAAGGGTTATGGGGAGAGGGCGGGAATGTGGAACTGAGCCACGACAGATCAGCCATGATCTTATTGAATGGCGGGGCAGGCTCGAAGGGCCAGATGGCCTACTCCTGCTCCTATTTCTTATGTTCTTATGTTCTTATTATGAATCTGAAACCCATTCATATTCCATCATATGTTGATTTTCATAGAATCCCTACAGTGCAGAAGGAGGCCAGTCAGCCCATCAAGTCTGCACCAACCACGATCCCAACTAGGCCCTTTTCCTGTAACCCTAAGTATTTACCCTGCAATTCCTCTGACACTTGGGTCAATTTAGCATGGCCTATCAACCTTACCCGCATATCTTTGGACTTTGGGAAGAAACCAGACCATCCGGAGGAAACACACACAGATACAGGGGGAAATGTGCAAACTCCACACAGAGAGTGACACAAGGCCAGAATTGAACCGGGTCCCTGCCACTTGTTCTTCCTCGTGTTTAAAGCACCGCATTCCCTTGCTGGAGAGTGAATGGTGTTTTATATTGAAATGGCACCTCAACTGACTTGGTACCAATGCAACCTTTGAGAGCTTCTCCTGCAAATCAGATATTCTGGGAAAGGGCAAGAAGCATTATCGGTCCCTAAAAATCCAAAGGTCACACAGCTGTCACTCTACTGTCTGTGTACAAACTTTGCCTTTTACTCCTGAGATTCTGTTCTTTTTGTCACACCAGATTCAGAGCAAGATTCTTTTTTTTTCTTCAGGAACTAATCCATGGCAAACTAAAGTCAAATACAACCATACTACACAATAAATACCCTCAAGCATCAAACACAATTTCAGCTCTGCAGCCACACCAAGTCAAAAACTATTCCCAACACCACACAGCACAGAGTCACTGAGTTGCTTTCTTGCTTTGGGGTCCCTTTGGTTAGTTGGGCTTCTTCTGAGTCCACCTAACTTCAGGTTTGTTCCTCGCAGCCATGTCTCTAATTGGAGTCTATTTCTCCTTTTCTTCACTTTATTGGTTCCTGTTTCTTACCTCTATCTTCTTCCCTTACTGGGAACTTTGTTTTTTCACTTCTCCGTCTTTTCTTTGACCTCTCCTAGTCTCCCTCGCTTCTTTCAGGATCTTTGTGCCCTTTTTGTGTTTGTGCTTCAATGTGATATAGAATCAGTGTGAATAAACTAACGCAAACTTTATTTTCAGCTCTGTGTTCAAGGTCTCCAAGTCTTGATGAACCTGACATCTACAGGGTGCACGCTGGCCAGGAAAGGACTTCACCTGTACGGTTCGGATTGTTTTATGTTGGTAATCCAAACCGCGCATGTGCCAGCTGGGGAAGGGTGCATGCTTATGTGCAAAATCCAAATCATACATGTGCACCCCAATCCCAGCCAGTGCATACATGGGAGGCCCAATGTTTCTCAGAACCCTGGAGCTAAAAACAAAGCCTAGATTTAATTTATTTATATTAAACCATTTTGAATCTTATTTCATGGCACAGCAGTTGAGAACCTTAAATTCCCCTTCCTGAGTGTTAGTTTTTTTTTAAAACATTATATTTTTCCAAATTAATTACCTCAGCCACTAAAACTGAGCGGTGGTAATGTTATTAGGCTGTTAATTATCTGTATCTCAAAAATTGATGGAAAGATTTCAGTGAAACTTGGTACATAGTTTAGTTTTTTGGCAAAGATCCAGATCCAGATCCTGGACTATTTTAAAGGACTCATTAACACTGGGAGATAGGGTGGATTAATCTCTCATTTAAATTGCTGTGGTTGTTTTATTTAGAACATTGTTGATTAGCTCGGCTGCTGTGGTGGAATTTGTCCCTACTGTCAAAATACGAGCAGAATTTTCACAGCAGGTTTTTGGATATGGGTTGGGCTGAAGTGCCCTCACTGAGAAGGAAGCTCCAAGTTTTTTTTTCCAGCACTGTAGTTATGGAGCCTTAAGGGAGACCTGTGTAACTGTAACAATGTTGAGTTCACAGAGAGTGGAGGAGATACGTGCTCTACTCAATGTCTTTAACATTTGTTATTTTGTGAATTATCTGTGAAAAAATCCAATTTAAAAGAATCAATTTTGTGTGATATGACTCAATTGTGTACATCACCACTGCACATTCTGAATCATTTAAAATAGATTTTTATATGTTTAGGGAGGGGATTACTGAAATATCGTCTGTATGACTCAGAATTCTGCATTATTCTGCTCTATCTGACAAGGCACTGCTCCTGGGTGACTTTGAGTCAATAGTAATGCAGGCTGTGACTAATTTATTTTTGCTTGATAACTTCAGCACTGTGCCAAAAAGCAGATTCCAGTCTTGTACTTAAGTTGTGTCCTTAATTCAAACATTTTCAATTCTGTTAGCAAGAAAGAATGTAACTTTTTTTTGTCATTCATAGGACGTAAACATTATCACTTATTGCCCATTCCAACTGCCTTCAGAATAGTGGTGGTGAGCTGCCTTCTTAGTCAGAAATGTATTTATATTCTTCACACTTTGGTAAGTCATTATAGTCTTAAAGAATGATAAAAGCCATCTGTAACTGATTTTGGGTACAACAATGGTCTCACCTCTGTAAGATGTCAATGAGCTGAGCAGCACAGTAGTTTTGAATGCGTAGTCCTATTGTTTCACTGATCAGTTGACCAAGCTCTATGAACTGCAACATTATCTGTATATGCAACAAAAAAAATGGGTTTGTAAGAACAAAAGTATATTTCAACAAACATTTTTACAATGGTTTAATCTGGTATATTAATAAATGCAGCAATTTAAAACAGACAAGAAGTAAATTAACTTGAATGGATGTTTTGAGAACAAAAAATGTATTCATGATTCGGTCATTTCTTTTTAAATGCTTTGCTTGTCCTGCATATTCAATACAGCTGTGAAGTAGGCATTGCAAGGTGTTCACTGAAAGGTTACTCATCCAAAAGGACACAGTACTAATTCAAGTTCATGAGAAACAAAGGGATAGAATTCAGATGCAGAGTCAGCAGATACATGGAAACTGGATCTATCCCATTCACACTCTATTGGTTAGGCAACAGAAAATTCCATTCACTGGGGAAAAACCCTTCTTCTACTCACACCCACAACATTCTGACAACAGTTTGGGGCGTTTGTGGAGTGGCTCTCATCTAGGAATCCTGTCACATACACCTTTGATATAGTCCGTGTTATTTATAGCTGCAGGAAGTATACGTGGAAGTCAAACTTTTAGGCCCCACGATGAAAGAATTGGATGACAGTCAATCCCAGAAGATTTGATTTTCATGTGACTCAGAGCCTACCAATCAGGAACAAAAAGTATCTTCGATTTCCAGTCCAATTGTCCTCTTGCTGCTCGGATATTACATTTGATAGTTCTGACATTTCATTAATAATACCACTTCTAGTGTCTGTGCGTGCCATCAAATGTTAATGATCCATATCCTTAGGAATTTGAATGAAGTCATGGGAGCGATCAGAGCAATAGGCAGGAGTGGCACTTCACAAGATGGCTGGTGATGTAATGAATTGTCACAAATACTATCCTATAATTCTTAGCCTGTACGGAACTACGCATGTTTGAGAAGAGGTTGAGTGTTTTCACACTGTAGGGCTACATTTAATGTATAGGAAATCTGTATGGTGTAAATCAGTGGAAATGGATGTGGAACATTGAGACTTCATGCTTCAATCAGAATGCTGTTTACATTAGGGGCTGGATTTTTGCCAGACTGGAATGACTTGGGAGTCCTATAAAAATGGCAGCTAGGACCCAACTCCACGATTTCTGACCCTATTCCCCGGGGATTCCAATTTTCAGGAATGCCTATTAAGTACCTGACCTGGTTCAGTTAACGAGCCTGGCCAAACCCATTGCAGGGAAAGGCATGTCGTAGGCCTCTGCAATTTTCATGGACTCAGGCCAGCTTTTCAAAGAGTCATGTTTCACTGCACCTCAGAGGTGTCTTTAATCATAGTCTGCTTGAGGGAAACTTCTGAAAGGCAGATTCAAAAAGTTGTCCTCATGCTCCCCTTGGCAAGATAGGCTACCTCCAGACAATCCCTACAGCTGCTCATGCCAAGCCATGGTATCTCTATGCCCATTCATACACTGTATAGAACTAAGGAATACTACTGATTACAAAATAATCATTTGTTGTTAACTTTCCACTATGTTTAACAAAAAACTCCTCTTTACAACAGCCCATAAAAAGCATCAATCCTCCCAATTCTTTATTTAATATATCAAATCGCAGAAACTGCACTGTAATGGATATCTGGGTTCAAAGCCAATAACATACAATAAGGCTAGAATCAGAGCCGAGAAATCCATTAATTTGTTGGAACACCTAAACCCCCTCCCGCTGCCTTGGCAAAGCAGCCACCATAATTAAGGACCCCACGGCACCCCAGCCATTTTCTCTTCCACCTTCTTCCGTCAGGAAAAAAATAGAAATGTCTGAGATCACGTAACAACTGACTCAAGAACAACTTCTTCCCTATTGCCATCAGACTTTTGAATGGATCTACCTTGCATTAAGTCGATCTTTCTCTACACCCTAATTATGACTGTAACACTACATTCTGCAATCTCTCGTTTCCTTCTCTATGAACGGTATGCTTTGTCTGGGTAATGTGCAAGAAACAATACTTTTCATTGTATACTAATACATGTGACAATAATAAATCAAATCAAAATCAATTTCACTATGTTTATTTACACAAGAGAAAGAGGTTTCAAATGCTTGTAGTTTCCCAGGTCAGCTAGCCCAACTGTAAATTGCTACCCACTGCCTCTCACCCTTCCCCACTGAGAAATCTTGTCCTTGTGGACATTTGCTCCTGAGGCCTGGAATTTTCCCAGCTCTCGCAACCTGCCTCAAGGATGAAAATCCAGCCCCAAGTATCCATTTCATTGAATTAGCAACACAATACTACTTAAATAGCTGCAAAAAAGATACAAAATATTCAATAACATTCTTATCGGACAGACTTATTATGTGTAATTGAATGAATATTTACCTCTTTGATATCCACTGGCAGTTGTGACAATGGCAGATTTTCCATCTTAAGTTTTCTTGTTAGCCTTACATTGAGTTCTGACTGAAATAAGTAATTGTTTACATCAGCTAAAATGTAAAGTTCTGAATTTTAAACAGTAATCTATACACTTAGGCTTTCAAATATATTCACCAAACCTCAATCATACTTTACATCATTTTCAAACCAAACTGACAAGTAATAGTAGCAAAAGAGGTAAAGAAAATCACTCATTCTGTAACTGCTCACTCATTCTGTAATAGGAAAACTGCTCCAGATACAGAAAGTGCACTTACATTGAACACAAATGTACCAAGAGCAAAGAGACTGTAGCGGAGGTGATTATTTGCAGTTATGAGCCCTAAGCCAGGATTTCCATCGCAGCCCAACCTGCAGCATTGGAACAGTTTCTGTGTGTCCTAACTGACCCACCACCAACCACAGATCACGGTGAAGTGTCCCAGATTAAGTTTTCTCAGTGGGTTCCCAATTATGCTTCTACTTATGCATGGAAACAATCACTGCTTTTCAAGAAACTCCAAAGGGAATGAAATGTTGCAGCAGGAGTGAGATGTCCATAGCTCCTTATTGGCCCAAGTAGCCAAAGACTCCCTTTGGAATGTTTCCGTCAATTCTCTTTCCATCAGTAAAATGACCATTGTGTTACAAAACTCCTTATTTCCCATACCTGTTACCTAATCATGCCAGGTGCCTGTTCAGCACAGCCTTCTTCAACATTGTTGGAGCGATAATGATGATACTGTCACCCATTACTCTACTCTTCCATAATGACCTAATTTTTCATCCAGAAATATGTTGGCCTAAAATGGGCGTAGATTCAAGATCCACCCAAGTATCTTCACAAAAACAGAAATTCCCCCCTCTTGTGCTCAATTGCTGCCTTAACTACTATTTAATTGGGTAAAAACAAACCAACAAAAAGCCTTAAGTAGCAGATCTTCCTCTCAAAAAGCAGAATATATTATCATAACATGACATCCAACCCTTGTATTTATAAATCTTTCAATTTATTGGACCAATGCCACAGGAAATACAGGAAATGGAAACCAAACTAATTTCTTCCCTTGAGATTGTTTCCTAGTTAGTTGGAAATTCCTTTTCTGTGCTTGCTTGAGGGTCAAAAAATGATCAAGCTATTCAGCAGTGGAACTTTTCCACCTCACACAGCCTCTAGTTAAAGTGCAGTGCATTGCACAATTGTTAACCATGGCCTTTTATTGATTTTTTTTTTACAAGGAAAAGCTTGCTAAGGCAGCAATTTGACAAGTACATAAAGTTCAACAAGTTCAAGATATTTAAATGTAAAGATTTAGTTCATTGTTGATTTCAGAGAATATTAGCTTATTCGAGGCCCTTAATCAGAACTTCATAAGAATGGTATGACTCATTTTTAAATGATGAACAAATAAATGAAGGAACTTTGTGTTCTTAAGACTGACATCACTTCATTTTAAGACTGTAAATGTATGCAACATTAACAATGATCAAGTAACATTGGGAAAATACAAATGGATGCAGTATAATATTTCTAAACCCTGAATGATGAAATCATACTTGGCTCATGAAGAGTGGGAAACACTCATTAAAATATGGGTGGGGTTTATTTTCCACTCGTTTTGACAGGCAGGGTTGTCAACGGGGGCGGAGAATCGACGGAGAATATTAAAACAGCTTTCACACCGGCAGAATTTATCTCCTTGATGGTCCCACCAGTGACATAACAGGGTTCCCGCCATGCAATGACGGGAACACCGTTACAAAATATTACCATATACTTAGCAGGCCACCTCATAGTAGGAATTATCCCCTCCCCACCAGTGTGACCTCACTTTGGCAGAGTTTACAACAGGTTTTGTAAAATGGGGAACTGGTGTGTGGTTATTGGGGTGGGGAATGGATTCCATGGTGCTGAGATGGGTGGGGGGTACTTCCGTGGCATCCTTGCTTTTCCCACCCAAGTTCTCACTTTTCCAAAAATGGCAAAATTCCCCTCCCCCGTCCCCCCAGAAAAAAAACTAGCGATTCTACATAACAGCGAACACAACGATAATACACTCTGAAGGGGAGAGAAAAATAATTATCATTTCACAGTCAAAACTCCAACATTTCTTCCTTTTGATGTTACCTGCACTGTGTTGATCAACTTCTCTGAAGCATTGTTTATACAATCGACTTCTATCATGGGATCTAAAACCGATGCTTTCAGAGTTATATCTCGAATGTTAGGATGGCCCATGAATTTCTCACTGAAAGACAAAAAAATAAACAGACGGTATTTGCATAAGGGTGTGTCTTCACTCCATGTCCTGGAGAAAACTATTTAGAAACATTTCCAATTGTTATTTTGGAGGTTTTGTCAATGAAGTCCTTCTGGGTCCATTCATTGTTTCCAAGCTGGGATGGGGAGTAGGCAAGTTGCTCCAAGGACTGAGTTAACATTTTACTCGGAAGTTCAATAATGGTGTAGGATACTTACGTGTCACAGTGTGAAATACAGCAACAGCATGCCAAATGATAGTCATGTGCTTTATGTCTAGAATTGTTTCCCTATAATTCTCGTCCTAGACCTGTGTGACATTTTGTTTGATAATGCTCATGCAATAATCCTTTACAGTGTTAAAGCTGCTATATATGCAAATCCTTGATGGTGTGATCGATTCGAGAGGAGGAAGAGACTATAGGGAGATCAGAAAGACATTGGTTGGAGTTCACCGGTCTCGCCCGCAGCTGCGATTCCCCAGAACCACTAGAGTGAATGGAGATTTGGCTGAGCGGCAAATCCTCTGTTCTTATTGGCAGCGGGGCAAACGAGATGGGAGAATCCCAGTCATCAACTTTATAATACATATATTCACAGGAGAAACAATGCATGAAATTCATTAACTATATTTCTCATCGGGTTCATAAGCCTGATGAGATTAAGCATAGGTTCTTTAAATGGAATGGAAATTCTAGAATGGAAAGTGATGCATTTGTGTAGAATGCGAAGTGGTGCAAGAAACCAGATCAATATGTTTCAGATTGCAGCGGTAAGAGATTCAAATCCACAAAGCTGACCAAGATCAGACATGCATAATCATTGCCATGAGTGTATTGGCAGATCCATTGCAGATTCTCACCAGAAAAAAAAATCATTTTCTTTTACCTCGGTTGCAAAAGAGAAATTTAATTTACTGTGGCCTGAGTAACCTCAGGATCAAATAGCTGAAGCATTTGCTCCCATTAATACCCAACTTCAGTAATACCACGCTGTTGAATCCTGATGTATAAAAAATGTACATGTAAGTACAAATCAGAGGGATAATGTTGTGACCCAGCAAGAAACGGCACTGGTAAGAAGCATTTACTTATTTATTAATGTCGCAATTAGGCTTACATTAATACTGCAATGAAGTAATTGTGAAAATCCCCTAGTCGCCACATTCTGGTTCCTGTGTGTACTCTGAGGCAGAATTTAGTATGGCCCATGCACTTAACTAGCACTCAGAGGGGAGCTGACTATGGGAGGAGATCAGACCACAGGGAGAAAACCCACACAGACATAGGAAGAACTTACAGACTTCACACAAACAGTGACCCAAGCCAGGAGTCAAACCTGGGCCCCTGGCTCTGTGAGGCAGCAGTGCTAATCACTGTGCTGCCATGCCACCTGAGGGGCCAGAAATGGGCTACAGTATTATTATCCTGAATCTTTGGCCAGGTATTCACTGCAAACGCGTGCAATCTTCATCTTGGGAGCACAGTATCATTCAATTACCTTGTGTATATGTTGATGATCTCCGCCCAAGAGGTCAAAAGGGTGCACTGTCAGGTATTATTTAACTTAGATGTGGTTAGCTATGTACCAATAGAGAAAGATGGACTTTTATGTTTTGTTGCCAATTTAACATGCTTGGACTAGCACTGCTGCTAACACTGCCAAGTGTAGAACACATATGGAAAAGAAATGTTATGTTATAACTGTGTTTGGCTATTTATTTTCATTTTCTGCACTGCTTAAATCAGTGAAATTTTATGTTGAGTAGGACTCACAAAAAGACAGGCTTACCTTTTATATACATGAGTGACCCAGAAGAAAACATGGAATAAATCTTCAAAGTCCAGCTTTGTTTGGAATATTTTTTCAAGGTGTTGGAAAATACAAGCATGGTATGTTTTTGCAAATATTTCAAAGATTTCATTTTGTTTTAAGAAAGACAATAAACCATTTAACACTGTCTGCTGCAGGTTTGTTATAAGTTCCATTACTTTGTTTTTAATATCATTTTCCTTGAATAATGGGATTTGTCTTTGCACGAATTGTTGCACTATTTCAGTAAACTGTTGTTCCCATGTTCTTGGTCTTCCAGTTTCCAAGTTCCCTGTTACAAGTTTCTGCTCCCATTGAATCAAATCGCTTTCATCTTCCTGTTTAGCTTTATTATAAACGAATAAAAAAAAATCCTCATGGTCATGAAATGACAGTGACAACATCTTGCTTTTCATTTCTTCCAAAAGGTTGCCTATATCCAACACGTCTTTCTGGTTTCCATTTATTTCTGTGCCATTTAGTGGAGTGTGCTTGTCTTTGATTTTTCTGAGTATTTTTAAGTTTTGACTGTCTGCAATTTAGGAAAAAAAAGGTTAAATCAAATCAGATTTATTTTTAAATGTAATAAGTACAATCTTCAATCTAATTGTAAGCATTCAGGGGTTTAACATTTTTGCTTTCACTAATTTAATTTGAAAAGTAGATTTCATAAAAGATAAAATTAAAGATAGAATTAAAAACACTGTTGTCAATATTATTTCCTCTACTTCTGATGTTATTTGCTTCTGCTGTAAAAGATCCCAAAAGGTACCCATCGCTATACTCAACCTCACTGAAGCAGCCATTACTATCACATGGACCTGAGTGTTGGCATGCTATTTGACTGTCAGACCAGCACAGCTGAATTAAATCCCACCATTCCCATTTACACAAACACTTTTCACCAAGCATTATTTGGTAGCAACCAGAGTCACAGGAGCAGCTGCTGTTGACCCTACTGAACTTGGGTGCCAGCAACATGCAGGCCGTTGCTGAAAATTTACACAGGGCCACAAATGGGATTGTAACTCCACCTGCCCTGCAGAAGGCCAACATTGGAGGGGCCTGGTCAGGGGCATGTGCTCACAGGTCAGGCAGAATATTGCTGTTTGCTCTGCTGATCTGAGCCTAATCACAGGTTAAGTGAAGCCCTTCCATTATATCTGGGTAAGGACCACTGAAAAATGAAAGCCATTTGTTAAACCATCTGACCCAAGAAAGCAATAAGATATCTATGGTATCCTTCAGAGAGCATGTTGGCACTCCTCCATGCACAAACCTACCCTTTAGGGATCCTAGTGTTCAAGTGTGGGCAGGTACCCAGGATGTGCCTGGCAGCGTGGATGACCATTGTTTTTTTAATGGATGTGATTGGTCAAACCAACACCAGAAGTACCCAGTTGAATTCCAGCACTTACATCAGGGCCAAAGATTTACAGGTTTTCTACTGTAAGTGACTATTACAGATCTCCTTGATTAGTCATCTCTTTAGCTAGCATTAAAGTCGATCAAAATCTGACTTTAGGTTTTTTTTCTCCCTGTTGGCTTCAGGAACTCACCATCAGGCTTGAATGAGGGTCAGAAATGACTAATTAGCGGCCAGAGTGAAAGCTGTCCATCCAATTAAGGACACTGGGTGGTATGTCAAAACTGGAGGGTCAAGAAGGGTCAGGTCAGAAGAAGCAGAAGTGGGAAAGAGGGTTGCACCAAGATGGAGGCATCCATTCTGCAGCAACTGTTAAATTTTTAAAAATGCCCTCCACAGGGCAGCCTTTGGCTATAGCTGATGCACGGCAGGTGGTGGGTAAGTGGTGGGAGGGTTCACTTGAGCCTGTATGAAGCGCCTCCCACTACACACACCCCCAGTCTGCCACTAAAAGGCAACTCCCAGGCAACTGGCCTGTTCCCCAACATGCCCATGGCACCTAGAGGCCTACTTTTAAGTTCCAGTTGGCCTCCAACAATAAATTTGAATTGGCCTTTAAATAGTTGAATTTGCCACCTATTGCTTGTGGGCCGGTAGCCCTACTACTCCCCATCCCACCTCCAAGAAAATGGCAGGACGGAATCAAGGAACCAACACATCCCTCCACCTTCATGCCCATCCCCATTAGAGCCCAAACATTCAATATCGAGAGTCTAATTTCTCAACTAGTTGGAAGAGACTTGCAAGGAATGTGATTGGGCAACCCTAACCCATTTCCTAATCAAACAGAGAGCACAATGGATTGGTCTTAGCTGGAATGCCTTCCACAGTCAAACACACTGCCAGCAAGGAGTATCAAAACTCAAAATGAAGAATGTTCCTTGAAGCATCAAAGGGCTTTCTGTGCCAATGGAACAATACTTATAACATGTTCAAACCTTCAGGAAGGTTGAGCTATAACTGGAAAGATATAAACGCAGCTCCTCTAAAGAATCGTGGTATCATGTAGAATTGAGTCATACAAACCAGGAAAATGAAACATTTGATATTTAGTCTGCATTGATTTGCTAGATCTCAGTCAATTATAGCAACATTGCACTACGAGTGACTTCAGGGGCTCCTGGATAAGGAGTGAATAAATTAATCAGCATTCTAATTCCAGTTAGCTATTAAGTAACCTCCCAGTCAATGTACTTGCATGAGTTAATAAAAGTTGTGATGACGTATGTTATTAAAGAACAGCCTACTGTTGATGGTATTGTTTTACACAGGAAGAACAGTCAAACACCCAAGGACAGCTGCCAGTGTTGAAGAATATATAACTCAGTGTGAATTTTATGACAGAACGTGTACTTGGAGAAGAATAAATCTTTTTTCTGTTGGATTGAATTCAGGATAATAGTGATTGCTTCCATGGAGTTTGTTTTCATTACGTATGCTATTCCTGTCTATAGGGCTTCATGATATTAAGATTGTTGGTAAATGATCTGAAATAAAAATTTAAAGAAATACTTCCACTGAAACCTAACTCAAACTAGAAAAATTACAAAACCATCCTTTCAAAATTTTGGAATACAGCAATACCAAATGTTTTTACCTGTACACACACAAGGTGCTTACCTTTCTTTTCCGATGAATACTTTAGAAATTTCCTGAATTTTTTTGATTTACATTCATCATTGCTTTCCCTAGGGAGTAAACACTCTTCTTCAGAACAACTTATCTTGTTGCCCATTCTCCGCTTCCAGTTTCTGACTATTTTCTTCCTGAATTATGAAGAGTTCATTGTAATCATTGTTAATCTATATATACACATCTTTATTGTAATCATCTGATACGTTGATAGGACAAGTCATTCTCAGTATCCCTTACATGATTTACAATTTCATCCTCAAGTTTAAAGTATTAAAAGATGGCTAGGGTAAACAACAATTATAATCTACGATCCAGTAAATTGTCCAGCAATAATGCTGTGAGAACACAGACTTCAAGTCAATGTAGAATCCCATATATGTCTGTAATTCACGTTAAAAGCACATTATATTTTGATCGATGTGATTTTCTCTGTATTGCAAAGAAAGTAACTGTATATTGCATTGAGGTTGGAGGCCTTGTTGGACCCGTTGCTGCAGAAATGAGGTAGCCAACTGAGCCACGTAGGCCAAGTTTCTGTGGTGGAGGTGGGGGGAGGGGATGAACGACACATAGGTACAACTACTTTTCGGAGCGAAAAGCTTTCTTCCTGTCTCTGACCCAAATGGGCAACTTCTAATTTTAAAACAGTTATCCCCTTGTTCTGGACTCACCCACTATAGGAAACATCATTTCCACATCCAACTTGTGGAGACGTTTCAGGATCTTACATGCTTCAAACAAGTCCCCCTCTCCCTCTTCTAAACTCTGATGGAAGCAACACCTGCCTTTCCAACCCTTTCTCAAAAGACAACTCATTTATTCCAGGTGTTAATCTAGTAAAACCTTCTCTGAACCACCTCCAACACATTTACAGCCTTCCTTAAATGAGGAGACCAAAACTGCTCACAATATTCAAGATGTGATTTTACCAATGCCCAGTATAACTGAAGCATAACTTCCTTACTTATAGATTCAATTCATCTCATAATAAAGGACAGCATCCCATTCACCTTCTTGATTACATGCTGCACCTGCATACTAACTTTTCTGTGACTCATGCATTAGAAAACCTAAATTCCTCTGCACCTTGGCATTCTGTGGCTGTTTTTTTTTCCATTCTTCCTACCAAAGTTATTCTCCATCTACCAGATTTTTGGCCACTTACCCAACTATCAATCCATAAACTCCATGGGAATGATCTTATCAAAAGAATTCCACATCCTGAACAAGCTTGAAAATGGGAAAGTTTCAGATCTGTTTATTCAGTGAAGCCACAAATCCACTCTTACGCCACTAAGTTCAGATAAAGTGCTAAATCTGTTTCTCACTAGTAGGGGGAGAGGATGGGGCTTAAGCTTGCTAGAAAGCTGGCAGCTGACAGTAGAGAGAGCAACCGCTAATGCACAGATCTCTCAGAGATCTGTCAGTCACATCTATCTCCTGGATAGTGCGCTTGCCCCAACCCCTGTGATCACTGACCTCCCTGGCCAAACAGATACAGATTAGGTAAATTCCAACCAGGGTGAAAGGTAGGGGAACCAAAAGCAGAACTTTTTGGATGATGATGAAAATAGAGATATGGGCCAGAATTTTGCGGCTGTTCACATCAGCAGGATTCTCTGGTCCTGCTGCAGTGAATGGGGATGTGGCTGAATGTCACATTCTCTGTCCTCGCTTGCACTGGTGATGGGGAATGAACAACTAGAACATTTGGCCAAGATGTAACAAAAAGGAGGGCATGTGATGCATGTCATATGAATTCTTCTAGTGAGAACTATGCCAAGTACAACAAGTTGAGAGGGGAGGTGAAGAAGAAAGTAAGACCGACAAAGAGAGAATATGATGATAGAATCGAAGTTGGCATAAAAGGGAATCCAAAAATCTTCCATTGGCACCTAAATAGTAAGTGGGTAGTAAGAGGTGGGGTGGGGCAAAGGGAACAATGATATGTACTTGGAAGCTCAGGGCAAGGCTTGAATACTTAATAATATTTTGCATCAGTGTTTACAAAAGATGCTGACAAAATATTAGTATGGAGATGGTAGAGGTAAGTTAAAGCTTATTTATTAGTGTCACAAGTAGGCTTACATTAAGACTGCAATGAAGTTACTATGAAAATGCCCTAGTCGCCACACTCCAATGTCTGTTCGGGTACACTGAGGGAGAATTTAGCATGGCCAGTGCACCTAACCAGCACATCCTTCAGTGATGGATGAGATCAAAATTAGTAGGCAGGACGAACTGGAAAGGTTGGCTATGCTTAGAGTGGATAATTTGCCTGGTACAAATGGTTTGTATTTCAGATTGCTAAAGGAAGTTGGAGTGGGAAAAGCAGAATCTTCCAATCTTCCTTCGATACAGGGTGGTGCCAGAGGATTGGAAAGTCACAGTTGTGATTCCCTTATTCCATAAAGGGCATAAGAATATTCCCAGATTTGTAAGACACAGATCGTGCTTGACTAATTTAATTGACTTTTTGATGAAGTAACAGAAATTATTGACGAAAGGAATGCTTTGGATGATGATGGTGTAGATTTTAAGAAAGCATTTGACAAGGTGCCAATAAAGAATAAAAGCAAAATATTGCAGATGTTGTCCACAACATCTGTCCACAAGGATAATGGAAGCACATGAATGATTTTGAAAGGTAATTGGATGGGAACTTCAGGGAAATAAATTTATAGGATTACAAGGATAGAATGGAGCAATGGAACTGACTGGATTACTCTGCAGGTTATTACAATTCAGGTGAGACACTCCGAAGTGTTTTATGAGGTCCATCTGGTTCATACATTTTGCGATTTGAATTTGGCTGGGGTGACCATGAGATGTTTCGCTTCAGGTATGATTCAACTGACCTATTAGGGAGCTTCTATCAAACAGCATTTATTTAAGAATACAATTAACATGTATAGAAAGAAAATTAGCAATAACCTTTACCAATTACAAACAAGAAATAAAAATAACCATGATATTGTATAAACTTTAACAGCTAAATATTGTTCCAACCAAACAAATCCGATAAACTTACTTAGTTAATGTTAGGGCATTGGGGAGAGTTACAGAACAAAGAGATCTAGTGGTACGGATTCATAACTCCTTGAAAGTGGAGTCACAGGTGGACAGAGTGGTGAAGAAGGCATTCGGCATGCTTGGTTTCATCAGTCAGAACACCGAATACAGGAGTTGGGACGTCTTGTTGAAGTTGTACAAGACATTGGTAAGGCTGCACTTGGAATACTAGTCACCCTATTATAGAAAGGATATTATTAAAGTAGAAAAAGTGCAGAAGAGGTTTACTAGGATGCTACTGGGACCTGATGGATTGAGTTATAAGGAGAGGCTCTGGAGCATAGGAGGCTGAGGAGTGACCTTATAGAGGTCTATAAAATAATGAGGGACATAGATCAGCTAGATAGTCAGTATCTTTTCCCAAAGGTAGGGGAATCTAAAACTAGAGGGCATAGGTTTAAGGTGAGAGGAGTGACGTACAAAAGTATCCAGAGGGGCAATTTTTTCACATAGGAGGGTGGTGAATGTCTGGAACAAGCTGCCAGTGGTAGTAGTAGAGGCGGGTACAATTTTCTATTTTAAAAAGCGTTTAGACAGTTACATGGGTAAGTTGGGTATAGAGGGATAGGGGCCAAATATGGGCAATTGGGACCAGCTTAGGTGTTTAAAAAAAAAAAGGGGTAGTATGGGCTGAAGGGCCTGTTTCCATGCTGTAAACCTCTAAACAAAACCCGTGCCCAAAAATGTGAATGCTCACATGATGCTGGAATTTAGTCCTTTCGTTGAATGCTGCAGTTCTCCTGAGACGTGCACACAAGTTTGAAGTCAGAATAGATTCCCAAAACACCAGAGAGAGAAAAAAAAGAGACTCCAGGTACCAGCTAGCAAAACCACCAACAGCAGAATTTTCATTCCAGGAATGCAGGAAACCTTGCTCTCCAGCTAGCCAGCAGAATGTAAAATATCTGGGAGCGAGAGAGAAAAATACTGCTTTTCAGTCTGATGTCTGCAGCCTTCTAAACCAAAACAGCTGCCAGCAAAACATTCAGTCAAACTGAAAGTAAAATCTTGAACTTACTGTGAAGAGAAAAAGAACTGCCCAAAACACATGACCTGCTACTCAGTTTTTTCCCCCCAACAATGCAGCGTCATAAATAAATCCCAGAAAGTACACGAGGCCCAGATTAAAAATAAACAAAACCCCATTTAAAACATTTCAGCTACAATAAAAGGACTTCTAATCAGACAACACTTCAACAATGAAACCAAAAGAATTGCTTACAACTGCAGAGAATACAATTTTAAAAAAATATATACTTTTCTTCAAGATACACTAGTGTCACAAGAGAATTGCAGACATGGACTTGACACGTTGAATAGTCTCTGTCACTGCCATTATAACTCTATGAATTGGATTTTACCAGCTCTCTGGGAGGTCTTTATTAAATGGCAGAAGAGGGCATCTCCCTGTGGATAACCTATTATCAGTCATCTTTCTCAGGTGTCCTCCCAGTGGATTCTGGGTGAGGGCCTCTATTATGACTGCTCGAATGTCCACACAGCAACACCCATTTCCAATGGTCACCTCCATGTAAGAGCATAAGAAATAGGAGCAGGAGTTGGCCATCTAGCCCTTCGAGCCTGCCCCACCATTCAATAAGATCATGGCTGATCTGAAGTGGATCAGTTCCACTCTCCTGCTTTCTCCCCATAACCCTTAATTCCCTTGTCTATCAGAAATTTATCTACCCGTGACTTAAACATATTCAACGAGGCAGCCTCCACCACTTCAATGGGCAGAGAATTCCAGAGATTCACCACTCTGAGTGAAGAAGTTCCTCCTCAACTCCGTTCTATGTGTACGGTTCCGCTGGAATATGTACCCACCCCAATCATTGGGCCCTGCCTGCTCAGCACTGGCACGACAAATAAAAAGAACTGTACTTTGTTTTGAGAATGCCAAAGCATCCTTTGATAGGGACAACAACTCTGGGAAGCATGCCACTATCCTCAGTTGGATGGCTTTCCAGCAATGGCCTCTTAAATTGACTGTGCCGGTAAAATGGAGCCCAGGGTCTGTCTGTTTGGGTCCTGATCCTGCTTTAAGACGCAACGGTGGGACTGATCACCTATGGAGCAAATTCTAATCAATGACTCAAAATAGCAATTAAAATGTGATGTGAGAACCTATAGTTACAAGATACTATTCCCATTGGAGCAGTAAAGGTTAATAAGAGATTTAGAAAAGCGTGAAATGTTTTGATAGGTTGAATAAGAAAGCTACTTTTTTTAAATTGAGAAGTGAAACTGACTCAATTTAAAATGCCATGAAGAGAATGCGAGGAAAAAGTGTCTTTACACAAAGCAGCTGAGAGCATTTGATACATGTAGTAAAATCGATGGAGGCAGAAGTCCAGTCACTAAGTTACTTTATTTACACCATACACAGCCAGGCCTCCAGTTGCTCCCTGCTGAATGCAGGCTGGGAGTCTGACACACCTGCTTTAAATTGGGAGTATGAGGCTCCCTGATTTAACCATCAATTAGGACTCATCAGGTAGTTCTTTTCACAGGCCAAACGAGTAAAACCAACTCAAATTAACTTAGGGACAAATTAAAAGGGCCAGCCCCCCGAATAGGTAGCGGGGGTGGGTGGAAAAACAGCCCAAACAGAAACCAAAGTCCAAAAGAAACTTAAAACATTAAATCAAAAAGGTGATTGTCAGGGTCTATAAATACACCCAGCCAGGACTCAGGTATATCTTTTCAATATGAATCAAGTTAGCAAACTCAAATTAACTTCGGGATAAATTAAAAAAGGGGCAGCACCCCAAAAAAAGGAGGGGGAAATAGCCTGAACCAAAAAGCAAAGTACAAAGGAAACTGAAAACATCAAATCAAAATGTGATTATTGGGGTTGAAACTACACCCCAGCCCCTGCGGTGCCCAGTGGGTGCAGAAGGCGTAAACTGCGCCCTCTCCACAGACACCTGGCCGCGAATATAACCGTGGTAGAAGAGCAGACAATCAGGATGGACGACCCCATTGATTGCCCACTGCCTGGACCTGTTGATGGCATGCCCCACCAGGCCCAGGAGCAGGTTCACAAGAAGGTCGCCCTCTCGATCCACCCCTCTCCGCATCAGGTGCCTATAGGTCAGGAGCGTGGGACTGAAGTGCAAAGAAAACATTAATAAAAAGGTATTTTATTAAATTGAATAGGGTGTGCAACCTAAGATAGGATTCATCAGGTAGTTCATACTCTAGCAAGCCAACCTCATTAGCCTAGCTGAAGTCACTCCTCCTCCCCCAAAGTTCAAGGAATCCCCTCGGTTTGCTTCCCTCAAGGGTCTTTTCCTCCACGTGAGCACTGGGTCAGGATACTCCAACTTGGCCTCTGATAATCGGTGGTATGTAACGATTGGGCGTCTGTCTCTTCTGCTGCAAATGCCGGAGGTCTGGTTCCTCATCCACTTCGGGTGGATGCAGCTTCATTCTGTTTCCATTTCGGATCCTATGGCCCCCATCGAGGGTGCAGGGGAGGCAATACTGGCTTGTCGAGGGGGACTCTGCTCATCCCTAGGACTGCAGGGCAGACTCAGCTCCAGAACGGGTGGAGAGTTTGAGGCCCGGACCTGGTCCAAGTGCTCTCTTATCACTATCTACACGTACTCTGTAGGATACCAATCTAGTCGTGGACTTGACTGTTCCGCTTACCCAGGTGGGTCTATTTGCATATTTTCTGTCCCAGACTCCCTCCCCCACTTCAAAGTTCCTCTCTCGGCGAGTGTTGTTATGGCCTCTGCATTGGGCTTCCTGGTGTCTTTCTCCCTTTCCTCCCAGATTTGGCAACAGGTTCAGTCTGGTGCGGGGCCGTCTGCACATCAGTAACTCTGCTGGCATAGTTCCCGTGGTGGCGTGCAGAGCGGTCTTATCGTCAAATAACCACCTTGAGAATTTTGTATCTAATGAGGCCACTGGCTGTTTTTCAACCCGGCTTTTAAATGTCTGGACTGCTCTTTCCACCAGCCCATTTGACACCGGGGGATAAGGCACTGTCTTGATGTGTCAAATCCCATTTGATTTCATAAATTTTGTGAACTCTAGGCTGGTGAACACTGAACCATTATCAGAAACTAATACAAATGGGATCCTTTGCATTGTGAACGAGGTGCACAGTTTCCATCACGTTTGCCAAGTTTAGTTTATATACGTCTAACCACTTGGAATGGGCATCTATTATCACCAGAAACATGGATCCCATAAACGGACCTGCAAAAGTGACATGGAGTCACGACCATGGTCTACCTGGCCATTCCCACGGGTGCAGCGGGGCTGCCAGTGGTCCTTCTGCCCCGACGGCACTTCTGGCACTGTCCTACCAGTTTCATGATGTCTGCGTCCAGACCTGACCACCAGATGCAGGTTAGGTCCTGGCCAGCATCATCATTTTTGATACTCCAGGGTGCCCATGGTGTAGTTTGACCACTATGGCCTGATAGCCCTGCCTTGGGACAATGACTTGTGCTCCCCACAGCAGTATCCCATCTTCCACCATGATCTGCTCCCTCCTGCTCCAATATGTGGATGGTCCAGTCTTTCCAGCTGACCTGTTAGCACCAGGTCCTTTATCTTCGCCATATAGGGTCTTTCTGCGTCCACTGGTGTATATGTTGTGCATCCACCGAGAGGGTATCCATAAAGTTTAACATCATCACGGTCTCCTCCATTCTGGATACCAATGGTGGGGTGCCCGGTAACGATAGTCGGCTTAAGGCATCAGCATTTGCCACTCTTGTCCTTGGTCAATGCTCCAATTGATACTGATATGCCGCCAGCAATAATGCCCAACATTGGATCTGGGCTGATGCTATCAGCGGCACTGCTTTGTCTTCCTTCAGTAGGCCCAGCAAGGGTTTATGATCTGTTATTATCATAAATTTTCACCCATATAAATACTGTGAAATTTTTTGACTGCGAAGATTACCGCCAGTCCTTCCTTCTCAATCTGGGCATATCTTTGCTCTGCCATTGCCAGGGTCCTGGAGGCATATGCTATTGGCCACTCTTGTCCATTCTGCCACCTGTGCCAGGACTGCGCCCACTCCATATGGAAACGCATCACAGGTGAGTACCAATTCCTTCTTAGGGTCATAATGTACCAATGCATTTTTCAGATGAGAGTTGCTATTTAATTTTCTTGAAGGCCCTGTCCTAGTGGGCTGACTATTCCCAAGTTTGTCCCTTTTTTAAACAACTGATGCATGGGACCCAGAATGGAGGCCCTATTCTGTATGAATCTCCTGTAGTCTGTTACCAGTCTTAAAAACGACTGCAGCTCCTGGATGGTTGTGGGAGCCAGGGCATCTTTTATTGCTTACACCCGATCCTCCAGAGGATGTAGGCCCGACTTATCCACTTTGTACCCGGAGGTAGATTATTTGCGGTGCTAAAAAGATACATTTCTCCCTTTTCAGACGCACTCCCACTGATGCAAATCTCCTGAGAACTTCCACCAGGTTCTGCAGATGTTCTGTCCTTGTTTTACCCGTAATGAGAAAATCGTCTAGATAAATGACAATCTGTGATAAGCCCTGTAGAATGCTCTCCATGGTCCTTTGGAATATGGCACAAGCTGACAAAACCCCGAAGGGCAATCTTTTACACTGGAAGAGGCCTTTCAGTGTATTTATTGTGGAGAATTTTTGCGAATCCTCATCCAGCTGTAGTTGCAGGTACGTGTGGCTCATGTCCAGTTTTGTAATTAGGAGTCCTCCTGCCAACTTTGTGTACAGGTCCTCAATCCTGGGAACTGGGTATTTGTCTAGCTGAGTGTAACAATTTATAGTCCATTTGAAATCACTGCAAAAGCGCACCGAGCCATCTGGCTTTAAGATAGGAACAACTGGTGCCGCCCACTTTGTGAACTGGACCAGTTGTATTATTCCTTCATACTGTAATCTTTTGACTTCCGCATCATCCTTTTCCCTTAGTGCAAATGGTACCGGTCAGGCTTTGCAACACTTTGGGACAGCCTCCGGTCAATGCACAATTTTGTCGTGATTCCTTTGATTGTCCCTAGGCCTTCCCAAAAAACCTGTGGATATGTGCTCAGGGCCTCACTCAGGTGACCGTTTTCCAGCGGGAAGATATTTGTCCAATCTAGCTGGATCTCTTTTTAGCCAATTTTGCCCTAATAGACTCGGTCCTGAACGTTCCACTACCATTAATGGGAGCCTAAGTAATTGTTTCCCGTTAGCAACTGGCACATGGGTTGTACCCATCACTTTCAGTGGTTCCCACATATAGGTCCTCAGCCTTGCCTAAGTTTTGGTCAGGGCTAAGTGTTGGAGTCCAATGCATATCTTGTTAAACATTGTCTCCGCTATGACTGTGTCGACCTCCATTAAAATTGGACGTCCATTCAGTCTCACTGACAATTTGATGGGTTCTGATTTTGTCATCACTATGCACAGTAGCTGTTCCTCATCAGAGGTGGGGGAGCTTCCAGGTTGTGCATTCTCCTGTCCCTCACCCTACGTGTTCTTTTCGGCCACGTTAGTTTAGGAGACTTGCTTTTCCTCTATACATCCTGACACTGCCAACCATAACAATGTGGTGTCGAGCAGGGCTCTACAGGAACTGGTGTCACTCTAGGCTTAACCTGACCTTGTCTAGGTGTGGTTCTGTAGTCAGATTTGGGATCCCTTGTATCCGAATCCTTCTGGAGGGCCACTATGCAGTGACCTGCCCCATTGTGATAGTTCCCTAACCCAGTCTCCCTGGTGTTGGCCTCTACCTCCATCGAGATACCTTGGAGCCCATGTGCTCCGCTTGCTGCTTTTTCTACCAACAAGGCCAGTTGTAATGCTTGTTTACAGTCCAGCTGGGCCTCTGCCAACAGGTGTTTCTGTATAGTCATATCATTAGTTCTGCACACCAATTGACCTCGGAGCATCTCATTTAGTGTCCAGCCGCATTCGCAATACTCCACCAGATATCTTAGCCTTGTTAAGAAACTGCTGATTGATACCCCCGCTTCTCTAAATGTGGAATAAAAACAGTACCTCCGCAGGGTCAGGGCGGCTTAGGGTCATAATATTCTTGAACTAAGTTTGACAACTCTTGGAAGGACTTTGTTAAACTGCACATGAGTTAAACTGTATACAATCGCAAAAGCTGCTGGCCCACACAGTCAGCAGGATGACCCTTTGCCTCTCACCTGATGTTATGTCATTTGCCCTGAAGAAATACATCATCCCTTCCACACATTGGGCCCAATCCTCTACTGTGGAATCAAAAGAGTCCAACTTCC
Source organism: Carcharhinus amblyrhynchos (assembly GCF_965287045.1). NCBI lineage: Eukaryota > Metazoa > Chordata > Chondrichthyes > Carcharhiniformes > Carcharhinidae > Carcharhinus > Carcharhinus amblyrhynchos. Next base: position 31,441,335 of record NC_137337.1, read on the forward strand.
CAACAGCAGTATGTTTTCTCAACAATGGCTTACCCTCAATATGTGCAGTGATTCAGCAAGTTCCTTCAGGTCACTCATTTTTCCTCGTCGCCACTGTAACAACTCCACGGAGGCAGAAGCCCTGTCACCAAGTTACTTTATTTACACCAAACATCTGTACCAGCCAGGCCTCCAGTTGCTCCCTGCTGATTACAGGCTGGGAGTCTGACACACCTGCTTTAAATTGGGAGCGTGAGGCTCTTTGACTTAACCATCAATTAAGACTCATCAGATAGTTCATACTCTGGCAAGCCAATCTCATTAACCTGGCTGAAGTCATCACAATACACCCTCACAAATAGCAGTTAAGTAGAGATCATTACTTTCTTTCAATTTAGGGAAAAACAGATAAATATTTGTACAGAGGAAAGTACAATGGCCATGAAGAGAGTCTAGGAGACTGGGATTCACTTAGAATTGTTTTATTAGCAAAGTGCCATGCATAAGTCATTGACCAGGTGGTTCTCTCCTGAACTGTGACCTTCTGCATGGTTCTAAAAAGAACGTAAAGACTGTTTCAAAAAAAAGGGTTATTTGCATTTTAATGGGAGAAAACAATAAAAGCTTGCAAGCAAACCAGAATAGATCCCCATCAATTATTCTCAGTAATCAGTCATCAGACTGGGCATGAAATAGACCCACTGTGACTTCAGTTTTTTCTTTCTCCGACAGAGGGAGCATCTTACTTCCAACCCCTCCATTAACTGTAATTAGGAGCCTACTGCATAGGGAAACACAGACATGAACTGACATCATATCACTGGATTTAACAGCGCACTGCGTCACTATGCTTCCCAAGCATCAGATTCTTATTACAAACAAAATTAGATCTGTCAGATAGAAAAAGAAGTATACGTGTACAGTATACGGATTGGAATCTTAAACATATTATGGAAAAAATGTGATCTTGCTCTTGGCTTCATGATGCATCCTAAGTGCCAAAACACTCCTTATGCTAAAACAAATCATAATTTCATCTGTTCAATTTGTTTTTAAAAAAATCACCCGTTCAGATATCTGTCATCACATCCCTTTATATAAGCAGCTCGACAATATTGAGGCTATTTGAGACATGCTGTGAGATTGGTTTTTAAAAAAAAGCTTAAGTACTATGGTGATTTATATTTTTATTCCTTTCTAAGCAGGATTTGTTACAAGCTCCCCCATCAGTGCTGTTGGTTTTGCTGCTTGCAAAACACATTCTCCAAATATTTGGTTTGGAAAGGGCTGCTCAAATAATCTGCAACATCAGCTCTTTGTCAGCACAGTACGTTCCAGAAATGGGATTCAGTTTATTGAAAGCTTTGCTCATCCTTTCACACTGAATGCCCAACAATCTGTATATTTCTCTGCAGCAAAATATTTCAAATTAAGCACGAACAACAATTGTGAATTCTGTCAGCAAGTTGACACTTTTTTTTTGCAGGGTTATTCAATCCTTTACATTGTAAGGACATTATAGGGGCAGCCTGACACGTTTCAGTCGTAGAAGGTTTATTTTTCAGCTAGTCAGCCACCGAATGTGTTATGGAGACTTATGTCTATCGAATAAGATAGTCACGGTGAGAGTCATAAAAACAACTTGAGGAAATGGCATATTCCACTCGAAGGAGTAGGGACGAGCTCGGCAGTGAATGGGCTGGAGTGAGGGAGACAGAAAGGAAGATTTTTTACAGTGTTTATTCCATCCCACATGGACATGTGAATGTGATTTCTAAATAATTTATTTTTCTCCCAATATTAACATTATTTTCTTCCTTCCCTTTGTGTTGCCATGAGGGAAATCCCCATTCCCCATGGCACAAAATATTTTCTTATGCCTCCAGCTATTGCCACTTGCAATCCTGTTGCTAGGGAGCATACAAACATGCCCCAGCAGGGAGTTCTGCACTTCTGTTTGACATTTAGCTGGGCTTGGGAACTCAGCAAAGGAGTCTCAAATTCAAACCCCTGTGTTATTGATATGGTACAAAGAAAAAGGTTTGTTAAACACATCTGAGAAGATTTTTATCTTGAAAGAGGGGCCTTGGATGAATTGCTAGGTACAGTCCTCTACATGTTACTCAACTGAGTTCAATCAATAAGGATCAGCAACATCCTCCACAGGAGCACTTTATCAGGACTGAACAGTTCATTTGGAGAGCGAAGAGAAAATGTGAAGTTATCATGTTCCTTTTTGCATTATTTTGTTCTACCTCATCAACAAACGAATTAACAGAAGGCGAGGAAGTACCAAGGTGGACTGTTCCATATTCTCGTTTAAGAAAAATAGCAAGGTGCGCTTAAAGGGAAGGGATGAAAATAAGTGGAACAGGAACTGTGAAAAATGAAATATGAAAATATAATACTAATTCCAAACAAATATTCAAAAATAAAGGAAAGTGTGCGAAAACATTGAAACAGCTATATACTGAATGAGAATGAAATGTAATTTTATACATTCTGGACAAAAGAGTCTGAAAATAACCAAACTCTTGGTTTTAGTAGTCTCGTTTTAGCAATTAAAGCTTTAGAAATCAGAAATGATGATAAAATTATCAATTCTAAATTCCTTTCATTGCTGTGTCTGGAACTATGTTTTGGACACCTATATAATGTCTTTATTACTGATTTACAAGAGAATATGGTGCAAATTATAGAATCCCTACAGTTCAGAAGAGGCCATTCAGCCCATCAAATCTGCATCAACAAATAGAGTTCAATGTTTTGATGCATTTAAGTCTTATTGGTCATGTTTGGCTGGCATATGGCTTTAAGACAATGTGTGACCATATATTAATGTCATTGCCCAAGTTTTCAATGAAAAATACTTCAGTGATATGCATGTCATGAGCTTTATTAAGGAAGATGAAACTAACTATTCTATTGCACAGAATCACTGAACCTTCCTTTCAACTACAATCTCAAGTTTGAAAGGGTGCAAAGCATAATGTTTGGCCGAAGTGAATCCACAAAAATAATTGCAAAAATCAGAATAGGAAAAGACATGTCAGTAAAATGCACTCTAACACACTGCCCAAAGCATATAGATTCGTCCATATTGTCTGAAGTTTAGAAGAATGAGATGTGATAACATTGATTCAGGATCATGAAGGGGCTTGGCATACTGAGAAGTTGTGTCCTTTGAAGAATCTAGAACAAGAGATCACGGACTGATCATTTAGGTTTATGATGAAGAGAAAAATCTACACTCAAAGGTTTGGAATTCTCTGGATCATCGAGTCATAGAATTCCTACAGTGCAAAAGGAGGCCATTTGGCTCTTCAAGCTTGCACCAACAACAATCCCACCCAAGCCCTATCCCCACATACTTATCCTGCTAATCCCATTGAATAAGGGGCAATTTAATTTGATCAATCTGTCTAATCTGCACATTGTTGGATTATGGGAGGAAACCAGAGCAAACCCTCGCAGACCACAGGCAGAACATGTAAACTCCACAGGGTGACCCAGGACAGGAATCAAACCTATGTCCCTAGCACTATGAGGCAGCAGTGCTAACCATTGTGCTGCCCAGAGTTCGTGGATGCACAATCATTGGCTATATTTAAGACCAAGATAGACAAATTTTTGGTCTCTAAGAGAATCGAGGGATATGAGAGGTGGACGGGAGAGTGGAGTTGAGGCCCAAGATCACGTGTGATCTTACTGGATGACTTGACAGGTCGTACCCTCAGGCTCTTATTCCTTATGTTGTAAGAGAAATAGATGATTTAAAACCCTTGAACTTGTTTCCATTCGATAAGATCATTGCTAACTTGTAGCTTGACTCCATCTACCTGCTTTCATTCTGTATTGCTTAATAGCTTTGTTTCACAAAAATCTATCAAAAAATATCTTGCAACAGTGAGAGTGCCTGCAAATCCAAGTCTCAGCCAATGATGTATTTGAATCAGCCCCTAGGAGATGTTCTAGAGCAGCCTTGGATGATTTACCCTTCTGTTTTTTCCCCCTCAAAGGGAAAGCAGAAATTCCTGGCACGAAATGAATAGGGAATCAAGGACTACAAACTTATGGCCCAAGATTAATTGACACTGGGAAATTATCTAGGGAGTATCCAAGCTTTCAAACCCTAGATAGTGCGTCTAGAGCAACCTAGGCTAGTGAGTGGGCCACCTGACTGGCCCGCCTTCATCTCAGTGGGCTGCAAGATTGAAATCAGACTTGTTCACTAACCATGACCCCACAAGTAAAATGGAATACATTTAATACACACTGAGTACTTTATAAGGAGTTATAGAAACTGTTTAATCATTCATATATGTATAGAAGTGCAATCAGCTTCAAATGGCAAATACAAGTGAAATATCTACGCTTTGACTGGATGCAGAGGAAGCACACAGCTCTCACAGCCAATGTTGTGTGCAATCAGTATGCACTTCAATTCACATGCCCTTAGTTTTATGTGCATATCACTTTAGTCATACCGGCTGGGGAAAAAACTATGCGGATGGAAACCAGTAGATTCTGGGAACCCTGCACTTGGGCAACTGTCTACAAAGTGCTTCATGGGCCACCGTTGGCCCCTGGGCCACAGGTTACCCATTACTGCTCTCGAGATTTCCCCTCACAGGAAAAGGTATTCATGCAAAGAAATGAGGAGGTTTAACAGTTCGCAGATCAAAATTGTTCAACACCTGAATAAAGCCCAGCTAGGTAAAGTCACCATAGTCGCAGATGATCACAGGCAGTAACTTTAACCTGAGGATCACTACACTTCAGACAAGGGGCAAGGTTGAGAAGTCAGGGCCTTCATGAATAACCTCTGCTGGTACAGAAATCAAACCCATGCTGTTGGCATTGCTCTTGGATCCTTTACCAACTGTCCAGCCAGCTGAGATAAACCAACTACTACTATGGACAACAAACTGAGATATAGTCACGCAAGAGCACTTTTTACATTTGTAGGCCTGAATTTTTGGGCCCTGCCAAGGTTGGGAGCTGTGATGAAAGGGACCTGAAAATACCAGTGCCGGCCTGTCCCCATTGCCATCCATTCATTGGGAGCAGCCCCCACAAAGCAGGCATCCATTAGGCTTAGTACAGGCCTTAATAAAGGCATTAAAAGGAAGCTGACTCAGACTTTCTAGGGGTCTCCCCATTTCCTAACATGGCAGGGGGGCATTTTAACTGCTTGCAGGCTTGTACCCTACAGCAGACCAGTGCTGCATGTTGGCACCGAGGCCTCCCTGCCTGTCTGGGCACAGGCACACCCAATGGTTGCCAGATAGCGAGATGCAGCCTCTCCTCACAAAGCTTTATCACCAACTGTTTAAAAAGTATCAGTATCATATTGTGCTCCCCTCCCAGTTACTTACTCTATACTCCTCTCAAGGCCTCTGATTGGGAACCTGTCTCTTTGCCAATTAAGGGGAAACCTCCATAAAAATTCCAAAGGATGACAGTGTCCCTGAGGAGGAGCTGGTGATTGTTCTGCAAGCAGCACCAATTTCTGTTTTCTTCCACTGAACTCAAACTTCAGCCCAATTAAGAGAAATCCCCATAAAAGTACCAAAGAATGACAATTTGCCCAAAAAGGAAGGGGTGGTACTAGGACACCCAAGCACTGCCAACTCCTGTTTCTCTTCCAGCAAGTGAAAATTCAGTCCGTGTTGTCAGTGGCATTCAAGATATTTTATAGCTGTTGCTTTGGTTACACTTTATCAGTGCAAGTTGTAGCCTGTCAGTGCTGTGTCCAGTATATGAAAAAAAAAGATGCGTTTAATGAAAAAAAAGGACTGTGGATCTTCTTAAGGAAGTAATTAGACTCTGAGAGCAACAATCATCAGAGAAATGGGAGGGTGGGATGCCTGGCTGCCCGAGTTATCCTGCCAATTTCCAACTTTGCTTTGCGGCAAGGAGGTTGCAGTATAAGAATAAGGAAGTCTTGCTGCATTTATATAGAACTTTGATGAGGCTACAAATAGCATACAGTGTACTATTTTGTTCTTACACTAGGAAGGATATATTTGCCTTGGAGACAGTTCATTGAACTGATTCGTGAGATGAGAGGACATTCCTATAAGGAGAGGTTAAGTAGAATAGGCCAATATTCCATCGAGTTTAGAAGAGTGAGAAGTGATCTCATTGAAATGTATAAAATTATTAGAGGGCTTGACAAGGTTAATGCTCAGAGGCTGTTTCCCCGCGTTTTCTGTTTTTCAGATAATCAAAGATTCTGATGCAACCTATACATTTTGAATTAATTATAAGAATACATACTTACAATCAAATTACAACATGAAAACAGCCTGCTTAGTCCAATCAATCCAAGTTGATGCTTATCCTCCATGTCCCAACCCCACCCTGCTCAACATTTTCCCCTATACCTTCATTCGCCCTTTCCCTCAATCAACAATCTAATCTATTCTAATCTAATCCATTTCTAAATGTTGGCATAGTTTCTGGTTCCATTACTGAAACTAGTAGTGCTATCTTACAACTTCTTATGCAAAAGTGTTTCTCATGCTTGCTGTCCCTTACATCTTGTACCTTAGAGAAGTAAATTGTTCATCTCATGAATCCACGCTAACTCATTCAAAGAGCGATCCGGTTAGTCCCACTCCTAGTTTTTTCCCATATCCCTGAAGCTTTTGTTTCTCCTTCATATATTTATCTAATTCCTCTTTTGAAGGCTACTATTGAATTTGTATCCACCACCCTATCAGACAGTACATTTCAAACCCTAGTCTCATTCCCCAAAGTATTTTCATTGTGTCTCCTCTTGATTCTTTTCCTCATCATTCTAAAAGCTCTCTCATTATTAACACTTAGCTATTCCAAATAGTTTCCCTTTCTTTATTCTGTCGAAACTCTTCATGATCTTAAACCACTCTTAAGAATTTAATTTCCTCAGTTCACATGAAAACAGTTCCAATTCTGCATGACTTTCTTTGTACTTATTTTTGCTCATACGAGGCAATACAGATACAATGCTCTGAATCTGTACCCCTGCCTGTTGCCTGGCATTACAAACATCAAAGCCACTACTGTACTCCAATTCTAACCTTACTAAGAGTTTATACAGGTTCACCAGCACATTTCAACTTTAAATCCATACATCATGCTCTAAAACCCAGTTATTTTGTATGGTTTTATACTTTTGAGGTTCTGTTTTCCATGTGAAATTGAACTGTCAAATTCTTTTGTTATTCCACTTCAGCCAGCTTTTCCCCAAAGTACAATATATTTAACCAAAATGTACCCATCGCACTGAATTCCATCTGCCATTATTTTTAACCACATTGCTATTTTACCAATATCTCACAATCATTTATTCTTCCATTGTCTGCAAATTTAGACACTACTCCCTCTGGCTCTTTATCCAAACCCTCACAAGTTCACTCTATATTTAATACCTCATCTAATATATTTATATATAGTTACTAAATATTACTGTTAAACCTTTTCACTTGCCTTGCCGAATGTTGCCTACTGCTTCTCAGTTCCTTTTCTGATGGTGAGCAGAAGAAGTGAGAGCTTTTAAACTTCACCAGGGTATTTCCTGCAACCTACCTTAAAGCGGTGGTGGATTAGAGTACTTTCAGTTAGGTCACATGAACTCTTGAAACCTGCCTGGGATTTCCCTACTGCTTGCTAACACACCTTAACCAAATTGAAATGTGACATCATTGAAATACCTTAATGCAGATCACAATTAAACTTTCATTCTGCTGTTATACAATGTTTGATAATATATTCTCCTGCGGGTTCATACAGGAGCTCCCCATTTTGGATATCGCACTTGTTATAAAAAAGCCTCTATGAGTCATCTAACCAATTTGATATTATTTTTGCCCCTTCTATGAGTTTTAAGGCCATAATAATTTGTGTAATCGGAAATATTAGGCTGAATAATACATTTCCTTTCTGAAAGCAGGTTCCACACCCTGAAGTCTGTGACGTTCCAACTATTTACTTTATTTATTAGTGTCACAAGTAGGCTTACACTAACACTGCAATGAAGTCACTGTGAAAATCCCCCAGAAACCACACTCCGGCACCTGTTCGGGGACAATGAGGCAGAGTTTAGCATGGCCAATCCACCTAACCAGCACGTCTTTCGGACTGTGGAAGGGAACCAGAGCACCTGGAGGAAACCCAGAGGGAACATGCAGACTCCTCACAGTGACCCAAGCAGGGAATCGATCCTGGGTCCCTGGCGCTGTGAGGCAGCAATGCTAACCATTGTGCTACCGTGACGCCCCAGGCACACTGTCAGTGTGTGTCTGATAATATGATAATTGCAGTCAATTAGCAGCAAGGGTGGGTTACAGATCCTCATCCTCCAGAGTGCTGGAGAACAGAAAGTCCACGCTCTTTGATGTGCCCCCTGACATGGGATGGTGTCAGGTGACCCATCAGGTGATCAGTCGAGTGCATATGCTATGTATACATGGCGAAGATTTGTGAATTTTCCAGTCCAGCCGTTTATGTCTATTTAAATCTTCGCTAATCTCTGACAAGCAGTCCTGATGGGTGGCACAATTTTTAAAATTCAGCAAGTCTCCCACCTTTGGCATTGAGGAGTTATTTCCAATGCATAGGAGTCTGTACCATCAGACCGAGTGAAGGGGCATTCTAGAAGAGGCAAAGCTGCCCCCAGATTAACTGAGGCCGCTGTTGGTGCCCTACTTCATGTAATACATGATTGATGTGGTCAGCTCATGCTAAGCACTGGGAATTGGAGGAAGTCTAAATAGACGCGTGTTGCATGGGAGGAGAGATCAGCAGTGTTGGCATGCTATGGAGGATTTGGTTCCAGCACCACAAAATTAATACCATTCTTCCCAAAAAACTCATCTCCAAACTCTGTGGCCTGGGCCTTGGCAACTCCCTCTGTGACTGGCTCCTGAACTTCCTAACTCTCAGGCCACAATCAATAAGAATAGGCAACAACACCTCCTCCACGATCGTCCTCAACACTGGTGCCCCACAAGGCTGTGTTCTCAGCCCCCTACTATGCTCCTTATACATCGATGACTGTGTGGCCAAATTCCCCTGCAATTTGATTTTCAAGTTTGCTGACATCACCACTAAAGTGGGTCAGATCTCAAACAATGATGAGACAGAGTATAGGAATGAGATAGAGAAACTGGTGTGGCAACAATAACCTCTCCCTCAATGACAATAAAGTGAAGAAAGTTGTCCTCGACTTCAGGAAGCATAAAGGCGAACATGCTCCTGTTTACGTCAACGGGAATGAAGTAGAAAGGGTCGAGAGCTTCAAGTTTTTAGGTGTCCAGATCACCAGCAATCTGTCCTGGTCTCTCCATGCTGACACTATAGTTAAGCCCACCAATACCCCTACTTTCTCACAAGACTAAGGACATTTGGTATGTCAGCTACGACTCTCACCAGCTTTTATAGATGCACCATACAAAGCATTTTTTCTGGTTGTACCACAGCTTGGTATGACTCCTGGTCTGCTCAAATCTGCAAGAAACTACAAAATGTTGTGAATGTAGCCTAATCCATCACACAAACCAGCCTCCTATCCATTGACTCTGTGTACACTTCCTGCTGCCTCAGCAAAGCAGCCAGGTTAAATAAGGACCCCACACACCCTGGACATTTTCTCTTCCACCTTCTTCCATTGGAAAAAAATGCAAAATTCTGAGGTCACGCACCAAGCTTCTTCCCTGCTGCTGTCGGACTTTTGAATGGACTTACCTTGCATTAAGTTGACCTGTCTCTACACCCTAACTATGACTGTAACACTACATTCTCCACTCTCTCATTCCCTTCTCATGAACGGTATGCTTTGTCTGTATAGTGCACATGAAAGAATACTTTTCACTGTATGCTAATACATGTGACAATAATAAATCAAATCAAATCAATGTCCTCATGAGGTTGGCCAGGATGAGTGTGGCATCAGTATGAACAACCTGGGTCCAGTGTACTATAGCTGTTTCTAGTGAATGCAGGAGATAATTGAGGTAAGCTGCTCATCAGAAGTTGTATGATTCCATCAGGACACAGCTATCCTAGACCATGCCATCCTGCATTTCAAGCAATGGTCTAGTTATATGGCAAGTGGTTGGCAGGGTCGCCTCATGATGCATGAGTATAGGCTTCAGGCTGGCTCACACTGATCTGATGAACGGTTTGAGGCATTACACATGATAGTTGGAAATTTGTGATGAAATTTCTGCATCAAGCCTTTTCAGGAGAAGTAGGTCCATAATGTCCATGAGGCAGGCTGGGACATGTCCAAGCTGGAAGTCCTGACTCCTTCTGAGAAGCTAGACCTGCTGGAGCCCGACTCACCCAGAAGTGGCAAGAGTGAAGGAAAGCCTGGTTTTGGGAAGATTGCAGAAGTTTCAGATTAGCTGATAAGAGGAGATGGCTAGTTGTGGTTGAATGGAGGTTAGGAATGTGGTGATTGGAGTTCACATACTGGAACCCCGATAAGCTTCATGATCCAATGCACCAGATCATCATCCAAGGTTTCATTGTGTCTGTGGAGTTCTTTCAATTACTTCAGACCATGAAATAGCTGGTGTGCAGCATGTCTTAGGGCTAATGTGTCAATTGATTTCTATACCCTGACTGATTTCTGTCTTTTACAGGAGGAACCTCTTAAACACAAGAAACCAGCAACCATCCAGCAACCTCCCTCCGCAGAGGAAGGGGAGGAACCCTTGCAGCATTTGGCATCACATCCTCTCTCTGAACCCAGCATCATCACAGCTGCTGGCATTTTAACAAGATTTAGTGCATCGGACAGGAGTCATGCACCCATTGGTGAGGGCACGTTCACATACGCAGTTCCCGGAGAGTGTGGTGGAACAGGCCTGGGCAGTCAGAGGCATGTCTGAAATGATTGAGAGACTGATTCTGAGTTGGATGATGAGCCTCTGGAGTCACCTGTAAGATGGCAGATCTTGAATGTTCAGCTCAAGATCTATGAAGGTCTGATGGGTGTACTAGAGGGGTTGTGTGCTCTGGCCCAGACTGTGGAGGCCTGCACCTAGGCTATGAATTCTGCAAACATCCACTCTTCAAAGCACTAAGTATTCTCTGTAGGCTGGCTGGTGACTGCCATGGAGAACAATCTACACACATTGCAAATGCAGTTATTGCGATGCACTCTGACTTGTACACCATTGTCCTGGCTCTAAGTTCAGGGCACACACCCAGCAGGACAGAGGTCGGGGTGCCTGGTTTTCCACCCAGTTCCTGGGACTTCAACGTTTGGTATGGAGAACCGCTCCTAGTGATGAGGGAATGAGCAGCAGCTGCCTTCATCTGGAAACTCCTCTCAAGGCAGCAACACCTCCATCGATCAGCCATTGACACAGGCCTCAACCATTGCCATGGTGATTGAAGACCCACATGTGTCCTAGAAAGAATCTCCTGGAGTGGTTGACTGCTCGAGGCTGCAGCTGCACAGAGGGTGCCGCTGAAGTCATCCAGTGCAAGGGAGATGTCTCAGGCGCCTCTCTCCGGATCACCCACAAGCAAAGGAGGAGTGCGGTGTCAGAGTACTCGTAAGCCTGTTACTAAATATCCACAATACTCACAAGGAAGGGCATGTGGGGGAGGTTATTTATTGATGGTGTTAAACTTTTAAAGCTTGTGAATAAACACAAAACTCACCTTATCTCGTGCTGATCTTCTTATTGACAGTGGTAACTGTGTGATTGAAACTGGGAAAGATTTCAGCAAACCCCTTCCATAGTAATGGCATGACACACTGTTTGCTGCATTAGGCCATCCCTGATATCAGGGCCATTCACTTGGTCACTTCATCATAGTCCCTCAAATCATCATCATCATCATCATCCTCAGAGGGAGTGACAAGATTATGCAGTGCACTGCAAACTATGACATAAGGGACACCTGTGGGGTGGGGGGATGGGAGAACTGCAAAGCACCTCAAGATCTGTCCAGGCAGTGGAGTCTGATCTAAAGGAGACCGATGGTCTGCTCCATCATGACCCTAATGCCGGCATGATTCTCATTGTCCCTCCTCTCTTGGCATTATTAGCCCTCAGTTGATAGGCCTTATCATCTACTCATGTCCCTCCAAAGAATCCAGGCCAGTGGTAAGTTCTGGACTCTGTGAGTTTTTCTGAATGTATGTGTCATGAGGGCCGTCCGGATACCTGGCACACATCTGTAACACCTGCTGATTATGGTCACACACTAGCTGCACATTGATCGAGTTTTTAATTCATTTACGGGATGTAAATGTCCCTGACCTGGGCAGCATATACTGCCCATTCCTAACTGCCCTCCATTTCAGAAGGCATTTGAGAGCCAACCACATTGCTGTGGGTCTGGAGTTACATGTAGGCCAGGCCAGGTAAGGACAGCAGATTTCCTTCCCTAAAGGTCATTAGTGAACCAGATGGGTTTTTCTGACAACCGACAATGGTTTCAGGGTCATCATTAGACTTTTCAATTCCAGATTTTTATCGAATTCAAACTTCACCATATGCAATGACGGGACTTGAACTCAGGTCCACAGATCTGGCCCTCTGGACTAATGGTCCAGTGACAATACAACAACACACAAACCTCGCCTTATGGGAGCCTTTTCTGTTTATGATGGTACAGGACTGTCCAAAAGAAATCTTAATGGCTATATCTGTGCAGTCAATAGTTCTCTATTCTTAGGGGAAACCTGCAATTGCTGCAAATCCTCAGATTCTTTCCATTTGGCTTTGAACATCCTACGTGAAGATATAATTTCCAGTGCTTTGGAACGTTGCATCTGTGAATGCCTTGATGCAATGGTGTTCTGCAAGCTGTATTATCTCACTAAGATCTGCCTGGAATGAACCTTTTGCAATACCAGAGACATCAGCTGGACCCCAAGGAAGTTCAGTGTTATTTCCCCTGCAAGAATCTCACATAATGATTTCACTCTGGCTCTTGAAAGCCCAGATCTTCTTTTGCTTTGAGTCTCACTCATTTGCAGGTAGCTAGATCTCTGCCTGCATAACTCTGGGAGGCATTAGATCACGTGCTAAGGATTTCTGGGTTCCTCCCGATCCTCAGGATGTGGTGCTGCACTGCCCCCTCCCTAAAGGAACACAGCATTCTGAGTGTCCCCCTCACCCATCCCTCATCCTCCTCCACCCCATCCTTCTCTCTTTCTGGCTGGAGTTTCCAAATGAAATCACAATCCCAATCAATCTCAGATACCTTTCACTGCTCACCCTCAAATAATGGACAGGAGAATGTTCGATCAAAACAAAGCCCTCTGAATCAGAGGAGAGCCTTCCTCTTGAAAACATATCTCCAGGCTCTGCTGCTCATTCACATCAGCAGTCCTTGCAGTCAATGGAGTTTGAATGCAAAATTGAGACTCTGGTCTCAGTTGCAGGTTTAAAACCCACCCAAACCATCTTGCCCTTAAAGGAAACTGTCATGAATCTCGCCCTGAATGCATATTAATGCATTCTGAACATATTATAGCAATGAGCTGAGTCATTAATGACCTTAGTTGGCTTGTGAGTTGCAGTTTAAATAAAGGGGGTGGGTTCCTGACCTTTTGCCCAATCCATGTACCATATTATTGGAAACTGGTGTGATGACATTGTAAACAGCATCATGTCCTATAATATTCTCCGTGAAGCAGCGAATATTCTTGAGCCCTTTGTAAATGTACAGCTCAGTACCATGGCACCTCCTCTGAACCACCGCTGTGGGACATGTCTAAATATAACATTTTGAATGCCGTGTCTGAAGAATAATCTGAGAGTATGGGGGAGGGGTGTAATTGCTCTTTGCCATTTGTGTTCAAAGTGCTCACTGCAGACTGGTTCTTTATTCTATATGAAACACAGTTTTCTTTCCCACTGAGGTCTTACTCCCAATGTTTAATTTAACGGAGTATTTAATAGATTTTTCTGCACAATTTATTATTTTATCACCTCTCCTTTCCAACCTCTCCTCCTAACCCAGGCCCCCATAACCAAGAATCAGCCTTGTGACTTTTCTCTGCATTCCTTCCAGTGCTTGAACTTGTTTCTTGGCAACCAGAACTGGAAAGAGTAGTCAAGGTTGTGTCAGATTAGCTAGGGTATGGCACAGCTTCTGTTCTTTTGCTTGTGTAATTCAACATTTTATTGGCACTGATTGCTGATCTGTATTGGTTTAACATATTTTACATTGAGTTGATTAAGATCTCCAAATGCCTTTTCAACTCGTTCCCCGGTTCTTCCAACACTATTCATGAAAGATACACGTTGCCCGTTTTTCCTTCCTATTTGCAGTTCATTATAATTTATATATTAAATAAAGTTTGTTAGCTAATGTACACCCCAGTCACATTTTGTTTATCTCAGGCTCATACAGCCTACAGGCCCGCAAAGCCCTTCTATGTGGTGGAAGTTTTCAAAATGCCAGTCAAACAGGCAAGTTGGAATGGAAGATTCTGCATGGAGCAGTGCCTCCAATCACACGCTGTATCTCTCTTGTGCTAGTGAACCTATTAACAGAAACATGGGAGAGAAACAAACTGTGATTTGAAGATAAGCAAACACCAGCAGTGGTGAGTTCAGGGCCCAGGAAACAGTATGCCAGGGTAAACTTGCTGAGAAGTGGACCGGACCCAACGAACAGAGTGCCAACAGATGAGCCAGGGGAAGTGTGCTGGAGGAGCTGACCCGGGGGAACAGTGTGCTGGAGGAGCAGGCCCGGGGGGGACAGAGTGCTGGAGGAGAAGGCCAGGGGAACAGTATGCTGGAGGAGAAGGCCAGGGGAACAGTGGGCTGGAGGAGTAGGCCCGGGGGAACAGTGGGCTGGAGGAGCAGGCCCGGGGGAACAGTATGCTGGAGGAGCAGGCCCGGGGGAACAGTGGGCTGGAGGAGCAGGCCCGGGGGAACAGTGTGCTGGAGGAGCAGGCCCGGGGGAACAGTATGCTGGAGGAGCAGGCCCGGGGGAACAGTGGGCTGGAGGAGCAGGCCCGGGGGAACAGTATGCTGGAGGAGCAGGCCCGGGGGAACAGTGGGCTGGAGGAGCAGGCCCGGGGGAACAGTGGGCTGGAGGAGCAGGCCCGGGGGAACAGTGGGCTGGAGGAGCAGGCTCGGGGGAACAGTGTGCTGGAGGAGCAGGCCCGGGGGAACAGTATGCTGGAGGAGCAGGCCCGGGGGAACAGTGGGCTGGAGGAGCAGGCCCGGGGGAACAGTATGCTGGAGGAGCAGGCCCGGGGGAACAGTATGCTGGAGGAGCAGGCCCGGGGGAACAGTGGGCTGGAGGAGCAGGCCCGGGGGAACAGTGGGCTGGAGGAGCAGGCCCGGGGGAACAGTGGGCTGGAGGAGTAGGCCCGGGGGAACAGTGGGCTGGAGGAGCAGGCCCGGGGGAACAGTATGCTGGAGGAGCAGGCCCGGGGGAACAGTGGGCTGGAGGAGCAGGCCCGGGGGAACAGTGGGCTGGAGGAGCAGGCCCGGGGGAACAGTGAGCTGGAGGAGTAGGCCCGGGGGAACAGTATGCTGGAGGAGCAGGCCCGGGGGAACAGTGGGCTGGAGGAGCAGGCCCGGGGGAACAGTGGGCTGGAGGAGCAGGCCCGGGGGAACAGTGGGCTGGAGGAGCAGGCTCGGGGGAACAGTGGGCTGGAGGAGCAGGCCCGGGGGAACAGTATGCTGGAGGAGCAGGCCCGGGGGAACAGTGGGCTGGAGGAGCAGGCCCGGGGGAACAGTATGCTGGAGGAGCAGGCCCGGGGGAACAGTATGCTGGAGGAGCAGGCCCGGGGGAACAGTGGGCTGGAGGAGAAGGCCAGGGGAACAGTGTGCTGGAGGAGTAGGCCCGGGGAACAGTGGGCTGGAGGAGTAGGCCCGGGGAACAGTGGGCTGGAGGAGCAGGCCCAGGGGAACAGTGTGCTGGAGGAGTAGGCCCGGGGGAACAGTGAGCTGGAGGAGCAGGCCCGGGGGAACAGTGTGTTGGAGGAGCAGGCCCAGGGGAACAGTGTGTTGGAGGAGCAGGCCCGGGGGGGACAGAGTGCTGGAGGAGAAGGCCAGGGGTTGGGGGGGGGGAGCTGGCGGTTGGTTACAGTGTGCTGGAGGAGCAGGCCCGGGGGGACAGAGAGCTGGAGGAGTAGGCCGGGGGTGGGGGGGGGAGGGCTAACAGTATGCTGGAGGAGCAGGCCCGGGGGAACAGTGGGCTGGAGGAGCAGGCCCGGGGGAACAGTGGGCTGGAGGAGCAGGCCCGGGGGAACAGTGGGCTGGAGGAGCAGGCCCGGGGGAACAGTGGGCTGGAGGAGCAGGCTCGGGGGAACAGTGGGCTGGAGGAGCAGGCTTGGGGGAACAGTATGCTGGAGGAGCAGGCCCGGGGGAACAGTGGGCTGGAGGAGCAGGCCCAGGGGAACAGTGGGCTGGAGGAGCAGGCCCGGGGGAACAGTGTGCTGGAGGAGCAGGCCCGGGGGAACAGTGGGCTGGAGGAACAGGCCCAGGGAACAGTGAGCTGGAGGAGTAGGCCCGGAGAGCAGTGTGCTGGAGGAGCAGGCCCAGGGAACAGTGAGCTGGAAGAGTAGGCCAGGGGAGCAGTGTGCTGGAGAAGCAGGCCCAGGGAACAGTGAGCTGGAGGAGTAGGCCAGGGGAGCAGTGTGCTGGAGGAGTAGGCCCAGGGAACAGTGAGCTGGAGGAGTAGGCCAGGCGAGCAGTGTGCTGGAGGAGTAGGCCCAGGAAACAGTGAGCTGGAGGAGTAGGCCAGGGGAGCAGTGTGCTGGAGGAGTAGGCCAGGGGAGCAGTGTGCTGGAGGAACAGGCCCAGGAAACAGTGAGCTGGAGGAGTAGGCCAGGGGAGCAGTGTGCTGGAGGAGTAGGCCAGGGGAGCAGTGTGCTGGAGGAACAGGCCCAGGGAACAGTGAGCTGGAGGAGTAGGCCAGGGGAGCAGTGTGCTGGAGAAGCAGGCCCGGGGAGCAGTGAGCTGGAAGAGTAGGCCAGGGGAGCAGTGTGCTGGAGAAGCAGGCCCGGGGAGCAGTGAGCTGGAAGAGTAGGCCCGGGGAACAGTGAGCTGGAAGAGTAGGCCAGGGGAGCAGTGTGCTGGAAGAGTAGGCCAGGGGAACAGTGAGCTGGAGAAGCAGGCCCAGGGAACAGTGAGCTGGAAGAGTAGGCCCGGGGAGCAGTGTGCTGGAGAAGCTGGCCCAGGGAACAGTGAGCTGGAGGAGTAGGCCAGGGGAGCAGTGTGCTGGAGAAGCTGGCCCAGGGAACAGTGAGCTGGAGGAGTAGGCCAGGAGAGCAGTGTGCTGGAGGAACAGGCCCAGGGAACAGTGAGCTGGAGGAGTAGGCCAGGGGAGCAGTGTGCTGGAGAAGCAGGCCCAGGGAACAGTGAGCTGGAAGAGTAGGCCAGGAGAGCAGTGTGCTGGAGAAGCAGGCCCGGGGAACAGTGAGCTGGAGGAACAGGCCCAGGGAACAGTGAGCTGGAGGAACAGGCCCAGGGAACAGTGAGCTGGAGGAGTAGGCCAGGGGAGCAGTGTGCTGGAGAAGCAGGCCCAGGGAACAGTGAGCTGGAGGAGTAGGCCAGGAGAGCAGTGTGCTGGAGGAACAGGCCCAGGGAACAGTGAGCTGGAGGAGCAGGCCCAGGGAACAGTGAGCTGGAAGAGTAGGCCAGGGGAACAGTGAGCTGGAGAAGCAGGCCCAGGGAACAGTGAGCTGGAAGAGTAGGCCAGGGGAGCAGTGTGCTGGAGGAGTAGCCTGGGGGGGGAGCAGTGTGCTGGAGAGGCAGGCCCGGGGAACAGTGAGCTGGAGGAACAGGCCCGGGGAACAGTGAGCTGGAGGAGTAGGCTAGGAGAGCAGTGTGCTGGAGAAGCAGGCCCAGGGAACAGTGAGCTGGAAGAGTAGGCCAGGGGAGCAGTGTGCTGGAGAAGCAGGCCCAGGGAACAGTGAGCTGGAGGAGTAGGCCAGGGGAGCAGTGAGCTGGAAGAGTAGGCCAGGAGAGCAGTGTGCTGGAGGAACAGGCCCATGGAACAGTGAGCTGGAGGAGTAGGCCAGGGGAGCAGTGAGCTGGAAGAGTAGGCCAGGAGAGCAGTGTGCTGGAGAAGCAAGCCCAGGGAACAGTGAGCTGGAAGAGTAGGCCAGGAGAGCAGTGTGCTGGAGGAGTAGGCCAGGGGAGCAGTGTGCTGGAGAAGCAGGCCCAGGGAACAGTGAGCTGGAAGAGTAGGCCAGGAGAGCAGTGTGCTGGAGAAGCAAGCCCAGGGAACAGTGAGCTGGAAGAGTAGGCCAGGAGAGCAGTGTGCTGGAGGAGTAGGCCAGGGGAGCAGTGTGCTGGAGAAGCAGGCCCAGGGAACAGTGAGCTGGAGGAGTAGGCCAGGGGAGCAGTGTGCTGGAGAAGCAAGCCCAGGGAACAGTGAGCTGGAAGAGTAGGCCCGGGGGAACAGTGGGCTGGAGGAGTAGGCCAGGGGAGCAGTGTGCTGGAGAAGCAGGCCCAGGGAACAGTGAGCTGGAAGAGTAGGCCAGGGGAGCAGTGTGCTGGAGGAATAGGCCCAGGGAACAGTGAGCTGGAAGAGTAGGCCAGGGGAGCAGTGTGCTGGAGAAGCAGGCCCAGGGAACAGTGAGCTGGAAGAGTAGGCCAGGGGAGCAGTGTGCTGGAGAAGCAAGCCCAGGGAACAGTGAGCTGGAAGAGTAGGCCAGGAGAGCAGTGTGCTGGAGGAGTAGGCCAGGGGAGCAGTGTGCTGGAGAAGCAGGCCCAGGGAACAGTGAGCTGGAAGAGTAGGCCAGGGGAGCAGTGTGCTGGAGGAGTAGGCCAGGGGAGCAGTGTGCTGGAGAAGCAAGCCCAGGGAACAGTGAGCTGGAGGAGTAGGCCAGGAGAGCAGTGAGCTGGAGGAGTAGGCCAGGGGAGCAGTGTGCTGGAGAAGCAAGCCCAGGGAACAGTGAGCTGGAAGAGTAGGCCAGGGGAGCAGTGTGCTGGAGGAACAGGCCCAGGGGACAGTGAGCTGGAGGAACAGGCCCAGGGAACAGTGAGCTGGAGAAGCAGGCCCAGGGAACAGTGAGCTGGAAGAGTAGGCCAGGGGAGCAGTGTGCTGGAGGAGTAGGCCCAGGGAACAGTGAGCTGGAGGAACAGGCCCAGGGAACAGTGAGCTGGAGAAGCAGGCCCAGGGAACAGTGAGCTGGAAGAGTAGGCCAGGAGAGCAGTGTGCTGGAAGAGTAGGCCAGGGGAGCAGTGTGCTGGAGAAGCAAGCCCAGGGAACAGTGAGCTGGAAGAGTAGGCCAGGAGAGCAGTGTGCTGGAGGAGTAGGCCAGGGGAGCAGTGTGCTGGAGGAACAGGCCCAGGGAACAGTGAGCTGGAAGAGTAGGCCAGGGGAGCAGTGTGCTGGAGGAGTAGGCCAGGGGAGCAGTGTGCTGGAGGAACAGGCCAGGGGAGCAGTGTGCTGGAGGAGTAGGCCAGGGGAGCAGTGAGCTGGAGGAGTAGGCCAGGAGAGCAGTGAGCTGGAGGAGTAGGCCAGGAGAGCAGTGTGCTGGAGGAACAGGCCCAGGGAACAGTGAGCTGGAGGAGTAGGCCAGGGGAGCAGTGTGCTGGAGGAACAGGCCCAGGGAACAGTGAGCTGGAGGAGTAGGCCAGGGGAGCAGTGAGCTGGAGGAGTACGCCAGGAGAGCAGTGAGCTGGAGGAGTAGGCCAGGGGAGCAGTGAGCTGGAGGAGTACGCCAGGAGAGCAGTGAGCTGGAGGAATACGCCAGGAGAGCAGTGAGCTGGAGGAGTACGCCAGGAGAGCAGTGAGCTGGAGGAGTAGGCCAGGAGAGCAGTGAGCTGGAGGAGTAGGCCAGGGGAGCAGTGAGCTGGAGGAGTACGCCAGGAGAGCAGTGAGCTGGAGGAGTAGGCCAGGGGAGCAGTGAGCTGGAGGAGTACGCCAGGAGAGCAGTGAGCTGGAGGAATACGCCAGGAGAGCAGTGAGCTGGAGGAGTACGCCAGGAGAGCAGTGAGCTGGAGGAGTAGGCCAGGGGAGCAGTGTGCTGGAGGAACAGGCCAGGGGAGCAGTGAGCTGGAGGAGTAGGCCAGGGGAGCAGTGTGCTGGAGGAACAGGCCAGGGGAGCAGTGAGCTGGAGGAACAGGCCCGGGGAGCAGTGAGCTGGAGGAACAGGCCCGGGGAGCAGTGAGCTGGAGGAGTAGGCCCAGGGGAGCAGTGTGCTGGAGGAGTAGGCCAGGGGAGCAGTGTGCTGGAGAAGCAGGCCCAGGGAACAGTGAGCTGGAAGAGTAGGCCCGGGGAGCAGTGTGCTGGAGAAGCAGGCCCAGGGAACAGTGTGCTGGAGGAGTAGGCCCGGGGAACAGTTAGCTGGAGGAGTAGGCCAGGGGAGCAGTGTGCTGGAGGAACAGGCCCAGGGAACAGTGAGCTGGAGGAGTAGGCCAGGGGAGCAGTGTGCTGGAGGAACAGGCCCAGGGGAGCAGTGTGCTGGAGGAACAGGCCCAGGGGAGCAGTGTGCTGGAGGAACAGGCCCAGGGAACAGTGAGCTGGTGGAGAAGGCCTTGGCCCAATTATCTTCAGCCACTTCATCAATGAGCTGCCTTCCATCATTAGAAACTGGTATATTCAGTAATGACAGTATAATGTTGAGCACCATTTGTGACTCCTCAGATACTGAAGCAGTCCATGTCTAAATGCAGCAAGACATGGACATTATCCAGGCTTGGGCTAAAGAGTGGCCTGTAACATTCATACCATACAAGTGCCAGGCAATCACCATCCTTGACATTCAATGGCATTACCATCGCTGCATCCCCCACCATCAAAGTTCAGGAATTATCATAGAAACTGAACTGGACTAGCCCATAAATACTGTGGTTACAAGAGCAGGTCAAAGGCTAGGAATCCAGTGGCAAATAACTCACCTCCTGACTCCCCGAAGCCTGTGTACAATCCACGAGGCGCAGTCAGGGGTTTGATGGAATACTCTCCACTTGCCTGGATAGGTTCAGCTCCAACAACACTCAAGAAACCCGACACCATCCAGGACAAAGCAGCCCACTTGATCGACACCACATCCATAAACATTGACTCTTCCACCACTGCTCAACATTAGCTGCAGTGTGTACCATCGACAAGGTGCACTGCAGGAACTCACCAAGGCTCCTTAGACAGCACTTAGCATACCCACGACCACTACCATCTCGAAGAACAAAGGCAGCAGATACATGGGAATACCACCACCTGGAAATTCCGTTCCAAACCACTCATTATCCTGACTGGGAAATATATTGCCATTCCTTCGCAGTGGGAATCACGGAACTCCCTCCCTTACAGCACTGTGGGTGTACCTACACCACCTGGTCTGCAGCAGTTCAAGAAGGCAGCTTACCATCACCTTCTCAAGGACAAATAGGGAGAGGAATAAATATTAGCCTAGCAGCAAGCCAACACCTCCTGAGTGAATTATAAACAATTAAAGGTGAAGGTCAGGAAATTTGAGCTTTTTTAACCCGTCATTGACTCACAAACCCACCTACCTCGCCAGGTTTAAAAATCTCCCATATGTCTGTGTCCCTGAATTTCCACAATTGTGAACAATAACAACTATAAATCATTGAAAAATAAGAGCCCAAGACTACCGACTCTCTGAAATAAAAGTGAGTTATTACCCCTGGAGCAACAGGTGAAGCTTTTTAGATGTTGCTCAATACTCTGCTATTGACGCTTGCATCATGCCAACCAAAACTGCTCTGGCATGCAGCCAGTTTGAGTAGAACACAATAGTTACAGAATGAGATGCAGGGTTTTCCCTCAGCATAAATACTGGAGTTTCCTCTTCTGCATTTTATATTATCCTGACAAAGTTGTGGTGGAAATTCCACTTCAAATTTTATAGCAAAGTATTTTCCTTGGGTAATTTCCAGAAAAAAAGCTACTTAACATCCTCATACGATCCCAACAATGCAAAAAGAGGCTATTCATCCCATCGAGTCTGTACCAACTCTGTGAAAGAGTATCCCATCCAGGCTTTCCTCCTCTCCTCTTTGCCCTAACCCCATAACTCTATGTATTTGCCATGACTAATCCCCTAACCCACACACACTTGGGCACTAAGGGGTAATTTACATGGCCAATTCACCTAACCTGCACATCTTTGGACACTAAGGGATAATTTGGCACAACCAGTCCACCAAACTTGCACGTCTTTGGACTTGTGATCAGCACGGTGGCGCAGTGGTTAGCACTGCTGCCTCAGGGACCCAAGTCCAATTCCAGCCTTTGGTGACTGTTCATGTGGAGTTTGCACATTTTCCCTGTGTCTGTGTGGGTTCCCTTCAGGTGCTCTGCTTTCGTCCCACAAGCCAAAGATTTGCCAGTTAGGTGGGTTGGGCATGCTAAATTCCCCTTAAGTGTCCCAGGATATGTAGGTTAGGGGGATTAGTGGGATTATGAGAATATAGTCTGAGTGAGATGTTATGTCAGAGAGTGGGTGCAGATTTGATGGGCTGAATGGCCTCCTCTTGCACTGTAGGTATGCTCTGATTCTATGAAACTGGAACACCGGGAGGACAGCTACGCAGACAACTGGAGAACATGCTAACTCTACACAGACAGTTAACCAAGGCTAAGATCAAACCTGGGTCCTGGTGTTGTGAAGCAGCAATGCTAACCACTGTGCCTCTGTACCACTTAGGAGCGCTTAACTGCCCAGCTTTTGGTTCCCTGATACCCTCTTTTGGTCATTGCCACTGTTTGCCAATGTCTTCTGCAAGCTCCAGATGAAGTGAACCTGGAACAAAAACAGAAAAATGCTGGAAAATCTCGGCAGGTCTGACAGCATCTGTAGAGAGAGAATAGAGCCAGCGTTTCAAGTCTGGATGACCCATCGTCAGAGCTACCAAAGAGAACTTCTTCAACATCATTAAGTAACTGTTTTCCAGCGAATCAGAGCCCATTACTTGTGAGGTTCAAACTGGAAAAAAAATTTCATTTTCTGGTCTGATTGTTTTTCTCAAAAAACAACTAGCCACTGATGGTAAACGCTGTGCCCTTGATCAATGTGTAACTTTCAGCTGCACTAATAAAAATAGCAATAAATGGGTATTTATAGTAACATTAATTTACTGTAGTGTGCTGTGACACAGAGAGAGAGATATTAATGTGGCTCATTTTGTATGTTAGCCCCAAATAATTCAGTTGGTAAAGTTAGAATGTAATTGAGTCATAGCAACCAGAAAGTCCTATAGTTTGTGCTGAATGAACTGATTTCAGCACAAGAAGCTGTAGCAGTCCTACAGATAAAGACATGTCAACTCCATTGCCTCATAAATCAAGAAACCTGTAAAAATCATGAGTAACCACATTGTTCCAACAAACTAATAAGAATTGAAAGTTGGTTTACAAACTTCATTGGTGCTTATTTACTTTCTAACAGGTCTTTGTTCTTTACAAAAACTACAGGTGAAATTTTTCAGTTACATCAGCAGCGGGAATCGTGACGGGTGGGGACACGTCCTCCTGACACTTTGGCGAGAGGAAAATTTCCCAAATGCAGGAGAAAATACTGGAATTTTTCTCTCCCAGCTTTTAAGACAGGTTGAAGGTGGGTTGAACTTTATGACAAACAATGTAGGGAATCCATTTGCGCTTATTATCATCAAACGCATGCTTGTTAAAAGGCTACCTTGCCAGAATTAAGTTTACCCTCCAAACAAAGCTCCCTGCCAGTGAGAATTTGGAATGGTCAGTTTTACAGCTATATAGTAGTGGCATGCACCTGGCAAGCTTCCTCCACAAATTCTGACATTTGTAGATGTTTGTCTTTCTTAGGGACCTTGAATGTCATTAGCAAGCATTGTGCCAAGGCTGGACAGGGGAGGCAGGCTTATGCGGAATGGGTGGAGAGAAAGAGGGGGGTGGAATGTCCAGGGGAAAGGACAGGGAATGTCTGGGAAGGATGAAGTGTGTCCCGGGGAATGTAGAGGAAAGAGTGTTTTTCTTTTTTTTCATTTATGGAATGTGGGCATCAATGCGTTTATTGCCCATCCCTAATCCCTCCTTGAACTGAGTGGCTTGCTAGACCTTTTTGAAGCATCCACATTGCTGTGGCTGTGGAGTCACATGGAGGCCAGACCAGGTAATGACAGCAGATTTCCTACCCTAAAGAACATTAGTGAACCACATGAATTTTTACAATAATTGACAATGGTTTCATGGTCATCATTAGACTTTCAGGAGGGAGTTTTCCTGTCCCACCTGCCACAGGAATCATAGCGGGCGGGGGATGAACCTCGGGTAGGATTTTCCCGTTCTAGGGCGAGCGCAGCTGGAAAATCCCGCCCTCAATTCCAGATTTTTGTTGGATTTAAATTTCACCACCTGCCCTGGAGAAATTTGAACCTGGATCCCCTGGGTTATTGGATTACTGGTCTAGTGATAATACCATTACTCCACCATGTTG
Organism: Carcharhinus amblyrhynchos; assembly: GCF_965287045.1. Lineage (NCBI taxonomy): Eukaryota > Metazoa > Chordata > Chondrichthyes > Carcharhiniformes > Carcharhinidae > Carcharhinus > Carcharhinus amblyrhynchos. Next base: position 31,465,687 of record NC_137337.1, read on the forward strand.
TCCTGAGGGTAGAACTCAGGGTACTGTTTATAGGAGGAAACATTCACAGTTGGAGGAGAAAGTGGAGTTCAGTAATGTGGCAGGTGCAGGGAAAGAACCTGACAGGTGAAGGTCTCATCTGAAGGTGGCTTCGATAATGGGAGGGGGTAATTTCAGGGTGAGCATAGGGATCATAATGAGTGTTGGCTCTGAGAGGGTTAAAGCCATCCTCCTGGCTGAACAGTCATGGGTCATGTCATTTGTTTTTCTATGATGCCATGGTAACGCTCTCCCTGGAGTCTCAAGGGTAGTGTCGACATATGGAAAAGTGTCTGCATAAGGTTCCTTGCAGGTGGCTCTCATCATCATGGTCAAAGAGCAGTCTTCATATGTTGTCCATGATGTCCTTTATCTAGAAGGGGACATAGAACAGATGCAAAGCTTAGCCCCATTGGCTCTGAGATTGAGGGAAACCTGTAAAGGAGAAGCTCACTTGCTCTATCACTAAAATTAATGTACACATTCACTGAGGCGTTGATAATGCAGCCTGCAGGCAAGCCTGGTCATGGTTCTAATCTAGATGAGGAGAAGGCTGGCCCATTGTTGATTGACACAGAGTATGAGGAACAAGGGCCTGAGCAGCAAGAGGCTCTGGGGCTTCAATAAGGTCAAGAGGTTGGTGAGCATGGACCACTGCAACTGCGAGCAATGGCCCAGCCAGGGGTGCATTGCTCTTATCTAGAGATGAATGAAAGGCAATACTGGAGGAGGCACCATTATACATCCTGAGACGTGGTTGCTCAGATCTGTGAGCTTCTCCTATACGAGCTGTGGCCAGCAGGAGTAGTGTGTAGCTCCAGGCCTGCAATGAGTGCATTTCTGAGCAGTGCTTTTTAAATGTGATGCCAGGAGCTTCAACTCATAAGGTAACTGTGGGAGCCTTGGTGCCCACTCCACCATGAGATTGGCTGAGCTCCTCGGTGTTGCATAATTAATGCTGAAAAGCGGAAGATTGAGCATGCTCACCTAACGTGTCGCCTAGCAGGAGCAATGCCAACTTTACCACCAGTCACTGGACTTCGGCCTGAATTCTACTGCCACACCCGCCTGAGGCGCGTAAGATTGTACCCGAAGCCAACAGAGAATGCCATTCTGCGAGCCTTGTCTCAGTGGGGGCATGCTGGTAAAATCAAGGCCTTCATCTCCAGAATGGAAAATTCTGCCCTCCATTTGCAAAAGCTGTAAAAGATCTTTTACAAATCTGTTTCAGTTTCTTGTATCTTTTTAGAGAATTTTGCAATATTTTGGGGACCACTCTCCACTCTGCTGGGTGAGTGTAGCTTGACACCTTCCAAGACAAAGCAACACAGATGACCAGCACCTTATCCACCACAGTAAAGGTACACTTCTTCCACCACTGCACACAGTGCAAGCAGGTTGTACCATATTTATTTATTTATATGGTGCAAAGCACATAGGCACTGAATTAAAAACAAGAAAAGTAACAACAACGAAGGTGTTGGCAATCCCAGTGAACAGAGACACATACAGCCAAGCAGAAAAAGAGATTACTGCTTAGAACAAAGAACAAAGAAAATTACAGCACAGGAACAGACCCTTTGGCCCTCCAAGCCTGCACTGACCATGCTGCCTGACTGAATTAAAACCCCCTACCCTTCTGCGGACCATATCCCTCTGTTCCTATCCTATTCATGTACTTGTCAAGATGCCCCTTAAAAGTCACTATCATATCCACTTCCACTACCTCCCCCGGCAATGAATTCCAGGCACCCACTACCCTCTGTATAAAAAATCTGCCTCATACATCTCCTTTAAACCTTGCCCCTCGCACCTTAAACCTGTGCCCCCTAGTAATTGACTCTTCCATCTGGGAAAAAGCTTCTGACTATCCACGCTATCCATGCCTCTCATAGTCTTGTAGACTTCTATAAGGTCTCCCCTCAACCTCCGTCACTCCAGAGAGAACAAACCAAGTTTCTCCAACCCCTCCTCATAGCTAATGCCCTCCATACCAGGCAACATCCTGGTAAATCTTTTCTGTACCCCCGCCAAAGCTTCCACATCCTCCTGATAGTGTGGCAACCAGGAATGAACACTATATTCCAAGTGCGGCCTAACTAAGGTTCTATAAAGCTGCAACATGATTTGCCAATTTTTAAGCTCAATACTCCAGCTGATGAAGACAAGCATGCCATATGTCTTCTTGACTACATTCTCCACTTGCATTGCCACTTTCAATGACCTGTGTACCTGTACACCCAGATCCATCTGCCTATCAATACTCTTAAGGATTCTGCTATTTTCTGAATATTTCCTATCTGTATTCGACCTTCCAAAATGCATTACCTCACATTTGTCTGGATTAAACTCCGTCTGCCATCTCTCCACCCCAAGTCTCCAACTGATCTATATCCTGCTGTATCCTCTGATTGTCCTCATCGCTATCTGCAAATCCACCAACCTTTGTGTCATCCGCAAACTTACTAATCAATCTAGTTACATTTTCCTCCAAATCATTTACATATATTGCAAACAGCAAAGTCCCAAAAAGATGGAAAAAGGTATTCATGAAACAAACAGAAAGGAGCTGTAGCAAAAAGCAAACAAATCAACCGTCGCAGGTCAACGTACAGACATAAAGGTTTCAGGGGAAACACACACAAAATAGTCCAGCAAGATACCACAATCAAGGCACAGAAGATAAAATCAGAGAATACATAAATTATAGCATAATTAAGGACCCACACACCCCAGACATTCACTCTTCCACCTTCTTCTGTCAGGAAAAAAATACAAAAGTCTGAAATCACATACCAACCGACTCAAGAACATCTTCTTCCCTGCTGCCGTCAGACTTTTGAATGGACCCACCTTGCATTAAGTTGATCTTTCTCTTCACCCTGGCTATGACTGTAACACTACATTCTGCACTCTCTCATTTCCTTCTCCATGAACAGTTGTCTACATAGCACAAGAAATAATACTTTTCATTGTATGCTAATACATATGACAATAATAAATCAAATCAAATTAAATGCGCATGCCAAAATATGGCTAGAGATACATCAGGATAACAATATGCAGAGATATGAAGCATAATGACAAGAAAATCTACAGGGACCCAGAAAAGACCCAGCCACAAGAGAAAACATAAAGTGAGACAAAGGGTCTCATTTTAACTTAGGAAAAATCCATTCACTTGCAGAGTTAAAATTGGGCCCACTAATAGAGAGCAAGATATAAGTGTTAAGGAACACACACATATCAGGGAAAATCATTTAAACAGAACACATATTTTCCTAAAGACACAGAACTGAAAATAAGATAAAAAGGATGAGAAAAACATTGGGTCAGTGAGGGACTCAGCAGACTCAGATTTTGTTCTTGGCTCCCAATCCTGTAATTGGGAGGAAATGCAGGAGTGAGAATCCACAAATGGTAGGAACAGAAATCAATTTGAGGGATCAGCCAAGTAAGTGAACATTTCTAGAAGATTTCCTGTGAAGAATCTTCAAAAACATTAAAACAAAAAGTGGCAACAGCTGCCAAAGCATCAGTGTAAGAAGGGGATTAACTTTGTTGATGAAGCACTGAACCCTGTGACTCCCACCCCACCACCACCTAGCCTGTTGCCTGGATGCCATCCCCATTCATCATCCACTCGTGGGCCTCTCTGCGGCCCACATACCAGCTGGAAAATTCTGGTCACTGTGGCCTACATGGTTACCCACAGGTTGTGAGCGAGTAGCAATCATCACTTTCCCCATCCATGACTTGACCCCCTACCTTCCCCGTCCCACTCCCAAAGCAGCCTGGACTCAAGCAAGAAAATGCTGGCAAAATAGCTCATTAATGGTAGTGAGAAACTACTGGTCAACCTGCCTCCAGTCTCCTTGTGAGTGAGGCCATGGGAGACTGACTGGTAAAACACTGAAATCAGTTAGTGTTGTCACCTGCCAGCAGCCTTCAAATTTATAAATTGTATCTATGTGCTCATTGCATGCCTTGCACTAGTAATGCAAATGGACACCACTCTAATAAGGGTTTCCTATTCAAAAAAACCCATCACTTCCACTGAGAGACCTCTCAGCCTCTTCCTGAGATAAATACTTATGCTATATGAACAGCTCAAAGGCTGGGAACCATGCAGCAGGTAACTCACCTCCTGAGCCCCTCCCGTCCCCACCACCCAACACCTGTCCATCATCTGCAAGACAAAATTCAGGAATGTGATGGAATTCTCTCCAATTACCTGAATGAGTGGAACACCAACAATACTCAAAGAATCTCAAAACAATCCAGGACAAAGCATTAACTTAATCAGCCATCCTTCCACCAACTTCAGCATTCATTCCCTCCACCAATGGCAAACAGTGTCAACTGTGTTTACAACTGCAGGATGCATTACAGCAACTTACCAAGGTTCCTTTGATAACTCCTAGTAATTGTGCAATTTCTACCACTTAGAAGGGCAAGGACAACTGATGGGAACACCACCACCTGCAAATTCCATTCCAAGTCATTCACCATTCTGACTTAGAAATATATCCCAATCCCTTCACTGTCATTGGGTGAAAATCTTGAAACACCCTCCCTTAAAGCACAGTGGGTGTACCTAAACAAAACAGCTGTGGTTCAGGAAGGTGGCTCACCTTCTCATAGACAATTAGGAGTAGGTAATAAGCATTGGCCTTTCTGGCAACACTCACACCCCAAGTATGAATTTTTAAAATCCCATTATCATCTTCTTCAGTCAAATAAACTCATGATAAGGGAAAAATAATGCAGATACTAGAAATCTGAAATAAACTCAGGAAATGCTGGAAACATTCAGCAGGTCAGGCAGCATCTTGGAAGAGGGGAAAGAGTTAATGTTTCATGTCTAAGCCCCCTTTATCAGAAAATAAGCCTGTGGTTCTATGTTGGTTGGACAGATCCACAATCTTCTTTTATTGATTTAGGGACATGGGTGTGGCTGATATTCATTGCTCATCCCTAATTGCCCTTCGCTATCAACAGATCCAGGCAGCAGGCGATCAACGGGATCGTCCATCCTGACTGTCTGCCCCTCTTACCGCGGCTATATTCGTGGGCAGGTGTCCCTGGAGAGGGAACATGTGGTGTCCATGGGCACAACTGACACCTTCTGCGCCCGCTGAGCACCGCAGGGGCTGGGGTGTATTATAAACCCCGAGAAGTCACATTATGAGTTAATGTTTTAAGTTTTCTTTCGACCTTGTTTTTAGTTCGGGCTGTTCCCCATCGTTTTGGGGAGCTGTCCCTTTTGTTTTATCCCTGCGTTAATTTGAGTTCTTTATTTGGTTGGTCTTGAAAGATATCCCTAATTGCCCTTGAGAAGATGGTGATTCTTGAACGGGCTGTTGGCTCTGTGGGGTGGCCCCCTCCGGGATCAGAAATCCACCCCAGCTCCCAGCTCTGCTGCTACCTCGCTTTCTGTTTCACTTCCCCCCCCCCCCCCCCCGTTCTGGCATTGGTATTTCAACAGAGGTTTCACCATCTAAACACAAATCCGCCCCTTTCCCCTCTCCCCCGATCTGTTTTATCCCATTGTCCCACTCCCGCTTCTTTAACCTGCTGCTGCCCGCAGCCCCTTTTCCCTCCCTCCACAGCCTCCCCTTCTCCGCGGGTTTAATCCGCCCTTCCTATCGCAGTAGCCGGCGCTCCGCAGCCGGGGTTCAATGCAGCAAACTGTGTTATCGGAGCGTGCACTCGCCGCAGCGAATAGGTAAGGAGCATGTTACAAACTGGCCAGCGATTAGGCTGGGGACTGGGGTGGGAGATGATGGGGAATGTCAGCAAGTTCGGGGAGGAGGGGGGGGGGGGCGGGGGAGAGGGGTCAAGGAACACACTTGTACATGGGGAGTCCACAGAGTACATGGTGGGGGAGGAGGAACACACTTGAACATGGGGAAAGAACATACTAGCACATGGGGTGGGGAGGAATACACTTGTACGTGGGGTGGGGAGGAACACATTTATACATGGGGCAAGAACACACTTGTACATGGGGGGAGTAACACATCTGCATATGGGATGGGGCCACATTTGTACACTGGGGAGAAACACACTTGTACATGCGGGGGATAGGGGGGGTGTGTGGAGGAACGCGCTTGCACATTGGCGAGCACAGGCTACTCTTGGAGAATATGAACAGAAGGATAGGATTGAGGATCCTGGGTGGGTTTGAAGAAAATGTTGGTTGGCAAAAAAGAATCAACTGTGATTTGAAAAGAAAGGAAGCAATGGGGGTGGCAGGTTTCACTGAGTGAAGCGAGCGGAGGCGGATATTGCAGATTTGAACTGTCAGCATGTGGGGAGGAGGATGGGTGAGAGCTAAAAACACAGCAGGACGGGCTCAGCAGGCTCTGGAGCCTCAGAGAAATCAGAAGAATAAGGGAGTAGCAAATAAGCAAACAAAAGTGATAGGAGCTAGACAGAAAACTTAAAACAGAAGTGTTTCAACTACACTCAATGATGAAACTCATAATTTTGGAGAATATTAAATTTTATTCTAGTACGATTATTGTAGTTCACAACAGTTTTATTCAGTCAAGGGGCAGAAATGCATTTTTAAAGATTTAATAAAACATCAGGTGGAAAGCTGCAGTGTTTGAATTCCGCTGATGCAGCTGGTCCTTGGAGAACCATGTTCCCTAAATAAACACCTTATTCTGGGCCAGCCCACTCAAATCAATGCTCTCACCTCACCATACCCCTTGGTAAGAATGAGAATAGTTACCTGGCTATAATCCCGCCTATAGTTTTTCAGAAAAGTAAATATATTCCCAGCACATCCCTAGGCCTCAGACCCAGTTCTTTGCTCTGGTGCCCATCCTGCTGTGCAAAATCATGTGGCGCTCTGCGCTGGAATAAAATAGCCCCAATTCTCAGCTCTCATTCTCCACCAAAGCATAAACTGATTTTCCCCCTCTCATCATTTGTTTCATCCCCATCTTCATATTTGTTACATGCAATTCCTGGTTCACTCCCACCAGTTTCTTATTCAATCTAATAATATCCACATCTTCTGGTTCATTAACACATTTTGCTTCAATCATGTTATATCTATTCCTTGTATTCTAATCATGTTCAGTTACCTTAATAGTTTTCCAGGAAAGCCTATTTTATTACTTCTACTATTGCCTTAATATATTCACACACGCACATTGGATTAAATGTCCAAACTCATTACCAAACATGACCACCGTTTTAATGTCATTAATTAATTTTAATTCATGGCTCAGTTGGCTAATGTGGATCAGAATGGTACCAACAGAATGCAGTTTGACCCCTGTTCTGGCTGGAGTGGATTTGGGACTGACTTCCTTGCCCTAGCATTGGCAGAGATTGCAGTGCTATGGGTCTGACCTGTTTTCAGGCACAGAACCAAAAATGATGAGACTCGTAGATTACATTATAATAAAGTCTACCCATTTGCAGCATACCCTGCAGCTAAAACAGTTTTCTTTTAACATCCCCAGTTTTTTTTAATATAACAAGTCAGTTTTCCAACCAATTCTCTCTCCTGTCTTCATATTGAGATAAGTGGCAGTGTCACTGTTCTACTGAGTTAGTTCAGATCAACCCTATTCTTTTTTGCTACTCTCTGCTTGTTGAAGCAGTTTACTTTCCTTACAGCACTACTGCGGAGGATGACCTACTCCTTCCTCAACAGCAACAGCAATTAGCACTTTAACATAATAAAACACAGCAGAGTTTTTTAAGGGGGAAAGTGAGATAGAGAGGTGAAGGAGCTTATGGAGGGAATTCAAAAGCTCACAGGCTAGGTGTGTGGGCCACCAAGGATGAAGCAAATAAAATCCAGGATGCTAAAAGGGCCAGCGTCAGAGGTGCACAGATATCTTGGAGAGTTTTGTGTCAGAGATGATTTGTTCTAAAATTGAATTGTTGCTTAAGTGGGAGCCACTGTAGATCACTGAGCAAAAGGGCTTATTGAGGAATAGTTGAGGACTCTGGGTCTGTATTCATTGGAATTTTGAAGAATGAGGAGGGATCTTATTGAAACTTACAGGATACTGCGAGGCCTGGAGAGAGTTGACATGGAGAGGATATTTCCACTAGGAGGAAAAATTAGAACCAGAGGGCACAACTTCAGGCTATAGAGATGATCCTTTAAAACAGACATGAGGAGGAGTTTCTTCAGCCAGAGAGTGATGAATCTGTGGAACTCTTTGCTGCAGAAGGCTGTGGAGGTCAGGTCATTGAGTGTCTTTAAGACAGAGATAGATAATTTCTTGATTAATAAGGGGATCAGGGGTTATGGGGAAAAGGCAGGAGAATGGGGATGAGAAAAATATCATCCATGATTGAATGGCAGAGCAGACTCGATGGACCTCTGTGGCCTAATTCTGCTCTTATGGTTGCCAGAGAGAGGAATAGAGTTGATATCTAAGGAGCAAAGTTTGAAGGGCCCATGGACAATAGCTTTAGTCTTTGCAATATTTAACTGGAAGAAAGTTCTGGTTGTTTAGTATAGGATGTCAGACAATCAGTCGGATCTCGAAGAGACAGTAAAGGAGTCTAGAGAGGTGGTAGTGAGATAGAACTGGGCAGCATCGGCATACTAGAAACTAACGTTATCTTATGATGTCGCTGAGGGACAGTTTGTAGATGAGAAATAGGAGGGGGCCAACAATAGATCTCTGGGAGATAAAAGTACTAGATGGTGATCCTCCAGCTATGAATAAAACCAGGTGGGGCAGTTCCTCCCAGCAGAATGATAGTGGTGAGGTGTTGAAGGAGGATGATGGGATTAACTGTGTCAAAGACTGCTGACGGGTCAAGAATGAAGAAGAGATATAGTTTACCTTTGTCAGTCGCATAGCTTGTTATTTGTGATTTTCATTTGCATTCAACCCTGGAAAGCTAGATAACAAGGACACCTATGTCAGGCTCCTATCTATTGACTACAGGTCAGCCTTCAAAATTATTATTCCCACAAAACCCATCTCCAAATCCAATGGCCTGGGCCTCGGCATCTCCCTCTGCGACTGGATCCTGAATTTCCTAACTCACAGACCACAATCAGTAAGGATAGGCAACAACATCTCCTCCACGATTATTCTCAACACTGGTGCTCCGCAAGGCTGTGTTCTCAGCCCTCTACTATAGTCTTTATACACCTATGACTGTGTCGTCAAATTCCCCTCCAATTTGATTTTCAAGTTTGCTGACAACAACATTGTAGTGGGTCGAATCTCAAACAATGTCGAGACAGAGTACAGGAATGAGACAGAGAATCTGGTGAACTGGTGCGGCAACAATAATCTCTCCGTCAATGTCAACAAAACAAAGAAGATTGTCATCGACTTTAGGAAGCGTAAAGGAGAACATGCACCTATCTACATCAACGGGGACAAAGTAGAAAAAGTCGAGAGCTTGAGGTCCAGGTGTCCAGATCACCAACAACCTATCCTGATCCCCCCCATGCCGACACTATAGTTAAGAAAGCCCATCAATGCCTCTACTTTCTCAGAAGAATAAGGAAATTTGGCATGTCAGCTATGACTGTCACCAATTTTTAAAGATGCAAAATAGAAACCATTCTTTCTGATGGTATAGCTCCTGCTCTGCCCAAGACCGCAAGGAACTTCAAAAGGTTGTAAATGTAGCCCAATCCATCACAGAGACCAGCCTCCCATCCATTGACTCTGTCTATACTTCCTGCTGCCTCGGCAAAGCAGCCAGCATAATTAAGGACTCCACGCACTCCGGACATTTTCTCTTCCATCTTCTTCCTTCGAGAAAATGATACAAAAGTCTGAGGTCACGTACCAACCACTGAAGAACAGCTTCTTCCTTGCTGCTGTCAGACTTTTGAATGGACTTTCCTTGCATAAGGTTGATCTTTCTCTACATCATAGCAATAACTGTAACACTATATTCTGCACTCTCTCATTTCCTTCTCTATGAACAGTATGCCTTGTCTGTATAGTGCGCAAGAAACAATACTTTTCACTGTATGTTAATACAGGTGACAATAATAAATCAAATCAAATTTAAATAAATGTATTTTGGTATTCTTACTTGGACAGATTGGAGGGAGTTCTGGGAAAGAAGGGCATATTTTGAGAAGTGACAACACACTCAAAGACTTTGAAAGGAGGTTGGACTAGGGGTGGTAGTTTGCAAGATCCAAAATGCAAAGGTTGTTTTGAAAAGCTATGGGGTGATGACAGCAGACTAGAAGGACAGAGGGAAAACGCCTGAGGAAAACAGCTGAAGAAAGCACAACAATGTCAATTAACATGACAGCCAGGAAAGGAAAGAAGTTGGCTGATGAGTGAGTTAATGAAAATAGGATTTAGAGCAGGAGATGGGTGTCATGAACAAATGAGCTCAGAGTGGATATGAGGCGAGATAGAAGAGACACTAAAGAAAGATGCAAAATCAAGGCTAGGGCAAAGCAGGGTGCCTTATGTGAGGTTTGGCCCAGGAGGCTTTGATAGAGGAGAGAATTACAGAGACAGTGGAGTGGATAATCTCAGTCTTGGTAACAAAGGAATTCATGAGCTTCTCACACTTTTTGTTGAAAGTCAGGGTGCAGGACACAAGGGAAAGATTTTAAGAAGATGGTTTCAAGTAGCCAAAATAAATTGAAGTTTCCCTTGGCATTCCAGGATGATGCTGGAACAGGAGGGAATTTTCACAGATGAAGTCATGATCTGATATTGCTTCATGTCTTTAATCAGGCTTGGCAGAGACTGGCTTAATCAGTTGTCCATCGAAGCCATTCAAATCTACATCCCTTACACTTAAGGGAGTGAGCTGTACCCTCTACATTGCGCCCCCTCCCCCTCACCATTTCTTCCATCAGCCGGCTGATAATAGAAATGATGTTCTTTCAAGTTTATGCCTAGGCATATAATTGGAGTAGCAAACAGGGGGCTGTATGCTGTATTTAAATATGTTACACCTAATGTGGAGATGCTTTACATAGCACTAGATGTGTTGAATGGGAAACATTCTATTCCCCAATGATATAAGTACAAAAACAGTGTTAAAAATAATTATTTGATAAAAATAGCATATTTAATTCTATTTTCCTGTGTTCCTGTCATGAATAATAAGGTATGTATCATCATTTTAATTTTAAAAACTCAAGATTACAGAAAGTGCAAAGATATTGCATTGGCGTGGATATGAGTTTAGATAGAAGCTGCTCAGTTGATCACAGCTTCAGGATGTAATCTTTAAACAGAAATAAGCTTTTAGTTCTCCGTGTGTTTTATACCTCCTCTTATTTCTTGAACTCAAATGCAGAAAGTACATTTTATTTGCACAGTTATTCAGATTCTATTGGTAATGCCGTCAAATCTTAAGGAAAAAGTGGCCCTGAAATCACTTACTAGCTCATGAAATAGAACCATAGAACCTCGACAGTACAGAAAGAGGTCATCCAGCCGGTCGAGTCTGCACCGATTCTCTTAAAGAACATCCCCCCCACTCTTCTGCTCTATCTCCATAGGCATCACATATTTACCATGGCTAATCCATCTAACATATACATGTTTGGACAGTAAGAGATAACTTTAGCATGGCCAGTCCACCTAACCTGCACATCATTGGACAGTGGGAGGAAACCGGAACACTTGGAGGAAACCCACAAAGACGCTGGGAGAACGTGTAAGTTCCACACAGACAGTCACCCAAGGCTGGAATTGAACCTGGTTTCCTGGCACTGTTAAGCAGCAGTGTTAACCACTGTGCCAGTATGCTGCATGAATTTCAAATTCCTTTCTGCTGTTTTAGCTTGGGAGTTAACCTATTTAAAAAATAATGGGTTACGGCTGACAGTGAAAGACTGGAGAGAGTAATTTCAGACAAAGATATTCACACACTAACGTAGCATAACGTAATTTCAGAGTTTTCTGTTTAACAATGTATATCAGGCAGGGTCAATCATCTAATGAAATATCTGAGCATTACCAAACACTTGAAACATTAATTTACAATAGGATCTTTCTTCAGTATTTTTGATCCACTCCACTATTACTTTACAAAGAAGGTAACAACAGCAGAAAGGTTGTTTTGTCAATTGCTGCCTGAATATTCAATTTCAGTCCACATTACTAAAAAGCCTTGTCAAATAACATTCCTGAATTCCAGCCTGGCATGAGAATTATGCTGTGGTCATACAAAAGCTGCTACCCTATATCACTTTGGATGCGCTGTGGGATTATGAACAATGGTCACTAGTTTAGTGTGCAGAATCAGGACAAACCACCTCTGTATCGGACTGAATACAAGTATTAATTTCAACGGTGTACTGTTGGAGATTTATATTAGGACTTGGTATTTGAACAAGATTTAAAAGCCTTAAAAACAGACACTTTAGAAGTGCCAGTCACGTTCAGAAATGTTAGTAGTTCTGCTGTCTCCACATTAATTATGTTAGTTTTACATTAGCATTCCAAAAATTTATTCCACAGTTGAAGCAAATATGGAGTTTGGCTGCTTAAGAACTACATTGGAAGACGGACACTTAAGTCAGAGCTACCTGATTTCTCACAAAAATCATTAAACATTATTCTGCATGACAAGTGACCACAGTAGTGGTATTGATAATATAGGAAAGGGCATTTGTGGCTCTCAGAGGGCAGCTTGTTGTCACTAGATGATGTTGCATAGTGGGTAGAAGGTATTTTTCATTCTTGTTCTCTTCACTGTGAAGTGAAATTTTAAAAATAGAATCTTATTTGGAAGTCAATATCTGCCGGTATTAAAATGAAAATGTTCAATCTGAACAGTAAAACTTTTCGGTACCAACGCTGTTTCCTTCTTTCCACTATTGAAGGCAGAGTAACAGGAATCAGCAGTTTATTCATGAAGAGCACAGTCTTGCATCACTGTATCCCTTCAGCAACACATTCTTTTGTGATGGTCAGCAAAAAAAAGTAATAAAAATTGCTGCAGTACTAGAAATGCCATTGCTTCATGTGACTGGAATCAATACCAAGAAAATCACAACTTAGCTGAATTTGACCTACGAAAAACTACATTACATACTTTGGGGGAGTTAAATGGTGTCTCTGTCCTGAACATATTCAATTACTGAGCCTCCACAGCTGAGTGTGGTAGAAAATGTCAAAGATTTACCACCTTCTGAATGAAGAAATTACTCCTCAATTCACTCCTCGCAAAGTTATTCTGAGGTTGTGTCCCTGGTACAAGAAACCGTTCACAGGGGGTTGAGCTATGAGGAGAGGCTGAATAAACTAGGCTTGTACTCGTTGGAGTTTAGAAGAATGAGGGGAGATCTCATTGAGACGTATAAGATGATGAATGGGATGGATAGGATAGAGGTGGAAAGACTCTTCCCGCTCAAAAAAGACAGTAGGACTAGGGGGCACAGCCTCAAGATAAAGGGGGGGCAGTTCAGAACGGAGTTGAGGAGGAACTTCTTCACTCAAAGGGTGGTGAATCTCTGGAATTCTCTGCCCGTTGAAGTGGTGGAGGCTGCCTCGCTAAATATTTTTAAGAAGCGGGTTGATGGGTTTTTGATAAGAGAGGGGATTAAGGGTTATGGGGAGAGGGCGGGAAAGTGGAACTGAGCCACGACAGATCAGCCATGATCTTATTGAATGGCGGGGCAGGCTCGAAGGGCCAGATGGCCTACTCCTGCTCCTATTTCTTATGTTCTTATGTTCTTATGTTCTTAAATACTTTGCAACCACAGCATATAAGACAACCTTGAATGATAACCATGTTAAATGAAAGTAAACAAAAGATTCTTCGTAAGTCTGAAAAAATGCAGTGTAGGATATCTGAGACATTGGAAACAAGTTGAAATTTATATTTTCTAAACAATTTTTTGACTGGTTTATGGAAAAACTGAGCATTTTTACATTATAACTATTTTTATGAAAGCCCAGTATGGTCATTTATTTGGTGAGTTTGAGCTAAGCACATTAGGAGAATTCCAACTTCAAATTCTGGTCGGCATTCAGTTTCCAAGGCCAAAATCTTTGGGCTGTTAATGTCCGTGGGATATTCCAATCCTCCTGATGGCACACCCCTGCTGCAAGCTTCCTGGTGGTGTAGGGTGGATCCAATGGGAAATCCCATTGACAGTGATGTGAGGAGAAGATCTCACCGCCAGCGAATGGGGCATCCTGGGGGTGACCTAGGCTGGAATTTTCTGACCTTTCACGCCAGCGGGATCTTTGGACCTGCTGATGCACACCCCTATCGTGGGTTTCCTTGCAGCATGGAGTGGTTTCAATGGGAAACACACAACAGGAAGGATAGAAAATCTCACCCCTAATCTCCACTTAGGCATTGGTAAGGTCACTATAGTTGACCCCATATAATTGGTTTGTGTTCTTGCTCCTGATATATAAAGCAATGCCTGCTTGAAGTAAACAAGTGTAGATGTTGAGTGAGGAACGCTGGGTTCAATTATGATAGTACCATCTGTCATACACGATTCACATGTGAATAAGAGCATCAAAAAGCAAAATATTGCAGATGTTGGAAACACTCAGCAGGTCTGGTAGCATCTGTGGAAAGGGAAACAGAGTTAACATTCCAGCTCTGTAACCTATCATCAGAATAACAGCCTAACAGCATGGGTGCACGGTATTGGAATATGTCTCGGTCATGTAACAGTTTCTCAGCAAGTGTTAATTATCTTTGATGGGGCAAAGAAGGAGACAATATAGGCACAAAAACACTATAATGGAATTACTGCTTCTATCATTGTGTCACAGGCTGGCTGTGAAATAGGGTCAGGATGTAGGTGGCTCTAGTCTGTTTGATTCATCCACTTTGAAGATCTTTGTGCTAACAAATATTCAAGGGTGCTGTTCCAATCAAATTCACTAACGAAAGATTTTATTTTAATCAACATAAATGTTAATGGTAGTTGCAACATCAAAAAAGGAAGGACTTTACAACATTCTACGATCTCCTCTTTCTGTAAGTTGTTTTCTACCCTTATTCCTTTGATCAACACATGCTGACACCATCTGTGACTCAGAGATAGAGAAAGTGACCCTGCTTAGTCAGTGCACAACAGGGGAATCCCATTGCTGCATCTTATTTTAATACAACTGTTACCAAGAGATCCATGAAGTTCAATAACAGTAATTATTTTCAAAGCAAAAACAATAAAACCACACAGAGCTGTTGTAAGTTTAACTGTATATTATTACATTGAGAAATACTGAAGTAGGTATTCACAATGGTCCAAAATATATTTACATCTGTTCACAGTTCAGAATTATTTCATAATTAGCTCAGTTAAGAAGCTGAATAACAATAATATCCATATAGAAATATTTCAGCTTTCAGATATGTGAAGTGAAAAGTCTTTGAATTATAATCCCCGGGATATTAATATTTATATATTTTTGCTACTTCTGAAAACACTGGCTTAAACTGGATTCTATTCTCACTCAAAATGTACACATTCATTTCCTAGCAAGAATCAATGAACTATAATCAAGAAAGGAAAGCTTGATTGATGTTTGTCCTCTCAGACCCAATGTAATGTTGTATGTCTATCATAGCCCCAGCTAAAATAAGCTAGCTCAACATGACAGATTGATCTTGAGACCTTCTTAATTTGTATGACTCAAATTCACACCAAACTGTGTACTTATCAAGTAAGCAGTTGCGACAGCGGCGTGTTAAATTTTTGCTTGCTGCAAAAATTTCAGAATCTCATTTTATTTATTAGTTGATAGCCTTCTGGACAGGCTAACTTGAGAGGGTTTAAACTAATTCTACAGGGAGGTTGGGTACCAAGATTTATATTAAAAACTAGAAAAAAGATACATAGAGGATTGAGAGATAGAAATCATAGAATAGAATCCTGACAGTGCTTGCACCAACAACAATCCCACCCAGGTCCTATCCCCATAACCCCAAGTATTTTACCCACTAATTCCTCTGACACTAAGGGGCATTTTAGCGTGGCCAATCAACCTAACCCACACATCTTTGGAGTGTGGGAGGAAATCAGAGCACCCAGAGGAAATGCATGCAGTCACAGGGAGAATGTGCAAACTCCACACAGATAGTAACTCAAGCCAGGGATCAAACCTTGGCATTGTGAGGCAGCAGTGCTAACCACCGTGCCACCATGCTGTCCGTGGGCAGAAGGCAATAATGCAGAATGAGGTGGGATCATAAAAATACAAAAAGGTCTATTGTTAAGATTGAACTGCAAGTGAGTAAATGCACAGAGTATGGTTAATAATGCCCTGTGGGGAAGGAAATCTGCCTTCCTTACCTTTTCTGATCAACATGTGACTCCAGATCCACAGAAATGCAATAAACTCTTAAATGCCCTCTGAAATGGCCTGGCGAGCCACTCAATTGTATCAAACTGCTGAAAAGTCAATATGGAATGAAACCAAACAGGCCACCTGGTATTGACCTATAGGCAGGGAAAACGATAAATCCAATCCTGTCAGGCCTGCAAAGTCTTCTTTACTGACGTCAGGGGACGTGTGTCAAAATTGGGAGTGCTGTCTCACAGGCTAGTTAAGCAATAACCTGACATAATCATACTCACAGAATGATGCCTTACAGAAAAGGCCCCCAGCCACCACCATCACCATTGTCACAGCTAATCCCAGGTGAGCCTCCTCCCCGCTAAATTTGCTATCCTGCCTCCAATTTGTTAAATTCCAGATGTGATATCCCCAAATTGTTTATGCTCCAAGGCGAGACAGGGTGAACTGTCTCCCTTTCTTTATTCAAGCTCCTTGGTTGGTGTCACAACAAGATTACTTCAAAAAGGATCCCTTCTCTTGTGGATACCTTTTCCCGGTCCCAATATATTTATATTTAAAAGGAACTGGCTTTCTTGAGTTAATTTTCATTGCAGACTTTGTATCAGTTCAGTGTAAAATATAGAACTCTACTTCTGCATTTTTGGAAGCTTGATGAATGTTAATGAAGTTAAAGAATTGTTAAGAAAACTGGTAGCTACACACATAACAAAGCAATCCATTTTCAAAGCTAATCTTTTTTGATAAATCTTAATTTCATCTTCAGCCTGTGCCACAAATTCTGACCAGCTCTGATAAAAAGCCACTGATGTGAAACGTTAACTCTTTTTCTCTCTTCACAGTTACTGCCTGACTTCCTGCAGCATTTCTTCTTTTTATCTTTTCTCCCTTACCCCTGACACTATCCATATTCCTGGAGACTGTCTCAGGCTGAGTCACTGATTCAAATTTCAGTGTTCTGTTAGACCCTGAACAGCGTTTCTGAGCCCATATCATCTCAATTGCAAAGACAACCCACTGAGAATCATAGAATTGCTGCAGTGCAAAAGGAGGTCATTCAGCCCATCAAGTCTGCACTGACTCATACTCTGGTGTACCCCATAACCCCACATATTTACCTCGCTAATCCCCCTAATCTATATATATAGGAACACTAAAGGGCAGTTTAGCATGACCAGTCAACCTAACCTGCATATCTTTGGACTGTGGAAGGAACCCAGAGCACCGGAAGGAAACACACGCAGACACGGGGAGAACGTGCAAACTCCACACAGTCACCCAAAGCCAGGTCCCTGGCACTGTAAGGCAGCAGCGTTAGCCACTGTGCCACCATGCCATCCACTACCACAAAATAAAAACATTAGTAATGTCTACCTTTACCCCAACCTATCCAGCAGTAAAACCTTCATAAAAACCTTTATTATCTCCAGACTCAACTATACCAATGGCAGGTTCTATTCTCCACTTTCAGACATTTCAGCATATATGGCTTCAACTTGTATGCTGTACTAGATGCTATTTGTCCAAGAACCCACCTTCACTGACCTAATTTTCTCCTGAAGATCCCACTTTGATTTGATTTATTATTGTCACATGTATTAGTATACAGCAAAAAGTATTGTTTTTTGTGCGCTATCCAGACAAAGCATACCATTCACAGAGAAGGAAACAAGAAAGTGCAGAATGTAGTGTTACAGTCATAGCTAGGGTGTAGAGAAAGATCAACTCAATGCAAGGTAGGTCCATTTAAAAGTCTGATAGCAGCAGGGAAGAAGCTGATCTTGACTATGTGACCACAGACTTCTGTATCTTTTTCTCAACAGAAGAAGGTGGAAGAGAGAATGTCCGGGGTGCATGGGGTCCTTAATTATGCTGGCTGCTTTGCCAAGGCAGCAGGAAGTATAGATGAAGTCAATGGATGGGAGGCTGCTTTGCGTGACGGATTGGGCTACATTCATGATCTTTTGTAGTTTCTTGTATTTCACATTTTTACTGGTGTTAAATGATTTTAGTGGCCTGTTTAGGGTCTTAATAATCCAGTTGCTATGCGACCCATTTTTTTAAAAAAAGGGAATATTAATAGTTTCATGTAGCATTAGAATATTGTTAAGAGAGTATTGTCATTGTTTCAGGAACTGCTTGTGCAGGCTCAGTTCCAAAATTGTTTCAATAGTTGCTATATTGGCCATCAGGAAAGTTTTTTATGAGAGTCAGTATTCAATAAGATTCTATTGTTGTTTCAAACTGCATCCTGTTATACCATTAAACAACCAATGCAGCAAGAAATAGTGATGGTGTTTGCATTGAAAGCCATTTTTTAAATGAACATTTTTTTCAAAAAAATCACAAAATCAATAATTTCTTGATGTTGATAAGGCACCAATAATGTCACTATCCACTTATTGTTTACTAATCTGGTATACTAATTCCAGGATTATGAGTCTCCTTGAGAAAACTATAGTTGTGAATATACAACTGATAACTTTGTTACATTTCCAGCTCTTGACATTGTAGTACATATAGTGCATAAAATGTTTCAAAACATGGACTTTAACGTGCAGTTATCCACCGGATCCTCGTGTATAGACTTCAGTGCAATTCAAAAACTAGTTACTCTGTTGGAAACATATCCTGTTCCATATCTAGAGAACTGCTTTATCATTGAACTCTAAACATGAAAGAACTTTAACTTGAGCTTTAAAAACCTTTAAATACTTGTCTCAGCTGCCAGAAATACCAAAGTATAAAAGCCACCCTTGCATTTCCTAATTATTTCTCCCAAGAACAGGGTCAAACATCCTGATTTATGCTCTCTCAATCTCGCTAACTCTCAAATAGTTCATGAGATTGCAAGAAAATAGATCAGAACAAGGTCAAATGATTTCCCCCTCCCCTGAAGTTTCATTAATTATTATTCCAGGATGTAATATTCAATAACCTCAATCTTAGATTCCCAGCCTCCTCCCTTCAGAAATTGTTGAATATGTTAACTCAGTAAAAACCAAATTAAGGTCATTGTAGCAGTACATCATTTTTATTTAGCAATAGGTTGTAGCAAATTTCTTCAATTTATGTCTTCAATACACATATATATTGTCAATTCCAGAATTTTATAAATCATTTTACATATCTGAAATCAACCCACCCTACATTTTCCTTATGTATTTCCCATTTTTGTCCTGTTGGTGGAATTTTTAACATGGAACAGTATTTTGTTTTGTTGCATTGTCTCAATTAGACATCTTGTGATTGTGTGTAAAATCCAAGAAGGAAGTTTAACTTTATTGTAAGGTTATATGGGGAGAATTTTCTCATCCTGCCTACCACTGGAATCTTAGCAGGCAGGGAGTGGATCATGCAAAGGATCATTGACCTAGGGCGGGTTTTCTGGTTTTGGGAAGAGCAGGGCCAGAAAATCCTGCCCATTGTCTCTACACGAGCCTTTGATTAGGGGTAGGAAGAGCTAAAATCTACTGCAGAAACACCTTTCTGGTGTTCTCAGCCCTGTAGTATTTCTTTTTACTGAACTGATTCCTTTTTACTGAACTTAGAGGCCAAACACCATAGCCTTATTTTTCTTTTTACTGTCTTTGAAGAGCTTAACTGTAAATATAATGTCCCAATTAAAGTAAAGGGGAAAACATAATGTAGGAAATAATAGGCCAGTTAGCTTCACACTGGAATCAATTTCTGGAATACATTTCTAAAGATGAAGTCGTAGAGCATTTAGAAAATCATAATACAATCAAGCAAAGTTGAGTGGTTTAACGCAACAAATTTATTGGAGTTTTTGAAGGTGGATAGAGGAACCATAGATGTCATATTTACATTTCCAAAAGGCATCTGATAACGTGCCACATAAAAGATTATTGCAAAATGTAAGCTCATGGTGTTGGACGTAATACATCAGTATGTATAGAGGTTTAGCTAACTAACAGAAAGGAGAGGGTCTGGATAAATTGGACTTTTTCTGGTTGATAAACTGTAAGTAATGGGGTCCCACAGGGATCAAGATTGTAATATCTTGGAAAGAGTGGTGGCCACCAAATGGAGTTACTGAAGAACTATTTATTAACAGGAATAACCACATACAGAGAGTAAGAAAGATGCTACCAATTACTTTGACTCCAGTCTCCAGACTGCATGGAAGAGCCCGCACTCATTCCCCTTTTTCCATGCTTTAGCCTGATTGGCTGAATGGGTCACATGACCTTCCAAAACCTCACTACTTGAAGGAGCTCTGTAAGACAACCCTCCCTCTTTAAATCCCTTATTTACACATACCAACAAAAGTTAAGCTATTTACAATATAATGCCATAAATGAATTATTTAACACAGTCCATTATAAATTCAATCTGTCAGGGATTTCCGCTTGCTCTGGGAATGATGCAGCTCAACTGGAAGTGCTCAACAGCAGGGGTAGATTCAGTTTGATTTTCAGAAATCAGATTTCCAACTTGTAATAGTGCATCAATGAAGATTACTTCTCCAGTTCACTACTGGAACACTACTCGACTCTTCCTCTGGCTGACTTATTTCCACATTGCTTTCAACCACAACAACATCACTCGTGGGCATACTTGGAGTGGACTTTCCCACTTGTTCGCTATACGACTTCCTTCTTCTCAAGTGATCTAGATCAGTGTTGTTTGAACATTTTGTTTCCGGGGACCCACTTTTACCATAGACCGTCCTTTGTTACCCTTGTCACATTTACTTACCACTTGTTTCTAGCATTTTCATTTGTGTAACAAAATGACCCATGTTGGCCTACTAGAAAGGAAAAGAAAATTGGTGCCCAGTGAATTGGTGTCAAATGCACACACGGGATCTGTTTATTCTTGCCTCATGTGGTCATATACTGTACTACAATGAGAATTTACCCAGAGGGAAAACAGAAAAGATCGTTGGGAATCCTTTATTGCGACCATTTTTCAACATCCTGAAACCCACTTGCGGGTTGTGGTCCCCACTTTGAGAAACACCTATCTAGATCCTTCTTCAGTATTTTACCTTGAACTTCTACTTCATACGATACCAGGCCCATCCTGGCCACAACAATACCTGGGACCCAACTCTCACCAGTCCCAAACTTTTAGCATCCACTTCCAATGTTCTCTCAGGCTTTGTTGAATCATGATGTTTCCTTTGCACACTCTGGTTTGCCTCCACCTTGCCTGCCAAGTTTGGAAACACCAGGTCCAACTTGGTTCGTATATGCCTACCCATCAGCAACTTGGCAGGAGTTACTCTGGTGATCATGTGGGGTGCTGGTGTTGCTTTTATATGGCTGCTTTAAAATCCATCAGCCAATCCATTTGAGGAGGGGTGGTATGGTGCTGTACATTTATGTTTAATGCCGTTTGATGACACAAAATGTTGGAACTACTTGTGGATAAATGCTGTCCCATTGTTCGAAACCAACACCTACGGCAAACCATGGGTAGCGAAGGTTTGCCTTAACATTTCCACTGTGGCATCCATGAGGTGTTGTGGGTCATCAGCAGCAAGAATTTTATTCAACCACAACCTGTAGCCTAGCATATCCCCCCACTCTACCAGCAAGGCAGGAAATCAACCCTGGTTCAATAAATTGTGTCAAAGGGCATGCCAGGAGCATCACCAGGCATAACTAAAAATCAGATGTCAACCTGGTGAAGATACCATACAGGGCTATTCCAGTGCCAAACAGCATAAGCAGCAAGTCATATACATGGAGATAAGCAATTCCACAACCAACATATCAGATCTAAGCTCTTTCGTCCTGCCAAATGGTCGTGGACAATTAAATAACTCACTGGAAGAGGCAGCTCCACAAATATCCCCATCCTTAATGATGAAAGAGTCGAGCACATCAGTGCATAAGGCTGAAGCATTTGCAACAACCTACCAAGTGGGTGATCCATTTCAACCTCCTCTGGAGGTCCCCAGCATCACAGATGTCAATCTTCAAGAGATGGTATCAAGAGATGGCTAAAGGCACTAGATACTGTAATGGAAGGAGTCATCCAGAGCTATCAAGCAGCATTTGTTTAGCAATAACCTGATCACCGACTCTCCGTTTGGATTATGCCAGGTTCACTCAGCTCTTGACCTCATTATAGCCTAGAGTCAAACATGGACAAAAGAGCTGAATGCCTGAAGTGAGAGTGACTGTTCTTGACATTAAGGAAGCATTTTATTGAGTGTGGCATCAAGGAGCCCTTGAAAAATTGAAGTCAGTAGGAGTCAAAGGGAAAACTCTTCACTGATTGGAATCAAACCTGGCACAAAGGAAGGTGGTTGTGGTGGTTGGAAGTCAATCATCTCAGCTCCAGGACATCACTGCAGGAGTTACTCAGGGTCGGGTCCTAGGCCCAAACATCTTCAGCTGCTTTATCAATGATCTTCCTTCTATCATAAGGTCAGAAGTGGAGATGTTCGCTGATGATTGCACAATGTTCAGTACTATTCATGACTCCTCAGTCGATGTCCATATTCAGCAAGAATATGGACATATTTGGGCTGACAAGTGGCAAATATCATTCAGGCCATCAAAGTGCCAAGCAACAGCCATCTCCCACATGAAAGAATCTAACCATCGTCCCTTGACATTCAAGGGCATTACCATCACTAAATTCCCCATTATAAACATCCTGGCAGTTACTACTGATCAAAAACTGAACTGCACTAGCCATTTAAATCTGGCTACAAGAGTAGGTCAGAGGTGTGGAGTCCTGCGGCAAGTAACTCACCTCCTGACTCCCCAAAGCCTGTCCACCATCAACAAAGGCATAAGTCAGGAGCATAATGGAATATTCTACACTTGCATGAATGACTGCAGTTCCAACAACACTCAAGAATTTCGGCTCCATCCAGGGCAAAACAGCCCGTTTGATTGGTATCCCTTCCACAAATATTCACTCCCTTCACCACCGGTGAACAGTGGCAGCAGTGTGTACTATCTACAATAAGCACTGCGGGATCTCACCAAGGCTCCTTAGGCAGCACTTTCCAAACCCATGCCCACTACCATCTTGAAGCTGGGAACGTCACTACCTGCAAGTTCCCCTCCAAGTCATTCACCATCCTGACTTGGAAATTTATCACCATTCCTTCACTGTCACTGGGTCAAAATCTTGGAACTTCCTCCCCACAGACACCTCAGCGACTAGCATGGTTGAAGTAGGCAGTTCACCACCACCTTCTCAATGCCAACTAGGGATGGACAATAAATGCTGGTCTAGCCAGCAACACCCAGATCTCTTAAATGGTTTTTCTTTAAAAATCTGTTGCAAGAGAGTAAATGTGTTGAGTAATGGAGATGGGACTGCCAAAAAGAGGGAGGTCTAAGACCACATGAAAAGGTGCAGTTGCGAGAGACTTAGTGCAGCCGGACTGGAAGATGGATGGGTGACTGACAGGATAAGATGGAGAATGGTAATCAAGCAGCACCATGGCAAACATAAGTGAAATGGGAGAATCAAAAAGCTTTATTAAAGAGGGCCCCTTGGAAAGTTCCAGTTAGCCTGCATTTTCCATCAGTGGTGGGGACAATTTAGGTGCCCCCTGCCCCCAGAGGTGGCCTGGCTGCAAGAAGTATCCTTTAGTTAAAGTTGATGAGGGCACTCTTTCTGTTACTTACTTGCCTTCAGAGCCTGTTGCACCTTTCAGACTGCAAGATCTGTGATGGGCCCTTCAACTTGAAGCTTTGTTCATGCCAATTCAAAGGTAAAAAGCACCTGCATGAAAATCCCATTGAGTGACTATTACCTCTGAGGAGTGGGTGGGGGGGGGGGGGGGGGGGGGGGCGGGGGGAGGAGGTGGGGGGGGCATTACAGTTGAGACAAATAAGAGGTAATATTATTGAAACATATAAGATGCTGAGGCAGCTTGACTGAATAAATGCTGAGAGAATACTTCCTCTTGTGATGCTATCTAAAACTAGGGTAGAGTCACATAATAAAGAGTCTCCGTTCAAAATAAATGGTTTCCCATTTAAGAAAGAGATGACAAAAATTTTCTTCTCAGAAGCTTGTTAATCTTTGGAATTCTCTAACCCATAGAGCTTTGGAGGCTGAATCATTGAATCATTCAAAGCTGAGATAGAGAAATTTTTGAACTATAGGGACATCAAGACTAATAGGATAAGGCAGGAAAGCGAACTTGAAGCCAAGATCACATTAGCCTTCATCTTACCAAGTGGTGGAGGAAGCACCAAAGGGCTATGTGGCCTACTCCTGCTTTTTCTTATGTTTACCGAATGATAATGTCCACCAAATCTGCCGACTCAAGTCATTGCATTAGTGTAATGTATTATATGTTAAATATTTGAGGATATTTTTGTGACAAATAAATATGGGTATTTCTTTCATTCAGATATAACCTATAATTTTGTTTACTTGCTACAAGGGGCTACAATATTACTGCATTATTTTCACAAAAAAATGGACTTGTAAATCCTCTTAGACCATGTGAATGGTCTATTTCAATTCCACATTCTAGCTTTTATAAGAGTATTGAAACATCAAGGATGGTGGATGTGAGAGCTGATCATTTTCTGTTAGAAATAGATAAATCATTCAAGTTTCTCATTTTGATCTGCAGATTCTTTCAATTCTGCCAATGTGCATCGATATTAATAATTTACTGATTTGGAATCTAGCTTTGACCTATTTAGTGCAATAATTGCTCCAGAAACTTTTTCATGACCTTTGTTCCTTTCGCACTACAAAAGAATAAACAATATCCCGCATTGACATTGTGAGACATTCATCCATGTTGTTAGTTTGTTTTATACCAAATAATTATAATACTAGCTCCAATAAAAAAGGAAAAATATCTGCCTACACAACTTTCATGATGTGTTCTATTGCTTTAATTCATACATGGGTGGCACAGGAACCCAGTTTTAATTCTGGCCTTGGGTGACTGTCTTTGTGGAGTTTGCATGTTCTCCCCGTGTCTGTGTGGATTTCCTCCAGGTGCTCTGGTTTCCTCCCACACTCGAAAGATGTGCAGGCTAGGTTGATTGGCCATATGAAACTACCCCTTAGTGTCAGGGGGATTAGAAAGGCAAATACATGGAGTTATGAGGATAGGGCCTGAGAGAGATTGTTGGTGCAGGTTTGATGAGCTAAATTGTCTCCTTCTGTACAGTAGGGATTCTATGACCTTTTCCTTCTAATTTGGTTTTTAAAAAATCTTGCTCCTAAATGGAGTGACTGTTACAGAAGCGATACTTCATCGACCTCTGGTATCTCAACTATGATCATTCTTCACGCATGATCCTGGGTAATGATTATCCCTAGGCTATTTGACTGTGTAGAATATTACTGCTAAGCATTGCCCTTTCTTCACATGATGACATTTATATTTTATGACTTGAAATAATAAACAAAATCTGTTGTCAATAATGCATAATATATTCTTCAAATACTGTCTTAGTAGATTATCTGGTCACAGATTCAAAGAATTAATTTCCATGCAGAAAGAGACCATTTGGCCCAGCGTTTCTGCATTGACACTCCAAATAAGCATTATGGCTTAGTGCAATTCCCCTGCCTATCCCCATACCCCTATAAACAAAAGATGCTCCCCGTACCCCTGGCCTTCCGTGCCCGCTGGGCACTGCAGGGGCTGAGGTGCGTTATAGACCCTGACAATCACACTTTGATTTGATGTGTTTTAAGTTTCCTTTGTACTTTTTGTTTTTGTTTGGGCTGTTCCCCTTCCTTTTGGGGAGCTGCCCCTTTTACTTTGTCCTTGTAACGTAATTTGAGTTTGTTTACTTGGTTTGACCTAAAAATAGACCTCCCGTACCCCTGCAAACAATATGGAGCAGTATTCAACAAAGCCAATGGAATGTTATGCTCCATACAGCAAAACATTTATCAGTCATAAATATCGTGGCACAGCAGTTAGCACTGCTGCCTCCCAGCATCAGTGACCCGGGTTCAATTCCGATCTTGGGCAACTGTGTGGAGTTTGCATATTCCTCCAGGTTTCTCCCAGATTCCCAAAGATGTGCAGGTTAGGTGGATTGGCTATGGTAAATTGCCCCTTAGTGTCAGAGGGGATTAGCAGGGTAAATACATGCAGTTAAGGGGATAGGGCCTGAGTGGGATTGTTGTGGTGCAGACTCAATGGGCCAAATGGCGTCCTTCTGCACAGTAGGGATTCTATCATTTATAAATGTATATCAGAACAGTACATCAGTCAGTGGAATCTATGATTAAATTCTATAGTGCTCTGCTCAGACCATATTCTGAAAATGCATCCCTAGGCCATCATGACATAAGGTTGGCATGCTGGATTTAAAACCTCACTCAGATAATCAAAAAAAAACCTGACCACATTGATACACTGTCTGTTCAGGAATTTTGATTAGATATTAAAGTAAGACCATAAGGTTCCAAAAGATCACATGATACTGTTTGGACAACCAGAGTTCTTTCGACCTCCTGGCTAATTATTTAACAGAGACCATTGCTCACAATGTTGCTGCACACAAGCAGTGGCTGCTATGTTGCCCTGCATAACAGCAGAAGGATTTGTTTCAGAAGGATTTGATAGGCTGTGAAGTGTTTTATGACGTTCTTCAAAGTGTGAAAGGCGCTATGCAAATACAAGTTCTATCTTTGATGTTCAGTCAGTATCTTCCTTCCTTAGTTTATGCAATTCGTCGCCATATGGAATCTCAAAATGACGAAGTAGAAATTAACGTGATCTATGTGATGTGGGCAGCACGATAGTGCAGTGGTCAGCGCTGCTGCTTCATAGCTCCAGGGGACCCAGGATTTGATTCCCAGTTTGGGTCACTGTCTGTGTGAAGTTGGCACATTCTCCTTGTGTCTGCATGGGTTTCCTCTGGATGCTCCCACAGTCAAAAATGTGCAAGTTATGTTGATCGGTTATGCTTAGAGTCCTGAGATGTGTAGGTTTGAGGGATTAGTGGGTGAATAGGTAGGGATATAGGGTAGGGTCTGGGTGGGATTGTGACTAGTGCAGACTTGATGGGCCACATGGTCTTTTTTTTTGCACTGTAAGGTTTCTATGAATTCTATGTACATATATTTCACACATTTTATATGACTGCGCTGGAAACTCGTTCCATACTGCAGCCAATTCTTCTGAAAACTTCAGATGACCTATTTCAGCCAACGTTAACAAGACAAAATAGCTAACCCTCAATTGTGCAACCTCTCCCACACAAATATGATGCAATCACCATTCAGGCCCTCAGGCCCAGCTCAGCGTCACCGGTGCCCCCCTCCCCTTCTCCAGCAGCGTCCTCTCAACCTAACTTGAGAACCCGGCGTGGTGACGTCATCGTGAGTGACTAGCCCCGCCCCTCACGTAGAACAAAGGCCCCAACGGCGCTTCTCCAATGAGAAAGCCGGTGGCCGCGCAACGGCCAATCGCGGCGTGTCCCAGGGGCGGGGCGGGGTCCCCCCTCTGCTGTCCCAGCAGGTTAGGCTGCGCCGCCGCTTGACTGGCGTCGGGAGAGAAAGGCGTTTTTTTTGGTTTGTGGGGCTAAACGTCGTGGAGGTGAGGCGCGGGGATGGGAGCGGAGCGGCCGGGCTGGGCTCATTAAGCGATTTACCCGGGCCAAATGACTGAGAGTTAACGCGGCAATTAAGAGATTCACGTTGACTTTGTGATTTTTGTTTTCTCTCCTCTTTCGTCCGCAGATTCCCGCAAACGAGGGCGGCTCGCTCCACCGACGGGCTTTTTTATTTGTTGCGCACAAGGTGTTGGGCGTCTCGGCACCGTGACGTGCCGTCCAGTAGTTCACCATATCCGAGAGCGATTAGGCTTGTGTTTATGTCTTTGTTTTGTGAAAACGGTAAGGATATGTGATAGGGGGGGAGGGGAATGAAGACGGTTAGAAGCGGCCGCAAGATGCGGGTTAGGAACGCGATGTTCTCAAAATGGCGGCCCGGCTGGGACAGAGCGGCGGCTCCCTGCCTGTGTTTGTGTGACGCACTCTGCGCCACTCGGCCACGACCAGCTCCGACTCATTCCTGGGGCTAAGGCGGCGGATGACTACTGACGCGGCGCCATCTCCTCCCTTATTTCTAGCTCTGAATCGAGCCTCAGTTACCCAACGCAAACGCCAGCCTTTGGGTGGTTGGGGAGGGGAAGAGCGGAACGTTTTTTTTTACCCTGCAGTGTGAGGAGTTGCGCATGGCGGCGCTCGGGTGGTGGATGGGTGACTCACGTGTTGCGGAGGCCGTGTTACTGCAGCAGGCAATGACTCAGCGCTCACTGAACAGCCAGCCACCTCCCTTTTTAACCCCCTCCTTCCCCTCAAGCTGCAAATGCCACCTGACCACGTTTTATTCTGCTGAATGCCTGCTCCTGCCGTCGGCTCTCCTGTTCCTTTTTTTAAAGCCTGCGTTTAAAGGGTTATTCTTTATCCGCAGTCAATTATAAGTGTTAAAGGGTTTTTGTAAGTTTAGAATCTGACCGTGAAATTAACACCCTGTGCTTTTGCGCGGGGCAATTCGATTTTTTTCCTCCGTTTGAATCCTAGTTGATGCTTTGCCTGACTAGAATTACTCTGAAAAATCCAGGTTTGCAGTGCGTGGTGAGGGACAATTTATCTCCTCACTTTTTCCCCCTCTTCCTTCCACGCACCCCCCCCCCCCCTCAATATCTCATTCTTTCTTCTTTCTTCCCCCCCAAATCACACCTGAACCATGTTGGTTAGGGGTATCAATTCAGTTTAATACCAAGATTTAGAAAATGGCTGGAGTTATTTGGTCTCTGCATGCCATATCTTTTGTGTATTCAAACTTTGGCAAATGTGTTTGAGGAAGTAACTTTACTGTCTACCTAATCCTTTTTTATTTTTCCTTCTCATTACAGAGCTGTTGCGCAGCCGTTGGTACCTGTGTCGGGGAAACCTAACCAACAAGCGGGGAACTTGCAGCCTAAGTGGCGCAAACTTTTTCATGTCAGAGACCGAGTACACTTGCAATTGTTTATGTCATCCATTCTTCTTCAGACAGAAGATACCAAAAAATTCCATTCAAAGATCTTTTCACTTTACTCATAAATCTAATAGTAAACCAGAATGGCTGTCAACGTCAACCGCAGTGTTTCTGACCAATTCTATCGGTACAAAATGCCCCGTCTGATTGCTAAGGTAAGAGCAATTGGAAGTGTTTGAATTAGTTTTAACTTGGAACTATATTGTGAACTAATGTGATATTTTTTCCCTCAGGTCGAGGGCAAAGGGAATGGAATAAAGACAGTAATAGTCAACATGGTTGATGTTGCCAAGGCGCTTAATCGGCCTCCAACGTGTAAGTACCATTTGAAGTTTAACAATCTGATCTAGAATGCCACCTTGCTGTTCTAAAGTTATGTAACTCTCTAAACTGAGATTTTGCAGATATAGAAAATTGACTATAATGTAGAGTTGCATTAAATCCTTGGATTTCAAATCTTGATTTCTCATTAGTTGCTTTTTTCATTGGTTACCTAGTTCATTTAAGATTATTGCCATTACAAATGTAATCTCAAATCAGAAGTGTATTGTGCACTGCTTTCCCCTTTTTGTCTATTTGGATGCCATCTATTGGTCACTCTAAGTAATGAAATCAGAAACTGGAATGCAGGACTGCAATTTGCCAGAGCATAAACAGACATAAATTGTCAAGGTTATCCTGTGCATAGCAACAGTTAAACTGCGACACAACTGTTACGGAGTTTGCCCTTTTTTTCCTAGTGCTTACCATTGACTTGTCCTTGGATAAAAATTGTATTTTTGGAGGCTTTTCTCTGTGAAACCATGATTTTCCTTGATTTTTGTGGGGCTTGCTGGCAAGGCCTGTAGCTCCTGTACTTGGTGTTGAGCCACCTGTTTCTTTTGGTTTCTAGCCTTCTAGGCCATTTCAAGGGGCAATTGAATGACCATGTTTTGGGATCTGGAATCATGTAGACCAGATGGGGCATTAGTAAGCCACATTAGTTTTTGTGACCATTATTAGTGAAACCAGCTTTTTATTCTTTGCACCAGCTCTAAAATTTAAATTTGGACATTTGGTAGTTCTATTTGTGATGCATTTGCTGTATCATATTTGACTCTCCGCTATATACATTTAAACTTTTCCAGGTTCTTCACCTGTATGGAGCATTAGCTTTAAAGCTTTTCAAAAACCCATTATTCTAGTATATCTGCAGCCCACAAATCAAACCAAATAAACCTGCAGCTATGAAACAGCTTGTGTTGCTGAGGAATAAGGGTGTATGTCCAGTTGATTGCATTGGGTTTCACAAATGGTAAGAAACTACACATTAAAACGAATTGTTTCCAATTCATCAGACCTCTTATGATCCTGCAAATGATCATTAAATTTTATGATACCTGGTGAGGTGGAAGAGTTGAGTATGCCATGTTTCCCATGGCTCAGTTGGAGAGTTGAGTCCACTTGGATTGTTAAGGATTAAAAACTTAAATTTTGTTACTAATTGTTGTGCTGGTTTGTTCAAGGCTTTTTAATCTCTATTCAAACCTTAGATCCTACCAAGTTTTTTGGTTGTGAGCTGGGAGCTCAGACTCAGTTTGATTCAAAGAATGACCGTTATATTGTGAATGGATCTCATGAGGCGAATAAGCTGCAAGACATGCTTGATGGATTCATTAAGAAATTTGTCCTTTGTCATGAGTGTGAAAATCCTGAAACTGACCTGGTGAGTGTAGTAAAAATGAAATACTGTTAGTACAGAACAAGGTTTCTTAAAACCTAGGTATGCTGATTCATTGTTAGATCATTCTTCTGTTGGTGCAACCTTCCAAGCCAGTACTCGGTCTTCAGCTGAGGATTCCCACCCAGTGTGGTTAACACTAATTCACTTTTGTTTTGTTCCACTTTTATCTTGCCCCTCTTCATAAAAAGCTTCCTGTTGCTTGTCATTCTTGCTTTGACTTTTTTCTGTCCAGTCACCTAGTATCCCATGAAGCTTGACTCTAGCTATATCACCTCTTGTCTCAGAATTTGACAGCCATTAGATCATTCTTTTTTACTCTATTCTTCATTCTATAGCCATTCACACCTCATCTGGACAATGTCCATCTTCCTTCATCCATTGCCATTCCTTTTGTCAGCATAAATTTTGTCCACCATAGGGACTTGTTCCTGTTCAACCCACATCTAGTGGCTTAAACTCTCTCTAAAGAAGACATTGACCTAATATCTTTAACATTAATTTAGATTTCCAGTATTGTAAGCAGCACTCTGTGCTTGAGCCATTTTCCTCAGTTGGAGAAATTGATACCTGCTGCATCTATTTTGTATTTAATCTGTAGGCTTGGGTGTCAGTTTTTTTGAATAAATTGTAACAAGATTATTCTCATTTTTAGCATGTCAATCCAAAGAAACAAACCATTGGTATTTCCTGTAAAGCCTGTGGATACCGAGGCATGCTTGACACACGTCACAAGCTCTGCACATTCATTCTTAAAAATCCACCAGGTAAGTAAGTTTGAATTCTGCAAGACATCCAGATTTTTTTATTTCAAATGATTTGATGTAAGGATTTCTGCCTTTCAGAAAATGGAGATGGTGGTTCAGCCAAGAAAGAAAAGGAAAAGAGAAACAAGAAGGGCAAAGACAAGGAGAATGGATCAGTATCTAATTCAGAATCATCCACCCACAATGAGTTTGATGCTCCAGATGCAGTGGTAATTAGATTTTATTCAGTGTAAATTATGGAACACCTGCTTATCAAGTCTGCTAGCTTTGCAAAACTAATGTTCAATCTCCCTGTGGCCCCCTCCCTACAGATCAGCAACCCTTTCTTTCCAGATGCTTCTCCAGTTTGTGCTGTGACTCTGGCTCCCACACTTGAGTAATTCAGTCCAGACAAATCCTAGGTCACCATCAGAAGATTTATGCAGGTGCACACCAAGGTCTTTGTTCCTGCATCACCTTGAGTTGTGCAGTTCTCTGCATTAAATTTCATTTGTTATGCATGTTCCCATACTGCTAGCAGTTGCTTGTGTGCTAGGAGACCAGCTATTGGGTTTGTAAGTATGGTAATTGAGTAAGATGGTGACTGAGAATCTGAACAACAGTAAGAAGTGGTTTTGATCATAATCATGAGGACCTTGCATCAGAATTTGGTTAAATGCATTTTAAGCAGGGCTACAATAAAGTAAACATAATCAATTCTGGGAATAAAGCATTTCTAAACTTTCCATTCTCCCATGAGATATGGACATTACCAACACTTGCCCATCCCTAACTGCCCCTTGAACAGTTTCAGAGGGCATTTAAAGCAACCACTCTGAAGGGTCTAAGGTCATGTGGTCAGACGAGGAAAAGATGACAGATTTTCTTAACGTGAACCATATCTAGTCTCATAACACCAGGTTAAAGTCCAACAGGTTTATTTGGTAGCATGAATTTTCAGGTTCACAAATGATATAAAGACAAACTTAATTACAAGATAATGTTTGGAATAACTTGACAGGTAATCAAGCCTTTACAGGTGCAGACAATGAGTGGAGAAGATTTAAGCTTGGGTTTAAGAGGTGTGAATTGTCTCCAGCCAGGACAGTTAATGAGATTTTGCAAATCATTGGGGTTGCAGATATGACAAACTCAAGGTCTCTGAGGCAGTCCTCATGCAGAACTAACTTCATACAAGGACATTCAGCCTCTGACCTTCAGGAAGATGACCTACACAACACAATCTCTGAGCAGAAACTGATATCCAAATTCTGTGCACATGAGGACAGCCTGAACTGGGATCTTGGGCTCATGCCACTATCCCCCACGACTTGCCTAGGCTTGCAAGATCTCTGACTTGGCTGGAGACATTGCACATCTCTTTAACCTGTGCTTAACCTGCTTTCCACTTGCGTTGTCTTTACCTGTAAAGACTCTCATTCCAACCATTATCTTGTAATTGAGTGTCTTTATGTCCTGTTTGTGAACCAAATCCTGCACTCAACTGATGAAGGAGCAATGCTCAAACTTGTGCTACCAAATAAATCTGTTGGACTTTAATCTGATGAGAGTACTTTGCCTACCCCAGTAACTCCACATTAAAGTGAACCGGATGGATTTTTACAGTAACAGATTTTGGTCATTCCAAATTTTTATTGCATTCAAATTCCACCAACTGCCATCGTGAGATTTGAACCCAGATTCCCAAGGAATTGCATTGATATCTGGATCATCAGTCTGATAAAGACTGAAGCCAGCATGAGGGGCTACACCAAGAATAGTTGGCTAGAACTGCTGGAGCCCAGGGAGAACAAAGTCAGACTTGACAAAGAATCTGCTGTCAGCCACAGGCCATCCCAGGAGACAAAGGCAGTTGGTAGTTTAAAATTTAAGTTTGGCTGAACAAAAAATGTTTGGATAATGGTTGAGATCTTTGGGACTGTTTTATACTGCAAAGCCCCTTTCTCAAGGGTGTGATTCTATTTAGAATCATAAGTGTCAGGCAACATTTTTGGATTTTAATACTTCATTCTAATGCAAAAGCCTTTTGGCAGATAGTTTCACTTGGGATTTGGGCAGCTCAGCATTTGCCATAACAGTTCACTATTCTTTCAATTTTGGGACTTTGGGGAAGGGTGGGGGAGAAAAAAATATGGCAATCAATGCCTGTGGCATGCTCCCTGAGCAAATTGTTTCATTCATTCTAGTTACTATTTAAACTACCTAGTTTTAAGTATATCTGACTGCTTGATAATTAGGGTGAAGCTGTAGAATGGGAATTTACAGTTAACCTTCTCACCAGGATGGTGAAGACGATGATGATGACTGGTGTGAAGAAACCACAGAAGAAGCCCAGCGGCGTCGAATGGGTGAAATTAGCGAGCATGCCAAAAATTTGACACTCAGTGATGACCTGGGGAAAACTTTGGAGGAAAGAGTCAACTTATTCTACAACTTTGTCAAGGTATTATGACGTGGATATTTTTATTTGGGTGCTGTGTTTTCTTAGCCACTTACCTTTAGCAGTGTGTCTATGATCTAGAAGGACTGGAGCAGCAGTGAATGTGGGCACCACTAAGTTTCCCTCCAAGTCACCATTTGATTTGAAGATTTTATTGCAGTTCCTTCAATGCAAGGTCAACTTCCTGGAACGCTGCCCCCAGCAAAGTTAACTACATGGATTGTAGTAGCAATGCAAAATGCTACCAACTGTGCACAGTTTGTAGATGGAGAATAAGTGCTGGCTTTGCCACTTTTGGTATGCAATCTGTTGCATGGATTTCACTTTCTAGTTGTGTATCAAGTGGCCATTTCCATTGAAGCATGATCAGACTGAAACAGGAAGTAAAATGAAACTATTACTCTAGAACAAAAAGACAGTTTTTGATATTGAAGATTCTATGGCATTAATACCATATTGAGAAAACTCTCAATTTGGCTTTCCAGATTAAGGTTCTTCAGTGGTAGTTACAACTTGCTGACCTTTTTTGATAAAATGTGGTTTTGAGGGAATTTTAACTGACACATAAGTGGACATTCTTGTCTAGGGCTTCCCACAGTGCATCATGTGGGTAATTAGAAGAAACAAGGTCTTAGCTGGTTTCCACACTTAGTGTACGCACAGACTCCAGAAATTGTCACAACTATACTATCTGGACTAGTAGGATAGTTAGGGATTTGTGGGATGTACTTCTACACCTACCCAGTTTCAACTAGTGATGAAAGTCACCTTGCTGTGGTGCATTGTCTATAACTAACAAATGTTAACACCAAAGCAGAAGGAAAGCATTTGAAATGTTGAACAATTCAAGTGTAACAGCCAAACTCAAATGTTTGGGAAATGCATCTGATTTGTGTTGTACCTAATCATGTCTTTGCAGAAAAAGAAAGAAGAGGGCATTATTGATGCTGCTGATAAAGACATTCGATCAGAAGCTGAAAGACTAGATGTAATAGCTATGGGCCCTCTCATATTAAGTGAACTGCTTTTTGATGAGAACATAAGGGAGCAGATCAAGAAATATAAACGACACTTTCTGCGTGTGAGTACTATTCCTCTACCTGAACAATGTTGCTTTCAAGCTTAGTGCTTGACTAATTGTTTTCTCTTTGATAGTTCTGCCATGGTAATAAAAAGGCCCAAAAGTATTTACTTGGTGGCTTTGAATGCCTGGTGAAAATACATCGGGATCAACTGCTTCCCAGAGTTCCACATGTCCTGAAGGAGCTGTATGATGCTGATCTCCTAGAAGAAGAGGTCATCCTTGCTTGGGCTGAAAAGGTGAGCTGTACAATGAGACCATCTTAATTTGTATCTTGTTTTTGGAATTTTAAATTTCTGCCTAATCTAGTTCCAAATCTACTTACAGCACTAGGGACTCGGGTTTAATCAATCTTGGGTGACTGCATGGATATGCTCAAGTTTCCTCCCCCACCAAGATATGTGGGTTTGGTTAATTGGCCATGCTAAATTAACTGGTGTCAGGGGAATTAACAAGGTAAATATGTAGAGTTCCAGGAATAGAGCCTGAATGGGATTTGTTGTAGGCGTGATGGACTAAATGGCCTTCTGCATGCTGGAGATTATATGAAATATGGCTCCTTTGTTCTTCCAGATTTTTGCATTATCAGCAATTGGGAACAGTAACATTCTGTGCAAGCAGGAGTTGTGCAAAAAAAAAGTTCTTGCTTTTGTAAAATAGTACATTCAGTGTCATTAAAGTGCTAAATGTTTTGAGTTTGCTGTTCACAAATTTGTTTTTCAGTATATTCTGTGCAGATCAGAAATTAATTTGTATTGATCATGTACAGGTATCTAAGAAGTATGTCCCAAAGGAACTTGCCAAAGAAATACATGCAAAAGCAGATCCATTTATCAAGTGGTTAAAAGAAGCTGAAGAGGAATCTGAAGAGGAGGAGGAAGATGAAGATGATGATGCAGATAAGGATGTGGAGGTAATTATTGTTTACCATACTGGTTATCAAGCAGAGTAATGAACATTAAAGGCTAATTAAGTTGGGAGTGGTGTGGCAAATCTAGCCTTCTAGCCCAGTACATGCATCAGTAGTGTGAATGATTGCCATAACTTGCAACCACTTCACCAGTTGACTTTAGCAACTGTCCCATTACTTCTGTGCGGGATGTATTGAATTTGATATACTCACTGATCATCATGATGTTGCTTACAGGTGGTCTACGACAGCTCTGCAAGGGAACTGAAAGTGGAAACTGTGAAACCCATTAAGACAAGAGAGGAAGAAGATATAGATATTGATGCTATTTGATGTATTGCTTACAGGGGGGGTGGGGAATATTCTCCTTTTTTTTAAATATCTTGCAGTGGAGAAGTCAGTAATGAAGAAATATTTCTGTATTTAAACTGCAACTGCTGAAATCAGTCTCTGCTAGTGACACTTTGCCACCACCTACCAATTATGAACTCTTAAGACAATATGTCCCAAGTCTAAGTGGTAGAACGGTCCTGCTAATCTGACAGTTGTCTGTTTCACTTTTCTCATTGCTACTGAGTAACATTTCTGCATTTACTGCTCACTTATACAGGGATGTAAATTACAAATTAAAGGGGTTTGTGTTCTGTATTCTAGCACCTGAGGTTTCATTTAGTGCACAATTGTAACTTGCCAACAATTAACTTCAGGATTTTTAACTTCTGTACCTGCAATACAACTGATTCGTATTGGATAAAGCTGTCTGCTTCTAATGGGCATCACAACTGAGCTATTGCCCAATGATAAAGATCAGGCAGTAAAATAAGACTGGTGGAGGGGGACTAATTATTGATAGCCTTGGCTGATGGGTGAACTGTTTAACAACAGGCCATATGTCTATTACAGCATGAAAGTCTGTTTGGACCATTGCCACTTGTGCAACTAGTCATGATCACCCAAACATCAAGCAAGTTGAAAATTTTAAAAATGAATTGAGTAGCTCATGTAATACATGCAGTAAGAATTCATTTTTTGTGGGTGGAAGATTAAAACTTTAGGTGGGAATACTTCTGTGGCAGAGAAAATAAATTTCTGGCATTTCCTTGCACTTTGATTCTAAATGCATCTTGGTATTGTGGTCCTTTCACTTCCAATTGGCTTTTTCTTGACCTTTAAGGTTGGACATAGTTAAATCAGCTTATTGTTCCAATGCCCTGTGCAACAAACTTTTGCATTTTGGATTAGAATTGTATTTTGGAGTAAGTCCTCAGTTTCAACCCTGAACATCTTGGAACGCTTCATGGAGCTGTCACATTGCTTGCATAGCCTTCAATAACTAAAATAATGCAAGGAACTAATCTGAATTTTTTGTTTGAAATGAAACCTGACTTGATTTTTGAGGCATGGCAGTCATTTGCCAGTCATGGTGCCACAACTGATCTCTCCAGTCACCACTGTCAAATCTTTGATACAAGTAGGAACTTTATCCTATTGAGTTAAGAGGTCAGTTTTTGCAGCAAGTTAAACTGCAAATCATACTGTAGTTGTCTAAATTGCCTTTTTGCCTTTTCAAAAGGTACCAAATCCTCTATCTGAAAGTCTTTTTTTGAAAAAGCAGCTGATATCCAGGCTCTGGAAAATGTCTTCAGTTACTGAGAACTTGTGTACCATGAGTTACCATAATTTGATTTCTTTGCTTGTCCTGCTCATCCAATATATTTGCTAAATTGGAAATTCAGCTATAAGGACTTTATGAATATCTGATTTTCAGCCAATGTATGCACCAAAACAAGGTCACATCCTTGGCTAAGACAATTATCCATAACACTGAATTAATCTTGACATGTTAAGGAAATTGAAGTATGTTTTTTATAGTGAGGCCTGACACAACCAAGGTCTAATGGCTTTAAATTAAGATATGCATCTTGTTGAATATCTGCAGCCTGCCTTGACACATGTCAGACCATTCTTCACTTTGTCATCAGAATTCAGATGAATCATAGAGCATTTGAGTGCTGAACCAGCCAAAATCTGAAATTTGTATTCTAATATTCATGTAGAAAAACATTATGTAAATAAAGTTAGCTTTTGGTTTTGTGACTTATGTTTTTGCTTATTTTGAAATCTTCCATGGTTGTACTTTTGACACCAGTGTATTTTGTCAAATTAGTGACAAGGTAAAAGGGATCTCCTGTGTGGTTGTGCTTTCCAACAATTAAGTCATGCCCTTAAGCAAATGTATCTCTCCCAGATTTGGAGATGATAGCTGAGGTACATGGCATTTTGGTTGCCTCCACTCAAATTTTAAACCTTTTGTGCATGTTGTGATTTGCCCATTCCTAATTTACTCAAGACAGTGTTGGTGGGCCATGGCAGTGTATGGGTGGAATACAGTGCTGTTTCTAGGGAGTTTCAGGATTTTGACCTAGTGACTAAGACAGTAGTGCCAAGTGAGGAAGGTGTTTGGTTTGGGAGGGGTAGTTGAAAGTTCCCTTGTGTTGACCACCCTGTGGAAGGAGCTTGGATTGTTGCAGTGGATTTTAAAGATTTGTGTGGAAAATGTTAATTTGCTACCCAAGCCTGGATCTTCTTATTAGATGTCTACTCTAAATTAGAGAATTACAAGATCTTTCAAGGTGGAGACAAAGAAAATACAATGTGATTTTTTTTGTACTGGATGGGTGCACAGTGGGCTTTGAAGAATTAACCAAGCTGGTATAGATAAAATGACAGGGATGTATATGGTAAAAGCTGAGAATGGTACTATAGCAACTATTTAAGCTCTTGACAGACTCCCCTGGATGTGAAATGTAGGCTATTTTTTTTCCAGCAGATGTCAGGTTTGAGATTTTCCAGCATTTTCACAATTTTTTGCTTTTATCCATTTTGTTAAACATTG
Source organism: Carcharhinus amblyrhynchos (assembly GCF_965287045.1). Taxonomy (NCBI): domain Eukaryota; kingdom Metazoa; phylum Chordata; class Chondrichthyes; order Carcharhiniformes; family Carcharhinidae; genus Carcharhinus; species Carcharhinus amblyrhynchos. The sequence goes on from NC_137337.1 coordinate 31,504,762, forward strand.
CTTAAGCAGATACAGCAAAGACAGTGTGATACACTGGTTTTGAATTGTGGTTATGCTTACTTTCCACTGTGGACTTTCCCATTAACCATCCAACCCAAAAACAATACTAAAAAGTCTCAGCAGATCTGACCAGCATCTATGAAGACAGAATAGACCCAGCTGCATTTTGGGTCTGGATGACCCTCTTGTCAGAGCTCTGGACAAACATCTGGTCTGCTCTCATTCAGTCATGTTCATGTTGCAAGTTATTCCCTTGCTGACAAATTTGTCATCTAATTTTGGTTTAACTTTAGTGTGGCTTTGTCCCTTGCTGGTTTTAACATTGTTCCAGAATATTTTAAAGAAATTTTACTGTCTTTCTTGGAGCTTCCTGCTGCAACCACTTTTGCCATATGCATCTGTAATCAGTCTATTCTGACTATTGCCTGGCAGCATTAATTGCCCTAGAGTCTTGTCTTGAACCACTGCAGTTATGGTACATAATAGGCGGGGGGGGGGGGGGGGTGGGTTTGACCTAGCAACATGAAACAAGAATATAGTTCCAAGTTAGGATAGTGTGTTTTGAGCACAAGTTGCAGATGGTAGTCCTAGCACATTCCAAATAGTGACCACTACTGGCTATCAAAGGAGCCTTGGTGAATTGCTGCAATGCATCTTGTGCTGCCAGTGTTCATGAGTGGTGGAGGTAGTTAATGTTTTGAGTTTATTGGTGTCACAAGGAGGCACAGTAACACTGCAATGAAGTTATTGTCAAAATCCACTGGTTGCCAAACTCCAGTGCCTGTTTGGGTACACTGAGGGGAAAAGTTAGTATGGTTGGTGCATCTAACGAGTATTAACTTCAGGCTGGAAGAAATGTGCTGACTCCACACACTGACCTAACTCAGTATCAGATCTGAGTACCTAGCACTGAGGCAAGTGCTAACCACTATACTGCCATATTGGGGGGGAAAAAAACTAACACAGCTTCTTTCAAAAGCAACTGCCTAAAATTGGAGGGAAAATCCCAATTGATTCATACAAATCATTGTGTACAGTATCTTCTAGTTGCAGTTAAACATTCTATATGCAGATCAGTCTTTAGCCGCTACCTATATCTATTGGAATGTTACCAAACGTGGTTAGCAGGGGCCTGGGTTTAATTCCTGGTTTGGGTCACTTTGCAGAGTCTGCTCCTTTATCTGTGGACTTCCTCAGGGTGCTCTGGTTTTCCACACAGTCCAAAAGACATGCTGATTAAGTATATTGGCCACACCAAATTTCCCCCTCAGGGTGAAAATTCCCTGGTTCCCACACTAAGGAAATAAAGAAAAGCCCAGAAAGTGAGTCTGACCTCTGGTTGATAAATTGATGGAGAAGATCCTGAGAGATAGGATTTATGAACATTTAGAGCAGTATAGTATGATCAAAAGTAGTCAGCACAGCTTTCTCAAAGGCAGATCATTGCCTTGTGAGCCTGGTTGCGGTCTCCGAAGCTGTGACTAAACACTGACAAAGGAAGAGCAGTAGGTGTGGTTTATATAGACTTCAGCAAGGTGTTTGATAAGGTTCCCCCATGCAAGACTTATTGAGGAAGTGAGGGGGAATGGGATCCAAGGGGATGTTGCCTTGATCCAGAACTGGCTTGCCTACAGAAGGCAGAGTGTGGTTGCAAATGTGTCTTTTTCTGTATGGAGATCAGCCACCAGTGGAGTCCCCTAGGGAGCTGTTCTGGGACCCTTGCTGTTTGTGATTCTTATAAATGACCTGGATAAGAAAGTGGGTTGGTAAGTTTATCAATGACATGAAAGTTGGAGGCATTGTGGATATTTTGGAGGGATGTCAGAAGTTGCAGCGTGACATGGGATGCAAGACTGGGTGGAGAAGTGGCAGGTAGACTTCAACACAGATAAATGTGTAGTGGTACATTTTGGCAGATGGGATGAAGGAATATTATATTAAGGGTAAGACTCTTAGTGTGGAAGAGCAGAAGGATCTTGGGGTCCAGATCCATAGGACTCTCAAATCGGCTTTGCAGGTAGAGGATGTGGTTAAGCCGTATGGTGTACTGGCCTTCATCAATCGAGGAATTGAGTTTAGGAGTCGAGATAATGTTGCAGCTTTATAAGATCCTGGTCAGACCCCAGTTGGAGTACTGTGCTCAGTTCTGGTTGCCTCAGCACAGGAAGGATGTGAAAGCCGTTGAAAGGGTGCAGAGGAGATTTACACAGATGTTGCCTGGATTGGGTGGCATGCGTTATGAGGATAGGCTGAGAGAGCTCGGTCTTTTCTCCTTGGAGAGACGAAGGATGAGAGGTGATCTGATAGAGGTGTATAAGATGTTGAGAGGAATTGATTGGGTGGATTCTCAGAGGCTTTTTCCCAGGGCTGAAACAGCTGCCACAAGAGGACACAGGTTGAAGATGCTGGGGAGTAGGTACAGAGGAAACATCAGGGGTAAGTTTTTCACTCAGTGGGTGAGTGGAATCAGCTGCCACCGGTGGTGGTGGAGACAAATTCGATAGGGTCTTTTAAGATACTTCTGGATGAGTACATGGGACTGTATAGGATTGAGGATTATAGGTAAGCCTTGTATGTAGAGGTATGATAGGTGCAACTTGTAGGCGGAAGGGCCTGTTTGTGCTTAGTTTTTCTATGTTCTAACTTCATTGCAGTGTTAATGTAAGCCTACCTGTAAATAATCAATGAGTAAACTTTGGTCATCTTTCCTCAATGGACGAACAAGCACTCACACAAATATGATTAAGAGTTCCAGTCAACAGAAATCCATTTGAGGAAGGAGTTATTTTTCACTAGGTGCTTAATGGTCACTAGTAAAATGAGAATTGACTGCTTTGCCTTGGATAGCTAGTAACTCCCCAGTCTTTAAATGATTGCTAGTTAGAGCAATAATTTCAGGTAGAGACACATACAGGTGGTTTTCAGGTTTATGGTTGCGGTGATGAATAAACATTGCATGAAATTACACATAATTAATAGTCCTGGAGATTTTTGTGACTCAAGCAGAAGCCAACAGTGCTGCAATATATGTTTTGAAGAGGACACTTCCACACCCTAGAGGGACTATTTCATCTGTGATCACACCAATCTATGGTATCTTGAGAATGTCCAGTATGACTGAACTGCAAGGTGGGATTCCAGGTCTCTCAATTTCTCTAAATACACTAATGTCAACTTCTCCACTTAATGCATGAGGAAACCCCTCGTCACCTTGAGAGGCTGTTTAAAAGTGATCCCTCTGGAACAACTTATTAATTGAAACTTTCCAACTGAACCACTGTTGCATCCCTTTACTAGTTCTTTGAAGCACTTTCTTGCTTGCTCTAATTCTGTACTTGTAGGTAAGCTGAATTGATTTTCTAGCATCTTTGAGTGAATGTTGATAGTCTAATATGGCTTTGATTATTTCCATATGTACTTGCAACTTTGAAAAGTAGAATGATGATGGAGGACCTTTAGACATATAGCTCTTGGAAGAAATTGACAGAAATGTTGGACAGGGAGTGACTTTGGGTGAGGACAGACTGATAAGAGATTTTATTTACCATGTCAACTTTTTGTATAATCACAACAAAACTCTGGAAATACTCAGCAGGTCTGGCAGCATCTGTAGAGAAAGAGAATGTTTCAGACTGCCGACCCTTCATCCAGAACTCAGCTTATTTGTAGAAGTTGTGTATTGCTTTCTCTGGCAGCTGACTGCCCTGATCTATATTCCCTTCCTGTAAACCCTTGGGCTGAGGGAGAGCAAGCCTCACACTTTGCCCTGTTCCATCTTCACCCTTTTGTGTGGACCTACCTTGCATTAAGTTATCTTTCTTTATAACCTAGCTATGGCTGTAACACTACATTCTGCACTCTCTCGTTTCCTTCTTTACGAACGGTATGCTTTGTATAGTGTGCAAGAGACCATACTTTTCACTGTATACTAATACATATGACAAATCAAATCATCATCTCCCATTAGCTGTAGGAACCAGAAAGTTTTTCTTCAGTGTGATGTGTCAGCAAGTGATGATGATTATGGAGACTCTAAATTTTATACAACATAAAATGAATTACCAGGAAAAGACCAGCTCGTCCATTGAGCCAGGGCTGGAATGTCATATATATACCCACCAGAACACCCACCCAGCTATTCAACATCAGTAATCTAATCTGGGAAAGAACTGTCCAATATCTAACCTAGCCCTACTGTTACATAGCAATTTGACCTCAAAATCAGCTTTGAAAGGGTCATCCGCTCTCAATGTCAGCCCTTTTCTCTCCTTACAGAGGCTAACAGACCCGCTGAGATTTCCCAGCATTTTCTCTTTTGGTTTCAGATTCCAGCATCTGCAATAATTTGATTTTATTAGATTAATTTGACTTCTGGTTTACCTTAATCCATCTAGCTAAATAGCCTCTTGAGGGACAATTTTGTAGCTCTTATGGAATCATTCCAATGTCTATGCATTTCCAAAGGGCATTTTCTTTCCCCTCTAATTCACCTCTGCCAATATCTTTATCTTTACTTCCAGCTAGTTCTCCTGATTCAACAACAAAAACAGCAAATGCTGGAAAATGTCAGCAGGTCTGAAAGCATCTGTGGAGTGAGATTTTGAAACATTTTGACAATGATTTTCTTCATGTCGCCTCTGCTTCATTTGCTAAAGTCCTTAAATATAGGGAGTTTTTGATCCTTCCACCATAAGAAACAGATTCTATTTATTTACTCTATTTAAACTTTTCATGATTTTAAACAGCTCTACCTCTATCAAGAGGTATCTATCTGATCTAAGGAGAACATTCCCTACTTCTCCTGTCCCTTATTTCTAGAAATGTTCTAGTAAATGTCATTGGTACCCCCTCCAAAACCTTCAAATCCTTTCTGAAGGGCAGTGGCCAGAATTGGGTGCAATATTCCAGTTGGGGCTGAACTAACATTCTACACAGGTTAAGCATAACCTTTTGGCTTTTAGGCCTTCATTTATAAAGCCTAGGATGCCAAATTCTTCATCAATTGCATTATTAACATATCTTGATACTCTCAAAGATGTATTCATGTACACTGTCCGATGTCTGTTTTTGTATCACTCATAATTTATCATGACAGCTGGAAAAAACAGTATAGCATTAACAGCTGTGTTTGTAAGTTGACCATTCCATTTTTTTAAATTCATTTGTGGGACATGGGCGTTGCTGGCTGGTCAGCATTTATTGCCCTTCCCTAGTTGCCCAAGGGCGGTTCAGAATCAACCACATTGTGGTGGCTCTGGAATCGCGTAGGCCAGACCAAGTAAGGATGGTAAGTTCCTTTCCCTATAGGACATCAGTGAACCAGATAGGTTTTTCCAACAATTGACAATGGTTTCATGGTTATTAGTAGATTCTTTGTTCCAGTTTTTTTTATTGAATTCAAATTCCACCATCTGCCATGGTGGGATTCAAACCCAGTTCCTCAGAATATTAGCTGAGTTATATCTCCTGAATATTCTCCGAATATTTGGGATCTATTATCTCCGAAGAATTTTTCTCAATAGCTGCTGTTTAGGTTACCCTAAAAATATCACTGAAAGTATCATAAAACCTGTTTACCTTCAAGAATCTGTGGCAGAGTTTCACTGGCCTGAAACTGGCAGCTGGCTTCTTGACATCCTGCCACCAACCAACTTCAGGAGATGCACATGGTGTGGTAGCTCAGTGGCGGGCAGGTAATGAAAGTCCAATTCTGAGGTATTCTTCAAATGTTTTCTGGTTTTACAAATGACACATTTGATACTCTGAGGTTCAGAGTTTTGCTTACTCAGAGAAAGGGAGATCTGAGCAGCAGTTGGTAATGGGGGGATTGACAGTGATACGGTGAAGTTGTTTGAAGGCTGTGTCTTGAAGAAAAAATATGATCAAATTTGGAGGCACTGCAGAGTTTTGGGCCATTGTGAAGTGCTGCTAGTGGAAAAGTGTCCCAGGAAGACAGAACCCATAGGGGACAGAACAAGTTTCTGAAAGGACCATCACAGTGGAGGCTTCATTAGGCTCTGTGGTCATTGATTTTAGACTTTAACTACTCCGATGAGGACAGTGACACAGATGGTAATACCGCCACATGAAACACTTGTGCAGCAGCTAGGTAAGGAAGCCATTAGAAGTGGATGAATCATCATCATTAACGAATCCCTACAGTTCAGAAGAGACCATTCAGCCCATCGAGTCAACACCGACCACAATTCCACACAGCCCCTATCCTCATAGCCCGCATATTTACTCTGTTAGTCCCTCTGTCACTAAGGGTCGAATTAGCATAACCAATCAACCTAACCCACACACGTTTGGATTTTGGGAGGAAACCAGAGCACCCAGACAAAACCCACAGAAACATGAGGAGACAGTGACCTGAGCCAGGAATCAAACCCAGGTCCCTAGTGCTGTGAGGCAACAGTGCTAATCACTGTGCCACTATACCTCTGTGAGGAGGGTATTGGAGGGGGGGGGGGCAAGAGGGCAGCCTCATTGTTGCAAGTGCCACCAACTCAATACTCCCAGAGGCTCAGCTTCATTGAGATGTCACAACAGAAATGTCTACAAAGTGCACATCTTTCTGCACATCTTGCAGTCAGCAAGAGGGCCACGGTTGGATTTCCTCAGGTGCAGGGGGTGTTGGGGGTGTGGAATCATTGAATGTACTGATGTAGCTCTCAAGGTTCCCTCAGAGCAGTTAGGCACCATTTGTAAACAGGAAAGGGTTTCACTCCCTCAATGTTTAAGTTATTTCCAACCACTGTAAGCAGATCATGCAGGTTGTGTGAGTCTTCCAAAAAGCTGCCAAAACTACTAAGCAGTTCCAATTGTTTAGGTCACCCGAGCACCTGAGTGTCTGCATGGGGGACAATGGGCATTGAACATATGGCTTCCAACCCAAATGCAACTCCAACAGACAGACAGAGGATATGTACAACTACTACTGTATAACTACAAGGACCATCACCGGATTCCTATACAGCTGCAAGAGTATCCTGAATGATGGTCATCTGCATTGCACAACCTGGTGCTGTGGAGACAAGTAAAGTTGGATTCAGAGAAAGACACTGAGTGAGCAACATCCTCAGAGGATGATAAGCATGAGGCACCATGAGAGAGTGCTCGTCAGAGAAGATAGTACCTGGGGGCCCAGCTCACTTGGCAGTGACATGCATGGCAGAGAGATTCATAACTCTGTGATCAGTAGACATTTCACATGAGAACAAGTGCAAGGATTATCAAACCAAAAAATTCTCTCGTAGAGGCAGTCTTGGTGACCTTTCATAAGAGGCCCTTACCATCTGTACGTATCCATCAATTTTGTATGACAGGTCTTCTGTCAACACAGGTTTTCATGATGTGCTTATTTTTAAAGACCATCTATGTATTTGATTCCACATTTGGTCAGAGCCAACTTATGCTCAAAAATAAATACATAAGTCATTATACATTGAATGACAAAACCTTTAAACATTAAATATTAATAGCGTTTGCATTTAAGAAATTATCACCCAGTGAAACCCCAAGTGCCAGACCATGCATTTTGCACTCTTTACATACTTTCTATGGGGTACTCTCCCTTTGCCTGGAGTGGATGTGTTTGCAGCTATGCTATGGTGTATCAGATGACAATGACTGCATCCTTTGGACAACTGAACTCTACTGGGGCCCAGAATGTTTAGGGCCACCTATATCTGTGCAGGGGCCACGTCAGTTATTAGGCTAGCATGCAGTTTGGTGTCACTGTTAAAGGGGTTGAGAATCCACATTTAATGATTTAAGCACTTTTAGAGGAATCATTTAAACCAGTCTCTCCTCTGCCTTTTCATCCCCACATGTTCCCCTCTAGTTATATAGAATAGTACAACCCTTGACCACAAGCAGGTGCATGACGGGGCTAGCCATTGCTCCAGAGATCTCATGGATGGGGCTATGCTGTGGCGATCTGGAAGCACTCCTGTGTCCACTTGGTGTCAAACTCCATGTGTCTCTCCATAATGTTGCCACTATCTCAATGGAGGGTGCCATGCACTCACATCAGAGAATTGGCAGCACCCACATGGCATGGATGGACATCTCCATACTTTGCACCTCGGGCTTCACTGCCTCTGGACAATTTGACAGATATTCACATATTTGACACTGCAGCTGAAGCACCTTAACATAATAAAATACCCCAGGAGCATTATAAAATAATTGGAAAAAGATACCAACCAAACCATTTTCCCACACTGTTAAAAGCAAGCTAAATTTTGAGATGCATAACAAGGGATATACATATCAATCCAGAGGTCATTTTTAAACTTTATTTGGCCCTGGTGAAGCTACATCTGGAGTACTCCATGCAGTTTTGCTCTCCCTACTTCTTGAAGTATATTCAGTTTTGGGAAGTTACAGAGATGGAGTACACAGTTGATTCCAGAACTTGAGGGAATACAGTGATATATGAGAAACGTTTCACTACCTTGGGTGTTTTCTTTCTTGAAAGCCAATGATTAACATGACAGGATGAAGGATCATCAACCTGAAACATTAACTTTCCTTCTCTCCACAGGTGCTGTCTGATCTGCTGAATGTTTCTAGCATTTTCTGTTTTTACTTCAGATATCCAGCATCTGCAGCATTTTATGTTTGAACGTAGAACATAGAAGATTACAGCACAGTACAGGCCCTTCGGCCCTCGATATTGCACCGACCAGTGGAACCAATCTATTGGCCCTCTAACCTAAACTATTCCAATGTTATCCATATGCCTATCCACTGACCATTTGAACGCCCTTAAAGTTGGCGAGTCCACAACTGCTGCAGGCAGGGCATTCCACGCCCTTACTACCCTCTGAGTAAAGAACCTACCTCTGACATCTGTCCTGTAACTACCACCCCTTAATTTAGAGCTACGTCCCCTCGTGATAGCCATCACCAACTCACTGTCCACCCTATCCAATCCTTTGACCATCTTGTATGCCTCAATTAGGTCACCTCATAACCTTCTTCTCTCTAATGAAAATAACCTCAAGTCCCTCAGCCTTTCCTCATAAGACCTTCCCACCATACCAGGCAACATCCTGGTAAACCTCCTCTGCACGTTTTCCAATGCCTCCACATCTCTCTTATAATGCGGCGACCAGAACTGTACGCAATACTCCAAGTGCGGCCGCACCAGAGTTTTGTACAGTTGTAACATGACCGCACGGCTCCGAAATTCAATCCCTCTACCAATAAAAGCTAACACACCGTACGTCTTCTTAACAACCTGGGTGCCAACTTTCAGGGAGCTATGCACATGTACCCCGAGATCTCTCTGCTCATCAACACTTTTAAGAGTCCTTCCATTAGCCCTATATTCTGTACTCCTGGTACTCTTACCAAAGTGAATCACCTCACACTTTTCCGTATTAAACTCCATTTTCCACCTCTCGGCCCAGCTCTGCAGCTTATCTATGTCCCTCTGCAAACTGCAATATCCATCCTCACAGACTACAACTCCTCCAACTTTGGTGTCGTCAGCAAATTTACTAATCCATCCTTCTACACCCTCATCTAGGTTATTTATAAAAATGACAAACAGCAGTGGCCCCAAAACAGATCCCTGAGGTACACCACTTGTAACTGAACTCCAGGTTGAATATTTCCCACCAACCACCACCCTCTGTCTTCTATCAGCTAGCCAATTCCTGATCCAAACAGCTAAATCACCCTCAATCCCATGCATCCGCATTTTCTGCAGTAGGCTACCATGGGGAACCTTATCAAACGCATTGCTAAAATCCATATACACCATGTCAACTGCCTTACCCTTATCCACCTCTTTGGTCACCTTTTCAAAAAACTTGATAAGGTTTGTGAGGCACGACTTACCCTTCACAAAACCGTGTTGACTATCCCTAATCAATTTATTTCCCTCTAGATGATTATAAATCCTATCCCTTATAATTGTATTAGACAAACCAAGGTTTACCTGCAATTTAATAGTTTAAAGCTTAATGTTTTCAAGACAGTAAGGAAACAAATGAAGTAGAAACTATTTCTGCCAGTTGCAGCATCTAGAATGAAGGGCATTGTCTAAAAATTACAGCCAGATCTTTCAGGATTAAAATTAGAAAACATTTCTACACACAAAGGATGAAAGAAGTTTAGAATTCTTTTTGACAAATGACATTGATACAAGATCAATATGTGAGAAAGGATGTTATGTCTTTAAAAATATTTTTGGGAAATATTATGTAATTCTCTGAAGAGGTCTGCATGTGTAAATGATATAATTAAGTTGGGGAAAGATTATTAGAGACAGATTGTCTGGGAGGTTTAATACATGAAAAGATATAGATGTTAGATTTGTGCATATGTAATGAGGTACCATAGTGGGTTTTAGATACAATAGGTTGGATTTAACATTCACATTTTTAGATAAATTGAGAGTTCATTTGAATATCAAAGGGCAGTTAGAGGTGAATGTTAAGCTTCTCAGTTGCAGTCCAATAATAAAAGTCCAGTTTCTTCACAAACTCACTTTATAAGAACATAAGAAATAGGAGCAGGAGTAGGCCATTTAGCCCTTCGAGCCTGCCCCGCCATTCAATAAGATCATGGCTGATCTGTCGTGGCTCAGTTCCACTTTCCCGCCCTCTCCCCATAACCCTTAATCCCCTCGCTTATCAAAAACCCATCAACCCGCGTCTTAAAAATATTTAGCGAGGCAACCTCCACCACTTCAATGGGCAGGGAATTCCAGAGATTCACCACCCTTTGAGTGAAGAAGTTCCTCCTTAACTCCGTTCTAAACTGCCCCCCCTTTATCTTGAGGCTGTGTCCCCTAGTCCGACTGTCCTTTCTGAGCGGGAAGAGTCTCTCCACCTCTATCCCATCCATCCCATTCATCATCTTATATGTCTCAATGAGACCTCCCCTCATTTTTCTAAACTCTAACGAGAACAAGCCTAGTTTATTCAGCCTCTCCTCATGGATCAACCCCCTCAACTCCAGTATCAGCCTAGTAAACCTCCTCTGCACTCCCTCCAAGGCCAAAATATCCTTGCGCAAGTGCGGCGACCAAAATTGCACACAGTACTCCAGCTGCGGCCTCACCAGTGCCCTATACAGCTGCAGCAAGACCGCCCTACTTTTATATTCAATCCCCCTCGCTATGAAGGCCAGCATCCCATTCGCCTTCCTGACCACCTGCTGCACCTGCAGGCTGGGATTTTGCAACTCGTGCACAAGGACCCCGAGGTCCCTCTGCACCGTCGCCTGCTGCAGTTTTTCGCCACGTAAGTAATAGTCCTTCCTACCATTATTCCTACCAAAGTTGACCACCTTGCACTTGCCAACATTAAATTCCATTTGCCAGTTGCTGGCCCATTCGCCCAGCCTATCTAGATCCTTCTGCAGACTCTCCACACCCTCCGCGCAATTTGCCGTTCCACCAATCTTGGTGTCATCAGCAAATTTCGACACCATACGCTCGGTTCCCTCCTCCAGATCATCTATATAAATGGTAAATAGCTGAGACCCCAGCACCGACCCCTGGGGCACCCCACTAGTCACCAACCGTCAATCCGAATAGCACCCATTGACCCCAACTCTCTGCCTCCTATTTGACAGCCAATCCTCTGTCCACGCTAACACCCTACCCCCAACTCCATGCCCCCTTACCTTCTGCAATAACCTCTTGTGAGGTACCTTATCAAACGCCTTCTGAAAATCAAGAAAGACCACATCCACCGGCTCTCCTCTATCCACCGCCCTAGACACATCCTCATAGAACTCCAATAAATTTGTCAGACACGACTTCCCCTTAACAAAACCGTGCTGCGTCTGCTCTATCAAGCAATTTCCCTCAAGATGCCTCGCTATTTCCTCCTTGATGACGGATTCTAACATTTTACCTACAACAGACGTTAAACTAACCGGCCTATAATTCCCTGCCTTTTGCCTGCCACCTTTCTTAAACTACAGCGTAACATTAGCCGTTTTCCAATCTTCCGGCACTTCTCCGGAATCCAGCGACGTTTGGAAAATAACCACCAAGGCATCCACTATCACCTCCGCCATTTCTTTCAGAACCCTCGGATGCATTCCATCCGGTCCTGGGGACTTGTCCACAATCAGTCCCTCCAGTCTGTCGAGCACCGCCTCTCTAGTAACAATAATATCATTGAGACCCTCCAGTCCTACCCCCTTTCCATCACTAACACCCGGCAAATTATTCACGTCTTCCTCCGTGAAGACCGAAACAAAATAGTTATTCAAGGCCTCAGCCGTTTCCCCATCCCCTACCACTAAGTCCTCCCTCTCATCCTCTAAGGGTCCAACGTTCACCCTAGCCAGCCTCTTCCTTTTTATATATTTATAAAAACTCTTGCTATCCTTTTTTATATTAAGCGCTAGCCCAGCTTCATAGTTTATCCTACCCTTCTTTATCAACTTCTTTGTCAATCTTTGTTGACATTTAAACCTCTCCCAATCCTCTTCTCACCCACTACTCTTAACGCCTCCGCTTTTAATTTAACACTTTCCTTCACCTCCTTCGTTATCCACGGCTTATTACCTCTCCTCCTGCGGTCCTTTTTAAACCATCGGAATAAATTTCTGCTGAGCACCAAGAAAGATCTCCTTAAAGATCCTCCACTGCTCCTCAGCAGACCTACCTTCCAACGCGCTCCCCCAGTCAACATTCGCCAATTCTTCTCTCATCCTACCGTACTCCCCTCTGTTCAAACAAAGGACGCGTGTCTGGGAACCCACTTTCTCCTCCTCCATCTGCACCAGAAACTCCACCATACAATGATCACTCTCCCCAAGAGGATCCTTCACCACAAGGTCCCTAATTCTACCCGCCTCATTACATAACACCAGATCCAAGATAGCTCACTCCCTCATCAGCTCCAACACACACTGTTCAAGGAAACTATCCTGGCAGCATTCCAAGAACTCCTCCTCGAGCCCACCACGTCCAACATGGGTCGACCAATCAATATGTAGATTGAAATCCCCCATAATTATCGCCGTCCCATTCCTGCACGCCGCACTTATTTGCGCGTTAACAGCCTGCCCCACCTCCAGATCATTATTTGGGGGCCTATAGACGACACCCACCAGCGTCTTCCTCCCTCTGCTGTTCCTAATCTCCACCCACAACGATTCCACTTTCTGCTCTTTGGTTCCTATATCATCCCTTGCTACCACCCTGATGCTATCCTTAATCAGCAGAGCTACCCCCCCCAGGCCCCTTTCCTCCCACCTATCCTTCCTAAACACTTGATACCCCTGGACATTCAGCTCCCGGTCCCTGTCACCTTGCAGCCACGTCTCTGTAATGGCCACCAGATCATATCCATTTGTGCCGATCTGCGCCACCAACTCATCCACTTTATTCCAAATGCTTCGTGCATTTAGATAAAGTGCCTTCATCCCAGCCTTCACCTGGACCCTATTTGCCAGAACGCCACCAACCATACTCACGCCCCCTACTCCCTCTATTATTGGGACATCCTCGGCCTCTTCCCTTACCTGTACCCTCTCCTTAACTTTAGGCCCCGTAATGTCACCTACCCTGGCACCCTCCCCCCCGCTAATTAGTTTAAAGCCCTACCTACAGTCCTATTTACATGATTCGCCAGGACTCTGGTCCCAGCACGGTTCAGACCAACCCCATGTCACCCGAACAGGTCCCATCTACCCCAATACTGATGCCAATGCCCCATAAATTCAAACCCATTCCTCCCACACCAATCCCTGAGCCACCCATTCACTTCCTTAATCTTATCAACCTTACGTCCATCTGCACTCGGTTCAGGCAGTAGTCCAGAGATAACCACCGTGTCGGTTCTACTTTTTAATTCCATTCCCAGCTTTTCATACTCCCTCCCTAGATCCTCAGTTTGCATTTTGCCTACGTCGTTGGCACCCACATGTACTACAACAACCGGATTCTCACCCTCCCACTCCAGGTTCCTCTGCAGCCCAGATGTGACATCCTGGACCCGAGCACCAGGCAGACAACACACCCTTCTGTGCACTTTGTCATTGTGACAAAGGACAGTGTCAATACCCTTAACCCCACTGTCCCCAATTACGACTACGTTCCTTATCACCTTCTCTTTGCCTATATCCTGCGTCTGCATCACTGTACTGTGTGCAGTTTGCTCACCAACCTCACCTCCCTCGTTCTCGTCCAGACTGGAAGCAAGAACCTCAAACCTGTTATGCAGATTGAGAGGCTGAAGCATCCGGTCCCCACCCTCCTTCCTCCTCTCAGCAGCCCCCTCTAGTTCCTGACCCTTAGAGTTAGCCAGTCTGGGGGGGGTGTCTTGCACCCCATTGACAATGGCACCCTCTCTCCCCCTGATGAGCCTCAGTGTCTGTAGCTCAGAGGCCAGCTCATCTACCTTGAGCTGGAGCTCCTCCAGCAACCTGCACTTACTGCAGACATGGTCACTGGGAAGGACCCTGGGGTCCACCAGCTCCCACATCATACAGAAACAGCACATCACATGCCCCTCCATTATTGACTGTAGTAGTATTGAAAATTTCCACACGAACTTACCTGGCCCTTTTTCTCCCTCGCCCCTTGATCCTAAGCCCTAATAGCTCACTCTACTTCCCTCTCACTCCACTGCCTGCTGTCTACACCAGGCCTCCTTTTAAACCTGGCGCTGTTTTAAAGCCTGCTCACCCACAAATCCCTGAAATCCACTCCCTTAGAATCTTAAAGCGGTAAATACAAAAAGCCTGCAAAAATGCTTTTAAATGATTTAAACAGTTCTACAAGGTAAGTTCTTACTACGAAAGTGCTTTAAACTTATTTAAACAGGTTTTTAACAGGTAATTTCTTATCTGACTCTCTGCTCCCTCACTCATCTGCTCCAGCAAACAATGGATTCTCTTTTATTCTCTTTTACAACTCCACATACATACACCTGTATCCCCTTTATAGATATAGGTGTGTACTATTAAACAATTAACATACAAATTAGGTCTAAAGTAGAATTGCAGTTAACCCATTCCTAACAGTGACAAGGAACATTTTGCATCTTAGAGGAGTTCCATGGTAAACAGAGGAGGTTACATTACACTTTGTTGACTCAAAAGTGGAGACAAAATACAAACATGTAAGATTTTATATTTGGAAGGATTTGAGTTCCAAAGAGGTGTGAGAACAATGGAATCCAGGTTAAGGGTGGGAAGATGGGGGACAGTGGAAACGTAGTTTAGATTTACCATGGAGAGCTTAGAGGTTGACTGTGTGGAGAAGATCCCCCAAAAACAGCTCTGGGCTGAGAGAAGGTGAAGTTTGAATCAGCCCTGCAGTCAAACCAGTGAAGTCCTGCACTGTACAAAGCAGTCTTGTTTCTGAAGGATTCCTGGATTTCCACAGCTGTGTCCCAGATAGATTGAGACGTCATGGTTTGCTCAGCAATTAACATTTGCTGTGGTCATAACAAATTATTAATTTGGAATCTGAGATTGATCGAATTTTGTTAACCACGACATTAAGGAGTATAGAGTTACAGCATTGATCAGCCATGATCCCCTTGAATAGCATAACAGGCTTTAAGTGTTAAATGATCTACTCCTGTTCCTAAATTCCTAAAATTGTGGCAGCATCTTCAAAACCAGAATAGTCGTGTAGAGTCATAGAAGTTTATAGTACGGAAACAGGCCCTTCGGCCCAACTTGTCTATGCTGCCCAGTTTTTCCCAGTAAGCTAATCCCAATTGCCTGCATTTGGGCCATATCCCTCTATACCTATTTTACATAGAACATAGAACATTACAGCGCAGAACAGGCCCTTCGGCCCACGATGTTGCGCCGACCAGTTAAAAAACAATGACCCACTAACCTAAACCAATCCCTTTTCGTCCATAAACCTATCCACGGATCTCTTAAACGCCCCCAAACTAGGCGCATTTACAACCGCAGCAGGCATTCCAATCCCTCACCACCCTCTGGGAAAAGAACCTACCCCTGACATCCGTCCTATAACTACCCCCCCTTAATTTAAAGCCATGCCCCCTCGTGCTAGCTTTCTCCATCTGAGGAAAAAGGCTATCACTGTCCACCCTATCTAAACCTCTAATCATCTTATATGTTTCAATAAGATCCCCTCTTAGCCGCCTTCTTTCCAGTGAAAACAACCCCAAATCCCTCAGTCTCTCCTCATAGGACCTCCTATTTTACTCATGTCACTGTCTAAATACTTTTGTAAAGGCAAAATTGAACCCACCTCTGGCAGCTCATTCCAGACACTCACCACCCTCTGAGTGGAAAAAATTGCCCCTCTGGACCCTTTTGTATTTTTCTTCTCACATCTTCAACCTATGTCCTTTAGTTTTAGACTCCCCTACCTTTGGGAAAAGATCTTGACTATCTACCTTATCTATGCCCCTCATCATTTTATAGACCTCTATAAGATCACCCCAAGCCTCCTATCCTCCAGGGAAAAAAGTCCCACTCTATCCAGCCTCTCCTTATAACTTAAACCACCAAGTCACAGTGGCATCCTGGTAAATCTTTCCTGCTCTCTTTCTTGTTTAATAATATCCTTTCTGTAATAGGGTGACCAGAACTGTACACAGCATTCCAATTATGGTCTTACTATTAACTTTGACAACTCCTGTATGCAATGTTCTGAACAATGAAACCAAGTATGCTGAATGCTTTCCTGTCCACTGTGACTCCACTTTCAAGAAGCTATGAACCTGTACACCTAGATCACTTGTTCTACAACTCTCCCAAATGCCCTACCCTGATTTGATCTACCAAAATGCATCACCATGCATTTATCTAAATTAAACTCCACCTGCCATTCATCGGTAGGAATGAATGGCAGCTCATTCCAGACACTCACCACCCTCTGAGTGGAAAAAGTTGCCCCTCTGGACCCTTGGTGAGTGTCTGGAATGAGCTGCCATTCATTCCTACTGGCCCAATTGATTAAGATCCCATTGCAATCCTAGATAACCTTTTTCACCATCCACTATGTCACCAATCTTACTGTCATCTGCAAACTTACTAACCATGACTCCTAAATTCTCATTCAAATCATTAATATAAATAACAGTGGACCCAGTACTGATCCCTGAGGCACACCGCTGGTCAGAGGCTTCCACTTGAAAAACAACCCTCTCCAATCACTTTCCGTCTTCCATCCTCAAGCCAATTTTGTATCCAATTAGCTACCTCACCCTGGATCCCGTGAGATTTAACCTCATGCAACAACCTTCCATGTGGTACCTTGTCAAAGACCTTGCTGAAGTCCAAGTAGACAACGTCAACTGCATGCCCCTCATCTACCTTCTTGTTTACCCCCTTAAAAAACTCTTATCAAATCTGTGAGACATGATCTTGGGTGCCATGAGATTCTAATGCAGTAGCATAACCTTTCCAGAGAAAGAGGTAGTGATCAGATATCTTAGGTTAAATTATGTTCAAATATATAGTTACGATAGTTGCTTGAGGCTTATTTTGAATTCAAGCAGTAGATTTTCAATTTGCCACCCAGACATCAAACTAATGTTGCAGGCATAATTTTCCCATTGAGGTGAGACTTATGTTGTTTCTTTAACAGAGGCATTTCTGTACTGCCAGTTTTATGCCCAAGGAATTGAAAATCTAACCCATTTCCCCTCACAGTGCAACTTTTGTCAGCACATGGCCAGGCCACTAGATGGGGCAATTCCTATTGGACAATAATAGTTCCACTCAAATTGTACTCCGCATAGAAAACAAGATCAGATTTTTGCTGCACTGTTCACAGCCTAAACACAAGATAGATACGATGAAGGTGTCACTTTAGCTAATCTGTTCAGATTTTTAAAAACTTATATTCCTCTATTATATCAAATTATCTCCTGAATGAAGAAATTGTTTGCCCCAATTGTCATAGCCAAAGTAACATTCCAAAGGGTCAATCTTAACCAAGCACTAAGTGAAAACTGGGCAGGCATTTAAAATTGCCGGGTGATTTACCTGGTGATATTCAGTTTCTTTCTTGAAATGTTACTTTTTAAACCGTTTTCCTGAGCAAATGGTCCTATTTTAAAATATGCAGAATGGTTTCTGGTACAATTATTGGGAACCTGACTACTCTTGTATCTAGTACCCTGTGAGGGGAAGCCATTGTAGCCATCCTGCCAGGTGAAATTAGTGGGAAATTTACTCAGTGTCATTGGAAGCCCGAACAAGAATGTTTTAAAATTGTTTTTATAAACTTTCCTTGTGGAGTCAGGAGAGGCAAGATTTCCCACAAGCTGAAACCCTGCCTCAGGCTCCCTTGGTCCCTGGCGCAAGCCTCCTGCTGCCTAGACAACATTTCCTATTAGCTTAAGGTAGGCAACCAACTGAGGACATGCTGACAAGGCCCGTGAGTTAAGGTCACCCGTGCTTCTCTCTGTCAGGTTCAGAACAGTTTACCACCCCTGTTGAGCACAACCTACCTGATTCCCATTCTGAATTAAAATTGGAGCTTGCGTTAATACTTTCTGACACTTTGAAATCTTCCGAGCTGAGTGTGAAATATCATGATGGCCAGTGATCCTGATGGCAATAGGGCTGAAATAATATTTTACCCAGTATTCAGTGGTTATGATCACTAAACTTTATGAAGAACAATTCATTATTGCTCTCTCCTTCTTATGTATCAGTAATAGGGAATGGAGTCATTTACCACTTTTGCAACTAATCAGCATTCACCAGTCCCATCATGGGCTACGTGGAGGGTAAACTGCCATTAGTCACTTGAAAGCTGCAAGAACAGCCCTTTTCCATCTAGAGTGCAGAATGAGGCTATTCGACCCATCGAGCCTGCACCGACAACAATCCCACCCAGGCCTTATCCCCGTAACCCCACATATTTACCATGCAAATCCCCTTTTAGTATGGCCAATCCACCTAACCTGCAAAACTTTGGACTGTGGGAAGAAACCTGAGCACCCCAAGGAAACCAATGTGGACACAGGGAGAACGTGCAAACTCCAAACAGTGACCCAAGCCAGGAATCAAACCTTACCTTGGTCCCTGGCATTGTGAGGCAGCAGTGCTAATCACTGAGCCACCGTGCCGCTCACATAGATTATCTTTATTTCCTATACCAGCCATCGTTATGATTGTTCAAAAGAAACAATGGAGGGGATTTATGAGGCATTGCTGGTCATTGTAAAACTGTGGACACAGCACACTATACCAGTAAGTTCAAAACAGGCTAATGTAATGTCGATTTTCAAAAAAGGGCTGCACTTGCTGTCACCGAGGTACTCTTCGGATAAAGTAACGTAATCAATTAGCAAGAGTAAATGTTGAGGTTGAATGTCTTCAAACAGTAATGAAGTTTCAGAATGGAAGTACCTGCCTCAATCTCCTTGATATATTTTCAGCAATGGATAATCACTAGACAGTGCAATGCCCAAGGATGTACCGTGTCTAGTCTTCCAAATTTAAGAAAGTTTTATATTAAAGGTCATTGGTTAAGTTTAAAGAATTCAGGATAAATCTTAGAAATATATTTGTAAAAATTGACCACATTGTAGTGAACTGTGGGCACTAACGAGTTATACAGTATGATGGGAAAACTGAGAGGGCCGCTGGAATTAGCATTTTTGTCTCTCACCTTTTTAATTTAAATCAATGATTTGGATTCAGGAACCCATTATAAATTGGTCAAATTTTCATCATACCACACTAGGAAAGGCGAATCGAGAACTAGGGGAGGCAGTGGCATAGTGGTACTATCACTTGACAACTAATCCAGAAGACCCAGAGTAATGCTCTGGGAACCCAGGTTCAAATTTGAATTCAATAAAAAAAAATCTGGAATTAAAAGTCAAATGATGACTATGAAACAATTCTCAATAGTTGTAAAAAACCCACCTGGTTCACTAATGTCCTTTAGGGAAGGAAATCTGTCATCCTTACCTGGTCTAGCCTATATGTGATCCCAAACCCATGGAAGCTGCCCTCAGGAATGAGCCTAAATGGTGGCCTAACCAGTGATGCCCACATCAGATGAACAAATAAAAAAAAACTGGACATATTATGAATGAGCAGACAATGTTGAATTAAATTTATTGCAGGCAAGTGTATAAAACATGAAAATGGCCACTGTAAGAATCCATGAACGGTGTTGAAGTAACTAGGGATGAAGTTAAACAAGACCTTTTAATTTGATTTGTTATCGTCACATGTATTAGTATACTGAAAAGTATTGTTTCTTGCACGATATAGACAAAACTACCATACATAGAGAAGGAGAGAGTGCAGAATGTCCTGTTACAGTCATAGCTAGGGTGTGGAGAAAGATCAACTTAATACAAGGTAGGTCCCTTCAAAAGTCCGATGGCAGTGGGGAAAAAAGCTGTTGTTGAGTCAGTTGGTACGTGTCCTAATACTTCTATATCTTTCTCCCTGATGGAAGAAAGTGGATTAGAGTACGTCTGGGATGCGTGGGGTCCTTGATAATGCTGGCTGCTTTTCCGAGGAAGTATAGACAGAGTCGATGGATGGGAAGCTGGTTAGCTTGATGGGCTGGGCTTCGTTCCTGACGCTTTGTAGTTTTTTACGATCTTGGGCAGAGCAGGAACTATACCAAGATGTGGTACAGCCAAAAAGAATGCTTTCTATGATGCATCTGTAAAAGTTGGTGAGAGTCGTAGCAGACATGCCAAAGTTCCTTACCCTCCTGAGAAAGTAGAGGTGTTGATGTATTTTCTTAACTTTGGAATGGAGGCCTTGCAATCTTAGTAATTTAGTGTCCAATGTGTCTTTATAAAGCTTGTTTTGTGGAAAGGCTACACTTATTCATAACTAGTTGTCCTGTGAAGTCTGTTATGGTCTTCTTTGATGTGGAGATGCTGGCATTGTACTGGGGTAAGCACAGTAAGAAGTCTCTCAACACTAGGTCAAAGTCCAACAGGTTTATTTGGTAACACAAGCCACAAGCTTTCGGAGCGCTGCCCCTTTATCATGTGGGTGGATGTGTGGTGAAGGGACAGCACTCCGAAAGCTTGTGGCTAGTGCTACCAAATAAACCTGTTGGACTTTAACCTGGTGTCGTGAGACTTCTTACTGGTCTTCTTTGAACAGGAGTCATTGTGATAATGATGTTCACTCAATGGTGTTACATAGGGGATGGCAGGATGTTTCCCTGATCAGTCTACACATGAAATACTTTTCTGGCCATCTGCCAAATTCTGGATGCATGCTTTTGTCACCTCTAGATCTATGCCATTGTTCCATTGGCAGAAACTTCAGTTCATCCAAAGCCTTGCTACCCTTTTCCTACCCTACACCAAATCCCACTCAAGCAGTACCCCTGCTTTTATTATCTACATCATCTCCCAGACCCTCAATGCTTCGAACTTGAAACTGTTCTGCTCATGTTAAATTTCTTCATGGCCTCAACCCTCTCCATCTCTCTAAACTTCTCTTCTGGTCTTTGATTGCACTCCGTACACTCACCATTGGGTTCTGTGATCTTCCCTAGACTCCTCCGCCTCTTGATGCTTTAAGCACCCTCCCCCACCCACCCACCCAAACCTAGCTCTTTGACCAAGGTTGTGTTAACCCCTCCTAATATCTCCTTCATTGTCTTGGTTTTCACTTTAGGCTGATTCAACCTCTGTAGATGCACTTGTGTCAAAGGTATTAAATGAGTGCGATTTGTTGGAGGTAATACAAGGAAGAACAATGCGTTAGAGTACTGAGGCATGCAGACCAATTAGAGAAATATGGATTTATCAACATTAAAAGGAACCAACTGAGAGGTGACCTAGATATTACAATGTTAGATTAAACGAATACTGGGTGCAATAGGCTAATCTGATCCGATCCAGTGAGTCTCACCAATTTAGCTTAAAAATAGTCTGTCGATGAGCCATTTTACTGAGAATCCAGCTGAGCTCAGTTGATTCAAATGGATTTACACTCAGTGTCAACTTATTTGTTAAAAAAGAGCAGACACCAGCATAGCTAAAAATAAGATTGGAGGCATAGCGATGACACTGATATTATATTTATATATAATTTCTGTGCCAGGGGTGCGAGAGGAGAAGAGAAAAGGTAGCCAGTTTTAAAAATAGCCGCATGTCCATATAATTGGGCGGGTTTCATCTACAGCTCTGGATAGTCGCAGGAATCAATGAGCTGACCTAATTTAATGACAGGTTGCAAGGGGTGGACTCTTTCCCCAGATGTTGATGGCCCTTTCCCCAGGACTGATGTCTTTTCCCTGGGGACTGGTGGCCTTTCCAAGCGGGCTGATCTTGCGCCTCTGTGCCACAGTACTCAGCACTGCTGCCTCACAGCGCCAGGGATCGGGTTCAATTCCAGCCTTGGGTCACTGTCTGTGTGGAGTCTGCCTGGGTTTCCTCGGGTGGTGCTCCGGTTTCCTCCCACAGTCCGAAAGGCGTGCTGGTTTGGGGGGGGGGGAACTAGCCGTGCTAAAATCTCCCTCAGTGTACCCGAACAGGCGCTAGAAAGTGGCGACTGGGGGATTTTTCACACTAACTTCACTGCAGTGTTAACGCAAGCCTACTTGTGACACTCATATGTAAACTTGGCAGGCTGTGTTGAGGGAGATGCTGTTGGTCCGGGGCCAGGTTCTGCCACTCGGTTAGAGCTGCCTGTCAGTGTGTGAGGTTTCCCTGACGCAGTGCGGCCCAATCCCGGACCTCGACCTCCGCCTCCTCCTCCTCCTCCCCCCAGCCCTCCCCCCCTCCCCGGCTCTCACCTACCTGCCTCCCTCCCTCCGGCCGGCCGCCCGCCCCCCTTTTCCGCTCCCGGCAGCCGGCGGGCGGCTGACGCGCTTCCTGCCGCTGCCCTGGGCTTTGGCGGCGAGCAGTCGGAGCGGGTCGGCCATTTTTACCGGGAGCCCTCCCCTCCCCCCTCCTTTCTTATCCCTCCCCCCTTTCTCTTCATTCCCCCCCCCCCTTCCTCTCTCTCCCTTCCTTCAGGCTCCGGCTCCCTTCCCCCCTCCCCACCCAGGCGACCATCTCCCTTCCCTCTTCCCCCCCCTCCCGCTCCCCACCCCCCGGCGTTCTCCATGTTAGAGGGCGAGGAGCGGCGTCTCAAACGTCCCGTCATTGGTGTCCGGAGCCGGGAAGCTGTGTACCGGTCCCGGTCCCTCCTGAGGCCGGGCCTTGTTATTGAGGCTCTGGGAAGTGAGTGTCCGGCTCAGCAGCGGCGGTGGTCTGGGCGGTAGGAGCTCGGCACTCGGGGACAATTGCACTTGAATATCTCCTCAATCCACCACTACCAACCCCCCCACCTCTTTTTTTTTGCACGTTACCGAGATGTTGGGGGAGAGATATGGATCTAAAGGATATTGGGCTTGACTAGGCGTTGTGGACGCTGCTGCTGGATGTCACTCGGTGCAAGATCAGCACAGACCGCCGGGGCCGACTGCAGCTGAAGCCCGTTGCTTGTGAACATTTCGCCACTCATGTGCTGTGGAATCGAGCCTCCTGCGGTTATTCGGGCAACGGTTAGAAACTAGGAGGAGGTTAAAAAAAGAGAAAAGAAAACAAAATGTCTACTCGAACGCCATTACCGACAGTGAATGAACGCGAAACCGAGCATGTAAGTAGCCTTTATTAGAGTGAAAAGGGAGCCCAGGCAAAAAGAAAGGTGGGGGGAGCATGATGGAGTACCCCTGGCAACTTGAGACTTCAAATGCCCAACTTGGCCTTGGCCATCGAATCAAATTGTCCTGCCGGCTAACTGCAGTGGTTGGGTTCTTATGAAAAGCTTTTTTTTGTAGAAGATTTGGGGGTGCCCAGTCTTAACTACTTCACATCTAGATTTGTGTGCGTCTTTTGCTTTCCCCACCCCACACTGTGTCAACATTGCGTAGGAGAGCTGACAGGTGTCAGGGCGCATCGCGGATGCGTTAGATTCGACTGTCAAGTGAGCAGCTAGTTCACTTTTATGGAATTGGCTGTTAAAAAGAAGAATTGAAAGGCAAACAGTTTATTTAAAGCTCATTGTTATATCTCATCAAGGTTTCAGAGTGTACTAGATGAATTAAAACATATTTGTTAGAAAGTGGTATCATAGTTAAGAGCTAAATTTTTAAAGCCCCCACAATTTTGCTACTGGCCTTCACCTTTTAAAATAGGAGAGCATGCCTCTTATACGTATTGAGATCAGAAGTGAATACTTGGAGTTGTATACTTTGATCATTTTCAATTCTATGAGGAATACACAATCTCTAATTAAGTTACTCCAAGGTTGACTTCAACAAGAAGTTCTATTGTTAATTCAAAAGCTACTTTTATGTACTGAGGATTATAAAGGGCACTAAGTGTGTTGGTTCTGATGCTAGTATAAACTAGTTTGCAATTATTATAACCATATGTATTGTCATCATAAGTTGAGTAAAGCATAATGGGTGTTTGTAATTGTCCGTTTCAACTGCAAAAACATTAAAGAGTGCAATTGCAGGTTTTGTCCTTGCAAATTTATTTTGTCTGGAGAACATTGAGATATATAATACAGAGGTGAAGAATTTCCATGTATGTATTCGCATTGTCAAGACCCAAAGTGCTTTGCAGCCAATTAATTAATTCTGAAGTATAGCCACTTTGTTTTGTGGCAGGCAATTTGCACACAGCAAATAGTATAAATAGTAATGTGACCGTATAGTGAATTGTTGTGAAATGAATGTTTTGCAGGACATTGGGAGCTCCCTTTGGAAAAAGTGGGCTTGAACCCACAACCTTTGAACGAGAGGGAAGACTGAGCCACTTTAATCATTGGTAGTAGTAGAATAAATTTTAGATGACTTACTGGTGTTGCAAGTGGTTTAGTTTATTTAAGGTGATGAATTAATCTTAGTTTCTATTCTGTAAAGGCAGAGAAAAAGGAATTTTGCAAAAACATAATCTTGTCATATTGAAGTCTGTTTTGAAAAGAGTTTGTAGGAATAGTACACAATTTTAGCAATGTTTTCTTACGTTGAATATGTGTATGATATATGTGATGTGTGTGCCTATATAGTGCTTCAACTTCTGAAGAGTAGTTACTTGTAATGTGGGGAATGTGCCAGCTGATTTGTCACAACAAGGTCCTACTAACAGCATTGAGGTAAATGACCTAACCTGTTTCAGTAATATTGATTGATAAATGCTGGCCAGGACTTTGGAAGAGCACTCTAGTTTTGTAAATTTTTACAGGTACAAATTTTCTTTCTCTTAACTAATTTTATCTAAATAAATCTAATAGTAATATTAAGTTGTATCAATTCATCCAGTTAAGTGACATTTTTCAGCCTTCTGAGATGATAGAGGAGACATTGATGTTGTGATAATGTCACTAAACAAGTAATCCAGAGGTCCAATAATAGTATACATTAAAATCAATTGATTGATAGAACTGGAATTGAAAGCTGGTCTCAGTAGACTATGAAACTATCATTGTCAGAAAAACTGACCCGGTTCTCTAAGCCCTTTAGAGAAGGAAATCTGATATTCGTGCCTTGTATGGCCTAAATGTGAATCCAGACCCGCAGCAATGTGGTTGATTCTTAACTGCTCTCTGAAATGACCTACCCAGCCACTCAGTTCAATTTGGGATGGGCATCAAGTGCTGGCTTTGCCAGTGAAGCTCATATCCTAAGAAAGAATACATTTTAAAAACTGCACATAATGTAAAGATGCCAAAATAACACCTAATCTTTTTCTCTATGTGGAAACTTTCATGCTTTTTATCTCCTTGCCATTCCTGCCAATCACCATTTCCACAAATTATAACTGCTGCAAAACACACTGCCTCTCCTTGCCCAATGCCCATATCCCTATCACTGCCATTCTTGTCAAGTTTCTTATAATCAAGCAAGTTGATTATAAAGATCCTCATAATCTCCTTTTAAAATGCTCCATCATGTTTGACCCATGTTTCCTCTACTGGTGAACTAATCCAGTGTAGTCCTCCACATTCTATGTTGACAGCTTCTAGAACCACAGGAACACAAGAGCTCTGTCCTCCACCTGTGACTTACTACAGTTTTTAAATGTTTTAAGATTCTTCTGGTACTTGCCCCATTTCATTGTCAGCCATCTTAGAAATTTATTTGGAGATACCTCATCACACTAAGATTGCTATAAAAATGTTAAGTTTTTGTAACATCGTTAGGTAATTGATTGTACTGCCATCTTTCGGTATTGCATCTTAGTATTTGCACATTAAACTTCAAAGCTTTGTAATGGGGAGGTGATGTGCCAGTGGTAATATCACTAGACTATTAATCCAGAAACCCAGCTAATGTTCTAGGGACGTGGGTTTGAATCCCACCAAGGCAGGTGGTGGAATTTGAATTCAGTAAAAAAAAAATCTGGAATTAAGAATCTACTGATGACCACAAAACCATTGCCAATTGTCAAGAAAAACCCATCGCTTCACTAATATCCTAATCTGCCATCCTTATCTAGCCTGACCTACATGGGACTCCAGAGCCATAGCAATGTGGTTGACTCAAAGTTGTACCCACTAGAGATGGGCAATAGAATGCTGGCCGGCCAGTGATGCTCATGTCCCATGAATGAATGAAAGAAAAATGTATGTTCATGCTTCAAAAGGCCTCTTTTAATTCTAGCAAAGATATTTTATGTTTATTATAAAACTGGCACACTGCAAAATTTTTCAAATTTCTCATATGAAGAGCAGATCAGAAGTTTGAATGAAGAGATCATTTCATATTGGGTTTAGTTTGGATCAAAAGGTATTGCTTTTAAAGTGCATGTTAACAATGCAGTAAGCACTCATTTTAATGCCATAAACTTTAGAACCTGGGTTTCTTTTGATTTAAAAGTCCTGAAGCTTTTAAACTAATACCCTTGTTCCTTCACAGCACACTTCTCATATGGATGGCCGCTCGGAAGTTTCTTCTCGGTCAACCCGCTCGGGGGGAGCTCGATGCCGAAATTCAATTACATCATGTGTTGATGAGCAACCACACATAGGAAACTATAGGCTTCTAAAAACCATCGGCAAAGGGAATTTCGCCAAGGTGAAGCTGGCTAGACATATTCTCACTGGAAGAGAGGTAAGTAATCTGCAGTGATCTAGTTTATTGAGTTTGATTTTTAGTATGTTCCACCTCCACGGGTTGAATTGTTCCTTTATTATTTTTTATTTTTAAATTTTGACACAATATTTCCTGACTTGATAGCAAATGCTCTGTGCCTCTGCTGGTCTTAGATCAACCTTTAGGAAATATGTATAAGCTGCCTTGAGTGGCCTTTTCTGTTTTCTCATCTTGCCTATGAGGAAGTGCATACCTTTCACTTGGCACCTCCCATTATGATGGAGTTGGAAAATTGACCTTGTGGAGTTGTGTATCCAGCCAAATACTGAAATATTTTCATTTACACTTTTAAATAATTTTTTAAAAATTTAGATGTGCTATCTTCAAAAGGTGTTGGTAGAGCACTCCCTAAACCTCTGTTATAAAACAGTTTAGTGAAAAAAAGGTCTAAGTTGAGCTTTTTTGGATCTTGACCTGCGGTACTGGCCACATATTCTGGACATGACCAAGAGTTCTAATTTTTACATTAATTACACCATCTGTCATTATTTTCAACTCTCCTTAGTCTCAACTGAAACCCCCCAAACCCCCCATCAATGCCTTTGCCACCTCAAGTTCAGCTTCTCCAAAATGTTAATTGCTAGCCTCCAAATTTCAAAAACTCCAGTTTATCCATAACACCACTCTGTTCTATCTTGCACTGAGCACATATCGCCCTCACCTTTGTTCGCCTTCACTGTTCTTGCTCTCTCCTTACATTAACATGGAAATTGCCATGCCTGTTTGCAAAGTTCAGAGTATAGTAGCATAGTGGTTATGTCACTGACTGTCAATGATTCAGAGATCTGGGCCGGAATTCTTCCAAAAAAATTCTAAGTGTCAAATTCGCGTGAGAACTGGAGTAAATCATGTTGGTTTTTTTCAGCGGGAGTTTCAAAGTGAATCTGTCTCATTCTGTGCACTGCAGAAAGGACTAGCACGATTCACTCCAGAATTGTAGGCGGGGCCTATCCTGCCCAGCAGGCCAGCAGTTTAGTGCTGAGCACTCCCCCATGGCCTGATCACTGGCTCCCTGACCAATGTAAAAAAATTAGCGCAGCTGGATGGAAGAATCACCTCCCTGATTTCAAATCCTGCATTGGCACCTGGGGAATTTAAATTCAGTTATGTGAAATATATATATAGCTAGTAGTATTCATAATGGTAATCACGAAACCTCAGAATTGTCATTGAAATCCATCTAGTTCATTACAATCCTTTAGTAAAGGCATTCTTACCCAGAATGGCCTTTATGTAACTCGAGACACATAACAATGTGATTAAACCTCAATTCCTTTAAAATGGCCCTACAAGCCACTCAATTGTATTCAGAAAGGCAGTTGACCATCACTGTTTCAAGGTTAATTGAGAATAGACAATAAATGCTGACCTTTTGAATATCCCTAAATATTCCGTGAGTGAATCCAAAAAGAAAAATTCCTTTCCAGTTTTACCATACCTAACCTCTGGAAAATCTTTCAGTTTTAGCTCACACCCTTCACACCTGACATACTGTTTATTCCCACTCGGGACTATCATCAGTTGAAGATCCTTCAACTATCTTGAGAAAGTGAGAGGACATGGAATCCAAGGGGCTGTTGCCTTGTGGATCTGGAACTGGCTTGCCTGTAGAAGGCAGAGTGTGGTTGTGGATGGGTCTTTTTCTGTATGGACGTCGGTCACCAGTGGAGTGCCTCAAGGATCTGTTCTGGGACCCTTACTGTTTATAATTTTCATAAATGACCTGGATGAGGAAGTGGAGGGATGGGTTGGTAAGTTTGCCAACGACACGAAGGTTGGTGGTGTTGTGGATAGTCTGGAGGGATGTCAGAAGTTGCAGTGAGACATAGATAGGAAGCAAGACTGGGTGGAGAAGTGGCAGATGGACTTCAACCCGGATAAATGTGTAGTGGTCCATTTTGGCAGGTCCAGTGGGATGAAGGAGTATAATATCAATGGTAAGACTCTTAGCAGCGAAGAGGATCAGAAGGACCTTGGAGTCTGGGTCCATAGGTCTCTTAAATCGGCCCTGCAGGTGGAGGATGTGGTCAAGAAGGCTTATGATGTACTAGCCTTCATTAATCGAGAGATTGAGTTTAGGAGTCGTGAGACAATGCTGCAGCTTTATAAGACCCCAGTCAGCCCCCACTTGGAGTACTGTGTGCAGTTCTGGTCGCCTCATTACAAGAAAGATGTAGAAGCTATTGAAAGGGTGCAGAGGAGATTTACAAGAATGTTGCCTGGATTGGGTGGCAAGCCTTATGAGGATAGGTTGAGGGAGCTCAGTCTTTTCTCCCTGGAGAGACAAAGGATGAGAGGTGATGTGATAGAGGTTTATAAGATGTTGAGAGGTATAGATGGGGTGGATTCTCAGAGACTATTTCCCAGTGCTGAAATGGTTGCTACGAGAGGACACAGGTTTAAGGTGCTGGAGAGTAGGTACAGAGGAGATATTGGGGGTAAGTTTTTCACTCGGGGTGGTGGGTGAGTGGAATCGGTTGCCGTCGGTGGTGGTGGAGGTGAACTCGTTGGGGTCTTTTAAGAGACTTCTGGATGAGTACGTGGGATTTAATGGGATTGAGGGTTATAGATAGGCCTAGTAGGTAGGGATATGATCAGCGCAACTTGTGGGCTGAAGGGCCTGTTTGTGCTGTAGTGTTCTATGTTCCAACTCAGCCTGTGATCTAGAAATATTATGGATAAATATGTCAAGCCTCGCTATCTACTTTTGCCTGTCCTTTCACATTATTTTTCTTTTTCAATGTTATCAACTTCTCTTTTAAACATTATAATGCAGCTTCAATCGTTCCTTTTGGTGGGATGTACCATTTCCTAAAAACACTTTGATATTGCATTACAATGGTGATTGCACTACAAAAGTACTTCTGTGTCAAATTGTTTTGGGATGTCCTTGAAAGGCGTTAAATAAATAAATGTTGTTCTTGTGTACTTTGTGATAAGGGGTAATTAATTTTAAATTCTTTGTTAGTTATTTGCTGCAGGCTATTGTTAAATCCCTCCAGCCTGGAAAAATATTCATTACCATGGTTGATTTATTGGAACTTTTTATCAACTTTCAGTCACAGGTCCCACTCGTGTGCTTTGAAGTAATTATCTAAATTTGGGATTCCTCTTTTTCTTTGGCTTGCAGTTATTCCCCTGAGCAGTTGAGCCGTACAGATCAGGAAGGTCCCAGGCTCAAACTCTGGTCCCTGCTGAGTTGTTTGTTTTCATTTGGGTTAGTAACTGGCCTCAGCACCCTCTGGTTTGGGAAGGGAGAATGGACCAGGGTTTCTCCTGCAGAAAATCTTTATAGACATAATCGAAGGATAAGCTCATGATATATAGTAAAGATAGGATATGTCTCTGTGATTCAGTACCTAAGCAAAGCTGAGTGTTGAGGCCTAATATGTTGAAAGTGGCCACTGAGTAATGTACAAGTATTTGATAATATTTGTCTATTTTATCAAATTTTAGGAGATGGGGAAAAGAATTAATTGAGATGACTGTGCTGATGCAGAACCATAGAATACCAGCTATGCAGAAGGAGGCCATTCAGCCCATTGAGTCTGCACTGACTCTCTGAGTCTGTCCTATTCTTGTAATCCTGCATATTTACCATTGCAAATTCATATAATCTGCACGTCGTTGGGCTGTGGAGGAAACCGGAGTACCCGGAGGAAACCCATGCAAATGGGAGGGGAACGTGCAAATCCACATAGTCACCCAAGGCCAGAATTGAACCCAGGCTCCTGGGCACAATGTGGCAGCAGTGCTAGCCACTGAGCCACCCTATTAGGTTTCATTAAACTTACTACTTCAAGTTACTGCCGCTAGTACCAGCTTCCCTAATCCTGACTAAGGATGAAAATTGTGCACCATGGTATAGGAAAGTTAAGACTTGGTTGGGTACAATACAGATTCAGTTGGTTGCTGCATGTTATGAGGAAGTAATGTTGCAAAGGCACTTGGTAATTTTTTCATTAGTACAACACATTTATTGCATGATAAAGTTTTAAAGTTATAATAGTATCAAAAGTGGTGGACTGTCTCCAGTAGGTGACGAGTGTGAGGCCATTGATGTGAGATTTATAAAAGAGGGCAGGAGAGCTCCTTAATGCAAAACTGTGGACTTCACTTTCTGGATCAGTGGTTGAAGCATTCAAAATTAGTTTAGATGTGCAGATGAAAAAAAATGGGAACTATCTACTCACATGAAGGGTAAAAATCACCAAGAACGGTTTGGCCCAATATTCTGATGGTGTGTTGTAACATCTATATATTTCTGTTTTTCTGTTTTGTTATGCAATTACAGAACATTGTTCATGATGTGGTAACCAAAACTGTGTGTGATATTATCAGAGTTTAACCGTTACATTACAAAATCTTGGTATGACTTCAGTAAATGCTGGCTGGCCAGCCAGTGACAGCTATGTCCCACGAATGAATAATAAATAAATAAATTGGTATTCTTATGCTCTAGTGATTAGATCCTAGCATTTTTCATTTCTTAAGTTTTTTTTGCTATTTTTACTAGGATACAATGCTTCAAATGCAGCTGCTCTTAATTTTATTAGCCACATTTTTAAGAAATGAAGAACAACTCCATCCCTCTTCCTAATTAGCTGCAACTATCTTTTTCAATTTTGTACCCATGACAGAATCTCTTTCACTTCTTAAATTACCACCACCCTTAGCAGCGACACACCTATACATCTTTTTAGCACTGTATAGTTACAAAATGTGTTTTGAAATGTTCATGTTGTATTTTGGTTAAAATGTAATTTTTTTATTAAACACTTTTCTAGCAGCAAAACCTGTCTATGTATGCAGTGTATCTCAGGATAGAAATTGAGACCATATACATTTATTACAGCTAGATAGTCAATATCTTTTCCCAAAGGCGGGGAGCCTAAAACTAGAGGGCATAGGTTTAAGGTGAGATGGGAGCTGTACAATAGGGTCCAGAGGGGCAATTTTTTCACACAGATGGTGGTGAGTATCTGGAACAAGCTGCCAGAAGCAGGTACAATTTTGTCTTTTAAAAAGTATTTAGACAGTTACATGGGTAAGATGTGCATAAGAGGGATATGGGCCAAATGCAGGCAGTTGGGACTAAGGGGCTTTAAAAGATGCAGCATGGACAAATTGGGCCAAAGGGTCTGTTTCCATGCTGTAAACCTCTGACTCTACTGGCTTCCTGTTGTACTCTACTGATTTCCAATTAACAGAAACCAAAGTTGCATAACTCAAACATTACATAGATTTTAAAAAAGTCACGTTTTTATTCATAATTCCTAAATGTTGTCTTTCTAGGTTGCAATAAAAATTATCGATAAAACACAGCTGAACCCCACCAGTTTGCAAAAGGTAAGAGTTGTAGTTGTTTTGGAAGCGCCTGTTTTCTCTAAATTCCTTTTGAAGTCTATTTGTACTTTATTTTTATCTGACTTGTGCATGCTGTGAATATAGCTAGACTTCAAAGAAAGTAGCTACGCAAGCTTGCTGAATTAAGTATTGGCAAACTTATTTTGTGATGCATTCTTTTTAAAAGAAAAAACATAAAGAATCAGGAATATAATGCATCATAGCAGCCTAATTGCAACATACAAGGTTTAAAAACATGAGTGTGTTTTTGGAGAAAGTATATTTTAAAGGTTGAACACTAAAACATTTTGATTCATTATTATGTTGTCTGATGCAGGTGATGAAAGATTGTTAATGCTCTAAAAATTAGTTCATGGGTGTGAGCATTGCTGGGAAGACAAATATTTGTTGACCATGCCTAATTGCCCTTTCAAAGATGGTGTTAAATCATTTCAGTTCATTTGGTATAGGTACACCCACTGTGCTGTTAGGATGATAGTTCCAGGCTTTTGACCCAGTGACAGTGATGGAGCAGTGATATAGATCTAAGCCAGAATGATGTGCGTGGCTTGCTGGACAACTTCAAACCACAGATGGTCGTGTCTCATGTGTCTTCTGCTCTTGGCCTTCTGGGTGGTAGAGATCATTGGTTTGAAAGGTGCTGTTGAAATGGAATTGGTAAGTTGCATCTTCAAGCTGGTACACCATGTTGCCACAGTGCTTTGGTGAGGAAGTGAATGTTTAAAGTTGTGGGTGGGGTACCAATCAAGGAAACTGCTTTGTCTTGGATGGTGTCAAGTTTCCCAAGTATTATTGGAGCTGCAATCAACTAGGCAAGTGGAGACTATTCTATCCCACTCCTGACTTGTGTCTTGTAGACAGTTAACAGGTTTTGTGGAGTCAGATGGTGCATTGCTGGCCGCAGAATTCCCAGCTGCTGAGTTGCTGTTGTGTTGCTGAGTTGCTACTGCCCATTCCCAACAGCATGTTAATGGTGGAGAATTAATTGGTAATGCCACTGAACATCAAAAGATAATGATTAGATTCTGTTGTTGGAGATAGTCATGACTGTTGTTTTCCACTAGCCCAAGCCTGAATGCTGTCCAAATCTTGCTGCATGCACACACAGACTGCTATAGAAGCCAAGGAATTGCAAATTGGATTGAACAGAGCAATCATAAGAGCAAATATCCCACCTGACCCTATAATGGATGAAGGCCATTGATGAAGTGGCTGAAGATCGTTGGGCCAAGGACATCAGCCTGAGGATTGAGAATAAAATGATTGATCTTCAGCAAACATAACCATTTTCCCTTGCGCTATGTAATACTCCAACCTGTCAAGATATTTCCTCCTGATTTCCATTGAGTTCAATTTTGCTGAAGTGCCTTGATGCTATATTCAATCAGATGCTGCCTTCATGCCAAGGGGAGCCACTTGTGTCTCATTTTTGGAATTCATCTCTTGGTCAGTTTGGACCATGAGTGTAATGAGGTTGGTGTTGTGACCCTAGTGGAACCCAAATTGAGCATGGTGAGCAATTTATTGCTGAGTAAGTGCTGCTTGATCGCATTATGAAAAATGCCTACCATTAATTTACTGATGAATGAAAGAAGACTGTTAGGTTGGTAATTTGACCAGCTTTTTGGATAAGACGTGCCTGGGCAATTTTCCACATGGTCGGGTAGATGCCAGTGTTGTACATGTACTGGACCAGCTTGGCTAAGGGTGCAGCTGTTCTTCAGTATTACAGCTGGAATGTTATCAGGTCCATGATCTTCTCTGTACCCAGTGTGTTCAGCTGTTTCTTAATGTCATTTGAAGCAAATGGCTGAAGACTGGCATTAATGTTGATGCCCTCAGAGGCCGGGAGTTCATCCGTTCATCACTTCTGGTTGTAGATAGTCACTTCTGGCTAAAAGCAGAAGCAGATGCTTCAGCGTTGTCTTTTTCACTGGCATGCTGGGTGCTCCCGTTATCAAGAATGGGGATTTTGTGGAGGCTCCTGTAGTTAGTTATGTAATTGTCTACCAGCATTTGCAACCAGATGAGAAAGGACTGTATAGCTTTGACCTGGGATTGCTAATCTTTTGTTCACTACGTGCATGCCGAACAGGGGAAACAGTATATAGTCGTGTGTTGTAGCTTCCCCAGGTTGGCATTTCATTTTTAGATACCCCTGTGCTGCTTCTAGCATGTTTTCCTGTATGCCTCATTTATTCTATATTGAGATAAGCTGGACCCTGAAGTTTTATATTGTGGTTGAACACAATTTATCTACTGCTAATTGCCAGCGGTGCCTCATGAATGCCCAGTTTTGAGTTGCTGGGCCTTTTCTGAATCAATCCCATTTAGCACTGTGGTAGTACTACAGACAAAGCATCATCAGAGATTGTCTGCACCACTAGTAAGAAACAAGAAGTCAGCAAAAATCATCCTGCACCACAAGGAGAAAAAACTTCATCCGTGGCACTTGAGGCAGACTGCTTTTGCGGAGTTGGCTTGTTCAGCTATCAAAAGAAGTGCACCGATGATCTCACCTGACTTCAAAGTTCTGAGGTTGCCGTCGTCTCGCAGATGGAAGGATGCCAACTGATGTTTCACAATACAATGGGGAGATATTTTCATTGTGAAGACGGAACATTGTCCCCCGAAGGAATCTGCAGTGGTCACTCCTACGAATACAGTGTAGACAGATGCCTCAACAGGATGATTTTTAGGTGGTGAAGTCAGGTAAGTTTTTTTTTCTGTTTCTTTGATTCTCTCATCATCTGTCTCATGTCCAATCTGGCACATCTGTTCTTCAGGACTCAGCTAGTTTAGTCAGTGGTGGTGCTACTGAGTCATTCTAGGTATTAAAATCCCCCACAAAGAGTACATTCTGTGCCCTTGCTACCCTCAGCACTACTTCCAAATGATGTTCAACATATACTGATTCACCAACTAAGGGAAGATGATGGGTGGTAATCAGAAGAGGTTTACATGCCCACATTTGCACTGTTAGCTTGGGATTTCTTGGAGTCCACTGTCAATGCTGAGGACTCCCAGTGCCACTCCTGTGCTGCCATGTCTCGTGGGTGACTCCTGACAGTGGCACAGGACATACCCAATAAAAGTGATAGAGAGCCTGAGACATTGATTTCACAGTATGATTTGGTGAAAGTGACATCATCATGTTGTTGCTTTCCCAATTTTGATGCCATTCAAATACAAAGTTCAATACGAAGCATGAGGTGATGCATTTTGGTAGGAAGAACTTTGAGTAGCAACAAAAAATAAAGGATATAACTCTAAAGTGTGTGCAGGAGCACAAAGACCTGGGTGTATAGGTGCATAATTCATTAAAGGTGGAGAGAGCAGATAATAAAGCGTAGCGTATTCTGTGTTTCATTATACCACTGTGGGGTGGCACGATGGCACAGTGGTTAGCACTGCTGCCTCACGGCGGCAGAGATCCAGGTTCAATTCCCAGCTTGAGTCACTGACTGTGTGGAGTTTGCACATTCTCCCCGCGTTTGCGTGGGTTTCCTCCGGGTGCTTCGGTTTCCTCCCACAATCCAAAGATGTGCGGATTAGGTGGATTGACCATGCTAAATTGTCCCTTAGTGTCAGGGAGACTAGCTAGGATAAATGCATGGGGGTATGGGCCTGGGTGGGATTGTGGTCGGT
This sequence comes from Carcharhinus amblyrhynchos, assembly GCF_965287045.1. Taxonomy (NCBI): domain Eukaryota; kingdom Metazoa; phylum Chordata; class Chondrichthyes; order Carcharhiniformes; family Carcharhinidae; genus Carcharhinus; species Carcharhinus amblyrhynchos. The sequence continues at coordinate 31,540,850 of NC_137337.1, forward strand.
GCAGACACAATGAGCCAAATGGCGGCCTCCTGCACTGTAGGATTCTATGATGCAAGTCCTCAGATGTTAGGGAAGATAAGTTTGCAGAGTCAGTTGGACAGAATATATTTATAGGTCCTTTTAAGGTGTTTTCGTTCGTGCTGTGGTCCAACCTGTTTTGGTATACAATTTTTCTGTACTGGTTTGATAGCATTAAGTGGCTCATTTAAATCAAGTCAGAGGGCAGTTAAAAGTCAACCACATTGCAGTGGATCAGGAGTCATAGAGCAGGTCAGGTAAGGATGGCAGATTTCCTTCCCTAAAGGACTTAATAAACCAGATACAACAACCTGGTCATCATTACTGAGATTAAGTTTTTGATCCAAATGTATGAATTAAATTTAAATCTCACCAGTTGCCTTGGTGGCATTTAGTCCCATGTCTACGGAGCATTAGTCTGAGTTTCTGGATCACTAATTGAGTAAATTGACCACTGTGCTACTGCTCCCTCAACCAAGACAAAATTCCTGAAGTTAAGTAGCAAACAGTGTTCCTACTAGGATAAATCCATTAATTCTATATGTTCAGTAGGGCATTTGCAAAAAAAAAGTAATGGAACATCGTCAAATGAATTTTTTTACTGTGGTTAATAAAGTTTGTCAATTGTGCAATAATTTGATTTTGTTTTGTGTAATTAAGTATGTCAGTTTAAAACATTTTTATGTACTTTATTGCCTTCAGACTGGTACAAGAATTGCAAGGACTTGAAACCAAATCAGGTCTGGCCTGTCATAGCATGGTACAATACAGAAAGACGACAATCTGTCCATTGTGATAGTTCTTTGATAGAGCTACCTAACTAGTCTCACGTCCCTGTTGTTCCCCATGATACTGATTTTTTTTTTCAAGCATTTATCTGTTTCTGTTTCCAAAATTACTATTGAATCTGGAGTTTCACCACCCTTTCAGTCAGAGGGTATTCCAGATTATAATTTTCTTGCACAGAAATATTTTCTCATGTCTTTTTTTGCAAATCACCTTAAAGTAGTATTCCCTGATTACTGATCTTCCTGGCACCAAAATAGTTTCTTCTTTCTTACTGTACCAAAACCATTCATAGTTTTGAATCTATCATATTTTAATTTTTGTTACTCTAGGGAGGACAATCCCGCCTTCTCCAATCTTGCCACTCCTCATCCATGTTGCCAACCTTTGTGTCATCTTATGTTCTTATGAGGCTTTCATATGCTACATGAAGCACTGTGCTCACGTTGAACACAGTACCTTAGCTGAGGCCAAACCGACACCCACTGTGCCTTTGCTACCAACTGTTGCCAAGTGCACGCCTCATGCTCCAGTCCTCCAAATGCCTCATGTAAGATGTGCATCATCCATAAACCTATCAGCAGACATGCCCCCTTAGCTGACCAATGGAAACAGTCCAGATGATAAAAACTGAACATTATTATTATAGATGAGCATGTAATACTAGGACTAATCAAAAGATATCAACTTTAAGGTTCTGTATTTTAATCTTTTGCCTAACTTCCGAAACTGCCTACTAAGTAATTGGTTCATGCACACATTAGTGTCAGGCTGTTCGCCTTTTCCTTGCAGAGTTGCCAGGGTAACCAAGGTACAGTTTTTGAAATGTGGGCAAATGTGCAAGACCTTCTGAAAATTGCACCATTTTGCTTAAAGTTAAGGAACAAAAAGGGAGTTGGTACATCACTGGGTCTTTACTATAGGCCTCCAAACAGTGAAAGCGCTATAGAGGAACAAATCTGTAGGTAAATTTCAAAGAAATGTAAGTATAATCAGTAACAGAATAAAGGGAAACAAGGATGAAGAATTCCTAAAATCTGTGCAGGAGAACATACATTAATCATTGTGTTTCTAGCACAATGGGGAGGGTTGCTGTACTGAATCTGAATCTGGGGAAATAAGTTGAGCAAGTGGGAGAACTTTGGGGTGAAACAGACCAATAGTATCACTAGGTTTAAGGTGGTAAATGAAATAAATAAAGAAGAATCAAAGATGAAAATACCCAACTGCTGGAGAGCCAATTTCAGTGATTTGAGAAGGAATCTAGTTTCACAATTGCATCAGAAACAAAACGATCATGCAGGAAGATGGCAAATAAGAAATGACAGGCTTCAAGACGGGGAGTGAGTACAAACTAAGCATATTCCCGTCAGGAAGGAAGGTAGGTATCCAAAGCTAGAGAACGAAATGGAAATCAAAATAAAACAAAAAAAAATACATTATGACAAATGTCAGGTATGGAATACAATCAAATTGGGTACAATACAAATAATGTAGGGGGAAGTTAAATGAGGAAATAACCCACAAGCTGATTAAAATCATCCATGTTGCCACTTACCACTCTATGATGACCTTTTCAATTCATCTTCCATCTTGCTGCCCCTTATGGTATATATCACTGAATCTTTTCTATGGATCTCCAGCTAGTGAAAGCACAATAGAGGAACAAATCTGTCCGCACCTGCCCTTTCCTTCTTGAGCAGGATATACAAGCAGACATATTTTTAGATCCAGGAATGGGAAGTTACTAACTGGTTCCTTGTGACAAACCATACCTTGTCAAATGGCAAGCTTTGAACTACCGTGGCAGTGTGGATTCAGGGCAGATCACAGTCATTGTACAGCCAATCTTCACCGCCGAGGCCTCAATATAAACGCCTCATGATTCTTTGTGCCTTTCCACCTACAGACAAAGTGGTGAACTAATCACGTAAACGCTGCAAATTAGGTTATTGCTTGGCTTTGAGAATTTGCATTTATTAAACAAATACATTTTTCATTTGGAGATGCATGAGTTTATAAATTACAACCAGCATCTTAAAGACAAATTACATCAGACTAATGAGTAAGTTTTTTGAAGCAAGAGGGTGATCAGATGATGTTCTATACAACAATGTCTGTAAATTAAGAATAGTTAAAGGAGTTGCATTGTATCTTTATTTTCAAAATGGTCTTGTGATAGAGCTGTGGAAGCATTTATCTCAGATAAAGCTCTCCATTACACACAAGCTATTTTGCACCTGCTACTGCTTGCATTTGACCTGGATTTTGTGATCAATGGCAAAGGCACGGTGCTCACTGCTGACCTCAAAGAAAGCTATATCTATAACGGATCTCTGATATCCAGGAACAATGACACATTTAGATTGAAGAATTCTCACAAACAAGATCAGGAAGTTAAAAAGCACTGATGATCATTCCTGTTTTAATCACCTTACAGAGAGTAAAATAAATATTGGGGCATACACATGGAGTTAAGATAGAACCTGAAATGTTGTAAACTTTTATAAAAATATATATGTATGTTCAAAAATTTATGGAAAATTTTATCGTGGGATGGAGGGGAATAACACTACAGGCTTCTAAAAATTAGTATTTCCAGTCCAAAGAAGCTAATTAGGAGTAATTATGAGTTAGTATCAAGTTGAAGAATTCAGTTGCACCACTTTGAATAAGGTTTCATTCATTTATGGTTTTTACAAGAAATACAATGTATAATAAATTGAAGTTCACATGAACTCACTGAATCTTTAAAGACCGAACAGTGCACCCTGCAGAGGAGCAGGATATCACTGACAGCTGCTTCCAGATTTCTGCATTTAACTCCACCTGTGTGGCACCACTGTCAGTTTTGCACAGTAATGGTGGGAAACACTGACAATTTCATGTCACTATAACAGCAAATTTCAGGCCTATTGTATAGGTCTTAAAAAGAAATCTGAACTGAATGCTTCAAATCCTACCACTGTTTTTCTGAGCAGTTAGCTTGCTCAAATTTGTTTTCAAAAGCCTTATTCTGCTAGTTTTTTTCTTTCCACAAGCTCAAATTTGCATTGTGTGAATAAAGATTCTTATTTTAAGATGGAGAAAGAAAATACATTTTCCCACATTGCTTGACTAAAATCATCATTTGTGTCTTTGTGTAGCTTTGTTAACTCTTATACAAATCTGAGAATGCAATTGACACTTCTCATAAAGCTGTCACTGTCACCTCAAAACAGATACCACCTACATCTGTATATGTAGTTCCTACCACACTGAAGTATGATTTCCCCCCCTCCCCTGCCAAATTTCCAATCATAGTTTAATTGCAACTTGGAATTTGTTTTTGTTCACACAGTGGTAGAATTTGAGGGGTTTTTTCACTCAAAAATACAAAATCTTTTTCAGTTCAGAACAAGAGAGCCTAGCTTCAAGTGTAAAATAAAAGCATTACACCATCCAAACTTTTTATAATGATTTTAAGAATGTTAATTTTTGTAATTTCTCAATGCAGATTTCAAAGTCTGTCTTTGTTCAGGCTGTATGTAAGTTTGGTTGATTCACACATTAGTGGGATTTGTTTTTATGCCTATTTTCCTTCCCTAACAGCAATGAGGGTGTACCTAGACCACATGCACTGCAGTGGTTCAAGAAAGTGGCTCACCACCACCTTCTCAAGTGCACTTAGTGATCGAGCTAGCCAGCAACACCCACATCCTGTGAAAAAGTGTTTTTAAAAAACGGTTATGAAGGATGTGAACTTAAGTGTGCACGTTTCTAGCAATCAAATGTAGCGAATAGTTTTGAAGAATTTTGCTCAGAATCAGTGAAGCAAGTGTTTTAAGTATTTCACATCAAAAGATTATCTTTTATAGAAGAGAAACAGGCATTGGTGCAAGAGCAGAATAATAAAGGGAATAATTAAAGGATGATACCAATAATTCAAAAATCATTTGTATCAGAAAAATTTAATTTGTTATAATGTGCTAGCTTTTTATCCAACCGCTTCAGGGTGCCAAGGTGGCATAGTGGTTAGCACTGCTGCCTCACAGTGCCAGGGACCTGGGTTCGATTCCTGGCTTGGGTCTGTATGGAGTCTGCATGTTCTCCTCGTGTCTGCATGGGTTTCCTCTAGGTGCTCTGGTTTCTTCCCACAGTCCAAAAGACATGCTGCATAGGTGCATTGGTCATGCTAATTTGCCCCTTAGTGTCTTTGGGCAGCAGGGACCCGAGTTCAATTCCAGCCTCAGGTCACTGTCTGTGTGGAGTTTGCACATTCTCCTCATGTCTGTGTGCGTTTCCTCCACATGCTCCAGTTTCCTTCCATAGTCCAAAACTCTGCAAGTTAGGTTGATTGGTCATGCTAAATTGCCCCTTTTGTGTCAGGGGGATTAGCAGTGTAAATAGGTGGCACTAAGGGAATAGGGCCTAGGTGGGACTATTGTTGCAGGCTCGGTGGGCCGAATGGCCTCCTGCGCTGTAGGGATTCTATGTTTCCAATGAGTAAGGTAAACAATGATTAATTTTCCAGGAATTAATCAAAAAATCTACTAGAGTCAGCAACCCTTTTATCCAAACAGCCTTTTTAAAAGAAGATATTTAAAATAAAAACTATTGGGATCCATAAGATGAAAATTTAACATGGTTGCATGTATTGAATTTATGTATCAATTTTTAAAAAGTCAACTAAAATGGACCTAACTCTGAATTGTGATTTTATTTTTAGGTTTGAACTATAAATGTCAGTAAAGTCATCTTTAAAATAAACTTTAACTGAAGATATGTAGAATGAAGACAATTTTTTCAGCTATTGATTCCAGCGATTAAAAATAGCTTCTAATCACACATTCAGAATAATTATCAACTTGGCTATAAAAATAATGTCCGTAACTATAAAACGTTTTCCTCCAACCAAAGGCATTAATAATAACCCTGGTGTTACTATACCACTTGAGCAAGTTTATTTAGAGCTAATCTGTTTTTCGTTGAAGTGAATATTTGAAAACAAAGTGGAGATTAAAGATTTAACTTTTATCCCCACAGTAAAACATAGCTCTTAGTAAATTTTTTAGATTTTTTTCACATTACTGCAATCAGTGAAGAAGACAGTGGCGTGATAGTGTCATGTGACACTCCAGAAGACCAGGTTAATGTTCCGAGGATGTAGATTCACATCACATCATGGCTGCTGATGGGATTTAAATTTAATTTAAAAATGTGCACCTGAAAACCAATCTCAGTAATGGTGTCCATTAAACTATCGTTGATTCTTGTAAAAACCCATCTAGTTCATAAATGTCCTATATGGATGGAAATTGCCATCCTTACATGGTCTAGCCAATGTGTGACTCGATCCACAATAATGTGGTTGTCTCTTAACTGCCTTCTGAAATGGCACTAAGTTCAGGAGCAACAAATGCCCCAGCCTGCAAAATCCACATCCCATGAAATAACAAAGAAAAAAAACCTGAAAAGTATTGAGAGCTGCACATAGATGTTGAAGAGCCACAAGTTAGACTCCTGACCAAGCACTTTGTAGTTTCATACCGTGCAATTAGTAAACCTGTCATTGTATGCTTATGGGTGGGGTAAAACTTCCTCCTTTGTTCAAATTTACAATCAAACGCTCCAATTTCCTCTTCGTTAGCTTACCTCTGCTACTTTGATCTCATTAAGTTGTTCCCTCACTTCTCTTTCTGAAGCCATGTTTCAATCCTCAAAAAGACTCATGATCCATCTCAAAGCTCTGTTGTCTCTTCAAATCATTGTACACAAGCATGTGCTTATCTATCAGAAAATTCATTGTTTCCATCCTTTCAGTTCCACTTCCACCTTTCAATTATGTGATGGCCCTGGTCAAAGTCACTGACATTTTCATGTGTGTTCCCTTGATCTTTTTATGGTATTTGATCAGATGGACCTTCACACCCTTTTCAGTCACATTCGTTGTCCTGTTTCATGAAACTGCCTTTGCCTGATTCCATTCCTGCTTAACTGAAATTAGCATGCTTATCTCCAGAAATGTCATCCCTTCCAACACCTAGACAATCAAAGGATTGCCCCAACTACCCTGATCCATTTTTTTGCTGCTACGTTTTGCTCACCCATCATTTTATCCTTGATGACCCTTTCTAACGGCCATAAATATTTATCTTCAACTCCCATTAAAATAGCACCCAATTCCTGCAACATCCTATCCCTTCTGCACTTTTCAATCTGCTACCTGGCTTTTTTTTGTATTCATGATGTGGATATGTCGGCGTTGGACTGGGGTAAACACAGTAAAAAGTCTGACAACACCAGGTTTAAGTCCAATCGATTTATTTGATAGTACACTCACTAGCTTTCGGGGTTAGTCCCTTTGTCAGGTGAATTGCCATCCACCTGACGAATGGACTAACCCCGAAAGCTAGTGAGTGTACTATCAAATAAATCGATTGGACTTAAACCTGGTGTTGTCAGACTTTTTACTACTTTTTTTGTATTCTCAGTTTGCCTCATCATTGGTGAGAGGCATCAGCTGCTTTGAACCTACTAACTAGATTTTCCTCCCTAAATGTCTATGCCCTTCCATCCTTTTTCTCTTCCTTTTTAAAACCACCTTGACAGGCTCCTTTTTACATTCTCCAAATCTTTGCTTCCATGACTAAGTATCTATTTCCCCCATCTAATTCCATTTGTCAAGCATCTGCAAGCATTTTTACATTAAATATATGATGCTGCAGTGGACAAGGCACGGAGAGATGTGTGATGATACCGTGCCTTTAAGAAATACATATTTATCATCTTCCTTGTAAGAGGCAGTGTTTTATTGCAAGGCGTCAATTTATCTGGGGGAAAAAAATGCAGCTCCATGCTGAGACTGCAGAATAATTAATTTTAGCTAATGTGTGTTTGTGTAAACAGAGTTAATGCATTCATATTTACTTGATTTTCTCCCTATGGTTTCAGAATAGAGTTTTAACTAGGCTGATAGAGACCAAGTCATTGCTTAAAAGGAGGAGCTAAGTTCGCAGGGGAAAAAACAAGCAGTTATTGCCTGATTCTGAAAGAAGCAAGACGTGTCTTTTTGGCTGTCTGGAGGTTGGGAGCTCCAGGGCTTGCAACCCAAGTACAAGCACGTAAGCCTGGGTTTTGCCAACTTTGAGACAAGAAAAATGAACTATATTGATCAGACAAAAAGATGGAAAGATCTCGATACAAATACAAAATTATTCAAATATTCATGAGTTCTTTTGTAATAAGTCCTCAGGTGGAAGTCCCTTCACCAGAATTCCTTTATTTACAAGATCCAATAACACTATACAGTGTTCTCAGTGTGTCACTTTTATAGTAAGAACTTATCTTGCAGAACTGTTGAAATCATTTAAAAGCATTTTTGCGGGCTTTTTGTATTTACCGCTTTAAGAATTCTAAGGGAGGTTTAAAAGGAGGCCTGGTATAGACAGCGGGCAGCGGAGTGAGTGGGAAGCAGAGTGAGCTATTAGGGCTTAAGATCAAAAGGGCTGGGGAGAAAAAGGGCCAGGTAAGTTCGTGTGGAAATTTTCAGTATTACTACAGTGGATAATGGAGGGGCATGTGATGTGTTGTTTCTGTATGATGTGGGAACTGGTGGACCCCAGGGTCCTTCCCAGTGACCCCCCCCCCCCCCCCCCCCCCCCCCCGACTGGCTAACTCTAACAGTCAGGAACAAGAGGGGGCTGTTGAGCGGAGGAAGGGGGCTGTTGAGTGGATGCCTCAGCCTCTCGATCTGCATAACAGGTTTGAGGGTCTTGCTTCCAATCTGGACGAGAACGAGGGAGGTGAGGTGGGTGAGCAAACTGCACACGGTACAGTGATGCAGCAGGACATAGGCAAAGAGAAGGTGAAAAGGGACGTAGTAGTAATTGGGGATAGTGGGGTTAAGGGTATTGACACTGTCCTTTGTCACAATGACAAAGTGCACAGAAGGGTGTGTTGTCTGCCTGGAGCTCGGGTCTGGGCTGCAGAGGAACCTGGAGTGGGAGGGTGAGAATCCGGTCGTTGTGGTACATGTGCGTGCCAACGACGTAGGCAAAATGCAAACTGAGGATCTGGGGAGGGAGTATGAAAAGCTGGGAATGGAATTAAAAAGTAAAACCAACAAGATGGTTATCTCTGGGCAGTAGCCCAGAGATGGTTATCTCTGGGCTACTGCCTGAACCGGGTGCAGACGGGCGTAAGGTTGATAACATTAAGGAAGTGAATGGGTGGCTCAGGGATTGGTGTGGGAGGAATGGGTTTGAATTTATGGGGCATTGGCATCAGTATTGGGGTAGATGGGACCTGTTCGGGTGGGATGGGGTTGGTCTGAACTGTGCTGGGACCAGAGTCCTGGCAAATCGTGTGAATAGGACTGTAGACAGGACTTTAAACTAATTGGGGGGAGGGGGGGTGCAAGGGTAGGTGACGTTACGGGGTCTGAAGTTAAGGAGAGGGTACAGGTAAGGGAAGAGGCCGAGGATGTCTCAATAATAAAGGGAGTAGGGGGCGTGAGTATGGTTAGTGGCGTTCTGGCAAATAGGGTCCAGGTGAAGGCTGGGATGAAGGCACTTTATCTGAATGCACGAAGCATTCGGAATAAAGTGGATGAGCTGGTGGCGCAGATCAGCACAAATGGATATGATCTGGTGGCCATTACAGAGACGTGGCTGCAAGGTGACAGGGACCGGGAGCTGAATGTCCAGGGGTATCAAGTGTTTAGGAAGGATAGGCGAGAGGAAAAAGGGGGTGCGTAGCTCTGCTGATTAAGGATAGCATCAGGGTGGTAGCAAGGGATGATATAGGAACGAAAGAGCAGAAAGTGGAATCGTTGTGGGTGGAGATTAGGAACAGCAAAGGGAGGAAGACGCTGGTGGGTGTCGTCTATAGGCCCCCGAATAATGATCTGGAGGTGGGGTGGGCTGTTAACGCGCAAATAAGTGCGGCGTGCAGGAATGGAACGGCCGTAATTATGGGGGATTTCAATCTGCATATCAATTGGTCGACCCATGTTGGACGTGGTGGGCTCGAGGAGGAGTTCTCGGAATGCTGCCGGGATAGTTTCCTTGAACAGCGTGTGTTGGAGCCGACGAGGGAGCGAGCTATCTTGGATCTGGTGTTATGTAATGAGGCGGGTAGAATTAGGGACCTTGCGGTGAAGGGATCCTCTTGGGGAGAGTGATCATTGTATGGTGGAGTTTCTGGTGCAGATGGAGGAGGAGAAAGTGGGTTCCCAGACACGCGTCCTTTGTTTGAACAGAGGGGAGTACGGTAGGATGAGAGAAGAATTGGCGAATGTTGACTGGGGGAGCGCGTTGGAAGGTAGGTCTGCTGAGGAGCAGTGGAGGATCTTTAAGGAGATCTTTCTTGGTGCTCAGCAGAAATTTATTCCGATGGTTAAAAAGGACCGCAGGAGGAGTGGTAATAAGCCGTGGATAACGAAGGAGGTGAAGGAAAGTGTTAAATTAAAAGCGGAGGCATTTAGAGTAGCGAAGAGGATTGGGAGAGGTTTAAATGTCAACAAAGATTGACAAAGAAGTTGATAAAGAAGGGTAGGAGAAATTATGAAGCTGGGCTAGCGCTTAATATAAAAAAGGATAGCAAGAGTTTTTATAAATATTTAAAAAGGAAGAGGCTGGCTAGGGTGAACGTTGGACCCTTAGAGGATGAGAGGGGGGACTTAGTGGTAGGGGATGGGGAAATGGCTGAGGTCTTGAATAACTTTTTTGTTTCGGTCTTCACGGAGGAAGACGTGAATAATTTGCCGGGTGTTAGCGATGGAAAGGGGGGAGGACTGGAGGGTCTCAATGACATTATTGTTACTAGAGAGGCGGTGCTCGACAGACTGGAGGGACTGATTGTGGACAAGTCCCCAGGACCGGATGGAATGCATCCGAGGGTTCTGAAAGAAATGGTGGAGGTGATAGTGGATGCCTTGGTGGTTATTTTCCAGAAGTCGCTGGATTCCGGGGAAGTGCCGGAAGATTGGAAAGTGGCGAATGTTACGCCGTTGTTTAAGAAGGGTGGCAGGCAAAAGGCAGGGAATTATAGGCCGGTTAGTTTAACGTCTGTTGTAGGTAAAATGTTAGAATCCGTCACCAAGGAGGAAATAGCGAGGCATCTTGAGGGGAATTGCTTGATAGAGCAGACGCAGCACGGTTTTGTTAAGGGGAAGTCGTGCCTGACAAATTTATTGGAGTTCTATGAGGATGTGTCTAGGGCGGTGGATAGAGGAGAGCCGGTGGATGTGGTCTTTCTTGATTTTCAGAAGGCGTTTGACAAGGTACCTCACAAGAGGTTATTGTAGAAGGTAAGGGGGCATGGAGTTGGGGGTAGGGTGTTGGTGTGGATAGAGGATTGGTTGTCAAATAGGAGACAGAGAGTGGGGGTTAATGGGTGCTATTCGGATTGGCGGTTGGTGACTAGTGGAGTGCCCCAGGGGTGGTGCTGGGGCCTCAGCTATTTACCATTTATATAGATGATCTGGAGGAGGGAACCGAGTGTATGGTGTCGAAATTTGCTGATGACACCAAGATTGGTAGAACGGCAAATTGTGCAGAGGGTGTGGAGAGTCTGCAGAAGGATTTAGGTAGGCTGGGCGAATGGGCCAGGAAATAGCAAATGGAATTTAATGTTGACGAGTGTGAGGTGGTCCACTTTGGTAGGAATAATGGTAGGAAGGACTATTGCTTACAGGGCGAAAAACTGCAGCAGGCGACGGTGCAGAGGGACCTCGGGGTCCTTGTGCATGAGTCGCAAAAACCCGGCCTGCAGGTGCAGCAGGTGGTCAGGAAGGCTAATGGGATGCTGGCCTTCATAGCGAGGGGGATTGAATATAAAAGTAGGGCGGTCTTGCTGCAGCTCTATAGGGCATTGGTGAGCCCGCAGCTGGAGTACTGTGTGCAGTTGTGGTCACCGCACTTGCGCAAGGATATTTTGGCCTTGGAGGGAGTGCAGAGGAGGTTCACTAGGCTGATACCGGAGTTGAGGGGGTTGAGCCATGAGGAGAGGCTGAATAAACTAGGCTTGTACTCGTTAGAGTTTAGAAGAATGAGGGGAGATCTCATTGAGACGTATAAGATGATGAATGGGATGGATAGGAGAAAGGACAGTAGGACTAGGGGGCACAGCCGCAAGATAAAGGGGGGGCGGTTTAGAACGGAGTTGAGGAGGAACTTCTTCACTCAAAGGGTGGTGAATCTCTGGAATTCTCTGCCCGTTGAGGTGGTGGAGGCTGCCTCGCTAAATATTTTTAAGACGCGGGTTGATGGGTTTTTGATAAGCGAGGGGATTAAGGGTTATGGGGAGAGGGTGGGAATGTGGAACTGAGCCACGACAGATCAGCCATGATCTTATTGAATGGCGGGGTAGGCTTGAAGGGCTGGATGGCCTACTCCTGCTCCCATTTCTGATGTTTTTATGTTAGTTTACACCCGTTGTGCCAGAGGAATTGACACTCCTATTTAAGTGCAGAGCATGGTGCTCCATGATTGGATCATCAATTTGGCCCTTAATTAAGGAGCTCTTTTGTTGTCCAACTAAACAAAACCAAATTAACCCAGGGCCCTTAATCAGGAACTCTCTTCCTGACCTTTAATCAGGGAGTTCATATTCAAGCAGGCCAACCTCAATTGCCTGATTGAAGTCTTTACATTTGTAGAGACACATTGAAATTTGGAAAGACAATTTACTATATCAATCTTCTAGTATTCAGTGTAAGTGTGCAGTACATGTGAACCAACTGGCGAACTGTGGTCAGTCACACCACACTCCAAAGTAAATCACAGGTGAAACTAAAGCAGATCCTATGGATTTCTTACCACCTGCCAAGAAGCTTGTCACACTGAGCCAAAAGGTCTCACTGAAGCTCTTTCTCAAAAGGATTTTCAGTCCATACATTTGAAGAACTCCCCTTGGAATTTTCTCCAAATGTCGCTCCCATTTAGCTTCAACAAGAATCCAACTTCAGATTTCCAGTCTCGCCTTCCAAGGTTCTCTTTACTTCAGATCTCAGAGTATTCATACTTCACCATCTAAACACATCATCAGACTTTTGGTTATGCTAAGCAGATCACCACTAATCCAAATGGATACTTTTCACGTGGCCCACAGCATAGAGTCATTGATCTTTGTAGCCCTCTCGGATCTTCTCTGAACCCCACTTTGAGTCTGCTCTTTGTAGCTCGCGCTTTAACCTGGAGCATTTATTTCTCTGCTGTTTATCTTGAATCAGTGAGATCTATCTCTGATCTGGTCTTTGTCCCTGCCTGCGACTCTTCTGGGTCCACTTTCTGTCCCACTCCCTGGTTTGGGACCATCTCCCTGTTCCTCTCCTAGTGTCCTGCTGCCTGGCTTACCTTTCAAAGGGCATTCAGGTCACCTGTGCATGTGCGCAGGACTGGTTTTCAGCATAAAGAACATTAACCGTATGTATGCAGCCCATTTCCAGCCGGCACATGTGTTGAAGGTCCTGGGGCCCACCAGAAACTATAGTCCCCAAATTGTGATTCCAATTTAAACCCTAAGATAGGCATCAGAGTTCATTGCAGTTTTTTAAAATGAAAAAAAATCACAGAG